>NW_027362768.1:20000000-24800000 GCF_046119375.1 Phyllobates terribilis
CCATTTTTTTTTCACATAGACCATTGCTCTGTGAATTTTTTATACGTGTTTTTATCGTATTTTTGACGCTGCGTTTTTTGTCTCTTTTTTGGGTGTGATGTTTTAAATGAAAGGGAATCTGTCACCCTTTGGGAGATATGAGACCTCTAATATGGGCATACAGGTTATAGAAATGTAAATCTATACATACCTGTATGGACCATAGTAGAGGTCTGCTTGCAGAGAAATCTGTTTTTATAAAGTCTGTTTTCACATGCTTGGTGTCCCCCGGATGCCAAGAAATCCCTACCTATGTGATTAGGAAGCCCAGAAATTCCCGCCTATCAGTTTATTTAGCATATTCCCCCCTCCCCGTCACAGAGCCCTGTGACGTGCACTCGTCTCACTCACTTCCCGCGCATGCGCACATCGCCGTTATTATCAGGAGCGTTTTTTTTCCTCCCGGCTCAGGTTTTCTCTGCAGTGTTGTTCTAGTGCGCAGGCGCCGGGGAGTCACTGTGACACTGCAGAGACAAACAGGGCTGGGAGGAAAAAAAGCTCTTGATGATAGCGGTGATGTGCGCATGCGCGGGAAGTGAGTGAGACGAGTTTTGCTATTTATTTGTTATTGGGGTATATTTTACTTCTGTTTCATGTTTAATATATTATTATTTTGTATATGTGGTTACCTTTCAGACTAACCTTTGTTCGTTGACATTATTATGAATTAATAAACTGTTGGATATTGACCATATGCATTAGTATCCCCGTATCTCTTTTGTACTCAATAGATTTAATGTATCTTTATGAATGAGAGGATTTTTATGTATTTATAGGGGAGCAGTATATGTTTCACACTTTTCTGGAATTGTAAGACACTGCGTTTTTTGTGCAGCAAAAATATGAAAGAAGCTCAAAAGATTGAACATATGAACAGCATGTTGTTTTACAATCAAAATGGTAGAAAGGCACTTTCAAGCGTTTTTGAGCAATTTTTCAGGTGTATTTTGGACCAGACCTGCTCCAAAAGACTACTCATAAAACTCTGTGTGCACATACCTTTAGGATACATTCATACAATGTGGAGAAATCTCATTTATTTGCCACAATTACCATGAAATCATGGCAAATAAGGGGAACCTGACTGCACTATGTGGACATGCCATTAAAGGGATATTCTCACATTGTCCCTTGAGCAGCTCACAGTTCTGCAGTCTCCTGATTTCCTTGTTTCTTGGAGGGTGGGCAATACTCTTCTTAACTTGCTCCTCTTACATTCTACTTGCTGGCGATGCCCTCCACTACTATACTGACAGCAAAGACAGAGGCTCTGCGGCATAATGTCACTTCACTGTCAATCAAGAAGCACCGGGCGGTGTTGGCAGGGCGAAGCTAAGAGAACTGTAAGTGCACCAATATGCCCTCCGCTGCAATTGCAAAACTAATTTGCATATAAATAAAATATAATTTTCTATGCAATGGTACAAGGGCTAATATTACTGACAAATTTCCTTTAAGGTAGGTTAGCCTAAATTGTTTTTATTCAATATTTTTTTTGTAGCAGTTTTTACCATAATTTTCATTTCCTATATGACACACATTTGTGACAAACCCTGTAAAGTAGACCTTAGAAAGTGAAAGGGTGAAAGGGTTAGTCTCCTCTTAAATTGGAACAACAAGCAACTTTGCAATTTGCATTTTATTAAAAAATGTGAATTTTAATCCTGACTGCTTGTTGCCTAGTTTACCGGCTACTATTATAGTCTAGCAGCAGTGGCCAAACATGCACAGGGCATACAAGCTCTTTCCAAATGAGCTTGTGATCTCTGCTCTGGACTTGGCGGATCATTGGATCACACTGTTAACTCCCGATCCAGCCAGCTTCAGTGCAGCTGCTCTCCTCTGTCCTCTGATGCTGCAGAGTCAAAGCTGTCTCATATACGATACCACGAGGAGCACACTGTAAAGCAGAGCACATTGACCTCAGCAAGCTAGAGGCAGAGAGGTGGCGAGCGGTGTACTCCTGATCAGAAAATATACTTATTTATTTTACTTCCTTATACACCGCCATCATATTCCACGGCACTTTACAGACATCATCATCATCGCTGGTTCTCACTGTATAATTTCCCTATCGCTATGTTTTTTGGAGTTGAAATGAAAGTGACACTTTTATAATGTATATATGATGCGCCCCTGGGCCTGTGTCGCGCTGCGTTGCGCACGCGGGAGCTTACCCGGAGCCGGATCTCTTGAGGGTTGTAGTCTCGTGGCGGTGATCCGGTCCGTGCCCAGGGAGTCAGACTAAGTGGCGCTGTATCAGCGGTAGATGATGGACGACTACGCCACCCGTTGAATGCAGCTATGGAGCTGCCGCTGCAGGGCAGACCGCTGAGGCCGGTGGAAGGATGGTGCAGCGTGGATGGTATAACCCCCAACGGGAGGGGTATGGCCTCAGGGCATCCGACGTGGATGATGGGGGTAGCAGGAACCACTCAGAGACGATGCGGTGTAGTTCAGGGTCTTTACTGGTGACAAAGATAGACCCTCCCGGAGTACTGGCTAGCGGTTGGGGCCTGGTCAGTCCTTGAGCAGATGGGATCTCCCCTGGCCAGGCGGAGTTGTAGGCCTCCCAAACTAACGATACTCTTCTGGCTACCTTGCTAGAGGCGGATATAAGTAGCCCACGTCCCTGAGTGTACCGTGTGGTGCTCACCCGTATGGCCGGTGACTCGGGGCCTTCTAGTAGCTTCCGCTCCACGACGGCGGTGCTGGTCCCATGCGTGTGACCGTGCCTTCGGGTTTCTTGGCCAGAGGACCTGAAATCCCCTGCTTGACGGATTCTGCTGCTGGGTAGGAGTTAGTCCCCACAGCCTCGGACTCCGGGTCCGGTAAGAAATCTTCTCAGTCAGGGCGAGCTCTGCAGCTGCCAGCCCCTGACTCCTTGTAACACTGCTCCCACAGAGCTCCTGTTGTTCTTTTCCCATAGCTGCTTCTCTTCTCTGTCTCTACTTCTGGCATGGCCCAGGAGCTGGGCCCAGCCAGAGCCACAGCTCCCTGTCAGCCCTCCTGGCTGAACTCTCCCTTTTAACTCTCTAACCCTGCCTCAGCCCCAGGTTTATATAGGGGAAGTCCTTCCCCTCCCAGGACTGGGCAGGAGGTGTGGCATGCATAGGATTCCTGACCAAGAGACCTCCCACCTGCTCTCAGACATAACATTGCATTACTGTGGAAACCAGACCCCTGGGGTGCCACATTCCCCCCTAGTGAAATTTAGTACTCCGGGACTAAACATATTTTTTTAGAAAGACATAACAGGGTATAACAATAATAATACAATAAGAAAAACACATAAAGGTGGTCACGGCATGTCCGCAACCCGGTGCAGTCTTTGAAGGAAACAAAGGTGTCCATTTCACCAAAACAGGGAGACGTAACCAGGTAGGGGTCTGTCCTGCCCCGAGTCCTTAACAGTCTTTTAGTCCATCCTGGGTTACGCTCCACTAACTGTACAAAGGATTCCCGGTAAATCCACCAAGGACTCCTATAAATTACTAGAAACACATAATTATTTACAGGATATGGCCGCTCTCAGTCCTCGGCCAGTGGGGATAAGGAATGGCTGCTCACAGTCCTCAGCCTGGTTTAAGATAGGGGCACATGGGGAACAATTCACTAATCCCAACGGGGACCATATTTTAATTAGCAGCAGTCCTTGTACCCTTACGGGTAACTATTTACAGCTCTTTATTCACCCTACTTCCCTTCAGTATCTATGTCCTCTTTGTGCTCCCTCCTGAGGGTAGTCCTCAGACCCGTCCGGGTCCTCTTGGCTTTCCTCGTATTGGTAGTACTGCAGCTCCTCCTCGGTTAGCTGGGTTAGTATCTCTGCGACAGTCCTCCCCCCAGGTGGCCAGGACTTTACCTCCCTTTGGGCTGCCCCGGTTAATTGGGCCACCAGGATGCTCACTTTTTGCTCCTCTGTGAGGGGGTACACCTGAAAGAGGCTATCCAGCTTTTCTCTAAAGTCATGCAGGGTATGTGACTCCCCTGAGTACTGGGGTAGCCAGGCTGCCCCCGGGATATAGGGCATGGTGAAAGGCATGACCGCAACAGCGGTGGCGCTGGCGGGGGTTGAAGCGGTGAAGCTCTCCTCCGTATCCGACATCCTTCTCCCCCCTAGTGGACCGTGGCCTACCTTGCGATGATCCTCTTCCGTAGGCCGCGGCTCCGCAGTGGATCGTCAGGGTTGAGGACCTTCCGTCGCGCTCCTGTGTCGTCGGCGTCTGCTGGGCTCCTTCCAGGACCTTACGCAGCGTCCGGACGTGAGGCGGGGCTTCAGTTCTCGCGCGCTTTCGGAGTCCACGCCCCTCTTCTTCCCGCGCGGCGTCCTCAAGATGGCGTCCAATGGCGGGAAAACTCCACGTGTGGCGGGAAGAAGGCTGAAGATGGCGCCGGATGGCGGGAAAACTCCACCGATGGCGGGAAGGAAGCGGAAGATGGCGCCGGATGGCGGGAATCTTCATCACAGGTAAGTTTGAACAGTCTTTTTCAGGCACGCAGTACCCGGTGGTTGCGGGCACGAGATCCTGCCGACTACGCCAAAAGTTGACGCGCCCCTGGGCCTGTGTCGCGCTGCGTTGCGCACGCGGGAGCTTACCCGGAGCCGGATCTCTTGAGGGTTGTAGTCTCGTGGCGGTGATCCGGTCCGTGCCCAGGGAGTCAGACTAAGTGGCGCTGTATCAGCGGTAGATGATGGACGACTACGCCACCCGTTGAATGCAGCTATGGAGCTGCCGCTGCAGGGCAGACTGCTGAGGCCGGTGGAAGGATGGTGCAGCGTGGATGGTATAACCCCCAACGGGAGGGGTATGGCCTCAGGGCAGCCGACGTGGATGATGGGGGTAGCAGGAACCACTCAGAGACGATGCGGTGTAGTTCAGGGTCTTTACTGGTGACAAAGATAGACCCTCCCGGAGTACTGGCTAGCGGTTGGGGCCTGGTCAGTCCTTGAGCAGATGGGATCTCCCCTGGCCAGGCGGAGTTGTAGGCCTCCCAAACTAACGATACTCTTCTGGCTACCTTGCTAGAGGCGGATATAAGTAGCCCACGTCCCTGAGTGTACCGTGTGGTGCTCACCCGTATGGCCGGTGACTCGGGGCCTTCTAGTAGCTTCCGCTCCACGACGGCGGTGCTGGTCCCATGCGTGTGACCGTGCCTTCAGGTTTCTTGGCCAGAGGACCTGAAATCCCCTGCCTGACGGATTCTGCTGCTGGGTAGGAGTTAGTCCCCACAGCCTCGGACTCCGGGTCCGGTAAGAAATCTTCTCAGTCAGGGCGAGCTCTGCAGCTGCCAGCCCCTGACTCCTTGTAACACTGCTCCCACAGAGCTCCTGTTGTTCTTTTCCCATAGCTGCTTCTCTTCTCTGTCTCTACTTCTGGCATGGCCCAGGAGCTGGGCCCAGCCGGAGCCACAGCTCCCTGTCAGCCCTCCTGGCTGAACTCTCCCTTTTAACTCTCTAACCCTGCCTCAGCCCCAGGTTTATATAGGGGAAGTCCTTCCCCTCCCAGGACTGGGCAGGAGGTGTGGCATGCATAGGATTCCTGACCAAGAGACCTCCCACCTGCTCTCAGACATAACATTGCATTACTGTGGAAACCAGACCCCTGGGGTGCCACATATACATCAAGGAGTATGAGAAGTATAGAGTATTTTTTACATGTGCATCGATATATGAACTCATTTTTTAGCCAAAGCAATATGATCATTCTGCTTTTTGTGTGTGTGGGGGGGGTGTCAAGCAACTTTTATGCAAGTGTAGTTACACAAATGTACTGTCAGTGAAAAAAGATCACAGCATGTGATTTCACTTCGAAATCGGATGCCACTCACCTATTCCAGTCTATGGGTGCATGGAAAACATTGGACTGCACTTGAATGACATCCGAATGCAGTCTGATTTCTGCTGACTCATAGAATGGAGAAGATGGAGAAATCTTGTTCTCCATCTTCTCCTCACAGTCTGCTCCAATTCTCTCATCCGAGAGAATCAGATAGCGCTATGCTGACGCTCTGATCAGAGTGTCATTTGCATAGTTGATCTGATTCTCTCCGATGAGAGAATTTACGGCTGTCTAACCGTAGCATAAGTAATTCTTGTGATACGGCTTTAGTCTTCCACTGCCATAGAATCACTTCCTGTTCTCACTCATAGAGCGGGGTATCAAGAATTAGACCGCCCCTAGGAGTCCGTACAGACAGGGCTTGTCTTCATGACATGAGAAAACACCTATTTGTTGGGTTTGAGTAGAAGTCAATGTAAATGTTAGTCAGTGGTCATCACTCGTTACAGTAACATCGGCTGGAGTAAAACTGTAGGGTAATATCGTCATGTAGTACTGCTACTGAGATACTAAGAAAAGTGCTGAAGTCCTATACAGGTCACATCCTCTGTCTGCATTAGTGAGGACACAGCTACTCGTAACAGACGGAGTTTCATGGTGTGGAAAAAGTAATAAAATGAAGCAGGACGCACAGATTGAGCCTTAGTGCTGGATCAACAGTGCAGGGAAGTGAGTTGCTTACAAATAAGGAAAACTTTTTCTCTTTTTTTTTTTTGCAAAAAAATCCCCTTCATAGATTGTCAGATACAGAATCAGCTTTAGAAATCAAAGAACGGATCAGATATGAGGCTCTGTGTATGCAATGTTCTTCTTCTTACATTGTATAAAATGTGAAATATGAATTGAATATCCCTGGGAGCACAACATGCAATAATTCAGTAATGAAAATGTTCCCCTTCCTGCTTGATTTGGCAGTTAAGAAGTTAAATTGGCCCAGGGTTACTGCCAATGGCCCAGTTATCCTGTCATTGTGACGTGCTGGGAGCCATTCCTGTTCAGCACCTGTCACAGCTCCATCCAGGGGCGGCAGGGCGGTGTGATGGGCACCCGGGGCCAGCTAATATTGTTAGGGCACATAATGCAGCCATAATGGATTATTCTACACTAAGGAGTGATGAACATCATTCTGGAGAAAGCTTTGTGGAAGGAGCGGAGTTCCTGGCAGCTAAAAAATTAATCAGATCTTTGACCTGAGGGTCCTTCTGGCAAGTCCTTCATTAGACAGTCAGCATCATATTGTACTGAGTGTCCTTATGGATGGACGGTACGCAGGAACACCTGCTCAGGAAGCTGCCTGCTGCAAGCGCTTGTGTTCTGCTATGGCCGCCACGTCGCACAAAGTCGCTTGAAAAGTTTGGAAATGATGTAAAAGTTGGTGCTAGAGTCTATTGCTTTTATGGATTTTATTACATTAATGCACATGCAGTTTCTATAGAAACTAGCAACATTTCGTGTAATCCTGGTCCACACCATGCATTTTTTGTATAACAATGTGGTTAAGAACAGAATCATTACTTGTTAATAAACTAACCTCATATACACGGTCTTTTTGGTGTAGAAAATCGTATAAATATTTTACTAATTTATTAACCTCTACTGGTTTGCAAGAAAGCCATGATTTCTATGTTTTTTTTGGCTAAGTCCGGGCTGCATCTGTGCCCACTGCCGGGCACTTACATTCAGAAGGTATGCACCCGATGGTGGCTGTATTTAGGATGGATGCTAAGGCATCTGTCCACCATAGGTTGTGTCAGTATGTGACTCTTGGATCGAGAGTTTGTATCGACATTTAGATATGAATATGACGATTGTGCACTAGCACTTTATGTGGATGCATATTCTTGATCCATAGTCAATACATGGGAGTATTGTAAGGGAGCAGGGGATTAATAGCATATATATTGTTTGATTGTTTGTGAGTTGTCTGTGACCTTGACCTGTCATCTGATTGTGGGCCCGCAGCCTTAATCACCTGTGCTCTTGCTTGCTGACCTTTTTTTAACCTTTACACACGCGGTCAAAATTGTTGGTACCCCTCGTTTAATGAAAGAAAAACCCACAATGGTCACAGAAATAACTTGAATCTGACAAAAGTAATAATAAATTAAAAATCTATGCAAATGAACAAATTTAAGTCAGACATTGCTTTTCAACCCGGCTTCTACAGAATTTAAAAAAAAATTAAACCCATGAAATAGGCCTGGACAGAAATGATGGTACCTGTCTGGGGTAAACTTTGAATTGACCATAGGACTGCATTAAATATATTAAAAAACAATCAGACCGATAGTCACCCTCTCCAGCTTTAGTGCTGTTTCTTTGCCACTGCTTTTTGTGACAGACAGCTGCGGTGACATCGTGACTGGTGTTGAGTGAATTAGTTCGGCATTTCAAATTTGGGTCCGTGTTCGGGGTTCCGGCTTGTTCGTGGCAAAAAATCGGCTCCGCCCACGAACATCCCTGATTTGCCACACTGTCACGCAGATGACTAATCGTGACCACTGCACTTGTGCCAATCACTGGGCTCAGCAGCCATCTCCATTGGCAGAACTAATGAACCGAGTGATTAGCTGCCGTAAAGTAAAATGCAGTGTAGTCATGATATCATCACTGTCTGTCAACAGAAAATGGCGCTGCCATGGAAAGGCAGCATTGGAACTGGGGAGATTGAGTATTGGTGTTTTCGTTATTTCATACCTCTGCAGTCTTAAACCTAGACAAATCCTTTATGATTTTTCTCTCGATAAGTTGCATTCCTGGTTTGGCCTACAAATACTCATGAAATACTGACCAAGAAAGCTATCATGTGAATAAGGCCTTAGCGATATGGCTAGGTAGCTAGTTATTAATTCTGGGCCCCTTTGACATGTCTGTGTTTGTAGTATGTGTGGCATCTGTTTTTTTTCACGGATGCCACACATATACTTTATAATCTATGCTGCTGTGCACATGTCCGTGTTTTTACAATGACCGTGCGTCCGTGTAAACCACACAGAGACCCTGTCTATTTTGTACAGGCAGCACTGATGACAAGGGCCAAGACAAGTCTATGGATCTGTGTAAAACACGTACAGCACACGGATGACATCTGTGTGCAGAACGTGTGTAACATTGTAAAGTATAGGGGAAACTTTGTAATTTAATTCTTTAACGATACCGGAAAAACACTGATGGTAAACGTGGACACATGGATGTCACACTGATGACACACAGATAACACACTGATGACACACTGATGACACACAGATGTCACATGGATATCACACTGAGGAGACACTGATGGAAAACACAGATGACAGTACGTGTTTTATACAGACATGTGAAAGGGGCCTTAGACCGCATTCACACCTTCAGTATTTGGTCAGTATTTTACATCAGTATATGTAAGCCAAAACCAGGAGTGGAACAATCAGAAGAAAAGTATAATAGAAACACTTCACCACTTCTGTATTTATTACCCACTCCTGATTTAGGCTTGCCAATACTGATGTAAAATACTGACCAAATACTGAACGTGTGAATGTGACCTAATTTGCGCTTCCATGAGATATCTTATTTGGGAATTCTATTATTTAGGCAACACATAAGTTCTAGAGACTTCACCTAAAAAAAGGATGAACAATAACATAAAATAGGTCCAAATGTGCAAAATCTGAAGCATAAAGTAGCATTAGTAGTATAGAGGAAAAAAGGATGAAATGTCATTTATAGGGATGAGTGGACCCGTGGATGTTTGGGTTAGTCTTGTTCGACCAAACTTTAGACTAAAGTTCAGTTTGGGTATCAGAACTCTACCTGAACTTTAACTCAAACCCCATAGAAGTCAATGTGGATCCGAATGTTGGTGCTGTAAAATGCTCGTAGTAAAAAGGCTAGAGGACTGCCAAAGGAAGCAGAGTACCCCCACAGAATCGATCTCTACTCTGTATCTGAACACTAAAACACTAAGTGTGGTATGAACCCCGAACTTTACAGTCGAGTTCGCTCATCTCTAGTTTACTCATTATCATTCCATGAAATGCTGGAATAGTTTTTTTTGTAATGAAACTTGGTTATGTTCATGTTTAACTTTAGCCATTTAAGAAAGAACCTGCAGTATTGTGCCAAGAAAACTTCAATGTCATTATGGTAGAAAATGAAATAAAAGTGTAGTCAAAACAAAACAAAAAGAAAGAAACATTCCTAAAGTAAAATAATGTGCATGGGGATTGGGGAACGTTACTCTTGCAGCATACAGCGCGCCGACTGTCTTGAGATTAGTGTTATCGGATGCAGCCACGAGCAGTAATCAGGCAGGGGTTCTTATGAGAATACACATTCTATACTTAACTCACCAGCCTGAAATAGTCCGGACTTTTATTTCACATGGAATTGTTAAATAGTTCCTCTATGTGCCATTTCTTGTGCAAGTATGACAAGCAGGTGAAATGCCATTAGGTAGCCTACAAATCTTAAGTGTTCAAAATGCCCGCTGAGAATTACTCTGCTCCACACTTCATTTGTGCCATACAGCTTCTATGACATAAGGCACGGCTTTCTATATTCACAGCTCCCAGCGGTATACCTCCTGCTCTCATATGGGCCAAGGTAAATTCTCAGCACAGTAAATGGTTCCATTTTTTTTTCCTGGTTTCCACTTAGCAACATTCTAAACTAGGATGAATGCTGTCATATGCTGAAATATGGGAATAGGGAAAAATGTTGTTTTACAAAGACAAGCCATATATGTATTAGGGAAAATAATACTACTACCAATATTGTTATTGCTTATTTTATGACTGCCTTAATTCGATTGCTTTACATGCAAAAACAGGGTTGGCTGCACATAACAATCAGTTTCCAATACAAAACAATGTGCAAAAAGTGTAAATAAGTATGGCAAAGTAAGACTTAAAGGGGTTTCCCTCAAATAAAAGTACATTTTAATTAATAGATCGTGGAATAAATATAAGTTCCACAATTGGATGTGTTTAAAAAAATGTTCCTGTGCTGAGATAATCTTATAAATGTGCCCTGCTGTGTACTGTGTAATGGCTGTGTCTGACCATGCAGGAACATGGTCTGATCATATCACAGCTCCCAGGCAGGGGAGGAAGCAAAAGAGTATATAGACAGGACAGCAGGGGATCACAGCTAAACAAAACATTTCCCTTCCTGTTTTTAAGAAAAGTTTTACCTGAAAGAATCAGCTGTGATCCCCTGCTGTAATGTCTGTATACTCTTTTGCTTCCTCCCCTGCCCAGGAGCTGTGGTATGATCAGACCATGTTCCTGTACGGTCAGACACAGCCATTACACAGTACACAGCAGGGGCACATTTATAAGATTATCTCAGCACAGGGACATTTTATTTAAACACATCCAATTGTGGAACTAATTATTATTCCTAGATCTAGTTATTAATAGGTTGATTAAAATTAACTTTGTTTGTGGGAAAAATCCTTTAAGGAAATACCTTAAACCCTATATACAATGTCACAGTGATAATGTTTTATGGTAATCTACCATAAAATATAATCTATGGTAACTAGCCCCCACTTACCAAGTGATTTTTATAAGAGTGGTGTCTTCTCATATTGGGTGGGTCTAGGTGTGACTATTACCCCTCCATTCGTAATTGTTACACCCTTGTCCATTATGTCTTCACTTATTACAGATGTAATCTAATGCTAGACCAAGGCTACCAGAAACAATGCATTTCCCAATGGCCAATGAAAGCCATTAGCAATCCTACCGTTTTCAGCTACAGATTAATATAAAACAACATGCTGAGTTTAATATTTTTAAAAAATTTCAACTGTTGACAAGAACAATATCATTAATTTCACTGTTTTAATTGCTGTTTAGTGCTTTAAAATCATTTGCAGTAAATAATAAAAATCGCAGGACTGCAGAGGTTTTTCAGTGCAAAAAAAAAAACATTTCAAATTTGAACGGCTGGCTCTTAGCCAAAATATTCTATTCTATTGGAAAGATGCATACAGGCAATGATATCCAAGGCTTTAAATAATGGACAGATGTAGCAGACCTGAAATAGTTTACTTAATGTCTGGGATTGTATTGTGCTTCGACTTATGATAATGCTCTGAAAGCCTATCATCCATTATAAAACTACTAATAACATAATGTAATAATATGATGGGCAGAAGCTTGAATTATATATTACACATAACAACTTATCAATGACTAAACTTTGTGCAAATTACTAATTTATTCCTGCTCATAGCAAGCATATATTTTAATGTTTGAAGTTAAGTACAGTCAAAGATAAACCATATTAACTAAACCAGACATTGAAACTAAATATATGCCTGCTTAGTTATTGTGCTGTCATTTTTCAATATAAGACACAAATAATTGTAAAATGCAAAAGCATTGTAAATGGTAAAATCATTTTTTTTATTTCTGCGATGTAGTGGTACTGCTAATCTAAGTTCCCTGACCCTAGTATTATACTTATCAGCCACCTTCTTCATCTATTCTCTACACCACTCTGGTTGGTTTCTAACAGGTTGTGACCTGCTGGATTGCTCCAATGATTGCTGGGCGATCCAGAAGTCAAAACTCAGTGTAAGGGCTCTTTTACACGTCAGTGTTTCCAGTACGTGTGGTGATAGTTTCCACACGTACTGGAGACACTGACACACGCAGACCCATTCAAATGAATGGGTCTGTCCACATGTCAGCGTGTTTCCGCTTTTTTGCGGATGCACGGTCTGCAAAAGTGTCTCGCGCTGAACACACACGGATAACATCCATGTGTCATCCGTGTTACACGTCCCAAGCACCGGGTGCTGAATGCTGCCCTGATCATGGTTCCCTGCCGGCGCTGCGATCAGCATCAGCAGGGACAATGATGAGGGTAGTAGTGTCTGCTCCCACAGTGTCGCTGTGTAAAAATAAGAATAAAATAATAAAATCCATATACTCACCTGTCCTAGGTGTTCCTAGGTGAGTGATCCATGCGATCACTGATGCCGAGGAGCCAGGGAGAATGATCTGCTCCGGAGCTGCGCTCAGTGAGTGACAGGACACCGCTACTGAGCTCAGCTCTGGACCCGTTCATTCTCCCCAGCTCCTCGGCGTCAGCGGTCACATTGATTACAGCTGGGGACACCTAGGACAGGTTAGTATATGGATTTTATTATTTTATTCTTATTTTTACACAGGTGGACACTGGGAGAAGACTACCACTACCCTCATCATTGTCCCTGCTGGTGCTGATCACAACGCCGGCAGGGAACCATGATGAGGGCAGCGTTAAACACCCAGCGCTTGAGAACAGCGCTAACTGTGATCCTGATGTGCACACGGGCGGCACATGGTTGCTACACGGATATCTCCGGTACCGTTTTTTCCAGTACCGGAAATATACGGACGTGTGAAATCATCCTTAGTCTATGAGAGCCAGAACAAAGCTCTCATAATAATAATAATCTTTATTTTTATATAGCGCTAACATATTCCGCAGCGCTTTACATACATTATCGTCACTGTCCCCATCGGGGCTCACAATCTAGGTTCCCTATCAGTATGTCTTTGGAGTGTGGGAGGAAACTGGAGAACCTGGAGGAAACCCACGTAAAAACGGGGTGAACATACAAACTCCTTGCAGATGTTGTCCTTGGTGGGATTTGAACCCAGGACCCCAGCGCTGCAAGTCTGCAGTGCTAACCACTGTGCCACCGTGCCGCCATCATAGATTTACATTGAGAGCTTCTGAACATTACCCCTGAATTACGGTCCGTCAGAAGGTGCGATCACAAGATGGCGGCACAGGACTGTAGCAGTGCCAGGAACAGTTGAAGACGGCGTTTGGTAAGTAGAATACTGGGGTCAGGGAACTTAGATTAGTAGCACCACTTCAGGGCTGAAATAAAATTAAAAAACGCTGCCGTGGTGCTTTAACCCTTGTACATGGATGTGAACTTAAATAGGTCCCCTGGAATAAGTCCTCAGAGTAGTTGCTTGCCGGTGGAGCACTCTGACAGGAATGGTCAAGTCAGCAGAAAGGAACCAGGAGGGTAAACAAGGAACAAAATTGTGTGTTAGTACAATCAACAATAAAAGGGTTGATGTCAGAAAGAAAATCAAACAGGCAAAGCAGGAGCAGAACAGCACACTCATCCAATACTGCCAGACTGGATCACACTACAGGTCCCAGCCATCCTTGTCTCTGTGGCTTGATAGAGCCTGCACTGCCCAGAGTGCAACGTTGCCCACAGAATGAATATGGTGGCACCTGGTGACAGAAGCAGATATCACAGGAGCAGGTCCATGAGGAGATGTGACATTTTACATTTCCACTGGTATATGCATGGAAAATGCATTAAAGGTACAAGGAGTTAAAAATCAAGTCAAGGCTTATATTAGGAACTAACAGGAACTAACAGCTTGCATTATTTTCTGTCTGAATTGTATGGACCCCTTTGAAAGGTCAAATATTTGAAATTCTGACAAAAAGTACAGTATTGACCTATATTCTTTAGAGAAACATGTATATAGGGTAAAATAAAAAAGTGTCACCCATGCAGGTAGCTTATTTATTATTATCGTGTATGTTTTATAACAGTTGATAAGGATGTAATGTAATGAGAGGCTGGAGAGGGGCTTCTGTTCAAAAAATTACTGCATCACTTTATCACTTCTTATTGAACGAAATAAGTATTGTATGTAAAGGGTTTGTCCCATCTGGAGCATTTTTGGCATATTAATGTGTGGCGCCCCTGAGGGTTCGGCCGCCACAGGAATGCTGCACTTCTTTAATGGAGTGTGGTGTTCCTCCTCTGAGGTAAGTCCGGTGTGATGGTAGTTACCTAGTTTTGAATCCAACACCACATTTCCACCAGAGGGAGCTAGTATGCACTAGGTGCTGCTCCCCTGGTTACAGGGAGACTGGGGAACACAAAGTGGTAGGAACCAGTTAGTGGGTGTGGGTGGAGGAACAGTTAGTTAGTGACACTTCTAATTTCATATTTAATAGAATGCCATCTTGGTCCTTAGTTCTTCTTCTCTGGTCTTTCTGCTGGTTCTGCTCTGGTCCTGTGTGGACCTGTCCAGCCCTTCAGACCTGTGTGGTCTCTGACAGTGTGTCTGTCAAGTGGTCGTACTGTGCTGTCAAGAACTGTGTGTGATGTGACTTCCCTCCGGGAGCGCAGATCCTGTGTGGGCCTGCACCGGCATGGGACACAGCCCTCGTCCCCCGATCTATGGGATGAGAGGGAGGTTGCAGACAAGGAATGTCTCAACCCGACCAAGGACCAGGATCAAGAAGGCCCGGAAGCTTTAGAGTGTGGTTCCCTAGCAAATGGGTCCCGGGGAGGATGCAGACGGAGCGGAGTTCGCCACCTGTCCTCTTCTACCTGATCTATACAGAGGGATTCCGGCTGCAAGAGGGGTACCGGCCCCCGACACCCGACCTCGTACTCTATGTCCAGGACGGGAAAGCCCGGTTAGGCCCTGAGGATCCCGCCGGGCTTGGGATGGAGAGGAATTGCCACCCGAGTCATACACCTGAGAGGAGCTCAGAGGGAGACCCGGCCTATCTACACACGCACAGACAGGAAGGGGTAAAGTCTGTAGTGCAGGAACACTCTGGTGTAGGGACGCTACCAAACACTGGACTTCCTCGGAGGTAGTCGGACCCCCGTCCCTGGTGGCCGCAGGACTCCGCGAGGAGCAGGGAGAAGCCTTGCACTGCTTATGAGAACTGTGAGTAAAGCCTTGGAAATTCATCCCTATGGCCTCTGGACTGTTCATTACGCGCCATACCACGCGACACGGTGCCCTACTCCCACACTACTACCCCCCTTCATCCTGCCTTGTCTGCCCTGAGGCCGCGCTCCGCCTGTGGGGAGCAGCAAGAACTTTAGCAGCCATGACATCGGGCCTCAGCGGACTGTAGTGGCGCTGGTGGCGCATCACCAGACACCACAGGTGGCGTAGTCGACAAATTACCACTCAACCCGGATAGCCCTAACATCATTTTCCATGTGACGGCCCTGGGCACGGAACGGGTCAAGGCCACGACTGCATCCCCCTTCTCAACATCTGACCCGGCTCCGAGTACCCCATCTTCCCAGGGCAGGGCTTGAGAGGTGTCACAAATGCATAATAATATAATACATGCAGGTGCCAGCACATGTTCTCATTCAAAATTTTCAAGGATCCGTTAGAAATAGAGAAAGCTGCACATGCACTGCCAGTCATCCTCTTCTTTTCTAATATTTTGGGCTAGGGTCCTGTTCTCAGATATATTTGAGATCTACTTGGCGGGACCACACCTATGGAACATTTATGGCAAGACCTATCAGTATGCCATCAAAGTCCAAGAAAAGTTAACCCAACCCTTTAACCACTTCGCGCCAGAGCCTGTTTTGGCCTTCGTGACCAGGCCAATTTTTTCAATTATGACCACTGTCACTTTATGAAGTAATTACTCTGGAATGCTTCAACGGATCCCCCTGATTCTGAGACTGTTTTTTTATGACATATTGTACTTCATGATAGTGGTCAAATTTCTTCGATACCACTTGCGTTTATTTGAGAAAAAATTGGAAATTTGGCAAAAATTTAGAAAATTTTGCAATTTTCAAACTTTGAATTTTCATGCCCTTAAATCAGAGAGATATGTCACACAAAATAGTTAATAAACAACATTTCCCACATGTCTACTTTACATAAGCACAATTTTGGAACCAAAATTTTTTTTTGTTAGGAAGCTATAAGGGTTAAAAGTTGACCAGCGATTTCTCATTTTTCCAACAAAATTTACAAAAACATTTTTTTAGGGGCCACATTTTATTTGAAGTGACTTTGAGGGGCCTTTATGACAGAAAATACCCATAAGTGACACCATTCTAAAAACTGCACCCCTCAAGGTGCTTAAAACCACATTCAAGAAGTTTATTAACCCTTCAGGTATTTCACGGGAATTTTTGGAATGTGGAAGAAAACAATGAACATTTAACTTTTTTTCACAAAAATGTTACTTTAGACCCAATTTTTTTTATTTTCACAAGGGTAACAGGAAAAAATGGAATACACAACTTGTAATGCAATTTCTCATGAGCACGCTGATACCCCATATGTGAGGGAAAACCACTGTTTGGGTGCACTGCAGGGTTCGGAAGGGAAGGAGCGCCATTAGACTTTTTGAATGTAAAATTTGTTTGAATAATTAGCAGATGCCATGTTGCGTTTGGATAGCTCATGATGTGCCTAAACAGTGGAAACCCCCCACAAGTGACACCATTTTGGAAACTAGACCCCTTAGAGAACTTATCTAGATGTGTGGTGAGCACGTTGACCCCCAAGGTGCTTCACAGAAGTTTATAATATTGAGCTGTAAAAATAAAATTTTCACATTTTTACCACAAAAACGTTATTCATCCCTTAATTTTGCATTATTATAAGGGTAATAGGATAAATTGCACCATGAAATTTGTTGAGCAATTTCTCCTGAACACCCTGATACCCCATATGTGGAGGAAAACCACTGTTTGGGCGCACTGCAGGGTTTGGAAGGGAAGGAGCGCCATTTGACTTTTTGAATGTAAAATTAGCTTGAATAATTAGCGGATGCCATGTTGCATTTGGGGAGCCCCTGATGTGCCTAAACAGTGGAAACCCCCCACAAGTGACACCATTTTGGAAACTAGACCCCTTAAGGAACTTATCTAAATGTGTGGTGAGCACCTTGCACCCCCAGGTGCTTCACAGAAGTTTATAATATTGAGCCGTAAAAATAAAATTTTCACATTTTTCCCACAAAAAATGTTTTTTATCCCCTAATTTTGCATTATCATAAGGGTAACAGGAGAAATTGCACCATGAAATTTGCTGTGTAATTTCTCCTGAGTATGCCGATACTCCATATGTGGGGGAAAACCACTATTTGGGTACACTGCAGGGTTCGGAAGGGAAGGAGCGCCATTTGACTTTTTGAATGTAAAATTTGTTTGAATAATTAGCGGACGCCATGTCGCATTTGAGGAGCCCCTAATGTGCCTAAACAGTGGAAACCCCCCACAAGTGACATAATTTTGGAGACTAGACCCCTTAGGGAACTTATCTAGGTGTGTGGTGAGCACCTTGCACCCCCAGGTGCTTCACAAAAGTTTATTATATTGAGCCGTAAAAATAAAATTTTCACATTTTTCCCACAAAAAATGTTTTTCATCCCCTAATTTTGCATTATCATAAGGATAACAGAAGAAATTGCACCATGTAATTTGTTGTGCAATTTCTCCTGAGTACGCCGATACCCCATATGTGGGGGAAAACCACTGCTTTGGTGTACGGCAGGGTTCGGAAGAGAAAGGAGCGCTATGTTGGCTGGAATAGGTTGCAGACACCATGTCACATTTGAAGAGTCGCTGACATGCCGAAACAGCAGAAACCCCCACAAGTGACCCCATTTTGTAAACTACACCTCACAAGGAATTCATCTAGGGAAGTAGTGAGTATTTTTAAATTTTTAAATTTATACCATTGGGCAGTGAAGAAAACATAATTATATTTTTACCACAAGAAAATGTTTTACCCTCTGATGGCAATACCCCATATGTGGCTGTATCGTACCGCTTAGCCATACGGCGAGATCTGGGAGGGACGGAGCGCTATTTGACAATTGGAGAACAAATTATTGTAGAATAGGCATTAGGATTTGGAGCACAAAATTTTCTGAATTTCTTTTGGGGGGCAAGGGCCATTTCGCTTTTCCAGAGCCTTTCTGCTATCAGTAACTTGGAAGTCCCTTATATTTTTAACAGATGACGGACCTGATTGGGGACTAGCTTTTTTTGAGGACTGAGTTGAAGCTTTTATTGGGAACATTTTACATATTGTTTATCCGGCGCTCAGACTGAGCACTTACATCGGGGTTTCCATCTAAATTTCCAAGTAATGTAATTCAGCTGAAACCCCTGCGGGATCCATTCACTGTAATGAGGCAGCAGAGTTACTCTGGACTCCGTCAGGCCTCTGTTTAGCGGTGTGCTTTTTTTCAGAAGTGCACAAAACTGTGGCCAACCGCACTTTTATGCACGCCTAAAAAACTGACATCGTGGGATCACAGGCCAGATAGCATCCACAGTGGCCTATATCTGCCTCATTACAGGGAATCTTCCGTCATGGGTTCTGTCTGAATCACGTATTTCAGAGATTTACACGGAAACTCTGGTGTAAGTGCTCAGCGCAGAGCGCAGGATAAATGTGAGCAGAGCCTTACTGCGATCTTTGGGAGACATAATAAACAAATCAGAAGCAGGTGAAGAATTGGTTTTATTTATTTTTTACGCCATTCCTCATGCGTAAGTGATGAGATTACTTTATTCTTCGGGTCGGTGCTATTACAGAGATACCAGATTTATATCGGGTTTTTATGACTGACAGCTGTCACACACTAAAAGACGCTTTTTTTTGCAAAATCTAGTTTTTGCATCACCATATTTTGAGAGCTATAATTTTTCCATATTTCGGCCGACAGAGTCATGTGATGGCTTGTTTTTTGCGGGACGAGTTGACATTTTTATTGGTACCATTGTTGGGTACGTGACATTTTTTGATCTCTTTCTATTCCGTTTTTTGGGAGGTAAAATTAACAAAAAACAACAATTCAGGAATTGTTTTTTGAGGGTTTTTTTATGCCGTTCTGCGTGTGGTAAAAATGATAAGGCAGCATTATTCTTCGGGTCAGTACGTTTACAGCGATACTACACTTACTGTACATTTTTTTTATGTTTTGGCGCTTTTACACAATAAAACAATTTTATAGAAAAAAATATTTTTTTGCATTGCTTTATTCTGAGAGCTATAACTTTTTCATTTTTCAGCTGATGGAGCTGTATGGCGGCTTTTTTTTTGTGGAACAAGATGACGTTTTCAGCGGTACCATTTTTATTTCCATTTTGCTGTTTGATCGCATTTTTTTCCACTTTTTGTTTGGCGATCTGATGAAAAAGCAAAGTTTTTTGCTCCGTTTTTTATTTATTTTTATTACGATGTGCACAGAAGGAGTTAATTAGTGTGACAGTTTTATAGATCGGGTTGTTTAGGATGCGGCGATACCAAATATGTGTAATTTTTTTGCTTTTGCATAAATATACGGATTTATTGGTTTCATATTTAATTTATTTTTATTTATTTTGTGATTTTTTTAACAGTTTGAAAACATTTTTTAGACTTTTTTTTTACATTTTTACTTCGTCCCTATATGGGACATTAATTTTTATTTTTCTAATCACTGTTCTCATGCAATGCAATAGACATGTATTGCATTGCATGAGAGCTCTGCTGACAGTGTAAAACTGTCATTATCTCCTGCTAGACTCAGCTGCAGGCTGAGCCTATCAGGACACCATATATGGCAGATCTGGAGGCGGTCATGTGACCTCCGGCTGCCATAACAACGGCAGGTCCTGGAAGACATCAGGGGGCCATCTTAGACGTAAGTGGACGACCCCCTCTCCTCTCACTATCTTCTAAATGCCACAATCACTATAGATCGCGGCATATAGAAGATAGAAAAGGGTTAACATCATTGGGACCTGATCCAATCAGGTCCCGATGATGTCCCCTGTCAGAGCTGTCGTTCTGAACCGCAACCGCAGCACTTGCAGGACCCTGGGGGTCCTGAGGGCTGCGGGACCACCAACCGTTCATAAACGTCGGCGCTGCACAGAGCCCAGGCAGCGACGTTTATGTACAGTGGGCGGTCGGGAAGTGGTTAAGTACATTAGTTGTTGTGTCCAATAAAACACTGGACAATGCAGTGATATTTTGCGCATTGTTGGAAAATATCCACAATTATCGTTTAGTTGTCATTTCTTACATTTGTTGAATGAGACATGCGTTCTGTAGATAAAATTCTCCCAGTTTATGAAGTTTTTTGTTCTTTTATCTAAATCACAAATGAAAGTATAATATAAAAAGATAATTTATGTCAATTGTAATTTGCCAGCCTATCAGCATAAAAAGTGCAGGCGCTTCCTCTTATTATTCACCCTGAGTGAGATGAGTACAACACTGTGAAATTTATTCTTCTTGCTTCAGGCCCTCTGGCAAAAGTCAGAGCCAATAAGACTCCGGGATTTATAACTTTCTGTGTTTCTTTTGCTAAATCAATAAGCTGCTGTGTAACTTGTGGAGAATCTCATATCTTTGCCATGCGGAGGGGGCTCCATCGAAGGTAATTTTGATGACTACAAGCCTGGCGGGCTCAGCCAGCGGTTCTGCTTATTCTTGTAAAGTTGATTACTGCTCCAAATAGCTAACTAACTAGTTTACCGGATCATCATGAGTCTGAGCACCTTAGGGGAATGAAGAAAGTTTTAGGAACTCTCATGTTAGTAGAACAATGGGCTCAAGTGAAATAAATGTTACAATATATCTAGTGATATAATAAAGCGATTACTTGATTTGTAGGCCAGATGTCTATAGATTCAGTAAGAAATGTATTAGGAATATTCAACTCTTCTACAAACTGCAAGAGGTCTACCAACCTCAGCTTTAGACTACAGTAAATTCCTGGTAGGCATACCATCAGGTGTTCTGTCGGGGATTATATCATTTTTAATGGCAAGAAAAGCATAAAATGCTGCATCATTCTTGCAGTTGAATCAATAGAAATCTTAAGAAAATCACTAGTGTAGCTCTACAGAGCAGACCATGGTTTCCCATGGTAGAGATTGAACAGAACTTTCACTTTTTACAACACCAAAAGTGTTAAGTCCACAATTTTTCATTTGTATCTAGCTGGAATATTGTTTTCCATTTGCCCAAAAGATATAAACCCCATCATTGTGTCAAATATAGTTCATATTGCCACACTAGACTTAATAATAATTTATCTCCCTCCATGTACTTAATAGAACCAAAATGAAAATGGATGCCAGACAAAAATAAGAATAAAAAACATATCCTTTATTAACAATAGTAATAAAAACAAGACACAATACTTAAAAGAGAGGGACATCGTAGACATAATTGATATGGAACATTTACAGTATACAGTGGGTATGGAAAGTATTCAGACCCCTTTAAATTTTTCACTCTTTGTTTCATTGCAGCCATTTGGTAAATTCTAAAAAGTTAATTTTTTTCTCATTAAAGTACACTCTGCACCCCATCTTGACTGAAAAAAAACAGAAATGTAGAAATTTTTGCAAATTTATTAAAAAAGAAAAACTGATCTGGGGAGCGACCAAGGTTATTAGAGGACTGGGGGGTCTGCAATACCAAGACAGGTTATTACACTTGGGGTTATTTACTGTGGAAAAAAGAAGGCTTAGGGGTGATCTTATTACTATGTACAAGTATATGAGGGAACAGTACAAAGACCTTTCTACTGATCTTTTTACTCTGAGGCCTGAGACGGGGACAAGGGGGCATCTTCTACGTCTGGAGGAAAGAAGGTTTAATCATAATCACATTCTTTACTGTAAGAGCAGTGAGTCTATGGAACTCTCTGCCACATGATGTTGTAATGAGTGATTCACTATTAAAATTTAAGAAGGACATAGATGCCTTTCTTGAAAAGTATAATATTACAGGTTATAAATACTAGATTCCTTGATAGGGCGTTGATCCAGGGAACTAGTCTGATTGTCGTATGGAGTCGGGAAGGAATTTTTCCCCAATGAGGAGCTTAGTGTTTGCCACATGGTTTTTTTTTTTTGCCTTCCTCTGGATCAACAAGTTAGGCTATGGGTTGAACTAGATGGACTTAGTTTTTAAGGTTGAAGGAAGACTATGTTACTATGCTAATGTCATGGTTTGGGGCTGCTTTTTTGTATCTTCCATTGGCCTCCTGCATAGAATTGATGGAAATGTGAATGCTACCATGTATGCGAATATACTGGAGAATGTAATGCCGCCACATGGTAAAACCAAAGTAAGCATGGGATGTAAATTCCAGCAAGACAATGATCCTAAGCCCACATCCAATTTAGTTAAAAATTGGTTAGCAAAGAAAAATGTTCGCCTGTTGCAATGGCCAAGCCAATCACCAGATGTAAACCCTACAGAGCACCTTTGGGATGAGTTAGGGCGACAAGTTGGGGCCCGTACCCATGGCAATAAAGATGAATTGTTTGCAGATTTGCAAATGGAATGGAGCAAGATCCTTCAAGATGTCTTGAATACCATAGTGGCTTCAATGCCCTATCGGTGCAGTGCAGTAATTAAAGCAAGAGGTTATACTACAAAATACTAAGTTATGGCATTGTAAGCAATGAATTACTCTCTATGTTGTGATCAATAAATAGTAGATGCAAAACTTTTGTTAGTCAGTTTTCTTTAATTAAATGACCATACCTATATTCAAAGGCATTTTGATTAAAATTAAGGTCTTGCATGATGACAACTTCATGCACTTTCAATTCATCACCAGGAAAATGGCATCACAACAACCAGACAGAAGTAATCACACTTTTAAGCAAAATGTAAAACTTTTAGTCGCCACTGTATATGTTTTTGAATGGCAGTACTTTGGAGATACTTATCATGATTGTGTCTTTATGTTTTGGTTGCTGAGTTATTTATTACTCTACAGGCTATATTTTAATATTTGGGGTTGTGCACTCTTTTGTCTTACAAAAATACATTTACCTTTACCCACATAGGTGATTCACTATTGTATATTTGCCTTATACATTGATTAGCATATTTCCTTCTATCCTTGTACTTTTGCCTTCCATTTATTTTATAGCGTTCTCAGCATGATACGTTGTGTGGCACATTTTCCCTTCTTTAGGGTATTACCTAACTCGGTGTCCTTACAAATTGCATAATCCATACATATATTTTGCACTAATATTGTTATAGCCATTTTTACTGTACTTATATATGTATACATGTTCCATGTCAGTTATGTCTATGATCTCCCTCTCTTATAAGTATTGTGCGTTGTTTGGTTTTATTACTATTATTAATAATAGATATATTTTTTAATCTAATTTTTTGACTGCCATCCATTCTCGTTTCAGTTCTATTTTGCCATATATGCTTTAGACATATTACTTGGCTGTTTTTTGCCTTGTAAGTTTATTATAATCTCTCCATGTATGGGGTAGAATATGTTATTATTGAAGATCTGTGCGTTCACTAGGTGACATAGTCTTCCCAACAACAAAATCAGTTTGTGTGGACGCCATAGACGTATCAGCTATGCATATGATAAGTGATACATATATGATCACTGAGGATCTGCTTGCTGGGATTCTCACCTTTTACGTGAACAGAGTCCTGAAGTCCTCTGAGTAAAAGACCTGTCACTGAGCATGTGCGACTATGTCCGTTACCTATCAATAGGAAGTGAATGCACCAATGATTGCACATGCACAGTAAATCTTCATTCAAATAAGGGTCCTCTGTTCTCAGGATTAATAACTGTACTCCCAATGATTATACAGTTATAATCTCTCTTGAGTTTAGCTGATAAATGTTTTTTGGGGGACAATATCTTGAAAAGTATTTTTGCTGTTTAATTTCACAACAAGGGAAAAAAAGGATATTTGAGGAGGTCAGCACAATGCTTCCCATTCACCAAAATCAGCATACAAAAACAAGTCTGATTTACTGCGACAGTCTCACAAGGCTACCAAAATTGCAATTCAGGGGTGTAATCTGATATCGATAATAGAATAAGAATGGAATTTTTCCAATTACGATAAAGCAATTGCCAACTAGCTCGGAGGAACGTTTCGCCTTCCTTTTGAGCAACAATGTAGGAAAAAAGATTACAATGATGACTTTGTGTTTCTTCTCCACCAATCACTACAGTGGGAAGTGCCTTTGCATGTCAGTTAAAACAATCATTGTACACGTTGTTTGGCCTTAGCTTTATGCTTCTTGTACTGGAGCACTATTATTGTTTGGACCATTATTCTTTTGGTGCCACAGGAAAATTTGTACATTGTGGAATCATAATGAATGGTAGACAGACAATAGCTACAAAGATAATGTCTGTCCTGCTGCCTATCGTGCTATCCCTATAGATATAGAAATCTGTGGTAGATTACTGTTTTTTTTCTATCATACACCTAAGTGGGGCATCCGAGTTTTATCCATAAGGGAACCGAGCTGTGACATATAGCAAAATATGCTGTATATGCTGTATACCTCTTCTGCTTAATGTTAAACCTTTGTATATTGTTGGAGGTACACCTTAAATTTCATCATACGTTTTGCTTTCTGGGAGGCCTGTGAAGAACAGTATGGAACTGGTTTTGAAGGGCCAAAGATGTGGGAGACCACTGAAAAATTTCCCTCTTTGCATGATCAAAAATCTGGACATAGATTAAGAAAGCAAACAGCACTCCAAATAAAGTGTACAAAAAAGTGTGGGGTACTTTATTCACCCATCTCAAATGCAAAACTACCCCTTTTTTTATTATATGTTTTTATGATAAACCTCAGGTCAGTGTCCTGCTTGCATCCGTTATTCCATGCAGTGACTGTGTTACTATTTTATTTCTATTTTTTTTTCTAGATAGATATATATCCAAAAAAGATAAAGGCAGCACTCCAAGAGTCCAAAATATAGTGGTTTATTGACCCATCATGTCAGGGCGACGTTTCGTTCCAAGTGTGAACGTTTTTCAAGATATATTTTGCTATTTACTTGTACCTTTTGGAGCCTGCACAGCAGTTTTTTTTTAGCCATGTGTGATCCAGCCGATCATAAAGATGGACTTGATGTCTTTACCTATGCTGTAGATGATGAGGAGAGAATCCTTGGAGCCATTGCAGGAGATGCAGATTTTCTAAGTGTACCGTCAACTACGGACATAAAAGGCAAGTATGGATTGGACAGAAAACGTCTGATCACACTACAATTGCATTTAACAACTTTAAATGAGTATTTTGAATAAAAGAGGATCCCTAGAGGTCTGAAGTCTAATATAAAACCAAATTTGTTCATGCATAATCAACTTTCTTGTGATAAATTCACTTTGATATCAGATAAGTATGTGATGGGCTTGTAGTTGTTAAATATGGATTATTTGCAACAAGAGATACAAACTCTCAATCAGGGCATTCCTGAGATGGAGAAAAAAATGGATGAAATGTTGAAACCTGATGTATGAGAAAAATGTAAGGATTCTATTAATGCACAGCTGCAAAAAATACGTGGTGAATTGGAGGAAGTCAAAAGGCGTTAATGGACCTGTGACGCCGATGACTACCAAAATGGCTTTGTGTATGGCTGGCAAAAAGATGATGCAAAGATTAAACAAACCTCAAGAGATGGCAATTATGCAACCAGAAGGAAAAATAATCATTTATCTACCTCTGATGATAACATTTTTTAGATGGGCTTCTGGATATTCCAGTGGGCTGCACAAGCGGAAAAAAAGAGGTTGGAAGCGACATCACCGGCAGCAGAAAAGACAAACGTCCAAGAACCAAGACCCCCTCAGTTGAAACAAATGAACACGAGATGAAGGAATCAGACATCGTGGTAAACTTGTCAAAGAAATCTTTATCTGAATTTGATCTTAAAGTGTTAAATGAGGGGTTAACATTTAGTCCCAGGTCCTATATTAACTGGTTTGAATTAGAAATATCATTACAGAAATTTTACAGGTTAATTAAACTTAAGTATTGGTTTTCCAAAAGTGGTTGTGATGTGCAGAAACCTATTAGGTCTGAACTGTGTCTGAAGGAATTATCACTTACTAAGGGTAGTGGATTTTTACCCAATATAAATGTTCCTGTTATAGAGGCGTTTATAGCGGCAGTTAGTGAAGACTTGAAAAAGTTTCACACTTAGAACAAAACTTTGCCCTGACATGATGGGTCAATAAACCACTAGATTTTGGACTCTTGGAAGTGCTGTCTTTATCTTTTTTGATACATTCAGAGGTTTGGTATTGCCTATTAGGCATTGCACCCACTTGCAACCATTTGCATTTTGCTTGTGCTGCACCTATATTTTGCTAATTAAATAGACAGATAGATGAAAAAAGAAAGTGGAATGAAACCAGTCTTGCAAAGTCCTCCAAATCCATTGGCAAATGGATAATCTAATCATAAAAGAAAGAGAGGTCACACTCCAAACACAGCAAAAAAAAGTGAAAAAAATATATTCGGTATACAACGTTTAGATTCAAGCATTGAGCCTTTCTGAAGGTCTAGAGAAAGGCTCACACCTTGAGCTAAAACATTGCA
Source organism: Phyllobates terribilis (assembly GCF_046119375.1). NCBI lineage: Eukaryota > Metazoa > Chordata > Amphibia > Anura > Dendrobatidae > Phyllobates > Phyllobates terribilis. Next base: position 20,027,056 of record NW_027362768.1, read on the forward strand.
TACCTTTAGCATGGAATCACTTTTTTCCCGTTTTTTTCTATGATTGGAGTGTGACCTCTCTTTCTCCTATAGATAGATAGATAGATAGATAGATAGATAGATAGATAGATAGATAGATAGATATGAGATAATAAGCATTAAGCCTTTGATTGGAATGTTAGAACACTTCTAACCAGCTGACAGCCATGAATTAACATAAAGTAAGTTCATTTTAATAATAATAAAATATTACTGCTCTTTTAATAGTACTTCACAGCTGGGATCAGCCATTCTGGAAAACAGTCATTTCTAAAATATAACTTTTATTAAAGTACATAAAATCCGACACTGCTAACCTGAAGCCGGACGTTCAGATTTGATCCAAAGAAAACCAGTGCATTTGATTTTTATAGAGTTTCATAAAAGAGGATTTATACAGCCATATTTTTTTGCTGTGTCTAGAAATGATTTCCTTCTAATATCATATCACTTAGCTTTTAGAAAAGGGAAACCATAGTATTCTTTAACGACTCAAAGTGATTTAATATTTTCCATGTAATTTTCCATGTATTAATTCCATGTAATGTCAATTATATGCGCTTCTTATATTAAAAGTGGTCAGTTCTATTGTGATCGAAATAAGGCTGCCAATCTGACTCTTTCTGTTTTGTGCACAACTTATCCAAAAATCATGGACAGAGATAATATTTTACAAGCAATTCAAAAACCATAATAAATTATAAAACTTAGAAGTTATCCATGTCTTTTGATATGAACCTATTTCCAAAATTGACTGTGATCTGTGTAATGATGAAAATTACCTTGACCTGCTCAAGTTCCACTTCCCTAAAATAATATGCATACATTTATTTTTTTATTTCTTGGACAGTAGACAAACTCTCCTATTTTTATGAACTTTCCAGAAATTTCTGGGTTGTTGTCAACCCTTCATCATAGCTCCCTTAGGGAATTTATTTGCATTCGCCTCATGCTAAACTTTTCCTTGGAATTTTTTTTATATTATTTTTCTTTCTGAGCACACAATGTATACAGAATTTAACGTTCAAAGTCCTGAGTTGTTATTGTCTACAATAATCAGACTATATATTTGCAATGCATAAGCTACGCACTTATGCACTTGGATCGAGGAAAAAAATGTGTAATTATGTACTAAAATGAAATCACTGGGTAAAACTTGCACGGAAAAAAAACACATTGTGGTTTTGCAGCAGGTTTTTTCGTCCTGGATTTGGGGACAGATAATCTCCAGCAGTTAAAGTGGCAACAAAGTGGTTAAGATTTCAAAAATCCCATCCACATGCTGTGGATAAACCTACATGGTAGATTTTTAAAATCTGCAGCAAGTGAATTTTTTGTGCAAATGTGCAACAAAATTTGTCACAATACATAAAAATTTAGTTGTGGATCTACTTCAAAATCATCAGAAGATTCACATAGATTTTATTATTTTACGTATATTTGTAGGCAGTGAACTCAACCTTAGCGACCAATGCTAGGCAGCTTCTACCAAGGCAAATAAGATTATGAAATGCATCAAGAGTCATAGATTCTTACAACAGGAACATACTAATATTTTGCCTCTAAATAAGTCACTAGTCAGGCCACACTTGGAATACTGTGTACAGTTTGTGAGCTCCCGTGTTTGAGGACATAGCTGAACTGTAGAAGGTGCAGAGAAGAGCAACCTCAGTTTTTAAGGCTTAGAGGCGACCTAATCACAAAGTACAGATATATGAATGGATAGCGCAGAGATATTTCTAATGATCTTTTTTACAACGTGGAAAAATGGTAGCAACATTGGCCATTGTAGCACTTTTAGGCCACGCAGACTGCACACAATAGCACCAGCCTGGCATTGTCATGTTGAAAAACAGCTCCTGGGACACTTTGGAGAAAAGGCCATACCACTGGTTCCATGGCCAAAACAATGTAACACTGAACTGTTAGTGTACCTGGAAAGAAAATTACAGGGCTCCAGCTACCACACATTATAGTACCCCACACCATAATCCTGACAGTAGGACTGGTGAGATGTTCCCTCGTGAAGGTCTCTTCTGTTGCCCTTGTGTTCTCTAGGTGGAGGCTGGAGGAATGGAGCAATGGAGGTTGGATATCCTCTTCAGTGATAAGTCTCACTTTTATGTTGGATGCAGTGATAGTTGGATTGGTCTGGAGACCAAATGGGCAACACTATAAAGAGGCTTTTATGAGGGAACACACTGGTCTTATGCCCAGAATTATAATGTGAGATGGCATAATGTATGGTAGTTGGACCCCTCTAGCTAACTAACTCAACCTTTACGTTGATTTGGTTAGGAAACCTGCTTGATTTAGTCTTGGAACCTGCTACTTTCTCTGTTTAGCATGTGATCAGAAGTAGCAGGAGGGTACATCACAGTTACAGTTTCCGTTCTCTTTGCTGTCCCTTCCTGTTCTATCCTCTCATCCATCCTCAGAGTTAGTTCTCCCGGCAACGCAGCTTTCCAGAACACGGTCCTACTCTCCTCAGGTATGTCCCTGTCCGTTCTCCCCTCCTTGGGAGTAGTGAAGGCTGGCTCCATCAGTCCTTCTGCAAACCATAGGCCTGGGACGTTTTGGGAAGTTTCCTCAGAGTTGTCCGCTTTCTCATTCCCCATGCAGCCTAACTCTCTTTCCTTCCTCCTTCTGTTTATCTTCTGACCTTCAGCCACCAGGGTCCTGAACTCTTCCTCTGTCTTTCTCAAACGTTCCTCCAGCACAAACTTTAACGTTACAACCAACAACTACATCTCTGACTAACTGACTGACTGACTGACTGGAAAAACCATTGCTCTACTCTGGCCCAGACTCCTCCCCCTTTTGACTGGACCAATCACCAACTCTTCTTCGGTTGCTGGGCAAAACTTACCCATTACTACCCTACTGCAGTCACGAAGCCTTCTATATCTAATAAGCCCCCAACTATATCTTCCCCCTTTCTAACTTAATCCCTAAGTCCTATGCTATGCTTAATGTCTTATACACTAATAGGCCCACCACTACCTATTTTCCATAATTTTCCTATCTATCACTAACTAAAAACTAAACTATATCCTATTATTTCCCTATACACTATACATGAATAACATTATACATTGATAACAATACATTACATTTTAGTACAAACACTGTTTAAAGAGGGAGAGGCATATGACAGCCCCTGTCACACCCTTACATACCTCCTTTTTACAATATGGTCATCCCCGACCATAACGGTACCTGTAAGACACCAAAACATTCACATAAGTATAACACCACATTTAAAACATTTTCTTTATTAGTAAACAAGTGTCCCCTTTCTTCTTGTCGACCATCACTGACCCTGCGCCTGGTCAGGACTGGTCCAGGACCCACTCAGTTGGGACCCTGGAATAACAAAATTCAAGTTCTTTATTAAACATGGATCTGCAAGACTTCGGTCCCTTTTCCTAGGGACCCCCGACACAAAATGTCCAAGTTCCTTTTTAAACACGGGTCAGACTCACCGCGGTCCCACTGCTCCGGAGACCCTGACACAGAGTGTCCGAAGGTTTTGGAACTCAATGGCCCATTGGCCAACTTACAACACCTTCGAAAGTCCAGGAACAATGACTCGGCTTGATCCTTGGATCATCCATCCAGTTTTCCTCCTCCCTCCTTTTTGTAGACTATGGCCCCTTTAAAGCAAGTGTGCTGCTCATCAGCTCCTGTAGGGAGAGTCCAAGGTAAAAGTAAAGGCAGTTCAAGGAAAGAGAGGGCATAGTCCTCAGAGCAGCCACACACACAGTCCATTTCTGTTACAATAGGGGTGATTAACTCCGTAGGGGTTTCAGTTCCGTAATCCAGCAGGGGAATGTGCAACAAGCGCAAAATAACTGGGATGGGGAAAAGCACACAAAAGCAAACTTTTTTCTTTTCTTTAACTGTGGCCAGTACCGGACGCCTCTGGTCTTTTCTTCAAGGCTCCTGCCCTCAGGGATGCAGAACAATCCCTGGCTTCATTTTTTTCAGTGCAACAAGCACAACTGGAGCATTAGAGGGCAGACCATAGGCCTCGGACATTTCGGGAAGTTTCCTCAGAGTTGTCCGCTTTCTCGTTCCCCATGCTGCCTCTCTTTCCTTCCTCCTTCTGTATCTGTGCTGACCTTCAGCCCCCAGGGCCCTGAACTCTTCCTCTGTCTTTCTCAAACATTTCTCCAGCACAAACTTTAACATTACAACCAACAACTACATCTCTGACTGACTGACTGACTGACTGGAAAAACCGTTGCTCTACTCTGGCCCAGACTCCTCCCCCTTTTGACTGGACCAATCACCAGTTCTTCTTTGGTTGTTGGACAAAACTTCCCCGTTACTACCCTACTGCAGTCACGAAACCTTCTATATCTAAGGAGCCCCCAACTATATCTTCCCCCTTTCTAACTTAATCCCTAAGTCCTATGCTATCCTTTATGTCTTATACACTAATAGGCCCACCACTGCCTATCTTCCCTAATGTTCCTACCTATCACTAACTAAAAATTAAATTATATCCTATTCTTTCCCTATACACTATACATGAATAACAGTATACATTGATCACAATTAGTGTTGAGCGAACATGCTCGAGACTGCTCGGTACTCGCCCGAGCATCACGCTACTCGGGATGTTCTGCGAGCACCGAGCAATTCCGGGTTACTCGGGCGGGAGCTCGGGTCTCCGCCCTGCATGTTTGGCGCTCTTTACATGTTTGAACATGCAGGGATTGCCAGCCAGTCACTGTAATGCCGCAGCCATGTTGTTTGTGGGCATTACAGTGATTGGCTGGCCGCACAGCGTCACCTCGAGTATTTAAAACCGGGCGCTGCCATCTTGGACACAGTCTCTCCGGATCAGACAGTGTAGGGACAGCGCTGCTGATTTAGCGAGAGATATATCCTGCAAAATAGTTAGTGTAGGGTCTGTAAAGGCTGCCAGATCAAACAAACAGTCCTTCTCAGGACTAATATCCATCCCAGGTATATCAGGCAGGCAGGCAGGCTGTATAGGAGACGAAGTGGTTATACCAGCAAACGCTGCATTACAGTCCTGTGTGCTGCTCCTGTTGCTGAAATTGCTGGACTTAGCTCCAGGTCCCGGGGGGCCAGGAAAAATCCTTTTTTTTTTTATCTAAATCCTCTTTTTTTTTTCCTCCTTCACAATGTACAAATACCCATCTTATTAAACTTTTGGTGTCCCCCCCCCCCCCCCCCCAAAAAAAAAGTGTGCCTCTGATTTTTCAGACACAAATATATCTGCTGAAAATAGTCTGGTGTAGACAGGAGAAATAGAAGTGTGGTTTTGCAGTTCTATGGGCCATTTGTATCTAAAAAAACAGTTTGAGTGTGTCGCTCACTGTTCAGCCGCAAATATATATATTTAAAAAAGTCTGGTATACACCAGTAAATTATTACTGTGGTTTTGATGTTCCACGGTAAAACATCTCTATTATCCTGTTTTTGGCATTTTTTGCTGTAGAAAAATAATAATAGTGTTTCCCTGATTTTTCAGACACAAATATATCTGTTGAAAATAGTCTGGTGTAAGCCAGAGAGACAGAAGTGTGCTTTTGCTGTTCCACGGTAAAAAATCTCTATTATCCTGCTTTTTGCATTTTTTGCTGTAAAAAAAAAAATAATAGTGTCTCCCTGATTTTTCAGACACAAATATATCTGTTGAAAATAGTCTGGTGTAGGCCCGAGAAAGACAAGTGTGGTTTTGCAGTTCCACGGTACAAACCTCTGTATTATCCACTTTTGGGCCATTTGTATCCAAAAAAAACAGTTTGAGTGTGTCGCTCACTGTTCAGCTGCAAATATATATTTATTTTAAAAAGCCTGGTATACACCAGTAAATTATAACTGTGGTTTTGCTGTTCCACAGTAAAAAATCTCTATTATCCTGCTTTTGGCATTTTTTGCCGTAAAAAATAAATAGTGTCTCCTGATTGTTCAGACACAAATATGTCTGTTGAAAATAGTCTGGTGTAGGCCCGAGAAATACAAGTGTGGCTTTGCAGTTTCACGGTTCAAACCTCTGTATTATCCACTTTTGGGCCATTTGTATCTAAAAAAAACAGTTTGAGTGTGTCGCTCACTGTTCAGCCGCAAATATATATATATTTTAAAAAGCCTGGTATACACCAGTAAATTATAACTGTGGTTTTGCTGTTCCACAGTAAAAAATCTCTATTATCCTGCTTTTGGCATTTTTTGCCGTAAAAAATAAATAGTGTCTCCTGATTGTTCAGACACAAATATATCTGTTGAAAATAGTCTGGTGTAGGCCCAAGAAATACAAGTGTGGTTTTGCAGTTCCACGGTTCAAACCTCTGTATTATCCACTTTTGGGCCATTTGTATCTAAAAAAAACAGTTTGAGTGTGTCGCTCACTGTTCAGCCGCAAATATATATATATTCAAAAAAGTCTGGTATACACCAGTAAATTATAACTGTGGTTTTGCTGTTCCACGGTAAAACATCTCTATTATCCTGCTTTTGGCATTTTTTGCCGTAAAAAATAAATAGTGTCTCCTGATTGTTCAGACACAAATATATCTGTTGAAAATAGTCTGGTGTAGTCCCGAGAAATACAAGTGTGGCTTTGCAGTTTGACGGTTCAAACCTCTGTATTATCCACTTTTGGGCCATTTGTATCTAAAAAAAACAGTTTGAGTGTGTCGCTCACTGTTCAGCCGCAAATATCTCTATTTAAAAAAGTGTGGTATACCCCAGTAAACAATAACTGTGGTTTTGCCATCCCACGGTAAAAAATCTCTATTATTCAGCTTTTGTTAGTTTTTTCCGTAAAGAAAAACAGTAGTGTCTCCTGACTGTTGTGACACAAAAATATATCTGTTGAAAATAGTCTTGTGTAGGCCCGACATCCCAGTGTGGTTTCGCAGTTCCACAGGTCAAATCGCTGTACTATCCAGTTTTGGGCCTTTGGTATCTAAAAAAAAAGCAGTTTGAGTGTGTCGCTCACTGTTCAGCCGCAAATATCTCTATTTAAAAAAGTGTGGTATACCCCAGTAAACAATAACTGTGGTTTTGCCATCCCACGGTAAAAAATCTCTATTATTCAGGTTTTGGTAGTTTTTTCCGTAAAGAAAAACAGTTGTGTCTCCTGACTGTTGTGACACAAAAATATATCTGTTGAAAATAGTCTTGTGTAGGCCCGACATCCCAGTGTGGTTTCGCAGTTCCACGGGTCAAATCGCTGTACTATCCAGTTTTGGGCCTTTGGTATCTAAAAAAAAAGCAGTTTGAGTGTGTCGCTCACTGTTCAGCCGCAAATATCTCTATTTAAAAAAGTGTGGTATACCCCAGTAAACAATAACTGTGGTTTTCCTCTTCCACGGTTCTAATCTACTCTTTATTACCCTTTTTCCATTGATAGTGCAAGTGTAAGCTATTTTACTTCATTTACAATGGGCAAGGCGCGTGGCAAGGGACGTGGAAGTGGCCGTTCTGGTGATGGTTCGTGCAGAGGACGGGGCCGTGGCCAAGGTGAAAATGTGCCACAACCAACAGCCACATCTTCTCGCTCCCACTTCTTGACCGAATTACTAGGGAAGCACAGAACAACACCAGTATTGAGAACTGATCAGTGTGAACAGGTTATTAATTGGATAGCAGACAATACTTCCAGTTACCTGGGCACCACCACCTCCGGTCTGTCTTCCACACGGTCAACTCTTAGTAGCCGTGAGTCTCGACCGCATACTCCTCCTCACCCTGATGCTCCTTCCTCCCACCATGCCGAGTGTCGTCAGACAGCAAGTGATCCCACACTTGGACACTCTGAAGAGCTGTTCACTGGTCCATTTCCATATTTGGGCCCCTCGCCTGATACGCTTGAAGTGGTGGAAGAGGAGATCCCATGTTGCGATGCCCAAATATTTGAACAGCCACGGCCACAGGAAGTCGACGTTGGCAATCTGTCACAAGAGGTGGACGATGACGAGACACAATTGCCAGGAAGTGAGGAGGAGGATCGTGGTGCGCAAGTGGAAGAGGAAGAGGTGGTGGATGATCTAGTAACTGACCCAACATGGAAGGAGGACATGCAGAGTGAGGCCAGCAGCACACAGGGGGAGGGAGGCAGAGTACCCCAACAGGCAGGAAGAAGCAGCGTGGTGGCCGCAGACAGAAGGCAGGCAACCGTTCCCCGTAACACCAACAAGAGGGACGTTGCCAGTACAAGCGGTAGGTCTTCCAGAGTCTGGAATTTTTTTAAAGACTCTGCTGATAACCCCAAAAAGGCCATATGTTCCACCTGCCATGCCAGCATCAGCAGGGGTGACAAAACTACCAGCCTGACCACCACCAGCATGATCAGGCACATGGCAGCAAAGCACCCGACTTTGTGGGGCGAAACCCAGGTTCCACGACCAGTGTCAGCGGGTGTCACCACTGCTTCTTCCACTGTTGTGCGTGCAGTAGAACCCCCTGTTGTGTGTGCAAGGCAATCCCCTGTCCATACTGCATGTAAAGATGCCCCCTCCACTCAGTCCTCTCAGTCTTCACTTGTTATGGCAGTTTCTCAAGAAACAGCATCAACATCCACGTCCACGTCCCACCGCAGCGTTCAATTGTCCATATCCCAGACCTTTGAACGAAAGCGGAAATTCGCAGCTAACGCCCCACAGGCCACAGTCCTAAATTCGCACATTTCACGACTGCTTGCATTGGAAATGCTGCCTTTTAGGCTGGTGGAGACGGAATCCTTCCACAATCTTATGGCGGTGGCCGTCCCTCGGTACTCGGTCCCCAGCCGACACTATTTTGCCCGGTGTGCCATCCCCGCACTACACAAGCACGTGTCCCAAAGCATCTGCCGTGCCCTCAACAACGCAGTTACTGGGAGAGTCCACCTGACAACGGACACGTGGACAAGTGCTTGTGGCCAGGGACGGTACATCTCTCTGACGGCACACTGGGTAAACATAGTGGAAGCCGGGACCCAGTCGGACCTTGGGACGGAACACATCCTCCCCACACCGAGGATTGCGGGCCCTATGTCAGTCAGAGTTGCCCCCACAGTGTACAGCTCCTGCGCATCCTCCTCCTCCTCCTCCTCATGTTCAGCCTCCATCTCAGATATCACCACATCAGTTACAAGCTGGAAGCATTGCAGTACTGCCTCCGCCAAGCGGCAACAGGCTGTGCTAAAACTCATAAGCTTAGGTGATAAACCTCACACTGCTTGTGAGTTGTGGACAGCTGTGAAAGAGCAGGCAGATCTGTGGCTGAGACCGCTGAACCTACATCCCGGCATGGTCGTGTGTGACAATGGCCGTAACCTGGTGGCGGCTCTGAGGCGAGGTGATATCACACACGTACCATGCCTGGCTCATGTGCTTAACCTCGTGGTTCAGCGGTTTCTTAAATCGTACCCCGAGTTGCCAGATCTGCTCGTGAAAGTACGCCGCCTGTCAGCTCATTTTAGCAAGTCGGCTACAGCTTCCGCCGCCCTTGCTGTGTTGCAGCAGCGTTTGCAGCTTCCGGCACACCGACTGGTGTGTGATGTCCCCACACGTTGGAACTCTACCCTCCACATGTTGCAAAGGATTTGTGAGCAGAAGAGAGCAGTTGTGGAGTACCAGCTGCAACAAGGCCGTCGATATTCAGGTCAGACTCCACACATAAGACCTCAGGAGTGGACCTGGATGTCTGACATATGTACCATCCTGACAAACTTTGAGGAGGCCACCAAGATGGTGAGTGGCGATGACGCCATCATTAGTGTCGTCTTTTGCAACGCTCTCTGCAGAGGATTAAAGAGGAGGCATTGCAGCCAGAGTATGATGAGATGGATCAAGAAGCCATAGCGGGTGATTACACACAGCCCAGCCTCATCTCATCCCAACGTGCATTGGGGGACAATGAGGGAGAGGAGGAGGAGGAGAGCATGGTCAGTCGTCATCTTGGTGAGGACACGGAAATCTTGCCCGTTACCAGTCTTGCACGCATGGCTGACTTTATGTTACGCTGCCTTAACCGTGACCCTCGCGTTGTCAAAATGTTGGGTGACAGTCATTACTGGTTGGTGACACTTGTAGACTCCCGCTACAAGGAGAACTTTCACTCTCTTATTCCTGAGGTGGAGAGGTCTACAAAAATGGGGCAATACCAGAAGGCCCTTGCTGCAGAATTCTTAAAAAAATTCCCATCTGAACACGCTAGCGGCAGAGGTCACAGTTCGTTGTCCAACCAAGGCGTACAGGCGAGAGAGATGCAACTCCAATCCAGCAGAGGCAGGGGAACACTGTCAACGTTCTGGGACAGTTTTCTGACACCCGCCCAGCTTACAGGCCCTGAGACGCGGGGTACTCTCACAAGGAGTGGAAAGTTTCAAAAGATGGTGAGGGAGTACCTTGCCGATCGTACCAGCGTCCTCCGTGATTCCTCTGTGCCTTTTAATTATTGGGTATCCAAGCTGGACACTTGGAATGAACTCGCTCTGTACGCCTTGGAGGTCCTGGGCTGCCCTGCCGCTAGCGTGTTATCGGAGCGTGTTTTTAGTGCCGCTGGGGGAATTATAACTGATAAGCACACTCGTCTGTCAACTGACAATGCTGACAAGCTGACCCTTATCAAAATGAACAAGGGCTGGATTGGGCCAGACTTCTCATCACCACCAAATGACAGCAGAGTAACATAAAGTCAAATCCACTGTGTTATTTCGGGAGGTGTATTCACATGCACCGCTTCACACCCACACATGGGTATACGCTTCCTCGTTTCGGCTGTTTAATCTTCTTCTCCTTATCCTCAGCCTCCACCACCACTATACCACCAGGGTGCCAGCATTGCAAGTTCCTCCATCCTAATTTTTGGCAGCTTTTGCTGGTAAAGCATAAGCAAATACCATGGGACACCCACTCCCCAATAATGGGACTTATGTTTGTAATATGCTGTACTGCATGGCTCTTGTAAGGGGCATTGCAAGTTGCTCCGTCCTAATTTTTGGCAGCTTTTGCTGGGAAAGCATAAGCAAATACTATGGGAGACCCACTCCCCAATAATGGGACTTATGTTTGTAATATGCTGTACTGCATGGCTCTTGTAAGGGGCATTGCAAGTTGCTCCGTCCTAATTTTTGGCAGCTTTTGCTTGCAAGGCATAAGCAAATACTATGGGACACCCACTCCCCAATAATGGGACTTATGTTTGTAATATGCTGTACTGCATGTGACGCGCCCCCTGGGCCGTGTGTACACGTGTGTGGGATACCCGGTGCCGGGACTCTGGGGTCTGTAGTCTCCGTGGCGGTGACCCGGTCCCGTGGCTCAGGCTGGTCAAACCAGTGGCAGTCTTTCTTAGGTTTTGAGGTTAATTGTCCGACTGCGCCACCCGTGGATTGCGGTCAGGGAGTACCACCACTGCGAGGCAGACCGCTGAGGCTGGTGTTGTGTGCGCAGCATAGAATGGGATAACTCCCCTCGGGAGGAGTATAGCCTCAGGGCAGTGAGTGTGGATGATGGGGGTGATGGTGCACGAGCGCAGCAGGAACGACTCAGAGTCTTTGCAGTGCAGTTCAGGGTCTTTACTGATGATTATAAGGTAGACCCTCCCGGGAGTACTGGCTAGCATAAGAGGCCTGGTCAGTCTGTGAGCAAGCAGGAGTTCCCCTGGCCAGGTGGAGTTGTAGGCCTCCCCGTCTGTCTGCACTTTTCCTGGCTACCTTGCTGTAAGAGGGTAGAAGTAGCCCACGTCCCTGAGTGTACCGTGTAGTGCTCACCCGTATGGCTGGTGACTTGGGGCCTTCTGTTAGCCTCCGCTCCACGACGGCGGTGCTGGTCCCTTGCTTGTGACTGAGCCTCCGGGCTTCTATGGCCAGAGGACCTGAAATCCCCTGCCGGCTGGTTTCTGCTGCTGGATGTATAAGTCCTCACAGCTTCGGACTCCTGTGTCCGGTTCCTATTGTCTTCTGCCAGGGCGAGCTCTGCTCAGCTTCCAGCCCCTGGTCTTTAGCTCCTAGCTCCTACAGAGCTCCTTGCTGTTACTTTCCCTTGCTCTCACTCTGACTCTGACTGTTCTCTGACTCACTCAACCCCGCCCCAGATCCAGTTTATAAGGGCAGAATTCTCCCCTCCCAGGACTGGGGCAGGAGGATGTTGCATGTTTAAGGGATCCTGACCAGGAAACCTCCCACTTGCTCTCCGACGTAATATCTCTATTACTGTGGTGACCAGACCCCTGGGTTGCCACACATGGCTCTTGTAAGGGGCATTGCAGTTCCTCATAATTTTTGGAAAGCCTTCCATTCACTGCTTAGGCCAACAGTGCACGGGAGACCCAGTTGCTATAAATCGAAAAAAAGGTTTAGTTAACGCCCTCTGACCTCCATATCATTTCCAAGGGGCATTGGAGTGGTTCGAAATTTTTGGTAGGCATTGCCCTCACTGTATGCCCTATAACTGTGTAGCCGAACCGCTCCTTTTGTTACATAAACATATCCTACAAGACATATCTGGTTGACTGGCCTGATATTAATGTGAATGGTACCTGTTCCTCCTGCTCTTTCTCCTTTGCCACCACCTCATACATCATTTATCACCTGAAGCTTTGTTTTAACGGGAGTCATAGAACTGGGATAGTAGCAGGAAAACATCCAGCAATCCTCGGAGGAGGTAGGATATGCGCCAAAACGCGGACCACCTCAGGCCTAGCCGCTACTACATACATGCGCTTGCATTCCAAGAAAACAAAGCAGATGCTAACTTCTATCATCATCATCATGCTCCTCACCTAGGCACTCTCAACTCCCCTGATGGAGAAGCCAGGGCCCACCAGAGGAGTCTGGTTCTCTGGTGGGCTCGTCCAATGCTGCCCTAAAGCAGGCCAGGCTAAGAAAAGTGTGGGGGAAGGTGACAGGAGAAATCAGGGCGGCTGGGGACCGAGTATGGACACCTGGTCGCCACCTGGCGGCTGGGGACCGAGCGTGGACACCCGGCCGCCGAGCGGCTGGGGACAGAGTATGGATACCTCGCTGCCGAAGCGGCCATGAGGTAGTGGCCAGCTTCGGCCTCCTCCAAACTAAAAGGCCCCATTTCAAGTGAAAGCTAGCAGTATGGTATTGCAGCCTGCGGGTGGGTGGGTGGTTGGCTGCATATTTTCGCTTGCATTGCAAGGAATGGGGGAGGTACAATTGAACACTGCCCTGGGACAAGGACTTGCACGGGGATAGTTGCAAGTCTGCATCTTCTGATGCGGCAAGGATCACTTCTGATGGGCACACTTTTAGACAGTGACCTGGGGGTCAGAGATGCTTCCAGGGGTCTTCCCCATGCTGATCCCTTGTCTTTTCAGCACTGTATGCATGTGTCACACAGCACATGGCCAGATAAGGTTGTAAAATGTTAAAATGACATTTCCCGGTGAACGCATTTGTCACGGTTGAAAGCAATACAAAAGTGCAAAAACGCATGAAAAATGCTACTTGTGAACATAGCCCAAGGTGTGGAGGAGTATTTTTGTTTTTGGTTATTTATTTTACCTTATACACAAGTTTTTACCCTGGAAAGGAAATTTCTTAACATATTTCACAGGAAAACCGTTTCAGTTTCGTTTTTGAACGTTTTATTGTGAGCCCGCAAAAGTGGCTTAATACCTCTGACCACGTTGTTGACAGCAGTGACCTGGGGGTCAGAAATGCTTCCAGGGGCGATCCCCATGCTGCCCCCATATCTTTTGAGCACTGTCACTATCGTTTTGGGCACTTTTTAGGCTTTCTACAGACTGCCGGGGGTGCTGCTGCAAAAATGCTCGGGTCTCTCATAGACTAACATTGGGCTCGTTGCTCGGGTCGAGCACCCGAGTATCACGGTAAGCTCGGCCCGAGCTTCGAGCACCCGAGCATTTTAGTGATCGCTCAACACTATCAGTCGTCATCTTGGTGAGGACACGGAAGTCTTGCCCGTTACCAGTCTGGCACCCATGGCTGACTTTGTGTTACGCTGCCTTAACCGTGACCCTCGCATTGTCAAAATGTTGGGTGACAGTCATTACTGGTTGATGACACTTTTAGACCCCCTCTACAAGGAGAACTTTCACTCTCTTATTCCTGAGTTGGAGAGGTCTACAAAAATGGGGCAGTACCAGAAGGCCCTTGCTGCAGAACTATTAAAAAATTCCCATCTGAACACGGTAGCGGCAGAGGTCACAGTTCGCTGCCCAACTAAGGCATACAGGCGAGAGAGAAGCAACTCCAATCCAGCAGAGGCAGGGGAACACTGTCAATGTTCTAGGACAGTTTTCTGAGACCTGCCCAGCTTACAGGCCCTGAGGCGCAGGGTACTCTCACAAGGAGTGGAAAGTTTCAAAAGATGGTGAGGGAGTACCAGCGTCCTCAGTGATTCCTCTGTGCCTTTTAATTATTGGGTATCCAAGCTGGACACTTGGAATGAACTCACTCTGTATGCTTTGGAGGTCCTGGCCTGCCCTGCCGCTAGCGTGTTATCGGAGCGTGTTTTTAGTGCCGCTGGGGGAATTATTACTGATAAGCACACTCGCCTGTCAACTGACAATGCTGACAAGCTGACCCTTATCAAAATGAACAAGGGCTGGATTAGACCAGACTTCTCATCACCACCAAATGACAGCAGAGTAACATAAAGTCAAATCCACTGTGTTATTTCGGGAGGTGTATTCCCATGCATCGCTTCACACCCACACATGGGTATACGCTTCCTCATTTCGGCTGTTTTTTGCTCTTCTCCTTATCCTCAGCCTCCACGACCACTATACCACCAGGGTGACCGTGGTCCATGTTGCCAGCATTGCAAGTTCCTCTGTCCTAATTTTTGGCAGCTTTTGCTTGGAAGGCATAGGCAAAGACTATGGGAGACCCACTCCCCAATAATGGGAATAATGTTTTTAATATGCTGTACTGCATGGCTCTTGTAAGGGACATTGCAAGTTCCCCCTTCCTAATTTTTGGCAGCTTTTGCTTGGAAGGCATAGGCAAAGACTACTGCATGGCTCTTGTAAGGGGCATTAAAATCGTCTTATTAAGCTACTGTGACCTCCATGTCTCTTCCAAGGGTCGTTAATATTGTCTTTTTATTCCACTGCGACCTCCACCACTCTTCCAAGGGGCATTAAAAGCGTCTTGTTAAGCTACTGTGACCTCCACGTCTCTTCCACAGGGCGTTGATATTGTCTTTTTATTCCACTGTAACCTCCACCACTCTTCCAAGGGGCATTGATATTGTCTTTTTATTCCACTGCGACCTCCACCACTCTTCCAAGGGGCATTAAAACCGTCTTGTTAAGCTACTGTGACCTCCACGTCTCTTCCACGGGGCATTGATATTGTCTTTTTATTCCACTGTAACCTCCACCACTCTTCCAAGGGGCATTAAAACTGTCTTGTTAAACCACTCTGAACTCCACGTCTCTTCCAAGGGGCATTAAAACCATCTTGTTAAGCTACTGTGACCTCCACATCTCTTTCAAGGGGCATTAAAACTGTCTTGTTAAACCACTCTGAACTCCACGTCTCTTCTAAGGGGCATTAAAACCGTCTTGTTAAACCACTCTGAACTCCACAGCTCTTCCAAGGGGCATTGACATGTTGTTTTTAATTACCTCTAACCTCCACGACTCCTGCAATGGGCATTGCATTTCCTCCTAATTTTTGTCAGCTTTTGCTTTTCAATGCATAGGCTAACACTAAGGGAGACCCACTCCCCAATAATGGGTAGAAGGTTTTTAATACGCTGTAATCCACGTCTGTTTCAAGGGGCATTGCAGTGCCTAATAATTTTTGGAAAGCCTTCCATTCCCTGCTTAGGCCAACAGTGTACAGGAGACCCAGTTGCTATAAATGGAAAAAACGGTTTAGTAGATGTGATATGTCTGAGAGATGTGAGCATGGATGTCTGTGCAAGCAATGGTAGATATGTTACTCGCTATCCCCTCCTCTTTAGCCTGATCAGCTGCATTGTGGATGATCCAGGAAAGAAGATTTTGTGGACAAACTTTTAGGTAGTTTATTCACAGTACTTTGACAAATGATGGCATTCATATGGCAGGGCAGATGAAGGGATGAAGATAAGGTAGAATATGGAGGTTGGAGGATAGAGGTGACATGAGAATCCTCTCTCCAGCTCTGATGCAAAAGATAGGAGGAGTTACAGAGAGAGAGAGGCATGATGGGAGATTACATCAACAATAAATGAGAACATATAATAACAATGGCCAGTAGATGGCAGCAAAGGACACTGTTCAACAATCATAATAATACAATCAAGACATTATTTATATGTCTTAGTGATATTTGTAAGCCCTGATAAAGAAGGTGGGACAGCACAGCCTTATATAAGAAAGAGTCACTTTACGCTTTTAAAAAATGCCATGTGGAGTTTTTTTACACACTTGCCCTGATTTATCTAGACCAGTGTCTTTTACAGCTGCTTGGATGAGGGGGCAGGGTGGAGTGTGTAGAGCCTGATTAAGAGGTGCTTAACAACACTGATTGGCAGCATTGTGTGTACATTTTACATTGACAGGAAGCAGCTAATCAGTTGTGGGGGCGGGGTTACATGGAGCAGTTGACTAGGAGGCACAAGACACCTAGTCCTGTAGTGATAACCTGCTGCTGATAAAACACTGATTTTATTGACACAGTAACGCACAGCACAGTAAGTTACACATCACTGGAATCAGGGTATCTGGCCCTACATTATTCTGCTCTCAGATTACATAGCAAAAACCTGCTGACATATTCCCTTTAAAAGGAACCAATTGAGCCAATGAAATAAAGTTGTAGAGGGAGCATTCGTGATGCCTGAAATGACATACTGTATAACCTGTGTTCACAAAAGCAACATTTCCGCTTCTCTATACAGCTTTGTTCACACAAGTCCACAAAAGTAGCTTATGCTCCAGAATTTTGCCCCCTGCAGTTGAGGAAGAACATTTGAGGTGACCATCCCTCTGCCTGCAGAATAGTTAAAGGTATTATGCAACATTGGCTAAATGACTTTCTAAATGTAAATTAGGAGCTGGAAACTATAGGTGTAAAGTGCATATATCACCTTCAGGCTTCAGTACTGTTAGTATAATGAGATCCTCAGTGAATCACTTACTAATGGTTTTCCTTAAACTAATGATATTTTTGTAGTAATGATTTTAGATAGATTTATGTATTTGAGCTTCTTAGTCTTTGTCCAGTGGTATCCTGGAGAGAAGGGAATGTTATATTTCTATATTGGTCTATTTTTAACTGTTTAAAGAGCGTCTGTCAGCACCAAATGACTGTTTAAATGACGCACAATACTTTTTAAAGGGCATAGCCCTAATAAAAAAAAACCTTTAGGGGCCCAGATTTATTGTTGCAATTGCACCTGTTTTTGATCAAGGTTTTTGGTTTATTTTTTTCAGCTTTTTTTGTTTGCATCAAACATCACTGTTTTTTTTTTAGTTCACTGTGGGTGGGATTTAGGGTCTCCAGATGTGTTCACCTGATTCATCATTTTCAAAAAGTCGCAAAATTTGTCACAAATGTACCCCAGTCACCCTCTCCCATCCCAAAATGATTTTATTTACAACAGTAGTTTTTGAGCAATTTTTGCGATATTTTGAAAAAGATGCAACTTTTTCTTCTAAAAGTCATAAAAATGGTTAAAGACAGAAAAATAGACCATTTTTGACTTTGTGCAAAATTCATGAACCGCGTGCGCCATTTTGATGAATTTGAGGCAATAAACGTCAGCGAATACCACAAGATAAAAAAAGAAAAGTGACTTAAAAAAAAAAAAAGTAGCAAATGATGAATCGATTTCTTAGTCCATTGTTAAATTTGCCTGAAATTGCTCTTTATTCAAATATGCTAATGAAATAATCACTGCAACCTGGGCGTGGCCAAGCAGATTAGGACACCTTCCTACCTACTTGGTTTCCATTTATCTCAATCTTCCTCTGGCTCTTGTAATGCAGGAGTTGTCAATCAAGAAAAAGGGGACAGAGATAGATGAAAAGAAGTAGATAGAAAGGTGCACAGTGTTACACATCTGTCCTGGGTATCCCTGTCTCCGCTGCCTTCACCTCGGTCCGCTGCCCTCTGTTGTGCTCCACATCGGGTTTTGCAGGTTGCCCAGCGCGGATCTATGACATCACCTCACTCAACCTGTTTAAGGCTCATTGACACACACATCTGTGTTTTTGGATTGTATTTAGAAACTCTTTTATTTGTGTACTCAACCACCCATGATTACTGTGCTAACCAGCTTCTTTCCTTGCTGACTTCACTGCATCCGTCCAGCTGCCCACTAGATTCCTGAGTGTACCACGTCCTCACTCTCCACGTACCATCCTGGCAGCTGCACCAATGTCCAAGGACCACATACCCATTCGGACCGGGGCTTAGTGGGTCCACTTCACAAAGTGAGCCCGACAAGCGGAACTGCTCGGCCACTTATAAAGTACAAGTGTCTCAACAGCATATTTGAGTAAAAAACTATTTCTGGCAAACAAAGTAATGGATTTGGACCCTAAAGGACAATTTTTTTAGGGCTTTGTTCCCTACAAGCTGTACTGCTTGGTTCGATCAGTCATTTTGTGCTAACAGAACCTCTTTAATAAAAAGAGATTGCTCCATTCAGCTTAAACTAGAAAAAAAAATCTGATTTAGAGTCAACTGCAAATGTACCATTTAGGTTGCATTTTTGCAGTATTTTTTGTCTATTGAAAGTGATATATAAAAGTGCCTACTATTACAGCACTTTGGTTTGAGACATTTTCATTCCATTTTTACTGTCATTGAAGTCTTAAGCACAGCAGGATTAAGGATTGGCACATTTTTTCAGAAATTTTTCTCTATAGGTTTCTCAAAAGGACTTGAAAAACTATGAAATATGCATTTTTATGTGAATAAAGAATATTCTTTGCGTAATTTAAAGTTAACTTTTTGCTCTATATGGGTGGCTTAAAAAGCTTTTGCTCCATTTTTTTTTACTCCAAAAAGTTGCTAGTTTTTGAAACTTTTTGTAATGATAAGATGCAATCAATATTCTTGTGTAGAAAAGTAGGTGTTCTAAGCTGTACAAATATGGCCAAGCCAAATTTTCGAATTGAGTCTTTTAAAAAAGTTGCAAAAAAAGTCGTAATTCTTATTCCAGTAAGGGGATGGAGTAAAAATTAGAGAAACACCTCTCGACAGAAGTGTTATGTTCACGGATATGTGACATTTTTTCAAACTTTGTGAGACACGTTGATAAATTGAGAAATAACAGAAACACAGCAACAAACACAAGTAACTGCAAACATATTTCTGATTATAAATTCCTCCATTAGTGTTCCAATTCCTCACTATATCAATGGTGAAAAGTTATCATAAGAGACATTTTTGACATTAGTTGTACTTGTGCTATTATTTTGGGCTTCATTTATCAAAATGTCGGGTGATGTTTATTCAAATTTGGTGTATCTTTAGATATAATACTTCTACCTGAAACGGTCCTACATTTTACTCCATCCTCCTACTGGAGTGAGAATTTCGCTACTTTTTTGTGACTTTTCTGATATTCATAATTCAGAAGTTTCACTTAAACCTAATTTGCATAGCTGGCCATGCCCATTATCCTTACATTTTTTAAAAAGTATCGAAAACGATGTAAAAATTGCAATATTTGCACAAATATTGTGTGATACAATGGTCATGGCTTTTTGAAGATGAAATATTAGTAAAAATGCCTTGATACTCCCCCCTCTCATAAATATATGGTTGTAGCCAATGAATGGAAGCATTCATTAACATGGGATTGTATATTGGCATGGCCGCTCAGTCTTTACACTGGTTAGTGGTTGGCCCCAATCTTTTATATCCAGTTACAGAAGCTCAGAGAACCCAACTTAAGGGCTCATGCACATGGTCGTATTTTCTGTCCTACTGCGATCCAACAAAACATCGGATCGCACTCCAACCAATGTTATTCTATGGTGCAATGCACATATCTGATTTTTTTCCTCGGTCCAAGAAAAAAAATCGCATCATGCCCGAGTTTGATCTGATATTCGGATTTCACTCGGCCATGCAAGTGAATGAGTCCATGGAAAACATTGGACTGCACTCAGATGACATCTGAGTGCTGTCCGATTTTCATGGACTGACAAAATCGAGAAGATGGAGAAATTGTTTTTCCCCATCTTCTTCTCATCTGAGAGAATCAGATCACACTATGATCACAGTTTGATCAAACCCTGATCAGGGTTTGATTAGAGTGTGACTAGTATAATCTGACTTATTCTCTCAGATGAGAGAATATACGCTTGTGTGACCGTAGCCTAAGAAGAACCAAATAGTCCATAAAGAAAAAAAAAGGAGCCCTTATATAGCCTATGCTGAAATAATATTTCTGCTTCTCTAGTGAACTTTATTCAGACAAAACTGAGGCAAAACGATTGTTGGCTCCAGTGTATGGTAGTTATTACTCTCCTCTCACAATTGAGTATTAGACGTATCTATAAATCTACTTTATACACATTTTTACAGCTGTCTGTGCAGGTATAATGTTACAATTTTGATATCTTTTGCATGTTCAGTATTAATGAAGTTTTCTCTACTTTTCTATACTCAACACTATGCACTTTACCCGTGTGAAGTTTTGCTGTAGAGCGTGAAATTACCACTGCCCTATACTTACATTTGTGTTCCTACATTTGTATGATTGTCATTGCTGTGAATTGAAGTACTCGTCATTTGTACTAGTTTTTGTTTTTATCTCGGTGGACTATTTTTTGCTGATTTTAGGATTGGTATATAATTTTTGGAGACGCTCCTGGTTATTATTGCGGCTCTGATTGATGAATTGATTTATTGGTGTGATATGTTGAATGACTGTCATTTTAGTAAGAGCAAATCTTCTGAAATGTTGAATATATGTCATAGTCTAACATTGGGTAACGTAGTTCGGAAGTATTTCGGAGTGTGAAGATTTTGACAAATTGCAGAAGGAATGTGTTCTGAGCTTCGGAGGAGAGTGCAGAATCCTTCTCCTGTTGGCCGCTGTTTGTGGCTCTTTGCAGTTACTCCTCCCTCTTCTTTCCATCTCTGGTGCTGATCAGTCACTATGAAAACTCATTAGCTTCCCCAGGATGGACTCTCCGCTTCTAACACTTGGTGCTCTGCTCAGCACTATGGCAATGATCTCTAACTGGATGTCCCAGACCCTCCCCTCCCTGGCTGGGCTAAATACAACACGTATTCCCACCAGCAACTCCCTGGTAAGTGCACGCACGGCATGGCTGTCCTATCCCGCATCTGAAATCTTTTTTCCACTGTAATATCTTTGACTGTATAATTATTAACCCTACAGCTGCTTGAGCTGATCTACTTCAGATTCTCCAGCAGCAGATCGTCGGGTTACTAGCAGTCGCTTACATTTCAGATGTTGCTTTTCAGTCTGTAATCTTTAAAAAAAATCAAAAATAAAAAAATGCATTTCCCAACTTAAAAGTAATCAGCGAAAACACAAGGAGAGATGATAGAGAGTGAGGGCTGATTAAAATGTTAAAACACTATTCCCCGATGTAAGTGGAATTTATATCATGAAATTTCACAGGGACCTTTCATGGTAGCGGTAATCCACCAGGAACATCTTCTTCTGCAAAGCTTTTTTTTTTTACTTTACACCATACTGATATCTTTTTTTAAGTATTTTGTTTTACATGTTGTAGCACAGACATAACACAGTGTGTGACATTCCTGGCAGAAATCTGTCTTGTGCTGGGAAAGAGTTAATTCACGCATATGATTGCCAAATTAAAGATGGAGCAGCGGTTCCAATTTCTCATTGTGAGATTTTAAAGTAGGTTCATTAAGTATTTAACGATGGATGTTTCAGTGGAAGATATATTTCAGCTGTTGGGAGTGCAGGAAGAATATTTTCAAATCTCTCTGGAGTAGACTGTGCAATCCACAACACACTGGGATTGTATGCGACCAGGAGTACTAGAAGTATGTATCACCTCATTTGGTCCAGGTAACCCCCCTACTGTGGACCATAAAATGGTATAGTAAGATGCCATTGTTCAATTTTGACATGATTTCTCCTCCCGGTAGATCTTGCCTTAAAACTGCAACTTGCTGATGAGGAGTTGAAGAGACATTTAACTTTATGTCAGTGAATTAAAACCTGAGGTCTCAGAACAGGGACCCTATTTGTCTTCGCGTTCCCAAGACATCCATGCTTTGTACCTGTAGGCTTCTTCCACTCAGACTGAATACATTGCTGCGCTTAAGGATCCTAGAGCATTTTGGATTAAAATGAATAAGAAGGAATTGCATCAAGATTGGAAACTGGAGAGAGTACTTCATAAAGTCTAACCGACCTTGTAAGACTCCTTATGAAAATGAAAATCTAAGGGTTATTGGCTGGCAATGTAC
The DNA here is from genome assembly GCF_046119375.1 of Phyllobates terribilis. Taxonomy (NCBI): domain Eukaryota; kingdom Metazoa; phylum Chordata; class Amphibia; order Anura; family Dendrobatidae; genus Phyllobates; species Phyllobates terribilis. Next base: position 20,049,467 of record NW_027362768.1, read on the forward strand.
TTATGAAGAAAAAGAAATTGTTACATCAATCTTAATGGCTGAGCTTACAGAAAGTAATTCTTAGAAAAACAGAGTTTTCTTATGAAAATAGCTGTGCTGTTCTAATGAGCATCCCGGGTTTTGTAGCTTAGCAACATTTAGAGTGTTAAAGGACATCCCCAGCTGTTTCTGTATACTTGGTGATTTCAGAGTAATCAGAATGGCTACATTTAAAATAAATCATTACTTCCATTTGTTTTGGAAGTTTTCCACTAAAATGAGAGGGAATTAATTTACTATACTGTATTCTGTAACATGCAATTGAACAGACGGAGCAGTTCTTCGGCACAACTTCTTTGTTACCACAAAGTCTCAATATAGTTTAGGGAACATCACGTAGAAATTAGATTTATACAGCCTGGATATAATCTAATTGTGTACTGTCCTTTCACAACTTTTTTCTCCTCTCAGACAAATTTAAAAAGTAGAAAACCTCAGTCTTTAATCAATATACTAGTTACTGGGGATAACATGTCTAAGGGTTCACTAACACAAGCGTTGATTCTCTCATGTGAGAGAATCGGATCAATTATCATAATGACACTCAGCTCAAACTCTGATCAGAAATTAAGCCGAGTGTCACCTGAATGTGATCCGATTCTATCACATGATAGAATCGGATCACAGGTGCGGAAAAGACGGAGAACTTAATTTTTCCATCTTTTCCATTGTCTCTGTGCGCGTACATCGGACTGCACTCGGATGACACCCATAGACTTGAATAGGTGCACTTGATCCAATTTGCGGAGATACTCACAGCATGCTGCAATTTTTTTTCTCATGCCGAATCAATAGGAGAAAAAAAGACGCTGATCTGCATTGCCCCATATTATGACATTGGTCCAAGTGCTATCTGATAAAACATCACATAGCACTCGTTCGAGTTATACCCCCGTGAGAGTGAGCCCTAATAGGTTTTTTCATTGTAGCCATGGGCAACAGAAAAGAAGATCTTTCAGTTTGTATAAGTTTGGTACTGCACATCGGCCTCCTATTCAGATCAATAGCAGGCAGATGTGCAGCACCCTGTGGCATCCACTACAAGTAAACGGCCGACTGCGCAAGTAAGTACTTCCGGCCGGCGGCCGACACCGATGACAGCTGATCGGTGGGGGTGCCAGGTGTCAGACCCCGACCGATCAGACATCAATGTAAAAATAGTGGACATCTTCTTTAATATAAAAATGTATTGCATATATTTCCAGTGAGTGCAATTTTGAAAGTAGAGTTTCTGACTTTGCAAAAGGGAACATGTATTTTTAATTTAACAGGAGACTGTAAAAAGATCTCACCTACTCTTACAGTTTGTTTTCTGAGATCAGATGAAATGCTGAATTTTTGAGATCAGTTCACTTGTTGCTGGGGTTGTGTGTGACCATTGTTGCTGTGATGTTGTGTCTGTGTCGTGATGTGGCCTAGAGCCCAGCGGAGCTTTACCTGGCAGTAGGAGTGCTGTTTTACACACGGACTGCTCTTCCTGTGGACGCCATACATTGTTACACTTAAAGCACCACTGCACCACTGAGGAGGTTTTTTTTTTATTGCAGCACTGGAGTGGTGCCACCAATGTAAGGTCCCTGCCCATAGTATTATACTTACCTGCCGCTTGAGTGTGTTTGTGACCTGCCGCATCACTCAACTGTTTGCTGAAGTGAGCCAGACCGCTACCTCTAACTTCCAGTCAGTCAGAAGTTGAGTTCACAAGATGGTGTCACGGGACCGGAGCAGCGCAGGGAAGAGCTGAAGACTGCAGCTCGTGAGTATATTAGGTGGAGTGATCTTACATTAATAGCATCATTCCAGTGCTGAAATAAAAAAAACCACTGGAGTGGTGCTTTAACCCCTTTACGACCTTGGACTTATGAGTACGTCCAAGGTCACATCGATGCACCCCATGCAGGCTCCGGCGATGAGCCCGCATGTTTTCGGGCGCATGACAGCTCATCTGTACAGCTGTGATGTGCCCCTAACAGCCATGGGTGGAATCACGATCCATACCCGTGGCTGTTGACATGTTAAATGCTGCTGTCAATCTCTGACAGCGGCATTTAACATGGCTGCGGTGGAAGGACGTCACTAGTCCCGCCCATCGGCACCGGTGTCACATGACTACGGGTTGCTGATGGGTTGGCATGACAACTTGGGGTCTGCAGGAGACCTCTGCGGTTGTCATTGCTGGGATGCTATGAGGACCACCCAGCACTTTAGTTACACATAGCAGGTATGAAGCCTTGCTGTGTGTAGAATAGGCGATTGAATGATCTCAGCTTCTAGTCTCCCATGGAGACTATTGAAGCAAGTGAAAAGTAGAAAAAAATGTTTTTATAAATATTTAAAAAATATAAAAGTTCAAATCACCCCACTTTCTCCCCTTTCAAAATAAAACAAATAATAAAAAATTAATTCAAATTTACACATATTTTGTATTGCCGTTTTCAGAATCTCCCTATCTATCAATATATGAAAAGATTTAATCCAACCGATAAATGGCATAATGAGAAAAAAAACTAAATTCCAGAATTACGTTTTTAGGTTCACGCGAAATTGCAATAATTTGCAATAACGGGCGATCAAAACATTTTATCTACCCCAAAAGGGTATCAATAAAAAAGTCAGCTCACCATGCAAAAATAAGCCTTCACCCAGTCTCAGATTATAAAAAATGGAAACTCTACACGTCTCGGAAAATGGCGATTTTTTTTTTTTTTTTACAAACTTTGGATTTTTTTTTCACCACTTAAATAAAAAAGAACCTATACATGTTTGCCATCTATAAACTCATTATGACCTGGGGAATCATAAACGCAGGTCAGTTTTTGCATTTAGTGAACATGGTAAAAAAAAATCAAAAAAACAATTGTGGAATTAACCTTTTTTTTGCAATTTCACCACACTTTTTTCCATTTTCCAGTACATAATATGGTAAATCCAATGGTGTCTTTCAAAAGTACAACTCGTCTCGCAAAAAAAACAGCCCTAACATGGCTATATTGACCAAAAGACAAAAAAGTTATGGCTCTGGGAAGAAGGGGAGCAAAAAACTAAAACGCAAAAATGGAAAAACCCAAGGTGGCGAAGGGGTTAATAGAGTAGCTTTCCACTACAGAGGTCACCATGACGTGTTAGCGTGCTTAAACACTTTGATTAAGAACTTCCACTTCATTTTTGAAAAAATTTGCTTATCTGCAGTAGATCAATATGGACTGTTTGGATGTGCATGTCTTTTTTAACATGGTTTAAAAGGTAACATGTATTTGTTTTGTGTAGCTTAAAGGGACATTTCAATTTCAGTCATTTATGTCATATCCACACAATATACCATAAAAGTCTGGTAGATTCCAGTCTCTCCTCTGAAGAGATATGCCCTATCTTGTGCCTGTCTAAGTCGAGAAGTGGTCATGCACTGTATTCACTTCGGGAGTTCTTAAATAGTCAATCAAGCGCACTCTGCTACTTTAAAATCTCTCATACAAGTCAATGGAGTGAGCTGTGCATGTGCAGCCAACACTCCATTCAAGCAGGATGAGAGCAACAAGGTCCCATTTTTGAACTCGGTGCAAATCCTAGAGGTAGGTCCCACATCTATCAGACAATTATGGCATGTCTTGTGTATGTGCCATAAATGTCTGAGGTGCAAATACCTTTAAGACTGCTAAGATTAGCCTGCAGAATTATTTGCTGCTCATATCTCTGTGGAAATCCGATGCCATAATTACTTGTTTTATCTTTAAAGTAGCAAGGTCAAACAAGGTGATGTTTATGTGACGTTTTCATAGCACCGTTATTTTCTATATGAAATTCTAATGACATTTTATTGTATTCATGATTTTGTATTACTATTCTGTTTTTATACCAAAGCAGGGGCAGACACATTTAATGTTAATAGATACATTCATTTTATATAAAACATATCTCCACTCATGGTTAATAGTTGGGTGAAGCTATTAATTGTCAAACTACTGTGTTTTCTGTTTTTAATTCTTAGTGGCAACCAAAAACATCCAAATGACCCTGATCAAAAGTTCACATACCCCAGTGCTTTATACCATGTGTTGTCCCCTCTAACATCAATGATAGCTTGAAGTCTTTTGTGGTAGTTGAGGATGAGGTTCTTTATTTTCTCAGATGGTATAGCTGCCCATTCTTCCTGGCAAAAAGCCTCCAGTTCCTGTAAGTTCCTGGGCTGTCTGGCATGAACTGTGCACTTGAGATCTCCACATAGTGGCTCAATAATATTGAGGGAAAGAAATTGAGATGGCCACTCCAGAACCTTCTGCTTCTGCTGTAGCCAATGACTTGGCCTTGTGTTTTGGATCGTACGTCCCATGCGCAGCTTCCGGACTGATGAGTGCAAATTTGCCTCCAGTATTTGCTGATAACGTGCTACATTCATCTTTCCTTCAACTTTTACCAAGTTTCCTGTGCCTTTGTAGCTCACACATCCCCAAAACATCAGCGATCCACCTCCGTGCTTTGTAGGAATGGTGTTCCTTTCATCATGGGCCTTGTTGACCTCTCTCCAAATGTAACGTTTATGGTTGTGGCCAAAAAGTTAAATTTGGGTGTCATCACTCCAAATTACCTTGTTCCAGAATTTTTGAGGCTTGTCTCTGTGCAGTTTGGCTTTATGCAGGCGAAATACTTTGTGGCATTTGCACAGTAATGGCTTTCTTCTGGCGACTCGACCATGCAACCTATTTTTCTTCAAGTGACTCCTTATTGTGCATCTTGAAACAGTCACACTGCTAGTTTTCAGAGAGTCCTGAACTTCAGCTGATGTTATTTGTGGGTTTTTCTTTGCATCCCGAACAATTTTCCTGGCAATTGTGGCCGAAATTTTTGTTGGTCTACCTGACCGTGGTTTGGTTTCTACAGAGCCCCTGATTTTCCATTTGTTAATCACAGTTTGAACGCTGCTGACTGGCATTATCAATTCATTGGATATTTTTTTGTATCCCTTTCCTGTGTTATACAGTTCAACTACCTTTTCCCGTAGATCCGTTGACAATTCTTTTGCTTTCCCCATGACTCACGATCTAGAAACGTCAGTGGCTGGATGAAAGATGCAAGAGTCTGTCTGGATCCCAGAAACTCACTCAGCTTTTATGCACACATACAGTTATATGAAAAAGTTTGGGCACCCCTACTGTATTAATCTTAAGCTTAATGTTTTATAAAAATTGGTGTTTTTGCAACAGTTATTTCAGTTTGATATATGTAATAACTGTTGGACACAGTAATGTTTCTGCCTTGAAATGAGGTTTATTGTACTAACAGAAAATGTGCAATCTGCATTCAAACAAAATTTGACAGGTGCATAAGTATGGGCACCTCACCAGAAAAGTGACATCAATATTTAGTAGATCCTCCTTTTGCAAAAATAACAGCCTCTAGTCGCTTCCGGTAGCTTTTAATGAGTTCCTGGATCCTGGATGAAGGTATTTTTGACCATTCCTCTTTACAAAACAACTCCAGTTCAGTTAAGTTTGATGGTCGCCGAGCATGGACAGCCCTCTTCAAATGATCCCACAGATGTTCAATGATATTCAGGTCTGGGGACTGGGATGGCCATTCCAGAACATTGTAATTGTTCCTCTGCATGAATGCCTGAGTAGATTTGGAGCGGTGTTTTGGATCATTGTCTTGCTGAAAGATCCATCCCCTGCGTAACTTCAACTTTATCACTGATTCTTGAACATTATTGTCAAGAATCTGCTGATACTGAGTGGAATCCATGCGTCCCTTAACTTCAACAAGATTCCCGGTACCGGCATTGGCCACACAGCCCCAAAGCATGATGGAACCTCCACCAAATTTTACTGTGGGTAGCAAGTGTTTTTCTTGGAATGCTGTGTTTTTTTGCCTCCATGCATAACGCCTTTTTGTATGACCAAACAACTCAATCTTGGTTTCATCAGTCCACAGGACCTTCTTCCAAAAAGAAATTGGCTTCTCCAAATGTGCTTTTGCATACCTCAGCCGACTCTGTTTGTGGCGTGCTTGCAGAAACGGCTTCTTTCGCATCACTCTCCCATACAGCTTCTTCTTGTGCAAAGTGCGTTGTATAGTTGACCGATGCACAGTGACACCATCTGCAGCAAGTTGATGCTGCAGCTCTCTGGAGGTGGTCTGAGGATTGTCCTTGACTGATCTCACCATTCTTCTTCTCTGCCTTTCTGATGTTTTTCTTGGCCTGCCACTTCTGGCCTTAACAAGAACTGTCCCTATGTTCTTCCATTTCCTTACTATGTTCCTCACAGTGGGAACTGAAAGGTTAAATCTCTGAGACAGCTTTTTGTATCCTTCCCCTGAACAACTATGTTGAATAATCTTTGTTTTCAGATCATTTGACAGATGTTTTGAGGAGCCCATGATGCCACTCTTCAGAGGAGATTCAAACAGGAGAACAACTTGCAAGTGGCCACTTTAAGTAGCTTTTCTCATGATTGCATACACCTGGCTATGAAGTTCAAAGCTTAATAAGGTTACAAAACCAAAAAAAGTGCTTTAGTAAGTCAGTAAAAAGTAGGTAGGAGTATTTAAAACAAGAAAATGATAAGGGTGCCCATACTTATGCACCTGTCAAATTTTGTTTGAATGCAGATTGCACATTTTCTGTTAGTACAATAAACCTCATTTCAAGGCAGAAACATTACTGTGTCCAACAGTTATTACATATATCAAACTGAAATAGCTGTTGCAAAAACACCAATTTTTATAAAACATTAAGCTTAAGATTAATAGGGGTGCCCAAACTTTTTCATATAACTGTATTGATTACAAGCAAACAGGTCACAGGTGAGGATGTTACCTTTAGTAGCCATTCAAACACGTGTGTCAAATTCTGTGCATGTTATCAGGCCAAAATCACCAGGGTATGTGAACTTTTGATCAGGGTCATTTAGATGTTTTTGGTTGTTATTAAGATTTAAAAAGAGAAAACACAGTAGTTTGACAATAAATGGCTTCACCCAACCATTAACCATGAGGGGAGAAAAAGTTTTTTTGTTATCATTCATATTCTCTGAAGCAAGGCCTAGAAAAGAAAAATTCTGCCGGGGTATGTAAATTTTTGAGCACAACTTTATGTATATATATACACAACCCCTGGCAAAAATTATGGAATCACCGGGCTCGGAGGATGTTCATTCAGTTGTTTAATGTTGTTGGAAAAAAGCAGATCACAGACATGCCACAAAATTAAAGTAATTTCAGATGGCAACTTTAGGGCTTTAAGAAATACTAAAAGAAATCAAGATTAAAAATGTGGTACTTAGTAAGGGTAATAATAATAATAATAATAATAATAATAATAGTTTTTATTTTTATAGCGCCAACATATTCCGCAGCACTTTACAAATTTTAGGGGGGACATATACAGACAATACAGAATAAGCATATCACATATCGAAAGGAGTGAGGGCCCTGCTCGCAAGCTTACAGTCTATGAGGAAATGGGGGAGACACAAAAGGTAAAAAGTACATATATTGTTTAATGCAGCCTTGATATACTGAATAGGATAAATAATAATACATGGACTGGTGTCCTGCCAGTATGTGTACTGTCCTGACTGAGACTATTAAGTGCATGGTTGGTGTGAACCTGAAGTTGAAGAAGATTTTAATATGGGGGAAAACTGGGATGGACAGAGTGTGTTTAGGCGATACGCAAGTCTAAAGAAATGTGTTTTTAGGGTTGGCTTGAAACTGTGGGTATTGGGAATTAATCGAACTGTCCTGGGTAGTGCATTCCAAAGAATTGGCGCAGCCCGCGAGAAATCTTGGAGACGGGAGTGGGAAGTTCGGATTATGGAGGATTTTAGTTTTAAGTCATTTGCAGAACGGAGGGCACGTGTAGGGTGGTAGACTGAGACAAGGGAGGAGATGTAGGGGGGTACTGAAGCATGGAGCGCTTTTTGGGTAAGCGTGATAAGTTTAAAATGAACTCTCTATTGGATGGGCAACCAATGCAATGACTGGCACAGGGAAGAGGCATCGGTGTAGCGGTTGGCGATGAATATGATCCTGGCTGCTGCGTTAAGGACGGATTGGAGAGGGGAGAGTTTAGTAAGAGGGAGACCGATTAGTAGAGTGTTGCAATAATCAAGACGAGAATGAATAAGAGCTACAGTAAGAGTTTTTGCTGAGTCAAAGGTGAGAAAAGTCCTGATTCTTGAGATGTTTTTGAGGTGTAAATGACATGAACGAGCGAGTGATTTGATGTGAGGAGTGAAAGAAAGATCTGAATCAAAAATGACCCCAAGACAGCGGGCTTGTTGCTGGGGAGTAATGGTTGAGCCACAAACGGAAATGGCAATATCGGGCACAGGTAGGTTAGTGGAGGGAGGAAATATGAGTAGTTCGGTTTTTGACAGATTCAGTTTTAGGTAGAGGGAGGACATAATGTTAGACACAGCAGAAAGACAATCACTGGTCTTTTGTAGTAATGCGGGGGTGATGTCCGGAGCAGAGGTGTATAATTGGGTGTCATCAGCATACAGATGGTACTGAAAACCGAATCTACTGATTGTTTGTCCAATAGGAGCAGTGTAAAAGGAGAAGAGAAGGGGGCCTAGGACTGATCCTTGAGGAACCCCGACAGTAAGGGGAAGTAGGGAGGAGGAGGAGCCGGAAAAAGACACAGAGAAGGAGCGGTCAGAGAGATAGGAGGAGAACCAGGAGAGAACAGTGTCCTTGAGGCCAATAGTGCGGAGCATAGTGAGGAGGAGCTGGTGATCCACAGTGTCGAATGCTGCAGAGAAATCCAGGAGAATCAGCAGGGAGTAGTGACCATTAGATTTAGCTGTTAGTAGATCATTAGAGACTTTAGTGAGGGCAGTTTCAGTAGAATGTAAAGAGCAGAAACCAGATTGTAAAGGGTCAAGAAGAGAGTTGTCTGAGAGATAGCGGATGAGACGGGAGTGGACCAGGCGTTCCAGGAGTTTAGAGACAAAGGGAAGATTGGAAACAGGTCTGTAGTTGGCCGTGCAGTTCTGGTCAAGGGATGGTTTTTTAAGTAATGGTTGTATGCTGGCTTGTTTAAAAGAAGAGGGAAAGATACCAGATGAGAGGGAAAGGTTGAAAATTTTAGTTAGGTGAGTGGTGACAGCTGGAGCAAGGGACTGAAGGAGATGTGAGGGAATAGGGTCACTGGTGCAGGTGGTAGGGCGAGAAGATGCAAGGAGCCTGATCACTTCATCTTCCGTGACTGGTTCGAAGTCAGAAAATGAGCAAGATACAATGTGGCGGGGGAGAGCATGCATAACATTTGGGGATTGGGAGAAAATTTCCAGTCGGATATGGTCAATTTTTTCTTTTAAATAATTGGGCAGATCGTCAGCGCTGAGGTCGGTAGTCGGGGCCTTTGTTGTTTGATTGAGGAGAGAGTGAAACGTGTCAAAGAGTCGTTTAGGATTATTGGAAAGTGAGATTATGAGGTTGTTAAAGTAGGTTTGTTTGGAGAGGTGAAGGGCAGAGTTATACGTTTTCAGCATAAATTTATAATGGAGGAAATCTTCGGGCAGATTTGATTTTCTCCACAGCCGTTCAGCACACCTGCAGTACCTCTGGAGAAGACGTGTTTGAGGCGTGTGCCAGGGTTGTCACCGTGTATGCTGAATTTTCCTTTGTGTAGGAGGTGCGGCTTCATCCAGGGCGCATAGCATTATTTTGTTATAATGCTTCAATGCAGAGTCGGGACATGAGAGGGAGGAGATTGGGGCCAATGATGATTGCAACCTTTTTATAAATTTCTTGGTGTTAATGGCACGTAAATTTCTATAAGTGTGGACGGTGGGAGTGTCTTGAGTAGAGTCACAGTTCTTGACAGAGAATGAAAGAAGATTATGGTCAGAGAGTGGAAGGGGAGAGTTAGTAAAGTCATGTACTGAGCAAAGCCGGGAGAAGATCAGGTCCAATGTGTTCCCATCCTCATGTGTAGGAGAATTAGCAAGCTGTGAAAGGCCGAAGGAGGAGGTTAGTGATAAAAGATGTGTGGCAGATGGGGAAAGAGGATCGCCAGTTGGGATGTTAAAATCTCCCATGATTATCGTGGGGATGTCGCATGATAGAAAATTTGGTAGCCAGGCAGCAAAGTGATCGGGGGGGACCTGGAGGGCGATAGACAACCGCCACTCGCAGGGAGAAGGGCCGGTAGAGTCTGACTGTGTGGGCCTCAAAAGATGGGAAGATAAGGGAGGGTACAGGGGGGGGGATAACCTGAAAAGTAAATTTTGTTGAAAGAAGCAGACCAACACCTTCCCCTGATCTGTTTTCAGGTCGCGGGGTATGAGAGAAATGTAGGCCACCATAGGAGAGAGCTGCAGCGGCGGTGGTGTCCGACTGCTGGATCCAGGTTTCAGTTAGAGCCAGAAGGTTGAGTGAATTGGAGAGGAAAAAGTCATGAATGTAAGAGAGTTTATTACAAGCTGAGCGCGCATTCCAAAGGGCACAGTTGATTGAGACCGAAGATATGCAGGGAATATTAATGAGATTAGCAGGGTTTCTGAATGTAACAGGGAAAGAGTTTGTGTTGTTATTACTGGAGGGTCCTGGATTAGGAGAAATATCACCTGCGACTAATAGAAGGAAGATACGGAGAGTGAGCAGATGATTGAGTGATTTGTGAGAGCATTTCCTGTGTTGTATGGTGGGAATGAATGGATCTGCGTGGTATAACATTGTGAAGAGAGCATGACAACTGTACATAGGAGAAGAGAGGAGTGAGGGATTAATATGGATGAAGTGTGCCACAATTGTGGGGGAACGGTGAATGTGGATGATTGTAGCAGCCAGAATATAAATGGCACAAATACAAATGGTGAATACTGTTTGCCAAAAACATGACCTTGAAGCAAGTTTGTTTAAATCTCTTGCATGTCTTACCTGTCTCCTGCCCTGTCCAACTGCCATTTTCTAACTGCCAGGGCACTTTGATAAATTATGGCACTTGGATAAAGTATGCATAAATGCTATATGCATAAATGCCCCAGCATAAATGCTGCCCCTTGACTATGTCTCAATGTAAAGGGACGTATCTGCTTAGATCTACAGATTTAACTCGTTAGCAATCAATCACTAGCTTAAAAGACAACAGGAGACCATAAAGTGCAGGGAAAAAAAAAAAAAAAAAAAAACAGACTAGCAAATTCAGCATGGATCATAAACTCTTAAAGTAAGTGTGATGACCTTAAAGTATCATGGATTAAAAAACGTAGAGGAGTGAAAAATATATACCAGTGATTGATAGGCTGCAGAGCATTGCATGGAGATACAAGGCAGTTTTCAGGATAGATCACACAAGCAGTGAAAAATATATACCAGTGATTGATAGGCTGCAGAGCATTGCATGGAGATACGAGGCAGTTTTCAGGATGGATCACACAAGCAGTGAAAAATATATACCAGTGATTGATAGGCTGCAGAGCATTGCATGGAGATACAAGGCAGTTTTCAGGATAGATCACACAAGCAGTGAAAAATATATACCAGTGATTGATAGGCTGCAGAGCATTGCATGGAGATACAAGGCAGTTTTCAGGATAGATCACACAAGCGGTGAAAAATATATACCAGTGATTGATAGGCTGCAGAGCATTGTATGGAGATACAAGGCAGTTTTCAGGATAGATCACACAAGCAGTGAAAAATATATACCTGTAAGAAGAGAAGAAAGATGAATATTAGCAATGCCATTTTCTAACTGCCAGGGCACTTTGATAAATTATGGCACTTGGATAAAGTATGCATAAATGCTATATGCATAAATGCCCCCGCATTAACCCCCGGGTAATTTTTTTCAGACCAAGCAGAGGAATCGCTCAATTCTGAGGAAAAAAATATGGAATCACCCTGTAAATTTTAATTTCCAAAACTAACACCTGCATCAAATTAGATCTGCTCGTTAGTCTGCATCTAAAAAGGAGTGACCGCACCTTGGAGAGCTGTTGCACCCAGTGGACTGACATGAATCATGGCTCCAACACAAGAGATGTCAATTGAAACAAAGGAGAGGATTATCAAACTCTTAAAAGAAGGTAAATCATCACGCAATGTTGCAAAAGATGTTGGATGTTCACAGTCAGCTGTGTCTAAAATCTGGACCAAATGCAAACAACATGGGAAGGTTGTTAAAGGCAAACATACTGGTAGACCAAGGAAAACGTCAAAGCGTCAAGACCGGAAACATAAAGCAATATGTCTCCAAAACAGGAAAAATGCACAACAAAACAAATGAGGAACGAGTGGGAGGAAACTGGAGTCAATGTCTGTGACCAAACTGTAAGAAACCACCTAAAGGAAATGGGATTTACATACAAAAAAGCTAAACATAAGCCTTCATTAACACCTAAACAGAAAAAAAACAAGGCTACAATAGGCTAAGGAAAAGCAATCGTGGACTGTGGATAACTGGATGAAAGTCATATTCAGTGATGAATTGCGAATCTGCATTGGGCAAGGTGATGATGCTGGAACTTTTGTTTGGTGCCGTTACAATGAGATTTATAAAGATGACTGCATGAAGAGAACATGCAAATTTCCACAGTCATTGATGATATGGGGCTGCATGTCAGGTAAAGGCACTGGGGACATTACATCTTCAATAAATGCCCAAGTTTACATTGATATTTTGGATAGTTTTCTTATCTCACAAATTGAAAGGATGTTTGGGGATGATGACATCATTTTTCAAGATGATAATGCATCCTGCCATGGAGCAAAAACTGTGAAAACATTCCTTGAAAGAAGACACATAAGGTCAATGTCATGGCCTGCAAATAGGTCGGATCTCAATCCAATTGAAAATCTTTGGTGGAAGTTGAAGAAAATGGTCCATGACAAGGCTCCAACCTGCAAAGCTGATCTGGCATCAGCAATCAGAGAAAGTTGGAGCCAGATTGATGAAGAGTACTGTTTGTCACTCATTAAGTCCATGCCTCAGAGACTGCAAGCTGTTATTAAAGCCAGAGGTGGTGCAACAAAATACTAGTGATGTATTGGAGTGTTCTTTTGTGTGTTTGTTTTTCATGATTCCATAATTTTTTCCTCAGAATTGAGTGATTCCATAATTTTTTCCCTCTGCTTGGTCTGAAAAAAAATTACCCTTACTGAGTACCACATTTTTAATCGTGATTTCTTTTAGTGTTTCTTAACTTTAGTTTTTGTGCCATGTCTGTGATCTGCTTTTTTTCAACAACATTAAACAACTGAATGAACATCCTCCGAGCCCGGTGATTCCATAATTTTTGCCAGGGGTTGTATATATACACTGCTCAAAAAAATAAAGGGAACACTTAAACAATAGAATATAACTCCAAGTAAATCAAACTCCTGTGAAATCAAACTGTCCACTTAGGAATCAACACTGATTGACAATCAATTTCACATGCTGTTGTACAAATGGAATAGACAATAGATGGAAATTTATGACAATTATCAAGACACACTCAATAAAGGAGTGGTTCTGCAGGTGGGGACCACAGACCGCATCTCAGTGCCAATGCTTTCTGGCTGATGTTTTGGTCATTTTTGAATGTTGGTTGTGCTTTCACACTCGTGGTAGCATGAAATGGACTCTACAACCCACAGAAATTGCTCAGATAGTGCAGCTCATCCAGGATGGCACATCAATGCGAGCTGTGGCAAGAAGGTTTGCTGTGTCTGTCAGCGTAGTGTCCAAAGGCTGGAGGCTCTACCAGGAGACAGGCCAGTACACCAGGAGACGTGGAGGGGGGCGTAGGAGGGCAACAACCCAGCAGCAGGACCACTACCTCCGCCTTTGTGCAAGGACGAACAGGAGGAGCACTGCCAGAGCCCTGCAAAAAGACCTCCAGCAGGCCACAAATGTGCATGTGTCTGTACAAACGGTTAGAAACCGACTCCATGAGGGTGGTATGAGGGCCCGACGTCCACAGATGGGGGTTGTGCTCACAGCCCAACACCATGCAGGATGCTTGGCATTTGCTACAGAACACCAGGATTGGCAAAGTCACAGATGAAAGCAGGTTCACACTGAGCACATGTGACAGACGTGACAGAGTCTGGAGATGCCGTGGAGAGCGATCTGCTGCTTTCAACATCCTTCAGCATGACCGGTTTGGCAGTGGATTCAGTAATGGTGTGGGATGGCATTTCTTTGGAGGGCCGCACAGCCCTCCATGTGCCCGCCAGAGGTAGCCTCGCTGCCATTAGGTACCGAGATGAGATCCTCAGACCCCTTGTGAGACCATATGCTGGTGCGATTGCCCCTGGGTTCCTCCTAATGCAGGACAATGCCAGACCTCATGTCGCTGGAGTGTGTCAGCAGTTCCTGCAAGATGAAGGCATTAAAACTATGGACTGGCCCGCCCATTGCCCGGACCTGAATCCGATTGAGCACATCTGGGACATCATGTCTCGCTCCATCCACCAACGTCATGTAGCACCACAGACTGTCCAGGAGTTGGCAGATGCTTTAGTCCAGGTCTGGGAGGAGATCTCACAGAAGACCATCCGCAACCTCATCAGGAGCATGCCCAGGCATTGTAGGGAGGTCATACAGGCACGTGGAGGCCACACACAATACTGAGCCTCATTTTGACTTGTTTTAAGGACATTACATCAAAGTTGGATCAGCGTGTAGTGTGTTTTTCCACTTTAATTTTGGAGGTGACTCCAAATCCAGGCCTCCATTGGTTAATAAGTTTGATTTCCATTGATGATTTTTGTGTGATTTTGTTGTCAGCACATTCAACTTTGTACAGAACAAAGTATTCAATGAGAATATTTCATTCATTCAGATCTAGGATGTGTTATTTAAGTGTTCCCTTTATTTTTTTGAGCAGTATATATATATATATTCTTAATGTTTGAAATATTGTTATACAACACTTGAATTTGCCATTTTGCACCACTCACTGTTATTTTACTATGCTTCAGGCGTTACTTCCAAAAATGACTGTAGTTAAGAACCACTAAGCTTTATAAAAAAATAAGGTTGTGCAGGATTAGAAAAACATGGCAGTTTTCTTTCCTAAAACAGCATCACACCTGTACACAGGCTTTGCCTGGTATTGCAGCTCGACAACATTTACTTTATTAAAACTATTCTGTAAAGCTAGATACAACCTGTGGAAGACAGCAGTTATTTTTTCTAATCCTGAGAAACTACTTTTAAAGTTTGGAAGTTATCGCCTATCCAACATATAGAGGATAACTTCTCAATCGCTGAGGGTCTGACTTCTGAGGCCTCACCAATCCCGAGAACCAAGGCTGTTCCTGGGCTGAGCAGAGGTCATGTGCAATGCTAATGACAGTGCCGTATTCCAGCCAAACGCTGTGCTCAGCATTCTCCCGCTCTCCCATTTAACAATGAATGGAGCAGTAAAGCACATGATCAACCACCACTCCATTCGAGAGCCCCAGTTCTCGAGATTGTTGGGGGCACCAGCAGTTGGACCCCCAGTGATGATCAGGAAGATATTCCCTATCCCATGCATAAGGTATAACTTTCAAATTTTTGAATACCCCATTAACTAAATGAGTTTCAGAACTGACCAAAGATACATCAGCTCTGCCACATCTGTTAGCAATACATACATTTCATGTTTTAAGTATCACAAGTCTTCCTTGCTTGTTCAGTTACCAGGAGATTTCATTTAAAAAATTTCCGGCATCTCTTCTCCATTAGTAAGATAATGGCATTGTGAGGTCCAGGTTTAAAGTGATCTTGAAATTCTTGCATTTAGCTTTGTAAATCTGACTTTTAGCACAATGGAAACTTTTATATCTGCTTTTATCTCATGTGGCGGTTTCTATCAGCCACTAAAATCCAAATGAGCTTTGCTTTTCTGGTAAAAAGCATGGAGACGTGTTGTTAGAGGAAACACTTAGAAGGTTCATTCACGACTCCAGGGAAGGTTCTTGGAAATTGCTGGAGTAAGATATAGATATTCCTAGCAAGCCCTGATTGATATAACTCATCAGTGCTGCTGTGAAAGCTCAGCACCTAAGAAGCTGATTTGGTTGTTTTTTGGCTACTCTTTAAAGTTAGCACTCCAATCAAAATTTTTGTCCTTTTAATATATTGCAGTCATCATATTATATAGCCAAAAAAGTGGGTAAATTCTAGCTGCAGTTAAAATTATGATCCATTATTGAAAAAATTAAAATACAAAATCCATGAAAAATCTAAGGGAAGATAGGTCAGAGAATAAAAGACATGTTGCACGCATTTCAGATGCACTTCAGTGTCCTTTTGTCACAGCTAATCCCATTACATTGAACCGCAAAAGGGTAGCTGGCAATTCCTCTATTTTTATTCATCATATTATATAGCACTGTGCACTTACAATTGCTAATTTTGACTTTCTACCCAGTTATTTCTTCTCTTTTCCATTAGGTCTATGACATCACATGATTAAAAACAGAGTAGATAAATCCTTCTAAGCGTCTCTTTACCCTGCATGAGTCATCATCAGAACTACAATTCTACTCACTGCAAAGTCCCTGGCAGGGGGGAAGGAGTGGAGCAGCTAAGTCAGGAATTGAAGAGGAGAATGATTCATGCAAGGAAAAGAGACTTCCTGTTTCTACATAGAGATTAGAAGGATTCAGCTAGTCAGTTTTTAATCACATGATGTCATAGACCTGAAGGAAAAGAGAAGAATTAACTGGGTAGAAAGGCAAAATGAGCAATTGTAAGTACACAGTGCTATATAATATGATGATTGCAATATATTAAGAGGATAAAATCTCTGATGAGAGGAGTGCTTCTTTAATAATGTCAATTTATGATCAGAAAATTGCGTATTTTTAAGTCAGGTTTTTCAGTTACAATTAGTGTTGAGCAAACATGCTCGACACTGCTCGTTACTCGCCCAAGCATCACGCTACTCGGGATGGTCGGCGAGCACCGAGCATTTCCGGGTTACTCAGGCGGGAGCTCAGGTCTCCGCCCTGCATGTTTGGTGCTCTTTACAGAGCCAATGAACATGCTGTGATTGCCAGCCAGTCACTGTAATGCTGCAGCCATGTTGGTTGTGGGCATTACATTGATTGGCTGGCCGCACAGCGTCACCTCGAGTATTTAAAACCGGGTGCCGCCATCTTGGACACAGACTTCTGGGATCAGACAGTGTAGGGACAGCGCTGCTGATTTAGGGAGAGATATATACTGCGAAATAATTAGTGTAGTGTCTGTAAAGGCTGCCAGATTAAGCAAACAGTCCTTCTCAGGACTAATATCCATCCCAGATATCAGGCAGGCAGGCAGGCAAGCTGTATAGGAGATGCAGTGGTTATACCAGCAAACGCTGCATTACAGTCCTGTGTGCTCCTGTTGCTGAAATTGCTGGACTTAGCTACAGGTCTCGGGGGCCAGGAAAAATCCTTTTTTTTTCATCTAAATCCTCTTTTTTTTCCTCCTTCACACTGTAAAAATAACCGTCTTATTAACCTTTTGGTGTCCCCCCTCCCAAAAAAAAAGTGTGTCTCTGATTTTTCAGACACAAATATATCTGTTGAAAATAGTCTGGTGTAGGCTAGAGAAACAGAAGTGTGGTTTTGCAGCTCCACAGTTCAAACCTCTGTATTATCCACTTTTGGGCCATTTGTATCTAAAAAAAACAGTTTGAGTGTGTCGCTCACTGTTCAGCCGCAAATATATATATTTAAAAAAGTCTGGTATACACCAGTAAATTATAACTGTGGTTTTGCTGTTCCACGGTAAAAAATCTCTATTATCCTGCTTTTGGCATTTTTTGCCGTAAAAAAAAACCTAATAGTGTCTCCCTGATTTTTCAGGCACAAATATATCTGTTGAAAATAGTCTGGTGTAGGCCAGAGAAACAGAAGTGTGGTTTTGCAGTTCCACGGTTCAAACCTCTGTATTATCCACTTTTGGGCCATTTGTATCTATAAAAAAAAACAGTTTGAGTGTGTTGCTCACTGTTCAGCCGCAAATATATATATTTAAAAAAGTCTGGTATACACCAGTAAATTATAACTGTGGTTTTGCTGTTCCATGGTAAAAAATCTTTATTATCCTGCTTTTGGCATTTTTTGCCGTAAAAAAAACTGTAATAGTGTCTCCCTGATTGTTCAGACACAAATATATCTGTTGAAAATAGTCTGGTCTAGGCCCGAGAAATAGAACTGTGGTTTTGCAGTTCCACGGGTCCAATATCTGTATTATCCTACTTTTGGCATTTTTTGCCAAAAACAAAAACAGTAATAGTGTCTCCTGATTGTTCAGACACAAATATATCTGTTGAAAATAGTCTGGTGTAGGCCCGAGAAATAGAACTGTGGTTTTGCAGTTCCACGGGTCAAATCTCTGTATTATCCTGCTTTTGGCATTTTTTGCCGTAAAGAAAAACAGTAATAGTGTCTCCTGATTGTTCAGACACCAATATATCAGTTTAAAAGAGTCTGGTATACACCAGTAAATTATAATTGTGGTTTTGCCGTCCCACAGTAAAAATTCTCTATTATCCAGCTTTTGGTATTTTTTTCCGTAAAGAAAAACAGTAATAGTTTCTCCCTGATTGTTCAGATTGTTTAAAAGAGTCAGATGTAGACCAGAGAAATAGAACTGTGGTTTTCCTCTTCCACGGTTCTAATCTACTTTACCCTTTTTCCATTGATAGTGCGAGTGTAAGCTATTTTACTTCCTTTACAATGGGCAAGGCGCGTGGCAAGGGACGTGGAACTGAACGTTCTGGTGATGGTGCGTGCAGAGGACGGGGCCGTGGCCAAGGTGAAAATGTGCCACAACCAACAGCCACATCTTCTCGCTCCCACTTCTTGACCGAATTACTACACCAGTATTGCGAACTGATCAGTGTGAACAGGTTATTAATTGGATAGCAGATAATACTTCCAGTTATCTGGGCACCACCACCTCCGGTCTGTCTTCCACATGGTCAAATCTTAGTAGCCGTGAGTCTCGACCGCATACTCCTCACCCTGATGCTCCTTCCTCCCACCATGCCGCGTGTCGTCAGACAGCAACTGATCCCACACTTGGACACTCTGAAGAGCTGTTCACTGGTCCATTTCCAGATTTGTGCCCCTCGCCTGCTCCGCTTGAAGTGGTGGAAGAGGAGATCCCATGTAGCGATGCCCAAATATTTGAACAGCCACGGCCACAGGAAGTCGACGCTGGCAATTTGTCACAAGAGGTGGACGATGACGAGACACAATTGCCACGAAGTGAGGAGGAGGATCGTGGTGCGCAAGTGGAAGAGGAGGAGGTGCTGGATGATCTAGTAACTGACCCAACGTGGCAGGAGGACATGCAGAGCGAGGCCAGCAGCACACAGGATGAGGGAGACAGAGTACCCCAACAGGCAGGAAGAATCAGTGTGGTGGCCGCACACAGAAGGCAGGCAACAGTTCCCCGTAACACCAACACGAGGGACGTTGCCAGTTCAACCTGTAGGTCTTCCAGAGTCTGGATTTTTGTTAAAGACTCTGCTGATAACCCCAAAAAGGCCATTTGTACCACCTGCCATGCCAGCATCAGCAGGGGTGACAAAACTACCAGTCTGACCACCACCAGCATGATCAGGCACATAGCAGCAAAGCACCCGACTTTGTGGGGCGAACCCCAGGGTCCACGACCAGTGTCAGCGGGTGTCACCACTGCTTCTTCCGCTGTTGTGCGTGCAATAGAACCCCCTGTTGTGTGTGCGAGGCAATCCCCTGTCCATACTGCATGCGAAGATGCCCCCTCCTCTCAGTCTTCACTTGTTATGGCAGTTTCTCAAGAAACAGCATCAACGTCCACGTCCACGTCCCACCGCTGCGTTCAGTTGTCCATATCCCAGACCTTTGAACGAAAGTGGAAATTCGCAGCTAACGCCCCACAGGCCACAGTCCTAAATTCGCACATTTCACAACTGCTTGCGTTGGAAATGCTGCCTTTTAGGCTGGTGGAGACAGAATCCTTCCACAACCTTATGGCGGTGGCCGTCCCTCGGTACTCGGTCCCCAGCTGACACTATTTTGCCCGGTGTGCCATCCCCGCACTACACACAAGCACGTGTCCCAAAACATCTGCCGTGCCCTCAACAACACAGTTACTGGGAGAGTCCACCTGACAACAGACACGTGGACAAGTGCTTGTGGCCAGGGATGGTACATCTCCCTGACGGCACACTGGGTAAACATAGTGGAAGCCGGGACCCAGTCGGACCTTGGGACGGAACACATCCTCCCCACACCGAAGATTGCGGGCCCTATGTCAGTCAGAGTTGCCCCCACAGTGTACAGCTCCTGCGCATCATCCTCCTCCTCCTCATGTTCAGCCTCCATCTCAGATATCACCACATCAGTTATAAGCTGGAAGCACTGCAGTACTGCCTCCGCCAAGCGGCAACAGGCTGTGCTGAAACTCATAAGCTTAGGTGAGAAACCTCACACTGCTTGTGAGTTGTGGACAGCTGTGAAAGAGCAGGCAGGTCTGTGGCTGACACCGCTGAACCTACATCCAGGCATGGTCGTGTGTGACAATGGCCATAATCTGGTGGCGGCTCTGAGGCGAGGCGAGATCACACACGTACCATGCCTGGCTCATGTGCTTAACCTCGTGGTTCAGCGGTTTCTTATATCGTACCCCGAGTTGCCAGATCTGCTCGTCAAAGTACGCCGCCTGTCAGCTCATTTTCGCAAGTCGGCTACAGCTTCCGCCGCCCTTGCTGTGTTGCAGCAGCGTTTGCAGCTTCCGTCACACCGACTGGTGTGTGATGTCCCCACACGTTGGAACTCTACCTTCCACATGTTGCAAAGGATTTGTGAGCAGAAGAGAGAAGTTGTAGAGTACCAGCTGCAACAAGGCCATCGATATTCAGGTCAGACTCCACACATAAAACCTCAGGAGTGAACCTGGATGTCTGACATATGTACCATCTTGACAAACTTTGAGGAGTCCACCAAGATGGTGAGTGGCGATGACGCCATCATTAGCGTCAGCATTCCACTTGTCTGTCTTTTGCAATGCTCTCTGCAGAGAATTAAAGAGGAGGCATTGCAGCCAGAGTATGATGAGATGGATCAAGAAGCCGTAGCGGTCGATTACACACAGCCCAGCCTCATCTCATCCCAACGTGCATTGGGGGACAATGAGGGAGAGGAGGAAGAGGAAGAACAAGGAGCTTGTATCATGCGCTGTAGACGGTAGTACCTGTAAAACTGTCATACCGTCGGTTCAGCGTGGGTGGCCAGAGGACAGGGGGGAGGAGGAGGAGAGCATGGTCAGTCATCATCTTGGTGAGGACACGGAAGTCTTGCCCGTTACCAGTCTGGCACGCATGGCTGACTTTATGTTACGCTGCCTTAACCATGACCCTCGCGTTGTCAAATTGTTGGGTGACAGTCATTACTGGTTGGTGACACTTTTAGATCCCCGCTACAAGGAGAACTTTCACTCTCTTATTCCTGAGGTGGAGAGGTCTACAAAAATGGGGCAGTACCAGAAGGCCCTTGCTGCAGAACTGTTAAAAAAATTCCCATCTAAACACGCTAGCGGCAGAAGTCACAGTTCGTTGTCCAACCAAGGCGTACATGCAAGAGAGATGCAACTCTAATCCAGCAGAGGCAGGGGAACACTGTCAACGTTCTGGGACAGTTTTCTCAGACCTTTCCTTCGGACCAACCCAGAGGCGCGGGGTACTCTCACAAGGAGTGGAAAGTTTCAAAAGATGGTGAGGGAGTACCTTGCCGACCGTACCAGCGTCCTCCGTGATTCCTCTGTGCCTTTTAATTATTGGGTATCCAAGCTGGACACTTGGAATGAACTCGCTCTGTACGCCTTGGAGGTCCTGGCCTTCCCTGCCGCTAGCGTGTTATCGGAGCGTGTTTTTAGTGCCGCTGGGGGAATTATAACTGATAAGCGCACTCGCCTGTCAACTGACAATGCTGACAAGCTGACCCTTATCAAAATGAACAAGGGCTGGATTAGGCCAGACTTCTCATCACCACCAAATGACAGCAGAGTAACAAAGTCAAATCCACTGTGTTATTTCGGGAGGTGTATTCACATGCACCGCTTCACACCCACACATGGGTATACGCTTCCTTATTTCGGCTGTTTTATGTTCTTCTCCTTATCCTCAACCACCACTATACCACCAGGGTGACCGTGGTCCGTGTTGCCATTATTGAGAGTTCCTGCGTCCTAATTTTTGGCAGCTTTTGCTTGGAAGGCATTGGCAAAGACTATGGGAGACCCACTCCCCAATAATGGGAATAATGTTTGTAATATGCTGTACTGCAGGGCTCTTGTAAGGGGCAATGCAAGTTCGTCCGTCCTAATTTTTGGCAGCTTTTGCTTGGAAGGCATAGGCAAAGACTATGGGAGACCCACTCCCCAATAATGGGAATAATGTTTGTAATATGCTGTACTGCATGGCTCTTGTAACGGGCATTGCAAGTTCCTCCGTCCTAATTTTTGGCAGCTTTTTCTTGGAAGGCGTAGGCAAAGACTATGGGAGACCCACTCCCCAATAATGGGAATAATGTTTGTAATATGCTGTCCTGTATGGCTCTTGTAAGGGGCATTAAAACCGTCTTATTAAGCTACTGTGACCTCCACCACTTTTCCAAGGGGCATTAAAACTGTCTTGTTAAGCTAATAGGACCTCCACGTCTCTTCCGAGGAGCATTAAAACCATCTTGTTAAGCTACTGTGACCTCCACCACTTTTCCAAGGGGCATTAAAACCGTCTTGTTAAGCTACTGTGACCTCCACCACTTTTCCAGGGGGCATTAAAACCGTCTTGTTAAGCTACTGTGACCTCCACCACTATTCCAAGGGGCATTAAAACCGTCTTATTAAGCTACTGCGACCTCCACGACTCTTCCAACGGGCATTGCATTTCCTCCTAATTTTAGTCAAACAGCTTTTGCTTTTCAATGCATAGGCTAACACTAAGGGAGACCCACACCCAATAATGGGTAGAAGGTTTTTAGTATGCTGTAATCCACGTCTGTTTCAAGGGCCATTGCAGTTCCTCATAATTTTTGGAAAGCCTTCCATTCACTGCTTAGGCCAACAGTGCACAGGAGACCCAGTTGCTATAAATGGAAAAAAAGGTTTAGTTAAGGCCCTCTGACCTCCATGTCACTTCCAAGGGGCATTGGAGTGCCTCAAAATTTTTGGTAGGCATTGCACTCACTGTATGCCCTATAACTGTGTAGCCGAACCGCTCCTTTTGGTACAGAAACATATCCTACAAGACATGTGTGGTTGACTGGCCTGATATTGTTGTGAATGGTCCCTGTTCCTCCTGCTCTATCTCCTTTGCCACCACCTCATCCATCATTCATCACCTCAAGCTTTGTTTTAACGGGAGTCATAGAACTGGGATAGTAGCAGGAAAACATCCAGCAATCCTCGGAGGAGGTAGGATATGCGCCAAAACGCTGACCACCTCAGTCCTAGCCGCTACTACATTCATGTGCTTCCATTCCAAGGAACAGAAAGCTAAGGAGATGGATGGCCTCATGATCATGAATAATTTTCTCATTGGGTAGGAGGCTGACCACTGCTGCTGTCTACCTTTTGAACTTTGTGTTGAAGCCTGATTAACCCATGACCCGCAATCCTCTATGTCTGGAGGACATGTTGCATCCCAGTGTCCAACTGTGTCCGGGCTTCCACAATATTAACCCAATGTGAAGGCGTGAGATGGACCATCCCTGGCCACAGTCACTTGTCCACGTGTTTGTGGTTAGGCTGTCCTTCAAATAGGGGCGGCTGGGGACCGTGTGTGGACACCCGGCCGTGGGGCGGCTGGGGGCCGAGTATGGACACCCGGCCGCCCCCTGGCGGCTGGGGACTGAGCGTGGACACCCAGCCGCCGGGCGGCTGGGGACTGAGTATGGATACCAGGCCGCCGATGCAGCCATGACGTGGTGGCCAGATTCCGCCTCCACATGCCTAAAAGGCCCAATTTGAAGTGCAAGCAAGCTAGCAGTATGGTTTTGCAGCCTGGGGGTGGGTGGGTGGCAGGCTGCACACTTAGGCTTGCATTCCAAGAAAACAAAGCAGATGCTAACTTCTATCATCGTCATGCTCCTCCCCTTGGCACTCTCAACTCCCCTGATGGAGAAGCCAGGGCCCACCGGAGGAGTCTGGTTCTCTGGTGGGCTCGTCCAATGCTGCCCTAAAGCAGGCCGGGCTAAGAAAAGTGTGTGGGGGGATGTTCCAAGGAGAAATAGGGGCGGCTGGGGGCCGGTTATGGACACCCGGCCGCCCCGTGGCGGCTGGGGACCGAGCGTGGACACCCGGCCGCTGGGCGGCTGGGGACTGAGTATGGATACCAGGCTGCTAATGCAGCCATGACGTGGTGGCCAGATTCCGGCTCCACATGCCTAAAAGGCCCAATTTAAGGTGAAAGCAAGCTAGCAGTATGGTATTGCAGCCTGGGGGTGGGTGGGTGGCAGGTTGCACACTTACGCTTGTATTCCAAGAAAACAAAGCAGATGCTAACTTCTATCATCATCATGCTCCTCACCTTGGCACTCTCAACTCCCCTGATGGAGAAGCCAGGGCCCACCGGAGGAGTCTGGTTCTCTGGTGGGCTCGTCCAATGCTGCCCTAAAGCAGGCCGGGCTAAGAAAAGTGTGTGGGGGGAAGTTGACAGGAGAAATAGGGGCGGCTGGGGACCATTTATGGACACCCGGCTGCCCCCAGGCAGCTGGGGACCGTGTATGGACACCCGGCCGCGGGGCGGCTGGGGACTGAGTATGGATACCAGGCCGCCGACGCAGCCATGACATGTTGGCCAGATTCCGCCTCCACATGCCTAAAAGGCCCAATTTGAAGTGAAAGCAAGCTAGCAGTATGGTATTGCAGCCTGGGGGTGGGTGGGTGGCAGGCTGCACACTTACTCTTGCATTCCAAGAAAACAAAGCAGATGCTAACTTCTATCATCATCGTGCTCCTCCCCTTGGCACTCTCAACTCCCCTGATGGAGAAGCCAGGGCCCACCGGAGGAGTCTGGTTCTCTGCTGGGCTCGTCCAATGCTGCCCTAAAGCAGGCCAGGCTAAGAAAAGTGTGGGGGAAGTTCAGCGGAGAAATAGAGGTGGCTGGGGACCGTTTATGGACACCCGGCCGCCGGGCGGCTGGGGACTGAGTATGGATACCCGGCCGCCGACGCAGCCATGACATGGTGGCCAGCGTCTGCCTCCACATGCCTAAGCAAGCTAGCAGTATGCTATTGCAGCCTGGGGGTGGGTGGGTGGCAGGCTGCATACTTGCGCTTGCATTGCAAGGAATGGGGGAGGTACAATTGAACACTGCTGTGGGAGAAGGACTTGCACGGGGATAGTTGCAAATCTGCATCTTCTGATGCGGCAAGGATCACTTCTGACGGACACACTTTTAGGCAGTGACCTGGGTGTCAGAGATGCTTCCAGGGGTCTTCCCCATGCTGTTCCCATGTCTTTTCAGCACTGTATGCATGTGTCACACAGCACATGGCCAGATAAGGTTGTAAAATGTTAAAATTAAATTTCCCGGTGAATGCATTTGTCACGGTTGAAAGCAATACAGAAGTGCAAAAACGCATAAAAAATGCTACTTGTGAACATAGCCCAAGGTGTGGAGGAGTACTTTTGTATTTAGTTATTTATTTTACCTTATACACAAGTCTTTACCCTGGAAAGGAAGTTCCTTAACATATTTCACAGGAAAGCACTTTCGAGCACCCGAGTATCACAGCGAGCTCGGCCCGAACTTCGAGCACCCGAGCATTTTAGTGCTCCCTCAACACTAGTTACAATGTATTATTTTTGAAAAAAAAAATTGGCAACTTTCTATTTTCATGTCATGATCTTTATTCCCAAAAAATGAAAATCAGTAATCTTGTAATTTTCATACTGGCCACTGGGACTTTTTTATGTTCTAACTTCCTGAAAGTTGAGAAAGAGTTTCCAGCAGGCTCCTTATCAACAGAGGCAGGATTACAGTGACAGGTAATAAATCTTATGCACTGCTGCTAACACATGATCTGCTATTCACAGTAGGTAATGTCACAGCTTGCCCTGCTCCTCCTCCCTTCACAATGACCTTTGCATATGTTCATTAGATGCTTCAATACAAAAGATAGTGACAGAAGTCTATTGCTGCAAATGTACATTTGGAATTGGAACGAACAGAAAGATAGGACTAAAATAGCCCCAGTGACCGGTATGAAAATTGAAAGATTTCTCATTTTCATTTTTTTATATAGATTGTTATATGGAATAAAAACATTGACATAAATTTGAAAAAAAAAATTAACACAAAAAAACGGATTATTTTTGATGGCACATACCCATTAAAGCCGTCACGATGCTACTGTGCAATCCTCCTAAATTGACTCTCAGAATTCTGTGATTTTATTACTGGTGACCGGAGATTGGAGCTGTCAAACTAATGGATTCTTGGAGGAGGATTAGTTAGCTGAGAGTATGCACACCCTGAGCGAGCATTAAGCCATTGATCTAAGCCACATTTTGCACAGATAATGGTTTAGCATAAATTATGCAAACAGGGATGAGTTACAAAACCAGATACATTAAGTATCATTTTTGTATGGTCTATTCATATGAATAGAAAGGAGAGTATCAAACTACAGATGTAAAAGGGACTGTGCATGTTAGAAAACACATTTTTATCTATACTTTGAGGGAATTTTGAATTCACTGGGTTAACCACCACTTTATTATTGATGACCTATCTTTCTCTTTAGGACAGTCCATCAATATTTGATCAGTGGGGGTGCAACATCCAGCACCCCCTCTGACCAGCTGTTACCGGAGCCGACACTGGCCGGAAGTTCTCAGTTGCTGCTGGAACACAGCAGTTATATTTCTATAGTGACCACGGCCGAGTACTGCTGGTTAACAGACGTACAGTACCCGTCCGCGGCCACTATAGTTTTGATGGAGCTGTTGTGCTCGGCAGCACCTGAGAACTTCCAGCCACCAGTGGTGCTGGTAACCACTAATTGTTGGGGGTGGCAGGTGTCAAACCCCCACCGATCAGATATTAATGGACTATCCTTAGTAGTGTTGAGCCACCCCCGTAGTGTTCGAGTTCGGTTCGGTTCGTCGAACACCCGTGTGTTCGCCGAACTGTTCGTCGAACTGTTCGTCGAACACCTTCGAACACCGTTAAAACCAATGGCAGGCAAACAAAAACACATAGAAACACATAGAAAACACCTTCAAAGGTGTCCAAAAGCTGACAAACTGCTCAGAAGACATAACTAACACATGGAAAAGTGACAAGAACATATAGTCATGCGAAAATAAAAGAGGTGGAGGAGTAAAAGGAGGGGGAGACACAGATATAGGCATGTCATGCCCTTCTAAAATCCAAAAAGTGAGAAGCCGACACGGCCAGTCCGCTACTGCCCGTGCCACCTCCGTGTCGCCGGGTTTGTGCCAGAGCCGCGGTGAACCCTGACGGCCAGCCCCCCTCTCCCAATACTGGTGCCTGTCCGCTGGTGGGTCGAGCGAGCCCCCCTGTGGTGGAGGCAGCTCTAAGCTTTTTAATTTGAATTGTCTCTCTAATTTGAATGAATACACTTTAAATCCATTTACAAGGATCTATTGGAGGGCAAGTCTCATGCCAGCAGCCGCGGTAATTCCAGCTCCAGTAGCGTCCACTAAAGCTGCTGCAGTTAAAAAGCTTTTATAAGGATCGAGCTCGGCTGTCCACCGCAAGGCATCCTACTGCCAGTCCCAGCCCCTATGCCTTGGGGTGCCTCCTGATGCTCTTCACTAAGTATCCCATGGTCCCGAAGCATTTCCTTTGAAAAAATTAAGTGTCTAAACTACAGGTGGTGTAGCTTGCTTAACAGCCGGGATAATCCGCTGACTAGCAGACACTGCTACTAGGCACAAAGTATTTCCTGGGCTAGATGCAGTTAAAAATTTGTAATTAGATACTCTCGTTGGATGCTGAGAAAGCATTCCATAGAGTCTCCTGGCACGCCATATATGATTCTCTTAAAAAGCTTGGGGTAGGGGTCTAGGGGACCCTTTTATAGCCAAAATCACGGCCCTGTATCGCAATACGTCACCTAGGCTGAAGATAAATGGAACTGTAGCACCCTGAGGGCTCGGTTGCTACAGACGTATTGCACCTCACCCAGAGGTGTGATATCTCACTCTCAGGTAAGGATGGAGTGTGGATCAGGACCCGACACCTGCATGCATTACACCACATTGCCATGGGGCAGGGCGACCAATATGCCCCTGAGATGGGCACGACAGTCCCTGTCCCTGGCTGGAGTGGGGGGAGGGAACACTGAGGAAGGGGAACCCTGTAGTGCAGGAGCAGGGAGGAAGCAGTTCCTGGGTGCATTGAGAAGGGAGTATAAAAGGTGGGCACCATCTTAGTTCAGTGCAGAGAAGTCTGAGCAGAAGTGGCAGGGAGCAGGGGCTCTGCATGAGCTCTGCTCCGGAGGCGGGCCTAGTAACAGAGGCCCAGGCCTGGAAGAGGGAGAAGGAAGGAAGAGGAGCGGAGAAGGCTCCAGGAACGAGGAATGAAGGGATCCCAGGGGTGCGGACGGGCGAGTCGCCACCGCACGCCCGAATCCACCTGCGTGGAGGGGTCAGGCCAAAGGGGGAGACCGGTCCCCGAACTAGTGGAGGCAGGAAACGACCCTCAGCTAGAAACCGGAGGCTCTGACATTTTATGTGGCGCAGCCCCTCGCTACACCCGCTAGGAAGGCACCACATAGGGTCAGGGAAACTGGCGCCAAGTTTACCAAGAGGAGGCCCGAGGCAGCCGGACAGAAGTGTTGGTAAGAAAGGCCAGACAAAGGACACACAAAGGGGGTCCTGTGAAGTGCTCCAAATTTATCTGGGAGTTGTCTGAGCCCCTCACCTGGTGAGCACAGTACGACGTGGGCAGCCGTTACCTGCAGACGTGGTCTGGATAATAAGAACTGTGAGTACAGGCCCTGGACTGCATCAATGACTCCGTGTCGTTACTGCTGCTGCCCTGCACCATCA
This sequence comes from Phyllobates terribilis, assembly GCF_046119375.1. Classification (NCBI taxonomy): domain Eukaryota; kingdom Metazoa; phylum Chordata; class Amphibia; order Anura; family Dendrobatidae; genus Phyllobates; species Phyllobates terribilis. Next base: position 20,078,499 of record NW_027362768.1, read on the forward strand.
CCCCCATCCTCCGCATACACTGCCCTGAGGCTATACTCCTCCCGTGGGGAGTTATGCTACGCTCTGCTGCACCCACAACACCAGCCTCAGCGGTCTGCCCTGTAGCGGCGGTTCACTCTGACCGCAATCCACGGGTGGCGTAGTCGGACATTTAAACATCAAAACCACATAAATAGTTCCGCCACTGGTTTGACCGCCCTGAGCCACGGAACCGGGTCGCCGCCACGAAGACTACAACCACCAGCATCCACCAAAAAGGGTCCGGCTCCGGGTGTCCCAAGGCCCAGGGGGTGCGTCAGAACATTTTCATCACCTTTCACAATCACCAATGGGACAAGGCAGGGATGTCCTCTGTCCCCTCTCTTATACATCCTAGTGACGGAGCACCTGCTCTCATCAATTCGCCATAACCCCAATATTAGGTGGATTGAGGTGGGAGGCACCGAGTACAAGTGCTCTCTATTTGCTGATGATGTCCTAGTATATATCACTCAATCACATATATCCATCCCTGCTGTTATGGCTGAAATAGATCACTTTGTTACATGGTAAAATTTTAAAATCAATGCAGCGAAGTCTGAGGCCCTCGATGTCTCCCTCCCCAAATCCATATAGGATTCCATCCAGTCCAACTTTCCCTTTGCCTGGCCCTCACAGGGTATCAAATACTTAGGAATTCCTATTCATAGAGACCTCTCCCATCTATGTTATCTTAATTTTGGGCCCTTTATTGAACAATTCCATACAGACCACGGTTGGCAAGTTAGAACTGTAAGATTCACTACGTGAACCACTGGTGTTTTGTGGAAAAGCACATGTACACTGCGTTCCAAATTATTATGCAAAAAGTGTTTAGGAGTGATAAGGGAAGAATTTGTTTGTTTGTCAGTTAAACTCATTGATGGTGATGTGTGTCAGGGCTCTTTATATCACTGTAAGCAATTGCAGACACCTGTGCTAATTAGTTTGGCAGGTGTGTCCAATGAAAGGCAAGACTACTTAAGAAGGCTCTCTCACATTATTAAGCAGCCTACATTTTCTGCCAAAATGGGAAAGAAAAAGGATGTGTCGGCTGCTGAGAAGCATCAAATTGTGGAGTGTTTAGGTCAAGGCATGACTACAATCAACATTGTGCGATGATCAGGATGAAGTGTCTTGGCAATCAAGAAGTATGTAGCTGAATCACAGTACACACGTGTGCGTGCTGATAAGGGCAAATTGAGGACTCTTTCCTACAGGCAATTACGTCAGGTTGAAAGAGCAGCGGCAAAAATGCCTTGTCATAGCAGCAGACAAGTTTTTGAAGCTGCTTGTGCCTCCAACGTCCCCCGAACAACAAGATGCAGGGTCCTTCAGAGGTTTGCAGCTGTGCATGCGCCATCCTGTCGACCTCCTCTATCCACTTCACACAAGCAGAAACGGCTCCAGTGGGCCAAACATTACATGAAGACTGATTTCAAAACTGTTTTGTTCACGGATGAGTGCCGTGCAGCGCTCGATGGTCCAGATGGATGGAGTGGAGGATGGCTGGTTGATGGACACCCCACGCAAACACGGCTACAGCCCCAACAAGGAGGAGGTGGAGTAATGTTTTGGGCTGGAATCATGGGGAGAGAGATTGTCGGCCCCTTTAGGATCCCTGAAGGCGCTAAAGATGAACTCCATAATGTATGTGGATTTTCTCAAACAGCACTTCCTGCCATGGTTCAAGAAGAAGAACCGTGTATTTCACAGCAAGATCATTTTTCTGCATGATAATGCACCATCTCATGCTGCACATAAAACATCTGCATCTCTGGCTGATATGGGCATAAAAGGGGACAAACTTATGGTGTGACCCCCATGCTCCCCTGACCTCTACCCCATTCAGAACGTTTGGAGCATCATTAAAAGGAGTGTCTATGATGACGGGAGGCAGTTCACATCTAAGCAACAGCTCTGGGAGGGTATTCTGTCCTCATGCAAAACAATTGAAGCAGAAACCATATAAAACCTGACAAATTCAATGGACGAGAGAGTTCAGAAGCTCCTTTCGAACAAGGGGTCCTATGTGAAAATGTAACATCACCTAGAATAAAGTTTTGAGTTGAAAACTGTTTGATTTCAGTTTCTAACAACCTGCTAATGCTTATAATTTCAAAAATGACCATTTTTTTGGTCTTTATTAAAATGAAAAGGTTGATCGAAAAGTTTGGGGGATCTAAGAGTGTGGCAACCCAGTAGTCATGATTACTTCGAATTCTGACAATATGAGGGTCATGCTGCAGGTAGTGCAGCAAGAAGGCACTTATGTGTCTTGCGCATCTCGGAGCCCCAAAATTATTTTCCGGGCTAGATGCAGCTAAAAATTATTTTTAATTTTAAATCTGGTGGAGCTTATTATAGATGGCCTAATAGGATCAGTGCTGCACACTGCTACAAAGCCCAAATTATTTTCCAGTCAAGATACAGATAAACATGATTAGTAATTTGAAAGCTTAAAACGGTTGGTAGGGTGATTTTAACCAATCATCAAGCTTTTACTCTCCCCAGGATGACACAGGGGTAGAAAAGTCGTTTCGGATCCATGATTTGTTCATCTTTATGAACGTGAGTCTGTCTACATTATCAGTGGAGAGCCACGTGCGCTTATCTGTCAGCACACCACCAGCAGCGCTGAACACACGTTCAGACAGAACGCTGGCTGCGGGGCATGACAAGATCTCCAAGGCGTAAGTGGCTAGCTCCGGCCATTTATCCAGATTGGAAGCCCAAAAAGAGCAAGGGTCCTGTGACACAGTCGTGGCTTCAATGTTTACTTGGAGATACTCCTGTACCATCGTCTCTAGGCGTTGACTATGTGTCAGACTTCTTGTCTCCTGTGGCCTTGCAAAGGATGGGCTAAAAAAGTGGTGAAATGATTCCGCAAAATTGATGTTACCAGCAGATACTGTGGTTCTGTTACGGTTTGAGTGCTGAACACTTGACGGTCCCACGGTTGGCAAGTTGGAACTGTGAGATTCACTACGTGCACCACTGGTGTTTTGTGGAAAAGCACATGTAAGATTCTGCAACAGTCTCTGCTGATACTCCTGCATGCGTACATCCCTTTCTATGGCAGGAATAATTTCGGCAAATTTACTTTTGTACCGGGGATCTAACAGTGTGGCAACCCAGTAGTCAGGATTATTTCTAATTCTCACAATTCGAGGGTCATGTTGCAGGTAGTGCAGCAAGAAGGCACTCATGTGTGTTGCGCATCCAGGAGCACCAAGTCCCTGTTGTGTTGGTGGCGAGGTAACAATCATGCTTCCTTCCTCTGTCCTCTCCCCCCAACCTCGCACAACAGAAATGTGATCAAGGTCTCCCTCATCTGATGAGTCTTCCATCAGTTCGTCCTCCACTTCTTCCTGGGCTCCTGCACCTTCCTCACTAGTTTGGCTGCTACCATGCGCCCTGGTAAAACCATCTCCCCCACCCTCACATGCCTGCCGCCTTGGTGCTGCCGACCGTCTGGACCTTGCAGATGTTAACCCTTCCGCATACAACTCCTCCTCCTCTACTTCCTCCACCTCCTCTTGTGCCACCACCTGACTCCGAATTCTGTTTAACATGTGCTCCAGCATGTAAATCACCGGAATAGTCATGCTGATAATGGCATCATCAGCACTAAACATCTTCGTCGCCATTTCAAAACTGTGCAGAAGGGTGCATAGGTCCCTGATCTGAGACCACTCCTCCAGCATGATTTGCCCCACCTCTGGATCTCGTTGGCCCAGGCTATACGTCAGAACGTATTGCACCAGGGCTTGTCGGTGCTGCCACAGTCGCTGCAACATGTGCAGAGTTGAATTCCACCGGGTAGGCACATCGCATTTTAGCCGGTGAAGTGGCAGGCCCAACGACTTCTGTAGAGATGTAAGTCGCTGAGCTGCGGGATGCGAACGGCGGAAGTGAGCACACAGCGACCGTGCCCTCTGCAGAAGGCCATCTAGTCTGGGATAGTGGGCTAAAAATTGCTGGACAACCAGGTTCAACACGTGAGCCATACAAGGCACGTGTGTGACATTGCCCCGGCGAAGGGCCGCACCCAGGTTTGCAGCATTGTCGCACACGGCCTTCCCTGGTTTCAGGTCCAGTGGAGACAACCATTCATGAAATTGGTTCTCCAGAGCTGACCACAACTCCTCAGCTGTGTGACTCACATTTCCCAGACATTTCAATGTAAAAACCGCCTGATGACGTTGAGCCCTACTGCCAGCATAGTAAGGAGGTGTGCAGGATCCCTTCTGCGCAGTTAGAAAGCTTGTGGCATGACCAGACAGGCTTTGGGTGCAGGTGGAAGACCGAGAGGAGGTTGAGGAGGCAGAAGCAGTGGAGGAACTTTGACATAAAGAGGATTGACGCACAACTCGTGGGGACGGCAAGACTTGGACAGCAGCCCCTTGTCCTGCTGTCACCATAGTTACCCAGTGCCCAGTCAGCGACATGTAACGCCCCTGTCCATGCCTACTCGTCCAAGTGTCTGTGGTGAAATGCACCCTGTCACACACAGAGTTTCTCAAAGAAGCGGTGATGTTGTGTGCGACATGCTGGTGGAGCGCAGGCACACCTTTCTTTGAGAAGTAGTGCCGACTGGGCATCTGGTACTGGGGCACTGCGACGGACATAAGGTCTCGAAAATCCTCTGTGTCCACCAGGCGGAAAGGCAGCATTTCTGTAGCCAAGAGCTTGCAGATGGTGAAATTCAACCTCTTAGCTTTCTCATGGCTAGGAGGAAATGGTCTTTTACTTGTCCACATCTGAGGGACCGAGGGCTGGCTATTGTGCTTAGACGGGGTTGATAAGGGTGTCCCCAGCAAACTGCCGGTCTGTGAGGAAGATGCAGACGGACATGTTAGGTTGCCTTGATCCAAAGGTGGTGCTATCGATGTCGGACAGCGCTCAACACCAGCTGGTGTTACCACCTCCAAAGAAAATGATGACCTGCCAATCACGCTGGCTGTTGCGGGTAAAGAGGTGGCAGGTCTGCGCCCCAAAACAGGTGTGACTGCTGTCCCCCCAGTCACAGAGGATGAAGAGGCCGCGGATGCACAAGATATGGCAGACGGTGGTTGGCCCGGCCGGCTAGGCCGCATTGTAGCACACTGAGCTTCCCACTGCAACTTATGCTTCATGTCCATGTGCCGGTTCATGCATGAAGTACTCAAACTATGTATTTTTTGGCCTCTACTTAGCTTTTGCTGACAAATGTTACAGATAACACGAGTTGGGTCATCTTTATCGATCTGAAAAAATGCCCAGGCTATGCAAGGCTTAGCACCCATGCGACCTGAAGAGCCACCACGACTTGTGGTGAGAGGCAGAGTTGTGTTTGAGGATGCAGTTGTTGACGTGCTTCCAGTACTACGTCTCTGTCCAGGAAGGCGCAACCTGACCTCGTCGTCACTAGCATCTTCCTCCACCTCCTCTGCTGACCTCATCTCTTGGCTGACTGTGGGTTGACAGTAAGTGGGATCTCCAACCTCATCATCATCACCCTGTGTGTTATCACACCCGTCGTCCTCAGAGCCAACCTGTTCCTGCCCTGACAAAAAACTAAAGTTGTCGCTCCAATCAGGTATTTGAGTCTCATCATCGTCTTCCTCATTGTCTCCACCAACAGGAGTTACAGTTTGGGAATGAGGGTCTACATTATGGTCAGAACCTTCTGCGTCTGGTCCTGGATCCGACTCATAAAGATTCTGGGCAACAGTGCAGATCATTTCCTCGTCTGGATTCACAGAAGCGCTGGAGTCGACCTCTGATTCCCAGGCTATAGTATGAGTAAACAGCTCTGCAGACTCAACCATCTGTTCTACCTCATACTCAGACGGGCAGCTGGAGATTTGGGAGCTGTGAGGAAGCAAGTGCGATTTGGGTGACACCTTTGAGGACTGGAGTAGTTGTGATGTTGAAGTTGATGTGGAGGAGAGCCCACTTAAAGGAGCACTTGATATCCGTTGAAGCACCTGCTGTTTTTGTGCCTCATCTGGAATTTGTAGCGATTGGCGTGGCCGTAAGAAAGGGATCTTATCACATTGTCCGCTAAAAGAAGTAGACATTTTAGTTTGGCTGGAAGATGGTCTTTCTTCTGCAGATGTTACTGTTGCTTTAACACCTACCCCACGGACACAACCTTTTTTCCCCTTCCCAACACGCCTATTCCCCTTTCCACCAGCAGCAGGCCTTTTTCCACTCATTTTGGTGGTTAACTAATTCACAACTCTGGAGTTGTTTGCACAAAAAAACAATGGATGGTAACCGAGCAGAGCTGAGTGGCCAAACTGTGGTATTAGGCCAAAACTATTGGCTGGGTTAGATGCAGAAAAAAATTATATTCAATTTGCAACCTGATGGAGGTCAGTATAGATGGACTAATACAACAAGTCCCACACACAGCTAGAAGCCCAATATTTTTTCAGAGGTGGATGCAGAAAAAAATATATTCAGTTTGCAACCTGAAGGAGGTCAGTATAGATGGACTAATACAACAAGTCCCACACACAGCTAGAAGCCCAATATTTTTTCAGAGGTAGATGCAGAAAAAAATATATTCAGTTTGCAACCTGATGGAGGTCTGTATAGATGGATTAATAGAACAAGTCCCACACACAGCTAGAAGCCCAATATTTTTTCAGAGGTAGATGCAGAAAAAAATATATTCAGTTTGCAACCTGATGGAGGTCAGTATAGATGGACTAATACAACAAGTCCCACACACAGCTAGAAGCCCAATATTTTTTCAGAGGTACTGTAGATGCAGATAAAAATTATTTTTAATTTGCAACCTGATGGAGGTCAGTATAGATGGACTAATAGAGAAAGTCCGACACACTGCTAGAAGGCCAAATATTTTTTCAGAGCTAGATGCAGAAAAAAATTAGATTCAGTTTGCAACCTGATGGAGGTCAGTATAGATGGACTAACAGAGAAAGTCCCACACACTGCTAGAAGGCCAAATATTTTTTCAGAGCTAGATGCATACAAAAAATTATTTTGAATTTGCAACCAGATGGAGGTCAGTATAGGTGGACTAATAGAACAAGTCCCACACACTGCTAGAAGGCCAAATATTTTTTCAGAGCTAGATGCAGAAAAAAATTATATTCAGTTTGCAACCTGATGGAGGTCTGTATAGATGGATTAATAGAACAAGACCCACACACAGCTAGAAGCCCAATATTTTTTCAGAGGTAGATGCAGAAAAAAATATATTCAGTTTGCAACCTGATGGAGGTCAGTATAGATGGACTAATACAACAAGTCCCACACACAGCTAGAAGCCCAATATTTTTTCAGAGGTACTGTAGATGCAGAAAAAAATATACTCAGTTTGCAACCTGATGGAGGTCAGTATAGATGAACTAGTACAACAAGTCCCACACACAGCTAAAAGCCCAAATATTTTTTCAGAGGTACTGTAGATGCAGATAAAAATTATTTTTAATTTGCAACCTGATGGAGGTCAGTATAGATGGACTAATAGAGAAAGTCCGACACACTACTAGAAGGCCAAATATTTTTTCAGAGCTAGATGCAGAAAAAAATTATATTCAGTTTGCAACCTGATGGAGGTCAGTATAGATGGATTAATAGAACAAGACCCACACACAGCTAGAAGCCCAATATTTTTTCAGAGGTAGATGCAGAAAAAAATATATTCAGTTTGCAACCTGATGGAGGTCAGTATAGATGGACTAACAGAGAAAGTCCCACACACTACTAGAAGGCCAAATATTTTTTCAGAGCTAGATGCAGAAAAAAATTATATTCAGTTTGCAACCTGATGGAGGTCAGTATAGATGGACTAATACAACAAGTCCCACACACAGCTAGAAGCCCAAATATTTTTTCAGAGGTACTGTAGATGCAGATAAAAATTATTTTTAATTTGCAACCTGATGGAGGTCAGTATAGATGGACTAATAGAGAAAGTCCGACACACTACTAGAAGGCCAAATATTTTTTCAGAGCTAGATGCAGAAAAAAATTATATTCAGTTTGCAACCTGATGGAGGTCAGTATAGATGGACTAACAGAGAAAGTCCCACACACTACTAGAAGGCCAAATATTTTTTCAGAGCTAGATGCAGAAAAAAATTATATTCAGTTTGCAACTTGATGGAGGTCTGTATAGATGGATTAATAGAACAAGACCCACACACAGCTAGAAGCCCAATATTTTTTCAGAGGTAGATGCAGAAAAAAATATATTCAGTTTGCAACCTGATGGAGGTCAGTATAGATGGACTAATACAACAAGTCCCACACACAGCTAGAAGCCCAATATTTTTTCAGAGGTAGATGCAGAAAAAAATATATTCAGTTTGCAACCTGATGGAGGTCAGTATAGATGGACTAATACAACAAGTCCCACACACAGCTAGAAGCCCAAATATTTTTTCAGAGGTGCTGTAGATGCAGATAAAAATTATTTTTAATTTGCAACCTGATGGAGGTCAGTATAGATGGACTAATAGAGTAAGTCCGACACACTACTAGAAGGCCAAATATTTTTTCAGAGCTAGATGCAGAAAAAAATTATATTCAGTTTGCAACCTGATGGAGGTCAGTATAGATGGATTAATAGAACAAGACCCACACACAGCTAGAAGCCCAATATTTTTTCAGAGGTAGATGCAGAAAAAAATATATTCAGTTTGCAACCTGATGGAGGTCAGTATAGATGGACTAATACAACAAGTCCCACACACAGCTAGAAGCCCAATATTTTTTCAGAGGTACTGTAGATGCAGAAAAAAATATATTCAGTTTGCAACCTGATGGAGGTCAGTATAGATGGACTAATACAACAAGTCCCACACACAGCTAGAAGCCCAAATATTTTTTCAGAGGTACTGTAGATGCAGATAAAAATTATTTTTAATTTGCAACCTGATGGAGGTCAGTATAGATGGACTAATAGAGAAAGTCCGACACACTACTAGAAGGCCAAATATTTTTTCAGAGCTAGATGCAGAAAAAAATTATATTCAGTTTGCAACCTGATGGAGGTCAGTATAGATGGATTAATAGAACAAGACCCACACACAGCTAGAAGCCCAATATTTTTTCAGAGGTAGATGCAGAAAAAAATGTATTCAGTTTGCAACCTGATGGAGGTCAGTATAGATGGACTAACAGAGAAAGTCCCACACACTACTAGAAGGCCAAATACTTTTTCAGAGCTAGATGCAGAAAAAAATTATATTCAGTTTGCAACCTGATGGAGGTCTGTATAGATGGATTAATAGAACAAGACCCACACACAGCTAGAAGCCCAATATTTTTTCAGAGGTAGATGCAGAAAAAAATATATTCAGTTTGCAACCTGATGGAGGTCAGTATAGATGGACTAATACAACAAGTCCCACACACAGCTAGAAGCCCAATATTTTTTCAGAGGTAGATGCAGAAAAAAATATCTTCAGTTTGCAACCTGATGGAGGTCAGTATAGGTGGACTAATAGAACAAGTCCCACACACTGCTAGAAGGCCAAATATTTTTTCAGAGCTAGATGCAGAAAAAAATTAGATTCAGTTTGCAACCTGATGGAGGTCAGTATAGATGGACTAATAGAATGATGCTATGCCCAAAAGATTTTACTTCACTAGGTGCAGTAAAAAAATTGGTATTCTATACACAGGTGGTATATCTTGCAACACAGATAGGCTACTCCACTGACTAACACACTCTGCAATAGGCCAAAAAGGATTAGCTTTGCTAGATTCAGCCAAATGCTGTGAAAAAAACTTGCACAGCACTGGCACAGACCTGCCTGGCAAAAACTGATAGGAACTGATGTAACCTAGTCCTGAAAAGGACTCCAATTACAATTAGTCTTTACTCCCACAACCTATCTATTTAAGAGCACAGACCTGCCTGATAAAAGTCGTAGGAAATGCTGTAACCTAGTCCTTAAAAGGACTGCAATCACAACTATTCCCTACTCCCAAGCTATCTGTATATTTGTGCGAAAATTGGCTTGAAATTAACAAGGTATAGCGCACACAGCAACAGCGGTGCCGTCTAACACGCAGCTGCAGCAGTGAGAAAATGGTGGCGACGGGGAAAATGGCTTGGTCTTATAGGGCAAGGACATGTGACATACACTGCCAATGACACATGCCCTTGCTTGTGTGAAAAAAAGCACTTCGCTCCGTGTGTGCGCTGCTGATAGGCTGACAGATTGCACCTCCCCACTGTAAATGCGGGAAAGAGAAAAAAAAATGGAGATCTTCATTGTTCCTGCAGAGATCCATCCCCTGCCCCTCCCCCCACCCCGCTGTACACTCAAACTGCGTATTAACATTAATTTTTCATCATTACTGAGAAAAAATCCAGTTATGATTTTGGTGCACGAACAGTTATCGAACATAACCTCGAACAGCCGAATTTTTCTCAAATTGTTCGTGTTCGCCGAACGGCTCGAACACCGCCCAAAACAGCTCGAATTTGAGATTGGCGAACAGTTCGAGTAGAACAACGCTCATCTCTAATCCTTAGTATAGGCTATCAATACAAAAGTAGTGACCATCCTCTTCTGCAGAGCGGAATAATATATAGGTTTGTGGGAAAACATTCATATTTTATTTATAAAAACTTCTGCTCATTCTGCGCTTTTGAGGCAAGTGGATGGTCGTACTCAGCGATTGACAGCTATATCTTTATTCATACTTATACAAGGTAAAAATAAGTAAAAAAATACTTCTAATGACGGCAAACCAACAGTTTCAAAAAAACATCCACCATATATGTGGCATCAGAAGAAGAAGTCACATCTAGTTAGGCAACTGCAAAGAACAAAATGACAATTTTTAGACCCAAGAATCCTGTTACAGTGGAGATGAGCTGCTTCTCATTCTGATCAAGTGAACTGGAACAATAAAAAGGAAGAGAGAAAATGAGAGAATAACGCTGAGGGAAAACAATTATTGAGGAAATTGTTGACTAAAATTACAAAAGTAATCGGGGGGACAGCTTTAACAGCTCAGCTCCCTGTGTCCACAGGGTTGAGTTGGTATTGCTCTACCCTGATATACTGTATGTGACTCTACTCTTTTGCATTGTTAGTTACCAACTTCCTTAATAGTTTTTTGTTGTGCTATTTTCTTCTCATTTTCTCTCCTCCTGCTTATACATGGAAGGCTAACAATGATTAATAAAGAACTCCCACTTGACTAAAATAGAATGAGCAGAGGTTTAAAAGGAACCTGTGACATTGTACATGCAGTCCAATTTGTGGACAGTATGGTATAGAGAAGGAGAAGCTGAGCAGAAACAGGGGTAGCACAGGGCCCAGGAGAAAAAGGGGCACACTTTCACCTCCAAATCGGCAAGCAGAAAATAAGAATCATGAGCTAAAAAGGAACTGCCCAAGAAGCTCAGAGACAGAATTGTGGCAAGGCACAGATCTGGCCAAGTTTACAAAAGAATTTCTGCATCACTCAAGGTTCCTAAGAGCACAGTGGCCTCCATAATCCTTAAATGGAAGAAGTTTGGGACACCATAAGTCTTCCTAGACCTGGCCGTCTAGCCAAACTGAGCAATTATGGGAGAAGAGCCTTGGTGAGAGAGGTAAAGAAGAACCGCAAGATCACTGTGGCTGAGCTCCAGAGATGCAGTAGGGAGAGGGGCGAAAGTTCCACAAAATCAACTATCACTGCAGCCTTCCACCAGTTGGGACTTTTTGGCAGAGTGGCCCGACGGAAGCCTCTCCTCAGTGCAAGACATACGAAAGCCCACATAGAGTTTGCTCAAAAACACATGAAGGACTCCCAGATTATGATAAATAAGATTCTCTGGTCTGATGAGACGAAGATAGAACTTTTTGGTGATAATCCTAAGAGGTATGTGTGGAGAAAACCAGGCACTACTCATCACCTGCCCAATACAATCCCAACAGTGAAACATGGTGGTGGCAGCATCATGCTATGGGGGTGTTTTTCAGCTGCAGGGCGAGGGCGACTGGTTGCAATTGAAGGAAACATGAATGCGGCCAAGTACAGAGATATCCTGGATGAAAACCTCTTCCAGAGTGCTTTGGACCTCAGATTTGGCCTAAGGTTCACTTCCAACAAGACAATGACCCTAAGCAAACAGCTAAAATAACAAAGGAGTGGCTTCAGAACAACTCTGTGACCATTCTTGACTGGCCCAGCCAGAGCCCTGACCTAAACCCAATTGAGCATCTCTGGAGAGACCTGAAAATGGCTGTCCATCAGCGTTCACCATCCAAACTGATGGAACTGGAGAGGATCTACAAGGAAGAATGACCGAGCATCCCTAAATCCAGGTTTGAAAAACTTGTTGCATCATTCCCAAGAAGACTCATGGCTGTACTAGCTCAAAAGGGTGCTTCTACTCAATACTGAGCAAAGGATCTGAATACTTATGTCCATGTGATATTTCAGTTTTTCATTTTTAATAAATTTGCAAAAATGTCAACATTTCTGGGTTTTTTTTAGTCAAGATGGGGTGCAGAGTGTACTTTAATGAGAAAAAAAATGAACTTTTTAGAATTTACCAAATGGCTGCAATGAAACAAGGAGTGAAAAATTTAAAGGGGTCTGAATACTTTCCGCACCCACTGTATATAAAAGAACATCTACTTAGTCACTAAACGTAAAAAAAAATGACAAACCAGAACCATGGTAGCAGGTAGGTGCATAAAGTAATATAATATGGTTAAAATAGATGAAAGTTGTATAAAATTTCAAGTAATAGTCACAGTGATCAAAACCTACATTATATATGCAGTATATAGAAACTTACTGTATATGTAACCATTCATACTTATTAAGCAAAAATGCTCTTACCCATAATGTGATGCATCATACAAACCTACCACAAAGACATATTCCCCAACGCGTGTTTTGTGTGTTTTTATCTCGCTTCCTGTGGGGGGGGGTATAGTATATATACAATTTAAAAATATATATTTAGCTAAAAATTCCTTTTTTTCATTATTATTTACAATTCTTGCGGAGTTGCTAATGGTTATAGCTAAATAGTGATGGGTCTTTTTTCAGAATATTAAACTTAGACTTTAATTATGTACCTGGTGGATTTGTATTTTCTAAATATAATAAGTTACTTGCCTGCATTTCCAATGTGACAGGTTCCCTTTTAGCACATGGGACAGAGCTGCAGTGCTAGGAAGAGCAATGCTGACAAAACTATGATATTGCACGCTTCTCTAATATAGGAGATATTAATCGCTTTTCAAAGACATACTTATGATCAAGGTTTCAATTGAATTATTTTATAATGCTGTCTGGTATGTTTATCCTGCCTCAAGTAGGTATTCACCTATGGAAATCTTCAGGCTGTAGCAGAGGTAATTATACAATCCTTTGTGCATTAATAAAAAAACATATTTGTTCACAAGAGTGAACTGTGTCATACAGCTCGGATTTTATCTTCTATCTTGATACATAATGTAACGTCACAATGTAAATATAGAAAAGTCTTTATATTCACTGCATCTAATCAATCAAGAAGGATATATGCGTTTAATTTATGGAAAACTCATGTAAGAGGAAAGGTTTTCCAATTGTGACCCCATTATTGGTCAAAATGAAGAAAATTTGGAAAGAGCAGCTCCCCTTCTTATGCCATTACCTTATACAGCCTATATAGCCTGGGTGCTCACTTACTTGAAGTCATTTCAGCTGTTCCAAACCTTCCCTATATGAAGGTACATGAAAATTAATGGGTACAATAAATGTAAGTTGTATCAAGTTTCAAGTAATAGTTACTGCAGTAAAAACGTACATTATATACAGTCATGGCCCAAAGGGTTGGCACCCTTGAAATTGTTCCAGAAAATGAAGTATTTCTCCCAGAAAATTATTGCAGTTGCACATGTTTTGTTTTGTTATACACATGTTTATTTCCTTTGTGTGTATTGGAGAACATGAAAAAGCTAGACTGCAGTTTGCCAAAATGTTCGTGAGTAAGCCAAAATCCTTCTGGGAAGACGTCTTGTGGGTGGATGAGACCAAGATAGAGCTTTTTGGTAAAGTACATCATTCTATTGTTTACCCAAAACGGAATGAGACCTGCAAAGAAAAGAACACAGTACCTACTGTCAAATATGGAGGAGGTTCAAATATGTTTTGGGGTTGTTTTGCTGCCTCTGGCACTGGGGACCTTGTCTGTGTGCAAGGCATCATGAAATCTGAAGATCACCAAAGGATTTTGGGTCACAATATAGTGCCCAGTCTCAGAAAGCTGGGTTTGCATCCTTGGTCATGGATCTTCCAGCAGGACAAGACCCAAAACATACTGCAAGAAGCACCTAGAAATGGATGGAAACAAAGTGCTGGAGAGTTCTGAAGTGGACAGCCATGAGTCCGGATCTAAATCCCATTGAACACCTGTGGAGAGATCTTAAAATTGCTGTTGGGAGAAGGCACCCTCCAAATATAAGAGACCTGGAATAGTTTGCAAAAGAAGAGTGATCCAAAATTCCAATTGAGAGGTATAAGAAGCTTGCTGATGGTTATAGGAAGCGATTGATTGCAGTTATTTATTCCAAAGGGTGTGCAACCAAATATTAGGTTGAGGGTGCCAACAATTTTGTCCGGCCTATTTTTCGGATTGTGTGTGAAATTATATCCAGTTTGCCTTTTTTTCTATGTTTTTTTGTGTTGTTCCAATACACACAAAGGAAATAAACATGTGTATAACAAAACATTTGTAATTGCAGTAATTTTCTGGGAAAAATACTTCAGTTTCTGGAACAATTTCCAGGGTGCCAACACTTTTGGCCATGACTGTATATACAAGCATACGCTTACCTATAATGTAATGCTCCATACAAAGTTACCATAAAGACATATGCCTCAACATGTGTTTCATGTGTTTTAATCTCGCTTCTTCAGGTGGTATTGTGTATATGCAATTTAAAAAATTTTACTTTTAGCTAAAAATTCCTTTTTTTCATTATTGTATACAATTCTTACGGAGTTCCTAATGGTTACAAATAAATAGTGATGGGTCTTTTTTCAGACTATTAAACTTTGAATTTAATTATGTACCTGGTGGATTTGTATTTTCTAACAAGTTACTTGCAACTTGGACTGGTTTCCTTTCAGATGGGACAGAGCCGCAGCGCCTGGCGAAGCAGCGCTGAAAAAAATATGATACGGCATCATTTGAATTATTTTATAATGCTGTCTAGTATATTTATCCTGCCTCAGGTAGCTATTCACTTGGAAATCTTCAGGCTGTATCTGAGGAAATTCTGCCAGTGTTTGTGCTGTAATAAGAAACCTTATTTGTTCACACGAGTGAACTGTCTGCATCATATAACTCGGATTTTATCTCCGATGTTAATGGATAATGTAACGTCACAACAAATAAGACCTTAGAGTCACTGCATCTATCCGATCAAGAAGGATATATGTTTCTACATTATGGAAAACTCATTTAAGGGGAAGGTTCTCAATTGCGACCCCGTTTTTGGTCAAAATGAAAAGCTGCTGGACAGAGCAGCACCCCTTTTATTGGAATTAACATTACCTTGTACAACATTAATTAATTTTGAACTGTCCTAAACCTTCCCTCTATGCCGGTATATGAAAATGCATATTGAGTTTTCTCCCTTGAGATGGTCTTTCAGGCCTTTATTGTAACCGCATTCATTTGCAGTTTGTTTGTAGTCATTGCCCCTTTAGTTTGTTTTTTTTTATAGGTGAATACGTGCTCTATCCAATTATGGCCTATTGACTGGCTTGGTTATTGAAGAATATTCTGTTTTTAGACTCTTAGGTTACTGTCACAGTACACTTGGTGTCATTATCCATACTTGTATTAATGATCAGGGGCTAAATCAAAATTGTGTCACTCTCCAAATTGGTACTTCTGGACCCATCTCTATATTCTTGGTTGGTAATAAAAGGTTATATGCCTTACTGCATCTACTGATTTGTGTGGATATGATTGATTTGCAGGATGGGAGGCATTGTGGAGCCACAAGCTGATTTGAGTTTAGTGCTGTGCTATGATCCTTGATGAAATATCCTATTTGTGTAAAACAAAGATTATTGATTATTTCCTTCATTGATTCATAGTTTTCACATTTCAACCCAGCGCTGAAAAAGGAATGAGAATCTTTAAGCTAACTCCCTCTTAGTGCCAGAAAACTGATGTCACTTTTTATAGAAAGGAATACTCCATAAAGTGTCAATATCATTGTTTTTATATATATATTGTGAGGCAGTGAGGGGGATCATATACGAGGGACGGTATGTATCCCCCAGAATGTGTATAGAGGCATATTGAACCCGCTGGAGTGCATTACAATCATAGGCACAGCTGTGGTTACAGTGCAGAATAAAAGCGAGTTGAACTTGGTCAAGCTATTTGACCAAGGTGGTTAAGGAAACTCGGCATGGGCTTTTATTTTTGGAGCGATCTACAGGATGGAAGTGGGGCGAGTCACTCCCTCCTGCCGCGTCTTAGTCCACAGTTTTCATTTAAAAACCTGCAGCAAAGGATTGGGTATGTCAGTCTTTGGTATGCAAGCTGCAGAGCAGGAGGCTATGTGATATACAGGCCTGTGTGATGTGAACAAAGAGCCGCAAGTAGGCAAAGCCTCTGACGCATCTCAGAGTGATACAGCGGTGAAGTCGCTCATGGCAACAGTGTTTTGTTGTATAGACTATTTTGGACAACCCGGCTGCGATCCGGAGGATAAAGCTGCCTCACTGTGTGAGTTTTTGGACAAGAAAAACTTAAGTTGGACATTCTTGGATCACACTGTGTGAACACCACCACACTACAATATTACACATCCCTCAGATTGGGGGTGTTTGAGTCCTGAGACTCAGACCCTTAAAAAACTGCTCAAAAGTGCTGAGCTCAGCAGGCCAAAGCACTAGGCATCTGCACGAGCACATGGTCAGAGAAGAAGACTTTCTATAGAGCCCAGACACAGTTCTAAGCATGCATGAACGCAGGAGCTGAGAGTCTCTGCCAGGTGAGCTCAGCTGAGGACGTGTAAGATATAAAAAGGAATTGATATGTACACTTTAAAGTGAATTTGTCAGCAGGTTTTTGCTATGTAATATGACAGCAGCATGAGGTAGGGACAGAGACCCTGATACCAGCGATGTATCACTTAGTTTACTGGGTGCCGCAGATCTAGCAGAGCTCAGTTGTTGAGCCCTATATAACCCGCCCACACCTCAACTTTCCTTGTACATTGTATAGTGACAGAGCTGCATAACAGTGGAGGGGGCGGGGTTGGACTAGGAGGCGCGAGGCCAGTTGTCCTGTAGTGATCATCTTCTTCTGATAAAACACTGATTGTATTGAAACAACAAAACACAGCCCAGTAAGTGACAACATCGCCTTATGGTGCTATCAGCTTACATAGCAAAAACCTGTTGACAGATTTCTTTTAAGTGAAAAATAATAAACAATATCATCACCCACACAATATAGTTATACCTTCTATCACAGTAAAAATAAACATTCTAAAAAATAATTAAAAACAATTCAGATTTTTTTTTGATCTATTACACCTTTATAAAATATGTGATTAAATTAAACAATACCACAAATGCACCAAAACTTAATTATGTAGATCTAGTCCATTAAAAATCTGAGGCCAAAAACGGCAAACTAGTATTTAAAGGTGCAGTAGGACCTTAGTGTACAAGTCTGCAGTCACTCTATAAGACTGCAGACTTGTGAATCCTCACAGTGCACGCAAGAACAATGTGGTTAATGGAATGGAAGGAGTTAAGAAACATCCTCATGGTCAAATTTGTCCTTTGACCGATCAGATAAAACCACTTTCTGTATGCCCTATTGGGGTATAGGCATGCCAAAAAGGGAGGGTTCCCATCTTGAAATCCTCTTTTATGTGCAGGACTGGAACACCAAGCATTTGCATGCGATACATGGAGGGTAAATCATATCAATGGCTTCTATGTAAATTTACATTTCCCTTTTGCTGACTTCCCCAGATCACCACGGGTCAGAAAAGCCATCACTACGAAGATTACCTGGCTTCTGTAGGTTTATCTTCATGAGTGAGACATGATATAAGACTACTTTTTCATAGTAGAAAAACACAAAACAAGAAAGACATTATAATACAGTATACTTAGCACAATTTCCAGAGATTTATTGACACAGACCAAAAATGAAGTCATGGAGGGCTTCCAAAATACTTGCTGTCTCTTCAGAAAAGTGGCAGCTGACAGATGACTATGTCACCATGACATACTGGAGCTTCCAGAAGTCAGAATCTTATTTATCTGTCTTCTATTCTTTAAAGGGTTTCAAGGTAAAGCAATGTGTTGATGATTATAGAGCAGCTTTAATTTGACAGCTACTTTACCGGCAAATCAGCACCATGTAAGAAGTGTAAATCTTAAAAAGAATGAACCTATTAGTTGGAGTAGCTGATGTTGAATTTAAAGTATATGGACACTTTTGGGGAAATTGTCTTTTTCGTTTTTTACATAAATGTACATATTTTGGACCCCCCAAAAAAAATGTACATTTTAGTTTCATTAAACTTTTTTCACCGTTTGGTTTCTAAGGCTGTTTGTTTCGCTGCTCATTGATGGCTGCAGAGTGAAATTAACTAAGAATCTGCTCTGATAGGGAGTTTTAACTCTTTCACTGAGCTTCTCCCTGCTGGTTTATGACCAGAAAAGTTGAGCAAAATGATTTGCAAGGACCCTAGTTCAGTGGCCACATTAGTAGTCCAGCATGGCTAGACCAAAGCCCAGTAAACCCTCTTCTACGTGCCGGCATCTCCAGTGTATGTTCTGATTAGAGGACCCAACTAATCATAAGCAGCGTTAGTGATGCTGGCAGGTATGAAGAGATGTGGAGGGCTCTGGTCCAGCAGTAACAGATTGCTGACATGGATCCTGGACCGGAATCCCATTAATTTTTTTGCTCATCTCTACCAGAAACCACATCAAAGGAGAGCTAAACTTTTATGTGATCATAACTCAGCTGAGAGAAGCTCAGTAAGAGACAGATAAAAGAGTTGTAAACTGTCTATCAGGAGGAGTTCACTGTCGAATTCTTAGTTAACTCATTCTGTAGCCAGCATTAGACAATGAAACATAGAGGCAATTGGTGCAAAATATTTAACAAAACTCAATTACAAAAGAAATTGTGTTAGCCCAAAGAGCATGCATTTAAGTTATAAAAAATATATAAAGAAATAAATAAATTGCCCTTAAAGGTGTTTGTGTCCTTTAAAAGTATCATACCCTCCTTTCACCTTAAAGGGAATCTGTCACCCCCTGGGACGTATATGACCTACTAATATGGGCGCCGTGGACTCCCTCCACGATCTGTACCTCTTCTATTGGAGGAAGTTGCTGTGACTCGCCAGCGCATGCACAGAAGATCACTGAATAGTGTATAAGACAGAAAAAGTTAAGGATTATGGAGGGAGTGCAGACGCGGGATTAGGACGCCGAAACTACACGTCAAAGGGCACTGTGAAGTGCAAGGGAAGGGGTGCTATTATAATGAAGAGAGGAGGCAGGGATTTCTTCCTGGCCTGGGTTTTGAAGGAGTCATTAGCATAATGAAATAAAAGACTATTTTACAACAACAAGAACACTAATATGAGGCATACAGGTAGGACTAGTTTTATCATTTCTATCACCTGTATGCCCATATTAGTAAGTCATATACGTCCCAGGGGGTGACAGATTCCTTTTAACGTAAACGACCCCCAGTAATAAATATTTATTTTATATTGCTGGGAGTAGGCAGTAAATCTTATTAAGCCTTTATGTTTTGCTTTTGGAATTGTCTTGAAAAGAAGATAGGATAAAAGGAGGTGGAATCTCTGAACAGACAATTACTTGTCACAGCAGTGTGCAACTCATTATTGGTAAAGGGGTGGTCTGAGGTCCAAAGTAATTTTCTTCCTAAATCCCTATCTATTTAGTGCCATAATCTAAACTATCTTCTAATATACTTACATTAAAAACTCCCTATCCCTCCCTAACTAATCTAGCTGCTTTTTTTATTTTATTTTTCACTTTTTTTGCTGAAGCTTTGTTTATGAATCCCAGTGCATGCTGGAATACTTAAGAGAAGTGTCATCAGGGGGCAGAGGCTGTGGTCACTGCTTTAGCCCCGAAACGAAGCATCATCAGTGATGCTCGTTTCATGGGCTGGCCTATTCTCAATGCCATGTGCACTGCGCGATGTACACAATGACAGCGCACTCTCTGTTGCCGGCTCAGATCAGGAGTAACAAGTCAGTAATAGATCACGTTGTCAGAATACCCAGCATGCAGAGACCAGTGCTGCCCCCACAAGTGACAGCACTGGTCTCTGCACACAGGGTATTCTGACAATGCGCTCTGTTGCCGGCTCATTACTGCTAATCTAAGCACATCGCACAGTGCTCATCACACTGGGACTGAACTCTACGAAATAGAGAACCTCTTTTTGTATTTCATGTGCCATTTGGATGGAGATGTGATCACTGCAGGCATTCACTTGCCACAGCTTTAACCAACATATCCCTGCAACAGCCAATGATTAGCTGCAGGGTTTTTTTGTCCATGAGACAGAGCATGACGTGCAGTGACTGTCGGGGAACTTAGAATATATCAGAATGAAAGTAATGGAAAACCTAATTACCTTAATATGAAAACTTCAAATAATATTACATGGAATACCAGCAAAATATACAAAAAAAATCAACTCAGAAATCTACCGATCAAAAGAAGCAAACGTGTTAAAATAGGAACTTTTTTTAAAAAAAACTCATTCACACTGGAACAGTGGGAGAAAGCATTAAAAACTCATATTCTTCTACAAATTGTGAATTTCTACAAGAAACCCATTTTAAGTTTCCCACGAGATGGTATTTTGTTCCAACAAAACTCCATAAAGCTTTTCCAAAATATTCACCTCTTTGTGGGAATAATTGCAAACACAAAGTTAATCTAGTACCCAAAGGTAATCTAGTTGACCAAAGATTAGACCATTATGGGAAGAATCAAAGAAGCTTATTCTAAAAGTAATCCGGTTAAATTTACACTTGACTCCACAACTTGCAGTACTTTCATTGGACTCTGAAAATATTCTGCTAAGACTAAGACCCATCACTATTCTCATCATCTTTGTCACAAAGATACTTATAGCTGAGTACTGCAGACAAACAGAAACACGGACAATAAACAAAGGTATAGAAAAAATAGCAACATAACATTTATGAATATATTTTTGCAATCAGAAATAACATTTTCGCTGTCTATCCTAATAAGTGGCAACCATGGTTCAAAACATTTCCCCCATCTAGATAAACCTCCCAATTAAATTTTCCCAATAATACTTAACCACTCAAATCCAGCACAGCAGCAACAATAACCAAACAAAAAATTACAACAAAAAATAAGATAAGGTCAATATAACTTGTTATTGTTGTTTATGAAACGTAATTCTATAATAAGGATATAGGAAACATAAGAAATAACAAAACAGTATAAAAATTTCAAGATTAAAATTGCTTATGATAATCCATCCTCGTTCCGCTTCCTTTCTTTCCTCTCCCTCTCCCTTCCCCTTCTCCCTATCCTACCCTCCATTTACTCTCTCCCTCCTTCTTTAATAAGAATTATGTTACTATGTATAATTAAACAATGAAAACAAATTTGAAAAGAATGGAAGTAGTGGGGGATTGGTTAGGTGAATATTATTTATTATTTTTTACCATTTGAGTATTTTTTATGTAGCTTGCTAAATAATCCCTTTAAATGTAAAAACTTGCAAACTGTGTTGGCAGGTTGCACTAAGGCAAATCTTTCCAGTTAGACTGCATAGGATTTTTTTCTGCTCCTTTGATGAATAGCCTATTTCTGTTTGCTCAGTGGGGACAACTTGCAGACTGGTATTTCTCTGCGAGGGATGGTCGCAGACAAATGTCTGTGAGCAAACTTATGTAAGCAGGGACTGAACTGATTATTTATCATCGTCTTCTTAGAGTGTAATGCAGAATACTAAGTAGAACTTGATAAATGTGTTACTACATGGGCAGATGTTAAATTAGAAAAGACCGATAACCCCTATCATTTACTATGGTGTAAAGATCAGCATTGACGGTGAAGCTTTGGTTGCTCTCACATTCCTTCACCAATATACAGTACAGACCAAAAGTTTGGACACACGTTCTCATTTAAAGATTTTTCTGTATTTTCATGACTATGAAAGTTGTACATTCACACTGAAGGCATCAAAACTATGAATTAACACATGTGGAATTATATACTTAACAAAAAAAGTGTGAAACAACTGAAAATACGTCTTATATTCTAGTTTCTTCAAAGTAGCCACCTTTTGCTTTGATGACTGCTTTGCACACTCTTGGCATTCTCTTGATGAGCTTCAAGAGGTAGTCACCGGAAATGGTCTTCCAACAATCTTGAAGGAGTTCCCAGAGATGCTTGGCACTTGTTGGCCCTTTTGCCTTCACTCTGCGGTCCAGCTCACCCCAAACCATCTCGATTGGGTTCAGGTCTGGTGACTGTGGAGGCCAGGTCATCTGGCGTAGCACCCCATCACTCTCCTTCTTGGTCAAATAGCCCTTACACAGCCTGGAGGTGTGTTTGGGGTCATTGTCCTGTTGAAAAATAAATGATGGTCCAACTAAACGCAAACCGGATGGAATAGCATGCCGCTGCAAGATGCTGTGGTAGCCATGCTGGTTCAGTATGCCTTCAATTTTGAATAAATCCCCAACAGTGTCAAGAGCAAAGCACCTCCACACCATCACACCTCCTCCATGCTTCATGGTGGGAACCAGGCATGCAGAGTCCATCCGTTCACCTTTTCTGCGTCGCACAAAGACACGGTGGTTGGAACCAAAGATCTCAAATTTGGACTCATCAGACCAAAGCACGGATTTCCACTGGTCTAATGTCCATTCCTTGTGTTCTTTAGCCCAAACAAGTCTCTTCTGCTTGTTGCCTGTCCTTAGCAGTGGTTTCCTAGCAGCTATTTTACCATGAAGGCCTGCTGCACAAAGTCTCCTCTTTACTGTTGTTGTTGAGATGTGTCTGCTGCTAGAACTCTGTGTGGCATTGACCTGGTCTCTAATCTGAGCTGCTGTTAACCTGCGATCTCTGAGGCTGGTGACTTGGATAAACTTATCCTCAGAAGCAGAGGTGACTCTTGGTCTTCCTTTCCTGCGGCGGTCCTCATGAGAGCCAGTTTCTTTGTAGCACTTGATGGTTTTTACAACTGCACTTGGGGACACTTTCAAAGCTTTCCCAATTTTTCGGACTGACTGACCTTCTTTTCTTAAAGTAATGATGGCCACTCGTTTTTCTTTACTTAGCTGCTTTTTTCTTGCCATAATACAAATTCTAACAGTCTGTTCAGTAGGACTATCAGCTGTGTATCCACCAGACTTCTGCACAACACAACTGATGGTCCCAACCCCATTTATAAGGCAAGAAATCCCACTTATTAAACCTGACAGGGCACACCTGTGAAGTGAAAACCATTTCCGGTGACTACCTCTTGAAGCTCATCAAGAGAATGCCAAGAGTGTGCAAAGCAGTCATCAAAGCAAAAGGTGGCTACTTTGAAGAACCTAGAATATAAGACATATTTTCAGTTGTTTCACACTTTTTTTTGTTAAGTATATAATTCCACATGTGTTAATTCATAGTTTTGATGCCTTCAGTGTGAATGTACAATTTTCATAGTCATGAAAATACAGAAAAATCTTTAAATGAGAAGGTGTGTCCAAACTTTTGGTCTGTACTGTACCTCGGTGTATAGTGACAACTCAAACTCAACATTCATAACATACTTCTGATGTGCCAGGTGATCCAAGATCCTATGATATTCTATGGGGCTGTGCATATGTCCGACTTTTTTCTCGGAGCGAGTGGTCCGCGTAAAATATGAAGACAAGTCCGATTTTATTCCGAGTGTCGAATCAAAGTCAGCAATTCGAGTCTATGAGTCCTAGAAAAAAATGTGAGCACACTCATCAGACATCAGACTGCGGTCCGATTGTCACAGACGTAGAGAAACATCTATATTTTTTCTCTCCATGTCCAAGAAAAACTGATGCCAGTTTGATCAAACTCTAATTAGAATAATCAGACCGTTTTTCTTGGTTGTGAAGACAATGGTTGTGTGAATCTACCCATATTGTGATGATGATGCTCCATTAAAATCTAGCAACTAAATGTTATAATATGCAAACAGTATCAGCAAAATAAGGCAAAGAAAGCTAAGTTCTGTCTCAACAGCAGAATATCATAAAATAGAGGATTTTAAAGGTGCCAACTAGTGTTGAGCCACCCCCGTAGTGTTCGGGTTCGGTTCGGTTCGTCGAACACCGGGATGTTCGAGGAACTGTTCGTCGAACTGTTCGTCGAACACCTTAGAACACCGTCGAACACCGTTAAAACCAATGGCAGGCAAACAAAAACACATAGAAACACATAGAAAACACCTGCAAAGGTGTCCAAAAGCTGACAAACTGCTCAGAAGACACTCTCTTTAAAAAAGCCGGCCGGCAAATTCAGCAGCGGCATACACCGGTACCCGACAATTTAGACAAGAAGGAATAGAGCATCACACATAGATTAGATAGATAGAAACATGTCAGTCACACATATAAGAAGCACAGTGACAGTGTTGGTTACTGCACTTGTCATTTAGTGTAAAGGATTTATTAAAAAAAATATTAGTGTTTTCATGCACCGTCTCTTTAAAAAAGCCGGCCGGCAATTCAGCATCTGTACCCGACAATTTAGAACAGAAAGAATAGAGCTTCACACATAGATTAGATAGATAGAAACATGTCAGTCACATATATAATAAGTACAGTGACAGTGTTGCTTACTGTACTTGTCATTTAGTGTAAAGGATTTATTTAAAAAAATAATAGTGTTTTCATGCACTGTCTCTTTAAAAAAGCCGGCCGGCAATTCAGCAGCGGTACCCGACAATTTAGAACAGAAAGATAGAGCATCACACATAGATTAGATAGATAGAAACATGTCAGTCACATATATATGAAGTACAGTGATAGTGTTGGTTACTGTACTTGTCATTTAGTATTAAAATAAAGGATTTATTATTAAAAAAATTGGCGTGGGGTTCCCCTTAATTTTAGGCTCTAGCGGAGGTTAAGCAGACGGCTGGGGCAGATGTTTGAAGCCTGGGAAGGGGGTAATACCCACGGAGCTTCCCAGGCTACTAATATCAGCCCCCAGCTGAATACATAGCCTTTACTAGCTATTAAAATGGGGGACCCCCCAAAAAAAATGACGTGGGGTCCCCCCTAATTTAATAGCTAGCAAAGGCTAGGCAGACAGCTGGGGGCTGATATTAATAGCCCAGGAAGGGAGCCATGAATATTGGCCCCCTCCCAGGCTAGAAACACCAGCCGTCAGCCGCCCCAGAAATGGCGCATTCATAGGATGCGCCAATTCTGGCACTTAGCCTCGCTCTTCCACGCTGCCCTGGTGCGGTGGCAGGGGGTAATAGGGTTGGGGTTGATGTCAGCTTATAATGCCAGCTGACATCAAGCCCAGGTTAGTAATGGAGAGGCGTCTATAAGACACCCCCATTACTAACCCCATAGTCAAAGTTAAAAAAAACACAAACACCCAGAATAAAGTCCTTTAATTGAAATAAAGACACAATCCTTTATTGTTCTAAATTAAACCATACTTACCATCACGCCCATTCCAGCTGAAGCCAACGATCTCCTGCAATAAAAGAAAAATAATAAAGCAACCTCATCCTTACCTTTCCATGGTTCCCACGACAGCTTCAGCTCTGCTACATCGAGATGACAGGCTGGACCGCAGCAGAACGCTGCCATCCAGCCTGTCATCCCGCAGACACTGAGAAGCGCAGGCTTGCTTGCGCTGCTCAGCGTCTCTCTGTGACGACATCCAGATGAGCCGAGTTCATGTCCAATGAACTCGGCTCACCTCATGCACGTCACTGACAGCGTGGGAAAATTCTCACGCTGAAGCGCTGATTGCAGGAGAATTTTCCCACGCTGTCAGTGACGTGCAGGAGGTGAGCTGAGTTCATTGGACATGAGCTCACCTCATGCACATCACTGACAGCGTGGGAGAATTCTCCTGCACTCAGCACTTCAGCGTGAGAATTTTCCCACGCTGTCAGTGACGTGCATGAGGTGAGCCGAGTTCATTGGACATGACCTCGGCTCATCTGGATGCCGTCACAGCGAGACAGTGAGGAGCGCAAGCATGCCTGCGCTTCTCAGTGTCTGCGGGATGACAGACTGGATGGCAGCGTTCTGCTGCGGTCCAGCCAGTCATCTCGATGTAGCAGAGCTGAAGCTGTCGTGGGAACCATGGAAAGGTAAGGATGAGGTTGGTTTATTATTTTTCTTTTATTGCAGGAGATCGTTGGCTTCAGCTGGAATGGGTGTGATGGTAAGTATGGTTTAATTTAGAACAATAAAGAATTGTGTCTTTATTTCAATTAAAGGACTTTATTCTGGGTGTTGTGTTTTTTTTAAATACTTTACTAGAAATTCATGGCGGTCATGTCTAATACTGGCGTGACCCCATGAATTTTTGGGCTTGGGGCCAGCTGATAATACCAAGCTGGCCCTAACCCCTTTATTACCCAGTGAGCCACCGCACCAGGGCCCTGGATGAGTTGGGTACAGCGCCAGAAGATGGCGCTTCTATGAACGCGCCATTTTCCGGGGTGGCTGCGGACTGCAATTTGTAGCGGGGGGGGGCCCAGAAAGCTTGGGCCTCCCTGCGCTGCAGATTCCAGCCCCCAGCTGCCTAGTTGTACCTGGCTGGACACAAAAATAGGGCGAAGCCCCACGTACTTTTTTTTTAATTATTTCATGAAATTCATGAAATAATTAAGAAAAAAAGGCCTTCCCTATATTGTTGTGTCCGGCCAGGTACAAATAGGCAGCTGGTGGTTGGGGGCAGCCCGTTCCTGCCTGCTGTACCTGGCTGGACACAAATATAGTGCGAAGCCCCACTTCAATTTTTTTTAATTATTTCATGAAATTCATGAAATAATTAAGAAAAAAAGGGCTTCCCTATATTGTTGTGTCCGGCCAGGTACAAATAGGCAGCTGGTGGATGGGGGCAGCCCGTTCCTGCCTGCTGTACCTGGCTGGACACAAATATAGTGCGAAGCCCCACTTCAATTTTTTTAAATTATTTCAGGAAATTCATGAAATAATTTAAAAAAAATTGACGTGGGGCTTCGCACTATATTTGTGTCCAGCCAGGTACAGCAGGCAGGAACGGGCTGCCCCCAACCACCAGCTGCCTATTTGTACCTGGCCGGACACAACAATATAGGGAAGCCCTTTTTTTCTTAATTATTTCATGAAATAATTTAAAGAAAATTGACGTGGGGCTTCGCCCTGTTTTTGTGTCCAGCCAGGTACAACTAGGCAGCTGGGGGCTGGAATCCGCAGCGCAGGGAGGCCCAAGCTTTCTGGGCCACCCCCGCTGCAAATTGCAGTCCGCAGCCACCCCGGAAAATGGCGCGTTCATAGAAGCGCCATCTTCTGGCGCTGTACCCAACTCATCCAGGGCCCTGATGCGGTGGCTCACTGGGTAATAAAGGGGTTAGGGCCAGCTTGGCATTATCAGCTGGCCCTAAGCTCGAAATTCATGGGGTCACGCCAATATTAGACATGACCACCATGAATTTCTAGTAAAGTATTTAAAAAAAACACAACACCCAGAAAAAAGTCCTTTAATTGAAATAAACACACAATTCTTTATTGTTCTAAATTAAACCATACTTACCATCACGCCCATTCCAGCTGAAGCCAACGATCTCCTGAAATAAAAGAAAAATAATAAAGCAACATCATCCTTACCTTTCCATGGTTCCCATGACAGCTTCAGCTCTGCTACATCGAGATGACAGGCTGGACCGCAGCAGAACGCTGCCATCCAGCCTGTCATCCCGCAGACACTGAGAAGTGCAGGCTTGCTTGCGCTCCACAGTGTCTCTCTGTGAGGGCATCCAGATGAGCCGAGTTAATGTCCAATTAACTCGGCTCACCTCATGCACGTCACTGACAGCGTGGGAAAATTCTCCTGCACTCAGCGCTTCAGCGTGGGAGAATTCTCACACTGAAGCGCTGAGTGCAGGAGAATTCTCCCACGCTGTCAGTGACGTGCAGGAGGTGAGCTGAGTTCATTGGACATGAGCTCACCTTATGCACGTCACTGACAGCGTGGGAAAATTCTCCTGCACTCACCGCTTCAGCGTGAGAATTTTCCCACGCTGTCAGTGACGTGCATGAGGTGAGCCGAGTTCATTGGACATGAACTCGGCTCATCTGGATGTCGTCACAGAGAGACGCTGAGCAGCGCAAGCAAGCCTGCGCTACTCAGTGTCTGCGGGATGAGAGGCTGGATGGCAGCGTTCTGCTGCGGTCCAGCCTGTCATCTCGATGTAGCAGAGCTGAAGCTGTCGTGGGAACCATGGAAAGGTAAGGATGAGGTTGCTTTATTATTTTTCTTTTATTGCAGGAGATCGTTGGCTTCAGCTGGAATGGGCGTGACGGTAAGTATGGTTTAATTTAGAACAATAAAGGATTGTGTCTTTATTTCAATTAAAGGACTTTATTCTGGGTGTTTGTGTTTTTTTTAACTTTGACTATGGGGTTAGTAATGGGGGTGTCTTATAGACGCCTCTCCATTACTAACCTGGGCTTGATGTCAGCTGGCATTATAAGCTGACATCAACCCCAACCCTATTACCCCCTGCCACCGCACCAGGGCAGCGTGGAAGAGCGAGGCTAAGTGCCAGAATTGGCGCATCCTATGAATGCGCCATTTCTGGGGCGGCTGACGGCTGGTGTTTCTAGCCTGGGAGGGGGCCAATATTCATGGCTCCCTTCCTGGGCTATTAATATCAGCCCCCAGCTGTCTGCCTAGCCTTTGCTAGCTATTAAATTAGGGGGGACCCCACGTCATTTTTTTTGGGGGGTCCCCCATTTTAATAGCTAGTAAAGGCTATGTATTCAGCTGGGGGCTGATATTAGTAGCCTGGGAAGCTCCGTGGGTATTACCCCCTTCCCAGGCTTCAAACATCTGCCCCAGCCGTCTGCTTAACCTCCGCTAGAGCCTAAAATTAAGGGGAACCCCACGCCAATTTTTTTAATAATAAATCCTTTATTTTAATACTAAATGACAAGTACAGTAACCAACACTATCACTGTACTTCATATATATGTGACTTACATGTTTCTATCTATCTAATCTATGTGTGAAGCTCTATTCTGTCTGTTATAAATTGTCGGGTACCGCTGCTGAATTGCCGGCCGGCTTTTTTAAAGAGACAGTGCATGAAAACACTATTATTTTTTTTGATAAATCCTTTACGCTAAATGACAAGTACAGTAAGCAGCACTGTCACTGTACTTCATATATATGTGACTGACATGTTTCTATCTATCTAATCTATGTGTGATTCTCTATTCTTTCTATTCTAAATTGTCGGGTACCGCTGCTGAATTGCCGGCCGGCTTTTTTAAAGAGACGGTGCATGAAAACACTATTATTTTTTTTGATAAATCCTTTACGCTAAATGACAAGTACAGTAAGCAGCACTTTCACTGTACTTCGTATATATGTGGCTGACATGCTTCTATCTATCTAATCTATGTGTGATGCTCTATTCTTTCGGTTCTAAATTGTCGGGTACAGGTGTATGCCGCTGCTGAATTGCCGGCTTTTCATGTTTCACTGTTGGCACTGTTCCCATCGATTTGGGCAATCACTGTAATGCCACAACCACCATGGCTGTGGCATTACAGTGAGTGGCAGACAATCCCTGCATGATTGGTGCTCTAAATAGCACCAGACATGCAGGACACGCTTTTGGTGCACGAACAGTTATCGAACATAACCTCGAACAGCCGAATTTTTTGCAAATCGTTCGGGTTCGTCGAACAACTCGAACACCGCCCAAAACAGCTCGAATTTGAGATTGGTTAACAGTTCTAGTTGAACACCGCTCATCTCTAGTGCCAACACACATCAAATCATTTTTGGCTGAGAGAAAGCTATCTCTCCTAACTCCCTAACACCTGTGTT
Source organism: Phyllobates terribilis (assembly GCF_046119375.1). Lineage (NCBI taxonomy): Eukaryota > Metazoa > Chordata > Amphibia > Anura > Dendrobatidae > Phyllobates > Phyllobates terribilis. The sequence continues at coordinate 20,108,625 of NW_027362768.1, forward strand.
GATTTTTTTTACCTTTTAATGGACTTTTAACTTGATTCAATAAACTTACATTCTTTATCCAGTTGGTTGTGCCGGAAACTACCCTAGTTTTTCTCTACTTTGCCTCATAGCAGCTATGGGACCAATTATGCTAATAGGTGGGCACTGTAGCTGTGGTAGAGTTAATGCGGGTGTTAAAGACTAACAGAAACCGCAAGGGGCTTTTTAGTTTTAAAAAGGTAGTATGGCTATCATTAGTAGAGCATTTTCCAAGTATTTGAGCCCTGCTCATGCCTTTTGTAATTTGTCCTTCATCAACTTTGTTTTTGAGAATTTGACAAGTAGCCAAAGCTGAAGAAATATTATATTTAACTGCTTTAACATATTTATAAGTGATAGAATTGTGACGCCTCATGCTCGAAAAAGCCCTTTAGTTTACCCTGGGTGATGGGGGACTCGGAGTCGGGTCCTTTGATAGAAAGATGGGGTGCAGCCGTGTCCCGGACCCGACCCGTGCTCAGGGCCGTCACATTAAAAGAGATGGTGTGGGCTTATCCCTCTTGCAGCCGGAGTCCCTCTGAATATATCAGGTTGACGAGGACAGGTGGCATACACCTCTCCGTCTGCATCCTGCCTGGGATCCATTTGCTGTGGAGCCACACTCTTGAGCTCCGGGCCTTGGGCCTGGTCATTGGCCGGGTTGAGACATTCCTGGTCTGCAACTTGCCCCTCGTCCCAAGGCCGGGGTACGAGGGCTGTGTCTCTGACCTCTGCATGCCCACATAGGGTCCACTATCAGGGTGTGAGATCACGAGATAACAACAGTCAAAGACCTTGACTATCAAGGACCAGCAAAAGACCAAGACCAAAGATGGCTTTTAATTAAATATCAAATTTAAAGTGTAACTAACTTGTAAGTCCTCCACCCACACCCATTAACTGGTTCCCCTAACTCTTGGTTCCCCAGTGTCCCTGTAACCAGGGGAGCAGCACCTAGTGCATATTAGCTCCCTCTGGTGGAGAAATGTGGTGTTGGATGCAAAGGTTGGGTCACGACTATCGCACTGTTCTTACCTCAGAGGAGGAACACTACATTCCATTAAAGAATTGCAGAATCCCTGTGGCGGTCGAACCCTCAGGGGCGCCACAGAATCATGATTGCAGGGCTGACAAACAAGCCAAAGAAATCCCTAGTCTAGAAGCAAAATATAGGATTTTGTAAAATATTATTATTGTTATCAAGTAAGATGTGAAGTCTAAAATTATTACATGGGTTACATTAAAAAGTTTATTTATTATTATATTCTAGTATTTATAAAGACAAAAACTTATAAAATGAAGATACATGTAGGGGTACTTCAGTGTAATATTTTTATTATTATTTGAAATGTATATATACTGTAAGTCAAATAATTAACCATGAAGTTGCTTTGCTAAGACGTTACTTAAAACTAAAACAATTAGTATGGATTTCCATGATGTTTCCCGTATAACTGGTTTACCTATTTTAATTAAATGCTAAAATCAAACACATACCGAAACAAAGTTATGACTGGGAGAGACCACTGATCCCTTAATATATTCTGTAATCCAGAAGACTAAAGAAATCTGCTTCATCCCAAAACAGCAAAGTAATAACTGCTTTTACAGTAGTAAGACCCAAGTGCCTGAACTGTATATAATTTTCTTTCATTCTCGTAATCTTATATTCACTCAATCCAATTACTGTCTGGAAAAAAATCAATGTACAGTTGGACTGAGAGGAACCTTAGAGACATTTTTTACTGATTACTCTGCTCCTTGGATATATGCTTGTTTGAGAAAGAAGCAAAATTTAGACTTTCATTTCAGCTAAACCATGAGGAAAACTGCTTGAAGCACAGGACATATTGAGTATGACAATACAGAAACATACAATCAAAAGAGGCGCTGCCGAGAACGATGATCTTATGATCAGCACAAAAGATCATTTCACCCAACGAACGATTGTTGTGCATATTCGTCCTCTGATTGGCAGCTAGTTTAGATTGCACAAACATTCTAGGAACGCTCGATTTACAAAAATTATGCAGTGTAATGGACCTTTAAGACTGAAGGCAGTTGTCCGGCCTTAGGCTACAAGTCTGCAGTCATTGTGTGTGACCGCAGACTTGTGAATCCTCACAGCATGCTCACTGCGAGAATCCTTTGGTGCCAGCAGCGGCATGTGACCGCAAGTGATTTGCATACATGTGGTAACATGTCGACTAGACGTGCGCAGCCTCACTCAATGCAAGTTGCAAGTGTATTGAGGAAGGCCGAACATGTCTAGTTGGAATGTGGTCTGGAAGTATGCAAATTGCATACCTGCAGTCACATAACTGCCCGCTCCCAGTAGCAGCACCAGAGAATCCTGACAGCTCACATGCCAGACAACTCCTTTAACTTTATGCTTTGTGATATTTTTTTGTTAGTTGAAAGAGAACCTGTCACCATGTCAAAAGTGGTTGGATTTTGCTCTTATTTTGTTCCTAATGCTTCCCAGAGTATTTTTTTTTGCTTTTATTCCGCCATATTGTTCCAGACACTTGGGCCTTTTTCTGCTGCTGATTGACACACCCTTACTTGGTAGTTAAATACTCTCAGTTTCTCCAGAGAGTCGCCAGTGATAGTTCTGTGTACCTTTGTGCAGACTTGGAGTACTGGCAGTCGACTAGTCTAATCTTTGTTGCCCTTGGAGGACAGTTGTCTTTATCTCTCTGGTGTCTTCTCAAGCTAAGTGTATCCTCTTTGTTTATTTACCCTGTAGTCTTTAGTTTGTAGTGGGGCCTGAGTAATGCTCACCCCATCCCTTCCCTATCCAGGGCCTAGCTCTAGGGACATTCAAGGCTTAGGTTCCTGCTCGGCGATTGGTGCAGAACCAATATAGGGACGATAGGGTAGGCAGGGTGATATTAGATCTGCCAAGGGTCTCCACTGTTCCTTTCCCTAGTTGTTGGGCTCCCTTCCCCCTCTTCCTGTCGTTGTACACTTATTTCTTCCCTCACCTTGCGTGACATTATCACCAGCCGTGCATAAAAAAAACAAAAACTGACACGTGGTTTTATTTGTGTGTGGGGTTTTTTTTGTGTGTGTTTTTCTTTTCCTCTCCCTTGGTTCATGGATCCCGTTGCAATGCTGGCAGAGCAGCTGCACAAGCTGTCTCTGGAGGTGACTGACCTCTGCTCTGAGGTTCAGCAGCAGCAACAGTGGCTGCAGGTCCCTAATGTTGGAGTCTCTATGGGTAAGCAGGTCCAGCTTGAACCCAAAGTTGCCCTCCCGGACAGGTTTTCAGGAGGTAGGGACAAGTTTGTGTTCAAGTAACCTTGCAAATTGTATTTTAAACTTTGTCCTTACTACTCTGGAGATGAGGAGCAGCGAGTGGGGATTGTGATCTCACTGTTACAAGGAGATCCTCAATCCTGGACTTTCTCTTTGCCGCAGGGTTTGGTTTGTCTCCAGTCAGTGGAGGGATTTTCCAGGGCTCTAGCCCTCATCTATGATGATCCTGACTGAATCTTCTTGGCTGAGTCCAGGCATCATTGCCTTCAGCAGGGGAATCGGTCCGTGGAGATGTATAGCTCCGAATTCCACAGATGGGTAACAGATACCAAATGGAATGACCCAGCTCTTAGAAGTCAATTTTTTCAGGGCCTTACTGAAAGGTTGAAGGATGTCTTGGCAGTGTATGAAACCCCAGAGTCCTTGGAAGCTGCCATGTCATTGGCTATACGTGTTGATATAGGTGGGTGGGACCATCTTCTCCGGAGCCCTCTTTTCGGGGTAATACCTCTTTGTCGTGGAGGAACCCATGCAGTTAGGGGGTGCTTCTGCATTGTATGTTTCCCCTGAGATCCGCAAAAAAAGGACGTGTGTTTTTATTGTGGAAAAAAGGGACATTTGATTGGGACCTTTCCCTCGATTCCTAAGCAAAATAAAACTTAATTAACCCTTGGTATTCTGGAGTTGGATAATCAAGGGGTGTGTTTGTCATCAACCTGAAGTTCTTGGTTTGTCCTGACAGTAGAGGTGGTGCTAGAGAGCAGGACTGAGAAAATTTCTGTGTTTGTAGACAGTGGGGCTGGAGTCAGCAGATTTATGCTGAGTTTGTGAGAATTCATGGGCTTGTTTGCTATACTTTAGCTAAGCCCATTTCTATTTTATTTTTGCCATCGACTCAGCGCCACTTGCACAGAAAGCCCTGTCTCAGATTGTACATAATGTAACACTGAGGGGTGGGGTCTTTTAATTGTGAGATAATTCCTTGTTATGTTCTGGACAGCCTTTCCACTCTAATTGTACTGGGCCTACCCTGGTTGGTGAAACATAATCCGATAGTGGATTGGAGATCCAGAGAGATCATTGAATGGGGAGATTACTGCCATGAGAACTGTTTAAACATTTCCCTTTCTGCAGTCTTTACAGACACCTTATCTGCGTATTTGTCTGGTTTTGAGGATGTTTTTTCTGAGAAAGGGTGTCAGGATTTGCCTCCTTATCGTGCATATGACTGTCCTATTAACCTGACCCCCAGAGCTAAACTACCAAAGTCCACACTGTATAATCTTTCTGTCCCTGAGTGACAAGCCATGAAGGATTTCATTGCCTAAAGTCTGGAGAAGGACATATCAGACCCTCATCTGAGGGCGGCAGGGTTCTTCTTCGTGAAGAAGAAAGATGGCGGTCTACATCCCTGTTTAGATTTCCGGGAAAGGAATCAAATTACCATCCGAGATCCATACCCTCTTCCTCTGATTCCAGATTTGTTCTCCAAGTTGAATTTAAGGGGAGCCTTCAATCTGGTTAGAATCACAGAAGGGGATGAATGGAAAATAGTGTTCAATACCCCTGAGAGGCATTTCGAGAGTCTGGTTATGCCTTTCGGTCTGGTATTCCAGTATTTCATAAATTATATTTTCCATCATTTGGTGGGCAGGTTTGTGGTGGTTTATCTGGATTATATTTTGGTTTACTCACCTGATTTTGAGACACATCGGTGGCATGTTAAACAGGTGCTTCAGATATTAAGGGATAACAAACTATATGCCAAACTAGAAAAATGTGTTTTCGCCGTCCAGGAGTTGCAGATTTTGGGGTACCTGTTGTCATCTTTGGATTTTCGGATGGATCCGGAGAAGATCCGTGCTGTCCTTGATTGGGACCGTCCCGAGAACCTGAAGGCTTTACAGCGTTTTCTGGGCTTTACAAATTTTTACTGGAATTTTATCCAAAATTATTCGGTAATTGTAAACCCCTCACCGACATGACAAGGAAGGAGTCTGATTTTTCTAAAAGGTCGGATGCTGCCCTGCAGACTTTTTCCTCCCTAAAGAGTTGCTTTGCCACTGCACCTATACTCAGTCAACCTGATGTTTCTCAATATTTTATCGTGGAAGTTGATGCATCGGAGGTGGGGGTTGAGGCTGTGTTGTCTCAGAGTCCGTCCCCTGGTAAATGGTGTCCATGCGCTTTCTTTTCCAAAAAATTATCTTCGGCTGAGAGAAATTATGATGTGGGTAATAGGGAGCTTTTGGCGATTAAATTGGTGTTCGAAGAATGGCGACATTGGTTGGAGGGGGCTGTCCATCCTATTACTGTTATCACAGACCATAAAAACCTGTCTATCTTCAATCGGCTAAACGTCTCAACCCTAGGCAGGCTAGATGGTCCCTGTTTTTTTACTAGGTTCAATTTTGTTGTCAATTTCCGTCCAGGAGTCAAAAACGTCAAGGCTGATGCTTTGTCCCGGAGCTTCCCTGGTGGTGGTGACCATAAGAACTCTGCCCTGATTTTGCAGAAGGGGGTAGTAATTTCGACACTGTACCCTGAACTGGAGGGGGAGGTGCTGGAGGCTCAGGGGGACGCCCCTGCCTCTTGCCCTTTAGTGAGGTTATTTGTACCATCTAATCTGCGCCGCAAAGTAATTAGGGAACATCACAACTCGGTGCTTGCTGGTCATCTAGGTGGTAAGGCAACTGCGGACCTCCTTTCTCGTCGTTTTTTGTGGCCGGAATTTCATCGGGATGTGGTTGAACATGTTTCTGCTTGTAGTATTTGCCTGCATTCTAAAGTATCGCATACTCGTCCATCTGGTACTCTTCTTGCACTACCTATTCCTAGTAGGCCATGGACACACTTGTCCATGGATTTTATTCCTGAGCTACCGGTAGCTGCAGGCAAAACTGTGGTTTTGGTGGTTATAGATAGGTTCAGTAAAATGGTTCACTTCCTCACAATACCAGCACTTCCGAATGCCAAGACTCATACTCAGGTATTTATATATGAGACCGTGACGCTTCACAGGGTTCCCTCCGATGTGGTTTCAGATCGGAGGACCCAGTTTGTTTCTAAGTTCTGGAAAGCTTTCTGTTCTCGACTGGGGGTGCAGCTGTCCTTTTCCTCTGCCTTCTATCCTCAGTCGAATAGGCAAACCGATCACATTAATCAGAATTTAGCGACTTACCGCAGGTGTTTTGTCTCCGAAAACCAGGAGGATTGGGCATCTTACTTATAGTTGGCAGAATTTGCTATTAATAATCATAGCCATGAATCTACCGGCAGGTCACCATTCTTTGGTGCATACGGTTTCCACCCACAGTTACTATTAGTGGGGGGGGGCTTCGGGAATTTCTGAGCAAGAACGTTTTTCTTCGTCGCTCTCCTCTGTGTGGTGGTGGGTTCTGAGTAATTTGAAAATCATGGGAGACAGGTCCGGACCTAGCAGGCGTTTCCTGTCAGCCATATGTTTGTACCTATGTGTGAATGACTTTGTGTGGTTGTCTACCAGGAATATCAAGTTGAAGGTTCCTTCCTGGAAGCTGGGACCTATATTTATTGGCCCCTATAAAATAGCCACCGTCATTAACTCAGCAGCATTTCATCTTGAGCTTCCTCAGGCCCTTAAGATCCACAATGTGTTTCAAAGGTCTCTGCTCAAAAAATATGTAGAACCTCTTGAGTCCTCTCCCCTGCCGCCGCCTACAATCATTGCTGTGGTAATTTGGAGTTTCAGATTTCGAGGATTGTAGATTCTCGCCTCCAGCGTCGTTCCCTACAGTACTTGGTGCACTGAAAGAGTTATGGTCCAGTGGAAAGGATGTGGATTTTGACATCAGAGGTGAATGCCCCCAGGCTGGTTCACACCTCTTATACTGAGAAACCTGTTCCTGAGTGTCTGGAGGCCACCCGTAGAAGAGGGGTTGCTGTCACAGGTGGGTCAGGTTTGACAAACAGTCTCTCTGGAGCCGGCTGTGAAAGGTCACTGCACTTGGCATTGCAGACGCCTTGATCCTCTCATGTCTTTAATATAGCTATATCCTTCTTCCTTTAGGACCCAGCAGCAGAAGATTGACACACCCTTTCTTGGTAGGTAAATACTCTCAGTTTCTCCAGAGAGCTGTCGGTGATAATTCTATGTACCTCTGTGCATACTTGGAGTACTGGCAGTCGGCTAGTCTCATCTTTGGTGCTCTTGGAGGACAGTTGGCTTTGTCTGTCTGGTGTCTGCTCAAGCGCTAAGTGTATCCCCTTTGTTTATTTACCTTGTTGTCTTTAGTTTGTAGTGGGGGCTGAGTAGTGCTCACCTCATCCCTTCCCTATCCATGGCCTAGCTCTAGGGACATTCAGGGCTTAGGTTCCTGCTCGGCAATCGGTGCAGAACCAATGTAGGGACGATAGCGTAGGCAGGGTAATGTTAGATCTGCCTAGGGGTCTCCACTTCCCCTTTCCCTAGTTGTTGGGCTCCCATCCCCCTCTTCCCGTCGTTGTACACTTATTCCTTCCCTCACCTTGCGTGACACCTAGTATATATGTCCCTTATCCTGGGCCCCATCCTGGAATATATATCCCCCATCCTGGTATATATGTCTCTTATCCTGGGCCCCATCCTAGTATATACAGTGCCTACAAGTAGTATTCAACCCCCTGCAGATTTAGCTGGTTTGATAAGATGCAAATAAGTTAGAGCCTTCAAACTGCAAACGAGAGTAGGTTTTATGAACAGAAGCATAAATCTTACAAACCAAAAAGTTATGTTGCTCAGTTGAATTTTATTAAATTTTAAACATAAAAGTGTGGGTCAATTATTATACCACCCCTATGTTTAATATTTTATGGAATAACCCTTGTTTGCAATTACAGCTAATAATCGTCTTTTATAAGACCTGATCAGGCCGGCAGAGGTCTGTGGAGTTATCTTGGCTCACTCATCCATGCAGATCTTCTCCAAGTTATCTAGGTTCTTTGGGTATCTCATGTGGACTTTATTCTTGAGATCCTTCCACAAGTTTTCAATTGGGTTAAGGTCAGGAGACTGACTAGGCCACTCCAACACCTTGACTTTTTCCCTCTTGAACCAGGCCTTGGTTTTCTTGGCTGTGTGCTTTGGGTCGTTGTCTTGTTGGAAGATGAAAATACGACCCATCTTAAGATCCTTGATGGAGGAGCGGAGGTTCTTGGCCAAAATCTCCAGGTAGGCCGTGCTATCCATCTTCCCATGGATGCGGACCAGATGGCCAGGCCCCTTGGCAGAGAAACAGCCCCACAGCATGATGCTGCCACCACCATGCTTGACTGTAGGGATGGTATTCTTGGGGTCGTATGCAGTGCCATCCAGTCTCCAAACGTCACGTGTGTGGTTGGCACCAAAGATCTCGATCTTGGTCTCATCAGACCATAGAACCTTGAACCAGTCTGTCTCAGAGTCCTCCAAGTGATCATGAGCAAACTGTAGACGAGCCTTGACATGACGCTTTGAAAGTAAAGGTACCTTACGGGCTCGTCTGGAACGGAGACCATTGCGGTGGAGTACGTTACTTATGGTATTGACTGAAACCAATGTCCCCACTGCCATGAGATCTTCCTGGAGCTCCTTCCTTGTTGTCCTTGGGTTAGCCTTGACTCTTCGGACAAGCCTGGCCTCGGCACGGGAGGACACTTTCAAAGGCTGTCCTGGCCGTGGAAGGCTAACAGTAGTTCCATAAGCCTTCTATTTACGGATGATGCTCCCAACAGTGGAGACAGGTAGGCCCAACTCCTTGGAAAGGGTTTTGTACCCCTTGCCAGCCTTGTGACCCTCCACGATCTTGTCTCTGATGGCCTTGGAATGCTCCTTTGTCTTTCCCATGTTGACCATGTCTGAGTGCTGTTCACAAGTTTGGGGAGGGTCTTAAATAGTCAGAAAATGCTGGCAAAAGAGATCTTTAATCCACACATGTGAAGCTCATTATTCTTGGTGCCTGAACTACTTCTTAATACTTTTGGGGGACCAAACAGTATTCTTGTGGTTTGAGGGGTTGAATAATAAATGACTCTCTGAATTAACTTTTAACGTTTTTTTTAAAAAAAAAAAAAAAAAATTTGCTGCAGTGCATTTCCCACTTCCAGGCTGATCTACAGTACAAATGTCACAATGCCAAGTTAATTCCGCATGTGTCAACCAGCTAAATCTGCAGGGGGTTGAATACTACTTGTAGGCACTGTATGTCCCTTATACTGGGCCCCATCCTGGTAACTAGAGTCCGATGGTCCCCGGTGCAAGATTCAGACCAGGCCCCCCCATCCTGGTATATATGTATATATATATCTATATATATATATATAGATATATATATATATATATATATATATATATATATATATATATACAGTACAGACCAAAAGTTTGGACACACCTTCTCATTTAAAGATTTTTCTGTATTTTCATGACTATGAAAATTGTAAATTCACACTGAAGGCATCAAAACTATGAATTAACACATGTGGAATTATATACTTAACAAAAAAGTGTGAAACAACTGAAAATATGTCTTATATTCTAGGTTCTTCAAAGTATCCACCCTTTGCTTTAATGACTGCTTTGCACACTCTTGGCGTTCTCTTGGTGAGCTTCAAGAGGTAGTCACCGGAAATGGTCTTCCAACAATCTTGAAGATGCTTAGCACTTGTTGGCCCTTTTGCCTTCACTCTACAGTCCAGCTCACCCCAAACCATCTCGATTGGGTTCAGGTCTGGTGACTGTGAAGGCCAGGTCATCTGGCTTCACAGTGGGAACCAGGCATGTAGAGTCCATCCGTTCACCTTTTCTGTGTCGCACAAAGACACGGTGGTTGGAACCAAAGATCTCAAATTTGGACTCATCAGACCAAAGCACAGATTTCCACTGGTCTAATGTCCATTCCTTGTGTTCTTTAGCCCAAACAAGTCTCTTCTGCTTGTTGCCTGTCCTTAGCAGTGGTTTCCTAGCAGCTATTTTACTATGAAGGCCTGCTGCACAAAGTCTCCTCTTAACAGTTGTTTAAGAGATGTGTCTGCTGCTAGAACTCTGTGTGGCATTGACCTGGTCTCTAATCTGAGCTGCTGTTAACCTGTGATTTCTGAGGCTGGTGACTCGGAAAAACTTATCCTCAGAAGCAGAGGTGACACTTGGTCTTCATTTCCTGGGGCGGTCCTCACGTGAGCCAGTTTCTTTGTAGCGCTTGATGGTTTTTGCAACTGCACTTGGGGACACTTTCAAAGTTTTCCCAATTTTTCAGACTGACAGACCTTCATTTCTTAAAGTAAGGATGGCCACTCATTTTTCTTTACTTAGCTGCTATTTTTTTCCATAATACAAATTCTAACAGTATATTCAGTAGGACTATCAGTTGTGTTGTGCAGAAGTCTGGTGGATACCAACCCCATGTATAAGGAAAGAAATCCCACTTATTAAACCTGACAGGGCACACCTGTGAAGTGAAAACCATTTCCGGTGACTACCTCTTGAAGCTGGCCTCTACAGTCACCAGACCTGAACCCAATCGAGATGGTTTGGGGTGAGCTGGACCGCAGAGTGAAGGCAAAAGGGCCAACAAGTGCTAAGCATCTCTGGGAACTCCTTCAAGATTGTTGGAAGACTATTTCCGGTGACTACCTCTTGAAGCTCATCAAGAGATTGCCAAGAGTGTGCAAAGCAGTCATCAAAGCAAAAGGTGGCTCCTTTGAAGAACCTAGAATATAAGACATATTTTCAGTTGTTTCACATTTTTTTATTAAGTATATAATTCCACATGTGTTAATTCATAGTTTTGATGCCTTCAGTCTGAATGTACAATTTTCATAGTCATGAAAATACAGAAAAATCTTTAAATGAGAACGTGTGTCCAAACTTTTGCTCTGTATATATATATATATATATATATATATATATATGTCCTTCATCCTGGTATATTTGTCCCTCATCCTTGCCCCATCCTGGTATATATGTGCTTTATCCTGGGCCCCATCCTGGAATATCTATCCCCCATCCTGGTATATATGTCTCTTATCCTGGGCCCCATCCTGGTATATATGGCCCTTATCCTTGGCCCTATCCTGGTATTTCCCCCATCCTGGTATATATGTCCCCTGTTCTGCTGCTGTTCCTTCATGCATAGAAAAAAAAAATAATTATACTCACCTCTGATCTGCGTGGCTTCTTCTTCTGAAACCGGCAGCTGACTTCAGCGTGCAAGCAACGGGAGCGCATGATGTCACTGCCATGCACCCTCAGTCACGTACATGCCGACATCAGCTGCCGGACTCTGATTCGGCAGCAGCATGTATTGCTGCGCACAGACCCGGCGGGTCTCTGCGCTACAATACACTTCAGCTAAATGTTCATCCGAGGACGCACATCCAGCCATCCAACTGAGGTTTGTTCTGGCATTGGTGGTTCCCTCTTCTGCACATGCCCAGTCACGACCTCTGTGACCGTGTTCATTACGCCCTTTCAGTGGGAATGACATAAGAGCAAAAACTGGCAACTTTTAACCTGGTGATAGTTGCTCTTTAAGAAAAGCTACAGCTGTATCTATTTGAAGTACACACATATCACAGGGTTTTCCCAGATTCCATTTTTAAATCTACCATTCTGAAATCAAGAGCCTGTAATACAATACATTTTTCTACAGGAAAATTAACCCAAATATCACAAAATAAAAATATACAGTATATAAGGAATTTAATAGTGTCAAACTATTATGAAGCTCAGACGCCAGCTTAATAGACTGCAAGCTTTTGGATTTTTTAAAATACATACACAGTTTGTATTGATAAATATTTAGTAGGTGATGCGAAGCGGTTAATTATCAATATGTCCTAGTGCAGACAGAGCAGAGAGAGATAACTCCTGTTTTAGGATATGTTTGCAAGATGCATATTTGAAGCAGAAATTTCCTGAATATTTTTGCCTCTCCCTGGCAGAAAAAACGCATGCGGATTTCACATGCGTTTTTGACGCGTTCTTTTACTTGCGTTTTTTGAAGCGTTTTTGTACATCAATGAATGCTTTTTGGAGCTAAATAAAGTTATTTGGTGGGACATTTCTTAAACCCTTGGATTGCCATCAGAATTGGGGTGAGTATATTGGTTCATTTAAATTATTAAAGAATGGGTCTGTTGTATTTCAAATAAAGTTTACACTGTCTGTGTGTTTATTTAACTCTTTACTTTAATTAAGTTTTGTCATGAAAAGGTCTGATTGACACCTTGACATAACCAAACAAAAGAGCTGGGTGTCAGCTAGTCCCATTCACCCAATCATCATTAGCATTTCTATTCATGTAATTTATGGGGCTGCTGTGAGCTGCTAATTTTAGGCTGCGAAGGTGCCATTAGGCAAACATGGTCACTGGCCATAATTAACATCTCACACCAGGTTCATTAGCCACTATGTCCCCCCAATCAGCACTCAGCAGCGCTTTGGATGCAGTGTATTTTTGTTGAGTCCAAAACGCGGTTTTCTAATGAAGCACTTTTGTTGTCAGTACATGTGAATCCACCGCATATAATGACACTTCAGTCAGTGAAAATCTGCAGCGGAGACTGGCGTGTCCGCAACAGAAATTGACATGCTGTGGGTGAGTTTGGGTACACGGCCACTGTCAGGCACCACTGCAGGTTTGACACTGTGTGTTTATACAGCATCAAACCTGCAGCGTCCAGATATTACAGCATAGTGGATGGGATCGCTAGAAATCCCATGTCCACTATGTGTGCATTTGAGGCTGCAGATCACCCGTGGACACTGTAATGCAGCACGTCTTTCAGGACCGCAGTGTGTCAAATTCTCTTGCGGAGTCGCTAGTGTCCGCAACAGAAATTTGACCACTAGAAAGTATAGAATGCGGTAAATCCGCATGGTTCAGTGAACACCTTCAGATTTACCTGCGTTCAATAGAATGAAACATTTTGGATGCAGCAAAAAATATGCATCCAAAGTGCTGATACGTCCGGATCGTGGGCACAGAGCCTGAAATTTAAAAAAAAAATGGCGTGGGCTCCCGCGTCATTTTTATAACCAGCAGAGGGAAAGCTGACTGCTAGGGGCTGATATTAGTAGACGGGGAAGGGGCCATTACCCAACAATGTTCCCTGGATATTAATATCAGCCCACAGCAGTGTTTCGCCTTTACTGGCTAGATTACAGGGGGACCCCAGAAAAATAATTGACTTGGGGTCCTCCTATAAAATCTAATCAGCAAAGGCTAAACTAGACAGCTGCTGGTTGATATTATAGCCAAGGAAGGGGCCATGAATACTAGCCCCCTCTGCGACTATTAATATCACCCCTCAGCTGTCCCAGAAATGGTGCATAAATAAGATGCGCGAAATCTGGCACTTAGCCTCCGCGCTTCCCTTGCAGCAGTGGCAGTGGGGTAATGGGGTTGGGGTTCATGTAAGCCTTGTATAGGTGGCTGACATGAAGCCCAGGTTAGTAATGGAGGGCATCTATAAGATGCCCCAATTACTAACTGCGTAGTAAAGTAGGAGGCACCTTTTCAATAAATACACGGCCAGAATAAAGTATTTTAATGAAATAAAAAACACATGATTTTTTAAAAAAAACTTTATTGTACACCTCCACGAAGCCATTGATCTTCTGAAAAAAAAATTAAAAAACAAACAACCATATCTCTCACCTGTCTGCCGTCAACGACACAGTCTATGATCACCGCCGATTGTCCCTTGACGATCCGTGTTACTTCTACAGAAGTGACATCAGCAATCACTGATGTCACTGCTGTAGAAGCCCACAATGTATACTGACAAAAAGGGTAAAATCACTCTTGTCAGTATACATTGCTGCTGGAGGTCACTGGGGTTCATCAGCAGATGAGCCCCGGTGAGCTAACCACCGTGGGAGCATTCTTGAGAATGCTCCCATGGGGAGGTCACGTGAGCATCAGCTGATCGGTCACGTGACCGATCAGCTGATGCTCACGTCACCGTAGATACTGTACTGACAGCACCTGCGGTGACATAAGCATCAGCTGATCGGTCGCGTGAACGACCAGCTGATCGTTGACGTCACCACAGGTCCTGGCAGCTCAGTACACTGCGGGGAGAGAGCCTGCTCCCCATAGTGTACCACCAACCGTTTGGAGGAGAGGTTCGCCGCCGGGGACCATGAATACACCGGGGTGCGCCAGATAGGTGAGTATAAAAGGTTTATTTTATTTTTTTTACACTGCGGGCACACGGGCTGGGCAGAGCAGTCTACTGCTCCTTCTAGCCACGCTGCTCTCGCTGTTATCAGCGAGAAGGGCGATCGGATGAAAGGAGTAGTAGCCTTCTCTCCCGACCTGAGTACCACACGCAGTGCGTTTCCGTCTCAAATTCGCGGCCATTGACTTTAATTGAAACTCAGAAAATCCACAGGTTACCTGCGTTTTTGCTTTGTTTCAATTCAAGTCAATGGGTGCGAATTCGCGGCGGAAATGCCCGAACAATGGTAGTGCTGCGTTACGGAGAAGAAATTTCAGCATCATGTGCACAGCACATCCAGATTTGCATTGCTATGCATGCCAGATCTATTAACAAGCATTTTTGCAGCGTTTCCGAGGTGGGAGATGCGCCGCGAAAACGCTTCAAAAACGCTAAGTGTGCACATAGCCTTACAGTCATAGGGTTGTAAGAAAGAGGAGGGACATATCCTTTTGGAAAGCAGAAAAAATCCAGCGCCAGGATCTTCTATGATAAATATGTCTTTATTAAACTAATGTTAAAAAAGCGCTCAGAATCACAGTGAAAAATCGAACGACAATGCGACAATGACTAAACACTCTGTCTGAAACGCGTTTGCTTTTCACTGTGATTTTGAGGATTGCGAGTTTTTTTACATTATTTTTTAATAAAGACATATTTTTATAGAGGATACTAACTCTGAGTTGTTTCTACTTTCTATTTTTGCCTTGTTGTACTGCAAGTCTCCGTGTCACAGATCTCCTGGTGGGTAAGCTGAATTTTTTGTATTTTTTGCTCAAACGTGACCTTTTGGTAACTACAGACATTTTTTCATTTTTTTGTATATTTCTGAAGTTTAACTGTAAAAGACAGAAAATAGGATCAAATTAAAGTAAGAATGAAATAGAAATTTATTTTGCTTCTTTTTTTTTTTTAGTACTTTTTTGGTGTTTAGCGTTCTTTCAAAAGAGGTCCCCCTATCAAGATTTGTTATAAAATTATGGTAAACTATATGGGGAACACATTAATTTTAAAAAAGAGCTCAGCAGATTTACTAATCCTATATATTTTTTAGCAAGAGTGTTTTTTATTATTTTAAACATATTATATAAATAATCCAAACAATAAAGCAAAAACCATAACTAGGATTGAAGGTAAAGGCCTTTATGGAGACGGGAGGAAAGAAATCTAGTCAAAATCTTATTTTTTAGACAGCATAAAGTTTACCTGGATAGTCTTAAAATATATCAAATTTATTACAGTAACCTATTCCTATGATAAATTGAGATTGTTGGAAAATTTTATTTAACTTTACATTGTCTATTAATTTACTTACTCTGTGCCAATCTTGGTGCAAGTCGTTGCAGTCTGTTGTATTTTACGTCAATTTGCTTTTCCTCTAAGTCACACCTTTTTTCGAATTCAGGACATGTGCTAAATTTTGAATTTTGCAATCTCATCAAAGTTTTTATCCTCTTTATATATTGCAGTTATCATATTATACAGCACTTTGTACTTACAATTGCTCATTTTGCCTTTTTACCTAGTAAATTCTTCTCCTTTCTCTGCTCTATGTAGAAACAGGAAGTCTTGTCCCTGCATGAATCATTCCCCTCTTCAACTCCTGACCCAGCTGCTTCCTCCTTTCCCCTGCCAAGGACTTTGGCAGTGACTTATGACTCATGCAGGGAAAATACATTTCCTGGTTCTACATAGAGCTTAGAAGGATTCAGCTAGTCAGTTTTTAATCACATGATGTCATAGACTTAATCAAAAATAGAAGAATTAACTGAGTAGAAAGGCAAAATAAGCAATTGTAAGTACACAGTGCTATATAATATGATGACTGCAATATATTAAGAGGATAAAAGCTTTAATTGGAGTGCTTCTTTAAGATAAGGTCTAAGGACAATTACATTAGTAAACTGCCTCAGTAAACTTGTCAGAGCTCTCAGTTTGAGGTGGGGTCCATATTACATTTCAGTAAAAGTCCTATGATTGCTTTGTACACCTCTGACTTCAACAATATACTAAACCAAAAAGCAATAGAATAGTACAATTTTTGCAATTATAGTCTGCAGTTTTCCCGTAATGAGAACTGCCTGAATTCGCAAGTACCAAAAAGTAGTAATTATAAAGGTCTCCACAAGAAAAATGATGAAGGGTTAACCTGTTTCTCAATATTGCACTTTTTAAATATGATTTTATCAACTATTCAAATTTAATTTCCAATGCTCCCTGAAGCTCATATTTTTCTTCAACATTATTACTTTTTGTTGAAAGCGAGAACTTGTAAAAAAAAAAAAGTGGCACCAGCCTGAAAGATTTGTTACGACATAAGTGACAACTTCTGCAATCTGCTTCTGGCAACTGGCCATAAAAAGAATGTTCAGGATGTTGAGAATTCTAGGAGGGATTGTAGAAATGTAACAAAGCCTGGCTCCAGACGCTCTGTACATTGAAGCCATTAAGCACCAGTAGTACTGTGATCTTTACAAAGACAGAAAATAATAGTTCCCAGTGATGAAAAATAACACTGTACCTTTTACTTTTGACAACAGGATTAGTTGGAAGACTGTTACATTTTATACTTCTATTGAAATTCAGTTCTAAGAACTTCTAAGTTGAAATACAGTTTGCGAAGTCTGACACTTGTCAGTGTGTAGAATTAGGTGCACTAATAAAATATGCATATTAAATAACATGTTTTTATATAAGCAATAAGTATTATTAGATTTGTCTTAAAACTAGATATGACCAAATTTGATGTGAATCAAATTTGTGTTGAATTTTTGGAAATTTTCCAGACCCAGAAAAATTCTAACAATTTGTGATTCACTTTTCGTGAATCACCAAAAATGCCTACCTCCATTTAACAGAAAATTTAGATTGCATCAGCCATAGAAAACTCAAATACACTCAGATGCATGTCCCTTAATTCCTTGCAGCTATCCTATCATATGTAGGGATGAGCAGACCAATGGAAGTTCGGGTACTGGTACCCGACCCAAACTTTATTCCAAAGTTCGGTTCGGTTACCAGAACTTAACTCAAACTTTAACTAGAGCCTGAACCCCATTGAAAACAATGGGGACCCGAACTTTTGAATAGTAAAATTCTCTCTCTCTCTCCTCCCAGACTTCCCCCAGAACTCCGAACATTGCAACAGACTTCCAGGAAAAGTTTGTGTTCACCTTTTAGCACCGGACACTAACTGTCCGGTACAAATCCTGAATTTATAAGTTCAGGTTTGCTTATCCCTACTCATATGGTATGGCGTAGCCAGTAATGTGGGATTATTATAGCCTGCATAAAAGCGAAGGCAGCGAATTCAGCAGTCATTCTGGAGTGAATATAGATAGAGAACATCAAAGCTCACAGTTTAGCAATATAAATAGGGAGAGAAAGCCACAAAACATTGGAGAAATACTACAGATAATGTAGTTAAACAGGGTGGGCCATTTATATGGATACACCTAAATTAAATGGGAATGGTTGGTGATTAGTGTTGAGCCACCCCCGTAGTGTTCGAGTTCGGTTCAGTTCGTCGAACACCCGTGTGTTCGCCGAACTGTTCGTCGAACTGTTCATCGAACACCTTCGAACACCGTTAAAACCAATGGCAGGCAAACAAAAACACATAGAAACACATAGAAAACACCTTCAAAGGTGTCCAAAAGCTGACAAACTGCTCAGAAGACACAACTAACACATGGAAAAGTGACAAGTACATATAGTCATGCAAAAAGAAAAGAGGTGGAGGAGTAAAAGGAGGGGGAGACACAGATATAGGCATGTCATGCCCTTCTAAAATCCAAAAAGTGAGAAGCCGACACGGCCAGTCCGCTCCTGCCCGTGCCACCTCCGTGTTGCCGGGTTTGTGCCAGAGCCGCGGTGAACCCTGACTGCCAGCCCCCCTCTCCCAATACTGGTGCCTGTCCGCTTGTGGGTCGAGCGAGCCCCCCTGTGGTGGAGGCAGCTCTAAGCTTTTTAATTTAAATAGTCTCTCTAATTTGAATGAATACACTTTAAATCCATTTACAAGGATCTATTGGAGGGCAAGTCTCATGCCAGCAGCCGCGTAATTCCAGCTCCAGTAGCGTCCACTAAAGCTGCTGCAGTTAAAAAGCTTTTATAAGGATCAAGCTCGGCTGTCCACCGCAAAGCATCCTACTGCCAGCCCCAGCCCCTATGCCTTGGGGTGCCTCCTGATGCTCTTCACTGAGTATCCCGTGGTCCCGAAGCATTTCCTTTGAAAAAATTAAGTGTCCAAACTACAGGTGGTGTAGCTTGCTTAACAGCCGGGATAATCCGCTGACTAGCAGACACTGCTACTAGGCACAAAGTATTTCCTGGGCTAGATGCAGTTAAAAATTTGTAATTAGATACTCTCGTTGGATGCTGAGAAAGCATTCCATAGAGTCTCCTGGCACGCCATATATGATTCTCTTAAAAAGCTTGGGGTAGGGGTCTAGGGGACCCTTTTATAGCCAAAATCACGGCCCTGTATCGCAATACGTCACCTAGGCTGAAGATAAATGGAACTGTAGCACCCTGAGGGCTCGGTTGCTACAGAGGTATTGCACCTCACCCAGAGGTGTGATATCTCACTCTCAGGTAAGGATGGAGTGTGGATCAGGACCCGACACCTGCATGCATTACACCACATTGCCGTGGGGCAGGGCGACCAATATGCCCCTGAGATGGGCACGACAGTCCCTGTCCCTGGCTGGAGTGGGGGGAGGGAACACTGAGGAAGGGGAACCCTGTAGTGCAGGAGCAGGGAGGAAGCAGTTCCTGGGTGCATTGAGAAGGGAGTATAAAAGGTGGGCACCATCTTAGTTCAGTGCAGGGAAGTCTGAGCAGAAGTGACAGGGAGCAGGGGCTCTGCATGAGCTCTGCTCCGGAGGCGGGCCTAGTAACAGAGGCCCAGGCCTGGAAGAGGGAGAAGGAAGGAAGAGGAGCGGAGAAGGCTCCAGGAACGAGGAACGAAGGGATCCCAGGGGTGCGGACGGGCGAGTCGCCACCGCACGCCCGAATCCACCTGCGTGGAGGGGTCAGGCCAAAGGGGGAGACCGGTCCCCGAAACTAGTGGAGGCAGGAAACGACCCTCAGCTAGAAACAGGAGGCTGTGACATTTTATGTGGCGCAGCCCCTCGCTACACCCGCTAGGAAGGCACCACATAGGGTCAGGGAAACTGGCGCCAAGTTTACCAAGAGGAGGCCCGAGGCAGCCGGACAGAAGGGTTGGTAAGAAAGGCCAGACAAAGGACACACAAAGGGGGTCCTGTAAAGCGCTCCAAAGTTATCTGGGAGTTGTCTGAGCCCCTCACCTGGTGAGCACAGTACGACATGGGCAGCCGTTACCTTCAGACGTGGTCTGGATAATAAGAACTGTGAGTAAAGGCCCTGGACTGCATCACTGACTCCGTGTCGTTACTGCTGCTGCCCTGCCCCATCACCCCCATCCTCCGCATACATTGCCCTGAGGCTATACTCCTCCCGTGGGGAGTTATGCTACGCTCTGCTGCACCCACAACACCAGCCTCAGCGGTCTGCCCTGCAGCGGCGGCTCACTCTGACCGCAATCCACGGGTGGCGTAGTCGGACATTTAAACATCAAAGCCACATAAATAGTTCCGCCACTGGTTTGACCGCCCTGAGCCACGGAACCGGGTCGCCGCCACGGAGACTACAACCACCAGCATCCACCAAAAAGGGTCCGGCTCCGGGTGTCCCAAAGCCCAGGGAGTGCATCAGAACATTTTCATCACCTTTCACAATCACCAATGGGACAAGGCAGGGATGTCCTCTGTCCCCTCTCTTATACATCCTAGTGACGGAGCACCTGCTCTCATCAATTCGCCATAACCCCAATATTAGGTGGATTGAGGTGGGAGGCACTGAGTACAAGTGCTCTCTATTTGCTGATGATGTCCTAGTATATATCACTCAATCACATATATCCATTCATGCTGTTATGGCTGAAATAGATCACTTTGTTACATGGTCAAATTTTAAAATCAATGCAGCGAAGTCTGAGGCCCTCGATGTCTCCCTCCCCAAATCCATACAGGATTCCATCCAGTCCAACTTTCCCTTTGCCTGGCCCTCACAGGGTATCAAATACTTAGGAATTCCTATTCATAGAGACCTCTCCCATCTATGTTATCTTAATTTTGGGCCCTTTATTGAACAACTCCATACAGACCACAGTTGGCAAGTTAGAACTGTAAGATTCACTACGTGAACCACTGGTGTTTTGTGGAAAAGCACATGTACACTGTGTTCCAAATTATTATGCAAAAAGTGTTTAGGAGTGATAAGGGAAGAATTTGTTTGTCAGTTAAACTCATTGATGGTGATGTGTGTCAGGGCTCTTTATATCACTGTAAGCAATTGCAGACACCTGTGCTAATTAGTTTGGCAGGTGTGTCCAATGAAAGGCAAGACTACTTAAGAAGGCTGTCCCACATTATTAAGCAGCCTACATTTTCTGCCAAAATGGGAAAGAAAAAGGATGTGTCGGCTGCTGAGAAGCAACAAATTGTGGAGTGTTTAGGTCAAGGCATGACTACATCCTGTGCGATGATCAGGATGAAGTGTCTTGGCAATCAAGAAGTATGTAGCTGATTCACAGTACACACGTGTGCGTGCTGATAAGGGCAAATTGAGGACTCTTTCCTACAGGTAATTACGTCAGGTTAAAAGAGCAGCGGCAAAAAAGCCTTGTCATAGCAGCAGACAAGTTTTTGAAGCTGCTGGTGCCTCCAACGTCCCCCGAACAACAAGATGCAGGGTCCTTCAGAGGTTTGCAGCTGTGCATACGCCATCCTGTCGACCTCCTCTATCCACTTCACACAAGCAGAAACGGCTCCAGTGGGCCAAACATTACATGAAGACTGATTTCAAAACTGTTTTGTTCACGGATGAGTGCCGTGCAACGCTCGATGGTCCAGATGGATGGAGTGGAGGATGGCTGGTTGATGGACACCCCACGCAAACACGGCTACAGCGCCAACAAGGAGGAGGTGGAGTAATGTCTTGGGCTGGAATCATGGGGAGAGAGATTGTCGGCCCCTTTAGGATCCCTGAAGGGGTAAAGATGAACTCCATAATGTATGTTGAGTTTCTCAAACAGCACTTCCTGCCATGGTTCAAGAAGAAGAACCGTGTATTCCACAGCAAGATCATTTTTATGCATGATAATGCACCATCTCATGCTGCACATAAAACATCTGCATCTCTGGCTGATATGGGCATAAAAGGGGACAAACTTATGGTGTGACCCCCATGCTCCCCTGACCTCTACCCCATTCAGAACCTCTGGAGCATCATCAAAAGGAGTGTCTATGATGGCGGGAGGCAGTTCACATCTAAGCAACAGCTCTGGGAGGGTATTCTGTTTTCATGCAAAACAATTGAAGCAGAAACCATCCAAAACCTGACAAATTCAATGGACGAGAGAGTTCAGAAGCTCCTTTCGAACAAGGGGTTCTATGTGAAAATGTAACATCACCTAGAATAAAGTTTTGAGTTGAAAACTGTTTGATTTCAGTTTCTAATAACCTGCTAATGCTTATAATTTCAAAAATGACCATTTTTTTGGTCTTTATTAAAATGAAAAGGTTGATCGAAAAGTTTGGGAGATCTAAGAGTGTGGCAACCCAGTAGTCAGGATTACTTTGAATTCTGACAATATGAGGGTCATGTTGCAGGTAGTGCAGCAAGAAGGCACTTATGTGTCTTGCGCATCTCGGAGCCCCAAAATTATTTTCCGGGCTAGATGCAGTTAAAAATTATTATTAATTTTAAATCTGGTAGAGCTTAGTATAGATGGCCTAATAGAATCAGTGCTGCACACTGCTACAAAGCCCAAATTATTTTCCAGCCAAGGTACAGATAAACATGATTAGTAATTTTAAATCTGGTGGAGCTTAGTATAGATGGCCTAATAGAATCAGTACTGCACACTGCTACAAAGCCCAAATTATTTTCCAGCCAAGATACAGATAAACATGATTAGTAATTTTAAATCTGGTGGAGCTTATTATAGATGGCCTAATAGAATCAGTACTGCACACTGCTACAAAGCCAAAATTATTTTCCAGCTAAGATACAGATAAACATGATTAGTAATTTGAAAGCTTAAAACGGTTGGTGAGGTGATTTTAACCAATCATCAAGCTTTTACTCTCCCCAGGATGACACAGGGGTAGAAAAGTCGTTTCGGATCCATGATTTGTTCATCTTTATGAACGTGAGTCTGTCTACATTATCAGTGGAGAGCCGCGTGCGCTTATCTGTCAGCACACCACCAGCAGCGCTGAACACACGTTCAGACAGAACGCTGGCTGCGGGGCATGACAAGATCTCCAAGGCATAAGTGGCTAGCTCCGGCCATTTATCCAGATTGGAAGCCCAAAAAGAGCAAGGGTCCAGTGACACAATCATGGCTTCAATGTTTACTTGGAGATACTCCTGTACCATCGTCTCTAGGCGTTGACTATGTGTCAGACTTCTTGTCTCCTGTGGCCTTGCAAAGGATGGGCTAAAAAAGTGGTGAAATGATTCCGCAAAATTGATGTTACCAGCAGATACTGTGGTTCTGTTACGGTTTGAGTGCTGAACACTCGACGGTCCCACGGTTGGCAAGTTGGAACTATGAGATTCACTATGTGCACCACTGGTGTTTTGTGGAAAAGCACATGTAAGATTCTGCAACAGTCTCTGCTGATACTCCTGCATGCGTGCATCCCTTTCTATAGCAGGAATAATTTCTGCAAATTTACTTTTGTACCGGGGATCTAACAGTGTGGCAACCCAGTAGTCAGGATTATTTCTAATTCTCACAATTCGAGGGTCATGTTGCAGGTAGTGCAGCAAGAAGGCACTCATGTGTGTTGCGCATCCAGGAGCACCAAGTCCCTGTTGTGTTGGTGGCGAGGTAACAATCATGCTTCCTTCCTCTGTCCTCTCCCCCAACCTCGCACAACAGAAATGTGATCAAGGTCTCCCTCATCTGATGAGTCTTCCATCAGTTCGTTCTCCACTTCTTCCTGGGCTCCTGCACCTTCCTCACTAGTTTGGCTGCTACCATGCGCCCTTGTAAAACCATCTCCCCACCCTCACATGCCTGCCGCCTTGGTGCTGCCGACCGTCTGGACCTTGCAGATGTTAGCCCTTCCGCATACAACTCCTCCTCCTCTACTTCCTCCACCTCCTCTTGTGCCACCACCTGACTCCGAATTCCGTTTAACATGTGCTCCAGCATGTAAATCACCGGAATAGTCATGCTGATAATGGCATCGTCAGCACTAAACATCTTCGTCGCCATTTCAAAACTGTGCAGAAGGGTGCATAGGTCCCTGATCTGAGACCACTCCTCCAGCGTGATTTGCGCCACCTCTGGATCTCGTTGGCTCAGGCTATACGTCAGAACGTATTGCATCAGGGCTTGTCGGTGCTGCCACAGTCGCTGCAACATGTGCAGAGTTGAATTCCACCGGGTAGGCACATCGCATTTTAGCCGTTGAAGTGGCAGGCCCAACGACTTCCGTAGAGATGTAAGTCGCTGAGCTGCGGGATGCGAACGGCGGAAGTGAGCACACAGCGACCGTGCCCTCTGCAGAAGGCCATCTAGTCCGGGATAGTGGGCTAAAAATCGCTGGACAACCAGGTTCAACACGTGAGCCATACAAGGCACGTGTGTGACATTGCCCCGGCGAAGGGCCGCACCCAGGTTTGCAGCATTATCGCACACGGCCTTCCCTGGTTTCAAGTCCAGTGGAGACAACCATTCATGAAATTGGTTCTCCAGAGCTGACCACAACTCCTCAGCTGTGTGACTCACATTTCCCAGACATTTCAAAGTAAAAACTGCCTGATGACGTTGAGCCCTACTGCCAGCATAGTAAGGAGGTGTGCAGGATCCCTTCTGCGCAGTTAGAAAGCTTGTGGCATGACCAGACAGGCTTTGGGTGCAGGTGCAGGACCGAGAGGAGGTTGAGGAGGCAGAAGCAGTGGAGGAACTTTGAGATAAAGAGGATTGACGCACAACTCGTGGGGACGGCAAGACTTGGACAGCAGCCCCTTGTCCTGCTGTCACCATAGTTACCCAGTGCCCAGTCAGCGACATGTAACGCCCCTGTCCATGCCTACTCGTCCAAGTGTCTGTGGTGAAATGCACCCTGTCACACACAGAGTTTCTCAAAGAAGCGGTGATGTTGTGTGCGACATGCTGGTGGAGCGCAGGCACACCTTTCTTTGAGAAGTAGTGCAGACTGGGCATCTGGTACTGGGGCACTGCGACGGACATAAGGTCTCGAAAATCCTCTGTGTCCACCAGGCTCAAAGGCTGCATTTCTGTAGCCAAGAGCTTGCAGATGGTGAAATTCAACCTCTTAGCTTTCTCATGGCTAGGAGGAAATGGTCTTTTACTTGTCCACATCTGAGGGACCGAGGGCTGGCTATTGTGCTTAGACGGGGTTGTTAAGGGTGTCCCCGGCAAACTGCCGGTCTGTGAGGAAGATGCAGGCGGACATGTTAGGTTGCCTTGATCCAAAGGTGGTGCTATCGATGTCGGACAGCGCTCAACACCAGCTGGTGTTACCACCTCCAAAGAAAATGATGACCTGCCAATCACGCTGGCTGTTGCGGGTAAAGAGGTGGCAGGTCTGCGCCCCAAAACAGGTGTGACTGCTGTCCCCCCAGTCACAGAGGATGAAGAGGCCGCGGATCCACAAGATATGGCAGACGGTGGTTGGCCCGGTCGGCTAGGCCGCATTGTAGCACAATGAGCTTCCCACTGGAACTTATGCTTCATGTCCATGTGCCGGTTCATGCATGAAGTACTCAAACTATGTATTTTTTGGCCTCTACTTAGCTTTTGCTGACAAATGTTACAGATAACACGAGTTGGGTCATCTTTATCAATCTGAAAAAATGCCCAGGCTATGCAAGGCTTAGCACCCATGCGACCTGAAGAGCCACCACGACTTGTGGTGAGAGGCAGAGTTGTGTTTGAGGATGCAGTTGTTGACATGCTTCCAGTACTACGTCTCTGTCCAGGAAGGCGCAACCTGACCTCGTCGTCACTAGCATCCTCCTCCACCTCCTCTGCTGACCTCATCTCTTGGCTGACTGTGGGTTGACAGTAAGTGGGATCTCCAACCTCATCATCATCACCCTGTGCGTTATCACACCCGTCGTCCTCAGAGCCAACCTGTTCCTGCCCTGACAAAAAACTAAAGTTGTCGCTCCAATCAGGTATTTGAGTCTCATCATCGTCTTCCTCATTGTCTCCACCAACAGGAGTTACAGTTTAGGAAAGAGCGTCTACATTATGGTCAGAACCTTCTGCATCTGGTCCTGGATCCGACTCATAAAGATTCTGGGTATCAGTGCAGATCATTTCATCGTCTGGATTCACAGAAGCGCTGGAGTCGACCTCTGATTCCCAGGCTAGAGTATGAGTAAACAGCTCTGCAGAATCAACCATCTGTTCTACCTCATACTCAGACGGGCAGCTGGAGATTTGGGAGCTGTGAGGAAGCAAGTGCGATTGGGGTGACACCTTTGTGGACTGGAGTATTTGTGATGTTGAAGTTGATGTGGAGGAGAGCCCACTTAAAGGAACACTTGATAGCCGTTGAAGCACCTGCTGTTTTTGTGCCTCATAACGAATTTGTAGCGATTGGCATGGCCGTAAGAAAGGGATCTTATCACATTGTCCGCTAAAAGAAGTAGACATTTTAGTTTGGCTGGAAGATGGTCTTTCTTCTGCAGATGTTACTGTTGCTTTAACACCTACCCCACGGACACAACCTTTTTTCCCCTTCCCAACACGCCTATTCAGCTTTCCACCAGCAGCAGGCCTTTTTCCACTCATTTTGGTGGTTAACTAATTCACAACTCTGGAGTTGTTTGCACAAAAAAACAATGGATGGGAACCGAGCAGAGCTGAGTGGCCATACTGTGGTATTTTCCAAAACTATTGGCTGGGTTAGATGCAGAAAAAAATTATATTCAATTTGCAACCTGATGGAGGTCAGTATAGATGGACTAATAGAACAGGTCCCACACACAGCTAGAAGCCCAAATATTTTTTCAGAGGTAGATGCAGAAAAAAATTGTATTCAGTTTGCAACCTGATGGAGGTCAGTATAGATGGACTAATAGAGAAAGTCCCACACACTGCTAGAAGGCCAAATATTTTTTCAGAGCTAGATGCAGAAAAAAAATTATTTTTAATTTGCAACGTGATGGAGGTCAGTGTAGATGGACTAATAGAACAAGTCCCACACACTGCTAGAAGGCCAAATATTTTTTCAGAGCTAGATGCAGAAAAAAATTATATTCAGTTTGCAACCTGATGGAGGTCAGTATAGATGGACTAATAGAACAAGTCCCACACACTGCTAGAAGCCCAAATATTTTTTCAGAGCTAGATGCAGAAAAAAATTATATTCAATTTGCAAACTGATGGAGGTCAGTATAGATGGACTAATAGAGAAAGTCCCACACACTGCTAGAAGGCCAAAAATTTTTTCAGAGCTAGATGCAGAAAAAAAATTATTTTGAATTTGCAACGTGATGGAGGTCAGTATAGATGGACTAATAGAACAAGTCCCACAAACTGCTAGAAGGCCAAATATTTTTTCAGAGCTAGATGCAGAAAAAAATTATATTCAGTTTGCAACCTGATGGAGGTCAGTATAGATGGACTAATAGAACAAGTCCCACACACTGCTAGAAGCCCAAATATTTTTTCAGAGCTAGATGCAGAAAAAAATTATATTCAATTTGCAACCTGATGGAGGTCAGTATAGATGGACTAATAGAGAAAGTCCCACACACTGCTAGAAGGCCAAATATTTTTTCTGAGCTAGAAGCAGACAAAAAATTATTTTGAATTTGCAACCTGATGGAGGTCAGTATAGGTGGACTAATAGAACAAGTCCCACACACTGCTAGAAGGCCAAATATTTTTTCAGAGCTAGATGCAGAAAAAAATTATATTCAGTTTGCAACCTGATGGAGGTCAGTATAGATGGACTAATAGAACAAGTCCCACACACAGCTAGAAGCCCAAATATTTTTTCAGAGGTAGATGCAGAAAAAAATTATATTCAGTTTGCAACCTGATGGAGTTCAGTATAGATGGACTAATAGAACAAGTCCCACACAGTGCTAGAAGGCCAAATATTTTTTCAGAGCTAGATGCAGAAAAAAATTATATTCAGTTTGCAACCTGATGGAGGTCAGTATAGATGGACTAATAGAACAAGTCCCACACACTGCTAGAAGCCCAAATATTTTTTCAGAGGTGGATGCAGAAAAAAAATATATTCAGTTTGCAACCTGATGGAGGTCAGTATAGATGGACTAATAGAGAAAGTCCCACACACTGCTAGAAGGCCAAATATTTTTTCAGAGCTAGATGCAGACAAAAAATTATTTTTAATTTGCAACCTGATGGAGGTCAGTATAGATGGACTAATAGAGAAAGTCCCACACACTACTAGAAGGCCAAATATTTTTCAGAGCTAGATGCAGACAAAAAATTATTTTGAATTTGCAACGTGATGGAGGTCAGTATAGATGGACTAATAGAACAAGTCCCACACACTGCTAGAAGCCCAAATATTTTTTCAGCGCTAGATGCAGAAAAAAATTATATTCAATTTGCAACCTGATGGAGGTCAGTATAGATGGACTAATAGAATGATGCTATGCCCAAAAGATTTTACTTCACTAGGTGCAGTAAAAAAATTGGTATTCTATACACAGGTGGTATATCTTGCAACACAGATAGGCTACTCCACTGACTAACACACTCTGCAATAGGCCAAAAAGGATTAGCTTTGCTAGATTCAGCCAAATGCTGTGAAAAAAACTTGCACAGCACTGGCACAGACCTGCCTGGCAAAAACTGATAGGAACTGATGTAACCTAGTCCTGAAAAGGACTCCAATTACAATTAGTCTTTACTCCCACAACCTATCTATTTAAGAGCACAGACCTGCCTGATAAAAGTCGTAGGAAATGCTGTAACCTAGTCCTTAAAAGGACTGCAATCACAACTATTCCCTACTCCCAAGCTATCTGTAGATTTGTGCGAAAATTGGCTTGAAAGTAACAAGGTATAGCGCACACAGCAACAGCGGTGCCGTCTAACACGCAGCTGCAGCAGTGAGAAAATGGTGGCGACGGGGAAAATGGCTTGGTCTTATAGGGCAAGGACATGTGACATACACTGCCAATGACACATGCCCTTGCTTGTGTGAAAAAAAGCACTACGCTCCGTGTGTGCGCTGCTGATAGGCTGACAGATTGCACCTCCCCACTGTAAATGCGGGAAAGAGAAAAAAAAATGGAGATCTTCATTATTCCTGCAGAGATCCATCTCCTGCCCCTCCCCCCACCCCGCTGTACACTCAAACTGCGTATTAACATTAATTTTCATCATTACTGAGAAAAAATCCAGTTATGATTTTGGTGCACGAACAGTTATCGAACATAACCTCGAACAGCCGAATTTTTCTCAAATCGTTCGTGTTCGCCGATTGGCTCGAACACCGCCCAAAACAGCTCAAATTTGAGATTGGCGAACAGTTCGAGTCGAACAACGCTCATCTCTATTGGTGATATCAACTTCCTGTTTGTGGCACATTAGTATATGGGAGGTGAAAGTTTTCCACAAGGGTGGTGACCATGGCGACCATTTTGAAGTCAGCCATTTTGGATCCAGCTTTATTTTCTCAATGGGAAGAGGGTCATGTGACACATCAAACTATTGAGAATTTCATAAGAAAAACAATGGTGTGCTTGGTTTTAATGTATCTTTATTCTTTCATGAGTTTTTTACAAGTTTATGACCACTTAGAAAATGTGTTCAAAGTGCTCCCCATTGTGTTGGATTGTCAATGCAACCCTCTTCTCCCACTCTTGACACACTGATAGCAACACCGCAGACGAAATGCTAGCACAGGCTTCTAGTATCCATTGTTTCAGATGCTGACTTCAAAATTGCCACCATGGTCACCACCCATCTGGAAAAGTTTTTCACCTCCCATATACTAATGTGCCACAAACAGGAAGTTGATATCACCAACCATCCCCATTTAATTTAGGTGTATCCATATAAATGGCCCACCCTGTATATCTGTAACAGTGAAGAAGATTAGTGTAGTAGTCTGAGAATAATACAGACAATCAGTTGACAAGTGGAGAGAGAGGAGAGTTGAAAGCAACAGTGCCAGTGATTGATCACACAGTATCATAGTGTAGCTATACTCTGACTACTCGTCCGCCTTCCCCGTCACACCGTCAGGTTTCTATACTTGCTTGTATTACCAGGAAATAACCATATACTCCCAGTCATCTGCTCATGCGCCAACTCACTTCCCACCTGCCATACTACTCATTGGATTCCACTGTCTTTTGAGAAATGATGGTGTGTGCTTTTCCTTGCTGGAAGACACAGTCACCATTATTTTTCTTAGAAAGGGGTGCTTGCTCCGTGCTCTCACATGCAAGAGAACGTGGACCACTCTTTTGATATGGTATTAACTTCAAAAGTTCACTTTATCACGTAGGGCAGAAATTATACACAAGGATAGTACGTCTTTCATGACCTACTAGGTCAATGCAACAGGATCTGAAGAAATAGGAGCAACAGTAGGATGTGGGGGAGGAAATGGACTTATCCCAGGCGCAGGCAG
This sequence comes from Phyllobates terribilis, assembly GCF_046119375.1. Classification (NCBI taxonomy): domain Eukaryota; kingdom Metazoa; phylum Chordata; class Amphibia; order Anura; family Dendrobatidae; genus Phyllobates; species Phyllobates terribilis. The sequence goes on from NW_027362768.1 coordinate 20,138,828, forward strand.
GGAACAAGTCTGTCTGTCAGTGTGAATTTAGTGATAATGATGATGTTGCTGGGTATGATGACCAACTGTTTTGTTGGCTGGAATGTGAATCAACTGGGCCGTCGGTCATGCTAATGTAGCGCCCCGAGGGTTCGGCCGCTACAGGGGTATTGCACCTCTGCCAGAGGTGTGGTATTCCACTCCCAGGTAAGGATGGAGTATGGACCAGGGCTCAGTTAGCTGCATACAGCACACACACCCCATTTCCGAGGGACAGCTCAACGGTGCTCCCACTAGACAGAAGTGCAGGCACGACCGACTATGTCCCTGTCTGGAGTGGGCAGATAGGGGTTGGTTCCTGAACGTAGGTAGGAGCCCATTGGTTGCTGGTCACCTGGGCTCATGGCTAGAGGGAGGTACCGTACAGACCAAAAGTTTGGACACACCTTCTCATTTAAAGATTTTTCTGTATTTTCATGACTATAAAAATTGTACATTCACACTGAAGACATCAAAACTATGAATTAACACATGTGGAATTATATAGTTAACAAAAAAGTGTGAAACAACTGAAAATATGTCTTATATTCTAGGTTCTTCAAGGTAGCCACCTTTTGTTTTGATGACTGCTTTGCGCACACTTGACATTTTCTTTATGAGCTTCAAGAGATAGTCACCGGAAATGGTCTTCCAACAATCTTGAAGGAGTTCCCAGAGATGCTTAGCACTTGTTGGCCCTTTTGCCTTCACTCTGCGGTCCAGCTCACCCCAAACCATCTCGATTGGGTTCAGGTCTGGTGACTGTGGAGGCCAGGTCATCTGGCATAGCACCCCATCACTCTCCTTCTTGGTCAAATAGCCCTTACATAGCCTGGAGGTGTGTTTGGGGTCATTGTCCTGTTGAAAAATAAATGATGGTCCAACTAAACGCAAATCGGATGGAATAGCATGCCGCTGCAAGATGCTGTGGTACCCATGCTGGTTCAGTATGCCTTCAATTTTGATTAAATCCCCAACAGTGTCACCAGTAAAGCACCCCCACACCATCACACTTCCTCTTCCATGCTTCACGGTGGGAACCAGGCATGTAGAGTCCATCCGTTCACCTTTTCTGCGTCGCCAAAAGACACTGTGGTTGGAACCAATGATCTCAAATTTGGACTCATCAGACCAAAGCAGATTTCCACTGGTCTAATGTCCATTCCTTGTTTTTCTTTAGCCCACACAAGTCTCTTCTGCTTGTTGCCTGTCCTTAGCAGTGGTTTCCTAGAAGCTATTTTACCATGAAGGCCTGCTGCACAAAGTCTCCTCTTAACAGTTGTTGTAGAGATGTGTCTGCTGCTAGAACTCTGTGTGGCATTGACCTGGTCTCTAATCTGAGCTGCTGTTAACCTGCGATTTCTGAGGCTGGTGACTCGGATAAACTTAGCCTCAGAAGCAGAGGTGACTCTTGGTCTTCCTTTCCTGGGGCGGTCCTCATGTGAGCCAGTTTCTTTGTAGCGCTTGATGGTTTTTGCAACTTCACTTGGAAACACTTTCAAAGTTTTCCCAATTTTTCACACTGGCTGACCTTCATTTCTTAAAGTAATGATGACCACTCGTTTTTCTTTACTTAGAATTTGTATCATGGCAAGAAAAAAGCAGCTAACAGTCTATTTAGTAGGACTATCAGCTGTGTTTCCACCAGACTTATGCACAGCACAACTGATGGTCCCAACCCTATTTATAAGGCAAGAAATCCCACTTATTAAACCTGACAGGGCACACCTGTGAAGTGAAAACCATTTCCGGTGACTACCTCTTGAAGCTCATCAACAGAATGCCAAGAGTGTGCAAAGCAGTCATCAAGCAAAAGGTGACTACTTTGAAGAACCTAGAATATAAGACATATTTTCAGTTGTTTCACACTTTTTTGTTAAGTATATAATTCCACATGTGTTAATTCATAGTTTTGATGCCTTCAGTGTGAATGTACAATTTTCATAGTCATGAAAATGCAGAAAAATCTTTAAATGAGAATGTGTGTCGAAACTTTTGGTCTGTACTGTATAAAAGGTGGGCACCATCTTAGCTCAGAGGGAAGTCCTGTCCAGAGAGGAGAAGACAGGGAGTAGAGGCTCTGTAGGAGCTCTACTCCAGGAGGGCCTAGTGAGAGGCCGAGGAGGAGGTGAAGGGGAGCTGTGATTAAGTCTCATCCCAGCTCCACGAGGAAGGAACAGACAGGAACGGAAAGGAACAGAGAAGGAGAAGAAGAGACAGAGAAACAGTAGGGCTCAGGAACAAGAAGTTGGAAGGGACCCTAAGAACCCACGAGAATCCAGGGTGTAGGGTCAGGCAGATTAAGGGTACCGGATCCCAAGTTGGTGGAGGAGAAACAACCCTCAGCCAAAGACCGGAGGTCGTGATCATTTATTGGTGCGACAACTCATCAAACCTGCTAGGAAGGCCCCATATAGGACAGCGGAGGACGAGGCCCACGTTATCCGCACAAGTCCGCGGTAGCTGGACAAAAGTGGGTCACTGGTGAGGCAGGCCAGAGGACGGATTAAAGGGGGTCCTGAGCCATACTCCTGAGCTGTCTGGGAGTTGACCGAGCCCCTCACCTGGTGGACGCAGCACGGCTCGGGCAGTCATTGCCAGCTGAAGTGACTTGGATATTAACCGTGAGTAAAGACCCTGGACTGCAGTACGTTGTCTGTGTGCTTTTTCGCTCCTCCGGCACTATCGGTACTGGGACTCTCACCACCATCACTCCCACCATCCACTACACTGCCCTGGGGCCGCACTCTTCCCGTGGGGAGTCACACCATCCCAGCTGCATACATCATCGGCCCCAGCGGTCTGCCCTGCAGCGGCGGTTCCTAATAACCGCAATCCATGGGTGGCGTAGTCAGACATCTCTTAAAACATCTAAAAGACTGCCACTGGTCTGACCACCCTGAGCCATGGGACCGGGCTGCCACTACTGCCCCCATCATCTCCCTATTGCCCGGTTCCGAGTGCCCCACGGCCCAGGGGGCGAGTCACTAGCAAGCACGTCAAACTTTCTGCTTAATTGTTTGTGAGTTGTCAGTCATATCTTTAGCATCAAGCAAAGGAATGACTATTTGATAGATCTTCTCTTTAGAAGCAAAATGGGTGATTTTTTTCTGGATTCTGTAATGGACTCAAAATTGGAGCATTACCATATTCTATACTGTGCGATTGCTGCTGTTGCCACTTCCAATAGATAGCTACACATCTCCTGCCTGTCCATTTTGTCATATATTTATACTAGGCTGCTGCTGGGAACTTTATTCTGCACAGAGTAAATAAATCTGAAAGTGCTCCAAAGAAAGGGATGATTTTTGGACCACTACTTATCAAAAAGACATGGCAGTGCAATGTAGTATAAAACAGGCTTTTGGTTACTACCAGCTTACCATCCTTTTATATGGGGAAGTCACTTTGACATAAGACTGTGTTTGTTTTAAAGAGCTTGAATGGGTTTGAATACAGTCCTAGGAGACTTCAGAGTGTTACACACGTCGTTTCAAGGCAATTGAAGGCTTTGCAGTACTTGCGATTTGCAAAATATCCCTGGAGGGCTTGTGGAAGTAAAAGACATTATACATAGTAGGGCTTCTTATTACAGATGCAGCAGAGCCTGGAACAGAATATCACTATTTCACATGGTACATTTTATTAAAGCACTTAAGGTATTGTAACTCAGTGACGGGCTAAATTGCCTTGTAAGTAATAAACCCAGCTCTGCTAGTCATGTGCAGTAACTCACCGGTTATATGTTTGATCAATACTGGGGAACTTACTTATTTTTGCCTTTTTGTATTAGAGACGTTTGCAGAATGCACTTTTTTGCAGAATCAGTGCCATATATCTCTTTGGGCTGTGTTTGATGTTGCAACTTTGTCTCTTGTAGTTAACAGGGCTGGACTGCAGTACCAGACACAATGCAAGGGCTTATAGAAATAAAGCATATCCCTTTTCTCTAGTCCTAGACGATCGCGTATACATGTGTGTATTGTGTTTTTTACAAGTGTAACACTAAGGCTATGTTAAAACATTGTGGAAAAATTTGGTTATAAAACCATATACGAAATCCACACACGTTACTTGAGGTTTTCACAATGGATTTGGTTGAGGATTTCTCCCTGGGCCATATACTAAACATTAAATAGAGTAAAACCCGCAATGAAAAATCTGCATAATTATGAGCACGTTGCATGCTTTCATGTTCGGGTGGATGTTTTTACGCAATGTGTGACTGGGCTCTTGAAAAACCCATTGACTTCTATTGTATTGCATATTGCTGAGGACTTGTTGTCTGGAATTTGCACCGCAGATCTGCAATAAATTCCGCGACGTGTGAACTTGGCCTTAAGGTTATAAAGTAAAAATGACGCTTTAAACTAAACATCTTGTTATGATCTCCTTACAGCTGCGCAGGGTGGATGCTGCAGGTTGCTTACACTGTTGCCATGGTAACATCAGCAGAGGACCTCTCTGTGCTTGGGCCTACGGTCCTGTAACCTCCCTGTGTGAATGTGTTATGTGAATAAAGATTACATGACATGACATCTGACGCGCCCCCTGGGACATATTCCTTTTTGAGGGGAATACCCGGCACCGGATCAGATGGGGGGTTGTAGTCTCCGAGCGGCTGTGACCCGGTCCCGTGCCCAGGGCGTCAAGCTCAGTGTGATGTGGCAGTTCTACAGATGTTATTAAGAGTTCTTTTTGTGTCGACTACGCCACCCGTTGTGATGCGGTCACTGTGGCCGCCGCTGCAGCAGGGTCCGCTGAGGCTGATGGTGGGTGCGCAGCTTGGTGGGATAACCCCCAACGGGAGGGGTATAGCCTCAGAGGGGACAGGCGCAGAGGATGGGGGTTGTGGTGGTGTAGTGCAGACGGCAGTGAAGACAGAGTCGGGTTGTGCAGTTAAGGGTGTTTACTTACTGCAGATGTTGTACTGGTCACTCCAGCTGCTAGTGACCACCCGAGCCGTGCTGCGTCCACCAGGTCCTGGATCCAGCCAACCCCCAAACAAGTCCGGAGCGTGGCCCTGAGCTCTCTTTCTGTCCCGTTCTCTGGCCGTCCCCACCAGTAATCCACCTAGGTCCAGCTCCCTCGGGCCTTCTGTTGGGACACCCTTGGCCCTGGGTTCCCTGACCCTTCATGTGGTGTGCCTTCGGGGTGGATGTGATGGGTGACCGTGGCAGACGCTGCCCACGGTCTCCGGTCTCTGGCTGGGGAATGTTTTTACCCCCACCAGCTTGGGTTCCGGTACCCTGATGCCGACTCTTCACCCGGTGCTTTTAGTTGGGATCTCAGAGTCCTTCTCTTCTGTGCTCTGGGTCTCTCTCTTTTCTCCTCTCTCACTCTGGGTCTTTGTCTTTCTTCTCTCCTCTGCTCCTGACTTGTTCTCTGCAGCTGACTGACTCTCTGCATCTGATCCTCTGCATCTGACCCTGATCTTAGTTGGTGCCCACCTTATATACACCCTCTATGTGTGAGCTCAGGTGACCAGCACCCAATGAGCTCCTATCTTTACCCAGGCTGCTCCCCCTATCTGCCCCTACACTACATGGGATGTACCACCCCCCTCCCACTCCAGCCAGGAACAGACTCGGTCGTACCTGCACATTTCTAAGTGGGAGTACCGTCGGCCTGTTCCCCGGAAATGGGATGTGTGTAGTGCATGCAGCCTACCGAGCTCAGTTCCACACTCCATCCTTACCCGGGAGTGGAATATCACACCTCTGGGTTGAGGTGCAATACTCCTGCAGCAGCCGAATCCTCAGGGTGCTACATTCCCCCCTGGTAAATCACAGCACGTCCTCGGGCTGTAAGACATAAATAACACCAAAACATACAAAATTTTGCATAAACATAAACATAATAAAACATATAAAATATCATATATATAAAACTTTTCATATAAACATTCTCGTCGTCTCTTGTTTCAGGTTCCTCCTCCGGACACTGTGCAACGTGTGTCCGGGAAAAGTGCGACAGTCTCTTAGAAAAACTGGTTTTCCTATAAAACCGGTAGGGGGCGCTTTAGGAAGCGCAACTATATACAGGGGAAGTTGGCCGCTCTCAGTCCTCGGCCAGGTAGAGGGAAGGGAATGGCTGCTCACAGTCCTCAGCCTGTGGGATTAAGGGGTAAACGGGTAAACAGTTCACTCAGCTGGTCCCAACGGGGACTATATTAGCAGCAGCAACAGTTTCTTTGGTACCCGGTCGGGTAACTATTTACATCACTTGCTCTGCCGCACTCAACGGCGTCTTCCTCCTGCTCTTTGCTTATAGCTGGTTGTTACTTCAGACCCGTCCAGGCACGTATGCTGGGCGAACAGGTCCTCTCCCAGATGCGGCACTCTTGGTTTTACGGGTGCGGGCGCGGTGGTGGTGGCGCCCGGGTTGCCCAGGCCTTGCGGCCAGGCCTGGGGCACCTGGAAGGTGAAGGGCACCGTTAGGACGGCGGCACCCTGGGCTACCTGGCCTTGCGGCCAGGCCGGAGGCTCCGCGGAGGTAGGGGGCGCTGTTGGTGATGCGGCGCCCGGGGGTACTAGGCCTTGCGACCAGGCTGGTGGTATTTCCTGCTTTGTCACGCTCCGGGTCGAGGCGCGTGACGTCACAGGGGTCGCTGCGGCGGCTTCCGGTCGGGGCCTAGTCCATAGCGGTGACATGGCGGCTACGGGCACAGCAGGGGGACTTTCGGGCTCTGCGACGGGGAGCTGGGGCAGGTGGGCGGTTTCTCGGCTTGGGGTATAGGCGTCCCCTTTACCTGCCTCCATGCGTTCGGCTCCCTTCTCGGCGCCGTCTCCGGCCTTGGGTCCTCCCGCGCCATCCTCAGAGGCGGTCTGCTTCCTCTTCCAGGGTAGCGTGCTCCGTTGACTGGTCTCAGCTTGCTGGGTCATCTCCCGGCTCCACTCCGCCAGTATCTCGCGCTGTACCCGGGCCATCCTCCGTGCGAGGCCCTCCAGGGCAGTCTGTGCACACTCCCGGTCTCGGGGGAGCTGCGCTAAGATCTCCGCTAGACCTAGCGGGGTTGTGGACTCTAGCAGGCTCCTGACCATCGGGTCGGTGCTGCTCTGCTCTTCTTCCGGCAGGCTCCTGGCCAGCGGGCCGGTGCTGCTCTGCTCTCCTTCCTCGGTCTCTAGCAGACTCCTGGCCAGCGGGCCGGTGCTGTTCTGCTTTCTCTCCATCTCCGGGTGAGCTTTTCTGCTACTCCTCGTTAGACCTCTTGCCTCCGGGTCCGCTCGCTCCAGACTGCTCCAAGCGGCACCCATCTTTTCTCTTCTCTTTCGTCTCCTCCCACCTCGAGGGCGGTCCCGGGGCAACTCGGTGACTGTCAGCTCCAGGGGTAGTTCTTTCACGCTGACAGACACCTCCAACATCACAGTCTCTGTTGGTGGGGGCGGTTTCCACTTTTGGCGCCATTTTCTGTCCCGGCCCACGATGGGAGGTGGCCTCTTGCCCTCCTTTGGCACGCCCATAATGGCGTCCGCTGCTCTTCCAAGGCGGGAAATCTGCGGTTTTGGCGGGAAGCGTCGCCCAGTGGCGGGAAACTCTGCAGATGGCGGGAACAAGCTGGAAATGGCGGACAATCGGCGGGAAACGACTGGTGATGGAGTCCGATGGCGTGGACCCTCCGGAACCGGCGGGAGACTTCTTTCTGAGGTAAACTTGCACTTTTTTTCAGGCACGCAGTACCCGGGTGTTGCGGGCACGTAATCCTGCCGACTACGCCAAAATTGACGCGCCCCCTGGGACATATTCCTTTTTGAGGGGAATACCCGGCACCGGATCAGATGGGGGGTTGTAGTCTCCGAGCGGCTGTGACCCGGTCCCGTGCCCAGGGCGTCAAGCTCAGTGTGATGTGGCAGTTCTACAGATGTTATTAAGAGTTCTTTTTGTGTCGACTACGCCACCCGTTGTGATGCGGTCACTGTGGCCGCCGCTGCAGCAGGGTCCGCTGAGGCTGATGGTGGGTGCGCAGCTTGGTGGGATAACCCCCAACGGGAGGGGTATAGCCTCAGAGGGGACAGGCGCAGAGGATGGGGGTTGTGGTGGTGTAGTGCAGACGGCAGTGAAGACAGAGTCGGGTTGTGCAGTTAAGGGTGTTTACTTACTGCAGATGTTGTACTGGTCACTCCAGCTGCTAGTGACCACCCGAGCCGTGCTGCGTCCACCAGGTCCTGGATCCAGCCAACCCCCAAACAAGTCCGGAGCGTGGCCCTGAGCTCTCTTTCTGTCCCGTTCTCTGGCCGTCCCCACCAGTAATCCACCTAGGTCCAGCTCCCTCGGGCCTTCTGTTGGGACACCCTTGGCCCTGGGTTCCCTGACCCTTCATGTGGTGTGCCTTCGGGGTGGATGTGATGGGTGACCGTGGCAGACGCTGCCCACGGTCTCCGGTCTCTGGCTGGGGAATGTTTTTACCCCCACCAGCTTGGGTTCCGGTACCCTGATGCCGACTCTTCACCCGGTGCTTTTAGTTGGGATCTCAGAGTCCTTCTCTTCTGTGCTCTGGGTCTCTCTCTTTTCTCCTCTCTCACTCTGGGTCTTTGTCTTTCTTCTCTCCTCTGCTCCTGACTTGTTCTCTGCAGCTGACTGACTCTCTGCATCTGATCCTCTGCATCTGACCCTGATCTTAGTTGGTGCCCACCTTATATACACCCTCTATGTGTGAGCTCAGGTGACCAGCACCCAATGAGCTCCTATCTTTACCCAGGCTGCTCCCCCTATCTGCCCCTACACTACATGGGATGTACCACCCCCCTCCCACTCCAGCCAGGAACAGACTCGGTCGTACCTGCACATTTCTAAGTGGGAGTACCGTCGGCCTGTTCCCCGGAAATGGGATGTGTGTAGTGCATGCAGCCTACCGAGCTCAGTTCCACACTCCATCCTTACCCGGGAGTGGAATATCACACCTCTGGGTTGAGGTGCAATACTCCTGCAGCAGCCGAATCCTCAGGGTGCTACACATCCATGCACAAAATGGTTTTGTTTGTGTTACCATGCCAACCATTTTAATGTAAACAATATTTAGCAGATACAATCTTTTCAGATTCATTTAAAAGTTTGGGAGCCTCTTAAAGGGTTCTCTGCTGGAACTGACCTTGGTACTGAAAATGAAATGTCAGTTCTTCAAAGGTATAGGGCTTTACGTTTTGATAAAATGACAGTTTTATCAGTAAAAATGACTGAGCCATGAAACCCCATCATCGCCGCTGCACAATAACTTCTCTCCAGTAGTTACTAATATCTGGAGCTTGAGGAAGAGTGTGACCCACAGCGAGATGGATGGATGCTATCGCTGAAATCATCAGCACTCCTGACGAGGCCTGCAAACCGAAGACGGGACATGGTGGAGATCACTATTCATATGGCTGGCAGGAGCCGACACTGACTTTATAGCATTTCAGAGGAATTTATAGTTTGAGGCTGAACAGTGAAGTTGATCTATGGATTCCTAAATATCAGTTCTTTATATAGAAGATAATCAAAATATTTATTGTTTCTTGATGAGCAGAAGAATGTTGAAATGGCGCTCTCTACGCCCACCATGAACTGAATCTGAGGGCCAATAATTTCATTTGTTATTTAAGCGGTTGTCCACTAATCAGATAGCAACTTCATAAATATTTTATTCCCCAATGTGAAATATAAAGATTAAAACAAATACTTTCCTACAACACTGAAATGGCAGCAGGTCTCACAGGCCTCTCATGACAATGTAATGCTACATGAGCCCTCCAGCCAATCAGCGGTCACTAATGGGCTGCAATTCTCACAATTCTTTGAGACGTCTGAGGCTTGTCCGAATGAAGTGAGAGCACAGCAGGTCATCAGCTACCTCTGATTGGCTGCAGGGTTCAAGTGGCATAACAAATTACGAGAATCCTGGGAGACTTGGTGCTGACATCCCTACAACACATTACTATGGGAGGTGAGTATCTGTTGTTTTTATTTCACAGCGTGGAATATAATATATAAGAAGGTGTTGACTGATTAGTGGACAATCCCTTTAATTTTTTATATCAATGCATACACAGGAAATATAAATGTTTATTTGGGAAATTCTTAGAATATTTCTTCCTGATGTATAGTATAAGTCCGGAGCAATTCCAGGCAAGTATTTATAGCTATACACAAAATTGCATCATTATTGCAATTGTCTATAGATGGATATTTATGATGGTTTCATCTATTACCTAATTTAAAAAGTTCAATTCCTGGTTATCACATCGACCTAACTATATGCTTTACTTTTCTTTCACTTCTGCGTGGTGAAAGTGAAATTGACAGTTACTACTCATAACAAAAGTAGATGGTGCTCCCCATTTACACTCCTCAATATTGGCCTGTCTGAATTGGCCCTATGGTATGGTATGGTATGGTATGTCTGGTAGTTTATGAAAGATTACATCTGTCTTTTTGATAAGTGATCCTCATTATTGATTACAATTTATTGCTTTGCATAACATTCAATACATAATTTCGTTATAAAACTTTAAATGAAGAAAAACACTTATCGCTTGGAAAACCGTTTTCCTTGCCCAAGATACTATATCAAACCTATAACGTTTGCGTAACTTCTTACTTGCAAGTAATAATTTAATCAATCCAAAATCCAAAAAGCAAGAGTAGACTAAAATGGGGTCTGTAATTTCTTAAGAGGATCACAGCATGTGCTTAGTGTCTGCCAATTAGTGAGGAGGCCATATACCCGCTATTCTCTTTGAAACATTATAAGCCTGTTTGTAGCCTGAGGGAGGCTAGTGTTCTGACATATGCAGAAAACCTCAAGAAAAGGCGATTCCCAGATGAGTCCTCTCATAACATATGCTAAAATGAATTACAAGTTCATAGCGGTTAATAACAAAATGATTAGAGTTAGGAAGGAAATAAAACCAAGTGAGGTTTATCACGATCATTTATTCATATTGAGCCAACGCCTTCCATATTCATGGCTTTCTGCATATGTTTACAGCTGTCAGTTTTTACATTTTAGATCTTTTTTTCATTAAGATTTTTAAATATCTGCTTGTTTTTATTGGTGCTCCATAGAGAGATACATACTCTATGTGCATCTGTCCCCAACCATTCTGTGAACATTTACAGTCAGGGAACAGAATGAAAGAGGAATGGCTCAATTCTGACATTTTCTATGTGACTAAATTATTTCTGAAAGCTGAGCAGGTGGTTGGAGCAGGAAAACAATTTTAGTTGTCCACCCCTTACTCTGTAATATAGAAAAACATTATGGAGGACCAGATGCATGATTCTAAGCAGTGATTAGGATCGTGGTGAAATTCTTACATATAAATATATATACAGTACTGTACTGTGTAAAACTTTTAGGCAGGTGTTCAAAAAATGCTGCAAAGTAAGAATGTTTTGAAAAATAGAAGAGTTAATAGTTTATTTTTAGCAATAAACAAAATGCAAAGCGAATGTACAAAATAGAAATTTAAATCAAATCATTAATCCAAGTGACCGCCCTTTTGCCTTCAAAACAGCATCAATTTTCCTAGATATACTTGCACAAGTTTTTGAAGGAACTCGACAGGGAGATGGTTCCAAATATCTTGGAGAACTAACCACAGATCTTCTGTGCATATGGGCTGGCACAAATCATTCTGTGTTTTCATGTAATCCCAGACAGACTTGATGATGTTGAGATCAGGGATCTGGTGGGGGCGATATCATCACTTCTAGGATTCATTGTTCTTCTTTACACTAAAGATAGATCTTAATGACATTGGTTGTATGTTTGGGGTCGTTGTCCTGGTGCAGAACAAATTTAGAGCCAATCAGATGACTCTTTGATGTATAAGCGTCTTCCTTTCATTATAAGTTTGACTATTTATTTCTCTTGCATATAGTGAGCCATATTCTGCAGCACTTTACCTACATTTTCATAACTAAATGTCCAAAGGAAAGCTCACATTTCTATCATTATGATTTTAAGAGGGATGTGGTAGGAAATCGGAGCTTACAGAATCCCACAAAAACTAGAGGAGAACATACAAACTCCATGCAGATGGTGTCTTTGGTCAGATATGAACCCAGGACCCCAACGTTGCGTAGTAACAGTGCTAACTACTGAGCCACCATGGTTCAAAAGGAAAACCACTGAAACAAATCTGTTCCAATCAGTATAGCATCTATACACAATGATCTTTACCTAGAAGTAATAAAAACCAGCACCAAAAACAGGTGGCAGATTAATCAGACAGTAAGTGGTCAGAGAGATACTGAGTTGTCTTGTGAGTAAGTTTGGGATCATAAGCTGTTATCAATATTGAAGACTCTGCATCGTATTATTACTACTATCATTGCTGCACATTACTAAGTTCTCACTTGATAAGGCTGCATTCTCTCAGCCATGTGGCATGTCCGAGCACCAGCCGATTTTTTCTTGGACATAATTCGGACCCATAGAGTAGATTGGATGCCTTCACATATCTGTTAAAATTATGGACTCGAGAGTGAGATCCGTGAGATTCACAACATGTCCTGGCGGCGTGCTTGCATAGTGCACCACCTCCCACTATGCAAGACCGCAATCTTACCTGTCAGTCCAGCCTACAAACCTTGCTCCAGTCCATGCTGTGTGTATATCTCTTGATTGACTTCTTAGGGCGGCGGCTCAGTTACTTCCTGATTCTTATAGCTGCTGTGGGCGCACCCCTAATGCGTCTCCAGCCTATTGCTTTGAGTCACTGGATATTTAAACCCCCTTCACCCAGTAGGAGGTGCCTGAGCAACACATTCTCTCAGTTAGTCCTTGCTACTGAATTGCCAGGTCCTGTCCTGTTTCTGCCACACTGGGAGCTGTATACCAAGGCCCGTTCTTGTATCTCATTGCAGTAGCAATTCCTGTCTGAACTGTATCCTAGCCTGTTACCTGTTTGTCTCTATGTCCATACCTTCCCTTTTCCTGCAGTATCTGAACCTGCACTGAACTCGTTGTCTCTGTACTGCTGTTTGTGACCTCTCACTACTTCATAGGAAGTACCTTGTGTGGATCTGGTTCTGCTTGTCCCTTTTCCCTTCCTCCTTATCTTCAAGTCTGTTCCATGTGAACAGAGCCTTGTCCTCCGCACCTGCCGTTTCGCTCTGCTCTGTCTTGCCCACTGCTCCGGCGGTTTCTCTCTGCTCTGAATTACCCACCACGCCGGCGGCTTCTCTCTGCTCTGCCTTGCCCACCTGTTAGGCGTCGGTCTGATGCTGGATTCAAATTGGGTCCAGGACCTTCTGTGGTCTCCCATTTCAGTCCAGCCAGGGCTGGTGCTACTCAGCATCATCATCAGCCCCAACGCCTAGCTGATCCGCGAGCACTGTTTATCTCCCATAGTTGTGCCTAACAATGTTAAGCCTGGGTTGCAGAGGGAGACAGTGCTTGCGGAGTCTAAGTCCAGAGTTTGCCGTTCTGAGCATGTCCGTGACCTGGCGGATCATGATTGGTGGTTTGGCACCCACCTGACCCGGTGACCTGGCACCGCCTGATTGGTCACGGGTGTCGTCACCAATGGTGCGACAGTGGGGCAGGGCTTAATCTTTAAAAGGCCCGCCCACAAACATGACGGCACGCTCAGATCATTTGAGCTGGTTGTTTGTGGTGTGCACGCTGAAACTCTTGGGCTCCTCTAAGAGCCGTAGCTTTATGCAGGCAGGTAGCCATATAGAGCGGGTCTGCTCAGTCCAGTAGCACGCCGGCTGAGTGCACAAATACCCGGCGGGTATCACACCCACATACTAGCGCCGACTGCTATAGCGTAGCGCCTGTACCGAAGACAGGGCTACTGCTCCTAGTCCGGTCACACGTCTCCCTGCGGTTCTTGAAGATTGTGTGAACCACTTTAGCGTCAATCCCCATAGCGTAGCGCCTGTATCAAAGACAGGGCTATTGCTGTTCCCACGGTCGCACGTCTCCCTGTGGTTCTTGGAGATTGTGCGAACCGTCTTACCCTTCCATGTGCCTTAGCACGAAGGGTTAAGATAATTGTTAGGTGCGTCGCTGGTCACTCTCTCCTCCGTGCAGTTAACGGAGATAGAGCGTACCGCTTTACCCGGTCCGGTGTGCTGTTAACACGGACGGGTTATCTGTTTAGTTGTCGCTTTTCCTTTCCACCCGGAAAGTGTTCGGCAGCAGTCCATTTGGCTGCATTGCGGACCCCGGGGTCGGTTGCGTTCCATTTAAATAAAGTTGTCTGCAACCGCCCTCCTAACAGTATCTGAGCGCCAGGATCTTGCCGAACATGGCCGACAACCAGCAACTGCAGCGTTACGTACAGCAACTGGAGGCCAGACTTAGAACTCTGGAACAAACTGCTCAAGTTGCTGATATCACTGCAGTAGCTTCCCAGGCGGCTACTCTAGCAGCCAACATTATAAACTCGGCTGCGGTGAATACTGCAACCACTGCAAGTGCCCCATTACCCCGGTTTGCTCTCCTGGAGAAATTTTCTGGGGACAGTAAACTCTGTAGGGGGTTTATTAACGTATGCTCCATTCATTTGGAGATGATGGCGGCACGGTTCCCCTCCGAAAGAGCCAAAGTGGGATATATCATCTCATTGCTTTCCCACAGGGCTCTGGAGTGGGCTACTCCTCTCTGGGAGCGGAACGACCCGGTGGTAGTAAACGCGGGTCTTTTCCTTAAGACCCTAAAAAGTGTTTTCCTGGGTCCTCAGGTCACGCATGATACGGCTCTTAAGCTTCTTGCGTTGGTCCAGGGTTCGGCCACCGCCAGTCACTATGCCGTCCAGTTCAGAACCCTAGCGGCTGAACTGGATTGGTCTGAGCGGTCGCTTATCCCGGTGTTCTGGAAGAGTGTGGCTGGGCATATTAAGGATGCATTGTCTACCAGAGAGATTCCAACCTCTCTGGAGGAGTTAATAACTCTCGCTAACCGTATTGACTTGCGTCATGCGGAACATAAATTAGAGCTGAAGGTTGCCAGACCTCAGCATCTGTTGGCACCAGGTGTCTTTAAACACAAGACTCTCGACCCGGAGCCTGAGGCTATGGATATATCCCAGACTGAGTCTAGTTCCTCTCGTTCCCGACCCGCACATCTCTTGGAGCACCCCGTAAATAAGGGTTCCAGGCAGTCGGTAAAACGAGTAGGTCTTACCACCGTTGGAGGAGGTGTATTAAAGTCCGGGACTTCTTCCTCCAAATTATCTTTTGATGTGACATTGTCCCTTGGTAAATCTACAACTGCTGCCAAGGCGTGGGTGGACTCTGGTGCTGAGGGCAATTTTTTATCATCTGCATTTGCCCAGAGGCACGCCATCCCTATTGAGTTACTCTCCAGACCAATGAACATTAGTGTTGCCAATGGTTCTCTCCTGGACGCGCAAATCACCCACCAGTCGATTCCCCTCACCATGTCATTCCCTCAGGGCCACCGGGAGGTCATCTCATTTCTTATTATTCCCGGTGGTTTAGACGAGGTGTTATTGGGTCTCCCCTGGCTGCGTTGTCATACTCCACACATTGATTGGAATACGGGGAGAATTTCTTCCTGGAGTGAGAATTGTGCGTCACAGTGTATGGTCAAAATCACCCGGAGGGTAGTCTCTGATCCCCCTACCGTTGTGGCATCCGGTACAGATTCTTTGTCTGTCCACAGGACCCGGGTCTTGTCAGATTATGTCGTAAAGAACTCTCAGGAAGAGAGGGTGGCGGCAGTGTCCTCTAACACGGTTCCGTCGGGGAGGACGTTTGTTTCACCTAATCTACAGAATATGATGCTCTCCTGGGCTCATGCCCCTAACGGAGCTCACCTGGGGATCAAACGTACCACTACGTCCCTTCAACGGTCCTATTGGTGGCCCCGGTGGCGCCAGTACGTCAAGGACTTTGTTCTCGCGTGTCCCGTCTGTGCGAGAGATAAATCTTTCTGCCAGAGACCGGCGGGTTCTGTCCCTGTCACCCGTGAGGGATCCCACACATGGAGAACCAGTTGTCATTTCTCGCCATCCTGCTTCCCGCCCCAAAATAGTTACCCTGTACACCAGAGGGATCACAGTTCCGTGAATCCTTTCTGTGACCCGGTGGACCGCATTCTTGCCCCCCGGCTCATGGAGGAAAATGAGTGTCAAGTGGAGGGGGGGATAATGTTAGGCGTCGGTCTGGTGCTGGATTTGAAATGGGTCCAGGACCTTCTGTGGTCTCCCATTTCAGTCCAGCCAGGGCTGATGCTGCTCAGCATCGTCGTCAACCCCAACGCCTAGCTGGTCCACGAGCACTGTTTATCTCCCAGGTAGTTGTGCCTAACAATGTTAAGCTTGGGTTGCAGAGGGAGACAGTGCTTGCGGAGTCTAAGTCCAGAGTTTGCCGTTCTGAGCATGTACGTGAGCTGGCAGATCATGATTGGTGGTTTGGCACCCACCTGACCCGGTGACCTGGCACCGCCTGATTCGTCACGGGTGTCGTCACCAATGGTGCGACAGTGGGTCAGGGCTTAATCTTTAAAAGGCCCGCCCATAAACATGGCGGCGCGCTCACATCATTTGAGCTGGTTGTTTGTGGTGTGCACGTTGAAACTCTTGGGTTCCTCTAAGAACCGTAGCTTTATGCAGGCAGGTAGCCATATAGAGCGGGTCTGCTCAGTCCGGTAGCACGCCGGCTGAGTGCACAAATACCCGGCGGGTATCACACCCACATACTAGTGCCGACTGCTATAGCGTAGCGCCTGTACCGAAGACAGGGCTACTGCTCCTAGTCCGGTCACACGTTTCCCTGCGGTTCGTGGAGATTGTGTGAACCGCTTTAGCGCCAATCGCCATAGCGTAGACAGGGCTATTGCTGTTCCCACGGTCGCACGTCTCCCTGCGGTTCTTGGAGATTGTGCGAACCGTCTTACCCTTCCATGTGCCTTAACACGAAGGGTTAAGATAATTGTTAGGTGCGTCGCCGGTCGCTCTCTCCTCTGTGCAGTTAACGGAGATAGAGCGTACCACTTTACCCGGTCCGGTGTGCTGTTAACACGGACGGGTTATCGGTTTAGTTGTCGCTTTTCCTTTCCACCCGGAAAGTGTTCGACAGCAGTCCATTTGGCTGCATTGCGGACCCCGGGGTCGGTTGCGTTCCATTTAAATAAAGTTGTCTTCAACCACCCTCCTAACACCACCGCTCCTGCGGCTTCTCTCTGCTCTGCCTTGCCCACCGCTCCGGCGGTTCCGCTCTGCTCTGCCTTGTCCACCGCACCGGCGGTTTCTCTCTGCTCTGCCTTGTCCACCGCTCCGGCGGTTCCTCTCTGCTCTGCCTTGCCCACCGCACCTGCGGTTTTCTCTCCGCTCTGCTTGCTTACCGCACGAGCAGTTCCTCTCTGCTCTGCCTTGTCCTCCGCTCCAGCGGTTTCGCTTTACTCTGCTTGTCTAGCACATCTGCGGCTCTGTACCTTTCTCCCAGTCTGTACTGGACCCTATCCAGCCTGCGCTCCAACCTGCTAGTACCTCCCGGTCTGCAGTCCAGCCGTGCTTGCCAGTGTCTTCCTGTCTGCATACCAGCCGTGCTTGCCAGTGCCCACCTGTCTGCATACCAGCCGTACTTGCCAGTACCCACCTGTCTGCATACCAGCTGTACTTGCCAATACCCACCTGCCTGTATGCCAGTCTAACTTGCCTGTTCCTGCATTCCCCGATGTGGGTCAACAACTGTGACCGGGGTCTGACCTGGAGTCACACCTGGTCCCTCTGCTCGGTTCCTCCTTGGTCCACGGAGTCGACTAGCCGCCGTGCGACCTTGGTCGGATCGGGTTGATACTTAGTTCCGCCCCTACAGGCACTCCTCGGTTCATGGTACAGTGGGATCACTAATCACGCTCTCGCCAGTCAGTCCGGGTGCGAGCGTAACAGTCCTATTATGATTTGATTTGCAAATCATACTCGGTCATTCAAGTCAAAGGGGATCTATGAGATACCAATGCAGATCGGAAGGCTTTCAGTTTGCATCTGTGTCTCATGCATCTGTTGCTTTGTTATACATTTTAATAAAAATTATTTGTGTGACCTTCCAGGGGTCTATTATTGGCTTGGTAGCAAGCACAACTCTTCTGTGAAAAAAAAAATTAAGTAAAAAAAAACAGAAACAACTAGGATGACACTTGAGAGAAAAATTGTCAGATGACAGTGGGGTACTCAGCAGCCGGGCCTCCGGTAGCCAGGGGATATCACGGTGGCTGGCCCGGTCCGTGGCCCAGGGCGGTCACTTAAAAGGGGGGAATGTTTTTAGGGGATTTGTCGTGACGCCACCTGTGGATTCTGGTAAGAGGTTACCAGCACTGCGGCAGTCCACTGAGACTGATGTTAGGGGCAGCTATGATGGGACGTCTCCCCACAGGTGGAGCAGGCCTCAGGGCAGTGTAGAGGTGTAGAAAGATGGTGGAAGCAGGAGAGAGATGGCAGGACGGTCCCAGAGGAAGTACAGGCTCACACACAAGGGCAAACTTCAATACCTTTACTGGTGGTGATGCAAGTACGGTCCAGGGCACTCAGGGCGAAGGGTACATTTCTGGACTCTCCCCAGTGAGCGGGTGTAAGGCCTTCTGATCTGTGTCTTTTACTCTCTAAGCTTCGGGTCTGCCTGGAGCTAGGCCTGGCTTGCTTACTGCTTCCTTCTTGTACCTACTGACCTGACAGTAGGGTTTTCTCCTGGTTCCCACTATTCCTGGTCGCTGGAGCCTTAGTGGTACCTAACCCTGTTGCTATGGTCAGCGGTTGGTTAACCTGGAGCTTGTAGTTCTACAGGGATTCCGGTTGTTCCTACTGGTCATAAAGATCCCTGTAGGCGCGGACCCGGTGTCCGGTATATGGTTTGGGGTGAGCCTGTTATGCTCCTCTGCCCCCTATGCATTTCTCTTTCTTCTCCTCAGTCTGCAGACTCTCTCATGCAGACTGCCTGAGCAGACTCTCTGAGTTCTGTTCCTGTCTGTGCCTGAGAGGAACTCTCACTTGCCTTCTAGCCCGTTCCGAGCTCTCACTGGCCAGACTAGCCCACAGCTTGGGCCTAGCCTGGCCTTCAGCCACACAGATTTCAGCTTGTCTGGGGCTGCAGCATGGTGTCACACTGTCTGCTTCCCACTGACTGACTTCCTGAACTCCACCCCCCAGTATTTATATACCTGACAGGGCTCCATGTAGTGGACTTGGGTGGAGGTGTCTGTATGTATTGAGGCCACTGGAGAGAATTCCATCCATGCACCCCTCTGGGATCTGTGGCACCAGTGCGCAGCAGGGCGCCACACATGCACTATTCTCTCTGTATTTCGATTGAGACTCACCTATTCCAGTCTATGGGAGAAACAAAAAAAAATTGGATCCCTTACTGATCATGCATATAGCAACCAATTTTTATGAATTCATCACAATTATTAACAAAAACTGTATTTAATGACTGTAAATTGTATTCACTCCTGATGTATAAACACAGCTGCCACACGGATGTAAAATACGAACATACAGATTATGTCAGATGGCATATGGACGACAGCATAGATGAAAAATCGTCCATTTGTTTCTGGATGAAAGTGAGATGACTATTTTTAAGCTTGTGTGAACTTATTCAAAGTGTCATATGATTTTTAGGACTGATTCATCTAACACAAGATTTAAACCCATGCCGGGATAGGTAGTACATTCACATAGATATAGGCATAACTTCCACATTCACTTCTGTATGGGGAAAGCAAATTGGCAGTCACTAATAGATACTTGAAAACGATGGCGGACTCCATCTATTGCCATGATATACCACTATTTCATGATTGGTGGATCCAGATGCTTTAACCTGGCATAGCAATTTTCCTTGAGAACTGCTGTGTAGGGAACTTCAGTACCTCACTTGTATAATGTTTTGCGGCAGTTCTGGATCTGTAGAGATCATAATGTCCTGGCACATGGCATAGCCAACAGATTTGCCATAATATTGTAACATGGTAATATCTATTTAAGCAGCTGCTGAGTGGATCTATTAGATACCGCATTGCACAGCCCTAATTTACCATGTATTGTACAGCAGCTTGGTATCTGTTCATGAGTTCTTACAATTAAAAATATATTATGGAATGGAGGTAGTAACATATTTATATTTTCATCTTCCTATATCTATAGCGCATGTTCCAAGATTTCTTATTCTATGGAGAAGTCTTGAAAATGGATTTTTTCTGCTCACAGGAATAAAATGAATTATTATTTTGTTCCATGTTTTAGTGCAACAGGAAATAAATGGAAATACAATAAAACACAGTTATTACTGTAAGCTACTGACCGGTGGAGCGAGCTGAAGGAAAATCAATAACAAGGACAGAATCAGAACCAAAAATGGAGTCAATAAAAGCCAGGTTAGAATAAGGAAGGTCAGAGAGATTAACAATAGTAAGAATGTCCAAGGTTAATTCCAGAGCGGGCATCCTGAGGTTAATCCAGTAGAATTATAATAGAAAAAGCCATCACAAAACTATGCAATGCCATCCTACTAAGTGCACCAAGGTGTTTTATGGAATATGATAACTGGCACCGAGCTTTACTGCACTGGAAACCCTCGTTGACTATGCAATGGTCTGATGACCAGACCCCATCATTGGTCCCTGATGTTGCAATCCCTATCAACCTAGTTGGGCACTGCAATCAGGCGCATTGAAACTGAGGGAACAGCCACTCACACACCGACCATTTATGGAGGGTGTAATTGCTTGGTTTTATATATGCATAAAGATGAGGCTTGGGAGGGACGGACTAGGACTGACATTCAGCCCTGGCATTTGAAAGCACACAGGCCAATGCTATCCCCTCCCATGCCCTAGATGGGGGTCTCTATAACTAATATTATCCTGTCTGGAAGAAATCAAGATACTCTATGACCTATATTGACAATACTTTCACTATATAAGATTTAATTATAATAATATTGCAGTATAACAGACAAATACCACCAGATCATAACCAAATATTACCAGCATATACAGTAGTGATAATACTACCATACTCATAATCAATCAGAACCGCTGTACTAGGACTGATAATACCACCATGACCATGTAATGGTAATAGCAGTTTTACTACAGTGCTCTTCAGACCATAAATGTGTATGATGTACAGGTTCTCACCAGTGACGTTCTCAATGATTGTAGTTATTCATTTTTCCTTTTCTTTACCATTCGGCTCAGAATACCATGTCCTCTTCTTCCATCTATGCTTCATCTCTGCCAACTTTGGCTTACTGCTTTTCCAGCACCCTTCGCACATTTCCCCACCTCTACACAAACCATATAGTGCTATAACCAGTGCCCTAGACAGTCATAATACCCCTACTACCTTTGTGCCACCTTACAGTTATAGAGGACAATATAGCAATAATGTCCCCGTGTGCCTCTTTTAATAATAATTTCCCTGTGTCTCCTTTAATAAATCCCCCCAAAATGCCCCCACACAGTATGATGACCTCATAAACCCCACGCAAAGTATGAAGTCTTGCAGCACGCACCCCACACAGTAAGATGGTCACCATTGCCCCCCACACAATATTATGGCCCTATAGCCTCCACACACAGTGTGATGTCTCCACAGCCCCACACACAGTATGATTGTCCCCCACAAACCACCATATAGTATGATTGATTATATTTTTACGGACACATTGGAAAACCATAATTTATCATTATGATGAATGTCAACAGCCCATAATTCAGATAAAAAAAACATCAGCTGCATTTACTGTAAACTGTAAAATAATGGTGATTATAGTAAAAATAATCTGTATAAGTTTCTTCAGCTTCCAAAAGATCAAGGATGCCTTAAAACATTTTTACAGATAGGGCAAAAAAGTGCCCTGTTCTCATGGACTGTCCTGTAATTACTGGAGAGTTGGCAAACGTGCCCACAACCCACCACACAGCATGATGTCTACTGCAGCCCATGACGAAACATGATGTGCAGTATATCGTCCCCTCAACCCCTTTATATAGTATAATGGTCCCTCGCAGCCCCACATACAGTGATGTTGTTCCTCCACAGTCCCTCATGCAGTATGATAATCCTTCACAGAACCACATTCAGTATGATGATCCCCCACAGCCCCCAATACAGTATAATGATCCCCAACAGCCCTCATACAGTATGATGGTCACCCACAGCACCTCTTATAGTATGATTGGTTACCTAAGGCATGACGTCCCCCAAAGCTCGCCACGCAGTATGATTGGTACCTCGTAGCCCCCCATGTGTTATGTTTTGGTCCTCCATTACCCACCACACATCATGATGTCCACCACAGCCTTCCATACAGCATAATGGTTCCCCACAGCCCATCATAAAATTTGATGGTGCCCCACAGACCACCAAAAAGTGTGATTATCCCCCGCTGCCCTTCATATAGTATGATTAATCTCCCACAACATGATGTCACCCACATAGCATATTTGGGCCCCAATGATTTGTTCCGCACAGCATGATGACCACCACTCACACTATGATTGGTCCCACACTGTCCTGAAAAAGAGCGGGTGACAGAGCGCATGGTCACAGTGACTAGATCTTACTTAGCTTACCTTCCCCTGATGAAGCCGTCCTTGCACGGCAATACGCGTGGGGCCTCTTCCTCCATCTCTTTGATTGGCAGCTTTCCTCCTGGGGTTCCCATAACTTGCTAGCAGGTTGTATCCCTCCAGAATCGCTCTACCCTTCCTCCAGGTGCTCTTATACATTTTGGGATCAGTTTGATTTACCTTGTCCAGCCCACTTGGGGATGCTATTAGATTGGGGTATTCTTACTCCTGTTGCATACAGGGACCATGCCACACAGGGCTTAGCTTCCTTTGGGAACTAAGATTATTCTTGCATCACATATATGACGTGCACACATATCCCATGACATACTGTATGACTGCGACTTTACAGCAATTTTTTGACTTGTCCTGGGATGTCTGTTTGGTATATCCCTAAGTGATGTCTATTTGTGTTTCACAGTCTTACATTTCTTCTATGAAGGACATCATTGTCCATGACTTACAGTATATGGTTTTGTGCATTCATCATTGACTATGAAACTGATTACGTGCATTTATTTATTTATGTATTTGATATATTGTGGTGTATATAGATTGCTGCTGGTATTGAAGGATTTACATATCCTTGTCCAAGGGATGGTCTGTACCATTGTTTGGTCTTTTAAATGTTTTTAATCTTCTTTGTCCCTCTGTGTTCAATAAAGTAATATTTTTTATACTAAATACTCATATCAGGTGTGCACATCCTTGTGTGGTGCTTTTTTCTCTTTCTTTTTCCATATGTTGCTCTTCTCCATAATCTCCATATGATGTTGTGTGGCGCCCCTGAGGGTTCAGTCGCCACAGAGGTACTGCACCTCACCCAGAGGTGTGGTGTCTCCTTCTCTCAGGTAAGGAAGGAGTGCTGCCCAAAACCTCCAACACCTGCATCCAACACTACTCTGCTCCAGGCCAGCTGGAGGGGCAAGAGGCAATGTATGTTCCTGCTGAGCCCTGACCCTGGCTGGAGTGGGGGGAACCCAAAGGTAGGGGGAACCAGTAGTGGGTGTGGGTGGAGGAAGTAGTTTAAGGGAGCACTTTGGTAGGAGTATATATAGGAAAGCCATCTTAGGGTGGCAGATAAGTCAGTAGGAGAGCAGTTCAGAAGAACAGCTCGGGAAAGTTCAGAAGAACAGTCCGGGAGCAGAGTCTCAGTAGGAGCTCTGCTCCGCAAGTATGGCCCAGTGTCAGAGGCCCAGGAAGGGAGCAGGGAGTAGGCTCTGTTCTAAGAAGAGATTCTAGGGGGTACAGTGAGTGCAGGACGGCACCCGTATGCCCCGAATCTGTCAGAAGACAGAGGGATCGTAAGCCTCATTCTAATCCCCAGGAGGGTCAAGCAGGTCTGAGATCCGACGCACAGGAGGGACTTCAGAGCACCCGAATGGGATTGAGAGTGGGCAGCGCAGGGCAGGAGGGAGAAAGACCCAGTGTGAAGTCGGTCTAGCTAGGAACACATGAAAGTGGGGTTCTGCCAGGTATCCCTGATCTACCTGAGGAAACACTGAACCCCTGCCTGGTGAACGCAGCATGACGCGGGAGGCTGTAAGCTGACAGTGCACCCTGAGGAACTAAAGAACTGTGAGTAAAGACTCAGATGACTGCACCGCACTGCCTCTGTCCCATTATTTCGTCCGTGCCATCATTCCCTCCCTTCACTACAACGCCCAGCGAAACCACTATTTACCTACACTGCCCTGGAGCTAGCTCTACCTGTGGAGAGCCACACCATCCCTGCTGCAGTAACACCAGCTCCAGAGGACTGCGCTGCAGCGGCGGCACCCTTTAACCGTAATCCACAGGTGGCGTCACGAAAAACCTTACAAATCCCCTATAAAATATCTTCCCCTTTTGAGTGACCGCCCTGGGCCACGGAACGGGCCGGCCACCGTGATATCCCCCAGGCAACAAGAGGCCCGGCTGCTGAGTACCTGACGGCCCTGGTGGCGCTTCATCTTCTGGCGTCACGAACAGGATGCGTGACCAGCCCGTACCTGCGGGTGAAGTGTGCCTAAGGAACTGTGTTATGTTACTGAATGAAGAACGGGCGCCATTATGTGCGTGATCAAAGACAACAATATGGTACCTCCCATCGTGGGCCGGGTCCCAGAATGGTGCCAAAAACATACCCTGCCCCTTGCAACAGTGACTGTCCGCATAGATGTGTCCATCAAGGCAGGGAGGCCGTCACAGGGAGTGACCGACAGCAGATTGCCATGGGACCGCCCCCGAAAGAAGAGAGGAGGAGGAGAAAAGGAATGGAGACAGGGTGTGGTCTTAACCCGTCTAGACAGACCGCACCCGGCAGCCAGCATGAACGGACGCGAACACGAAGCCTCCACCTCTGGCCCACTCGAGTGGCAAGCAAATCCCCTCACCCAGGAGGGAGAAATCGGAAAGTTGTCCCCGGAGGACGCGGAGTTCCTCCAAAGTGAAGTCCTGGAGCTGAGTCGGCAAGTGGAACAGGCTCAGCAGGCAGCGGTCACCAGATGGAGGAGCGAGCTGCTAGAGAAGATGGCAGCACTGCGGAAAGCAGCACCGGAAGCCAACAGCGGCACCCCAGCCCCGGCGGAGCCCGCTGAGTACCAGGAGGCCGGATGCAGCACAGGAGCAGGTAGGAGAGAGTCCCCTGTCCTGGGCGCTGCAAGCGCCGACCTGCTCCTGGGCCTCTTTCCCCAGCACTCCCCGTATGCCGCCATTCCCTCCCTGGAGCAGCTGCTAAGCCCGGAACCTCCACCTCCGGGCGCTGACCCTGAGGAGCCTCCACCTAGTGCCCTCCCGGAACCTTCACTCCTGGGCACAGAAGCAGGGAGCCTTCTATTAGGTTCCTTCCCGGCACCCAAGTGGGTGTACGGCGCACCGGTCTTCGACTGGTCCGCCCGCATCGAGGACCAGCAGCCGAGCATGCTACTCCCGATACCAGCACCCCTGGTTGCTTATTCCAGCGGAGAGGAGTTTTGCTGGGACAACCAGGGGGGGACCTGATGGGGTTCCCGCGGGAGAACCAGGCCGAAGCCCTGCAAAGGAAGGAGTTCTGCAGGCGCAAGCTCCAGCAACTGGAGAAGGAGCGGCTGGCCACCGTGATATCCCCCAGGCAACCAGAGGTCCGTCTGCTGAGTACCCCACGGCCCTGGGGGCACGTCAGTTGCACCCTATATTATTTATAATCTACAATAGTGCACCCTTTTCTTTATATAGTAATAGATCTTACAGAGCATGCTTCATAATTGACATCTGAAGCATGGGACTAGCCCAGCCCCTAAAATGGACGTCACTGATGACACTTCATTTCAAGAAGGGGACCGAGTCTGCGACAGTGGGTGCCGCCTATGCCCCCTTGATCACAACTCATTTGAGAATTCCAGAATGCACTGGGATTCTCAAAGTGTCATCAAAGAGGAAGTAGTAGAAAAAAAATAAAGCAATGTCAATGCTAAGCTCCATGAAAATTACTTTAAAATACTATTGCGCTGTTTTTTCACGCCAGTTAGTCTTAAAGCATTCACGGAGCATTCCGATTCTTGCTGGAGAAATTGTGGACAAAAAACAAATGTTCTACATATCTTCTGGACATGTTCCAAAATTATAACAATATGGAAAGAAATCTCTAAATTACTAAATAAAATCAATAACTCTACAGTTAAAATCCCTCCTCAACTATTTCTTCTTTCTCTCAATTCAAACTTGCTCCCCCAAAAGATAAAATATATTTCAATTCACATATTTGCTATAACGAAACTGGTTATTGCATCTAAATGGAAGTCTATTGATGTTCCTACTATTTCAGATATTATAGAAAAAATGTCCACTCATAATTCTTTTAAAAAACTCTTTTGCTTTAAAAAGCAACTCTCTTAAAAAAATATTATTCTAGATGGTTTCCCTGAAATAAATACTTTTCCCCAGGTAGAAATATCCTCTCTACATAAATGTTATTATTTTTAGCCATAAAATATATAGATTTCTTTATTTCAATACATATAAATTGAAAAACTGTGAACTTATAACTATGAAGAACAAGAAGCCCCTGGACCACCATAGACATAGTTGACCAGAACTCAAACTATATATATAGCCAACAAAGCACCACAATGAGTCAAAAGTAGTGTTGAGCCACCCCCGTAGTGTTCGAGTTCGGTTCGGTTCGTCGAACACCCGTGTGTTCGCCGAACTGTTCGTCGAACTGTTCGTCGAACACCTTCGAACACCGTTAAAACCAATGGCAGGCAAACAAAAACACATAGAAACACATAGAAAACACCTTCAAAGGTGTCCAAAAGCTGACAAACTGCTCAGAAGACACAACTAACACATGGAAAAGTGACAAGTACATATAGTCATGCGAAAAGAAAAGAGGTGGAGGAGTAAAAGGAGGGGGAGACACAGATATAGGCATGTCATGCCCTTCTAAAATCTAAAAAGTGAGAAGCCGAGACGGCCAGTCCGCTCCTGCCCGTGCCACCTCCATGTCGCCGGGTTTGTGCCAGAGCCGCGGTGAACCCTGACGGACAGCCCCCCTCTCCCAATACTGGTGCCTGTCCGCTGGTGGGTCGAGAGAGCCCCCCTGTGGTGGAGGCAGCTCTAAGCTTTTTAATTTAAATTGTCCCTCTAATTTGAATGAATACACTTTAAATCCATTTACAAGGATCTATTGGAGGGCAAGTCTCATGCCAGCAGCCGCGTAATTCCAGCTCCAGTAGCGTCCACTAAAGCTGCTGCAGTTAAAAAGCTTTTATAAGGATCGAGCTCGGCTGTCCACCGCAAGGCATCCTAGTGCCAGTCCCAGCCCCTATGCCTTGGGGTGCCTCCTGATGCTCTTCACTGAGTATCCCGTGGTCCCGAAGCATTTCCTTTGAAAAAATTAAGTGTCCAAACTACAGGTGGTGTAGCTTGCTTAACAGCTGGGATAATCCGCTGACTAGCAGACACTGCTACTAGGCACAAAGTATTTCCTGGGCTAGATGCAGTTAAAAATTTGTAAGTAGATACTCTCGTTGGATGCTGAGAAAGCATTCCATAGAGTCTCCTGGCACGCCATATATGATTCTCTTAAAAAGCTTGGGGTAGGGGTCTAGGGGACCCTTTTATAGCCAAAATCACGGCCCTGTATCACAATACGTCACCTAGGCTGAAGATAAATGGAACTGTAGCACCGAGGGCCCGGTTGCTACAGACGTATTGCACCTCACCCAGAGGTGTGATATCTCACTCTCAGATAAGGATGGAGTGTGGATCAGGACCCGACACCTGCATGCATTACACCACATTGCCGTGGGGCAGGGCGACCAATATGCCCCTGAGATGGGCACGACAGTCCCTGTCCCTGGCTGGAGTGGGGGGAGGGAACACTGAGGAAGGGGAACCCTGCAGTGCAGGAGCAGGGAGGAAGCAGTTCCTGGGTGCATTGAGAAGGGAGTATAAAAGGTGGGCACCATCTTAGTTCAGTGCAGAGAAGTCTGAGCAGAAGTGGCAGGGAGCAGGGGCTCTGCATGAGCTCTGCTCCGGAGGCGGGCCTAGTAACCGAGGCCCAGGCCTGCAAGAGGGAGAAGGAAGGAAGAGGAGCGGAGAAGGCTCCAGGAACGAGGAATGAAGGGATCCCAGGGGTGCGGACGGGCGAGTCGCCACCGCACGCCCGAATCCACCTGCGTGGAGGGGTCAGGCCAAAGGGGGAGACCGGTCCCCGAACTAGTGGAGGCAGGAAACGACCCTCAGCTAGAAACCGGAGGCTCTGACATTTTATGTGGCG
Organism: Phyllobates terribilis; assembly: GCF_046119375.1. Classification (NCBI taxonomy): domain Eukaryota; kingdom Metazoa; phylum Chordata; class Amphibia; order Anura; family Dendrobatidae; genus Phyllobates; species Phyllobates terribilis. The sequence goes on from NW_027362768.1 coordinate 20,167,120, forward strand.
CAGCCCCTTGCTCCACCCGCTAGGAAGGCACCACATAGGGTCAGGGAAACTGGCGCCAAGTTTACCAAGAGGAGGCCCGAGGCAGCCGGACAGAAGTGTTGGTAAGAAAGGCCAGACAAAGGACACACAAAGGGGGTCCTGTGAAGCGCTCCAAAGTTATCTGGGAGTTGTCTAAGCCCCTCACCTGGTGAGCACAGTACGACGTGGGCAGCCGTTACCTGCAGACGTGGTCTGGATAATAAGAACTGTGAGTAAAGGCCCTGAACTGCATCACTGACTCTGTGTCGTTACTGCTGCTGCCCTGCACCATCACCCCCATCCTCCGCATACACTGCCCTGAGGCTATACTCCTCCCGTGGGGAGTTATGCTACGCTCTGCTGCACCCACAACACCAGCCTTAGCGGTCTGCCCTGTAGGGGCGGTTCACTCTGACCGCAATCCACGGGTGGCGTAGTCGGACATTTAAACATCAAAACCACATAAATAGTTCCGCCACTGGTTTGACCGCCCTGAGCCACGGAACCGGATCGCCGCCACGAAGACTACAACCACCAGCATCCACCAAAAAGGGTCCGGCTCCGGGTGTCCCAAGGCCCAGGGGGTGCGTCAGAACATTTTCATCACCTTTCACAATCACCAATGGGACAAGGCAGGGATGTCCTCTGTCCCCTCTCTTATACATCCTAGTGACGGAGCACCTGCTCTCATCAATTCGCCATAACCCCAATATTAGGTGGATTGAGGTGGGAGGCACCGAGTACAAGTGCTCTCTATTTGCTGATGATGTCCTAGTATATATCACTCAATCACATATATCCATCCCTGCTGTTATGGCTGAAATAGATCACTTTGTTACATGGTAAAATTTTAAAATCAATGCAGCGAAGTCTGAGGCCCTCGATGTCTCCCTCCCTAAATCCATATAGGATTCCATCCAGTCCAACTTTCCCTTTGCCTGGCCCTCACAGGGTATCAAATACTTAGGAATTCCTATTCATAGAGACCTCTCCCATCTATGTTATCTTAATTTTGGGCCCTTTATTGAACAATTCCATACAGACCACGGTTGGCAAGATAGAACTGTAAGATTCACTACGTGAACCACTGGTGTTTTGTGGAAAAGCACATGTACACCGCGTTCCAAATTATTATGCAAAAAGTGTTTAGGAGTGATAAGGGAAGAATTTGTTTGTTTGTCAGTTAAACTCATTGATGGTGATGTGTGTCAGGGCTCTTTATATCACTGTAAGCAATTGCAGACACCTGTGCTAATTAGTTTGGCAGGTGTGTCCAATGAAAGGCAAGACTACTTAAGAAGGCTCTCTCACATTATTAAGCAGCCTACATTTTCTGCCAAAATCGGAAAGAAAAAGGATGTGTCGGCTGCTGAGAAGCAACAAATTGTGGAGTGTTTAGGTCAAGGCATGACTACAATCAACATTGTGCGATGATCAGGATGAAGTGTCTTGGCAATCAAGAAGTATGTAGCTGATTCACAGTACACACGTGTGCGTGCTGATAAGGGCAAATTGAGGACTCTTTCCTACAGGCAATTACGTCAGGTTGAAAGAGCAACGGCAAAAAAGCCTTGTCATAGCAGCAGACAAGTTTTTGAAGCTGCTTGTGCCTCCAACGTCCCCCGAACAACAAGATGCAGGGTCCTTCAGAGGTTTGCAGCTGTGCATACGCCATCCTGTCGACCTCCTCTATCCACTTCACACAAGCAGAAACGGCTCCAGTGGGCCAAACATTACATGAAGACTGATTTCAAAACTGTTTTGTTCACGGATGAGTGCCGTGCAGCGCTCGATGGTCCAGATGAATGGAGTGGAGGATGGCTGGTTGATGGACACCCCACGCAAACACGGCTACAGCGCCAACAAGGAGGAGGTGGAGTAATGTTTTGGGCTGGAATCATGGGGAGAGAGATTGTCGGCCCCTTTAGGATCCCTGAAGGCGCTAAAGATGAACTCCATAATGTATGTGGATTTTCTCAAACAGCACTTCCTGCCATGGTTCAAGAAGAAGAACCGTGTATTTCACAGCAAGATCATTTTTCTGCATGATAATGCACCATCTCATGCTGCACATAAAACATCTGCATCTCTGGCTGATATGGGCATAAAAGGGGACAAACTTATGGTGTGACCCCCATGCTCCCCTGACCTCTACCCCATTCAGAACCTTTGGAGCATCATTAAAAGGAGTGTCTATGATGGCGGGAGGCAGTTCACATCTAAGCAACAGCTCTGGGAGGGTATTCTGTCCTCATGCAAAACAATTGAAGCAGAAACCATCCAAAACCTGACAAATTCAATGGACGAGAGAGTTCAGAAGCTCCTTTCGAACAAGGGGTCCTATGTGAAAATGTAACATCACCTAGAATAAAGTTTTGAGTTGAAAACTGTTTGATTTCAGTTTCTAACAACCTGCTAATGCTTATAATTTCAAAAATGACCATTTTTTTGGTCTTTATTAAAATGAAAAGGTTGATCGAAAAGTTTGGGGGATCTAAGAGTGTGGCAACCCAGTAGTCATGATTACTTCGAATTCTGACAATATGAGGGTCATGCTGCAGGTAGTGCAGCAAGAAGGCACTTATGTGTCTTGCGCATCTCGGAGCCCCAAAATTATTTTCCGGGCTAGATGCAGCTAAAAATTATTTTTAATTTTAAATCTGGTGAAGCTTATTATAGATGGCCTAATAGGATCAGTGCTGCACACTGCTACAAAGCCCAAATTATTTTCCAGTCAAGATACAGATAAACATGATTAGTAATTTGAAAGCTTAAAACGGTTGGTAGGGTGATTTTAACCAATCATCAAGCTTTTACTCTCCCCAGGATGACACAGGGGTAGAAAAGTCGTTTCGGATCCATGATTTGTTCATCTTTATGAACGTGAGTCTGTCTACATTATCAGTGGAGAGTAGAGATGAGCGGTGTTCGACTAGAACTGTTCGCCAATCTCAAATTCGAGCTGTTTTGGGCGGTGTTCGAGTTGTTCGACGAACCCGAACGATTTGCAAAAAATTCGGCTGTTCGAGGTTATGTTCGATAACTGTTCGTGCACCAAAAGCGTAACTGGATTTTTTCACATCATGCAGGGGTTGTCTGCCACTCACTGTAATGTCACAGCCATGGTGGTTGTGGCATTACAGTGATTGCCCAAATCGATGGGAACAGTGCCAACAGTGAAACATGAAAAGCCGGCAATTCAGCAGCGGCATACACCTGTACCCGACAATTTAGAACCGAAAGAATAGAGCTTCACACATAGATTAGATAGATATAAACATGTCAGCCACATATATACAAAGTACAGTGAAAGTGCTGCTTACTGTACTTGTCATTTAGTGTAAAGGATTTATCAAAAAAAATAATAGTGTTTTCATGCACCGTCTCTTTAAAAAAGCCGGCCAGCAATTCAGCAGCGGTACCCGACAATTTAGAATAGAAGGAATAGAGAATCACACATAGATTAGATAGATAGAAACATGTCAGTCACATATATATGAAGTACAGTGATAGTGTTGCTTACTGTACTTGTCATTTAGTGTAAAGGATTTATTTAAAAAAATAATAGTGTTTTCATGCACCGTCTCTTTAAAAAAGCCGGCCGGCAATTCAGCAGCGGTACCCGACAATTTATAACAGACAGAATAGAGCTTCACACATAGATTAGATAGATAGAAACATGTCAGTCACATATATATGAAGTACAGTGATAGTGTTGGTTACTGTACTTGTCATTTAGTATTAAAATAAAGGATTTATTATTAAAAAAATTGGCGTGGGGTTCCCCTTAATTTTAGGCTCTAGCGGAGGTTAAGCAGACGGCTGGGGCAGATGTTTGAAGCCTGGGAAGGGGGTAATACCCACGGAGCTTCCCAGGCTACTAATATCAGCCCCCAGCTGAATACATAGCCTTTACTAGCTATTAAAATGGGGGACCCCCCAAAAAAAATGACGTGGGGTCCCCCCTAATTTAATAGCTAGCAAAGGCTAGGCAGACAGCTGGGGGCTGATATTAATAGCCCAGGAAGGGAGCCATGAATATTGGCCCCCTCCCAGGCTAGAAACACCAGCCGTCAGCCGCCCCAGAAATGGCGCATTCATAGGATGCGCCAATTCTGGCACTTAGCCTCGCTCTTCCACGCTGCCCTGGTGCGGTGGCAGGGGGTAATAGGGTTGGGGTTGATGTCAGCTTATAATGCCAGCTGACATCAAGCCCAGGTTAGTAATGGAGAGGCGTCTATAAGACACCCCCATTACTAACCCCATAGTCAAAGTTAAAAAAAAACAAACACCCAGAATAAAGTCCTTTAATTGAAATAAAGACACAATCCTTTATTGTTCTAAATTAAACCATACTTACCGTCACGCCCATTCCAGCTGAAGCCAACGATCTCCTGCAATAAAAGAAAAATAATAAAGCAACCTCATCCTTACCTTTCCATGGTTCCCACGACAGCTTCAGCTCTGCTACATCGAGATGACAGGCTGGACCGCAGCAGAACGCTGCCATCCAGCCTCTCATCCCGCAGACACTGAGAAGCGCAGGCTTGCTTGCGCTGCTCAGCGTCTCTCTGTGACGACATCCAGATGAGCCGAGTTCATGTCCAATGAACTCGGCTCACCTCATGCACGTCACTGACAGCGTGGGAAAATTCTCAAGCTGAAGCTGTGAGTGCAGGAGAATTCTCCCACGCTGTCAGTGACGTGCATAAGGTGAGCTCATGTCCAATGAACTCAGCTCACCTCCTGCACGTCACTGACAGCGTGGGAAAATTCTCCTGCACTCAGCGCTTCAGCGTGAGAATTCTCCCGCTGAAGCGCTGAGTGCAGGAGAATTTTCCCACGCTGTCAGTGACGTGCATAAGGTGAGCTCATGTCCAATGAACTCAGCTCACCTTCTGCACGTCACTGACAGCGTGGGAGAATTCTCCTGCACTCAGCGCTTCAGTGTGAGAATTCTCCCACGCTGAAGCGCTGAGTGCAGGAGAATTTTCCCACGCTGTCAGTGACGTGCATGAGGTGAGCCGAGTTCATTGGACATTAACTCGGCTCATCTGGATGCCCTCACAGAGAGACACTGTGGAGCGCAAGCAAGCCTGCGCTTCTCAGTGTCTGCGGGATGACAGGCTGGATGGCAGCGTTCTGCTGCGGTCCAGCCTGTCATCTCGATGTAGCAGAGCTGAAGCTGTCATGGGAACCATGGAAAGGTAAGGATGATGTTGCTTTATTATTTTTCTTTTATTTCAGGAGATCGTTGGCTTCAGCTGGAATGGGCGTGATGGTAAGTATGGTTTAATTTAGAACAATAAAGAATTGTGTGTTTATTTCAATTAAAGGACTTTTTTCTGGGTGTTGTGTTTTTTTTAAATACTTTACTAGAAATTCATGGTGGTCATGTCTAATATTGGCGTGACCCCATGAATTTCGGGCTTAGGGCCAGCTGATAATGCCAAGCTGGCCCTAACCCCTTTATTACCCAGTGAGCCACCGCACCAGGGCCCTGGATGAGTTGGGTACAGCGCCAGAAGATGGCGCTTCTATGAACGCGCCATTTTCCGGGGTGGCTGCGGACTGCAATTTGCAGCGGGGGGGCCCAGAAAGCTTGGGCCTCCCTGCGCTGCAGATTCCAGCCCCCAGCTGCCTAGTTGTACCTGGCTGGACACAAAAATAGGGCGAAGCCCCACATATTTTTTTTTTAATTATTTCATGAAATTCATGAAATAATTAAGAAAAAAAGGCCTTCCCTATATTGTTGTGTCCGGCCAGGTACAAATAGGCAGCTGGTGGTTGGGGGCAGCCCGTTCCTGCCTGCTGTACCTGGCTGGACACAAATATAGTGCGAAGCCCCACATCAATTTTTTTTAAATTATTTCATGAATTTCCTGAAATAATTTAAAAAAATTGAAGTGGGGCTTCGCACTATATTTGTGTCCAGCCAGGTACAGCAGGCAGTAACGGGCTGCCCCCAACCACCAGCTGCCTATTTGTACCTGGCCGGACACAACAATATAGGGAAGCCCTTTTTTTCTTAATTATTTCATGAATTTCATGAAATAATTAAAAAAAATTGAAGTGGGGCTTCGCACTATATTTGTGTCCAGCCAGGTACAGCAGGCAGGAACGGGCTGCCCCCATCCACCAGCTGCCTATTTGTACCTGGCCGGACACAACAACATAGGGAAGCCCTTTTTTTCTTAATTATTTCATGAATTTCATGAAATAATTAAAAAAAATTGAAGTGGGGCTTCGCACTATATTTGTGTCCAGCCAGGTACAGCAGGCAGGGACGGGCTGCCCTCAACCACCAGCTGACTATTTGTACCTGGCCGGACACAACAATATAGGGAAGGCCCTTTTTTCTTAATTATTTCATGAATTTCATGAAATAATTAAAAAAAAAGTACGTGGGGCTTCGCCCTATTTTTGTGTCCAGCCAGGTACAACTAGGCAGCTGGGGGCTGGAATCTGCAGCGCAGGGAGGCCCAAGCTTTCTGGGCCCCCCCCCGCTACAAATTGCAGTCCGCAGCCACCCCGGAAAATGGCGCGTTCATAGAAGCGCCATCTTCTGGCGCTGTACCCAACTCATCCAGGGCCCTGGTGCGGTGGCTCACTGGGTAATAAAGGGGTTAGGGCCAGCTTGGTATTATCAGCTGGCCCCAAGCCCAAAATTCATGGGGTCACGCCAGTATTAGACATGACCACCATGAATTTCTAGTAAAGTATTTAAAAAAAACACAACACCCAGAATAAAGTCCTTTAATTGAAATAAAGACACAATTCTTTATTGTTCTAAATTAAACCATACTTACCATCACACCCATTCCAGCTGAAGCCAACGATCTCCTGCAATAAAAGAAAAATAATAAACCAACCTCATCCTTACCTTTCCATGGTTCCCACGACAGCTTCAGCTCTGCTACATCGAGATGACTGGCTGGACCGCAGCAGAACGCTGCCATCCAGTCTGTCATCCCGCAGACACTGAGAAGCGCAGGCATGCTTGCGCTCCTCACTGTCTCGCTGTGACGGCATCCAGATGAGCCGAGGTCATGTCCAATGAACTCGGCTCACCTCATGCACGTCACTGACAGCGTGGGAAAATTCTCACGCTGAAGTGCTGAGTGCAGGAGAATTCTCCCACGCTGTCAGTGATGTGCATGAGGTGAGCTCATGTCCAATGAACTCAGCTCACCTCCTGCACGTCACTGACAGCGTGGGAAAATTCTCCTGCAATCAGCGCTTCAGCGTGAGAATTTTCCCACGCTGTCAGTGACGTGCATGAGGTGAGCCGAGTTCATTGGACATGAACTCGGCTCATCTGGATGTCGTCACAGAGAGACGCTGAGCAGCGCAAGCAAGCCTGCGCTTCTCAGTGTCTGCGGGATGACAGGCTGGATGGCAGCGTTCTGCTGCGGTCCAGCCTGTCATCTCGATGTAGCAGAGCTGAAGCTGTCGTGGGAACCATGGAAAGGTAAGGATGAGGTTGCTTTATTATTTTTCTTTTATTGCAGGAGATCGTTGGCTTCAGCTGGAATGGGCGTGACAGTAAGTATGGTTTAATTTAGAACAATAAAGGATTGTGTCTTTATTTCAATTAAAGGACTTTATTCTGGGTGTTTGTGTTTTTTTTAACTTTGACTATGGGGTTAGTAATGGGGGTGTCTTATAGACGCCTCTCCATTACTAACCTGGGCTTGATGTCAGCTGGCATTATAAGCTGACATCAACCCCAACCCTATTACCCCCTGCCACCGCACCAGGGCAGCGTGGAAGAGCGAGGCTAAGTGCCAGAATTGGCGCATCCTATGAATGCGCCATTTCTGGGGCGGCTGACGGCTGGTGTTTCTAGCCTGGGAGGGGGCCAATATTCATGGCTCCCTTCCTGGGCTATTAATATCAGCCCCCAGCTGTCTGCCTAGCCTTTGCTAGCTATTAAATTAGGGGGGACCCCACGTCATTTTTTTTGGGGGGTCCCCCATTTTAATAGCTAGTAAAGGCTATGTATTCAGCTGGGGGCTCATATTAGTAGCCTGGGAAGCTCCGTGGGTATTACCCCCTTCCCAGGCTTCAAACATCTGCCCCAGCCGTCTGCTTAACCTCCGCTAGAGCCTAAAATTAAGGGGAGCCCCACGCCAATTTTTTTAATAATAAATCCTTTATTTTAATACTAAATGACAAGTACAGTAACCAACACTGTCACTGTACTTCATATATATGTGACTGACATGTTTCTATCTATCTAATCTATGTGTGATGCTCTATCTTTCTGTTCTAAATTGTCGGGTACCGCTGCTGAATTGCCGGCCGGCTTTTTTAAAGAGACAGTGCATGAAAACACTATTATTTTTTTAAATAAATCCTTTACACTAAATGACAAGTATAGTAAGCAACACTATCACTGTACTTATTATATATGTGACTGACATGTTTCTATCTATCTAATCTATGTGTGAAGCTTTATTCTTTCTGTTCTAAATTGTCGGGTACAGATGCTGAATTGCCGGCTGGCTTTTTTAAAGAGACGGTGCATGAAAACACTAATATTTTTTTTAATAAATCCTTTACACTAAATGACAAGTGCAGTAACCAACACTGTCACTGTGCTTCTTATATGTGTGACTGACATGTTTCTATCTATCTAATCTATGTGTGATGCTCTATTCCTTCTTGTCTAAATTGTCGGGTACCGGTGTATGCCGCTGCTGAATTTGCCGGCCGGCTTTTTTAAAGAGAGTGTCTTCTGAGCAGTTTGTCAGCTTTTGGACACCTTTGCAGGTGTTTTCTATGTGTTTCTATGTGTTTTTGTTTGCCTGCCATTGGTTTTAACGGTGTTCGACGGTGTTCTAAGGTGTTCGACGAACAGTTCGACGAACAGTTCCTCGAACATCCCGGTGTTCGACGAACCGAACCGAACCCGAACACTACGGGGGTGGCTCAACACTAGTGGAGAGCCGCGTGCGCTTATCTGTCAGCACACCACCAGCAGCGCTGAACACACGTTCAGACAGAACGCTGGCTGCGGGGCATGACAAGATCTCCAAGGCGTAAGTGGCTAGCTCCGGCCATTTATCCAGATTGGAAGCCCAAAAAGAGGAAGGGTCCAGTGACACAGTCGTGGCTTCAATGTTTACTTGGAGATACTCCTGTACCATCGTCTCTAGGCGTTGACTATGTGTCAGACTTCTTGTCTCCTGTGGCCTTGCAAAGGATGGGCTAAAAAAGTGGTGAAATGATTCCGCAAAATTGATGTTACCAGCAGATACTGTGGTTCTGTTACGGTTTGAGTGCTGAACACTTGACGGTCCCACGGTTGGCAAGTTGGAACTGTGAGATTCACTACGTGCACCACTGGTATTTTGTGGAAAAGCACATGTAAGATTCTGCAACAGTCTCTGCTGATACTCCTGCATGCGTGCATCCCTTTCTATGGCAGGAATAATTTCTGCAAATTTACTTTTGTACCGGGGATCTAACAGTGTGGCAACCCAGTAGTCAGGATTATTTCTAATTCTCACAATTCGAGGGTCATGTTGCAGGTAGTGCAGCAAGAAGGCACTCATGTGTGTTGCGCATCCAGGAGCACCAAGTCCCTGTTGTGTTGGTGGCGAGGTAACAATCATGCTTCCTTCCTCTGTCCTCTCCCCCCAACCTCGCACAACAGAAATGTGATCAAGGTCTCCCTCATCTGATGAGTCTTCCATCAGTTCGTCCTCCACTTCTTCCTGGGCTCCTGCACCTTCCTCACTAGTTTGGCTGCTACCATGCGCCCTGGTAAAATCATCTCCCCCACCCTCACATGCCTGCCGCCTTGGTGCTGCCGACCGTCTGGACCTTGCAGATGTTAGCCCTTCCGCATACAACTCCTCCTCCTCTACTTCCTCCACCTCCTCTTGTGCCACCACCTGACTCCGAATTCTGTTTAACATGTGCTCCAGCATGTAAATCACCGGAATAGTCATGCTGATAATGGCATCGTCAGCACTAAACATCTTCGTCGCCATTTCAAAACTGTGCAGAAGGGTGCATAGGTCCCTGATCTGAGACCACTCCTCCAGCGTGATTTGCCCCACCTCTGAATCTCGTTGGCCCAGGCTATACGTCAGAACGTATTGCACCAGGGCTTGTCGGTGCTGCCACAGTCGCTGCAACATGTGCAGAGTTGAATTCCACCGGGTAGGCACATCGCATTTTAGCCGGTGAAGTGGCAGGCCCAACGACTTCTGTAGAGATGTAAGTCGCTGAGCTGCGGGATGCGAACGGCGGAAGTGAGCACACAGCGACCGTGCCCTCTGCAGAAGGCCATCTAGTCTGGGATAGTGGGCTAAAAATCAGGTTCAACACGTGAGCCATACAAGGCACGTGTGTGACATTGCCCCGGCGAAGGGCCGCACCCAGGTTTGCAGCATTGTCGCACACGGCCTTCCCTGGTTTCAGGTCCAGTGGAGACAACCATTCATGAAATTGGTTCTCCAGAGCTGACCACAACTCCTCAGCTGTGTGACTCACATTTCCCAGACATTTCAATGTAAAAACCGCCTGATGACGTTGAGCCCTACTGCCAGCATAGTAAGGAGGTGTGCAGGATCCCTTCTGCGCAGTTAGAAAGCTTGTGGCATGACCAGACAGGCTTTGGGTGCAGGTGGAAGACCGAGAGGAGGTTGAGGAGGCAGAAGCAGTGGAGGAACTTTGACATAAAGAGGATTGACGCACAACTCGTGGGGACGGCAAAACTTGGACAGCAGCCCCTTGTCCTGCTGTCACCATAGTTACCCAGTGCCCAGTCAGCGACATGTAACGCCCCTGTCCATGCCTACTCGTCCAAGTGTCTGTGGTGAAATGCACCCTGTCACACACAGAGTTTCTCAAAGAAGCGGTGATGTTGTGTGCGACATGCTGGTGGAGCGCAGGCACACCTTTCTTTGAGAAGTAGTGCCGACTGGGCATCTGGTACTGGGGCACTGCGACGGACATAAGGTCTCGAAAATCCTCTGTGTCCACCAGGCGGAAAGGCAGCATTTGTGTAGCCAAGAGCTTGCAGATGGTGAAATTCAACCTCTTAGCTTTCTCATGGCTAGGAGGAAATGGTCTTTTACTTGTCCACATCTGAGGGACCGAGGGCTGGCTATTGTGCTTAGACGGGGTTGATAAGGGTGTCCCCAGCAAACTGCCGGTCTGTGAGGAAGATGCAGGCGGACATGTTAGGTTGCCTTGATCCAAAGGTGGTGCTATCGATGTCGGACAGCGCTCAAGACCAGCTGGTGTTACCACCTCCAAAGAAAATGATGACCTGCCAATCACGCTGGCTGTTGCGGGTAAAGAGGTGGCAGGTCTGCGCCCCAAAACAGGTGTGACTGCTGTCCCCCCAGTCACAGAGGATGAAGAGGCCGCGGATGCACAAGATATGGCAGACGGTGGTTGGCCCGGCCAGCTAGGCCGCATTGTAGCACACTGAGCTTCCCACTGCAACTTATGCTTCATGTCCATGTGCCGGTTCATGCATGAAGTACTCAAACTATGTATTTTTTGGCCTCTACTTAGCTTTTGCTGACAAATGTTACAGATAACACGAGTTGGGTCATCTTTATCGATCTGAAAAAATGCCCAGGCTATGCAAGGCTTAGCACCCATGCGACCTGAAGAGCCACCACGACTTGTGGTGAGAGGCAGAGTTGTGTTTGAGGATGCAGTTGTTGACGTGCTTCCAGTACTACGTCTCTGTCCAGGAAGGCGCAACCTGACCTCGTCGTCACTAGCATCTTCCTCCACCTCCTCTGCTGACCTCATCTCTTGGCTGACTGTGGGTTGACAGTAAGTGGGATCTCCGACCTCATCATCATCACCCTGTGCGTTATCACACCCGTCGTCCTCAGAGCCAACCTGTTCCTGCCCTGACAAAAAACTAAAGTTGTCGCTCCAATCAGGTATTTGAGTCTTATCATCGTCTTCCTCATTGTCTCCACCAACAGGAGTTACAGTTTGGGAATGAGGGTCTACATTATGGTCAGAACCTTCTGCGTCTGGTCCTGGATCCGACTCATAAAGATTCTGGGCATCAGTGCAGATCATTTCCTCGTCTGGATTCACAGAAGCGCTGGAGTCGACCTCTGATTCCCAGGCTATAGTATGAGTAAACAGCTCTGCAGACTCAACCATCTGTTCTACCTCATACTCAGACGGGCAGCTGGAGATTTGGGAGCTGTGAGGAAGCAAGTGCGATTTGGGTGACACCTTTGGGGACTGGAGTATTTGTGATGTTGAAGTTGATGTGGAGGAGAGCCCACTTAAAGGAGCACTTGATATCCGTTGAAGCACCTGCTGTTTTTGTGCCTCATCTGGAATTTGGAGCGATTGGCGTGGCCGTAAGAAAGGGATCTTATCACATTGTCCGCTAAAAGAAGTAGACATTTTAGTTTGGCTGGAAGATGGTCTTTCTTCTGCACCTACCCCACGGACACAACCTTTTTTCCCCTTCCCAACACGCCTATTCCCCTTTCCACCAGCAGCAGGCCTTTTTCCACTCATTTTGGTGGTTAACTAATTCACAACTCTGGAGTTGTTTGCACAAAAAAACAATGGATGGTAACCGAGCAGAGCTGAGTGGCCAAACTGTGGTATTAGGCCAAAACTATTGGCTGGGTTAGATGCAGAAAAAAATTATTTTTAATTTGCAACCTGATGGAGGTCAGTATAGATGGACTAATAGACCAAGTCCCACACACTGCTAGAAGCCCAAATATTTTTTCAGAGCTAGATGCAGAAAAAAATTATTTTTAATTTGCAACCTGATGGAGGTCAGTATAGATGGACTAATAGACCAAGTCCCACACACCGCTAGAAGCCCAAATATTTTTTCAGAGCTAGATGCAGAAAAAAATTATATTCAATTTGCAACCTGCTGGAGGTCAGTATAGAAGGACTAATAGAACAAGTCCCACACACTGCTAGAAGCCCAAATATTTTTTCAGAGCTAAATGAAGAAAAAAATTATTTTTAATTTGCAACCTGATGGAGGTCAGTATAGATGGACTAATAGACCAAGTCCCACACACCGCTAGAAGCCCAAATATTTTTTCAGAGCTAGATGCAGAAATTTTTTTTATTCAATTTGCAACCTGATGGAGGTCAGTATAGATGGACTAATAGACCAAGTCCCACACACTGCTAGAAGCCCAAATATTTTTTCAGAGCTAGATGCAGAAAAAAATTATTTTTAATTTGCAACCTGATGGAGGTCAGTATAGATGGACTAATAGACCAAGTCCCACACACTGCTAGAAGCCCAAATATTTTTTCAGAGCTAGATGCAGAAAAAAATTATTTTTAATTTGCAACCTGATGGAGGTCAGTATAGATGGACTAATAGAACAAGTCCCACACGCTGCTAGAAGCCCAAATATTTTTTCAGAGATAAATGAAGAAAAAAATTATTTTTAATTTGCAACCTGATGGAGGTCAGTATAGATGGACTAATAGACCAAGTCCCACACACTGCTAGAAGCCCAAATATTTTTTCAGAGCTAAATGAAGAAAAAAATTATTTTTAATTTGCAACCTGATGGAGGTCAGTATAGATGGACTAATAGACCAAGTCCCACACACTGCTAGAAGCCCAAATATTTTTTCAGAGCTAGATGCAGAAAAAAATTATATTCAGTTTGCAACCTGATGGAGGTCAGTATAGATGGACTAATAGAATGATGCTATGCCCAAAAGATTTTACTTCACTAGGTGCAGTAAAAAAATTGGTATTCTATACACAGGTGGTATATCTTGCAACACAGATAGGCTACTCCACTGACTAACACACTCTGCAATAGGCCAAAAAGGATTAGCTTTGCTAGATTCAGCCAAATGCTGTGAAAAAAACTTGCACAGCACTGGCACAGACCTGCCTGGCAAAAACTGATAGGAACTGATGTAACCTAGTCCTGAAAAGGACTCCAATTACAATTAGTCTTTACTCCCACAATCTATCTATTTAAGAGCACAGACCTGCTTGATAAAAGTCGTAGGAAATGCTGTAACCTAGTCCTTAAAAGGACTGCAATCACAACTATTCCCTACTCCCAAGCTATCTGTATATTTGTGCGAAAATTGGCTTGAAATTAACAAGGTATAGCGCACACAGCAACAGCGGTGCCGTCTAACACGCAGCTGCAGCAGTGAGAAAATGGTGGCGACGGGGAAAATGGCTTGGTCTTATAGGGCAAGGACATGTGACATACACTGCCAATCACACATGCCCTTGCTTGTGTGAAAAAAAGCACTTCGCTCCGTGTGTGCGCTGCTGATAGGCTGACAGATTGCACCTCCCCACTGCAAATGCGGGAAAGAGAAAAAAAAATGGAGATCTTCATTGTTCCTGCAGAGATCCATCCCCTGCCCCTCCCCCCGCCCCGCTGTACACTCAAACTGCGTATTAACATTAATTTTCATCATTACTGAGAAAAAATCCAGTTATGATTTTGGTGCACGAACAGTTATCGAACATAACCTCGAACAGCCGAATTTTTCTGAAATTGTTCGTGTTCACCGACCGGCTCGAACACCGCCCAAAACAGCTCGAATTTGAGATTGGCGAACAGTTCGAGTAGAACAACGCTCATCTCTAGTCAAAAGGTCATAAGTAATCATCTAATATATAAAGCTGAATGTGTGTGTGTGTGTGTGTGTGTGTGTATGTATGTGTGTATGTGTATGCATGTATGTGTGTGTGTGTATGTATGTATATGTGTGTGTGTGTGTATGTGTGTGTGTGTATGCATGTATGTATGTATGTGTGTATGTCCGGGATTGGCATCTGCACCGTCGCAGCTACAGCCACAAAATTTTGCACAGTCACACGTCTGGACCTCGAGAGCGTCATAGGCTATGTTGTGAGGTAAAATTTTAATCCTGCGCGTTCCAATTCACCAAACAATTTTGCCCCTATCTACATAATGAGGAAAAAGTGAAACAAAAAGTGTTGGAGGCAAATTGACAACTGTCTCGTGAACAAGGGAGAATATTCATACTCATACTCACCACACACGGGGATATGAACACACACACAAAATGCGCCACACACTACCACGTGCTTGAACACATATACCACCCTCAGCACACACAAAACTCATCTCACGTACATTTATCAGGCTTCCAATAGCAACCAATCACAGCTCAGCTTCTATTTTGCTACAGTTAATTAATCTGAGCTGTGTTTGGTTAATATAGGCAACAAAGGACATTCTCAGTATAACAAAGCTTGTGTAAGGTAATAAGATGTCAGTTAGGGTGTGTTGGTGGAAAGGCTGATGTCAGTCACATTACTTCTATGTGAGAGGATATAGAAACTGCCAGTTACAGACTATTTTTACCACAATAATGCCTCATAAGAAAAGGAATTTCATGGCACGAATGTCAGCTGATGTGAAAAGAAAAGCTGCATTACAGGCCAATGAAAAATGTGAAGACCGAGAAACAAAGCAGACACACATGAGAACAGCAGCTGCTTCCTCAAGAGCCAATGAACTTTCTGAGCAGAGGGAAGCGAGGCTTGCAGACAAGAGCTGCTTCCTCAAGGGCCAATGAACTTTCTGAGCAGAGGGAAGCGAGGCTTGCAGACATGAAAACAAGAGCTGCTTCCTCAAGACGCAATGAACTTTCTGAGGACAGGGAAGAGAGGCTTGCAGACATGAAAAGAATAGCTGCTTCCTCAAGAGCCAATGAACTTTCTGAGGAGAGGGAAGCGAGGCTTGCAGACATGAAAACAAGAGCTGCTTCCTCAAGGGCCAATGAACTTTCTGAGGAGAGGGAAGCGAGGCTTGCAGACATGAAAACAAGAGCTGCTTCCTCAAGAGCCAATGAACTTTCTGAGGAGAGGGAAGCGAGGCTTGCAGACATGAAAACAAGAGCTGTTTCCTCAAGGGCCAATGAACTTTCTGAGGAGAGGGAAGCGAGGCTTGCAGCCAAGAGAACAAGAACTGCTTTCTCAAGAGCCAATGAACTTTCTGAGGAGAGGGAAGCGAGGCTTGCATATAAGAGAAGAAGAGCTGCTTTTTCAAGGGCCAATGAGTCATCTCACATTTCTATCTATTTGCTTTGTGGTTTTTGTGTGGAGAATAAATTTTTGTTAACACATTCTATTTTGCTAACAGCAGATATTAACCTAGGCGAAACTGGGTAGTACAGCTTGTTATAAATATAATTTTATTAGTAGCAAAAAGACATACAATTAAAATACACAAAAAGGACTGTGCTATATAGCACCGGCCAAAGGATTAGTACCTGTCAATACATGACTAGAGGTGATTAGATGGACTCACAACTGAAAGAGAGGGACAGCAATAGTACAACATGGGTTAGAAAATGACCAATTGCTGTATTATAGTGGGTCAGTCCAAAATGAGCTCAAACAGGTCTACCCGCGATACAACTGAACATGGAGTACCCACTAAGGATACATCCTTAATTTATATGCCCCCTGTGGGGTAGTAAAAGTAATATCAGGTAGAGTCTCTCCAAGCATTAACTACAGCTATTCCCCACATATAATGCATTCAAAAATAATAGTACATCATATCCATATTAAATAGTCAGACAAATCCTTATACATGTTATAGAATGCACTAAATCCGGGATCAAAATGCCCGTGTCTTACCCATATTTCTTGTGGCTGGATCCTTGTGCCCCTACGCATGTTTTGGTGTGCAAGACACCTTTTTCAAGGGGAATAACTGTCTTACTACATAAAGAGCTTAATGTTGAGGTGAGTCCGAGAAAAACATCAGCTGACGTTGGAGCGATGACTCTGTTGTTGTAGATGACAACAATGAAAGGGAACATTTTCCCTATTGAATTTTTAAATAGCCTTACCCCATCAGGCATGCCAAGTCATTGCCTTAGACTTAAGGTGGGCAGCATTATTATGTTGTTGAGAAATTTGAATACAAAACTAGGACTCCGCAGTGGTACACGATTAGTTGTAACATCATTGAATAGAAATGTTCTTGAGGCAGAGATTTTAACAGTATCAGCTGAAGGTGATAAGGCATACAAAGAGATTTACACGCGATCTGCCCTGGTACAATTCACTTTTTGAATTGGCGAACATCTCTATAATCTTCTAAATTTTATTTTTGTTTTCCGTAATTCCATTTACTAATTTATTAATTATGACAACTTTGCTGTTTATCGTGTAAAAAGGCAGAAAGTAAAGAGACATGGGTTATTTGAGTTAGTTTTTATTATGTAGAGCACACTTTTCTAGCTTCTAAAACTTATTTGTTTCGGAACTCGGGCTGCTAGTGATTATAATGTGGATAATGTGGATGATCTCTCTTTTATTTCCCTTTATCCCTCTTTCCCTATTTAAATTTACATTTCCCTTCCTCCCCTTTTTTTTGTCCACCTTTTTTTTCCCCCTTTTCCTTTCCTCTTTCCCCTCCGAATCTCTTCCCATGTTCTCTACTGTGTTTATTTTATGTTACAAGTTTGTTTTATTGAGGTTGATGTAACAGTATATTGCATTTTATTTTCCCTTTACCCTATAAGGTTAAAATCACCAAGTTAAAAGATTATAAAAAAAAAATAAAGCAGTTAGATAGTGTAGTGAGGGAAGGATAGGAAATGTTTAATTAAAGTAAATTAGAAAAAAATAAAATAGATTATGATATTAAAGAAATTGTTCACTACTTTTACATTGATGATCTATCCTTAGGATACGTCATTAATGTCTGTTCGACTGGAGTCCGACACCCCCGCGATCAACTGGTGTCGGTGTTTGGCTGCCGGCCGGAATTACTTACTTGCCTAGCTGCTCTGTCTACTTGTAGTGGCCGCCGCAGGGTACCACACATCTGCTACTGTGTAGTGCCACAGCCACCACAAGTAGATGGAGAAGCTCAGCAAGTGAGGACTTCCTTCGGGCCGCTGCTGACACCGATAACAGCTGATCGGCGAGGATGCCGGGTGTCGGACCTCGGCTGATCAGATATTAATGACTTATCCTAAGGATAGGTCATCAATGTAAAAGTAGTGGACAACCTCTTAAATAAATAGAGATTAAGGAGTAAAATAAAATTGCGTTTTGGACCACCCCTTTAACTGATACATTGTTAAGAGTCTATGGATACAAAAAAGTTCAGAGGACTAACTGCTTCAGAGAAAAAAAAGGGATGAGAAAATACCTGATGCAACTAGGATGACACCTGAGAAAAAATTGTCAGTTTTTCTGTGATGGTAACACACAGATGTGTGAATGTAGCCTAATAGTGGACCTGGTACTCTCATGGGTCATTTAATTGTGCAGTCAACAGAAATATGTAATGAATCACACATAGGATTTCTATGTATTTTGCTCAGTTTCACATGCTGCTATAGAAAAGGGCGTGAACTAGCAAGATATTGTGTCAGTGACTGCGGTGTACGAAGCTCAGCCCTGTAGACAAGTAGCTGGAGGGATCATAACGTCCTTGCTGACTGAAGGCTCATGGGGATAGTTCTCTATGTAATGCATAGCAGTAAAGTCTTTCACACTGTCAAAAACAACAAGCGTTACCTTGTGTCAGAATTCTGCTAGTTCTTTCACAATAGATATTCTGTTTTTACTCACTTAGGTGCAGGAATACATGGGTGCCTATTAATTTAAAGACTGTGTGAAATGTTCAAATGTGACACATGAATAATGCATCACTATTACCATCGCTACAAAAAAATACAATCTGGATTTTAAAGGTAATCTGTTGTGTGAAAAAAACACTATTAACCTGCAGATATGGGGTTAATCTGCAGGTCAGTAACGTTCTGAAGCTGCCCGGCATCCTCACTGAGAGCCCCACTGCTGGGAGGAAATTAACTTTATTCCTCCTGTCAGCCTCGGGCTCTGACTTTCAGAGGCTACCGGGAGGAATAAAGTTAATTTCCTCCTGGCAGCGGGGCTCTCAGTGTGGGCGCCAGGCAGGCTCAGAACACTGTTAACCTGCAAATTAAACCCAATTCTGCAAGTTAATAGCATTTTTTTTACAAAACAGTTTTCCTTTAAAAAATATTTTTACTTCATAGATAGTGGCATTTACTATTGATGAATAATGGAAATATATTGTAAATTTTACAATTATTTCCAATTCATGTGTAGTAGGTCACTTGGGTTCAGTTGATGTGCTAAGCTTCTGCCCGAGTTTGCATATAGATAGAGTGGTGTATGAGATTAAGGGTAGGTGGACACAAGCATATAAAAAATTGTTCAGAGTTTCATCCAGAAAAGTGGTATGATTTTTTTCTTTTTTTACTTGTCATCTGTGTGCAGTCTGTATGCAATTCATTTTTTACAACATCAGCTATTAATAATTTACAAGACCATTTACAGTTTTGTATGTTACAGAATTGAAATGTATCCCTAAATACCAGTTGCTATACTGTGGCTCCATATGGCATCCAAATTTTTTTCTGCACTTGCAACGTGGCACGGGGCAGTAGCCATAGGTGAGGTGCTCGTCTCCCACGCCCCGGCACGCTGCATGAGAAGGGGGTCCCTGGGTGTGTGTGTGTTGTTGGGTTACTTCTGTGGATACCTTCAGGTTCAGCTCTGCTGCAATTTGTGTGGGGCCGGCCCAATTTAAACCCATGATGAGGAGACAAGACAAGTTTGTAAAATTAGAGTCCTTTTTATTGACAATGAGCCTTATGTAGAGAGAGTAGCAGGACATAAGCTTGCTGTTTTCTTCTGCACAATACAGAGGCACATTGTTGGTGGTCATGGACGGTGGGACAATACTTGGGGTGAATGTTACAGATGAACAATTGGACAAATTGGGTAATTCCATCTTCCTGGTACAGGGCCACATGGGTCAATGTGTTTCACTGTGACCACTGCACCTAAACTGCACTCTAGGACCCCATGGGTGATTGTGTTTTGCTGTGGCCACTGCACCCTTGCGAAAGAGTGTAAGGGAGCTCTCACTGGCTAGCACCTTACTGACATGCCCCAGCCTGGCTCACCCTGCCTTCTTTCACAGCTGGTCTCCAGGTCTGCTACCACCACTGCTTACTTTAGCTTTTCCAGTATTTAAGTGTTGCAGACTTGCCTACTGTAGAATTCTTGCTGAGACTTGCTCCCTTTCCTTGTCTTGGCTGACATACACACACCCAGTGATGATAAACTTCCTCTGAGGGTGTCATTTCTTTTCTCTCTCCCTCCACCAACTAACTAACTCCCAGGAACTAATACACAGGTCCCTATTGCTCCTCCCCAACTATGGGCTGGCCCTACAGTTAACCCTGTCACCCCTGACTGCAGCCTCCAGGAGGATAACACATACAATACAGTACATTTTCATACATTTAAAACAACAGGGGTATTCAGAGAGGTGTTACACTGTCTTCTCTGCCTTCACACACTCATAAACTTGAATGGCCGAGTCTTATCCAATTTAAGGACGAAACTGCAATTTTTTTTTCACACGCAGAGTTGGTTAGTGAAAAAAAATCGCTCATCTGCACTGCCCCATTGAATAACATTGGCCATTTTTTCCACGGATAGCACTCAGACCAAAAATACGGTCATGTGTATGAGCCCTAATGGAAGGTTGGAGCCTATAAGTGGAGTGGACTGCAGGTTCATAGATTTTCCATCCAGCCTATATGAACAGTGTTCTGCAGAGCAGCTTTTTGAGCAATCAGTGAGGTCTCAGGACCCAGAACTCAACAAATTTTCTGCATCAGTAAGGTGGTATTTATCACTTATCACTTACTTAAAGGGAACCTGTTACCATGAAAATGCAATTCAATCTGCAAGCACCATGTTATAGAGCAGGAGGAGCTGAGCAGATTGATATATAGTTTTGTATATATATTCAGTATATATATTCAGTATAACCTGTGCTTTAATTATTTAATCTGTGTGGGATTTTTGGTTCAATGTCTTATCAGTGAGTTACAGCTTTCTTTGTATAGGAGTGCATAGAGAGGTATCTGTCAATCACAAATAGAACCGCCCACTAAACCATAAAACCCAATAAAGAGCAGAGGTATAAATGTTTAAAACACATTATATTGAATCTTTTCTCATAAAACTATATGCTAATCTGCTCAGCTTTCCCCGCTCTATAACATGGTGCCTAGAGATTGGACTGCATTTTCATGGTGGCAGGTTCCCTTTAAGTAGGTATAATGTATTAATAAACAATTGTATTCTCCCTAATATAACAATTCGGGAGCATTTTTTTTAAATTACTGCATTGTGTCCTCCTATAAAAATATTAAGAAGTTGACAATTGGGTGTTATCAGTTGGAAGTGTGTCCCTATACACTTTAACACCATCCAATCAGTGGACTGTGTAATGACACACCCATTAGACAAGGGAATAGTAACACCCATTTTTAAAACAATAGTTTGTACTCATCCTGTCTTTTTGGCTAAGTTCACTCGGCCATGTAAAAAAAATCGTCCGATTTTCATCCAGAAAAAAGGGATGATTTTTCATCTGCATTTTCATTGGTGAAGTATACATACATATGGCATATGTTTTTATACATACAAGTTAAAAAAATGTAGAAGACCACATATTGTTTCCTATGTTAGTAATGACAATATATGCATAGAAATAGGATTCAATACAATTGATCTTTATGGGATCTTTATTTTTTGTACCCATAGGCTTGAATAGGAAAGTCTTATCCAAAATACAGAAGAGAATAGCACATGCTGTGTGAAAAAAATGGTCTTCTAAACAGCCCAAATGAATATCATTGGTCCCTGTGCTGTCCGTGCAAGATCAGTTGTTTTTTTTCACAAACAGCACTCAAACCATAAATATGGTAATGTGAACATAACCTTAGCGTGCACCACTCCCCTGCCTCCCAGTGTCCTGCTATTTGGGGTGCAGAGTGTTACTGATTGATTGACAATTTGCACCAGCGCCATAGTTGCACCACTTGGTCTAAACTGTGGGCTTTGCCTCTGGAGTGCAGTGGCAATGAAGATGGCCCGATTCAATGATCCAGAACTTATAATCTCTATTGGAAAGGGCATGTAAGTCTTGTGTTCCTTGCCAAGGAGACAAACCACCACTAATGGACTGTAATGGAGGCCAGTAACCTAGTCAAGAAGCAATAAACTATGAAATTAAAAATCCCTTTGTTCTAGAAAAAGGAGAGGATTTTCAATAACAAGTAAGTTGCAAAGTTATTTGTTTTTTACAAGCACTTTGCAATTTTACCCATTTAAATTGATGAGACAACACCTTCAACATTTTTTAAGAGTGATAACGGAGGAACAGCACTACACAAAGTTATAAGAAATGATGTTCCAGAATTGTAATTTCACTGTGTATGCAAATATTTACTAAAACAGGCAAGTCAATACAGCTGACAGGTAATCTTTAAATGATAAATTAGGACTGCCTCTAGCCATCGCTAGCAGGAGCTAACAAACCTACTCCATATCATCTATTCATTGAGCTAAGAGCCCTCAAGCTTGCCCATAATCCTAAACTTATCCCTTAACTCTGTGTCTATGCAGAAGATTTAGAGCTCTATATCACAGAAAGGAATGCCAACCACATACTCAAATCTGCTGCACTGCTCCTCCCCTCTGCCAGCGATAAGCCATCTATCAGTTAATCACACTCAGGTCTGCTGTGCTCCTGGACATGTCATCACTCTGCAGTGAGGAGAGCAGACTATTTGTAAGTGCTATTGTGGGGTGTGTTCTTCTTTCCCCAGTGTGTTGCTGCCTGCTTATGATTGGTTAGGATCAGAAAGAGGAAGAAGTACACACCCACTTGGACGTAAAAAAAACAGTTTAAGTATCAAATGCTTTGCTAATATCTCTGCAACAGAGATGCAAAATAAAGAATTCCTCATTCTGCTTTGCAGCGTCTATTACATCGTGGATCCAGTTAAATATAAAAAACTTAATGAAAACATGTCACATTGAATGAGCAGTCCAATCTGCAGGCAGCATCTTACAGAGCAGGAAAAATCTGAACTGATTGATATATAATTCTGTAGGGAAAGATTCAGTAATTTAACTTTAATTCCATGTTACTCAGGGCTTTGGAGTCCAGTAGGCAGTCTTATCACCCAGACTCCTCACCTGCTCCGACACTATGGAGCTGAACGAAAGTGGTGTGAAAATGACAAAAGTCTGAAATTTTGTGCAATTTTGGATTTTGCAATTTTCAAAGTTGTAGTAACTAAGAATTCTGGAGTAAACCCTTTGATAAATCAGGGCCTTTGTCTTTTTCAACCTATATAGCTACAGTAGGGAAAATAAGTATTTGATACACTGACGATTTTGCAAGTTTTCCCACCTTCAAAGAATAGAGAGGTCTATAATTTTTTATCGTAGGTACACTTCACCTGTGAGAGACAGAATCTTGAAAAAATCCAGAAAATTACATTGGATGATTTGTACATAATTAATTAGCATTTTACTGTATGTAACTATGTATGTAACTAAATAATGGATCTTCAGCAGATTATAGGAAAGTTATGTCAGATGGCTCCTGGAAACTAATTAACTCTGCAAAAGTCCTCATCTTAAACCTAGATCATTTCGTTTCCTCTAGGTCAAGAAAACATTTTTGTTTTATCTTTTCTAATACTGGTAATGTTTAGTTAGAAGAGCAAATATTCAATAGTTTTTACAATATACAGTATTTAGTCTTTTCTTTGTAATAGTGTGACTGAGCAGTTTGCTCAGTAGTCTCTTATTCTTCATCCATAATATAATGGAGATAGACTTGACTTCTTGGAACTATTAGTACCTTAGACGATTAATAACTACAATGAGCTCTTAGCTCGTTATTGATCTTGTGTTCGCTCCGAATGACACAATTCATAACCAGATGCTTTAATCAGCTGCTGATATTCATTAACCTCTCGTAGAAAAATTCCTTTTGTTCTCAATGTCACGCTCATTAAACTTGTTTATGACTTATTTTTTTTATCACTCGATTAGATGGGTCAGACATTAAAGTGATTTCACGTTCATCTTTATGTGTTGTTTTCGAAAAAGTCATGGTGATACAAAGTACATTTTCCTCTTAGAAAAGCAGTCACCCTTGTACAGCCCTGATATAGTTAAGTTATATTAGAGTCACTTCAAAGATTAGTAAATTATATAAGAAGCAATTGCTTGACAGGCTATAGTTAGAATTAAAGATGAATATATACATTTTAGAAAAGGCTTGATTATTTTACACTTATTACAAAAAAAATCTCTTCAATAGTGGAATAAATGGTGCATATTTCAAAATTCAACATTATTCAGAAAACACTATCATTTATTACTCTAACCATTATAATTTTGAATATCATTAGGCAAAGAAAAAATAAAAATATACCATATCTTCATATTTTATTACTGAACTACTCTCAAATATCCAAATAATGACATCTCTTAAGCAGGACCCTTCTCTCTCCTCCCCACGACCTCCCAAACATACTCCAATACTCCCCCTTCCCTTGTTACGACTCCCAACCCTGTTACTTCACTGTTTTTGTATGACTGTTATTATTGTCTACTATAGTTTAAACAAAATGTTAATATGTTAATGAATATTCAAAAAGAAAATAAAGAATTAAAGAATATACTAAAAAAAAAGAATTAGAGATGAGAGGATCAGGAAAAAAATTCAAATTTGCCTGTTTGTGTGGATTTTCCCAGGAAATTCTATACGCAGAGAAGATATTCTCCAAAAATGTAATGTCCTTTATTATGTTCTAGTGTCTGGATGTAAAACATATACAAAAAATGACTTATACTCACCTATGTGACCACTCCGCTCCTCGCCATCACTGTCTGGTCCTCAATGGACTTCTGGCTCTGATGAGGTCCGAGAGGGTTCTGCACATGTAAGGTCACAACATCATGACACATAACATCGTCCTTCATCTCATCAGAACCAGAGGTCCTGGCCTAGCGTTAGAGTCCCCAGGATTGCAGCGCTTGCAGCAGTGATAAGATGCCAGTGACGCTGAGGAGCTGAAGGGATCAATTGGGGTATGGTAAGGGAGGTATGAATATACAGCTCTGGCAAAAATTAAGACTGCACAGTTTTCTAAAAATCACCATCTCTACATGTCTGACAGCCATTCCATTCCAGTGTCAGTTGAATTCCAACCAAAGTCCACCTCATTCTACTTAATGTGCTTCTGATTAGGTGATCACCTGAACCAAATCTTATGTAACGAGGGAAAGTATAAAAAACACTGCTGTGGTCTTCACAATCCTCTTGCAATAGGACAAGCTGGATGGCAAAACAAGTGACAATGCCCCATGCCACATAGCTAAGTCAATCAATGTGTGGATGAAGGAGCACCACATCAAGACCCTGTCATGCCCAGCCCAATCTCCAGACCTGAACCCCATTGAAAACCTCTGGAATGTAATCAAGAGGAAGATCGATAGTCACAAGCCATCAAACAAAGAAGAACTGCTTAAATGTTTGAGCCAGGAGTGGCATAAGGTCACCGAAAAGCAGTGTGAAAGACTGGTGGAAAGCAGCCAAGACGCATGAAAGCTGTGATTAAAAATCATGGTTATTCCACCAAATATTGATTTCTGAACTCTTCCTGAGTTAAAACATGAGTATTGTTGTTTCTAAATGAATAAGAACTTGTTTTCTTTGTATTATTTGAGGTCTCAAAGCACTGTTTCTTTTTTAGTATTTTGACGCTTTATCATTTGCTGCAAATAAATACAAAATTTTTAACTTTGAATTTCGGAGACATGTTGTCAGTAGTTTATAGAATAAAACAACAATGTGCATTTTACTCAAAAATATACCTATAAGGAGAAAAATCAGAGAAAATGAAAATTTTGCAGTGGTCTCCTAATTTTTGCCAAAGCTGTATATATATTTTTTAACCTTTTAATTGCTGTTTATAGTTCAGAAAAATGGTGGCCAGTGACTCCTATTTTGCTGAATCGGCATGGATGTGAATAATAAATAATAATAAAATATTCAAATGTACTTTGATTGTGGGACAACCCCTTTAAAGTAGCCTATATTCTATTTATGCAGTTCTAACTGAGGCCATTATGGTAGCCATCTGCAGATCAGTAACACAGAGAAGGGGTACAGACTTGATAAACTATCTATATAGTATGCTGATGGCTCCTACCGGCATCTGAGAGAATTTCACTAAAAGAATTTCACTTCTATTAAAAAATTGCTGGATGCTGAAGGCGGAAGAAAAGCATTAATTAAAGAGAACCTGCCACCAAGTCAAAAGTGGATGTTTTTTGCACTTATTTTATTCCCTCTGCTCCCTCACTAGTATTTGGGTTTTGTTTGTATTTTTAATCAATATGGTTCCAGAGATATTTATATATTTCAGGCCATCTCTGCAATCTATCTGTGATGGCTGATCTCTTAGGGAAGTAGAGCATCACTATCATGTCCTTTGCCATAGAGTTTACAAGTGGTGGTGTGCAGGTGGCCATATAGATGGATCTGGACAGCTTCAATGCCCTTGTGCTCATCCGATGCTGGAGAGATAAAGCTGCATCTGCTTGCAGCATTGGAGAGTGCAAAGCTCAGACTAGCGGCTGAACTATGCCGCTGGCCACTCTTCTGCATTCCTGAAGCATTATGTGTATGTTGAGACAACCACTTTCAAGGGGTTTTCTTGAATCACAGTACTAATGGCCTATCGTTAAGATAGGTCCTCAATATCAAATTATTGGTTATCCAACTCCCAGCACCCCTGCTGATCCACTGTGTGGTGGTGATGGGGGGTACTCTTTGTGGCTTAATTTCTCTGTCTACCTGCAAATGCTAATCTTATCAACTGTTGTGCCTAGCGGAGGCAGAAGTAGAACCCCACCATCTGATACTGTTGGTCTATCCTAAGCGTATGCCATCAATATTGTGTTCCTGGAAAACTCCTTCAAGAAAAATTGTGATCCAGGAAAACCCCTTCAAGTAAAAATGCTGTATGGTAGCTTTCATCCCCCAACTTCACCACAGCTGTCCATGCGTTGTGTCTGAAACCATTTTTACTTATCCTCTGTAGGATATTACAGTCATACACAGTCATGTCTTTGCATTAGGGTATGCCATAGCATTTTACATTGTGAAAGCCCAATTACGAGTGAATGTGCCTGTGTTGTAGTTTCTTGCAGGGTTACTGGGAGTGTCACCGATGGAAAGATTGTAAAGGAGTCAGAGCGCCTTCTTTGTGGTGCAACTTTATTCTAAGGATTTTATTATTTATTCTTACCTTTATTCGAAGGATTGATGCTTGTCCAAGCACTTACCAAGCTGTGGGTGATTTTACTTTTGAACAATTATGAAATATTTTAGCTTAACTTGAACTTTCTTTTATTGCAGACACAAATAAGCCCCCGAGAAGGATGGCAGGTTTACAGCTCAGCTCAGGACCCAGATGGCCGCTGCATCTGTACTGTGGTGGCTCCAGAGCAGAACCTTTGTTCCAGAGATGCCAAAAGCAAACAGTTACGCCAACTTTTAGAAAAGGTCTGTGACCACCATAACATAATGTTCACCAGGAAGATTTGTGCATTGCATCTTCATTTAGAACAATCATTGTCATATGCATAATACTAAGTGCAACACATTATTCACTAGTGACCAATGATTTGTGGGGCCATATCAATGTTTAGTTAGTTTTTTTTACTGCATATTATGTATAATGTGTAGTTATCTATCATTACACCTTAATCAAGCTATTCAGTACTATGATATTAATAGCATATAGATAATCTATATCAGATTGGTGGGCGCCCGTGGCTTCCCCACCAATATGCTTGATATATGTCCCATGACGGCTAAGTGTACTCACAGTATAAGCCAATACAACAAAGCTCCGTACAGTACTGTAGATCAGCTCTTATTCAGTTAACCGGATATTTATAGCCGCCACAAGACCAACATCAATCTGATATTGGTAATCAATTTAAAGGATGGCAATCAAAATGGAAAGAGGGAGGACTAGCACTGCTAATAAGTAAGGGTTCTGTGCCATACACCCAAAAAAATGAAATGTGTTAAGGAAAATAGATAATCACAAAAGATGAGTGAACCCGAACTAATAGTGTCCGGTGCTAAACGCCGAACATGGACTTTTCCCAGAAGTCCGTTGCAATGTTTTCAGAGAGAGGAAGAGAGATAGTGTTTTTTTTCTTACTCAGACCCAAAGTTCGGGTCTCCATTGTTTTCAGTGGAGTTCTGATTCTAGTTTGGGTACCGTTTTACAGTTTTGGCTCTCAAACCGAACTTTGGAATAAGTTCGGTTCGGGTACTAGAACCTGAACTACCACGGGTCCGCTCAGCCCTAATAATCACATTTATTTAAGAAACATGGTGAATAGAGATGAGCGAACACAGAACTTTAAAGTGCTGAACACCGAACACGGACCTCTTCCAAAAGTCCGTTTTAATGTTCGGAGTTCTGAGAGAAGTCCGGGAGGAGAGAGAGAATTTTCCAGGTCCAAAGTTCAGGAACACATAGATTTTTTCATTGGAGTTCGGGTTCAGGTTCAAGTTCGGCTAAAGTTCTGGTATCTGAATTGAACTTTGAACTAAAGTTTGGTTGGGTACCAGAACCTGAATTTCCACAGGTCCGCTTATTCCCAATGGAGAACATCAAGACATTAAAAACATTTAAAATTCTTAGTGATCTATAGGTACACCATAGCCATTATTTAGTGTTTTTTGCATCCTTTTTCCAGTGTTTATTTTTGCTTTCACCCCAACATCTATATTTATGGTCAGCTTTATGGCCATAGGGAGTACTTTTGGATCTTTATGTGGATTATTATACGGTACATCTGATTTTGAGCAGAAAAATTCTCCCCCTTTTTTTGCTTTTTAAATTTAATGTCTTGATGTTCCCCATGTTTATTAAATAAATGTGATTATCTATTTTCTACATGCTAGCTGTTTTGTAGTATTATTTTTGGGTTACTAGTGGCGTTTGTACACCTTTTCCCCTCTCCTTTACACCCTTAAACTCAAAAGCCTAGAAATCCCCTTTAAGAAAAAATAGGTGGGGGAGGGGTTTGGAATTGTGGAAAAATTGTGAAAAATATTAATGGAATATATTCCATGTAATAGTTATATTGCACGAAAAAGTGCATATAATAAGGAAACGAAGTGATGCCCTATCAGATCTTATTTGACTTGTGTTCTGTTTCTTTAGACTGGCTTATCACCTCACCTCACCAATCTAACTGAGTGTTCTCCTTTCCATGCAGTCAATAGCACTTTGTATCTGTACTTGTGCAGATACTGGCTAGTGACTGGTACACATAGCGTTATTTGGATGCTCCTATTTATTATATTGTTGGCTGGACTGAACATGACAAGTTCTCTTTGAATTGTAAAGTGCTGCGGAATATATTGGTGCTGTAGAAAATAAAAAAATATTATTATAATGTAATACTCGACAGAAGGCACTGTATTAATGTCTAGCCTTAACCTTATTCACAAGTTTGACTTGGGTCTTGCTGGGAGTCATGGAACAATGGTTTTCAAATAGTCCCAACTGTGAATCTAATGCCACCTGGACACAAGTCAAATATCACAAAATATCGTACAATAGGAAAAATAGTAAGTTGAAGGCAAATATGATTGGCGTCATGTAGGTTCCATATCATATTCACAGTTTTTTTAAGGGGTTAGCCCTAACAACAACTATCACTAGTTTACAGCAAAAGTCCTAAATGTATGATCGCTAGGGATCCCGCTGCTAAGACCACGTAAAATAACGTGTAAAATAACGTGTAAAATAACAACACTTAGGCCACGTTCACACATTCAGTATTTCGTGAGTACTTTACTTCAGTATTTGTAAGCCAAAACCCGGAGTGGGTGAAAAATACAGAAGTGGTGACTTGTTTCTGTTATACTTCGCCTCTGATTGTTCCACTCCTGATTTTGGCTTACAAATATTGAAGTAAAATACTGAACGTGTGAACGTGGCTCTCTCATTTCCTCCAAATATATGTGATTTGTCCGAGGATGAGGAGAGTGAAGCCAGCGCTGTTTGGCCGCAGGGATCACGTGACATAACAATGTCACACTATCCCCGGGAGAGCCAGTGCAAACACTGCTGAAATGGTGCCGGCAACGTAAGTGAGTATAAGGGTTATTATTTTAAAAGGGGAAAATATAGGGTTTGATAAGGGGTTGTCTTAGTAGTGGACAACCTTTAAGCTAAGATGTGTACTCGGCTATCTTTGTCAGTCCCATAGACAATTAATGGATTGGTAATGTGTGTGTGTGTGTGTTTGTGTGTGTGTGAGAGAGAGAATGTGTAAGAGACCAAGGCTTCATTCAAATGAGGAAGGGATTGGTAGGTGTCCACACAGTGCCATACCCTTGTGATCATATATTTATGACCTATCCTGTAGATGTTAGAGGTTAATAGCTGATGTGATTGGTCTACCGTCTTTTGTAAGCTGTAAGCCAATGTCAGAGATTTGGTTTGGAGCCTAGTTATGGTAATGCTTTGACATCGAGGTGCCACTAGTACACAGTTGTGTCAGCAGATGCAAACAGGGTGGGGGGCGCTGTTGCGTAGATAACTTATGAAATATATTCTTGGTGAGTGGAACAGCTTGTGGTTGAAC
This sequence comes from Phyllobates terribilis, assembly GCF_046119375.1. Classification (NCBI taxonomy): domain Eukaryota; kingdom Metazoa; phylum Chordata; class Amphibia; order Anura; family Dendrobatidae; genus Phyllobates; species Phyllobates terribilis. The sequence goes on from NW_027362768.1 coordinate 20,197,721, forward strand.
AATTTTTGTTTCATTTTCCTTGTTTGTAAATTACCAGAAATCATATTTACTGAGCACAAAACCAAAAAGGACAATTCTGCTATACTTTAACATATACTGTACAGACCAAAAGTTTGGACACACCTTCTCATTTAAAGATTTTTCTGTATTTTCATGACTATGAAAATTGTACATTCACACTGAAGGCATCAAAACTATGAATTAACATGTTTTGTGGAATGTGGAATTATTTACTTAACAAAAAAGTGTGAAGCAACTGAAAATATGTCTTATATTCTAGTTTCTTCAAAGTAGCCACCTTTTGCTTTGATGACTGCTTTGCACACTCTTGGCATTCTCTTGATGAGCTTCAAGAGGTAGTCACCGGAAATGGTTTTCACTTCACAGGTGTGCCCTGCCAGGTTTAATAAGTGGGATTTCTTGCCTTATAAATGGGGGTGTGACCATCAGTTGTGTTGTGGAGAAGTCAGGTGGATACACAGCTGATAGTCCTACTGAATAGACTGTTAGAATTTGTATTATGGCAAGAAAAAAGCAGCTAAGTAAAGAAAAACGAGTGGCCATCATTACTTTAAGACATGAAGGTCAGTCAGTCCGAAAAATTGGGCAAACTTTGAAAGTGTCCCCAAGTGCAGTTGCAAAAACCATCAAGCGCTACAAAGAAACTTGCTCACATGAGGACCGCACCAGGAAAGGAAGACCAAGAGTCACCTCTGCTTCTGAGGATAAGTTTATCCGAGTCACCAGCCTCAGAAATTGCAGGTTAACAGCAGCTCAGATTAGTGACCAGGTCAATGCCATACAGGGTTCTGGCAGCAGACACATCTCTTCAACAACTGTTAAGAGGAGACTTTGTGCAGCAGGCCTTCATGATAAAATAGCTGCTAGGAAACCACGGCTAAGGACAGGCAACAAGCAGAAGAGACTTGTTTGGGCTAAAGAACACAAGGAATGGACATTAGACCATCGGAAATCTGTGCTTTGGTCTGATGAGTCCAAATTTGAGATCTTTGGTTCCAACCACTGTGTCTTTGTGCGGCGCAGAAAAGGTGAACGGATGGACTCTACATGCCTGGTTCCCACCATTAAGCATGGAGGAGAAGGTGTGATGGTGTGGGGGTGCTTTGCTGGTGACACTGTTGGGGATTTATTCAAAATTGAAGGCATACTGAACCAGCATGGCTACCACAGCATCTTGCAGCTGCATGCTATTCCATCCGGTTTGCGTTTAGTTGGACCATCATTTATTTTTCAACAGGACAATGACCCCAAACACACCTCCAGGCTGTGTAAGGGCTATTTGACCAAGAAGGAGAGTGATGGGGTGCTACCCCAGATGACCTGGCCTCCACAGTCACCAGACCTGAACCCAATCGAGATGGTTTGGGGTGAGCTGGATCTCAGAGTGAAGGCAAAAGGGCCAACAAGTGCTAAGCATCTCTGGGAACTCCTTCAAGATTGATGGAAGAACATTTCCGGTGACTACCTCTTGAAACTCATCAAGAGAATGCCAAGAGTGTGCAAAGCAGTCATCAAAGCAAAAGGTGGCTACTTTGAAGAAGCTAGAATATAAGACATATTTTCAGTTGTTTCACACTTTTTTGTTAAGTATATAATTCCACATGTGTTAATTCATAGTTTTGATGCCTTCAGTGTGAATGTTCAATTTTCAAAGTCATGAAAATACATAAAAATCTTTAAATGAGAAGGTGCGTCCAAACTTTTGGTCTGTACTGTATAGTATGCTATGAATGATGACCATACGACCTAAACACTGGGTACAAGTATGGGTGCAAACAGACCAAAAAAATATATATACAAGAAGAAAGAAAGAGATAATAAAAGATGAAACAGGGATCTTTGTATGGATCCCACTGGTGAATGAGCTTTTACCGACAATGCAATGTAGCAGGAGTGTTGATAAGCTGCCACTGTGGAACAAGGACAGATATAGATTTTTTATTACATAGCTTATGTAAGGCATCCAATTCCTACAAGACATGAATATAAGGCTTCTATTAAAAACTACTGCGAGGGCTGAGGAGAAAATCCATCAATCTTTTAAACCATCAGCATGGCAGGCCTCTCGTATTCCATCCCTTCTGACACCCGTGATATGGAAAACAGTCCATTGTCTGTGCTTACTGCAGACAGTCTCTTTCGCTCACAAAAATTGGTGTAATAGAGCAGTGGAGGAGCGTGTAACATCTCAGTTGGCAGAAAGGTGACAGTCTGAAGTGCAAGGCTATAAAGCAGAATGCCAGCTCCACATATTGATGAAATGTATTTTCTGTATTTTCATCTGTATTTTAATCTTACACAGACACATATACCAATACTTATATTGATCTGCTCGGAGACCACACAAAGCATAAAAGTACCCCCCAACGGGATTTATTTTACTCTCTTTTGTAGCGCCATTAATTTCTACAACGCTTTATAGGCATCTTCATCATGGTATATGCACACAATTTATTTTATTTTTTTTTCCTAAATCGTCTTTTTTAGCATTTTTTTGTCATTTTCTGGGTGCTTTTGTGATGTTTTTGATCACTGTCGTGTTTTTATTTTAGCATTTTTCCGGTATATTTTTGGCATCTTATTCAACAATGAACAAACCTCTAGCAGAAATACTAAGGGTATGTGCCCATGATGCAGAAATGAAGCAGAAAATTTCTGCAACGTTTCTTCATGTTCTTGGCAGTCAAAAACCCTTGAAGATTTTACACGCATTTTTGACGCCTTTTTGCGGCATTTTTACATGCGGATTTGACTTGCGTTTTTCAAGTGCATTGGGACCTCAAATCCGCATGCAGAAATGCACAAATAATGGACATGCTGCGAATTTTTCCGCAAGGAAAATCCGCTGCGGAAAATTCCGCAGCATGGGCACAGAACATGCAGATTTTCATTGGGGATCATGGGGCACGGATTACCAAGCGTTTTGCAAGCGTTTACACTGCGGAAATTCCCCAGCAAAAACGCTTGAAAAACACATAGTGGGCACACAGCCTAACAAACATGCCCAAGTGTATTCCGGGCTTCTTTTAGAGCCTTCTCATTCACTTTTCTTATAATGTTCAGAGCCTCTTCAGAGCAGAAAATGCCTAAAGAATGGTCAAGTCACTTATTTTAACAACTGAACCTTAAGTGGTTAAAAGACACTTAAAACCACTCTCCATAATCTTTGAAAATTCTTGGAGAACAGGAGAAGTCCCAGAAGACTGGAGAAGAGCAAATGTTGTTCCTATCTTCAAAAAGGGGAAGAAGGTGGACCCAGGGAACTATAGGCCGGTGAGTCTGACTTCTATACCAGGAAAGATCATTGAACAAATTATTAAACAACATGTATGTAAGTACATGGATAAGAATGAAGTGATTAACCAGAGTCAGCATGGGTTTGTAACTAACAAGTCATGTCAGACTAACTTAATTTCCTTCTATGACAGAATCACTGACTGGGTGGATCAGGGAAATGCTGTAGATATAGTATATCTTGACTTCAGCAAAGCATTTGACAAAGTATCTCACACCATCCTTATTGAAAAAATGACCAAGTATGCAATGGACCAGGCAACTGTTAGGTGGATTCATAACTGGCTTAGTGATCGAACTCAAAGGGTGGTTGTAAATGGCTTCACATCCAGCTGGATGAATGTCTCAAGTGGGGTACCACAGGGCTCCGTCCTGGGACCTGTATTGTTCAACATCTTTATCAATGATTTAGATGAAGGAATTGAGGGTAAACTGATTAAATTTGCTGATGACACAAAGCTAGGAGGGATAGCTAATACTAGAGAAGAGAGAGAGAGGATTCAAAAAGACCTAAATAAACTGGAGCAGTGGGCAGCAACCAACAGAATGGTTTTTAACAGGGAAAAATGCAAAGTACTACATCTGGGCAATAAAAATGAAAAAAGCATATACAGAATGGGAGGAATAGAGCTAAGCAACAGTACATGTGAAAAAGACTTAGGTATACTAATAGATCATAGACTGAACATGAGTCAACAGTGTGATGCAGCAGCAAAAAAGGCAAATACAATTCTGGGATGTATTAACAGAAGCATACAGTCTAGATCACGTGAAGTCATTATCGGTCTTTACTCCTCTTTGGTCAGACCTCATCTGGAATACTGTGTACAGTTTTGGGCACCACATTTTAAAAAAGACATAGACAAACTGGAGCAAGTTCAGAGAAGAGCGACCAGAATGGTGACTGGTCTGCAAACCATGTCCTATGAGGAACGGTTGCAGGATTTGGGAATGTTTAGCTTGCAAAAAAGAAGACTGAGAGGAGACTTAATAGCTGTCTACAAATATGTCAAGGGCTGTCACATTGTAGAAGGATCATCTTTATTCTCATTTGCACAAGGAAAGACTAGAAGCAATGGGATGAAACTAAATGGGAGGAGACACAGATTAGATATTAGAAAAAACTTTTTGACAGTTAGGGTGATTAATGAGTGGAACAGGCTGCCACGAGAGGTGGTGAGTTCCCCTTCAATGGACGTCTTCAAACAGAGGCTGGACAGACATCTGTCTGAGATGATCTAGTGAATCCTGCTTTGAGCAGGGGGTTGGACCAGATGACCCAGGAGGTCCCTTCCAACTCTACCATTCTATGATTCTATGATTCTATGATAAAAGCTGGAACAAATGAAAAGAAAGTTGTTTTTACATACAGGTGAATGTCACTAAATTAGAATATCATCAAAAAATGAATGTATTTCAGTTTTTCAATACAAAAAGTGAAACTCATATATTATATAGAGTCATTACAAACAGAGTGATCTATTTCAAGTGTTTATTTCTGTTAATGTTGATGATTATGGCTTGCAGCCAATGAAAACACAAAAGTCATTATCTCATATATGAGTTTCACTTTTTGTCTTGACGAACTTAAACAAATTAACTTTTTGATGATATTCTAATTTAGTGAGATGCACCTGTAGAAATGCATATGTTCATTTTCATTATTTTCAGCATTTTCTGAGTGCTCTGAAACCTACCTGAAAAAGATGTTGTGTGCACATACCCTTAAGGGGGTGGTCTGTTTGTAGAAATAATTAAAGGGGTATTCCAAGTTGTCTCTTGAGCAGTTCAGTGCAATGTAATCTCCTTACAGTCTCCTTACTTCCTGGTATCTGGCAGGGCGGGCTTTCCTTCTAGAATGACAGTTCTGGTGAATAGAACTGTAGTATAAGTAGAACTATAAAGCTCAGGACAATTTCTGCTAAAACATATTTAGCTATCAGTGTTTTTTTCTGCGTTTACAGGGTTATCATTGTATTTAGTCATAGAAATAACAGGGCATTTGAACAAGTACACATTTTTGAACAGTGAGAGCAGAGAGCCATGATTAGGAGACCTGCTGTGAAACCTCCAGGGCTGGTGATTTATAACTACAAAAGATGAGAGGGAGGGGGAAGTGAGCAGATAACTGCTATATTAGAAAATAATGGACTGGAGAGGGCTGACTGGTATGTTAACCTCTCTCCTGGAATGTAACTACTACACTATTGGCCAGGCACTAGAGGTCGAGATCCATGGAAACTAGCTGTACACTATAAAAGATAAAATCTCACGTTGCAGGAGAATGAGAACAGATAGAAAAAGCAAGTAAATTGCAAATGTGCTTATTTCCATGCTGTCTAACTAATTAAAGCAATTTAAGAATCTGAGAACATCCTTTTAAGACACATTCAAATAATGCTATAAAATAACAATATAAGCATTATTTAGCAGCGGAATGACACCTCTTATGATTACTAAGCCCTGGCGATATACATATATATATATCCAGTATATATGCACCCTCCATCCTAGTATACTGTATATGATCCTCATCCTGATATAAATGTCCCTCCTCCTGGCCCCATCCTGGTATATATCGGCCATTCTGGTATATGTCCCTTGTCCTCGGCCCCATCCTGGTATATATATCCCCCATCTTGTTATATGTCCCCTGTTCTGACCCTGTTCTTTAATGTATAGAAAAAAATAAACCATTATACTCACCAGGGGCGTAGATAGAAGTCATGGGGCCCCGTAGCAGAAGTATAATGCACTCCCCGTAGTCCTCCATATAGTATAATGCATCTCATAGTCCTTCATATAATATAATGCAGAGCCCATAGTCCGCCATATAGTATAATGCACAGCCCATAGCCATCCATGTAGAGCAATGCACAGTTCATAGTCCACCATACAGTTTAATACACAGCCCATAGTCATCCATAAAGTATAATGCACCCCCATAGTCATCCATGAAGTATAGTGCACCCCATAGCTATCCATAAACTATAATGCACACCCATAGTCATCTTTAAAGTATAATGCACCCCCATAGTCATCCATAAAGTATAATGCACAGCACATAGTCATCCATGTAATATAATGCACCCCCATTTGTCCTTAATTAATTTGTCCTCAGAAACTTCTTCTACACTCCAGTCATTTCTCCTCAACAATTTGTCCTTTATTTATGTGTTATCATTTATATGTATAGTTTCCTACTTTCCTTTGTCCCCTTTTCCTCATTTGCCTGGGTGGCTCCTCTGTCAAATATTTCTCCTCTGGCTTCTATTCACTGGCCCATCCTGGGTTCGTATCCCACTTTTCCTGCATTCCAATCATTTGTCTTCTATTCATCAGTCTAAATTTTATCATTAATAAGTATGTTGTTTTTTCTAACTTTAATCAATTTGAAATTGCCAGTTGAACTTCCCTCCCCTTTCTAATTTCCCTATTGGTTTAAGTGTTCTAGTGGGTGTTCCATTTTGGGCCTTTAAAAACCCGTCTGTTGTCATGCTTTGTACATTTGAAAATTCGATTTTGCACATTCAAGTGAAAAAATCACTTGAAAAAGATGCCGGTATGGCATTGAAACGCATTGTGAATAAAAAGCATTTTCCTCATCATCATTTCTGAAGAATTGATTTACTCCAGTAGGGATCCAACTTACGTGTTCATCCAACTGGATCCAATACACCTGTTAATAAGGTTACCGCAGTTAATCGGCTATGAACTGCGATAACCTTAGTGCCGTAACCACTCGTTCTCACGCTGCTGTCAGTGTGTTTCGCCTAGCGTGCTGAGCAGTCGCATTACATTGCTCAACACACCATTCAGATGTAGCAGAGATGGGGCCTCATCGTGGGATGTGGGTTGGATTTATGGCAGACCCCTTTGGAATATTTGATTTTATAAAGGTAATAAATGGATAAGAGAGAGTCGGCATGTGCTTTGAACAAATAAAAGACTTTTTGCTGTGTGTGTTCTTTGCTTTAGACTTACGGGGTTAGTAATGGAGGTGTCTTATAGACTCCTTTCCATTGCCAACCCCTGGGCATGATGTAAACTGACATTACAAAGCTGACATCATCCCCAAAACCATTACCCCGCTTGCCAACGCACCAGGGCAAGCGGGAAGATCTGAGGCTAAGCGCCAGAATTGGCACATCAAATGGATGCACCATTTCTGGGGTGGTTGAAGGCTGGTGTTATTAGTCTGGGAGGTGGCCAATATCCATGGCCCCTTCCCATCCTATTAATATCAGCTGGCAGCTGTGTGTTTAGCCTTTGCTGGTTATTAAAAATAGGGGGACCCACGTCATTTTTTGGGGGGGTCCCCCTATTTATTAACCAATAATGGCTATGCAGCTGTGAGCTGATATTAATATCCTGGGAAGCTTCATGGATATTGCCCCCTTCCCAGACTATTAAGATCAGCTCTCAGCTGTCTTCTTTCCCTCAGCTGGTTAATAAAAATGAGGTGGACCCCACTCCATTTTTTTCTTATGTTTTATTGAATTATTAACTAAATATATGTACAGTAAGCTACACACACACTTCACTTATTCTATTCTGATGGTTTACGCTGTGAATTTACTGTACTCGGCTGATGAAATGTCGGGTTTCCGATGAGATGGGTGCGTAAAAATCGCACGGCACACGCATGCCATGTGATTTTTTTCTCACACCCATTGACTTGTATTGGTGAGTTTGGGCCGTTTTAAGACGATTTTTTTTTTCCTCACCCCAATTTCAGATGATGAAAAACTCGTAGATGAACACTGCCTGATTGAATAACATTGTTGCGAGTGCAACAATGTTTTCTCACATTGCACTCACCGATTTTATACGCAAATGTGAGCAAACCCCAAGTGACAGAAAGGTGTCTAACTCTGAAAATGCACCAAATCTATCATAAAGCGAGCGCTACTGTGATAAATTTGGACACCGTCCAACTGCATGGACTAGGTTACGCAAATTAATTAAATTATATGGAAAGGTCTAAATTCAGAATGTGCCTCCACAAAGCTTTTTTGCTATGCAAAAGGCAGACAGTCATGCACATTTGATCAAAGTAAAACCCAAATCAACTCCATCATGTTTTGGAGGTTCATAAAAGCAAAAGCAAATTCATTATTGGTTCCTATGGCTTACAGAAAATGTGCTCCTTTGTATCAAAACAATCCTGCTTACTGTAAAAATGAGCCTTCAAATGAAATAAAATATATTCTCATCATTTGAAAGATCAAAGAGGAATGACAAAATAAATGTCAATGTTAAATTGTCTCCAAAAATGTAAAAAGGATTTTCATTGACCCTACAGGAAGAGCAGATTGAAAAAATGCTAATCTTTATATTCAGAAGTCAGACATGGATACAAATTATTTTTTTCATCCTGTTCTTAGGAGAAACATTTGTTTTCTTCTGTGCATTGCAGCACTGACCGTGTGGATTTTATTAAAAGCGTGACATGACTATAATCGAATAATAAAACAAAAAAGGATACCTATTTAATTTTAAACTTGAGTTACCAATATGACAAGGCGCGATGAGGAAAAAGGGGCAAGTGCCCTTGTTGCTGGGGCAGAGGTTTACCAACAAGACGCTCTGGTGGGGTCAGCGTGTCTAGATACAGGGCTAGGGCAGTGAACTGAATGTTTCCCTGGGGTAATAGAAAGCCAAGGCATGCCTCTACTACGTGCCTTGTGCAAAGTATTTTTGACGTGTTTTAAAGCATTTTTTCTTGACTACAGAAAAATGTGCAGAAAGATTGTTGAAAAAAAGCCATACGTAGAGTTTGTTGTGTTAAAACAAAAATGTCATAAACAGTGAAAAGAAAAAACAACACTATTGTAGTGGCAAATCTTCAGAAAAAAAATCTGCAAATATATGGTATTTTTAAAACAAAAATGCTGATCATGAAGGCACCTTAAAAGGAAACTGTCATGTAAAATAATGCTATTAACCTTCAGATATGGGGTTAATCTTAATCTGCAGTTTAATAGCATTTTGACACCATGCGGTGCCGACACTGAGAGCTACGCTTCCAAAAGGAAATTAAATTTATTCCTCCTCCACTTCCAGGGACATAGTTACAGCCGCCAATCTCTAAGCACTAAGCGATGAGTGAAACCGTGCTGACTCCACCCCTATGATTTTATGATATTGACTTTAGGGGTTACTTCCACATCCTTATTGCCTACCCTTACAGACAATGGCAACTCGTTGACCACTGCATGTGATGAGGTTTTTATTGCTGTAACGTGGTTGTCAGCCGAGCTACCAGGCGGTATCGCTTTCCCCCACATATCCCAAGACAGAGGAAAATCTGAGGAAAATTAGAGACCAGGTCAGTGCCACACAGAGTTCTAGCAGCAGACACATCTCTACAACAACTGATAAGAGGAGACTTTGTGCAGCAGGCCTTCATGGTAAAATAGCTGCTAGGAAACCACTGCTAAGGACAGGCAACAAGCAGAAGAGACTTGTTTGTGCTAAAGAACACAAGGAATGGACATTAGACCAGTGGAAATCTGTGCTTTGGTCTGATGAGTCCAAATTTGAGATCTTTGGTTCCAACCACCGTGTCTTTGTGCAACGCAGAAAAGGTGAACGGATGGACTCTACATGCCTGGTTCCCACCGTGAAGCATGGAGGAGGAGGTGTGATGATATGGGGGAGCTTTGCTGGTGACACTGTTGGGGATTTATTCAAAATTGAAGGCATACTGAACCAGCATGGTTACCACAGCATCTTGAAGCGGCATGCTATTCCATCCGGTTTGCGTTTAGTTGGACCATCATTTATTTTTCAACAGGACAATGACCCCAAACACACCTCCAGGCTGTGTAAGGGCTATTTGACCAAGAAGGAGAGTGATGGGGTGCTATGCCAGATGACCTGGCCTCTACAGTCACCAGACCTGAACCCAATCTAGATGGTTTGGGGTGAGCTGGCTCTCAGAGTGAAGGCAAAAGGGCCAACAAGTGCTAAGCATCTCTGGGAACTCCTTCAAGATTGTTGAAAGACCATTTCCGGTGACTACCTCTTGAAGCTCATCAAGAGAATGCCAAGAGTGTGCAAAGCAGTCATCAAAGCAAAAGGTGGCTACTTTGAAGAACCTAGAATATAAGACATATTTTCAGTTGTTTCAAACCTTTTTGTTAAGTATATAATTCCACATGTGTTAATTCATAGTTTTGATGCCTTCAGTGTTAATGTACAATTTTCAAAGTCATGAAAATACAGAAAAATCTTTAAATGAGAACGTGTGTCCAAACTTTTGGTCTGTACTGTATATATATATATATTTTTCATTGAATAGGGATTGCTTTGTCTTATAATATTCAATATGAATTTGGGGATACACCCATATGGATAATTTATTGTCAATGCAGTGATTCGGGGAAATTATTGGATCTACTTTTTCACACTGTGATTGTTTTATTATTTACATTATCATTGTTGTCATTGTTATGCTTGCTTTAGTTTTTAATTGATTTTAATCCTTGCATGTATTTTTGTCTATAAAGATTGTCTTATTTATGATAAATAGGTGTTCTTATCTTTTTGCAATACTCTCTTTTCTTCATAGTGGTACTTTAACTCTTGCTTGCTGATATAGCACCTGCTTATGTATTCTATGTGTGTCCTCATTTTTGCTTTATTCACGCTTTAGACTAGTCGGACAGGCGGGTCCCCAACGGCTTCTCCCTGCCCACTGCCCTTGATTGACAGGTCTCTATCTATACCCTATATGGGTTTCAGTCAGGCAGTATATGGAAGGGAAATGACAATTGAATAAATCAAAAACACAATATATTTTACTTCTGTTGTTTAGAGCTGCCACAATCCCAGTGAATGCTCAAGTAATCATTTATCAAATAGAAAAAGAAAAAAATGGGATGGAAGAAGACAAACACATCAAAATGTGATCCATAGACACAGATGTGCACTGATCCCAGGTCATAGCACTTGTAGAAAAACCATCTGTTCGGTCAGGATTTGATGAACTGCAGATTGATCCTGAGGAAAATGCAAAGAGGAGCAGATCCTGCATGGAAAGAACTCAGTCTATGCAGAATAAGAGTACATACTGGATGGACTGAAGCTCTTAGTGGGTACAGGGTAGCAGCTTCACTTGTGCTACATATCCACAGTGGGAGCAAAAACTAAGCAAACATCTGGAGAGAGCGGAGAAAAAAAACCGCTAAATAAATGGCTGAATCAAAAGTATGAAGAAGCATAGGAGTGGTCATCCAAAGCAGTGTATCAAAAGAGCAGGAGGGAGCAGAGCTGTGGGATGAACAGAGCTGTAGTCTCTGCACTTCTCCTGGTACTGGTCGCTATTCCTTCTAGTATATGGTTGGTTCTTGGATACAGGGTCTAGAGGCCAGAGATTGTAAGAACAGGAACAAAAATAGAGCAAGCGGGAACTACAAAGCGAATCATGAGTTTCCTGGAGGGAATAGATAAGAAGACACCCCAGGTCATGTAATAGCTGTGTCCCAATTAGGAAATATAATACCCGCAGAAGCCAAGGCAGAAGAGCAGTCATCGCCTGGACCTGTGTCAGGTCAGACATCAAGTGCTAGATGAACATCCAAAGCAGTGTATCAAAAGAGCAGGAGGGAGCAGAGCTGTGGGATGAACAGAGCTGTAGTCTCTGCACTTCTCCTGGTACTGGTCGCTATTCCTTCTAGTATATGGTTGGTTCTTGGATACAGGGTCTAGAGGCCAGAGATTGTAAGAACAGGAACAAAAATAGAGCAAGCGGGAACTACAAAGCGAATCATGAGTTTCCTGGAGGGAATAGATAAGAAGATACCCCAGGTCATGTAATAGCTGTGTCCCAATTAGGAAATATAATACCCGCAGAAGCCAAGGCAGAAGAGCAGTCATCGCCTGGACCTGTGTCAGGTCAGACATCAAGTGCTAGATGAACTGGTTTACAGTCACATCCAAGAGAGTTGAGAACAGCAGGACAAGATCTCCTCGCTCCTCCTGTACCAGTTGCCATCATGTTTTGTTCAAGATTATTGTAATTGTTTTTTGTATATATACCCCTTTTTCGCATGTAAAGTGCCATGGAATAAATGGCGCTATAACAATAAATAATAGTAATAATAATAATCTCTGGCCCAGACTAAGAAGAAGCCTGGTTAAAGACAGGAAGCCTACTTAAAAGAAAGGATCTTGTGACCAATTAAAGTCAGGAGGCCTTCTTAAAGGTATGGATGGTCGTATGAGCGGGAAGTGCAGGAAGCCTTCATAAAGGGACGGTCGGGTGAGCGGGAAGTACAGGAAACATTATTAAAGGGACTGTCATGTGAGCGGGAAATGCAGGAAGCCTTCTTTAAGGGAAATGAACAATCCAATGAACGGTTGAAGGAATACAGATAATTTAGTGAGCGGTTTAAGATTTGGACTACCAGATGAGCTTAAACTCGGAGACCTAGGCGACGATACAGAGCGGACCTGGGCTGTGCTCTAGGAGACGAATGTCATGTTGGTGAAGAGACTCATCAGTATACTACAGCAGTAGACTTGCAGCCTACGTGAGAAAAAGAGCTGACTCCGTTGAGACCTGTTATAGTGACTACCACGACAGACTTGGTGTTTAGGTGACAATGGTGACAACTACCTCACAGACTTTTACATAACACGGACTAAGGTACCAGTAGAAATATCATTTGCTATATTAGTTAACTTTGTGATTCAAAACCAAGTTATGAAACAAAGATACTGTTCATATACCTAGAATACTAACCCCCGGTATTGTGAACTAGTTTAAAGTTTCTGGTAAATCACTAAACCTTTAGACATTTCATTTCTCTTCACCTAAATTGTTTGTTGAAAATAAATAATCACTTGGTTCAAGTTACCACTGAGTCTTCATCTCAGTGGTAACTTGAACAAACAGAAATGGGTCACTGTGCAAGAACAGTATATGGGCCCTTTGCAGAACATTAGTTTTGTCTATGAGCAAAGCTGCTTGCTGCTTTGGAGGTAGTAGTGGACATCCCTTAACTCTTGGGTCCATATTCTACTTCACAGGTTCTGCCCCTGGTCCACTTCCTCCAAGGTATGGAGCTGGGAGTCCACTAGCTGAAGACTATGCAGCACACTTAGGCTTATTGCCCTTGATGCAGAAATGAAGCAGAAATTTTCCTGAGCATTTCAGCATCTCCTTGGCAGAAAAACGTATGCGGTTTTTCCAAAAATTTTGACGCGTATTTGACGCGTTTTTGCATGCGTATTTGGTCATGGTCATGTCCGTATTTTTTCTGCGAGTAAAATCTGCGCAGAAAAAATCCTGACCATGTGCACAAAACTTGCAGAATGTCATAGGAAGTCATGGGATAAGGTATGCAATGCATTTCTGGAGTGTTTACACGCTGCAAATGCACACCATAAAACGCACCAAAAACACATCGTGGGCACACAGCCTGTGTGGGGCCGGATGGTCACTCTTGGTTTCAAATATTGGCAGCATAGAAGTGGCTGAGAAGAGTAGAGTACAGGCTCACAAGGATGTTGAGGAGATGCAGCATGTTTTTGTCCTACGTCATACTGACCACCATACATACAGCATCATAGGCAAATCTTTTGATAATCGTCATGATGCCTCTACACGACAAAAATTATGACAACACATGAGACTTAATGACTAGGCCTCACACCACGTCATGACATCTAAGGAGCCAAGTAATCATAAGAGTCACCCAGGAAGTTCTCAATGCCATGGTCCTGCTGCCACAGAATAGTGATGTGTACACCACACCAGGGTCTTCTGAATCTTTTTACTCAACTCTACCAGACAAATTAAAAAATAAGTATTTAGATGAAGCAAAAAAAAATACTAAAAGTTTGCTCTCTTTTTGATACCAAATTGTAAATGTAAACCCGCAACCACAAGATGGTGTAAGGAAGTGTATCTAGCATGTACATGTCCAGAGAGATGCACCAGCTATATTATGCCACAAAATACTATTACTCTCATCTATTGTCTCTCTCTAAACCCTACCCCAGTTTTTTATCTAAGGCTACAGTGGTGTAAAAATGTAGCCCGACTGTAATCATTTACTTCAGTGATGTCTCACAGACTTTTTCCACCAGAGGGCAATCCGAAGGCATTTATGAGGAGACCTTTACAATGTTAGAGACTGCACTATAAGAATAGTCCACAAGATCCTTTACAACAGTTTGTGAAACAAAGTAATACTAATAATAATAATAAGAAGAAGAAGAATAACATGCAGAACTCCCCCCAGCATTCTCTACACAGGTTTGGTATACTATTTAGTATACACTTTTTTTTTGCTTTGCAGCTACTCCAAACAGATAGAAAAGCTAATGAGACACTAAACATGCTGGATAGTGATGAGTGCAAATGCTCGTTACTTGAGTTTGCCTAGTATGCTCGGGTGTACACTAAGTATCACGGGTGTTCAAGTTACATATTAGAATCCCCGCGGCCTGTTAGCCACAAAACATGCGGGGATTGTCTGTGTTTGTCACATGTCACTCAAGCACCCGTGATACTCGGTGCCTACCCGAGCTCCCTAGGCAAACTAAAGTAACGAGCACTTGTGCTCATCACTAATGCTGGATCCTGGCAAAAATGATTACAGAGGATAAGAATAAATAAGGCTGTTTTTAGATCCGTATTACATACTCCAATAAAATGACTGACAGTATAACAGAAACCCAATAGATCCCATTATAGTCAATGAAGTTTGTAGGGTGATGGTTCTGTCCAGCATCTGATTAACCACTCTCCTGCCCGAATTTAATTTTTCTGTTCCTAAAATAAAATAGGATTCCCAATGTAGATGTGTACATAGCTGATGTGCCAATAGAATTACACTGGTGTCATGGCTCCTTTTTTGAAGATAGAGATGATAGGTCCATTATAATAATTTTTTCCATTCGGTATCTTTTTATGGCTTGATAGAATAGCACAGCATAATACATTTTTCTGACTGTTATGGAAGAGTCACACGGCCGTACAACTTGGACAAGGATTGCAAGCTATGCTCGGACTGGCTGTCGGCTCTCCCGACAGGAACATGACAGCATGTATTTTTATGCAGCTGTCACGATCCTGTCGGGAGAGCCGATGGGCAGTCCAAGCATTGCGTTATGATCCTCATCCGAGTTGTACAGCCATGTGACTCTCCCCTTATGCTACAACCACACTGCAATATGTGTTGTGTGACAGCAAGTCTCAGAAAAGTCACATTACCCAAAACATTTATGAGACTTGTCTGTAGTCTGCTGTTGTGTGACTTTTTTTCATGATTGACAGGTTGCAGACAAGTTATTTCACAGGGACCTCTTTGACAAAAAATACAATTTCATAAAAATTACAGAAAGAAAAAATTAACGTAGGGTATGTCCCCATCAATTTGATATAAACAGCAGACTTTGCAATACAAGGATACTAGAATTTAAAATCTGATGAAGCTCTGCAACACTTCCACAGAAACATCTACAGTGAAGTCTGCATGGACTTACCCTCAAAAGGAGTGTTTCCATACTGTTTTTGATGGATCTTATTCCTCGTGTAAGGCAATTTGTTTGCATTAGTTTTCATCACATCTGTAAAGAATAGATCTTTTTTTTCTCACTATGGTCAGTTGTAGTTGTAGATCAATTGAAGAAAACTCATGAAACGTATGCAGATTGATGGTAGCTGTCAGTTTCAATAAAGATCAGATAAACCTAGCATCACTCTTTCAGATTTATAGCGGATGACGACTAATTAGACAACCTCCTTTTAAATGCCCCAGACGCCCAAGAAAAATAAGAAAAGCCTTTACTCATCTACTGCACTAGCGCTGCTCCAGCAATGTCAGTGTTGGATTTTCCAGCGTTCATCAGACACTTTTGTGTCACATGAGTGCTGCAGCCAATCAGTGTCACCGATCAGCTGCTGATTTTCAATACCCAATCAGAGTGAATTTCCGTAGTAACAAAAATTATAGAAAAGGCAACAGCTGGAACTGACTGAGTGCAGGAGGTGAGTATAAGCTTTTCTTATTGCACTTGTAGAACTTTGGGATTTAAAGGGGCGCTATAAGTATTTGATAAAATGGCGTCCCTTATATAATTCAAATTGCAGCCCATCCTAGTCACATGTCGGTAATGGGCTGCAGACTTAAGACATACAGATCCCGAGACCTGTGCGTCAACTGGCAAGAGCTTTATCACACATACCCTATCGGCGGCTGGGAGCACGACTGTCATATGTGAAGATGAAGAAATACGTTTCAACCCACATTGTGCTCAGCAAGTAGATCTCCAGCTTCATCCTCCTCCTCTGTCAGTCTGACAACTATATAGCAGTGCACAGAGACTGACTGCATCCAACCGGAAAACAAAGAAACATTGAGGAGGATGAAGCTGGAGATAAACCTGTTGTGCTCACTGAGGAAGATATATTTCTTCACATATGACAGTTGTGCTCCCGGCCGCCAACTGATGTATGTGTGATAGAGCTCTTGTCAGTTGAGGCGCAGGTCTCGGTTGCTGTACGTCTTGAGTCTGTACTGACACATAACTAGGACGAGCTGCAGTTTGAATTACATCAGGGATGCCATTTTAACTCATTTTAGGAGAAACCCTTTGAGAAGGGGTCATCCAACTTAGTGAACAATCCCTTTAATGAGGCATATTACCAGTGATATGGTATCCCTTTATAAGTTCAGAATATTTCTTTAAAATGCCTGATGTGAATTTTGGATCCTAATACTTGGAATTATCCAATCATCTACGTCATTTACAGTAGCTTCATACTTAATACAGATTTTCACGATGGAGTACAGTACAATGTAAGTGAATATGGCAGTACAAAACTCAATTCACATGCACCAAAAAAAAAAAAGCACATATTTTAGTATGTGCTACCAAAAGAAAGACTTTTAGAACCCTCCAAAAACTGTTTGTCAAGCAAGAGATTTTTGTGCAGTTCTCAATTTCACCACTGATTCTTGACCCCACAAGTTGCTCTTGGTCAGCTTTTATTTTTGGATAATGAGTTCTTCCTTCTGTTTCTATATTTTTTAATTTTATATTCAGAATTAAAATGTAATATAACTATATGCAAAAAAAAAATAGAATGAGAATTGTTGATTTTACCAAACATTTCAAGTAGCCATGTTGTCCTCAACCTGTCCATAAAAACAAAGTTTCCTGAAGTGTTAACAAAATTTAATATGTGGATATACAATTTCCGTAAAATGGTTAAAATGCTCTTGCAGCTCAGGTGTTTGTTTTCTGGCGCAGCTGCTTGATAGACAGTTGGGTGACAGTAATTCTAGTTTCTCTGACCTCAGAAATTAGGGAACAGGTGAGAATACATTACATTATTTACAGCAGTTGAACAAAAACTAAACTGAGCTGATTATATCGAGCACTAATAATATTCTCATTGTAGAAATCAGTCTCTCCGTATGGACATATGGGAATGACCTCTAATTCTGCCGGCTGTCATTCATGGATTAGGCAGAAGGAACATTCATTGCATACAAACGAAGGTCCTTTTATCATGTCAATCATTAGTCGCCGTATGGTGTTTTATATAAATGGATGTTTATGGACATTTACAGATTATGAGAACATTTCAAAAATTTAAAAATTAAGTGTTTCTATAATAAAAGTCCTACATTTTCATTTTTAATTAAAGAGGCCTTACATTAAATGTAGTCCTTGCTCAAACTTCAATGTGGGGTACACAGTCCCAGCGAGAGCTCAAGCAAACTGGCAACTGCGAGTTGGGTTCTGAGACAATTAATAAACATTCGTGGCCAAAAGTTTTGAGACTGACACGAATTTTGTTTTTCACACAGTTTGCTGGTTTAGTGTTTTTAGATATATTAGTCAGATGTTTCTCTGGGTACTGAAGTACAATTACACAGGGTACGGAAGTTTTCAGACCCCTTTACATTTTTCACTCTTTGTTTCATTGCAGCCATTTGGTAAATTCTAAAACGCTCATTTTTTTCTAATTAATGTACACTCTGCACCCCATCTTGACTGAAAAAAACAGAAATGTAGAAATTTTTGCAAATTTATTAAAAAAGAAAAACTGTCCATTTCCTTGTGATCCTCCTTGAGATGGTTCTACTCCTTCATTGGAGACCAGCTGTGTTTAATTAAATTGATAGGACTTGATTTGGAGAGGCACACACCTGTCTATTGAAGACCTCACAGCTCACAGCGCATGTCAGACCAAATAAGAATCAAGAGCTCAAAGGAACTGCCCAAGGAGCTCAGAGACAGAATTGTGGCAAGGCACAGATCTGGCCAAGGTTACTAAAGAATTTCTGCAGTACTCAAGGTGCCTAAGAGCACAGTGGCCTCCATAATCCTTACATAGAAGACATTTGGGACTACCAGAAGTCTTTCTAGACCTGGCCGTCCAGCCAAACTGAGCAATCTTGGGAGAAGAGCCTTAAGTGAGAGAGGTAAAGAAGAACCCCAAGATCACTGTGGCTGAGCTCCAGAGATGCAGTAGGGAGAGGGGAGAAAGTTCCACAAAGTCAACTATCATTGCAGCCCTCCACCAGTCGGGCCTTTATGTCAGAGTGGCCAGACGGAAGCCTCTCCTCAGTGCGGGACATATGAAAGCCCGTATAGAGTTTGCACAAAAACACATGAAGGACTCCCAGACTAGGAGAAATAAGATTCTCTGGTCTGATGAGATGAAGATACAACTTTTTGGTGATAATTCTAAGCGGTATGTGTGGAGAAAACCAGGCACTGCTTATCACCTGACCAATACAATCCCAACAGTGAAACATGGTGGTGGCAGCATCATGCTATGGGGGTGTTTTTCAGCTGCAGGGACAGGACGACTGCTTGCAATTGAAGGAAACATGAATGCTGCCTAGTACAGAGATATCCTGGATGAAAACCTCTTCCAGAGTGCTCTGGACCTCAGACTTGGCCGAAGCTTCACCTTCCAACAAGACAATGATCCTAAGCACACAGTTAAAATAACAAAGGAGTGGCTTCAGAACAAATCTGTGACCATTCTTGACTGACCCAGCCAGAGCCCTGACCTAAACCCAATTGAGCATCTCTGGAGAGACCTGAAAATGGCTGTCCACCAACATTCACCATCCACCCTGACTGAACTGGAGAGGATCTGCAAGGAAAAATGGCAGAGGATCCCCAAATCCAGGTGTGAAAAACTTGTTGCATCATTCCCAAGAAGACTCATGGCTGTACTAGCTCAAAAGGGTGCTTCTACTCAATACTGAGCAAAGGGTCTGAATACTTATGACCATATGATATTTCAGGGTTTTTTTTTAATAAATTTGCAAACATTTCTACATTTCTGTTTTTTTTTCAGTCATTCAGATGGGGTGCAGAGTGTACTTTAATGAGAAAAAAAATGAACTTTTTAGAATTTACCAAATGGCTGCAATGAAACAATGAGTGAAAAATTTAAAGGGGTCTGAATACTTTCCGTACCCACTGTATAAGCATTTCATAAGATTTTACACTTTTATTGATAAATACATCAAGTCTATGTATCAAGTCAATATTTACAATATTGACCCTTATTTTTCATGACTCATGCTCTTCTCCTTGGCAGCAGGATATCATATTCTGGGCAAAATCCTGACTGATGGCCGCCTATTCTTGCCTAATCAGTTCTTGGAATTTATCACAATTTCCGTGTTTTTGTTTGTCCACCACTTTGAGGATTGACCATTGACCAGGTTCTCAGTGAGATTGAAATCTGGAGAGTTTCCCAGCTATGGACCTAATATGTCAATGTTTTGTTCACAGAACCACTTAGTTATTAATTTTGCTTTATGACACCAAAGCAGTAAACCAAAATTTGTGTCAGCCTCAAAATGTTGGCCACAACTGCAGAGTTGTAAGGATAAGTCTTGGTTGGAATAGACTCCATCCATTGCTTTATAGCCTAGAGCTCATTCACATGGCAAGATTATGGTCTCATGCAACCTAAGTGTTGTGGACTCAGTTAGTGAGGTTGATTCTCTAAGCTATAAGTCAGGATGAGCAGCACAGACCAGAGGCAATGCTAACACACAGCGGGCCTTGAAGTTCAGCAGGTGGACCAGCAGGGACTAAAAAAGCTCTTCATCGGGGATCCTCAACCTGTAGCTCTCAAGCCATATATGGCTCAGGAGCCCTTGCTGTGTGGCTCGCAGCT
This sequence comes from Phyllobates terribilis, assembly GCF_046119375.1. Taxonomy (NCBI): domain Eukaryota; kingdom Metazoa; phylum Chordata; class Amphibia; order Anura; family Dendrobatidae; genus Phyllobates; species Phyllobates terribilis. The sequence goes on from NW_027362768.1 coordinate 20,218,212, forward strand.
GTTTGCTAGCTCAGCAGGTATAGAAGACAACTGTGAGTTGTAAAAAGTAGAGGAGGATAAGCAACAAAAATTATATAGTTTAGTAGTGTTGTGGCTGCTGCAACTTCCTCCTTGCAGGTGACATTATATTCCTTAGTGTGCAGCTGTCTCCAACTTTGAGTTTGTTCCCATGTTGTTATTCAAAACACTGCATAGCCATTTACTGGCTGCCCGCTTCCAACTGCACATGCTCGGCTTCTCCTCATTATGAATAGGCAAAATGCACACACATGGCTCCCTCTTGTTCTCCCATATCTGCTTTTCTCCACATTTTTCCTCCGTGAGATGAAGTAAGGTCATAACAATGGCCATTTTACATATTAATGGTTAGCTGAAAACTCATTATCTCAAATCTTGAGTTGATTAATTCGTAACTTCTATAGATATATGCTGGATCGCATGGCATGCATGATTGGCAGGTATGGTCCACCAATCCTACTTATCATAAGTACACAACACTTTTTAGTGCCACATTTATCCCTGCAGGTATCTGTAAGTGTGACATCATTGTCGCCAGTAGGCTGGTTTACTGGAAGCATGGATATAAGGGATATAAGGAGAAAATGAACGTATATTCTCCCTGTAGCTGTGCAGGGCGGTGCAGGAGGCTGTTACAGTCACCTCTCACTACACATTGAGAGCGCTGATATCACCCTCCCCACTTTGCACCTTGACTTATAGCCTGATCTGCAGCATGCGTGCAGCGTATGTGTGCAGAACTGGCTGCCAATCAATGTGAAGGGGAGTGATAACAGTGCGCTCACTGTGTAGTGGATGGTGACTGTGACAAACCCCTGCATCACCCCAATGATTATTAGCAAGCAGCTGCTGAGAGAATATAACTTCATTTTTGCTCTGTAGCCCCATTTCAGATAAACCAGCCTAAGATAATTTAAATGCTGCTTACCTGCAGATTACTGTTATGCCTGCAAGCAAACAGCATTTTGTAGATGACAGTCTCCCTTTAACCATGAATTTGAGATAATTGTAAGGTTTTCATCATTTAGATAGTCTTAAAAGATTATTCAGTCTCCACTCACATCTGTATGTGGAGGTTAGTGGAATAGGTGACGTCGCAGCTACAAATGCCTGTCGGAGCGCCTATGCCATCTGCTGGAACATCCACCTGCCCAATTCTATTGATACCTGCTTATCACCCCCACGACCGGAATCTGGGGAAGTGATGTGACATCATGAAACAGAAATTAACTAGAATATCTCTTTGATGGCCAGTGATATGATTCACAGTTTCCATGATTCATAGTGTCCCTATGTGTGTAGAGCATGCAGAAGGTGAGCTTTATCTATACACAGTGGGTGCTGGCTGTTTTACATAGTTTGCAGGCAGCTTCCAGGAGCACAGATACAGTTATATGAAAAAGTTTGGGCACCCCTATTAATCTTAAGCTTAATGTTTTATAAAAATTGGTGTTTTTGCAACAGCTATTTCAGTTTGATATATGTAATAACTGTTGGACACAGTAATGTTTCTGCCTTGAAATGAGGTTTATTGTACTAACAGAAAATGTGCAATCTGCGTTCAAACAAAATTTGACAGGTGCATATGTATGGGCACCTCACCAGAAAAGTGACATTAATATTTAGTAGATCCTCCTTTTGCAAAAATAACAGCCTCTAGTCGCTTCCTGTAGCTTTTAATGAGTTCCTGGATCCTGGATGAAGGTATTTTTGACCATTCCTCTTTACAAAACAATTCCAGTTCAGTTAAGTTTGATGGTTGACGAGCATGGACAGCCCTCTTCAAATGATCCCACAGATGTTCAATGATATTCAGGTCTGGGGACTGGGATGGCTATTCCAGAACATTGTAATTGTTCCTCTGCATGAATCCCTGAGTAGATTTGGAGCGGTGTTTTGGATTATTGTCTTTCTGAAAGATCCATCCCCTGCGTAACTTCAACTTTATCACTGATTCTAGAACATTATTGTCAAGAATCTGCTGATACTGAGTGGAATCCATGCGTCCCTCAACTTTAACAAGATTCCCGGTGCCGGCATTGGCCACACAGCCCCAAAGCATGATGGAACCTCCACAAAATTTTACTGTGGGTAGCAAGTGTTTTTCTTGGAATGCTGTGTTTTTTTGCCGCCATGCATAACATCTTTTTGTATGACCAAACAACTCAATCTTGGTTTCATCAGTCCACAGAACCTTCTTCCAAAAAGAAATTGGCTTCTCCAAATGTGCTTTTACATACCTCAGCCGACTCTGTTTGTGGCGTGCTTGCAGAAACGGCTTCTTTCGCATCACTCTCCCATACAGCTTCTCCTTGTGCAAAGTGCGTTGTTTAGTTGACCAATGCACAGTGACACCATCTGCAGCAAGTTGATGCTGAAGCTCTCTGGAGGTGGTCTGAGGATTGTCCTTGACTGATCTCACCATTCTTCTTCTCTGCCTTTCTGATGTTTTTCTTGGCCTGCCACTTCTGGCCTTAACAAGAACTGTCCCTGTGTTCTTCCATTTCCTTACTATGTTCCTCACAGTGGAAACTGACAGGTTAAATCTCTGAGACAGCTTTTTGTATCTTTCCCCTGAACAACTATGTTGAATAATCTTTGTTTTCAGATCATTTGACAGTTGTTTTGAGGAGCCCATGATGCCACTCTTCAGAGGAGATTCAAACAGGAGAACAACTTGCAAGTGGCCACTTTAAGTAGCTTTTCTCATGGTTGCATACACCTGGCTATGAAGTTCAAAGCTCAATGAGGTTACAAAAAAAAAAGAAGTGCTTTAGTAAGTCAGTAAAAAGTAGGTAGGAGTATTTAAAACAAGAAAATATTAAGGGTGCCCATACTTATGCACCTGTCAAATTTTGTTTGAATGCAGATTGCACATTTTCTGTTAGTACAATAAACCTCATTTCAAGGCAGAAACATTACTGTGTCCAACAGTTATTACATTTATGAAACTGAAATAGCTGTTGCAAAAACACCAATTTTTATAAAACATTAAGCTTAAGATTAATAGGGGTGCCCAAACTTTTTCATATAACTGTAACTCTAATCCTGGCATCTTAACCCCTGATACCAGCAGCATAATGCCATTGACGCGATGAAGAATCAGTCAGGGAACCCTATAACCTCTTGTTTCCTGCTTTATATTGGTTATATAGCTTCTAGGGTTTCTTTGCATAGAATGTGGCTCATGACCATGTCTCAGAGCTGAATCTGGCTCTCAAGGTAAGATACCACCATGTGCTACCAATAACAAACTCTGCTCCCTTGCATTCATGGACCATCCTTTGTCAATAAATACATTAAATTCAAGTTTTCTAAAATGTAAGCTAATTAAATTTAGTTACGTATTTCTTGTAAATTTTGTTAATCTGTATTGTCAGCCTTACTTAGCATAAATTGGTCTGTTAGAAATTACAAATGTCACTTTTCATCAATATAACATTATTTGATATGATTTTCCAAATTTTCAGGTGCAGAACATGTCACAATCAATAGAAGTGTTAAACTTGCGCACACAGAGAGATTTCCAGTATGTGCAGAAGATGGAGACACAGATGAAGGGTCTAAGGTCCAAATTCAGGCAGATTGAAGAGGATCGCAAAACACTTCTGACACGTCACTTTCAGGTAAAAGGGTTAACATAGTAAGTCTTTTATTGCAGTCAGCTTTGAATTACAGCTTCTTTAAGTTCACAAGGAACTATAATTTTAAACCTATGCACAAAATAAGAGCTCAAACCAAGCACAGGTACTCAGTGCACCATTAGTGTGGAGAACAGTTCACATTCCCACCTATATGTTTTCCATCTTTTTCTGCCACTTGTCTGGCACCTACAAAGCCAGAGATGTGAATCAAGGAGAAGCGTGGAGATAGGTGGCAAGGTGCACTACATCGTTTGGACATGCCAAGTTTGCACCCAGTATCTGTTCTTAGTTGGAACAGTCATTTTGTGCTGACATACTTCCTTGAAGGGTAGGTTCATATGACCGATGTTTCCACATACATGAAAAACGGACCAATTATTATGATCATATTTTGATCAGAGTGGCATTAGTATTTCTCGGACGTGGAGAAAAAAAAATTCTCCACCTTGTCCTGTATGTCAGTCCAGGAAAATCGGACCACACTCGGATGTCATCCCATAGACTTGCATTACCTATTTTTACTCCACCCCACGGATCAAAATCAGACATGTCTCCAATTTTTTCTATGAAGCATTCGGTCAGAGGAAAAAAACAGATATGTGCACAGCTCCTACAATGTAAGATTGAGAAACATCAGGTTGACTGCTTTTTTTTTTAAACATCTCTTTAAGGAGGAAAAAGCCTGCTGGGCGGCATTCGACCATTTAGAAAGATTTGATCCCTTTTTTGTCATGTCAGTGAGGGGTTTCACAATTACCGAATAATTTTGGATAAATTTCCGGCAACAATTAGTAAAGTCCAGAAAGCGCTGTAATGCCTTCAGGTTCTCGGGACGGTCCCAATCCAGTACAGCAATCTCTGGATCCATCCGAAAACCCTATGATGACAACAGGTACCCCAAAAATTGCACCTCCTGGACAGCAAAAACACATTTCTCTAGTTTGGCAAATAGTTGGTTATCTCTTAATATCTGTAGTACCTGTTACCATGACCCTTATGCATCTCTAAATCAGGTGAGTAAACCAAAATATCATCCAGATAGACCACCACAAACCTGCCCACCAAATGATGGAAAATATTGTGTATGAAATGCTGGAACACCGCAGGTGCATTGGTCAGACTAAAAGGCATAACCAGACTCTCAAAATGCACCTCAGGGGTATTGAATGCCGTTTTCCATTTATCCCCCACTTTGATTCTAACCAGATCGTAGACTCCCCTTAAATTCAACTTGGAGAACACCCTAGCTCCCACAACATGGTTGAATAAATCTGGAATCAGAGGAAGATGATAAGGATCTCGGACAGTAATTTGATTCAATTCCCGGAAATATAAACAGGGACGGAGACCCCCATCTTTCTTAACGAAGAAGAACCCTGCCGCCACGGGCGAAGGTGAGGTTCTGATATGTCCCTTCTCCAAACTCTCAGCAATGAAATCCTTCATGGCTTGTGTCTCAGGGCCAGAAAGATTATACAGTCTGGACTTGGGTAGTTTAGCTCTGGGAGTCAGGTTAATAGGACAGTCATATGCACGATCAGGAGCCAAATCCTGACACCCCTTCTCAGAAAATACATCCTCAAAACCACACAAAAATGCAGGTAAGGTCTCCGTAGAGACTGCAGAAAGGAAAATGTTTAAACAGTTTTCATGACGGTAATCTCCTCATTCCACAATTTCTCTGGATTGCCAGTCCACTATTTGATTATGTTTCATCAACCAGGGTAGATCCAGTACAAAAGGAGTGGGAAGGCCCTCCAGGACATAACAAGGAATTACTTCATAGTGAAGGAGCCCCACCCTCAGTCTTATATTATGTACGATCTGAGACAGAGATCTTTGTGCAAGTGGCACTGAGTCGATGGCAGAAATAGGGATTGGCTTAGTTAATGTACAGTAAGCCCATGAGTTCTCACAAACCAAGCATCAACCATGTTGACTCCAGCTCCACTGTCCACAAACACCGAAATTTTCTCAGTCCTGCTCTCTAGCACCACCTCTGCCGTCAAGACAAACCAAGAACTGCGTGTTGAAGACAAACACTCCCACTGATTATCCAAATCCACACTACCAAGGGTTAATCAAGTTTCTTTTTGCTTAGGAACCAAGGGACAGACCCCAATAAAATGTCCCTTTTTACCACAAAAAAACACATCCCCTTTCTCTTGCGGATTTCAGGGGAAATATGCGACTCAGTAGGTCCCCCTAATTGCATGGGTTCCTCCAACTCCATAAGTACAGATTCACCCCCAGACCGCCACCCCCCCCCAGTAAAGGGGTGTTGCCCCGAAAAGGGGGCACAGGAGAAGGTGGTCTCACCCACCTATCCCGAAGAAGTCTATCCACGCGTATAGCCAAAGACATGGCAGCCTCCAAGTTTCATAAACGGCAAAGGCATACTTTAACCTTTCTGAAAGACCCTGACAAAATTGGCTTCTAAGAGCCGGGTCATTCCATTTGGTTTCCTATCTACGGAATTTGGAACTATAAGTCTCCACTGACTGATTTCTCTGCTGAAGGCGACTCAGCCTGGATTCAGCCAAGGACATTCGGTCAGGATCATCATAGATGAGTGCCAGAGCCCCGAAAAATCCTTCAACCAATCGGAGGCAAGCAGAGCCCTGTGGCAAAGAGAAAGCCCAGGATTGAGGATCTCCTTGCAACAGTGAGATCACAATCCCCACTCGCTGCTCCTCATCTCCAGAGGAGTAAGGTCGAAGCTTAAAATACAACTTACAAGCTTCTTTAAATGCAAAAAACTTGTCTCAACCTCCTGAAAACCTGTCCGGGAGGAAAGTTTTGGGTTGAAGCTGGACCGGCCTACCCATAGAGTCCCAAACATTAAGAGTCTGTGGCCGCTGCAGTTGCTGCTGAACCTTTAATAGAAGGTCAGTAACCTCCAGTGACAAACTCGGAAGCTGCTCTGCCAGCACTGAAACAGGATCCAGAATAACCCGGAAAAAAAAACACACACAAAAAAAACAAAAGTAAGGTTTTTTTTTTCTTTTTTTCCCCCTTTTTTAAATGTCTGGTGATAATTTCATGCTGGGTATGGGAAGAACCCAGCGTACGGTGACGGGAAAAGGGGGTAAACCCAGAAACTAGGGTAAGGGGAAGTGGAGACCCATAAGCAGATCTAACAACACCCTGACTCCCCTATCATCCCTAAATAGGTTCCGCACCTATCGCCGAGCAGGATACCTTAGCCCTGGCTGACCCTAGAGCTAGGCCCTAGGTAGCGAGGGGGAGGGGTGAGCACTAGTCAGCCCCACTGCAACTAAAGACAAACCAGGTAAAGAGTCAAGGGGATACACTTAGCTTTGAGAAGACACCAGAGAGATCACGACTACAATCCACAAAGGAACTCCAAGGAGAATCTAGCTGACTGCTAGACTTCCAGACCTGAACAGAGGTATTAACTCTATCAGCAGCAACTCTCTGGAGAAACTGAGTGTTTTTAAAGATCCAGCAAGGGTGTGTTAACTAGCAGCAGAAGGTGGAGATCACCGCTGGGTCCTAGAGAGGGAGGGATGATGAAAGGTTCAAGAAGGTGTCTGCAAGGCCAAGCGCAGTGACCTTCTACAACTAGATTCAGAATGACTGTCTGTCAAACCTGACATACCCATGACAATATCATAGGTACGAGGTGTAAGGCAGCGGTATTCACACCGTGCAGTAACTGAGGCAGTGACCCAAGCAAGTCCAACATAAACAGCTTTATTCAGCAACTCACGGGTAAACAGAAAAGTCCTCCTGTTCGCAGCTGGGTTAACATGAGTCCTTAAACAACGGTTGCCTTGGGCAACGGCCGTCCCGGGCCGCTAAGAGCCTGACGGGTGCAGAGCCTTCCCAGGTGTGGGCTCAGCTGCTCACAGGTCCGCCAAGCTTTCCTGCTATGTTCCTAGCAGGCCCCAACACTGAACAACACTAATCCTTAATGCAAGGTTTTTAAAGGACCTGTGGCAAGAGCCACTGGAAAACCTGGGTTGGAGGGAGGAGGCTGCCCCACTGCCTTCCTGTAGCCTCTGCCAAGAAATGAAGGCCCTGCCGGGTTTTACTAATCTGCCTTAGCCAGATAGCCTGACCAGGTCAATGCTCACCTTAATTCCTGCATTGCAGCTGCAGGTGAGTTTGTGACTGCAATGGATTTAATAGGTCTCTGTACGCATTCTGGGGGATATATAACGTCCCTCGTATACGATCCCGGTCACTGTCTCACAGAGGGCAAACCACGGATAGCATTTATCCGAGAAGATCAGTTGTGTGCACAAGCCCTGACTGAAATCATTTGGGGCAACTCCGTCATAATTGACACTGCCTAGTGTGTTTATCCTAAAAGAGAAAAAAATGTATATGAGAAAAAAATTTTATATTTCTGGAGGGATAGTAGTTAAAAATTGAAACGTTATTATTAATTGCATTAAAAATAGTATTTCACAAAGGATAAATGTAACTAGTGCATAACTATTGCATTATCCCGTGAAGTGCACTGCTTTTATTACTATTAACCCCCATGTCTCCTATAAGGTTATGTAGAAGAAATATTTAGGCCAGATTAGGAGGAATTATTACTCTTTGCCATGTGTACTCGTTGCAGGCAGTCAAATTGCATTACATGGAACAGAAATGTCTCCTCTCTGCTCAAAAAAATAAAGGGAACACTTAAACAACAGAATATAACTCCAAGTAGATCTAACTTCTGTGAAATCAAACTGTCCACTTAGGAAGCAACACTGATTGACAATCAATTTCACATGCTGTTGTGCAAATGGAATAGACAATAGATGGAAATTATTGGCAATTATCAAGACAACCTCAATAAAGTAGTGGTTCTGCAGGTGGGGACCACAGACCACATCTCAGTACCAATGCTTTCTGGCTGATGTTTTGTTCACTTTTGAATGTTGGTTGTGCTTTCACACTCGTAGTAGCATGAGACAGACTCTACAACCCACAGAAGTTGCTCAGATAGTGCAGCTCATCCAGGATGGCACATCAATGCGAGCTGTGGCAAGAAGGTTTGCTGTGTCTGTCAGCATAGTGTCCAGAGGCTGCAGGCGCTACCAGGAGACAGGCCAGTACACCAGGAGACGTGGAGGGGGCTGTAGGAGGGCAGCAACCCAGCAGCAGGACCGCTACCTCCGCCTTTGTGCAAGGAGGAACAGGAGGAGCATTGCCAGAGCCCTGCAAAATGACCTCCAGCTGGTCACAAATGTGCATGTGTCTGCAAAAACGGTTAGAAATGACTCCATGAGGATGGTATGAGGGACTGACGTCCACAGATGGGGGTTGTGCTCACAGCTCAACACCGTGCAGGACACTTTGCATTTGCCACAGAACACCAGGATTGACAAAGTCGCCACTGGCGCCCTGTGCTCTTCACTGATGAAAGCAGGTTCACACTGAATTCATCTGACAGACGTGACAGAGTCTGGAGACGTCGTGGAGAGTGATCTGCTGCCTGCAACATCCTTCAGCATGACTGGTTTGGCAGTGGGTCAGTAATGGTGTGGGGTGGCATTTCAACGGAGGGCCACACAGCTCTCCATGTGCTCGCCAGAGGTAGCCTGACTGCCATTAAGTACCGAGATGAGATCCTCAGACTCCTAGTGAGACCATATGCTGGTGCAGTTGGCCCTGGGTTCCTTCTAATGCAGGACAATGCCAGACCTCATGTGGCTGGAGTGTGTCAGCAGTTCCTGCAAGATGAAGGCATTGAAGCTATGGACTGGCCCGCCCGTTCCCCAGACCTGAATCCAATTGAGCACATCTGGGACATCATGTCTCGCTCCATCCACCAATGTCACGTTGTACCACAGACTGTCCAGGAGTTGGCGGATGCTTTAGTCCAGGTCTGGGAGGAGATCCCACAGGAGACCATCCGCAACCTCATCAGGAGCTTACACAGGCTTTGTAGGGAGGTCATACAGGCACGTGGAGGCCGCACACAATACTGAGCCTCACTTTGACTTGTTTTAAGGACATTACATCAAAGTTGGATCAGCCTGTAGTGTGTTTTTCCACTTTAATTTTTGGGGTGACTCCAAATCCAGGCCTCCATTGGTTAATAAATTTTATTTCCATTGATGATTTTTGTGTGATTTTGTTGTCAGCACATTCAACTTTGTACAGAACAAAGTATTCAATGAGAATATTTCATTCATTCAGATCTAGGATGTGTTATTTGGGTGTTCCCTTTATTTTTTTGAGCAGTGTATTAATACACCCTCCGCCTTTAATACAGGAAAGTCTCTGAAGATCTGTCTCAAGAAATATTATAATTATAATTTCACTACTTACTCAAATGTATGTAAATAATTAATCTAATTCTATCTCTCACATGTTGACATGTAGTGTTCAAAGTTCCATAGATCTATCCCAGAATAGGAAAATTAATTAATGTATATGTCTGATATATCCTACTCCTATTCTAATTTTATATTAGACCGTCAAATATCCCATGGTGATGGCTTGGGTATTTAGTTGATCTTATTTCCTCTAATTAATTCTAAATCTGGTCTTAACTGAATTGATTGTAACTAAAGTGCAGAGCTAATGTTCCTAAACTGTCTTTCATCACACCAACGCGTTTCCCTGCTTTTGCGGTTCATCAAGGAGAATTTTTTTTAAAAAAGAAACCAGCACTATGTCTTGCAAGGGCCACTGCCCACATGAGATGTAGGGAAACATGCTGCTGCTTCCTTTATAGAAAAAAATTCTCCATGATGAAACGCAAAAGTGGGGAAACACGTTGGAGTGATGACTGAAATTGAAGTTATAATAGTTTTTGAGAGAAAGCTGTAGAGACTTTCATGTGTTACCGGCAGAGAGTCAGCTTGTTTCATAATTTCATAGTTTTTAGGGTTGAAGTCTATCGCAACAATTGATGTTGATCCAGAGGAAGGCAGAAACCTATGACGCAGCTGCTGATTGCCCATATTAGGTTAGGGACACACAACAGTATTTTCTCGCATCCCAGAGAATCAGGCCAATTATGCAAATCACACTTTGATCAAACTCTGATTAGAATGTAAGCATAGTGTGATCTGCATTTCTTGGATGAGGAGAAGTTGTGAAAAAAGTCTCCATCTTCTCCATTCTGTCAGTCCATGAAAATCGAACTGCATTCATATATTATCCGAATGCGGTCCAATATTTTCCATAGACTCATTGACTTACATAGCCGAGTGTGATCCAATAATCAGATCCTACTCTGACATTCTACAATTTTTTTACTCAGATCAGTTCTGTCCATGAAAATATGTGCTTGGCCCCATAGCGTAACATTGGTCCAAATGCAATCCAATGTTTTGTCAGATCGCACTCGGACCGAAAATACGGTTGTAGGCATGAGCTGTTAGGGTAAAAATTCCTTCCCAACTCCACTTACAGCAGTTAGACTAGTTTCCTGGATCAATGTAACATCACAGAATTTGGTACCCATAACCTGTAATGTTATACTTTTAAAAAAATGCATTCAGGTCCTTCTTTTTTCTTTTAATAAATCAACCATTAAAACATCACGTGGCAAAGAATTCAATAATCTTGCTGCTCGACGTACAGTAAAGAATCAATAAACATTCTTTACTGTAAGAGCAGTGAGATTATTGAACTCTGTAAGAGATGTAATCTATTTGGCTGCCTGTTACACGTGACTGAATAGAGTAAGAACTCATACTAATTTGGCCTAAATATCTCTTCTGTATAACCTTATAGTAGAGATGGGGGTTAATAGTAATAACTGCAGTGTACTTCATGGGATGATGCAATTGTTATGCATTAGTCACATTTATTCTTTATAAATTACTTTTTTACTATTTTTAATCCAATTTGTAATAAAATTTGTTTTTAGAACTAGTATCCCTCCAGAAATATATTGGTAAATTGGATACAAGATTGTGACAGATACCTTTAGTGAAGAAATCCACTTCAGGTTGTTCTTTAATCAGCATTTGAAGTTTGGATGTAATAACCTTTCAGTGCATTGGGACTGTGAGTAGGGTCTTTGGCTCTGCCCCTCAATTTGTGCATGCGCCGCCACTGGCGCCATTTTACTGAAGACCACTGGAAGATGAATCTGCACAAGTGCTGCCTGCAATGAGGACAGCACTGGTGCGAACTTCAAAAAAAGGATACAGACACCAAAGGCAGCTGGAGAGGCAGGGGCAGAGCCGAAGACCTTAACCATAGTTCCGCCCCTATATACCAAAAGCTTATGAAACCCAAAGTTCAAATGTGGATTAAACAACCAGGATGCGGATTTCTTCACTAAAGGTATTCATTGAATCTGTATAACAGTACCATTATGGCCAAGCCTTTACTTTCACATGCAAAATCGTGATGACAGGTTCTCTTTAATCACTAATATGTAAGTCCAGAAATAAATGAAAACTATAAAAAAAACATTTGAAACCATTGAAAATCATAATAGTATATAAATTATAGTGAAAAGTCGAGAAAAATCAAGACGACATTCGGGACACGTGTCACTGGGTCATCTGCCAAGTACAGTGTTTTCAAATTGTGTCTATTTCTGTGTGAAAAAGTTCAAAAAGCAACAAAATGTATCGTTTTACTGTATTTTTAAGGTGGTTTTCTGGGAAATAAAGAAAATTAATTCAGGAAAAATGCATTAGCAAAAATAAATTGATAAATATGTTTATTTGTGCTCGTTTTGTTTAGAGGACAATTATAAGATTTTTCAAAATGGTGGCCATTGCTAAACACAAAATCTATCCTAAAGACTCAGCAGGACAGGTTGTATGGATAGAGAAGGCTCTCCTGCCTTCCTGACCATTTGTTATGATAAGAGGTAATATGTGTATATCAAAGCTAAAAGTGATTCAGAGGCGGCTAGGTCAGAAGTTGTGAGGAGAGATGAAGTGGGATGGTAGGGGGCCAAGGCCGTGGAAAATGACACTTTATAGCAATGGTAAGTGCTTATATATACTTTGTTAGATAACATCTCCCACAGCTTTCATCTTGTCCCTTCCATTCTACTCAACCCTGAGGCTGTGTGCCCACTATGTGTTTTTCAAGCATTTTTGCAGCGGAACTTCCGCAGCGAAAACGCTTAAAAAACGCTTGGTAATACGTGCCCCATTGTCCTCAATGATAATCCACATGGGCTGTGCACATGCTGCGGAAATTTCCGCTGCGGATTATCATTGCGGAAAAATACGCAGCATGTCCATTAATTTTGCGGACACGCAGCATAATCGCCGCCATTGACTTGCATTGGGCCGCATGACATCCGCATCACTGCATCTGCACAAGCGGATATCACACAGTTCAATGTGCGGATGGTACCCAGGTCTGGAGGAGAGGATACTCTCCTCCAGACCTGGGTACCATAGAAACTGTAAAAAAAAGAATTTAAAATAAAAAATAAAGATTATACTTACCTTCTGATGTCCTCCCGGTGTTTTCTCCCCTCCGTCTGGTCTGCTGTATGGGTCGCGGTGTTGTGAAGGACCTGCCATGACGTCATTGAGTCATGTGACCTGTCACATGACTCAATGACGTCATCGCAGGTCCTCACACCACTGCAAGCCGCCCAAGACACCGGACGCAGCAGAGAAAACATCGGGAGGACATCGGAAGGCGACTATAATCTTTTTTTTTTATTTTTTACCATTCTTATTCTTTTTTTTTTTAACTAACTTGGTCACACTATATAAATCCATGGCAGTTGCATGCATTTATATAGTGTGAACAAGTTGTCAAGCACTTTTCCAAGTGATGCTAAAATCGCTTGGAAAAGCGCTTGATAACCCGCATGCAGAAATGCATGCAAAAACGCTTGACAAACGCTTCTACCTGGCGGGAAAAACACATGTAAAAACCGCATGCGTTTTTCCTGCCAGGGAGAAGCGGAAAAAATATGCAGCATTTCTGCATCATGGGCACATAGCCTCATAACATCTAACCTAGCTGCCTGTGCTTCAGCTGAGATGTGGTCTTAGCTTTTATATACACACATTCCTTCCTGTGTCTCCTTTGTTTACTCACTAGAGTTGGTAGTTTTGCAGAACCGATCCATCAACCATGTCTGTAATCTGTGGTCACTGGACGGGTGCCTTAAAAACTGCCTCCTACCTAACGTCATTCCCCAGTCTGGCGCCATGTCATCGTTGTGACAGGATGTACATGTGACATCCTGCAATGTTAGATAATCAAAAGAAGAGCTGTGGGTGCCTTCAGGTAAGAGACTGTTCTTAGCGCCCTTGTCCAGCGTCCACAAATTACTGACAAGGCCTCTAGACCAAGTCCTGCAAATCAAATAACACCAACTCTACTACTCACACTGTCCTGTTGTGTGTTTAGGGTCAGTTTTGTACTCAGTAACGTGAAGGCAGCCATTTTAAGACAAGCATAAATAAATAATTATAACTTTTTATCAGTTTATTCATAGTAATGTATTTTTCCATTTATTCATTTTCTTTCCCAGAAAATCCCTTGAAGGTTATCATCCAGTTCCCCATAGACCCTAGCTTGGTACATTTCTCATGCTTCTCCTCCATTTACCTCCAGTTTTAGTATTCGACCAATGGAAACCATGATGATAACGTGAGCATAAAACTGTATCTCCAGTTATTAAGAAGGTTGATTAGCAATAGCAGCATAGAATTACAGTTGTCCATGCTGTCTTAGGTTTCCGGCGCTGTATAATCACATTACCTTCTACAATGCTTGAGATGGAAATCTAGATAAAAGCATAACCAGTTCCTGTTGGAATTGAGAGCAAAAATGCTAATTCTTTTCCTTTATAACTGGAGCTACATTTTAAAGGGGGTTTTCACTCTGATGATATATATGACCTGTCCCAATGATAGGTCATGAGCATCAGATTGGAGGGGGGTACCACACCTAGCACTGGATGCATGCAAATATTGAACAGAGCCAGAACAGGACAGGTCCAATCACTTTGTAATGGCCGTTGCTGAGAGTTACAGCCATTTTCCCACTGTTGGAGCTGCAAAAAGCTGATCGGTGGGAGTCTTGGCTGTCAGATCTGATATAGCGGATTGATCTTAAGGATAGCACAAAAACATAAACCAAAACGAGCATACACCTTTAATATAAAATGAATGTAAAGGTACACAGATATGCTGTGGCAGTCGGCCTACCATGATGGTCGCCTGAAAGTGAGATGTATCTCTTTTTCTGAGCTCCTCTCGGTTGATTTTTGACCACAGACCACATCAAAGTTGAATGTGCAGGGAAACAAAAGACCTGTGAAAGCCAAATGGTGCAAAATTTTTAATGAAACCCAATTGCAAAAATGAAGTTTAACCATTAGCACATGCATTATGTTAAAAAATGATCCCAATGGTAGACACCATTGAAAGTTTTATAAACTCATATTCCTTTTCTATGTATGAAAAATATAACATTAGATTCCATCACGTTTCATTGGATGTTTTTTTACAGGATCTAAAAGAAAAAATGGATGAACTGCAGCCACTAATTCCAGTTTTAGAGCAATATAAGACAGATGCTCGGCTGATCACACAGTTCAAGGAAGAGATCCGGAATCTCACCAGCATTCTCACCAGCATTCAGCAAGAGATTGGAGCATTTGACTATGAGGAATTGCATCAACGGGTTCTGGGCCTGGAAACTCGTTTGAGAGAGTGCATGAAAAAACTGAGTAAGACTAATCATTTCTAACTTGTATACAATATTTTTATACATACTAGTAATACTTTGTTCTTCACAGAGTATTTCAATATGTGTTGTCTATGCTAACATGTAAATCATTTGATAGCATGTCAGGAGCGGACACAGACAGAAGGGGGCCATGTGCTAAAACAGTACGTGGGGGCCCTTTGCAGTCTAATAGCTCATCATAATATCCAATTCTACCTTCTTTGGGGGTGGAAGTGGTCCCTCTTTCCTCTTGGGCCCATGTGTGTCCAGCCCTGTTTAATGTACTCAAACTAACACATAAAAAAGTTTGCATGATGCTAATGACTGCTGATCAGCTTCCATTATCTAAACAGCTGTGAAAAAATGAAACATAAAATGAAAATTATACACTGGCCACAATATAGGCATACCTCTTCACTTTCAAAGATAAGATAGAGGGACACATACAGCGGCATGCTTAGCACTCTGCAGTAACTTTTACTTAATTCTAAGGCTGAGTGCCCACGTAGTGTTTTTCAAGCGTTTATGCTGCGGAATTTCCGCAGCATAAACGCTTGTGAAACGCTAGGTAATCCGCCCCCCATGGTCCCCAAGGGGATTCCGCATGTTCTATGCACATGCTGCAGATTTTTCCGCAGCGTTTATGCTGCGTACAAAAATCTGCAGCATGTCATTTAATTTTGCGGAAGCGCAGCGGAACTCCTGCCATTGACTTGCATTGAGACGCATAGAAACCGCGACTGTACATTTTTACAAGCGGCTTCTATGCGTCTCTATGTGCGGATGGTACCCAGTTCTGGAGGAGAGGAGACTCTCTTCCAGACCTGGGTACCATTGTACCTGTAAAAAAAGAATAAAATAACAAATAAAGTTTATATTCACCTGTCCGGCGGCTTCTCTCTGAATGCCGGCATCGCTTGAGGACCTGCGGTGACGTCACAGTCATGTGACCGCAGGCCCTTCACCGCTCTGTCTCGCGATATGCCGGCATCCAGGAACCAGACAGGAACGAGCGCTGCAGCCACGCCGGGGCCTCGGGGGTGAGTATTTCATTTTTACGGTTCACACTATATAAATCCATGCTGTTTGCATGGATTTATACAGTGTGACCTAGTTGTAAAGCACTTTCCAAGTGATGCTATCGCCTGGAAAGCGCTTGTCAATCTGCATGCGGAAACGCATGTGAATCCGCATGTGGATCCGCATGTATTCTGCAGGAAAAACGCATGCACAATCTGCATGCATTTTTTCTGCCAGGGAGATGCAGAAATGCTGCAGAAATTTTCTGCTTCATTTCTGCATCGTGGGCACATAGCCTAAGCCAGGACCCTAACCTAGCTCAGCCCTTTATATGCACCCACACAGAAATGTTTTCCTAGTGAGGCCCATTAGTGTTACCACATAGTATGGTACCCCTGTCATAGCCCCCACAGTGCCCACCCACATACAGTATATTGCCTCCCACAATACATTCCACCACACACAGTATGTTGCCCCCTACAGTACATTCCCACACAATATGATGTTCTCACACACAGTATGATGTCCCCACTGTCCCTCCACCACAATAATATGGTGTTCCCACAACCCATCCACATAGCACAATATGATGCTCCCACAGCCTTCTACACATAGTATAATACCCGCATAGACCCCCACACACAATGTGATGTCACCACAACTCACCCACACACCACAATATGATGCTCCCTCAGCCTTCTACACACAGTATAATACCCGCATAGACCCACACACACACAAAATGATGTCCCCACATCCCTTCACATAGTTATGATGGCTCCTCAGTTTCATACACAGTGTGAAGCCCTCACCCGCACACACACACAATATGATGCCCCCCACACAATATGATGTCCCCTATAGTACATTTCGCCACACACAGTATAATGCCCGATATACATTATAATGCCCCATATCCCCCACTACATAGAACATGATGCCCAAACATACAGTATGATGCCCTCACAGCCACACACACACACACAATATGATGTCCTTACAACCCTCCACAAAGTATGATGCCACCACACACCCATGCAAACAGCATGATACCCCGATAGTACCCACATACAGTATGATGTCCCCAGTACATTCCAGCACACACAGTATGATGTCCCCTCACACAGTATGATGCCCCTGACAATATATCCTGCCACACACAGTATGATGCCCCCCATTACATTACTTCTACCCACACAGTTTGATGCTGCCCACATGGTATGATGCCCCTGTAGTGTGCATAGAAACACACAAACACATACACATCTTTGCTACACCAACATACAGCTCAACACATATATACACAGCTATACTACATCAACACACATAGTTCTGCTACATCAACATTCACACTGCTCTGCTACATATGTAGCACCCTGAGGATTCGGCTGCTACAGGGGTATTGCACCTCAACCCAGAGGTGTGATATTCCACTCCCGGGTAAGGATGGAGTGTGGAACTGAGCTCAGTTAGCTGCATGCACTACACACATCCCATTTCCGAGGGACAGACCGATGGTACTCCCACTAGAGAAATGTGCAGGTACGACAGTGTCTGTTCCTGGCTGGAGTGGGAGGGGGGTGGAACATCCCAGTAGTGTAGGGGCAGATAGGGGGAGCAGTCTGGGTAGTGCTAGGAGCTCATTGGGTGCTGGTCACCTGAGCTCACACATAGAGGGAGTATATAAGGTGGGAACCATCTTAGATCAGGGTCAGTCTGTGAGACGTCAGTCTTTTGTAGAGGTTTGGTCAGTCTGAGAGAGCCTGAGAAGCAGAGAGAGAGGAGAAAGAAGGACCCAGAAGGGGGAGAATAGGGAACTCCAAGAACCCAAAATTAGATCAGAGGGTGAAGAGTTGGCAACAGGGTACCGGATCCCAAGCTGGTGGAGGCTACAGCACACCTTTAGCCAGAGACCGGAGGTCGTGGGCAGGATCTGCCACGACCACCCACTAAATCCACCCGGAAGGCAAACCAAGAATAGGGTCAGGGAACCCAGAGACAAGGGTTTACCAACAAGAGGCCCGAGGGAGCCGGACTTAGGTGGATCCCTGGTGGGGAAGGCCAGAGAGAAGGACAAGTCAGAAAGGGAGCTCAGGACCACGCTCCAGAATCACCTGGGGGTTGGCCGAGTCCAAGACCTGGTGGACGCAGCACGGCTCGGGCGGTCACTTAAGGCCAGAGTGACCACAAGAACAGCAGTAAGTAAAAACCCTGAACTGCACAGCCCGGCTCGGAGTCTCCTTAACATCCACACTGCACCACCACTACCACCATCCTCTACACCTGACCCCCTGAGGCTATACCCCTCCCGTTGGGGGTTATACTACCAGAGCTGCACAAGCACCACCAGCCTCAGCGGACCCTGCTGCAGCGGCGGCCGTATTGACCGCAAATCAACGGGTGGCGTAGTCGACACAAAGAACACTAATAACATCTGTAAGGACTGCCACACACTGAGCTTGACACCCTGGGCACGGACCGGTTCACAGCCACTCGGAGACTACAACCCCCATCTGATCCGGCTCCGGGTCCCCCAAACAACACTGGCCCAGGGGGCGCGTCAACTTTGGCGTAGTCGGCAGGATAACGTGCCCGCAACAACCGGGTACTGCGTGCCTGAAGAAAAGTTCACCGTTACCTCAAAAAGAAGTCTCCTGCCGGTTCCGGAGGGTCCCCGCCAACGGACCCCATCACAGGTCGTTTCCCGCCGGTTGTCCGCCATTTGCAGCTTTTTCCCGCCATCCATGGAGTTTCCCGCCACTGGGAGACGATTCCCGCCATTTCCAAGGATTTCCCGCCTTGGGGGAGCGGACGCCATCATGGGCGTGCCAGAGGGTGGCAAAAGGCCACCTCCCATCGTGGGCCAGGTCGAAGAATGGCGCCAAAAGCGGAAACCGCGCCCACCAACAGAGACTGTGATGCTGGAAGTGTCCATCAGCGTGAGAGAACTGCCCCTGGAACTGACAATCACTAAGTTGCCCCGGGACCACCCTCAATGTGGGCGGAGACAGAACAAAAGAACGAAGATGGGTGCAGCCTGGAGGAGTCTGGAGAGAGCGCACCCGGAGACAAGACGTCTGGAGGAGAGTCCAGAGAGAGCGTACCCGGAGATGGAGGGAGAGACAGGCAGCACCGACCCAGTGGTCAGGAGCCTGCTGCAAGCAACAACCCCACTAGGCTTAGTGGAGATCCTGGCACAGCTCCCCCGAGACCGGGAGTGTGCACAGACCGCGCTGGAGGGCCTCGCACGGAGGATGGCCCGGGTGCAGCGGGAGACGTTGGCGGAGTGGAGCCGAGAGATGGCCCAGCAGACCGGAACCCGTCAGCGGAGCACGCCGCCCGAGACGAGGAGACAGACCGCCTCTGAGGATGGCGCAGGAGGAGTGAAGGCAGGAGACGGCCCCGAGAAGGGAGCTGAACGGACGGAGGCAGGTAAAGGGGACGTCTCTACCCCGAGCCGGGAAACCGCGCGCCTGCCCCAGCTCCCCGTCGCAGAGCCCGAAGTTCCCCCTGCCGTGCCCGTCGCTGCATCGTCACCGCCGCAGACTAGGCCTCAAGCAGTAACCGTGGCCGCGACCCCTGTGACGTCACGCGTTTCGACCCTGAGCGCGGCAAAGCAGGAAATACCATCGGCCTGGTCGCAAGGCCTAGTACCTCCGGGCGCCGCAATACCAACAGCGCCCCCTACCTCCGCGGAGCCACCGGCCTGGTCGCAGGGCCGAGTAACCCAGGGCGCCGCCGTTCTTACGGTGCCCTTTGCCTTTAGGGTGCCCCAAGCCTGGTCGCAAGGCCTGGTCGACCCGGGCGCAGCTACCATCAACGCGCCCTCAACATCTAGAGTGCCGCACCTGGGTGAAGACCTGTTCGCCCAGCATACGTGCCCGGATGGGCAGCCCTTTGTATGGCCCCAGGAGTATATTCAGCTGGAACTCCAGAGAGCAAGGCCCATGTGCGAGCCCCTGATTCCGGCTCCGAAGCCCGTAAGGAGGACCTCGCCCCCACTGGAGGAGATCCAGTTCGAGTGGGACCCCACCGGAGAAGACCTCATGGGGTTCACTCAGGAGACTCGGGCGGCCGCAGCGGAGCGTGCAGAGTGCTGCCGGCAGCAGCTCGAGGTCTTCGAGAGGGAGCGGAGAGAGAGGCGGGTCCGGGAACAGCAAATGCAGATAAGGAGCGCGGAGCAGAAGAGCCGGACCAGGAGGAAACCCCATGCAGCTCATGGTCCCCGTGCCACCGGGACTGTGATAAAATTCAATATGCAGCACGGATGGGGCTTTATTAGAGACCATCAGACCCCCGGCGACGTCTTTGTAACCCGCAGAGACGTAGAAAGCCATCTGCCGGAGGGACACAGAGGTCGTGACCTGTATGTAGGGGACGAGGTCACCTTCACCCGGCACAAGTGTGCCAAAGGACCCTACGCCCTCCATGTGCATCGCCTGACAGAGGAGGAGCTGCGGTGTGAGGAGGAGCAAGAGGACCCGGACGGGTCTGAAGAATCTAAAGAAGGAGCAGGAGGACGCCGTCGTTGAAGTACGGTAGAGAGAGACTGTACATAGTTACCCGTCCGGGTATAAGAACTGTTCTAGTTAAAATATAGTCCCCGTTGGGACCAGCCAATTGAACTGAATCCCGTGTGTCCCTATTCCCACTGACCGAGGACTGAGAGCGGTCAATCCTCCCTAATACCTGGCCGAGGACTGAGAGCGGCCATATTTCCTTTGTATATAGTTGCGCTTCCTAAAGCGCCCCCTACCGGTTTTATAGGAAACTGTTTTCTTCCAAAAGAGACTGTCGCACTTTACCCGGTCACAAGTTGCACCGTGGCCGGAGGAACAAGAATGTTATTTATGAAAAGTTTTATATGAAAAGTTTGATAGCTGATAATATATATGATGTTTTATATGTTGATGTTTATGAAAAAAAAAAATTGTATGTTTTGATGTTTTGTATCTTACAGCCCGAGGACGTGCTGTGGTTTACCAGGGGGAATGTAGCACCCTGAGGATTCGGCTGCTACAGGGGTATTGCACCTCAACCCAGAGGTGTGATATTCCACTCCTGGGTAAGGATGGAGTGTGGAACTGAGCTCAGTTAGCTGCATGCACTACACACATCCCATTTCCGAGGGACAGACCGATGGTACTCCCACTAGAGAAATGTGCAGGTACGACAGTGTCTGTTCCTGGCTGGAGTGAGAGGGGGGTGGAACATCCCAGTAGTGTAGGGGCAGATAGGGGGAGCAGTCTGGGTAGTGCTAGGAGCTCATTGGGTGCTGGTCACCTGAGCTCACACATAGAGGGAGTATATAAGGTGGGAACCATCTTAGATCAGGGTCAGTCTGTGAGACGTCAGTCTTTTGTAGAGGTTTGGTCAGTCTGAGAGAGCCTGAGAAGCAGAGAGAGAGGAGAAAGAAGGACCCAGAAGGGGGAGAAGAGGGAACTCCAAGAACCCAAAATTAGATCAGAGGGTGAAGAGTTGGCAACAGGGTACCGGATCCCAAGCTGGTGGAGGCTACAGCACACCTTAGCCAGAGACCGGAGGTCGTGGGCAGGATCTGCCACGACCACCCACTAAATCCACCCGGAAGGCAAACCAAGAATAGGGTCAGGGAACCCAGAGACAAGGGTTTACCAACAAGAGGCCCGAGGGAGCCGGACTTAGGTGGATCCCTGGTGGGGAAGGCCAGAGAGAAGGACAAGTCAGAAAGGGAGCTCAGGACCACGCTCCAGAATCACCTGGGGGTTGGCCGAGTCCAAGACCTGGTGGACGCAGCACGGCTCGGGCGGTCACTTAAGGCCAGAGTGACCACAAGAACAGCAGTAAGTAAAAACCCTGAAATGCACAGCCCGGCTCGGAGTCTCCTTAACATCCACACTGCACCACCACTACCACCATCCTCTACACCTGATCCCCTGAGGCTATACCCCTCCCGTTGGGGGTTATACTACCAGAGCTGCACAAGCACCACCAGCCTCAGCAGACCCTGCTGCAGCGGCGGCCGTATTGACCGCAAATCAACGGGTGGCGTAGTCGACACAAAGAACACTAATAACATCTGTAAGGACTGCCACACACTGAGCTTGACACCCTGGGCACGGACGGGGTCACAGCCACTCGGAGACTACAACCCCCATCTGATCCGGCTCCGGGTCCCCCAAACAACACTGGCCCAGGGGGCGCGTCATATACACGATGAACCAGCCCCGCTATGTACATACACACACACAGCTCTGCTATATACATACATGCCATGCCTGTGTCTTGCTCCTTGGCCACTGTCTAGGCACGTATCAGAGAATGTCATATGACCAAAAGTTACGGGCAGGACCTTCAGTCTCTACAATGACTACATGGGCAGCACGGTGGTAAGCACTGTTGCTTTGCAGCCCTGGGGTCCTGGGTTCAAATCCCACCATCTACATGGAGTTTGTATGTTCTCTGGGTACTCCAGTTTCCTCCTAAACTCCAAAGACATACCGATAGGGAATTTAGATTGTGAGTAGAGATAAGCAGTGTTCGAATCGAACTGTTCGCCAATCTCAAATTCTAGCTGCTTTGGGCGGTGTTCGAGCCGTTCGACAAACCCGAACGATTTGAAAAAAATCCGGCTGTTCGATAACTGTTCATGCACCAAAATCGTAACTGGATTTTTTCACAGTAATGCTGATAATCAATGTTAATACACAGTTTGAGTGTACAGCAGGGGGGGGCATGGGATGGATCTCTGCAGAAATAATGAAGATCTCCATTTTTTTTTCTCTTTCCCGCATTTAATGTGGGGAGGGTGCAGTCTGTCAGCCTATCAGCAGCGCACATGTAGCACCCTGAGGATTCGGCTGCTACAGGAGTATTGCACCTCAACCCAGAGGTGTGATATTCCACTCCCGGGTAAGGATGGAGTGTGGAACTGAGCTCAGATAGACTGCATGCACTACATACATCCCATTCCAGAGGAGCAGGCCGACGGCACTCCCACTTAGAAATGTGCAGGTGCGACCGAGCCTGTTCCTGGCTGGAGTGGGAGGGGGGAGGAACATCCCATGTAGTGTAGGGGCAGATAGGGGGAGCAGTCTGGGTAGTGGTAGGAGCTCATTGGGTGCTGGTCACCTGAGCTCACACATAGCGGGATATATAAGGAGGGCACCAACTTAGAATCAGGGTCAGTTAGCTGCAGAGGACAAGTCAGATGCAGAGAGCAGGAAACAGCAGCCCTGGAGAGAGAGAGAGTGGAGTGAAGAAAGGCCCAGAGGGGGACAAAGAAGGGACCCAAGAACCCAAATAAGAACACCGGGTGAGGAGTCAGCAAGAGGGTACCGGAACCCAAGCTGGTGGGGGCAAAGACATTCCCCAGCCAGAGACCGGAGACCGTGGGCAGTGTCTGTCACGGTCACCCACTACATTCACCCTGAAGGCACACCACAGGAAGGGTCAGGGAACCTAAGGCCAAAGGTTGCCCAACAGAAGGCCCGAGGGAGCTGGACTTAGGTGAATCACTGGTGGGGACGGCTGAAGTAAGGACAGAGGGAGAGCTCAGGGCCACGCTCCGGACTTGTTTGGGGGTTGGCCGGATCCAGGACCTGGTGGACGCAGCACGGCTCGGGAGGTCACTTGGAGCTAGAGTGACCAGGAACATCTGCAGTAAGTAAAGACCCTTAACTGCACTACCCGAGTCTGTCATCATTACCGGCTGCACCGCACCACCACAACCCCCATCCTCTGCGCCTGTCCCCTCTGAGGCTATACCCCTCCCGTTGGGGGTTATCCCACCAAGCTGCGCATCCACCATCAGCCTCAGCGGACCCTGCTGCAGCGGCGGCCACAGTGACCGCATCACAACGGGTGGCGTAGTCGACACAACGAACTTTAATAACATCAGTAAAGACTGCCACATAACACTTAGCTTGACGCCCTGGGCACGGGACCGGGTCACAGCCGCTCGGAGACTACAACCCCCCATCTGATCCGGTGCCGGGTATTCCCCTCAAAAAGGAATATGTCCCAGGGGGCGCGTCAACTTTGGCGTAGTCGGCAGGATTACGTGCCCGCAACACCCGGGTACTGCGTGCCTGAAGAAAAGTGCAAGTTTACCTCAGAAAGAAGTCTCCCGCCGGTTCCGGAGGGTCCACGCCATCGGACTCCATCACCAGTCGTTTCCCGCCGATTGTCCGCCATTTCCAGCTTGTTCCCGCCATCTGCAGAGTTTCCCGCCACTGGGAAGCGATTCCCGCCAAAACCGCAGATTTCCCGCCTTGGAAGAGCAGCGGACGCCATTATGGGCGTGCCAAAGGAGGGCAGGAGGCCACCTCCCATCATGGGCCAGGACCGAAAATGGCGCCAGAAGTGGAAACCGCCCCCACCAACAGAGACTGTGATGCTGGAGGTGTCTGTCAGCGTGAAAGAACTCCCCCTGGAGCTGACAGTCACCGAGTTGCCCCGGGACCGCCCTCGAAGTGGGAGGAGACGAAAGAAAAGAGAAAAGATGGGTGTCGCTTGGAGCAGTCTAGAACGAGCGCACCCGGAGGCAAGGTGTCCAGAGCGAGAGCACCCGGAGTCGAGAAGAGAAAGAGTCGACCCGGGAATGGAGCGGCAGCAGAGCAGCACCGGCCCGCTGGCCAGGAGCCTGCAGAAGGAAGAAGGAGGAGAGCAGAGCAGCACCGGCCCGCTGGCCAGGAGCCTGCCGGAAGCAGAGCAGAGCAGCACCGACCCGATGGTCAGGAGCCTGCTGGAGTCAACAACCCCGCTAGGCTTAGCGGAGATCCTGGCGCAGCTTCCCCGAGATCGGGAGTGCGCGCGGAGTGCCCTGGAGGGCCTCGCGGGAAGGATGGCCCGAGTGCAGAGGGAGATCCTGGCGGAGTGGGGCCGGGAGATGGCCCAGCAAGCTGGAATCCGTCCACGGAACCCGCTCCCTTGGAAGAAGACACCGACTACCTCTGCGGATGACGCGGGAGGACCCAAGGCCGGAGACGGCGCAGAAGAGGGAGCGAGACGTATGGCAGCAGGTAAGGGGGACGCCTATACCCCATACCGGAAGACCGCCCACCTGCCCCAGCTCCCCGTCGCAGAGCCCGAAAGTCCCCCTGCCGTACCCGAGACCGCCATGACACCGCCACCGACTAGGCCCCGACCGGAAGCCGCCGTCGCGACCCCAGTGACGTCACGCGTCGTGACCCGGAGCGTGGCGAAGGAAGGGAAGCCTCCGGCCTGGTCGCAAGGCCTAGCGTTTCCGGGCGCCGCATCCCCAGCAGAGCCATCTACCTCCGCGGAGCCTCCGGCCTGGTCGCAAGGCCAGGTGGCCCAGGGTGCCGCCGTGTTAACAGTTCCATTTACCTTCCAGATGCCCCAGGCCTGGCCGCAAGGCCTGGGCAACCTGGGCGCCCCCACCATCGCGCCCGCACCCGTAACATCAAGGGTGCCAAGTCTGGGAGAGGACCCCTTCAGCCAGCTAGCGTGGCCGGACGGGCGGCCCTTCATCTGGCCCAAAGAATTCTTGGAACTGGAGCGACAAAAGAAGTTAGGTCCCCTGTGTGAGCCCCTGATCCCGGCTCCAAAGCCCGTGACTCGGGTCTCGCCTCCACTCGAGGAAGCCCAGTTCGTGTGGGACCCCACGGGAGAAGATTTGATGGGGTTCACCGGAGAGACTCGGGCAGCTGCAGCAGAGCGTACCGAGTGTTGCCGTCAACAGCTGGCAGAGTTCAAGAGAGAGCGGGAGGAGAGGCGGGCCAGAGAGCAATGGGCCCGGACCCGCAGCGCGGAGCAAAAGAGTCGGACCAGAAGGGACCCCTATGCAGCAGATCGTCCCCGTACCATCGGGACGGTAATAAAGTTTAATGCGCAGCATGGGTGGGGCTTCATAAAGGACCGGAACACCATGGGTGACGTCTTCGTTACCCGACGGGATGTCGAGTCTCACCTGCCAGAGGGTCACAAAGGCCGTGACCTCTACGTCGGTGACGAGGTAACGTTCACCCGGCACAAGTGTGCCAAGGGACCTTACGCCCTCCACGTGCATCGCCTGACAGAGGAGGAGTTGCGGTGTAGGGAGGAGGAGCCAGAAGACCCGGACGGGTTCAAGGCTAGAAGGTACTATGACTGAGATAGTACAAAGGACTGTATATAGTTACCTGTCGGGGTACCCAAGTAACCGTGGCTGCTTTAAAGTTTAGTCCCCGTTGGGACCAGTGAACAGTTTAACCCGTGTGTCCCCTACCCAAACCAGGCTGAGGACTGTGAGCAGCCATCCCATTCCCTTTACTTGGCCGGGGACTGAGAACGGCCAAAACTTCCCTGTACATAGTTGCGCTTCCTAAGGCGCCCCCTACTGGTTTTATGAGAAACTGCTTATCAAAAGACTGTCGCACTTTACCTGGTCACGAGTTGCACGGTGACCAGAGGAGGAAGAAAGAACGAGACGACGAGAATGTTATAATGATGTCTATATGAAAAAGTTATATATATATAATATTTTATATGTTTTATATGTTTATAAAAATTTGTATGTTTTGGTGTTTTTGTCTTTGCAGCCCGAGGACGTGCTGTGATTTACCAGGGGGGAATGTAGCACCCTGAGGATTCGGCTGCTACAGGAGTATTGCACCTCAACCCAGAGGTGTGATATTCCACTCCCGGGTAAGGATGGAGTGTGGAACTGAGCTCAGATAGACTGCATGCACTACATACATCCCATTCCAGAGGAGCAGGCCGACGGCACTCCCACTTAGAAATGTGCAGGTGCGACCGAGCCTGTTCCTGGCTGGAGTGGGAGGGGGGAGGAACATCCCATGTAGTGTAGGGGCAGATAGGGGGAGCAGTCTGGGTAGTGGTAGGAGCTCATTGGGTGCTGGTCACCTGAGCTCACACATAGAGGGATATATAAGGAGGGCACCAACTTAGAATCAGGGTCAGTTAGCTGCAGAGGACAAGTCAGATGCAGAGAGCAGGAAACAGCAGCCCTGGAGAGAGAGAGAGTGGAGTGAAGAAAGGCCCAGAGGGGGACAAAGAAGGGACCCAAGAACCCAAATAAGAACACCGGGTGAGGAGTCAGCAAGAGGGTACCGGAACCCAAGCTGGTGGGGGCAAAGACATTCCCCAGCCAGAGACCGGAGACCGTGGGCAGTGTCTGTCACGGTCACCCACTACATTCACCCTGAAGGCACACCACAGGAAGGGTCAGGGAACCTAAGGCCAAAGGTTGCCCAACAGAAGGCCCGAGGGAGCTGGACTTAGGTGAATCACTGGTGGGGACGGCTGAAGTAAGGACAGAGGGAGAGCTCAGGGCCACGCTCCGGACTTGTTTGGGGGTTGGCCGGATCCAGGACCTGGTGGACGCAGCACGGCTCGGGAGGTCACTTGGAGCTAGAGTGACCAGGAACATCTGCAGTAAGTAAAGACCCTTAACTGCACTACCCGAGTCTGTCATCATTACCGGCTGCACCGCACCACCACAACCCCCATCCTCTGCGCCTGTCCCCTCTGAGGCTATACCCCTCCCGTTGGGGGTTATCCCACCAAGCTGCGCATCCACCATCAGCCTCAGCGGACCCTGCTGCAGCGGCGGCCACAGTGACCGCATCACAACGGGTGGCGTAGTCGACACAACGAACTTTAATAACATCAGTAAAGACTGCCACATAACACTTAGCTTGACGCCCTGGGCACGGGACCGGGTCACAGCCGCTCGGAGACTACAACCCCCCATCTGATCCGGTGCCGGGTATTCCCCTCAAAAAGGAATATGTCCCAGGGGGTGCGTCACACACACGGAGCGAAGTGCTTTTTTTCACTCAAGCATGGGCATGTGTCATTGGCAGTGTATGTCACATGTCCTTGCCCTATAAGACCCAGCCATTTTCCCCGTCGCCACCATTTTCTCACTGCTGCAGCTGAGTGTTAGACAGCACTGCTGCTGCTGTTAGCGCTATATTGTGTAACTGAATTGCAAGCGAATTTTCTCTTAAATAGACAGAAAGTTTTAGGGAGTAGGGACTAGTTTGTAATTGCAGCCCTTTTGAGGGCTGGGTTACAGCAGTTCTTAGCACTTTTAGCAGGCAGGTCTGTGCTCTTAAATAGACAGATAAGTTGGGAGTAGTGACTAGTTGTAATTCCAGCCCTTTTGAAGGCTAGGTTACATTAGTTCCTATCACTTTTTGCCAGGCAGGTCTGTTTTAGTGCTATGCAAGTGTTTTTCACAGCATTTGGCTAAATCTAGCTAAGCAAATCCTTTTGGGCCTCTTGCAGTGTGTGTTAGTCAGTGGAGTAGCGTATCTGTGTTGCAAGCTACACCAACTGTGTATGTAATACAATTTTTTTACTGCACCTAGCCAAGTAAAACCTTTTGGGCATAGTAGCAGTGTGTGGCACTCATTGTATTAGGCCATCTATACCAAGCTCCACCAGCTTTGAAATTAATAATAATTTTTAGCTGCATCAAGCCCGGAAAATAATTTTGGGCATAGTAGCAGTGTGTGGTACTCATTGTATTAGGCCATCTATACCAAGCTCCACCAGCTTTGAAATTAATAATAATTTTTAGCTGCATTTTGCCTGTAAAATAATTTTGGGCATATTAGCAGTGTCTGGTACTCATTCTATTAGGCCATCTATACTAAGCTCCACCAGCTTTCAAATTACTAATAATTTTTAGCTGCATGTTGCCTGGAAAATAATTTTGGGCATAGTAGCAGTGTGTGGTACTCATTGTATTAGGCCATCTATACCAAGCTCCACCAGCTTTGAAATTAATAGTAATTTTTTGCTGCATCTAGCCCGGAAAATAATTTTGGGCTTAGTAGCAGTGTGTGGTACTCATTGTATTAGGCCATCTATACCAAGCTCCACCAGCTTTGAAATTAATAATAATTTTTAGCTGCATCTAGCCCGGAAAATAATTTTGGGCTTAGTAGCAGTGTGTGGTACTCATTGTATTAGGCCATCTATACCAAGCTCCACCAGCTTTGAAATTAATAATAATTTTTAGTTGCATCTTGCCCGGAAAATGATTTTGGGCATAGTAGCAGTGTGTGGTACTCATTGTATTAGACCATCTATACCAAGCTCCACCAGCTTTGAAATTAATAATAATTTTTAGCTGCATCTTGCCTGTAAAATAATTTTGGGCATATTAGCAGTGTGTGGTACTCATTCTATTAGGCCATCTATACTAAGCTCCACCGACTTTCAAATTACTAATAATTTTTAGCTGCATCTAGCCCGGAAAATGATTTTGGGCATAGTAGCAGTGTGTGGTACTCATTCTACTAGGTCATCTATACTAAGCTCCACCAGCTTTTAAATTACTAATAATTTTTAGCTGCATCTTGCCTGGAAAATTATTTTGGGCCTGTAGCAGTGTTTGGTACTCATTCTATTAGGCCATCTATACCAAGCTCCACCACCTGTGTATCTAATAAAATTGTTTTACTGCTTCTAACCCAGCCAATCCTTTTGGGCTAGTACCACAATTTGGCCACTCAGCTCTGCTCGGTTTCCATCCATCGTTTTTTGTGCAAACAACTCCAGAGTTGTCAACTAGTTAACCACCAAAATGAGTGGCAAAAGGCCTGCTGCTGGTGGAAAGAGGAATAGGCGTGTTGGGAAGGGAAAAAAAGGTTGCTTCCGTGGGGTAGGTGTTAAAGCAACAGTAACATCTGCAGAAGAAAGACCATCTTTCAGCCAAACTAAGATGTCTATTTCTTTTAGTGGAGAATGTGATACGATCCCTTTCTTACGAACACGCCTATCGCTACAAATTCCAGATGAGGCACAAAAACAGCAGGTGCTTCAACGGATATCAAGTACTCCTTCAAGTGGGCTCTCCTCCACCTCAACTTCAACATCACAAATACTCCAGTCCTCAGAGGTGTCACCCCAATCGCACTTGCTTCCTCACAGCTCCCAAGTCTCCAGCTACCCATCTGAGTATGGGGTAGAACAGATGGTTGAGTCTGCAGAGCTGTTTACTCATACTATAGCCTGGGAATCAGAGGTCGGCTCCATAGCTTCTGTGAATCCAGACGAGGAAATGATCTGCACTGATGCCCAGAATCTTTATGAGTCGGATCCAGGACCAGATGAAGAAGGTTCTGAGCATAATGTAGACCCTCGTTCCCAAACTGTAACTCCTGTTGGTGGAGACAATGAGGAAGACGATGATGAGACTCAAATACCTGATTGGAGCGACAACTTGAGTTTTTTGTCAGGGAAGGAAGAGGTTGGCTCTGAGGACGACGGGTGTGAGAACACACAGGGTGATGATGACGAGGTTGCAGATCCCACTTACTGTCAACCCACAGTCAGCCAGTCGATGAGGTCAGCAGAGGAGGTGGAGGAGGATGCTAGTGACGACGAGGTCAGGTTGCGCCTTCCTGGACAGAGACGTAATACTGGAAGCACGTCAACAACTGCATCCTCAAACACAACTCTGCCTCTGACCACAAGTCGTGGTGGCTCTTCAGGTCGCATGGGTTCTAAGCCTGGCATAGCCTGGGCATTTTTTCAGATCGATAATGATGACCCAACTCATGTTATCTGTAACATTTGTCACCAAAAGCTAAGTAGAGGCCAAAAAATCCATAGTTTGAGTAATTCATGCATGAACAGTCACATGGATATGAAGCATAAGTTGCAGTGGGAAGCTCACTGTGCTACAATGCGGCCTAGCGGGCCGGGCCAACCACCATCTGCCCCATCTTGTGCATCCGCGGCCTCTTCATCCTCTGTGACTGGGGGGACAGCTGTCACACCTGTTTTGAGACGCAGACCTGCCACCTCTTTACCCGCAACAGCCAGTGTGATTGGCAGGTCATCATTTCATTTGGAAGTGGAAACACCAGCGGGTGTTGAGCGCTCTCTGACATCGAGAGCAAACACCTTTGGATCAAGGCAACCTAACTTTTCCGCCTGCATCTTCCTCACAGACCATCAGTTTGCCGGGGACACCCTACTCAACCCCGCCTAAGCACAACAGCCCGCCCTAGGTACGTCAGATGTGGACAAGTAAAAGACCATTTCCTCCTAGCCATGAGAAAGCTAAGAGGTTGAATTTCACCATCTGCAAGCTCTTGGCTACAGAAATGCTGCCTTTCCACCTGGTGGACACAGAGGATTTTCAAGACCTTAAGTCCGTCGCAGTGCCCCAGTACCAGATGCCCAGTCGGCACTACTTCTCAAAGAAAGGTGTGCCTGCGCTCCACCAGCATGTCGCACACAACATCACTGCTTCTTTGAGAAACTCTGTGTGTGACAGGGTGCATTTCACCACAGACACTTGGACGAGTAGGCATGGACAGGGGCGTTACATGTCGCTGACTGGGCACTGGGTAACTATGGTGACAGCAGGACAAGGGGCTGCTGTCCAAGTCATGCCGTCCCCACGAGTTGTGCGTCAATCCTCTTTATCTCAAAGTTCCTCCACTGCTTCTGCCTCCTCAACCTCCTCTCGGTCCTCCACCTGCACCCAAAGCCTGTCTGGTCATGCCACCCGCTTTCTAACTGCGCAGAAGGGATCCTGCACACCTCCTTACTATGCTGGCAGCAGGGCTCAAAGTCATCAGGCGGTTTTTACTTTGAAATGTCTGGGAAATGTGAGTCACACAGCTGAGGAGTTGTGGTCAGCTCTGAAGAACCAGTTTCATGAATGGTTGTCTCCACTGGACTTGATACCAGAGAAGGCCGTGTGCGACAATGCTGCAAACCTGGGTGCGGCCCTTAGCGGGGGCAATGTCACACACATGCCTTGTATGGCTCACGTGTTGAACCTGGTTTTCCAGCAATTTTTAGCCCACTATCCCGGACTAGATGGCCTTCTGCAGAGGGCACGGTCGCTGTGTGCTCACTTCCGCCGTTCGCATCCCGCAGCTCAGTGACTTACATCTCTACAGAAGTCGTTGGGCCTGCCACTTCTCCAGCTAAAATGCGATGTGCCTACCCGGTGGAATTCAACTCTGCACATGTTGCAGCGACTGTGGCAGCACCGACAAGCCCTGGTGCAATATGTTCTGACTTATAGCCTGGGCCAACGACATCCAGAGGTGGGGAAAATCATGCTGGAGGAGTGGTCTCAGATCAGGGACCTATGCACCCTTCTGCACAGTTTTGAAATGGCGACGAAGATGTTTAGTGCTGACGATGCCATTATCAGCATGACTATTCCAGTGATTTACATGCTGGAGCATATCTTAAACAGAATTCGGAGTCAGGTGGTGGGACAAGAGTAGGTGGAGGAAGTAGAGGAGGAGGAGTTTTATGCGGAAGGGCTAACATCTGCAAGGTCCAGACGGTCGGCAGCACCAAGGCGGCAGGCATGGGAGGGTGGGGGAGAGGGATTAACCAGGGCACATTGTAGCAGCCAAACTAGTGAGGAAGGTGCTGGAGCCCAGGAAGAAGTGGAGGACGAACTGGCGATGGGCATGGAAGACTCATCAGATGAGGTAGACCTTGATCACATTTCTGTTGTGCGAGGTTGGGGGGAGAGGGCAGAGGAAGGAAGCATGATTCTTACCTCGCCACCAACACAACAGGGAATTGGTGCTCCTGGATGCCCAAGACACATGAGTGCCTTCTTGCTGCACTACCTGCAACATGACCCTCAAATTGTCAGAATTCAAAATAATCCTGACTACTGGGTTGCCACACTCTTAGATCCCCGGTACAGAAGTAAATTTGCCGAAATAATTCCTGCCATAGAAAGGGATTCACGCATGCAGGAGTATCAGCAGAGACTGTTGCAGAACCTTACATGTGCTTTTCCACAAAACACCAGTGGTGCAAGTAGTGAATCTCACAGTTCTAACATGCCAACAGTGGGACTGTCGAGTCTTCAGTAGTGTTGAGCCACCCCCGTAGTGTTCGAGTTCGGTTCGGTTCGTCGAACACCCTTGTGTTCGCCGAACTGTTTGTCGAACTGTTCGTCGAACACCTTCGAACACCGTTAAAACCAATGGCAGGCAAACAAAAACACATAGAAACACATAGAAAACACTTTCAAAGGTGTCCAAAAGCTGACAAACTGCTCAGAAGACATAACTAACACATGGAAAAGTGACAAGTACATATAGTCATGCGAAAAGAAAAGTGGTGGAGGAGTAAAAGGAGGGGGAGACACAGATATAGGCATGTCATGCCCTTCTAAAATCCAAAAAGTAAGAAGCCGACAAGGCCAGTCCGTTCCAGCCCGTGCCACCTCTGTGTCGCCGGGTTTGTGCCAGAGCCGCGGTGGACCCTAACGGCCAGCCCCCCTCTCCCAATACTGGTGCCTGTCCGCTGGTGGGTCGAGCGAGCCCCCCTGTGGTGGAGGCAGCTCTAAGCTTTTTAATTTAAATTGTCTCTCTAATTTGAATGAATACACTTTAAATCCTTTTACAAGGATCTATTGAAGGGCAAGTCTCATGCCAGCAGCCGCGTTATTCCAGCTCCAGTAGCGTCCTCTAAAGCTGCTGCAGTTAAAAAGCTTTTATAAGGATCGAGCTTGGCTGTCCACCGCAAGGCGTCCTACCGCCAGTCCCAGCCCCTATGCCTTGGGGTGCCTCCTGATGCTCTTCACTGAGTATCCCGTGGTCCCGAAGCATTTCCTTTGAAAAAATTAAGTGTACAAACTACAGCTTGCTTAACAGCCGGGATAATCCACTGACTAGCAGACACTGCTACTAGGCACAAAGAATTTCCTGGGCTAAATGCAGTTAAAAATTAGTAATTAGATACTCTCGTTGGATGCTGAGAAAGCATTCCATAGAGTCTCCTGGCACGCCATATATTATTCTCTTAAAAAGCTTGGGGTAGGGGTCTAGGGGACCCTTTTATAGCCAAAATCACGGCCCTGTATCGCAATACGTCACCTAGGCTGAAGATAAATGGAACTGTAGCACCCCGAGGGCTTGGTTGCTACAGAGGTCTTGCACCTCACCCAAAGGTGTGATATCTCACTCTCAGGTA
This sequence comes from Phyllobates terribilis, assembly GCF_046119375.1. Lineage (NCBI taxonomy): Eukaryota > Metazoa > Chordata > Amphibia > Anura > Dendrobatidae > Phyllobates > Phyllobates terribilis. Next base: position 20,252,474 of record NW_027362768.1, read on the forward strand.
AGGATGGAGTGTGGATCAGGACCCGACACCTGCATGCATTACACCACATTGCCGTGGGGCAGGGCGACCAATATGCCCCTGAGATGGACACGACAGTCCTTTTCCCTGGCTGGAGTGGGGGGAGGGAACACTGAGGAAGGGGAACCCTGTAGTGCAGGAGCAGGGAGGAAGCAGTTCCTGGGTGCATTGAGAAGGGAGTATAAAAGGTGGGCACCATCTTAGTTCAGTGCAGAGAAGTCTGAGCAGAAGTCACAGGGAGCAGGGCCTCTGCATGAGCTCTACTCCGGAGGCGGGCCTAGTATCAGAGGCCCAGGCCTGGAAGAGGGAGAAGGAAGGAAGAGGAGCGGAGAAGGCTCCAGGAACGAGGAACAAAGGGATCCCAGGGGTGTGGACGGGCGAGTCGCCACCGCACGCCCGAATCCACCTGCGTGGAGGGGTCAGGCCAAAGGGGGAGACCGGTCCCCGAATCTAGTGGAGGCAGGAAACGACCCTCAGCTAGAAACCGGAGGCTGTGACATTTTATGTGGCGCAGCCCCTCGCTATACCCGCTAGGAGGGCAGCACATAGGGTCAGGGAAACTGGCGCCAAGTTTACCAAGAGGAGGCCCAAGGCAGCCGGACAGAAGGGTTGGTAAGAAAGGCCAGACAAAGGACACACAAAGGGGGTCCTGTGAAGCGCTCCAAAGTTATCTGGAAGTTGTCTGAGCCCCTCACCTCTTGAGCACAGTACGACGTGGGCAGCCGTTACCTGCAGAAGTGGTCTGGATAATAAGAACTGTGAGTAAAGGCCCTGGACTGCATCACTGACTCGTTACTGCTGCTGCCCTGCACCATCACCCCCATCCTCCGCATACACTGCCCTGAGGCTATACTCCTCCCGTGGGGAGTTATGCTACGCTCTGCTGCACCCACAACACCAGCCTCAGCGGTCTGCCCTGCAGCGGCGGTTCACTCTGACCGCAATCCACGGGTGGCTTAGTCGGACATTTATACATCAAAACCACATAAATAGTTCCGCCACTGGTTTGACCACCCTGAGCCACGGAACCGGGTCGCCGCCACAAAGACTACAACCACCAGCATCCACCAAAAAGGGTCCGGCTCCGGGTGTCCCAAGGCCCAGGGGGTGCATCAGAACATTTTCATCACCTTTCACAATCACCAATGGGACAAGGCAGGGATGTCCTCTGTCCCCTCTCTTATACATCCTAGTGACGGAGCACCTGCTCTCATCAATTCGCCATAACCCCAATATTAGGTGGATTGAGGTGGGAGGCACCGAGTACAAGTGCTCTCTATTTGCTGATGATGTCCTAGTATATATCACTCAATCACATATATCCATCCATGCTGTTATGGCTGAAATAGATCACTTTGTTACATGGTCAAATTTTAAAATCAATGCAGCGAAGTCTGAGGCCCTCGATGTCTCCCTCCCCAAATCCATATAGGATTCCATCCAGTCCAACTTTCCCTTTGCCTGGCCCTCACAGGGTATCAAATACTTAGGAATTCCTATTCATAGAGACCTCTCCCATCTATGTTATCTTAATTTTGGGCCCTTTATTGAACAACTCCATACAGACCACGGTTGGCAAGTTAGAACTGTAAGATTCACTACGTGAACCACTGGTGTTTTGTGGAAAAGCACATGTACACTGTGTTCCAAATTATTATGCAAAAAGTGTTTAGGAGTGATAAGGGGAGAATTTGTTTGTTTGTCAGTTAAACTCATTGATGGTGATGTGTGTCAGGGCTCTTTATATCACTGTAAGCAATTGCAGACACCTGTGCTAATTATTTTGGCAGGTGTGTCCAATGAACGGCAAGACTACTTAAGAAGGCTGTCCCACATTATTAAGCAGCCTACATTTTCTACCAAAATGGGAAAGAAAAAGGATGTGTCGGCTGCTGAGAAGCAACAAATTGTGGAGTGTTTAGGTCAAGGCATGACTGCAATCAACATTGTGCGATGATCAGGATGAAGTGTCTTGGCAATCAAGAAGTATGTAGCTGATTCACAGTACACACGTGTGCGTGCTGATAAGGGCAAATTGAGGACTCTTTCCTACAGGCAATTACGTCAGGTTAAAAGAGCAGCGGCAAAAAAAGCCTGGTCATAGCAGCAGACAAGTTTTTGAAGCTGCTGGTGCCTCCAACGTCCCCCGAACAACAAGATGCAGGGTCCTTCAGAGGTTTGCAGCAGTGCGTACGCCATCCTGTCGACCTTCTCTATCCACTGCACACAAGCAGAAACGGCTCCAGTGGGCCAAACAATACATGAAGACTGACTTCAAAACTGTTTTGTTCACGGATGAGTGCCGTGCAACGCTCGATGGTCCACATGGATGGAGTGGAGGATGGCTGGTTGATGGACACCCCACACAAACACGGCTACAGCGCCAACAAGGAGGAGGTGGAGTAATGTTTTGGGCTGGAATCATGGGGAGAGAGATTGTCGGCCCCTTTAGGATCCCTGAAGGGGTAAAGATGAACTCCATAAGGTATGTGGAGTTTCTCAAACAGCACTTCCTGCCATGGTTCAAGAAGAAGAACCGTGTATTCCACAGCAACATCATTTTCATGCATGATAATGCACCGTCTCATGCTGCACATAAAACATCTACATCTCTGGCTGATATGGGCATAAAAGGGGACAAACTTATGGTGTGACCCAAATGCTCCCCTGACCTCTACCCCATTCAGAACCTCTGGAGCATCATCAAAAGGAGTGTCTATGATGGCGGGAGGCAGTTCACATCTAAGCAACAGCTCTGGGAGGGTATTCTGTCCTCATGCAAAACAATTGAAGCAGAAACCATCCAAAACCTGACAAATTCAATGGATGAGAGAGTTCAGAAGCTCCTTTCGAACAAGGGGTCCTATGTGCAAATGTAACATAACCTAGAATAAAGTTTTGAGTTGAAAACTGTTTGATTTCAGTTTCTAATAACCTGCTAATGCTTATAATTTCAAAAATGACCTTTTTTTTGGTCTTTATTAAAATGAAAAGGTTGATCGAAGAGTTTGGGGGATCTAAGAGTGTGGCAACCCAGTAGTCAGGATTACTTCGAATTCTGACAATGTGAGGGTCATGTTGCAGGTAGTGCAGCAAGAAGGCACTTATGTGTCTTGAGCATCTCGGAGCCCCAAAATTATTTTCCAGGCTAGATGCAGCTAAAAATTATTAATAATTTTAAATCTGGTGGAGCTTAGTATTAGTGTTGAGCCACCCCCGTAGTGTTCGAGTTCGGTTCGGTTCGTCGAACACCCGTGTGTTCGCCGAACTGTTCGTCGAACTGTTCATCGAACACCTTCGAACACCGTTAAAACCAATGGCAGGCAAACAAAAACACATAGAAACACATAGAAAACACCTTCAAAGGTGTCCAAAAGCTGACAAACTGCTCAGAAGACACAACTAACACATGGAAAAGTGACAAGTACATATAGTCATGCGAAAAGAAAAGAGGTGGAGGAGTAAAAGGAGGGGGAGACACAAATATAGGCATGTCATGCCCTTCTAAAATCCAAAAAGTGAGAAGCCGACACATTCAGTCTGCTCCTGCCCGTGCCACCTCCGTGTCGCCGGGTTTGTGCCAGAGCCGCGGTGAACCCTGACGGCCAGCCCCCCTCTCCCAATACTGGTGCCTGTCCGCTGGTGGGTCGAGTGAGCCCCCCTGTGGTGGAGGCAGCTCTAAGCTTTTTAATTTAAATTGTCTCTCTAATTTGAATGAATACACTTTAAATCCATTTACAAGGATCTTTTGGAGGGCAAGTCTCATGCCAGCAGCCGCGTAATTCCAGCTCCAGTAGCGTCCACTAAAGCTGCTGCAGTTAAAAAGCTTTTATAAGGATCGAGCTCGGCTGTCCACCGCAAGGCATCCTACTGCCAGTCCCAGCCCCTATGCCTTGGGGTGCCTCCTGATGCTCTTCACTGAGTATCCCGTGGTCCCGAAGCATTTCCTTTGAAAAAATTGTGTCCAAACTACAGGTGGTGTAGCTTGCTTAACAGCCGGGATAATCCGCTGACTAGCAGACACTGCTACTAGGCACAAAGTATTTCCTGGGCTAGATGCAGTTAAAAATTTGTAATTAGATACTCTCGTTGGATGCTGAGAAAGCATTCCATAGAGTCTCCTGGCACGCCATATATGATTCTCTTAAAAAGCTTGGGGTAGGGGTCTAGGGGACCCTTTTATAGCCAAAATCACGGCCCTGTATCACAATACGTCACCTAGGCTGAAGATAAATGGAACTGTAGCACCCTGAGGGCTCGGTTGCTACAGAGGTATTGCACCTCACCCAGAGGTGTGATATCTCACTCTCAGGTAAGGATGGAGTGTGGATCAGGACCCGACACCTGCATGCATTACACCACATTGCCGTGGGGCAGGGCGACCAATATGCCTCTGAGATGGGCACGACAGTCCCTGTCCCTGGCTGGAGTGGGGGGAGGGAACACTGAGGAAGGGGAACCCTGTAGTGCAGGAGCAGGGAGGAAGCAGTTCCTGGGTGCATTGAGAAGGGAGTATAAAAGGTGGGCACCATCTTAGTTCAGTGCAGAGAAGTCTGAGCGGAAGTGGCAGGGAGCAGGGGCTCTGCATGAGCTCTGCTCCGGAGGCGGGCCTATTAACAGAGGCCCAGGCCTGGAAGAGGGAGAAGGAAGGAAGAGGAGCGGAGAAGGCTCCAGGAACGAGGAATAAAGGGATCCCAGGGGTGCGGACGGGCGAGTCGCCACCGCACGCCCGAATCCACCTGCGTGGAGGGGTCAGGCCAAAGGGGGAGACCGGTCCCCGAAACTAGTGGAGGCAGGAAACGACCCTCAGCTAGAAACCGGAGGCTCTGACATTTTATGTGGCGCAGCCCCTCGCTACACCCGCTAGGAAGGCACCACATAGGGTCAGGGAAACTGGCGCCAAGTTTACCAAGAGGAGGCCCGAGGCAGCCGGACAGAAGGGTTGGTAAGAAAGGCCAGACAGAGGACACACAAAGGGGGTCCTGTGAAGCGCTCCAAAGTTATTTGGGAGTTGTCTGAGCCCCTCACCTGGTGAGCACAGTACGACGTGGGCAGCCGTTACCTGCAGACGTGGTCTGTATAATAAGAACTGTGAGTAAAGGCCCTGGACTGCATCACTGACTCCGTGTCGTTACTGCTGCTGCCCTGCACCATCACCCCCATCCTCCGCATACACTGCCCTGAGGCTATACTCCTCCCGTGGGGAGTTATGCTACGCTCTGCTGCACCCACAACACCAGCCTCAGCGGTCTGCCCTGCAGCGGCGGTTCACTCTGACCGCAATCCACGGGTGGCGTAGTCGGACATTTAAACATCAAAACCACATAAATAGTTCCGCCACTGGTTTGACCACCCTGAGCCACGGAACCGGGTCGCCGCCACGAAGACTACAACCACCAGCATCCACCAGAAAGGGTCCTGCTCCGGGTGTCCCAAGGCCCAGGGGGTGCATCAGAACATTTTCATCACCTTTCACAATCACCAATGGGACAAGGCAGGGATGTCCTCTGTCCCCTCTCTTATACATCCTAGTGACGGAGCACCTGCTCTCATCAATTCGCCATAACCGCAATATTAGGTGGATTGAGGTGGGAGGCACCGAGTACAAGTGCTCTCTATTTGCTGATGATGTCCTAGTATATATCACTCAATCACATATATCCATCCATGCTGTTATGGCTGAAATAGATCACTTTGTTACATGGTCAAATTTTAAAATCAATGCAGCGAAGTCTGAGGCCCTCGATGTCTCCCTCCCCAAATCCATATAGGATCCCATCCAGTCCAACTTTCCCTTTGCCTGGCCCTCACAGGGTATCAAATACTTAGGAATTCCTATTCATAGAGACCTCTCCCATCTATGTTATCTTAATTTTGGGCCCTTTATTGAACAACTCCATACAGACCATGGTTGGCAAGTTAGAACTGTAAGATTCACTACGTGAACCACTGGTGTTTTGTGGAAAAGCACATGTACACTGTGTTCCAAATTATTATGCAAAAAGTGTTTAGGAGTGATAAGGGGAGAATTTGTTTGTTTGTCAGTTAAACTCATTGATGGTGATGTGTGTCAGGGCTCTTTATATCACTGTAAGCAATTGCAGACACCTGTGCTAATTAGTTTGGCAGGTGTGTCCAATGAAAGGCAAGACTACTTAAGAAGGCTGTCTCACATTATTAAGCAGCCTACATTTTCTGCCAAAATGGGAAAGAAAAAGGATGTGTCGGCTGCTGAGAAGCAACAAATTGTGGAGTGTTTAGGTCAAGGCATGACTACAATCAACATTGTGCGATGATCAGGATGAAGTGTCTTGGCAATCAAGAAGTATGTAGCTGATTCACAGTACACACGTGTGTGTGCTGATAAGGGCAAATTGAGGACTCTTTCCTACAGGCAATTACGTCAGGTTAAAAGAGCAGCGGCAAAAAAGCCTTGTCATAGCAGCAGACAAGTTTTTGAAGCTGCTGGTGCCTCCAACGTCCCCCGAACAACAAGATGCAGGGTCCTTCAGAGGTTTGCAGCTGTGCATACGCCATCCTGTCGACCTCCTCTATCCACTTCACACAAGCAGAAACGGCTCCAGTGGGCTAAACATTACATGAAGACTGATTTCAAAACTGTTTTGTTCACGGATGAGTGCCATGCAGCGCTCGATGGTCCAGATGGATGGAGTGGAGGATGGCTGGTTGATGGACACCCCACGCAAACACGGCTACAGCGCCAACAAGGAGGAGGTGGAGTAATGTTTTGGGCTGGAATCATGAGGAGAGAGATTGTCGGCCCCTTTAGGATCCCTGAAGGCGCTAAAGATGAACTCCATAATGTATGTGGATTTTCTCAAACAGCACTTCCTGCCATGGTTCAAGAAGAAGAACCGTGTATTTCACAGCAAGATCATTTTTTTGCATGATAATGCACCATCTCATGCTGCACATAAAACATATGCATCTCTGGCTGATATGGGCATAAAAGGGGACAAACTTATGGTGTGACCCCCATGCTCCCCTGACCTCTACCCCATTCAGAACCTCTGGAGCATCATCAAAAGGAGTGTCTATGATGGCGGGAGGCAGTTCACATCTAAGCAACACCTCTGGGAGGGTATTCTGTCCTCATGCAAAACAATTGAAGCAGAAACCATCCAAAACCTGACAAATTCAATGGACGAGAGAGTTCAGAAGCTCCTTTCGAACAAGGGGTCCTATGTGAAAATGTAACATCACCTAGGATAAAGTTTTGAGTTGAAAACTGTTTGATTTCAGTTTCTAATAACCTGCTAATGCTTATAATTTCAAAAATGACCATTTTTTTGGTCTTTATTAAAATGAAAAGGTTGATCGAAAAGTTTGGGGAATCTAAGAGTGTGGCAACCCAGTAGTCATGATTACTTTGAATTCTGACAATATGAGGGTCATGTTGCAGGTAGTGCAGCAAGAAGGCACTTATGTGTCTTGCGCATCTCGGAGCCCCAAAATTATTTTCCGGGCTAGATGCAGCTAAAAATTATTATTAATTTTAAATCTGGTGGAGCTTAGTATAGATGGCCTAATAGGATCAGTGCTGCACACTGCTACAAAGCCCAAATTATTTTCCAGCCAAGATACAGATAAACATGATTAGTAATTTTAAATCTGGTGGAGCTTATTATAGATGGCCTAATAGAGTCAGTGCTGCACACTGCTACAAAGCCCAAATTATTTTCCAGCCAAGATACAGATAAACATGATTAGTAATTTGAAAGCTTAAAACGGTTGGTAGGGTGATTTTAACCAATCATCAAGCTTTTACTCTCCCCAGGATGACACAGGGGTAGAAAAGTTGTTTCGGATCCATGATTTGTTCATCTTTATGAACGTGAGTCTGTCTACATTATCAGTGGAGAGCCGCGTGCGCTTATCTGTCAGCACACCACCAGCAGCGCTGAACACACGTTCAGACAGAACGCTGGCTGCGGGGCATGACAAGATCTCCAAGGCGTAAGTGGCTAGCTCCGGCCATTTATCCAGATTGGAGGCCCAAAAAGAGCAAGGGTCCAGTGACACAGTCATGGCTTCAATATTTACTTGGAGATACTCCTGTACCATCGTCTCTAGGCGTTGACTAGGTGTCAGACTTTTTGTCTCCTGTGGCCTTGCAAAGGATGGGCTAAAAAAGTGGTGAAATGATTCCGCAAAATTGATGTTACCAGCAGATACTGTGGTTCTGTTACGGTTTGAGTGCTGAACACTTGACGGTCCCACGGTTGGCAAGTTGGAACTGTGAGATTCACTACGTGCACCACTGGTGTTTTGTGGAAAAGCACATGTAAGATTCTGCAACAGTCTCTGCTGATACTCCTGCATGCGTGCATCCCTTTCTATGGCAGGAATAATTTCGGCAAATTTACTTTTGTACCGGGGATCTAACAGTGTGGCAACCCAGTAGTCAGGATTATTTCTAATTCTCACAATTCGATGGTCATGTTGCAGGTAGTGCAGCAAGAAGGCACTCATGTGTGTTGCGCATCCAGGAGCACCAAGTCCCTGTTGTGTTGGTGGCGAGGTAACAATCATGCTTCCTTCCTCTGTCCTCTCCCCCCAACCTCGCACAACAGAAATGTGATCAAGGTCTCCCTCATCTGATGAGTCTTCCATCAGTTCGTCCTCCACTTCTTCCTGGGCTCCTGCACCTTCCTCACTAGTTTGGCTGCTACCATGCGCCCTGGTAAAACCATCTCCCCCACCCTCACATGCCTGCCGCCTTGGTGCTGCTGACCGTCTGGACCTTGCAGATGTTAGCCCTTCCGCATACAACTCCTCCTCCTCTACTTCCTCCACCTCCTCTTGTGCCACCACCTGACTCCGAATTCTGTTTAACATGTGCTCCAGCATGTAAATCACCGGAATAGTCATGCTGATAATGGCATCGTCAGCACTAAACATCTTCGTCGCCATTTCAAAACTGTGCAGAAGGATGCATAGGTCCCTGATCTGAGACCACTCCTCCAGCGTGATTTGCCCCACCTCTGGATCTCGTTGGCCCAGGCTATACGTCAGAACGTATTGCACCAGGGCTTGTCGGTGCTGCCACAGTCGCTGCAACATGTGCAGAGTTGAATTCCACCGGGTAGGCACATCGCATTTTAGCCGGTGAAGTGGCAGGCCCAACGACTTCTGTAGAGATGTAAGTCGCTGAGCTGCGGGATGCGAACGGCGGAAGTGAGCACACAGCGACCGTGCCCTCTGCAGAAGGCCATCTGGTCTGGGATAGTGGGCTAAAAATTGCTGGACAACCAGGTTCAACACGTGAGCCATACAAGGCACGTGTGTGACATTGCCCCGGCGAAGGGCCGCACCCAGGTTTGCAGCATTGTCGCACACGGCCTTCCCTGGTTTCAGGTCCAGTGGAGACAACCATTCATGAAATTGGTTCTCCAGAGCTGACCACAACTCCTCAGCTGTGTGACTCACATTTCCCAGACATTTCAAAGTAAAAACCGCCTGATGACGTTGAGCCCTACTGCCAGCATAGTAAGGATGTGTGCAGGATCCCTTCTGCGCAGTTAGAAAGCTTGTGGCATGACCAGACAGGCTTTGGGTGCAGGTGGAAGACCGAGAGGAGGTTGAGGAGGCAGAAGCAGTGGAGGAACTTTGAGATAAAGAGGATTGACGCACAACTCGTGGGGACGGCAAGACTTGGACAGCAGCCCCTTGTCCTGCTGTCACCATAGTTACCCAGTGCCCAGTCAGCGACATGTAACGCCCCTGTCCATGCCTACTCGTCCAAGTGTCTGTGGTGAAATGCACCCTGTCACACACAGAGTTTCTCAAAGAAGCGGTGATGTTGTGTGCGACATGCTGGTGGAGCGCAGGCACACCTTTCTTTGAGAAGTAGTGCCGACTGGGCATCTGGTACTGGGGAACTGCGACGGACATAAGGTCTCGAAAATCCTCTGTGTCCACCAGGTGGAAAGGCAGCATTTCTGTAGCCAAGAGCTTGCAGATGGTGAAATTCAACCTCTTAGCTTTCTCATGGCTAGGAGGAAATGGTCTTTTACTTGTCCACATCTGAGGGACCGAGGGCTGGCTATTGTGCTTAGACAGGGTTGATAAGGGTGTCCCCGGCAAACTGACGGTCTGTGAGGAAGATGCAGGCGGACATGTTAGGTTGCCTTGATCCAAAGGTGGTGCTATCGATGTTGGACAGCGCTCAACACCAGCTGGTGTTACCACCTCCAAAGAAAATGATGACCTGCCAATCACGCTGGCTGTTGCGGGTAAAGAGGTGGCAGGTCTGCGCCCCAAAACAGGTGTGACTGCTGTCCCCCCAGTCACAGAGGATGAAGAGGCTGCGGATGCACAAGATATGGCAGACGGTGGTTGGCCCGGCCGGCTAGGCCGCATTGTAGCACACTGAGCTTCCCACTGCAACTTATGCTTCATGTCCATGTGCCGGTTCATGCATGAAGTACTCAAACTATGTATTTTTTGGCCTCTACTTAGCTTTTGCTGACAAATGTTACAGATAACACGAGTTGGGTCATCTTTATCGATCTGAAAAAATGCCCAGGCTATGCAAGGCTTAGCACCCATGCGACCTGAAGAGCCACCACGACTTGTGGTGAGAGGCAGAGTTGTGTTTGAGGATGCAGTTGTTGACGTGCTTCCAGTACTATGTCTCTGTCCAGGAAGGCGCAACCTGACCTCGTCGTCACTAGCATCTTCCTCCACCTCCTCTGCTGACCTCATCTCTTGGCTGACTGTGGGTTGACAGTAAGTGGGATCTCCAACCTCATCATCATCACCCTGAGCGTTATCACACCCGTCGTCCTCAGAGCCAACCTGTTCCTGCCCTGACAAAAAACTAAAGTTGTCGCTCCAATCAGGTATTTGAGTCTCATCATCGTCTTCCTCATTGTCTCCACCAACAGTAGTTACAGTTTGGGAATGAGGGTCTACATTATGGTCAGAACCTTCTGCGTCTGGTCCTGGATCCGACTCATAAAGATTCTGGGCATCAGTGCAGATCATTTCCTCGTCTGGATTCAGAGAAGCGCTGGAGTCGACCTCTGATTCCCAGGCTATAGTATGAGTAAACAGCTCTGCAGACTCAACCATCTGTTCTACCTCATACTCAGACGGGCAGCTGGAGATTTGGGAGCTGTGAGGAAGCAAGTGCGATTGGGGTGACACCTTTGAGGACTGGAGTATTTGTGATGTTGAAGTTGATGTGGAGAAGAGCCCACTTAAAGGAGCACTTGATATCCGTTTAAGCACCTGCTGTTTTTGTGCCTCATCTGGAATTTGTAGAGATTGGCGTGGCCGTAAGAAAGGGATCTTATCACATTGTCCGCTAAAAGAAGTAGACATTTTAGTTTGGCTGGAAGATGGTCTTTCTTCTGCAGATGTTACTGTTGCTTTAACACCTACCCCACGGACACAACCTTTTTTCCCCTTCCCAACACGCCTATTCCCCTTTCCACCAGCAGCAGGCCTTTTTCCACTCATTTTGGTGGTTAACTAATTCACAACTCTGGAGTTGTTTGCACAAAAAAACAATGGATGGGAACCGAGCAGAGCTGAGTGGCCAAACTGTGGTATTAGGCCAAAACTATTGGCTGGGTTACATGGAGAAAAAAATTATATTCGATTTGCAACCTGATGGAGGTCAGTATAGATGGACTAATAGAACAAGTCCCACACACAGCTAGAAGCCCAAATATTTTTTCAGAGGTAGATGCAGAAAAAAAATATATTCAGTTTGCAACCTGATGGAGGTCAGTATAGATGGACTAATAGAGAAAGTCCCACACACTGCTAGAAGGCCAAATATTTTTTCAGAGCTAGATGCAGACAAAAAATTTTTTTGAATTTGCAACCTGATGGAGGTCAGTATAGGTGGACTAATAGAACAAGTCCCACACACTGCTAGAAGGCCAAATATTTTTTCAGAGCTAGATGCAGAAAAAAATTATATTCAGTTTGCAACCTGATGGAGGTCAGTATAGATGGACTAATAGAACAAGTCCCACACACAGCTAGAAGCCCAAATATTTTTTCAGAGGTAGATGCAGAAAAAAATTATATTCAGTTTGCAACCTGATGGAGGTCTGTATACATGGATTAATAGAACAAGTCCCACACACAGCTAGAAGCCCAATATTTTTTCAGAGGTAGATGCAGAAAAAAAATTATTTTTAATTTGCAACCTGATGGAGGTCAGTATAGATGGACTAATAGAGAAAGTCCCACACACTGCTAGAAGGCCAAATATTTTTTCAGAGCTAGATGCAGAAAAAAATTATATTCAGTTTGCAACCTGATGGAGGTCAGTATAGATGGACTAATAGAACAAGTCCCACACACTGCCAGAAGGCCAAATATTTTTTCAGAGCTAGATGCAGATAATTTTTTTTTTTAATTTGCAACCTGATGGAGGTCAGTATAGATGGACTAATAGAACAAGTCCCACACACTGCTAGAAGGGCAAATATTTTTTCAGAGCTAGATGCAGACAAAAAATTATTTTTAATTTGCAACCTGATGGAGGTCAGTATAGATGGACTAATAGAACAAGTCCAACACACTGCTAGAAGGCCAAATATTTTTTCAGAGCTAGATGCTGATAAAAATTATTTTTAATTTGCAACCTGATGGAGGTCAGTATAGATGGACTAATAGAACATGTCCCACACACTGCTAGAAGGCCAAATATTTTTTCAGAGCTAGATGCAGAAAAAAATTATATTCAATTTGCAACCTGATGGAGGTCAGTATAGATGGACTAATAGAACAAGTCCCACACACTGCTAGGAGCCCAAATATTTTTTCAGAGCTAGATGCAGATAAAAATTATTTTTAATTTTCAACCTGATGGAGGTCAGTATAGATGGACTAATAAACCAAGTCCCACACACTGCTAGAAGCCTAAATATTTTTTCAGAGCTAGATGCAGATAAAAATTATTTTTAATTTTCAACCTGATGGAGGTCAGTATAGATGGACTAATAGAACAAGTCCCACACACTGCTAGAAGCCCAAATATTTTTTCAGAGCTAGATGCAGAAAAAAATTATATTCAGTTTGCAACCTGGTGAAGGTCTGTATAGATGGATTAATAGAACAAGTCCCACACACAGCTAGAAACCCAATATTTTTTCAGAGGTAGATGCAGAAAAAAAATATATTCAGTTTGCAACCTGATGGAGGTCTGTATAGATGGATTAATAGAACAAGTCCCACACACTGCTAGAAGGCCAAATATTTTTTCAGAGCTAGATGCTGATAAAAATTATTTTTAATTTGCAACCTGATGGAGGTCAGTATAGATGGACTAATAGAACATGTCCCACACACTGCTAGAAGGCCAAATATTTTTTCAGAGCTAGATGCAGAAAAAAATTATATTCAATTTGCAACCTGATGGAGGTCAGTATAGATGGACTAATAGAACAAGTCCCACACACTGCTAGGAGCCCAAATATTTTTTCAGAGCTAGATGCAGATAAAAATTATTTTTAATTTTCAACCTGATGGAGGTCAGTATAGATGGACTAATAAACCAAGTCCCACACACTGCTAGAAGCCTAAATATTTTTTCAGAGCTAGATGCAGATAAAAATTATTTTTAATTTTCAACCTGATGGAGGTCAGTATAGATGGACTAATAGAACAAGTCCCACACACTGCTAGAAGCCCAAATATTTTTTCAGAGCTAGATGCAGAAAAAAATTATATTCAGTTTGCAACCTGGTGAAGGTCTGTATAGATGGATTAATAGAACAAGTCCCACACACAGCTAGAAACCCAATATTTTTTCAGAGGTAGATGCAGAAAAAAAATATATTCAGTTTGCAACCTGATGGAGGTCTGTATAGATGGATTAATAGAACAAGTCCCACACACAGCTAGAAGCCCAATATTTTTTCAAAGGTAGATGCAGAAAAAAATATATTCAGTTTGCAACCTGATGGAGGTCAGTATAGATGGACTAATAGAGAAAGTCCCACACACTGCTAGAAGGCCAAATATTTTTTCAGAGCTAGATGCAGAAAAAAATTATATTCAGTTTGCAACCTGATGGAGGTCAGTATAGATGGACTAATAGAACAAGTCCCACACACAGCTAGAAGCCCAAATATTTTTTCAGAGGTAGATGCAGATAAAAATTATTTTTAATTTGCAACCTGATGGAGGTCAGTATAGATGGACTAATAGAGAAAGTCCCACACACTGCTAGAAGGCCAAATATTTTTTCAGATCTAGATGCAGATAAAAATTATTTTTAATTTGCAACCTGATGGAGGTCAGTATAGATGGACTAATAGAGAAAGTCCCACACACTGCTAGAAGGCCAAATATTTTTTCAGAGCTATATGCAGAAAAAAATTATATTCAGTTTGCAACCTGATGGAGGTCAGTATAGATGGACTAATAGAACAAGTCCCACACACTGCTAGAAGCCCAAATATTTTTTCAGAGCTAGATGCAGAAAAAAATTATATTCAATTTGCAACCTGATGGAGGTCAGTATAGATGGACTAATAGAATGATGCTATGCCCAAAAGATTTTACTTCACTAGGTGCAGTAAAAAAATTGGTATTCTATACACAGGTGGTATATCTTGCAACACAGATAGGCTACTCCACTGACTAACACACTCTGCAATAGGCCAAAAAGGATTAGCTTTGCTAGATTCAGCCAAATGCTGTGAAAAAAACTTGCACAGCACTGGCACAGACCTGCCTGGCAAAAACTGATAGGAACTGATGTAACCTAGTCCTGAAAAGGACTGCAATTACAATTAGTCTTTACTCCCACAATCTATCTCTTTAAGAGCACAGAGCTGCCTGATAAAAGTCGTAGGAAATGCTGTAACCTAGTCCTTAAAAGGACTGCAATCACAACTATTCCCTACTCCCAAGCTATCTGTAGATTTTTGCGAAAATTGGCTTGAAATTAACAAGGTATAGCGCACACAGCAACAGCGGTGCCGTCTAACATGCAGCTGCAGCAGTGAGAAAATGGTGGCGACGGGGAAAATGGCTTGGTCTTATAGGGCAAGGACATGTGACATACACTGCCAATGACACATGCCCTTGCTTGTGTGAAAAACAGCAGTTCGCTCCGTGTGTGCGCTGCTGATAGGCTGACAGACTGCACCTCCCCACTGCAAATGCGGGAAAGAGAAAAAAAAATGGAGATCTTCATTATCCCTGCAGAGATCCATCCCCTGCCCCTCCCCCCACCCCGCTGTACACTCAAACTGCGTATTAACATTAATTTTCATCATTACTGAGAAAAAATCCAGTTATGATTTTGGTGCACGAACAGTTATTGAACATAACCTCGAACAGCCGAATTTTTCTCAAATCGTTTGTGTTCGCCGAACGGCTCGAACACCGCCCAAAACAGCTCGAATTTGAGATTGGCGAACAGTTCGAGTAGAACAACGCTCATCTCTACTTAGTATAGATGGCCTAATAGAATCAGTGCTGCACACTGCTACAAAGCCCAAATTATTTTCCAGCCAAGATACAGATAAACATGATTAGCAATTTGGTTGGTGATTTTAACCAATCATCAAGCTTTTACTCTCCCCAGGATGACACAGGGGTAGAAAAGTCATTTTGGATCCATGATTTGTTCATCTTTATGAATGTGAGTCTGTCTACATTATCAGTGGAGAGCCGCGTGCGCTTATCTGTCAGCACACCACCAGCAGCGCTGAACACACGTTCAGACAGAACGCTGGCTGCTGGGCATGACAAGATCTCCAAGGCGTAAGTGGCTAGCTCTGGCCATTTATCCCGATTGGAAGCCCAAAAAGAGCAAGGGTCCAGTGGCACAGTCATGGCTTCAATGTTTACTTGGAGATACTCCTGTACCATCGTCTCTAGGCGTTGACTATGTGTCAGACTTCTTGTCTCCTGTGGCCTTGCAAAGGATGGGCTAAAAAAGTGGTGAAATGATTCCGCAAAATTGATGTTACCAGCAGATACTCTGTTTCTGTTACGGTTTGAGTGCTGAACACTCGACGGTCCCACGGTTGGCAAGTTGGAACTGTGAGATTCACTACGTGCACCACTGGTGTTTTGTGGACAAGCACATGCAGTCTCTGCTGATACTCCTGCATGCGTGCATCCCTTTCTATGGCAGGAATAATTTCTGCAAATTTACTTTTATACCGGGGATCTAACAGTGTGGCAACCCAGTAGTCAGGATTATTTCTAATTCTCACAATTCGAGGGTCATGTTGCAGGTAGTGCAGCAAGAAGGTACTCATGTGTCTTGCGCATCCAGGAGCACCAAGTCCCTGTTGTGTTGGTGGCGAGGTAACAATCATGCTTCCTTCCTCTGTCCTCTCCCCCCAACCTCGCACAACAGAAATGTGATCAAGGTCTCCCTCATCTGATGAGTCTTCCATCAGTTCGTCCTCCACTTCTTCCTGGGCTCCTGCACATTCCTCACTAGTTTGGCTGCTACCATGCGCCCTGGTAAAACCATCTCCCCCACCCTCACATGCCTGCCGCCTTGGTGCTGCCGACCGTCTGGACCTTGCAGATGTTAGCCCTTCTGCATACAACTCCTCCTCCTCTACTTCCTCCACCTCCTCTTGTGCCACCACCTGACTCCGAATTCTGTTTAACATGTGCTCCAGCATGTAAATCACCGGAATAGTCATGCTGATAATGGCATCGTCAGCACTAAACATCTTCGTCACCATTTCAAAACTATGCAGAAGGGTACATAGGTCCCTGATCTGAGACCACTCCTCCAGCGTGATTTGCCCCACCTCTGGATCTCGTTGGCCCAGGCTATACGTCAGAACGTATTGCACCAGGGCTTGTCTGTGCTGCCACAGTCGCTGCAACATGTGCAGAGTTGAATTCCACCGGGTAGGCACATCGCATTTTAGCCGGTGAAGTGGCAGGCCCAACGACTTCTGTAGAGACGTAAGTCGCTGAGCTGCGGGATGCGAACGGCGGAAGTGAGCACACAGCGACCGTGCCCTCTGCAGAAGGCCATCTAGTCCGGGATAGTGGGCTAAAAATTGCTGGACAACCAGGTTCAACACGTGAGCCATACAAGGCACGTGTGTGACATTGCCCCGGCGAAGGGCCGCACCCAGGTTTGCAGCATTGTCGCACACGGCCTTCCCTGGTTTCAGGTCCAGTGGAGACAACCATTCATGAAATTGGTTCTCCAGAGCTGACCACAACTCCTCAGCTGTGTGACTCACATTTCCCAGACATTTCAAAGTAAAAACCGCCTGATGACATTGAGCCCTACTGCCAGCATAGTAAGGAGGTATGCAGGATCCCTTCTGCGCAGTTAGAAAGCTTGTGGCATGACCAGACAGGCTTTGGGTGCAGGTGGAGGACCGAGAGGAGGTTGAGGAGGCAGAAGCAGTGGAGGAACTTTGAGATAAAGAGGATTGACGCACAACTCGTGGGGACGGCAAGACTTGGACAGCAGCCCCTTGTCCTGATGTCACCATAGTTACCCAGTGCACAGTCAGCGACATGTAACGCCCCTGTCCATGCCTACTCGTCCAAGTGTCTGTGGTGAAATGCACCCTGTCACACACAGAGTTTCTCAAAGAAGCGGTGATGTTGTGTGCGACATGCTGGTGGAGCGCAGGCACACCTTTCTTTGAGAAGTAGTGCCGACTGGGCATCTGGTACTGGGGCACTGTGACGGACATAAGGTCTCGAAAATCCTCTGTGTCCACCAGGCGAAAAGGTAGCATTTCTGTAGCCAAGAGCTTGCAGATGGTGAAATTCAACCTTTTAGCTTTCTCATGGCTAGGAGGAAATGGTCTTTTACTTGTCCACATCTGAGTGACCGAGGGCTGGCTGTTGTGCTTAGACGGGGTTGATAAGGGTGTCCCCGGCAAACTGCCGGTCTGTGAGGAAGATGCAGGCGGACATGTTAGGTTGCCTTGATCCAAAGGTGGTGCTATCGATGTCGGACAGCGCTCAACACCAGCTGGTGTTACCACCTCCAAAGAAAATGATGACCTGCCAATCACACTGGCTGTTGCGGGTAAAGAGGTGGCAGGTCTGCGTCCCAAAACAGGTGTTACTGCTGTCCCCCCAGTCACAGAGGATGAAGAGGCCGCAGATGCACAAGATGGGGCAGATGGACGTTGGCCCGGCCGGCTAGGCCGCATTGTAGCACAGTGAGCTTCCCACTGCAACTTATGCTTCATATCCATGTGACGGTTCATGCATGAAGTACTCAAACTATGGATTTTTTGGCCTCTACTTAGCTTTTGGTGACAAATGTTACAGATAACATTGTTGACGTGCTTCCAGTACTACATCTCTGTCCAGGAAGGCGCAACCTGACCTCGTCGTCACTAGCATCCTCCTCCACCTCCTCTGCTGACCTCATCTCTTGGCTGACTGCGGGTTGACAGTAAGTGGGATCTCCAACCTCATCATCATCACCCTGTGTGTTATCACACCCGTCGTCCTCAGAGCCAACCTGTTCCTGCCCTGACAAAAAAATTAAAGTTGTCGCTCCAATCAGGTATTTGAGTCTCATCATCGTCTTCCTCATTGTCTCCACCAACAGGAGTTACAGTTTGGGAATGAGGGTCTACATTATGTTCAGAACCTTCTGCGTCTGGTCCTGGATCTGACTCATAAAGATTCTGGGCATCAGTGCAGATCATTTCCTCCTCTGGATTCACAGAAGCGCTGGAGCCGACCTCTGATTCCCAGGCTATAGTATGAGTAAACAGCTCTGCAGACTCAACCATCTGTTCTACCTCATACTCAGACAGGTAGATGGAGATTTGGGAGCTGTGAGGAAGCAAGTGCAATTGGGGTGACACCTCTGAGGACTGGAGTATTTGTGATGTTGAAGTTGATGTGGAGGAGAGCCCACTTAAAGGAGCACTTGATATCCGTTGAAGCACCTGCTGTTTTTGTGCCTCATCTGGAATTTGTAGCGATTGGCGTGGCCGTAAGAAAGGGATCTTATCACATTGTCCGCTAAAAGAAGTAGACATTTTAGTTTGGCTGGAAGATGGTCTTTCTTCTGCAGATGTTACTGTTGCTTTAACACCTACCCCACGGACACAACCTTTTTTCCCCTTCCCAACACGCCTATTCCTCTTTCCACCAGCAGCAGGCCTTTTTCCACTCATTTTGGTGGTTAACTAATTCACAACTCTGGAGTTGTTTGCACAAAAAAACAATGGATGGGAACCGAGCAGAGCTGAGTGGCCAAACTGTGGTATTAGGCCAAAACTATCGTCTGGGATAGATGCAGAAAAAAATTATATTCAATTTGCAACCTGATGGAGGTCAGTATAGATGGACTAATAGAACAAGTCCCACACACTGCTAGAAGGGCAAATATTTTTTCAGAGCTAGATGCAGACAAAAAATTATTTTTAATTTGCAACCTGATGGAGGTCAGTATAGATGGACTATTAGAACAAGTCCCACACACTGCTAGAAGGCCAAATATTTTTTCAGAGCTAGATGCAGATAAAAATTATTTTTAATTTGCAACCTGATTGAGGTCAGTATAGATGGACTAATAGAACAAGTCCCACACACTGCCAGAAGGCCAAATATTTTTTCAGAGCTAGATGCAGATAAAAATTATTTTTAATTTGCAACCTGATGGAGGTCAGTATAGATGGACTAATAGAACAAGTCCCACACACTGCTAGAAGGGCAAATATTTTTTCAGAGCTAGATGCAGACAAAAAATTATTTTTAATTTGCAACCTGATGGAGGTCAGTATAGATGGACTAATAGAACAAGTCCAACACACTGCTAGAAGGCCAAATATTTTTTCAGAGCTAGATGCTGATAAAAATTATTTTTAATTTGCAACCTGATGGAGGTCAGTATAGATGGACTAATAGAACAAGTCCCACACACTGCTAGAAGGCCAAATATTTTTTCAGAGCTAGATGCAGAAAAAAATTATATTCAATTTGCAACCTGATGGAGGTCAGTATAGATGGACTAATAGAACAAGTCCCACACACTGCTAGAAGCCCAAATACTTTTTCAGAGCTAGATGCAGATAAAAATTATTTTTAATTTTCAACCTGATGGAGGTCAGTATAGATGGACTAATAGACCAAGTCCCACACACTGCTAGAAGCCCAAATATTTTTTCAGAGCTAGATGCAGATAAAAATTATTTTTAATTTTCAACCTGATGGAGGTCAGTATAGATGGACTAATAGACCAAGTCCCACACACTGCTAGAAGCCCAAATATTTTTTCAGAGCTAGATGCAGAAAAAAATTATATTCAATTTGCTACCTGATGGAGGTCAGTATAGATGGACTAATAGAACAAGTCCCACACACTGCTAGAAGCCCAAATCTTTTTTCAGAGCTAGATGCAGAAAAAAATTATATTCAATTTGCAACCTGATGGAGGTCAGTATAGATGGACTAATAGAATGATGCTATGCCCAAAAGGTTTTACTTCACTAGATGCAGTAAAAAAATTGGTATTCTATACACAGGTGGTGTAGCTTGCAACACAGATAGGCTACTCCACTGACTAACACACTCTGCAATAGGCCAAAAAGGATTAGCTTTGCTAGATTTAGCCAAATGCTGTGAAAAAAACTTGCACAGCACTGGCACAGACCTGCCTGGCAAAAACTCATAGGAATTGATCTAGCTTAGTCCTGAAAAGGACTGCAATTACAATTAGTCTTTACTCCCAACCTATCTATTTAAGAGCACAGACCTGCCTGATAAAAGTCGTAGGAAATGCTGTAACCTAGTCCTTAAAAGGACTGCAATCACAACTATTCCCTACTCCCAAGCTATCTGTAGATTTGTGCGAAAATTGGCTTGAAATTAACAAGGTATAGCGCACACAGCAACAGCGGTGCCGTCTAACACGCAGCTGCAGCATTGAGAAAATGGTGGCGACGGGGAAAATGGCTGGGTCTTATAGGGCAAGGACATGTGACATACACTGCCAATGACACATGCCCTTGCTTGTGTGAAAAAAAGCACTTCGCTCCGTGTGTGCGCTGCTGATAGACTGACAGATTGCACCTCCCCACTGTAAATGCGGGAAAGAGAAAAAAAAATGGAGATCTTCATTATTCCTGCCGAGATCCATCCCCTGCCCCTCCCCCCGCCCCGCTGTACACTCAAACTGCATATTAACATTAATTTTCAGCATTACTGACAAAAAATCCAGTTATGATTTTGGTGCATGAACAGTTATCGAACATAACCTCGAACAGCCGAATTTTTTTCAAATCGTTCGTGTTCGCCGAACGGCTCGAACACCGCCCAAAACAGCTCGAATTTGAGATTGGCGAACAGTTTGAGTCGAACAACGCTCATCTCTAGTCTTCAGCACTCAAACCATAACAGAAACACATTATCTGCTGGTAACAGCAATTTTGCGGAATCCTTTCACCACTTTTTTAGCCCATCCTTTGCAAGGCCACAAGAGACAAGAAGTCAGACACACAGTCAACGCCTAGAGACGATGGTACAGGAGTATCTCCAAGTGAACATCGAAGCCGTGACTGGGTCACTGGACCCTTGCTCTTTTTGGGCTTCCAATCTGGTAAGTGACCGGAGCTCGCCACTCACGCCTTGGAGATCTTGTCATGCCCCGCAGCCAGCGTTCTCTCTGAACGTGTGTTCAGCGCTGCTGGTGGTGTGCTGACAGATAAGCGCACGCGGCTGTCCACTGACAATGTAGACAGACTCACGTTCATAAAGATGAACAAATCATGGATCCACAAGGACTTTTCTACCCCTGTGTCATCCTGGGGAGAGTAAAAGCTTGAGGATTTGCTAAAATCACCTCACCAACCATTTTAAGCTTTCAAATTAATAATAATTTTTAGCTGCATCTAGCCCGGAAAATAATTTTGGGCCTGTAGCAGTGTGTGGTACTCATTCTATTAGGCCATCTATACTAAGCTCCACCAGCTTTCAAATTATTAATAATTTTTAGCTGCATCTTGTCTGGAAAATAATTTTGGGCATAGTAGCAGTGTGTGGTACTCATTCTATTAGGCCATCTATACTAAGCTCCACCAGCTTTCAAATTATTAATAATTTTTAGCTGCATCTTGTCTGGAAAATAATTTTGGGCATAGTAGCAGTGTGTGGTACTCATTCTATTAGGCCATCTATACTAAGCTCCACCAGCTTTCAAATTACTAATAGTTTTTAGCTGCATCTTGTCTGGAAAATAATTTTGGGCATAGTAGCAGTGTGTGGTACTCATTCTATTAGGCCATCTATACTAAGCTCCACCAGCTTTCAAATTACTAATAATTTTTAGCTGCATCTTATCTGGAAAATAATTTTGGGCATAGTAGCAGTGTGTGGTACTCATTCTATTAGGCCATCTATACTAAGCTCCACCAGCTTTCAAATTAATAATAATTTTTGTTCTCTCTGAACGTGTGTACAGCGCTGCTGGTGGTATGCTGATAGATAAGCGCACGCGGCTGTCCACTGACAATGTAGACAGACTCACGTTCATAAAGATGAACAAATCATGGATCCACAAGGACTTTTCTACCCCTGTGTCATCCTGGGGAGAGTAAAAGCTTGAGGATTTGCTAAAATCACCTCACCAACCATTTTAAGCTTTCAAATTAATAATAATTTTTAGCTGCATCTAGCCCGGAAAATAATTTTGGGCCTGTAGCAGTGTGTGGTACTCATTCTATTAGGCCATCTATACTAAGCTCCACCAGCTTTCAAATTATTAATAATTTTTAGCTGCATCTTGTCTGGAAAATAATTTTGGGCATAGTAGCAGTGTGTGGTACTCATTCTCTTAGGCCATCTATACTAAGCTCCACCAGCTTTCAAATTATTAATAATTTTTAGCTGCATCTTGTCTGGAAAATAATTTTGGGCATAGTAGCAGTGTGTGGTACTCATTCTATTAGGCCATCTATACTAAGCTCCACCAGCTTTCAAATTACTAATAGTTTTTAGCTGCATCTTGTCTGGAAAATAATTTTGGGCATAGTAGCAGTGTGTGGTACTCATTCTATTAGGCCATCTATACTAAGCTCCACCAGCTTTCAAATTACTAATAATTTTTAGCTGCATCTTATCTGGAAAATAATTTTGGGCATAGTAGCAGTGTGTGGTACTCATTCTATTAGGCCATCTATACTAAGCTCCACCAGCTTTCAAATTAATAATAATTTTTGTTCTCTCTGAACGTGTGTACAGCGCTGCTGGTGGTATGCTGATAGATAAGCGCACGCGGCTGTCCACTGACAATGTAGACAGACTCACGTACATAAAGATGAACAAATCATGGATCCGCAAGGACTTTTCTACCCCTGTGTCATCCTGGGGAGAGTAAAAGCTTGAGGATTTGTTAAAATCACCTCAGCGACCGTTTTAAGCAACTCTGGGGCAATTGATGGCACTTAAGTGGTGCCTGTGCCCCAAATTTTTGGAAAAAATGGAGACTCTTTTTGGAGTCCCCTTGCTGTGTTTTACGTGACGTTGGCATCGTCAATTACAGGTGGGTTGGGTCTCCCCGCCCCCCTTTAACCATAAGAAACTACATACACTATGGCTTGGGGTAACACAGATGGTTGAGTCTGAAGAGCTGTTTACTCAGAGGTCTGCTCCAAAGCTTCAGTGTCTGCTAGTCAGCGTAGTAACCCAGCTGTGAAGCAAGCTGCACTGCCTGCGTATCTAATAATGATTTTTAACTGCATCTAGCCTAGGTTGACTGTGGTGACCCCCAACCAAACCCAGATGCTCAGCCCCCTACCGCCCCCCTTTCATTGACAATGCAATCATGTAACTCTTACAACTGGATGGGTGAGGATCGGTCACAGCTTTATTAACTGTTTATACTCATTACATTAGAAAGGCATTTTATTTCTAAAATAATTCAGCTTGTTGCAGCATGCCCTGTGTCTCCAGTCTCCACAACGGCAAGTTGGCCAACAAGTGTAACTCTCCAACATGTCCTTTCTATTTCCAGGCCACGGAGGATCCTGCGTACTCGTATGCAGGACTCTGACCCCCATCCATCACTCTTAACGCTTGTTCCACTCCGTCCTGGAGTCCTGACAGGAATATGTCCAGTCCAATATCCATTGAGTGAACACAGTCGGGCCGTATGAGGCCTGCTTTATCTCCTTCCAGTTGTCCGCCTCTGTCTCTTATAAATTTTGGCATCCAAATATTTATTATCCGCCTTGTCCGTTCGATGGCCGTGATGTCTCGGGCACCTTGCCATACCGCGCTCGGCACAATCTCTTACTATTTTTGTGAAAAATTCTCTGAAGCGCTCAGTGTCTAGTTTCATTATTGCCATTAGTTATGCGCTCTTGTAATAACCTAGGTCGTTTCCCCCGGCCTGTATAACTAAGATGACCGGACCTCTTGCCTCTCTCCCTACCTTAATTACCTCCATTAGTACCTGTGGCCATTGCAGGCCTCTAATACCTCTCCAGTTGAAATATGTGTTATGAAACTCAAATTTCCTCCCGCCTGGGCAGACTTTTGCCCTTTTTTCTGCACAATATATATACACGAGTGGCCTATCACCCACACTGTTGGCTTAGCGTCACCTGTAAAAGAAACAAACCACGTTAGGATAACAAGTCCGGTCTTATGTATCTCGCCAAACACGTGGATCGCCATCTCCCTATCCTCTGAACTTCCATTTGTGACAGTCCTGCTCTTGCTGCTTCCGTGGCCGCGCCTATGCGGAATTAGTGTGTCCCATAAACTTTGGGGTGGTTCCCTGCCGATGTGATGCATTTATTAAATATAGCTTGGAACTGGTATCTTGATAATGGCGTTTCATCAATGTGTGATAGGAAGAAATTACTTTGTGATCTGATGGTTATATTTGTTTTTACTATTGCTACATGACTCAGCGTACCATTTGTGGGTTGTAGAAGTACCCAAGTGCCCCTGCCCGCTGGAACCATTTTCGATTTGCGTATGCGTAGACGTATTGCATTATTGGCTATGACTACGCCCTGGTGTAATAAGCCTCCACTGGTGTTAATTTTGGATTGAGGGACTATTTCGCTTATGCATAGCGCCCCGAAGAAGGTGATCGCAAATACAGTAGACAGTAGTGTAGCTTCGAATTGTGAGTATCATGTTAATGGCGTTAGGGATATGATGTGAGAAATCAGTTTTAGTGACAAGGGATGGGACGTCTACACTCCTGTCTTGGCTGACCCCTTTTCCACCCTTTTATGGATTGTCTGATGATGAATCTCTTTGTCACATGTCCCCAATTCAGTAGTTGGAAGTGAAATGCTACTCCGGTCAGCCACCACTGCACTGATGCCCCTGATATGCCCCTCATCATTAGCTGGTGGAGAAATTCTATGGTGACTTGTAATCTGGCTTGTTCACATTGGTCAACCAGTCTGCCTGCTACTAGTCGTGTCCACTCTTCCCATGCCTTACCCTATGCTTGCCACATCGACAGGGCAACTGACGCTCTGATTAATGGCATCAACTATTCTCCACTAGATCCCATAGGGAGGCGTTGGGGAGGAGCTCTGTGAAAATCTGCCAATTGAATTGTGATAAAGCGTTATCAGCAGCGTTAGACCCCTCAGCATCGTGGCTAGTGCGGACCCATACATTGTGTTTTAGGAACATGAATGCTAGCCGGCGTAGTAGGCCTAGCACTGGGAGAGACGATGATGCCATATTATTAATGAAGTGCGCTAGGCTGGTGTTTTTTGTTATGAAGAGTATATTTTTGTTAGCCAGGCGCTCCCCATATTTCTATTGCTACCACTATTGGAAACAGTTCCAGGACTGTCTGTTTTTTTGTCAGCACTTGTTCTGCCCAATACGGAGGCCATAAGATTGTGCACCATTGGTTATTTAGTATCGCTGCATATCCGCCTGATTCTGCCGCCCCGGTGAATGATCTTAGTTGAATGTTGGACTGTTCTGCTGACATAAATAATGTGTGACCGTTGAATAATTATAAGAAGGTTTTACACACCTCTAAGTCCGCCCATAGCTGCCTGCTGATTCTGATTGTATGACTCGGTTCAGATGCCCCTTTTGTTGCGGGCGATAAATGAAGAGAAAAAACCCTTCCGACTGGCATCACCCGGCTCGCAAACACGAGGAGACCTAGTAATACTTGCATCTGCTGTAGTGTTACTTTCCATACTGCGCAAAAAACCTAGATCAGGTGTAATGTTTTGGTATTTTTTCCCATGGGAGGTGGAACAACCTTGCTGTGGTGTCGATTTCGATGCCTAAGAACGATTTTTTTTAGTTGTGGGGTCTATGTTTTTGGTTGGGCATAATGGGACTCCAAACTGACGGGAGATGTTTGTGAATTTGTTGAGTAAGGGGCAGTGAAAATGGATGACCAATCGCCACATGGCAGAAAAAGAAAGGAAAAAATCAGCTCACCCACCTAGAAGATCAACAGCACGGAGCCAGGAGTGCTACCAGACAAACATGAGGAACCAAGAAGATCCAGCTGAACAAATCTTCTAAAATCCACTTTTTATTGGGTCATACAAAAAATATTTTAAAAGTTCACCTTGGAGAAGAACAGCAAACGCGTTTCGAACTAAAGGTTCTTAATCATTGCATAGCAAAAAAACAGCAAGGAAGTGGTATTTATATGTCATGTCCTGCTATGCACCTGTTCATGGCTGAGTTAATCAGAAATTTAAACACACATACCATGTTAAAATCGTATAGCATAGAAACAATGGATATAAATGTAAATAATCCAAAAGAAAAAGAAAAGAAGAAAAAAGGAACATATACTGTATATAATAATAATCTATAAATGATCACTCATAATGATACATCAAATCATGTCTGATGTTTAAACCCGCTGGTACACGTGTATTTAAAGTATAAATCCACCAACTTTCTCTATTAAGGAGCTTTCTCCTATAATCATCCACCAAATCTCCACCAATCGCCACGGCCCACGGAGGGGCCACCACAGTCAGTGAATCCTTCCTTATTTAGTATAGAGTCTGCCAATACTTTGGGCATATTAGCCCAGCTGCGAAGCAAGCTGCACCACCTGTGTATCTAATAATAATTTTTAACTGCATCTAGCCTAGTCAGACTGTGGGGACCCCCAACCAAACCCAGACGCTCTGCATCTAACCCAGCCAATCAGTTGATAGTATTGCTAGTAGCAGAGTCGCATGGGCTCTAAACCTTGCATAGCCTGTGCATTTTTTCAGATCGATAAGGATGACCCAACTCGTGTTATCTGTAACATTTGTCACCAAAAGCTAAGTAGAGGACAAAAAATCCATAGTTTGAGTACTTCATGCATGAACCGTCACATGGATATGAAGCATAAGTTGCAGTGCGAAGCACACTGTGCTACAATGCGGCCTAGCGGGCCGGGACAACCACCATCTGCCCCACCTGTGTCATTCTGGGGAGACTAAAATCTTGAGGATTTTGGAAAATCACCTCACCAACCATTTTAAGCAACTCTGGGACAATTGATGCCACTTAAGTGGTGTCTGTGCCACAATTTTGGGAAAAAATGGAGACTCTTTTTGGAGTCCCCTTGCTGTGTTTTACATGATGTTGCCATCGTCAATTCCAGGTGGGTCGGGTCTCTCCCCCCCCTTTTAACCGTAAGAAACTACATACACTATGGCTTGGGGTAACACAGATGGTTGAGTCTGAAGAGCTGTTTACTCATACTATAGCCTGGGAATCAGAAGTCTGCTCCAAAGCTTCAGTGTCTGCTAGTCAACGGAGTAGCCACTGCCTGTAGATCTAATTACAATTTTTTTTTCAAATTCAAGGTTTTTTTTATTTTTCTGTTGAAAAAGTACAAGAAAATACAATATACATAGTAAAAGGGGTAGTATAACTATAAATCTATGCATAACGACAGTACATTGGGGGGTACAGGGAGGGTTTTCCATCAATATCCAGATCAAGCATGTATTTTTCCATATGAAAGATAGAGAGAGAGGGAGCGGATCACGGCAGACCACCAATCAATAGAGTGCGATTATGATCATTGTTGTGCGGACATCACGGATAACTTTAGTTGGGGGCTAGATGGTAGGCGTCAGAGTTTTGCAAATCAATCCAATCCCTCCAAATCACACAGTATCTATCAACATCAGCCGGTGAGATGGCAATCAGATGCTCCATCCTATTAAGGATGGAGATCTCCGCAAACCATTCCTCCACAGTGGGTAGGTCTCTGCTTTTCCAGTGTCGTGGAATGACATTCTTAGCTGCTTGTATTAGGTAGCCTATTGATGACCTTTTATAACTACGTTTACTTATTGGTAACATTGATAAAAGGAGGGCTTCTGGCGTATTAGGGATAGTCAAACCAGTTATTTTCTCAATCATGGGAACTACCTTTGCCCAAAATGCATTTATTATAGGGCATGCCCACCATATGTGTGACATTGTCCCTTCCCCCTCCCCACATCTCCAACATCTATCTGAGACCACTGGATACCATCTATGAAGGACTGCTGGTACCCGGTACCATCTAGAGATAATTTTGAAGGAGGTTTCCTGAGCTTTGGACCCTATTGAGGTTTTATGTGTTAGGAAGAAACATTTATCCCATTGTGAGTCAGAGAAGGACTTCCCCAGTTCCCTTTCCCATGCACTTCAGAATCCTGGCCTATTGTCAGTTACCTGGGCAATGAGGAGATTATACAGTAGGGAGATGGAGTTTGTAGGGGGTGACAATGATAGGCTCAATTTTTCAAAGTTTGTGAGATCTCTATGAAGATGTGTGCGCTTCTTCACAGTTGAATAGAAGTGTTGTAACTGGCTATATTCAAAATTACCCTTCGGGGAAGTGGCTCTTCCCTGTAACAAGTCATTGAGGGAGAGCAGCGAAGTATTGGAGATGACATGAGAAAATAATATCGGATGAGATTTATTTGAACCGAGAAATCTATTTGCAGATAGTCCTGGTGGGAAATCTGGATTATCTGAAATCAGGAGCAAGGGGCTCTGGGGGTCGATTGAGGATAAGCTTTTTTTTTGGGATCTCAAAGCCAAAGCAGTGGCATAAGTACTATATGACATGAGGCCAAGAGAGGGGACAATTAAATGGGCGCACCATGGGAGAGTGGTAAGAGCTTTAGGACAAATGTATTGAGCTATTTTGACCCACTATTTCCCCTCAGAATGATGGAAGAAGTCCAGAATTCTAGCGTGTACTGCTGCCATGTAATACCTTCTACAATCCGGAAGGCTAAGGCCCCCCTTTTGCTTGTGTCTGATCAGAACGTCCCCCCGAATGCGTGGACGCCCACTTGCCCAGATAAATCTGCAAAAGCTACTGCGTAGTCTTTTCCAAAAATTTGAGGGAATTACCACGGGAATGGTTTGGAAGAGGTATAAGAGTTTAGGTAGGACGTTCATTTTTAGTATATTTATTCTGCCGAACCAGGAAAAATCCTTCACCGGCCAAAAAGTAAGATCTCTATGGAGTTGTTCAATAAAGGGCCCAAAATTAAGATAAAATAGATGGGAGAGGTCTCTGTGAATATGAATTCCCAAGTATTTGATACCCTGTGAGGGCCAGGCAAAGGGAAAGTTGGACTGGATGGAATCCTGTATGGATTTGAGGAGGGAGACATTGAGGGCCTCAGACTTCGCGGCATTGATTTTAAAATTTGACCATGTACCAAAGTGATCTATTTCAGCTATTTCAGCCATAACAACAGTGATGGATATATGTGGTTGAGTAATATATACTAGGACATCATCAGCAAATGCAGAGCACTTGCATTCGGTGCCTCCCACCTCAATCCCCCTAATATTGGGGTTATCGTGAATTGATGAGAGCAGGTGTTCCATCACTAGGATGTATAAGAGAGGGGACAGAGGACATCCCTGCCTTGTCCCATTGGTGATTATGAAAGGTGATGATAATGTTCCATTTATCTTCAGCCTAGCTGACGGATTGCGATACAGGGCCATGATTTTGGCTATAAAAGGGTCCCCTACCCCAAGCTTTTTAAGAGAATAATATATGGCGTGCCAGGAGACTCTATAAAATGCTTTCTCAGCATCCAACGAGAATATCTAATTTGGGCCTAGTAGCAGTGTCTGCTAGTCAGCGGATTAACCCAGCTGTTAAGCAAGCTACACCACCTGTAGTTTGGACACTTAATTTTTCAAAGGAAATGGTTCGGGCCCCCGGGACACTCAGTGAAGAGCATCGGGGAGGCACCCCAATGCACAGGGGCTGGGACTGGCTGTAGGACGCCAAGCTCGATCCTTATAAAACCTTTTTAACTGCAGCAGCTTTAGTGGACGCTACTGGAACTGGAATTACTGCGGCTGCTGGCATGAGACTTGCCCTCCAATAGATCCTTGTAAAAGGATTTAAAGTGTACTCATTCAAATTAGAGAGACAATTTCAATTAAAAAGATTAGACCTGCCTCCACCGCAGGGGGGCTCGCTCGACCCACTAGCGGACAGGCATCAGTATTGAGAGAGGGGGGGCTGGCCGTCAGGGTCCACCGCAGCTCTGGCACAAACCCGGCGACACGGAGGTCGCACGGGCAGGAACGGACTGGCCGTGTCGGCTTCGCATTTTTGTGGTTTTAGAAGGGCATGACATGCCTATATCTGTGTCTCCCCCTCCTTTTACTCCTCCACCTCTTTTCTTTTCGCATGACTATATGTACTTGTCACTTTTCCATGTGTTAGTTGTGTCTTCTGAGCCGTTTGTCAGCTTTTGGACACCTTTGAAGTGTTTTCTATGTGTTTTCTATGTGTTTCTATGTGTTTTTGTTTGCCTGCCATTGGTTTTAACGGTGTTCGAAGGTGTTCGACGAACAGTTCGGCGAACATACGGGTGTTCGACGAACCGAACCGAACTTGAACACTACGGGGGTGGCTCAAGACTAATTGTGAGCTCCAATAGACACAGAGATATTAGCGTCTGTAAGGTGCTGTAGAATTAATGGTGCTAAGAAAGTAATAATAATGGTGGTTCCCTGTTCCATCATTATAGTATATTCAGCTGTATCTTTGTTCTGAGGACAGAAATACAGCTGAACTTAGAACATTCACCCGATCTCCAGGGATAGCAGGACAATTCACCAAATTCAGGACTGCTCTGCTGGATCTGGGACAATTGGGAGTTACAGTGCTCAGCATAAATACACCCCAACAGATCTGTCAATAAACCTTTAGTTTCCTTTCAAAATCAACATTTTCTATGGGATACCCATAGTACAAAATACCCCATATATGAGGACCATTGATTGCAAAAAAATATTTGTTATTTTGCACACCCAAAAAGATAATTTTCCTAGCAAATTAATTCAAGACTATGTTGCATAAATTAATATCCCCAAACAAAAGTCTTAGGAGCAAAGCTAAAGTATAGACTACAAACTTCTAATTTCTAATTAACAAGAATTCAACCACAGGTAAGCCTAATTATTCATTAAGCAGGTGTACAGCAGACAGTTGACTATAAAGGAGCATTACTTAACAAAGAAAACCCTTTCCCAATTCATGAAGGCAGCAATGGCACCACATGGAAGAGAAATGTCACAAGACCTGAGAACAAAAATAATTTCTTTACACAAGAAAGGTAAAGGCTACAAGAAGATAAGCAAAGATTTACTTATCAGTCAGAATACTGTAGCAAAAGTGATACAAAAATTTTACAAAATGGAACTGCATCATTTCACAAATATGTCCAGGCCGACCACAGAAGTCAACACCTAAACAGGAATGTCTTCTGATGAGAAGGGTTGAAGAAAATCAAAATGCAAGTTCACTGCAGTTAGCTAAAGAAGTAGAGGAATGGAATGCATTGGTGTCATCCACGAAGGAAGTCTCTCCTAAAGCCCATGCACGAAAAGCACGCTCACACAGCTCCACTGTGTACATAAACATATTCAAACAGCACTGCTGCACACACTGTTGCATACATACACACTCACAGCACTTCTGCACACACAGTTCTTTTGCATATGTAAACATGCTCACACAGCACTGCTGCACACACACAGCTCTGCTACATACATACACACTTACAACACTATTGCATGTACACAGTTCCACTGCAAATGTAGCGCCCCGAGGGCTCGGCCGCTGCAGGGGTATTGCACCTCTGTCAGAGGTGTGGTATTCCACTCCCAGGTAAGGATGGAGTATGGACCAGGGCTCAGTTAGCTGCATACAGCACACGCACCCCATTTCCGAGGGACAGCTCAACGGTGCTCCCACTAGACAGAAGTGCAGGCACGACCGACTATGTCCCTGTCTGGAGTGGGGAGGGGGGTGGAACACCCAGTGCTGTAGGAGCAGATAGGGGTTGGTTCCTGAGTGTAGGAAGGAGCCCATTGGTTGCTGGTCACCTGGGCTCATGTTCTGGAGGGAGGTATAAAAGGGAGGAGCCATCTTAGTTCAGTGTTCAGTCTGTGAGGAGAAGTTGAGAGGAGAGCTGACAGGGAGCAGCAGCTCAGGCTGAGTGCTGCTCCAGAGGCAGGACTAGAGAAGAGGCCGGGGCCTGAGAAGAGAAGGAACAGAGGAGAAGAGAAGGAACAGGAGAAGAAGGAACAGGAAAGGAGGAGGAGAGATAGAGGAACAGAAGGGCTCAGGAACAAGAAGGTGGAAGGGACCCTAAGAACCCACGAGAATACAGGGTGAAGGGTCAGCAGATTAAGGGTGCCGGATCCCAAGTTGGTGGAGGAGAAACTACCCTCAGCCAAAGACCGGACGTCGTGATCATTTATTGGTGCGACACCTCATGAAACCTGCTAGGAAGGCACCATATAGGACAGCGGGGGAACGGGGCCCACGTTTACCCGCACAAGTCCGCGGCAGCTGGACAAAAGTGGGTCACTGGTGAGGCAGGCCAGAGAAAGGAAAGAAGGGGGTCCTGTGCCATATTCCTGAGCTGCCTGGGAGTTGACCGAGCCCCTCACCTGGTGGACGCAGCACGGCTCGGGCAGTCATTGCCAGCTGAAGTGACTTGGATATTAACCGTGAGTAAAAACCCTGGACTGCAGTGCGTTGTCTGTGTGCTTTTTCGCTCCTCCGGCACTACCGGTACTGGGACTCTAACCACCATCACTCCCACCATCCACTACACTGCCCTGGGGCCGCACTCTTCCCGTGGGGAGTCACACCATCCCAGCTGCATACATCATCGGCCCCAGCGGTCTGCCCTGCAGCGGCGGTTCCTAATAACCTCAATCCACGGGTGGCGTAGTCGGACATCTCTTAAAACATCTAAAAGACTGCCACTGGTCTGACCACCCTGAGCCACGGGACCGGGTCGCCACTACTACCCCCATCGTCTCCCTATTGCCCCGTTCCGAGTGCCCCACGGCCCAGGGGGCGAGTCACATACATGAGCACACTCACATCACACAGCATTGCTACACAGACAAACCTCTGCTGGCATCCTACATCCGTATAATTCATGAGTAATTCAGCACATGTCAAGTTCCTTGTCTTTTCAGTCATTCACAGATCACATGCCTGTAATATCATGGAATGAACTACAGCTTATTAAGACCTCTCCTGTCAGCACAGTGCTTAACAGAGAGAGAGAGACTTGTGTGGGTCTCTCACTACCTAACATTCTGCCCCCTCCGTCACTTGCAGTCCAGGCTTGGTAGCATCCGATGTGTCTGTGAGGGCTATGGTTCGGCACTTAAACCTGTGGCTCAGTATCTTATAGTGTTCTACAGATAATTATGAAAAAAATAATAAACCGAAACATAGTGTGGCAGTAAGAGAAGACCAGGAAGACCAGGAAAAACAAGTCATGTAATAATAACCATCACTGCTAGAGTGGGAAGGCAGCAATAGCCTCAGTGTTTTCTAGCTATAACTAGCCAATAACGGCAGGGCACTGAGTAGGTGGGTGTGACTCTAGTCACTACTCACAGACTTACCATGAGGCAGGATAGTCAAGAGGTCCGGGGTCAGTACCAAGAGGGCTCGTAATAAACAAAGGAAAAAGACAAAAGCATAGTCAGGTAACAGCCGAGGTCAGAGTATCAGGAAGGTAGCGGATCAAGACAAAGGGGTAAGTCAAACGGATGGTCAAAGGTAAATACATGGTCGTCAACAGAGATCAGAATACAACTCAGAGTATGGAGCAAACACACACACACCACTTGAGCAAAGTTACAATTGGTAATGGTCTAACAATTGTCAGAGTGCTAAATAGTCCTGTATTCACCCAGAATTGATGACGCCTGGACGAGAAACCACAGACCCAGCCAGATAGGATGGCTGGGCTGTCATTCACAATACTCACACATCTGCCTCAGATTAGACAGTAGAGCTGTCATTTACATTCCTGACAGCTCAGCAAGCCCTCAATCTGACAAGGTGGCAGAGCTGTCATTCACAACATCCATAGGACACCGTAAGTGGTGGAATCGTGATGGTACCCCCTGTTTTATGGGGGCCACCAGACCCCGAGGCTTTCCATGAAACCTACGATGGAAGACCCTAGCGAGATGATCGGCCTTCATGGCTCGAGCTGGCACCCACGATCTCTTCTCTGGTCCACATCCCTTCTAATGGATGAGATCCTGGAGGAGAATCAATAATCTTTTGTACTCTGTACTCTAAACTGCCATTAACATAAACCGGAGTAGACAGGGATGAAGGTGACAAAACCGAAGGGACAAACTCGTTTAACAGCGAGGAGACGGAGGGAGTTTTAATCTAAAGGAACTACCTTCAAAATCTCATACGGGCCAATAAACTTAGGACCCAGCTTCGCTGATGGCATTTTCAACTTAATATTTTTTATTTACTATCGTCTTTCCGTTTCTGACGAAGCTCAGCAAACCCAATATTCTTTTAAACCTCCCTCCAGACATCCCCAAGTTTCTATACAGCAACCTTTTCTCCAGGACACCAGGATTCATCCTAGAGAATTCACCGAAATGGGGATGAAAACCATAATTACAGAAAAAGGCAAGGTTCCAGTAGGCTGGTTAACCTGACTGTTAAAGGCGAACTCAGCCAGAGGTAAAAATGAGAACCAGTCCTCCTGCTAAGCTACAATGAAACACCTTAAAATTTGTTCCAATAACTGATCTGCCCTTTCTGTCTATTCCTTGGTTTCAAGGTGGTAAGCAGCAGAAAATGACAAATCAATCCACAATTTCATACAAAATACTCTACAAAACTTGGAGACAAATTGCGCCCCCCAATCAGATACAATTTACAAAGGGATTACTTGTAATCTCACCAAATATGATTAATAAACAACCTGGGAAGTGTTTCAGGTAACCCACACAAAGAAACAAAATGTGCCTGTTTACTGAATCGGTCAACTGCCACCCAAGCAACAGTCTTCCCTCCAGACGAAGGCAAATCTGCAATGAAATCCATGGACAAATGAGTCTATAGTCTTTCTGGAACAAGCAATGAAGCCAATCTGATACAAAATATTTAATATTATTAAGCAAGGAAGGCCACCAAAAGCGACTAGCAATGACTTTCTGCGTAGCTGTAACCCAGGATGACCAATCAAGACGGAATCATGAAACTCCTGCAACAAATGTAATCTTATTTACACAGGCACAAATAATTTGGACCCTGGAGTAGTGGAAGGAGCCAACGATTGAACTTCATGGATCTCTGCTTCCAACTCCTAGGATACCATAGAAACCACTATACCCTGAGGAAAAATGGAGGTTCTAGGGGAGAAACTGAATCAAGGCTGCGTGATGAAGCGTCAGCCCTAACATACTTGGAGGCCAGCCTAAACGTGATAGCAAAATTGAAACTAGAAAAACATGAGGACCATCTGGCCTGTCTTGGGGTTAAACAATTAGCAGATTCAATGTAATCTAAATTTTTATGATCCGTCACAACAGTTACCTGATGAATAGCTCACTCCAAAAGATGTTTCCATTCTTCAAAAGCTAATTTGACTGCGAGCAGCTCACGATTACCAACATGTTAATTTCTCTCAGCAGACAAAAATTTCCTAGAAAAAAATGCACATGGCTGCAAGTTGGTCAAAGTTTTGGGACTTTGAGACAAAACAGCCCTTACCCTGACGTCTGAGGCATCCACCTCCATGATAACACCAACAAAAGAGTTCAGCTAGGGAAAAAAGAAATAAATAAAGCAAAACAGACAGGGAAAAACCCCTGTACTATAAATGATTACTAATATTATTCAATAAGTAATCCCAGGCTGACACAAAAGGGGTTTGAATCAAAAAGTATATAAATTTTTATTGCACCATATTACATTTAATTACACAATAGTAATAAAAAGATGTATACAATGTATAAGCACGCCTCCTGACGAAGCCATTTCCGGGCGAAACGCGCGTCGAGGCTGCCAGGCATCCCCAGCACCTTACTTTATGCTGTCCTAAGATCTACCAACAATGACTCAAGGTAACGGAGACCATATAACTTTACTGATTTGACAACATGGATTTTATTAAAATTCTTAACTTATAATCCATCATAGTTATATATATATGTTCTATGTTGTATCTCTATTGGTAGACTTGATATCACCTGGCATGATCCTGTGTCAGGAACTTATACAATCACACTATTTATTTGACAGCTTAAACAACTTATACTCTAAATTAGGTATACATTGTAAGCTGCTTTCTCTTTGGGGATGTTAGTCTCTGAACGGGGTATTTCTGCTTTACCCTGTTTCCTTTAGCTGTCCTCTCTCCTCCCCATCCACTTTTTACATCTTTTTATTACTATTGTGCAATTAAATGTAATATTGTGCAATAAAAATTTATATACTTTTTGATTCAAACCCCTTTTGTGTCAGCCTGGGATTACTTATTGAATAATATTAGTAATCATTTATAGTACAGGGGTTTTTCCCTGTCTGTTTTGCTTTATTTATTTCTTTTTTCCCTAGCTGAACTCTTTTGTTGGTGTTGTTAGTATTGTAGGGGTTACAGACCATATATTATTTGGTCTGTTGATAGGATTTCATCCACCTCCATGATGAATGGTTTCTGGAGGTCGGGTTAGATTAAAACTGGAGCGGACATGAAACTCTCTTCAATTTACTAAAGGCTCCAATCGTATCCGGTGACCAACCTTTAAGATCTGTCCCCTTACATGTGAGATCAGTAAGAGGTTTAACAATTGTCAAAAAAACCCTAATAAAGTTTCTATAGTAATTGGCAAATCCTAGAAATACTTTAAAGTCACAAGGTTGAACCCAATCAATTATAGCCTGCACCTTCCCTGGTTCCACCTTAAACTCTTCAGCAGACACAATGAACCCCAGGAAAAATATTTATTGAACATAAAAAGTACATTTCTCCAATTTAACAAACAAATAATTTTACCTGAGGTTTTGTGAGACAAAATGGACATGTTCATAGTGTGAATATTGATCAGGCAAAAAATATTAGAATGTTATCAAGGTAAACCACAATAAACCTTCCAATAATATCAGAAACTATGTCATTCATAAAGTTATGAAAGACTGCTGGTGCATTGGTTAACCCAAAAGGCATGACAAGATTTTAAAATAGACCCTCAGATGTTAAAAATGCTGTTTTCCACTAATCACCCTTCCGGGTGCATATCAAATTATAAGTCCCTCTAAGATAAAGTTTAGAAAACCATTTAGCCCCAGTAACCCAGTAAGCTGATTATGTAGGTTGGGGATGAGTGGAAGTGGGTAAGTATTCTTAACAGTAATTTTGCTTAATTCATGGAAATTGAGGCAATGACAGAGACCCCCATCTTGTAAAACACTGGGCAAAACTGTCACTGAAAAAGACCTGGGTGTATTGGTGGACGACAAGCTCACGTTTGGGGGCCAGTGTCAGGCCGCTGCTGCAAAGGCAAATAAAATAATGGGATTCATTAAAAGAGGCATAGATGCTCATGAGGAGAACATAATTTTACCTCTATACAAGTCACTAGTGCGACCACACTTAGGCTATGTGCCCACGATGCATTTTTAAGCGTTTCCGCAGAGGCAAAAACGCTTAAAAAATGCATGCTAAAAGGCCTGCCTTGTTCCCCAATGATAATCCGCATGTGCTATGCACATGCTGCGGAAATTTCCGCTGCTTGTTATCATTGCGGAAAAAAACGCAGCACTGCCAATTATTTTGCGGAAGCGCTGCGTTTTCGCCGCCATTGACTTGCATTGGACCGCATGTCATCCGCATCACTGGATCTGTACATGCGGAATCCAAGCATTTCAATGTGCGGATGGTACCCGGGTCAGGAGGACAGGAGACTCTCCTCCAGACCTGAGTACCATAGAACCTGTAAAAAAAAAAGAATAAAATAAAAAATAAATATTATATTTACCTTCTGATGGCCCTCGATGCGCTTGTCTTCGCTTGCCGGCTGATCGCGGTGGACTGAAGGACCTGCGCTGACGTCATAGTCATGTGACGGCAGGTCCTTCAGTGTAGTGTACTGTGAGCTGCCGGCAAGCCAGGACGAAGCGAATTAAGACAACGAGGGCCTCAGAAGGTAAGTATAGATTTATTTTTTTATTTGTTGCCATTCTTTAAGGTCACACTATATAAATCCATGTCGTTTGCATGGATTTATATAGTGTGACCAGATTGTCAAGCACTTTCCAAGTGATGCTAAAATCGCTTGGAAAGCGCTTGTCAACCCGCATGCGGAAATGCATGTGAAGAACGCTTCACATCCGCATGTCCCTGGCAGGAAAAACGCATGTACAATCCGCATGCGTTTTTCTGCCAGGGAGATGCAGAAACGCTCAGGAAAAAATCCGGAGCATTTCTGCATCGTGGGCACATAGCCTTAGAATACTGTGTACAGTTCAGGTCTCCGGTGTAAAGATAGACATAGCTGAACTAGAGCGGGTGCAGAGAAGAGCAGCCAAGGTTATTAGAGGACTAGGGGGTCTGCAATACCAAGACAGGTAATTACACTTGGGGTTATTTAGTTTGGAAAAACGAAGGGGGCAATTGGGAATCTTCTACGTCTGGAGAAAAGAAGGTTTAATTATAATCACAGACACGGATTCTTTATGTAAGAGCAGTGAGACTATGGAACTCTCTGCCACATGATGCCACACTCTCTGCCACATTCACTACTAAAATTTAAGAAGGGCCTGGATGCCTTTCTTGAAAAGTTTAATATTACAGGTTATATACACTAGATTCCTTAATAGGGCGTTGATCCAGGGAACTAGTCTGATTGCCGTATGTGGAGTCAGGAAGGATTTTTTTCCCCTAATGTGGAGCTTAGTGTTTGCCACATGGTTTTTTTTTGCCTTCCTCTGGATCAACATGTTAGGCTATGGGTTGAACTAGATGGACTTAGTCTTCCTTCAACTATGTTACTATGTTACTATGTATGTTACTTTTTAACAAAGAAATCCCAGCAGCTACAGTTGAGGAGGAAGGACGGCTATGTCCCTTCCGTAAAAGTTCATTTACATATTCTTTTGTGGCGGTACGTTCAGAACCCGATAAATTATAGAGGCGAGCTTTAGGTAATTTGGCATTAGGGATAAGATTAATAGCACAATCATATGGACAATGGGTAGGTAGTATCTCTGCTTCTTTTTACGAGAACACATTCTGGAGTAACAATGTCCTGTCAATGGTGACAATTTGAAGGAGTCTCTTTAATTTAACTGTCCCTAATCTTAATTTAAGAACCAGTCCTGAATCAATGAAGTTGGCTGAATAACCACAATCAATGAAAGCAAATGTGGATAACCACAGGTTCTGGAAACATAATTTCACATTTAAAAGCACTTTTTAAAAAAAGTAAAAAGGTACCTGGAGGTCTGGGTGACGTCCTCGACAATCACCTAGACTTAGGCGTTTCCCCCCGGCTTTCTTATTTGAGGGCGTATTGTGCAGTTGTGAAGAAAATGCCCGGTGTGTCCACAGTAAAAGAGTCCAAGATTGCGCTAACCTGAGAGCTGGCAGCTCAAACTTCCATTGGTTCCGCCTCAGATAAGTGGATCAATTCGGGGGGAATGACCGAACCCCCCTGATGCTCATCGGCCTTTCCTAAATTCTGCCAACCGAATCACCTGGGTCATGGTCTCCTCTGAGGAACAAGATGGAGTATGGAGATCCAGAGCATCCTTGAGAGTATCTGAGAGGGCAGGAGATGTGGTGCAGCCCCCCTATGTCAGAGGCGTAATCTTTGCCTCCTCAAACTGGATCCTGTAAGGTGTATCATAGATTATCCCTAACGCATCAATAAAGGCGTTAGCCGAGACCTTTCTGGGGCTTGTGGGGACAAAGAGAATGCCCCAGTCTGAGGTCCTTCTTGCCGTAGTGACATAATTATTCCCACCCACTGGGACTCATCTCCTGAAGACCGGGGTCACAGGTTAAAAAGTAACCTACAGCTCTCCCTGAACACAATGAAATGATCTTTCTCCCCTGAAAGTTTATCAGAGACAAGCAACTACTGGTTTGGGAGAGACCAATTGTACATCAGAAGGTACAGCTGTCATAGCTACTGCCAACAGTGGTGGGTTCTGAGTAGCACCCATCGAGTTGGAAAACTTATCCTGCAGCTGAGACTTTGTTGATTCTAATTTCTGCTGCTCCCTGGCCAGATCCTGAACCATCCGGGTCAGATTTGTCACTTGATCACAAAGTGTGCTAATTGGTTCCATACTGGAGGGAGAAAGAAAAAAAAAGTATTTGGGCCAATTGTAATGTGACGCTAGTCACTACTTAATGTGATGCTAGTCATTACTCACAAACTTACCAAGAGGCAGGATAGTCAAGAGGTCTGGGGTTCGTACCAAGACGGCTCGTAATAGACAACGTGAAAAGACAAAAGCATTGTCAGGTAACAGTCCGAGGTCAAGAGTATCAGGAAGGTAGCAGATCAAGACAATGGAGTAAGTCAAACTGATGGTCAAAGGTAGTTCCAAGGTCAACAAGGGAGATCAGAATACAACTCCGTGCACAGAGCAAACACCCACACTATTTGAGCAAAGCTACAATTGGCAATGGTCTGACAATTATCAGAGTGCTAAATAGCCCTGCAATCACCCAGAATAGATGACACGTGGAGGAGATCCTACAGACCCAGCCAGATAGGATGGCTGAGCTGTCACTAGCAATACCCACACCTCTGCCTCAGATTGGGTGGTAGAGCTGTCACTCACAATCCTGACAGCTAAGCAAGCCCTCGATTCCATAGGGTGGCGGAGCTGTCAATCACAGCATTCATATAACACTGTGAGTGGTGCAATCTGTGACAACCTCTGCTGCTGTCTTAGAACTATGCAGCAGAGGTTGTCTGTTCTGGAACAAAAAGTACATTTATCATGATAACTTTTCAGAAAATAAGAATTTAATGGCATTATTATCACTGAACCCATTTTAAACTCTACAGAGAGGACACTTTCAGCTGTCAAGTTATTTAATTTATTTGCATTTAGCATCAGGAAATCTAAAGAAAACATGGTTAAACTGTTCATTTATTGCTTCTATTGAACAGTCATGATTGCTCTCCTATGAAATTGCATTAAAACTTTGGCAAGTATGCTAAAGATACAGAAGAAATGGGACTCCTGCTGTAATAAAATAGACATGCCTGCTTAATTTCCGTACACAGCAGGAGAGTAAGTATTTAATGGTTAGAAGTGATTATTTGAAAGGCATATATTTTCTAAATACGGTATGTGTTGTTTTTACAAAAGGTAGGAATGCACTTTATAAAAGAAAGATGTTATGGGTATAACTTTGCTAAGAAACTCAGAT
The DNA here is from genome assembly GCF_046119375.1 of Phyllobates terribilis. NCBI lineage: Eukaryota > Metazoa > Chordata > Amphibia > Anura > Dendrobatidae > Phyllobates > Phyllobates terribilis. Next base: position 20,294,194 of record NW_027362768.1, read on the forward strand.
CTGATTAGGTGTAAAAAAAATAATAAGTTGCAATTTAATCATTAAAGTATTGTGCTGCTGCGCTCAACCTGCCTGCGTGTTCACAGAGAATTGTGGGGAGTCTCTGCTAGAAATCCAAGCAGCCTCTCAGATAATCAGTATTATTTACGCTAATTATTCTCTATTACTGGTGGCGTGTGGGGAAAAGGACAACCAATAAGCAATGCCTTGTTTGACTTGATGCCTGCGGTGGTGATTTCATAGCTGCCATGTATGTAAGGTCATGTTGATGCGGGACATCTTCAGGGTGGTTTTGCTGATGAGTTATTTTATTGCCAGCCACAAATATTAGTGAATGCAAATGTCTGTATTCTTATTCAGAAGGCGCACTGATAACCACATTAGTTTTGGCATTAATTTTAATTTCAGCATGCTTTGTGTTTAAAATCAGCAGAGAGAAATACACAATAAAAAATGACAAAAAACACAATCATGAAAACAATATATAAATAACATGGATGTAAACCCTGCTGCACAGGTTTTTTTTCGTTTTCTTTTTATTATACTGCTAAATATAATGTTCAAAAAGGATCCGTGCCAAAAATTTAAATGTAGACATATACTACATAAACAATAGTATTGGGACACAACTCTTAATCCTTGATTTATCTATTATCATTCAGTCCCATTGCCACAGGTGGATAAAATCCCCCCTCTCAATCATTGGGTCTGCCATCATAAACATTTGTGATAGAATGGAGATTACTGAATACGAGCATGGTACAGAAATAAGATACCAATGTTGTATCAAGTAAAATCATGACATTTCTTGCCAAATAAATATTTTATGATCAATTATGAGTGGTATTATTGTAGTGAGCTGGCCGGCTCTGGCTGTCCTGTGATAATTGATATAGAGCCTGTTACAGAAGTGATTACAAAGGATGATGTTGCCACCTTGTGGCCAGAGGTTGCACCTGCGCAGGGTGTGATGACAGAGAAAAAGACTGAGCCTCCTGTGTCCCGCCCTAGAGAGTCACGTGACCAAAGTGGGAAGCAGGAAAAAGCGCGCGAAGAGTCTGCTGTGGTCTGTGAAAAGAGCCAGGACGGTGTGCAGGCCCTCGTGTGTGGCGCAGGAGTGACTCTCAATGTGATTTCTTCTATCTGACACCATATCCTCGGAGCCTTCCCCAGCTCCTGCACTGCTGAAGGATTCAGCTTTTACACTCCCTGCTACTGGAGTGTGGACTACATAAGGGGACTCACCAGAGCTTCTATCCGGATCAGAGAGACTGTAAGCGGGACCTCTGGCGAGAGGCCGAAGTATCCCTTCCTTTCTTTCCGCGAATTCTGCTGTTCCTGTTTTTTTTCCGGCTCGGACGCCCTCCTGCAAAGACAGACAGGCCTGCGACGGGGGACACATCCTTCTGGAGTAAAGGACTGGTAACGTGTGAGTAGGGACAGTGAGGGTTAGCTTATAAGTACACGTTATTACTGTGCATATTTACGGTTGTCATTTATTGTTTTTCTTTGCTAAAAATGTATACGAGTAAAGATACGGTTATCAAGATAGAGTCTGTGTGTGGGGATCTTGCTGGGCCAGATCATAGATACCAATGCGCGGCCTTGCCCACGGTCACTTCATCTGGCGTAGTCGGCAGGATCTGTGACCAACAGGATTCCCACCCAGGCCATGTGTACAGTCAGAAAGCCCCGCCGGTGTCTATTGTGAATCAGGTCAGGAAATTTTGGCGGACGAAACTACCCTGTACCAGAGTGGGCGGAACAAGTCCGGATACTGGGGGAAATGTATAATATTGACCCTAAGACCTTGGCAGAAATGGCGGTACTGACGCTAGAGGGGGAGGCATGGACGACAGTCAGACTGGAGATGGTCAGGGGCCAGCGTACAGTAGATGATTTGGTGCGGGTGCTGGAGAACACCTATGGGCCGACCACATACCAGGGAACACTGCGACACATGTTCTTTAGACGGACGCAGCTTGAATGGGAGGATATTCCCCAATATGCGAACGCCCTTCAGGTACTCCTTGAACAAACCTGTGGAAAAGGGGAGCAACTAGCTGGTATGGCTTCTCGTGACCTGGTACTGAGAGACCAATTTGTAATAGGACTGAGAGACCAGTATCTTAACCGCACGTTACAGGACTTGATCCGGATGATGCCGGCTCTTTCTTTTGCTGAAGTCAAACAGGAAGCCATAGAACGTTCATGGGGACCCGTCATGGATGTGGGGACTCAAGGTGCTGCGTGCAGATCCATATCTGACATTAAAAATCCGAACAGTGACACGGAAGACCTGAAACAGATGGTAGCAGACTTACAGAGACAGATATTACAGTTAACATTAGACCGACCAGCGAAGACAGCCTAGTCGTCCCGTGAGACAGTGTTGGTCATGCGGTGATCCTCGCCATAGGGCAAATCATTGTCCTCAACACTTCCCTCCGCAACAACCTCCGTCGCACCAACTAACAAACCCTCAGTCACCCCAGCGAAGGGAATTTCGATCAGACCAGCGAATGGAACCCCAGCCATATCCACAAGCAGAGCTACCACGCCGGGCCTCACCACAATGGCCGCCGTTAAACTAGACACCCCTGCAGCTGAGGCTCGCGCAGCAGGGGAGGCCAAGGAGAGGGGTGTGGAAAAATAGAGCCGATGGCGGAGTGCTCTTGCCTTGAATAGCCCGACACTTGAAGTTGTCCTGGAAGGAATTGCCGTACAGGGACTGATGGACACCGGGTCACAAGTGACCACGATCTCTGAACAGTTTTCCGAAAATTACCTCAAACCAAGAACTGCTCGTGACCCAGACACCTCCATTAAGATTATTGCGGCTAATAATCTACCCATTCCCGTGAACGGAGTTGCTTGGATGGACACAAAGGCTTGCGGACAGGACTTAGGAAAATGAAGGATCGTCATCGTCAAGGAAGGTTTCGGCTCCGAGACCCCAGTGATAGTTGGAATGAACATCTTGAAGGACCTGGATCTTATGCTGTTGACAAGAAAAGGACCCAAATACTGGCAGAAAGTCACCAAACATAAGCCGACTCGTCTGGCGTTCCAGCGCGTAATCCGGACCGTTGGACTTCAACAGATGGCAGAGGAACAACTACCCCTAGCCGCCATTACGGTGCCACGCTGTACCCGGATTACTTTGCCCGCTGAAAAAGAGACAGTCATTTCCTTACCCCTTAACACCCACCGACAACTTGAGGGGGTTGAAGTGTTGATCGAGCCGAGGACCCCAAGTGGGGGTAAGCTAAACCCACTAGTTGCTCGCACTCTAGCCGTCGTGAGGAACGGGAGAGTCCCTGTCAGGCTAAACAACACCGCAGACGTAGGCCTAGCCCTTGAAGCCGGCACTCAACTTGCCCGGGTATATGCTCTGCCCACGGAAGTGAATCCCATTGGGCCCCTAGAATTCACCCCGTCTACAGAAGGCGACTGGACGGTAACCGTCTCAGCCATAAACGCTCAAGTAGACGATGAAGACATTGGGCGAAAACTACGGGAAAAAGTGCAGCTAGACACGTCTCAGTACACCAAACAAGAAGTGTCTCAAGTGGAGGAACTCCTGCGGGAACACCAAGACTCCTTTGCAAAGCATGACACAGACTTTGGGTGTACCACCAGTATCCAGCACGAGATACCCCCCCTATCCGCGAGAGGTACCGGCAGATACCACCTCAGCAATACCAGGAGGTGAAAAGCCTGTTAGAATCTATGCTACATGCCGGAGTGGTACGTGAAAGCCAGAGCCCGTGGGCTGCACCCGTGGTGATAGTCAAAAAGAAAGATGGTTCCCTAAGGTTTTGCGTGGACTACCGTAGGCTGAACGCTTGCACTATCCGGGACTCATATCCACTTCCTCGGATCGAAGAGTCACTGACCGCCCTGAAGAAGGCCAAATATTTTTCGTCCCTAGACCTGGCCAGTGGATATTGGCAGGTTCCAATGAGTGAGAAGGACAGGGAAAAGACCGCCTTCATCCTTCCCATGGGCCTGTATGAGTTCGACCGGATGCCGTTCGGCTTGAATAACGCACCGGGGACCTTTCAGAGACTAATGCAACGCTGTCTGGGGGACTTCAACTTTGAGTTTACGCTGATATACCTTGACGACATCGTGGTATACTCCGCCACCTTTGAAGATCATCTTCACAAGCTTGGCCAAGTGTTCCAGCGCTTGAGGCGACATGGCTTGAAGTTGAAGCCCAGCAAGTGCCATCTGTTCCAGCAGGAAATCGACTACTTGGGTCACCGGATCTCGGCCGAAGGCGTCCAGCCCTCTCTGGAAAAGATAGCAGCCGTTCAAGAGTGGCCACAGCCAACTACCGTCAAAGAAGTCCGGGCTTTTCTGGGGCTAGCAGGCTACTACCGTCGGTTTGTCAAGGACTTTGCTTGGCTTGCTGAACCACTGCATGAGGTTCTCCGAGGGACCGCGAACAGCCCCAGAGGACGACACATCAGTTGGGGGCCTGACCGAGAAAAATCCTTTCAGGCACTTAAGACTGCTCTAACGTCACCCCCTGTTCTGGCATATGCAGACTACACATTACCGTTTCAGTTGCACACCGACGCCAGCCTTCAAGGTCTAGGGGCGGTCCTCTCTCAAGTTCAAGATAATAAAGAACGCGTGATAGCCTATGCCAGTAGGTCTCTCCGTGACACCGAAAAGAATCCCGTCAACTACAGCTCCTTCCGCTTGGAACTCTTGGCTCTGACTTGGGCTATGACGGAGAAATTTGCTGGCTATCTGACAGGAGCGGAGGTGCTGGTCATGACGGACAACAATCCTCTTGCCCACCTAGAGAATGCCAAACTAGGGGCAATGGAACAGCGCTGGATGGCCAGGCTCTCTAGATTCCAGTACAAAATTAAATACAGAGCGGGGAACGAGAATCAGAATGCTGACAGCCTGTCTAGAGTGACATCATCCCCGCCAGTGGGGGACCGGGATGAAGAGTTGGAGGAAGATGAGATGCCTGACTTTGCCCGGCTCGCAAAGCAAATAGAAGATAGCCGCCAGTATGCGGTAGGAGGGATTGAAGCCGTAGTGGGATCTCCCCTGTCCCAGCAAGAATGGGCCAAGCTTCAAGATCGAGATACCGAGCACGTCTTACTGAAACAGTATGTGAATAAACAAGAGAAACCGCCCTCCGAAGTGAGAGCCCGACTATCGACCGGAGCCTTGGCTCTGCTTGCCCAGTGGGATCGGCTGATTGTGAAAGATGGAGTCCTGTGTCACAGGGCCCTTTTATCCCATATGCTGGAGGAGTGTTTGCAGATTGTCGTCCCGGTGCAGTTGGCCCATGAGATGGTGGGCGAAGCTCACAGGAGGAACGGCCACTTCGGCATAGACAAGACCCTCCGGTGGACCCAGCAGTTCATTTTTTGTCCGGGGCTCCCTAAGTTGGTTGAAAACGTCTGTCAAGCATGCCGTACCTGTGAATTCCACAAGTCCGCGGAGCAGCGTGCCCCCGTCCAGACTATTAAGACGTCGAGGCCCCTCGAGCTGTTGATGGTGGACTATCTGTTGATCGGAACGGCGAATAGTGGCTACCAGTACTGTCTGGTGATGGTGGACCACTTCACGAAATTCGCTGTCGCTGTTGCTACCAAGGATCAGACTGCTGAATCAGCTGCACAGGCTATCTGTCAGCAATTCATTCGGGTCTACGGGTGTCCGGAGCGGCTACACTCTGATCAGGGGGCTTGTTTCGAAGGGCAAGTCATTGAAGAACTCCAACGGATGTATGGAATCAAGAAGTCCAGGACCACCCCTTACCATCCACAAGGGAATGGCGCATGTGAACGCTTTAACCGGACCCTCTTACAACTGATCCGGACTTTGGCTGAAGACAAAAAGCCCGACTGGCCTCGATTCCTCCCGGAACTGCTGTGGGCCTATAATAATCAGGTCCATTCCGTCACCGGATACTCCCCATACACCCTTCTCTTTGGCCGTCCAGGCAAAGACATCCATGAGTTGCAACTGTCTAGCTCCGAAGAAGATACCTGTGGTACCTATCCTTCCTGGCTACAAACACACCGCCAGAGAATGGAGACTGTCTACCGGCTAGTAGGCCGACAAATTCAGGATCAAGTGCACGCTGACCCACTTCCGGTACAAGAAGACCCACTGAATGTAGGTCAACTGGTCCTAGTCCGAATAAAGAAGCCGCAAGGGAAACTCTGGCCCAAGTGGGAGACCGAAGTCTATTGAGTAATTGGATAGTAAGTGGCCCCGTCTATCGAGTGCAGGGCGAAGACAGCGGCAGCATCCAAACTTTGCACCGTAATATGTTGCGCCCCTGTCATTCCCAGCCTGACTCCCCTACTGTGATACCTAGAGAGATGGATATCACTAATACTGTTGGAGACACTGACCCCGGGGATGTAGAGACTGAATGCATGCCTACCCCTGTCCGTCCGACTGACGCACTTGAACCGATTACCTCCTCTACTGACATGTCGACTGGGAAAGAGAGTGGGGTGACTGATAGGAGAGAGGGGATCCAACCCGTTAGGCGGACAACGAGGACCACTGCAGGGGTACCTCCAGGACAGTCCTACAGAGACCAATATGTGTGGCCCTCTTCCCAGCCGCCCCCTGTCACATCCACAGCCATCGCCGCCCTGGAGCCGGTCGTTGGCAGGGACTGCCAACCTTTGAGTGGGGGGGCGTGTAGTGAGCTGGCCGGCTCTGGCTGTTCTGTGATAATTGATATAGAGCCTGTTACAGAAGTGATTACACAGGATGATGTTGCCACCTTGTGGCCAGAGGTTGGACCTGCGCAGGGTGTGATGACAGAGAAAAAGACTGAGCCTCCTGTGTCCCGCCCTAGAGAGTCACGTAACCAAAGTGGGAAGCAGGAAAAAGCGCGCAAAGAGTCTGCTGTGGTCTGTGAAAAGAGCCAGGACGGTGTGCAGGCCCTCGTGTGTGGCGCAGGAGAGACTCTCAATGTGATTTCTTCTATCTGACACCATATCCTCGGAGCCTTCCCCAGCTCCTGCACTGCTGAAGGATTCAGCTTTTACACTCCCTGCTACTGGAGTGTGGACTACATAAGGGGACCCACCAGAGCTTCTATCCAGATCAGAGAGACTGTAAGCGGGACCTCTGGCAAGAGGCCGAAGTATCCCTTCCTTTCTTTCCGCGAATTCTGCTGTTCCTGTTTTTTTTCCGGCTGGGACGCCCTCCTGCAAAGACAGACAGACCTGCGACGGGGGACACATCCTTCTGGAGTAAAGGACTGGTAACGTGTGAGTAAGGACAGTGAGGGTCAGCTTATAAGTACACGTTATTACTGTGCATATTTACGGTTGTCATTTATTGTTTTTCTTTGCTGTGTTAAAAATGTATACGAGTAAAGATACGGTTATCAAGATAGAGTCTGTGTGTGGGGATCTTGCTGGGCCAGATCATAGATACCAATGCGCGGCCTTGCCCGCGGTCACTTCATCATTGTAAAGTGGAAGCATTTAAGAACAACAACAACACAGCCACTAAGTGGCAGACCATATGGATTTATAGAGCAGGGTCGCCGAGGGCAGAGGAGCCTAGTGCATAAAAGGCGCCAGTCCTCTGCTGATTCAATAAAGTCGAAAACTCCTGGTATTAATAACGGTTCACGCTTCCCTAGTTGGCAGTCCCAAATCTGTGTTTGTCAAATGCAAGTAGAACGTTACCTGCTTGACTGCAATGTGCCAACTGTAATGTTTAGTAGAGGAGGGATAATGCTACGGTGTTGTTTTTCTGGGGTTGGTCAAGGGTGCTCTGCCGGCATCATTATAGTCTATGGCCTCGTCGGTGCATACGTCTGAATCCTGTTTTTCGGTGGGTTCAGTTGTAAGTCCCGATGGTGCCAATGAACAGGTGCCTGAACCCAATGTGAAAGGACCCTAAGGAGATTGCATTGCTCCGAGCTGCTGAAGAGGCAACTTGAGAATACACCTATAAGAAAATAGATTTCCTAAGAAAATAATTTCAAGTCTTTCACACATCATGTATTCATGAATATCTTTTTTTGTTCTAGCATGTGGAAAGCTCATGAAGATTACTGGACCTGTTACTGTGAAGGCATCTGGGCCACGATTTGGAGCTTGGATGACGGATCCTGTGGCATCTGAGAAAAATAATCGTGTAAGTACCAGTTAATAAACAACAAAAATGCTTTAAAGAGTAGATAAAGTATACTTTGAGGTATTATAATAATGATCACATATTTCTCCACTCCATTACATGGCTTATATGATGTAGGATCACTGAACTAAATAACAAAGAGAAAGCATTCAACCGTTTTTAATTATTTACACTTTATTAATCATGTTTTATGTGTTCATCCATATGTAAATGAAAGATAAAACAGAAGTTTTGAGTTAATTAAAATTGTATCTATTTTCTCTGTAGGTCTGGTATATGGAAGGTTTCACCACAAGTAAAATAGTTCGGGAGTACAAATCACTGGCAGATTTTGTCACAGGAGCTGAATCCAGGACTTACACCTTGCCAGTTAAGTGGGCTGGCACTAGTCACCTGGTTTACAATGGTTCACTTTTCTTCAACAAGTATCAGAGCAACATAATCATCAAGTACAGCTTCGATACAGGGAAAGTCCTGGCCCAGCGTAGCTTGGACAACGCCGGTTTCAACAATGTCTATCCTTACACTTGGGGTGGCTATTCTGACATCGACTTGATGGCTGATGAGTTTGGGTTGTGGGCTGTTTATGCTACTAACCAGAATGCTGGAAATATTGTCATAAGCCAACTTCGACAAGACACATTAGAAGTTGTTAAGAGCTGGAGTACAGGATATCCCAAAAGGAGTGCTGGAGAATCCTTCATGATTTGTGGCACATTGTATGTCACCAACAACCATCTTACTGGTGCCAAGGTCTACTTCTCATACTCAACCAAGTCCTCTTCATATGAGTACATAGACATCCCCTTTCACAATCAGTATTTTCATATATCCATGCTGGATTACAATGCTCGGGACCGTGCTCTCTATGCCTGGAACAATGGACACCAGGTGCTCTTCAATGTCACACTTTTTCACATCATTAAGACAGATGGTGATGTGTGAATTGCCCCGTGCTCATCTTTCAATGATCTGTTGCTCATTTTCTTGACTTGCTTACTTTCTTAATGTTTCCTACTGGTCGACAGAGTCTACTTTTCTTTTCATACCCTTTTTTTTCTTTGTCAGTTATTTCTTTCTTGTATGCTTTGTGATTAAATGTTTTGCCAGCATACTGTAGTGCCTGGGAGACCTTCCATATCCATGACAGTCTGACATTTACAGAAAGCTTATTTACAAGACACATCAATCACAGTGATATAAGACAGATTACAAACTAAAAGAGAAGGAATTGGCCTTCACTTAAAAAGCATCAAACAAGTGATCCACATTGAAAAATACAGCTGATAAATCTGTATATTAAGTAGATTACTTACATAATCCAGTTGTACTCACAGTCCTTAAAGAGGTTGTCCACTACTAGGACAACTCCATCTTAAATATATTCCCCCTTGTAAATTAAAAACACCTTACACATACCTCCCATACCAGAGCTGTTTCAGCAATGTCTGCACCAGGCTCACATGACATTGTTTTGCTATGTGAGCTCTGTAGCCAATCAGTGGCCTCTATGGAGCTGCTGCGCTTTCACTTCCTTCAGATGAACTTCGGTTGTCCAGGTTGTTGTGAGCACTGCAGCCCAATAGCGACCACTTATTGGCTGCCATAACAATGTCATGCAAGCCTCGGGAGTACCTGCTGTTTTTATTTTACAAAGGGGGTTATGGTATTAAGAAGGGGTTGTCTGAGTAGAAGGCAAGCACTTTAAAGTAGAACGGTAAGCTAATATTTGTAGAATTTATCAAAGTGCAGCATCTGTTTACCACAAGATTCTAAACATATTGCATATCAATTTTAGCCATTATTAAGCCACTAAAATATCAACCTCCATGTCTAATAGTATTACTGTAGACTTCTTCTTTATGCCGAGATGTAAGATGGAAACCTGAGCATCTACTGTATTATGTCTCCCCTAACATCTAAACTATTTTGTTAGACTAACTAACAATAAGTAATGGATACTGAAATAAAATGTCTGAAAAATCTGTTAATTTGAGCTAGAATTCTTTATGGTAGGTAGTATATTTTATGAAATCTTTATATTTGATAAATTTTAATAGATTGCACATCAACTTTACAAGTCTATATAATATATAGTTTTAAATATTTCAAGTCTGGGTTGTTGTAAGTTAGGTAAAGCCTAAAACATATGAATAATGACAAGAATACAAGTCAACTATTAATCCAAATTTTTTTTTCGTCTACCAATAAGTTGATGGCTAATATCATTCCTATGAATACATACTGTACATATGTAATGTATACTGTACATATAGAAATAAACTAGTTGGTTGATAATGTGGAAAGTCCAGGGTTTTACGCACCACAGCAGTTTATATGTGAAGGGTGTCAGTAAGAATGTGTCAGCCACTGAAATGATGATTTAATTTCAATCTTGTAAGATAATAATTATCACCATGAGAGATATAAAAGGGTTAATCAGCTGAGTCGTCCCATTACTCCTTTATCATATCACTGAATAGCTAGCTGGCAGGTCTAATTATCTGTAATTATTAAACCCTGGAGCAGCCTCTACTAATAAGTCATAACGATGGACAATTATTTGGTCTATTAATCACACAGACTCTATTAATGTGTTGAACCTATGAGCAAGTAACCAGTTTGCGATATTAATTTGCTGACTACAAAAGAGATACCACTGACAAGAAAAAACATCAGGTTTTAAAGACCTAAAAAGTGGATGTGATCTATGGAGAAATTTCCATTCTATTTTTTTTATAGAGATAGTCAATGGAGGCCACAACTTTTTTCTGTATGTTCCCTACTTAAAGTGTTTTAGTGTATGTGTACAAATGTGATCCTCGTGTTTGTCTCTATTTGTAAACATGTATTTGTATTCTTTTAATTTCTTTTGGTAATTATTCTCTGCTTGGCTCTATTGTATGTATCCAGTCACCAACTCCGCATATTTTATATGGAATTTGTCTATTTGGTACCATATGATATGCCTAAGCCCTTCTTAACCCCTTCACGACATATGACGTACATTTACGTCATATGTCATGTCCCTGACTTTGATGTGGGCTCGCACACAACTTTTCCAGCTGATGATGACTGATTTAATAAGGCATTATCTAACAGCCTCCTTTGGAGCGGGGCTCGGCCCGCAGCTATTAACATATTAAATGCTTCTGTAAATCTCTGACAGCAGCATGCGCTGGGAGGAGGGCGCATCATTCCACGCGCCCATCGGTGCCCATGACTTGATTGCGGGGCGCCAATGGGTTGCCATGACAGCTGGGGGCCTGCTGAAGACCTCCGCATTTGAGATGGAGAATTTCAGTGGTGATTTTTGTCAGCAGTGCTGATGCATTACTATGTATAGTGCAAGCAGTCAGATGATTGCAGGTTCAGGTCCCCTAAGGAGACTAACAAATAGTGTTGAGCCACCCCTGTAGTGTTCGGGTTCGGTTCGGTTCGTCGAACACCGGGATGTTCGAGGAACTGTTCGTCGAACTGTTCGTCGAACACCTTAGAACACCGTCGAACACCGTTAAAACCAATGGCAGGCAAACAAAAACACATAGAAACACATAGAAAACACCTGCAAAGGTGTCCAAAAGCTGACAAACTGCTCAGAAGACACTCTCTTTAAAAAAGCCGGCCGGCAAATTCAGCAGCGGCATACACCGGTACCCGACAATTTAGACAAGAAGGAATAGAGCATCACACATAGATTAGATAGATAGAAACATGTCAGTCACACATATAAGAAGCACAGTGACAGTGTTGGTTACTGCACTTGTCATTTAGTGTAAAGGATTTATTAAAAAAAATATTAGTGTTTTCATGCACCGTCTCTTTAAAAAAGCCGGCCGGCAATTCAGCAGCGGTACCCGACAATTTAGAACAGAAAGAATAGAGCTTCACACATAGATTAGATAGATAGAAACATGTCAGTCACATATATAATAAGTACAGTGATAGTGTTGCTTACTGTACTTGTCATTTAGTGTAAAGGATTTATTTAAAAAAATAATAGTGTTTTCATGCACTGTCTCTTTAAAAAAGCCGGCCGGCAATTCAGCAGCGGTACCCGACAATTTAGAACAGAAAGATAGAGCATCACACATAGATTAGATAGATAGAAACATGTCAGTCACATATATATGAAGTACAGTGATAGTGTTGGTTACTGTACTTGTCATTTAGTATTAAAATAAAGGATTTATTATTAAAAAATTTGGCGTGGGGTTCCCCTTAATTTTAGGCTCTAGCGGAGGTTAAGCAGACGGCTGGGGCAGATGTTTGAAGCCTGGGAAGGGGGTAATACCCACGGAGCTTCCCAGGCTACTAATATCAGCCTCCAGCTGAATACATAGCCTTTACTAGCTATTAAATTGGGGGACCCCCCAAAAAAAATGACGTGGGGTCCCCCCTAATTTAATAGCTAGCAAAGGCTAGGCAGACAGCTGGGGGCTGATATTAATAGCCCAGGAAGGGAGCCATGAATATTGGCCCCCTCCCAGGCTAGAAACACCAGCCGTCAGCCGCCCCAGAAATGGCGCATTCATAGGATGCGCCAATTCTGGCACTTAGCCTCGCTCTTCCACGCTGCCCTGGTGCGGTGGCAGGGGGTAATAGGGTTGGGGTTGATGTCAGCTTATAATGCCAGCTGACATCAAGCCCAGGTTAGTAATGGAGAGGCGTCTATAAGACACCCCCATTACTAACCCCATAGTCAAAGTTAAAAAAAACACAAACACCCAGAATAAAGTCCTTTAATTGAAATAAAGACACAATCCTTTATTGTTCTAAATTAAACCATACTTACCATCACGCCCATTCCAGCTGAAGCCAACGATCTCCTGCAATAAAAGAAAAATAATAAAGCAACCTCATCCTTACCTTTCCATGGTTCCCACGACAGCTTCAGCTCTGCTACATCGAGATGACAGGCTGGACCGCAGCAGAACGCTGCCATCCAGCCTGTCATCCCGCAGACACTGAGAAGCGCAGGCTTGCTTGCGCTGCTCAGCGTCTCTCTGTGACGACATCCAGATGAGCCGAGTTCATGTCCAATGAACTCGGCTCACCTCATGCACGTCACTGACAGCGTGGGAAAATTCTCACGCTGAAGCGCTGATTGCAGGAGAATTTTCCCACGCTGTCAGTGACGTGCAGGAGGTGAGCTGAGTTCATTGGACATGAGCTCACCTCATGCACATCACTGACAGCGTGGGAGTATTCTCCTGCACTCAGCACTTCAGCGTGAGAATTTTCCCACGCTGTCAGTGACGTGCATGAGGTGAGCCGAGTTCATTGGACATGACCTCGGCTCATCTGGATGCCGTCACAGCGAGACAGTGAGGAGCGCAAGCATGCCTGCGCTTCTCAGTGTCTGCGGGATGACAGGCTGGATGGCAGCGTTCTGCTGCGGTCCAGCCAGTCATCTCGATGTAGCAGAGCTGAAGCTGTCGTGGGAACCATGGAAAGGTAAGGATGAGGTTGGTTTATTATTTTTCTTTTATTGCAGGAGATCGTTGGCTTCAGCTGGAATGGGTGTGATGGTAAGTATGGTTTAATTTAGAACAATAAAGAATTGTCTCTTTATTTCAATTAAAGGACTTTATTCTGGGTGTTGTGTTTTTTTTAAATACTTTACTAGAAATTCATGGCGGTCATGTCTAATACTGGCGTGACCCCATGAATTTTGGGCTTGGGGCCAGCTGATAATACCAAGCTGGCCCTAACCCCTTTATTACCCAGTGAGCCACCGCACCAGGGCCCTGGATGAGTTGGGTACAGCGCCAGAAGATGGCGCTTCTATGAACGCGCCATTTTCCGGGGTGGCTGCGGACTGCAATTTGTAGCGGGGGGGGGCCCAGAAAGCTTGGGCCTCCCTGCGCTGCAGATTCCAGCCCCCAGCTGCCTAGTTGTACCTGGCTGGACACAAAAATAGGGCGAAGCCCCACGTACTTTTTTTTTAATTATTTCATGAAATTCATGAAATAATTAAGAAAAAAAGGCCTTCCCTATATTGTTGTGTCCGGCCAGGTACAAATAGGCAGCTGGTGGTTGGGGGCAGCCCGTTCCTGCCTGCTGTACCTGGCTGGACACAAATATAGTGCGAAGCCCCACTTCAATTTTTTTTAATTATTTCATGAAATTCATGAAATAATTAAGAAAAAAAGGGCTTCCCTATATTGTTGTGTCCGGCCAGGTGCAAATAGGCAGCTGGTGGATGGGGGCAGCCCGTTCCTGCCTGCTGTACCTGGCTGGACACAAATATAGTGCGAAGCCCCACTTCAATTTTTTTTAATTATTTCATGAAATTCATGAAATAATTAAGAAAAAAAGGGCTTCCCTATATTGTTGTGTCCGGCCAGGTACAAATAGGCAGCTGGTGGATGGGGGCAGCCCGTTCCTGCCTGCTGTACCTGGCTGGACACAAATATAGTGCGAAGCCACACTTCAATTTTTTTAAATTATTTCAGGAAATTCATGAAATAATTTAAAAAAAATTGACGTGGGGCTTCGCACTATATTTGTGTCCAGCCAGGTACAGCAGGCAGGAACGGGCTGCCCCCATCCACCAGCTGCCTATTTGTACCTGGCCGGACACAACAATATAGGGAAGCCCTTTTTTCTTAATTATTTCATGAAATAATTTAAAAAAAATTGACGTGGGGCTTCGCACTATATTTGTGTCCAGTCAGGTACAGCAGGCAGGAACGGGCTGCCCCCATCCACCAGCTGCCTATTTGTACCTGGCCGGACACAACAATATAGGGAAGCCCTTTTTTTCTTAATTATTTCATGAAATAATTTAAAGAAAATTGACGTGGGGCTTCGCCCTGTTTTTGTGTCCAGCCAGGTACAACTAGGCAGCTGGGGGCTGGAATCCGCAGCGCAGGGAGGCCCGAGCTTTCTGGGCCACCCCCGCTGCAAATTGCAGTCCGCAGCCACCCCGGAAAATGGCGCGTTCATAGAAGCGCCATCTTCTGGCGCTGTACCCAACTCATCCAGGGCCCTGATGCGGTGGCTCACTGGGTAATAAAGGGGTTAGGGCCAGCTTGGCATTATCAGCTGGCCCTAAGCCCGAAATTCATGGGGTCACGCCAATATTAGACATGACCACCATGAATTTCTAGTAAAGTATTTAAAAAAAACACAACACCCAGAAAAAAGTCCTTTAATTGAAATAAACACACAATTCTTTATTGTTCTAAATTAAACCATACTTACCATCACGCCCATTCCAGCTGAAGCCAACGATCTCCTGAAATAAAAGAAAAATAATAAAGCAACATCATCCTTACCTTTCCATGGTTCCCATGACAGCTTCAGCTCTGCTACATCGAGATGACAGGCTGGACCGCAGCAGAACGCTGCCATCCTGCCTGTCATCCCGCAGACACTGAGAAGCGCAGGCTTGCTTGCGCTCCACAGTGTCTCTCTGTGAGGGCATCCAGATGAGCCGAGTTAATGTCCAATGAACTCGGCTCACCTCATGCACGTCACTGACAGCGTGGGAAAATTCTCCTGCACTCACCGCTTCAGCGTGGGACAATTCTCACACTGAAGCGCTGAGTGCAGGAGAATTCTCCCACGCTGTCAGTGACGTGCAGGAGGTGAGCTGAGTTCATTGGACATGAGCTCACCTTATGCACGTCACTGACAGCGTGGGAAAATTCTCCTGCACTCAGCGCTTCAGCGGGAGAATTCTCACGCTGAAGCGCTGAGTGCAGGAGAATTCTCCCACGCTGTCAGTGACGTGCAGGAGGTGAGCTGAGTTCATTGGACATGAGCTCACCTTATGCACGTCACTGACAGCGTGGGAGAATTCTCCTGCACTCACCGCTTCAGCGTGAGAATTTTCCCACGCTGTCAGTGACGTGCATGAGGTGAGCCGAGTTCATTGGACATGAACTCGGCTCATCTGGATGTCGTCACAGAGAGACGCTGAGCAGCGCAAGCATGCCTGCGCTTCTCAGTGTCTGCGGGATGAGAGGCTGGATGGCAGCGTTCTGCTGCGGTCCAGCCTGTCATCTCGATGTAGCAGAGCTGAAGCTGTCGTGGGAACCATGGAAAGGTAAGGATGAGGTTGCTTTATTATTTTTCTTTTATTGCAGGAGATCGTTGGCTTCAGCTGGAATGGGCGTGATGGTAAGTATGGTTTAATTTAGAACAATAAAGGATTGTGTCTTTATTTCAATTAAAGGACTTTATTCTGGGTGTTTGTGTTTTTTTTAACTTTGACTATGGGGTTAGTAATGGGGGTGTCTTATAGACGCCTCTCCATTACTAACCTGGGCTTGATGTCAGCTGGCATTATAAGCTGACATCAACCCCAACCCTATTACCCCCTGCCACCGCACCAGGGCAGCGTGGAAGAGCGAGGCTAAGTGCCAGAATTGGCGCATCCTATGGATGCGCCATTTCTGGGGCGGCTGACGGCTGGTGTTTCTAGCCTGGGAGGGGGCCAATATTCATGGCTCCCTTCCTGGGCTACTAATATCAGCCCCCAGCTGTCTGCCTAGCCTTTGCTAGCTATTAAATTAGGGGGGACCCCACGTCATTTTTTTGGGGGGGGTCCTCCATTTTAATAGCTAGTAAAGGCTAGGTATTCAGCTGGGGGCTGATATTAGTAGCCTGGGAAGCTCCGTGGGTATTACCCCCTTCCCAGGCTTCAAACATCTGCCCCAGCCGTCTGCTTAACCTCCGCTAGAGCCTAAAATTAAGGGGAACCCCACGCCATTTTTTTTAATAATAAATCCTTTATTTTAATACTAAATGACAAGTACAGTAACCAACACTATCACTGTACTTCATATATATGTGACTGACATGTTTCTATCTATCTAATCTATGTGTGAAGCTCTATTCTGTCTGTTATAAATTGTCGGGTACCGCTGCTGAATTGCCGGCCGGCTTTTTTAAAGAGACGGTGCATGAAAACACTATTATTTTTTTTGATAAATCCTTTACACTAAATGACAAGTACAGTAAGCAATACTGTCACTGTACTTCGTATATATGTGGCTGACATGTTTATATCTATCTAATCTATGTGTGATGCTCTATTCTTTCGGTTCTAAATTGTCGGGTACCGGTGTATGCCGCTGCTGAATTGCCGGCTTTTCATGTTTCACTGTTGACACTGTTCCCATCGATTTGGGCAATCACTGTAATGCCACAACCACCATGGCTGTGGCATTACAGTGAGTGGCAGACAATCCCTGCATGATTGGTGCTCTAAATAGCGCCAGACATGCAGGACACGCTTTTGGTGCACGAACAGTTATCGAACATAACCTCGAACAGCCGAATTTTTTGCAAATCGTTCGGGTTCGTCGAACAACTCGAACACCGCCCAAAACAGCTCGAATTTGAGATTGGCGAACAGTTCTAGTCGAACACCGCTCATCTCTACTAACAAATACATTAAAAAGTGAAAAAAATAATTTAAAATATGAAAAAAAAAGTTCAAATCACCCCCATTTTGCACCATTAAAAATAAAACAATTTAAAAAAAATGAAAAATACACCTATTGAAAGGGGTTTTCCCACAAACAAAAGTTAATTTTAAAAATTGACTGTGTTTGACCATGTAGGGAACATACCACAGCTCCTGGGCAGGGGGGGAAGCAAAACAGTATACAGATATTACAGCAGGTGATCACGGAGGATTCATTTTGTGAGGTAAAATATTGTTTAAAAAGAGGCAGTGAAATATTTTACCTCACAAAATGAATCCTCTGCGATCCCCTTCTGTAATGTCTGTTTTGTCTTTTGCTTCCTTCCCTGCCCAGGAGATGTGGTATGTTCTGTACACGGTCAGAAACAGACAATTTTTAAAATGAACTTTTGTTCATGGGAAAACCCCTTCAATATCGCTGCATTTGTCCGATCTATCAATATATAAAATAAATTAATCTGATTGGTGAATGGCGTATCGAGAAAAAAATCAAACCGCCAGAATTACTTTTTTTCGGACAATGCAGCATTGCAATTAAATGAAATAAGAGGCGTTTCTACCCCAAAATGGTATTAGTAAAATCATCAACTAAGGCCGCAAAAAATAAGCCTTCAAACAGCCACCTTTCCCCAAAAATTTAAAACGTTACAGGTAACAAGCAAACATTTTTCCATATTTCCAATTTTTTTCATCAATTGAATAAAAAAAAAAATACATGTTTGGTATCTGCGTAATCCTGCTGACCTGGAGAATCATTTTGTAGGGTCAGTTTTACCGTATAGTGAACATAGTAAATAAAAACCTCAAAAGACAATTGTCGAATTGCACTTTTTTGGGAATTTCAACACACTTGGAATTTTGTTCCCACTTTCCAGTGCATCACGTGATAAAATAAAATGGTGTCATTCAAAAGTTCAACTTAGCTAGCAAAAAATAAGCCCTGATATGGCTATGTGGATGGAAAAATTATAAAGTTATGGCTCTTGGAAGAAGGGAAGGAAAAAAAACGACAACGAAAAAAAAGGAAATTTGCCTGGTCATGAAGGGGTTAAAAGAGCCAGGATGTCGCAATGAAATGCTCAGCACTAGGCTGTTTTCCCAAATACTGCATAGTGTAATTTTCAGTGTACGATATGCAAGTTATTATAATACCTTTATTTAAGAAATCTTAACCTTTTTCGATTACCAGAACTCAACAAAGAAAAATATATATCTTTGTACCGTGTTAGCCAGTAGATAGAAAAATATTAAGATTTTAGAGTCCTCAAGTCCTTTTAATGGCTAACTGAAAAGATGGTAACAAATTGCAAGGTTTCGATACTCAGGTCTCTCCATGAGGCATAGTATAAGACAATATCTGAAGAGTCACATATTTATGCTGTTGTGCATAACAACGATGCATTTATACTTGTAAAAGGTAGCGTTTCTCCTTATGGAGAGTGACACACCAGCTCTGGCACGTCAAAGTAAGGAGGCTTATTCGCCATGCAATGCTCCTCTGGGAAATTTAATATGCAAATTGCCTCTTCAGAGAAAAAGAGGACTTGTACTCTATAGCGCCACCTATTGGAAGTAGCAATCCTACAAGTCACAATCAACCCTTTAACCTCTTTTTCTCTGAAGAGGCAACTTGCATATTACATTTCCCAGAGAAGCATTGCATGGCGAATAAGCCTCCTTACCTTGACGTGCCAGAGCTGGTGTGTCACTCTCCATAAGGAGAAAAGTTACCCCTTAGACCTCAGTCCATAGCCTCTCACCTAGCCAAATCAGTTCTCATACTTTGCACTGATGAGGGACAACAGCCCGAAACACCGTGTCTGCAAAAGGAGATTCTGATTTGGCTTTTATCCTAAGTCATATTGCAAGACTCGTTAAAGGGTTGATTGTGACTTGTAGGATTGCTACTTCCAATAGGTGGCGCTATAGAGTACAAGTCCTCTTTTTTTCTGAAGAGGCAATTTGCATACTTGTAAAGGTGAATCCACACACAACAGTCGGGGCAGGGCTATCATGCTACCAAAAACTGACTCAGACATTTGGATCGTGCATGTTTCAAATTGATTGTAAACGGTAGCGCGAATTTACAGATAAAGATTAGTTTTATTAACAAAACCACATGACTATTAACAATTTGAAAACTATGTAATTTTGCAGCAAAATAACATGTCAGAGTAGATGACAGCAATATTGCAGCCGCACCTTATTGACATCCTGGCTACACTGTGTGCAGAATTATTAGGCAAGTTGTATTTTAAAGGATTATTTTTATTATTGATCAACAACTATGTTCTCAATCAACCCAAAAGGCTCATAAATAACAAGCTTAATATTTTTGGAAGTTGGAGTGGGTTTTTTTTAGATTTGGCTATCTTAGAAGGATATCTGTTTGTGCAAGTAACTATTACTGTGCAGAATTATTAGGCAACTTAATAAAAACCAAATATAATCCCATCTCACTTGTTTATTTTCACCAGGTAAACCAATATCAGTGCACAAAATTTAGAAATAAACATTTCTGACATGCAAAAACAAAAACAAAAAAAATGAGTGATCAATATAGCCACCTTTCTTTATGATGACACTCAACAGCCTTCCATCCATAGATTCTGTCAGCTGCTTGATCTGTTTTCGATCAACTTTGCGTGCAGCAGCCACCACAGCCTCACAGACACTGTTCTGAGAGGTGTACTGTTTTCCCTCCCTGTAGATCTCACATTTTATGATGGACCACAGGTTCTCTATGGGGTTCCGATCAGGTGAACAAGGGGGTCATGTCATTATTTTTTCTTCCTTTAGACCTTTACTGGCCAGCCACGCTGTGGAGTAGTTGGATGCATGTGATGGAGCATTGTCCTGCATGAAAATCATGTTTTCCTTGAACGATACCGACTTCTTCCTATACCACTGCTTGAAGAAGTTATCTTCCAGAAACTGGCAGTAGATTTGGGAGTTGAGCTTCACTCCATCCTCAACCCGAAAAGGTCCCACAAGTTCATCTTTGATGATACCAGCCCATACCAGTACCCCACCTCCACCTTGCTGGCGTCTTAGTCGGAGTGGAGCTCTCTGCCGTTTACTGATCCAGCCTCTGGCCCATCCATCTGGCCCATCAAGAGTCACTCTCATTTCATCAGTCCATAAAACCTTTGAAAAATCAGTCTTAAGATATTTCTTGGCCCATTCTTGACTTTTTTTTCTTTTGTTTCTTGTTCAAAGAACAAGTGCTTTTTGATACTCCAGTAACATTGCAGCTCTGAAATATGGCAAAACTGGTGGCGAATGGCATTTTGGCAGCTTCACGCTTGATTTTCCTCAATTCATGGGCAGTTATTTTGTGCCTTTTTTTGGCCAACACGCTTCTTGCGACCCTGTTGGCTATTTGCCATGAAACGCTTGATTGTTCGGTGATCACACTTCAAAAGTTTGGAAGTTTCAAGACTTCTGAATCCCTCTGCAAGACATCTCACAATTTTGGACTTTTCAGAGCCCATCAAATCTCTCTTCTGACCCATTTTGCCAAAGGAAAAGAAGTTGCCTAATAATTAAGCACACCTTATATAGGGTGTTGATGTCATTAGTCAACACCCCTCCTCATTACAGAGATGCACATCACCAGATTTACTTAATTGGTAGTTGGCTCTCAAGCCTATGCAGCTTGGAGTAGGACAACATGTATAAAAAGTATCATGTGATCAAAATACTCATTTGCCTAATAATTCTGCACACAGTGTACTCTCAATGGACTTACCCTTAAAATAAAAATTGGAAGCCTGAATGAAAATATATCTTAAGTATATAAAATACACTGTGTGCACAATTATTAGGTAATTTGTATTTTTGATCATTAATTTTATTTGTTGAACACCTACAATGCTGTTGGTCAATATAAAAGGTTAATAAACCTGAAACCTGGATATTTAAGAAAGTAAAAGTAAGGTTTTGTCTTTCTTAGGAGGATATCTAATAGTTGCCCAATAATTCTGAACACATAGGGTGGGGAATTATTATGCAACCAAATGAAAAACATAAATTGTCCATCTCAATTGTTTATTTTCATCTGTTAAAGTGAGAATAATAACCGAACAACTCAAAATGTACAAATAAACATTTCTGACATTTAAAAAAAATATATCAGTGACCAATAAAGCTACCATTCTTTTCAATAACAGTCATAAGTCTTCCATCCATGGAGTCTGCTAGTTTCTTAATCTGTAGATGATCAACTTTATGGACAGCACCAAATCACAGCCTCCAAGACACTGTCCAGAGAGGTGACTGTTTCCTTTACATACATTTCCCATTGAAAGAAATCCTGTCATCAGGGTTATGCATATTAAACTAAACCTATGCCCATAATGGCGTTGTTATACTGATTTAATACATACATTCAGTGAAGAAATATGCAGTCTGGTTGTTTTAAAATCATCATTAGAAGTTTTGGTCTCCGTGCATCGGGATTGGACTTTGGGGCAGGGCTGTGGTTAGGGTCTTCGGCTCTGCCTTGGCCCCCTTGCTGCCCCGGGTATCTTTATCCTTTTCCTTATTTAAATTTTACTCATATGCCATCCAAACCGCGGGCGGCGCTTGCACAGATGGTGGGCTTCAGAAAAATGGTTCGAGTAGCGGTGCATGCACAGATTGACCTCTGGTAGTTTTCAGTAAAATGGCGCCAGTGGCAGCGCATGCACAGATTGAGATCTCGGCCCGTCATTGCCGGCGCCATTTTCCTAAAGACTGCCAGGAGATCAATCTGCACAAGCGCCACGCGCGGCTATGAAATTTAAATAAGGAAGAAGATAAAGACACCAGGGGCAGCTAAGGGGTAGTGGCAGAGCTGAAGACCATACCCACAGTCCTTCCCTAGAGTCCCGCTGATGATTTTAAAACAACTGTGGATTTTTTTACTACCTATACAGTATGTATTAAATCAGAATAACAGCATCATTATGGACACACCTTTAGTTTATTATGCATATCCCTGATGACAGGTTCTCTTTGAGTTCTGAATATGGTTTAGGTCAGGTGAGGAAATGGGGTGTGTTATTATTTGTTCATCTTTAAGCCATTTAGTGGCAGCCAAGCAGTGGAGACTTTGATGCATGTAATGGAGCATTATCCTGCATAACAATCATGGTTTCCTTGAAAGATGCAGCCTTTTTCCTGTACCACTTGTTAAAGAAAGTGTCTTCTAAAATCTGGTATTAGGTTTGAAAAGTTGCTAACAGTAGTATAAGAAAACAATATGCGCTAAAAACAGGCTAGTAATCATTAGAAGCCTACCTGTGCTTCTAAGTTGATGTTGAGTCAGATGTACCGATCTGGCACCTAATGTGTTAGATGATGTTTCTTGGTCCAAACATGTAAGAATCCTTTGTGAAAGGAATCCTTCGTTAATAGTAGGTACCCTACAAACAGTGTAGGCAGCGTTCTGGCCGGACGCGTCTGCACAAACACTCGTTTGAAAACATCTGCAGCCCTGTGAAAGTGTGACGTCACAAAACTACAAGCTCTCGCTCTGGGAAAAAAAGAGTACTAAATGTTCATTCAACGCGTTTCTGAGGCTCCGACCTCCTTCGTCAGGGATTAATTAAGGCGATTTGAGGCAGTGCTAGTGCATATTCCAAGGTTTGAAAGTTGATTTTTAGTCAATCCTCAACCCAAAAAGGTCCAACTATCTCATCTTTAATAATACCAGCCTACAGCAATACCCCACTTCCACCTTGCTGCTGTCTGGAGGTCTGATCCAGCCACGTTCCCATCCAAAAGTCACTCTCATCACATCAGTGCATAAAACTTTTGAAAAACCTGTCTTCAGATATTTCTTGGCCCAGTCTTGATGTTTCAACTGCTGTGTCTTGTTCAGTGGTGGTCTGGTTTCAATCTTCCTTACCTTGGCCGTGTCTCTGAGCACTGAGCACTTTGTACTTCTGGGCACTCTATGGAGGCCTCAGTTCTGGAATATGACAGCACTGGAGGATAACAGGTTCCTGGTTGCTTCACGTTTGATTCATCTCAGATATTTGGCAGTTAATGTGCATCTTTTTTCTCAACACATTTTTTTGGGACCCTGTGGACTATTTGCAGCAAAATGTTTGATAATATCTTAGCAATTTCAATACTACTGCACTCCTCTATAAAACTTTTAAAAATTAACTTTTCAGGGGCCGTTAAATCTCATCTTGGACCATTCTGCCTGAGGAAAACAAGCTGCCTAATAATGCTGCACAGCTTGATAAGGGGTTATACAGCATGGAGTTGGAAAATCTGCATAAAAATGATATGGTCAAAATACTCACTTGTCTAATAATTGTGCACACAGTGTAGTAAACTATGTCAGAAACTTTCTTCTATTCTATAGTAAGAGATAGATGCTTACTGATTCTGCACAGTTCTCCTTCAACATGATCATAAAAAATTATATGGGTAATGTAAACCCAAAATATTAACTTGCTGGAAGGAATAATTGTCATTGGTATCCAACCAAACAAGTGCAGAATTCATGTTGCATATGGATATCTCATACCTGTAAGGTGTTCCTTCTGTTCCTATAAGTATTAGAAATTATTGCTTTAATGTAAAGCTGAACTTGGGACCATTGTGGAACATCAGTAGTTGAACTGAACGATTTGCCTTACCCTGATGTAGTTAAAAAAAGATCTTAACTGTTAATACAAGGAAATCTCAGTAGGACATGGATGTGTCATTTTTATACAACACTACAAAATGCGTTCATACTTGAGTGTTGATTAAGACAAAAGGAGGATAACATTATCACCATAGATGGTTGTTGTACAGTGCATAATACATTTATTATATGATATTAGATATGTGCTACCAGCTAATTTTTATCTAAACTCTTACGTTAGTATGAAATTGTAGTAGCAATAGGACCATCATTGTAAAGATTGTCCATATTTCAATGAATGACTGGTGAAACACATGCTAAGAAAACAACATAGATGAGAACCACCAGTTGTATTCTTTATTATACGAGAATGAGGGTAATTACTTATTATCATTATAACTATGGATTGTTTCTCAAGGTTTGTATGTTCATAACAAATTTACATTTTGGTGATTCCAAATATAAGGATTGTAAAAAAAACTTGTTTCAAGAACATGGTAGCAAGGTATAACAATAGCAGATGATCTATGTCATAAATAAGTTGGTCAACTGGGAGTTGGATGCATCCAAGTCATTTATGTTCCCACTATTATGTGGAGCAGGCGTTCCCAACCTTTTGTAGATCACAAATCACTATCAGATATCACAAGTGGTATTGTTTTTTTAATCGTATTTAAAGAGAAAAGTTTATCAAAGATATGAATAATTAATATGGCTTCTACCCTAGTGCTAACTGCCTGTAAACGGTTTTTACCATAATGCCATGTTTGATAATACTATAACCCATTTGATGCTATTTTCCCACAAAAGTATCTGCATCGGTAAACACCTAGGGTCTATTTCTTATGAATTGGTTTAAAAAAAAACTATTAGCTCCTATTGATGATACAGATATAGCAAATGGCCATAATACAGGCATAAAATTATCAGAAGGAAGATTAGAACCGAGTATAAGGTTGCTTTGTATATATATCATAAATAACTGAATAATCTCCATACTCCAACCTACTCTTAGAACCAACCGTGTATCACGGGCCATTTGTATAAAGAACATATGTAACGAGGTGCCGAAGCAAAAAATAATACGAATATATGGCCAATATATTGAAAAAATAGAAAATCACTTTATTAAGGAAGATTTTTTAAAAAAATCATTATAATCATACAGGACTACGGTGGCACAACATATGTCAAAAAGATATTGCACATAGATAGTTAAAACATAATTAAGAACAAACACCAGGTGTCACCACAGGGTGCAGATATCACATCCATTGTATATTATTATATTAAATAACATTTGTGTTTCACAAGGGAACCATGTGAGGATTGCATATACATGTATATATTTGGGGGCTAGAAGAAGGTAACATGAAAATGTATACATGGCCACAGATTGAGCCTCACATATGAACCTAAACCCAAATTCCACCCACCATAGATGAAAATAACTCACAGAAAACATATCAAAAAAAGAAGGAACATGATTCACCTTGTTTAGACGTAGAAGCTGCACGCTGTGTGGATCCCCTGGTGTTTGTTCTTAACCACTTCGCACCAGAGCCTGTTTTTGCCTTCGTGACCGGGCCAATTTTTTCAATTCTGACCACTGTCACTTTATGAAGTAATTACTCTGGAACGCTTCAACGTATTCCCCTGATTCTGAGAAAGTTTTTTCATGACATATTGTACTTCATGATAGTGGTAAAATTTCTTCGATATAACTTGCGTTTATTTGCGAAAAAATCAGAAATTTGGCGAAAATTTTGAAAATTTTGCAATTTTCAAACTTTGAATTTTCATGCCCTTAAATCAGAGAGATATGTCACATAAAATAGTTAATAAATAACATTTTCCACATGTCTACTTTACATCAGCACAATTTTGGAACCAAAATTTTTTTTTGTTAGGGAGCTATAAGGGTTAAAAGTTGACCAGCGATTTCTCATTTTTCCAACAAAATTTACAAAAACATTTTTTTAGGGACCACATCATATTTGAAGTCACTTTGAGGGGTCTTTGTGACAGAAAATACCCAAAAGTGACACCATTCTAAAAACTGCACCCCTCAAGGTGCTCAAAACCACATTCAAGAACTTTATTAACCCTTCAGGTGCTTCACATGAATTTTTGGAATGTGGAAGAAAAAAATTAACATTTAACTTTTTTCACAAAAATGTTACTTTAGACCCAATTTTTTTATTTTCACAGGGGTAACAGGAAAAACTGGACCCCAAATTTTTTTTTGCAATTTCTCTTGAGCGTGCTGATACCCCATATGTGAGGGAAAACCACTGTTTGGGCGCACTGCAGGGTTCGGAAGGGATGGAGCGCCATTAGACTTTTTGAATGTAAAATTTGTCTGAATAATTAGCAGACGCCATGTTGCGTTTGGAGAGCTCCTGATGTGCCTAAACAGTGGAAACCCCCCACAAGTGACACCATTTTGGAAACTAGACCCCTCAGGGAACTTATCTAGATGTGTGGTGAGCACCTTGAACCCCAAGGTGCTTCATAGAAGTTTATAATATTGAGCTGTAAAAATAAAATTTTCACATTTTTCCCACAAAACCGTTTTTCATCCCTTAATTTTGCATTATCATAAGGGTAATAGGATAAATTGCACCATGAAATTTGTTGTGCAATTTCTCCTGAACACGCCGATACCCCATATGTGGAGGCAAATTACTGTTTGGGCGCATGGCAGGGTTTGAAAGGGAAGGAGCGCCATTTGACTTTTTGAATGTAAAATTTGCTTGAATAATTAGCAGGCGCCATGTCGCATTTGGGGAGCCCCTAATGTGCCTAAACAGTGGAAACCCCCCAAAAGTGCCTCCATTTTGGAAACTAGACCCCTTAGGGAACTTATCTAGATGTATGGTGAGCACCTTGCACCCCCAGCTGCTTCACAGAAGTTTATAATATTGAGCCGTAAAAATAAAATTTTCACATTTTTCCCACAAAAAATGTTTTTCATTCCCTAATTTTGTATTATCATAAGGGTAACAGGATAAATTGCACAGTGAAATTTGTTGTACAATTTCTCCTGAGTACGCCGATACCCCATATGTGGGGGAAAACCACTGCTTTGGTGTACGGCAGGGTTCGGAAGAGAAAGGAGCGCTATGTTGGCTGGGATAGGCAGCAGACACCATGTCACATTTGAAGAGTCGCTAACATGCCGAAACAGCAGAAACCCCCACAAGTGACCCCATTTTGTAAACTACACCTCTCAAGGAATTCATCTAGGGAAGTAGTGAGTATTTTTTTAATTTTTAAATTTATACCATTGGACAGTGAAAAAAGCATAATTATATTTTTACCACAAAAAATGTTTTACCCTCAGATTTTACATTTTCACACAGGGCAATGGGTAAAAATGGTGCCGAAATGTGTCACACAATTTCTTCTAAAAGTGGCAATACCCCATATGTGGCTGTATCGTACCGCTTAGCCATACGGCGAGATCTGGGGGGGACGGAGTGCTATTTGACAATCGGAGAACAAATTATTGCAGAATAGGCATTTGGATTTGGGAGCACAACATTTTCTGAATTTCTTTTGGGGGGCAAGGGCCATTTCGCTTTTCCAGAGCCTTTCTGCTACCAGTAACTTGGAAGTCCCTTATATTTTTAACAGATGACGGACCTGAGTGGGGACTAGCTTTTTTTGAGGACTGAGTTGAAGCTTTTATTGGGAACATTTTACGTAACATTTATCCGGCGCTCTAGGCTGAGCACTTACATCAGGGTTTCCATCTAAATTTCCAAGTGATGTAATTCAGATGAAACCCCTGCCAGATCCATTTACTGTAATGAGGCAGCAGAGTTACTCTGGACTCCGTCTGGCCTCTGTTTAGCGGTGTCCTTTTTTTCAGAAGTGCACAAAACTGTTGGCAACCGCACTTTTATGCACGCCTAAAACAAATGACACTGTGGGATCACAGGCCAGACGGCATCCACAGTGGCCTATATCTGCCTCATTACAGGGAATCTTCCGTCATGGGTTCCGGCTGAATCACATATTTCAGAAATTTACACGGAGACATAATAAACAAATCAGTAGCAGGTGAAGAATTGGTTTAATTTATTTTTTACGCCGTTCCTAGTGTGATATAACTGATTAGATTACTTTATTCTTCGGGTCAGTGCGATTACAGAGATACCAGATTTATATCGGGTTTTTATGACTGACAGCTGTCACACACTAAAAGACTTTTTTTTTGCAAAATCTAGTTTTTGCATCACCATATTTTGAGAGCTATAATTTTTCCATATTTCGGCCGACAGAGTCATGTGATGGCTTGTTTTTTGCGAGACGAGTTGACATTTTTATTGGTACCATTTTTGGGTACGTGACATTTTTTGATCGCTTTCTATTCCGTTTTTTGGGAGGTAAAATTAACAAAAACCAACAATTCAGGAATTGTTTTTTGAGGTTTTTTTTATGCCGTTCTGCGTGTGGTAAAAGTGATCAGGCAGCGTTATTCTTCGGGTCAGTACGTTTACAGCGATACTACACTTACTGTATTTTTTTTATGTTTTGGCGCTTTTACACAATAAAACAATTTTATAGAAAAAAATATTTTTTTTGCATTGCTTTATTCTGAGCGCTATAACTTTTTTATTTTTTGGCTGATGGAGCTGTATGGTGGCTTTTTTTTTGCGGAACAAGATGATGTTTTCAGCGGTACCATTTTTATTTCTATTTTGTTTTTTGATCGCATTTTTTTCCACTTTTTGTTTGGCGATATGATGAAAAAGCATATTTTTTTGCTCCGTTATTTATTTTTATTACGGTGTGCACAGAAGGAGTTAATTAGTGTGACAGTTTTATAGCTCGGGTTGTTTCGGACGCGGCGATACCAAATATGTGTACTTTTTTTGGTTTTGTAAAAATATACGGATTTATTGGTTTAATATTTTATTTATTTATTTTTATTTATTTTGTGATTTTTTTTTTAACAGTTTAAAAAATTTTTTTAACTTTTTTTTTACATTTTTACTTAGTCCCTGTATGGGACATTAATTTTTATTTTTCTGATCACTGATCTCATGTAATGTAATAGACATGTATTACATTACATGAGATCTTCGCTGACTGTTTCACAGTCAGTCTCCTGCCTGGCTTCAGCTGCAGGCTGAGCCAGGCAGGACACCATATATGGCAGATCTGGAGGCGGTCATGTGACCTCCAGCTGCCATAGCAACCCCAGGTCCTGGAAGCTATCAGGGGTCGTCAGAGAGGTAAGTAAGACGACCCCCTCTCCTCCTTCTATCTTCTATATGCCGCGATCACTATAGATCGCGGCATATAGAACATAGCAAATAGTTAACATCACTGGGACCTGATCCAATCAGGTCCCGATGATGTCCCCTGTCAGAGCTAACGGTCTGCACCGGAATCGCAGCGCTTGCAGGACCCTGGGGGTCCTGAGCGCTGCGAGACCACCCACCGTTTTTAAACGTCGGCGCTGCACAGAGCCCAGCAAGCGCCGACGTTTATCTACAGTGGGCGGTCGGGAACTGGTTAATTATGTTTTAACTATCTATGTTAAATATCTTTTTGACATATGTTGTGCCACCGTAGTCCTGTATGATTATAATGATTTTTTTAAAAAATCTTCCTTAATAAAGTGATTTTCTATTTTATCAATATATTGGCCATATATTCGTATTATTTTTTGCTTCAGCACCTCGTTACATAGGCATAAAATGATGTAGTTTTATCGTGGCACAAATAGGCAAAACATATAGAATGGCCACTCATCCACTTCATATTGGATCTGTGCAGTTTTCAGCTTTAACTTTGTTTTACAAGTATACCCTGTATGTAAAATACAATGATAGCAACCAAGATTACAATTTAATAAATTTTGATATCCACAGGTTTTGTAATGATGACGCAATTCTTCTGATGGAACCAACAAACTCCATTCCACTGCTGGGGTCACATAGCTTGTTACACTTATAAATTACCTACAATATAATTATGTTTTCTTTCAAAATGACTCGTTTTTACATTATAATATAATATAATAATATAATTAGTATAATTAAACATTTAAAATGTGTTGCATCCCCATAGTTACATAGTTGATTTAATGGACAAATGTATTTTTAACTAAGGGATAGGTGAGGATAAAGGGAAGGTCTGTAGATGTGACTATTATGTGCATAAAAGAAAGTGCCCTAAAAAAAATTCCCTCCTGTTCCCAAATGTTGATCCAAATTCAGAACAAGAATTTTATACATTTATATAAGTATTTGTTTTTTCTCCTAAAAAGGCATCAAAACCTTTTTTTACTCCATCAACTGTTCCTGCTGTGACCAGTTCCTGAGGTAGACTATTCCACAGATTAAAAGTTGTCATGGTAATGAAGGACGGTCTTCTCTGGAGATTTCACTTCTTTTTCTCTACAGAGAGGAAGTGCCCCTTTGTCTTTTGAGAGATTGCAAAAAACGTTTGATCTTATTTTTGTATAGGCCATTTATGTACCTTTACAAAATAATAATAATGTCCTTACTTAGATGTCTCTTCTCAAGACAAAATAAATGTAATTCTTTCAATCTTTCCTCATAACTAAGATGCCCCTGCAAGCTTATTGGTTTTGGGCTCTTCTTTCTACCTTCTTTCTAACTCCAGGTCATCCTTTCTGTAAATTATTTCCCAGGACTGAACTGCCTATTCCTGATTAGGTCACATTAATGCCTTGTAAAGTGGTAGTATGAGTGGTAGCGGTAGTATGAGTTAATGCCTCTTTTAAATTATGACAATATTCTGCTGGCCTTAGAAGCAGTTGATTAACATTCAATGCTGTTGTTTAGTCTGTGATCTACCAGTAGACCCAGATCCTTCTCAAAAAGTGACTCTCCTAGTTTTATTTTCCCTAGTAGATAAGATGCCACCATATCATTAGTACCCAAATGCATTACTTTATATTTATCCACACTGAACTTCATCTTATAGTACATTCAGTTTGTTCAAGTCAGCTTGTAACTTATGAACGACTTCTATAGACTACACTACATAGTTTGGTGTCATCTGGAAAATAGAAACAACACTATTAATCCTATTTTCTCTATCATTAATAAATAAGATATTAAATAAGTTGAATAATAACAGACCCAACACTGAACCTTGGGGTTATAACTGGACACCATTCACAATATAAGACATTCACAACAACTCGGTGTTTGAGTCAGTTACTCATTCAATTATAAACATTTCTTTCTAAACCGATATACCTTATTTACCCATTAGGCGTTGATGGGGACATTGTCAAATGCCTTTGCAAAATCCAAAAACACTATATACACAGCTACTCTATGTCCATTTTTATACTCGCCTCTTCATAAAAAAAATTCAGGTTAGTTTTGTGTCATCTGTCCTTCATAAAACTGTACTGGCTATCACTTAAATTATTTTACAAATTACCTATTCAAAGAGGAAGAGGACTTGAACTCTAGTAATACCTATAGGAAGTAGCAATCCTATAATTCTTAGGATTACATCCAATAGGTGACACTAAAGTTCTAGTCTTCTTCCTCTCTGAAGAGGCAATTTGCATATTAAATTTCCCAGTGGAGCATGCAGGACGTATAAGTCTCCTTACACTGACATGCCAAGCATGTCAATCTCCACAAGGAGAAACGTTACCCCTTAGACCTCTTAAACTATTTTCTACTTCATACTTTGATATATAGTTCCTTAAAAGCCCCTCAAACATTTTTTTCCACAATGGATGTTAAGTTTTCTGATCTCTATTTATCTGGGAAAGACCAAGTGCCCTTTGAAAAAATGGACACCACATTAACTTGAAGCCAGTTAACTGGCAAAGTACTCTTCACTAAAAATTATGTACAGGTGCACAACAATAGCCGAGCTGAGCTCTCTTAAATTCTGGCCCAAATGTGGTGAATATTAATGCACGCTTATTAATAATCTGTGTCTCAAGTACATTTTTATATTTGTGCATACCAAATTTATAGCTTAGTTATGCTGCTAAATTGTGACATCGTATGCTGTTCCTTTTCTATAAAAAAATGTACATATCATTGTGGATCTAGTCTTAACTTTTTGAAAGTAGATAAAAGGGTCTGCCTATTTTCCTACATAGTGCCATTCTTTTCCTTGAGCTTTATCTGATATTGCAGATCAGCCCTATTCAAATGTGTATGCTGGTGTTATATATAGTTTGAATCTCTTTTATCAAGGTTGAACTAAAAAAAAAGAACTCCCCTGTATAGTGTAAGATGTTGCAAGAGATGATTATAGGTTAAATATACTGTATAAGCTTTAAAGAAGCAGTCTAGCACATTTTATTTTTTTTCATCCCTACACCTTTGACTTGATTGTCTATAACAGTCTGCACTTCTCTTATACATGGTGCTCTTACATCCATGCAGTTTCACATCCTCTTTCTTGCCTTCAGCCTCCATCTTGATTCCCACACCATGCACGGAGACTGACCAGTGATCTTCATTATGAGTAGGTGCTGTCAAGCCATTATCAGTAACTGTGATAGTAGTTTTTATTTACCTATGTAGTGAATTTCAGTGGTACAGTCCATGGAATATCATTATAAAGGAAGATCTGATGACTGAGATGGTGGTCCCCTTCAGAGTACATACAGGTGCATCTCACTATATTAGAATATAATCAAAAAGTTAATTTATTAGAGTTCTTCAGTGCAAAAAGTGAAACTCATATATTATATTGAGTTATTACAAACAGAATGATCTATTTCAAGTGTTTATTTCTGTTAATGTTGATGATTATGGATTACAGCCAATGAAAACACAAAAGTCATTATCTCAGTAAATTAGAATACTTTATAACAACAGCTTGAAAAATGTTCTTAAAATCCAAAATGTTGGCCTACTGAAATGTATGTTCAGTAAATGCACTCAATGCTCCTTTTGCATCAATTACTGCATCAATGCGGCGTGGCATGGAGGCGATCAGCCTGTGGCACTGCTGAGGTGTTATGGAAGCCCAGGTTGCTTTGATAGCAGTCTTCAGCTCGTCTGCATTGTTAGGTCTGGTTTCTCTCATCTTCCTCTTGACAATACCCCATAGATTCTCTGTGGGGTTAAGGTCAGGCGAGTTTGCTGGCCATTCAAGCACAGTGAGACTGTTGGTTTTAAACCAGGTATTGGTACTTTTGGCAGTGTGGACAGGCGCCAAGTCCTGCTGGAGAATGAAATTTCCATCTCCAAAAAGCTTGTCAGCAGAGGGAAGCATGAAGTGCTCTAAAATTTCCTGGTAGTCAGCTACGCTGACTTTGGTCTTAATAAAACTCAGTGGACCTACACCAGCAGATGACATGGCTCCTCAAACCATCACTGATTGTGGAAACTTCACACTAGACCTCAAGCAGCTTGGATTGTGGCCTCTCCACTCTTCCTCCAGATTCTGGGATTTGATTTCCAAATGAAAATTGGAACTCTGGGACCTTGTGGAATGTGTCAATGACTGCCTTCTGGACATCTATCAAGTCAGCAGTCTTCCCCATGATTGTGGAGCCTACTGAAACAGACAAAGGGACCTTTTAAATGATTAGGAAGCCTTTGCAGGTGTTTTTTGTTAATTATTTTAATTTACTGAGATTACTTTTGTGTTTTCATTGGCTGTAAGCCATAATCATCAACATTAACAGAAATAAACACTTGATATAGATCACTCTGTTTGTAATGACTCTATATAATATATGAGTTTCACTTTTTGTATTGAAGAACTGAAATAAATTAACGTTTTGATGATATTCTAATTTAGTGAGATGCACCTGTATAGCCATGAAATTCTCAGAAGGATCACCATGAAATCATATGACCTAACTTAATAGAAGTATACCATATAATTGTGACTGAAATATTTATGCTGGTGGACCCGTATCAGGATGAATTAAGAAAAAATCACTAGTGTGCTACTTTTTACATAAGTGCTATTCTTGTGAAATATTTGCAAATTAATTAAATCCTATTTACACAAAGGTTAACAATTCACAAAGACCAAATATCTTAGTATGTACAGGTATGTTATACTTTATAGGCAAAACTTTAGACTGTTCTCCCAATCATGTCTCCGTTTCTGCTTCATCCACATATCAATTAATGTGTCGCTTTTTTATTGGTTACATTGTCATTGGTCTTTATCTTGCTTTATTTTTTTCTATGCTCCCTGAAAAAGTTGGAAGTATTTTGTAAAAATTGAATTATGTGTACATTTGCCTTAACCCTAATCCTAGGCTTGGTGCTTCTGTATTGTTGCACATTTTTATTTCTTGCAAGCATTATTGGGGGCCTGTGTAAGTTGTTATTGTAATCAACATTGTGCGATTGTATCTCTTCACTTCTGTGTAAATCAGCAGTGCGATTTTTATAAAGTTAGTAGTATACTAACAGTTCTCTGTGTTTGCATGTACAATTTTACAAAACAATCGTTCGCCATAGTATGGCTATTTCTAAATCATATTTGACCTAAATGGAAATCATTGGATCTACCCAATGTTCAATTCTACTTGGGATGGTGGAATAAGTTGGAGAAAATTAATCTTGAGCCTCTGGTAATGAAAGGTTAACAGTACAATCTGGGGCCAATTAACTTTATAATATTGCATAATTAAATAGTAAGCCAAAATATTTAGCAGATCTAAGCAAAATCAAACATCTTTTAAAATGCTGTTTTTAACCAAATTGTCAAATTGTCTTTTAAGAATATTTTTCACAAACTCAGTAAAACTTAACCAAGATAAAATGAATAAATGGACTTTTTAAATGATATTTTGTAGCCTTTAGGTTTTGTTCGCAGTGATGTGCTTTTTTTCTTGGAGGGGAAGCCACTTGTCAAATTTTATATAGATGGTATTAATAGAGACAGAGATTTTGGGAAGAGTTTGTTGGTGTAATTTCTTTTCTGAATGTCATCTTTATAATTGTCCAAACCACCAGAGTTAGTAACAGTAATTTCAGACTGTAGTAAAATGCCATTCTTCGTGAAAATAACCATGTCAGATTTAAGGGTAATAAGGATATAAAAATAAAAAAAACATATGGCATGTTTCAAATCTCTATTAGTTTTTTTTTTTATAAAGCAGAGTCAGTGTTGAAGACTTGTCAATTTGTAAGTAGGTTTCAGGGTATTTTACCTGTAACACATTTGCTGTATAAATTCTTGTGAAAATATGTTTCATCCATCATGGTGACATTGTTTCTATAGCATGGCAAAAATGTATGCAACAAACCTGCCATATTTAAATGGTCAGTGTATTTCAGCTTGATCTCAATTGATAATGTGTTAAATAGTTAATCAGCAAATCACAAAAAAATTAGGCTGTCTTATCTTATGAAAATTCACTTCAACTGGCCACTAGTTGTCTCCCTTCTCTGCCCAACTTGTGGCCTGTTGATAAGTGTGATCCATTTCTAACAGCAAAGCTGCAGAAAACAATTACAAGAGGAGGGACTGAGTCTCTGTCCTTGCTTATGGTCTTTTGACTGTCAAACTGTTACACAAGCAAGACATTGAACAATGGATGGAGCAATACATAGTGATAAGTAAGAAAAATGAAGTTTTCTGCTCATCAGATTTTGGTGCACAGGGGCCGGACTGTATATTGGGTCTTCTCCTCCCTGTCTGTGATTCCCCAGCCCCTCCGCCTGCCTCCGGTCTTTGTATGACAGGTCGCTGCTGAGATTTCAAACAGAGGAGGCAGATCATTCACAGACCGGAGGCCGACGGGGGAATGAGAATCACAGACAGGGAAGAGAAGACTCAGTGCACAGTCCAGCCTCTCTGCACTGAAATCTAATTAGCAGAAAA
The DNA here is from genome assembly GCF_046119375.1 of Phyllobates terribilis. Lineage (NCBI taxonomy): Eukaryota > Metazoa > Chordata > Amphibia > Anura > Dendrobatidae > Phyllobates > Phyllobates terribilis. The sequence continues at coordinate 20,330,241 of NW_027362768.1, forward strand.
CTTCAAATGCTGATTACAGAAGAAAAACAAAGTGGATTTCTTCACCAAATGCATCAATTTAATCAGCATTATAGCACCATTACACCCATGTGTTTATTTTACATTACAAAATTAGGCTGACAGGTTCTCATTAACTATTTGTACATGAAAGCAGAAAGAACATGCTTTATTATCACCATTGCCATTCTGTCACCTAGAAGAAAGTTAACATTTCATTTTTACCACAAAGTTAAAGGGAATCTGTCAGCAGGTTTTTTTCTACTTCATCTGGGAGCAGCCTGATGTAGGCTAAGAGAAGCTGAATCCAACCATGTATCATTTAGATTGTTGGGTGCAGCAGTTCTCACAGAGCTTTTAGATTTAGCAATGCAACAGAGCCAAGAAAGCTTCCCCCACACACACCAGGCTCTGTATGTACAATGTCCATAGACAGTGAGCTGCTTATCACAGGAGGGGGCGTGTCAGACTAGCATGTGTCCCAGCAATCATAAGTGTAACATGTGTACTTTAGATGCAGTGACACAGAAACACAGAGCAGCGAATACGGGGTTAATAAACACAGGAGGTTTATGATAACAGGGTCAACCTCCATGCAGGGAGTAACAGGAGAAAATATGGGGGAAAAACAAGGGAAATAACAGGTAGAAGTCTATTACTGACAGTTTACAGCTTAACTAGATGTAGCAGAGTTGAACCGGTTGTAAACGACAGTTTTTTCACTTAGCTGACTCTTGCTCCTCACAGGCAGTTGCCAGCTGATGCCGGTGTTGTTTTTTTTCAGGCGTCCCGCCCAAACAATGCTCCGTCTTCTGGTGGCAGCGGGCGGTCTCCGGTTTTATCCGCTGAGCCCCTAGTCCATAACATGGCACCTTACGTGCTCGGCTCCACGGACCCTGCGTCTCTTCTCTAGTCGGCTTGACTCCTCTGGTCCACTGCACTCGGCTCTTGCTCCCAGTCCTGGAGCCAGGAGCCTGGACCCTCTCACAGTGCTCTGCTGAGCAGGACCCAGCTCCGCTTTTCCGCGCAAAACGTCCTCGTCTCTTCCTCTCTCTAGCCACACCACCAGTTCCCCGGTCACCTGACCTCCCAGCTCTCACTCTGGACACGCCCCCAGCTTCCCAGTCACCTGACTCCTGTCCTCGAAGTCTGTCTTCCCCCTGCAACCAGAGGCATGGCCCCGGCAGTTCCGGATCCCTTGCTCTGAAAGTACTTACACCCAGGTCTTCCCCCTTACACTAGCTCCTGGTGCTAAACCATTGTAAGCAAACAAAAGCACAGAGCTTGATAAGCGAGGCATCGCTGAAATCTGTGTTTTAACCCCTACAGCATGCTGTCTTCAGATTATATAGCAAAAACCTGCTGACAGATTCACTTTAGCTTCATAAAACAAGACTCTAAAAGTAATAGCAGAAATATTGTTTTTTGTTTTGTTTCATTTGCACATTTTTTCTGCATTTTTCATGAAATAGTGTGGTAAATTGAATGATATTAAAAAAAAATAATAATAATTTCATTGGAAATAAGTAATGCATGACTCTTGGATGGCAAAGAGAAAAAAAGTAAAGTGGAAAAACCCACGAAGATTGTATATATTATAAACCCCTTCCTGACATATGACGTAGTACTATACATCAAATGTCAGGTTCATGTCTTTGATTCAAGCTCAAAAACTGAGCATGCATCTTTCCTGGGGGATAATATCTGTTTTATTCATCCATCAGCTGCCTCTAACGGCAGCTGAGCTGACAATCTCTAACAACCACATTTGCAATTAATCCAAGGGGTACACCATTCCAGGGGGCACACTTTAGGCCCCGTGTGATGCGATCGCGGGGAGAATAAGGGGTTGAAGGTCTGCTGAACAACAACATACTTCCCATGACGGCATTTCTATGAAGATTAGTCAGCATCTGCCGTTCATGTGGGAATGCCATTTTTACTATAAACTGCATTACTGTACTATTACAATATACTGTGGTGTTATAGTGTCTACTCTGTGGTATTACAGTATATAGCATAAGATATAGGACAGTTGCAGGATCAAGTCCCCTAAGAGGGCTATTTTAGATAAAGTAAAAAATACAAAAAAATGTTAAAACTCTAAAAAAAATATAAGAATTCGAATAATCGCTTTTCCCCTAGGAAATATTAAAACATTTAAAAAAAAAAAAAAAAAGAGTACATTTGCTATCTCTATGTCTATAAAAGTCCAATCTACGAAAATATGAATATGAAATTAATTACCCTTATCAATAAATGACTTAACAAAAAACAACCTCTAGAATTGCATCTTTTCAGTCACTGCAGCTCCGCAATTCCACAATAAAACATAATAAGAAGTGATCAAAATGACATATGTACCCCAAAATGGTATCAATAAAAACTACAGATCATTATGCAATCATTATGCAAAAAACAATTCCTCACATGGCTCTATTGACTGAAAATTAAAACTTTAGGGGTTACAGAAAGTTGTGACACAAGCAAAAAAATTTTTTCATGAATTTCTAATTTTCTTTCACTACTTAAGAAAATAAAATTTTCCATTGCTGTAATTTTACTGACCTCAGGAATCATGTTGACAAGTAATTTTTACTATATAATTAATACCGTTAAGACAAAGCCCAAAAAGACAATTGTAGAATTGCATTTTTTTCACAATTTCAAATCACTTGGAATTTTTTCCCCATTTCCCAGTACATTGATTGATAAATTGAATGGTGCTCTTTAAATTACAATTCATTCTGCTAAAAGCAAGCCCTGTCTGTTGTTGGAAAAATTAAAAAGTTATTACTCTTGGAAGAAGAGGAGGAAAACCGAAAGGGCAAAAATGAAAAATCGCCCAGTCAGGAGGGGTTTGATAGGGATGAGTGAATCGTTTGAAATTTGAATTCACTTTGCTCAATTTGCCCAAAAGTACTTCAAAGCCTCCAATTACCCTGAAAATATGTGTGTATTAGTGATGAGCGAGCACTAAAATACTCGAGCACTCGTTGTTCGAGTCGAGCAAACTGAAATGCTCGAGTGCTCGGACCGAGTAACGAGCCCAATGTAAGTCTATGGGAAACTCGAACATTTTTCCGGCGGCTCCCAACGGCAGTCCGCAGAGGGCCTAAAAATTGCCCAAATTGATGGGAACAGTGCTCAAATGACGTGGGAACAGCATGGGGAAGACAGCTGGAAGCATTTATGACTTCCAGGTCACTGCTGTCAACAACATTGTCAGAGGTATTACGCCACTTTTGCGGACTCACAATAAAACATACAAAAACTAAACCAAAATGGATTTTCCTGGGAAATATGTTAAGGAACATCCTTTCCAGGGCAATGACTTGTATATAAGGCAAAATAAATATACAAAAACAAAAATGCTCCTCCACACCTTAGGCTTTGTGCACATGTAGCGTTTTTGATGCGTTTTTGCACTTTTGCATTGCTTTCAACCAATACAAATGCATTCACTGGAAAATGTCATTTTAACATTTTACAACCTTATCTGGCCATGTGGTGTGTGACACATCATCAGACACATCCTGTTTCATTTATGATGGAGGGACTATGAAAGTCACAAAGCCTATTTTTATAGGACCATTAGGCGGCCCTTACTATTCTTAAAGGGCCAGCAGTCGGCCCTCTCTATTGTTAGAGAGCCACCAGCTGCCTATGCTTTGTTGTTCCCATTATTAACGAGTGGGTCTCCTATACTGTTATTGTGTATCCAGTGACTGAAAGGGCAGCCAAAAAATTGGAGGCACTCTAATGTCCCTTGGATGAGACGTAGAGGTATGAGAGCTTCCTAACAAAAGCTGCCAAAAATTTGGAGGCACTCCAATGCCCCTTGGAAGAGACATAGAGGTTGGAGAGCCTCCTAAAAACAATGTTCCCATTATTAGGAAGTGGGTCTCCCATAGGGTTTGCCTATGCAGTCAATGCAAAAGCTGGCAAAAATTTGGAGGCACTCCAATGCCCCTTGGAAGAGACGTAGACGTCGGATAGCCTCCTAAAACAATGTTCCCATTATTAGGAAGTGCCCCTTGCAAGACACGTAGAGGAGGTGATATGGTAGATATGGTGGTGAATAATATGGTGATGGAGGATGAGGACAAGGAGGAGGACAAGAGCAAATAGACAAAATGAGGAAGCATATACCCATGTCTGGGTGTGAAGACAGAGGTGCATGGGAATAGAATTAGACCTCCCAAAAAAAGGCACTATTTTTGAGTTTATGTTACGCTGCTATGATTCGGTGGTGTTGAGAAGTGTGGCCCAATCTAGCCCTTGTTCATTTTTATAAGAGTCAGCCTGTCAGCATTTTCAGTTGACAGGCATATGCGCCTATCGGTTATAATTCCATCGGCGGCTCTAAAAACCGCTGTGATAAAATGCTAGCAGCAGGGCAGGCCAGGACCTCCAAGGCATTGAGAGCCAGTTCATTCCACGTGTCCAGCTTGGAAACCGAGTAATTATAATGCACAGAGGAATCACGGAGGATGTTGGTATGGCTGGCAGGGTACTCCCTCACCATCTTCCCAAACTTTGCACTCCTTGTGAGAGTACCCCGCACCTCAGGGCATGTAAGATGGCAGGTTCTGAGAAAACTGTCCCAGAACTTTGACAGTGTTCCCCTGCCTCTGCGGGATTGGAGTTGTGTCTCTCTCGCCTGTACTCCTTGGTTGTTCAACGAACTGTGACCTCTGCCGCCAGCGTTTTCAGATGGGAATTTTTTTCATAACTCCGCAACAAGGTCTTTCTTGTACTGCCCCAATTTAGTAGACCTGTCCGCCTCGGGAATAAGAGACAGAAAGTTCTCCTTGTAGTGTGGCTCTATAAGTGTCACCAAACAGTAATGACTGTCACCCAAAATTTAGAGAACACGAGGGTCACGGGAAAGGCAGCGTAATATAAACTCAGCCATCCGTGCCAGACTGCTAACAGGCAAGACTTCCGTGTCCTCACCAAGAGGATGACTGACCATGCTCTCCTCCTCCTCCCTGTCCTCAGGCCATCCAGGCTGAACAGATGGTATGACAGTTGTGTAGGTGGTACCGTCTATAGCGCATGAAACTAGCTCCTCCTCCTCTTCCTCATTGTCACCCAATCCACATTGGGATGAAATGAGGCTGGGCTGTGTGTAATCACCCTGTATGGTTCCTTGCTCCATTTCATCGTGCTCTGCCTGCAATGCATCCTCTTTTATTGTGAGCAGAGAGCGTTTCAGAAGACAGAGAAGCGGGATGGTGACACTAATTATGACATCATTGCCGCTCACCATCTTGGTGGAGTTCCCAAAGTTTTGGAGGATGGTACATGTGTCTGACATCCATGTCTACTTCTGAGGTTTTATGTGTGGAGTCTGAACTGAATACCGACGACCTTGTTGATGCTGGTAGACAACAACTGCCCTCTTCTGCTCACAAATCTTTCCCAACATCTGCAATGTAGAGTTTCAACGCGTGGGGACATCACACACCAGTTGGTGAGTCGGAAGCTTCAAACGCTGCTGAAACACGGCAAGGACAGTGGAATCTGTAGCTGACTTTCTACAATGGGCACACAGGCGTCGTACTTTGTAAAGCAGATCCGGCAGCTCCGGGTAGGTTTTGAGAAACCGCTGAACAATGAGGTTAAGCACATGGGCAAGGCATGGTACGTGTGTGAGCTCGTCTTGCCTCAGAGTTGCCACCAGGTTCCGGCCATTGTCACACACGACCATGCCTAACTGTAAGTTCAGCGGTGTCAGCCACAGATCTGCCTGCTCTTTCAGAGCTGTCCACAACTCTTCCGCGTAGTGTGGTTTAATACCTAAGCATATTAGCTTTAGCACAGCCTGTTGCCGCTTGGCCGAGGCAGTGCTGCAGTGCTTCCAGCATGCGACTGGTGTGGTCATTTCGGAGATGGATGCTGAAGAGGAGGAGGAGGTGCAGGAATTGTAGAATGTGGAGGCAACCCTGATTGACCCGGGTCCCACAATCCTCGGCGTTGGGAGGACGTGTTCTGTCCCAAGGTCTGACTGGGTCCCGGCTTCCACTATGTTAACCCATTGTGCCATCAGCGAGATGTACCTTTCCTGCCCACAAGCACTTGTCCACGTGTCAAGGTGTTAGGTGAACTTTCCCAGTAACTGCATTGTTGAAGGCACTGCTAATGTTGTGGGACACGTGCTCGTGTAATGCGGGGATGGCACACCGGGAGAAATAGTGGTGGCTGGGGACCGAGTACCGAGGGATGGCCGCCACCATCAGGTTTTGGAAAGCTTCCATCTCCACGAGCCTAAAAGGCAACATTTCGAGCGCAAGCAGTCGCGAAATGTGGGAGTTTAGTAATGAGGCCTGTGGGGCATTGGCTGCGTATTTGAGCTTGCATTCCAAGGACTGGGGTATGGATAACTGAACGCTGCGCTGGGACAAGGACATGGACGTGCTTGCTGATCGTGCTTCTTGAGAGTGTGCAATGACAGGTGCAGGACAGGAGGCATCTTCGCATGTGCCATGGACAGAGGATTGGCTTGCACTCACAACAGCGGAAGAAGCAGTGGTGCCACTCGCAGACACTGTTCCTGGACCCTGAGGTTCGACCCACTAAGTCGGGTGCTTTGCTGCCATGTGCCTGATCATGCTGGTGGTGGTCAGGCCACTAGTTTTGCTACCCCTGCTGATGCTGGCCTTGCAGGTGGAGCAAATCGCCTTTTTGGGGTTATCGGCACAGTCTTTAAAAACAACCAGACTCGGGAAGACCTAACAGTTGCACTGGCAACTTCCGTCCTGTTGATGTTACGGGGAACGGATGCCCGCCTTCTGTCTGTGGCCACCACACTGCTTCTTCCTGCCTGTTGTGGTGCTACGCCTCCCTCCCCCTGTTTGCTGCTGTACTTGCTCTGTATGTCCCCCTGTCAGGTTGGGTTAGTTACTATATCATCCACCACCTCGTCTTCCAATTCTGCAACCTAGTCCTCCTTCTGACTTTCTGCCAATACTGTCTCATCACCACAGTTTTAAATACTTGGCCTGTAGTTAACTATTTTTAACAGCGACCTCATGTCAATAACTTCACTAACACACTGCAACAAAATTTCAACGGAGGCCAGAAATGGCAGAATTTTCAGCACACTTATATGTGATCCGTGTGACGGACAAACCACAGTTTTAAATAGCTGGCCTGTAGGTAACTATTTTAACAGCAACCTCGTGTCAATAACTTCGCTGACACACTGCAACAAAATTTCAATGGAGGCCAGAAATGGCAGAATTTTCAGCGCACTTATAAGTGATCCGTGTGACGGACAAACCACAGTTTTAAATAGCTGGCCTGTAGGTAACTATTTTTAACAGTGACCTCGTGTCAATAACTTCGCTCACACACTGCAACAAAATTTCAATGGAGGCTAGAAATGGCAGAATTTTCAACGCACTTAAATGTTATCCGTGTGATGGACAAACCACAGTTTTAAATAACTCGCCTGTAGGTAACTATTTTTAACAGCAACCTCGCGTCAATAACTTCGCTGACACACTGCAACAAAATTTCAATGGAGGCCAGAAATGGCAGAATTTTCAGCAAACTTATATGTGAGCTATGTGACAGACAAACCACAGTTTTAAGTAGCTGGCCTGTAGGTAATTATTTTTAACAGCGACCTCGTGTCAATAACTTCGCTGACAAACTGCAACAAAATTTCAATGCAGGTCAGAAATTGCAGAATTTTCAGCGCACTTATATGTGATCCGTGTGACAGACAAACCACAGTTTTAAATAGATGGATTTTTAGCGCTGTAATATGGAAAGGATCTGGCTGTATTCTGCAGTGCCAACAACAAAATGGAACAGAAAAACTGTGTTCTCTGGATTGCTTTTTAAGCAAATAATCAGGATTAAGATCCAAAAAAAAATTATTCCTGGCCCCTGATACCTGGGGCTACTTCTAAAAATATTTGTAAAAGCACCAGCAGACAGAACTGGAATGGACCCTCTTGCTATATACACTACAGTCTGCCACGTACACTGCTTGCCTGCCTAGCTCTGATATCTATGCAGCTGGATTAGTCCTCGGAAGGACTGTTAGTTGAGATGAATATGTGAATAATATATGGTGGTATACCTACACTAACTAAGAAACAAGCAAATCTCTCCCTAGCTCAGCAGTAGAGATGAGCGTTGTTCTACTCGAACTGTTCGCCAATCTCAAATTCGAGCTGTTTTGGGCGGTGTTCGAGCCGTTCGGCGAACACGAACAATTTGAGAAAAATTCGGCTGTTCGAGGTTATGTTCGATAACTGTTCGTGCACCAAAATCATAACTGGATTTTTTCTCAGTAATGATGAAAATTAATGTTAATACGCAGTTTGAGTGTACAGCGGGGTGGGGGGAGGGGCAGGGGATGGATCTCTGCAGGAACAATGAAGATCTCCATTTTTTTTTCTCTTTCCCGCATTTACAGTGGGGAGGTGCAATCTGTCAGCCTATCAGCAGCGCACACACGGAGCGAAGTGCTTTTTTTCACACAAGCAAGGGCATGTGTCATTGGCAGTGTATGTCACATGTCCTTGCCCTATAAGACCAAGCCATTTTCCCCGTCGCCACCATTTTCTCACTGCTGCAGCTGCGTGTTAGACGGCACCGCTGTTGCTGTGTGCGCTATACCTTGTTAATTTCAAGCCAATTTTCGCACAAATCTACAGATAGCTTGGGAGTAGGGAATAGTTGTGATTGCAGTCCTTTTAAGGACTAGGTTACAGCATTTCCTACGACTTTTATCAGGCAGGTCTGTGCTCTTAAATAGATAGATTGTGGGAGTAAAGACTAATTGTAATTGGAGTCCTTTTCAGGACTAGGTTACATCAGTTCCTATCAGTTTTTGCCAGGCAGGTCTGTGCCAGTGCTGTGCAAGTTTTTTTCACAGCATTTGGCTGAATCTAGCAAAGCTAATCCTTTTTGGCCTATTGCAGAGTGTGTTAGTCAGTGGAGTAGCCTATCTGTGTTGCAAGATATACCACCTGTGTATAGAATACCAATTTTTTTACTGCACCTAGTGAAGTAAAATCTTTTGGGCATAGCATCATTCTATTAGTCCATCTATACTGACCTTCATCAGGTTGCAAATTGAATATAATTTTTTTCTGCATCTAGCTCTGAAAAAATACTGGGCTTCTAGCTGTGTGTGGGACTTGTTGTATTAGTCCATCTATACTGACCTCCATCAGGTTGCAAACTGAATATATTTTTTTCTGCATCTACCTCTGAAAAAATATTGGGCTTCTAGCTGTGTGTGGGACTTGTTCTATTAATCCATCTATACAGACTTCCATCAGGTTGCAAACTGAATATATTTTTTTCTGCATCTACCTCTGAAAAAATATTGGGCTTCTAGCTGTGTGTGGGACTTGTTCTATTAATCCATCTATACAGACCTCCATCAGGTTGCAAACTGAATATATTTTTTTCTGCATCTACCTCTGAAAAAATATTGGGCTTCTAGCTGTGTGTGGGACTTGTTGTATTAGTCCATCTATACTGACCTCCATCAGGTTGCAAACTGAATATATTTTTTTCTGCATCTACCTCTGAAAAAATATTGGGCTTCTAGCTGTGTGTGGGACATGTTCTATTAATCCATCTATACAGACCTCCATCAGGTTGCAAACTGAATATATTTTTTTCTGCATCTACCTCTGAAAAAATATGTGGCCTTCTAGCAGTGTGTGGGACTTTCTCTATTAGTCCATCTATACTGACCTCCATCAGGTTGCAAACTGAATATAATTTTTTTCTGCATCTAGCTCTGAAAAAATATTTGGCCTTCTAGCAGTGTGTGGGACTTTCTCTATTAGTCCATCTATACTGACCTCCATCAGGTTGCAAATTAAAAATAATTTTTATCTGCATCTACAGTACCTCTGAAAAAATATTTGGGCTTCTAGCTGTGTGTGGGACTTGTTCTATTAGTCCATCTATACTGACCTCCATCAGGTTGCAAATTGAATATAATTTTTATCTGCATCTAGCTCTGAAAAAATATTTGGCCTTCTAGCAGTGTGTGGGACTTTCTCTATTAGTCCATCTATACTGACCTCCATCAGGTTGCAAATTGAATATAATTTTTATCTGCATCTAGCTCTGAAAAAATATTTGGCCTTCTAGCAGTGTGTGGGACTTTCTCTATTAGTCCATCTATACTGACCTCCACCAGGTTGCAAATTAAAAATAATTTTTATCTGCATCTACCTCTGAAAAAATTTTTGGGCTTCTAGCTGTGTGTCGGACTTGTTCTATTACTCCATCTATACTGACCTCCATCAGGTTGCAAACTGAATATATTTTTTTCTGCATCTACCTCTGAAAAAATATTGGGCTTCTAGCTGTGTGTGGGACATGTTCTATTAATCCATCTATACAGACCTCCATCAGGTTGCAAACTGAATAAAAAAAATTTCTGCATCTACCTCTGAAAAATATTTGGGCTTCTAGCTGTGTGTGGGACTTGTTCTTTTAGTCCATCTATACTGACCTCCATCAGGTTGCAAATTGAATATAATTTTTTTCTGCATCTAACCCAGCCAATAGTTTTGGCCTAATACCACAGTTTGGCCACTCAGCTCTGCTCGGTTCCCATCCATTGTTTTTTTGTGCAAACAACTCCAGAGTTGTGAATTAGTTAACCACCAAATTGAGTGGAAAAAGGCCTGCTACTGGTGGAAAGGGGAATAGGCGTGTTGGGAAGGGGAAAAAAGGTTGTGTCCGTGGGGTAGGTGTTAAAGCAACAGTAACATCTGCAGAAGAAAGATCATCTTCCAGCCAAACTAAAATGTCTACTTCTTTTAGCGGACAATGTGATAAGATCCCTTTCTTACGGCCACGCCAATCGCTACAAATTCCAGATGAGGCACAAAAACAGCAGGTGCTTCAACGGATATCAAGTGCTCCTTTAAGTGGGCTCTCCTCCACATCAACTTCAACATCACAAATACTCCAGTCCTCAAAGGTGTCACCCCAATCGCACTTGCTTCCTCACAGCTCCCAAATCTCCAGCTGCCCGTCTGAGTATGAGGTAGAACAGATGGTTGAGTCTGCAGAGCTGTTTACTCATACTATAGCCTGGGAATCAGAGGTCGACTCCAGCGCTTCTGTGAATCCAGACGAGGAAATGATCTGCACTGATGCCCAGAATCTTTATGAGTCGGATCCAGGACCAGACGCAGAAGGTTCTGACCATAATGTAGACCCTCATTCCCAAACTGTAACTCCTGTTGGTGGAGACAATGAGGAAGACGATGATAAGACTCAAATACCTGATTGGAGCGACAACTTTAGTTTTTTGTCAGGGCAGGAACAGGTTGGCTCTGAGGACGACGGGTGTGATAACGCACAGGGTGATGATGATGAGGTTGGAGATCCCACTTACTGTCAACCCACAGTCAGCCAAGAGATGAGGTCAGCAGAGGAGGTGGAGGAAGATGCTAGTGACGACGAGGTCAGGTTGCGCCTTCCTGGACAGAGACGTAGTACTGGAAGCACGTCAACAACTGCATCCTCAAACACAACTCTGCCTCTCACCACAAGTCGTGGTGGCTCTTCAGGTCGCATGGGTGCTAAGCCTTGCATAGCCTGGGCATTTTTTCAGATCGATAAAGATGACCCAACTCGTGTTATCTGTAACATTTGTCAGCAAAAGCTAAGTAGAGGCCAAAAAATACATAGTTTGAGTACTTCATGCATGAACCGGCACATGGACATGAAGCATAAGTTGCAGTGGGAAGCTCAGTGTGCTACAATGCGGCCTAGCCGGCCGGGCCAACCACCGTCTGCCATATCTTGTGCATCCGCGGCCTCTTCATCCTCTGTGACTGGGGGGACAGCAGTCACACCTGTTTTGGGGCGCAGACCTGCCACCTCTTTACCCGCAACAGCCAGCGTGATTGGCAGGTCATCATTTTCTTTGGAGGTGGTAACACCAGCTGGTGTTGAGCGCTGTCCGACATCGATAGCACCACCTTTGGATCAAGGCAACCTAACATGTCCGCCTGCATCTTCCTCACAGACCGGCAGTTTGCCGGGGACACCCTTATCAACCCCGTCTAAGCACAATAGCCAGCCCTCGGTCCCTCAGATGTGGACAAGTAAAAGACCATTTCCTCCTAGCCATGAGAAAGCTAAGAGGTTGAATTTCACCATCTGCAAGCTCTTGGCTACAGAAATGCTGCCTTTCCGCCTGGTGGACACAGAGGATTTTCGAGACCTTATGTCCGTCGCAGTGCCCCAGTACCAGATGCCCAGTCGGCACTACTTCTCAAAGAAAGGTGTGCCTGCGCTCCACCAGCATGTCGCACACAACATCACCACTTCTTTGAGAAACTCTGTGTGTGACAGGGTGCATTTCACCACAGACACTTGGACGAGTAGGCATGGACAGGGGCGTTACATGTCGCTGACTGGGCACTGGGTAACTATGGTGACAGCAGGACAAGGGGCTGCTGTCCAAGTCTTGCCGTCCCCACGAGTTGTGCGTCAATCCTCTTTATGTCAAAGTTCCTCCACTGCTTCTGCCTCCTCAACCTCCTCTCGGTCTTCCACCTGCACCCAAAGCCTGTCTGGTCATGCCACAAGCTTTCTAACTGCGCAGAAGGGATCCTGCACACCTCCTTACTATGCTGGCAGTAGGGCTCAACGTCATCAGGCGGTTTTTACATTGAAATGTCTGGGAAATGTGAGTCACACAGCTGAGGAGTTGTGGTCAGCTCTGGAGAACCAATTTCATGAATGGTTGTCTCCACTGGACCTGAAACCAGGGAAGGCCGTGTGCGACAATGCTGCAAACCTGGGTGCGTCCCTTCACCGGGGCAATGTCACACACGTGCCTTGTATGGCTCACGTGTTGAACCTGGTTGTCCAGCAATTTTTAGCCCACTATCCCAGACTAGATGGCCTTCTGCAGAGGGCACGGTCGCTGTGTGCTCACTTCCGCCGTTCGCATCCCGCAGCTCAGCGACTTACATCTCTACAGAAGTCGTTGGGCCTGCCACTTCACCGGCTAAAATGCGATGTGCCTACCCGGTGGAATTCAACTCTGCACATGTTGCAGCGACTGTGGCAGCACCGACAAGCCCTGGTGCAATACGTTCTGACGTATAGCCTGGGCCAACGAGATCCAGAGGTGGGGCAAATCACGCTGGAGGAGTGGTCTCAGATCAGGGACCTATGCACCCTTCTGCACAGTTTTGAAATGGCGACGAAGATGTTTAGTGCTGACGATGCCATTATCAGCATGACTATTCCGGTGATTTACATGCTGGAGCACATGTTAAACAGAATTCGGAGTCAGGTGGTGGCACAAGAGGAGGTGGAGGAAGTAGAGGAGGAGGAGTTGTATGCGGAAGGGCTAACATCTGCAAGGTCCAGACGGTCGGCAGCACCAAGGCGGCAGGCATGTGAGGGTGGGGGAGATGGTTTTACCAGGGCGCATGGTAGCAGCCAAACTAGTGAGGAAGGTGCAGGAGCCCAGGAAGAAGTGGAGGACGAACTGATGGAAGACTCATCAGATGAGGGAGACCTTGATCACATTTCTGTTGTGCGAGGTTGGGGGGAGAGGACAGAGGAAGGAAGCATGATTGTTACCTCGCCACCAACACAACAGGAACTTGGTGCTCCTGGATGCGCAACACACATGAGTGCCTTCTTGCTGCACTACCTGCAACATGACCCTCGAATTGTGAGAATTAGAAATAATCCTGACTACTGGGTTGCCACACTGTTAGATCCCCGGTACAAAAGTAAATTTGCAGAAATTATTCCTGCCATAGAAAGGGATGCACACATGCAGGAGTATCAGCAGAGACTGTTGCAGAATCTTACATGTGCTTTTCCACAAAATACCAGTGGTGCACGTAGTGAATCTCACAGTTCCAACTTGCCAACCGTGGGACCGTCAAGTGTTCAGCACTCAAACCGTAACAGAACCACAGTATCTGCTGGTAACATCAATTTTGCGGAATCATTTCACCACTTTTTTAGCCCATCCTTTGCAAGGCCACAGGAGACAAGAAGTCTGACACATAGTCAACGCCTAGAGACGATGGTACAGGAGTATCTCCAAGTAAACATTGAAGCCATGACTGTGTCACTGGACCCTTGCTCTTTTTGGGCTTCCAATCTGGATAAATGGCCGGAGCTAGCCACTTACGCCTTGGAGATCTTGTCATGCCCCGCAGTCAGCGTTCTGTCTGAACGTGTGTTCAGCGCTGCTGGTGGTGTGCTGACAGATAAGCGCACGCGGCTCTCCACTGATAATGTAGACAGACTCACGTTCATAAAGATGAACAAATCATGGATCCGAAACGACTTTTCTACCCCTGTGTCATCCTGAGGAGAGTAAAAGCTTGATGATTGGTTAAAATCACCCTACCAACCGTTTTAAGCTTTCAAATTACTAATCATGTTTATCTGTATCTTGGCTGGAAAATAATTTGGGCTTTGTAGCAGTGTGCAGCACTGATTCTATTAGGCCATCTATAATAAGCTCCACCAGATTTAAAATTACTAATCATGTTTATCTGTATCTTGACTGGAAAATAATTTGGGCTTTGTAGCAGTGTGCAGCACTGATCCTATTAGGCCATCTATACTAAAGCTTCACCAGATTTAAAATTAATAATAATTTTTAGCTGCATCTAGCCCGGAAAATAATTTTGGGGCTCCGAGATGCGCAAGACACATAAGTGCCTTCTTGCTGCACTACCTGCAGCATGACCCTCATATTGTCAGAATTCGAAGTAATCATGACTACTGGGTTGCCACACTCTTAGATCCCCCAAACTTTTCGATCAACCTTTTCATTTTAATAAAGACCAAAAAAATGGTCATTTTTGAAATTATATGCATTAGCAGGTTGTTAGAAACTGAAATCAAACAGTTTTCAACTCAAAACTTTATTCTAGGTGATGTTACATTTTCACATAGGACCCCTTGTTCGAAAGGAGCTTCTGAACTCTCTCGTCCATTGAATTTGTCAGGTTTTGGATGGTTTCTGCTTCAATTGTTTTGCATGAGGACAGAATACCCTCCCAGAGCTGTTGCTTAGATGTGAACTGCCTCCCGCCATCATAGACACTTCTTTTAATGATGCTCCAAAGGTTCTGAATGGGGTAGAGGTCAGGGGAGCATGGGGGTCACACCATAAGTTTGTCCCCTTTTATGCCCATATCAGCCAGAGATGCAGATGTTTTATGTGCAGCATGAGATGGTGCATTATCATGCAAAAAAATGATCTTGCTGTGAAATACACGGTTCTTCTTCTTGAACCATGGCAGGAAGTGCTGTTTGAGAAAATCCACATACATTATGGAGTTCATCTTTAGCGCCTTCAGGGATCCTAAAGGGGCCGACAATCTCTCTCCCCATGATTCCAGCCCAAAACATTACTCCACCTCCTCCTTGTTGGCGCTGTAGCCGTGTTTGCGTGGGGTGTCCATCAACAAGCCATCCTCCACTCCATCCATCTGGACCATCGAGCGCTGCACGGCACTCATCCGTGAACAAAACAGTTTTGAAATCAGTCTTCATGTAATGTTTGGCCCACTGGAGCCGTTTCTGCTTGTGTGAAGTGGATAGAGGAGGTCGACAGGATGGCGTATGCACAGCTGCAAACCTCTGAAGGACCCTGCATCTTGTTGTTCGGGGGACGTTGGAGGCACCAGCAGCTTCAAAAACTTGTCTGCTGCTATGACAAGGCTTTTTTGCCGCTGCTCTTTCAACCTGACGTAATTGCCTGTAGGAAAGAGTCCTCAATTTGCCCTTATCAGCACGCACACGTGTGTACTGTGAATCAGCTACATACTTCTTGATTGCCAAGACACTTCATCCTGATCATCGCACAATGTTGATTGTAGTCATGCCTTGACCTAAACACTCCACAATTTGTTGCTTCTCAGCAGCCGACACATCCTTTTTCTTTCCCATTTTGGCAGAAAATGTAGGCTGCTTAATAATGTGAGACAGCCTTCTTAAGTAGTCTTGCCTTTCATTGGACACACCTGCCAAACTAATTAGCACAGGTGTCTGCAATTGCTTACAGTGATATAAAGAGCCCTGACACACATCACCATCAATGAGTTTAACTGACAAACAAACAAATTCTTCCCTTATCACTCCTAAGCACTGCACTCCACGTCTGCAGGTAACGGCTGCCCACGTCGTACTGTGCTCACCAGGTGAGGGGCTCAGACAACTCCTAGATAACTTTGGAGCGCTTCACAGGACCCCCTTTGTGTGTCCTTTGTCTGGCCTTTCTTACCAACCCTTCTGTCCGGCTGCCTCGGGCCTCCTCTTGGTAAACTTGGCGCCAGTTTCCCTGACCCTATGTGGTGCCTTCCTAGCGGGTGTAGCGAGGGGCTGCGCCACATAAAATGTCACAGCCTCCTGTTTCTAGCTGAGGGTCGTTTCCTGCCTCCACTAGTTTCGGGGACCGGTCTCCCCCTTTGGCCTGACCCCTCCACGCAGGTGGATTCGGGCGTACGGTGGCGACTCGCGCGTCCGCACCCCTGGGATCCCTTCGTTCCTCGTTCCTGGAGCCTTCTCCGCTCCTCTTCCTTCCTTCTCCCTCTTCCAGGCCTGGGCCTCTGTTACTAGGCCCGCCTCCGGAGCAGAGCTCATGCAGAGCCCCTGCTCCCTGCCACTTCTGCTCAGACTTCTCTGCACTGAACTAAGATGGTGCCCACCTTTTATACTCCCTTCTCAATGCACCCAGGAACTGCTTCCTCCCTGCTCCTGCACTACAGGGTTCCCCTTCCTCAGTGTTCCCTCCCCCCACTCCAGCCAGGGACAGGGACTGTCGTGCCCATCTCATTGGCATATTGGTCGCCCTGCCCCACGGCAATGTGGTGTAATGCATGCAGGTGTCGGGTCCTGATCCACACTACATCCTTACCTGAGAGTGAGATATCACACCTCTGGGTTAGGTGCAATACCTCTGTAGCAACCGAGCCCTCAGGGTGCTACAGTTCCATTTATCTTCAGCCTAGGTGACGTATTGCGATACAGGGCCGTGATTTTGGCTATAAAAGGGTCCCCTAGACCCCTACCCCAAGCTTTTTAAGAGAATCATATATGGCGTGCCAGGAGACTCTATGGAATGCTTTCTCAGCATCCAACGAGAGTATCTAATTACAAATTTTTAACTGCATCTAGCCCAGGAATTACTTTGTGCCTAGTAGCAGTGTCTGCTAGTCAGCGGATTATCCCGGCTGTTAAGCAAGCTACACCACCTGTAGTTTGGACACTTAATTTTTTCAAAGGAAATGCTTCGGGACCACGGGATACTCAGTGAAGAGCATCAGGAGGCACCCCAAGGCATAGGGGCTGGGATTGGCAGTAGGATGCCTTGCGGTGGACAGCCGAGCTCGATTCTTATAAAAGCTTTTTAACTGCAGCAGCTTTAGTGGACGCTACTGGAGCTGGAATCACGCGGCTGCTGGCTTGAGACTTGCCCTCTAATAGATCCTTGTAAATGGATTTAAAGTGTATTCATTCAAATTAGAGAGACAATTTAAATTAAAAAGCTTAGAGCTGCCTCCACCACAGGGGGGCTCGCTCGACCCACCAGCGGACAGGCACCAGTATTGGGAGAGGGGGGCTGGCCGTCAGGGTTCACCGCGGCTCTGGCACAAACCCGGCGACGCGGAGATGGCACGGGCAGGAGCGGACTGAACGTGTCGGCTTCTCACTTTTTGGATTTTAGAAGGGCATGACATGCCTATATCTGTGTCTCCCCCTCCTTTTACTCCTCCACCTCTTTTCTTTTCGCATGACTATATGTACTTGTCACTTTTCCATGTGTTAGTTGTGTCTTCTGAGCAGTTTGTCAGCTTTTGGACACCTTTGAAGGTGTTTTCTTTGTGTTTTTGTTTGCCTGCCATTGGTTTTAACGGTGTTCGAAGGTGTTCGATGAACAGTTCGACGAACAGTTCGACGAACACACGGGTGTTCGACGAACCGAACCGAACTCGAACACTACGGGGGTGGCTCAACACTACTCAGCAGCACCTCTTCCTACACTGCCTGATTCCGGAGTAGACTGTGACGAGCATGGCAGCGCCAGGTCTGATATAGACTTGATGACGCTGTGCGGCCAGCCAATCACTGTAATGTCACAACCAACATGGCTGTGGCATTACAGTGTGCGGCAGACAATCTGTGCATGTTCATTGGCGCTCTAAAGAGCGCCAAACATGCAAGATGGGGACCCGACACCGAGCATCTCGAGCAGTGAGATGCTCGGGCGACCACCGAGCAGTAGCGAGCATGCTCGCTCATCACTAGTCACAAAGAATATTTTTATAGGGCCATCAGGTGGCCCTTACTATTCTTAAAGGGCCAGGAGTCGGCTATGCTTTGTTGTTCCCATTATTAACGAGTGGGTCTTCTATACTGTTATTGCGTATGCAGCGTTACCTGAAACGGCTGCCAAAAATTTGGAGGGACTCAAATGCCCTTGCAAGAGACGTAGAGGTCGGAGGGCCTCCTGAAAACAATGTTCCCATTATTAGGAAGTGTGTCTCCCATACTGTTTGCCTATGCAGTGAAGCAACGGCTGCCAAAAATTTAGAGGAACTCCAATGCCCTTTGCCAGAGCTGTAGAGGTCGGAGGGCATCCTGCAAAAAATGTTCCCATTATAAGGAAGTGTGTCTCCCATAATATTTGCTTATGCAGTGAAGCAATGGCTATCAAAAATTTGGAGGAACTCCAATGCCCCTTGCAAGAGACGTAGAGGTCGGAGGGCCTCCTGCAAACAATGTTCCCATTATTAGGAAGTGTGTCTCCCATACTGTTTGCCTTTGTAGTGAAGCAACGGCTGCCAAAAAGTTGTAGGAACTCCAATGCCCCTTGCAAGATATGTAGAGGTTGGAGGGCCCCCTGAAAACAATGTTCCCAATTATTAGGAAGTGGGTCTCCCATACTGTTTGTCTATGCAGTGAAGCATCGGCTGCTACAAATTTGTAGGAGCTCCAATGCCCCTTGCAAAAGATGTAGAGGTCGGAGGGACTCCTGCAAAAAATTCTCCCATTATTAGGAAGTGTGTCTCTCATACTGTTTGCCTATGCAGTGAAGCAACGGCTGCCAAAAATTTGGAGGAACTCCAATGCCCCTTGCAAGAGACGTAGAGGTTCGAGGGCATCCTGCACAAAATGCTCCCATTATTAGGAAGTGTGTCTCCCATACTGTTTGCCTATGCAGTGAAGCAACGGCTGCCAAAAATTTAGAGGAACTCCAATGCCCTTTGCAAGAGCTGTAGAGGTCGGAGGGCATCCTGTAAAAAATGCTCCCATTATAAGGAAGTGTGTCTCCCATAATATTTGCTTATGCAGTGAAGCAATGGCTATCAAAAATTTGGAGGAACTCCAATGCCCCTTGCAAGAGACGTAGAGGTCGGAGGGCCTCCTGAAAACAATGTTCCCATTATTAGGAAGTGTGTCTCCCATACTGTTTGCCTTTGTAGTGAAGCAACGGCTGCCAAAAATTTGTAGGAACTCCAATGCCCCTTGCAAGATATGTAGACGTTGGAGGGCCCCCTGAAAACAATGTTCCCAATTATTAGGAAGTGGGTCTCCTATACTGATTGTCTATGCAGTGAAGCATCGGCTGCCAAAATTTTGTAGGAACTCCAATGCCCCTTGCAAAAGATGTAGAGGTCGGAGGGCCTCCTGCAAAAATACTCGCATTATTAGGAAGTGTGTCTCCCATACTGTTTGATTATACAGTGAAGCAACGGCTGCCAAAAATTTTGGAGGAACTCAAATGCCCTTGCAAGAGACATGGAGGTCAGAGGGACTCCTGCAAAAAAATGCTCCCATTATTAGGAAGTGTGTCTCCCATACTGTTTGCCTATGCAGTGAAGCAACGGCTGCCAAAAATTTGGAGGAACTCCAATGCCCCTTGCAAGAGACGTAGAGGTTCGAGGGCATCCTGCAGAAAATGCTCCCATTATTAGGAAGTGTGTCTGCAACGGCTATCAAAAATTTGGAGGAACTCCAATGCCCCTTGCAAGAGACGTAGAGGTTGGAGGGCCTCCTGAAAACAATGTTCCCATTATTAGGTAGTGTGTCTCCCATAATATTTGCTTATGCAGTGAAGCAATGGCTATCAAAAATTTGGAGGAACTCCAATGCCCCTTGCAAGAGACGTAGAGGTCGGAGGGCCTCCTGCAAAAAATGCTCCCATTGTTAGGAAGTGTGTCTCCCATACTGTTTGATTATACAGTGAAGCAATGGCTGCCAAAAATTTTGGAGGAACTCAAATGCCCTTGCAAGAGACATAGAGGTCAGAGGGACTCCTTCAAAAAATGCTCCCATTATTAGGAAGTGTGTCTCCCATACTATTTGCCTATGCAGTGGAGCAACGGCTGCCAAAAATTTGGAGGAACTCCAATGCCCCTTGCAAGAGACATAGAGGTCGCAGGGTCTTCTGCAAAAAATGCTCCCATTATTGCAAAGTGTGTCTCCCATACTGTTTGCCTGTGAAGTGAAGCAACGGCCGCCAAAAATTTGGAGGAACTCCAATGCCCCATGTAAGAAACGTAGAGGTCGGAGGGCTTCCTGCAAAAAATGCTCCCATTATTAGGAAGTGTGTCTTCCATACTGTTTGCTTATGCAGTGAACCAACGGCTCCCAAAAATTTGTAGGAACTCAAATGCCCCTTGCAAGAGACGTAGACGTCGAAAGGCCTCCTGAAAACATTGTTCCCATTATTATGAAGTGGGTCTCCCATACTGTATACCTATGCAGTGAAGCAACTGCTGCCAAAATTTTGGAGGAACATATGAACATGGTGGTCATATGGTGGTGAAGGATGAGGATGTGGAGAAGGAGGAGGACAAGAGCAAATAGACAAAATCAGGAAGCGTATATCCATGTCTGGGTGTGAAGACAGAGGTGCATGGGAATAGAGTTAGACTTCCCAAAAAAAATACATTGTATTTGAGTTTGTGTTACGCTGCTATCATTCAGTGGTGTTAAGAAGTCTGGCCCAATCCATCCCTTGTTAATTTTTATAAGAGTCAGCACCTATTGGTTATAATTCAACTGGCGGCACTAAAAATCCACTCTGACAAAACGCTACTGACAGGGCAGGCCAGGACCTCCAAGGCGTAGAGAGCTAGTTCATGCCACGTGTCCAGTATGGATACCCAATAATTATAAGGCACAGAGGAATCACGGAGGACGTTGGTACGGTCGGCAAGGTACTCCCTCAGGATCTTCCGCAACTTTTCCCTCCTTGAGAGAGTACCCCGCGCATCAGGGCTTGTGCGATGGGAGGGTCTGAGAAAGCTGTCCCAGAACTTTGACAGTGTTCCTCTGCTCGACTGCATTTGTGTCTCTCTCACCTGTACTCCTTGGTTGTCCAATGAACTGTGACCTCTCCCACCAGCGTTTTCAGATGGGAATTTTTTTTAATAATTCCGCAACAAGGGCCTTCTCGTACTACACCATTTTATTAGGCCTGTCCTGCAACGGAATAAGAGACAGAAAATTCTCCTTGTAGCATGGGTCTAGACGTGTCACCAACCAATAATGACTGTCACCCAAAATTTGGACAACACGAGGGTCACAAGAAAAGCAGAGGAACATGAACTCAGCCATGTGTGCTAGACTGCAAAGAGGCAAGACTTCCATGTCCTCACCAAGAGGAAGACTGGCCATGCTGTCCTCCTCATCCTCCTCCTCTTCCTCCTCCTCCATGTCCTCAGGCCATCCACGCTGAACAGACGGTATGACAGTTGTGCAGGTAGTACCGTCTATAGCGCAAGAAACTAGCTCCTGTTCTTCCTCCTCCTACACTTCCTCATTGTCACCCAATCCACGTTGGGATGAGATGAGGTTGGGCTGTGTGGAATCACCCTGTATGGCTCCTTGCTCCATCTCATCGTGCTCCGCTTGCAATGCATCCTCTTTAATTGTGAGCAGAGAGCGTTTCAGAAGAAAGAGAAGTGGGATGGTGACGCTAATTATGGCGTCATTGCCGCTCACAATCTTGGTGGAGTCCTTAAAGTTTTGGAGGATGTTACATACGTCTGACATCCATGTCCACTCCTGAGGTTTTATGTGTGGAGTCTGAACTGAATACCGACGGCCTTGTTGATGCTGGTAGTCAATAACTGCTCTCTTCTTCTCACAAATCCTTCCCAACATCTGCAATGTAGAGTTCCAACGCGTGGAGGCATCGTCGATCAGTCGGTGAGCTGGAACATGCAAACACTGTTGACTTTCTAATATGGGCACACAAGCAGCATACTTTGACAAGCTGATCCGACAGCTCCGGGTAGGTTTTGAGAAACCGCTGAACCACGAGGTTAAGCACATGGGCCAGGCATGGTACGTGTGAGCTCACCTCGCCTCAGAGCCACCACCAGGTTCCGGCCATTGTCACACACGACCATGCCTGGTTGTAGGTTCAGCGGTGTCAGCCACACATCTGCCTGCTCTTTCAGAGCTGTCCACAACTCTTCAGCGTTGTGCAGATTGTCACTTAAGCATATTAGTTTCAGCACAGCCTGTTGCTGCTTAGCCAAGGCAGTGCTGCAATGCTTCCAGCTTGAGACTGATGTGGTCGTTTCAGAGATGGAGGCTGAAAAGGAGGGAGAGGTGCAGGAGCTGTAGAATGTGGGGGCAACCCTGATTGACCCAGGTCCCGCAATCCTCGGCGTCGGGAGGACGTGTTCCGTCCCAAGGTCCGACTGGGTCCCGGGTTCCACTATATTAACCCAGTGTGCCGTCAGTGAGATGTACTGTCCCTGCCCACAAACACTTGCCCATGTGTCAGTAGTTAGGTGGACTTACCCAGTAACAGCGTTGTTGAGGGCACATCTAATGTTGTAGGACACGTGCTCATGTAATGCGAGGACGGTACACAGCTGAAATAGTGACGGCTGGGGACCGAGTACCGAGGGACGGCCACCATCATTAGGTTGCGGAAAGTTTCCGTCTCCATGAGCCTAAAAGGCAAAATTTTGAGCGCAAGCATTCGCGAAATGTATGAATTTAATAGTGTGGCCTGTGGGGCATTAGCTGCATATTTGCGCTTGCGTTCCAATGAATGGGGTAGGGACAACTGAACGCTGCCCTGGGACAAGGACGTGGACATGCTTGCTGATGGTGCTAGTTGAGAGTGTGTAACGACAGGTGCAGGCCGGGAGGCATCTTGGCATGCAACATGGACAGGGGATTGGTGTGCACGTGCAACATCGGAACAAGCAGTGGTGTCAGGAGCGCTTTCCCGCCTTGTGTCTGCCGCCACCACACTGCTTCTTCCTGCCTGTTGTGGTGCTACGCCTCCCTCCCTCTGTGTGCTGCTGTCCTTGCTCTGTATGTTCCCCTGCCAGGTTGGGTCAGTTACTTTATCATCCACCACCTCGTCTTCCACTTCCGAACCCTGGTCCTCCTCCTGACTTTCTGGCAATTGTGTCTCATCATCATCATCATCCACCTCTTGCGACAGTAATTGCGCTTTCCCACCGTCATCTTTGTGTGACCGTGGCTGCTCCAATATATAGGCATCGCTATACGCGTTCTCCTTTTGACTCGCTTTAAGCTGACTGGGCGAGAGGCCCGAACCTACAAATGGAAAAGTGAACAGCTCTTCTCAGTGTCCAAGTGTGGGATCAGTTGTCTCCGGGCACTCAGCATGGGAGGAAGGAGAATCAGGGTGAGGAATATGCAGTCCAGACTCACAGCTACTGACACTTGACTGTGTGGAAGACAGGGTGGTGGTGGTGGTGGCTAAGTAATAGGAAGCATTATCTGCTATCCAACCAATAACCTTTTGACACTGCTCTGTGTTCAATAGTGGTGTTCTGCGGTCCCCTATTAATTGGGACAGGAAGGTCGAGCGGCAAAATGTGGGTGTTTGTTGTGGCACAATTTCAGCTTGCCCACAGCCACGTCTTCGGCCTTTATATGCACCATCAACATCATGTCCACTTCCCCGTCCCTTGCCACGCACCTTGCTCATTTTTAATGGAGGACAATATTTTCCACGTTCACGAGAAATGGCTGATTTTGGAATGCAGTTATACAACCCCTGGCAAAAATTATGGAATCACGGGGCTCAGAGGATGTTCATTCAGTTGTTTAATGTTGTTGAAAAAAGCAGATTACAGACATGGCACAAAACTAAATTCATTTCAAATGGCAACTTTAGGGCTTTAAGAAACACCAAAAGAAATCAAGATAAAAAAATGTGGTACTCAGTAAGGGTAATTTTTTTCAGACCAAGCAGATGGAAAAAATTATGGAATCACTCAATTCTGAGGAAAAAATTATGGAATCACCCTGTAAATTTTCATGTCCAAAACTAACACCTGCATCAAATTAGATCTGCTAGTTAGTCTGCATCTAAAATGGAGTGATCACACCTTGGAGAGCAGTTGCACCAAGTGGACTGACATGTATCATTGCTCCAACACGAGAGATGTCAATTGAAACAAAGGAGAGGATTATCAAACTCTTAAAAGAAGGTAAATCAACATGCAATGTTGCAAAAGATGTTGGTTGTTCACAGTCAGCTTTGTCTAAAATCTGGACCAAATACAAACAACATGGGAAGGTTGTTAAAGGCAAATGACTCGCCCCCTGGGCCGTGAGGCACTCGGATCCGGGCAGTAGGGGAACGATGGGAGTAGTAGTGGCAACCCGGTTCCGTGGCTCAGGGTGGTCAGGCCAGTGGTAGTCCGTCATGCGCTGATGATTATGTCCGACTACGCCACCCGTGGATTGTGGTTATTAGGAACCGCCGCTGCATGCAGACCGCTGGGGCTAATGAGGTGTGCAGCTAGGGTAGTGTGACTCCCCACGGGAAGAGTGCGGCCCCAGGGCAGTATAATGGATGGTGGGAGTGATGGTGGTGAGAGTCCCAGTGCCGTTAATACTGGAGGAGCAAGGAGCACACAGACAACAGGTTGCAGTCCAGGGTCTTTACTAGAACAGGTAAACTGACCCACAAACAGTCCCGGCTAGGAGGGGACCTGGATGTCTGAGAGCAATGGGGAAATTGGCCCTGGTCAGGGTGAGGGTGTAGGCCTACCGTGCTTTCTGTGCTCCTTCTGGCTATCTCCTCCTTATAGGGTAACAGCCCACGTTTCCGAGCTTTCCTTGTACTCTCGCCTGTATGGCTTGCGACGTGGGTTCCTTTCTGCTCCCAGCCTGGTACGGCTTTGCTGGTCCCTTCTGTTGTGGCAGAGCCTCCAGGTTTCTTAGGCCAAGGAATATACAGTCCCCTGCGGACTGGTTATCTGCTGTAGGATGTGGAATCCTCCCAGCCTCAGACACCAAAGTCTGGTAAATTAAGTCCTTTATCTGCCAAGACAGGCTCACTTCGCCTCTTGTCTCTGGCTTGTGGCTCTCCTCCTGCCACACTTCCTCTTAGGTGCAATACAGCTTTCTGTCCCTGCTCTGCTCTGGGACTCGTCTCAGTGCTGAGACAGGCCATCCAGTTCTCTCTAACCCTGCCCCCAGCACCAGCTTTTATAGGGGCAGCCTGCTCCCCCTACTGGCCTGAGACAGGAGGTACTGCATGCTAATGTTCCCCTGACCAGAGAACCTCCCCCTTGCTCTCAGACACAGCTTTATTACATTTTGTGGCATCCAGGCCAGGGTGACACATTCCCCCCTAGTAGAATTTAGTACTCCGGGACTAAACAGTAACAAGAACAATATGCATGACCATAAAACATTAGTATACAAGTGACGCACAGATTGAGTTCTTAAGGTCACAGTGTGGTCTGTGACCGGGTGTCCATATCACCAATACAACGGGGAGCCTTAACCAGGTGGGGGTCTGTCCTACCTCAAGTCCTTTACAGTCTTAGTTCATTCCTTGGTTAGGCTCCGAACGCAGTCCATACAAGGTCTCGGTTATAAAAAGTCCATAACCTGTGAGTCCTTACGGTAACTGCAAGAAACTGAAACATGCTATTAATAATCATGCAGGTAACTTGGCAAACATTTCAACATTTGGCAACAGTGTTATTTACAATTTTAGTACACTCTATATTTTCCAGCGAGCGGGTATCTGCCCTTTTTTGCTCCTGCTTGATCTCCTTAACCCACTGTCTGGTGGTGGACTGACCTGGCTTTCCCCACTAGCATTAGGGGTACAGCTACCAGCTTGGTGTACAGGTAGAGCAGGCAGCTGTGTGCGGGTTCTTTGGCTTACCGCAGGCATGGCAGGCTCACTGTCAGCAGAGGGTTGACTCTCCTGGGCTGCTGATACAGGCTCTTCTGCCTCTGGAACCGCTTGCTCCTTTTCACCTTCCGGCTCTGGTGTTGGTTGTTGCTGTGCCGGTTGCAGGAAATGCAGGACGGGTACCACTATGGCATCATTTATTCGAGTCCAGGACTGAGGGAACTCTCCGAGAACGGTGCTGATCATTTCTTCCTTGTCCTCTGCGGGTTCAAGGTCACTTTGATCCTCTTCTGCACTACGGAGTTGTTCGGGGCACCTTTTTAGGTGGTCTCTGGAGACGGTACTAGTGGTTTCTCCTCCGTCCTTGGTGATCACGCACACCTTCGGGTTGTCGTGATCAGACTGCAGTACGGTGTAGGGTTCCCTTTCCCACTGGTCGTCTAACTTATGTAGCCTTCTCTTCCGCTTCAGGACTTGCTCACCAGGTTCTAGGGGACCAGCAGGGGCGTGTTGGTTGAAGAGTTTTTCTTGCCTCTCTCTCACCTGGGCCAGGCTCTTCTCCACACTCTCCTGTACCTTCTTGTACTGCAGTTGCCTTTCCGTATCCCAGTCTGCATCCGGGGAGGTGTCCTCAGGTGTTAGGACTCCCATCTCCAGGTCTACGGGCAGCTTACCTGGTCTGGCTCGCATCAGGTAAGCCGGGGTGCAGTTGGTAGCATTCACCGGGATATGATTGTATAAGTCTATCAGGTCCGGCAGTTTTTCTGGCCACAGGCTGCGTTCCTCCAGGGGCAACGTCTTCAGGAGATCAGTAACTATATTGTTCATCTTCTCACACATCCCGTTGGTTTGTGGATGGTAAGGCATTGTCCGAATCTTCTTACAGCCATAGAGGTTGCAGAACTCCTGGAAGATTTCAGCCTCGAACGCTGGACCCTGGTCTGTCAGGACCTGTTCCGGATACCCGTGTGGATGGCAGAAGTATTGCTGGAAGGCTCTGGCCGCTGTTTGGGCTGTCAAGTCCTTTACCGGGACCACCACTAGAAAACGGGAATAGTGGTCCACGATTGTCAGGGCATAGATGTATCCTGATCGGCTTGGAGCCAATTTGACGTGGTCCAGAGCTACCAGCTCAAGAGGCTGCGTGGTGACGATGGGCCTCAAGGGTGTCTTCTGGCTGGCACGGTCCTTCCTCCTTAGGTGACAAGGGCCACAGTCTCTGCACCACTTCTCTACAGCCCCTCTCATGCCGACCCAAAAGAACCGTCCTCTTAGCAGGAACTCCAGTTTCTTCCAACCAAAGTGCCCTGCTCTGTCATGGTAAGCCCCCAGGACCATAGCTGCATCCCGCCTGGGGACCACGACTTGCCAGGTCAGCTCGTGCGTCCGGTGGTTGACAATCCTTCTGCACAGCTTGCCTTCGTAGAGGAACAGCTTGCTCTTCTCTTTCCATAGCTGCTTGGCTTCCTCTGGAGCATCCGGATCCATGCTGGCGTCTTCCTGGGTCAGCAGATCTTTCACTAGGCGGATGGCAGGGTCACTATCTTGGGTCTCGGCCCAGCTGTGGTGAGGTAGGGGATTGATCATCACGGTTGTTAGATCCTCCTCCTTCACGCGGTGGGAGTATTGAGCGGCTCCATACCGGTGAAACGCGGGGAGTTCTACCTCCTCCAGCTCTTCTGGGTCTTCGTCACCTTCAGGTAAGTGAGGCATCCTTGATAGGGCGTCAGCGTTGGCATTGGTTTTGCCGGCCCGGTACTTGATCACGAAGTCATAGTTGGAGAGACGGGCCATCCACCGCTGTTCTAGGGCACCCAGTCTTGCATTGTCCAGGTGTGTCAACGGGTTGTTGTCCGTGTACACGGTGAACTTTGCGGAGGCCAGGTAATGCTTGAAGTGTTCTGTCATGGCCCACACCACCGCCAAGAATTCTAGCTTGAAGGAGCTGTAATTCTCCGGGTTCCTCTCGGTGGGCCTCAGCTTCCATCTGGCGTACGCGATTACCCTTTCTCTGCCCTGTCTCACCTCTTTGATGTTCGAGGGGCTTGGCCAGCTCTTGATTGCCGTGACCTTGTCAGGGTCGGGGGCCACTCCTTCCGCGCTTACCACGTGCCCTAGGTACTGGACCTTTGGTTTCAGCAGGTGACACTTCGATGGTTTCACCTTCAGGCCATAGCCTGCCAGGGCTTCGAACACCTCGGCCAGGTGCTTTAGATGGTCCTCGTAGGTTTTCGAATAGACAATCACATCGTCCAGGTAAAGGAGGACCGTCTCGAAGTTTCGGTGCCCTAGACAGCATTCCATCAGCCGCTGGAAGGTCCCTGGTGCGTTGCAGAGCCCGAAAGGTTTACAGTTGAACTCGCTCAGTCCCATCGGGGTGGTGAAGGCGGTCTTCTCCTTGTCAGCCTCTGCCACAGGAACCTGCCAGTACCCGCTAGTAAGGTCCAAAGTAGAAAAGAAGTTAGCTGATTTTAGTGCGGCTAAAGACTCTTCTATTCTAGGCAGCGGATATGCGTCTTTGTGGGTGATACGGTTGATTTGTCTATAGTCTACGCACATTCTCATGGTGCCATCTTTCTTTTTCACCAGAACCAAGGGGGCTGCCCAGGGGCTACAGCTATCTCGAATGACCCCAGCTTCTTTCATTTCTCTTAGCATGCCCTTTGCGTTCTGATAATGTGCAGGGGGTACAGGTCTGTGTCTCTCTTTTATTGGTAGGTGGCTCCCTGTGGGGATGTGGTGTTCTATCCCCTTTACTCTGCCGAAGTCTAGCGGGTGCTTACTAAAGACTCTCTCGTACTCCTGGACCACCCGGTAGACTCCTTGTTTTTGGTGCAGGGGGGTGGAGTCAGCACCCACATGGAGTTTTTGGCACCAGTCCTCCTTTTGTTTCTGGGAGCCATTACCCTCCACCTGTGGAGATGGGGGCAAAGGTTCCACGACCCTGATAGCATTGTGATCGACAGCAAACAGTTTGGCAAGTGTAGCGTACCTGGGTAGGTGTACCTCCCTCTCCTCAATGTTGAGAATGCGAACGGGCACCCTCCCATGACGGACATCAACCACCCCCCGGGCTGTCAAAATGGTGGGCCTGCTGTCTGAGTACACGGGTTCTACCATGGCTTGGTAGTCTCTACCTCTCAACCCGATTGCAGTCCGACACCAGATCATCATTTCACTTTTGGGAGGCATGGAAATGGGGAATGGGTCACTCAGTCTTAAGCTACCAATCTCACCACCAGACAGTTCTACCTGCTGCCGTCTCATCAGGGCTTTTATCTCCTTGTTGAGGACTCTCTGTTGGCTGGAACTAGCATTCACCGCCACCTGTTGTAGAATTACAATTACCTCTGAAAGACAATTTTCAATCACGTTAGTACAGTTATTTTAGGGTGACTTTCACGACGGTCAATGTCCACAATAATTACTCCCTGTGCCGGCAGTTCAACTTTACCAATTTTAATGGTCATCTCCTTGAACCCCATCTGCGGCACGGGCAAGCCATTACTGGCGATGATGCTCAAGTTACTGTCTGGATACCGTGTGATATCAGCATCAGTCCAATACTGCTTAAAAAGTACATAAGGGATAGTGGTTACTTGCGACCCAATATCCAGCAAGGCACTCATGGGGATACCGTCCAGCACCACGGGTAAAACCGGACGCCCCCCAACATACTTATTACTCCAATTATAAGGGCCTGGTGATCTTATGCCTGGGGGTTGGCCCTCTGCCCCAGGTTGGACCCGTTTAAATTACAGTACCTGGAAATGTGTCCAGGCTGGTTGCATCAGCGGCAAATGGGCTGTTCATCCTCTGCGTAGCGGTCTGTGGGCCTCCCTTGGAACGACGGGTTCCTCCTCTGTTGACGCCACGGGACATCCTCCGGACTTGAAGCCAGCTCGATGGGTCTTGACGGGTCCACTTGTAACGCCTGGACGGTCCTGGTCAACGCAGCGACGCTCCTGATCAGCTCCTGGACTTGGTGGTGCAGATCTTTCGACGGGGCTTGGTTCAGGGCCTGTGCATCAGCCCCCATGGAGTCCATAGAGCAGGGCGCCGCCTCATGGTGGTAGGTGAGAGCAGGGCGCCGGGGGTTTATAGCGCCACTTGTTGCGGATTCACGGAGCACCCTTATGGCCCTGTCCTTGAATTGGGCAAAGGTCAGATCAGGGTTCTGAAAGAACATGAGGCGCTGCTGGGTCCTGTGGGCGCTAGACAGCAGACCTTCTATAAACTGTTCTGTTTGTAGCTTATCCGTTTCCTGCACGCTGTCAGGGTCAGCTTGTTGGATGGCCCTCAAGGCTTCCTGCAAATTTAGGGCATAGTCTCTGATGCTGTCCTGTGCCCGCTGCTTACATCCATAGAACCTCATTTTAATTTCAGCGGAGGTACGTGTGTCAAAGGTACCCCGCAGCCGGGCCAGAATACCCTTCACGGTCCTTTTCTCCTCAGTGGGCCATGATTTTACCTCCCTTTGGGCTGCACCAGTTAACTGCCCTGTTAATATGCTGACCTTCTGTTCCTCTGTCAGGGGGTAGACTTGGAACAAACTGTACAGCCTTTCCTTAAAGTCAGTTAGGGCATGGGGCTCCCCTGAGTACTTGGGCAGCCAGGCCGCTCCAGGGATGTAGGGCAGGGAAAATGGCATCACCGCTGCTGCAGCTGCGTTGGTGGTAGTGGGCGCCTCTGTATCCGAAATCTTCCTCCACCCCTAGTTAAGCGTGGCCTACCTTCCGACGATCCTCTTCTGTAGGCCATGGCTCCACTGCTGCTGCTCTGGACGAGGACCTTGCGTCGCGTCCTGATGACGTCAGCTTCGCTCTCTCTCCCTTCCAGGACCTTGCGCAGCATCGGTGCGTGGGGCGGAGCTTCAGGTCTCACGCGGTTTGGACGTCCATGCCCCTCTTCTTCCAGCGCGGCTTCCTGAAGATGGCGTCCGATGGCGGGAAAACGGCTGAAGATGGCGGGAACCGATGGAAGATGGCGGGAGACGGCTGGAAATGGCGGGAAACGTCTCCGGACGGCGGGAAACCTCTTTTCAGGTAAGTGCAAAGTCTTTTTCAGGCACGCAATACCCGTTTGTGGCGGGTTGGTTGCAATCCTGCCGACTACGCCAAAGCTGACTCGCCCCCTGGGCCGTGGGGCACTCGGATCCGGGCAGTGGGGGAACGATGGGAGTAGTAGTGGCAACCCGGTTCTGTGGCTCAGGGTGGTCAGGCCAGTGGTACTCCGTCATGCGCTGATGATTATGTCCGACTATGCTACCCGTGGATTGCGGTTATTAGGAACCGCCGCTGCATGCAGACCGCTGGGGCTAATGAGGTTTGCATCTAGGGTAGTGTGACTCCCCACGGGAAGAGTGCGGCCCCAGGGCAGTATAATGGATGGTGGGAGTGATGGTGGTGAGAGTACCAGTGCCGTTAATGCTGGAGGAGCAAGGAGCACACAGACAACAGGTTGCAGTCCAGGGTCTTTACTAGAACAGGTAAACTGACCCACAAACAGTCCCGGCTAGGAGGGGACCTGTATGTCTGAGAGCAAGGGGGAAATTGGCCCTGGTCAGGGTGAGGGTGTAGGCCTACCGTGCTTTCTGTGCTCCTTCTGGCTATCTCCTCCTTATAGGGTAACAGCCCATGTTTCTGAGCTTTCCGTGTACTCTCGCCTGTATGTCTTGCGACGTGGGTTCCTTTCTGCTCCCAGCCTGGTACGGCTTTGCTGGTCCCTTCTGTTGTGGCAGAGCCTCCAGGCTTCTTAGGCCAAGGAATATACAGTCCCCTGCGCACTGGTTATCTGCTGTAAGATGTGGAATCCTCCCAGCCTCAGACACCAAAGTCTGGTAAATTAAGTCCTTTATCTGCCAAGACAGTCTCACTTCGCCTCT
This sequence comes from Phyllobates terribilis, assembly GCF_046119375.1. Classification (NCBI taxonomy): domain Eukaryota; kingdom Metazoa; phylum Chordata; class Amphibia; order Anura; family Dendrobatidae; genus Phyllobates; species Phyllobates terribilis. The sequence goes on from NW_027362768.1 coordinate 20,362,286, forward strand.
TGTCTCTGGCTTGTGGCTCTCCTCCTGCCACACTTCCTCTTAGGTGCAATACAACTTTCTGTCCCTGCTCTGCTCTGGGACTCGTCTCAGTGCTGAGACAGGCCATCAAGTTCTCTCTAACCCTGCCCCCAGCACCAGCTTTTATAGGGGCAGCCTGCTCCCCCTACTGGCCTGAGACAGGAGGTACTGCATGCTAATGTTCCCCTGACCAGAGAACCTCCCCCTTGCTCTCAGACACAGCTTTATTACATTTTGTGGCATCCAGGCCAGGGTGACACACAAACATACTGGTAGACCAAGGAAGACATCAAAGCATCAAGACCGGAAACTTAAAGCAATATGCCTCCAAAACAGGAAATGCACAACAAAACAAATGAGGAACGAATGGGAGAAAACTGGAGTCAATGTCTGTGACCGAACTGTAAGAGACTGCCTAAAGGAAATGGGATTTACATACAGAAAAGCTAAACATAAGCCATCATTAACACCTAAACAGAAAAGAACAAGGTTACAATGGGCTAAGGAAAAGCAATCGTGGACTGTGGATGACTGGATGAAAGTCATATTCAGTGATGAATCGTGAATCTTCATTGGGCAAGGTGATGATGCTGGAACTTTTGTTTGGTGCCGTTCCAATGAGATTTATAAAGTTGACTGCATGAAGAGAACATGCAAATTTCCACAGTCATTGACGATATGGGGCTGCATGTCAGGTAAAGGCACTGTGGAGATGGCTGTCATTACATCTTCAATAAATGCCCAAGTTTACATTGATAGTTTGGACAGTTTTCTTATCCCATCAATTGAAAGGATGTTTGGGGATGATGACATCATTTATCAAGATGATAATACATCCTGCCATAAAACAAAAACTGTGAAAACATTCCATGAAAAAAGACACAAGGTCAATGTCATGGCCTGCAAATAGTCTAGATCTCAATCCAATTGAAAATCTTTGGTGGAAGTTGAAGAAAATGGTCCATGACAAGGCTCCAACCTGCAAAGCTGATCTGGCAACAGCAATCAGAGAAAGTTGGAGCCAGATTGATGAAGAGTACTGTTTGTCACTCATTAAGTCCATGCCTCAGAGAATGCAAGCTGTTTTTAAAGCCAGAGGTGGTGCAACAAAATACTAGTGATGTGTTGGAATGTTCTTTTCTGTGTTTGTTTTTCATGATTCCATAATTTTTTCCTCAGAATTGAGTGATTCCATAATTTTTCCCTCTGCTTGGTCTGAAAAAAATTACCCTTACTGAGTAACACATTTTTTATCTTGATTACTTTTAGTGTTTCTTAAAGCCCTAAAGTTGCCATTTGAAATTACTTTAATTTTGTGCCATGTCTGTAATCTGCTTTTTTTCAACAATATTAAACAACTGAATGAACATCCTCCAAGCTCGGTGATTCCATCATTTTCGCCAGGGGTTGTATGTGATACGTCTGACAGAGAACCACAATTTTAAATAGCAGGCCTGTAATTTGCTAATGCTATCATTCACAGACACCTTGTGTGAATAGCTTGACCATCACACTGCAACAAAATGAAAACGGAAGAAATATCTGATTTTGGAACACGCTTATAGTAGGTGTTATATCTGACAGAGAACCACGATTTTAAATAGCAAGCCTGTAATTTGCTAATACTATCCTTCACAGACACCTAGTGTGAATAGCTTGACCTACACACTGCAACGGAATGAAAATGGAAGAAATGGCTGATTTTGGAACACTTTTATAGGCATTATGTCTGACAGAGAACCACAGTTTTAAATAGCAGGCCTGTAATTTGCTATTACTATCCTTCACAGACACCTAGTGTGAATAGATTGACCAACACACTGCAACGGAATGAAAATGAAAGAAATGTCAGCTTTTGGAAGACTTATAGGTATTATGGCTGACAGAGAACCACAGTTTTAAATAGCAGGCCTGTAATTTGCTAATACTATCCTTCACAGACACCTAGTGTGAATAGCTTGACCGACACACTGTAACAGAATGAAAAAGGAGACCAATATTTTCCACGTTCAGTTTAAATTTCTGGATTTTCATTGCTGAAATATGGAACAGATCTGGCTTTATTCTGCAGTGAGCAGAACAAGCAAATGGAGCAGAAAAATTGTGTACTCTGGATTGCTTTTTAAGTAAAGAACCAGGATTAGGATAAAAAAAAAAATTACCTTGCCCTTGATATCTGGGGCTATGTCGACAAATATCTGTAAGAACAACAGCAACAGGAATGTTCAATGTACCCTCTTTCACTATATGCCCTGCAGTCTGCCACATACACTGCCTGCCTGCATAACTCCTGCTAACACTCTAAAGAGCGCCAAACATGCAGGGAGGGGACCCGAGTTCCCGCCCTAGAAACCCGGAAATACTCGCCAAGTGCCGAGTTCGTCAAGCACAGTGATGCTCGGGTGAGTACCGAGCAGTGGCGAGCATGTTCGCTCATCACTAGGGTGTATCACTCTGAGGTCTTCTAGGACAGTATCCAAGCCCTTTCAAACTCTTTAAAGCAAAAACTGCCTAAGTAATGTCAAAGTGAGTGTCCTTAAAATATATAGTTTTGGGTAACCAGGCTGCCAGTGGTAAAAAAAAAAACCAGCCTGTTTATTAATTCCACTCTGTACTGACATCCTTTAAGGCTTTTTAAAATTAAATAAAAAGTCCAAAAATTATCCTTTTCTGTGGTCAGGTAAACTGTTTTGTTGCCATCTTTAAGTCTAAGAGTATATGTAGAAATTTTATGCTCAGCAGCCAACCGGTGGAATTCACTTCCTGGTTCAATTACCACTTGTGATCTGGTGAGGTAGTGATGTGAAAAACAATGCTACAAAAGTCTTTTTGTTCCTATTACTGGCTGAACAGGAGCCCAATACTGTGCAGGTGTGTAGCCAAATCTGTCCAAACTGGATGGTGTGAGTAGCACCTTGCCTTGCTTCGGTTTTGCACAGTTCCAAACATTTGATGTAGATCACATACAATGGTGTGAAAAAGTGTTTGCCCCCTTCCTGATTTCTTATTCTTTTACGTGTTTGTCACACTTAAATGTTTCAGATCACAAAGCAAATTTAAATATTAGACAAAGATAACACAAGTAAACACAAAATGCAGTTTTTAAATTAAGGTCTTTATTATTATGGGAAAAAGAAAAAAATCCAAACCTACTGGGCCCTGTGTTTTTCAAGTGATTGCCCTCTAAACCTAATAACTCTTTGGGCCACCCTTAACAGCAACAACTGCAATCAAGCATTTGATATAACTGGCAATGAGTCTTTTACAACGCTGTGGAGGAATTTTGACCCATTCATCGTTGCAAAATTGCTGTAATTCAGCCACATTGGAGGGTTTCCGAGCATGAACCGTCTTTTTAAGGTCATGCAACAGCATCTCAATCAGATTATGGTCAGGACTTTGACTAGGCTACTTCAAACTCTTAATTTTGTTTTTCTTAAGCCACTCAGAGGTGCAATTCTGGTGTGTTTTGGATCATTGTCCTGCTGCATAACCCAAGTATGCTTCAGCTTGAGGTCAGGAACAGATAGCTGGACATTCTCCTTCAGGATTTTTTGGTAGACACGAGAATTTATGGTTCCATTTACCACAGCAAGTTTTTCAGGTCCTGAAGCAGCAAAACAACCCCAGACCATCTCACTACCACCACCATATTTTACTGTTGGTATGATGTTCCTTATCTGAAATGCTGTGTTCCTTCTACGCCAGATGTAATGGGACATACACCTTCAAAAAAGTTAAACTTTTGTCACATCAGTCCACAGAGTATTCTCCCAAGAGTCTTGGTGATCATCAAGATGTTTTCTGGCAAAACTGAGTCGAATCTTTTAATTCTTTTTCCTCAGGAGTGGTTTTTGTCTTGGAACTCTGCCATGCATGCCATTTTTGCCCAGTCTCTTTCTTATGATGGATTCGTGAACACTGACCTTAACTAACGCAAGTGACCCCTGCAGTTCTTTGGAAGTTTTTCTGGGGCTTTATGACTTCTTGGATCACAGCATGATGTCTTAGCTTCTGAGGATTTTTTGGTCCACTTAACTTTGTCAGACAGGTCCTATTTAAGTGATTTCTTGATTGAGAACAGATGTGGCACTAATCAGGTCTGTGTGTGGCTAGGGAAATGAAACTCAGCTTCCCAAAGATGTGATGAACCACAGTTAACTTATGTCCTAATCTTGAGTATGGACCTTCCACGGGGAATTCACACAATTTAATGCCCAAAAATATCCTAATTTTTAACAAAAAATCTAAGATGATAAAGAAAATAGTAATCGTGGAAGACATGGATTAAATAATACAAGTTAAAAAAATAAAGACTTTTGTGCACAGTCCTGTGCAGGAGCTCAATCCTGCGCAAAGTCCTACTAGTAGAATGTCAAGAAACAGATATTCCTCATTTTTACACAATATGATTAAGATGGTAATTAATCATGGAAGCAATTGCTTATTTTATTAAGTCTTTTAAATATTTTTTTGGGCAGTGCAGGAATAAAACACCTAAAAATGTGAGCTTTTCTTGCCAACCACACCCTCAAGAAATCCCAAGAAAATATTACCAAATTTTATGTGAAGCAGAGAGGTTAGTCCTATAGACTACAGTATGACCTGTGAAAATGCAATGAGAAGCAACATGGGGCACCAAAAGACGCAGGGTGGGCAGGAAATTTTGGAATTTGCTATTCTTCCATGTCTTGATGCCTCCTTGTCAGTGTTTTTGCAAATATAATTATGAGGGGAATTACAATGTTTATGCCACAGGTGTCCATTCTAGCAAATTGTGTATCCTCTTTGATTGTCCTCAGTAACGACACACATCTCTCAAGGTATATTTGTTTAACAAATATTGCATGGTGGAATTGAAGAGCAGGGAGAATGTGTTATTTTGTCACAGTACAACTACACCATGCTAGACTGTGAACATGCACGTCTCTCTCTATCCCCATAGGCTTCCAGGAGCGCTCTGTTCTGACAGCATGCATTCCAGCATGCGGGTCAGTGAGCGCATCTGCCGGAAGCCTCTGTTTACCTTAAGGGAGGATCGGATGCGTCATGTGCCGACAAGGTCCGGTGGGTGTCTTTTCTCTTATCTGCTACGGGCACTTTGATAGGCGGGCATGCTATTTAAAAAGACGTCCTCCCCTCATCTCGACACGCCCCCGGAAGAAGCAAGCGGGCGAAACGCATGTCGGGTGAAGGGGGGCAGCGTCTTGCTCTGGTTCTGGCTACCCCTTATCTTGGCTCATCTCCTGCCATAATCTTTATCAGGTATATGGCTGCTTTTGCATGTACTGTCATTATGACTTCCTTTAATAATTGGGCATTATTTATTTGGATTGAATGAAAGGGTTAATTGATGACCCTTCATTGGACTATATCCCATACCCACTATATTATGGATAGCCATTAATTATATTATATATATAATGCAGAAATATTTACTGGAAGGGAACCTTTAGCAATACTATATTATGATAGTTACTTATGAGCCTCCATTGATATTATATTCCTAGACAGGAGCTAGTCCCTCATACTGGGCTCTCTGTTTTTTAGTTATATGTATTTTTTTTTAAATTTGTTTGTTATATTCTTATTGATTGATGAAATAAAATTGATTATTTTATATTAATGGATCTCTTTGTTTCTCTGCACTAGTGATTTAGCGCAGGTGTGGTGGATTATGGATTTTTTTGAAGTGCCATTCATTGCATATTGACATCCAACTTTTTGATGTTAGGTTTCTATTACTGACACTTAATGGATTGCCCTTTGTAGTTAATAGGGAGCCATCCAGCATGACATTTGATTCATTTTTCCCTGTTGCTTTTGGAGACAGGGAGATTTCCATTGAGGAGGTGAAGGAGGTGCATAAGCACCACCTTGTGTTGGACCCAGAGCTAATGCCGAATTGTGGAGGTGTAACCACCGGACCTGCTTGTAGTAGTGCATCATCAACATTAAAAACATTTATTAAAAGTGTAAAAACGCATCAAAAATGCTACGTGTGAACATAACCCAAGATGTGGAGGAGCATTTGTTTTTTGGATATTTATTTTGCTTTATATATAAGTCATTACCCTGGAAAGGATGTTCCTTAACATTTTTCCCAGGAAAATCCATTTTGGTTTCGTTTTTGTATGTTTTATTGTGTGTCCGTAAAATTGGCGTAATACTCTGACAACATTGTTGACAGCAGTGACCTGGGAGTCAGAAATGCTTCCAGGGGTCTTCCCCATGCTGTTCCCATATCATTTTAGCATTGTTCCCATCGATTTGGGCAATTTTTAGGCCCTTTGCAGATGGCTGGGGGGGGCACCGGAAAAATGCTTGAATTTCCCTCAGACTTACATTGGGCTCGTTGCTCAGACCGAGCACTCGAGCATTTCAATTTGCTCGACCCAAGCAACGACTACCCGAGCATTTTAGTGCTCTCTCATCACTATTCTCTACATTCATTTCTCTGTGAGTTACAAAAACAGCCAATTTTCTAAACTGCAGGAATAAATTAGAAGATCCCAAAAATTGGGATTGCATGAAAATGCAATGGAAAATTCTGGAAAGACAATTAACAGAAGAATACTCCAGGCTCCAGTGCTTCTTGATAAAAAAAAGTGTGTTTATTGTTTTTAACTAGAGATGAGCGGTGTTCGACTAGAACTGTTCGCCAATCTCAAATTCGAGCTGTTTTGGGCGGTGTTCGAGTTGTTCGACGAACCCGAACGATTTGCAAAAAATTCGGCTGTTCGAGGTTATGTTCGATAACTGTTCGTGCACCAAAAGCGTGTCCTGCATGTCTGGCGCTATTTAGAGCACCAATCCTGCAGGGATTGTCTGCCACTCACTGTAATGCCACAGCCATGGTGGTTGTGGCATTAGAGTAATTGCCCAAATCGATGGGAACAGTGCTCACAGTGAAACATGAAAAGCCGGCAATTCAGCAGCGGCATCTACCGGTACCCGACAATTTAGAACCGAAAGAATAGAGCTTCACACATAGATTAGATAGATAGAAACATGTCAGTCACACATATAAGAAGCACAGTGACAGTGTTGCTTACTGTACTTGTCATTTAGTGTAAAGGATTTTTCAAAAAAAATAATAGTGTTTTCATGCACCGTCTCTTTAAAAAAGCCGGCCGGCAATTCAGCATCTGTATCCGACAATTTAGAATAGAAGGAATAGAGAATCACACATAGATTAGATAGATAGAAACATGTCAGCCATATATATACGAAGTACAGTGACAGTGCTGCTTACTGTACTTGTCATTTAGTGTAAAGGATTTATTAAAAAATATAATAGTGTTTTCGTGCACCGTCTCTTTAAAAAAGCCGGCCGGCAATTCAGCATCTATACCCGACAATTTATAACAGAAAGAATAGAGAATCACACATAGATTAGGTAGATAGAAACATGTCAGTCACATATATACGAAGTACAGTGACAGTGTTGCTTACTGTACTTGACATTTATTGCAAAGGATTTATTAAAAAAAATAATAGTGTTTTCATGCACCGTCTCTTTAAAAAAGCCGGCCGGCAATTCAGCATCTGTACCCGACAATTTATAACAGAAAGAATAGAGAATCACACATAGATTAGATAGATAGAAACATGTCAGTCACATATATATGAAGTACAGTGACAGTGTTGGTTACTGTACTTGTCATTTAGTGTTAAAATAAAGGATTTATTATTAAAAAAAATTGGCGTGGGGTTCCCAGTAATTTTAGTCTCTAGCGGAGGTTAAGCAGACAGCTGGGGCAGATGTTTGAAGCCTGGGAAGGGGGTAATACCCACGGAGCTTCCCAGGCTGCTAATATCAGCCCCCAGCTGAATACCTAGCCTTTACTAGCTATTAAAATGGAGGACCCCCCGAAAAAAAATGACGTGGGGTCCCCCTAATTTAATAGCTAGCAAAGGCTAGGCAGACAGCTGGGGGCTGATATTAATAGCCCAGGAAGGGAGCAATGAATATTGGCCCCCTCCCAGGCTAGAAACACCAGCCGTCAGCCGCCCCACCAGCTGACATCAAGCCCAGGTTAGTAATGGAGAGGCGTCTATAAGACACCCCCATTACTAACCCCATAGTCAAAGTTAAAAGAAAACACAAACACCCAGAATAAAGTCCTTTAATTGAAATAAAGACACATTCCTTTATTGTTCTAAATTAAACCATACTTACCATCACGCCCATTCCAGCTGAAGCCAACGATCTCCTGCAATAAAAGAAAAATAATAAAGCAACCTCATCCTTACCTTTCCATGGTTCCCACGATGGCTCCAGCTCTGCTACATCGAGATAACAGGCTGGACCGCAGCAGAAAGCTGCCATCCAGCCTGTCATCCCGCAGACACTGAGAAGCGCAGGCATGCTTGCGCTCTGCAGTGTCTGGCTGTGACGGCATAAAGATGAGACGAGTTCATGTCCAATGAACTCGGCGCACCTCATGCACGTCACTGACAGCGTGGGAGAATTCTCCTGCACTCAGCACTTCAGCGTGAGAATTCTCCCACGCTGTCAGTGACGTGCATGAGGTCAGCTGAGTTCATTGGACATGAATGAGCTCACCTCATGCACGTCACTGACAGCGTGGGAGAATTCTCACGCTGTAGCGCTGAGTGCAGGAGAATTTTCCCACGCTGTCAGTGACGTGCCTGAGGTGAGCCGAGTTCATTGGACATGACCTCGGCTCATCTTTATGCCGTCACAGAGAGACACTGTGGAGCGCAAGCATGCCTGCGCTTCTCAGTGTCTGCGGGATGACAGGCTGGATGGCAGCGTTCTGCTGCGGTCCAGCCTGTCATCTCGATGTAGCAGAGCTGAAGCTGTCGTGGGAACCATGGAAAGGTAAGGATGAGGTTGCTTAATTATTTTACTTTTATTGCAGAAGACATTGGCTTCAGCTGGAATGGGCGTGATGGTAAGTATGGTTTAATTTAGAACAATAAAGAATTGTGTGTTTATTTCAATTAAAGGACTTTATTCTGGGTGTTGTGTTTTTTTAAATACTTTACTAGAAATTCATGGTGGTCATGTCTAATATTGGCGTGACCCCATGAATTTCGGGCTTAGGGCCAGCTGATAATGCCAAGCTGGCCTTAACCCCTTTATTACCCAGTGAGCCACCGCACCAGGGCCCTGGATGAGTTGGGTACAGCGCCAGAAGATGGCGCTTCTATGAACGCGCCATTTTCCGGGGCGGCTGCGGACTGCAATATGCAGCGGGTGGGGTCCAGAAAGCTTGGGCCTCCCTGCGCTGCAGATTCCAGCCCCAAGCTGCCTAGTTGTACCTGGCTGGGCACAAAAATAAGGCGAAGCCCCACGAATTTTTTTTTTTAATTATTTCATGAAATTCATGGAATAATTAAGAAAAAAAGGGCTTCCCTATATTGTTGTGTCCAACCAGGTACAAATAGGCAGCTGGTGGTTGGGGGCAGCCCGTCCCTGCCTGCTGTACCTGGCTGGACACAAATATAGTGCGAAGCCCCACGTCAATTTTTTTTAAATTATTTCATGAAATAATTTTTTTAAAAAAGGGCTTCCCTATATTGTTGTGTCTGGCCAGGTACAAATAGGCAGCTGGTGGTTGGGGGCAGCCCGTTCCTGCCTGCTGTACCTGACTGGACACAAATATAGGGCGAAGCCCCACGTCAATTTTTTTTAAATTATTTCAGGAAATTCATGAAATAATGAAAAAAAAATTGATGTGCGGCTTCGCCCTATATTTGTGTCCAGTCAGGTACAGCAGGCAGGAACGGGCTGCTCCCAACCACCAGCTGCCTATTTGTACCTAGCCGGACACAACAATATAGGGAAGCCCTTTTTTTCTTAATTATTCCATGAATTTCATGAATTTAAAAAAAAAATGCGTGGGGCTTCGCCCTATTTTTGTGTCCAGCCAGGTACAACTAGGCAGCTGGGGGCTGGAATCTGCAGCGCAGGGAGGCCCAAGCTTTCTAGGCCCCACCCGCTGCAAATTGCAGTCCGCAGCCGCCCCGGAAAATGGCGTGTTCATAGAAGCGCCATCTTCTGGCGCTGTACCCAACTCATCCAGGGCCCTGGTGCGGTGGCTCACTGGGTAATAAAGGGGTTAAGGCCAGCTTGGCATTATCAGCTGGCCCTAAGCCCGAAATTCATGGGGTCACGCCAATATTAGACATGACCACTATGAATTTCTAGTAAAGTATTTAAAAAAAACACAAACACCCAGAAAAAAGTCCTTTAATTGAAATAAACACACAATTCTTTATTGTTCTAAATTAAACCATACTTACCGCCACGCCCATTCCAGCTGAAGCCAATGATCTCCTGCAATAAAAGTAAAATAATAAAGCAACATCATCCTTACCTTTCCATGGCTCCCACGACAGCTTCAGCTCTGCTACATCGAGATGACAGGCTGGACCGCAGCAGAACGCTGCCATCCAGCCTGTCATCCTGCAGACACTGAGAAGCGCAGGCATGCTTGCGCTACTCAGTGTCTGGCTGTGACGGCATCCAGATGAGCCGAGGTCATGTCCAATGAACTCGGCTCACCTCATGCACGTCACTGACAGCGTGGGAAAATTCTCACGCTGAAGCGCTGAGTGCAGGAGAATTTTCCCACGCTGTCAGTGACGTACATGAGGTGAGCCGAGTTCATTGGACATGACCTCGGCTCATCTGGATGCCGTCACAGTCAGACACTGAGGAGCGCAAGCATGCCTGCGCTTCTCAGTGTCCGCGGGATGGCAATCTGGATGGCAGCGTTCTGCTGCGGTCCAGCCTGTCATCTCGATGTAGCAGAGCTGAAGCTGTCCTGGGAACCATGGAAAGGTAAGGATGAGGTTGCTTTATTATTTTTCTTTTATTGCAGGAGATTGTTGGCTTCAGCTGGAATGGGCGTGATGGTAAGTATGGTTTAATTTAGAACAATAAAGAATTGTGTCTTTATTTCAATTAAAGGACTTTATTCTGGGTGTTTGTTTGTTTTTTTTAACTTTGACTATGGGGTTAGTAATGGGGGTGTCTTATAGACGCCTCTCCATTACTAACCTGGGCTTGATGTCAGCTGGCATTATAAGCTGACATCAACCCCAACCCTATTACCCCCTGCCACCGCACTAGGGCAGCGTGGAAGAGCGAGGCTAAGTGCCAGAATTGGCGCATCCTATGGATGCGCCATTTCTGGGGCGGCTGACGGCTGGTGTTTCTAGCCTGGGAGGGGGCCAATATTCATGGCTCCCTTCCTGGGCTATTAATATCAGCCCCCAGCTGTCTGCCTAGCCTTTGCTAGCTATTAAATTAGGGGGGACCCCACGTCATTTTTTTTGTGGGCGTCCTCCATTTTAATAGCTAGTAAAGGCTAGGTATTCAGCTGGGGGCTGATATTAGTAGCCTGGGAAGCTCCGTGGGTATTACCCCCTTCCCAGGCTTCAAACATCTGCCCCAGCCGTCTGCTTAACCTCCGCTAGAGACTAAAATTACGGGGAACCCCACGCCAATTTTTTTTAATAATAAATTTTTTATTTTAATACTAAATGACAAGTACAGTAACCAACACTGTCACTGTACTTCATATATATGTGACTGACATGTTTCTATCTATCTAATCTATGTGTGAAGCTCTATTCTGTCTGTTATAAATTGTCGGGTACCGCTGCTGAATTGCCGGCCGGCTTTTTTAAAGAGACGGTGCATGAAAACACTATTATTTTTTTTAATAAATCCTTTGCAGTAAATGACAAGTACAGTAAGCAACACTATCACAGTACTTCATATATATGTGACTGACATGTTTCTATCTATCTAATCTATGTGTGATGCTCTATTCTTTCTGTTGTAAATTGTCGGGTACCGCTGCTGAATTGCCGGCAGGCTTTTTTAAAGAGACGGTGCATGAAAACACTATTATATTTTTTAATAAATCCTTTACACTAAATGACAAGTACAGTAAGCAACACTGTCACTTTACTTCATATATATGTGACTGACATGTTTCTATCTATCTAATCTATGTGTGATGCTCTATTCCTTCATGTCTAAATTGTCGGGTACCGGTGTATGCCGCTGCTGAATTGCCGGCCGGCTTTTTTAAAGAAAGCGTCTTCTGAGCAGTTTGTCAGCTTTTGGACACCTTTGAAGGTGTTTTCTATGTGTTCCTATGTGTTTTTGTTTGCCTGCCATTGGTTTTAACGGTGTTCGACGGTGTTCTAAGGTGTTCGACGAACAGTTCGACGAACAGTTCCTCGAACATCCCGGTGTTCGACGAACCGAACCGAACCCGAACACTACGGGGGTGGCTCAACACTATTTTTAACATACATGTTTTGGGGGTGTACCCCTTCTTCAAATGACCAAGAGAAGTACTTAATTTGAAGGAGTATAACTTCAAAACACTTACCGTATTCAAACAATAAATACTGAGAAAAAGAAGTAAAACTGTGACCTGCATTTTGTAGTGGGCACTGTTGTTTTACAGGACTGGGTGTTATGTTCTGCTACCAGAGCTAAGGAAAGAGAGGAAATCTGTCCCTACGATAGAACTCAGCTGAATCCCTACGATGTAACAGGGAACCTGATCCTGCGATCAGACCTGCTAAAGTCCTAAGCTAGTCTGTACGGAGACCTATAGATGTGGGGAAGGAATCCCTACAAGTACTAAGGACTGGGAGGAAAATGGGACACCTCCTAACAGAAATAGTAGCAGACAGAAAAACAAACAAAATATATAGAACACTGAGGTCCGTAGACCAAGCAAACTAACAGAGTTAGATACAGAGCACAGGCTAGCTAGAAAGTAGTTATACAATGAAGTCCAGCAAAGCCAGAAGGGCGGAGCAGGATTAAATAGGCCAACAAGGTCATGTGACCAGCAAAGGAAAAAACCTAAGAGCAAGGTTCTAACAGTACCCCCCCTTCTAAGAGGATCCTCCGGATCCCCTAGGACCAGGCTTATCAGGAAATCTCCTGTGAAACGCTCTGATAAGTCTGGAAGCGGAAACATCATCTGACCTCACCCAAGAGTTATCCTCGGGTCCGAAACCTTTCCAGGCCACAAGATACTGCAAACTACCTCTATACCGTCTAGAGTTAAGGATGCGAGAAATTTCATATTCCCCGTCCTCCACCACCGGAGGAACAGAGGCAGAGGCGTCACCATCCGACACAACAGCTTTTTTTAACAGAGAGACATGAAATACCGGATTAATTCTCCAGGAGGTAGGAACCTCCAACCTAACAGCAGATTGGTTGACAACCTGAAGCACCTTAAAGGGCCCTACAAACTTGGGACCCAATTTCTTAGAAGGAATCCTCAACCGCAGATTCCTAGAGGACAACCAAACCATGTCACCAACAGCGAACAAAACCTCCTGTCGTTTCCTATCAAAGTAGTCTTTAGATTTTCTGTTGGCCTCCTGAAGATTACCACGCACATCCGTCCAAACTCTCTCCAAATCACCGGAAAAATTCTCCTCCTCAGACACGGCAGATACCAACTTGGAGAACGACCCAAACGACGGATGTCTCCCAGAACAACAAAAAAAAGGCGAACAACCAGCAGAAGAAGATGTATGATTGTTCAGAGCAAATTCAGCAAGTGGCAGAAACTCAGACCACCCCTCTTGATTGTCTGCCACAAAACAACGCAAGAACTGCTCAACATCCTGGTTTTTCCTTTCTGTCTGGCCATTAGATTCAGGATGATATCCGGACGAGAACGACAAATGAACTCCCAACCTGTCACAAAAGGCACGCCAAAAACGAGCCACGAACTGAGGACCCCTATCAGAAACAATGTCAGTAGGAACGCCATGAAGTCTGACAATTTCCTTGACAAAGGCCTTAGCGAGAGTTTTAGCGCAGGGCAGTTTGACGAAGGGAACCAAGTGACACATCTTGCTAAAACGGTCCACGACCACCCAGATGACAGTAAAACCCTCAGAGGGGGGAAGGTCAGTTATAAAGTCCATAGCCAAATGTGTCCAAGGAGCACTAGGAACCTCCAAAGGACAAAGCAACCCCGCAGCAGGAGCATGCGAGGACTTAGATCTAGCACATATAGTACATTGACGCACCCACTTAATGACTTCCTTCTGCCATCCAGGCCACCAAAAACTGCGACCCACCAGTCTCTTGGTCTCAGAGATTCCGGGATGACCTGCCAACCGAGATTCGTGACTAGAGATGAGCGTTGTTCTACTCGAACTGTTCGCCAATCTCAAATTCGAGCTGTTTTGGGCGGTGTTCGAGCCGGTCGGCGAACACGAACAATTTGAGAAAAATTCGGCTGTTCGAGGTTATGTTCGATAACTGTTCGTGCACCAAAATCATAACTGGATTTTTTCTCAGTAATGATGAAAATTAATGTTAATACGCAGTTTGAGTGTACAGCGGGGCGGGGGGAGGGGCAGGGGATGGATCTCTGCAGGAACAATGAAGATCTCCATTTTTTTTTCTCTTTCCCGCATTTGCAGTGGGGAGGTGCAATCTGTCAGCCTATCAGCAGCGCACACACGGAGCGAAGTGCTTTTTTTCACACAAGCAAGGGCATGTGTGATTGGCAGTGTATGTCACATGTCCTTGCCCTATAAGACCAAGCCATTTTCCCCGTCGCCACCATTTTCTCACTGCTGCAGCTGCGTGTTAGACGGCACCGCTGTTGCTGTGTGCGCTATACCTTGTTAATTTCAAGCCAATTTTCGCACAAATATACAGATAGCTTGGGAGTAGGGAATAGTTGTGATTGCAGTCCTTTTAAGGACTAGGTTACAGCATTTCCTACGACTTTTATCAGGCAGGTCTGTGCTCTTAAATAGATAGATTGTGGGAGTAAAGACTAATTGTAATTGGAGTCCTTTTCAGGACTAGGTTACATCAGTTCCTATCAGTTTTTGCCAGGCAGGTCTGTGCCAGTGCTGTGCAAGTTTTTTTCACAGCATTTGGCTGAATCTAGCAAAGCTAATCCTTTTTGGCCTATTGCAGAGTGTGTTAGTCAGTGGAGTAGCCTATCTGTGTTGCAAGATATACCACCTGTGTATAGAATACCAATTTTTTTACTGCACCTAGTGAAGTAAAATCTTTTGGGCATAGCATCATTCTATTAGTCCATCTATACTGACCTCCATCAGGTTGCAAACTGAATATAATTTTTTTCTGCATCTAGCTCTGAAAAAATATTTGGGCTTCTAGCAGTGTGTGGGACTTGGTCTATAAGTCCATCTATACTGACCTCCATCAGGTTGCAAATTAAAAATAATTTTTTTCTTCATTTAGCTCTGAAAAAATATTTGGGCTTCTAGCAGTGTGTGGGACTTGGTCTATTAGTCCTTCTATACTGACCTCCAGCAGGTTGCAAATTGAATATAATTTTTTTCTGCATCTAGCTCTGAAAAAATATTTGGGCTTCTAGCGGTGTGTGGGACTTGGTCTATTAGTCCATCTATACTGACCTCCATCAGGTTGCAAATTAAAAATAATTTTTTTCTGCATCTAGCTCTGAAAAAATATTTGGGCTTCTAGCAGTGTGTGGGACTTGGTCTATTAGTCCATCTATACTGACCTCCATCAGGTTGCAAATTAAAAATAATTTTTTTCTGCATCTAGCTCTGAAAAAATATTTGGGCTTCTAGCAGTGTGTGGGACTTGGTCTATTAGTCCATCTATACTGACCTCCATCAGGTTGCAAATTGAATAAAAAAAATTTCTGCATCTAGCTCTGAAAAAATATTTGGGCTTCTAGCGGTGTGTGGGACTTGGTCTATTAGTCCATCTATACTGACCTCCATCAGGTTGCAAATTAAAAATAATTTTTTTCTGCATCTAGCTCTGAAAAAATATTTGGGCTTCTAGCAGTGTGTGGGACTTGGTCTATTAGTCCATCTATACTGACCTCCATCAGGTTGCAAATTAAAAATAATTTTTTTCTTCATTTAGCTCTGAAAAAATATTTGGGCTTCTAGCAGTGTGTGGGACTTGTTCTATTAGTCCTTCTATACTGACGTCCAGCAGGTTGCAAATTGAATATAATTTTTTTCTGCATCTAGCTCTGAAAAAATATTTGGGCTTCTAGCGGTGTGTGGGACTTGGTCTATTAGTCCATCTATACTGACCTCCATCAGGTTGCAAATTAAAAATAATTTTTTTCTGCATCTAGCTCTGAAAAAATATTTGGGCTTCTAGCAGTGTGTGGGACTTGGTCTATTAGTCCATCTATACTGACCTCCATCAGGTTGCAAATTAAAAAAATTTTTTTCTGCATCTAGCTCTGAAAAAATATTTGGGCTTCTAGCAGTGTGTGGGACTTGGTCTATTAGTCCATCTATACTGACCTCCATCAGGTTGCAAATTAAAAATAATTTTTTTCTTCATTTAGCTCTGAAAAAATATTTGGGCTTCTAGCAGTGTGTGGGACTTGTTCTATTAGTCCTTCTATACTGACCTCCAGCAGGTTGCAAATTGAATATAATTTTTTTCTGCATCTAGCTCTGAAAAAATATTTGGGCTTCTAGCGGTGTGTGGGACTTGGTCTATTAGTCCATCTATACTGACCTCCATCAGGTTGCAAATTAAAAATAATTTTTTTCTGCATCTAGCTCTGAAAAAATATTTGGGCTTCTAGCGGTGTGTGGGACTTGGTCTATTAGTCCATCTATACTGACCTCCATCAGGTTGCAAATTAAAAATAATTTTTTTCTGCATCTAGCTCTGAAAAAATATTTGGGCTTCTAGCGGTGTGTGGGACTTGGTCTATTAGTCCATCTATACTGACCTCCATCAGGTTGCAAATTAAAAATAATTTTTTTCTGCATCTAGCTCTGAAAAAATATTTGGGCTTCTAGCAGTGTGTGGGACTTGGTCTATTAGTCCATCTATACTGACCTCCATCAGGTTGCAAATTGAATAAAAAAATTTTCTGCATCTAGCTCTGAAAAAATATTTGGGCTTCTAGCGGTGTGTGGGACTTGGTCTATTAGTCCATCTATACTGACCTCCATCAGGTTGCAAATTAAAAATAATTTTTTTCTGCATCTAACCCAGCCAATAGTTTTGGCCTAATACCACAGTTTGGCCACTCAGCTCTGCTCGGTTACCATCCATTGTTTTTTTGTGCAAACAACTCCAGAGTTGTGAATTAGTTAACCACCAAAATGAGTGGAAAAAGGCCTGCTGCTGGTGGAAAGGGGAATAGGCGTGTTGGGAAGGGGAAAAAAGGTTGTGTCCGTGGGGTAGGTGCAGAAGAAAGACCATCTTCCAGCCAAACTAAAATGTCTACTTCTTTTAGCGGACAATGTGATAAGATCCCTTTCTTACGGCCACGCCAATCGCTACAAATTCCAGATGAGGCACAAAAACAGCAGGTGCTTCAACGGATATCAAGTGCTCCTTTAAGTGGGCTCTCCTCCACATCAACTTCAACATCACAAATACTCCAGTCCTCAAAGGTGTCACCCAAATCGCACTTGCTTCCTCACAGCTCCCAAATCTCCAGCTGCCCGTCTGAGTATGAGGTAGAACAGATGGTTGAGTCTGCAGAGCTGTTTACTCATACTATAGCCTGGGAATCAGAGGTCGACTCCAGCGCTTCTGTGAATCCAGACGAGGAAATGATCTGCACTGATGCCCAGAATCTTTATGAGTCGGATCCAGGACCAGACGCAGAAGGTTCTGACCATAATGTAGACCGTCATTCCCAAACTGTAACTCCTGTTGGTGGAGACAATGAGGAAGACGATGATAAGACTCAAATCCCTGATTGGAGCGACAACTTTAGTTTTTTGTAAGGGCAGGAACAGGTTGGCTCTGAGGACGACGGGTGTGATAACGCACAGGGTGATGATGATGAGGTCGGAGATCCCACTTACTGTCAACCCACAGTCAGCCAAGAGATGAGGTCAGCAGAGGAGGTGGAGGAAGATGCTAGTGACGACGAGGTCAGGTTGCGCCTTCCTGGACAGAGACGTAGTACTGGAAGCACGTCAACAACTGCATCCTCAAACACAACTCTGCCTCTCACCACAAGTCGTGGTGGCTCTTCAGGTCGCATGGGTGCTAAGCCTTGCATAGCCTGGGCATTTTTTCAGATCGATAAAGATGACCCAACTCGTGTTATCTGTAACATTTGTCAGCAAAAGCTAAGTAGAGGCCAAAAAATACATAGTTTGAGTACTTCATGCATGAACCGGCACATGGACATGAAGCATAAGTTGCAGTGGGAAGCTCAGTGTGCTACAATGCGGTCTAGCCGGCCGGGCCAACCACCGTCTGCCATATCTTGTGCATCCGCGGCCTCTTCATCCTCTGTGACTGGGGGGACAGCAGTCACACCTGTTTTGGGGCGCAGACCTGCCACCTCTTTACCCGCAACAGCCAGCGTGATTGGCAGGTCATCATTTTCTTTGGAGGTGGTAACACCAGCTGGTCTTGAGCGCTGTCCGACATCGATAGCACCACCTTTGGATCAAGGCAACCTAACATGTCCGCCTGCATCTTCCTCACAGACCGGCAGTTTGCCGGGGACACCCTTATCAACCCCGTCTAAGCACAATAGCCAGCCCTCGGTCCCTCAGATGTGGACAAGTAAAAGACCATTTCCTCCTAGCCATGAGAAAGCTAAGAGGTTGAATTTCACCATCTGCAAGCTCTTGGCTACAGAAATGCTGCCTTTCCGCCTGGTGGACACAGAGGATTTTCGAGACCTTATGTCCGTCGCAGTGCCCCAGTACCAGATGCCCAGTCGGCACTACTTCTCAAAGAAAGGTGTGCCTGCGCTCCACCAGCATGTCGCACACAACATCACCGCTTCTTTGAGAAACTCTGTGTGTGACAGGGTGCATTTCACCACAGACACTTGGACGAGTAGGCATGGACAGGGGCGTTACATGTCGCTGACTGGGCACTGGGTAACTATGGTGACAGCAGGACAAGGGGCTGCTGTCCAAGTCTTGCCGTCCCCACGAGTTGTGCGTCAATCCTCTTTATGTCATTTTTCCTCCACTGCTTCTGCCTCCTCAACCTCCTCTCGGTCTTCCACCTGCACCCAAAGCCTGTCTGGTCATGCCACAAGCTTTCTAACTGCGCAGAAGGGATCCTGCACACCTCCTTACTATGCTGGCAGTAGGGCTCAACGTCATCAGGCGGTTTTTACATTGAAATGTCTGGGAAATGTGAGTCACACAGCTGAGGAGTTGTGGTCAGCTCTGGAGAACCAATTTCATGAATGGTTGTCTCCACTGGACCTGAAACCAGGGAAGGCCGTGTGCGACAATGCTGCAAACCTGGGTGCGGCCCTTCGCCGGGGCAATGTCACACACGTGCCTTGTATGGCTCACGTGTTGAACCTGGTTGTCCAGCAATTTTTAGCCCACTATCCCAGACTAGATGGCCTTCTGCAGAGGGCACCGTCGCTGTGTGCTCACTTCCGCCGTTCGCATCCCGCAGCTCAGCGACTTACATCTCTACAGAAGTCGTTGGGCCTGCCACTTCACCGGCTAAAATGCGATGTGCCTACCCGGTGGAATTCAACTCTGCACATGTTGCAGCGACTGTGGCAGCACCGACAAGCCCTGGTGCAATACGTTCTGACGTATAGCCTGGGCCAACGAGATTCAGAGGTGGGGCAAATCACGCTGGAGGAGTGGTCTCAGATCAGGGACCTATGCACCCTTCTGCACAGTTTTGAAATGGCGACGAAGATGTTTAGTGCTGACGATGCCATTATCAGCATGACTATTCCGGTGATTTACATGCTGGAGCACATGTTAAACAGAATTCGGAGTCAGGTGGTGGCACAAGAGGAGGTGGAGGAAGTAGAGGAGGAGGAGTTGTATGCGGAAGGGCTAACATCTGCAAGGTCCAGACGGTCGGCAGCACCAGGGCGGCAGGCATGTGAGGGTGGGGGAGATGATTTTACCAGGGCGCATGGTAGCAGCCAAACTAGTGAGGAAGGTGCAGGAGCCCAGGAAGAAGTGGAGGACGAACTGATGGAAGACTCATCAGATGAGGGAGACCTTGATCACATTTCTGTTGTGCGAGGTTGGGGGGAGAGGACAGAGGAAGGAAGCATGATTGTTACCTCGCCACCAACACAACAGGGACTTGGTGCTCCTGGATGCGCAACACACATGAGTGCCTTCTTGCTGCACTACCTGCAACATGACCCTCGAATTGTGAGAATTAGAAATAATCCTGACTACTGGGTTGCCACACTGTTAGATCCCCGGTACAAAAGTAAATTTGCAGAAATTATTCCTGCCATAGAAAGGGATGCACGCATGCAGGAGTATCAGCAGAAACTGTTGCAGAATCTTACATGTGCTTTTCCACAAAATACCAGTGGTGCACGTAGTGAATCTCACAGTTCCAACTTGCCAACCGTGGGACCGTCAAGTGTTCAGCACTCAAACCGTAACAGAACCACAGTATCTGCTGGTAACATCAATTTTGCGGAATCATTTCACCACTTTTTTAGCCCATCCTTTGCAAGGCCACAGGAGACAAGAAGTCTGACACATAGTCAACGCCTAGAGACGATGGTACAGGAGTATCTCCAAGTAAACATTGAAGCCACGACTGTGTCACTGGACCCTTGCTCTTTTTGGGCTTCCAATCTGGATAAATGGCCGGAGCTAGCCACTTACGCCTTGGAGATCTTGTCATGCCCCGCAGCCAGCGTTCTGTCTGAACGTGTGTTCAGCGCTGCTGGTGGTGTGCTGACAGATAAGCGCACGCGGCTCTCCACTGATAATGTAGACAGACTCACGTTCATAAAGATGAACAAATCATGGATCCGAAACGACTTTTCTACCCCTGTGTCATCCTGGGGAGAGTAAAAGCTTGATGATTGGTTAAAATCACCCTACCAACCGTTTTAAGCTTTCAAATTACTAATCATGTTTATCTGTATCTTGACTGGAAAATAATTTGGGCTTTGTAGCAGTGTGCAGCACTGATCCTATTAGGCCATCTATAATAAGCTTCACCAGATTTAAAATTAAAAATAATTTTTAGCTGCATCTAGCCCGGAAAATAATTTTGGGGCTCCGAGATGCGCAAGACACATAAGTGCCTTCTTGCTGCACTACCTGCAGCATGACCCTCATATTGTCAGAATTCGAAGTAATCATGACTACTGGGTTGCCACACTCTTAGATCCCCCAAACTTTTCGATCAACCTTTTCATTTTATTAAAGACCAAAAAAATGGTCATTTTTGAAATTATAAGCATTAGCAGGTTGTTAGAAACTGAAATCAAACAGTTTTCAACTCAAAACTTTATTCTAGGTGATGGTACATTTTCACATAGGACCCCTTGTTCGAAAGGAGCTTCTGAACTCTCTCGTCCATTGAATTTGTCAGGTTTTGGATGGTTTCTGCTTCAATTGTTTTGCATGAGGACAGAATACCCTCCCAGAGCTGTTGCTTAGATGTGAACTGCCTCCCGCCATCATAGACACTCCTTTTAATGATGCTCCAAAGGTTCTGAATGGGGTAGAGGTCAGGGGAGCATGGGGGTCACACCATAAGTTTGTCCCCTTTTATGCCCATATCAGCCAGAGATGCAGATGTTTTATGTGCAGCATGAGATGGTGCATTATCATGCAGAAAAATGATCTTGCTGTGAAATACACGGTTCTTCTTCTTGAACCATGGCAGGAAGTGCTGTTTGAGAAAATCCACATACATTATGGAGTTCATCTTTAGTGCCTTCAGGGATCCTAAAGGGGCCGACAATCTCTCTCCCCATGATTCCAGCCCAAAACATTACTCCACCTCCTCCTTGTTGGCGCTGTAGCCGTGTTTGCGTGGGGTGTCCATCAACCAGCCATCCTCCACTCCATTAATCTGGACCATCGAGCGCTGCACGGCACTCATCCGTGAACAAAACAGTTTTGAAATCAGTCTTCATGTAATGTTTGGCCCACTGGAGCCGTTTCTGCTTGTGTGAAGTGGATAGAGGAGGTCGACAGGATGGCGTATGCACAGCTGCAAACCTCTGAAGGACCCTGCATCTTGTTGTTCGGGGGACGTTGGAGGCACAAGCAGCTTCAAAAACTTGTCTGCTGCTATGACAAGGCTTTTTTGCCGCTGCTCTTTCAACCTGATGTAATTGCCTGTAGGAAAGAGTCCTCAATTTGCCCTTATCAGCACGCACACGTGTGTACTGTGAATCAGCTACATACTTCTTGATTGCCAAGACACTTCATCCTGATCATCGCACAATGTTGATTGTAGTCATGCCTTGACCTAAACACTCCACAATTTGTTGCTTCTCAGCAGCCGACACATCCTTTTTCTTTCCCATTTTGGCAGAAAATGTAGGCTGCTTAATAATGTGAGAGAGCCTTCTTAAGTAGTCTTGCCTTTCATTGGACACACCTGCCAAACTAATTAGCACAGGTGTCTGCAATTGCTTACAGTGATATAAAGAGCCCTGACACACATCACCATCAATGAGTTTAACTGACAAACAAACAAATTCTTCCCTTATCACTCCTAAACACTTTTTGCATAATAATTTGGAACGCGGTGTACATGTGCTTTTCCACAAAACACCAGTGGTTCACGTAGTGAATCTTACAGTTCTAACTTGCCAACCGTGGTCTGTATGGAATTGTTCAATAAAGGGCCCAAAATTAAGATAACATAGATGGGAGAGGTCTCTATGAATAGGAATTCCTAAGTATTTGATACCCTGTGAGGGCCAGGCTAAGGGAAAGTTGAACTGGATGGAATCCTATATGGATTTAGGGAGGGAGACATCGAGGGCCTCAGACTTCGCTGCATTGATTTTAAAATTTTACCATGTAACAAAGTGATCTATTTCAGCCATAACAGCAGGGATGGATATATGTGATTGAGTGATATATACTAGGACATCATCAGCAAATAGAGAGCACTTGTACTCGGTGCCTCCCACCTCAATCCACCTAATATTGGGGTTATGGCGAATTGATGAGAGCAGGTGCTCCGTCACTAGGATGTATAAGAGAGGGGACAGAGGACATCCCTGCCTTGTCCCATTGGTGATTGTGAAAGGTGATGAAAATGTTCTGACGCACCCCCTGGGCCTTGGGACACCCGGAGCCGGACCCTTTTTGGTGGATGCTGGTGGTTGTAGTCTTCGTGGCGGCGATCCGGTTCCGTGGCTCAGGGCGGTCAAACCAGTGGCGGAACTATTTATGTGGTTTTGATGTTTAAATGTCCGACTACGCCACCCGTGGATTGCGGTCAGAGTGAACCGCCGCTACAGGGCAGACCGCTAAGGCTGGTGTTGTGGGTGCAGCAGAGCGTAGCATAACTCCCCACGGGAGGAGTATAGCCTCAGGGCAGTGTATGCGGAGGATGGGGGTGATGGTGCAGGGCAGCAGCAGTAACGACACGGAGTCAGTGATGCAGTTCAGGGCCTTTAGTCACAGTTCTTATTATCCAGACCACGTCTGCAGGTAACGGCTGCCCACGTCGTACTGTGCTCACCAGGTGAGGGGCTCAGACAACTCCCAGATAACTTTGGAGCGCTTCACAGGACCCCCTTTGTGTGTCCTTTGTCTGGCCTTTCTTACCAACACTTCTGTCCGGCTGCCTCGGGCCTCCTCTTGGTAAACTTGGCGCCAGTTTCCCTGACCCTATGTGGTGCCTTCCTAGCGGGTGGAGCAAGGGGCTGCGCCACATAAAATGTCAGAGCCTCCGGTTTCTAGCTGAGGGTCGTTTCCTGCCTCCACTAGTTCGGGGACCGGTCTCCCCCTTTGGCCTGACCCCTCCACGCAGGTGGATTCGGGCGTGCGGTGGCGACTCGCCCGTCCGCACCCCTGGGATCCCTTCATTCCTCGTTCCTGGAGCCTTCTCCGCTCCTCTTCCTTCCTTCTCCCTCTTGCAGGCCTGGGCCTCTGTTACTAGGCCCGCATCCGGAGCAGAGCTCATGCAGAGCCCCTGCTCCCTGCCACTTCTGCTCAGACTTCTCTGCACTGAACTAAGATGGTGCCCACCTTTTATACTCCCTTCTCAATGCACCCAGGAACTGCTTCCTCCCTGCTCCTGCACTGCAGGGTTCCCCTTCCTCAGTGTTCCCTCCCCCCACTCCAGCCAGGGACAGGGACTGTCGTGCCCATGTCAGGGGCATATTGGTCGCCCTGCCCCACGGCAATGTGGTGTAATGCATGCAGGTGTCGGGTCCTGATCCACACTCCATGCTTATCTGAGAGTGAGATATCACACCTCTGGGTGAGGTGCAATACGTCTGTAGCAACCGAGCCCTCGGTGCTACAGTTCCATTTATCTTCAGCCTAGGTGACGTATTGTGATACAGGGCCGTGATTTTGGCTATAAAAGGGTCCCCTAGACCCCTACCCCAAGCTTTTTAAGAGAATCATATATGGCGTGCCAGGAGACTCTATGGAATGCTTTATCAGCATCCAACGAGAGTATCTACTTACAAATTTTTAACTGCATCTAGCCCAGGAAATACTTTGTGCCTAGTAGCAGTGTCTGCTAGTCAGCGGATTATCCCGGCTGTTAAGCAAGCTACACCACCTGTAGTTTGGACACTTAATTTTTTCAAAGGAAATGCTTCGGGACCACGGGATACTTAGTGAAGAGCATCAGGAGGCACCCCAAGGCATAGGGGCTGGGACTGGCACTAGGATGCCTTGCGGTGGACAGCCGAGCTCGATCCTTATAAAAGCTTTTTAACTGCAGCAGCTTTAGTGGACGCTACTGGAGCTGGAATTACGCGGCTGCTGGCATGAGACTTGCCCTCCAATAGATCCTTGTAAATGGATTTAAAGTGTATTCATTCAAATTAGAGGGACAATTTAAATTAAAAAGCTTAGAGCTGCCTCCACCACAGGGGGGCTCTCTCGACCCACCAGCGGACAGGCACCAGTATTGGGAGAGGGGGGCTGGCCGTCAGGGTTCACCGCGGCTCTGGCACAAACCCGGCGACACGGAGGTGGCACGGGCAGGAGCGGACTAGCCGTCTCGGCTTCTCACTTTTTGGATTTTAGAAGGGCATGACATGCCTATATCTGTGTCTCCCCCTCCTTTTACTCCTCCACCTCTTTTCTTTTCGCATGACTATATGTACTTGTCACTTTTCCATGTGTTAGTTGTGTCTTCTGAGCAGTTTGTCAGCTTTTGGACACCTTTGAAGGTGTTTTCTATGTGTTTCTATGTGTTTTTGTTTGCCTGCCATTGGTTTTAACGGTGTTCGAAGGTGTTCGACGAACAGTTCGACGAACAGTTCGGCGAACACACGGGTGTTCGACGAACCGAACCGAACTCGAACACTACGGGGGTGGCTCAACACTATTCGTGACACTCAATAAACAAATCTCTCCTAAAGGTCCCAGGCACAAACAACCTCCCATGAGGAGTGTCAGATGGGGCATTCTCCTGTGCTTTAAGAATCTCGTCTTCCAAAACGGAGTCCAAAGCAGCTATCACAACACCTTCTTGTAAAATGTTCTCCTCTTTCTCAGCACCGACTATGGGAGAAAAACTGCGAGACAAGGCATCCGCCTTAACATTCTTAGCACCAGGGATGTAAGTAACGGAGAAATTAAACCGCGAGAAAAACAGTGCCCACCTAGCCTGACGGGCATTCAGGCGCTTGGCAGCATCAAGATATATCAGATTTTTATGATCCGTAAGAACCTGAACGGGAAATTCCGCACCTTCCAAGAAGTGGCCCCAGTGTTCAAATGCGAGTTTAATAGCCAATAATTCCCGATTACCAATATCGTAATTCAGTTCGGTCTCCGAAAATTTTTTTGAAAAAAAGGCACAGGGATGTAATCCATCCCCGTTATCCTGAGACAATACTGCGCCAACCCCCACAGAGGAAGCATCAACCTCAACCAAAAACGGCTTAGTCACATCAGGCTACATAAGGATGGGAGCAGAGGTGAACCTCTCCTTGAGATACACAAAAGGTTCAATGGCCTCAGAAGACCACTGAACCGCATCAGCACCTTTCCTGGTGAGATCGGTCAGAGGTTTGACAATACTAGAAAATTTTTTTATGAATTTTCTGTAATAATTGGCGAAACCTAAAAACCTCTGTATCGATTTCAAACCAATAGGCCTAGGCCATTCCTGTACAGCTTGAACTTTAACCGGGTCCATCTCAAAACCTTCGCTGGAGATAATGTAACCCAAAAAACTAATTCTCTGTACAGCGAACTCACATTTCTCCAGCTTAGCAAAAAGCGAATTGTCCATTAACAATTGTAATACCTCACGTACGCTCCGCCAATGAGACTCCAGATCCGGCGAATAAATCAAAATGTCATCCAAATACACAACCACATTTTTGCCGATCAAAGGTCTAAGGATGTCATTAATAAGATTCTGAAAAAATGCAGGAGCATTAGTAAGACCAAAAGGCATAACCAGATTCTCAAAATGACCCACAGGAGTGTTAAAAGCAGTCTTCCATTCGTCACCCTCCTTCATGCGCAACAGATTGTATGCCCCCTTAAGGTCAATTTTAGAGAACCACTTGGCCCCCATTAACTGGTTAAACAGATCAGGAATCAATGGCAGTGGGTAAGGATTGCGTACAGTAATTTTGTTAATCTCACGAAAATCCAGACAAGGATGTAAACCGCCGTCCTTTTTTTTTACAAAAAAAAATCCAACCGCCACAGGAGACTTAGAGGGCCTAATGTGACCGGCGGCCAAACTTGTCTGTATGTATTCATCCAAAGCCTTCCTCTCAGGAATAGTAAGGTTAAATAAACGACTTTTAGGAAGAGTCGCTCCAGGGACAAATTCAATAGAACAATCATAGTCTCTATGGGGAGGCAAAACCTGCGATTCCTTCTCAGAAAAAACTCTCCAAAAATCCTGAATAGGAACAGGCAATTCTCCCCTATCCAAAGCTGCAATACGCCCGTTACAACACTTGTCATAACATTTATGGCTCCAGGATTTAATTTCATTGGTAGACCAATCCAGTACAGGATTGTGAAATTTTAACCAGGGCAATCCCAATATTACTGGAGAAGGCAAGTTATTCAAAACTACCAAATCCAATTTCTCATGGTGAACACCATTAATAGTGAGAGGAAATTCACAGACCTTGAGAGTAATATTCTTCAAAGGGGAACCATCCACAGAAACCACAGCAATGGGGGATGATAAAGGTTCGGGTTTTAAATTGAGTCTTTCCAAGAATCCCCCAATCAATTACATTCAGAGTAGATCCACAATCAACAAACACCCGAAATTCCATTAATTTTTCCTGAGCAATCGTGGAAGCAGCTAAAAATACACCCTTGGAATTTAAACAGGCAATACGGGCATGACTGACCATTTTTTTTTTTTCTTCATACGAAGCTCACAGCCTTTAATCAAATGACCAGATTTTCCGCAATAGAAACACAAGCCTTCAGAAAATCGACGGTCTTTTTCTTGAGAGCAAGGTGCCACCGATCCAATCTCCATCGATTCACCACTGCTAGTACACACATTCTCATAACCAGAAACTGACATAGCAGAGGATTTGCTCTCATTAACCCTTGCACGCAGTCTCCTATCCACCCGTATAGCTAATTGCATAGCCTGTTGCAAATCTTCAGGTGTAGGATAAGCAATTAGCAGGTCTTTAACCCTTTCATTGAGCCCAGCAAGAAATAGACTTTTCAGAGCAGAATCGTTCCACCCTGTTTGAGTAGACCAACGACGGAAATGAGTACAATATTTTTCCACATTACCTGATCCCTGTCTCAAACGTCTTAACTCAG
Source organism: Phyllobates terribilis (assembly GCF_046119375.1). Classification (NCBI taxonomy): domain Eukaryota; kingdom Metazoa; phylum Chordata; class Amphibia; order Anura; family Dendrobatidae; genus Phyllobates; species Phyllobates terribilis. The sequence continues at coordinate 20,390,027 of NW_027362768.1, forward strand.
TCTCAGCTGATGCGACACGGTCAGGATCATCATATAATAGTCCCAAAGCAGAAAAAAAACTATCCACTGATCTGAAGCATGTATCACTAGGTTGCAAAGAAAAGGCCCACTCCTGAGGCTCTTTGCGCAAAAGTGACATTATGAACCCTATGCGCTGGGATTCATCCCCAGAGGACTTGGGTCTCAAACGAAAATACAATAAGCAAGCATTTTTAAATGAAAAAAATTCTCGGTGTTCACCAAAAAATAAATCCGGCAAACATACCTTAGGCTCCAAGAAATGTGCTCCAGGACAGTTACTCACGTGCTGACGGAGCTCAGCCACCTCCAGAGAGAGTCCCTGCAGGCGATGAACCAAATCCTGAACCGACACCATGATGGAACAGAAAAATCTTTCCTTAGAGAATTTGCAGGCTGGACTTACTGTTATGTTCTGCTACCAGAGCTAAGGAAAGAGAGGAAATCTGTCCCTATGATAGAACTCAGCTGAATCCCTACGATGTAACAGGGAACCTGATCCTGCGATCAGACCTGCTAAAGTCCTAAGCTAGTCTGTACGGAGACCTATAGATGTGGGGAAGGAATCCCTACAAGTACTAAGGACTGGGAGGAAAATGGGACACCTCCTAACAGAAATAGTAGCAGACAGAAAAACAAACAAAATATATAGAACACTGAGGTCCGTAGACCAAGCAAACTAACACAGGCTAGCTAGAAAGTAGTTATACAATGAAGTCCAGCAAAGCCAGAAGGGCGGAGCAGGATTAAATAGGCCAACAAGGTCATGTGACCAGCAAAGGAAAAAACCTAAGAGCAAGGTTCTAACACTGGGGTCCTGGACACAAATTCCATTAAGGACAACATCTGCAAGAAGTTTGTATGTTCTCCTTGTGTTAGCGTGGGTTTCCAATGGGTACCTTGGTTTCCTCCCACACTCCATAAACATACCATATGGAATTTAGATTGTGAGCCCCAGTGGGCACAGTGATGATGATGATGTCGTTAAAGTGCTGTAGAATATGATGGTGCAATATAATACAGCTGGAGCCAGTGATAGTGATGCCACTGCTACTAATTGTGCCTCCCACATTCTTATTGCCAGATGCTGCAGTATGATTTTGTTTATATTGTATTTTTTTATATCACCATATGCCCAAAAAGTGTTTGGACCCCGATATGTTGATTCCTAGATGCATAAGTTGATATATTGCTGTTTAAATAAAATGGTATTACAGCTATTGTGACTGTCAGAACAGCTAAAAGTGAAAACTTCTATTTTTTTAATATCTAATCTAATTGCCAAGATGATACTACCCTATGTGGCGCTCTACATTTTTCTCTAGTTTCCAAAAATGGAGATTTTTCTGCATATATCAGAGCTGGCGTTCATTCAGCAATTTTGTCCAGAAAAACAATGTTTTTTTATACATACAGTACAGACCAAAAGTTTGGACACACCTTCTCATTTAAAGATTTTTCTGTATTTTCATGACTGTGAAAATTGTACATTCACACTGAAGGCATCAAAACTATGAATTAACACACGTGGAATTATATACTTAACAAAAAAGTGTGAAACAATTGAAAATATGTCTTATATTCTAGGTTCTTCAAAGTAGCCACCTTTTGCTTTGATGACTGCTTTGCACACTCTTGGCATTCTCTTGATGAGCTTCAAGAGGTAGTCACTGGAAATGGTCTTGCAACAATCTTGAAGGAGTTCCCAGAGATGCTTAGTACTTCTTGGCCCTTTTACCTTCACTCTGCGGTCCAGCTCACCCCTAACCATCTCGATTGGGTTCAGGTCTGGTGACTGTGGAGGCCAGGTCATCTGGCGTAGCACCCCATCACTCTCCTTCTTGGTCAAATAGCACTTACACAGCTTGGAGGTGTGTTTGAGGTCATTGTCCTGATGAAAAATAAATGATGGTCCAACTAAACGCAAACCGGATGGAATAGCATGCCGCTGCAAGATGCTGTGGTAGCCATGCTGGTTCAGTATGCCTTCAATTTTGAATAAATCCCCAACAGTGTCACCAGCAAAGCACCCCCACACCATCACACCTCCTCCTCCATGCTTCACGGTGGAACCAGGCATGTAGAGTCCATCCTTTCACCTTTTCTGCATCGCACAAAGACACGGTGGTTGGAACCAAAGATCTCAAATTGGACTCATCAGACCAAAGCACAGATTTCCACTTGTCTAATGTCCATTCCTTGTGTTCATTAGCCAAAACTTGTCTCTTCTGCTTGTTGCCTGTCCTTAGCAGTGGTTTCCTAGCAGCTATTTTACCATGAAGGCCTGCTGCACAAAGTCTCCTCTTAACAGTTGTTGTAGAGATGTGTCTGCTGCTAGAACTCTGTGTGGCATTGACTTGGTCTCTAATCTGAGCTGCTGTTAACCTGCGATTTCTGAGGCTGGTGACTCGGATAATCTTATCCTCAGAAGCAGAGGTGACTCTTCGTCTTCCTTTCCTGGGGCGGTCCTCATGTGAGCCAGTTTCTTTGTAGCACTTGATGGTTTTTGCAACTGCACATGGGGACACTTTCAAAGTTTTCCCAATTTTTTGCACTGACTGACCTTCATTTCTTAAAGTAATGATGGCCACTCGTTTTTCTTTACTTAGCTGCTTTTTTCTTGCCATAATACAAATTCTAACAGTCTATTCAGTAGGACTATCAGCTGTGTATCCACCAGACTTCTGCACAACACAACTGATGATCCCAACCCCATTTATAAGGCAAGAAATCCCACTTATTAAACCTGACAGGGCACACCTGTGAAGTGAAAACCATTTCCGGTGACTACCTCTTGAAGCTCATCAAGAGAATACCAAGAGTGTGCAAAGCAGTCATCAAAGCAAAAGGTGGCTACTTTGAAGAATCTAGAATATAAGACATATTTTCAGTTGTTTCACACTTTTTTGTTAAGTATATAATTCCACATGTGTTAATTCATAGTTTTGATGCCTTCAGTGTGAATGTACAATTTTCACAGTCATGAAAATACAGAAAAATCTTTAAATGAGAAGGTGTGTCCAAACTTTTGGTCTGTACTGTTTATATGTAAAAGAAAACAAGTGGAGTATAAGCTGGTATACATGCAACGTATAGGAACATGTTCACACTGGCCATTAACCGGACAAAACCTAAGATAAAACAAAATGAACATATACCCTGCTATAAGTAAGTAAAAGGCAATAGTGCATATTAATAACATAGGGTGCTTAGTAAACAACTTTGTTTATAAAAAAAAGCATAAAAACCATCCCACCAGTAACAAGGTGTAGCCAATCGGGATGCTTCTAACCTCTAGAATTAAAACTTAACCATGTGTCAAAGTGACGTCAATGTGAATAAGGGCCGAGCAGGACACCCACCAACTATGGACATCCAGCAATGGGAAGCTAAATAAAAATAATGCCCAGCTCAAAGAAAGGGAGGCACTTGCGTGCAAGAACCTAAAGCAAATTCAAAAGAAAATGAACTAGAGTATACGTTGGTATACATGCAACATGAAAGAGCATGTTCACACTGGTCATTAAACAGACAAAACCTAAAATAGAAGCAGAATTAACATATACCCTGCTAGAAGTAAGTAAAAGCAATTGTGTATGTTAATAACATAAGGTACTTATATATGTAAATTTAATTTCTTAATTGCAGAAAATCAAGATCCTTCATCTGAAACAGTGAAAAAACACATTCTTTGTTGGAAGAGAGGAGGAAGAAGAAATATAGGGAGCTGATTGGCTGCTTAAAAACATTCCCTGGCTGATTTTTAATCAAAGATTGATTTTTTTTTTATTGAAGAGATAGCACCTCTCATGACTATAGCATGTGTCAGGTACTGCAGTTTAGGTTTATTCACTTGAAAGGGGCTGAGTAAAAATACCAGAAACTGACTTTTACCTCAAATCCAAATTTCCTGAAAGGGAACTTTTCATCTTGTAAAATGCTATTTATCTGCAGATATAGGGTTAATCTGCAGTTAAATATTATTATAATGCTGCACGGCCACTGCACTGAAAATGCGGCTACAGGGAGAAAATTAGCTTATTTTCTTCTGGGAGCCCCTGTCTTTTAGCCATGGGGACGTGCACCTCTCACTATACTGTGAGTAACGATTATAAGCACACCCCGGCACTTTGATTGAAAGCTTGCTATAAGGTGCATCTGTGTAGAATTAATATTCTAGGGGATCCTAGAGCAGCTCCAGAGAGAAAATAAGTTAATTTTCTCCAGGTAGCCACACTTTCAGTAAGACAGCTGGACTGCATGGCAGCGCCATTTACCTGCAGATTAACCATATATCTGCAGGTAGATAGCATTTTGCAAGGTCCTGAAAGCGATACAAGTGAAAATAACTAGAAAAAATAAAAGTTAATATGGTGAAGCATCCCTACAATGTCTCAGCTATGATTCAAGAACCTCCTTTCCAGAGCTATGTACAGTGCACAAAACAATCTAGCATTAGCTACAGAATTAATTTCATTGCAGCAAACATAAATATTATGTATTCAATACAAAGAAAGTGTGTGGATCCACTTAGCTGCAAATCTCTGCAAAACAGAGAAGGTTTATTTAAAAAAATATATAAATGTTTTTGCAGAAATGCAAATTAGTGTCTGCTTTCTCCTGAAAATATTTGGCAGTAATTTCATTCACAATACATTATGTGGAGCAACAATACAAACATTTGTGCATTATGAAATACATTTATTTTCTGTCTCCAAAGGTTTTAATCCAAACAAGCCAGCACAGCCAAGCATTCTGATTCATCACTACGGTAATTCTCACCAGAGATGACCCGTGTCTTTCATGTGGAACAAAAAAAATATAAAAACAGATACAGATGTAATAAGTACCACGTGAACAGATGGGGCTACATCTTTATGAATAATGCGTCATGGTGAGTACCATGTTTGTGTTGAGCGACCACTCTCCATGCAAAGTTAGGGCTCTCTCACACGAGTGTGGCGCCCCTGAGGGTTCAGTCGCCACAGAGATAGTGCACCTCACTTGAGTTGTGGTGTCTCCCTTCTCTCAGGTAAGATGGGAGTGCTGCACGGAGCCCCAAAACACCCGCATCCAACAACACACTGCTCCAGGCCAGCAGGAGGGGCAAGACGCAATGTAGTTTTCTGCTGAGCCCTGGCCCTGGCTGGAGTAGGGGGGAACGAATAGTGGGTGTGGGTGGAGTAAGCACTGATACAGTAGATATAAAAGGAAGACATCTTAGTTCAGATCGGGACAGTAAGAGGTGGAGTGAGTGGAGTTTAGTGAGGGCTGTTCAGAGGAACCGTCCGGGAGCAGAGGCTCAGTCAGAGCTCTGCTCCGCAAGTTAGGGCCCAGGATAGAGGCCCCGGAGGGGCAGGGAGTAGGAGCAGGGAGTAGGCTCCATTCTCCGTTCTATGGCGCTTGCAGGACGGCACCCGTACGTCCCGCTCCTGCCAGGTGTCAGAAGGGATCGGTTGCTTCATTCTAATCTCCAGGGGGTCAGGTTGGTCCCCGATCCGACGTACAGGAAGGACTTCAGCATACCCGAGCGGGATTGAGAGTGGGCAGCGTAGGGCAGCGGTGAGAAGGACCAAGTGTGAAGACGGTCAAAGTAGGAACACGAGAAAGTGGGGTTCCATCAGGCATTCCTAAGCTGCTTGAAGAAGGACTGAACCCCTGCCCGGTGAACACAGCGCGACGAGGGAGGTCTTCACCTGTAAAGTGAACTTGTGAGTTGCCTAAGAACTGTAAGTAAAACCTTGGACGACTGCATCGAACAGCCTCTGTCTGTTTCTTCACCGGCGCCATTAATCCTCACCGCACTACAACGCCCAGCGCACCATTCATCTGTACTACACTGCCCTGAGGCCCGCTCCGCCTGTGGGGAGCCGTACCATCCTTAGCTGCCCTGACATCTGCCTCAGAGGACTGTTGCAGCGCAGGTGATCCTCACCAGACACCACAGGTGGCGTCACGAACTCTTTGAACATTAGCCAATAATCGGTATCCCCTTTTGTGCACTGACCGCCCTGGGCCAGCCACCATGATAACCCCAGTGATCTGCCACCGGCCCCCCAGAGTCCCGAGTGTATAAATCGGACGAGTGCAATCCAATAAAAAATAACATTGCACTCAGACCAATGCTATTCAATGAAGTAGTGCGGATCTGTGTATTTTTTCTCAGCTGTATTCGGCATGCTGCGATTTCACTCCGAAATCAATATAGTACGAGAAAAAAATTACATGCCATACAGACCATCAGTATGTCATCTGATTTTTATGGATATATCACAATTCTGTAACATAAGGAAACTGTAAATGGTCTTATTAATGATTAATAACTGCTGAGTAAAAAAACGGGTTTCATACTGACAGCACACGGATGCCAAGTAAGAAAGAATCATCCCACTTTTCTGGATGAGAATGGGACCGATTTTTTATACGCTAGTGTATCGGATTGCACTCAGCCTTACACGTCTATGAGTCCATGGAGAAAATAGATCCAAACTTGGATGACATCTAAGTGCAGTCAGAGTTTCAATTACAGACTGAAACATCGGGGTTCCCATCAAAATCTCCAAATGACGTCATTCAAATGAAACCCTCGAGGGATTAATTCACTATAATGAGGCAACAGAGTTACTCTGTACTCCATCTGGCCTCTGTTCAGCGGTGTCCTTCTTTTCAGAGGTGCACAAAACTGTGGTCGACCACTCCTTTATGCATTATTAAAAAGACGGACACTTCTGGATCATAGGCCAAACGTCCACAGTGTCTCCAACTGTCTCATTATAGGGAATCTTCCGCCATATTTCAGAGATTTATGTGGCACCCCAGGGGTCCAGTTGCGACAGTGGCATTGCCTCCCTCACAGGGGGTGATGCCATGCCTGGAAGCAAGGAGGGGTCCCCTAATCAGGTTTACCAGCATACAACACTTTCCTGGCTCCAGACCAGAAAGAGGAGCTCCTCCCCTTCAAACTGGAATCTGGAGGCGGGGTTAGTAAGAGTGAGTTGAGAGGAGTAGGAGACAGGACAGTGACGAGGAAGGACCTGGGGAAGGGAGCTGTGGATAAGCTCACCCCAGAGAGAAGCGCAAAGCAACCGGACACCGGAGTCCACAGTTGTGGGGCACTGAAGGCCCAACAGCTAAATCCGGAGGGCAGGAGACTGCAGGTCTCCTGGCCCCACCAGATGCCTGGTGGCACAGCAGCACCATAGGGCCCAGCACCACCATGTGGGAGCGACACTTAACGAAGGCCCGAGCTGCCTGCCATATGGGTGAGGAAAAAGACGTTTTACTCAGGGACGAGGGCCGCAGCATAGCTTCAAGCAGCAGGGCCAAAGAGATTAGCGCAGAGGGAAGGCCTACAACTTCACCTGGCGAGGTGGATCTGACGCGCCCCTGGGCCTGCTGTGTCGCGCAGCGTCTCGCGCACGGGGGCTTACCCGGAACCGGATCAGATGAGGGTTGTAGTCTCCGAGTGGCGGGGACCCGGTCCGTGCCCAGGGGGTCAGACTCAGTGTGTGGCAGTCTTGATAGATGCTATTTGAGTGTCGACTACGCCACCCGTTGATTTGCAGCTATGGAGCTGCCGCTGCAGGGCAGACCGCTGAGGCCGGTGTAGAATTGTGCAGCGTGATAGTATAACCCCCAACGGGAGGGGTATGGCCTCAGGGCAGCCGACGTGGAAGATGGGGGTAGCAGGAACCACTCAGAGACGGTGCGGTGTAATTCAGGGTCTTTACTGGTAACAACGATAGACCCTCCCGTAGTACTTGCTAGCGAACGGGGCCTGGTCAGTCCTTGAGCAGATGGGATCTCCCCTGGCCAGGCGGAGTTGTAGGCCTCCCAAACTGACTGTACTCTTCTGGCTACCTTGCTAGAAGCGGATATAAGTAGCCCACGTCCCTGAGTGTACCGTGTGGTGCTCACCCGTATGGCCGGTGACTCGGGGCCTTCTATTGGCTTCCGCTCCACGATGGCGGTGCTGGTCCCACACGTGTGACCGTGCCTTCGGGTTTCTGGGCCTGAGGACCTGAAATCCCCTGCCGGTCGGCTTCTGCTGCTGGGTAAGAGTTAGTCCCCACAGCCTCGGACGCCGGGTCCGGTAAGAAAGCTTCTCAGTCAGGGCGAGCTCTGCAGCTGCCAGCCCCTGACTCGTAGTAGTATTGCTCCCACTGAGCTCCAGCTGTTTCTTCCTATGACTGTCTCTTGTCTCTACTCTCCTAGACTCTCAACCCTGCTTCAGCCCCGGGTTTATATAGGGGAAGTTCTTCCCCTCCCAAGACTGGGCAGGAGGTGTGGCATGCACAGGATCCCTGACCAAAGGACCTCCCACCTGCTCTCAGACATAACATCTCTATCACTGTGGCAACCAGACCCCTGGGGTGTCACATTCCCCCCTAGTGAAATTTAGTACTCCGGGACTAAACATATTTTAGAAAAACATAACAAGATAAAAACAATAATAATACAATAAGAAAACCATATAAAGATGGTTACGGCATGTCCGTAACCGGGTGCAGTCTTTGAAGAAAAGCAAGGTGTCCATTTCACCAAAACAGGGAGACGTAACCAGGTAGGGGTTTGTCCTACCCCGAGTCCTTAACAGTCTTTAGTCCGTCCTGGGTTACGCTCCAACTATGTACAAGGATTCCTGGTAAATCCACCAAGGACTCCTACAAATAACTAGAAACACAAAATTATACACAAGCAACAATACACAGGTAAACATAAATAAAACAATTTATACACTTCAAATCCTCCACCGTGCGGGTAACTGGCCTCTAGTGGCCCTAGTGGACCTACGGAGCTGACTGCCTAGCCCTGAACTACAGGGTGTAGGAGCTGTCAAGGGTAAACTGGGCAGCTGTCTAACGGCTCTTTGGCTCACTAGGGATATGGCAGGCTCACTGCAAGCAGAGGGTTGATCCTCCTGGTCTGCGGGTGTGGGGTCTTCTGCCTCCTGGACCGGCTGTTCTTCCAGCTCTACCTGTTGCTCCGTAGGTGCTTGGGATGCTGGTTGGAGGAAGGTGAGTACGGGTACCACAACTGCACCATTGACTTGAGTCCAAGACCGAGGGAAGTCCCCGAGCACAGTACTAACCATATCTTCCCTTTCCTCTACGGGTCGATGGTCTTCTTGTTCCTCTTCAGGGTTCCTCAGTTGTTCGGGACACTTCTTCAGGTGGTCCCGGGATACAATAGCTGTGGTTTCCCCTCCGTCTTTACTGATGGTACAAACCTTTGGATTCTCGTGGCTTGAGGGCAGTACGGTGTACGGGTCCTTTTCCCACTGGTCGTCCAACTTGTGGAGCCGTCTCTTCCTCTTCAAGACCTGCTCTCCGGGTACCAGGGGAACAGCGGGAGCATACTGGTTGTAAGTTTTCTCTTGTCTTTTCCTAGCCTGACAGAGACTTCGCTCCATGCTCTCCTGTACTCTCCGGTACTGCTGCTGCCTCTCCGTGTCCCAGTCTGTTTCTGGTGAAGTGTCCTCGGGTGTCAGGACTCCCATTTCCAGGTCAACAGGTAACTTACCAGGTCTTGCCCTCATTAGGTAAGCCGGGGTACAGTTGGTGGAACCTACCGGGATGTGGTTGTATAGGTCCACCAGATCGGGCAACTTCTCAAGCCACAGACTGCGTTCTTCCAGGGGCAACGTTTTTAAAAGATCCATTACCACCTGGTTCATTTTCTCACAAAGTCCATTAGTTTGCGGATGGTAGGGTGTCGTCCTTATCTTCCGGCAGCCATACAGATTGCAGAATTCCTGGAAGACCTCCGCTTCAAAGGCAGGTCCCTGGTCCGTCAGCACTTGGTCCGGGTACCCGTGTGGACGGCAAAAGTGCTGCTGGAAGGCTCTAGCTGCTGTTTGAGCCGTTAAGTCCTTGACGGGGACGACAACCAAGAACCGGGAGTAATGATCCACGATGGTTAACGCGTAGACGTAGCCACTTCTGCTTGGGGTCAGTTTTACATGATCCAAGGCTACCAGTTCCAACGGTTGCCGGGTGACGATGGACTGCAGGGGAGTCTTCTGGCTGGCACGGTCCTTCCTTCTCAGGTTGCACGGGCCACAGTCTCTGCACCACTTCTCAATGGTTCCCCTCATGCCTACCCAGTGGAATCGCTCGCGCAGCAGGAACTCCAGCTTCTTCCACCCGAAGTGTCCAGCTCCGTCGTGGTATGCCTCCATCACCATGGCTGCGTCTCTTCGTGGCACCACTACTTGCCAGAGTAGTTCATGCGTCCGGGAGTTAACCATTCTGCGGCACAACTTCCCCTTGTAAAGGAACAGTCGACTCTTCTCTGCCCATAGTTGTTTGGCTTCCTCCGGAGCGTCTGGTTCAAGGCAAGCCTCCGGGCGAGTCAGCATCTCCTTCACCAGTCGGACGGCAGGGTCGCTGTCTTGCGTTTCCGCCCAGTTGTAGTGAGGTAAGGGGTTCAACGTAGCAGCCTGCTTACTCCTTACCCGGTGGGAATACTGGATAGTCCCATGATGGTGGAACGCAGGGAGTTCAACTTCTTCCAGTCCCTCCGGATCTTCTCCTTCGTCCGGCAGGTTGGGCATCCTGGAGAGGGCATCCGCGTTGGTATTGGAGCGTCCGGCCCGGTATTTGATTGTGAACTCGTAGTTGGACAGACGGGCCATCCACCTCTGCTCCAGGGCACCGAGTCTTGCCGTGTCCAGGTGTGTCAACGGGTTGTTATCCGTGTACACGGTGAACCGGGAAGAAGCGAGGTAATGCTTAAAACGCTCGGTGACTGCCCATACTACGGCCAGGAACTCTAGCTTAAATGAGCTGTAATTCTCGGGGTTCCTTTCGGTGGGTCGCAGTTTTCGGCTGGCGTAGGCGATTACTCGTTCCTTCCCCTGCTGGATCTGGGACAGTACGGCTCCTAGCCCGATGTTACTGGCGTCGGTGTAGAGGATAAAGGGCTGGCTATAATCCGGGTACGCCAGGATTTCGTCCCCCGTGAGGGCCATCTTCAGCTGGCGGAAGGACTCTTCTTCCAACTCCTCCCATTTGAAGGGCGGCTTCTGGTTCTTGGCCTTCCGGGACTGGCCTATCAGGAGGTCCTGCATAGGTGCTGCCTTTTTGGTGAAACCGGGAATAAACCTTCGGTAGTAGCCTACCAACCCGAGGAACTGCCGCACTTCTTTTACGCTGGAGCGGCTTGGCCATTCCTTAATTGCGGTGATCTTATCAGGGTCGGGAGCCACTCCGTCAGCGCTCACCACGTGTCCCAGGTACTGCACCTTTGGTTTCAGGAGGTGACACTTGGAGGGTTTCACCTTTAGGCCGTAACTCGCCAGAGCTTCGAACACTTCCGCCAGGTGTTTCAGGTGGTCCTCATACGTCTTGGAATATACGATGACATCGTCCAGGTACAACAAGACCGTCTCGAAGTTTCTGTGGCCCAGACAACACTCCATTAGTCGTTGGAAGGTTCCTGGTGCGTTGCAGAGTCCGAACGGCATGCAGGTGAACTCGCTAAGTCCCATCGGGGTGGTGAATGCGGTCTTCTCCCGGTCCGCCTCTGCTACAGGAACCTGCCAGTACCCGCTAGTGAGATCCAAGGTAGAGAAGAAGTTAGCAGATCTTAAAGCAGCCAATGACTCCTCTATCCTTGGTAAGGGGTACGCATCCTTGTGTGTGATACGGTTGATTTTCCGGTAATCTACACACATCCTCATGGTGTTGTCTTTTTTTCTGACTAAGACTAGTGGAGCTGCCCAGGGGCTACAGCTATCCCTGATCACCCCAGCCTCCTTCATGTCTCTAAGCATCCCCTTGGCGTGTTGGTAGTGGGCAGGGGGTACGGGTCGATACCTCTCTTTTATAGGAGGATGGTCTCCCGTGGGGATGTGGTGTTCTACCCCCTTGACTCGCCCAAAGTCTAACGGGTGTTTACTGAACACTCTCTCGTACTCCTGAACCACCCGATAGACTCCTTGTTTCTGGTGTGAGGGAGTGGAGTCAGTACCCAGATGTAGTTGCTGACACCAGTCCTCCATGTTTTTCTTAGAGCCGTTACCTTCCTCTGGGTGAGTTGGAGGCAAGGGTTCCACAGATTGTATAGAATTTTGGTTAATGGTATATAATTTGGCTAGCGTGGCATACCGGGGCAGGTACACTTCCCTCTCCCCGATATTTATTATGCGAACGGGCACCCTCCCATGGCGTACATCAACCACCCCCCGTGCTGTCAAAATGGTGGGCCTTTTGTCTGAGTAAACTGGTTCTACCATTGCCTGGTAATCCCTACCTCTCAGACCAATAGCTGCCCGGCACCAAATCATCATTTCACTTTTTTGAGGGCATGGCAATAGGAAAAGGGTCACACATTCTTACGCTACCAATCTCACCACCGGAGAGTTCCACCTGTTGCCGTCGCATCAGTGCCCGGATCTCTTTCTGGAGCACCCGCTGCTCGCCGGAGCTGGCGTTCTTGGCAACCTGCTGTAAAAGGAAAATCACCTCTGCAAGACAATTTTCAATTACATTAGTTCCTAGAGTTATTTTTGGGTGACTCTCATGTTTGTCAATATCTACAATGATCAGTCCCTGTGCTGCCAGTTCGACTCTACCGATTTTGATGGTCACCTCTTTAAATCCGATCTGTGGCACGGGCTGGCCATTGCTGGCGATGATACTCAAGTCGTCGTCAGGGTAGCGGGTAATATCCGAGTCATTCCAGTACTGCTTAAAGAGCACGTATGGGATGGTGGTGACCTGCGACCCGGTGTCCAGTAGGGCACTCATGGGAATGCCATCCAGTACCACCGGCAAGACTGGACGTCCTCCCACATATCTGTCGCGCCAGTTCGATGGGCCTGGTGATCTTTTTCCTGGGGGTTGGCCCTCTACCCCAGGTTGTGCCCGTTTAAAGAACAGTACCTTGCCATATGTCCGGTTGATTGCAGCGGCGGCAGATGGGTCGTCCGTCCTCGCTGTATAGGTCACTGGGTCTTCCTCTGGCCGGTGGGGTCCTCCTTGGTCGACGCCACGGGATGTCCTCCGGTCCGGATGCCAGCTGGATCTTCCCTGGGGTGGAAACCTGTAAAGACTGCACAGTTCGGGTTAGCGCAGCAACGCTCTTAGCTAGCTCTTGGACCTGATGGTGTAGGTCTGGAGCCGGGTCATTGTCCAAAGCCTGCGCATCAGCTCCCACAGGCCCTGCCGACAAGGGCGCCGCCTCCTGGTGGTAAGTAATAGCTGGGCGCCTGTGGGTCATAACGCCACCCGGTGCCGGTTCTCGGAGCACCCGGATGGCTCTGTCCTTGAACTGTGCAAAGCCCAGATGGGGATCCTGTAAGGCCATCGCCCGCAACTGGGTTCGGTGGGCATTACAATACAGTCCCTCTATAAATTGTTCAGTCAACAGCCTGTCCTCGTTTCCCACTCCATCAGGGTCGGTCTGCTTAATGGCCCTCAGGGCCTCTTGTAGGTTTAGTGCATAGTCCCTTATACTCTCATGCGCTCGCTGCTTGCACCCGTAGAATCTAAGCTTAATCTCGGCTGAGGTGCGGGTATCAAAGGTATCCTTCAGCCGGGTTAGTATCCCTGCGACAGTCTTCCTCCCAGGTGGCCAGGATTTTACTTCCCTTTTAGCTGCCCCGGTTAGTTGGGCCACCAGGATGCTCACTTTTTGCTCTTCTGTGAGGGGGTACACCTGGAAGAGGCTATCCAGCTTTTCTCTAAAGTCATGCAGGGTATGTGACTCCCCTGAGTACTGGGGTAGCCAAGCTGCTCCCGGGATATAGGGCATGGTGAAGGGCATAACTGCAGCAGCGGTGGCGCTGGCGGGGGTTGAGGCAGTGAAGCTCTCCTCCGTATCCGACATCTTCCTCCCCCCTAGTGGACCGTGGCCTACCTTGCGATGATCCTGTTCCGTAGGCCGCGGCTCCGCAGTAGATCGTCAGGGTTGAGGACCTTCCGTCGCGCTCCGGTGACGTCGGCGTCTGCTGGGCTCCTTCCAGGACCTTACGCAACGTCCGGACGTGAGGCGGGGCTTCAGTTCTCGCGCGCTTTCGAAGTCCACATCCCTCTTCTTCCCACGCGGCGTCCTCAAGATGGCGTCCAACGGCGGGAAAACTCCACGGATGGCGGGAAGAAGGCCGAAGATGGCGCCGGATGGCGGGAAAACTTCGCGGATGGCGGGAAGAAGGCAGAAGATGGCGCCGGATGGCGGGAAACCTCACCACTGGTAAGTTTGAACAGTCTTTGCTTTTCAGGCACGCAGTACCCGGTGGTTGCGGGCACGAAATCCTGCCGACTACGCCAAAGTTGACGCGCCCCTGGGCCTGCTGTGTCGCGCAGCGTCTCGCGCACGGGGGCTTACCCGGAACCGGATCAGATGAGGGTTGTAGTCTCCGAGTGGCGGGGACCCGGTCCGTGCCCAGGGGGTCAGACTCAGTGTGTGGCAGTCTTGATAGATGCTATTTGAGTGTCGACTACGCCACCCGTTGATTTGCAGCTATGGAGCTGCCGCTGCAGGGCAGACCGCTGAGGCCGGTGTAGAATTGTGCAGCGTGATAGTATAACCCCCAACGGGAGGGGTATGGCCTCAGGGCAGCCGACGTGGAAGATGGGGGTAGCAGGAACCACTCAGAGACGGTGCGGTGTAATTCAGGGTCTTTACTGGTAACAACGATAGACCCTCCCGTAGTACTTGCTAGCGAACGGGGCCTGGTCAGTCCTTGAGCAGATGGGATCTCCCCTGGCCAGGCGGAGTTGTAGGCCTCCCAAACTGACTGTACTCTTCTGGCTACCTTTCTAGAAGCGGATATAAGTAGCCCACGTCCCTGAGTGTACCGTGTGGTGCTCACCCGTATGGCCGGTGACTCGGGGCCTTCTATTGGCTTCCGCTCCACGATGGCGGTGCTGGTCCCACACGTGTGACCGTGCCTTCGGGTTTCTGGGCCTGAGGACCTGAAATCCCCTGCCGGTCGGCTTCTGCTGCTGGGTAAGAGTTAGTCCCCACAGCCTCGGACGCCGGGTCCGGTAAGAAAGCTTCTCAGTCAGGGCGAGCTCTGCAGCTGCCAGCCCCTGACTCGTAGTAGTATTGCTCCCACTGAGCTCCAGCTGTTTCTTCCTATGACTGTCTCTTGTCTCTACTCTCCTAGACTCTCAACCCTGCTTCAGCCCCGGGTTTATATAGGGGAAGTTCTTCCCCTCCCAAGACTGGGCAGGAGGTGTGGCATGCACAGGATCCCTGACCAAAAGACCTCCCACCTGCTCTCAGACATAACATCTCTATCACTGTGGCAACCAGACCCCTGGGGTGTCACAGATCCCCAACTTGCTTCCAGGCCGCCTGGACCTCTACTACCAGCTAGTACCCGTGCCCCAGTCTGCGTAACAAACCGCAAGTAAAGATAAGTGGAAACCGCCATTAAGCTGTGGACTGGTCATTATCTGCGCCATCACCTGAATTACACAGCACCAACAACATCCACCTCCACAATTCTACATATCCTGCCCTGGAGCTAAGCTCTGCCTGTTGAGAGCTGAACCAACTCTGCTGCGTCACCATCAGCTCCAGAGGATCAGCACGGCAGCGGCAGCCCCATATTGCCGCATACCACAGGTGGCGTCATGAACATTATCTCTAAAAACCTTATTTCCCCTTTTACTTTCCCTTCAATTGACCAACCTGGGTCACGGACCGGGTCACTGCCACCGTGACATTCCCCAGCATCGACCGGCCCGGCTACCGAGTACCCCACGGCCCAGGGGGCGTGTCAACTTGGCGTCATGAACAGGATAAATGAATCCCGGTATAACCAGGTACTGTGTGCCATAGACTTTACTGAACTGTATCATCACATCATTTGCCATCAGCCGGGGGGAAGCAGGAGGCCCCGATCCGGAACCGCCGGGACAGCGATCCCTCTCGCCGGCAGAGCAGCATACTGGTACGTCAGCAGAAACCCAGGACCTGGCTGAGATTCACTAGGGGGGAGGAACATGCCCAACCTGGGAGAGGATTCAGCCGCGAGGGGGTCAAGGCCACTGTAATGGCATTATCCATGCCATATATACGAGGGGCAGCGTGGTTGCCCCAGTACTCAGGGGAGTCGCACACCCTGAGCGACTTTGGGGAGAGACTGCGCAGTTTGTTCCAAGTGTACCCCCTGTCTGGGGAGCAGAAACTCAGCATCTTTATAGGCCAGCTAATCAGTGCAGCCCAGGGGGAGGTGAAGTCCTGGCCGGGCAGGGAGCAAAAGCACTGTTAAGGAAATACTAGCCCGGGTTGAAGGATACCTTTGACACCCGCACAGAAGCAGAGATTAAAATGAAGTTCTAAGGGTGCAAACAAAGGGAGCAGTACAGTGTACGGGACTATGCTCTAAACCTGCAGCAGACGCTGCGGGCCATTAAGCAGGTAGACCCCGACAGTGTGCAAGACAAGGACAGGTTGCTAACCGGACAGTTTATTGAGGGGCTCTTGTCTAACGCTCACCGGACACAGCTGCGCATTATGGCTCTGCAAAACCTCGATCTGGACTTTGTGAAATTTAAAGACCGGGCCATCAGGGTGCTGCGAGAATCAACCCCAAGTGGCACTGCACCCCTCCGGCGCGCAGCTATCACATACCACCAGGAGGTGGTGGCCTTTTCCCCGGCACCTGTGGAGGCTGACGCACAGACCCTAGATAATGACCCCTCTGCAGACCTACGCCTTCAGGTCCAGGAGCTGACCAAAAGTATGGATACATTAACCAAAACCGTGCAGGCCATGCAAGTGTCTCCAAATGAAAGAATCCAGCTGGCTTCCAGTAGAGATGACGTCCCGTGGTGACGACAGAGAAGAATTTCACCGACCAGAGGGAGAAACAGCGATCGATGCGACCAGAACGGACGACCCATCTGTCGCCGCTGTCAAAAGGCGGGGCACCTCACAAGATTCTGTGATTTAAACGAGCAACCTCTGGAGCAGAGGGCCAACCCCCAGGAGTAAGATGACCAGGCCCAAAAAGCTGGCGAAACAAGTACATGGGAGGATGACAGGTCCTACCTGTCGTGCTTGATGGCATCCCGATGAACGCATTGCTGGACACTGGTTCCCAGGTGACAACAATGCCATATATCCTTTATAAACAACACTGGACTGATTCAGACATTACCCGCAGTCCAGATGAACATATTAACATCTTTGCCAGCAATAGTCAGCCCTTGCCTCAGGTGGGGTATAAAGAGGTGACCATAAAGGTTGGCCGAGTAGAATTGCTATCACAAGGGATGATTATTGTTGATATTGATCGCCGAGAAAGCCATCCTATAATAACCTTAGGCACCAATGTGATAGAGAATTGTCTTGGGGAAATTATTGTTTTGTTGCAACAGGTCGCCGAGACTGCCAGTTCTTGTCAGCAGCGAGTTCTGCAGAAGGAGATCAAAACCCTGATGCAAAGACAACAGGTAGAGCTGTCTGGAGGAGAAGTCGGCAGTGTCAGAATGAGTGATCCATTCCCCTTTGCACCAAAAGCATGGAGTATACCGGGTGGTCCAAGAATATGAGCGAGTCTTTAGCAAACACCCACTAGACTTTGGGCAGGTAAAAGGGGTCCAACATCATATCCCCACAGGAGATCATCCGCCCATTAAAGAGAGATACCGGCCTGTACCCTCAGCTCACTACCAATGTGTCAAAGGAATGTTACGGGAGATGAAGGAGGCTGGGGTGATCAGAGATAGTTGTAGCCCCTGGCCAGATCCATTAGTTCTCGTTAGAAAGAAAGATGGTACCATGAGGATGTGTGTTGATCACAGGCAGATTAACCGCATTACACATAAGGACGCCTACCCATTACCCAGAATTGAGGAATCATTAGCTGCACTGAGATCCGCTAATTATTTCTCCACTTTAGATCTCACCAGTGGGTATTGGCAGAATCGGAAAGAGAGAAGACCACGTTTACGACACCAATGGGCCTCTGCGAGTTCAACTGCATGCCATTTGGGCTCTGCAACACCCCTGGAACTATCCAGCGGTTAATGGAGTGTTGCCTAGGACACAAAAACTTCAAAACCGTTCTGCTGTACCTAGATGACATAATTGTCTACTCAAAGACATACGAAGACCACCTGGAGCACCAGGCCGGGGTGTTCGAAGTCCTATATGGTTATGGCCTGAAAGTAAAGTCATCCAAGTGCCACCTGTTGAAGCCCAAGGTGCAGTACCTAGGCCATGTGGTAAGCGCCGAAGGTGTAGCACCAGACACTGAAAAAGTCACCATGATCAAGGACTGGCCAAGACCCTCCACTATCAAATAAGTGCGGCAGTTCCTCGGGCTGGTAGGCTACTACAGGAGATTCATCAAGGGGTTTCACCAAGATAGCGGCATCCATGCAGGACGTCTTAATAGGCCAGTCCAAGAAGGCCAAGAACCCGTATCCTCCATTTAAATGGAGTAAAGAAGAAGAAGAATCTTTCACTCGACTGAAAGTGGCTCTTACGGATGAAGTCCTGGCCTACCACGACTATGCCCAACCCTTTATACTCCATATGGATGCCAGCAACGTGGGATTAGGAGCAGTGCTGTCCCAGGTACAGCAGGGCAGAGAGAGAGAGTGATTGCCTACGCCAGCAGGAAGCTCCATCCCAAGAAAGGAACCTCGACAACTATAGTTCCTTTAAGTTGGAGTTTTTAGCCATAGTCTGGGCTGCAACAGAGCGCTTCAAACACTACCTCGCCTCCTCCATATTTACAATCTTCATGGATAACAACCCACTGACGCACCTGGAGACTGCGAAGCTTGGTTCCCTAGAACAACGATGGATGGCTCGACTGTCCAACTACGAGTTTACCATCAAGTATCGGGCGGGGCATAAAACGCTAATGCTGATGCACTGTCCAGGATGCCCAACTTGCCAGTTGGGGGAGAAGACCCGGAACAGCTGGAGGAGATAGAGCTACCGGCTTTCCATCATCACGGGGTGACCCAGTGCTCCCACTGTGTGAGGGACAAGCTCTCCGCCAACAGAAAGGCCACGTTTAAGCCATTGCCCCACCATGGATCAGCAGAGACGCAGGATAGCGACCCGGCTGTCCACCTAGTAAAGGAGTTTCTGACAAAACCTGACTCACACCCTGATCCAGATGCTCCACAGGAAACCCAACAGTTGTGGAAGGAGAAGGGCAAGCTGTTCATCTGTGAGGGAAAGCTTTGTCGAAGAAGCATCAACTACCAGACACACAAACTGGTCTGGCAGGTGGTAGTCCCGAAGCGGGATGCGCCAATGGTCTTAGAGGCGTACCACGATGGAGCAGGACACTTTGGGTGGAAGAAGTTGGAAGTCCTGCTACGTGAGCGATTCTACTGGGCTGGCATGAGGAAAACAATCGATAGATGGTGTCGAGAATGTGGTCCATGCAACCTGAGATGGAAAGACCGTGATAGCCAGAGGGCTCCCCTGCAGTCCATAATCACTAAACAACCACTTAAACTGGTAGCCTTGGACTACGTGAAGCTAGCTCCAAGCCGGTCAGGCTATGTCTACGCTCTCACCATAGTAGACCACTACTCCCGATTCCTGGTAGTAGTGCCAGTGAAAGATCAGACGGCTAAGACAGCAGCCAAAGCATTTCAACAACACTTTTGTCGCCCGCACGGTTACCCTGAACGAGTGCTCACCGACCAAGGCCCAGCCTTTGAAGCAGAAGTGTTTCAAGTATTCTGTAACTTGTACGGCTGCAAGAAAATAAGGACGACGCCATATCATCCCCAGACCAACGGATTGTGCGAGAAGATGAACCAGGTGGTAATAGACCTGTTGAAGACTTTGACCCTTGAAGAACGTAGCCTTTGGCCAGAGAAGTTACCAGATTTAGTAGACCTATATAACCACATCCCAGTGAACTCCACCAACTGTACACCCGCCTACCTGATGAGAGCAAGACCTTGCAAGTTAGCCATTGACTAAGACATGGGAGTTTTAACACCTGAGACGACATCACCAGATGCAGACTGGGATACGGAGCGGCAGAAACAATACCGCAAGGTGCAAGAATGTGTGAAGAGAAGTTTGTCCCAGGCAAGACAGAGGCAGGAGAAAACTGATAATCAGCACGCACCTGCAGTTCCCTTGTCACCTGGAGAACAGGTACTCAAAAAGAAAAGACGAGTTCACAAATTAGATGATCAGTGGGAGGTTGAGCCATACACCGTCTTACCTTCAAATTTTGACAATACCAAAGTATGCTTCATCAGTAAAGGTGGAGGAGAGACTTCGGCAGCAGTCTCAAGAGACCACCTGAAGATATGCCCTGATCAATTGAGACACCAAGGGGAAGATCAAAACAGCTCCCAGCACACAGAAAATGTGGAAGAGACAGTCCAAACCATCCTTGGAGAATTTCCCCGGTCTTGGACGCAGGTGAACCAAGAAATCGTGGTACCTGTCTTGACCTTTCCCCAAGTAGCCTCACCGGAAGCCGCAGAGACTCTAGAACAGCAGAGAGACTAGTCGGCCCTAGAAACAGATGCTTCATCAGCAGTGGAACAAGTGAATCTACCCCCTGCTAGCGGTGAATCTGTCATACCCATAGTGAGTTTAGGAGTTCGCAGAAGGCAGTCTGGTATGCCAGTACTACGTAGGTCCACAAGAAGCATAGTGAATAGTGCTCCCACCACACCAGAGGTAGACACTAGAGACCCGGGTAGGCCATTGGCAACAACTGTACTGCGTAGATCCATAGGTCAGCTCCCTGCTCGTTGTAGGGACTAAGAAGTAGCAAAATAATAGTATATGTTATATAGTTGTAGCTGTTAAGTAATCCTGAGTATGTATAGTTATTAAATTTGTGGACAAATGGACCACAGGACTAGGTGTGGTCAGGACAATGTTGAATAAAGTTGATTGCTGGCCGTGAAAATAAACCGCAGGCGTGGCCGAAAACCAGGCCCACCAACAGAGTGCCCTGAAGCCACGCCCAGGGACAATGCACAAAGTGGGTTGAGGCTGTTCCCACCAACCAAACTTCAGTAAACGGGAAAAAAATGACAATTCCCGGATAGCGGCATAGAGACTAAGCGCCGCAGTGACTGCTACCAATTTTTGTTGGATTTTTGTGATTTTTGCTTTTTGAGACTTCGTAAACTATTTGTAATGTGAATTGTTATTGTTGTTAATTGTTCAATTAAAAAGGTGTCCTCAGTCCGGGAGTATTGAATTTAACTAGGGGGGAATGTGGCACTCCAGGGGTCCGGTTGCCACAGTGGCATTGCCTCCCTCACAGGGGGTGATGCCATGCCTGGAAGCAAGGAGGGGTCCCCTAATCAGGTTTACCAGCATACAACACTTTCCTGGCTCCAGACCAGAAAGAGGAGCTGGAATCTGGAGGCGGGGTTAGTAAGAGTGAGTTGAGAGGAGTTGGAGACAGGACAGCGACGAGGAAGGACCTGGGGAAGGGAGCTGTGGATAAGCTCACCCCAGAGAGAAGCGCAAAGCAACCGGACACCGGAGTCCACGGTTGTGGGGCACTGAAGGCCCAGCAGCTAAATCCAGAGGGCAGGAGACTGCAGGTCTCCTGTCCCCATCAGACGCCCGGTGGCACAGCAGCACCTTAGGGCCCAGCACCGCCACGTGGGAGCGACACTTAAGGAAGGCCCGAGCTGCCCTCCATACGGTTGAGGAAAAAGACGTTTTACTCAGGGACGAGGGCCGCAGAATAGCTTCAAGCAGCAGGGCCAAAGAGATTAGCGCAGAGGGAAGGCCTACAACTTCACCTGGCGAGGTGGATCCCCAACTTGCTTCCAGGCTGCCTGGACCTCTACTACCAGCTAGTACCCGTGCCCCAGTCTGCTTAACAAACTGCAAGTAAAGATAAGTGGAAACCACCATTAAGCTGTGGACTGGTCATTATCTGCGCCATCACCTGAATTACACAGCACCAACAACATCCACCTCCACAATTCTACATATCCTGCCCTGGAGCTAAGCTCTGCCTGTGGGGAGCTGAACCAACTCTGCTGCGTCACCATCAGCTCCAGAGGATCAGCACGGCAGCGGAAGCCCCATATAGCCGCATACCACAGGTGGCATCATCAACATTATTTCTAAAAACTTTATTTCCTCTTTTACTTTCCCTTCAATTGACTGCCCTAGGTCACGGACCGGGTCACTACCACCGTGACATCCCCCAGCATCGACCGGCCTGGCTACCGAGTACCCTACGGCCCAGGGGGCGCGTCATTTGCAAGGAAGCCCTGGTGTAAGCGCTCAGTGTAGAGCCATCTCCGATCGATCACACTGTTTTTTCAGTCACTTCTCTATCTTATTCTCCACTAGGATCTCGCTATACTCTGTGTCTGTCTCCTTTCTCATTAAGGACACCCACGTCATGCGGCACTGTTCACATCAGACCTTAGGTCCGCTTTCTATGCACACTGGGCCCTTTCTAACATTCTGACAGGAAACTACCTCTGTCCCTTCAGCTTAACACCTCCCACTCTGGGCTAGTCCCAACCATTAACTATTATGTTCCCTACTGTCGAAAACACACATCATTAACACCATTACACATTAGGATAATACACTTATTATTCAAAAGGAAAATGCGGGCAATATGTCCATTTCCTTACACAGAAGGAGAGGGAGTTTCTGAGGAGTTTTTGAACATGTCCCTGTGAAGTACCTGTACTTCCCTGGCTAAGTGTATTAGGCAACTCATCTGCCATTATTAGATTCTGGGGCCACCAAAATACCTTGTAGATAATCATTCACAATCTGTAACTGTGAAGCCCAGCTGTGCTTGGTATCACAGATCCTAGAAGGGTGTATTGAAGGATTCCTCCACAAGAGGCCCCCATAACCATTCACATATCTCCACCTTCCACCTCAGACCACCAGAGGGAACACGTTAGGGAAATATAAAAGGGAAGGTGGAGCCAGGCAGCAGCTAGTCAGTTGGAGTCTATTCTGGTTTAACAGTGAGTCCAGTACAGCCTGAGAGGAGTTACCTCAAAGGACAAAAGCCTGTTCTAGCTCCTGCAATTGCTATCCTGCAGTGGAGCTTATCCAGATAAAGACTCGGTGTAGCTCAGTGAGGTGAGCTTTAGGTGTGCCGGCGCCATAAGATCGGTGAAGAGCGGCACGCTGCCATTAGTGTGAGTAGCCTATTGAGTAGAGATGAGCGTTGTTCTACTCGAACTGTTCGCCAATCTCAAATTCGAGCTGTTTTGGGCGGTGTTCGAGCCGTTCGGCGAACACGAACAATTTGAGAAAAATTCGGCTGTTCGAGGTTATGTTCGATAACTGTTCGTGCACCAAAATCATAACTGGATTTTTTCTCAGTAATGATGAAAATTAATGTTAATACGCAGTTTGAGTGTACAGCGGGGTGGGGGGAGGAGCAGGGGATGGATCTCTGCAGGAACAATGAAGATCTCCATTTTTTTTTCTCTTTCCCGCATTTACAGTGGGGAGGTGCAATCTGTCAGCCTATCAGCAGCGCACACACGGAGCGAAGTGCTTTTTTTCACACAAGCAAGGGCATGTGTCATTGGCAGTGTATGTCACATGTCCTTGCCCTATAAGACCAAGCCATTTTCCCCGTCGCCACCATTTTCTCACTGCTGCAGCTGCGTGTTAGACGGCACCGCTGTTGCTGTGTGCGCTATACCTTGTTAATTTCAAGCCAATTTTCGCACAAATCTACAGATAGCTTGGGAGTAGGGAATAGTTGTGATTGCAGTCCTTTTAAGGACTAGGTTACAGCATTTCCTACGACTTTTATCAGGCAGGTCTGTGCTCTTAAATAGATAGGTTGTGGGAGTAAAGACTAATTGTAATTGGAGTCCTTTTCAGGACTAGGTTACATCAGTTCCTATCAGTTTTTGCCAGGCAGGTCTGTGCCAGTGCTGTGCAAGTTTTTTTCACAGCATTTGGCTGAATCTAGCAAAGCTAATCCTTTTTGGCCTATTGCAGAGTGTGTTAGTCAGTGGAGTAGCCTATCTGTGTTGCAAGATATACCACCTGTGTATAGAATACCAATTTTTTTACTGCACCTAGTGAAGTAAAATCTTTTGGGCATAGCATCATTCTATTAGTCCATCTATACTGACCTCCATCAGGTTGCAAACTGAATATATTTTTTTCTGCATCTACCTCTGAAAAAATATTGGGCTTCTAGCTGTGTGTGGGTCTTGTTCTATTAATCCATCTATACAGACCTCCATCAGGTTGCAAACTGAATATAATTTTTTTCTGCATCTAGCTCTGAAAAAATATTTGGCCTTCTAGTAGTGTGCGGGACTTTCTCTGTTAGTCCATCTATACTGACCTCCATCAGGTTGCAAACTGAATATATTTTTTTCTGCATCTACCTCTGAAAAAATATTGGGCTTCTAGCTGTGTGTGGGTCTTGTTCTATTAATCCATCTATACTGACCTCCATCAGGTTGCAAACTGAATATAATTTTTTTCTGCATCTAGCTCTGAAAAATATTTGGCCTTCTAGTAGTGTGTCGGACTTTCTCTATTAGTCCATCTATACTGACCTCCATCAGGTTGCAAATTAAAAATAATTTTTATCTGCATCTACAGTACCTCTGAAAAAATATTCGGGCTTCTAGCTGTGTGTGGGACTTGTTGTATTAGTCCATCTATACTGACCTCCATCAGGTTGCAAACTGAATATATTTTTTTCTGCATCTACCTCTGAAAAAATATTGGGCTTCTAGCTGTGTGTGGGACTTGTTGTATTAGTCCATCTATACTGACCTCCATCAGGTTGCAAATTGAATATAATTTTTTTCTGCATCTAACCCAGCCAATAGTTTTGGCCTAATACCACAGTTTGGCCACTCAGCTCTGCTCGGTTACCATCCATTGTTTTTTTGTGCAAACAACTCCAGAGTTGTGAATTAGTTAACCACCAAAATGAGTGGAAAAAGGCCTGCTGCTGGTGGAAAGGGGAATAGGCGTGTTGGGAAGGGGAAAAAAGGTTGTGTCCGTGGGGTAGGTGTTAAAGCAACAGTAACATCTGCAGAAGAAAGACCATCTTCCAGCCAAACTAAAATGTCTACTTCTTTTAGCGGACAATGTGATAAGATCCCTTTCTTACGGCCACGCCAATCGCTACAAATTCCAGATGAGGCACAAAAACAGCAGGTGCTTCAACGGATATCAAGTGCTCCTTTAAGTGGGCTCTCCTCCACATCAACTTCAACATCACAAATACTCCAGTCCTCAAAGGTGTCACCCAAATCGCACTTGATTCCTCACAGCTACCAAATCTCCAGCTGCCCGTCTGAGTATGAGGTAGAACAGATGGTTGAGTCTGCAGAGCTGTTGACTCATACTATAGCCTGGGAATCAGAGGTCGACTCCAGCGCTTCTGTGAATCCAGACGAGGAAATGATCTGCACTGATGCCCAGAATCTTTATGAGTCGGATCCAGGACCAGACGCAGAAGGTTCTGACCATAATGTAGACCCTCATTCCCAAACTGTAACTCCTGTTGGTGGAGACAATGAGGAAGACGATGATAAGACTCAAATACCTGATTGGAGCGACAACTTTAGTTTTTTGTCAGGGCAGGAACAGGTTGGCTCTGAGGACGACGGGTGTGATAACACACAGGGTGATGATGATGAGGTTGGAGATCCCATTTACTGTCAACCCACAGTCAGCCAAGAGATGAGGTCAGCAGAGGAGGTGGAGGAAGATGCTAGTGACGACGAGGGCAGGTTGCGCCTTCCTGGACAGAGACGTAGTACTGGAAGCACGTCAACAACTGCATCCTCAAGCACAACTCTGCCTCTCACCACAAGTCGTGGTGGCTCTTCAGGTCGCATGGGTGCTAAGCCTTGCATAGCCTGGGCATTTTTTCAGATCGATAAAGATGACCCAACTCGTGTTATCTGTAACATTTGTCAGCAAAAGCTAAGTAGAGGCCAAAAAATACATAGTTTGAGTACTTCATGCATGAACCGGCACATGGACATGAAGCATAAGTTGCAGTGGGAAGCTCAGTGTGCTACAATGCGGCCTAGCCGGCCAGGCCAACCACCGTCTGCCATATCTTGTGCATCCGCGGCCGCTTCATCCTCTGTGACTGGGGGGACAGCAGTCACACATGTTTTGGGGCGCAGACCTGCCACCTCTTTACCCGCAACAGCCAGCGTGATTGGCAGGTCATCATTTTCTTTGGAGGTGGTAACACCAGCTGGTGTTGAGCGCTGTCCGACATCGAGAGCACCACATTTGGATCAAGGCAACCTAACATGTCCGCCTGCATCTTCCTCACAGACCGGCAGTTTGCCGGGGACACCCTTATCAACCCCGTCTAAGCACAATAGCCAGCCCTCGGTCCCTCAGATGTGGACAAGTAAAAGACCATTTCCTCCTAGCCATGAGAAAGCTAAGAGGTTGAATTTCACCATCTGCAAGCTCTTGGCTACAGAAATGCTGCCTTTCCGCCTGGTGGACACAGAGGATTTTCGAGACCTTATGTCCGTCGCAGTGCCCCAGTACCAGATGCCCAGTCGGCACTACTTCTCAAAGAAAGGTGTGCCTGCGCTCCACCAGCATGTCGCACACAACATCACCGCTTCTTTGAGAAACTCTGTGTGTGACAGGGTGCATTTCACCACAGACACTTGGACGAGTAGGCATGGACAGGGGCGTTACATGTCGCTGACTGGGCACTGGGTAACTATGGTGACAGCAGTACAAGGGGCTGCCGTCCAAGTCTTGCCGTCCCCACGAGTTGTGCGTCAATCCTCTTTATGTCAAAGTTCCTCCACTGCTTCTGCCTCCTCAACCTCCTCTCGGTCTTCCACCTGCACCCAAAGCCTGTCTGGTCATGCCACAAGCTTTCTAACTGCGCAGAAGGGATCCTGCACACCTCCTTACTATGCTGGCAGTAGGGCTCAACGTCATCAGGCGGTTTTTACATTGAAATGTCTGGGAAATGTGAGTCACACAGCTGAGGAGTTGTGGTCAGCTCTGGAGAACCAATTTCATGAATGGTTGTCTCCACTGGACCTGAAACCAGGGAAGGCCGTGTGCGACAATGCTGCAAACCTGGGTGCGGCCCTTCGCCGGGGCAATGTCACACACGTGCCTTGTATGGCTCACGTGTTGAACCTGGTTGTCCAGCAATTTTTAGCCCACTATCCCAGACTAGATGGCCTTCTGCAGAGGGCACGGTCGCTGTGTGCTCACTTCCGCCGTTCGCATCCCGCAGCTCAGCGACTTACATCTCTACAGAAGTCGTTGGGCCTGCCACTTCACCGGCTAAAATGCGATGTGCCTACCCGGTGGAATTCAACTCTGCACATGTTGCAGCGACTGTGGCAGCACTGACAAGCCCTGGTGCAATACGTTCTGACGTATAGCCTGGGCCAACGAGATTCAGAGGTGGGGCAAATCACGCTGGAGGAGTGGTCTCAGATCAGGGACCTATGCACCCTTCTGCACAGTTTTGAAATGGCGACGAAGATGTTTAGTGCTGACGATGCCATTATCAGCATGACTATTCCGGTGATTTACATGCTGGAGCACATGTTAAACAGAATTCGGAGTCAGGTGGTGGCACAAGAGGAGGTGGAGGAAGTAGAGGAGGAGGAGTTGTATGCGGAAGGGCTAACATCTGCAAGGTCCAGACGGTCGGCAGCACCAAGGCGGCAGGCATGTGAGGGTGGGGGAGATGGTTTTACCAGGGCGCATGGTAGCAGCCAAACTAGTGAGGAAGGTGCAGGAGCCCAGGAAGAAGTGGAGGACGAACTGATGGAAGACTCATCAGATGAGGGAGACCTTGATCACATTTCTGTTGTGCGAGGTTGGGGGGAGAGGACAGAGGAAGGAAGCATGATTGTTACCTCGCCACCAACACAACAGGGACTTGGTGCTCCTGGATGCGCAACACACATGAGTGCCTTCTTGCTGCACTACCTGCAACATGACCCTCGAATTGTGAGAATTAGAAATAATCCTGACTACTGGGTTGCCACACTGTTAGATCCCCGGTACAAAAGTAAATTTGCAGAAATTATTCCTGCCATAGAAAGGGATGCACGCATGCAGGAGTATCAGCAGAGACTGTTGCAGAATCTTACATGTGCTTTTCCACAAAATACCAGTGGTGCACGTAGTGAATCTCACAGTTCCAACTTGCCAACCGTGGGACCGTCAAGTGTTCAGCACTCAAACTGTAACAGAACCACAGTATCTGCTGGTAACATCAATTTTGCGGAATCATTTCACCACTTTTTTAGCCCATCCTTTGCAAGGCCACAGGAGACAAGAAGTCTGACACATAGTCAACGCCTAGAGACGATGGTACAGGAGTATCTCCAAGTAAACATTGAAGCCACGACTGTGTCACTGGACCCTTGCTCTTTTTGGGCTTCCAATCTGGATAAATGGCCGGAGCTAGCCACTTACGCCTTGGAGATCTTGTCATGCCCCGCAGCCAGCGTTCTGTCTGAACGTGTGTTCAGCGCTGCTGGTGGTGTGCTGACAGATAAGCGCACGCGGCTCTCCACTGATAATGTAGACAGACTCACGTTCATAAAGATGAACAAATCATGGATCCGAAACGACTTTTCTACCCCTGTGTCATCCTGGGGAGAGTAAAAGCTTGATGATTGGTTAAAATCACCCTACCAACCATTTTAAGCTTTCAAATTACTAATCATGTTTATCTGTATCTTGGCTGGAAAATAATTTGGGCTTTTTAGCAGTGTGCAGCACTGATCCTATTAGGCCATCTATACTAAAGCTTCACCAGATTTAAAATTAATAATAATTTTTAGCTGCATCTAGCCCGGAAAATAATTTTGGGGCTCCGAGATGCGCAAGACACATAAGTGCCTTCTTGCTGCACTACCTGCAGCATGACCCTCATATTGTCAGAATTCGAAGTAATCATGACTACTGGGTTGCCACACTCTTAGATCCCCCAAACTTTTCGATCAACCTTTTCATTTTAATAAAGACCAAAAAAATGGTCATTTTTGAAATTATAAGCATTAGCAGGTTGTTAGAAACTGAAATCAAACAGTTTTCAACTCAAAACTTTATTCTAGGTGATGTTACATTTTCACATAGGACCCCTTGTTCGAAAGGAGCTTCTGAACTCTCTCGTCCATTGAATTTGTCAGGTTTTGGATGGTTTCTGCTTCAATTGTTTTGCATGAGGACAGAATACCCTCCCAGAGCTGTTGCTTAGATGTGAACTGCCTCCCGCCATCATAGACACTCCTTTTAATGATGCTCCAAAGGTTCTGAATGGGGTAGAGGTCAGGGGAGCATGGGGGTCACACCATAAGTTTGTCCCCTTTTATGCCCATATCAGCCAGAGATGCAGATGTTTTATGTGCAGCATGAGATGGTGCATTATCATGCAGAAAAATGATCTTGCTGTGAAATACACGGTTCTTCTTCTTGAACCATGGCAGGAAGTGCTGTTTGAGAAAATCCACATACATTATGGAGTTCATCTTTAGCGCCTTCAGGGATCCTAAAGGGTCCGACAATCTCTCTCCCCATGATTCCAGCCCAAAACATTACTCCACCTCCTCCTTGTTGGCGCTGTAGCCGTGTTTGCGTGGGGTGTCCATCAACCAGCCATCCTCCACTCCATCCATCTGGACCATCGAGCGCTGCACGGCACTCATCCGTGAACAAAACAGTTTTGAAATCAGTCTTCATGTAATGTTTGGCCCACTGGAGCCGTTTCTGCTTGTGTGAAGTGGATAGAGGAGGTCGACAGGATGGCGTATGCACAGCTGCAAACCTCTGAAGGACCCTGCATCTTGTTGTTCGGGGGACGTTGGAGGCACAAGCAGCTTCAAAAACTTGTCTGCTGCTATGACAAGGCTTTTTTGCCGCTGCTCTTTCAACCTGATGTAATTGCCTGTAGAAAAGAGTCCTCAATTTGCCCTTATCAGCACGCACACGTGTGTACTGTGAATCAGCTACATACTTCTTGATTGCCAAGACACTTCATCCTGATCATCGCACAATGTTGATTGTAGTCATGCCTTGACCTAAACACTCCACAATTTGTTGCTTCTCAGCAGCCGACACATCCTTTTTCTTTCCCATTTTGGCAGAAAATGTAGGCTGCTTAATAATGTGAGACAGCCTTGTTAAGTAGTCTTGCCTTTCATTGGACACACCTGCCAAACTAATTAGCACAGGTGTCTGCAATTGCTTACAGTGATATAAAGAGCCCTGACACACATCACCATCAATGAGTTTAACTGACAAACAAACAAATTCTTCCCTTATCACTCCTAAACACTTTTTGCATAATAATTTGGAACGCGGTGTACATGTGCTTTTCCACAAAACACCAGTGGTTCACGTAGTGAATCTTACAGTTCTAACTTGCCAACCGTGGTCTGTATGGAGTTGTTCAATAAAGGGCCCAAAATTAAGATAACATAGATGGGAGAGGTCTCTATGAATAGGAATTCCTAAGTATTTGATACCCTGTGAGGGCCAGGCAAAGGGAAAGTTGGACTGGATGGAATCCTATATGGATTTGGGGAGGGAGACATCGAGGGCCTCAGACTTCGCTGCATTGATTTTAAAATTTGACCATGTAACAAAGTGATCTATTTCAGCCATAACAGCATGGATGGATATATGTGATTGGGTGATATATACTAGGACATCATCAGCAAATAGAGAGCACTTGTACTCGGTGCCTCCCACCTCAATCCACCTAATATTGGGGTTATGGCGAATTGATGAGAGCAGGTGCTCCGTCACTAGGATGTATAAGAGAGGGGACAGAGGACATCCCTGCCTTGTCCCATTGGTGATTGTGAAAGGTGATGAAAATGTTCTGATGCACCCCCTGGGCCTTGGGACACCCGGAGCCGGACCCTTTTTGGTGGATGCTGGTGGTTGTAGTCTTCGTGGCGGCGACCCGGTTCCGTGGCTCAGGGTTGTCAAACCAGTGGCGGAACTATTTATGTGGTTTTGATGTTTAAATGTCCGACTACGCCACCCGTGGATTGCGGTCAGAGTGAACCGCCGCTGCAGGGCAGACAGCTGAGGCTGGTGTTGTGGGTGCAGCAGAGCGTAGCATAACTCCCCACGGGAGGAGTATAGCCTCAGGGCAGTGTATGCGGAGGATGGGGGTGATGGTGCAGGGCAGCAGCAGTAACGACACGGAGTCAGTGATGCAGTCCAGGGCCTTTACTCACAGTTCTTATTATCCAGACCACGTCTGCAGGTAACGGCTGCCCACGTCGTACTGTGCTCACCAGGTGAGGGGCTCAGACAACTCCCAGATAACTTTGGAGCGCTTCACAGGATCCCCTTTGTGTGTCCTTTGTCTGGCCTTTCTTACCAACCCTTCTGTCCGGCTGCCTCGGGCCTCCTCTTGGTAAACTTGGCGCCAGTTTCCCTGACCCTATGTGGTGCCTTCCTAGCGGGTGTAGCGAGGGGCTGCGCCACATAAAATGTCACAGCCTCCGGTTTCTAGCTGAGGGTCGTTTCCTGCCTCCACTAGTTTCGGGGACCGGTCTCCCCCTTTGGCCTGACCCCTCCACGCAGGTGGATTCGGGCGTGCGGTGGCGACTCGCCCGTCCGCACCCCTGGGATCCCTTCATTCCTCGTTCCTGGAGCCTTCTCCGCTCCTCTTCCTTCCTTCTCCCTCTTCCAGGCCTGGGCCTCTGTTACTAGGCCCGCCTCCGGAGCAGAGCTCATGCAGAGCCCCTGCTCCCTGCCACTTCTGCTCAGACTTCTCTGCACTGAACTAAGATGGTGCCCACCTTTTATACTCCCTTCTCAATGCACCCAGGAACTGCTTCCTCCCTGCTCCTGCACTACAGGGTTCCCCTTCCTCAGTGTTCCCTCCCCCCACTCCAGCCAGGGACAGGGACTGTCATGCCCATCTCAGAGGCATATTGGTCGCCCTGCCCCACGGCAATGTGGTGTAATGCATGCAGGTGTCGGGTCCTGATCCACACTCCATCCTTACCTGAGAGTGAGATATCACACCTCTGGGTGAGGTGCAATACCTCTGTAGCAACCGAGCCCTCAGGGTGCTACAGTTCCATTTATCTTCAGCCTAGGTGACGTATTGTGATACAGGGCCGTGATTTTGGCTATAAAAGGGTCCCCTAGACCCCTACCCCAAGCTTTTTAAGAGAATCATATATGGCGTGCCAGGAGACTCTATGGAATGCTTTCTCAGCATCCAACGAGAGTATCTAATTACAAATTTTTAACTGCATCTAGCCCAGGAAATACTTTGTGCCTAGTAGCAGTGTCTGCTAGTCAGCGGATTATCCCGGCTGTTAAGCAAGCTACACCACCTGTAGTTTAGACACTTAATTTTTTCAAAGGAAATGCTTCGGGACCATGGGATACTCAGTGAAGAGCATCAGGAGGCACCCCAAGGCATAGGGGCTGGGACTGGCAGTAGGATGCCTTGCGGTGGACAGCCGAGCTCGATCCTTATAAAAGCTTTTTAACTGCAGCAGCTTTAGTGGACGCTACTGGAGCTGGAATTACGTGGCTGCTGGCATGAGACTTGCCCTCCAATAGATCCTTGTAAATGGATTTAAAGTGTATTCATTCAAATTAGAGAGACAATTTAAATTAAAAAGCTTAGAGCTGCCTCCACCACAGGGGGGCTCGCTCGACCCACCAGCGGACAGGCACCAGTATTGGGAGAGGGGGGCTGGCCATCAGGGTTCACCGCGGCTCTGGCACAAACCCGGCGACACGGAGGTGGCACGGGCAGGAGCGGACTGGCCGTGTCGGCTTCTCACTTTTTGGATTTTAGAAGGGCATGACATGCCTATATCTGTGTCTCCCCCTCCTTTTACTCCTCCACCTCTTTTATTTTCGCATGACTATATGTACTTGTCACTTTTCCATGTGTTAGTTATGTCTTCTGAGCAGTTTGTCAGCTTTTGGACACCTTTGAACGTGTTTTCTATGTGTTTCTATGTGTTTTTGTTTGCCTGCCATTGGTTTTAACGGTGTTCGAAGGTGTTCGACGAACCGTTCGACGAACAGTTCGGCGAACACACGGGTGTTCGACGAACCGAACTCGAACACTACGGGGGTGGCTCAACACTACTATTGAGGGTCCGAGTAGGCCGAAGGCGAAAGAGATGAGAGAGTTAGTTCATAGGGGGCAGAGGAGCTTAACTAGCTCACCCCGAAGAAGCAGTTACCGGACACCGGGTCCGAAGCTTACCGGGATCTCCATGACCCAGTAAGATAAACCGGAATCCCTGGAGAACTACAAGTCCCAGGATCGCTAAAGTGCTGATACATACCAGAGCCAGGAGACACATGGGCCCCGTAGGTCGGGAGCGTGCACTCCAAGAGAAGGCCCTACCACAATGTAAGCCAGCGCAGGACAGAGACAAAGTTAGGCCTAGCTCCAGGCAGGACAGAAAGTTATTACGCAGCAGCAAGAACCATAAGTAGAGATGAGCGTTGTTCTACTCGAACTGTTCGCCAATCTCAAATTCGAGCTGTTTTGGGCGGTGTTCGAGCCGGTCGGCGAACACGAACAATTTGAGAAAAATTCGGCTGTTCGAGGTTATGTTCGATAACTGTTCGTGCACCAAAATCATAACTGGATTTTTTCTCAGTAATGATGAAAATTAATGTTAATACGCAGTTTGAGTGTACAGCGGGGCGGGGGGAGGGGCAGGGGATGGATCTCTGCAGGAACAATGAAGATCTCCATTTTTTTTTCTCTTTCCCGCATTTGCAGTGGGGAGGTGCAATCTGTCAGCCTATCAGCAGCGCACACACGGAGCGAAGTGCTTTTTTTCACACAAGCAAGGGCATGTGTGATTGGCAGTGTATGTCACATGTCCTTGCCCTATAAGACCAAGCCATTTTCCCCGTCGCCACCATTTTCTCACTGCTGCAGCTGCGTGTTAGACGGCACCGCTGTTGCTGTGTGCGCTATACCTTGTTAATTTCAAGCCAATTTTCGCACAAATATACAGATAGCTTGGGAGTAGGGAATAGTTGTGATTGCAGTCCTTTTAAGGACTAGGTTACAGCATTTCCTACGACTTTTATCAAGCAGGTCTGTGCTCTTAAATAGATAGATTGTGGGAGTAAAGACTAATTGTAATTGGAGTCCTTTTCAGGACTAGGTTACATCAGTTCCTATCAGTTTTTGCCAGGCAGGTCTGTGCCAGTGCTGTGCAAGTTTTTTTCACAGCATTTGGCTGAATCTAGCAAAGCTAATCCTTTTTGGCCTATTGCAGAGTGTGTTAGTCAGTGGAGTAGCCTATCTGTGTTGCAAGATATACCACCTGTGTATAGAATACCAATTTTTTTACTGCACCTAGTGAAGTAAAATCTTTTGGGCATAGCATCATTCTATTAGTCCATCTATACTGACCTCCATCAGGTTGCAAACTGAATATAATTTTTTTCTGCATCTAGCTCTGAAAAAATATTTGGGCTTCTAGCAGTGTGTGGGACTTGGTCTATTAGTCCATCTATACTGACCTCCATCAGGTTGCAAATTAAAAATAATTTTTTTCTTCATTTAGCTCTGAAAAAATATTTGGGCTTCTAGCAGTGTGTGGGACTTGTTCTATTAGTCCTTCTATACTGACCTCCAGCAGGTTGCAAATTGAATATAATTTTTTTCTGCATCTAGCTCTGAAAAAATATTTGGGCTTCTAGCGGTGTGTGGGACTTGGTCTATTAGTCCATCTATACTGACCTCCATCAGGTTGCAAATTAAAAATAATTTTTTTCTGCATCTAGCTCTGAAAAAATATTTGGGCTTCTAGCAGTGTGTGGGACTTGGTCTATTAGTCCATCTATACTGACCTCCATCAGGTTGCAAATTAAAAATAATTTTTTTCTTCATTTATCTCTGAAAAAATATTTGGGCTTCTAGCAGCGTGTGGGACTTGTTCTGTTAGTCCATCTATACTGACCTCCATCAGGTTGCAAATTAAAAATAATTTTTTTCTGCATCTAGCTCTGAAAAAATATTTGGGCTTCTAGCAGTGTGTGGGACTTGGTCTATTAGTCCATCTATACTGACCTCCATCAGGTTGCAAATTAAAAATAATTTTTTTCTGCATCTAGCTCTGAAAAAATATTTGGGCTTCTAGCAGTGTGTGGGACTTGGTCTATTAGTCCATCTATACTGACCTCCATCAGGTTGCAAATTGAATAAAAAAAATTTCTGCATCTAGCTCTGAAAAAATATTTGGGCTTCTAGCGGTGTGTGGGACTTGGTCTATTAGTCCATCTATACTGACCTCCATCAGGTTGCAAATTAAAAATAATTTTTTTCTGCATCTAGCTCTGAAAAAATATTTGGGCTTCTAGCAGTGTGTGGGACTTGGTCTATTAGTCCATCTATACTGACCTCCATCAGGTTGCAAATTAAAAATAATTTTTTTCTTCATTTAGCTCTGAAAAAATATTTGGGCTTCTAGCAGTGTGTGGGACTTGTTCTATTAGTCCTTCTATACTGACCTCCAGCAGGTTGCAAATTGAATATAATTTTTTTCTGCATCTAGCTCTGAAAAAATATTTGGGCTTCTAGCGGTGTGTGGGACTTGGTCTATTAGTCCATCTATACTGACCTCCATCAGGTTGCAAATTAAAAATAATTTTTTTCTGCATCTAGCTCTGAAAAAATATTTGGGCTTCTAGCGGTGTGTGGGACTTGGTCTATTAGTCCATCTATACTGACCTCCATCAGGTTGCAAATTAAAAATAATTTTTTTCTGCATCTAGCTCTGAAAAAATATTTGGGCTTCTAGCAGTGTGTGGGACTTGGTCTATTAGTCCATCTATACTGACCTCCATCA
The DNA here is from genome assembly GCF_046119375.1 of Phyllobates terribilis. Classification (NCBI taxonomy): domain Eukaryota; kingdom Metazoa; phylum Chordata; class Amphibia; order Anura; family Dendrobatidae; genus Phyllobates; species Phyllobates terribilis. The sequence goes on from NW_027362768.1 coordinate 20,425,831, forward strand.
GGTTGCAAATTGAATAAAAAAAATTTCTGCATCTAGCTCTGAAAAAATATTTGGGCTTCTAGCGGTCTGTGGGACTTGGTCTATTAGTCCATCTATACTGACCTCCATCAGGTTGCAAATTAAAAATAATTTTTTTCTGCATCTAACCCAGCCAATAGTTTTGGCCTAATACCACAGTTTGGCCACTCAGCTCTGCTCGGTTACCATCCATTGTTTTTTTGTGCAAACAACTCCAGAGTTGTGAATTAGTTAACCACCAAAATGAGTGGAAAAAGGCCTGCTGCTGGTGGAAAGGGGAATAGGCGTGTTGGGAAGGGGAAAAAAGGTTGTGTCCGTGGGGTAGGTACAGAAGAAAGACCATCTTCCAGCCAAACTAAAATGTCTACTTCTTTTAGCGGACAATGTGATAAGATCCCTTTCTTACGGCCACGCCAATCGCTACAAATTCCAGATGAGGCACAAAAACAGCAGGTGCTTCAACGGATATCAAGTGCTCCTTTAAGTGGGCTCTCCTCCACATCAACTTCAACATCACAAATACTCCAGTCCTCAAAGGTGTCACCCAAATCGCACTTGCTTCCTCACAGCTCCCAAATCTCCAGCTGCCCGTCTGAGTATGAGGTAGAACAGATGGTTGAGTCTGCAGAGCTGTTTACTCATACTATAGCCTGGGAATCAGAGGTCGACTCCAGCGCTTCTGTGAATCCAGACGAGGAAATGATCTGCACTGATGCCCAGAATCTTTATGAGTCGGATCCAGGACCAGTCGCAGAATGTTCTGACCATAATGTAGACCCTCATTCCCAAACTGTAACTCCTGTTGGTGGAGACAATGAGGAAGACGATGATAAGACTCAAATACCTGATTGGAGCGACAACTTTAGTTTTTTGTCAGGGCAGGAACAGGTTGGCTCTGAGGACGACGGGTGTGATAACGCACAGGGTGATGATGATGAGGTCGGAGATCCCACTTACTGTCAACCCACAGTCAGCCAAGAGATGAGGTCAGCAGAGGAGGTGGAGGAAGATGCTAGTGACGACGAGGTCAGGTTGCGCCTTCCTGGACAGAGACGTAGTACTGGAAGCACGTCAACAACTGCATCCTCAAACACAACTCTGCCTCTCACCACAAGTCGTGGTGGCTCTTCAGGTCGCATGGGTGCTAAGCCTTGCATTGCCTGGGCATTTTTTCAGATCGATAAAGATGACCCAACTCGTGTTATCTGTAACATTTGTCAGCAAAAGCTAAGTAGAGGCCAAAAAATACATAGTTTGAGTACTTCATGCATGAACCGGCACATGGACATGAAGCATAAGTTGCAGTGGGAAGCTCAGTGTGCTACAATGCGGCCTAGCCGGCCGGGCCAACCACCGTCTGCCATATCTTGTGCATCCGCGGCCTCTTCATCCTCTGTGACTAGGGGGACAGCAGTCACACCTGTTTTGGGGCGCAGACCTGCCACCTCTTTACCCGCAACAGCCAGCGTGATTGGCAGGTCATCATTTTCTTTGGAGGTGGTAACACCAGCTGGTCTTGAGCGCTGTCCGACATCGATAGCACCACCTTTGGATCAAGGCAACCTAACATGTCCGCATGCATCTTCCTCACAGACCGGCAGTTTGCCGGGGACACCCTTATCAACCCCGTCTAAGCACAATAGCCAGCCCTCGGTCCCTCAGATGTGGACAAGTAAAAGACCATTTCCTCCTAGCCATGAGAAAGCTAAGAGGTTGAATTTCACCATCTGCAAGCTCTTGGCTACAGAAATGCTGCCTTTCCGCCTGGTGGACACAGAGGATTTTCGAGACCTTATGTCCGTCGCAGTGCCCCAGTACCAGATGCCCAGTCGGCACTACTTCTCAAAGAAAGGTGTGCCTGCGCTCCACCAGCATGTCGCACACAACATCACCGCTTCTTTGAGAAACTCTGTGTGTGACAGGGTGCATTTCACCACAGACACTTGGACGAGTAGGCATGGACAGGGGCGTTACATGTCGCTGACTGGGCACTGGGTAACTATGGTGACAGCAGGACAAGGGGCTGCTGTCCAAGTCTTGCCGTCCCCACGAGTTGTGCGTCAATCCTCTTTATGTCAAAGTTCCTCCACTGCTTCTGCCTCCTCAACCTCCTCTCGGTCTTCCACCTGCACCCAAAGCCTGTCTGGTCATGCCACAAGCTTTCTAACTGCGCAGAAGGGATCCTGCACACCTCCTTACTATGCTGGCAGTAGGGCTCAACGTCATCAGGCGGTTTTTACATTGAAATGTCTGGGAAATGTGAGTCACACAGCTGAGGAGTTGTGGTCAGCTCTGGAGAACCAATTTCATGAATGGTTGTCTCCACTGGACCTGAAACCAGGGAAGGCCGTGTGCGACAATGCTGCAAACCTGGGTGTGGCCCTTCGCCGGGGCAATGTCACACACGTGCCTTGTATGGCTCACGTGTTGAACCTGGTTGTCCAGCAATTTTTAGCCCACTATCCCAGACTAGATGGCCTTCTGCAGAGGGCACGGTCGCTGTGTGCTCACTTCCGCCGTTCGCATCCCGCAGCTCAGCGACTTACATCTCTACAGAAGTCGTTGGGCCTGCCACTTCACCGGCTAAAATGCGATGTGCCTACCCGGTGGAATTCAACTCTGCACATGTTGCAGCGACTGTGGCAGCACTGACAAGCCCTGGTGCACCCTTCTGCACAGTTTTGAAATGGCGACGAAGATGTTTAGTGCTGACAATGCCATTATCAGCATGACTATTCTGGTGATTTACATGCTGGAGCACATGTTAAACAGAATTCAGAGTCAGGTGGTGGCACAAGAGGAGGTGGAGGAAGTAGAGGAGGAGGAGTTGTATGCGGAAGGGCTAACATCTGCAAGGTCCAGACGGTCGGCAGCACCAAGGCGGCAGGCATGTGAGGGTGGGGGAGATGATTTTACCAGGGCGCATGGTAGCAGCCAAACTAGTGAGGAAGGTGCAGGAGCCCAGGAAGAAGTGGAGGACGAACTGATGGAAGACTCATCAGATGAGGGAGACCTTGATCACATTTCTGTTGTGCGAGGTTGGGGGGAGAGGACAGAGGAAGGAAGCATGATTGTTACCTCGCCACCAACACAACAGGGACTTGGTGCTCCTGGATGCGCAACACACATGAGTGCCTTCTTGCTGCACTACCTGCAACATGACCCTCGAATTGTGAGAATTAGAAATAATCCTGACTACTGGGTTGCCACACTGTTAGATCCCCGGTACAGAAGTAAATTTGCAGAAATTATTCCTGCCATAGAAAGGGATGCACGCATGCAGGAGTATCAGCAGAGACTGTTGCAGAATCTTACATGTGCTTTTCCACAAAATACCAGTGGTTCACGTAGTGAATCTTACAGTTCTAACTTGCCAACCGTGGTCTGTATGGAATTGTTCAATAAAGGGCCCAAAATTAAGATAACATAGATGGGAGAGGTCTCTATGAATAGGAAATCCTAAGTATTTGATACCCTGTGAGGGCCAGGCAAAGGGAAAGTTGGACTGGATGGAATCCTATATGGATTTAGGGAGGGAGACATCGAGGGCCTCAGACTTCGCTGCATTGATTTTAAAATTTTACCATGTAACAAAGTGATCTATTTCAGCCATAACAGCAGGGATGGATATATGTGATTGAGTGATATATACTAGGACATCATCAGCAAATAGAGAGCACTTGTACTTGTACTCGGTGCCTCCCACCTCAATCCACCTAATATTGGGGTTATGGCGAATTGATGAGAGCAGGTGCTCCGTCACTAGGATGTATAAGAGAGGGGACAGAGGACATCCCTGCCTTGTCCCATTGGTGATTGTGAAAGGTGATGAAAATGTTCTGACGCACCCCCTGGGCCTTGGGACACCCGGAGCCGGACCCTTTTTGGTGGATGCTGGTGGTTGTAGTCTTCGTGGCGGCGATCCGGTTTCGTGGCTCAGGGCGGTCAAACCAGTGGCGGAACTATTTATGTGGTTTTGATGTTTAAATGTCCGACTACGCCACCCGTGGATTGCGGTCAGAGTGAACCGCCGCTACAGGGCAGACCGCTAAGGCTGGTGTTGTGGGTGCAGCAGAGCGTAGCATAACTCCCCACGGGAGGAGTATAGCCTCAGGGCAGTGTATGCGGAGGATGGGGGTGATGGTGCAGGGCAGCAGCAGTAACGACACGGAGTCAGTGATGCAGTTCAGGGCCTTTACTCACAGTTCTTATTATCCAGACCACGTCTGCAGGTAACGGCTGCCCACGTCGTACTGTGCTCACCAGGTGAGGGGCTCAGACAACTCCCAGATAACTTTGGAGCGCTTCACAGGACCCCCTTTGTGTGTCCTTTGTCTGGCCTTTCTTACCAACACTTCTGTCCGGCTGCCTCGGGCCTCCTCTTGGTAAACTTGGCGCCAGTTTCCCTGACCCTATGTGGTGCCTTCCTAGCGGGTGGAGCAAGGGGCTGCGCCACATAAAATGTCAGAGCCTCCGGTTTCTAGCTGAGGGTCGTTTCCTGCCTCCACTAGTTCGGGGACCGGTCTCCCCCTTTGGCCTGACCCCTCCACGCAGGTGGATTCGGGCGTGCGGTGGCGACTCGCCCGTCCGCACCCCTGGGATCCCTTCATTCCTCGTTCCTGGAGCCTTCTCCGCTCCTCTTCCTTCCTTCTCCCTCTTGCAGGCCTGGGCCTCTGTTACTAGGCCTGCCTCCGGAGCAGAGCTCATGCAGAGCCCCTGCTCCCTGCCACTTCTGCTCAGACTTCTCTGCACTGAACTAAGATGGTGCCCACCTTTTATACTCCCTTCTCAATGCACCCAGGAACTGCTTCCTCCCTGCTCCTGCACTACAGGGTTCCCCTTCCTCAGTGTTCCCTCCCCCCACTCCAGCCAGGGACAGGGACTGTCGTGCCCATCTCAGGGGCATATTGGTCGCCCTGCCCCACGGCAATGTGGTGTAATGCATGCAGGTGTCGGGTCCTGATCCACACTCCATCCTTACCTGAGAGTGAGATATCACACCTCTGGGTGAGGTGCAATACGTCTGTAGCAACCGAGCCCTCAGGGTGCTACAGTTCCATTTATCTTCAGCCTAGGTGACATATTGCGATACAGGGCCGTGATTTTGGCTATAAAAGGGTCCCCTAGACCCCTACCCCAAGCTCTTTAAGAGAATCATATATGGCGTGCCAGGAGACACTATGGAATGCTTTCTCAGCATCCAACGAGAGTATCTAATTACAAATTTTTAACTGCATCTAGCCCAGGAAATACTTTGTGCCTAGTAGCAGTGTCTGCTAGTCAGCGGATTATCCCGGCTGTTAAGCAAGCTACACCACCTGTAGTTTAGACACTTAATTTTTTCAAAGGAAATGCTTCGGGACCATGGGATACTTAGTGAAGAGCATCAGGAGGCACCCCAAGGCATAGGGGCTGGGACTGGCAGTAGGATGCCTTGCGGTGGACAGCCGAGCTCGATCCTTATAAAAGCTTTTTAACTGCAGCAGCTTTAGTGGACGCTACTGGAGCTGGAATTACCGCGGCTGCTGGCATGAGACTTGCCCTCCAATAGATCCTTGTAAATGGATTTAAAGTGTATTCATTCAAATTAGAGAGACAATTTAAATTAAAAAGCTTAGAGCTGCCTCCACCACAGGGGGGCTCGCTCGACCCACCAGCGGACAGGCACCAGTATTGGGAGAGGGGGGCTGGCCGTCAGGGTTCACCGCGGCTCTGGCACAAACCCGGCGACACGGAGGTGGCACGGGCAGGAGCGGACTGGCCGTGTCGGCTTCTCACTTTTTGGATTTTAGAAGGGCATGACATGCCTATATCTGTGTCTCCCCCTCCTTTTACTCCTCCACCTCTTTTATTTTCGCATGACTATATGTACTTGTCACTTTTCCATGTGTTAGTTATGTCTTCTGAGCAGTTTGTCAGCTTTTGGACACCTTTGAAGGTGTTTTCTATGTGTTTCTATGTGTTTTTGTTTGCCTGCCATTGGTTTTAACGGTGTTCGAAGGTGTTCGACGAACAGTTCGACGAACAGTTCAGCGAACACACGGGTGTTCGACGAACCGAACCGAACTCGAACACTACGGGGGTGGCTCAACACTAACCATAAGGCCCAAAACCCGCTCATTGGGGAGGATCCGGACTTACACCCTTCACCCTACAGTGCTCCGGGGAGTGCCGAAATTCCATCAGTAAAAGGTACGGAAGTAACTTTTGTGTCCATCCCTGTTCTTGCTCCGACTCGGCTGAGCCTCCTTGTCCTGCATCCCCGTTCTTATACTGCCCTGAGGCCCAGCTCCACCTGTGGGGAGCCATACCATCTAGCTGCCTTATCACCGGCCTCAGTGGACAGCGCAGCGCCAGTGAATATCATCAGAAACCATAGGTGGCGTCACGAACTTTTATAAACTTAATATCTATCAACGTCTTTTTAAAGAGAGACCCCAGAGTACGGGCCCGGGAGCCGACCACCGCGACCTCCTTAAGGCTAAAGGCCCGGGTAACCGAGTCATCCCCCTTCCCCTGGGCTAGTCATAACTTTAAATGCAAGGTTAGCCTTTTTATGAATTGATATGGTCTGTGAATACAACAAAAAGAAGCCAGGTTCTCATTCCACATTATTATCATTATATTATTATTATTAATAATAATAGTAATAATAATAATAATTAGAGATGGGAGAATGGATGCTTAAAACTCAAGTCCATTGGCCATGTCAGTAATCTGTGACCACCGAACAGGAGATCTGCGAATTTCCTCTTGCTCTTGACATTTCTGGCTCTTCTTTAGATTAAACGGGATGGTGCAACGTCATGTGTGTAACTTTGCAATGATGATGACTCACCAGACCATATAATCAAAAGAAAAGCCAGGAATGCCAGAAGATGGGGCCATATCTCAGAAACAGAGAGGCTGGGGTGTGGCTGGCATTCTGATTGCGCTAGCTGTCTGAACTTGAGCAGGAGCTCAGTTTCCATGGACTCTGAAGTGACTTAAGACATTGTTCCTACCCGAAAGTGATCCCCTTCCTGCCGCATAGTGCCGTATAGCGATCCCGTCCCACGTGACCCCGGCCCACGTGATCCCCTTGTGAGGGGTGTGGGGAGATTGTCTACTCCACTCCCCTATAGAACCGTACTGTTTGAGTAAAAGTTTTTATGAGAAAAGGCAATTATAAAATATGACCATTAGATGGCAGCAGAGTCATCAGAGTTTCACACTTGTACTACATTACCCTTATGATAGTTGGGGGCACATAGAGGGTTAACCTAGGATAGGCTGCCCTAGGTGACAAGGGGGAACTGAGGGATCTCTGGGAGTTTAGTTTCAGCCATCTTAGTTGAGTAGTTGTTCAGTGACAGTGAAGAGTGGGGACGTGTCAGGAGGACACAGGAACAAGTATACAGAAGGGTGTGTGTGGGAGCCGGTGTGAAAGGAAGCAAGTGTTCTCAGCAAAACTATAGTGCAACAGTGTTCTCCCAGACACAGGCAAGTTGGGGGACCTACAGTGAGAAAGAGACGTTTGAGAAACCTTTCTAAGAGAGGTGGTGGAAACGACCCTGGTGCTGGAGAGGCCGAGAGCTGCAGTCAGGTAGACGGAGACAGTGAGGTCTGGGCACGAATAGAAAGAAGATAGTGAGAGAAGCTCCCTTACTTCTGTTCCCGAGGAAAGATTGGTCTGAGTGCAGTTCCACGGAGAAACACATCGACCCGGGTGGAACTTCATTAGTAATATGGAGGTCCTCTGCCTGAACTGTGAATTGCCAGTAACATTTGCCACAAGTATTGTGCCGTCTCCAGTAACTGCCAAGAACGTGCCTTTCTTTGGTGCAGAAGTGAATAAGTGTAATTCCTGCTATCCTTTGTATGCTGATTGTTTGACAAGTAAAATGGACTTGGTTTTTATCAAACTGTCCGGTCTCCTCCTTCTGAAGGCTAAAAGAGTTGACACCCAGGACGGCGGGTCAGAAGTGAGTATGGAGGCTCCCTCCACAGAATCACCACAGCACACACCCAGGGATTCTCAGAGTCCCCATTGTCTGTAGCGGGCCAGGGTGAAGATCCAAACACTGAAACTGACATGCCACTCGCCACCGACTACCACCCTACTCCCCGTTACACCCTTCTCACACGCTGTGCTGGAAATTGAGCAGCGACGAGCACCGTGAGCCGCATCGCACAGCAATGTGCTGCATCACACAACAGCGTTTAAGCCGCGATGCCAAGAGGAAGAACTCGCAAGCCAGGGTCTCCGAATAAACTCACAGACTTTTACATCCTAGACGCCATTTAGGCTGCAGCCATGGCAGTACTTGTTCTTTCAGCATGTCTACAGCAGAAGTTATATCTTGAGAATTAGAATCTTCCTTAAATCACTGCAGAACAATTAGAGAGTCTTAATGCTCCTCTTTCTATACAAGAAATACAAAATATCATAAAAACGTCTAAAAATAATTCTGCTCCGGCCCAGATTTATTGATAATTTATCTCCGCATTTACTTAGGATTTTTAATTACTGGCAGAGTAGAGAATCTATAGCTCCAGAAAATCTTGAGGCCAGAATTATAACTCTTTTGAAACCAGGAAAATATCCAGAGTTACCAGAGAAATTTAGACCTATTTCACTTTTGAATTGTGATGTAATTTTTTTTTCGAAATTGAAATTTTCTAGGTTAAACCCTTTATGACGTGGTACATAATAGTACGCACCATGTCATAACCCCTGATTCAGCGCGGGCTCCGGCACTGAGCCCACACTAAACCAGGCACATGACAGCTGATCTATACATGGAATCGCGATCCACCCACGGCTATTAACTAGATAAATGCCGCTGTCAATCTCTGACAGCAGCATTTAACTTGCACAAACAGGATGCATGTCACCTACCCCACCCATCGATGACCCCGTCACATGATCACGGGTCACCGATGGGTTGGCATGATAGCCCGGGGTCTGCAGGAGACCCCTGTGGTTGTCCTGGCCAGATTGCTATGAGCGCCGCCCAGTGGTCGGCGCTCATAGCAAATGAGCAAATCTGATACATACAGGCGATCTGCTCATCGTCTGTATGTAGCAGAGCCGATCGGGTAATTGCTGCTTACAGTCCCATAGAGACTATTGAAGCAAGCAAAAAGGAAAAAAAATGTTTTTAAAAATATTAAAAAAAGAAAAAATATATAAAAGTTTAAATCACCCCCCTTTCGCCCCATTCAAAATAAAACAATAAAAAAAAAAACACATTCACATATTTGGTATAGAATCGCACAATCAATATAAAAAAATAATTAATCCAATCGGAAATTACGTTTTTTTTGGTCGGCCCAACATTGCAATAAAATGCAATAATGGCCAATCAAAACATCAGATCTGCCTCAAAATGATATCAATAAAAACGTCACCTCAGCGCGCAAAAAATAAGCCCCCTTCCGGGCCCAGATCATGAAAAATGGAGACGCTACGGGTCTCGGAAAATGACGCTAATTGTGGTTCCACGAGGAGAACCCTTTAAATTGAATACCTAAAGCCATCAACTTTTTCTCCTTGTTTATCAACTATGGTGGCAACTATACTGTATATGCTTGGAATAACTGGGCTAGAAGGAATTTGTCTATTTCATTTGCAAATATTTCCATTAGGTCTATAGCATTTCATATTCCATATTTAAATCTAGCACTATGGCAGAAGAGCGGAAGTAACACATTAGCAGATATATTTGATAAATTATATTCATAGTAGTGTTGAGCCACCCCCGTAGTGTTCGAGTTCGGTTCGGTTCGTCGCCCGTATGTTCGCCGAACTGTTCGTCGAACTGTTCATCGAACACCTTCGAACACCGTTACAACCAATGGCAGGCAAGCAAAAACACATAAAAACACATAGAAAACACCTTCAAAGGTGTCCAAAAGCTGACAAACTTCTCAGAAGACACAACTAACACATGGAAAAGTGACAAGTACATATAGTCATGCGAAAAGAAAAGAGGTGGAGGAGTAAAAGGAGGGGGAGACACAGATATAGGCATGTCATGCCCTTCTAAAACCAAAAAAGTGCGAAGCCGACATGGCCAGTCCGTTCCTGCCCGTGCGACCTCCGTGTCGCCGGGTTTGTGCCAGAGCCGCGGTGAACCCTGACGGCCAGCCCCCCTCTCCCAATACTGGTGCCTGTCCGCTGGTGGGTCAAGCCCCCCCCCCCGCAGTGGGGGGGGGTAACATCTGCAGAAGAAAGACCATCTTCCAGCCAAACTAAGATGTCTACTTCTTTTCGTGGACAATGTGATACGATCCCTTTCTTACGGACATGCCCATCGCTACAAATTCCAGATGAGGCACAAAAACAGCAGGTGCTTCAACGGATATCAAGTGCTCCTTTAAGTGGGCTCTCCTCCACCTCAACTTCAACATCACAAATACTCCAGTCCTCAGAGGTGTCACCCCAATCGCACTTGCTTCCTCACAGCTCCCAAGTCTCCAGCTGCCCGTCTGAGTATGGGGTAACACAGATGGTTGAGTCTGCACAGCTGTTTACTCATACTATAGCCTGGGAAACGGAGGTCTGCTCCAGAGCTTCTGTTAATCCAGACGAGGAAGTGATCTGCACTGATGCCCAGAATCTTTATAAGTCGGATCCAGGACCAGATGAAGAAGGTTCTAAGCATAATGTAGACCCTCGTTCCCAAACTGTAACTCCTGTTGGTGGAGACAATGATGAAGACGATGATGAGACTCAAATACCTGATTGGAGCGACAACTTGACTTTTCGGTCAGGGCAGGAAGAGGTTGGCTCTGAGGACGACGGGTGTGAGAACACACAGGGTGATGATGACGAGGTTGGAGATCCCACTTGCTGTCAACCCACAGTCAGCCAGTCGATGAGGTCAGCAGAGGAGGTGGAGGAGGATGTGACTAGCCCAAGGGATGGGGTTGACTCGGTACCCGGGCCTTTGCCTGGCCTTGGGGATGTCGCGGTGGTCTTCTCCCGGGCCCGTACCCTGGGGTCACTCTTTAAAAGGGTGGATAATTGTTAATTTTATAAGAGTTCGTGACGCCACCTGTGGTATCTGGTGAGAAGCACCAGCGCTGCAGCAGTCCACTGAGGCCGGTGATAAGGCAGCTCGATGGTACAGGTGGAGCTAGGCCTCAGGGCAGCATATGCAGGGGGAATGCAGGACAGGCGAGACCCAGCTGGGTCAGAGCAAGAACGGGAATGGACACGGTAGTCACTTCAGTACCTTTTACTGGTGGAAATTCAGGCACATCCCGGAGCACTGTAGGGTGAAGGGTGCATATCAGGATCCTCCCCAATGAGCGGGTGTAGGGCCTCCTGTTTGTTGCCTCTGCGTAGTAAGTTTCTGACCTGCCTGGAGCTAGGCCTAACTTTGTCTCTGTCCGGCGCTGGCTGACCTTATGGTAGGGCCTTGTCTTGGAGTTCACGCTCCCAGTATGCGGGGCCTAAGCATCTCCTGGCTCTGTTACATATCTGCACCTTAGCGATCCTGGGACTTGTAGTTCTCAAGGGATTCCGGTTATGCCTTACTGGGTTATAGAGATCCCGGTAAGCTCGGATCCGGTGTCCGGTAAATGCTTTGGGGTGAGCTGGTTAAGCTCCTCTGCCCCTTATGTACTAACTCGCCACTCGCCTTCGGCCTACTCGGGCCCTCACTAGGCTATACACCCTAACGGCAGCTTGCCATGCTTCACCGATCTTATGGCGTCGGCACACCTTAAGCTCTAACTGGGCTCCCTGAATCTAGCTAGCAGGAGCCTCGTGCTCCACAGCTGAACTATTAACTGAGTTCTCTAGACTAGACTGAGTTCCACTGCAGACTGACCTCTCTTAGGCTTCTCTACTGCAGGAACTCTTCAGAGGAACTGAACTGCCTAGCTCCACCTTCCCTATTTATGTCCCTAACGGGCACCCTCTGCTGGTCTGAGGTGGAAGGTGGAGATGTGTGAATGTTTATGGGGGCCTCTTGTGGAGGATTCCATCAATGCACTCTTCTAGGATCTGTGATACCAAGTGCAGCGGGGCATCACAGATGCTATTGACGACGAGGTTAGGTTGCGCCTTCCTGGACAGAGACGGAGTACTGGAAGCACGTCAACAGCTGCATCCTCAACCACAACTCTGCCTCTGACCACAAGTCGTAGTGGCTCTTCAGGTCGCATGGGCTCTAAGCCTCGCATAGCCTGGGCATTTTTTCAGATCAATAAGGATGACCCAACTCGTGTTATCTGTAATATTTGTCACCAAAAGCTAAGTAGAGGTCAAAAAATCCATAGTTTGAGTACTTCATGCATGAACCGTCACATGGATATGAAGCATAAGTTGCAGTGGGAAGCTCACTGTGCTACAATGCGGCCTAGCGGGCCGGGCCAACCACCGTCTGCCCCATCTTGTGCATCCGCGGCCTCTTCATCCTCTGTGACTGGGCGGACAGCAGTCACACATGTTTTTGGAAGCAGACCTGCCACCTCTTTACCCGCAACAGCCAGTTTGATTGGCAGGTCGTCAGTTCATTTGGAAGTGGAAACGCCTGCTGGTGTTGAGCGCTCTCTGACATCGAGAGCACCGCCTTTGGATCAAGGCAACCTAACATGTCCGCCTGCATCTTCCTCACAGACCGGCAGTTTGCCGAGGACACCCTACTCAACCCCGTCTAAGCACAACAGCCAGCCCTCGGTCCCTCAGATGTGGACAGGTAAAAGACCATTTCCTCCTAGCCATGACAAAGCTAAGAGGTTGAATTTCACCATCTGCAAGCTGTTGGCTACAGAAATGCTGCCTTTCCGCCTGGTGGACACAGAGGATTTTCGATACCTTATGTCCGTCGCAGTGCCCCAGTGCCAGATGCCCATTCGGCACTACTTCTCAAAGAACATCACCGCCTCTTTGAGAAACTCTGTGTGTGACAGGGTGCATTTCACCACAGACACTTGGACGAGTAGGCATGGACAGGGGCGTTACATGTCACTGACTGGGCACTGGGTAACTATGGTGACAGCAGGACAAGGGGCTGCTGTCCAAGTCTTACCGTCCCCACGAGTTGTGCGTCAATCCTCTTTATCTCGAAGTTCCTGCACTGCTTCTGCCTCCTCAACCTCCTCTCGGTCCTCCACCTGCACCCAAAGCCTGTCTTGTAATGCCACCTGCTTTCTAACTGCACAGAAGGAATCCAGCACACCTCCTTACTATGCTGGCAGCAGGGCTCAACGGCATCAGTGTTTACTTTGAAATGTCTGGGAAATGTGAGTCACACAGCTGAGGAGTTGTGGTCAGCTCTGGAGACCCAGTTTCATGAATGGTTGTCTCCACTGGACCTGCAACCAGGGAAGGCCATGTGCGACAATGCTGCAAACCTGGGTGCGGCCCTTCGCCGGGGCAATGTCACACACGTGCCTTGTATGGCTCACGTGTTGAACCTGGTTGTCCGGCAATTTTTAGGCAACTATCCCGGACTAGATGGCCTTCTGCAGAGGGCACGGTCGCTGTGTGCTCACTTCCGCCGTTCGCATCCCGCAGCTCAACGACTTACATCTCTACAGAAGTCGTTGGGCCTGCCAGTTCACCGGCTGAAATGCGATGTGCCGACACGGTGGAATTCAACTCTGCAGATGTTGCAGCGACTGTGGCAGCACCGACAAGCCCTGATGCAATACATTCTGACGTATAGCCTGGGCCAAATCACACTGCAGGAGTGGTCTCAGATCAGGGACCTATGAAGTTGACGCGCCCCCTGGGCCGTGGGGTACCCGGAGCCGGGCTGGTAGACGCTGGGGGTTGTAGTCATTGTGGCGATGACCCGGTCCGTGACCCAGGACGGTCAATCCAAGGGTAATTTGTATATATGGGTTTTATAATGTCCGACTACGCCACCTGTGGAGTGCGGCCAAAGGGGCCGCCGCTGCGGAACAGTCCTCTGAAGCTGGTGGTTTTGAAGCAATGGTATTATTACTCCCCACAGGAAGAGTGTAGCTTCAGGGCAGTGTGGGTGGATGATGGTGGTTGTAGTGCAGGGAGTCAGTAATGAACACAGAGTCCGTGTGATGCAGTCCCAAGATCTTTACTCACAGTTGTTGCAGTCCAGATTACAGGTACCAGAGCAATCTCCCCGGTCGTGCTGTGCGTACTCAGTGAGGGGCTCAGTCCACCCCCAGATAGCTCCGGAGTACTTAGCAGGACCCCCTTCTGTGTGTCCTTTCTCCAGCATTCTCCCTGCACCTCACACCCAGTGACACTTCTATCCGGTATCCTCGGGCCTTGGCGGGTGATGTGTGTTCCGTCCCCTGGGTCCTATCTGGCTACCTTCTTATTGAGACTGGTGTGGACTTTGGCCTGCAGTACATGAAATGCTGCAGCCTCTGGTTTCTAGTTGAGCCTTGCTGTTTCTCCGCTAGTTGAGGGACCGGTTCCCCTTATCTGGCCTGACCCCTCTACCTCCTGGTAGCAGCGGGCGTACGGGTGGCCTTCTGCATGGCCCATACCCCTAGGGTCCCTTCGGTTCCTGGAGCCTTCCTGCTCCCACTCCTCTCTTCTCTCCTTCAGTCCTGGGCCTCCCAGGCTATTCCCGCCTCCGGAGCAGAGCTCATGCAGAGCCTCTGCTCCTGTCACTTCTCCTCCTCTGACTGGCTTGCTCTTTCTAAGATGGCTTCCTATTTATACTCTCCCTGTCATGTGCTCCCCTAAGCTGCTCCCCTAAGCACCCACTACATAGGACCCTCCCGCCAGCTAGGGACCTGCGACTGTGTTCTCCCTTAGGAGCAATCTCGCCCTACCCCCACTGCGGGTATGTGTTGGATGCAGGTGTTAGGGTCCCGAGCCATACTCCTTCCTTACCTGAGGGTGAGATACCACACCTCTGGGTGAGATGCAGTAACTCTGTGGCGACTGAACCCTCAGGGGCGCCACACACCCTTCTGCACAGTTTTGAAATGGCGACGAAGATGTTTAGTGCTGACGACGATGCCATTATCAGCATGACTATTCCGGTGATTTACATGCTGGAGCACACGTTAAACAGAATTCAGAGTCAGGTGGTGGGACAAGAGGAGGTGGAGGAAGTAGAGGAGGAGTCGTATGCGGAAGGGATAACATCTCCAAGGTCCAGACGGTCGGCAGCACCAAGGCGGCGGGCATGGGAGGGTTGGGGAGAGGGATTAACCAGGGCGCATGGTAGCAGCCAAACTGTTGAGGAAGGTGCAGGAGCCGAGGAAGAAGTGGAGGACGAACTGGTGATGGGCATGTAAGACTCATCAGATGAGGGAGACCTTGATCACATTTCTGTTGTGCGAGGTTGGGGGGAGAGGGCAGAGGAAGGAAGCATGATTCTTACCTCGCTACCAACACAACAAGGACTTGGTCCTCCTGGATGCGCAAGACACATGAGTGCCTTCTTGCTGCACTACCTGCAACATGACCCTCGGATTGTCAGAATTCGAAGTAATCCCAACTACTAGGTTGCCACACTCTTAGATCCCTGGTACAAAAGTAAATTTGCTGAAATAATTCCTGCCATAGAAAGGGATTCACGCATGCAGGAGTATCTGCAGACGCTGTTGCAGAATCTTGCATGTGCTTTTCCACAAAACACCAGTGGTGCACGTAGTGAATCTCACAGTTCTAACTTGCAAACCGTGTGACTGTCGAGTCTTCATCACTCAAACCGTAACAGTAACTCAGTATCTGCTGGTAACAGCAATTTTGTGGAATCGTTTCACCACTTTTTTAGACCATCCTTTGCAAGGCCACAGGAGACAAGAAGTCTGACACATAGTCAACGCCTAGAGAGGATGGTACAGGAGTATCTCCAAGTGAACATCGAAGCTATGACTGTGTCACTGGACCCTTGCTAATTTTGGGATTCCAATCTGGAAAAATGGCCGGAGCTCGCCACTCACGCCTTGGAGATCGTGTCATGCCCTGCAGCCAGCGTTCTCTCTGAACGTGTGTTCAGCGCTGATGGTGGTGTGCTGACAGATAAGCGCACGCGGCTGTCCACTGAGAATATAGACAGACTCACGTTCATAAAGATGAACAAATCATGGATTCGCAAGGACTTTTCTACCCCTGTGTCATCTTGGGGAGACTAAAAGCTTGAGGATTTGGTAAAATCACCTCACCAACCGTTTTAAGCAACTGTGGGGCAATTGATGCCACTTAACCCTAGAACGCATGACCATAAAAATCTACACTTTCACATACCTGGGGCCTTTTAGGCCCGTGTGCAAATAACATGGAATAACTCAAACTCAAATGACAAACAACTATATACATGAAGAATACCTAGAGTTTCAAAATTCTAACTAAAGTAATCTTGCAGAAAATAGAAAACAATTAACAGGGCGGGCCTGCGAGGCCCCAGGTATGCGTTCTAGGGTTAAGTGGTGTCTGTGCCACAATTTTGGGAAAAAATGGAGACTCTTTTTGGAGTCCCCTTGCTGTGTCTTACGTGACGTTGGCATCGTCAATTTCAGGTGGGTTGGGTCGCCCCCCCCCCACCTTTTAACTGTAAGAAACTACATACACTATGGCTTTGGGTAACACAGATGGTTGAGTCTGAAGAGCTGTTTACTCAGAGGTCTGCTCCAAAGCTTCAGTGTCTGCTAGTCAGCGGAGAATTTTTAACTGCATCTAGCCTAGGCAATACTTTGGGTGTAGTAGCCCAGCTGTGAAGCAAGCTGCACTGCCTGTGTATCAAATAAGAATTTTTAAATGCATCTAGCCTAGGCAGACTGTGGGGACCCCCAACCAAACCCAGACGCTCAGCCCCCCTACCGCCCCCCTTTCCTTAACAATACAATAATGTAACTCTTACAACTGGATGGGTGAGGATCGGTCACAGCTTCATTAACTTTTTATACTCATTCCATTAGAAAGGCATTTTATTTCTAAAATAGTTCAGCTTGTTGCAGCATGCCCTGGGTCTCCACTCCGGCAAGTTGGCTAACAAGTGTAACTCTCCAACATGTCCTTTCTATTTCCAGGCCACTGAGGATCCTGCGTACTCGTATGCAGGACTCTGACCCCCACCCATCACTCTTAACGCTTGTTCCACTCCGTCCTGGAGTCCTGACAGGAAAATGTCCAGTCCAATATCCATTAAGTGAACACCGTCGGGCCGTATGAGGCCTGCTTTATCTCCTTCCAGTTGTCGGTGTCGTATCACTACACCGCCTCTGTCTCTTATAAATTTTGCCATCCGAATATTTATTACCCGCCTTGTCCGTTCGATGGCCGTGATGTCTCGCACACCTTGCCATACCGCTATTGGCACAATCTCTGACCATACTATAGTTAGTTTTGTGAAAAATTCTCTGAAGCGCTCAGTGTCTAGTTTCATTATTGCCATTAGTTATGCGCGCTTGTGATGACCTAGGTCGTTTCCCCCGGCCTGTATAACTAAGATGACCAGACCTCTTGCCTCTCTCCCTACCTTGATTACCTCCATTAGTACCTGTGGCCATAGCAGGCCTCTAATACCTCTCCAGTTGAAATATGTGTTATGAAACTCTAATTTCCTCCCGCCTGGGCGGACTTTCGCCCTTTTTTCTGCCCAATATATATACGAGTGGCCTATCACCCACACTGTTGGCTTAGCGTCACCTGTAAAAGAAGCAAACCACGTTAGGATAACAAGTCTGGTCTTATGTATCTTGCCAAACACGTGGATCGCCATCTCCCTATCCTCTGAACTTCCGTTTCTGACAGTCCTGCTCTTGCTGCTTCCGTGGCCGCACCTATGCGGAATGAGTGTGTCCCGTAATCTTTGGGGTGGTTCCCTGCCGATGTTATGCATTTATTAAATATAGCTTGGAACTGGTATCTTGATAATGGCGTTCCATCAATGTGTGATAGGAAGAAATTACTTTGTGATCTGATGGTTATATATGTTTTTACTATTGTTACACGACTCAGTGTACCGTTTGTGGGTTGTTGAAGTACCCAAGTGCCCCTGCCCGCTGGAACCGTTTTCGATTGGCGTATGCATAGACGTATTGCATTATTGGCTATGACTACGTCCTGGTGTAATAAGCCTCCACTGGTGGTAATTTTGGATTGAGGGACTAATTCGCTTATGCATAGCGCCCCGAAGAAGGCGATCGCAAATGCAGTAGACAGTAGTGTTGCTTCAAATTGTGAGTGTCATGTTAATGGTGTTAGGGATATGATGTGAGAAATCAGTTTTAGTGACACGGGACGGGACGTCTACACTCCTGACTTGGCTGACCCCTTTTATACCCTTTTATGGATTGTCTGATGATGAATCTTTGTCACATCTCCCCAATTCAGTAGTTGGAAGTGAAATGCTACTCCGGTCAGACACCGCTGCGCTGACGCTCCTGATATGCCCCTCATCATTAGCTGGTGGAGAAATTCTATGGTGACTTGTGATCTGGCTTGTTCACATTGGTCAACCCGTCTGCCTGCTACTAGTCGAGTCCACTCTTCCCATGCCTTACCGTATGCTTGCCACATCGATGGGGCAACTGATGCTCTGATTAATGGCATCAACTATTCGCCACTAGATCCCATAGGGAGGGTGGGCAACTGTTGCCCGAGAGGTGGGCGTTGGGGAAGAGCTCTGTGAAAATCTGCCAATTGAATTGTGATAAAGCGTTAGCAGCAGCTTTAGACCCCTCAGCATCGTGGCTAGCGAGGACCCATACATTGTGTTTTAGGCACAGGAATGCTAGCCGGCGTAGTAGGCCTAGCACTGGGAGAGACGATGATGCCATCTTATTAATGCAGTGCGCTAGGCTGTTGTTTTTTGTTATGAAGCGTATATTTTTGTTAGCCGGGCGCGCACCCCATATTTCTATTGCTACCACTATTGGTAAGAAAAATTATTTTCAGGGCAAGATGCAGCTAAAAATTATTATTAATTTGAAATCTAGTGGAGCTTGGTATAGATGGCCTAATACAATGAGTACCACACACTGCTACAAGCCGAAATATTTTTTCAGAGCCAGATGCAGAAAAAAATTATATTGAATTTGCAACCTGCTGGAGGTTAGTATAGATGGACTAATAGAACAAGTCGCACACACTGCTACAAGCCGAAGCCCAAATATTTTTTCAGAGCTAGATGCAGAAAAAAATTATTTTGAATTTGCAACCTGCTGGAGGTTAGTATAGATGGACTAATAAAACAAGTCCCACACACTGCTACAAGCCGAAGCCCAAATATTTTTTCAGAGCTAGATGCAGATAAAAATTATTTTGAATTTGCAACCTGCTGGAGGTTAGTATAGATGGACTAATAGAACAAGTCCCACACACTGCTACAAGCCGAAGCTCAAATATTTTTTCAGAGCTAGATGCAGATAAAAATTATTTTGAATTTGCAACCTGCTGGAGGTTAGTATAGATGGACTAAAAGAACAAGTCCCACACACTTCTACAAGCCGAAGCCCAAATATTTTTTCAGAGCTAGATACAGATAAAAATTATTTTGAATTTGCAACCTGCTGGAGGTTCGTATAGATGGATTAATAGAACAAGTCCCACACACTGCTACAAGCCGAAATATTTTTTCAGAGCTAGATGCAGAAAAAAGTTATATTGAATTTGCAACCTGCTGGAGGTTAGCATAGATGGACTAATAAAACAAGTCCCACACACTGCTACAAGCCGAAGCCCAAATTTTTTTTCAGAGCTGGATGCAGATAAAAATTATTTTGAATTTGCAACCTGCTGGAGGTTAGTATAGATGGACTAATAGAACAAGTCCCACACACTGCTACAAGCCGAAATATTTTTTCAGAGCTAGATGCAGAAAAAAATTATATTGAATTTGCAACCTGCTGGAGGTTAGTATAGATGGACTAATAGAGCAAGTCCCACACACTGCTACAAGCCGAAATATTTTTTCAGAGCTAGATGCAGAAAAAAATTATATTGAATTTGCAACCTGCTGGAGGTTAGTATAGATGGACTAATAGAACAAGTCCCACACACTGCTACAAGCCGAAGCCCAAATATTTTTTCAGAGCTAGATGCAGAAAAAAATTATTTTGAATTTGCAACCTGCTGGAGGTTAGTATAGATGGACTAATAGAACAAGTCCCACACACTGCTACAAGCTGAAGCCCAAATATTTTTTCAGAGCTAGATGCAGATAAAAATTATTTTAAATTTGCAACCTGCTGGAGGTTAGTATAGATGGACTAATAGAACAAGTCCCACACACTGCTACAAGCCAAAATATTTTTTCAGAGCTAGATGCAGAAAAAAATTATATTGAATTTGCAACCTGCTGGAGGTTAGAATAGATTGACTAATAAAACAAGTCCCACACACTGCTACAAGCCAATGCCCAAATATTTTTTCAGAGCTAGATGCAGATAAAAATTATTTTGAATTTGCAACCTGCTGGAGGTTAGTATAGATGGACTAATAGAACAAGTCCCACACACTGCTACAAGACGAAATATTTTTTCAGAGCTAGATGCAGCAAAAAATTATATTGAATTTGCAACCTGCTGGAGGTTAGTATAGATGGACTAATAGAACAAGTCCTACACACTGATACAAGCCGAAATATTTTTTCAGAGCTAGATGCAGAAAAAAATTATATTGAATTTGCAACCTGCTAGAGGTTAGTATAGATAGACTAATAGAACAAGTCCCACACACTGCTACAAGCCGAAGCCCAAATATTTTTTCAGAGCTAGATGCAGATAAAAATTATTTTGAATTTGCAACCTGCTGGAGGTTAGTATAGATGGCCTAATAGAACAAGTCCCACACACTGCTACAAGCCAAAATATTTTTTCAGAGCTAGATGCAGAAAAAAAATATATTGAATTTGCAACCTGCTGGGGGTTAGTATAGATGGACTAACAGATCAAGTCCCACACACTGCTACAAGCCGAAGCCCAAATATTTTTTCAGAGCTAGATGCAGATAAAAATTATATGGAATTTGCAACCTGCTGGAGGTTAGTATAGATGGACTAATAGAACAAGTCCCACACACTGCTACAAGCCGAAGCTCAAATATTTTTTCAGAGCTAGATGCAGATAAAAATTATTTTGAATTTGCAACCTGCTGGAGGTTAGTATAGATGGACTAAAAGAACAAGTCCCACACACTTCTACAAGCTGAAGCCCAAATATTTTTTCAGAGCTAGATACAGATAAAAATTATTTTGAATTTGCAACCTGCTGGAGGTTAGTATAGATGGACTAATAGAACAAGTCCCACACACTGCTACAAGCCGAAATATTTTTTCAGAGCTAGATGCAGGAAAAAGTTATATTGAATTTGCAACCTGCTGGAGGTTAGCATAGATGGACTAATAAAACAAGTCCCACACACTGCTACAAGCCGAAGCCCAAATATTTTTTCAGAGCTGGATGCAGATAAAAATTATTTTGAATTTGCAACCTGCTGGAGGTTAGTATAGATGGACTAATAGAACAAGTCCCACACACTGCTACAAGCCGAAATATTTTTTCAGAGCTAGATGCAGAAAAAAATTATATTGAATTTGCAACCTGCTGGAGGTTAGTATAGATGGACTAATAGAGCAAGTCCCACACACTGCTACAAGCCGAAATATTTTTTCAGAGCTAGATGCAGAAAAAAATTATATTGAATTTGCAACCTGCTGGAGGTTAGAATAGATTGACTAATAAAACAAGTCCCAAACACTGCTACAAGCCAATGCCCAAATATTTTTTCAGAGCTAGATGCAGATAAAAATTATTTTGAATTTGCAACCTGCTGGAGGTTAGTATAGATGGACTAATAGAACAAGTCCCACACACTGCTACAAGACGAAATATTTTTTCAGAGCTAGATGCAGCAAAAAATTATATTGAATTTGCAACCTGCTGGAGGTTAGTATAGATGGACTAATAGAACAAGTCCTACACACTGCTACAAGCCGAAATATTTTTTCAGAGCTAGATGCAGAAAAAAATTATATTGAATTTGCAACCTGCTGGAGGTTAGTATAGATAGACTAATAGAACAAGTCCCACACACTGCTACAAGCCGAAGCCCAAATATTTTTTCAGAGCTAGATGCAGATAAAAATTATTTTGAATTTGCAACCTGCTGGAGGTTAGTATAGATGGACTAATAGAACAAGTCCCACACACTGCTACAAGACGAAATATTTTTTCAGAGCTAGATGCAGCAAAAAATTATATTGAATTTGCAACCTGCTGGAGGTTAGTATAGATGGACTAATAGAACAAGTCCTACACACTGCTACAAGCCGAAATATTTTTTCAGAGCTAGATGCAGAAAAAAATTATATTGAATTTGCAACCTGCTGGAGGTTAGTATAGATAGACTAATAGAACAAGTCCCACACACTGCTACAAGCCGAAGCCCAAATATTTTTTCAGAGCTAGATGCAGATAAAAATTATTTTGAATTTGCAACCTGCTGGAGGTTAGTATAGATGGACTAATAGAACAAGTCCCACACACTGCTACAAGCCAAAATATTTTTGCAGAGCTAGATGCAGAAAAAAAATATATTGAATTTGCAACCTGCTGGGGGTTAGTATAGATGGACTAACAGATCAAGTCCCACACACTGCTACAAGCCGAAGCCCAAATATTTTTTCAGAGCTAGATGCAGATAAAAATTATATGGAATTTGCAACCTGCTGGAGGTTAGTATAGATGGACTAATAGAACAAGTCCCACACACTGCTACAAGCCGAAGCCCAAATATTTTTTCAGAGCTATATGCAGATAAAAATTATTTTGAATTTGCAACCTGGTGGAGGTTAGTATAGATGGACTAATAGAATGATGCTATGCCCAAAACGTTTTACTTCACTAGGTGCAGTAAAAAAAATTGTATTCTATACACAGGTGGTGTAACTTGCAACACATATAGGCTTCTCCATTGACTAACACACACTGCAAGAGGACAAAAAGGATTTGCTTTGCTAGACTTAGCCAAGTGCTGTGAAAAAAACTTGCACAGCACTGGCACAGACCTGCCTGGCAAAAAGTGATAGGAACTGGTGTAACCTAGCCCTGAAAAGGACTGCAATTACAATTAGTCTTTACTCCCAACCTATCTATTTAAGAGCACAGACCTGCCTGATAAAAGTGATAGGAACTGATGTAACCTAGCCCTGAAAAGGACTGCAATTACAATTAGTCTTTACTCTCAACCTATCTATTTAAGAGCACAGACCTGCCTGATAAAAGTCATAGGAAATGATGTAACCTAGTCCTTAAAAGGACTGCAATCACAACTATTCCCTACTCCCAAGCTATCTGTAGATTTGTGCGAAAATTGGCTTGAAATTAACAAAATATAGCGCACACAGCAACAGCGGTGCCGTCTAACAAGCAGCTGCAGCAGTGAGAAAATGGTGGCGACGGGGAAAATGGCTGGGTCTTATAGGGCAAGGACATGTGACGTACACTGCCAATGACACATGCCCTTGCTTGTGTGAAAAAAAGCAGTTCGCTCCTTGTGCGCGCTGCTGATAGGCTGACAGATTGCACCTCCCCACTGTAAATGCGGGAAAGAGAAAAAAAAATGGAGATCTTCATTATTTCTGCAGAGATCCATCCCCTGCCCCTCCCCCACCCCGCTGTACACTCAAACTGCGTATTAACATTAATTTTCAGCATTACTGAGAAAAAATCCAGTTATGATTTTGGTGCACGAACAGTTATCGAACATAACCTCGAACAGCCGAATTTTTTTCAAATCGTTCGTGTTCGCCGAATGGCTTGAACACCGCCCAAAACAGCTCGAATTTGAGATTGGCGAACAGTTCGAGTCGAACACTGCTCATCTCTAATTCATAGTCTCTGAGTAAAAATTGTTTCTATCAATACTTACAAATTAGACATTTCCTAGCGTCATGTTCTTTAGATAAAGGAAATCCTAGAGGTTCTCTTCAGAATTTTATAAACAATGCGAACTCTACGACTAAAGGAATGTCTTTCATTTATAAAATCTTAAATAGTCCACTAGAGGAGGGGAAATTGCCATACATGCTTAGGTGGGAAATGGATCTAGATATATCAGTACCAATTCAGAATTGGTATAATGCGATAGTTGGGTACAAACAACATGAAGATGTATTAATCATCTTGAACAACTTAAGAAGATCCACATGAGATGGTATCTTTTTCCATCTAAATATTCACATTGTAGTCCGAGTTATTTGAATAAATGTTAGATGGAATGTTTGCAAGTTGCCACATTATGTCATGCATGGTGGTTTTGCCCTAAAATAGGATCTTTTTGGTCCTTGGTCTTTGGGTTGATCTCTAGTCTAACAGGGGTTCAATTAGTACTGAATCCAACTCTAGCAGTGTTGAATATTGGAATAGATGTAATCCCTTATAAGTTTAGAAGGATGGCAATCCATATTTTAATATCAGCCAGACGATGCATAGCACTGAAATGGAAATCCTCCTTTATTCCTACGATGGAAGATTTGATTGGGAAGATTAATACCCGCTATCATTATGAATATATGCTAACATTTACGCGACTAAATAGAAATAAAATTATTGATAGATGGAAACTGTGGACTTTATCTCTGTGGGCTATACCTGTTAACACATGATGTCTTAAGTAAATTTATGCTGTCTCTTATTGTGATATGTTAATGTTAAATGTTGCACACCTTTTTATGATTTTGAAATAATGAATTCTTTATGAAATTGTATGTCGATGTTTTATGTTAAATGTATACCTTTAAGGTTGCTTGATGTAATTCCTTGTTTTTGTTGTAAAAATGGAAAAAAAATAATAAAGAAGTAATGGGAAAAGAGAAGAACAGAGAGGCATAGAAAAAAAGTGGCAGGTCTTCTTTAAATTAGATCTGTTATTGAATTACACAATACATACTGTATACATTATTAAATAGATCTCTCAGATCCGATGAGACTGTTGCATTTGGAAATTGATGTCAGTATGGCTGTATAATCCTGAAATGAAAATAAGCATTTTATGATTCCAGTTAAAGAAAGCTCATGAGTCCAAGTGTATTCTGTCTCCACCCATCCAGTTTGACTGACAGCATGTACTGAGCAGAGTGAGATTTCACCAGCAGCAGGGAGGAGGAACACTGAGTTTGTGCAAAAAAGGTGAAAATGTAACAATTTTTATATTGATATACTCTGCTAATTTGCATACTTTTGAAGTATTTCATGAAGTATTGCCAATAAGAGTTAATTCACAGCTGGTCTCCCTTAGGAGATTTCCCCAAATATATTTATGTAAAAATATTATAGCACAGAATGCTGCATTAATTGGCATGTTAAAAAAATGAAACTTTTTTGTTCTCTAATTTCTGGCCTGATACTGTATAATTTCTCAGCTCTATATAGAAGCTTTGATGGGAACAATTGTTGCAATTCTTACATAGTGATTCATTACTAATGGTTCTTTTTTCTTTACAAATTATTAGAAGAAACACTGGCACTGCATGCTGGGCATAAAGGTTCCTGGAGATCAGGCGAGCTGCAAGGTACCTACATCTACACTGAAAATATATAGAGATGGATTCAGAAATATTCCAAGAAAAGGAAAATTATCTTTGAAGTTCTGTCCCAACCTCATTTCACAGGTTACAGAGGGTAAGTATCATGAAATATGAAACAAGCTCGTTTTTTATAAAAAAAATTAAAGTTCACTTTCTACTATTCTAATAATTACTATTGTATATGAATATTTTATGCAAATGCTGTTATATAATCATACATTTTATGAAACTTTAATGAACTTTTACCCATAGTTTTTCTTGTCTAATTGTGGCGAATTTAATGCACATTTTGTGTGGTTTGCACACAATAAAATTAAGTTCTGCCTATGAAAAGAAGTACTGCATGTTTTATATAATTTCTTATTCCTAAATTTTTAAACTTACCCTTAAAGGAACATTCGGAGCAAAACTGATGAGCTTTATAACACCTAGTGGGTGTTCTAAATGGGTGGAGCATGACACATGGATACAAAAATAAGAGAGAATGCTTCTATCATACTCCATCCCCAAGGCCCTGCATTATGTAACATAGCAACTTGGGGAAATGAGCAATTTAATAATGTGTTTCTATTACAAGAATAGAAGGGTCTGAGAGGTAAAGTTTGTCTTTGTGCAGAGTGCCAAGTTGATGTAGGGAGACTTATCGGCCATGTAATGCTACCCCTATGAATTTAAAATAGCAAATAGGCTCTTCAGAAAGGAAGAGGACATACACTGTAGTACCACCTATTGGATGTAGCAATCCTAAAAGTTAACATTGATCCTTAAAACGGTCCTGCCACATGACTTAGGACAAGAAGTCAAACCAGAAACACTGTTTGCAGACATGTCTTGTTTTGGGTGTTGTTTTGCCACTCATCAGTGTAAGGCAGGAGAACTGGTTTACTTGGTGATAGGCATTTGACAGGAAGTCTAAGGGGTAAATGGAGTTTCTGTTTTGAATTCTTATTCTAAGTCATGTAGTAAGGACTTTTAAAGGGTCAATATTGACTTTTAGCATTGGTACTCCTAATATGTGGCACTAGAATTCCTTTCCCCTTCCTCTTTAAAGAGAGTATTGGCTTATTACAATTGAATGGCCTATAAGTCTCCCTATGTGAAACTTGTATTTTCCACAAGGAGAAATTTTGTCATGGCTTAACTCCAGGGCTTGATCCGGTGACCTCTGTCTGTTGGTCGGTTTACCTCTCTGTTGGGCCACAGCCTGTGCTGTCTCTGTCCAAGTGCTGATAATGCGCTTGTCTTTGCTTTGCTATGTTGCTTCTATGCAGGTGTTTTCATTTCCTCGCTTTTGTTTGCCCCATCAAATCTTGGGAGGGGCTATTTATACTCTCCTGGCTCATGCAGTCTTTGCTGGCTATATTCCAAGTTAGATGGATGTTTGGAATCCCAGCTCCCCAGTGAAGGATTATTTTGTGGAGGATTTCTCTATTGCTTCTCCTGCAGTTTGTTTGCATGATCTCACATAATCAAAGCTGTTAGATTTAGAATTAAGCAGAGCTGTGAAAGCTAATCCCGCCCACTCCAGGCTCTCCATGCACAAAATCAATAGACAGTCCATAGACAGTGAGGTGCTTAGTTGCCGGACTAGTTCAGCAATATAATCTCTTAGTGATAAAACCTTCACAGTTGGTTAACAACATGCACATACTTTGACAAGTGACACATCCCTGAATTCTGAGTTTCAGCCTCTATCTCTTGCTGTCTTCAAATTACATAGCAAAAACCTGCTGATAGATTCCATTTAAGTTATGTGGCAAGGCTCTTTAACTTTTAGGATTGCTAACTCCAATAGTTGGCACTAGAGTTCCTGTTCTCTAACTTTCTCAATAGGCCATTTGCATATAATGAAAATGACTAAAACTACAAACATAATAAAGCTGGACATATACTAGAAATGCATGTTTCCCATCTTGCTCTGTCCTGTAAGACCCTCAGCAGATGCAAGAAAGTGTAAGCATTATGAATTCCAAGTGGATGGTCAGCTTCATAATGGGAATAGTAAGTTTATTTAACTATTGCTATCATGCTTGCCCTACTGGACCATCTCGCAACAATTTAACAATTACTAAAGATCAAAGATCATCCATTTCCCCCATCCTGTTGGTTGTAAGACTACTAGCTGTAGAAGGAGCTTTGTTCCTCTGTTCTATCTCACAAAGACACAGAGTTCATTGAGCCATGTTTTTGTTATTCACCTATAAAAGAAATTAAGTCTTGCATTCTTTGGTGGATTTCTACAAGATTGGTTTAGGGACATGTAGAAAATTCTGTAAACTAACATTAGTATGGGCAATTGTATCTTCTCTTTACTTTTACCATTTACTTTACTACATGGTTTGACATTTTCTGTTGAATTGTACTCTAAGAAAATTTGTGAAAGCAGGGGTGTTTCAAAGGTGTGTGTGTGGGTGGGGGGAGGGGCTGAGATAGCAATTGCATCCAACCCCTGATATTGGTTTAGTACTGGTTTCCAGGATACTCTGTGTGAAACTTATATTAATGTGTCCAATGCTATTTTAATTTGCAAAATGTCAAATTGCTCCAACAACATGAATGTGCATGATGCCTGTTTTAATACTATCTGCATAGGAAACACTAATCCCATTAAAGGTAATAGATTTGAAGTTGGTACCACGTTTCGCTTAGCTTCTTCCAGGGGCGCGGTGTCTATATTACTATCCCTGCAGCCGTTACAAACTTCCCTTCAGAGGTAATACCATGTTTATATGTAAACTGCACCATTTTGAGCTGCGTTCTTACTCCACATAACATGCCTGCCTAATGAGAAATTTCGTATCCTGCATTGGTTAAAAGGGACCTATTAGATTTTCTTGTACTCTCTGTTGATGTGGTTCTATTACATTAATTTAAATGCACTCACCGCATCCCTTTCAGTGAGGCACATTTGTTTTAATGGTTCTATACTTATTTATGTATTTAATACATATCTAATGAATTGATATATACTATTTTGAGATTCTTGTATTCATTTCTTTTTCTCTGGGATCTAGTCACTTTTCACATATTATGGTGATGTATCTACTGTTAGAGGTGTTATCCTTAATAGCTTTGCTATATTACAAAGAGACATTTATTGTATATATTGATCTCCTGAGTCATAAATATCCTGGATCTGAATACCCATTTAAAGAAGCAATCCCAATATTTTGTTTATTAGCTAAACCTGTGTAAATGTGTGTAATGTAGATTGAGTGCGATAATATACTCACTCAGCCATCTCCCCTGGTTCCCAGCACAGCTCCAGTCCTCTTATCACTGAGTGTGAGCCAGCAAGTTGGAATAAAAGACATGTGAGTGAGAAGAGGACCGGAGAGATGCTGCAAACCAGGGAAGACGGTGATCAGTGAGTATATTCACACAATTATACTGCATTACACATACGTATACATAGGTTTAGGCAATAAAAAAAATGATCAGGAGTGCTTCTTTAACAGTTACTGACTATATAGTAGAGATGGATTGATTCGCAGAGGATTGAGATCTAGTTCAAGTTGAATTTTCTGAAATTCATGGTTTAAAGTGAATTCGAACATTTTGAGTTACAATTCACAGTTCACAAAAAAAACTTGCCCTGCACAATCTCCTACACTGCTGAAGCATCAGAGAGTGGGCTAACATAATTTTGCCTTGAAGCTTCTCCATAATGCTCTGCAGTTATGACATCTTTTATGGATTATCATTAGTGTTGAGCGAACATGCTCGACACTGCTCGGTACTCGCCCAAGCATCACGCTACTTGGGATGTTCGGCGAGCACCGAGCATTTCCGGGTTACTCGGGCGGGAGCTCGGGTCTCTGCCCTGCATGTTTGGCGCTCTTTACAGAGCCAATGAACATGCAGGGATTGCCAGCCAGTCACTGTAATGCTGCAGCCATGTTGGTTGTGGGCATTACAGTGATTGGCTGGCCGCACAGCGTCACCTCGAGTATTTAAAACCGGGCGCCGCCATCTTGGACACAGTCGCTCCGGATTAGACAGTGTAGGGACAGCGCTGCTGATTTAGGCAGAGATATAAACTGAGAATTAGTTAGTTAAGGGTCTGTAAAGGCTGCCAGAAAAAACAAACAGTCCTTTTCAGGACTAATATCCATCCCAGATACCAGGCAGGCAGGCTGTATAGGAGACACAGTGGTTATACCAGCAAACGCTGCATTACAGTCCTGTGTGCTCCTGTTGCTGAAATTGTTGGACTTAGCACCAGGTGTCGGGGGCCAGGAAAAATCCTTTTTTTTCCATCTAAATCCTCCTTTTTTTTTCCTCCTTCACACTGTACAAATACCCGTCTTATTAACCATTTGGTGTGTCCCCCCTCCCCCCCCCCCAAAAAAAAGCGTGTCTCTGATTTTTCAGACACAAATATAACTGTTGAAAATAGTCTGGTGTAGGCTAGAGAAACAGAAGTGTTGTTTTGCACTTCCACGGTTCAAACCTCTGTATTATCCATTTTGGGCCATTTGTATCTAAAAAAAAAAACAGTTTGAGTGTGTCGCTCACTGTTCAGCCGCAAATATCTCTATTTAAAAAAGTGTGGTATACCCCAGTAAACAATAACTGTGGTTTTGCCATCACACGGTAAAAAATCTCTATTATTCAGCTTTTGGTAGTTTTTTCCGTAAAGAAAAACAGTAGTGTCTCCTGACTGTTGTGACACAAAAATATATCTGTTGAAAATAGTCTTGTGTAGGCCCGACATCCCAGTGTGGTTTCGCAGTTCCATGGGTCAAATCGCTGTACTATCCAGTTTTGGGCCTTTGGTATCTAAAAAAAAGCAGTTTGAGTGTGTCGCTCACTGTTCAGCCGCAAATATCTCTATTTAAAAAAGTGTGGTATACCCCAGTAAACAATAACTGTGGTTTTGCCATCCCACGGTAAAAAATCTCTATTATTCAGCTTTTGGTAGTTTTTTCCGTAAAGAAAAACAGTAGTGTCTCCTGACTGTTGTGACACAAAAATATATCTGTTGAAAATAGTCTTGTGTAGGCCCAACATCCTAGTGTGGTTTCGCAGTTCCACGGGTCAAATTGCTGTACTATCCAGTTTTGGGCCTTTGGTATCTAAAAAAGAAAGCAGTTTGAGTGTGTCGCTCACTATTCAGCCGCAAATATCTCTATTTAAAAAAGTGTGGTATACCCCAGTAAACAATAACTGTGGTTTTGCCATCCCATGGTAAAAAATCTCTATTATTCAGCTTTTGGTAGTTTTTTCCGTAAAGAAAAACAGTAGTGTCTCCTGACTGTTGTGACACAAAAATATATCTGTTGAAAATAGTCTTGTGTAGGCCCGACATCCCAGTGTGGTTTCGCAGTTCCACGGGTCAAATCGCTGTACTATCCAGTTTTGGGCCTTTGGTATCTAAAAAAAAAGCAGTTTGAGTATGTCGCTCACTGTTCAGCCGCAAATATCTCTATTTAAAAAAGTATGGTATACCCCAGTAAACAATAACTGTGGTTTTGCCATCCCACGGTAAAAAATCTCTATTATTCAGGTTTTGGTCGTTTTTTCCGTAAAGAAAAACAGTAGTGTCTCCTGACTGTTGTGACACAAAAATATATCTGTTAAAAATAGTCTTGTGTAGGCCCGACATCCCAGTGTGGTTTCGCAGTTCCACGGGTCAAATCGCTGTGCTATCCAGTTTTGGGCCTTTGGTATCTAAAAAAAAAGCAGTTTGAGTGTGTCGCTCACTGTTCAGCCGCAAATATCTCTATTTAAAAAAGTGTGGTATACCCCAGTAAACAATAACTGTGGTTTTGCCATCCCACGGTAAAAAATCTCTATTATTCAGGTTTTGGTAGTTTTTTCCGTAAAGAAAAACAGTAGTGTCTCCTGACTGTTGTGACACAAAAATATATCTGTTAAAAATAGTCTTGTGTAGGCCCGACATCCCAGTGTGGTTTCGCAGTTCCACGGGTCAAATCGCTGTACTATCCAGTTTTGGGCCTTTGGTATCTAAAAAAAAAGCAGTTTGAGTGTGTCGCTCACTGTTCAGCCGCAAATATCTCTATTTAAAAAAGTGTGGTATACCCCAGTAAACAATAACTGTGGTTTTCCTCTTCCACGGTTCTAATCTACTCTTTATTACCCTTTTTCCATTGATAGTGCAAGTGTAAGCTATTTTACTTCATTTACAATGGACAAGGCGCGTGGCAAGGGACGTGGAAGTGGACGTTCTGGTGATGGTTCGTGCAGAGGACGGGGCCGTGGCCAAGGTGAAAATGTGCCACAACCAACAGCCACATCTTCTCGCTTCTTGACCGAATTACTAGGGAAGCACAGAACAACACCAGTATTGAGAACTGATCAGTGTGAACAGGTTATTAATTGGATAGCTGACAATACTTCCAGTTACCTGGGCACCACCACCTCCAGTCTGTCTTCCACACCGTCAACTCTTAGTAGCCGTGAGTCTCGACCGCATACTCCTCCTCACCCTGATGCTCCTTCCTCCCACCATGCCGAGTGTCGTCAGACAGCAAGTGATCCCACACTTGGACACTCTGAAGAGCTGTTCACTGGTCCATTTCCATATTTGGGCCCCTCGCCTGATAAGCTTGAAGTGGTGGAAGAGGAGATCCCATGTTGCGATGCCCAAATATTTGAACAGCCACGGCCACAGGAAGTCGACGTTCGCAATCTGTCACAAGAGGTGGACGATGACGAGACACAATTGCCAGGAAGTGAGGAGGAGGATCGTGGTGCGCAAGTGGAAGAGGAGGAGGTGGTGGATGATCTAGTAACTGACCCAACGTGGAAGGAGGACATGCAGAGTGAGGCCAGCAGCACACAGGGGGAGGGAGGCAGAGTACCCCAACAGGCAGGAAGAAGCAGTGTGGTGGCCGCAGACAGAAGGCAGGCAACCGTTCCCCGTAACACCAACACGAGGGACGTTGCCAGTACAAGCGGTAGGTCTTCCAGAGTCTGGAATTTTTTTAAAGACTCTGCTGATAACCCCAAAAAGGCCATATGTTCCACCTGCCATGCCAGCATCAGCAGGGGTGACAAAACTACCAGCCTGACCACCACCAGCATGATCAGGCACATGGCAGCAAAGCACCCGACTTTGTGGGGCGAAACCCAGGGTCCACGACCAGTGTCAGCGGGTGTCACCACTGCTTCTTCCACTGTTGTGCATGCAATAGAACCCCCTGTTGTGTGTGCAAGGCAATCCCCTGTCCATACTGCATGTAAAGATGCCCCCTCCTCTCAGTCTTCACTTGTTATGGCAGTTTCTCAAGAAACAGCATCAACGTCCACGTCCCACCGCAGCGTTCAATTGTCCATATCCCAGAGCTTTGAACGAAAGCGGAAATTCGCAGCTAGCGCCCCACAGGCCACAGTCCTAAATTCGCACATTTCACGACTGCTTGCATTGGAAATGCTGCCTTTTAGGCTGGTGGAGACGGAATCCTTCCGCAATCTTATGGCGGTGGCCGTCCCTCGGTAATCGGTCCCCAGCCGACACTATTTTGCCCGGTGTGCCATCCCCGCACTACACAAGCACGTGTATCAGACTTGATAAACGAGGAGGAGGTGTTGCATTGTATGTTAGAAAAGCGTATATCTGCACAGAGATTGAAGCTTCAGAGACTGGGAGTTCTGTGGAAACTGTTTGGGTAAGAATACAAGGAGAGAACAACGGAAAGGACACCATTGTAGGCATTTACTACAGGCCACCTGGGCAAGCTGAAGATATGGATGAACTCTTTATGTATCAAATGACCAAGTTCTCCAAAAAATATGACGTAGTGGTCATGGGAGATTTCAACTATCCAGACATTTGTTGGGAATCTCTCTCAAGTAAAACTAACAGGTCAAGCAAATTCTTATCCTCTCTTGCTGACAACTTTATCTTCCAAAAGGTAGGGGAGAAAACAAGGGGATCTGCTACTTTGGATCTAATCCTTATAAACAGGGAGGAAATGGTTGAGGAGGTAAAGGTGGCTGGGACCCTAGGAGGCAGCGATCATGCTATTATAGAATTTTGGATAACTAGAGGAGGAAGACATGTGAAGACTCAAACTTCAAGGTTAGATTTTAGAAAGGCAGATTTTAAGAGACTCAGAAAGAGAATAGGAGGAATCCAATGGCTGGATGTCCTTAAGGACAAAAATGTCCAGGAAGGATGGGAAATTTTTAAAAATGAGATTCTCAAAGCACAATCGTTAACAATCCCGAAAAGTAGGAAGAATGGGAAGCATTTAAGGAAACCAGGATGGATGAACACAGAACTTAAACACATGCTAAAAAGAAAGAAAGAAATGTTTATTAAATGGAAAGAGGGAGGCATATCTAAAGAAGATTATAATGCAGTCTGCAGATCCTGCAGGGCACGTATCAGGTTAGCTAAAGCTGACAATGAATTAAGGCTTGCAAGAGATGTCAAAAGCAATAAAAAAGGATTTTGGGGGTATGTCAAAAGTAAAAGAAAAGTCAAAGATGCTATAGGATTTTTACAGGATGAAAATGGAGAAATGGTAAGAGAGGATGTTGAGAAGGCCGAACTTTTTAATTCCTATTTTGCATCTGTTTTCTCTCAGAAAGAAAATGTAACATCAACTGATCTTCACTGTCCTTTTAAAGGAATAGAGGAATCCAAGTTGTCAGTAAACAGAAAGATTGTGAGGGAATATTTAGCTAACATAAATGAGTTCAAGTCTCCAGGTCCAGATGAATTACACCCCAGAGTACTGAAGGAGATTGTAGAAGAAATTTTAGAACCACTCTCCATAATCTTTGAAAATTCTTGGAGAACAGGAGAAGTCCCAGAAGACTGGAGAAGAGCAAATGTTGTTCCTATCTTCAAAAAGGGGAAGAAGGTGGACCCAGAGAACTATAGGCCGGTGAGTCTGACTTCTATACCAGGAAAGATCTTTGAACAAATTATTAAACAACATGTATGTAAGTACATGGATAAGAATGAAGTGATTAACCAGAGTCAGCATGGGTTTGTAACTAACAAGTCATGTCAGACTAACTTAATTTCCTTCTATGACAGAATCACTGACTGGGTGGATCAGGGAAATGCTGTAGATATAGTATATCTTGACTTCAGCAAAGCATTTGACAAAGTATCTCACATCATCCTTATTGAAAAAATGACCAAGTATGCAATGGACCAGGCAACTGTTAGGTGGATTCATAACTGGCTTAGTGATCGGACTCAAAGGGTGGTTGTAAATGGCTTCACATCCAGCTGGATGAATGTCTCAAGTGGGGTACCACAGGGCTCCGTCCTGGGACCTGTATTGTTCAACATCTTTATCAATGATTTAGATGAAGGAATTGAGGGTAAACTGATTAAATTTGCTGATGACACAAAGCTAGGAAGGATAGCTAATACTAGAGAAGAGAGAGAGAGGATTCAAAAAGACCTAAATAAACTGGAGCAGTGGGCAGCAACCAACAGAATGGTTTTTAACAGGGAAAAATGCAAAGTACTACATCTGGGCAATAAAAATGAAAAAAGCATATACAGAATGGGAGGAATAGAGCTAAGCAACAGTACATGTGAAAAAGACTTAGGTATACTAATAGATCATAGACTGAACATGAGTCAACAGTGTGATGCAGCAGCAAAAAAGGCAAATACAATTCTGGGATGTATTAACAGAAGCATACAGTCTAGATCACGTGAAGTCATTATCGGTCTTTACTCCTCTTTGGTCAGACCTCATCTGGAATACTGTGTACAGTTTTGGGCACCACATTTTAAAAAAGACATAGACAAACTGGAGCAAGTTCAGAGAAGAGCGACCAGAATGGTGACTGGTCTGCAAACCATGTCCTATGAGGAACGGTTGCAGGATTTGGGAATGTTTAGCTTGCAAAAAAGAAGAATGAGAGGAGACTTAATAGCTGTCTACAAATATGTCAAGGGCTGTCACATTGTAGAAGGATCATCTTTATTCTCATTTGCACAAGGAAAGACTAGAAGCAATGGGATGAAACTAAATGGGAGGAGACACAGATTAGATATTAGAAAAAACTTTTTGACAGTTAGGGTGATTAATGAGTGGAACAGGCTGCCACGAGAGGTGGTGAGTTCCCCTTCAATGGACGTCTTCAATCAGAGGCTGGACAGACATCTGTCTGAGATGATCTAGTGAATCCTGCTTTGAGCAGGGGGTTGGACCAGATGACCCAGGAGGTCCCTTCCAACTCTACCATTCTATGATTCTATGATTCTATGATTCTATGTGTCCCAAAGCATCTGCCGTGCCCTCAACAACGCAGTTACTGGGAGAGTCCACCTGACAACGGACACGTGTACAAGTGCTTGTGGCCAGGGAAGGTACATCTCTCTGACGGCACACTGGGTAAACATAGTGGAAGCCGGGACCCAGTCGGACCTTGGGACGGAACACATCCTCCCCACACCGAGGATTGCGGGCCCTATGTCAGTCAGAGTTGCCCCCACAGTGTACAGCTCCTGCGCATCCTCCTTCTCCTCCTCCTCCTCATGTTCAGCCTCCATCTCAGATATCACCACATCAGTTACAAGCTGGAAGCATTGCAGTACTGCCTCTGCCAAGCGGCAACAGGCTGTGTTGAAACTCATAAGCTTAGGTGATAAACCTCACACTGCTTGTGAGTTGTGGACAGCTGTGAAAGAGCAGGCAGATCTGTGGCTGAGACCGCTGAACCTACATCCCGGCATGGTCGTGTGTGACAATGGCCGTAACCTGGTGGCGGCTCTGAGGCGAGGTGAGATCACACACGTACCATGCCTGGCTCATGTGCTTAACCTCGTGGTTCAGCGGTTTCTTAAATCATACCCCGAGTTGCCAGATCTGCTCGTGAAAGTACGCCGCCTGTCAGCTCATTTTCGCAAGTCGGCTACAGCTTCCGCCGCCCTTGCTGTGTTGCAGCAGCGTTTGCAGCTTCCGGCACACCGACTGGTGTGTGATGTCCCCACACGTTGGAACTCTACCCTCCACATGTTGCAAAGGATTTGTGAGCAGAAGAGAGCAGTTGTGGAGTACCAGCTGCAACAAGGCCGTCGATATTCAGGTCAGACTCCACACATAAGACCTCAGGAGTGGACCTGAATGTCTGACATATGTACCATCCTGACAAACTTTGAGGAGGCCACCAAGATGGTGAGTGGCGATGATGCCATCATTAGTGTCAGTATCCCACTTGTCTGTCTTTTGCAATGCTCTCTGCAGAGAATTAAAGAGGAGGCATTGCAGCCAGAGTATGATGAGATGGATCAAGAAGCCGTAGCGGGCGATTACACACAGCCCAGCCTCATCTCATCCCAACGTGCATTGGGGGACAATGAGGGAGAGGAGGAGGAGGAGGAGGATGAAGAACAGGAGCTGCTATCATGCGTTGTAGACGGTAGTACCTGTACAAGTGTCATACCGTCGGTTCAGCGTGGGTGGCCTGAGGACAGGGGGGAGGAGGAAGAGGAGGAGGAGAGCATGGTCAGTCGTCATCTTGGTGAGGACACGGAAATCTTGCCCGTTACCAGTCTGGCACGCATGGCTGACTTTATGTTACGCTGCCTTAACCGTGACCCTCGCGTTGTCAAAATGTTGGGTGACAGTCATTACTGGTTGGTGACACTTGTAGACCCCCGCTACAAGGAGATCTTTCACTCTCTTATTCCTGAGGTGGAGAGGTCTACAAAAATGGGGCTATACCAGAAGGCCCTTGCTGCAGAACTCTTAAAAAAATTCCCATCTGAACACGCTAGCGGCAGAGGTCACAGTTCGTTGCCCAACCAAGGCGTACAGGCGAGAGAGATGCAACTCCAATCCAGCAGAGGCAGGGGAACACTGTCAACGTTCTGGGACAGTTTTCTGACACCCGCCCAGCTTACAGGCCCTGAGGCGCGGGGTACTCTCACAAGGAGTGGAAAGTTTCAAAAGATGGTGAGGGAGTACCTTGCCGATCGTACCAGCGTCCTCTGTGATTCCTCTGTGCCTTTTAATTATTGGGTATCCAAGCTGGACACTTGGAATGAACTCGCTCTGTACGCCTTGGAGGTCCTGGCCTGCCCTGCCGCTAGCGTGTTATCGGAGCGTGTTTTTAGTGTCGCTGGGGGAATTATAACTGATAATCGCACTCGCCTGTCAACTGACAATGCTGACAAGCTGACCCTTATCAAAATGAACAAGGGCTGGATTGGGCCAGACTTCCCATCACCACCAAATGACAGCAGAGTAACATAAAGTCAAATCCACTGTGTTATTTCGGGAGGTGTATTCACATACACCGCTTCACACCCACACATGGGTATACGCTTCCTCGTTTCGGCTGTTTAATCTTCTCCTTATCCTCAGCCTCCACCACCACTATACCACCAGGGTGCCAGCATTGCAAGTTCCTCCGTCCTAATTTTTGGCAGCTTTTGCTGGGAAAGCATAAACAAATACCATGGGAGACCCACTCCCCAATAATGGGACTTATGTTTGTAATATGCTGTACTGCATGGCTCTTGTAAGGGGCATTGCAAGTTGCTCCATCCTAATTTTTGGCAGCTTTTGCTGGGAAAGCATAAGCAAATACTATGGGAGACTCACTCCCCAATAATGGGACTTATGTTTGTAATATGCTGTACTGCATGGCTCTTGTAAGGGGCATTGCAAGTTGCTACGTCCTAATTTTTGGCAGCTTTTGCTGGGAAAGCATAAGC
The DNA here is from genome assembly GCF_046119375.1 of Phyllobates terribilis. Taxonomy (NCBI): domain Eukaryota; kingdom Metazoa; phylum Chordata; class Amphibia; order Anura; family Dendrobatidae; genus Phyllobates; species Phyllobates terribilis. Next base: position 20,463,988 of record NW_027362768.1, read on the forward strand.
AAATACCATGGGACACCCACTCCCCAATAATGGGACTTATGTTTGTAATATGCTGTACTGCATGGCTCTTGTAAGGGGCATTGCAAGTTGCTCCGTCCTAATTTTTGGCAGTTTTTGCTGGGAAAGCATAAGCAAATACTATGGGAGACCCACTCCCCAATAATGGGACTTATGTTTGTAATATGCTGTACTGCATGGCTCTTGTAAGGGGCATTGCAAGTTGCTCCGTCCTAATTTTTGGCAGCTTTTGCTGGGAAAGCATAAGCAAATACCATGGGACACCCACTCCCCAATAATGGGACTTATGTTTGTAATATGCTGTACTGCATGGCTCTTGTAAGGGGCATTGCAAGTTGCTCCGTCCTAATTTTTGGCAGCTTTTGCTGAGAAAGCATAAACAAATACCATGGGAGACCCACTCCCCAATAATGGGACTTATGTTTGTAATATGCTGTACTGCATGGCTCTTGTAAGGGGCATTGCAAGTTGCTCCGTCCTAATTTTTGGCAGCTTTTGCTGGGAAAGCATAAGCAAATACTATGGGAGACCCACTCCCCAATAATGGGACTTATGTTTGTAATATGCTGTACTGCATGGCTCTTGTAAGGGGCATTGCAAGTTGCTCCGTCCTAATTTTTGGCAGCTTTTGCTGGGAAAGCATAAGCAAATACCATGGGAGACCCACTCCCCAATAATGGGACTTATGTTTGTAATATGCTGTACTGCATGGCTCTTGTAAGGGGCATTGCAAGTTGCTCAGTCCTAATTTTTGGCAGCTTTTGCTTGCAAGACATAAGCAAATACTATGGGACACCCACTCCCCAATAATGGGACTTATGTTTGTAATATGCTGTACTGCATGTGACGCGCCCCCTGGGCCGTGTGTACACGTGTGTGGGATACCCGGTGCCGGGTCTCTGGGGTCTGTAGTCTCCGTGGCGGTGACCCGGTCCCGTGGCTCAGGCTGGTCAAACCAGTGGCAGTCTTTCTTAGGTTTTGAGGTTAATTGTCCGACTGCGCCACCCGTGGATTTCGGTCAGGGAGTACCACCGCTGCGAGGCAGACCGCTGAGGCTGGTGTTGTGTGCGCAGCATAGAATGGGATAACTCCCCTCGGGAGGAGTATAGCCTCAGGGCAGTGAGTGTGGATGATGGGGGTGATGGTGCACGAGCGCAGCAGGAACGACTCAGAGTCTTTGCAGTGCAGTTCAGGGTCTTTACTGATGATTATAAGGTAGACCCTCCCGGGAGTACTGGCTAGCATAAGAGGCCTGGTCAGTCTGTGAGCAAGCAGGAGTTCCCCTGGCCAGGTGGAGTTGTAGGCCTCCCCATCTGTCTGCACTCTTCCTGGCTACCTTGCTGTAAGCTGGTAGAAGTAGCCCACGTCCCTGAGTGTACCGTGTAGTGCTCACCCGTATGGCTGGTGATTGGGGCCTTCTGTTAGCCTCCGCTCCACGACGGCGGTGCTGGTCCCTTGCTTGTGACTGAGCCTCCGGGCTTCTATGGCCAGAGGACCTGAAATCCCCTGCCGGCTGGTTTCTGCTGCTGGATATATAAGTCCTCACAGCTTCGGACTTCTGTGTCCGGTTCCTATTGTCTTCTGCCAGGGCGAGCTCTGCTCAGCTTCCAGTCCCTGGTCTTTAGCTCCTAGCTCCTACAGAGCTCCTTGCTGTTACTTTCCCTTGCTCTCACTCTGACTCTGACTGTTCTCTGACTCACTCAACCCCGCCCCAGATCCAGTTTATAAGGGCAGAATTCTCCCCTCCCAGGACTGGGGCAGGAGGAAGTTGCATGTTTAAGGGATCCTGACCAGGAAACCTCCCACTTGCTCTCCGACGTAATATCTCTATTACTGTGGTGACCAGACCCCTGGGGTGCCACACATGGCTCTTGTAAGGGGCATTGCAGTTCCTCATAATTTTTGGAAAGCCTTCCATTCACTGCTTAGGCCAACAGTGCACGGGAGACCCAGTTGCTATAAATCGAAAAAAAAGTTTAGTTAACGCCCTCTGACCTCCATGTCATTTCCAAGGGGCATTGGAGTGGCTCAAAATTTTTGGTAGGCATTGCACTCACTGTATGCCCTATAACTGTGTAGCCGAACCTCTCCTTTTGTTACAGAAACATATCCTACAAGACATATCTGGTTGACTGGCCTGATATTGATGTGAATGGTCCCTGTTCCTCCTGCTCTTTCTCCTTTGCCACCACCTCATCCATCATTCATCACCTGAAGCTTTGTTTTAACGGGAGTCATAGAACTGGGATAGTAGCAGGAAAACATCCAGCAATCCTCGGAGGAGGTAGGATATGCGCCAAAATGCGGACCACCTCAGGCCTAGCCGCTACTACATACATGCGCTTGCATTCCAAGAAAACAAAGCAGATGCTAACTTCTATCATCATCATCATGCTCCTCACCTAGGCACTCTCAACTCCCCTGATGGAGAAGCCAGGGCCCACCGGAGGAGTCTGGTTCTCTCGTGGGCTCGTCCAATGCTTCCCTAAAGCAGACCAGGCTAAGAAAAGTGTGGGGGAAGGTGACAGGAGAAATTAGGGCGGCTGGGGACCGAGTATGGACACCTGGCCGCCACCTGGCGGCTGGGGACCGAGCGTGGACACCCGGCCACCGGGCGGCTGGGGACAGAGTATGGATACCTCGCTGCCGAAGCGGCCATGAGGTATTGGCCAGCTTCGGCCTTCTCCAAACTAAAAGGCCCCATTTCAAGTGAAAGCTAGCAGTATGGTATTGCAGCCTGCGGGTGGGTGGGTGGTTGGCTGCATATTTTCGCTTGCATTGCAAGGAATGGGGGAGGTACAATTGAACACTGCCCTGGGACAGGGACTTGCACGGGGATAGTTGCAAGTCTGCATCTTCTGATGCGGCAAGGATCACTTCTGATGGGCACACTTTTAGACAGTGACCTGGGGGTCAGAGATGCTTCCAGGGGTCTTCCCCATGCTGATCCCTTGTCTTTTCAGCACTGTATGCATGTGTCACACAGCACATGGCCAGATAAGGTTGTAAAATGTTAAAATGACATTTCCCGGTGAACGCATTTGTCACGGTTGAAAGCAATACAAAAGTGCAAAAACGCATGAAAAATGCTACTTGTGAACATAGCCCAAGGTGTGGAGGAGTATTTTTGTTTTTGGTTATTTATTTTACCTTATACACAAGTTTTTACCCTGGAAAGGAAATTCCTTAACATATTTCACAGGAAAACCGTTTCAGTTTCGTTTTTGAACGTTTTATTGTGAGCCCGCAAAAGTGGCTTAATACCTCTGACCACGTTGTTGACAGCAGTGACCTGGGGGTCAGAAATGCTTCCAGGGGCGATCCCCATGCTTCCCCCATGTCTTTTGAGCACTGTCACTATCGTTTTGGGCACTTTTTAGGCTTTCTACAGACTGCCGGGGGTGCTGCCGCAAAAATGCTCGGGTCTCTCATAGACTAACATTGGGCTCGTTGCTCGGGTCGAGCACCCGAGTATCACAGTGAGCTCGGCCCGAGCTTCGAGCACCCGAGCATTTTAGTGCTCGCTCAACACTAATTATCATATCTTGTACAGTGGTGGTCAGTACCTGGGCCATCACAGATTTCCAAGTGGAGCACAATTGGTACGGCAGCGTCATTTTCCATCTCCAGAGTCACTGGGTAAGTCTCTCTCTTCTGTAGTGTGTAAGCTCTTATGGTCAGGAAGGTTCTCTCTCTATTCTTCTCCCGCATGTGTATCTTATGAGCAATTACAATTTTTGGGAGAAATTTGGTGAAGTTGGAAAATTTGAATTTCAAAAGATCTGCTCATCTCTACTATGTAGCCATTTTTAATAAAAGTTGAAGCAACATTTAATGTGTAATGTAACAAAGAAAAAATTGATAGTTACTTTGCACTTGAAAAAGTGTCCCTTGATTCTGAGATCATTTCTCCACCATTTTACTTTGATTCCCTCAGTTGTTCAAATGCAGAACAATAAAGGTTTCATTGGCATTAACAATTTACATGGGTTAGCGTGTGGATGAAAAGCAATCGCTTATTCATTTTTTTCCCTTCCTCATACTCAGTTATTTATTTGTTCCGTCACACGTTCACTTCTCCGCAGTGAAAATGTCAACTATTTTTCAAAGTCAATTACACTCTTTTTATATTCCGCACTGCAGCCGTTTAAAGAAGGAAAATAAAATCGCAGAGCAAATAAGTTCTGATAATGGAATTCAGAATGTAATTACATGGACTCTGAATCTGACAAGTTCTGTCAGTAATGTCAGTGTGCACGGTGAATAAAATGGGTTATTCTTATTCCTTAATGCAGTTTCACTAAATCCAAATATGAGGACAATTGTTTAGGATCAGAAGATGCCAATCTGGGAATATCGATCAGAGCCTCCCATTTAACCAAGCCACTTCCTAAGCAGTGCTAATATGCCTCGCTCATCTGACAAGTGCTCCTCACTTGCCGTCATCGACACTGCCATTGAGTGAAGCTCTTGTTTGGGTCCATTGTATTCACCATATGATAGAGCTGCAGTTTATGGCAGTCTGTAGTCTGCAATACCATTCTGACGCAGACTGCCATGAAGCGTTCACAGGTTTTTCAGTAGTTGAAAAGAAAGATTTCAGTCAGCTGTAACCAGAAAACAAGGAAATAATATTCTGCAGATTGGTCCTACACTGCAATTATGGATAGTTTTAATTTACCCAAAAAGTCATTATAGGTTTATTCCTGTTTGTATCAGGAACATTTACAGTCCATGTTATAATCTTTAAAGAGAACTTGTTACCACATTTACTCCAATGAAGTGTGCATGGACATAGACAGATTCACCTCTTTATATTTTAGGATTTGTTGCACTGGGAAAATCTATGTCCAAAACTGGAGTTTTATTATTATTATTATTATTATTATTATAGTGCCATTTATTCCATGGCGTTTACATGTGAAAAGGGGTATACATAATAAAAAACAAGTACAATAATCTTAAACAATACAGGTCACTGACTGGTACAGGAGGAGAGAGGACCCTGACCATGGTGGCTCACATTCTACAAGGTATGGGTAAGGATACACTAAGTGAGGGGAGAGCTGGTCATGCAGCGGTATGGTGAAATGAGGGTTACTGCCGGTTGTAAGCTTGTCACAAGACGTAGGTCTTCAGATTCCTTTTGAAGGTTTCCACGGTAGGCGAGAGTCTGATATGTTGGGGTAGAGAGTACCAGAGTAGGGGGGATGCTCGGTAGAAATCTTGTATGATTGTGGGAAGAGGAAATAAGAGGGGAGTAGAGAAGAAGATCTTGTGACGATCGAAGGTTGCATGCAGGTAAGTACTGGCAGACTAGGTCACAGATGTATAGAGGAGACAGGTTGTGGGTGGCTTTCTATGCCATGGTTATGGTTTTGAACTGGAGTCTCTGGGCAATGAGGAGCCAGGTGGATTAGTCGGGCAGCAGAGTTTAGGATAGATTGGATGAGTGCGAGAATGTTAGAAGGGAGGCCAAAAAGCAGGAGGTTGCAGTAGTCGAGGCGGGAGATGATAAGGACATGCACTAGGGTTTTTGCAGATTCTTGATTAAGGAATGTGTGGATCCGGGAGATATTTTTGAGTTGGAGTTGGCAGGAAGTGGAAAGGGCTTGGATATGTGGTTTGAAGGAGAGACTAGAGTCCAGAGTTACCCCGAGGCTGTGAGCTTGTGGGACTGGGGAGAGTGAGCAGCCATCTACCATATTTTTTGGACTATAAGACGCTCCGAACAATAAGATGCACCTAGGTTTTAGAGGAGAAAAATAAAAAAAAAAATGAAGCAAAAATGTGGTCATAATACACTGTTATCGGGGGTGGGTTATAGGGGTGTCCCACAATTCGGTACTAATATCCCTCATCCTGGTATATATACAATGGGTACGGAAAGTGTTCAGACCCCTTTAAGTTTTTCACTTTTTGCTTTAATGCAGCCATTTAGTAAATTCTAAAAAAATTCATTTTTTTTTCTCATTTATGTACACTCTGCACCCCATCTTGACTGAAAAAAACAGAAATGTAAACATTTTTGCAAATTTTTTAAAAAAAGAAAAACTGAAATATCACATGGTCATAAGTATTCAGACCCTTTGCTCAGTATTGAGTAGAAGCACCCTTTTGAGCTATTACAGCCATGAGTCTTCTTAGGAATGATGCAACAAGTTTTTCACACCTGGATTTGGGGATCCTCTGCCGTTCTTCCTTGCAGATCCTCTCCAGTTTCGTCAGGTTGGATGGTGAATGTTGGTGGACAGCCATTTTCAGTTCTCTCCAGAGATGCTCAATTGGGTTTAGGTCAGGGCTCTGGCTGGGCAAGTCAAGAATGGTCACAGAGTTGTTCTGAAGCTACTCCTTTGTTATTTTAGCTGTGTGCTTCGGGTCATTGTCTTGTTGGAAGGTGAACCTTTGGCCAAGTCTGAGGTCCAGAGCACTCTGGAAGAGGTTTTCATCCAGGATATGTCTGTACTTGGCCGCATTCATGTTTCCTTCAATTGCAACCAGTCATCCTGTCCCTGCAGCTGAAAAATACCCCCGTAGCATGATGCTGGCACCACCATGTTTCACTGTTGGGATTGTATTGGGCAGATGATGAGCAGTGCCTGGTTTTCTCCACACATACCACTTAGAATTATCACCAAAAAATTCTATCTTCGTCTTATCAGACCAGAGAATCTTATTTCTCATAGTCTGGGAGTCCTTCATGTGTTTTTGAGCAAACTCTATGCGGGCTTTAATATGTCTTGCACTGAGGAGAGGCTTCCGTCAGGCCACTCTACCATAATGGCCCGACTGGTGGAGGGCTGCAGTGATAGTTGACTTTGTGAAACTTTCTCCCATCTCCCTACTGCATCTCTGGAGCTCTGCCACAGTGATCTTGGGGTTCTTCTTTACCTCTCTCACCAAGGCTCTTCTCCCATGATTGCTCAGTTTGGCTGGATAGCCAGGTCTAGGAAGACTTCTGGTGGTCCCAAACTTCTTCCAATTAAGGATTATGGAGGCCACTGTGCTCTTAGGAACCTTGAGTACTGCAGAAATTTTTTTGTAACCTTGGCCAGATCTGTGCCTTGCCACAGTTCTGTCTCTGAGCTCCTTGGGCAGTTCTTTTGAGCTCATGATTCTAATTTGGTCTGACATGCACTGTGAGCTGTGAGGTCCTGTATAGACAGGTGTGTGCCTTTCCAAACCAAGTCCTATCAGTTCAATTAAACACAGCTAGACTCCAATGAAGGAATAGAACCATCTCAAGGAGGATCACAAGGAAATGGACATCATGTGACTTAAATATGAGTGTCTGAGCAAAGGGTCTGAATACTTAAGAGCATGTGATATTTCAGTTTTTCTTTTTTAATAAATTTGTAAAAAATTCTACATTTCTGTTTTTTTGTCAAGATAGCATGCAGAGTGTACATTAGTGAGAAAAAAAATTAACTTTTTAGAATTTACCAAATGGCTACAATGAAACAAAGAGTGAAAAATTTAAAGGGGTCTGAATACTTTCCGTACCCACTGTATGTCCCCATTATGGTATATATGGCCCCTAATCCAAGAATATACAGCCCCTAATCCAGGTATATATGGCCCCCAATCTAGGTATATGTGGCCCCCCAATCCAGGTATATGTGGCCTCCAATCCAGGTATATGTGGCCTCCAATCCAGGTATACGTGGCCCCCAATCCAGGTATACGTGGCCCCCAATCCAGGTATTCGTGGCCTCCAATTCAGGTATACATGGCTCCCCATTCAGGTATGCATGGCACCCCTTCCTGGTAAACATGCCACCCCCAACCTGGTATACATAGCCTCCATACCATCCCCAACCTGGTGTACATGGCACCCCCATCCCTATCCTTGTATACAGCCTCCATCCCATCCCCATCCTGGTATGCATTGCCCCCTGATTCCCATCTTGGTATGCATGGCAACCTCATCCCCATCCTGATATACATGGCCCCCTCATCCCCATCCTGGAATACATGCCCCCCCATCCCCATTATGGTATACATGGCCCCACCATCCCCATCCTGGTATACATGGCCCCCTCATCCCCATCCTAGTACAGTACAGACCAAAAGTTTGGATATACCTTCTCATTTAAAGATTTTTCTGTATTTTCATGACTTTGAAAATTGCACATTCACACTGAAGGCATCAAAACTATGAATTAACACATGTGGAATTATATACTTAAGAAAAAAGTGTGAAACAATTGAAAATTAGAGATGAGCGGTGTTCGACTCGAACTGTTCGCCAATCTCAAATTCAAGCTGTTTTGAGCGGTGTTCGAGGCGTTCGGCGAACACGAACGATTTGAAAAAAATCCGGCTGTTCGAGGTTATGTTCGATAACTGTTCGTGCACCAAAATCATAACTGGATCTTTTCACAGTAATGCTGATAATCAATGTTAATACGCAGTTTGAGTGTACAGTGGGGCGGGGGGAGGGGCAGGGGATGGATCTCTGCAGAAATAATGAAGATCCCCATTTTTTTTTCTCTTTCCCGCATTTACAGTGGGGAGGTGCAATCTGTCAGCCTATCAGCAGCGCACACACGGAGCGAACTGCTTTTTTTCACACAAGCAAGGGCATGTGTCATTGGCTGTGTATGTCACATGTCCTTGCCCTATAAGACCCAGCCATTTTCCCCGTCGCCACCATTTTCTCACTGCTGCAGCTGCGTGTTAGACGGCACCGCTGTTGCTGTGTGCGCTATACTTTCAGTGTTAATTTCAAGCCAATTTTCTCTGAAATATACAGATAGCTTGGGAGTAGGGAATAGTTGTGATTGCAGTCCTTTTGAGGACTAGGTTACAGCATTTCCTACGACTTTTATCAGGCAGGTCTGTGCTCTTAAATAGATAGGTTGGGAGTAGGGACTAATTGTAATTGCAGTCCTTTTGAGGACTATTTTACAGCATTTCCTAGGACTTTTTGCCAGGCAGGTCTGTGCCAGTGCTGTGCAAGTGTTTTTCACAGCATTTGGCTAAATCTAGCTAAGCAAATCCTTTTTGGCCTCTTGCAGTGTGTGTTAGTCAGTGGAGTAGCGTATCTGTGTTGCAAGCTACACCACCTGTGTATAGAATACAATTTTTTTTACTGCACCTAGCCAAGTAAAACCTTTTGGGCATAGCATCATTCTATTAGGCCATCTATACTAAGCTCCACCAGCTTGCAAATTAGTAATAATTTTTATCTGCATCTAGCTCGGAAAATAATTTTGGGCTTGTGGCAGTGTGTGGGACTTATTCTTAGTCCATCTATACTAAGCTCCTCCAGCTTGCAAATTACAAATAATTTTAATCTGCATCTTGCTCGGAAAATAATTTTGGGCTTGTAGCAGTGTGTGGGACTTATTCGTAGTCCATCTATACTAAGCTCCTCCAGCTTGCAAATTACAAATAATTTTTATCTGCATCTAGCTCGGAAAATAATTTTGGGCTTGTAGCAGTGTGTGGGACTTATTCTTAGTCCATCTATACTAAGCTCCTCCAGCTTGCAAATTACAAATAATTTTTATCTGCATCTAGCTCGGAAAATAATTTTGGGCTTGTAGCAGTGTGTGGGACTTATTCTTAGTCCATCTATATTAAGCTCCACCAGGTTGCTAATTACAAATAATTTTTATCTGCATCTTGCTCGGAAAATAATTTTGGGCTTGTAGCAGTGTGTGGGACTTATTCTTAGTCCATCTAAGCTAAGCTCCTCCAGCTTGCAAATTACAAATAATTTTTATCTGCATCTAGCTCGGAAAATAATTTTGGGCTTGTAGCAGTGTGTGGGACTTATTCTTGGTTCATCTATACTAAGCTCCTCCAGCTTGCAAATTGCAAATAATTTTTATCTGCATCTAGCTCGCAAAATAATTTTGGGCTTGTAGCAGTGTGTGGGACTCATTCTATTAGTCCATCTATACTAAGCTCCACCACCTGTGTATGTAATAAAATTGTTTTACTGCATCTAACCCAGCCAATCCTTTTGGGCTAATACCACAGTTTGGCCACTCAGCTCTGCTCGGTTCCCATCCATCGTTTTTTGTGCAAACAACTCCAGAGTTGTCAATTAGTTAACCACCAAAATGAGTGGAAAAAGGCCTGTTGCTGGTGGAAAGGGGAATAGGCGTGTTGGGAAGGGAAAAAAAGGTTGTGTCCGTGGGGTAAGTGTTAAAGCAACAGTAACTTCTGCAGAAGAAAGACCATCTTCCAGCCAAACTAAGATGTCTACTTCTTTTAGCGGACAATGTGATACGATCCCTTTCTTATGGCCGCGCCAATCGCTACAAATTCCAGATGAGGCACAAAAACAGCCGGTGTTTCAATGGATATCAAGTGCTCCTTTAAGTGGGCTCTCCTCCTCCTCAACTTCAACATCACAAATACTCCAGTTCTCAGAGGTGTCACCCCAATCGCACTTGCTTCCTCACAGCTTCCAAGTCTCCAGCTGCCTGTCTGAGTATGTGGTAGAACAGATGGTTGAGTCTGCAGAGCTGTATACTCATACTATAGCCTGGGAATCAGAGGTCGGCTCCAGAGCTTCTGTGAATCCAAACGAGGAAATGATCTGCACTGATGCCCAGAATCTTTAGGAGTCGGATCCAGGACTCGACGCAGAAGGTTCTGACCATAATGTAGACCCTCATTCCCAAACTGTAACTCCTGTTGGTGGAGACAAGGAGGAAGACGATGAAGAGACTCAAATACCTGATTGGAGCGACAACTTGAGTTTTTTGTCAGGGCAGGAAGAGGTTGGCTCTGAGGACGACGGGTGTGAGAACACACAGGGTGATGATGACGAGGTTGCAGATCCCACTTACTGTCAACCCACAGTAAGCCAGTCAATGAGGTCAGCAGAGGAGGTGGAGGAGGATACTAGTGACGACGAGGTCAGGTTGCGCCTTCCTGGACAGAGACGTAGTACTGGAAGCACGTCAACAACTGCATCCTCAAACACAACTCTGCCTCTGACCACAAGTCGTGGTGGCTCTTCAGGTCGCATGGGTGCTAAGCCTTGCATGGCCTGGGCATTTTTTCAGATCAATAAGGATGACCCAACTCGTGTTATCTGTAACATTTGTCACCAAAAGCTAAGTAGAGGCCAAAAAATCCATAGTTTGAGTACTTCATGCATGAACCGTCACATGGATATGAAGCATAAGTTGCAGTGGGAAGCTCTCTGTGCTACAATGCGGCCTAGCGGGGCAGGCCAACCACTGTCTGCCCCATCTTGTGCATCCGCAGCCTCTTCATCCTCTGTGACTGGGGGGACAGCAGTCACACCTGTTTTAGGACGCAGACCTGCCACCTCTTTACCCGCAACAGCCAGCGTGATTGGCAGGTCATCATTTCATTTGGAAGTGGAAACACCAGCTGGTGTTGAGCGCTCTCCGACATCGAGAGCACCACCTTTGGATCAAGGCAACCTAACTTTTCCGCCTGCATCTTCCTCACAGACCGGCAGTTTGCCGGGGACACCCTACTCAACCCCGTCTAAGCACAACAGCCCGCCCTCGGTCCCTCAGATGTGGACAAGTAAGACCATTTCCTCCTAGCCATGAGAAAGCTAAGAGGTTGAATTTCACCATCTGCAAGCTCTTGGCTACAGAAATGCTGCCTTTCCGCCTGGTGGACACAGAGGATTTTCGATACCTTAAGTCCGTCGCAGTGCCCCAGTAAAAGATGCCCAGTCGGCACTACTTCTCAAAGAAAGGTGTGCCTGCGCTCCACCAGCATGTCGCACACAACATCACCGCTTCTTTGAGAAACTCTGTGTGTGACAGGGTGCATTTCACCACAGACACTTGGACCAGTAGGCATGGACAGGGGCGTTACATGTCGCTGACTGGGCACTGGGTAACTATGGTGACAGCAGGACAAGGGGTTGCTGTCCAAGTCTTGCCGTCCCCACGAGTTGTGCGTCAATCCTCTTTATCTCGAAGTTCCTCCACTGCTTCTGCCTCCTCAACCTCCTCTCGGTCCTCCACCTGCACCCAAAGCCTGTCTGGTCATGCCACATGCTTTCTAACTGCGCATAAGGGATCCTGCACACCTACTTACTATGCTGGCAGCAGGGCTCAACGTCATCAGGCGGTTTTTACTTTGAAATGTCTGGGAAATGTGAGTTGCACAGCTGAGGAGTTGTGGTCAGCTCGGGAGAAACAGTTTCATGAATGGTTGTCTCCACTGGACCTGCAACCAGGGAAGGCCGTGTGCGACAATGCTGCAAACCTGGGTGCGGCCCTTCGCCGGGGCAATGTCACACACGTGCCTTGTATGGCTCACGTGTTGAACCTGGTTGTCCAGAAATTTTTAGCCCACTATCCCGGACTAGATGGCCTTCTGCAGAGGGCACGGTCGCTGTGTGCTCACTTACATCTCTACAGAAGTCGTTGGGCCTGCTACTTGACCGGCTAAAATGTGATGTGCCTACCCGGTGGAATTCAACTCTGCACATGTTGCAGCGACTGTGGCAGCACCGACAAGCCCTGGTGCAATACGTTCTGACGTATAGCCTGGGCCAAGGGGATCCAGAGGTGGGGCAAATCACGCTGGAGGAGTGGTCTCAGATCAGGGACCTATGCACCCTTCTGCACAGTTTTGAAATGGCGACAAAGATGTTTAGTGCTGACGATGCCATTATCAGCATGACTATTCCGGTGATTTACATGCTGGAGCACATGTTAAACAGAATTCGGAGTCAGGTGGTGCGACAAGAGGAGGTGGAGGAATTAGAGGAGGAGGAGTTGTATGCGGAAGGGCTAACATCTGCAAGGTCCAGACGGTCGGCAGCACCAAGGCGGCAGGCATGTGAGGGTGGGGTAGATGGATTTACCAGGGCGCATGGTAGCAGCCAAACTAGTGAGGAAGGTGCAGGAGCCCAGGAAGGAGTGGAGGACGAACTGATGGAAGACTCACCAGATGAGGGAGACCTTGATCACATTTCTGTTGTGTGAGGTTGGGGGGAGAGGGCAGAGGAAGGAAGCATGATTGTTACCTCGCCACCAACAAAACAGGGACTTGGTGCTCCTGGATGCGCAAGACACATGAGTGCCTTCTTGCTGCACTACCTGCAACATGACCCTCGAATTGTCAGAATTCGAAATAATCCTGACTACTGGGTTGCCACACTCTTAGATCCCCGGTACAAAAGTAAATTTGCCGAAATATTTCCTGCCATAGAAAGGGATTCAAGCATGCAGGAGTATCAGCAGAGACTGTTGCAGAATCTTACATGTGCTTTTCCACAAAACACCAGTGGTGCACGTAGTGAATCTCACAGTTCTAACTTGCCAACCGTGGGACTGTCGAGTGTTCAGCACTCAAACCGTAACAGAAACACAGTATCTGCTGGTAACAGCAATTTTGCGAAATCATTTCACAGCTTTTTTAGCCCATCCTTTGCAAGGCCACAGGAGATAAGAAGTCTGACGCATAGTCAACGCCTAGAGACGATGGTACAGAAGTATCTCCAAGTAAACATCGAAGCCATGACTGTGTCACTGGACCCTTGCTCTTTTTGGGCTTCCAATCTGGATAAATGGCCGGAGCTCGCCACTCACGCCTTGGAGATCTTGTCATGCCCCTCAGCCAGCGTTCTCTCTGAACGTGTGTTCAGCGCTGCTGGTGGTGTGCTGGCAGATAAACGCACGAGGCTGTCCACTGAGAATGTAGACAGACTCACGTTCATAAAGATGAACAAATCATGGATCCGCAAGGACTTTTCTACCCCTGTGTCATCCTGGGGAGAGTAAAAGCTTGAGGATTTCGTAAAATCACCTCACCAACCGTTTTAAGCTTTCAAATTAGTAATAATTTTTAGCTGCATTTTGTCGGTCACAGCTTTATTAACTGTTTATACTCATTCCATTAGAAATGCATTTTATTTCTAAAATAATTCAGCTTGTTGCAGCATGCCCTCTGTCTCCAGTCTCCACAACGGTAAGTTGGCCAACAAGTGTAACTCTCCAACATGTCCTTTCTATTTCCAGGCCACTGAGGATCCTGCGTACTCGTATGCAGGACTCTGACCCCCATCCATCACTCTTAACGCTTGTTCCACTCCATCCTGGAGTCCTGACAGTAATATGTCCAGTCCAATATCCATTAAGTGAACACCGTCGGGCCGTATGAGGCCTGCTTTATCTCCTTCCAGTTGTCGGTGTCGTATCACTACACAGCCTCTGTCTCTTATAAATTTTGCCATCCGAATATTTATTACCTGCCTTGTCCATTCGATAGTCGTGATGTCTCACGCACCTTGCCATACCGCTATCGGCACAATCTCTGACCATACTATAGATAGTTTTGTGAAAAATTCTCTGAAGCGCTCAGTGTCTAGTTTCATTATTGCCATTAGTTATGCGCTCTTCTGATGACCTAGGTAGTTTCCCCCGGGACACAAAGTGAAGAGCATCGGGGAGGCACCCCAAGGCACAGGGGCTGGGACTGGCGGTAGGACGCCTTGCGGTGGACCGCCAAGCTCGATCCTTATAAAAGCTTTTTAACTGCAGCAGCTTTAGTGGATGCTACTGGAGCTGGAATTCCTGTGGCTGCTGGCATCAGACTTGCCCTCCAATAGATCCTTGTAAAAGGATTTAAAGTGTACTCATTCAAATTACAGAGACAATTTAAATTAAAAAGCTTAGACCAGCCTCCACCGCAGGGGGGCTCGCTCGACCCACCAGCGGACAGGCACCAGTATTGGGAGAGGGGGGCTGGCAGTCAGGGTCCACCGCAGCTCTGGCACAAACCCGCCGACACGGAGGTCGCACAGGCAGGAACGGACTAGCCGTGTCAGCTTCGCACTTTTTTGGTTTTAGAAGGGCATGACATGCCTATATCTGTGCCTCCCCCTCCTTTTACTCCTCCACCTCTTTTCTTTTCGCATGACTATATGTACTTGTCACTTTTCCATGTGTTAGTTGTGTCTTCTGAGCAGTTTGTCAGCTTTTGGACACCTTTGAAGGTGTTTTCTATGTGCTTCTATGTGTTTTTGTTTGCCTGCCATTGGTTTTAAAGGTGTTCGATCGTGTTTGACGAACAGTTCGACGAACATACGAGTGTTCGACGAACCGAACTGAACTCGAACACTACGGGGGTGGCTCAACTCTACTGAAAATATGTCTTAGATTCTAGGTTCTTCAAAGTAGCCACCTTTTGCTTTGATGACTGCTTTGCACACTCTTGGTATTCTCTTGATGAGCTTCAAGAGGTAGTCACCGGAAATAGTTTTCACTTTACAGATGTGCCCTGTCAGGTTTAATATATGGGATTTCTTGCCTTAAAATTGGGGTTGGGACCATCAGTTGTGTTGTGCAGAAGTCAGGTGGATACACAGCTGATAGTCCTACTGAATAGACTGTTAGAATTTGTATTATGGCAAGAAAAAAGCAGCTAAGCAAAGAAAAACGAGTGGCCATCATTACTTTAAGAAATGAAGGTCAGTCAGTGTGAAAAATTGGGCAAACTTTGAATGTGTCCCCAAGTGCAGTTGCAAAAACCATCAAGCGCTACAAAGAAACTGGCTCACATGAGGACCGCCCCAGGAAAGGAAGACCAAGAGTCACCTCTGCTTCTGAGGATAAGTTTATCTGAGTCACCAGCCTCAGAAATCACAGGTTAACAGCAGCTCAGATTAGAGACCAGGTCAATGCCACACAGAGTTCTAGCAGCAGACACATCTCTACAACAACTGTTAAGAGGAGACTTTGTGCAGCAGGCCTTCATGGTAAAATAGCTGCTAGGAAACCACTGCTAAGGACAGGCAACAAGCAGAAGAGACTTGTTTGGGCTAAAGAACACAAGGAATGGACATTAGACCAGTGGAAATCTGTGCTTTGGTCTGATGAGTCCAAATTTGAGATCTTTGGTTCCAACCACCGTGTCTTTGTGCGACGAAGAAAAGGTGAACGGATGGACTCTACATGCCTGGTTCCCACCGTGAAGCATGGAGGAGGAGGTGTGATGGTGTGGGGGTGCTTTGCTGGTGACACTGTTGGAGATTTATTCAAAATTGAAGGCATACTGAACCAGTATTTCTACCACAGCATCTTGCAGCGGCATGCTATTCCATCCGGTTTGCGTTTAGTTGGACCATCATTTATTTTTCAACAGGACAATGACCCTAAACACACCTCCAGGCTGTGTAAGGGCTATTTGACCAAGACGGAGAGTGATGGGGTACTACGCCAGATGACCTGGCCTCTACAGTCACCAGACCTGAACCCAATCGAGATGGTTTGGGGTGAGCTGGACCGCAGAGTGAAGGCAAAAAGGCCAACAAGTGCTAAGCATCTCTGGGAACTCGTTCAAGATTGTCGGAAGACCTTTTCCGGTGACTACCTCTTGAAGCTCATCAAGAGAATGCCAAGAGTGTGCAAAGCAGTCATCAAAGCAAAAGGTGGCTACTTTGAAGAACCTAGAATATAAGACATATTTTCAGTTGTTTCACACTTTTTTGTTAAGTATATAATTCCTCATGTGTTAATTCATAGTTTTGATGCCTTCAGTGTGAATGTACAATTTTCATAGTCATGAAAATACAGAAAAATCTTTAAATGAGGTGTGTCCAAACTTTTGGTCTGTACTGTATATATGGCCCCCATCACGCTGCACACATAAAAAAATAAACTATTCTACTCACCTTCCTTCCCTCTGCTCCAGCGCGGCGTCTTGTTCTTCAAACAGCAGCTAATCTCAGCTCATGCCGTCACTGCCATGCCCTCCCACACGCCGAGATCAGCTGCCAGAATATTCACTGCTCCCCACGCCGGGACTATGGACGTGAGGAGCAGTGAAAATTCATTCTCTTTAATAGCTGGCACACTGTCAGCTGCAGTCGCCGGCTTCCTATAGCGGCTGGGCAATCGATCACATGTGGCCTCAATATTTTCTTGTCTGACCTCCAGGACGGTATCAAGCAGGCATTGTTTTTGATGGGTAGAGGTCAGAGTCCTGTGTAGCAGTACGCATGAGCCTCCTTTGCAGTTGAATGTAAAGAAGGAAAGCACAAATATGTTATGGCTTGTAGTCTGACTTGCCTGTTGTGTTGTTGTGCAACAGGACATTTGGTGATAAATTTTGGTCTTTAACCCTTTCAACCCGAAGCCTGTTTTCACCTTCCTGACCAGGCCAATTTTTTAATTTCTGACAAGTGTAATTTTTTGAGGTAATAACTCTGAAACACTTCAATTGATCCCACTGATTCTGAGAATCTTTTTTCATGACATAATGTTCTTCATGTTAGTGGTAACATTTATTTGATATGACTTATGTTTATTTGTGAAAAAAACGGAAATTTGGAGCACATTTTTCACATTTTTTTACTTTTGTACCCTTAAATCAGAGAGTCATGTCACACAAAATTGTTAGGCGTCGGGCGTTTGCTGGATTTGAAATGGGTTCAGTGGATTCTGTGGTCTTCCATTCCGGTCCAGCCGGGGCTGATGCTATTTACACACTATTTATCGCACATCTCTCGTGCAGTTAACGGAGATAGTGCGAATCTCCATTCCCGTTCCGGTGTGCAGTAACTAGGAAGGGATTGTTATTTAAGTTGGTTGTTTTACCTTCTCACCCGGAAGGTGTTCGGCCGCAGTCCACCAGGCTGCATCGCGGACCCCGGGTTCGGTTGCTTTCCATTATTTAATAAAGTTGTTTGCAACCATCCCCCTATTACAAAATAGTTAATAAATAACATTTCCCATATGTCCACTTTACATGAGCAGAATTTTTTAAACATAATTTTTTTGTTAGGAAGTTAGAAGGGTTAAAACTCAGTTGACCAGTGACTTTTTACAATAAAATTTATAAAACCATTTTTTTAGGGACCACATCACATTTGAAAGGACTTTGAAGGGTCTACATGACAGAAAATACCCAAAAGTGACACCCCTCAAGGTGCTCAAAACCACATTCAAGAAGTTTATTAAGCCTTCAGGTGCTTCACAGGAATTAATAGAATGTGGAAGGAAAAAAATAAACATTTAACTTTTCGAGAGCCCCTGATGTGCCTAAACAGTGGAAACCCCCCTCAAATGACACCATTTTGGAAACTAGACCCCACAACTTATCTAGTGTGGTGAGCACCTTGGACCCTCAGGTGCTTCACAGAAGTTAATAACGTTGAGCCTTGACAATAAAAAAAAATAAAAAATTTCCACAAATGCCCAATATGTGGAGGAAAACTACTGTTTGGGCACACAGCAGGGCTTGGAAGTGAAGGAGCGCCATTTGACTTTTTGAATGCTAAATTTGTTGGAATAATTGGCGGACGTCATGTCACATTTGGAGAGACCCTGATGTGCCTAAACTGTGGAAACCTCCAACAAGTGACACCATTTAGGAAACTAAACCCCCCAGGGAACTTATCTATATGTGTGGTGAGCACCTTGAACCCCCCAGGTGCTTCATAGAAGTTTATAACGTTGAAACGTGAAAATAAAAATATCCCCCCAAAAATGTTTTTTGCCCCAAATTTTGCATTTTTACAAGGTTAACAGGAGAAAGTGGACCCCAAACTTGTTGTGCAATTTCTCCTGAGTACTTCAATACCCCATATGCAGTCAAAAACTACTGTTTGAGGCACAGTGCAAGGCTCAGAAGGGAAGAAGCACCATATTGGAGTTCAGATTTTCTTGGACTGGTTTGAGGGTGCCATGTCACATTGGTAGAGCCCCTGAGGTACCAGACCAGCAGAACTCCCCAGTATATATGACACAATTTTACAAACTACACCTTTCAATGAATTCATCTAGGTGTGAAAATTGCAAAGTGCCATTGTAATAACTAGTATATTTAGTGGCCAGTACGTTGTAGTGACCAGTACATTGTAGCGACCAGCTCATGTTTCTGGAGACATGCACCCACAAATTAGGCAGGCTCTCATCGTTACAGAAATGCCAAACATGTGGATGCTAAATGTGGTTTACACACTCTGGGGCTCAGAAGGAAGGGGGGCATTTGGATTTGGTAGTGCAGAATTTGCTTTTGGTGGGTGAGGAGCCATTTCGCTTTTCCAGAGCATTTGTACTACCAGTAACATGGAAGCCCTCTATATTTCCATTAACAAACGACAGACCCGAGTGGGGACTTGCTTTTTTGTGTATTGAGTTGAAGCTTTTATTGGGAACATTTTACACAACATTTAGGATCACATTTATCCAGCTCTCTACGCTGACCACTTACTTTGGGGTTTCCATCTAAATATCCGAGTGACGTGATTCAGATGAAACCCCTGATGGATTCATTCACTATAATGAGGCGGCAGAGATACTATGGACTCCGTCTGGCCTCTGTTCAGCAGTGTTCTTCTTTTCAGAAGTGCACAAAACTGTGGCGGGCTGCACTTTTATGCTCGTCTAAAAATAAATGGACACTGCCTGATCACAGGCCATGACGGAGGCACTGTGGATGCCGTCTATCTGCATCATTATAGGGAATCTTCCACCGGGGGTTCCGTCTAAATCACGTATTTCAGATATTTACACAGAAACCCCTGTGTAAGCGCTCAGTGTAGATCGCAGGATAAATGTGTGCTGAGCCTTACTGCGATCTTTGAGAGGCAGAATGAACAAATCAACAGCAGGTAAAGAATCGGTTTGATTTATTTTTTACGCCATTCCTCATGCGGTATAAGTGATTAAACAACTTTATTCTTCGGGTCGGTGCAATTACAGCAATACCAGATTTATATCAGGTTTTTATCTTTGGCTGCTGTCACACACTAAAAGACGCTTTTTATTGCAAGAACGAGTTTTTGCATCCCCAAATTTAGACAGCATTGTGTTGTGCTGATGGGAGCACAGAGGGAGCTCACTCCCTGTAGTGTAAACATGAAAAATGGCTATTTTATATTTCAAATTCATATTGAAAAAATAGGAACCGGACAAGTCAGTATTTGTAGGTATCCTACCTCAGTAGACTAGGGATCATTAGTCCAGACATACTAAAAACATGGCTTTAGGTTGAGTTTGCTAACAGTCTGAGATTTAATCTTTATTACTAAAGGGAATTAGCCTTTGTATTCGCTGTGTTTGCCATTAGAGATCCGAGGTAGAACCAGACACAGACGATTGTACAATATTGTAAATAAGACTACAGGCATATGGCTTAAGATGGAGAAGCTTATTGTAGTACCAAAAATATAAGTGGCTATCTGAAACCCATTATTATGTATTCAACCTTTAATTAATATTCTGATTATATATTCTGTGTTAAGGTATACTTTATCTGTGAATGTATCTCACTGATACATAGCTTCTTAACACAATATACTGTCTGGGAAGAAAACCTTGTTCTGATTTATAACCCGGTATAGGATTTACTCTTATTATATGTAAACATTATGACAGAAGTAGAATGCTCCGTGAACAGGTCTTGTCCAGTATTGCTTATCTGTGATAGCTGGCCACTGTCACAGGATTGGAATGTTGGACAATAACCTATGTACTTTCATGCTTACATAATATTAGGTTGGGTAAGCCTTTTTCTAAAATATAAAAGCTGTTCAAGAATTCAGTTATGGCAGAAGCATTGTGGACCTGTGAAGAGGACGCTCTTCACAGTGTAGAACCTAGGACACATTCTCTGCCCATCGCTGAACGCTTCTCCAGCTGAAGTTTCTGGACGGATGATGCACATGCTACTAGGGAAATCTTTTTTCTTCTTCTATCTAATAGTAAGTATGTAACCTTTATAAGTATTTAACCTTTGTACTTAGAATCTACAAAAGTGTACGCAATATCATATCATACTATTCCTTTGATTCTGTATTTTATCTTTCAAATTAACTGTTATAAATAAAATTGCATTATATTACAAGTGGTTGCCTTCTTTAAAGTCGTATCCGAACCTTATTTTTAAAAACTTGGCAATACACTCCCTCTGCAATGTTCCTTGATGTTGCTGTCACTACTGACAGCGGCATCGGAGGGGTTAAACGTCCGTGAGCACCGTTCTTGGTCTTGACACCCACACTCGATCAGCGTGAGCCTGCACAATCGAGAAGAAGTATATGTACAGCGGTTTGTGGGAACGCAGCTCCAGCAGTGCCGTACATATATGGCACATGTCAGGAAGGGGTTAAAAGAGTTTTCTCTCTCTCTTTCTCTCTTTCCTTTCTCTGTCTCTTTCTCTCTCTTCTCTCTCTCTCTCCTCAGTATCTGAACTCTGAACACTAAAACGGACTTCCAGGAGAATTCAGTGTTCAGAGTTCAGTACTGGACACTAGTACTTTACAGTTCAGGTTTGCTCATCTCTATTAGTGAATAAAGGGATAACACATACATCAGAAACTTGTATAATAAGTAGCAGTGTGTACTTGTGTAAAATCTAAACATTTTTGTTTAAAGGGGAGCAATTACTCCAATAAAAAATCATGGCACTACTATATTTGCATTTTTTAAACAATGTACTATATTTATGGCTAAAGCCTCTGTTTTCTAAAGGGGGAATTGCTGAAACAGTTCAGAAGGCAATATTATCTAAGTTTCAGCATACCTCTACAGTCAAATCACATGCAATAGTGATGATATCATATGGGTCCTAATAGTCATGAGATCAATGTGGGTTTCCTTTGAGTGCCCTGGTTTCTTAACACACTCTGGTGCCTATTTGGCAGTCAGACATCTCTTTGGCCGAATGTTCATGTGTTTTCAAAAGGGAGTCATATATAGGTCACCTTTGTCCTGATATATAATTGTGAGCTCTTCAGATTTCCCCTAGTCTTAGTGCAGATAATTATATGTCCTCCATTCATCACAACCAACTGACATTTGAAGTCTCTCAGTTCAGTAAGAAAATCAAACATCATATTTGTATCTGACAGGAGGCGAATTTCTGATCGACTGACAGATAAACTCCATATAAAAGCCTAAATAGCTTCTTGTATAAAGTGGATGATCTTATGACACATAATGATGGAGGGCTGTGATTTAAATTGTCAGACGTAAGAACTAGTCATAGTTTCATTTGAAAATCTCAAAAATATGTCCAAATACACTTGATTTTGACAACTTCACATCATGTCACAATTTTAATGGAAATGAAAAAATATAGTATTTACACTGTGGTTTATTGACCATCAGTCAATTACATATAGCTAAAGGTCACATTCATAAGGTCGTACAGGTTTCTGAGTAGAATACATTCATTTCACAGCATCAAATTTAGCATTTTAGGATTCTGCCTCCATACAAAAGCAGAGGAATATGGAGATACTTTGAACACATCATGAACCACTACAGGTGGTTCATTACAGCTCAGAGCAAAACAGAGTTGTAATATGTAGCTAAAGCTAGGGTATAGATACCTCAGAAAATCAAGTAGTTAACGCTAAGGTACAATATCAGATTAATTAAAATTTTTAACCTTTATTAATTATTCATTAAAAACCACAATATAAAGTGCAAAAATAGTGCCACAAATGAAACAAAACACCACCACAAGTGATGAGATAACCAGTGCTTCCTACGACAGATCAAATCTACTGTCAGAGACAGTGACAAGCAAGAAACCGTAATAACGTCATTGACCAATATATACCAAGATAGTCATTCCTTTTCAATAATTGCCAGTATTGCTTGTGTATTACAGGTATAGTGTTGCAGCCAGTCTTAAACGGATCTGACCAAATTAGATCACCTGCAGGATACACATCCTCATTCCTCAAAAATAGGTGTCCCCAAATTACTATACTCTGATGGAGTACAATCCAAGAAAAACTCTGCATTCATACATTGAATATTAGTTTGTAGAGATAGTTTCCAGCTGGATTATTCCATATTTAGATGCAGATGCAGCCCCAACAAATCTCTGCAAATGCTGCAGAACCCTTGGAACATGCTCATTTATGCACATATCCTAGTACAACATCATTGGTAGGTATACACTTCAGAACAAATTAGCAGAGAAAAAATGCATATCAAATATAAGCTTCAGATATATAAATGGCCGACTTATTATAAAAAGATTGGAATGATCTCACCCCTCTTATCTTCAATATCATTGCCAGAGACCATCACTGGGAACTCTATACTTGCGGCATACATGGATAAAGATGGGGTGGTTGTCCTCAGCAATTATTCCTGACGCGTTTCACCAGCATTTAGACTCATCAGGGGAACATTTTTTAGAAAGAGATGGTCTGTCTATCAGCAGACTGCATATTGCTGCCAGGGATCGCTGCTTTGCAGGCTCTCCACATGTGTGATTTAAGAGCGCAGCGCCATCTTGACTCCGCCCTCGTCGTGTGACGAAAAGACCGGCCTGTAAACCATACTTCCGGTGCGTGAACCGCATATCCGGTCCGGTGGAACGCAAGCCATGACACCACTTCCAGTGCTCGCGCTTACATCGTCCGGATTTGACTAAGGTGGTCACCATAGAGACAGAGGAAACTGAATCATTCACTCTACACCCTGCCACAAATGGACATTGGTGTGCTGATCAAGACAAATGGCCACTGTGTTACAACAGAGCAAGACCACAGTGGATCAGTTTAATTGACTAAGGCGTATTATATATAATGCCTTTACGTCATACCCATGAAATAGCTTATAGCAAACAGAATCACTCGGGCAAAAAATGGATACAAATGGTTTCAGGTGGTAACAAATGAATAGATCCCTCATCAAAGAATAACAGTAGTGCTTTTGAAAGATAGCGTACAACCAGAGGCACAGAGGGCTGAGAGAGGCAAAAAATAATTTTGGAATACACAGACCTGGATGGTTAACCTATAAGATGGCACAGGGAGGGGACTAGAAAGCCCTATTGTATAAACCTCATCCTTATTGTCCCTACCTAACGCGGAGGTTGGCACCCTACAAACCTACGCCAGTGGCGCCCCCACTCAACAGCCGGCGGCTTACCCTAGACTAACTGTCCCTAGATTTACCCTACATTAAAGAAATGGGGCAAAGGATAACTGCTCATTCAAACCTGATGAGTGCATTCTTTTCAGCTTAAAAGAGAGTTGTAATATGTCCCTGTTCTTGAGGCTTAACACAATGGAGCAGATTTACTAATTCTTTCTAATGGTCTCTATGCAATTGTGGCTAAATGATTAGAGACTGACCCAAATTTTAGCTTTCTCAACGTTTGCAGATTCAGTGTTCTTAGATCTTTTAGTCAGATGTTTCATAGAAGATATTCTTCACAAATTTAATGTCCCTTGTTTTCTCTAGATTCTATAGCATAATAAACATAATATAAGAAAATTAAAAAAATACTTATACTCACCTTCTGCTCACCTCTCTGGCCGCTACTGCTACTCCCTGCTTGCACTCTGTTCCCCTATGCTACTGTCTTGTCGCATTTTTGGCCCAGTGTTCACTGTAGACCAGGGCTTCCGCGATCAGGCTCCAGAGATAACTACGCATGTGCAGTGACCTCCAGGGCCTGCTGCCGAAAGTTGCAGCTCAGTTTCACGCTAGGCAAGGACTTCCAGCCTCGAGTAGGACCTGAAGCATGTCCAGAGAACTCCGGGGCCAGGTGAAACCCCTTTTAATAGATATAGCTAAAAATGCAAGCACCAAACGTTAATGCGAGGGCGCCAAGAGTATGCATATGGGTCCTGTAGGGCAGCGCCTGCGCAGTGAGGGACGAATCGGGTGCACAGAGCATATCCGGATGCTTCCAGTTACCGCCCCCATAACAGCGCCTACACATCTGATGAAATAGACCTCTAGAGTCTGGGAAACACAAGACATGCGCCATATATCATAATTGGACATGTTGATTAACTAAATGGTTATCCGTATTCATCCCTGATACAGGAAGTGATTGGAGTTTAACCTGGTGCTGGCGGATTTATAAGGGGAATAGGAGAAGGATGGCTACACTGCAAGGCTAGCAGCAGGATACACCAGACATGGGTCCCACTTTCTCCTGATGAACCTAAATCTTGTGGGGAAAGGCGTTGAGAAAACTAGAAACATACTGGGGAGGCGAGATTCCTCTATAACGAGATAAGTGACTTGCTCTATCCTGATCTTATGACTATTAAGTAGAGCATATTTGATATCGGCTTTTTGCTTTCAATGATCATTTTTTGTCACTGTCTCACATACCTCAGCTGGGGAACTTTAAATGTGTATGTGATGGAGTGGTCCCCTTTCTTTACAGCTATATAAACTGGTGGTGTTGGCCTGCCACCCTTGAATTATGAAAGGGGGGCTTTCTCATTTGCCAAAATGGGATGTATGATCATCAGAGTTTTTGAGATATATGATTATACCCCTGTTCTATGATGTCTGCATATCTAGTTCATTAATGCAGCATTATACAGTGGGTACGGAAAGTATTCAGACCCCTTTACATTTTTCACGCTTTGATTCATTGCAGCCATTTGGTAAATTCTAAAAAGTTCATTTTTTTTCTCATTAAAGTGCACTCTGCACCCCATCTTGACTGGAAAAAAACAGAAATGTAGAAATTTTTGCAAATTTATTTAAAAAGAAAAAATGAAATATTCACATGCTCATAAGTATTCAGACCCTTTGCTCAGACACTCATATTTAAGTCACATGCTGTCCATTTCCTTGTGATCCTCCTTGAGATGGTTCTACTCCTTCATTGGAGTCCAGCTGTGTTTAATTAAACTGATAGGACTCTATTTGGAAAGGCACACACCGGTCTATATAAGACGTCACAGCTAACAGTGCATGTCAGACCAAATGAGAATCATGAGCTCAAAGGAACTGCCCAAGGAGCTCAGAAACAGAATTGTGGCAAGGCACAGATCTGGCCAAGGTTACAAAACAATTTCTGCATTACTCAAGGATCCTAAGAGCACAGTTGCCTCCATAATCCTTAAATAGAAGAAGTTTGGGACCACCAGAAGTCATCCTAGACCTGGCTGTCCAGCCAAACTGAGCAATCGTGGGAGAAGAGCCTTGATGAGAGAGGTAAAGAAGAACCCCAAGATCACTGTGGCTGAACTCCAGAGATGCAGTAGGGAGATGAGAGAAAGTTCCACAAAGTATCACTGCAGCCCTCCACCAGTCGGGCTTTTATGGCAGAGTGGCCCAATGGAAGCCTCTCCTCAGTGCAAGACATATGAAAGCCTGCATAGAGTTTGCTCAAAAACAGATGGAGGACTCCCAGACTATGAGAAATAAGATTCTCTGGTCTGATGAGATGAAGATAGAACTTTTTGGTGATAATTCTAAGAGGTATGTGTGGAGAAAAACAGGCACTGCTCATCACCTGCCCAATACAATCCCAACAGTGAAACATGGTGGTGGCGGCATCATGCTATGGGGGTGTTTTTCAGCTGCGGGGACAAGATGACTGGTTGAAATTGAAGGAAACATGAATGCCACCAGGTACAGAGATATCCTGGATGAAAACCCTTTCCAGAGTGCTCTGGACCTCAGACTTGGCCAAAGGTTCACCTTCCAACAAGACAATAACCCGAAGCACATAGCTAAAATAACAAAGGAGTGGCTTCAGAACAACTCTGTGACCATTCTTGACTGGCCTAGCCAGGGCCTTGACCTAAACCCAATTGAGCATCTCTGGAGAGACCTGAAAATGGCTGTCCTCCAACGTTCACCATCCAACCAGACGGAACTGGAGAGGATCTGCAAGGAAGAATGGCAGAGGATCCCCAAATCCAGGTGTGAAAAACTTGTTGCATCATTCCCAAGAAGACTCATGGCTGTACTAGCACAAAAGGGTGCTTCTACTCAATACTGAGCAAAGGGTCTGAATACTTATGACCATGCAATATTCCAGTTTGTTTTTTTAATAAATTTGCAAAAATTTCTACATTTCTGCTTTTTTTCAGTCAAGATGAGGTGCAGAGTGTACTTTAATGAGAAAAAAATTAAGTTTTTAGAATTTACCAAATGGCTGCAATGAAACAAAGAGTGAAAAATTTAAAGGGATCAGAATACTTTCCATACCCACTGTATATTAATATATGAACACTCCAGATCCATTTGTTTGTGTTTTATTCTAGTGGAGACTAGTGACTATATTATAGCCATATGTACTACAACCATTCAACAAGATTATCTACTGTATATCATTAACAAAAGACCTGGATATTTGGATATTTTTGGTTTTGCACTGTGTCACTTTAATTATCATGTTTTATTTTGCTGTACACAGCACTCAATGTGTTTGGGCAATATTTTAGCTATATCTATTGAAAGGTAAATTTCATGGGGTAATTATTTTCTGTTATATGTATTTACATCCCCCAACCAGTAGCTGGTATTTTGTGATCAGGTGAAACCCGTGACCTCGAGTGAACACTGGTCTGGAGTCGTGACACGGCAGAAGAGCTGAGGATTGGACAGTGGACAGGAAGCAGTGGGGGTGTTAGGAACTGACCTGGGTTGGAGTAGTGGTAGTGCAACCACTAGGGGCAGCACCGGCAGGTAGCATAGTCAGGAACAAGCCAGGAATCGGTACACAGGAACAGCAGTATAGTCTTGAATCATTTAGCAGGTTGCGTAGTCAGGAACAAGCCAGGAATCGGTACACGGAAACAGTAGTATAGTCTTGAAGGATTTAGCAGGTTGCGTAGTCAGGAAAAACCCGGGAATCAGTACATGGAGACAGCAGTATAATCTTGTATCAGACAGCAGGTGAAGGGAGAGATCGTCTAAAGGCTGGAAGCTCAATAATCTCGTAAAAAAGCATGTGCCAGGCCAGGTTTAAATAGGGTGTTCAATCAGAAACTCACAGGATGAAGCCAATCAGGAACAACACATGGTGAAGCTGCTCAGAAACAACACAGGTACAAGAATCTATGTTAACAGGAACTGTGCCGCGAGCTGAATAGCTCTGATGGAAGAGTTGCCGCCTGGTGCATAAGAGCTGCTGGGTTCGAAGTCCTGATAGGGGGTATCCAGAAACTTATGCGACTGGCAAAAGGTTAAAAAAAAAAACATACTCATGCAACCACTCACCTGTCCAGACATGCTCGCTGCTCCCTGCACGCTTTCCGATCTCCAGGACTTGCTCCTAGCCAGAAGCTGCCGCCCAGAGTGAACATTCAGCCAGAGACGCAACTCGACAAAGCACGGAGCATCTAATAGCAGATAGGAAGCAGTGACAGTGGCCAAGAGGTTATGATTAAGATGAGGATGCTTTTTGTTATTAACCTTTTGCCAGCCCTCTACTGTTTAGCAAGATGGCAACCAAAGCCGGCTGCCATTTTGCTGAAATTACATGGAGCGAATTACAAAAAATTTGTATTGTCCAGAATTCTAATTTTTGTAAATTCTACTAGAATTCAATTCCATGTGAATAAATTTGCTTATCTCTAGTGTTGACCATTATTTTTCAAGACTTTTTGCAATATGCCCTGACATGCTTTATTTCAGCTTCTGGGCCAAATCCGGACTGATGGCAATCCATTCTTGCCTAATCAGTGATTAGAGTTTAGCCTCCCGCTTTTTGAGGGTTGACCACAGATTTTCAATGGGAGTTTCCTGGTTATGAATCCAAAATTTCAGTGTTTTGCTCACCAAGTCACTTAGTTATTACTTATTATTTTTCCTTGGGACATGGTGCTACATCATGTTTGAAAAAGCATTGTTTATCACCAAATTGCTCCCAGATCATTGGGAGAAGTTCCTCTTTGAATCATAGAATCATAGAATGTTAGAGTTTGAAGGGACTTCCAGGGTCATCATGTCCAACCCCCTGCTTAATGCAGGATTCACTAAACCATCTCAGACAGATGTCTGTCTAACCTCTATTTGAAGACTTCCGTTGAAGGAGAACTCACCACCTCTTGTGGCAGCCTGTTTAACTCATTGATCACCCTCACTGGCAAAAAGTTTTTTCTAATATCTAATCTGTATCTTCTTCCTTTCAGATTCATTCCATTGCTTCTCGTGTTTCTATGTGCAAATGAGAATAAGGATGATCTCTCTACACTGTGACATGCCTTCAGATATTTGTGGACAGCTATTAAGTCTCCTCTTAGCCTTCTTTTTTGCAAGCTACCATTCCCAGATCCTTTCACTGTTCCTCATAGGACATACAGGTGCATCTCACTAAATTAGAATATCATCAAAAAGTTAATTTATTTCAGTTCTTCAGTTCTTCAATGCAAAAAGTGAAACTCATATATTATATTGAGTTATTACAAACATAGTGACTTTTGTGTTTTCATTGGCTGTAAGCTATAATCAACATTAACAGAAATAAACACTTGAAATAGATCACTCTGTTTGTAATGACTTTATATAATATATGAGTTTCACTTTTTGTATTCAAGAACTGAAATAAATTTACTTTTTGATGATATTCTAATTTAGTGAGATGCACCTGTAGTTTGCAGTCTGAAGTTTTTCAATGTCTTTTTTAAAATGTGGTGTCCAGAACTGGACACAGTATTCCAGATGAGGTCTGATCAAGGAGGAGTAGAGGGGGATAATTACTTCATGTGATCTAGACTCTATGCTTTTCTTAATACATCCCAGAACTGTGTTTGCTTTTCTTGCTGCTGCATCACACTGTTGATTCTTGTGCAGTCTGTGATCTATTAGTATACTCAAATCTTTTTCACACATGCTGTTGCTTAGTTCTATTCCTCCCATTCTGTGGATGTAATTTTCGTTTTTCTTGCCCAGGTGAAGAATTTTGCATTTCTCCCTGTTAAATAGCATTCTATTAGTCGCTGCCCATTGTTAAAGCTTGATGATGTATAGATCCCATTTTTTATTCATGGCAGTGTTCTTAGGCAAAATTCTGAGTGAGCACACTTCCTTGGATGAAAATAATTCCACACATGAATATTCTCAGGATGCTTTATGTTGGATTGACACAGGAATCATGATAATGCTCATTGTTTTTTCTCCAGTCAATTATTCTTCCAGATGTCCCAAACAGTGTGAAGAGGTCTTCATCAAACAATTACCCCACTCTTCTGCAGTCCAATCCCTTTTCCTTCAGAAAAATGTCAGTCACTGATATCAGGCCATCCTCCAAAAGCTTTTGCCTCACTGTGTATGCAGATGAACTGAGAACTGCCTTCAGCCATTCCTAAGCAAGCTTTTCACTGTTGTTGAACCGATCCTGTTGCTGAAACCTCTTGTTATGAATGTGTTCATACTCACACAAGGGAACCGCCTTACCTACACCTAACTGGGCCCTGTACAGCCCTAGCCACACAACTAAAATACACCACCTTGGACCTGGCTCCCTAAAAGGCCATTGATGGGTTTCTTGTACCTCCTGAAGAACCAGAGGGGAGGCCGCAACACACTACAAACAAGGCTAAAGGAAAGTGTGCGGACAGATACAAGAACCAAGGTGAGGAGTTAAGACACATGCAAATAAGGTGAAGGAGTTAAGGTTAAGGAATACCAAAAATAAAAGGAACAAGTAAGACCACCCAAGAACCTAACAGTGATAAAAGGAAAAAGATGCTGGGAGGGAAAGCAAATCAACTTACTACAAGAATTCAACTGGAGTTTACCCAGCAAGGTAAACCCCTAAGATAAAGAGCTGGAACTCCTAAATGTACACCCACCAGGTAATGCAAGATAGTGCAGAGAAAGGATAGTAAATAAAGCCCCGCCCAGAACTTCATAGGACAAACAAAAATGGGAAATGGAAACATCTGGAAAGGAACAAACCAAGAAGGGAGAATAAGGATTAAATAACAATCATCATTTGGACATGGATGAAAAAGCAATAGCTCAACAGACAGAAGAACCGACCATCAAGTATCAGGTCACCAAATCGAATCCCCAAACCGAGCCATGTCAGTACCACCCCTCAGAATCCCCCATCCGACGTCACCGATAGAACTCCCTCACCAGGCGATCCACATGAAGATCCTCCGAGACAACCCTGGAGTTATCTTTAGGATTATAACTAGTGATGAGTGAGCATGCTCGCCACTGCTCGGTAGTCACCCCAGCATCTCAGTACTCGAGATGCTCGGCGCTCGCCGAGTACTTGCGCGATGCTCGGGCTGGAGCTCGGGTTCCCGTCCTGCATGTTTGGCGCTATTTAGAGCACCAATCATGCAGGGATTGTCTGCCACTCACTGTAATGTCACAGCCATGGTGGTTGTGGCATTACAGTGATTGCCCAAATCGATGGGAACAGTGCTCACAGTGAAACATGAAAAGCCGGAAATTCATCAGTGGTATACACCGGTACCCGACAATTTAGAACAGAAAGAATAGAGCATCACACATAGATTAGATAGATAGAAACGTGTCAGTCACATATATAATAAGTACAGTGACAGTGTTGGTTACTGTACTTGTTATTTAGTGTTAAAATAAAGGATTTATTTAAAAAAAAATAATAGTGTTTTCATGCACTCGTCTCTTTAAAAAAGCCGGCCGGCAATTCATCAGTGGCATACATCGGTACCAGACAATTTAGAACAGAAAGAATAGAGCATCACACATTGATTAGATAGATAGAAACATGTCAGTCACATATATAATAAGTAGAGTGACAGTGTTGGTTACTGTACTTGTCATTTAGTGTTAAAATAAAGGATTTATTAAAAAAAAAATTGGCGTAGGTTTCCCCGTAATTTTAGCCTCTAGCGGAGGTTAATCAGACGGCTGGGGCAGATGTTTGAAGCCTGGGAAGGGGGTAATACCCACGGAGCTTCCCAGGCTACTAATATCAGTCCCCAGCTGAATACCTAGCCTTTGCCAGCTATTAAAATGGGGGACCCCCCAAAAAAATGACGTGGGGTCCCCCCTATTTTAATAGCTAGAAAAGGCTAGGCAGACAGCAGGGGGCTGATATTAATAGCCCAGGAAGGGTGCCATAAATATTGGCCCCCTCCCAGGCTAGAAACACCAGCCGTCAGCCGCCCCAGAAATGGCGCATCCATAGGATGCGCCAATTCTGGCACTTAGCCTCACTCTTCCCACTGCCCTGTAGCGGTGGCAGTGGGATAATAGGGTTGGGGTTGATGTCAGCTTATAATGCCAGCTGACATCAAGCCCAGGTTAGTAATGGAGAGGCATCTATAAGACACCCCCATTACTAACCCCATAGTCAAAGTTAAAAAAAACACAAGCACTCAGAATAAAGTCCTTTAATTGAAACAAACACACAATTCTTTAATGTTCTAAATTAAACCATACTTACCATCACGCCCATTCCAACTGAAGCCAATGATCTCCTGCAATAAAAATAAAATAATAAACCAACCTCATCCTTACCTTTCCATGGTTCCCAGGACCGCCCCAGCTCTGCTACATTCACATGACAAGCTGGATCTCAGCTGAAAGCTGCAGACACTGAGAAGCGCAGGCATGCTTGCGCTCCTCAGTGTCTGGCTGTGACGGCATCCAGATGAGCCGAGTTCAAGTCCAATGAACTCAGCTCACCTCATGCACGTCACTGACAGCGTGGGAAAATTCTCTCACGCTCACCGCAAGCGCAGGAGAATTTTCCCACGCTGTCAGTGACGTGCATGAGGTGAAATAATTTAAAAAAAAAATATGTGGGGCTTCACCCTATTTTTGTGTCCAGCCAGGTACAACTAGGCAGCTGGGGGCTGGAATCCGCAGCGCAGGGAGGCCCAAGCTTTCTGGGCCCCCCCTCCCCCCCGCTGCAAATTGCAGTCCGCAGCCACCCCAGAAAATGGCGTGTTCATAGAAGAGCCATCTTCTGGTGCTGTACCCAACTCATCCAGGGCCCTGGTGCGGTGGCTCACTGGGTAATAAAGGGGTTAGGGCCAGCTTGGTATTATCAGCTGGCCCTAAGCCCGAAATTCATGGGGTCACGCCAATATTAGACATGACCGCCATGAATTTCTAGTAAAGTATTTAAAAAAGACACAACACCCAGAATAAAGTCCTTTATTTGAAATAAACACACAATTCTTTAATGTTCTAAATTAAACCATACTTACCATCACGCCCATTCCAGCTGAAGCCAATGTCTTCTGCAATAAAAGTAAAATAATAAAGCAACCTCATCCTTACTTTTCCATGGTTCCCAGGACAGCTTCAGCTCTGCTACATTCACATGACAGGCTGGATCGCAGCCAAAAGCTACCATCCAGTTTGCCATGCCGCAGACACTGAGAAGCATGTGCTCCTCAGTGTCTGGCTGTGACGGCATCCAGATGAGCCGAGTTCATGTCCAATGAACTCAGCTCACCTCATGCACGTCACAGACAGAGTGGGAAAATTCTCCTGCCCTTGCGGTGAGCGTGAGAGAATTCTCCTGCGCTCACTGCAAGCTCTGGAGAATTTTCCAACGCTGTCCGTGACATGCATGAGGTGAGCTGAGTTCATTGGACATGTCCAATGAACTCAGCTCACCTCATGCACGTCACTGACAGCGTGGGAGAATTCTCCTGCGCTTGCGGTGAGCGCAGGAGAATTCTCTCACGCTCACCGCAAGGGCAGGAGAACTCTCCTGTGTGTCATTGGACATGAACTTGGCTCATCCGGATGCCGTCACAGCCAGACACTGAGGAGCGCAAGCATGCCTGCGCTTCTCAGTGTCTGCGGCATGGCAAGCTGGATGGCAGCTTTCGGCTGCGATCCAGCCTGTCATGTGAATGTAGCAGAGCTGGAGCTGTCATGGGAACCATGGAAAGGTAAGGATGAGGTTGGTTTATTATTTTATTTTTATTGCAGGAGATCGCTGGCTTCAGTTGGAATGGGTATGATGGTAAGTATGGTTTAATTTTAATTTAGAACATTAGAGAATCGTGTGTTTATTTCAATTAAAGGACTTTATTCTGGGTGTTTCTGTTTTTATTTTAACTTTGGGGTTAGTAATGGGGGTGTCTTATAGGCGCCTCTCCATTACTAACCTGGGGTTGATGTCACCTGGCATTATAAGCTGACATCAACCGCAGCCCTATTACTCCACTGCCACCATTACAGGGCAGTGGGAAGAGCGAGGCTAAGTGCCAAAATTGGCGCATCCTATGGATGCGCCATTTTTGGGGCGGCTGATGGCTGGTGTTTCTAGCCTGGGAGGGGGCCAATATTCATGGCACCCTTCCTGGGCTATTAACATCAGCCCCCAGCTGTCTGCCTAGCCTTTGCTAGCTATTAAAATAGGGGGGACCCCACATCATTTTTTTGGGGGGTACCCCATTTTAATAGCTGGTAAAGGCTAGGTATTCAGCTGGGGGCTGATATTAGTAGCCTGGGAAGCTCCGTGGGTATTACCCCCTTCCCAGGCTTCAAACATCTGCCCCAGCCGTCTGCTTAACCTCCGCTAGAGACTAAAATTACGGGGAACCCCACGCCAATTTTTTTCTTAATAAATCCTTTATTTTAACACTAAATGACAAGTACAGTAATCAACACTATCACTGTACTTTTTATAATTGCTACTGACATGTTTCTATCTATCTAATCTATGTGTGATGCTCTATTCTTTCTGTTCTAAATTGTGGGGTACCGGTGTATGCCGCTGATGAATTGCCGGCTGGCTTTTTTAAAGAGACAGGTGCATGAAAATCGAAGGGCACTAGTGTGTTCCAAGTGCCCTGATACATTTTTCATGCACCCTCCTATATACACTGCCTGCCTGTCTGCCTATATATTCTGCCTGCCTGACATTTAATTGAGCACCGTTCCCATCGATTTGGGCAATTTTTGACCTTCTGCAGACCGCCGGGGGGGGGGGACCACCAGAAAAATGCTCGAGTCTCCCATAGACTTACATTGGGCTCGTTGCTCGAGTTGAGCACCTGAGTAGAAAAAGAATTGGAAAAATCAGCTCACCCACCTAGAGGATCAACAGCACGGAGCCAGGAGTGCTACCAGACGAACAATGAGGAACCAGGAAGATCCAGCTGACCAAATCTTCTAAAATCCATATTTTATTGGGTCATGCAAAAAAAATTAAAAGTCCACCTTAGAGAGGAACAGCAAACGCATTTCGAACTATAAGTTCTTAATCATTGCATAGCAAACTATGCAGACGGCGCCTTATCTGCCTGACACCAACAACTCATATCAGCTTTACCTCATATTCCCAATCTTCTTCCAAATCCACCTCAATTGTGTTTTGAGGACCTGGTGTCACCTCAAATCTTTTTTAAAAAGGAAGAATGGAAAGAATTATTGATCTTCCAGACAATAGGAAGTTGCAACGTATCCGTCACATGATTTAAAATTTTAATAATTTTATAAGGCCCTACAAATTTAGGGACAAACTTCCTAGATATGATCCTTAAGCGTAGATTTTTTGAGGACAATCACAAAAAATCTCCCACACAAAAAGACAGGAGCCTTGCCAAGTCTGCAGTTACAGGGCCGGCCTTAGCCTGAATGGTGCCCTGTGCAAAGCTGCCCCTTGGTGCCCCCGCCCAATTGAATTTTTTTACCCAGTTTCCTAGGACACAAACGAGGACAGGAACCTGTTTTTTTTTATATCCTAGGAAAATTGATTTTGTTACATATATTGCACTATAAACTCCTCCAAATTT
This sequence comes from Phyllobates terribilis, assembly GCF_046119375.1. Lineage (NCBI taxonomy): Eukaryota > Metazoa > Chordata > Amphibia > Anura > Dendrobatidae > Phyllobates > Phyllobates terribilis. Next base: position 20,499,407 of record NW_027362768.1, read on the forward strand.
GTAGTGAGGAATCTGCACCCCGAATCCACATTAACTTCAATACGTCTGAACTTACCCTTATTGGGGTATTCTTATCTCGTGCATTTATGCTGTACTAGCTTTTACCCGCGGCTTCGCTCGCATGGAATTTGGTCTGCCACATTAAGTTTCGTGACAGATCATTTTAATAGTAAAAAAAAATAATCTTAATAGTAAAAAAAAAAAATCTTATTTAGTTACTCGTACATCCAAAATTTCAGATGTCTAACTTCAAAACTGACGGATTCCATACAATCTTTGAACCCCTATAATATGAAGAGGGAAACTCTTGAGGGTGGAATTATCAAAATTCCTTTCTTAGTGCTCATTTAAGCTATAATAGAACCTATCTGCAAATTTCAAGATGCTAAGTTCAGTGGTTTCGGCTGTGCGTTGACCGCTAGGTGTGTCAGTCAATCAGGTTTACAGTTTTATATAATCTTCGCCTGTATGGTGTGTTTATAAAAAGTAGCCCTATGTCCTTCTGACGCGCCCCCTGGGCCATGTTGGGCAGCATCGCGCATGTGGGGGATACCCGGAGCCGGATCCGATGGGGGTAGTAGTCTTCTTGTGGCGGTGACCCGGTCCGCGCCCAGGATGGTCAAACTAAGTGGCAGTGCTCGGCATTAAGATGTTATAGAGTTCGACTATGCCACCCGTTGATTGCGGCTATGAAGCCGCCGCTGCAGGGCAGACCGCTGAGGCCGGTGGTACGGTGGTGCAGCGTGGATGGTATAACCCCCAACGGGAGGGGTATAGCCTCAGGGCAGCTGGTGAGGCAGGGAGGAATGATGGTGGTAGTGGTAGTGTGGCAAGGAATCGCTGAGACGTGCGGTTGCAGTTTTCACAGCTTTACTCACAGTTCTTTATCAGGTCACTTGTGCGCAGTAAGGACCACCCGAGCCGTGCTGCGCCCACCAGGTGAGGGACTCGGCTAACTCCCAGGCAGTTCCGGAGCGTGGTCCAGGGCTCCCCTCTCTTCCTTTCTACTGGCCGTCCCCACCAGGGACCCACCTTTGTCCGGCTCCCTCGGGCCTTCTGGTGGCGAAACCTTTCCCGGCTCCCCTGACCCTATACATGGTATGCCTTCCTGGTGGATATGGTGAGGGGTCGCGCCAAGGCTTGACCACGACCTCCGGTTCCTGGCTGAGGATAATTGGCCTCCACCAGTTTGGGATCCGGTACCCTGTTCTGCCAACCCTTCACCCGTTAACTCGTGGGATCTCAGGGTTCCCTCTCTTCTTGCGTCTCTGGGCCTTTCCTGGTGTTCCTGTTCCTCCTTCTTCTTTCTCTCTCTCTCCCTGCCTCAGGCCTCCACTTCAGGCCTGGCTCTGGAGCTGGGCCCGGACTGAGCCACAGCTCCCTGTCAGCCCTCTCTGGCTGAGCTCCTCTCTGAACTGACCCGGACTGGACTCACTGACTTAAGATGGTGCCCACCTTTTATAATCCCTTCTGACACCCGAGCCCAGGTGACCAGCACCCAATGGGCTCCTACCTATGCCCAGAGTCCCTCCCCTGTCTGCTCCTACACCACTGAGATATTCCTCCCCCCCTCCCACTCCAGCCAGGGACAGACGCTGTCGTACCTGCACATCTATCTGGTGGGAGTACCGTTGGTCTGTCCCCCGGAAATGGGGTGAGTGTAGTGCATGCAGCTAACTGAGCTATGTTCCACACTCCATCCTTACCCGGGAGTGGAATACCGCACCTCTGGTTCAAGGTGCAATACCCCTGTAGCAGCCGAGCCCTCGGGGTGCTACACTTCCCCAGGCTTGAAATTATCCATATCAAATTTCATCACAAACGGATTACTAAACACTGATTAATAAACAGGACGGACTGAAGTTACTTGCGTTTAATATTGTTCGTGCTAGTAAAGAATTAGTATGTAATTGGAATAATGGACATCTGCAGGTAATTTATCTATGTGTTTTTACTGCAATATACTCCTGTAAACTATGTTATTTGATTTCTTTCGTTCAGCGAAAATATGTAGATTTTGCGATTTAGAAACACGTGAGCAAGCTACGTATATCTGACCGTGGGAAAAACAGGGCGTGCCTAAATGTATCACCGCTACCTTCAAAGTTTGCCCTTGCGATTTATTGATGGTCATTGAAAATACAACTTTAAGTGGGAACTGCAAACGTTTGAAATTAAAGGGTAAGTTATTGGGTATTATTGGGATGCGTGGTATAAGAATATTTTCACCCTTAGCTTCTCCAGTTAAAATTGTGGCCTTTACAATGTGCCTGCCTAGTTCAGTGACTCGCAATCTAGTGCCATTACATAATCTCGGGGCGTCCAAGTTGCGCATTAACAAAATGGGTATACCGACCTTTAATTCGAGCTTATGAGATGGGACCCCGGATAGCTCCAAAGAGTTAAGAAACTCCACGGGGTAGCTCGTACAGTCTTCAGATGACATGACTGTGTCGATGGAGTTGTAGGTTGTTGCATCGCTGGTTACTTGGTCCAAGATAATTTTATTGATTTTCGCAACTGTTTCATTTCTTGGTGCTAGTATAGTTCTTTCACATAGCCAATTTTCATCGTGGATATTTTGTTGCAAATTTGGAAAAACTTGAGCAATAAGTGCGTCTTCCGAATCCACAACATGACAAAATTGGTTAGTGAATAGAACCATACCTTCTTCGTCAGTTTCGATTCGACCTTCACCGATCTCGAGCAGTTTCTCAGCGTACGCGCCCGACTCTAGATCACTGAATAACTGGACACGCATGTTGGTGGTGAGGTGCAGCTTTTCAACTTTGGTCCATAAATATAAGGATTTCAGACATGCGTTAATTTCGTCTGCTGCAGTGCCTCGCTCGATGACAGGCACAGTTTGCCTAAATTCCGCAGCCTATAAAACAACCACACCACCCATTATTGTTTGTTTACTGTGTAAGTCTTGTAGACAACGATCAAGAGCTTCGATGGCGCGTTTGTGTGACATTGTGCACTCGTCCCTCATGATTAGTTTACACTGTTGCAACAGGAGGCCACGGGCGCTGCTCTTGCTGATATTACACGATGAGGTTTCTTCGTTCACCAGATTAAGAGGTAATTTAAAGACTGAATGTGCCGTCCGTCCACCGCTTAGCAATGTTGCAGCAATTCCAGAGGAAGCCACAGCTAATGCAACGTTATGACCGCTACGAATTTTTGCTAAAAGTAAATTAAGCAAGAAAGTTTTTCTTGTACCACCCGGGGCATCAAGGAAAAAAAGTCCGCCTTCACCATTCTCAACTCGTCCTACTATTTTGTGATAAATCTCTCTTTGATCAGGTAGCAAACGTGGCTCAGTTTTGCAAACGTGAGCATCTAACTGGTTGGTATCATAGCTTAGCTCTTTTATCAACTTGTTCGACAGCTCTCCTCTACGCCGCGGTGAGGGTAGACCAAAATCGGACAATTTCTTTCCAGAAATTATTAATATTTTGTCCTCGATAAGCCCCAACGCCTCATTGAAACAGAGATCATCGTTAACGTGATCCATTCTTTCAAATCTGTGCATGATATCCTCTGATAACGCAGTTTTATACTTGTGCCAGAGTTGTAGAGGATTGGATAAACCGCAAGTGCATATCAATATGGCAAACAGCTCTCTTATTTGTGCCGGGGAGCGACATAGCACGGCCTCTTCTAAGGTGGTATCCCAGTGGTTATCATCTTCCAACAACCCCATCTTCTCACACACCTGCCGAAAAGTTGCAAGTTCTTGACCTTCAAATGTTTTTAAATCCGAGAAGTTGGTTGGACCCCTTATTACATTCAGCAGCATACGCAAGCAATAACATTCAAAATTGCTAACGTGCACCGTGTAAATGCGACCTAGAGCGTCTCCTGCCTTCACACCTGGCCAGCCATCGACAGGTGTTCCTTGTAAACGACATTTCCATTGCTTCCGTGCCACATTCCAAGTATAGTAGCGAGGCACGTCAATGTAAAGTAATGTTTTTGCAAACGTATCACTTTGGCACAACAGGAAAAATGCAGTTAGTGTAGTTTTAGGTGGTGCTTCTAATCTCTCTCTAAAATTATTTTCCGTAAAGTAAACCCTCTCGCCATTGGGTAAATGAATCGCGAGATGAGTGACGGTTGGGTATCTCTCGTGCAGAGGCAGACCTAAGATCCGCCACGCTGCTTCGTTACTACTAACATATCGGCCGGTTCTAAAGGTCTGCACCTCATCTCTTGGGTCAATGTTAACATTCCCTTGCTGGCGGATGTTAAAAATAGCCTGGTCGCTACCCTTATTAATATATTTACAAACATATTTTATCGCCTGTACCGTATTACAGAACTCTACATTTAAATGAGAATTAAAATTTTTTGATAAGAGTGGAGAATATGGGACCACCCAGCTATTGTGCACTAATATTTCCTGTGTTCCTCTACAGGTTTTTATAATCGTCGTGCATCCACCATTCTCTGGTGCTCTGCGCCTGTACAAAGGATAACCTTTGTCATTGGTTTGAGTATCTTTTAAAAGCTTCCTCGGATATTTTTTGGTACATTTTCCTTCCTTCATGCATGGCGATGAAGAATTGAATGTACCACATGGCCCGTGAATCATATTCTTTGTCACTGTATCATAGAGCTTTTGATCGGTTTCTGGGTTTGGTATCTCAGCACATATGATTTCGTCAATTTAGTTCGGATGCAATTTTTCCTTTAACCACAGCAGTAAGTGCACATGAGGCAAACCTCGCTTTTGCCACTCGATCGAGTACATGAAGCATTGCATATCACCAAATATGTTACCTTTTGTAAGTAGAGCTACCAACTTCTGTACTTTTATTCTAAATACTCGAGCTGTTAAGTCATGTCTGTCCGTTGAATTTTGACCAGCCATAAGCTCTTTGGTGATTTTTGGCCAAGTGGGGTTGCAAGTCATTGTAATAAATAAATCAGGCCTCCCATAATTACGTACGTATGTGAACGCATCTTGTGTGTATTCGTGTAGGTATCTCGGGCTATTTACAAATGATGACGGGAGAATCACCACCTGACCTAAGTTATTTGGATCCAAATCCGCATCATTTCTTATTGCATCTTGCAAGTGAATATAATTTTCTGCACGCAGTTTTTTTTTATTTAAAGAAATTAACCTTAAGCGTTCACTTTCCATCTTTACATACATGTCGACCAGAAACTGATGAAGTAGGAGCGTACACGTAAGCATCAAATTAAAATCGCTGCGACGGACCATCAAGTGAAAGGCATAAAAATCTTTGCAGGACACCTTTTTGCTTGGCATTGCTTGTTTGGTAATTGGATTTATCTGAGGAATATCAATGCTGTACCCCTCTTGTCCTTTCCAAAAAATTATTGGGTACTCGAGAGCGTCATAGAATCTATGTGTATCGGGAACCCTAGTGAGCATGCCATCGCGCGGCTGCACAACGATGTCCTGAGACATAGTTTGTTCGCTCCTAACTATTACAGCGCGGCTATTTCATTTGTAGTAGGGGCATTGAATCGTCTCTCATGTTGACCACGTGGTACACGGTCTGGGTGAATCACTACTTTGAAATGATCGTCATTGATCATTCTGTCTCTAGCCGTTTTAAATTCATGCACCAAAATGTTGTGGTCGTGAAGTAATTTTTTAACTATGTTTCTATCTACGCTTTGCACGCACTCAGTACGCCTGTTGATTTGTTCTTCTTCATCACCTATGAAATAAACTTGTAAAAATTGTGGTTGCGAAATGGACGTAGGAATTAAAGAACCGATACGGTGGTATACTTGTCCTTGTATTGTAAAGGTCGGGCAAAACCCTGGCATTGAGACAATTTGATCTGCTCCAAAAGACGTCATATGAAAGCACATGTTGTATTTTCTTATATTATTTAGAAAAAGGCGAGATTCATCAGTTTCATTAGAGAAAAGCTCTTTTAAAGGTTGAACTGGCTCGTCTATATAAGGAAGAGCTACTTTCCCGCCCAAACAACACATACCTGCTGCTTCCTCTTTCCACTTAAGAGCTCCGCAATATTTGAAATCTATGGTCATTGCTTCTATTTTTATAAGCTTGTGAGTTTCATAATCAAGAGTCTCGTCATACTCAAATGCAGCTTTATTAAACAATATCCATGTATTTCTTGTAAATGTTTGACGTCGCTGTGCTGCCCTTTCAGCAACAGTGCGTCTGCGAGATTCGGCCATTTCATAAGTTTCAGTGGCTCTTTGGGATGCCATGTAAGTCGCTTGCTGCTGACGTCGAGCTTGGGACTGTTCTGGAGTTTCAGCAGCCCGTTGAGACGCCAGATACTCCGCATGCTGTTCACGTCGGGCTTGGGACTGTTCTTGAGTTTCAGCAGCCCGTTGAGATGCCAAAAACTCCGCATTCCGTTCACGTTGGGCTTGGGATTGTTCTTGAGTCTCTGCAGCTCTATGTGCCGCACAACGCACCGCCTGCTCAAGCCTTCGTTGCTCGGCTTGTTGAGACGTCTCATCACGTCTAATTATTTTCATAGCTCGGGCTCGGGCTTTATTAGAGCTTTGCGAAATGTTAGACTTACGCTTTTGCGGCATCTTTATAAGTACTAATTACAAAATAGGTACTTAGTAAAGTTCAAACAAAATACTAAAACAATCTAATTAGTTATATTACGATCGCTGTACAGACGATATCAGTTGTTTATAACTGGTCTATGAGGAGCAGCTGTGGCGCGGTTACCCATAGCAACCATTCCCAGTGCTCTGTGAAAGCTGAGAGCAGCCTGCTGGTGCTGGGGGTGACATGCTGCGCTGCACACACACAGGGCTGTGCTGCACACAGGAGGGGAGGACGCCATTTGTGTAGCGCTGCTGCCGGTGCTGTCAGGCTGCAGTGTGTGCATCCTCCATGGAGCTGCGCTCAGGTTACTGCCCCTCCCCATGTGTGAGTCACTTCCCCTCCGCCCAGGTGAGGCGCTCGGAACTTTCCCGGCTGCAGCAGCTGGCGCAGGTGAGCGCCTGTTTTATTATACGGTGTTATGTGGAGGGACAATGGCGGCGGGGACCCCCTGTGTGAGGACAATGACGGCCCGGTGCCCCCAGGCAACCTGCAGGAGGAAGCGTCACACTCCCCCCGGGCTGTGGGCGTGGGCAGGCCATGCTGGGACGTGTAGTTCCCTAGTAACCTGTTCCTGACATATGGGCTGTTTTCTGTGTTTTTTTTTGTTTTTTTTTTTTTTTTTAAGTCTGAGAAAATGTCATAAATTATTCTTCTCCCTTCAGCTGTTTCCAGAGTGTAATGTATCAGGGTGAGCTCATGACTGACAGCTGCCAAAGTTTCTAGGAAATGTCAGTCCCTGGGGGTCGTGTGTGAACCCCCTGTGCCACACTTGTACCTGGCCACGGTATATGATCACCCCTGTATTCTGACTGTGGACAGGCGGCAACTGTGACCTCACTATACAATGATCCACTATGGGCAAATTATTGTATTATCAATCTCTTCTGACTGCTGTAAATCAGCCATTTAAATATCACCTCTGTATGTGTGTATATAAGAGAGCTCTCAGAGGCCAGATTTTTTTCCGACTTAATTGACATGTATCGTTATATTATGACCAAAATTACATAAAATCATTACAAATTGTAGCCTATATGTTATTCCGATGTATAATCTATATTACTGTAAAGTTTCATGCAAATCCGTCCAGTAGTTTTTTCGTGAAAGAGTAACAAACATACATACTCACAAACTTTCGCATTTATAATATTAGTAGGATACAAGGATATTACATAATGGATAGTATATGCGGATCTCACAGATGGGACCCACATGTACTGTATACCGAGAATGAGGCGCTGCCGTTTTTCGTGGAGAGGTAGTATGCATTCCTATTCACGTGGGAGGGAATTCTGCCATCTCTGGTCTGAGCGCGGAGCCTGTCTTGGCCCAGTTGGGGGGATTCACATCTACTATATACCTTTCAGCTATACAAGATGAGAACACTAGACGATGCATGATGCCAACTGGTGCCTGCTCTGCATGTAGTCAGGGCCAAACAGGCCAAAATACAGATGTTAAAGGGAATCTGTCACAACGTTGAACCTAAACTATTAATATGGGCATATAATTTATACACTGCTGAGGAGAGTGATCCATGTCTGCCTCATATCAGATATCTTGTTGTGGATAAATCATCTTTTATCACTTTATGTAAATGACCTCTTCCAGGATATGGGGCAGACGTTGCCCATATTAATAGTTTAGATAGGTCAAATGTGGTGACAGATTCCCCATAATCCCTTAACGACCACCGTAACGCATTTTCACAGCAGTAAGGGTACTTATTCCTCAGCGCCGTGAAAATGTGTTGCTGAGGAATAAGGCTGTAGCACCCCCTGGAGTCGGAAATTCCCCGGGGTCTCAGCTACCGGGGGTAGCAGGGACCCTGGAGGATATGATTAGGGCCGGTTTTTCCTGCCTCCGATCACGTGAATCAAACCAAAGCCCCCTTTGTCCCCCCATTAACTGGATAAAAATGATAAAATAAAAAAAAAAAAATTTTCCATTTCTTGCAGTTAGGGTTAAGGTTGTGCTAGGGCTAGGGATGTGTTAGGGTTAGGATTGTGTTAGGGTTGTGTTAGAGTTGTGTTAGGGTATGTGCACACAATCAGGAGCCACTGCGGGTTCGACACTGTGTGATTATGCAGCGTCAAACCCACAGCGGCCAGATATTACAGCATAGGGGATGGGATTTGTAGAAATCCCATGTCCACTATGCATCTCCGTGCACCTGCTGCTCACCTGTGAAAACTGACATGCGACCTGTCTTTCCAGACTGCAGCATGTCAATTTCTCTTGCAGGTACACATGTGGGCTTTCCCCATAGACCTAACCTCTCTGAGGAAAGTCTGCAGGTGAAAAAAAAATGGCGCCGCTCAGTTGCACCTTGAGTGGAAGCCGCTGGCGGCTATTCCGCAGTGTCGGACAGTGTGCACTTACCCTTAGGGTTAGGGTTTTATTAGGATTGTGTTAGGATTAGGGTTGTACTAGGGTTAGGGTTGTGCTAGAGTTAGGGTTGTGCTAGGGTTAGGGTTGTGCCAGGGTTAGGGTTGTGCCAGGGTTAGGGTTAGGGTTGTGCTAGGGTTAGGGTTGTGCTAAGGTTAGGGTTGTGCTAGGGTTAGGGTTGTGCTAGAGTTAGGGTTGTGCTAGAGTTAGGGTTATGCCAGGGTTAGGGTTGTACCAGGGTTAGGGTTAGGGTTGTGCTAGGGTTAGGGTTGTGCTAAGGTTAGGGTTGTGCTAAGGTTAGAGTTAGGGTTGTGCTAGCGCTAGTGTTAGGGTTGTGCTAGGGTTAGGGTTGTGCTAAGGCTGGGGTTAGGATTGTGCTAGGGTTGGGGTTAGGATTGTGCTAGGGTTGGGTTTAGTGTTGTATTAGGGTTGGGGTTAGGGTTGTGTTGGGGTTGGGATTTTTTCAAAAGTAAAGAAAAAACTGAAGACGATATAGCGACTAGTGTTGAGTGCAAGTGCTCGCTACTTGAGTTTGCATTGGGTGCTCGGGTATGCACTGAGTATCACGGGTGCTCGAGTGACATGCTCGAGTCTCCGCCCCATATTTTTCACGGCTGTTATACATCCAAAAATACATGCAAGGATTGCCTGTCATGCACGAGCAATCCCTCATGTTTTTTTTTGGGTGTCTAACAACCGTGAAACATGCGGGGCGGGAACACGAACATGTCACTCGAGCACCCACGACACATGGTGCATACCAAGTACCCGATGCAAACTCAAGTAGCGAGCACTTGCGCTCAAGACTAATGACAACTTATTCAATACGATGACTTAATGTTATCAAATTTTGTGTCGTACCCCTGGGTTGAAAATGTTCACTATACCCCTTGATAAAATCCTTGAGGGGTGTAATTTTCAAAATGGTGTCAGTTGTGCAGGGTTTCCACTATTTAGGCGCTTCAGGGGCTCTCCAAGCGCGACATGGCACCCCCTTTCGATTCCAGCCTATTTTGAGTTCAAAAAGTCACACAGTGCTCCTTCCCTTCTGAACCCTGCCATTCACCCAAACAGTGTATTTTCCCCACATATGGGGTATCGGCGTACTCAAGAGAAATTGCACAGCAGTTTTAAGGTCCATTTTCTCCTCTTACCCTTGTAAAAATAAAAAAATCGGGGCTAAAAGATAATTTTTGTGGAAAAAGTTTGATTTTTTTATTTTCATGGCTCTACTTTATAAACTTCTGTGAAGCACTTGAGGGTTCAGGGTGCTCACCACACATCTAGATAAGTTCCCTGAGGGGTCTAGTTTCCAAAATGGTGTCACTTGTGGGATGGCTTCCACTGTTTAGCCGCATCAGGGGCTCCCCAAACGCGACATGGGGTCTGCTATTATTCAAGCAAATTTTACAATCAAAAAGTCAAATTGTGCTCATTCCCTTCCGGACCCTGCCATGCGCCCAAACAGTGGTTTTCTCCCACATATAAGATATCGGCTTACTCAGGAGAAATTGCACAACAAATGGAATGGTGGAACTTCTCCTGTTACCCTTATGAAAATGCAAAATTGGGGGCAGAAAAACATTTGTGGGAAAAATGTGAAAATTTTATTTTTACGGCTCAATGTTATAAACTTCTGTGAAGCACCTGGAGGTTCAAGGTGCTCATCACATATCTTGATAAGTAGTGTCACTTGTGGGGGGTTTCCACTGTTTAGGCAAATCAGGGGCTCCCAAAACACAACATGGCATCTGCTAATTATTCAATCAAATTTTACATTCAAAAAGTCACACAGTGCTCCTTCCCTTCTGAACCCTGCCATTCACCCAAACAGTGTATTTTCCCCACAAATGGGGTATCAGCGTACTCAAGAGAAATTGCACAGCAGTTGTAAGGTCCATTTTCTCCTCTTACCCTTGTAAAAATAAAAAAATCAGGGCTAAAAGATCATTTTTTTGGAAAAAGTTTGATTTTTTTATTTTCATGGCTCTACTTTATAAACTTCTGGGAAGCACTTGAGGGTTCAGGGTGCTCACCACACATCTAGAAAAGTTCCCTGAGGGGTCTAGTTTCCAAAATGGTGTCACTTGTGGGATGGTTTCCACTATTTAGCCGCATCAGGGGCTCCCAAAATGCAACATGGCGTCTGCTAATTATTCAATCAAATTTTACATTCAAAAAGTCAAATGGCGCTCCTTCCCTTCTGAACCCTGTCGTGTGCCCAAACAGTGGTTTTCCCCCATATATGGGGTATCAGCGGGCTCAGTAGACATTACACAACAAATTTTGGGGTCCATTTTTTCCTGTTACCTTTGTGAAAATAAAAAAATTTGGGTTAAAAGATCATTTTTGTGGAAAAAGTTAGATTTTTTTTATTTTCCCGGCTCTACATTGAAAATTCTGTGAAGCACCTGGGAGTTAATTTTTTTTCCACATTTCAAAACTTCCTGTGAAGTTAATAAACTTCTTGAATGTGGTTTTGAGCACCTTGAGGGGGTGTAGTTTTTAGAATGGTGTCACTTTTGGGTATTTTCTGTCATAAAGGCCCCTCAAAGTCACTTCAAATGTGATGTGGTCCCTAAAAAAATGTTTTTGTAAAATTTGTAGGAAAAATGAGAAATCGCTGGTCAACTTTTAACCCTTATAACTTCCTAACAAAAAAAAAATTATTACAAAATTGTGCTGATGTAAAGTAGACATGTGGTAAATGTTATTTATTAACTATTTTGTGTGACATATCTCTCTGATTTAAGGGCATGAAAATTCAAATTTTGAAAATTGCAAAATTTTCACCAAATTTCAGATTTTTTCACAAATAAATGCAAGTCATATCAAAGAAATTGTACCACTATCATGAAGTGCAATATGTCTCTAAAAAACAATCTTAGAATCAGTGGGATCTGTTGAAGCATTCCAGAGTATTACCTCTGTGTGCCCACGATGTGGATTTAATGCGTTTCTGCGTCAGCATTTCCGCCGCAGAAACGCATTAAAATCGCTTGGTAAGAGGTCTGGGATGTTCCCCAATGATAATCTGCATGTGCTGTGCACATGCTGCGGAAATTTCCGCTGCGGATTATCATTGTGGAAAAATCCACAGCACAACCATTGATTTGCATTGAACCGCATAATATCCGCATGTATACATGCAGATGTTATGCGGTTCAATGCGTGGATGGTACCCGGGACTGGAGAAGAGGAGACTCTCCTCCAACCCGGGTACCTTGGTACCTGCAAGTTAAAAAAGAATTATAAAGTAAAAAATAATAAAAAATATTCATAGTCACCTCTCCGGTGGCCCCTGGTCTCTTTCCGGCCTTGTCCTCTCTCCTCGGCATCCCGTGGTGTACTTGCAGGACTTGCAGTGACGTCATTTAGTCAGCTGATGGTCACGCGACCGCTGAAGTCAGCGTTCAGGTGATGGTCGCGTCCTTCCAGTACACCACGGGACGCCGAGGGGAGATGATGCTTCCGGGAGGAGACCGGGTGCACCTCTCCGGGTGCCGCCGGAGAGGTGAATATAAGGTTTTTTATTTCTTTTTACTTTTTTATTTATTTTTTTTTTACTTTAGATGCAGCATTTGAAGTAGAAATTTCCTCTAAGTTGGTCACACAATATAAATCCATGCCAGTTTTCAAAGTGATGCTCAAAATAGCTTGGAAAAATGCTTGAAAAAAAACGCATGCATAAATGCATGTAAAAACGTTAAAAAAATGCATGTAAAATCCATGCGTTTTTTTTATGCCAAGGAGATGCAGAAATGCTAATTTCTGCTTCAAATCTGCTTCGTGGGCACATAGCCATAAAGTGACAGCGGTCACAATTGTAAAAATTGACCTGGTCATTAACGTGCAAACCACCTTCAGTGGTGAAGGGGTTAATTAGCTCAGAAGCTTCCAAACACATGACATCATCATATGGACATAGTAATCTTAGTGTATGTAAACTTTTGACTTTGCAGTAAGTAATAAAAATGCCTTAAAACATTCTCTCTCTCTCATTATTCTGGCATTTGGCAAATATTAAAAATGATGGTAATCCTAATTGACCTAAAACGGGAAAGTTTTATTCTGATTTCATGTCAGATGTTGAGAAAAACATGCATATGTGTCTTTTTATATAGTGTATGTAAACTTCACCAGGTGTGATTCCTACCTCTGCCTCTTCTCTGGGGCCGTCGTCATCTTCAACTTTTGCGGTGCACTCCGGCTCCACCCGAGTAGCTTCCAGGCTCCAGGGAACTGCAGACATCTCCCTGCAGGAAAATGACGTAGTCTCCCCAACTTCTCGGCGTCATGTGCCACTGCTCCGACTTGCTCTGGGTGAGGCTATTCTCTGCTCACCATTCCATTTCCTCCAGGTCTCAGTCCTCTCTGGTCTCTCTGCAATGGGCCACCATCTCCAGGCCAGCACTCTCTCCAGTAGGCATGACGGTTGAAAGAGTGGGAAAATCTCCGTCATTGGCTGTTTTGCATGGGGCAATTCCTTGACATGTGTCCCATTTTTCCACAAGTTCAACACTCAATTCTGAGCCTGCCTGGTGGGTGACTCAGTCTGTATCACTAGTAACAAAGAAAATGATGGCACTTCCACTTCAAGAAATAGGTGTGAACAGGTGCCTACTAAGAGGAGCTACCTCCATATACAATGAACAAATAACGTAGCACACTGTAATACTGAGTATGTAAATATGAAATATGAATAGCATAACTGCTGTAAAAAAGAGAAATAAATGAAAAGTTTTTTGAAAATTTTTTAGCGCATGTAAATATGAAGTATGAAATATGAATAGCATTGCTGCTGTAGAAATAAATGAGAAATCTTAGCGCATAAATTGGCCAATTCACGCGACCATCACCTGACCGTCGACGTCAGTGGTCGCGTGAACATCAGGTGACTAAATGACGTCACCGCAGGTCCTGACAGAACACCGCGGGACGCCAAGCAGAGAGGACGTGGCCGGGAGCAGACTGGAGGAGACCGGAGAGGTGAATATACAGGTTTTGTTTATTTTTAACTTTTTTATTTCTTTTTTTCACCGCGTGGTAGCCGGGATGAAGAGGAGTTGTAGTCTCGTCTTCATCCCAGGTACCACATGCACCGCGATTATGCTACAGCATAATCACGGTAGAAATGGTCATGCTGCGTTTTGCAAAGCAATGCGAATTCGGCGCGCAAATTAGCACATCATGTGCACAGCACATCCGAATTCACATTGCTTTGCATGGCAGACTGTTTTACAAGTGTTTACGCGGCCGTAAAAACGCCTCAAAAACGCTGCAAAAACGCTACGTGGGCACATAGCCTTAGACAGACTCTTTTGAAAATAGTCTTTCAAGGCCTCCATCTCTAGAAGAGAAAGATTAAACAAACGAACCTTAGACATTTTACCTCATGGAATGAAGTTGATAGCAAATCATATGACCTGTGCAGCAGAAGAACATCACACTCAGTCTCAGAAAAAAACATCACAAAAGTCCTGAATGAATGCGATTCCTCACAGACGCCAAAGATCTCCACTGACATTTGGAAAAGAAAAAGCAAACTCCATTACCTAATCTCTTGAGTCTCCCAATTAATTACTGGATTGTCCTTAAAGGGAACCTGTCAGCAGGATTTTGCTAAGTAAACTACAGGCAGTGTCATGTTGGGGCTGTTGCACTAATTACAGTCATATGAAAAAGTTTGGGCACCCCTATTAATCTTAAGCTTAATGTTCTATAAAAATTGGTGTTTTTGCAACAGCTATTTCAGTTTGATATATGTAATAACTGTTGGATACAGTAATGTTTCTGCCTTGAAATGAGGTTCATTGTACTAACAGAAAATGTGCAATCTGCATTCAAACAAAATTTGACAGGTGCATAAGTATGGGCACCTCACCAGAAAAGTGACATTAATAGTTAGTAGATCCTCCTTTTGCAAAAATAACAGCCTCTAGTCGCTTCCTGTAGCTTTTAATGAGTTCCTGGATCCTGGATGAAGGTATTTTTGACCATTCCTCTTTACAAAACAATTCCAGTTCAGTTAAGTTTGATGGTCGCCGAGCATGGACAGCCCTCTTCAAATGATCCCACAGATGTTCAATGATATTCAGGTCTGGGGACTGGGATGGCCATTCCAGAACATTGTAGTTGTTCCTCTGCATGAATGCCTGAGTAGATTTGGAGCGGTGTTTTGGATCATTGTCTTGCTGAAAGATCCATCCACTTTGTAACTTCATATTTATCACTGATTCTTGAACACTATTGTCAAGAATCTGCTGATACTGAGTGGAATCCATGCGTCCCTCAACTTTAACAAGATTCCCAGTGCCAGCATTGACCACACAGCCCCAAAGCATGATGGAACCTCCACCAAATTTTACTGTGGGTAGCAAGTGTTTTTCTTGGAATGCTGTGTTTTTTTGCCACCATGCATAACGCCTTTTTGTATGACCAAATAACTCAATCTTGATTTCATCAGTCCACAGGACCTTCTTCCAAAAAGAAATTGGCTTCTCCAAATGTGCTTTTGCATACCTCAGCCAACTCTGTTTGTGGCGTGCTTGCAGAAACGGCTTCTTTCGCATCACTCTCCCATACAGCTTCTCCTTGTGCAAAGTGCCTTGTATAGTTGACCGATGCACAGTGACACCATCTGCAGCAAGTTGATGCTGCAGCTCTCTGGAGGTGGTCTGAGGATTGTCCTTGACTGATCTCACCATTCTTCTTCTCTGCATTTCTGATGTTTTTCTTGGCCTGCCACTTCTGGCCTTAACAAGAACTGTCCCTGTGTTCTTCCATTTCCTTACTATGTTCCTCACAGTGGAAACTGACAGGTTAAATCTCTGAGACAGCTTTTTGTATGCTTCCCCTGAACAACTATGTTGAATAATCTTTGTTTTCAGATCATTTGACAGTTGTTTTGAGGAGCACATGATGCCACTCTTCAGAGGAGATTCAAACAGGAGAACAACTTGCAAGTGGCCACTTTAAGTAGCTTTTCTCATGATTGCATACACCTGGCTATAAAGTTCAAAGCTCCATGAGGTTACAAAACCAAAAAAAGTGCTTTAGTAAGTCAGTAAAAAGTAGGTAGGAGTATTTAAAACAAGAAAATGATAAGGGTGCCCATACCTATGCACCTTTCAAATTTTGTTTGAATGCAGATTGCACATTTTCTGTTAGTACAATAAACCTCATTTCAAGGCAGAAACATTACTGTGTCCAACAGTTATTACATATATCAAACTGAAATAGCTGTTGCAAAAACACCAATTTTTATAAAACATTAAGCTTAAGATTAATAGGGGTGCCCAAACTTTTTCATATGACTGTAAAATGATACTTGAGGTGAAGAAATTAATCTTGTGCAATGTTTGCAGTTTTGAGTTAAACACTTCGCGCCAGAGCCTATTTTTGCCTTCGTGACCAGGCCAATTTTTTCAATTCTCACCACTGTCACTTTATTGAGTAATTACTCTGGAACGCTTCAACGGATTCCCATGATTCTGAGACTGTTTTTTCGTGACATATTGTACTTCATGATAGTGGTAAAATTTCTTCGATATCACTTGCGTTTATTTGTGAAAAAATTGAAAATTTGGTGAAAATTTTGAAAATTTTGCAATTTTCAAACTTTGAATTTTCATGCCCTTAAATCAGAGAGATATGTCACACAAAATAGTTAATAAATAACATTTCCCACATGTCTACTTTACATCAGCACAATTTTGGAACCAACATTTTTTTAGTTAGGAAGCTATAAGGGTTAAAATTGACCAGCGATTTCTCATTTTTCCAAAAAAATTGACAAAAACATTTTTTTAGGGACCACATCTTATTTGAAGTGACTTTGAGGGGCCTTTATGACAGAAAATACCTAAAAGTGACACCATTCTTAAAACTGCACCCCTCAAGGTGCTCAAAACCACAAAACCACATTCAAGAAGTTTATTAACCCTTCAGGTGTTTCACAGGAATTTTTGGAATGTGGAAGAAAACAATGAACATTTAACTTTTTTTCACAAAAATGTTACTTTAGACCCAATTTTTGTATTTTCACAAAGGTAACAGGAAAAAATTTACTGCACAATTTGTAGTGAAATTTTTCATAAGCGCGCTGATACCCCATATGTGAGGGAAAACCACTGTTTGGGCGCACTGCAGGGTTCGGAAGGGAAGGAGCGCCATTTGACTTTTTGAATGTAAAATTTGCTTGAATAATTAGCAGACGCCATGTTGCATTTGGGAATCCCCTGATGTGCCTAAACAGTGGAAACCCCCCACAAGTGACATCATTTTGGAAACTAGACCCCTTAGGGAACTTATCTAGATGTGTGGTGAGCACCTTGCACCCCCAGGTGCTTCACAGAAGTTTATAATATTGAGCCGTAAAAATAAAATTTTCACATTTTTCCCACAAAAAATGTTTTTATCCCCTAATTTTACATTATCATAAGGATAACAGGAGAAATTGCACCATGAAATTTGTTGTGCAATTTCTCCTGAGTACGCCGATACCCCATATGTGGGGGAAAACCACTGCTTTGGTGTACGGCAGGGTTCGGAAGAGAAATGTTGGCTGGGATAGGTTGCAGACACCATATCACATTTGAAGAGTCGCTGACATGCCGAAACAGCAGAAACCCCCACAAGTGACCCCATTTTGTAAACTACACCTCTCAAGGAATTCATCTAGGGAAGTAGTGAGTATTTTTTAATTTTTAAATTTATAACATTGGACAGTGAAGAAAACATAATTATATTTTTACCACAAAAAAATGTTTTACCCTCTGATTTTACATTTTCACACAGGGCAATGGGTAAAGATGGTGCCAAAATGTGTCACACAATTTCTTCTAAAAGTGGCAATACCCTATATGTGGCTGTATCATACCGCTTAGCCATACGGCGAGATCTGGGAGGGACGGAGAGCTATTTGACAATTGGAGAACAAATTATTGTAGAATAGGCATTTGGATTTGGGAGCACAAAATTTTCTGAATTTCTTTTGGGGGGCAAGGGACATTTCGCTTTTCCAGAGCCTTTCTGCTACCAGTAACTTGGAAGTCCCTTATATTTTTAACAGATAACGGACCTGAGTGGGGACTAGCTTTTTTTGAGGACTGAGTTGAAGCTTTTATTGGGAGCATTTTACATATTGTTTATCCGGCACTCTATGCAGAGCACTTACATTGGGGTTTCCATCTAAATTTCCAAGTGATGTAATTCAGATGAAACCCCTGCGGGATCCATTCACTGAAATGAGGCAGCAGAGTTACTCTGGACTCCGTCTGGCCTCTGTTTAGCGGTGTCCTTTTTTTCAGAAGTGCACAAAACTGTGGCCAACCGCACTTTTATGCACGCCTAAAAAAACTGATACCGTGGGATCACAGGCCAGACGGCATCCACAGTGGCCTATATCTGCCTCATTACAGGGAATCTTCTGTCATGGGTTCCGTCTGAATCATGTATTTCAGAG
The DNA here is from genome assembly GCF_046119375.1 of Phyllobates terribilis. Classification (NCBI taxonomy): domain Eukaryota; kingdom Metazoa; phylum Chordata; class Amphibia; order Anura; family Dendrobatidae; genus Phyllobates; species Phyllobates terribilis. The sequence continues at coordinate 20,517,850 of NW_027362768.1, forward strand.
ATTTACACGGAAACTCAGGTGTAAGTGCTCAGCGCAGAGCGCAGGATAAATGTGAGCAGAGCCTTACTGCGATCTTTGGGAGACATAATAAACAAATCAGTAGCAGGTGAAGAATTGGTTTTATTTATTTTTTACGCCATTCCTCGTGCGGTATAAGTGATGAGATTACTTGATTCTTCGGGTCGGTGTGATTACAGAGATACCAGATTTATATTGGGGTTTTATGACTGACAGCTGTCACACACTAAAAGACGCTTTTTTTGCAAAATCTAGTTTTTGCATAGCCATATTTTGAGAGCTATAATTTTCCATATTTCGGCCGACAGAGTCATATGATGGCTTGTTTTTTGCGGGACGAGTTGACATTTTTATTGGTACCATTTTTGGGTACGTGACATTTTTTGATCGCTTCCTATTCCTTTTTTTGGGAGGTAAAATTAACAAAAACCAACAATTCAGGAATTGTTTTTTGAGGGTTTTTTTATGCCGTTCTGCGTGTGGTAAAAGTGATAAGGCAGCTTTATTCTTCGGGTCAGTATGTTTACAGCAATACTACACTTACCGTATATTTTTTTATGTTTTGGCGCTTTTACACAATAAAACAATTTTATGAAAAAATATTTTTTTTGCATCGCTTTATTCTAAGAGCTATAACTTTTTTATTTTTTGGCTGATGGAGCTGTATGGCAGCTTTTTTTTTGTGGAACAAGATGATGTTTTCAGCGGTACCATTTTTATTTCCATTTTGCTTTTTGATCGCATTTTTTTCCACTTTTTGTTTGGCGATATGATGAAAAAGCATAGCTTTTTGCTCCGTCTTTTATTTATTTTTATTACGGTGTGCAGAGAAGGAGTTAATTAGTGTAACTGTTTTATAGATCGGGTTTTTTCGGACACGACGATACCAAATATGTGTACTTTTTTTGTTGTTGCATAAATATACGGATTTATTGGTTTAATATTTTGTTTATTTATTTTTATTTATTTTGTGATTTTTTTTAACAGTTTGAAAACCTTTTTTGGACTTTTTTTTACATTTTTACTTAGTCCTGTATGGGACATTAGTTTTTATTTTTCTATTCGCTGTTCTCATGCAATGCAATAGACATGTATTGCATTGCATGAGAGCTTTGCTGACAGTTTCACACTGTCTGTCTCCTGCTAGACTTCAGCTGCAGGCTGAGCCTAGCAGGACTCTGTACATGGCAGATCCGGAGGCGGTCATGTGACCTCCGGCTGCCATGACAATGGCAGGTCCTGTCAGACATCAGGGGGCCATCGGAGAGGTAAGTGGATGACCCCCTCTCCTCTCACTATCTTCTAAATGCCGCGATCTATAGTGATCTATAGATCGCGGCATATAGAAGATAGCAAAGGGTTAACATCATTGGGACCTGATCCAATCAGGTTCCGATGATGTCTCCTGTCAGAGCTGTCGCTCTGCACCGCACCTGCAGCGCTTGCAGGACCCTGGGAGTCCTGAGGGCTGCGGAACTACCAACCATTTATAAATCTCGGCGCTGCACAGAGCCCAGGCAGCGCCGACGTTTATGTACAGTGGGCGGTCGGGAAGTGGTTAATGATATGCTCGTGCTCTGCGGCGGGATTGTGGGCAGGGTTTTTCCTTGGTGCTCTAGGCCAGATAAGCAAGAAAAGATCTGCCCACAGACCCTCATCATACAAACAGCCAGAGCCAGAGAGACAGACAGAGACAGAGAGACAGCCAGAGACAGTGAGCCATATACAGCCAGAGACAGCAAGACTCTGGCTCTGGCTGTCTATCTGGCTCTTTGTCTCTGGCTGCCTCTCTGTTTCTGGCTGTATATCTGTCTCTCTGGCTGTATATCTGTCTCTCTGTCTCTGACTGTATATCTGGCTCTCTGTCTCTGGCTGTCTCTCTTTCTCTGGCTGTATATATGGCTCTCTGCCTCAGGCTGCCTCCCTGTCTCTGGCTGTATATGTGTCTCTTTGTCTCTGGCTGTATATCTGTCTCTCTGTCTCTGGCTGTCTCTCTGGCTCTGTGTGACATGCAGAAGTAGTGCTGTTGCTTCAAAAGCATCCAGCAACTGTTACAAATAACACAAGCACAGGAGACAGGAAGTGTTGTGCTTCAGAAGCATCCAGCAACTAGAGGGATTAACACAGTCACAAGAGACAGGGAGTGTTTTAGCAGAGCCCCAGGGGGATTGTGGGGAACTTGTTATTGTAGTCTGGCTGAAGCCGAAGAGAAAGGTGGTATATTATCTGGATCTGACAGAAGGCAACTGAACAGGATTCAGATCAGGAGAGAAACTAAACACAGGTCAGATAAACTCCTAGAACTAACAGTGCAGAGTATTATCGGGCAGGAAGATAAGAACTGGAAGGAATTGTGTCACAGGGATCATCTCCCTCATCAATCCCTCCTCCCCATCCATCTCCATGCAGGATAAAGAATGCTGTGTACTATTGTGTCTTGTGAAGGAAAAGCCTGTGGTTGTGTATGCATAGAAGTGTGCTGCTAAGAGATCTAATCTATGCTGAATTATGCTACTGAAGAGACTGTAATACTGTGCCTTGTGAAGAAACTACTGTATTGTTACTGGAGCCGGTTGCTCAAGAAACTTAGACTGTACTGTAATGAAGATTGTTGCTGTAATATCCCTGAATTTCACTGGCCGTGCTTCAGATTAAATTCCACTGTTAAACTGTTGAAAAAGACTCTTGTCAGATGTGTCTGGTCAGCAATTGAATCTATCGTGTGCCTGAGAGAAGCTGTAGCCTATGGTCGCCCTGAGTAATCGTTCTCCCAGGATTCCAAAGAATTAGTGAAACTCGTCTCGCCCTATCTGAACCTAGCGGCGTGCGTGTAACATTGGTGGCCCGTACTGAGAATCCTGAGCAGGAATTAGTGTGTAGAGGGAGAAGAGGAAAAGTGTCTGGAAAAACACAGCAGCACAGCCCATCAATTCAACTCTGCTACACCAGTTAAAGGGGACCAGCCCTAAAGAAAACTCACTAGCAGCAATGGATGTGGAAATACAAATGGACAGAATTAGTGAGCTGCTTCTTTAGTTAACCTGTGAAGAATTGAGAACAGTAGCAGAACATGTAAAGATGTCAGAAGAACAGATTTCTAAAGCACACAACCGCAGGCAACTGTTAGCTGCCATTAATGCAAAAATGGATGAGCTGGGGGAGAAAGAAGCTGAAGACGTCATGGGGACGTTCCTCCAGGAGCTAACACAGCTTCTAACCAGGTTGAAGTTGGAGGATGGAGGGGCGGCACCAATTACCAAAAGCGAGAATCTCCGTCCGTAGACAGAACTACTGGAATTGAAAGAACAATTCAAAGCCCTAACAGCAGCCCTGCAGGAATCGACCAAAACCTCTGAACGGGTGACAGACTCAGACAGAACCTTTACCCTGCTCGGGTTAGATAAATCCGGAAGACAGTCCTATCTAACACCACAAATCACCATAAGGAAAGAATTCCAGATCGATGCAGGCTTACAGAAAGGCTACCAGCCAGATGAGATCGTTGAGTGGGTGGTGAAAGTGATCAGTCCAGGACTGAACCTCCGCTGTATGCTAGAAAGGAAGAGTCAATTGACCTTGCAACAGCCGAAGATGATTTTAAAAGGGCACTATAAAGAAGAGAGTACTTCAGAATTGTTCCACCGACTCATTAACCTCTCACAGAAAAATAATGAATCACCCCAAAGTTTCTTGTTCAGAGCAATTAAACTGAAGGATAGACTATAGTTTGCATCCAGAGATGTAGAAGCGGAGGAGAAGTTTGATGCTGGACAAGTACAGAAGAAGTTCTTGAGATGATTGGTAACGGGGTTAATCAGCAAAGACTTCAAGTTGCAACTGAAACAGTACCTAGAAGATTCTGACTAGTGTTGAGCCACCCCCGTAGTGTTCGAGTTCGGTTCGGTTCGTCGAACACCCGTGTGTTCGCCGAACTGTTCGTCGAACTGTTCGTCGAACACCTTCGAACACCGTTAAAACCAATGGCAGGCAAACAAAAACACATAGAAACACATAGAAAACACCTTCAAAGGTGTCCAAAAGCTGACAAACTTCTCAGAAGACACAACTAACACATGGAAAAGTGACAAGTACATATAGTCATGCGAAAAGAAAAGAGGTGGAGGTGTAAAAGGAGGGGGAGACACAGATATAGGCATGTCATGCCCTTCTACAATCCAAAAAGTGAGAAGCCGACACGTTCAGTCCGCTCCTGCCCGTGCCACCTCCGCGTCGCCGGGTTTGTGCCAGAGCCGCGGTGAACCCTGACGGCCAGCCCCCCTCTCCCAATACTGGTGCCTGTCCGCTGGTGGGTCGAGCGAGCCCCCCTGTGGTGGAGGCAGCTCTAAGCTTTTTAATTTAAATTGTCTCTCTAATTTGAATGAATACACTTTAAATCCATTTACAAGGATCTATTGGAGGGCAAGTCTCATGCCAGCAGCCGCGTAATTCCAGCTCCAGTAGCGTCCACTAAAGCTGCTGCAGTTAAAAAGCTTTTATAAGGATCGAGCTCGGCTGTCCACCGCAAGGCATCCTACTGCCAGTCCCAGCCCCTATGCCTTGGGGTGCCTCCTGATGCTCTTCACTGAGTATCCCGTGGTCCCGAATCATTTCCTTTGAAAAAATTAAGTGTCCAAACTACAGGTGGTGTAGCTTGCTTAACAGCCGGGATAATCCGCTGACTAGCAGACACTGCTACTAGGCACAAAGTATTTCCTGGGCTAGATGCAGTTAAAAATTTGTAATTAGATACTCTCGTTGGATGCTGAGAAAGCATTCCATAGAGTCTCCTGGCACGCCATATATGATTCTCTTAAAAAGCTTGGGGTAGGGGTCTAGGGGACCCTTTTATAGCCAAAATCACGGCCCTGTATCGCAATACGTCACCTAGGCTGAAGATAAATGGAACTGTAGCACCCTGAGGGCTCGGTTGCTACAGAGGTATTGCACCTCACCCAGAGGTGTGATATCTCACTCTCAGGTAAGGATGTAGTGTGGATCAGGACCCGACACCTGCATGCATTACACCACATTGCCGTGGGGCAGGGCGACCAATATGCCCCTGAGATGGGCACGACAGTCCCTGTCCCTGGCTGGAGTGGGGGGAGGGAACACTGAGGAAGGGGAACCCTGTAGTGCAGGAGCAGGGAGGAAGCAGTTCCTGGGTGCATTGAGAAGGGAGTATAAAAGGTGGGCACCATCTTAGTTCAGTGCAGAGAAGTCTGAGCAGAAGTGGCAGGGAGCAGGGGCTCTGCATGAGCTCTGCTCCGGAGGCGGGCCTAGTAACAGAGGCCCAGGCCTGGAAGAGGGAGAAGGAAGGAAGAGGAGCGGAGAAGGCTCCAGGAACGAGGAACGAAGGGATCCCAGGGGTGCGGACGGGCGAGTCGCCACCGCACGCCCGAATCCACCTGCGTGGAGGGGTCAGGCCAAAGGGGGAGACCGGTCCCCGAAACTAGTGGAGGCAGGAAACGACCCTCAGCTAGAAACAGGAGGCTGTGACATTTTATGTGGCGCAGCCCCTCGCTACACCCGCTAGGAAGGCACCACATAGGGTCAGGGAAACTGGCGCCAAGTTTACCAAGAGGAGGCCCAAGGCAGCCGGACAGAAGGGTTGGTAAGAAAGGCCAGACAAAGGACACACAAAGGGGGTCCTGTGAAGCGCTCCAAAGTTATCTGGGAGTTGTCTGAGCCCCTCACCTGGTGAGCACAGTACGACGTGGGCAGCCGTTACCTGCAGACGTGGTCTGGATAATAAGAACTGTGAGTAAAGGCCCTGGACTGCATCACTGACTCCGTGTCGTTACTGCTGCTGCCCTGCACCATCACCCCCATCCTCCGCATACACTGCCCTGAGGCTATACTCCTCCCGTGGGGAGTTATGCTACGCTCTGCTGCACCCACAACACCAGTCTCAGCGGTCTGCCCTGGAGCGGCGGTTCACTCTGACCGCAATCCACGGGTGGCGTAGTTGGACATTTAAACATCAAAACCACATAAATAGTTCCGCCACTGGTTTGACCGCCCTGAGCCACGGAACCGGGTCGCCGCCACGGAGACTACAACCACCAGCATCCACCAAAAAGGGTCCGGCTCCGGGTGTCCCAAGGCCCAGGGGGCGCGTCAGAACATTTTCATCACCTTTCACAATCACCAATGGGACAAGGCAGGGATGTTCTCTGTCCCCTCTCTTATACATCCTAGTGACGGAGCACCTGCTCTCATCAATTCGCCATAACACCAATATTAGGTGGATTGAGGTGGGAGGCACCGAGTACAAGTGCTCTCTATTTGCTGATGATGTCCTAGTATATATCACTCAATCACATATATCCATCCATGCTGTTATGGCTGAAATAGATCACTTTGTTACATGGTCAAATTTTAAAATCAATGCAGCGAAGTCTGAGGCCCTCGATGTCTCCCTCCCCAAATCCATATTGGATTCCATCCAGTCCAACTTTCCCTTTGCCTGGCCCTCACAGGGTATCAAATACTTAGGAATTCCTATTCATAGAGACCTCTCCCATCTATGTTATCTTAATTTTGGGCCCTTTATTGAACAACTCCATACAGACCACGGTTGGCAAGTTAGAACTGTGAGATTCACTACGTGAACCACTGGTGTTTTGTGGAAAAGCACATGTACACTGTGTTCCAAATTATTATGCAAAAAGTGTTTAGGAGTGAGAAGGGAAGAATTTGTTTGTTTGTCAGTTAAACTCATTGATGGTGATGTGTGTCAGGGCTCTTTATATCACTGTAAGCAATTGCAGACACCTGTGCTAATTAGTTTGGCAGGTGTGTCCAATGAAAGGCAAGACTACTTAAGAAGGCTGTCTCACATTATTAAGCAGCCTACATTTTCTGCCAAAATGGGAAAGAAAAAGGATGTGTCGGCTGCTGAGAAGCAACAAATTGTGGAGTGTTTAGGTCAAGGCATGACTACAATCAACATTGTGCGATGATCAGGATGAAGTGTCTTGGCAATCAAGAAGTATGTAGCTGATTCACAGTACACACGTGTGCGTGCTGATAAGGGCAAATTGAGGACTCTTTCCTACAGGCAATTACGTCAGGTTGAAAGAGCAGCGGCAAAAAAGCCTTGTCATAGCAGCAGACAAGTTTTTGAAGCTGCTGGTGCCTCCAACGTCCCCCGAACAACAAGATGCAGGGTCCTTCAGAGGTTTGCAGCTGTGCATATGCCATCCTGTCGACCTCGTCTATCCACTTCACACAAGCAGAAATAGCTCCAGTGGGCCAAACATTACATGAAGACTGATTTCAAAACTGTTTTGTTCACGGATGAGTGCCGTGCAGCGCTCGATGGTCCAGATGGATGGAGTGGAGGATGGCTGGTTGATGGACACCCCACGCAAACACGGCTACAGCGCCAACAAGGAGGAGGTGGAGTAATGTTTTGGGCTGGAATCATGGGGAGAGAGATTGTCGGCCCCTTTAGGATCCCTGAAGGCGCTAAAGATGAACTCCATAATGTATGTGGATTTTCTCAAACAGCACTTCCTGATATGGTTCAAGAAGAAGAACCGTGTATTTCACAGCAAGATCATTTTTTTGCATGATAATGCACCATCTCATGCTGCACATAAAACATCTGCATCTCTGGCTGATATGGGCATAAAAGGGGACAAACTTATGGTGTAACCCCCATGCTCTCCTGACCTCTACCCCATTCAGAACCTTTGGAGCATCATTAAAAGGAGTGTCTATGATGGCGGGAGGCAGTTCACATCTAAGCAACAGCTCTGGGAGGGTATTCTGTCCTCATGCAAAACAATTGAAGCAGAAACCATCCAAAACCTGACAAATTCAATGGACGAGATAGTTCAGAAGCTCCTTTCGAACAAGGGGTCCTATGTGAAAATGTAACATCACCTAGAATAAAGTTTTGAGTTGAAAACTGTTTGATTTCAGTTTCTAACAACCTGCTAATGCTTATAATTTCAAAAATGACCATTTTTTTGGTCTTTATTAAAATGAAAAGGTTGATCGAAAAGTTTGGGGGATCTAAGAGTGTGGCAACCCAGTAGTCATGATTATTTCGAATTCTGACAATATGAGGGTCATGCTGCAGGTAGTGCAGCAAGAAGGCACTTATGTGTCTTGCGCATCTCGGAGCCCCAAAATTATTTTCCGGGCTAGATACAGCTAAAAATTATTATTAATTTTAAATCTGGTGAAGCTTTAGTATAGATGGCCTAATAGGATCAGTGCTGCACACTGCTACAAAGCCCAAATTATTTTCCAGTCAAGATACAGATAAACATGATTAGTAATTTTAAATCTGGTGGAGCTTATTATAGATGGCCTAATAGAATCAGTGCTGCACACTGCTACAAAGCCCAAATTATTTTCCAGCCAAGATACAGATAAACATGATTAGTAATTTGAAAGCTTTAAACGGTTGGTAGGGTGATTTTAATCAATCATCAAGCTTTTACTCTCCCCAGGATGACACAGGGGTAGAAAAGTCGTTTCGGATCCATGATTTGTTCATCTTTATGAACGTGAGTCTGTCTACATTATCAGTGGAGAGCCGCGTGCGCTTATCTGTCAGCACACCACCAGCAGCGCTGAACACACGTTCAGACAGAACGCTGGCTGCGGGGCATGACAAGATCTCCAAGGCGTAAGTGGCTAGCTCCGGCCATTTATCCAGATTGGAAGCCCAAAAAGAGCAAGGGTCCAGTGACACAGTCATGGCTTCAATGTTTACTTGGAGATACTCTTGTACCATCGTCTCTAGGCGTTGACTATGTGTCAGACTTCTTGTCTCCTGTGGCCTTGCAAAGGATGGGCTAAAAAAGTGGTGAAATGATTCCGCAAAATTGATGTTACCAGCAGATACTGTGGTTCTGTTACGGTTTGAGTGCTGAACACATCTAACAGTATGGCAACCCAGTAGTCAGGATTATTTCTAATTCTCACAATTCGAGGGTCATGTTGCAGGTAGTGCAGCAAGAAGGCACTCATGTGTGTTGCGCATCCAGGAGCACCAAGTCCCTGTTGTGTTGGTGGCGAGGTAACAATCATGCTTCCTTCCTCTGTCCTCTCCCCCCAACCTCGCACAACAGAAATGTGATCAAGGTCTCCCTCATCTGATGAGTCTTCCATCAGTTCGTCCTCCACTTCTTCCTGGGCTCCTGCACCTTCCTCACTAGTTTGGCTGCTACCATACGCCCTGGTAAAACCATCTCCCCCACCCTCACATGCCTGCCGCCTTGGTGCTGCCGACCGTCTGGACCTTGCAGATGTTAGCCCTTCCGCATACAACTCCTCCTCCTCTACTTCCTCCACCTCCTCTTGTGCCACCACCTGACTCCGAATTCTGTTTAACATGTGCTCCAGCATGTAAATCACCGGAATAGTCATGCTGATAATGGCATCGTCAGCACTAAACATCTTCGTCGCCATTTCAAAACTGTGCAGAAGGGTGCATAGGTCCCTGATCTGAGACCACTCCTCCAGCATGATTTGCCCCACCTCTGGATCTCGTTGGCCCAGGCTATACGTCAGAACGTATTGCACCAGGGCTTGTCGGTGCTGCCACAGTCGCTGCAACATGTGCAGAGTTGAATTCCACCGGGTAGGCACATCGCATTTTAGCCGGTGAAGTGGCAGGCCCAACGACTTCTGTAGAGATGTAAGTCACTGAGCTGCGGGATGCGAACGGCGGAAGTGAGCACACAGCGACCGTGCCCTCTGCAGAAGGCCATCTAGTCTGGGATAGTGGGCTAAAAATTGCTGGACAACCAGGTTCAACACGTGAGCCATACAAGGCACGTGTGTGACATTGCCCCGGCGAAGGGCCGCACCCAGGTTTGCAGCATTGTCGCACACGGCCTTCCCTGGTTTCAGGTCCAGTGGAGACAACCATTCATGAAATTGGTTCTCCAGAGCTGACCACAACTCCTCAGCTGTGTGACTCACATTTCCCAGACATTTCAATGTAAAAACCGCCTGATGACGTTGAGCCCTACTGCCAGCATAGTAAGGAGGTGTGCAGGATCCCTTCTGCGCAGTTAGAAAGCTTGTGGCATGACCAGACAGGCTTTGGGTGCAGGTGGAAGACCGAGAGGAGGTTGAGGAGGCAGAAGCAGTGGAGGAACTTTGACATAAAGAGGATTGACGCACAACTCGTGGGGACGGCAAGACTTGGACAGCAGCCCCTTGTCCTGCTGTCACCATAGTTACCCAGTGCCCAGTCAGCGACATGTAACACCCCTGTCCATGCCTACTCGTCCAAGTGTCTGTGGTGAAATGCACCCTGTCACACACAGAGTTTCTCAAAGAAGCGGTGATGTTGTGTGCGACATGCTGGTGGAGCGCAGGCACACCTTTCTTTGAGAAGTAGTGCCGACTGGGCATCTGGTACTGGGGCACTGCGACGGACATAAGGTCTCGAAAATCCTCTGTGTCCACCAGGCGGAAAGGCAGCATTTCTGTAGCGAAGAGCTTGCAGATGATGAAATTCAACCTCTTAGCTTTCTCATGGCTAGGAGGAAATGGTCTTTTACTTGTCCACATCTGAGGGACCGAGGGCTGGCTATTGTGCTTAGACGGGGTTGATAAGGGTGTCCCCGGCAAACTGCCGGTCTGTGAGGAAGATGCAGGCGGACATGTTAGGTTGCCTTGATCCAAAGGTGGTGCTATCGATGTCGGACAGCGCTCAACACCAGCTGGTGTTACCACCTCCAAAGAAAATGATGACCTGCCAATCACGCTGGCTGTTGCGGGTAAAGAGGTGGCAGGTCTGCGCCCCAAAACAGGTGTGACTGCTGTCCCCCCAGTCACAGAGGATGAAGAGGCCGCGGATGCACAAGATATGGCAGACGGTGGTTGGCCCGGCTGGCTAGGCCGCATTGTAGCACACTGAGCTTCCCACTGCAACTTATGCTTCATGTCCATGTGCCGGTTCATGCATGAAGTACTCAAACTATGTATTTTTTGGCCTCTACTTAGCTTTTGCTGACAAATGTTACAGATAACACGAGTTGGGTCATCTTTATCGATCTGAAAAAATGCCCAGGCTATGCAAGGCTTAGCACCCATGCGACCTGAAGATCCACCACGACTTGTGGTGAGAGGCAGAGTTGTGTTTGAGGATGCAGTTGTTGACGTGCTTCCAGTACTACGTCTCTGTCCAGGAAGGCGCAACCTGACCTCGTCGTCACTAGCATCTTCCTCCACCTCCTCTGCTGACCTCATCTCTTGGCTGACTGTGGGTTGACAGTAAGTGGGATCTCCAACCTCATCATCATCACACTGTGCGTTATCACACCCGTCGTCGTCAGAGCCAACCTGTTCCTGCCCTGACAAAAAACTAAAGTTGTCGCTCCAATCAGGTATTTGAGTCTTATCATCGTCTTCCTCATTGTCTCCACCAACAGGAGTTACAGTTTGGGAATGAGGGTCTACATTATGGTCAGAACCTTCTACGTCTGGTCCTGGATCCGACTCATAAAGATTCTGGGCATCAGTGCAGATCATTTCCTCGTCTGGATTCATAGAAGCGCTGGAGTCGACTTCTGATTCCCAGGCTATAGTATGAGTAAACAGCTCTGCAGACTCAACCATCTGTTCTACCTCATACTCAGACGGGCAGCTGGAGATTTGGGAGCTGTGAGGAAGCAAGTGCGATTGGGGTGACACCTTTGAGGACTGGAGTATTTGTGATGTTGAAGTTGATGTGGAGGAGAGCCCACTTAAAGGAGCACTTGATATCCGTTGAAGCACCTGCTGTTTTTGTGCCTCATCTGGAATTTGTAGCGATTGGCTTGGCCGTAAGAAAGGGATCTTATCACATTGTCCGCTAAAAGAAGTAGACATTTTAGTTTGGCTGGAAGATGGTCTTTCTTCTGCAGATGTTACTGTTGCTTTAACACCTACCCCACGGACACAACCTTTTTTCCCCTTCCCAACATGCCTATTCCCCTTTCCACCAGCAGCAGGCCTTTTTCCACTCATTTTGGTGGTTAACTAATTCACAACTCTGGAGTTGTTTGCACAAAAAAACAATGGATGGGAACCGAGCAGAGCTGAGTGGCCAAACTGTGGTATTAGGCCAAAACTATTGGCTGGGTTAGATGCAGAAAAAAATTATATTAAATTTGCAACCTGATGGAGGTCAGTATAGATGGACTAATAGAACAAGTCCCACACACAGCTAGAAGCCCAAACATTTTTTCAGAGGTAGATGCAGAAAAAATTTTTATTCAGTTTGCAACCTGATGGAGGTCTGTATAGATGGATTAATAGAACAAGTCCCACACACAGCTAGAAGCCCAAATATTTTTTCAGAGGTAGATGCAGATAAAAATTATTTTTAATTTGCAACCTGATGGAGGTCAGTATAGATGGACTAATAGAGAAAGTCCCACACACTGCTAGAAGGCCAAATATTTTTTCAGAGCTAGATGCAGATAAAAATTATTTTTAATTTGCAACCTGATGGAGGTCAGTATAGATGGACTAATAGAGAAAGTCCCACACACTGCTAGAAGGCCAAATATTTTTTCAGAGCTAGATGCAGATAAAAATTATATTCAATTTGCAACCTGATGGAGGTCAGTATAGAAGGACTAATAGAACAAGTCCCACACACAGATAGAAGCACAAATATTTTTTCAGAGGTACTGTAGATGCAGATAAAAATTATTTTTAATTTGCAACCTGATGGAGGTCAGTATAGATGGACTAATACAACAAGTCCCACACACAGCTAGAAGCCCAATATTTTTTCAGAGGTAGATGCAGAAAAAAATATATTCAGTTTGCAACCTGATGGAGGTCAGTATAGATGGACTAATAGAACAAGTCCCACACACAGCTAGAAGCCCAAATATTTTTTCAGAGGTACTGTAGATGCAGATAAAAATTATTTTTAATTTGCAACCTGATGGAGGTCAGTATAGATGGACTAATAGAGAAAGTCCCACACACTGCTAGAAGGCCAAATATTTTTTCAGAGCTAGATGCAGATAAAAATTATATTCAATTTGCAACCTGATGGAGGTCAGTATAGATGGACTAATAGAGAAAGTCCCACACACTGCTAGAAGGCCAAATATTTTTTCAGAGCTAGATGCAGATAAAAATTATATTCAATTTGCAACCTGATGGAGGTCAGTATAGATGGACTAATAGAACAAGTCCCACACACAGCTAGAAGCCCAAATATTTTTTCAGAGGTACTGTAGATGCAGATAAAAACTATTTTTAATTTGCAACCTGATGGAGGTCAGTATAGATGGACTAATAGAGAAAGTCCCACACACTGCTAGAAGGCCAAATATTTTTTCAGAGCTAGATGCAGAAAAAAATTATATTCAGTTTGCAGCCTGATGGAGGTCAGTATAGATGGACTAATAGAGAAAGTCCCACACACTGCTAGAAGGCCACATATTTTTTCAGAGGTAGATGCAGAAAAAAATATATTCAGTTTGCAACCTGATGGAGGTCTGTATAGATGGATTAATAGAACAAGTCCCACACACAGCTAGAAGCCCAATATTTTTTCAGAGGTAGATGCAGAAAAAAATATATTCAGTTTGCAACCTGATGGAGGTCAGTATAGATGGACTAATACAACAAGTCCCACACACAGCTAGAAGCCCAATATTTTTTCAGAGGTAGATGCAGAAAAAAATATATTCAGTTTGCAACCTGATGGAGGTCTGTATAGATGGATTAATAGAACAAGTCCCACACACAGCTAGAAGCCCAATATTTTTTCAGAGGTAGATGCAGAAAAAAATATATTCAGTTTGCAACCTGATGGAGGTCTGTATAGATGGACTAATACAACAAGTCCCACACACAGTCCCACACACAGCTAGAAGCCCAATATTTTTTCAGAGGTAGATGCAGAAAAAAATATATTCAGTTTGCAACCTGATGGAGGTCTGTATAGATGGATTAATAGAACAAGTCCCACACACAGCTAGAAGCCCAATATTTTTTCAGAGGTAGATGCAGAAAAAAATATATTCAGTTTGCAACCTGATGGAGGTCAGTATAGATGGACTAATACAACAAGTCCCACACACAGCTAGAAGCCCAATATTTTTTCAGAGCTAGATGCAGAAAAAAATTATATTCAATTTGCAACCTGATGGAGGTCAGTATAGATGGACTAATAGAATGATGCTATGTCCAAAAGATTTTACTTCACTAGGTGCAGTAAAAAAATTGGTATTCTATACACAGGTGGTATATCTTGCAACACAGATAGGCTACTCCACTGACTAACACACTCTGCAATAGGCCAAAAAGGATTAGCTTTGCTAGATTCAGCCAAATGCTGTGAAAAAAACTTGCACAGCACTGGCACAGACCTGCCTGGCAAAAACTGATAGGAACTGATGTAACCTAGTCCTGAAAAGGACTCCAATTACAATTAGTCTTTACTCCCACAATCTATCTATTTAAGAGCACAGACCTGCCTGATAAAAGTCGTAGGAAATGCTGTAACCTAGTCCTTAAAAGGACTGCAATCACAACTATTCCCTACTCCCAAGCTATCTGTAGATTTGTGCGAAAATTGGCTTGAAATTAACAAGGTATAGCGCACACAGCAACAGCGGTGCCGTCTAACACGCAGCTGCAGCAGTGAGAAAATGGTGGCGACGGGGAAAATGGCTTGGTCTTATAGGGCAAGGACATGTGACATACACTGCCAATGACACATGCCCTTGCTTGTGTGAAAAAAAGCACTTCGCTCCGTGTGTGCGCTGCTGATAGGCTGACAGATTGCACCTCCCCACTGTAAATGCGGGAAAGAGAAAAAAAAAAGGAGATCTTCATTGTTCCTGCAGAGATCCATCCCCTGCCCCTCCCCCCACCCCGCTGTACACTCAAACTGCGTATTAACATTAATTTTCATCATTACTGAGAAAAAATCCAGTTATGATTTTGGTGCACGAACAGTTATCGAACATAACCTCGAACAGCCGAATTTTTCTCAAATTGTTCGTGTTCGCCGAACGGCTCGAACACCGCCCAAAACAGCTCGAATTTGAGATTGGCGAACAGTTCGAGTAGAACAACGCTCATCTCTAATTCTGACATTCTGGACGAAGTCCTAATTGAAAAAATGAATGAGGCAGCTAGTTTGGAGTCAGAGAGCGAACAGAAGTTATTGAAATGCAATGCTCCTAAAATCACCAAAATAAGCTGAAGTTGGAGACCCCCGGTAGCCAGTCCAAAGATCATCATGGAGACCCTCCAGTGCCACGTCCGAGAGGGAACCTTAAAGGGGTTGTCCACTACTTTAGATTACCCCCCCAATGTATCCCCCCGGGGCTCCTAAGACTTTTTGTAAATACCTTCAGTTGCAAATAATGCCTGGCCGCTCACAGGCATCACGTGACCCCGGCTGCAGCCGGCTCTGACATCTGCTGATGTCACAACAAGTGCTGGCAGCTGCTAGGAGTCTTTGTCTTCCTGGTTCCACGGTTGATGCCAGGCTGTGGGCGGGGTTACCCCCCCCCCCCACGTCACAACCTGCATCCACCGCGCGCTCTGCCTCTCCCCATTCATTGGATGCTGGGTGTGACGCAGGGGGTAACTCCGCCCACAACCTAGCAGACACCGCGGGGACCCCAGCGCTGAGTCAAGCCTCACTTGTCGTGACGTCAGCGCGGGGTCACGTGATGCCTGTGAGCGGCCACCAATAGCGTCGCTCACAGGCATTATCTGCAATGAAAGGTATTTACAAAACGTCTTAGGGGCCCCGGGGGGATACATTGGGGGAATAAGATAAAGTAGTGCACAACTTCTTTAAATCACGAGATAAAAAATAAAATAAATTCAGCTCACCTGGTTCTCACATGCTCCTGGTGCAGGGAAGCCTAGTAACGTGTAGTCTCACGTAGTAGAAACAGTATAAATGTAAGGAAAAACTGGCTTCCAGGAAAATTTTTTCCAAAATTATTATTTTTTTTTTATTGATAGAAAAATAGTTCAGATCACTTCAGGTAATGAGATAAAAATTCAATGGATAAATCACATCATAGGATCCAGCTACGTATTTCAAGCATGACACTATGCTCTTTTTCTATCAATAAAAAAAAAAAAAAAAAAAATTTGGGAATTTTTTTCCTGGAAGCCAGTTTTTTCTTACATTTATCGGAGAAAACTGCGAGCCGAGCTGATTGAGGTGAAAAAGTTGATTTGTTCCAGGCCAGAACCTGTATCCCTCCGACCCAGTAGTGGGTTCCAAAACAGAAGATACCCGGCTTGTGAAGCATGCCATTCATCAAATCAGAGTACAGTGTGTGTTCACTGTCTAAGATGTGGTGAGTAGAGATGAGTGGTGTTCGACTAGAACTGTTCGCCAATCTCAAATTCGAGCTGTTTTGGGCGGTGTTCGAGTTGTTCGACGAACCCGAGCGATTTGCAAAAAATTCGGCTGTTCGAGGTTATGTTCGATAACTGTTCGTACACCAAAAGCTTGTCCTGCATGTCTGGCGCTATTTAGAGCACCAATCATGCAGGGATTGTCTGCCACTCACTGTAATGCCACAGCCATGGTGGTTGTGGCATTACAGTGATTGCCCAAATCGATGGGAACAGTGCCAACAGTGAAACATGAAAAACCGGCAATTCAGCAGCGGCATACACCGGTACCCGACAATTTAGAACCGAAAGAATAGAGCTTCACACATAGATTAGATAGATAGAAACATGTCAGCCACATATATATGAAGTACAGTGACAGTGTTGCTTACTGTACTTGTCATTTAGTGTAAAGGATTTATCAAAAAAAATAATAGTGTTTTCATGCACCGTCTCTTTAAAAAAGCCGGCCGGCAATTCAGCAGCGGTACCCGACAATTTGGAACAGAAAGAATAGAAAATCACACATAGATTAGATAGATAGAAACATGTCAGTCACATATATATGAAGTACAGTGACAGTGTTGCTTACTGTACTTGTCATTTAGTGTTAAAATAAAGGATTTATTTAAAAAAAAATTGGCGTGGGGTTCCCCGTAATATTAGGCTCTAGCGGAGGTTAAGCAGACGGCTGGGGCAGATGTTTGAAGCCTGGGAAGGGGGTAATACCCACGGAGCTTCCCAGGCTACTAATATCAGCCCCCAGCGGAATACCTAGCCTTTACTAGCTATTAAAATGGGGGACCCCCCAAAAAAAATGACGTGGGGTCCCCCCTATTTTAATAGCTAGCAAAGGCTAGGCAGACAGCTGGGGGCTGATATTAATAGCCCAGGAAGGGTCCATGAATATTGGCCCCCTCAGAGGCTAGAAACACCAGCCGTCAGCCGACCCAGAAATGGCGCATCCATAGGATGCGCCAATTCTGGCACTTAGCCTCGCTCTTCCCACTGCCCTGTAGCGGTGGCAGTGGGGTAATAGGGCTGGGGTTGATGTCAGCTTATAATACCAGCTGACATCAAGCCCAGGTTAGTAATGGAGAGGCGTCTATAAGACACCCCCATTACTAACCCCATAGTCAAAGTTAAAAGAAAACACAAACACCCAGAATAAAGTCCTTTAATTGAAATAAAGACACAATTCTTTATTGTTCTAAATTAAACCATACTTACCACCACGCCCATTCCAGCTGAAGCCAACGATCTCCTGCAATAAAAGAAAAATAATAAAGCAACCTCATCCTTACTAGAGATGAGCGTTGTTCTACTCGAACTGTTCGCCAATCTCAAATTCGAGCTGTTTTGGGCGGTGTTCGAGCCGTTCGGCGAACACAAACAATTTGAGAAAAATTCGGCTGTTCGAGGTTATGTTCGATAACTGTTCGTGCACCAAAATCATAATTGGATTTTTTCTCAGTAATGATGAAAATTAATGTTAATACTCAGTTTGAGTGTACAGCGGGGTGGGGGGAGGGGCAGGGGATGGATCTCTGCAGGAACAATGAAGATCTCCTTTTTTTTTCTCATTCCCGCATTTGCAGTGGGGAGGTGCAATCTGTCAGCCTATCAGCAGCGCACACACGGAGCGAAGTGCTTTTTTTCACACAAGCAAGGGCATGTGTCATTGGCAGTGTATGTCACATGTCCTTGCCCTATAAGACCAAGCCATTTTCCCCGTCGCCACCATTTTCTCACTGCTGCAGCTGTGTGTTAGACGGCACCGCTGTTGCTGTGTGCACTATACCTTGTTAATTTCAAGCCAATTTTCGCACAAATCTACAGATAGCTTGGCAGTAGGGAATAGTTGTGATTGCAGTCCTTTTAAGGACTAGGTTACAGCATTTCCTACGACTTTTATCAGGCAAGTCTGTGCTCTTAAATAGATAGATTGTGGGAGTAAAGACTAATTGTAATTGGAGTCCTTTTCAGGACTAGGTTACATCAGTTCCTATCAGTTTTTGCCAGGCAGGTCTGTGCCAGTGCTGTGCAAGTTTTTTTCACAGCATTTGGCTGAATCTAGCAAAGCTAATCCTTTTTGGCCTATTGCAGAGTGTGTTATTCAGTGGAGTAGCCAATCTGTGTTGCAAGATATACCACCTGTGTATAGAATACCAATTTTTTTACTGCACCTAGTGAAGTAAAATCTTTTGGGCATAGCATCATTCTATTAGTCCATCTATACTGACCTCCATCAGGTTGCAAATTGAATATAATTTTTTTCTGCATCTAGCTCTGAAAAAATATTGGGCTTCTAGCTGTGTGTGGGACTTGTTCTATTAATCCATCTATACAGACCTCCATCAGGTTGCAAACTGAATATATTTTTTTCTGCATCTACCTCTGAAAAAATATTGGGCTTCTAGCTGTGTGTGGGACTTGTTCTATTAATCCATCTATACAGACCTCCATCAGGTTGCAAACTGAATATATTTTTTTCTGCATCTACCTCTGAAAAAATATTGGGCTTCTAGCTGTGTGTGGGACTTGTTCTATTAATCCATCTATACAGACCTCCATCAGGTTGCAAACTGAATATATTTTTTTCTGCATCTACCTCTGAAAAAATATTGGGCTTCTAGCTGTGTGTGGGACTTGTTGTATTAGTCCATCTATACTGACCTCCATCAGGTTGCAAACTGAATATATTTTTTTCTGCATCTACCTCTGAAAAAATATTGGGCTTCTAGCTGTGTGTGGGACTTGATCTATTAATCCATCTATACAGACCTCCATCAGGTTGCAAACTGAATATATTTTTTTCTGCATCTACCTCTGAAAAAATATTGGGCTTCTAGCTGTGTGTGGGACTTGTTCTATTAATCCATCTATACAGACCTCCATCAGGTTGCAAACTGAATATATTTTTTTCTGCATCTACCTCTGAAAAAATATTGGGCTTCTAGCTGTGTGTGGGACTTGTTCTATTAATCCATCTATACAGACCTCCATCAGGTTGCAAACTGAATATATTTTTTTCTGCATCTACCTCTGAAAAAATATTGGGCTTCTAGCTGTGTGTGGGACTTGTTCTATTAATCCATCTATACAGACCTCCATCAGGTTGCAAACTGAATATATTTTTTTCTGCATCTACCTCTGAAAAAATATTGGGCTTCTAGCTGTGTGTGGGACTTGTTCTATTAATCCATCTATACAGACCTCCATCAGGTTGCAAACTGAATATGATTTTTTTCTGCATCTACCTCTGAAAAAATATTTGGGCTTCTAGCTGTGTGTGGGACTTGTTCTATTAGTCCATCTATACTGACCTCCATAAGGTTGCAAACTGAATATAATTTTTTTCTGCATCTACCTCTGAAAAAATATTTGGGCTTCTAGCTGTGTGTGGGACTTGTTCTATTAGTCCATCTATACTGACCTCCATAAGGTTGCAAACTGAATATAATTTTTTTCTGCATCTACCTCTGAAAAAATATTTGGCCTTCTAGCTGTGTGTGGGACTTGTTCTATTAGTCCATCTATACTGACCTCCATCAGGTTGCAAATTGAATATAATATTTTTCTGCATCTAGCTCTGAAAAAATGTTTGGCCTTCTAGCAGTGTGTGGGACTTGTTCTATTAGTCCATCTATACTGACCTCCATCAGGTTGCAAACTGAATATATTTTTTTCTGCATCTACCTCTGAAAAAATATTGGGCTTCTAGCTGTGTGTGGGACTTGTTCTATTAATCCATCTATACAGACCTCCATCAGGTTGCAAACTGAATATATTTTTTTCTGCATCTACCTCTGAAAAAATATTGGGCTTCTAGCTGTGTGTGGGACTTGTTCTATTAATCCATCTATACAGACCTCCATCAGGTTGCAAACTGAATATATTTTTTTCTGCATCTACCTCTGAAAAAATATTGGGCTTCTAGCTGTGTGTGGGACTTGTTCTATTAGTCATCTATACTGACCTCCATCAGGTTGCAAACTGAATATAATTTTTTTCTGCATCTAACTCTGAAAAAATATTTGGCCTTCTAGCAGTGTGTGGGTCTCATTGTATTAGGCCATCTATACCAAGCTCCACCAGCTTTTCAATTAATAATAATTTTTCGCTGCATCTAGCCCTGAAAATAATTTTTCTTCCCAATAGTGGTAGCAATAGAAATATGGGGCGCGCTCCTGGCTTACAAAAATATACGCTTCATAACAAAAAACACCAGCTTAGCGCACTGCATTAATAAGATGGCATCATCGTCTCTCCCAGTGCTAGGCCTACTACCCAGGCTAGCATTCCTGTGCCTAAAACACAATGTATGTGTCCGCGCTAGCCACTATGCTAAGGGGTCTAAAGCTGCTGCTAACGCTTTATAACAATTCAATTGGCAGATTTTCACAGAGCTCTTCCACAATGCCCACCCATCGGGACAACAGTTGCCCACCTTCCCTATGGGATCTAGTGGCGAATAGTTGATGCCATTAATCAGAGCGTCAGTTGCCCCGTCGACGTGGCAAGCATACAGTAAGGCATGGGAAGAGTGGACACGACTAGTAGCAGGCAGACGGGTTGACCAATGTGAACAAGCCAGATCACAAGTCACCATAGAATTTCTCCACCAGCTAATGATGAGGGGCATATCAGGGGCGTCACCGCAGCGGTGTCTGACCGGAGTAGCATTTCACTTCCAACTACTGAATTGGGGAGATGTGACAAAGATTCATCATCAGACAATCCATAAAAGGGTGGAAAAGGGGTCAGCCAAGTCAGGAGTGTAGACGTCCCGTCCCGTGTCACTAAAACTGATTTCTCACATCATATCCCTAACACCATTAACATGACACTCACAATTTGAAGCAACACTACTGTCTACTGCATTTGTGATCGCCTTCTTCGGGGCGCTATGCATAAGCGAATTAGTCCCTCAATCCAAAATTAGCACCAGTGGAGGCTTATTACACCAGGACGTAGTCATAGGCAATAATGCAATACGTCTACGCATACACAAATCGAAAATGGTTCCAGCGGGCAGGGGCACTTGGGTACTTCTACAACCCACAAACGGTACACTGAGTCGGGTAACAATAGTAAAACCATATCTAACCATCAGATCACAAAGTAATTTGTTCCTATCACACATTGATGGGACGCCATTATCAAGATACCAGTTCCAAGCTATATTTAATAAATGCATAACATCGGCAGGGAACCACCCCAAAGATTACGGGACACACTCATTCCGCATAGGCGCGGCCACAGAAGCAGCAAGAGCAGGACTGTCAGAAACGGAAGTTCAGAGGATAGAGAGATGGTGATCCACGTGTTTGGCAAGCTACATAAGACCGGACTTGTTATCCTAACGTGGTTTGTTTCTTTTACAGGTGACGCTAAGCCAACAGTGTGGGTGATAGGCCACTCGTACATATATTGGGCAGATTAAAGGGCGAAAGTCCACCCAGGCGGGAGGAAATTAGAGTTTCATAACACATATTTCAACTGGAGAGGTATTAGAGGCCTGCTATGGCCACAGGTACTAATGGAGGTAATCAAGGTAGGGAGAGAGGCAAGATGTCTGGTCATCTTAGTTATACAGGCCGGGGGAAACAACCTAGGTCATCACAAGAGCACATAACTAATGGCAATAATGAAACTAGACACTGAGCGCTTCAGAGAATTTTTCACAAAACTAGCTATAGTATGGTCAGAGATTGTGCCGATAGCGGTATGGCAAGGTGCGCGAGACATCACGGCCATCGAACGGACAAGGCGGGTAATAAATATTCGGATGGCAAAATTTAGAAGAGACAGAGGCGGTGTAGTGGTACGACACCGACAACTGGAAGGAGATAAAGCAGGCCTCATACGGCCCGACGGTGTTCACTTAATGGATATTGGACTGGACATATTCCTGTCAGGACTCCAGGACGGAGTGGAACAAGCGTTAAGAGTGATGGGTGGGGGTCAGAGTCCTGCATACGAGTACGCAGGATCCTCCGTGGCCTGGAAATAGAAAGGACATGTTGGAGAGTTACACTTGTTGGCCAAGTTGCCGGAGTGGAGACCCAGGGCATGCTGCAACAAGCTGAATTATTTTAGAAATAAAATGTCTTTCTAATGGAATGAGTATAAAGAGTTAATAAAGCTGTGACCGATTCTCACCCATCCAGTTGTAAGAGTTACATTATTGTATTGTCAAGGAAAGGGGGACGGTAGGGGGGCTGAGCGTCTGGGTTTGGTTGGGGGTCCCCACAGTCTGCCTAGGCTAGATGCATTTAAAAATTCTTATTAGATACACAGGCGGTGCAGCTTGCTTCGCAGCTGGGCTACTACGCCCAAAGTATTGCCTAGGCTAGATGCAGTTAAAAATTCTACGCTGACTAGCAGACACTGAAGATTTGGAGCAGACCTCTGAGTAAACAGCTCTTCAGACTCAATCATCTGTGTTACCCCAAGCCATAGTGTATGTAGTTTCTTACAGTTAAAAGGGGGGGGGGAGCGACCCAACCCACCTGGAATTGACGATGCCAACGTCACGTAAGACACAGGAAGGGGACTCCAAAAAGAGTTTCCATTTTTTCCCAAAATTGTGGCACAGACACCACTTAACCCTAGAACGCATACCTGGGGCCTCGCAGTCCCGCCCTGTTAATTGTTTTCTATTTTCTGCAAGATTACTTTAGTTAGAATTTTGAAACTCTAGGTATTCTTCATGTATATAGTTGTTTGTTATTTGAGTTTGAGTTATTCAATGTTATTTGCACACGGGCCTAAAAGGCCCCAGGTATATGAAAGTGTAGATTTTTATGGTCATGCGTTCTAGGGTTAAGTGGCATCAATTGCCCCACAGTTGCTTAAAACGGTTGGTGAGGTGATATTACCAAATCCTCAAGCTTTTAGCCTCCCAAGGATAACACAGGATTAGAAAAGTCCTTGCGAATCCATGATTTGTTCATCTTTATGAACGTGAGTCTGTCTACATTCTCAGTGGACAGCCGCGTGCGCTTATCTGTCAGCACACCATCAGCAGCGCTGAACACACGTTCAGAGAGAACACTGGCTGCAGGGCATGACAAGATCTCCAAGGCGTGAGTGGCGAGCTCCGGCCATTTTTCCAGATTGGAATACCAAAATGAGCAAGGGTCCAATGACACAGTCATGGCTTCGATGTTCACTTGGAGATACTCCTGCACCATCCTCTCTAGGCATTGACTATGTGTCAGACTTCTTGTCTCCTGTGGCCTTGCAAAGGATGGTCTAAAAAAGTGGTGAAACGATTTCACAAAATTGCTGTTACCAGCAGATACTGTGTTACTGTTACGGTTTGAGTGATGAAGACTCGACAGTCCCGCGGTTGGCAAGTTAGAACTGTGAGATTCACTTCGTGCACCACTGGTGTTTTGTGGAAAAGCACATGTAAGATTCTGCAACAGCGTCTGCAGATACTCCTGCATGCGTCAATCCCTTTTTATGGCAGGAATTATTTCGGCAAATTTACTTTTGTACCGGGGATCTAAGAGTGTGGCAACCCAGTAGTCAAGATTACTTCGAATTCTGCAATCTGAGGGTCATGTTGCAGGTAGTGCAGCAAGAAGGCACTCATGTGTCTTGCACATCCAGGAGGACCAAGTCCTTGTTGTGTTGGTAGCGAGGTAAGAATCATGCTTCTTTCCTCTGCCCTCTCCCCCCAACCTCGCACAACAGAAATGTGATCAAGGTATCCCTCATCTGATGAGTCTTCCATGCCCATCGCCAGTTCATCCTCCACTTCTTCCTCGGCTCCTGCACCTTCCTCAACAGTTTGGCTGCTACCATGCGCCCTGTTTAATCCCTCTCCCCCACCCTCCCATGCCTGCCTCCTTGGTGCTGCCAACCGTCTGGACCTTGGAGATGTTATCCCTTCCGCATGCGACTCCTCCTCTACTTCCTCCACCTCCTCTTGTCCGACCACCTGACTCTGAATTCTGTTTAATGTGTGCTCCAGCATGTAAATCACCGGAATAGTTATGCTGATAATGGCATCGTCGTCAGCACTAAACATCTTCGTCTCCATTTCAAAACTGTGCAGAAAGGTGTGTGGCGCCCCTGAGGGTGCAGTCACCACAGAGTTACTGCATCTCACCCAGAGGTGTGGTATCTCACCCTCAGGTAAGGAAGGCGTATGGCTCGGGACCCTAACACCTGCATCCAACACATACCCGCAGTGGGGTTAGGGCGAGATTGTCCTAAGGGAGATCACAGTCCCAGGTCCCTAGCTGGTGGGAGGATCCTATGTAGTGGGTGCTTAGGGGAGCAGCTTAGGGGAGCACATGACAGGGAGAGTATAAATAGGAAGCCATCTTAGAAAGAGCAAGCCAGTCAGAGGAGGAAAATTGACAGGAGCAGAGGCTCGGCATGAGCTCTGCTCCGGAGGCGGGCCTAGCCTGGGAGGCCCAGGACTGAAGGAGAGAAGAGAGGAGTGGGAGCATGAAGGCTCCAGGAACCGAAGGGACCCTAGGGCTACGGGCTGTGCAGAAGGCCACCTGTACTCCCGCTGCTACCAGGAGGTAGAGGGGTCAGGCCAGATAAGGGGAACCGGTCCCTCAACTAGAGGAAAAACAGCAAGGCTCAACTAGAAACCGGAGGCTGCAGCATTTCATGTACTGCAGGCAAAAGTCCACACCAGTCTCACTAAGAAGGTAGCCACATAGGACCCAGGGGACGGAACACAAGTCGCCCGCCAAGGCCCGAGGATACCGGATAGAAGTGTCACTGGGTGTGAGGTGCAGGGAGAAGGCCAGAGAAAGGACACACAGAAGGGGGTCCTGCTAAGTACTCCGGAGCTATCTGGGGGTGGACTGAGCCCCTCACTGAGTACGCACAGCACGACGGGTGAGATAGCTCTGGTACCTGTAATCTGGACTGCAACAACTGTGAGTAAAGATCTTGGGACTGCATCACACGGACTCTGTGTTCATTACTGACTCCCTGCACTACAACCACCATCATCCACCCACACTGCCCTGAAGCTACACTCTTCCTGTGGTGAGTAATAATACCATTGCAGCAAAACCACCAGCTTCAGAGGACTGTTCCGCAGCGGCGGCCCCTTTGGCCGCACTCCACAGGTGGCGTAGTCGGACATTATAAAATCCATATATACAAATTACCGTTGGATTGACCGCCCTGGGTCACGGACCGGGTCACCGCCACAGTGACTACAACCCCCAGCGTCTACCGGCCCGGCTCCGGGTACCCCACGGCCCAGGGGGCGCGTCAACTTCATAGGTCCCTGATCTGAGACCACCCCTGCTGTGTGATTTGCCCCACCTCTGGATCTCGTTGGCCCAGGCTATACGTCAGAAACTATTGCACCAGGGCTTGTCGGTGCTGCCACAGTCGCTGCAACATGTGCAGAGTTGAATTCCACCGTGTCGGCACATCGCATTTCAGCCGGTGAACTGGCAGGCCCAACGACTTCTGTAGAGATGTAAGTCGTTGAGCTGCGTGATGCGAACGGCGGAAGTGAGCACACAGCGACCGTGCCCTCTGCAGAAGGCCATCTAGTCTGGGATAGTGGGCTAAAAATTTATGGACAACCAGGTTCAACACGTGAGCCATACAAGGCACGTGTGTAACATTGCCCCGGCGAAGGGCCGCACCCAGGTTTGCAGCATTGTCGCACACGGCCTTCCCTGGTTGCAGGTCCAGTGGAGACAACCATTCATGAAACTGGGTCTCCAGAGCTGACCACAAGTCCTCAGCTGTGTGACTCACATTTCCCAGACATTTCAAAGTAAACACTGATGCCGTTGAGCCCTGCTGCCAGCATAGTAAGGAGGTGCGCAGTTAGAAAGCAGGTGGCATTACCAGACAGGCTTTGGGTGCAGGTGGAGGACCGAGAGGAGGTTGAGGAGGCAGAAGCAGTGGAGGAACTTCTAGATAAAGAGGATTGACGTACAACTCGCGGAGACGGCAAGACTTGGACAGCAGCCCCTTGTCCTGCTGTCACCATAGTTACCCAGTGCCCAGTCAGCGACATGTAACGCCCCTGTCCATGCCTACTCGTCCAAGTGTCTGTGGTGAAATGCACCCTGTCACACACAGCGTTTCTCAAAGAAGCGGTGATGTTGTGTGCGACATGCTGGTGGAGCGCAGGCACACCTTTCTTTGAGAAGTAGTGCCGACTGGGCATTTGGTACTGGGGCACTGCGACGGACATAAGGTCTCAAAAATCCACTGTGTCCTCCAGGCGGAAAGGCAGCATTTCTGTAGCCAACAGCTTGCAGATGGTGAAATTCAATCTCTTAGCTTTCTCATGGCTAGGATGAAATGGTCTTTTACTTGTCCACATCTGAGGGACCGAGGGCTGGCTGTTGTGCTTTGACGGGGTTGAGTAGGGTGTCCCTGGCAAACTGCCGGTCTGTGAGGAAGATGCAGGCGGACATGTTAGGTTGCCTTGATCCAAAGGTGGTGCTCTCGATGTCAGAGAGCTCTCAACACCAGCAGGTGTTTCCACTTCCCAATGAACTGACGACCTGCCAATCACACTGGCTGTTGCAGGTAAAGAGGTGGCAGGTCTGCGTCCAAAAACATGTGTGACTGCTGTCCCCCCAGTCACAGAGGATGAAGAGGCCGCGGATGCACAAGATGGGGCAGACGGTGGTTGGCCCAGCCTGCTAGGCCGCATTGTAGCACAGTGAGTTTCCCACTGCAACTTATGCTTCATATCCATGTGACGGTACATGCATGAAGTACTCAAACTATGGATTTTTTGGCCTCTACTTAGCTTTTGGTGACAAATATTACAGATAACACGAGTTGGGTCATCCTTATCGATCTGAATAAATGCCCAGGCTATGCAAGGCTTAGAGCCCATGCGACCTGGAGAGCCACTACGACTTGTGGTCAGAGGCGGAGTTGTGGTTGAGGATGCAGTTGTTGACGTGCTTCCAGTACTCCGTCTCTGTCCAGGAAGGCGCAACCTAACCTCGTCGTCAATAGCATCTGTGACGCCCCGCTGCGCTTGGTATCACAGATCCTAGAAGAGTATATTGATGGAATCCTCCACAAGAGGCCCCCATAAACATTCACACATCTCCACCTTCCACCTCAGACCAGCAGAGGGAGCCCATTAGGGATATAAATAGGGAAGGTGGAGCTAGGCAGTTCAGTTCCTCTGAAGAGTTCCTGCAGTAGAGAAGCCTAAGAGAGGTCAGTCTGCAGTGGAGCTCAGTCTAGTCTAGAGAACTCAGTTAATAGTTCAGCAGTGGAGCACGAGGCTCCTGCTAGCTAGATTCAGGGAGCCCAGATAGAGCTTAAGGTGTGCCGGCGTCATAAGATCGGTGAAGCGCGGCAAGCTGCCGTTAGTGTGTATAGCCTATTGAGGGCCCGAGTAGGCCGAAGGCGAGTGGCGAGTTAGTACATAAGGGACAGAGGAGCTTAACCAGCTCACCCCGAAGCATTTACCGGACACCGGATCCGAGCTTACCGGGATCTCTATGACCCAGTAAGGCATAACCGGAATCCCTGGAGAACTACAAGTCCCAGGATCGCTAAGGTGCTGATACGTAACAGAGCCAGGAGACGCTTAGGCCCCGCATACTGGGAGCGTGAACTTCAAGAGAAGGCCCTACCACAAGGTCAGCCAG
Source organism: Phyllobates terribilis (assembly GCF_046119375.1). Taxonomy (NCBI): domain Eukaryota; kingdom Metazoa; phylum Chordata; class Amphibia; order Anura; family Dendrobatidae; genus Phyllobates; species Phyllobates terribilis. Next base: position 20,545,854 of record NW_027362768.1, read on the forward strand.
CGCAGGACAGAGACAAAGTTAGGCCTAGCTCCAGGCAGGTCAGAAACTTACTGCGCAGAGGCAAGAAACAGGAGGCCCTACACCCGCTCATTGGGGAGGATCCTGATATGCACCCTTCACCCTACAGTGCTCCAGGATGTGCCTGAATTTCCTCCAGTAAAAGGTACTGAAGTGACTACAGTGTCCGTTTCCGTTCTTGCTCTGACCCAGCTGGGTCTCGCCTGTCCTGCATTCCCCCTGCATATGCTGCCCTGAGACCTAGCTCCACCTGTGGGGAGCTATACCATCGAGCTGCCTTATCACGGGCCTCAGTGGACTGCTGCAGCGCTGGTGCTTCTCACCAGATACCACAGGTGGTGTCACAAACTCTTATAAAATTAACAATTATCCACCCTTTTAAAGAGTGACCCCAGGGTACGGGCCAGGGAGCCGACCACCGCGACATCCCAAATGCCAGGCAAAGGCCCGGGTGACCTCATCGACTGGCTGACTGTGGGTTGACAGTAAGTGGGATCTCCAACCTTGTCATCATCACCCTGTGTGTTATCACACCCGTCGTCCTCAAAGCCAACCTCTTCCTGCCCTGACCGAAAAGTCAAGTTGTCGCTCCAATCAGGTATTTGAGTCTCATCATCATCTTCATCATTGTCTCCACCAACAGGAGTTACAGTTTGGGAACGAGGGTCTACATTATGCTCAGAACCTTCTTCATCTGGTCCTGGATCCGACTTATAAAGATTCTGGGCATCAGTGCAGATCATTTCCTCGTCTGGATTAACAGAAGCTCTGGAGCAGACCTCCGTTTCCCAGGCTATAGTATGAGTAAACAGCTGTGCAGACTCAACCATCTGTGTTACCCCATACTCAGACGGGCAGCTGGAGACTTGGGAGCTGTGAGGAAGCAAGTGCGATTGGGGTGACACCTCTGAGGACTGGAGTATTTGTGATGTTGAAGTTGAGGTGGAGGAGAGCCCACTTGAAGGAGCACTTGATATCCGCTGAAGCACCTGCTGTTTTTGTGCCTCATCTGGAATTTGTAGCGATGGGCGTGTCCGTAACAAAGGGATCGTATCACATTGTCCACGAAAAGAAGTCGACATGTTAGTTTGGCTGGAAGATGGTCTTTCTTCTGCAGATGTTACCCCCCCCCACCGCGGGGGGCTCGACCCACCAGCGGACAGGCACCAGTATTAGGAGAGGGGGGCTGGCCGTCAGGGTCCACCGCGGCTCTGGCACAAACCCGGCGACACGGAGGTGGCACGGGCAGGAACGGACTGGCCGTGTCGGCTTCTCACTTTTTGGATTTTAGAAGGGCATGACATGCCTATATCTGTGTCTCCCCCTCCTTTTACTCCTCCACCTCTTTTATTTTCGCATGACTATATGTACTTGTCACTTTTCCATGTGTTAGTTATGTCTTCTGAGCAGTTTGTCAGCTTTTGGACACCTTTGAAGGTGTTTTCTATGTGTTTCTATGTGTTTTTGTTTGCCTGCCATTGGTTTTAACGGTGTTCGAAGGTGTTCGACGAACAGTTCGACGAACAGTTCAGCGAACACACGGGTGTTCGACGAACCGAACCGAACTCGAACACTACGGGGGTGGCTCAACACTAATCCTTACCTTTCCATGGTTCCCACGATGGCTCCAGCTCTGCTACATCGAGATGACAGGCTGGACCGCAGCAGAATGCTGCCATCCAGCCTGTCATCCCACAGACACTGAGAAGCGCAGGCATGCTTCCGCTCCTCAGTGTCTCGCTGTGACGGCATTCAGATGAGCTGAGGTCATGTCCAATGAACTCAGCTCACCTCATGTACGTCACTGACAGCGTGGAAGAATTCTCCTGCACTCAGCGCTTCAGCGTGAGAATTCTCCCACGCTGTCAGTGACGTACATGAGGTCAGCTGAGTTCAATGGACATGAATGAGCTCACCTCATGCACGTCACTGACAGCGTGGGAGAATTCTCACGCTGAAGCGCTGAGTGCAGGAGAATTCTTCCACGCTGTCAGTGACGTACATGAGGTGAGCTGAGTTCATTGGACATGACCTCAGCTCATCTGAATGCCGTCACAGTGAGACACTGAGGAGCGCAAGCATGCCTGTGCTTCTCAGTGTCTGCGGGATGACAGGCTGGATGGCAGCGTTCTGCTGCGGTCCAGCCTGTCATCTCGATGTAGCAGAGCTGAAGCTGTCTGGGAACCATGGAAAGGTAAGGATGAGGTTGCTTTATTATTTTACTTTTATTGCAGGAGATCGTTGGCTTCAGCTGGAATGGGCGTGATGGTAAGTATGGTTTAATTTAGAACAATAAAGAATTGTGTGTTTATTTCAATTAAAGGACTTTTTTCTGGGTGTTGTGTTTTTTTTAAATACTTTACTAGAAATTCATGGCGGTCATGTCTAATATTGTCGTGACCCCATGAATTTCGGGCTTAGGGCCAGCTGATAATGCCAAGCTGGCCCTAACCCCTTTATTACCCAGTGAGCCACCGCACCAGGGCCCTGGATGAGTTGGGTACAGCGCCAGAAGATGGCGCTTCTATGAACGCGCCATTTTCCGGGGTGGCTGCGGACTGCAATTTGCAGCTGGGGGGACCCAGAAAGTTTGGGCCTCCCTGCGCTGCAGATTCCGGCCCCCAGCTGCCTAGTTGTACCTGGCTGGACACAAAAATAGGGCGAAGCCCCACGTATTTTTTTTTTTTTATTATTTCATGAAATTCATGAAATAATTAAGAAAAAAAGGGCTTCCCTATATTGTTGTGTCCGGCCAGGTACAAATAGGCAGCTGGTGGTTGGGGGCAGCCCGTTCCTGCCTGCTGTACCTGGCTGGACACAAATATAGTGCGAAGCCCCACGTCAATTTTTTTTTTAATTATTTCATGAAACTAGATGGTGGCCCGATTCTAACGCATCGGGTATTCTAGAATATGTATGCGGCAGACCCGGCGCAATCAGCAGAGCGGTGTTTAAATTTGGCGCCAAAATCGCTGACTGGTCGCGGCCAGCAACCGCGACCAATCAGCAAAGCGGTGTTGAAATTTGGCGACTATATCACTGATTGGTCACGGCCGGCGGTCACGACTAATCAGCAGAGCGGGGTTTAAATTTTGCGCCAATAATGCTGATAGGTTGTGGTCGCGACCAATCAGCAAAGCGGTGTTTAAATTTGGCGCCAATAATGGTGATTGGTCACGACCTCGACCATTCAGCAGAGCGGTGTTTAAATTTGGCGGCAACAATGTTGATTAGTCGCGGCCGGCGGTCGCGACTAATCAGCAGAGCGGGGTTTAAATTTTGCGCCAATAATGCTGATAGGTTGTGGTCGCGACCAATCAGCAAAGCGGTGTTTAAATTTGGCGCCAATAATGGTGATTGGTCACGACCTCGACCATTCAGCAGAGCGGTGTTTAAATTTGGCGGCAACAATGTTGATTAGTCGCGGCCGGCGGTCACGACCAATCAGCAGAGCGGGGTTTAAATTTGGCGCCAATAATGCTGATTGGTCGCAATCGCCGGCCGCGACCAATCAGCAGAGCGGTGTTTAAATTTGGCGCCAAAATCGCTGATTGGTCGCGGAAGGCAACTGTGACCAATCAGCAGAGCGGGGTTTAAATTTGGCGCCAATACTGCTGATTGGTCGCGGCCGGCAACCGTGACCAATCAGCCGAGCAGGGTTTAAATTTGGCGCCAATACTACTGATTGGTCGCGGACGGCGACCGCGATCAATCAGCAGAGCGGTGTTTAAATTTGGCGCCAATAATGCTGATTAGTCGCGGCCGGCATCCGCGACCAATTAGCAGAGCGGGGTTTAAATTTGGCGCCAATCTCACTGATTGGACGCGTCTGGCGTCCGTGACCAATCAGCAGAGCGTTGTTTAAATTTGGCGCCAAGCTCGCTGATTGGTCGCGGCCGCTATTTAAATGTGGCGCCCAAATCGGTGATTGGTCGCGGGCAGCGTCCGCGACCAATCAGCAGAGCGGTGTTTGACTTTAGCGCCAAGATCACTGATTGGTCGCTTGCGGAGAGCGTGACCAATCAGCTAATCGTATTGGTGAGGACCGGGGAGCGCCGCTGCCTGGTCGGATACTTCCGTTGCGAGAAGCCGGGAGATGAGCGACTGCTCGCAGCAGAAGTATCCCGACCCGCAGCGCCGCTCCCCGGTCCTCCCTTCACACCCTAGCCGCTGATGTCCCCACAGTACCCGCATGGTGTTACAAAGATCCGGACATTTGTGTTAAAAATCGCTGATTGGTCGCGGGCGCTGCCCGCGACCAATCACCGATTTGGGCGCCAAATTTAAATATCGGCCGCAACCAATCACCAATCTTGGCTCCACATTTAAACACCGCTGTGCTGATTGGTCGCCGACGCTGGGCGCGACCAATCACCGATTTTGGCGCCACATTTAAATAGCGTCCGCGACCAATCAGTACAGCGGTGTTTAAATGTGGAGCCAAGATGGGTGATTGGTCGTGGAGGATATTTAAATTTGGCGCCCAAATCGGTGATTGGTCGCGGCTGATATTTAAATTTGGCGCCCAAATCGGTGATTGGTCGCGGGCAGCGCCCGCGACCAATCAGCGATTTTTAACACAAATGTCCGGACCTTTGTAACACCATGCGGATACTGTGGGGACATCAGCGGCTAGGGTGTGAAGGGAGGACCGGGGAGCGGCGCTGCGGGTCGGGATACTTCTGATGCGAGCAGTCGCTCATGTCCCGGGTTCTCGCAGCGGAAGTATCCGCACAGGCAGCGCCGCTGACATCCATGCGACTAGGGTGTGAAGGGAGGACCGGGGAGCGGCGCTGACATCCAATTGGTCGCGGCCGCTATTTAAATGTGCGGCACAAATCGGTGATTGGTCGCCGTCTTGACCGCGACCAATCACTGATCTTGCCGCCAAAGTTAAACACTACTGTGCTGATTGGTCGCGGACGCTGCCCGCGACCAATCACTGATTTGGGCGCCACATTTAAATATCGGCCGCGACCAATCACCGATCTTGGATCCACATTTAAACAACGCTGTGCTGATTGGTCGCGGCCGATATTTAAATGTGACGCCCAAATCGGTGATTGGTCGCGGTCTTGGCGCGCGACCAATCACTGATCTTGCCGCCAAAGTTAAACACTACCGTGCTGATTGGTCGCGGACGCTGCCCGCGACCAATCACCGATTTGTGCGCCAAATTTAAATATCAGCCTCATGCACGTCACTGACAGCGTGGGAAAATTCTCCTGCACTCAGCGCTTCAGCGTGAGAATTCTCCCACGCTGTCAGTGACGTACATGAGGTGAGCTGAGTTCATTGGACATGAGCTCACCTCATGCACGTCACTGACAGCGTGGGAAAATTCTCACGCTGAAGCGCTGAGTGCAGGAGAATTTTCCCACGCTGTCAGTGATGTGCATGAGGTGAGCCGAGTTCATTGGACATGACCTCGGCTCATCTTTATGCCGTCACAGAGAGACACTGAGGAGCGGAAGCATGCCTGCGCTTCTCAGTGTCTGCGGGATGACAGGCTGGATGGCAGCGTTCTGCTGCGGTCCAGCCTGTCATCTCGATGTAGCAGAGCTGAAGCTGTCGTGGGAACCATGGAAAGGTAAGGATGAGGTTGCTTTATTATTTTTCTTTTATTGCAGGAGATCGTTGGCTTCAGCTGGAATGGGCGTGATGGTAAGTATGGTTTAATTTAGAACAATAAAGAATTGTGTGTTTATTTCAATTAAAGGACTTTATTCTGGGTGTTTGTGTTTTTTTTTTAACTTTGACTATGGGGTTAGTAATGGGGGTGTCTTATAGACGCCTCTCCATTACTAACCTGGGCTTGATGTCAGCAGGCATTATAAGCTGACATCAACCCCAGCCCTATTACCCCACTGCCACCGCTACAGGGCAGTGGGAAGAGCGAGGCTAAGTGCCAGAATTGGCGCATCCTATGGATGCGCCATTTCTGGGGCGGCTGACGGCTGGTGTTTCTAGCCTGGGAGGGGGCCAATATTCATGGTACCCTTCCTGGGCTATTAATATCAGCCCCCAGCTGTCTGCCTAGCCTTTGCTAGCTATTAAAATAGGGGGGACCCCACGTCATTTTTTTGGGGTCCCCCATTTTAATAGCTAGTAAAGGCTAGGTATTCAGCTGGGGGCTGATATTAGTAGCCTGGGAAGCTCCGTGGGTATTACCCCCTTCCCAGGCTTCAAACATCTGCCCCAGCCATCTGCTTAACCTCCGCTAGAGACTAAAATTACGGGGATCCCAACGCCAATTTTTTTTTTAATAAATCCTTTATTTTAACACTAAATGACAAGTACAGTAATCAACACTGTCACTGTACTTCATATATATGTGACTGACATGTTTCTATCTATCTAATCTATGTGTGATGCTCTATTCTTTCTGTTATAAATTGTCGGGTACCGATGCTGAATTGCCGGCCGGCTTTTTTAAAGAGACAGTGCATGAAAACACTATTATTTTTTTAAATAAATCCTTTACACTAAATGACAAGTACAGTAACCAACACTATCACTGTACTTATTATATATGTGATTGGCATGTTTATATCTATCTATGTGTGATGCTCTATTCTTTCTGTTATAAATTGTCGGGTACCGATGCTGAATTGCCGGCCGGCTTTTTTAAAGAGACGGTGCATGAAAACACTATTATTTTTTTAAATAAATCCTTTACACTAAATGACAAGTACAGTAAGCAACACTGTCACTGTGCTTCTTATATGTGTGACTGACATGTTTCTATCTATCTAATCTATGTGTGAGGCTCTATTCCTTCTTGTCTAAATTGTCGGGTACCGGTGTATGCCGCTGCTGAATTGCCGGCCGGCTTTTTTAAAGAGAGCGTCTTCTGAGCAGTTTGTCAGCTTTTGGACACCTTTGAAGGTGTTTTCTATGTGTTTCTATGTGTTTTTGTTTGCCTGCCATTGGTTTTAACGGTGTTCGACGGTGTTCTAAGGTGTTCGACGAACAGTTCGACGAACAGTTCCTCGAACATCCCGGTGTTCGACGAACCGAACCGAACCCGAACACTACGGGGGTGGCTCAACACTAGTGGTGAGGAAGGACATTATGCCAAGGAATGTCATTTGGGATACAAGACAGGAGGTTGCCAGTGCGGGGTGACTGCTAACCGCGACACGGAGGAGGCCCCAGAAGCAAATCCAAATCTCACCAAACCCCAGAACGGTGCATGAGGTAAAACGGCTGCGTCAGTACTATCCCCAAGTGTGTTCCCATCTACAACAGCTGCAAGAGAGACAGGGGCATCAGTTACTTAATGCCCAGTGTGGAGGTCAAACGATGTACTCCTGGGAGGAGGATTCCTCGGTCAGTAAAGATAGCTTCATCAGCCTTATCGGTGAAAGGTGCTTTATACAGTGCCAGCTAGATGGACTCCTGGTAAAAGCACTGTGGGACACAGGAGCCCAAGCGAGCCTTTTAAATGAAGAATGGAGAAGGTGCTACCTGCCTTCAGTCGCTAAAAGAACCCCTAGGACCAGTGGAACTCCATGGCAAAGCTGTCAACCAGACCAAAATCCATTTCATAGGCTGGGTGGAAGTGACTTTCCAACTGAGGGCCACGAAGAACAGCAACACCATTGAGCTTTTGGTACCTTTTCTCGTGACCAGTGATCAGAACGTGGCAGAGGATCCTATCCTGGGTTATAATATAATCAGTGAGGTCATCACGAAACGCAAGTCAGGGACGCTGGTGATGGATGCAATTGCCACATCACTTACCATACCCAACACTGTGGCGGAAAATGTGATTCATAGAGTAAATAAAGCACAGAATACAATGGACCTAAAAGAATTCAAGGTAGGCTGGCGCCCAACCATCATCCCTGCAAACTAAATGGTGGGGGTGAGGTGTGGAGTCCAGGTAGAACCGGGAAGAAAAGTCCAGGAAAGACTGTCCATGCCAAAAGACTCCTCAGAACTTCCCGAAGGCCTAGTTCAAGGTGAGACTGTGCTTACGATTCCTATTGGTGGGTTTGCTCGAATGACAGTACCAGTGATGAATACTACAAAACACGAAATTAGACTGGATCTAAAGACTTTGTTAGGTCACATTGAAACTGTTAAAACGGTATATCCAGCCAGTGTGAGATCTGCCGAGGGGTCTACCGTGAATTCAGTCTCCCCACGAAGAAACAGGAATTGCCCAGGGGAGGAAATTGCACGACCCACCTCAGGGTCCGGAAATCCCCCAGTATCCCTGGAACACTTGTGTGCTGAAGATATAGCGATAGCAAAACAGATGCTGAGAGAAGAGTGTCATCCATTCTCTAAAGGTGACTCTGATATAGGCTGTATCCCGTTGTTGCAATTGAAATTCAATTTGAAAGATACTACCCCAGTAACCAGAAGTTACATGTCTGTGCCGAATCCATTACACCGTGAAGTAAATTTACAAGATCTAATCAACAGAGGTTGGGTCCAAAAGCCAAAGTTGTCTTATTGCTCTCCTATTGTTTGTGTTAGGAAGAAGGACGGTACGTTGAGACTCTGCTGTGATTACCGGGAACGAAACCGAAAGTCAGTACCTGATCGGCACCCGATACCAAAGATTCAAGATATGCTGGATAGCCTGTCAGGAAGTACCTGGTTCTCTGTCCTCAATCAGGGTAAAGTATACTATCAAGGGTTTGTTGAAGAGTCCAGTAGACCCTTGACAGCATTCATCACACCGTGGGGGTTATATGCGTGGATCCGCATACCGTTTGGGCTCATTTCAGCTCCAGCAGAATTCCAGAGGAGCATGGAGACCTGTTTGGAAGGATTGAGGGACAGTATCTGCCAGCCGTACTTGGATTACAATGTGGTACACAGCAAAACCTTCTGGGAGCATGTTGAACACGTGAGGACCGTATTACAGCGGTATTAACAACACGGAGTTAAATTGACCTCAAAGAAGTGTTCAAAAGGCAAGTCCGATTTCTAGGGAAAATTATGTCCGGAGAAGGATATACCATGGACCCAGCAGAAATGACTCCGGTACTGACCTTAAAAGACAAGTGGCCCTCTACTGTCGGGGAGTTGAGGCAGATCTTAGAATTCCTCTCCTACTATCATACTTACTTTTGGAACTTCTCCAGGATTGCCGCCCGCTATACCTCCTTTTGGGGGAAACAACAGAGTCAACAACACCCATGGACAAAAAGAAGAAAGCGGGTAGGACCGGGCTTAAAAGAAACAACGCCGTTTTGTCCCAACAGCCCATTCTCTGGACAGCAGACCACCAGGAGGTATTGGAAGAACTAGTAGACTACCTGGTAAAACCACCCATCTTGGGATATCCTAATTTCAATTTACCATTTGTTCTTCATTGTGACGCTTCACAAGTTGGACTGGGAGCTGCCCTGTATGAGCATCATGATGGAAAATTGAGAGTCATCGGTTACGGTTCTAGAACGTTAACAGACGCCAAAAAGAATTACCATCTACATTCTGGAAAATTGGAGTTCCTGGCATTGAAATGGACTATTTGTGAACAATTTGGAGATTATCTCTACTTCAACAAAGAGTTTGAGATATACACTGACAACAACCCTTTGACCTATGTCCTCACTATAGCCAAACTGAATGCAACGGGTGAGAGATGGGTCGCTGAACTAGCTGACTTCAATTTCAGCATCAAGTACAGGCCAGAAAAATGCAATGCGGATGCTGACGGATTGTTAAGAATGCCATTAGAGCCTGAGGAGTTCATGTAAGAATGCTCAGATTAAGTCAGTCTAGAAGCAATTGAGAGCACTAACCAAGCAGTGCAAGCTTATCATTGATGGTGGAAACCACCATAAAAGCGAGCAAACAAGATCACCCCTGTCCATTCAACAACTACCAAAAGGAAAAATCTGTGGAGCCTATAGAGCACAACAGGAAGATCAGATAATTGGTAGAATACTACTTTATGTGGACCAAATTTGGTTTCCAAGCAAACGGGAGAGAGATAATGAGTCACCAGCAGTGTCCGTTTTAGTAAAAGAATGGACGAAGCTCTACCTCAGTGAAGACGGTATCCTGTATCGTAAAGGAGGACAAAACCAGCAGTTGGTACTACCCAGAGTATTCTGTAAATTAGTCTTCAAAGAACTCCATGAAAACATGGGACACCTGGAAGTGGAAAGGACAACCAACTTGATCCATGTACGTTTACTCTGGCCGTACATGCAGAACGATATTGAGTGGTACGTGACAAGGGAGTGTGGGTGTCTGAAAGATAAACGTCCCAACACATTAACCCGAGCACCTATGGGCAACATGAAAACTGCGTTTGAGATGGTCTCAATAGACTTTCTACATCTCGAGACGTGCAAGGGTGGTTACGAATACATATTGGTGGTGATGGACTATTTTACTCAATTTCACCAAGCATATGCCACCACCAATAAAGCTGGTCAAACAGCGGCAGAGAAGATGTTCAATGATTTTGCTTTGAGGTTTGGGTTCCCTATAAGGTTACACCACGACCAAGGAAGAGAATTTGAGAACCAGCTCTTTACCAAGCTAGGAAAGTACTGTAGAATTCAGAGATTCCACACAATGCCCTATCACCCAGAGGGTAATGGACAAGTGGAACATTTTAACCGGACATTATTGTCGATGTTGCGCACTTTAACAGCTGATGAGAAGAAACATAGCATCCAAAGTGGTTATGCAAGGACAGAGCAAGAGTAAGGAGTACTATGATCGAAAATGTTATAGAGCAGAATTGGACCTGGGAAGCCGGGTGTTAGTCAAGAACGTACGAGAGAAAGGTGGTCCAGGAAAACTTTGTTCGTACTGGGAAGACAAGGTGTATGTGGTCATAAAGAGGAAAGCCGATGACAGTCCAGTGTATGAAATCCAATTGGAAAGAGAGGACAAGAAAACCAGAAGAGTCCATCAGAATTTAACACTATCCTGTGATTATCTCTCACCACAAGACTTCCCAGAAGTAGACCGACATCGACCGAGATCTACTAAGAGACCACCACAGATTGAAGCTCCGGTGGTGGATAGAGACCTTGAAAGTTCCGATGAAGAAGAGCACACAGTTGTATTTCTCAGACCGGCAAGGAGAAGGATGTACCATCCTCAGGAGAGTGAACTAAGAGGCTCAAGAGTTTCTACCAAGGAGTACAGATGAAGTCCAATTCAGATCTGATGATCGAACACTGGAGAGATCGATCGACACTCAGAAGAAGCGGAATTACAAGGCCGTGTGGAACCAGGCGATTCCGGAGAAGTGCAGGAACTTACAGAGGCAGTTCCAGGAGCATCTGAGGAAGCACGGGAAATGAGTGTGGCAGAAGAAACTCCTGTGACTCAAGAACCCATGGTATCTGAGGAACAACCCACCAGGAGGATGTTGACTCGAGAAGTGAGGAAGCCCGTGATGCTGACATATGAGACACTTGGTGAACCGAGTCAAGTGCCAAGGACTGTCAACTGGAAACAGGTATCTCTGCCTACGGACCAGGTGAGCCCATTGGAGTGGTATTCACCACCAAGAGGCAGTATGGAAGATGTTGCCTAGAGGAAAGACTGGTTTTCATGCTTTAATTTTCCTTAAAAGACTTTGTAGAAACAAAGAACTGTTAAAACCTAGTGAGAGAGAGAGCTGGTTGAAGAAGTGCGAAAAGCTCCAGCTGAAGAGGTGCTGATTGTGTTAATTGTGTTAATTGTTTATTTCTTACAGAAGTACTACAAGAAAAAGGACATACAATAGGTTGTTATAAATGTTTATAAATGTTATGCCAATAAAGTTACTCAACTTTCACCACTGTCTCAGAATTGGTCAGATTGACCAATTAAGATGAATGTCGAGGACGACATTCAGAAAGGAGGGAAGAGTGTGACATACAGAAGTAGTGCTGTTGTTTCAAAAGCATCCAACTACTGTTACAAATAACACAATCACAGGTGACAGGAAGTGTTGTGCTTCAGAAGCCTCCAGCAACTAGAGAGGTTAACACAGTCTCCGGAGACAGGGAGTGTTTTAGCAGAGCCCCAGGGGGATTGTGGGGAACTTGTTATTGTAGTCTGGCTGAAGCCGAAGAGAAAGGTGGTGTGTTATCTGGATCTGACAGAAGGCAACTGAACAGGATTCAGATCAGAAGAGAAACTAAACATAGGTCAGATAAACTCCCTGAACTAATAGTGCAGAGTATTATTGGGCAGGAAGATAAGGACTGGAAGGAATTGTGTCACAGGGATCATCTCCCTCATCAAACACTCCCCCCTCCATCTCCATGCAGGATAAAGAATGCTGTGTCCTATTGTGTCCTTGTGAAGGAAAAGCTTGTGGTTGTGTATGCATAGAAGTGTGCTGCTAAGAGATCTAAACTATGCTGAATTATGCTACTGAGGAGACTGTAATACTGTGTCTTGTGAAGAAACTACTGTATTGTTACTGGAGCCGGTGGCTCAAGAAACTCTGACTGTACTATAATGAAGATTGTTGCTGTAATATCCCTGAATTTCACTTGCTGTGCTTCAGATTAAATTCCACTGTTGAAAAAGACTCTTGCCAGATGTGTCTGGTTATCAATTGAATCTATCGTGTGCCTAAGAGAGGCTGCAGCCTATGGTCGCCCTGAGTAATGGTTCCACCAGGATTCCAAAGAATTAGTGAAACTCGTCTCACCCTATCTGAACCTAGCGGCATGTATGTAACATCTGGCTGTATATCTGACTCTTTGGCTCTGGCTATATATCTGGATTTCTGTCTCTGGTTGTCTGTATGATGAGTACCATCCTTGTGCTTTGCAGGTCTTTTCTAGAGCACCAACGAAAGACCCTACCCATAGTCCCACCCCGGAGCACAAGCATATCATTAACTCAAAACTGCAAACACTCATTACACAAGAACCACAAGATGGATTTCTTCACTGCAGGTATCATTTTAATCAGTGCAGCAGCCCCAACATGTCACTGCCTGTAGTTTACTTAGCAAAATCCTGCTGACCAGTTCCTTTTAATTAACCGTGGCACGCCTAGCACTAATTTGGCAGGTAGAGAAGGAAAAACCATGAATGAAATGTATTCAATATGTAACACTCCTACTTTCATACACACATTCTCGACCTTCATAGTAACATGACTTTGTTAAAGAAGAGAAGTTATCAATTGCCGAAACGAGAATGGGAAGGCCAAAAGGAAGAGAGATCATAACCACAGTTTATAGGAAAATTATGATCAATAAGATTCAAGCCTGAACCTGAATTCACAAATGTAGGCATAAAAATAAAACAAGATTTAGTCTCTAGGGATACCTGTAAAAAAAAAAAAAAGGAATCTTGTACGAGAGATAATATCACACTTTTGGAACCTTCTTATTTACCTGTTAAAGTCTCTTAGGTTTTTTTTAGAAAATCATTATTGTTATATTTGAAACATTGAACCACCACAGTATAAACAAAAAGTAGCTGATGTTCCGAGTTTTGTACCCCCTCTGGGCTGTCTGCAAGCACCGATTTTCAAAGGTTCACAAGTTTCAACTGATAGTGAGGAAGATGCCACTGAAACGCCTTTAAATGTGTCTCTGTCTCTCAGGGTATGTGCACACGATGCAGAAATGCTCAGGATTTTTTCCTGAGCGTTTCTGCATCTCTCTGGCAGGAAAAAACGCATGCGGATTGTACATGCGGTTTCCTGCCAGGGACATGCGGAAATGAAGCGGTCTTCACTTTCATTTCCGCATGCGGGTTGACAAGCGCTTCCCAAGCGATTTTAGCATCACTTGGAAAGTGCTTGTCAACTTCACACTATATAAATCCATGCAACCGGCATGGATTTATATAGTGTGTGAATGTCAAAAAATAAAAAATAAATATATACTTTACCCTCTGATGGCCCCCGGTGTCCGGCTTCGCTCGGTCCCGGCTGCCGGCAGTGAAGACTTTAGGACCTTCCGACGTCAGCGTCACGTGACCCGTCACATGACTCTGACGTCAGCGAAGGTCCTTCTTCATTCAACCGCGAAGTGCGGGGAATCAAGCAGGAGCGCTGCGCGGGCCGTCAGAAGGTGAGAATATATATATTTTTTATTTTATTCTTTTTTTTTTAATGGTACCTGGGTCTGGATGAGAGTCCTCTCATCCACACCCGGGTACCATCCGCACATTAGACCGCATGAAAAGCGCATCAACATATACAGTGATGCGGATTCCATGCGGTCTAATGCAAGTCAATGGTGGCAAAAGAGCAGCGTTTCCGCAAAATTAATTGACATGCTGCGGATTTTTGACCGCAGCGTTTACGCTGCGGAAAAATCCGCATCATGGGCACAGCACATGCGGATTTCAGTTGGGGAACATTGCTGCCCTTCTACCATGCGTTTTTCATGCGTTTCCGCGGCGTTTACGCAACTGCAAAAACGCCGCGGAAATGCATGAAAAACGCATCGTGTGAACTCAGCCTCAGGCATCTATCTAAACAAACAACAAGTGACATAGCTTCCTCCAGGGATTGCGGACAAGGACTGTTAACCAGCATGTCCTTAATCTAATCCGAAAGTCCCTGGCAGAAATGACTCAGAAGAATGTGGTCGTTCTAGTACATCTCTACTGCCCAAAGTCTAAACTCTGATCAGTAGTCCTCAGCTTCACGGCCTCCCTGAACCAACTTACCGATCTTGGATTCAGCCACAGTGACTTTGTTAGGGTCATCATACATGAGACCAAGAGCTGAGAAAAATGCCTAAACAGAGGAAAACACTGGGGAATCCTCAAGCAAAGAAATCCTCAGTCAAAGAAAATGCCCAAGCTTTTGAGTCTCCACAAAAACAAAACTTACTTCTGTCCCCATCTATGCAATTCAAAAACTTTACCTGGGGCTCAACCATGATGCTCTGTAGGACTGATTCCTTCAGCGCAGCAGCACAGGTGATCTGTTGCTGACATTTGATATTCAAGGATAAAGACTGCAGTTGTGTGGCCATGGCATTTACTGGATCCATGCTGATGCCTCAGAATGCACTAATAGACAGGCTATAAAATTATGAACATGTACACACTCACACATTGGAAATGCCACACCTACACCAAACTGGTCCCTGTATAGACTAGAATCGCCCTAGCTGCACAACTAAAAACACCATTTCGGACCTAACTCACTAAAAGTCCTTTGAGAAGTTTCTCGTACTCCTGAGGAACCAGAGGAGAGGTCGTAGCTAGTGTTGAGCAGTCCGATACTGAAATATCGGGTATCGGCCGATATTCGCGGTATCGGAATTCCGATACTTAATTCCGATACTTTTGCAATATCGTATACCGGAATCGGAAGTTCCCATAATGCAATGAGCCATTTTCATTTTATTCAGCCAATGAGGATCCTAAGAAGTGTGGGCACATCCTGTTAGGCATGTAGGCATCTTAACTAATGGCATGGCTGTGATTGGCTGCTGAAATGATGTCATGATGCACTATAAAAGCTGCCGCCGCCATTTTGAGCTCACTCTGCTGTGAATTCAGTAAGTGATAGGATGCTGTTGATCTGAGGGACAGTTTTAGCTACCTATTTGGTCTATTCTGCTTTACCCAAGCTACTTTATAAATCGCTGTGCCTTGCAGTGCTAGTGCACAGTTCTCTGTGCTGTTCACCGCTTTCTGCAAGGTCTGTGTGTGTGAGTGCAGCTCACCCTGTAGTGTGTGCTTCAGCCACGTCTGGTTATAGTGCACTCAGTGTGTGTCACTGCCTCATACATTGTCCTTTTTTGCCAATTCATAATTTTTCCTGATTTCTCCTATTAGTGTGGTGGTTCCATCCGTATTCAGCTAAATTTGTTCCAAACACACTATATAGGAGTAGATAGAGAAATTTTTTTGGTCTTGCAGCGCTAGTGCACAGTGCTCTGCATCTGTACTGTTCACCGCTGTCTGCAAGGTGTGGTGTGTGAGTGCAGCTCACCCTGTAGTGTGTGCTTCAACCACGTCTGGTTGTAGTGCACTCAGTGTGTGTCACTGCCTCATACATTGTCCTTTTTTGCCAATTCATAATTTTTCCTGATTTCTCCTATTAGTGTGGTGGTTCCATCCGTATTCAGCTAAATTGGTTCCAAACACACTATATAGGAGTAGTTAGAGGAGCCTTTCTGCAGCATTGGGCCCTGCAGCCCCAGCCAGATTAGTATTAGCCTATTTTTTGCAGCCTCATCTATTGCATTGTAGGTTACCTTCCTACATTGTAATAGCTACAAAAAGTTTGTGATACTATCGTTATTACATCTTTAGGCACATCCAGTGTCTTTTTGTGACAAAAAAAACCTAAATAAAGTTCACCAAACACTCCACTTTACAGTTGTGTAGGCCACATTAGCTCATATTAAAGTCTAGTCCACACTTTATAAAATTAGTGTTTCTTATACCTGTTAGCAGCTGTTCAGGAATAAGCACACTAAGCCCTTAGTACTTTTCTGCCTATCTTTATCAGTCTACCAAGATGAAGAAGGCAGGGAGTAAGGCATGTGGTCATGGGCGTGGGCGTGGAGTTTCTGTAGGGAGAGGACGTGAGGATTCTGTGCCTGCAGGGAGAGGACGTGGGGATTCTGTGCCTGCTGCGGGCACCAGTGACTCAGCATTCCCCAGTTTTACCAGGGAACAGTCCTTTATGCGCAGCTTTGTAGGAGCTAGCCGTACCCCACTGCTGCGGAAGGACCAAATTGAAGCCGTTGTCGGATGGATGGCAGCTAACGCATCGACTTCAATTAGTTCCAGATCCTCTCAGGTCCTGAGCACTGAAGAGCACCCATCTGTCTCTTCACCACCTGCCAAATTGCCCAGGCAGTCAGAGAGCCCTGGACAGGAGCCATCTCTACTTCTGTTCTCTGAATCTCTTGGCTTGGAAAGAGGGGGCCAGCCAAGCAGAATTCGAGAATTTGAAGAAGAGGTAGTATGCAGTGATGCGCAACCGTTTTGTCTCTCTGAATCTGAAGAAGCGGGTGGGCCAGTGCCTATGGTCAGCAGCACACCTCAGTACGCATCTGATGATGAGACTCAGGTGCCACTTTCTGGTGCGTACTGTGCTGTCGAGACTACCCAGAAGAAGCAGTTGTTTGAAGAGGGTGGTGTAGATGATGAGGTCCTTGACCCATCATGGCATGAGGGACAGGAAGGTGGTGGGAGCAGCTCTGAGGAAGAGATTCCCCGAACAGCCCAAAAAGGAGGGAGAGGGAGGGGGCAGACTTGGTTGCCTGTAGCCTCCACTTCGGCACCCATTAGGAGCATGGCTCTTCCAAAATCCAAAGCGGGCGCTCCCAAGACTTGCAGTGCCTGGTCCTTTTTTGACACAGTTGCAGATGACATTTGCTTTGTCAAATGCAAGCTGTGTAATCAGAAGGTGAAAAGAGAGAAAAGTGTCAGCAACCTCAATACCACAAATATGTGAAAACATGTGCGGACCAAGCACGTGGTGGAGTTACAAAAACACACTGAAGACCTAGGCCAACCTACAGCGCCACCTACCACCTCTTCAGCTCATGTTGTAGCCTCTTCCTCCAGCTCACACACAGCTGGTTCGGCTTCCTCACAGGATCGCCATGGAAGAATCTCTGGCACTGTTGTACAGAGACACAGTGTAATTCCACCCACAGCACCACTTTCCCAGTCATCCTCACACTCCCAGGCCAGTCTACAGCCATCGTTAGCACAGGCATGGGAGAAAAGGCGCCCATACTCGGCAAACCACCCCCGAGCACAGGCTCTGAATGCTGGCATTGCTAAACTACTGGCCCTTGAAATGCTATCATTCAGGCTGGTGGAGACTGACACATTCCGTAACTTTATGGCATTGGCAGTCCCACAATACAACGTGCCCAGCCGATTTTATTTCAGCAGGCAAGCCGTCCCTGCCCTGCAACATCATGTGGAGGGAAAAATTAAACATGTGCTACAAAACGCCGTCAGTAGCAAGGTCCACCTGACCACCGATGCGTGGACCAGTAAGCATGGACAGGGACGATACCTTTCCCTCACTGCCCATTGGGTAAATGTTGTGGAGCCGGGTACAGTTCTTGAGAGTGGCGCTGTACGTGTTCTGCCAACTCCAAGGATTGCAGGAATCCAGTCTGTACACATTGACTCCTCCTCATACTCCAGTTCCTCTGAATCAGCGCTGCAGGAGCCGTCACGGTCTACCTCCACATCGACCCGTGAACGGTTACCTGTTATGGTGACCAATATGAGCACAGCCGTGGCCAAACGTCAACAGGCCGTATTAAAATTAATTTCTTTGGGGAATTGAAGCCACACAGCGCAGGAGCTCTGGAATGCCATCAAGCAGCAGAGCGACGTGTGGTTTGTGCCAGCGAATCTCCAGCCAGGCATGGTAATGTGTGACAATGGCCGAAATCTGGTGGCAGCTCTGGGCCTAGGCAACCTCACTCACATCCCATGTCTGGCACATGTGCTCAACTTGGTCGTGCGGAGTTTTTTGAGGGACTATCCGGATCTTGATGCACTGCTTCACAAGGTCCGCATAGAGTGCGCTCACTTGCGGCGTTCCAGCAATGCAAGATCACGCATTGCAGCTCTGCAGCTCCAATTACGTCTTCCGGAACATCGCATCATATGTGACCTACCCACCAGGTGGAATTCAACGTTACATATGTTGGAGAGGTTGTGTGAGCAACAGGCAGCAGTAATGGAGTACCAGCTGCAGCAGGCACAAACAAGTCGCAGTGCGCGCCGTTCACACTTCACCACCACTGAGTGGGCCTCTATGAAGGACATTTGCCACGTTTTGCGTGCCTTCGATTATTCCACGCGGATGGCGAGTGCAGATGATGCACTAGTCAGCATGACTATCCCCCTTATCTGCCTGCTTGAAAAAACACTGCAAGCACTAAGGGACGAGGTTTTGGAAGAGGTGGAGGATGAGGAGTCACAAATGCCATCTGCTTCTCTACAGTCTGCGCAACGTGGTTCCTCACTAAGGCCTAGGCAGGGGACACTTTGTGAGGAGGATGAGGAGGAGTCAATGGATGAGGAAGACATCTGTCCAGAGGAGGGAGGTACACAATGCTCTAGTAGTCAGTATCTAGAGCGAGGGTGGGGTGATGCAGAGCAGGCAGAGATCACGCCTCAAGCAGGGGACAGCGTTTCTTGGCCAGTTGGCAGTCTGCAGCACATGGTTGATTTCATGCTGCAGTGCCTGAGAAACGACCGCCGCATCGCCCACATTCTCAACACGGCTGATTATTGGGTGTCCACCCTCCTAGATCCTCGCTACCGGGACAACTTACAAAGCCTCATAACACCGTTGAACCGGGAGCGTAAAATGCGGGAGTACCAA
The DNA here is from genome assembly GCF_046119375.1 of Phyllobates terribilis. Taxonomy (NCBI): domain Eukaryota; kingdom Metazoa; phylum Chordata; class Amphibia; order Anura; family Dendrobatidae; genus Phyllobates; species Phyllobates terribilis. The sequence goes on from NW_027362768.1 coordinate 20,565,153, forward strand.
GACGCACTGGTGCATTCCATCATGTTCTCCATTCCAACCGAGAGCAGTGCTGCTAGTGCTTTACAAAGCAGCTCAGTGCGTCGAGGCAGTGGAAGAAGCTCTGCACAAAGAGGGAGCAGAAGCAGCGCCTCAGCACAAGGCAAGACCAGTATGGCCGAAATGTGGCAAAGTTTTGTGTCCCCGCCGCCACAAATGTCTACACCATCACAGACGGCTCCAGTCAGCAGGAGGCAACGTTTCCGTCAGATGGTGACAGACTACATGTCTTGCCCTCTTAGTGTACTCCCAGACGGCTCTTCTTCCTTCAAGTTTTGGGTCTGTAAGCTAGATACATGGCCAGAGCTAAGTCAGTATGCATTGGAGGTGCTAGCTTGCCCTGCTGCTAGTGTATTATCGGAACGCGTCTTTAGTGCCGCAGGTGGTGTACTAACAGACCGTCGCATGCGACTATCCTCCGATAACGTTGACCGGCTTACTTTTCTCAAAATGAACAAGGCCTGGATCTCTCATGAATTTGCCAGTCCTCTTCCAGAATAAATAATTGTTGGCAAAAGTATCCAGGTCTCCTGTTCTGTTCATGTTTCTACCACCTGAACTGTAATCCCTGAGCTCCAACACCGCCAGTTGGCGCTCGGAAGTGCCGTCTGCACAGTCAACACTTGCTGCCGTGTCATTGGGGTTCAGTAACGTCAGCTGTTCCCCGGCTGTGCGGACGGCAATTTCTCCAGCTCTGTCCACATTCTCACTACTACAGATTTTAAAGTTGCTCCAATTACACCTCTGGCTCCTCTGTTTTCAGTATTATCCCTGAGCTCCAACACCGCCAGTTGGCGCTCGGAAGTGCCGTCTGCACAGTCAACACTTGCTGCCATGTCATTGGGGTTCAGTAACGTCAGCTGTTCCCCTGCTGTGCGGACGGCAATTTCTCCTGCTCTGTCCACATTCTCACTACTACAGATTTTAAAGTTGCTCGAATTACACCTCTGGCTCCTCTGTTTTCAGTATTATCCCTGAGCTCCAACACCGCCAGTTGGTGCTCGGAAGTGCCGTCTGCACAGTCAACACTTGCTGCCGTGTTATTGGGGTTCAGTAACGTCAGCTGTTCCCCTGCTGTGCGGACGGCAATTTCTCCTGCTCTGTCCACATTCTCACTACTACTGATTTTAAAGTTGCTCCAATTACACCTCTAGCTCCTCTGTTTTCAGTATTATCCCTGAGCTCCAACACCGCCAGTTGGCGCTCGGAAGTGCCGTCTGCACAGTCAACACTTGCTGCCATGTTATTGGGGTTCAGTAACGTCAGCTGTTCCCCTGCTGTGCGGACGGCAATTTCTCCTGCTCTGTCCACATCCACTGTACTACTGATTTAAAACCTCCTCCAAATACACCTCTGGCTCCTCTGTTTTCAGTATTATCCCTGAGCTCCAACACCGCCAGTTGGCGCTTGGAAGTGCCGTCTGCACAGTCAACACTTGCTGCCGTGTTATTGGGGTTCAGTAACGTCAGCTGTTCCCCTGCTGTGCGGACGGCAATTTCTCCTGCTCTGTCCACATCCACTGTACTACTGATTTAAAACCTCCTCCAAATACACCTCTGGCTCCTCTGTTTTCAGTATTATCCCTGAGCTCCAACACCGCCAGTTGGCGCTCGGAAGTGCCGTCTGCACAGTCAACACTTGCTGCCGTGTTATTGGGGTTCGGTAACATCAGCTGTTCCCCTGCTGTGCGGACGGCAATTTCTCCTGCTTTGTCCACATCCACTGTACTACTGATTTAAAACCTCCTCCAAATACACCTCTGGCTCCTCTGTTTTTAGTATTTACCCTGGGCTCCAATACCGCTAGTTGCTGCTCAGAAGTGCCGTCTGCACAGTCAACGCTTGCTCCAGTGTTATTGGGGTTCAGTAACGTCAGCTGTTCCCCTGCTGTGTGTCCGGCAAATTCTCCTGCTTTGTCCACATCCACTGTACTACTGATTTAAAACTTGCTCCAATTACACCTCTGGCTCCACTCTGTTTTTAGTATTTACCCTGGGTTCCAGCACCTCCAGCTGGTTCTCGGTAGTTCCATTTGCTCTTGTACCTTCTACTACCCATCCGGGTTCCAGTACCGTCAGCTGGTTCTCGGCAGTGCCTTTGGATTAGGTGCCTCCTTCTCGGTATCCAAGTTCCACCAATGTCTGCTGGTTCTTGGTAGTGCTTTCTGGCACAGGTACCTCCTGCTTAGTAACCGAGTTCCAGTACCGTCAGCTGGTCTTCGGTAGTTCAATTTGCTCTTGTACCTTCTACTACCCATCCGGGTTCCAGTACCGTCAGCTGGTTCTCGGCAGTGACTTTGGCACGGGTACTCCCTCCTGCCCAGCCTGGTTCCAGCACGCCAGCTGTTTCCGGGTAGTGTCAACGTCACTTTGCCTCCAATGCGTTGTCCTGTCGTGTTGCGGTCGGGTTAGCCGACTCTATGGTGCCTGCAGTTTAGGTGACTCCTATGTGGGCTGCGGGATCTGGCAATGAAGGCTGGTTCCATAGTGCCAATAGGACAAGCACCCCCTGTAGGACTGTGGGTTTTGGTAACTGCGGCCGGCTCGCGGCCTTGAACTTTTTTTTACATGGGTACCTTCTGCTACCCATCCGGGTTCCAGTACCGTCAGCTGGTTCTCGGCAGTGCCTTTGGATTAGGTGCCTCCTTCTCGGTATCCAAGTTCCACCAACGTCTGCTGGTCCTTGGTAGTGCTTTCTGGCACAGGTACCTCCTGCTTAGTAACCGAGTTCCAGTACCGTCAGCTGGTCTTCGGCAGTTCCATTGGCTCTTGTACCTTCTGCTACCCATCCGGGTTCCAGTACCGTCAGCTGGTCCTCGGTAGTTCCATTTGCTCTTGTACCTTCTACTACCCATCCGGGTTCCAGTACCGTCAGCTGGTTCTCGGCAGTGACTTTGGCATGGGTACTCCCTCCTGCCCAGCCTGGTTCCAGCACGCCAGCTGTTTCCGGGTAGTGTCAACGTCACTTTGCCTCCAATGCGTTGTCCTGTCGTGTTGCGGTCGGGTTAGAAGACTCTATGGTGCCTGCAGTTTAGGTGACTCCTATGTGGGCTGCGGGATCTGGCAATGAAGGCTGGTTCCATAGTGGCAATAGGACAAGCACCCCCTGTAGAACTGTGGGTTTTGGTAACTGCGGCCGGCTCGCGGCCTTGAACTTTTTTTTACATGGGTACCTTCTGCTACCCATCCGGGTTCCAGTACCGTCAGTTGGTTCTCGGCAGTTCCTTTGGATTAGGTGCCTCCTTCTCGGTATCCAAGTTCCACCAACGTCTGCTGGTCCTTGGTAGTGCTTTCTGGCACAGGTACCTCCTGCTTAGTAACCGAGTTCCAGTACTGTCAGCTGGTCTTCGGCAGTTCCATTGGCTCTTGTACCTTCTACTACCCATCCGGGTTCCAGTACCGTCAGCTGGTTCTCGGCAGTGTCTTTGGCACGGGTACTCCCTCCTGCCCAGCCTGGTTCCAGCATGCCAGCTGTTTCCGGGTAGTGTCAACGTCACTTTGCCTCCAATGCGTTGTCCTGTCGTGTTGCGGTCGGGTTAGCCGAGTCTATGGTGCCTGCAGTTTAGGTGACTCCTATGTGGGCTGCGGGATCTGGCAATGAAGGCTGGTTCCATAGTGCCTATAGGACAAGCACCCCCTGTAGGACTGTGGGTTTTGGTAACTGCGGCCGCTCGCGGCCTTGAACTTTTTTTTACATGGGTACCTTCTGCTACCCATCCGGGTTCCAGTACCGTCAGCTGGTTCTCGGCAGTGCCTTTGGATTAGGTGCCTCCTTCTCGGTATCCAAGTTCCACCAACGTCTGCTGGTCCTTGGTAGTGCTTTCTGGCACAGGTACCTCCTGCTTAGTAACCGAGTTCCAGTACCGTCAGCTGGTCTTCGGCAGTTCCTCAGCTTTCTTGTACCTTCTGCTACATTTCTAAGTTCAAGCTTTTTGAAATGGTTCTTGGTAATCACTCTGGATCTCCCTGACGAGGACCCTGAAGACGAGGACCCTGAAGACCAACCCTAAGAAGACGAGGACCCTGAAGACCACCCCGAAGAAGACGAGGACCCTGAAGACCACCCCGAAGAAGACGAGGACCCTGAAGACCACCCCGAAGAAGACGAGGACCCCGAAGACGAGGACCCAGAAGACCAACCTGAAGACAACGAGGACCCCGAAGACGAGGACCCCCGAAGACGACGACCCTGAAGACCACCCCGAAGAAGACCAAGAAGATGACCCTGAAGAAGTTGACCAAGAGGACAAAGAAGAGAAGACAAGCACCAAGATACAGAAGAACAAGAGACAGAAAACCAAGAAGCAGAAATACAAGAAGCTGCAGAACAAAAAGCGGAAGAACATTAAGCATAAGACTAAAAATCAGAGCAAAAGATAATATCTAAATTATAAGCAGAAGGTGAGTAAGCAGTGTATGGGGGTGAGTCCGTTCCTCCTCATGGTGCCCCTGGAAAAGACCTGCTGCTGCAGGCCAAACTGAACGCGGACAAATCCTGTTGTAAATCTTTTGTGACGGGCAGAACGAAAGGTGTAATGTCCAACCTTTTATAGATAACAACTACATGAATGCCTGTCACAAATAAGAATATGATGAAGAAGAAGAAGATGAAGAAGATGAAGAAGTAGAATATGAAGAATGTAAAAAAAAAGAATAATACGAAGAAGGTGAAGAAGAAGAAGATGAAGAAGGTGAAGAAGAAGAGGATGAAAAAGATGCTGAGGATGATGAAGGAGAAAGTGTGGGAGAAGTAAAAAAGAAGGTGAAGAGCATGGAAGTAGTGAAACATAAATATCTGACAAAATATAAAAATACTTAACATAGTCAATATTTCCGTAACTCAGAACGTCTTAAAAAAAATATTAATTCCTGCTATTCTATTCGATTGGGCTAAACCTCTATGCCTTTATTGTCTCCCCCACCTCCCCCAATACATTCTACATTATTCTTAGTTGTTTTCCTTCATGTAGAATTAACCTACAAGGAAAGAAAGGGTTTATTTTCATTCCGATATTTCTGTCCCATTGACTTGCATTGGTTTCTGGTATCGGAATCGGCGATATCCGATACTTTTTCGGTATCGGTCCGATCCAATCCGATCCGATATTTCCCGATATCGGAAGGTATCGCTCAACACTAGTCGTAGCACATTACCTACAAGTGGAAAGGAAAGTGTGAAGAAAGATACAAAAACCCAAGATGAGAAACTAAGAGACATTTATATAGGGTAGAGGCGGAAAGTTAAGGAGAACCAAAAATAAAATGAACAAGTATAACCTCCCAGAAACCTAACAGTAATAAAAGGAAAAGGTTCTGGGAGGGAAAGCAAACAGACTCACTTCAAGGTTACAACTGGTGTGTACCAAGGAAAGGTAAACCCCTTAGCTGAATGGCTGTAACTTCTGAACACACAACTCACAAAAAGGCATAGCCAGCAAAGAAGTGCAATGAAGGGTGAACATATAAAACGCCACCCAAAGTGTGACAGGGCAAACTAAAAATGAGAAAATGAGAAACACCTGAAGAGGAGCAAACCAAGAACATAAAAAAAGACAATATAAACCATCAGCATTTGAACAGGGAAGAAAGGACAATAGCTGAGCAGACAGAGGAACTGACCATGCAGCAATAGGTCACCGGATCGAATCCCCAAACTGAGCTATGACAGTGATTCTTCAATAGAAATATTTTTAACTGATAAAATGCAAAATATACCTTCCAACAAAAATATATACAAAGAGTAGCTCACTTTCAATGCATACTGCTACCTTAGATGGACATTACTGTATCATACGTGGATATACATGTGAAACTGGAGAAAGTGGAGGTGAAACCACACCGCCAGTAGTAAAAATGCAATAGGAAAATTTCCGAAAGTATAAAAGCATTTTTTATTTATCAACGCATTTCCAAGCATACCTGCTTCTTCATCAGCCCCACAGCTTCCTACACACAGTATGATGGGCCCCCTCTCCCCCATACACAGCATGATGGGACCCACTGTAGTCCCACACTGAATGATGGGCCCCAGTAGCCCCCATACTGCATGATGGTCCCCAGCAGTGGGGTCCCACAAGTACTATTAAATTGCAAAAAAAAACATCTAATAATCACCTAAGTCTGGATCCTGGCTAGCCTGCCAACAGACAGGACGAAAGCATGGGCATACTAATGCGGTGATTTCATTGTGTCGGCACACACAAAAGTCGTCAGTCTGGGCGTGATAACATCACCTTTTCCAGTGCGTCTCCCTGCTGTTTTGTAGCCCGCAGACCTAATGCGACCTGTGGCCTACGGAACGGGGAGCGGTAGTGCAGAGAGACCATGTCTCCCTGCTCTACCACAGTGTTTTGTGCGCAGCACTGCACGGCAATACAGTTTAGAGAGGTGATTGCTTCGGGTGAGCCTCTATGAGTGCGGGGTCCGGGGCGAAAGCACCCTTGGCCACCCCAGTATCTACGTTGCTGGTTATATGTCTATAATGTGCTTGTATTTGCTGTGTCTAAAAAAGAAATCATGTGATATATGTCATTTAACTTGAACCTAGGATACATTGCATTTGCTTGAATAAAGGGAAGTTTTGCCCTGAAACGTTGCACAGGTGTAAGGGTGTCTCGTTCCTCCTTGTAGTGTCTCAGCATGTAGGAGTTTCTCGTGTGGATCTACAGCAATGTCCATTTAAGGTATGCACCGAAAATGAACTACTTTTTTGCATATATTCTTGCTGGACTGTATCTTTTGCACCTTATTAGATAAAAAATGTTTGCCTGTAGTCGGCCACACCCACTGATTGGCCGCGTCACTACACAGCGCGCGGGCCTTGCTCAATATAAGTGTATGGAGAGCGAGGCCGAGCCCACTGGATAGTAGCATGTATAACTCATACATACCCTCTGGTCCTGACTCAGAAACCGGCTAATCCCCGCAGCGCATGGTGCACTCGTGGGGGGGATTCATAAGTCTGCAGTCACACAGAGTCAAACAGCGTGACTGCAGACTTATCAGTTTGGACCTGAAAACCCTTTTAAAGCTTGGTAATACTAATGATTTGGTGAAAAATGTATTTTATTGGAAAATTTGTAAAAAGTTAGCAAATTCAGATTTCTAAAGATACATTTATCTGTAGGCAGCACATTATTTACCACTTTGTGCTCATATTGATTTTTAAAAGTCTTAATAGCTTGTAAATTGAGTGTTCTGCACAGTTTTTTCATGGTATTTCAGCCTTATTTTTCAGAATTTCTAAGCAACAAATGTAGATATTAATGTGGATGTACTGTAAATATTGATAAAAAGGCAGAACCGATTTATAAACTGAATATATAGGAATAATAGAGACATTTGAAATAGTGCTGTGAATAGTTCATAGTGCTGTGTACATAAAATATGACCATGAAAACATATACATTTAAAATCAAATATCCAACTAATGCATAAATAATGCCCTAAGGTGGTACCAACAAAGCTGAAGGAGGTGCATGTTAATTACAACTAGTACTTCTACCCCAAGGTATTTTCCAAGACTGAAAATCATAAATATATTCCACATAGTGGCATGAATAATATCACTTGCTCTTGTTGCAGGCTATTCACATCTGTTTGTAGCCAACAAATCCCATCTGCATTATCTATGTAAGAAACAGGCAGTCATATTGATCCCTGCATCAGCTACAATAGTGCAACATCTCACTTTTCCACATTGTTAACAGGAGGTCACAATATTTGAGGGACTGTTTGAGAATGTGCATTTGGTCTGTCCTCCTGGTCCTTGAATAGAAGGCAATGACATCACTACCATTATATATCAATATATCTGACTCGCCCCCTGGGCCGCGTGGGGAACCCGGAACCGGGCCTCTGGTGGGATGCTGGGGGTGGTAGTCTCAGTGTGGCGGCGACCCGGTCCGTGGCTCAGGGTGGTCAAACCAGTGGCAGTCTTAGTGTAATAACAAATGTCCGACTACGCCACCCGTGGATTGCGGTCAGTGGGGACCGCCGCTGCGCTGCAGACCGCTGAGGCTGATGTTGTTTGCGCAGCCGAGTATGGGATAACTCCCCACGGGAGAAGTATTGCCTCAGGGCAGCTAGTGTGGATGATGGGAGTGATGGTGTGAGCGTCCCAGTACTAATGGTGCCGGTGCGGCGATGAAACACAGAGACGTGGGGTTGCAGTTTCCAATGCTTTACTCACAGTTGTTATTCGTGTCAATCCTGCAGGCGATGACTGCCCAAGCCGTGCTGCGTCCACCAGGCAGGGGACTCGACCAACTCCCAGGCAATTCCAGAGCGTGGCACAGGGCTCCCTTCTCTTCCTTTCTCTGGCCGTCCCCACCAGTGACCCACCGTTGTCCAGCATCCTCGGGCCTTCTATTGGCGAAACCTATCTCCGGTATCCCTGACCCTATATGGTATGCTTTCCTGGTAGATGTAGTGAGAGGTTGCACCAAGATGTGGTCACAACCTCCGGTCTTTGGCTGAGGAATTTGTTGCCTCCACCAATTTGGGTTCCGGTACCCTGCTCTGCCAACCCGTCACCCGCAATCTCCTGGGTCCTTAGGGTTCCCTCTGTCCTCGTGTCTCTGGGTCTTTCTTGATGTTCTTGTTCCTTTCTTACTTTCCTTTCTGTTCCTTCTCTCTCTCTCTCTCAGGCCCCGGCCTCCTGACAAGGCCTGCCTGGGGAGCAGAGCCCATGCAGCAGCTCTGCTCCTTGTCACTCCTCCTCGGACTGTACTCCACTCTGAACTCACTCTGTCCTAAGATGGTGCCCACCTTTTATACCTCCCTCTAGCACCCGAGCCCAGGTGACTAGCAACCAATGGGCTCCTACCTATGCCCAGAGACCCACCCCTATCTGCTCCTACACCACTGGGTTTTCCTCCCCCTCCCCACTCCAGCCAGGGACATAAGCTGTCGTGCCTGCACTTCTGTGGGAGCACCGTTGAGCTGTCCCTCGGAAATGGGGTGTGTGTGGTGCATGCAGCTAAACGAGTCCTGGTCCACACGCCATCCTTACCCGGGAGTGGAATATCACACCTCTGGTCTGAGGTGCAATACCCCTGTAGCAGCCGAGCCCTCGGGGTGCTACATATCTCTTCTAAATGAAGCACCCTAAAGCCTCATGCTCATTGCCATATTATCAATACAGACCTGCAAAATGATATTACATTATACTCTACTGTACTTCCAATTCCAGCCCAAAAAAGTGCTTTTCTACAGGTTAATGATTAATACATAGAAGAAAAATTGTGGCATGCTCTATAAATTGCATTCCGTCTTACAAATTTATTTGCTCTTATAAGTAGTAATTTTGACTACAGGTTTTTCTCACTGATTTTTGCATATAGAGCTGAGTTCTTTTCACCAGTTGCCTACTGTGGCTTATTGATGGAGTTCCTGAGCATTGAGAACCCTATGTAAATGGCAAGCTAAATAGGGTAAATGAAAAAGGGGTCACCATACAAGAGATACTTTCAGTTCTATACAGTTTCTAAGGCTGTCATAGCACTTACTGTTTTGCAGTGGTTTGAAGATCACTATAATAACCCTGACCCTAATATTTTATCAAATGGACACAGGTCACCATAGTTCCACTTGGAGTGCCATTGCAATAACATGCAATTGCTGATTTTGGCAGACATTAACAGAGTTTGGAAATACTCAAATTGCATTCGATTCAGGGTTTTAAAACCTCACATCGTGTCCAGTGTAAACGTTGCTGGGCTTTACATTACTGATTCTCTTTCTGCCAGAAAGGACTTAAGAGGATAATAGGATTATTCCATTAAGTAGTGTGCCTGTCTCTGTTTTAATTCCACACTATATGCCCAGGAACATTTCTTCTACAAGTGCCAGTCTTTGCTTTCCTTGCTCCATCAAACAGAGGCACAGTGGTGTCAGTAGGGCTGCCTTGCTCTTTATGGAAGACCTCCTTTCTTACACAAGATAAAGAAAGAAGGGTACAGCTGAAATGGCCTTTACTAGATATCATTAAAATATTGCCTTAAGGCACACAAACAAATACTGTATAACATAGAAATAGACATAAAATTTGTGAAAAAATGATCAAATGCTGTTAGCTCAGATGGATATATAGAAAGACATCAAGCTATAGGCTATAACGTCTAACAAGACGACATGTAGTCCAGAGAGACCCAACCATTCAGAGTCTCTCACAAAAGCCTATTCTTATATAACAGTCATAGATCATTTATTTTGATTCAAAAAAGATCCCCGGTGGAGGCGACATCAGTACAATATAAGATGACTCCTGAATCCTCTAATTCATCTCAGCATATCACCTGTTAATGTGAATATGCTTAATAACTAGCTGCAGTTAGCAGTATAATCACCAAATAACTTCCCCAAGCTGGGATATAACAGCAGGTTCCCTTGCAAAAAAAAAAAAAAGGTTCATATAGTATGAAGTATGCACAGATGAAGCAATACCTCCCACTATAGTTGTAGATATTTCAGATAAAGTGCATATAGAGTTAAAGTGCATAAATAATTACTCATCTTAATATGCAGGGATGCTGCCTTCCCAGTGTAGTATAGGGGTTCCACATTCCTCGACGCGTTTCCTCGTGTAAATCAAGGTTCATCAGGAGAAAAAATGGGATGATAATATAATTAGGTATCCTGCTGATGGTTTGCAGTCTATCTTATGCTGCCACGAGCCCTCTTAATATACCCCATCTGATTTAATTAATCAACCCCTCCTTCCTTAATCTGGAGGAAAAACCTCCATTGATGCCATCAGAAGAAATTGTCCCCTCCCTGTGCAGCAACGCATGTCTAACATACCTTCATCCACTAAGGCCTTAATGAGTTGCCACCATTAAGGAACACATATCTTGGTTTTGAGCAGTATGTGCCTCAGACCTCTAGTGGATGAAGGTATGTTAGACAGTTTGTGTTTCCCTGTGGGGGTGGTGCGTATCTGATATAGTGCAATGGGAAGGAGCTCAGGCCACTGGGCCGTAGTTTCCTGCATCATTTTGGTTAATTGCCCTTTCAGTGTGCCATTCAATCTCTCCACCTTGCCACTTGACTGTGGATGGTAAGGAGTATGTAACGCCACTGTTGATCCGATCATGGTAAGTATTTCTTGATATACGCATGAGGAAAAGGCTGGTCCTTGATCACTTTTGATAACTTCTGGGACTCCATACCGGCTAACAACTTCAGAGACCAGCTTCTTGGCGGTGGTACGGTTGCAGCCTCTACCAATGTATCTTCAGTTGTGACAGCATATCCAGTATCCAGTATGAAACCTGCCAGAGGTGTCAACATATCTGGATCCATCCGTATATAATGTAAGTTCTGGATCATCCAAGGGTACTTCCCCCACTAGAACAAGTGGAGTTGACTCCGCAGTAATTTGTTCCAGACAATCATGCGGTGGAGTCTCTTTCCCCTCTCCTTCAGGTGCTGGTAGCAGGGTGGCCGGGTTGATGGTGGTGCACCGGTGTAATTTCACATTTTCTGGCAAAATCAACGAACACTGCAGCCGTAGATGTCTCTGTGTAGACAGATGTTTAGGTTGCTGTGTGGCGTGAACCGCTCGTAGACAGCTGGGGGAGGCCCTGGCTACTGGGTCCAGATGTGCTGAGTAATAACCAACTGGGCGCTGCTTTGTACAGTGTCTCTGGCTGAGTACTCCGGCTGCATACCCTCCCGTCTCAGAGACATACAAATGGAAAGGTTGAGTATAGTCCGGATTTCCAAGGGCAGGGGCTGTCATTATCCTTGACTTTAGTTGCTCAAAGGCTTGTTGCAATAGTTCTTGGTGGTCCTTGTTGTTTACATTAGCCAGAGTGTCTTCTTTTAATGCATCATATAGGGGCTGCATCAGACGTGAAGCGTCTGGGATTCATTGTCTGCAATATGTACATAGTCCGAGGAACTGTTGCAGCTCTATGGGATCTTTTGGGAATGGTAGCAGGTAGATGGCCGTCTTCCTTTCTTCTGTGAGATGTCTGGCACCCTGAGTAAGGCAGTGGCCTAAGAAGACCACTTGACCAAGGCAAAACTGAAGTTTCGAGGCTTAGACTCGACAATTCAGTTCTGCTAGATGCCTGAGGAGGCTAACACTGGCCCTGATGGACATTTGCTCCGTGGGGGCACACAAAAGAAGATCATTCACGTATTGTAAAAGTACTACCTCAGAGTTGTCCAGCTGCCACGGCAGCAGATAGCTAGACATGTTCTTTGCAAACTGATTAGGGCTATTCTGCGCACCCTGTGGCATCACCGTCCAAGTCAATTGCCTGCCCTGATATGTAAATGCAAACAGAAACTGACAGTCTTTGTGTAGTGGAATGCTGAAAAAAAAAACGTTTGCTAAATCAATTACTGTAAACCAGACAACGTGTATGTGCATCTATTAGAGACTTAAGCAAATATGACCATCTAGAGAATTAGTTTACATCACCATATTTTAGCCCTAATGTCAAAGTGGACATAAATATGTGATGTTGAGGGTAGTGGATTGATCAGCCAACTTATCCTGAGCCCATATTTTAAGGACTTGACAGAAGTTAACCCCACTCTCATACGTTTTGGCGTCTAATGCTCTGTCACACACTGATCATGATGATCTTCCTCATACACATTCCGGGTGTAGTGTGTATTGCTGCCTGTATTCCGGGTGTGCCAAGATGGCCACCACCAGAAGGAAGCACACTACAGGAGGGGTGCCCCAAGATGGCCGCCACCAAAGGGACTTCTGGTCAGAGGCCGGAGGTGATGCAATGGGTGTAGCAACAAGGCCGCTGCAGGAAGGGTTGGAACTTTGGACGGACATAGGTATAACAGATGAGGATGGGGCACTAGGAGAGACTTGGGTAGTAGCGAGGGGTGGCCTCCTGGACGGGGTGCGTGACATGCAACACAATAATCTACTGACAATGGATTCTGCTGGCCACAATTAGAACATTCCCAACAATTCATTACGCCGCCATTATCGGAGAACAGTATCTTTGTAATACACATAACATAGCGTCTTTCCCTTATTGTCTGCAATTTCTAAATTCTCTGCTGTTCCGTACCAAGCCAAAGCTATTTGTAACAATCCTTTATCTTCTAACTTGCCCTTTTTCTTCTTCATAATTAAATCGGCCTTTATCTGGTAGCTTGCATGTTTTAGTTAACTGTTTAAGTTTCTGTACATAACTTTTCCCTTCTTTCAATAAACCGAGCGCAGCATTTTTTTCACATCAGCTGCATTTTGTAGCACAAAACAGTCAGACACTGCTCTTACAGTGCTAGATAATTCTCCCTTCTTTACATAAAAATAATTAAAACAACCAGGCTTTGTCTCCTCCTCTGCGAGCGAGATGGCGGATGGCAGGCTGAGGTCTCCCTCCCATAAGAAAATTTAACACCTTAAACACTTTTGGCGCATTCTTAAATGATCTTTTCTCTTCTCGACCGATCATGATATTCATCACATCCTCTCCCTCCTGTCTCTCTCTCTTCCCTACTGTCTCTCTCTCTCCCCTCCTGTCTCGATCTCCCCTCCTGTCTCTCTCTTCCCTCCTGTCTCTCTCTTCCCTCCTGTCTCTCTCTCACCTCCTGTCTCTCTCTCACCTCCTGTCTCTCTCTCTCACCTCCTCTCCTGACTCTCTTCCCTCCTCTCTCTCTCTCTCTCTATCTTTCTCACAGGGGAGACTAATTCTTTCTGCTCCACGGAAACATTGATTAATCACTACTGCCACTTCTCAACCAACAAAAATCCTTAATTTTTGTGCACAGCAGAGTCCGGCCGGACCTCCCAGCTGTTCCACTGACTTTATTTCACCCCCTCCCATCGGGGAAGCCTTTCACGGCTGATGAAAGGAGGAGGGAGCACTTTTGCAATCCTCCGGACACTCGATATATGTATATCTACGTGCGTGTCCTACCCAATCTTCGATCACCTGCCGCGACTGAAACTAACAATGTCCAGTCTCCTAAGAATCTTTGTCAGAAGTTAAGGAAGGGAAGATTCACACAATATTCACTTGTCAATCCGAGGTGATATTGTTTTAAAAGTAAATAATATCAGACCCCTAATTGGACTACACCCCTTATAGTCTCACCTTTGACTATATCCAACCAAGACGTCCGGAGAGACGGCAAACAACCACACACCACGTGGAAACCACGCCAAATGGTCAGTAACACTAGTAAAGAACTTGTGCACTTACCGTGGCTTTTTGTGGGGGATGATCAGTCCCAATTCCAGTGGGGGAGGCTGAAAGCAAGTCTCTCTTTGTGAACGTCCAGAGGTGGTCGGGCGTCCCTGGTTAGAGATCCGAGTCACGGCACCAGCTGTTAAGGGAGGGCAATGGCCCTTCACGGTTGACCAAGTGAGTGTCAAATTATTATGTTGATTGCGCAATCCACAGAAAACCAAACGGAGGCAATGCTCTGTATGGGAGGATTCAAAGAATCTCTGATCCCGTTTATTTTGCTTAGCATTTTATATTGTTGTGAGTTTATTAATGTCCAATCATCTACTGCCGTTCAACAGTACTACAGGCTTGAGTCAATGTTAGTGCAATTATTACGGAAACACATATATGGTCATATTATCGTTAGTTCGAATCACGCTGGAAATTTACAAGGTCAATCCTGGCCTAGACTAGTTAGAATGAGCGTCTCAGCCCAGACAAAGGGCTGAGACGCTCATTCTGCTTCGGCTTTATGCTTACACCAGGGATCCAGTCTCTCTGCCCTTGTTCATATGTATGTCACTTGACAAATGGTAAGGCTTTTAATATTAGAGTTAGGACTGTCCCATAAGGGTTGCCGTTAAGTAGCGGGATGGCTTTCACATTATTTTGATCAAAATTATGTTAACTAAATACCCTTTATTATTTATTATTATTTTTGCACTGTGCGATTTATACATTTACTTTCAGTTATTTGGGTATTTTTCTTGTCTTTGGTTTCTCTCTACCAATATATCTGTTTAAAAGAGTCTGGTGTAGGCCAGAGAAATAGAACTGTTTTCCTCTTCCACGGTTCTAATCTCCTTTTTATTAGCCTTTTTCCATTGATAGTGCGAGTGTAAGCTATTTTACTTCATTTACAATGGGCAAGGCACGTGACAAAGGACGTGGAACTGGACGTTCTGGTGATGGTGCGTGTAGAGGACTGGGCCTTGGCCAAGGTGAAAATGTGCCACAACCAACAGCCACATCTTCTCGCTCCCACTTCTTGACCGAATTACTAGGGAAGCACACTACAACACCAGTATTGTGAACTGATCAGTGTGAACAGGTTATTAATTGGATAGCAGATAATACTTCCAGTTACCTGGGCACCACCATATCCGGTCTGTCTTCCACACGGTCAAGTTTTGGTAGCCGTGAGTCTCGACCGCATACTCCTCCTCACCCTGATGCTCCTTCCTCCCACCATGCCGAGTGTCGTCAGACAGCAACTGATCCCTCACTTGGACACTCTGAAGAGCTGTTCACTGGTCCATTTCCATATTTGTGCCCCTCGCCTGCTCCGCTTGAAGTGGTGGAAGAGGAGATCTCATGTAGCGATGCCCAAATATTTGAACAGCCATGGCCAGAGGAAGTCGACGCTGGCAATTTGTCACAAGAGGTGGACGATGACGAGACACAATTGCCACGAAGTGAGGAGGAGGATCGTAGTGCGCAAGTGGAAGAGGAGGAGGTGGTTGATGATATAGTAACTGACCCAATGTGGCAGGAGAACACGCAGAGCGAGGCCAGCAGCACACAGGGAGAGGGAGGCAGAGTACCACAACAGGCAGGAAGAAGCAGTGTGGTGGCCGCACACATAAGGTGGGCAACAGTTCCCCGTAACACCAACACGAGGGACGTTGCCAGTATAACCGGTAGGTTTTCCAGAGTCTGGAATTTTTTTAAAGACTCTGCTGATAACCCCAAAAAGGCCATTTGTACCACCTGCCATGCCAGCATCAGCAGGGGTGACAAAACTACCAGCCTGACCACCACCAGCATGATCAGGCACATGTCAGCAAAGCACCCGACTTTGTGGGGCAACCCCAGGGTCCACGACCAGTGTCAGCGGGTGTCACCACTGCTTCTTCCGCTGTTGTGTGGGTAATAGAACCCCCTGTTGTGCATGCAAGGCAATCCCCTGTCCATACTGCATGCAAAGATGCCCCCTCTTCTCAGTCTTCACTTGTTATGGCAGTTTCTCAAGAAACAGCATCAACGTCCACGTCCCACCACAGCGTTCAATTGTCCATATCCCAGAGCTTTGAACGAAAGCGCAAATTTGCAGCCAACGCCCCACAGGCCACAGTCCTAAATTAGCACACTTCACGACTGCTTGCGATGGAAATGTTGCCTTTTAGGCTGGTGGAGACGGAATCCTTCCGCAACCTTATGGCTGTGGCCGTCCCTCGGTACTCGGTCCCCAGCCGACACTATTTTGCCCGGTGTGCAATCCCCGCACTACACAAGCATGTGTCCCAAAACATCTGCCGTGCCCTCAACAACGCAGTTACTGGGAGAGTCCACCTGACAACGGACACGTGGACAAGTGCTTGTGGCCAGGGAAGGTACATCTCTCTGACGGCACACTGGGTAAACATAGTGGAAGCCGGGACCCAGTCGGACCTTGGGACGGAACACATCCTCCCCACACCGAGGATTGCGGGCCCTATGTCAGTCAGAGTTGCCCCCACAGTGTACAGCTCCTGCGCATCCTCCTTCTCCTCCTCCTCCTCATGTTCAGCCTCCATCTCAGATATCACCACATCAGTTACAAGTTGGAAGCACTGCAGTACTGCCTCAGCCAAGCGGCAAAAGGCTGTGCTGAAACTCATAAGCTTAGGTGATAAACCTCACACTGCTTGTGAGTTGTGGACAGCTGTGAAAGAGCAGACAGATCTGTGGCTGAGACCGCTGAACCTACATCCAGGCATGGTCGTGTGTGACAATGGCCATAACCTTGTGGCGACTCTGAGGCGAGGTGAGATCACACACGTACCATGCCTGGCTCATGTGTTTAACCTCGTGGTTCAGCGGTTTCTTAAATCGTACCCCGAGTTGCCAGATCTGCTCGTCAAGTACGCCGCCTGTCAGCTCATTTTCGCATGTCGGCTACAGCTTCCGCCGCCCTTGCTGTGTTGCAGCAGTGTTTGCAGCTTCGGGCACACTGACTGGTGTGTGATGTCCCCACACGTTGGAACTCTACCCTCCACATGTCGCAAAGGATTTCTGAGCAGAAGAGAGCCGTTGTGGAGTACCAGCTGCAACAAGGCCATCGATATTCAGGTCAGACTCCACACATAAGACCTCAGGAGTGAACCTGGATGTCTGACATATGTACCATCCTGACAAACTTTGAGGAGTCCACCAAGATGGTGAGTGGCGATGACGCCATCATTAGCATCAGCATCCCATTTGTCTGTCTTTTGCAATGTTCTCTGCAGAGAATTAAAGAGGAGGCATTGCAGCCAGAGAATGATGAGATGGATCAAGAACCTGTAATGGGCGATTACACACAGCCCAGCCTCATCTCATCCCAATGTGCATTGGGGGACAATGAGGGAGAGGAGGAGGAGGCGGAAGAACAGGAGCTGGTATCATGCTCTGTAGACGGTAGTACCTGTACAACTGTCATACCGTCGGTTCAGCGTGGGTGGCCTGAGAACAGGGAAGAGGAGGAGGAGAGCATGGTCAGTCGTCATCTTGGTGAGGACACAGAAGTCTTGCCCGTTACCAGTCTGACACGCAAGGCTAACTTTAAGTTACGCTGCCTTAACCGTGACCCTCGCGTTGCCAAAATGTTGGGTGACAGTCATTACTGGTTGGTGACACTTTTAGACCCCCGCTACAAGGAGAACTTTCACTCTCTTATTCCTGAGGTGGAGAGGTCTACAAAAATGGGGCAGTACCAGAAGGCCCTTGCTGCAGAACTGTTAAAAAAAATTCCCATCTGAACACTCTAGCTGCAGAGGTCACAGTTCGTTGATCAACCAAGGCATACAGGCGAGAGAGACGCAACTCCAATCCAGCAGAGGCAGGCGAACACTGTCAACATTCTAGGACAGTTTTCTGAGACCCGCCCAGCTTACAGGCCCTGAGGTGCGTGGTACTCTCACAAGGAGTAGAAAGTTTCAAAAGATGGTACCTTGCCGACTGTACCAGCGTCCTCCGTGATTCCTCTGTGCCTTTTAATTATTAGGTATCCAAGCTGGACACTTGGAATGAACTCGCTCTGTACGCCTTGGAGGTCCTGGCCTGCCCTGGCGCTAGGGTGTTATCGGAGCGTGTTTTTAGTGCCGCTGAGGGAATTATAACTGATAAGCAAACTCGCCTGTCAACTGACAATGCTGACAAGCTGACCCTTATCAAAATGAACAAGGGCTGGATTGGGCCAGACTTCTCATCACCACCAAATGACGGCAGAGTAACATAAAGTCAAATCCACTGTGTTATTTCGGGAGGTGTATTCCCATGCACCGCTTCACACCCACACATGGGTATACGCTTCCTCAATTCGGCTTTTTTTTGCTCTTCTCCTTATCCTCAGCCTCCACCACCACTATACCACCAGGGTGACCGTGGTCTGTGTTGCCAGCATTACAAGTTCCTCCGTCCTAATTTTTGGCGGCTTTTGCTTGGAAGGCATAGGCAAAGACTATGGGAGACCCACTCCCCAATAATGGGAATAATGTTTTTAATATGCTGTACTGCATGGCTCTTGTAAGGGGCATTAAAACCGTCTTGTTAAACCACTCTGACCTCAACGTCTCTTCCAAGGGGCATTTAAACCGTCTTTTTACACTACTGCAACCTCGACGTCTCTTCCAAGGGGCATTAAAACCGTCTTGTTAAGCTAATGCTACCTCCACCACTCTTCCAAGGGGCATTGAAACCATCTTGTTAAGCTACTGCCACCTCCACTGCTGTTCCAAGAGGCATTAAAACTGTCTTTTTAATTACTCTGACCTCCACGTCTCTTCCAAGGGGCATTTAAACCATCTTGTTAAGCTACTGCGACCTCCACCACTTCTCCAAGGGGCATTAAAACCATCTTGTTAAGCTACTGTAACCTCCACCACTCTTCCAAGGGACATTTAAACCGTCTTGCTAAGCTACTGCAACCTCCACGTCTCTTCCAAGGGGCATTAAAACCATCATGTTAAACTACTGCGACCTCCACCACTTTTCCAAGGGGCATTAAAGCTGTCTTGTTAAGCTAATGCGACCTCCACCACTTTTCCAAGGGGCATTGAAACCGCCTTGTTAAGCTACTGCGACCTCCACGTCTCTTCCAAGGGGCATTTAAACCATCTTGTTAAGCTACTGCAACCTCCACGTCTCTTCCAAGGGGCATTAAAACCATCTTGCTAAGCTACTGCGACCTCCACCACTTTTCCAAGGGACATTAAAGCTGTCTTGTTAAGCTAATGCGACCTCCACCACTTTTCCAAGGGGCATTGAAACCGTCTTGTTAAGCTACTGCGACCTCCACGTCTCTTCCAAGGGGCATTTAAACCATCTTGTTAAGCTACTGCAACCTCCACGTCTCTTCCAAGGGGCATTAAAGCCATCTTGTTAAGCTAATGCGACCTTCACCACTTTTCCAAGGGGCAATAAAACCGTCTTGTTAAGCTACTGCGACCTCCACCACTTTTCCAATGGGCATTAAAGCTGTCTTGTTAAGCTACGGTAACCTCCACCACTCTTCCAAGGGGCATTTATACCATCTTGTTAAGCTACTGCAACCTCCACGTTTCTTCCAAGGGGCATTAAAACCATCTTGTTAAGCTAATGCGACCTCCACCACTTTTCCAAGGGGCATTAAAACCGTCTTGTTAAGCTACTGCGACCTCCACATCTCTTCCAAGGGGCATTTAAACCGTCTTGTTAAACTACTGCAACCTCTACATCTCTTCCAAGGGGCATTGGAACCGTCTTTTTAAGCTAATGCAACCTCCACCACTTTTCCAAGGGGCATTAAAACCTTCTTGTTAAGCTACTGCGACCTCCACCACTTTACCAAGGGGCATTAAAGTAGTCTTGTTAAGCTACTGCGACCTCCACCACTTTTCCCAGGGGCATTGATATTGTCTTTTTATTCCACTGCGACCTCCACCACTTTTCCAAGGGGCATTAAAATCGTCTTGTTAAGCTACTGCGACCTCCACCACTTTACCAAGGGGCATTAAAGTAGTCTTGTTAAGCTACTGCGACCTCCACCACTTTTTCAAGGGCCATTGATATTGTCTTTTTATTCCACTGCAAACTCCACCATTCTTCCAACGGGCATTGCATTTCCTCCTAATTTTAGTCAGCGTTTGCTTTTCAATGCATAGGCGAACACTAAGGGAGGCCCACTCCCCAATAATGGGTAGAAGGTTTTTAGTATGCTGTAATCTACATCTGTTTCAAGGGGCATTGCAGTTCCTCATAATTTTTGGAAAGCCTTCCATTCACTGCTTAGGCCAACAGTGCACAGGAGACCCAGTTGCTATAAATAGAAAAAACGGTTTAGTTAAGGCCCTCTGACCTCCATGTCACTTCCAAGGAGCATTGGAGTGCCTCGAAAATTTTTGGTAGGCATTGCACTCACTGCATTCCCTATAACTGTGTAGTCGAACCTCTCCTTTTGGTACAGAAACATATCCTACTAGACATGTGTGGTTGACTGGCCTGATATTGATGTGAATGGTCCCTGTTCCTCCTGCTCTTTCTCCTTTGCCACCACCTCATCCATCATTCATCACCTGAAACTTTGTTTTAACAGGAGTCATAGAACTGGGATAGTAGCAGGAAAACATCCAGCAATCCTCGGAGGTAGCATATGCGCCAAAATGCTGACCACCTCAGGCCTTGCCGCTACTGCATACATGCGCCTGCATTCCAAGAAAACAAAGCAGATGCTAACTTCTAGCATCATCTTCATGCTCCTCACCTTGGCACTCTCAACTCCCCTGATGGAGAAGCCAGAGCCCACCGGAGGAGTCTGGTTCTCTGGTGGGCTCGTCCAATGCTGCACTAAAGCAGGCCGGGCTAAGAAAAGTGTGGGGGGATGTTCCAAGGAGAAATAGAGGCGGCTGGGGTCGGTTTATGGACACCCAGCCGCCCCCAGGTGGCTAGGGACCTTGTGTGGACATCCGGCCGCAGGGCGGCTGGGGACTGAGTATGGATACCTTGCTGTCGAAGCAGCCATGAGGTAGTGGCCAGCTTCGGCCTCCTCCAAACTAAAAGGCCCCATTTCAAGTGCAAGCAAGCTAGCAGTATGGTATTGCAGCCTGGGGGTGGGTGGGTGGCAGGCTGCATACTTGCGCTTGCATTGCAAGGAATGGGTGAGGTACAATTGAACACTGCCCTGGGACAAGGACTTGCACGGGGATAGTTGCAAGTCTGCATCTTCTGATGCGGAAAGGATCACTTCTGATGGGCACACTTTTAGGCAGTGACCTGTGTGTCAGGGATGCTTCCGGGGGTCTTCCCCATGCTGTTCCCATGTCTTTTCAGCACTGTATGCATGTGTCACACAGCACATGGCCAGATAAGGTTGTAAAATGTTAAAATGACATTTCCCAGTGAATGCATTTGTCACGGTTGAAAGCAATACAAAAGTGCAAAAACGCATAAAAAATGCTACTTGTGAACATAGCCCAAGGTGTGGAGGAGTATTTTTGTTTTTGGTTATTTATTTTACCTTATACACAAGTCTTTACCCTGGAAAGGAAGTTCCTTAACATATTTCACAGGAAAACCGTTTCAGTATCGTTTTTGAACGTTTTATTGTTGACAGCAGTGACCTGGAGGTCAGAAGCGCTTCCTGGGGCGATGCCCATGCTGTCCCCATATCTTTTGAGCACTGTCACTATTGTTTTGGGCACTTTTTAGGCTTTCTACAGACTGCCGGGGGTGCCGCCTCAAAACATTGGGCTCGTTGCTCGGGTCGTGCACCCGAGTATCACGGCGAGCTCGGCCCGAGCTTCGAGCACCCGAGCATTTTAGTGCTCGCTCAACACTACTGGTTACATTTTTTAAAAGATATAAAGGTTATGCTAACTTGGTTAAGTTGTGATCACACAACAATTTTGGATCATATGATCCCAGCTGCTGCAGGTTCAAGGGTCTTCAGACCAGATGTGAACGTGAAGAAGAGACATGTTTTTTTGTCATGAAGAAGTATGTTATCTTTGAAACGCATTGACAAATAAAAAAACGCATACCCTTCCTGTGTGTGCTTGGATTTGCTATTCCATCCACCAGCAGTGCAGAACATCTACTATTTCCCTTCTTCACAGTCTTTTTTTAGTGACAGTTTTATCCAATAATCTACAATTTATTACTTAATGATACATTTCATTTCCTCTGCCCAAGTGCATGACCTTACATTTATCTTTAGTAAACTTCAATTGCCATTTCTTAGCCCAGGCCTCCAGCTTCCATAAATCTATCTATAACATCAAATGATCCTCCCCTCTATTGATTACCTTTGAGAGTTTATTATCATCTGCAAATAATGAAAGTCTACTCCATATGCCCTCTACAAGGTCATTAATAAATATGTTAAATAGAAAAGGGTCCAATACTGACCCCTTGTGGTACACCCCTTTAAACTGTGACCCAATTCGAGTGTGTTTCATTAATAACCACCGTATGTTTCCTATCATTGAGCCAGTTGGTAACCCAGTTACACTTACAGTATCTTTTATATATTAGCTATATGAATACAAAAATATAAATAAAACCCAAATTTATGTCATTAATTGTCTACCAATTTTTCTAGATTAGCTAGAATAAACTGGGCCAATAGCTTTTGTTACAGATTGCCATTTGTCATGTTTGCATAGACAGTTGGCATCACTCGCTGTTCTATACTAATTAAAAGTAGTCAACTTTTAGCAGAGAGAAAAGTGGCAATATCTGAATTTAGAAAGGAATTCTAAGACAACTTCATTAGTATTGTTCATGGATTTGGCAATGTATAAATGGCTGATGTATAGTGAATTAATCAAGAAATTCATTGTTTTTGTGAAAAAATAAGCGATCAAACAAATGTCCGCAGTTAACAGAAATCTGGCTTGAATTCCTGGCAACGAATAAACCATATTAATCATGTCTCAGAGAGGCAAATGTATTGCAGGAAACCAGCATTGATAGATTAACTGGAATAATTTTACCAGGGCAGTTTTTGAGGTTAAAATTTACAGAGTATCTGCATGTATAATAAACATATCAACTTCATATACAGTATCAGCAGGTCTGGTGCATTCCTAAATTCTTCGACTCCATTCTCTCTCCCTAACAAAACGTATTCCTTCTCACTACACTGCACCAAATCAAATGCTGTTTCTCCTTAAATCTTATTCATACTTTTTTAATACAGCATCATAAAGGTCATGAATTCTAAATGCCATGGACCATATGAATACACTGCATAGTAAATACCTTGGTTTCTTCACCCTCCTCCCACTGTAGTAAATGGAAGATGTCCAACCTGGCTACAAAGGGCCATCTGCCCAATATTTGTCGCACATGGCTCATAATGCTAAGAATGGTATCAAGGTGTCAAGACTAATGGTCTCTGTAATCCCAGCGATACCCCCCCTTGGTTCTGAGTTCCTGTTGGTCTCCGGAGCTGTAAGAGTTCATAGAAGTTATGGTCCTTTGTGAAGTGTTAAGACCCCCATACACATTAGAGTAATATTGGCTGAACTCGACGTATGGAGGTGCCAGGCAGGGCCACCATCAGTTCATTACTGCCCTTACTGGTGTATGGGGCCCAGTGAGCATAGGGGCCACCGCTCTGCTCACGGGCCCCAGAAAACTGAACTTGCGTCCTCGGATGCATGTTCACTTGAGATCTATTGCCGTGCGGGAGTCTTCCCGCACGGCAATAGTTAACAGCCGCAAGCCAATCACAGGCCGGCAGCTGACATCAGCCAGTCCCTGGCGTATGACATCACTGCCGGCCTGTAACTGGCTGGCATCCACGCCTCAGATCGACGAAGGCGAGTCGTCACTGAACCAGAGGCATGGTAAGGAGAAACTTTTTTTCCTTTTTTACTTTCTTGTAAAGCTGTACCATGGGGGCACAATGGAGACATGGGTAGTATCAAGAGAAGAAAGAAACAATGCAATTACGGATATGCACACCAGAGTAAAGAATGAATTATATCAAAATTTCAAACTTTATTGATATACACTGACACATTAAAAACAATTAAAACCAAAGACCAAAGACCATAAGGTAGACCATGTCCAGAAAATCACCAAGTTATAGACAATAAGGTTCATATAATAGTGATTACAGCATGGATAGAGATCGGTCCATCCCCACAACAATGTCTATCGTAATCACCATGGATCATGCCAAACAATTAGCATGAAATTGTGCCCACAGCTGGATGGGAAAATCATAAAGAACAATCTATAATATAACGGGAGATGCGTGTCTCTGTCTGAAGCCTTTATTGACTGTGCATGCGCGACGCGCAGTCTGGCTCCAGACAGAAGCGCGCATGGAGCCGTTACAGGTAAGAGGAGTGTATGGCGCCGGAGATCATGGTATGCATAGACGCTGAACGCATACCGCGATCTCTGGCTCCATACTTACATACTTACCTGACCGGGAGGAGCGTTGCCGTGGCGCCTCTATTCGCTGGAGACCGGGGCAGGAGTGAGGCATCGGATCGGCGCATACGCATAGCGTTATCCGGCACCATTTTACTGAAGACACATTTGCAGTGTGTCTTCAGCAAAAAGGTGCCGAACAGCGCGCTATGGGCATGCGCGTACTCCGGCGCCACAGTCCTCCGCCGGCCTCCGGCAGCACAGGGAAGAAAGGTGAGTATAAGTGTTTATTTTTTTGTATGTATGTACAGCGTGAAAGGGATGAAGGGGCCACACATACCAGGATTGAGGGGGTGAGGGGGGCCACACATACCAGAATTGGGGGTGAGGGGGCCACACATACCAGGATTGGGGAGATGAGGGGTACCACACATACCAGGATTGTGGGGTGAGGGGACTATGCATACCAGGATTGCAGGGTGAGGGGATCATGCATACCAGTATGAGGGGTACCACACATACCAGGATTTGGTGGTGAGGGGACCATGCATACCAGGATTGTGGGGTGAGGGGACCATTCATACCAGGATTGCGGGGAGAGGGGACCATGCATACCATGATTGGGGGGTGAGGGGTACCACACACACCAGGATTGGGGGGTGAGGGGACCATGCATAACAGGACTGGGGGGTGAGGGGACCATGCATACCAGGATTGAGGGGTGAGAGGACCATGCATACCAGGATTGGGGGGTGAGGGGTACCATGCATACCAGAATAGGGATGAGGGGTACCATACATACCAGGATAGGAATGCGGGGTACCATGCCTACCAGGATGAGGGATGGGGTGCTATGCATACCAGGATGAGGGATACCATGCATACCAGAATAGGGATCAGGGGTACCATGCATACGAGGATAAGGATGAGGGGTGCCATGCATACTAGGATGAGGTATTGGGTGCCATTCATACTAGGTTTCTGGGATGAGGAGGCCATACATACCAGAATTGGGATGAGGGGTGCCATGCATACCAGGATTAGGGGTATCATACATACCAGAATAGGGATGAGGGATGCCATGCATACCAGGATGAGGGTTACCATGCATACCAGGATAGGGATGAGGGGTACCATGTATACCAGGATTGGGGATGAGGGGCCCATGCATACCAGGATAGGGATGAGTAGTGCCATGCATACCAGGATGGGGGTGAGGGAGCCATGCATACCAGGATTGGGGATGAGGGGTACCATGTATACCAGGATTGGGGATGAGGGAGCCATGCATACAATGATTGGGGATGAGGGAGCCATGCATATCAGGATTGGGTATGAGGAGTGCCATGCATGCCAGGATTGGGGATGAGGGGTGCCATGCATACCAGGACTTGGGATGAGAGTTACCATGTATACCAGTATTGGGGATGAGGGAGCCATGCATACCAGGATTGGGGATGAGGGGTGCCATGCATGCCAGGATTGTGAATGAGGGGTGCCATGCATACCAGGATTGGGGATGAGGGAGCCATGCATACCAGGATTGGGGATGAGGGAGTCATGCATACCAGGATTGGGGATCAGGGAGCCATGCATACCAGGATTGGGGATGAGGGGTGCCATGCATACCAGAATTGGGGATGAGGGGTACCATGCATACCCGGATTGGGGGTGATTGGTGCCATGCATACCAGGATTGGGGATGAGGGGTGCCATGCATACTGGGATTGGGGATGTGGGATGCCATGCATACCAGGATTGGGGATGAGGGGTGCCATGCATACCAGGATAGGGGGTGATTGGTGCCATGCATACCGGGATTGGGGATGAGGGGTGCCATGCATACCAGGATTGGGGATGAGAGGTGCCATGCAAACCAGGATTGGGGATGAGGGAGCCATGCATACCAGGATTGGGGATGAGGGAGCCATACATACCAGGATTGGGGATGAGGGAGCCATGCATACCAGGATTGGGGATGAGGGAGCCATGCATACCAGGATTGGGGATGAGGGATGCCATGCATACCAGGATTGGGGATGAGGGGTACCATGCATACCAGGATTGGGGATGATTAGTGCCATGCATGCCAGGATTGGGGATGAGGGGTGCCATGCATACCAGGATTCGGATGAAGAGCCATGAAAACCAGGATGAGGGTGAGGAGTACCATGCATACCAGGATGGGGGTGAGAGGTGCCATGCATACCAGGATGTGGGTGAGGGGCCCATGCATACCAAGATAGGGATGAGGAGTACCACACATACCAGGATTGGGGGTGAGGGGTGCCATGCCTTCCGGGAATGGGGATGAGGGGTGCCAAGCCTTCCCGGATTGGGGTTGAGGGGTGCCATGCATACCAGCATTGAGGGTGAGGGGTGCCATGCATAACCGGATTGGGGGTGAGGGTTGCCATGCAAACCAGGATTGGGGGTGATGGGTGCCATGCATACAAGGATTGGGGATGAGGGGTGCCATGCATACAAGGATGGGGATGAGGTGTGCCATGCATACCAGGATTGGGGTTGAGGGGTGCCATGCATACCAGGATTGGGGATGAGGGAGCCATGCATACCATGATTGGGGATGATGGAGCCATGCATATCAGGATTGGGTATGAGGGGTGCCATGCATACCAGGATTGGGGATGAGGGGTGCCATGCATACCAGGATTTGGGATGAAGCTTACCATGTATACCAGGATTGGGGATGAGGGAGCCATGCATACCAGGATTGGGGATGAGGGGTGCCATGCATACCAGGATTGGGGATGAGGGGTGCCATGCATACCAGGATTGGGGGTGATGGGAGCCATGCATACCAGGATTGGGAATGAGGGAGCCATGCATACCAGGATTGGGGATGAGGGAGCCATGCATACCAGGATTGGGGATGAGGGGTGCCATGCATACCAGGATTGTGTATGAGGGGTACCATGCATACCAGGATTGGGGGTGATTGGTGCCATGCATACCGGGATTGGGGATGAGGGGTGCCATGCATACCGGGATTGGGGATGAGGGGTGCGATGCATAACAGGATTGGGGATGAGGGAGCCATGAATACAAGGATTGGGGATGAGGGAGCCATGCATACCAGGATTGGGGATGAGGGAGCCATGCATACCAGGATTGAGGATGAGGGAGCTATGCATACCAGGATTGGGGATGAAGGGTGCCATGCATACCAGGATTGGGGATGAGGGGTACCATGCATACCAGGATTGGGGATGATTGGTGCCATGCATGTCAGGGTTGGGGATGAGGGGTACCATGCAAACCAGGATTGGGGATGATTGGTGCCATGCATACCGGGATTGGAGATGAGGGGTGCTATGCATACCAGGATTCGGATGAGGAGCCATGCATACCAGAAAAGGGATGAGGAGTACCATGCATACCAGGATGGGGGTGAGGGTTGCCATGCATACCAGGATGTGGGTGAGGGGCCCATGCATACCAGGATGAGGGATACCATACATACCAGGATGGGGATGAGGGATGGGGTACCATGCATACCAGGATAGGGATGAGGAGTACGACACATACCAGGATTGGGGGTGAGGGGTGTCATGCCTTCCAGGATTGGGGATTAGGGGTGCCATGCCTTCCAGGATTGAGGGTGAGGGGTGCCATGCATACCCGGATTGGGGTGAGGGTTGCCATGCATACCAGGATTGGGGGTGAGGGATGCCATGCATACCAGGATTGGGGATGAGGGGTGCCATGCATACCAGGATGGGGATGAGGGGTGCCATGCATACCAGGATTGGGGTTGAGAGGTGCCATGCATACCAAGACTGGGGGTGAGGAGTGCCATGCATGCCAGGATTGGGGATGAGGAGTGCCATGCATACCAGGATGGGGGTGAGGGAGCCATGCATACCAGGATTGGGGATGACGGAGACATGCATACCAGAATTGGGGATGAGGAGTGCCATGAATACCAGGATTGGGGATGAGGGAGCCATTTATATCAGGATTGGGGATGATGGAGCCATGCATATCAGGATTGGGGATGAGGGGTGCCATGCATACCAGGATTGGGGATGAGGGGTACCATGCATACTAGGATTGGGGATGATTGGTGCCATGCATGCCAGGATTGGGGATGAGGGGTGCCATGCATACCAGGATTCGGATGAGGAGCCATGCATACGAGGATAGGGATGAGGAGTACCATGCATACCAGGATGGGGGTGAGGGGTACCATGCATACCAAGATGTGGGTGAGGGACCCATGCATACCAGGATGAGGGATACCATACATACAAGGATAGGGATGAGGGATGGGGTACCATGCATACCAGGATTGGGGATGAGGAGTACCACACATACCAGGATTGGGGGTGAGGGGTGCCATGCCTTCCAGGATTGGGGATGAGGGGTGCCATGCCTTCCAGGATTGGGTTTGAGGGGTGCCATGCATACCAGCATTGGGGGTGAGGGGTGCCATGCATACCAGGATTGAGGGTGAGGGGTGCCATGCATACCCGGATTGGAGGTGAGGGTTGCCATGCATACCAGGATTGGGGATGAGGGGTGCCATGCATGCCAGGATGGGGATGAGGGGTGCCATGCATACCAGGATTGGGGTTGAGGGGTGCCATGCATACCAAGACTGGGGGTGAGGAGTGCCATGCATACCAGGATTGGGGATGAGGAGTGCCATGCATACCAGGATGGGGGTGAGGGAGCCATGCATACCAGGATTGGGGATGATGGAGCCATGCATACCAAGATTGGGGATGAGG
The DNA here is from genome assembly GCF_046119375.1 of Phyllobates terribilis. NCBI lineage: Eukaryota > Metazoa > Chordata > Amphibia > Anura > Dendrobatidae > Phyllobates > Phyllobates terribilis. The sequence goes on from NW_027362768.1 coordinate 20,594,480, forward strand.
AGTGCCATGAATTCCAGGATTGGGGATGAGGGAGCCATGCATATCAGGAATGGGGATGATGGAGCCATGCATACCAGGTTTGGGGATGAGAGGTGCCATGCATACCAGGATAGGGGATGAGGGGTGCCATGCATACCAGGATTGGGGATGAGGGGTGCCATGCATACCAGGATTGGGGATGAGGGGTGTCACATATACCATGACTGGGGATGAGGGAGCCATGCATACCAGGATTGGGGATGATGGAGTTATGCATACCAGGATTGGGGATGAGGAGTGCCATGCATACCAGGATTGAGGATGAGGGGTACCATGTATACCAGGATTGGGGATGAGGGAGCCATGCATACCAGGATTGGGGATGAGGGGTACCATGCATGCCGGGATTGGGGATGATTGGTGCCATGCATGCCGGGATTGGGGATGAGGGGTGCCATGCATACCAGGATTCGGATGAGGAGCCATGCATACCAGGATAGGGATGAGGAGTACCATGCATACCAGGATGGGGGTGAGGGGTGCCATGCATACCAGGATGTGGGTGAGGGGCCCATGCATACCAGGGTGAGGGATACCATACATACAAGGATAGAGATGAGGGATGGGGTACCATGCATACCAGGATTGGGGATGAGGAGTACCACACATACCAGGATTGGGGGTGAGGGGTGTCATGCCTTCCAGGATTGGGGATGAGGGGTGCCATGCCTTCCAGGATTGGGGTTGAGGGGTGCCATGCATACCAGCATTGGGGGTGAGGGGTGCCATGCATACCAGGATTGAGGGTGAGGGGTGCCATGCATACCCAGATTGGGGGTGAGGGTTGCCATGCATACCATGATTGGGGGTGGGGGTGCCATGTATACCATGATTGGGTATGAGGTGTGCCATGCATACCAGGATGGGGATGAGGGGTGCCATGCATACCAGGATTGGAGTTGAGGGGTGCCATGCATGCCAAGACTGGGGGTGAGGAGTGCCATGCATACCAGGATTGGGGATGAGGAGTGCCATGCATACCAGGATGGGGGTGAGGGAGCCATGCATACCAGGATTGGGGATGATGGAGCCATGCATACCAGGATTGAGAATGATGGAACCATGCATACCATGATTGGGGATGAGGGAGCCATGCATATCAGGATTGGGGATGATGGAGCCATGCATATCAGGATTGGGGATGATGGAGCCGTGCATACCAGGATTGGGGATGAGAGGTGCCATGCATACCAGGATTGTGGATGAGGGAGCCATGCATACCAGGATTGGGGATGTGGGAGTTATGCATACCAGGATTGGGGATGAGGAGTGCCATGCATACCAGGATTGGGGATGAGGGGTACCATGTATACCAGGATTGGGGATGAGGGAGCCATGCATATCAGGATTGGTGATGAGGGGTGCCATGCATACCAGGATTGGGGATGAGGGGTGCCATTTATACCAGGATTGGGGATGAGGGGTGCCATGCATACCAGGATGGGGGATGAGGGGTGCCATGCATACCAGGATTGGGGGATGAGGGGTGCCATGCTTACCAGGATTGGGGATGATTGGTGCCATGCATACCAGGATTGGGGATGAGGGAGCCATGCATACCAGGATTGGGGATGATGGAGCCATGCATGTAAGGTTTGGGGATGAGAGGTGCCATGCATACCAGGATTGGGGATGAGGGAGCCATGCCTACCAGGATTGGGGATGAGGGGTGCCATGCATACCAGGATTGGGGATGAGGGAGCCATGCATACCAGGATTGGGGATGATTGGTGCCATGCATACCAGGATTGGGGATGAGGGAGCCTTGCATACCAGGATTGGGGATGATGGAGCCATGCATGTAAGGTTTGGGGATGAGAGGTGCCATGCATACCAGGATTGGGGATGAGGGAGCCATGCCTACCAGGATTGGGGATGAGGGGTGCCATGCATACCAGGATTGGGGATGAGGGGGCCATGCATACCAGGATTGGGGATGAGGGGGCCATGCATACCAGGATTGGAGATGAGGGAGCCATGCATACCAGGATTGGGGATGAGGGGTGCCATGCATACCAGGATTGGGGATGAGGGGTGCCATGCATACCAGGATTGGGGATGAGGGGTACCATGCATACCAGGATTGGGGATGAGGGAGCCATGCATACCAGGATTGGGGATGAGGGTTTCCATGTATACCAGGATTGGGGATGAGGAGTGCCATGCATACCAGGATTGGGCATGAGGGGTGCCATGCATACAAGGATTGGGGATGAGAGAGCCATGCATACCTGGATTGGGGATGAGGGAGCCATGCACACCAGGATTGAGGATGACAGGTGCCATGTTTACCAGGATTGGGGATGAGGGATGCCATGCATATCAGGATTGGGGATGAGGGGTGCCATGTATACCAGGATTGGGGATGAGGGGTGCCATGCATACCAGGATTGGGGATGCGGGTGGCCATGCATACCAGTATTGGGGATGATTTCTGCCATGCATACCAGGATTGGGGATGAGGGGTGCCATGCATTCCAGGATTGGGGATGAGGGATGCCATGCATACCAGGATTGGGGATGAGGAGTACCATGCATACCAGGATTGGGGATGAGGGAGTCATGCATACCAGGATTGGGGATGAGTGGTGCCATGCATACCAGGATTGGGGATGAGGGGTGCCATGTATACCAGGATTGGGGATGAGGGGTGCCATGCATACCAGGATTGGGGATGAGGGGTGCCATGCATACCAGCATTGGGGATGAGGGTTGCCATGCATACCAGTATTGGGGATGATTTCTGCCTTGCATACCAGGATTGGGGATGAGGGGTGCCATGCATTCCAGGATTGGGGATGAGGGATGCCATACATACCAGGATTGGGGATGAGGGGTACCATGCATACCAGGATTGGGGATGAGGGAGCCATGCATACCAGGATTGGGGATGAGTGGTGCCATGCATACCAGGATTGGGGATGAGGGGTGCCATGTATACCAGGATTGGGGATGAGGGGTGCCATGCATGCCAGGATAGGGATGAGGGGTGCCATGCATACCAGGATCGGGGTGAGGGGTACCATGCATACCAGGAGGTGGGTGAGGGGCCCATGCATACCAGGATGAGGGATACCATACATACCAGGATTGGGGGTGAGGGATGGGGTACCATGCATACCATGATTGGGGATGAGGAGTACCACACATACCAGGATTGAGGGTGAGGGGTTCCATGCATACCAGGATTGGGGTTGAGGTGTGCCATGCCTTCCAGGATTGAGGTTGAGGGGTGCCATGCCTTCCAGGATTGGGGTTGAGGGGTGCCATGCATACAAGGATTGGGGGTGAGGGGTGCCATGCATACCCGAATTGGGGGTGAGGGGTGTCATGCATACCAGGATGGGGATAAGGGGTGCCATGCATACCAGGATTGGGGGTGAGGGGTGCCATGCATACCAGGATTGGGGGTGAGGGATGCCATGCATACCAGGATTGGGGGTGAGGGGTGCCATGCATACCAGGATTAGGGGTGAGGGGTGCCATGCATACCAGGATTGGGGGTGAGGGGTGCCATGCATACCAGGATTGGGGTGAGGGGTGCCATGCATACCAGGATTGGGGGTGAGGGGTGCCATGCATACCAGGATTGGTGTTGAGGGGTGCTTTCATACCAGGAATGGAGGTGAAGGGTGCCATGCATACCAGGATAAGGGTGAGGGGTGCCATGCATACCAGGATGGGGATCAGTGGTGCCATGCATACCAGGTTAGGATGGTGTGGACAGGATGGGGGCAGCACAAATACCAGAAGGGGTGCAGCACATACCAGCATGGGAGACCACATACCAATAAAAATGCTTGCCACCCGGGCGTAGAACGGGTTCAATAGCTAGTTTATATATAAGTATGCATAATAACAACAGTAAGACATGTGAACCCCGAGACCAGTCGTCCCTTGAAGGGGTGGACAAACACAGCATATGTCCTATCCAAAGCACATAATTCCATGCAAGGGGTACTGTCAAGTGGTGATCAAAATAAAGTTGCAGGTTCAGGTTAGAACCATAATACAAAACCTAGCCTGTCCAGAGCAAGATTATTCAGAAGATGCCTGTGTGGTGCAAATCCAGACAGGGAGGGATAGGAAGGCATGTGGAGAAATAAGGAGGGACCAGTGCCTCATGGTCCCTCCATAATTGCATTGTTTCTTTCTTCTCTTGATACTACATATTGCCTGTACAATGCAGGATATAGCACCCACTATTATTTTTTTGGTGTATGGTGCATCCCTTCCCCATAAATACTCAATGGAGACGTGGGGACAGAATGGAGATGACATGGGGGCAGAAAGGGAGATGACATGGGGGTAGAATGGGAGCGACATGGGGGCAGAATGGGAGATGACATGGGGGCAGAATGGGAGATGACATGGGGGCAGAATGGGAGATGACATGGGGGCACAATGGAGATGACATGAGGGCACAATGGAGATGACATGGGGGCAAAATGGGAGATGACATGGGGGCAAAATGGGAGATGACATGGGGGCAGAATGGGAGCCGACATGGGGGCAGAATGGGAGATGACATGGGGGCAAAATGGGAGATGACATGGGGGCAGAATGGGAGCTGACATGGGGGCAGAATTGGAGATGACAGGAGGCAGAATGGGAGATGACATGGGGGCACAATGGAGATGACATGGGGGCACAATGGAGATGACATGGGGAAGAATGGGAGATGACATGGGGCCAAATGGGAGATGATATGGGGGCAGGATGGAGAGATATGGGGCAGAATGGAGATGACATGGGGGCAGAATGGAGAGATGACTTTGGGGCAGAATGGAGATGATATGGGGGCAGAATGGAGATAATATGGGGGCAGAATGGAGATAATATGGGGGCAGAATGGAGATAATATAGGGGCAGAATGGAGAGACATGGGGGCAGAATATAGACATGGGGCAGAGTGGAGAGATGACATGGGGGCAGAATGGAGAGATGACATGGGGGCAGAATGGGAGCAGGATGGAGACATGGGGGCAGGATGGGAGATATTATTACTGTAGGGGCTATTTAAGGGATATTAGTAAAGCTGTGATGTATTTTATTTTTGAGGCTACTGTTTTCAGTGGGGAAGAGGGTAGTCCTGTTATTGTGCAGGGTGACACTATGTCGCTTGTTTTTCTTCATTTGGTGTAGTGTAGATGTTGGGGAAAAATTGGGGAATGTGCTCTTGAAACTGCTATAGATAACTATGTGTTAATCTCTGCAGAGACAAGAACAAGAAAAGCGAAGATGAAGAACTTCAACTAGAGACGTCACCGGTGAGTCAGTGTGTTACATGTACACTGACACTATACACTACATACTATACACAGGTCTCCTGTTTATAATGTCACTGGTGATCCCTGTATTACCTGTACACTGACACTATATACAGAGCTCTTGTGTATAATGTTACTGGTGATCACTGTATTACCTGTACACTATACACTATACACTGGGCTCCTGTGTATAATGTCACTGGTGATCTCTGTATTACCGTACACTTACACTATACACTGTATACTATGTACAGAGCTCCTGTGTATAATGGCACTTATGGTGATCTTAGTAATGTGTGTCTTTTTTTTATTACTGATCAGTATTGTAGTATTCAGTCACTATGTGATGGTAATATGTGGTCCGGCCATGGTGTGGTGGTATTTGTTCCTTGTATGTGGCATTATTTGGTCACTGTGTGATGGGAATATGTGGTCTAGTCATGATGTGGCAGTATTTGTCCATTGTATGTGGCATTATTCGGTCACTATGTGGTGGTAATTTGTGGTCTAGTCATGGTGTGGTGGTATTTTTTCCTTATATGTGGTATTATTTCATCACTGTGTGGTGATAATATGTGATCTGGTCATGGTGTGATGGTATTTGTCCTTTGTATGTGGTATTATTGGTCATTTTTTAAAAATATATGTGACACATTCCCATAAATAAAAATATATCTAAAAAGAGTATTGGATATTTTAAGAAATGTTTAATAGGTTAGAGTAGAGTAGGGCCCGGCCAGAAGAGTCTACTTTGACCTGGTGGTGGTTTGAAAAATCTTTTGGCCAAAACAAAAGCAGATGGCTATATACATATGAGATATGGTTCAATGGGAACTGTTAATATGTGATTAGTGAGGATGTGGTGCAGAAATTAGAGTTTTCACAAGAGTGGGCGGTGGAACTGTGGAAGGTTTGAGGAATGGAGGCAGAGCTGGGGTGGAGACGGAGCTGGAGTAGAGCTTGGGGGAGGTCTCAATGGGGCCTAAAAATTTTGCCATTATGGGGCCCTTAAATTCCTGGTGGCAGCCCTGTCATGTTACAATGTGATGAACTTGAACTCTCCAGTAAACTTCTGTGTGTTGAAATGAACTGGGTGTCCCCTGCTTTATGTGAGGCGGCTCCTGAAGATGGAGGCCTGGAGAAAGCGGAGGTCGGCAGCCTACCAGTGAGTGTGACGCAACACACACACGACAGCATATTGGCACTGAGACACAATTTTCCTGTAACGTGCAAGGATACCATGGAGAAGCAGCTCACCTATCGGCACTTTACACATGGATATAAGGAGGGAACGGTATAAAACACATAGTGTGTGTGACAGATGATAAGTGTAAAACACGGAGGAAGCTGTACACATAGTGTGTGTGACAGAAGATTCGAGTGTGATTAAAAGAGAATAATACGGATTTAGTTAATAGGTATATAAATCAGAGTCACTCAGCATATACATCTTTTCAGGGAAGATGGAGGCTTTGGAGTACTTTCGATTCTTGAATCGAACTCCCTGGGAAAATTCAACCAAGCTGGCAAATTTGAATTTAAAAAGATTTGCTCTTCTTTAGTTAATGGCTGTTTAGGTGCCTTAAAGGGGTTGTCTGGGCAATAGGTGCTTGTTGGGTGATAGGTGTTTGTTTCTATGGGTCGAATTCTGTAAGAATAACAAAATAAATCATGCTCTCCTGCTGTCACCCTAAGGGATCCAGTCCATGCTGCTTAATGGTCTACACTGATACTGGAAGTGAATATATCACCTTTCAACTATCTACAGGACTACTGTGGCTTGTGTTAGGCTGCAGCAGTCAGGTGGCTTAAACCATGCATCATAAGGAAAACATCTGATAGGCTATCACAAGCTGCTGCAGTCCTGTGGTGGTTGAAAGATTACATCATTGCTTCTGGTGTAGACCATTGAATGGCCTGCACTGGTGCTAGCAGGATGATAGGTGAGTTTGATTTACTTTGCTATTTTTACAAAATCCAACTTCCAGGTAATGATCACCTTTTGGCCAGAGAACCCATTTAATAATGCTGACAGGTTCCGTTTAGGAGACAGGATTGAATGACATAATAAAGTTATTCTTAAAAAAAATATCAATAAGTAGATAGTATACCCCATGAAAACCTGATTTTTTTCAATGACAATATCTTAGGATGGGCCTTGACAGAGGTTGTCAAAAACGTGAACAGTTTTGGATATTGTGAAATTAAATGGCTAAAAATCAGTACATGTAAATAGAATGTAATGATGACTTTACAATAAGTGGGAGTTGGGACAGAATTATTATTTTCTTCAGGAAAAAAAAGAAACTACTGTATAGCACGTAGATGTGTTTTACACATTACAGAAGTAATTGCTGCCCTTTTTACACAAATATCTTGTTGTGCCATCTGCTTCATGCATATTGGGAATGGGTAAAATAATAATCCTAGCTATTCTGTGACACAATGCCCAGGGACTTGGGGAAAAAAGTCTCACATCTGGCAAACCTGAATAATTTAACCACTTTGCTTTTATGGAATAAGAAGTAATGTCATGCACATTAAGCACCAGCAAAAATAACATTTCAAATTAAAGGGATAGTAAGTCCTCTTGTTGTACAATTGAATGCAATTATTTTTTGAACTGTCAGCAGGTATTCAAGTTGATTACTGGCAGCAAGTAGAGAAAAAATAATTCAGAGAAATGATAAAATTATAGCTTGCACAATATAAAAGTGCTTCTCATTAAATTAGAATATCATCAAAAAGTTAATTTATTTCAGTTCTTCAATACAAAAATTGAAACTCATATATTATATAGAGTCATTACAAACAGAGTGATCTATTTCAAGTGTTTATTTCTCTTAATGTTGATGATTATGGCTTACAGCCAATGAAAACACAAAGTCATTATCTCAGTAAATTAGAATAATTTAAAAAAAACATCTGCAAAGGCTTCCAATGCATTTATACAGGTCCCTTAATCTGTTTCAGTAGGCTCCATAATCATGGGGAAGACTGCTGACTTGACTGATGTACAGAAGGCAGTCATTGACACACTCCACAAGAAGAGTAAGTCACAAAAGGTCATTGCTAAAGAAGATGGCTGTTCACAGAGTGCTGTATCCAAGCATATTAATGGAAAGTTGAGTGGAAGGAAAATATGTGGTAGAAAAAGGTGCACAAGCAACCGGGATAACCGCAGCCTTGAAAGGATTGTTATGAAAAGGCCATTCAAAAATTTGGGGGAGATTCACACGGAGTGGACTGCTGCTGGAGTCATTGCTTCAAGAGCCACCACACACAAACGTATCCAGGACATGGGCTACAAGTGTCGCATTCCTTGTGTCAAGCCACTCATGACCAATAGACAATGCCAGAAGCGTCTTACCTGGGCCAAGGAGAAAAAGACCTGGACTGTTGCTCAGTGGTCCAAGGTGTTGTTTTCAGAGGAAAGTAAATTTTGCATTTAATTTTGAAATGAAGGTCCCAGAGTCTGGAGGAAGAGTGGAGAGGCCACAATCCAAGCTGCTTGAGGTCTAGTGTGAATGTTCCACAATCAATGATGGTTTGGGGAGCCATGTCATTTGCTGGTGTAGGTCCACTGTTTTTTATCAAGACCAAAGTCAGCGCAGCCGTCTACCAGGAAATTTTAGAGCACTTCATGCTTCCCTCTGCCGACAAGCTTTTTGGAGATCGAAATTTCATTCTCCAGCAGGACTTGGCCCCTGTCCACACTGCCAAAAGTACCAATACCTGGTTTAAAAACAACAGTATCTCTGTGCTTGATTGGCCAGCAAACTCGCCTGACCTTAACCCCAAAGAGGAAGATGAGAGACACCAGACCCAACAATGCAGACGAACTGAAGGCTGCTATCCATAACACCTCAGCAGTGCCACAGGCTGATCGCCTCCATGCCACGCCGCATTGATTTCAGTAATTGATGCAAAAGGAGCCCCGACCAAGTATTGAGAGCATTTACTGAACATATATTTCAGTAGGCCAACATTTCGGATTTTAAAAACATTTTTCAAGCTGTTGTTATAAATTATTCTAATTTACTGAGATAATGACTTTTGTGTTTTCATTGGCTGTAAGCCATAATACAGTAACAGAAATAAACACTTGATATAGATCACTCCGTAATGTTTATTTAATAAATATTACATATCATAATACAAACAGTAAACATGGATAGGTGAGCAATACGGCTAAAAGCGATATGGGGGAAGAAAGGATGACCCCCATTAAAGAGACATTGAAATCCCAAAACAGAGCTCCAACAAATAAGTATAGTTAGATCCTCAGTAATATCAAAAGATGACCAAATAAGAGAGTAGGGGACTAAGCATATACAATCACATGTGTGTAGCAGCAATAGTGGATAGAATAACAGTATATATAGCAGATATATTTGTATATGATATACCATCTGATTTAAATAACTATTATACCCTCAAGTCAGAAATACATTTCTTTATTCTTCTGGCTATCGGGTCTCTCCCTCCATTTATATATATCAGACATCTGTATATATTACTCTTTTATATATTGGAAGATACCCATTTTTTGGTGTTATTGGTCATCTGAGGATTATATTTCAATTTTTAGTGATCTTATTTATAGGTCTTGTGGACAGGAAAACTGAACTAATATGTGCAGGAAGAAAACCTGTAAGGTCTTGTTCACACTTTACATTTTTTGTCTCAATGTTTTACAATACCAGCAAAGTGAATACGATTTCTAAAATCTCATACATATGCTGCTCATTTTTTCTTGCAGATTTGAACTGAACTTCAAAGTGTTTTTTTTTAATCTGCAGCATGTCAATTCTTTCACTGTTTTTGCCGGGTTTTACAGTACCAGTATAGTGAATGAGATTTCTGCAGCATGTCAATTCTTTCACTGTTTTTGCTGGGTTTTATAGTACCAGTATAGTGAATGAGATTTCTGCAACATGTCAATTCTTTCAGCATTTTTCCAGCATTTTTACCCACTTGAATGAATCAGGAAAAAAAACATTTAAAAACACGTTAAAAATATAAATATTTTAAGCAGCATTTTTCCTGCCAACACTCTGGGAAATATCTGCTGCAAATACTAAATGTGTGCACATCCACTAAGGCTACGTTCACACGTTCATTATTTGGTCAGAATTTGACATCACTATTTGTGAGCCAAAACCAGGAGTGGGTGATAAATACAGAAGTGGTGACGTGTTTCTATTATACTTTACCTCTGATTGTTCCACTCCTTGTTTTGGCTTACAAATTCTGATGTAAAACACTGACCAAATTCCGAACATGTGAACGTGGCTTTATATAACCCCTGGCAAAAATTATGGAGTCATTGGGCTCGGAGAATGTTCATTCAGTTGTTTAATGTTGTGGAAAAAAAGCAGATCACAGACATGGCACAAAACTAAAGTCATTTCAAAAGGCAACTTTAGGGCTTTAAGAAACACTAAAAGAAATCAAGATAAAAAATGTGGTACTCAGTAAGGGTAATTTTTTTCAGACCAAGCAGAGGGAAAAAATTATGGAATCACTCAATTCTGAGGAAAAAAATATGGAATCACTTTGTAAATTTTCATTTCCAAAACTAACACCTGCATCAAATTAGATTTGCTCATTAGTCTGCATCTAAAAAGGAGTGATCACACCTTGGAAAGCTGTTGCACCAAGTGGACTGACATGAATCATGGCTCCAACACGAGAGATGTCATTTGAAACAAAGGCGAGGATTATCAAACTCTTAAAAGAAGGTAAATCATCACGCAATGTTGCAAAAGATGTTGGTTGTTCACAGTCCGTTGTGTCTATAAGCTGGACCAAATACAAACAACATGGGAAGGTTGTTAAAGGCAAACATACTGGTAGACCAAGGAAGACATCAAAGCGTCAAGACTGGAAACTTAAAGCAATATGTCTCCAAAACAGGAAATGCACAACAAAACAAATGAGGAACGAATGGGAGGAAACTGGAGTCAATGTCTGTGACCGAACTGTAAGAAACCGCCTAAAGCATATGGGATTTACATGCAGAAAAGCTAAACATAAGCCACCATTAAAACCTAAACAGAAAATAACAAGGTTACAATGGGCTAAGGAAAAGCAATTGTGGACTGTGGATGACTGGATAAAAGTCATATTCAGTGATGAATCACGAATCTGCATTGGGCAAGGTGATGATGCTGGAACTTTTGTTTGGTGTCGTTCCAATGAGATTTATAAAGATGACTGCATGAAGAGAACATGCACATTTCCACAGTCATTGATGATATGGGGCTGCATGTCAGGTAAAGGCACTGGGGAGATGGCTGTCATTACATCTTCAATACATGCCCAAGTTTACATTGATATCTTGGACAGTTTTCTTATCCCATCAATTGAAAGGATGTTTAGGGATGATGACATAATTTTTCAAGATGATAATGCATCCTGCCATAGAGCAAAAACTGTGAAAACATTCCTTGAAAGAAGACACATAAGGTCAATGTCATGGCCTGCAAATAGTCTGGATCTCAATCCAATTGAGAATCTTTGGTGAAAGTTGAAGAAAATGGTCCATGACAAGACTCCAACCTGCAAAGCTGATCTGGCAACAGCAATCAGAAAAAGTTGGAGCCAGATTGTTGAAGAGTACTGTTTGTCACTCATTAAGTCCATGCCTCAGAGACTGCAAGCAGTTATTAAAGCCAGAGGTGGTGCAACAAAATACTAGTGATGTATTGGAGTGTTCTTTTGTGTGTTTGTTTTTCATGATTCCATAATTTTTTCCTCAAAATTGAGTGATTCCATAATTTTTTCCCTCTGCTTGGTCTGAAAAAAATTACCCTTACTGAGTACCACATTTTTTTTCTTGATTTCTTTTAGTGTTTCTTAAAGCCCTAAAGTTGCCATTTGAAATGACTTTAGTTTTGTGCCATGTCTGTAATCTGCTTTTTTTCAACAACATTATACAACTGAATGAACATCCTCTGAGCCCGGTGATTCCATAATTTTTGGCAGGAGTTGTATTTACATAGTGCCACAAATCATGTCCCTAACATATATGGGAAAATAAAAATAGTCTATTGTATTTGATAAATCTTTTTGGTCGAACACATATTTAGCTGACATTTTTCCTTAAATGAGCCAAATAAGTTAACCTATTTTAATCAGCTATAAAAAAAATAAAGAATTCAAGATATTAGACTTATTTTACAATTATTTTTTTTGTATTTTACGTTTATTGGCCCTTTAATTCTTCCATCCAAGAAAAACAATCTGCTGTCGTCTCTGTGCAGTAAAACTATAATACAAAGCACGCCATTTGGGCAGCAGGTTAAGCTTTTGGAGGTGCCACGATGAATTGGCCTATGATAACATCTCAGCCAAAGGCAAAGGACTTGAAATTGTCCTGTCAGAGTGAAATATGTGGACTCTTTCAGGCAGAAAGAAATAGATTTTAAAAAGGTGAAATAAAGATGGGGACAGTGTCATAATTGTAGCAATAAGAGGTGACGAATTCTTGGAATATTCCAGTATGACTCTTAATGCAAAATGTTTGCATCTCAGCAAGGAGATGAATGATAATGACTGAATTCTGTTCCGGGCACTGAGAGCTTGGTTTGTGACATGTTGATATGTTTCTTTCTGTGCATCATATTGACCTTGAAATGTCAATGTCCCGATAAGAGTTTTGGATAAGGATGAGACTGGATTTTTTAATTTGATATCAACGTCCACCTGTCCTGCTATGAAACCTCAGCCATTCAAGTGATGCTGATCCCGGGGAGAGGATTTGAAGACATGTTTAAAGTGGATTCAGATTATTGCTTCAGATAAGCCCTTATCAGGACACAAGTGCCTCTCAGCTTTGTCTCCTGCAGACAGACCGGACAATGAATTGTGCCTGTAAATTTTCAGTAGCGGAATATGTTTTATCTGCTGAAGTCTAAAATGTGATAGCAGGAAAAAAAAGCATTTAAAATACAGAAAATAATGATTTAAATACTATTCTAATCCCTGCAGATTGCAGCTTTTGGCATCAATTTATTATATTACTGTCGTAAGATTGCCCATGGAATAAGAACATCAACTTATTATATCACTGTCGTAAGATGGCCCATGGAATAAGAAAACTATCTGGAATTTTACCAATAAGAAAAAAAACTTTTTTCCACTCAATTTCTCCAAACTTTGTTTCTTGAGTTCATTATACAATTAGAATAATTTTGCTCTATTCATGCTGCAGTGCGCTCTACACCACTCTCACCAGTGGTTTATATATATTACCCTTAACTGATGGGTTACAGTTTACTTGGAGATACAGTTAGGTCCATATATATTTGGACAGAGACAACATTTTTCTAATTTTGGTTCAAGACATTACCACAATGAATTTTAAACAAAACAATTCAGATGCAGTTGAAGTTCAGACTTTCAGCTTTCATTTGAGGGTATCCACATTAAAATTGGATTAAGGGTTTAGGAGTTTCAGCTCCTTAACATGTGCCACCCTGTTTTTAAAGGGACCAAAAGTAATTGGACAATTGACTCCAAGGCTATTTCATGGACAGGTGTGGGCAATCCCTTTGTTATGTCATTCTCAATTAAGCAGATAGAAAGCCTGGAGTTGATTTGAGGTGTGGTGCTTGCATTTGGAAGGTTTTGCTGTGAAGTAAACATGCGGTCAAAGGAGCTCTCCATGCAGGTGAAACAAGCCATCCTTAAGCTGCAAAAACAGAAAAAACCCATCTGAGAAATTGCTACAATATTAGGAGTGACAAAATCTGCAGTTTGGTACATCCTGAGAAAGAAAGAAAGCACTGGTGAACTCATCAATGCAAAAAGACCTGGGCGCCCACGGAAGACAACAGTGGTGGATGATCGCAGAATAATCTCCATGGTGAAGAGAAACCCCTTCACAACAGCCAACCAAGTGAACAACACTCTCCAGGAGGTAGGCGTATCAATATCCAAATCTACCATAAAGAGAAGACTGCATGAAAGTAAATACAGAGGGTTCACTGCACGGTGCAAGCCACTCATAAGCATCAAGAATAAAAAGGCTAGACTGGACTTTGCTAAAAAACTTCTAAAAAAGCCAGAACAGTTCTGGAAGAACATTCTTTGGACAGATGAAACCAAGATCAACCTCTACCAGAATGATAGAAAGAGAAAAGTATGGCGAATGTATGGCACAGCTCATGATCCAAAGCATACCACATCATCTGTAAAACACGTCGGAGGCAGTGTGATGGCTTGGGCATGCATGGCTGCCAGTGGCACTGGGTCACTAGTGTTTATTGATGATGTTACACAGGACAGAAGCAGCCGAATGAATTCTGATGTATTCAGAGCCATACTGTGTGCTCAGATCCAGCCAAATGCCGCCAAACTGATTGGTCGTCGTTTCATACTACAGATGGACAATGACCCAAAACATAAAGCCAAAGCAACCCAGGAGTTTATTAAAGCAAAGAAGTGGAATATTCTTGAATGGCCAAGTCAGTTACCTGATCTCAACCCAATTGAGCATGCATTTCACTTGTTAAAGACTAAACTTCAGACAGAATGGCCCACAAACAAACAGCAACTGAAAACCACCGCAGTGAAGGCCTGGCAGAGCATCAAAAAGGAGGAAACACAGCGTCTGGTGATGTCCATGAGTTCAAGACTTCAGGCAGTCATTGCCAACAAAGTGTTTTCAACCAAGTACTAGAAATGAACATTTTATTTACAATTATTTAATCTGTCCAATTACTTTTGGTTCCTTTAAAAACAGGATGGCACATGTTAAGGAGCTGAAACTCCTAAACCCCTCATCCAATTTTAATGTGGATACCCTCAAATGAAAGCTGAAAGTTTGAACTTCAACTGCATCTGAATTGTTTTGTTTAAAATTCATTGTGGTAATGTCTTGAACCAAAATTAGAAAAATGTTGTCTCTGTCCAAATATATAAGGACCTAACTGTATAAGGCGAGCACTGTTGAGAGGATCATTCTCCTCATGAATACAGTGGACTCATAACTGCTAAGCATATTTCTTTTTCTGTGGAGAAAATCTGGAGGTAAATTTTATTATTCCCATTTGGGTTTGACACATGCAGGGCCGACTCCAGGTTTTCGTGGGCCCTGGGCGAAAGAGTCTCAGTGGGCCCCTTTAACACATACCACGTTTCAGGATGCACAGATACGGCAGAGAAAAAAAGATATAGTACAAGGCCAAAGATTTCACTTACTTCTTACATTACATGAGTGATATTGTTACGGATCCGGGTGGTGGAACCTCTGTGCGGTGATACCAGAGGGGCGTAACTAAGTGCCTACCCAAACCGACCCTGGCCACATGGCGGCTTAGTCGACTCCATGAACCAAGGAGGGACCGGGAAGGTGAACCAGGTGCCAATCTGGGACCGACCTTGTGTGAGAGCAGGCGACTCCCACGGGACTGATGGCCGAGGCCGACAGGCACAGGAGATGAGCACGGCTGGTGGGCAGGCAGGTGATGTGAGTAGACAAGCAGGCGTGCACGGCCGATAGACAAGCAGTTGGGTACGGCTGATAGACAGGATGGCGAGCACCGCTGATAGATAGGCTGGTGAGCACGACTAATAGACAGGCTAGCGGGCACTGGAACCTGAGGACTGAGGAGAGTGTTAGCACACAAACAACAATCTTGCACAGGCAACTCCATTTTGGAGGAGGTGCTTTATATGAGGGCAGTCCTCCGGCCATTGGCTGGGGACTCTCTAGAAGGGAGGTAGAGTGCGCGTCCTAAGTACAGTGCCCGGGGAAGGCAGACGCAGTAGGGGAGCCGGAGGACGCCAGACCGGGACTGTGGCGGTGAGGGGATCGGCGTCTCTGCCCGGCAGGGGGCAGAGAAGCCGACGCTACAGATATCTATTCTAAATTCTACAATAGCTCAGAAACCGGCAAATCCTTCCAGCGCACAGTGCAGACCGGACAATAGAGTCCTCCATACAGTATTATGGGCACCACATAGTGCTCCATACAGTATTATTGGCTCCACACAGTCCTCCATACAGTATTATAGGCACCACATAGTCCTCCATACAGTATTATGGGCACCACATAGTCCTCCATACAGTATTATGGGCACCACAGAGTCCTCCATACAGTATTATGGGCACCACATAATCCTCCATACAGTATAATGGGCCCCACATAGTCCTCCATACAATATTATGGGCACCACATAGTCCTCCATACAGTATTATGGGCACCACAGAGTCCTCCATACAGTATTATGGGCACCACATAGTCCTCCATACAGTATTATGGGCACCACTAAGTCCTCCATAGAGTATTATGGGCCCCATATAATGCGCCAAACAGAATGGACCCCATATAATGCTCCATACAGGATACTGGCCCCCATAAAATGCTCCATGCAGAATACTGGCCCCCATATAATGCCCCATGCAGAATACTGGCCCCCATATAATGCCGCATGCAGGTATCCCATATAATTCCCCATGCAAATGCCCCCATATAATGCCTCCTGCTGGGCCCCCATATAATGCCCCATGCAGGTGTTGCCATATAATGCATCCTGCTGTGCCCCCACATAATGCCCCATGTAGATGCCCCATATAACGCCTCCTGCTGGACCCCCATATAATGCTCCATGCAGGTACTCCCATATAATGCCTCCTGCTATGCCATCATATAATGCCCCATGCCGATTCCCCCTATATATTGCCTCCTGCTGGGCCCCCATATAATGCCCCATGCAGGATGTCACCCCCTCCCATATAATGCCCCATGCCTCCATACATAAAAAAAAATAAAAAATCAAATACTCACCTCACTTCTCACCTGCTGTCGCTGCTCTGGACTCCTCAGCCGTGTCGCCGCCTTCCCGCTCTGCGCTGTGACTGCTCAGGAGAGGGCGCAGTGGAGAGACGTCATCACGCCCTCTAACCTGAGACGTCACAGTGCAGCAGTCACGGAAGAGACAGGACCTGCTGCGGAGGCACGGGGAGAGGTAAGTATTGTGCCGGCTGCTGGGGCCCTGAGCAAGCGGGGGGAGGAGGGGTGCTGACGCAGGCACCGTTGTCCTCCGCTTACAGGTCCCATAGCGCGACGGGGTGCCCGACGGCGAGTGCCCCCGCCTGCTCAGGGCAGCCCCGGCACTTGCCTGGGTGCGCCAGGTGCTGACACCAGGCCTGGACACGTGTGGCAAGCCAACCTAGGCAGTTTATTCCAAACTGGACTTTAGCTTTTTAAACCTAGCAAGGAAGCAGGACTCACAGGCTTTTCTTTATTTTCACATGAAAATAAAATTACATGAAGCAAATAGTGTATGGCTTCACCCTGTGATTGTTTCCCTTGTAATCTTCACTGCTTCAAGTTGACCACACTTCAATGTTCAAAGGAAAATTTATTTGATTATAAAAAAAAAACACGAACAAGCTACGCGGCGTTTCGGGGTATGACCCTTCTTCAGGAGTATCAGATACAGATAATCACAGGGTAGAGTTATATACTAAGGAAGAGAAAAGGTGGAACAAGAAGATCTGGTCTCATCCAACAGTAGAATGCGTCTTCATGGGACTGCTGTGGGGGAAGGTCTCAGTCGGAGCTTACATGTGTTAGCAGTACTAGGGAGGGCAAAGGTGGACCCCTCCCACCTTGAAATGACATTGTACCTTTTGTGATACATATGCTCAGAAGTAGTGTCCTTTTTGTCTTTTCTGTAGCTGGGATGTCTGATGAACCGGAATTATGACAATTAGTAAAACTTCTGTTTAATTTGTAAGCAAATATGCTCTATATGATGACACAGAACTTAAAAGGAAAGTTTAAAGTAAGGCTATGTGACCAAGATACAGAAATGCTCTGAATTTTTCCTGAGCGTTTCTGCATCTCCCTGGCAGAAAAGACGCATGCGTATTTTACATGCGTCTTTTCTGCCAGGTAGAAGTGTAAGTGAAGCGTTTTTAACATGCGATTTCGCAAGCGGGTTGTCAAGCTATTTTAGCATCACTTGGAAAAGTGCTTGACAACTTGGTCACACTATATAAATACATGCAACCGGCATGACTTTATATAGTGTGACCAAGTTAATAGTAAAAGAATGGTAACAAATAAAAAATAAACATTATACTCACCTTCTAATGGCCCCCGGTCTCCTTCTCCGGTGTGTCCGGTGTGTTGGGTGGCTCGCGGTGGTCTAAAAGGACCTTCCATGACGTCATTTAGTCATGTAACAGGTCACACGACTGCCGACGTCTGACCTGTCACATGACTAAATTACGTCATGGAAGGTCCTTTTAGACCATCGCGAGCCGCCGGGGAGCCAGGACACATCGCTAAGGAGTCCGGGGGCCATCAGAAGGTGAGTATAATGTTTATTTTTTATTTTTAATAATTTTTTTTTTACAGGTACTATGGTACCCGGGTCTGGAAGAGAGTCTCCTCTTCTCCAGACCCGGGTACCATCCGTACATTGAATCACTTAATATCCACATGTGCACATGTAGTCATGCAGATATTAAGTGCTTCAATGCAAGTCAATGGCGGCGAAAACGCAGCGATTATGCAAAATGAATGGTAGTGCTGCGGATTTTTCCGCAATGATAATCCGCAGCGGAAATTACCGCAGCATGTGCACAGCACATGCGGATTATCATTGGGGAACATTGCAGACCTTCTACCATGCATTTTTTTAAGCATTTCCGTGGCGGAATTGCCGCTGCGGAAACGCTTAAAAACGCATCGTGGGCACACAGCCTAAGTCACAAAAATTCTTAAAAAATAGTTTAATATAAAATTTAGATTTAAACACTGGGTCATTTTATGCTAAAACATTTCTGGTAATTTCAAAAAAATTACTCAAAAACAATCCAGTATTTTATATTGCACTTTAAAGAGCACCTTTCACCAGTTTGGGGATGTCCTTCTTATTTAACAAAAGAGTGGGCAGCCTAAGACTTGTGATTTTTCTAAATATCTGTTATTGACAAAAGTGCACAGACCCCACTCCAATGCCCTCAAAAATGTCAAGGTTTTGAGATCCTGGGATGGAGAATGAATTTCTTACATTTTGTGATCATGTCATGCAGGATGAGCAAAATGTTAGTCAAGGATCATGGAAAGTGGATACAGCGCACTAATTATGTAGTGAGCACTGACTGTTCACTGCCCTGTTGACAGGTAGTGTGCAGCTGCAGGTAGAATATAACTTAATTTTCTCCCTGCAGCCGCCCTTCCAATTAAACCGTTGCATATGTTTAAAACACTTTTAACCCTATGATTGCAGGTGTGAGAGAACAAACTCCATTTTGTGTCTGTGGTATCTTGTTTTAAAACTCCTGTGTCATAGTGATTGAATAACTGCTAAAAAGTTTCACATTTCTATTTACGCCCCTAAAGTTCCTATTGGCTACATGTTTCGGAGGGAACTTTCCTTTTGTCTGTGACACTACTTAAGTGCTTGCATGTGCTAATAAAGTAGAAATCCTTCTTAGTACATCATGCTAAGATTGTGCTGCGTGATTTCCCCAGAGCTTGTAAAACAAACCTTATTATTTGGAGTTCAAATGCAATATTGTTATAGCAGAAGATGGAGTCCCTCAAGTTTAAAGGCCCCATCTATGCTATATAAGTCTGACAGTTATTTTAGGTGAAAACAACAGCTATGAATGTTCCTTCTTGTATCAATAGCGTGTCCTTGCTAAAAAGATAACGTGATTCTCCCTGGCCAGATGTTTCTTCTTGTAGCAATAATGTGTTCTTGCAGAAAGATGAAATGACCTTGCTAACTAGATAAGTCTAATTAAATATTTTAAAGCATACAGAAACTAGCTTTTTTCGCTTGTTCAGCTAAACTGTATAATCGAACCATATATGGCAAATCCGTTTCCTGCCTTTAGGGTGTATATTAGCCCTGTGTTTTGTAATAAAGTTTTGAGTATGTTTAGACACAAACATCCTGTCCTGTGTTTTCATTCTCTCCGAGCTCGTAATCCAAAGGATAGAAGACCCAAAATTCAGTGACGACAGCTGGCGCCTTGAACAGGGACCTTGAGTTAATCTACCCAGGGGTGCTCGACCGGTCCGAGACGTGGGACGAGTGAAGCTCTCTGTTGGTGATATATACAGCGCTGAGGTAAGAATAACTGTTATATTCTACCTAATTATATCACTGCATAGAAGAGACTCCCTCACCCCCGAGCGGTCGGCTCCCCAGGTAATTCAACAGATTGTTGTCTGACTCAGGTCCCTTTGAACCAGTAGAATCCCTCAGATAAATTGACAGTCCTGCCTTCTATCCTTTGGAGAATTTAAGAATGAAAGTATGGATCCGATGATTGTGTTGTGGATGTGTCCCGGGATTGATGTTTTTGGTCTGTTTTTCTGGTTGGCGTTTAAGTCCTAGAGAGGCTAGTAGTGGAATGGTTTAGAAACCTTTGTGGCCCATTGTCTAAGTGACCATTGTCTAAGTGACTGAGGAGTCTCTTCTAGGTGAGGAGAACCGAAAAAAATGGGGAACCAAAATGCCAAGGAAGGCATTATAGCCAAAGACTTAGTGGTACGCAGAGAAGGGAAACAGGAACTGATTGGAATTGACAAAATATTGTGTAAAGCGGGAATGAATGAGAATGGAGAGATGAATGGAGAGAAATGGAAATCCTTCTTTAACTACTATCATGGATGGCTGAAAGATAAGGGTCTGTTGGAGACAGTGGATGTATGGATGAATGCATGCGCTTATTTTGAAGGAAAGATTGAAGAATTAGGAGACGGACGTTACAGACTGACAAAAACCGGAATGACAGATTTTCCTCCCTGTCCGCTCCCGACATCACCCCCACCCCAGTACCAGAATTCCCAGGAACCTAAATGTTGGGTTTGCCCCAGATGTGGACAGCAGAATCCCTTGACAGTAGACATCTGTGTGGCATGTGGAGGACCGAGACCCCACCCAGCTAGACAATTCCCAATGAGGACGGTAGTTGTGCCAGGAGCAGCAGCAGCAGCAGCAGGGGGAGATGCAGTGGTTCCAGGTCAGGAAGCTCGTACAATGTTAATGTATAGACCATGGAGTCCTTCAGAGCAGTTGGCACTGATCTCCCAGCTGCCAGATCTGTCCCAGTCCCCTATGGGTTTTGCTAGAATGATCACCACCATACAGGATACGTATCATGCCACTAGAATAGATCTGCAGGGGGTAATTAAGGGAAAATTGGCAGATGAAGCCCACTATGATAGGTTGATAGATGAGACAAAAAAACAGTATGCCAATAGGACCGGACCCGTAGATGCAGAATCTAATGATGCAGCAGCTGGAGTCCTATTCGCAGCAGCGTTGGTAAAAGCATGTCAAGACAGGCAAGCAGAAAAGCAAGTTACACTAGAAGATAGAGTGCAGGGAAAGGAGGAAGATCCTAAGGATTATTTCTATGCACTAAAGAAAACCAGTTCAGAAATGGGGTTCAACCCCGGAAATAAGACTAGTGAGAGGGTATTAGCAAGTGCTTTCATGAATGGACTAAAGAAAGAGATTGCAGAGAAGGTAAAAGCAAGTAGACCGGACTGGAGATCAGTGAAGGCAGAAGATTTAGCTAGAATAGCTCAGGGGGCACAACATGACATAGCGCAGGCAAAAAGAGCTGCCAGAATACATATAGTAGAGACGACCCCCAGAAACAACAGAGGCAGAGGACGGACTGAAGGAGGAGGACAGAAACTGTGTTACGGATGTAAAAAGCCAGGACATTTTAGAAAGAACTGTAGGACCAACCCGTATCCAAATGCTCAGAGTACGGGTCCTCCAGCCGACCAAACAATGCCCCCATAGGATGAGGGTAGCTTGCACATGAACCCCCTCATCTCCTTACCCCCAACTCCCAGTTGTATAGTGCAGGTGAACTTACCAGGGGGACATGAAATCGATTTCCAAGTAGATACGGGGGCCGACAATTCAGTAATTACGCAAGGTGATTGGCCATATACTGACACTGATTTTTCACATCATGTCATTGTCACCCCCTTCAATTCCCCGTCTGTCCTGCTCCCTGTCACCAAAAGAATTCCCCTGCAAATTCAAGGAGCTACTGTACATAGCCAGCTCATGATATCGCCCCGAGGCCAATGTAACCTTTTGGGAAATGATGTGTTGTCCCAATTACAAGCACATATAGAGTATCATCCCAATGGCACTGTGACCATGACCCCAGGTTTAAAACCAAGTACCCTTTGCAAAATTATGTCACTAGATATTGCCAGCATAGAATAGACAAATGAGTTTCCCCCGATATTGGAGCATGCTGTGCCACATGATTTTTGGGCCTCAGACAAAACAGATGTTGGTAGGTTAAGAGTTCAATAAGTAATGGTAAAATTAAAACCAGGAGCAATCTTGCCTCAACAGAGGCAGTATCCCCTTAGCTCGGCTCAGGAGAATGCCATAGCCCAGCAGGTCCAAAAATTACTACAGAGAGGAGTTCTAGTCAAAACCCAGTCCCCTTGCAACACTCCCCTGTTCCCAGTAAAGAAAAATAGCGTGCCAGGACAACCAGCCGCATATAGAATGGTCCATGACCTCCGGTTGGTTAACAAAGCCACAGAACTTCTAACACCAGTTGTGCCCAACCCACATACTTTTCTGTCACAGATACCTTCTAACT
Organism: Phyllobates terribilis; assembly: GCF_046119375.1. Lineage (NCBI taxonomy): Eukaryota > Metazoa > Chordata > Amphibia > Anura > Dendrobatidae > Phyllobates > Phyllobates terribilis. The sequence continues at coordinate 20,617,414 of NW_027362768.1, forward strand.
CTCTTAGCTTTTCAGTGGTTGATTTGGCAAATGCATTTTTCAGTGTACCATTACATCCTGACTGCCAGTACCTGTTTGCTTTCACATTCCAGGGTAGTCAATATACATGAATTCACCCACAATGTACACTGCAAGTCTGCAGGAAATACTGGAGGGATGGTCTGAACCACATATCGTTGTTTTGCAATATGTCGATGACCTGCTCATTTGTGCCCCCTCCAGGTAACAATGTCATAGTGCAACTATATCGCTTATGTTGTTTCTCTATCACGCTGGCTGCAAGGCATCGAAAGATAAGCTTCAGTTTTGTAAATCTTCAGTCACCTTTTTGGGACATTGCATTACACCAGGAGCTCGTCATTTAACAAATGCACGTAAACAAGCAGTACAGGCATTCACCGTCCCCATTAATGTTGCAGCCCTCAGAACTTTTCTTGGACTTGTTTCCTATTGCAGACAGTGGATTCATGTCGTCTCTGTTTTAATGCAGCCCCTCTATGACTGTCTTACTCCAACACCTTTTGTACTAACATCAGAGGCAATAGACTGTTTTTATTCTCTCAAGAACCGTATTTTGGCCGCTCCAGCTTTGGGTACACCTAATTATGAGCTCCCATTTACTCTGTACCTTCATGAACAAGCTGGACTTGCAGCAGGAGTTTTAACTCAAACACACGGTGATAATCAGAGACCTGTTGCCTACTTTAGTGGCAGATTGGATGTGGTAGCCAGAGGGGCACCATCCTGCGTACGTGCTCTGCATGCTGTTGGACTATTACTCCATAAATCCGCAGACATTGTTCTTAACCACCCGCTCACCGTTCTAACACCTCATGATGTCTACACTATATTGAATCAAGTGCAACCCGCTCACCGGTCAGAAGCACGTCATCTTAGGTTACAATGTGCACTGTTAATGCCTCCCAACGTTTCTTTACAGAGGTGTACTACCCTGAATCCAGCAACTTTGACACCTCTCTTGGATCTAAAGGAGGAGTCAGGTACTGTGCTTTTTAAGGAAGATCCAAGAGAGGAAGTTCCTCATGACTGTGTACAAATGATGGCACAAGAAACGGCAGGTTTACCTACTGTATGTTATGCACACGCCCGGGCTAAGCGGCGTGTGCGTGTGATTGGTAGTGATTCCACTGGACCGTGCCGGAGAGTGAATGCCTGGAGGGGCGTGACTAGGTATTCACCCGATCCGACCAGGGTCGCACGACGGCATACGACGCCAGTGCACCAAGGAGGAACCGAGCAGAGGGACCAGGTGCTACTCCAGGACAGACCCCGGACACGGCTGTTGACCCACACAGGGGAATACAGGAACAGGCTGGTAGGCTGGCACACAGACTGGTGGGTATAGGCAGGCACGACTGGTATGCAGGCAGGCGGGTATGCAGGCAGGGGGGTAAAGGCAAGCACAGCTAGAGTGCAGACAGGAAGGCACTAGCAGGTAGGAACACAGGCGGGATAGGACCCAGTACACACCGGGACACAGGAACAATACAGGCAAAGGGGTACAGGCAAGCACGGCTAGAGTGCAGACAAGGCTGAGCAGGGAGGACAGGGCTCTGTTCACACGGAACAGACAGGAAGGGAAAGGCAGAGCCAGACACCCACAGGGTACTTGCAGTGAAGTAGCGAGTGGACCACAAACTCACAAACGGGAGTACAGAGACAACTGGCAGGAGTTAGGTACGAGTTCAGACTCTGCAGAAAAAGGAAGGGAACGGACATAGAGGCAAAACAGGTAAAGGATAGGAGAGAGTTCAGACTGGAACTGAGTGTACGGAGGAGACCGACTCTGCAGAGGGATACAGGAGCGGGTCTGGGAATACGGCCCCCAGAGAGGCGGAACGAACAGGCAAGGAGCGTGTTCAGACAGGACAGACCAGACGCAGGAGCGGGTCTAGGAAATCGGCCACTAGAAGGCGAGAGGAACAGGCTAGGAGCGTGTTCAGACAGGACAGACAAGAGAACACAGAAAGGAGTCAGTTCAGACACGGGAGCTGATACCACAAAGCAGGAGACATACAGGACTCAGTTCAGACACGGGAGCTGATACCGCAAAGCAGGAGACATACAGGACTCAGTTCAGACACGGGAGCTGATACCGCAAAGCAGGAGACATACAGGACACAGTTCAGACAGGAACAGATACCGCAAGGCAGGGACACAAACAGGACTCTGTTCAGACGGGAACAGATACCGCAAGGCACAGACAGGCAGATCTAGGAATACGGCCCCTAGAAGGCGAAAGAACAGGCAAGGAGCGTGTTCACAAGAACAGACCACAGTTCAGACACAGAACTGGAAAACAGGCAGGAAAACAGGATAGGACCTGGCACGTCAGAGACAAACAGCCAACTGACAGGACACAATGCTCAGGCGCCATCTTGAGGAAGAAGGTGGTATAAATACCCAAAGATGGACAGCAATAGGCTGAAGGTGCAACAGGGGCGTGTCCGCAGCAGGTACAAGAAACAGGAAGTTCAGCGGGCGTCGCCCTATGCAGCCAAAACAGACAAACAGACAGCAAGGAGGGAAGCCAGAGAGACACCCCGGACAGGAGATCAAGTGCGCCCTCTTGCACAGTGGGAGATGGACCACCATGCAAGGACGCCGCCAGGTATGTTACAGTACCTCCCTCCTTACGCCCCCTCTTCTTCAGGCCTGCCAGAATCTTCCGCAGGGAATTCGAGGACCAGTCGTTCACTGGGTTGGAGGGGGACAGAGACTTAAGGGTTAACTCTGCTTCGAGGTACATCTTGTCAAGCTCACAGGAAGAAATAGACGGGTTATCAGGTACATAATGAGGAAAAGTCACTGTCTCTTTGTTATCTGGTGGTATCCCGGAGGATTCAGGAAACAACTGGAGGTCCTCCGCCGGGTCAGAAGAGTGCAGAGGCTCAGAGAAAACAACTGCTTCAGAGTACACTAGGTCGGACTCACTGGAGGAAGCAGGCGAGGTATCGGGTACCGAGTATAGGAAAGTCTCTGACCATTCACTACCAGGTGGCACCCCGAAGGGTTCTGGACACAACTGGAGGTCCTCCGCCTGGTCGGAGGGGTGTAGAGACTCAGGAGTAACCTCTGCTTCGGAGTACACTAGGTTGGACTCACTGGACGAAGCGAGCGAGGTATCAGGTACAGAGTATAGGAAAGTCTCTGTCCATTCACCACCAGGTGGCACCCCGAAGGATTCTGAACACAACTGGAGGTCCTCCGCCTGGTCGGAGGGGTGTAGAGACTCAGGAGTAACCTCTGCTTCGGAGTACACTAGGTTGGACTCACTGGACGAAGCGAGCGAGGTATCAGGTACAGAGTATAGGAAAGTCTCTGTCCATTCACCACCAGGTGGCACCCCGAAGGATTCTGAACACAACTGGAGGTCCTCCGCCTGGTCGGAGGGGTGTAGAGACTCAGGAGTAACCTCTGCTTCGGAGTACACTAGGTTGGACTCACTGGACGAAGCGAGCGAGGTATCAGGTACAGAGTATAGGAGAGTCTCTGTCCTTTCGCTACCAGGTAGCACCCCGAAGGGTTCAGGAGACAACTGGAGATCCTCCGCCTGGTCGGAGGGGTGTAGAGACTCGGAGGTAACTACCACTTTGGGGTACCCATTGTCAGGCTCACAGGACGAAGCGGACAAAGTATTGAGTACCGGGTGTAGAGAAGTCTCTCTCCATTTGTCATCGAGTGGTATCCCGGAGGGTTCAGGAGGCAACAGGGGATCCTCCGCCAGGTAGTAGAGGTGCACAGACTCTGAGGTAACCACAGCTTTGGAGCATCCTTGGACATGCACACCGGTTAAAGAGAAAGAAGCATCTGATGCCGGGTGCAGGAAGTTCTCCTGTGTGGAATCTGGATGGGCAGAAGTCTCTTCGGCCAGGAGAACTGGTGCACTACCCACGCACATTACCCATTGGGGTTTCTCCGGGATACAGGGAGAAGAAGCTTCAGTAGGGACTTCAAGGTTGGGGTCAGGAGGTCTCAGGGAGGACAGACCCTGGCGTGACGGCTTGCCTCTAAGTCTAGCACGTCTGGACTGCCTCTTGAGGTTGAGAGAAGTATTCCGGAAAGCGTAGTCACCCTGTGAGGATTCTGGGTGGGCAGTAGTCTCATTGGGCTGGAGGACTATTGCGCTACCCACACACATTACCCGTCGGGGCTGCTCCGGGATATTGGGAAGTGAAGCTTCAGCAGGGGCTTCAGAGTTAGGGACCTCGAAGACCATACGAAAGGCCACCAGGAAGGCCTGCAGGTCAAGGATGACAGGATCCCATGCTTCCCATAGGGGGGTGACCCATTTCAAGGCATCACCCGCTAGGTAGTCAATCATAAAGGCCACTTTAGCCCAATCGGAAGGAAAATAGAGAGGGTAGGCCTTAAAGTGTAGCATGCATTGCTCCACAAATGCACGACACTGTCTTGGATCCCCATAGTAACGTGGCGGATCCGCAGGAACGAGAGCTGATAGATCCATCTGGACGGGTGCGTAATTCGCCTGGAACTCAGCTAAAGGGGGAAAAAAAATTATTTATTTATTTTAATGCATGTATTCGCTGGAAAAACTTCTCAAAGAGCGAAGGCCGTGGGGCTCAACGGGAACCATGGCCTGAGCATGCTGTTATGCACACGCCCGGGCTAAGCGGCGTGTGCGTGTGATTGGTAGTGATTCCACTGGACCGTGCCGGAGAGTGAATGCCTGGAGGGGCGTGACTAGGTATTCACCCGATCCGACCAGGGTCGCACGACGGCATACGACGCCAGTGCACCAAGGAGGAACCGAGCAGAGGGACCAGGTGCTACTCCAGGACAGACCCCGGACACGGCTGTTGACCCACACAGGGGAATACAGGAACAGGCTGGTAGGCTGGCACACAGACTGGTGGGTATAGACAGGCACGACTGGTATGCAGGCAGGCGGGTATGCAGGCAGGGGGGTAAAGGCAAGCACAGCTAGAGTGCAGACAGGAAGGCACTAGCAGGTAGGAACACAGGCGGGATAGGACCCAGTACACACCGGGACACAGGAACAATACAGGCAAAGGGGTACAGGCAAGCACGGCTAGAGTGCAGACAAGGCTGAGCAGGGAGGACAGGGCTCTGTTCACACGGAACAGACAGGAAGGGAAAGGCAGAGCCAGACACCCACAGGGTACTTGCAGTGAAGTAGCGAGTGGACCACAAACTCACAAACGGGAGTACAGAGACAACTGGCAGGAGTTAGGTACGAGTTCAGACTCTGCAGAAAAAGGAAGGGAACGGACATAGAGGCAAAACAGGTAAAGGATAGGAGAGAGTTCAGACTGGAACTGAGTGTACGGAGGAGACCGACTCTGCAGAGGGATACAGGAGCGGGTCTGGGAATACGGCCCCCAGAGAGGCGGAACGAACAGGCAAGGAGCGTGTTCAGACAGGACAGACCAGACGCAGGAGCGGGTCTAGGAAATCGGCCACTAGAAGGCGAGAGGAACAGGCTAGGAGCGTGTTCAGACAGGACAGACAAGAGAACACAGAAAGGAGTCAGTTCAGACACGGGAGCTGATACCGCAAAGCAGGAGACATACAGGACTCAGTTCAGACACGGGAGCTGATACCGCAAAGCAGGAGACATACAGGACTCAGTTCAGACACGGGAGCTGATACCGCAAAGCAGGAGACATACAGGACACAGTTCAGACAGGAACAGATACCGCAAGGCAGGGACACAAACAGGACTCTGTTCAGACGGGAACAGATACCGCAAGGCACAGACAGGCAGATCTAGGAATACGGCCCCTAGAAGGCGAAAGAACAGGCAAGGAGCGTGTTCACAAGAACAGACCACAGTTCAGACACAGAACTGGAAAACAGGCAGGAAAACAGGATAGGACCTGGCACGTCAGAGACAAACAGCCAACTGACAGGACACAATGCTCAGGCGCCATCTTGAGGAAGAAGGTGGTATAAATACCCAAAGATGGACAGCAATAGGCTGAAGGTGCAACAGGGGCGTGTCCGCAGCAGGTACAAGAAACAGGAAGTTCAGCGGGCGTCGCCCTATGCAGCCAAAACAGACAAACAGACAGCAAGGAGGGAAGCCAGAGAGACACCCCGGACAGGAGATCAAGTGCGCCCTCTTGCACAGTGGGAGATGGACCACCATGCAAGGACGCCGCCAGGTATGTTACACTGTATTTGAACATGAATTACAAAATGCAGATTTTGAATTTTTTGTAGATGGATCCCGTCATCAGGACGATTCAGGTACCTTCCATACTGGATATGCAGTTGTCTCCCTCAATGCAGTAATCAAGGCAGAACCAATGCTCCCACACCAGTCGGCTCAAGAAGCTGAACTTAGGGCCCTAACCGAGGCCTGTAAACTAGCGGAAGGTAGTATTGTTAACATTTACACAGATTCTAGGTACGCATTCGGTATATCGCGTGATTTTGGTCCAATATGGAAGTCAAGAGGTTTCCTGACGGCAGCAGGACACCCCATTAAGAATGCTGATGCGGTCCAGCAGTTAATTGATGCGCTACAACTGCCCAAACAAGTAGCTGTCATAAAGGTAAGAGCACATACCAGACGCACCGACCAGGTAAGCAGAGGAAACGCGATGGCAGATGCAGCGGCAAAAACAGCAGCCTGTAAGCCGCAACAAGGGTCAACAGTACGTCAGTTAAGTGCCCCTAAAAACCCCTTTGTGTCGGAAGACATCTTATCCCAAATGCAGGCTCAGGCTCAAAAGGAGGAGGTCGATAAGTGGTTAAAGGAAGGTGCATGCCTGAATGAAGCAAATGGGGTATGGGGGAAAGGGACACGACGATGCCTTCCAAGGGCACTGTACCCAGCAGCTGCCCAGATACTACATGGGCCGACACACCAATCTAAAACGGGTGTGATGAGTGTGATGCAGAAACATTGGGTGGCACCAGGATTCTCCACCTGTATTGAAAACCTGGTACAAGGGTGCATGATATGTGCTACACATAATCAGGGTAGAGTAGTTAAAACACCACCCAAACACACCCCCCGGCCCCTCTATCCATTCCAGAGACTGCAAATTGATTATATTCAGCTGCCAAAGTCAGGATCATGGGAATATGTGTTGGTCTGTATTGATTTGTTCTCAGGATGGCCAGAGGCTTTCCCGATTGCCAAAGCCACGGCTGCGGCAACCGCAAAGAAACTGCTTGCGGAGGTAGTCTGCAGGTATGGGGTACCAGAGGTAATTGAGAGTGACAGAGGTACACACTTCACAGGTGAAATAATGAATGAAGTCATGTCAGCTCTAGGAATTCAACAAGCATTCCATACCCCATATCACCCACAAAGTAGTGGTAAAGTGGAAAGACTGAATGGGACATTGAAATTAAAAATTCAGAAAGCCATGGCTGAGACAGGAAAACCATGGCCGGACTGTTTACCACTTGCTCTGTTTTCAGTAAGATACACGCCTAATAGAAAGACTGGACTCTCTCCATATGAGATATTGTTTGGCAACGTACCCAGCCTAGGGTGTTTCTATCCGCAAGCATTAGAAATGAACAACCATGTGCTAAGTTCCTATGTGAGGGCTTTACACAAAAAGATTAAGCAAGTACATGATAATGTCTTCAGTTCTCTTCCAGATCCAGATCAAGACTCTAGCAGCCATACGCTGCAACCTGGAGACTGGGTGGTTATAAAAAGACACGTGAGGAAAAGCCTAGATCCACGGTTTGACGGACCCTTTCAAGTTCTGCTGACCACAAGTACAGCCGTTAAGCTAGAGGGAAAAGAGACCTGGATCCACGCGTCCCATTGCAAAAAGATACTAGGAGAACCAGCGGACAAAGAATGATGACATTGTTTATACTTACCTGCATACTTGCGACCACAGGTGCATGGACTAGGTTAGGCACCATGGATGGAGATGACAATAGATTCATTAGACACCATCTTGCTCTAATCGATGGACTAAAGGAGCAAAACCAGACCATTGCTAATTGTTGGATATGTACACATGCCCCTGTGACGTCCACTAGCATACCCTTTCTCGCTGTCCCGGTCTCATGGGAAGAGATAAACTTTTGAGTGAACTGTTCAGATACTTTGGCCAATAATTCCACACAGAGATTTTCCTTTCTAAATCCTGCAAATTGGTTTAAAGGTATCGGTGGGTGGTTGGCTGGTATAGTACAAGCTATTTTACAGGTGTTGCTAATGTGTCTTGCGGTTTATTTGGTTTTTTAAGCTTTTTTTAATGTGTATTCAGCGTTGTACTAAAAGAAAACATAGAAATTCGTATTGATAAATGAAGGAACAAAAGGATGAAATGTTATAGCAGAAGATGGAGTCCCTCAAGTTTAAAGGCCCCATCTATGCTATATAAGTCTGACAGTTATTTTAGGTGAAAACAACAGCTATGAATGTTCCTTCTTGTATCAATAGCGTGCCCTTGCTAAAAAGATAACGTGATTCTCCCTGGCCAGATGTTTCTTCTTGTAGCAATAATGTGTTCTTGCAGAAAGATGAAATGACCTTGCTAACTAGATAAGTCTAATTAAATATTTTAAAGCATACAGAAACTAGCTTTTTTCGCTTGTTCAGCTAAACTGTATAATCGAACCATATATGGCAAATCCGTTTCCTGCCTTTAGGGTGTATATTAGCCCTGTGTTTTGTAATAAAGTTTTTAGAGCATGTTTAGACACAAACATCCTGTCCTGTGTCTTCATTCTCTCCGAGCTCGTAATCCAAAGGATAGAAGACCCAAAATTCAGTGACGACAATATCTACAGGTGAACTTTCTCAGAGAGAGAAACATTTTACTACATACAGCATATTTTGCATCATAAATTCACCCATCTTAAGTCCAACGGTTATCATCCATGTCAGGCACCACGGCTTCATTTCCAGTGGTGGTGTGACAGAGAAGCTGGACAACATATCAAACTTGTGTGAACATGAATTTACATTTTGCATGCACATCAATTTACGTTTCAGTTCAGACCTCCAGGTTTTTTCTTAACATATCAAACAAGCCTAATTGGGTGGTCTGGCTCAACCAGTGGAGGAAGCAAGTAAACCAATTAAATGGTGGTTATGAGGCCAATAGCTGCTGACAGCATCCTATTTTTAATTCTCTGTCTCCTATTACCTGTGCCATATATTGTTTACTCTGCTACACTTTTTGGATTTGCCAAATTTGACTTTTAAGCCTGCTTCAAGTCAAGAAATGTCTTATATTTTGTTATGTCATGAAGAAGCAATGCCTTGCTCTTCCCTGCTAGATTATTCCTCTGATGCCAGTGCAATCTCATTTACAAAGACAGAAAATGTTAAAAAGTAAATGCCGGCAGATGATAGAGAAAGGAAATTCTGTCTTTGAATGGTGAAAAGTGTTAGGCAATACCCAGCTGTTCCATCACATCACAGTGCTAGAAAAAGGGAGTGGGGAGAAAGATGAAGGCGAGAACAGATTGCAGGAAATAAACACCAGGTGAGGAAAACCCGGGAGAGTAAAATTAGATAAAATTACAGGGAATCGGAAGAGAATTAAAAATACCTCAAAACAACCCAGGAAAGAATAGCATGGCAGATAACAGGTGCAGCCGCATGGAACTAAGCTGACAGTTTGTCTTACTCATCAGCAAGTATTGTAATGTTATTCCCTTACTCAAGTCCCATCCCAGAAGAACTTGGAGAGGGAAGCGAGAGAGACTATTTTATTTAACCCCTTAGTAGTCAAGACCTGTGAGAATGCTGAACTGTGAAATTGAGATTTATATATCACCTTGCTCTCCTACTGGTCTCTGAAACAGCAGTATTCTCCTTGATCAAGTGTAGTAGAAAGCCTTCAGGAGAATTCTTGCAGGATGTGTCAAAGATGAGGAGAGATTGCCATCTGCTGGTCAGACACAATCAAATGGAACCAAGATCTGTTAGGAAAGTTGAAGGGCGGAGCAGATTTAGACACTGGACCCGGTCAGGTGACTTCCAGGAAGGATTTCCTGAATATAAAAGTCCAGCGCGCCAAGCCTGAGGCAGGATTGATGCCAGGCTGCAGAGAGGAGCAAACACGCTCCTGACGTGTGAGACAGGCCTGAGCCAGAGGCCTGCGACATATAACAGCCGGACACTGGTTGATGAACTCCGAATTCCCCACAGAGGTGCCTTGAGTGCTGCGCCTGCTGAGGAGAGTCGGGACCTGTTTGCGATGCTGAGTGAGTTTGCAGGACCCACGTCGCCCCCCAACAGACGCGGTTTGGATCCCCCACCCAAGGCTTGAGAGACTGCCTCCAACAGCCAAGCAGAGAGGAGCTAGGAGAAGGCTGCACCAGGAGAGTCATGCCAGCGGAAGCAGAGGAGCTGCACAAGTGAACAGGGTCGTCACTTCCACTGTTCACCTACGGTACCAGGTGCAGTTGGATTTAGGATCTCAGATTGGGAGGGGACCGGTTGGGATGGGAGAAGCTAAACTTGATTTGATTTACTTCGTCTGGAAAAGACTTGCGGCCTAGCAGGAATAACCGGTGACCCCCGCTAGGGCCATATACAGAGTTAAAGCACTATCATGGTGACTCCCATGATTGAGTGCCTGACACTACCTTGAGAGACTTTGCATTATTACTTCAAGTTCCTGTGTGTTATCCCTGTTACTATTCCCTTGTTTAGAACACCTGTTATATACATATACATATATATATATATATATAAACTGTTTATATCCATCCCTGACTGTCCTCGCCTTGTGTCTCTGTGCGTTGCATTCAGGCACCGGCATTACACAAGCACGTACCAGGGTATATTCATACTTGCATTTATCAGTGTTTTTGATTCTAACTGATCCGAACTGATTGATTACACTGATCATGCAACGCACCACATTCATCACTAGTGTAATAAAAATGTGAATAAATGATAATAATGACCATTTGCAGCAGGGAAACATGCAAAACTCATCAAAATGGAGCATGTTACTAGTGATGAGCGAGCATACTCGCTACTACTCGGTACTCGCCCGAGCATCTCAGTACTTGAAATGCTCGAAGTTCACTGAGTACTTGCGAGATGCTCAGGCGGATGCTCGGGTCCCCTCCCTGCATGTTTGGCGCTCTTTAGAGAGCCAATCAACATTCAGGGATTGCCTGCCACTCATTGTAATGCCGCAGCCATGGTGGTTGTGGCATTACAGTGATTGGCTGGACGCACAGCGTCATCAGGTCTACATCAGACCTGGCGCCGCTGTGCTCGTCACAGTCACTCCGGAATCAGGCAGAGTAGGGAGAGATGCTGCTGCGTCAGGGAGAGATTTGCTTGTGTATTAGGTAGTGTAGGGCGAAAAAACGTACATTACACATATCCATCTTAACAAACAGTCCTTTTTAGGACTAACTAATCCATCTGCAGAGATATCAGGCAGGCAGTGTATATAGGCAGGCAGTGTATATAGCAGACTGCAGTGCATATAGCACAAGAGGCTCCATTCCAATTCTGCCTTCTGCTGCTGTTAGATATTTCTATACAAAAGCCCAGGTCTCAGGAGCCAGGAATAATTTTTTTGGGATCTTAATCCTCATTGTTTGCTTAAAAAGCAATCCAGAGAACACTGTTTTTCTGCGCCATTTGCTTGTTGGCACTGAAGAATACAGCCAGGTCCTTTCCATATTACAGCACTAGAAATCCAGCTATTTAAAACTGTGTTTTCTCTGTCACACGGATCACATATACGTTTTCAGAAAATACTGCTATTTTTGGCCTCCATTCCAATTTTTTTTCACTGTGTCAGCAAAGTTTTTGACACCAGTTTGCTGTTGAAACTAGTTACCTACAGGCCAGGTATTTAGAACTCTGTTTTCTCCATCACATGGATCACATATATGTTGTCAGAAAATACTGCCATTTCTGGCCTCCATTAAAAATTTGTTTCAGTGTGTCAGTGAAGCAATTCACACCAGTTTGCTGTTCAAACTAGTTACCTACAAGCCAGGTATTTAAAACTCTGTTTTCTCTGTCACATGGATCATACATAAGTTCACTCCAAACTCAGTCATTTGTAGTGATTGTGGAAGGTACTGTCCTCCATTTAAAATGGGCAAGGCACGTGGCAAGTGACGGGGAACTGGACGTGATGGTGATGGTGCATGCAGAGGCCGAGGACAAGGCCGTGGGCAAGCTGAAATTGTGCCACAACAAACACCCACATCTTGTCGCCACCACCACCACCAACACCCTGTCTTTCACACGGTCAAGTCTCAGTAGCCGTGAGTCTGGACCGCATATTCCTCACCCTGATCCTCCTTCCTCCCACCATGCCGAGTGCCCAGAGACAACTGATCCCACACTTGGACACTCTGAAGAGCTGTTTCCATTTATAGATTCGGGCCTCTCGCCCGGTCCACTTGAAGCGGGGCAAGAGGAGATCGCATGTAGCGATGCCCAAATATTTGAGCAGCCACGGTGACACGGAGGCAATGGTGGAAAAGTGTCACAAGAGGTGGACGATGATGAGACACAATTGCCAGAAAGTCAGGAGGAGGACCAGGGTGCGAAAGTGGAAGACGAGGTGGTGGATGATAAAGTAATTGACCCAACTTGGCAGGAGGACATGCAGAGTGAGGACAGCAGCACACAGGGGGAGGGAGGCAGAGCACCCCAACAGGCAGGAAGAAGCAGCGTGGTGGCCGCAGACTGAAGGCAGGCAACCACTCTCCGTAACACCAACACGAAGGAAGTTGCCAGTACAACTGTTAGGTCTTCCCGAGTCTGGTTGTTTTTTAAAGACTCTGCTGATAACCCCAAAAAGGCCATTTGCACCACCTGCCATGACAGCATCTGCAGGGGTGGCAAAACGACCAGCCTGACCACCACCAACATGATCAAGCACATGGCAGCAAAGCACCTGACTTTGTGGGCCGAATCCCAGGGTCCAAGAACAGTGTCTGCGGGTGGCACCTTTGCTTCTTCCGCTGTTGTGCATGCAAGCCAATCCCCTGTCCATGGTGCATGCGAAGATGCCTCCTGCCCTGCACCTGTCATTGCACACTCTCAAGTAGCAGCATCAGGAAGCACATCCATGTCCTTCTCCCAGTGCAGCGTTCAGTTGTCCATACCCAAGTCCTTGGAACGCAAGCGCAAATATGCATCCAAAGCCCCACATGCCACACTACTAAATTCTCACATTTCACGACAGCTTGTGCTCGAAATGTTGCCTTTTAGGCTCATGGAGACAGAAGCATTCCGCAACCTGATGGCGGCAGCCGTCCCTCGGTACTGTGTCTCCAGCCGCCACTATTTCTCCCGGTGTGCCATTCCCGCATTACACAAGCACATGTCCCAAAACATTAGCGGTGCCCTCAACAACACAGTTACCGGGAAAGTCCACCTAACCATGGACACGTGGACAAGTGCTTGTGGGCAGGAACGGTACATCTCGCTGATGGCACACTGTGCTAACATAGTGGAAGCCGGGACCCAGTCAGACCTTGGGATGGAACACGTCCTCCCGAAGCCAAGGATTGCAGGCCCTTAGTCAATCAGGGTTGCCCCCACGGTCTACAGTTCCTGCACCTCATCCTCCTCAGCCTCCGCCTCCTCTTCAGCCTCCATCTCCGAAATGACCACATAAGTCACAAGCTAGAAGGACTGCAGCACTGCCTCGGCCAAGTGGCAACAGGCTGTGCTGAAGCTAATATGCTTAGGTGACAAACCGCACAATGCTGAAGAGTTGTGAACAGCTCTGAAAGAGCAGACAGATCTGTGGCTCACACTGCTGAACATACAGCCAGGCATGGTCGTGTGTGACAATGGCCAGACCCTGGTGGCGGCTCTGAGGTGAGGCGAGCTCACACACGTACCATGCCTGGCCCATGTCCCCAACTTCGTGGTTCAGCGGTTTTTCAAATCCTACCCGGAGCTGCCAGATCTGCTTGTTAAAATCCGCCTCCTGTGTGCCCATTTTAGAAAGTCACCTACAGCTTCCTCCGCCCTTGCCGTGTTTCAGCAGCATTTGCAGCTTCCGGCTCACAGACTGGTGTGTGATATCCCCACATTGGAACTCTACACTGCAGATGTTGGGAACGATTTGTGGGCAGAAGAGGGCAGTTGTTGAGTACCAGCATCAACAAGGCCGTCGGTATTCAGTTCAGACTCCACACATAAGACCTCAGGAGTGGACATGGATGTCAGACATAGAGATGAGCGTTGTTCTACTCGAACTGTTCGCCAATCTCAAATTCGAGCTGTTTTGGGCGGTGTTCGAGCCGTTCGGCGAACACGAACAATTTGAGAAAAATTCGGCTGTTCGAGGTTATGTTCGATAACTGTTCGTGCACCAAAATCATAACTGGATTTTTTCTCAGTAATGATGAAAATTAATGTTAATACGCAGTTTGAGTGTACAGCGGGGTGGGGGGAGGGGCAGGGGATGGATCTCTGCAGGAACAATGAAGATCTCCATTTTTTTTTCTCTTTCCCGCATTTACAGTGGGGAGGTGCAATCTGTCAGCCTATCAGCAGCGCACACACGGAGCGAAGTGCTTTTTTTCACACAAGCAAGGGCATGTGTCATTGGCAGTGTATGTCACATGTCCTTGCCCTATAAGACCAAGCCATTTTCCCCATCGCCACCATTTTCTCACTGCTGCAGCTGCGTGTTAGACGGCACCGCTGTTGCTGTGTGCGCTATACCTTGTTAATTTCATGCCAATTTTCGCACAAATATACAGATAGCTTGGGAGTAGGGAATAGTTGTGATTGCAGTCCTTTTAAGGACTAGGTTACAGCATTTCCTACGACTTTTATCAGGCAGGTCTGTGCTCTTAAATAGATAGGTTGTGGGAGTAAAGACTAATTGTAATTGGAGTCCTTTTCAGGACTAGGTTACATCAGTTCCTATCAGTTTTTGCCAGGCAGGTCTGTGCCAGTGCTGTGCAAGTTTTTTTCACAGCATTTGGCTGAATCTAGCAAAGCTAATCCTTTTTGGCCTATTGCAGAGTGTGTTAGTCAGTGGAGTAGCCTATCTGTGTT
This sequence comes from Phyllobates terribilis, assembly GCF_046119375.1. Classification (NCBI taxonomy): domain Eukaryota; kingdom Metazoa; phylum Chordata; class Amphibia; order Anura; family Dendrobatidae; genus Phyllobates; species Phyllobates terribilis. The sequence continues at coordinate 20,632,421 of NW_027362768.1, forward strand.
GCAAGATATACCACCTGTGTATAGAATACCAATTTTTTTACTGCACCTAGTGAAGTAAAATCTTTTGGGCATAGCATCATTCTATTAGTCCATCTATACTGACCTCCATCAGGTTGCAAACTGAATCTAATTTTTTTCTGCATCTAGCTCTGAAAAAATATTTGGCCTTCTAGCAGTGTGTGGGACTTGTTCTATTAGTCCACCTATACTGACCTCCATCAGGTTGCAAACTGAATATATTTTTTTCTGCATCTACCTCTGAAAAAATATTGGGCTTCTAGCTGTGTGTGGGACTTGTTGTATTAGTCCATCTATACTGACCTCCATCAGGTTGCAAACTGAATATATTTTTTTCTGCATCTACCTCTGAAAAAATATTGGGCTTCTAGCTGTGTGTGGGTCTTGTTCTATTAATCCATCTATACAGACCTCCATCAGGTTGCAAACTGAATATAATTTTTTTCTGCATCTAGCTCTGAAAAAATATTTGGCCTTCTAGTAGTGTGTGGGACTTTCTCTGTTAGTCCATCTATACTGACCTCCATCAGGTTGCAAACTGAATATATTTTTTTCTGCATCTACCTCTGAAAAAATATTGGGCTTCTACCTGTGTGTGGGTCTTGTTCTATTAATCCATCTATACTGACCTCCATCAGGTTGCAAACTGAATATAATTTTTTTCTGCATCTAGCTCTGAAAAAATATTGGGCTTCTAGCTGTGTGTGGGACTTTTTGTATTAGTCCATCTATACTGACCTCCATCAGGTTGCAAATTGAATATAATTTTTTTCTGCATCTAACCCAGCCAATAGTTTTGGCCTAATACCACAGTTTGGCCACTCAGCTCTGCTCGGTTACCATCCATTGTTTTTTTGTGCAAACAACTCCAGAGTTGTGAATTAGTTAACCACCAAAATGAGTGGAAAAAGGCCTGCTGCTGGTGGAAAGGGGAATAGGCGTGTTGGGAAGGGGAAAAAAGGTTGTGTCCGTGGGGTAGGTGTTAAAGCAACAGTAACATCTGCAGAAGAAAGACCATCTTCCAGCCAAACTAAAATGTCTACTTCTTTTAGCGGACAATGTGATAAGATCCCTTTCTTACGGTCACGCCAATCGCTACAAATTCCAGATGAGGCACAAAAACAGCAGGTGCTTCAACGGATATCAAGTGCTCCTTTAAGTGGGCTCTCCTCCACATCAACTTCAACATCACAAATACTCCAGTCCTCAAAGGTGTCACCCAAATCGCACTTGCTTCCTCACAGCTCCCAAATCTCCAGCTGCCCGTCTGAGTAGAACAGATGGTTGAGTCTGCAGAGCTGTTTACTCATACTATAGCCTGGGAATCAGAGGTCGACTCCAGCGCTTCTGTGAATCCAGACGAGGAAATGATCTGCACTGATGCCCAGAATCTTTATGAGTCGGATCCAGGACCAGTCGCAGAAGGTTCTGACCATAATGTAGACCCTCATTCCCAAACTGTAACTCCTGTTGGTGGAGACAATGAGGAAGACGATGATAAGACTCAAATACCTGATTGGAGCGACAACTTTAGTTTTTTGTCAGGGCAGGAACAGGTTGGCTCTGAGGACGACGGGTGTGATAACACACAGGGTGATGATGATGAGGTTGGAGATCCCACTTACTGTCAACCCACAGTCAGCCAAGAGATGAGGTCAGCAGAGGAGGTGGAGGAAGATGCTAGTGACGACGAGGTCAGGTTGCGCCTTCCTGGACAGAGACGTAGTACTGGAAGCACGTCAACAACTGCATCCTCAAACACAACTCTGCCTCTCACCACAAGTCGTGGTGGCTCTTCAGGTCGCATGGGTGCTAAGCCTTGCATAGCCTGGGCATTTTTTCAGATCGATAAAGATGACCCAACTCGTGTTATCTGTAACATTTGTCAGCAAAAGCTAAGTAGAGGCCAAAAAATACATAGTTTGAGTACTTCATGCATGAACCGGCACATGGACATGAAGCATAAGTTGCAGTGGGAAGCTCAGTGTGCTACAATGCGGCCTAGCCGGCCGGGCCAACCACCGTCTGCCATATCTTGTGCATCCGCGGCCTCTTCATCCTCTGTGACTGGGGGGACAGCAGTCACACCTGTTTTGGGGCGCAGACCTGCCACCTCTTTACCCGAAACAGCCAGCGTGATTGGCAGGTCATCATTTTCTTTGGAGGTGGTAACACCAGCTGGTGTTGAGCGCTGTCCGACATCGATAGCACCACCTTTGGATCAAGGCAACCTAACATGTCCGCCTGCATCTTCCTCACAGACCGGCAGTTTGCCGGGGACACCCTTATCAACCCCGTCTAAGCACAATAGCCAGCCCTCGGTCCCTCAGATGTGGACAAGTAAAAGACCATTTCCTCCTAGCCATGAGAAAGCTAAGAGGTTGAATTTCACCATCTGCAAGCTCTTGGCTACAGAAATGCTGCCTTTCCACCTGGTGGACACAGAGGATTTTCGAGACCTTATGTCCGTCGCAGTGCCCCAGTACCAGATGCCCAGTCGGCACTACTTCTCAAAGAAAGGTGTGCCTGCGCTCCACCAGCATGTCGCACACAACATCACCACTTCTTTGAGAAACTCTGTGTGTGACAGGGTGCATTTCACCACAGACACTTGGACGAGTAGGCATGGACAGGGGCGTTACATGTCGCTGACTGGGCACTGGGTAACTATGGTGACAGCAGGACAAGGGGCTGCTGTCCAAGTCTTGCCGCCCCCACGAGTTGTGCGTCAATCCTCTTTATGTCAAAGTTCCTCCACTGCTTCTGCCTCCTCAACCTCCTCTCGGTCTTCCACCTGCACCCAAAGCCTGTCTGGTCATGCCACAAGCTTTCTAACTGCGCAGAAGGGATCCTGCACACCTCCTATGCTGGCAGTAGGGCTCAACGTCATCAGGCGGTTTTTACTTTGAAATGTCTGGGAAATGTGAGTCACACAGCTGAGGAGTTGTGGTCAGCTCTGGAGAACCAATTTCATGAATGGCTGTCTCCACTGGACCTGAAATCAGGGAAGGCCATGTGCGACAATGCTGCAAACCTGGGTGCGGCCCTTCGCCGGGGCAATGTCACACACGTGCCTTGTATGGCTCACGTGTTGAACCTGGTTGTCCAGCAATTTCTAGCCCACTATCCCAGACTAGATGGCCTTCTGCAGAGGGCACGGTCGCTGTGTGCTCACTTCCGCCGTTCGCATCCCGCAGCTCAGCGACTTACATCTCTACAGAAGTCGTTGGGCCTGCCACTTCACCGGCTAAAATGCGATGTGCCTACCCGGTGGAATTCAACTCTGCACATGTTGCAGCGACTGTGGCAGCACCGACAAGCCCTGGTGCAATACGTTCTGACGTATAGCCTGGGCCAACGAGATCCAGAGGTGGGGCAAATCACGCTGGAGGAGTGGTCTCAGATCAGGGACCTATGCACCCTTCTGCACAGTTATGAAATGGCGACGAAGATGTTTAGTGCTGATGATGCCATTATCAGCATGACTATTCCGGTGATTTACATGCTGGAGCACATGTTAAACAGAATTCGGAGTCAGGTGGTGGCACAAGAGGAGGTGGAGGAAGTAGAGGAGGAGGAGTTGTATGCGGAAGGGCTAACATCTGCAAGGTCCAGACGGTCGGCAGCACCAAGGCGGCAGGCATGTGAGGGTGGGGGAGATGGTTTTACCAGGGCGCATGGTAGCAGCCAAACTAGTGAGGAAGGTGCAGGAGCCCAGGAAGAAGTGGAGGACGAACTGATGGAAGACTCATCAGATGAGGGAGACCTTGATCACATTTCTGTTGTGCGAGGTTGGGGGGAGAGGACAGAGGAAGGAAGCATGATTGTTACCTCGCCACCAACACAACAGGGACTTGGTGCTCCTGGATGCGCAACACACATGAGTGCCTTCTTGCTGCACTACCTGCAACATGACCCTCGAATTGTGAGAATTAGAAATAATCCTGACTACTGGGTTGCCACACTGTTAGATCCCCGGTACAAAAGTAAATTTGCCGAAATTATTCCTGCCATAGAAAGGGATGCACGCATGCAGGAGTATCAGCAGAGACTGTTGCAGAATCTTACATGTGCTTTTCCACAAAACACCAGTGGTGCACGTAGTGAATCTCACAGTTCCAACTTGCCAACCGTGGGACCGTCAAGTGTTCAGCACTCAAACCGTAACAGAACCACAGTATCTGCTGGTAACATCAATTTTGCGGAATCATTTCACCACTTTTTTAGCCCATCCTTTGCAAGGCCACAGGAGACAAGAAGTCTGACACATAGTCAACGCCTAGAGACGATGGTACAGGAGTATCTCCAAGTAAACATTGAAGCCACGACTGTGTCACTGGACCCTTGCTCTTTTTGGGCTTCCAATCTGGATAAATGGCCGGAGCTAGCCACTTACGCCTTGGAGATCTTGTCATGCCCCGCAGCCAGCGTTCTGTCTGAACGTGTGTTCAGCGCTGCTGGTGGTGTGCTGACAGATAAGCGCACGCGGCTCTCCACTGATAATGTAGACAGACTCACGTTCATAAAGATGAACAAATCATGGATCCGAAATGACTTTTCTACCCCTGTGTCATCCTGGGGAGAGTAAAAGCTTGATGATTGGTTAAAATCACCCTACCAACCGTTTTAAGCTTTCAAATTACTAATCATGTTTATCTGTATCTTGACTGGAAAATAATTTGTGCTTTGTAGCAGTGTGCAGCACTGATCCTATTAGGCCATCTATAATAAGCTGCACCAGATTTAAAATTAAAAATAATTTTTAGCTGCATCTAGCCCGGAAAATAATTTTGGGGCTCCGAGATGCGCAAGACACATAAGTGCCTTCTTGCTGCACTACCTGCAGCATGACCCTCATATTGTCAGAATTCGAAGTAATCATGACTACTGGGTTGCCACACTCTTAGATCCCCCAAACTTTTCGATCAACCTTTTCATTTTAATAAAGACCAAAAAAATGGTCATTTTTGAAATTATAAGCATTAGCAGGTTGTTAGAAACTGAAATCAAACAGTTTTCAACTCAAAACTTTATTCTAGGTGATGGTACATTTTCACATAGGACCCCTTGTTCGAAAGGAGCTTCTGAACTCTCTCGTCCATTGAATTTGTCAGGTTTTGGATGGTTTCTGCTTCAATTGTTTTGCATGAGGACAGAATACCCTCCCAGAGCTGTTGCTTAGATGTGAACTGCCTCCCGCCATCATAGACACTCCTTTTAATGATGCTCCAAAGGTTCTGAATGGGGTAGAGGTCAGGGGAGCATGGGGGTCACACCATAAGTTTGTCCCCTTTTATGCCCATATCAGCCAGAGATGCAGATGTTTTATGCGCAGCATGAGATGGTGCATTATCATGCAGAAAAATGATCTTGCTGTGAAATACACGGTTCTTCTTCTTGAACCATGGCAGGAAGTGCTGTTTGAGAAAATCCACATACATTATGGAGTTCATCTTTAGCGCCTTCAGGGATCCTAAAGGGGCCGACAATCTCTCTCCCCATGATTCCAGCCCAAAACATTACTCCACCTCCTCCTTGTTGGCGCTGTAGCCGTGTTTGCGTGGGGTGTCCATCAACCAGCCATCCTCCACTCCATCCATGTGGACCATCGAGCGCTGCACGGCACTCATCCGTGAACAAAACAGTTTTGAAATCAGTCTTCATGTAATGTTTGGCCCACTGGAGCCGTTTCTGCTTGTGTGAAGTGGATAGAGGAGGTCGACAGGATGGCGCATGCACAGCTGCAAACCTCTGAAGGACCCTGCATCTTGTTGTTCGGGGGACGTTGGAGGCACAAGCAGCTTCAAAAACTTGTCTGCTGCTATGACAAGGCTTTTTTGCCGCTGCTCTTTCAACCTGACGTAATTGCCTGTAGGAAAGAGTCCTCAATTTGCCCTTATCAGCACGCACACGTGTGTACTGTGAATCAGCTACATACTTCTTGATTGCCAAGACACTTCATCCTGATCACCGCACAATGTTGATTGTAGTCATGCCTTGACCTAAACACTCCACAATTTGTTCCTTCTCAGCAGCCGACACATCCTTTTTCTTTCCCATTTTGGCAGAAAATGTAGGCTGCTTAATAATGTGAGAGAGCCTTCTTAAGTAGTCTTGCCTTTCATTGGACACACCTTCCAAACTAATTAGCACAGGTGTCTGCAATTGCTTACAGTGATATAAAGAGCCCTGACACACATCACCATCATTGAGTTTAACTGACAAACAAACAAATTCTTCCCTTATCACTCCTAAACACTTTTTGCATAATAATTTGGAACGCAGTGTACATGTGCTTTTCCACAAAACACCAGTGGTTCACGTAGTGAATCTTACAGTTCTAACTTGCCAACCGTGGTCTGTATGGAATTGTTCAATAAAGGGCCCAAAATTAAGATAACATAGATGGGAGAGGTCTCTATGAATAGGAATTCCTAAGTATTTGATACCCTGTGAGGGCCAGGCAAAGGGAAAGTTGGACTGGATGGAATCCTATATGGATTTGGGGAGGGAGACATCGAGGGCCTCAGACTTCGCTGCATTGATTTTAAAATTTTACCATGTAACAAAGTGATCTATTTCAGCCATAACAGCAGGGATGGATATATGTGATTGAGTGATATATACTAGGACATCATCAGCAAATAGAGAGCACTTGTACTCGGTGCCTCCCACCTCAATCCACCTAATATTGGGGTTATGGCGAATTGATGAGAGCAGGTGCTCCGTCACTAGGATGTATAAGAGAGGGGACAGAGGACATCCCTGCCTTGTCCCATTGGTGATTGTGAAAGGTGATGAAAATGTTCTGACGCACCCCCTGGGCCTTGGGACACCCGAAGCCGGACCCTTTTTGGTGGATGCTGGTGGTTGTAGTCTTCGTGGCGGCGACCCGGTTCCGTGGCTCAGGGCGGTCAAACCAGTGGCGGAACTATTTATGTGGTTTTGATGTTTAAATGTCCGACTACGCCACCCGTGGATTGCGGTCAGAGTGAACCGCCGCTACAGGGCAGACCGCTGAGGCTGGTGTTGTGGGTGCAGCAGAGCGTAGCATAACTCCCCACAGTGTATGCGGAGGATGGGGGTGATGGTGCAGGGCAGCAGCAGTAACGACACGGAGTCAGTGATGCAGTCCAGGGCCTTTACTCACAGTTCTTATTATCCAGACCACGTCTGCAGGTAACGGCTGCCCACGTCGTACTGTGCTCACCAGGTGAGGGGCTCAGACAACTCCCAGATAACTTTGAAGCACTTCACAGGATCCCCTTTGTGTGTCCTTTGTCTGGCCTTTCTTACCAACACTTCTGTCCGGCTGCCTCGGGCCTCCTCTTGGTAAACTTGGCGCCAGTTTCCCTGACCCTATGTGGTGCCTTCCTAGCGGGTGTAGCGAGGGGCTGCGCCACATAAAATGTCAGAGCCTCCGGTTTCTAGCTGAGGGTCGTTTCCTGCCTCCACTAGTTCGGGGACCGGTCTCCCCCTTTGGCCTGACCCCTCCACGCAGGTGGATTCGGGCGTGCGGTGGCGACTCGCCCGTCCGCACCCCTGGGATCCCTTCATTCCTCGTTCCTGGAGCCTTCTCCGCTCCTCTTCCTTCCTTCTCCCTCTTCCAGGCCTGGGCCTCTGTTACTAGGCCCGCCTCCGGAGCAGAGCTCATGCAGAGCCCCTGCTCCCTGCCACTTCTGCTCAGACTTCTCTGCACTGAACTAAGATGGTGCCCACCTTTTATACTCCCTTCTCAATGCACCCAGGAACTGCTTCCTCCCTGCTCGTGCACTACAGGGTTCCCCTTCCTCAGTGTTCCCTCCCCCCACTCCAGCCAGGGACAGGGACTGTCGTGCCCATCTCAGGGGCATATTGGTCGCCCTGCCCCATGGCAATGTGGTGTAATGCATGCAGGTGTCGGGTCCTGATCCACACTCCATCCTTACCTGAGAGTGAGATATCACACCTCTGGGTGAGGTGCAATACGTCTGTAGCAATCGAGCCCTCAGTGTGCTACAGTTCCATTTATCTTCAGCCTAGGTGACGTATTGCAATACAGGGCCGTGATTTTGGCTATAAAAGGGTCCCCTAGACCCCTACCCCAAGCTTTTTAAGAGAATCATATATGGCGTGCCAGGAGACTCTATGGAATGCTTTCTCAGCATCCAACGAGAGTATCTAATTACAAATTTTTAACTGCATCTAGCCCAGGAAATACTTTGTGCCTAGTAGCAGTGTCTGCTAGTCAGCGGATTATCCCGGCTGTTAAGCAAGCTACACCACCTGTAGTTTAGACACTTAATTTTTTCAAAGGAAATGCTTCGGGACCATGGGATACTTAGTGAAGAGCATCAGGAGGCACCCCAAGGCATAGGGGCTGGGACTGGCAGTAGGATGCCTTGCGGTGGACAGCCGAGCTCGATCCTTATAAAAGCTTTTTAACTGCAGCAGCTTTAGTGGACGCTACTGGAGCTGGAATTACCGCGGCTGCTGGCATGAGACTTGCCCTCCAATAGATCCTTGTAAATGGATTTAAAGTGTATTCATTCAAATTAGAGAGACAATTTAAATTAAAAAGCTTAGAGCTGCCTCCACCACAGGGGGGCTCGCTCGACCCACCAGCGGACAGGCACCAGTATTGGGAGAGGGGGGCTGGCCGTCAGGGTTCACCGCGGCTCTGGCACAAACCCGGCGACACGGAGGTGGCACGGGCAGGAGCGGACTGGCCGTGTCGGCTTCTCACTTTTTGGATTTTAGAAGGGCATGACATGCCTATATCTGTGTCTCCCCCTCCTTTTACTCCTCCACCTCTTTTATTTTCGCATGACTATATGTACTTGTCACTTTTCCATGTGTTAGTTATGTCTTCTGAGCAGTTTGTCAGCTTTTGGACACCTTTGAAGGTGTTTTCTATGTGTTTCTATGTGTTTTTGTTTGCCTGCCATTGGTTTTAATGGTGTTCGAAGGTGTTCGACGAACAGTTCGACGAACAGTTCGGCGAACACACGGGTGTTCGACCAACCGAACCGAACTCGAACACTACGGGGGTGGCTCAACACTAGTCAGACATATGTACCATCCTCCAAAACTTTGAGGACTCCACCAAGATGGTGAGCGGCGATGACGCCATAATTAGCATCACCATTCCGCTTCTCTGTCTTCTGAAACCCTCTCTGCTCACAATCAAAGAGGATGCATTGCAGGCGGAGCACAATGAGATGGAGCAAGGAACCATACAGGTACAGGGTGATTATACACAGCCCAGCCTCATCTCATCCCAACGTGGATTGGGTGACAATGAGGAAGAGGAGGAGGAGGAGGAGGAAGGACAGGTGCTAGTTTCATGCGCTATAGACGGTACTACCTGCACAGCTGTCATACCGTCTGTTCAGCGTGGATGACCAGAAGACAGATAGGAGGAGGAGAGCATGGTCAGTCATCCTCTTGGTGAGGACACGGAAGTGTTGCCTGTTAGTAGTCTGGCACGCATGGCTGAGTTTATGTTGTGCTGCCTTTCCCATGACCCATTCCCATAAATGCCTCCAAATTTTTGGCAACCCTTTCATTCACCGCATAGGCCAGCATTATGGGAGACCCACTTCCTAATAATGGGAACATTGTTTTGAGGAGCCCCTCTGACCTCCATGTCTCTTTCAAGGGGCATTGAAGTACTTCCAAATTTTTGGCAACCCTTGCATTCACTGCATAGGCCAACAATATGGGAGACCCACTTCCTAATAATGTGAACATTGTTTTGAGGAGGCCCTCCTCTAAGTCTCTTCAAAGGGGTATTAGGGTGCATCCAAATTTTGTGCAGCCCTGGCACTCACTGCATACGCAATAACAGTATAGGAGACCTACTCTTTAGTAATAGGAACAATAAAACGTTAGCCGGCTGGGGGCTCTCTATGAATAGTGAGGGCCGACTGCTGGTCCTTTAAGAATAGTAAAGGCCGCCTGATGGCCCTATAAAAATAGGCTTTGTGACTTTCAGAGTCCCTCCTTCATAAATGAAACACAATGTGTCTGATGATATCTCACACACCACATGGCCAGATAAGGTTGTAAAATGTTAAAATGACATTTCCTGGTGAATGCATTTGTCACGGTTGAAAGCAATGCAAAAGTGCAAAAACGCATCAAAAACGCTATGTGTGAACATAGCCCAAGGTGTGGAGGAGCATTTTTGTTTTTGGTTATTTATTTTGCTTTATATACAAGTCATTACCCTGGAAAGGATGTTCCTTAACATATTTCTCTGGAAAATCCATTTTGGTTTCTTTTTGGTATGTTTTATTGTGAGTCCGTAAAAGTGGTGTAATACCTCTGACACAATTGTTGACAGAAGTGACCTGGGAGTCAGAATTGCTTCCAGTGGTCTTCCCCATGCTGTCCTCATGTCATTTGAGCACTGTTCCCATCAATTTGGGCAATTTTTAGGCCCTCTGCAGACCGCCGGGGGGAGCAGCCTGAAAAATGCTTGAGTTTCCCATAGACTTATATTGGGCTCGTTGCTTGGGTCGAGCACCCGAGTATTCCAATGTGCTCGACCCGAGCATCGAGCACCCGAGCATTTTAGTGCTCGCTCATCACTACATGTTACATAAATTCACAAAGCACTTGTTGCAATTCAAAATAAAATATTTTAAATCAATAATAAATTTGGCACAATTAATGGAGATTTCCGGATTTCATAAAATTTGTCTAACAACAGACAATGTGGTAACATTACCATAACAAACCTTTCAAAACCCCTCCATTCCAGCTTCCCCAACTAGTGGTCCCTGCTAGGCTTGTAACTAGTCACATGCCGTACATCATTCATTTCACCCCTGCAGCCAATCCTTAATTTCAGGACTGATGCTTGTATACAATCCATGTACCTGGCATAACATTATTGTGACATTCTTAATGTCTCTTCTTTGGCACTTTTCATTTGATTAATGTTCTTTATATAGTTGGGAGTAGTGATGAGCGAGTATGTTTTGTTAACCCTTTCGCTGAGTATGCTTGGCCGAGTACCGAGTATTTATAGCGTGCTCGGGCTTTAAGTTTTCGTCACTCCGTGAACATGATTTGCGACTGTTTGACAGATTTAATACATGTGAGGAATGCTGGAAAAACAGACATTCCTCACATGTATTAAATCTGTCAAACAGCCGCAAATCATATTCACGGAGCGACGAAAACTTAAAGCCCAAACACGCTATATATACTCGGTGCTCGGCCGAGCATACTCGGCGAAAGGGTTAACAAAACATACTCACTCATTACTAGTTGGGAGAATCGATTTCCGATCCATTGTCCAGGTCAGTAATCTGTGACCACTGAATGGAAGGCCTAAAATTCTCATTACCTCCCGGCATTCCCTGCTTTTTTTTTTTTATTAACCGGTCTGACGCGTCATAAAGATGACATCATTCCAGCCCAGCTAATCAAAAGATGAGTCGATAATGCCAGACGTTAAGGGGATTCACAAAGTCCACTAGTGACAGATTACTGACCTGGCCAATAGACAGGAGTCCTGTAATTTGATTCTCTCATCTCTAGTTCTTATTGCCCCCTCTAGCATCAATGACAGCTTGAAGTCTTTTGTGGTAGTTGTGGATGAGGTTCTTTCATTTCTCAGATGGTAAAGCTGCCCATTCTTCTTGACAAAAAGCCTCCAGTTCCTGTAAATTCCTGGGCTGTGTATCATGAACTGCGTGCTTGAGATCTCCTCAGAATGGCTCATTGATATTGAGGTCAGGAGACTGAGATGGCCACTCCAGAACCTTCACTTTGTTCCACTGTAGCCAATAACAGGTCGACTTGGCCTTGTGTTTCGGATCACTGCCTTGTTGGAATGTCCAAGTACGTACCATGTGCAGCATCCGGGCTGATGAGTGCAAATTTGCCTCCAGTATTTGCTGATAAAGTGCTGCATTCATCTTTCTTTCAACTTTTACTAAGTTTCCTGTGCCTTTGTAGCTCACACATCCCCAAAACATCAGCGATCTACCTCCGTGCTTTAATTTAGGATTGGTGTTCCTTTCATCATAGGCCTTGTTGACCTCTCTCCAAATGTAATGTTTATGGTTGTGGCCAAAAAGTTCAATTTTGGTCTCATCACTCCAAATTACCTTGTACCAGAAGTTTTGAGGCTTGTCTCTGTGCTGTTTGGCTTACTGTAGGCGAGATACTTTGTGACATTTGGCAACTCGACCATGCAGCTCATTTTTCTTCTCCTTTTTGTGCATCTTGAAACTGCCACACTGCTAGTTTTCAAAGAGTCCTGAATTTCAGCTGATGTTATTTGTGGGTTTTTCTTTGCATCCCAAACAATTTTCCTGGCAGTTGTGGCCAAAGTTTTTGTTGGTCTATCTGACTGTGGTTTGGTTTTTACAGACCCCTGATTTTCCATTTGTTAATTACAGTTTGAACGCTGCTGACTGGCATTATCAATTCCTTGGATATATTTTTTTATCCCTTTCCTGTGTTATACAGTTCAACTCCCTTTTCCTGTAGATGAATTGACAATTCTTTTGCTTTCCCCATGATTCACAATCCAAAAATGTCAGTGGCTGGATGAAAGATGCAAGAGTCTATCTGAATCCCAGAAACTCACTCAGCTTTTATGCACTCACACTGATTACAAGCAAACAGGTCACAGGTGAGGATGTTACCTTTAGTAGCCATTCAAACTCATTTGCGTCAAATTCTGTGCATGTTATCAGGCCAAAATCACCAGGGTATGTGAACTTTTGATCAGGGTCATTTGGATGTTTTTGGTTGTCATTAAGATTTAAAAAGAGAAAACACAGTAGTTTGACAATAAATGGCTTCACCCAACCGATAACCATGAGTGGAGAAAAACTTTTCTTGTTATCATTCATATTCTCTGAAACAAGGCCAAGAAAGGAAAGATTCTGCCAGGGTATGTAAACTTTTGAGTACAACTGTATTCTAATTAACAAAGAATCTGTCATGTTCCCAAATGCCATTAACGTACAGATATCACTGCACTAGAGTTCAAGCCTACTTCTCTCTGAAGAGACAATTTGCACTTAGCCTTACAAATATCAAAAATCATATACACCCCAATAATATTACCAATAAAAATATTAACTAACTCTATAAAAAGCAGGCCTCGTAAAGCTTTGTTGCAAAACTAAATGCACAAAAATAATTTATTTAAAAAAAAAAGTACTAAAATCTGCGTACCTTTGATAATGCTATTGTACTGACCCATAGAACAAAGTTACCATGTTACTGATGAACACTGTGATAACATCCTCACCACACAAAAAAATGAAAAATTGCAAATTGTTTTTTCTTCCAATACCTTTAAAAATATTAAAAAACGTTTGCACATTATTTGTACCCAAAAATAGTGGCTTTAAAAAATTCAACTCGTCACATACAAAGAAATCCTCACGTGACATGTCGATGGAAAAGTTAAACAGCTATTGCTGTTTGAATGGAATATGAATGCTGGAGCCCATCATCAGCCACTGATTGGCTGCCGCCTTTATGTGACATTGTTCATTCCAGAAGACTGGTGGGGGACACAGGAGGCGGGAGACACAGAAGCCGAGGCGAAGTAGCAATGCTCGTCCAGGAGTTGCGTACATTTTATTTTTAATTCCCCACACTGGGTCCCTATGCAATAAGTTTTAAAGTGTAAGAGAAAACTCATTTTATGTCAATATTGCTTAAATCCAGAAAATAATTGTTTATTGTATTTCTGATTTTCAAATATAAATATAGTTTGTGAAATATATAATTGAAAGGACAAACTGCAGTACATGCATGTTTAAGTTCATTTTATAAAATATAATTATTTATTTTGTTTGATTATTTATATACAATATATTCTTTGTGATAAAGAATGAAATCCCTATAAGATTGTATGTAGTCATTTCAATAAAAGGAAATGCTATCATGGGCTAAGAAATGGGATATACGTACCTTGTATTCAGCAGAACTGTGAAAAGAGAGGGATAAGTCGTATAACGTAGATCCATTTTTCTCAGGACTAGAAAGTTAAAAAACCTGTGCACTTCAAAGAGGTTCAAAGATCATTTGTTTTGGCAAGGCAAGGTAATCCAAGTTCACCATGACGTTTCAGTCCATGAATAGGGGACACAGCTTGCCATGAATGGAGGGTAGACAAGATTGAACAATTCTAAGTGATACAAACAGTAGACAGTACCCTTCATGTCATCCCCATAATAGGGTCTTCATCAGGTACAATGCATAATAACAAATTGGAAAAAAATTGGAAACCTAAATCTTTATGGTGAAATTTCATATTAAAAGCTTAGGTAGAAAATAACATATTTGTACAGATAACAAAAACTTTCAAATTTGATCCAGTGACCATAAATAAATAAGAAAAATGCATTTAGAAAAGGGTGTTGTTTTCTGCTACATTTAAACACTTTATTATAGGCCTGGGGTGGTGTAAAAAAAAAAAATCCTAATTTTCTGGACTACTTCCTTCAGTTGCCAGAGTCCTCCGACAGGTTCTGGCTGCATCCTTGACATTTCATACAAGGTAGATTAACAGCGCTCTTCTAGTTGTGGGTGTAGTTTATTCTGGTGGTCTTTTGGGAATCGAACTGAAAAAATGGGGGGAAACTCAGAAGCTGCTCTGATCAAATTATTTTAGTTTGCTGATTTTTTTTCTAGTTACAATTTTTTTGTTCCTACTTTTACCCCAGCTGTATGCTTTATTGTGTCCTTTCTGTTGCACAGCTTCTGGATACCCACAATTGTAGTAGAAACTTCACAGAGCAGATTACATGGGATAACAAGCTTTTACTTCTGAGAACATGAGGTAAAGGAAAAATGCACAGTCACACAGTACTGCACCAGGAAGTAAGAACAAAACAGAAAATACAAGAGAGACTTTTTTTTCTTTTTACAATACAGTAAACAAGGAAACTTTACACAGCATCGCCATCTACTGTCAGATCAGCATAAAGTCCCCCTTCACACGAACAAATAAGTCCACAACTGTTGCATATACCAACACTTTCTACATGTGTCATTACACATGAGTGACTTAAACTAGCCAGAGTAGCATGGCAAGATGTTGTGCAGCAGGTACCACTGTCTGTGACCATTTCTACACGTATTAAAGGCAGACTGTTGCTAGGCAATGTGAACTCAATCACCAGCAGAAAACACTGAAAGTAAGTAAGAAGATAGATAAATAGATACTAAAAAAAAGTTTGTAATACTAATTAAACAATGTATATATACTGCAGCAAAAAGTAGGCTCTAAATAACTGCTAACATTTGAGTATAATGTAATAGCCTTTTTGTTCTCTTTGTCTTTTACTATGAAGGCTCATTATTTGTATATTCTCATTGTAGCTTCCTTATGTAAACATCAAGGGATTACCGTAGAAAATCTTTGTGCATAATCTTCTACAATTTCTGAAAAGCGGTTTTACAATCCAGTTTAGTATTGTCTGAAATTCATTAACTCCTTTGTCTCTCCATTACTTCTCTTTCTCCTCTTAGGACTCTCTTATTCATCATTTCAAAGAGTGAACATTTTGAGATGGTATTAGGTTGGAATCAGACGAGCGTATGAAAAATTGTCCAATATTCAACCATATTGTCATCTGTGTGTCTGTTTTTTAAATTTGCGTGTCATCCATATATATACATTAACAATTTAAAATGCGTTTGATCAAATATAGTTTTCTATATTAATAATGGCAAAGCAACCGTAAAAAACAAATTACCTATAAGGAGTCAGATCTATTTTTGCGCATCCATAGACTTGTAAATACCGATACGGCATGAGAAAACAATCGCAGCATGCTGCGAGTGCATCCAATAATTATGCAAGTCTATGGGTGTGTGTGAAACATCGAACTGCACTCGGATGTCATCCCTGTGCAGTCCGATTAAGGTGAACACAGAGACAATGGAGAAGATCGAGAAATTAAATTCTCTGTTTTCTTGGCACCAGTGATATGATTCTCTCATGTGAGAGAATTGATCTACACTAAGATGATACTCTGCTCAAACTTTGACAGAATTTGATCCGAGTGACCTTAGCATAGTTGACCCGATTCTCGCATGAGAGAACATACGGCTGTGTAACCTCAGCCTTAGTCTACTTTTATTGCACATATTTTACTGCCCCATACTTCATGTCTTTTAATTACTAGTGCATACAGTATACAGTATGTGCAAACATAATCCAATAACTATAAGATCCAAATATATGTTAAACGTCAAAGTAAAATCCACTCCACACTTCAGAATATGATGTTGCAACTCAGTAAACTTTTGATCAATGCATATACAGTTCAGGCATCATTTATAGGTATGTGGCAAGTATTGTTAGTCACATCACACAATCACAATTTAACCTTTTGTCTGCAAATAACCTTTATAAATAGACTTTCATATGAGGTGTTAAATGGCTCTCTTCACCTACATTTCCTCTAAGCAAGTATGCAAAGAGAGTTAATCAGCTCAACTGGCAGGTGTATGGCAATACCACTGTAATAGCTCAATAGTCCGCAGTCTGAGCCAGCACCCATTTCTTTAGTACAAAAAAGCAAAGACTTTATTATCCTCTTGTTGAAAAGGTCATCCAAAATAGAATAGTTCGTTCAAAAGCAGTTTAAAAGTCCAAAAATGCCATTGATTAACACAGTTAACTCGTTTCTTACCTTTCACGGTCCTTTTCCTCTACCGCAGGAATTCCTTATATGACCTGATAGCGCATTTGTGAAACCAAGTGATTGCCCACAACAAAGTGTGCTGGTAGGGTAAGAAAGATCTTTTATTCCAAATATTAACTTGCAGCAGACATACTGTGCAAACTTTAAATCTTGACTTTTACACTGGAAAACGATTAACTCTTGAATACTTGAAAATATTCTTTATAATACACAATTGTATGTTACTGTCTTTCCTAATCTGACCAGTCCACTGTGGTGGACTTGGATGAATGGGCCTCTTGCTAGGTCTCGGGACAGCCAATCTCTCACTATCAACTTGTCTCTCCAACTTGGTGCTGAAGCATCCACAGCTCACATATACCCAACAATAACTCCCAAAAAGTTTCAGAATCACACCAACTCACCAGTTTGACTTAGCAGAACAATTCAAGTCTCATTGTGCAGCACCATTCGGATGCTCTGGAGCTCCATTTAGACTCTACATCATGCAGTTGATAGTGACTGGACTCTATCCTGTCTGCTCGCTCTGCGAAGATTACTTTGACAATTCAAATAGTCTAGTCACACCACGTTCTTTGTATTCTGGCGCCAAACTCCCTCCTGCCTCCTTCACCAGCCTCCTAGCACAACACTAAGCGCCACAGAACCTACAAGCACACCAACATCTGGCTCTGTGTAAGCTCGCACTGAAGCTTGGCACCTTATAGCCAGCAAACTAGCTACAAAATGTTATTGTATGGTACAGAAGGAAATTAAAGTTTAACTCCCATACAAGCATTGTCAGGAGGCCAGTAGCGGGAAGACAGAGATATATGGGGAGCATGACCCTAGTATATTACCTTGTTGTACAGAGAGATCCTACCATTTTTCCTGAAGAGAAGAAAAAAAGGTGAAAAGGAACATGCAAAATGCCCTTTGTTCTTATCTTATGCCAGGTCCTCACACAAATACAGGTACTTAGCATTTATGTAACTTTCTCTGCAGAGATTTAACTTCTGCTATAGACTGTTAGACTGCACTACTGAGTGAAATAACATACTCAGGGGATCTCTTTAAGTGGGTAATAAAAAAAATAATTATACTGAAACAAAACAGCTATTAAAATTTAAATTGCGAAGAGTCAAAATGTAATTTTTGTTTCAAAATTACTCTACCGTCAGAAATATTTGCAATAACTGAGCATTGAATGTAGTTCTATAAAATATGTATATATTGTAGTCTTATGAAAAAAGTAATATATTCCAGGGAAAGTTTTTATTTTCCCACTTTTGTTGGCATATGTTAAATATTTAATGTTAATTTAATCAGTAAAAGCAGAATAGCTAATCAGTGGTGGAGGAAGAGCAAGTATCATATGACGCTTACTTGTCCCAAGAGTGACCTGTCTGTTAGGGAGCTTTGGACAGCGATGGAAAGTTGGAAAATAAAAGCTTCATCTGTCTGAAATCGCAAGTGTCATCATTCCCAGTGGCGGTGCATGCACAGTTAAGTCATGATGATGGAGGGAGAGCACTATGCACCTGTGCACGCACCGCCCCTTCTGAGAAGACGACTGCCACAAGGAGTGGTGATGTCTGCATGAGTTTTCAAATGGAGGAGGTAGGTCACTCAGACAAGCGTGACCTGTCATTTGGATAGCTTTGGACGGTGGAAGATGGAGAGAGGATGAAGTGCTATAAGTGCAGGACTAAGCCCGCTTGACTACTTCTTCTTATTGTGTAGAACAATTGGATAATGGATTACCTTGGAATAGAAACAAGGATTACAAAAGAGCCGCAGTGTTTCAGAGTTCAACATACATGGCTAAAATCATACAGCGAATGTCTGATACATGCTGCCCGTGGTTCAGGAAACATATATATCCAGGAAGGCATCCTGTAATTGAGCTAAATGCATCTTTACATTTATGATTAAGGTGAAAAACTCCCACGAGTAGACAGTCTTCAGGTGGAGATTTACTCTGTCCGCTTTTCTGTCCACTTACCTTATTCCTCATGCTTGTAAAGTCTGCATGAATCAGTGTAGAAAGATTATATAAAACCAGATAAATATAGCACAATCCAGGGTCTGTATCAACTGATCTTGTAAATCAACACAGAGTAAAATATTGGCAAGTGCAGTCACATAGGTTTGTCAGCATGACCAGACTGATAGTAAATAATCCAGACTAATATGACTTTGTGTCAAAAAAGACAACTCAGCATAATATATAGAGCACAAACTAATATTCAGTGGGATGGTGACTCCATATTGTCATTAGATGCCACTAAGACGCTTCACAGTGTGCAATGGTGATGTCTTTGGAAAGTATTTTGTTGCGGTTTCCCTGTTGTACTGCTATCCTGCACATCACAAGCAAACAGTCAAACCGCAAGAACACTTGCAGTAAAAATGAACAATTTACAGACTGCAACATTGATTTAATGTCTCCATAGCATTGCCAAACTTCAAAATTATCAGCTTTCATTACAATCTATTAGTGGACTGAAACACAATCTGAATATCCATACCAGTGCAATCATCTATATTTTAAAGTGGCAATATATTAGTCAGAGATTTATCTGATGTTACAGCATTGTGAGAACACCGCAATTGTAATCAATTAATATTTTAATTAGCAATTGTTCCCCCTTAGACTGGTATGTCAGTTATTAATCTAATGTAATGCTTTATGTCTTTATGTGTATTTTATATGTAGTACTAATGTGTATTTTACTTATATTTAGGAGTGTCTACAGAGCCAATAATTTATACACATATGATATGATGAGATCATAATCAACACAATTTATATTTGGTTAAGGTTAGAGATGGGCGAGCACTAAAATGCTCGAGTGCTCATTGCTCGGGTCGAGCACATTGGAATACTCGTGTGCTCGACCCGAGCAACAAGCCCAATGTAAGTCTATGGGAAACTCGAGCATTTTTCAGGCGGCTCCCCCCGGCGGTCTGTAGAGGGCCTAAATATTGCCCAAATTGATGGGAACAGTGCTCAAATGGCATGGGAACAGCATGGGGAAGACCCCTGGAAGCATTTCTGACTCCCAGGTCACTTCTGTCAACAACGTTGTCAGAGGTATTACACCACTTTTACGGACTCGCATTAAAACATACAAAAACTAAACCAAAATGCATTTTCCTGGGAAATATGTTAAGGAAAATCCTTTCCAGGGTAATTACTTCTATATAAGGCAAAATAAATAACCAAAAGCAAAAATACTCCTCCACACCATAGGCTATGTTCACACTTAGCGTTTTTGATGCTTTTTTGCACTTTTGTATTGCTTCCAACCGTGACAAATGCATTCACCGGGAAATGTCGTTTTAACATTTTACAACCTTATCTGGCCATGTGGTGTGTGAGACATGATCAGACACATCCTGTTTCATTTATGAAGGAGGGATTCTGAAAGTCACAAAGCCTATTTATATAGGGCCATCAGGCGGCCTTTACTATTCTTAAAGGGCCAGCAGTCAGCCCTCACTTTTCTTAGAGAGCCATCATCCGGCTATGCTTTGCTGTTCCCATTACTAAAGAGTGGGTCTCCTATTCTGTTATTGCGTATGCAGTGAGTGGCAGGGATGCCCAAAATTTGGACGCACCCAAATACCCCTTTGAAAATTTGGACGCATCCCAATACCCCTTTGAAGAGACTTAGAGGAGGGCCTCATGAAAACAAAGTTCACATTATTAGGAAGTGGGTCTCCCATACTGTTTGCCTATGCAGTGAATGCAAGGGCTGCCAAAAATTTGGACCTACTCCAATGCCCCTTGGAAGAGACGTAGAGGAGGGCCTACTGAAATTTTTTTTTACCATTATTAGGAAGTGGGTCTCCCGTTGTGTTTGCCTATGCAGTGAATGCAAGGGCTGCCAAAAATTTAGAGGCACTCCAATACCCTTTGGAAGAGGTCAGAGGGTCTCCTGAAAACAATGTTCCCATTATTAGGAAGTGGGTCTCCCATTGTGTTTGCCTATGCAGTGAATGCAAGGGTTGCCAAAATTGGGAGTTACTCCAATGCCCCTTGGAAGAGACGTGGAGGTCAGGGGGCCTCTTGAAAACAACGTTCCCATTATTAGGAAGTGCGTCTCCCATAGTGTTGGCCTATGTAGTGAATGCAAGGGCTGCCAAAAATTGGGAGGCACTGCAGTGCCCCTTGGAAGAGACGTAGAGGGCCTCAAGAAAAAATTTTCCCATTATTAGAAAGTGGGTCTCCCATAGTGTTGGCCTATGCAGTGAATGCAAGGGCTGCCATAAATTGGGAGGCACTCCAATGCCCTTTGGAAGAGACGTAGAGGACCTCATGAAAAAATGTTCCCTTTATTAGGAATTGGGTTTCAATTAGTGTTGACCTATGCAGTGAATGCAAGGGCTGCCAAAAATTGGGAGGCACTCCAATGTCCCTTGGAAAAGACGTGGAGGAGGGCCTCATAAAAAAATGTTCCCATTAGAAAGGAGCGGGTCTCCTATACTTGTAATGCCCATGCAAGAAGTATATGGGCTGACAAACATTTACCCCTGGGGAGTACACATGAACATACTGTATAATTTTTTTTTTTTTACGGGCATCTTAAACACCCTTTAAAAAAATTATGTGGGTGTTGCATCACGGACCACGGTCACCCTGGTGGTATGGAGGTGGAGGATGAGGAGAATGAGGAGGACAAGAGCAAATAGTCAAAATCAGGAAGCGTATACCCATGTGTGGGTGTGAAGAGGTGCATGGGAATACACCTCCCAAAAAAAACACTGGATTTGAGTTTATATTACGCTGCTATCATTCGGTGGTGTTGAGAAGTCTGGACCAATCCAGCCCTTGTTCATTTTTATAAGAGTCAGCCTGTCAGCATTTTCAATTGACAGGTGGATGTGCTTATCAGTTATAATTCCACCAGCGGCACTAAAAACCCGCTCTGATAAAACGCTGGCGGCAGGGCAGGCCAGGACCTCCAAGGCATAGAGAGCCAGTTCATTCCACGTGTCCAGCTTGGATTCCCAATAATTATAAGGCACAGAGGACGTTGGTACAGTCGGCAAGGTACTCCCTCAGCATCTTCCCAAACTTTGCACTCCTTGTGAGAGTACCCCACGCCTCAGGGCCTGTGCGATGGGAGGGGCTGAGAAAATTCTCCCAGAACTTTAACAGTAATCCCCTGCCTCTGCAAGATTGGAGTTGTGTCTCTCTCGCCTGTACTCCTTGGTTGTCCAACAAACTGTGATCTCTGCCGCCAGCGTTTACAGTTGGGAATTTTTTTAATAGTTCCGCAACAAGGGCTTTCTGGTACTGCTCCATTTTTGTAGACCTGTCCACCTCAGGAATAAGAGATATAAAGTTCTCCTTGTAGCATGGGTCTAGAAGTGTCACCAACCAGTAATGACTGTCACCCAAAATTTTCAGAACGCGAGGGTCACGGGAAAGGCAGCGTAACATAAACTCAGCCATGCGTGCCAGACTGCTAACAGGCAAGACTTCCGTGTCCTCACCAATAGGACGACTGACCATTCTCTCCTCCTCCATCCACGCTGAACAGACGGTATGACAGCTGTGCAGGTACTACCGTCAATAGCACATGAAACTAGCTCCTGTTCTTCCTCCTCCTCTTCCTCATTGTCACCCAATCCACATTGGAATGAGATAAGGCTGGGCTGTGTGTAATCACCCTATATGGTTTCTTGCTCCATCTCATCGTGCTCTGCCTGCAATGCATCCTCTTTGATTGTGAGCAGAGAGCATTTCAGAAGACAGAGAAGTGGGATGGTGATGCTAATTATAGCTTCCTCACTGCTCACCATCTTGGTGGAGTCCTCAAAGTTTTGGAGGATGGTACATATGTCTGACTTCCATGTCCACTCCTGAGGTCTTATGGGTGAAGTCTGAACTGTATACCGACGGCTTTGTTGATGCTGGTACTCAACAACTGCCCTCTTCTGCTCACAAATCCTTCCCAACATCTGCAGTGTAGAGTTCCAACGCGTGGGGACATCACACACCAGTCTGTGAGCTGGAAGCTGCAGACGCTGCTGAAACACGGCAAGGGGGCGGCAGAAGCTGTAGGTGACTTTCTAAAATGGGCACAAAGGGGGCGTACTTTAACAAGCAGATCCGGCAGCTCCAGGTAGGATTTGGGAAACCGATGAACCATGAGGTTAAGCACATGGGCCAGGCAAGGTACGTGTGTGAGCTCGTCTCGCCTCAGAGCCACCACCAGGTTCCGGCCATTGTCGCACATGACCATGCCTGGCTGTAGGTTCAGCGGTGTGATCCACAGATCTGCCTGCTCTTTCAGAGCTCTCCACAACTCTTTGTGCGGTTTGTCACCTAAGCATATTAGCTTCAGCACAGCCTGTTTCCGCTTGGCTGAGGAAGTGCTGCAGTGCTTCCAGCTTGTGACTGATGTGGTCATTTCAGAGATGGAGGCTGAGGAGTAGGAGGAGGCTGAGGAGGATGAGGTGCAGGAGCTGTAGACTGTGGGGGCAACCCTGATTGACCTAGGGCCCGCAATCCTTGGCGTCGAGAGGATGTTATGTCCCAAGATCCGACTGGGTCCCGGCTTCCACTATGTTAACCAAGTGTGCCGTCAGCGAGATGTACCGTCCCTGCCCACAAGCACTTGTCCACGTGTCCATGGTTAAGTCGACTTTCCCAGTAACAGTGTTGTTGAGGGCACAGCTAATGTTTTGGGACACATGCTTGTGTAATGCAGGGACAGCACACCGGGAGAAAGAGTGGCGGCTGGGGACCAAGTACCAAGGGACAGTTGCCGCCATCAGGTTGCGGAATCATTCCATCTCTAAGAGCCTAAAAGGCAACATATAGAGCGCAAGCAGTCGTGAACTAGCTCCTGTTCTTCCTCCTCCTCTTCCAATAGTTACCCAATCCACATTGGGATGAGATGAGGCTGGGCTGTGTGTAATCACCCTGTATGGTTCCTTGCTCCATCTCATCATGCTCCGCCTGCAATGCATCCTTTTTGATTGTGAGCAGAGAGGGTTTCAGAAGACAGAGAAGCGAGATGGTGATGCTAATTATGGTGTCATCGTCGCTCACCATCTTGGTGGAGTCCTCAAAGTTTTGGAGGATGGCACAGATGTCTGACATCCATGTCCACTCCTGAGGTCTTATGTGTGGAGTCTGAACTGAATACCGAGGGCCTTGTTGATGCTGGTAGTCAACAACTGCCCTCTTCTGCTCACAAATCTTTCCCAACATCTGCAGTGTAGAGTTCCAACGCGTGAGGACATCACACATCAATCGGTGAGCCGGAGGCTGCAGACGCTGTTGAAGCACGGCAAGGATGGCGGAAACTGTAGCTGACTTTCTAAAATGGGCACACAGGTGGCGTACTTTGGTAAGCAGATAAGGCAGCTCCGGGTAGGTTTTGAGAATTAGCTGAACCATGAGGTTAAGCACATGGGCCAGGCATGGAACATATGTAAGCTCCCTTCACCTCAGAGCAGCCACCAGGTTCCAGCCATTGTCACACAAGACCATGTCTGGCTGTAGGTTCAGCGATGTCAGCCACAGATCTGCTTACTCTTTCAGAGCTGTCCACAATTCTTCAGCATTGTATGGTTTGTCACCTAAGCATATTGCTTCAGCACAGCCTGTTGCCGCTTGGCTGGGGACCGAGTACCGAGGGATGGCTGCCGCCATCAGGTTGGGAAAAGTTTCCGTCTCCATGAGCCAAAAAGGCAACATTTCAAGCGCAAGCAGTCGTGAAATGTGAGAATTTAGTAGTGTGGCCTGTGGGGCGTTGGCTGCGCATTTGCGCTTGCGTTCCAACTACTGGGGTATGGACAACTGAACGCTGCGCTGAGACAGGGACGTGCTTCCTGATTCTGCTACTTGAGAGTGTGCAATGACAGGTGCAGGGCAGGAGGCATCTTCGAATGCACCATGGAAAGGGGATTGGCTTGGATGCACAACAGAGGAAGAAGCAGTGCTGCCACCCGCAGACACTGTTCCTGGACCCGGGGGTTCTTTGGGTGATTTGCTGCCCTGTGCCTGATCATGCTGGTGGTGGTCAGGCTAGTAGTTTTGCCACCCCTGCTGATGCTGGCCTGGCAGGTGGTATAAATGGCCTTTTGGGGCTATCAGCAGAATCTTTAAAAAACAACCAGACTCGGGAAGACCTAACAGTTGTACTGGCAACTTCCTTCGTGTTGGTGTTTCAGGGAACGGTTGACTGCCTTCTGTCTGTGGCCACCACACTGCTTCTTCCTGCATGTTGGGGTTCTCTGCCTCCCTCCCCCTGTGTGCTGCTGTCCTCGCTCTGCATGTCCTCCTGCCAGGTTGGGTCAGTTACTATATCATCCACCACCTCGTCTTCCACTTCCGCACCATGGTCCTCCTCCTGACTTTCTGGCAATTGTGTCTCATCATCGCCCTCCTCTTTCCCACCGTCACCTTCATGTGACTGTGGCTGCTCAAATATTTGGGCATCGCTACATGCAATCTCCTTTTGCCCCGCTTCAAGTTGACAGGGCTAGTGTTATGATCTGCTACAAGCACTAAGGAAAGAAAGGAGATCTGTCCCTACAATAGAACTAAGCTAGATCCCTATGATGTAACGGGGAGCCTGATCCTGCAATCAGACCCGCTAAAGTCCTCGGCTAGTCTGTACGAAGACCTATAGATGCAAGGGAGGGATCCCTACAAGAACTAGGGACTGGGATAAAGTTGGGCACCTCCTAGCAGAAATTGTAGCAGTAAAAGACAAACGCACAACATAGAACATAAAGGTTCGAAGACCAAGCTAAACAGACTGAGAAAGGTAACTAAGCACCAGGCTAACTTAAGAGTAGAAATTACAATGAAGTCCAGCAAGGCCAGGAGGGCGGAGCAGGATTAAATAGGCAAACAAGGTCATGTGACCAGCAAGATAGAAAAAACCTAACAGGAGAGTTCTAACAGTACCCCCTCTTCTATGAGGATCCTCCGGATCCCCTAGGCCCAGGCTTATCAGGAAACCTCTTGTGAAACGCTCTGACAAGTCTGGAAGCAGAAACATCATCCGCCCTCACCCATAAGTTATCCTCGTGTCCTAAACCTTTCCAAGCGACGAGATACTGCAAACTCCCTCTATACCGTCTAGAATTTAGGATGCGGGAAATTTCGTATTCCCCGTCCTCCACCACCGAAGGAACAGTGGCAGAGACGTCTCCATCCGACACACAAGCTCTTTTCAACAGAGAAACATGAAACACCGGATTAATCTTCCAGGAGGTAGGAACCTCCAACCTAACAGCAGATTGGTTAACTACCTGAAGCACCTTAAAGGGCCCTACAAACTTGAGACCCAATTTTTTAGAAGGAATCCTCAACCGCAGATTCTTAGAGGACAACCAAACCATGTCACCAATAGCAAACAAAACCTCTTGCCGTTTCCTATCAAAGTACCTCTTAGATTTTTTTGTTAGCCTCCTGAAGATTACCACGCACATCCGTCCAAACTCTCTCCAAGTCACCGGAAAAACTCTCCTCCTCAGGCACAGCCGATACCAATTTGGAGAATGACCCAAAAGACGGATGTCTCCCAGAACAACAAAAAAAAGGCGAACAACCAGCAGAAGAGGATGTATGGTTGTTAAGAGCAAACTCAGCAAGTGGCAGAAACTCAGACCACCCCTCCTGATTGTCTGCCACAAAACAACGCAAGAACTGCTCAACATCCTGATTCTTCCTTTCTGTCTGGCCATTAGACTCAGGATGATATCCGGATGAAAACGACAAATGAACTCCCAACCTGTCACAAAAAGCACGCCAAAAACGAGCCACGAACTGAGGTCCCCTATCCGAAACAATGTCAGTAGGAACGCCATGTAGTCTGACAATTTCCTTGACAAAGGCCTTAGCGAGTGTCTTAGCGCAGGGCAGTTTGATGAAAGGAACCAAGTGACACATCTTGCTAAAACGGTCCACGACCACCCAGATGACTGTGAAACCCTCAGAGGGGGGAAGGTCAGTAATAAAGTCCATAGCCAGATGTGTCCAAGGTGCACTAGGAACCTCCAGAGGGCAAAGCAACCCCGCTGCAGGAGTATGTGAAGGCTTAGATCTAGCACACACCGTACATTGACGCACCCACTTAATGACTTCCTTCTGCCATCCAGGCCACCAAAAACTGCGACCCACAAGTCTCTTGGTCTCAGAAATTCCTGGATGACCTGCCAACCGAGTCTCATGACACTCAACAAACAAATCTCTCCTAAAGTTCCTAGGCACAAACAACCTCCCATGGGGAGTGTTAGATGGGGCATTCTCCTGTGCTTTAAGAATCTCATCTTCCAAAACGGAGTCCAATGCAGCAATCACAACACCTTCTTGTAAAATGCTCCCCTCCTCCTCAGCACCGACTATGGGAGAAAAGCTGCGAGACAAAGCATCAGCTTTAACATTCTTGGTACCCGGGATGTAAGTAACGGAAAAATTAAACCGCAAGAAAAAAAGTGCCTACCTAGCCTGATGGGCATTCAAGCGCTTGGCAGCATCAAGATAGATCAGATTTTTATGATCAGTGAAAACCTGAATGGGAAATTCAGCACCTTCCAAGAGATGACGCCAGTGTTCAAATGCGAGTTTAATAGCCAGCAATTCACGATTACCAATATCGTAATTAAGTTCAGTCTCAGAAAATTTTTTTGAAAAAAAAAGCACAGGGATGTACTCCATCCTTGATTTCCTGAGACAACACCGCACCGACCCCCACCGAAGAAGCATCAACCACAACCAAAAACGGCTTAGTCACATCAGGCTGCATAAGGATAGGAGCAGAGCTGAACCTCTCCTTTAGAAACACAAAAGCTTCAATGGCCTCAATAGTCCACTGAACCGCATTAGCACCTTTCCTGGTGAGATCGGTCAGTGGTTTGACAATAATAGAAAATTTTTTAATGAATTTTCTGCAATAATTGGCGAAACCCAAAAACCTCTGTATCGATTTCAAACCAATAGGCCTAGGCCATTCCTGAACCGCCTGAATCTTCACAGGGTCCATCTAAAAGCCTTCGCTGGAGATAATGTAGCCCAAAAAACTAATTCTCTGTACAGCAAACTCACATTTCTCCAGCTTAGCAAAAAGCGAATTGTCAATTAATAACTGTAATACCTCACGTACGCTCCGCCAATGAGACTCCAGATCAGGCGAATAAATCAAAATGTCATCCAAATACACAACCAAATTTTTGCCGATCAAAGGTCTAAGGATGTCATTAATAAGATTCTGAAAAAATGCTGGAGCATTGGTAAGACCAAAAGGCATAACCAGGTTCTCAAAATGACCCACAGGAGTGTTAAAAGCAGTCTTCCATTCATCACCCTCCTTCATGCGCAACAAATTGTATGCCCCCCGGAGATCAATTTTAGAGAACCACTTGGCCCCCACTAACTGGTTAAACAAATCAGGAATCAATGACAGTGGGTAAGGATTGCGTACAGTAATTTTATTAATCTCACGAAAGTCCAGACAAGGACGTAAACCGCCGTCCTTTTTTTTAACAAAAAAAAATCCAACAGCCACAGGAGACTTGGAAGGCCTAATGTGACTGGCAGCCAAGCTTGTCTGTATGTATTCCTCCAAAGCCTTTCTCTCAGGATTAGTAAGATTAAATAAACAACTTTTAGGAAGAGTTGCTCCAGGGACAAATTCAATGGTACAATCATGGTCTCTATGGGGAGGCAAAATTTGTGACTCCTCCTCAGAAAAAACTCTCCAAAAATCCTGAATAGGTACAGGTAATTCCCCTTTTTCCACCGCAGCAATACGTCCTTTACAACACTTGTCATAACACTTAGGACTCCAGGACTTAATTTCATTGGTAGACCAATCCAGTACAGGATTGTGCAATTTTAACCAGGGTAACCCCAAAATTACTGGAGAAGGCAAATTATTTAATACCACCAAATCCAAATTTTCTTGATTAACACCATTAATAGTGAGGGGAAATTCACAGACCTTGTGAGTAACACTCTTCAACGGGGAGCCATCGACAGAAACCACAGCAATAGGGGATGACAAAGGTTTGGGTTTTAATTTAAGTTTTTCCAAGAATACCCCATCAATCACATTCAGAGTAGAACCACAATCCACAAATATCCGAAATTCAATTAATTCTTCCTGAGCAGTGGTAGTAGCAGAAAGAAATACCCCCTTAGAATTTAAACAGGCAATATGGGCGTAACTGACCTTTTTTTTCTTTGTTCATACGAAGTACACAGTTCTTAATAAAATGATCAGATTTTCCGCAATAAAAGCACAAACCTTCAGAAGATCTGCGGTCTTTTTTCTAAGAGCGGGGTGCCATCGCCCCGATCTCCATTGGCTCTCCAATGTCAGTACAGACCCTCACAAGACTTGGAGCTGACATGGCAGAGGATTTACTTTCATTAACCCTTGCACGCAGTCTCCTGTCCACCCGTATAGCTAATTTCATAGCCTCCTGCAAGTTTCCAGGTGTGGGACAAGCAATCAGCAAATCCTTAACCCTTTCACCTAGCCCCGCAAGAAACAAACTTTTCAAAGCTGAATCGTTCCACCCCACCAGGGCAGACCACCGGCGGAAGTGAGAACAATATTTTTCCACATTACCTGATCCCTGCCTCAAATGTCTTAATTCAGTCTCAGCTGATGAGACACGATCAGGATCATCATACAACAAACCCAAAGCAGAAAAAAAACTATCCACTGATCTAAAGCATGGATCACTAGGTTGGAGAGAAAAGGCCCATCCCTGAGGTTCTTTGCGCAAAAGTGACATTATGAACCCTATGCGCTGTGATTCATCACCAGAGGATCTGGGTCTCAAACGAAAATACAATAAACAAGCATTTTTAAAGGAAAAAAATTCCTGTTGATCACCAAAGAATAAATCAGGCAAACGTACCTTTGGCTCCACAAAATGTGCTCCAGAACAGCTACTCACGTGTTGTTGGAGCTCGGCCACCTCCAGAGAGAGTCCCTGCAGGCGTTGAGCCAAATCCTGAACCGACACCATGATGGAAACTGGACGTCTTTCCTTAGAGAGATTTTTTGGCTGGACTTATTGTTATGATCTGCTACAAGCACTAAGGAAAGAAAGGAGATCTGTCCCTACAATAGAACTAAGCTAGATCCCTACGATGTAACGGGGAGCCTGATCCTGCGATCAGACCCGCTAAAGTCCTCGGCTAGTCTGTACGAAGACCTATAGATGCAAGGGAGGGATCCCTACAAGAACTAGGGACTGGGATAAAGTTGGGCACCTCCTAGCAGAAATTGTAGCAGTAAAAGACAAACACACAACATAGAACATAAAGGTTCGAAGACCAAGCTAAACAGACTGAGAAAGGTAACTAAGCACCAGGCTAACTTAAGAGTAGAAATTACAATGAAGTCCAGCAAGGCCAGGAGGGCGGAGCAGGATTAAATAGGCAAACAAGGTCATGTGACCAGCAAGATAGAAAAAACCTAACAGGAGAGTTCTAACAGCGAGAGGCCCAAATCTATAAATGGAAAAGTGAACAGCTCTTCAGAGTGTCCAAGTATGGGATCAGTTGTCTCTGGGCACTCGGCATGGTGGGAGGAAGGAGGATCAGGGTGAGGAATATGCAGTCCAGACTCACGGCTACTGAGGCTTGACCGTGTGGTGGTGGTGGTGGTGGTGGCAAAGTGACTGGAAGCATTATCCGCTATCCAACCAACAACTTTTTGACACTGCTCTGTGTTCAATAGTGGTGTACTGCAGTCCCATAGGAATTGGGACAGGAAGGTTGGGCGAGAAGATGTGGGTGTTTGTTGTGGCACCATTTCAGCTTGCCCACGGCCTCGGCTTCTGCATGCACCATGTTCCCCGCCCCTTGCCATGCACCTTGCCCATTTTAAATGGAGGACAATATCTTCCATCATGCTCACTACAAATGGCTGAATTTGGAGCGAAGTTATATGTGATCCATGTGACAGACAAACCACAGTTTTAAATACCTGGCCTGTAGGTAACTATTTTGAACAGCAAACTGGTGTCAATAACTTCACTGACACACTGAAACAAAATTTTAATGGAGACCAGAAATGGCAATATTTTTAGCGCAATTATATGTGATCCGTGTGACGGAGAAACCACAGTTTTAAATAGCTGACCCATAGGTAACTATTTTTAACAGCGCCGACCTCGTGTCAATCAGTTCGCTGACACATTATAACAAAATTTAAATGGAGGCCAGAAATGGCAATATTTTCAGCGCAATTACGTATGATCCATGTGATGGACAAACCACAGTTTTAAATAGCTGGCCTGTAGGTAACTATTTTTAACAGCAAACTGGTATCAATAGCTTCACTGACACACTGCAACAAAATTTCAATGGAGGTCAGAAATGGCAATATTTTCAGCGCAAGTATATGTAATCCGTGTGACGGACAAACCACAGTTTTAAATAGCTGGATTTTTAGCGCTGTAAAATGGAAAGGACCTGGCTGCATTCTGCAGTGCCAACAAGCAAATGGCGCAGATAAATGGTGTTCTCTGTATTGCTTCTTAAGCAAATAATGAGGATTAAGATCCCAAAAAACTTTATTCCTGGCCCCTGAGACCTGGGCCTATGTCTAGAAATGTCTAACAACAGCAGCAGACAGAACTGGAATGGAGCCTCTTGTGCTATATGCACTGCAGTCTGCTATATACACTGCCTGCCTGCCTATATACACTGCCTGCCTGATATCTCTGCAGATGGATTAGTCCTCAGAAGGACTGTTTGTTGAGATGGATATGTGTAATATACTTCTGTTCTACCTACACTACCTAATAAACAAGCAAACCTCTCCCTAGCTCAGCAGCACCTCTCCCTACACTGTCTAATTGTGGAGTAGACTGACGAGCACGGCGGCGCCAGGTCTGATATAGACCTGATGATGCTGTGCGGCCAGCCAATCACTGTAATGCCACAACCACCATGGCTGCGGCATTACAGTGAGTGGCAGGCAATCCCTGCATGTTCATTGGCTCTATAAAGAGTGGCAAACATGTGTGGCGCCCCTGAGGGTTCAGTCGCCACAGAGGTACTGCACCTCACCCAGAGGTGTGGTGTCTCCCTTCTCTCAGGTAAGGAGGGAGTGCTGCACGGAACCCCAAAACACCTGCATCCAACACTACACTGCTCCAGGCCGGCTGGAGGGGCGACATGCAGAGCGCAGCTGATGAGCCCTGACCCTGGCTAGAGTGGGGGGAACCCAAAGGTAGGGGGAACCAGTAGTGGGTGTGGGCGGAGGAAGTAGTTAGAGGGAGTACTTTAGTAGGAGTATGAATAGGGAAGCCATCTTAGGGTGGCAGATCAGAGTTAGTGAGCTGTTCAGAAGAACAGCTCGGGACAGTTCAGAAGAACAGTCCGGGAGCAGAGTCTCATTAGGAGATCTGCTCCACAAGGAGGGCCAAGTCAGGAGGCCCAGGTGGGGAGCAGGGAGTAGGCTCCGTTCTACAGAAAGGATCCCAGGGGGTACGGCGCGTGCAGGACGGCACCCGTACGCCCCGCATCTGTTAGAAGACAGAGGGATCACAGCCGCATTCTAGTCCCCTGAGGGTCAAGCAAGTCTGTGTAACTCTGACGGACAGGAGGGACTTCAGAGTACCTGAACAGGACTGAGAGTGGGCAGCGCAGAGTAGGAGGGAGAAAGACCAGAGTGAAGACAGTCAAAATAGGAATACGAGAAAGTGGGGTTCTGCCAGGTATTCCCAAGTTGCCTGAGGAAGGATTGAACTCCTGCCCGGTGAACGCAGCGCGACGCGGGAGGCCTTTACCTGTATAGTGCACCTGTGAAGTGTCTTAAGAACTGTGAGTAAAACCTTGGATGACTGCACTGCACTGCCTCCGTCCATTCTTCATCAGCGCCATCGTTCCCACCTGCACTACAACGCCCAGCGCAACCCACTCTCTACTACTACACTGCCCTGAGGCCTGCTCCCCCTGTTGGGAGCCGTCCCATCACAAGCTGCTCTAACATCTGCCTCAGAGGACTGTTGCAGCGCTGGTGATCCTCACCAGACACCACAGGTGGCGTCACGAACTTTCCCAAATCACCCATATATTCATATCCCCCTTTTGAGTGACCGCCCTGGGCCACGGACCAGGCCAGCCACCGTGATATCCCCCGGCAACCAGAGGCCCGGCTGCCGAGTACCCCACGGCCCCGGGGGTGCGTCACATGCCAGGAGGGGACCCGAGCGTCCGCCCGAGCATCTCGCAAGTTCTCGACGAGCTCTGAGCATCTTGAGCACTGAGATACTCGGACGAGTACCGAGTACTTGCAAGTATCCTCGCTCATCACTAGTTACAATCCATATTTAGTTACAAAAAGTTTGTTGTGAATTTATTTGCACATCCCATTCCACAATAGTGTTCTGTGGCAGCTGGATGGAAGAGGAAATAATGCCCCTTGCCTATCAGGGTCCGCGGCTCTTCTTTTATATAGCCTGCACAATGTCACATGTGCGTACTACCTCTCCCATCCAGTGACAATTGACAAATGTCATGGGCAACAGAATGGGATGTGAAAATCGATTCACACCAAGTCTAGTTAAAGTATTTTTTGTTTGTATATTTCTTTTATGTATTTCATTTATTTTCTGTCCAGTTTCAGCTGTTTATTTGAGTTATTTAGACTTTATTGTGTTTTGTCATAAATTGATCTTGTCTTACACTTTGAGGGCTGGCAATTAATTTTACTCATAAATAGAGTGTTATTTTATTTATTATGCTTGCTCATATAGCGACAACATTTTCCACAGCTCTTTACAAATGCTTCTATTGCAGCCAAAACACACAGATTTTTTTTCAGTATGTAAAGACAAATTTATTGGTAGACTCCTAAAAATATGTGGGATTAAATGCTAAGCCTGTTTTAACCCATATTAAATAAAAAAATGTCAACATGAAAAAAATTCCCATCTATTCAATGGCTGATAGCTCCTATTTTAAGTCACTGTACACATGTAAAAATAGACTTGTACAGCACTCCAAAAATGATGTCATATTTTTACGTTAATGGATACTTTATGTCAAAATTGCACTGCAGTACTGTGCAAAAGTGCAGTTGTAGAAAAAATGATGCTAAATAAGAACGCTTTCAAAGATAGAAGTGGTAATGGTTTATGTGAATCAATTAATAAAATGAAAAGTAAATGAACAAAAGAGAAATTTAAATCAAATCAATATTTGGTGTGACCAAACTGACTACCCTTTGCCTTTAAAACAACATCAATTCATCTAAGTACACTTGTACAGTCAACTCAAGGATTTTGTATAGTTATGCTCCGTTGTATAAGTAATCAACTATGCCAAACAGGTGATAATAATGATCATCATTTTCATATGGAGCTTGTAAATAGTCATTAAAGGAGTTGCCCGAAGTACAAATACATTTTCACCTTAACTGCTTTTCTATTTAATGCCATAATCTAATCTATTTTCTAATATACTTTATTTAAAAATTCACCATCTTTCCCTAACTACATTAACTGCTTTACTTATTTAATTATTTTTTTTTACAATTTCCATTTTGATAACACTTCCTTTGATAATCCTAGTGCATGCTAGGATACTCAAATGAAGCGTCATCAAGGGGCAGAGGTTGCAGAGACTGCCGCATCCCCTATAGCTTCCCTGAAACGAAGTAGTATCAGTGACCTTCATTTCAGGGGCTGGACTAGTCCCTGCTCTGTGGGATGTGCAAAATAACAGTGCGTTCTCTCGCCGGCTCAGATATGTAGTATTGAGCTGGCAACAGAGTGCACTGTCAGTGCACATTATAAAATTATTTGCCGTACAAAGACCAGCACCAACCCTTCAAGATACGTGAATTGTGAGAGCAGAGCTACGCCTGGTAATTGTCTTTCAACATGCACTGACGGGGCACTCTGTTCCCTACTCATTACTACTAGTGATGAACGAGCATGCTCGCTACTGCTCGGTGCTCGCCCGAGCACCTCACTGCTTGAGATGCTCGGCGCTCGCCGAGTATTTCCGGGGTTGCTCGGCGGGAGCTCGGGTCTCCTCCCTGCATGTTTGGCACTCTTTAGAGCGTCAATGAACATGCAGGGATTGCCTGCCACTCACTGTAATGCCGTAGCCATGTTGGTTGTGGCATTACAGTGATTGGCTGGCCGCACAGCGTAATCAGGTCTATATCAGACCTTGCGCTGCCATGCTCATCACAGTCCCTCCGGAATCAGACAGTGTAGGGAGAGGTGCTGTTAAGCTAGGGAGAAATTTGCTTGTTTCTAGTTAGTGTAGGTGTACCAAACTATATTAGAGACACATATCCATCTCAACAAACAGTCCTTCTGAGGACTAATCCATCTGCAGAGATATCAGGCAGACAGTGTATATAGGCAGGCAGGGTATATAGCAGACTGCAGTGCACATAGCACAAGAGACTTCATTCCAGTTCTGTCTGCTGCTGTTAAATATTTCTAGAAATAGGCCCAGGTCTCGAGGGCCGGGAATATTTTTTTTTGAGATCTCAATCCTCACTATTTGCTTAAAAAGCTATCCAAAGAACACAATTTTTCTGCGCCATTTGCTTGTTGGCACTGCAGAATACAGCCATGTTCTTTCCATATTACTGAGCTAAAAATCCAGCTATTTAAAACTGTGGTTTCTCCATCACACGGGTCACATATACGTTTTCAGAAAATACTGCCATTTCTGACCTCCATTATAAATTTGTTTCAGTGTGTCAGTGAAGCAATTGACACCAGTTTGCTGTTCAAAATAGTTACCTACAGGCCAGGTATTTAAAACTGTGTTTTCTCCGTCATACGGATCACATATACGTTTTCAGAAAATACTGCATTTTCTGACCTCCATTAAAAATTTGTTTCAGTGTGTCAGTGAAGCAATTGGCACCAGTTTGCTGTTCAAAATAGTTACCTACAGGCCAGGTATGTAAAACTGTGGTTTCTCCGTCATACGGATCACATATACGTTTTCAGAAAATACTGCATTTTCTGACCTCCATTAAAAATTTGTTTCAGTGTGTCAGTGAAGCAATTGGCACCAGTTTGCTGTTCAAAATAGTTACCTACAGGCCAGGTATGTAAAACTGTGGTTTATCCGTCACACGGATCACATATAAGTTTTCAGAAAATACTGCCATTTCTGACCTCCATTAAAAATTTGTTTCAGTGTGTCAGTGAAGCAATTGACACCACTTTGATGTTTAAAATAGTTACCTACAGGCCAGGTATTTAAAACTGTAGTTTCTCCATCACACGGATCACATATAAGTTTTCAGAATATACCGCCATTTCTGACCTCCATTAAAAATTTGTTTGTGTGTCAGTGCAGCAATTGACACCAGTTTGCTGTTCAAAATAGTTACCTACAGGCCAGGTATTTAAAACTGTGTTTTCTCCGTCACACGGATCACATATAAGTTTTCAGAAAATACTGCCATTTCTGAAGTCCATGAAAAATTTGTTTCAGTGTGTCAGTGAAGTAATTGACACCAGTTTGCTGTTCAAAATAGTTACCTACAGGCCAGGTATTTAAAACTGTAGCTTCTCTGTCACACGGATCACATATAAGTTCACTCCAAATTCAGTCATTTGTAGTGAGCGTGGAAGATATTGTCTTCCATTTAAAATGGGCAAGGCACGTGGTAAGGGACGGGGAACTGGACGTGATGGTGATGATGGTGCATGCAGAGGCCGAGGCCGTGGGCAAGCTGAAATTGTGCCACAACAAACACCCATATCTTCTCACTCGACCTTCCTGTCCCAATTAATAGGGGACCGCAGAACACCACTATTGAACACAGAGCAGTGTCAAAAGGTTGTTGGTTGGATAGCGGATAATGCTTCCAGTCACTTAGCCACCACCACCACAACCTTGTCTTCCACACGGTCAAGTCTCAGTAGCTGTGAGTCTGGACCGCATATTCCTCACCCTGAACCTCCTTCCTCCCACCATGCCGAGTGCCCAGAGACAACTGATCCCACACTTGGACACTCCGAAGAGCTGTTCACTTTTCCATTTATAGATTCGGGCCTCTCGCCCGGTCCACTTGAAGCGGGGCAAGAGGAGATCGCATGTAGCGATGCCCAAATATTTGAGCAGCCACGGTCACATGAAGGCGACGGTGGGAAAGTGTCACAAGAGGTGGACGATGATGAGACACAATTGCCAGAAAGTCAGGAGGAGGACCAGGGTGCGGAAGTGGAAGATGAGGTGGTGGATGATATAGTAACTGACCCAACCTGGCAGGAGGACATGCAGAGCGAGGACAGCAGCCTACAGGGGGAGGGAGGCAGAGCACCCCAACAGGCAGGAAGAAGTAGTGTGGTGGCTACAGAAAGAAGGCAGACATTCTTCGTAACACCAACACGAAGGAAGTTACCAGTACAACTGTTAGGTCTTCCTGAGTCTGGTTGTTTTTTAAAGACTCTGCCGGTAACCCCAAAAAGGCCATTTGCACCACCTGCCAGGCCAGCATCAGCAGGGGTGGCAAAACGACCAGCCTGACCACCACCAGCATGATCAGGCACATGGCAGCAACACACCCGACTTTGCGGGTCGAATGGCAGGGTCCAAGCCTGTGCATGCAAGCCAATCCCCTGTCCATGGTGCATGCGAAGAAGCCTCCTGCCTTGCACCTGTCATTGCACACTCTCAAGTAGCAGCATCAGGAAGAACATCCTAGTCCCAGTGCAGCGTTCAGTTGTCCATACCCCAGTCCTTGGAACGCAAGCGCAAATACGCAGCCAACGCCCCACGTGCCACACTACTAAATTCCCACATTTCGCGACTGCTTGCGCTCGAAATGTTGCCTTTTAGGCTCATGGAGACGGAAGCATTCCGCAACCTGATGGCGCCGGCCGTCCCTCGGTACTCGGTCCCCAGCCACCACTATTTCTCCCCGTGTGCCGTCCCCACATTACACAAGCACGTGTCCCAAAACATTAGCCGTGCACTCAACAACGCAGTTATCGGGAAAGTCCAACTAACCACGGACACGTGGACAAGTGCTTGTGGGCAGGGATGGTACATCTCGCTAACGGCACACTGGTTTAAAATAATGGAAGCCGGGACCCAGTCGGACCTTGGGATGGAACATGTCTTCCCGAAACCAAGGATTGCGGGCCCTAGGTCAATCAGGATTGCCCCCAGAGTCTACAGCTCTTGCACCTCATCCTCCTCAGCCTCCTCCTCCTCTTCAGCCTCCATCTCCGAAATGACCACATCAGTCACAAGCTGGTAGCACTGCAGCACTGCCTCGGCCAAGCGGCAACAGGCTGTGCTGAAGCTAATATGCTTAGGTGACAAACCGCACAATGCTAAAGAGTTGTGGACAGCTCTGAAAGAGCAAGCAGATCTGTGGCTCACACCGCTGAACCTACAGCCAGGCATGGTCGTGTGTGATAATGGCCGGAACCTGGTGGTAGCTCTGAGGCGAGGCGAGCTCACACACGTACCATGCCTGGCCCATGTGCTTAACCTCGTGGTTCAGCGGTTTCCCAATTCCTACCCGGAGCTGCCGGATCTGCTTGTTAAAGTATGCCGCCTGTGTGCCCATTTTAGAAAGTCACCTACAGCTTCCGCTACCCTTGCCATGTTTCAGCAGCGTTTGCAGCTTCCGGCTCACAGACTGGTATGTGATTTCCCCACGTGTTGGAACTCTACACTGTAGATGTTGGGAAGGATTTGTGAGCAGAAGAGGGCAGTTGTTGAGTACCAGCGTCAATATGGCCGTCGGTATTCAGTTCAGACTCCACACATAAGACCTCAGGAGTGGACATGGAAGTCAGACATATGTACCATCCTCCCAAACTTTGAGAACTCCACCAAGATGGTGAGCAACGATGGCGCTATAATTAGCATCACCATCCCGCTTTTCTGTCTTCTGAAACGCTCTCTGCTCACAATCAAAGAGGATGCATTGCAGGCGGAGCACGATGAGATGGAGCAAGGAACCATACAGGGTGATTACACACAGCCCAGCCTCATCTCATCCCAACGTGGATTGGGTGACAATGAGAAAGAGGAGGAGGAAGAACAGGAGCTAGTTTCATGTGTTGTAGACGGTACTACCTGTCCGTCTGTTCAGGATACGGAAGTCTTGCCTGTTAGCAGTCTGGCACACATGGCTGAGTTTATGTTATGCTGCTTTTCCCATGACCCTCACGTTCTCAAAATTTTGGGTGACAGTCATTACTGGTTGGTGACACTTCTAGACTTAGGCTACAAGGAGAACTTTATATATCTTATTCCTGAGGCGGACAGGTCTACAAAAATTGGGCAGTACCAGAAGGCCCTTGCTGCGGAACTATTAAAAAAATTCCCAACTGAAAACGCTGGCGGCAGAGGTCACAGTTCGTTGGACAACCAAGGAGTACAGGCAAGAGAGACACAACTTCAATCCAGCAGAGGCAGGGGAACACTGTCAAAGTTCTGGGAGAACTTTAGTTCTGGGACAAGTATACGAGACCTGCTCCTTTCTAATGGGAACATTTTTTATGAGGCCCTTTAAGTCTATTCTAAGGGGAATTTGAGTACCTGCCAATTTTTGGCAGCCCTTGCATTCACTGCATAGGCCAACACTATGGGAGACCCTCTCCCTTTCTAATGGAAATTTGTCGTTACTGTGGCCCTGCTCTATGTGTCTTTAAATTCTTAGTGGGATTTTTCCTAAATTTGGTCATCCATTGGACTCACTGCATACCCTATAACTGTGTAGCAGACCCTCTCCTTTCTAATGGGAACATGTCATACTCGTTACTGTGGCCCTGCTCTATGTGTATTCAAATTGTTAGTGAGGTGTTTCTTAAATTTGGTCAGCCGTTGGACTCACTGTATACCCTATAACTGTATAGCACACCCGCTCCTTTGTAATGGAAACATGTCATTACTGTGGCCCTGTTCTATGTGTCTTTAAATTTTTAGTGGGATTTTTCCTAAATTTGGTCAGTCATTGGACTCGCTAAATACCCTATAACTGTATAGCAGACCCTCTCCTTTCTAATGGGAACATGTCGTACTCGTTACTGTGGCCCTGCTCTATGTGTCTTTAAATTGTTAGTGGGGTTTTTCCTAAATTTGGTCAGCCGTTGAACTGACTACATACCCTATAACTGTATTGCACACCCGCTCCTTTGTAATGGAAACATGTCATTACTGTGGCCCTGCTCTATGTGTCTTTAAATTCTTAGTGGGGTTTTTCCCAAATTTTGGTCAGCCATTGCAGTCACAGCATGGGCATTACCACTATAGGAGACCCACTCCTTTATAATGGGAACATTTTTTTTTACTGAGACCCTCCTCTATGTCTCTTCAAAGGGGTATTGGGCTGCGTCCGAATTTTTGGCTGCCCTTGCAGTCACTGCATACTCAATAACAGTATAGGAGACCCACTTGTTAATAATGGAACAACAAAGCATAGCCGGCTGATGGCTCTCTAACAATAGCGAGGGCCGACTGCTGGCCTTTTAAGAATAGTAAGGGCAGCCTGATGGCTCTATAAAAATAGGCTTTGTGACTTTCACAGTCCCTCCATCATAAATGAAACAGCATGTGTCTGATGATGTGTCACACGCCACATGGCCAGATAAAGTTGTATAATGTTAAAATGACATTTCCCAGTGAATGCATTTGTCTTATAAAAAAATAACGTAAAAAAACAAACAGTAGGATCTTTCTTTAGTATAAAAAACAGAGTCGCCAATGCAACCTCAATGTAATCACATTGTTCAGCTCCTGCACCTCCTCCTCCATCTCCGAAATGACCACATCAGTCACAAGCTGAAAGCACTGCTGCAACAGGCTGTGCTGAAGATAACATGCTTAATGCTTAGGTGACAAACCGCCCAGCGCTGCAGTGTTGTTGAAAGCTGTAACACAGCAGCCTGATCTGTGGCACTCACCGCTGAACATACAGCCAGACATGGTAGTGTGTGACAATGGGCAGAACCTGGTGACGGAGAAATGACAGCCGGAGTAGATACGGTTTCCCTCTATGCCCGTGCTTTCACCGAGCTAAAAAATATGGCTGTGGTGAAATACAACTCCCACTGAGATGCTGTTTCAGATTGAAAAACATTGGGCCCACCAGAGGATTTGATTCTGAGGGCTCACCTTTCTCCCCCACTCCAGAGCCCCATGGCAGCTGCAAAGTTAGCGCTATCATGAACTCTCCTGATGTAGAAGCCAGGGCACACCAGAGGACTCTCTGGTGGGACCGTCCAACCCTGTCGAGAAGCAGTCCTGGCTAAGAAATGTGTGTGGGAAGGTTCCCGGACACTCTATGGATGCTTTTTTACTGAAACATGGGGAGAACATACAAAATCGTTGTAGATGTTGTCCTTGCTATGATTTGAACCGAGGATCCCAGCGCCGCAAGGCTTAAGTGCTAATCACTGATCCAATGTGCTGCCGTTCACCCTCTGATATCTAACAGGCTGGAGAAACTTGCACCTACTGCCACTCTATCTTCAGCTCCTTTGTGAGAAACTAATGTATTTGGGCAGCCACTCAGTCTACCAAATAAAATTCCTGAGAAGGAAATTGGGGATGGCTTTGCTACTGGTACTGGGGGCAGTGCTAATACCATGGCGTCATCCTATAGTTTACTGGAAATATTGCAGGCTGGTAGGAGGCAAGCAGATTCCCATAGAAAAGTACCAGAAGTAATGTTCAGGGACCCGTGCTTGTAGAAAGCGGAGACAACACCGGGAGAAATAGTGGCGGCTGGGGACCAAGTATAGACACGAGGCATGAGGTTGTGAAAAGCTTCCGCCTCCATGAGCCTAAAAGGCCACATTTCAAGTGCAAGCAGCTGCCCATAAATATGGCAGTTTAGTATTGCGGCCTGTGGATAAGTGGGTGGGTGGCGGGCTGCATACTTGCGCTTGCATTCCAAGTAACAGAAAACTAAGCAGATGTTGGCCTCTATCATCATCATGGCCTCACCTCAGCACTATGAACTCTCCTTAAGAAGAAGCCATGGCCCATCGGAGGAGTCTCCGGTTTTCTGGTGGGCCCACCCAACCCTGCCGAGAAGCAGCCCTGGCTAAAAAAAGTGTGGAGGAAGGTTCCCGGACACTCTATGGCTGCTTTTTTAATGTGGATCGGACGTGCTTATGCATGTTATTTCTCAAACCGCATTGCAGATCAGGCCATTGCCCAACTCTGTAGTCATGAAATTGAATGCACAAAGAAAGATGTTTGTGTGTCAAAGCACCACCGACAATTGTGAGTTGATGTTGGGCGGGCTTCCATTGCTTCTGCAACAAGCTGCATTAGAGGACTTCCTGGGAGAAATGACACCCAGAGTAGATACGGTTTCCCTCTATGCCAGTCCTTTCACCGAGCTAAAGAATATGGCTGTGGTGAAATACAATTCTCAGCAAAAAGAGCTGTGGTCTGGCTCCGTACCGTCCTTGGCCACATTCACCTGTCCACGTGTTTGTGGTTAGGCGGTCCTTCCCAGTAAGTGCACTAGGGAGGGCACGGGTAATGTTGTGGGACCAGTGCTTGTGGAAGGTGGACACGATACCGGGAGAAACAGTGGTGGCTGGGGACCGAGTATGGACACCCGGCCACCGCCGGCATGAAGTTGTGAAAAGCTTCCTCCTGCACAATCCTAAAAGGCCACATTTCAAGTGAAAGCAGCTTTAGAGGACTTCCTGGGAGAAATGACAGCTGGAGCAGATATTGTTTCCCAAGTCCTTTCACCAAGCTAAACAATATGGCTGTGGTGAAATACAACTCAGCAAAAAAAGCTGTGGACTGGCTCCATACAGTCCCTGGCCACATTCACTTGACCACGTGTTTGTGGGTAGGCGGTCCTTCCCAGTAAGTGCACTGGAGAGGGCACGGGTAATGTTGTGGGACCCGTGCTTGTGGAAGGCGGAGATGACACCGGGACAAATAGTGGCGGCTGGGGACCGCCATAAGATTGTGGACAGCTTCTGCCTCCATGAGCCTAAAAGGCCACATTTCATGTGCAAGCAGCTGTCAAAAATTTGGCAGTATAGTATTGCAGCCTGTGGGTGGGTGGGTGGCTGGCTGCATACTTGCGCTTGCATTCCAAGGAATGGGGTAGGGACAACTGAACGCTGCACTGGGACAAGGACGTGGACGGTGATTGTTGCAATGACAGATGCATGGCGGGAGGCATCTTCGCATGTGCCAAGGATCACTTATGATGGGCACACTTTTAGGCAGTGACCTGGGAGTCAGAGATGCTTCCAGAGGTCTTCCCCATGCTGTTCCCATGTCTTTTCAGCACTGTATGCATGTGTCTGATGATGTGTCACACACAACATGGCCAGATAAGGTTGTAAAATGTTAAAATGACATTTCCCGGTGAATGCATTTGTCTTGGTTGAAAGCAATGCAAAAGTGCAAAAACGCATCAAAAACGCTACGTGTGAACATAGCCCAAGGTGTGGAGGAGTATTTTTGTTTTTGGTTATTTATTTGGCCTTATATACAAGTCATTACCCTGGAAAGGATGTTCCTTAACATATTTCCCAGGAAAATCCATTTTGGATTCATTTTTGTATGTTTTATTGTGAGTCCGTAAAAGTGGCGTAATACCTCTGACAATGTTCTTGACAGCAGTGATCTGGGAGTCAGAAATGCCTCCAGGGGTCTTCCCCATGCTGTTCCCATGTCATTTGAGCACTGTTCCCATCGATTTGGGCAATTTTTAGGCCCTCTGCAGACCGCCGGGGGGGAGGGGGAGCCGCCTGAAAAATGTTCGAGTTTCCCATAGACTTACATTGGGCTTGTTGCTTGGGTCGAGCACCCGAGTATTCCAATTTGCTCGACTCGAGCATCGAGCACCCGAGCATTTTAGTGCTCGCCCATAACTAATTACTACTAATCTGAAACAGCGAGAGAGCGCACTGTCATTATACACATCACACAGTGACGGAGCAGGGTTTAGCCCAGTTCCCGAAATGAAGGTCACCAATGCAACTTAATTTCAGGGAAGGAGCAGGGGCTACGGCAATGACTGCAGCTTCTGCCCCTTGATGATGCTTTATTCATTTGCCCCCTGAT
This sequence comes from Phyllobates terribilis, assembly GCF_046119375.1. NCBI lineage: Eukaryota > Metazoa > Chordata > Amphibia > Anura > Dendrobatidae > Phyllobates > Phyllobates terribilis. The sequence goes on from NW_027362768.1 coordinate 20,676,146, forward strand.
GATACCAGCATGCACTGGGATTCTCAAAGATTCATCAAAAAGAAGTTGTGAAAACAAAAAGTAGCTAGATAGTATAGTTAGGGAAGGATAGAGACGGTGCGGGGATAGGGGATAGGGGCGGTGCGTGGCGATTGCCTCCGGGTGTCAGCTGATTGGCACAGCTGACACCCTGTACTATGTGCAGGGAGCTGTCCTGCATCGCTCCCTGCACATTAATGCCCTCAATGCTGCGATCGAAGTCGATCGCAGCATTGCGGGGTGCAAGGGGAGGTGATCGCTGATACTCACCTCTCCTGCCGGCGTCCAATGCTGTCTGTCGCGGCTCCCGGATGTTGCCATGATGACCCGATGTCGTCATGACAACTCGATGTCATCATGACAACATCCGGGTCACCAGACAGCGGGAAGATACTTTGGTCATGCGCAGTGCATGACCAAAGTATCTTCTCCCTCTGCAGCAGTGACAGCCTGTATAGCACAGGGAGCTGCTGCTGCTCTCTATGCTATACAGGCGATCTGAAAATAAAATGTGAAAGTCCCACAGTGGGAAAAGAAATAAAAGTAAAAAAACGTATCAGAATGTGAAAAAAAAAAAATAGTAAAAAATATTCGAAAAAAAATGAAAAAAAAATTCAAAAAAACAAAAATATATTGTACCCACAAATAAATATTATTGTGGATAAAAAACAAAAAAAACAATAAAAGTACCCATATATGTTATCGCCGCATCCGGAACAACCTGTCCTATAAAACTGTGCCACTAGTTAACCCCTTTAGTGAACACGATAAAAAAAAAGGAAAAAAAAAAAAAAACATGCTTTATCATCATAACGCCAAACAAAAATGAAATAAAACGTGATCAAAAAGACGAATGCAAATAAAAATGGTACCACTGAAAACGTCATCCTGTCCCACGAAAAACAAGCCACCATACAGCTCTATCGGCCGAAAAATAAAAAATTATAGCTCTCAGAATAAAGCAATACAAAAAAATATTTTTTCTATAAAATAGATTTTATTGTGTAAAAGCGCCAAAACATAAAAAAACAATATAAATGTACTACCTCTGACACAAAGAATAACGCTGCCTTATCAATTTTACCACACGCGGAATTGTATATAAAAAAAAAAAAAACAATTCCGGAATTGTTGGTTTTTGTTTATTCTCCCTCCCAAAAATCGGAATAGAAAGCGATCAAAAAAGTCATGTGCCCAAAAATGGTAGCAATAAAAACGTCAACTTGTCCCGCAAAAAACAAGCCATCACATGACTATATCGGCCAAAATCCGGAAAAATTATAGCTCTCAAAATAAAAAAAAACTAGTCTTTGCAAAAAAAAAAAAGCGTCTTTTAGTGTGTGACAGCTGTCAATAATAAAAACCCGTTATGAATCTGGCATCTCTGGAATTGCACCGACCCGAAGAATAAAGCGGTCTAATCACTTAGAGTGCATGAGGAACGGCGTAAAAAAGAAACTCTACGGTTGTATTAGGGTTAAGGTTGTGCTAGGGTTAAGATTGGGATTTTTTCAAAAGTAATGAAAAAAAATAACAACGATATGGCGACTAATGTGCTCGCTACTTGAGTTTGCATCGGGTGCTCGGGTATGCACCGAGTATCGTGGGTGCTGGAGTCACATGCTCAAGTCTCCTCCCCATATGTTTTGCAGCTGTTATACAGCCAAAAAAACCTTGTGGGGATTGCCTGCCATGCACGAGCGATCCCTGCATATTGTTTTTTTTGGGGGAGTCTAATAACCGTGAAACATGCAGGCGGGGACTCGAGCATGTCACTTGAGCACCCGCGATACTTGGTGCATACCCGAGTACCCAATGCAAACTCAAGTAGTGAGCACTTGCACTAAAGACTAATGACAACTTATTCAATATGATGACCTAATGTTATCAAATTCTGTGTCGTACCTCTGGGTTCAAAATGTTCACTATACCCCTTGATAAAATCCTTGAGGGGGCTAGTTTCCAAAATGGGGTCACTTGTGGGGGGTTTCCACTGTTTAGGCACATCAGGGGCACTCCAAACGCAACATGGCGTCTGCTAATTATTCAAGCAAATTTTATATTCAAAAAGCCAAATGGGGCTCATTCCCTTCTGAGCCCTCCCATGCACCCAAACAATGGTTTGTCCCCATATATGGGGTATTGGCGTGCTCAGGAGAAATTGCACAACAAATTTTGGGGTCCATTTTTTCCTGTTACTCTTGCAAAAATAAAAAATTGGGGTCTAAATTAACATTTTTGTGAAAAAAGTTAAATGTTCATTTTTTTCTTCCACATTCCAAAAATTCCTGTGAAGCACCTGAAGGGTTAATAAACTTCTTGAATGTGGTTTTGAGCACCTTGAGGGGTGCAGTTTTTAGAATGGTGTCACTTTGGGGTATTTTCTGTCATAAAGGCTCCTCAAAGTCACTTCAAATGTGATGTGGTCCCTAAAAAAGTGGTTTTGTAAATTTTGTTGGAAAATTTAGAAATCGCTGGTCAACTTTTAACCCTTATAGCTCCCTAACAAAACAAAATTTTGGTTCCAAAATTGTGCTGATGTAAAGTAGACATGTGGGAAATGTTATTTATTCACTATTTTGTGTGACATATCTCTTTGATTTAAGGGCATGAAATTTCACATTTTGAGAATTGCAAAATTTTCAATATTTTTGCCAAATTTCTGTTTTTTTCACAAATAAATGCAAGAGTTATTGAAAAAAATTTACCACTATCATGAAGTACAATATGTCACGAAAAAGCAATTTCAGAATCAGAGGGATCCATTGAAGCGTTCCAGAGTCATTACCTCATAAAGTGACAGTGGTCAGAATTGTAAAAATTGGCCCGGTCATTAACGTGCAAACCACCCGGGGTAAAGGGGTTAAATCACTTTCTACGGAACACTAAGTTATTAACTGTTAAAAAATAACTGAAAATAATTTCTTAAACTTTGCAGAGGGTAAGAATTTAGAAATGCTGTACATTTCTGACCACTCTTGCACTGCAAGGGCTATCTGTCATTTTGTCTCTCTGCATTTGAAGAAGACGAGTTTTCCGCAAGTTGTGCTGTGTGCAGCGGCCTCTCTGACACCTTATCCATTCATTGTAGCATCGTTAAACCGAGCTCAAACTTCTCAAAGGTTCATATCCCTTCTTTAGAGAATGTCTCTTCCTTTTGACAGCCAGGTCTTGGTGGTGATTTTTCCAATCTCTAAAGTCTACAATAAAAGCATGTGACCATAATATTATCTCGTGCTCAATATGATTAATTTTCATTTCTGTTAAAAAAATAAAGCAGAGACGCTTCACTAGTTCCATCGCAAGGAAGGTGAAAGAGGTTGATTTAAATTAAATGTTGTTTAAATAGCTTTCGCTCAGCTTGGTCAAACTTTATTAAATAAAACATTCCACCTAAAATCTCATTTCATTATCTTGCAGCGTTAAATTAACTTTGCTAAAATAACACATTGAGAAATGGCGTAAAATGTCACAACTGCTAGAACATTAAATGCCCCATGTCACTATTTGCTTCGGTTTTATATAGAACATTAAGATGAATAATATAGAGCGGGTGATATGAAGTAAGTGAGAGGACTTTCTCAGGGATGGTTTATAGAGTAATACTCTACTTCTAGGCACACTTTGCCTTTCTCCCAATTATATATAGACCACAATCTAAATTTAATACTATGAGGAAGTGTAAATGTAATGTCTGAATATTAAATATATGGCTCATTTCCACTATAACTAGCTAGAGAAATGATGGTGACAGTTTTGGGAGTGTATATATATATATATATATATATATATATATATATATATATATATGTATATATACATATATATTATTATTTTTTTTTTCTTTTAAATTTACATACTGTCATCATAACATGATATGTTTAATTCTATAAAAAAAAAAAAAACGAAACTTTTCTATTACGACCGATTGATCATATGGGAACTGCCACTCTACCAGCTCAATCAGACAGGAGCTAACATTTTGTCTCAGTCATTTAAACCCTTGATTCTAATGGAAAGCTGGAAAACAATAGTGCAAAATAGGGTCTTAGCTGAATACAGTAGAAGATGTGAGAACAGTAGGTACAAGCATGCGCTCACCTGTCAGAGTTGTGGGACCACTCTTTTTGTCTTTCTACCCAGTTAATTCTTCAATTTTCTCTGCTCTATGTAGAAATAGGAAGTCTCTTGTCCCTGCATTTATCATTCCCCTCTTCAACTCTTGACCCAGCTGATCCACTCCTCCCCCTTCCAGGGACTTTTGTAGTGACTCATGACTTGCTTAGACAAAAATGATCTCCTGATTCTACATAGAGCTTAGAAGGATTCAGCTAGTCAGGTTTTGATCTCGTGATGTCATAGACCTAATGGAAAAGAGAAGAATTAACTTGGTAGAAAGGTAAAATGAGCAGTTGTAAGTACACAGTGCTATATAATAGGATGATTGCAATATATTAGGAGGATGAACTTTGATCGGAGTGCTTCTTTAAATAGTTGAGCTCAAGCCGGACTGTTAACCATTTAAATGCCACTGTTGGTTACGGACTGTGGCATTTAAATGTAAATTGTGCAAGTACTGGCTTCCATTGGCTCCCCATGATGCAATTGTGAGTAACTGATGGGCTATCATGGCAGCCGAGGGCCTTCTAAAGGACCCTGTTGCTACCATCTTGGTCTTCCTTTTAAGCGTAGCTATGTGCTGAGCTTCAAAGGAGTCCAAAGTTTTCACTATTTACTGCAATACTGTGGTATTGTAGTATATAGAATAAGTGATGAGACAATCGCAAGTTCAATTTCCCTCAGGGGACTAAATAATAGTAGTAAAAAATAAAGAGTTTTAAAAAATATGAAAAACAAAAAGTATAAAAAATTCTAATTACCCCCACATTTCCCCTATTAAAAATAAAGGAATTGAAATAATACAAAAATAGACAATATACCACATATGGTATCACCACATTTGCAAAAGTCCGACCTATCAAAGTATTAAATTAATTAACCTAGAAAGTAAACAAAGAAGAAAGAGAAAAAATTGACACATCAGAATTGCAGTTTTTCAGGCATCAAGCTTCCCTGAATAAATGCAATAAGAAGCGATCAAAACATTATATCTACACAAAAATTGTATCAGTAAAACCATCAGCTTCCCATACAAAACCTAAGTCCTCAAATGCTCATTGGTGGAAAAACGTTATAGGTCTTGGAGAATGATGACAGAAACTTTTTTTTTAAAACTTTGGAATTTTTTTCATTGCTTAAAAAATAAAAGAATCTATTGAAATTTTGGTATTTCTGTAACAGTGTAAAAGAAATTGACTGTAGCAGAACTGCATTTTTTTACAATTTTATCCCACTTGGACGTTTTTACCATTTTTCAGTACATTCATTGTATGGTAAAATTAATGCTATCATTCAAAGGTAAATCTTTTTTCACAAAAAAACATGGTTATGTTGACAGAAAAATAAAAAAGTTCTGGCTCTTGGAAGAAGGGAAGGAAAAAGCAAAAGCACAAAAATGAAAAATCACCCAGGAGTTAGCGGGATGAAACAATCATACAATATACCGTATTATATTTGGGTTTGTATTTTGTTCTACTAAATAGTACAAAACCCACATTACAACCCATATAAACACCATAATAACTTACAATAGGACTCTATGAGATGTAAGATCTAAACAACATAAAAACTAAAGAAAAATGTATTTTTGCACTGCATTTAGTATAAGTACCTGAAAATGGCAATAAAAGAAAGTACAACTAGTCCTGCAAATATATGACCTTTTTAACCCCTTCCCGACATGCGCCGTATACACACGGCGCTGCGGGAACTGCATTCCCACAAAGCATCACTGATCGCGCGGGCTCATGCTGAGCACCGCTGCAATCGAGTGCAGGCGTCATCTCTATGTGAGAGCTGACATCCTGCAACAAGGTCCACGATCGGTGCTAGCACCGATCGCAGGCGTTTAACCCTTGTGATGCTGCTGTCAATAGTGACAGCGACATCGAGGAGCATCGCAGAGAGAGTGGGCTCCCTCTGAGCTTCCAACAGTGATTGCATTGTGCTGATGGTCTCCAAGGTGACCTCCGATCCCAAGGTGACCGCGGAGACTCTCAGTGTCTTCAGGGAAGGTGGCCTATCAGCGCCTGCTTGTCGTACGCTGATCTGATGCTCTGCAGTGCAAACGCATTGCAGAGTATTAGATCAGCGATCAGGGCAGGGAAAGTTGATGTCACATAGTGGGACAATGTAAAAAAGTAAAAAAAAATAATAAAAATTATTAAAATATTTAAAAAAAAATCCCAAAATAAAGAACAAGAAAAAAATAAAAAAATCCATTTATCTGTGTAAAAAAAAAATAAACAACAAAAGTACACATATTTGGTATCGCTGTGTCCGGAACGACCTGACCTATAAAACTGTTCCATGAGTTTACCCCTTCAGTGAACACCATAAAAAAAATAAATGAAAACAAGGCAAAAAGCTATACTTTATCAACATACCGCCAAACAAAAAGTGGAATAAAACGCAATCAAAAAGACGAATGTAAATAAAGATGGTATCGCTAAAAATGTCATCTTGTCCCGCAAAAAAAAAAAGTTGCCGTATAGCTCCATCAGCAGAAAAATAAAAAAGTTATAGCTCTCAGAATAAAGTGATGCAAAAATAATTATTTTTTCTATAAAATAGTTTTTATTGTGTAAAAGCGCCAAAACATAAAAAAAGATGTATGAATGTGGCATCGCTGTAATTGTACTGACCCAAAGAATAAAGTTGCCTTATGAATTTTACCACACGCAGAATGGCATAAAAATTCCCCAAAAAACAATTTCTGAATTGCTGTTTTTACTTCATTCTGCCTCACAAAAATCGGAATAGAGAGTGAACAAAAGATGTAATTTACACGAAAATTGTACCAATAAAAACATCAACTCATCCCGCAAAAAACAAGCCCTTGCATGACTCTGTTGTGCTGAAATATGGAAAAATTATAACTATCAAAATATAACGATGCAAAAACTTGTTTTTACAATAAAAAGCGTCTTTCAGTATGTGACAGGTGCCAAACAAAAAAACCCCATATAAATCTGGTATCGCTGTAATCACACCAACTTGAAGAATAAAGTCGTCTAATAATTTATACAAGAGGAACAGCGTAAAAAATAAATAAAACCAATTCTTCACCTGCTGTTGATTTGTTCATTCTGTCTCCCAAAGATCACAGTAAGTCTTGGCTCACATTTATCCTGCGCTCTGTGCTGAGCGCTTACATTAGGGTTTCCATGTAAATCTCTGAAATACGGGATTTAAACATAACCTCTGTCGGAAGATTCCCTATAATGAGGCAGATGGAGGCACTGTGGAAGCAGTCTGACTTGTGATCTGGCAGTGTCCGTCTTTTTAGGCATGCATAAAAGCACTGTCGGCCACAGTTTTGAAAAGAAGGACATCGCTGATCAGAAGCCAGATGGAGTCCAGAGTAACTCTGTTGCCTCATTATAGTGAATGGACCCTCTCGGGGGTTTCATCTGAATCTTGTCACTCTGAGATGTAGATGGAAAGCCCGATATAAATGCTCAGCGAAGAGCGCCGAATAAATATGATTCAAAATGTTATGTAAAATGCTCCTAAGAAAAGCGGCAATTCAATCCAAAAAAAAAGCAAGTCCCCACTGAGGTCCACCATCTGTTATTAGAAATATAGGGGCTTCCACATTACTGGTAGCACAAAGGCTCTGTAAAAGCAAAATGGCTCCTCATCCTCTAAAAGAAATCCAGTGAATTCTGTGCTCCAAAATCCAAATGCACTCCTCCCTTCTGAGCTGCCCAGTGTGTCTAAACCGCAGTTAGGGTCCACATTTTAGGCATTTCTGTAGCAATGAGGGCCCGCCTAATTTATGGGTGCATGTCTCCAGAAGCAAGAGCTGAGCACTACAATGTACTGGGCACTACAACATACTGGGCACTACAACGGCAGTTTGCAATTTTCACTCAGCAACATCCACTGCTGCTTGTTTCTGGACAACACCCATGGAGTCAAAATCGTCACTACACAAGTAGATAAATTCACAAAGGGGTATAATTTCCAAAATGGGGTCACTTCAAGGGGGATTCTGCTCTTCTAGCACTTAGGGGCTCTGTATAGGGAGTGCGTAAACTATTCTAGGAAAATCTGCGCTCTAGGAGGAAAAAAGCGCTCCGTTCCTCCCGAGTCTGGCTAAGCAGTACTGTACAGCCGCATAAGGGGTATTTCTACATTCAGCAGAAATTATGGGACAATTTTTGGTGCCATTTTTACCCATTTCCCAGTGTGAAAATGTAAAATCTGGGGCTAAAACAAAATTTTGGTGGTAAAAATGTAATTACTTTTTCTTCACTGTCCAATGATATAAAATGGTGTGACACACCTGTGGTGTTAATATGATCACTGCACCCCTAAATGAATTCATTGAGAGGTGTAGTTTGTAAAATGGGGTCACTTATCCAGGGTTCGGTTCTTCTGGCACCTCAGGGGTTCTACCAATGTGACATGGCACCCTCAAACCAGTCCAGCAAAATCTGAACTCCAATATGGCGCATCTTCCTTTCTGAGCATTGCACTGTGCCTCAAAAATAGTTTTCACCCACATATGGGGTATCTGTGTGCTCAGAAGAAATTTCACAACAAATTTTGGGGCCCATTTTCTCCTGTTACCCTTGTGAAAATACAAGATTTGGGGATAAAAAAACATTTTTGTGGGAACAATGATTTTTTTTTATTTTCACAGCTCAATGTTATAAACTTCTGTGAAGCACCTTCGGGTTGAAGGTGCTCACCAAACAATCTAGATAACTTCCCTGAGGGGTCTAGTTTCCAAAATGGTGTCACTTTTGGGGGGTTTCCACTGTTTAGGCACATGGCGTCCGCTAATTATTCCAGCAAATTTTGCATTCAAAAAGTGAAATGGTGCTCCTTGCCTTCCAAGCCCTGCCGTGTACCCAAGCAGTAGTTTTCCTCCACTTAGTGGGTACTGGCGTACTCAGGAGAAATTTCACAACAAATTGTATGGTGCAATTTATACTGTTTCCCTAGTGAAAATGCAAGATTTTGGGCTAAAAAAAACATTTTTGTGTAAAAATGTGTTTTCTTTATTTTAATGGCTCAACGTTATAAACTTCTGTGAAGCACTTGGGGGTTCAAGGTGCTCACTACACATCTATACAAGTTCCCTGAGGGGTATAGTTTCCAGAATGATGCTACTTGTGGGGGGTTTCCACTGTTTAGGCACATCAGGGGCTCTTCAAACGCAACATGGCATCCGCTAATTATGCCAGCAAATTTTACATTCAAAAAGTCCGAGCTCTGGCGTGCGCCCAAACAGTGATTTTCCCCCACATATTGGGTATCGGTGTGCTCAGAAGAAATTGCACAACAAATTTTGGGGTTCATTTTCTCCTGTTACCCTTGTGAAAGTAAAAAGAAAATGGTTCTAAAGTAAAATTTTTGTGAAAAAAGAGTTAAATGTTTATTTTTTCTTCCACATTCCATTAATTTATGTGAAGCACCTGAATGGTTAATAAACTTCTTTAATGTGTTTTTGAGCTTCTTGAAGGGTGCAGTTTTTAGTATTTTCTGCCATATATACCCCTCAAAGTCATTTCAAATGTGGTGGTCCCTAAAAAAGATGATTTTGTAAATTTTTGCTGGAAAAAGGAGAAATCGCTGGCAAACTTTTAACCCTTATAACTTCCTAACAAAAAAAATGTTGTTTCCAAAATTCTGCTGATGTAAAGTAGACATGTGGGAAATGTTATTTATTAATTATTTTGTGTGATATGAGTCTCTGATTTAAGGGCATAAAAATGAAAAGTTTGAAAATTGCAAGATTTTCACAATTTTCACCAAATTTCCAATTTTTTCACAAATAAACGTAAGTCATGTCAAATAAATTTTACCACTAACATGAAGCAAAATATGTCATAAAAAAACATTCTCAGAATCACTGGGATCCGTTGAAGCAAGTTATTACCTCATAAAGTGACACTGGTCTGAATTTAAAAAATTGGCCTGGTCAGGAAGGTGAAAGCTGGCTTCGAGGTGAAAGGGCTAAAGGCATAAATTTAGTAAGCTACCAGTAAGTAGAGGACAGATCAAAGAAAAATGAATGCAGGAACAGATTACACAGGTTTTTGATAGTCTGTTACTATGAAGACATACCTAGACTAAGGTGAATGATGAAAAGAAAAAAAAAACACAATAGCAGAATTTGCTAGCAACTTCATCTCCTCAAAATGTGATAAAAAGAAATTAGAAGTTCATATTACCTTGAAATAATAATAAGAAGAAGAAGAATGAAAGATACAGTTCAATCACAAAAGACAAACCCTCATGCAACTCTATCAGCCTTAAAAAAAAGTTATGGCTCCCAAAATATGGAGACTAGTGTTGAGCGATACCTTCCGATATCGGGAAATATCGGATCGGATTGGATCGGACCGATACCCAAAAAATATCGGATATCGCCAATTCCGATACCGGAAACCAATGCAAGTAAATGGGACACAAATATCGGAATAAAAATAAACCCTTTCTTTCCTTGTAGGTTAATTCTACATGAAGGAAAACAACTAAGAATAATGTAGAATGTATTACATGAAAAGCCGGCAATTCAGCAGCGGCATACACCGGTACCCGACAATTTATAACAGAAAGAATAGAGCATCACACATAGATTAGATAGATAGAAACATGTCAGTCACATTTATATGAAGTACAGTGACAGTGTTGATTACTGTACTTGTCATTGTGCTAAAATAAAGGATTTATTAAAAAAAAATTGGCGTAGGGTTCCCCGTAATTTTAGTCTCTAGCGAAGGTTAAGCGGACGGCTGGGGCAGATGTTTGAAGCCTGGGAAGGGGGTAATACCCACGGAGCTTCCCAGGCTACCAATATCAGCCCCCAGCTGAATACCTAGCCTTTACTAGCTATTAAAATGGGGGACCCCAAAAAAGAAATTACGTGGGGTCCCCCCTATTTTAATAGCTAGCAAAGGCTAGGCAGACAGCTGGGGGCTGATATTAAAAGCCCAGGAAGGGTGCCATGAATATTGGCCCCATCCCAGGCTAGAAACACCAGCCGTCAGCCGCCCCAGAAATGGCGCATCCATAGGATATGCCAATTCTGGCACTTAGCCTCGCTCTTTCCACTGCCCTGTAGCGGTGGCAGTGGGGTAATAGGGCTGGGGTTGATGTCAGCTTATAATGCCAGCTGACATCAAGCCCAGGTTAGTAATGGAGAGGCGTCTATAACACACCCCCATTACTAACCCCATAGTCAAAGTTAAAAAAAACACACAAACACCCAGAATAAAGTCCTTTAATTGAAATAAAGACACAATTCTTTATTGTTCTAAATTAAACCATACTTACCATCACGCCCATTCCAACTGAAGCCAACGATCTCCTGCAATAAAAGTAAAATAATAAAGCAACCTCATCCTTACCTTTCCATGGTTCCCACGACGGCTCCAGCTCTGCTACATTCACATGACAGGCTGGATCGCAGCCGAAAGCTGCCATCCAGCTTGCCATGCCGCAGAGACTGAGAAGCGCAGGCATGCTTGTGCTCCTCAGTGTCTGGCTGTGATGGCATAAAGATGAGCCAAGGTCATGTCCAATGAACTCAGCTCACCTCATGCACGTCACTGACAGCGTGGGAAAATTCTCCTGCGCTTGCAGTGAGCGTGAGAGAATTCTCCTGCTGAACGCTGAGCACAGGAGAATTTTCCCATGCTGTCAGTGACGTGCATGAGGTGAGCTCATGTCCAATGAACTCAGCTCACCTCATGCACGTCACTGACAGCGTGGGAAAATTCTCCTGCGCTTGCAGTGAGCGTGAGAGAATTCTCCTGCTGAAGCGCTGAGCGCAGGAGAATTTTCCCACGCTGTCAGTGACGTGCATAAGGTGAACTCATGTCCAATGAACTTAGCTCACCTCATGCACTTCACTGACAGCGTGGGAGAATTCTCCTGCGCTCAGCGCTTGAGCAGGAGAATTCTCCCACGCTGGGATGGCATTGAGATGACAGGCTGGATCACAGCTGAGCGCTGCCATCCAGCATGCCATCCTTCATAGACGCTGCAGAGCGCAAGCATGCCTGCACTTCTCAGTGTCTGCGGCATGGCAAGCTGGATGGCAGCTTTCGGCTGTGATCCAGCCTGTCATGTCAATGTAGCAGAGCTGAAGCTGTCGTGGGAACCATGGAAAGGTAAGGATGAGGTTGCTTTATTATTTTACTTTTAATGCAGGAGATCGTTGGCTTCAGCTGGAATGGGCGTTATGGTAAGTATGGTTTAATTTAGATCATTAAAAAATTGTGTGTTTATTTCTATTAAAGGACTTTATTCTGGGTGTTGTGTTTTTTTAAATACTTTACTAGAAATTCATGGGGGTCATGTCTAATATTGGTGTGACCCCATGAATTAGGCAGCTGGGGGCTGGAATCTGCAGCGCAGGGAGGCCCAAGCTTTCTGGCCCCCCCCCGCTGCAAATTGCAGTCCGCAGCCACTCCAGAAAATGGCGCGTTCATAGAAGCGCCGTCTTCTGGCGCTGTACCCAGCTCATCCAGGGCCCTGGTGCGGTGGCTCACTGGGTAATAAAGGGGTTAGGGCCGGCTTGGCATTATCAGCTGGCCCTAAGCCCGAAATTCATGGGGTCACGCCAATATTAGACATGACCGCCATGAATTTCTCTTAAAGTATTTAAAAAAACACAACACCCAGAATAAAGTCTTTTAATTTAAATAAACACACAATTTTTTAATGCTCTAAATTATACCATACTTACCATCACGCCCATTCCAGCTGAAGCCAATGTCTTCTGCAATAAAAGTAAAATAATAAAGCAACATCATCCTTACCTTTCCATGGTTCCCACGACAGCTTCAGCTCTGCTACATTGACATGACAGGCTGGACCGCAGCAGAACGCTGCCATCCAGCTTGCCATGCCGCACACACTGAGAAGCGCAGGCATGCTTGCGCTCCTCAGTATCTCGCTGTGACGGCATAAAGATGAGCCGAGGTCATGTCCAATGTACTCGGCTCACCTCATGCACGTCACTGACAGCGTGGGAAAATTCTCCTGCACTCAGCGCTTCAGCGGGAGAATTCTCCCACGCTGGGATGGCATTGAGATGACAGGCTGGATCGCAGCTGAGCGCAGGCATACTTGCGCTCTGCAGTGTCTCTGAAGGATGGCATGCTTGATGGCAGCGCTCAGCTGTGATCCAGCCTGTCATATCATTGCCATCCCAGCGTGGGAGAATTCTCCTGCTGAAGCGCAGGAGAATTTTCCCACGCTGTCAGTGACGTGCATGTGGTGAGCTGAGTTCATTGGACATGACCTCGGCTCATCTTTATGCCGTCACAGCGAGACACTGAGGAGCACAAGCATGCCTGCGCTTCTCAGTGTCTGCGGCATGGCAAGCTGGATGGCAGCGTTCTGCTGCGGTCCAGCATGTCATGTCAATGTAGCAGAGCTGAAGCTGTCGTGGGAACCATTGAAAGGTAAGGATGATGTTGCTTTATTATTTTACTTTTATTGCAGAAGACATTGGCTTCAGCAGGAATGGGCGTGATGGTAAGTATGGTTTAATTTAGAACATTAAAAAATTGTGTGTTTATTTCAATTAAAGGACTTTATTCTGGGTGTTTGTGTTTTTTTTTAACTTTGACTATGGGGTTAGTAATGGGGGTGTCTTATAGACGCCTCTCCATTACTAACCTGGGCTTGATGTCAGCTGGCATTATTAGCTGACATCAACCCCAGTCCTATTACCCCACTGCCACCGCTACAGGGCAGTGGGAAGAGCGAGGCTAAGAGCCAGAATTGGCGCATCCTATGGATGCGCCATTTCTGGGGCGGCTGACGGCTGGTGTTTCTAGCCTGGGAGGGGGCCAATATTCATGGCACCCTTCCTGGGCTATTAATATCAGCCCCCAGCTCTCTGCCTAGCCATTGCTAGCTATTAAAATAGGGGGGACCCCACATCATTTTTTTTGGGGGGGTCCCCCATTTTAATAGCTAGTAAAGGCTAGGTATTCAGCTGGGGGCTGATATTAGTAGCCTGGGAAGCTCCGTGGGTATTACCCCCTTCCCAGGCTTCAAACATCTGCCCCAGCCGTCTGCTTAACCTCCGCTAGAGACTAAAATTGCGGGGAACCCCACGCCAATTTTTTAAAATAAATCCTTTATTTTAACACTTAATGACAAGTACAGTAATCAACACTATCACTGTACTTCTTATATATGTGACTGACATGTTTCTATCTATCTAATCTATGTGTGATGATCTATTCTTTCTGTTATAAATTGTTGGGTACCGATGCTGAATTGCAGGCCGGCTTTTTTAAAGAGACGGTGCATGAAAACACTGTTATTTTTTTTAATAAATCCTTTAACACTAAATGACAAGTACAGTAAGCAACACTGTCACTGTACTTCTTATAAATGTGACTGACATGTTTCTATCTATCTAATCTATGTGTGATGCTCTATTCTTTCTGTTGTAAATTGTCGGGTATCGGTGTATGCCGCTGCTGAATTGCCGGCTTTTTTAAAGAGACGGTGCATGAAAACACTATTATTTTTTTTAATAAATCCTTTAACACTAAATGACAAGTACAGTAAGCTGAGCGCTGCCATCCAGCTTGTCATCCTTCAGAGACACTGCAGAGCGCAGGCATTATGGGAACTTCCGATTCCGGTATTCGATATTCTAAAAGTATCGGAACTCAGTATCAGAACTCCGATACCGCGAATATCGGTCGATACCCGATATTTCAGTATCGGAATGCTCAACACTAATGGAGACACAAACAAATTTTTTTCAGTTTTATTTTTTACAAGAAGTAAAACAAATAAAGTATTGTATATCAGTAATGTATCACTATCACTGCACTGACCCATGACACAAAATTAATAAGATATTTTTGATGCAAAGTGAATGTTATAAAAACTAAATCCAAAGAACAATGACTATACTGCTGTTTTTTTTCCAGCGGCATGTTCCCGGACTAGTCCTGGTTTTCAGTATATAAAGAATGTTGTATAAAAGTCATTTTTTACAAGAAAGAAATATTTGCATTGGAGTGCAGGGTTAAGCCAATTTTACGCTGTAGTAGAGGTTTGCTAGGCTTGGAGGGACATGAGAGATTCCCTTTAGGTGCATTTTATGGTGAAAATGAATAAAATAAAAATAAAATTCAATACCACAATTTGTTCGTCATAAAAAATATGGGTATGTCAACAGGAGAAAAAAAGTTATGACTCCTAAATAGCAATGAAGAGAAATTAAAAGTGAAAAAAGGCTGTATTTCGAAAGCGTTAAAGAATAAATATTAAAAATAAATGTTCCGCTAACATAGCCAAGGAGAATAAGGATAAAACTCTCTCTTCACGACATGTGAGATCCTAATAACTTTGTGAATTTCTAGTTATCAACCTTAGACCATCCAATTTATGATAAGGTGAAACTAAAAATTTCTAATTTCATCTGCGGTTCACCCTCATAGTCACCCAGTGATCTCCTTGTCTCTATCCGTTAACCTAGGGCTTCTCATTATAGCGTGAAAACTCAACTCTGTACTTGCAGGGATTTTATAGAAAATCCTTAGCTAATGGGGTTCAGCTACCAAATTTAATGATGCATGATGTACCTCTGGTTCGCCAGACTTCTTGATAACAGATGTGTAGTCTCATTTTTCTAAAAGGATATCATAATTAGAGATGAGCGGTGTTCGACTAGAACTGTTCGCCAATCTCAAATTCGAGCTGTTTTGGGCAGTGTTCGAGTTGTTCTACGAACCCGAACGATTTGCAAAAAAATCGGCTGTTCGAGGTTATGTTCGATAACTGTTCGTGCACCAAAAGCGTGTCCTGCATGTCTGGCGCTATTTAGAGCACCAATCATGCAGGGATTGTCTGCCACTCACTGTAATGCCACAGCCATGGTGGTTGTGGCATTACAGTGATTGCCCAAATCGATGGGAACAGTGCCAACAGTGAAACATGAAAAGCCGGCAATTCAGCAGCGGCATACACCGGTACCCGACAATTTAGAACCGAAAGAATAGAGCTTTACACATAGATTAGATAGATATAAACATGTCAGCCACATATATACGAAGTACAGTGAAAGTGCTGCTTACTGTACTTGTCATTTAGCGTAAAGGATTTATAAAAAAAAATAATAGTGTTTTCATGCACTGTCTCTTTAAAAAAGCCGGCCGGCAATTCAGCAGCGGTACCCGACAATTTATAACAGACAGAATAGAGCTTCACACATAGATTAGATAGATAGAAACATGTCAGTCACATATATATGAAGTACAGTGATAGTGTTGGTTACTGTACTTGTCATTTAGTATTAAAATAAAGGATTTATTATTAAAAAAATTGGCGTGGGGTTCCCCTTAATTTTAGGCTCTAGCGGAGATTAAGCAGACGGCTGGGGCAGATGTTTGAAGCCTGGGAAGGGGGTAATACCCACGGAGCTTCCCAGGCTACTAATATCAGCCCCCAGCTGAATACATAGCCTTTACTAGCTATTAAAATGGGGGACCCCCCAAAAAAAATGACGTGGGGTCCCCCCTAATTTAATAGCTAGCAAAGGCTAGGCAGACAGCTGGAGGCTGATATTAATAGCCCAGGAAGGGAGCCATGAATATTGGCCCCCTCCCAGGCTAGAAACACCAGCCGTCAGCCGCCCCAGAAATGGCGCATTCATAGGATGCGCCAATTCTGGCACTTAGCCTCGCTCTTCCACGCTGCCCTGGTGCGGTGGCAGTGGGGTAATAGGGTTGGGGTTGATGTCAGCTTATAATGCCAGCTGACATCAAGCCCAGGTTAGTAATGGAGAGGCGTCTATAAGACACCCCCATTACTAACCCCATAGTCAAAGTTAAAAAAAACACAAACACCCAGAATAAAGTCCTTTAATTGAAATAAAGACACAATCCTTTATTGTTCTAAATTAAACCATACTTACCGTCACGCCCATTCCAGCTGAAGCCAACGATCTCCTGCAATAAAAGAAAAATAATAAAGCAACCTCATCCTTACCTTTTCATGGTTCCCACGACAGCTTCAGCTCTGCTACATCGAGATGACAGGCTGGACCGCAGCAGAACGCTGCCATCCAGCCTGTCATCCAGCAGACACTGAGAAGCGCAGGCTTGCTTGCGCTGCTCAGCGTCTCTCTGTGACGACATCCAGATGAGCCGAGTTCATGTCCAATGAACTCGGCTCACCTCATGCACGTCACTGACAGCGTGGGAAAATTCTCACGCTGAAGCGGTGAGTGCAGGAGAATTCTCCCACGCTGTCAGTGACGTGCATAAGGTGAGCTCATGTCCAATGAACTGAGCTCACCTCCTGCACGTCACTGACAGCGTGGGAGAATTCTCCTGCACTCAGCGCATCAGCGTGAGAATTCTCCCACGCTGAAGCGCTGAGTGCAGGAGAATTTTCCCACGCAGTCAGTGACGTGCATAAGGTGAGCTCATGTCCAATGAACTGAGCTCACCTCCTGCACGTCACTGACAGCGTGGGAGAATTCTCCTGCACTCAGCGCATCAGCGTGAGAATTCTCCCACGCTGAAGCGCTGAGTGCAGGAGAATTTTCCCACGCTGTCAGTGACGTGCATAAGGTGAGCTCATGTCCAATGAACTGAGCTCACCTCCTGCACGTCACTGACAGCGTGGGAGAATTCTCCTGCACTCAGCGCTTGAGTGTGAGAATTCTCCCACGCTGAAGCGCTGAGTGCAGGAGAATTTTCCCACGCTGTCAGTGACGTGCATGAGGTAAGCCGAGTTCATTGGACATTAACTCGGCTCATCTGGATGCCCTCACAGAGAGACACTGTGGAGCGCAAGCAAGCCTGCGCTTCTCAGTGTCTGCGGGATGACAGGCTGGATGGCAGCGTTCTGCTGCGGTCCAGCCTGTCATCTCGATGTAGCAGAGCTGAAGCTGTCATGGGAACCATGGAAAGGTAAGGATGATGTTGCTTTATTATTTTTCTTTTATTTCAGGAGATCGTTGGCTTCAGCTGGAATGGGCGTGATGGTAAGTATGGTTTAATTTAGAACAATAAAGAATTGTGTGTTTATTTCAATTAAAGGACTTTTTTCTGGGTGTTGTGTTTTTTTTAAATACTTTACTAGAAATTCATGGTGGTCATGTCTAATATTGGCGTGACCCCATGAATTTCGGGCTTAGGGCCAGCTGATAATGCCAAGCTGGCCCTAACCCCTTTATTACCCAGTGAGCCACCGCATCAGGGCCCTGGATGAGTTGGGTACAGCGCCAGAAGATGGCGCTTCTATGAACGCGCCATTTTCCGGGGTGGCTGCGGACTGCAATTTGCAGCGGGGGTGGCCCAGAAAGCTTGGGCCTCCCTGCGCTGCGGATTCCAGCCCCCAGCTGCCTAGTTGTACCTGGCTGGACACAAAAACAGGGCGAAGCCCCACGTCAATTTTCTTTAAATTATTTCATGAAATAATTAAGAAAAAAAGGGCTTCCCTATATTGTTGTGTCCGGCCAGGTACAAATAGGCAGCTGGTGGTTGGGGGCAGCCCGTTCCTGCCTGCTGCACCTGACTGGACACAAATATAGTGCGAAGCCCCACGTCAATTTTTTTTTAATTATTTCATGAATTTCCTGAAATAATTTAAAAAAATTGAAGTGGGGCTTCGCACTATATTTGTGTCCAGCCAGGTACAGCAGGCAGGAACGGGCTGCCCCCAACCACCAGCTGCCTATTTGTACCTGGCCGGACACAACAATATAGAGAAGGCCTTTTTTTCTTAATTATTTCATGAATTTCATGAAATAATTAAAAAAAATTGAAGTGGGGCTTCGCACTATATTTGTGTCCAGCCAGGTACAGCAGGCAGGAACGGGCTGCCCCCAACCACCAGCTGCCTATTTGTACCTGGCCGGACACAACAATATAGGGAAGGCCTTTTTTTCTTAATTATTTCATGAATTTCATGAAATAATAAAAAAAAAAATACGTGGGGCTTCGCCCTATTTTTGTGTCCAGCCAGGTACAACTAGGCAGCTGGGGCCTGGAATCTGCAGCGCAGGGAGGCCCAAGCTTTCTGGGCCCCCCCCCCCCCGCTGCAAATTGCAGTCCGCAGCCACCCCGGAAAATGGCGCGTTCATAGAAGCGCCATCTTCTGGCGCTGTACCCAACTTATCCAGGGCCCTGGTGCGGTGGCTCACTGGGTAATAAAGGGGTTAGGGCCAGCTTGGTATTATCAGCTGGCCCCAAGCCCAAAATTCATGGGGTCACGCCAGTATTAGACATGACCGCCATGAATTTCTAGTAAAGTATTTAAAAAAAACACAACACCCAGAATAAAGTCCTTTAATTGAAATAAAGACACAATTCTTTATTGTTCTAAATTAAACCATACTTACCATCACACCCATTCCAGCTGAAGCCAACAATCTCCTGCAATAAAAGAAAAATAATAAACCAACCTCATCCTTACCTTTCCATGGTTCCCACGACAGCTTCAGCTCTGCTACATCGAGATGACTGGCTGGACCGCATCAGAACGCTGCCATCCAGTCTGTCATCCCGCAGACACTGAGAAGCGCAGGCATGCTTGCGCTCCTCACTGTCTCGCTGTGACGGCATCCAGATGAGCCGAGGTCATGTCCAATGAACTCGGCTCACCTCATGCACGTCACTGACAGCGTGGGAAAATTCTCACGCTGAAGTGCTGAGTGCAGGAGAATTCTCCCACGCTGTCAGTGATGTGCATGAGGTGAGCTCATGTCCAATGAACTCAGCTCACCTCCTGCACGTCACTGACAGCGTGGGAGAATTCTCCTGCACTCAGCGCTACAGCGTGAGAATTTTCCCACGCTGTCAGTGACGTGCATGAGGTGAGCTGAGTTCATTGGACATGACCTCGGCTCATCTTTATGCCGTCACAGCCAAACACTGAGGAGCGCAAGCATGCCTGCGCTTCTCAGTGTCCGCGGGATGACAGGCTGGATGGCAGCGTTCTGCTGCGGTCCAGCCAGTCATCTCGATGTAGCAGAGCTGGAGCTGTCCTGGGAACCATGGAAAGGTAAGGATGATGTTGCTTTATTATTTTTCTTTTATTACAGGAGATCGTTGGCTTCAGCTGGAATGGGCGTGACGGTAAGTATGGTTTAATTTAGAACAATAAAGAATTGTGTGTTTATTTCAATTAAAGGACTTTATTCTGGGTGTTTGTGTTTTTTTTAACTTTGACTATGGGGTTAGTAATGGGGGTGTCTTATAGACGCCTCTCCATTACTAACCTGAGCTTGATGTCAGCTGGCATTATAAGCTGACATCAACCCCAGCCCTATTACCCCACTGCCACCGCTACAGGGCAGTGGGCAGAGCGAGGCTAAGTGCCAGAATTGGCGCATCCTATGGATGCGCCATTTCTGGGGCGGCTGACGGCTGGTGTTTCTAGCCTGGGAGGGGGCCAATATTCATGGCACCCTTCCTGAGCTATTAATATCAGCCCCCAGCTGTCTGCCTAGCCTTTGCTAGCTATTGAAATAGGGGGGACCCCACATCATTTTTTTGGGGGGGTCCCCCATTTTAATAGCTAGTAAAGGCTATGTATTCAGCTGGGGGCTGATATTAGTAGCCTGGGAAGCTCCGTGGGTATTACCCCCTTCCGAGGCTTCAAACATCTGCCCCAGCCGTCTGCTTAACCTCCGCTAGAGCCTAAAATTATGGGGGATCCCACGCCAATTTTTATTTTAATAAATCCTTTATTTTAACACTAAATGACAAGTACAGTAACCAACACTGTCACTGTACTTATTATAAATGTGACTGACATGTTTCTATCTATCTAATCTATGTGTGATGCTCTATCTTTCTGTTCTAAATTGTCGGGTACCGCTGCTGAATTGTCGGCCGGCTTTTTTAAAGAGACAGTGCATGAAAACACTATTATTTTTTTAAATAAATCCTTTACACTAAATGACAAGTACAGTAAGCAACACTGTCACTGTACTTATTATATATGTGACCGACATGTTTCTATCTATCTAATCTATGTGTGAAGCTCTATTCTTTCTGTTCTAAATTGTCGGGTACAGATGCTGAATTGCCGGCCGGCTTTTTTAAAGAGACGGTGCATGAAAACACTAATATTTTTTTTAATAAATCCTTTACACTAAATGACAAGTGCAGTAACCAACACTGTCACTGTGCTTCTTATATGTGTGACTGACATGTTTCTATCTATCTAATCTATGTGTGATGCTCTATTCCTTCTTGTCTAAATTGTCGGGTACCGGTGTATGCCGCTGCTGAATTTGCCGGCCGGCTTTTTTAAAGAGAGTGTCTTCTGAGCAGTTTGTCAGCTTTTGGACACCTTTGCAGGTGTTTTCTATGTGTTTCTATGTGTTTTTGTTTGCCTGCCATTAGTTTTAACGGTGTTCGACGGTGTTCTAAGGTGTTCGACGAACAGTTCCTCGAACATCCCGGTGTTCGACGAACCGAACCGAACCCGAACACTACGGGGGTGGCTCAACACTAATCATAATCTTCAATGTACTGTATAGTCAAATGATTTAAATGTGTTGTACATATTAAATAATATTTTTCACTAAAATAAAAAACAATTTTATTGATTATGCCATTGTGAATGTACAGTACATATATACATATACATGTTTCAGAACAAGCAAAATGGGCATTGTTCATTATATATAGTCTTATTTTGGTAGCCTTAAAAGTAGTAGCTACAAGTTTTAAAGGTCATTATCCAACCAATGCCAAACAATATGACTTTATTTGTAGAGATGAGCAGATCAGGCAAAATTTGAATTCGCAGTGCTGAGATCTCCAGAGCATCAGTCACTAGGCCAAGGCTTCCGGGCTTGATAGGCCCGGGAGGGTTCTGCGTTTGTACTAGCAAGGGTCACGGTGCATGACGTAATATCATGGGCTGTGGCCTTTGCAGTAGCATGCGCAACACCCCTAGCAAACCCAGAAACCTCGGGTGATTTCAGTGCCGCCACTGATCCGAAGATGCAATGAGGACTGGATGGGTGACATTGTGTAGCAAAGGGGCTGGAGAGGTGAGTATAAGGTTTTATTGTTATTTTCTAACATTTTGATGGCTTTTTATGGTTCAGAAGAATGACTGCGAGCAGCTATGTTGATGAGTCTGCATGAAGGTGAATTGAAAAAAATCTGCCTTTTGGAGAATGTGGATTTTTGTAAAATTCAAGTAGAATTCAATTCCGCTCAAATGTATTCACTCACCTCTCATTATTTGTGATAAACACAGTTGTGATAAAGCATTATAGGAGAGACATTCTTTAAGTGTTTCGAACTTCTTGGATTTCCAATAATGTGGGATGATCATCCTGCTAGCAGAAAGGAAGAGTCATATGATACCCTTTTTAACCTTGCCATAGAAATCCCAATATTAGAGATATTTGCACAATTTGAGGGGTATTAATAACATTCTGTCCTGAGTATGCACAGGAAATATTAAAAGGAATGTGCCACCTGATTCATAATGCCTAAACCGTGGTCTGTTAGCATCAGGGCTGATAGACAGTGCTCATAGGGCACTGGGCCCTATTTTTCAGTTATCTGTAACAGGTCTACCCATAATTTTATTGAGAAGCTCTTAGAGAATAACTATCAAATCTTCTGCATGAAGGACCACACGCTGTGATTGTTGCAGTCAAAGCAACAATTAAAAGATTAATAGCAGCAGGCAGAGCTCGGATCTACACTCTGCTGTTAGAGGCAGATAACGACGGAATAACAAAGCCATCATCTGCCGAGAATGATGTGGTCTCAGATCCTGAGCCTGTTGCATACAACTGCTCCCAATGAGCGTCATACATGTACGTTATTAAGAGGTTAAAGAGTCAGTCTGATTGAACACTTGGATCATGAAAACATATTTTTTATTAATTATAATTACTTAAAAAATATATTGCCATCAGTAAGTACAATCAATGTGTCCAGAGTCATGGTCACACATGCCCACTAACTCAGTTGCACTGCTGCCATATTCTTACAATGACATAATGTGAAGCTCATTGGCCCAATATTAAATCTCCAACATGGCCCCAACTATCATGGGAACGTAATGGTATTGGTCTTCTAATATGAGTCAAAGCAATCATTTGGGACCCACAGGCTTCAGGGCCCAGGTGCGATTGCAACCCTGAACCTATTACAGTTGCACCCCTGCTAGCTAATATGTAAGTATCAGTTTCTCAGTTTTTTCACACTAGCAGGATCCAGTGATCTGGCCCACTTCTGAGTATTGCTTGCTAGCTGTACAGTAAGCAGCTTGCAATTGTGTGCTCTTTGCCTCAGAGACAATGCAGAAGGCAATGAGCTGTAAAATTGACATAAAAAAAAACATAAAATTAAAAATTCCTCTGTTCTTGAGAGGCCGTTCTCATGTGCTACAGTTTGGCAATTATTGGAGTGATTATGATCTGCACTAGTCAAAAATGGCCACTACACAATGAACAGAGCTGTAGGGTTTTGCCTCCGTATGCTTTTCACTGCCATGAACCTGTGAACAACTAAACAACAGGGTGGAAGGTGTCAAACCCCAAACAATATGATATTGATAGATAAACCAAAAGAAAAATAGTACTACAAAATATCTCACAAATATATAAACTTTATTAAATATAAAATATAATGGATTTTGTTAAAAAACAGAGTAGCTCAAAGGAGGGTTAACAACAAACCTCCCAACACTATAAACAGTACAGTGGAGTGTAAAAGTTTGGGCACCCCTGGTCAAAATTACTGGTATTGTGAACAGTTAAGCAAGTTGAAGATGAAATGATCTCTAAAAGGCCTAAAGTTAAAGATGACACATTTCCTTTTTATCTTTGTATTTCCTTTGTATTAAGCAAAAAATAAATATATACTTTCCTCCTTTAAATTTTAAAAATGACAAGAGTCTTTCAATTCTTGTTTGACGGATTTTCATCCATTTTTCCTTGAAAAATTCTTCCAGTTCTGTGAGATTCCTGGGTCGTCTTTCATGCACTGCTATTTTGAAGTCTAGCAACAGATTTTCAATGATGCTCACTTCAGGGAACCTTGAGGGCCATTGTAAAACCTTCAGCTTGCACCTTTTGAAGTAGTCTATTGTGGATTTCGACGTCTGTTTAGGATCATTATCCATTTGTAGAAGACATCCTGTTTTCAACGTAAGCTTCTTTACAGTGCTGTTTGCATCAAGGATTTGTTGAAATTTCATTGAATCCATTCTTCCCTCTACCCATGAAATTTTCCCAATGCCATTGGCTGCAACACAACCCCAAAGCATGATTGATACACCTCCATGTTTAATGGTTAGCGAGATGTTCTTTTCCTGAAATTCTGTGCCCTTTTTTCTCCACGTTCCTCAACTCTATGTTAACCTCATTGGTCCACAGGACTTGATTTCAAAATGCATCAGGCTTGTTTAGATGTCCTTTTGCATATTTATGATGCTGAATTTTATGGTGAGGATGCAGGAGAGTTTTTCTTCTGATGACACTTGTGCAGGTGTCTCTGAACAGTAGAACAATGTACCACAACTCCAGAGTCTGCTAAATCTTTCTGAAGGTCTTTTGCAGTCAAGCGGTGGTTCTGTTCTGATTTGCCTCTCTAGCAACCCTAATAGCAGCTCACTGACATTTTGCTTGGTCTTCCAGACCTTATCTTGACCTCCACTGTTCCTGTTAACTGCCATTTCTTAATTACATTTCAAACTGAGGAAAGGGCAACTTGAAAACACTTTGCTATCTTCTTATAGCCTTCTCCTCCTTTGCGAGCCTCAACCATTTTCATTTTCAGAGTGCTAGGCAGCTGCTTAGAAGAACCATGGCTGTTGTTTTTTGGCACAAGGTTAGAGGAGGCTGGGTTTTTATAAAACTGGGAAATTTGCATCACCTGGCCTTTCCTAACTATGATAGTGAACAACCATAACCCTAACAGGCTAATTAAGGTCTGAAATTTTGTTCAAAGTTATTTGAGCACACAAATCTCCAAGGGTGCCCAAACTTTTGCATTGGGCCATCTTCCTTTTTGTAATTTTTATAATTTAGAAAATGAAAATATGTTTTTTTTTTGCCTAAAATACAAAGGAAATGTGTCATTTTAACTTTAGCCCTTTTAGAGATCATTTCATCTTCAACTTGCTTAACTATTCACAATAACAGTAATGTTAACCAGAGGTGCCCAAACTTTTACACGCCACTGTATATAAAGTATGCTCACATATCTATTGCAATACATTCCCTAATAGTTAACATATATATCAGAAAGAAGAGTATAAGAGGCAAACTTACATAGCAATAATATGGAGCCTTATTAGGTGTGTAGCCCTATGCCCCAACGCGCGTTATACCCAGTTTCGTCAGCGGGCATGTCAAATGTTGTGAACGCCAGTCCTAACAAATGAGGCAGCTGAAATAAGATGCACCTAATTAATTAAAGGGAACCTGTTATGTCCAATAGCACTATTAACATACAGATACACACGTGGTCAAAAATGTTGGTACCCCTCATTTAATGAAAGAAAAACCTACAATAGTCACAGAAATAGCTTGAATTTGACAAAAGTAATAATAAATAAAAAATCTATGAAAATGAACAAATGAAAGTCAGACATTGCTTTTGTGGGTTTTTATTTCATTAAATGAGGGGTACCAACAATTTTGACCACGTGTGTATATAGTTAACCCCTTACCGACATTTGTAGTATATATACATCATTGTCGGGAAGGACTTCCCGACCAATGCAGTATATATACATCATAGCGATCACCAGCACACAGGGGGCTGTGCGCGAACTATCGCCGCTGAGTGTCAGCTGATTCTCACAGCTGACACCTGGGACTCAGTGCCAGGAGTGGTGCCCACACAGCTCCCGGTACTTTAACGAGCTAAATCACAGCATTTGGATCTGAGACCCCGCAATGTCATTGCGGGCCTAATCGTTGCCATCATGGTAATCCGATGTCATCATGGCGACATCTGGGTTACCAGAGCTAGCAAAGTTGCTAGATCATGTACAGTGCATGATGTAACAAGTTTGTATGCTATACAAGCGATAAGTCTGTAAAATGTGAAAGTCCCATAGTGGGATAAAGTGAAAAAGTAAAAAAAAAAAAGTGAAATAAAATGAAAATTAATTTGTAAAAATATTTTATAAAAATCACAAAAATATATATATAAATATTTTTATGAAAAAAACTAACAAAAAAAGTACACATATTTGGTATCGCAGCGTCTGGAACAACCTGACTTATAAAAAACTGTCCCAATAGTTAACCCATTCAGTGAACATCGTAAAAAAATGAACAAAAAGTAAGGCAAAAAATGAAGCTTTATTATGATACCGCCGAACAAAAAGTAGAATAAAATGAGATCAAAAGGACAAAAGTAAATAAAAATGGTACCACTGAAAACGTCATCTTGTCACGCAAAAAAAGAAGCCGCAATACAGCTCCATCAGCTGAAAAATAAAAAAGTTATAGCTCTCAGAATAATAATAGACCTCCCATATAAATTTGCTAGAGAGAGAGATCAGTTTAGTTTCTTCAGGGAGAGCTGTAGGTTATTCTTTACCCTGCACACCCGATCGTCAAGGGAGGAGTTCCAGCAGGTGGGAATAATCATGTCCCTACTGCGAGGGGTTATAGGAAGTTTCGCCCCCAGCAGTTCACCCCCAGCAATTTGCCCCCAGCAGTTCACCCCCAGGTACTTTTCACCCCCGCACATTTCGCCCCTATCATTTCGCCCCCAGGAAGATTCGCCCCCACACATTTGCACCCTCACGTTTTGCCCCCAGACCGGAGTGAACTGGGGCAATATGTGTGGGGGTGAGATGTTCGGGGGCAAAACATCCTGGGGGCCAAATGCTGGGGGCGAAATTTACCCGGGGGCGAACTGCTGGGGGCGAACTGCTGGGGGTGAACTGCTGGGGGCGAAACATCCAATTCCCACTGCGAGGTGGCCCTCAGACCTGGGCATTTTCCTTGCCCCCACAAGCCCCAGAACGTTTTTCTGTTGATGCCTTCTTTGACAGTTTAGGACTGATATATGACGAACCTGACAGGATCCAGGTCGCTGAGACTAAGATCACGAACCTGGCACAAGGTGGTCACACAGCTGAGGACTACTGTACTGAGTTCCGGCAGTGGTCCACTGCAGTTCTGTGGAGGGATGCAGCTCTCAGGTGCCTGTTCCACAAAGGTCTTTCTGAAACCCTTAAGGACGCCATGGTCCTCCATGACGCTCCTTGTTCTCTGGCGGAGGCCATGACACAGGCCATACGAATGGACCGTAGAATCCATGAGAGACGTGATGAAAGGCAGGATGCCCGTTACATTTCCCTGGAGCAAGGCCATTTACCAGAGGTGGAACCATTGGAGATCAGAGTTGCCAGTCTTGGTGTTATGGAGAGAAGACGCAGACAAGATCTCAGACTCTGTCTGGACTGTGGTCTCTCTGGACATTTTCTCAAGGATTGCCCTACTCGTCCTCAGGCTACCAAACCATCAGGAGTACGTCTGAGTCTGGGTGATGGCCTAGGAGGTCACCCAGATTCCTGGGTACCTTTTTCTTCCTCCTCCAGGATACTGATAAATACTGTGTTATCCTTCAAGAACCAGGTGTTATCAATATTGACTATGGGTCTGCCGCTAACTTTATTGATTCAGGACTAAAGTTACCCTTGTGAAATGAAAAAAAAAATTGGATCTTAAGTAAAATTTTTGTGAAAAAAAAGTTAAATGTTAGTGATGAGCAACTCAGTACTCGCCCAAGCATCTCAGTACTCGAGATGCTCGGAGCTCGCTGAGTACTTCCGAGATGCTCGGGCGGATGCTCGGGTCCCCTCCCAGCATGTTTGGTGCTCTTTAGAATGACAATCAACATGCAGGGATTGTTTGCCACACACTGTAATGCCGCAGCCATGTCGGCTGTGGCATTACAGTGATTGGCTGACCGCACAGCGTCATCAGGTCTATATCAAACCTGGCGCCACCATGCTCGTCAGTCTACTCCATAATCAGGCAGTGTAGGGAGAGGTGCTGCTGAGCTAGGGAAAGATTTGGTTGTTTATTTGTTAATGTAGGTATTCCACAAGATTCTCTACACATATCCATCTCAACAAACAGCCCATCTGAGGACTAATCCATCTGCAGAGATATCAGGCAGGCAGTGTATATAGGCAGGCAAGCAGGGTATATAGCAGACTGCAGTGCATATAGCAAGAGAGTCCATTCCAGTTCTGTCTGCTGATGCTTTTACAGATATTATATATGTAGAAATAGCCCCAGGTATCAGGGGCCAGAAATACATATTTTTTATCTTAATAAATAAAATAGTAACCTACAGGCCAGCTATTTAAAACTGTGGTTTGTCCGTCACACAGATCACATATAAGTTTGCTCTAAATGCTGCCATTTCTGGCCTCCATTAAAATTTTGTTTCAGTGTGTCAGTGAATTTATTGACACAAGGTCTCTGTTAAAAATAGTTACCTACAGGCCAGCTATTTAAAACTGTGGTTTGTCCGTCACACGGATCACATATAAGTTGGCTGACAATTCTGCCATTTCTGGACATCATTAAAGTTTTGTTTCAGTGTGTCAGTGAAGTTATTGACACCAGTTTGCTGTTAAAAATAGTTACCTAAAGGCCAACTATTTAAAACTGTGGAAGGCCTTCACACGGATCACATGTAAGTTCACTCCAAATTCAGCCATTTGTAGTGAGCGTGGAAGATATTGTCCTCCATTTAAAATGGGCAAGGCACGTGGCAAGGGACGGGGAACTGGACGTGATGGTACATGCAGAGGCCGAGGCCGTGGGCAAGCTGAAATTGTGCCATAACAAACACCCACATCTTCTCGCTCGACCTTCCTTTCCAAATTAATAGGGGACCGCAGAACACCACTACTGAACACAGAGCAGTATGAAACGGTTATTGTTGGATAGGAGATAATGCTTCCAGTCACTTAGCCACCACCACCACCCTGTCTGCATATTCCTCACCCTGATCCACCTTCCTCCCACCATGCCGAGTGCCCAGAGACAACTGATCCAACACTTGGACACTCCAAAGAGCAGTTCACTTTTCCATTTATAGATTCAGGCCTCTTGCCTGGTCCACTTGAAGCGGGACAAGAGGAGATCGCATGTAGTGATGCCCAAATAATTTAGCAGCCACGGTCATACGAAGGCGACGGTGGGAAAGTGTCACAAGAGGTGGACGATGATGAGACACAATTGCTAGAAAGTCAGGAGGAGGACCAGGGTATGGAAGTGGAAGACGAGGTGGTGGATGATATAGTAACTGACCGAACCTGGCAGGAGGACATGTAGAGCGAGGACAGCAGCACACAGGGGGAGGGAGGCAGAGCACCCCAACAGGCAGGAAGAAGCAGTGTGGTGGCCGCAGACAGAAGGCATGCAGCAGTTCCCCTTAACACCAACACAATGGAAGTTGCCAGTACAACTGTTAGGTCTTCCCAAGTCTAGTTGTTTTTTAAAGACTCTGCTGATAACCCCAAAAAGGCCATTTGCACCACCTGCCAGGCCAGCATGAGCAGGAGTAGCAAAACTACCAGCCTGACCACCACCAATATGATCAGGCACATGGCAGCAAAGCATCCAACTTTGTGGGCCGAACACCAGGATCCAGGAACAGTGTCTGCGGGTGACACCACTGCTTCTTCGCTGTTGTGCGTGCAAGCCAATCCCATCTCCATAGTGCATGCGAAGATGCCTCCTGCCCTGCACCTGTCGTTGCACACTCTCAACTAGCACCATCAGCAAGCATGTCCTTGTCCCAGCGCAGCGTTCAGTTATCCATACCCCAGTCCTTGGAACACAAGCGCAAATACGCAGCCAGCGCCCCACAGGCCACACTACTAAATTCCCACATTTCGCAACTGCTTGCGCTTGAAATGTTGCCTTTTTGGCTCGTGGAGACGGAAGATTTCCGCAACCTGATGGCGGCAGCCCTCCCTCGGTACTCGGTTCCCAGCCAAACGTCAACAGGCTGTGCTGAAGCTAATATTCTTAGGTGACAAACCGCATAATGCTGAAGAATTGTGGACAGCTCTGAAAGAGTAAGCAGATCTGTGGCTGACACCGCTGAACCTACAGCCAGACGTGGTCGTGTGTGACAATGGCCGGAACCTGGTGGCGGCTCTGAGGCGAGGCGAGCTCACACACGTACCATGCCTGGACCATGTGCTTAACCGCGTGGTTCAGCGGTTTCTCAAAACCTACCAGGAGCTGCCTTATCTGCTTATCAAAGTACGCCACCTGTGTGCCCATTTTAGAAAGTCAGCAACAGTTTCCGCCACCCTTGCCATGCTTCAGCAGCGTCTGCAGCCTCCAGTTCACAGACTGGTGTGTGATGTTCCCACACGTTGGTACTCTACACTGCAGATGTTGGGAAGGATTTGTGAGTAGAAGAGGGCAGTTGTTTACTACCAGCATCAACAAGGCCGTCGGTATTCAGTTCAGACTCCACAGATAAGACCTCAGGAGTAGTGTTGAGCCACGCCCGTAGTGTTCGGGTTCGGTTCGGTTCGTCGAACACCGGGATGTTCGTGGAACTGTTCGCCGAACACCTTAGAACGCCGTCGAAAACCGTTAAACCAATGGCAGGCAAACAAAAACACATAGAAACACATAGAAAACACCTTCAAAGGTGTCCAAAAGCTGACAAACTGCTCAAAGGACACTCTCTTTAAAAAAGCCGGCCGGCAATTCAGCAACGGCATACACCGGTACCCGACAATTTAGAACAGAAAGAATAAAGCATCACACATAGATTAGATAGAAAGAAACATGTCAGTCACATATGTTGCTTTATTATTTTACTTTTATTGCAGGAGATCGTTGGCTTCAGCTGGAATGGGCGTGATGGTAAGTATGGTTTAATTTAGAACATTAAAAAATTGTGTGTTTATTTCAATTAAAGGACTTTATTCTGGGTGTTGTGTTTTTTTAAATACTTTAATAGAAATTCATGGCGGTCATGTCTAATATTGGTGTGACCCCATGAATTTCGGGCCTAGGACCAGCTGATAATGCCAAGCTGGCCCTAACCCCTTTATTACCCAGTGAGCCACTGCACCAGGGCCCTGGATGAGTTGGGTACAGCGCCAGAAGATGGCGCTTCTATGAACGCGCCATTTTCTGGGGTTGCTGCGGACTGCAATTTGCAGCGGGGGGGGGCCAGAAAGCTTGGGCCTCCCTGCACTGCGGATTCCAGCCCCCAGCTGTCTAGATGTACCTCGCTGGACACAAAAATAGGGCGAAGCCCCACGTTTTTTTTTTTTTAATTACTTCATGAAATAATTAAAAAAAAAGGGCTTCCCTATATTGTTGTGTCCTGCCAGGTACAAATAGGCAGCTGGTGGTTCCTGCCTGCTGTACCTGGCTGGACATAAAAATAGGGCGAAGCTGGTGTTTCTAGCCAGGGAGGGGACCAATATTCATGGCACCCTTCCTGGGCTATTAATATCAGTCCCCAGCTGTCTGCCTAGCCTTTGCTAGCTATTAAAATAGGGGGGACCCGTCGTCATTTTTTTGGGGGGTCCCCCATTTTAATAGCGAGTAAAGGCTAAGTATTCAGCTGGGGGCTGATATTAGTAGCCTGGGAAGCTCCGTGGGTATTACCCCCTTCCCAGGCTTCAAACATCTGCCCCAGCCGTCTGCTTAACCTCCTAGAGACTAAAATTACGGGGAACCCCATGCCAATTTTTTTTAATAAATCCTTTATTTTAACACTAAATGACAAATACAGTAATCAACACTATCACTGTACTTCTTATATATGTGACTGACATGTTTCTATCTATCTAATCTATGTGTGATGCTCTATTCTTTCTGTTATAAATTGTCGGGTACCGATGCTGAATTGCCGGCCGGCTTTTTTAAAGAGACGGTGCATGAAAACACTAATGTTTTTTTTAATAAATCCTTTAACACTAAATGACAAGTACAGTAACCAACACTGTCACTGTACTTCTTATATATGTGACTGACATGTTTCTATCTATCTAATCTATGTGTGATACTCTATTCTTCCTGTTCTAAATTGTCGGGTACCGGTGTATGCCGCTGCTGAATTGCCGGCTTTTCATGTTTCACTGTGAGCACTGTTCCCATCGATTTGGGCAACCACTGTAATGCCACAACCACCCTGGCTGTGGCATTACAGTGAGTGGCAGACAATCCCTGCATGATTGGTGCTCTAAATAGCGCCAGACATGCAGGACACGCTTTTGGTGCACGAACAGTTATCGAACATAACCTCGAACAGCTGAATTTTTTGCAAATCGTTCGCGTTCGTCGAACGACTCGAACACCGCCCAAAACAGCTCGAATTTGAGATTGGCGAACAGTTCTAGTCGAACACCGCTCATCTCTACTCAGGAGAGGACATGGATGTCAGACATCTGTATCATCCTCCAAAACTTTGAGGACTCCACCAAGATGGTGAGCGGCGATGACACCATAATTAGCGTCACCATCCCGCTTCTCTGTCTTCTGAAACCCTCTCTGCTCACAATCAAAGAGGATGCATTGCAGGCAGAGTACGATGAGATGGAGCAAGGAACCATACAGGGTGATTACACACAGCCAAGCCTCATCTCATCCCAACATGGATTGGGTGACAATCAGGTAGAGGAGGAGGAGGAGGAAGAACAGGAGCTAGTTTCATGCGCTATAGACGGTACTACCTGCACAACTGTTATACCGTCTGTTCAGCGTGGATGGACTGAGGACAGGGAGGAGGAGGAGGAGAGCATGGTCAGTCGTCCTCTTGGTGAGGACATGGAAGTCTTGCCTGTTAGCAGTCTGGCACCCATGGCTGAGTTTATGTTACATTGCCTTTCCCGTGACCCTCGCGTTCTCAAAATTTTGGGTGACAGTCATTACTGGTTGGTGACACTTCTAGACCCACGCTACAATGAAAACTTTATATCTCTTATTCCTGAGGTGGACAGGTCTACAAAAATGAGGCAGTACCAGAAGGCCCTTTTTGTGGAACTATTAAAAAAATTCCCATTTGAAAACGCTGGCGGCAGAGGTCACAGTTCGTTGGATATCTAAGGAGTACAAGCGAGAGAGACACAACTCCAATCCAGCAGAGGCAAGGGAACACTGTCAAAGTTCTGGGAGAGTTTTCCCAGCCCCTCCCATCACACAGGCCCTGAGGCACGGGGTACTCTCACAAGGAGTGCAAAGTTTGGGAAGATGCTGAGGGAGTACCTTGCCGACTGTACCAACATCCTCCGTGATTCCTCTGTGCCTTATAATTATTGGGTATCCATGCTAGACACGTGGAGTGAACTGGCTCTCTATGCCTTGGAGGTCCTGGCCTGCCCTGCTGCTAGCATTTTATCAGAGCGGGTTTTTAGTGCCGATGGTGGAATTATAAGTGCTAAACGCATCCGCCTGTCAACTGAAAATGCTGACACACTGAGTATTATAAAAAGAACAAGGGCTGAATTGGGCTAGACTTTTCAACACCCCTGAATGATAGCTGAGTAACATAAACTCAAATCCAGTGTCTTTTTTTGGGAGGTGTATTCCCATGCACCTTTTCACATTCACACATGGATATACGATTTCTGATTTTGGCTATTGTTTTTGTCCTCCTCCTTCTCCTCATCCTCATCCTCCACCACCATATCAACAGGGTGATTGTGGTCCATGATGCAACACCAACATAATTTTTTTAAAGGGTGTTTATAAGGCCTGTAAAAAAAAAATGTATACAGTATGTATATACAGGGGTAAATGTTTGTCAGCCCATACACTTAGTGCATGGGCATTACAAGTATAGGAGGCCCGCTCCTTTCCAAAGGGAACATTTTTTTATGAGGCCCTCCTCCACGTCTTTTCCAAGATGCATTGGAGTGCCTCCCAATTTTTGGCAGCCCTTGCATTCACTGCATATGCCAACACTATGGGAGACCCACTTCCTAATAATGGGAACATTTTTTCATGAGGCCTTCTACGTCTATTCCAAGGGGCATTGGAGTGCTTCCCAATTTTTTTTCAGCCCTTGCATTCAGTGCATGGCCAACACTATGGGAGACCCACTTCCTAATAATTGGGAACAGTTTTTCATGAGGCCATCTACGTCTCTTCCAAGGGGCATTGGAGTGCCTCTCAAATTTTGGCAGCCCTTGCATTCACTGCATAGGCCAACACTATGGGAGACCCACTTCCAAATAATGGCAACATTGTTTTCAGGAGGCCCTCTGACCTCTATGTCTCTTCCAAGGGGCATTGGAGTGCCTCCAAATTTTTGGCAACCATTGCATTCACTCCATAGGCAAACACAATTGGAGACCCACTTCCTAATAATGGGAACATTGATTTCAGGAGGCCCTTTGTCCTCAACGTCTCTTCCAAGAGGCATTGGAATGCCTCCAAATTTTTGGCAACCCTTGCATTCACTGCATAGGCAAACACAATGGAAGACCCACTTCCTAATAATGGGAACATTGTTTTCAGGAGGCCCTCTGACCTAAACATCTGTTCCAAAGGGCATTGGAGTGCCTCCAAATTTTTGGCAACCCTTGCATTCACTGCATAGGCAAACACAATGGGAGACCCACTTCCTAATAATGGGAACATTGTTTTCAGAAGGCCCTCTGACCTCCATGTCTCTTCAAAGGGGTATTGGGGTGGATCCAAATTTTCAAAGTGGTATAGGAGTGTGTCCAAATTTTGGGTAGCCCTGCCACTCAATGCATACGTAATAACAGTATAGCAGACCCACTCTTTAGTAATGGGAACAACAAAGCATAGCCGGCTGATGGCTATCTAAGAATAGTGAGGGCCGACTGCTGGCCCTATAAAAATAGGCTTTGTGACTTTCAGAGTCCCTCATTCATAAAGGAAACAGGATGTGTCTGATCAAGTCTCACACACCACATGGCCAGATAAGGTTGTAAAATGTTAAAATTACATTTCCCGGTGAATGCATTTGTCACGGTTGAAAGCAATGCAAAAGTGCAAAAACGCATCAAAAATGCTATGTGTGAACATAGCCCAATGTGTGGAGGAGTATTTTTGCTTTTAGTTATTTATTTTGCTTTATATACAAGTCATTACCCTGGAAAGGATGTTCCTTAACATATTTCCCAGGAAAATCCATTTTGGTTTTGCTTTTGTATGTTTTATTGTGAGTCCGTAAAAGTGGCGTAATACCTCTGACAACGTTGTTGACAGTAGTGACCTGGGAGTCATAAATGCTTCCAGGGGTATTCCCCATGCTGTTCCCATGTCATTTGTGCACTGTTCCCATCGATTTGGGCAATTTTTAGGCCCTCTGCAGACCGCCGGGGGGCGGCCTGAAAAATGCTCGAGTTTCCGATAGACTTACATTGGTCTTGTTGCTCGAGTCGAGCACCCGAGTATTCCAATGTGCTCGACCTGATCATCGAGCATCCGAGCATTTTAGTGCTCGGTCATCACTATTAAATGTTCATTCTTTTCTACCACATTGCAAAATTCCTGTGAAGCACCTGAATGGTTAATAAACTTCATGAATGTTGTTTTGAGCACCTTGAGGGGTGCAGTTTTAAGAATGCTGTCACTTTTGCATATTTTCTGTCATAAAGGCCCCTCAAAGTCATTTCAAATATGATGTGGTCCCTAAAAAAATTATTTTGTAAATTTTGCTGGAAAAAGGAGAAATCGCTTGTCAACTTTTAACCCTTATAACTTTCTAACAAAAAAAAATGTTGGTTCCAAAATTCTGCTGATGTAAAGTAGACATGTGGGAAATGTTATGTATTAACTATTTTGTGTGACATAACTCTCTGATTTAAGGGCATAAAAATGAAAAGTTTGAAAATTGCAAGATTTTCACAATTTTCGCCAAATTTCCGATTTTTTGACAAATAAACGTAAGTCATATCAAACAAATTTTACCACTATCATGAAGTACAATATGTCATGAAAAATCATTCTCAAAATCAGTGGGATCCATTGAAGCGTTCCAGAGTTATTACCTCAAAAAGTGACAGTGGTCAGAATTGTAAAATTTTACCCGGTCATGAAGTTGAAAACAGGCTCGGAGGTTAAGAGGTTAATCTGCAGGTTAGTACAACGGACAGGCACTTTCAGTATAGCGGAAAGACACCTTCATAATGCAATTAACCTACAGATTAACCCTATGTCTGTATGTTAATAGTGTTATCGTACATGACAGATTCCCTTTAATGAAATAGCTACATCTTATTTCAGCTGCCCCATTCATCAAGACTGGAGTTCACAAAACTAGTCTTAATGAATAGGGGCCATAGTTCACGGCCAGCATCTCAAAGAATGTCTTCTGAGAAAGCATTTCAGAGTTACATCACAGCTGTAATGGCATAGCCAGACTCTGATTCATGCTGCCCATGGTTCAGGCAGCATAAATGGGATTATAGGTCTTTTTTAAATGCGTCATTACATGTGACTATGGACATACTAAATACAGATTGTCTGAAGTGAATAGCAATTCAATTTTAATTTTTTTTCTGGGATATTACACATATCAATAAAAGGTCTAAGCAGTAGCCACATAGGTCAGTGTTTTTTGTGTGTACAATGAGTTCCCAAAAAAAAGAAAGGCAGACATCTCAGATTTTCATATATCAAACTAATTCACTAGGCCCATAAAATAACAAGCAGCAAAAGGTTGATATCCAAGTGGTGACTGTTTTTCTGTTTTCTACTGTTTTATTGCTAACAGAATCCATGATATTTTTTTGCATACAAGAAAATCAAATGACACACTGATGGCAAAAACATATACATGGACCAAATACGGGTGGAAAATCAGATTAAACAAATTGATGAAAAACAGTCCATTTTTTCTTGCATGCAAAAAAAAACAACATACATGAACATTACTCTGCTTGATACTGGCTACTGAACTGTTGTAGCTCAACATAGCTTGTGTGATACTCCCTGCAGCAATGCAGTCTCTAAGCCTATAATTTGCTTTTTGTTATGTTACATGAATCAGTCATTACAGTGTCTATGACACACATCAAGTATCTTTTAATATACACTGAATGTGAAATAATTCCAGACCCCGCTCTCTTAGGCTATGTGCCCACGATGCAGAAATGCTCAGGATTTTTTCCTGAGCGTTTCTGCATCTCCCTGGCAGAAAAAACGCATGTGGATTGTACATGCTTATTGTACATGCTTATTGTACATGCGGATTGTACATGCGGATTGTTCATGCGGATTGTTCATGCGGATTGTTCGTGCGGATTGTACATGCGTTTTTCCTGCCAGGGACAAGCGGAAGTGAAGCGTTCTTCACATGCATTTCCGCATGCGGGTTGACAAGCGCTTTCCAAGCGATTTTAGCAACACTTGGAAAGTGCTTGTCAACTTGGTCACACTATATAAATCCATGCAACCGGCATGGATTTATATAGTGTGACCGAAAGAATGGTAAAAAATAAAAAATCTATACTTACCTTCTGATGACCCCCGGAGTCTTGCTTCGCTCCGTCCTCCCTTGCCGGCAGCTTGCGGTACACTACACTGAAGGACCTGCCATCACATGACTATAACGTCAGCGCAGGTCCTTCAGTCCACCGTGATCTGCCGGCAAGCGAAGATAAGGAGACCGGGGGACATCAGAAGGTAAATATCATATTTATTTTTTATTTTATTCTTTTTTTACACGTTCTATGGTACTCGGGTGCGGAGGAGAGTCTCCTCTCCTCCACACCCGGGTACCATCCGCACATTGAAACACTTGGATTCCGCATGTACAGATGCAGTGATGCGGATTCCAAGCGATTCAATGCAAGTGAATGGCGGCGAAAACGCAGCACTTCCGCAAAATAATTGGTAGTGCTGCATTTTTTTCCGCAATGATAACCCGCAACGGAAATTTCCGCAGCATGTGCACAGCACATGCGGATTATCATTGGGGAACATGGCAGGCCTTCTACCATGCGTTTTTTAAGCATTTTTGCCGCTGCGGAAATGCTTAAAAAACACATCATGGGCACACAACCTTACTGTACAGCTTGAATGTCTGTGTTCTGTAGCCAGGGCCATCTTAATGTATGGGCCCGATGGACACTTGCTCCGAGCATAGGGGCCCCTTAAAATCTGTATATGTTAAAGCGTAACTAAACTTCAGAGAACTTTACACTAGCGATGAGCGAGCACTAAAATGCTCGGGTACTCGTTGCTCGGGTCGAGCAAATTTGAACACTCGTGTGCTCGACCCGAGTAACGAGCCCAATGTAAGTCTATGGGAAACTCGAGCATTTTTCAGGCGGCTCCCCCCGGCGGTCTGCAGAGGGTCTAAAAATTGCCCAAATTGATGGGAACAGTGCTCAAATGACATGGGGACAGCATGGGGAAGACCCCTGGAAGCATTTCTGACGACCAGGTCACTGCTGTCAACAACGTTGTCAGAGGTATTACACCACTTTTACGGACTCACAATAAAACATACCAAAACAAAACCAAAATGGATTTTCCTGGGAAATATGTTAAGGAACATCCTTTGCATGACATTTAAAATGTATATAAACCAAAATAAATAACCAAAAACAAAAATAATCCTCCACACCTTGGGCTATTGACGCACCCTCAGGGCCGTGGGGTACTCGGCAGCCGGGCCTTCAGATGCTTGGGGGAAATCACGGTGGCTGGCCCGGTCTGTGGCCCAGGGCGGTCAACAAAATGGGGAATGATATTTATAGGGGTTTTAGAATAATTTGTGACGCCACCTGTGGATTCTGGTAAGAGGTTACCAGGGCTGCGACAGTCCACTGAGGCTGATGTTAGGGGCAGCTATGATGGAACGGCTCCCCACAGGTGGAGCAGGCCTCAGGGCAGTGTAGAGGTGTAGAAAGATGGTGGAAGCAGGAAAGAGACGGCAGGACGGTCCCAGAGGAAGTACAGGCACACACACAAGGGCAAACTTCAATACCTTTACTGGTGGTGATGCAGGTGCGGTCAAGGGCACTCAGGGCGAAGGGTACATTTCTGGACTCTCCCCAGTGAGCGGGTATAAGGCCTCCTGATCTGTGTCTTTTACTCTCTAAGCTTCGGGCCTGCCTGGAGCTAGGCCTGGTTTGCTTACTGCTTCCTTCTTGTACCTACTGACCTGGTGGTAGGGTTTTCTCCTGGTTCCCACTATTCCTGGTCGCTGGAGCCTTAGTGGTAACTAACCCTGTTGCTGTGGTCAGCGGTTGGTTGACCTGGGACTTGTAGTTCTCCAGGGATTCCGGTTGTTCCTATGGGTCATAAAGATCCCTGTAGGCGCGGACCCGGTGTCCGGTATAGAAATCGGGGTGAGCTTACTATGCTCCTCTGCCCCCTTAGTTCCACTTGCCTTCGGCCGCTCGGGGCCCTCACTAGGCTTCAGGGCTGCTGGAGGCCTAGCTTGCCTCACACAGCAGTCTGCGTGCAGCTACATCCTGTCTCTCTGCAGACTGAACACTGACTCAGCTGCCTGGCTCCACCTTCCCTTGATATATCCCTATCAGGGCTCCCTCTGCTGGTATGAGGTGGAAGGTGGAGGTGTTTGCATGTAGAGAGGGCCTCTTGTGGAGAAATCCATCTATGCACCCTTCTAGGTTCTGTGGCACCAATGCGCAGCAGGGGCGCCACACTATGTTCACACGTAGCGCTTTTGATGCCTTTTTGCACTTTTGCATTGCTTTCAACAAAGACAAATGCATTCACTGGGAAATGTTATTTTAACATTTTACAACCTTATCTGGCCATGTGGTTTGTGACACATCATCAGACACATGCATACAGTGCTGAAAAGACATGGGAACAGCATGGGGAAGACCCCTGGAAGCATTTCTGACTCCCAGGTCACTGCCTAAAAGTGTGCCCATTATAAGTGATCCTTGGCGCATGCGAAGATGCCTCCCGCCATGTACCTGTCGTTGCAGACTTGTTACAATCACAGTCCATGTCCTTGTCCCAGTGCAGTGTTCAGTTGTCCCTACCCCATTCCTTGGAATGCAAGCGCAAATATGCAGCCAGCCACCCACCCACAGGCTGCAATACTATACTGCCAAATTTTTGACAGCTGCTTGCACTTGAAATGTGGCCTTTTAGGCTCGTGGAGGCAGAAGCTTTTCATAACCTCATGCCGGCGGCGGCCGGGTGTCCATACTCGGTCCCCAGCCACCACTGTTTCTCCTGGTGTCGCCTCCACCTTCCACAAGCATGGTTCCCACAACATTACCCGTGCCCTCTCCAGTGCACTTACTGGGAAGGACCGCCTAACCACAAACACGTGGACAGGTGAATGTGGCCAGGGACGGTACGGAGCCAGTCCACAAATTTTTTTGCTGAGAGTTGTATTTAGCTCGGTGAAAGGATGAGCATAGAGGGAAACCGTATCTACCCTGCGTGTCATTTCTCCTAGGAAGTCCTCTAATGCAGCTTGTTGCAAAAGCAATGGCAGCTCGTCCAACATCAACTCGCACTTGTCGGTGGTGCTTTGACAAACACACATCTTTCTTTGCACATTTAATTTCTTGAATACAGAGTTGGACAATGGCTTGATCTGTAATGCGGTTTAAGAAATAACATGCATAAGCATAGCTGATCCACATTAAAAAAGCAGCCATAGAGTGTCTGGGAACCTTCCACCACACTTTTCTTAGCCAGGGCTGCTTCTCAGCAGGGTTGGACGGGCCCACCAGAGAACCGGAGACTGCTCCGGCGGGCCCTGGCTTCTCCTTCAGGAGAGTTCATAGTGCCGAGGTGAGGCCATGATGATGATAGAGGCCACCATCTGCTTAGTTTTCTGTTACTTGGAATGCAAGTGCAAGTATGCAGCCAGCCACCCACCCACAGGCCGCCACACTAAACTGCCAGATTTCTGAGCAGCTGCTTGCACTTGAAATATGGCCTTTTAAGCTTGTGGAAGCGGAAGCTTTTCATAACCTCATGCCGGTGGCGGCCGGGTGTCCATACTCGGTCCCAAGCCACTAATTCTCCCGGTATCGTCTCCGCCTTCTACAAGCACGGGTCCCACAACATTACCCGTGCCCTCCCCAGTGCACTTACTGGGAAGGACCGCCTAACCACAAACACGTGGACAGGTGAATGTGGCCAGGGACGGTATGGAGCCAGTCCACAACTTTTTTTGCTGAGAGTTGTATTTAGCTCGGTGAAAGAACTGGAATAGAGGTAAACCGTATCTACTCCGAATGTCATTTCTCCATCACCATGTTCCGCCCATTGTCACACACGACCATGCCTGGCTGGATGTTTAGCGGTGAGAGCCACAGATCAGGCTGCTGTGTTACAGCTTTCAACAACTCTGCAGCGCTGGGCGGCTTGTCAATTAAGCATTAAGCATGTTATCTTCAGGACAGCCTGTTGCCACTTGGCCAAGACAGTGCTGCAATGCTGTCAGCTTGTGACTGATGTGGTCATTTTGAAGATAGAGGAGGAGGTGCATGAGCTGAACAATGTGTTTACATTGAGGTTAAATTGGTGACGCTGCTTTTTATACTAAAGAAAGATCCTATTGTTTTGGTTTTTTTACGGTATTTTTTAAGACAAATGCATTCACCGGGAAATGTCATTTTAACATTTTACAACCTTATCTGGCAATGTGGTGTGTGACACATCATCAGACACATCCTGTTTTATTTATGATGGAGGGACTCTGAAAGTCATAAAGCCTATTTTTATCTGGCCATCAGGAGACCCTTACTATTCTTAAAAGGCCAGCAGTCGGCCCTCACTATTGTTAGAGAGCCATCAGTCGGCTATGCTTTGTTGTTCCCATTATTAACAAGTGGGTCTCCTATACTGTCCAGTGACTGCAAGGGCTGCCAAAAATTTGGACGCAACCCAGTACCCCTTTGAAGAGACATAGAGGAGGGTCTCAGTAAAAAAAATGTTCCCATTATAAAGGAGTGGGTCTCCTACAGTGGTAATGCCCATGCTGTGACTGCAAGGGCTGCCAAAATTTGGGAAAAACCCCACTAAGAATTTAAAGGCACACAGAGCAGGGCCACAGTAACAAATACGACATGTTCCCATTAGAAAGGAGAAAGTCTGCTATACAGTTATAGGGTATGAAGTGAGTCCAACGGCTGACCAATTTTAGGAAAAACCCCACTAAGAATTTAAAGACACATAGAGCAGGGCCACTGTAACAAGGTACGACATGTTCCCATTAGAAAGGAGAGGGTCTGCTATTCAGTTATAGGGTATGCAGTGAGTCCAACGGCTGACCAATTTTAGGAAAAACCCCACTAAGAATTTAAAGACCCATAGAGCAGGGCCACAGTAACGACAAATTCCCATTACAAAGGAGAGAGTCTCCCATAGTGTTGGCTTATGCAGTGAATGCAAGGTGTTATGATCTGCATCATGTACTAAGGAAGGATAGGGGAAAGCTGTCCCTACAGTAAGACTAAGCTGAATCCCTACGATGTAGCGGGCTGCCTGTTCCTAGTGAACAGACCCGCCTCAGTCCTCGGCTAGTCAGAACAAAGACCTATAGAATTAAGGGACAGGTCCCTAAAAGAACTAAGGACTGGGACAAAAATGGGACACCTCCTAAACAGAGAAGTTGCTGCAGAACACAAAAAGACA
Source organism: Phyllobates terribilis (assembly GCF_046119375.1). Classification (NCBI taxonomy): domain Eukaryota; kingdom Metazoa; phylum Chordata; class Amphibia; order Anura; family Dendrobatidae; genus Phyllobates; species Phyllobates terribilis. The sequence goes on from NW_027362768.1 coordinate 20,718,855, forward strand.
AACTGACAAAAATGTACTAGAGGTCCCAGAGGACCCAGCGAACTGACAGAGAAAGGCACCAAAGCACCAGGCTAGAGAAACAGTCAAACACTGAAGTCCAGCACAGCCAGAAGGGCGGAGCTGGAATATAAAGGCAGATGGTCAAGTGACCTCAAAACACAAGATGGAAAAAACAAACAGGAGGGTTCTAACAGTACCCACTCTTTTATGAGTATCCTCCGGATGCTCCAGGCCCAGGCCTCTCTGGAAACCTCCTGTGGAAAGCTTTAACAAGCCTAGGAGCAGAGACATCATCCGTCCTTACCCTGGAGTTGTCTTCGGGACTGAAACCCTTCCAGGAGACAAGATACTGTAATCTCCCTCTATGCCATCTAGAATTCAAGATACGAGAAATTTAATATTCACTGTCTTCAACCACAGGAGGAACTGTGACAGTGGCGTCCCTATCAGATACATCAGCCTTTTTCAACAAGGAAACATGAAACATAGGATTAATCTTACAGGAAGTAGGGACATCCAACCTAACAGCAGACGGGTTAACAACCTGAAGCACTTTAAATGGACCCACAAACTTAGGACCCAGTTTTTTAGAGGGAATTCTCAACCGCAGGTTCTTCGAAGAAAACCAAACCATGTCACCCACAGTAAACCAAACCTCCTTACGTTTCCTGTCAAAATACTTCTTGGACTTCTTGTTAGACTTTTGAAGGTTGCAACGTACATTAGTCCAAACTCTCTCCAAATCACCGGAAAAATTCCCCTCCTCCGGCACTGCCGACTCCAATTGGGAGAACGAACCAAAAGACGGATGTCTCCCAGTACAACACCCAGCAGAGGAGGATATATGATTGTTAAGAGCAAATTCTGCGAGAGGCAGAAACTCAGACCACACCTCTTGATTGTCCGCCACAAGACAACGCAAAAACTGTTCAACATCCTGGTTCTATCTTTCAGTCTGTCCATTAGACTCAGGATGATAACCAGACGAAAATGACAAATGGACTCCCAACCTGTCACAAAAAGCACGCCAAAAGCGAGCCACAAACTGAGGTCCTCTATCAGAAACAATATCCGTGGGAACGCCATGGAGCTTGACAATCTCCTTAACAAACGCCTTAGCGAGTGTCTTGGCGCAGGGCAACTTAATGAATGGAACCAAATGACACATCTTACTAAAACGGTCCACGACCACCCAGATGACAGTAAAACCCTCGGACACAGGAAGATCAGTAATAAAATCCATTGTGAGATGCGTCCAAGGCGCACTACGAACCTCCAGAGGGCAAAGCAACCCCGCAGCAGGAGTATGTGAAACCTTTGACCTAGTACACACAGTACACTGACGCACCCACTTGATGACTTCCTTCTGCCATCCAGGCCACCAAAAACTGCGACTGATATGTCTCTTAGTCTCTGAAAATCTTGGATGACCTGCCAACCGAGACTCATGACACTCCACAAACAAATCTCTCCTAAAGGCTCTAGGCACGAACAACCTCCCATGGGGAGTGTTAGATGGAGCATCATCTTGAGCTTTCAGAATCCCATTCTCCAAAACGGAGTCCAAAGCCGCCACCACAACTCCTTTCTGTAACATACTCTCCTCCTCCTCGGCACCGACCGTAGGAGAGAAGCTGCGAGATAAAGCATCGGCTTTAACATTCTTAGTGCCAGGGATATAGGTAACAGAAAAATGAAACCGAGAAAAAAAAAGTGCCCACCTAACTTGACAGGCATTCAAGTGCTTGGCAGCATCCAGATACATCAAATTCTTATGATCTGTGAAAGCCTGAATAGGAAATCTAGCGCCTTCCAAAAAATGATGCCAATGTTCAAACCGAAGTTTAATAGCCAGCAACTCCCTATTTCCAACATCATAATTCAGTTCGGTTTCCAAAAATTTTTTCTAAAAGAAGGCACAAGGATGTACTCCACCCTTGTTCTCCTGAGACAAAACTGCTCCGACCCCCACCGATGAAGCATCGACCTCGACAAAAAAAGGCTTGGTCTCATCATGCTGCATAAGGATAGGGGCAGAACTGAACCTCTCTTTGAGATACTCAAATGCTTCAATGGCCTCAGTAGTCCACTGGGCCGTATTCGCACCTTTCCTGGTGAGATCGGTTAGAGGTTTAACAATTACAGAAAAATTCTGAATGAATTTCCTGTAATAATTGGTAAAACCCAAAAATCTCTGTATAGATTTCAAACCAATAGGCCTAGGCCGTTCCTGCACAGCCTGAACCTTCACAGGGTCCATCTCAAAGCCCTCGCTGGAGACAATGTAGCCCAAAAAAAACTAATTTTCTGCACAGCGAACTCACATTTCTCCAGCTTAACAAAGAGTGAATTATCACTCAATAACTGCAAAACTTCACATACACTCTGCCAATGGGACTCTAGATCTTGTGAATAAATCAAAATGTCATCCAAATACACAACCACATTCTTACCAATCAAAGGTCTCAGGATGTCATTAATAAGGTTCTGAAAAAATGCAGGTGCATTGGCAAGACCAAAAGGCATCACCAGATTCTCAAAATTACCTATCGGAGTGTTAAAAGCAGTTTTCCATTCATCACCCTCCTTCACTCGTAACAAATTGTATGCCCCCCGGAGATCAATTTTGGAGAACCACTTGGCTCCCACTAACTGGTTAAACAAGTCAGGAATTAACGGCAATGGGTAGGAATTGCATACGGTAACCTTATTAATTTCGTCAAAATCCAGACATGGATGTAAACCGCCGTCCTTTTTTTTAACTAAGAAGAATGCAACTGCCACAGGCAACTTGGAAGGTCTAATGTGACCAGCAGCTAGGCTAGTCTGTATGTACTCCTCCAAGACCTTTCTTTCAGGGATAGTCAGATTAAACAAGCGACTTTTGGGAACAAACTCAATGGCGCAATCATAATCCCTATGAGGAGGTAAAACTTGCGACTCCTCCTCCGAAAAAAAACTCCAAAAATCTTGAATAGGTACCGGTAATTCCCCTTTTTCCACAGCCGCAATGCGACCATTACAACATTTATCATAGCACTTCGGACTCCAAGAGTTAATCACATTAGTAGACCAGTCCAATAAAGGATTGTGCAGTTTTAACCAAGACAATCCTAGAACAACTGGAGAGGGCAAATTATCCAAAACAACCAAGTCCAAAATTTCTTGGTGAACTCCATTGATAGTGAGGGGAAATGCAGCAGTCTTGTGAGTAACACATTTCAAAGGAGTGTTATCAATTGCAATCACAGAAATAGGTGATGACAAAGGTTTGGATTTCAATTTAAGGTTTTCCAAAAACCTTTAATCAATAAGGTCAGCTTTACCACAATAAAGACACAATCCCTCGGTAAACCTCTGGTCTCTTTCCTGAGAGCGGAGTGACATCCCCCCAACCTCTATCGGTTCTCCGCCGTCAGAGCAGATTTTCTGGGGACTAGGAAATGACATTACAGGAGTCTTTACCTCATTAAGCCTGCACCTCATTCTCCTGTCTATACAAACAGCTAACTGCATAGCATCCTGCAGTCTCAGGTGCAGAGAATGCAATTAGCAAATCTTTAACCCTTTCACTCAGACCAGCAAGAAATAAACATCTCAGCGCAGGATCATTCCACTTAACTTCTGAAGCCCATCTCCTGAAGTGTGTGCAATAATTTTCAACATCATCTGACCCCTGATTCAAACGCCTGAGTTCTGATTCAGCAGATGAGATTCGATCAGGATCGTCATATAATAGCCCCATAGCAGAAAAAAATTCTTCACCAGACCTTAAACACGGATCATTAGGCTGGAGAGAAAAGGCCCACCCCTGTGGTTCAATGCGCAAAAGTGACATAATAAAACCAATGCGCTGTGATTCATTCCCAGAGGACCTTGGTCTCAAACGAAAATATAACAAACAAGCATTTTTAAAGGAAAAAAAATCTTGCTGTTTGCCATAAAAACATCAGGCAGTCCTACCTTGGGTTCGAAAAAAAAATGCACTCCAGAACAGCTACTCACGTGTTGCTGAAGCTCGGCCACCTCCAGAGACACTCCCTGCAGGCGTTGAGCCAAATCCTGGAAGGAAAACATACTGATCCCCGAATTTCTTTCCTTTTAGTTTTTGTGCTGGACTTACTGTTATGATCTGCAACATGTACTAAGGAAAGATAGGGGAAAGCTGTCCCTACAGTAAGACTAAGCTGAATCCCTACGATGTAGCGGGCTGCCTGTTCCTAGTGAACAGACCCGCCTCAGTACTCGGCTAGTCTGAACGAAGACTTATAGAATTAAGGGAGGGGTCCCTAAAAGAACTAAGGACTGGGACAAAAATGGGACACCTCCTAAACAGAGAAGTTGTTGCAGAACACAAAAAGACAAACTGACAAAAATGTCGGCAAGGTACTCCCTCAGCATCTTCCCAAACTTTTCACTCCTTGTGAGAGCCTCAGGGCCTGTGCGATGGGAGGGTCTGAGAAAACTCTCCCAGAACTTTGACAGTGTTCCCCTGCCTCTGCTGGATTGAAGTTGTGTCTCTCTCGCCTGTACTCCTTGGTTGTCCAATGAAGTATGCCCTCTGCCACCAGCGTTTTCAGATGGGAATTTTTTTAATAGTTCTGCAACAAGGGGCTTCTGGTACAGCCCCATTTTTGTAGACCTGTCTGCCTCAGGAATAAGAAATATAAAGTTCTCCTTGTAGCGTGGGTCTAGAAGTGTCATCAACCAATAATGACTGTCTTTCAAAATTTTGAGAATGCGAGGGTCATGGGAAAGGCAGCGTAACATAAACTCAGCCATGCGTGCCAGACTATTAACAGGCAAGACTTTTGAGTCCTCACTGTGGCACCCCTGCGGGTTCAGTCGCCACAGAGGTACTGCATCTCACCCAGAGGTGTGGTATCTCACTCTCAGGTAAGGATAGAGTGCTGCCTGGGACTCTAACACCTGCATCCAACATTACACTACTCCAGACCAGCAGGAGGGGCAAGATGCGTCGCTTCCCTGCTGAGCCCTGTCACTGGCTGGAGTTGTGGGGAACCAAGAAAGGGGGAACCATGTAGTGGGTGTGGGTGGAGGAAGTAAATCAGGGGAACATTGGAAGAAGTGATGTAATTAGAAAAGCCATCTTGAAAGTACAGTTCAGTCTGGGAGGAGAAGTAGAGGGAGCAGGAGCTCTGCAGGAGCTTGGTTCAGGAGGAGGGCCTAGCCATAGAGGCCCAGGACAGACTGAGGAGGAGAGGAGCAGGAGGAAGGCTCCAAGAACGAAGAAGGGATCCCAGGGGTGCGAGCAGTGCTGGAGGCCACCAGTACGCCCGAATCTGCCAGGCGGTGGAGGGATCGAGCCGCAGAGGGGACCGACCCCTAATCAGTGAGAATTACAAAGTTCAACTGGAAACCGGAGGCTTCTGTACTTTCAGGGTGCAGTTGCCACATCCACATTTAAGTCGCCAAAAAGGTAACCACATAGGATCCAGGGAACTCCAGGTTGCCCAGAAAGATCCGAGGATACCGGCTTGGGACATTGTTGAGGGCTAGCGCAGGAAGACGGCAGAGAAGGGCATATAGCACGGGGTCCTGTCAGGCACTCTTGAAGTGTAGCGCCCCGAGGGTTCGGCCGCTACAGGGGTATTGCACCTCTGCCAGAGGTGTGATATCCCACTCCCGGGTAAGGATAGAGTGTGGACCAGGGCTCGTTTAGCTGCATGCATCACACACACCCCATTTCCGAGGGACAGTTCAACGGTGCTCCCATTAGACAGAAATGCAGGCACGACAGAATCTGTCCCTGGCTGGAGTGGGGAGGGGGGAGGAAAACCCAGTGATGTAGGAGCAGATAGGGGTTGGGTTTCTGGGCATAGGCAGGAGCCCATTGGTTACAAGTCACCTGGGCTCATACACAGAGAGGGAGGTATATAAGGTGGGCACCATCTTAGAACAGTGTTCAGTCTGAGAGAGGAAGTGACAGAGAAGGGCCTCTGTGGAGCTCTGCTCCGGAGGCGGGCCTAACCTGTGAGGCCAGAGCCAGCAGAAAAGACAGGAACAGAAAGGAAAGGAAGAAAGGAACAGAACACCAAGAGAGGCCCAGAAATACGAAGGCAGAAGGAACCCCAAAGGCCCAGGAGATTGCGGTTGACGGGTTGGCAGAACAGGGTACCGGATCCCAAGTTGGTGGAGGCGACTAATCCTCAGCCAAGGACCGGCGGTCGCGATCATATCTTGGTGCGAAGCCCTCCCAAGAGAAGGCCCGCGGGAGCTGGACAGACATAGTGTCACTGGTGGGGCACGGCCAGAGAAAGGAATAGAAGGGAGTCCTGTGCCACACTCCGGAATTACCTGGGGGTTGACCGAGCCCCCTGCCTGGTGGACGCAGCACGGCTTGGGCAGTCATTGCCCGCGGAATGACTTGGGACAGAAAGAACTGTGAGTAAAGAACTTCAACTGCAACCCCACGTCTCTGTGCTTCATCGCCGCACCAGCACTACTAGTGCTGGGACGCCCGCGCACCATCACTCCCATCATTCACATTCTCTGCCCTGGGGCTGCACTCTTCCCGTGGGGAGTCACACTACCTCAGCTGCATACACCATCAGCCCCAGCGGTCTGCCTTGCAGCGGCGGTCCACACTGACCGCAATCTACGGGTGGCGTAGTCGGACAATTAACCTAAAACCCCTAAAAGACTGCCATCGTCCTGACCACCCTGAGCCACGGGACCGGGTCACCGCCACGGAGACTACAACCCCCAGAAGCCTGGTTCCGGGTGCCCCTCGGCCCAGGGGGCGAGTCAGCTTTGAAGCACCTGAGAGTTTGCTGAAACCCTGCCTGGTGAAAGCAGCGCGACGTGAGAGGTCGTCATCTGGAAAGTGCAACCTGAGGAACTTAACAACTGTGAGTAAACTCTGAAGACGGCACCCCACTGTCTCTGTCAATTATTACTGCTGCGCCATCACCCCCTGCACTACACTGTGCCACAACTGCAACAGCAACATCCATAACAACTCAGCACAGCCCAGGAGCTAAGATCTACCTGTAGAGAGCTAAACCAACTCTGCTGCATTGACATCAGCTCCAGAGGATCTGCTCCGCGGCGGCGGTTCCATATAGCCGCATACCACAGGTGGCGTCACGAACTGTATATAAAAATGATAAATCCCCTGTAAATATTCCCCTTTTTACTGACCGCCCTGGGTCACGGACCGGGTCACTGCCACTGTGACATCTCCCCTAGCAACGACCAGCCCGGCACTGAGTACCCCACGGCCCAGGGGGCGCGTCACTTACCAAGAGGATGACTGACCATTCTCTCCTCCTCCTCCTACTCTCTGTCCTCTGGCCATCCACGCTGAACAGACGGTATGACAGCTGTGCAGGTAGTACAGTCTATAGTGCATGAAACTAGCTCCTGTCCTTCCTCCTCCTCCTCCTCTTCCTCATTGTCACCCAATCCACGTTGGGATGAGATGAGGCTTGGCTGTGTGTAATCACCCTGTATGGTTCCTTGCTCCATCTCATCGTGCTCCACCTGCAATGCTTCCTCTTTGATTGTGAGCAGAGAGCATTTCAGAAGACAGAGAAGCAGGATGGTGACGCTAATTATGGCGTCATCGCCGCTCACCAACTTAGTGGAGTCCTCAGAGTTTTGGAGGATGGTACATATGTCTGACATCCATGCCCACTCCTGAGGTCCTATGTGTGGAGTCTGAACTGAATACCAATGGCCTTGTTGATGCTGGTACTCAAAAATTGACCTCTTCTGCTCACAAATCCTTCCCAACATCTGCAGTGTAGAGTTCCAACGCGTGGGGACATCACACACCAGTCTGTGAGTTGGAAGCTGCAAATGCTGCTGAAACACTGCAAGAGCGGCGGAAGCTGTAGCTGACTTTCTAAAATGGGCACACAGGTGGCATACTTTAACAAGCAGCTCCTGGTAGGATTTGACAAACCGTTGAACCACGAGGTTAAGCACATTGGCCAGGCATGGTATGTGTGTGAGCTCGCCTCGCCTCAGAGCCGCCACCAGATTCCGGCCATTGCCACACATGACCATGCCTGGCTGTAGGTTCAGCGGTGTGAGCCACAGATCTTCCTGCTCTTTCAGAGCTGTCCACCACTCTTCAGCATTGTGTGGTTTGTCACCTAAGCATATTAGCTTCAGCACAGCCTGTTGCTGCTTGGCCGAGGCAGTGCTGCAGTGCTTCCAGCTTGTGACTGATGTTGTCATTTTGGAGATGGAGGCTGAGGAGAATGAGGTGCAGGAGCTGTAGACCGTGGGAGCAACCCTCACTGACCTAGGGCCCGCAATCCTTAGCATCGGGAGGACGTGTTCCATCCCAAGGTCCGACTGGGTCCCGGCTTCCACTATGTTAACCCAGTGTGCCATCAGCGAGATGTACCGTCCCTGCCCACAAGCACTTGTCCACGTGTTCATGGTTAGGTGGACTTTCCCGATAACTGCGTTGTTGAGGGCATGGTTCATGTTTTGGGACACATTCTGGTGTAATGCAGGGACGGCACACCGGGAGAAATAGTGGCGGCTGGGGACTGAGTACCGAGGGAGACCGCCGCCATCAGGTTGCGGAATGCTTCCGTCTCCACGAGCCTAAAAGGCAACATTTTGAGCGCAAGCAGTCGTGAAATGTAGGAATTTAGTAGTGTGGCCTGTGGGGCGTTGGATGCATATTTGCGCTTGCGTTCCAAGGACTTGGGTATGGACAACTTAACGCTGCGCTGAGACAAGGACGTGGACGTGCTTCCTGATGCTACTACTTGAGAGTGCGCAACGACAGGTGCATGGCAGGAGGCATCGTCGCATGCACCATGGACAGGGGATTGGCTTGTATGCAGAACAGCGGAAGAAGCAATGGTGCCACCCGCAGACACTATTCCTAGACCCTGGGGTTCGGCCCACAAAGTCTGATGCTTTTCTGCCATGTGCCTGATCATGCTGGTGGTGGTCAGGCTGATCGTTTTGCCACCCCTGCTGATGATGGCCTGGCAGATGGTGAAAATGACCTTTTTTGGGGTTATCGGCAGAGTCTTTAAAAAACAACCAGACTCGGGAAGACCTAACAATTGTATTGGCAACTTCCTTGTGTTGGTGTTACGGGGAACGGTTGCCTGCCTTCTGTCTGCAGCCACCACACTGCTTCTTCCTGCCTATTAGGGTGCTCTGCCCCCCCCCCCTGTGTGCTGCTGTCCTCACTCTGCATGTCTTCCTGCCAGGTTGGGTCAATTACAATATTGTCCACCACCTCGTCTTCTACTTCTGCACCCTAGTCCTCCTCCTGACTTTCTGGCAATTGTATCTCATCATCGTCCACCACTTGTGACACTTTCCCATGGTCGCCTTCATGTGACCGTGGCTGCTCAAATATTTGGGCATCGCTACACACCATCTCCTCTTGCCACGCTTCAAGTGGACCGGGCAAGAGGCTCGGATCTATAAATGGAAAAGTGAACAGCTCTTCAGAGTGTCCAAGTGTGGGATCAGTAGTCTCTGGGTACTCGGCATGGTGGGAGGAAGGAGGATCAGGCTGAGGAATATGCGGTCCAGACTCACTGCTACTGAGACTTGACCGTATGGAAGACAGGGTGGTGGTGGTGGTGGTGCTTAGGCCAACAGTGTATAGGAGACCCGGTTGCTATAAATGGAAAAAACAGTTTAGTTAAGGCCCTCTGACCTCCATGTCACTTCCAAGGGGCATTGGAGTGCTTCGAAATTTTTGGTAGGCATTGCACTCACGGTATGCCCTATAACTGTGTAGCCGAACCGCTCCTTTTGGTACAGAAACATATCCTACAAGACATGTGTGGTTGACTGGCCTGATATTGATGTGAATGGTCCCTGTTCCTCCTGCTCTTTCTCCTTTGCCACCACCTCATCCATCATTCATCACCTGAAGCTTTGTTTTAACGGGAGTCATAGAATTGGGAAAGTAGCAGGAAAACATCCAGCAATCCTCGGAGGAGGTAGGATATGCTCCAAAAGGCTGACCACCTCAGGCCTAGCCGCTACTACATACATGTGACGCGCCCCTGGGCCTGTGTCGCGCTGCGTTGCGCATGCGGGAGCTTACCCGGAGCCGGATCTCTTGAGGGTTGTAGTCTCGTGGCGGTGATCCGGTCCGTGCCCAGGGAGTCAGACTAAGTGGCGCTGTATTAGCGGTAGATGTTGGACGACTACGCCACCCGTTGAGTACAGCTAAGGAGCTGCTGCTGCAGGGCAGACCGCTGAGGCCGGTGGTAGGATTGTGCAGCGTGATAGTATGACCCCCAACGGGAGGGGTATGGCCTCAGGGCAGCCGACGTGGATGATGGGGGTAGCAGGAACCACTCAGAGACGGTACGGTGTAGTTCAGGGTCTTTACTGGTGACAACGATAGACCCTCCCGGAGTACTGGCTAGCGATTGGGGCCTGGTCAGTCCTTGAGCAGATGGGATCTCCCCTGGCCAGGCGGAGTTGTAGGCCTCCCAAACTGACTGTACTCTTCTGGCTACCTTGCTAGAGGCGAGTATAAGTAGCCCACGTCCCTGAGTGTACCGTGTGGTGCTCACCCGTATGGCCGGTGACTCGGGGCCTCCTAGTAGCTTCTGCTCCACGACGGCGGTGCTGGTCCCATGCGTGTGACCGTGCCTTCGGGTTTCTTGGCCAGAGGACCTGAAATCCCCTGCCTGACGGATTCTGCTGCTGGGTAGGAGTTAGTCCCCACAGCCTCGGACTCCGGGTCCGAGTAAGAAATCTTCTCAGTCAGGGCGAGCTCTGCAGCTGCCAGCCCCTGACTCCTTATAGCACTGCTCCCACAGAGCTCCTGATGTTCTTTTCCTATATCTGCTTCTCTGTCTCTACTTCTTCTCTACTCACTAACCCTGCCTCAGCCCCAGGTTTATATAGGGGAAGTTCTTCCCCTCCCAGGACTGGGCAGGAGGTGTGGCATGCATAGGATTCCTGACCAAGAGACCTCCCACCTGCTCTCAGACATAACATTGCTGTTACTGTGGAAACCAGACCCCTGGGGTGCCACATTCCCCCCTAGTGAAATTTAGTACTCCGGGACTAAACATATTTTTAAACATAACAAGGTATAAACAATAATAGTACAATAAGAAAAACATATAAAGATGGTCACGGCGTGTCCGCAACCGGGTGCAGTCTTTGAAGAAAAGCAAGGTGTCCATTTCACCAAAACAGGGAGACGTAACCAGGTAGGGGTCTGTCCTGCCCCGAGTCCTTAACAGTCTTTAGTCCGTCCTGGGTTATGCTCCAACTATACACAAAGGAATCCCGGTAAATCCACCAAAGACTCCCATAAATTACTAGAAACACATAATTATTTACAGGATATGGCTGCTCTCAGTCCTCGGCCAGTGGGGATAAGGAATGGCTGCTCACAGTCCTCAGCCTGGTTTAAGATAGGGGCACATGGGGAACAATTCACTAATCCCAACGGGGACCATATTTTAATTAGCAGCAGTCCTTGTACCCTTACGGGTAACTATTTACAGCTCTTTATTCACGCTACTTCCCTTCAGTAGCTATGTCCTCTTTGTGCTCCCTCCTGAGGGTAGTCCTCAGACCCGTCCGGGTCCTCTTGGCTTTCCTCGTATTGGTAGTACTGCAGCTCCTCCTCGGTTAGCTGGGTTAGTATCTCTGCGACAGTCCTCCTCCCAGGTGGCCAGGACTTTACCTCCCTTTGGGCTGCCCCGGTTAATTGGGCCACCAGGATGCTCACTTTTTGCTCCTCTGTGAGGGGGTACACCTGGAAGAGGCTATCCAGCTTTTCTCTAAAGTCATGCAGGGTATGTGACTCCCCTGAGTACTGGGGTAGCCAGGCTGCCCCCGGGATATAGGGCATGGTGAAAGGCATGACCGCAACAGCGGTGGCGCTGGCGGGGGTTGAAGCGGTGAAGCTCTCCTTCGTATCCGACATCCTTCTCCCCCCTAGTGTACCGTGGCCTACCTTGCGATGATCCTCTTCCGTAGGCCGCGGCTCCGCAGTGGATCGTCAGGGTTGAGGACCTTCCGTCGCGCTCCTGTGACGTCGGCGTCTGCTGGGCTCCTTCAAGGACCTTACGCAAAGTCGGGACGTGAGGCGGGGATTCAGTTCTCGCGCGCTTTTGGAATCCACGCCCCGCTTCTTCCCGCGCGGCGTCTTCAAGATGGCGTCCAACGGCGGGAAAACTCCACGGAAGGCGGGAAGAAGGCTGAAAATGGTGCCGGATGGCGGGAATCTTCACCGATGGCGGGAAGAAGGCTGAAGATGGCGCCGGATGGCGGGAATCTTCACCACTGGTAAGTTTGAACAGTCTTTTTCAGGCACGCAGTACCCGGTGGTTGCGGGCACGAAATCCTGCCGACTACGCCAAAAGTTGACGCGCCCCTGGGCCTGTGTCGCGCTGCGTTGCGCATGCGGGAGCTTACCCGGAGCCGGATCTCTTGAGGGTTGTAGTCTCGTGGCGGTGATCCGGTCCGTGCCCAGGGAGTCAGACTAAGTGGCGCTGTATTAGCGGTAGATGTTGGACGACTACGACACCCGTTGAGTACAGCTAAGGAGCTGCTGCTGCAGGGCAGACCGCTGAGGCCGGTGGTAGGATTGTGCAGCGTGATAGTATAACCCCCAACGGGAGGGGTATGGCCTCAGGGCAGCCGACGTGGATGATGGGGGTAGCAGGAACCACTCAGAGACGGTACGGTGTAGTTCAGGGTCTTTACTGGTGACAACGATAGACCCTCCCGGAGTACTGGCTAGCGATTGGGGCCTGGTCAGTCCTTGAGCAGATGGGATCTCCCCTGGCCAGGCGGAGTTGTAGGCCTCCCAAACTGACTGTACTCTTCTGGCTACCTTGCTAGAGGCGAGTATAAGTAGCCCACGTCCCTGAGTGTACCGTGTGGTGCTCACCCGTATGGCCGGTGACTCGGGGCCTTCTAGTAGCTTCCGCTCCACGACGGCGGTGCTGGTCCCATGCGTGTGACCGTGCCTTCGGGTTTCTTGGCCAGAGGACCTGAAATCCCCTGCCTGACGGATTCTGCTGCTGGGTAGGAGTTAGTCCCCACAGCCTCGGACTCCGGGTCCGAGTAAGAAATCTTCTCAGTCAGGGCGAGCTCTGCAGCTGCCAGCCCCTGACTCCTTATAGCACTGCTCCCACAGAGCTCCTGATTAGAGATGAGCGTTGTTCTACTCGAACTGTTCGCCAATCTCAAATTCGAGCTGTCGGCGAACACGAACAATTTGAGAAAAATTCGGCTGTTCGAGGTTATGTTCGATAACTGTTCGTGCACCAAAATCATAACTGGATTTTTTCTCAGTAATGATGAAAATTAATGTTAATACGCAGTTTGGGTGTACAGCGGGGCGGGGGGAGGGGCAGGGGATGGATCTCTGCAGGAACAATGAAGATCTCCATTTTTTTTTCTCTTTCCCGCATTTGCAGTGGGGAGGTGCAATCTGTCAGCCTATCAGCAGCGCACACACGGAGCGAAGTGCTTTTTTTCACACAAGCAAGGGCATGTGTGATTGGCAGTGTATGTCACATGTCCTTGCCCTATAAGACCAAGCCATTTTCCCCGTCGCCACCATTTTCTCACTGCTGCAGCTGCGTGTTAGACGGCACCGCTGTTGCTGTGTGCGCTATACCTTGTTAATTTCAAGCCAATTTTCGCACAAATATACAGATAGCTTGGGAGTAGGGAATAGTTGTGATTGCAGTCCTTTTAAGGACTAGGTTACAGCATTTCCTACGACTTTTATCAGGCAGGTCTGTGCTCTTAAATAGATAGATTGTGGGAGTAAAGACTAATTGTAATTGGAGTCCTTTTCAGGACTAGGTTACATGAGTTCCTATCAGTTTTTGCCAGGCAGGTCTGTGCCAGTGCTGTGCAAGTTTTTTTCACAGCATTTGGCTGAATCTAGCAAAGCTATTCCTTTTTGGCCTATTGCAGAGTGTGTTAGTCAGTGGAGTAGCCTATCTGTGTTGCAAGATATACCACCTGTGTATAGAATACCAATTTTTTTACTGCACCTAGTGAAGTAAAATCTTTTGGGCATAGCATCATTCTATTAGTCCATCTATACTGACCTCCATCAGGTTGCAAACTGAATATAATTTTTTTCTGCATCTAGCTCTGAAAAAATATTTGGGCTTCTAGCAGTGTGTGGGACTTGGTCTATTAGTCCATCTATACTGACCTCCATCAGGTTGCAAATTAAAAATAATTTTTTTCTTCATTTAGCTCTGAAAAAATATTTGGGCTTCTAGCAGTGTGTGGGACTTGTTCTATTAGTCCTTCTATACTGACCTCCAGCAGGTTGCAAATTGAATATAATTTTTTTCTGCATCTAGCTCTGAAAAAATATTTGGGCTTCTAGCGGTGTGTGGGACTTGGTCTATTAGTCCATCTATACTGACCTCCATCAGGTTGCAAATTAAAAATAATTTTTTTCTGCATCTAGCTCTGAAAAAATATTTGGGCTTCTAGCAACGTGTGGGACTTGTTCTATTAGTCCATCTATACTGACCTCCATCAGGTTGCAAATTAAATATAATTTTTTTCTGCATCTAGCTCTGAAAAAATATTTGGGCTTCTAGCAGTGTGTGGGACTTGGTCTATTAGTCCATCTATACTGACCTCCATCAGGTTGCAAATTAAAAATAATTTTTTTCTGCATCTAGCTCTGAAAAAATATTTGGGCTTCTAGCAGTGTGTGGGACTTGGTCTATTAGTCCATCTATACTGACCTCCATCAGGTTGCAAATTGAATAAAAAAAATTTCTGCATCTAGCTCTGAAAAAATATTTGGGCTTCTAGCGGTGTGTGGGACTTGGTCTATTAGTCCATCTATACTGACCTCCATCAGGTTGCAAATTAAAAATAATTTTTTTCTGCATCTAACCCAGCCAATAGTTTTGGCCTAATACCACAGTTTGGCCACTCAGCTCTGCTCGGTTACCATCCATTGTTTTTTTGTGCAAACAACTCCAGAGTTGTGAATTAGTTAAACACCAAAATGAGTGGAAAAAGGCCTGCTGCTGGTGGAAAGGGGAATAGGCGTGTTGGGAAGGGGAAAAAAGGTTGTGTCCGTGGGGTAGGTGCAGAAGAAAGACCATCTTCCAGCCAAACTAAAATGTCTACTTCTTTTAGCGGACAATGTGATAAGATCCCTTTCTTACGGCCACGCCAATTGCTACAAATTCCAGATGAGGCACAAAAACAGCAGGTGCTTCAACGGATATCAAGTGCTCCTTTAAGTGGGCTCTCCTCCACATCAACTTCAACATCACAAATACTCCAGTCCTCAAAGATGTCACCCAAATCGCACTTGCTTCCTCACAGCTCCCAAATCTCCAGCTGCCCGTCTGAGTATGAGGTAGAACAGATGGTTGAGTCTGCAGAGCTGTTTACTCATACTATAGCCTGGGAATCAGAGGTCGACTCCAGCGCTTCTGTGAATCCAGACGAGGAAATGATCTGCACTGATGCCCAGAATCTTTATGAGTCGGATCCAGGACCAGACGCAGAAGGTTCTGACCATAATGTAGACCCTCATTCCCAAACTGTAACTCCTGTTGGTGGAGACAATGAGGAAGACGATGATAAGACTCAAATACCTGATTGGAGCGACAACTTTAGTTTTTTGTCAGGGCAGGAACAGGTTGGCTCTGAGGACGACGGGTGTGATAACGCACAGGGTGATGATGATGAGGTCGGAGATCCCACTTACTGTCAACCCACAGTCAGCCAAGAGATGAGGTCAGCAGAGGAGGTGGAGGAAGATGCTAGTGACGACGAGGTCAGGTTGCGCCTTCCTGGACAGAGACGTAGTACTGGAAGCACGTCAACAACTGCATCCTCAAACACAACTCTGCCTCTCACCACAAGTCGTGGTGGCTCTTCAGGTCGCATGGGTGCTAAGCCTTGCATAGCCTGGGCATTTTTTCAGATCGATAAAGATGACCCAACTCGTGTTATCTGTAACATTTGTCAGCAAAAGCTAAGTAGAGGCCAAAAAATACATAGTTTGAGTACTTCATGCATGAACCGGCACATGGACATGAAGCATAAGTTGCAGTGGGAAGCTCAGTGTGCTACAATGCGGTCTAGCCGGCCGGGCCAACCACCGTCTGCCATATCTTGTGCATCCGCGGCCTCTTCATCCTCTGTGACTGGGGGGACAGCAGTCACACCTGTTTTGGGGCGCAGACCTGCCACCTCTTTACCCGCAACAGCCAGCGTGATTGGCAGGTCATCATTTTCTTTGGAGGTGGTAACACCAGCTGGTCTTGAGCGCTGTCCGACATCGATAGCACCACCTTTGGATCAAGGCAACCTAACATGTCCGCCTGCATCTTCCTCACAGACCGGCAGTTTGCCGGGGACACCCTTATCAACCCCGTCTAAGCACAATAGCCAGCCCTCGGTCCCTCAGATGTGGACAAGTAAAAGACCATTTCCTCCTAGCCATGAGAAAGCTAAGAGGTTGAATTTCACCATCTGCAAGCTCTTGGCTACAGAAATGCTGCCTTTCCGCCTGGTGGACACAGAGGATTTTCGAGACCTTATGTCCGTCGCAGTGCCCCAGTACCAGATGCCCAGTCGGCACTACTTCTCAAAGAAAGGTGTGCCTGCGCTCCACCAGCATGTCGCACACAACATCACCGCTTCTTTGAGAAACTCTGTGTGTGACAGGGTGCATTTCACCACAGACACTTGGACGAGTAGGCATGGACAGGGGCGTTACATGTCGCTGACTGGGCACTGGGTAACTATGGTGACAGCAGAACAAGGGGCTGCTGTCCAAGTCTTGCCGTCCCCACGAGTTGTGCGTCAATCCTCTTTATGTCATTTTTCCTCCACTGCTTCTGCCTCCTCAACCTCCTCTCGGTCTTCCACCTGCACCCAAAGCCTGTCTGGTCATGCCACAAGCTTTCTAACTGCGCAGAAGGGATCCTGCACACCTCCTTACTATGCTGGCAGTAGGGCTCAACGTCATCAGGCGGTTTTTACATTGAAATGTCTGGGAAATGTGAGTCACACAGCTGAGGAGTTGTGGTCAGCTCTGGAGAACCAATTTCATGAATGGTTGTCTCCACTGGACCTGAAACCAGGGAAGGCCGTGTGCGACAATGCTGCAAACCTGGGTGCGGCCCTTCGCCGGGGCAATGTCACACACGTGCCTTGTATGGCTCACGTGTTGAACCTGGTTGTCCAGCAATTTTTAGCCCACTATCCCAGACTAGATGGCCTTCTGCAGAGGGCACGGTCGCTGTGTGCTCACTTCCGCCGTTCGCATCCCGCAGCTCAGCGACTTACATCTCTACAGAAGTCGTTGGGCCTGCCACTTCACCGGCTAAAATGCGATGTGCCTACCCGGTGGAATTCAACTCTGCACATGTTGCAGCGACTGTGGCAGCACCGACAAGCCCTGGTGCAATACGTTCTGACGTATAGCCTGGGCCAACGAGATTCAGAGGTGGGGCAAATCACGCTGGAGGAGTGGTCTCAGATCAGGGACCTATGCACCCTTCTGCACAGTTTTGAAATGGCGACGAAGATGTTTAGTGCTGACGATGCCATTATCAGCATGACTATTCCGGTGATTTACATGCTGGAGCACATGTTAAACAGAATTCGGAGTCAGGTGGTGGCACAAGAGGAGGTGGAGGAAGTAGAGGAGGAGGAGTTGTATGCGGAAGGGCTAACATCTGCAAGGTCCAGACGGTCGGCAGCACCAGGGCGGCAGGCATGTGAGGGTGGGGGAGATGATTTTACCAGGGCGCATGGTAGCAGCCAAACTAGTGAGGAAGGTGCAGGAGCCCAGGAAGAAGTGGAGGACGAACTGATGGAAGACTCATCAGATGAGGGAGACCTTGATCACATTTCTGTTGTGCGAGGTTGGGGGGAGAGGACAGAGGAAGGAAGCATGATTGTTACCTCGCCACCAGCACAACAGGGACTTGGTGCTCCTGGATGCGCAACACACATGAGTGCCTTCTTGCTGCACTACCTGCAACATGACCCTCGAATTGTGAGAATTAGAAATAATCCTGACTACTGGGTTGCCACACTGTTAGATCCCCGGTACAAAAGTAAATTTGCAGAAATTATTCCTGCCATAGAAAGAGATGCACGCATGCAGGAGTATCAGCAGAGACTGTTGCAGAATCTTACATGTGCTTTTCCACAAAATACCAGTGGTGCACGTAGTGAATCTCACAGTTCCAACTTGCCAACCGTGGTCTGTATGGAATTGTTCAATAAAGGGCCCAAAATTAAGATAACATAGATGGGAGAGGTCTCTATGAATAGGAATTCCTAAGTATTTGATACCCTGTGAGGGCCAGGCAAAGGGAAAGTTGGACTGGATGGAATCCTATATAGATTTAGGGAGGGAGACATCGAGGGCCTCAGACTTCGCTGCATTGATTTTAAAATTTTACCATGTAACAAAGTGATCTATTTCAGCCATAACAGCAGGGATGGATATATGTGATTGAGTGATATATACTAGGACATCATCAGCAAATAGAGAGCACTTGTACTCGGTGCCTCCCACCTCAATCCACCTAATATTGGGGTTATGGCGAATTGATGAGAGCAGGTGCTCCGTCACTAGGATGTATAAGAGAGGGGACAGAGGACATCCCTGCCTTGTCCCATTGGTGATTGTGAAAGGTGATGAAAATGTTCTGACGCACCCCCTGGGCCTTGGGACACCCGGAGCCGGACCCTTTTTGGTGGATGCTGGTGGTTGTAGTCTTCGTGGCGGCGATCCGGTTCCGTGGCTCAGGGCGGTCAAACCAGTGGCGGAACTATTTATGTGGTTTTGATGTTTAAATGTCCGACTACGCCACCCGTGGATTGCGGTCAGAGTGAACCGCCGCTACAGGGCAGACCGCTAAGGCTGGTGTTGTGGGTGCAGCAGAGCGTAGCATAACTCCCCACGGGAGGAGTATAGCCTCAGGGCAGTGTATGCGGAGGATGGGGGTGATGGTGCAGGGCAGCAGCAGTAACGACACGGAGTCTGTGATGCAGTTCAGGGCCTTTACTCACAGTTCTTATTATCCAGACCACGTCTGCAGGTAACGGCTGCCCACGTCGTACTGTGCTCACCAGGTGAGGGGCTCAGACAACTCCCAGATAACTTTGGAGCGCTTCACAGGACCCCCTTTGTGTGTCCTTTGTCTGGCCTTTCTTACCAACACTTCTGTCCGGCTGCCTCGGGCCTCCTCTTGGTAAACTTGGCGCCAGTTTCCCTGACCCTATGTGGTGCCTTCCTAGCGGGTGGAGCAAGGGGCTGCGCCACATAAAATGTCAGAGCCTCCGGTTTCTAGCTGAGGGTCGTTTCCTGCCTCCACTAGTTCGGGGACCGGTCTCCCCCTTTGGCCTGACCCCTCCACGCAGGTGGATTCGGGCGTGCGGTGGCGACTCGCCCGTCCGCACCCCTGGGATCCCTTCATTCCTCGTTCCTGGAGCCTTCTCCGCTCCTCTTCCTTCCTTCTCCCTCTTGCAGGCCTGGGCCTCTGTTACTAGGCCCGCCTCCGGAGCAGAGCTCATGCAGAGCCCCTGCTCCCTGCCACTTCTGCTCAGACTTCTCTGCACTGAACTAAGATGGTGCCCACCTTTTATACTCCCTTCTCAATGCACCCAGGAACTGCTTCCTCCCTGCTCCTGCACTGCAGGGTTCCCCTTCCTCAGTGTTCCCTCCCCCCACTCCAGCCAGGGACAGGGACTGTCGTGCCCATCTCAGGGGCATATTGGTCGCCCTGCCCCACGGCAATGTGGTGTAATGCATGCAGGTGTCGGGTCCTGATCCACACTCCATCCTTATCTGAGAGTGAGATATCACACCTCTGGGTGAGGTGCAATACGTCTGTAGCAACCGAGCCCTCGGTGCTACAGTTCCATTTATCTTCAGCCTAGGTGACGTATTGTGATACAGGGCCGTGATTTTGGCTATAAAAGGGTCCCCTAGACCCCTACCCCAAGCTTTTTAAGAGAATCATATATGGCGTGCCAGGAGACTCTATGGAATGCTTTCTCAGCATCCAACGAGAGTATCTACTTACAAATTTTTAACTGCATCTAGCCCAGGAAATACTTTGTGCCTAGTAGCAGTGTCTGCTAGTCAGCGGATTATCCCGGCTGTTAAGCAAGCTACACCACCTGTAGTTTGGACACTTAATTTTTTCAAAGGAAATGCTTCGGGACCACGGGATACTTAGTGAAGAGCATCAGGAGGCACCCCAAGGCATAGGGGCTGGGACTGGCACTAGGATGCCTTGCGGTGGACAGCCGAGCTCGATCCTTATAAAAGCTTTTTAACTGCAGCAGCTTTAGTGGACGCTACTGGAGCTGGAATTACGCGGCTGCTGGCATGAGACTTGCCCTCCAATAGATCCTTGTAAATGGATTTAAAGTGTATTCATTCAAATTAGAGGGACAATTTAAATTAAAAAGCTTAGAGCTGCCTCCACCACAGGGGGGCTCTCTCGACCCACCAGCGGACAGGCACCAGTATTGGGAGAGGGGGGCTGGCCGTCAGGGTTCACCGCGGCTCTGGCACAAACCCGGCGACACGGAGGTGGCACGGGCAGGAGCGGACTGGCCGTCTCGGCTTCTCACTTTTTGGATTTTAGAAGGGCATGACATGCCTATATCTGTGTCTCCCCCTCCTTTTACTCCTCCACCTCTTTTCTTTTCGCATGACTATATGTACTTGTCACTTTTCCATGTGTTAGTTGTGTCTTCTGAGCAGTTTGTCAGCTTTTGGACACCTTTGAAGGTGTTTTCTATGTGTTTCTATGTGTTTTTGTTTGCCTGCCATTGGTTTTAACGGTGTTCGAAGGTGTTCGACGAACAGTTCGACGAACAGTTCGGCGAACACACGGGTGTTCGACGAACCGAACCGAACTCGAACACTACGGGGGTGGCTCAACACTACTCCTGATGTTCTTTTCCGATATCTGCTTCTCTGTCTCTACTTCTTCTCTACTCACTAACCCTGCCTCAGCCCCAGGTTTATATAGGGGAAGTTCTTCCCCTCCCAGGACTGGGCAGGAGGTGTGGCATGCATAGGATTCCTGACCAAGAGACCTCCCACCTGCTCTCAGACATAACATTGCTGTTACTGTGGAAACCAGACCCCTGGGGTGCCACACATTCGCTTGCATTCCAAGGAACAGAAAGCTAAGGAGATGGATGGCCTCATGATCATGAATAATTTACTCATTGTGTAGGAAGACGACCACTGCTGCTGTCTACTAGAGATGAGCGTTGTTCGACTCGAACTGTTCGCCAATCTCAAATTCGAGCTGTTTTGGGCGGTGTTCGAGCCGTTCGGCGAACACGAACGATTTGAGAAAAATTCGGCTGTTCAAGGTTATGTTCGATAACTGTTCGTGCACCAAAATCATAACTGGATTTTTTCTCAGTAATGATGAAAATTAATTTTAATACGCAGTTTGAGTGTACAGCGGGGTGGGGGGAGGGGCAGGGGATGGATCTCTGCAGGAATAATGAAGATTTTTTTTTCTCTTTCCCGCATTTACAGTGGGGAGGTGCAATCTGTCAGCCTATCAGCAGTGCACACACGGAGCGAAGTGCTTTTTTTCACACAAGCAAGGGCATGTGTCATTGGCAGTGTATGTCACATGTCCTTGCCCTATAAGACCAAGCCATTTTCCCCATCGCCACCATTTTCTCACTGCTGCAGCTGCGTGTTAGACGGCACCGCTGTTGCTGTGTGCGCTATACCTTGTTAATTTCAAGCCAATTTTCGCACAAATCTACAGATAGCTTGGGAGTAGGGAATAGTTGTGATTGCAGTCCTTTTAAGGACTAGGTTACAGCATTTCCTATGAATTTTATCAGGCAGGTCTGTGCTCTTAAATAGATAGATTGTGGGAGTAAAGACTAATTGTAATTGCAGTCCTTTTCAGGACTAGGTTACATCAGTTCCTATCAGTTTTTGCCAGGCAGGTCTGTGCCAGTGCTGTGCAAGTTTTTTTCACAGCATTTGCCTGAATCTAGCAAAGCTAATCCTTTTTGGCCTATTGCAGAGTGTGTTAGTCAGTGGAGTAGCCTATCTGTGTTGCAAGATATACCACCTGTGTATAGAATACCAATTTTTTTACTGCACCTAGTGAAGTAAAATCTTTTGGGCATAGCATCATTCTATTAGTCCATCTATACTGACCTCCATCAGGTTGCAAATTGAATATAATTTTTTTCTGCATCTAGCTCTGAAAAAATATTTGGGCTTCTAGCAGTGTGTGGGACTTGTTCTATTAGGCCATCTATACTGACCTCCATCACGCTGCAAATTCAAAATAATTTTTTGTCTGCATCTAGCTCTGAAAAAATATTTGGCCTTCTAGCAGTGTGTGGGACTTTCTCTATTAGTCCATCTATACTGACCTCCATCAGGTTGCAAATTAAAAATAATTTTTTGTCTGCATCTAGCTCTGAAAAAATATTTGGCCTTCTAGCAGTGTGTGGGACTTTCTATATTAGTCCATCTATACTGACCTCCATCAGGTTGCAAACTGAATATATTTTTTTCTGCATCTACCTCTGAAAAAATATTGGGCTTCTAGCTGTGTCTGGGACTTGTTCTATTAATCCATCTATACAGACCTCCATCAGGTTGCAAACTGAATATAATTTTTTTCTGCATCTACCTCTGAAAAAATATTTGGGCTTCTAGCTGTGTGTGGGACTTGTTCTATTAGTCCATCTATACTGACCTCCATCAGATTGCAAACTGAATATAATTTTTTTCTGCATCTAGCTCTGAAAAAATATTTGGCCTTCTAGCAGTGTGTGGGACTTTCTCTATTAGTCCATCTATACTGACCTCCATCAGGTTGCAAATTAAAAATAATTTTTTGTCTGCATCTAGCTCTGAAAAAATATTTGGCCTTCTAGCAGTGTGTGGGACTTTCTCTATTAGTCCATCTATACTGACCTCCATCAGGTTGCAAATTAAAAATAATTTATATCTGCATCTAGCTCTGAAAAAATATTTGGCCTTCTAGCAGTGTGTGGGACTTTCTCTATTAGTCCATCTATACTGACCTCCATCAGGTTGCAAATTAAAAATAATTTTTTGTCTGCATCTAGCTCTGAAAAAATATTTGGCCTTCTAGCAGTGTGTGGGACTTTCTCTATTAGTCCATCTATACTGACCTCCATCAGGTTGCAAACTGAATATATTTTTTTTCTGCATCTACCTCTGAAAAAATATTGGGCTTCTAGCTGTGTGTGGGACTTGTTCTATTAATCCATCTATACAGACCTCCATCAGGTTGCAAACTGAATATAATTTTTTTCTGCATCTACCTCTGAAAAAATATTTGGGCTTCTAGCTGTGTGTGGGACTTGTTCTATTAGTCCATCTATACTGACCTCCATCAGGTTGCAAACTGAATATAATTTTTTTCTGCATCTAGCTCTGAAAAAATATTTGGCCTTCTAGCAGTGTGTGGGACTTTCTCTATTAGTCCATCTATACTGACCTCCATCAGGTTGCAAATTAAAAATAATTTTATCTGCATCTAGCTCTGAAAAAATATTTGGCCTTCTAGCAGTGTGTGGGACTTTCTCTATTAGTCCATCTATACTGACCTCCATCAGGTTGCAAACTGAATATATATTTTTTTTCTGCATCTACCTCTGAAAAAATATTTGGGCTTCTAGCTGTGTGTGGGACTTGTTCTATTAGTCCATCTATACTGACCTCCATCAGGTTGCAAACTGAATACAATTTTTTTCTGCATCTACCTCTGAAAAAATATTTGGGCTTCTAGCTGTGTGTGGGACTTGTTCTATTAGTCCATCTATACTGACCTCCATCAGGTTGCAAATTGAATATAATTTTTTTCTGCATCTAACCCAGCCAATAGTTTTGGCCTAATACCACAGTTTGGCCACTCAGCTCTGCTCGGTTCCCATCCATTGTTTTTTTGTGCAAACAACTCCAGAGTTGTGAATTAGTTAACCACCAAAATGAGTGGAAAAAGGCCTGCTGCTGGTGGAAAGGGGAATAGGCGTGTTGGGAAGGGGAAAAAAGGTTGTGTCCGTGGGGTAGGTGTTAAAGCAACAGTAACATCTGCAGAAGAAAGACCATCTTCCAGCCAAACTAAAATATCTACTTCTTTTAGCGGACAATGTGATAAGATCCCTTTCTTACGGCCATGCCAATCGCTACAAATTCCAGATGAGGCACAAAAACAGCAGGTGCTTCAACGGATATCAAGTGCTCCTTTAAGTGGGCTCTCCTCCACATCAACTTCAACATCACAAATACTCCAGTCCTCAAAGGTGTCACCCCAATCGCACTTGCTTCCTCACAGCTCCCAAATCTCCAGCTGCCCGTCTGAGTATGAGGTAGAACAGATGGTTGAGTCTGCAGAGCTGTTTACTCATACTATAGCCTGGGAATCAGAGGTCGACTCCAGCGCTTCTGTGAATCCAGATGAGGAAATGATCTGCACTGATGCCCAGAATCTTTATGAGTCGGATCCAGGACCAGACGCAGAAGGTTTTGACCATAATGTAGACCCTCATTCCCAAACTGTAACTCCTGTTGGTGGAGACAATGAGGAAGACGATGATGAGACTCAAATACCTGATTGGAGCGACAATTTTAGTATTTTGTCAGGGCAGGAACAGGTTGGCTCTGAGGACGACGGGTGTGATAACGCACAGGGTGATGATGATGAGGTTGGAGATCCCACTTACTGTAAACCCACACTCAGCCAAGAGATGAGGTCAGCAGAGGAGGTGGAGGAAGATGCTAGTGACGACGAGGTCAGGTTGCGCCTTCCTGGACAGAGACGTAGTACTGGAAGCACGTCAACAACTGCATCCTCAAACACAACTCTGCCTCTCACCACAAGTCGTGGTGGCTCTTCAGGTCGCATGGGTGCTAAGCCTTGCATAGCCTGGGCATTTTTTCAGATCGATAAAGATGACCCAACTCGTGTTATCTGTAACATTTGTCAGCAAAAGCTAAGTAGAGGCCAAAAAATACATAGTTTGAGTACTTCATGCATGAACCGGCACATGGACATGAAGCATAAGTTGCAGTGGAAAGCTCAGTGTGCTACAATGCGGCCTAGCCGTCCGGGCCAACCACCGTCTGCCATATCTTGTGCATCCGCGGCCTCTTCATCCTCTGTGACTGGGGGGACAGCAGTCACACCTGTTTTGGGGCGCAGACCTGCCACCTCTTTACCCGCAACAGCCAGCGTGATTGGCAGGTCATCATTTTCTTTGGAGGTGGTAACACCAGCTGGTCTTGAGCGCTGTCCGACATCGATAGCACCACCTTTGGATCAAGGCAACCTAACATGTCCGCCTGCATCTTCCTCACAGACCGGCAGTTTGCCGGGGACACCCTTATCAACCCCGTCTAAGCACAATAGCCAGCCCTCGGTCCCTCAGATGTGGACAAGTAAAAGACCATTTCCTCCTAGCCATGAGAAAGCTAAGAGGTTGAATTTCACCATCTGCAAGCTCTTGGCTACAGAAATGCTGCCTTTCCGCCTGGTGGACACAGAGGATTTTCGAGACCTTATGTCCGTCGCAGTGCCCCAGTACCAGATGCCCAGTCGGCACTACTTCTCAAAGAAAGGTGTGCCTGCGCTCCACCAGCATGTCGCACACAACATCACCGCTTCTTTGAGAAACTCTGTGTGTGACAGGGTGCATTTCACCACAGACACTTGGACGAGTAGGCATGGACAGGGGCGTTACATGTCGCTGACTGGGCACTGGGTAACTATGGTGACAGCAGGACAAGGGGCTGCTGTCCAAGTCTTGCCGTCCCCACGAGTTGTGCGTCAATCCTCTTTATGTCATTTTTCCTCCACTGCTTCTGCCTCCTCAACCTCCTCTCGGTCTTCCACCTGCACCCAAAGCCTGTCTGGTCATGCCACAAGCTTTCTAACTGCGCAGAAGGGATCCTGCACACCTCCTTACTATGCTGGCAGTAGGGCTCAACGTCATCAGGCGGTTTTTACTTTGAAATGTCTGGGAAATGTGAGTCACACAGCTGAGGAGTTGTGGTCAGCTCTGGAGAACCAATTTCATTAATGGTTGTCTCCACTGGACCTGAAACCAGGGAAGGCCGTGTGCGACAATGCTGCAAACCTGGGTGCGGCCCTTCACCGGGGCAATGTCACACACGTGCCTTGTATGGCTCACGTGTTGAACCTGGTTGTCCAGCAATTTTTAGCCCACTATCCCAGACTAGATGGCCTTCTGCAGAGGGCACGGTCGCTGTGTGCTCACTTCCGCCGTTCGCATCCCGCAGCTCAGCGACTTACATCTCTACAGAAGTCGTTGGGCCTGCCACTTCACCGGCTAAAATGCGATGTGCCTACCCGGTGGAATTCAACTCTGCACATGTTGCAGCGACTGTGGCAGCACCGACAAGCCCTGGTGCAATACGTTCTGACGTATAGCCTGGGCCAACGAGATCCAGAGGTGGGGCAAATCACGCTGGAGGAGTGGTCTCAGATCAGGGACCTATGCACCCTTCTGCACAGTTTTGAAATGGCGACGAAGATGTTTAGTGCTGACGATGCCATTATCAGCATGACTATTCCGGTGATTTACATGCTGGAGCACATGTTAAACAGAATTCGGAGTCAGGTGGTGGCACAAGAGGAGGTGGAGGAAGTAGAGGAGGAGGAGTTGTATGCGGAAGGGCTAACATCTGCAAGGTCCAGACGGTCGGCAGCACCAAGGCGGCAGGCATGTGAGGGTGGGGGAGATGGTTTACCAGGGCGCATGGTAGCAGCCAAACTAGTGAGGAAGGTGCAGGAGCCCAGGAAGAAGTGGAGGACGAACTGATGGAAGACTCATCAGATGAGGGAGACCTTGATCACATTTCTTTTGTGCGAGGTTGGGGGGAGAGGACAGAGGAAGGAAGCATGATTGTTACCTCGTCACCAACACAACAGGGACTTGGTGCTCCTGGATGCGCAACACACATGAGTGCCTTCTTGCTGCACTATCTGCAACATGACCCTCGAATTGTGAGAATTAGAAATAATCCTGACTACTGGGTTGCCACACTGTTAGATCCCCGGTACAAAAGTAAATTTGCAGAAATTATTCCTGCCATAGAAAGGGATGCACGCATGCAGGAGTATCAGCAGAGACTGTTGCAGAATCTTACATGTGCTTTTCCACAAAACACCAGTGGTGCACATAGTGAATCTCACAGTTCCAACTTGCCAACCGTGGGACCGTCAAGTGTTCAGCACTCAAACCGTAACAGAACCACAGTATCTGCTGGTAACATCAATTTTGCGGAATCATTTCACCACTTTTTTAGCCCATCCTTTGCAAGGCCACAGGAGATAAGAAGTCTGACACATAGTCAACGCCTAGAGACGATGGTACAGGAGTATCTCCAAGTAAACATTGAAGCCATGACTGTGTCACTGGACCCTTGCTCTTTTTTGGCTTCCAATCTGGATAAATGGCCGGAGCTAGCCACTTACGCCTTGGAGATCTTGTCATGCCCCGCAGTCAGCGTTCTGTCTGAACGTGTGTTCAGCGCTGCTGGTGGTGTGCTGACAGATAAGCGCACGCGGCTCTCCACTGATAATGTAGACAGACTCACGTTCATAAAGATGAACAAATCATGGATCCGAAACGTCTTTTATACCCCTGTGTCATCCTGGGGAGAGTAAAAGCTTGATGATTGGTTAAAATCACCCTACCAACCGTTTTAAGCTTTCAAATTACTAATCATGTTTATCTGTATCTTGGCTGGAAAATAATTTGGGCTTTGTAGCAGTGTGCAGCACTGATTCTATTAGGCCATCTATAATAAGCTCCACCAGATTTAAAATTACTAATCATGTTTATCTGTATCTTGACTGGAAAATAATTTGGGCTTTGTAGCAGTGTGCAGCACTGATCCTATTAGGCCATCTACACTAAGCTCCACCAGATTTAAAATTAATAATAATTTTTAGCTGCATCTAGCCCGGAAAATAATTTTGGGGGTCCGAGATGCGCAAGACACATAAGTGCCTTCTTGCTGCACTACCTGCAACATGACCCTCATATTGTCAGAATTCGAAGTAATCATGACTACTGGGTTGCCACATTCTTAGATCCCCCAAACTTTTCGATCAACCTTTTCATTTGAATAAAGACCAAAAAAATGGTCATTTTTGAAATTATAAGCATTAGCAGGTTATTAGAAACTGAAATCAAACAGTTTTCAACTCAAAACTTTATTCTAGGTGATGTTACATTTTCACATAGGACCCCTTGTTCGAAAGGAGCTTCTGAACTCTCTCGTCCATTGAATTTGTCAGGTTTTGGATGGTTTCTGCTTCAATTGTTTTGCATGAGGACAGAATACCCTCCCAGAGCTGTTGCTTAGATGTGAACTGCCTCCCGCCATCATAGACACTCCTTTTGATGATGCTCCAGAGGTTCTGAATGGGGTAGAGGTCAGGGGAGCATGGGGGTCACACCATAAGTTTGTCCCCTTTTATGCCCATATCAGCCAGAGATGCAGATGTTTTATGTGCAGCATGAGATGGTGCATTATCATGCAAAAAAATGATCTTGCTGTGAAATACACGGTTCTTCTTCTTGAACCATGGCAGGAAGTGCTGTTTGAGAAAATCCACATACATTATGGAGTTCATCTTTAGCGCCTTCAGGGATCCTAAAGGAGCCGACAATCTCTCTCCCCATGATTCCAGCCCAAAACATTACTCCACCTCCTCCTTGTTGGCGCTGTAGCCGTGTTTGCGTGGGGTGTCCATCAACCAGCCATCCTCCACTCCATCCATCTGGACCATCGAGCGCTGCACGGCACTCATCCGTGAACAAAACAGTTTTGAAATCAGTCTTCATGTAATGTTTGGCCCACTGGAGCCGTTTCTGCTTGTGTGAAGTGGATAGAGGAGGTCGACAGGATGGCGTATGCACAGCTGCAAACCTCTGAAGGACCCTGCATCTTGTTGTTCGGGGGATGTTGGAGGCACCAGCAGCTTCAAAAACTTGTTTGCTGCTATGACAAGGCTTTTATGCCGCTGCTCTTTTAACCTGACGTAATTGCCTGTAGGAAAGAGTCCTCAATTTGCCCTTATCAGCACGCACACGTGTGAACTGTGAATCAGCTACATACTTCTTGATTGCCAAGACACTTCATCCTGATCACCGCACAATGTTGATTGTAGTCATGCCTTGACCTAAACACTCCACAATTTGTTGCTTCTCAGCAGCCGACACATCCTTTTTCTTTCCCATTTTGGCAGAAAATGTAGGCTGCTTAATAATGTGAGACAGCCTTCTTAAGTAGTCTTGCCTTTCATTGGACACACCTGCCAAACTAATTAGCACAGGTGTCTGCAATTGCTTACAGTGATATAAAGAGCCCTGACACACATCACCATCAATGAGTTTAACTGACAAACAAACAAATTCTTCCCTTATCACTCCTAAACACTTTTTGCATAATAATTTGGAACACAGTGTACATGTGCTTTTCCACAAAACACCAGTGGTTCACGTAGTGAATCTTACAGTTCTAACTTGCCAACCGTGGTCTGTATGGAGTTGTTCAATAAAGGGCCCAAAATTAAGGTAACATAGATGGGAGAGGTCTCTATGGATAGGAATTCCTAAGTGTTTGATACCCTGTGAGGGCCAGGCAAAGGGAAAGTTGGACTGGATGGAATCCTATATGGATTTGGGGAGGGAGACATCGAGGGCCTCAGACTTCGCTGCATTGATTTTAAAATTTGACCATGTAACAAAGTGATCTATTTCAGCCATAACAGCATGGATGGATATATGTGATTGAGTGATATATACTAGGACATCATCAGCAAATAGAGAGCACTTGTACTCGGTGCCTCCCACCTCAATCCACCTAATATTGGGGTTATGGCGAATTGATGAGAGCAGGTGCTCCATCACTAGGATGTAAAAGAGAGGGGACAGAGGACATCCCTGCCTTGTCCCATTGGTGATTGTGAAAGGTGATGAAAATGTTCTGATGCACCCCCTGGGCCTTGGGACACCCGGAGCCGGACCCTTTTTGGTGGATGCTGGTGGTTGTAGTCTTCGTGGCGGCGACCCGGTTCCGTGGCTCAGGGTGGTCAAACCAGTGGCGGAACTATTTATGTGGTTTTGATGTTTAAATGTCCGACTACGCCACCCGTGGATTGCGGTCAGAGTGAACCGCCGCTGCAGGGCAGACCGCTGAGGCTTGTGTTGTGGGTGCAGCAGAGCGTAGCATAACTCCGCACGGGAGGAGTATAGCCTCAGGGCAGTGTATGCGGAGGATGGGGGTGATGGTGCAGGGCAGCAGCAGTAATGACACGGAGTCAGTGATGCAGTCCAGGGCCTTTACTCACAGTTCTTATTATCCAGACCACGTCTGCAGGTAACGGCTGCCCACGTCGTACTGTGCTCACCAGGTGAGGGGCTCAGACAACTCCCAGATAACTTTGAAGCGCTTCACAGGACCCCCTTTGTGTGTCCTTTGTCTGGCCTTTCTTACCAACCCTTCTGTCCGGCTGCCTCGGGCCTCCTCTTGGTAAACTTGGCGCCAGTTTCCCTGACCCTATGTGGTGCCTTCCTAGCGGGTGTAGCGAGGGGCTGCGCCACATAAAATGTCACAGCCTCCGGTTTCTAGCTGAGGGTCGTTTCCTGCCTCCACTAGTTTCGGGGACCGGTCTCCCCCTTTGGCCTGACCCCTCCACGCAGGTGGATTCGGGCGTGCGGTGGCGACTCGCCCGTCCGCACCCCTGGGATCCCTTCATTCCTCGTTCCTGGAGCCTTCTCCGCTCCTCTTCCTTCCTTCTCCCTCTTCCAGGCCTGGGCCTCTGTTACTAGGCCCGCCTCCGGAGCAGAGCTCATGCAGAGCCCCTGCTCCCTGCCACTTCTGCTCAGACTTCTCTGCACTGAACTAAGATGGTGCCCACCTTTTATACTCCCTTCTCAATGCACCCAGGAACTGCTTCCTCCCTGCTCCTGCACTACAGGGTTCCCCTTCCTCAGTGTTCCCTCCCCCCACTCCAGCCAGGGACAGGGACTGTCGTGCCCATCTCAGAGGCATATTGGTCGCCCTGCCCCACGGCAATGTGGTGTAATGCATGCAGGTGTCGGGTCCTGATCCACACTCCATCCTTACCTGAGAGTGAGATATCACACCTCTGGGTGAGGTGCAATACCTGTGTAGCAACCGAGCCCTCAGGGTGCTACAGTTCCATTTATCTTCAGCCTAGGTGACGTATTGTGATACAGGGCCGTGATTTTGGCTATAAAAGGGTCCCCTAGACCCCTACCCCAAGTTTTTTAAGAGAATCATATATGGCGTGCCAGGAGACTCTATGGAATGCTTTCTCAGCATCCAACGAGAGTATCTAATTACAAATTTTTAACTGGATCTAGCCCAGGAAATACTTTGTGCCTAGTAGCAGTGTCTGCTAGTCAGCGGATTATCCCGGCTGTTAAGCAAGCTACACCACCTGTAGTTTGGACACTTAATTTTTTCAAAGGAAATGCTTCGGGACCACGGGATACTCAGTGAAGAGCATCAGGAGGCACCCCAAGGCATAGGGGCTGGGACTGGCAGTAGGATGCCTTGCGGTGGACAGCCGAGCTAGATCCTTATAAAAGCTTTTTAACTGCAGCAGCTTTAGTGGACGCTACTGGAGCTGGAATTACGCGGCTGCTGGCATGAGACTTGCCCTCCAATAGATCCTTGTAAATGGATTTAAAGTGTATTCATTCAAATTAGAGAGACAATTTAAATTAAAAAGCTTAGAGCTGCCTCCACCACAGGGGGGCTCGCTCGACCCACCAGCGGACAGGCACCAGTATTGGGAGAGGGGGGCTGGCCGTCAGGGTTCACCGCGGCTCTGGCACAAACCCGGCGACACGGAGGTGGCACGGGCAGGAGCGGACTGAACGTGTCGGCTTCTCACTTTTTGGATTTTAGAAGGGCATGACATGCCTATATCTGTGTCTCCCCCTCCTTTTACTCCTCCACCTCTTTTCTTTTCGCATGACTATATGTACTTGTCACTTTTCCATGTGTTAGTTGTGTCTTCTGAGCAGTTTGTCAGCTTTTGGACACCTTTGAAGGTGTTTTCTATGTGTTTCTATGTGTTTTTGTTTGCCTGTCATTGGTTTTAACGGTGTTCGAAGGTGTTCGACGAACAGTTCGACGAACAGTTCGGCGAAAACACGGGTGTTCGACGAACCGAACCGAACTCGAACACTACGGGGGTGGCTCAACACTACTGTCTACCTTCTAAACTTTGTGTTGAAGCATGATTGACCCAGGACCCGCAATCCTCTATGTCTGGAGGATGTGTTGCATCCCAGTGTCCAACTGTGTCCCGGCTTCCACAATATTAACACAGTGTGAATGCGTCAGTGAGATGGACCATCCCTAGCCACATTCACTTGTCCACGTGTTTGTGGTTAGGCTGTCCTTCCCACTAAATGCACTGGGGAGGGCACAGGTAATGTTTTTGTATGCGCGCTTGTGTATAAGGCGCACCGGGACAAATAGGGGTGGCTGGGGACCGTTTATGGACACCCGGCTGCCCCTAGGCGGCTGGGGACCATGTGTGGGCACCTGGCCGCGGGGCGACTGGGGACCGAGTATGGACACCCGGCCGCCTCCTGGCGGCAGGGGACCAAGTGTGGACACCCAGCCGCCGGGCAGCTGGAGACTGAATATGGATACCAGGCCGCCGACGCAGCCATGACATGGTGGCCGGCATCTGCCTCCACAAGCCTAAAAGGCCTCATTTCAAGTGCAAGCAAGCTAGCAGTATGGTATTGCAGCCTGGGGATGGGTGGGTGGCAGGAAACACACTTGCGCTTGCATTCCAAGAAAACAAAGCAGAAGCTAACTTCTATCATCATCATCATGCTCCTTACCTTGGCACTCTCAACTCCCCTGTTGGAGAAGCCAGGGCCCACCGGAGGAGTCTGGTTGTCTGGTGGGCTCGGCCAATGCTGCCCTAAAGCAGGCCAGGCTAAGAAAAGTGTGGGGAAGGTTACCGGGACAAATAGGGGCGGCTGGGGACAGAGTATTGACACCCGGCCGCCCTCTGGCGGCTGGGGACCGAGCGTGGACACCCGGCCGCCGGGTGGCTGGGGACTGATTATGGATACCAGGCCGCCAATGCAGCCATGACGTGGTGGCCAGATTCCACCTCCACATGCCTAAAAGGCCCAATTTAAAGTGCAAGCAAGCAGTATGGTATTGCAGCCTGGGGGTGGGTGGGTGGCAGGCTGCATACTTGCGCATGCATTGCAAGGAATTGGGGAGGTACAATTGAACACTGCCCTGGGACAAGGACTTGCACGGGGATAGTTGCAAGTCTGCATCTTCTGATGCGGCAAGGATCACTTCTGATGGGCACACTTTTAGGCAGTGACCTGGGTGTCAGAGATGCTTCCAGGGGTCTTCTCCATGCTGTTCCCATGTCTTTTCAGCACTGTATGCATGTGTCACACAGCACATGGCCAGAGAAGGTTGTAAAATGTTAAAATGACATTTCCCGGTGAATGCATTTGTCACGGTTGAAAGCAATACAAAAGTGCAAAAACGCATAAAAAATGCTACTTGTGAACATAGCCCAAGGTGTTGAGGAGTATTTTTGTTTTTGGTTATTTATTTTACCTTATAAACAAGTCTTTACCCTGGAAAGGAACTTCCTTAACATATTTCACAGGAAAGCAGTTTCAGTTTCGTTTTTGAACGTTTTATTGTGAGCTCGTAAAAGTGGCTTAATACCTCTGACCACGTTGTTGACAGCAGTGACCTCGGGGTCAGAAATGCTTCCTGGGGCGATCCCCATGCTGTCCCCATGTCATTTGAACACTGTCACTATCGTTTTCGTTTTGGGCACTTTTTAGGCTTTCTACAGAGTCGCCGCAAAAATGCTCGGGTCTCCCATAGACTAACATTGGGCTCATTGCTCGGGTCAAGCACCCGAGTATTATGGTGAGCTCGGCCCGAGCTTCGAGCACCCAAGCATTTTAGTGCTCGCTCAACACTAGTCATGTCCCTTTTGTGGCTGTGGAAGGATTTGACTGCACGGTGTTGCCGTTAGTCATTTGTATTCGTTCGTTTACATGATAAAATGTTTTGTAATAATTAAATATAATATGCATGTTTTAGCCATTATAACTCTGGTGTCTCCTTTCACATAATGCTTTCTAGGAGTTGGTTTAACTTGGTGTTTGTGGGAAGGTATTGCCCCCACTTCCACCGTAATATTTGGATTTGGGCTATTTTGTAAATTGAATTTCAGTAGACAAACAGTGTCAACTCCAGGATTAGCAGAATAAAAATTCCATCTTTATATGTACATTTGTCATGCCCTGATAACTACTCAGGCACAATTTATACAATAATACTGAAATTTATGATACAAACTATACACGTTTTAACAACGCAATTTTAAAATATTGCTGAAGCTGTTTCAGGATTTTTATTATATAAAATAAAAGTTATTCTTAAACTTTTTTTCTATAAAAAAACAGTTGCATCAGTCTGTACTGTTTGATTACATAATTGTCCACTGTAAATTCTCTGAAATAACTTGAAATGGTCACTGTTCTTTTAACATGCTTTGCATAAAGTAATAGTACAAGTGAATATAATACATTTTACAATATATGTTATTCGAAAAATATCATTCTTTCTCATTCTGAGTCACTTCCTCCCTCACCCCTTCTCTTTAATCTTACTCATTAAAGGGAATCTGTCATGCTATTCAAGCTGCCGAAACCACGGGCAGCATGAATCAGAGCCTGACTGCACGGTTGCATCCAAGTATGCTCATTTCTGAAACTCTCCGGAATTTCAGAGAAAATATAGTTAGAAGATCCGGCCAGAATCCAGCTACCCCTGGTCGGCTTCTGCCAGCACCACTATGCAAGAAACTTGTAAACCACCTGGAGCAGTGCTAGGAAAAGCTGGCTGGGGACCACAGCAGAGATGAGACTAGTCTGGTGCTGACCCCTGGCTAGCTTCTCCCAGCACTGCACCAGGTTATTGATAGGTCTCTTGCATAGCGGCACTGGGAGAAGCCAGCCAGGGGCAGCACTGCATTAGTCTTGCTCTGGCAATAGTACAAAGCTGGATCTTTTAACTATATTTTCTCTGAAACGCTGGAGAGTTTGAGATGAGCATACCTGGATGCAGTTGTGCAGCCAAGCTCCGATTCATGTTGCCTGTGATTTGGGCAACATGAATGGCATGACAGATTCTCTTTAAGAATAACTGCTAAATTCTGTCTTGGTCATTATAAGATCTAATGCCAGCTTACTGCTTATAGAAGTCTATGGAGGGTTGAAGAAGAAGAAGCAGAGAAATAAGAACAGTGAGAGAGAGAAGCACAGACACACGCAGACCTGTGCTGCTGTTTCTACTAAGTGTTTATACTGTCCTAGTGCTAGATTCACAGCTGCACAGCTCAGTATTGCTGTGTAATGTCCTTCATGTTGCTACATAATATCCTCTGTGCTGCTTCTGAACATGTCATACATAGAGATAGGAGTGTAGAAATGCCTAATTTCTCAATGTGCAGTGTTTGAGAGACATTATAGCCAATGCGGATTAGTTTCATTGAATGGAGGTTACATATTTACATATAGTTGCATAGCTTGAAAAAGACCTAGGTCAATGAAGTTCAACCTTACTCCATCAATTATTAACCCACAAAATTTCATATTGTAAATTCCCAGCAATACAGTCCTGCTCATTGTTATTGGCATCCATGAAGTTTAAGTACATAATGTGGAATATCTCCTGAATATCTCACATGAATCAGGTGAAACAGTTTTTTTCGTATAGAGCACTCATGTTAAATACAAAAGAGCAAATGATAAACAATAATTAAAAAAAAACAATGGGAGGAAAAACTAGAAAAATCTAAAGCTTGCGGTGTCACTGGTATTGGCACCTTTTACATTAATTTAGTATGGAAACACATTTTGACTCACCTGTTGTAACTCACAAGAGATTCACCAGTGATTCATTTTTGGTTCAGTGAATTAGCCAATGAATGATGACTTCAGTGTTTTAAAAAGCCTCATGGTAGGCCCTGTGCTTTTTTCACAATAGTGAAGACAAAGGAGCTGTCTGATTACATCAGTACTGCTATTAGCAAATACAAGACTTCCAAAGACTATAAGGCCATCTCCAAAGACCTTGGTATCCGAGTTTCAACAGTGCGCAATGTTATTAAGAAGTTTGCCAAGCATAGAACCATCAAGAACCTCCCTGGATGTGAGGGAAAGAGGAAAATGAAAAGAGATGTCTTCGAAGTTTGTGCGAATGGTGGAAAAAACACCACGTCAAACATCCAAAGACCTGAAGGCCAACCTGGAACAGTCTGGGGGTCATGGTTTCAACAAGTACCATACGCCACACACTAAACCAAGCAGAGATTTATGGGCGAAGGCCAAGGAAGAAACCATTGCTGAAGAAAAGACATAAAAAGGAATGCTGATCTTTGCCAAAGAGTACCTTGACAAACCACAATACTTCTGGGAAAATGTTCTGTGGACAGATTAAACAAAAATAGAGCTTTTTGCCAATGCAAAGCAACAGTTTGTTTACTGTCAGCGCAATGAAGCTTATAAGGAAAAGAACACCTTACCAACAGATAAGCATGGTAGAGGATCCATAATGCTGTGGGGTCGCTTTGCTGAGTCTGGTACTGGAGGCCTTGACCGTATCACAGGAATCATGAAATCACAGAATTATCAAGAGATTTTAGAGCGTAAAATCATACCCAGTGTAAGAATACTTGGTTTGAGTTGAAGATTATGGGTCTTCCAGCAAGACTATGATCCAAAGCACACATTCAAAAGTACACAGGAATGGTTGCAAAAGAAAAAATGGACTGTTTTAAAATGGCCAGCAATGAGTCCTGACCTCAATCCCATTGAAAATCTTTGAGGCGAGCTGAAATCCGCCATTGGGAAAAAGAACCCTGCAAACATTCAAGAGTTTGAACAAACTGCAAAGGAAGAGTGGGAGAAAATTCCAGCTGACAAGTGCAAGAAGCTTATAGATGGCTACAAGAAACGTTTGGAGGCTGTCAGCAATGCCAAAGGGTGTTCAACCAAGTATTAGTTACGGGTGACTTTATTGCTGCACATGCTGTTTATTCTCTTTTTTCTTTGAAATTGCAACATGGAAGGTGAAAAGCAATGTTTTATTGTTGTATTGCATTGGACCACTAATTAAACAATCCTGAGGGTATAAGTTTGGTACATTTCCATTTATTTCTGAAGATATTGTACAGTCTATGAAAAAATGAAGGGGTGCCAATAATGATGAGCAGCACTGTATATCACAGATCTGACTCAGGTTTTTCCCTCAGATTCAAAGGCAAATGCATGTCAGATTTTTTCCTCATCAGTTAAACTTGCCCTAATACTATTTTCCCCCAAGCAGATAGCGATATCACCTGGCACCAAGTATAATAAGAATTGGATTCCAGACAACAGCTGATGTTGAAACAACAAATATAATCAAAGAGTAATCCCAAACCTTCTAAGCAAATAAACTCTCATTACGAAGGAAGAAACTGTCTCTATAGTGGCAGATATTGGAAGTAGCTACACTTCAAATCAATCTTCAAAATTTTAACGACCCTTCAACCTGGCATATAAA
This sequence comes from Phyllobates terribilis, assembly GCF_046119375.1. NCBI lineage: Eukaryota > Metazoa > Chordata > Amphibia > Anura > Dendrobatidae > Phyllobates > Phyllobates terribilis. The sequence continues at coordinate 20,756,539 of NW_027362768.1, forward strand.
GACTAAATTACATAACTTAAGAAGCTGACAGCACTCTATATGGGGAAAGCTTTAATTAACATATTACAGAAAGCACAAACCTACTTTTTCTTTAATTTCTTCAAAGGATATTAGCCAAACGAGACTCTCCTAACAAGTGTAAAAGTTGCACAAGCAAGAAGAAAAAGTCCCCAAAGCAAACCTTCAAGAAGAATTCGCTGAGTGATAAATTTTTTCATTCTTTATGATAAAGATTTCTATGAACTGTCTGTAACTGAAGCATCCTCCTTTCAAATGTTCGGATATATTGTACTTATAGTGATCATACGTCTGTAAGGATAAATCTATGGCTACTCTGATAGAGTGGTAATAAGTAGTACAAACAAGTAGTTCCCCTTTCCTTACCTGCAAGCTTAGTACTTGTGAAGGGCAGAATCCAGAACAGATGGAAGACATCTTTCTTTTAGAGTAGTCCCTGGATTGGCTATCTATGTTAGACATGTAGTAAGGCTTGCTAAATGAATTGACTTACAGTATCTACTGCACATTCTGGAAAAAAGTTTAGTTTGTTTCCTTTCAAGAAAAATATAATTTCCATTCCTTTTTTACTCAGGAAGTATCACTAGCTAGAAATCTCAACAAGATAAAATAGATTCCTCCCTTCCCACCCCACCCCCCAGAGCCTGTGATCCTTAACCCCTTTCTGACATTGTCAGTAATAGCATGCCCCTGTGCCCTGGGCCTTATGGATCAGGAACGTACTATTATGACAATGTGATGGCGCCCGCACTGAGGCTGTGAGGGCGCGATCGCCTCGGGGTGTCAGCTGATCAGTGCCGCACCACTCCCGGCACATTTACCCCCGAAATTTGGCGATCAATGTTGATCGCAACATTCTGGGAGCAAAGAGAGAAAAAACAGCCCCTCCTATCTTGCATTGGAGACCCCCCGCGCTGTCAGTGCAAGGTTCCCATCATTGCCATGGCGACCCGATGTCATCATGATGACATCCAGGTCACCAGGCATCAGGAAGTTAGATAGATCGTGCACTGCGCATGATCTATCTAACTTGTGTCTGCAGGGCTGACAGCCTGCATAGCACAGAGATGCAGCTGCATCACTATGCTATACAAGCGATCTGCCTGCAAAAATTTAAAGTCCCATAGTGGGACAAAGTGTAAAATTGAAACAAAGTGAAAAAAAATGTAAAAATATTTAAAAAAATGAAAAAATAAGCCAAAAAAAATAAAAATATACTGTACCCATAAATAAATATTATCATGAAAAAAAAAAAAAACAATAAAAGTACACATATTTAATATCGCCGCATCCGGAACGACCTGACCTAAAAAACTATCCCACCAGTTAACCCCTTTAGTTTACACAGTAAAAAAATAAAAATAAAAAGCAAAGCAAAAAAGGATGCTTTATCATCATACCGCCAAACAAAAAATGGAATAAAACACAATCAAAAAGAGGAATGTAAATAAAAATGCCATACAGCTCAATCAGCCGAAAAATAAAAAAGTTATAGCTCTCAGAATAAAGCGATGCAAAAAAAAATTATTTTTTCTATTAAATAAATTTTATTGCGTAAGTGCCAATACATAAAAAATCTATATAAATGTAATATTGCTGTAAATGTACTGACACAAAGAATAACGCTGCCTTATCAATTTTACCACACACGGAACAGCATAAAAAATAAAAAACACAGTTCCTGAATTGTTGTTTTTTGTTTATTCTGCATCCCAAAAATCGGAATGGAAAGCGATCAAAACAGGTAATTTGGCCAAAAATGATACCAATAAAAACGTCAACTTGTCCCTCAAAAAACAAGCCCTTACATTACTTTGTTGGCCGAAATATAGAAAAATGATTGCAAAAACTAGTCTTTGCAAAAAAAAAATCTTTTAGTGTGTGACAACTGCCAAACATAAAAACTGTTACAGGGCGGTGCTCCGTGTATTAATTATTAATGTCAGGCTTGACTATCAATAATCAATATCCGGCTAATACCTTGCCTGTTACTACTCTGATTCCTTTACTATACACTATACTAAATGGCGACTAACTGAGACAAAAACCGTGTTATCAATATAATATATTTATTACACAAGTCTACAGTTAATTCTACTATTTAATACCACGCTGACACTGAATATAACAATAATAATACGGATATACAATTAACCCCACAATAACCTAGTTACACTTCCCGCCCACTTACCTAAAAACATACATACATTAATTACAGCCCACCCGCCTATCACTATACTATCCCTATGGAGGAAAAAAGGTTATAAGCAGTGATACTTAGCCACTTGAAGATGCCTTGGCTGCAGATGTGCTGCTGAATCAGGAGAGGCAGAAAAGGGGACTCAAAGGGTTCACAAGGGCTGGGGGCTGAGAGGTCGGGAGATGAAGGGGAGTAGAAGCAGAGCAGTAGAGTGTGATGCTGTGAGGGGTCAGTTGCTGGCTGCTGCACACAGACACAGATGCTGCTGGTAGGTCTGCAGAGGAGAGGGCAGAGGGACAGTGGCTGGGCTAAGAGCAGTAGGACACAGAGGGGCAGACAGGACACGTGGGGCAGGAGAGGGGACACAGAGGGGAGCAAGGACAGAGGGTAGGTGTCAGCAAAAGAAGAAGAGAGCGAGCACTGCTGCTGCTGGGTATTTAAATCCAGCGGGGCGTGCTCCCGTTAGACCACGCCCCCGATCCCGTTTGATCACGCCCCCATCTGCCTCCTGAAGGTGTGCATGCAGGGTGCGAGAGCCCAGCATATCTCTGGGCACACGCATCCCTGCAGGTATCTGTGCACGACCTGTCGGCAGGGCACTTTGAAGTGCAGAGCATCCACACTGATATGATTATATCAGTGCTGCTGCTCAGACCCCTGCAGGCAGTGTCTGCTCCAGGACAAAGGATCTCATTCATCCTTTTTGTCCTAGCAGCGTGGTGACTATCTACTGACATTGTAATTAACCATGTCAGCATATAGCCACAGACAATAAGATGGACAGATGTCCACCTCTTTTGATATGCCCAGACTTTCTTGTCCTGGGCATATTATATCAGGGGCATATGAAGTATAACCTGGGACACTTCCTTTTACAATCCCCCTGTTGTCGAGAACACGACAATGAAATTTGAGGGAAGTGTTTTACTGGGATTTATTTGCCTACTCAAACTCTAAATAACTGGTAACAGTTCAGGATGGAATAAAGGCTAATTCTGCACTTAGGTATTTAGACATCACCCACGTGGCCATCAGTTCTTCCCTGCCGTTCACCGTAATCTAACGTCTCCATCCATAGAAAACACCTGGCTTCTTTCTTGGTCTTTAATCAAAGGTTTTTGTCATCAAAGTCTTTTTTTTTTTTTTCTCAGTCTTTCCTTGGTTCTGGCACTCTTCAGGTATTCGCCTATCCCAGAGCCATCATTTTACTGGTCAGACTCTGGACTGGCTTTCACCCTCACAGTCCATAGGTCGGCCAACATCATCTCGTGTACACCCCTCACCTTGCCAGACTTTCTTGTTACTCTCCGACAGCTTGTTTCCGCTGGATTTTGAGTATGTCTGGCGTGATGAGACTGCTGGGTGTCACAGTCTGTAGTTGGGCCTCACAGCATTCTTTCAGGGAGGCACGACTCACTTCAGGGACGACTTTGCCTTTGCTCCGGAACGACTTTGCCTTTGCTCAGGAACGACTTTGCCTTTGCTCGGGAACGACTTTGCCTTTGCTCGGGAACGACTTTACCTTTGCTCTTCCCCTGTAGTGTTGATTAAAGAAGATCGTTGAGGCGGTTCCTCCATGAATAGATACGCAGATCTTTACTAGGCAGGTCAGAATTTCTCGAGTAGGGAGTGATGTCACAATACCTAAGTAGACTGCGGGAAGAAACACCGTCTGATTCTAACAGACATTCAATCCATCCCTTACGAACTTCACAATAGCAAGGGTTGAAGTGGCAAATACCTTATAAAGTGAGGGGACCTGTCCCTAGAGAACCTTACTCTTTTTCCCCATTCACACAAAACAGCTCTGTACCCCTCCCACACCTGAATCATTAAAAAACAAACAAACAAAAAACAAAACAAAAAAAAACAAAACAATATGTATGAAACCATATATATACAAAATTACAAAGATTCAAGACTTTTAGAGTTAGGTCCTGAACCTTCTTCGGCAGTTATATTCGTGCAGCTCTGTCTGGTTCTCCTGTATCTGGTCGGCCAGTCTCTTTACTCTCCGATAAACTAAGCCCAATCCCAGGTACATAATGATAACCAGAATCAGAAGGACAATCACTGGATGAATAAGGAGGTTGAAAAAGGAGGTGGCCTTCGGGCTGTAGCCAAACACACTTTCCCACCAGGACACCTCAGAGTCTTTGCTTAAATCATTGGTAATCCCCGTAATCTTGGTTCTGTCATGCTGAAGCTGGATAGTGGCTCGGTCCTCAGTCTCTTGAAGATTTTTGAGTATCTCGTCTTCTTTACCAAAATCCAACAACAGACGCTTGAGCTCGCCGCCAAAACCAAGAGGAACCTTCTGTAATCTCACAGGGGAGTCAGGGCGGATGTCGAGTCTCTTCTCCGGTGTTATTGGAGTTCTTCCCTGCTGTTCTGCGACATCCAGACCTAGTACAGGACTAAGGGTGCAATATACTCCTGGGAGGAGATTTCCTCTTTCGGTGCAATTAGTTGAATATATGATGTGGGTCATATTTTTCCCTTGGTACCAACACCAATACCCCTGACCCATGTATTTCAGTCGGAAGGAGGGTATTGGATTGGCCTTCATCTCACAGGACCCCTCGGCATCCCAACACTGGTGTCTAAACACCCGCTCCTGACTACCTTGGCAGAGGATGACATCCTCTTTCCTCCAACATCCCTCTGTATCAAACAGATAAGGATGGCCTCCCTCATAAGTTAGGATGTCTGAGGGGAGCTGTGGATGAAGTACTGTCCGGTTGTTAATCACAATTCCCAGATTAATGGCACTGTACCCCTGTCTGAGATTGCCAGATACAGGGGCTAATGAAGATGCAGTGCAGGTGAGGTTTTGACACCCATGCCATTGCACCACCCACCAATTAGTGTGGTTAGCTGCAAAGGGAGAGATCAGGGAGCTTACCTGTTGCCGGAGGTTAAATGGGTAGTGGCCCCTGAATAAAGAAGACACAATATGTTTCAGGTTGTCTGAGAGTTCACTCTGGACTTGCGTACATGCTAGGGCAAACTGAACTCTGTCTTGCACTTCCATGAGACCTGTGACTAACCTTCTAAACTTCTCTCGTAGAGCAGAAGATAGAGAGGTAGTGGCATCAATGTGCGAATGCTGTAATCCTTCTAATACATGGTTTACATCAAGCTGAGTTCTGAAACCTTCCCCAGCATGTCGCGCAATGTCCCCAAGTTTACTTCTCAGGACTTCCATATCCATAGTGTTCAGGGCACCCATTCCCAATGCACCTCCGCCCAATCCCATGGCAATTAAATCCCTCCTCCCTCTGTATTTCCTGTGTCGAGGATCATCTTTTCTCACCTCTTGCCCAGCCTCTACCCATCCTTTCATCATGTCAATTTGGTTCCTCACAAACTCCTCACATCTGTAATCCCAATGGTCTACTCTGAAGTAATCTACGGAAATTCGCCAGGTGTATAGGACAAATTTTGTATCCGTGATGATCTTCCATGGGGATGACAGTTGAGGAGCTATGGGATCTGCCAATTGATGGGTAGAAACGTTGCAGGAGTCCAGGTGCGGTTTGACCGGTTGGAGACCTTCAGCTTCGTATGGGACTCTTACCACTGTCACACATACTTGACCTCTACCCCTGAACGGATACCACTGGTCACCATCTCCAGCCTATAACGCTAGGTTACCGATAGGTTTGGATTTAGACAGATAGACCCACTGTGTAAAAGACCAGCACCCTTCATCTACCGCCTCACAAAAAGGCCACTTAAACGGACCATCTATATTTATGTCAAAGTTAATGTCTCTGCCCCTGGGGTCTTTCCAATTGGAAGACACGTATCTTCTCCGGTATTCCTCAGTCATAGGGGTTCCATCCATCCATACATCCACCGTTGGGATATCTACCCCATTGTATACTAAGTCCCACTTCCAAGGATTAGTATCCAACGTCACCATCTGTGTATCCGGTTCCCAGTGGGCATAGGTAACAAAATAGTATCCTGTCACCTCCGGTACACATTTGTCTCTCATGATCGTGATCATGAAAGACCGTATGGATGGGGAACCCTCTACCTGAGTATACCTCAGATCCTGGGCATCGGTCCGTACCTTTAAAACTGTGGCTCGGTACAAGCCCTCCAGTTTCACAGGACCACTCTGATCATTCCAAATGGCCTGATCAGAGTTGCTGCAGTTTAACTTCAACATCAATACGCTGGTCTTTAGATAGTCCGTGGATACATGTCCTTGGACATACTTGGATTCCCTGGTGATAATCACCTGGGAATCCCTCAACATACAATATGCCTTAAGAGTGCCTTTTACTGGTATGGGTCTATCAAAATACGTCCTCACCCTCAAACCGCCTTGACTATCCTCCCTAGTGAAGGTAGCCTGGAGAATATACCATCCACTATACTCTGCTCCAGTGACATCTTCAAGACTCAGAACTCCTGTTCTCGTACACAACACCATGGTGGTGGTGTTGGCTTCCGCTTGCTTGTATGGGTGCAAGTGGGGGTCCCTAGATACCCATCTTAAAGACTTGATGGGTGTTGGGTCTGAGTCCTGAAAATGTCGGAATTCCTTGAGACAGAGGGCGTGCAAGTCATGTTGTATGGCAGACACATTCTCCACGGGGGTGTAATGCTGTGTGACACTTTGGGCAAAACCTTCTCTCTGGAACCCATACAAATACCATTGTCCAGGTGTGAAGGTAAAATTACTGTATGGTTCTAGGATTCTACCTTCTAAGCACTCTACCATTATGAGACCTGGCCCTCCAAGTGACATACCATTATTAGATTCCCGATCCTTCCCCGAAGAGGCTGAGCCTGCCACAATCATGCTTACCACTAGCATCACAACCTGGAGAGGTACCCTGCTTAGGTGATCCCTATTCCTGTGGTTATTCGATTTCGAGGTGGACTGCCATCCAATGATCTGTTGATTGGATATGGTGTTATATGTATGGTTTTGATTGATAAAAACTTTAGAGATCCACCTTCGACCTACCACCCTCCCCCCCCTGACCCAACTCTATTTGTTAAACTATTATTGAGTTGGGGAGGCCCGGGTGGCCTTTGCTTGGTCGATGTGGATCCAAAAACTTTCCTGTCGTCTACGGGAACTCTTTTTAGATGTCAGCGGCCTCTGTAGTTTCAGCATTGTGTCACCCATTACCTCAAGGACCTGGTAAGGTCCTTCCCAATTGGCATCCCATGGACCAGATTGGCGGAAGATTTTCACCATTACCTTTTCCCCTACAGAGGGCATAGGCGTCTCCCCCTGTAGGTACGGTCTATGCAACCGTAAAGCTGCATAAGGCAGTAACTCCTTCAGGTTCTCTTGAACCTGTTGGAGAAACGTGTCTCTAGCAATGGCATTCTTCATTGGTTCCGATATTTGGGGCTCATTTGGTAGACACAGAGGCATTTTGCGTCCAGTCATCAGCTCGAAGGGAGTGATACCGGTACTAGTCGCCTCTGTCGCTCGGATACCCATCAGCACTGCCGGAAGGGACGTTACCCATGAGGAACCCTTTTCCAACAGTGCTTTAGAAAGCCGTGTTTTGAGGGTACGGTTCATTCGTTCCACAATGCCCGCTGACTGAGGGTGGTAAGGGACATGAAACCTCTGCTTTATGTCCAGCAGTCCGCAAAGAGCTTTCATGACCCTACCCGTAAAATGTGTCCCTCTGTCTGATTCTATCACTCTGGGGATACCCCATCGTGACAGAACCTGTTCCCAGAGAACACGGGCAGTAGTGGTAGCCAAATCATTGACCGTGGGGATGGCTTCTATCCATTTGGAGAAGACATCCACCACCACCAGTGCGTAATGGCAGTTACGACTTCCTGTTGGTAAGGGTCCGATGTAATCGATCTGGATTGCGGACCATGGACCCTCTGTTGGCGGAACTCGCTGTAGCACTGGCTTCAGGGCTGGTGCCCTTGGGTTAACCTGAGCACATACTAGGCATTGTTGGGTGACTTCCTCTACCGTTTTAGACATTGTACACCAGTATAGTTTGTCTCTTAGGAGGGACAGTAGCTTGTCCCGGCCAAGGTGTCCAAACAATTGATGGTTTAGTCTCGTCAGCTCGGCCTGCAGATGCTGCGGTACTACTGGTAGAGGAAGTCGTGTACCAGTATTAAAACGCAGGATCCCCTGACATATTGTCCAGGGATGCTGTGGAGCTGTGATGTGAGTCATTAGAAGAGGATCTTTTGCCTGTTCCTCCTCAAATGACACAGGGCCGCCTTTGAGTTTTGTTTGTCGCACTGCAATCTGGAATGCAGGAATCTGTCCAGTACCTGGTTCCCGAAGGACCCCAGACACTGCAGCAAACTTGGCCAATTCGTCAGCCTTGTTGTTCCCTAAAGTCAAAGGCTGTTCTCCTCTCTGATGTGCTGGGACTTTAATGATTGCAGCCTCTGCCGGATGTGCCATGCCCCATTCCCACAACTCTTTCAGGACTGTTACATGAGCCAGAGGTTTATTCTGGCTGTCCACAAATCCTCTTCTCTTCCATGTGTGCAGGTGCAGGGTGAGGGATCGAACTACATATGAACTGTCGCTATATATAGTTCGATTCCCTGGAGGTTGAAGGTGGAGAGCCTCCTTGATAGCCTCCAGTTCAGCCCGTTGTGCTGACATGTAACCTGGCAACCTGATGAGATTCTGGGTGCCTGTGGTGTCATCCAGCACCACAAATCCTGTCACATAGGTGCCATCCAGGCAAAATCGAGAGCCATCAACAAAAATTACCCTGTCTTCCGGATGGCTGTCGGTCCTGAACATTTGTGGTAGGGCGATCTGTGGTGAATGTCCACAGTCATGTTCTGTCCCTGTCATGTTTAACAACTGGGATAGAACATACTTCGCCTTGTGGTCCACTTTCAGATTCCGGCCACTAAGGTCCATGATCCACCTCCCGAACCTCTGTTGGGAGACTCCGGGGAGTGTTTCGCGGAGCAAAAGGACCAAAGGGGAATGCGGAGTCTGTAAAGTGAGGGGCCTGAAGCCTACAATATGCTCTGTGGTTTTGACAGCATAATGTATGGCAGCCAGTTGTTTGGCACAGGCTAGAGGAGCCGGGAAAAGTATCCCAGCGATCTACTGTCGTGTCCTATCTGCTGTAGAAGGACAACAGAGATCGACTCAGTCCCAGCATGTGCCTGGATGGCCATTTCCCCATCCGAATTGGGGGTGCCCAATACAGGCGCAGAGAAGAGGTCTCTTTTCAGAGTTGAAAAGGACTCTTCCTGTGGTTCCGACCATTCCTTAATTGAGGGTATTTCCCCTCTGAGGAGTTCATAGAGGGGTTTTGCTTTGGCAGCAAAATCCTCTATGAACTCCCTCATGAAGTTGGCCACTCCCAGGAACTTTCGCAAGTCCTGCAGAGAGCCGGGTCGAGGTAACTTAACCATTGCTTCCACTCGGGCCGCCACAATTCCTTTGGCTCCAAATGAAATCTGGACTCCAAGGAAAATTACCTCTGCCCTGGCCAAATTTGCCTTATGAGGACTCAGCTTGAGTCCGGATTTGGCTAGGAGTCCCAACAGCTCCCTTAACAGAACCAAGTGTTCTTTCATGGTTTCTGTGTGCAAAAGCAAGTCATCTACATATTGCAGGAGACATTCTGGCCGAGAAAACGCGCTCAGTACGGCCGCCAATGCCTGATGAAAACACGTAGGACTGCTATGGAACCCCTGGGGAAGTACACCAAACATGTACTGTTTGTTCCCCACTGTAAAGGCAAATTTGTACCTACAGCTCTCAGTGAGTTCGATTGAAAAGAACCCGTTGGCGACATCAATGGTTGAAAATACACGGCTTTTGCCACTTATCCGCGCCATGATGTCGGGAGTCTGTGCAACAACAGGGGCAGACATCGGGGTGTATTTGTTAAGGACACGTAGGTCTATAGTGAGACGCCACGCATTGGAGTCCTTCTTCTTCACCGGCCATAGAGGGTTGTTGCACTTTGAATTCCCCTCTATGACCACACCCCTTGTCTCCAATTCCAAGATCGTGTTGAGTATCGACTGGGTTGCTTCTGGTGGGAAGCGGTATTGGCGTTGAGGGGGTGGGTCTGGCCCTTGTATGTCCACCTGAACACCAATCAATCTGCCACAGTCGTTTTTACTCTGGGCCCACAGATCAGGATGTTCATACACAATGGGTTCGAGGTCTATGTTGTGCGAGACCTCTGGCCATTTGTGTTCGAGTACATCTGTTGAACTTTCCATTGCTGGCAAGGGTGGTCCCAGACTCTGGCGCTGTATGACACACACCTTGGATTGTCTAGGTCCCCTCCACACAATGCAGTTTGCCAAATCCAAGATCCACCCATTTTGGGTCATTATATCAGTTCCGATAATGTTGTCAGAACCGGGGTAATACCACATTGGGATCCTGAGAGTTATGGATTTGGCAATCTGGACAATAACTTCATCGATTCTGTGGGCCCTCACCCCCCCTTGTTTATGATCAAATCCGATCACCACACACTGAGGGCTGTTGGGAAGTAAATCATGTTTGACATTAGTGATGGAGATTTCCGCACCAGTGTCAAGCATGATTTGAGTGTCCTGATCTTTGATTCTGGCCTTTATGTGGGGTCTCCCAGAAGCATCCAGTATGACGTTACATACTGGCGCCAGATCTTTAGGGATCCATGCTTGTCAATCGATGTCGACAAGATTCCCAGTAGGTACCTGTGATGTGCATACTGCCACTTGTGGGTTCTCAACCACAGTTGTCTTTGTGGAATCATGAGATTCCACATCCACTGTACCCTGAGCTGGGGCATTTACAATGGCCACATATTTCGGTGCCTGCCTTTGTAAATGTCCCTCATATCTGTCCATCTGTTCCCCCCCTGCTCTAGCATAATTAGGTTTCATCTTGAAACCATTGTTATTACCAGATTTTTCAGGGTCGTTACGGCTCTTTATCCACTGGGGACAATTTCTCCTCGTATGTCCGTATTGCAAGCATTGAAAGCATCGAATGCTCCCTGTCCTCTCCAATGGTGGAGCCGTAGGGCGAACAGTTGACCTATTTTTAGCATGGTGTACACGTTGATCTTGCGATCTAACGTGTACGGGCACATGCTCCCTTACTTTAACAGACTTCTTATTGAGCAGTAGATCTTGTCTACACTGCTCAATAACTATGGCCGCATCAGTAAGTGATGGTTCCCTCACTGCACTCAGGCGAATTGCAGTGTCAAGGTATGGGAACTTTTCCACAAACATGCGGATCATGCCTTGTGGAATTCCTATACCTTGATCCTTTGTAACCTTCCTGTACATGGCTTCAAACCGACTACACAGAGACAAAGGCTCGTCGTGTATAGTGGGCTTGAACTTTGTCAGGATTTCCGGAGTAACGTCCCAGTGGCCCGTTGCCAGTCTCATGAGTAGGGAAAGACGTTCTCAAGGTGTGCAGGCAACCACAACTTAAACAACTCCATGCGATATTCAGGGGCCACAGAATATTTATTGCAATGACCCTCGAATATATCGCATGACGTAAACGGATCCACATTTGGATCGTATTTCGGGATCTCCTTGCAGATCCGCAACAGGAAATTTATCCTTTCCATACTATGCTTAGGATAAAATTCCTCCGGCCTTTCCAGACGACTTGGCCGATTAGAAGTGGTGTGATCCATTTCCCACCCCCTTCTATATCCCCAACCGTCGTCCTGACCATGGAAGCAGCCACTACGTCTCTGCTCCAATGGTGTTTGAGTGAACTGTAGCGACCGTTCCACCTGTCCCCTGGTCTCTGAAGCTCTGGATCTATGATCCATAGGAGACGTGGACACTGCTGCCACCGTCTCCTCCTGTGCCATTCCCGAAACACAAACCTGTTTCGTGGGCAAGGGTAACACGCTATTCATACCAGGCCGTGACAGACTAGAGATGACCTGCTGCAAATCTGCAATGGTTTGCGTCTTTGCAGCCAGATCCTCTCTAAGTGAACTAAGCAGCACATCCGTGGATGCAACTCTGTTCTTAAACTGATTTATCTCAGTGTACAGTCGGAGGAGCTCTGTGTCCATGTCAGAATAGTAGGTCTCTTTCTCAGAGAGTCTAGATTCCAACACACAGATTTCCCTGCCCCTCTCGGCTGTACACTGGTCACTTTCTTGTAACTGTGTTTCAAGTGTGTGTACCTGTTTTATGTGCTCTACACAACAATGGCAGTGGAAGTTATCCGACGTGGATACTTCCTGTGCCTTTCTTGTGTCAGCAAGCACGTCCACGTGTTCTGGCCTGCAAATGCTGTCCTCAAAGGCAAACACTAATTTGGCCAGCATTTGGAGGCGTTTCTTTGTTTTGTGGAACATACTTTTGCTAATACACAGTTTGTCAAGTGCATATGCCTGGTCCAGCAAAGCTGACCAGAGCATTTCTGTGGACTTGTATGTGTTGGGAAGTATGGGATTAAATGTGCTATTTCTTGCGAGGTGTTTGAGTGTGGAGAAGTTCATACTCACTCGTTCGGAGGCCATCTTGTTCGGTGTCGTCTTTTCCTCAGTCCTTCTCGCGCTGCTTGGAAAAAGTTCCTTTTCTCCGGATCACCTTTTCTCCTGACCAGCTGGACTCCTTAGATGAACCCGAACGTTGATGGTTCTCCCACGATGTGACGTGATGGACTTCCAGTAACCGTGTGCGTTGTAGGAAGCGTGTAAAGGAATCACAAAAACGTTAAAAATCAGATAAAGGTTCTTCTGTTGTGGATTTTGTCTCGTGTATCACTCAGATTGAATAGCTGTCACTCGTCTGAACTACCAGGGCACCGAACGCACAGAATAGCACAACACTTCACCGTGTATCAATGCTATCTCTGTCCACGTCCCTCCGGCCTGATCAGCTCACGAACAGCGACCACAGATATTCACAGAGCGAAATACGAAAACGAAATCACAACAGTTGGGCCTGGCTCGCCAAAATGTTACAGGGCGGTGCTCCGTGTATTAATTATTAATGTCAGGCTTGACTATCAATAATCAATATCCGGCTAATACCTTGCCTGTTACTACTCTGATTCCTTTACTATACACTATACTAAATGGCGACAAACTGAGACAAAAACCGTGTTATCAATATAATATATTTATTACACAAGTCTACAGTTAATTCTACTATTTAATACCACGCTGACACTGAATATAACAATAATAATACGGATATACAATTAACCCCACAATAACCTAGTTACACTTCCCGCCCACTTACCTAAAAACATACATACATTAATTACAGCCCACCCGCCTATCACTATACTATCCCTATGGAGGAAAAGAGGTTATAAGCTGTGATACTTAGCCACTTGAAGATGCCTTAGCTGCAGATGTGCTGCTGAATCAGGAGAGGCAGAAAAGGGGACTCAAAGGGTTCACAAGGGCTGGGGGCTGAGAGGTCGGGAGATGAAGGGGAGTAGAAGCAGAGCAGTATAGTGTGATGCTGTGAGGGGTCAGTTGCTGGCTGCTGCACACAGACACAGATGCTGCTGGTAGGTCTGCAGAGGAGAGGGCAGAGGGACAGTGGCTGGGCTAAGAGCAGTAGGACACAGAGGGGCAGACAGGACACATGAGGCAGGAGAGGGGACACAGAGGGGAGCAAGCATAGAGGGCAGGTGTCAGCAAAAGAAGAAGAGAGCGAGCACTGCTGCTGCTGGGTATTTAAATCCAGCGGGGCGCGCTCCCGTTAGGCCACGCCCCCGTTCCCATTTGGCCACGCCCCCATCTGCCTCCTGAAGGTGTGCATGCAGGGTGCGAGAGCCCAGCATATCTCTGGGCACACGCATCCCTGCAGGTATCTGCGCGCGACCTGTCGGCAGGGCACTTTGAAGTGCAGAGCATCCACACTGATATGGTTATATCAGTGCTGCTGCTCAGACCCCTGCAGGCAGTGTCTGCTCCAGGACAAAGGATCTCATTCATCCTTTTTGTCCTAGCAGCGTGGTGACTATCTACTGACATGGTAATTAACCATGTCAGCATATAGCCACAGACAATAAGATGGACAGATGTCCACCTCTTTTGATATGCCCAGACTTTCTTGTCCTGGGCATATTATACCAGGGGCATATGAAGTATAACCTGCGACACTTCCTTTTACAAAAACCCAATATGAATCTGGTATCGCTGTAATCGCACCGACCCAAACAATAAAGTTGTCTAATCACTTAAACTGCACAAGGAACAGTGTAAAAAATAATCTCTAGGGCTAGTGTTAGAACCTTGCTCTTAGTTTTTTTTTCCTTTGCTGGTCACATGACCTTGTTGGCCTATTTAATCCTGCTCCGCCCTTCTGGCTTTGCTGGACTTCATTGTATATCTACTTTCTAGCTAGCCTGTGCTCTGTGTCTTGCTCTGTTAGTTTGCTTGGTCTACTGACCTCTATGTTCTATATATTTTGTTTGCTACTATTTCTGTTAGGAGGTGTCCCATATTCCTCCCAGTCCTTAGTACTTGTAGGGATTCCTTCCCCACATCTATAGGTCTCCGTACAGACTAGCTTAGGACTTTAGCAGGTCTGATCGCAGGATCAGGTTCCCTGTTACATCATAGGGATTAAGCTGAGTTCTATCGTAGGGACAGATCTCCTCTCTTTCCTTAGCTCTGGTAGCAGAACATAACAGCTAGGCTTGTGCTAGGGTTAGCGTTGTGCTAGGGTTAGGGTTATGCTAAGGTTAGGGTTGTGCTGGGATTAGGGTTGTGCTAGGGTTAGGGTTGTGTTAGGGTTAGAGTTTGTTAGGGTCTGTTTAGGGTTAGGATTAGGGTTACGGTTAGGGTTAGTGTTACGGTTAGTGTTAGGGTTGTGTTGGGGTTGGGATTTTTTCAAAAGTAAAGAAAAAAAAATGATGAAGATATGGTGACTAGTGTTGAGCACAAGTGCTCGCTACTTGAGTTTGCATTGGGTGCTCGGGTATGTACTATCGTGGGTGCTCGGGTGACATGCTCGAGTCTCCTCCCTATATGTTTCTCGGCTGTTATACAACCAAAAAACATGCGGGTATTGCCTGCCATGCACAGGCAATCTCTGCATGTTTTTTTGGGGTGTCTAACAACCGTGAAACATGTGGGAGACTCTAGCATGTCACTCGAGCAGCCGCGATACTTGGTGCTGCCCGAGTACCCGATGCAAACTCAAGTGGCGAGCACTTGCACTCAAGACTAATGACAACTTATTCAATATGATGACCTAATGTTATCAAATTCTGTGTCGAACCTCTGTATTCAAAATGTTCACTATATCCCTTGATAAAATCCTTGAGGGGTCTAGTTTCCAAAATGCGGTCACTTTTGGGGGGTTTCCACTGTTTAGACATATCAGGGGCTCCATAAACACAACATGGCGTCCTCTAATTATTCAAGCAAATTTTACATTCAAAAAGTCAAATGGCGCTCATTCCCTTCCGAGCCCTACCGTGCGCCCAAAAAGTGGTTTTCCCCCATATGGGGAATCGGCGTGCTCAGGAGAAATTTCACAACAAATTTTGTGGTCCATTTTTTCCTGTTACCCCTGCGAAAAAAAATTGGGTCTAAATTAACATTTTTGTGAAAAAAGTTAAATGTTCATTGTTTTCTTCCACATTCTAAAAATTCCTGTGAAGCACCTGAAGGGTTAATAAACTTCTTGAATGTGGTTTAGAGCACCTTGAGGGGTGTAGTTTTTAGAATGGTGTCATTTTGGGGATTTTCTGTCATAAAGGCCCCTCAAAGTCACTTCAAATGTGATGTGGTCCCTAAAAAAATGGTTTTGTAAATTTTGTTGGAAAAATGAGAAATCGCTGGTTAACTTTTAACCCTTATAACTTCCTAACAAAATAAATTTTCGTTCCAAAATTGTGCTCATGTAAAGTAGACATGTGGGAAATGTTATTTATGAACTGTTTTGTGTGACATATCTCTCTGATTTAAGGGCATGAAAATAAAAATTTTGAAAATTGCGAAATTTTCACCATATTTACTTCGGTAGTAAAGGGGTTAAAGGTTTATCCCATAAAAGACTTTCACATCCGAGATTAAAATAATGCCATTCAGCTTTGACCACAGAAGGTGCAGCTACGGGGTCAGCGGCTGAGATGTGTTGCTTCCAACTTCCATACAAATAAATGGGAGTTTTATAAATTGTGTAGATCAGCCTCTCTCGGTTGTTATCGTAGCTCCACCTCAAGTGGTCAGAGATGGACAGAGTTATTCCCACCAGCCATGAAAGACTGAGATGGGAATACCACTCTAAAATGCCCTGGCAGTGGTATAGCTACAATGGTTAACGAAGGGTCCCAAAGGATATTATGCCATAAATTGTAAAGGAATAGTTAGGTAAGGGGCCTTAGTTGACATTGGGGTCCAAAAGCTTCAGTTTAGTCCTATGACTCTGGGAAGAATAAAGGTATTTTTGGCAAATATGCTGATGATTCAAATACCTTGGGAACATCTGTCTGTTGCCTCCTACACAGTTATACAAAGTCTTAAAATATGAATGTTATTTTCTTCAGTAAGTTTTTCTCACTTTTTTTCCTTCTTATAACAAGGATACTAATCACTCTACATAACCTCCCTTGAGATTTATAAGCTAATTACAAAATATATCCTCTCATAACAAGTCTTTTTAATAATTCCTGTGCAAATCAAATTCATTCTTTTAACTAGTGATCCAGGCAGTTAGGAATGAATTATTTAAAAGATGTTGCTGAGCTTCAAAAATCTACTTTCATGTAAATGATTTAATAGAGGAAGGGTCCTTAGTTAGGATCATCTCTTGGCCACAGTGGACAAAGAGGAGGCACATAAGTATAATGAGTATCAAGTATCATGAGTATCAAGTACATGAGTATCTGTCCTGTATTATGTGTCCCATACACATTAGACCAAACTTGAACTTGACAATAGAGATGAGCGTTGTTCTACTCGAACTGTTCGCCAATCTCAAATTCGAGCTGTTTTGGGCGGTGTTCGAGCCGTTCGGTGAACACGAACAATTTGATAAAAATTCGGCTGTTCGAGGTTATGTTCGATAACTGTTCGTGCACCAAAATCATAACTGGATTTTTTCTCAGTAATGATGAAAATTAATGTTAATACGCAGTTTGAGTGTACAGTGGGGTGGGGGGAGGGGCAGGGGATGGATCTCTGCAGGAACAATGAAGATCTCCATTTTTTTTTCTCTTTCCCGCATTTGCAGTGGGGAGGTGCAATCTGTCAGCCTATCAGCAGCGCACACACGGAGCGAAGTGCTTTTTTTCACACAAGCAAGGGCATGTGTCATTGGCAGTGTATGTCACATGTCCTTGCCCTATAAGACCAAGCCATTTTCCCCGTCGCCACCATTTTCTCACTGCTGCAGCTGCGTGTTAGACGGCACCGCTGTTGCTGTGTGCGCTATACCTTGTTAATTTCAAGCCAATTTTCGCACAAATATACAGATAGCTTGGGAGTAGGGAATAGTTGTGATTGCAGTCCTTTTAAGGACTAGGTTACAGCATTTCCTACGACTTTTATCAGGGAGGTCTGTGCTCTTAAATAGATAGGTTGTGGGAGTAAAGACTAATTGTAATTGGAGTCCTTTTCAGGACTAGGTTACATCAGTTCCTATCAGTTTTTGCCAGGCAGGTCTGTGCCAGTGCTGTGCAAGTTTTTTTCACAGCATTTGGCTGAATCTAGCAAACCTAATCCTTTTTGGCCTATTGCAGAGTGTGTTAGTCAGTGGAGTAGCCTATCAGTGTTGCAAGATATACCACCTGTGTATAGAATACCAATTCTTTTACTGCACCTAGTGAAGTAAAATCTTTTGGGCATAGCATCATTCTATTAGTCCATCTATACTGACCTCCATCAGGTTGCAAATTAAAACTAATTTTTATCTGCATCTACAGTACCTCTGAAAAAATATTTGGGCTTCTAGCTGTGTGTGGGACTTGTTGTATTAGTCCATCTATACTGACCTCCATCAGGTTGCAAACTGAATATATTTTTTTCTGCATCTACCTCTGAAAAAATATTGGGCTTCTAGCTGTGTGTGGGTCTTGTTCTATTAAACCATCTATACTGACCTCCATCAGGTTGCAAACTGAATATAATTTTTTTCTGCATCTAGCTCTGAAAAAATATTTGGCCTTCTAGCAGTGTGTCGGACTTTCTCTATTAGTCCATCTATACTGACCTCCATCAGGTTGCAAATTAAAACTAATTTTTATCTGCATCTACAGTACCTCTGAAAAAATATTTGGGCTTCTAGCTGTGTGTGGGACTTGTTGTATTAGTCCATCTATACTGACCTCCATCAGGTTGCAAATTAAAACTAATTTTTATCTGCATCTACAGTACCTCTGAAAAAATATTTGGGCTTCTAGCTGTGTGTGGGACTTGTTGTATTAGTCCATCTATACTGACCTCCATCAGGTTGCAAACTGAATATATTTTTTTCTGCATCTACCTCTGAAAAAATATTGGGCTTCTAGCTGTGTGTGGGTCTTGTTCTATTAATCCATCTATACTGACCTCCATCAGGTTGCAAACTGAATATAATTTTTTTCTGCATCTAGCTCTGAAAAATATTTGGCCTTCTAGCAGTGTGTCGGACTTTCTCTATTAGTCCATCTATACTGACCTCCATCAGGTTGCAAATTAAAACTAATTTTTATCTGCATCTACAGTACCTCTGAAAAAATATTTGGGCTTCTAGCTGTGTGTGGGACTTGTTGTATTAGTCCATCTATACTGACCTCCATCAGGTTGCAAACTGAATATAATTTTTTCTGCATCTACCTCTGAAAAAATATTGGGCTTCTAGCTGTGTGTGGGACTTGTTGTATTAGTCCATCTATACTGACCTCCATCAGGTTGCAAACTGAATATATTTTTTTCTGCATCTACCTCTGAAAAAATATTGGGCTTCTAGCTGTGTGTGGGTCTTGTTCTATTAATCCATCTATACTGACCTCCATCAGGTTGCAAACTGAATATAATTTTTTTCTGCATCTAGCTCTGAAAAAATATTTGGCCTTCTAGCAGTGTGTCGGACTTTCTCTATTAGTCCATCTATACTGACCTCCATCAGGTTGCAAATTAAAAATAATTTTTATCTGCATCTACAGTACCTCTGAAAAAATATTGGGCTTCTAGCTGTGTGTGGGACTTGTTGTATCAGTCTATCTATACTGACCTCCATCAGGTTGCAAACTGAATATATTTTTTTCTGCATCTAACCCAGCCAATAGTTTTGGCCTAATACCACAGTTTGGCCACTCAGCTCTGCTCGGTTACCATCCATTGTTTTTTTGTGCAAACAACTCCAGAGTTGTGAATTAGTTAACCACCAAAATGAGTGGAAAAAGGCCTGCTGCTGGTGGAAAGGGGAATAGGCGTGTTGGGAAGGGGAAAAAAGGTTGTGTCCGTGGGGTAGGTGTTAAAGCAACAGTAACATCTGCAGAAGAAAGACCATCTTCCAGCCAAACTAAAATGTCTACTTCTTTTAGCGGACAATGTGATAAGATCCCTTTCTTACGGCCACGCCAATCGCTACAAATTCCAGATGAGGCACAAAAACAGCAGGTGCTTCAACGGATATCAAGTGCTCCTTTAAGTGGGCTCTCCTCCACATCAACTTCAACATCACAAATACTCCAGTCCTCAAAGGTGTCACCCCAATCGCACTTGCTTCCTCAGAGCTCCCAAATCTCCAGCTGCCCGTCTGAGTATGAGGTAGAACAGATGGTTGAGTCTGCAGAGCTGTTTACTCATACTATAGCCTGGGAATCAGAGGTCGACTCCAGCGCTTCTGTGAATCCAGACGAGGAAATGATCTGCACTGATGCCCAGAATCTTTATGAGTCGGATCCAGGACCAGACGCAGAAGGTTCTGACCATAATGTAGACCCTCATTCCCAAACTGTAACTCCTGTTGGTGGAGACAATGAGGAAGACGATGATAAGACTCAAATACCTGATTGGAGCGACAACTTTAGTTTTTTGTCAGGGCAGGAACAGGTTGGCTCTGAGGACGACGGGTGTGATAACACACAGGGTGATGATGATGAGGTTGGAGATCCCACTTACTGTCAACCCACAGTCAGCCAAGAGATGAGGTCAGCAGAGGAGGTGGAGGAAGATGCTAGTGACGACGAGGTCAGGTTGCGCCTTCCTGGACAGAGACGTAGTACTGGAAGCACGTCAACAACTGCATCCTCAAACACAACTCTGCCTCTCACCACAAGTCGTGGTGGCTCTTCAGGTCGCATGGGTGCTAAGCCTTGCATAGCCTGGGCATTTTTTCAGATCGATAAAGATGACCCAACTCGTGTTATCTGTAACATTTGTCAGCAAAAGCTAAGTAGAGGCCAAAAAATACATAGTTTGAGTACTTCATGCATGAACCGGCACATGGACATGAAGCATAAGTTGCAGTGGGAAGCTCAGTGTGCTACAATGCGGCCTAGCCGGCCGGGCCAACCACCGTCTGCCATATCTTGTGCATCCGCGGCCTCTTCATCCTCTGTGACTGGGGGGACAGCAGTCACACCTGTTTTGGGGCGCAGACTTGCCACCTCTTTACCCGCAACAGCCAGCGTGATTGGCAGGTCATCATTTTCTTTGGAGGTGGTAACAGCAGCTGGTGTTGAGCGCTCTCCGACATCGATAGCACCACCTTTGGATCAAGGCAACCTAACATGTCCGCCTGCATCTTCCTCACAGACCGGCAGTTTGCCGGGGACACCCTTATCAACCCCGTCTAAGCACAATAGCCAGCCCTCGGTCCCTCAGATGTGGACAAGTAAAAGACCATTTCCTCCTAGCCATGAGAAAGCTAAGAGGTTGAATTTCACCATCTGCAAGCTCTTGGCTACAGAAATGCTGCCTTTCCGCCTGGTGGACACAGAGGATTTTCGAGACCTTATGTCCGTCGCAGTGCCCCAGTACCAGATGCCCAGTCGGCACTACTTCTCAAAGGAAGGTGTGCCTGCGCTCCACCAGCATGTCGCACACAACATCACCGCTTCTTTGAGAAACTCTGTGTGTGACAGGGTGCATTTCACCACAGACACTTGGACGAGTAGGCATGGACAGGGGCGTTACATGTCGCTGACTGGGCACTGGGTAACTATGGTGACAGCAGGACAAGGGGCTGCTGTCCAAGTCTTGCCGTCCCCACGAGTTGTGCGTCAATCCTCTTTATGTCAAAGTTCCTCCACTGCTTCTGCCTCCTCAACCTCCTCTCGGTCTTCCACCTGCACCCAAAGCCTGTCTGGTCATGCCACAAGCTTTCTAACTGCGCAGAAGGGATCCTGCACACCTCCTTACTATGCTGGCAGTAGGGCTCAACGTCATCAGGCGGTTTTTACATTAAAATGTCTGGGAAATGTGAGTCACACAGCTGAGGAGTTGTGGTCAGCTCTGGAGAACCAATTTCATGAATGGTTGTCTCCACTGGACCTGAAACCAGGGAAGGCCGTGTGCGACAATGCTGCAAACCTGGGTGCGGACCTTAGCCGGGGCAATGTCACACACGTGCCTTGTATGGCTCACGTGTTGAACCTGGTTGTCCAGCAATTTTTAGCCCACTATCCCAGACTAGATGGCCTTCTGCAGAGGGCACGGTCGCTGTGTGCTCACTTCCGCCGTTCGCATCCCGCAGCTCAGCGACTTACATCTCTACAGAAGTCGTTGGGCCTGCCACTTCACCGGCTAAAATGCGATGTGCCTACCCGGTGGAATTCAACTCTGCACATGTTGCAGCGACTGTGGCAGCACCGACAAGCCCTGGTGCAATACGTTCTGACATATAGCCTGGGCCAACGAGATTCAGAGGTGGGGCAAATCACGCTGGAGGAGTGGTCTCAGATCAGGGACCTATGCACCCTTCTGCACAGTTTTGAAATGGCGACGAAGATGTTTAGTGCTGACGATGCCATTATCAGCATGACTATTCCGGTGATTTACATGCTGGAGCACATGTTAAACAGAATTCGGAGTCAGGTGGTGGCACAAGAGGAGGTGGAGGAAGTAGAGGAGGAGGAGTTGTATGCGGAAGGGCTAACATCTGCAAGGCCCAGACGGTCGGCAGCACCAAGGCGGCAGGCATGTGAGGGTGGGGGAGATGGTTTTACCAGGGCGCATGGTAGCAGCCAAACTAGTGAGGAAGGTGCAGGAGCCCAGGAAGAAGTGGAGGACGAACTGATGGAAGACTCATCAGATGAGGGAGACCTTGATCACATTTCTGTTGTGCGAGGTTGGGGGGAGAGGACAGAGGAAGGAAGCATGATTGTTACCTCGCCACCAACACAACAGGGACTTGGTGCTCCTGGATGCGCAACACACATGAGTGCCTTCTTGCTGCACTACCTGCAACATGACTCTCGAATTGTGAGAATTAGAAATAATCCTGACTACTGGGTTGCCACACTGTTAGATCCCCGGTACAAAAGTAAATTTGCAGAAATTATTCCTGCCATAGAAAGGGATGCACGCATGCAGGAGTATCAGCAGAGACTGTTGCAGAATCTTACATGTGCTTTTCCACAAAATACCAGTGGTGCACGTAGTGAATCTCACAGTTCCAACTTGCCAACCGTGGGACCGTCAAGTGTTCAGCACTCAAACCGTAACAGAACCACAGTATCTGGTGGTAACATCAATTTTGCGGAATCATTTCACCACTTTTTTAGCCCATCCTTTGCAAGGCCACAGGAGACAAGAAGTCTGACACATAGTCAACGCCTAGAGACGATGGTACAGGAGTATCTCCAAGTAAACATTGAAGCCACGACTGTGTCACTGGACCCTTGCTCTTTTTGGGCTTCCAATCTGGATAAATGGCCGGAGCTAGCCACTTACGCCTTGGAGATCTTGTCATGCCCCGCAGCCAGCGTTCTGTCTGAACGTGTGTTCAGCGCTGCTGGTGGTGTGCTGACAGATAAGCGCACGCGGCTCTCCACTGATAATGTAGACAGACTCACGTTCATAAAGATGAACAAATCATGGATCCGAAACGACTTTTCTACCCCTGTGTCATCCTGGGGAGAGTAAAAGCTTGATGATTGTTTAAAATCACCCTACCAACCGTTTTAAGCTTTCAAATTACTAATCATGTTTATCTGTATCTTGACTGGAAAATAATTTGGGCTTTGTAGCAGTGTGCAGCACTGATCCTATTAGGCCATCTATAATAAGCTCCACCAGATTTAAAATTAAAAATAATTTTTAGCTGCATCTAGCCCGGAAAATAATTTTGGGGCTCCGAGATGCGCAAGACACATAAGTGCCTTCTTGCTGCACTACCTGCAGCATGACCCTCATATTGTCAGAATTCGAAGTAATCATGACTACTGGGTTGCCACACTCTTAGATCCCCCAAACTTTTCGATCAACCTTTTCATTTTAATAAAGACCAAAAAAATGGTCATTTTTGAAATTATAAGCATTAGCAGGTTGTTAGAAACTGAAATCAAACAGTTTTCAACTCAAAACTTTATTCTAGGTGATGTTACATTTTCACATAGGACCCCTTGTTCGAAAGGAGCTTCTGAACTCTCTCGTCCATTGAATTTGTCAGGTTTTGGATGGTTTCTGCTTCAATTGTTTTGCATGAGGACAGAATACCCTCCCAGAGCTGTTGCTTAGATGTGAACTGCCTCCCGCCATCATAGACACTCCTTTTAATGATGCTCCAAAGGTTCTGAATGGGGTAGAGGTCAGGGGAGCATGGGGGTCACACCATAAGTTTGTCCCCTTTTATGCCCATATCAGCCAGAGATGCAGATGTTTTATGTGCAGCATGAGATGGTGCATTATCATGCAGAAAAATGATCTTGCTGTGAAATACACGGTTCTTCTTCCTGAACCATGGCAGGAAGTGCTGTTTGAGAAAATCCACATACATTATGGAGTTCATCTTTAGCGCCTTCAGGGATCCTAAAGGGGCCGACAATCTCTCTCCCCATGATTCCAGCCCAAAACATTACTCCACCTCCTCCTTGTTGGCGCTGTAGCCGTGTTTGCGTGGGGTGTCCATCAACCAGCCATCCTCCACTCCATCCATCTGGACCATCGAGCGCTGCACGGCACTCATCCGTGAACAAAACAGTTTTGAAATCAGTCTTCATGTAATGTTTGGCCCACTGGAGCCGTTTCTGCTTGTGTGAAGTGGATAGAGGAGGTCGACAGGATGGCGTATGCACAGCTGCAAACCTCTGAAGGACCCTGCATCTTGTTGTTCGGGGGACGTTGGAGGCACAAGCAGCTTCAAAAACTTGTCTGCTGCTATGACAAGGCTTTTTTGCCGCTGCTCTTTCAACCTGACGTAATTGCCTGTAGGAAAGAGTCCTCAATTTGCCCTTATCAGCACGCACACGTGTGTACTGTGAATCAGCTACATACTTCTTGATTGCCAAGACACTTCATCCTGATCATCGCACAATGTTGATTGTAGTCATGCCTTGACCTAAACACTAGTGTTGAGCCACCCCCGTAGTGTTCGAGTTCGGTTCGGTTCGTCGAACACCCGTGTGTTCGCCGAACTGTTCGTCGAACTGTTCGTCGAACACCTTCGAACACCGTTAAAACCAATGGCAGGCAAACAAAAACACATAGAAACACATAGAAAACACCTTCAAAGGTGTCCAAAAGCTGACAAACTGCTCAGAAGACACAACTAACACATGGAAAAGTGACAAGTACATATAGTCATGCGAAAAGAAAAGAGGTGGAGGAGTAAAAGGAGGGGGAGACACAGATATAGGCATGTCATGCCCTTCTAAAATCCAAAAAGTGAGAAGCCGAGACGGCCAGTCCGCTCCTGCCCGTGCCACCTCCGTGTCGCCGGGTTTGTGCCAGAGCCGCGGTGAACCCTGACGGCCAGCCCCCCTCTCCCAATACTGGTGCCTGTCCGCTGGTGGGTCGAGAGAGCCCCCCTGTGGTGGAGGCAGCTCTAAGCTTTTTAATTTAAATTGTCCCTCTAATTTGAATGAATACACTTTAAATCCATTTACAAGGATCTATTGGAGGGCAAGTCTCATGCCAGCAGCCGCGTAATTCCAGCTCCAGTAGCGTCCACTAAAGCTGCTGCAGTTAAAAAGCTTTTATAAGGATCGAGCTCGGCTGTCCACCGCAAGGCATCCTAGTGCCAGTCCCAGCCCCTATGCCTTGGGGTGCCTCCTGATGCTCTTCACTAAGTATCCCGTGGTCCCGAAGCATTTCCTTTGAAAAAATTAAGTGTCCAAACTACAGGTGGTGTAGCTTGCTTAACAGCCGGGATAATCCGCTGACTAGCAGACACTGCTACTAGGCACAAAGTATTTCCTGGGCTAGATGCAGTTAAAAATTTGTAAGTAGATACTCTCGTTGGATGCTGAGAAAGCATTCCATAGAGTCTCCTGGCACGCCATATATGATTCTCTTAAAAAGCTTGGGGTAGGGGTCTAGGGGACCCTTTTATAGCCAAAATCACGGCCCTGTATCACAATACGTCACCTAGGCTGAAGATAAATGGAACTGTAGCACCGAGGGCTCGGTTGCTACAGACGTATTGCACCTCACCCAGAGGTGTGATATCTCACTCTCAGATAAGGATGGAGTGTGGATCAGGACCCGACACCTGCATGCATTACACCACATTGCCGTGGGGCAGGGCGACCAATATGCCCCTGAGATGGGCACGACAGTCCCTGTCCCTGGCTGGAGTGGGGGGAGGGAACACTGAGGAAGGGGAACCCTGCAGTGCAGGAGCAGGGAGGAAGCAGTTCCTGGGTGCATTGAGAAGGGAGTATAAAAGGTGGGCACCATCTTAGTTCAGTGCAGAGAAGTCTGAGCAGAAGTGGCAGGGAGCAGGGGCTCTGCATGAGCTCTGCTCCGGAGGCGGGCCTAGTAACAGAGGCCCAGGCCTGCAAGAGGGAGAAGGAAGGAAGAGGAGCAGAGAAGGCTCCAGGAACGAGGAATGAAGGGATCCCAGGGGTGCGGACGGGCGAGTCGCCACCGCACGCCCGAATCCACCTGCGTGGAGGGGTCAGGCCAAAGGGGGAGACCGGTCCCCGAACTAGTGGAGGCAGGAAACGACCCTCAGCTAGAAACCGGAGGCTCTGACATTTTATGTGGCGCAGCCCCTTTGTCCACCCGCTAGGAAGGCACCACAAAGGGTCAGGGAAACTGGCGCCAAGTTTACCAAGAGGAGGCCCGAGGCAGCCGGACAGAAGTGTTGGTAAGAAAGGCCAGACAAAGGACACACAAAGGGGGTCCTGTGAAGCGCTCCAAAGTTATCTGGGAGTTGTCTGAGCCCCTCACCTGGTGAGCACAGTACGACGTGGGCAGCCGTTACCTGCAGACGTGGTCTGGATAATAAGAACTGTGAGTAAAGGCCCTGAACTGCATCACTGACTCCGTGTCGTTACTGCTGCTGCCCTGCACCATCACCCCCATCCTCCGCATACACTGCCCTGAGGCTATACTCCTCCCGTGGGGAGTTATGCTACGCTCTGCTGCACCCACAACACCAGCCTTAGCGGTCTGCCCTGTAGCGGCGGTTCACTCTGACCGCAATCCACGGGTGGCGTAGTCGGACATTTAAACATCAAAACCACATAAATAGTTCCGCCACTGGTTTGACCGCCCTGAGCCACGGAACCGGATCGCCGCCACGAAGACTACAACCACCAGCATCCACCAAAAAGGGTCCGGCTCCGGGTGTCCCAAGGCCCAGGGGGTGCGTCAGAACATTTTCATCACCTTTCACAATCACCAATGGGACAAGGCAGGGATGTCCTCTGTCTCCTCTCTTATACATCCTAGTGACGGAGCACCTGCTCTCATCAATTCGCCATAACCCCAATATTAGGTGGATTGAGGTGGGAGGCACCGAGTACAAGTGCTCTCTATTTGCTGATGATGTCCTAGTATATATCACTCAATCACATATATCCATCCATGCTGTTATGGCTGAAATAGATCACTTTGTTACATGGTAAAATTTTAAAATCAATGCAGCGAAGTCTGAGGCCCTCGATGTCTCCCTCCCTAAATCCATATAGGATTCCATCCAGTCCAACTTTCCCTTTGCCTGGCCCTCACAGGGTATCAAATACTTAGGAATTCCTATTCATAGAGACCTCTCCCATCTATGTTATCTTAATTTTGGGCCCTTTATTGAACAATTCCATACAGACCACGGTTGGCAAGTTAGAACTGTAAGATTCACTACGTGAACCACTGGTGTTTTGTGGAAAAGCACATGTACACCGCGTTCCAAATTATTATGCAAAAAGTGTTTAGGAGTGATAAGGGAAGAATTTGTTTGTTTGTCAGTTAAACTCATTGATGGTGATGTGTGTCAGGGCTCTTTATATCACTGTAAGCAATTGCAGACACCTGTGCTAATTAGTTTGGCAGGTGTGTCCAATGAAAGGCAAGACTACTTAAGAAGGCTCTCTCACATTATTAAGCAGCCTACATTTTCTGCCAAAATGGGAAAGAAAAAGGATGTGTCGGCTGCTGAGAAGCAACAAATTGTGGAGTGTTTAGGTCAAGGCATGACTACAATCAACATTGTGCGATGATCAGGATGAAGTGTCTTGGCAATCAAGAAGTATGTAGCTGATTCACAGTACACACGTGTGCGTGCTGATAAGGGCAAATTGAGGACTCTTTCCTACAGGCAATTACGTCAGGTTGAAAGAGCAGCGGCAAAAAAGCCTTGTCATAGCAGCAGACAAGTTTTTGAAGCTGCTTGTGCCTCCAACGTCCCCCGAACAACAAGATGCAGGGTCCTTCAGAGGTTTGCAGCTGTGCATACGCCATCCTGTCGACCTCCTCTATCCACTTCACACAAGCAGAAACGGCTCCAGTGGGCCAAACATTACATGAAGACTGATTTCAAAACTGTTTTGTTCACGGATGAGTGCCGTGCAGCGCTCGATGGTCCAGATGAATGGAGTGGAGGATGGCTGGTTGATGGACACCCCACGCAAACACGGCTACAGCGCCAACAAGGAGGAGGTGGAGTAATGTTTTGGGCTGGAATCATGGAGAGAGAGATTGTCGGCCCCTTTAGGATCCCTGAAGGCGCTAAAGATGAACTCCATAATGTATGTGGATTTTCTCAAACAGCACTTCCTGCCATGGTTCAAGAAGAAGAACCGTGTATTTCACAGCAAGATCATTTTTCTGCATGATAATGCACCATCTCATGCTGCACATAAAACATCTGCATCTCTGGCTGATATGGGCATAAAAGGGGACAAACTTATGGTGTGACCCCCATGCTCCCCTGACCTCTACCCCATTCAGAACCTTTGGAGCATCATTAAAAGGAGTGTCTATGATGGCGGGAGGCAGTTCACATCTAAGCAACAGCTCTGGGAGGGTATTCTGTCCTCATGCAAAACAATTGAAGCAGAAACCATCCAAAACCTGACAAATTCAATGGACGAGAGAGTTCAGAAGCTCCTTTCGAACAAGGGGTCCTATGTGAAAATGTAACATCACCTAGAATAAAGTTTTGAGTTGAAAACTGTTTGATTTCAGTTTCTAACAACCTGCTAATGCTTATAATTTCAAAAATGACCATTTTTTTGGTCTTTATTAAAATGAAAAGGTTGATCGAAAAGTTTGGGGGATCTAAGAGTGTGGCAACCCAGTAGTCATGATTACTTCGAATTCTGACAATATGAGGGTCATGCTGCAGGTAGTGCAGCAAGAAGGCACTTATGTGTCTTGCGCATCTCGGAGCCCCAAAATTATTTTCCGGGCTAGATGCAGCTAAAAATTATTTTTAATTTTAAATCTGGTGAAGCTTATTATAGATGGCCTAATAGGATCAGTGCTGCACACTGCTACAAAGCCCAAATTATTTTCCAGTCAAGATACAGATAAACATGATTAGTAATTTGAAAGCTTAAAACGGTTGGTAGGGTGATTTTAAACAATCATCAAGCTTTTACTCTCCCCAGGATGACACAGGGGTAGAAAAGTCGTTTCGGATCCATGATTTGTTCATCTTTATGAACGTGAGTCTGTCTACATTATCAGTGGAGAGCCGCGTGCGCTTATCTGTCAGCACACCACCAGCAGCGCTGAACACACGTTCAGACAGAACGCTGGCTGCGGGGCATGACAAGATCTCCAAGGCGTAAGTGGCTAGCTCCGGCCATTTATCCAGATTGGAAGCCCAAAAAGAGCAAGGGTCCAGTGACACAGTCGTGGCTTCAATGTTTACTTGGAGATACTCCTGTACCATCGTC
Organism: Phyllobates terribilis; assembly: GCF_046119375.1. NCBI lineage: Eukaryota > Metazoa > Chordata > Amphibia > Anura > Dendrobatidae > Phyllobates > Phyllobates terribilis. The sequence continues at coordinate 20,785,983 of NW_027362768.1, forward strand.
TCTAGGCGTTGACTATGTGTCAGACTTCTTGTCTCCTGTGGCCTTGCAAAGGATGGGCTAAAAAAGTGGTGAAATGATTCCGCAAAATTGATGTTACCAGCAGATACTGTGGTTGTTACGGTTTGAGTGCTGAACACTTGACGGTCCCACGGTTGGCAAGTTGGAACTGTGAGATTCACTACGTGCACCACTGGTATTTTGTGGAAAAGCACATGTAAGATTCTGCAACAGTCTCTGCTGATACTCCTGCATGCGTGCATCCCTTTCTATGGCAGGAATAATTTCTGCAAATTTACTTTTGTACCGGGGATCTAACAGTGTGGCAACCCAGTAGTCAGGATTATTTCTAATTCTCACAATTCGAGGGTCATGTTGCAGGTAGTGCAGCAAGAAGGCACTCATGTGTGTTGCGCATCCAGGAGCACCAAGTCCCTGTTGTGTTGGTGGCGAGGTAACAATCATGCTTCCTTCCTCTGTCCTCTCCCCCCAACCTCGCACAACAGAAATGTGATCAAGGTCTCCCTCATCTGATGAGTCTTCCATCAGTTCGTCCTCCACTTCTTCCTGGGCTCCTGCACCTTCCTCACTAGTTTGGCTGCTACCATGCGCCCTGGTAAAATCATCTCCCCCACCCTCACATGCCTGCCGCCTTGGTGCTGCCGACCGTCTGGACCTTGCAGATGTTAGCCCTTCCGCATACAACTCCTCCTCCTCTACTTCCTCCACCTCCTCTTGTGCCACCACCTGACTCCGAATTCTGTTTAACATGTGCTCCAGCATGTAAATCACCGGAATAGTCATGCTGATAATGGCATCGTCAGCACTAAACATCTTCGTCGCCATTTCAAAACTGTGCAGAAGGGTGCATAGGTCCCTGATCTGAGACCACTCCTCCAGCGTGATTTGCCCCACCTCTGAATCTCTTTGGCCCAGGCTATACGTCAGAACGTATTGCACCAGGGCTTGTCGGTGCTGCCACAGTCGCTGCAACATGTGCAGAGTTGAATTCCACCGGGTAGGCACATCGCATTTTAGCCGGTGAAGTGGCAGGCCCAACGACTTCTGTAGAGATGTAAGTCGCTGAGCTGCGGGATGCGAACGGCGGAAGTGAGCACACAGCGACCGTGCCCTCTGCAGAAGGCCATCTAGTCTGGGATAGTGGGCTAAAAATTGCTGGACAACCAGGTTCAACACGTGAGCCATACAAGGCACGTGTGTGACATTGCCCCGGCGAAGGGCCGCACCCAGGTTTGCAGCATTGTCGCACACGGCCTTCCCTGGTTTCAGGTCCAGTGGAGACAACCATTCATGAAATTGGTTCTCCAGAGCTGACCACAACTCCTCAGCTGTGTGACTCACATTTCCCAGACATTTCAATGTAAAAACCGCCTGATGACGTTGAGCCCTACTGCCAGCATAGTAAGGAGGTGTGCAGGATCCCTTCTGCGCAGTTAGAAAGCTTGTGGCATGACCAGACAGGCTTTGGGTGCAGGTGGAAGACCGAGAGGAGGTTGAGGAGGCAGAAGCAGTGGAGGAACTTTGACATAAAGAGGATTGACGCACAACTCGTGGGGACGGCAAGACTTGGACAGCAGCCCCTTGTCCTGCTGTCACCATAGTTACCCAGTGCCCAGTCAGCGACATGTAACGCCCCTGTCCATGCCTACTCGTCCAAGTGTCTGTGGTGAAATGCACCCTGTCACACACAGAGTTTCTCAAAGAAGCGGTGATGTTGTGTGGACATGCTGGTGGAGCGCAGGCACACCTTTCTTTGAGAAGTAGTGCCGACTGGGCATCTGGTACTGGGGCACTGCGACGGACATAAGGTCTCGAAAATCCTCTGTGTCCACCAGGCGGAAAGGCAGCATTTCTGTAGCCAAGAGCTTGCAGATGGTGAAATTCAACCTCTTAGCTTTCTCATGGCTAGGAGGAAATGGTCTTTTACTTGTCCACATCTGAGGGACCGAGGGCTGGCTATTGTGCTTAGACGGGGTTGATAAGGGTGTCCCCGGCAAACTGCCGGTCTGTGAGGAAGATGCAGGCGGACATGTTAGGTTGCCTTGATCCAAAGGTGGTGCTATCGATGTCGGACAGCGCTCAAGACCAGCTGGTGTTACCACCTCCAAAGAAAATGATGACCTGCCAATCACGCTGGCTGTTGCGGGTAAAGAGGTGGCAGGTCTGCGCCCCAAAACAGGTGTGACTGCTGTCCCCCCAGTCACAGAGGATGAAGAGGCCGCGGATGCACAAGATATGGCAGACGGTGGTTGGCCCGGCCGGCTAGACCGCATTGTAGCACACTGAGCTTCCCACTGCAACTTATGCTTCATGTCCATGTGCCGGTTCATGCATGAAGTACTCAAACTATGTATTTTTTGGCCTCTACTTAGCTTTTGCTGACAAATGTTACAGATAACACGAGTTGGGTCATCTTTATCGATCTGAAAAAATGCCCAGGCTATGCAAGGCTTAGCACCCATGCGACCTGAAGAGCCACCACGACTTGTGGTGAGAGGCAGAGTTGTGTTTGAGGATGCAGTTGTTGACGTGCTTCCAGTACTACGTCTCTGTCCAGGAAGGCGCAACCTGACCTCGTCGTCACTAGCATCTTCCTCCACCTCCTCTGCTGACCTCATCTCTTGGCTGACTGTGGGTTGACAGTAAGTGGGATCTCCGACCTCATCATCATCACCCTGTGCGTTATCACACCCGTCGTCCTCAGAGCCAACCTGTTCCTGCCCTGACAAAAAACTAAAGTTGTCGCTCCAATCAGGTATTTGAGTCTTATCATCATCTTCCTCATTGTCTCCACCAACCGGAGTTACAGTTTGGGAATGAGGGTCTACATTATGGTCAGAACCTTCTGCGTCTGGTCCTAGATCCGACTCATAAAGATTCTGGGCATCAGTGCAGATCATTTCCTCGTCTGGATTCACAGAAGCGCTGGAGTCGACCTCTGATTCCCAGGCTATAGTATGAGTAAACAGCTCTGCAGACTCAACCATCTGTTCTACCTCATACTCAGACGGGCAGCTGGAGATTTGGGAGCTGTGAGGAAGCAAGTGCGATTTGGGTGACACCTTTGAGGACTGGAGTATTTGTGATGTTGAAGTTGATGTGGAGGAGAGCCCACTTAAAGGAGCACTTGATATCCGTTGAAGCACCTGCTGTTTTTGTGCCTCATCTGGAATTTGTAGCGATTGGCGTGGCCGTAAGAAAGGGATCTTATCACATTGTCCGCTAAAAGAAGTAGACATTTTAGTTTGGCTGGAAGATGGTCTTTCTTCTGCACCTACCCCACGGACACAACCTTTTTTCCCCTTCCCAACACGCCTATTCCCCTTTCCACCAGCAGCAGGCCTTTTTCCACTCATTTTGGTGGTTAACTAATTCACAACTCTGGAGTTGTTTGCACAAAAAAACAATGGATGGTAACCGAGCAGAGCTGAGTGGCCAAACTGTGGTATTAGGCCAAAACTATTGGCTGGGTTAGATGCAGAAAAAAATTATTTTTAATTTGCAACCTGATGGAGGTCAGTATAGATGGACTAATAGACCAAGTCCCACACACCGCTAGAAGCCCAAATATTTTTTCAGAGCTAGATGCAGAAAATTTTTTTATTCAATTTGCAACCTGATGGAGGTCAGTATAGATGGACTAATAGACCAAGTCCCACACACTGCTAGAAGCCCAAATATTTTTTCAGAGCTAGATGCAGAAAAAAATTATTTTTAATTTGCAACCTGATGGAGGTCAGTATAGATGGACTAATAGACCAAGTCCCACACACTGCTAGAAGCCCAAATATTTTTTCAGAGCTAGATGCAGAAAAAAATTATTTTTAATTTGCAACCTGATGGAGGTCAGTATAGATGGACTAATAGACCAAGTCCCACACACCGCTAGAAGCCCAAATATTTTTTCAGAGCTAGATGCAGAAAAAAATTATATTCAATTTGCAACCTGCTGGAGGTCAGTATAGAAGGACTAATAGAACAAGTCCCACACACTGCTAGAAGCCCAAATATTTTTTCAGAGCTAAATGAAGAAAAAAATTATTTTTAATTTGCAACCTGATGGAGGTCAGTATAGATGGACTAATAGACCAAGTCCCACACACTGCTAGAAGCCCAAATATTTTTTCAGAGCTAGATGCAGAAAAAAATTATTTTTAATTTGCAACCTGATGGAGGTCAGTATAGATGGACTAATAGACCAAGTCCCACACACTGCTAGAAGCCCAAATATTTTTTCAGAGCTAGATGCAGAAAAAAATTATTTTTAATTTGCAACCTGATGGAGGTCAGTATAGATGGACTAATAGACCAAGTCCCACACACCGCTAGAAGCCCAAATATGTTTTCAGAGCTAGATGCAGAAAAAAATTATATTCAATTTGCAACCTGCTGGACGTCAGTATAGAAGGACTAATAGAACAAGTCCCACACACTGCTAGAAGCCCAAATATTTTTTCAGAGCTAAATGAAGAAAAAAATTATTTTTAATTTGCAACCTGATGGAGGTCAGTATAGATGGACTAATAGACCAAGTCCCACACACTGCTAGAAGCCCAAATATTTTTTCAGAGCTAGATGCAGAAAAAAATTATATTCAGTTTGCAACCTGATGGAGGTCAGTATAGATGGACTAATAGAATGATGCTATGCCCAAAAGATTTTACTTCACTAGGTGCAGTAAAAAAATTGGTATTCTATACACAGGTGGTATATCTTGCAACACAGATAGGCTACTCCACTGACTAACACACTCTGCAATAGGCCAAAAAGGATTAGCTTTGCTAGATTCAGCCAAATGCTGTGAAAAAAACTTGCACAGCACTGGCACAGACCTGCCTGGCAAAAACTGATAGGAACTGATGTAACCTAGTCCTGAAAAGGACTCCAATTACAATTAGTCTTTACTCCCACAATCTATCTATTTAAGAGCACAGACCTGCCTGATAAAAGTCGTAGGAAATGCTGTAACCTAGTCCTTAAAAGGACTGCAATCACAACTATTCCCTACTCCCAAGCTATCTGTATATTTGTGCGAAAATTGGCTTGAAATTAACAAGGTATAGCGCACACAGCAACAGCGGTGCCGTCTAACACGCAGCTGCAGCAGTGAGAAAATGGTGGCGACGGGGAAAATGGCTTGGTCTTATAGGGCAAGGACATGTGACATACACTGCCAATCACACATGCCCTTGCTTGTGTGAAAAAAAGCACTTCGCTCCGTGTGTGCGCTGCTGATAGGCTGACAGATTGCACCTCCCCACTGCAAATGCGGGAAAGAGAAAAAAAAATGGAGATCTTCATTGTTCCTGCAGAGATCCATCCCCTGCCCCTCCCCCCGCCCCGCTGTACACTCAAACTGCGTATTAACATTAATTTTCATCATTACTGAGAAAAAATCCAGTTATGATTTTGGTGCACGAACAGTTATCGAACATAGCCTCGAACAGCCGAATTTTTCTCAAATTGTTCGTGTTCGCCGACCGGCTCGAACACCGCCCAAAACAGCTCGAATTTGAGATTGGCGAACAGTTCGAGTAGAACAACGCTCATCTCTACTAAACACTCCACAATTTGTTGCTTCTCAGCAGCCGACACATCCTTTTTCTTTCCCATTTTGGCAGAAAATGTAGGCTGCTGAATAATGTGAGAGAGCCTTCTTAAGTAGTCTTGCCTTTCATTGGACACACCTGCCAAACTAATTAGCACTGGTGTCTGCAATTGCTTACAGTGATATAAAGAGCCCTGACACACATCACCATCAATGAGTTTAACTGACAAACAAACAAATTTGATACCCTGTGAGGGCCAGGCAAAGGGAAAGTTGGACTGGATGGAATCCTATATGGATTTGGGGAGGGAGACATCGAGGGCCTCAGACTTCGCTGCATTGATTTTAAAATTTGACCATGTAACAAAGTGATCTATTTCAGCCATAACAGCATGGATGGATATATGTGATTGAGTGATATATACTAGGACATCATCAGCAAATAGAGAGCACTTGTACTCGGTGCCTCCCACCTCAATCCACCTAATATTGGGGTTATGGCGAATTGATGAGAGCAGGTGCTCCGTCACTAGGATGTATAAGAGAGGGGACAGAGAACATCCCTGCCTTGTCCCATTGGTGATTGTGAAAGGTGATGAAAATGTTCTGACGCGCCCCCTGGGCCTTGGGACACCCGGAGCCGGACCCTTTTTGGTGGATGCTGGTGGTTGTAGTCTCCGTGGCGGCAACCCGGTTCCGTGGCTCAGGGCGGTCAAACCAGTGGCGGAACTATTTATGTGGTTTTGATGTTTAAATGTCCGACTACGCCACCCGTGGATTGCGGTCAGAGTGAACCGCCGCTCCAGGGCAGACCGCTGAGGCTGGTGTTGTGGGTGCAGCAGAGCGTAGCATAACTCCCCACGGGAGGAGTATAGCCTCAGGGCAGTGTATGCGGAGGATGGGGGTGATGGTGCAGGGCAGCAGCAGTAATGACACGGAGTCAGTGATGCAGTCCAGGGCCTTTACTCACAGTTCTTATTATCCAGACCACGTCTGCAGGTAACGGCTGCCCACGTCATACTGTGCTCACCAGGTGAGGAGCTCAGACAACTCCCAGATAACTTTGGAGTGCTTCACAGGACCCCCTTTGTGTGTCCTTTGTCTGGCCTTTCTTACCAACCCTTCTGTCCGGCTGCCTCGGGCCTCCTCTTGGTAAACTTGGCGCCAGTTTCCCTGACCCTATATGGTGCCTTCCTAGCGGGTGTAGCGAGGGGCTGAGCCACATAAAATGTCACAGCCTCCTGTTTCTAGCTGAGGGTCTTTTCCTGCCTCCACTAGTTTCGGGGACCGGTCTCCCCCTTTGGCCTGACCCCTCCACGCAGGTGGATTCTGGCGTGCGGTGGCGACTCGCCCGTCCGCACCCCTGAGATCCCTTCGTTCCTCGTTCCTGGAGCCTTCTCCGCTCCTCTTCCTTCCTTCTCCCTCTTCCAGGCCTGGGCCTCTGTTACTAGGCCCGCCTCCGGAGCAGAGCTCATGCAGAGCCCCTGCTCCCTGCCACTTCTGCTCAGACTTCTCTGCACTGAACTAAGATGGTGCCCACCTTTTATACTCCCTTCTCAATGCACCCAGGAACTGCTTCCTCCCTGCTCCTGCACTACAGGGTTCCCCTTCCTCAGTGTTCCCTCCCCCCACTCCAGCCAGGGACAGGGACTGTCATGCCCATCTCAGGGGCATATTGGTCGCCCTGCCCCACGGCAATGTGGTGTAATGCATGCAGGTGTCGGGTCCTGATCCACACTACATCCTTACCTGAGAGTGAGATATCACACCTCTGGGTGAGGTGCAATACCTCTGTAGCAACCGAGCCCTCAGGGTGCTACAGTTCCATTCATCTTCAGCCTAGGTGACGTATTGCGATACAGGGCCGTGATTTTGGCTATAAAAGGGTCCCCTAGACCCCTACCCCAAGCTTTTTAAGAGAATCATATATGGCGTGCCAGGAGACTCTATGGAATGCTTTCTCAGCATCCAACGAGAGTATCTAATTACAAATTTTTAACTGCATCTAGCCCAGGAAATACTTTGTGCCTAGTAGCAGGGTCTGCTAGTCAGCGGATTATCCCGGCTGTTAAGCAAGCTACACCACCTGTAGTTTGGACACTTCATTTTTTCAAAGGAAATGCTTCGGGACCACGGGATACTCAGTGAAGAGCATCAGGAGGCACCCCAAGGCATAGGGGCTGGGACTGGCAGTAGGATGCCTTGCGGTGGACAGCCGAGCTCGATCCTTATAAAAGCTTTTTAACTGCAGCAGCTTTAGTGGACGCTACTGGAGCTGGAATTACGCGGCTGCTGGCATGAGACTTGCCCTCCAATAGATCCTTGTAAATGGATTTAAAGTGTATTCATTCAAATTAGAGAGACAATTTAAATTAAAAAGCTTAGAGCTGCCTCCACCACAGGGGGGCTCGCTCGACCCACCAGCGGACAGGCACCAGTATTGGGAGAGGGGGGCTGGCCATCAGGGTTCACCGCGGCTCTGGCACAAACCCGGCGACACGGAGGTGGCACGGGCAGGAGCGGACTGGCCGTGTCGGCTTCTCACTTTTTGGATTTTAGAAGGGCATGACATGCCTATATCTGTGTCTCCCCCTCCTTTTACTCCTCCACCTCTTTTATTTTCGCATGACTATATGTACTTGTCACTTTTCCATGTGTTAGTTATGTCTTCTGAGCAGTTTGTCAGCTTTTGGACACCTTTGAAGGTGTTTTCTATGTGTTTCTATGTGTTTTTGTTTGCCTGCCATTGGTTTTAACGGTGTTCGAAGGTGTTCGACGAACAGTTCGACGAACAGTTCGGCGAACACACGGGTGTTCGACGAACCGAACCGAACTCGAACACTATGGGGGTGGCTCAACACTACTTGACAATATTGATGGGATCAGCTGGCAATCTAATGTGCATTGCAGCCTCTGGTCTCTTCCTGAGAGATGATGATGGGGTAGAGAAGGATTGGCACATTGGAATTCCAATAGCCGATCTTTTTGTTATCCTTTGAGATAAGCCGCTACCAGACTCCTCACTCATAGAGAACACAGGAACTCTCAGCCTGTCTGAGATACCTTGTGTGTTAGAGAACGATCGGCAAAAGGTATCTAAGGCCTCCTTCATGCGTCCGTGTTTAAACACGTACGTGAAAAAACGGTACAGATGCCATCAGTGTTTTCCATCAGTGTGTCATCCGTGTGTCATTAGTGTATCCATGTTTTCCATCAGTGTGTCATCCGTGTATCCATGTTTACCATCAGTGTGTTTTTCCTGTATGGATAGAGAAAGAATTAAATTACAAAGCTTCTCCTATACTTTGCAATGTTAAACACAGATGACACATGAATAGCACATGGATACACATGGAGAGGGGCCATGCCCACTAGACAGGTTCTGCCCGGGGGTATGCATATTGCTAACTTGACCGCCATTCCCAGGGCAGACAATGGTGAATCCTCACAGTGCACAGTGCCTGCACTGGGAGGATTCACAAGTGTACAGTTTCACAGAGTGACTGCAGACTTATAATTTTAGACCAGACAACTCATTTACTCGTAAATGTAATAGGCTGCATTTTTGTTTATTATTTTGTTGTTGTTGTTACGTCCATTACACTCTTTTCTGCTGGATCAAGGACGCTTATTCAATTAGAGGGTTCCAAACCCTCAACAATGGAGTCCTGGAAGGGACTGTATCCTTTTAAAAAATGGACCGTGTTCTTTAGAAAGGACTGAAATAAAAAAAGGTTTTGGTACCGTGTTAGCCAGTTAAAAATAGATTGCTCTCAGTGGGAAAAACAAAATAACAATCTTGTAGTTATGATACGTTTTAATGGCTAACAAAAAATAACAAAATAATAAAAATAAAATAAATGATGTTAGAAAGCAAGCTTTCGAGACTTCTTAGGGTATGTGCCCACGATGCGTACCAGCCTACATCCCCGATGCTCTGGAATAGCCATGTGGCTTCCACTCATTGTGCAAATGAGCGGGGCCAATTTGTTTTCACCTGCGGACTTTCCTTATAGAGGTTAGGTCTATGGGGAAAGCTCGCATGCGGACCCGCAAGAGAAATTGACCTGCTGCTGTCTGGAAAGACGGGCCACATGTCAGTTTCTGTGGGTGTGCCGCAGGTGCCCAGATACGCATAGTGGACATGGCATTTCTACAAATCCCATCCACTATACTGTAACATCTGCCCACTGTGGGTCTGGCGCTGCATAACACGCAGCATCAAACCCGCAGCGGCTCCGGATCGTGTGCACATACCCTTAGGCCTCTTCATCAGGCATGGTATAACAAAGTATATGAAAAAAACACAAATATGTACACAAATAGAGCAATTCAAGGCATAATAAATGGACATTTAAATACAAAAACAAACTGAGCTTAGAGAGTGAATCCCTAATTAGATTAGATTAGTGGTGTGAAAGTTTTATTGTCCCAATATTCCTGCAAGGTCAGAGACCAGGTGCCCTCCTGTCTCTTTAGCAGATTCTTCAGATATTGTAGTGAGCCATAAATCCTCCTAACAGAATTAGTCCTGTGTGGAGGGTATCAAAGACTCTAATAAGTTTGCATTCCCAGACTCTACGATGCTTTTGTGGTTTGAAGTTGCCCCTTAGTATGACAACTTTCATATTGCTTATGTTGTGTCCAAACAATATGAAAGTTGTCACAGGTGCCTAGCGTCACGGCAGAACACCTCAGCACATGTGACCCTTACACACTTGTAATCTGCAAATTTTAATACTTTCACTATAATGGGGATTCTTTGAAATAACAGACTCTGACCAGGGGTAAAATAAATGATGCTTCTAGAGATAAAGCAAACATTATTTTGTAATCTTAAGCAACTTATTTTTATTTCTTTTACTGCTGGAAAAGCAATGGTTTTCAAGCTTAAACTAATAGCGCTATTAGTGCTTTGTTGGGTTATTCAACATTAATTCTGTGGTTTGGAAAAAAGTAGTAAGGTAAAAATCTGCCACAGTGTGACATCTGTTGCAGTGCCTTCAGATGGTTAATTGCAACATCTATATCGAGAACACAGTGTAACAAAAGAAAGCAGCACTCCAATGGATAATCAGTGGAAAAGTGGTTTATTCACCCATACTGTATGTCCAATACAAATGTATATATTTATTACCCTGTCATTTGCTGACATGTAACTGTGATTCCGAGCATAGATAATGACTGGTTGGTGAAAATAGCTCATTAAAATTTCCAACTAATACATGATCCTTGACATTTCCTAGGATGTGTGAAAAGGAAGTTATACAAAGCTTGAATATCCACCCTCTAAAATTTTGAAGTTCAATTAATTGCCTTGGCTCTTAACGTAACATGTTCTGTCATTTGTAATACATTTATCCTTGTAGATTATTTACTTTACAAAAAAGTAGCAAGTGCTTAAAATCGCCCATCACAGACTCTTAGTTTTAATGCCTTATAGCAAAATTTGTTAGAAAAAAAACTTAGTGGAAATGTCTCTTTTGCATTCCAAACTTTCTGATGTATTTGACTCAAATAACTTCACTGTAAAAAAAATGGGAAAAAGACAAATCAACAGCTAGAGCAGGCGTATGTATAGTTTTTACTCTTGTTTCTTTCCGTGTAATTTAGTTTTTTTTCTTGAATTTTACAGTAATCATTATCAATAAAGGATATATTTTAGATTCTTTTTCTTCTGTACAGAAAGACTATATGCCATTAAGCTTTACCTTGAGCACAACACGTGGAGACAGAATTAAAAAAAAATGAAAGTGGTATCGCGTACCGGTTACGGATCCGGGTGGTGGAACCTCTGTGCTGCGGTGCAAGGAGGGACCCAGAGGGACGTAACTAGGTATCAACTCGGAGCGACCATGGTCATACGGCGGCTCAATCGACTCCGTGACCAGGGAGGGTCCGAGCAGAGGGACCAGGTGCTATTCTGAGGACGACCTTGTAAGGGAGCAGGTGACTCCTAGGGTACAGATGGCAGGGACTGACCGATACTGCAGATGGGCACAGCAGGCAGGCTGACGAGTGATCCGGGTAGATGGACTGGCTGACACGGCAGGCGACAGGCGGGAGCCTCTAGGTAGGCTGTCAGGTGGTCACGGCAGGTGACAGGCAGGAGCCTCTAGGTAGGCTGTCAGGTGGTCAAGGCAAGTATCGGGCAGGAGCCTCCAGGTAGGCTGACAGGTGGTCACGGCAAGTGACAGGCAGGAGCCTCTAGGTAGGCTGACAGGTGGTCACGGCAAGTGACGGGCATGAGCCTCCAGGTAGGCATGGCAGGTAGCAAGCAGGAGCCTCCAGGTAGGCACGGCAGGTAGCAAGCAGGAGCCTCCAGGTAGGCACGGCAGGTAACAAGCAGGAGCCTCCAGGTAGGCACGGCATGTAGCAAGCAGGAGCCTCCAGGTAGGCACGGCAGGTAACAAGCAGGAGCCTCCAGGTAGGCACGGTAGGTAGCGGGCAGGTGCTTCCAGGTAAGGAGGCGGGCAGAGCCCATAGACAGACTGGTGGACTGAACGGAAGACAGACTGTCGGGTTGGAGAGTAGTCAGGCTGGCGGACTGGACTGGTAGTCAGGCTGGCGGGCAGGACTAGTAGTCAGGCTAGCAGCGGGACCTGAGGGCTGAAGCAGAGGTAAGTACACTATGCAACAACTATTGCTCGGGCACCTCCATTTTGGAGGACGTGCTTTATATATGGGAGGACCTCCGGCAATTGGCCGGGGGACTCCTTAGGGCACCAGCAGCAGGAAGAGGAGCGCTGGCAGGGGGCAGAGACGCCGATGCTACAGTACCTACTTCTAGAAAACTTGGAAGTGATTGTTTTGGTCATCAGTGCGTGTTTCCTCTTGCTCCTATTCGTGTGGTTGATGTACAGGATAGTCAAGGATTAGTGTAAGGGTTAACATATTGCACACTTGATCTAGTGGATGAGACCTTCCCACTACACCTTGAGCAAGTCTAGTGGGTGAGAGAGCTGTGTGAGCCTTCCCACTACACCTTGAGCTATACTAGTGGGTGAGAGAGCTGTGTGAGCCTTCCCACTACACCTTGAGCAAGTCTAGTGGGTGAGAGAGCTGTGTGAGCCTTCCCACTACACCTTGAGCTAGTCTAGTGGGTGAGAGAGTTGTGTGAGCCTTTCCACTACACTTTGAGAACTCATTCTGACTTGCTGTAGGAGTGTGGCCTGTTAACAAGGTTTCAGGCACACCAGAAGGGCCATGAAAAAAAAGTGGAAAATCCAGCAACCGCAAAATTCATTAAAACATCACATTTATTCGTAGATTAAAACATGAAAAAGTAAAATTTAAAAGTAAATTTAATTTTTTAATGTTTTAATCTACAAATAAATGTGATGTTTTAATGAATTTTGCAGTTGCTGAATTTTCCACTTTTTTTCACAGTTCACTTGCTCAGGAAACCAGCCTGAGGCCTCCGTGCACCACACCCTTATTCCAGGCATTTCTCAACTCGATGAGCTGATGTTTGCTTCATTGTATTTTTCTACACCAGAAGGACATTTGCAGAAGGTGGAATGCTGGAGGAACAAGTTGAGGCCATGAGCAACTTGCCTATTGTGCAGCCCTGGGACCCAATGCAATTAAAAACCGCTAAACATGTAGTAAAAAAAGGGTAAGGAAAGAATGTATTAAAGAATGTGGGAACAATGCTTAAAAATGAAAGTATGTCTTCCCCCACCCCCCTAGGAAGTCAGCAACCCAGCAACAAATGTGCACCTTGTTTTTATCCCCTTTGAACTTGTTCCCACCTTGACTGTAAGGCTGTGTGCCCACGATGCATTTTTTAAGCGTTTCCGCAGTGGCAAAAACGCTTCAGAAACGCTTAAAAAACGAATGGTAGAAGGCCTGCCATGTTCCCCAATGATAATCCGCATGTGCTCTGCACATGCTGCGGAAATTTCCGCTGCGGATTATCATTGCGGAAAAAAACGCAGCAATACCAATTATTTTGCGGAAGCGCTGCGTTTTCACCGCCATTGACTTGCATTAGAACGCATGTATTCCGCTTCACTAGATAAGCACATGCAGAATACATGCGCTCAATGTGCGGCTGGTACCCAGGTCTAGAGGAGAGGAGACTCTCCTCCGGACCCGGGTACCATAGACACTGTTAAAAAAAAAAAAAGAATAAAATAAAAAATAAATATGATACTTACCTTCTGACGGCCCCCGGTGCGCTCCTCCTCCCTTGCCGGCAGATCGCGATGGACTGGAGGACCTGCGCTGACGTCATAGTCATGTGACGGGTCACGCGACGCTGACGTCGGCAGATCCTTCAGTGTACCGCGATCTGCCGGCAGTCAGCACCGAGCGAAGCAAGACTGCAGGGGCCATCGGAAGGTAAGTATAGATTTATTTTTTATTTTTTGACATTCTCTCGGGTCACACTATATAAATCCATGCCGTTTGCATGGATTTATATAGTGTGACCAAGTTGACAAGCACTTTCCAAGTGATGCTAAAATCGCTTGGAAAGCGCTTGTCAACCCGCATGTGACGCGCCCAGGGGATGGGGACAGACTACTCGGCGCCCGGGCCTTGCTGTTCGTTTTTGGGGGATGTCGCGGTGGCCGGCTCCCAAGCCCATACCCTGGGGCCACTCTTAAAAGCAAGGAAATAATGGGGAAAGTTGTATGGGATAGGGGAAATGTTCGTGACGCCACCCGTTGTGTCTTGTGAGGATCACCAGCACTGCTACAGTCCTCTGAGGCCGGTGATCAGGCAGCTTAGATGGTGCGGCTCCCCACAGGTGGAGCGGGGCCTCAGGGCAGCGTAAGAGAAGGGATGCAGGACAGAGGGGACCCAGCCGGGTCAGGAGAAGAACAGGCACACTCACAACAGTACACTTCAGTACCTTTACTGGTGGTGTTTCAGGCACGATCCAGGGCACTGCAGGGTGAAGGGTGCATTTCAGGACTCTCCCCAGTGAGAGGGTGTGGGGCCTCCTGTTCCTTGCCTTTTCCTGTTAAGTTTATGACCTGCCTGGAGCTAGGCCTAACTTGGTCTCTGTCTTGCACCTGCTGACCTGGTGGTAGGGCCTTCTGTTGGAGATCACACTCCCTGGTCTCTTGGGCCTCAGTGACTCCTGACCCTGGTATGACGGTCAGCTTTTGGTATTCCTGGGACATGTAGTTCGCCAGGGGTTCCGGTTGTCTCTGTTGGTCCTATAGATCCCTGCAGACGCGGACCCGGTGTCCGGTAAATGGTCTTGGGGTGAGCTGGCTAAGCTCCTCTGCCCCCTATGTAGCTCGCTTACTCCACTTGCCTTCGGCAGCTCGGGGTCCTCACTTGGCTTCACACTGGCAGTAGGCCTCGCTACTCTTCACCGCTCTTATGGCGTCGGCATGCCTTAGGCTCACTAGTCTGAGCTTTATGAGTCTGAACTCTCTCTAGAGGGACTGGAACTACCTCTGTCCCCTGAGGAAACTGTTCTCTAGACTGACTGCCTAGCTCCACCTTCCCTATTTATATTCCTAACGGGCTCCCTCTGGTGGTCTGAGGTGGAAGGTGGAGGTGTGTGTATGCTGTGAGGGCCTCTTGTGGAGGAATCCATCCATGCACCCCTCTAGGATCTGTAGCACCAATGCACAGCAGGGCGCCACACATGCAGAAATGCATGTTAAGAACGCTTCACATCCGCATGTCCCTGGCAGGAAAAACGCATGTACAATCCGCATGCGTTTTTTTCTGCCAGGGAGATGCAGAAACGCTCAGGAAAAATCCGGAGCATTTCTGCATCGTGGGCACATAGCCTAACAATGTGAGGAAAGGAGGCAGAATTTTTGATTGACACTGATGCTAGGGCTGGACATGTAGCTGGTGCAGCTGCACTAGGGCCCCAAGGTGGAGAGGAGGCCCTTGCAGGGAGGTTAATAATGAGAAATCTGGCCAATCACTTGGAGCTTCGGGGGCCCCATGGCCAGATTGTCCTAATCAAAGGCAGCATGCAGGTCATGGAGAGATCCTGCAGCTCCACTGCCTACAGTAGAGAATGGAATCTGAGCCGCACTAACCCATCCTCAGCTTGCTGCCTGGCACTTTTTCTGTGACACAGGTGCTCGCGGCTTGATGTTTGTCAGCATGCAGAGCACACCTGTGTCATTTAGAAAGTTCCCAGCAAGAAGAGAAAATCAGCGATGCTGCAAGGGACTATACAGAGAGGAGAAGGAGGAGGGGGTTGGTATGGGATTACGGGGCATTAGAGGGACTTCAGGGACTTTTAATAAAAAAGTGGAGGGGGAGGAGAACATTCGATATATATTTAAAATGAATTGGGTGGTGGGGGATCATGCTGAGTCCCTGATAGCATTATACTGAACTGTTGGGTGGGGGAAGACACTATCAGGGACTTGTAGTGAATTGAGAGGTGGCAGAGGATTCTAAGTACCTGATAGAATCCTCCCCCACCCCCAATTCATTATAAGACCCTGATAACGTCTTCTCCCTCCCCACAAGTCATTACAAAGTGTCCTTTCCCTCTTACCTCCTCCTCTTCCTCTCCTCAATAAATTATAAACTGCTGATAGGGTCTTCTCTCTCCCCACAATTCATTATGACACTATCATGGACTTATAATGAAAGGGGGGACACAGGACAAGAACTGAGGCTTTGTACATATGTACAGAATTTGCAGCAGAAAAGCTGTTAGTGTCCGCCTTTGACTGGTGCAGCCAGGAAGGTGGTGCACAGAGACTTGATATGACCAGACATGATTACCAACAATATTGTGGAGTGTGGGGGGGGGGTAGAGGGACGGCTGACTGACGCTCCCCTGATTAAATGGATGAAACTGAAATTTCTGATTTGTCAAGATGTGCTTGCAAAACTTATTGTTAGTGAAAATACTCCTATGAATTTTCTGGTGGCAGTTTTGTTGAGTACTATCCAGGCTACTATATAATACACTGCTGAAGGTATTACAACCACAAGTCTCCTCTCAGATAAGCACTTATTCAAACTTGCAAGAATGGTGTATATGTCAAAATTTGGAAGAACATCTCATGCCAGATTGAGGATATGGAAATGCATCAGCTGCCAGACATCTCGTGGGCAAAGGGAAACACTGATCAAGGGCAACTCCCTGTCCCTCCGGTCATAAGTAAATTGAAAGAGGGAACCACCCCTGCATGTTTAATGCAATTTCTCTTAAGGCCAGCCCAGGCAAAGGCCCTGACTAGGGATATAACAGAATACAGCTACACAGATGCCCTGGTACAAAAAAACCTCTCCCTGTAACACCACCTTGTGCCCAATTAAGAAAAAAGGACCTAAAGGTTCCATTGATGCTTACCAAATAGTCCATGATTTGAGGGCTGTTAATTATGTGACAGAGAGTGTAGCCCTGACTGACTAAAGGTGCTAAACATCTGACTTAGAAGAAGAAATAAGTAATACAAAATTTCTCCTCACCCAGGTCACACTGACAGCTATGCATGTTTTTGGGCTTAGTGTCTTATTGCAGACCCTGGATCATATCAGCCTCCCAAATGACGCAACCGCTCTATGACAGTTTGTCATCAGACCCCTTTGATCTCAACCAAGAAGCTGTTGATTCCTTTCATTCTCTCAAATTGCTCAATGTGTTAGCCCTGGCCCTACACTTTTCAAACTATGATCAGACATTTTCCTTGTTCTACACAGAACAAGCAAGTCATGCTACTGCAGTCCTGACTCAACAGCATGGTGATTAACAAAGACCAATAGCTTACTACTCAGCCCAATTGGATCCAGTTATTAAGGGGTTTCCCACATATGTCTGAGCTATAGCAGCTGCTGCAGTACTTTTAGGGAAATCATATGAAATTATGCTGACCTTTTCTTCTGACAATTTACTCCTCACATGACTTACATGCCATACACACACGGGTTCTGCCAAAACACCAGCCTATGGCAAGGCAACTCAGACTTGAACACACTCTTGTGACGTCTGAATATGTCAGTTTCAAAAGATGCATGGTTCTGAATCCAGCCAGCAGAAAAGAGGGAATTAATAACAGTGTTAGCAAGCAAGGAAGAGTATTTTGACATGATACATGAACAAGAATACATAGAACTAATGAGTCAGGAGACAACAGGTTTTTAACATGCTTAAAATAAACCAGTTTCGAATGCAGATTTTCCATTAACCTTCTGGATGGATGATCTACACTGGATATGTAGTGCTATCTTCATATGAGGCAATCCAAGCTAAACCACTTCTCATATGTAAGAGCAGGAAGCAGAGCTGAAGGCACTCACTGAAGAGTGTAGTCTGGCAAAAGGTAAAACAGACAATATTTACACAGACTTGATATATGCATTTGAGATCACACATGTTTATATCAACTGGTAAGCCCATTAAACATGCAGAACTGGTAAAACAATTAATTGGGGCATTTTTTTTAACAGTCCAGGTAGCCGTGATCAAGGTGAGAGCGCGCACAAATAGTGATTCCTTGATGGTAGGGGGCAAAAGTTGCTTTACCCTCAATTTTTTCACTTTTTCAAGGAATAGCACAAGAATATGGACCTCAACATTTGTTATCTAGTTTCCTCTGAGCATACTGATACCCCACATGTGGACAGAAATTTCTGTTTGGACAAACGGCAGGGCTCAGAAAGGAAGGGGCGCCATTTCAATTTTGGAACACAAATTTGGCTGAAATAGATTACAGGCACCATGTTGCATTTGAACAGGTCCTAAGGCACTCGAATAGTAGAAAATCCTCATAAGTGACCCCATTTTGGAAACTACACTCCTCAAGGATTTTATCTAGGGGTAAAAAATATAAAATAGGGGTGTAAAATTTCATTTTCTTCACAAAAATGTTGATTTAGCTCCAAATTTTTCACTTTTGCTAGTAGAAATGTGTCACCCTGGCCTGGATGCCACAAAATGTAATAAAGCTGTGTCTGAGAGCAAGGGGAAGGTTCTCTAGTCAGGGGAACATTAGCATGCAATACCTCCTGTCTCAGGCCAGTAGGGGAAGCCGGCTGCCCCTATAAAAGCTGGAACTGGGGACAGGGTTAGAGAGAACTGGATGACCTGTCTCAGTACTGAGACTTGTCCCGGAGCAGAGCAGGGACAGAAGGTTGTATTGCACCTAAGAGGAAGTGTGGCAGGAGGAGAGCCACAAGCCAGAGACAAGAGGCGAAGTGAGCCTGTCTTAGCAGATAAAGGACTTAATTTACCAGACTTTGGTGTCTGAGGCTGGGAGGATTCCACATCCCACAGCAGATAATCAGTCCGCAGGGGACTGTATGTTCCTTGGCCTAAGAAACCTGGGGGCTCTGCCACAACAGAAGGGACCAGTAAAGCCGTACCAGGCCGGGAGCAGAAAGGAACCCACGTCGCAGGCCATACAGGCAAGAGTACACGGAAAGCTCGGAAACGTGGGCTGTTACCCTATGAGGAGGAGATAGCCAGAAGGAGCACAGAAAGCACGGTAGGCCTACACCCTCACCCTGACCAGGGCCAATTTCCCCATTGCTCTCAGACATCCAGGTCCCCTCCTAGCCGGGACTGTTTATGGGTCAGTTTACCTGTTTTAGTAAAGGCCCTGGACTGCAACCTGTTGTCTGTGTGCTCCTTCGCGCCTCCAGCACTACCGGTACTGGGACTCTCACCACCATCACTCCCACCATCCATTATACTGCCCTGGGGCCGCACTCTTCCCGTGGGGAGTCACACTACCCTAGCTGCACACCTCATCAGCCCCAGCGGTCTGCATGCAGCGGCGGTTCCTAATAACCGCAATCCACGGGTGGCGTAGTTGGACATAATCATCAGCGCATAACGGACTACCACTGGCCTGACCACCCTGAGCCACGGAACCGGGTTGCCACTACTACTCCCATCGTTCCCCTACTGCCCGGATCCCAGTGCCCCACGGCCCAGGGGGCGAGTCAGATTTGGCGTAGTCGGCAGGATTGCAACCAACCCGCCACAAACGGGTATTGCGTGCCTGAAAAAGACTTTTCACTTACCTGAAAAGAGGTTTCCCGCCGTCCGGAGCCGTTTCCCACCATTTCCAGCCGTCTCCCGCCATCTTCCATCGGTTCCCGCCATCTTCAGCCATTTTCCCGCCATCAGACGCCCTCTTCAGGGCGCCGCGCGGGAAGAAGAGGGGCGTGGACGTCCA
The DNA here is from genome assembly GCF_046119375.1 of Phyllobates terribilis. Classification (NCBI taxonomy): domain Eukaryota; kingdom Metazoa; phylum Chordata; class Amphibia; order Anura; family Dendrobatidae; genus Phyllobates; species Phyllobates terribilis. Next base: position 20,805,675 of record NW_027362768.1, read on the forward strand.
AACCGCGCGAGACCCGAAGCTCCACCCCACGCACCGACACTGCGCAAGGTCCTGGAAGGGAGAGAGAGCGACGCAAGGTCCTCGTCCAGAGCAGCAGCAGCGGAGCCGCGGCCTACAGAAGAGGATCGTCGGAAGGTAGGCCACGCTTAACTAGGGGGGAGGAAGATGTCGGATACAGAGGCACCCACTACCACCAACGCAGCTGCAGCAGCGGTGATGCCATTTTCCCTGCCCTACATCCCTGGAGCGGCCTGGCTGCCCAAGTACTCAGGGGAGCCCCATGCCCTAACTGACTTTAAGGAAAGGCTGTACAGTTTGTTCAAAGTCTACCCCCTGACAGAGGAACAGAAGGTCAGCATATTAACAGGGCAGTTAACTGGTGCAGCCCAAAGGGAGGTAAAATCATGGCCCACTGAGGAGAAAAGGACCGTGAAGGGTATTCTGGCCCGGCTGCGGGGTACCTTTGACACACGTACCTCCGCTGAAATTAAAATGAGGTTCTATGGATGTAAGCAGCGGGCACAGGACAGCATCAGAGACTATGCCCTAAATTTGCAGGAAGCCTTGAGGGCCATCCAACAAGCTGACCCTGGCAGCGTGCAGGAAACGGATAAGCTACTAACAGAACAGTTTATAGAAGGCCTGGTGTCTAGCGCCCACAGGACCCAGCTGTGCCTCATGTTCTTTCAGAACCCTGATCTGACCTTTGCCCAATTCAAGGACAGGGCCATAAGGGTGCTCCGTGAATCCGCAACAAGTGGTGCTATAAACCCCCGGCGCCCTGCTCTCACCTACCACCAGGAGGCGGCGCCCTCCTCTTTGGACTCCATGGGGGCTGATGCACAGGCCCTGAACCAAGCCCCGTCGAAAGATCTGCACCACCAAGTCCAGGAGCAGACCAGGAGCGTCGCGGCGTTGACCAGGACCATCCAGGCGTTACAAGTGGACCCGTCAAGACCCATCGAGCTGGCTTCAAGTCCGGAGGATGTCCCATGGCGTCAACAGAGGAGGATCCCGTCGTTCCAAGGGAGGCCCACCGACCGCTACGCAGAGGATGGACAGCCCATTTGCCGCCGATGCAACCAGCCTGGACACATTTCCAGGTACTGTAATTTAAACGGGTCCAACCTGGGGCAGAGGGCCAACCCCCAGGCATAAGATCACCAGGCCCTTATAATTGGCGTAATAAGTACGTTGGGGGGCGCCCGGTTTTACCCGTGGTGCTGGACGGTATCCCCATGAGCGCCTTGCTGGATACTGGGTCGCAAGTAACCACTATCCCTTATGTACTTTTTGAAGCAGTATTGGACTGATGCTGATATCACACGGTATCCAGACAGTAACTTGAGCATCATCGCCAGTAATGGCTTACCCGTGCCGCAGATGGGGTTCAAGGAGATGACCATTAAGATTGGTAAAGTTGAACTGCCGGCACAGGGAGTAATTATTGTGGACATTGACCGTCGTGAAAGTCACCCTAAAATAACTGGGGGTTCTAACGTGATTGAAAATTGTCTTTCAGAGGTAATTGTAATTCTACAACAGGTGGCGGTGAATGCTAGTTCCAGCCAACAGCGAGTCCTCAACAAGGAGATAAAAGCCCTGATGAGACGGCAGCAGGTAGAACTGTCTGGTGGTGAGATCGGTAGCGTAAGACTGAGTGACCCATTCCCCATTTCCATGCCTCCCAAAAGTGAAATGATGATCTGGTGTCGGACTGCAATCGGGTTGAGAGGTAGAGACTACCAAGCCATGGTAGAACCCGTGTACTCAGACAGCAGGCCCACCATTTTGACAGCCCGGGGGGTGGTTGATGTCCGTCATGGGAGGGTGCCCGTCCGCATCCTCAACATTGGGGAGAGGGAAGTACACTTACCCAGGTACGCTACACTCGCCAAACTGTTTGTTGTCGAACACAAAGCTATCAGGGCCGTGGAACCCTTGCCTCCATCTCCACAGGCGGAGGGTAATGGCTCCCAGAAACAAAAGGAGGACTGGTGCCAGAAACTCCATGTGGCTGCTGACTCCACTCCACTGCACCAAAAACAAGGAGTCTACCGGGTGGTACAGGAGTACGAGAGAATCTTTAGTAAGCACCCGCTAGACTTCGGCAGAGTAAAGGGGATAGAACACCATATCCCCACAGGGAGCCACCCACCTTATCAGAACGCAAAGGGCATGCTAAAAGAAATGAAAGAAGCTGGAGTCATTAGAGATAGCTGTAGCCCCTGGGCAGCCCCCTTGGTTCTGGTGAAAAAGAGGGACGGCACCATGAGAATGTGCGTAGACTATAGACAAATCAACCGTATCACCCATAAAGACGCATACCCGCTGCCTAGAATAGAGGAGTCTTTAGCCGCACTAAAATCAGCTAACTTCTTTTCTACTTTGGACCTTACTAGCGGGTACTGGCAGGTTCCTGTGGCAGAGGCTGACAAGGAGAAGACCGCCTTCACCACCCCGATGGGACTGAGCGAGTTCAACTGTATGCCTCTCGGGCTCTGCAACGCACCAGGGACCTTCCAGCGGTTGATGGAATGCTGTCTAGGGCACCGAAACTTCGAGACGGTCCTCCTTTACCTGGACGACGTGATCGTCTATTCGAAAACCTACGAGGACCATCTAAAGCACCTGGCCGAGGTGTTCGAAGCCCTGGCAGGCTATGGCCTGAAGGTGAAACCATCGAAGTGTCACCTGCTGAAACCAAAGGTCCAGTACCTAGGGCACGTGGTAAGCGCGGAAGGAGTGGCCCCCGACCCTGACAAGGTCACGGCAATCAAGAGCTGGCCAAGCCCCTCGAACATCAAAGAGGTGAGACAGTTCCTCGGATTGGTAGGCTACTACCGAAGGTTCATCCCCGGGTTCACTAGGATGGCAGCTCCTATGCAGGACCTCCTAATCGGACAGTCTAAGTCCAGGAGCCAAAAGCCGCCCTTCAAGTGGGATAAACCGGAAGAGGAGTCCTTCCGCCAGTTGAAGATGGCCCTCACGGGGGATGAGATCCTGGCCTACCCTGATTATGGTGAGCCTTTTATTCTCCACACGGACGCCAGTAATGTGGGACTGGGAGCAGTACTGTCCCAAAACCAACAGGGCAGAGAAAGGGTGATCGCGTACGCCAGCCGGAAGCTGAGGCCCACCGAGAGGAACCCAGAGAATTACAGCTCCTTCAAGCTAGAATTCTTGGCGGTGGTGTGGGCCATGACAGAACGCTTCAAGCATTACCTGGCCTCCGCAAAGTTCACCGTGTACACGGACAACAACCCGTTGACACACCTGGACAATGCAAGACTGTGTGCCCTAGAACAGCGGTGGATGGCCCGTCTCTCCAACTATGACTTCGTGATCAAGTATCGGGCCGGCAAAACCAATGCCAACGCTGAAGCCCTATCGAGGATGCCTCACTAACCTGAAGGTGACGAAGACCCAGAAGAGCTGGAGGAGGTAGAACTCCCCGCGTTTCACCGGTATGGAGCCGCTCAATACTCCCACCGCGTGAAGGAGGAGGATCTAACAACCGTGATGATCAATCCCCTACCTCACCACAGCTGGGCCAAGACCCAAGATAGTGACCCTGCCATCCGCCTGGTGAAAGATCTGCTGACCCAGGAGGACGCCCGCATGGATCTGGATGCTCCAGAGGAAGCCAAGCAGCTGTGGAAGGAGAAGAGCAAGCTGTTCCTCTATGAAGGCAAGCTGTGCAGAAGGATTGTCAACCACCGGACGCACGAGCTGACCTGGCAAGTCATGGTCCCAAGGCGGGATGCAGCTATGGTCCTGGGGGCTTACCATGACAGAGCGGGGCACTTCGGTTGGAAGAAACTGGAGTTCCTGCTAAAAGGACAGTTCTTTTGGGTCGGCATGAGAGGGGCTGTAGAGAAGTGGTGCAGAGTCTGTGGCCCTTGTCACCTAAGGAGGAAGGACCGTGCCAGCCAGAAGACACCCTTGAGGCCCATCGTCACCACGCAGCCTCTTCAGCTGGTAGCTCTAGACCACGTCAAGTTGGCTCCAAGCCGGTCAGGGTACATCTACGCCTTGACAATCGTTGACCACTATTCCCGTTTTCTCGTGGTGGTCCCGGTAAAAGACTTGACAGCCCAAACAGCAGCCAGAGCCTTCCAACAATACTTCTGCCGTCCACACGGGTATCCGGAACAGGTCCTGACAGACCAGGGTCCAGCGTTCGAGGCTGAAATCTTCCAAGAGTTCTGCAACCTCTATGGCTGTAAGAAGATTCGGACAACGCCTTACCACCCACAAACCAACGGGATGTGTGAGAAAATGAACAATATAGTCATTGTCCTCCTGAAGACGTTGCCCCTGGAGGAACGCAGCCTGTGGCCAGAAAAACTGCCGGACCTGATAGACCTATACAACCATATCCCGGTGAATGCTACAAACTGCACCCTGGCTTACCTGATGCGAGCCAGACCAGGTAAGCTGCCCGTAGACCTGGAGATGGGAGTCCTAACGCCTGAGGACACCTTCCCGGATGCAGACTGGGATACGGAAAGGCAACTACAGTACAAGAAGGTACAGGAGAGTGTGGAGAAGAGCCTGGCCCAGGTGAGAGAGAGGCAAGAAAAACTCTTCAACCAACACGCCCCTGCTGGTCCCCTGGAACCTGGTGAGCAGGTCCTGAAGCGGAAGAGAAGGCTACATAAGTTGGACGACCAGCGGGAAAGGGAACCCTACACCGTACTGCAGTCTGACCACGACAACCCGAAGGTGTGCGTGATCACCAAGGACGGAGGAGAAACCACTAGTACCGTCTCCAGAGACCACCTGAAAAGATGCCCCGAGCAACTCCGTAGTACAGAAGAGGATCAAAGTGACCTTGAGCCCACAGAGGACAAGGAAGAAATGATCAGCACTGTTCTCGGAGAGTTCCCTCAGTCCTGGACTCGGATAAACGATGCCATAGTGGTACCCGTCCTGCATTTCCTGCAACCGGCACAGCAACAACCAACACCAGAGCCGGAAGGTGAAGAGGAGCAAGCGGTTCCAGAGTCAGAAGAGCCTGTATCAGCAGCCCAGGAGAGTCAACCCTCTGCTGACAGTGAGCCTGCCATGCCTGCGGTAAGCCAAAGAACCCGCAGACAGCTGCCTGCCCTACCTGTACACCCAGCTGGTAGCTGTACCCCTAACGCTAGTGGGGAAAGCCAAGTCGGTCCACCACCAGATAGTGGGTTAAGGAGATCAACCAGGAGCACAAAGGGGCAGATACCCGCTCGCTGGAAAATATAGAGCGCGCTAAAATTGTAAATAACCCTGTTGCCAAATGTTGAATTCTTTGCCAACTTACCTGCGTGATTAGTAATTGTGTGTTTCAGTTCCTTACAGTTGCCGTACAGACTCGAAGGTTATGGACTTTTTATAACCGGAATCTTGTATGGACTGCGTTCGGAGCCTAACCAAGGAATGAACTAAGACTGTGAAGGACTTGGGGTAGGACAGACCCCCACCTGGTTAGGGCTCCCCGTTGTATTGGTGATATGGACACCCGGTCACAGACCACACTGTGACCTTAAGAACTCAATCTGTGCGTCACTTTCCTGATAATGTTTTATGGTCATGCATATTGTCTTTGTTTATTGTTTAGTCCCGGAGTACTAAATTTCCCTAGGGGGGAATGTGTCACCCTGGCCTGGATTCCACAAAATGTAATAAAGCTGTGTCTGAGAGCAAGGGGGAGGTTCTCTAGTCAGGGGAACATTAGCATGCAATACCTCCTGTCTCAGGCCAGTAGGGGGAGCCGGCTGCCCTAATAAAAGCTGGAACTGGGGGCAGGGTTAGAGAGAACTGGATGACCTGTCTCAGTACTGAGACTTGTCCCGGAGCAGAGCAGGGACAGAAGGTTGTATTGCACCTAAGAGGAAGTGTGGCAGGAGGAGAGCCACAAGCCAGAGACAAGAGGCGAAGTGAGCCTGTCTTAGCAGATAAAGGAATTAATTTACCAGACTTTGGTGTCTGAGGCTGGGAGGATTCCACATCCCACAGCAGATAACCAGTCCGCAGGGGACTGTATGTTCCTTGGCCTAAGAAACCTGGAGGCTCTGCCACAACAGAAGGGACCAGTAAAGCCGTACCAGGCCGGGAGCAGAAAAGAACCCACGTCGCAGGCCATACAGGCGAGAGTACACGGAAAGCTTGGAAACGTGGGCTGTTACCCTATAAGGAGGAGATAGCCAGAAGGAGCACAGAAAGCACGGTAGGCCTACACCCTCACCCTGACCAGGGCCAATTTCCCCATTGCTCTCAGACATCCAGGTCCCCTCCTAGCCGGGACTGTTTATGGGTCAGTTTACCTGTTTTAGTAAAGGCCCTAGACTGCAACCTGTTGTCTGTGTGCTCCTTCGCGCCTCCAGCACTACCGGTACTGGGACTCTCACCACCATCACTCCCACCATCCATTATACTGCCCTGGGGCCGCACTCTTCCCGTGGGGAGTCACACTACCCTAGCTGCACACCTCATCAGCCCCAGCGGTCTGCATGCAGCGGCGGTTCCTAATAACCGCAATCCACGGGTGGCGTAGTCGGACATAATCATCAGCACATAACGGACTACCACTGGCCTGACCACCCTGAGCCACGGAACCGGGTTGCCACTACTACTCCCATAGCTTCCCCTACTGCCCGGATCCGAGTGCCCCACGGCCCAGGGGGCGAGTCAGTAACATGAAAAAGTGGACAACAAAGTTTGTTACTCACTTTCTTTTGAGCATGGCGATACCCCATATGTAGCCAATAAGTTCTGTTTGGACACATGGCAGGGCATGGAAGGGAAGAAGTGACATTTGGTGTTTGGAATTTGGCTGGAATAGATTGCAGACACCATGTCTCATTTGCAGAGCTCCTGAGATACCAAAACAGCAGAAACTCCCACAAGTGACCGCATTTTGGAAACTAGACCCATCAAGGAATTAATCTTGGGGTGTTTTTCCGCTAAAATTATGTTTTAGCACCACATTTATAATTTCCACAAGGGGTAAAAGGAGAAAATGGACCTGATAATTTATTATGCAATTTTTATTGAATATAGCAGTACCCATTATGTGGCTGTACACTGCTGTTTGAGGACATGGCAGGGATTGGATGGGTAGGAGCGCTATTTGGCTTTTAGAACTCTGATTCCTTTCGAATAGATTGTGGATCCAAAGGCTAAGCCCCTGAGGTGCCAAAACAGCAGAAATCCCCCCAAGGGACCTCATATTAGAAGCTTCACTGCTTAAGGGATTCATCTAGGGATGCAATGAGTATTTTGAGTGCACAGGTACCTCACAGAAGTTTATAACATTGGGAAGTGGAAATATGACTTTTTAGTGGTAAAAATTAAAAATATGTTTTTTTTGCAAATTTGTCACTTACATAAGGGTTAATAGGAGAAACTGGACCACACAATTTATTGTGCAAATTCTTCTGAACATGGAGATGCCTGATATGTTGTCAAAAACTAGTTTGGCCACACGTCAGGGCTGAATAGGAAGGAGCGCTATTTGGCTTTTGGATCCCTAAAATAGTTTGCTAGCGACATATTTGCAGAACCCCTAAAGTGTCAGTACAGCAGAAAAACCCAGAAGTGACACCGTTGTAGAGATTGTACCTCTCAATGAATTCATATACTGCTGCAGTGACTATGTTGTAACATCTAGACTTTTTTTCTGGAGAATTGCAAATATGCCAGTTTAGTGCCCATACCAAATATAAACAAAAAAAAGTGAACATAATTGGTATTGCCGTGTCTGTAACGACCCAATCTATAAAACTGTCATGTTATTTATCCCCTACGGTGAATACCATAAAAAAAAATAAAAAACACCCCAAAAATGTTGCTTTTTCACCATACTGAAACACATAAAATTGAATTAAAAAGGGCAGCATGGTGGCTCAGTAATTAGCACTGAAGCCTTGCAGCGCTGGGGTCCTGGGTTTAAATCCCACCAAGGACAACATCTGCAAGGAGTTTGTATGTTCTCGTGTTTGTGTGGGTTTCCTCTAACACTCCAAAATACATACTGATAGGGAATTTAGATTGTGAGCCCCAATGGGGACAGTGCCCATAAAGTCTGTAAAGTGCTGTGGAATTAATGGCACTATATAAGCGAGTAAAATAAATAAATAAAATTAAAAGAGATAAAAAATGGTATAAATGAAAATGCCTGCTTACTGTCTCAATAAACAGAACTTCTTTTGCACCCTTTCTGTATGCATCAGTAACTCTATGAGCTCATATTGTACAAAGCCCATCTCCATAAATTAGGCTTCACTGGTGATCCCGTAGTCTGAATCTGGGTCACAACTTAAAGCTATAACAGGCGTAACGATCGGCTCCTTTACATTCACTGCAGAGACACTCATGCAAATGAGGCAGCTCTGCAGTGTTTATTGGTGACTGGCCTGATCCGGCACTGTATAAAGTATATGTTGGATTATTGTATACTGTCAGTCTCACACTTCTACATATAGCATTTAGTCAGACAGAGGATTCCATCCTCAATACTTTATGTAAAATTGTCAGACTGGCAGTAGACAGTGATCCAAGAACACTACAGGCTCTGTGTCTAGGTGTCTTGTATAGAATCTGCTGGGTGCCAACTCTGTCATGTTGTTCAAGTTCTGATGCACAGTCTAAAGACTTCTCCCTTACCTGTAATTATGTACTTTTTGCCAAGCTTCCTGCCATTTCATTTGGAATCTTCTGTAGCTGGTCTATGTTGTCCTCTGCCCCGCTCAACTCTCCAGGTGCTTTCTACTGTCTTATGTCCCATGCTCCTCTCTAGTTGCTTTCTGCTGTCCTCTGTCCCACTCTCCTCTCTCGTTGCCTTCTGCTGTTGTCTGACCCATTCTTCTCTCTAGCTGCCTTCTGCCATCCTCTATCCCAATCTCCTCTCGAGCTGCTCTCTGTTGTCCTCAGCCCCGCTCTCCTCTCTAGCTGCTCTCTGCTGTCCTCTGCCCCACTGCCCTCTCTCCCTATCTGTTGTTTTCTACCTCAATCTACTCTGTAGCTGCTCTCTTTTGTCCTCTGCCCCACTCTCCTCTCTATCTGCTTTTGCCCCACTTCCCTCTCCAGATGCAGTCTGCTGTCTCCTGCGCCATCTCCTGTATGTTTTCTGTTTTCTTGTGCTCTGCTTCTCTCTCTGGAAGCTCTCTGCTGTCCTCTGCCTTGCTCTCCTCTCTGGCTGCTTTCTGCTGTACTCTGTCGCACTGTTTTATCTAGCTTCTTTCTGCTGTCCTCTGATCCACTCTTCTCTCTAGCTGTTTTCTGCTGTCCTTTGCCCACTCTCCTTTTTATCTGCATTCTGCTGTAAGGAGGTGGAAGCATTGTCCACATTGCCCCTGGAAGATATGTAAAATGATGGTGTTTGAAATGTTTAACATTGAATATTATTAATAAGGAAGTTGTGTTCTGCTCAAGTACAGGTAGGTGAAAGGGACAGTTAAAGTTGAAAGGTTGGACTAGCAGAGAGTGGGAGGGCCTAAAGTTAAGGGACAGGAGAGAGTTTCCTTCCAGGATGTCAGATGGGGATGAGCCTGCAGCAGTAGCTGACCTTAGGTCTGACTGAGAAGCAGAACTGTATGTAGTGGGTATCCTGTGGCAAGAGAAAGACAACCGAGTGGATAGTAAGACCCATGCAGAGAAGTGAGTCGCAGCCAGAGTCGTGACAGAGATAGCAAGAGAGTGATGGAAGAAGTATCGGGGCCTGTGATTGAAAGTCTAGCGGAACGGTACTGACACGGGTTTACCGAGACAGAGAGGGGCCAGAAGACCGCAGTGTCTGAGTTCACATACTCCTGCACTGATTAGAAGAACTACTCTTTCATATTAAATGATGCATGTTTCTGTTAGCAGTGCAGGGGTTAAACTGTTCAGCTTAGAGTCTCTGAAGCTTCCCTGCTTGGATGATCTCAGCTGTTCAGTATTTGCCACGCTCCTCTCCTACATATATTCGCCTCTGACAATCTGGATGGGCAGTGTTAGTCTTGTACTGTCTGGTGTGGAGAGGAGGTGTTGGTTGTTGGTAGAGGCGTTTGGAGTATTGATCTGTGACTGGTGCTTGGGGTTTCGACTGTGTGCAAATCCTCCTCCTCTCCAATTTAGTTTTCCTTCCTTTTCTCCCGGTGATTCTCTGTTGTCTGTGAGTGCATATTTGTATGATTGGTATTTTCATTTATCCCTGTACGTCCTTCCTCGTTAGTCTGGTTTGTGTATATACATACACTATTACTCTCCACTTCCCTGGGGGAGGGGGACTGAAGTAGGGATGAATGAGTAGTTCAGCAAGGTATGTGGCCCTGGCATCTTCACCATCAGGAGTAATACAGGGAGCAGATAGCTAGGGCACCCCTAGAGATAGGGAAAAGGAAGGAGCAGCTGGCCCTGGGTAATCCAACAACAGAATTGTGACAGGTACAGAATTGTCTGTCAGTCGGGTAATGGTACGGAGAAGGAAGGATAAGCGAGACAAAGAGGAAATTCTCCATGTGGTAGTCCAGAAGCATTGATGAAACAGAAAGCTAACTAGCAGCTATTTTGGCATAGAAAACTCCCCTAGGGGGAGAAGAACATGGAACCGTGGGTGGAAGTATAAGACTCTTGCTTGTTGGACTGTAGTGCCATTATTGGGGATGAGAAAGCTCCTGGGATAATGTGTGGGCAGTATTGAGGCAGATGAGCTAAGTGAAGTGGAAAGCGAGAGTGCCTCCAGGAAAGGGAGGAAGAAGTGTGTGATAATGTTCCAAGTAATAACAGAAAGGTCCAAGAAGACGAATGCCTACAATTTGTTGTACATAGTTCCTCAAAAGTTATTGTTCAGTAAAAATACATTTATTTATGAACTATGGCGTCTCTCATTGAACTCTGCAACACCTGGTCCTGGACAGCCGAAAACAACAGCACCATGTGGTCTGCAAGGGCATATCGCCATTACAGTTAAAGCCCATAAACCCATGTTGGGGCATGAAGCATAGCTATCCTCTGCTCTATTCTCCTCTCTAGCTGCTTTCTTTTGTCTTCTGCCTCATTCTCCTCTCTAGCTGCATTCTGCCGTCCTCTGGCCTGCTCACCTCTCTTGCTGCTTTCTGCTGTTCTCTGCCCTGCGCTGTGTTAGAACTCTCCTGTTTTTTCTATCTTGCTGGTCACATGACCTTTTTTGCCTATTTAATCCTGCTCCGCCCTCCTGGCCTTGCTGGACTTCATTGTAATTTCTACTCTTAAGTTAGCCTGGTGCTTAGTTACCTTTCTCAGTCAGTTTAGCTAGGTCTTCGGACCTTTATGTTCTATGTTGTGTGTTTGTCTTTTACTGCTACAATTTCTGCTAGGAGGTGTCCAACTTTATCCCAGTCCCTAGTTCTTGTAGGGATCCCTCCCTTGCATCTATAGGTCTTTGTATAGACTAGCCGAGGACTTTAGCGGGTCTGATCGCAGGATCAAGTTCCCCGTTACATCGTAGGGATCTAGCTTAGTTCTATTGTAGGGACAGATCTCCTGTCTTTCCTTAGTGCTTGTAGCAGATCATAACAGTAAGTCCAGCCCAAAAATATCTCTAAGGAAAGACTTCCAGTTTCCATCATGGTGTCGGTTCAGGATTTGGCTCAACGCCTGCAGGGACTCTCTCTGGAGGTGGCCCAGCTCCAACAACACGTGAGTAGCTGTTCTGGAGCACATTTTGTGGAGCCAAAGGTACGTTTGCCTGATTTATTTTTTGGTGATCAAGAAGAGTTTTTTTCCTTTAAAAATGCTTGTTTGTTGTATTTTCGTTTGAGACCCAGATCCTCTGGTGATGAATCACAGCGCATAGGGTTCATAATGTCACTTTTGCGCAAAGAACCTCAGGGATGGGCCTTTTCTCTCCAACCTAGTGATCCGTGCTTTAGATCAGTGGATAGTTTTTTTTCTGCTTTGGGTTTGTTGTATGATGATCCTGATTGTGTCTCATCAGCTGAGACTGAATTAAGACATTTGAGGCAGGGATCAGGTAATGTGGAAAAATATTGTTCTCACTTCCGTCGGTGGTCTGCCCAGGTGGGGTGGAACGATTCAGCTTTGAAAAGTTTGTTTCTTGCGGGGCTAGGTGAAAGGGTTAAGGATTTGCTGATTGCTTATCCCATACCTGGAAACTTGCTGGAGGCTATGCAATTAGCTATACGGGTGGACAGGAGACTGCGTGCAAGGGTTAATGAAAGTATCCTCTGCCATGTCAGCTCCGAGTCTTGAGAGGGTCTGTACTGACATTGGAGAGCCAATGGAGATCGGGGCGATGGCACCCCGCTCTCAGGAAAAAGACCGCAGATCTTCTGAAGGTTTGTGCTTTTATTGCGGAAAATCTGATCATTTTATTAAGAACTGTGTACTTCGTATGAGCAAAGAAAAAAAAAAGGTCAGTTACGCCCGTATTGCCTGTTTAAATTCTAAGGGGGTATTTCTTTCTGCTACTACCACTGCTCAGGAAGAATTAATTGAATTTCGGATATTTGTGGATTGTGGTTCTACTCTGAATGTGATTGATGGGGGATTCTTGGAAAAACTTAAATTAAAACCCAAACCTTTGTCATCCCCTATTGCTGTGGTTTCTGTCGATGGCTCCCCCTTGAAGAGTGTTACTCACAAGGTCTGTGAATTTCCCCTCACTATTAATGGTGTTCATCAAGAAAATTTGGATTTGGTGGTATTAAATAATTTGCCTTCTCCAGTAATTTTGGGGTTACCCTGGTTAAAATTGCACAATCCTGTACTGGATTTGTCTACCAATGAAATTAAGTCCTGGAGTCCCAAGTGTTATGACAAGTGTTGTAATGGACATATTGCTGCGGTGGAAAAAAGGGAATTACCTGTACCTATTCAGGATTTTTGGAGAGTTTTTTCTGAGGAGGAGTGACAAATATTGCCTCCCCATAGAGACTATGATTGTACCATTGAATTTGCCCTCTGGAGGTTCCTAGTGCACCTTGGACACATCTGGCTATGGACTTTATTACTGACCTTCCCCCCTCTGAGGGTTTCACAGTCATCTGGGTGGTCGTGGACCGTTTTAGCAAGATGTGTCACTTGGTTCCTTTCATCAAACTGCCCAGCGCTAAGACACTCGCTAAGGCCTTTGTCAAGGAAATTGTAAGACTACATGGCGTTCCTACTGACATTGTTTCGGATAGGGGACCTCAGTTCGTGGCTCATTTTTGGCGTGCTTTTTGTGACAGGTTGGGAGTTCGTTTGTCGTTTTCATCTGGATATCATCCTGAGTCTAATGGCCAGACAGAAAGGAAGAATCAGGATGTTGAGCAGTTCTTGCGTTGTTTTGTGGCAGACAATTAGGAGGGGTGGTCTGAGTTTCTGCCACTTGCTGAGTTTGCTCTTAACAACCATACATCCTCTTCTGCTGGTTGTTCGCCTTTTTTTTGTTGTTCTGGGAGACATCCGTCTTTTGGGTCATTCTCCAAATTGGTATCGGCTGTGCCTGAGGAGGAGAGTTTTTCCGGTGACTTGGAGAGAGTTTGGACGGATGTGCGTGGTAATCTTCAGGAGGCTAACAAAAAATCTAAGAGGTACTTTGATAGGAAACGGCAAGATGTTTTGTTTGCTATTGGTGACATGGTTTGGTTGTCCTCTAAGAATCTGCGGTTGAGGATTCCTTCTAAAAAATTGGGTCCCAAGTTTGTAGGGTCCTTTAAGGTGCTTCAGGTAGTTAACCAATCTGCTGTTAGATTGGAGGTTCCTACCTCCTGGAAGATTAATCCGGTGTTTCATGTTTCTCTGTTGAAAAGAGCTTGTGTGTCGGATGGAGACGTCTCTGCCACTGTTCCTCCGGTGGTGGAGGACGGGGAATATGAAATTTCCCGCATCCTAAATTCTAGACGGTATAGAGGGAGTTTGCAGTATCTCGTCGCTTGGAAAGGTTTCGGACCCGAGGATAACTCTTGGGTGAGGGCGGATGATGTTTCTGCTTCCAGACTTGTCAGAGCGTTTCACAAGAGGTTTCCTGATAAGCCTGGGCCTAGGGGATCCGGAGGATCCTCATAGAAGAGGGGGTACTGTTAGAACTCTCCTGTTAGGTTTTTTCTATCTTGCTGGTCACATGACCTTGTTTGCCTATTTAATCCTGCTCCGCCCTCCTGGCCTTGCTGGACTTCATTGTAATTTCTACTCTTAAGTTAGCCTGGTGCTTAGTTACCTTTCTCAGTCTGTTTAGCTTGGTCTTCGGACCTTTATCGGACCTTTATGTTCTATGTTGTGTGTTTGTCTTTTACTTCTACAATTTCTGCTAGGAGGTGCCCAACTTTATCCCAGTCCCTAGTTCTTGTAGGGATCCCTCCCTTGCATCTATAGGTCTTCGTACAGACTAGCCGAGGACTTTAGCGGGTCTGATCGCAGGATCAGGTTCCCCGTTACATTGTAGGGATCTAGCTTAGTTCTATTGTAGGGACAGATCTCCTTTCTTTCCTTAGTGCTTGTAGCAGATCATAACAGTAAGTCCAGCCCAAAAATATCTCTAAGGAAAGACTTCCAGTTTCCATCATGGTGTCGGTTCAGGATTTGGCTCAACGCCTGCAGGGACTCTCTCTGGAGGTGGCCCAGCTCCAACAACACGTGAGTAGCTGTTCTGGAGCACATTTTGTGGAGCCAAAGGTACGTTTGCCTGATTTATTTTTTGGTGATCAAGAAGAGTTTTTTTCCTTTAAAAATGCTTGTTTGTTGTATTTTCGTTTGAGACCCAGATCCTCTGGTGATGAATCACAGCGCATAGGGTTCATAATGTCACTTTTGCGCAAAGAACCTCAGGGATGGGCCTTTTCTCTCCAACCTAGTGATCCGTGCTTTAGATCAGTGGATAGTTTTTTTTCTGCTTTGGGTTTGTTGTATGATGATCCTGATTGTGTCTCATCAGCTGAGACTGAATTAAGACATTTGAGGCAGGGATCAGGTAATGTGGAAAAATATTGTTCTCACTTCCGTCGGTGGTCTGCCCAGGTGGGGTGGAACGATTCAGCTTTGAAAAGTTTGTTTCTTGCGGGGCTAGGTGAAAGGGTTAAGGATTTGCTGATTGCTTATCCCATACCTGGAAACTTGCTGGAGGCTATGCAATTAGCTATACGGGTGGACAGGAGACTGCGTGCAAGGGTTAATGAAAGTAAATCCTCTGCCATGTCAGCTCCGAGTCTTGAGAGGGTCTGTACTGACATTGGAGAGCCAATGGAGATCGGGGCGATGGCACCCCGCTCTCAGGAAAAAGACCGCAGATCTTCTGAAGGTTTGTGCTTTTATTGCGGAAAATCTGATCATTTTATTAAGAACTGTGTACTTCGTATGAGCAAAGAAAAAAAAAAGGTCAGTTACGCCCGTATTGCCTGTTTAAATTCTAAGGGGGTATTTCTTTCTGCTACTACCACTGCTCAGGAAGAATTAATTGAATTTCGGATATTTGTGGATTGTGGTTCTACTCTGAATGTGATTGATGGGGGATTCTTGGAAAAACTTAAATTAAAACCCAAACCTTTGTCATCCCCTATTGCTGTGGTTTCTGTCGATGGCTCCCCCTTGAAGAGTGTTACTCACAAGGTCTGTGAATTTCCCCTCACTATTAATGGTGTTCATCAAGAAAATTTGGATTTGGTGGTATTAAATAATTTGCCTTCTCCAGTAATTTTGGGGTTACCCTGGTTAAAATTGCACAATCCTGTACTGGATTTGTCTACCAATGAAATTAAGTCCTGGAGTCCCAAGTGTTATGACAAGTGTTGTAATGGACATATTGCTGCGGTGGAAAAAAGGGAATTACCTGTACCTATTCAGGATTTTTGGAGAGTTTTTTCTGAGGAGGAGTGACAAATATTGCCTCCCCATAGAGACTATGATTGTACCATTGAATTTGCCCTCTGGAGGTTCCTAGTGCACCTTGGACACATCTGGCTATGGACTTTATTACTGACCTTCCCCCCTCTGAGGGTTTCACAGTCATCTGGGTGGTCGTGGACCGTTTTAGCAAGATGTGTCACTTGGTTCCTTTCATCAAACTGCCCAGCGCTAAGACACTCGCTAAGGCCTTTGTCAAGGAAATTGTAAGACTACATGGCGTTCCTACTGACATTGTTTCGGATAGGGGACCTCAGTTCGTGGCTCATTTTTGGCGTGCTTTTTGTGACAGGTTGGGAGTTCGTTTGTCGTTTTCATCTGGATATCATCCTGAGTCTAATGGCCAGACAGAAAGGAAGAATCAGGATGTTGAGCAGTTCTTGCGTTGTTTTGTGGCAGACAATTAGGAGGGGTGGTCTGAGTTTCTGCCACTTGCTGAGTTTGCTCTTAACAACCATACATCCTCTTCTGCTGGTTGTTCGCCTTTTTTTTGTTGTTCTGGGAGACATCCGTCTTTTGGGTCATTCTCCAAATTGGTATCGGCTGTGCCTGAGGAGGAGAGTTTTTCCGGTGACTTGGAGAGAGTTTGGACGGATGTGCGTGGTAATCTTCAGGAGGCTAACAAAAAATCTAAGAGGTACTTTGATAGGAAACGGCAAGATGTTTTGTTTGCTATTGGTGACATGGTTTGGTTGTCCTCTAAGAATCTGCGGTTGAGGATTCCTTCTAAAAAATTGGGTCCCAAGTTTGTAGGGTCCTTTAAGGTGCTTCAGGTAGTTAACCAATCTGCTGTTAGATTGGAGGTTCCTACCTCCTGGAAGATTAATCCGGTGTTTCATGTTTCTCTGTTGAAAAGAGCTTGTGTGTCGGATGGAGACGTCTCTGCCACTGTTCCTCCGGTGGTGGAGGACGGGGAATATGAAATTTCCCGCATCCTAAATTCTAGACGGTATAGAGGGAGTTTGCAGTATCTCGTCGCTTGGAAAGGTTTCGGACCCGAGGATAACTCTTGGGTGAGGGCGGATGATGTTTCTGCTTCCAGACTTGTCAGAGCGTTTCACAAGAGGTTTCCTGATAAGCCTGGGCCTAGGGGATCCGGAGGATCCTCATAGAAGAGGGGGTACTGTTAGAACTCTCCTGTTAGGTTTTTTCTATCTTGCTGGTCACATGACCTTGTTTGCCTATTTAATCCTGCTCCGCCCTCCTGGCCTTGCTGGACTTCATTGTAATTTCTACTCTTAAGTTAGCCTGGTGCTTAGTTACCTTTCTCAGTCTGTTTAGCTTGGTCTTCGGACCTTTATCGGACCTTTATGTTCTATGTTGTGTGTTTGTCTTTTACTTCTACAATTTCTGCTAGGAGGTGCCCAACTTTATCCCAGTCCCTAGTTCTTGTAGGGATCCCTCCCTTGCATCTATAGGTCTTCGTACAGACTAGCCGAGGACTTTAGCGGGTCTGATCGCAGGATCAGGTTCCCCGTTACATTGTAGGGATCTAGCTTAGTTCTATTGTAGGGACAGATCTCCTTTCTTTCCTTAGTGATTGTAGCAGATCATAACAGTATGCCCTATAACTGTGTAGCCGAACCGCTCCTTTTGTTACTGAAACATATCCTACAAGACATATGTGGCTGACTGGCCTGATATTGATGTGAATGGTCCCTGTTCCTCCTGCTCTTTCTCCTTTGCCACTACCTCATCCATCATTTATCACCTGAAGCTTTGTTTTAACGGGAGTCATAGAACTGGGATAGTAGCAGGAAAATATCCAGCAATCCTCGGAGGAGGTAGGATATGCGCCAAAACGCTGACCACCTCAGGCCTAGCCGCTACTACATACATGCGCTTGCATTCTTTGAAAACAAAGAAGATGCTAACTTCTATCATCCTCATCATGCTCCTCATCGTGCTCCTCACCTTGGCACTCTCAACTCCCCTGATGGAGAAGCCAGGGCCCACCGGAGGAGTCGGGTTCTCTGGTGGGCTCATCCAATGCTGCCCTAAAGCAGGCCAGTCTAAGAAAAGTGTGTGGGGATGTTCCGCGGAGAAATCAGGGCAGCTGGTGAACGTTTATGGACACCCGGCCGCCGCCAGGCGGCTGGGGACTGTGTGTGGACAACCGGCCGCGGGGCGGCTGGGGACCGAGTGTGGACACCCGGCCGCCCCCTGGCGGCTGGGGACCAAGTGTGGACAACCGGCCGCCGGGCGGCTGGAGACTGAGTATGGATACCTCGCTGCCGAAGCAGCCATGAGATAGTGGCCAGCTTCGGCCTCCACATGTCTAAAAGGCCCAATTTCAAGTGCAAGCAAGCTAGCAGTATGGTATTGCAGCCTGGGGGTGGGTGGGTGGCAGGTTGCACACTTACGCTTGCATTCCAACAAAGCAAAGCAGATACTAACTTCTATCATCATCATGCTCCTCACCTTGGCACTCTCAACTCCCCTGATGGGGAAGCCAGGGCCCACCGGAGGAGTCGGGTTCTCTGGTGGGCTCATCCAATGCAGCCCTAAAGCAGGCCAGTCTAAGAAAAGTCTGTGGGGATGTTTCGCGGAGAAATCGGGGCGGCTGGGGACCGTTTAAGGACACCCGGCCGCCCCTAGGCGGCTGGGGACCGTGTGTGGACACCTGGCCAAGGGGAGGCTGGGGACCGAGTGTGGACACCCGGCCGCCCCCTGGCGGCTGGGGACCGAGCGTGGACACCCGGCCGCCGGGCGGCTGGGGACTGAGTATGGACACCTCGCTGCCAAATCAGCCATGAGGTAGTGGCCATCTTCGGCCTCCTCAAAACTAAAAGGCACCGTTTCAAGTGCAAGCTAGCAGTATGGTATTGCAGCCTCGGGGTGGGTGGGTGGTTGGCTGCATATTTGCGCTTGCATTGCAAGGAATGGGGGAGGTACAATTGAACACTGCCCTGGGACAAGGACTTGCACGGGGATAGTTGCAAGTCTGCATCTTCTGATGCGGCAAGGATCACTTCTGATGGGCACACTATTAGGCAGTGACCTGGGAGTCAGAGATGCTTCCAGGGGTCTTCCCCATGCTGTCCACATGTCTTTTCAGCACTGTATGCATGTGTCACACAGCACATGGCCAGATTAGGTTGTAAAATGTTAAAATAACATTTCCCGGTGAATGCATTTGTCACAGTTGAAAGCAATACAAAAGTGCAAAAACACATAAAAAATGCTACTTGTGATCATAGCCCAAGGTGTGGAGGAGTATTTTTGTTCTTGGTTATTTATTTTACCTTATACACAAGTCTTTACCCTGGAAAAGAAATTCCTTAACATATTTCACAGGAAAAAAGTTTCACTTTCGTTTTTGAAGGTTTTATTATGAGCCTGTAAAAGTGGCTTAATACCTCTGAACACGTTGTTGACAACAGTGACCTGGGGGTCAGAAATGCTTCCTGGGGCGATCCCCATGCTGTCCCCATGTCATTTGAGCACTGTCACTATCGTTTTGGGCACTTTTTAGGCTTTCTACAGACTGCCGTGGGGTGCCGCCGCAAAAGTGCTCGGGTCTCCCATAGACTAACATTGGGTTCGTTGCTCAGGCCGAGCACCCGAGTATCACGGCGAGCTCGACCCGAGCTTCTAGCACCCGAGCAGTTTAGTGCTCGCTCAACACTAGTAATAAATAATTTTATATAATGTACACTTTTTTTACGGGGGTTGGGGCTAGTTAGAGCAATTTGGATTGATAGCGACGTGTTTTTTTTATAATTATTTACATTTTTTTACCTGATATTTTTTGTTTATTTTACACATTTTGATTCCTTTAAGGTTCCCTTAAAGCTTTTGGGGGAATTTACTGTAAATATTGAATTATTTTTTCATTGTATTTCCCTTGTAGTGATGAGTGAGCGTGCTCGTGTGGCGCCCCTGCGGGTCCAGTTGCTACAGAGGTATTGCATCTCAGCCAGAGGTGTGGAACCCCACTCTCAAGTAAGGAGGTAGCACTACCTGGGACCCACACACTCACATCCAACACTACACCACTCCATTAGGGAAGGGCAAGATTGCTCCTGAGGGAGAGCACAGACCCGGTCTCTGTCTGGAGGATGGAACTAGGTAGAGGAGGTGGGTGGAGGAAGTAGTTTAGGGGGGCACTGAAGGAAGGACTCAAGGTAGAGGGGACCACGCACAGTGACGGTTGGTGACGTGAGTCACATGACAGAGAATATAGAAGGAAGGGTAGAAAGATCTAGAAGAGTCCTGGGTCCTAGGAGCAAGAGCGCAATGAGTGAGGACCATGGAAGAGAGAGTTAGTCAGTCAGAGCAGTTGATGACAGGAGTCTGTCACAGGGAGTGAAGAGAGAAGACCGGAGCAGTGAGAAAGGCTCCAGAGTGAGAGAAAGAATCCAAGGGGCACGGGAAGTGCGGAGTCCACCCATGCGCCCGAGTTCACGCTGACCGTGAAGGGATCAGGTCGCAGTAGGGGACTGGCCCCAGACTAGTGGAGGACTGCAAGACTCAGCTAGCAAACCGGAGGCTGCGGTATCTCTAAGTGCCGTAGCCAAAAACCACACACATTCGCTGAAAAGGTGGCCATATAGGATCAAGGGGACAGAGAGGACGTCACCCGACAAGGCCCGCGGTCACTGGCTCGGGACACTGTGTGTGAGGCGCAGGACAGGAGGGCGAGAGCCAAGCGCGGAGAGATGACCCGGGAAGGTAAACAAGAAGGGGGTCCCGATCAAGTGCACCCAAGTTATCTGAGAGTTGGCTGGATCACTTCCCCGGAGGACACAGGACTCGGTGGGCTGTTATAACCTGGCTAGCCGTTATAATCTGGAACACTGTAAAATCTGTGTGTAAACACTAGAAGACTGTACCCCGCTGTGTCCTTGACTTAACTGCTGCGTCACCTGCCTTGCACTACAACATCAACATCTAAGATTACCTATTTAACTGCCCTGGGGCCTAGCTCTACCTGTGGAGAGCTGAACCATCTCTGCTGTGTCACCAACAGCCCCAGTGGATCTGAACAACAGCAGCGGCCACCTATAGCCGCATACCACGGGTGGCGTCACAAAACTTTATCCCCAAAACTTTATTCCCCTCTTTTTCATTTATTATTGATCGCCCTGGGCCATGGACCGGGTTATGCCACCGTGACTACCCCAACAGAAGCAACCGACCCAGCTACCGAGTACCCCACGGCCAAAGGGGGCGCGTCAGTCGCCACTGCTCGTTACTCGGCCTAGCATCTCACTGCTTGAAATGCTCAGGGAGTATTTCCGGGATGCTCGCCGCTCGGCGAGTATTTCCGGGATGCTCGGGCGGGAGCTCGGATCCCTGCCCTGCATGCTTGGCGCTCTTTAGACAGTCAGTTAACATGCAGGGATTGCCTGCCACTGACTGTAATGCCGTAGCCATATTGGTTGTGGCATTACTGTGATTGGCTGGCCGCATAGCGTCATCGGGTCTATATAAGACCTGGTGATTCTATGCTCGTCACAGTCTAACCTGGAAACAGGCAGAGTAGGGAGAGATGCTGCTGAGTGAGTGACAGAATTGTCAGTTTAATATTTAGATATACGTAGGTATTCCACAGCAAGATATATATCCATCTGAACTAACAGTCCTTCTGAGGACTAATCCAGCTGCAAATATTACTGGTGATAGCAGGAGATAGGCAGGCAGGGTTTGTGGACAGTGTAAACAGCACAATAGGGTTCATTGCATGTTCTGTATGCTGCTGCTGTTAAAGATATCCATAGCCCTACATGTCAGGGTTATTTTTTTTTGCTCTTAATCCTGATTATTTGCTTAAAAATCAATACAGAGTACACCTTTTTACTGCTCCATTTGCTTGTTAGCAGAATACAGCCAGATTTTTTTTTATTTTATTCGTATTGCTGTATTGTGGAAGCAGAGAAACTTTTCCATCATCAGACGTGATCCCATATTACTGCGGTAATAATACAGACATTTTGTGGAGCGTGCCAAATATTACCCTTTATTTAAAGTCAGTCAGCTGTGTTTTGTTGAACCTATTCACACTTGGTCACTGACCAATACCACATCTATAAGACCACTTCCTAAAACCGTGGTCATCAGTTGTGATCCCATATTACTACAGTAATAATCATCATATTTTTTTGGAGCATGCCAAATATTACCCTCCATTTAAAGTCAGCCAGCTGTGTTTTGTTGAACCAATTCACACTTGGTCGCTGACCAATACCACATCTATAAGGCTACTTCCTAAAACCGTGGTCATCACACGTGATCCGATATTACTGCCGTAATAATTGTGACATTTTTTGGAGCATGCCAAATATTGCCCTCCATTTAAAGTCTGCCACTTGGGTGTTGTTCATCCTATTCACACTTGGTCACTGACCAATACCACATCTATAAGGCTACTTCCTAAAACCGTGGTCATCACACGTGATCCGATATTACTGCCGTAATAATTGTGACATTTTTTGGAGCATGCCAAATATTACCCTCCATTTAAAGTCTGCCACTTGGGTGTTGTTCATCCTATTCACACTTGGTCACTGACCAATATCACATCTATAAGGCCACTTCCTAAAACCGTGGTCATCAGATGAGATCCCATATTACTGCGGTAATAATCGTGACATTTATTGGAGCGGGCCAAATACTACACTCCATTTAAAATGGCCAAGGCGCCTGGCAAGGGATGGGGAAGTGGACGTGATGGTGATGGTGCACGCAGAGGCCAAGGCATCGGCAAGATGAAACTGTGCCTGTTGAGGGAGCACAACAAACACCTGTGGCACCCCAGGGGTCTGGTTGCCACAGTAATAGAAATATTATGTCTGAGAGCAAGTGGGAGGTTTCTCTGGTCAGGAGCCCTAAGCATGCAACACTGCCCACCCAGACCTGGGAGGGGAGGAATCTGCCCTTATAAACTGGGTCTGGGGCGGGATTAGGTGAGTCAGAGTTTGGAGAGGGAAAGATACAGCAGGAGCTCTGTAGGAGCAGGAGTGAGAGCCAGAGGCTGGAAGCTAGATAGCTCGCCTTGGCTGAAGACACTAAACCCGGACACGGAGTCCGAGGCTGTGGGGACATCCAGGTCCAGCAGCAGAATCCAACCAGCAGGGGATTCCAGGTCCTCTGGCCTTAGAAGCCCGGAGGCACGGTCACAAGCAAGGGACCAGCACCGCCGTCGTGGAGCGGAGGCTAACAGAAGGCCCCAAGTCACCGGCCATACGGGTGAGCACCACACGGTATACTCGGGGACGTGGGCTACTTCTACCCGCATAGAGCAAGGTAGCCAGGAAAGAGTGCAGATAGACGGGGAGGCCTACAACTCCACCTGGCCAGGGGGAGATCCTGCTTGCTCACAGACTGACCAGGCCTCTACTGCTAACCAGTACTCCCGGGAGGGTCTGCTTTATACCATTAGTAAAGACCCTGAACTGCACCACACATCTCCGTGTTTCATCGCCGCACCGGCACCATTAGTACTGGGACGCTCACACCATCACTCCCATCATCCACACTAGCTGCCCTGAGGCAATACTTCTCCCGTGGGGAGTTATCCCGTACTCGGCTGCGCAAACAACATCAGCCTCAGCGGTCTGCAGCGCAGCGGCGGTCCCCACTGACCGCAATCCACGGGTGGCGTAGTCGGTCATTTGTTATTACACTAAGACTGCCACTGGTTTGACCACCCTGAGCCACGGACCGGGTCGCCGCCACACTGAGACTACCACCCCAGCATCCCACCAGAGGCCCGGTTCCGGGTTCCCCACGCGGCCCAGGGGGCGAGTCAACTTTGGCGTAGTGGGCAGGATTTCGTGCCCGCAACCACCGGGTACTGCGTGCCTGAAAAAGACTTTTGTACTTACCTGTGGCGAAGTTTCCCGCCGTCTGGAGTCGTTTCCCGCCATCGGACGCCATCTTGGGTCGTTTCCCGCCATCTTCTGCCGTCTTCCCGCCATCCGCAGCCGCTTCCCGCCATCGGACGCCATCTTCGGGACGCCGCACGGGAAGAAGAGGGGCGTGGATGCCGAAAGCGCGCGAGATCCGAAGCTCCGCCCCACGCACTGACGCTGCGCAAGGTCCTGGAAGGGAGGAAGAGCGACGCTGACGTCATCGGAGCGCGACGCCAGGTCCTCTACCCCGACGATTGACTGCGGAGCCGCGGCCTATGGAAGAAGAGCATCGCAAGGTAGGCCACGGTCCACTAGGGGGGGTAGAAGGATGTCGGATACCGAGGGGAGCTCCACCGCCACACCGGCCGCCAGCGCAACCGCTGCAGCGGCAACCTGGCTACCCCAGTACTCAGGGGAGTCACATACCCTAAGTGACTTTAGGAAAAGATTGGATAGCCTCTTCCAGGTATACCCCCTCACGGAAGAGCAAAAAGTAAGCATCCTGGTGGCCCAGTTAATCGGGGCAACCCAAAGGGAGGTAAAGTCCTGGTCACCAGGGAAGAAGAGGACTGTCAGAGAAATACTAGCCCGGCTGAAAGACACATTTGATACCCGAACCTCAGCCGAAATAAAGCTCAGATTTTACGGGTGCAAACAACGGGCACATGAAAGTATAAGAGACTATGCTCTAAACCTACAAGAGGCCCTGAGAGCCATTAAGCAGGCAGACCCTGACAGCGTGGGAAATGAAGACAAGCTGTTGACCGAACAATTTATTAAGGGTCTACTGTGCAATGCCCACCGAAACCAGTTGCGGGCAATGGCCTTACAGGACCCTGACCTGGACTTTGCACAGTTCAAGGACAGAGCCATCCGGGTGCTCCGAGAACCGGCACCAGGTGGCGCTGTGACCCACAGGCGCCCTGCTATCACTTATCACCAGGACGCGGCGCCCTAGTCTGCAGGGCCTGTGGGAGCTGATGCGCAGGCTTTGAACAATAACCCGGCTACAGACCTGCACCATCAGGTCCAAGAGCTGACTAAGAGTGTTGCCGCGCTAACCAGAACTGTGCAGACTCTACAGGTCTCTTCTCCAGAAAAGATCCAGCTGGCATCCGGACCGGAGGACGTCCCGTGGCGCCGACTGAGGAGGACCCCACCGGCCAGAGGAAGACCCAGCGACCGATACAACGAGGAAGGACAACCCATCTGCCGCCGCTGCAGTCAACCCGGACATATGGCAAGGTACTGTCATTTAAACGGGCACAACCTGGGGTAGAGGGCCTTCCCCCCGGCCTAAGATCATCAGGCCCATCGAACTGGCGTGATAAATACGTAGGGGGACGTCCGGTCTTGCCTGTGGTACTGGATGGCATTCCTATGAGTGCCCTACTAGACACTGGGTCACAGGTGACTACCATCCCGTATGTGCTCTTCAAGCGGTACTGGAATGACTCGGACATAACCCGCTACCCAGATGACGACCTGAGCATTATCGCCAGCAATGGTCAGCCCGTGCCACAGATAGGATTTAAAGAAGTGACCATCAAGGTCGGTAAAGTTGAACTGCCGGCACAAGGACTGATCATTGTGGACATTGACCGTCGCGAGAGTCACTCAAAAATAACCCTAGGTACTAACGTAATTGAAAACTGTCTTGCAGAGGTGATTCTTATTTTGCAACAGGTTGCCAAGAACGCCAGTTCCAGCCAGCAGCGTGTGCTCCAAAAGGAGATCCGGGCACTGATGAAGCGGCAACAAGTGGAACTATCTGGTGGTGAGATAGGTAAGGTGAGAATGTGTGACCCGTTCCCTATTGCCATGCCCCCAAAAAGTGAGATGATGATTTGGTGCCGGGCAGCTATTGGTCTGAGAGGTAGAGACTACCAAGCAATGGTAGAACCCGTCTACTCAGACAGTAAGCCCACCATTTTGACAGCACGGGGGGTGGTCGATGTACGTCATGGGAGGGTGCCCGTCCGCATCATAAATATCGGGGAGAGAGAAGTATACCTGCCCCGGTATGCCACGCTAGCCAAATTGTTCACCATAAACCAGAACTCTGCACAGGCCGTGGAACCCTTGCCTCCATCTCAACCAGAGGAAGGTAACGGCTCTAAGAAACCAATGGAGGACTGGTGTCAGCAACTGCATTTGGGTACTGACTCCACTCCCTCACACCAAAAACAGGGAGTCTACCGGGTGGTTCAGGAGTACGAGAGAGTGTTTAGCAAACACCCGGTAGACTTTGGGCAAGTAAAGGGGGTAGAACATCACATCCCAACGGGAGACCATCCTCCCATAAAGGAGAGATACTGACCCGTACCCCCTGCACACTATCAGCACGCCAAGGGGATGCTAAAAGACATGAAGGAGGCTGGGGTAATTAGGGATAGCTGTAGCCCCTGGGCAGCTCCACTAGTCTTAGTGAAAAAGAAAGACAACACCATGAGAATGTGTGTAGACTACAGGAAGGTCAACCGTATCACACACAAAGATGCGTTCCCGTTACCAAGGATAGAAGAGTCCTTAGCTGCATTAAAATCTGCTAACTTCTTCTCTACTTTGGATCTCACTAGCGGGTACTGGCAGGTTCCTGTAGCAGAGGCGGACCGGGAGAAGACCGCATTCACCACCCCGATGGGACTCAGCGAATTTAACTGTATGCCGTTCGGGCTCTGCAACGCACCAGGAACCTTCCAACGGTTGATGGAATGCTGTCTGGGACACCGGAATTTTGAGACGGTCCTGTTATACCTGGACGATGTCATTGTTTATTCCAAGACTTACGAGGACCACCTGAAACACCTGGCAGAAGTGTTTGACGCCCTGGCATGCTACAGCCTAAAGGTGAAACCCTCCAAGTGTCACCTGCTGAAACCAAAGGTGCAATACCTGGGACTCGTGGTGAGTGCTGACGGAGTGGCTCCCGACCCCGATAAGATCACCGTGATTAAAGACTGGCCAAGACCCTCAGCATAAAGGAAGTGCGGCAGTTCCTCGGGTTGGTAGGCTACTACCGAAGATTCATTCCCGGTTTCACCAAAATGGCAGCCCCTATGCAGGACCTCCTGATAGGTCAATCTTGGAAAGTTAAAAACCAGAAGCCGCCCTTCACGTGGGAAAAGCTGGAAGAGGAGTCCTTCTGCCAGCTGAAGATGGCCCTCGCGGGGGATGAAATCCTGGTGTACCCTGATTACAGCCAGCCCTTTATCCTCCACACGGACGCAAGCAACATTGGGCTAGGAGCCGTACTGTCCCAGATCCAGCAGGGGGAAGACCGGGTAATCGCTTACGCCAGCTGAAAGCTACGGCCCACGAAGAGGAACCCTGAGAATTATAGCTCATTCAAGCTGGAGTTCCTGGCAGTGGTGTGGGCAGTGACCGAACGTTTCAAGCATTACCTTGCCTCTTCCAAGTTCACCGTGTACACGGATAACAACCCATTGACACACCTGGACACTGCAAGGCTCGGTGCCCTGGAGCAGAGATGGATGGCCCGCCTGTCCAACTATGAATTCACCATCAAATACCGGGCAGGACGCTCAAATGCCAACGCGGATGCCCTGTCTAGAATGCCAAACTTACCGGACGTAGGGGAAGATCCAGAAGATCTGGAAGAAGTCGAGCTCCCTGCGTTCCACCGTCATGGGATTACCCTGTATTCCCACCGTGTGAAGGACAGGCGCTCTGTGACGTTCAATCCCTTGCCCCACTACAGCTGGGCGGAAATGCAAAACAGTGATCCCGCAGTCCGTCTGGTGAAGAAAATGCTGACACAGGCCGATGCCCGTCTTGACCCAGACGCTCCGGAGGAGACCAAGCAACTGTGGAAGGAGAAAAGTAAACTGTTCCTCTACAGGGAGAAGCTGTGCCGGAGAATGGTTAACTCTCGAACACATGAGTTGACCTGGCAGGTAGTGGTCCCAAGACGAGACGCGGCTATGGTTCTGGAGGCATACCACAACGGAGCAGGACATTTTGGATGGAAGAAGCTGGAGTACTTATTGCGTGAACGGTTCTACTGGGTAGGCATGAGAGGAGCCATCGAGAGGTGGTGCAGAGACTGTGGCCCGTGCAACCTAAGAAGAAAGGACCGTGCCAGCCAGAAGACTCCCCTGCAGCCCATCATCACCAGACAGCCACTGGAACTGGTAGCCCTGGACCATGTGAAACTGGCTCCGAGCAGATCTGGGTATGTCTACGCCCTCACAATCGTAGATCACTACTTCCAGTTCCTGGTGGTGGTTCCCGTCAAGGACTTAACGGCTCAAACAGCAGCTAGAGCCTTCCAGCAGCACTTCTGCCGTCCACACGGGTACCCGGAGCAAGTGTTGACAGACCAAGGACCAGCATTCGAAGCAGAGGTCTTCCAGGAGTTCTGCAACCTGTATGGCTGCAAGAAGATAAGAACAACGCCCTATCACCCGCAGACCAATGGACTCTGCGAAAAGATGAACCAGGTGGTGATAGATCTGCTAAAAACATTGCCCCTGGAAGAACGCAGCCTGTGGCCTGAGAAACTGCCCGATCTGGTGGACCTGTACAACCACATCCCGGTAGGTTCCACCAACTGTACCCCGGCTTACCTAATGAGAGCAAGACCTGGTAAGCTGCCTATTGACCTGGATATGGGAGTCCTGACACCTGAGGACACCTCGCCAGAGGCAGACTGGGATACAGAACGGCAGCAGCAGTACCGGAAAGTACAGGAGAGCGTCGAG
Source organism: Phyllobates terribilis (assembly GCF_046119375.1). Classification (NCBI taxonomy): domain Eukaryota; kingdom Metazoa; phylum Chordata; class Amphibia; order Anura; family Dendrobatidae; genus Phyllobates; species Phyllobates terribilis. Next base: position 20,834,101 of record NW_027362768.1, read on the forward strand.
TGAAGTCTCTGTCAATCAAGAGAAAGGCAGGAGAGGACTTATAACCAACATGCTCCCGCTGTTCCCCTGGTACCTGGAGAGCAGGTCTTGAAAAGAAAAAGGCGGCTCCATAAGTTGGACGACCAGTGGGAAAAGGACCCATACACCGTACTGCCCTCAAGCCACAATAATCCAAAGGTGTACGTCATCAGCAAGGATGGAGGAGAGACCACAGCCACTGTCTCCAGAGACCACCTGAAAAAGTTCCCCGAGAAGTTGCAAAGCACGGATGAAGATCAGGAAGACCCTCAACCCGTAGAGGAAAAGGAGGAAATGATCAGCACCGAACTCAGAGACTTTCCCCGGTCCTGGACACAAGTAAACAACGCTATCGTGGTGCCCGTCCTCACCTTTCTCCAGCCAGCCCCTCAAGTACCTACAGAAGACCAGGTAGAGCTGAAAGAGCAGCCGGCCCAGGAGGCAGAAGAGTTCACACCAGCAGCGCAGGAGGATCAACCCTCTGCTAGTAGTGAGCCTGCCGTGCCCCTAGTGAGCCAAAGAGTACGCAGACAGCTGCCCAGCTTACCCATAACACCTCCTACACCCAGTAGTGCAGAACCAGTTAGTGAGCTCCATAGGTCCACTAGAGTCACTAGAGGTCAGATGCCCGCTCGCTGGAAAATATAAAGTAATGCACTGTATATTTACCTGTTTATTGAGAAATGTTGATAGTTTTTGTTGTTGCCTGTTATTAATTATGTTTCTCAGTTACCCTGCAGATTTATTTGGACTAACAGGTTATGGACGCTGGATAACCGGAACAATCTTGTAGATAGTTGCACACTGTGCCTCTTGCGAAGATGGCCGCAGAAGAGAAAACCTGTCTGGCGTGGCCTCCTTGCGGCCCAAAGTAGCTAGCTTCAGCCTTGCAGCCACGCCGAAGGCCAACGCAGGGGGTTTGCTTTGGAAAGGTCCCCTACTTCGCTTAAAGCTTCACCTTGGGTGATATGGACATCCGGTTGCGGACACGCCGTGACCTTTAAAGAACTAAAGCTTCTTGTAAATATGTTATTGTATTATTATGTTTCTTTAAAAATGTGTTTAGTCCAGGAGTACTAAAATTTACTAGGGGGGAATGTGGCACCCCAGGGGTCTGGTTGACACAGTAATAGAAATATTATGTCTGAGAGCAAGTGGGAGGTTTCTCTGGTCAGGATCCCAAAGCATGCAACACTGCCCACCCAGACCTGGGAGGGGAGGAATCTGCCCTTATAAACTGGGTCTGGGGCGGGATTAGGTGAGTCAGAGCTTGGAGAGGGAAAGATACAGCAGGAGCTCTGTAGGAGCAGGAGTGAGAGCCAGAGGCTGGAAGCTAGATAGCTCGCCTTGGCTGAAGACACTAAACCCGGACACGGAGTCCGAGGCTGTGGGGACATCCAGGTCCAGCAGCAGAATCCAACCGGCAGGGGATTCCAGGTCCTCTGGCCTTAGAAGCCCGGAGGCACGATCACAAGCAAGGGACCAGCACCGCCGTCGTGGAGCGGAGGCTAACAGAAGGCCCCAAGTCACCGGCCATACGGGTGAGCACCACACGGTATACTCAGGGACGTGGGCTACTTCTACCCGCATAGAGCAAGGTAGCCAGGAAAGAGTGCAGATAGACGGGGAGGCCTACAACTCCACCTGGCCAGTGGGAGATCCTGCTTGCTCACAGACTGACCAGGCCTCTACTGCTAACCAGTACTCCCGGGAGGGTCTGCTTTATACCATCAGTAAAGACCCTGAACTGCACCACACGTCTCTGTGTTTCATCGCTGCACTGGCACCATTAGTACTGGGATGCTCACACCATCACTCCCATCATCCACACTAGCTGCCCTGAGGCAATACTTCTCCCGTGGGGAGTTATCCCATACTCGGCTGCGCAAACAACATCAGCCTCAGCGGTCTGCAGCGCAGCGGCGGTCCCCACTGACCGCAATCCACGGGTGGCGTAGTCGGACATTTGTTATTACACTAAGACTGCCACTGGTTTGACCACCCTGAGCCATGGACCGGGTCGCCGCCACACTGAGACTACCACCCCCAGCATCCCACCAGAGGCCCGGTTCCGGGTTCACCACGCGGCCCAGGGGGCGAGTCACACCCACATCATGTCGAACTACCTTCCTGTCCCAATTACTAGGGGGGAGCGGAACACCACTTTTGAAGTCAGAGCAGTGTGAAAAGGTTGTTGCTTGGATAGCAGATAATGCTTCCAGTCACTTTGCCACCACCACCACCCTGTCTTCCACAAGGTCAAGTCTCAGTAGCCGTGAATCTGGACCACATATTTACCATTTACCACATCTAACCCAGATGCTCCTTCCTCCCACCATGCTGAGTGCCCGGAGACAACTGATCCCACACTCGAACACTGCGAAGAGCTGTTTACTTTTCCATTTATAGATTCGGGCCTCTCACCCGGCGTGCTTGAAGCGGGGCAAGAGGAGATCGCATGTAGCGATGCGCAAATATTAACACATTAACTGGCGGTCCACCTAACCACAGACACATGGATAAGTGCTTGTGGCCAGGAACGGTACATCTCGCTGACGGCACACTGGGTTAATATAGAGGAAGCCGGGACCCAGTCGGACCCTGGGATGGCACACTTCCTCCGGACGCTGGAGATTGCAGGCCCTGGGTCAACCAGGGTTGCCCCCACATTCTACAGCTCCTGCACCTCCTCCTCAGCCTCCATCTCTGAAATAACCACATCAGTAGGAAGCTGGAAGCACTGCAGCACTGCCTTAGACAAGCGGCAACAGGCACTGCTGAAGCTAATATGCTTGGGGGACAAACTGCACACCTCTGAAGAGTTGTTGACAGCTGTAACAGAGCAGGCAGATCTGTGGCTGTCACCATTGACTCTACAGCCAGGCATGGTCATGTGTAACAATGGTCGGAACCTGGTGGCGGCTCTGAAGCTAGGCAACCTTACACACGTACCATGCCTGGCCCATGTGCTCAACTTAGTGGTGCAGTGGTCTCTCAAAACCTACCTGGATCTGCCTGAGCTGCTTGTCAAAGTACACCACATGTGTGCCCATTCTCAAAAGTCACTTATAGCTTCTGTTGCCCTTGTCGTGCTTCAGCAGCGTTTGCAGCTCCTAGCTCACTAACTGGTGTGATGTCACGGTGTGTCAGGAGTAATAGACAGTCGCTCTGGATCTAGCTGTAGAAGGTCACTGTGCTTAGCATTGCAGGCACCTTCTTAATCTTTCTTCCTTTAAGACCCAGCGGCGACCTCCCTCCTGCTGCTGATTGACACACCCTTGCATGAGAGTTAAAAACCTTTATTTTGCTTCAGGCAATCGCCGGTGATACTTCTATGTTCGTTTGTGCATGCTTGGAGCACTATCTGTTGACTGGCTTCTTCTCTGGTGCCCTTGGAGGACAGTTGGCATTACTCCTCTGGTGTCTGCTCAAGCTAAGTTAATCCCCTTTGTTTGTCTACCTTATTATCTTTAGTTTGTAGTGGGGCTTGACCAGTGCTCACCCCTCCCCCTCACTATCTAGGGCCAAGCTCTAGGGATATACAGGGTTTAGGGTTCTGCTCCACAATTGGTGTGGAACCAATATAGGGATGGTAGGGTAGGCAGGGTGTTATTATATCTGCCTAGGGGTCTCCACTCAACCTTTCCCTAGTGTTTTGGCTTCTTCCCCTTCTCCCCTTTGTGTTGCACTTAGTCTTTCCCACACCTTGGGTGACATGTGCGATATCACCACGCATTGGAAGTCAACCTTGCAGGTGTTGGGAAGGATTTGTGAGCAGTACAGGTCAGTTGTTGAGTACCAGCTGCAACACGCCCGTCGTTATTCAGGTCAGCCTCCGCACATAAGAACTGATGAGTGGGCATGGATGTCAGACATCTGTGCTGTCCTCCAAAACTTTGAGGACTCCATCAAGATGGTGAGCTGCAATGACGCCATCCCGCTTCTCTGTCTTCTGAAACACTCACTGCTCACACAATTTAAGGTGATAATGAGAAGGAGGAAGAGGAGGAGGAGGAACAGGAGCTGTTTTCCTGCAATGCAGACGGTACTACCCACACAACTGTCATACCATCTGTTCAGTGTGGTTGGCCTAAGGAAAGGGAGAACGAAGAGGAGGAGAATGAGGAGGAGAGGATGGACAGTCGTCCTCTTGGTCAGGACAGAGAAGACTTGGCTGTTACCAATCTGGCTCACATGGCTGACTTTATGTTCCTCTGCATTTCCTGCAACCCTCGCCTTGTTCGCATTTTTGCCGACAGTAATTGCTGGTTGTTCACAAATACGACACAGCAGAGGCAGGGGAACACTGTCAAAGGTGTGGGACAGTTTTCTCAGACTGTCCTAGCGCCCTGATGAGCGGTACTCTGACAAGAGGGGAAAAGTTTCGGAAGATGCTGAAGGAGTACCTTGCCGACAATACCAACGTCCTCTGGGATTCCTTTGTGCCTTATAATTATTGGGTATCCAAGCTGGACATGTGGTAAGAACTGGCTCTCTACGCCCTGGAGGTCCTGGCCTGCCCTGCCACTAGCGTTTTGTCAGAGCGGGTTTTTAGTGCCGCGGGTGGCATTATAACTGATAGGCGCATTCGCCTGTCAACTGAAATTGCTGACAGGCTGACTCTTATAAAAATGAACAAGGGCTAGATTGGGCCATGCTTCTCAACACTACTGGATGATAGCAACGAAACATAAAGTCAAATCCAGTGGCTTTTTTTTGGGGGGGGGCTACTCCCATGTTCTGTTGTCCTCCTCCTTCTCCTTCTCCTCATCCTCCACCTCTATATCACCACGGTGACCGTGATGCAACACCCACATCATTTTTTTAAGGGTGTTTATGATGCCCATAGGAAATTCTTTTAGAGGCCTACCTCTAACATTCTGTATGTTACACAGTACGTTCATGTATATCCCCCACGGGTAAATGTTTTTCAGCCCATGCACTTAGTGCATGGGCATTACCAGTATAGGAAACCCACTCTTTAACAATGGTAAAAAAAAATTAATGAGGACCTCCTCTATGTCTCTTCAAAGGGGTATTGGAGTGCGTCCAATTTTTTTGCCAGCCCTTGCAGTCACTGCACAGGCATTACCACTATGGGAGACCAGCTCCTTCATAATGGGAACATTTTTTAAACTGAGGTCCTCCTCTATGTATCTTCAAAGGGGTATTGGAGTTTTTCCAAATTTTTGGCAGGCCTTGCAGTCACTACATACACAATAACAGTATAGGAGACACGCTCCTTTATAATTGGAAAAAATTTTAAACTGAGGCCCTCCTCTACGTCTCTTCAAAGGGGTATTGGAGTACATCCAATTTTTGGGCAACCTTTGCAGTCACTGCATGGGCATTACCACTATAGGAGACCCGCTCCTTTATAATGGGAAAATTTTTTTTACTGAGGCCCTCCTCTACGTCTCTTCAAAGGGGTATTAAGGTTTTTCCAAATTTTGGGCAGTCCTTGCAGTCACTGCATACTCAATAACAGTATAGGAGACCCGCTCCTTAATAATTGGAACAACAAAGCATAGCCGGCTGATGATCCTCAAACAATAGTGAGGGCCGACTGCTGGCCCTTTAACAATAGTAAGGGCTGCCTGATGGCACTGTAAAAATAGACTTTGTGACTTTCAGAGTCTCTCCTTCATAAATGAAGCAGGATGTGTCTGATTATGTCTCACACACCACATGGGCAGATAAGGTTGTAAAATGTTAAAATTACATTTATCGGTAAATGTATTTTTCACCATTGAAAGCAATGCAAAAATGCATCAAAAACTCTACGTGTGAACATAGCTCAAGGTGTGGAGGAGCATTTTTTTTGGGGGGGGGGGTATTTATTTTGCCTTATATGCAAGTCATTACCCTGGAAAGAATGTTCCTGAACATTTTTTCCACGAAAATCCATTTTGGTTTCATCTTTGTATGTTTTATTGTGAGTCCGTAAAAGTGGCGTAATACCTCTGACAACATTGTTCACAGCAGTGACCGGGAGTCAAAGTTGCTTCCAAGGGTCTTCCCCATGTTGTTCCCATGTCATTTCAGCAGTGTTCCCATTGATTTGGGCAATTTTTTGCGCCATTTCTGGGGCGGCTGACGGCTGGTGTTTCTAGCCTGGGAGGGGGCCAATATTCATGGCACCCTTCCTGGGCTATTAATATCAGCCCCCAGCTGTCTGCCTAGCCTTTGCTAGCTATTAAAATTTTATTGGGGGGTCCCCCATTTTAATAGCTGGTAAAGGCTAGGTATTCAGCTGGGGGCTCATATTAGTAGCCTGGGAAGCTCCATGGGTATTACCCCCTTCCCAGGCTTCAAACATCTGCCCCAGCTGTCTGCTTAACCTCCGCTAGACACTAAAATTACAGGAAACCCTACGCCAATTTTTTTTTTAATAAATCCTTTATTTTAACACTAAATGACAAGTACAGTAATGAACGCTATCACTGTACTTATTATATATGTGACTGACATTATTCTATCTATCTAATCTATGTGTGAGGCTCTATTTTTTCTGTTCTAAATTGTCGGGCACCGATGTATGCCGCTGATGAATTGCCAGCCGGCTTTTTTAAAGAGACAAAAACACTATTATTTTTTTTTTAATAAATCCTTTATTTTAACACTAAATAACAAGTACAGTAACCAACACTGTCACTGTACTTCTTATATATGTGACTGACATGTTTCTATCTATCTAATCTATGTGTGATGCTCTATTCTTTCTGTTCTAAATTGTCGGGTACCGGTGTGTGCCGCTGATGAATTGACGGCTGGCTTTTTTAAAGAGACGGGTGCATGATAATCGGAGGGCACTAGTGTGTTCCAAGTGCCCTGCTATGTTTTTCATGCACCCTCCTATATACCCTGCCTGCCTGTCTGCCTATATATTCTGCCTGCCTGACGTTTAAATGAGCACTGTTCCCATCGATTTGGGCAATTTTTGACCTTCTGCAGACCGCCGGGGTGGACCACCAGAAAAATGCTTGAGTTTCCCATAGACTTACATTGGGCTCGTTGCTCCAGTCGAGCACCCGAGTATTCCAATGTGCTCGACCCGAGCTTCGAGCACCCGAGAATTTTAGTGCTCGCTCATCACTAGTTTTTAACATTATCTTTTATATACTGTAATTCTCTAATTTAAAGCTAGTTTTCTTACTAATAAAACTATTTAATGTACAGAGATAGATAGAATAGATAAATTGAAGAAATATATAGATTAGGTAGATAGAATACAAAGATTTCCTGTAGACATATAATTTCACAAGCCCCCTACATATATTAAACTAGCACCCTTTAGTACCTTTCATGTGGTACTAAAGGATATCTAGCCTTATTAAACTTATCACACAAATAAATAATTTTAAAAATTGACATGGGGTCTCCTTTATTTTTTATAACCAGCCAAGGTAAAGCTGTCATCTTATATTATCAGGCTGGGAAGCTCCCTGGTTATTGGGTTCTTCCCAGCCTAAAAGTACAAGCCCGCAGCCGCCACAGAATAGGCACATACCACATGTGCCTTTTCTGGAACTTTGCCCCTGCTCTCACCGATTGCCCTAGTGTGGTGGCAATCAAGGTAATGGTTTATGGGGTTTATGGGGTTGATGTCAGCTTTGCAATGTCAGTGGGCAACAAGCCCAGGGGTTAGTTATGGAGAGGCTTCTATCAGACACCCACATTACTAACTCAATAATCAAAAATAAAAACACACAGAAAAAAATATTTTATTTTACAATTACCTTTCTCTTCAGGTAGCAACAAAGATCACTAGAACTGCCAATTGTCTGCTGCTCAATTGAGAATGTTCATGGGAAATTCATTCATCTCTTTGCATAGCATTGTGTACGAGAACCCAACATCCACTTTTTATTTGTGAATTGCTTAGACTGCTCCCCTGATACACAAATGTGGAAAAAGGCATTAATGTAATAGAGTACACATGACCTTTAAATGGAAATTAAGGGTAATACAATGACATTTTCTGCTTTAATGCATTGCAAGCATTTCAGTAAATGCATTCCAGACTAGGTTGTCTGACTTTGGGCTACAATGCTGCCCAATGGAGTGCAGAATATGATGTGTTTGTAATATATAATTCTTTAAAATACAAACTGGTACTAAGTGCCAACCCATTCCACTTTCTATGTACTAACATGTAATAAGTTAGTAAATAAAGGCTTGTTTTTTGCAGGATGACGTGATTTGTAGTTACACCATTTACTATATCATTAAGGTACTGAAAGAAAAAAACAGAAATAAAAATTTTAAATGAAGCGAAATGGTGAAAGAAAAAAAAAACAATTCCATGTTTTTTTGTTGTTGTTTTGTCCTCTCTATGATCTATGTATATTTAAAATGACCTGGCAACATAATTATCCAGGTAAGTACAATTGCAGCAATACCAAACTTGAGCATTTTTTCATTATTTTATTTTCTTAAAAAATTCTGAAATTTGAAAAAAAATTATAGCTTGTATTGCCATTTTCCAATACCCATAAGTTTTATTTTTCCTTCAATTGAGTTGTATGATGGTTTTATTTTTGCATGCCAAGTTGTTGGTATTAATGTCACCATTTTGAGGTGTTTCAATTCTTTGTTTTCCTTGCAAAGTTTATCTTATAGGATGAACAATTATTTTGAAAGATCAGGCTTTTATGGACACAGCAATACCAAATATAGTGTACTTTTTATTTTAAATTGAAAAAAGGGAGTTATTAAAATTCTTATTTTTTTCTTTTACTCTTGATAATGCTTAAAGCTTTTTAAAGCTTTTTTTTTAAATGGCAATTAGTCCTCACTAGAACCTGACCTGTGATTTTGAATATTACAGAATATAATGAAAATCAAGGTCCCCTCAAAAGCCAAGGCTGAAGTGTATAGGTTAGCAGGCAGGTGGTCACAGCAAGTGACGGCAGAGCCTCCAGGTAGGCTTGCAGGTAACAGGCTGGCAATAGGCGAGTGCTCCCAGGTGAGCGGGTTAACAGGCACGGCAGGTAGCAGGCAGGTAACTTGCAGGCGGACTGGAACAGTAGTCAGGCTGGCAACTGGACCTGAGGGCTGAAGCAGAGGTAAGTATACTGTGCAACAACTATTGCTCGGGCACCTCCATTTTGGAAGAGGCGCCTTATATATGGGAGGTCCTCTGGCTATTGGCCGGGGACTCCTTAGGACGGCGCGCGCGGCCCCTTCAAGAGAGAGGGAGCGCGCGCGCGCCTTAAGCACAGTGCCCGTGAAGCAGCGCGCGCCGACAGCAGCAGCAGGAAGAGGAGCGCTGGAGGTGAGAGGGACGGCGTCTCTGCCTGGCAGGAGACAGAGACGCCGATGCTACAGTACCCCCCCCCTTTTACGCCCCCTCTTTTTTAGGCCAGAAAGAAATCTTTCAAGGAGAAGCGGGGCGTGGATGTTCTCCTTGGGTTCCCAAGTTCTCTCCACTGGGCCAAACCCCTTCCAATCCACCAGAAAAAAAGGTATTTCCTCTTACCCTCTTGGTGGCCAGAATATTCTCTACCTCAAAAACGTCCTCAGCGGAAACCGGGGCAGGGGAAGTACCTGGATTATTGGAAAAAGAATTAAAGAATTACTGGTTTGAGGAGAGATACGTGGAAGGAGTTGAGAATCTGTAAGGTGACTGGAAGCTTTAACTTGTAGGCCACTGGATTGATTTGTTTAAGGACTTCAAATGGACCGATGAACCGAGGACCCAACTTGTAGGCGGGTATTTTGAGCCGAACATGTTTGGAGGAGAGCCAAACCTTGTCTCCCGGATGGAATAGAGGCGGATCCAGACATCTTTTGTCAGCAAATCTCTTCATCCGCTCGGAGGACTGAAGAAGTGCGGACCTAGTATTCTCCCAAATGGTGGAAAATTCGCTGACCAGAGACTCTGTGGCAGGGTTGTCCACAGAAGCGGAGACGGGAAATGGAATCCGGGGATGTTGACCATAAACTATAAAGAATGGGGACTTGGAAGTCGATTCGCTCTCATGGTTGTTGTAGGAGAATTCGGCCCATGGTAGGAGGTCCACCCACGGGGTGGAGTGGCGCCAGGTACCAGGTCGATCGGGCAATCATATGGCCTATGGGGTAGCAGTGTCTCTGCTTCCTTTTTACCGAAGACATCCGCATAGGACCAGTAACAAGCCGGAAGACCGGGTAAATTAGCTGGGGTAGGTGGTGGACGAGCCGGGCGAACCGGAACCAGGCAGGTCCTGTGGCAGTCCTGACCCCACCGGAGTACTTCACCGGATTGCCAGTTCAGCACGGGTTCATGTGACTAGAGCCATGGTAAACCTAGCAATAGGGAGTGGGAGAGTCCGGGTAGCACATGGAAGGAGATTTTCTCAGAGTGCAGCATTCCCACCTGCAGGGTTATGGGTTCAGTGATGAGCAGGATGGTCATCGAAAGGAGTCTTCCATCCACGGAGGTGACAGACAATGGTTCTGCCAAAGGTTTTGTGGGAATCCGGTATCTCTCTACCAGGGACTGGGAAATGAGGTTTCCAGCAGCTCCAGAATGCAGGTGAGCAATTTCAAAGTGACGGTTTTCACCCCAGGAGATAGAGACGGACAAAGTCAGGGATGGAGAGGGTTTACTTTTGCCTAGGACGACCTCTCCGAGAGGTCCTAGACACTGGCGTTTCCCGGCTTCTCCGGGCAGGAACGGATGAAATGCTCCTTACAGCCACAATAGAAACAGCTTCCCTCGGCTCGGCGGGACTCTTGGCGAGATTTGACCATCTTGGTCTGGTCGATCTGCATAGGTTCGGGCGAGTATGCCCGGGGAATAACTGGTTGAGAGGCAGGTCTCTGGAAAGTAGGAGCAAGGCGGGAAAACTCTCTGTCCCGAATAGTCTCTTTGGTACGTTCTTGGAACCGGATGTCGATCCGGGTAGCTAGTGACACCAGGTCATCCAGGGTGGTCGGAATGTCCCGACTGGCTAACTCGTCCTTAATCCGACCGGAAAGACCCTCCCAGAAGACAGACACCAGAGCCTCGTTCTCCCAGGCAAGCTCAGAAGCGAGGGTACGGAACCGTATGGCATATTGGCCCACGGTGAGACTCTCTTGGCGGAGACGTAGCAGAGAGGAGGCAGAAGAGGTTTTCCGTCCTGGTTCATCGAAGACTTTCCAGAAAGCAGCGAGGAAAGACGACAGGTCGGACACCAGGGGATCCCCTCTCTCCCACAGGGGATTTAGCCATGCCAGTGCCTCCCCAGTGAGATGGGACATGATGAAGGCCACCTTGGCCCGGTCGGAGATGAACTGGTATGCCAAGAGTTCAAAGTGCAGGGTGCACTGGTTTATGAAACCCCGGGCTAAAGAGGGGTCGCCGGCAAAACGTGGAGGTGCCAGGAGCCGAGGTCCATAGCCGGGTGCCATAATGGGACTGGATTGCGGTGCCGCAGGAATAGGCACCACTGGACCGGAGATAAACACAGACGAGTCAGACAATGTGCCTAGGCGAGAGTTAACAGACCGCAGGAAGGACAGGACCGACTCCTGTTGAGCTCTCTGACGTAAGACTTCCTGGTGCAGGTCGAAGATTGCGGAGGTCGGGGAGCCACCGGGTTCCATGGCCCGAGCAAACTGTTACGGATCCGGGTGGTGGAACCTCTGTGCCGCGGTGCAAGGAGGGACCCAGAGGGGCGTAACTAAGTATCAACTCAGACCGACCCTGGTCGTACGGCGGCTAACGACTCCGTGACCAGGGAGGGACCGAGCAGAGGGACCAGGTGCTACTCTGGGGACGACCTTGTAAGAGAGCAGGTGGCTCCCACGGGTCAGATGACAGGGACTGACCGGTATAGCAGATGGACACAGCAAGCAGGCAGAAGTCTCTGGGTTAGCTGACAGGTGGTCACGGCAAGTGACAGCAGGAGCCTCCAGGTAGGCTAACAGGTGGTCACGGCAAGTGATGGCCAAGCAGGCTGAAGTCTCTAGGTTAGCAGGCAGGTGGTCACGGCAAATGACAGCAGGAGCCTCCAGGTAGGCTATCAGGTGGTCACGGCAAGTGACGGCCAAGCAGGCAGAAGTCTCTAGGTTAGCAGGCAGGTGGTCACGGCAAGTGACGGCAGAGCCTCCAGGTAGGCTTGCAGGTAACAGGCTGGCAATAGTTGAGTGCTCCCAGGTGAGCGGGTTAACAGGCACGGCAGGTAGCAGGCAGGTAACTTGCAGGTGCTTCCTGGTAAGCAGGCGGACTTGCCCATAGACAGACTGGCGGGTAGAACGGAAGACAGACTGTCGGGCTGGAGAGTAGTCAGGCTGGCGGACTGGAACAGTAGTCAGGCTGGCAACTGGACCTGAGGGCTGAAGCAGAGGTAAGTATACTGTGCAACAACTATTGCTCGGGCACCTCCATTTTGGAGGAGGCGCCTTATATATGGGAAGTCCTCCGGCTATTGGCCGGGGACTCCTTAGGACGGCACGCGCGGCCCCTTTAAGAGAGAGGGAGCGTGCGCGCCCTAAGCACAGTGTCCGGGAAGCAGCGCGCGCCGACAGCAGCAGCAGGAAGAGGAGCGCTGGAGGACGCCGCGCGGGGAGCGAGAAGGTGAGAGGGACAGCGTCTCTGCCTGGCAGGAGGCAGAGACGCCGATGCTACACTGAACCTATTCAGTTAGATGTTAGAACCTGAACCTGTTGCTGAAACCGCCTAGTCTGAACCCAAACCTGTTCCTGTTATCCATGTTACCTGAACCCGAAGCTGCTCTGGTGGTACCTAAGCCTGAAACCGCTCCAGTGGTATCTAAACCTGGAACCCCTCTGGCGATACTTGAGCCTGAAGCCGCTCCGGTGGTACCTGAGCCTGAAACCGCTTTGGCGGTACCTGAACGTGAAATAGCTCCAGTGGTACCTAAACCTGAAGCCATTTCGACGGTATCTGAGCCTGCAGCCACTTCGGCGGTACCTGAAACAGTACTAGTGTCCATCCTGTCAAGTGTTCCAGTATCCGCACTGTCTGAACCTGCATCTATATCTGATCCTGCCTTGGACTCCGAATTTGTATCTGTGATCCTGACCTTTGGGGTCAACTGCCACAGTACCAGGGACTACCCTTGGAGTGGTACCTGGTGGCCACCTGCAGCTCAAGTGTAACTCCACCATCAGGTGCTCCAGCAAAAACCAGGTGACCTCTTAGCCATGCCCCTCCAAGGGTAAGCCCAGACCATGACGCAGTGCATCCACGATCCACTTGCGTCACAGTAGCACTCCAATTAGGAAAATGGGACACTCCCACAGTGAACTATGTCTTCCTGGAATGAGCAATGACAGACACCCAGACTCTCATTTTCATTAGATCAAGGTTACGTCCTCATTTCTCCCCTTGGTGAACTCATATGGGAGCTGGTTGTGGGATGTACTAGGTTTGTTAGAATTTTATGAGATCCCTAACTTTCGGGATATCTTCACCCCAGGAGGTCCCAGGTGGTAGATATTGTTGACATGTTTCCTATTGCAATTTTACCTGTCTAAAGAGATGAAACATGGCCTGGACAGCATCTTCCATTGGTACGTTATTAAGTTGGAGTGGTTAGAATGGCCCTACAGTAATGTGAGTGAATGCATTATGTTCGTCCCTTCGCTATGATGTCGAAAATATATCTCCCATAAATATCGGATCAATGCAGACGCCAATATTCATCACTGGCCACTGGCTCCAAAAGGTCTGAGAGAAATTTTTTCCAGAACAAATCTCTTGTGGTCATTGACTCATTACCTGTTCATTGCAGTAGGCCCTTACTTCAATGGAGGTTGAAGTGTCAATTCCATCCCACTTTCCTAGTTATAATTAGTTTTTCTCTTTCCCGGCTATAATTAATTCCATATGTTCAACATGAGGGTGATATGTTCTCTCTCCAGAGATGTCTTATGGATTTTAATTTTTGTTTGACAAGTAGGTTCAGCACCTCCTTCCAGACGTCGTTTCAGTGTTGTACAAACTGCTCTTTAAAATTCAGTTGTTCCATGTGTCAACATTTTCACTTTCTACTTCATATTCAGATGCTGAAAACCTGGTAGGACTTCTCATAATTGACAATTTAGTTTAGGAAATCCTAAGGACAATCACAAAATATCCATTTTCTCTCCTGATAGTTTGTAACAGTGTATTAGTGTGGGTAAAATGTTTCACTCTGAAGTTTAGATTATTCAAGCCTATATTCACATTTTAATGGAAACTTTAGCATTGTTGTGCATTGGTCAACCAACATATACGATCATTTTAATGGTGTCCATCGAGATTCTATCGAGGTTTCAACATTTTGCAGTAAAAATACAAGTTCTTTGATTAAAGTGATATGTCAGAAAGTTGCTCTTCTCCCAAGTGATCTAAAATTAATATTATTTATAATACTTTCATTGGAAAAGTTGTCAAGTTGAAATTATGACTCTTTAATTTCCAGAATCCAAGCAATGGCTGATTGTCTAAATGCACACATATTCAAATTATTCATCCTGTGCTTTTACATTGTGCTTCTATAATATTATTATCCAGTGTTTATGAGAAACTTATAACATTTTGGTTCCAGTATATAGGTCACCACATCATGAAATAATATATATTCATATGTTCGCATGTTATTTCACCTAATCATATTTTCCAACTTTACCATCTATTTTTCATTTTTACATTTTTCTCCCTTGCCATCGCCTCCTTCCAATTTTTCCATTATTTCTTTTATAATTCCCTTTTCTCCTCACATTGATACATTCTTTCCCTCCTCCAGCTCTTTCCTTTCCATCTTCCATCATTTTAGTCTAGACCACACAATATTCAATTTCCTTGTCCCCATTGCTTTCCTTCTCTATCCGTGAAGAGAAAATGCAGTCATAAAATGGAAGGATACATGACAGGAGAAATGTACGTGAAACAGGGAGAGCCATGTTATTAGATGCTTGAAGCAAAAAGTCATTACATTTTATCTGGTGTTGTTCCCTCGAGGAGCATTTGCTCATAATGTCCGAATTTTTCCTTATAACTGGACCCATATCTTCAGCAGAGGAGACAGACTGTTAAATTTAAGGCAATTACATGAATGCACTTTTACAGGCAAACTGTGAAGATTGAGCAAGATGAATGACTATGTGGAAAAAGAACTTTAGAAATTAATGAATTAAACATATATAAGAATAGAACAAAGAGCGATTTGATGGCAGTAATTACACATGGAATTTTAGATAGAGCTGTAAGGGGGAAATTAATGAAAGAACATTTAAAATAAGTGAAAGATGAATCTATGAAATATTCAAAGGGGGATGTTGTGATAGATTACTGTGACAATAGTCTGAAGTGTACAAAACAAATGAATACAATATCTAAACTGCAAGGAAGGGGGAAGTCTAAATGAGCTAAACAATAGTGCCTGAGGGTACAAAATCATTACTTAACCACTTACCCCTATTAAAGAGATTTTCATCTTAATTAGTGGTAGTGGCAAGTTTAAAAAGATGCCTATATTTTTAAGCCAATTAAATAGCACAAAACGAAAAAACACAAGTAAAAAGTATAGCAAGCTATAAAATGCACAAGGGATTCAGGCAAAATTCTAATTTAAAATTTTACAGGGAGTGTGGTACGATGATGGATGAGAACAAGAATGACTATGAAGCTTTGAAAGGGTCATTTGACTGTGGCCAGGAACATTTTAGTAACTGTAATGTGCAATGATTATTTACATTAAATCACTGTAAAAACACCATGTGACAAAGTCACAATAAAATTCCCCCGAAAAATGTTTTAAAACATTATAACGATATCATCCCATTGTTGTTGTGTGATGTTCCCCAAAATAATTTAGGCTCCCTTCATGCACATGCTTTTTAGCATTTTTCATAGCATGTATTTACTTTTTGTTTTGTTTTTTTTGGTAAGTGTATAGAGAAAAACATTGTATACCCAGAGCCTGCTGTATGAACACCATAAAATAACAAATTACTACAAGTTAAAAAAAAAAATTGTACAGTATATAGGCTTTTCAATAATTTTCTAAATACTTATAAAAAAAACATCTGGCAACTGCATTTAAATTTTTTTTTTAAAATTATAGCAAAACTCAAAACTAGCAAAAAAAAATGTTGTAAAATACTGTTCAATCCAACCAGACTCGGATTGGCCCACAGGAGAACAGGAGAATCCTCCTGTGGGCCTCTATACAAGAGTGAGCCACTTACCCCAACATGAGCAGTAGTTGGCCAACACATGAATTCACTGTTTACAGACAAAAACAAGATCTCATCATTCATTCAACTAACTACCTAGTTTATTTTTATATAGAAACAGAAGTAAATTTGTGAAAGACGGTAATATAATATTTGCATGAAACTGAACAGTGGACCCCCAAAGTCAATGTTACTGGTGGGCCCATGTGTTACTTTGTGTAGACAGTAAATAATCACTGTCAGCACACATTGCCATCAGTGATACAGTCCATTGTAAGGTCTAGGAGAAATTTTTCAATTAATTTTTTTTATTCATATTAGAAAATCACTAATGAAACTCTGTTGGTAACAACTGACCCAAAATGAAAATCAGATCCAAAACACTAATGAAACTTAGTACGTGATTTTACTTATGAGAAAAATCAGTAATGTCTGAATGAGGCCTTAGTCAGAGGATAACCGGATAAGACTGATCATTATTAAAACTTCCAACCAAGTCACCTGGGGCTCCAGGAGTGGATAAAGCTTTTACAATTTAAATAATTATATACCTCTTCCAGGACCGTGTCATTACTCTGATAATAATGTCTGGAAGTTGTAAATGTGGATAGTTTTAGTACAGCACTGAGGAAAATGTTATTGTTATTTAAGCAATAGGAAATAAGTTACGAAATATAGCAACTTTTCATATTTATGTATTTTATTTGCTTATGTAGCGCCATTAATTCCATAGCGTCTTACAGATATCATCATTACTGTCCCCATTGGGGCTCACAATCTAAATTCCCTATCAGTATGTCATTGGAGTGTGGGAGGAAACTGGAGGAAACCCACACAAACATGGGGAGAACATACAAACTCCTTACAGATGTTGTCCTTGGTGGGATTAGAACCCAGGACCCCAGAGCTGCAAAGCTACAATCAGCCACTGTGTTGCCCACCCGATTCATTATTGTTGTTTCTCCATTTTTCTGGAGTAGTTTGCTCTTTTTTAGTGATTTTAGTATTAGCATATTATTCTCTATATATTTTGCACAATTTTGTAAACTGTCTTTTTTTTAAGTTGTTTTTTTTTAATTTATCCAGATGTTTTTAGACAGATTCAGAAAACGAGACTTTTTTTCAAATGTCACAATTTTTTTGGCACATCCAGTCTCTTCCTGGAATAAAGTTCCTGGTAGATTTTTCAATTTGTCTTTACTTTTTAAAGGATTTTGTACCTTTTTCAGCTAAAAAGTCGGAAAAATGGATAAAAAAAAAAAAAAGAATATTTTTGATGTTTGGTCACATTCAGGAACGGTGTGCATTATTTTGAAGAATTTGGTGCGAAAAACATCAGCGAATAGCAAGAAAACAAAAATTGATCGCAATAAACCGCAAATGATCGGGGCCATAATTTTTCCATAACCTATTCACACAAGCATACCTAATTGTATCTTTTCATCTTTTATTTTTAGTTTTATCACTGGGATTTTTCTGATTCTTGACCACTAAATATGCATGTGATGTGGGATGCTACAGAGCAATAAAAATGTGCATATCTAAGGAAGAAAATGAAATTTTATGTTAATGTTTTTCCTGTTCAGTGACAATTTATTTTACACCCAGTTCTAACCAATTCTGTCTGCACATGGATAATGATTCACTAATTGATTGTGCGCCTGTCACATTAACCTTTACACTCTTTGAACACCCCACACACAATTTATTTTGCAGCATCTGTAGAAAGCACATCATATCCACGCATTGTTAATAAGCTTTGAATATCTAAAACCTCTAAATTTATTCCAGACAGGGATAAAGAGGAGCGTTCATTAGTGCTGCCACTAGTGCCAGTGTTGGAATGTCACAGCGGTTGTGACAGCTAATTACTGGGAGCAGATATCAGTGTAAAGCAGAGCGCCATCAATCTTCTGTGCTTTGATGAAGGGTGGTAGAATAAGAAAGCTTCTAGTTTATTCTCCAAACTTCCCCACCATACCATGTTCTCAATGTCATCACCAGAGTACAACATGTGAGAGTTCTTAATTATTAAATATGGTCGGCACATCTCTGTAACACAGACATGTCACTTCTAGAATACTCCTAACACTCGAGGAAATATATCCTATGAAGCATATCTGACATCAGAGAGCATGAACACCAAAACGCTATGCCTCCCCTCGTCACATCAACATTACCATAAACCTAGATTTTAACTACTTTGCGACAAGGCAATTTTCCGTTATTTTTTTGTTTTTTGTTTTTTTGCTCCTTTGTATTTGCTTTCCACACTTCCCCGAGCAATAACTTTTTTTTCTTTCTCCGTTGACATATCCATATGAAAGCTTGTTTTTGCCGAACAAGTTGTATTTTTGAATGACATCAATCACTCTGACATATAATGTGTTGAACATACAACAACTGGAGCAACAAAGAGTGCAAAAAATGAAAATTTAAAGACGTAAATATGATAAATGCACCTGTATTAAGCATACAGTTATAATATGGCCACATAACTAGTAAAGAATAAAAGCCTATAAAGAAACAATGCTTGGCAAAGAAAAATTAAGAATGTATAAATCGTTACTATGTAAATGCTTGAAAAGCAGAGGAATCAAATAAAAGGGGCAACAAAAACTGGAGGAGGAGACTTCTAGATGGTAGGAACCATAGATGGACATAATAACCAGGTTGGCCTCAAGGGTAAACAAGCAATACTGGCGTCCAAATTGGAGCACTCGCATATAATTCCAGATAAGTAAAGATAAACAAATTACTGGGGCACTGATAGCGTAAAGAAGTCCAAATAAGGAGAAAGGATGGTAAGTGTAAAAACAAAATTAAGTATTACCCATTCTGTTTAATCAGCCCCACCAAACGGTTCAGTGCAAAGCCTTGATCAGGGCGTGGTGGCAGAATAGCAGAAGACCTTCTTTATACCCCCCATCGACCAATAGAAATAATAGGAGCCAGGTGTGTGGTGTGACCTAATAGAACCAAACCTGCTAAGCTCAATATATGGGGATGGCACATTCCTTGCTGTGTCAACATCACAGCATGGATACTTTAATGCAGCGGCTTGCGGCATTACTGGAATGTCCAGGGGGTGTGTTCTGGCTGACCATTTACCTCCCCCTCAGGTGACTGATCACGTGACTGTGACATCATCACAGGTCCTGTGTGCACAAAAGGATATATAAACCCTGGTAGTTTTGAAACAGGGAGAGAAAGAGTGGCCTGGTGAGGCCTAGAGAAAGAGTGGCCTGGTGAGGCCTAGAGAGAGAGGCCTGGTCCCTGTGTGGGACTCCACTAGCCTGGAAGGCAGAGGCTGGATCCCTTGTGTTTGAGATACCAGTAGCCTTGGAAGGTACGTGACCCGGAGGCCCCATCTGGGAAGCCTTAAAGCCACAGCTGTGGCAGAACCGAGCTGACAGAACCAGCTAAGACCCAGGAAAGGTAAAAAACGCTGCTTGATGCGGACATTGATATTGTTACCTTGCTGAAGGCTATATCTGGAGCCAAGTGGGCATATGTGTCACTGGAAAGGCTCTTGGATGTTATATGTGTAACATGTCGGCGAGCCACTGAGATGGACTATGTTATGAGCGGTTTATGATATGTAATAAACTGCTGGACTGTGAATTACCGGAAAAATGTTGCATGTGTGCTTTGATTGACCCGGGTGAAGCGAGTGCCCCCCAGCGTGATGAATAGCGCTACCTTACATGTGGTTGGAGAATGCAGACAACTGCAGCCTGGTTGCTAGGGGTAACGGCACAGGACGACGATTGTGGATGCAAGCATCTTGCTGTGGCTCGGCGGGGTCACGAAGATTAAAGCATCTGGCTGTAACTCGGTGGGGTTACGAAAATTGTCGTCACACTCAAACCTGGTTTGCTGTGGCTCGGCGGAGTCACGAAAATTAAAGCATCTAGCTGTAACTCGGTGAGGTTCCGAAAATTGTCGTCGCACTCAAACCTGGTTTGCTGTGACTTGGTGGGGCCACGAAAATTTTTCCGGGGAGAGCGGTGTGAAGTGTCTAGTGTGAACAGAGTACCGCAATGGCTATGAATGGAGCAGTATCCCCAGACGGAATGGAGAAGTGGTTAGATGACCAGCTGCAAACACTCTTCAGCAAAATAGAGTTTTCTGAAGAAGTGCAGGAGCAGATAAAGATGGCTGTGAAGGGAGCAGCAGATGAGGCTGAAGCTGCTGAGCGGTTAACGTACCTGTTAAAATTGCAGCAACAGAACATGGTGCAGGAACGGCAGGAGCTGTTGGCCCTGTATAGAATGGCGGCAGTCGACCATTCTGTGAGTTCTCCGGGGACGCCAGTATTGTCCCAGAGTGCCCGGGGAGGTGGTAAGAGATATTGTGAACTGGGTCCTAAGACTATCGCGTGTTTTTTTTAAAAAAAAACCCTCTACAGGTGTGAATGTCCAAAAGGGGGCGGAGTCTCAAAAGCGGGCGGATTTTCAAAAGAGCGTGGAGTATAGGAAACCAAAATTGGTTACTGGATGCGGGTTGGTACCGCCTAAAAATTACAATTTGACCGTTGATAATGGGGTAGATCCAGTAGAAGGGGTTGACGTCAAAGTAGGAGGTGACTTGTTGGCCCACGACACCATGGGGAGTGACACTGACCCCATAGCTGACGGTGACACTACGAAAGTAGAAAGAGAGTTCAGTCAGGAGGAGCTAGACGAGGTGAGAAAGTCCCCCTCTCGTCGTCGACAGCACAAGGGCCACAAAAAAGTTGTTCCTGTAGATTTTGCTGAAAGGGCAAATAAAGAAAAAGCAATGTTGTGTGCCTTTATTCTGAGTGTGGATACTCCTTTAGAAGCAGAAGAGGAGGTGACGTTGCCAGTAGCAACCTCCGATACAGTACTGAGACAGAAGGATCAGGATACGACAGCCCTGAAAGAGGAGGCGGCCAGTCATGACCAAGAGCTGGAGCCTATCAGGCAGCAGTATAAGAGTGACGTGCAGCAACTAAGGAATAACGTGGAGAACGGGTCCTCAGACCAGCTGAGCCTGGAGTCTGAATGGCAGAAAATAAACCAGGTTGTGAGGAACTTGCAGCGAGAACTGGAAGAAAGCAGTGAGGAAATCAGCAAATGGAAAGAAATGTGCCAGAGAAATAAAGAGGAGGTTTCTCAATTGGAGCTTGACAAAGCGGAGTGTGAAGATGAGTTGTGCGAGGTGAAAGATCGTTTCTCCCTGGTACAGTTAGAGCTGTACCAAGTGAAAGAGCTGTGTGAATCCAAGAAGTAGTATGTTGAACTCAGTGGGGAACTTCAACAAATTAAGAGAGACTATGAGGATCTCCTCTAGGTTAAGGAAAAACTAGAGGATGATAAGGCGAATGCAGAGCACATGCGCCAAGTGGTTGAGACCACTCTGCAGGACAACCGTGATGAAAATGATGATCTCCACAGAAAGACCCTAGGTCTGGAAGCTCAGGTGAAGGAGCTGAAGACGTTCTGTGATGATCTCCAGAGGGCACAGACGTGCCCTAAGGAAAGAATCTGCAGGATGGAGGAGTCTATCGGAGAAGGGAGGTATGAAGCAAATGCCTCTTTGAATAATGCGAGCTTGGGTGATTCAGTGGATGTAAAAGCCGAGATCAGGGAGCTCAAGGAGTCGCTCCAAGCCCATTTGAACCATAAGAAGGTGGACCTGAGGAGAGCTGAGAGAGTGTTAAAAGAAGATAAGTGTGAAATAGAAGTGGTCAAGACGAGAATTCTTGAATTCATAGCTGCGAGTCAGCTCAGGGGAAGCATACAGGGTGAAGAAGCTGAAAGTCAGTTGTCCCTGAAACCTGAGCCAGATGATCATTTGGAGACCACTGGTGAGACAGAAATGTCTCGGTACAAGTGTCTCATAGATGTACCCGAAGATTTGAGAGAAGAATGCACCAGAGAGTCAGTGCATGAAGAGTTTAATAAGGCCGTGGGAGCCTGTAAGGTGTACTCGACCCCAGAAGCTAAACAGCTGGTGGTCCTGTCCACAACCGAAGTCACAGTGAAGAGGGTGGCGATTCTAAGTGACATGCACCGGCGATGTATTCGCACGAAGCGGTTTGTCCAGTTGAAGACGGAACAAGCCATTAGACCACTGGAGCTTATGAGAAAAGCTCAAAGTCTGCGTGAAGAGATCATCTGGGTGCCTCATGCTCTGGTAAGAAAGCTCATTGGAAGAAATGGCCAAGCCATGCAAATGATGGTAAAGAAGTCTGCTGTGATGAAAGTAAGCAGTCCACGTGATCGTCAGGACTGGATACCAGATGAAGACGGCATGGTGTCATTCTCCGCGGTAGGAACGGAAGAAAATCTCGCATATATAAGCATGCTGATGGAGTACCGAGTGACCTACCTGCGAGAGGTAGAACAGTTGAATCTCGCTAGACTGCGAGTGGAAAGACAGAATCGCCTAAGCAGCAGAAGATGGCAACCATCTATAAATTGTGAGACCAGACAGAGAAAGGGACCTTCAAATAATAGAACGGCTACAGTAGAAGTTAGAGACCTTTCAAGATGTCCTGAGGATAGTGGGTGTGGGTTTAGAGGTAGTAAGACCTCCAGTAACTCAGGTCTGAGATGCCCGTACAAACGACCCAATAGAGTACGGGACAGTACAGAGTCGGACCGGACCTTAGATACAAGGGCATGTGAGTCACACTGTTGTATGGACTGCTGGGAGGGGGAGGTCTGACAAGGTTACGACTGACCGCTGGGAGCGGGGGAGGTCTGACAAGGTTACAACTCGGAAATATGACTTGACAATGACAGATGGTAGGTCCCTAAGGAATGGGCTAATGTTGATGACTGATGTCCCAGGGGCTGAGCACCACAATTGTCAAGTACATGGTCTCTGTGTGAACTGTGGGTTATAATCTGATTGTGTATATTATGTGTTCAACCCCACAAGTTTGAACAGAGGGGGAGATACGTAATGCAGCGGCTTGCGGCATTACTGGAATGTCCAGGGGGTGTGTTCTGGCTGACCATTTACCTCCCCCTCAGGTGACTGATCACGTGACTGTGACATCATCACAGGTCCTGTGTGCACAAAAGGATATATAAACCCTGGTAGTTTTGAAACAGGAAGAGAAAGAGTGGCCTGGCGAGGCCTAGAGAAAGAGTGGCCTGGTGAGGCCTAGAGAGAGAAGGCAGAGGCTGGATCCCCTGTGTTTGGATTACCAGTAGCCTTGGAAGGTACGTGGCCCGGAGGCCCCATCTGGGAAGCCTTAAAGCCACAGCTGTGGCAGAACCGAGCTGACAGAACCAGCTAAGACCCAGCAAAGGTAAAAAACGCTGCTTGATGTGGACATTGATATTGTTACCTTGCTGAAGGCTGTATCTGGAGCCAAGTGGGCATATATGTCACTGGAAAGTCTCTTGGATGTTATATGTGTAACATGTCGGCGAGCCACTGAGATGAACTCTGTTATGAGCAGTTTATGATATGTAATGAACTGCTGGACTGTGAATTACCGGAAAAATGTTGCATGTGTGCTTTGACTGACCCGGGTGAAGCGAGTGCTCCCCAGCGTGATGAATAGCGCTTCCTTACAATACATATACTTTGGGAATGTGCAACAACTTTTACAGATTCCACAGGTAGTTCTATATACTAACCCACAAAGTATTACCTGTTCCACTCAAGCAGTTACATATTGTGCTATCTGGCATTGCTGTGATAGTAGCTGGGTGCAGAATAAGATTAACCCACTAGTACAGTTGTGAATTAGCAATTTGCTCGGTGACTAAAATTTTACTTTTAATGTACCATTTCATATAACTCAAAAGACAAAAAACAAATACTTGTCAAATAGACAGACAAAAAAGCATCCTTGAAAACGCTAAAAAACAGCTGAACAGTAACACCTACAGCTGACGAGGTGGGATGGGATCAAAATCCTCTATCCTTCTGCAAGAAACTGTTCCTATAAAGGCAAACAGAATTGATTCCTAGTGCCTGTTATGCACACGCCCGGGCTGACTGGCGTGTGCATGATTTAGTGATTCCACTGTGCCGGAGAGTGCCTGAAGGGGTGTGACTAAGTATCAACCCGATCCGACCAAGGTCACATGATGGCTAACGACGCCATGCACCAGGGAGGAACCGAGCAGAGGGACCAGGTGCTACTCCAGGCCAGACCCCGGACACGGCTGTTGACCCACACCGGGGAATACAGGAACAGGCAGGTTAGGCTGGCACACAGACAGGTGGGTATTGGCAGGCAAGGCTGGCATGCAGACAGGTGGGCACTGGCAGGCACAGCTGGAGTGCAGACAGGAGGATACTGGCAGGCACGGCTGGTATGCAAACAGGAGGGTACTGACAAGTACGGCTGGCGTGCAGACGGAGAGGTACTAGCAGGTTGGAGCACAGGCTGGATAGGGTCCAGTACAGACTGGGATTCAGGAACAGATGCGGTAGACAAGCAGATCAGGGAGAAACCGCCAGAGCGGTGAGCAAGGCAGAGCAGGCAGAAACCGCCAAAGCGGTGAGCAAGGCAGAGCAGACAGGAACCGCCGGAGCGGTGAGCAAGGCAGAGCAGGCAGGAACCGCCGGAGCGGTGAGCAAGGCAGAGAGGACAGGGCTCTGTTCACACTGAACAGACTGGAAAGGAAAATCAGAACCAGATACACACAAGATACTTGCAATGAAGTAGCGAGTGGACTCTAAACTCACAAACGGAAGTACAGCGACAACGAGTAGGAGTTAGGTGCAGGTACAGACTCTGCAGAAAAAGGGAAGGTACGGACATAGAGAAAGACAGGTAACAGGCTAGGAGAGTGTTCAGACAGGAACTGACTGTTCAGACAGGAACTGACACTGCAGCGAGGTACAGGAGCGAGTCTCAGAATGCGGCCCCCAGAAAGGCGGAACGAACAGGCTAGGAGCGTGTTCAGACTGGCCTGGAAATACAGCCTCCAGGAAGGCGGACAGACGAGCAAGAAAACACAGATAACAGATCTAGATATGCGGCCCCTAGAAGGCGGGACGAACAGGCTAGGAGCGTGTTCAGACAGGCCTGGGAATACAGCCTCCAGGAAGGCGGACAGACAGGAAAAGCAGAATAGGACCTGGCACATTCAGAGTCAAGGAGCACACTGAATGTTGGAGTTGCTCAGGCCTCAGCTCCAAGGTGGAGCTGGTTTAAATATCAAGTGACAGACAGCAATAGGCTGGGGACACATTAGGGGTGTGCCCACAGCAGCTACAAGAAACAGGAAGTAACCGGGCCGCCGCCCTAAGCAGTCAGAACGGAGACAAGCAGACAGCATGAATAGAAGCCAAAACCTACAAAAGACAAAAGACAAAAATATATCTCATACCCTACCATCATTATACCCTACCAACTCCAGACCACCCAGGCCCGTGGTAAGCTACATATATACCAGTCAGCTCAAGTAAGGTTTTTAATATAGGCAGTATAGGTACCGTCCCAATTTAGGGTCACCTTGCCGCTGGTGGGACGGCTTGTATACTTTTTTTGATCAAAAATAGTTCACTAAGTACCCTATATTTATTATGCAACTTTGCTTTACATTTATATATAATGATGGTAGGGTATGAGATATATTTTTGTCTTTTGTCTTTTGTAGGTTTTGTTTCTTTTTTGCTAGTGTGAACATGCTCCTATTTCTTGCATGTCTACCATCTTAGACCTCAGTTCACATTGCCTGGTTTTTTGTCTTGTTTGCATTCTGTGCAATTTAAGGGTGTGGCATCCCCTTTGTTGAGCTGACTGGTATATATGTAGCTTACCACGGGCCTGGGTGGTCTGGAGTTGGGACCCGGTCCTATTTGTCTACCCTTTTATATGCATTGCTTCAACTTTGATATACAGTAAGGTTTTTAATATAGGCAGTATAGGTACTGTCCCAATTTAGGGTCACCTTGCCGCTGGTGGGACGGCTTGTATACTTTTTTTGATCAAAAATAGTTCACTAAGTACCCTATATTTATTATGCAACTTTGCTTTACATTTATATATAATGATGGTAGGGTATGAGATATATTTTTGTCTTTTGTCTTTTGTAGGTTTTGTTTCTTTTTTGCTAGTGTGAACATGCTCCTATTTCTTGCATGTCTACCATCTTAGACCTCAGTTCACATTGCCTGGTTTTATGAATAGAAGCCAGGCTAGCAGACTGCACTGAAGATCAAGTTTGCGATCTTGCATAGTGGGAGATTGTGCACTATGCAAGCCCGCAACCAGGTATGTTACAGTGCCTATGGATCACAGTATTCTGCAGGTTCATCAGGGGAAGCAAGTAGTAATAGTTGACTCTCCGTGCCACTATTCAGAGCTGTTAGTGCTGCAGCATCTTGCGGTTATAAGACCCTCAGTGCTGTTAGAGGAAACACGTTGGGAGCCACGTTCAATAGAACCTGTCAGCCGGGATGAGAGATTAATCAATAGGACATCAACTCCATGGTATCGGGTTTAGAAACTGCTCGGCAATATTGAAACTGGGTGAGAAAGTTCTCTCTCTACTACATGACGATAAATGTTGGTTATTTTGTTTGATGGATCTTACCTAACAATAAGGCGTGTCCTATGCTGTTGCACCTGCAGAATATTGTGATACACTAGTGATCTAGGGATCAATTCTGTTTGCCTTTATAGGATCAGTTTCTTGCAGAAGGATAAAGGATTTTGATCCCATCCCACCTTTTCAGCTGTATGCATATGTGTTCCTGTTCAGCTGTTTTTTGCTTTATTGCGCCATCAAGAGCACTTTTTTGACTATTTGTTTGACAAGTATTTGATTTTTGTTTTTGTCGTTTGAATTATTTTAAATGGTATATTTAAAATTGCATTTTAATCACATCACAAATTGCTAATTCACATGTATGCCATTGTTCAAAAATGTTATGGCCACTTAATTTGCTGAAGATGAGAAAGACACCAACTTTCTCAAACCAATTTCCATTTTAGACATTTTAAGATGCACCATCATCGTGAGTCGTGACCCTTCAGTTCTACATATACAGTATTTCACAAAATTGAGTACACCCCTTCCATTTTTGTAAATATCATATTATATGTTTTCATGGGACAACACTGAAGATATGACACTTTGATACAATGTAAAGTAGTCAGTGTATAGCTTGTATAACAGTGTAAATTTGGTGTGCCCTCGAAATTACTCAAAACATTAATGTTTAAACCGCTGGCAACAAAAGTGAGTACACCCCTAAGTGAAAATGGCCAAATTGTGCCCAAAGTGTTAATATTTTGTGTGGCCACCATTATTTTTAAGCACTGCCTTAACTCTCTTGGACATGGAGATCTCTAGAGCGTCACAGGTTGTCACTGGAATCCTTTTCCACTTTTCCATGACAACATCACAGAGCTGGTGGATGTTAGAGACCTTGCGCTCCTCCACCTTCCATTTGATAATGCCCCACAGATGCTCAATAGGATTTAGGTCTGGAGACATGCTTGGCCAGTTCAGCACCATTACCTTCAGTTTGTTTAGCAAAGCAGTGGTTGTCTTGGAAGTGTGTTTGGCATCGTTATCATGTTGAAATACTGCCCTGTGGCCCAGTTTCCGAAGGGAGGGGATCATGCTCTGCATCAGTATGTCACAGTACAAGTTGGTATTCATGGTTCCCCGCAATGAATGAACTATAGTTCCCCACAGACGACAGCACTCATGCAGCCCCAAACCATGACGCTCCCACCACAATGCTTGACTGTAGGCAAGACACACTTGTCTTTGTACTCCTCACGTGGTTACCGCCACACACGCTTGACAACATCAGAACCAAATAAGTTAATCTTGGTCTCATCAGACCACAGGACATGGTTCCAGTAATCCATGTCCTTAGTCTGCTTGCTGTCAGCAAACTGTTTGCATACTTTCTTGTGCTCATCTTTAGAAGAGGCTTCCTTCTGGGACGACAGCCATGTAAATCAATTTGATGCAGTGTGCGGCGTACAGTCTGAGCACTGACAGGCTGACCCCCCACCCCTTTAACCTCTGCAGCAATGCTGGCAGCACTCATGCGTCTATTTTGAAAAGACGAACTCTGGATATGATGCTGAGCACGTTCACTCAACTTTTTTTGTCGACCATGGCGAGGCCAGTTCTGAGTGGAACCTGTCTTGTTAAAGCGCTGTATAGTCTTGCCCACCTTGCTGCAGCTCAGTTTCAGGGTGTTGGCAATCTTTTTATAGACCAGGCCATCTTCATGTAGAGCAACAATTCTTTTTTTCAGATACTCAGAGTGTCACGGTCTCCACACTTTCCTTGTCTGCTAGGTTACTATTGTGTGGAGGCTGTCAGTCTGTTTTGGGTTTGCTGGGTTGTTTCTGCTATCATCTGTGTTCACTTCCCTTGATTACTCTTCTACTTAAGCATGCTAGCTCCTTCACCCAGTGTCAATTGTACACTTGGTATTACCTGTGTAGGACTGATCTCTCTGTGCTCTGTGCCTGACCCAGCCTGACTATTTTCCCTTACCTGGATTTTGACCATTTGCTTGTTATCTGACTACTCTTTTGTCTGCTCCCTTTGTACTGCGCCATCTTCCTGGACTTGACTTTGGATTGTTTGACCTTCCTAGTTTTATCTAGTAAGTAGCTCTAATATTATATTTATTTCAGTAATATTAGTCTTTTCTCTCCTCTTCTGAGACTGTTATTTCTGTAGTGACTCGCGTCACATTACAATTGACCGTTCACTTTTTTTTTTTTTCCTTTTTCCCACCTATGGATCCGTTACGTACTTTGTGTGATCAGGTGGCGAATCTGACTCACTTAGTTCAGGATCTGGCCTTGGAACAATACAAACTGGCGTCCTCACAGGCTCAGTTACAAGACCAGATTTCTGGTACGTTTACAGTCCCTCAGAATCTTTCCTCTCCGACCACTGTCATGACTTCTGAACCATCTGACGTATCTTTGAGCCTCCCTGAACCGGCTATAGCACTCCCTGACAAATTTTCAGGGAAGAAAGATCAGTTCAGAACTTTCAAAGAAAGTTGTAAATTATTGTTTACCTTGCGTCCTCGGTCATCAGGGAATGAGTCACAGCAGGTGGGAATTATAATGTCACTTCTGCGGGGGGGTCCCCAGACTTGGGCATTTTCTCTACCCCCTTTTTCTCCTGAACGTCTTTCTGTGGACGCTTTCTTTGACGCTTTAGGACAGATCTATGACGAACCTGACAGGGTCAAGGTGGCAGAGACAAGGATCATGAACCTGACACAGGGGAACCACACAGCAGAAGACTACTGTTCTGAATTTCGTCAGTGGTCTAGTGAGGTTCTCTGGAATGACGCGGCTCTCAGGTGCCAATTTCTCAGGGGTCTTTCGGAGCCTCTAAAGGACGCTCTGGCTCTGCATGCTCCACCTGGTTGTTTGGGGGAGGCCATGACTCAGGCTATCCGCATGGATCGGAGGATGCGGGAGAGACGCAAGGTTCAACACGAGGTTCCATTTTGTCCACCGGGCCCGGGTCGTTTACCAGAGGTAGAGCCTATGGAGGTTGAAGCTGCCAGCTCAAGGGTTAAGGAGAGGAGACACCGCCTGGAACTTGGACTTTGTCTGTATTGTGGCCAATCTGGACATCTCTTAAAGGATTGCCCAGCACGACCTGCAATGAATAAGCCGTCGGGAAACGCCTAGGTCTGGGTGATTGTCGAGGAGGTCACCCAGACTTACAGGTACCCTTTTACTCCTCTGATAAAGTGTTGTTGAATGCTGAACTTCTGTTTCAAAAACAGTATTTATCAAAATTTGCCTTTATTGACTGTGGAGCCGCGGCTAATTTCATTGATTCAGGACTTGTTCAGAAATTAGGATTAGGGACAGTTAAGTTAGAAGACCCTATTCAAATTGTGGCTATTGATAGAACACTGTTGCTAAAAAATCTGGCTCAGTTAGTTACGGTGGAGTTCACACTCAAGGTGGGGTCACTGCATACAGAATTAATCTCCTGCTATGTCCTGGACAATTTACCTGCTCGGATTGTGTTGGGTCTTCCTTGGCTGCGCATACATAATCCGATCATTGACTGGTATCAGAAAGATATTGTCAAATGGGACCCTCATTGTATTGAAAAATGTCTTAAATCTGTGCATGCTTGCTCCGTTAGTCTGGAGGGTCTTCCGGAATACCTGAAGGACTTCGGAGATGTTTTTTCGGAAGTAGAGTCTGAGATCTTACCTCCTCACCGTCCCTATGACTGTGCTATTAATCTCATTCCTAATGCCAAATTACCCAAAGCTCGCTTGTATAACTTGTCTGCCCCTGAGAGGGCATCCATGAAGGCTTATATTAACGAAAGTTTACAGAAAGGTCATATTTGTCCTTCCTCATTGCCGGTTGCCACCGGATTCTTTTTTGTTAAAAAAAAAGATGGAGGTCTCCGTCCCTGCCTCGATTTCCGAGAATTAAACAAGATAACTGTTAAAAATACTTATCCGCTTCCACTTATCCCCGATCTATATAATCAAATTTCGGGGGCCAAATGGTTTTCCAAACTGAATCTTAGAGGGGCATATAACCTGATACGTATTCGAGAGGGTGATGAGTGGAAGACAGCGTTTTTAACTTCTGAAGGTCTTTTTGAAAATCTCGTCATGCCTTTTGGGTTAACAAATGCACCCGCGGTCTTTCAGAATTTTATGAATGATATTCTCTCTGATTATATTGGGAGATTCATTGTGGTTTATTTAGATGATATTCAAATTTTTTCACCTGATCGGGATATTCATTATAAACATGTCCGTTTGGTTCTGCAAAGGTTAAGAGATAATTGTTTGTTTGCCAAGATTGAAAAATGTACCTTTTCTGTTCAAGAAATATCATTCTTGGGCTTCTTTGTGTCAGCCTCCAGGTTTAAGATGGATCCTGGGAAGGTTCAGGCCATCATTGTTTGGGTTCAACCCAGCGACCTTAAGGCTCTGCAGCACTTTTTAGGGTTCGCAAATTATTACAGAAAATTTATTAAAGGTTTTTCTCAGATCGTCAAGCCTCTTACGGACCTCACTCACAAAGGGGCGGAGCTAAAGGTTTGGTCGTCAGAAGCAGTCAGGGCTTTTGAAAACTTGAAGAAATGTTTTATGTCTGCTCCTGTATTTGTTCAACCAGATCTCCAGAGGCCGTTCATTGTGGAGGTGGATGCTTCCGAGGTTGGGGTGGGGGCTGTATTGTCTCAAGGTCCTAAAACTTTAACTAATCTGCGACCATGTGCCTTTTTCTCTAAGAAATTTTCTCCTGCTGAAAGAAACTATGATGCTGTCAAATTGGCTTTTGAAGAATGGAGGCATTTTTTGGAGGGAGCCATTCATCTGGTCACCGTGGTGACAGATCACAAGAATCTAGCGTATATCGAATCTGCTAAGCGGTTGACACCTAGACAGGCCAGATGGTCTTTATTTTTTTCAAGATTTAAATTTTCTATTACGTTCAGGCCTCGGTCTAAGGACGTGAGGGCGGATGCCCTGTCTCGTAGCCTTGATTCTGTGTCCCCTCTGGAGCCTCCTTCCTCCATTCTTCCTCAGGGTATATTTGTGGCCATGGTTTCCTCTGAGCTGGAAGCAGAAATTCGTACTGCTCATTCCTTGGCTCCTTCCAATATTCCTGAATGCAAGTTGTTTGTCCCTGTGTATCTCAGATTACGCCTTTTGCAAGAATTCCATGATTCTGTGTTGAGTGGTCATCCTGGAGTTACTGCCACCCAGAAGGCAGATGCTAGACTCTTTTGGTGGTCTGCTATGCGTAGGGACATTAAAGATTTTGTGTCTGCTTGTGAAACTTGTGCACGCGCTAAAGTGCAACATTGCCGGCCGGCTGGGGAATTGGCTCCTTTGCCCATTCCAGAAAGACCATGGACTCATTTGTCCATGGATTTCATTTCCGATTTACCTCTGTCTGGGGGGATGACGGCTATTTGGGTGGTAGTCGATCGATTCAGCAAACAGGCTCACTTCGTTCCATTATCCGGGTTACCCAATTCAGAGACGCTCTCCAAACTGTTTATTACTCATGTGGTACGATTGCATGGGATTCCTCTTAATATTGTATCTGATAGGGGAGTACAATTCGTCTCTAGATTTTGGAGGGCTTTCTGCAGAAGGTTGGGGATTGATTTGTCCTTTTCTTCTGCTTATCATCCTGAAACTAACGGTCAGACCGAAAGGACAAATCAGTCTTTGGAACAAATTTTAAGATGTTTTGTCGCTGATCAGCAGGAGAATTGGTCATCCTTTCTTCCTCTGGCTGAGTTTGCCTTTAACAGTCGGGTTAATCAGTCCACAGGAACCTCTCCGTTTTTCTGTAATTATGGGTTTCATCCTCATTTTGGTGAGTTCTCCAGGATAAGTTCTGGGTGTCCTGGAGTAGATGTAACCATTCAAGAGTTGGGGGATGTCTGGAGGGAGGTTAAAAAGAATATTGGGGTGGCTCAGCATCGGCAGAAACAAAAGGCCGATAGGAAACGCTCGTCAGGTGCCGCCTTCAAGGTAGGGGATAAGGTATGGCTATCCTCTAAGAATATTAGATTGAAGATACCCTCGCTGAAGTTGGGTCCTAGATTCATTGGTCCATATGAGATTCTGGAGGTGGTCAATCCGGTTTCCTTCCGATTACGACTCCCTCAGTCTTTCCGTATTCCTAATGTGTTCCACAAGTCTTTGTTGAAGGAATTTATTCCCCCTGTTCTGTCTCCCTCGCCCCTGCCTCCTCCGGTGTCTATTGAGGGAAGCTTAGAATATGAGGTACAAAAGATCATTGATTCCCGTATGGTCCAGAATTCCCTTCAATATCTTGTACATTGGAAGGGGTAGGGACCTGAGGAACGGTCCTGGGTTCCGGCTCATTCTGTGAGGGCTGATCGGTTGGTCCGGGCCTTTCATCAGCGGTTTCCTGGGAGACCTGGGGGTCCGGTGGCCCCCCCTTGAAGAGGGGGTACTGTCACGGTCTCCACACTTTCCCTGTCTGCTAGGTTACTATTGTGTGGAGGCTGTCAGTCTGTTTGGGGTTTGCTGGGTTGTTTCTGCTATCATCTGTGTTCACTTCCCTTGATTACTCTTCTACTTAAGCATGCTAGCTCCTTCACCCAGTGTCAATTGTACACTTGGTATTACCTGTGTAGGACTGATCTCTCTGTGCTCTGTGCCTGACCCAGCCTGACTATTTTCCCTTACCTGGATTTTGACCATTTGCTTGTTATCTGACTACTCTTTTGTCTGCTCCCTTTGTACTGCGCCATCTTCCTGGACTTGACTTTGGATTGTTTGACCTTCCTATTTTTATCTAGTAAGTAGCTCTAATATTATATTTCTTTCAGTAATATTAGTCTTTTCTCTCCTCTTCTGAGACTGTTATTTCTGTAGTGACTCGTGTCACACAGAGTTCTTTGCCACGAGGTGCCATGTTGAGCTTCCAGTGACCAGTATGAGAGCGTGTGAGAGCGATAACACCAAATTTAACACACCTGCTCCGGTTTCTTCCTCATCAATTATCTGGAATTTCATTTTCTCTTTTTTATTTATATATTTACATGATATAAATATAACTCCTCACAGTCCACTTCATCCATGTCACTTTCACACATACATTCATTATGTATTATTCAACACAATAAAACATATTTTGCGTTTCACATACTTTTTCTTTACCACTCATACAGATGTCATCATTCACACTTTGGTACACATTATTACTTTTGATCAATTCTACCTCTTTTCATGAATTGATGTTTTTACAAAAAATATATACGGTAGCTTTTATATATTATATTTTGTATGTTTTTTTCAATAATGGTTTGCAATTTAATGTACACTTATCACTTTCCTTTACTTTTTTGTTCCATTTGTAGTTTTTAATGATTATTCATTATTGTATTTATATGTATTTACTGTATAATCATTTTATTTGTATTTGATTCATTATCTTTTTTTTCACATTTTTATTTACAGTTATTCACTTTCATCATATATTACTCAAAAACTACTACATCTAGTATTTTGTATGACCTCCATGATTTTTAAGGACAGCACCAACTATTCTAGACTTGGAATGAACAAGTTGGTGACGTATTGCAACATCTATCTTTTTCCATTCTTCAAGAATGTCCTCTTTTAGAGCCAGGTTGCTGGATGGAGAGTGATTCTTATCATGTCACTTCAGAATTCCCTATGGATGTTCAATTGGGTTCAGATCAAGAGACATACTTGGCCACTGAATCACTTTCACCCTATTCTTCTTCAGAAATGCTACAGTGGCCTTAGTTGTGTGTTTAGGATCATTGTCATCTTGGAAAAGTGCATGTCGACCAAGGACACAGAGTGATGGTAGCATCTCCTCTTTCAATACAAAGCAGTACATACAGTATGTGAATTCATAACACCATCAATGAAATATAGCTCCCTGACACTAGCAATCATGCAGCCTCACATAAGGACCCTGCCACCACCATGTGTCACTGTGGGCACCATGTATTTTTCTTTGCTCCGCTATTCATTGGTATATATATTTCATTCAACTGCTTTGTTTTAACCCTTCTGAAGTCAGCATTGCATCTCCATTCCTGTATTGCTCCGCTATTCATTGGTATATATATCTCATTCATCTGCTGTGTTTTAACCCTTCTGAAGTCTGCATTGCATCTCCATGCCTGTATTGCTCTGCTGCTATTCATTGGTATATATAGCTTATTTATCTGCTGTGTTTTAACCCTTCTGAAGTCTGCATTGCATCTCCATACCTTTATTGCTCTGCTATTCATTGGTATATATATCTCATTTATCTACATTTTTTTAAGCCATGATGCTTTAAGGTCATCATACTTACTTGACCAAGTTTATGATCCATGTTGATCTGCCAGTCTGTTTTTGTTTTTGCAGTTTTATGCTCTCCTGCTGTCTTAGGCTAGCTGATTGATTGCTAACAAGTTAAATTTGTGTTAGATCTAAGCACATACTTCTCTATATACTGACACAAAGCTAGGGGGCTGCATTTATGCTGGGTGCTTTTATGCATATAGCATGTATGCCTATTTTTTTCTAAGTCCCATCATTTTTCAAAGTCCCGGCACAGTTAGACATGGCAGTTGGACAGGGCAGGAGACAGGTAAGACATGCAAGCCAATTAAACAAACTCGCTTCCAGGTCATCTGTTTTGAAAACAGTGTTCACCATTTGTATCTGTGCCATTTATGTTCTGGCTGCTACAATCACCCACATTCACCGTTCTCCCACAAACTCAGCACACTTCATCCATGTTAACCCCTCTCTCCTCTCTTCTACTATGTACAGCTCTCATGCTCTCTTCACAATGTTATACCACACAGACTCATTCATTCCCACCATACAGAACAAGAAACGCTTTCACAAATCACTCAATGATCTGCTCACTCTCTTTATCTTCCTTCTCTTAGTCGCAGATGATATTTCTCCTAATTGAGAACCTTCTTGTAATAATACCACTAACTCTTTTCCTGCTACATTAAGAAACCCTGCTAAGCTCATTAATATTCCTTGCATGCCTTCTGTCTCTTTCAATTGTGCTCTTTGGAATGTGCGGTCAGCATGTAATAAACTCTCCTACATTCATGACTTCTTCCTCTCAATTCCCTTAACCTTCTGGCTCTCACTGAAACATGGATCCAGCAGTTGGACACCAACGCCACTGCTGCTCTCTCATATGGTGGCCTACACTTCTCTCATACCCCAAACCTGACAACAGATCAGGTGGAGGTGTTGGTCTGCTCCTCTCAACAAAATGTACTTTTCAGGTTATCCCCCCAGTACCCCTCACGTATCTTCCCTTCTTTTGATACCCACACAGTCAGACTCTACCGGTCCTTTTCCCTGCGAGTGGCGGTTGTGTATCGCCCTCCGGGCCCCTCCTGTCAGTTTCTGGATCACTTTGCCACTTGGCTTCCAAACTTTCTATCCTGTGACATCCCCACTCTCATCATGGGGGACTTTAACATCCCAATTGGCGATCCCCTCTCCCCATCTGCCACTCATCTTTTATCGCTAACTTCCTCCTTCGGTCTTTCACAGCTTACTAATTCTCCTACAGATGAAGATGGAAATACTCTTGACCTGATCTTTGTCTGGCTCTGTTCAATACATGACTTTTCTAACTTTCCTCTTCCGTTCTCTGACCACAACCTTCTTTCATTCTCTGTCAAGAACTGTCACCTTGCTCAAGACATCTCCACTTTCCACACTTATAGAAATATACGTCCCATTAACACTCTTGACTGTGCACTGAAGCATTATAATGAAACATTGCAATGCGCCCTGGATGAAGCCGCACCTCCTACACAGAGAACAACTCGGCACAGACGGCGACAACTCTGGCACACGCTGCAAACACATTTTCTCCAGCGGTGCTCCAAGTGTGCCAATCGGCTGTGGAGAAAATCTAATCTGGCCAAAGATTTCCTCCATTATAAATTTATGCTTAAAACCTAACTCCGCCCTTCACCTCTCCAAACACCTACTTTAACAACCTCATCTCCTCACTGTCCAATAATCCTAAACGCCTCTTTGACACTTTTCACTCTCTCCTTACTCAAACAGCACAGGCCCCCGACAACCGACCTCAGCGATGATGATCTGGCCAATTATTTCAAAGAAAAAATTGACCATAACCAACAGGAAATTTTCTCCCAATCCCCATCTGTTAGACATGCTCTTCCCTCCAAAATTGCATCTTGCTCACTTTCTGATTTTGAGCCAGTCACGGAAGAAGTGACCAGGCTCCTTGCTTCCTCTCATCCTACCACCTGCACCAGTGACCCTATTCCCTCACATTTCCTTCAGTCCCTTTCTCCAGCTGTTATCACTCACCTAACTAAAATATTCAACCTCTCCCTCTCATCTGGTATTTTTCCCTCTTCTTTTAAACACGCCAGCATACATCCATTACTTAAAAAACCATCCCTCGACCAGAACGGTGCTGCTAACTACAGACCTGGTTCCAATCTTCTCTTTATCTCTAAACTCCTGGAATGCCTGGTCCACTCCCGTATAATCTGCTATCTCTCAGATAACTCTTTTCTTGACCCTTTACAATCTGGTTTCCGCTCTTTACATTCTACTGAAACTGCACTCACTAAGTCTCTAATAACCTACTAACAGACAAATCTAATGGTCACTACTCCTAGATCTCTCTGCAGCATTCGACACTGTGGATCACCAGCTCCTGCTCACTATGCTCCGCTCTATTGGCCTCACTGTTCTCTCTTGGTTCTCCTCCTACCTCTATTATCGCTCCTTCACTGCTTCTGCTGGCTCCTCTTCCTCTCCCCTTCCTCTTATTGTCGGGGTTCCTCAAGGATCAGTCCTAGGTGCCCTTCTTTTCTCCTTACAGACCGCTCCTATTGGACAAACTATCAGCAGATTCGGTTTTCAGTACCATCTCTATGCTGATGACACCCAATTATACACCTCTTCTCCGGACATCACCCCTGCATTATTACAAAACACCAGTGATTGTCTTTCCTCTGTCTCTAACACTATGTCCTCCCTCTATCTAAAATTGAATTTGTCAAAAACTGAGCTACTCGTATTTACTCACTCCATTTACCTACCTATGCCCGATATTGCCATCTCTCTTTGTGGCTCCACCATCATTCCCCAGCAACATGCCCGCTGTCTTGGGGTCATACCTGATTCAGATCATTCCTTCACTCCTCACATCAAATCACTCGCTCCCACGTGTTATCTACACCTCAAAAGCATCTCTAGAGTCAGAACTTTTCTTACCATTGTCTCTGCAAAAACTCTTACTGTAGCTCTTATTCATTCTTGTCTGGACTATTGCAACTCTTTACTCATCTTAAAACTAAAATCCTCCATAATCTGAACTTCCCACTCCCATCTCCAAGATTTTTT
The DNA here is from genome assembly GCF_046119375.1 of Phyllobates terribilis. Taxonomy (NCBI): domain Eukaryota; kingdom Metazoa; phylum Chordata; class Amphibia; order Anura; family Dendrobatidae; genus Phyllobates; species Phyllobates terribilis. The sequence goes on from NW_027362768.1 coordinate 20,872,141, forward strand.
GCGTGCTGCTCCAATTCTTTGGAATGCACTACCCAATACAATTTGATTAATTCCCAATACCCACAGTTTTAAGCGTGCCATAAAAACCCATTTCTTTAGACTAGCCTATCACTTCAGCACACTTATCTAACTGTCCCAGTTTGGCCCATATTAAAATTCTCTTCAAAATCATGTTCATACCATCTGTAACATACCTGGCGGCGTCCTTGCATAGTGGTCCATCTCCCACTGTGCAAGAGCGTGCACTTGATCTCCAGTCCAGTCTGCTAGCCTGGCTTCCCTCTATGCTGTCTTCTTGCCTCTGTTTCTGCTGCTTAAGGGCGGCGCCCGATCACTTCCTGCTTCTTGTAGCTGCTGCAGGCACACCCCTTGTGCGTCCTCAGCCTATTGCTGTCTGTCACCTGGTTTTTAACCCAGCTCCTCCCTGGAATCCATGCCTGAGCATTGTGTTCTGTCAGTTGGCTTCCTGTCACTGATGTGCCAGGTCCTGTCTATGCTTCCTGCCTTGCGGTATCAGTTCCAGTGTCTGAACTGTGTCCTGTCGGAACTATCTTTTAGCCTGTTGTCTTCTGCCTATCCTGGAGGCTGTATTTCCAGGCCTGTGTGAACACGCTCCTAGCCTGTGCTTTCCGCCTTCTAGGGGCCGCATACCTAGACCCGTTCCTGTATCTTGCCTGTTCCTGTCTGAACACGCTCCTAGCCTTTTTGTTCCGCCTTCTAGGGGCCGTATACCTAGACCCGCTCCTGTATCTTGCTGCTGTGTCTGTTCTTGTCTGAATACTCTCCTAGCCTGTTACCTGTTTTTCTCTATGTCCGTACCTTCCCTTTTCCTGCAGAATCTGATCCTGTACCTAACTCCTACTCGTTGTCCCTGTACTCTCGTTTGTGAGTTTAGAGTCCACTCGCTACTTCATTGCAAGTATCTTGTGTGTACCTGGTTCTGCCTTTCCCTTCCAGTCTGCTCCGTGTGAACAGAGCCCTGTCCCCTCTGCTCTGACCCTTTGCTCGCTGCTTCGGCAGTCTCGCTCTGCTCTGACCCTTTGCTCGCTGCTCCGGCAGTCTCGCTCTGTTCTGACCCTTTGCTCGCTGCTCCGGCAGTCTCGCTCTGCTCCTACCCTTTGCTCGCTGCTCTGGCAGTCTCGTTGTGCTCTGACCCTTTGCTCGCTGCTCCGGCAGTCTCACTCTGCTCTGACCCTTTGCTCGCTGCTCCGGCAGTCTCTCTCTGCTCTGACCCTTTGCTCACTGCTCCGGCAGTCTCGCTTTGCTCTGACCCTTTGCTCGCTGCTCCAGCAGTCTCGGTCTGCTCTGACCCTTTGCTCGCTGCTCCGGCAGTCTCGCTCTGCTCTGACCCTTTGCTCGCTGCTCCGGCAGTCTCGCTCTGCTCTGACCCTTTGCTCGCTGCTCCGGCAGTCTCTCTCTGCTCTGACCCTTTGCTCGCTGCTTCAGCAGTCTCGTCCTGCTCCTCTCTCGCTCACCGCTCCAGGCGGCCTTGTCCTGCTCTTCTCTCGCTCACCGCTCCAGGCGGTCTCGTCTTGTTCTGCTCTTGCTCGCCGCTCTGGGCGGCCTCACTCTGCTGTTTGTCCACCGCATCTGCGGTTCTGTTCCTGAGTCCCAGTCTGTACTGGGTCCTATCCACTCGGTGCTCCAACCTGTCGTACCTGCCAGTACCTCCCTGCCTGCATACCAGTCGTGCTTACCAGCATCCGCCAGTCTGCATACCAGCCGTGTCTGCCTATACCCAGCAGTCTGTGTGCCAGCCTAGACTGCCTGTTCCTGTATTCCCCTGTGTGGGTCAACAGCCGTGTCCGGGGTCTGTTCTGGAGTAGCACCTGGTCGCTCTGCTCGGTTCCTCCTTGGTGCACTGGCGTCGTATGCCGTCGTGCGACCCTGGTCGGATCGGGTGGATACTTAGTTACGCCTCTCCAGGTATTCACTCTCCGGCACGGTCCAGTGGAATCACTACATATACACGCACACGCCACTCAGCCTGGGCGTGTGCATTACACCATCCATGCACTGAATACCCTCTGTCTGTACTGTACACATACTGGCTGGTGACCAGTTCATGTAGTGTTATGTACTTACCCAATTTAGCATATTAAGACAGTATTATACAATATATGTACATTTTACCTTTTGTGTCTCCCCTATTTCCTTATAAACTGTAAGCTTGCGAGCAAGGCCTTCACTCCTGTTAATATCTGAGATATGCTTATTCTGTAACGTCTTTTTGTCTGTTCAAGCCCCCCCCCTAAAATTGTAAAGTGCTGCGGAATATGCTGGCGCTATAAAAATAAAAATTATTATTATTATTATTATTATTTATACTCATGTTTGTGATAACGTACAATTTTGAAGCCATCACATCAGTTCCAAAAACATTTATCTTGTTCCCATCATTCCAGAGTACAGAGTCCACGTAGTATTCATATTTTCAGTATGGGCCCTGGAAAATTGTAGGTGGGCTTTTTTGTGCAAGGGCTTTAGGAGATGCTTCCTTCGTGGTTGTCACCCATGCATGCCATTCATCTGCAACATACAGTATAACATATTGTGTGATGGTAAACACTCATCCTGGCTCAGCTTTTTACTTCTGTAGCCAACTACAATGAACTTACAAGTCAATTTTCTTCAATCCCTCTGTTCCAAAGACGCTCCTGTTTAGGTTTTAATTTCCGTGGTCAGCCTGAACATTTTTATGAAATGGTTGCAGTTCCATCTTTGTTATATTTTTGTATCACTTTTGCTACAGTATTCTGACTGATAAGTAAAGCTTTGCTGATCTTTTTGTAGCCTTCATCTTTCTTGTGTAAAGAAATTATTTTCTTTCTCGGACCATGTGACATTTCTCTTCCTTGTGATGCCATTGCTGACAGCATGAAAAGAGAAGTCATTTTCTTTTTTAAGTAACGCCCTTTTATAGTTAACTGTCTGCTGGATACCTGTTTAATGAATAATTAGACTTACCAGTCATTGAATTTCTGTTAATTAGAATTTTGCAGCCTAAACTTTAACTTTGCTCCTAAGACTTTATTTGGGGTGTACTTATTTTTGCTGTATTGTCTTGACTGTATTTGTTAGGAAAATTGCTTTTTTAGGTGTGTAAAATAATTCTTGCTTGTAATAAATGGCTCACTTTTATGGAAGCGTTTTGTAAAACAGTATCCCATAGAAATGTTTTTCTTTGGAGAGCTACAGAAAGACCTGGAATCAACAGGTACAATTATTTAAAAGAAAACTATATGTAATGCACTCAACCTCCGTGACCCAATGCATGCTCACCACATAAGACTACATTGCTAAACAAAAAGCATGTTCAAGGGCATTTAAGGTTTGCTCAGCAAGATTTAGACAAGTCTGTGAAATACTGGGAGAATAAAGCCTGGTCAGATGACACCAAAATTAAACTCTTTGTATGCCATAATACACACCATGTTGAGATGACAAAAGCCATTACATATCACACCAAAAACACCATACCAACCGTGAAGTTTGGAGGGGGAAACTTCATGGTATGGGGCTGTTTTACAGCATATGGCACTGGCAAACTTCATTTAATTGAAGAAAGGATGAATGGACACATGTACAGAGACATTCTTGATAAAAATCGGACATTTCAGCAAGACAATGATCCCAAACACACAGCAAAGGAAACTCTCAATTGGTTTTAAAGAAAGAAAATAAAGCTGCTAGAATGGCTGAGCCAATCACCTGAATCCAATAGAAAATTTATGGAAGGAACTAAAACTCAGAGTTCATAGAAGGAGCCCAAGGGACCTCCAGGATTTAAAAAGTGTTTGTGTGGAAGAATGGGCCAAAATCACACCTGAGCAATAAAGGCGACTAGTTTTTCCATACAGGAGGTATTTTGAAGCTGTCATCACCAACAAAGGCTTTGGTATGAAGTATTAAATACATTTCAGTAAGTGTGTTCAATACTGTTTCCCCGTCTTATTTCTTATTATTACACATAGCTTAATTCATGGACATCTATGGTTTGATTTCTTTACCAGTGTGGATTGGATGGGTTGTTACCGACATCTGGTGAGCATTTCATGTCAATAGCACCTTTAGAAATATATTTACTTAGAAAATTGGTGACATGTTCAACACTTATTTCACTCGCTATGTATGTATATGAAAAAAATAGAACTTTTCTTTATATAGCATGACTGAACAGCTGAATGCAACCAAATAGAATATCAATTTGTGAGTTTCTTCATTTCCTGCCATAGTTGTTCTTCATTAAGGAAAAAAAATAAAAATAAAAAAACAGCATCTTCAATGACTTTGACGGCCAAGTACATGAGCCTAATGGAGACTAATGTAAATGCTTCTATAGAAAACTACCAACTGTAGAAAATAGTTCAATCCATTAGAAAGGTTTAAGAGCACTAATGAAAAAGTAATAGAACTAGTCCATTATCTATAACGTCACACAAAATGGATTCAGCACTAAAACATTTTGTAGGAATATTGATTGCTAAACTACTTTAATTTACAACAAACTAATTCACATAAATGGGAATTATGAAAAATTTTAGAAGTAACAGATGTACAGTAAAGTTTTCCTTTACCAATGTTCATTTCCTTCTAAACTTTACAGGTGGGTCATGTGGGGCTCTCAGAGGCAGATCCCAGCCTTTCTTGGTCTCATCCCTTTCACAATTGAGTGGAAAAACCTCCTAAGCAGGTGGGTAATTGGCATAATGGTCATAAAAAAGAGAGTGGAGGTCCATTTGTTTTCAGTCGCAAGTCTCAGTGCCAACACAATGCCATTTACATGTTATATAATCGATAGCCGAACACCGATTTAAACGTTTGTTAAAAAGAATTTATTTTATTTTGAATTGTCTATGAGATGCTATAAGAGTATTTCACCACTACTGCTGTCAGGAGCATACAGAAAGTACACTCATTTCTAGTATCACTTCACCTCTGTTCTCCCTTTCTGATTCATGTATTACATTTAGCGCCTAAACAGTGGTGTGAAAAAAGTGCTTGCCTCCTTGCTGATTTCTTATTCTTTTGCATGTTTGTTACACTTAAATGTTTTAGGTCACAAAACAAATTTAAATATTTGACAAAGATAACACAAGTAAACACAAAATGCAGTTTTTAAATGAAGGTCTTTATTATTAAACGAAAAAGAAATCCAAACCTACAGGGCCCTGTGTGAAAAAGTGATTAAAGTAAATTAACTGTGGTTTATCACATCTTTGGGAAGCTGAGTTCAATTTCCCTAGCCACACACATGCCTGATTACTGAAACACCTGTTCTCAATCAAGAAACCGCTTAAATAAGACCAGCCTGACAAAGTGAAATAGTCCAAAAGATCCTCAAAAGCTAGACATTATGCTGCAATCCAAAGAAATTCAGGAACAAATGAGAAACAAAGTAACTGAGATCTATCAGTCTGGAAAAGGTTATAAAGCCATTTCTAAAGCTTTGGGACTCCAGCGAACCACAGTGAGAGCCCTTATTCACAAATGGCGAAAACATGGAACAGTGGTGAACCTTCCCAGGAGTGGGTGGCTGACCAAAATTACCCTAAGAGTGCAGGGACAACTCATCCAAGAGGTCACAAAAGACTCCACAACAACATCCAAAGAACTGCAGGCCTCACTTGCCTGAGTTAAGGTCAGTGTTCATGACTTCACCATATGAAAGAGACTGGGCAAAAAATGTCATGCATGGCAGAGTTCCAAGATGAAAACCACTGCTGAGCAAAAAATACATACAGTGGTGGCCAAAAGTATTGGCACCTCTGCAATTCTGTCAGATAATACTCAGTTTCTTCCTGAAAATGATTGCAATCACAAATTCTTTGGTATTATTCTCCATTTAATTTGCTTGCAAGGAATAAACACAAAAGAGAATGAAGCAAAAATCAAATCATTGATCATTTCACGCAAAACTCCAAAAATGGGCCAGACAAAAGTATTGGCACCCTCAGCCTAATACTTGGTTGCACAACCTTTAGCCAAAATAACTGCGAACAACCGCTTCCGGTAACCATCAATGAGTTTCTTACAATGCTCTGCTGGAATTGTAGACCATTCTTCTTTGGCAAAATGCTCCAGGTCCCTGATATTTGAAGGGTGCCTTCTCCAAACTGACATTTTGAGATCTCTCCATGGGTGTTCTATGGGATTCAGGTCTGGACTCATTGCTGGCCACCTTAGAAGTCCCCAGTGCTTTCTCTCAAACCATTTTATAGTGCTTTTGGAAGTGTGTTTTGGGTCATTGTCCTGCTTGAAGACCCATGACCTCTGAGGGAGACCAAGCTTTCTCACACTGGGCCCTACATTATGCTGCAAAATTTGTTGGTAGTCTTCAGACTTCATAATGCCATGCACACGGTCAAGCAGTCCAGTGCCAGAGGCAGCAAAGCAACCCCAAAACATCAGGGAACCTCCACCATGTTTGACTGTAGGGACCGTGTTCTTTTCTTTGAATGCCTCTTTTTTTTTCCTGTACATTCTATGTTGATGCTTTTTCCCAAAAAGCTCTACTTTTGTCTCATCTGACCAGAGAACATTCTTCCAAAACATTTTAGGCTTTCTCAGGTAAGTTTTGGCAAACTCCAGCCAGGCTTTTTTATGTCTCGGGGTAAGAAGTGGGGTCTTCCTTCGTATCCTACCATACAGTCCCTTTTCATTCAGACGCTGACGGATAGTACGGGTTGACACTGTTGTACCCTCGGACTGCAGGGCAGCTTGAACTTGTTTGGATGTTAGTCGAGGTTCAACGGTTCCAAACCCTCCAACATGTGTCTGAATTACAACAATTTTGCAAAGATTAGTGGGCCAAAATTCCTCCAGAGCATTGTAAAAGACTCATTGCCAGTTATTGCAAATGCTTGATAGCAGTTATTGCTGCTAAGGGTGGCCCAACCAGTTATTAGGTTTAGGGGCAATCACTTTTTCACACAGGGCCCTGTAGGTTTGGATTTCTTTTCACCTTAATAATAAAGACCTTCATTTAAAAACTACATTTTTTGTTTACTTGTGTTATTTTTGTCTAATATTTAAATTTGTTTTGTGATCTGAAACATTTAAGTGTGACAATCATGCAAAAAAAATAAGAAATCAGGAAGGGGGCAAACACTTTTTTTGCCATGCATTTATGGTGCATGGCAGTGCATTATACCAGCGTTTAGAGTAATAAAAGTCCTATAAAGGGACTAAGTAAAAAAGTTAAAAAGTTTTTTAAAAAATTGTAAAAATATTTTTAAAACATCACAAAATAAAAAACAAAAAAACATGAAAAAAATATACCAATAAATACGCATGTGTATGTAAAAACAAAAATATACAAAAAACAAAGTGCAAATATTTGGTATCACCGCATCTGGAACAACTTAATCTATAAAACTCTCACACTGTTTAAACCCTTCAGTGAACTGCATTAAAAAAAGTGCCAAAAAACTATGCTTTTTCATCAAACCGCCAAAGAAAATAGAATAAAATATGATCAAAATGTCAAACTTAAATAAAAATAGTATCACTTAAAACATAATCTTGTCCTGCAAAAAAACAGGCTGCCATAAAGCTCTGTCAGGAGAAATCAAAAAGTTATAAATGTGGTATTGCTGTAATTGTACTAACCCAAAGAATAAAGCGGCTTTATCACTTTTACCACATGGTGAAAGGCATAAAAAACTAAAATTCCAAAATTTCTGTTTTTTGTTCATTCTGCCTCCCAAAAATCAGAATACAAAGCGATCAAAAAATCTAATGTGCCCGAAAATCCAAAAATGATACCAATAAAAACGTCAACTCGTCCCACCAAAAACAAGCCCTCACATGACTGTCAGCATAAATATGGAAAAATGATAGCTCTCAAAATATGGCGATGCAAAAACTTTTTATGCAAAAAAAAAACGTCTTTTAGTGTGTGATAGCAGCCAAACATACCAAACCGATATAAATCTGGTATCTCTGTAATCGCACTGACCCGAAGAATAAAGTCGTCTAATCACTTATACTGCACAAGAAATGGCGCAAAAAATAAATAAAAGCAATTCTTGACCTGCTGTTGATTTGTTCATTCTGCCTCCCAAATATCGCAGTAAAGCACTGCTCACATTTATCCTGTGCTCTACACTGGGCGCTTACACCGGGGTTTCCGTGTAAATCTCTGAAATACGTGATTCAGACACAAACCCTTGTGGAATATTTCCTATAATGAGGCAAATGAAGACACTGTGGACGCTGTCTGGCCTGTGATCCGGCGTGCATAAATGCGCAGTCGGCCACAGTTTTGCGCATCTCTAAAAAGAAGGACAACACTGAACTGAGGCCAAACAGAGACCAGAGTAACTCTGCTCTCTCATTATAGTGAAGGAATCCCTGAGGGGTTTCCTATGAAGCACATCATTCAAAGATTTAGATGGAAACCCCGATGTAAGTGCTCAGCGTAGAGCACCGGATTGTGATCCCCAACATTATGTACAATGTTCCCAATAAAAGCTTTAACTTAATCCACAAGAAAAAGTCCCCACTCGGGTCTGACATCTGAGTAGTCACTGGTAGTACAAAGGCTCTGAAAAAGCTAAATGGCTCCCCCCAAAAGAAATCCAGCAAATTTTGCTCTACCAAATCCAAATGCCCCTCTTCCTTCTGACCCCCACAATGTGCCTAAACCACATTCAGCATCTATATGTTTGGAATTTCTGTAGCGATGAGAGCCCACTTAATTTAAAGGTGCATGTTTCCAGGAGCATGGGCTGGGCATAACGTAGAGGTACTACAATGTACGGCCACATCAATAGCAGTTTAGCAATTTTCACTCAGCAAAATCCACTGTTGCTTGATTCTGGAAAACACCCGTGGAGTCGAAATCGTCACTACACCTGTAGGGGCTCTTCAGATTTTGTGTTATGCTATGCCTGATGAAGAGACTGGAGTAGTCTTGAGACTTGCTATTTGTTATCTTTTCTGTTAGCTATTAAAAGGTTTTAGCCACTGAGGACTCTTAAATTGTAATATTTTTATATGTAAATACTTTTTATGACAAAAGTATTCTCGGATTGATACTTTTATTGGCTAACCAGAACAAAATATATGTTTGCAAGCTGTCAGAGCACAGAGGCTCTTTCTTCAGGCAGGACTATAAATGAATTAATAAGATAAAAGCACAACATTTAAGAGATATTGCAACAGGATATTTGTTCATGAGGTGGAATCGGTGATGCCTCTTAAAGATAAATCAAGGAAATCAAATTAGGCATTTTGTTACAAATGGAGAAATGGGGAGGCGGTGGGAATGTTCACTCAGTTATCTAGAATCTTCTGGTGGAGGTGTGAATTGTATCCATGTAGTGGGTCATAGATCCAGGTGTTAAATTGAGTACTATTGTCAAAGAATTGAAAATCCTTATCGGTTTGAATTCCCAAGTTCTTCTCTCTGTCGTCCTTAAAATGACCTTTTAGTATTAAGACTTTTAAATCTGTCATACAGTGGCCCGGGCCACAGAAATGTTTTCCCACTGGCGTGTCTGGTTTATTCCTGATTGTGTGTGTGTAAATTCATCCTTGTTTGTACTTTTTGCATGATTTTACCAATATACACATCCCCCGGGCACCTTGTACATTGTATCATGCATACCACATTGGAGGATTTACATGAAAAGACATCCATGATTTTGTAGTACTGATTTGTGTTAGGTATGCAGACTGCATTTGATGGTAATATGTGGGTACAAGTTTTGCATTTTTTTTGTTACATGGGAATGTGCCCATCACTGATGGTGATGAGAGGACACTTCTGACAAGGAGATTCCTTAAGTTAGGGGGCTGTTTGTAGGAGAGAAGTGGTAGTTCTGGGAATATTTATTTCAGTTTGTGGTCTTTATGGAATATGGGTTGGAGATCAGCACCAATTTTCCTTAAGACGCTCATGTAGGGGTCGTATGTGACCACAAGAGGCACCCTGTTGTTTTTCTCCCCCTGTCTGTAATCCAGGAGGCTGCTTCTTGGGATCCTTGTAGCTCTGTGGATATGTTCATCTATTATCAGTGGATGGTATCCTTGTTGTAGGAATGCATTCCTCAGTGATAGCAGCTGCAGTTTTCTGTCCTTACTGTCTGAATAGATTTGAATGTAATTATTTTTCTACTGGCTAACAAGGTACAAAATATATTTTTCTCGTACTACTGTAGATAAATTCCTAGAGGGTTGCAATTTCCAAAATGTTCTCCAAGAGGCAAATATCACTCTGTCCCTCCCGAGTCTCACCATGAGGCTAAGCAGTACTGTACAGACACACGTGGGGTATTTCCACATTCTGCAGAAATTGTGTACCAAATTTTGGTGCCATTTTTACCCATTTCAAATGTGTAATCTGGGGCTAAAACATTTTTTTTTGTGGTAAAAATGTAATTATTTTTTCTTCACTGCCCAATGGTATAAAATTCTGTGACACACTCGTGGTGTCAATATGCTAACTGCACCCCTAGATGAATTGAGTGGTGTAGTTTATAAAATGGGGTCACTTTTGGGGGTTTCTGCTGTTCTGGCACCTTAATTGCTCTTCCAGTGGGTCATGGCAGCCTCATACCATAACAGTAAAATCTGCACTATAATATGGCGCTCCTTCCCTTCTAAGCTTTGCCTCAAAAGTAGTTCCCGATTATATGTAGAGTATTGGTGTACTCAGGAGAAATTGCACAACAAACTGAGAGGTCCATTTTTTCCTGCTTCTTGTAAAAGTTAAAAACTTGCAGCTAAAACAACATTTTAATGGTAAAAATTTAATTATTTTTTCTTCACCAACCAATAGTATACATTTCTGTGAGGCACATGTGGTGTTAACATGCTAACTGCACCCCTAGATTAATTCATTTGGGGGAGTGGTTTGTAAAATGGGGCCACTTATAGAGCGTACTGCTGATCTGGCACTTCAGGGAATCTGCCAATGTGACATGGCACCCTCAAACCATTCCAGCAACATCTGAACTGCATAATATGTTATTTCTTCCCTTCTGAGCTTTGCACTGTGCCTCAGAAGTAGTTTTCAACGACATATGGGGTATTGGCGCACTCAGGACAAATTGAGTAACAAATTGTACAATTCATTTTCTCCTACTATCACCTTTGAAAATTAAACAATTGGAGCCAAAGCAACATTTTGGTGAAAAAAATTTTATTTTTCCGTTTACTCAGCCTAATGGTATACAATTCTGTGAAGCGCCTGAAGGTTAGGCTAGATGAATTCCTCGAGAGGTGTAGTTTCCAAAATAGGGAAACTTGTTACACCTGTGAAAATTCAAAATTTGGGGCTAAAGCAACATTTTTGTGAGAAAAGGTAAAATTTTCATTTTTTACTTCAACATTGCTTTAATTCCTGTGAAGCACCTGAAGGATTAATAGACTTCTTGAATGTGGTTTTGAGCACTTTGAGGGGTGAAGTTTTTAAAATGGTGTCACTTTTGGGTATATTCTGTCATATAGGCCCCTCAAAGTCATTTCAAATGTGATGTGGTCCCTAAAAAATTGGATTTGTAAATTTTGTTGGAAAAATTAGAACTTGCTGAAAAACTTTTAACCCTTGTTACTTCCTAACTAAAAAAATTGTTTTAAAAATGATACTAATGTAATGAAGACATATGGGAAATGTTATTTATTAACTGTTTTGTGTGATAATAACTATCTGATTTAAGGGCATAAAAATTAAAGGTTTGAAAATTATGAAATTTTCACCAAAATTCCGATATTTTCACAAATGAACGCAAAAAATATTGACCTAAATTTGCTGGATTGAAAAACCTCTTTTTACAACTTTGAAAAAGCTGCTTGATACCTCACAAGCTTTATCCGTGTATAGTTAAGTGGACTGCCCAGGAAACCAGACTGAACAACATACATATATTGGATGGGGTGAGCTGTATTTACAAATTATCTTATATTACTGCATAAAAACTTAAAATTTGAAAATTGCTAAATTTTCACATTTTTTGAAAAATTTTCAATATTTTCATGAATAAAATCATATCAATCCCAAATCACTAATATGAAGTACAACGTGTCACGAAAAAACATTCTCAGAATCACTGGGATATGCTGAAGTGTTCCAGTTATTACCTCATAAAGTGACACTGGTCAGAATTGTAAAATTAGGCTTGGTCAGGAAGGTGAAAAACAGGCTCAGGGTGTTAATGACCAAGGAATTTTCCATTTTTATACCTTTGTTTTTAACTCCCCTTTGTTCCAGGAGGTATAACTGTTTTATTTTTCTGTTGACATAACCACATGACAGCTTGTTTTTCGCAAGACAAGGTTTGAGTGACAGCAGTCATTTCACCAATCAATACACTGAAAATAGGGAAAAAAACTAAGTGCTGTGAAAAAAAATGCAATTCCACCAATTGATTTGGCGGGTTGTTTTCACATTGTGCACTGTACAATAAAAATGAACTAGAAACATGATTCTATGAGTCAGTACGATTATGGCAAGATGAAATTTGACCAGTTATTTTGTTATTTTAGTGAAGAAACAAAATACTGAAATTTGTAAAATAAAAAATGTCTGTTTCTGTCGCTATTTTTTGAAACCTGAATTTTTGCCCTTACATTTTCCGTAGGATTGAGATCAGGGCTTTGTGATGGCAACTCCAAAACATTGACTTTGTTATCCTTAAGCCACTTGGTAACCATTTTGGCAGTGTGCTTCGGGTCATGGTTCATTCATTGTTTCATTTGGAAGACCCATTTCCGCCCAAGCTTTAACTTCCTGGCTGATGTCTTGAGATGTTGTTTCAGTATTGGCACATAATCTTCTTTTCTCATGATGCCATCTATTTTATGAAGTGCATCAGTCCCTCCTGCAGCAAAAACAACCCCACAACATGATGCTGCCACCCCCGTGAATCACAGTTTGGATAGTGTTCTTAGACTTCCAAGCTTCTCACTTTTTCCTCCAAATGTAACGATGGTCATTATTGTCACGGGTATGTCAGAAGTGACATACAGTCTCCCTGCAGTTGGTTGCAGATCTCTATGTTGGCATTACAGACATCTTCATAGAGGCTGTCCCTAGGACCCAGCGGCTACCTCCCTTTGGCTAATTAATCCCCTGGCCTGGGTGTATAAATACCTGGTGTGTTCTAGAGGGAGGTGCCGGCGATATTCATTATTACCTGTGAAGGCTTTAGCAAGAGCAGTACTTTGTCCTCTCTGGAGCTTGAGGACGCGTGCGCATTTGTCTGTAGACATCTAAAGCTAAGCTATTTCCCCTTGTTTGTCCTTCCTTGTTGTCTATAGTGTTTAGTGGAGATCAACTAGTGCTCATCTCCCCCCTTCCCAGGACTGAGCCAAACGCCAGGGAAAGACAGGGCGAGGTACGCATGCGGGGATTGGTGAAGAGCCAATACAGGGATGTTAGGGGAGACAGGGTGATGCTAGATCAACCTAGGAGGTCTCCACTTCCCCCCCTTTCACTAGAGTCTGGGCTCCCTTTCCCTGTTAACTTTGTGTTGCACTTAGTCTTTCCCACACCTTGCATGACATTATCACTGGCTGAGCACATATTGAAAAGGAAAACAAAAACTGACACTTTGTTTTTTTTTTCTCTATGTGGTTTTGGGCGTGGGCCTTTTTTTTCCCTTTCTCCCTTGGTATGGGTTCAGTTGCAGAGCTCTCAGAGCAGTTCTGTTGTCTCTCTCTGGAGGTGAATAACCTCCGCTGTGAGGTTCAGCAGCAGCATCAGCGGTTACAGGTCGCCAATGTGGGGGTCTCTGCAGGTAGGCCTGTCCAGCCTGAACCCAAGGTTGGGTCGTGGGCATTTTCCTTACTGCAGGATTCGGTTTATCTCCAGTCTGTGGAGGGGTTTTTCGGGGCTCTGGCCCTCATTTATGATGACCCTGACTGAGTCACCTTGGCTGAAACTAGGCTACGTCACCTTCAGCAGGGGAATCAGTCAGTGGAAACGTACAGTTCAGAATTCCATAGATGGGCAACAGATTCCAAATGGAATGACTCAGCCTTAGAAGTTAATTTTGTGAGGGGCTTACTGAAAGGCTGAAAGATGCCTTGGCAGTATATGAAACCCCTCAGTCCTTGGAAGCTGCCATGTCATTGGCCATACGTCTTGATAGACGCCTACGGGATAGACAGGTGAGACCACCTTCTCCGGGCCCTTCTTGTCGGGGTGGTGTTTTTCTGCTGGGAGAGCAGTCTGGGAGGTGAACCAGTACTGGGGAAGGTAGAGAAACCCATGCAATTAGGGGGTGTCTCTACATCATACATCTCCCCAGAGATTCTCAGTAAAAAAAGCGTATTTTTTTTGTGGGAAAAGGGGACATTTTATTGGGACCTGTCCTTCAATTCCAAAACAAAAGGAGACTCGATTAACTCTTGGTAGTCTGGAGTTGGATAAACAAGGGGTTCATTTGTTACCAACCTGCAGTTCCCGCTTTGTCCTGTCAGCAGAGGTAGTGTTAGAGAGAAAAATCGACAAAATTTCTGTGTTTGTTGACAGTGGAGCTGGAGTCAGCATGGTTGATGCTGAGTTGTAAAAACTCATGGTCTAGCTTGCTGTGCTTTAGCTGAACCTATTTCCATCTTTGCCATTGACTCGGCACCACTTGCACAGAAAGCATTTACTCAGATTGTATATAATGTAAAACTGAGGGTGGGGTCAGTTTATTGTGAAATAATCCCTTGCTATGTCCTGGACAATCTTCCTATACCTATTGTTTTGGGTATTCCTTGGCTTGTTAAACATAAGCCATTGGTGGATAAGCAAGCCAGGGAGATTACTGAATGGGGAGATTACTGCCATGAGAACTGTTTAAATATTTCCCTTGCTACTGTCTCTAAGGAAATATTACCTGCTTTTCTGTCTGTTTTTGAGGACGTTTTTTCTGAGAGGGGGTGTCAGGATTTGCCTCCTCATCCTGGTTATGACTGTCCTATTAATCTGCCCCCCAGAGCTAATCTACCAAAGTCCAGACTGTATAACCTTTCTGGCCCTGAGAGACAAGCCATGAAGGATTTCATTGCGGAAAGTCTGGAGAAGGGTCATATCAGACTCTCATCTTCGCCCGCTGCGGCAGGGTTCTTCTTTGTGAAGAAAAAAGATGGCATCTACGTCCCTGATTAGATTTCCGTGAGTTAAATTAAATTACCATCCATGATCCATACCCTCTTCCTCTGATTCCTGATTTGCTTAGCCAGGTTGTAGGAGCTAAGGTATTCTCCAAGTTGAATTTCACGGGAGCCTACAATCTGGTTAGAATCAGAGAAGGGGATGAATGGAAAACAGCATTCAATACCCCGGAAGGACATTTCGAGAGTCTGGTTATGCCTTGTGGTTTGACCAATGCACCTGCGGAATTCCAGCATTTCATAATGATATTTTCCATCATTTGGTGGGGAGGTTTGTGGTGGTCTATCTAGACGATATTTCGGTTTACTCACCTGATTTTAAGACACATTGGGGGCATGTTAGGTAGGTGCTCCAGATATTAAGGGATAACAAACTTTATTCCAAACTAGAAAAATGTGTTTTTGCTGTTTAGGAGGTGCAGTTTTTGGGATACTTGTTGTCATCTTCAGCTTTTCGGATGGATCCGGAGAAGATCCATGCAGTCCTTGACTGGGAACGTCCCGAGAACCTAAAGGCACTACAATGTTTATTGTGAAGGTTGATGCGTCGGATGTCGGGGTTGGGGCTGTGTTGTCTCAGGGTCCGTCCCATGGTAAATGGTGTCTGTGTAACGGGGGGCAGGGTGGCAGTCGGTGGCGAGTGGCATGTCAGTTTCAGTGATTAAACCCTCACCCTGGCCCGCTACAGAAAAAGGGGACTCGGAGCATCCCTGGGTGTGTGTGTGTTGTGGTGTCTCCATGGAGGATACCTCCATACTCACTTCTGTCTCGCCGTCCCGGTTGTTGAGTCTTTTAGCCTTCAGAAGGAGTAAACCAGACCAGCTTAAAAATGTAAAAACTTCTTTACTTGCAGCTACAGTCACATACAGGGAGTAACAAGTGATACAGTCTCTTTGTGATCTCTTCACATACAGCGGCACTTTACCAGTGATGAAAGACACAGACACCGATTTGGATATGAAGATTAACGCCGAATGCGCCAGCTCTCCGGGTAACTCCATTCTCTGTCCCACTGCCTGACCTGCTTGGATCCACCTCCCTGATGAGGCTGTCCTGTCTTGGCATGTAAGGTGAAGTTCCCACATTGACCTCTCCATGTACATCTGTTCTTGTTGTCCCCGCTGTTTAGACTGTTCAGATTCACCTTCCAGTTAATGTTGTCTGAAAACTTCCAAACTGTGATACACACCCACACTTCTCCTGTTCTTTCTCCTGAGTCCTCCTGACACGTCTTCACTAGTCACTGTCCCTCACTCAACTCCAACTGTCTGCCATCAGGAAGTGTCTCAGTTCTTCACTGAACCTGCTCCTCCCACACTGAAGCTGCTCACAAGACTATTAACTGTTTCAACTACTATAGTGCCTAAATCTGTACTCTCATACCTAACCTCTAGCTGTCTCTTAACACAGATCTTAGGCACTAATCTCTACATGTGACACAAACACATTATGCATTTAGCAGAAGACATATTAAAGCAGTACTTTAACCGTGTAACTTTAGTGCTTATGAGATTCTATGCAGAAGGTATAATTCTATTTAACACACAATTTTATAACCATTTTTCCTGCTTAAGGAGGGAACCTGCAACCGCATCGGTCATTAGATCATATGAATACTCATATATAAACATAGAACACAGCATTATGTGCATTAAGAGGGGAGAGGCGCATGACCGTCCCGGTCACCCTCTTACATCTGTGCGCCTTCTTTTCTAAAAAATTGTCTTCGGCTGAGAGAAATTATGATGTGGGTAAAAGGAAACTTTTGGTGATCAAATTGGCGTTCGAAGAATGGCAATATTGGTTGGAGGGGGCTGTCCATCCTATTACTGTTATTACTGATCATAAGAACCTGTCATACCTCCAGTCAGCTAAACGTCTCAACCCTAGGCATGCCAGATGGTCCCTGTTTTTTACTAGGTTCAATTTTGTTGTCACTTTTCGTCCAGAGGTCAAAAATGTCAAGGCTGATGCTTTGTCCCTGAGCTTCCCTGGTGGTGGTGACCATGAGTACCCTGCCCCGATATTACAGAAAGGGGTAGTCATTTTGGCACTGTTTCCTGAACTGGAAGGTGAGGTGTTGGAGGCTCAGCGGGACGCCCCTGCCTCCTGCCCTTCAAGAAGGTTATTTGTACCATCTGATCTGCGTCACAAAGTAATTAAGGAACATCATAACTCTGGGCTTGCTGGGTATCCAGATGGTAAGGCAATCGCGGACCTCCTCTCTCGTCGTTTTTGGTGGCCGGGGTTGCATCGGGATGTGATTGAACACGTAGCTGCTTGTAGTATTTGCGCGTGTTCTAAGGTTTCGCATACCCATCTGTCTGGTACTCTTCTTCCGCTACCTATCTCTAGTAGGCCATGGACACACTTGTCCATGGATTTTATTACTGATCTACCGGTTTCTGCAGGCAAAATGTTGGTTTTGGTGGTAGTAGATAGGTTCAGTAAAATGTTTCATTTCGTTGCATTGCCTGCACTTCCAAATGCCAAGACACTTGCTCAGGTGTTCATAAATGAGATTGTGAAGCTTCATGGGGTTCCCTCCAATGTGGTGACAGATCGGGAGACCCAGTTTGTTTCTAAGTACTGGAAGGCATTCTGTTCTCGACTGGGGGTGCAGCTGTCCTTTTCCTCTGCCTTCCACCCTCAGTTGAATGGACAGACCGAGTGTGTCAACCAGAATTTGGAGACGTATCTCAGGTGTTTCTTCTCCGAAAATCAGGAGCATTAGGCATCCTACCTACCGCTGGCAGAATTTGCCATTACGTTCTACGTGTGGCATTACAGACATCTTCTTAGAGGCTGTCTCTATGACCCAGCGGCTACCACCCTCTGGCTAATTAACTCTCTGGCCTGGGTGTATAAATACCTGGTGTGTACTAGAGGGAGGAGCTGGCGATATTCATTACTACCTGTGAAGGCTTTAGCAAGAGCAGTACTTTGTCCTCTCTGGAGCTTGAGGACGCGTGCGCATTTGTTTGGAGTCATCTAAAGCTAAGCTATTTCCCCGTTTGTCCTTCTTTATTGTCTATAGTGTTTTGTGGAGATCGACTAGTGCTCATCTCCTCCCCTCCCTAGCCTTAGCCAAACGTCAGGGAAAGACAGGGCGAGGTACCCGTGCGGCGATTGGTGACGAGCCAATACAGGGACGTTAGGGGAGACAGGGTGATGCTAGATCAACCTAGGAGGTCTCCACTTCCCCCCCTTTCCCTAGAGTCTGGGCTCTCTTTACCTCTACCCTTTGTGTTGCACTTAGTTTTTCCCACACCTTGCGTGACAATCATGCCTAAAAAGTTCAATTCTAGCTTCATCAGACCACAGGACATGTCTCCAAAAATTAAGGTCTTTGTTCCTGTGTGCATTTGCAAACATTAATCTGGCTTTTTTGTGTTTCTTTTGGAGTAATGGCTTCTTCCTGGCAGAGTGACCTTTTAGTCTTTGTTGCTACAGTACTTGGTTCACTGTGGTTATTGACACAATCTTACCAGCTTCTGCCATCATCTTCACAAGGTCTTTTTCTTTTGTCCTTGGGTTGATACGTACATGTCGGAACAAACGACCTTCATCTCTGGGACACAGAACCCGATTCCTTCCTGAGCAGTATGATGGCTGGACATACCCATCTTGTTTGTACTTGTGTATAATTGTTTGTACAGATGAATGAGGCACCTTCAAGTATCTTGAAATTGTACCCAAGGATGAGCCAGAATTGTGCAATGCCAAAATTCTCATCCTGATATCTTGGCTGATTTCTTTCGACTTTCCAGAGATGCTATACAAAGAAGCAGTGTGTTTCAGGTGTGCATTAAATACATCCACAGGTGTGTCTCTAATTAAGTCAGATGTTGCCAAAAAAACTATCAGAAGCTTCAAAACACATGACATCATCATATGGGCAGTTCAGAATTGTTTAAAGGCATAGTAAACTGTTATGCACACGCCCGGGCTGACTGACATGTGCGTGATTTAGTGATTCCACTGTGCCATGAACCGGAGAGTGCCTGGAGGGGTGTAACTAAGTATCAACCCGATCCGACCAAGGTCGCACGACGGCTAACGACGCCGTGCACCAGGGACGAACCGAGCAGAGGGATCAGGAGCTACTCCAGGTCAGACCCCAGACACGGCTGTTAACCCACACTGGGGAATACAGGAACAGGCAGGTTAGGCTGGCACACAGACAGGTGGGTATTGGCAGGAACGGCTGGAGTGCAGACAGGAGGATACTGGCAGGCACGGCTGGTATGCAGACAGGGGGGTGCTGACAAGTATGGCTGACGTGCAGACGGAGAGGTACTAGCAGGTTGGAGCACAGGCCGGATAGGGTCCAGTACAGACTGGGATTCAGGAACAGAACCACAGATGCGGTAGACAAGCAGAGCAGAGAGGAACCGCTGGAGCAGTGAGCAAGGCAGAGCAGAGAGGTACCTCCGAAGCGGTGAGCAAGGCAGAGCAGGCAGGAACCGCCGGAGCGGTGAGCAAGGCAGAGCAGGCAGGAACCGCCAGAGCAGTGAGCAAGGCAGAGCAGGCAGGAACCGCTGGAGCAGTGAGCAAGGCAGAGCAGGCAGGAACCGCTGGAGCAGTGAGCAAGGCAGAGCAGGCAGGAACCGCCGGAGTGGTGAGCAAGGCAGAGCAGGGAGGAACCGCCAGATGAGTGAGCAAGGCAGAGCAGGCAGGAACCGCTGGAGCGGTGAGCAAGGCAGTGCAGGCAGGAACCGCTGGAGCGGTGAGCAAGGCAGAGCAGGCAGGAACCGCTGGAGCAGCAAGCAAGGCAGAGCAGCCAGGAACCGCCGGAGTGGTGAGCAAGGCAGAGCAGAGAGGAACCGCCGGAGGAGTGAGCAAGGCAGAACAGAGAGGAACCGCCGGAGCGGTAAGCAAGGCAGTGCAGAGAGGACAGGGCTCTGTTCACACTGAACAGACTGGAAGGGAAAAGCAGAACCAGATACACACAAGGTACTTGCAATGAAGTAGCGAGTGGGCTCTAACTGACAACAGTAGTACAGAGACAACGAGTAGGAGTTAGGTGCAGGTTCAGAGACTGCAGGAAAAGCGAAGGTACGGACACAGATAAACAGGCTAGGAGAGTGTTCAGACAGGAACTGACACTGCAACAAGATACAGGAGCGAGTCTGGGTATACGGCCCCCAGAGAGGCAGACAAACAGGCTAGGAGATAGTTCAGACAGGCCTGGGAATACAGCCCCCAGGTTGGTGGACAGGCAAGAAACAGAACGGGACGGGACCTGGCAAATCAGAGGCAAGGAGCCCTCTGAAGGTAAGAGTTGCTCAGGCACCTCCTACTGGGTGGAGGGGGTTTAAATATTCAGTGACTCACAGCAATACGCTGGAGATGCATTAGGGGTGCGCCCACAGCAGCTATAAGAATCAAGAAGTAACCGGGCTGTGGCCCTAAGCAAACAGTCAAGGGACATGTACACAGCATGCACTGGAGCAGGAAGAGCAGACTGGACAGACAGGTAAGATTGAGGTCTTGCATAGTGGGAGGTGGTGCACTATGCAAGCACGCCGCCAGGGATGTTACAGTACTCCCCCTTACGCCCCCTCTTCTTCAAGCCTGCAAGAGTCATCTGTAGAGAATTTGGAGGCCAATCCTTCTCTTCAAGAGGATTACCTCTTCTGTCCATTAGAGGAAACGAAACTGGTCTCATCATCTTGGTAACAAGGATGCTTCCTCCCATCGAGCCATCCTCAGCAACAGATGAAGTCGGTGAAGTACCGGGAACAGAACACAGAAAAGTCTCTCTCCATTTGTTAACAGGTAGCACCCTGGTGGATTCAGGAGACAACTGGAGGTCCTCCGCCTGGCTGGAGGGGTGCAGAGATTCAGGGGTAACCACCGCCTTGACGTTCACTTTGCCAAGCTTACTGGATGCAGTGGGCGGCGTACCAGGTACCGGGTGTAGGAAAGTCTCTCCCCGTTTATCAGGGAGCACCCCGGGAAATTCAGGAGACAACTGGAGGTCCTCCGCCTGGTTGGAGGAATGCAGAGACTCGGGGGTAATCACTGCTTTGGAGTCCACTTTGTCAAGCTCACTGGATGAAGTGGGCGAGGTATCAGGTGCAGGATGTAGGGAAGTCTCTCTCCATTTGTTATCAAGTAGCACCCTAGAGGATTCAGGAGGCAACTGGAGGTCCTCCACCTGGTTGGAGCGGTGCAGAGACTTGGAGATATCCACCGCCTTGATGGACGTAAGGCCAGATTTATTAGAGATGGAGGGTCCTTGCTTTTGGACCATCTTAAGTCTGGTTTCAGAGATGACAAGTCTGTGAGGCGGGACGGTACCGGAAGTCAGATCATTGGTACAATCGTCGAGACTGTGTGGGGACATTGCCTCCGCTTTTCTTCCTTCGGAGACTTCAGTGCACAGCAAGTCAATGACTAGCAGATCTGGTGAAGAAGAAGAAGAAACTGCTGACTGTCCTGAAGATATGGGGACTGGACACCCCTTGTACCTTAGCAGTCCCCCAGGATACACCATACAGGGTCTCCAGACCTGAGCAGGCACTAGATCTCTCAGCTCTGGTCGACTTGTGGGTAAACCAGTCAGCACCTGGAATGTAAGCTTCTTCATGTGTAATGCTCCAATCTGGAGCTTAATTTGTACAGACATATTTTGACTGTTTCTGAGTAGGGCTCGTCCTTCCGCTGACAATGCCCAAACCGGCTTCTGAAGTTTTCGGACGGGAATCAAACACTGACTCTTCAAGGTTTTAAGCCCGAAACTTCCTGTTAATATGAGGCTTTTACTTGCCATGGATACAGTCATGGTCATCTGTGGAGAGGAAACACTAAGGCCAAGGGCAGCCTCTCCTACAGGCCTAATGTCTTGGGATTCTCCAACCTTCTCTGGACAAAGACCGTCAGGGGGTCCCAAACAACCGCAGCGGGACCGCAATCCGATTTTGTGACTGAGTTCCGGCCTCTGATTCGCCTGACGAACAAGGGCAGCCTTCATGGATTCAGTGTGGATAGCTGCCTCTACAGGCTGGGGAGCAGGAAGTCTTTGGGAGGACAGAACCTGGTGTGATGGTTTGCCTCTACGCCTTGCACGTCTGGACTGCCTCTTGAGGTTGGGAAGAGAAGTATTCCACGGAGCGTAGTCATCTTGTGTGGATTCTGGGTGGGCAGCAGTCTCTTCAGGCAGGAGAACTGGTGAGCTACCTGCACACATCACCCATCGAGGCTGCTCCGGGATATTGAGAAGGGAAGCTTTAGCAGAGGCTTCAGGATTGGGGTCATCAAAGACCATTAGAAAGGCCACCAGGAAGGCCTGCAGGTCAAAGACGATAGGATCCCATGCTTCCCATAGGGGAGTCATCCATTTCAAGGCATCACCCGCTAGGTAGGACATCATAAATGCCACTTTAACCTGATCGGTAGGAAAATAGTGAGGATAGAACTTGAAATGCAGCATGCATTGCTCCAAAAAAGCACAACTTCATTTTGGATCCCCATAGTACTGTGGCGTATCCGCAGGAACGAGTGCTGATAGCTCCATTTGGACTGGTGCGTACATCGCCTGGACATCAGCTTGTAAAAAAAAATTTTCTTGGTGCACGTATTCGCCAGACAAGGATTCAAATGTCTCTGAGAGCGAAGGGCCATGGGGCTCAACGGGAACCATGGCCTGAGCAAACTGTTATGCTCACACCCGGGCTGACTGGCGTGAGCGTGATTTAGTGATTCCACTGTGCCATGAACCGGAGCGTGCCTGGAGGGGCGTAACTAAGTATCAACCCGATCCGACAAAGGTTGCACGACGGCTAACGATGCCGTGCACCAGGGAGGAACCGAGCAGAGGGACCAGGTGCTACTCCCGGTCAGACCCCGGACACGGCTGTTGACCCACACGGGGAATACAGGAACAGGCAGGTTAGGCTGGCACACAGATAGATGGGTATTGGCAGGCACGGCTGGAGTGCAGACAGGAGGATACTGGCAGGCACGGCTGGTATGCAGACAGGGGGTGCTGACAAGTACGGCTGACATGCAGACGGGGAGGTACTAGCAGGTTGGAGCACAGGCTGGATAGGGTCCAGTACAGACTGGGATTCAGGAACAGAACCACAGATGCGGTAGACAAGCAGAGCAGAGAGGAACCGCTGGAGCGGTGAGCAAGGCAGAGCAGAGAGGTACCTCCGGAGCGGTGAGCAAGCAGAGCAGGGAGAAACCGCCGGAGTGGTGAGCAAGGCAGAGCAGGCAGGAACCGTCGGAGCAGTGAGCAATGCAGAGCAGGCAGGAACCGCCGGAGCAGTGAGCAAGGCAGAGCAGGCAGGAACCGCCGGAGCGGTGAGCAAGGCAGAGCAGGCAGGAACCGCCGGAGCGGTGAGCAAGGCAGAGCAGGCAGGAACCGCCGAAGCGGTGAGCAAAGCAGAGCAGGCAGGAACCGCCAGAACGGTGAGCAAGGCAGAGCAGGCAGGAACCGCCGGAGTGGTGAGCAAGGCAGTGCAGGCCGGAACCGCCAGAGCGGTGAGCAAGGCAGAGCAGGCAGGAACTGCTGGAGCCGTGAGCAAGGCAGAGCAGAGAGGAACCGCCGGAGCAATGAACAAGGCAGAGCAGAGAGGAACCGCCGGAGCGGTGAGCAAGACAGCGCAGGGAGGACAGGGCTCTGTTCACACTGAACAGACTGGAAGGGAAAAGCAGAACCAGATACACACAAGGTACTTGCAATGAAGTAGCGAGTGGACTCTAACTCACAACAGAAGTACAGAGACAACGAGTAGGAGTTAGGTGCAGGCTCAGAGGTGAACAAACAGGCTAAGAGAGTGTTCAGACAGGAACTGACACTGCAACAAGATACAGGAGCGAGTCTGGGTATACGGCCCCCAGAGAGGCGGACAAACAGGCTAGGAGAGTGTTCAGACAGGAACTGACACTGCAACAAGATACAGGAGCGAGTCTGGGTATACGGCCCCCAGAGAGGCAGACAAACAGGCTTGGAGATAGTTCAGACAGGCCCGGGAATACAGCCCCCAGGTTGGCGGACAGGCAAGAAACAGAACGGGACGGGACCTGGCACATCAGAGGCAAGGCGCCCTCTGAAGGTAAGAGTTGCTAAGGCACCTCCTACTGGGTGGAGGGGGTTTAAATATCCAGTGACTCACAGCAATAGGCTGGAGACGCATTAGGGGTGTGCCCACAGCAGCTATAAGAATCTGGAAGTAACCGGGCCGCCGCCCTAAGCAAACAGTCAAGGGACATGCACACAGCATGCACTGGAGTAGGAATAGCAGACTGGAAAGACAGGTAAGATTGCGGTCTTGCATAGTGGGAGGTGGTGCACTATGCAAGTGACTCGACTCGCCACCTGGGCCATGGGGTACCCGGAACCAGGCTTCTCTACGATGCTGGGGGTAGTAGTGGCAACCCGATCCTGTGGCTCAGGGTGGTCAGACCAAATTGTGGCAGTCTATTTATCAGTGTTTTGAATGTCCGACTACGCCACATGTGGATTGCGGTCAGGGATAACCGCCGCTGCAGGGCAGGCCACTGGGGCTGGTGTTGGTGTGCAGCACAGAGGTAGAATAACTCCCCACGGGAGGAATGTAGCCCCAGGGTAGTGTAGGTGGATGTTGGGGGTGATAGTTCCGTCTGCGACGGTCAGAATTCAGAGTCCGCTTAAACAGTTCAGGGTCTTTATTATAACAGATGGTAATGACCCAACAACAGTACCGGCTAGAAGGGGGCCTGGATGTCTGAGAACACTCGGGAAGCCCCTCTGGTCAGGGTGAGGGTGTAGGCCTACCGTGCTCTCTATGCTCTTTCTGACTTATTCCCCCTTTAGTGGTAAAATAGCCCACGTCCCTGAGCGTGCCGTGTACTCTCACCCATATGGCTTGCAACTTGGGTTCCTTTTACCTCTGGCCTCTCTTGGCTTTGCTGGTCCCTTCTGTTGTGGCGGAGCCTCCGGGCTTTTTAGGCCAAAGGACATGAAATCCCTCGCGGATTGGTTCTCTGCTGCTGGACTTAGAGTATTTACAGCCTCGGACCCCAATGTCCGGTAGATTATTCTCCCTTTCTGCCAGGACAGGCTCTCGGCGCCGTACGTCCCTGGCTCGTGGCTTCTCCACTGCCTCACGACCTCCTCAGCTACAGCTGAACTGTCCCTCCTTCTCTGGGACTAGTCTCACTCCTGAGCTATGTCGTCCAGTTCTCTCTAACCCTGCCCCCAGTTCCAGCTTTTATAGGGGCAGCCAGCTCCACCTACTGGCCTGGGACAGGAGGTGCTGTATGCTAATTGTCCCTAACCAGGGAACCTCCCTCCTGCTCTCAGACACAGCCTTTATTACTTGTGGCATCCAGGCCTGGGGTGACACATTCCCCCCTAGTAAAAGTTTAGTACTCCTGGACTAAGCCTTTTTGGCCAAAAACAAACAGGGTAACATATGCACGACCATAACCACAACATTAATACATGGCAACAAACAAAAGACAATTGAGTTCTTTAGGCCACAGTGTGGTCTGTGACCGGGTGTCCATATCACCAACAAAAGAAGAGGGTCACAGTATGATCTGTGACCGGGTGTCCATTTCACCAACACAAGGGGAGCCTTAACCAGGTGGGGGTCTGTCCTAGCCCCGAGTCCTTGACAGTCTTTATTCATTCCTTTGGTTAAGCTTCAAAAGGAGGCACTTTGTGCAATTATTTACAAGAAAGTCCCGGTTACTCAAAGTTCATAACCTGTTAGTCCATTGGTTAACTGAAAGAAACTGAAACACATAATCACTGGTCATGCAATTAACTGTTTAAACATTTGACAATTATTTACAAGGGTTATTTACAGTTCTTAATACACCCTATATTTTCCAGCGAGCGGGTATCTGCCCCTTAGTGCTCCGGGTTGACCTGCGTAACCCACTGTCTGGTGGTGGTCTAACCTGGCTTTCCCCACTAGCATTTAGGGTACAGCTACTAGCTGGGTTTACAGGCAGTGCAGGCAGCTGTCTGCGGGTCCTTTGGCTTACCGCAGACATGGCAGGATCGCTATCAGCAGAGGGTTGACTCTCCTGGGCTGCTGGCATGGGTTCTTCTGCCTCCAGGGCTGCTTGTTCCTCTTGTTCTTCCTGCTCTCCTGTAGGCTCCTGCTGGGTTGGTTGAAGGAAGTGTAGGACGGGTACCACTATTGCGTCATTTATCCGAGTCCAGGACCGGGGGAACTCTCCAAGAACTGTGCTGATCATTTCTTCCTTGTCCTCTGCGGGTTCAAGGTCATCTTGATCGTCTCCTGCACTCTGTAGTTGCTCGGTGCACCTTTTTAGGTGGTCTCTGGAGACGGTGCTAGTGGTTTCTCCTCCATCCTTGGTAATTACACATACCTTCGAGTTGTCGTGGTTGGACGGCAGTACTGTGTACGGGTCTCTCTCCCATTGGTTATCTAGCTTGTGAAGCTTTCTCTTCCACTTCAGGACCTGCTCGCCAGGTTCCAGGGGACCAGCAGGGGCGTGTTGGTTGAAGAGCCTCTCTTGCTTTTCTCTTGCTTGAGCCAGGCTCCTCTCCACGCTCTCCTGTACCTTTTTGTACTGTAGCCGCCATTCCGTATCCCAGTCCGCGTCTGGGGAGGTGTCCGGACTCCCATCTCCAGGTCTACCGGCAGCTTACCTGGTCTCATCAGGTAAGCCGGGGTGCAATTTGTAGCATTCACCAGGATATGGCTGTATAAGTCTATCAGGTCTGGCAGCTTTTCCGGCCACAAGCTGCGTTCTTCCAGGGGCAACTTCTTGAGGAGATCAATGATGATATTATTCATTTTCTCACACAGCCCGTTGGTTTGCGGGTGGTAAGGCGTTGCCCGAATCTTCTTACAGCCGTAGAGGTTGCAGAACTCCTGGAAGATTTCCACCTCGAACGCTGAACCTTGATCTGTCAAGACCTGTTCCGGATACCCGTGTGGTCGGCAGAAGTGTTGTTGGAAGGCTCCGGCCGCTGTTTGGGCTGTCAAGTCTTTAACGGGAACCATCACCAGGAATCGGGAATAGTGATCCACTATTGTCAGGGCATAGACGTAGCCCGACCAACTTGGAGCCAATTTTACATGGTCCAGGGCTACCAGCTCAAGAGGCTGCCTGGTGACGATGGGCCTCAAGGGTGTCTTCTGGCTGGTATGGTCCTTCCTTCTGAGGTTACATGGGTCGCAGTCCCTGCACCACTTCTCTATGGCCCCTCTCATTCCGATCCAGAAGAACCGCTCTCTCAGTAGGAACTCCAGTTTCTTCCACCCGAAGTGTCCCACCCTGTCATGGTAGGCCTCCAGGACCAATGCTGCATCTTGTCGTGGGACCACTACCTGCCAGGTCAGCTCGTGCATTCGGTGGTTGACAAGCCTTTTGCACAGCTTACCTTTGTAGAGGAATAGCTTGCTTTTCTCCTTCCATAACTGCTTGGCTTCCTCTGGAGCGTCCGGGCCAGGGCTAGCGTCTGCCTGGGTTAACATGTCTTTCACCAGGCATATTGCAGGGTCACTATCTTGCGTTTCAGCCCAGTCGTAGTGGGGCAAGGGGTTGAACATGACGGTGGTTAGGTCTTTGTCTCTTACCCGGTGAGAATACTGAGTGGCCCCATACCGGTGGAGCGCAGGGAGCTCTACTTCCTCCAGCTCTTCCGAGTCTTCTTCTCCTTCAGGCAGGTGGGGCATTCTTGATAGGGCGTCTGCATTGGCGTTGGTTCTGCCTGCCCGGTATTTGATTGTGAAGTCATAATTTGATAGCCGGGCCATCCACCGCTGTTCCAGGGCACCAAGTATTGCATTGTCCAGGTGTGTCAACGGGTTGTTGTCCGTGTACACAGTGAACTTTGCGGAGGCCAGGTAATGTTTAAACCATTCTGTGATGGCCCACACCACTGCCAAGAATTCTAGCTTGAAGGAGCTGAAATTCTCCGGGTTTCTTTCAGTGGGCCTCAGCTTCCGGCTGGCGTACGCGATCACCCTTTCTCTGCCCTGTTGGTTCTGTGACAGTACGGCTCCGAGCCCCACATTACTGGCGTCGGTGTGGAGGATAAAAGGCTGGCCATAATCAGGGTAGGCCAGAATTTCATCCCCCGTGAGGGCCATCTTCAGCTGACGGAAGGAATCCTCTTCC
This sequence comes from Phyllobates terribilis, assembly GCF_046119375.1. Taxonomy (NCBI): domain Eukaryota; kingdom Metazoa; phylum Chordata; class Amphibia; order Anura; family Dendrobatidae; genus Phyllobates; species Phyllobates terribilis. Next base: position 20,900,353 of record NW_027362768.1, read on the forward strand.
AACTTATCCCACTTGAAGGGTGGCTTGTGACTTCTGGATTTAGACTGACCTATCAGGAGGTCCTGCATTGGAGCTGCCATCTTAGTGAACCCGGGGATGAACCTTCGGTAGTAGCCTACCAACCCGAAGAATTGCCTCACTTCTTTGATGTTAGAGGGGCTTGGCCAGCTCTTGATGGCTGTAACCTTGTCGGGGTCGGGGGCTACTCCCTCAGCACTCACCACGTGCCCCAGGTACTGTACCTTCGGTTTCAACAGGTGACACTTTGAGGGCTTCACTTTCAGGCCATAGCCTGCCAGGGCTTCGAACACCTCTGCCAGGTGTTTTAGATGGTCCTCATAGGTCTTCGAATATACAATCACGTCGTCTAAGTAAAGTAGGACCGTCTCAAAGTTTCGGTGCCCAAGGCAGCATTCCATCAGCCTCTGGAAGGTCCCGGGTGCGTTGCAGAGCCCGAAGGGCATACAGTTGAATTCACTTAATCCCATCGGGGTGGTGAAGGCGTGTCTTCTCCTTGTCAGCCTCTGCCACAGGAACCTGCCAGTACCCGCTAGTAAGGTCCAAAGTAGAGAAGAAATTAGCTGATTTTAGTGCGGCCAAAGACTCCTCTATTCTAGGCAACGGTTATGCGTCTTTATGGGTGATACGGTTGACTTGTCTATAGTCCACACACATTCTCATAGTACTGTCTTTCTTTTTTACCAGAACCAAGGGGGCTGCCAAGGGGCTACAGCTGTCTCTAATGACCCCGGCTTCTTTCATTTCTCTCAGCATGCCCTTTGCGTTCTGGTAGTGTGCGGGGGGTACAGGTCTGTACCTCTCTTTTATTGGTGGGTGGCTCCCCGTGGGGATGTGGTGTTATACCCCTTTCACCCTGCCAAAGTCTAGCGGGTGCTTACTAAAGATTCTCTCGTACTCCTGAACCACCCGGTAGACTCCTTGTTTTTGGTGCAAGGGAGTGGAGTCAGCACCCACGTGGAGTTTCTGGCACCAGTCCTCCTTGGGTTTCTGGGAGCCATTACCCTCCACCTGGGGAGATGGAGGCAAGGGTTCCACGGCCCTGACAGCATTGTGTTCAACAGTATACAATTTGACTAGTGTAGCGTACCCAGGCAAGTGTACTTCCCTTTCCCCAATGTTTAAGATCCGGACGGGAACCCTTCCATGGCGGACATCAACCACCCCCTGAGCTGTCAAAATGGTGGGCCTGCTGTCTGAGTACACGGGTTCTACCATGGCTTGGTAGTCTCTCCCTCTTAACCCGATTGCAGTCCAACACCAGATCATCATTTCACTTTTGGGGGGCATGGCAATGGGGAACGGGTCGCTCATCCTCACGCTACTGATCTCACCACCAGACAGTTCTACCTGTTGCCGACCTCATCAGGGCTCTTATCTCTTTCTGGAGGACCCTCTGTTGGCTGGAGCTCGCATTCATCGCCACCTGCTGCAAAATTACAATTACTTCTGAAAGACAATTTTCAATCACGTTAGTACCCAAGGTCATTTTAGGGTGACTTTCTCGACGGTCAATGTCCACGATGATCACTCCCTGTGCCGGCAGTTCAACTTTACCAATCTTAATGGTCATCTCTCTGAACCCCACCTGCGGCACGGGCTGGCCATTGCTGGCGATGATGCTCAAGTCATTGTCTGGATAGCGGGTTATGTCAGTGTCACTCCAATACTGCTTAAAAAGTACATAGGGGATGGTAGTTACTTGTGACCCGGTATCCAGCAGTGCACTCATGGGGATACCGTCCAGCACTACGGGTAAAACTGGGCGTCCCCCCACGTACTTATCACGTCAATTAGATGGGCCTGATGACCCTATGCCCGGGGGTTGGCCCTCTGCCCCAGGTCGGACCCGTTTAAAGTACAGTACCTGGCTACGTGTCCCGGCTGGCTGCAACGGCGGCAAATCGGCTGTCCATCCTCAGTGTAACGATCGGCGGGCCTCCCTCTGAACGACGGGATCCTCCTCCGTCGACACCACGGGACATCCTCTGGACTAGAAGCCAGCTTGATTGGTCCTGACGGGTCCATCTGTAACGACTGTACGGTCCTAGTCAATGCAGCAACACTCTTTGTTAGTTCATGGACCTGATGGTGCAGGTTTGCAGGCGGGGATGGGTTTAGGGCCTGCGCATCAGCCCCCACAAGGTCTGCGGGGTAGGGCGCCGCCCCCTGGTGGTAAGTGATGGCAGGGCGCTAGGAAGCTACAGCGCCACCTGGTGCGGGTTCTCGGAGCACCCGGATGGCCCCATCTTTGAACTGTGCAAAAGTCAAATCGGGGTTCTGTAGGGCCATGAGGCGCAGCTGGGTTCTGTGGGCGCTGGACAGCAGACCTTCTATGAACTGGTCAGTCAATAGTTTATCTGTATCCTGCACGCTGCCAGGGTCAGCTTGCTTAATTGCCCCCAAGGCTTCCTGTAAATTTAGGGCATAATCTCTGATGCTATCTTGAGCTCGCTGCTTACATCCATAGAACCGCATTTTGATTTCTGCTGAGGTACGGGTATCAAAGGTGTCCCGTAGACGGGTCAGAACCCCCTTTACAGTCCTTTTCTCCTCAGCTGTCCAAGACTTTACCTCCCGCTGGGCCGCACCAGTTAACTGCCCTATCAGTATGCTTACTTTCTGTTCTTCTGTCAGGGGATAAACTTTGAACAGGCTATACAGCCTTTCTTTAAAGTCGCCCAAGGTATGCGACTCGCTGGCATACAGTGGCAGCCAGGACGCTCCGGGGATATAGGGCATGGAAAACGGCATCACAGCTGCAGCGGCTACGCTGGTGGTAGAGGGTCCCTCCACGCCCGACATCTTCCTCCCCCCTAGTTAACCGTGGCCTACCTTCCGGCGATTCTCTTCTGTAGGCCGCGGCTCCGCTCGCGATGCTCTGGGCGAGGACCTTGCGTCGCTCGTTGATGACGTCGGCGTCCGCAGGATCTCCTTCCAGGACCTTGCGCAGAATCTCAGCGTAGGGTGGGGCTTCAGGTCTCGCGCGTTTTTGATGTCCACGTCCCTCTTCTTCCCGCGCGGCGTCCCGTAGATGGCACCCAATGGCGGGAAACGGCTCCGATTGGCGGGAAATGGCCCCGAATGGCGGGAAACTTCACTCAGGTATGTATAAAGTCTTTTTCAGGCACGCAATACCCGTTTGTGGTGGGTTGGTCACAATCCTGCCAACTACGCCAAAGCTGACTCGCCACCTGGGCCGTGGTGTACCTGGAACCGGGCTTCTGGACGATGCTGGGGGTAGTAGTGGCAACCCGATCCCGTGGCTCAGGGTGGTCAGACCAAATTGTGGCAGTCTATTTATCAGTGTTTTGAATGTCCGACTACGCCACCCATGGATTGCGGTCAGGGATAACCGCCGCTGCAGGGCAGGCCACTGGGGCTGGTGTTGGTGTGCAGCACAGAGGTAGAATAACTCCCCACGGGAGGAGTGTAGCCCCAGGGTAGTGTAGGTGGATGTTGGGGGTGATAGTTCCGTCCGCGACGGTCAGAATTTAGAGTCCGCTTAAACAGTTCAGGGTCTTTATTATAACAGATGGTAATGACCCAACAACAGTATCGGCTAGAAGGGGGCCTGGATGTCTGAGAACACTCGGGAAGCCCCTCTGGTCAGGGTGAGGGTGTAGGCCTACCGTGCTCTCTATGCTCTTTCTGACTTATTCCCCCTTTAGTGGTAAAACAGCCCACGTCCCTGAGCGTGCCGTGTACTCTCACCCATATGGCTTGCAACTTGGGCTCCTTTTATCTCTGGCCTCTCTTGGCTTTGCTGGTCCCTTCTGTTGTGGCGGAGCCTCCGGGCTTTTTAGGCCAAAGGACATGAAATCCCTCGCGGATTGGTTCTCAGCTGCTGGACTTAGAGTCTTTACAGCCTCGGACCCCAATGTCCGGTAGATTATTCTCCCTTTCTGCCAGGGCAGGCTCTCGGCGCCGTACGTCGCTGGCTCGTGGCTTCTCCACTGCCTCACGACCTCTTTAGCTACAGCTTAACTGTCCCTCCTTCTCTGGGACTAGTCTCACTCCTGAACTAGGTCGTCCAGTTCTCTCTAACCCTGCCCCCAGTTCCAGCTTTTATAGGGGCAGCCAGCTCCACCTACTGGCCTGGGACAGGAGGTGCTGTATGCTAATTGTCCCTAACCAGGGAACCTCCCTCCCGCTCTCAGACACAGCCTTTATTACTTGTGGCATCCAGGCCTGGGGTGACACACAAGCACGCCGCCAGGGATGTTACAGTACTCCCCCTTACGCCCCCTCTTCTTCAAGCCTGCAAGAGTCATCTGTAGAGAATTTGGAGGCCAATCCTTATCTTCAAGAGGATTACCTCTTCTGTCCATTAGAGGAAACGAAACTGGTCTCATCATCTTGGTAACTAGGATGTTTCCTCCCATCGAGCCATCCTCAGCAACAGATGAAGTGAGTGAAGTACCGGGAACAGCACACAGAAAAGTCTCTCTCCATTTGTTAACAGGTAGCAAGCACCCTGGTGGATTCAGGAGACAACTGGAGGTCCTCCGCCTGGTTGGAGGGGTGCAGAGATTCAGGGGTAACCACCGCCTTGACGTTCACTTTGCCAAGCTTACTGGATGCAGTGGGCGGCGTACCAGGTACCGGGTGTAGGAAAGTCTCTCCCCGTTTATCAGGGAGCACCCCGGGAAATTCAGGAGACAACTGGAGGTCCTGCACCTGGTTGGAGGAATGCAGAGACTAGGGGGTAATCACTGCTTCGGAGTCCACTTTGTCAAGCTCACTGGATGAAGTGGGCGAGGTATCAGGTACAGGGTGTAGGGAAGTCTCTCTCCATTTGTTATCAGGTAGCACCCCGGAGGAATCAGGAGGCAACTGGAGGTCCTCCGCCTGGTTGGAGGGGTGCAGAGACTTGGAGGTATCCACCGCCTTGATGGACGTAAGGCCAGATTTATTAGAGATGGAGGGTCCTTGCTTTGGGACCATCTTAAGTCTGGTTTCAGAGATGACATGTCTATGAGGCGGGACGGTACCGGAAGCCAGATCATTGGTACAATCATCGAGACTGTGTGGGGACATTGCCTCCGCTTTTCTTCCTTCGGAGATTTCAGCGCACAGCGAGTCAGCGACTAGCAGATCTGTTGAAGAAGAAGAATAAACTGCTGACTGTCCTGAAGATATGGGGACTGGACACCCCTTGTACCTTAGCAGTCCCCCAGGATACACCATACAGGGTCTCCAGACCTGAGCGGGCACTAGATCTCTCGGCTCTGGACGACTTGTCGGTAAACCAGTCAGCACCTGGAATGTAAGCTTCTTCATGTGTAATGCTCCAATCTGGAGCTTAATTTGTACAGACATATTTTGACTGTTTCTGAGTAGGGCTCATCCTTCAGCTGACAATGCCCAAACCGGCTTCTGAAGTTTTCGGACGGGAATCAAACACTGACTCTTAAAGGTTTTAAGCCCGAAACTTCCGGTTAATCCGAGGCTTTTACTTGCCATGGAGACAGTCATGGTCATCTGTGGAGAGGAAACACTAAGGCCAAGGGCAGCCTCTCCTACAGGCCTAATGTCTTGGGATTCTCCAACCTTCTCTGGACAAAGACCGTCAGGGGGCCCCAAACAACCGCAGCGGGACCGCAATCTGATTTTGTGACTGAGTTCCGGCCTCTGATTCACCTGACGAACAAGGGCAACCTTCATGGATTCAGTGCGGATAGCTGCCTCTGCAGACTGGGGAGCAGGAGGTCTTTGGGAGGACAGAACCTGGCGTGATGGTTTGCCTCTACGCCTTGCACGTCTGGACTGCCTCTTGAGGTTGGGAAGAGAAGTATTCTGCGGAGCGTAGTCATCTTGTGTGGATTCTGGGTGGGCAGCGGTCTCTTCAGGCAGGAGAACTGGTGAGCTACCTGCACACATCACCCATCGAGGCTGCTCCGGGATATTGAGAAGGGAATCTTTAGCAGAGGCTTCAGGATTGGGGTCATCGAAGACCATTAGAAAGGCCACCAGGAAGGCCTGCAGGTCAAAGACGATAGGATCCCATGCTTCCCATAGGGGAGTGATCCATTTCAAGGCATCACCCACTAGGTAGGACATCATAAATGCCACTTTAACCCGATCGGTAGGAAAATAGTGAGGATAGAACTTGAAATGCAGCATGTATTGCTCCAAAAATGCACGACTTCATTTTGGATCCCCATAGTACTGTGGCGGATCCACAGGAACGAGAGCTGATAGCTCCATTTGGACTGGTGCGTACATCGCCTGGACATCAGCTTGTGAAAACATTTTTTCTTGGTGTACGTATTCACCAGACAAGGATTCAAATGTCTCTGAGAGCGAAGGGCCATGGGGCTCAACGGGAATCATGGCCTGAGCAAACTGTTATGCACACGCCCGGGCTGACTGGCGTGTGCGTGATTTAGTGATTCCACTGTGCCATGAACCGAAGAGTGCCTGGAGGGGCGTAACTAAGTATCAAAGCGATCCGACCAAGGTTGCACGACGGCTAACGACGCCATGCACCAGGGAGGAACCGAGCAGAGGGACCAGGTGCTACTCCAGGTCAGACCCCGGACACGGCTGTTGACCCACACCGGGGAATACAGGAACAGGCAGGTTAGGCTGGCACACAGACAGGTGGGTATTGGCAGGCACGGCTGGAGTGCAGACAGGAGGATACAGGCAGGCACGGCTGGTATGCAGACAGGGGGGTTCTGACAAGTACGGCTGACATGCAGACGGGGAGGTACTAGCAGGTTGGAGCACAGGCTGAATAGGGTCCAGTACAGACTGGGACTCAGGAACAGAACCGCAGATGCGGTAGACAAGCAGAGCAGAGAGGAACCGCTGGAGCGGTGAGCAAGGCAGAGCAGAGAGGTACCTCCGGAGCGGTGAGCAAGCAGAGCAGGAAGAAACCGCCGGAGCGGTGAGCAAGGCAGAGCAGTCAGGAACCGCCAGAGCGGTGAGCAAGGCAAAGCAGGCAGGAACCGCCGGAGCAGTGAGCAAGGCAGAGCAGGCAGGAACCGCCGGAGCGGTGAGCAAGGCAGAGCAGGCAGGAACTGCCGGAGCGGTGAGCAAGGCAGAGCAGGCAGGAAGCGCCGGAGCGGTGAGCAAGGCAGGGCAGGCAGGACCCGCCGAAGCGGTGAGCAAGGCAGAGCAGGCAGGAACCGCCGGAGCGGTGAGCAAGGCAGAGCAGGCAGGAACCACCGGAGTGGTGAGCAAGGCAGAGCAGGCAGGAACCGCCGGAGCAGTGAGCAAGGCAGAGCATGCAGGAACCGCCAGAGCGGTGAGCAAGGCAGAGTAGATAGGAACCGCCAGAGCAGTGAGCAAGGCAGAGCAGAGAGGAACCGCCGGAGCGGTGAGCAAGGCAGCGCAGAGAGGACAGGGCTCTGTTCACACTGAACAGACTGGAAGGGAAAAGCAGAACCAGATACACACAAGGTACTTGCAATGAAGTAGCGAGTGGACTCTAACTCACAACAGAAGTACAGAGACAACGAGTAGGAGTTAGGTGCAGGTTCAGAGACTGCAGGAAAAGGGAAGGTACGGACACAGAGACAAACAGGCTAGGAGAGTGTTCAGACAGGAACTGACACTGCAACAAGATACAGGAGCGAGTCTGGGTATACGTCCCCCAGAGAGGCAGACAAACAGGCTAGGAGATAGTTCAGACAGGCCTGTGAATACAGCCCCAGGTTGGCGGACAGGCAAGAAACAGAACGGGACGGGACCTGGCACATCAGAGGCAAGGAGCCCTCTGAAGGTAAGAGTTGCTCAGGCACCTTCTACTGGGTGGAGGGGGTTTAAATATCCAGTGACTCACAGCAATAGGCTGGAGACGCATTAGGGGTGCGCCCACAGCAGCTATAAGAATCAGGAAGTAACCGGGCCGCCGCCCTAAGCAGACAGTCAAGGGACATGCACACAGCATGCACTGGAGCAGGAATAGCAGACTGGACAGACAGGTAAGATTGCGGTCTTGCATAGTGGGAGGTGGTGCACTATGCAAGCACGCCGCCAGGGATGTTACATAATCTTAGCATATGTAAACTTTTGACTTTGCAGTACGTAATAAAAATGCCTTAAAGCAATCTCTCTCTCTCATTATTCTGCCATTTGGGAAATATTAAAAATTATGGCAATCCTAATTGACCTAAAACAGGAAAGGTTTATTCTGATTTCTTGTCAGATATTGAGAAAACATGCATATGTGTATTTTTATATATTGTATGTAAACTTCTGGCTTCAACTGTATATGTTTTTATATTGGTCACATAGCGTATTTGTGTACTTGTACTTTCATTTAATACTAAAGGTGTGCCAGTCCTATTTTTTGTTTTATATTGTACATACTGTCCGATCTCTGGACAGCACAGTATAGAGAAGAAGCTGAGAAGAATGATACATACAGTAGGTTTTGTTAGAAAAATGTTACTATAACTTGTATTTTATCCATTTAAATCCCTGGTGTTTGTACACATATGAGTCCAGTGGGTGGTCCTGCTAGTGACTTGACAGCTATCTCTGCATTCATAGTCATAGAGGGAAGACTGTCAATCACTGAATAGGACTGCACACTGAACTCATATACACACAGACCCCAGGGATGTCAATTAATACATTGTAAGTTTTACTGAATCTTTTCACATAAAAATTACATAACATCCTGCCTGCTGATCCGATAACATATTCAACATGACAGGTTAATTTTAATGAATCAAGAGACAAATCTGTATCCCTATGGTTATCTGACATGACCCATACTTGGCTGGATTTTTTCCTCAGTTTCAAGACACTCATTTAGACACTCATCATCAATCAATTAGCTCTTGAAAAGTAAGACTATGTTCACACGTTGCATTTTTGCTGCAGGCAAAACCTGCTCTCTTGGCAGTAAAGAAGCTGCTTTAAAAAAGCAGGTTTGCTGAATTTTTTGCTGCATTTTCTTGCTGCGTTTTTCAGATACATTTGTTTCTTGTGCATACTGATACAGTTTAGTGCCTGTTGTTCCTGACTTTTCTGCACCAAAAACGCAGCAAAACCTGATACTTGCATTTCTGCTGCATTTTTGCAAAAATGCTGCAAAAACGCTGAAAGATGTGATATGGTGCTGTTTTCAAAAACACAGCAGTTTTCCTATTCAGTCAGGAAAAGAAAACAATGTGTGTGCATGAGATTTCTAAAATCTCATAGATGTTGCTGGTACTGTAAAACGCAACTTTTAATTTGCATTAAAAAAAAGTAGCAAAAAAATGCAGCAAAAACGCAACATGTGAACATAGCCTTACTGTCATTTTCTTTTTTACTTAATAAATAAATACTACACCTTGTCGAAATAAGAAACTTTCCTATATATCTTTTTAGAGAAATCTGCTTCTTTCTTCACCAAGACTGATCACTCAAAATTCTCAGTTCACAGTTAAAATCTGTATTCAGTGATGATCATAGGCGGATTATAATGAGGGCAATCTGGGCTACCGCCCGGGGTCCGGGCCTCCAGGGGGCCCAGTGCTCTGGGGTGTCTATGGCCAGATTGCCCTCATTATATGTGCGGCGCCGCGGCACATACCAGCAGACAGTGGCGGGGGGGCCCCGGACCGCTCCCCCAGCAGCGGCGCACGGCCGCTACTTCTTCTTCGGCCGGGCCAGCACTGCAGCTGTTAACTTCCCTGTGCTGGCCCGGCCGTGTCACAGCTAGGAGACATGGCCCTGTGCTTGGCTGTGTCTCCTAGCTGTGACGTCATGCAGTGTGTGCCCGGCCTGCACTGCTGCACCGGAGAGAAGCAGGAGGACTGGAGCCAGGGGATGGTGAGTGTGTGTGAGTGTGTGTGTGCGTGAGTGTGTGTGTGTGTGTGTGTGTGAGTGTGTGTGTGTGAGTGTGAGTGTGTGTGTGATTGAATGAGTGGGTGTGTGTGTTTGCAGGCAGATATCATTGTGTGATGTATTTTTGTGTTTCAAATGTGTTTATGCGTGTATGTACAGTACAGACCAAAAGTTTGGACACACATTCTCATTTAAAGATTTTTCTGTATTTTCATGACTTTGAAAATTGTACATTCACACTGAAGGCATCAAAACTATGAATTGACACATATGGAATTATATACTTAACAAAAAAGTGTGAAACAACTGAAAATATGTCTTATATTCTAGGTTCTTCAAAGTAGCCACCTTTTGCTTTGATGACTGCTTTGCACACTCTTGGCATTCTCTTGATGAGCTTCAAGAGGTAGTGTGAATGTACAATTTTCAGAGTCATGAAAATACAGAAAAATCTTTAAATGAGGTGTGTCCAAACTTTTGGTCTGTACTGTATATGTCTGTATATGTTTGTGTGTGCGTGACTGCGTGTGGCCTCCTGCTGTCTCTGGGGAGGGCACAGTGCGGACTCCCGCTTTGTATAGATGGCGCCGTGCGGCCTCCCGCTGTGTATAGATGGCTACGTGCGGCCTCCCGCTGTGTATAGATGGCTACGTGCGGCCTCTTGCTGTGTATAGATGGCTAGTGCGGCCTCCCGCTGTGTATAGATGGCTACGTGCGACCTCCCGCTGTGTATAGATGGCTACGTGCGGCCTCCTGCTGTGTATAGATGGCTACGTGCGTCCTCCTGCTGTGTATAGATGGCTACGTGCGGCCTTCTGCTGTGTGTAGATGGCGCCGTGCGGCCTCCCGCTGTGTATAGATGGCTACGTGCGGCCTCCCGCTGTATATAGTTGGCTATGTGCGGCCTCCCGCTGTGTATAGATGGCGCCGTGCAGCCTCCTGCTGTGTATAGATGGCTACGTGCGGCCTCCTGCTGTGTATTGATGGCGCCGTGAGGCCTCCCGCCATGTATAGATGGCTACGTGTGCTCAATATTGAGTCATACAATTAATGTAAGGCTATGTGCCCACGATGCAGAAATGCTCCGGATTTTTTTTGAGCGTTTCTGCATCTCCCTGGCAGAAAAAACGCATGTGGATTTTACATGCGTTTTTCCTGCCAGGGACAAGCGGAAGTGAAGCGTTGTTCACATGCATTTCTGCATGTGGGTTGACAAGCGCTTTCCAAGCGATTTTAGCATCACTTGGAAAGTGCTTGACAACTTGGTCACACTATATAAATCTATGCAACCAGCATAGATTTATATAGTGAGACCGTAAAAGAATGGTAAAAAATAAAAAATAAATATATAATTACCTTCAGATGGCCTGCCGACGTCAGCGGTCGCGTGACCCGTCACATGACTAAATGACGTCATGGCAGGTCCTTTTCAGACCATCGCGAGCTGCCGGCAAGCCAGGACGCATCGGATAAAGACACAGGGGGCCATCAGAAGGTAAGTATAATATTTATTTTTTATTTTATTCTTTTTTTACAGGTTCTATGGTACCCGGGTCCGGAGGAGAGTCTCCTCTTCTCTAAACCCGGGTTCCATCCGCACATTGAAACGCATGGATTCTGCATGTACAGATGCAGTGACGCGGATTCCATGCGTTCCAATGCAAGTCAATGGTGGCGAAAACGCAGCGCTTCTGCAAAATAATTGGTAGTGCTGCGGATTTTTCCGCAATGATAATCCGCAGCGGAAATTTCCGCAGCATGTGCACAGCACATGCAGATTATCATTGGGGAACATGGCAGACCTTCTACCAAGTGTTTGTTAAGCGTTTCTGCAGTGGAGTTGCCGCTGCGGAAACGCTTAAAAAATGCATAGTGGGCACACAGCCTAAAAAAAATTATTATAATTAATATTGTGCCAAATTAATTTCACGTGAACTATCAAATGATCTATCACAGGGGATCATGTGACATGTGATACATCAGGTGTGTGTGTGTGGGTGGGGGGCGCGCCTTCTAAACTGCCCGGGGCCCTTGCTATTCTTAATCCACCCCTGGTGATCATGGATTTTTCCATTACATTTTCCTATCTCTGTATTGTAAAAATTACTGAGATAGATACTTTAAATAATAAAAAAAACAAAAGTAAAGGTCAAGATTTCACTTGCATTATCTTCAGCAAACTTAGTTAGTCCTTCAGCATTCTCTTCACCTCTTCTTCTTTTCATGCAGACCTATTAAAAACATTCCTGATAAAAAAGACCTTGCTGCATTCTTAAGGGTATGTGCACAGGAAATCCTTTTCTGGTTGATTCCCATGGTGCTGAATGAGTTAATGTTGAACTGTTTTTAAAGATGCATTATTTTTTAACAGTTTTTAATCTATCACTGCATTAGAGTAGATTTTTGGCAGGTTGGCTGTTTACTAAGTGAAGATGTTTTTTGTAATGCCATCCAATTGGTATGAGTATCAGTAGGTAAATCTGAGAAGATGGAGATTGTAAAATAGATAAGACAAAACAGGTTGTTTGATGTGTTATCCTTTAAAAATGTATAGTCATCTAAGGTATGTGTCTAGGCTCACCTGATGAGGTTGATCCTCTAAGCATCAGATCCGGGTGGGGGACTTGGCAAACTCAGGAATCTTGGGTGCAGTTGAATGGATAAAGTGGAACCCAGGAGGGATTTAAGCAAGTTAAAGCAGCGAATGGTCTACACCAAACTGAAGTCAATCCTAAGATTCAGGTGTGTGTCAACGGGCCTTAAATAGGTCTAGGGAGATGATGTCAATGATCTATGCTGGGCAACCAAGAGAGCGATGTGAAGGCACCAAAATCATACAACACATTTTTGAGGATTATTTATTGTTTTTGTGACAAGCAGGTTTTTAATTTTCTTTAGGCTATTTTCACTGCTGGTTGTGTATTTCTTCTCCCTGTATGAGTTGCCCAATCATAAGTAGGCAACAAACACAACAGAAAAAAAATATGCTCCAATAATAGCTTAAGTTTCTCACAATTTAGCTGTGTCACATTACAAACCTTTAAATTAGATACAACAAGGAGATGCCACTGAGGAAGCCACTTTTGTGGTGACACGCGTCGGGCACTTTGCCTTGCCTTATCTTTCTGACCACTTAAGGTTTTTAGGACCCCATTTGTTACTTGCATTTTGTTTTATTGGAAAGATTGGTCAATGTTCTCTGACCATTACTCTGACCTAGAACATGGCTTTTTGCATATATTTCTTTAAGTGATCTAGGTGGTGTTTCGTTTACTGCGTCTTTGATGTTACATGTACATTTATGGATCTCAGTGATCTGTGAATCGGTTTCCATCATTTTCATTTCCTACTGTGGACCATACATGTATGTGGATTTTCACATACTATATGTAATTCCAGTATATTATTCCACATTATATCAACTATGGGAGTATTCTAAGTACATACAGTACAGACCAAAAGTTTGGACACACCTTCTCATTTAAAGATTTTTCTGTATTTTCATGACTTTGAAAACTGTACATTCACACTGAAGGCATCAAAACTATGAATTAACACATGTGGAATTATATACTTAACAAAAAAGTGTGAAACAGCTGAAAATATGTCTTATATTCTAGGTTCTTCAAAGTAGCCACCTTTTGCTTTGATGACTGCTTTGCACACTCTTGGCACTCTCTTGATGAGCTTCAAGAGGTAGTCACCGGAAATGGTCTTCCAACAATCTTGAAGGAGTTCCCAGAGATGCTTAGCACTTGGTGGCCCTTTTGCCTTCACTCTGCGGTCCAGCTCACCCCAAACCATCTCGATTGGGTTCAGGTCTGGTGACTGTGGAGGCCAGGTCATCTGGCGTAGCACCCCATCACTCTCCTCCTTGGTCAAATAGCCCTTACACAGCCTGGAGGTGTGTTTGGGGTCATTGTCCTGTTGAAAAATAAATGATGGTCCAACTAAACGCAAACCGGATGAAATAGCATGCCGCTGCAAGATGCTTTGGTAGCCATGCTGGTTCAGTATGCCTTCAATTTTGAATAAATCCCCAACAGTGTCACCAGCAAAGCACCACCACACCATCACACCTCCTCCTCCATGTTTCACGGTGGGAACCAGGCATATAGAGTCCATCCGTTCACCTTTTCTGCGTCGCACAAAGACACGGTGGTTGGAACGAAAGATCTCAAATTTGGAGTCATCAGACCAAAGCACAGATTTCCACTGGTCTACTGTCCATTCCTTGTGTTCTTTAGCCCAAACAAGCCTCTTCTGCTTGTTGCCTGTCCTTAGCAGTGGTTTCCTGGCAGCTATTTTACCATGAAGGCCTGCTGCACAAAGTCTCCTCTTAACAGTTGTTGAAGAAATGTGTCTGCTGCTAGAACTCTGTGTGGCATTGACCTGGTCTCTAATCTGAGCTGCTGTTAACCTGCGATTTCTGAGGCTGGTGACTCGGATAAACATCCTCAGGAGCAGAGGTGACTATTGGTCATCCTTTCCTGGGGTGGTCCTCATGTGAGCCAGTTTCTTTGTAGTGCTTGATGGTTTTTGCAACTGCACTTGGGGACACTTTCAAAGTTTGCCCAATTTTTCGGACTGACGGACCTTCGTTTCTTAAAGTAATGATGGCCACTCATTTTTCTTTACTTAGCTGCTTTTTTCTTGCCATAATACAAATTCTAACAGTCTATTCAGTAGGACTATCAGCTGTGTATCCACCAGACTTCTGCACAACACAACTGATGGTCCCAACCCCATTTATAAGGCAAGAAATCCCACTTATTAAACCTGACAGAGCACACCTGTGACATGAAAACCATTTCCGGTGACTACCTCTTGAAGCTCATCAAGAGAATGCCAAGAGTGTGCAAAGCAGTCATCAAAGCAAAAGGTGGCTACTTTGAAAAACCTAGAATATAAGACATATTTTCAGTTGTTTCACACTTTTTTGTTAAGTATATAATTCCACATGTGTTAATACATAGTTTTGATGCATTCTGTGTGAATGTTCAATTGTCAAAGTCATGAAAATACAGAAAAATCTTTAAATGAGAAGATGTGTCCAAACTTTTGGTCTGTACTGTATAAGTGATATATATTTTTTGATGGTATATACACCAGGTGCTAATCATATGGGTATTACACCCATGAATATGGTCCTGTTTATTCTGTGGTTATATGGTAAACTATACTCTCCCTCTATATTTTGTGTGTCAGTGGTAGGAAGTTTCAGCTCTATTGTGGGTTGTTGTGTCATGTGTTTTTGACTTTTAATTGTTTTTAAGGAATTTTTCTGTGACTCTTTTTATACCAATAAAGCATTGTTATATTTTATGGTGATCTCTGTGTTATGGCATGTTTCTTTTTCTCTAATTGCTCACATTACAAACCCTTCTATCAGCTCTCCTCCTCTCATAGCACTGTCAGCTCTGCTGTACTGCTCCACTCCCACACCAAAGCTACTGAACCAGAACTGTTACTCAAGGAGGACTGCCTATATCCTCAACAACGAGGAAGTGAAGGGACAGGACAGCTGTGTGCTACTGAAGACACAACTTAAAATGAACCCTTTAATACCAGAAAAAGAAGAGTATTCACAGATATAGCCATCATGACTTATAGTTGTTGTTTCCTGCCATCAGCCTTTCTCTTCAGATCACCTCTACAAATATAAGGATATTCTACTTAAGAAGCACAGAGAACATGGAAACATACTGTGCTTTGTCATCAATTGAAATCGGACTGTTAAGTAAAATTGAACTGGTTGATAAGAAGCTGGTGTCCCTGATTTATGTGTGGCTGTTCCTCGATCTGGAAGCCTCGAGACAGCGGAGGCCTGCAGCCAAAACGTGAGTGTTCTGCTTCTACACACACAGCACATGGGAACTGGGACACTGTTTATTTGTGGAGGAGCAGGGTGTGGGAAGTCAGCCCCTCGTCCATGACTACCGCCCTCGGCACCTTACAGCTGGATAGTCTTTTGTTTCATGCTCATGTGGCACCCCAGGGGTCTGGTTTTCCACAGTAATGTAATGTTATGTCTGAGAGCAGGTGGGAGGTCCTTTGGTCAGGGATCCTGTGCATGCCACACCTCCTGCCCAGTCTTGGGAGGGGAAGAACTTCCCCTGTATAAACCCGGGGCTGAGGCAGGGTGAGTGAGACAAGGAGAGTGGAGACAAGAAGCAGCATAGGAAACAGCAGAGTTACAAGGAGTCAGGGGCTGGCAGCTGCAGAGCTCGCCCTGACTAAGAAGATTCTTTACCGGACCCGGAGTCCGAGGCTGTGGGGACAAACTCCTACCCAGCAGCAGAATCCGTCAGGCAGGGGATTTCAGGTCCTCTGGCCCAGAAGCCCGAAGGCACGGTCACACGCGTGGGACCAGCACCGCCATCGTGGAGCGGAAGCCATTAGAAGGCCCCGAGTCACCGGCCATACGGGTGAGCACCACACGGTACACTCAGGGACGTGGGCTACTTACATCAGCTTCTAGCAAGGTAGCCAGAAGAGTACAGTCAGTTTGGGAGGCCTACAACTACGCCTGGCCAGGGGAGATCCCATCTGCTCAAAGACTGACCAGGCCCCGTTTGCTAGCAAGTACTCCGGGAGGGTCTGTCGTTGTTACCAGTAAAGACCCTGAACTACACCGTACCGTCTCTGAGTGGTTCCTGCTACCCCCATCATCCACGTCGGCTGCCCTGAGGCCATACCCCTCCCGTTGGGGGGTTATACTATCACGCTGCACAATCCTACCACCGGCCTCAGCGGTCTGCCCTGCAGCAGCAGCTTCCTGGCTGCACTCAACGGGTGGCGTAGTCATGAACTATTTACTACTAATAGACTGCCGTCTAGTTTGACTCCCTGGGCACGGACCGGGTCACCGCCACGAGACTACAACCCTCCACTGATCCGGCTCCGGGTAGGCTCCCGCGTGCGCAACGCAGCGCGACACAGGCCCAGGGGCGCGTCAACTTTGGCGTAGTCGGCAGGATAACGTGCCCGCAACCACCGGGTACTGCGTGCCTGAAAAGCAAAGACTGTTCAAACTTACCAGTGGTGAAGGTTTCCCGCCATCCGGCGCCATCTTCTACCTTCTTCCCGCCATCCGTGGAGTTTTCCCGCCATTGGACGCCATCTTGAGGACGCCGCGCGGGAAGAAGAGGGGCGTGGACTCCGAAAGCGCGCGAGAACTGAAGCCCCGCCTCACGTCCGGACGTTGCGTAAGGTCCTGGAAGGAGCCCAGCAGACGCCGACGTCACAGGAGCGCGACGGAAGGTCCTCAACCCTGACGATCCACTGCGGAGCCGCGGCCTACGGAAGAGGATCATCGCAAGGTAGGCCACGGTCCACTAGGGGGAGGAAGATGTCGGATACGGAGGAGAGCTTCACTGCCTCAACCCCCGCCAGCGCTACCGCTGCTGCAGTTATGCCCTTCACCATGCCCTATATCCCGGGAGCAGCTTGGCTACCCCAGTACTCAGGGGAGTCACATACCCTGCATGACTTTAGAGAAAAGCTGGATAGCCTCTTCCAGGTGTACCCCCTCACAGAAGAGCAAAAAGTGAGCATCCTGGTGGCCCAACTAACCGGGGCAGCCAAAAGGGAAGTAAAATCCTGGCCACCTGGGAGGAAGACTGTCGCAGGGATACTAACCCGGCTGAAGGACACCTTTGATACCCGCACCTCAGCCGAGATTAAGCTTAGATTCTACGGGTGCAAGCAGCGAGCGCATGAGAGTATAAGGGACTATGCACTAAACCTACAAGAGGCCCTGAGGGCCATAAAGCAGACCGACCCTGATGGGGTGGGAAACGAGGACAGGCTATTGACTGAACAATTCATAGAGGGTTTATATTGCAATGCCCACCGAACCCAGTTGCGGGCAATGGCCTTACAGGATCCCCATCTGGACTTTGCACAGTTCAAGGATAGAGCTATCCGGGTGCTCCGAGAACCAGCACCGGGTGGCGTTGTTACCCACAGGCGCCCAGCTATCACTTACCACCAGGAGGCGGCGCCCTTGTCGGCAGGACCTGTGGGAGCTGATGCGCAGGCTTTGGACAATGACCCGGCTCCAGACCTACACCATCAGGTCCAAGAGCTAGCTAAGAGCGTTGCTGCGCTAACCCGAACTGTGCAGTCTTTACAGGTTTCCACCCCAGGGAAGATCCAGCTGGCATCCGGACCGGAGGACATCCCGTGGCGTCGACCAAGGAGGACCCCACCGGCCAGAGGAAGACCCAGTGACCGATACAGCGAGGACGGACGACCCATCTGCCGCCGCTGCAATCAACCCGGACATATGGAAAGGTACTGTTCTTTAAACGGGCACAACCTGGGGTAGAGGGCCAACCCCCAGGAAAAAGATCACCAGGCCCATCGAACTGGCGCGACAGATATGTGGGAGGACGTCCAGTCTTGCCTGTGGTACTGGATGGCATTCCCATGAGTGCCCTACTGGATACCGGGTCACAGATCACCACCATCCCGTACGTGCTCTTCAAGCAGTACTGGAATGACTCGGATATTACCCGCTACCCTGACGACGACTTGAGTATCATCGCCAGCAATGGCCAGCCCGTGCCACAGATCGGATTTAAAGAGGTGACCCTCAAAATCGGTAGAGTCGAACTGGCCGCACAGGGACTGATCATTGTAGATATTGATAAACATGAGAGTCACCCAAAAATAACTCTAGGAACTAACGTAATTGAAAATTGTCTTGCAGAGGTGATTTTCCTTTTACAGCAGGTTGCCAAGAACGCCAGCTCCGGCGAGCAGCGGGTGCTCCAGAAAGAGATCCGGGCACTGATGCAACGGCAACAAGTGGAACTCTCCGGCGGTGAGATTGGTAGCGTAAGAATGTGTGACCCTTTTCCTATTGCCATGCCCCCAAAAAGTGAAATGATGATTTGGTGCCGGGCAGCTATTGGTCTGAGAGGTAGAGATTACCAGGCAATGGTAGAACCAGTTTACTCAGACAGTAGGCCCACCATTTTGACAGCACGGGGGGTGGTCAACGTACGCCATGGGAGGGTGCCCATTCGCATAATAAATATCGGGGAGAGGGAAGTGTACCTGCCCCGGTATGCCACGCTAGCCAAATTATATACCACTAATCAAAATTCTATACAATCTGTGGAACCCTTGCCTCCATCTCACCCGGAGGAAGGTAACGGCTCTAAGAAAGACATGGAGGACTGGTGTCAGCAACTACATTTGGGTACTGATTCCACTCCCTCACATCAGAAACAAGGAGTCTATCGGGTGGTTCAAGAGTATGAGAGAGTGTTTAGTAAACACCCGTTAGACTTCGGGCGAGTCAAGGGGGTAGAACACCGCATCCCCACGGGAGATCATCCTCCCATAAAAGAGAGGTATCGACCCGTACCCCCTGCACATTACCAACACGCCAAGGGGATGCTTAGAGACATGAAGGAGGCTGGGGTAATCCGGGATAGCTGTAGCCCCTGGGCAGCCCCACTAGTTTTAGTAAAAAAGAAAGACAACACCATGAGGATGTGTGTAGATTACCGGAAAATCAACCGTATCACACACAAGGATGCGTACCCCTTACCAAGGATAGAGGAGTCATTGGCTGCTTTAAGATCTGCTAACTTCTTCTCTACCTTGGATCTCACTAGCGGGTACTGGCAGGTTCCTGTAGCAGAGGCGGACCGGGAGAAGACCGCATTCACCACCCCGATGGGACTTAGCGAGTTCACCTGCATGCCGTTCGGACTCTGCAACGCCCCAGGAACCTTCCAACGATTAATGGAGTGCTGTCTGGGCCACAGAAACTTCGAGACGGTCCTGTTGTACCTGGACGATGTCATCGTATACTCCAAAACTTATGAGGACCACCTGAAACACCTGGCGGAGGTGTTCGAAGCTCTGGCGAGTTACGGCCTAAAGGTGAAACCCTCCAAGTGTCACCTCCTGAAACCAAAGGTGCAATACCTGGGACACGTGGTGAGCGCTGACGGAGTGGCTCCCGACCCCGATAAGATCACCGCAATTAAGGGATGGCCAAGCCCCTCCAGCGTAAAAGAAGTGCGGCAGTTCCTAGGGTTGGTAGGCTACTACCGAAGGTTTATTCCCGGTTTCACCAAAAAGGCAGCGCCTATGCAGGACCTCCTGATAGGCCAGTCCCGAAAGGCCAAGAACCAGAAGCCGCCCTTCAAATGGGAAGAGCTAGAAGAAGAGTCCTTCCGCCAGCTGAAGATGGCCCTCACGGGGGATGAAATCTTGGCGTACCCGGACTATAGCCAGCCCTTCATCCTCTACACCGACGCCAGTAACATCGGGCTAGGAGCCGTACTGTCCCAGATTCAGCAGGGGAGAGAACGAGTAATCTCCTATGCCAGCCGAAAACTGCGACCCACCGAAAGGAACCCCGAGAATTACAGCTCATTTAAGCTAGAGTTCCTGGCCGTGGTATGGGCAGTCACCGAGCGCTTTAGGCATTACCTCGCTTCTTCCCGGTTCACCGTATACACGGATAACAACCCGTTGACACACCTGGACACGGCAAGACTCGGTGCCCTGGAGCAGAGGTGGATGGCCCGTCTGTCCAACTACGAGTTCACAATCAAATACCGGGCAGGACGCTCCAATACTAACGCGGATGCCCTGTCCAGGATGCCCAACCTGCCGGACGAAGGAGAAGATCCGGAGGGACTGGAAGAAGTTGAACTCCCTGCGTTCCACCGTCATGGGACTATCCAGTATTCCCACCGGGTAAGGGGTAAGCAGGCTGCTACGTTGAACCCCTTACCCCACTACAACTGGGCGGAAACGCAAGACAGCGACCCTGCCGTCCGACTGGTGAAGGAGATGCTGACTCGGCCGGAGGCTCGCCTTGAACCAGACGCTCCGGAGGAAGCCAAACAACTATGGGCGGAGAAGAGTCGACTATTCCTTTACAAGGGGAAGTTGTGCCGCAGAATGGTCAACTCCCGGACGCATGAACTACTCTGGCAAGTAGTGGTGCCACGAAGAGACGCAGCCATGGTGATGGAGGCATACCACGACGGAGCTGGACACTTCGGGTGGAAAAAGCTGGAGTTCCTGCTGCGCGAGCGGTTCCACTGGGTAGGCATGAGGGGAACCATCGAGAAGTGGTGCAGAGACTGTGGCCCGTGCAATCTGAGAAGGAAGGACCGGGCCAGCCAGAAGACTCCCCTGCAGTCCATCGTCACCCGGCAACCGTTGGAACTGGTAGCCTTGGATCATGTAAAACTGACCCCAAGCAGAAGTGGCTACGTCTACGCGTTAACCATCGTGGATCATTACTCCCGGTTCTTGGTTGTCGTCCCCGTCAAGGACTTAACGGCTCAAACAGCAGCTAGAGCCTTCCAGCAGCACTTCTGCCGTCCACACGGGTACCCGGACCAAGTGCTGACGGACCAGGGACCTGCCTTTGAAGCGGAGGTCTTCCAGGAATTCTGCAAGCTGTATGGCTGCCGGAAGATAAGGACGACACCCTACCATCCGCAAACTAATGGACTTTGTGAAAAAATGAACCAGGTGGTAATGGATCTTCTAAAAACATTGCCCCTGGAAGAACGCAGTCTGTGGCCTGAGAAGTTGCCCGATCTGGTGGACCTATACAACCACATCCCGGTAGGTTCCACCAACTGTACCCCGGCTTACCTAATGAGGGCGAGACCTGGTAAGTTACCTGTTGACCTGGAAATGGGAGTCCTGACACCTGAGGACACTTCACCAGAAACAGACTGGGACACAGAGAGGCAGCAGCAGTACCGGAGAGTACAAGAGAGCGTGGAGCGAAGTCTCTGTCAGGCTAGGGAAAGACAAGAGAAGACTTACAACCAGTATGCTCCCGCTGTTCCCCTGGTACCCGGAGAGCAGGTCTTGAAGAGGAAAAGACGGCTCCACAAGTTGGATGACCAGTGGGAGAAGGACCCGTACACCGTACTGCCCTCAAGCCACGAGAACCCGAAGGTCTGTACCATCAGTAAAGACGGAGGGGAAACCACAGCCATTGTATCCCGGGACCACCTGAAGAAGTGTCCCGAACAACTGAGGAACCCTGAAGAAGAACAAGAAGACCATCGACCCGTAGAGGAAAGGGAAGATATGGTTAGTACCATGCTCGGGGACTTCCCTCGGTCTTGGACTCAAGTCAATGGTGCAGTTGTGGTACCCGTACTCACCTTCCTCCAACCATCATCCCAAGAACCTACGGAGCAACGGGTAGAGCTGGAAGAACAGCCGGTCCAGGAGGCAGAAGACTCCACACGAGTAGAACAGGAGAATCAACCCTCTGCTTATAGTGAGCCTGCCGTACCCCTAGTGAGACAAAGAGCCGGTAGACAGCTGCCCAGTTTACCCTTGACAGCTCCTACACCCTGTAGTTCAGGGCCAGACAGTCAGCTCCGTAGGTCCACTAGGGCCACTAGAGGCCAGTTACCCGCACGCTGGAGAATTTGAAGTGTAAAAATAGTTTTATTTATGTTTATCTGTGTATTGTTGCTTGTGTATAATTTTGTGTTTCCAGTTGTTTTTAGGAAACCTTGGTGGATTTACCAGGAATCCTTGTATATAGTTGGAGCGTAACCCAGGATGGACTAGAGACTGTTAAGGACTCGGGGTAGGACAGACCCCTACCTGGTTACGTCTCCCTGTGTTGGTGAAATGGACACCTTTGCTTTTCTTCAAAGACTGCATCCGGTTGCGGACACGCCGTAACCATCTTATGTGTTTTTCTTATAGTATTGTTATTGTTATACTTTGTTATGTTTTTCTAAATGTGTTTAGTCCCGGAGTACTAAATTTCACTAGGGGGGAATGTGGCACCCCAGGGGTCTGGTTTTCCACAGTAATGTAATGTTATGTCTGAGAGCAGGTGGGAGGTCCTTTGGTCAGGGATCCTGTGCATGCCACACCTCCTGCCCAGTCTTGGGAGGGGAAGAACTTCCCCTGTATAAACCCGGGGCTGAGGCAGGGTGAGTGAGACAAGGAGAGTGGAGACAAGAAGCAGCATAGGAAACAGCAGAGTTACAAGGAGTCAGGGGCTGGCAGCTGCAGAGCTCGCCCTGACTAAGAAGATTCTTTACCGGACCCGGAGTCCGAGGCTGTGGGGACTAACTCCTACCCAGCAGCAGAATCCGTCAGGCAGGGGATTTCAGGTCCTCTGGCCCAGAAGCCCGAAGGCACGGTCACACGCGTGGGACCAGCACCGCCATCGTGGAGCGGAAGCCATTAGAAGGCCCCGAGTCACCGGCCATACGGGTGAGCACCACACGGTACACTCAGGGACGTGGGCTACTTACATCAGCTTCTAGCAAGGTAGCCAGAAGAGTACAGTCAGTTTGGGAGGCCTACAACTACGCCTGGCCAGGGGAGATCCCATCTGCTCAAAGACTGACCAGGCCCCGTTTGCTAGCAAGTACTCCGGGAGGGTCTGTCGTTGTTACCAGTAAAGACCCTGAACTACACCGTACCGTCTCTGAGTGGTTCCTGCTACCCCCATCATCCACGTCGGCTGCCCTGAGGCCATACCCCTCCCGTTGGGGGGTTATACTATCACGCTGCACAATCCTACCACCGGCCTCAGCGGTCTGCCCTGCAGCAGCAGCTTCCTGGCTGCACTCAACGGGTGGCGTAGTCATGAACTATTTACTACTAATAGACTGCCGTCTAGTTTGACTCCCTGGGCACGGACCGGGTCACCGCCACGAGACTACAACCCTCCACTGATCCGGCTCCGGGTAGGCTCCTGCGTGCGCAACGCAGCGCGACACAGGCCCAGGGGCGCGTCACTCACTCTAACGCTCACTCTCACTCTTTTGCACAAATCACTTTGAACATGACGCCAAGAAAATCATTTCCTGCCATACTCCATCTACCACTGATCAGAGCAGAACCACCTTCTCTCCTTAACAGTGCAAGGCATGCAGGATATGCAAAAATAAATCAAAAAGAAAAGTGCACATAGGATAAGTATGTTTAAACAATGCAATGGGAGAGATGAAAATGGTGGATGCTCACCTTACTGGTTTGTGATATTATGGGCACAACTACACTCCACAAAAATATGATCCAGTATGCATACAATCTTCTTGTCCCACAACTAGGCTTTGCCACACAAAGCCAGACAAATAGAATATGAAACAGGTAGCCTGAATTTGGCATCCTTAAAAATTGTGGTCAGATGCATTTCAGGGCTCCAAAAGGCCCCTTTATCATGTGACAGAGACATCAACATGAGTTGTGTTTGGGAGATACTGTAATAAAGAAACTTTATTGGATCTTGATCCTGATCTGCATTCTTTATTGCGCTGTCCGTTTGTCCATGATTTTGAAGTATGCCATATCCAGGCGCCCTATTCCACATGCACAACCTTTAGGTATTCCAGCTTCTGTTGAATGCTTCCCACAGATCTGGTCCAGGCCAAAACGCTCAGGAAGGACTCTCAGCCGAAGTGAGTCCTCGAGTCTATGTGACTTTTTTTCTCCTTGCTGACTTTTTCAGGTATGCACCCCTGTTCACAACCCGAATCACAATCCAGAGCTCCCCTGCAAGCTGAGCCTGAAATACAGACTCCCTTAAACAAAACCAGGAGTCTCTCACTACTGATCTTGCCAAAAGGCTGGGAAGTGGTCTCTTGGCTTGGCTGGATACTTGTTAAACAAAGGTTAACATGGACAAAACATGAGCAGTGACTTTTGGTGGAATTGCTATAGCCCTCTGGTGGAGGGGTACCGCATCTCATTGAAGAGACCCAACTAGGTATTAGAGACTTAATTTCAAGATAATGCTCCTTGGTAAAGAAAATATGCAAAGCAATTCATACAACCAGAAATAATAAATAGCTAATACTATAATAATAATAATCTCTGTTTTTAACACTACTATGTGGGATACAAAGGACTTGTGTATGGTTTAGGAGATAAAAAAACACTTACTCAAGTGATTAAGGGTTTTTTACTTGGTGATAACTTTTTTTTTACATAGCATACAGTATACCCTGTGGTATGTAAATAAATAAATAGTAATAACACATGTAAATAACGTAGGGTGCTTAGTTAACACTATTTTAATCAAAGAAACATAAAAGCCATCCCACCGCAACAAGGTGCAATTGGGACGGTCCTATATCAAACATAGATTTAGTAATAGAACATAGCACTCCTTAAAACAAGTGCACAAGTAAGAGCCCATCTTTCATTTCTTTGGTTTGGCTGTAGAATGAGTAAACTAAGAATCCATCAGTGAGCTCATTCTGACAGTCTGAAAAGTTGAATGTGTAGAGAAGCAAAGAGTCTGTAAAAGCCAAAGGATGCAAATTTTTTAATGAAACCCAAATGCCAAAATTATCTATTTCCTCAAATACATGCATTTAAATAAAAAAAATTGACTCAGAAATGGACAACCACATCGGGAGGGTTATTGCTCTTGAAGTTAGGTGGACAGCCTGTTGAACAGCACAAGACTTGTTATAGTCACATAAGCCGGCTGTAGATACATTTTTTTACAACCATAAAGCACGAATCACGCAGAATATTTCACACAAGATGATTGTACAGCAGTAATAACCTGTTTGAGACTCTCACAGGAGTGTATATCAATGATCATAAATAATAGATAGCCTCAGACAGGTAAAGTGAAAATTGCTTTAGAAATTCATAATTGCAGCAGAGCCCTGAGCATTAATAATTTGTTAATTAGGTAGTGTGCCTCTACAATTTGAATGGAGATGGTGGTCACAGAGGGGTTAATGAAGACCAGTTTATTTTCAAAGCAGTAATGATTGGCACAAAAAATGACAATTTACAGATAGGAAAAAAAAAAGAAAAAAAAAACAAGTATAATTTGCATATGTATTACTGTGAAAACCACCTCTCCCAGCAAGGACTGTGAGTCATGTGATATAGAGACAGGATTTACCCAGAGAAAATGAAAAAGGTTTTATTGAGAGCACAGAGGCGTCACCTTTTAAATCTGACTTGAAATTACAAGTTATTGGGCCGTGAAGGAATGGTTTTCATATGCTCAGATGCTTTCGTACACCCGGCACATCTGTGTCATTTACTTCCAAAATCAGACGCGCTCATTCAGTTTAGTTCTAGCGATTGAGATTATTACTAATACCAGCCAGTTAATTTGTCCCATGTCTACTCTGATACTGCCACCTGCTGGTCATCAAGTCGTTCTGTAATACACAGTACAAACAGTTTATTTTCTCAATGTGTCAGATTTGCCTATTGGAAATCCCATATGTTTTTAATAACACATAGAAACGCGTTGTGTGATCCTTGTAAAGACTCCCTTCCCTTTTTTGTACATCCATGTCCCTTATGTGTATTCACGTTTTTATGATTTTTTAATAAACCTACAAATATTAATCCCTTGTGTAATATCCTCCTTGTGATTGCACCACATTTGGAAAATTCAACAATATTTTGGTTACTCTTATACATATTTGCTAGACTTATTCATGCAAGAGTCGGTGACTAACACCCAGATTTCTTCCCAGATGTACAGCATAATGAATGAAAGAAAAGATGGGTCCTCCAGAGCGAGTGACTCTTTTTGTAGTTGAAGACAAAAAATGTGCCTAAGCACTAACAGGCTCTCTACCTGCCCATTGTGCCCGTTCTCCACCAGCACAGATGTCTGCTGATGTCATGTCAACAGAGCAGTGGTTTCTCTTCCTGTTGACGGGGTGGGACTACCTTTGTCCTGCTGATTGACAGCTGGCTCCTTGTTGCCTTAATGGGGGAAGCCTGCTGTCAATCAGCATGACACCGGTAGTCCCGCCCTGTCAACAGGAAGAGAAACCACTGCTCTGTTGACAGGGAGCAGCTTAATCTCCGGCAGGAGCAGTCAATGACGGGCGCCGGATACAACAGGCAGGGAGTTGCCTCTGTTAACAACTACATGTCTCTTAGTGCTCACGCACATTTTTGTGGTTTAAAGTCCCAGATATCCCCTTTAAAGCTCGTTGGAGGAAGGTTTAATGCATCATTTAACTCTTTGCATGATGGATCAAACCTTTCTCCAATTTTGACAGTTGTAACTGGAGCTTTTAAGGTTCTAACAGTGTTAAAAGAGTTGTCCAGTTTTGAAAATATATTTAAAGAATTCAGAGTTAATGAGTGATTTTTCCAGCAGTATATTCATGTGTTTGCACCAGGCCCAGACTGACAATATGCATAAAAGGCAGATTCCAGGTGGGCCACTAGAGTAGAAATCAATGGTTCAAAAGGGAATGGTCTCCAGCACCAAAGGAAAGTAGTGGCTTTTAATCATGTAGGATAAAAAAAATTGTAGAATGTGCACATACTAAAAAAAAAACATAATGCTTACGCGTTTCAGGTTTAAAAACCTTTAATCACAGCTTGGTGTGGGGTACTTCCTTAAATAGTTAATGTTGTGGGTGGAATTGACAAGGTAAATGGATCCACCCATGTAAACATGTGTTCCATAATTGTATACAGTGAGGAAAATAAGTTTTTGATACACTGTCGATTTTGCAAGTTTTCCCACCTGCAAAGAAAGGTGAGGTCTGTAATTTTTATTGTAGCAACACTTCACCTGTGAGAGACAGAATATAAAAATAAAAAACAGAAAATCACATTGTATGGTTTTTAAATAATTAAATTGCATTTTATTGCATGAAGTAAGTATTTGATCCCCTACAAACCAGAAATAATTCTGGGTCTCACAGACCTGTTAGTTTTTCTTTAAGAAGCCCTCCTACTCTGCACTCATCTGTATTAATTGCACCTGTTTGAACTCATTACCTGTATAAAATCACCTGTCCACACACTCAATCAAACTCCAACCTCTCCACCATGGCCAAGACCATAGAGCTGTCTAAGGACTAGAGGGACAAAATTGTAGACTTGCACAAGGCTGGGATGGGCTACAGGACAATAGACAGGCAGCTTGGTGAGAAGCCAACAACAGTTGGCGCAATTATTAGAAAATGGAAGAAACACAAGATGACTCAATTATGGTGGGGGAAACATCATACTTTGGGGGTGCTTTTCTGCAAAGGGGACAGGACGACTGCACCATATAGAAAGGAGGATGGAAGGGTTCATGTATCGTCAGATTTTGGCCAAGAACCTCCATCCCTCAGTAAGAGCATTGATGATGGGTCGAGGCTGGGTCTTCCAGTATGACAATGACTCAAAAAACACAGCCAGGGCAACTAAGGAGTGGCTCTGTAATAAGCATTTCAAGGTCCTGGAGTGGCATAGCCAGTCTCCAGACCTGAGCCCAATAGAAAATCTTTGAAGGGAGCTGAAACTCAATGTTGCACAGCGACAGCCCCGAAACCTGAAAGATCTGGAGAAGATCTGTATGGAGGAGTGGGACAAAATCCCTGCTGCAGTGTGTGTAAACTTGGTCAATGTAGCATCGGCGTCTCTGCCTCTTGCTAGGCTGAGACGCCGTCCCTCTCACCTTCCCGCTCCTGGCGCAGCGTCCTCCAGCGCTTCTCTCCCCGCTGCTGCCGGCGCGCGCTCCTTCCCCAGCACTGTGCTTAGGGCGTGCACGCTCCCCCTCTCTTAAAGGGACCGCGCACGCCGTCCTAAGGAGTCCCCGGCCAATTGCCCGAGGACCTCCCATATATAAGGCACCTCCTCCAAAATGGAGGTGCCCGAGCAAAGTTGTTGCACAGTTTCTTATCTCTGCTTCAGCCCTCAGGTCCCGCTGTTAGCCTGACTCCTCATCCTGCCTGCCAGCCTGTTATCTGCCCGTTACCTGCCGAGACTGCCAGCCTGCTGCCCTGGAGCGCTCACCTGTTACCTGCCTGTTACCTGCCTTGGCTGTCAGTCCGCTCACCTGGGAGCGCCCGCCTGTTACCTGCTGTGTCAGTCAGCCCGCTCACCTGGGAGTGCCCACCTGTTACCTGCTTGCTACCATCCTTGTCTGTCTGCCCGCTCACCTGGGAGCACCCGCCTGTTTCCTGCCAGCCTGCCTGGAGACTCTGCCGTCACCTGCTGTGACCACCTGCCTGGTAAACCTAGAGACTACTACTCGCTCTGCTGTCACGTACCATGACCACCTGTCAGCTAACCAGAGACTTCTGCCTGCTTGCCGTGTCCTTCCGTTATACCGGTCAGTCCCAGCTATCTGACCCATGGGAGCCACCTGCTCTCTTACAAGGTCGTCCCCAGAGTAGCACCTGGTCCCTCTGCCCGGATCCTCCCTGGTCACGGAGTCGTTAGCCACCGTCCGACCAGGGTTGGTTCAGGTTGATACTTAGTCACGCCCCTCTGGGTCCCTCCTTGCACCTCGGCACAGAGGTTCCACCACCCGGACCCGTAACAGTCAAGAACTACAGGAAACATCTGACCTTTGTAATTGCAACCAAAGGTTTCAGGACCAAATATTAAGATCTGTTTTTCTTTTGTATCAAATACATATTTCAAGCAATAAAATGCAAATTAATTATGTAAAAATCATGCAATGTGATTTTCTGATTTTTATTTTTAGAATCTGTCTCTCACAGTTGAAGTGTACCGACGATAAAAATTACACACCTCTCCATTCTTTGTAGGTGGGAAAATTTGCAAAATAAGTAAGAATAGGGTTTGGGCCATGTGCACACGTTGAGTATCTTCAGTAGATTCCCCTGCACCAAGCACCAGAGTCTTGGCAGGAAAAACAATGGGCAAAATATGTGGCTTTGTTGTGCATTTTTTATGCATTTTCACCCAGACCCCAGACTGTCCATCCTGGAAGAATCCTGGGATTCTTCTCTAACACAGGAGTGGTGAGCTGAATTGACTCTATTTTTTCGATTGTAGAAATCCCCCATTCTGGCGATCTCCGTAGTCAAACATCCAAGGATCAATCCTATGGATATACATGTTCTATGTTTTTTTATGTTTTCTGTGTATATTTCATTTATTACATTTTCTTAGATATGCAGTGACCTGATGAAAGCACATGAATATAATACTTAGAAAATCAGATCTCAGATCTCCTGGCACTGGAATAACACATAAGTTGCACTGCCCGTCGCTGTGAAAGGAAATCTGCTCGTTTATGACCTGCTCATCATTTCAAACAACAGATACGATTTTTATTATGGGTTGCAGATAAAATGCGCAGATTAAATTTCATCTTCCATTTCAGATTTAACATTCTTTTTAAAGCACTTAGTATTTGTCTAAATCAAGGATATGGATCTGGTTCATCCCTAATTTACATAGCATGTCTTGCTGTGAAGCACTTGTTTAATTAAAAGTCCCAGAATACCCTAGCAGCCATTGGGATGATTAAAAAGGAACTATGCCCTACAGATATATTCTTCCTTATTAACCCATTGAGACAAAGACATAGAACTATGATCCTCTTATCCCTGGCACCATTATATTTGCTAAGATTTGGCTTCCTGAAATGTAAATTGTCCTGCCAGTACCACCCGAATCAGTCAAAATTTAATTGAATCAGTACATTTACTCAAATTAACTCAATTGGTGATTCCACCCCGGGCTCACTGCAGGTCCAGGAGTGGCAATTTAATCAATGAAAACATCTAACAAGACAAGTCCTAAACACGTTTGTATTCTCCGCACAGGATGCAGCCGAAGCATAAAAGCATCTCAGAATGGACACAGCTTACAAGAAGAAAGGTACGAGGTTATTTTTATAACAGTATACTATCAAGGACAATCGCAAAACCAAAACTATTCAGATGTATGTTATTATCTACCATATGTGAGTAAAGTATAGGCTGTTTCCCAATGGTGGCTTTTACTTATGGCCATGACTAACAGGTCTATAATATTATTCATTGGCTCATTCTATAGATAAAAACTAAAAATACTTGCTTGAGCATTTCCAGTCCACTGTGAAGAGCACCACAAAGTAAAAAGCACTAAAGAAAACCAATAATTAGCTGTTAATTAAGTACCGTAACTAGAGGTGATGTTAAATTCGAAGTTCCCACAGATTTGGATTCAATTTGGAGAGTAGTTATTCTCCATGAATATAATGTTCTTTATTATGCTCTGGGGTCTCTCCCGACCCCAGAGTATAATAGACATAATTAGTGAAGGGCGAGCACTAAAATGCTTGAGTGCTCGTTGTTCGAGTCAAGCAAATTGGAATACTCAGGTGCTCGGACCGAGTAACAAGCCCAATATAAATCTATGGGAAACTCGAGAATTTTTCCAGCGGCTCCCCCCGGCGGTCTGCAGAGGGCCTAAAAATTGCCCAAATCGATGGGAACAGTGCTCAAATGACATGGAAACAGCATGGGGAAGACCCCTGGAAGAATATCTGACTCCCAGGTCACTGCTGTCAACAACGTTGTCAGAGGTATTACGCCACTTTTACGGACTCACAATAAAACATACAAAAACGAAACCAAAATGGATTTTCCTGGGAAATATGTTTCCAGGGTAATGACTTGTATATAAGGCAAAATAAATATACAAGCGTTTGTGATGCATTTTTGCACTTTTGCATTGCTTTCAACCAAGACAAATTCATTCACCAGGAAATCTCATTTTAACATTTTACAACCTTATCTGGCCATGTGGTGTGTGACACATCATCAGACACATCCTTTCATTTATGATAGAGGGACTCTGAAAGTCACAAAGCCTATTTTTATAGGGCCATCAGGCGGCCCTTACTATTCTTAAAGGGCCATCAGTTGGCCCTCGCTATTGTTAGAGAGCCATCAGCTGGCTATGCTTTGTTGTTCCCATTATTAACGAGAGGGCCTCCTGAAAACAATGTTCCCATTATTAGGAAGTGTGTCTCCCATA
Organism: Phyllobates terribilis; assembly: GCF_046119375.1. Taxonomy (NCBI): domain Eukaryota; kingdom Metazoa; phylum Chordata; class Amphibia; order Anura; family Dendrobatidae; genus Phyllobates; species Phyllobates terribilis. Next base: position 20,931,916 of record NW_027362768.1, read on the forward strand.
CTGTTTGCCTATGCAGTGAAGCAACGTCTGCCAAAAATTTGGAGGCACTCCAATGCCCCTTGCAAGAGACATAGAGGTCGGAGGGCCTCCTAAAAACAATGTTCCCATTATTAGGAAGTGTGTCTCCAACGGCTGCCAAAAATTTGGAGAAACTCCAATGCCCCTTGCAAGAGATGTAGAGATCGGAGGGCCTCCTGCAAAAAATGCTCCCATTATTAGGAAGTGTGTCTCCCATACTGCTTGCCGATGCAGTGAAGAAACAGCTGCCAAAAATTTGGAGAAACTCCAATGCCCCTTGCAAGAGACCTAGAGGTCGGAGGGCCTCCTGAAAAAATTTTTCCATTATTAGGAAGTGTGTCTCCCATACTGCTTGCCTATACAGTGAAGCAACGGCTGCCAAAAATTTGGAGGCACTCCAATGCCCCTTGCAAGAGACGTAGAGGTCGGAGGGCCTCCATCAAAAAATGCTCCCATTATTAGGAAGTGTGTCTCCCATACTGTTTGCCTATGCAGTAAAGCAACGGCAACCAAAAATTTGGAGGAACTCCAATGTCCCTTGCAAGAAATGTGGAGGTCAGAGGGCCTCCTGAAAACAATGTTCCCATTATTAGGAAGTGGGTCTCCCATACTGTTTGCCTATGCAGTGAAGTAACGGCTGTCAAAAATTTGGAGGTATTCCAATGTCCCTTGCAAGAGACGTAGATATGTTGATATGGTACATATGGTGGTGATATGGTGATGGAGGATGAGGATGGGGAGAAGGAGGAGGACAAGAGCAAATTGACTAAATCAAGAAGCGTATACCCATGTCTGGGTGTGAAGACAGAGGTGCATGGGAATAGAGTTAGACCTCCCAAAAAAAGACACTGTATTTGAGTTTATGTTACGCTGCTATCATTCGGTGGTGTTGAGAAGTCTGACCCAATCCACCCCTTGTTCATTTTTATAAGAGTTAGCCTGTCAGCATTTTCAGTTGACTGGCGGATGCGCCTATCGGTTATAATTCTACCGGCGGCACTACAAACTGGCTCTGACAAAACGCTAGCGGCAGGGCAGGCCAGGACCTCCAAGGCATAGAGAGCCAGTTCATGCCATGTGTCTAGCTTATCTACCCAATAATTGTAAGGCACAGAGGAATCACGGAGGACGTTGGTACAGTACTTCCTCACCATCTTCCGAAACTTTTCATTCCTTGAGAGAGTACCCCGCTCATCAGAGCTTGTGCGATGGGAGGGTCTGAGAAAACTGTCCCAGAACTTTGTCAGTGTTTATCTACCTCTGCTCGATTGCATTTGTGTCTCTCTCGCCTGTAGTCCTCGGTTGTCCAACAAAATGTGACCTCTGCCGCCAGCATTTTCAGATGAGAATTTTTTTAATAATTCCGCAACAAGGGCCTGCTCATACTGCACCATTTTATTAGGCATGTCCTGCACAGATATAAGAGACAGAAAGTTGTCCTTGTAACATGGGTCTAGAAGTGTCACCAACCAATAATGACTGTCACCCAAAATTTGGACAACACGAGGGTCACGGGAAAGTCAGCACAACATAAACTCAGCCATGTGTGCCAGACTGCAAAGAGGCAAGACTTCCGTGTTCTCAACAAGAGGATGACTGAACATGCTCTCCTCCTCATCCTCCTCCTCCTCCCTGTCCTCAGACAATCCACGCTGAACAGACAGTATGACAGTTGTGCAGGTAGTATCGTCTATAGTGCAGAAAACTAGCTCCTGTTCTTCCTCCTCCTCTTCCTCATTGTCACCCAATCCTTGTTGGGATGAGATGAGGCTGGGCTGTGTGTAATCACCTTTTATGGTTCCTTGCTCCATCTCATCGTGCTCTGCCTGCAATGCATCCTCTTGAATTGTGAGCAGAGAGCATTTCAGAAGACAGAGAAGCGGGATGGTGATGCTAATTATGGTGTCATCACCACTGACCATATTGGTGGAGTCCTCAAAGTTTTTAGAGTATGGTACATATGTCTGACATCCATGTCCACTACTGAGGTCTTATGTGTGGAGTCTGACCTGAATACCAATGACCTTGTTGATGCTTGTAGTCAACAACTGACCTCTTCTGCTCACAAATCCTTCCCAACATCTTCAATGTAGAGTTACAATGCATGGGGACATCGCAGATCAGTCGGTGAGCGGAAAGCTGCAAACGCTGCTGAAGCACAGCAAGGGCGGCGGAAGCTGTAGCTGACTTTCTAAAATGGGTACACAGGCGGCATACTTTGACAAGCAGATCCGACAGATCCGGGTAGGTTTTGAAAAAATGCTGAACCATGAGGTTAAGCACATGGGCCAGGCATGGTACGTGTGAGAGCTCGTCTCGCCTCAGAGCCGCCACCCGGTTCCGGCCATTTTCGCACACGAACATGCCTGGCTGTAGGTTCAGCGGTGTCAGACACAGATCTGCCTGCTGTTTCAGAGCTCTCCACAACTTTTCAGCGTTGTGCGGTTTGTCACCTAAGCATATTAGCTTCAGCACAGCCTGTTGCTGCTTGGCCAAGGCAGTGCTGCAGTGCTTCCAGCTTGTGACTGATGTGGTCATTCAGAGATGGAGGCTGAAGAGGAGGAGGTTTAGGAGCTGTAGAATGTGGGGGCAACCCTGATTGACCCAGGGCCCGCAATCCTTGGCATCGGGAGTACGTGTTCCGTCCCAAGGTCCAACTGGGTCCCAGCTTCCACTATATTAACCCAGTGTGCCATCAGTGAGATGTACCGTCCCTGCCCACAAGCACTTGTCCACGTGTTCATGATTAGGTGGACTTTCCCATTAACTGCGTTGTTGAGGGCACGTCTAATGTTGTGGGACACGTGCTCGTGTAATGCAGAGGACGGCTCACCAGGAGAAATAGTGGTGGCTGGTGACCGAGTACCGAGGGATGGCCGCCGCCATCAGGCAGCGGAAAGCTTCCGCCTCCATGAGCCTAAAAGGCAACATTTTGAGCACAAGCATTTGAGAAATGTGTGAAGTAGTGTGGCCTGTGGGTCGTTGGCTACTTATCTGCACTTGCGTTCCAAGGACTGGGGTAGGGACAACTGAACGCTGCGCTGGACAAGGATGTGGACGTGCTTGCTGATGGTGCTAGTTGAGAGTTTGCAATGACAGGTGCAGGGCGGGAGGGATCTTGGCATGCGCCATGGACAGGGGATTGGCGTGCACGCACAACAGTGGAACAAGCAGTGGTGTCACCCGCAGACACTGTTGCTGGACCCACGTAGTCTGGTGCTTTGGTGCCATGTGCCTGATCATGTTGGTGGTAGTAAGGCTGCTAGTTTTGCTACCCATGATGATGCTGGCCTGGCAGGTGGTGCAAATGGCCTTTTTGGGGTTATCTGCAGAGTCTTTAAAAAATAACAAGACTCAGGAAGACCTAACAGTTGTGCTGGCAACATCCGTCGTGTTGACATTACGAGGAACGCTTTCCTGCTTCTTCTTGCCTGTTGTGGTGCTACGCCTCCCTCCCCCTGTGTGCTGCTGTCCTCACTCTGTATGTCCCCCTGCCAGTTTGGGTCAGTTACTATATCATCCACCACCTTGTCTTCCACTTTGCACCCTGGTCCTCCTCCTGACTTTCTGTTAATTGTGTCTCATCATCATCATCATCCACCTCTTGTGACAGTAATTGCACTTTCCCACCGTCGCCTTCATGTGACAGTGGCTGCTCCGATATTTGGGCATCGCTACATGCGTTCTCCTCTTGACTCGCTTGAAGCTGGCCGGGTGAGAGGCCCGAATCTACAAATGGAAAAGTGAACAGCTCTTCGGAGTGTCCAAGTGTGGGATCAGTTGTGTCCGGGCACTTGGCATGGTGGGAGGAAGGAGGATCAGAGTGAGGAATATGCGGTCCAGACTCACGGCTACTGAGACTTGACAGTGTGGAAGACAGGGTCGTGGTTGTGGTGGCTAAGTGACTGGAAGCATTATCTGCTATCCAACCAATAACCTTATCACACTGCTCTGTGTTCAATAGTGGTGTTCTGCGGTCCCCTATTAATTGGGACAAGAAGGTCGAGCGTCAAGATGTGGGTGTTTATTGTGGCACAATTTCAGCTTGCCCACGGCCTTGGCATCGGTCTCTGCATGCACCATCACCATCACTTCCCCGTCCATTGCCACACACCTTGCCCATTTTTAATGGAGGACAATATTTTCCACGTTCATGAGAAATGGCTGATTTTAACACAGTTATATGTGATACGTCTGACAGAGAACCACGATTTTAAATAGCAGGCCTGTAGTTTGCTAATACTATCCTTCACAGACACCTAGTGTGGATAGCTTCACCGACACACTGCAACGGAATGAAAATGGAAGAAATGTATGATTTTTGAACAGTCTTATAGGTGATATGTCTGACAGAGAACCACAGTTTTAAATAGTAGGCCTGTAATTTACTAATATTAATCTACACAGAGACCCAGTGTGAATAACTTCACCGACACACTGCAACGGAATGAAAATGGAAGAAATGTCTGATTTTTGAACAGTCTTATAGATGTTATGTCTGACAGAGAACCACGGTTTTAAATAGTAGGCCTGTAATTTACTAATATTATTCTACACAGAGACCTAGTGTTTATAGCTTCACCGACACACTGCAATTGAATGGAAAAGGAGGCCAATATTTTCCACTTTCAGTTCAAATTTCTGGATTTTTATCGCTGAAATATGGAACAGATCTGGCTTTATTCTGCAGTGAGAACAAGCAAATAGAGCAGAAAAATGGTGTACTCTGGATTGCTTTTTAAGCAAATACTCAGGATTAGGATAAAAAAAATGGCCTTTCTATGTCTAGAAATATCTGTAATTATTACAGCAGCAGCAGACAGGACGTTCAATGTGCTCTTGTGCTGTATCACACACTGCAGTCTGCCACATACACTGCCTGCCTGCCTAGCACTTTTTATATGCAGCTGGATTAGTCCACAGAGGGACTGTTAGTTCAGATGGATATACAGTGGGTACGGAAAGTATTCAGACCCCTTTAAATTTTTCACTCTGTTTCATTGCAGCCATTTGGTAAATTCTAAAAAGTTCATTTTTTTCTCATTAAAGTACACTCTGCGCCCCATCTTGACTGAAAAAAAACAGAAATGTAGAAATTTTTGTGAATTTATTAGAAAAGAAAAACTGAAATTTCCCATGGTCTTAACTAGTCAGACCCTTTGCTCAGACACTCATATTTAAGTTACATGCTGTCCATTTCCTTGTGATCCTCCTTGAGATGGTTCTACTCCTTCATTGGAGTCCAGATGTGTTTAATTAAACTGATAGGACTTGACTTGGAAAGGCACAAACCTGTCTATATAAGATCTCACAGCTCACAGTGCATGTCAGACCAAATGAGAATCATGAGCTCAAAGGAACTGCCCAAGGAGCTCAGAGACAGAATTGTAGCAAGGCACAGATCTGGCCAAAGTTACAAAAGAATTTCTGCATTACTCAAGGTTCCTAAGAGCACAGCGGCCTCCATAATCCTTAAATGGAAGAAGTTTGGGACCACCAGAAGTCTTCCTAGACCTGGCCATCCAGCCAAACTGAGCAATCGTGGGAGAAGAGCCTTGGTGAGAGAGGTAAAGAAGAACCCCAAGATCACTGTGGCTGAGCTCCAGCAATGCAGTAGGGAGATGGGAGAAAGTTCCACAAAGTCACTGCAGCCCTCCACCAGTTGGGCCTTTATGGCAGAGTGGCCCGATGGAAGCCTCTCCTCAGTGCAAGACATTTTAAAGCCCCCACAGAGTTTGCTCAAAAAGACATGAAGGACCCCCAGACTATGAGAAATAAGATTCTCTGGTCTGATGAGGCAAAGATAGAACTTTTTTGGTGATAATTCTAAGTGGTATATGTGGATAAAACCAGGCACTGCTCATCACCAGCTTACTACAATCCCAACAGTGAAACATGGTGGTGGCAGCATCATGCTATGGGACTGTTTTTCGCAGCAGGGACAGGACGACTGGTTGCAATTGAAGGAAACATAAATGCAGCCAAGTACAGAGAAATCCTGGATGAAAACCTCTTCCAGAGACAATGATCCTAAGCACACAGCTAAAATAACAAAGGAGTGGCTTCAGAACAACTCTGTGACCATTCTTGACTGCCCCAGCCAGGGCCCTAACCTAAACCCAATTGAGCATCTCTGGAGAGACCTGAAAATGGCTGTCCACCAACATTCACCATCCAACCTGACGAACTGGAGAGGATCTGCAAGGAAGAATGGCAGAGGATCCCCAAATCTAGATGTGAAAAACTTGTTCCATCATTCCCAAGAAGACTCTTGGCTGTACTAGCTCAAAAGGGTGCTTCTACTCAATACTGAGCAAAGGATCTGAATACTTATGACCATGTGATATTTCAGTCTTTTTTAATAAATTTGCAAAAATTTCTACATTTCTGTTTTTTTCAGTCAAGATGGGGTGCAGAGTGTACTTTAATGAGAAAAAAATGAACTTTAGAATTTACCAAAAGGCTGCAATGAAACAGAGTGAAAAATTTAAAGGGGTCTGAATACTTGCCGTACCCACTGTATATACAGGGTGGTCCAAAAGTAGGTGGACAGAAAGTGTAATAAGGTTATGTAGGGGAAGATTTATCAAGCATTATGTAAAGTGAAACTGGCTCAGTTGCCCTTAGCAACCAATCAGATTACACTTTTCATTCCTCACAGATTCTTTGGAAAATGAAAGGTGGAATCTGATTGGTTGCTAAGGGCAACTGAGCCAGTTTCACAGATCTAGTTTTCACAGATAGATCTCCCCCAAATCTGTTTTCTTTTCAGATAATTCAGATAACACATAAGGGCAAATAATTTAAATACAGATCAAAGAAAGTGGATTTTAACAGAGTATTGGAAATGTCAAAATGCTGAAACAGTTAGAGTAAATTAGGTTGAAACATTTGGTACTCAAGCCCCAAAGAGACAAACCATCTACCGCATTCGTGACAAATTCAATGCCACTGGCTCAATCCTTAATGCTCCAAAAACTGGTCGACCCAAAACAGTCTGTACAGAAGATAATCCCAAAAAGTCCACCAGAAGAGCCTCTTTGGAATTGGGAATTTCACGAGCTTCTATCATGCGAATCCTGAAATCTATTGGGTGGAAAGCTTATCGTCCAGCTCTAATTCATGGTTTATTGGAGGATGATCCAGAAAGGCGGCTGCAATTTAGTGTTTGATAAATCTCCCCCTTCATAACCTTATTGTAATGCACACGCCCGGGCTGAGTGGCGTGTGCGTGTATATGTAGGGATTCCACTGGACCGTGCCGGAGAGTGAATGCCTGGAGGGGCGTAACTAAGTATCCACCCGATCTGACCTGGGTCGCACGACGGCATACGACGCCAGTGCACCAAGGAGGAACCGAGCAGAGGGACCAGGTGCTACTCCAGGACAGACCCCGGACACGGCTGTTTACCCACACAGGGGAATACAGGAACAGGCAGGTTAGGCTGGCCCACAGACTGCTGGGTATAGGCAGACACGGCTGGTATGCAGACTGGCGGATGCTGGTAAGCATGACTGGTATGCAGGCAGGGAGGTACTGGCAGGTACGACAGGTTGGAGCACCGAGTGGATAGGACCCAGTACAGACTGGGACTCAGGAACAGAACCGCAGATGCGGTGGACAAACACAGCAAAGTGAGGCTGCCCAGAGCGGCGAGCAAGAGCAGAACAAGACGAGACCACCTGGAGCGGTGAGCGAGAGAAGAGCAGGACAAGGCCACCTGGAGCGGTGAGTGAGAGGAGCAGGACGAGACTGCCAGAGCAGCGAGCAAAGGGTCAGAGCAGAGCGAGACTGCCGGAGTAGCGAGCAAAGGGTCAGAGCAGAGCGAGACTGCCGGAGTAGCGAGCAAAGGGTCAGAGCAGAGCGAGACTGCCGGAGCAGCGAGCAAAGGGTCAGAGCAGAGCGAGACTGCCGGAGCAGCGAGCAAAGGGTCAGAGCAGAGCGAGACTGCCGGAGCAGCGAGCAAAGGGTCAGAGCAGAGCGAGACTGCTGGAGCAGCGAGCAAAGGGTCAGAGCAGAGCGAGACTGCCGGAGCAGCGAGCAAAGGGTCAGAGCAGAGCGAGACTGCCGAGCAGCGAGCAAAGGGTCAGAGCAGAGCAAGACTGCCAGAGCAGCGAGCAAAGGGTCAGAGCAGAGCGAGACTGCCGGAGCAGCGAGCAAAGGGTCAGAGCAGAGCGGAAACCGCAGGAGCGGCGAGCAAAGGGTCAGAGCAGAGCGGAAACCGCAGGAGCGGTGAGCAAGGCAGAGCAGAGCGGAAACCGCAGGAGCGGTGAGCAAGGCAGAGCAGAGCGGAAACCGCAGGAGCGGTGAGCAAGGCAGAGCAGAGCGGAAACCGCAGGAGCGGTGAGCAAGGCAGAGCAGAGCGGAAACCGCAGGAGCGGTGAGCAAGGCAGAGCAGAGCGGAAACCGCAGGAGCGGTGAGCAAGGCAGAGCAGAGTGGAAACCGCAGGAGTGGTGAGCAAGGCAGAGCAGGCAAGAACCGCCGGAGCGGTGAGCAAGGCAGAGCAGAGGGGACAGGGCTCTGTTCACACGGAACAGACTGGAAGGGAGAGGCAGAACCAGGTACACACAAGATACTTGCAATGAAGTAGCGATTGGACTCTAAACTCACAAACGGGAGTACAGGGACAATGAGTAGGAGTTAGGTATGGGATCAGATTCTGCAGGAAAAGGGAAGGTACGGACATAGAGAAAAACAGGTAACAGGCTAGGAGAGTATTCAGACAAGAACAGACACAGCAGCAAGATACAGGAGCGGTTCTAGGTATGCGGCCCCTAGAAGGCGGAACGAACAGGCTAGGAGCGTGTTCAGACAGGAACAGGCAAGATACAGGAACGGGTCTAGGTATGCGGCCCCTAGAAGGCGGAAAGAACAGGCTAGGAGCGTGTTCACACTGGCCTGGAAATACAGCCTCCAGGATAGGCAGAAGACAACAGGCTAGAAGATAGTTCAGACAGGACACAGTTCAGACACGGGAACTGATACCGCAAGGCAGGAAACATAGACAGGACCTGGCACATCAGTGACTAGACGCCAACTGACAGAACACAATGCTCAGGCAAGGATTCCAGGAAGGAGCTGGGTTAAATACCAGGTGACAGACATCAATAGGCTGAGGACGCACAAGGGGTGTGCCTGCAGCAGCTACAAGAAGAAGGAAATGATCGGGCACCGCCCTTAAGCAGCAGAAACAGAGGCAAGCAGACAGCATGGAGGGAAGCCAGGCTAGCAGACTGGACAGGAGATAAAGTGCGCGCTCTTGCACAGTGGGAGATGGACCACTCTGCAAGGACGCCGCCAGATATGTTACACTTATTACACTTTCTGTCCACCTACTTTTGGACCACCCTGTATATATATATATATATATATATATATATATATATATATATATATATATATATATATATATATATATATATATATATATATATATATATATACACTGCTCAAAAAAATAAAGGAAACACTCAGATGACACATCCTAGATCTGAATGAATGAAATATTCTCATTGAATACTTTGTTCTGTACAAAGCTGAATGTGCTGACAACAAAATCACACAAAAATCATCGATGGAAATCAAATTTATTAACCAATGGAGGCCTGGATTTGGAGTCACCCCCAAAATTAAAGTGGAAAAACACACTACAGGCTGATCCAACTTTGATGTAATGTCCTTAAAACAAGTCAAAATGAGTATTGTGTGTGGCCTCCACATGCCTGTATGACCTCCCTACAATGCCTGGGCATGTTCCTGATGAGGTTGTGGATGGTCTCCTGTGGGATCTCCTCTCAGACCTGGACTAAAGCATCCACCAACTCCTGGAAAGTCTGTGGTGCAATGTGACGTTGGTGGATGGAGCGAGACATGATGTCCCAGATGTGCTCAATTGGATTCAGGTCTGGGGAATGGGCGGGCCAGTCCATAGCTTCAATGCCTTCATCTTGCAGGAACTGCTGACACACTCCAGCCACATGAGGTCTGGCATTGTCCTGCATTAGGAGGAACCCAGGGCCAACCGCACCAGCATATGGTCTCACAAGGGGTCTGAGGATCTCATCTCGGTACCTAATGGCACTCAGGCTACCTCTGGCGAGCACATGGAGGGCTGTGCGGCCCTCCAAAGAAATGCCACCCCACACCATTACTGAATCCACTGCCAAACCGGTCATGCTGAAGGATGTTGCAGGCAGCAGATCGCTCTCCACGGCGTCTCCAGACTCTGTCACGTCTGTCACATGTGCTCAGTGTGAACCTGCTTTCATCTGTGAAGAGCACAGGATGCCAGTGGCGACTTTGCCAATCCTGGTGTTCTGTGGCAAATGCCAAGTGTCCTGCACAGTGTTGGGCTGTGAGCACAACCCCCACCTGTGGACGTCGGGCCCTCATACCAACCTCATGGAGTTGGTTTCTAACCGTTTGTGCAGACACATGCACATTTGTGGCCTGCTGGAGGTCATTTTGCAGGGCTCTGGCAGTGCTCCTCCTGTTCCTCCTTGCACAAAGGCGGAGGTAGTGGTCCTGCTGTTGGGTTGTTGCCCTCCTACGGCCCCCCTCCATGTCTCCTGGTGTACTGGCCAGTCTCCTGGTCTCCAGCCTCTGGACACTATGCTGACAGACGCAGCAAACCTTCTTGCCACAGCTCGCACTGATGTGCCATCCTGGATGAGCTGCGCTGCCTGAGCAACTTCTGTGGGTTGTAGAGTCCGTCTCATGCTACCACGAGTGTGAAAGCACAACCAACATTCAAAAGTGACCAAAACATCAGCCAGAAAGCATTGGTACTGAGATGTGGTCTGTGGTCCCCACCTGCAGAACCACTCCTTTATTGAGTGTGTCTTGGTAATTGCCAATAATTTCCATCTACTGTCTATTCAATTTGCACAACAGCATGTGAAATTGATTGTCAATCAGTGTTGCTTCCTAAGTGGACAGTTTGATTTCACAGAAGTTTTATTTACTTGGAATTATATTCTGTTGTTTAAGTGTTCCCTTTATTTTTTTGAGCAGAGTATATATATAATGTTGTGGAATACCTATACTAAGAGGACGTTCAATGGACCCTCTTGTGCTGTATCATGCACTGCAGTCTGCCACATACACTGCCTGCCTGCCTAACTCCTGCTATCACCACTCGCAGGAGTGGTAACTGCATTATAAAAAATAAAATAAAAAATAAACAAAAGAAGAATAATCATCTCCTAAAGAGAGGGCATGTGTAAATGCTGTTAGGACTACGGGATATGTCTGCACAGAGTTTTTTGAGACATTTTTAGAGAGGGTTTGATTAAAAAAAAACACCTGAAAAAAATCACTTTAAAATCACTTGAGAAACTCTTCCTATTCATTTTTACATTAGGCTGTAGTAAAATGCCCTTTTTCTTATTCTCAAGTTTCTTCCCTGAGGAAGGAAACTAGCATCTCTAAAACGTGTAGAAAGACTATTGGCCCATCTTGGCATCCATATCCTCACCATTGATGTCATTGTTACCCATACCTCCCAACTTTTTTAGAACAGAAAGAGGGACAAATCATGTGACAGGTATCACGCTGATGCAAATTATGACCTTGTCCCTGGCCACACAACAAGCCTCACATATTTACTATTTCTTTCTACCCTGGCAGGAGGAGATGTCAAAGGTGTGATGGCAGTGACAGACATTCAGCAGAGTCCTGAGACTGCAGGGCTTAGACCCAAACCGTGTATCCAGGAAGTTTGGGACTAAACATGAGCAGATCGATTCAAGGGACATCCAGGCCAGTGGGACCTGGCAGCTACACTGGAGGCAAATCTCTTACCTTCCAGAACTCCTGGCAGGCTTTTGATTAGTGAGGGCTGGCTCCATGTCATCTGTGCATCATACTGATCTCTACTTCGGACCTTTGGATTTATTTTTTCTTCATTGATTCACAGTCAAAGCAGCCATAACTTTCTCATTTTTATGTACCCTTCACCATACAACATCTGGCTTTTTGGTGTCTGTAAAGCCATAATCATATGTGGCATAAATACTGTGTCTTTTGTTTTCTGCAAGTGTCAGCACCAAACTACATAATAGCAATCTTCAATTTACGCTACATGTGAACACAGCCTAAATATCCAAGCAAAGTGGATGTGATTTCATAAAAAAATCCACCCCCTGGTTTGTCTAAATACGCTGCTGAACAGTGCAGTTTAGTGCATTTTTTCTCTATAGGCTTCAATGGGAAGCCTGAAAAAAATAAAATAAGAAAAAACCAACATCAGATCACCGGTATAAAGGACTCCATGAATATGGGTGCAGTCTAAGGAAAACTTCAAACCAGTTCCTGGGAAATGAGAGTTGTGGCGCCCATGTCTGTACCGCCACAAAATGCCTGCATGTCTGATATACTTTTATGTGTATTGCCAGCTATGGTGAGGACTGGTTTCTCTGCTGGGAAAACTGCATCCACACATTATACCCTTATTATCCCTTACTGAAGGATTGTGCACTTTTGCCTGATCCAGGAAGTGTGCACGATCCCTCGGGGAAGAGGAAGTGCCTGAGAAGTTGTAATGTGAGGAGAGGTAACAACATGGAGGTCCGGATGAAGAGGAGCAGTGTGCTCTCTTCAAGGACAAGCTGCATGAGGCAGGGTATCAGTCCCTAGAGCCACAGAGACTTCCAGAGTCCATGGTGAAACTGAGAGACTGCTCGGTCTTCATATAATGAGCAGTAAAGTGCTTTGCCCAGGAGCTCAGCAATGCATAGAATCAGGGACACTGCTGCAAGAGAAAGTAAGTGCTTTCCACAGGATTCGAGCTGCCTGCTCGCTGGAAGGGATCACGGATCCAGTACCTGTCTATCTTGGATCCCTGGGGTCCACTGAGTCTTTTACCAGAGATATGATTAGCAGCAGGAAGGCTACACTACATCACAGCAGAGAAACTGAACCCTCACCGTGCAGGTCCAACCAAATCCCTGTATGTGAGTTGTATAGAATCTTCTGGATCGGTTTGCAGAACTTGGGAACCAGCCCTGGTTGGGAAGGATTAATCATCTGGCACTGTTCATCACCACCTAACTCCTGGGGAGCTTCATCAGTGACCTGCCATACCAGGCCGAACATCCCAACTGGTGTCACGATCCTTTTAATTATTTTATTATTAGCCCCATAATCGACAAAGACTGGCTGGACTTGACCAGCAGTCGGACCTCCGTGCACCAGTACCGTGACCGCAGTGGCTGACCGAGGTGGCACAGTGTCATGGAAAGATAAGGAAAAAAATCCAGCAACCGCAGAAAAAAATGAAAAAAAGTATATATTACAGCATCACATTTAATTGATAAATTAAAAAACAGTGATAAAATCACACGAAGGAAAGAAAATACACCGGGTCTACAAGTTTTGAGGTATTAGCTCTTCATCCTGAACAAAAAAAGCATGTAAAAAAAATGCCGTTTCATTTTTAAGCACAGAATCAAAGCTTTTCTGATGTTTTGTGATGTTCATTATTTTTTAAAAAAGTGCAATAAAAATAACATTTTTGTAATTGTTTTTCATTATTTTTTTGTAATTTTACATGAAGAAATTTTTTTTTTATTTTATTTCCCTCTAGAATACAGGGATATAGAAATTCACTGTTATGTACAGATGTATCTCTATGTATCAGTTTAATTTGCCAGGGATTTAACATCCTGCAATGCAGCTCCAACTATAGAAAATCCTCCCACTAAAGGCATTGCAGGTTGTGGCTCTTAGCTTTAGCTGTTGCCTGCAATTATGTAGGCTGTGCATTCTACTCCAGGGCAGACTCAAAGAAAAGAGAATTACATTTTTCTAATTGTTTTTCAAATTTCAAATTTCATTTACATTTTTTTAGTAGTTTTATAGGAAAAAAAATCTAACTTTTTCTTCACCTTTAGAATACAGGTACATAGAAATACCCTGCTATGTACAATGTATCTCTATGTACTAGTACTGTATAATCTGCTTCTGAGTTCATTGCCTCTAATGTTGCTTCAAGTATACCAAATTCTCACATCTTCATCAATGCAGGCTATTGCCTGTTGATTTAGCTGCTGCCTGCAGTGATGCAGGTTGTGGGTTTGATTCCTGGGGAGACCTGATCACAAGAAGAGAAGTGGATTGTTTATTTAACTTATTAAAGTGTGAGCAGAGCAGAGATACCGATCTTGCTGTCCAAGGAGGAGCTATGGAGGAAAGACATCAGAGAGAAGTGAGTATTTAAAGTCGGGACAAAGCCTATCCCTAAAGCTCTTTGGTTGGCCTTCATCTTATATACTGGTTGCGGTAGTTCTTCCTGATTGGCTGTGATGACCAGGTGATGTGATGTGGTCTGAGTTGGAGGTTATCGACTCTCTAACAAGATAATGACTCTAAATGCAGCTAAAACATCTAAGAATTGCATTGGACTATTCTAAAGAGGTCTCTATGAGCCTTGATCTAAATCCTACTGAACATCGGTTCAAGGAGCAGAAACCTGCAGTCTGGAGAAGGTGCCTTCACACCTGACAGCTGGAGCAGTTGGCTCACGGAGAGTGGTCCAAAATACGCATAGACACATGCAGAAGTCTCATTGACAATTAGAGAAATTGTTTGATTTCAAACAGAGAAGGCAGATCACTGAAAAAGCAGTGACTCATTATTCAAAGACTGGAGGCAGGTGGAGGGACCAGAGAATCACATAGAGGAGAAGACCCCGTGTACAGTCCAGCCCCTGGCACCAAAATCTAATTAGCAGAAAGCTGGCAATCAGTGGTGTGGGCGGGGTTATGCAGAGATCAGCATTCAGAAAACTGTTAGATCTGTAGAGAAAACAAGGATTTTGTCATGATAACAGTATGTAGACCTGTAAGTGAATGAGGGTCTCTGTTCCTACATTATTCTGCTCTCAGATTATACAGCAAAGATTTGCAGACAGATTCCCTTTAAATTGACTGTGTTTAATTTTTTAGGGGCAAAATTTAGACAGAAGATTTTTTCTTCAAAGAAAGGTTTTTCGTCAATGATTAATATTTTGTTGAAAGAATGTTCCAAGAAAAACTGTTCAATCATTACCAGGTGTCACTGAACATTTATGTCCAGGTTGAACGACTATAACAGGCAATATGGACAAAAATTTCTATGGCTGTGTTGGCTTGACATTTGTTCAACCAGCAACATACTTTACTCAAATGTGTATGGGGGTCTTTAGGATACTTCTTTGTCACAAAGTCTATACATTCAAAAGAGTGAATGGCCTTCATCCACATATCATAGAATCATAGAATCATAGAATGGTAGAGTTGGAAGGGACCTCCTGGGTCATCTGGTCCAACCCCCTGCTCAAAGCAGGATTCACTAGATCATCTCAGACAGATGTCTGTCCAGCCTCTGTTTGAAGACGTCCATTGAAGGGGAACTCACCACCTCTCGTGGCAGCCTGTTCCACTCATTAATCACCCTAACTGTCAAAAAGTTTTTTCTAATATCTAATCTGTGTCTCCTCCCATTTAGTTTCATCCCATTGCTTCTAGTCTTTCCTTGTGCAAATGAGAATAAAGATGATCCTTCTACAATGTGACAGCCCTTGACATATTTGTAGACAGCTATTAAGTCTCCTCTCAGTCTTCTTTTTTGCAAGCTAAACATTCCCAAATCCTGCAACCGTTCCTCATAGGACATGGTTTGCAGACCAGTCACCATTCTGGTCGCTCTTCTCTGAACTTGCTCCAGTTTGTCTATGTCTTTTTTAAAATGTGGTGCCCAAAACTGTACACAGTATTCCAGATGAGATGATGCAGTGATTTAGAATTACAACATAACCCTATTTTGGTACATGAGTCTGAGTTGTAGTATTTCAACAGCTCTAGGTGGGGACATGACACTATAAGTAAAAATACCGATTTTCTTTAATAGGGAGAAACACGGCCCAGTGATGAGATCTAATGGTGCCATAACTTCAATTTGCCAAGAAAGCTCCTATTTCAAAGAATATATAATAATAAAAACTTGAATTTGTGATTTTGAGAAAGTGAATATTAACATGTAGGAAGCTATTTAGTCAAATTGTTGCTTCAAGAGACTCATTGGGTGGATCTACCATTGAACTATCTCATGTAATATTTTTATAGTTTGTGTTGTAGGATATTTATTTTGTTTGTTTGGTTTTTTTTTTGCTTGACTTCACATTAATAATGCAAGTGTGTTATACATTGATTGATGTTTATTTAATTATGCAGGTTTAACCCATATAAGGTGATAAAGTAGACAGCCTAAAAAGTTATTTTTTTACTTAAAACGCATTGATGTCCAACACTTGACACATAGAGAAGATAGTGGAGCAGATACATCAAAGGGCTTATGCCAGATAACTGGCTTAAAACACTATGAAAGGTCGCAATTTTTTTGCGCAACACAGAGTTGCACAAAAATTTTGCCGATGTTGAATTTTTTTACGCCCAAAATTGTAAATGTAAAATGATGCTGTTTCTTACACGTGAAATGTTATTTAGTCATTAGATGTGCCAAATTCATTAAGTGTCACACGTCTCTCAATAAATTTAGCGCATCTTATTTCTACAGGCACGTCATTAACATTAGTGTGCGAAAAGTCAGTCTTAATGGATTGAAGCCTTTGTGTTTAATGAGGAGACACAATAAAACTATGGTTGTTAACTTTCCGTAAATTAAATTTTTTTTTCCTGTTTCAATTACAAGAAGAAAAAAAAGATGCATTTGTGTTTTTTTTCTAGCTGATAGCAATTTTACAGCTTATTATATTTAATACCTTTATTAGGGCACATATTACTTTCCCATTTTGTTTTTTACAAATGTCAGTGATCTGTGACACCTATGAATTTTGCGATAAATTCGCTATAGACGAATCTGTACAATAAAATTACACCGCATATTAATACAACCTAAGGGCTTAAGTCCATTTTTCTCCCAGTACAGAAGTTTTCTAAAAGAAACATTGTTACAGATCAAGCTGCAGGCTTATTCTGATTTGAGAATAGAGAAAATCAAAACACAACATTTCACAAAAGAACAACCTTTGACTTAATTATATGGAAATGACAAAGAAACATTTTATTTCCGTAAAATGTACATGGGAGTGCTGATTTACAGCAGAAAAGAAATAAGTGCCAAGAAGACCAAAGAAAATTGCTGCAGTTTCTAACTAATTTGCAGCAATTGAAGTCTCGTCTGAGAGGCCAGCAAGAAAAATAAGAAATCTCAGAACACTTAAAAAGGGGGAACTCGATGGGAATCAGAATTTGAATGGCGTCCTCTGGTTTTGAATTTCACTTGATGGACACACTTTCTTTGTTTGGAATTGTATATACTGTTATTAGTTCTATGTTGGCTCAGTCTTGCAGGAAAACGTAGGATGTTTGGTTAAGGTGGCATTTAAGAAATAAATAGCTTTATTGGGTCTCTTGACTCCACTTAAAACATTCATTAAATCAAAAGCCTCGGCGCAGCCATTAGGGAAGAGTCAGACGGCCATGTATCCACAATGCTTAGACTGGCCGTCGGCTATCCCAAAATATGACAGCATATATTTTTATGCAACTGTCACGCTCGGGCCGTAAGAGCCGATGGCCAGTCCGAGCGTTGCAATGCGAACCTCGTCGGTTATACGGCCATCTGACTCTTCCCCTACAGTCATCAATCATATAATTTAAAGGGAACCTGTCACCTGATTCATGTTGCCCAAACCATGAGCAGCATGAATCAGCATAGTTGCACGATTGCAATTTGGTATACTTTTCTTTGAAATGCTCCAATGTTTTAGAGAAAATATACTTTATACATTCCGATTTTCTTTGTGCTGCTCTAGGTGATTGACAGATTTCTCGCTATGGGAGAGATCTGTCAATCACCTATTAAGTACCTGATTGTGCCGCTGCAGGTGATTGACAGGTCTCTCCATGGGGAGAATGACACGTCACCTAGAGCGATGCCAGGAACAACCACCTACTCTTGTCTTTCGCTACAGTCCCAGACTGGATCTTTAATGCAGGGGTGGACATACCGCCGATGCAGCCAGCACAACTGCACAGGAGCCCAAAAGGGGAGCCCGATCAGCTGCTGAAACATTGTGACTATCACAGAGCCAGTGACAGCATCAGCACTAAGAGAAAAGAAAGGGGGCCATACCTGAGTCATTTGCAGACAGAGGAGGGAAGCCGCTCTGCTGCACTCAGCAAAAGGAACTGGAAGGGGCCTCCATCCTCTTTTTATTGTTGGTGCTCCCATTGGCTCTATGATGCAGGAAACATGGGGTATCACAGGGAGAGAGTTGCTTACACTGAGCCTGACAGTCATGTGATTCCCCCTCTGTCCGGCCTGTAGAGGAAGGCAAGGAGGGTGTTCTGTGTGCCATGGATAGAAGCCTTCACACTCCTCTCAGCTCGATCCGCATGAGGTAACAGCGGATTTAGCTGAGAGGAGTGTGAAGGTTTCTATGCGCGACACACAGAACACCCTAGGAGTAGGGGCAGAGAGGGAATTGTGAGGTAGGAAGAGGCAAAGGTGCTTAGCGGCTCAGCATGTACATTACCCACAACCACTGTAAGGAGTCAGGAGGAGACCCCTTATACAGTAACAAACACTGCACACACTGGGGCCTCATCCCATCAGCCAATGACAGACTCTGCTTGATGAGCACATCTATCAGGGGATGAAGAACAAATGTCTTCTGTGCGCTGGAGTCACATCTTGGAGCAGGAAACTGCAGAAGAGGACCATGGACAAGGCTGATCAGAAGAGCCAGTCATGTTCGGAAATTGCAGATGTGACAGGCTCTGTGTGCATAGCAAAGGAGCACTACGGCAGCCGGCTAATCACATGCACTAGCCTGGTACATGCTATGTCTGAGCGATATAGGAGAACGTCATATTTGTCTATATATTGCAATACTATAGTATCAGAAATTCAAGTCCCTTAGGCCACAAAAAAAAGTAAAAATAAAAAAGATTTCTAAAATTTAAAAACATATTTCAACTAACCCTTTTTTCTTCCATTAAACTAAAGGTATATATACATATATACACACACACATTGTATGTATAAATATTTATTTATATAGTAATGCTGCATCAGTAAAAGTATGAACTGTTAAAAAAAAAGAAACAAGACTTGTTGATTCACAACAGTTCCCAAAGAAAATGCAATAAAAAGTGATCAAGCCATCTTGTTCAACCAATGATAGTATCAATAAAAACCACAGCTCGCCATGCAAAACATGAGCCCTCACACAGCTCCATCAACAGAAAAATAAAACTATTAGGGTTCTCAGAATAAAGGGGCAGCGCTTCAACAGCCTCCTAATAACCTCTACAGTATAATGATGCCTATATTATCCCTTGACACTATACGTGTATGTTTAAAAACTATGTCATTCCTGGTCTCCTCCACCCCGCACAGGTTGGGGTGTTAGTCACACTGCTGTGGGCATGCTCCCACCACACAGTAGCATTGATTGACAGCTGTCCTGGACTAGTTTGCTGACTGTAGGAAGGGACGATTAAGCATAATTTTTAAATACATATATTTAGTGTTTTGAGAAGGGGCAGACATATCACATGTGCAGCAGGTTCAGCTGCACATGGGCCAAGTAGTGTAGAGAGGTCCCAGAGGATAGGGTTGCCCATTTGCACTATAGTAACAGTAACATAGTTTTTAAGGTTGAAGGAAGACTAAGTCCATCTAGTTCAACCCATAGCCTAACATGTTGATCCAGAGGAAGGAAAAAAAAAACATGTGGCAAACACTAAGCTCCACATTGGGGAAAAAAATTCCTTCCTGACTCCATACAGCAATCAGACTAGTTCCCTGGATCATCACCTTATCAAGGAATCTAGTATATATAACCTGTAATATTATACTTTTCAAGAAAGGCATCCATGCCCTTCTTAAATATTAATAGTGAATCACTCATTACAACATCATGCGGCAGAGAGTTCCATAGTCTCACTGCTCTTACAGTAAAGAATCCCCGTCTGTGATTATGATTAAACCTTCTTTCCTCCAGACGTAGAAGATGCCCCCTTCTCCCCCTCTCAGGCCTCAGAGTAAAACGATCAGTAGAAAGGTCTTTGTACTGTCCCCTTATATACTTGTACATAGTAATAAGATCACCCCTAAGCCTTCGTTTTTCCAGACTAAATAACCCCAAGTGTAATAACCTGTCTTGGTATTGCAGACCCCCCCAGTCCTCTAATAACCTTGGTCGCTCTTCTCTGCACCCGCTCTAGTTCAGCTATGTCTTTCTTATACACCGGAGACCAGAAATGTACATAGTATTCTAAGTGTGGTCGCACTAATGACTTGTATAGAGGTAAAATTATGTTCTCCTCATGAGCGTCTATGCCTCTTTTATGGCATCCCATTATTTTATTTGTCTTTGCAGCAGCTGCCTGACACTGGCCACTAAACGTGAGCTTGTCGTCCTCCAATACACCCAGGTCTTTTTCAGTGACAGTTTTGCCCAGTGTTTTACAATTAAGCATATAATTATACATTTTGTTTCCTCTGCCCAAGTACATTACCTTACATTTATCCCCATTAAAGCTCATTTGCCATTTATCAGCCCAAGCTTCTAGTTTACATAGATCCTCCTGTAATATAAAATTGTCCTACTCTGTATTGATTACCCTGCAGAGTTTAGTGTCATCTGAAAATATTGAAATACTACTCTGTATGCCCCCTACAAGGTCATTAATAAATATGTTAAAAAGAGGGCCCAATACTGACCCCTGTGGTACCCCACTGTTAACTGAGTCCCAGTCTGAGTGTTTTCCATTAATAACCACCCTTTGTTTCCTATCACTGAGCCAGTTCTTAACCCACTTACATATATTTTCCCCTATCCCCATTGTTCTCATTTTATGTATCAACCTTTTGTGTGGAACCGTATCAAAAGCTTTTGAAAAGTCCACATACACAACATCCACTGCATTTCCTTGGTCCAGTCCGGAACTTGCCTCCTCATAAAAGCTGATCAGATTAGTTTGACAGGAACGGTCCCTCGTAAACCCATGTTGATATTGGGTCATGAGGTTATTCTTCTTCAGATACTCTAGTATAGCATCTCTTAGGAAACCCTCCAGGATTTTACCCACAGTAGAGGTTAAGCTTAATGGCCTATAATTTCCAAGTTCATTTTGTGTCCCCTTTTTGAATATTGGCACCACATTTGCTATACGCCAGTCCTGTGGTACAGACCCTGTTATTATGGAATCTTTAAAGATTAAAAATAATGATCTATCTATGACGTTACTTAATTCCTGCAGTACTCGCGGGTGTATCCCATCCGGGTCCGGGGATTTGTCAACTTCAGTGATTTTTAGACACCGCCGTACTTCCTGCTGGGTTAAGCAAGTGACATTTAATGGAAAATTTTTGTTATCACTGATCATGTTTTCTGTCATGCGATTTTCTTGTGTAAATACTGTTGAAAAAAAATAATTTAGCATATTGGCTTTTTCCTCATCCGCATCCACCATTTCACCCAGACTATTTTTAAGGGGGCCAACCCTATCATTTTTTAGTTTTTTACTATTTATGTAGTTAAAGAATATTTTGGGATTATTTTTACTTTCTCTGGCAATGAGTCTCTCTGTCTCAATCTTTGCTGCCTTGATTTGGTTTTAACAGAATTTATTTAGTTTTCTGTATTTATTTAATACCTCATCACTACCTACTTGCTTTAGTTCTCTAAATGCTTTTTTTTTGTCACTTATTGCGCCCCTTACAGCTCTATTTAGCCATAGTGGTTTCCTCCTATTTCTAGCATGTTTATTCCCATAGGGTATATATTGTGCACAGGTCCTTTTCAGGAAGCTAATAAATGTCTCCCATTTGCTTTGTGTAGTTTTATGTCTCAGGATATCGTCCCAGTTTATTGCACTAAGATCATCTCTCAACCGTTGGAAATTTGCCTTCCTGAAGTTTAGTGTCCTTGTAACCCCTCTACTACACATCTTATTAAAGGATACAAGGATACATGAAAGCTTATTATTTTGTGATCACTATTACCCAAGAGACCCCCAACTCGTATATTTGATATGCGGTCTGGCTTGTTGGTTAATATTAGGTCTAGCAGTGCCCCCCTTATTGTTGGGTCCTGGACCAGTTGTGAAAGGTAATTGTCTCTCATAGTTGTCAAAAACCTATTACCTTTGCTTGAACTACAGGTTTCTGTTCCCCAATATATTTCAGGGTAGTTGAAGTCCCCCATAATAATGACTTCTCCTTGAGTCGCTGCTTCATCTATTTGCTTTACGAGGATATTCTCCGCTGCTTCCATTATTTTTGGAGACCTATAACAAACCCCTATCAGTAATTTATTATTTTTCCCCCTCTCCTTATCTCCACCCACAGGGACTCTACATTTTCATTAGATTCACATATATTCTCACGCAAGATGGGTTTTAAAGGATGATTTTACATATAAACACACCCCCCTCCTCGCTTGTTTGTACGGTCATTTCTGAACAGACTGTAAATTAACTGCCCAGTCATGGCTCTCGTAAAGCCATGTCTCAGATATCCCCACCATGTCATAATTATTTTCCAACAAAATTAATTCTATTTCCTCCATTTTGTTGGTGAGGCTTCTGGCATTAGTGTACATGCATTTTATGTATCTCTCTGTACCTCTATTCCTTCTTACTATATTGACTGTTCTAACTCCATCCCCAATTTCTTTATTTTTGCCCTGGTCACTATCTGCACTATCTTCCCCACCTATAAAATGAATACCCTCCTATACTACAGGTTGATGAGATACTGTGATCGTTCCACATTTTTTCCCCATGTAGAGTTTCCTTCTCAACCGTTGGGAGAAGGACTCCCCTGTGTCTCTCTCTCCCTCTCTCTCTGGTCAGTATAAGCTTTAATATATAGATAATTATTTTTTTAAGTGGTGTCTGTCCTGACACTAAAACTGGCAGCTTGATGAAGGGAGAGGGGTCCAGAAAGAAGTCCTGCACAGGGGCTCTTCAAAGTCAGTGTCCGCCCCTGCTTTAATGTATATCTATATATGAAAAAATACATAGTGTAAAAAAGTCTATGGTTCAGTGTGCTGTCTGAGAAAAAAACGGACAGTGCTAAGCCATGTCACATGGTTCTGCGAATGTAGCCTTATGCAAGAGTCATTAAAGGTCTTGAAACATCTTTTGGAGTCGTCTTAAAAGATCTGCTCCGTTCTCTACTGAAAAATCTTTCAAAATATCCCCACGTAATTAAGAACATGTACAATTTAAGTATTATAGGACAATCAATATAGGAACATTTGCAACCATTAGGTTGATTGTCACCCACAATATCCAGAAACAGAATAACTAAGAAAAAGCTGAATAGAACTTTTTATAGTTTGCTGAAAAGAACAACTCACTGACTTCTAGTTGATTGCCTTCTATACTGGATGAAAACGCTCTTTAATATGATTTTCTCTCATCCTAGGTTAACTGTGATTGGAAATGTCTCTACTACAAAACATAATGACTTAATATCTATATGGTAAGCCAAGGACGAATACCCCATTTGCCATTTATTAAGATGGCCCTGTCAACAATGAAGATGAAAGGTCTAATTCCCGGATCCCCCTATTAGTTCAGAAGATCAATTTTTCTAAATTATTGTGATGTGTTTGTGATATTGCAGACAATAACCGAGCAACACCATTAGAAATGTGCCTTTGGCTTATAATAAAACTGCATCGCTCTTGTTCCCCTAAGCATTCCCAATGTTCTCCGCCAGGCGTTATTGACACTCCTTGTATTCTTGTCTTGAAGCTGATGCTACGAGAACCTTCTGACATTTACACTGTTTTACCTTGGTTTTCTGGATAAAAGAACCTCTTGTGACGAGTGTTGGCAGGTTCTATTGTCTCCAGTGAATCATTCATAAAGTGCATGGTCTTTGGAACAAATCCTTCATTTTCCAGCTGCCAAACTGATCATTTCAAAAGAAACACATAGATCTTAAGAGGCTTTAAATAATTCACAGCTTTCAGCGTCAGACCTCTTCACTCTGTATCTCTGTGACTGTATTTTTTGCAACTATATTTTATTCTGAAATTTGAGTGAATATTGTAACATTTTTAATGTTCCACAACTAAAACAATATAATCTGGTATTGTACTCCTTTGCAAAAAGCAAAACAGAATACTCTACCGTGTAAAGGTTATTGTAAATACACCGGCCATTTCCATTTTGAACTTAGACATGTATTTTGTTAAAAAACATTTATCTTACAGTATCAAGTGTAAATGATGTTCCCTTGAAGTTGTTTATTCGTCCCTGCACCTCTCTGTTCCTAAGATATGACCCTCTGTTCTTTGTATGTAAAGCTAGTATTGTTAGCCAAGTGGGCGTGGCCCTCAACTCTTCTCTGTGGGTGACTTCTTGAGGATCACACCCACTTAGATAACAAGACTAAATTTACTTACCAGGAAAAAGGGGTAAGTAAATTTAGTCTTCAGATTCAGAAGAACAGGGGTATTAAGATCAGGTATTTAGACCAGGATTCTATTTTATTTTACGAGGCTAGAAAAATAAAACTGCTGCTCAAAATATATAGGAGGACAATTATTATTGCAATTACACCAGAAACTGGCATCACAAATTATGGCACACACCATTTGTATATCATAATTTACAACTGTTTAAACTTTCTGCACTCCTCTTGTCATTTAAAAAAAAAAAAAGTGGGAGCAGCTGAGCTGCAAGGACACGGCACACACGGCTGGACAAATTTACTATAGTTTATGCCAGAAAGTTGCGTAAACTATAATATAAATCTATGTAGTTTGAAAATAGTCTTAACCCAAAAAGCTTACTATACAATATTAGCAAGAACTACATGGGGACTACTTTTGTGACTTGGTGTGTTGCAGTTGATGAGCGTCAGCCAGTAGAAACAAACTTTTCTATAACTATAATTAGTAACCTGCATTGAAACTTATATTTATTTTAGGGGTGAGTATCAGGCAAGATATCAGAAGGGTAACAAGGCGCCAAATAAAATTCTTTATGACAAGTGGATCCTCTTCAAATGCCATATTAAAAACTGGCATTAGGATTTTGCCAGCATTTTGCCAACCATGCATTGTAATTGTATTTTAGAGTTGGTGCAAATTAATTTGCATGCCCCATTCCATCAGGCGCTGCACAGAAGAGGTGATCATCCTTGCGCTAGGCAAGCTAATCAAAGGAAGAGTCATGAATGCACCAAAGCACTCAAAACCACATTCAAGAACTTAAATTAACCCTTTATGGGCTTCACCGGTATTAAAGCAATGTGGAAGGAAAAAAGGAAAATGTTACTTTTTCCAACAAAAATGTTGCTTTAGCCCCAAATTTTGCATTTTCAAAAGGGTAGCAGGAGAAAAGAGACCTTAGAATTTGTTGAGCAGTTTCTCTTGAGCACACCAATACCCCATATGTGGTGCAAAACTACTGTTTGGGCACACATCATGGCTTGGAAGGGAAGGAGTACCATTCAACTCTTGGAGTGCAAAATTGGCTGGAATAGAGAGCGGATGCCATATCACATTTGCAGAGCCCCTGATGTACCTAAAAAGTGGAAACCCTCCACAAATGAACCCATTTTGGAAACTACCCCCCTCAAAGCACTTATCTATAGGTGTGGTGAGTACCTTGAACCCACAGGTGTTTCACAGAATTTTATAACTCTGATCCGTGAAAATGAAAAAATAAATTTTTCCCACAAGAAGGTTTCTTCGGCCCCATATTTTTCTTTACACGAGGTTAACAAGAAAAAATGGACTGTACAATTTGTTGTGCAAATTCTCCACATTGATACCCCATATGTAGTGGAAAACTACTGTTTGGGCCCATGGCAGTCCTTGGAAGGGAAGGAGCGCCAATTGATTCATGGAGCTCAAAATTATCTGGAATAGATAGCGGACGCCATGTCGCATTTGCAAAGCTCCAGATGTGCCTAAATCTCCCACAAGTGACCCTATTTTGGAAACTGCACTCCTCAAGGAACTTATCTAGAGGAATGGAGAGCATCTTGAACTCACAGGTGCTTCAAAGAATTTTATAACATTGAGCTGTGAAAATGAAAAATACATTTTTCCCGCAAAAATATTGCTTTAGCCCCACACTTTTCTTTTTCTCAAGGGTAGGAGGAGAAAATGGATGCCAAAAGGTGTTTGAAATTTCTCCTGAGTACGCTCATACCTCATATGTGGAGGAAAACTACTGCTTGGCACATGGCAAGGCTCGGTAGAGAAGAAGCGCCAATTGAATTCTGGAGTTCAATTTTGGCTGTAATAAATTGCGGATGGCATGTTACATTTGAAGAGCCCTTGACATGCCAAAACACCAGAACCCACCACAAGTGACTCCATTTTGGATACGATACTTCTTGACGAATTCATCAAGGGGTGGAGTGAGCATTTTTAACCCTCAGGCGATTCATAAAATTGTATAACATTGGGTTGAGTGATTGAAAAATAACCATTTTTCCACTAAAATTTTGCTGTCGCCTCAAGTTTTCAAGGGTGGAGGGCATTTGGATTTGGGAGGTCAAAATTTCCTGGATTTCTTTTGGGGGGCTAGGAGCCATTTCGCTTTTCCAGAGCTTTTGTACTACTGTTATGTTCTGCAACTTAGAACTAAGGAATAGGAGGGAAAAGCTGTCCCTGCACTGAGACTCAGCTTTACCCTACGCTGGGGTGGGTGCCCTATTCCTTGTGAATAGCCCCACCGAAATTCCTGCACTGAACTTAATTTCCTGGTAAGGCTCAGCCTAGAGGATCCAGAGAATCCTCGTAAAAGGGGAGGTACTGTTAGAATCTATGTTGTTTTACTATAGGCCATCTTGTCATGGATTGCTTGCTTCTAGTCTTATCCTCTGGTGCTGGGTTTCTTGGTCACGTGATCTCTGCACTCTTTATTACCTAGCACCTAACCCTCATTCCCTGCTGGACATCAGTGTTGTTTCACTCGTGCTCTCGCTAAGTAGCCTGGTTTAGTTCTTCTACTTTTGACTTTTGTTATCCTGGGACTTCTTGTTCCACCAGTTTTGTTTCCTTTAATTTTCGTTTCGGCATCTAACTTTTCTGTTAGGAGGTCTCCTGCTTTTGCTCCCAGTCCTTAGTTCTTTTAGGGACCCCTTTACCTTTCCTACAGGTCTTCGTTTGAGTTCAGTGCAGGAGTTTCGGTGGGGCTATTCACAAGGAATAGGGCACCCACCCCAGTGTAGAGTAAAGCTGAGTCTCAGTGCAGGTACAGCTTTTCCCTCCTATTCCTTAGTTCTAAGTTGATGAACATAACAGTATGTCCAGCCGCGTTTAAAAAAAAAAGGGTTGTTTTTTTTTTTTTCTCTCCTCTCCCTGGATTTTCTTCAGTATGGTTACCATCCAGGAACTTGCTCAACGCTTGCAAGGGTTAACTTTGGAGGTTGCCGATCTTCAGCAGTACGTGAGTAAATACCCTGCAGAACGCTATGAAGAACCTAAGATAGAATTACCTGAGTGTTTCTCTGGGGAAACGACAGGATTTTTTTTTCATTTAAAAATGCTTGTTTGTTGGATTTTCGGCTCAGACCTAGATCTTCTGGTAGTGAACTACAGCATGAAGGAATTATTATGTCTCTATTGCGTAAGGAACCTCAAATCTGGGCGCTTTCCTTGTCTCCTGATGATCATTGTCTGAGGTCTGTGGAGGCATTTTTTAATGCCATGGGTTAGCTATATGATGATCCTGATCGGGTTGCATCAGCTGAGGCAGAGCTCAGACGTCTCAAGTTGCAGAGACGTCTTTATTCTTTGGGTCAGTATGATTACAGCGATACCACATTTTTATCATTTTTTTATGTTTTGATGCTTTTACACAATAAAATCTATTTTATAAAAATAAAGAATTGTTTTTGTATCTCTATATTCTGAGAGCTATAACATTTTTATTTCTGTGCTTATGGAGCTGTATGGCAGCTTAATTTTTGTGAAACAAGATGGCGTTTTGAGCGATACCATCTTTATTTACATTTGACTTTTTGATCCCTTTTTGTTTCACTTTTTAAGGGCGGGTATGATAAAAAAGCATTGTTTTTGCCACTTTTTTTGTTTTTTTATGGTGTTCACTGAAGATGTTCCGCATGTGGCGATACCAGATGTGTACTTTTTTGGTTTATTTTTTGTTTTTCATAAATATACCTATTTATTGGTATAATATTATTTTCATTTTTTATTTTGTGATATTTTTAAAATATTTTTACTTTTTTTTTGTTACTTAGTCCCTCTATTGGGTCTGTAACTTTTGGAATTTTCCATTCATGTAGCTTTGTAAAAACTTGCCTTTTGTGTGCTGAACGGTAGTTTTTATTTATATAATTTTGGGGTACTTACAACATATTCATAGCTTGTTATTGTTTTTTTTAGAGAAGTATGGCGAACAAAAAACAGCAAGTCTGGCATTTTGATTTGTCTGTTGTTTCGACATTTAACATATGGTAAAAAATATATATTTTGATAGGACATTTTTGGACATGATGATCCCAATTCTATATTGTTTTATTTTCGTAATCTTGAAAAGGAGGGGGAAATATATTGTAAGGCAGCGCTACTTATTATTCTGGGGGATACTCGCTTTGCTGCGTCAATCACTGCACACCAGCAACTACTTTGCCGTTTTTCACAATCCACAGTTTATTACACGTCATAAACCGTATTTCCCATACAACATGTCCACGAGCCCAAGTGGCAGACCGGCCCACTTGGCTCTAATTACAGCCTCCCGCAAGGTAATAAAACAATGTCCATGAAAATGTCCATAACATAAGAGTATTACCTTCGCCAGCTTCAGCTGTAACAGTCCTTTTTCTTACGCCACCGCTGTGGCACTACGGCTTCCCACACGTGGTCTCCAGCCGTTACTCCCGTCCAGGGCTTCCTGGCGTATTACATATCATACCCAGGCTTCACCCTCCTGGACGCTTGTGTGGCACTCCGAAGCTTACCGGCATC
The DNA here is from genome assembly GCF_046119375.1 of Phyllobates terribilis. Taxonomy (NCBI): domain Eukaryota; kingdom Metazoa; phylum Chordata; class Amphibia; order Anura; family Dendrobatidae; genus Phyllobates; species Phyllobates terribilis. Next base: position 20,960,917 of record NW_027362768.1, read on the forward strand.
CCACACACACACACACAGGGATCCAGGCTTCACCTCCACCGGAGTCCACCAGGCCTCACACGAGCAGTGTTCCCCCCACACACAGGGAACAGCCTCGTGTCTCTCACACGGTGCCCACACAGGAGCTCCCAACACATAGGAACTCCTACACACCGGAACACACCCACACAGGAACACACAGGGTTTTTATATCTTGCAGCACACATGCACATATCCACCGATAGGACCTTAACTGATGTCAGAGTCATGTGTCCACACCCTCTGTGTGCATAAGGACCTGTGTGATGTCACGGTCATGTGACCAGTCAATTAAAGGGGAAGGTACATGGTCATTCAAACACACTGAACCATTAAAGGGATGTCTGCTACATCACAATATATATATATATATATACATATATATTATTTTTCGATTTTTTTATTTTTTTTTTATCTTAAACCTGTGATAGTTCGATCGCTTATACTATCTACTAAAATATTATGTATTACAGTATGTAATGTAATGTACTTGTGGTTCTCCTATGAAGCTCAATGACTGTCAGTGGCATATAAATTGTTAACAGCTCCTGAGCTCACACCATACATCCTGCAGCAACCAGTGATGAAAACGTCACAGGTCATTAAGTGAAAAAAATACTTCCCCTAAACACCATTTAATCTCTAAGGTACCTTTCCCCTGTAGGTTACGTTACCTACCAAACAAAAGGTTATAGGTACAGTTACTCAAAGTAGTCATACAACATAACACGACAGCATGTGTCACAACAACAAGAAACCGTTTCTGGTGGTAGAGAATGTTACATATGTCCCCAGGTTCCTTTGTACTTCTGTTCCCAAGTTTTTCTGTGGCAGTGCAATGGTTAAGTATTCCTTGTTCTGCGCTCTGTCGCTCCTCAGCTATCTGGCCATTAATATATATTAGTCAGATGTGCATCACTGCTTGGTGATCAAAGTGTAAAACCTTCCCTGGCTTTAGTCCATTTCCAATTGTGCATTATTGATATTGCCTCCTGACCTCAGCTCTGTTCCTGCCCTTGTCTTTACCGTGTCCTAGTCCTGCAAAGTACTTGTGGTGGTCTCTAGATTATGACTTTCACCTAGTCCCAGAGTTTGTACCCAGGGGGCAGACATATGATTGGTGCAACCTGTGCATGCACCGGGCCCAAGAAGTAAGGGGGCCCACTTCCACATCCAAAGCAGGTGAAATTGTGCATTTCGATGAGCTATTTGACTGCACAGGAGCCCTCTACAGTCTGTGTCTGCCCCTGTTTGATGCCTGGCTCTGTTGCATTATTCTTGTCCTAACATGTAAATTACTGATGGCTATGATTCTGGATTATCCTTTAAAGATGTACTCCCCGCAATTTTTTCCTAATCCTGTCTAGTCTAACTAACTATCTATGTAAAGCAGTGTAGGTGTATTATTATACTAACTGATCATCATCTTCTCCGATTTACAGCATTGCTTCGGTCTTCTTCTTTGCTCAGAGGAGCATTGCGGCTTTAAAGTCTCCTCACCGTGACATGTTTAATATGTCACTCTCCGCAAAGAGAAATGTTACCCTTTGGACACCGGTCTGACGCCTCTCACCCAGCCAAACCAGAGCTCACACTTTGTTTCAGGGTGCTGCTTCTCGTCAGTGCAGCGTCTGCAAATTGAGTTTCTGGTTCTGGCTTATATCCTAAGTCATGTGATAAGGCTCGTTAAAGGGTCACTGTTGACTTTAAGGATTGCTACTTCCTGTAGGTGGCACTCGAGTTTAAGTCCTCTTCCTCTCTGAAGAGACAATTTGCATATTTCCCAGAGGAGCATTGCGGCTTTAAAACTCTCCTCACCGTGACATGCTTAACATGTCACTCTCCGCAAGGAGAAATGTTACTCCTTGGATACTACTTTCTCTGTGTAAGTTCATGGAGCCTCAGAGAAAGGCTCCATATACTTGCATTGTGAAAGTGACTTGTGGTTCACACAAACTCTTGTGGGATTTGGCAAGTGGGAATTTAAGCCACGTGACCTACAAGAAGAGGGCAGTTGCACTGGAAATTGGAGAATACGTTGTTCGCTATTATATGTACATTTCATTACTTAAAAAGTTAGACAGGATTAAGATAAATTGTTGAGAGTGAAGCTTTAGATTCCTCCTGCTTACCTTCCTGTTTAGAAACTCTGGCTTTTTTGCCTTTGTTACTATCTCAACACCACAGCTCCCAAGTTGAGGATACTGCTACTCCAGTCTGTATGTAATAATTCCCTGAACAATGCTCAGATCCCTGTACAGAAGTCAAAATTATTTTTCACAAAATAGAAAATACATACTTCTTGTTAAAGGGGTTGTCCTGCCCAAATCAATAAGTCTGCAGTCACGCTGTGTGACTGCAGTCCTATGAATCCTCCCTGCGCACGCACTGTGCGCTGCGAGGATTCGCCGGTTTCTGAGCCGGGACTCTAGGGTATGTATGTGACTCGCCTCCTGGGCCGTGGGGTACTCGGCAGCCGGCCTTATGGCTGCTTTTGGGGGAGATCACGGTGGCTGGCCCGGTCCGTGACCGAGGGCGGTCAGTGCAAAACGGGGATATTTATAGGGGATTTGTCGTGACGCCACCTGTGGTGTCTGGTGAGGATCACCAGCTCAGTGACAGTCCTCTGAGGCAGGTGTTAGGGCAGCTAGAGATGGAAGGGCTCGCCACAGGTGGAGCAGGCCTCAGGGCAGTGTAAATAAATGGAGGTGCGCTGGGCGTTGTAGTGCAGGGAGGGAAATGGCACCGGTGAAAAAAAAGAGCGGACGCAGCTCAGTGCAGTCATCCAAGATTTACTCACAGTTCTTAGACAGTCCAAAGGTGCACTGTACTGGTGCAAGCCTCCCGCGTCGCACTGCGTTCACCGGGCAGGGGTTCTGTCCTTCCTCAGGCAGTTCGGGTGTACCTGGCGGAACCCCACTTTCTTATGTACCTCTCTAGACCGACTTCACGCTGGGTCTTACTCCCTCCTGCCCTGCGCTTCCCACTGTGAATCCTGTTCGGGTGCTGCGAGGTTTCCCCTGTCCTTCGGAGTTGCACAGACCTGCTTAACCTTACTAGGATTGGAGCGGGGATTTGGCTTCTGGCTATAGAAGTCAGAAGCCTCCGGTTTTTCCAGCCGAGGCTTGAAGCTGCACGACTGGGCCAGGGGCCGGTCCCCTTCTTGCGGCCTAGATCCTCCTGACACTTGGCAGGTTCGGGGTGTACGGGTGCCACCTGCACTCGCCGTACTCCCCTAGGATCCCTTCTACCAAACGGAGCTTACTCCCTGCTCCCCTCCTGGGCCTCAGTCCTGGGCCCTTGTAGTGGAGCAGAGCTCCTACAGAGACTCTGCTCCCAGACTGTTCTTCTGAACCACACTCCTCTACCGTTAAGATGTCTACCTTTTATAGATCTACTATATGAGTGCTCCCCTAAACTACTTCTTCCACCCACACCCACTACTGGTTCCCCCTACCTTTGGGTTCCCCCCACCCCAGCCAGGGTCAGGGCTCAGCAGAAAACTACATTGTGTCTTGCCCCTCCTGCTGGCCTGGGGTAGTGTAGTGTTGGATGTAGGTGTTGGGGTCCCGTGCAGCACTCCCTCCATACCTGAGAGAAGGGAGACACCACACCTCTGGGTGAGGTGCAGTACCTCTGTGGTGACCGAACCCTAAGGGGCGCCACATTCCCCCCCGTTAAAACACAGCACGTCCGCGGGCTGGAACAAAGCAAAACATGGCATAAATGGCATGCAAATTTTTAAGATGCATCCACATATAAGATTATGAACACAACATTTCTTCCCTTTATGGGAGGCAAATCATTTTAAACGTTACATTATAAAATACTCTTTGTATAAAACATTTTTCAAGAGAGTTCCTTTACCAGGGTGCAACAGCAGCAGAATGAGGGACCCGTCCGCAAACCCTCAACGTAGACCCTGGGCGTGGCTGCAGGGCATAGATGATCCAATCCTGGACCTCGTCTTCCGCCACGCCAAACGGGTTTCTGTTCTGAGGTAATGGTTGTTACTTATAAAACCAATAGGGCGCACATTAAGAAGTGCTAAACTATTTATAATGGAAAGTTCTTACGGAGATCACTGTCCTCTTCCCTACTGTCTCTATACCCTTACGGGTACCTAAGAAGACACACTATAAGAAAAACAAGTTCAATACTGCAACACAGCACCCAGATGAGTGACTATATACAATGAGTCCAGTCCCATTTACAGTCTCTAGTACTGGGGTCCCCTCCTGGGGTACTCCTCATTTTTCCCTGACCCAGCCGTGTCGCGAGGGACTTCCTGCAGCGGTGCGTCCTTGTTGGCATGGTACACATGCAGGGCATACCAGCCACATTCACCATGGTGCCGGGTGAACGTAACATGGTCTCCCGGATACAGGTTCCGGTCGGGATGGCCTTCTTCCAACTCGGGCTCCACATCCCGTCGGTTGACAAATATGTCCCTGTTAAATTCGAGACGGCAGATGAAGCCCCACCCAGCCTTTAAATTAAATTTAACAATGAGGCCTTCCTCGCGGGGGCTGGGGTGGGCTGTCTCCGCCTGGCATACTTGCACCTTGGCGGCCTTGTCACGGGTCTCCAGGAGTTCACTGCGCGCTTCCCGCACGCATTGCTTCCTTTCCAATTGCCAGAGCTCCCGCCTGCAGAACTCTTTCCTCTGCTGGTCGGCGGCCTCGGTTTCCTGGGAGAACCCCATCAGATTCCCCCCCCCGGTTGTCCCAGCATAACTCCTCTCCGCCGGGGCAGGCAACGGGGGGCGCTGGTATTGGGAGGAGCGGGCACGGCTGCTGATCCTCGAAGCGGGCGGACCAGTTGAAGACCGGCGCGCCGTAGATCCACTCCAGCGTCGGAGGCGGAGGTGGCGGGAGGGCTCCCAGTAGTAGGACCGCAGCTTCAGCGCCCAGGATCAGAGGTTCCAGAAGGACACTGTATGGGTGACCCTCCGGTGCAGCGCTTGGAGGTGGAGGTTCCGGGAAGGCTCTTGGTGAGGGGTTCTCTGGTTCCGCGCCCGGGGGTGGAGGTTCCGGGCTGCACAACTATTCCAGCCAGGGCACGGCAGCATACGGCGGGGGCTGGGGAAGGAGGCCCAGGAGCAGGTCGGCGCTGGCAGCGCCCGGGACTGGGGATTCTCTCCTACCTGCTCCTGTACTCCACATGGCCTCCTGGTCTTCTGCGAGCTCCTGCGGGGCTGGTGCACGGCTGCTGGCATCCGGTGTCACTTTCCGGCGTGCTGCCAATTTTTCCAGCAGCTCGCTTTTCCATTGGGCTACCGCTGCCTGCTGGGCTCGCTCCACCTGCTGGCCCAGCTCGAGGACCTCACTCTCGAGGAACTCCAAGTCCTCCGGGGACAACTTCTCTACATCTCCCTCCATAGTGAGGGGGGTGACTTGGTGCTGCGGCAGGCCAGAGGCGGAGGCTGGACTCTTGCTTCCTTCCATCCTGGCTGCCGGGTGCGGTCTGGCTAGACGGGTTGAGACCACACCCTGTCTCCATTCCTTTTCTCCTCCTCCTCTCTTCTTTTGGGGGCGGTCCCATGGCGATTTGCTGTCGGTCACTCCCCGTGACAGCCTTCCCGCCTTGACGGACACATCTATGCAGACAGTCACTGTTGCAAGGGGCAGGGTATGCTTTTGGCGCCATTCAGGGACCTGGCCCACGATGGGAGGTTCCATGTTGTTGTCTTTGATCACACACATAATGGCGCCCGTTCTTCTGGGGCGGGAGCCACATTCAATGTAGTAAAACAGTCCTTAGGCACACAATACCCGCTGATAACGGGCTGGTCACGCATCCTGTTCGTGACGCCAGGATCTGACTCGCCCCCAGGGCCGTGGGGTACTCGGCAGCCAGGCCTTATGGCTGCTTTTGGGGGAGATCACAGTGGCTGGCCCGGTCCGTGACCCAGGGCGGTTAGTGCAAAAAGGGGATATTTATAGGGGATTTGTCGTGACGCCACCTGTGGTGTCTGGTGAGGTTCACTAGCGCTGCGACAGTCCTCTGAGGCAGGTGTTAGGGCAGCTAGAGATGGAACGGCTCCCCACAGGTGGAGCAGGCCTCAGGGCAGTGTAGATAAATGGAGGTGCGCTGGGCGTTTTAGTGCAGGGAGGGAAATGGCACCGGCGAAAGAAAGGAGCGGACGCAGCTCAGTGCAATCATCCAAGATTTACTCACAGTTCTTAGACAGTCCACAGGTGCACTGTACTGGTGCAAGCCTCCCGCGTCGCACTGCGTTCACCGGGCAGGGGTTCAGTCCTTCCTCAGGCAGTTCGGGTGTACCTGGCGGAACCCCACTTTCTTATGTACCTCTCTAGACCGACTTCACGCTGGGTCTTACTCCCTCCAGCCCTGCGCTTCCCACTGTGAATCCTGTTCGGGTGCTGCAAGGTCCCCCCTGTCCGTCGGAGTTGCACAGACCTGCTTGCTTTACTAGGATTGGAGCGGGGGTTTGGCTTCTGGCTATAGAAGTCAGAAGCCTCCGGTTTTTCCAGCCGAGGCTTGAAGCTGCACGACTGGGCCAGGGGCCAGTCCCCTTCTTGCGGCCTAGATCCTCCTGACACTTGGCAGGTTCGGGGTGTACGGGTGCCACCTGCACTCGCCGTACTCCCCTAGGATCCCTTCTACCAAACGGAGCTTACTCCCTGCTCCCCTCCTGGGCCTCAGTCCTGGGCCCTTGTAGTGGAGCAGAGCTCCTACAGAGACTCTGCTCCCAGACTGTTCTTCTGAACCACACTCCTCTACCATTAAGATGTCTACCTTTTATATATCTACTATATGAGTGCTCCCCTAAACTACTTCCTCCACCCACACCCACTACTGGTTCCCCCTACCTTTGGGTTCCCCCCACCCCAGCCAGGGTCAGGGCTCAGCAGAAAACTACATTGTGTCTTGTCCCTCCTGCTGACCTGGGGTAGTGTAGTGTTGGATGTAGGTGTTGGGGTCCCGTGCAGCACTCCCTCCTTACCTGAGAGAAGGGAGACACCACACCTCTGGGTGAGGTGCAGTACCTCTGTGGCGACTGAACCCTCAGGGGCGCCACATATGAATTATGCATACTCCTGATCAGAGCCCAAGAACACTTGCCACGGTGACGGAGGAGGAAGAAGCAGCAGTTGCGGTTGAAGGGGCGGCTGGTGGTTGGCGAGGCCCGTTTAGTCTGCATTTTATTGCAGTGAGATTCCCAGGCTCTGCAGACTCTCATCTGTGGATCCCCACAGTCAGTTGGGCGGTTGGAGAGTTGTGACACAGGGTAAAACAATGGTACTTGGGGTGCCACCTCTGATTACTGTACTGTGTGTGATGTTAAGGTGGAGGAAGAGGAGGATATGCTACTTGATACAGTGCTACTGAAGCACCTGCTCTTTCTAGCCCTCATGTACTGCTGTGTGGCTGCCAAAGAAAGAGAGTGGAGTAACCAGTCCAGTAACAGAAGTTGTCAGATGTCTTTGGAAAGAACGAGACGGTGTTTGTTTAGTAGAGCTTTCAGTAACCCCATGTACACCTTGAACACCAAGCATATTCCCCCTTCCACCCTCTTTTAACCAGCTGTTTCACAACCCTAGGCCCAGACCTGTCAGTCACCTATCACTAAATTAACAATCAGTATTTATTTGCTGAGATAGTGTAGCTGGACCACAGTTTTAGCACAAAGGATGTAGATTCCAAAATTTGGACTGCTGGCTGGACCACACAATTAACACAAAGGATTTAGATGCTGAAATGTATACTGATTGCTGGACCACACAATAAGCACAAAGAATTTAGATGCTGAAATTTGGACTGGTGTCTGGACCACAAAAATTAGTACAAAAGATTTGGATGTGGAAATTTGGACTGCTAGCTGGACCACATAATTAGCACAAAGGATTTAGATACTGAAGTGTGGACTACTGGCTGGACCACACAATTAGCATATAGGATATTGATGCTCAAATGTGGACTGGTTTCTGGACCACACAATTAGCACAAAGGATTTAGATGATGAAATGTGGACTGGTTTCTGGACCACACAATTAGCACAAAGGATTTAGATGCTGAAATGGGGACTCCTGGCTGGACCACACAGTTAGCACAAAGGATTAAGATGCTGAAATGTGGACTCCTGGCTGGACCACACAATTAGCACAAAGGATTTAGATGCAGAAATGTGGACTGGTGTCTGGACCACACAATTAGCACAAAGGATTTAGATTCTGAAATGTATACTGCTGGCTGGACGACACTCTTAGAACAAAGGATTTAGATGCTGAAATGTATACTGCTGGCTGGACCACTCAATTAGCACATAGGATTTAGATGCTCAAATGTGGACTCCTGGCTGGACCACACAATTAGCTCAGAGGATTTAGATGCTGAAATGTATATTGCTGGCTGGACCACACAATTAACACAAAGGATTTAGATGCTGAAGTGTGGACTGGTGTCTGGACCACACAATTAGCATAAATGATGTAGATGCTGAAATGTGGACTCCAGGCTGGACCACACAATTAGCACAAATGATTTAAATGATGAAATGTATACTGCTGGCTGGACCACATAATTAGCACAAAGGATTTAGATGTTGAAATGTGGACCCCTGGCTGGTTCATATAATTAGCATATACGATGTTGATGCTGAAGTGTAGACTGGTGTCTGGACCACACAATTAGCACTAAGAATTTCGATGATGAAATGTGGACTCCTGGCTGGACCACTCAATTAGCACATAGGGTTTAGATGCTGAAATGTGGACTCCTGGCTGGACCACACAATTAGCAGAAAGGATTTAGATGCTGAAATTTGGACTGGTGACTGGACCACACAATTAGCACAAAGGATTTAGATGCTGAAATGTATACTGCTGACTGGACCACACAATTAGCACAAAGGATTTAGATGCTGAAATTTGGCTGTTGGCTGGACCACACAATTAGCACAAACAATTTAGATGCAGAGATGTGGACTGGTGTCTGGACCACACAATTAGCACAAAGGATTTAGATGCTGAAATGTGGACTCCTGTCTGGACCACACAATTAGCACAAAGGATTTAAATGCTGAAATGTGGACTCCTGGCTGGACCACACAATTAGCACAAAGGATTTAGATGCTGAAATGTGGACTACTGGCGGGACCACACAATTAGTGTTAGAACCCTCCTGTTAGTCTTTTTTCTATTTTGTTGGTCACATGACTTTCTGCCTATATAATCCAGCTCCGCCCTTCTGGCCTTGCTGGACTTCAGTGTTTCATTTACTCTTAAGCTAGCCAGGTGCCTTGTACCTTACTCTGTAGTTTGCTTGGTCCTTGGACCACTAGTACTTTTTGTTTGTTTGTCTTTGCTCTGCTACAATTTCTGCTAGGAGGTGTCCATCTATATCCCAGTCCTTAGTTCTTGTAGGGACCCATCCCTTATATCTATAGGTCTGCATTCAGACTAGCCAAGGACTTAGGCGGGTCAGTTCACAAGGAACAGGTCCCCCGCTGCATCGTAGGGAATCAGCTTAGTCCTATTTTAGGGACAGTTTTCCTATCTTTCCTTAGTGCTTGTAGCAGTTCATAACAGTAAGTCCAGCCCAAAACAAAAATAAAAACACTCTAAGGAAAGAAATCCAGATATCAGCATGGTGTCGGTTCAGGACTTGGCTCAACGCCTACAGGGACTGTCTTTGGAGGTGGCCGAGTTCCAGCAACACGTGAGTAGCTGTCCTGGAGCGCATTTTGTGGAACCGAAGGTAGGACTGCCAGATTTTTTTTATGGTAAACAGCAAGATTTTTTTTCCTTTAAAAACGCTTGTTTATTATATTTTTGTTTAAGACCCAGATCCTCTGGGAATGAATCACAGCGCATTGGGTTTATAATGTCACTTTTGCGCAAAGAACCACAGGGATGGGCCTTTTCTCTACAACCTAATGATCCGCGTTTTAGATCAGTGGAAGATGTTTTTTCTGCTATGGGGTTGTTGTATGACGATCCTGATCGAGTCTCATCTGCTGAAACTGAATTAAGACGTTTGAAGCAGGGATCAGGTGATGTGGAAAATTATTGAACATACTTCAGAAGATGGTCGGCCGAAGTGGAATGGAATGACTCTGCATTAAAATGTCTGTTTCTTGCTGGTCTAGGTGAAAGGGTTAAGGATCTGCTGATTGCCTTCCCAACACCTAGAACCTTGCAGGAGGCAATGCAATTAGCTATACGTGTGGACAGGAGACTGCGTGCTAGGATTAATGAAGAGAAATCTACTGCTATGGCAGCTCCTAGTTTTCAGAGGGTCTGCTCGGAAGGTGGAGAACCGATGGAGATTGGGGCGATGTCACCCCATTCTCAGGAAAAAGACCGCAGGTTTGCTAAGGGATTATGTTTTTATTGCGGTAAATCTGACCACTTTATTAAGAACTGTGTGCTTCGTTTGAACAAAGAAAAAAAAAGGTCAGTTACGCCCGTATAGCTTGTTTAAACTCAAAGGGAGTATTTCTTTCTGGGAGCACCTCATTTCAGGAGGAGTTGATTGAATTTCGGGTATTTGTGGATTGTGGTTCTACACTCAATGTGATTGATAAGGGATTTTTGGAAAAATTTAAATTAGAATCCAAACCTTTGTCATCTCCTATTTCTGTGGTTGCTGTTGATGGCTCTCCTTTGAAATGTATTACTCACAAGGTTTTTGAATTTCCCCTCACCATTAATGGTATTCACCAAGAGAATTTGGATTTGGCGGTATTAAATAATTTGCCTTCTCCAGTGGTTTTGGGGTTACCTTGGTTAAAATTGCACAATCCTGTACTGGACTGGTCTACCCATGAAATTAAGTCTTGGAGTCCTAACTGTCATGATAAATGTTGTAACGGTCGCATTGCTGCTGTGGAAAAAGGGGAATTACCTGTACCTATTCAGGATTTTTGGAGAGTTTTTTCTGAGGAGGAGTCGCAAGTTTTGCCTCCTCATAGGGACTATGATTGCACCATTGAGTTTGTCCCTGGTGCTACTCTTCCCAAGAGTCGCTTATTTAATCTGACTATCCCTGAGAGAAAGGCCTTGAAGGAATACATACAGACAAGCTTGGCCGCCGGTCACATTAGACCTTCTAAGTCTCCTGTGGCTGTTGGATTTTTTTTTGTAAAAAAAAAAAAGGACGGCGGTTTACGTCCATGTCTGGACTTTCGCGAAATTAATAAAATTACCGTACGCAATTCCTACCCACTGCCATTAATTCCTGACTTGTTCAACCAGTTAGTGGGGGCCAAGTGGTTCTCTAAAATTGATCTCTGGGGGGCATACAATTTGTTACGTATGAAGGAAGGTGATGAATGGAAAACTGCTTTTAACACTCCGGTGGGTCATTTTGAGAATCTGGTTATGCCTTTTGGTCTTACCAATGCACCAGCGTTTTTTCAGAACCTTATTAATGACATCCTAAGACCGTTGATCGGTAAGAATGTGGTGGTGTATTTGGATGAGATTTTGATTTATTCGCCGGATCTGGACTCACATTGGCAGAGCGTACGTGGGGTATTGCAGTTGTTAAGTGATAATTCACTTTTTGCTAAGCTGGAGAAATGTGAGTTCGCTGTGCAGAGAATTAGTTTTTTGGGCTACATTATCTCCAGCGAGGGCTTTGAGATGGACCCGGTGAAGGTTCAGGCGATGCAGGAATGGCCTAGGCCTATTGGTTTGAAATCGATACAGAGATTTTTGGGTTTCGCCAATTATTACAGAAAATTCATTAAGAATTTTTCTATAATTGTTAAGCCGCTGACTGATCTCACCAGGAAAGGTGCGAATACGGTTCAGTGGACTACGGAGGCCATTGAAGGTTTTGTGTGTCTCAAGCAGAGGTTCAGTTCTGCCCCCATCCTTATGCAGCCTGATGAGACCAAGCCTTTTTTGGTCGAGGTTGATGCTTCTTCGGTGGGGGTCGGTGCTGTTTTGTCTCAGGAAAACAAGGATGGAGTACATCCCTGTGCTTTTTTTTCAAAAAAATTTTCTGAGACCGAACTTAATTACGATGTTGGTAATCGGGAATTGCTGGCTATTAAACTCGCATTTGAACAATGGCGTCATCTCTTGGAAGGTGCTAAATTTCCCATTCAGGTTTTCACTGATCATAAGAATCTGATCTATCTTGATGCTGCCAAGCGCTTGAATGCCCGTCAGGCTAGGTGGGCACTTTTTTTTTCGTGGTTTAATTTTTCTGTTACTTACATCCCGGGTACCAAGAATGTAAAAGCTGATGCTTTATCTCGCAGCTTTTCTCCCATGGGTGGTACCGAGGAGGAGAAGAGCATTTTACAGGAAGGTGTTGTGATGGCAACATTGGACTCCGTTTTGGAAGATGGGATTCTGAAAGCCCAGGAGGATGCCCCGTCTAACACTCCCCATGGGAGGTTGTTTGTGCCTAGGAACTTTAGGAGAGATTTGTTTGTGGAGTGTCATGAGTCTCGGTTGGCAGGTCTTCCAGGAATTTCTGAGACTAAGAAACTTGTAGGTCGCAGTTTTTGGTGGCCTGGGTGGCAGAAGGAAGTCATTAAGTGGGTGCGTCAATGTACTGTGTGTGCTAGATCTAAGTCTTCACATGCTCCTGCTGCGGGGTTGCTTTGCCCTCTGGAGGTTCCTAGTGCACATTGGACGCATCTTGCTATGGATTTTATTACTGACCTTCCTGCCTCTGAGGGTTTCACGGTCATCTGGGTGGTCGTGGACCGTTTTAGCAAGATGTGTCACTTCGTTCCTTTCATCAAACTGCCCTGCGCTAAGACACTCGCTAAGGCTTTTGTTAAGGAAATTGTCAGACTCCATGGCATTCCTACCGACATTGTTTCCGATAGGGGACCTCAGTTCGTGGCTCGTTTTTGGCGTGCCTTTTGTGACAGGTTGGGAGTTCATTTGTCATTTTCATCTGGATATCATCCTGAGTCTAATGGACAGACAGAAAGAAAGAACCAGGATGTTGAACAGTTTTTGCGTTGTTTTGTGGCTGACAATCAAGAGGGGTGGTCTGAGTTTCTGCCACTTGCTGAATTTGCTCTTAACAACCATACATCCTCTTCTGCTGGGTGTTCTCCTTTTTTTTGTTGTACTGGGAGACATCCGTCGTTTGGGTCATTCTCCAAATTGGTATCGGCTTTGCCGGAAGAGGAGAATTTTTCCGGTGATTTGGAGAGAGTTTGGACTGATGTACGTTGTAACCTTCAAAAGGCTAACAAAAAATCTAAGAGGTACTTTGACAGGAAACGTCAAGAGGTTTTGTTTACGGTTGATGACATGGTTTGGTTGTCCTCTAAGAATCTGCGGTTGAGGATTCCTTCTAAGAAATTGGGCCCGAAATTTGTAGGGCCGTTTAAGGTACTTCAGGTAGTTAACCAATCTGCTGTTAATTTGGAGGTTCCTACCTTCTGGAAGATTAATCCGGTGTTTCATGTTTCCTTATTGAAAAAAGCTGATGTTTCGGATAGGGACGCCACTGTCTCTGTTCCTCCGGTGGTGGAAGACGGTGAATATGAAATTTCTCACATTCTTAATTCTAGATGGCATAGAGGGAGATTGCAGTATCTCGTCGCTTGGAAAGGTTTCGGTCCCGAGGATAACTCCTGGGTAAAGGCGGATGATGTCTCTGCTCCTAGAGTTGTCGGAGCGTTTCACAGAAGGTTTCCTGATAGACCTGGGCCTGGAGTATCCGGAGGATCCTCATAGAAGACGGGGTACTGTTAGAACCCTCCTGTTAGTCTTTTTTCTATTTTGTTGGTCACATGACTTTCTGCCTATATAATACAGCTCTGCCCTTCTGGCCTTGCTGGACTTCAGTGTTTCATTTACTCTTAAGCTAGCCAGGTGCCTTGTACCTTACTCTGTAGTTTGCTTGGTCCTTGTACCACTAGTACTTTTTGTTTGTTTGTCTTTGCTCTGCTACAATTTCTGCTAGGAGGTGTCCATCTATATCCCAGTCCTTAGTTCTTGTAGGGACCCCTCCCTTATATCTATAGGTCTGCATTCAGACTAGCCGAGGACTTAGGCGGGTCAGTTCACAAGGAACAGGTCCCCCACTGCATCGTAGGGAATCAGCTTAGTCCTATTGTAGGGACAGTTTTCCTATCTTTCCTTAGTGCTTGTAGCAGTTCATAACAATTAGCTCAAAAGGATTTAGATGCTGAAATTTGGACTCCTGGCTGGACAACACTATTAGCACATAGTATTTAGATGCAGAAATGTGGACTGGTGTCTGGACCACACAATTAGCACATAGGATTTAGATGCTGAAATGTATACTGCTGGCTGGACCACACAATTAGCACAAAGGATGTAGATGCTGAAATTTGGACTGCTGGCTGGACTACACAGTTAGTACACAGGATTTAGATGCTGAAATGTGGACTGGAGTATGGACCACAAAATTAGCACAAAGGATTTAGATGCTGGAAGGTTGATTTCACACAGGATCCTATCTATCTGAACTAGCTGACAATAAACCACCTAGATAACTATCTGACTACTTGCAGCAGCAGAAGCAGCCTCTCTGCACTGTTACACTGACAAAATGACGTCAAAACAACATGTCCCCTTTTTATATGGAGAGGGACATGTGACTTCGGCAGCCAATGACACAATCACTTGTGCCTGGATGTTGTGAATGTTTTCTGCACCCTGATTGGCTACCGGAATCTCCACACTTTAAGTTAATAAAAAAAAATAAATAAATAACATTCCACCGCTTCTCTGACTTCTCCCCACCACCTCCCCTCATCAAACATGCCCCCCCGCTCATCATACAGCACCACTGTACTAGCCAAAGTCCTAACAAAAGCATTAGTGGAAACTCAATCATTTACCAAACTTTGGCCGAATTTTGCAGATTTTGAGGAAAATGCTCGGGAATCCGAACACGAATCCAAATGTGCAATGTTCGTGCCAACTTTGAGATTGGCGAACGTTTTCCAAACAAGTTCACTCATCTCTATTAGTGATATACAATTCCCGATCTACAATATAGAAGTGCTTATATAGAAAAACTTATAGGGAGAGAATTTCAAATACGCATATACCGTATTTTTCAGATAATAAGATGCACTTTTTTGGGAGGAAAATGGGGGGAGCGTCTTATGGTCCGAACGCAGAGCTTACTGATAGTTGCGGCCCCCAGCCATGTACCGGCCTGGGCCCCCAGCCAGGCACCAGCACTGGGTCCCCAACCAGGCACCGAGCCTCAGCCAGGCACCGACCCCGAGCCCCATCCAGACACCGGCCCCAGGCACCGGGCCTCGGCCATCTCACCTCATCTGCTGCAGTCGCCAGGTTCCTGAGGGAGGGAACAGAGGGCCCTGCAATCCTGCTCCACCACCACCGCAACTCCCCGTGGCTGGAGCACCGGCTTCCTGAAGGACCCTGCTTCCTGTGACCCTCGCTCTACCGCCCCCCCCCCAGGTAAGATACCTATTCAGACTATAAGACGGACCCCCATCATATAAAAAATATTTTTTTCCTATGTTCCACCCCAAAATTTGAGGT
Source organism: Phyllobates terribilis (assembly GCF_046119375.1). NCBI lineage: Eukaryota > Metazoa > Chordata > Amphibia > Anura > Dendrobatidae > Phyllobates > Phyllobates terribilis. Next base: position 20,976,426 of record NW_027362768.1, read on the forward strand.
GTACCTTATGGTTCGGTGCATTTTATATTCCGAAAAATACGGTATGTTATAAATGCCACAATGATATGGCTATTATAAATACAGGGTGAAGATAATCCCAATAGTAGTGTTATTCTCCCGAAAAATAAAGATTATGCCTGGACAGTACAAGTCCTACCTCTGGTAGCAATCAATCAAATCAAATGGCAATAAACAGTATGTTATCTAAATCATAGAAGCCACTAGAGGAGAAAGTGAGTGCTGTGTCCTCCCCACACCTGCCGTTTCGCCTAAGCTTCTTCCGTATGTTAGAAGCTACCTGAGAGAGACTGCACTCACCGCACATGCTCATCCAGGAAAGCTGGAGCTACAGCAGGATGGTTCCAATGCACAATGGAAGGTAAATAGAGCCTTGAGGGGTATCCTTAGGACGGTGATATGTGCATAATGGGGCATATTTAGCAATGAGTTATATTGGTGCAAATGAAGAACTATACAGTATATGTACATTATCATATGACCACATTGTAATTTTGGGAATAACTCTTTAAGGTATGAAAACCAGGCAAACCCTTAAGGCCCCATCACACTTAGCGACGCTGCAACGATCCCGACAACGATACGACCTGTCAGGGATCGTTGCTGCGTCGCTATGTGGTCGCTGGTGAGCTGTCAAACAGGCAGGCTCACCAACGATCAGGGGAGCAGCGACATCGTGGAAAGAATCTTTCCACGATGTCCTGCTCCAGTTACCAGCCTGCTGAAGCAGGAGCAGGCTGGTAACTATGGTAAACATCGGGTTACTAGGGGCACACGCGCTCCTAGTAACTCGTTGTTTATCATAGTTACCACTCTGCTACAGTGAGCGGGAGGTTACCGCTCACCGTAGCAGGCTCGTAACCATGATAAACAGCGGGTTTCTAGGTGCGCGTGTGCACCTAGTAACCCAATGTTTACCATAGTTACCAGCCTGATCGCTGCTCCCGCTGGTCACGCACAGCGATGTGTGCTGACCAGCGGGAGAGTAACGACCAAAAAATGGTCCAGGACACTTTGCAGCGATCAGCGACCTCACAGCAGGGGCCTGATCGTTGCAAAGTGTCACACATAGCGACATCGCTGGTGAGGTCGCTGTTGCGTCACCAAAACCGTGACACAGCAGCGATCTCGCTAGCGATCTCGCTATGTGAGACGGGGGCTTTAGACTCCCCACTCTAGATTAGTCACCTTCATTTGATATCAGAATTTGAGGGTCTAATGGACAATAAGTCCTTGTACAGTGGTGGCCAAAAGTATTGGCACCCCTGCAATTCTGTCAGATAATACTCAGTTTCTTCCTGAAAATGATTGCAATCACAAATTCTTTGGTATTATTATCTTCATTTAATTTGTCTTCAATGAAAAAGCACAAAAAGAATTGTCCTAAAGCCAAATTGGATATAATTCCACACCAAACCTAAAAAAGGGGGTGGACAAAAGTATTGGCACTGTTTTAAAAATCATGTGATGCTTCTCTAATTCGTGTAATTAACAGCACCTGTAACTTACCTGTGGCACCTAACAGGTGTTGGCAATAACTAAATCACACTTGCAGCCAGTTAACATGGATTAAAGCTGACTCAACCTCTGTCCTGTGTCCTTGTGTGTACCACATTGAGCATGGAGAAAAGAAAGAAGACCAAATAACTGTCTGAGGACTTGAGAAACCAAATTGTGAGGAAGCATGAGCAATCTCAAGGCTACAAGTCCATCTCCAAAGACCTGAATGTTCCTGTGTCTTCCGTGCGCAGTGTCATCAAGAAGTTTAAAGCCCATGGCACTGTGGCTAACCTCCCTAGATGTGGACAGAAAAGAAAAATTGACGAGAGATTTCAACGCAAGATTGTGCGGATGGTGGATAAAGAACCTCGACTAACATCCAAACAAGTTCAAGCTACCCTGCAGTCCGAGGGTACAACAGTGTCAACCCGTACTATCAATCGGTGTATGAATGAAAAGGGACTGTATGGTAGGATACCCAGGAAAACCCCACTTCTTACCCCGAGACATAAAAAAGCCAGGCTGGAGTTTGCCAAAACTTACCTGAGAAAGCCTAAAACGTTTTGGAAGAATGTTCTCTGGTCAGATGAGACAAAAGTAGAGCTTTTTGGGAAAAAGCATCAACATAGAGTGTACATGGAAAAAAAGAGGCATTCAAAGAAAAGAACACGGTCCCTACAGTCAAACATGGCGGAGGTTCCCTGATGTTTTGGGGTTGCTTTGCTGCCTCTGGCACTGGACAAAGTTTTAAAAATTTGTAAATTAATCGTATGTACCCCAAAATTATACCAGTAAAAACTACATCCCCTTCCACAAAAAAGGTCTCTCATATGTTGAAATGTGGTGGCGCAAATTACTTTTTCTCATAAAATATGTTTCTATCTTGCAAAAGTAGCAAGCCATAAAAAAAAGAGGATACTTTTTTTTTTGCCATATTAATATCAACAGGGATTCAGTCTAAAATCTTCTTAATATATAGCATGACTCGAAATATGATAGTAGAATCTATTTGTATTTCAAGTCTACAAGATTACATGTTTTTCGCTTTGCATCATTTTCCATCAGCTGTACAAGTGTTACCAAATCAATTAATAAATGAGATGTTTCACCACGCTCCGCGTAAACAGATTTATTCATGCAACTTCTTGCTTCAGTAAATTAACACAACATCGTTCTCTAAAACGAGATAATGATTTGTCTCCTGTGTAATATTTAACTCTTCCAATGGCATAGTCAGAATGATTTCCAGGGCTCATTCGATATGGCTTTAACATCTACAACCATAAAATACTTCATACTAATAAACTCAATTTAATGCTAATGAGGTACTACATAATAAGGATATAATTCAATGTTTATTTCTGCTGAATATGGGAGACGTACCGTACTAAGCAAAATACACCAGAATTTTGGCACTATTGCATAGAAAACATGGTATACTTGTACTACATTTATTATTTGTTTTAGACAGGTTTTACATCTCACTCAACAAGGGGACACGGATTAGAGAGAAATGGTTGTGAATTAGTGAGAATAGTGCATGGCATAAATTGCGACAACCTTAAAATGCAAATCAAAATTGCACCAAAATTTTAAACACAAAATATTGGTGCAAAGTAAGTCAAACAATATATGGTGTAAAGTGAGACAAAGGTGACTAACACCTATCAAGTTGCACCAAATTTATCATATAGCAATAGCCACTATCGTAAATGTTGGGACTCTTCAGATCGTCTACTCTAAAGGCCCCCATACACATTAGACTAACGTTAGCCGAACCTACTGATATCAATTAACTTGGCTTAAGGTCTAATGTGAATGGTGGTTGGAAGAGATGTCAGTTGCGCATATCTGATTTCAGATTGCCAACTGTATTGTCAGATAGAGAATACAAGAGCGCTCGGCCAAACGAGTCAGGCTGAAAGCCATCTCAAGCTAACAATTGAGCAAAGCAATGTTCGGTCAACAGTCTTCTAATGTGTATGGCCAGCTTAAAGAAGTTGTCCACTACTTTTTCATTGATGACTTATCCTTAGGTTAGGTCATCAATGTCTGGTTGGTCAGTGGCAGCAGCCGCCGGCCAGAAGTACTCATTTAGGGAGCTGCTCCATCTTCTGATAGTGGCTGCCACTACGCACTACCAGAAGATAACCAGCTCCGCAAGAGAGTAGTTTCGGCCAGTGGCCGTCACCGCCGCTAATAGCAGCTGATCGGCGGAGATGCCGGGTGTCGGACCCCGACCGATCAGACATTAATGACCTATCCTATGGATAGGTCATGAATGAAAAAGTAGTGGACAACCTCTTTAAGTTGTTGTATTTTAATTTTAAACAGAAGTAGTAAATCTGCCCTATTAAACTTTACCGGTGCCAACACAGACTACTATAAAGATAAATAGACACTTTAGACATTCCTTCAGGTTCCTGGTTTTGTAGGCAAAAATTAAAATGGCCTACGTGCTCAGAAATAGCTAAAGATGGGACAAGGGAAAGGTAGGATAGGAAGGCAACACGAATGCACCTAGCATCTGCAGCCGCTACAGACCCTTCTTTTCATTGTATCTGCATCCCCAGGAATAAGTGGTTCCTGCATTCAGGGTGGTCTTGGCTGAAGGGCAGGGGAACATGTGCCCTCTGGGTCAGTCTACCAGAAAATGTTTTGGTATTTTCTGCTAGTTGGTAAGAAATAAAAAAACACTGGTACATGCAGTATTCCTCCACTCTGCAGATGCTTTCTCTGCTCAGAATAGATACCTCTCCCACCAACCCTGGCTCTTCTTGCAAAGCAGACTGCCTCCTCTATACAGATGAAGTATTCCCTGCGCTGTGCCTCTGATTAAGTCTGTCCCATTTTCACAAGCCCCTTAGTGGTTTACCCAAGGAAGGAGTTTACCAGTCCCTCCCCCAATCAGCCCCTATTAAGCACCAGTCCTGTTCATTAACCCTGATAGGATTATAGCCCACTCCCTCTCATGCTTTTATACAGTAGTTTACAGTTAGTAGTCAGTAGGGAGAGGAGAAAGTAGTCTACAGACAGTGCAGATAGCTGAACAAGAGAACTGCTGCACAAGTGCATGTGTAATGTGTGCATATGTGTATATAAGTTGTCCGAGCAGGGTCGTTGTGGGCAAGCTGCTGTAGTTTCCGCACGCTCTGGCACCTCACAGGAAAATCGTGTCCCATTCCTTGTGTGCTGTTAGGTGTGGGGTGCATCACATTCACTTGTGGGCCTTAGGCCTCCACTGACTCCAGACTTCTATCTTCTGGAATTTCCACACACAATCCAAGGGATACAAAGTGCTTTTGAACAGTCAAACTTTTACTAAACAGTTCACTGTCATTACAGTGGAGCATGTGGGAAAGGGCACAACAGGTTACAGTCTTTCCCTCAGGTACCGGACATAACTTGAGCCCTAGCACTCGTTCCCGATAAAGCATCCTTTCTCCTGCTGTCTTCACTACCTCTAGAGATCCCTCTTTACTGATGGCAGTGCACCCGGATTCCATTATCCTCTGCCTTTGAAGATCCATGACCATCTTCTCCTGCAAGCCTGCAGGTGCGATGTGCCTGATGGCCCGGCACCAGTTTCGAGGTCCCGGGCCCGGAGAATGGATCTACATGGAGGAGTTATATGGCAATGCATTGTCCCGAGTGATAGACCCATGTTGGCCCTAGCAGCCCACTGCACTTGAACTCCACAAAGAACTTGCTTAAACCTTCCACTACTCCTAACCACACATAACCAGGAATTCCCTCTCTTTTTATTAAAACTATTCCCCTCCCATCTAGGTGCTTGTACCTAACATTAACTATTCCTTATCTATCTCCTATCTCGCAATCTATTACTGATAATCCATGTTCCCTTTTATCTATAAAACACTTGTCTTTATACACTATCATGGGGTTTCCACCCTTTGCACCACTATTCTACATATTACCATAACACATTATATATGGATTATACACATACACGTTAAATGCATAAAATGCATAACACTGGTCACATTACACATATGCATAGGGCGGTTGTCTTCAGGGTAGGGAGGGGGTAAGACAGTCCACATTCTCACATTCCTCCCCTCTTTGCACATGGTCATCCTTAACCATCTGGAAACCTGTAAGGCAACTACACAGTTCTATCGCATTAGTACATTTCAACACAAAATCTTAGTAACCTCTCTTCCCGAAGTAGATGTGTCCATGGTCATCTCACTGACTCCCAGAATAAAGAAAACAGTCATTATAATATGGGGCCTGTCGGCCAACATAAATAGTCTGCTTGATAGTCCATGGGCATAGTCCATGGAGCATGTGTGACTTCATACATGCTATCAATGTATTAGGTTACTTGTAGTGTCATTATTTGTCTTTGACTCCTAGCTCTTTAATTAGAAATAACACCTACCGCCTCATATACGCAAGTAACATTATGGGTAACTGAGTTAAATAGGTGGTCTGAAGTCCAAAGTAATTCTCCTTCTAAATTCCTATTATTTAATGCTATAATCTAAACTATTTTCTAATATACAGTACAGACCAAAAGTTTGGACACACCTTCTCATTTAAAGATTTTTCTGCATTTTCATGACTTTGAAAATTGTACATTCACACTGAAGGCATCAAAACTATGAATTAACACATGTGGAATTATATACTTAACAAAAAAGTGTGAAACATCTGAAAATATGTCTTATATTCTAGGTTCTTCAAAGTAGTCACCTTTTGCTTTGATGACTGCTTTGCACACTCTTGGCATTCTCTTGATGAGCTTGAAGAGGTAGTCACCGGAAATGGTTTTCACTTCACAGGTGTGCCCTGTCAGGTTTAATAAGTGGGATTTCTTGCCTTATAAATAGGGTTGGGACCATCAGTTGTGTTGTGCAGAAGCCTGGTGGAAACACAGCTGATAGTCCTACTGAATAGACTGTTAGTTGCTTTTTTCTTGCCATAATGCAAATTCTAAGTAAAGAAAAACGTGTGGTCATCATTACTGTAAGAAATGAAGGTCAGCCAGTGCGAAAAATTGGGAAAACTTTGAAAGTGTCCCCAAGTGAAGTTGCAAAAACCATCAAGCGCTACAAAGAAACTGGCTAACATGAGGACCCCCCCAGGAAAGGAAGACCAAGAGTCACCTCTGCTTCTGAGGCTAAGTTTATCCGAGTCAGCAGCCACAGAAATCACAGGTTAAAAGCAGCTCAGATTAAAGACCGGGTCAATGCCACACAGAGTTCTAGCAGCAGACACATCTCTTCAACAACTGTTAAGAGGAGACTTTGTGCAGCAGGCCTTCATGGTAAAATAGCTGCTAGGAAACCACTGCTAAGGACAGGCAACAAGCAGAAGAGACTTGTTTGGGCTAAAGAACACAAGGAATGGATATTAGACCAGTGGAAATCTGCTTTGGTCTGATGAGTCCAAATTTGAGATCTTTGGTTGCAACCACAGTGTCTTTGGGCGACGCAGAAAAGGTGAACGGATTGACTCTACATGCCTGGTTCCCACCGTGAAGCATGGAAGAGGAAGTGTGATAGTGTGGGGGTGCTTTACTGGTAACACTGTAGGGGATTTATTCAAAATTGAAGGCATACTGAACCAGCATGGCTACCACAGCATCTTGCAGCGGCATGCTATTCCATCCGGTTTGCGTTTAGTTGGACCATCATTTATTTTTCAACAGGACAAAAACCCCAAACACTTCCAGGCTGTGTAAGGGCTATTTGACCAAGAAGGAGAGTGATGGGGTGCTACGCCAGATGACCTGGCCTCCAGAGTCACCAGACCTGAACCCAATCGAGATGGTTTGGGGTGAGCTGGACCGCAGAGTGAAGGCAAAAGGGCCAACAAGTGCTAAGCATCTCTGGGAACTCCTTCAAGATTGTTGGAAGACCATTTCCGGTGACTAGCTCTTGAAGTTCATCAAGAGAATGCCAAGAGTGTGCAAAGCAGTCATCAAAACAAAAGGTGGCTACTTTGAAGAACCTAGAATATAAGACATATTTTCAGTTGTTTCACACTTTTTTGTTAACTATATAATTCCACATGTGTTAATTCATAGTTTTGATGCCTTCAGTGTGAATGTACAATTTTCATAGTCATGAAAATACAGAAAAACCTTTAAATGAGAAGGTGTGTCCAAACTTTTGGTCTGTACTGTACTTGAATAATTAAAAATGCGCTATCCTTCCCTGACTACACTATCTAGCTGCTTTTCTTTTCTTTTTTTTTTACTTTCTTTTTCACGATGCTTTGTTTCAGAATCCAACTGCATACTGGGATACTTAAACAAAGCATAATCAGAGGGCAGAGGCTGTGGTCACTGTCACAGTCTCTGACCCCTCCTTTAAATGAAGCATCATCATCACTAGTTTCAAAGGCTGGGCTAGTCCAAGAGCGATGTGCACATTGACAGCGCGCTCTCTTGCTGGTTCAGATAAGCAATAACAAGCCAGCAACAGAGCACAATGTCAAAATACCCAGCGTGCAAAGACCAGTAACATCACTTGAGAAGGTGGTGTTGGTGTTTGCACAGAGGGTATTTTGACACTGTTCCGTTGCCGGCTTGTTACTGCTGATCTGAGCCGGCAACACACTGTGTGCTGTCATTGTGCACATCGCACAGTGCACATCATGCAGGGATAGCGCCTCGGGACTGTAGAGGTGCTAGAAAGAGCTGAAGATGGCAGGTGGTGAGTATAATACTAGGGTCAGGGTAGGGATTAGTAACACCACTAAAGCGCTGAAATGAAAAAAAAAATGCTGAAATGGTGGTTTAAACCTCCAGCTTGATACAAGTTCTATTGACCCTAGTCTCCTGTTTTGTGTAGCCATGTTTCTTGAATCTCCCAGTTACTAGTTCCTGACCTTGGCTTGAATTTCAGATTAATCGACTGTCTCACAATTCTATCCCTGACCTTGACCTCCTGGTTTTGACATGCCAGCTTGTTCCACTGGCCAGCAGCCACGCCTTTGATATAACCCAAGGGTCCCTGCTTAAGTCCAGATTCCTGTACAGGGATTAAAGGGTAAAAGATAGAGTTCCACTGAGTCATTTGTGCAACGCCTGTCCATAGAAGCCCTATTAAGAGCCTTTCACATACAGTGCGCCATTACAGCTAGGTTTGTGCGCATTGCATTGTAGCATTATTTCTAATGTAAGCATATGCAAAACCTTATCTGGTGTTAGAAAATTCAAAAGCAAGGTTCGATGAACACATGTACAGTGCCTACAAGTAGTATTCAACCCCCTGCAGATTTAGCTGGTTGACACATGCGGAATTAACTTGGCATTGTGACATTTGTACTGTAGATCAGCCTGGAAGTGGGAAATGCACTGCTGCAAATTTTGTTTTTGTTTTTGTTTTTTTGTTTTTTTTAAATCGTTAAAAGTTAATTCAGAGTGTCATTTATTATTCAACCCCTCAAACCACAAGAATTCTGTTTGGTCCCCCTAAAGTATTAAGAAGTAGTTCAGGCACCAAGAATAATGAGCTTCACATGTGTGGATTAAAGATCTCTTTTGCCAGCCTTTTCTGACTATTTAAGACCCTCTACAAACTTGTGAACAGCACTCAGACATGGTCAACATAGGAAAGACAAAGTAGCATTCCAAGGCCATCAGAGACAAGATCGTGGAGGGTCACAAGGCTGGCAAGAGGTACAAAACCCTTTCCAAGGAGTTGGGCCTACCTGTCTCCACTGTTGGGAGCATCATCCGTAAGTGGAAGGCTTATGGAACTACTGTTAGTCTTCCACAGCCTGGACAGCCTTTGAAAGTGTCCTCCCGTGCCGAGGCCAGGCTTGTCCGAAGAGTCAAGGCTAACCCAAGGACAACAAGGAAGGAGCTCCGGGAAGATCTCATGGCAGTGGGGACATTGGTTTCAGTCAATACCATAAGTAACGTACTCCACCGCAATGGTCTCCGTTCCAGACGAGCCCGTAAGGTACCTTTACTTTCAAAGCGTCATGTCAAGGCTCGTCTACAGTTTGCTCATGATCACTTGGAGGACTCTGAGACAGACTGGTTCAAGGTTCTATGGTCTGATGAGACCAAGATCGAGATCTTTGGTGCCAACCACACACGTGACGTTTGGAGACTGGATGGCACTGCATACGACCCCAAGAATACCATCCCTACAGTCAAGCATGGTGGTGGCAGCATCATGCTGTGGGGCTATTTCTCTGCCAAGGGGCCTGGCCATCTGGTCCGCATCCATGGGAAGATGGATAGCACGGCCTACCTGGAGATTTTGGCCAAGAACCTCCGCTCCTCCATCAAGGATCTTAAGATGGGTCGTAATTTCATCTTCCAACAAGACAACGACCCAAAGCACACAGCCAAGAAAACCAAGGCCTGGTTCAAGAGGGAAAAAGTCAAGGTGTTGGAGTGGCCTAGTCAGTCTCCTGACCTTAACCCAATTGAAAACTTGTGGAAGGAGCTCAAGAATAAAGTCCACATGAGACACCCAAAGAACCTAGATAACTTGGAGAAGATCTGCATGGAGGAGTGGGCCAAGATAACTCCACAGACCTGTGCCGGCCTGATCAGGTCTTATAAAAGACGATTATTAGCTGTAATTGCAAACAAGGGTTATTCCACAAAATATTAAACATAGGGGTTGTATAATAATTGACCCACACTTTTATGTTTAAAATTTAATAAAATTCAACTGAGCAACATAACTTTTTGGTTTGTAAGATTTATGCTTCTGTTCATAAAACCTACTCTCGTTTGCAGTTTGAAGGCTCTAACTTATTTGCATCTTATCAAACCAGCTAAATCTGCAGGAGGTTGAATACTACTTGTAGGCACTGTACATATGATCCTATACTGTATATAAATAATCACATCTTTGCAGACCACTTACATTTAATTTTTATTCGGATATGCATCTGCTTTTATCTTGTTGTATTTCTCCTGCATACTCATGGTTTGTCCAATAAAGTTTTGATATTTTTTCACCTTACTTACATTTGGCCTTTACTTTCATTCTTTTTGTTTTGGCTTCTATAAAATCTTATCTGATAATACCATAAATTGACCCCACACCTGCAAATACTGAATATACCTCCACCATAATGTATGGCTTTTTAATAGTCATGAAAAGTTATAAATTAATGTTAAACTCCATTTAAATCTTTATATTTTTTGTGCAAAGGCTGAAAAGCTTAAAACTTCTTGACGTATGGGGTAGATTTTATAACCTCAAGACATTTTATTAGTGCCCTTATTAAATGTGCAGTTACAGATCTAATTTACATGTTAATAAAGATGACTGCAATATAAAAAGTCAAAAGCATACTAAACTATGGCTTGCAGGCCAGTACAACCATTGAGAGATATATAGAAGGTAAATGTGTATTGTCTGTATACACTGAGAAAGTCATATGAAAGAGCTGGTGTATACATAGAAGGTTGTAAAGTCAAAGTTAAATGAATAAACTGTCTCAATAAAACAAATAATGTTTTCAATATGGTGGGAGCATGAGAAGGTGGTCTTATAACAGCAGTGCACATAGATAGCCATTGCATATAGAAGATTTTATATATGAAATTTGAGAACAGAAGGTAACTTTGTAAACTGCTAACCTGACATCATTTGAGGGGGCAGCGCTGGTCTCTGCATTCCGGGTATTCTTTCAACACACACTGGCAGTGCGCTCTCCTACCAGATCGTTACTTCTGATGAGAGCTGGCAAGAGAGCGCAGTGTCACTGTACATATTGCACAGTGATAAGAATCTACTGATCAAACGTCTGAATTGACAACCAATATACGCTCATTAGAGCAGGGTCTAGCCCAGCTCCTGAAAAGAAGGTCACTGATGATGCTTCGAATCAGAGAGGGGGCGAATTCTGTGGGAGTGACTGTGAGCTATATTTCTTCACACTGCATCCCATTATGACTAAGACGGTCTACTATTTGAATTACCCGATGGAGCGCTTTTTATCACATTCTTGTAGAACCCCTTTAAAAATATTTAACACATATCCTCAGAACCAGCTGTAGCATCGGCGTCTCTGCCCCCTGCCAGGCAGAGATGCTGCCCCCCTTACCGCCGCAGTCCTGTTTCGGCGTCTTCCGGCCTCCCTGTTGCGGCTGCTGGTACACGCAGCTTCCCTGGCTCTGTGCTTAGGATGCGCGCGCGCTCCCTCCCTCTTAAAGGGACCACGCGCCGTCCTAAAAAGTCCCCGGCCAATAGCCGGAGGACTTTCTCTATTAAAGGCACCTCCTCCAATATGCAGGTGCCCATGCAAGGTTGTTGCTCTGTGATACTTACTTTGCTTCAGCCCTCAGGTCCTCTGCTAGTCAGTCCTGTCCACCATTCTGATCTTCAGTCCAGTCCGCCAGTCTGACTACTTTCCAGCCCGACAGTCTGCATACAGTCCAGTCCGCCAGTCTGTCTATGGGCTCTGCCCGCCTGCTTACCTGGAAGCACCTGCCTGTCACCTGCCGTGCCCGCCAGCCTGCTTACCTGGAAGCACCTGCCTGTCACCTGCCGTGTCTGCCCGCCTGCTTACCTGGAAGCACCTGCCTGTTACCTGCCGTGCCTGCTTACCTGGAAGCACCTGCCTGTCACCTGCCATGCCCGCTTGCCTGCTTACCTGGAATCACCTGCTGTTACCTGTTGTGTCCGCCAGCTTGCCTACCAGGAGCACCTGTCTGGCTATCAGCTGAATCAACCTGCCTGACTACCTGGACCACCCGTCAGCCTGCCTACTGTGCTCTTCCTCTGTACCGGTCAGTTCCTGCCTTCTGACCCGTGGGAGTCACCTGCTCTCATACATATGGTCCCTCTGCTCGGTCCCTCCCTGGTTCACGGAGTCGACTGAGCCGCCGTGCGACCTGGGTCAGGCCGAGTAGATACTTATAATACAACAAAATAACAATGACAGATAGGACCTTGGATGTAATAGGGGGCATACCACTAAACATTATATAAACCAGAGAGACCATTTTCAAAACCCCAAGATAACATAATTAAAACACCATATGTTAACTAAAAGAGATAAATGCTTTATTCATGTATTTTTTAAGAAATAACACATAGGTATAAATAACATGTGTGAAAAGACATAACATGGGCATGTGAGGCAGCAGGGGGTAGATAGAGACACAGCTGGTATCAAATTCACATTGGACCTATAATAGGTCACATAGTCCAACCCATACAATCCATTAGTCACAGACAATGTGTGCAGAAAACGTTAAATAACATAGATCAAGTGACCTATAACAAGTCACAGTATAAATAACAATCAGAGGTTTTTTCAGCAACATATAAAAAGTACAAGCATCACATGGAAAGGGTTAAGTAAGACATACTTAGTGAAAGTAAACAAGTGACCACAGTGGCAGCCCACCACGCCCCCTGAGGAAGTACAGAAACACATGTAGGGGCCTCCCCTGGCACTGCTGGTCACTTCTATCTACCCCTTGTCGCTGGCTGAGACCCGGGCCATGTCTGAGTACATCGAGGAGAATCTTGCTAGGAGATTCATTCAGACATCTACTTCCCCGGCTGGAGCAGGATTCTTCTTTGCTAAAAAGAAAGACGGTTCGCTGCGACCGTGTATTGACTACAGGGGCCTTAACCAGATTACCATCAAGAATAAGTACCCCCAGCCTCTCATCTCGGAGCTGTTCAACCGCCTTAAAGGCGCGAGGGTCTTCACCAAGCTCGATCTTCGTGAGGCGTACAGTTTGGTCCGGATTCACCAGGGAGACGAGTTGAAGACGGCATTCAACACCTAGGACAGTCACTATGAATACCGCGTGATGCCCTTTGGTCTCTGTAATGCCCCAGCCATCTTCCAGGAGCTGGTTAACGACATCTTCCGTGATCTCTTGTATTCTTGCGTAGTGGTGTACCTGGACGATATCTTGGTCTTCTCTCTGGATCTGCCCACACCCCGGAGGAATGTTTGTCAGGTTCTGCTAAGGCTCCGGCAGAATCGTCTCTATGCAAAATTTGAGAAATGTCTCTTTGAGCAGACTTCCCTTCCATTCCTGAGATATATTATCTCCGAGACTGGTCTTCGGATGGACCCCGAGAAGGTTTCTGCCATCTTAAAATGGACCCAACCAGAGGGGTTGAAGGCGATTCAGCAATTCCTGGGCTTCGCAAATTATTACCGCCTCTTCATCCCTCATTTCACCTCCTGGACCACTCCCATCTCCGCGCTTACCCGTAAGGGAGCAAATCCCAAGGAATGGACTTCTGAAGCGGAGGAGGCCTTCGTCTCGCTAAAACAAACCTTCTCCTCTGTGCTGCACCGTCCGGATTGCAACAAGCAGTTCTTCCTGGAGGTTGATGCTTCCTCCTCCGAATGGTAACCTGTGGCTTCATCTCCAAGCTCTTCTCCTCATCCAAGCGCAACTACTCCATAGGAGATCGGGAGCTGCTTGCCATCAAACTGGCGCTGGAGGAGTGGCTTGAAGGGGCTCTGCACCCGGTGATCATCTACACAGATCACAAAAACCTGGCTTATTTACAAAACGCCCAGAGACTCAATCCGTGTCAGGTCCGGTGGTCTCTGTTCTTTGCCCGATTCTGCTTTACTCTACATTACCGCCCTGCGGACAAGAACGTTAAAGCCGACGCTCTATTCCGCTCATTCCTGTCCTCCGACCAAGAGGAGGAGCCTCTGCATATCATCAACCCCTCCCAGTGCAATGACTGTGGCCCCGTTTGACCTGGCTCGTCTTCCACCCAGTAAGACTTTTGTAGCTGTTCCGGATCGTAAGAAGGTTCTTCTCTGGGGTCATTCATCCAAACTAGCCGGCCATGCAGGCCAGAAGAAGACCTTCCTGCTCATCCCCCGGCATTACTGGTGGCCTTCTCTACGCAAGGATGTTGCGGATTTCGTCACAGCTTGTTCCTCCTGTGCCCGTAACAAAGTTGCCAGGCATCTTTCCGCCAGCCGTCTCCTGCCTCTACCCGTACCTTCCGCTCCGTGGCAACACATTGCTATGGACTTTATTACGAATCTCCATGTTTCTGCCGGTTGTACTGTCATTTGGGTGGTCGCTGACCACTTTTCTAAAATGGCTCACTTCATCCCTCAGTCTGGTCTCCCGTCCGCATCTGTGCTGGCTAAGGACTTCATCCATCACATCTTTCGTCTCACAGCCTACCCCTCCACATTGTGTCTTATCGCGGGGTCCAGTTCACTTCGCGCTTCTGGAGAGCTACGTGTAAGCTGCTGGATGTCACCCTGGATTTCTCCTCTGCTTATCATCCTCAGTCCAATGGTCAAGTGGAACATATCAACCAGGTCCTTACCAGCTTTCTCCGGCATTTCGTCAATGCTCACCATAACGATTGGGTTGAGCTCCTACCTTGGGCTGAGTTCTCCTATAACAGCTATGAGAGTGAGTCTTCTTCCAAATCCCCGTTCTTTGTGGTCTACGGTCAACACCCCCGGATTCCGTTTCCCGTCTCCGCTTCTGTGGACAATCCTGCCGTGGAGTCTCTGGTCAGTGAATTTTCTACTATTTGGGAAGACACTAGATCCGCACTTCTTCGGTCCTCTGAGCGGATGAAGAAACATGCCGATAAGAGACGTCTGGATCCGCCTTAATTCCGTCCGGGAGACAGGGTCTGGCTCTCCTCCAAACATGTTCGGCTCAAAATATCATCGTATAAGTTGGGTCCGCGGTTCATCGACCCGTTTGAGGTTCTCAAGCAAATCAATCCCGTGGCTTACAAACTAAAACTCCCGGCCACCTTACGGATTCCCAACTCCTTCCACGTATCTCTCCTCAAACCAGTTGTTCTTAATTCTTTTTCTGATGATCCAGGTACCACTCCAGCTCCAGTCTCCGCTGAGGACGTCTATGAGGTAGAGAACATTTTGGCCACCAAAAGGGTAAGAGGAAAAACCTTTTTTCTGGTGGATTGGAAGGGGTTTGGCCCGGAGGAGAGGTCTTGGGAACCCAGGGAGAACATCCATGCTCCTCTTCTTCTTAAAGAATATCTTGTTGGCCTTAAAAAGAGGGGGCGTAAAGGGGGGGGTACTGTAGCATCGGGGTCTCTGCCCCCTGCCAGGCAGAGACGCCGTCCCCCTTTCCGCCGTGGTCCTGCTCCAGCGTCTTCCAGCCTCCCTGCTGTGGCTGCTGGTACACACAGCTTCCCTGGCTCTGTGATTAGGGCGCGCGCGCTCCCTCCTTCTTAAAGGGGCCGCGCACGCCGTCCTAAAAAGTCCCCGGCCAATGACCGGAGGACTTTCTCTATAAAAGGCACCTCCTCCAATATGGAGGTGCCTGTGCAAGGTTGTTGCTCTGTGATACTTACTTTGCTTCAGCCCTCAGGTCCTCTGCTAATCAGTCCTGTCCACCAGTCTGATCTTCAGTCCAGTCCACCAGTCTGACTACTTTTCAGCCCGACAGTCTGCCTACAGTCCAGTCCGCCAGTCTGTCTATGGGCTTTGCCCGCATGCTTACCTGGAAGCACCTGCCCGTTACCTGCCGTGCCCGCCAGCCTGCTTACCTGGAAGCACCTGCCTGTCACCTGCCATGTCCGCCCGCCTGCTTACCTGGAAGCACCTGCCTGTTACCTGCCGTGCCCGCTTGCCTGCTTACCTGGAAGCACCTGCCTATTACCTGTTGTGCCCGCCAGCTTGCCTACCTGGAGCACCTGTCTGGCTATCAGCCGAATCAGCCTGCCTGACTACCTGGACCACCCGTCAGCCTGCCTGCCGTGCTCTTCCGCTGTATCGGTCAGTTCCTGCCTTCTGACCCGTGGGAGTCACCTGCTCTCATACAAGGTCGGTCCCAGAGTGGCACCTAGTCCCTCTGCTCGGTCCCTCCCTGGTTCACGGAGTCGACTGAGCCACCGTGCGACCTGGGTCAGGCCGAGTAGATACTTAGTCATGCCCCTATGGTCCCTCCTTGCACCGCAGCACAGAGGTTCCACCACCTGGATCCGTAACACCCGCACTGTTTTGGCAGGTCGCAGAATTTTTTTTTCCACGAATGGGAAATTTTATCACTTTTACAAAAATATTTGTTTCTCCATTCATTCTCTTTGTAAACTGCTGGAAAAAGGCGAGTGCTGTGCTTAGCAGTGCCAATTGGAATAAATGAAGCAGTGGCAAGCATGTGCACTGCCGCTCCATTCTGAAAGGGACCAAAGTTTGCGGTCTCAGTGGTCAGACCCCCTCTGATCAATAAGTTGTCACCTCTCTTGATGATATATGATAACTTGTTTTAACTGTAGAACCCCTTTGAGTTAAGTTTAAATAGTGTGGTATATACAGTTGAAACCAGAAGTTTACATACACTATATAGAAAGACACATATGCATGTTTTCTCAATATCTGACATAAAATCAGAATAAATCTTTCCCGTTTTAGGTCTATTAGGATTAACATAATTTTTTGTGTTTGCCAAATGTCAGAATAATGAGAGAGATAGTGTGTTTAAAGCATTTTTATTACTTACTGCAAAGTCAAAAGTTTACATACACTAAGATTACTACGCCTTTAAACAATTCTGGACTGCCCATATGATGATGTCATGTGTTTGGAAGCTTCTGATAGAAATCAGCCAAGATATCAGGAAGAGAGCTGTGGACTTGCACAAGTCTGGCTCATCCTTGGGTACAATTTCAAGATACCTGAAGGTGCCTCGTTCATCTGTTCAACCAATTATACGCAAGTACAAATAAGATGGGAATGTCCAGCCATCATACCGCTCAGGAAGAAGATGGGTTCTGTGTCCCAGAGATGAACGTGCTTTGGTCCGACATGTGCATATCAACCCAAGGACAAAAGCAAAAAACCTTATGAAGATGATGGCGGAAGCTGGTAAGATTGTGTCAATATCCACAGTGAAACGAGTACTGTATCAACATGGGCTGAAAGGCCACTCTGTCAGGAAGAATCCATTACTCCAAAAGAAACATAAAAAGACAGATTAATGTTTGCAAATGCACACAGGAACAAAGACCTTAATTTTTGGAGATATGTCTTGTGGTCTGATGAAACTAAAATTGAACTTTTTGGGCATAATGACCATACGTTTGGAGGAAAAAGAGTGAAGCTTGGAAATCTAAGGACACCATCTCAACTGTGAAACACAGGGGTGGCAGCATCATGTTGTGGGGTTGTTTTGCTACAGGAGGGACTGGTGCACTTCACAAAATAGATGGCATCATGAGAAAAGAAGATTATGTGGCAATACTGAAGCAACATCTCAAGACATGAGCCAGGAAGTTAAAGTTTGGGCGGAAATGGGTCTTCCAAATGGACAATGACCCGAAGCATACTGCCAAAATGATAACAAAGTGGCTTAAGGATAACAAAGTCAATGTTTTGGAGTAGCTATCACAAAGCCCTGATCTCAATCTTATTGAAAATTTATGGGCAAAGCTGAAAAGGCAGGTGCGAGCAAGTGCGACCTACAAACCTGGATCAGTTACACCAGTTTTGTCAGGAGGAATGGGCCCCAATTCCGACCACCAATTGTGAGAAGTTTGTGGAAGGATATCCCAAACGTTTGACCCAAGTCATTTAGTTTAAGGGCAATGGTACCAAATACTAATGAAATGTATGTAAACTTTTGACTTTGCAGTAAGTAATAAAAATGCCTTAGAACATTCTCTTATTATTATGGCATTTGGCAAATATTAAAAATGATGGTAATCCTAATTGACCAAAAATGGGTAAGGTTTAATCTGATTTCATGTCAGATATTGAGAAAAACGTGCATATGTGTCTTTTTATATAGTGTATGTAAACTTCCGGTTTCAACTGCATGTGCTCACCGATCATAACGGAAAAAAAACGCCCACATAATTAAAAAGACCTCCCAATAGTACTACATATCTGCCCAAAGTGCATGTAAAACCACCAAAACCATTAATCAGGTAACAGACATCCTTCAAAAGTGTGACACCGGCATACGGACAAACATAGGCATCACCAGAGATAAGAACTGGCCCACCCAATGTGGACACATCACGGGAATGGGTGAGCATGTACACACTTCAACGCTCAAGACACACTACTTGTCAATTTAGTCCATGTGTTGGATAGGGAGATTGAGAAAGATAATCTTAAGCATAAAAAATGGAGGTGTAGCCAAAAGTTGGTAGGTATATGACAATCCAGAACCCATGCACATCCAAATATTATATATTTTGTTGGGGCAAAAACTGTGAGTGACAGAATCTAAAAAAAAAATCCAGAAAATCACATTGTATGATTTTGAAATAATTAATTTGCATTTTATTGCATGAAATAAGTATTTGATACAATAGAAAAACAGAACTTAACATTTGGTACAGAAACCTTTGTTTGCAATTACAGAAGACAGACGTTTCCTGTAGTTCTTGACTAAGTTTGCAGATATAGCAGCAGGGATTTTGGCCCACTCCTTCATACAGATCGTCTCGGTTCAACACTGAGTTTCAGCCCCCTCCAAAGATTTTCTATTCGGTTCAGGTCTGGAGACAGGCTAGGTCACTCCAGGACCTTGAAATGCTTCTTATGGAGCCACTCCTTAGTCGCCCTGGCTGCATGTTTCAGGTCATTGTCATGCTGGAAGACCTAGCTATGACCCATCTTCAATGCTCTTCCTGAGAGAAGGAAGTTGTTGGCGAAAATCTCGCGATACATGACCCCATCCATTCTCCCTTCAATACGATGAAGTTGTCCTGTCCCCTTTGCAGAAAAAGACCCCAAAGTATGATGTTTTCTCACCATGCTTCACGGTCAGGATGATGTTCTTGGGGGTTGTACTCATCCTCCTTTTTCCTCCAAAAATGGCGAGTGGAATTGATACCAAAAAGTTCTATTTTGGTCTCATCTGACCACATTACCTTCTTCCATGCCTCCTCTGGATCATCCAAATGGTCATTGGCGAACTTCAAATGGGCCTGGACATGTGCTTGCGTGAGCAGGGGGACCTTGCGTGCCCTGCAGGATTTTAATCCATGACGGCGTAGTGTGTTACCAGCGGTAATGTTTGAGACTGTGGCCCCAGCTCTCTTCAGGTCATTGACCAGGTCCTCCTGTGTAGTTCTGGGCTGATTCCTGACCTTTCTCAAAATCATCCCTACCCCACGAGGAAAGATCTTGCATGGTGCCCCAGACCGAGGAAGATTGACAGTCTTCTTGGTGTTTCTTCCATTTTTTAATAATTGCGCCAACAGTTGTGCCTCGTCACCAAGCTGCTTGCCTATTGTCTGGTAGCTAGTGATGAGCGAACGCGCTCGCCACTACTCGGTACTCACCCGAGCATCATGGTGCTCGACAAGCTCGGCGCGTATTTCCGGGTTGCTCGGGCGGGAACTCGGGTCCCCTCCCTGCATATTTGGCGCTCTTTAGAGAGCCAATGAACACGCACCGATTGCCTGCCATGCACTGTAATGCTGGCCGCACAGCGTCATCAGGTCTATATAAGACCTGGCGCCGCCATGCTCGTCACAGTCACTCCAGATCAGACAGTGTAGGGAGAGCTGCTGCTGTGTCAGGGAGAGATTTAATCGTGTATTAGGTAGTGTAGGGAGAAAAAATGTACATTACACATATCCATCTTAACAAACAGTCCTTTTGAAGACTAACTAATCCATCTGCAGAGATATCAAGCAGGCAGTGTATATAGGCAGGCAAGCAGGGTATATAACAGACTGCAGTGCACATAGGACAAGAGGCTCCATTCCAGTTCTGCCTTCTGCTGCTGTTATATTTCTAGAAATAGGCCCAGGTCTCAGGGGCCAGGAATAATTTTTTTGGGATCTTAATCCTCATAATTTGCTTAAAAAGCAATCCAGAGAACACAGTTTTTCTGCGCCATTTTCTTGTTGGCACTGCAGAATACAGCCAGGTCCTTTCCATATTACAGCGCTAAAAATACAGCTATTTAAAACTGTGTTATCTCCGTCACACGGATCACATATACGTTGTCAGAAAATACTGCCATTTTTTTTGCCTCCATTAAAAATTTCTTTCAGTGTGTCAGCAAAGTTTTTGACACTGGTTTGCTGTTCAAAACAGTTACCTACAGGCCAGGTATCTAAAACTGTGTTTTCTCCGTCACACGGATTACATATACATTTTCACAAAATACTGCCATTTCTGGCCTCCATTAAAAAAAAATTTCAGTGTGTCAGTGAAGCAATTCACAGCAGATTGCTGTTCAAAATAGTTATCTACAGGCCAGGTATTTAAAACTGTGATTTCTGCGTCAATCACACGGATCACATATAAGTTCACTCCAAACTCAGCCATTTGTAGCGAGCGTGGAAGATACTCTCCTCCATTTAAAATGGGCAAGGCACGTGGCAAGGGACGGGGAACTGGACATGATGGTAATGGTGCATGCAGAGGCCGAAGTCAAGGCCGTGGGCAAGCCGAAATTGTGCCACAACAAACATCCACATCTTCTCGCCTGACCTTCCTGTCCCAATTTCAAGGGGACCGCAGCACACCACTATTGAACCCAGAGCAGTGTCAAAAGGTTATTGGTTGGATAGCGGATAATGCTTCCAGTCACTTAGCCACCACCACCACCTTGTCTTCCACACGGTCAAGTCTCAGTAGCCGTGAGTCTGGACCGCATATTCCTCAGCCTAATCCTCCTTCCTCCCACCATGCCGAGTACCCAGAGACAACTGATCCCACACTTGGACACTCTGAAGAGCTGTTCACTTTTCCATTTATAGATTCGGGCCTCTCGCCCGGTCCACTTGAAGCGAGGCAAGAGGAGATCGCGTGTAGCGATGCCCAAATATTTGAGCAGCCACGGTCACATGAAGGCGATGGTTGGAAAGTGTCACAAGAGGTGGACGATGATGAGACACAATTGCCAGAAAGTCAGGAGGAGGACCAGGTTGCGTAAGTGGAAGAAGAGGTTATGGACGATATAGTAACTGACCCAACCTGGCAGGAGGACAAGCAGAGCAAGGACAGCAGCACACAGGGGGAGGGAGGCAGAGCACCCCAACAGGCAGGAAGAAGCAGTGTGGTGGCCGCAGACAGAAGGCAGGCAACACGAAGGAAGTTGCAGGTACAACTGTTAGGTCTTCCCGAGTCTGGTTGTTTTTCTAAAACATCTGCCGATAACCCCAAAAAGGCCATTTGCACCACCTGCCAGGCCATCATCAGCAGGGGAGGCAAAACGACCAGCCTGACCACCACCAGCATGATCAGGCACATGGCAGCAAAGCACCCGACTTTGTGGGCTGAACCCCAGGGTCAAGGAACAGTGTCTGCGGGTGGCACCATTGCTTCTTCCGCTGTTGTGGATGCAAGCCGATCCCCTGTCCATGGTGCATGCGAAGATGCCTCCTGCCCTGCACCTGTCGTTGCACACTCTCAAGTAGCAGCATCAGGAAGCACGTCCATGTCCTTGTCCCAGCGCAGCGTTCAGTTGTCCATACCCCAGTCCTTGGAACGCAAACGCAAATATGCAGCCAACACCCCACAGGCCAAGCTACTAAATTCTCACATTTCACGACTGCTTGCGCTCGAAATGTTGCCTTTTAGGCTCGTGGAGATGGAAGCATTCCGCAACCTGATGGTGGCGACCGTCCCGAGTCGCCACTATTTCTCGTGGTGTGCCGTCCCCGCATTACACAAGCATGTGTCCCAACACATTAGCCGTGCTCTCAACAACGCAGTTACCGGTAAAGTCCACCTAACCACGGACATGTGGACAAGTGCTTGTGGGCAGGGATGGTACATCTCGCTGACGGCACATTGGGTTAACATAGTGGAAGCCGGGACCCAGTCGGACCTTGGGACTGAACACGTACTCCCAACGCCAAGGATTGCGGGTTGCCCCCACGGTCTACAGCTCCTGCACCTCATTCTCCTCAGCCTCCTCCTCCGCTTCAGCCTCCATCTCCGAAATGACCACATCAGTCACAAGCTGGAAGCACTGCAGCACTGCCTCGGCCAAGCGGCAACAGGCTGTGCTGAAGCTAATATGCTTAGGTGAAAAAACGCACAATGCTGAAGAGCTGTGGACAGCTCTGAAAGAGCAGGAAGATCTGTGGCTCACACCGCTGAACCTACAGCCAGGCATGGTCGTGTGTGACAATGGCCGGAACCTGGTGGCGGCTCTGAGGCGAGGCGAGCTCACACACGTACCATGCCTGGCCCATGTGCTTAACCTCGTGGTTCAGCGATTTCTCAAATCCTACCTGGAGCTGCCGGATCTGCTTGTCAAAGTCCGCCGCCCTTGCAGTGTTTCAGCAGCGTTTGCAGCTTCCGGCTCACAGACTGGTGTGTGATGTCCCCACGCGTTGGAACTCTACACTGCAGATGTTGGGAAGGATTTGTGAGCAGAAGAAGGCAGTTGTTGAGTACTAGCATCAACAAGGCCGTCGGTATTCAGTTCAGACTCCACACATAAGACCTCAGGAGTGGACATGGATGTCAGACATATGTACCATCCTTCAAAACTTTGAGGACTCCACCAAGATGGTGAGCGGCGATGACGCCATAATTAGCATCACCATCCTGCTTCTCTGTCTTCTGAAATTATCTCTGCTCACAATCAAAGAGGATGCATTGCAGGCGGAGCACGATGAGATGGAGCAAGGAACCATACAGGGTGATTACACACAACCAAGTCTCATCTCATCCCAATGTGGATTGGGTGACAATGAGGAAGAGGAGGAGGAGGAGGAAGGACAGGAGCTAGTTTCATGCACTATAGACGGTACTACCTGCACAGCTGTCATACCGTCTGTTCAGCGTGGATGGCAAGAGGACAGAGAGGAGGAGGAGTAGGAGAGCATGGTCAGTCATCCTCTTGGTGAGGACACGGAAGTCTTGCCTGTTAGTAGTCTGGCACGCATGGCTGAGTTTATGTTACGCTGTCTTTCCCATGACCCTCATGTTCTCAAAATTTTGGATGACAGCCATTACTGGTTGGTGACACTTCTAGACCCACGCTACAAGGAGAACTTTATATCTCTTATTCCTGAGGCGGACAGGTCTACAAAAATGGGGCTGTACCAGAAGGCCCTTGTTGCGGAACTATTAAAAAAATTCCCATCTAAAAACGCTGGCGGCAGAGGGCACACTTCGTTGGACAACCAAGGAGTACAGGCGAGAGAGACACAACTTCAATCCAGCAGAGGCAGGGGAACACTGTCAAAGTTCTGGGAGAGTTTTCTCAGACCTTCCCATTGGACAGGCCCTGAGGCGCGGGGTACTCTCACAAGGAGTGCAAACTTAGGGAAGATGCTGAGGGAGTACCTTGCCGACCGTACCAACGTCCTCCGTGATTCCGCTGGGCCTTATAATTATTGGGTATCCAAGCTGGATACGTGGACTGAACTGTCTCTCTATGCCTTGGAGGTCCTGGCCTGCCCTGCCGCCAGCGTTTTATCAGAGCGGGTTTTTAGTGCCGCTGGTGGAATTATAACTGATAAGCACATCCGCCTGTCAACTGAAAATGCTGACAGGCTGACTCTTATAAAAATGAACAAGGGCTGGATTGGGCCAGACTTCTCAACACCACCGAATGATAGCAGCGTAACATAAACTCCAATCCAGTGTCTTTTCTTGAGAGGTGTATTCCCATGCACCTTTTCACACCCACACATGGGTATACGATTCCTGATTTTGGCTATTTGCTCTTGTCCTCCTCCTTCTCCTCATCCTCCACCACCATATCACCATGGTGACCGTGGTCCGTGATGCAACACCTACCTAATTTTTTTAAAGGGTGTTTATGATGCCCGTAAAAAAAAATTTTGATACAGTATGTTCATGTATACCCCCTAGGGGTAAATGTTTGTCAGCTCATAAACTTAGTGCATGGGCATTACAAGTATAGGAGGCCCGCTCCTTTCTAATGGGAACATTTTTTTATGAGGCCCTCCTCCACGTCTCTTCCAAGGGGCATTGAAGTGCCTCCAAATTTTTGGCAGCCCTTGCATTCACTGCATAGGCCAACACTATGGGAGACTCTCTCCTTTCTAATGGGAATTTGTTGTTACTGTGGCCCTGCTCTATGTGTCTTTAAATTCTTAGTGGGGTTTTTCCTAAAATTAGTCAGCCATTGGACTCACTGCATACACTATAACTGTATAGCAGACCCTCTCCTTTCTAATGGGAACATGTCATACCTTGTTACTGTGGCCCTCCTTTGTGTGTCTTTAAATTCTTAGTGGGGTTTTTCCTAAAATTAGTCAGCCGTTGGACTCACTGCATACCCTATAACTGTATAGCAGACCCTCTCCTTTCTAATGGGAACATGTCGTACCTTGTTACTGTGGCCCTGCTCCGTGTGTCTTTAAATTCTTAGTGGGGTTTTTCCTAAAATTAGTCAGAAGTTGGACTCACTGCATACCCTATAACTGTATAGCAGACCGTCTCCTTTCTAATGGGAACATGTCATACCTTGTTACTGTGGCCCTCCTTCGTGTGTCTTTAAATTCTTAGTGGGGTTTTTCCTAAAATTAGTCAGCTGTTGGACTCACTGCATACCCTATAACTGTATAGCAGACCCTCTCCTTTCTAATGGGAACATGTCGTACCTTGTTACTGTGGCCCTGCTCCGTGTGTCTTTAAATTCTTAGTGGGGTTTTTCCTAAAATTAGTCAGAAGTTGGACTCACTGCATACCCTATAACTGTATAGCAGACCGTCTCCTTTCTAATGGGAACATGTCATACCTTGTTACTGTGGCCCTCCTTCGTGTGTCTTTAAATTCTTAGTGGGGTTTTTCCTAAAATTAGTCAGCTGTTGGACTCACTGCATACCCTATAACTGTATAGCAGACCCTCTCCTTTCTAATGGGAACATGTCGTACCTTGTTACTGTGGCCCTGCTCCGTGTGTCTTTAAATTCTTAGTGGGGTTTTTCCCAAATTTTGCCAGCCCTTGCAGTCACAGCATGGGCATTACCACTATAGGAGACCCGCTCCTTTATAATGGAAACATTTTTTTTACTGAGACCCTCCTCTATGTCTCTTCAAAGGGGTATTGGTTGCGTCCAAATTTTTGGCAGCCCTTGCAGTCACTGGATACCCAATAAAAGTATAGGAGACCCACTTGTTAATAATGGGAACAACAAAGCATAGCCGGCTGATGGCTCTCTAACAATAGCTAGGGCCGACAGCTGGCCTTTTAAGAATAGTAAGGGCCATCTGATGTCCCTATAAAAATAGGCTTTATGACTTTCAGAGTCCCTCCATCATAAATAAAACAGGAATTGTCTGATGATGTGTCACACACCACATTGCCAGCTAAGGTTGTAAAATGTTAAAATGACATTTCCCAGTGAATGCATTTGTCTTAAAAAAAAGCTTGAAAAAAACAAAACAATAGGATCTTTGTTTAGTATAAAAAACAGCGTCACCAATTTAACAACAATGTAATCACATTGTTCAGCTCATGCACCTCCTCTTCCATCTCCGAAATGACTACATCAGTCACAAGCTGACAGCACTGCAGCACTGCCTTGGCCAAGCGGCAACAGGCTGTGCTGAAGATAACATGCTTAATGCTTAATTGACAAACCTCGCAGCGCTGCAGAGTTGTTGAAAGCTGTAACACAGCAGCCTGATCTGTGGCTCTCACCGCTGAACATACAGCCAGGCATGGTCGTGTGTGACAATGGGCGGAACCTGGAGACGGAGAAATGACAGCCGGGGTAGATACGGTTTCCCTCTATGCCAGTCCTTTCACCGAGCTAAAGAATATGGCTGTGGTGAAATACAACCCACTGAGAAGCTGTTTCAGATTGAAAAACATAGTGCCCTCCAGAGGATTTGATTCTGAGGGCTAACCTTTCTCCCCCGCTCAAGAGCCCCATAGCAGCTGCAAAGTTAGCGCTATCATGAACTCTCCTGAGGTAGAAGCCAAGGCACACCAGAGGATTCTCTGGTGGGACCGTGCAACCCTGCCGAGAAGCAGTCCCGGCTAAGAAAAGTGTGTGGAAAGGTTCCCGGACACTCTATGGCTGCTTTTTTACTGAGTTGAAAACCCACGCAAACACGGGGAGAACATACAAAGTCATTGCAGATGTTGTCCTTGCTGGGATTTGAACCAAGGATCCCAGCGCTGCAAGTCTTCAGTGCTAACCACTGATCCAATGTGCTGCCGTTTACCCTCTAATATCTAACAGGCTGGAGAAACTTGCACCTGCTGCCCCTCTATCTTCAGATCCTTTGTGAGAAAATGTATTTTGGCAGCCACTCAGTCTACCAAATAAAATTCCTGAGAAGGAAATTGGGGATGGCTTCGCTACTGGTACTGGGGGCAGTGCTAATACCATAGCGTCGTACCATAGTTTGCTGGAAATATTCCAGGCTGGTAGGAGGCAAGCAAATTCCCACAGAAAAGTACCAACAGTAATGTTCAGGGACCCGCGCTTGTAGAAGACGGAGGCAACACCGGGAGAAATAGTGACAGCTGGGGACCGAGTATGGACATGAGGCATGAGGCATGTGGTTGTGAAAAGCTTCCGCCTCCACGAGCCTAAAAGGCCACATTTCAAACGCAAGCAGCTTTACAGGACTTCCTGTGAGAAATGACATGCAGGCTAGATAGGGTTTCCCTCTATGCCAGTCCTTTCACCGAGCTAAATATAACTGTCAGCAAAAAAAGTTGTGGACTGGCTCCGTACCATCCCTGGCCACATTCACTTGTCCACGTGTTTGTGGTTAGGCGGTCCTTCCCAGTAAGTGCACTGGGGAGGGCACGGTTAATGTTGTGGGACCCGTGCTTGTGGAAGGCGGAGGCGATACCGGGAAATATAGAGGCAGCTGGGGTCCGAGTATGGACACCCAGCCGCTGCCGGCATGAGGCTGTGAAAAGCTTCTGCCTCCACGAGCTTAAAAGACCATATTTCAAGTGCAAAAAACTGCCCAGAAATCTGG
This sequence comes from Phyllobates terribilis, assembly GCF_046119375.1. NCBI lineage: Eukaryota > Metazoa > Chordata > Amphibia > Anura > Dendrobatidae > Phyllobates > Phyllobates terribilis. The sequence goes on from NW_027362768.1 coordinate 21,003,786, forward strand.
CAGTTTAGTGTTGCGGCCTGTGGGTGGGTGGGTGTCTGGCTGCATACTTGCACTTGCGTTCCAAGTAACAGAAAACTAAGCAGATGGTGGCCTCTATCATCATCATGGCCTCACCTCGGCACTATGAACTCTCCTGAAGGAGAAGCCAGGGCCCGTCGGGGGAGTCTCCGGTTCTCTGGTGGGCCCGTCCAACCCTGCAGAAAAGCAGCCCTGGCTGAGAAAAGTGTGGGGGAAGGTTCCCGGACAATCTATGGCTGCTTTTTTAATGTGGATCGGCCATGCTTATGCATGTTATTTCTCAAACCGCATTAGAGATCAGGCCATTGTCCAACTCTGTATTCAAGAAATGAAATGCCCAAAGAAAGATGTGTGTGTGTCAAAGCACCACCGACAAGGGCGAGTTGATGTTGGACGGGCTACCATTGCTTCTGCAACAAGCAGCATTACGGGACTTCCAGTGAGAAATGACATGCAGGGTAGATAGGGTTTCCCTCTATGCCAGTCCTTTCACCGAGCTAAATACAACTGTCAGCAAAAAAAGTTTTGGACTGGCTCCGTACCGTCCCTGGCCACATTCACCTGTCCACGTGTTTGTGGTTAGGTGATCCTTCCCAGTAAGTGCACTGGGGAGGGTACGGGTAATGTTGTGGGACCCGTGTTTGTGGAAGGCGGAGGCGATACCGGGAAATATAGTGGCGGCTGGGGACCGAGTATAGACACCCGGCCGCCACTGGCATGAGGTTGTGAAAAGCTTCCGCCTCCACAAGATTAATAGGCCACATTTCAAGTGCAAGCAGCTGTCAAAAATTTGGCAGTATAGTATTGCAGCCTGTGGGTGGGTGGGTGGCTGACTGCCTGCATACTTGTGCTTGCACTCCAAGGAATGGGGTAGGGACAACTGAAAGCTGCAGTGGGACAAGAACATGGACGGTGATTGTTGCAAGTCTGCAATGACAGGTGCATGGCTGGAGGCATCTTCGCATGCGCCAAGGATCATTTATGATGGGCAATGCTGAAATATTGATCATTTCATGAACACAGAATGGTCAGGTTTTGGCAAGACAAAAGTTTTGTTGCCCACAGAAAGTAATGTGATATTCAAACAAATAATTATCTTAAAATACAAATATATGTTGCATAACTTTGGTGAATGAAATTGTGCTGTTATTAGAGTCATATTTAATATTTTGTGTGACTTCCATGAGCTTGAAGGACTGCATCCATGCGGTTCAACAATGATTCATACAATTTATTAATGAAGTCATCAGGAATACCAGAGAATGCCGTTCGTCTTACATGCCTCCCAGAGTTCATATAGATTCTTTGGTTTTGTCTTCCAAGCTTCCTCTTTCATCCTACCCTAAACATGCTGAATGATGTTCATGTCTGGTGACAGGGCTAGACAGTCCTTGTGCACCTTGATCTTTTTTGCCTGGAGGAACTTTGTTGTAGAGATGGATGTATGAGATGGAGCACCATCCTGCTGCAGAATTTGACCCCTTTTATGATTTGGAATGTAAGAGGTAGCTAATACTTCTTGATATTTTAGGCTATTAATATTGCCTTCCAATTTGCAAATGTTTCGCACACCCTCATACTGAATGTAACCCCAGACCATGATCTTTCCACCACCAAATGTAACTGTTTTCTGGGTGTATTTTGGATCCATACGGGCTCCAGTAGGTCTCCTGCAGTATTTGCAGCGGCTGTGGTGTAATCCTACTGAAGATTCATCAGAGAAATCCACCTTCTGCCACTTTTCCAGCGTCCATCTGTTTAGCAGGCTGTGGGACTTTGCAAATGCTTTTTATTTGCCTTTTGTTTTGTGTTGGCTTCTGGGCACTGATTCGACCATGGAGACCATTTCGAGACAGAATCCTACAAACTGTTCTAGTTGACACAGGGACTTGAGGTGACCAGGCCTGTTGGAGCTCTGCTGCAGTGGAAGAGGGGATTGCTTTGGATTTTCTAAGATTTTCTAACCAACAAACGTTCCTCCTGAGCAGTTGTCTTGCCGGGTCTGCTGGACCTGGGCTTGTCAAACACATCTCCAGTCTTTTCAAATCTTTTTTTAATTCTTGTACTTGAAGCTAAGACACATTAAAGGTGCCAGCTACCTCTGCAGTGCATCTGGTCTCCAGCCTCTTGATAATTAAGGCTTTGGTCGCAGCGTGGATTTTTGGCATATTGTCAGAGCTCAAGTTGCAGTTCAAGTGAAGGTCTGGGGTGCTGGGTTTCTTTTTATACACACCCACTAATTAACCGATCATTTACTGAGCACTGGTGAGGATGTAAACTAGGAATTGGGTGCATTATATCATCAGGCGACAAAACTTTTGTCTTGCCAAAATCTGACCATTCTGTGTTCATTAAATGATCAATATTTCAGCATTGATGCCAATTTATATTCTTAACGTAAACCAAATTTGGGAGGGTTTCAGCTTTCAATAGAGTAATTTATAAAACCAATGGATGAATTTAACGTCAGGTTATAAGCTTTTATTTACATAACATGGATAAGCGACATAACTTCTGTCAGGGAGGGTACAGTATGTTCCAACTTGAGACAATATCAAATCGAATTCATTTATTCTTCAAAACGCAATTCAAATGGCAGGGCATCATAGTAACGTGCCAAGATGGGCTGTAGTCTGAAGAAACGCAGCTCCGGACATCCATGTCTCAACTGACAGAAGACCAGTATCATAAGCACACATACGTCAGTGAGCTGAGTAGAAGGGCTGAGACATCAGAAGAAATAAATCTCAGCTGATAGAGCACAAAGGATTTCTTTCTCCAGTCTCACTCCTCCATGCACAACCAGCTGTGGAGAAAATTTACTTCTTCTTGAACAGGTCTTCTACAACAGTTTTGGTATGTGTGCTTATGACGCAGCTCCTTTATCAGTTGAGGCAGAGGTTTATGGAGCTGTGTTTCTTCAGACAACAGTCCATCCTGAAATGTGACTTGGATGAAATACCATTTGAATTATGTGACTGGGGACATTTTACTACATTCTTGGAGAACTACTTTTAGAGGGGTAGTAAATTCATATGTTAGGACGGGTAAGCTACAAACTTAAATTACTTCCAATCTCTTATATATTCTTGCTCATTATAAGGTAGGGGCAGCACTCCAATGAATCAGGCAAAAAAATATTGGACTCACCAAAACTTAAACATTTCAGCTGTCTCAATGCAGCCTTTTTCATGCATACAAACATGGATGGATAAATCTATTCTACCCTGGAGCCTATAAAATAGCATAATGTATAATGAGAACCCCTACTAACAGGGTCAAAATATTAAAAAAAAATAATCAAATAAAAAAATAAAAAAAATGAAAATAAAGAAAAAAAACAATAGAAAATGAATCAGGATATTAAAGCCTTTCATGAAGGCCATACTAATATGTGAGAGGCAAACCATCCATCCAATATAAAGAAAAGGAAAGAAATAATATTAAATAGCAACCTAAATTTAAAAAAAAATCAAAACATCAAAAAGGCTTCAGATAAGTGTAGAGATTGGCAAGATAACCGTTCCACATAACAAACATTGTTTCTTTTCTGTAAAGACAAAAAAGGCAACAATTTACAGACAAACATATAAGTTTTTATATACAGTTGTGCTCAAAAGTTTACATACCCCGGCAGAATTTTTCCTTTCTTGACAGTGTTTCAGAGAATATGAATGATAACGAAAAAACTTTTTTCCACTCACGGTTATTGGTTGGGTGAAGCCATTTATTGTCAAACTACTGTGCTTCCTCTTTTTAAATCTTAATGACAACCAAAAACATCCAAATGACCCTGATCAAAAGTTCACATACCCCATTTCTTAATACCATGTATTGCCCCCTCTAACATCAATGACAGCTTGAAGTCTTTTGTGGTAATTGTGGATTAGGTTCTTTAATTTCTCAGATGGCAAAGCTGCCCATTCTTCTTGGCAAAAAGCCTCCAGTTCCTGTAAATTCCTGGGCTGTCTAGCATGAACTGCATGTTTGAGCTCTCCCCAGAGTGGCTCAATGATATTGAGGTCAGGAGACTGAGATGGCCACTCTAGAAACTTCACTTTGTTCTGCTGTAGCCAATGACAGGTTGACTTGGCCTTGTGTTTTGGATCGTTGTCATGTTGGAAAGTCCTAGTACGTACCATGCGCAGCATCGGGGCTGATGAGTGCAAATTTGCCTCCAGTATTTGCTGATAACGTGCTGCATTCATTTTTCCTTCAACTTTTACTGTTTCCTGGGCCTTTGTAGCTCACACCCCCCAAACATCAGCGATCCAACTCTGTTCTTTACTGTAGGAATGGTGTTCCTATCTTGATAGGCCTTGTTGACCTCTCTCCAAATGTAACATTTACGGTTGTGGTCAAAAAGTTTAATTTTGGTCTCATCACTCCAAATGACCTTGTTCCATAAGTTTTAAGGCTTGTCTCTGTGCTGTTTGGCGTATTGTAGGCGAGATACTTTGTGGCATTTGTGCAGTAATGGCTTTCTTCTGGCGACTCAACCATGCATTTTTCTTCAAGTGCCTCCTTATTGTGCATCTTGAAACAGCCACACCGCTAGTTTTCAGAGTCCTAAATTTCAGCTGATGTTATTTGTCGGTTTTTCTTTGCATCCCGAACAATTTTCTTGGCAGGTGTGGCCGAAATTCTTGTTGTTCTACCTGACCGTGGTTTGGTTTTTACACAGCCCATGATTTTCCATTTGTTAATCACAGTTTGAATGCTGCTGACTGCCATTATCAATTCTTTGGATATTTTTTTTTGTATCCCTTTCCTGTGTTATACAGTTCAACTAACTTTTCCCGTAGATCCGTTGACAATTCTTTTGCTTTCCCCATGACTCACAATCCAGAAATTTCAGTGGCTGGATGAAATATGCAAGAGTCTGTCTGGATCCCAGAAACTCACCAGGGTATGTGAACTTTTGATCAGGGTCATTTGGATGTTTTTGGTTGTGATTAAGATTTAAAAAGAGAAAACACAGTAGTTTGACAATAAATGGCTTCACCCAACGAATAACCATGAGTGGAGAAAAAGTTTTTTGGTTATCATTCATATTCTCTGAAACAAGGCCAAGAATGGAAAAATTCTGCCAGGGTATGTAAACTTTTGAGCACAACTGTATCACATTTCAAACTATCCTCATAGATAACCTTCAAATCCAGCTAAGATACAGCATGCAACACGCATATATAAAAGTTTGGGCACCCCTGGTCAAAATTACTGTTATTGAACAGTTAAAGGGGGCGTCCGGTACTTTAAAAAAAAAATGGCAGTGTATTTTAATGATAAATACAACTTACTTTCTAATTACCTTGCTCTGCTGATACTGCCTGTGAGCGGCGCTATCAGTGGCCGCTCACAGGCAGCACGTGACCCCACGCTGACGTCACGACAAGTGAGGCGTGACTCAGCGCTGAGGTCCCCGCGGTGGCTGCTGGGTTGTGGGCGGGGTTATTCCCCTGCGTCACACCCAGCATCCACCGCGCGCTTTCCCAGTGAATGAGGACAGGGAGAGAGCGCGGTTGATGCCGGATGTGACGCAGGGGAATAACCACGCCCACAAACCAGCAGTCACTGGTGGAGCGCGGAAGAGGGACCCCCGTCGGCAGCCGCAACTTGTCGTGATGTCAGCGGATGTCGGCGCCGGCTGCAGCCGGGGGTCACGTGCTGCCTGTGAGCTGCCACCGATAGCACAACTTGTTTTATATGGACAATCCCTTGGAAGGCGTTGTCCACTACTCGAACAACCATATCTCAATCAGCATGTTTGCCCCCACTAAAATAACAAAACCTATGGTCACCTGCGGTGCCCGGGATCACGTGACAATCAGCGCTGGTTTCACTCTCCCCACCTTCAGACGAATCAAACATCAAGAAGAAGTGAGTGGCCAGCCGCAGCTCTAGCTTCCTCTTGATGTCTAATTCGTGACAGCTCTACATTAATGACAGCTCTATATTACATTCTATATACAAAGCCTTGAAAAAGTATTCATGAACTTTTCCATTTTTTTCCATGTTATACCCACATATTTAAATTTAGTTTATTGGGATTTTATGTGATTACCAATACAAAGTAGCAAGTATTTATTTAAGTGTAGAGAAAATGATACATGGTTTTCTAATCATTTAAAAAAAAAATATATATATATATATATATATATACAGTACAGACCAAACACACCTTCTCATTTAAAGATTTTTCTGTATTTTCATGACTTTGAAAATTGTACATTCACATTGAAGGCATCAAAACATCAAAACTATGAATTAACACATGTGGAATTATATACTTAGCAAAAAAGTGTGAAACAACTGAAAATATGTCTTATATTCTAGGTTCTTCAAAGTAGCCACCTTTTGCTTTGATGACTGCTTTGCACACTCTTGGCATTCTCTTGATGAGCTTCAAGAGGTAGTCACCGGAAATGGTTTTCACTTCACAGGTGTGCCCTGTCAGGTTTAATAAGTGGGATTTCTTGCCTTATAAATGAGGTGGGACCATCAGTTGTGTTGTGCAGAAGTCTGGTGGATACACAGCTGATAGTCCTACTGAATAGACTGTTAGAATTTGTATTATGGCAAGAGAAAAGCAGCTAAGTAAAGAAAAATGAGTGGCCATCATTACTTTAAGAACTGAAGGTCAGTCAGTCCGAAAAATTGGGCAAACTTTGAAAATGTCCCCAAGTGCAGTTGCAAAAACCATCAAGCGCTACAAAGAAACTGGCTCACATGAGGACCGCCCCAAGAAAGGAAGACCAAGAGTCACCTCTGCTTCTGAGGATAAGTTTATCCGAGTCACCAGCCTCAGAAATCACAGGTTAACAGCAGCTCAGATTAGAGACCAGGTCAATGCCACACAGAGTTCTAGGAGCAGACACATCTCTACAACAACTGTTAAGAGGAGACTTTGTGCAGCAGGCCTTCATGGTAAAATAGCTGCTAGGAAACCACTGCTAAGGACAGGCAACAAGCAGAAGAGACAAGTTTGGGCTAAATAACACAAGGAACGGACATTAGACCAGTGGAAATCTGTGCTTTGGTCTGATGAGTCCAAATTTGAGATCTTTGGTTCCAACCACCGTGTCTTTGAGCGACGCAGAAAAGGTAAACGGATGGACTCTACATGCCTGGTTCCCACCGTGAAGCATGGAGGAGGAGGTGTGATGGTGTGGGGGTGCTTTGCTTGTGACACTGTTGGGGATTTATTCAAAATTGAAGGCATACTGAACCAGCATGGCTACCACAGCATCTTGCAGCAGCATGCTATTCCATCCGGCTTGCGTTTAGTTGGACTATCATTTATTTTTCAACAGGACAATGACCCCAAACACACCTCCAAGCTGTGTAAGGGCTATTTGACCAAGAAGGAGAGTGATGGGGTGCTACACCAGATGACCTGGCCTCCACAGTCACCAGATCTGAACCCAATCGAGATGGTTTGGGGTGAGCTGGACCGCAGAGTGAAGGCAAAAGGGCCAACAAGTGCTAAGCATCTCTGGGAACTCCTTCAAGATTGTTGGAAGGCCATTTCCGGTGACTACCTCTTGACGCTCATCAAGAGAATTGCAAGAGTGTGCAAAGCAGTCATCAAAGCAAAAGGTGGCTACTTTGAAGAACCTAGAATATAAGACATATTTTCAATTGTTTCACACTTTTTTATTAAGTATATAATTCCACGTGTGTTAATTCATAGTTTTGATGCCTTCAGGGTTATAGGAAGTTTCGCCCCCAGCAGTTCGCCCCAGCAATTTGCCCCCAGCAGTTCGTCCCCATCTGTTCGCCCCCAGGTACATTTCACCGCTGCACATTTCGCCCCTATCATTTCGCCCCCAGGAAGATTCGCCCCCGCACATTTCACCCCTGCACGTTTCGCCCCCGGACGGGGGTGAACTAGGGGCGATATGTGCGGGGGTGAGATGTGTGGGGGCAAAATATCCTGGGGGCCAAATGCTGGGGACGAAATGTGCGGGGGCGAAATGTACCCAGGGGCGAATTGCTGGGGGCGAACTGCTGGGGGCGAAACATCCAATTCCCATCTAATATTGTGATACCTGGATATGTGTAACGGGTCCGGGAGGCGGAACCTCTGAGCTACTATACAAGGGGGCGGCCCTTTTAAGGGAGCGGGTGGCAGTCTCTGGGTGAACGGACAGGGAGTTACGGCAAGTGATCAGGGCAGTCTCTGGGTAAGGGGTAGGTACGACCTGTGATGGCGGAACCTCCGGGTAGGCTAGCAGGCAGATGGTAGATGTGTGCTCCCAGGTGAGCAAGCGAGAGTCTCTGGAATAGCAGGTGGTCACGGCACGTGACGGCGGAACCTCCGGGCTGGCAGGCAGGTAGGTAACGGAGAAGCGCTCCCAGGTGAGCGGGCAAGAGTCTCTGGAATAGCTGGTGGTCACCGCACGTGACAACGGGACCTCCGGGCTGGCAAGCAGGCAGGTAACGGAGATGCGCTCCCAGGTGAGCGGGCAAGAGTCTCTGAGATAGCTGGTGGTCACAGCACGTGACAACGGAGCCTCCGGGCTGGCAAGCAGGCAGGTAGCGGAGAAGCGCTCCCAGGTGAGCGGGCAAGCTGGTCCATAGACAGACTGACCGGAGTTGTAAGGCAGACCGTCGGACCTCAGGCAAGCAGGCAGGTATCTGATGTGCGCTCCCAGGTGAGCGGACAAGTTGGTCCTTAGACAGACTGACCGGAGTTGTAAGGCAGACTGTCGGACCTCAGGCAGGCAGGCAGGTAACAAGTATTCAGGCAGGAATCAGGCAGGTAACTAGCAGGAAACTGGCAGGAAACTGGCAGGTAACTGGCAGGTAACTGGCAACGGGACCTGAGGGCTGAAGCACAGGTGAGACACAGGTGCAAACAACATTGCTCGGGCACCTCCATTTTGGAGGAGGTGCCTTATATATGATGAAGTCCTCCGGCCATTGGCCGGGGACTCTTTAGGGCGGCGCGCGCGGCCCCTTTAAGAGGAGGGAAGCGCGCGCGCGCCCTAAGCACAGGGGCCGGGAAGGAGCGCGCGCTGAGAGCAGAGCAGGAGGAGGACGCCGGGACGGAGCGCGCGCTGACAGCAGAGCGGGGAGAGGGCGCCGGGACGGAGCGCGCGCTGACAGCAGAGCGGGGAGAGGACGCCGGGACGGAGCGCGCGCTGACAGCAGAGCGGTGAGGGGAGCAGCGTCCCTGCCTAGCAGAGGGCAGGGACGCCAGCGCTACAGTACCCCCCCCTTTAGGCCCCCCCTTTTTTAGGCCAGACAGAAATTTAGCTAGGATGAGAGGGGCATGGATATTCTCCCGGGGCTCCCACGTTCTCTCCTCAGGACCAAACCCCCTCCAATCTACCAAGAAAAAGGTCTTTCCTCTTACCCTTTTGGTGGCAAGAATGTTCTCTACCTCAAACTCGTCCTCAGCAGAAACCGGAGCAAGAGGCGTACCTGTAGACTTAGGAAAAGAGTTAAGTACCACAGGTTTGAGGAGAGATACATGGAAGGAGTTAGGGATCCGTAAGTTGACCGGGAGTTTCAATTTATAGGCCACCGGGTTGATCTGACTGATAACCTCCAGTGGGCCGATGAACCGAGGCCCCAACTTATAGGAAGGGATCTTGAGCCGGACATATTTGGACGAGAGCCAGACTTTATCCCCAGGACGGAATTGAGGAGGATCCAGACGTCCCTTGTCAGCGTGCCTTTTCATACGCTCGGATGACAGAAGGAGTGCGGACCGGGTACTCTCCCATATGGAGGAAGACTCGCTCTCGTGATTGTTGTACGAGAATTCGGCCCATGGCAGGAGATCCACCCAGTCAGAATGGTGAGCATTAACGAAGTGCCGGAGGTAACTGGTCAGGTTCTGATTGATCCGCTCCACTTGACCATTAGACTGTGGGTGGTAAGCGGAGGAGAAGTCCCGAGTGACGTCTAGCAATTTACAAGTGGCTCTCCAGAAACGAGAAGTGAACTGTACTCCTCGATCCGACACGATGTGACGGGGCAGGCCATGAAGACGGAAGATGTGGCGGATAAAGACTCTAGCCAGCTCGGGTGCAGACGGAAGACCTGGCAGGGGAATGAAGTGAGCCATCTTGGAAAAGCGGTCAGCGACCACCCAAATGACCGTACAACCGGCAGAGACGGGCAGATCAGTTACGAAGTCCATCGCTATATGCTGCCAGGGGGCAGCAGGTGCTGGCAGAGGAAGAAGGCGGCCGGCCGACAGGTGTCTCGGAACCTTGTTGCGGGCGCAGGACACACAGGCAGAAACAAAGTCCATAACATCCTTGTGCAGGTTAGGCCACCAGTAGTGCCGGGTAATAAGCTGGAGGGTCTTTTTCTGACCGGCGTGGCCAGCTAGTTTAGACGAATGACCCCAGTGTAGGATCCTCCCCCGATCAGGTACCGATACGAACGTCTTACCAGGAGGGAGACAATTTAGACTCACGGGAGCCACCTGCATTACTCTGGCGGGATCGATGGGGCAGTCACATGGTCTATGAGGTGGTAATGTCTCTGCCTCCTCCATATCAAAGACATCAGCACAAGACCAATAAGGAATCGGAAGTCCAGGTAGATTAGCTGGGATAGGAGAGGGACGGACGGAATGGACGGGAACCAGACAGGTTTTATGACAGTCTTGTCCCCAGCGAAGGACTTCTCCGGTTTGCCAGTCAAGCACGGGTGCATGTCTCTGGAGCCAAGGCAGACCTAGCAAGAGGGCGTGAGAGAGTCCAGGCAGAACGTGAAGGGAGATACTCTCTGAATGCAGCATACCCACTTGCAGAGTAATGGATTCGGTGATGAATTGGATGGGGCGAGATAAGAGGCCCCCATCCACGGCAACAACAGACAAGGGTACAGCCAGAGGTTTGGTGGGGATGCGGTATTTCTCCACCAGGGACAGTGAAATAAGATTTCCGGCTGCTCCAGAGTCAAGTTGGGCTAGTTCGGAATAACGATTCTCCCCGCAGATGATTGAGACAGACAGCAGCAGGGATGGAGAGGATTTATTTTTGTCTAGATCAAGTCCTCTGAGCGAACCTAGACACAGGCGTTCTCCCGACCTCTCCGGGCAGGCACGGATCCGATGCTCCTTACTGCCACAGTAGAAGCAGCTCCCCTCGGCACGGCGAAAGTCCTGACGGGATTTGACCATCTTGGTCTGGTCGACCTGCATAGGCTCAGGAGAGTGTACCTGGGGAGAAACGGAAGGAGTGACGGGTTTCAGAAAAGTAGGAACCAGACGTGGAAGCCCCTTTTCACGGGTGACCTCTTTGGCACGTTCCTGGAACCGTAGGTCAATCCGGGTGGCAAGAGTTATTAGGTCATCGAGAGTGGTAGGAATGTCCCGACCAGCAAGTTCATCTTTAATACGGCCGGACAGACCCTCCCAGAAGACGGATACCAGAGCTTCGTTATCCCAGGCCAGCTCCGAGGCAAGGGTACGGAACCGTATGGCATATTGACCCACGGTGAGGCTTCCCTGACGGAGGCGTAGCAGAGATGATGCGGATGAGGTCCTCCGTCCGGGTTCGTCGAAGGCTTTCCGGAAAGCCGTGAGAAAGGCAGGCAAGTCGGACACCAGGGGGTCTCCTCTCTCCCATAGAGGATTTAGCCAGGCCAGAGCCTCCCCGGTGAGATGGGACATGATGAATGCAATTTTGGCTCGGTCGGAGTTAAACTGGTGGGACAATAGTTCAAAATGCAGGGTGCACTGATTTATGAAGCCCCGAGCCAGGACGGAGTCGCCTCCGAAGCGAGGAGGTGCAGAGAGCCGGGGTCCGGAAAAGGATACCATGGTACTGGCCGTAGTTGCAGGTGGTGTTGTCAGAGTATCCAGGCGAGTATTGACATTCCGCAGGTGACCCAGGATGGACTCCTGTTGGGACCTTTGACGGGACAGTTCATGACACAGGTCCGTGAGCGAGGGAGCTTGGGTGCCACCGGGTTCCATGGCCCGAGCAAACTGTAACGGGTCCGGGAGGCGGAACCTCTGAGCTACTATACAAGGGGGCGGCCCTTGTAAGGGAGCGGGTGGCAGTCTCTGGGTGAACGGACAGGGAGTTACGGCAAGTGATCAGGGCAGTCTCTGGGTAAGGGGTAGGTACGACCTGTGATGGCGGAACCTCCGGGTAGGCTAGCAGGCAGATGGTAGATGTGTGCTCCCAGGTGAGCAAGCGAGAGTCTCTGGAATAGCAGGTGGTCACGGCACGTGACGGCGGAACCTCCGGGCTGGCAGGCAGGTAGGTAACGGAGAAGCGCTCCCAGGTGAGCGGGCAAGAGTCTCTGGAATAGCTGGTGGTCACCGCACGTGACAACGGGACCTCCGGGCTGGCAAGCAGGCAGGTAACGGAGATGCGCTCCCAGGTGAGCGGGCAAGAGTCTCTGAGATAGCTGGTGGTCACAGCACGTGACAACGGAGCCTCCGGGCTGGCAAGCAGGCAGGTAGCGGAGAAGCGCTCCCAGGTGAGCGGGCAAGCTGGTCCATAGACAGACTGACCGGAGTTGTAAGGCAGACCGTCGGACCTCAGGCAAGCAGGCAGGTAGCTGATGTGCGCTCCCAGGTGAGCGGACAAGTTGGTCCTTAGACAGACTGACCGGAGTTGTAAGGCAGACTGTCGGACCTCAGGCAGGCAGGCAGGTAACAAGTATTCAGGCAGGAATCAGGCAGGTAACTAGCAGGAAACTGGCAGGTAACTGGCAGGTAACTGGCAACGGGACCTGAGGGCTGAAGCACAGGTGAGACACAGGTGCAAACAACATTGCTCGGGCACCTCCATTTTGGAGGAGGTGCCTTATATATGATGAAGTCCTCCGGCCATTGGCCGGGGACTCTTTAGGGCGGCGCGCGCGGCCCCTTTAAGAGGAGGGAAGCGCGCGCGCGCGCGACTTAAGCACAGGGGCCGGGAAGGAGCGCGCGCTGAGAGCAGAGCAGGAGGAGGACGCCGGGACGGAGCGCGCGCTGACAGCAGAGCGGGGAGAGGGCGCCGGGACGGAGCGGGCGCTGACAGCAGAGCGGGGAGAGGACGCCGGGACGGAGCGCGCGCTGACAGCAGAGCGGTGAGGGGAGCAGCGTCCCTGCCTAGCAGAGGGCAGGGACGCCAGCGCTACAATATGTTCAACATCTAGCTTGTTGATATATATAATATATTATTTTGCATTATGAGCAATCTGGTGGGCACTTGCACTTTATTAATCTATATATAATGTGTACCATGCACTTTTTTTGTGGATGCTTTTTGAACATCTCCTTAGTCTAATCTGTAGGGCTACGTGAATTTTCTTTATCCACTGGTATTTCAAACCGCATACCTATTTTCTATTGTTAACTTTGGTATACCATGGCTTGATTGTAAGGCAAGTGGTTGCAGCAATGTGGCCTGTGGGTTTTTTTAATTGTTTTTATTGTTTTGTTGTTTGTATCTATATCACATGTTACTAAAAAAAAAATTAGATTTTTGAGAGATCCCCAGTTTTGCATATCTTGCTTTGGTTTTGTTCAGGGAAAGTATAATAGAAACACGTCACCACTTCTGCATTTTCCACCCACTCCAGGTTTTGGCTTACAAATACAGATGTAAAATACTGGCCAAATACTGAACGTGTGCACGTGGCCTTGCACTACACAAATAAATGATACTTTGTGTTGGAATATCACATAAAATCCAAAGAAAAAACATTTAAATTTGTGGGTGTGATGTGAAAAAATATGTAAAAGTTCACAGGGTATGAATACTTTTTCAAGGCACTATATGTATAAGTCTTGTTTCTCACCATGTTTTTGTAACCCTTAACCCCTTTTCGTCCAGGTGATTTCTCATTTTGAGCTGTCGTTTTTCCCTCCATTTCTTCAAAGAGCCATAACTTTTTTTCTTAACCACATAGCTTTATGAAGGTTTGCTTTTTTTGCGGGAAGAGTAGTAGTTTTGAATGTCAATTACAGCAATATCAAACTTTGATATTTTTTTTATTTTAATGGTGAAAAGAAATTGAATACATTTGTAAAAAAAAAAAATTGCTTATGTCGCCATTTTTCCGATTACTGCAACGTTTGTTTTTTGTTTGTTGTGTGAGGGCTTTTTTTGGCGTGGTAAGCTCTCATTTTTATTGATACCATTTTGGTGTAAATATGACTTTTTGATGTTACTTATTGCCTTTTTTATGAAGTATTGTGGCAACCCAAAAAATGCCATTTCATTTTTAATCTTTTCAATGTTTATGAGGTGAATTAACCCCGTCATCACTTTTTATGTACCCATACATCATGGTTGAGAAGGGGTTTCCGACCTTTGACATATGGGTATGCCATGGCAATTGTACAGAGCACCGGAGCTGTGCCCACATGATCGCAGCCGGGAGCTTGATCGCCACTGAGAGCTTGGATTAAGTGATAGCCGAGACCCGGCTGTTACTGTCCTGAGCAGTGCTCGCGCCGCCCCAGGCTTTTAACCCCCTAAATGCCACGATCAATAATGATCACAGCATTTACGAGCAGGGAGGGGGCTCCATCTCCTGCACGGATGACACCATCACTACGTCATTGCGGGCTGCCAATTTTTGCCATGGTCACATGTTGACCTCCGGGTCAGACAGCTATGGTGTGCCTGTTAGACCACGCTGAAAGCATAGTCAAAATGGCGATTGGTCAGTGCAGTACTGATAGGTATAATGCAAATTATAAAAGGTAAAGTCCCATAGAGGGACTAAGTAAAAAAGATAAATAACAAACATTTAAAATAAAATTGTACAAATATTATTTCAAAATCACAAAATAAAGAAAAAAAAAGAAAAAAAATATTATACCAAATACATATAGTTATGTAAAACCAAAAATAACCAAAAAAATACACATATTTGGTATGAATGACCTGATCTATAAAACTGTCACACTATTTAATCCCTTCAGTGAATGCTGTAAAAAAAATGGCAGAAAACTATGCTTTTTTATCAAACCGTCAAACAAAAAGTGGAATAAAACGTGATCAAAAAGACAAACGCAAATAAAAATGGTATCTCTAAAAACGTCACTTGTCCCACAAAAAAAAAGCCACCACAGAGCTCTCTCAGCGGAGAACTAAAAAAAGCTATATCTCACAGAATATAGTGAAAAACATAAAATAGTTTTTATTATGCAAAACCTAAAAAAATATATAAATGTGGCATCGCTGTAATAAGAATAAAACCCTCTTATCAATTTTACCCCACGCAGAACGGCATAAAAGAAAAACAATAAACAATTTCTAAATTGCTGGTTTTCGTTCATTCTGCCTCCCAAAAATCGGAATAGAAAGCGATCAAAAAATGTTGCATACCTGAAAATGGTACAAATAAAAATGTCAACTCATCCCGCAAAAAACAAGCTCTCACATGACTGTTTGCAGAAATACAGAAAATTTATAGCTCTCAAAATATGGCGATGCAAAAACATTGTTTTGTAAAAAAAAAAAAAGTTTCTTAGTGTGTGATAGCAGCCAACAAAAAAAATGATATGAATCTGGTATCGCTGTAATCTCGCCGACCCGAAGAATAAAGTAGTCTAGTCACTAATACAGCACGAGGAAAGGCATAAAAAAGAAATAAAACCAATTCTTGAACGGCTGTTGATTTGTTGCATTCTGCTTCCCAAAATTGCACTAAGGCTCACAGCACATTTAACCTGCACTCTGCGCTGAGTGCTTACACTGGGATTTCTGTGTAAATCTCTGAAATTCGTGATTCAGACGGAACACCCAACAGAATATTCCCTATACTGAGGCAGATGGAGACACTTTGGATGCCGTCTGGCCTATCATTTGGTGGTGTCCATCTTTCTAGGCGCTCACAAAAGCTCGGACTGCCACAGTTTTGAACACCTCTGAAAAGTCGGATACACTAAACAGAGGCCTAATGGAGTCCAGAGTAACTCTGCTGCCTCATTAGTGAATGGATCTTTTGGAGGTTTCTGTTACGATCTGCAACAAGTACTAAGGAAAGATAGGGGAAAGCTGTCCCTACAGTAAGACTAAGCTGAATCCCTACGATGTAGCGGGCTGCCTGTTCCTAGTGAACAGACCCGCCTTAGTCCTCGGCTAGTCTGAACGAAGACCTATAGAATTAAGAGAGGGGTCCCTAAAAGGACTAAGGACTGGGACAAAAATGGGACACCTCCTAAACAGAAGTTGTTGCAGAACACAAAAGACAAACTGACAAAAATGTACTAGAGGTCCCAGAGGACCAAGTGAACTGACAGAGATAGGCACCGAAACATCATGCTAGCAAAACAGTCAAACAACACTGAAGTCCAGCACAGCCAGAAGGGCGGAGCTGGAATATCAAGGCAGATGGTCACGTGACCGCAAAACACAAGATGGAAAAAACAACAAGGAGGGTTCTAACAATACCCCCTCTTTTATGAGGATCCTCCGGATCCTCCAGGCCCAGGCCTATCCGGAAACCTCCTGTGGAAAGCTTTAACAAGCCTAGGAGCAGAGACATCATCCGTCCTTACCCAGGAATTGTCTTCGGGACCGAAACCCTTCCAGGAGACAAGATACTGTAATCTCCCTCTATGCCATCTAGAATTCAAGATACGCAAAATTTCAAATTCGCCGTCTTCCACCACAGGGGGAACTGTAACAGTGGCGTCCCTATCAGATACATCAGCCTTTTTCAACAAGGAAACATGGAACACAGGATTAATCTTCCAGGAAGTAGGGACATCCAACCTAACAGCAGACGGGTTAACAACCTGAAGCACTTTAAATGGACCCACAAACTTAGGACCCAGTTTTTTAGAGGGAATAAGCAACCGCAGGTTCTTCGAGGACAACCAAACCATGTCACCCACAGTAAACAAAACCTCTTTACGTTTCCTGTCAAAATACTTCTTGGACTTCTTGTTAGCCTCTTGAAGGTTGCAATGTACATTAGTCCAAACTCTCTCCAAATCACCGGAAAAATTCTCCTCCTCCGGTACCGCCGATCCTAATTTGGAGAACGAACCAAAAGACGGATGTCTCCCAGTACAACAAAAAAAAGGAGAACACCCAGCAGAGGAGGATGTATGATTGTTAAGAGCAAATTCTGCGAGAGGCAGAAACTCAGACCACACCTCTTGATTGTCTGCCACAAAACAACGCAAAAACTGTTCAACATCCTGGTTCTTTCTTTCAGTCTGTCCATTAGACTCAGGATGATAACCAGACGAAAATGACAAATGGACTCCCAACCTGTCACAAAAAGCATGCCAAAAGCGAGCCAAAAACTGAGGTCCTCTATCAGAAACAATATCTGTGGGAACGCCATGGAGTTTGACAATCTCCTTAACAAACGCCTTAGCGAGTGTCTTGGCGCAGGGCAACTTAATGAATGGAACCAAGTGACACATCTTACTAAAACGGTCCACGACCACCCAGATGAGAGTAAAACCCTCGGACCCAGGAAGATCATTAATAAAATCCATTGTGAGATGCGTCCAAGGCGCACTAGGAACTTCCAGAGGGCAAAGCAACCCCGCAGCAGGAGTATGTGAAGCCTTTGACCTAGCACACACAGTACACTGACGCACCCACTTGATGACTTCCTTCTGCCATCCAGGCCACCAAAAACAGCAACTGATAAGTCTCTTAGTTTCCAAAATTCCTGGATGATCTGCCAACCGAGACTCATGACACACCACAAACCAATCTCTCCTAAAGGCTCAAGGCACGAACAACCTCCCATGGGGAGTGTTAGATGGAGCATCATCTTGAGTAGTGTTGAGCCACCCCTGTAGTGTTCGGGTTCGGTTCGGTTCGTCGAACACCGGGATGTTCGAGGAACTGTTCGTCGAACTGTTCGTCGAACACCTTAGAACACCGTCGAACACCGTTAAAACCAATGGCAGGCAAACAAAAACACATAGAAAACACCTGCAAAGGTGTCCAAAAGCTGACAAACTGCTCAGAAGACACTCTCTTTAAAAAAGCCGGCCGGCAAATTCAGCAGCGGCATACACCGGTACCCGACAATTTAGACAAGAAGGAATAGAGCATCACACATAGATTAGATAGATAGAAACATGTCAGTCACACATATAAGAAGCACAGTGACAGTGTTGGTTACTGCACTTGTCATTTAGTGTAAAGGATTTATTAAAAAAAATATTAGTGTTTTCATGCACCGTCTCTTTAAAAAAGCCGGCCGGCAATTCAGCATCTGTACCCGACAATTTAGAACAGAAAGAATAGAGCTTCACACATAGATTAGATAGATAGAAACATGTCAGTCACATATATAATAAGTACAGTGATAGTGTTGCTTACTGTACTTGTCATTTAGTGTAAAGGATTTATTTAAAAAAATAATAGTGTTTTCATGCACTGTCTCTTTAAAAAAGCCGGCCGGCAATTCAGCAGCGGTACCCGACAATTTAGAACAGAAAGATAGAGCATCACACATAGATTAGATAGATAGAAACATGTCAGTCACATATATATGAAGTACAGTGATAGTGTTGGTTACTGTACTTGTCATTTAGTATTAAAATAAAGGATTTATTATTAAAAAAATTGGCGTGGGGTTCCCCTTAATTTTAGGCTCTAGCGGCGGTTAAGCAGACGGCTGGGGCAGATGTTTGAAGCCTGGGAAGGGGGTAATACCCACGGAGCTTCCCAGGCTACTAATATCAGCCTCCAGCTGAATACATAGCCTTTACTAGCTATTAAAATGGGGGACCCCCCAAAAAAAATGACGTGGGGTCCCCCCTAATTTAATAGCTAGCAAAGGCTAGGCAGACAGCTGGGGGCTGATATTAATAGCCCAGGAAGGGAGCCATGAATATTGGCCCCCTCCCAGGCTAGAAACACCAGCCGTCAGCCGCCCCAGAAATGGAGCATTCATAGGATGCGCCAATTCTGGCACTTAGCCTCGCTCTTCCACGCTGCCCTGGTGCGGTGGCAGGGGGTAATAGGGTTGGGGTTGATGTCAGCTTATAATGCCAGCTGACATCAAGCCCAGGTTAGTAATGGAGAGGCGTCTATAAGACACCCCCATTACTAACCCCATAGTCAAAGTTAAAAAAAACACAAACACCCAGAATAAAGTCCTTTAATTGAAATAAAGACACAATCCTTTATTGTTCTAAATTAAACCATACTTACCATCACGCCCATTCCAGCTGAAGCCAACGATCTCCTGCAATAAAAGAAAAATAATAAAGCAACCTCATCCTTACCTTTCCATGGTTCCCACGACAGCTTCAGCTCTGCTACATCGAGATGACAGGCTGGACCGCAGCAGAACGCTGCCATCCAGCCTGTCATCCCGCAGACACTGAGAAGCGCAGGCTTGCTTGCGCTGCTCAGCGTCTCTCTGTGACGACATCCAGATGAGCCGAGTTCATGTCCAATGAACTCGGCTCACCTCATGCACGTCACTGACAGCGTGGGAAAATTCTCACGCTGAAGCGCTGATTGCAGGAGAATTTTCCCACGCTGTCAGTGACGTGCAGGAGGTGAGCTGAGTTCATTGGACATGACCTCGGCTCATCTGGATGCCGTCACAGCGAGACAGTGAGGAGCGCAAGCATGCCTGCGCTTCTCAGTGTCTGCGGGATGACAGACTGGATGGCAGCGTTCTGCTGCGGTCCAGCCAGTCATCTCGATGTAGCAGAGCTGAAGCTGTCGTGGGAACCATGGAAAGGTAAGGATGAGGTTGGTTTATTATTTTTCTTTTATTGCAGGAGATCGTTGGCTTCAGCTGGAATGGGTGTGATGGTAAGTATGGTTTAATTTAGAACAATAAAGAATTGTGTCTTTATTTCAATTAAAGGACTTTATTCTGGGTGTTGTGTTTTTTTTAAATACTTTACTAGAAATTCATGGCGGTCATGTCTAATACTGGCGTGATCCCATGAATTTTGGGCTTGGGGCCAGCTGATAATACCAAGCTGGCCCTAACCCCTTTATTACCCAGTGAGCCACCGCACCAGGGCCCTGGATGAGTTGGGTACAGCGCCAGAAGATGGCGCTTCTATGAACGCGCCATTTTCCGGGGTGGCTGCGGACTGCAATTTGTAGCGGGGGGGGGGCCCAGAAAGCTTGGGCCTCCCTGCGCTGCAGATTCCAGCCCCCAGCTGCCTAGTTGTACCTGGCTGGACACAAAAATAGGGCGAAGCCCCACGTACTTTTTTTTTAATTATTTCATGAAATTCATGAAATAATTAAGAAAAAAAGGGCTTCCCTATATTGTTGTGTCCGGCCAGGTACAAATAGGCAGCTGGTGGATGGGGGCAGCCCGTTCCTGCCTGCTGTACCTGGCTGGACACAAATATAGTGCGAAGCCCCACTTCAATTTTTTTTAATTATTTCATGAAATTCATGAAATAATTAAGAAAAAAAGGGCTTCCCTATATTGTTGTGTCCGGCCAGGTACAAATAGGCAGCTGGTGGATGGGGGCAGCCCGTTCCTGCCTGCTGTACCTGGCTGGACACAAATATAGTGCGAAGCCCCACTTCAATTTTTTTTAATTATTTCATGAAATTCATGAAATAATTAAGAAAAAAAGGGCTTCCCTATATTGTTGTGTCCGGCCAGGTACAAATAGGCAGCTGGTGGGTGGGGGCAGCCCGTTCCTGCCTGCTGTACCTGGCTGGACACAAATATAGTGCGAAGCCCCACTTCAATTTTTTTTAATTATTTCATGAAATTCATGAAATAATTAAGAAAAAAAGGGCTTCCCTATATTGTTGTGTCCGGCCAGGTACAAATAGGCAGCTGGTGGATGGGGGCAGCCCGTTCCTGCCTGCTGTACCTGGCTGGACACAAATATAGTGCGAAGCCCCACTTCAATTTTTTTAAATTATTTCAGGAAATTCATGAAATAATTTAAAAAAAATTGACGTGGGGCTTCGCACTATATTTGTGTCCAGCCAGGTACAGCAGGCAGGAACGGGCTGCCCCCAACCACCAGCTGCCTATTTGTACCTGGCCGGACACAACAATATAGGGAAGCCCTTTTTTTCTTAATTATTTCATGAAATAATTTAAAGAAAATTGACGTGGGGCTTCGCCCTGTTTTTGTGTCCAGCCAGGTACAACTAGGCAGCTGGGGGCTGGAATCCGCAGCGCAGGGAGGCCCAAGCTTTCTGGGCCACCCCCGCTGCAAATTGCAGTCCGCAGCCACCCCGGAAAATGGCGCGTTCATAGAAGCGCCATCTTCTGGCGCTGTACCCAACTCATCCAGGGCCCTGATGCGGTGGCTCACTGGGTAATAAAGGGGTTAGGGCCAGCTTGGCATTATCAGCTGGCCCTAAGCCCGAAATTCATGGGGTCACGCCAATATTAGACATGACCACCATGAATTTCTAGTAAAGTATTTAAAAAAAACACAACACCCAGAAAAAAGTCCTTTAATTGAAATAAACACACAATTCTTTATTGTTCTAAATTAAACCATACTTACCATCACGCCCATTCCAGCTGAAGCCAACGATCTCCTGAAATAAAAGAAAAATAATAAAGCAACATCATCCTTACCTTTCCATGGTTCCCATGACAGCTTCAGCTCTGCTACATCGAGATGACAGGCTGGACCGCAGCAGAACGCTGCCATCCTGCCTGTCATCCCGCAGACACTGAGAAGCGCAGGCTTGCTTGCGCTCCACAGTGTCTCTCTGTGAGGGCATCCAGATGAGCCGAGTTAATGTCCAATGAACTCGGCTCACCTCATGCACGTCACTGACAGCGTGGGAAAATTCTCCTGCACTCACCGCTTCAGCGTGGGAGAATTCTCACACTGAAGCGCTGAGTGCAGGAGAATTCTCCCACGCTGTCAGTGACGTGCAGGAGGTGAGCTGAGTTCATTGGACATGAGCTCACCTTATGCACGTCACTGACAGCGTGGGAAAATTCTCCTGCACTCAGCGCTTCAGCGGGAGAATTCTCACGCTGAAGCGCTGAGTGCAGGAGAATTTTCCCACGCTGTCAGTGACGTGCATGAGGTGAGCCGAGTTCATTGGACATGAACTCGGCTCATCTGGATGTCGTCACAGAGAGACGCTGAGCAGCGCAAGTAAGCCTGCGCTTCTCAGTGTCTGCGGGATGAGAGGCTGGATGGCAGCGTTCTGCTGCGGTCCAGCCTGTCATCTCGATGTAGCAGAGCTGAAGCTGTCGTGGGAACCATGGAAAGGTAAGGATGAGGTTGCTTTATTATTTTTCTTTTATTGCAGGAGATCGTTGGCTTCAGCTGGAATGGGCGTGACGGTAAGTATGGTTTAATTTAGAACAATAAAGGATTGTGTCTTTATTTCAATTAAAGGACTTTATTCTGGGTGTTTGTGTTTTTTTTAACTTTGACTATGGGGTTAGTAATGGGGGTGTCTTATAGACGCCTCTCCATTACTAACCTGGGCTTGATGTCAGCTGGCATTATAAGCTGACATCAACCCCAACCCTATTACCCCCTGCCACCGCACCAGGGCAGCGTGGAAGAGCGAGGCTAAGTGCCAGAATTGGCTCATCCTATGAATGCGCCATTTCTGGGGCGGCTGACGGCTGGTGTTTCTAGCCTGGGAGGGGGTAAATATTCATGGCTCCCTTCCTGGGCTATTAATATCAGCCCCCAGCTGTCTGCCTAGCCTTTGCTAGCTATTAAATTAGGGGGGACCCCACGTCATTTTTTTGGGGGGGTCCCCCATTTTAATAGCTAGTAAAGGCTATGTATTCAGCTGGGGGCTGATATTAGTAGCCTGGGAAGCTCCGTGGGTATTACCCCCTTCCCAGGCTTCAAACATCTGCCCCAGCCGTCTGCTTAACCTCCGCTAGAGCCTAAAATTAAGGGGAACCCCACGCCAATTTTTTTAATAATAAATCCTTTATTTTAATACTAAATGACAAGTACAGTAACCAACACTATCACTGTACTTCATATATATGTGACTGACATGTTTCTATCTATCTAATCTATGTGTGAAGCTCTATTCTGTCTGTTATAAATTGTCGGGTACAGATGCTGAATTGCCGGCCGGCTTTTTTAAAGAGACGGTGCATGAAAACACTATTATTTTTTTTGATAAATCCTTTACGCTAAATGACAAGTACAGTAAGCAACACTGTCACTGTACTTCGTATATATGTGGCTGACATGTTTCTATCTATCTAATCTATGTGTGAAGCTCTATTCTTTCGGTTCTAAATTGTCGGGTACCGGTGTATGCCGCTGCTGAATTGCCGGCTTTTCATGTTTCACTGTTGGCACTGTTCCCATCGATTTGGGCAATCACTGTAATGCCACAACCACCATGGCTGTGGCATTACAGTGAGTGGCAGACAATACCTGCATGATTGGTGCTCTAAATAGCGCCAGACATGCAGGACACGCTTTTGGTGCACGAACAGTTATCGAACATAACCTCGAACAGCCGAATTTTTTGCAAATCGTTCGGGTTCGTCGAACAACTCGAACACCGCCCAAAACAGCTCGAATTTGAGATTGGCGAACAGTTCTAGTCGAACACCGCTCATCTCTAATCTTGAGCTTTCAGAATCCCATTCTCCAAAACGGAGTCCAAAGCCGCCACCACAACTCCTTTCTGTAAAATTCTCTCCTCCTCCTTGGCACCGACCGTAGGAGAGAAGCTGCGAGATAAAGCATCAGCTTTAACATTCTTAGTACCTGGGATATAGGTAACAGAAAAATGAAACCGAGAAAAAAAAAGTGCCCACCTAGCTTGAAGGGCATTCAAGCGCTTGGCAGCATCCAGATAGATCAAATTCTTATGATCTGTGAAAACCTGAATAGGAAATCTAGCGCCTTCCAAAAAAAATGACACCAATGTTCAAACGCAAGTTTAATAGCCAGCAACTCCCGATTTCCATCATCATAATTCAGTTTGGTTTCCGAAAATTTCCTCGAAAAGAAGGCACAAGGATGTACTCCACCCTTGTTCTCCTGAGACAAAACTGCTCCGACCCCCACTGATGAAGCATCGACCTCGACCAAAAAAGGCTTGGTCTCATCAGGCTGCATAAGGATAGGGGCAGAACTGAACCTCTCTTTGAGATACTCAAACGCTTCAATGGCCTCAGTAGTCCACTGGGCCGTATTCGCACCTTTCCAGGTGAAATCGGTTAGAGGTTTAACAATTACAGAAAAATTCTTAATGAATTTCCTGTAATAATTGGCAAAACCCAAAAATCTCTGTATAGATTTCAAACCAATAGGCCTAGGCCATTCCTGTACAGCCTGAACCTTCACAGGGTCCATCTCAAAGCCCTCGCTGGAAACAATGTAGCCCAAAAAACTAATTTTCTGCACAGCGAACTCACATTTCTCCAGCTTAGCAAAGAGTTAATTATTAGTGTTGAGCCACCCCCATAGTGTTCGAGTTCGGTTCGGTTCGTCGAACACCCGTGTGTTTGCCAAACTGTTCGTCGAACTGTTCGTCGAACACCTTCGAACACCGTTAAAACCAATGGCAGGCAAACAAAAACACATAGAAACACATAGAAAACACCTTCAAAGGTGTCCAAAAGCTGACAAACTGCTCAGAAGACACAACTAACACATGGAAAAGTGACAAGTACATATAGTCATGCGAAAAGAAAAGAGGTGGAGGAGTAAAAGGAGGGGGAGACACAGATATAGGCATGTCATGCCCTTCTAAAATCCAAAAAGTGAGAAGCCGACACGTTCAGTCCGCTCCTGCCCGTGCCACCTCCGTGTCGCCGGGTTTGTGCCAGAGCCGCGGTGAATCCTGACGGCCAGCCCCCCTCTCCCAATACTGGTGCCTGTCCGCTGGTGGGTCGAGCGAGCCCCCCTGTGGTGGAGGCAGCTCTAAGCTTTTTAATTTAAATTGTCTCTCTAATTTGAATGAATACACTTTAAATCCATTTACAAGGATCTATTGGAGGGCAAGTCTCATGCCAGCAGCCGCGTAATTCCTGCTCCAGTAGCGTCCACTAAAGCTGCTGCAGTTAAAAAGCTTTTATAAGGATCGAGCTCGGCTGTCCACCGCAAGGCATCCTGCTGCCAGTCCCAGCCCCTATGCCTTGGGGTGCCTCCTGATGCTCTTCACTGAGTATCCCGTGGTCCTGAAGCATTTCCTTTGAAAAAATTAAGTGTCCAAACTACAGGTGGTGTAGCTTGCTTAACAGCCGGGATAATCCGCTGACTAGCAGACACTGCTACTAGGCACAAAGTATTTCCTGGGCTAGATGCAGTTAAAAATTTGTAATTAGATACTCTCGTTGGATGCTGAGAAAGCATTCCATAGAGTCTCCTGGCACGCCATATATGATTCTCTTAAAAAGCTTGGGGTAGGGGTCTAGGGGACCCTTTTATAGCCAAAATCACGGCCCTGTATCACAATACGTCACCTAGGCTGAAGATAAATGGAACTGTAGCACCCTGAGGGCTCGGTTGCTACAGAGGTATTGCACCTCACCCAGAGGTGTGATATCTCACTCTCAGGTAAGGATGGAGTGTGGATCAGGACCCGACACCTGCATGCATTACACCACATTGCCGTGGGGCAGGGCGACCAATATGCCTCTGAGATGGGCACGACAGTCCCTGTCCCTGGCTGGAGTGGGGGGAGGGAACACTGAGGAAGGGGAACCCTGTAGTGCAGGAGCAGGGAGGAAGCAGTTTCTGGGTGCATTGAGAAGAGAGTATAAAAGGTGGGCACCATCTTAGTTCAGTGCAGAGAAGTCTGAGCAGAAGTGGCAGGGAGCAGGGGCTCTGCATGAGCTCTGCTCCGGAGGCGGGCCTAGTAACAGAGGCCCAGGCCTGGAAGAGGGAGAAGGAAGGAAGAGGAGCGGAGAAGGCACCAGGAACGAAGAATGAAGGGATCCCAGGGGTGCGGACGGGCGAGTCGCCACCGCACGCCCGAATCCACCTGCGTGGAGGGGTCAGGCCAAAGGGGGAGACCGGTCCCCGAAACTAGTGGATGTTAGAACCTTGCTGTTAGGTTTTTTTTCTTGTGGCCTGGAAAGGTTTCGGACCCGAGGATAACTCTTGGGTGAGGTCAGATGATGTTTCCGCGTCCAGACTTATCAGAGCGTTTCACAGGAGATTTCCTGATAAGCCTGGTCCTAGGGGATCCGGAGGATCCTCTTAGAAGGGGGGGTACTGTTAGAACCTTGCTGTTAGGTTTTTTTTTCCTTTGCTGGTCACATGACCTTGTTGGCCTATTTAATCCTGCTCCGCCCTTCTGGCTTTGCTGGACTTCATTGTATATCTACTTTCTAGCTAGCCTGTGCTCTGTATCTAACTCTGTTAGTTTGCTTGGTCTACGGACCTCTATGTTCTATCTATTTTGTTTGTTCGTCTGTCTGCTACTATTTCTGTTAGGAGGTGTCCCATATTCCTCCCAGTCCTTAGTACTTGTAGGGATTCCCTCCTCACATCTATAGGTCTCCGTACAGACTAGATTAGGACTTTAGCAGGTCTGATCGCAGGATCAGGTTCCCTGTTACATCGTAGGGATTCAGCTGAGTCTTATAGTAGGGACAGATCTCCTCTCTTTCCTTAGCTTTGGTAGCAGAACATAACAGTAAGTCCAGCCTGCAAATTCTCTAAGGAAAGATTTTTTTTTTTTTTTTTTTTTTTTTGTTCCATCATGGTGTCGGTTCAGGATTTGGCTAAACACCTGCAGGGACTCTCTCTGGAAGTGGCCGAGCTCCGTCAGCACGTGAGTAACTGTCCTGGAGCATATTTCTTGGAGCCTAAGGTATGTTTGCCGGATTTATTTTTTGGTGAACATCGAGAATTTTTTTTATTTAAAAATGCTTGCTTATTGTATTTTCGTTTGAGACCCAAGTCCTCTGGGGATGAATCCCAGCGCGTAGGGTTCATAATGTCACTTTTGCGCAAAGAGCCTCAGGAGTGGGCCTTTTCTTTGCAACCTAGTGATACATGCTTCAGATCAGTGGATAGTTTTTTTTCTGCTTTAGGACTATTATATGATGATCCTGACCGTGTGGCATCAGCTGAGACTGAGTTGAGACGTTTAAAACAAGGATCAGGTAATGTCGAAAAATATTGTACTCATTTTCGTCGTTGGTCCACTCAAACAGGGTGGAACGATTCTGCTCTGAAAAGTCTATTTCTTGCTGGGCTCAGTGAAAGGGTTAAAGACCTGCTAATTGCTTATCCTACACCTGAGGATTTGCAACAGGCTATGCAATTAGCTATACGGGTGGATAGAAGACTGCGTGCTAGGGTTAATGAGAGCAAATCCTCTGCTATGTCAGTTTCTGGTTATGATAATGTGTGTACTAACAGTGGTGAACCGATGGAGATTGGATCGGTGGCACCTCGCTCTCAAGAAAAAGACCGTCGTTTTTCAGAAGGCTTGTGCTTCTATTGCGGAAAATCTGGTCATTTGATTAAAGGCTGTGAGCTTCGTATGAAGAAAGAAAAAAAATGGTCAGTCACGCCCGTATTGCCTGTTTAAATTCCAAGGGTATATTTTTAGCTGCTTCCACGATTGCTCAGGAAAAATTAATGGAATTTCGGGTGTTTGTTGATTGCGGGTCTACACTGAATGTAATTGATGGGGGATTCGTGCAAAAACTCAATTTAAAACCTGAACCTTTATCATCCCCCATTGCTGTGGTTTCTGTGGATGGCTCCCCTTTGAAGAATATTACTCTCAAGGTCAGTGAATTTCCTCTCACTATTAATGGTGTTCACCATGAGAAATTGGATTTGGTAGTGTTGAATAACTTGCCTTCTCCAGTAATATTGGGTTTGCCCTGGTTAAAATTTCACAATCCTGTACTGGATTGGTCTACCAGTGAAATTAAATCCTGGAGCCATAAATGTTATGACAAGTGTTGTAACGGGCGTATTGCAGCTTTGGATAGGGGAGAATTGCCTGTTCCTATTCAGGATTTTTGGAGAGTTTTTTCTGAGAAGGAATCGCAGGTTTTGCCTCCCCATAGAGACTATGATTGTTCTATTGAATTTGTCCCTGGAGCGACTCTTCCTAAAAGTCGTTTATTTAACCTTACCATTCCTGAGAGGAAGGCTTTGGAGGAATACATACAGACAAGTTTGGCCGCCGGTCACATTAGGCCCTCTAAGTCTCCTGTGGCGGTTGGATTTTTTTTTGTAAAAAAAAAGGACGGCGGTTTACGTCCTTGTCTGGATTTTCGTGAGATTAACAAAATTACGGTACGCAATCCTTACCCACTGCCATTGATTCCTGATCTGTTTAACCAGTTATTGGGGGCCAAGTGGTTCTCTAAAATTGACCTTAAGGGGGCATACAATCTGTTGCGCATGAAGGAGGGTGATGAATGGAAGACTGCTTTTAACACTCCTGTGGGTCATTTTGAGAATCTGGTTATGCCTTTTGGTCTTACTAATGCTCCTGCATTTTTTCAGAATCTGATTAATGACATCCTTAGACCTTTGATCGGTAAAAATGTGGTTGTGTATTTGGATGACATTTTGATTTATTCGCCAGATCTGGAGTCTCATTGGCGGAGCGTGCGTGAGGTATTACAGTTATTAATGGACAATTCGCTTTTTGCTAAGCTGGAGAAATGTGAGTTCGCTGTACAGAGAATTAGTTTTTTGGGCTACATTATCTCCAGCAAAGGTTTTGAGATGGATCCGGTTAAGGTTCAGGCTGTGCAGGAATGGCCTAGGCCTATTGGTTTGAAATCGATACAGAGGTTTTTGGGTTTCGCCAATTACTACAGAAAATTCATAAAAAAATTTTCTAGTATTGTCAAACCTCTGACTGATCTCACCAGGAAAGGTGCTGATGCGGTTCAGTGGTCTTCTGAGGCCATTGAAGCTTTTGTGTATCTCAAGGAGAGGTTCACCTCTGCTCCCATCCTTATGCAGCCTGATGTTACTAGGCCGTTTTTGGTTGAGGTTGATGCTTCCTCTGTGGGGGTTGGCGCAGTATTGTCTCAGGATAACGGGGATGGATTACATCCCTGTGCCTTTTTTTCAAAAAAATTTTCGGAGACTGAACTGAATTACGATATTGGTAATCGGGAATTATTGGCTATTAAACTCGCATTTGAACACTGGCGCCACTTCTTGGAAGGTGCGGAATTTCCCGTTCAGGTTCTTACGGATCATAAAAATCTGATATATCTTGATGCTGCCAAGCGCCTGAATGCCCGTCAGGCTAGGTGGGCACTGTTTTTCTCGCGGTTTAATTTCTCCGTTACTTACATCCCTGGTACTAAGAATGTTAAGGCGGATGCCTTGTCTCGCAGTTTTTCTCCCATAGTCGGTGCTGAGAAAGAGGAAAACATTTTACAAGAAGGTGTTGTGATAGCTGCTTTAGACTCCGTTTTGGAAGATGAGATTCTTAAAGCTCAGGAGAATGCCCCATCTAACACTCCTCATGGGAGGTTGTTTGTGCCTGGGACCTTTAGGAGAGATTTGTTTGTTGAGTGTCACGAATCTCGGTTGGCAGGTCATCCCGGAATCTCTGAGACCAAGAGACTGGTGGGTCGCAGTTTTTGGTGGCCTGGATGGCAGAAGGAAGTCATTAAGTGGGTGCGCCAATGTACTATATGTGCTAGATCTAAGTCCTCACATACTCCTGCTGCGGGGTTGCTTTGTCCTTTGGAGGTCCCCAGTGCTCCTTGGACACATTTGGCTATGGACTTTATAACTGACCTTCCCTCCTCTGAGGGTTTTACTGTCATCTGGGTGGTCGTGGACCGTTTTAGCAAGATGTGTCACTTGGTTCCCTTCGTCAAACTGCCCTGCGCTAAAACTCTCGCTAAGGCCTTTGTCAAGGAAATTGTCAGACTTCATGGCGTTCCTACTGACATTGTTTCTGATAGGGGTCCTCAGTTCGTGGCTCGTTTTTGGCGTGCCTTTTGTGACAGGTTGGGAATTCATTTGTCGTTTTCGTCCGGATATCATCCTGAATCTAATGGCCAGACAGAAAGGAAAAACCAGGATGTTGAGCAGTTCTTGCGTTGTTTTGTGGCAGACAATCAAGAGGGGTGGTCTGAGTTTCTGCCACTTGCCGAATTTGCTCTGAACAATCATACATCTTCTTCTGCTGGTTGTTCGCCTTTTTTTTGTTGTTCTGGGAGACATCCGTCGTTTGGGTCGTTCTCCAAGTTGGGATCTGCCGTGCCTGAGGAGGAGAATTTTTCCGGTGATTTGGAAAGAGTTTGGACGGATGTGCGTGGTAATCTTCAGGAGGCCAACAGAAAATCTAAAGACTACTTTGATAGGAAACGACAGGAGGTTTTGTTTGCTGTTGGTGACATGGTTTGGTTGTCCTCTAGGAATCTGCGGTTGAGGATTCCTTCTAAGAAATTGGGTCCCAAGTTTGTAGGGCCCTTTAAGGTGCTTCAGGTTGTCAACCAATCTGCTGTTAGGTTGGAGGTTCCTACCTCCTGGAGAATTAATCCGGTCTTTCATGTCTCTCTGTTAAAAAAAGCTGTTGT
Organism: Phyllobates terribilis; assembly: GCF_046119375.1. Classification (NCBI taxonomy): domain Eukaryota; kingdom Metazoa; phylum Chordata; class Amphibia; order Anura; family Dendrobatidae; genus Phyllobates; species Phyllobates terribilis. The sequence continues at coordinate 21,034,194 of NW_027362768.1, forward strand.
GTCGGATGGTGACGCCTCTGCCTCTGTTCCTCCGGTGGTGGAGGACGGGGAATATGAAATTTCTCGCATCCTTGACTCTAGACGGTATAGAGGTAGTTTGCAGTATCTTGTGGCCTGGAAAGGTTTCGGACCCGAGGATAACTCTTGGGTGAGGTCAGATGATGTTTCCGCGTCCAGACTTATCAGAGCGTTTCACAGGAGATTTCCTGATAAGCCTGGTCCTAGGGGATCCGGAGGATCCTCTTAGAAGGGGGGGTACTGTTAGAACCTTGCTGTTAGGTTTTTTTTTCCTTTGCTGGTCACATGACCTTGTTGGCCTATTTAATCCTGCTCCGCCCTTCTGGCTTTGCTGGACTTCATTGTATATCTACTTTCTAGCTAGCCTGTGCTCTGTATCTAACTCTGTTAGTTTGCTTGGTCTACGGACCTCTATGTTCTATCTATTTTGTTTGTTCGTCTGTCTGCTACTATTTCTGTTAGGAGGTGTCCCATATTCCTCCCAGTCCTTAGTACTTGTAGGGATTCCCTCCTCACATCTATAGGTCTCCGTACAGACTAGATTAGGACTTTAGCAGGTCTGATCGCAGGATCAGGTTCCCTGTTACATCGTAGGGATTCAGCTGAGTCTTATAGTAGGGACAGATCTCCTCTCTTTCCTTAGCTTTGGTAGCAGAACATAACAGTGGAGGCAGGAAACGACCCTCAGCTAGAAACCGGAGGCTGTGACATTTTATGTGGCGCAGCCCCTCGCTACACCCGCTAGGAAGGCACCACATAGGGTCAGGGAAACTGGCGCCAAGTTTACCAAGAGGAGGCCCGAGGCAGCCGGACAGAAGGGTTGGTAAGAAAGGACAGACAAAGGACACACAAAGGGGGTCCTGTGAAGCGCTCCAAAGTTATCTGGGAGTTGTCTGAGCCCCTCACCTGGTGAGCACAGTACGACGTGGGCAGCCGTTACCTGCAGACGTGGTCTGGATAATAAGAACTGTGAGCAAAGGCCCTGGACTGCATCACTGACTCCGTGTCGTTACTGCTGCTGCCCTGCACCATCACCCCCATCCTCCGCATACACTGCCCTGAGGCTATACTCCTCCCGTGGGGAGTTATGCTACGCTCTGCTGCACCCACAACACCAGCCTCAGCGGTCTGCCCTGCAGCGGCGGTTCACTCTGACCGCAATCCACGGGTGGCGTAGTCGGACATTTAAACATCAAAACCACATAAATAGTTCCGCCACTGGTTTGACCACCGGGTCGCCGCCACGAAGACTACAACCACCAGCATCCACCAGAAAGGGTCCGGCTCCGGGTGTCCCAAGGCCCAGGGGGTGCATCAGAACATTTTCATCACCTTTCACAATCACCAATGGGACAAGGCAGGGATGTCCTCTGTCCCCTCTCTTATACATCCTAGTGACGGAGCACCTGCTCTCATCAATTCGCCATAACCCCAATATTAGGTGGATTGAGGTGGGAGGCACCGAGTACAAGTGCTCTCTATTTGCTGATGATGTCCTAGTATATATCACTCAATCACATATATCCATACATGCTGTTATGGCTGAAATAGATCACTTTGTTACATGGTCAAATTTTAAAATCAATGCAGCGAAGTCTGAGGCCCTCGATGTCTCCTTCACCAAATCCATATAGGATTCCATCCAGTCCAACTTTCCCTTTGCCTGGCCCTCACAGGGTATCAAATACTTAGGAATTCCTATTCATAGAGACCTCTCCCATCTATGTTATCTTAATTTTGGGCCCTTTATTGAACAACTCCATACAGACCACGGTTGGCAAGTTAGAACTGCAAGATTCACTACGTGAACCACTGGTGTTTTGTGGAAAAGCACATGTACACTGTGTTCCAAATTATTATGCAAAAAGTGTTTAGGAGTGATAAGGGAAGAATTTGTTTGTTTGTCAGTTAAACTCATTGATGGTGATGTGTGTCAGGGCTCTTTATATCACTGTAAGCAATTGCAGACACCTGTGCTAATTAGTTTGGCAGGTGTGTCCAATGAAAGGCAAGACTACTTAAAAAGGCTGTCTCACATTATTAAGCAGCCTACATTTTCTGCCAAAATGGGAAAGAAAAAGGATGTGTCAGCTGCTGAGAAGCAACAAATTGTGGAGTGTTTAGGTCAAGGCATGACTACAATCAACATTGTGCGATGATCAGGATGAAGTGTCTTGGCAATCAAGAAGTATGTAGCTGATTCACAGTACACACGTGTGCGTGCTGATAAGGGCAAATTGAGGACTCTTTCCTACAGGCAATTACGTCAGGTTAAAAGAGCAGCGGCAAAAAAGCCTTGTGATAGCAGCAGACAAGTTTTTGAAGCTGCTGGTGCCTCCAACGTCCCCCGAACAACAAGATGCAGGGTCCTTCAGAGGTTTGCAGCTGTGCATACGCCATCCTGTCGACCTCCTCTATCCACTTCACACAAGCAGAAACGGCTCCAGTGGGCCAAACATTACATGAAGACTGATTTCAAAACTGTTTTGTTCACGGATGAGTGCCGTGCAGCGCTCGATGGTCCAGATGGATGGAGTGGAGGATGGCTGGTTGATGGACACCCCACGCAGACACGGCTACAGCGCCAACAAGGAGGAGGTGGAGTAATGTTTTGGGCTGGAATCATGGGGAGAGAGATTGTCGGCCCCTTTAGGATCCCTGAAGGCGCTAAAGATGAACTCCATAATGTATGTGGATTTTCTCAAACAGCACTTCCTGCCATGGTTCAAGAAGAAGAACCGTGTATTTCACAGCAAGATCATTTTTTTGCATGATAATGCACCATCTCATGCTGCACATAAAACATCTGCATCTCTGGCTGATATGGGCATAAAAGGGGACAAACTTATGGTGTGACCCCCATGCTCCCCTGACCTCTACCCCATTCAGAACCTCTGGAGCATCATCAAAAGGAGTGTCTATGATGGCGGGAGGCAGTTCACATCTAAGCAACAGCTCTGGGAGGGTATTCTGTCCTCATGCAAAACAATTGAAGCAGAAACCATCCAAAACCTGACAAATTCAATGGACGAGAGAGTTCAGAAGCTCCTTTCGAACAAGGGGTCCTATGTAAAAATGTAACATCACCTAGAATAAAGTTTTGAGCTGAAAACTGTTTGATTTCAGTTTCTAATAACCTGCTAATGCTTATAATTTCAAAAATGACCATTTTTTTGGTCTTTATTAAAATGAAAAGGTTGATCGAAAAGTTTGGGGGATCTAAGAGTGTGGCAACCCATTAGTCATGATTACTTCGAATTCTGACAATATGAGGGTCATGTTGCAGGTAGTGCAGCAAGAAGGCATTTATGTGTCTTGCGCATCTCGGAGCCCCAAAATTATTTTCCGGGCTAGATGCAGCTAAAAATTATTATTAATTTTAAATCTGGTGGAGCTTAGTATAGATGGCCTAATAGGATCAGTGCTGCACACTGCTACAAAGCCCAAATTATTTTCCAGTCAAGATACAGATAAACATGATTAGTAATTTTAAATGTGGTGGAGCTTATTATAGATGGCCTAATAGAATCAGTGCTGCACACTGCTACAAAGCCCAAATTATTTTCCAGCCAAGATACAGATAAACATGATTAGTAATTTGAAAGCTTAAAACGGTTGGTAGGGTGATTTTAACCAATCATCAAGCTTTTACTCTCCCCAGGATGACACAGGGGTAGAAAAGTCGTTTCGGATCCATGATTTGTTCATCTTTATGAACGTGAGTCTGTCTACATTATCAGTGGAGAGCCGCGTGCGCTTATCTGTCAGCACACCACCAGCAGCGCTGAACACACGTTCAGACAGAACGCTGGCTGCGGGGCATGACAAGATCTCCAAGGCGTAAGTGGCTAGCTCCGGCCATTTATCCAGATTGGAAGCCCAAAAAGAGCAAGGGTCCAGTGACACAGTCATGGCTTCAATGTTTACTTGGAGATACTCCTGTACCATCGTCTCTAGGCGTTGACTATGTGTCAGACTTCTTGTCTCCTGTGGCCTTGCAAAGGATGGGCTAAAAAAGTGGTTAAATGATTCCGCAAAATTGATGTTACCAGCAGATACTGTGGTTCTGTTATGGTTTGAGTGCTGAACACTTGACGGTCCCACGGTTGGCAAGTTGGAACTGTGAGATTCACTACGTGCACCACTGGTGTTTTGTGGAAAAGCACATGTAAGATTCTGCAACAGTCTCTGCTGATACTCCTGCATGCGTGCATCCCTTTCTATGGCAGGAATAATTTCTGCAAATTTACTTTTGTACCGGGGATCTAACAGTGTGGCAACTCAGTAGTCAGGATTATTTCTAATTCTCACAATTCGAGAGTCATGTTGCAGGTAGTGCAGCAAGAAGGCACTCATGTGTGTTGCGCATCCAGGAGCACCAAGTCCCTGTTGTGTTAGTGGCGAGGTAACAATCATGCTTCCTTCCTCTGTCCTCTCCCCCCAACCTCGCACAACAGAAATGTGATCAAGGTCTCCCTCATCTGATGAGTCTTCCATCAGTTCGTCCTCCACTTCTTCCTGGGCTCCTGCACCTTCCTCACTAGTTTGGCTGCTACCATGCGCCCTGGTAAAACCATCTCCCCCACCCTCACATGCCTGCCGCCTTGGTGCTGCCGACCGTCTGGACCTTGCAGATGTTAGCCCTTCCGCATACAACTCCTCCTCCTCTACTTCCTCCACCTCCTCTTGTGCCACCACCTGACTCCGAATTCTGTTTAACATGTGCTCCAGCATGTAAATCACCGGAATAGTCATGCTGATAATGGCATCGTCAGCACTAAACATCTTCGTCGCCATTTCAAAACTGTGCAGAAGGGTGCATAGGTCCCTGATCTGAGACCACTCCTCCAGCGTGATTTGTCCCACCTCTGGATCTCGTTGGCCCAGGCTATACGTCAGAACGTATTGCACCAGGGCTTGTCGGTGCTGCCACAGTCGCTGCAACATGTGCAGAGTTGAATTCCACCGGGTAGGCACATCGCATTTTAGCCGGTGAAGTGGCAGGCCCAACAACTTCTGTAGAGATGTAAGTCGCTGAGCTGCGGGATGCGAACGGCGGAAGTGAGCACACAGCGACCGTGCCCTCTGCAGAAGGCCATCTAGTCTGGGATAGTGGGCTAAAAATTGCTGGACAACCAGGTTCAACACGTGAGCCATACAAGGCACGTGTGTGACATTGCCCCGGCGAAGGGCCGCACCCAGGTTTGCAGCATTGTCGCACACGGCCTTCCCTGGTTTCAGGTCCAGTGGAGACAACCATTCATGAAATTGGTTCTCCAGAGCTGATCACAACTCCTCAGCTGTGTGACTCACATTTCCCAGACATTTCAAAGTAAAAACCGCCTAATGACGTTGAGCCCTACTGCCAGCATAGTAAGGAGGTGTGCAGGATCCCTTCTGCGCAGTTAGAAAGCTTGTGGCATGACCAGACAGGCTTTGGGTGCAGGTGGAAGACCGAGAGGAGGTTGAGGAGGCAGAAGCAGTGGAGGAACTTTGACATAAAGAGGATTGACGCACAACTCGTGGGGATGGCAAGACTTGGACAGCAGCCCCTTGTCCTGCTGTCACCATAGTTACCCAGTGCCCAGTCAGCGACATGTAACGCCCCTGTCCATGCCTACTCGTCCAAGTGTCTGTGGTGAAATGCACCCTGTCACACACAGAGTTTCTCAAAGAAGCGGTGATGTTGTGTGCGACATGCTGGTGGAGCGCAGGCACACCTTTCTTTGAGAAGTAGTGCCGACTGGGCATCTGGTAGTGGGGCACTGCGACGGACATAAGGTCTCGAAAATCCTCTGTGTCCACCAGGCGGAAAGGCAGCATTTCTGTAGCCAAGAGCTTGCAGATGGTGAAATTCAACCTCTTAGCTTTCTCATGGCTAGGAGGAAATGGTCTTTTACTTGTCCACATCTGAGGGACCGAGGGCTGGCTATTGTGCTTAGACGGGGGTGATAAGGGTGTCCCCGGCAAACTGCCGGTCTGTGAGGAAGATGCAGGCGGACATGTTAGGTTGCCTTGATCCAAAGGTGGTGCTATCGATGTCGGACAGCGCTCAACACCAGCTGGTGTTACCACCTCCAAAGAAAATGATGACCTGCCAATCACGCTGGCTGTTGCGGGTAAAGAGGTGGCAGGTCTGCGCCCCAAAACAGGTGTGACTGCTGTCCCCCCAGTCACAGAGGATGAAGAGGCCGCGGATGCACAAGATATGGCAGACGGTGGTTGGCCCGGCCGGCTAGGCCGCATTGTAGAACACTGAGCTTCCCACTGCAACTTATGCTTCATGTCCATGTGCCGGTTCATGCATGAAGTACTCAAACTATGTATTTTTTGGCCTCTACTTAGCTTTTGCTGACAAATGTTATGGATAACACGAGTTGGGTCATCTTTATCGATCTGAAAAAATGCCCAGGCTATGCAAGGCTTAGCACCCATGCGACCTGAAGAGCCACCACGACTTGTGGTGAGAGGCAGAGTTGTGTTTGAGGATGCAGGTGTTGACGTGCTTCCAGTACTACGTCTCTGTCCAGGAAGGCGCAACCTGACCTCGTCGTCACTAGCATCTTCCTCCACCTCCTCTGCTGACCTCATCTCTTGGCTGACTGTGGGTTGACAGTAAGTGGGATCTCCAACATCATCATCATCACCCTGTGCGCTATCACACCCGTCGTCCTCAGAGCCAACCTGTTCCTGCCCTGACAAAAAACTAAAGTTGTCGCTCCAATCAGGTATTTGAGTCTCATCATCGTCTTCCTCATTGTCTCCACCAACAGGAGTTACAGTTTGGGAATGAGGGTCTACATTATGGTCAGAACCTTCTGCGTCTGGTCCTGGATCCGACTCATAAAGATTCTGGGCATCAGTGCAGATCATTTCCTCGTCTGGATTCACAGAAGCGCTGGAGTCGACCTCTGATTCCCAGGCTATAGTATGAGTAAACAGCTCTGCAGACTCAACCATCTGTTCTACCTCATACTCAGACGGAGAGCTGGAGATTTGGGAGCTGTGAGGAAGCAAGTGCGATTGGGGTGACACCTTTGAGGACTGGAGTATTTGTGATGTTGAAGTTGATGTGGAGGAGAGCCCACTTAAAGGAGCACTTGATATCCGTTGAAGCACCTGCTGTTTTTGTGCCTCATCTGGAATTTGTAGCGATTGGCGTGGCCGTAAGAAAGGGATCTTATCACATTGTCCGCTAAAAGAAGTAGCCATTTTAGTTTGGCTGGAAGATGGTCTTTCTTCTGCAGATGTTACTGTTGCTTTAACACCTACCCCACGGACACAACCTTTTTTCCCCTTCCCAACACGCCTATTCCCCTTTCCACCAGCAGCAGGCCTTTTTCCACTCATTTTGGTGGTTAACTAATTCACAACTCTGGAGTTGTTTGCACAAAAAAACAATGGATGGGAACCGAGCAGAGCTGAGTGGCCAAACTGTGGTATTAGGCCAAAACTATTGGCTGGGTTAGATGCAGAAAAAAATTATATTCAATTTGCAACCTGATGGAGGTCAGTATAGATGGACTAATAGAACAAGTCCCACACACAGCTAGAAGCCCAAATATTTTTTCAGAGGTAGATGCAGAAAAAAATTGTATTCAGTTTGCAACCTGATGGAGGTCAGTATAGATGGACTAATAGAGAAAGTCCCACACACTGCTAGAAGGCCAAATATTTTTTCAGAGCTAGATGCAGACAAAAAATTATTTTTAATTTGCAACCTGATGGAGGTCAGTATAGATGGACTAATAGAGAAAGTCCCACACACTGCTAGAAGGCCAAATATTTTTTCAGAGCTAGATGCAGAAAAAATTATATTCAGTTTGCAACCTGATGGAGGTCAGTATAGATGGACTAATAGAACAAGTCCCACACACAGCTAGAAGGCCAAATATTTTTTCAGAGGTAGATGCAGATAAAAATTATTTTTAATTTGCAGCCTGATGGAGGTCAGTATAGATGGACTAATAGAGAAAGTCCCACACACTGCTAGAAGGCCAAATATTTTTTCAGAGCTAGATGCAGAAAAAAATTATATTCAGTTTGCAACCTGATGGAGGTCAGTATAGATGGACTAATAGAACAAGTCCCACACACAGCTAGAAGCCCAAATATTTTTTCAGAGGTAGATGCAGAAAAAAATTATATTCAGTTTGCAACCTGATGGAGGTCTGTATAGATGGATTAATAGAACAAGTCCCACACACAGCTAGAAGCCCAATATTTTTTCAGAGGCAGATGCAGAAAAAAAATATATTCAGTTTGCAACCTGATGGAGGTCAGTATAGATGGACTAATAGAGAAAGTCCCACACACTGCTAGAAGGCAAAATATTTTTTCAGAGCTAGATGCAGACAAAAAATTATTTTTAATTTGCAACCTGATGAAGGTCAGTATAGATGGACTAATAGAGAAAGTCCCACACACTGCTCGAAGGCCAAATATTTTTTCAGAGCTAGATGCAGATATAAATTATTTTTAATTTGCAACCTGATGGAGGTCAGTATAGATGGACTAATAGAGAAAGTCCCACACACTGCTAGAAGGCCAAATATTTTTTCAGAGCTAGATGCAGAAAAAAATTATATTCAGTTTGCAACCTGATGGAGGTCAGTATAGATGGACTAATAGAACAAGTCCCACACACAGCTAGAAGGCCAAATATTTTTTCAGAGGTAGATGCAGATAAAAATTATTTTTAATTTGCAGCCTGATGGAGGTCAGTATAGATGGACTAATAGAGAAAGTCCCACACACTGCTAGAAGGCCAAATATATTTTCAGAGCTAGATGCAGACAAAAAATTATTTTGAATTTGCAACCTGATGGAGGTCAGTATAGATGGACTAATAGAGAAAGTCCCACACACTGCTAGAAGGCCAAATATTTTTTCAGAGCTAGATGCAGACAAAAAATTATTTTTAATTTGCAACCTGATGGAGGTCAGTATAGATGGACTAATAGAGAAAGTCCCACACACTGCTAGAAGGCCAAATATTTTTTTCAGAGCTAGATGCAGATAAAAATTATTTTTAATTTGCAACCTGATGGAGGTCAGTATAGATGGACTAATAGAGAAAGTCCCACACACTGCTAGAAGGCCAAATATTTTTTCAGAGCTAGATGCAGAAAAAAATTATATTCAGTTTGCAACCTGATGGAGGTCAGTATAGATGGACTAATAGAACAAGTCCCACACACAGCTAGAAGCCCAAATATTTTTTCAGAGGTAGATGCAGATAAAAATTATTTTTAATTTGCAACCTCATGGAGGTCAGTATAGATGGACTAATAGAGAAAGTCCCACACACTGCTAGAAGGCCAAATATTTTTTCAGAGCTAGATGAAGACAAAAAATTATTTTGAATTTGCAGCGTGATGGAGGTCAGTATAGATGGACTAATAGAGGAAGTCCCACACACTGCTAGAAGCCCAATATTTTTTCAGAGGTAGATGCAGAAAAAAAATATATTCAGTTTGCAACCTGATGGAGGTCAGTATAGATGGACTAATAGAGAAAGTCCCACACACTGATAGAAGGCCAAATATTTTTTCAGAGCTAGATGTAGATAAAAATTATTTTTAATTTGCAACCTGATGGAGGTCAGTATAGATGGACTAATAGAGAAAGTCCCACACACTGCTAGAAGGCCAAATATTTTTTCAGAGCTAGATGCAGACAAAAAATTATTTTTAATTTGCAACCTGATGGAGGTCAGTATAGATGGACTAATAGAGAAAGTCCCACACACTGCTAGAAGGCCAAATATTTTTTTCAGAGCTAGATGCAGATAAAAATTATTTTTAATTTGCAACCTGATGGAGGTCAGTATAGATGGACTAATAGAGAAAGTCCCACACACTGCTAGAAGGCCAAATATTTTTTCAGAGCTAGATGCAGAAAAAAATTATATTCAGTTTGCAACCTGATGGAGGTCAGTATAGATGGACTAATAGAACAAGTCCCACACACAGCTAGAAGCCCAAATATTTTTTCAGAGGTAGATGCAGATAAAAATTATTTTTAATTTGCAACCTCATGGAGGTCAGTATAGATGGACTAATAGAGAAAGTCCCACACACTGCTAGAAGGCCAAATATTTTTTCAGAGCTAGATGAAGACAAAAAATTATTTTGAATTTGCAGCGTGATGGAGGTCAGTATAGATGGACTAATAGAGAAAGTCCCACACACTGCTAGAAGCCCAATATTTTTTCAGAGGTAGATGCAGAAAAAAAATATATTCAGTTTGCAACCTGATGGAGGTCAGTATAGATGGACTAATAGAGAAAGTCCCACACACTGATAGAAGGCCAAATATTTTTTCAGAGCTAGATGCAGATAAAAATTATTTTTAATTTGCAACCTGATGGAGGTCAGTATAGATGGACTAATAGAGAAAGTCCCACACACTGCTAGAAGGCCAAATATTTTTTCAGAGCTAGATGCAGAAAAAAATTATATTCAGTTTGCAACCTGATGGAGGTCAGTATAGATGGACTAATAGAACAAGTCCCACACACAGCTAGAAGCCCAAATATTTTTTCAGAGGTAGATGCAGAAAAAAATTATATTCAGTTTGCAACCTGATGGAGGTCTGTATAGATGGATTAATAGAACAAGTCCCACACACAGCTAGAAGCCCAAATATTTTTTTCAGAGGTAGATGCAGAAAAAAGTTATATTCAGTTTGCAACCTGATGGAGGTCTGTAAAGATGGATTAATAGAACAAGTCCCACACACAGCTAGAAGCCCAATATTTTTTCAGAGGTAGATGCAGAAAAAAAATATATTCAGTTTGCAACCTGATGGAGGTCAGTATAGATGGACTAATAGAGAAAGTCCCACACACTGCTAGAAGGCCAAATATTTTTTCAGAGCTAGATGCAGACAAAAAATTATTTTTAATTTGCAACCTGATGGAGGTCAGTATAGATGGACTAATAGAGAAAGTCCCACACACTGCTAGAAGGCCAAATATTTTTTCAGAGCTAGATGCAGATATAAATTATTTTTAATTTGCAACCTGATGGAGGTCAGTATAGATGGACTAATAGAGAAAGTCCCACACACTGCTAGAAGGCCAAATATTTTTTCAGAGCTAGATGCAGAAAAAAATTATATTCAGTTTGCAACCTGATGGAGGTCAGTATAGATGGACTAATAGAACAAGTCCCACACACAGCTAGAAGGCCAAATATTTTTTCAGAGGTAGATGCAGATAAAAATTATTTTTAATTTTCAGCCTGATGGAGGTCAGTATAGATGGACTAATAGAGAAAGTCCCACACACTGCTAGAAGGCCAAATATTTTTTCAGAGCTAGATGCAGACAAAAAAATATTTTTAATTTGCAACCTGATGGAGGTCAGTATAGATGGACTAATAGAGAAAGTCCCACACACTGCTAGAAGGCCAAATATTTTTTCAGAGCTAGATGCAGACAAAAAATTATTTCTAATTTGCAACCTGATGGAGGTCAGTATAGATGGACTAATAGAGAAAGTCCCACACACTGCTAGAAGGCCAAATATTTTTTCAGAGCTAGATGCAGATAAAAATTATTTTTAATTTGCAACCTGATGGAGGTCAGTATAGATGGACTAATAGAGAAAGTCCCACACACTGCTAGAAGGCCAAATATTTTTTCAGAGCTAGATGCAGAAAAAAATTATATTCAGTTTGCAACCTGATGGAGGTCAGTATAGATGGACTAATAGAACAAGTCCCACACACAGCTAGAAGCCCAAATATTTTTTCAGAGGTAGATGCAGATAAAAATTATTTTTAATTTGCAACCTGATGGAGGTCAGTATAGATGGACTAATAGAGAAAGTCCCACACACTGCTAGAAGGCCAAATATTTTTTCAGAGCTAGATGCAGACAAAAAATTATTTTGAATTTGCAGCGTGATGGAGGTCAGTATAGATGGACTAATAGAACAAGTCCCACACACTGCTAGAAGGCCAAATATTTTTTCAGAGCTAGATGCAGACAAAAAATTATTTTGAATTTGCAGCGTGATGGAGGTCAGTATAGATGGACTAATAGAACAAGTCCCACACACTGCTAGAAGGCCAAATATTTTTTCAGAGCTAGATGCAGAAAAAAATTATATTCAGTTTGCAACCTGATGGAGGTCAGTATAGATGGACTAATAGAACAAGTCCCACACACTGCTAGAAGCCCAAATATTTTTTCAGAGCTAGATGCAGAAAAAAATTATATTCAATTTGCAACCTGATGGAGGTCAGTATAGATGGACTAATAGAATGATGCTATGCCCAAAAGATTTTACTTCACTAGGTGCAGTAAAAAAATTGGTATTCTATACACAGGTGGTATATCTTGCAACACAGATAGGCTACTCCACTGACTAACACACTCTGCAATAGGCCAAAAAGGATTAGCTTTGCTAGATTCAGCCAAATGCTGTGAAAAAAACTTGCACAGACCTGCCTGGCAAAAACTGATAGGAACTGATGTAACCTAGTCCTGAAAAGGACTGCAATTACAATTAGTCTTTACTCCCACAATCTATCTATTTAAGAGCACAGACCTGCCTGATAAAAGTCGTAGGAAATGCTGTAACCTAGTCCTTAAAAGGACTGCAATCACAACTATTCCCTACTCCCAAGCTATCTGTAGATTTGTGCGAAAATTGGCTTGAAATTAACAAGGTATAGCGCACACAGCAACAGCGGTGCCGTCTAACACGCAGCTGCAGCAGTGAGAAAATGGTGGCGACGGGGAAAATGGCTTGGTCTTATAGGGCAAGGACATGTGACATACACTGCCAATGACACATGCCCTTGCTTGTGTGAAAAAAAGCACTTCGCTCCGTGTATGCGCTGCTGATAGGCTGACAGATTCCCGCATTTACAGTGGGGAGGTGCAAAGAGAAAAAAAAATGGAGATCTTCATTATTCCTGCAGAGATCCATCCCCTGCCCCTCCCCCCACCCCGCTGTACACTCAAACTGCGTAGTAACATTAATTTTCATCATTACTGAGAAAAAATCCAGTTATGATTTTGGTGCACGAACAGTTATCGAACATAACCTCGAACAGCCGAATTTTTCTCAAATCGTTCGTGTTCACCGAACGGCTCGAACACCGCCCAAAACAGCTCGAATTTGAGATTGGCGAACAGTTCGAGTCGAACAACGCTCATCTCTATTAATTATCACTCAATAACTGCAAAACTTCACGTACACTCTGGCAATGGGACTCCAGATCTGGCGAATAAATCAAAATGTCATCCAAATACACAACCACATTCTTACCAATCAAAGGTCTCAGGATGTCATTAATAAGGTTCTGAAAAAATGCAGGTGCATTGGTAAGACCAAAAGGCATCACCAGATTCTCAAAATGACCTACCGGAGTGTTAAAAGCAGTTTTCCATTCATCACCCTCCTTCACTCGTAACAAATTGTATGCCCCCCGGAGATCAATTTTGGAGAACCACTTGGCTCCCACTAACTGGTTAAACAAGTCAGGAATTAACAGCAATGGGTAGGAATTGCGTACGCTAATCTTATTAATTTCACGAAAATCCAGACATGGACGTAAACCGCCGTCCATTTTTTTAACAAAGAAGAATCCAACTGCCACAGGCGACTTAGAAGGTCTAATGTGACCAGCAGCCAGGCTAGTCTCTATGTACTCCTCCAAAGCCTTTCTTTCAGGGATAGTCAGATTAAACAAGCGACTTTTGGGAAGAGTAGCACCCGGAACAAACTCAATGGCGCAATCATAATCCCTATGAGGAGGTAAAACTTGCTACTCCTCCTCCGAAAAAACCCTGCAAAAATCTTGAATAGGTACAGGTAATTCCCCTTTTTCCACAGCCACAATGCGACCATTACAACATTTATCATAGCACTTCGGACTCCAAGACTTAATCACATTAGTAGACCAGTCCAATAAAGGATTGTGCAGTTTTAACCAAGGCAATCCTAGTTTAACTGGGTAGGGCAAATTATCCAAAACAACCAAGTCCAAAATTTCTTGGTGAACTCCATTGATAGTGAGGGAAAATGCATCAGTCTTGTGAGTAATACATTTCAAAGGAGTGTTATCAATTGCAACCACAGAAATAGGTGATGACAAAGGTTTGGATTTCAATTTAAGGTTTTCCAAAAACCCTTTATCAATCACATTAAGTGTTGAACCACAATCCACAAATACCTGGAATTCAATCAAATGTCCCTGCAGAGTAGTACTCCCAGAAAGAAATACTCCTGCAGAGCATAAACAAGCTATACGGGCGTAACTGACCTTTTTTTTTTCTTTACTTAAACGACGCTCACAATACTTAATCAAATGGTCAGCTTTACCACAATAAAGACACAAACCCTCCGGTCTTTTTCCTGAGAGCAGAGTGACATCGCCCCAACCTCCATTGGTTCTCCGCTGTCAGAGCAGATTTTCTTGGAACTAGGACCTGACGTTACAGGAGTTTTTACATCATTCACCCTGGACCTCAGTCTCCTGTCCACACGAACAGCTAACTGCATAGCTTCCTGCAGAGTCTCAGGTGCAGGGAATGCAATTAGCAAATCCTTAAACCTTTCACTCAGACCAGCAAGAAATAAACATCTCAGCGCAGAATCATTCCATTTAACTTCTGAGGCCCATCTCCTGAAGTGTGTGCAATAATTTTCAACATCATCTGACCCCTGATTCAAACGTCTAAGTTCTGATTCAGCGGATGAGATTCAATCAGGATCGTCATATAATAGCCCCATAGCAGAAAAAAATTCTTCAACAGACCTTAAACACGGATCATTAGGCTGGAGAGAAAAGGCCCACCCCTGTGGTTCTTTGCGCAAAAGTGACATAATAAAACCAATGCACTGTGATTCATTCCCAGAGGATCTTGGTCTCAAACAAAAATATAACAAACAAGCATTTTTAAAGGAAAAAAAATCTTGCTGTTTACCATAAAAAACATCAGACAGTCCTACCTTGGGTTCGACAAAATGCGCTCCAGAACAGCTACTCACGTGTTGCTGGAGCTCGGCCACCTCCAGAGACAATCCCTGCAAGCGTTGAGCCAAATCCTGGATGGAAACCATACTGATCCCCGAATTTCTTTCCTTTTAGTTTTTTGGGCTGGACTTACTGTTACGATCTGCAACAAGTGCTAAGGAAAGATAGGGGAAAGCTGTCCCTACAGTAAGACTAAGCTGAATCCCTACGATGTAGCGGGCTGCCTGTTCCTAGTGAACAGACCTGCCTTAGTCCTCGGCTAGTCTGAACGAAGACCTATAGAATTAAGGGAGGGATCCCTAAAAAGACTAAGGACTGGGACAAAAATGGGACACCTCCTAAACAGAAGTTGCTGCAGAACACAAAAGACAAACTGACAAAAATGTCCTAGAGGTCCCAGAAGACCAAGCGAACTGACAGAGATAGGCACTGAAGCACCAGGCTAGCAAAACAGTCAAACAACACTGAAGTCCAGCACAGCCAGAAGGGCGGAGCTGGAATATAAAGGCAGATGGTCACGTGACCGCAAAACACAAGATATAAAAAACTAACAGGAGGGTTCTAACAGTTTCATCTGAATCATCTATTTCAGATATTTAGATGGAAACCCTGATGTACATGATCAGCATAGAGCACAGGATAAATGTTCTCTGCCACAAAATGCCACCAATAAAAGTTTCAACTTAACACACAAAAACAAGTCCCGTCTCCGGTCTGTCACCTGTTAGCAGAAATATAGGGAGTGTCCAAGTTGCTGGTAGCACCAAGGCTCTGGAAAAGCGACATGGCTCCCACCTAAATCCAAGTGCCCCCCTTTATTCTGAGTCCCATAATGTGCCTAAACCGCAGTTAGTATCCACATTTTTTACATTAACGTAGTGAGGAGATCCCACTTACTTTACTGGTGCGTGGCTCCAGAAGCGAAAGCTGAGCACGCTGTTTTGGGCACTACAATGTACTGGGCACTGCAATGACATGTTTGCAATTTTCACTGTGCAACTTCCACTGCGTATTTGTTTCTGGAGAATGCTCATAGTGTAAAAATTGTCACTACACTCATATATGAATTCCTAGAGGGTTGTACATTTCAATAAGGGGACACTTGAGGGAGTTGCCACTGTTTAGACACATCAGAGGCTTTACAAATGGAGTCCCCAAACTATTTTAGAAAAATCTGTGCTGCAAAATTCAAATAGCGCTACTTCCCTCCCGAGCCCTGCCGTGTGGCCAAACAGCACTGTTCAGTCCTATATGGGGTATTGTCACATTCAGAAGAAATCTTGTAACAAATTATGGGGCATTTTTTACCCATTTTCCCTTTCGAAAATAAAAAAATCTAGGGATCTGGGGCTTAAACAGTATTTTAGTGATTAAAAATGGAAATATTAGCTCTTCACCACAGAATGATATAAAATTCTGTGACACACCTGTGCTGTCAATACCCTCACTGCATTACTATATGTATTCACTGAGGGGTGCAGTTTGTAAAATGGGGTCACTTATATAGGGTTATCCTGTCCTGGCACCTCAGAGGTTCTGCCAGTGTTACATGGCACTAGTAAACCATTCCAGCAAAATCTGCATTTCAATATAGTGCTCTTTCCCTTCTGAGCTTTGCACTGTGCCTGAAAAGTAATTTCCGACCACATATAGGTAATTGCAAAACTCAGGATAAATTGCTTAACAAATTATGTTGTTCATTTCCTCCTAATATCCCTTTTGAAAATTTAAACTTTGGGCTAAAACAACATTTTAGTAGAAAAAAATAAATTTTTCATTTCTGCAGCCCAGTGTTACACAATTCTGTGAGTCAACTGTGGGTTTACAGTGCTCACTACACCCCTAGACAATTTTCTCAAGAAGTGTACTTTCCAAAATTGGGTCACATGTGGGTAGTTTCTGCTGTTTTGGCACCATAGGCTGTTCAAATGTGACATGGCGCCTGCAGTAAAATTGGTGTGCATGCAGCATGTAAGAGCATGTTCACACATGGCCATTAAATAGAAAAAAAAAAAGACAGAAACACAATACACAAATACCCTGCAGTAAATAAATAAATTGCAATAGTGCATGAAAATAATAAAGGATACTTAGTTAACATAATTTTGATCAAAATAATGTGAAAGCCATCCCGCCTATTGTGCTATTGCGATTTATTTATTTACTGCAGGGTATTCGCGTATTGTGTTTCTGTTTTTGTTTTTTTTCTGTTTAATGGCCATGTGTGAATATGCTCTTACATGCTGCATGCACACCAGTTCACATTCCAGTTCAGTTCCTCAGTTTTTTCAGTCTAATGTGCACAAGTGCATAAAAGGGTGTGGCCGCCCTTGACTTGACCTGGAAAGTTTATTCATCTTGCTTCCCAGGTCTCTGCTTCCACTAGTGGTTCAGTCTTTCAGCCCTTATCCAAATGTACGTCAGTTGACAAATGGTAAGGTTTTAAATATTAGAGTTAGGACTGTCCCATAAGGGTCGCCGTGACGAGGCGGGATGGCTTTCGCGTTATTTTGATCAAAATTATGTTAACTAAGTACCCTTTATTATTTTATGCACTATTGTGACTTATTTATTTACTGCAGGGTATGTGTATTGTTTTTCTGTCTTTGTTTTTTTTCATAGGCCCAAACAGTTGTTTTCCCCACATATGGGGCTTCAACGTACACAGAAGAAATGCACAACAAATTATATAGTTCATTTTCACCTGTTACTCTTGTGAAAATGAAGACTTTGGGGCAAAAGCAACATTTTTGTTGGAAAAATTTGTTTTTTTTTGTTTCATGGCTTATCTTAATATAATTCTGTGAAGCATCTGTGGGTTCAAGGTGCTCACGATACCTCTAAATGAATTATTTGAGGGATGTAGTTTCCAAAATGTGGTCACTTGTGGGGAGTTTCCACTGTTTAGGCACATTGAGGGCTCTGCAAACGCGACATGGCGTCCGCTATCTATTCCAGCCAATTTTGTGCTCCAAAAGTCAAATGGTTCTCCTTCCCTTCCGAGCCCTGCAGTGCATCCAAACAGTAATTTTCCACCACATATGGGGTATTGGCATGTTCAGAAGAAATTGCACAACAAATTGACTAGTCCATTTTCTCCTGTTACTCTTTTGAAAATGCTACATTTTTAGCTAAAGCAACATTTTTTGTGGGAAAAAATAAAAATTTTATTTTTCCTTCCACATTGCTTTAACTCCTGTAAAGCACCCGAAGCGTTAATAGATTTCTTGAATGTGGTTTTGAGCACTTTGAGGGGTGCATTTTTTTAAATAGTGTCACTTTTGCTTCTTTTTCTGTCATATAGGCCCCTCAAAGTCACTTCAAACTTGTGACCCCTAAAAAAATGATTTTCAAAATTTTGTTGGAAAAATGAGAAATTGCTGATAAACTTTTAACCCTTCTAACTTCCTAACAAAAAAAGTTTAAAAATAATCATGATGTAAAATAGACATGTAGCAAATGTTATTTATTAACTATTTTGTGTGACATGACTCTGATTTAGAAGCATAAAATTAAGTTTGAAAATTGCAAAATTTTCTAAATTTTTGCCAAAACTCTGATATTTTCACAAATAAATGCAAACAATATCAACCTAAATTTACCACTACCATAAAGTACAATGTGTTACGAAAAAACAATCTCAGAATCACTGGGATATGTTGAAGGGTTCCAGAGTTGTTACCTCATAAAGAGACACTGGTCAAAATTGCAAAATTTGGCTTGGTCAGGGAGGTGAAAACAGGCTCCGGGGTGAAGAGGTTAACCACTTAACAACCAGGGAATTTTTCATTTTTATACTTTTGTTTTTTACTCCCCTTTGTACTAGAAGGTATAACTTTTTTATTTTTCTGTTGACGTAGCCACATGACAGCTTGTTTCCCTCTGAAAATAGGGAATAAAATCTAAGTGACATTTGTCAGAATTTGGCCTGGTCAGGAAAGTGAAATCAGGTTGGGGGCTGAAGAGGTTAATTGTATATATTGATAGAACAGACTTTGACTGATGCAGAAATACCACATTTTTATTTTTTAATTATTTTTACTTCTTTACTTTTAATGTTGGAAAAAGGGTCTGATTCAAATTTTGATATCTCTTATTTTTGGTATTTTTAAAAACATCTTTTTTTAGTTCCCATAGAAGACTTGATTGCTTATACTATGTACTGCAAAATCACAGTATTGCAGTATATAGTAAAAATCATGGTCTCCTATGAAGAAGTTTATCCATTTTTTTAACACATGTTTTATTAATACATATATATTGCATTAATTTGCAACCTTTTTCAAACAAAAGAAAACAAAAAAAAAATGATCTTTTTTTTTAAATTCTATGTATGGAGGGTCAAGGTATCACGTGATTTATTTTCTGGAAAAAAAATATGGAAAAGTCAGATCCATCTTCCATAGAATAAAAAATTGATCCATTTGTCATCAGCTTTTTTCAGGATGAAAAAGCTCAGCAGACTGTGTTCTTGCATTCTGTAAAAAAAGTGGATCAAAAAGGATATGTGCACAAATGTATTTCAAATTATTACTAGGGATGAGCGAGTATGTTCTATTAACCCTTTCGCTGAGTATGCTCGGGCCGAGCTCCGAGTAGTTACAGCTGCTCGGTGATATGGTTAAATCGCTCCTGTGTGCATGATTTGCGACTGTTTGACAGCTTTATTACATGTGAGGAATGTCTATTTCTTACACATTCCTCACATGTAATAAAGCTGTCAAACAGTTGCAAAACATGCACACGGGAGCGATTTAACCTTATCACCGAGCAGCTATAAATACTCGGAGCTCGCCCGAGCATACTCGGCCAGAACATACTCACTCAACCCTAATTATTACCTATGTGGCAGACGTCTTTGCTATTCTGTTCTGTGTAAATACAAACATATCCATTTAAATATAACTTTTTACCGCACAAACTTATACGTCAAGAACACCACAAAAAAGTGGCATGAACTAGGCCTAAGACTCTTAATACACCTCCCTGTCAGTCATCGGTCTCTGGAGGAGGAGGATGCACATCATCTTTTCCTTGAGGCTTTAATAGTCTGACATTTCTCAGTAAATCATCATTAATTGAAGCTACCATAACACGTGCACTCTGCTGCTCAGTCTATATAGACAATACATGGTGTGTGTCTGTAATATGGTTCCCCAGGTTATAAAAGTGAACCTTACATCAGGGTTCCCCAACTCCGGTCCTCAGGAGCCACCAACAGGCCATGTTTTCAGGATTTTCTTGGTATTGCTCAGGTGATAATTACATCACCTGCACAGGCAATAATTCCATCACCTGTGTAATACTAAGGAAATCCTGAAAACATGACCTGTTGGTGGGCCTTGAGGACTGGAGTTGGGGAACACTGCCTTACATGATGTCCTATCCATGAGCAGTATGTATCAGACGATGGCTGTATGATTTTAGGCACAAATATTTATCTCTGAAACACTGTAGCGTTTCAGGGAAAAACATAGTTTAATGGTAACCTGCACCAAGCTGGGAGACTAGTTAGACAGCTAGGTCCATGGCAGCTTCCCCCCCACCTGCTTCCCTGGAGTGACAGGTCTCTCCCTCATGTACGTATAAGTAAAGACCTATCATTCAAGGGCAACAGGTGGGGAGAAGTCTTCGGGAACCCACCTGTCTGACTAGTCTTCTGTGCAGCTCAGTCTAGCTCGGGCAGCTAATAAACTATGTTTTTCTTTACAATGTTGGAGCATTTCAGAGTTAAACATCACGCAGCTAATGTCTGATACATGCTGCCTGTGGATCGTATTATCTGTCAGTAGCCCTTTAATAAAACAAAAAGTAAATAAATTGCTATAACCCAAGGATCCCTAATCTATGGCTTGTGAGTCACATGTAGCTCGCGGGCCATGATGTGTGGCTTGTTGCTGTCCACCAGCTTGGTGCATGAGCATCAGGTCTAGCAAATAGCTGTGAAGAGAAGCCCTCCAGATAGTGACTTTTGTGAACAGCCCTGCTCAGAAGAGCAGATATCGATTGATGTGAGAATACTGAATAAGAGTAATGGAACCTTTGGATGCAGGTATACTGCCTCAGTGTCATCTTTATAGGGAAGCTTAGGCTGTCACTACTGTGGGGGAGACGGATGTTGGATGTCACTATTCGGGGGGGGGAGGCTCTGGATGTGGCTCGTGACCCTCTTTCAGAGCTGAACGTGGCTCTCAAGGTAAGAAAGGTTGGGGATCATGGCTATAACACATAATAAAGAGTAAACATTTGGGAGCTATTCATCATGGTGTTTTTCAATGAATCGGACCATTATTTCTCTTTTCTTTTGCATCTCAGAGAAGCATAGAATAAACACAACATGGTACTCTATCACCCTCTAGTGATGAAATATGGAGTTACATGTGCAGAAATTGCCAACACAGAGTAAGGCTGTGTGCCCACGATGCGTTTTTTAAGCATTTCCGTAGCGGCAAAAACGCTGCAGACACGCTTAAAAAACGCATGGTAAAAGGCCTGCCATGTTTCCCAATGATAATCCGCATGTGCTGTGCACATGCTGCGGAAATTTCTGCTGCGGATTATCATTGCGGAAAAAAAGGCAGCACTACCAATTATTTTGCGGGAGCGCTGCGTTTTCGCCACCATTGACTTGCATTGGAATGCATGGATTACGCATCACTGCATCTGTACATGCCGAATCCATGCGTGTCAATGTTCGGATGGTACCCGGGTCTGGAGGACAGGAGACTCTCCTCCGGACCCGGGTACAATAGAACCTGTGAAAAAAAAAGAAGAAAATAAAAAATAAATATCATATTTACCTTCTGATGGCCCCCGCTGCGCTAGTCCTCCCTTGCCGGCAGATCGCGGTGGACTGAAGGACCTGCGCTGACGTCATAGTCATGTGACGGCAGGTCCTTCAGTGTACAGTGAGCTGCCGGCAGCCAGGACGGAGCGAATAAAGACTCCGGGGGCCATCAGAAGATAAGTATAGATTTATTTTTTTTATTTTTTACCATTCTTTCGGTCACAGTTTATAAATCCATGCTGGTTGCATGGATTCATATAGTGTGACCAAGTTGTCAAGCACTTTCCAAGTGATGCTAAAATCGCTTGGAAAGCGCTTGTCAACCCGCATGTGGAAATGCATGTGAAGAACACTTCACTTCCACATGTCCCTGGCAGGAAAACGCATGTACAATCCGCATGTACAATCCGCATGCTTTTTTTCTGCAAAGGAGATGCAGAAACGCTCAGGAAAAAATCCGGAGCATTTCTGCATCGTGGGCACATAGCCTAACTTCAGGCTGCTAGACAAGTGCAATACCATTATTTTTGCACTTACTCATATTATGGACACCTGGGCCTTTTGTGGTTCATTAACACAAGAGTTTTATCAGCCAGGTGTTACGTCCGTAATACAGACATACAAAAGCGGACATATCCCTCTTGTTAAAAAGCGACCCACTTGCTTCAGACAGGTTCATGACATATCAGAATTTTTACTGAATTTCGACTTTTTAAATATTTAGTACCAGTCTCACAGTTTTCTCCTAACACCCATCCAATTATGGATCTTGTAGGATATTGTCCAAGCTGTTATATAACAAAAACATAGTAGTCCTACTCTACAGAACCATGGTGTCTGTGTCTTAGGCCACGGCCCCACTATCAGTATTCGGTCAGTATTTTTTCTCAGGAGTGGGAGCCAAAACCAGGTGAGGAACAATCAGAGAAAAGGTAGAATAGAAACAAGTCACCAATTCTGCATTTATCACCCACTCCTGGTTTTGGCTCCCACTCCTGAGAAAAAATACTGACTGAATTCTGACCAAATACTGATAGTGGGGCCGTGGCCTTATACTGATGAAGGTTGAATCCACTATAGTCATGTGTCAGGAGGGGCTGCCGTTTGAAGCAACACACACAGGAAATATACATTAGATCAACCATTTAAAACCTAACTTTCGATCATAAGCAATAGGTTTTTGGTCAAAGGCAGTCCCAAATCATTGATACAAGCAGAGGTGTATCTAGGTTTTCTGGCTCTTGGGGCAAGAATTTAGTTTGGCGCCCACCAGCACATATGCGATTTGCACACTTAGTCACGTGCCGACGAGCTGCTCTGCCTAATTCTCTCAATGTTCAGTCAAAAACTGGAGAAGCAGGAAGAAAAGCTCGTTGTCAGGTGATCGTAAATATGAATATCGCTTATGAGTGAAGTGGCCATGTGATGACTGCAGGAACCAGCAAGCGGAGCTGAATCCTGACAGTGAGTATAATACACGCTGTTAGGATTGGCTACAGGACGTCATTTTATAATTAAAGGGCTTGTCCAGGATTGAGATGAAAGTCTGCAGTCACTCTGAGTGACTGCAGGCTTCTGAATTCTCACAGCGCATGCATTGTGCACTTTTAGGATTTCCCTTGCACAAGTATGAGATTTGTATACTTCTGGCCACAGTCCAGCCTCGCTCAATTCATTGAGTGAGGCCACGTATGTCTAGTCGGAACGTGATCGCATGTATGCAAATTGCCGGCACCAGAGAATCCTGACAGCGTGCAGTGCGCAATGTGATGTGAGAATATAGAAGTCTTCAGTCACATACTTGGGCAACCCCTTTAATGCTCCTAACATGAATAAAAATACGAGAATTAGTCAGCATCACAAAAAACATTTACATCCAGGTACCTTACAGATGGCATTGTTGCTGATTGGAGTCGTTCTCTTTCTTTTCTTCATCTTGTCCAGCCTCCATGAAGATGTTTTTCATCCACAAGTCATCTCTGCAGACTTCCATCTTCTCTGGTCTTCTGCAGCACATCGACACAAAGCCCTTAAAGGGGTTTTCACCCCCAATTATATATCATAGCTCTTCTAAACAATACCTTTTGTAATATACTTGTATTAGATGTATAGCTTCTATGAGCGCATCTCAGCAGGGATCACATGGTATGGGATTGTTACGGAGATTCTTCTTCCTCTTCTGTTTTCTCTGATACTTCCTTTTCCAGCACAGGAATCCTACAAAATGAAAGGAAGTTGTCACTGTGCTCCTAGCGGTGGGTGTAGACATTTTGGATTGAATGACATCTTGCCTGAGCATGGGTCCTGGAGAGTGAGGAGGGAGGGAGGAGTTTGGGTGGAGAATGGAGAGGGGTGATAAGTGCTGGCTCACCGGCCACTGCAATGCATGATGGAACTTGTAGTATTAGAGCACAGTAAGCCTGGGGACAGGAAGTGATCGCTGTAAACATCAGAGCAGCAGCTGGCGGACACCAAGTGATGCTATCTGCAAGATAAAAGGTACAGGTATATATTGCTATAATAAGTGTATGGATGCATTTACTGGCACATAATAGCAAGATTAATGAATAGAAAATGAAATTAGTTAGGGTAGTGGATAATTTCTTTAAAGATAGTAGTGTCATTATAATGCTCCTGAATAAAAATATCTGCCTTATGCTGAGCCACTGAATAAATAATTGCCCCTCACTATATTCCCTGCACAAAATATGACCCACACATTGTCCCTATTGTGGTACATGCTCTCCACACTGCTCCCTCCTTCTCCTTTCCATATTGGAACCACTCTTCACACTGTCCTCTCACACTGTGTCCCCCTTATAGGGCCCCGTCTCTATACTGTGCCTCCTCCTCACACTCCTACTACTGGGTATACTGTCCCCTCCTGGCTGTGCCCTTACAGTGTTCCCCCATACACTACTCAGTCTCTATTCTGTGCCCGCTCACACTTTTCTCCCCCCATACTGTCTCCTCACACTACTCCCCTCAATAGGCTTCTTACACATTTCCCGCTCCCTCCTCATGCTGTCTCCTCTCACTCTCCATACTGCCTCCTCACACATCCCCTGAATCTCCATACTGTGTCTGCACTCATCCCATCACACTCGCTCCTCATACTGTGTCAGCATACATTTTTCCCCTCACTGCTCATACGGTCTCCACACCCATCCCCCACCCACCATACTGTGCCTGCACCTATTAACCCACCCACCATACTGTGCCTGCACCAATTCCCTCAAACTGTTTCCTCATACATGCCCCTCTTTTTCCCCCTGTGCTCTTCATACTGTGTCTTCAAATTTCTCCTGCTCCTCATATTGTCTGCACGTGTCCCTTATTTGCTGCAAAAACTTGTCCTCAAATCTTCCCCATTACACTAAATCTCCTCCATACCAAACCTCCCCCACCCCTCCACATGAAATCTCCCCCACACACACAGTAAATCTCCCCACGGTAAATCTCCCCCATCCCCAGTCACTCCATCCTAAATCCCCCCACACACAGTAAATCTCCCCCCCACACACAGTAAATCTCCCCCATCCTTAATCCCTCCTCCCTGTTACATTTAATCTTCCATGTCTTCAGCTCCACTAGAGTGCAGCACTTACCACAGATGTTCTTCGCTCCTCTGTGCGCCGGTGAGTGACGTCAGCAGTTCAGCAGTGTGATCACATGACCTGATCACGTTACTGAGGTTACTCTCATCCAGCGGTCAGAGCTTCATTTGTACTCGCTTCTGGAAGTCCAGATACAATGAATATTCTGATGGCACACGTTCAGACTCTCGGGTACTGATTCAGGGACTAGCTGCACATGGACCAGGGGACAAGGTTCAGCTACTGGCCCCACTAGGACCAGGGACATTGGGGTCAGGACTGGCCGCACAAGGACCAGGTACTTCAGGTTCAGGGCTGGCGGCACAAGAACTAGGGACTACGGGTTCAGGACACTGGCCACACCAGGACCAGGGGACCTCACAACTCATTAGTAGACTACCACACTACCTAATGATTCATGAGTTGCTAGGCCCCTCTCTATTGGGGAGGTTGCCTTTTAAACAAAATGCCTCCCAGCTATTGAGTGGAAGCCATCTTGCAGGTGCAATCTTATAGTAAATGCCTCCCAACCATTTGCTGGGGGCATTTAACTATGTGCATGCTGCCCCTTTAAGAGCAAGGGAGTGTACATGCACTAGGTGCGCCACTGAGAACTGCAGAGCACACAACACCAGGAGGCAGGGAGCATGCCGGGGACCATGCAGCGCGGCTGGGGCGGTGAGTATGCCTGCATCCCTGCATGGAGGTAGAAGGGGAACTGTGCAGTTGCACCGGCAATAGCGTTACAGCTATGTTATATCCTTGTTAAAATGTTTATGTGGATTGAAATATGTTGGGCATATTTGGTATATGTACGTTGGTATATTTGAACATATCGTTCAAATATAAAAAACATTTCCCTAAGAATAGTGACTGATGACAATTTACAATGTACCACAACTGTGATCCCACTGTCCTCAAGTTATATCCTTGGAACAAATTGTGAATACAAAATTTAAACACTTATCCAAAAGTGAGATGTTTTGGATTTTTACATTTCACTCCTTATCACCAAGGCATTTAAATAAATCTCTATAATATATGTATTACAACCCCAGTTTCCAAAAAGTTGGGACACAGTATAAAATGTAAAGAAAACAAAAAAGCAATGATTTGGAAGTCTCTTAAAGCCATATTTTATTCACAGTAGAGCATAGGACACAGATCAGAAGATAAACATTAGACATATTTGAAAAAATTAACTCATTTAGAAATTGATGGCAGCAGCACATCTCAAAATAGTTGGGATGAAGTTAATAGAAGAATGGAAAAGTAAGTGCTACTAATGAAAAACTGCTTGAGGGTCAATTTTCAACTAAGCCACATGACTGTATAAAAAGCATGATACTGAGGCAAAGTCTTTCAGAAGTAATGATTGTCAGAGATTAAATAATCTGTGAACAACTATGCCTAAAAATTGTGGATCAATTTCAGAAAAATGTTCCTCAGTGTAAAATTGCAAAGACTATGAATATTTTCATGCTATTACGTATCATAGATGGTGGGATATTCAGAGATTATGGAGAAATCTGTAGCACCCTGAGGATTCGGCTGCTACAGGGGTATTGCACCTCAACCCAGAGGTGTGATATTCCACTCCCGGGTAAGGATGGAGCGTGGAACTGAGCTCGGTAGGCTGCATGCACTACATACATCCCATTTCCGGGGAACAGGCCGACGGTACTCCCACTTAGAAATGTGCAGGTACGACCGAGTCTGTTCCTGGCTGGAGTGGGAGGGGGGTGGTACATCCCAAGTAGTGTAGGGGCAGATAGGGGGAGCAGCCTGGGTAAAGATAGGAGCTCATTGGGTGCTGGTCACCTGAGCTCACACATAGAGGGTGTATATAAGGTGGGCACCATCAAAGAACAGGGTCAGTCTGCTGTAGAGGAGGAGTGAGTCAGCCTTTTGCAGAGCAGTGGAGCAGAGCAGAAGAGCAGAGCAGAGCAGCCCCAGAGAGAGAGAGAGGAGAAAGCAAGAGAGACCCAGAGGGGGAAGCAGAAGAGAGGACTCTGAGACCCCAAATCCAATCCACGGGTGAAGAGTCGGCATCAGGGTACCGGAACCCAAGCTGGTGGGGGCAAAAACACACCCCAGCCAGAGACCGGAGGCCGTGGGCAGCGTCTGCCACGGCCACCCACCACATCCACCACGAAGGCATACCACGTGGAGGGTCAGGGAACCCAAGGCCAAGGGTCTCCCAACAGAAGGCCCGAGGGAGCTGGACCTGGGTGGATCACTAGTGGGGACGGCCAGAGAAAGGACAGAAGGAGAGCTCAGGGTCACGCTCCGGACTTGCTTGGGGGTTGGCTGGATCCAGGACCTGGTGGATGCAGCACGGCTCGGGAGGTCACTTGAAGCTGGAGTGACCGGAACATCAGCAGTGAGTAAATACCCTTAACTGCATAACCCGACTCTGTCTTCATTACCATCTATGCCGCACCACCACAACCCCCATCCTCTGCACCTGACCCCCTGAGGCTATACCCCACCCGTTGGGGGGTTATATCACCAAAGCTGCACCTACACCATCAGCCTCAGCGGACCTTGCTGCAGCGGCGGCCATAGTGACCGCAATACAACGGGTGGCGTAGTCGACATTAAGAACTTATTAACATCTGTAGGACTGCCACATACAACTGAGTTTGACACCCTGGGCACGGACCGGGTCACAGCCACTCGGAAGACTACAACCCCCATCTGATCCGGCTCCGGATATTCCCCCTAAAGAATATGGCCCAGGGGGCGCGTCAAATCCATGTGCCCAAGTTCGACAGTCAACATTGGATGCTTAATATCTACAGGCCTGCAGGAAGCACTGAATTAAAGCACCACTCCAATGTTTTTATTGCAGTGCTGGAGTGGTGCTACTAATCTATGTTCCCTACACCTAGTCTTATATTTACCAGACACCGACTTCATCTTTTACTAGCGCCTTTCCGGTCCCTCTCCAGTGTTTGCTGGAGTGATCTGGAAGTTATAACTCAATGTAAGGCTTACAGAGATTTACATTAAGAGATTGTGATAGTATAAAACTGACTTGCAGTCAGTCAGAAGTTGTGTTCACAAGACGGCACCGTGGGACTGGTAGCAAATCTTCATTTAATAAAAAAAAATGCTGGAGTGGTGCTTTACAAAAATGCATGATTCAGTCATGCAAATCACTGCATGGGCTCAGGAATATTTCCACAAATCATTGTCTGCAAACAGCTTGCCGTGTAATCCACAAATGCAAGTTAAAACTCTATCATGCAAAGAAGAAGCCATATATCGCCACAGTCCATAAACCCTGCCATTATCTTTGAGCCAAAATATATTTAAAATGTACTGAGGCAAAAGGAAAACTGTTCTGTGGTCAGATGAGTCAAATTTTGAAATCTTTCATGGAATCCGTGTCCTGCTGACTGATGAGCAAAAGATTAACCCCTTTACGACCTATGACGTATAGGTACTAGTGTTGAGCGAGCATGCTCGACACTGCTCGGTACTCGCCCGAGCATCTCACTACTCGGGATGTTTGGCGAGCACCAAGCATTTCCGGGTTACTCGGGCGGGAGCTTGGGTCTCCGCTCTGCACGTTTGGCGCTCTTTACAGAGCCAATGAACATGCAGGGATTGCCAGCCAGTCACTGTAACGCCGCAGCCATGTTGTTTGTGGGAATTACAGTGATTGGCTGGCCGCACAGCATCACCTCGAGTATTTAAAACCGGGCACCGCCATCTTGGACATAGTCGCCCGGGATTAGACAGTGTAGGGAGAGTGCTGCTGAGTTAGGGAGAGATATATAGTGCGAAATAGGTAGTGTAGGGTCTCTAAAGCCTGCCAAATCAAACAAACAGTCCTTCTCAGGACTAATATCCATCCCAGATATCAGGCAGGCAGGCTGTATAGGAGACGCAGTGGTTATACCAGCAAACGCTGCATTACAGTCCTGAGTGCTACTGTTGGTCAAATTGCTAGACTTATCCCCCGGTCTCAGGGGCCAGAAAAAATCCTTTTTTTTTTCATCGAAATCCTGTATTTATTTTTTTTTCCTCAGACTGTACAAATACGCGTCTTATTAACCTTTTGGTATTCCCCCCCCCAAAAAAAAGTTGAGTCTGTCTGTGACTGTTCAGACACCAATATATCTGTTTAAAAGATTCTGGTGTAGGCCAGAGAAATAGAACTGTGGTTTTCCTCTTCCATGGTTCTAATCTCCTTTTTATTACCCTTTTTCCATTAATAGTGCGAGTGTAAGCTATTTTACTTCATTTACAATTGGCAAGGTGCGTGGCAAGGGACGTGGAACTGGACGTTCTGGTGATGGTGCGTGTAGAGGACGGGGCCGTGGCCAAGGTGAAAATGTGCCACAACCAACAGCCACATCTTCTCGCTCCCACTTCTTGACCGAATTACTAGGGAAGCACACTACAACACCAGTATTGCAAACTGATCAGTGTGAACAGGTTATTAATTGGATAATAGATAATACTTCCAGCTACCTGGGCACCACCACCTCAGGTCTGTCTTCCACACAGTCAGGTTTTAGTAGCCATGAGTCTCGACCGCATACTCCTCCTCACCCTGATGCTACTTCCTCCCACCATGCCAAGTGTCGTCAGACAGCAACTGATCCCACACTTGGACACTCTGAAGAGCTGTTCACTGGTCCATTTCCATATATGTGCCCCTCGCCTGCTCTGCTTGAAGTGGTGGAAGAGGAGATCCCATGTAGTAATACCCAAATATTTGAACAGCCACGGCCACATGAAGTCGACGCTGGCAATTTGTCACAAGAGGTGGACGATGACAAGACTCAATTGCCACGAAGTGAGGAGGAGGACCGTGGTACGCAAGTGGAAGAGGAGGAGGTGGTGGATGACCTAGTAACTGACCCAACGTGGCAGGAGGACACGCAGAGCGAGGCCAGCAGCACACAGGGGGAGGGAGGCAGAGTACCCCAACAGGCAGGAAGAAGCAGTGTGGTGGCCGCACACAGAAGGCGGGCAACAGTTCCCCGTAACACCAACATGAGGGACGTTTCCAGTACAACCGGTAGGTCTTCCAGAGTCTGGAATTTTTTTTAAAGACTCTGCTGATAACCCCAAAAAGGCCATTTGTACCACCTGCCATGCCAGCATCAGCAGGGGTGACAAAACTACCAGCCTGACCACCACCAGCATGATCAGGCACATGTCAGAAAAGCACTCGACTTTGTGAGGCGAACCCCAAAAAGGCCATTTGTACCACCTGCCATGCCAGCATCAGCAGGGGTGACAAAACTACCAGCCTGACCACCACCAGCATGATCAGGAACATGTCAGCAAAGCACCCGACTTTGTGGGGTGAACCCCAGGGTCCACGACCAGTGTCAGCGGGTGTCACCACTGCTTCTTCCGCTGTTGTGCGTGTAATAGAACCTCCTGTTGTGCGTGCAAGGCAATCCTCTGTCCATACTGCATGCAAAGATCCCCCCTCCTCTCAGTCTTCACTTGTTATGGCAATTTCTCAAGAAACAGCATCAACGTCCAGGTCCCACCGCAGCGTTCAATTGTCCATATCCCAGAGCTTTGAACAAAAGCGCAAATTCGCAGCCAATGCTCCACAGGCCACAGTCCTAAATTTGCACATTTCACGACTGTTTGCATTGGAAATGCTGCCTTTTAGGCTGGTGGAGACAGAATCCTTCCGCAACCTTATGGCGGTGGCCGTCCCTCGGTCCCCAGCCGACACTATTTTGCCCGGTGTGCCATCCCTGCACTACACAAGCACGTGTCTCAAAACATCTGCCGTGCCCTCAACAACGCAGTTACTGGGAGAGTCCACCTGACAACGGACACATGGACTAGTGCTTGTGGCCAGGGATGGTACATCTCCCTGACGGCACACTGGGTAAACATAGTGGAAGCCGGGTCCCAGTCGGACCTTGGGATGGAACACATCCTCCCCACACCGAGGATTGTGGGCCCTATGTCAGTCAGAGTTGCCCCCACAGTGTACAGCTCCTGCGCATCATCCTCCTCCTCCTCATGTTCAGCCTCCATCTCAGATATCACCACATCAGTTACAAGCTGGAAGCACTGCAGTACTGTCTCAGCCAAGTGGCAACAGGCTGTGCTGAAACTCATAAGCTTAGGTGATAAACCTCACACTGCTTGTGCGTTGTGGACCGCTGTGAAAGAGCAGGCAGATCTGTGGCTGAGACCGCTGAACCTACATCCAGGCATGGTTGTGTGTGACAATGGCCGTAACCTGGTGGCGGCTCTGAGGCGAGGCGAGATCACACATGTACCATGCCTGGCTCATGTGCTTAACCTTGTGGTTCAGCGGTTTCTTAAATCGTACCCCGAATTGCCAGATCTGCTCATTTTCACAAGTCTGCTACAGCTTCCGCCGCTCTTGCTGTGTTGCAGCAGCATTTGCAGCTTCCGGCACAACGACTGGTGTGTGATGTCCCCACACGTTGGAACTCTACCCTCCACATGTTGCAAAGGATTTGTGAGCAGAAGAGAGCAGTTGTGGAGTACCAGCTGCAACAAGGCCGTGGATATTAAGGTCAGACTCCACACATAAGACCTCAAGAGTGGACCTGGATGACTGACATACAGTGCCTACAAGTAGTATTCAACCCCCTGCAGATTTAGCTGGTTTGATAAGATGCAAATAAGTTAGAGCCTTCAAACTGCAAATGAGAGTAGGTTTTATGAACAGAAGCATAAATCTTACAAACCAAAAAGTTATGTTGCTCAGTTGAATTTTATTACATTTTAAACATAAAAGTGTGGGTCAATTATTATACAACCCCTATGTTTAATATTTTGTGGAATAACCCTTGTTTGCAATTACAGCTAATAATCGTCTTTTATAACACCTGATCAGGCCAGCACAGTTATCTAGGTTCTTTGGGTGTCTCATGTGGACTTTATTCTTGAGCTCCTTCCACAAGTTTTCAATTGGGTTAAGGTCAGGAGACTGACTAGGCCACTCCAACACCTTGACTTTTTCCCTATTGAACCAGGCCTTGGTTTTCTTGGCTGTGTGCTTTGGGTCGTTGTCTTGTTGGAAGATGAAATTACGACCCATCTTAAGATCCTTGATGGAGGAGCGGAGGTTCTTGGCCAAAATCTCCAGGTAGGCCGTGCTATCCATCTTCCCATGGATGCGGACCAGATGGCCATGCCCCTTGGCAGAGAAACAGCCCCACAGCATGATGCTGCCACCACCATGCTTGACTGCAGGGATGGTATTCTTGGGGTCGTATGCAGTGCCATCCAGTCTCCAAACGTCACGTGTGGTTGGCACCAAAGATCTCGATCTTGGTCTCATCAGACCATAGAACCTTGAACCAGTCTGTCTCAGAGTCCTCCAAGTGATCATGAGCAAACTGTAGACGAGCCTTGACATGACGCTTTGAAAGTAAAGGTACCTTACGGGCTCGTCTGGAACGGAGATCATTGCGGTGGAGTACGTTACTTATGGTATTGACTGAAACCAATGTCCCCACTGCCATGAGATCTTCCCGGAGCTCCTTCCTTGTTGTCCTTGGGTTAGCCTTGACTCTTCGGACAAGCCTGGCCTCGGCACGGGAGGACTCTTTCAAAGGCTGTCCTGGCCGTGGAAGGCTAACAGTAGTTCCATAAGCCTTCCACTTACGGATGATGCTCCCAACAGTGGAGACAGGTAGGCCCAACTCCTTGGAAAGGGTTTTGTACCCCTTGCCAGCCTTGTGACCCTCCACGATCTTGTCTCTGATGGCCTTGGAATGCTCCTTTGTCATTCCCATGTTGACCATGTCTGAGTGCTGTTCACAAGTTTGGGGAGGGTCTTAAATAGTCAGAAAACGCTGGCAAAAGAGATCTTTAATCCACACATGTGAAGCTCATTATTCTTGTTGCCTGAACTACTTCTTAATACTTTAGGGGAACCAAACAGAATTCTTGTGGTTTGAGGGGTTGAATAATAAATGACACTCTGAATTAACTTTTTAAGTTTTTAAAAAAAAAAAAAAAAAAAAATTTGCTGCAGTGCATTTCCCACTTCCAGGCTGATCTACAGTACAAATGTCACAATGCCAAGTTAATTCCGCATGTGTCAACCAGCTAAATCTGCAGGGGGTTGAATACTACTTGTAGGCACTGTACATACCATCCTGACAAACTTTGAGGAGTCCACCAAGATGGTGAGTGGCCATCATTAGCGTCAGCATCCCACTTGTCTGTCTTTTGCAACGCACTCTGCAGAGAATTAAAGAGGAGGCATTGCAGCCAGAGTATGATGAGATGGATCAAGAAGCCGTAATGGGCGATTACACACAGCCCAGCCTCATCTCATCCCAACGTGCATTGGGGGACAATGAGGGAGAGGAGGAGGAGGAAGAACAGGAGCTGGTATCAAGCGCTGTAGACGGTAGTACTTGTACAACTGTCATACAGTCGGTTCAGCGTGGGTGGCCTGAGGACAAGGGGGGAGGAGGAGGAGGAGAGCATGGTCAGTCATCATCTTGGTGAGGACACGGAAGTCTTGCCCGTTACCAGTCTGGCACGCATGGCTGACTTTATGTTACGCTGCCTTAACCGTGACCCTCGCATTGTCAAAATGTTGGGTGACAGTCATTACTGGTTGGTGACACTTTTAGACCCCCGCTACAAGGAGAACTTTCACTCTCTTATTCCTGAGGTGGAGAGGTCTACAAAAATGTGGCAGTACCAGAAGGCCCTTGCTACAGAACTGTTAAAAAAATTCCCATCTGAACACGCTAGCGGCAGAGGTCACAGTTCGTTGACCAACCAAGGCTTACAGGGGAGAGAGACATAACTCCAATCCAGCAGAGTCAGGGGAACACTGTCAACGTTCAGGGACAGTTTCCTGAGACCCACCCAGCTTACAGACCCTGAGGCGCGGGGTACTCTCACAAGGAGTGGAAAGTTTCAAAAGATGGTGAGGGAGTACCTTGCCGACCGTACCAGAGTCCTCCGTAATTCCTCTGTGCCTTTTAATTATTGGGTATCCAAGCTGGACACTTGGAATGAACTCGCTCTGTACGCCTTGGAGGTCCTGGCCTGCCCTGCCACTAACGTGTTATCAGAGCATGTTTTTAGTGCCGCTGGGGGAATTATAACTGATAAGCGCACTCGCCTGTCAACTGACAATGCTGACAAGCTGACCCTTATCAAAATGAACAAGGGCTGGATTGGGCCAGACTTCTCAACACCACCAAATGACAGCAGAGTAACATAAAGTCAAATCCACTGTGTTATTTCGGGAGGTGTATTCCCATGCACCGCTTCACACCCACACATGGGTATACGCTTCCTCATTTTGGCTGTATTTTGCTCTTCTCCTTATCCTCAGCCTCCACCACCACTATACCACCAGGGTGACCGTGGTCTGTGTTGCCAGCATTGCAAGTTCCTCCGTCCTAATTTTTGGCAGCTTTTCTTGGAAGGCATAGGCAAAGACTATGGGAGACCCACTTCCCAATAATGGGAATAATGTTTTTAATATTCTGAACTCCACCCCTCTTCCAAGGGGCATTAAAACCGTCTTGATAAGCTACTGCGACCTCCACCACTTTTCCAAGGTGCATTAAAACCGTCTTGTTAAGCTACTGCGACCTCCACAGCTCTTCCAAGGGGCATTGAAATGTTGTTTTTAATTAACTCTAACCTCCACGACTCTTCCAACGGGCATTGCATTTCCTCCTAATTTTAGTCTGCTTTTACTTTTCAATGAATAGGCGAACACTAAGGGAGACCCACTCCCCAATAATGGGTAGAAGGTTTTTAGTATGCTGTAATAGACGTCTGTTTCAAGGGGCATTGCAGTTCCTCATCATTTTTGGAAAGCCTTCCATTCACTGCTTAGGCCAACAGTGTACAGGAGACCCAGTTGCTATAAATGGAAAAAACGGTTTAGTTAAGGCCCTCTGACCTCCATGTCACTTCCAAGGGACATTGGAATGCCTCAAAATTTTTGGTAGGCATTGCACTCACTGTATGCCCTATAACTGTGTAGCCGAACCGCTCCTTTTGGTACAGAAACATATCCTACAAGACATGTGTGGTTGACTGGCCTGATATTGATGTGAATGGTCCCTGTTCCTCCTGCTCTTTCTCCTTTGCCACCACCTCATCCATCATTCATCACCTGAAGCTTTGTTTTAAAGGGAGTCATAGAACTGGATAGTAGCAGGAAAACATCCAGCAATCCTCGGAGGAGGTAGGATATGCGCCAAAACGCTGACCACCTCAGGCCTAGCCACTACTATATACATGCGCTTGCATTCCAAGAAAACAAAGCAGATGCTAACTTTCATCATCATCATGCTCCTCACCTTGGCTCTCTCAACTCCCCTGATGGAGAAGCCAGGGCCCACCGGAGGAGTCTGGTTCTCTGGTGGGCTCATCCAATGCTGCCCTAAAGCAGGCCAGGCTAAGAAAAGTGTGGGGGGAAGGTGACAGGAGAAAAAGTTTATGGACACCCGGCCGCCCCCAGGCGGCTGGGGACCGTGTGTGGACACCGGCCGCGGCGCGGCTGGGGACCGAGTATGGACATCCGGCCGGGGCTGGGGACCGAGCGTGGACACCTGGCCGCATGGCGGCTGGGGAATAAGTATGGATACCTCACTGCCGAAGCAGCCATGAGGTAGTGGCCAGCTTCGGCCTCCTCCAAACTAAAAGGGCCCATTTCAAGTGCAAGCTAGCAGTATGGTATTGCAGCCTGGGGGTGGGTGGGTGGCAGGCTGCATACTTGCGCTTGCATTGCAAGGAATGGGGGAGGTACAATTGAACACTGCCCTGGGACAAGGACTTGCATGGGGATAGTTGCAAGTCTACATCTTCTGATGCAGCAAGGATCACGTCTGATGGGCACACTCTTAGGCAGTGACCTGGGTGTCAGAGATGCTTCCAGGGGTATTCCCCATGCTGTTCCCATGTCTTTTCAGCACTGTATGCATGTGTCACACAGCACATGGCCAGATAAGATTGTAAAGTGTTAAAATGACATTTCCCGGTGAATGCATTTGTCACGGTTGAAAGCAATACAAACTTGCAAAAACGCATAAAAAATGCTACTTGTGAACATAGCCCAAGGTGTGGAGGAGTATTTTTGTTTTTGGTTATTTATTTTACCTTATACACAAGTCTTTACCCTGGAAAGGAAGTTCCTTAACATATTTCACAGGAAAACCGTTTCAGTTTCGTTTTTGAACGTTTTATTGTGAGCCCATAATAGTGGTTTAATACCTCTGACTACGTTGTTGACAGCAGTGACCTGGGGGTCAGAAATGCTTCCTGGGGTGATCCCCATGCTTTCCCCATGTCATTTGAACACTGTCACTATCGTTTTGGGCACATTTTAGGCTTTCTACAGACCGCCGGGGGTGCCGCCGCAAAAATGCTGGGGTCTCCCATAGAATAACATTGGGCTCATTGCTCGGGTCGAGCACCCGAGTATCACGGTGAGCTCGGCCCGAGCTTTGAGCACCCGAGCATTTTAGTGCTCGCTCAATACTAATAGGTACGTCATAGGTTGACTCTTTCTTTTTGGCGCAGGCTCCAGTGCTGAGCCCGTACCTTTTCAGGCACATGACAGCTGATCTGATCAGCTGTCATGTGCCCCTAAGAGCTGCTGGTGGAATCACAACCACAGGTTAAATGTCACTCTCAATCTCTAACAGCAACATTTAACAACTTAAACCCTTGCCATCGGCACCCCTTTCACATGATCGCAGATGAGCATTTTTACTAAATATAGAAGGGCTAAAGCTTTGCTATGTGTAGTACAAGCGATTAGAAGATGGCAGCTTCAAGTCTCCTAAGGAAATTATTGAAGCATGTAAGAAGTATAAAGAAAGTTTTTAAAAATATTAAAAATATATAAAAGGTCAAATCACCCCCCTTTTGCTCCATTCAAAAATAAAACAATTAAAAATAAGCAAAAATACACATATTTGGTATGCAGAATCACCCGATCTATCAAAATATAAAAATAATTAATCCAATCGGTAAATGGCGTAACGAGAAAAATATCAAAGCGCCAGAATTCCTTTTTTTTGGTCACCACAACATTGCATTTAAATGCAATAACAGGCGATCAAAACATTGTATCTTTCCCAAAATGGTATCAATAAAAACGTCAGCTTGACGCCCAAAAAATAAGCCCTCGCCGAGGCTCCAGATCCCAAAAAATGTAGACGCTATGGATTTCGGAAAATGGCGCCATTTCTTTTTTTTTTTTTACAAACTTTGGATTTTTTTCCACCACTTGAATAAAAAAGAACCTATACATGTTTGGTGTGTATGAACTCGTAATGACCTGGAGAATCATACTGGCAGGTCAATGTGGTAAAAAAAATATGGTAAAAAGAAAAAAAACAATCGTGGAATTGCACTTTTTTGCAATTTCACTGCACTTTAATTTTTTTCCCGTTTTCCAGTACACTATATGGTAAAATAAATGGTGTTGTTCAAAGATAAAACTCGTCCTGCAAAAAACAAGCCCTCACATGGCCATATTGATGGAGAAATGAAAAAAGATATAGCTCTGGGTAAAAGGGGAGCAAAAAATGAAAACGCGAAAATGGAAAATCCCAATGTGGTAAAGGGGTTAGCAATGCAATATTTCAAACTTTTGACTTTCAGGTTCCATATTTCCATCCAAGGCTGGCGTCAGCATCCGGCGTACCCGGGCAAGTGCCGGGGCCCTGAGCAGGTGGGGGGGCCCACTCACCGTCGGGCACCCCGGCACACTATGGGACCCGTAAGCGGTGCGGTGCCAGCGCCTGCTCATCCCTGCTTGCTCAGGGCCCCGGAACAATACTTACCACTCCCCGTGCCTCCGCAGCAGCTCCGGTCTCTTCCGCGGCTGCTGCACTGTGACGTCTCAGGTCAGAGGGGGCTGGGACGTCTTTACACAGCACTCTCTCCTGAGCCATCACATTTTGCGCAGGGCGGGAAGACGCCGGCGCGGGTGAGGGGTCTGGAGCAGCGGCAGCAGGTGAGAAGTGAGGTGAGTGTTTGATTTTTTTTATATGTATAGAGGCATGGGGCATTATATGGAGGGGTGACATCCTGCATGGGGCATTACAGTATATGGTGGGGGGGGACAAGTGACATCCTGCATGGGGCATTATATGGGGGGAGAGGTGACATCCTGCATAGGGCATTATAAGGAGGGGAGAGGTGACATCCTACATGGGGCATTATATGGGGGAGGAGGTGACATCCTGCATAGGGCATTATAAGGGGGAGAGGTGACATCCTGCATAGGGCATTATAAGGGGGGAGAGGTGACATTGTGCATGGGGCATTATATGGGGGGGAGAGGTGACATCCTGCATGGGGCATTATATGGGGGGAGAGGTGATATCCTGCATGGGGCATTATATGGGGGGGAGAAGTGACATCCTGCATGGGGCATTATATGGGGGGGGAGGTGACATCCAGCATGGGGCATTATAAGGGGGGGTGACATCCTGCATGGGGCATTATGTGGGGGCCAGTATCCTGTATGGAGCATTATAAGGGGGCCAGTATCCTGTATGGAGCGTTATATGGGGACCAGTATCCTGTATGGAGCGTTATATGGGGCCAGTATCCTGTATGGAGCGTCATATAGGGACCAGTATCCTGTATGGAGCGTTATATGAGGACCAGTATCCTGTATAGAGCGTTATATGGGGACCAGTATTCTGCATGGAGGATTATACTGTCCGGTCTGCACTGTGCGCTGTGAGGATTCGCCGGTTTCTGAGCTATTGTAGAATTTACTATAGATATCACTCATGTAATGTAAGAAGTGAAATCTTTGGCATAGTACTATATATATTTCTCTGCGGTATCTGTGCATCAAGAATCGTGGTATGTGTTAAAGGGGCCCACTGAGACTCTTTCGCCCAGGACCCACAGAAACCTGGAGCCGGCCCTGATCTCACCATCCACTACTTCTTCGAACATGAGACTATCATCATTTTATAGACAATCATCTTAGCTATCTCATACATAAATTTGACTTTCAACTATTTAGTATATGATTAGTTATGCAGATTTTTGTTATGTCATTGAATTGTTACTGTTTTGCTCCTGGTGGAGGAAAAAAAATTTCTTACTCTATAATACAAAATACAACCTGTTCTTATATTCCCTAATAGCTCAGTGTGTTATTAGGTTGATTCCCAAGTGAAAGGTTACTAGTTTGAATTGATGAAACAACCATGTAGAAGATTTCCCAAGAAAAGACAAACAGCATCATCCAGCTGGATAGTTGTCTCTCGGCTAAGAAAATTGGCAAACTGCATCATGTGAGTGGCATGAAAGTTGGAAGAATGCGAAATGAAGTACGTCCTTCCAGGGCCGGTGTCAGCACCCGGGCAAGTTCCGGGGCCCTGAGCAGGCGGGGCGGCCCACTCACCGTCGGGCACCCCGGCGCGCTATGGGACCCGTGAGCGGTGCGGTGCCGGTGTCGGCGCCTGCTCTTCCCCGCTTGCTCCGGGCCACGGCACAATACTAGCCTCTCCTCGTGCCTCCGCAGCATGGGGAGCTGCACTGTGATGTCTTATGTCATAGGACGCGGTGACATCTTTGCACCACGCTCTCTCATGAGCAGTCACAGGCAGCGCAGAGCGGGAAGACGCTGGCACGGGTGAGGGGTCTGGAGCAGGTGAGAAGTGAGGTGAGTATTTGATTATTTTTTTTTATATGTATGGAGGCATGGGGCATTACACTGTGTTCCAAATTATTATGCAAATAATATTTTCTCAGATTTTCCCAAATTACCTATATGAATTGCAGTCATTGTAATTTTCCAGTCAAATAACTATTAGAGTACAATTGAAAGGTTTTTGTACAAACTGCCTATGATAACAGTATATTTTTAAAAAAATAAAAAACTCAAACTGCACTCAAAATGCATGTTCCAAATTATTATGCACAGCAGAGTTTTCAACCTTTTCATTTTAATAAAGAACAAAAAAATGGTCATTTTTGAAATTATAAGCATTAGAAGGTTATTACAAACTGAAATCAAACAGTTTTCAACTCAAAACTTTATTCTAGGTGATGTTACTTTTGCACATAGGACCGCTTGTTTGAAAGGAGCTTCTGAACTCTCTCGTCCTTTACTAGCTATTAAAATGGGGGACCCCTCAAAAAAATGACGTGGGGTCCCCCCTATTTTAATAGCTAGCAAAGGCTAGGCAGACAGCTGGGGGCTGATATTAATAGCCCAGGAAGGGTGCCATGAATATTGGCCCCCTCCCAGGCTAGAAACACCAGCCGTCAGCCGTCCCAGAAATGGCGCATCCATAGGATGCGCCAATTCTGGCACTTAGCCCCGCTCTTCCACGCTGCCCTGGTGCGGTGGCAGGGGGTAATAGTGGTCGGGTTCATGTCAGCACCAGCTGCCATGAAGCCCAGGTTAGTAATGATGGGCGTCTATAAGACACCCCCATTACTAACCTACAAAGTGTTTAAAAGAAAAAAACACACACTACACCCAGAAAAAAATAATTTATTTGAAATAAAACACACCATTTTATTTAATTCTTAGTTTACTAAAAAAAAATAGTTACCTGTCCACGTTCCTGCGCTGATCTCCCATGCACAGCTGTCACATCTGGAGATGGTGACAGCTGTGCATGGCTGCTGTAAGCTCACACTGCCGGGAACACGTCCGCTCCCGGCACCGTGGGACCTGACTGAGGTCACCGGAGTGCATTCAGTCAGCGCAGCTCCGGTGACCTCCTTTACGGCACTGCTGTACCGTGGGAATTTCTCACGGTCCAGCAGGGCCGTAAAGGAGCTAACCGGAGCAGCGCTGCCTGAACTCCGGCGAACCCGCTTATGCAATGACGGGGCTGCTTTACCGCCCCGCCATTCTGGCGGCGGCAGCGATTCAGAGCGGTCACATTCTATGTGGCTGCTCTAAACTGGAGATCTTCGTGGGACACTCGTGGATTACTACGGAGGGGTAAGGATAAGGTTGTGGTTTATTATTTTATATTTTATTACAGGAGATCGATGGCTTCGGGGAATTAGGTGTCTAGGTGATTATAGGTGTAGTTTTTTATTTTTTACTTTATTTTAGGTGGCGATCGGCGGGGACAGGTAATGTATAAACTAATTTATTTTAGGTAACCACTTGCCACCAATGAAATGTATTTAAAATTTATTGGGGACCAAAAACAAAAAAAATATATGTGGACCTAAAAGAATAAAAGATGTATAGGGACAAAAATAACATATGGGGCAGTTTAAATAGCAGGATCAGGCTGATGGGAACTACTGCTCCCATCGAGCTGATCCTGCTGGCACGAATGGATGGGGGACAGACATAGGCCGATGGGAGTAGTAGTGTCACATCGGCCTATGTCTGCCTGCACGCAGACACCCGCAGACATCGCGCACACACCTACAGACATCGGACAGACACCGCGCACACACCAATCATGATGGGTCTGATGGTCTGGGAGATGTGGCTGACCTGTGCAGCCGTGGGAAAGTTCATGTGAGTTCATGCAATGCAGTGAAGCATGAACTCACATGAACCCTCTGAGGGCTCCGTGGCTACTTCAAATGAACAGCTGATCAGCATCACCTGATACCTCAGCTGTTCATTTGAAATAACCGGCGGGAGAGCACAGCACAGAATCGGAAAGCCGGCGGTGAAGTCTTTTCACTGCCGGTTTCTCCGCCCGGGTCCTTCGCTCCCTGCTCCTTGGTGCTGCGCTCCCCGCCCGGTCCTAACTTACGATCGGGATGTGAGGTGGCCGGGGGAGCGGAGGATTGGGGTGGGAGGCTGCGGAGAAGCAGTATGGGGCTGTGTGATTGTTTAAAAGCCGGCGGCTTTTTACCGCCCGCCGGCTTTTAAACAATCAGGAGAATTCTCTCACGCTGGGATGGCATTCTGATGACAGGCTGGATCGCAGCTGAGCGCTGCCATCCAGCTTGTCATCCTTCAGAGACACTGCAGAGCGCAGGCATTATGGGAACTTCCGATTCCGGTATCCGATATTGTAAAAGTATCGGAACTCAGTATCGGAACTCCGATACCGCGAATATCGGCCGATACCCGATATTACAGTATCGGAATGCTCAACACTAGTCAAGACATGTTTGAATCTGATCAAGAGCATGCCCAGAAGGATTCAGGCAGTGTTGAAAGTCAAGGGTCAATTTACAAAATACTGACAAAATAAAAAAAAATAAAATTTGATTTTTATGAGCAAATCAGTAACAATGCAGTGACATGACAAGAATCTGCATAACTAATCATATGCAAAATAATAGCAAGTCAAATTTGTGAATGAGATAGCCAAGATGATTGTCTATAAAATGATGGTAGTCTCACATTCGAAGCAGTAGTGGCTGG
This sequence comes from Phyllobates terribilis, assembly GCF_046119375.1. Classification (NCBI taxonomy): domain Eukaryota; kingdom Metazoa; phylum Chordata; class Amphibia; order Anura; family Dendrobatidae; genus Phyllobates; species Phyllobates terribilis. Next base: position 21,076,944 of record NW_027362768.1, read on the forward strand.
TGAGATATGGAGCCTGAAAGTCAAAAGTTCAAAAGATTGTTACTAGTGATGAGCGAGCACTAAAATGCTTGGGTGCTCGAAGCTCGGGTCAAGCACATTGGAATACTCGGGTGCTCGACCCGAGCAATGAGCCCAATGTAAGTCTATGGGAAACTCGAGCATTTTTCTGGCGGTCCCCCCCGGCGGTCTGCACAAGGTCAAAAATTGCCCAAATCGATGGGAACAGTGCTCAATTAAACATCAGGCAGGCAGAATATATAGGCAGACAGGCAGGCAGGGTATATATGAGGGTGCATGAAAAACATAGAAGGGCACTTGGAACACACTAGTGCCCTCCGATTTTTCATGCACCCGTCTCTTTAAAAAAGCCGGCCGGCAATTCATCAGCGGCATTCACCGGTACCCGACAATTTAGAACAGAAAGAATAGAGCATCACACATAGATTACATAGATAGAAACATGTCAGTCACATATATAATAAGTACAGTGATAGCGTTGGTTACTGTACTTGTCATTTAGTGTTAAAATAAAGGATTTATTAAAAAAAAAATTGGCGTGGGTTTCCCCGTAATTTTAGTCTCTAGCCTAGCCTTTACTAGCTATTAAAATGGGGGACCCAAAAAAAAATGACATGGGGTCCCCCCTATTTTAATAGCTAGCAAAGGCTAGGCAGACAGCTGGGGGCTGATATTAATAGCCCAGGAAGGGTGCCATGAATATTGCCCCCCTCCCAGGCTGGAAACACCAGCCGTCAGCCGCCCCAGAAATGGCGCATCCATGGGATGCGCCAATTCTGGCACTTAGCCTCGCTCTTCCCACTGCCCTGTAGCGGTGGCAGTGGGGTAATAGGGCTGCGGTTGATGTCAGCTTATAATGCCAGCTGACATCAAGCCCAGGTTAGTAATGGAGAGGCGTCTATAAGACACCCCCATTACTAACCCCATAGTCAAAGTTAAAAAAAAACTTGAGCTTGAGCAGGTGAATTCTCCCACGCTGGCATGGCATTCTGATGACAGGCTGGATCGCAGCTGAGCGTAGCCATCCAGCTTGTCATCCTTCAGAGACACTACAGAGCGCAAGCATGCCTCTGCAGTGTCTATGAAGGATGGCATGCTGGATGGCAGTGCTCAGCTGCCATCCAGCCTGTCATCTCAATGCCATCCCAGAGTGGGAGAATTCTCCTGCGCTCACCGCATGCGCAGGAGAATTCTCCCACGCTGTCAGTGACGTGCATGAGGTGAGCTGAGTTCATTGGACATGAACTCGGCTCATCTGGATGCCGTCACAGCCAGACACTGAGGAGCGCAAGCATGCCTGCGCTTCTCAGTGTCTGTGGCATGGCAAGCTGGATTGCAGCGTTCTGCTGCGGTCCAGCCTGTCATCTCGATGTAGCAGAGCTGAAGCTGCCCTGGGAACCATGGAAAGGTAAGGATGAGGTTGGTTTATTATTTTATTTCTATTGCAGGAGATCGTTGGCTTCAGCTGGAATGGGCGTGACGGTAAGTAGTAGTAATTTAGAACATTAAAGAATTGTAAGTTTATTTCAATTAAAGGACTTTATTCTGGGTGTTTTGTGTTTTTTTTTTTAACTTTGACTATGGGGTTAGTAATGGGGGTGTCTTATAGACGCCTCTCCATTACTAACCGGGGCTTGATGTCTGCTGGCATTATAAGCTGACATCAAGCCCAACCTTATTACCCCACTGCCACCGCTACAAGGCAGTGGGAAGAGCGAGGCTAAGTGCCCTGGGAGAGGGCCAATATTCATGGCACCATTCCTGGGCTATTAATATCAGCCCACAGCTGTCTGCCTAGCCTTTGCTAGCTATTAAAATAGGGGGGACCCCACATCATTTTTTCTTCTTCCCGCGCGGCGTCCTCAAGATGGCGCCCAATGGCGGGAAAACTCCACAGATGGCGGGAAGAAGGCTGAAGATGGCGCCGGATGGCGGGAATCCTCACGGATGGCGGGAAGAAGGCCGAAGATGGCGCCGGATGGCGGGAAAACTTCACGGATGGTAAGTTTTAAAAGTCTCTTTTTCAGGCACGCAGTACCCGGTGGTTGCGGGCACGAAATCCTGCCGACTACGCCAAAAGTTGACGCGCCCCTGGGCCTGTGTCGCGCTGCGTTGCGCACGCGGGAGCTTACCCAGAGCCGGATCTCTTTAGGGTTGTAGTTTCGTGGCGGTGATCCGGTCCGTGCCCAGGGTGTCAAACTAAGTGGCGGTCTATGGCAGTAGATGTTAACTTGGATGTCGACTACGCCACCCGTTGAGTGCGGCTTTGAAGCTGCCGCTGCAGAACAGTCCACTGAGGCCAGGTGTATGAGAATGTGCAGCGTGGTGGTATAACCCCCAACGGGAGGGGTATGGCCTCAGGGCAGCAGGGATAGATGATGGGGGTGATGGTGGTACACGAGCGCAACAAAGACAACTCGGAGTCTTGGTGGTGCAGTTCAGGGTCTTTACTCACGGTTACTCGGTTACTGCTCCAGGCCACCGCTGCAGAGGTGGCCGCCTGTGTCGCGCTGTGCTCACCAGGTGAGGGGCTCGGTTAACTCCCAGGTCTTTCTGGAGTGCTTTGCAGGACCCCCTTTATGTCCCCTGTCTCTGGTCTTCAACCCCACTAGTGACCACGCTTATGTCCAGCTGCCTCGGACCTTCTTGGTGGGCAAACGTTGGCCTGCGTTTCCCAGGTCCTATGTGGTGCCTTTCTAGCGGGTGTGGTGAGGGGCTGCTCCACATGTAATGTTGCACCCTCCGGTTCTTAGTTGAGGGTAGTTTCTCTCCTCCACTAATTTGGGATCCGGTTCCCATCTTCTTGACCTGACCCCCCTACTCAGGTAGCGGCGGGCGTGTGGTGGCTACCAGCCAGTCCACACCCCTGGGGTCCCCTCTGTCCTTCCTGGAGCCCAGTCTGCTCCTCTTCCTCCTTCTTCCCTCCTCCAGGCTCAGGCCTCCTGACAGGGCCTGCCTGTGGAGCAGAGCCCATAAAGCAGCTCTGCTCCCTGTCTTCTCCTCTCTCAACTCACTCCCTTTCCAAGATGGTGCCTCCCTTTTTACTCCTGTACAGAGTGCACCCAGGATCTACTTCCCCCACGCACACACTACCGGGTTCCCTTCTCTAGGTGTTCCCTCCCCCCACTCCAGCCAGGGACATGCTCACTCGTGCCTGCATAACTAATGGGAGCACCGTCGAGCTGTCCCCCGGAAATGTGGTGTAGTGCATGTGGGTGTTAGGGTCCTGAGCCACATTCCATCCTTACCTGGAAGTGAGATATCGCACATCTGGGTGAGATGCAATACCTCTGTAGCAACCGAACCCTCGGGGTGCTACACTGCCATCAGTTTCTGAGTTAATGTTTTCAAATGAAATGGAAAAATGTCTAAGACCTGTGTTCTATGTTCTGTTGTGAATAAAATATAAGAGATCGCCAAATGATTGCATTCTTGTTTTATTTACATTTTAAATAGCGTTCCAACTTTTTTTGGAATTGGGGTTGTAATTTGTTAAATAATTTTTATTTTCCACTGATGTGTATATATAAATATTTATTATCTTTCCTTGTAAAATATAGGAAGTTCATTTGTTAATATTTTTCCTAGTTTTTTACTTATTAACCCCTTTACAACCTATGATGCATAGGTATGTCATAGGTTGCCTCCCTCCCTTTGATGCGAGCTCTAGCGCTGAACATGCTTTTTTTCAGGCACATGTAGCACCCTGAGGACTCGGCTGCTACAGGGGTATTGCACCTCGACCCAGAGGTGTGGTATTCCACTCCCGGGTAAGGATGGAGTGTGGGACTGAGCTCAGTAGGCTGCATGCACTACATACATCCCATTTCCGGGGGACAGAACTACGGTACTCCCACCAAGTAAATGTGCAGGTACGACAGCGTCTGTCCCTGGCTGGAGTGGGAGGGGGGTGGAACATCCCAGTAGTGTAGGGGCAGATAGGGGGAGTACTCTGGGTAAAGCTAGGAGCTCATTGGGTGCTAGTCACCTGGGCTCACACATAGAGGGAGTATATATGGTGGGCACCATCTTAGGACAGGGAGAGCTGAGGGAGTCTTTAGGAAAAGTTCAGCCAGGAGGGCTGACAGGGAGCTGTGGCTCCGGCTGGGCCCAGCTCCAGAGCCAAGCCTGCAGAGGAGAGAGGAGAAAGAAAGGCCCAGAGTGGAAGACCAGAGGGAACCCTAAGAACCCAGAATCAGACCAAAAAGGGTGAAGGGTTGGCGGACACGGGTACCGGAACCCGAACTGGTGGAGGCCACTTATCCTCAGCCAGGATCCGGAGGTCGTGGTCAAGATTTGCCACGACCCTCACCAAATCCACCAGAAAGGCACACCAAGTATAGGGTCAGGGAACCCAGAGGAGGTTTGACCACCAAGAGACCCGAGGGAGCCGGCCAAAGGTGGATCCCTGGTGGGAACGGCCAGAGACAGAGAGAGAGAAGGGAGCTCAGGACCACGCTCCGGAACTGCCTGGGGGTTAGCCGAGTCCAGGACCTGGTGGACGCAGCACGGCTCGGGTGGTCACTCAAGGCCAGAGTGACTGAGAGAACACCCGTGAGTAAAAACCCTGAAACTGCATCTCCTGACTCTGACTCTTCTTACTGCACCGTCACAACCCCCATCATCTTCACCTGCTGCCCTGAGGCCATACCCCTCCCGTTGGGGGTTATAACATCATCGCTGCACCCATACCACCGGCCTCAGCGGACTGTTCTGCAGCGGCGGCTGCAAAGCCGCACTCAACGGGTGGCGTAGTCGACATCCAAGTTAACATCTACTGCCATAGACTGCCACTTAGTTTGACACCCTGGGCACGGACCGGGTCCCCGCCACTCGGAGACTACTACCCCCATCGGATCCGGCTCCGGGTATTCCCCCGCGCACACGTGCGCCGCACTACAGCACTGGCCCAGGGGGCGCGTCACACATGACAGCTGATCTGATCAGCTGTCATGTGCTCCTAACAGCCACGGGTGAAATCATGATCCACCCGTGGCTGTTAACATGTTAAAAGCTACTGTCAATCTCTGACAGCGGCATTTAACATGAGCGCGCTGGGAGCGCCTCACAAACCACGGCCATCGGTGCCGGTCACATGATTGTGGGGTGCCGATGGGTTGGCATAACAACCTGCAGGAGACCCCCGTGCTTGTCAGTGCAGATTTGCTTTGAGCGCCGCCTTTTGGCCGGTGTTCATAGCAGATGATCATTTCTGCTACACATAGCAAGGCCATAATCATCAACATTAATAGAAATAAACACTTGAAATAGATCACTCTGTTTTATAATGACTCTATATAATATATGAGTTTCACTTTTTGTATTGAAGAACTGAATTAAATTAACTTTTGATGATATTCTAATTTAGTGAGATGCACCTGTAGTATCAATAATATCAAGTCTATAGCCCTTCCAGATAATTATCCTAGGATACTTTTAGGTATTGTAAAGAAGTTTTATTGTTCCAGTCTCTGATACTTCCTGTTTGTAACTATAAGTCTGGACTGCTTGGATAAGCATACTATGTCTGAGGAATGGGGAAAGGTCCTTACACCCTGAAACATGTTGCAAAGACTTTTATTGCAATTTTATATGTCTAATAAGTTTAATTTTGAAATATGATGTACTTAGAGATGACTGGTGGAGCACCAAGGATAAATAGGTGGATAAAAATCTTCAAGGCTTCAAGGCTATTTGACCTTGAGGGTGATGAGCGATCCAGGAAGGGAGTAAGTCAATATGTATCAACTACCCAGGGCCGGCGTCACCACCCAGGCAAGTGCCGGAGCCCTGAGCAAGTGGGAGGGGCCCACTTGCCATTGGGGACACCAGCGCGCTTTAGACGTCTCAGAGTAGAGGGAGCGATGACGTCACTTCAGCGCACCCTCTGCTCTGACAGTGCACAGAGCCGGAAGACGCTGAGAAGACAGGACCTGCAGCCAACGGGGAATGAAGAGTGGTGAGTATTTGATTTTTTTTTATGTATGGAGCATTCTATGGGGAACATACTGTATGGAGCAATATATGGGGCCCATACTGTATGGAGCAATATATGGGACCCATACTGTATGGAGCAATTTGAGGCCCTATGTATAGAGAATCCAGTATGCTTCACATGCAAATAATAATTTCTCCCTATTATACATATACATGAAAGGCCAGAGAGCTGATGACCTGGAAGTAAAGCCAGTACTACAGCACTTTGTTCTGCCCTCAGCAGGGCAGAGAGAAGTGCACCTGTGCAAGAGCACAATCAGGCACTGCAGAGACCCAGAAGACGCTGAGGAGACAGGACCTGCGGCCAGTGGGGAATGAAGAGAGGTGATTTGATTTTTTTTTTTATGTATGGAGCAATATATGGGGCCCATACTGTATGGCGCAATTTATGGGGCCCTATGTATAGAGAATCCAGTATGCTTCACATGCAAATAATAATTTCTCCCTATTATACATGAAAGGCCAAAGAGAGCTGATGATCTGGAAGTAAAGCCAGTACTACAGTCATTTGCTCTGTCCTCAGCAGGGCAGAGAGAAGTGCACCTGCGCATGAGCACAATCAGGCCACTGTATGGACAACGTAGGACACATCATCCACACAAAGCAGAGCAGCAGTACAGCGATCGCAAAAAGAGAGGAAGCTCCGGATCAAGAACAGAGACGCCCATCGTACCGGACCACCTCATCTGTAAGTATAATAAAAGCTACTTTTTCAGATCTGCAGACTAGATTGGAGGCTTTTTTACATTATTCCATTATGCTGTAAAAAAAAGCTCTAATGGTGGTAGCCATACTTTATATGGTAAAAACCTGTGACTGGTTCCCTATGAACTATCGAACCTTGGGTTTTCTGCCTCCTCCTGCTGTGACTACCTTTCGCTGTGTGACTCATCTGTTTTTAACTTTCCAATAATGTATTTATTAATAAAGGGTTATTTAGTTATTTTGCATACAATATGTGGCTATATGCGTTTTCTTTAGAGGTATTTGTTAACACAGTTGGCAGAGTTCATGCATAAATGGGATTTTTTTACCATCACCAGTTTTGTGTTTTACTCTGGCCAGTTACCATTCTAATAGTTATTCATAATTGATATGTGTAAATGGGCTTACTTTGCTAGGGAACTATCCTCTTTTGCCCGTGTTTATATATATATATAATGCCTAGTTTTGAAGTGTGCTGACATCTACATCCTCACAATTGAAAAAAACTGAGTGGTTGACGTCCTGTTCTACTTCTATAAAAGAGAAGTATTGCACATTCTCTCTACGCTGCTATAAGCAGTACACTAACGTTCAAGTCCTTATTTACTAACCTCTAGAATAGTACTTCACCAAAAAATCACTAATTGACTTTCAGTATAGAATAGAGTTTATTTCCCATATTAAGGTGATAGCTCAGGCTGCTTCTTAACAGCCTCCTTCCACCGTAACAAATCTTGGCTTGGTTAAAGGTTATGCAATTAAAATATTCGGCATCCTTGCAGCCTGTCAACTCCTCTCCTCAATACACAGAAGCAGGGTTGCCATTAATTACCTTCAATTTTTTTCTAGACAAATTGGCCAAGAATGAGGAATAGTTAAAAATTACAACTAAGTTTAGAAAATTAGTAACAAGTTACATGGTTGTAAAATTTTAACTAAGAAAGTGATGAGAGTTGATACAGTGATCGTTATGTTGCTTGATCTTTCATATGTATCACTTCTGCACATATTAGACCTCTTTCACACCACGTTTATAAGTTTTACCAGCTTCAGGTTTTTATATTGTAAACAAAAGAATCTGATCCTCTGTAAAACTGATGCAAATGGGTGTATTTTAAAGCAAGTATATCAGTTTTTTTAACACATACGCTGGATGTTTTCCACAGACCGATAGATATGGATAGGCAAGTGCCATCAGATTATCGATACACATTGAGAAGTCTTACTCCAACAGAGTTAAAAGTGATAATATATGGGCTAACTCACTCTTCATTTTATTTAAAGGGGACCTGGCATCTGATTCATGAATTCATGCTGCCCAAACAGCGGGCAGCATGAATCAAAGCCGTTCTGCATGTTTGCAGCCAGGTATATTTTGTTTGAAACCCTCCAGTGACTCATCTGGTCTCAGACTACGGTCCCCGGTCCGCATCTTTCCTGCATATGACTGCTGATTTGATCAGCTGTCATGTGCCTCTAACAGTCACGACTGGATCCCCGATCCACCCGCCGCTGTTAACATGTTAAAAGCCAATGTCAATCTTTGACAGCAGCATTTAACTGTCACATGATTGCAGGGAGCAGATGGGTTGTCAAGACAGCAGGGGGTCTGCAAAAGACCCCCATGCCTGTCATTGTAAATCTACTTCCAAGGCCGGCCCAAGGCTGGCGTTAATAGGAGATCATGATTCATGCTACACATAGCAGGGCTTCGGATAATGAAGCTAGATAATAAGAAAGTTCTGGCAGCTCCGACTGTAAATGAGGAAACAAAAAATAGTCCTCAGGTCCCAACTAGAGATGAGCAGGATGCACAGATGATGTTGCGCTGCCCCGGAAGATAAGAGATTCACAGCCTCCCATCCGCCAGGTAGCACTGACCTGGACACTGGACGGGAGTCCCGTGAATTGATCCGCTCATCTCTAGTCCCAACTGTCCTGGATACACCGGAGAGTCACAGATTTGGGTCTACGCCCTGCAGTCTTTGGTGTCTACTGAATTTCCCTCACTGCCAGTGCCCCTCTGACAACTCCTCCTGCCAGGGGAGTGAAAGATAATTACAAATGGATGTGGATTGGGGTGTGACCAGGGGCTCAGGCCAAAATTTGACACGGCGCACGTAGCGCGCCGCATGATTTATCCCTCTTTCTGTTCTTCAAAAGCTGGAGGTATGGCTTCAGTGTTTTTCAATCTCTTAGTCGGGTGTTTCTATGGTTACTGAAGTACAATTATCAGTGTTTCATAAGTTTTTAAACTTTTATTGACAAATACATCAATTTCATGAAAACACTCAATATTGACAGGGTTGACCCTTATTTTTCAAGAATTCAGCAATTCGCCTTGGCAGCAGGATATCAGCTTCTGGGCCAAATCGTGACTGATGACCGCCCATTCTTGTGTAATTGGTGCTTGGAGTTTATCATAATTTCTGTATTTGTTTGGCCATCTGCTTTTTGAAGGATTTTCCACAGGTTCTCAATAAGTTTGAGACCTTGGGAGTTTCCTAGCAGTAAACACAAAATGTAAATGTTTTATTCACAGCGCCACTTAGTCTTTGCCTCCACTTTGCCTGGTGACATAGAAAAAGCATTGTTTGTCACCAAATTGTTCATGGAGCATTTGGAGAAGTTGCTCTTGGAGGATGTTTAAATCCCATTCTTTATTCATGGCAGTGTTCTTAGGCAAAATTTTGAGTGAGGCCCCTCCATGGATGTGACGCGCCCCCTGGAGCCGTGGGGTACTCGGTAGCCGGGCCGGTCGGTTCTATTGGGGTAGTCACGGTGGCGTGACCCGGTCCGTGGCCCAGGGTGGTCAATAAATAAAGAAAAGAGGAGAATAAAGTTTTGGGGATAAAGTTTCGTGACGCCACCCGTGGTATGCGGCTATACATGGCCGCCGCTGCTGTTCAGATCCACTGGGGCTGTTGGTGACGCAGCAGAGATGGTACAGCTCTCCACAGGTAGAGCTAGGCCCCAGGGCAGTTAAATAGGAGAATTTAGATGTTGTTGGTGTAGCGCAAGGCAGGTGATGCAGCAATTAAGTCAAGGACACAGCAGGGTGCAGTCTTCAAGTGTTTACTCACAGTTTTTACGGTGTTCCAGGTTACAACGGCTAGCCAGTGAGCAAACTGCGGCCCACATAATAAATAGTGTAGGTTGGGGGTCTAGAGGGGAGACTCAACCCCCATCCCCACACAAAAGTGCCTGCTCAGAAATATATATATATAAACAGGAGAACCGTTGAGTATAATGGCATAAGTAGCTTTATTCAGTAAATAATTCATTTAAAAATAAACATCACATCAAATATATAGGATATTACAAAAATGGAAACATGCAGACAAATGAGCCATATTCAATTGCTGACCTCTACGGGGAGCCCACCCAAGGGGTCATGGAGCACAGTGATACAAGGATAGAGAAAGGAGCAAGTGATCCCACAGCTTAAATTCAACTATACTAAGTTCATGGAGCCCACTCTATCACAAAAGCTATGTAGCACCTCACTCACCCACTGGAGGGGGGCCCAAAACTGAGAGGAACAGCTCAGAAATGTAGCAATGGCAGAAGACAGCCTCGACGCTTGTTTCGCCAGTGATTTCCCTTGGCTTTCTCAAGAGGCATGGTTATAACAGCCCACCGAGTCCTGTGTCCTCCGGGGAAGTGATCCAGCAACTCTCGGATAACTTGGGTGCACTTGATCGGGACCCCCTTCTTGAGTACCTTCCCGGGTCGTCTCTCTGCGCTTGTTCTCCCCCTCCTGCCCTGCGCCTCACACACAGTATCCTGAGCCAGTGGTGCCGGGCCTTGTCTGGCGACGTCCTCTCTGTCCCCTTGGTCCTATATGGCCACCTTTTCAGCGATTGTGTGTGGTTTTGGCTACGGCACTTAGAGATACCGCAGCCTCTGGTTTGCTAGCTGAGTTTTGCAGTCCTCCACTAGTCTGGGGCCGGTCCCCTACTGCGACCTGATCCCTTCACGGTCGGCGTGAACTCGGGCGCACGGGTGGACTCTGCACTTCCCGTGCCCCTAAGATCCGTTCTCTCTTCTCTGGAGCCCTTCTCACTGCTCTGGTCTTCTCTCTTCACTCCCTGTGACAGACTCCTGTCACCAACTGTTCTGACTGACTAACTCTCTGTAATGCACACGCCCGGGCTGAGCGGCGTGTGCGTGTGATTGTAGTGATTCCACTGGACCGTGCCGGAGAGTGAATGCCTGGAGGGGCGTAACTAGGTATTCACCCGATCCGACCAGGGTCGCACGACGGCATACGACGCCAGTGCACCAAGGAGGAACCGAGCAGAGGGACCAGGTGCTACTCCAGGACAGACCCCGGACACGGCTGTTGACCCACACAGGGGAATACAGGAACAGACTGGTAGGCTGGCACACAGACTGGTGGGTATAGGCAGGCACGACTGGTATGCAGGCAGGCGGGTATGCAGGCAGGGGGGTACAGGCAAGCACAGCTAGAGTGCAGACAGGGAGGCACTAGCAGGTAGGAACACAGGCGGGATAGGACCCAGTACACACTGGGACTCAGGAACAATACAGGCAGAGGGGTACAGGCAAGTACAGCTAGAGTGCAGACAGGGAGGCACTAGCAGGTAGGGACACTGGCGGGATAGGACCCAGTACACACTGGGACTCAGGAACAGAACCACAGATGTGGCGGACAAACACAGCAGAGTGAGGCCGCCCAGAGAGGTGAGCGAGAACAGGGCAGGACAAGGCCGCCTGGAGCGGTGAGCAAAAGTAGAGCAGGACAAGGCCGCCAGGAGCGGTGAACAAAGGGTCAGAGCTGAGCGAGACTGCCGGAGCAGTGAGCAAGAGTAAAGCAGGACGAGGCCGCCTGGAGCGGTGAGCAAGAGTGGAGCAAGACTGCCGGAGCAGTGAGCAAAAGGATAAGAGCAGAGCGAGACTGCCGGAGCAGCGAGCAAAAGGGTCCGAGCGGAGCAAGGCTGCCGGAGCAGCGAGCAAAGGAGTCAGAGCAGGCTAGAACCGCCGGAGCGGTGAGCAAAGGAGTCAGAGCAGGCTAGAACCGCCGGAGCGGTGAACAAAGGAGTAGGAGCAGGCTAGAACCGCCGGAACGGTAAGCAAGGCAGAGCAGGGGGGACAGGACTCTGTTCACATGGAACAGACAGGAAGAGAAAGGCAGAGCCAGATACCCACAGGATACTTGCAGTGAAGTAGCGAGTGGACCACAAACTCACAAACGGGAGTACAGAGACAACAAGCAGGAGTTAGGTACGAGTTCAGACTCTGCAGAAAAAGGAAGGGAACGGACATAGAGGCAAAACAGGTAAAGGATAGGAAAGAGTTCAGACTGGAACTGAGTGTACGGAGGAGACCGACACTGCAGCGGGATACAGGAGCGGGTCTGGGAATACGGCCCCCAGAGAGGCGGGACGAACAGGCAAGGAGCGTGTTCAGACAGGACAGACAAGATACAGGAACAGGTCTAGGTAATCGGCCCCTAGAAGGCGGGAGGAACAGGCTAGGAGCGTGTTCAGACAGGACAGACAAGATACAGGAACAGGTCTAGGTAATCGGCCCCTAGAAGGCGGGAGGAACAGGCTAGGAGCGTGTTCAGACAGTCCTGGAAATACAGCCTCCAGGATAGGCAGACAAGAGAACACAGACAGGACTCAGTTCAGACACGGGAACTGATACCGCAAGGCAGGAGACATAGACAGGACTCAGTTCAGACACGGGAACTGATACCACAAGGCAGGAGACATAGACAGGACTCAGCTCAGACACGGGAACTGATACCGCAAGGCAGGAGACATAGACAGGACTCAGTTCAGACACGGGAACTGATACCGCAAAGCAGGAGACAAAGAACGGGACCTGGCACCTTCAGAGTGCAAGCACACACTGAAAGAAACATTATGCTCAGGCAGGGATTGATTGGAGCAGCTGAGCTATATACCAGGTGACAGACAGCAATAGGCTGAGGACGCACAAGGGGTGTGACCCACAGCAGATACAAAAAGCAGGAAGCGATCGGGTGCCGCCCTTAAGCAGCAGAAACAGACACAAACAGACAGCATGGAGGGAAGCCAGAGAGACATTCTGGACTGGAGATCAAGTGCGCGCTCTTGCACAGTGGGAGATGGACCACCATGCAAGGACACCGCCAGGTATGTTACAGTACCCCCCCCCTTACGCCCCCTCTTCTTCAGGCCTGCCAGAATCTTCCGCAGGGAATTCGAGGACCAGTCGTTCACTTCAAGGAGATCACTTCCACTGTCCACAGGAAAAACTGATCTCATCTGGTTAGCTAGGATAATACCTCCTATCCAGCCATCCTCAGCAACAGACGAAACGGGTGGAGTACCAGGAACAGCACACAAGGAAGTCTCTCTCCACATATTTTCAGGTGGCACCCCAGAGGGTACAGGAGACAACTGGAAGTCCTTCACCGGGTTGGAGGGGGACAGAGACTTGGGGGTAATCTCTGCTTCGAGGTACATCTTGTCAAGCTCACAGGATGAAATAGACGGGTTATCAGGTACATAATGAGGAAAAGTCACTGTCTCTTTGTTATCTGGTGGTACCCCGGAGGATTCAGGAAACAACTGGAGGTCCTCCGCTGGGTCAGAAGAGTGCAGAGGCTCAGAGAAAACATCTGCTTCAGAGTACACTAGGTCGGACTCACTGGACGAAGCAGGCGAGGTATCGGGTACCGAGTATAGGAAAGTCTCTGTCCATTCACCACCAGTTGGCACCCCGAAGGGTTCTGGAAACAACTGGCGGTCCTCCGCCTGGTCAGAGGGGTGTAGAGACTCACGGGTAACCTCTGCTTCAGAGTACACTAGGTCGGACTCACTGGACGAAGCAAGCGAGGTATCAGATCTAGGATATAGGAAAGTCTCTGTCCATTCACCACCAGGTGGCACCCAGAAGGGTTCTGGAGACAACTGGAGGTACTCCGCCTGGTCGGAGGGGTGTAGAGACTCGGGAGTAACCACTGCTTCGGAGTACACTAGGTTGGACTCAGTGGACGAAGCGAGCGAGGTATAAGGTACAGAGTATAGGAGAGTCTCTGTCCTTTTGCTACCAGGTAGCACCCCGAAGGGTTCTGGAGACAACTGGAGGTCCTCCGCCTGGTCGGAGGGGTGTAGAGACTCGGGAGTAACCTCTGCTTCGGAGTGCACTAGGTTGGACTCACTGGACGAAGCGAGCGAGGTATCAGGTACAGAGTATAGGAGAGTCTCTGTCCTTTCGCTACAAGGTAGCACCCCGAAGGGTTCAGGAGACAACTGGAGGTCCTCCGCCTGGTCGGAGGGGTGTAGAGACTCGGGGGTAACTACCACTTTGGGGTACCCATTGTCAGGCTCACAGGACGAAGCGGACAAAGTATTGAGTACCGGGTGTAGAGAAGTCTCTCTCCATTTGTCATCGAGTGGTATCCCGGAGGATTCAGGAGGCAACAGGGGGTCCTCCACCAGGTAGTAGAGGTGCACAGACTCTGAGGTAACCACAGCTTTGGAGCATCCTTGGACATGCACACCGGTTAAAGTGGGTGAAGCATCTGATGCCGGGTGCAGGAAGTTCTCCTGTGTGGAGTCTGGATGGGCAGAAGTCTCTTCGGGCAGGAGAACTGGTGCACTACCCACGCACATTACCCGTTGGGGCTTCTCCGGGATACAGGGAGATGAAGCTTCAGTAGGGACTTCAAGGTTGGGGTCAGGAGGTCTCAGGGAGGACAGACCCTGGCGTGACAGCTTGCCTCTACGTCTAGCACGTCTGGACTGCCTCTTGAGGTTGGGAGAAGTATTCCGGAAAGCGTAGTCACCCTGTGAGGATTCTGGGTGGGCAGTAGTCTCATTGGGCTGGAGGACTATTGCGCTACCCACACACATTACCCGTCGGGGCTGCTCCGGGATATTGGGAAGTGAAGCTTCAGCAGGGGCTTCAGGGTTAGGGTCCTCGAAGACCATACGAAAGGCCACCAGGAAGGCCTGCAGGTCAAGGACGACAGGATCCCATGCTTCCCATAGGGGGGTGACCCATTTCAAGGCATCACCCGCTAGGTAGTCAATCATAAAGGCCACTTTAGCCCAATCGGAAGGAAAATAGAGAGGGTAGGCCTTAAAGTGTAGCATGCATTGCTCCACAAATGCACGACACTGTCTTGGATCCCCATAGTAACGTGGCGGATCCGCAGGAACGAGAGCTGATAGATCCATCTGGACGGTGCGTAATTCGCCTGGAACTCAGCTAAGGAAAAAAAAATTATTTATTTATTTTAATGCATGTATTCGCTGGAAAACTTCTCAGAGAGCGAAGGCCGTGGGGCTCAACGGGAACCATGGCCTGAGCATGCTGTAATGCACACGCCCGGGCTGAGCGGCGTGTGCGTGTGATTGTAGTGATTCCACTGGACCGTGCCGGAGAGTGAATGCCTGGAGGGGCGTAACTAGGTATTCACCCGATCCGACCAGGGTCGCACGACGGCATACGACGCCAGTGCACCAAGGAGGAACCGAGCAGAGGGACCAGGTGCTACTCCAGGACAGACCCCGGACACGGCTGTTGACCCACACAGGGGAATACAGGAACAGACTGGTAGGCTGGCACACAGACTGGTTGGTATAGGCAGGCACGACTGGTATGCAGGCAGGCGGGTATGCAGGCAGGGGGGTACAGGCAAGCACAGCTAGAGTGCAGACAGGGAGGCACTAGCAGGTAGGAACACAGGCGGGATAGGACCCAGTACACACTGGGACTCAGGAACAATACAGGCAGAGGGGTACAGGCAAGCACAGCTAGAGTGCAGACAGGGAGGCACTAGCAGGTAGGGACACTGGCGGGATAGGACCCAGTACACACTGGGACTCAGGAACAGAACCACAGATGTGGCGGACAAACACAGCAGAGTGAGGCCGCCCAGACAGGTGAGCGAGAACAGGGCAGGACAAGGCCGCCTGGAGCAGTGAGCAAAAGTAGAGCAGGACAAGGCCGCCAGGAGCGGTGAACAAAGGGTCAGAGCTGAGCGAGACTGCCGGAGCAGTGAGCAAGAGTAAAGCAGGACGAGGCCGCCTGGAGCGGTGAGCAAGAGTGGAGCAAGACTGCCGGAGCAGTGAGCAAAAGGATAAGAGCGGAGCGAGACTGCCGGAGCAGCGAGCAAAAGGGTCCGAGCGGAGCAAGGCTGCCGGAGCAGCGAGCAAAGGAGTCAGAGCAGGCTAGAACCGCCGGAGCGGTGAGCAAAGGAGTCAGAGCAGGCTAGAACCGCCGGAGCGGTGAACAAAGGAGTAGGAGCAGGCTAGAACCGCCGGAACGGTAAGCAAGGCAGAGCAGGGGGGACAGGACTCTGTTCACATGGAACAGACAGGAAGAGAAAGGCAGAGCCAGATACCCACAGGATACTTGCAGTGAAGTAGCGAGTGGACCACAAACTCACAAACGGGAGTACAGAGACAACAAGCAGGAGTTAGGTACGAGTTCAGACTCTGCAGAAAAAGGAAGGGAACGGACATAGAGGCAAAACAGGTAAAGGATAGGAAAGAGTTCAGACTGGAACTGAGTGTACGGAGGAGACCGACACTGCAGCGGGATACAGGAGCGGGTCTGGGAATACGGCCCCCAGAGAGGCGGGACGAACAGGCAAGGAGCGTGTTCAGATGGGACAGACAAGATACAGGAACAGGTCTAGGTAATCGGCCCCTAGAAGGCGAGAGGAACAGGCTAGGAGCGTGTTCAGACAGGACAGACAAGATACAGGAACAGGTCTAGGTAATCGGCCCCTAGAAGGCGGGAGGAACAGGCTAGGAGCGTGTTCAGACAGTCCTGGAAATACAGCCTCCAGGATAGGCAGACAAGAGAACACAGACAGGACTCAGTTCAGACACGGGAACTGATACCGCAAGGCAGGAGACATAGACAGGACTCAGTTCAGACACGGGAACTGATACCACAAGGCAGGAGACATAGACAGGACTCAGCTCAGACACGGGAACTGATACCGCAAGGCAGGAGACATAGACAGGACTCAGTTCAGACACGGGAACTGATACCGCAAAGCAGGAGACAAAGAATGGGACCTGGCACCTTCAGAGTGCAAGCACACACTGAAAGAAACACTATGCTCAGGCAGGGATTGATTGGAGCAGCTGAGCTATATACCAGGTGACAGACAGCAATAGGCTGAGGACGCACAAGGGGTGTGACCCACAGCAGGTACAAAAAGCAGGAAGTGATCGGGCGCCGCCCTTAAGCAGCAGAAACAGACACAAACAGACAGCATGGAGGGAAGCCAGAGAGACATTCTGGACTGGAGATCAAGTGCGCGCTCTTGCACAGTGGGAGATGGACCACCATGCAAGGACGCCGCCAGGTATGTTACACTCTCTAACTCCTCCACAGTCCTCTCTCACTGAGCTCTCTTCTAGGACCCCCTTCTAGATCTTTCTACCCTTCCTTTTATACTCTGTCATGTGACCCACGTCACCAACTGTCACTCTACATGGTCCCCTCTACGTTCAGTCCTTCCTTCAGTGCTCCCCTAAACTACTTCCTCCACCCACCTCCTCTACATAGTTCCATCCTCCAGACAGGGACTGCGACTGTGCTCTCCCTTAGGAGCAATCTTGCCCTTCCCTGATGGAGTGGTGTAGTGTTGGATGTGAGTGTGTGGGTCCCGGGTAGTGCTCCCTCCTTACCCGAGAGTGGGGTATTACACCTCTGGCTGAGATGCAGTACCTCTGTGGCAACTGGACGCGCAGCGGCGCCACAGATGAAAAGCCCCCACACATGAATGATGTCAGAATGCTTTCCTGTTGGCAGACACAGGACTCATGGGAGCGCTCACCTTTTCTTCTCAGGGTAACCATTCTCCTAGATCTCCGAAACAGTCTGAAGGGGCTGTGTCATAAAAAAAAGAGCTTTACCAGAGTTTCTCTGCAATCAGTCCTTGTGCTTCCTGCAGAATGTCAATCTGTCCTTGATTATTTTCTTTGCCGCCCTTCTTGACAATAGAGCAGCCTCCAAAAGCCTAACTTTATGTGCAGATGCACTGATACCTGTCTACTGCCATTCCTGAGCAAGCGCTGTACTGGCGTTGCCAACCTAAGTTTGTTTCCATTTCCAAAATTACAGATAGTCAACATTTTTTCCTGATAAATTTGAAACCCACAATGAAACATGTTACGGGTCCGGATGGTGGAAACATTGTGCCATGGTACAAGGAGGGACCGGAGGGGCGTAACTAGGGACCTCACCATGGACGGACCTTGGCCATACGGCAGCTTCCTTGGTTCGACTCCGTGAACCAAGGAAGGACCAGGAAGGTGGACCAGGTGCTACTCCGGGACCGACCGTGTGAGAGCAGGCAACTCTCACGGGACTGATGAGAGGCGCTGACTGGCACAGCAGCCAGGCAGGTTGACACGGGCTGGTAGACAGACAGGCGGCCACGGCTGGTAGACAGGCAGGCGGGCGCAGCTGATAGGCAGACGGGCAGCACTGGGACCTGAGAACTAACAAGAAAGTTAAGCAACAAGCTTACAACATTGCTCGGGCACCTCCATGTTGGGGGAGGTGCCTTATATGGTAAATGCCCTCCGGCCATTGGCCAGGGGCATCTTAGGGCGCGCGCTCTCTGTCTCTTAAAGGGGCCGCGCGCGATGTCCTAAGCACAGTGCCAGGGGATCTGAGTGCGGCACGCGCACCCCAGGCAGACACAGCGTGGAGACCTGACGGAAGAGCGGCGCGCACAGGACCAGGGCCGTGGCGGTAAGAGGATCGGTGTCCCCGCCGAGGGGAGGCAGCAGGCAGAGGCGCCAGCACTATCGTACCCCCCCTTTACGTCCCCTCTTATTCAAGCCCGCAAGAAATTTTTCCAAAAGAAGAGGAGCGTGAATGTCCTCCCTGGGCTCCCAAGACCTCTCCTCAGGACCAAACCCCTTCCAATCCTCAAGAAAAAAGGTTTTTCCTCTTACCCTCCTGGTAGCCAGAATGTTCTTTACCTCAGTGGAGACTGGAGCTGCAGTGGTACCCGGATCATCAGAGAAAGGATTGAGGATGACAGGCTTGAGGAGAGACACATGAAAGGAATTGGGGATCCGTAACGAGTCAGGGAGTTTCAGTTTGTACGCCACAGAATTCATTTGTCTCAAAACCTTGAAAGGACCAATGATGCGCGGACCCAACTTCTATGAGAGTATTTTGAGATGGACATACTTGGATAACAACCAGACCTTGTACCCTGGACGGAATAGAGGCGGATCCAGACGTCTCTTGTCTGCATGTTTCTTCATTTGCTCAGAGGACTGAAGCAAAGCCGACTTTGTTGTAGCATCGGCGTCTCTGCCTCCTGCCTGGCAGAGACGCCGTCCCCCTTACCGCCGCGGTCCTGATCTGGCGTCTTCTGGCCTCCCTGCAGCTGCTGCTAGTGCACGCAGCTTCCCAGGCTTTGGGCTTAGGGCGCGCGCGCGCTCCCTCCCTCTTAAAGGGGCCGCGTGCGCCGTCCTAAAAAGTCCGCAGCCAATGGCCAGAGGACTTCCCCTATAAAAGGCACCTCCTCCAATATGGAGGTGCCCGTGCAAGGTTGTAGCTTTGTGTGTTATACTCTGCTTCAGCCCTCAGGTCCCGCCGCCAGCCAGGCTACAAGTCCAGGCCGCCAGCCAGACTACAAGTCCAGGCCGCCAGCCAGACTACTCTCTCCAGGCCGCCAGCCAGACTACTCTCTCCAGGCCGCCAGCCAGACTACTCTCTCCAGGCCGCCAGCCAGACTACTCTCTCCAGGCCGCCAGCCAGACTACTCTCTCCAGGCCACCAGCCAGACTACTCTCTCCAGGCCGCCAGCCAGACTACTCTCTCCAGCCCGCCAGCCAGACTACTCTCTCCAGCCCGCCAGCCAGTCTATGGGCTCTGTCCGCCTGCTTACCTGGAAGCACTTGCCCGTTACCTGCCGTGCCTACCAGCCAGCCTATCTGGAGACTCCTGCCTATTACCTGCCGTGCCTGCCAGCCCGCTCACCTAGAAGCACCTGCCTGTTACCTGCCGCGCTTGCCAGTCGGTCTGCCCAGATCACCCGTCAGCCTGCCTGCCGTGCTCATCTGCTGTACCGGTCAGTCCCTGCCTTCTGACCCGTGGGAGTCACCTGCTCTCATACAAGGTCGGTCCCCAGAGTAGTACCTGGTCCCTCTGCTCGGTCCTTCCCTGGTCACGGAGTCGATTGAGCCGCCGTACGATCTTGGTCGGTCTGAGTTGATACCTAGTTACGCCCCTCTGGTCTCTCCTTGCACCGCAGCACAGAGGTTCCACCACCCGGATCCATAACAGTTTGCACGGGCCATGGAACCCGGTAGCCCCCAGGCCCCCTTGCTTGCTGACCTGTACCAGGAGGTTTTTCGTCAGAGATCCCAACAGGAAACCATCCTGACCTACCTGCGGTCTGTCAACTCTCGCCTGGACACGCTGTCTGTTCCACCTGTGTCCGCCCCAAGTCGAGCGACACCTGCTCCGGCAGCGCCGCTACCTACCAATACCATGGCATCCAGCCTAGGTCCCCGGCTTTCTGCGCCTCCTCATTTTGGAGGTGACCCCGTCCTATGTCGGGGCTTTCTGAACCAGTACATGCTGCACTTTGAACTTCAGCCACATCAGTTTCCCACACCGGGCCAAGGTGGCGTTCATCATGTCTCACCTCACCGGGGAAGCATTGGCATGGCTTAACCCTCTATGGGAAAGAGGGGATTCCCTGGTGTGCGATCTTCCGGCCTTACTCACTGCCTTCCGGAAGGTCTTCAATGAATCCAGATGAAGGACCTCTACTGCCTCATTGCTCTGTCTCCATCAAGGGAGTCTGACTGTGGCCCAGTATGCCATACGTTTCCATACCCTCGCTTCTGAGCTTGCCTGGGACAACGAGGCCCTGGTGTCCACCTTCTGGGAGGGCCTTTCCGGTCGGATTAAGGACGAGTTAGCCGGCCGGAACGTTCCCACCATCCTGGATGACCTGGTGTCACTAGCAACCCGGATTGACATCCGTTTCCTAGAACGTGCTAAGGAGACTACCCGGGAGAGAAGATTTCCTCATCTTGCTCCTGCTTTCCAGAGACCCACTTCCTAACCTGCAACTCCCCAGGCACGCTCGCCCGAACCTATGCAGATCGACCAGACCAAGATGGTCAAATCTCGCCAAGAGACACGCCGTGCCGAGGGGAGCTGTTTCTACTGTGGCAGTAAGGAGCACCTGATTTGTTCCTGCCCGGTGAAGCCGGGAAACTCCAGTGTCTAGGACCACTCTGAGAGGTCGTCCTAGGCAAAAGTAAATCCTCTCCGTTCTTGACTTTGTCCGTCTTTATTTTCTGTGGAGAGAGCCGCTTCTTTGAAACCGCACATCTGGATTCCGGAGCTGCTGGGAATCTCATATCCCAGTCCCTAGTAGAGAAGTATTAGATTCCTACCAAACCTCTGGCCGAACCATTGGCAGTCACTTCCGTGGATGGAAGACTCCTTCCGGTGACCATCTTGCTCGTCACACAGCCCGTAACCCTGCAGGTGGGAATGCTGCACTCAGAGAGGATTTCCTTCTATGTGCTTTCCGGACTCTCTCACCCCCTTTTGCTAGGTCTACCCTGGCTACAGAAACATGAACCCGTTGTGAACTGGCAATCCGGTGAGGTGCTCCGTTGGGGGCAGGATTGTCATGAGACCTGCCTGGTTCCGGTTTGCCCGGTTCGACCCCCATCTACTCCGACTAATTTACCCGGTCTACCGGCACCCTACTGGCCCTATGCTGATGTCTTCGACAAGAAGGAGGCAGAGACTCTGCCACCCCATAGGCCATATGATTGCCCTATCGACCTGATAACCGGTGCTACTCCACCTGTGGGCGTATCTACCTGTTGTCGTTGGCCGAGACCCGGGCCATGTCGGAGTACATTGAAGAAAATCTGGCTAGGGGATTCATCCGGAAATCTTCCTCCCCGGCTGGAGCCGGATTCTTCTTCGTTAAAAAGAAAGAAGGTTCACTACGTCCATGTATCGACTATAGAGGACTCAACCAAATCACTGTCAAAAACAAATACCCCCTGCCGCTCATCTCTGAGCTGTTCGACCGCCTTAAAGGCGCGAGGATCTTCACCAAGCTCGATCTTCATGGGGCGTGTAACCTGGTCCGGATCCGCCAAGGAGACGAGTGGAAGACGGCATTCAATACCCGGGACGGTCACTATGAATACCGTGTGATGCCCTTCGGTCTCTGTAATGCTCCCGCCGTCTTCCAAGAATTAGTTAATGACATCTTCCGTTACCTCTTATATTCTTGCGTGGTGGTGTACCTGGACGACATCTTGGTCTTCTCTCCGGATCTTCCCTCACATCGGAGGGATGTTCGTCAGGTCCTGCTTAGGCCAAGGCAGAATCGCCTATATGCAAAATTTGAGAAATGCCTCTTCGAGCAGTCCTCTCTTCCATTCCTGGGCTATATTATCTCTAAGACAGGTCTACGGATGGACCCCGAGAAGGTCTCTGCCGTCTTAAAGTGGCCCTGTCCGGAGGGGTTGAAGGCGATTCAGCGATTCCTGGGCTTCGCCAACTATTACCGTCTCTTCATCCCACATTTCTCTTCCCGGACTGCTCCCATCTCTGCACTCACCCGAAAGGGAGCAAATCCTAAGGAATGGCCGTCCGAAGCGGAGGAGGCCTTCCTCTCTTTAAAACAAGCCTTCTCTTCTGCCCCTGTGCTGCACCGTCCGGATAACAACAAACAATTCTTTCTGGAGGTTGATGCTTCCTCTTCCGGAGCCGGGGCGGTGCTCACCCAGAAATCTCCATCCGGGAGAAAGGTAACCTGCGGCTTCTTCTCCAAGCTCTTCTCCTCGTCTGAGCGGAACTACTCCATAGGAGACAGAGAACTACTAGCCATCAAATTGGCCCTGGAGGAGTGGCGTTACCTGCTCGAGGGGACCCTGCACCCGGTAGTCATCTATACTGACCACAAAAACTTGGCTTATCTTCAGAACGCCCAAAGACTCAATTCGTGTCAGGCCCGGTGGTCTTTGTTCTTCGCCCGCTTTAACTTTACCCTACATTACCGTCCGGCGGACAAAAACGTTAAAGCAGACGCCTTGTCCCGATCCTTCCTGTCTTCCGATCAAGAGGAGGAGCCTATGCATATCATCGATCCCTCCAAAGTGATGAATGTGGCCCCCTTGGATCTGTCTCGTCTCCCACCCGGTAAGACGTTTTCAGCGGTTCCGGATCGTAAGAAGGTTCTTCACTGGGGTCATTCATCTAAACTAGCCGGCCATGCTGGCCAGAAGAAGACCTTCCTGCTCATTACCCGGCATTACTGGTGGCCTACCCTGCGCCAGGATGTGGTAGACTTCGTCACGGCCTGTTTGTCCTGTGCCCGCAACAAGGTTCCCAGACATCTTCCTGCCGGCCGTCTCCTGCCTCTTCCCGTACCTGCTGCCCCGTGGCAACACATTGCTATGGACTTTATTACGGATCTCCCTGTTTCTGCTGGTTGTACGATCATTTGGGTGGTCGCTGAACGCTTTTCTAAAATGTCTCACTTCATCCCTCTGCCTGGTCTCCCGTCTGCATCTGTGCTGGCTAAGGACTTTATCCATCACATCTTTCGTCTCCACGGCCTACCCCTCCACATAGTGTCTGATCGAGGGGTCCAGTTCACTTTGCGCTTCTGGAGAGCTACGTGTAAGCTACTGGATGTCACCCTGGATTTCTCCTCCGCTTACCATCCGCTGTCCAATGGCCAAGTGGAGCGTATCAACCAGATCCTTACCAGCTACCTCTGGCACTTCGTCAACGCTCACCATACCGATTGGGTGGAGCTCCTACCTTGGGCCGAGTTCTCCTACAACAACCATGAGAGTGAATCTTCTTCCAAGTCCCCGTTCTTTGTGGTCTACGGTCAACATCCCCAGATTCCGTTTCCCGTTTCCGCTTCTGTGGACAACCCGGCCGCGGAGTCTCTGGTCAGCGAATTTTCCACTATTTGGGAGGACACTAGATCCGCACTTCTTCAAACCTCCAAGCGGATGAAGAAGCATGCTGATAAGAGACGTCTGGATCCACCTCAATTCCGTCCGGGAGACAAGGTTTGGCTCTCCTCCAAACATGTTCATCTCAAAATACCCTCCTATAAGTTGGGCCCACGGTTCATCGGCCCATTTGAAGTCCTCAAACAAATCAACCCAGTGGCCAACAAGTTAAAACTCCCAGCCACCTTACGGATTCCCAACTCCTTCCACATATCTCTCCTCAAACCAGCTGTGCTTAATTCTTTTTCCGACAATCCAGGTACCTCCCCAGCTCTGGTCTCCGCTGAGGACGTCTTTGAGGTAGAGAACATTCTGGCCACCAAGAGGGTAAGAGGAAAAACCTTTTTTCTGGTGGATTGGAAGGGGTTTGGCCCAGAGGAGAGAACTTGGGAACCCAGGGAGAACATCCACGCCCCGCTTCTCCTTAAAAAGCGGGGTGTACTGGGGGGTACTGTAGCATCGGCGTCTCTGCCTCCTGCCCGGCAGAGACGCCGTCCCTCTTACCGCCGCGGTCCTGCTCCGGCGTCTTCTGGCCTCCCTGCAGCTGCTGCTAGTGCACACAGCTTCCCTGGCTCTGTGCTTAAGGCGCGCGTGCGCGCTCCCTCCCTCTTAAAGGGGCCGCGCGCGCAGCCCTAAAAAGTCCCCGGCCAATGGCCGGAGGACTTCCCCTATAAAAGGCACCTCCTCCAATATGGAGGTGCCCGTGCAAGGTTGTAGCTTTGTGTGTTATACTCTGCTTCAGCCCTCAGGTCCAGCCCGCCAGCCAGACTACAAGTCCAGCCCGCCAGCCAGACTACAAGTCCAGCCCGCCAGCCAGACTACAAGCCCAGCCCGCCAGCCAGACTACAAGCCCAGCCCGCCAGCCAGACTACAAGCCCAGCCCGCCAGCCAGACTACAAGTCCAGCCCGCCTGCTTGTCTACTCTCTCCAGCCCGACAGTCTGTCTATGGGCTCTGTCCGCCTGCTTACCTGGAAGCACCTGCCCGTTACCTGCCGTGCCTACCAGCCAGCCTACGTGGAGGCTCCTGCCTATTATTTGCCGTGCCTACCAGCCAGCCTACCTGGAGGCTCCTGCCTGTTATCTGCCGTGCCTACCAGCCAGCCTACCTGGAGGCTCCTGCCTGTTACCTGCCATGCCTGCCAGCCCGCTTACCTAGAAGCACCTGCCTGTTACCTGCCGTGCCTGCCAGTCCGTCTGCCCAGATCACCCGTCAGCCTGCCTGCCGTGCTCATCTGCTGTACAGGTCAGTCCCTGCTTTCTGACTCGTGGGAGTCACCTGCTCTCATACAAGGTCGGTCCCCAGAGTAGCACCTGGTCCCTCTGCTCGGTCCTTCCCTGGTCACGGAGTCGATTGAGCCGCCGTACGACCTTGGTCGGTCGGAGTTGATACCTAGTTACGCCCCTCTGGTCCCTCCTTGCACCGCAGCACAGAGGTTCCACCACCCGGATCTGTAACATTTGTGTCCTCCCAGACCTCAGAAAAGTTCTTAATGAGAGACTCTGCAGCAGGATTGTCGACAGAAGTAGAGCCAGGAAACAGAATATTGGGATGCTGACCATAAACCACAAAAAACGAAGATTTAGCAGAGGATTCTCTCGCATGATTATTGTAGGAAAATTCGACCCAAGGCAGGAGTTCCACCCAGTTGCTATGGTGAGAGTTGATGAAGTGCCGGAGGAAGTTAGTGAGGATCTGATTGATACGTTCAACCTGGCCATAAGTCTGCAGATGATAAGCCGATGAGAAATCCAAAGCGACATTCAGAAGCTTGCACGTGGCCCTCCAGAAGCGCAAAGTAAACTGGACCCCTCTATCCGAGACAATATGAAGAGGTAGGCCGTCGAGATAGAAAATGTGCAAAATTAACTTCTCAGTCAGCACTGGCACAGAGGGAAGACCAGGCAAGGGAATGAAGTGAGCCATTTTGGAGAAGCGGTCCGCAACCAGCCAAATGACAGTACAACCGGCTGATACAAGAAGGTTCGTGATGAAATCCATCGCAATATGCTGCCACGGAGCGGTAGGCACAGGTAGAGGAAGTAATCGACCAGTCGGAAGTTGCCTAGGAGTCTAGTTTCGGGCACAGGAAGAGCAGACAGAAACAAAATCCGCAACATCCTAACGCAGGGTTGGCCACCAGTATTGTTGGGAAATGAGCAGAACTGTCTTCTTCTGTCCGGCAGGACCTGCCAGTTTAGACGTATGACCCCAGAGTAGGACCCTCCTCCTATCCAGAGCTGCAATGAAGGTCTTACCAGGGGGAAGACGAGACAGATCAAACGGGGCGACCGTAATTATTCTGGAGGGCTCAAGGATGTGTTGAAGCTCCTTCTCCTGGTCGGTCGACAGAAATGACCTGGAGAGTGCATCTGCCTTGATATTTTTATCCGCTTGCTGGAAGTGGAGAGTGAAATTGAAGTGGGCAAAGAACAGAGACCATCTGGCCTGTCGAGGATTAAGCCTTTGATCGGACTGCAGATAGGCGAGATTCTTATGGCCCATGTAGATGACCACTGGATGCAAGGCCCCCTCTAGTAAAAATCGCCATTCCCTCCAGCGCAAGTTTGACGGCAAGCAGCTCCCGATCTCCAATGGAATAATTGCGCTCCGAGGGAGAGAAGAGCTTGGAAATGAAGGCGCAGGTCACCATTTGACTGGACAAGGATTTTTGGGTGAGGACTGCTCCGGCCCCTGAGGAAGAAGCATCCACCTCCAGGAAGAACTGATTTTACAGTCAGGACGATGCAGCATTGGAGCTGAAGAGAAGGTCTGTTTCAAGGAGACGAAGGCACTCTCTGCCTCAGGAGTCCATTCCTTGGGATTAACCCCCTTGCGAGTCAGAGTAGAGATGGGAGCAGTCCAGGAAGAGAAATGAGGAATGAACAGACGGTAATAATTTGCAAATCCTAGGAACCGCTGAATAGCCTCAGGTCGGGGCCACTTTAGAGTCCCTATAGGAAGCAGAACTGGGTTCTGGAAAGCAGCGGTATAGGGTGAATCATACCTTGGGAACAAAGAGTTAGGAGTGAAAGGGGTATTGAAGAAGGCTGAAACTGTGTCTGTGGTACCCCAATGTGCAGTAACTGAGAACAAAACTGAACGTTTTAAGTAAAGTTGAACTGTTAAGTAAGGAACAAGAGACTGTGCTTGATTGTTTGCCTGCAGCTGTGCTCAGAGACCCAGAGCATATGGGACCCTCAAGGAAAACTGTGATAGTTATCATACAAACTACACAAAGAACAGGACTTTATCTTTTATTTGTGAGGTGCAAAGGTATAGGAGGAGAACAGCAGCCCCTTGCAACGACTACCACCCTGTGCCCCTCACATACACACGTGGTCAAAATTGTTGGTACCCCTCGTTTAATGAAAGAAAAACCCCACAATGGTCACAGAAATAACTTTAATCTGACAAAAATAATAATAAATTCAAAAAGACAAAAGGGACATGTTAAATCAAGTTGTGTCCACAATCTTGTAATCAGTCAGTGGGCCAGCCTGTATATAGGGCTACAAGATACTCACTGTGCTGTTTGGTGACATGGTGTGTACCAAACTCAACATGGACCAGAGGAAGCAAAGGAAAGAGAGTTGTCTCAGGAGATTAGAAAGAAAATTATAGACAAGCATGTTAAAGGTAAAGGTTATGAGACCATCTCCAAGCAGCTTGATGTTCCTGTGACTACAGTTGCACATATTATTCAGAAATTTAAGATCCATGGGACTGTACATTGCAAGACTTACATTAGAAGAATTTCTATTGACCTGTAAAATAATTATAATTACAATCACAACAATTTGCAAAAGCTCCTCCATGATGAGCAAATTATAGCAGAATTGTTGATTCTTCAAAATAAAAGTTGATCTATATTAAAAGGCTAATTTACATATAGTAAAAATTATATCTAATTAAAGTACAACTAGTCTCGCAAAAAACAAGGCCTGTTACCACTAAACCTACCAAAAATTACAAAACTGCAAAGAGGCAAGGTAAAAATCTATAGGAGAGCAAGTTATGCTATTTTACTAATACAAAAACACATTTTCCAGACTTTAAAAGGTAAATGCAAGTAATGGTCTACATTTAGGACACCCTCGCCCTCCTTCATAATGCCTCTAACATCGCTGTACCTGAACCTGGAATCCTAGATGTTCCAAACTGGCATCAAAGTTGACAATTGCTGAGAATTTGTGAACCTGACACTTTTCAGTCCAGTAGCTTGTCCTCTGCTCTGGATATGTGTAATTCAATGATCAGGAGCTGTGAAGAGTCAGATAATTGTCTGTTCCCTCCTGTCTGTCATTTTCTGAATCCCTTACATTTAGAGAAGCAGCCATGCAGTCAACCAAAAACATTTTTTATGGAATGTAACAATTTAGCTGTCTTATTACCTTGCATATGCCCATTAAGGTCACTAGCTATAGAGCGAGGAATTCTGTGCTACGGTACCGACATAGACCAGCACATTACAGGAAGAAGAAGTCATAGTTATAAGGTTTGAAACTTTTTTTTTTTTTTAAGAATGCCACATTATCACATTGTACAACTTCAAGTGGTCCCAATAAAACAAAAAGTCATTGTTTCCCAATAAAAGTATCAGTCACAAATCTTTCAATGAGTCAGCCACAAAGGGCCTAAAGGACTGAATAAACAGAATTAATATACTAAATAACAAAAATAAGATGTAATAGGTTTCCTGGGCGTTCTAACTATGGAATGAACATGAAACTTGTGCAGAATATTGTGGGATGAAAACATATCCCAGAGTAACAGTTGTATATTGATTTCCCTGTGCTTATTAGATGGGGAATGAAAATAAAATGTGCGAAAGGAAGAATGGTAGGCAGGACCAAGATGGAGTCTGTGTAGGGATAATTTTCCACCCCTGTCTATGTGAATAGTGGATGGAATATTCTTTGGCTTGGTTTTAAAATTGTCTTCTTGTATTACTTTTTAAAGACTAATGGAAAATAGAAGAACTAACTGGATAGAAGGGCAAAATGAGCAATTGTAAGTACACAGTGCTATATAATATGATGATTACAATATATTAAGAGGATAAAAAATTTGATGGGAGGAGTGCTTCTTAAAGGATTAGTTGCACTTTACAGAGGACCTGTCACCAGATTTTACAATAGATTGCATCCATTATTAAATAGATCAATTAGGTCTGATGAGGCTGTTGTATTTGCATTGAAAATCCATGTCAGAATGACTGCATAATCCTTTTTACAAGTTTCCTTGCCTGAATGTTCCCACATTTCAAGAATATGTTTTATTCCGAAACACTGAAATGTTTTAGAAAAAATCTAAGCCAGGAACAACGTGGCTGAGAAGACTTCTTCGTTCCTCGTTCAGTTAGAGACCTACTAATCTACCTAATCACATGTCAACAGGTGGATGGATGGCTGCTCTGTAATACGATTTTCAGCTCTGATCACATGTTATGAAATGCTACCAGAGAATATAAAGCAGGAATGCAAACATAAAAGTAGCCATAATGTCTACATTTCCATATAAACATATGCATTGAGCAGCCAACAGGTGTAATTTTCATCTCTTCTTATTCTAACCTCCCCAGAATTTAATTTTACCCAGTGTTTCCCCTCTATCCATTGCATTAACTGGCTGTGGGCCCCCTGACCCGAACTAGACAGCCTCCTAAGAATGTGTCTGTAATCTGTCTGACATACCTGTATGTATGAATCTGACCCAAAAACAGATTCGAAAGTAGTTACAATTTTTCTTTCTATGTGGGATGCCCTTTGTTTTTCAGCGATCACATTGGATCAAAATATTTTCAACCTGATGAATTAAAAGAAAGTTAGAAGTTGTTTTTTTTTTTTTAACTTTACTCATGGGTAGTGTTGAGCCACCCCCGTAGTGTTCGAGTTCGGTTTGGTTCGTCGAACACCCGTGTGTTCGCCGAACTGTACGTCGAACTGTTCGTCGAACACCTTCGAACACCGTTAAAACCTATGGCAGGCAAACAAAAACACATAGAAACACATAGAAAACACCTTCAAAGGTGTCCAAAAGCTGACAAACTGCTCAGAAGACACAACTAACACATGGAAAAGTGACAAGTACATATAGTCATGCGAAAAGAAAAGAGGTGGAGGAGTAAAAGGAGGGGGAGACACAGATATAGGCATGTCATGCCCTTCTAAAATCCAAAAAGTGAGAAGCCGACACGGCCAGTTCGCTCCTGCCCGTGCCACCTCCGTGTCGCCGGGTTTGTGCCAGAGCCGCGGTGAACCCTGACGGCCAGCCCCCCTCTCCCAATACTGGTGCCTGTCCGCTGGTGGGTCGAGCGAGCCCCCCTGTGGTGGAGGCAGCTCTAAGCTTTTTAATTTAAATTGTCTCTCTAATTTGAATGAATACACTTTAAATCCATTTACAAGGATCTATTGGAGGGCAAGTCTCATGCCAGCAGCCGCGTAATTCCAGTTCCAGTAGCGTCCACTAAAGCTGCTGCAGTTAAAAAGCTTTTATAAGGATCGAGCTCGGCTGTCCACCGCAACGCATCGTACTGCCAGTCCCAGCCCCTATGCCTTGGGGTGCCTCCTGATGCTCTTCACTGAGTATCCCGTGGTCCCGAAGCATTTCCTTTGAAAAAATTAAGTGTCCAAACTACAGGTGGTGTAGCTTGCTTAACAGCCGGGATAATCCGCTGACTAGCAGACACTGCTACTAGGCACAAAGTATTTCCTGGGCTAGATGCAGTTAAAAATTTGTAATTAGATACTGTTATGTTCTGCTACCAGAGCTAAGGAAAGAGAGGAGATCTGTCCCTACGATAGAACTCAGCTTGATCCCTACGATGTAACAGGGGACCTGATCCTGCGATCAGACCTGCTAAAGTCCTAAGCTAGTCTGTACGGAGACCTATAGATGTGGGGAAGGAATCCCTACAAGTACTAAGGACTGGGAGGAAAATGGGACACCTCCTAACAGAAATAGTAGCAGACAGACGAACAAACAAAATATAAAGAACACAGAGGTCCGTAGACCAAGCAAACTAACAGAGTAGATACAGAGCACAGGCTAGCTAGAAAGTAGTTATACAATGAAGTCCAGTAAAGCCAGAAGTGCGGAGCAGGATTAAATAGGCCAACAAGGTCATGTGACCAGCAAAGGAAAAAACCTAAGAGCAAGGTTCTAACAGTACCCCCCCTTCTAAGAGGATCCTCCGGATCCCCTAGGACCAGGCTTATCAGGAAATCTCCTGTGAAACGCTCTGATAAGTCTGGACGCGGAAACATCATCTGACCTCACCCAAGAGTTATCCTCAGGTCCGAAACCTTTCCAGGCCACAAGATACTGCAAACTACCTCTATACCGTCTAGAGTTAAGGATGCGAGAAATTTCATATTCCCCGTCCTCCACCACCGGAGGAACAGAGGCAGAGGCGTCACCATCCGACACAACAGCTTTTTTAACAGAGAGACATGAAATACCGGATTAATTCTCCAGGAGGTAGGAACCTCCAACCTAACAGCAGATTGGTTGACAACCTGAAGCACCTTAAAGGGCCCTACAAACTTGGGACCCAATTTCTTAGAAGGAATCCTCAACCGCAGATTCCTAGAGGACAACCAAACCATGTCACCAACAGCGAACAAAACCTCCTGTCGTTTCCTATCAAAGTAGTCTTTAGATTTTCTGTTGGCCTCCTGAAGATTACCACGCACATCCGTCCAAACTCTCTCCAAATCACCGGAAAAATTCTCCTCCTCAGGCACGGCAGATCCCAACTTGGAGAACGACCCAAACGACGGATGTCTCCCAGAACAACAAAAAAAAGGCGAACAACCAGCAGAAGAAGATGTATGATTGTTCAGAGCAAATTCAGCAAGTGGCAGAAACTCAGACCACCCCTCTTGATTGTCTGCCACAAAACAACGCAAGAACTGCTCAACATCCTGGTTTTTCCTTTCTGTCTGGCCATTAGATTCAGGATGATATCCGGACGAGAACGACAAATGAACTCCCAGCCTGTCACAAAAGGCACGCCAAAAACGAGCCATGAACTGAGGACCCCTATCAGAAACAATGTCAGTAGGAACGCCATGAAGTCTGACAATTTCCTTGACAAAGGCCTTAGCGAGAGTTTTAGCGCAGGGCAGTTTGACGAAGGGAACCAAGTGACACATCTTGCTAAAACGGTCCACGACCACCCAGATGACAGTAAAACCCTCAGAGGGGGGAAGGTCAGTTATAAAGTCCATAGCCAAATGTGTCCAAGGAGCACTGGGAACCTCCAAAGGACAAAGCAACCCCGCAGCAGGAGTATGTGAGGACTTAGATCTAGCACATATAGTACATTGACGCACCCACTTAATGACTTCCTTCTGCCATCCAGGCCACCAAAAACTGCGACCCACCAGTCTCTTGGTCTCAGAGATTCCGGGATGACCTGCCAACCGAGATTCGTGACACTCAACAAACAAAACTCTCCTAAAGGTCCCAGGCACAAACAACTGCCCATGAGGAGTGTTAGATGGGGCATTCTCCTGTGCTTTAAGAATCTCATCTTCCAAAACGGAGTCCAAAGCAGCTATCACAACACCTTCTTGTAAAATGTTCTCCTCTTTCTCAGCACCGACTATGGGAGAAAAACTGCGAGACAAGGCATCCGCCTTAACATTCTTAGTACCAGGGATGTAAGTAACGGAGAAATTAAACCGCGAGAAAAACAGTGCCCACCTAGCCTGACGGGCATTCAGGCGCTTGGCAGCATCAAGATAAATCAGATTTTTATGATCCGTAAGAACCTGAACGGGAAATTCCGCACCTTCCAAGAAGTGGCGCCAGTGTTCAAATGCGAGTTTAATAGCCAATAATTCCCGATTACCAATATCGTAATTCAGTTCAGTCTCCGAAAATTTTTTTGAAAAAAAGGCACAGGGATGTAATCCATCCCCGTTATCCTGAGACAATACTGCGCCAACCCCCACAGAGGAAGCATCAACCTCAACCAAAAACGGCTTAGTCACATCAGGCTGCATAAGGATGGGAGCAGAGGTGAACCTCTCCTTGAGATACACAAAAGCTTCAATGGCCTCAGAAGACCACTGAACCGCATCAGCACCTTTCCTGGTGAGATCGGTCAGAGGTTTGACAATACTAGAAAAATTTTTTATGAATTTTCTGTAATAATTGGCGAAACCTAAAAACCTCTGTATCGATTTCAAACCAATAGGCCTAGGCCATTCCTGTACAGCTTGAACTTTAACCGGGTCCATCTCAAAACCTTCGCTGGAGATAATGTAACCCAAAAAACTAATTCTCTGTACAGCGAACTCACATTTCTCCAGCTTAGCAAAAAGCGAATTGTCCATTAACAACTGTAATACCTCACGTACGCTCCGCCAATGAGACTCCAGATCCGGCGAATAAATCAAAATGTCATCCAAATACACAACCACATTTTTGCCGATCAAAGGTCTAAGGATGTCATTAATAAGATTCTGAAAAAATGCAGGAGCATTAGTAAGACCAAAAGGCATAACCAGATTCTCAAAATGACCCACAGGAGTGTTAAAAGCAGTCTTCCATTCGTCACCCTCCTTCATGCGCAACAGATTGTATGCCCCCTTAAGGTCAATTTTAGAGAACCACTTGGCCCCCATTAACTGGTTAAACAGATCAGGAATCAATGGCAGTGGGTAAGGATTGCGTACAGTAATTTTGTTAATCTCACGAAAATCCAGACAAGGACGTAAACCGCCGTCCTTTTTTTTTACAAAAAAAAATCCAACCGCCACAGGAGACTTAGAGGGCCTAATGTGACCGGCGGCCAAACTTGTCTGTATGTATTCCTCCAAAGCTTTCCTCTCAGGAATAGTAAGGTTAAATAAACGACTTTTAGGAAGAGTCGCTCCAGGGACAAATTCAATAGAACAATCATAGTCTCTATGGGGAGGCAAAACCTGCGATTCCTTCTCAGAAAAAACTCTCCAAAAATCCTGAATAGGAACAGGCAATTCTCCCCTATCCAAAGCTGCAATACGCCCGTTACAACACTTGTCATAACATTTATGGCTCCAGGATTTAATTTCACTGGTAGACCAATCCAGTACAGGATTGTGAAATTTTAACCAGGGCAATCCCAATATTACTGGAGAAGGCAAGTTATTCAAAACTACCAAATCCAATTTCTCATGGTGAACACCATTAATAGTGAGAGGAAATTCACAGACCTTGAGAGTAATATTCTTCAAAGGGGAACCATCCACAGAAACCACAGCAATGGGGGATGATAAAGGTTCGGGTTTTAAATTGAGTCTTTCCAAGAATCCCCCATCAATTACATTCAGAGTAGACCCACAATCAACAAACACCCGAAATTCCATTAATTTTTCCTGAGAAATCGTGGAAGCAGCTAAAAATACACCCTTGGAATTTAAACAGGCAATACGGGCATGACTGACCATTTTTTTTTCTTTCTTCATACTAAGCTCACAGCCTTTAATCAAATGACCAGATTTTCCGCAATAGAAACACAAGCCTTCAAAAAATCTGCGATCTTTTTCTTGAGAGCGAGGTGCCACCGATCCAATCTCCATCGGTTCACCACTGTTAGTACACACATTCTCATAACCAGAAACTAACATAGCAGAGGATTTGCTCTCATTAACCCTTGCACGCAGTCTCCTATCCACCCGTATAGCTAATTGCATAGCCTGTTGCAAATCTTCAGGTGTAGGATAAGCAATTAGCAGGTCTTTAACCCTTTCATTGAGCCCAGCAAGAAATAGACTTTTCAGAGCAGAATTGTTCCACCCTGTTTGAGTAGACCAACGACGGAAATGAGTACAATATTTTTCCACATTACCTGATCCCTGTTTCAAACGTCTCAACTCAGTCTCAGCTGATGCGACACGGTCAGGATCATCATATAATAGCCCCAAAGCAGAAAAAAAACTATCCACTGATCTGAAGCATGTATCACTAGGTTGCAAAGAAAAGGCCCACTCCTGAGGCTCTTTGCGCAAAAGTGACATTATGAACCCTATGCGCTGGGATTCATCCCCAGAGGACTTGGGTCTCAAACGAAAATACAATAAGCAAGCATTTTTAAATGAAAAAAATTCTCGGTGTTCACCAAAAAATAAATCCGGCAAACATACCTTAGGCTCCAAGAAATGTGCTCCAGGACAGTTACTCACGTGCTGACGGAGCTCGGCCACCTCCAGAGAGAGTCCCTGCAGGCGATGAGCCAAATCCTGAACCGACACCATGATGGAACAGAAAAATCTTTCCTTAGAGAATTTGCAGGCTGGACTTACTGTTATGTTCTGCTACCAGAGCTAAGGAAATAGAGGAGATCTGTCCCTACGATAGAACTCAGCTTGATCCCTACGATGTAACAGGGGACCTGATCCTGCGATCAGACCTGCTAAAGTCCTAAGCTAGTCTGTACGGAGACATATAGATGTGGGGAAGGAATCCCTACAAGTACTAAGGACTGGGAGGAAAATGGGACACCTCCTAACAGAAATAGTAGCAGACAGACGAACAAACAAAATATAAAGAACACAGAGGTCCGTAGACCAAGCAAACTAACAGAGTAGATACAGAGCACAGGCTAGCTAGAAAGTAGTTATACAATGAAGTCCAGCAAAGCCAGAAGGGCGGAGCAGGATTAAATAGGCCAACAAGGTCATGTGACCAGCAAAGGAAAAAACCTAAGAGCAAGGTTCTAACAGATACTCTCGTTGGATGCTGAGAAAGCATTCCATAGAGTCTCCTGGCACGCCATATATGATTCTCTTAAAAAGCTTGGGGTAGGGGTCTAGGGGACCCTTTTATAGCCAAAATCACGGCCCTGTATCGCAATACGTCACCTAGGCTGAAGATAAATGGAACTGTAGCACCCTGAGGGCTCGGTTGCTACAGAGGTATTGCACCTCACCCAGAGGTGTGATATCTCACTCTCAGGTAAGGATGGAGTGTGGATCAGGACCCGACACCTGCATGCATTACACCACATTGCCGTGGGGCAGGGCGACCAATATGCCCCTGAGATGGGCACGACAGTCCCTGTCCCTGGCTGGAGTGGGGGGAGGGAACACTGAGGAAGGGGAACCCTGTAGTGCAGGAGCAGGGAGGAAGCAATTCCTGGGTGCATTGAGAAGGGAGTATAAAAGGTGGGCACCATCTTAGTTAAGTGCAGAGAAGTCTGAGCAGAAGTGACAGGGAGCAGGGGCTCTGCATGAGCTCTGCTCCGGAGGCGGGCCTAGTAACAGAGGCCCAGGCCTGGAAGAGGGAGAAGGAAGGAAGAGGAGCGGAGAATGCTCCAGGAACGAGGAACGAAGGGATCCCAGGGGTGCGGACGGGCGAGTCGCCACCGCACGCCCGAATCCACCTGCGTGGAGGGGTCAGGCCAAAGGGGGAGACCGGTCCCCGAAACTAGTGGAGGCAGGAAACGACCCTCAGCTAGAAACCGGAGGCTGTGACATTTTATGTGGCGCAGCCCCTCGCTACACCCGCTAGGAAGGCACCACATAGGGTCAGGGAAACTGGCGCCAAGTTTACCAAGAGGAGGCCCGAGGCAGCCGGACAGAAGGGTTGGTAAGAAAGGCCAGACAAAGGACACACAAAGGGGGTCCTGTGAAGCGCTCCAAAGTTATCTGGGAGTTGTCTGAGCCCCTCACCTGGTGAGCACAGTACGACGTGGGCAGCCGTTACCTGCAGACGTGGTCTGGATAATAAGAACTGTGAGTAAAGGCCCTGGACTGCATCACTGACTCCGTGTCGTTACTGCTGCTGCCCTGCACTATCACCCCCATCCTCCGCATACACTGCCCTGAGGCTATACTCCTCCCGTGGGGAGTTATGCTACGCTCTGCTGCACCCACAACACCAGCCTCAGCGGTCTGCCCTGCAGCGGCGGTTCACTCTGACCGCAATCCACGGGTGGCGTAGTCGGACATTTAAACATCAAAACCACATAAATAGTTCCGCCACTGGTTTGACCGCCCTGAGCCACGGAACCGGGTCGCCGCCACGGAGACTACAACCACCAGCATCCACCAAAAAGGGTCCGGCTCCGGGTGTCCCAAGGCCCAGGGGGTGCATCAGAACATTTTCATCACCTTTCACAATCACCAATGGGACAAGGCAGGGATGTCCTCTGTCCCCTCTCTTATACATCCTAGTGACGGTGCACCTGCTCTCATCAATTCGCCATAACCCCAAT
The DNA here is from genome assembly GCF_046119375.1 of Phyllobates terribilis. Lineage (NCBI taxonomy): Eukaryota > Metazoa > Chordata > Amphibia > Anura > Dendrobatidae > Phyllobates > Phyllobates terribilis. The sequence continues at coordinate 21,113,897 of NW_027362768.1, forward strand.
ATTAGGTGGATTGAGGTGGGAGGCACCGAGTACAAGTGCTCTCTGTTTGCTGATGATGTCCTAGTATATATCACTCAATCACATATATCCATCCATGCTGTTATGGCTGAAATAGATCACTTTGTTACATGGTCAAATTTTAAAATCAATGCAGCGAAGTCTGAGGCCCTCGAGGTCTCCCTCCCCAAATCCATACAGGATTCCATCCAGTCCAACTTTCCCTTTGCCTGGCCCTCACAGGGTATCAAATACTTAGGAATTCCTATTCATAGAGACCTCTCCCATCTATGTTATCTTAATTTTGGGCCCTTTATTGAACAACTCCATACAGACCACGGTTGGCAAGTTAGAACTGTAAGATTCACTACGTGAACCACTGGTGTTTTGTGGAAAAGCACATGTACACTGTGTTCCAAATTATTATGCAAAAAGTGTTTAGGAGTGATAAGGGAAGAATTTGTTTGTTTGTCAGTTAAACTCATTGATGGTGATGTGTGTCAGGGCTCTTTATATCACTGTAAGCAATTGCAGACACCTGTGCTAATTAGTGTTATGCACACGCCCGGACTGACTGTTGTGGTTCCACTGGACCATGAACCGGAGAGTGCCTGGAGGGGCGTGACTAAGTATCTGGCCGATCCGACCAAGATGGCACGACGGCATACGACGCCAGTGCACCAGGGAGAAACCGGGCAGAGGGACCAGGTGCTACTCCAGGTCAAACTCCGGACACGGGGGTTGACCCACACAGGGATTACTGGAACAGGCTGGTTAGGCTGGCGCACAGACTGGAGGGTATAGGCAGGCACGACTGGTATGCAGGCAGGCGGGTAAAGGCAAGCGCAGCTAGAGTGCAGACAGGGAGGCACTAGCAGGTAGGAACACAGGCGGGATAGGACCCAGTACACACTGGGACTCAGGAACAATACAGGCAGAGGGGTACAGGCAAGCACAGCTAGAGTGCAGACAGGGAGGCACTAGCAGGTAGGAACACAGGCGGGATAGGACCCAGTACACACTGGGACTCAGGAACAGGCAGGTTAGGCTGGAACAGACTGGTGGATGTAAGCAAACACGGCAGGTATGCAGATGGGTGGATACAGGCGAGTATGCAGGCAAGGAGGTACTGGCCGAAAGGACGGGCTGGAGCACAGAAAGGTTAAGACCCAGTACAGACTGGGTCACAGAACCGCAGATGCGGTAGACAACCACAGCAGAGAGGGAACGCCCGAAGCGGTGGGCAAGAACAGAGCAGGACGGGGCTGCAGGAGCAGCGAGCACAAGCAGGGCAGGACAGGACTGCCGGAACAGCGGGCAGAAGCAGGGCAGGACAGGACTGCCGGAGCAGCAGGCAGAAGCAGGGCAGGACAGGACAGGACTGCCGGAGCAGCGGGCAGAAGCAGGGCAGGACAGGACTGCCGGAGCAGCGGGCAGAAGCAGGGCAGGACAGGACTGCCGGAGCAGCGGGCAGAAGCAGGGCAGGACAGGACTGCCGGAGCAGCGGGCAGAAGCAGGGCAGGACAGGACTGCCGGAGCAGCGGGCAGAAGCAGGGCAGGACAGGACTGCCGGAGCAGTGAGCAAAAGGGTCAGAGCGGAGCAAGGCTGCCGGAGCAGTGAGCAAAAGGGTCAGAGCGGAGCAAGGCTGCGGAGCAGTGAGCAAGGAGTCAGAGCAGGCTAGAACCGCCAGAGCGGTAAGCAAAGGAGTCAGAGCAGACTAGAACCGCCGGAGCGGTGAGCAAAGGAGTCAGAGCAGGCTAGAACCGCCGGAGCGGTGAGCAAAGGAGTCAGAGCAGGCTAGAACCGCCGGAGCGGTGAGCAAAGGAGTCAGAGCAGGCTAGGCTGAGTAGGGGGGACAGGGCTCTGTTCACACGGAACAGACAGGAAGGGAAAGGCAGAGCCAGACACCCACAGGGTACTAGCAGAGAAGTAGCGAGTGGACCACAAACTCACAAACGGGAGTACAGAGACAACAAGCAGGAGTTAGGTACGAGTTCAGACTCTGCAGAAAAAGGAAGGGAACGGACATAGAGGCAAAACAGGTAAAGGATAGGAGAGAGTTCAGACTGGAACTGAGTGTACGGAGGAGACCGACACTGCAGCGGAATACAGGAGCGGGTCTGGGAATACGGCCCCCAGAGAGGCAGGACGAACAGGCAAGGAGCGTGTTCAGACAGGACAGACAAGATACAGGAGCGGGTCTAGGTAATCGGCCCCTAGAAGGCGGGAGGAACAGGCTAGGAGCGTGTTCAGACAGGTCAGACAAGATACAGGAACGGGTCTAGGTAATCGGCCCCTAGAAGGCAGGAGGAACAGGCTAGGAGCGTGTTCAGACAGGCCTGGAAATACAGCCTCCAGGATAGGCAGACAAGAGAACACAGAACGGGACCTGGCACCTTCAGAGTGCAAGCACACACTGAATGAAACACTATGCTCAGGCAGGAATAGATGGGAGCAGCTGAGCTATATACCAGGTGACAGACAGCAATAGGCTGAGGACGCACAAGGGGTGTGACCCACAGCAGGTACAAAAAGCAGGAAGTGATCGGGCGCCGCCCTTAAGCAGCAGAAACAGACACAAAAAGACAGCATGGAGGGAAGCCAGAGAGACATTCTGGACTGGAGATCAAGTGCGCGCTCTTGCACAGTGGGAGATGGACCACCATGCAAGGACGCCGCCAGGTATGTTACAATTAGTTTGGCAGGTGTGTCCAATGAAAGGCAAGACTACTTAAGAAGGCTGTCCCACATTATTAAGCAGCCTACATTTTCTGCCAAAATGGGAAAGAAAGAGGATGTGTCGGCTGCTGAGAAGCAACAAATTGTGGAGTGTTTAGGTCAAGGCATGACTACAATCAACATTGTGCGATGATCAGGATGAAGTGTCTTGGCAATCAAGAAGTATGTAGCTGATTCACAGTACACACATGTGCGTGCTGATAAGGGCAAATTGAGGACTCTTTCCTACAGGCAATTACGTCAGGTTAAAAGAGCAGCGGCAAAAAAGCCTTGTCATAGCAGTAGACAAGTTTTTGAAGCTGCTGGTGCCTCCAACGTCCCCCGAACAACAAGATGCAGGGTCCTTCAGAGGTTTGCAGCTGTGCATACGCCATCCTGTCGACCTCCTCTATCCACTTCACACAAGCAGAAACGGCTCCAGTGGGCCAAACATTACATGAAGACTGATTTCAAAACTGTTTTGTTCACGGATGAGTGCCGTGCAACGCTCGATGGTCCAGATGGATGGAGTGGAGGATGGCTGGTTGATGGACACCCCACGCAAACACGGCTACAGCGCCAACAAGGAGGAGGTGGAGTAATGTTTTGGGCTGGAATCATGGGGAGAGAGATTGTCGGCCCCTTTAGGATCCCTGAAGGGGTAAAGATGAACTCCATAATGTATGTGGAGTTTCTCAAACAGCACTTCCTGCCATGGTTCAAGAAGAAGAACCGTGTATTCCACAGCAAGATCATTTTTATGCATGATAATGCACCATCTCATGCTGCACATAAAACATCTGCATCTCTGGCTGATATGGGCATAAAAGGGGACAAACTTATGGTGTGACCCCCATGCTCCCCTGGCCTCTACCCCATTCAGAACCTCTGGAGCATCATCAAAAGGAGTGTCTATGATGGCGGGAGGCAGTTCACATCTAAGCAACAGCTCTGGGAGGGTATTCTGTCCTCATGCAAAACAATTGAAGCAGAAACCATCCAAAACCTGACAAATTCAATGGACGAGAGAGTTCAGAAGCTCCTTTCGAACAAGGGGTCCTATGTGAAAATGTAACATCACCTAGAATAAAGTTTTGAGTTGAAAACTGTTTGATTTCAGTTTCCAATAACCTGCTAATGCTTATAATTTTAAAAATTACCATTTTTTTGGTCTTTATTAAAATGAAAAGGTTGATCGAAAAGTTTGGGGGATCTAAGAGTGTGGCAACCCAGTAGTCAGGATTACTTCGAATTCTGACAATATGAGGGTCATGTTGCAGGTAGTGTAGCAAGAAGGCACTTATGTGTCTCGCGCATCTCGGAGCCCCAAAATTATTTTCCGGGCTAGATGCAGCTAAAAATTATTATTAATTTTAAATCTGGTGGAGCTTAGTATAGATGGCCTAATAGAATCAGTGCTGCACACTGCTACAAAGCCCAAATTATTTTCCAGCCAAGGTACAGATAAACATGATTAGTAATTTTAAATCTGGTGGAGCTTAGTATAGATGGCCTAATAGAATCAGTACTGCACACTGCTACAAAGCCCAAATTATTTTCCAGCCAAGATACAGATAAACATGATTAGTAATTTTAAATCTGGTGGAGCTTATTATAGATGGCCTAATAGAATCAGTGCTGCACACTGCTACAAAGCCCAAATTATTTTACAGCCAAGATACAGATAAACATGATTAGTAATTTGAAAGCTTAAAACGGTTGGTGAGGTGATTTTAACCAATCATCAAGCTTTTACTCTCCCCAGGATGACACAGGGGTAGAAAAGTCGTTTCGGATCCATGATTTGTTCATCTTTATGAACGTGAGTCTGTCTACATTATCAGTGGAGAGCCGCGTGCGCTTATCTGTCAGCACACCACCAGCAGCGCTGAACACACGTTCAGACAGAACGCTGGCTGCGGGGCATGACAAGATCTCCAAGGCGTAAGTGGCTAGCTCCGGCCATTTATCCAGATTGGAAGCCCAAAAAGAGCAAGGGTCCAGTGACACAGTCATGGCTTCAATGTTTACTTGGAGATACTCCTGTACCATCGTCTCTAGGCGTTGAATATGTGTCAGACTTCTTGTCTCCTGTGGCCTTGCAAAGGATGGGCTAAAAAAGTGGTGAAATGATTCCGCAAAATTGATGTTACCAGCAGATACTGTGGTTCTGTTACGGTTTGAGTGCTGAACACTCGACGGTCCCACGGTTGGCAAGTTGGAACTGTGAGATTCACTACGTGCACCACTGGTGTTTTGTGGAAAAGCACATGTAAGATTCTGCAACAGTCTCTGCTGATACTCCTGCATGCGTGCATCCCTTTCTATGGCAGGAATAATTTCTGCAAATTTACTTTTGTACCGGGGATCTAACAGTGTGGCAACCCAGTAGTCAGGATTATTTCTAATTCTCACAATTCGAGGGTCATGTTGCAGGTAGTGCAGCAAGAAGGCACTCATGTGTGTTGCGCATCCAGGAGCACCAAGTCCCTGTTGTGTTGGTGGCGAGGTAACAATCATGCTTCCTTCCTCTGTCCTCTCCCCCCAACCTCGCACAACAGAAATGTGATCAAGGTCTCCCTCATCTGATGAGTCTTCCATCACTTCGTCCTCCACTTCTTCCTGGGCTCCTGCACCTTCCTCACTAGTTTGGCTGCTACCATGCGCCCTGGTAAAACCATCTCCCCCACCCTCACATGCCTGCCGCCTTGGTGCTGCCGACCGTCTGGACCTTGCAGATGTTAGCCCTTCCGCATACAACTCCTCCTCCTCTACTTCCTCCACCTCCTCTTGTGCCACCACCTGACTCCGAATTCTGTTTAACATGTGCTCCAGCATGTAAATCACCGGAATAGTCATGCTGATAATGGCATCGTCAGCACTAAACATCTTCGTCGCCATTTTAAAACTGTGCAGAAGGGTGCATAGGTCCCTGATCTGAGACCACTCCTCCAGCGTGATTTGCCCCACCTCTGGATCTCGTTGGCCCAGGTTATACGTCAGAACGTATTGCGCCAGGGCTTGTCGGTGCTGCCACAGTCGCTGAAACATGTGCAGAGTTGAATTCCACCGGGTAGGCACATCGCATTTTAGCCGGTGAAGTGGCAGGCCCAACGACTTCAGTAGAGATGTAAGCCGCTGAGCTGCGGGATGCGAATGGCGGAAGTGAGCACACAGCGACCGTGCCCTCTGCAGAAGGCCATCTAGTCCGGGATAGTGGGCTAAAAATTGCTGGACAACCAGGTTCAACACGTGAGCCATACAAGGCACGTGTGTGACATTGCCCCGGCGAAGGGCCGCTCCCAGGTTTGCAGCATTGTCGCACACGGCCTTCCCTGGTTTCAGGTCCAGTGGAGACAACCATTCATGAAATTGGTTCTCCAGAGCTGACCACAACTCCTCAGCTGTGTGACTCACATTTCCCAGACATTTCAAAGTAAAAACCGCCTGATGACGTTGAGCCCTACTGCCAGCATAGTAAGGAGGTGTGCAGGATCCCTTCTGCGCAGTTAGAAAGCTTGTGGCATGACCAGACAGGCTTTGGGTGCAGGTGGAGGACCGAGAGGAGGTTGAAGAGGCAGAAGCAGTGAAGGAACTTTGAGATAAAGAGGATTGACGCACAACTCATGGGGACGGCAAGACTTGGACAGCAGCCCCTTGTCCTGCTGTCACCATAGTTACCCAGTGCCCAGTCAGCGACATGTAACGCCCCTGTCCATGCCTACTCGTCCAAGTGTCTGTGGTGAAATGCACCCTGTCACACACAGAGTTTCTCAAAGAAGCGGTGATGTTGTGTGCGACATGCTGGTGGAGCGCAGGCACACCTTTCTTTGAGAAGTAGTGCCGACTGGGCATCTGGTACTGGGGCACTGCGACGGACATAAGGTCTCGAAAATCCTCTGTGTCCACCAGGCGGAAAGGCAGCATTTCTGTAGCCAAGAGCTTGCAGATGGTGAATTTCAACCTCTTAGCTTTCTCATGGCTAGGAGGAAATGGTCTTTTACTTGTCCACATCTGAGGGACCGAGGGCTGGCTATTGTGCTTAGACGGGGTTGATAAGGGTGTCCCCGGCAAACTGCCGGTCTGTGAGGAAGATGCAGGCAGACATGTTAGGTTGCCTTGATCCAAAGGTGGTGCTATCGATGTCGGACAGCGCTCAACACCAGCTGGTGTTACCACCTCCAAAGAAAATGATGACCTGCCAATCACGCTGGCTGTTGCGGGTAAAGAGGTGGCAGGTCTGCGCCCCAAAACAGGTGTGACTGCTGTCCCCCCAGTCACAGAGGATGAAGAGGCCGCGGATGCACAAGATATGGCAGACTGCGGTTGGCCCGGCCGGCTAGGCCGCATTGTAGCACAGTGAGCTTCCCACTGCAACTTATGCTTCATGTCCACGTGCCGGTTCATGCATGAAGTACTCAAACTATGTATTTTTTGGCCTCTACTTAGCTTTTGCTGACAAATGTTACAGATAACACGAGTTGGGTCATCTTTATCGATCTGAAAAAATGCCCAGGCTATGCAAGGCTTAGCACCCATGCAACCTGAAGAGCCACCACGACTTGTGGTGAGAGGCAGAGTTGTGTTTGAGGATGCAGTTGTTGACGTGCTTCCAGTACTACGACTCTGTCCAGGAACACAAAAAGAAAAAGTGGGTACCACTGACGAAGCTGCGTCTGAGCAGCGTAACGCGTAGGGTCTCTGGTGCCAGCAGGTAATTATTCTTCCATATATTTTTTATTTACTTATTTTCTTGACTTGACCACTCAGGAATGCCTGGCTTGTTATTTATATTTGGATCAACTGTGCCACGTTATATATGACTTTGGTGACACAATCTGGCCAATACCTCTAAAATATATGCCCCCATTGCCAATAGACCATCTCTCCTACTCATTCCTTGATTCACTTGTATTATTTAGGGGGGTTTGGTTTGTCATAAACACATATTTTGACTGGTTGTGCTGTGTTATTTATAGCCAGGGTTGCTTAGTAGGTCTACATTAATCGAATGTTATATAAGTGATGTAAAATATACCTGTGGCACATAACATAGTGGGGTTTATTGCTATTTTTATGCATATTATCATGAATTCCCCCATATGAAGATTGCACATGTTTTTGTCTGTTTTAAATGCTTTTAAAAAAATTTTCTTTTGTTGTCTAAATGTAATCATGTAATAAAGATTTTTTTCACTTTTCCAACATTGGGTGTGCATGGTTATATATCCTGAGTCTTTTTCTTCCGAATAATTCTCTGTCCAGGAAGGCGCAACCTGACCTCGTCGTCACTAGCATCCTCCTCCACCTCCTCTGCTGACCTCATCTCTTGGCTGACTGTGGGTTGACAGTAAGTGGGATCTCCAACCTCATCATCATCACCCTGTGCGTTATCACACCCGTCGTCCTCAGAGCCAACCTGTTCCTGCCCTGACAAAAAACTAAAGTTGTCGCTCCAATCAGGTATTTGAGTCTCATCATCGTCTTCCTCATTGTCTCCACCAACAGGAGTTACAGTTTGGGAATGAGGGTCTACATTATGGTCAGAACCTTCTGCGTCTAGTCCTGGATCCGACTCATAAAGATTCTGGGCATCAGTGCAGATCATTTCCTCGTCTGGATTCACAGAATCTCTGGAGCCGACCTCTGATTCCCAGGCTATAGTATGAGTAAACAGCTCTGCAGACTCAACCATCTGTTCTACCTCATACTCAGACGGGCAGCTGGAGATTTGGGAGCTGTGAGGAAGCAAGTGTGATTGGGGTGACACCTTTGAGGACTGGAGTATTTGTGATGTTGAAGTTGATGTGGAGGAGAGCCCACTTAAAGGAGCACTTGATATCCGTTGAAGCACCTGCTGTTTTTGTGCCTCATCTGGAATTTGTAGCGATTGGCGTGGCCGTAAGAAAGGGATCTTATCACATTGTCCGCTAAAAGAAGTAGACATTTTAGTTTGGCTGGAAGATGGTCTTTCTTCTGCAGATGTTACTGTTGCTTTAACACCTACCCCACGGACACAACCTTTTTTCCCCTTCCCAACACGCCTATTCCCCTTTCCACCAGCAGCAGGCCTTTTTCCACTCATTTTGGTGGTTAACTAATTCACAACTCTGGAGTTGTTTGCACAAAAAAACAATGGATGGGAACCGAGCAGAGCTGAGTGGCCAAACTGTGGTATTAGGCCAAAACTATTGGCTGGGTTAGATGCAGAAAAAAATTATATTCAGTTTGCAACCTGATGGAGGTCAGTATAGATGGACTAATAGAACAAGTCCCACACACTGCTAGAAGGCCAAATATTTTTTCAGAGCTAGATGCAGAAAAAAATTATATTCAATTTGCAACCTGATGGAGATCAGTATAGATGGACTAATAGAACAAGTCCCACACACTGCTAGAAGGCCAAATATTTTTTCAGAGCTAGATGCAGAAAAAAATTATATTCAGTTTGCAACCTGATGGAGGTCAGTATAGATGGACTAATAGAACAAGTCCCACACACTGCTAGAAGCCCAAATATTTTTTCAGAGCTAGATGCAGAAAAAAATTATATTCAATTTGCAACCTGATGGAGGTCAGTATAGATGGACTAATAGAATGATGCTATGCCCAAAAGATTTTACTTCACTAGGTGCAGTAAAAAAATTGGTATTCTATACACAGGTGGTATATCTTGCAACACAGATAGGCTACTCCACTGACTAACACACTCTGCAATAGGCCAAAAAGGATTAGCTTTGCTAGATTCAGCCAAATGCTGTGAAAAAAACTTGCACAGCACTGGCACAGACCTGCCTGGCAAAAACTGATGTAACCTAGTCCTGAAAAGGACTGCAATTACAATTAGTCTTTACTCCCACAATCTATCTATTTAAGAGCACAGACCTGCCTGATAAAAGTTGTAGGAAATGCTGTAACCTAGTCCTTAAAAGGACTGCAATCACAACTATTCCCTACTCCCAAGCTATCTGTAGATTTGTGCGAAAATTGGCTTGAAATTAACAAGGTATAGCGCACACTGCAACAGCGGTGCCGTCTAACACGCAGCTGCAGCAGTGAGAAAATGGTGGCGACGGGGAAAATGGCTTGGTCTTATAGGGCAAGGACATGTGACATACTCTGCCAAGGACACATGCCCTTGCTTGTGTGAAAAAAAGCACTTCGCTCCGTGTGCGCTGCTGATAGGCTGACAGATTGCACCTCCCCACTGTAAATGCAGGAAAGAGAAAAAAAAAAATGGAGATCTTCATTGTTCCTGCAGAGATCCATCCCCTGCCCCTCCCCCCGCCCCGCTGTACACTCAAACTGCATATTAACATTAATTTTCATCATTACTGAGAAAAAATCCAGTTATGATTTTGGTGCACGAACAGTTATCGAACATAACCTCGAACAGCCGAATTTTTCTCAAATCGTTCGTGTTCGCCGAACGGCTCGAACACCGCCCAAAACAGCTCGAATTTGAGATTGGCGAACAGTTCGAGTCGAACAACGCTCATCTCTACTCATGGGTAAGTGCAGGATTTTTCTATGAAATATTTTGGATTATGCATACCAGGGGGTCTACCTATTCGCAGCAATTGTTCCCCACTACTTCTATTTGGTGGAGTGAAACACCATGTGAAGCCACATAGGATACCTAGTGTAAAGACCAAGCCTGCACTAGTGGTAAATGCCACACATTACACTTCACATTCAGCTTCCATAGATGGTTACATCAAATGTAACCAACACCTGGCTCCAACCACGAAAGACGGTGCAGTAGGCTAGCTACAATGCAAGAACCCACTGGCAGCATCACCAAAGATGAGCAGAACATTAGGGGTAAGGTAAGTAACTCTATACCTATTCTGTTGCTACATAAGTGGAAGCCATATTTTAACATAATATATGTTGTTTTTTTCACTGGCCAGTTCAGCGTCAAAACGCGTAGTGCTAAGTAAAACCTTCAATTCTATCACGCCAAGAGAATTTCATTCCAGAAGTACAGCCCATTTTAAACGGGTTTCATCCACCTTGGCCATATTTTAACATAAGACATTTATTAATCTTATTTAACATACAAATAGGAAGAATGTAGAAAGAATAAGACTCATCAATAAAAATATTTTATTCATAAATTTGTAACGTGCATTTTTTCCTTATAAAAATTAATTTATTTTATTTTTTTTTATTGTATACAAGAACAAGTAGGCCAGACACATACAGAATATCACTTGCTCAAAAAAAATGAGGCACTACATTTTACCCACTGCCACATTGTAATAAGTGAACAATTATAATCTCTGTAGACTTTTTTTTAAAGATCTTTTTCTTTTCCACATGCTCCTGTGTGACCACTAAGATGCTGTGACATGTGACCATTATTAAAACGCTACAAAAAACTGACCAGCACCTCCAAACAGAATAAAGCAAGTGTGAACAGGTAAAAGCTACCATGACCGCACAATAAAAAAAAAAGACAAGCGCCCATAGGGTGACATTGTGTGGTATAATAGGGATGTGTGGGGAGATGTTGGTTACCTGATGGCGTTGTGAATGTCATTCCTCCAAATCAAAGCCCATGTAAAATTCAGCTGCTGCAGCCTGCCAGCAGGTAGAAGGATCCCCTCATCTGCACACTTGTGGATATGGAATAGAGGATGGTCATTTGAAGATGACCGCGCTGGTGTAAGTGATGACCGGTAGTTTGAATTGAAAATATGCTCAGTTCGAGCCAGAAATGCATAATAAAACTACTCAAATCTACCTGGAGTGTGGAACCGCTATCCTCTAATCCATATCCACATGACTGCATAATATACAAACAAAAGCATACAGCAGCAGCCTGTAAGCACTAAGATGTATGCAAACACTGAACATATGAAATTTGAACTGCATTACTTCTGTATACACCGCGTGCAGAATTATTAGGCAAATGCATATTTTGATCATTTCGATACTTTTTATACATGTTGGCTCTCAAGCCTATACAGCTTGGAGTAGGACAACTACCAATTAAGTAAATCTGGTGATGTGCATCTCTGTAATGAGGAGGGGTGTTGTCTAATGATATTAACACCCTATATAAGATGTGCTTAATTATTAGGCAACTTCCTTTCCTTTGGCAAAATGGGTCAGAAGAGAGATTTGACAGGTTCTGAAAAGTCCAAAATTGTGAGATGTCTTGCAGAGGGATGCAGCAGTCTTGAAATTTCCAAACTTTTGAAGCGTGATCACCGAACAATCAAGCGTTTCATGGCAAATAGCCAACAAGGTCGCAAGAAGCGTGTTGGTCAAAAAAGGCGCAAAATAACTGCCCATGAATTGAGGAAAATCAAGCGTGAAGCTGCCAAGATGCCATTCGCCACCAGTTTTGCCATATTTCAGAGCTGCAACGTTACTGGAGTATCAAAAAGCACAAGGTGTGCTATACTCAGGGACATGGCCAAGGTAAGGAAGGCTGAAAAACAACCACCTATGAACAAGAAACATAAGATAAAACGTCAAGAATGGGCCAAGAAATATCTTTAGACTGATTTTTCAAAGGTTTTATGGGCTGATGAAATGAGAGTGGCTCTTGATGGGCCAGATGGATGGGCCAGAGGCTGGATCAATAAAGGGCAGAGAGCTCCACTCCGACTCAGACGCCAGCAAGGTGGAGGTGGGGTACTGGTATGGGCTGGTATCATCAAAGATGAACTTGTGGGACCTTTTCGGGTTGAGGATGGAGTGAAGCTCAACTCCCAGACCTACTGCCAGTTTCTGGAAGACAACTTCTTCAAGCAGTGGTACAGGACGAAGTCGGTATCGTTCAAGAAAAACATGATTTTCATACAGGACAATGCTCCATCACATGCATCCAACTACTCCACAGCGTGGCTGGCCAGTAAAGGTCTAAAAGAAGAAAAAATAATGACATGGCCCCCTTGTTCACCTGATCTGAACCCCATAGAGAACCTGTGGTCCATCATAAAATGTGAGATCTACAGGGAGGGAAAACAGTACACCTCTCATAACAATGTCTGGGAGGCTGTGGTGGCTGCTGCACGCAATGTTGATCAAAAACAGATCAAGCAACTGACAGGATCTATGGATGGAAGGCTGTTGAGTGTCATCATAAAGAAAGGTGGCTATACTGATCACTAATTTTTTGATTTTTGTTTTTGCATGTCAGAAATGTTTATTTCTAAATTTTGTGGACTGATATTGGTTTACCTGGTGAAAATAAACAAGTGAGATGAGATGGGATTATATTTGTTTTTTATTAAGTTGCTTAATAATTCTGCACAGTAATAGTTACCTGCACAAACAAATATCCTCCTAAGATAGCCAAATCTAAAAAAAAACCACTCCAACTTCCAAAAATATTAAGCTTGGATATTTATGAGTCTTTTGAGTTGATTGAGAACATAGTTGTTGATCAATAATAAAAATAATCCTCTAAAATACAACTTGCCTAATAATTCTGCACACAGTGTAGAATATACCTATAAAAATAAGGGTACTTTGTGCATAAATTGGCCAATTCATAAGAGCCCATCAACCACAATAAGCGTTTTATATTTATTAAAATACCATCATTGGGCATAGTCACCAGAGCGTGAGGGACAGATGATGATATTTACAGGGAACCTGTCATTAAATTCATGCAGCCCAAACCACGGGTAGTATGACTCAGAGCTTGGTTGCACAAATGCTCTGATGTTTCAGAGAAAACATAGTTGGAAGAACCAGCCATGGACTACAGTGAGAGACCTAACTAATCTTGTGCCACCTCCGGCGGGTTGCTCTCTGCATAGCTCCACTTGATTGACAGTTCTCTCAGATTTCTGTACATGGGGAGAGACCAGTCAGTCCCCTGGAATGTTACAGGAGAATATTGCCAGGAACCATAGGCAGACATGGGACAAGTCCAGCATTGCCCCCAGCCAGCTTCTCCTGCACGGCTCCAGGTGATTGACTCGTCTCTGTGAATATAGGGAGAGACCAATTAATCAACTGGAGAGGTGCGTAGAAAAACCGTCTGGAGGCGGCACCAAACTAGCCTAGCCTCTGTCTAAGGTCCCCCGGCTGGCTTCTTTTCAAACTGTTTTCTCTGAAACGTCAGAGCATTTCAGAGAAAAACATACCTGGCTACAATCGTGCAGCCAGGCTTTGATTCATGCTGCCCACAATTTGGGCAGCATGAATCGAGTGACAGGTTCCCAATAAGGATAATAAGAAATTTTTTTATTGTAAGCTAAATCTTTGGCAATCCTATAATGAAATGAAGGCACGGATGGTCTGAAGATTTCAGATACATATATCTGTGATTATTATTTAGGTCACATCACAAAGAGACAACTACAAAATAAATCTAAAATAAAGAATAGTTATAGCGGGCAGAGGGTTCAATTTGGTTTCTTATGTAATTAGCATTTATTTTTTCCAACCAATACTAATGAAAATATTATTGTAACTTTTTTTTTTTTCCATATTTTGCTTGGTTCTGTTACAGCAGTGACAACAGGAAGTGCAGCCATCTTGGTTGTCATTTTTTTAATTCGCTTCTCTAGCAGTAGAGGTAACCTGTTATTTTGTTAATGTTAGTATAGTACATGCTGACAAGATGACAGGTCATGGGAACTAAATAAAAAACAGCATCCAAGATTGCTGCATTTCCTGCCTTATAGTTTGTCCTCATAACTGCCTTCCTAAGCACATGGTCAATACTATATTTTAAGATCTTCTACAGATCTAGTTACAGTAATCCTGCTCTAGACAGGTGAGCAACAATACTACAGGGAATAATGTATCATGGACTAAAGAAGATGATGATGAAATCTGTAAGGCTGCGGAATGCCCCAAAGAAAATATCTGATTAGCAAATATAATGTAGCTTACATATTAACCTTAGAATGAATATTCCATAAAATACACTGATTATGTGCCTTAGTTAAACCAAACAAGTCTTGAATGCAGCAAGTATAATGAAGCACATTTCCATGTGATGATTGTGCGCTATACCGGCTACCATATTAAGTAGGAAGAATCTCCGCTCAGCCAATGACCGCTTTTTCTTATGGTGTTGGTCCGTAAATTATGGACGGAAGACCAACATGCTGGCTACTAATGTTATATTATTATAACATGATTTACTGTGCTCCTATAATAGAAGTCTTTTGAAATAAGGCACCATCACAGACTAAAGTATGATACGGTTGAAGTGCCCACATTCTAGAATCCCATAATTTAACGTAAACCTAAGGAGTAACATTTTTTCCTCGTGAAGAGAACCAAGTCTATATAAGGAGACTTCTAAGCCATGCAATGTTCTTCTTGGAATTTAAAGATACAAATAGACTCTTGAGAGGAGGAGGATGGGAACTCTTGTGCCACCTATTGGATGTAGCAATATTAAAAGTCAATATTGACCCTTTAACAAACCTTGCCACATGACGCAAGATAAAAAGCCAAACCAGAAACTCCACTTGTTTCGGGGTATTTGCCCCTCATCAGAGCAATAGTAGAAGAGCTAATCTGGCTGGGTGAGGGCCTCCAACAGGACATTGAACAGGTAAGGTTTCGCCTTGTGAAAAGCGCCAAGACTTCCAGACCGTGCAATGTTTCTCTGGGAATTTAACTAAGCAAATTGGCTCTTCAGAGAGTAAGAAGACAGGAAACACTAGTCTCATAAGCAGAGATGAGATTAGCCAACTGCCACATTGTTCCAAGTAAACACAGGGGGTAAGACCTGTCAATCAACTAAAGCAGTGCACAGAGAAACCAGACTAGTCTAGCCACTGCCTATGGTACCTGGCTAGCTTCTCACTGCTTCTTAGTAAACTATGGTTTCTCTGAAGCGTTTTAGATTAAGATATTCCTGGCTTCAATCATACAGAGAGGCTAATTACCATAAATATATAAATTTCCAGAGGTGCATTATATGGTTTAGAAGACTCCTTACGCTGAGTTGGCGCTCTTCATAAGGAGAAAATTTACACCTAAGGCCCTCTCTGTCAGAGGTCCCTAACCCCGCTAAATCAGTTCTCTCAGTTTTCTCTTCATCAGTGCTTTGCACTGATGAAGAGAAAATACTCCAAAACAGGTTTCTGCAAATGGAGATTCTGGTTTGGCTTCTTACCTTAACTCATGTGGCAAGGCACTTTAAAGGGTTAATAGTGACTATTAAAGAAGTTTTCCACTACTTTTACATTGATGCCCCATCCGTAGGATAGGACATCAATGTCTAATCGGCCGGGGTCCCACACCCGGCACCCCCGCCGATCAGCTGTTATCGGTGCCGGTGGTGGAAGTGCTTACTTGCAGAGCTTGGCCGTCTAGTTGTATTGACCACCGTGGGATACTGCACATCCGCGTCCTATTCAATTCAATGCTCAGCGGGTCGTAACCTTTCATTAGGATCCGTAACCTCACTGATAGAGAATGTACAGATGTGATGTTACCATTTGTTTAAAGATGAGCATTGTTTTATTTTGTAAATTCTTAAAAATATATCCTTTGAAAAGAACCAAGAGTTTTTTGTTTTTAGATCGAACATAATAAAATGCATATAGGTTTTACAACATAAAAATATCGAGATAAGAAAACAACTATATAAAACCCATTAAAGAAATAAAAACATAAAAAACAAAAACTATGGTTTCAAAATTTTGCATATTTTTTTTAAATTTGGCTGACACAAAAATAGAAAATGACAGATCAAAATAATACAAGCTGCCATACGTGACATTGACTGGCAATGGCTCAATTGGTTCAGAGGTTCTTATGTAGAAATGTGGCAGCAGCTGAATTCATATTCTTATCTTCACCAAGGAAATCGCACACATAGGTATACACACACTGGAGTTCCTGAGTGGAAATCTTGGCAATTTGATATTTCTAGATCCCAAGCTGCTCCTTCATCTTCTCATACACTACATAGCTGATACTGACGGCAGGAAGCACTTTCAAGAAATTTGGAGCAATTCCTCTGTACAAGCCTAGAAAGCCTTCCTTAGCTACTATCTTGCGGAAGAGTCCTCCCATGCTTAGCTGAGGAGCGCCCTCTAAAGAAGCTGAAAAAGAATCAAGAAAAAATTAAGAACAACCGCCAGTCATTTTTATCATTAGCAGCATATTGCTTTAGTCGTGGCAAGACGAAAAATCGCCCTATTATAAACAAATAAAATCTTGATAAAGTTAAGGACAAGTTTTGATTTGAAACTTGATTTTTTTTTCTTTTTATGGTTGGAGCTTAGTGGAAGGGTGTATCCAAACGTAGTCCAACAAGTTCACTATAATCTATGCCAAAAAGTGGCATAACTTCTAGCACAGCAGCTTGTAGGCAGCACAGAGCTGGGGTACTTTTTTTGATCATGATGATGTCATTCCACTTTTTTTGGGTTGGGGTGGACGGTGTTGGCCAGACTGGGTAAAAGGGATGGAGGTGATAGACAAGCAATGAGAAACAATCTTTATTGCAGTCAGTTTATGGAAAGCATGGAGCATTGGTGAGAAGCCACAGGGACCAAACACAGAAGGGGGCAGATATGAGGAGGGCTAAACCGTACCCCAGGGAACACCACACAAGTTGGATGCAAGAGGGAAGGAAAAGGTCGACCCTTTTACAAACAGAAAGGTGAGGAGGAACAGACCTGACACTTTATTATTCAAGGTGTGTGGTGGAGAGGGAGGCTGGAAAGAAGAACTGGCGTTACTTTAACAACATTTTTGCCATTGAGGAACAGTGGAGTCAGCTACTGGTAGGCTGTATACAGTGCACATGTGGGGTGATTGCTGTATTTCACCTCCTATAAACCTGAACTGATAGTTGGTGTGTCTTCCTGCAACTTCTACTTATTTGCAGCTCTCCCAGTACAGCTGTACGCGCTCTGCTGTGGCTGTTACGGACAGTGTCTATGCGACCTACACAGCCAACCACAGCTCCAGCACAGGTGACCTTCTACTAGTTCTCTCCTATGTCCACGAGCTTCCCACTGAGCTCAATCACAGAGCTCAGCAGCTCTCCTCATCCTCCTATTAAAATAGTGCCAGCCTCAAATGGTGAATTAATCATATTAATTAGATTAATCTCCCAGCCTAACATGCAATACATTGCTGCAGGGAGCCAGTCACAGCAGAATCATCTCTTTCCAGGATCCCTCCGCTCATAGAAGTTACTGAGAAAAGGAATCCCATCTTTAATGTCAACTCTAACTTATGCAGACATTTCTTAAAAAGTAACTTTGTTTTTAATTTTTATTTCATAAATGAATTGTACTCATGAAAATTAAAAACGTTGTAACATATTAAATCAGAGAAATCTGCTTCATTCTTCATCAGGACTGGCCATTCATTCTCAAAATTGTCAATACACAGGTAAAACCTATCTTCAGTAAAGACAAATTTTCCTATCACTGAGATAGGAGATGGCAGTTGGTGCGGTTAAAGTTCTATGGAGAACGCAGTCATTGCAGCGGAATGTCCGTGTCGGCCTGGCCTGTAGCTCCTCCTTTCCACATAACAATTGGCGCATTTAAAATTCTATCTACTTATCTCAGTAATGGAAAAACCTGTCCTCAAAGAAGTGATGAGCGCGTGTGCTTGCCACTGCTCGGTACTCGCCCAAGCATCTCACTGCTTAAGATGCTCAGCGCGTATTTCCGGGATGCTCGGGCGGGAGCTCAAGTCCCCTCCCCGCATGGTTGGCACTCTTTAGACAGCCAATGAACATGCAGGGATTGCCTGCCACTCACTGTAATGCTGTAGCCATTTTGGTTATGGCATTACAGTGAATGGCTTGCCGCATAGCGTCATCAGGTCTATATAAGACCTGGTGACCCTATGCTCGTCACAGTCTACCCCGGAAACAGGCAGAGTAGGGAGAGGTCCTGCTGAGTGAGGGACAGAATTGTTTCTTGTTTTAGTTAGGTATTCCACAGCAATATATACCCACATTTAAACTAACAAGCCTTCTGAGGACTAATCGAGCTGCATATATTACTGGTGAGGGTGATAGAAGGAGATTGAAGCTTGAAGAGGGCAATTTGCATATTCCAGGTGCCTTCTGGGAAAAGCGAAGAGTCTCCTTCAGCTAGAAGATCGTTGGGTACAGCCGGGACCAGCTGCTTGGAAAGCATTGCCAAACCAGGGATTGAAGCTTGAAGAGGGCAATTTGCATATTCCAGGTGCCTTCTGGGAAAAGCGAAGAGTCTCCTTCAGCTAGAAGATCGTTGGGTACAGCCGGGACCAGCTGCTTGGAAAGCATCGCCAAACCAGGGATTGAAGCTTGAAGAGGGCAATTTGCATATTCCAGGTGCCTTCTGGGAAAAGCGAAGAGTCTCCTTCAGCTAGAAGATCGTTGGGTACAGCCGGGACCAGCTGCTTGGAAAGCATCGCCAAACCAGGGATTGAAGCTTGAAGAGGGCAATTTGCATATTCCAGGTGCCTTCTGGGAAAAGCGAAGAGTCTCCTTCAGCTAGAAGATCGTTGGGTACAGCCGGGACCAGCTGCTTGGAAAGCATCGCCAAACCGCGCGCCTAATGGCGCGCGAATTTGTTTCTCCTAGGTTATCACAAGAAAGAAGACAGACATCAAGTCAGCAGGGACAAGGAGCAGCATGGCAGATGTGACAACCTACATGGTGAGCTGCAACATGTGCTACATGTTCACAGATCGACCAGAAGCTGAAACCAACTTCACCTGCCAGAAGTGTAGACTACTGGCTCTTTTAGAAGAAAAGGTGCGGGGACTGGAAGAAAGAATTGCGACATTAAAACTCATCAAGGAAAATGAAGAATTCCTGGACAGAACAGAAGCGTCACTACTGGTCACAGAAAGTGAAGGAAGCGTCAGAGAACCTCCAGAGGCAGACAAGTGGAGGCAAGTGACCAAAAGAAGCAAGAAGACCATGGAGACACCACCAACCACACAACTGAGAAACAGATTCCAAGGACTTGTGGAGGACGAAGATGGCACACCTAAGGATGAGGAACTTCCAGCAAGCAAAAAAGAAAAGAGCACCCAGAAACACCCAGAAGCGACAAGAAAAAGGACAGCCAAGAAGGAAAGAAGAGTGGTGGTGGTGGGAGACTCACTACTGAGAGGAACAGAAGCAGCTATCTGCAGACCGGATATAACCGCAAGAGAAGTATGCTGCCTCCCAGGGGCGAAGATCAAGGATGTTACCGATAGGATACCAAAGCTCATCAGTCCCAAGGATGTCCACCCATTTCTTCTGATACATGTTGGCACCAATGACACGGCAAAGAAGGACCTACCGACAATCTGCAAGGACTTTGAAGCATTGGGGAAGAAAGTAAAAGAACTGGATGCGCAGGTAGTTTTTTCTTCTATCCTTCCAGTAGACGGGCATGGCGTCAGGAGATGGAACAGGATCCTTGATGTGAACAGCTGGCTGAGACGATGGTGCAGACAACAAGGATTTGGATTCCTGGACCACGGTGTGAATTACCTCTATGATGGACTCCTTGCCAGAGACGGACTACACCTCAACAAACCCGGGAAACACACATTCGCCAGGAGACTCGCAACACTCATCAGGAGGGCGTTAAACTAGAAGAAGAGGGGATGGGAAGAAAAACGCCAGACACGAACATGCAACCAGAGGACATACTAATGAAAGATATGAAGTGCGACAAAGAAGGTCCAAGACAAGATACTTGGAAGGAAGGTAAGAAAATTTCTAATACAATCCACAGGGAGAAGATTGGAACAAAACAAAATCGTGTAAACTGCGTGCTAGCAAATGCCAGGAGCCTGACAAACAAGATGGATGAACTGGAAGCAGAAATATCTACAGGTAACTATGACATAGTGGGAATAACCGAGACATGGTTGGATGAAAGCTATGACTGGGCAGTTAACTTACAGGGTTACAGTCTGTTTAGAAGGGATCGAAGAAATCGGAAAGGGGGTGGAGTCTGTCTATATGTAAAGACGTGTCTAAAGCCTACAATACGGGAGGATGTATGGGAGGGAAATGAGGAGGTCGAGTCCTTATGGGTGGAGATACATGGGGCAAAAAACAATAATAAAATTATCATAGGAGTCTGTTATAAACCACCAAATATAGCAGAAGCCACGGAAAGTCTATTAATGAGACAAATAGACGAAGTAGCAAAAAATAACGAGGTGATTATTATGGGGGACTTCAACTACCCCGATATAGACTGGGAAACCGAAAGCTGTAGATCTCAGAAAGGAAACAGGTTTCTGTCAATTATCAAAGACAATTATTTGTCACAACTTGTGCAGGAACCAACTAGAGGGACGGCCCTTTTAGACTTAATATTAACTAACAGGCCAGACAGAATAACTGAGGTGCAGGTTGGGGGGCACCTGGGAAATAGTGACCACAACATTATACAATTCCACATGTGCTTCAGTAGGGTGCCCAGCAAGGGAGTCACAAAAACACTGAACTTCAGGAGGGCAAAGTTTGATCAGCTAAGAGATGCCCTTCACCTTATAGACTGGGATAGTATCTTCAGTAATAGGAGCACGGATAGAAAATGGGAAATTTTCAAAACAGTCCTACATAGTCACTGTAGAAGGTACATACCTTATGGGAATAAAAGGGCTAGGAATAGGAGGAAGCCAATGTGGCTAAATAAGGAAGTCAAGAGGGCAATGAAAAACAAAAAAAGGGCTTTCGGTAAACTTAAACAAGAAGGCAGCGAGGAAGCGCTAATATCTTATAGGGAAAAAAACAAAATCTGTAAGAAACAAATAAGAATAGCAAAAGAGGAGACAGAGAGACTAATTGCCAAGGAAAGTAAAACGAATCCCAAACTGTTCTTTAACTATATAAACAGTAAAAGGATTAAAACTGATGGAGTTGGCCCATTGAAAAATAACCTGGGTAAAATCATAGAGGGCGATGAGGGTAAAGCAAACCTACTCAATAGCTTCTTCTCCACTGTTTTCACAAAAGAAAACAATTTATCGGAGGAAATGCAAAGTGATAAAGTAAACCCTCCGCTAAATATCACCCACCTAACCCAGGAGGAAGTTCAGAAACGCCTAAATAATATCAAAATAGACAAGTCACCAGGCCCAGATGACATACACCCCCGGGTACTAAAAGAATTAAGTAATGTGATAGACAGACCGCTGTATCTTATATTCAAGCACTCTTTATGGACAGGGACTGCCCCACTAGACTGGCGCCAAGCAAATGTGGTACCAATATTCAAAAAGGGGTCTAAAAGTGACCCTGGGAACTATAGACCAGTCAGCTTAACGTCTGTTGTGGGTAAATTGTTTGAAGGATTTCTTAGAGATGCTATTGTAGAATATCTTAATGATAATAACTGTCTAACTCCATATCAACATGGATTCATGAGAGATCGCTCCTGCCAAACAAACCTGATTGCCTTCTACGAGGAGGTGAGCTCACAGCTGGACCGGGGAGAGTCAGTGGATGTTGTATACCTTGACTTCTCCAAAGCGTTTGATACCGTGCCACACAAAAGGTTGGTATATAAAATGAGAATGCTTGGTCTGGGGGATAATGTGTGCAAGTGGGTAAATAGCTGGCTGAGTGATAGAAAGCAGAGGGTGGTTATCAATGGAGTAAGCTCAGGGTGTGTCAGGGTTACTAGCGGGGTGCCTCAAGGGTCTGTCTTGGGCCCTATATTATTTAATATATTTATTAATGATCTAGTGGAAGGGTTGCATAGTAAAATAGCAATATTTGCAGATGATACTAAACTTTGTAAAGTAGTTAACACAGATGAGGATAGGGCACAGCTACAGGAGGATTTAGATAAATTGGGGAGTTGGGCCAAAAAATGGCAAATGGGGTTCAATGCCGATAAATGTAAGGTCATGCACATGGGAAAGAAAAACAGCAGTCACCCATACATATTAAATGGGAAACCGTTGGAGAAATCTGACATGGAGAAGGACCTGGGCGTCTTGGTTAATAGCAAATTAAATTGGAGTGCCCAGTGTCAGGCAGCAGCTGCGAAGGCAAATAGAGTCATGGCATGCATCAGAAGAGGAATAGGGGCATATGATGAGAACATTGTTCTTCCTCTGTATAAAGCGCTGGTAAGGCCGCACTTAGAATATTGTGCACAGTTCTGGGCTCCGGTGCTCAGGAAAGACATATTGGAGCTAGAGAGGGTACAAAGGAGGGCGACTAAGGTAATAAAGGGAATGGAGGGACTAGAATACCCAGAGAGGTTGTCAAAATTAGGCCTATTTACGTTGGAAAAGAGAAGGCTTAGGGGAGACCTCATAAACATGTATAAATACATCAGGGGGCAGTACAGAGATCTCTCCCATGACCTGTTTATACCAAGGATGGTGACAAAGACGAGGGGGCACACTATGCGTCTGGAGGAAAGGAGGTTCCTGCACCAGCATAGAAGGGGATTCTTTACGGTCAGAGCCGTGAGACTCTGGAACTCTCTGGGAGAGGAAGTGGTGATGTCCAACTCACTTAATGAGTTCAAGAGAGGCCTGGACGCCTTTCTGGAGAACAATAAAATTACATCTTATGCTTAGTGATAGTTAATTAATCCAGATTGGAGTCGGGAAGTGAATTTTTTCCTCAATGATGTCAATTGGCCTATACCGCATGTTTTTTTTTTTTTTTTGTTTTGTTTTGTTTTTTTTTTGCGTTCCCCTGGATCAACGCTGCGGAATAGCTGCAGTGCACAAGAAATAGGCTGAACTGGATGGACGCTTGTCTTTTTTCGGCCTTATAAACTATGTAACTATGTAACTATGTAAGATAGGCAGGCAGGGTTTGTGGACATGGTATACAGCATAATAGGGTCCATTGCACGTTCTGGCTGCTGCTGTTACAGATATCCATAGCCCTACATATCAGGACTATTTTTTTTTCTCTTAATCCTGATTATTTGCTTAAAAAGCAGTACAGTACTCAATTTTACTGCTCCATTTGCTTGCTAGAAGAATACAGGCAGATTTTTTGGATTTTATTCACATTGCTGCATTGTGTAAGCAGAGAAACTTTTTCATCATCACATGTGATCCCATATTACTGCGGTAATAATACAGACATTTTTTTGGTGCGTGTCAAATATTCTACTCCATTTAAAGTCAGCCAGCGGTGTTTTTTTGAACTTATAGATATGGTATTGGTCAGTGACCAAGTGTGAATAAGGCCACTTCCTAAAACCGTGGTCATCACATGTGATCCCATATTACTGTGGTAATAATACAGACATTTTGTGGAGCGGACCAAATATTCTACTCCATTTAAAATGGTAAAGACGTGTGGCAAGGGACGGGGAAGTGGACGTGATGGTGCACGCTGAGCAAGATGGGCAAGATGAAACTGTGCCTGCTGAGGGAGCACAACAAACACCCACATCAAGTCGAACTACCTTCCTGTCCCAATTACTAGGGGGCCGCGGAACACCACTCGAAGCCAGAGCAGTGTGAAAAGGTTGTTGGTTAGATAGCAGATAATGTTTCCAGTCAGTTTGCCACCACCACCACCACCTTGTCTTCCACACAGTTAAGTCTCAGTAGCCGTGAGTCTGGACCACATATTGCTCACCCTGATCCTCCTTCCTCCCACCATGCCGAGTGCCCGGAGACAACTGATTCCACACTTGGACACTCCGAAGAGCTGTTCACTTTTCCATTTATAGATTCGGGTCTCTCGCCCAGCCAGCTTCAAGCGGAGCAAGAGGAGATCGCATGTAGCGATGCCCAAATATTTGAGCAGCCACGGTCACACAAAGGCAATTGTGGGAAAGTGCAATTACTGTCGCAAGAGGTGGATGTTAATGATGATGAGACACAATTGCCAGCAAGTCAGGAGGAGGCCCAGGTTGCGAACGTGAAACACGAGGTGGTGGACGATGAAGTCACTGACAAAACCTGGCAAGTTGACATGCATAGTGAGGACAACAGGGGGAGGGTGGCGTAGCACCACAACAGGCAGGAACAAGCAGTGGGGTGGCTACAGACACAAGGCAGGCAACTGTTCCCCGGAACACCAACATGACGGAAGTTGCCAGTCCAACTGTTAGGTCTCCCAGAGTCTGGCTCTTTTTTAAAGACTGTCCAGATAACCCCAAAAAGGCCATTTGCAACATTTGCCAGGCCAGCATCAGTAGGGGCAGCAAAACTACCAGCCTGATCACCACCAGCATGCTCAGGCACATGACAGCAAAGCACCCGACTAGGTGGGCCGTAGCCAGGGTCCAGAAACAGTGTCTGCGCGTGACACCACTGTCTGTTCCGTTATTATGCGTGCATGCCAATCCCCTGTCCATGGCGCAGATGACTTCCGCCCTGCACCTGTCGTTGCACACTTGCAACCATCACCGTCCACATTCTTGTCCCAGCGCAGCGTTCATTTGTCCCTACTAGAGATGAGCGTTGTTCTACTCGAACTGTTCGCCAATCTCAAATTCGAGCTGTTTTGGGCGGTGTTCGAGCCGTTCGGTGAACACGAACGATTTGAGAAAAATTCGGCTGTTCGAGGTTATGTTCGATAACTGTTCGTGCACCAAAATCATAACTGGATTTTTTCTCAGTAATGATGAAAATTAATGTTAATACGCAGTTTGAGTGTACAGCGGGGTGGAGGGAGGGGCAGGGGATGGATCTCTGCAGGAATAATGAAGATCTCCATTTTTTTTTCTTTTTCCCGCATTTACAGTGGGGAGGTGCAGTCTGTCAGCCTATCAGCAGCGCACACACGGAGTGAAGTGCTTTTTTCACACAAGCAAGGGCATGTGTCATTGGCAGTGTATGTCACATGTCCTTGCCCTATAAGACCAAGCCATTTTCCCCGTCGCCACCATTTTCTCACTGCAGCAGCTGCGTGTTAGACAGCACCGCTGTTGCTGTGTGCGCTATACCTTGTTAATTTCAAGCCAATATTCGCACAAATCTACAGATAGCTTGGGAGTAGGGAATAGTTGTGATTGCAGTCCTTTTAAAGGACTAGGTTACAGCATTTCCTACGACTTTTATCAGGCAGGTCTGTGCTCTTAAATAGATAGATTGTGGGAGTAAAGACTAATTGTAATTGGAGTCCTTTTCAGGACTAGGTTACATCAGTTCCTATCAGTTTTTGCCAGGCAGGTCTGTGCAAGTTTTTTTCACAGCATTTGGCTGAATCTAGCAAAGCTAATCCTTTTTGGCCTATTACAGAGTGTGTTAGTCAGTGGAGTAGCCTATCTGTGTTGCAAGATATACCACCTGTGTATAGAATACCAATTTTTTTACTGCACCTAGTGAAGTAAAATCTTTTGGGCATAGCATCATTCTATTAGTCCATCTATACTGACCTCCATCAGGTTGCAAATTGAATATAATTTTTTTCTGCATCTAACCCAGCCAATAGTTTTGGCTTAATACCACAGTTTGGCCACTCAGCTCTGCTCGGTTCCCATCCATTGTTTTTTGTCAGGGCAGGAACAGGTTGGCTCTGAGGACGATGGGTGTGATAACGCACAGGGTGATGATGATGAGGTTGGAGATCCCACTTACTGTCAACCCACAGTCAGCCAAGAGATGAGGTCAGCAGAGGAGGTGGAGGAAGATGCTAGTGACGACGAGGTCAGATTGCGCCTTCCTGGACAGAGACGTAGTACTGGAAGCACGTCAACAACTGCATCCTGAAACACAACTGTGCCTCTCACCACAAGTCGTGGTGGCTCTTCAGGTCGCATGGGTGCTAAGCCTTGCATAGCCTGGGCATTTTTTCAGATCGATAAAGATGACCCAACTCGTGTTATCTGTAACATTTGTCAGCAAAAGCTAAGTAGAGGCCAAAAAATACATAGTTTGAGTACTTCATGCATGAACCGGCACATGGACATGAAGCATAAGTTGCAGTGGGAAGCTCAGTGTGCTACAATGCGGCCTAGCCGGCCGGGCCAGCCACCGTCTGCCATATCTTGTGCATCCGCGGCCTCTTCATCCTCTGTGACTGGGGGGACAGCAGTCACACCTCTTTTGGGGCGCAGACCTGCCACCTCTTTACCCGCAACAGCCAGCGTGATTGGCAGGTCATCATTTTCTTTGGAGGTGGTAACACCAGCTGGTGTTGAGCGCTGTCCGACATCGATAGCACCACCTTTGGATCAAGGCAACCTAACATGTCCGCCTGCATCTTCCTCACAGACCGGCAGTTTGCCGGGGACACCCTTATCAACCCCGTCTAAGCACAATAGCCAGCCCTCGGTCCCTCAGATGTGGACAAGTAAAAGACCATTTCCTCCTAGCCATGAGAAAGCTAAGAGGTTGAATTTCACCATCTGCAAGCTCTTGGCTACAGAAATGCTGCCTTTCCGCCTGGTGGACACAGAGGATTTTCGAGACCTTATGTCCGTCGCAGTGCCCCAGTACAAGATGCCCAGTCATCACTACTTCTCAAAGAAAGGTGTGCCTGCGCTCCACCAGCATGTCGCACACAACATCACCGCTTCTTTGAGAAACTCTGTGTGTGACAGGGTGCATTTCACCACAGACACTTGGACGAGTAGGCATGGACAGGGGCGTTACATGTCGCTGACTGGGCACTGGGTAACTATGGTGACAGCAGGACAAGGGGCTGCTGTCCAAGTCTTGCCGTCCCCACGAGTTGTGCGTCAATCCTCTTTATGTCAAAGTTCCTCCACTGCTTCTGCCTCCTCAACCTCCTCTCGGTCTTCCACCTGCACCCAAAGCCTGTCTGGTCATGCCACAAGCATTCTAACTGCGCAGAAGGGATCCTGCACACCTCCTTACTATGCTGGCAGTAGGGCTCAACATCATCAGGCGGTTTTTACTTTGAAATGTCTGGGAAATGTGAGTCACACAGCTGAGGAGTTGTGGTCAGCTCTGGAGAACCAATTTCATGAATGGTTGTCTCCACTGGACCTGAAACCAGGGAAGGCCGTGTGCGACAATGCTGCAAACCTGGGTGCGGCCCTTCGCCGGGGCAATGTCACACACGTGCCTTATATGGCTCACGTGTTGAACCTGGTTGTCCAGCAATTTTTAGCCCACTATCCCAGACTAGATGGCCTTCTGCAGAGGGCACGGTCGCTGTGTGCTCACCTCCGCCGTTCGCATCCCGCAGCTCAGCGACTTACATCTCTACAGAAGTCGTTGGGCCAGGCACTTCACCAGCTAAAATGCGATGTGCCTACCCGGTGGAATTCAACTCTGCACATGTTGCAGCGACTGTGGCAGCACAGACAAGCCCTGGTGCAATACGTTCTGACGTATAGCCTGGGCCAACGAGATCCGGAGGTGGGGCAAATCACGCTGGAGGAGTGGTCTCAGATCAGGGACCTATGCACCCTTCTGCACAGTTTTGAAATGGCAACGAAGATGCTTAGTGCTGACGATGCCATTATCAGCATGACTATTCCGGTGATTTACATGCTGGAGCACATGTTAAACAGAATTCGGAGTCAGGTGGTGGCACAAGAGGAGGTGGAGGAAGTAGAGGAGGAGGAGTTGTATGCGGAAGGGCTAACATCTGCAAGGTCCAGACGGTCGGCAGCACCAAGGCGGCAGGCATGTGAGGGTGGGGGAGATGGTTTTACCAGGGCGCATGGTAGCAGCCAAACTAGTGAGGAAGGTGCAGGAGCCCAGGAAGAAGTGGAGGACGAACTGATGGAAGACTCATCAGATGAGGGAGACCTTGATCACATTTCTGTTGTGCGAGGTTGGGGGGAGAGGACAGAGGAAGGAAGCATGATTGTTACCTCGCCACCAACACAACAGGGACTTGGTGCTCCTGGATGCGCAACACACATGAGTGCCTTCTTGCTGCACTACCTGCAACATGACCCTCGAATTGTGAGAATTAGAAATAATCCTGACTACTGGGTAGCCACACTGTTAGATCCCCGGTACAAAAGTAAATTTGCAGAAATTAATCCTGCCATAGAAAGGGATGCACGCATGCAGGAGTATCAGCAGAGACTGTTGCAGAATCTTACATGTGCTTTTCCACAAAACACCAGTGGTGCACGTAGTGAATCTCACAGTTCCAACTTGCCAACCGTGGGACCGTCGAGTGTTCAGCACTCAAACCGTAACAGAACCACAGTATCTGCTGGTAACATCAATTTTGTGGAATCATTTCACCACTTTTTTAGCCCATCCTTTGCAAGGCCACAGGAGACAAGAAGTCTGACACATATTCAACGCCTAGAGACGATGGTACAGGAGTATCTCCAAGTAAACATTGAAGCCATGACTGTGTCACTGGACCCTTGCTCTTTTTGGGCTTCCAATCTGGATAAATGGCCGGAGCTAGCCACTTACGCCTTGGAGATCTTGTCATGCCCCGCAGCCAGCGTTCTGTCTGAACGGGTGTTCAGCGCTGCTGGTGGTGTGCTGACAGATAAGCGCACGCGGCTCTCCACTGATAATGTAGACAGACTCACGTTCATAAAGATGAACAAATCATGGATCCGAAACGACTTTTCTACCCCTGTGTCATCCTGGGGAGAGTAAAAGCTTGATGATTGGTTAAAATCACCCTACCAACCGTTTTAAGCTTTCAAATTACTAATCATGTTTATCTGTATCTTGACTGGAAAATAATTTGGGCTTTGTAGCAGTGTGCAGCACTGATCCTATTAGCCCATCTATGCTAAGCTCCACCAGATTTAAAATGAATAATAATTTTTAGCTGCATCTAGCCCGGAAAATAATTTTGGGGCTCCGAGATGCGCAAGACACATAAGTGCCTTCTTGCTGCACTACCTGCAACATGACCCTCATATTGTCAGAATTCGAAGTAATCATGACTACTGGGTTGCCACACTCTTAGATCCCCCAAACTTTTCGATCAACCTTTTCATTTTAATAAAGACCAAAAAAATGGTCATTTTTGAAATTATAAGCATTAGCAGGTTATTAGAAACTGAAATCAAACAGTTTTCAGCTCAAAACTTTATTCTAGGTGATGTTACATTTTCACATAGGACCCCTTGTTTGAAAGGAGCTTCTGAACTCTCTCGTCCATTGAATTTGTCAGGTTTTGGATGGTTTATGCTTCAATTGTTTTGCATGAGGACAGAATACCCTCCCAGTGCTGTTGCTTAGATGTGAACTGCCTCCCGCCATCATAGACACTCCTTTTGATGATGCTCCAGAGGTTCTGAATGGGGTAGAGGTCAGGGGAGCATGGGGCTCACACCATAGGTTTGTCCCCTTTTATGCCCATATCAGCCAGAGATGCAGATGTTTTATGTGCAGCATGAGATTGTGCATTATCATGCAAAAAAATGATCTTGCTGTGAAATACATGGTTCTTCTTCTTGAACCATGGCAGGAAGTGCTGTTTGAGAAAATCCACATACATTATGGAGTTCATCTTTAGCGCCTTCAGGGATCCTAAAGGGGCCGACAATCTCTCTCCCCATGATTCCAGCCCAAAACATTACTCCACCTCCTCCTTGTTGGCGCTGTAGCCGTGTTTGCGTGGGGTGTCCATCAACCAGCCATCTTCCACTCCATCCATCTGGACCATCGAGCGCTGCACGGCACTCATCCGTGAACAAAACAGTTTTGAAATCAGTCTTCATGTAATGTTTGGCCCACTGGAGCCATTTCTGCTTGTGTGAAGTGGATAGAGGAGGTCGACAGGATGGCATATGCACAGCTGCAAACTTCTGAAGGACCCTGCATCTTGTTGTTCGGGGGACGTTGGAGGCACCAGCAGCTTCAAAAACTTGTCTGCTGCTATGACAAGGCTTTTTTGCCGCTGCTCTTTTAACCTGACGTAATTGCCTGTAGGAAAGAGTCCTCAATTTGCCCTTATCAGCACGCACACGTGTGTACTGTGAATCAGCTACATACTTCTTGATTGCCAAGACACTTCATTCTGATCATCGCACAATGTTGATTGTAGTCATGCCTTGACCTAAACACTCCACAATTTGTTGCTTCTCAGCAGCCGACACATCCTTTTTCTTTCCCATTTTGGCAGAAAATGTAGGCTGCTTAATAATGTGAGACAGCCTTCTTAAGTAGTCTTGCCTTTCATTGGACACACCTGCCAAACTAATTAGCACAGGTGTCTGCAATTGCTTACAGTGATATAAAGAGCCCTGACACACATCACCATCAATGAGTTTAACTGACAAACAAACAAATTCTTCCCTTATCTGTCACGGGTGTGTCGCCACGAAGATCGTCACGAGTACACAGCCTGACTTCTCGCAGCTGACTTGTTGGTGCTTTGTGTTTTTCGGCAGTGAGGGAGTTAATTCTCTCTCTCTCTGTGCTAGACGAGGTCCAGCCTCGCCCAGCTGCAATCAATACTTCTGTAGTGAGACTCCTTCAAATGCCTGCTGGTCTGTTTGGGAAGTGTCGGTGAAAGCATTTCATTCAGACTTACAGAGCGGATCGTGGTGTTTGGAGTTTCTGAGATAAGTGTACTTGGAGTGTATTTTCCCTTCCTCGCTTTATCATTTATCTCCTTTCCCGTTGGTGTTCCCTCTGTTGTAGTTGTGTAGTTGTTGTATGCAAGGTGGTTTTGGTTTTTCCCTTGTACTGTCTCGTTCGTCAAAGTACTGTGTGTGGGCATATTATTTCTTGTCCCCTTTTGTTGTGATCGGGGTCCTTCTCAGGACTAGATTACTTAGGTGCAGGGATCCTCAGGAGGTAGGGGTTACGCTGGCGGCCTGGACCTCTGTACCTTTAACAGTACCTCCAGGTTGAGGGATTAGTCAGGGCCCCAGCTTAGGGTCAGCTTAGGCCCCCTACCTCCAGTATACTGAGACAGCGTGACATTTTCACCGACCCACTTAGTTTTTCTCCAGCTACCATGGATCCAGTAGCCGGTCTAGCTCGGCAGTTGCAGAGTTTGTCCATGGAGCTGGCGGACGTTAGGTCCAAGGTTTTGCATCCTCAGGAGCAAGCTGGACCAGAACCTAAAGTAGCTCTCCCTGACAGGTTCACTGGGGGGCGGGACAAGTTTTTTGTTTTCCGGGAGGCATGCAAGTTGTACTTTCGGCTGCGGCCTCGGTCATCGGGGAGTGAAGAACAAAGGGTGGGAATTGTCATCTCGCTCCTACTAGGGGACCCACAATCTTGGGCGTTCTCTCTTCCCCCGGGCTCCCCGGCTCTCCAGTCAGTGGATAGGTTTTTCGCTGCTCTGGGACTCATATATGATGACCCAGATCGGATCTCCCTTGCTGAGTCTAAGTTACGTAGGATCCAGCAGGGAGATCGTCCGGCGGAGGAATTCTGTTCGGAGTTCCGTAGGTGGGCCACGGACACCCAGTGGAATGACCCGGCTCTTAGGAGCCAGTTTTGTCATGGTTTATCCGACAAATTACAGGATGTGTTGGCACAGTATGACTCTCCCGCGTCACTGGAAGCCGCTATGGCCCTTGCTATTCGCGTTGACAGACGGCTTCGGGAGAGGTGCGGGATAACTCTACCCCCTGTGATGACTCCACCTCCTACAAGGTCCCCTCATATGGTGGTTCCCCTGGTCAGTCCAGAGGAGCCTATGCAATTAGGAGGGACATCATTTCGGGGGAGGGGACCGGTGGTGCGCCATAAGACAGGAAGGTGTTTCTTCTGCGGGAGAAAGGGACATTTTATTGGGGGGTGTCCATCCCGTCCCTTGCAGAGTGAAGAGTCGTCGGAAAACTGTTGATCCCAGGTTGTGTGGTGGACGGCAATCTGGGAGTAGGTATTTCGTCCCTAGGTTCGTCTCAGTTTCTCGTACCGGCGGAGGTGGTGGTGGGTACGAGAACTGAGAGGATATCTGTTCTTCTGGATAGTGGGGCCGGGGCTAATCTGGTTGATGCTCGGTTTGCCCGGGTTCAAGGTATGCGATTGAGTGAGTTGGCTAAACCCATCCCCATATTCTCGATCGATGCCAGGCCTCTCGGTCAGGGAAGTTTTTTGCAAGCTGTGCATGACGTAAAACTTCAAGTGGGGGCGATACATAAAGAACTGTTGTCTTGCTATGTGTTGGAGGGTCTTCCCGCTCCTATAGTGTTGGGCCTTCCCTGGTTAGCTAAGCATAACCCGGTTATTAATTGGCAAACCAGAGAGATAAGCCAATGGAGTAAATTCTGTAATAAAAACTGCATGAACACGGTCATCGGTGCGGTTACTCCTTGGGTCTTACCTACATTTCTGGCGGACTTTGAGGATGTATTCTCGGAGAAAGGGTGTCAGGAACTACCTCCTCATCGCGAGTATGACTGTTCTGTAAAACTGCTCCCTGAGGCCAAGTTACCTAAAGCTAGGTTGTATAACCTTTCTGGTCCTGAGAGGCAGGCCATGAAGGATTATATTTCAGAAAGTCTGGCTAAGGGGCATATTAGACCTTCATCTTCACCGGTGGCTGCGGGGTTCTTCTTTGTTAAGAAGAAAGATGGAGGCCTACGCCCTTGCCTGGATTTCCGTGAACTTAATCGGATTACGGTCCGAGATCCGTATCCACTCCCACTTATTCCCGATCTCTTTAATCAGATCGTGGGCGCCAAATGGTTCTCTAAGTTGGATCTCAGGGGGGCGTACAATCTGATTAGGATGAAGGAGGGGGATGAGTGGAAGACGGCGTTTAACACTCCGGAGGGGCATTATGAGAACCTTGTCATGCCATTCGGTCTGACTAATGCCCCGGCGGTGTTCCAACACTTTGTTAATGACATTTTTCGCCGCCTGGTGGGACAGTTTGTTGTCATATATCTGGATGATATCTTAATTTACTCGCCGGATCTGGTGTCTCATCAGGAGCACGTTAGGCAGGTGTTACAGATCTTGCGGGATAATAAACTGTATGCCAAATGGGAAAAGTGTGTGTTCGCCGTACAGGAACTCCAGTTTTTAGGCTTCCTGGTTTCAGCGTCCGGTTTTCGTATGGACCCTGGGAAAGTGCGGGCAGTTCTTGAGTGGGATCGGCCAGAGAATCTTAAGGCACTACAACGTTTCCTGGGGTTTGCTAATTATTACCGGAAGTTCATTCGTAATTTCTCGTCCATGGTTAAGCCTCTCACAGACATGACTAAAAAGGGGACGGATTTTTCTAGGTGGTCTGACAAGGCTTGTCAAGCATTCTCCTCCTTGAAAAAATGTTTTGCCTCGGCACCCATACTCATTCAACCTGATGCGTCACAGCCATTCATTGTAGAGGTAGACGCTTCCGAGGTAGGGGTGGGAGCAGTATTGTCACAGGGTTCGTCCCCTGGTAAGTGGCATCCGTGCGCCTTTTTCTCTAAAAAATTGTCATCCGCTGAGAGGAATTACGATGTCGGCAATAGGGAACTCTTGGCCATTAAGTTAGCTTTTGAGGAGTGGCGCCATTTTTTGGAGGGGGCAGTCCATCCGGTCACCGTCATCACCGATCACAAGAACCTGCTATATCTGGAGTCCGCGAAACGTCTGAATCCCAGACAAGCTAGGTGGTCATTGTTTTTTACCAGGTTTAATTTTGTCGTTACATATCGTCCTGGGTCAAAAAATGTAAAGGCGGATGCCTTATCTCGTAGTTTCCCTGGGGCCGGGAATACGGACGACCCGATTCCTATCCTTCAGGAGGGGGTGGTGGTTTCGGCAGTATGCTCTGAGCTGGAGGAGGAGGTATTGGAGGCTCAGGGGGACGCCCCTGTTGGACCTCCGGGGAGACTGTTTGTTCCAGATCAGTTGCGACAAAAGGTGATCGAGGCACACCATAACTCAGTTTTTGCAGGACACCCGGGGAGTAAAGCAACTGTGGATCTCCTCTCGCGTCGGTTTTGGTGGCCTAACTTACATAAGGAGGTGGTAACTTGTCGCGTCCTGTGGGGTTTGTGCGCGCTCTAAGACCTCACATACCCGTCCGTCTGGGGCCCTCTTACCTTTGAAGATCCCGGAGCGTCCTTGGACTCATCTGTCTATGGACTTTATTACGGACCTCCCTCCGTCTTCGGGTAAAACGGTCATACTCGTTGTAGTGGACAGGTTCAGCAAGATGGCACATTTTATCGCTCTTCCGGCTCTCCCTAATGCTAAAACTCTTGCGCAGGTGTTCATTGGGGAGATTGTGAGGCTTCACGGGGTACCCTCCGAGGTGGTGTCTGATCGGGGGTCTCAGTTTGTGTCCAAGTTCTGGAAGGCGTTTTGTGCACGGCGGGGGATGCATTTGTCATTCTCATCGGCTTTTCATCCTCAGACCAATGGTCAGACGGAACGTATGAACCAGAGCTTGGAGACATATCTCCGGTGTTTTGTGTCAGAGAACCAGGAGGACTGGGCTTCTTTCTTACCTCTGGCAGAGTTTGCTCTTAATAATAGGCGGAGCGAGTCCACTGGTAAGTCCCCGTTTTTTGGGGCATATGGTTTTCACCCCCAGTTTTGTACTTTCAGTAGGGGGGGCTCTTCGGGGGTTCCTGAGGAGGAACGATTTTCCTCATCACTCGCTTCAGTATGGAGAGGGGTGCTGAAGAATCTGAATACTATGGGGAACCGATACAAACGTATGGCTGATAGGAGGAGAGTGTCTGGTCCGGACCTAAGTGTGAACGATCGGGTATGGTTGTCTACCAGGAATATTAAACTTAAGGTTCCCTCCTGGAAACTGGGTCCCAGGTTCATCGGGCCGTACAGAATCAGTTCTATTATTAATCCGGTGGCATTCCGTCTTGACCTCCCCCCTACGTTTAAAATTCACAACGTGTTCCACAGATCATTGCTTAAGAGGTATGTGGCGCCGGTGGTACCGTCACCTTTACCTCCCCCTCCAGTGGTGGTCAATGGTAACTTGGAGTTCCAGGTATCGAGGGTCATCGATTCACGCTTTAATCGCCGGTCCCTTCAGTACCTGGTTCATTGGAAAGGGTATGGTCCTGAGGAGAGGATGTGGGTTCCTGCGTCGGATATTAACGCAGACCGATTAGTTCGGGCCTTCCACACGACTCACCCGGATAAACCTGGCCCTGAGGGTCCGGAGGCCCCTCGTAGAAGGGGGGGTACTGTCACGGGTGTGTCGCCACGAAGATCGTCACGAGTACACAGCCTGACTTCTCGCAGCTGACTTGTTGGTGCTTTGTGTTTTTCGGCAGTGAGGGAGTTAATTCTCTCTCGCTCTGTGCTAGACGAGGTCCAGCCTCGCCCAGCTGCAATCAATACTTCTGTAGTGAGACTCCTTCAAATGCCTGCTGGTCTGTTTGGGAAGTGTCGGTGAAAGCATTTCATTCAGACTTACAGAGCGGATCGTGGTGTTTGGAGTTTCTGAGATAAGTGTACTTGGAGTGTATTTTCCCTTCCTCGCTTTATCATTTATCTCCTTTCCCGTTGGTGTTCCCTCTGTTGTAGTTGTGTAGTTGTTGTATGCAAGGTGGTTTTGGTTTTTCCCTTGTACTGTCTCATTCGTCTAAGTACTGTGTGTGGGCATATTATTTCTTGTCCCCTTTTGTTGTGATCGGGGTCCTTCTCAGGACTAGATTACTTAGGTGCAGGGATCCTCAGGAGGTAGGGGTTACGCTGGCGGCCTGGACCTCTGTACCTTTAACAGTACCTCCAGGTTGAGGGATTAGTCAGGGCCCCAGCTTAGGGTCAGCTTAGGCCCCCTACCTCCAGTATACTGAGACAGCGTGACATTATCACTCCTAAACACTTTTTGCATAATAATTTGGAACACAGTGTACATGTGCTTTTCCACAAAACACCAATGGTTCACGTAGTGAATCTTACAGTTCTAACTTGCCAACCGTGGTCTGTATGGAGTTGTTCAATAAAGGGCCCAAAATTAAGATAACATAGATGGGAGAGGTCTCTATGAATAGGAATTCCTAAGTATTTGATACCCTGTGAGGGCCAGGCAAAGGGAAAGTTGGACTGGATGGAATCCTATATGGATTTGGGGAGGGAGACATCGAGGGCCTCAGACTTCGCTGCATTGATTTTAAAATTTGACCATGTAACAAAGTGATCTATTTCAGCCATAACAGCATGGATGGATATATGCGATTGAGTGATATATACTAGTACATCATCAGCAAATAGAGAGCACTTGTACTCGGTGCCTCCCACCTCAATCCACCTAATATTGGGGTTATGGCGAATTGATGAGAGCAGGTGCTCCGTCACTAGGATGTATAAGAGAGGGGACAGAGGACATCCCTGCCTTGTCCCATTGGTGATTGTGAAAGGTGATGAAAATGTTCTGATGCACCCCCTGGGCCTTGGGACACCCGGAGCCGGACCCTTTTTGGTGGATGCTGGTGGTTGTAGTCTTCGTGGCGGCGACCCGGTTCCGTGGCTCAGGGTGGTCAAACCAGTGGCGGAACTATTTATGTGGTTTTGATGTTTAAATGTCCGACTACGCCACCCGTGGATTGCGGTCAGAGTGAACCGCCGCTGCAGGGCAGACCGCTGAGACTGGTGTTGTGGGTGCAGCAGAGCGTAGCATAACTCCCCACGGGAGGAGTATAGCCTCAGGGCAGTGTATGCGGAGGATGGGGGTGATGGTGCAGGGCAGCAGCAGTAACGACACGGAGTCAGTGATGCAGTCCAGGGCCTTTACTCACAGTTCTTATTATCCAGACCACGTCTGCAGGTAACGGCTGCCCACGTCGTACTGTGCTCACCAGGTGAGGGGCTCAGACAACTCCCAGATAACTTTGGAGCGCTTCACAGGACCCCCTTTGTGTGTCCTTTGTCTGGCCTTTCTCACCAACCCTTCTGTCCGGCTGCCTCGGGCCTCCTCTTGGTAAACTTGGCGCCAGTTTCCCTGACCCTATGTGCTGCCCTCCTAGCGGGTGTAGCGAGGGGCTGCGCCACATAAAATGTCACAGCCTCCGGTTTCTAGCTGAGGGTCGTTTCCTGCCTCCACTAGTTTCGGGGACCGGTCTCCCCCTTTGGCCTGACCCCTCCATGCAGGTGGATTCGGGCGTGCGGTGGCGACTCGCCCGTCCGCACCCCTGGGATCCCTTCGTTCCTCGAGCCTTCTCCGCTCCTCTTCCTTCCTTCTCCCTCTTCCAGGCCTGGGCCTCTGTTACTAGGCCCGCCTCCGGAGCAGAGCTCATGCAGAGCCCCTGCTCCCTGCCACTTCTGCTCAGACTTCTCTGCACTGAACTAAGATGGTGCCCACCTTTTATACTCCCTTCTCAATGCACCCAGGAACTGCTTCCTCCCTGCTCCTGCACTACAGGGTTCCCCTTCCTCAGTGTTCCCTCCCCCCACTCCAGCCAGGGACAGGGACATGTCATGCCCATCTCAGGGGCATATTGGTCGCCCTGCCCCACGGCAATGTGGTGTAATGCATGCAGGTGTCGGGTCCTGATCCACACTCCATCCTTACCTGAGAGTGAGATATCACACCTCTGGGTGAGGTGCAATACCTCTGTAGCAACCGAGCCCTCAGGGTGCTACAGTTCCATTTATCTTCAGCCTAGGTGACGTATTGCGATACAGGGCCGTGATTTTGGCTATAAAAGGGTCCCCTAGACCCCTACCCCAAGCTTTTTAAGAGAATCATATATGGCGTGCCAGGAGACTCTATGGAATGCTTTCTCAGCATCCAACGAGAGTATCTAATTACAAATTTTTAACTGCATCTAGCCCAGGAAATACTTTGTGCCTAGTAGCAGTGTCTGCTAGTCAGCGGATTATCCCGGCTGTTAAGCAAGCTACACCACCTGTAGTTTGGACACTTAATTTTTTCAAAGGAAATGCT
This sequence comes from Phyllobates terribilis, assembly GCF_046119375.1. Lineage (NCBI taxonomy): Eukaryota > Metazoa > Chordata > Amphibia > Anura > Dendrobatidae > Phyllobates > Phyllobates terribilis. The sequence goes on from NW_027362768.1 coordinate 21,152,224, forward strand.
TCGGGACCACGGGATACTCAGTGAAGAGCATCAGGAGGCACCCCAATGCACAGGGGCTGGGACTGGCAGTAGGATGCCTTGCGGTGGACAGCCGAGCTCGATCCTTATAAAAGCTTTTTAACTGCAGCAGCTTTAGTGGACGCTACTGGAGCTGGAATTACGCGGCTGCTGGCATGAGACTTGCCCTCCAATAGATCCTTGTAAATGGATTTAAAGTGTATTCATTCAAATTAGAGAGACAATTTAAATTAAAAAGCTTAGAGCTGCCTCCACCACAGGGGGGCTCGCTCGACCCACCAGCGGACAGGCACCAGTATTGGGAGAGGGGGGCTGGCCGTCAGGGTTCACCGCGGCTCTGGCACAAACCCGGCGACACGGAGGTGGCACGGGCAGGAGCGGACTGAACGTGTCGGCTTCTCACTTTTTGGATTTTAGAAGGGCATGACATGCCTATATCTGTGTCTCCCCCTCCTTTTACTCCTCCACCTCTTTTCTTTTCTCATGACTATATGTACTTGTCACTTTTCCATGTGTTAGTTGTGTCTTCTGAGCAGTTTGTCAGCTTTTGGACACCTTTGAAGGTGTTTTCTATGTGTTTCTATGTGTTTTTGTTTGCCTGCCATTGGTTTTAACGGTGTTCGAAGGTGTTCGACGAACAGTTCGATGAACAGTTCGGCGAACACACGGGTGTTCGACGAACCGAACCGAACTCGAACACTACGGGGGTGGCTCAACACTAGTCCCTACCCCAGTCCTTGGAACGCAAGCGCAAATACGTAGCTAACGCCCCACAGGCCACATTACTAAACTCACACATTTCTCAAATGCTTGCGCTGGAAATGTTGCCTTTTAGGCTCGTGGAGAAGGAATCTTTAAGCAATCTGATGGCGGCAGCCATCCCTCGATACTCGGTCCTCAGCCACCACTATTTCTCCCGGTGTGCCATCCTCGCACTACACAAGCACGTGTCCCAGAACATTAGCCGTGCCCTCAACAACACAGTTAGTGGGAAGGTCCACCTAACCACAGACACGTGGACAAGTGCTTGTGGCCAGGGACGGTACATCTCGCTGACAGTACACTGAGTTAATATAATGGAAGTAAGGGCCCAGTCAGACCCTGCAACGGAATATGTCCTCCCGACACTGAGGATTGCGGGCCCTGGGTCAATCAGGGTTGCCCCCACATTCTACAGCTCCTGCACCTCCTCCTCAGCCTCCATCTCTGAATTGACCACATCAGTCAGAAGCTGGAAGCACTGCAAAAGTGCCTCAGCCAAGCGGTTTCAGGCACTGCTGAAGCTAATATGCTTAGAGGACAAACCGCACACATCCAAAGAGTTGTTGACAGCTTTAACAGAGCAGGCAGATCTGTGTCTGTCACCACTGAACCTACAGCCAGGCAAGGTCGTGTTTGATAATGGCCGGAACCTGGTGGTGGCTCTGAAGCTAGGCAACCTCACACACGTACATGTCTGGCCTATGTGCTCAACTAGTGGTTCAGCGGTTTCTCAAAATCGACCCGGATCTGCCTGAGCTGCTTGTCAAAGTACGCCGCATGTGTGCCCATTTTCAAAAGTCACCTACAGCTTCCGCCGCCCTCGCAGTGCTTCAGCAGCTTCCAGCTCACCGACTGGTGTGCAATGTCGTCACGTGTTGGAACTCAACATCGCAGATGTGGAGAAGGATTTGTGAGCAGCAGAGGGTAGTTGATGAGTACCAGCCTCAACACACACGTCGACATTCAGGTCAGCCTCCATACATAAGAACTGATGAGTGGGCATGGATGTCAGACATCTGAGTTGTCCTCCAAAACTTTGAAGACTCCACCAAGATGGTGAGCGGCAATGATGCTATAATTAGTGTCACCATCCCGCTTCTCAGTCTTCTGAAACGCTCGCTTCTCACAATAAAAGAGGAGGTATTGTAGGCGCAGCACGATGAGATGGAGCAAGGAACCACACAGGGTGATGCCATACAGTCCAGCCTCATCTCATCCCAACGCGGATTGGGTGCTAATGAGGAGGAAGAAGGTGAGGAGTAGGAACAGGAGATGGTTTCCTGCGCTACAGACAGTAAGACCCACACCACATTCATAACGCCTGTTCAGCGTGGATGGCCAGAGGAAGGAGAGAATGAGGAGGAAGAGAGCATGGACAGCCGTCCTCTTGGTCAGGACAGGGTAGACTTGGCTGTTACCAGTCTGGCACACATGGCTGACTTTATGTTCCTCTGCCTTTCCTGTGAGTCTCGCGTTGTACGCATTTTGACCAACAGTAATTACTGGTTGGTCACACTTCTAGACCCACACTACAAAGAGAACTTTCTATCTCTCCTTCCCGCGGCGGAGAGGTCTAGTAAAATGTTGCAGTACCAGAAGGCCCTTGTTAAGGAATTATTTAAAAAATTCCCATCTGAAAACTCTTGCGGAAGAGGTCACAGTTCCTTGGCCAACTAATGAGTACAGGCGAGGGAGATACAAATACGACACAGCAGAGGCAGGGGAACACTGTCAAAAGGTGTGGGACAGTTTTGTCAGACCCTCCCGGCGCCCAGGCCCTGATGCGGGTGGTGCTCTGACAAGGAGGGAAAATTTTTGGAAGATGCTGAAGGAGTACCTTGCCGACCATACCAACATCCTCGGTGATTCCTCTGTGCCTTATAAATATTGGGTATCCAAGCTGGACACGTGGCAAGAACTGGATCTCAACGCGTTGGAGGTCCTGGCCTGCCCTGCAGCTAGAGTTTTGTCAGAACGGGTTTTTAGTGCGGCCGGGGGCATTATAAGCAAAATGCTTTCAGGCTGACTCTTATAAAAATGAACAAGGGCTGGATTGGACCAGACTTCTCAACCCCACCGGATGATAGCAAGGGAACAAAGTCAAATCCAGTGGCTTTTTTTGGAAGGGGGACTATTCCCATGCACCTCTTCACACCCAGACATGGGTATACGCTTCCTGATTTTTTCTATTGTCCTCCTCCTTCTCCTTCTCCTCCACCACCATATCACCAGGTTGACCGTGATGCAAAATCCACATAATTTTTTTGTAAGGGTGTTTATGATGCCCGTAGAATTTTTTTTAGAGGCCTACATCTAACATACTGTATGTTATACAGTATGTTTTGTTCATGGATACCCCCGAGGGATAATTTTTTTCAGCAAGTGCACTTAGTGCATGGGCATTACCAGTATGGGAGACTCGTTCCTTAACCACTTTACAGCCTGTGCCGTATTTGTACGCAGAGGCTGTACCCCCACGGTTCAGTGAGGGCTCCGGCGCTGAGCCCGCACTGAACCGGGCACATGTCAGCTGATTATTACAGCTGACATGTGCCCGCAACAGCCGCGGGTGGAATCGAGATCCACCCGCGGCTGTTAACATGTTAAATGCCGCTGTCAATCTCTGACAGCGTCATTTAACATCGTCGCGCCGGAAGCGCGTCACTTACCCCGCCCATCGGTGACCCCATCACGTGATCGCGGGTCACCGATGGGTAGGCATGACAGCCCTGGGTCTGCAGCAGACTCCAGTGGTTGTCATGAGCTGGTCGCTATGAGCGCCACCTACTGGTCGGCGCTCATAGCACAAGACCATTTCTGCTACATACAGGTGATCTGCTGATCACCTGTATGTGGCAGAGGTGATCAGACAAGTACTGCTTCTAGTCTCCTGTGGAGACTATAGAAGCAAGCAAAACATGAAAAAAAAAATGTTTAAAAATATTTAAAAAAATTTAAAAAATATAAAAGTTTAAATCACCCCCTTTTTGCCCCATTCAAAATAAAATAATTCAAAAAAAAATCCACATACACATATTTGGTATCGCTGCGTTCAGAATCGCCCAATCTATCAATATAAAAAAAGAATTAATCCGATCGGTAAACGGCGTAACGAGAAAAAAATTCTAAACGCCAGACTTACGTTTTTTGGTCGCCGCAACACTGCAATAAAATGCAATAACGGGCGATCAAAACATCGGATGTACCCCAAAATAGTATCAATAAAAACGTCAGCTAGGTGCGCAAAAAAATAAGCCCTCACCCGACCCCGAAAAATGGAGACGCTATGGGTCTTGGAAAATGGCGCCATTTTTTTTTTTTTTGCCAAATTTTGGAATTTTTTTTCACCACTTAAATAAAAAAGAACCTGTACATGTTTGGTATCTACAAACTCGTAATGACCTGGAGAAGAATAATGGCAGGTCAGTTTTAGCATTCAGAGAACGTGGTAAAAAAAAAAAAAAAAACACATCTGTGGTATTGCACTTTTTTTGCAATTTCACCGCACTTGGAATTTTTTTCCCGTTTTCCCGTACATGATATGGTAAAACTAGTAATGGAGTTGAAAAGTACAACTCGTCCCGCAAAAAATAAGCCCTCACACGGCCATATTGACCAAAAAATAAAAACGCTATGGCTCTGGGAACAAGGGGAGCAAAAAACGAAAATGCAAAAACGGAAAATCCCAGGGCTGCGAAGGGGTTAACAATGGTACCAATATTTTTAATGAGGACCTCCTCTACATCTCTTCAAAGGGGTATTGGAGTACGTCCTAATTTTTGTCAGCCCTTACAGTCACTTCATGGGCATTACCACTATAGGAGACCCGCTCCTTAATAATGGGATTTTTTTTTTAAATGAGGCCCTCTATCTCTTCAAAGGGGAATTGGATTTTTTTTAAATTTTGGGCAGGCCTTGCAGTTATGGCATATGCAATAACCGTATAGGAGATCCGCTCCTTAATAATGGGAAGTTTTTTTTTTAAGTGAGGCCCTCCTCTATGTCAGTTCAAAGGTGTATTGGGGTTTTTCAAAATTTTGGGCAGGCCTTGCAGCCACTGGATACGCAATAACAGTATAGGGAACCCGCTCCTTAATAATGGGAACAACAGAGCATAGCCAGCTGATGGTCCTCTAACAATAGTGAGGGCTGACTGCTGGCCCTATAAAAATAGGACTTTGTGACTTTCAGAGTCCCTCCTTCATAAATGAAACAGGATGTGTCTGATCCTGTCTCACACACCACATGGGCAGATAGGGTAGTAAAATGTTAAAATTACATTTACCGGTGAATGTATTTTTCACTGTTGAAAGCAGTGCAAAAATACATCAAATACGCTAAGTGTGAACATAGGCCAAGGTGTGGAGGAGCATTTTTTTGGGGGGTTATTTATTTTACCTTATATGCAAGTCATTACCCTGGAAAGAATGTTCCTTAACGTTTTTTCCAGGAAAATCCATTTTGGTTTCGTCTTTGTATGTTTTATTGTGAGTCCGTAAAAGTGGCGTAATACCTCTGACAACGTTGTTGCCAGCAGTGAACTAGGAGTCAGAGATGCTTCCAGGGGTCTTCACCATGCTGTTCCCATGTCATTTCAGCACTGTTCCCATCGATTTTGGCAATTTTTAGGCCTCCTGCAGACCTCTGGGGGGAGGCCTGCCGGAAAAATGCTCGCGTTTCCCAAAGACTTACATTGGGCTCGTTGCTCGGGTCGAGCACTCGAGCATTCTAATTTGCACGACCCAAGCAATGAGCACCCGAGCATTTTAGTGCTCGCTCATCACTAATGAATAAAGATTTTACCTGTGTATTGAGAATGAAAGAAGCAATTTTCGCAGATAAGATATATTATAAAGTTACGGTACTTATTTTCATGTTTGCTATTCATTTATGAAATAAAAATTAAAAAGCGACGGTTACTTTTTAAGCTTAGTTTCACTTATTGTGAGATAAACCAGAGATAAGCTAGCCACTTAAAGGGTTATTCCCATCCCTTTCTGTCATGGTGGGGACAAAAATAACCACATTTATGTGCCAGCCACAGGAGGCTGGAGCAATTCAATAATGAGAAAGCACTGAGGATATCAAGTTTCCTGCACTTGCTTTATGAATCTATTATTAAAATGCAGGTGCCACTTACAGCAGCCCCTAGACTGCTTATGTGGCAGCAGGATTTCTACAACTTAGGCTATGTGCCCACGATCAGGCTAGAGCAGCGCTTTGGACGCAGCGTATTTTTGCTGCATCCAAATCGTTGCGTCCGGTCACGCAGGTAAATCTGCATGTGTTCATTGAACAGTCTCCGCAACAGAAATTGATATGCTGCGGCTGGTAAAGCGGTGAGTTTTGGGACGCCAAATAGAAGCACAGTGGGCATGGGATTTCTATATATATCTATCATACACACACATATATATATATATATATATATATATACATACACACACACAGGTCCAAAAGTGGGTGGACAGTAAGTATAATAAGGTTATGAAGGGGGAGATTTATCAAACACTAAATTGCAGCCGCCTGTCTGGATCATCCTCCAATAAACCATGAATTAGATGTGGACGATAAGCTTTCCACCCAATAGATTTCAGGATTCGCATGATAGAAGCCCGTGAAATTCCCAATTCCAAGGAGGCTCTTCTGGGGACTTTTTTGGACTCTGAACAAATGTTTCAGCAACAAGTTGTTTATTATCTTCTGTACAGACTGTTTTGGGTCGACCATTCTTTGGAGCATTAAGGATTGAGCCAGTGGCATTGAATTTGTCAAAAATGCAGTAAATGGTTTGTCTCTTTGGGGCTTGAGTACCAAATGTTTCAACCCAATTTGCTCTAACGGTTTCAGCATTTTGAGATTTCCAATACTCTGTTAAAATCCATTTTCTTTGATCTGTATTTAAATTATTTGCCATTATGTGTTATCTGAATTATCTGAAAAGAAAACAGATTTGGGGGAGATCTATCTGTGAAAACTAGATCTGTGAAACTGGCTCAGTTGCCCTTAGCAACCAATCAGATTCCACCTTTCATTTTCCAAAGAGTCTGTGAGGAATGAAAAGTGGAATCTGATTGGTTGCTAAGGGCAACTGAGCCAGTTTCACTTTACACCATGTTTGATAAATCTCCCCCTTCATAACCTTATTACACTTTCTGTCCACCTACTTTTGGACCGCCCTGTGTATATATATATATAAATGTAATATATACACATACATATACAATTTTTGTACAATTAAATTTCATTTCGATTTCTTTCACAATGGATGGGTATGTGACTGCTTACCTTGAGCTTGCATCCTTGTTCTGATGAGGGCTAATGGATAACTAGCCAATTGCCCACAGGTACTGGAAGCTGTGCCACAGCCTAGGAGGACCAACACCCCTGGATTGGCAGAGTCTGTTGCATATTTCTGTAGCCAAGCATTCTTAAGGGTCTGCCAGAGGAGAAGAAAATATCCAAATGGTTACAATCTGTCAAGCCCAACAAGTCTCATGGACAGTCATTTTCTCGCAATGGTGGGAAGCTGCAGTAATGCTCGTTGCCATGCTCTGTGCATGCGGCTATATCACAGCTCAGTATAGTGTCTGTATTTATTGCCAAGGACAGAATCGGATCACCTCCTGGAAAATCAGCAAAATTCTTGCTTATGGCTTAGTGCGCAAAGCCTTAAAGTGAGCACAAATTACAATATTGTAATTAATCGATGTTATGTACTTGTTGGAAATAGAACAAACAAAAAAGTGTTGTGCAATAACCAAATATCCATTATAGAATCATTGTCCAGTGCTGTGAAACTGGTTGCCGCTATGGTAAAGAGTGTCACCAAATCAAAAGCGACCAATTTTTATTTTACTCTTACTAGCCCCCCCCCCACCCCCCCTGAATATTCAGTTTATTTTTTCTACTATTTATTTATTTTTTTAAATCCGCCATACGGTTTCAGAGATGCGGGTCTTTTTATTCAGTGCTAATTTTTATGGTCTTTATTAAGGGGGCGATGTTCACAGGGTAAAAATGCAGACATGCCCCCAAATAATCTTGCGAGCCAAGCCCCCTTGGTAAAGATCATAAAAACCAGTGCTAAATAAAAAGGCCCATATCTCTGGAACTGTATGGTGGATTAATAATAATAATTAAAAAAACAATACTCAGAGGAGCAGTGGGAATAATGTAAGAGCGAGAACTGGTCACTTTTGTTATGTTGACAGGAAAAGGACATGGGAACTTCTGCACAATTAGTAACAATATGTTAGTATATAAAAAAAAAAGTTAAAAGATCACCTCATAGATGGCGAGGTCAATGCCAGCATAAGGAATGATCCCCAGTATGTTGGGTATATATCCTTTATAAAAGGCCCGCACACCTTCTTTCCTCAGAATCTGTTTAGCACAGTCAAACATTCCATTATACTGTCCAGTCCTTGCTACAGCCAAGCGCGTCTTCATGACCTAGAACACAGCACAACACACAATAACCAACATTATTATGCAAGTCCCTGCTCTTAGCACCTACGGCCCTTTCGTTTAGATTGTAGACTGGCATCTAAAATGTCCTAATAAATACTGTAGGGTCTCACTCTCTCTGGTAGGCATTAGGCCTTAGGTAGCGTTCACACAAGTAATGTAGTTTTGGTCCAAATACATGCAGTTTTTATTGCTTTCCACAGGTTGCTCAGCACCAAAACAAACTCACTGGCGCTAACTAAACAGAACAGACCCTGGCTATTCACACACAGCAGAGCTCGCCCCAGCACAGTCAAACAAAAAGCTATTGTCCATAGCAACCAGCGATACTTGCAGTTCTCTGCACACGGCCTGTGCATTTAGTCATGATCACATATGTCAGTGCGGGCTCACCCGAACAGATTACAGTCCTTTCTCACAGAGCAAACTTCATACACAGAAGAGGCACGATCCCACCAGTTGCGATATCCCCTTCAGCACAAGCTCCAGCAGCTTCCAGAACCAAACACAAGTATTCAACTATAGGCATAGTTCACACTGGACAGGCTGCAGCTTCCACATGGTTTTCTGCAGCTCTCGCAAACAGACAGCTTAGCGCAGTCTCCATTCAGAGAGTCCCCGGCATATCTCTCTCTCTCTGCTACAGCTAACATTTTGGCAGGTCTCTCACCAGTAGCACACTCAACATCTAGCAGACTGACACTCCATGAAGCTACTTCCTGGTTCTTAGCAAAACCCTACAGGTTTATCTAATCAAGACCCTGCAGAGCTGGGATTTAACCATGTTCTTCCAACCTATGCTACATATCCCCCCTCCTGCCCAAAGCCAAGGCCTGGGCATCATCTGCCAACAGGGGGGTCACTATCAAAACTGATTATTGTTTCCCAGCTTCTGAGGAACACCATTCACACATGGCTCTACTATCTACAGCTTACACGCAGAGCTCTGCTATCTACAGACTACACACAATGCTCTTCCACCTACAGACTACACGCAGTGCTCTGCTATACGCATTACAAAGACACTCACTGCCTACAACATGCTCAGTCCAGTACTACAAGCAACCTCACACACACACACACACACAAGCTCTGTCGCTTGCACATCCCGTGACATGGTCATCACACGATGTGTACATCACCACACGTCAGCATAGCCAACTCCTAGCGGCATACCGGACTACTGGGCGCTACCATTTCAGCCCACAAGTCCCATAGCATGCAACAAGTCCTTGATCACTCCCACTTTGTGGGACACGGAATCCCTGTCTGTGTGAATGTTGATCTGGGCCATAGGATAGTTCTTGGCGTTGCCATTGATATACCTTACCCCTACCCAAGGGACTAGCACAGGCGGAAGTGTGGCCCTTTCCAGAGTCACCAAACTCCCTGAGTCCCAAAGTTCCATCACTTGGACACCGTTCCACAGTCACCTGTTTTGCCCAAGGCCCCTTGCCAGGATGAGGAACAGCACTGCAGGTAGGATAGGCAAAGTAGGAGTTGCGCCAGCCAATGCTGCAGTTCACCCGCCCCCGGCACCATGGCACCCGGTCACTCTCTCTGGTAGGCATTAGGGCTTAGGTAGCATTTACACAAGCAATGCAGTTTTGGTCCAAACATGAGAAATTTTCATTGCTTTCCACAGGTTGCCCACCACCAAAACAAACTCAAACATAAATCCCTAGCCTTGTCCAGACACTAACTAAACAGGACAGACCCTGGGTCCTCACATACAGCTGAGCTAGCCCCAGTTCTGTCAAACAAAACAGCTATTGTCCATAGCAACAAGCGATACTTGTGGTTCTCCGCACACAGACTGTGCATTTAATCATAATCTCATATGTCAGTGCAGGTTCACCCTAACAGGTTACAGTCTCCCAGGGAAGACTTCATACACAGAAGAGGCAGCTACAGCTCACATTTTGGCTGGTCACTCACACACTCAACTCTGCTCCAGATCCAGCAGGCTGATACTCCCTCAGGAGACTGCCACTCAATGAAGCTACTTCCTGGTTCTTAGCAAAACCCTACAGGTGTATCTAATCAAGACAGCAGAGCTGGGATTTAAACCTGTCCTTCCCAGCTATGCTACAATTTCTATTTTTCCACTGTAATCACTATTGTAATTAGCTTTAATGTAGAATACCCAACACTTATGTCTATACTATAATCTCAAATACAGTTAAAAAAAAATAATTGTTTTTTACTTCACTTCAGGATTCTCAAACGAGGAGTCATCAGGAAACTAGGGCTGCACTCACTTCCCTGCGGTCTCTATCACTCCGCCTGGTACAGGATGTCATCAAGGAATGGCGATGTGGTCACTTACCATGGTTTTTTTCATCACTGTCCACTGAAAATGGCACGAATCCTTTGCAGAGATAGAAGCTTTGAGAGATGTGACCAATGCATTGACACCCTGCTTGTTTTGCTTGTCTGCGGTCGCTGCCAGCAAAGCTTCTGACTGTGAAAGGAGACAACATCAAGGGGCATTGATAGAAGCAGTGAATGACACCAGCGCCACCCCTTGATGATGATTTGAGAGTGGGGTTAGAAGCTGTGGGCAGCGCTGGTGTCACTCACCCTGCTTCTATCAATGCTCCCTGATTGTGTCTTGATTCATAGTTAGAAGCTTCTCCCACAGCCTCTATCAGCGTCAATGATTCAGGGCATCGTCAGAGAGAGGCGATGAAAGAAACTGTAGTAAGTGACCAAAACGCTGTCCCATGTTGGCGTCCTGTTCCAGGAGGGGTGATAAACCCTGCATGGAAGCGAGTGCAGCTCCAGCCTCCTGGTGACGCCTCGTTTGAGAATTCTCTCACAAAACGTCATAGGAACTGAAGTAAAAAAAAAGCCATATAGGGATTAGCTGAATAGGGAGAAGTGTATGGAATTTTAATATAAAACAAATTACAAAAGTGCTTAGGATTTTTATTTTTTTTTTTAATGGCCACAAAGTAAGGAATGCTGTAAAATGGAGATAATATTTCTAGTCCTCTAGTAAATTCATTGCTGCTGCACCTGCCACCATTTCTGGTGTCCGGTCATGCAGTGGTGACGTGCTGACTAGAAGAACAGGTTAGATGCAATCATCGGACTTATTGGTCATGTGCTGGCCACGTCATGTAATCAATATGGCCAGTTGTTGTGATTCATGTGCGTGTTGACAACAAATCAGCAATACAGGACACTAGTTCGCAAAAAACAGCAGGACTACCAGAGTGGTGGCACTGGAGCAGCCAGGGCTTTACCAGGAGAGTATATTACTGTTTGGATATTTTTTGACATTTCCCTGCTTTGTAGCCATTTAAAAAAAAATCCTAAATCCCTTTTTACAAACAATTTCCAATTTTGGTTAATTGTAGGAACAATCGAAAATAAATTATTGATTGCATAGCCGTTTGTATAGATGTACAACATTTGTCATCAGTCACATCCTTGATTGTGTCTGGATACATTTTTAGATTTGCAGATCGAGACCATGTATTTTTTCATCATGGAGAAACAGGGTAAATACTTCGCTAGCTGCTCTGAATTACAGCCAGATAAAATATACAATACTCTAGTATAAGAAGAGATTTCAGAACCTCCATAGGATATATTGAAGTCTGCGCTGTGGCTCCTGCCAGAGACCCAGCAATAAATCGCTCTGCTGTGCCCAACTTCCCACTGTGGGAGCTGAAGATCTTCTTGTACTGAAGGAAAAAAATAAAACATGACATTTTAGAATTTCTCAAGAGGTATCCACTTTTCTTGGAATTGCAAGTCATATATTGTAGAAAGTTCATTTTACAGAAATTACATAGCCCAGAGACAGGAAGCATATGGCCCACCAGCTGGTAATGCCACTTTTCATTCTAGTGTGCATTGCATCTACAAGTGCAAAAAAATATGATAGAAAATTCTCTTAATTCAGCATCCTGGGGGCCAAGCAGTTGTTTCAGATTGCTGGACAAACATGGAGAAGGAAAGGAAAAATCTCAATGGTAAATCTGAAGCCAGATTCATAAAAATCACCACTATAGAAACATATTGTTTTCGTCTTCGACAATTATAAAGTCATAAAAAGCTCCTCAGAAAACTAAAGTTTTCATATATGTGTCAGTACTTTGACCGATCCATCTCATAACACGGTAGTCTTCAACCTGTTCAGCTATTTTGAAACTAAAACTCCACTGACAGTCGGTAGTTTACCGCAACAGTGGAGAAGAAGAGGTTAAACAAGACCGACGTAGAAGATGGGTGACGGAATTATCCTGCGCTGCTGGATAAATGACAAGCTACGATGAAGAATGAATGGTTGGTTATTGTCAACACGCTTCAGAGTCACCCCGAGTCCTTCAGGACCACCACCATTGAAACATTGAAAATAAACCAACCAATCATTCTTTATCATAGCTTGTCATTTATCCAGCAGCACAGGATAATTCCGTCACCCCTGGCAATTTTCATGTAAAACTCCCTGGAATCTGCAGCAGCTGGAATTTATACATGTGTAGTGGTTGTGTTTCACACAACCCTAGAAGATGAGCATAATAGCCCATTGTTTCCATCTTTATTACTTGGGTAAGACCCTATTGTAATTTTGCACCTTTTATCTAAAGTGGTTGGTATTGTGCATAGAGAAAAAAAAAAGAGAGCTCTCTATAGAGCTGTATCTGCATGCAATGCCATCTAAGACAATTACAGGCTGCTGTGCTACAACAAAGCCCAGGCAGAGGAATGCATTGGCTGTAGCATGAAGCCATGCTTGTGTAGGTGAGGCTCTGTCATTGGAGAAATAGGCAACTAAACATACGCACAGCCAAACATTTTTGGTTATTATATTAGCGTTTCCATCTACACCAGGTAAATAACTTTTTATGCTAATTTTCTCTGGGAAAAGCAGTTTTAAATATGAGGATTCATGCTAAATGTAAATGTAATAGTAATGTACTGGGAATGTAATGGTGAGATAAGGAAGACTGGCTTCAGTGGCAACCTTGCAACACTCATTAGTAGCAGAACAGTTTTGGGTATGTTTTTCCACTTTTACCCTCAAAATTAACATTTAAAATGTAACATTTATCTTCACGAACACCCACCTTTGCTGACTTATGTAGTCGCTTCTGCTGTGATAGCCAGGCAGAACACTATGCAAACAAATTAAAGCTGCATTCTGTAACGCTATAGCATGCAAACATGAAATTGGACTACATTACTGCTCTAGAAAATAGGTTAAAATGAAGATACTTAGAGCATAATTTGGCCAATTAATGTATACCCAGCAGCCAACGACAAGGCGATCCTTTTTGCTGGGAACCTAACCTAATATGATCAGGTCATACCCGACCTGTGGCCTAGTCCATAAACTGTGGACGAGGGTGAAGAAGATTAGAGGCATAGTGGGAATGTCTATGTATACTCCTATTTGGGATAATGAAAACTTAGGTGAATTTTATAAAATAGATGAGCTGAGAGGATGGGTGGCAAGGGGTATACAATACATCTACCAACTGATGGATAATCAAATCATCAAAACCCTAGAGATGCTGAAAGAGGAATTTCACTTATTATACGGACACAGCTATCAGTATACACAGGTTAAGCATGCGTTTATTAAGCAAAGGAAAATGAGGAACCTATCTGTTCAAAAGGATATTGTTATGGACTATATTTGTATGGGGGGGATGTACAACAGGCATCATATCTAAGGTGTATGCCGATCTGCTTCACACCTTTCTATTGAACTATCCTGTTTTGGCGAAGGAAAGGTGGGAAGCAGATGTTGGTACCATTGAAGATGACAAATGGGAGTCCATAATGGAATATATCCCCAAGTTGTCTCTAAATGAACCTGCCAGAATGTCCCAACTACTTCTTGTACAGAGCAAATAGATCGCCCTATTTTTTGTTCAGAATAGGGGTACGGGAGAATTCGGATTGCCCGAGATGTGGGTCAGAAGTTGCCGGTATACTACATGTTATGTGGAGTTGCCCAAAGCTTGCAAACTATTGGTCTGAAGTAGCTGGCCTAATTGAAGGACGTTATCATTCTATAATTCCTAGGGATCCGGTAGTTTGCTTGCTGGGATATGTGGAGGAACTTATGGGGAATGATGTCGCAAAACTGGCAATTGCCAGACTCTTATAGGCAGCTAGAAAGGTAATAGCTAGGTATTGGGTGAGAACGGAGCGTCCCTCTAGACAGGAGTACATAAGGCAGGTGGATTATGTGGTACGGATGGAGGAGAAAATTTATTTAAAAAGGAAAAACGCCAAACTCAGTGACAACCTATGGGCACCATGGAAGGTGTGATTAATGCTTTTGGAGGGAAGAATCCGGTGATTACACTATAAAATGCATTGCAATGGTTATAAGATGTTTTTTGTGATATTGAACCATATTTTATATAACAATAAAGATTTATTGTTGTCCGTAAAAGGGGAGGGGGGTTGAGGGAGGGATTCTTTTTGATAATAAGAAAATGGAAAATTATTGTACTGAAGTTGTATTTCATTATTTTATCTTTAAATGAATAAAAATGTATCTGATTTAAAAAGAAACCTAATATGATACCTCTTCTGGGCTGCTAGCCCACAATTATATGGGTAGTTAGGATCCTGCTGTGATTAAAACCGCTATAGGCTGATGGGTGGAATGCTCAGTCAGAGAGCCTATGTATAAATAGCAAAGACTGACCATCACTTCCAAACAGGTGTGAACAGGTGCAAGCTAAGAGTAGACACCTGTTCACAGCAAAGAAGTTCCCCATCAAAGAGGATCGCCTTATCGTTGGGCACACATGAATCGGCCAATTTTTGCTATAAGTATCATAATTTTAACCTAATTTTTAGAGCATAATGCAATTCCATTTCATATTTTCATGCTATAGCGCTACAGAGGGCAACTTTGTTAGTTATATATGGTGGTGGCTACTCTTAACTTGCACCTGCTCACACCTGTTTCCTGTTTGGAAGTGACGGTCAGTCTTTGATACTTATAACACAAAGCCAAAAGGACCTATAATGAAACTGTTGGTCCGTGGTCATAAAAATGGGGGCTCAGAGGTTACAATAGCAATTTTGCGCAGTGATCAAACAAGGCCCAAATGTCACCTTTGCAATATCAGGTTAGTAATACTATAGTTGGTACATAACGGCTGTGGAGCCGTGGTACACAATTTGTTTCAAGTATCTCAAATGATAGGTGGAAGCGACCATCAGTAATCTGACATTAATTCTGTTACCTGCTCATATGCATAGAATTTCATTGCAGTCTCGGGGGCAATTTTGATGACATTCACTCCGTTTCCTCTCCAAAGGGACCGGATGCCTCCTTCCTTTACCATTTGCTTCAGACCACCTAACATATTCGAGCCTCCTTTGGATCCATGAACCTGGCAGATTGAGAAATGTATTAAATCGGGACAAAGACAATTCTTATTTCTTGCTGTAAATTGCACCTTATGAAAATCGGGACAAACAGGAGCAAATCTGATCATCTGTGAGCACCGTGATAAAAGGTTAAAACACACCTGTATACATTTATTAAAAAGGATACTAATAGGCAGCAGCAGTAGTGAGAGCTATTTATAAGAGCAGGTAATCCAGTCTGAAAAAGTCTTTAACTATGCACTCGATAGGGGAAAACTGACAGAATGAGGCGTGTCTCACTAATGGCCAAGATGGGGGACTTCTGTGTCCTCTTCTTCCCTGGCTGTAAGACTGCGTCCCAGAGGAGCTGGATGGAGTGGCAGGTTGTTCATGGGTCCTGCCTATACATTCAAGCCCATGACACTGTGCAAGACAGTCAAGCACAACGCTCGGCTATGGACTGCAATTCTATTCAACTCTTCCAGTCTTGTGGCCAGGATGGAACCAGGGAAAATTGAGGGACATAAGTACTTCATTTTGGCAATCAGTGGGGGTCCAACAGTGATCTAACTATTATACCCTATATCAGGTCAGTGAATAACAACTTGTTTAAGCTGGAATAGCTGATTACAGTTCAGTCCCAAGCTCATTAATACCAAATATGAAATAATAGAATGATGGGCCTATTACATTAGTCATTAGTAGACTCTTGGGGGCTAGATCAAATGTGATGTTATACTACCTGCATCATGACTTTCAGACGATCGAGGGGCGCAGTTCCTGTACGGGACACAGCTCCTGCCATCCCCCCAGCCAGAAGCTGTCTCCACCATTGGCCGGTCTTCTTTTCTTCTTCAGTGAACTCATCAGGGATGGTGAGGCTGTCACCAATATCCAGGACCTGGACATTGCATGAGATGAATAGGATAAAAGAGAAGTTATTCACCCACTTTACTCACTGTGGTGCAGAAACTCCATATAATTGATTAAAATTATCTAAACCAGGGGCTGGAGAGGATCGCCGTTTGTTTTAGTCTTACTTACCGTTGAATGTTTCCAGTAACGGATAATTTCCTGAATGTTATCAGCCGGGTTAAATAGGAAATGGTCCCTCCACTCATTCCAATCAACAGTAAGGGTCCCATCTGCATCCATACTGTCAGAATAGGAAAATAATTACTGCTAGGGGTTATGTATAAAATCAAACGGACAAGACAGACAGACACTCGTCAAATTTAGCAGCCTGGCGCACACAGGACAATATATTTGTTCCTTGGACCATATCAGACACCTTTATCTTCCTCATGCCACCATATGACTGGGGCTCATTACTCCAATACTTTCCATTGAAACAATCACATCCTTTTAATTAACTTTAATGTTTGTTACAACTTATCACAGCCATGTGCTCCATTTCCTTGACAGTTTTACAAAAGTAACGAAAACAGTTTTCCTGACCTTTTTAGGATTTTCTCAGCATGGTCTGATGAAATGTTTATGCCCAAAGACTTAAGCGAATTCATGATCTCAGATGATTCGATCTTCCCTAAAATACAAAGAGAAAAATTATGAAACCACCACAAGCAAAAATAGTATTTATAGCTTTTTAGTAATGTTTCTCACAAACAACCTTTAACTTAAAAGGGGTTCTCCACTTTAAGGAAAGTGACCCCCGAGCGCCACTGACCAGGTCATTGGCTACAGCGGTGACGCACTCAGTCGATCTGATGTCACCGCTGCAACCACAACACCAAAGACCTGAGCAGCAGCGGAAAGTCATTGCTGAGCCAGGAGAGAGCGAGTTTCTGCTCTACTCACTATTTTGGGCATTTTGGAGAGTTTGGGGTCCAATTTCCTGAAGTTGGAAAACTCCTTTAGTAATGTTAGATGGATGGGGGCTACACTGGTCACTATTACAGAGGTTCATGGGCTAGGAATTGAATTTATGATTCTTCTGCATGCTAATTGCCTCTTCAGAGAAAAAGAGGACTTGTACTCTATAGCGCCACCTATTGGAAGCAGCAATCCTACATGTCACAATTGAACCTTTAACAAGTCTTGCAATATGACTTCGGATAAAAGCCAAATCAGAATCTCAATTTGCAGACACGGTGTTTCTGGCTGTTGGCCCTCGTCAGTGCAAAGTATGAGAACTGATTTGGCTGGGTGAGAGGCTCTGGACTGAGATCTAAGGGGTAACGTTTCTCCTTGATGAGAGTGACATACCAGCTCTGGTATGCCAAGGTAAGGAAGCTTATTCGTTGTGCAAAGCTCCTCTAGGAAATTGAATATGCAAATTGCCTCTTCAGAGAGAAAGAGGACTTGAACTCTATATCTGATTGTTCTGCAAAAATCCAATAATGATGAAAATTATCAACATTTTTCTAATCTAAGGCTATTTTCACACAGTGCATTTTTGCGTCTTTTCTGCAGGCAAAACCCACCCTCTTGGCAGTAAAGCTGCTTACAAAAAGCAGGTTTTGCTTAATTTTTCCAGCTTTTTTGGTGTGGATTATATGTGTCATTTGTCTAAAGTACAGGGTTTAATGAAGTTAGTTTTATTCACCAAAAGTGAAGCAAAAACACATGGTTGCATTTTTTTTGCACTTTCTCATTGTTTCCGATCGTGAAAAAACGCTGGAAAAACGCTGAAAGAATTGACATGCTGCATATTTCAAAAACAGTGCAATTTTCCAGTTTAGTCAGGGGAAAAAAACAAACCAACAAACGTGTGCATGAGATTTCTGAAAGCTCATACATTTTGCTGGTACTGTAATTAGCAGCTTTTAATTTGCATTAAAAAAAAAACTCTGCAAAAACGCAACGTGTGAACAAGGGTAAAAAGGCTGCACTTTACAGTACCGGCAGAGTGAATGAGATTTTTGAAGTCTGATGCACACGCTGCTTACTTTTTCCTTGTGGATTTGAATCAAAACTTTTTTTTTCAAATCTGCAGCAAGTCAATCCTTTTGCCGTTTTTGCCTTATTTTTCACCATTCAAATGGGTAAAAACGGATCAAAAAGGCATGTATTTTACGCAGTGTTTTTCCTGTCAACACTTTAGTTGTTGGTGCAGAAAAGTCTGCTGGAAATACTCAACATGTGCACATACCCCAGGATTCCAATGACCAATGGCGGTCTAATATTGGCAGAACTGACATCTCTGGCAGCAAGTTACCTCCAGCAGTAACACTGGGGGGCAGGTGGTGCTCATTCACATGAGACTGTAGGTCAATCCAGACAAACTGTATATCTCAAGTGTATATTTAGCATGAGTAAGGGGTTAAACTGAAATGATCCTCCTGATTCCTCTACATGAGATGAACCATAAACTGCACACTGTATGCAATCTGACCAACATCTCCTGATTCTTTACCCTCCAAGACCCATGAGAAAGCACAATAAATTTGACATATTCTTATTGACGTGTATGCATTGTATTAACCAATTAATATAGGAAAGAATTCAGCACCTAACATACAACGTTGATTTGCAAGATATTATGGATGCCTCACCATCTTTATTTTTATCCAGGCTGGTAAATGCAATTCTCATTTTTTTCTCATGTTCTTCCAAATATTTCATAAATTCCCCAAAATCCAACTGTCCATCCTTGTTTGTATCTCCAGCTGCAACAATTTTCTATGGAGAAAAAATGCTAGTCATCAGTGTGAAAAAAAAACAAAAAACACATTTAAACATTAAACATTTAAAGAACATTTGAAAATATGAGATGCAAAATTAAATAAAAGCAGTGAGGTTGAGAAGTGTAACGATCGTGGCCACAGAGGTTGCGACTGGGTCCGTGAGGGAGGGGGCCTCGCCAATGTCAAAGGCTATTTCAGCTGGGTGTGCGTCTGAGGATACACATTCAGCGCAAATGTATTGCGGCGCAGAGACCTGACGGGTCTCCACACCGCAATACACAAAGCCAGCCAATCAGAGGCCGGCAGCTGACATCGGCATGAGGCGCATGGCAGTGATGTCATAGGTCGCCCATAGCTGCCAACCTCTGAGCCGGCTACAGAAGAGCATACTGCACAACGTGTGAGCGGAGGAAGGCGAGTAGAATGTTTCTTTTTTATTGTGTTAGAGAACAGTCGGAGAACAGGGACCTACAAGTGCTTCTCAATAAATTAGAATATCATCAAAAAGTTCATTTATTTCAGTTCTTCAACACAAAAAGTGAAAGTCATATATTATATAGAGTCATTACAGAGTGATCTATTTCAAGTGTTTATTTCTGTTAATGTTGATGATTATGGCTTGCAGCCAATGAAAACACAAAAGTCATTATCACAGTAAATTACAATACTTAATAACAACAGCTTAAAAAATGTTTTTAAAATCTGAAATGTTGGTCTACTGAAATGTATGTTCAGTAAATGCCCTCAATACTTGGTCGGGGCTCCTTTTGCATCAATTACTGCATCAATGCGGCGTGGCATGGAGGCGATCAGCCTGTGCCACTGCTGAGGTGTTATGGATATTAACACAATACTTTGTTAATATCTCAGCAACAGTGAAGTGAGATTTAAAAAAAAAAAAAAAAAAAGTTGTGAGGTTGTTTATTTTGGCAACATTTATACAATTGTTTTGTTTGTTTTTTTTGTTCTTTAAATACATGCAATTGGGTTTCATTTTACAGGTTCTTTACTTTCATTCACATTTAAGTTGATGTGGTCTGTGGCTATTAATTACAAGTTACAAATTTTCCCTGGCTGATGACAGACTCTCAGTTAGGGCTCACTCACACGAGCAAATAAATCGAATGAGTGCAATCAGATTAAAAAAATCGGATTGCATTCGGACCAATGTTAATCAATGAGGCAGTGCAGATCTGCCATTATTTTCTCATGCCAATTCGCCATGAGAAAACAATGGCAGCATGCTGAGAGTGTATCCTAGAATGGGATTGCACTCCCCTATACAAGTCTATGGGTGCGTGTAAACATTGGACTGCACTTGGATGTCAACCGAGTGCAGTGCAAATACTGCAGATGCCGGCAATGGAGGAGATGGAAAAATTACTTTCTCCGTCTTCTCCACACCTGGGCTGCAATTCTCTCATGCGAGAGGACCGGAGCACAGTGCACTGACACTCGCAGCAGAGCAGGAGCCGAGGGTCATTAGCATCTCGGGTCCGATGCTATACGCTAGAGTAAGCCCAGCCTTAAAGGGAATATGTCAGAACAGAATACAGTCCAATCAAAGTACAGGCACTCGGTGCATCATGGCGGGGCTAATCATTATAAATACACCTTCCCATCTGCTTGTTCTCCATCCATCTCCACCATTCCCTGGCCCTATGAAGCCACAGCTGTCAATAAAAATGGAGGGGGGTGGAGATTGAGGGAAAACTAGCAGGCATGAAGACCTATTTAAATGACTGGCCCCACCATGATGTACAGAGAGGCGAGACTTAGTTTGAACAGTCATTCTGTGATGAGAGTTTCTTTAGAGTGACTGTCAGCACAGAATGATTGTTGAAATCAAGTTCACCTTCCCATCCGCTTGTCTTCCCTCTATCTCTACCTCTCCCCTTGTTTGACAGCTCTGGTTTCATAAACCTGGGAAAGGGCAGAAACAAGCAGGTGGGAGGTGTATAGAAATGATTAGCCCCGCTGTGATGCAACAAGCGCCTGTACTTGGTTTAAACAGTCCCTTTAAAGGGGTATTCCCATCTCCAAAATCCTATCCCAATATGAAGTAGGTGTAATAATAACAATATTAGCCAATACCACCAATTAGAAAAGTAGTATAGTAGTTTTGATTCGCTATGCCACTTACCTCATGTGCAGGCAATACAGGACCTAATATTATTATTATTACACCTACTACATATTGGGATAGGATCTTGGGGATGGGAATACCCCTTTAACTCATTTTGTAGACAATTGTCAATGCAGCCCAAAGACTATAAAATGAACAATTTGCATGAAACCCAATTCTAAAAAAAAAAATTTTGTGCCAACTAGGTGAATTTGAGTTAAAAAAAAAAAAAAAATCCCAATTACTGACCTATGATGTACCAGATTTGTTCGATGGGAGACATGTCCGGAGACCCTGAAGGCCATAATAACACGTTCAGGCCACGCAGGCTGCTCACGGTAGCACCAGCAATATATCACCTGGTACACTCATATTCAAATATGGCTCCTGGGACACTTTTGGAGAAATGGCCGTACCACTGGTTCCACCACCCGTTGTAATGACATTTTTTTTAATCATCTGCATATTAATAACATGACTATCGATTCTGTGATATTCATAATTCCACAACTTTGTCCTCTTGGTTTTGCAATTTCAATGTTGAGGAGAATAAATATGTCCAGATGTTACATGTACAACACTAATAGTTGCTGTCTACACAGGGGTTACATTTAGTTGCTATAACAAACTCAAAACAACTATTGTGCCAGAAATAAGAATTCATGTTTGCATTATGAGGTTATAGTTTGGCTTTCCTTTGTGTGCATTGTAAGCTGTAGCTTCTGTATTTCCTAGCCGGACTGATCATCTGTGATTGACGTCAGGGCCTGGAATCCACAGAATAAATCTATACCAAACTGTCTGATATTTGATGCTGGTTATACACAGCAGACTGGAGGAGGCCATTATCTGCACATACAGATATGGAAGCAAAATCAGCTGGGGGGCGCGAAATAAAAATCAGCTGCATCATGCAACTATACAGCGAAGGCCGATTCACACCTGCGTTACTAAACGGGACAAACAGAATCCATGTGAAAACCAGATCCGCTGCATAACTCATGGGGAGGGAAGTAGAAGTGCACCACTTATTATTGCCCCCATGCTGGATTGGGGCCGCCTGAATTCCATTATGTGTCAGTTTAGAAATTGGGGAAAGAAAAATGCAACATACAGAACACAGAAAATATTCGATTTTTTTTCCAGAATTTGCTGTCACTTCTCTAGTACACTGGCCACGGACATTATTAGCCAGTGTCCCTTCAGATAAGTGTATGCTTCTTTTCTCTTGGGAGGGCTAGGTCTATGGTCATTGTATAGAACATGATTTTATAAAGTTAGACCTCCTTCCCACATCCATATAAAATACATATGTGAAAAAACGGTGTCGGTGTCATCAGTGTGACCGTTCTTACTATCAGTGTGTCATCACTGTTTTTCCATTATGGGGAAAGAAAAGAAAAGAGAAAAGAAAAGAAATGACAAAGTTTAATCATGTACAGCGCACAGATGTCATCCGTGCGCTGTACGTGCTTTTCACAGACCCATAGACTTGTATTGGCCCTTGTCATCAGTGCAGCCGGAAAAAAACGGACATATGGTCATTGTAAAAACACGGACCTATGCACAGCAGCATAGATTATAATGGGTACGTGTGGTATCCGTGATAAAAAAAGGATAGCATATGTACTGGAAACACGGACATGTGAAGGAAGCCTTAGACACAGTCGGTGAGGAAAAGGGCAGATGAGCCTCAGTGTATTGGAGAGCGTGTTTATTTAAAGGTGTGTGGGGCAGGTCACTGCTTGTAGGTACAGACGGCTTATCTTCTGAGGAAGGGGAACGGAACATAGATAATGTACTGTTGGACTATGTGATAATGAGGATAGTCCATTACTACCTATAGTACATATACTGTTCTATATGACAACCACTATACAGCATTTGACCCTTTAGGCTGTGTTCACATGTTGCAGCCACATAATACATGTCATGGTTTGTAGTTGATGACAGCTAAAAGCAATTGCATAATTAGTACAATGTACATCCGTTGCGCTGCATAAGGCTGTGTGCCCACTATGCGTTTTTTAAGCATTTCCACAGCGGCAATTCAGCTGCAGAAACGCTTAAAAAACGCTTGGTGGAAGGTCTGCCATGTTCCCCAATGATAATCCGCATGTGCTCTGCACATGCTGCGGAAATTTCCGCTGCAGATTATCATTGCGGAAAAATCCACAGCACTACCAATTATTTTGCGGAATCGCGGCGTTTTCGCCGCCATTGACTTGCATTGGACCGCATGACATCCACATCACTACATGTGGACATGCGGTTCAATGTGCGGATGGTACCCGGGTTTGGAGAAGAGGAGACTCTCCTCCGGACCCGGGTACCATAGTACCTGTAAAAAAAAAAGAATAAAATAAAAAATAAATATTATACTTACCTTCTGATGGCCCCCGGTGTCCTTATCCGATCCGTCCTGGCTTGCCGGCAGCTCACGGTGGTCTAAAATGACCTGCCATGACGTCATTTACTCATGTGACGGGTCACGTGACCGCCAAAGTCAGCGGTCGCATGACCCGTCACGTGACTAAATGACGTCATGGCAGGTCC
The DNA here is from genome assembly GCF_046119375.1 of Phyllobates terribilis. Taxonomy (NCBI): domain Eukaryota; kingdom Metazoa; phylum Chordata; class Amphibia; order Anura; family Dendrobatidae; genus Phyllobates; species Phyllobates terribilis. Next base: position 21,176,158 of record NW_027362768.1, read on the forward strand.
TTTTAGACCACCGTGAGTTGCCGGCAAGCCAGGACGGATCGGATAAGGACACCGGGGGCCATCAGAAGGTGAGTATAATATTTATTTTTTACCATTCTTTTACGGTCACACTATATAAATCCATGCCGTTTGCATGAATTCATATAGTGTGACCAAGTTGTCAAGCACTTTCCAAGTGATGCTAAAATCGCTTGGAAAAGCGCTTGTCAACCCGCATGCGGAAATGCATGTGAAGAACGCTTCACATCCGCATGTCCCTGGCAGGAAAAACGCTTGTACAATCTGCATGCGTTTTTTTGTGCCAGGGAGATGCAGAAACGCTCAGGAAAAATCCGGAGCATTTCTGCATCGTGGGTACATAACTGTGCGTCCATTAAAGCAGGGATGTCAAACTTAAATACACAGATGGCCAAAATGAAAAGCTTGGACAAATTTGCGAGCCAACCTTAATATTTATTTAAAAAAAAAAAAAAAGTCTACAGTTGAGGACGGTTTTCCTTATCAAATATAAAACTTTTATACCCTATATGGTATGATGACCCTACTGTACCCCCCACTTAAATACCCCTCCCTGGCAAAGTATGTTGACGCCATCACAGTATGATTCTTCAAATGTGATCCCCACATAGTCCTCCATACAGAACAATGGGCCCCACACATAGTCCTCCATACAGAACAATGGGCCCCACACATAGTCCTCCATACAGAACAATGGGCCCCACACATAGTCCTCCATACAGAATAATGGCCCCACATAGTCCTCCATACAGTATAATAGCCCCATATAGCCCTCCATACAGTATGATAGCCCCATATAGCCTTTCACACAGTATAATGGGCCCCACATAAAAAATAAATAAATACCCACTGCTCCCCGGTCCCCCGCAAAACAGGCGGCGGCCAAATACACTCACCCTGCGGGCCACATTTGGCCTGACAGCCAAAGTTTGACATGTATGTGACGCGCCCCTGGGCCTGTGTCGCGCTGCGTTGCGCACGCGGGAGCTTACCCGGAGCCGGATCTCTTGAGGGTTGTAGTCTCGTGGCGGTGACCCGGTCCGTGCCCAGGGAGTCAAACTGAGCGGCGATGTAACAGCGTTAGATGTAGGACGACTACGCCACCCGTTGAATGCAGCTATGGAGCTGCCGCTGCAGGACAGTCCGCTGAGGCCGGTGGATGGATGGTGCAGCGTAGATGGTATAACCCCCAACGGGAGGGGTATGGCCTCAGGGCAGCAGATGTGGATGATGGGGGTAGCAGGAACCACTCAGAGACGGTGCGGTGTAATTCAGGGTCTTTACTGGTAACAACGATAGACCCTCCCGGAGTACTTGCTAGTGAACGGGGCCTGGTCAGTCCTTGAGCAGATGGGATCTCCCCTGGCCAGGCGGAGTTGTAGGCCTCCCAAACTGACTGTACTCTTCTGGCTACCTTGCTAGAAGCGGATATAAGTAGCCCACGTCCCTGAGTGTACCGTGTGGTGCTCACCCGTATGGCCGGTGACTCGGGGCCTTCTAATGGCTTCCGCTCCACGATGGCGGTGCTGGTCCCACGCGTGTGACCGTGCCTTCGGGTTTCTGGGCCTGAGGACCTGAAATCCCCTGCCGGTCGGCTTCTGCTGCTGGGTAAGAGTTAGTCCCCACAGCCTCGGACGCCGGGTCCGGTAAGAAAGCTTCTCAGTCAGGGCGAGCTCTGCAGCTGCCAGCCCCTGACTCGTAGTAGTATTGCTTCTGCTGTTTCTTGTCTCTACTCTCCTTGACTGACTAACCCTGCCTCAGCCCAGGGTTTTATACAGGGGAAGTTCTTCCCCTCCCAAGACTGGGCAGGAGGTGTGGCATGCACAGGATCCCTGACCAAAGGACCTCCCACCTGCTCTCAGACATAATATCTCTATCACTGTGGCAACCAGACCCCTGGGGTGTCACATTCCCCCCTAGTGAAATTTAGCACTCCGGGACTAAACATATTTTAGAAAAAACATAACAAGATATAACAACAATAATAGTACAATAAGAAGAAACACATAAAGGTGGTCACGGCATGTCCGTAACCGGGTGTAGTCTTTGAAGAAAGCAAGGTGTCCATTTCACCAAAACATGGAGACGTAACCAGGTAGGGGTCTGTCCTACCCCGAGTCCTTAACAGTCTCTAGTCCATCCTGGGTTACGCTCCAACTATGTACAAGGATTCCCGGTAAATCCACCAAGGATTCCTAAAAATAACTGGAAACACAAAATTATACACAAGCAACAATACACAGATAAACATAAATAAAACAATTTATACACTTCAAATCCTCCAGCGTGCGGGTAACTGGCCTCTAGTGGCCCTAGTGGACCTACGGAGCTGACTGTCTGGCCCTGAACTACAGGGTGTAGGAGCTGTCAAGGGTAAACTGGGCAGCTGTCTACCGGCTCTTTGTCTCACTAGGGGTACGGCAGGCTCACTATAAGCAGAGGGTTGATCCTCCTGTCCTGCTTGTGTGGAGTCTTCTGCCTCCTGGACCGGCTGTTCTTCCAGCTCTACCTGTTGCTCCGTAGGTGCTTGGGATGCTGGTTGGAGGAAGGTGAGTACGGGTACCACAACTGCACCATTGACTTGAGTCCAAGACCGAGGGAAGTCCCCGAGCACAGTACTAACCATATCTTCCCTTTCCTCTACGGGTCGATGGTCTTCTTGTTCCTCTTCAGGGTTCCTCAGTTGTTCGGGACACTTCTTCAGGTGGTCCCGGGATACAATGGCTGTGGTTTCCCCTCCGTCTTTACTGATGGTACAAACCTTCGGGTTCTCGTGGCTTGAGGGCAGTACGGTGTACGGGTCCTTCTCCCACTGGTCATCCAACTTGTGGAGCCGTCTCTTCCTCTTCAAGACCTGCTCTCCGGGTACCAGGGGAACAGCGGGAGCATACTGGTTGTAAGTTTTCTCTTGTCTTTCCCTAGCCTGACAGAGACTTCGCTCCACGCTCTCCTGTACTGCTGCTGCCTCTCTGTGTCCCAGTCTGTTTCTGGTGAAGTGTCCTCGGGTGTCAGGACTCCCATTTCCAGGTCAACAGGTAACTTACCAGGTCTTGCCCTCATTAGGTAAGCCGGGGTACAATTGGTGGAACCTACCGGGATGTGGTTGTATAGGTCCACCAGATCGGGCAACTTCTCAGGCCACAGACTGCGTTCTTCCAGGGGCAACGTTTTTAGAAGATCCATTACCACCTGGTTCATTTTCTCACAAAGTCCATTAGTTTGCGGATGGTAGGGTGTCGTCCTTATCTTCCGGCAGCCATACAGATTGCAGAATTCCTGGAAGACCTCCGCTTCAAAGGCAGGTCCCTGGTCCGTCAGCACTTGGTCCGGGTACCCGTGTGGACGGCAAAAGTGCTGCTGGAAGGCTCTAGCTGCTGTTTGAGCCGTTAAGTCCTTGACGGGGACGACAACCAGAAACCGGGAGTAATGATCCACGATGGTTAACGCGTAGACGTAGCCACTTCTGCTTGGGGTCAGTTTTACATGATCCAAGGCTACCAGTTCCAACGGTTGCCGGGTGACGATGGACTGCAGGGGAGTCTTCTGGCTGGCACGGTCCTTCCTTCTCAGGTTGCACGGGCCACAGTCTCTGCACCACTTCTCGATGGTTCCCCTCATGCCTACCCAGTGGAACCGCTCGCGCAGCAGGAACTCCAGCTTCTTCCACCCGAAGTGTCCAGCTCCGTCGTGGTATGCCTCCATCACCATGGCTGCGTCTCTTCGTGGCACCACTACTTGCCAGAGTAATTCATGCGTCCGGGAGTTAACCATTCTGCGGCACAACTTCCCTTTGTAAATGAACAGTCGACTCTTCTCTGCCCATAGTTGTTTGGCTTCCTCCGGAGCGTCTGGTTCAAGGCGAGCCTCCGGCCGAGTCAGCATCTCCTTCACCAGTCGGACGGCAGGGTCGCTGTCTTGCGTTTCCGCCCAGTTGTAGTGGGGTAAGGGGTTCAACGTAGCAGCCTGCTTACTCCTTACCCGGTGGGAATACTGGATAGTCCCATGACGGTGGAACGCAGGGAGTTCAACTTCTTCCAGTCCCTCCGGATCTTCTCCTCCGTCCGGCAGGTTGGGCATCCTGGACAGGGCGTCCGCGTTGGTATTGGAGCGTCCTGCCCGGTATTTGATTGTGAACTCGTAGTTGGACAGACGGGCCATCCACCTCTGCTCCAGGGCACCGAGTCTTGCCGTGTCCAGGTGTGTCAACGGGTTGTTATCCGTGTACACGGTGAACCGGGAAGAAGCGAGGTAATGCTTAAAGCGCTCGGTGACTGCCCATACTACGGCCAGGAACTCTAACTTAAATGAGCTGTAATTCTCGGGGTTCCTTTCGGTGGGTCGCAGTTTTCGGCTGGCGTAGGCGATTACTCGTTCCTTCCCCTGCTGGATCTGGGACAGTACGGCTCCTAGCCCGATGTTACTGGCGTCGGTGTAGAGAATAAAGGGCTGGCTATAATCCGGGTACGCCAGGATTTCGTCCCCCGTGAGGGCCATCTTCAGCTGGCGGAAGGACTCTTCTTCCAGCTCCTCCCATTTGAAGGGCGGCTTCTGGTTCTTGGCCTTCCGGGACTGGCCTATCAGGAGGTCCTGCATAGGTGCTGCCTTTTTGGTGAAACCGGGAATAAACCTTCGGTAGTAGCCTACCAACCCGAGGAACTGCCGCACTTCTTTTACGCTGGAGGGGCTTGGCCATTCCTTAATTGCGGTGATCTTATCAGGGTCGGGAGCCACTCCGTCAGCGCTCACCACGTGTCCCAGGTACTGCACCTTTGGTTTCAGGAGGTGACACTTGGAGGGTTTCACCTTTAGGCCGTAACTTGCCAGAGCTTCGAGCACTTCCGCCAGGTGTTTCAGGTGGTCCTCATACGTCTTGGAATATACGATGACATCGTCCAGGTACAACAGGACCGTCTCGAAGTTTCTGTGGCCCAGACAACACTCCATTAGTCGTTGGAAGGTTCCCGGAGCGTTGCAGAGTCCGAACGGCATGCAGGTGAACTCGCTAAGTCCCATCGGGGTGGTGAATGCGGTCTTCTCCCGGTCCGCCTCTGCTACAGGAACCTGCCAGTACCCGCTAGTGAGATCCAAGGTGGAGAAGAAGTTAGCAGATCTTAAAGCAGCCAAAGACTCCTCTATCCTTGGTAAAGGGTACGCATCCTTGTGTGTGATACGGTTGATTTTCCGGTAATCTACACACATCCTCATAGTGTTGTCTTTCTTTTTGACTAAAACTAGTGGGGCTGCCCAGGGGCTACAGCTATCCCTGATTACCCCAGCCTCCTTCATGTCTCTAAGCATCCCCTTGGCGTGTTGGTAATGTGCAGGGGGTACGGGTCGATACCTCTCTTTTATGGGAGGATGATCTCCCGTGGGGATGCGGTGTTCTACCCCCTTGACTCGCCCGAAGTCTAACGGGTGTTTACTGAACACTCTCTCGTACTCCTGAACCACCCGATAGACTCCTTGTTTCTGGTGTGCGGGAGTGGAGTCAGTACCCAGATGTAGTTGCTGACACCAGTCCTCCATGTTTTTCTTAGAGCCGTTACCTTCCTCCGGGTGAGATGGAGGCAAGGGTTCCACAGATTGTATAGAATTTTGGTTAATGGTATATAATTTGGCTAGCGTGGCATACCGGGGCAGGTACACTTCCCTCTCCCCGATATTTATTATGCGAACGGGCACCCTCCCATGGCGTACATCAACCACCCCCCGTGCTGTCAAAATGGTGGGCCTACTGTCCGAGTAAACTGGTTCTACCATTGCCTGGTAATCTCTACCTCTCAGACCAATAGCTGCCCGGCACCAAATCATCATTTCACTTTTTGGGGGCATGGCAATAGGAAAAGGGTCACACATTCTTACGCTACCAATCTCACCGCCGGAGAGTTCCACCTGTTGCCGTCGCATCAGTGCCCGGATCTCTTTCTGGAGCACCCGCTGCTCGCCGGAGCTGGCGTTCTTGGCAACCTGCTGTAAAAGGAAAATCACCTCTGCAAGACAATTTTCAATTACATTAGTTCCTAGAGTTATTTTTGGGTGACTCTCATGTTTGTCAATATCTACAATGATCAGTCCCTGTGCTGCCAGTTCGACTCTACCGATTTTGATGGTCACCTCTTTAAATCCGATCTGTGGCACGGGCTGGCCATTGCTGGCGATGATACTCAAGTCGTCGTCAGGGTAGCGGGTAATATCCGAGTCATTCCAGTACTGCTTAAAGAGCACGTACGGGATGGTGGTGACCTGTGACCCGGTGTCCAGTAGGGCACTCATGGGAATGCCATCCAGTACCACAGGCAAGACTGGACGTCCTCCCACATATCTGTCGTGCCAGTTCGATGGGCCTGGTGATCTTTTTCCTGGGGGCTGGCCCTCTACCCCAGGTTGTGCCCGTTTAAAGAACAGTACCTTGCCATATGTCCAGGTTGATTGCAGCGGCGGCAGATGGGTCGTCCGTCCTCGCTGTATCGGTCACTGGGTCTTCCTCTGGCCGGTGGGGTCCTCCTTGGTCGACGCTACGGGATGTCCTCCGGTCCGGATGCCAGCTGGATCTTCCCTGGGGTGGAAGCCTGTAAAGACTGCACAGTTCGGGTTAGCGCAGCAACGCTCTTAGCTAGCTCTTGGACCTGATGGTGTAGGTCTGGAGCCGGGTCATTGTCCAAAGCCTGCGCATCAGCTCCCACAGGCCCTGCCGACAAGGGCGCCGCCTCCTGGTGGTAAGTGATAGCAGGGCGCTTGTGGGTCACAACGCCACCCGGTGCCGGTTCTCGGAGCACCCGGATGGCTCTGTCCTTGAACTGTGCAAAGCCCAGATGGGGATCCTGTAAGGCCATTGCCCGCAACTGGGTTCGGTGGGTATTACAATACAGTCCCTCTTTAAACTGTTCGGTCAACAGCCTGTCCTCGTTTCCCACTCCATCAGGGTCGGTCTGCTTAATGGCCCTCAGGGCCTCTTGTAGGTTTAGTGCATAGTCCCTTATACTCTCATGCGCTCGCTGCTTGCACCCGTAGAATCTAAGCTTAATCTCGGCTGAGGTGCGGGTATCAAAGGTGTCCTTCAGCCGGGTTAGTATCCCTGCGACAGTCTTCCTCCCAGGTGGCCAGGATTTTACTTCCCTTTTGGCTGCCCCGGTTAGTTGGGCCACCAGGATGCTCACTTTTTGCTCTTCTGTGAGGGGGTACACCTGGAAGAGGCTATCCAGCTTTTCTCTAAAGTCATGCAGGGTATGTGACTCCCCTGAGTACTGGGGTAGCCAAGCTGCTCCCGGGATACAGGGCATGGTGAAGGGCATAACTGCAGCAGCGGTAGCGCTGGCGGGGGTTGAGGCAGTGAAGCTCTCCTCCGTATCCGACATCTTCCTCCCCCCTAGTGGACCGTGGCCTACCTGGCGATGATCCTGTTCCGTAGGCCGCGGCTCCGCAGTGGATCGTCAGGGTTGAGGACCTTCCGTCGCGCTCCTGTGACGTCGGCGTCTGCTGGGCTCCTTCCAGGACCTTACGCAACGTCCGGACGTGAGGCGGGGCTTCAGTTCTCGCGCGCTTTCGGAGTCCACGCCCCTCTTCTTCCCGCGCGGCGTCCTCAAGATGGCGTCCAATGGCGGGAAAACTCCACGGATGGCGGGAAGAAGGCAGAAGATGGCGCCGGATGGCGGGAAACTTCACCGATGGCGGGAAGAAGGCTGAAGATGGCGCCGGATGGCGGGAATCTTCACCACAGGTAAGTTTGAAAAGTCTCTTTTTCAGGCACGCAGTACCCGGTGGTTGCGGGCACGAGATCCTGCCGACTACGCCAAAGTTGACGCGCCCCTGGGCCTGTGTCGCGCTGCGTTGCGCACGCGGGAGCTTACCCGGAGCCGGATCTCTTGAGGGTTGTAGTCTCGTGGCGGTGACCCGGTCCGTGCCCAGGGAGTCAAACTGAGCGGCGATGTAACAGCGTTAGATGTAGGACGACTACGCCACCCGTTGAATGCAGCTATGGAGCTGCCGCTGCAGGACAGTCCGCTGAGGCCGGTGGATGGATGGTGCAGCGTAGATGGTATAACCCCCAACGGGAGGGGTATGGCCTCAGGGCAGCAGATGTGGATGATGGGGGTAGCAGGAACCACTCAGAGACGGTGCGGTGTAATTCAGGGTCTTTACTGGTAACAACGATAGACCCTCCCGGAGTACTTGCTAGTGAACGGGGCCTGGTCAGTCCTTGAGCAGATGGGATCTCCCCTGGCCAGGCGGAGTTGTAGGCCTCCCAAACTGACTGTACTCTTCTGGCTACCTTGCTAGAAGCGGATATAAGTAGCCCACGTCCCTGAGTGTACCGTGTGGTGCTCACCCGTATGGCCGGTGACTCGGGGCCTTCTAATGGCTTCCGCTCCACGATGGCGGTGCTGGTCCCACGCGTGTGACCGTGCCTTCGGGTTTCTGGGCCTGAGGACCTGAAATCCCCTGCCGGTCGGCTTCTGCTGCTGGGTAAGAGTTAGTCCCCACAGCCTCGGACGCCGGGTCCGGTAAGAAAGCTTCTCAGTCAGGGCGAGCTCTGCAGCTGCCAGCCCCTGACTCGTAGTAGTATTGCTTCTGCTGTTTCTTGTCTCTACTCTCCTTGACTGACTAACCCTGCCTCAGCCCAGGGTTTTATACAGGGGAAGTTCTTCCCCTCCCAAGACTGGGCAGGAGGTGTGGCATGCACAGGATCCCTGACCAAAGGACCTCCCACCTGCTCTCAGACATAATATCTCTATCACTGTGGCAACCAGACCCCTGGGGTGTCACATATGCATTACACTGTGTTCCAAATTATTATGCACAGCAGAGTTTTCAACCTTTTCATTTTAATAAAGAACAAAAAAATGGTCATTTTTGAAATTATAAGCATTAGCAGGTTATTACAAACTGAAATCAAACAGTTTTCAACTCAAAACTTTATTCTAGGTGATGTTACATTTTCACATAGGACCCCTTGTTCGAAAGGAGCTTCTCGTGCTGCACATAACACATCTGCATCTCTGGCTGCTGTGGGCATAAAAGGGGACAAATTTATGGTGTGGTACCCATGCTCCCCTGACCTCAACCCCATTCAGAACCTCTTGAGCATCATCAAAAGGAGTGTCTATGATGGCGGGAGGCAGTTCACATCTAAGCAACAGCTCTGGGAGGGTATTCTGTCCTCATGCAAAACAACTGAAGCAGAAACCATCCAAAACCTGACAAATTCAATGGACGAGAGAGTTCAGAAGCTCCTTTCGAACAAGCGGTCCTATGTGCAAATGTAACATCACCTAGAATAAAGTTCTGAGTTGAAAACTGTTTGATTTCAGTTTGTAATAACCTGCTAATGCTTATAATTTCAAAAATGACAATTTTTTTGTTCTTTATTAAAATGAAAAGGTTGAAAACTCTGCTGTGCATAATAATTTGGAACATGCATTTTGAGTTTTTTATTTTTTTAAAAATATACTGTTATCATAGGCAGTTTGTACAAAAACCTTTCAATTGTACTCTAATAGTTATTTGACTGGAAAATTACAATGACTGCAATTCATATAGGTAATTTGGGAAAATCTGAGAAAATATTATTTGCATAATAATTTGGAACACAGTGTAAAGGGTTATTGCCAAAAAAATCAAGTTATTCCCTATCCCTTTGCTGGTCTCTGGGGACCGGACTGCTGGATCCCTCAGCAATCTTGAAATCAGAGCACTGAAACCCTGAGAAGGGGGCTCACTAGTCCAAGCCCAAATGAAAGAAGTGCACAGGCATGACCTGCGCTCCATTCATAGTCTATGAGGATTTCTGGAAAAAGCTGTAGTCAGCCGTCCCACAGACAATGAATAGAAATGAAGCCCGGTCAATCAGCTGCAGCAGCACTGGGAGGGCACCGGACTAGTCACAACTATCCATCCCAATGGTCCTCGGACAGATTTTCATACAATATAGCTTCAGAGAAAAATATACATGGTTGCAATTGTGCAGCCAAGCTCTGTTTCATGCTGCCCATGACTTGGGCCGCGTGTATCAGCTGACAGGTTCCCTTTAAAGCTTTAGATACAATAGCCCCGAGTCTGGCGTTTTATATGCCATTCTGGATAAAGTGTGTACTGGAGTTAGACGCACCATTTTTATAAAGAGGAGTGAGCCCCTTAAAGAATTTTCAGCATATTTTAGCTGCCGTGCACCATCACAAGAAATGTACTGTATGTTTATGTGATAAATTATCATGAATTTGTCAAGCATGCTCAGTAATGCCCCATTTGCCCACTTTTCAATAGGTCAGTGGTGGGGCCGAAACTGGCATTTAAATGCAAAAAAAAAAAGTCGCAACATTTTTGAACAACTATTAGTTTCATAAAAATCTTGCAACATTTCAATTAGTTTTACTCCAAAAAATGGGAAAATTGCTTGATGAATCAGGCCCAATGAGTTTTACTATAGTCGGACTAATAAGTAACACTGTATAGAAAGTTCCATTCCAAAGCATCTTTGCATGAAAAAAATATATAGGATATAAAAGTCAGATCGGATCAGTGGTGCTTTAACTCCTGGAACCAAGGTAGATCAGCTGATTGCAAATGAAGCAATGTGCATCACAGGCAAGTGCCATGTGTTCTCAATGGGGAGAGGGGATTATGCCGCTGGCAGGGACATCTTTCCTCCGACATCTGCCATGGTGGTGAGCAGTGGGAAAACCATGCTTGTTTGGTCCCAGCAAAGTCAGAGGGTTCTGCTGACATTTATCTAATGTGTATCACCACCTTCACGATTTGTATAGATAGGCATGTAAAGAGTAACTGCACCTTTTTTAAGAATTTTGTCCTGTGTGGAAAGTTAGGAGACTTCACAAAACAATTTATTAGGGAATTTGTCTTCATTCTTGTAAAATAAATGCATGTAAGTGGTTTCCAAAACCACTGATTTTCCCCAGTCTATTTGCCTGATTTTAGCTACATTAATGAGAACATACTCATTTGGAGTACAGATGATGGCAGTGAAAAGGTAAGCATCTGTGTCTTACTAACTTTTGGGATAAGCTGCTGCAGGAGATTGTTCTGATAATAAGCAGAACGTTCAGGAGGAGGACAAAGGTGCTGCCCCTTTCACTGCCATCATTTGTACTCCAAGCAAGTATGTTTTCATAGCATGCAGATAAACACAGGCACACAGACAGGGGAAAAGCAGAGATTTGGAAGCCGCTTACATGCTAATTTTTTTTTTTTTTTTTAAACGACTAAAGACAGATTTCTTAATAAAGTGATTTGAAAAGTTAGACAAAATAAGAAAAAAATTAAAGTTTAGATACTCTTGAGTAGCTCAATCCTGATGGGGTTTCAGTTTGGGTGCCCATCGGCCCCCTCCAACCACAATGTAATTGAGGGCTACGATGGGTTGTGAGGCCAACCGAGAGCCTGCTGAAGATACCATTGGTGCCAGGCTGGGTTTCATAACTGCAAAACTGAATTATTGCAGTACACAGGATAAATGATCAAACAATTGCAGAGTAAAGTCCCCTCGAGGGACTATAAAATAAAGTGGAATTAAATAAAAGGGAAAGAAAAAAGATACAATCAAATAAAATAAGTAAATTACATATAAGAAATTCAAGGGGTGGGAGAAGGGTAGCATTCACACCTGTGACCCTAGTGCCTGGAAGGTATGAAAGGCTCCTTTTGTGTATGAGAAGACACTAATATTATCTATGGTACTGGGGCCAAGGAGATTTAGGTTATAAATGTGACCACTACACATAAAACACCTAGATACATACACACCAGGCCACCCTTAACCCCTGCTATACAATGAACATGTATCAATATGGCGTCTGGCCTGAATTATAGTGTGAAAGGTTCAATACAGAGATCAAAGTAACAACCTCGTCATCCTGGTGACGAGCCTCGCCACTCCCTGCAGATATTGATCCTGCACAGGTCACACAAAACAACCCAGCATAATGTCCTGAGACATGGCAGAAAGCTTAGGGCGTCGCAGGTCAGTATTACACGGCATGATCATGGCCATTAATTGAGCAGCTAAATGCACCTGGTCCTTTATTGGCTTGTTTAAACAGCCACAATTGTATGTGCACAGAACGATCATTAATAAGATTGTTCTGTGCTCATAGAACATTATCTTACTGGTAGCACACGTCCAATTTCATGATGTGTTGCCGAGAACAATACTTTTTTAGGCTATGTGCCCACGTTGCATTTATGAAGCAGAAAATTTCTGCTGCATAAATGCAAGTCCTCTCCCGGAAAAACGCATGCGGAATTCCGCACGCGTTTATCGCGCATTTTTCGCGCGTTTATCACGCGTTTTCCACATGCGGAATTGCCTTGCGTTTTTTATGCATTGGACAAAGGCAATTCCGCTTGCGGAAACGCAAAATTAAATGACATGCTGCGGATTTTTGAACGCGGCATAAACGCTGCAGAAAAATCCGCAGCATGTGCATAGAACTTGCGGAATCCCATTGGGGACCATGGGGTGCGGATATACATGCGTTTTTCAAGCGTTTACGCTGCGGAAATTCCGCAGCATATACGCTTGAAAAATGCTACGTGGGCACACAGCCTTAGCCCAGCTAAGTGGGGGATTAAAACAATGCTGGATAGTGAAAATTACTAAAACCACAGAAAAAAAAGTAACGATCATTTCTGAAATGTCATATTAACCTTTAGTCCACATTCACACGTTCAGTATTTGGTCAGTATTTTACCTCAGTATTTGTAAGATAAAACCAGGAGTGGATGATAAATACAGAAGTGGTGATATGTTCCTATTATACTTCTCCTCTGATTCATCCTCTCCTGATTTTGGCTTATAAATACGGAGGTAAAAAACTGCCCAAATACTGAACGTGTGCACATGGCCTTATGGCTACTATCTGTAACAGAAGCAGATTATATGTAACATGTCACCCCTGCTGCCATCACCAGCCTAAGGGGCCCTGCACAATGGTGCCATGGCTTTCATTCATAACCACGCTATCCCAGCTATGACAGAGATGATTTTAGCTTATAATGGAGTCTCAGTGTTCGGTATTTTTGACAGCAGGGAGTGCTGGAGCTATTTTTGTCAAGCAAAATAACGAGTCCCTGAACGAAAATGACAGACTTCAATGTGAGCCGAGCCTTTAGGCCACAGCCCCACTATCAGTATTTGGTCAGTAGTCGGTCAGTATTTTTTCTCAGGAGCCAAAACCAGGAGTGGGTGATAAATGCAGAATTGGTGACTTGTTTCTATTATACCTTTTCTCTGATTGTTCCTCACCTGGTTTTGTCTCCCACTCCTGAGAAAAAATACTGACCGAATACTGACCAAATACTGATAGTGGGGCCGTGGCCTTACCCTTTAGACTTGTTGGGCATTTGCCTATAGTATAAGCTATTCCTAAGAAAAGTAGAGTTCCTCAGTAGGACGCAGGACCAAATCAGTCTAGGGAGAGAAGTGTCCTGGGAAATTGTTAGTTCTATAGGAGAGAGACTCGCCTTAAGACGACAGCCATCTCCCCCATACACAATAATGTTCAGTTCGGCTGAGCGTTCCGATGTTATTGATGGGAGAACCACTGTCAGTCTGCTCTGTCTCAGCCATTGGCAATCCAACGTACCAAACTCTTCTCTCCCTGACATCATGTGGCGAGGAAGACTCAGGAAGCCCTTCACACGTTAGACTGTGATCCGATCCTGCCAATATCACCGGGTTCAGACAACTTTATTCTAATGTGTATGGCGGCCTTGAGTTTGTCGGAAGACAGCAAGAATGCAGCTAAAACGTTGAGGTCCAAATTGTTATAAATGTGGCTTTTGGTAGTTGAGGGAGAGGCCTGATGTGTAGTAGTAGTGGTGGAGTATTATCACAGCAAATTACCCTATTGTTTCAATGCGGGTGGAAAGGGGAAGCCACCACAAGTTGAGCCTTAATTAGACTAATGTTGACCAAACCTGCTGATATCGATGTGCTCAGCTGACTCTCTACTGTGTATGGGGGTGCGGGCCAACTGATCGTAGGGGAGATGTCGATCACTTTGTTCTTCTGGAGATAAACCGCCAGCATTAGAGAGTTAAGCCCCAGTCTCACATAGCGATATCGCTAGCGATATCGCTGCTGAGTCACGGTTTTGGTGACTCACCAGCGACCTCACCAGCGATGTCGCTGTGTGTGACACTTTGCAACGATCAGGCCCCTGCTGTGAGGTCGCTGATCGTTGCAAAGTGTCCTGGACCATTTTTTGGTCGTTGGCCTCCCACTGGTCAGCACACATCGCTGTGTGTGACCAGTGGGAGCAGCGATCAGGCTGGTAACCATGATAAACATCGGGTTACTAGGGGCACACGCGCACCTAGTAACCCGTTGTTTATCATGGTTACCACTCTGCTACAGGGAGCGGGAGGTTACCGCTCACTTTAGCAGGCTCGTAACCATGGTAAACATCGGGTTACTAGGGGCACACGCGCACCTAGTAACCCGTTGTTTATCATGGTTACGAGCCTGCTAAAGTGAGCGGTAACCTCCCGCTCACTGTAGCAGAGTGGTAACCATGATAAACAACGGCTTACTAGGTGCGCGTGTGCCCCTAGTAACCCGATGTTTACCATGGTTACCAGCCTGCTCCTGCTTCAGCAGGCTGGCAACCAGGAGCAGGACATCCTGGAAAGATTCTTTCCACGTTGTCGCTGCTCCCCTGATCGTTGGTGAGCCTGCCTGTTTGACAGCTCACCAGCGACCACATAGCGACGCAGCAACGATCCCTGACAGGTCGTATCGTTGTCGGGCTCGTTGCAGCGTCGCTAAGTGTGACGGGGCCTTAAGGTGCATGGCAGGCTTTAGAAACCAATGCTACCACTTATGAGTAGCCGCCCAAATTTTCCTATCCATAGGATAGGTGATAAATGTCTGATCACAGAGAGCCTCACTGCAGGTAACCTTGCAGATACACCAAAATGGAGATCCAAAGGACCTAGTTCCTTCTCAATGTACAACCACTGAGGGATCTGAATGGCATTGGATGTCCATGTGCAACCCTGCTCCATTCAGACTATGGGATTGTCATAGTCAGTGAGCAGTATACTCACATACTGTACATGCAATTCAATTAATATAGGAAATGGGTCTTCATATTATTTTAGCTTTGACAAAAAAAAACGTTGAAAATAATACAACAGTTTGTAAAAAACAAATTGAGACTTTTTGTCTTGACAAAATTCCTAGAGCAATAAAAAAAAAAAAAAAGCAAAACTAAACTCTCAATGTTTGCTCCATCAGTCATATGCCCCCAAGATTCTGTCGGGACACCGAAGCCTCAAGCAACCCAAGACAAGCCCACCTTCCATGTATATGGTGGAGTGAGAGGAGCAGCTGTTTAGCGGACAGCTATCTATCGGCAGCTTTAGGCTGGTTTCACACGTCTGGATATTTCCTGGTACCGCAGATATCCGTGTCCCGTGTGTCTTGAGTGTGTCACACGTGTGGCAACCATGTGCCGCATCAGGATCACACGGACGGTGCCTGGGAATCAGCGCTACAGTTAGCACTGTTCCCAAGCGACAGGTGCTGAATACTGCCCTCATCATGGTTCACTGTCGGAGCTGTGATTAGCACCAGCAGGAACAGTGATGAGGGTAGTGGTAGTCTGATCCTGCAGTGTCCCCACCTGTAAAAATAAGAATAATAAAATTCATGTACTCACCTTTCTTAGGTGTCCCCCACTGTAATCCATGCGGCCGCTGAAGCCGGGGAAAATGAGTGGCTCTGGAGCTGCAGCTCAGGAGCAGTGTCCTGTCACTCACTGAGCGCAGCTCCGGCTCATTTTCCCCAGCACTCTGGCTTCAGCGGTCGCATGGATTACAGCGGTGGACACTTAGGAGAGGTGAGTACATGGATTTTATCATTTTATTCTTATTTTTACAGGTGGGGACACTGCAGGATCAGACTACCACTACCCTCATCATTGTCTCTGCTGGTGCTGATCACAGTGCCAGCAGGGAACCATGATGAGGGCAGCGTTCAGCACCGGCGCTTGAGAACCGCGCCATTCCCAGGCGCCGGTACGTTTTGCGGACCGTGTATCCCCAAAAAAACTGACTTGTCTCTGTGTGAAGCACACTGAGATGTGCACAGACCCATTGATTTTAATGGGTCTGCGTGTGTCAGTGTCTCTGGTACATGTGGAAACTGTCACCACTCGTACCAGAGATACTGACATGTGAAAGAGCCCTTAGGCTAGGGCAACAAGCAGCTAGCTTTAGGGTTCGTTCAGATGAGCGTATATTCTGTCATTGTGGGCCAGGGACTCCACGCAATCAGCACATGGACAGATTACAGCCCATGCGCACATGGGTATGCGACCCATCAGGAAATCAAAGCATTTTCCATAAGGCTCATTGGGAAATCACAGCAAGCATTATTCCATTTATAGACCAGAATAGTTCATGCAATGGAAAATGGCTCTGGCCCCTGTCCGCAATGTGCACGAGTGCAAAGAGCTTTACATGGAGAAAGTTATGTCCGCAATTTATGGATGTTTCTGGCCTGTACAGGCGCTCAGTGCATCAAAACTTGGCCAATCGTTTATATACACCTTCACATCTGCTTGGTTTCCATATATCACCTTTCTCTAGGGCTATGAAACCAGAGCTGTCAATCAAAATAGAGGTGGGAGTCAAGAAAACAGGCAGGTGGGAAGGTGTATATAAATGATGGGCTCCGCCATGAAGCATCAAGCGGCGGGACTTAGGGTATGTGCACACGATCAGTGTTCGCTGTGGATTGGACGCTGCGTGCAATAAGCAGCGGCCAGATGTTACAGCATAGTGGATGGGATTTATACAAATCCCATGCCCACTATGCGTCTGCGGCACACTCGCGGAGATGGACATGCGGCGCGTCTTCACAGACCGCAGCATGTCTATTTCTCTTGCGGAGACGCTGGTCGCCGCAAGAGAAATTATACCACTGCAATGTATAGGATGCGGTGGACGCAGGTGTATCAGCATGTGCTCAATGAACACATGCAGATTCACCTGCGTGCAGAGCTTTGGACGCAGCATCAGTATGCTGCGTTCAAAGCGCTGCCAAGGAGGATGGTATGCACATACCCTTAGTTTGAATGGTTAATTTTGTGCTGACATAGTCCCTTTAAACTACGAACCTTCTCCTATCTATTACAATGGTAATCATAGATAGCACACGGATATTCCCTTCATGCCCTTCGTGTGCCGGCAGTTATTTTCATGGACCAATAGACTTGTATGGGTAAGGTTCTTTCTATGACAGCTATCAAAATCGGACATGTCTAATTTTTTTTGCATACACACGGTCTGCATAAAAACAGGTACGTGTACCATAACTATAATGGGTACGTGCTCTATCCGTGAAAACCAAAGAACACATACATGTAAAACAGTCGTCTAAATGAGGCCTTAGACAAGGACATCAGAGTCAACAACTGGAGCATGTACTCTGAAGCACAATGTTCTCATAGAAGTACTTGCCGTAACTACACCATTCAGGGCTCACGCAGACGTCCATGCAACATGGTCCGAGCACGAACCACAATGCACGGACTGGCCGCGGGACTCCTGACCTGAGCGTGACCACTTCATATATTTCTATGAGGCTGTCATGCTTAGATCAGCAGTCCCGTGGGCCAGTCCGTGCATTGCGGTACATGCTTGAACCATGTTGCATGGACGTCTGCACAAGCGTATGAAAAGTCATCCAATCGTCATCCATAACAATCGAATGATTTTTCATTTATATTGTCATCCGTTTTTATACATCAGCAGTAAATAAAATTTACATGACCAAGTAAAGTTTCTTAAAGTTAATAAGTGCAGCGTATCCGTAAACATCGGTGAATCTCATCCAACACACAGACCAGACTAGTGCAGGCTGCTATTTGTTTCACGCGCACATTTAGTCCGTGAAATAAAACCAGTAATCTGAATATTGAATAACACTGTCTCAAGCGCTGTCTGTTTATTTCACAAACCGCACTCGGACTGAAATGCGTCTGTGTGAACGTAGCCTTATGTTATTGAGTGCATAGCCCAGGCCCAGTTGTAAGAATTTGGCCCCAAGCATTGCTCATACTGACGGCGGTGCAGGAATATGGGATGTCTATAATCAGGACAATGAATGCAGCCACAATTACTGACATCTCCATATAATTTACATGCTTTATACTAATCTAACAATGCTGTAATTACCTCTCACAAAGGTAAAGCAGACACTAAAGCTCGCAGCGCACAGCGTACTCACTAGTGCTCCAAGAAGCTTGCAATCTATCGTCATACATGATAACCTCACCTCCTCAGCGCCTGCCCCGACTGCCATGCCCATCGCCTTGAGGCCCTGCTGGAGCTCCAAGATGTCCACCTTGCCATCCTTATTGACATCCAGCTTATTGAAGAGCTCGGCATACTTGGCTGGGGAGTCTGATCCCTCGCAGACCGCTCTGCTCAGCACCATTCTCCTGATGTGTTCGTACATTGCAGCTGCTGCAGATGTGGAAGACTTGGGAAAGAAGAGAAGAAAGAGTTACGAGAAGTGGGATGGATTGGGACTGCAGAAAAGGATCAAGACACTGCAGGCCAAAATAAGAAATGTAGAAAAGCAAGTACTAGAGCAGTGACAGGACACCGCCCAGACAGAGGGAGGACTGGGAGGACTGGGCTGCGCCTCTGGGAGGGCCACAAAGGGAATTCCCTGCATGTAGGAGGGAGGGACAGGGGAATCACTCTCTAGGTCTCCTCCCTGACTGTCTTCTCTACACAATCCTCTCCACCCATTGCTATTAGCTTGTAGACTGCTCCTCAGTTTCCTCATTAACCCCTCCCTAACCAGAACTCTATGCTGAGCGAAGTTTTGCCAAGTAGGAACATGGGGGTCTGCGTCTTACAGATGCATCTAGACCAGACGGAACAATTCTGCAATGTTCTGACCTATAATCGGACCACATAAAAAAAGCCATACATCAAAAGGATGTGAGCAAATCCCTACAGCAGAGATTACTGCCGCAAGCACCTCTAAGGCTGTGTGTATAAAAAATCTCCAGAAAAAAGCTATTTTTCATCCGTATTGTCGTCATTGTGCCATCTGTGCTCATACATCAGCAGGGAACAGAGTTTACAAGACGAAAAGCAGTTTCCTCTGTGAATAACTGCAATGGACCCGTAAGAATCGGAGGCTCCAGAGGGGATCCGTATGGGATCTGATTGTTTTTGCACCCAAAGATTGAATGTGCGTTTCATTCACAATACGGAAGAATATAGCGCGTGCTGCCATTTTTATGTTTCACCAACCGAATGTCTTTGTCTGGATAGCCCCATAGAATAACATTGGTCCTGGTGCTGTATGTGTGATGAAAGCACCCAGACCCAAAATATGGTCCTGTGAATGTAACCTAGGGGCATGTTCAGACTGAGAGTTGTACACACTTTAGGCCACGTTCCTATGAGGAGTATGGTGCGTTTTTGATGTTGTAGATTTTCTGCACCTATTAGATAAATTATGTTACTTGTGCTTTTCATAGCGTTTTCTCAGTATTTGGTCAGTATTTTTCCTCAGTATTTGTAAGCCAAAACCAGGAGAGGAACAATCAGAGGGAAAGTATAATAGAAACAAGTCACCACTTCTGTATTTATCACCCACTCCTGGTTTTGGCTCCCACTCCTGAGAAAATATACTGACCGAATACTGAATGTGTGCACTTGGCCTTTGAATGCGTTTTTTTACAAGTGTTTTTGTTGCAGTTTTTGTCCCTTGTTGGTGTGTCATTTTATAAATAAAGCTGCTTTGTTTTTGATACTTCCTGGTATTTGGCTTTGACAAAACTTTGTTGATACTGTCATGTGCAGAAAAGCACATAAGGCAAATCCGCAGGTAAAAAACGCATATCTAGTGAAATTGACATATAAGCACGCACCGCGGGGCAGTTTACACAGTGTAAATATAAGCACAGCGGGCAGGAGATCTCTATAAATCCATCCACATTGCTGGAGCTGTAAGACGCTGCGTTTTTTTGCAAGGGAAACTACGTATAGCCAAAAACTCATTGTGGGAACTTGAAGGAGTTGTCCAGGTTTATCAAGAAAGTCTCCGGTCTCTCTATATGTCTGCAGACTTGTGAATCCTCGCAGTGCGCGCAGCGCACATCTAGTCAGGATGTGGCCGGGAGCAGATCCCATACTTACAGTCACACGACATCCTGGCATTGCGGACTGCACATGCTGGGAGGATTCACAAGTCTGCAGTCACATAAAGAGACAGGAAACTTTTGTGATAAACCTGGACAAGCCCTTTAAGGTGCAGATTCCACATCAAAATGCCACATAAAAGTTAAAGTCTTATTGTAACAAGCTTCCCCTACATTCCAGAAAACTTGCCTTTAGCGCACTTGTCATGATTTTTCCACCTTTTTTTTAACACATAAAAAACACACTTTAAAAAAAAGTCATGTCAACTCATTAGCATTCTTTACACCTGGACATCAGGTTTTTGATGGGTTTTTGCTAAATATTTGCAATGAATACGTATCAAACTCCATATTATACTGATACAATCCATATTATAGTTAAAAACACATAAAGATAAACCACACTGGAAAAAAAGGTCACAAACTGCATCAAAACCACACAAAAAACCTTGTACTCTAAAAAAGACGCACCAAAAACCGTGTCTTTTTTACGCCGTCTTTAGATATGAATTTTTCAGCCAGCAAAAATCTGCTTCAAGAAACTGTATGAATGTACGCTAAAGGTATATGCACATGACTTCTTTGGGTTCTAGGAGGAATGTGAAAAGTGCCACAAAAAGTGAACATAATGCACAGCAATGTAAAAACGGCATTGCTGTGTACATGTTCAGGCTTTTGCTACTTCTTTTAATTGCCTCCTACCAATTAAACAATACAAAGCACACACATGGCATCCATGCATTGTCCATTTTATTTCTGAACTCATTGAATTGTATGTGTGACTTGGATAAAAAACAGATGTACTTCAATTTCTTTCGCAGACAATCTAAACAGCCCCATAGACTACGGGTTTATGTTCTATCCATGAAAAAACACGTGTGAATGAGACCTTATTTGTATAAACTCGACAGCAGGTAAACCCCCCAAAGCTACACGTTACCTTATGTATCAAAATAGTCCCAGAGGTGAAAGGCATGGGGGGAGGGAATTGTTACTACATCAGTATTAATGGGGAAAGTGGCGCACAACTCCTAATAAACTCGGCTCATCTCTCACTGGACGTGCACCAGAAAAATCAAGATTTACACTAACATTTGTGAATCTTTCCGGCATAAATGACAGTAAATGTGTTTTCCTGTTTGGCCGCATGTGACACCGCGCCATTCTGCTCAGCTCCTTCTGCTTTTAGAAAAGTGACAAGCGGCAGAAACAAAAGTTGTGACTTCTGGTGTGAATAAGGTGTGAGCCACAGCTAAACACTTCCTCTAGTCAATATTGCATATTTTTCCTTTTAGCATGGTTCACACACAAAGGTTTTTTGGAAAATATCACTAATATTTTTAATATCACTCACATTTTCCATGTAGTATTTTTAGGCTTGGTTCAGACTTATTAATAGCAATATTAATGGACGACCTTGGACGGCTGCAGACCCCATTGATCATACCCGGGCCGTCTGGTCTCCGCTTGCCTATTACTGATGTGCTGCGCTACTATGTTCAGTACTTTAGACCAGTATTGTGTTCAGTACTTTGGACCAGTATTGTGTTCAGTACTTTGGACCAGTATTGTGTTCAGTACTTTGGATCAGTATTGTGTTCAGTACTTTGGATCAGTATTGTGTTCAGTACTTTGGACCAGTATTGTGTTCAGTACTTTAGACCAGTATTGTGTTCAGTACTTTGGTCCAGTATTGTGTTCAGTACTTTGGACCAGTATTGTGTTCAGTACTTTGGACCAGTATTGTTGTTCAGTACTTTGGACCAGTATTGTGTTCAGTACTTTGGACCAGTATTGTGTTCAGTACTTTGGATCAGTATTGTGTTCAGTACTTTGGATCAGTATTATGTTCAGTACTTTGGACCAGTATTGTGTTCAGTACTTTGGACCAGTATTGTGTTCAGTACTTTGGACCAGTATTGTGTTCAGTACTTTGGACCAGTATTGTGTTCAGTACTTTGGATCAGTATTGTGTTCAGTACTTTGGACCAGTATTGTGTTCAGTACTTTGGATCAGTATTGTGTTCAGTACTTTGGATCAGTATTATGTTCAGTACTTTGGACCAGTATTGTGTTCAGTACTTTGGACCAGTATTGTTGTTCAGTACTTTGGACCAGTATTGTGTTCAGTACTTTGGACCAGTATTGTGTTCAGTACTTTGGATCAGTATTGTGTTCAGTACTTTGGATCAGTATTATGTTCAGTACTTTGGACCAGTATTGTGTTCAGTACTTTGGACCAGTATTTTGTTCAGTACTTTGGACCAGTATTGTGTTCAGTACTTTGGACCAGTATTGTGTTCAGTACTTTAGATTAGTATTGTGTTCAGTACTTTGGATCAGTATTATGTTCAGGACTTTGGACCAGTATTGTGTTCAGTACTTTGGTCCAGTATTGTGTTCAGTACTTTGGTCCAGTATTGTGTTCAGTACTTTGGTCCAGTATTGTGTTCAGTACTTTGGACCAGTATTGTGTTCAGTACTTTGGTCCAGTATTGTGTTCAGTACTTTGGTCCAGTATTGTGTTCAGTACTTTGGACCAGTATTTTGTTCAGGACTTTGGACCAGTATTGTGTTCAGTACTTTGGACCAGTATTGTGTTCAGTACTTTGGATCAGTATTGTGTTCAGTACTTTGGACCAGTATTTTGTTCAGGACTTTGGACCAGTATTGTGTTCAGTACTTTGGACCAGTATTGTGTTCAGTACTTTGGATCAGTATTGTGTTCAGTACTTTGGACCAGTATTGTGTTCAGTACTTTGGACCAGTATTGTGTTCAGTACTTTGGATCAGTATTGTGTTCAGTACTTTGGACCAGTATTGTGTTCAGTACTTTGGACCAGTATTGTGTTCAGTACTTTGGACCAGTATTGTGTTCAGTACTTTGGACCAGTATTGTGTTCAGGACTTTGGACCAGTATTGTGTTCAGTACTTTGGACCAGTATTGTGTTCAGTACTTTGGATCAGTATTGTGTTCAGTACTTTGGACCAGTATTGTGTTCAGTACTTTGGATCAGTATTGTGTTCAGTACTTTGGACCAGTATTGTGTTCAGTATTTTGGACCAGTATTGTGTTCAGTACTTTGGTCCAGTATTGTGTTTAGTACTTTGGACCAGTATTTTGTTCAGGACTTTGGACCAGTATTGTGTTCAGTACTTTGGACCAGTATTGTGTTCAGTACTTTGGATCAGTATTGTGTTCAGGACTTTGGACCAGTATTGTGTTCAGTACTTTGGACCAGTATTGTGTTCAGTACTTTGGATCAGTATTGTGTTCAGTACTTTGGACCAGTATTGTGTTCAGTACTTTGGACCAGTATTGTGTTCAGTACTTTGGATCAGTATTGCGTTCAGTACTTTGGACCAGTATTGTGTTCAGTACTTTGGTCCAGTATTGTGGTCAGTACTTTGGTCCAGTATTGTGTTCAGTACTTTGGACCAGTATTTTGTTCAGTACTTTGGTCTAGTATTGTGTTCAGTACTTTGGACCAGTATTGTGTTCAGTACTTTGGACCAGTATTGTGTTCAGTACTTTGGACCAGTATTGTGTTCAGTACTTTGGAACAGTATTTTGTTCAGTACTTTGGTCTAGTATTGTGTTCAGTACTTTGGACCAGTATTGTGTTCAGTACTTTGGACCAGTATTGTGTTCAGTACTTTGGACCAGTATTGTGTTCAGTACTTTGGAACAGTATTTTGTTCAGTACTTTGGTCTAGTATTGTGTTCAGTACTTTGGACCAGTATTGTGTTCAGTACTTTGGACCAGTATTTTGTTCAGTACTTTGGACCAGTATTGTGTTCAGTACTTTGGAACAGTATTTTGTTCAGTACTTTGGTCTAGTATTGTGTTCAGTACTTTGGACCAGTATTGTGTTCAGTACTTTGGTCTAGTATTGTGTTCAGTACTTTGGACCAGTATTTTGTTCAGTACTTTGGTCTAGTATTGTGTTCAGTACTTTGGACCAGTATTGTGTTCAGTACTTTGGACCAGTATTGTGTTCAGTACTTTGGACCAGATCTGCATCACAGTCTCCGACACAGTTGTGAACAGAGCCTAAGCCAGAAGTGAATCCTGCAGAGAGGAGAAGTAAAAACTCTTCCTTTATAGCTGCCATTCCTTTTTGAATCCACTTCTGGCTTAGCCTTCCAAAAAAAACTGCAGAAAAACATTTTTTTCCCCAAAAACTGCTGAGTATGAACCCAACACAGTACTTTCTGCTCCATGAGCCCTAATATACTGATCCTACTATTTCTTCTGAACAATTATATAAAGTGCAGTAAGGCCACGTGCACACGTTCAGTATTTGGTCAGTATTTTCCCTCAGTATTTGTTCCACTCCTGATTTTGGCATACAATCAGAGGAAAAGTAGAATAGAAACATGTGCACCTTTTTTTTTTGCATTTTTCACCCAATCCTGGTTTTGCCTTAAAAATACTAAAGTAAAAAACTGACAGAATACTTAACGTGTGAACGTGGTCTAAACATGAATCCAATTTCCTTACGTTACTACTTGTGTCCACTAGATGTCGCCCTACCCACACTGCCAAGTGTCCGCTCCGTTCAAAAAATATCGGTTCCCTGCGTTACTTGAGAACGTCGCTAGATGTCACTAAAGAAAAAAAGAGAGATTTAGAGACTGCAAGCTTACTTGTAGCCTGCGGAGGTCACTAGTGAGACAACGCCTTATAGATGACACACAGACAGATACGGAAGCCGAGAGAGGACAGAAAGATCCGGGCGGGACACGAAGGAAACGACTTGTGTAAGGACAGGAGCAGACGATACAATCCGGGTGAGAACGGAGCATTGATTATACGTGCGGGCACCCGGGCTGCACAGATCGCTGAGGCCAGACAGCCCTGCACGACTGTGTACGGGGCAGTGCTCGTATAGACAGCTGGGCGAGTGCGGGGCTGTGAGTGTGTGTATATATATATATATATATATATATATATATATACATACACACTCTGTCTCTGTACAGGCGGGGGTTGTGTGTATATGTACATTACTCATGCACCCGTTAGACGATTTTGGGGTGTGCATGTGCAGGAGGGCGGGGGACCCAGACCATTTTGGACTTTGCAGTCTCCTCTCCCAGGCCAGGTCTTGGGGTGCACCTGATCCCCCATATGAGCAGACCCTGGGCATTCACAGAGCTCCTGTTATATTCCAGGGCTGGATCCTCGCACACAGGACGGATTATGGCTGTAAATGGATCCGGCAGAACCTGGAGACCATCATAATGCTGTCCTCTTCTGGATCCTCTGGCAGGACGGGTAGATAAAGGAAGTGTGCAGAACTGGAGCAGCTCTGAGCCCTCACACCAACTATTCCTGGGAAATAAATGGCATTTTCAGAACTTTTTTTTTTTTCCCTGAAAACTTTTCCCCATTGTTCAGATCTCTACACGACAATCCCAGGAAGGGAGGGCGAATGACAGCGACTGACCAGCCATCACAAGGAGAAGTATTGGAAATAATTGTGTCTGGTGTCGCAGACAGACGCTACATATTGTGTCCGGTGTCGCACGCAGACGCCACGTATTGTATCCAGTGTCGCGCTCACACACCTCGTATTGTGTCTGGCGTGGCACCGTCATCCTGTGGCTCTCTGAGTCCCGTTTATGGCTTTCATGATGATGAAAAAGAAGAAATTTAAGTTCCGAGTGGACTTTGAGCTGGATGAACTGTCATCGGTTCCCTTTGTGAATGGCATCCTGTTCTGCAAGATCCGCTTGTTGGATGGCGGCAGCTTCAGTGTGGAGTCCACCAGGTGAGCGACAATGAAACTGAGCTGTGGGAGCAGCGAGCGCAGCCATGAGTCCTGGGACATTAGGTAGATCCTTGGGGGGGATCTTATGGTCTAATAGGGGCCATTATCACTCCACTGGTGGCCAGTGAAAACCTTGTGTTCCTCTCAAGGGTGTGACTCATGACTATGCCTTTGCAGCCAGGTTGACCACTCTAGGAGACGTTTTTGTGTAGCCAGGCATTACTTCTAGTAGTTTGTAGGCATTTTGTCATTATGAATGTTGGGCAGAGCCATGATTTCAAATATCTCTGCCCGATATAGTGAAAGTGGTCAGTAAGGCCTGGTTCAGACGAGTGCATTTCATGGACCACTTATGGACCACAATGCCTGAACTGACAGCAGATCTGCCAACCCAAACGTGCAGCATTATGTGTCTGAGACTATAGGTTCTGGTCGGAAGACCCTCAGTCAATCGGGTTATTGCTATATGTGGACTGTGAAATCCGCCTGTATGGACTCGGCCCAACGCCTCTGCTCTGTGCAGCCACCCATTAGGTGGCCTCTGAGGGAGGCTGTTGGGGTTACATGATACAGCATGGTGTCCTCTTCCTGTGCTCCAGTAGATATGAAGGGGAATCATTTGGTCTTTGTGCCCCCCTACTATTTGGACAGAAGATTAGCGAAGCCCCTTTTATTACTGCTATTTAGTAATGGTCTGGCCATGTGCCGTGACTCTGTAGAGGGCAGCAGGCTAGCATGGGCCCTGGTTGTGGACATATTAGCCAGCTCTCCTCACAATATGTCTGCAGTGTGCGGATTCCTGTACGTGTCTAATCTCCATTTATAAAGGGAGCAGTTTGAAGAAGAGATGATTCAGCACAGAGTTGTGGTTTATTGTGCCCATTTCCTCAGTGTTATGACTCTGCGGGGTTGTCCACTACTATATCAATCCTCAGGATAGGTCATTTAATATAAGTTCGGTGGGGGTCTGACACCTGGCACCCTCACCGAGGATCGGAGCAGGTACCCATGCACCAATTTATTTGTTACCCACGGATTCCATTAACAAAGCCCCTCTATCCTCACTCACATATAATTAGTGATGGTTCCCTTGTAGCCCAGCTCCTTGATTTGTAGCTTGTTTCCTTGAAGTGTGAGGTAATCTAATATACACACCCTGTACTTCAGTGATTTACATTTCTATTTCTTTCCTTCCCCATGCTTTACACTGCAGCGGTTTGTTCATATAAACCCAAAGCTATCTCAGGGGGCAGCAATCATTAACAGATCTCTTCTTGTATAATCTCTGAGCTACCCTAACATGGACCTCGGCATGGTGGGCACGTTCTGGGGCTGCCTGAACCCTCTTGATGCATCGGCTTAGTTCTGGTTAGATGCATCCGTACTATGTTTGATTATTAATGTCTGTGTGCTATCCGTATGTCTATCTGTATGGCATACCGTTTTTAGGTGAACAATTTAAAAAAATAATAGAGGCCAGAGGCCAAATACAGTCTCCTGTCTCTATAATAGTGATGGCTCTGTGAAAAATGCATAGGGGATGCTAACCTGTATGTCATCCAATCTTTATGCACCAATTGACTTATGGGTGAATCTGATCCAGAATACGGATCATGATAGTGCATGCAGCAATTTTTTTGGGAGGGTTATTCACGCTGACCACCTGTCTGCTTGTAAAAATCACATTGACTTACATTGACCCATGTGCTATTCGGCAATACACGGACAAACAATACATCATTTCCTATGTGACTGCGTCGTCCATGGTGTCTGGTGATGGCTGCATCGTGCAGGCGCAGAACGCTCACCGATGTGCCTGCATGATGTCACTAAAAACGTAGATGTCAGACATTCACAGTTTGGAGAAGAGACTTGATGGGCTTTGTGTGTTTTTTATTCATTCATACAACTTATTTCATCGTCTGATTTTTCATTCTAAAAAAAAATGTGCTTATTGATATTAATTTTGAACTTATTTTTATATGTACATATTTCCATTTGTGGTCTGTATGTCTATTGGGACCATTTTTTTAATCCTTATGGTAAATATGTTTTAGATAGATCTGACAAAGACATGAACAGTCTATAATTTTGGTCCACTCCTCTTTGCAGATCATGTCTAAATCATTCAGATTTTGAGGCTGTCGCTTGGCAACTTGGAGCTTCAACTCCCTCCATAAGTTTTCTATGGGATTAAGGTCTGGAGGCGCTAGGCCACTCCATTACCTTACTGTGCTTCTTTTTGAGCCACTCCTTTGTTGCCTTGGCTGTATGTTTTGGGTCCTTGTCTTGCTGAAAAACCCAGCCACGACCCATCTTCAATGCTCTTACTGAGGGAAGGAGGTTGTTGGCCAAAATCTCGCGATACATGCCCCCATCCATCCTCCCTTCAGTACGGTGCAGTCATGTCCCCTTTGCAGAAAAGCACCCGCAAAGTATAATGTTTCCCCCACCATGCTTCATGGTTGGGACTATGATCTATCTATCTATCTAATCTATCTTCTGTTTCTTGCCTCTAATGGCAATTTTTAACCAGACGTCAGAGTGGTGTTGTGCAGGCTGTGATTTATATAAATGTACAGAGTCCTACTTTGCTTCTGTACTATTCTAAGGGAAGGGTCAGACGGCCGTATAACACGGACAACTATTGCATCGCAATGCTCTGACTGGCCATCAGCTCTCGACCTGAGCAGGACAACTTGTATTTCTTAGCAGCTATCCTGCTTGGGTCGGGAGAGCCGCCGGCCAGTCCGGGCATTGCGTTGTGATCCCCGCCTGAGTTATATGGCCATCTGACTCTTCCCTAAAATGGGCCTGTTGCCCATGACAGGGTTGGTGTGCTATTCGTTTTATCCATTTGTGGGTGTTGCTTATATGGCTGTAAATTGGAAATGAAAGTCGACTGTGTGAATAAGCTTTACATTTCTAGTCTTTTGGTTTTTACCCGAAGTTTGGGCAGAACCCTCAGTTAGGCCCCCGTAACACATATGATTTTTACATACATATTCTATCTGTGTATGTGTTTTTGTCCCAAGTCCTGCATGCAAGTCTCTGACATTGAGCAGCTCGCGGACGGCGTCCTAGTTTTTTTTAGTGTTGTTTGGTTTTCACTGACTGATGGGAGACACTTGAAAAATTTCAATGTTTGGGGGTTTTTTTTGCTTATGAGAAAAACTGATGAAATACTGATGCTAAAAAAAAAGACCCAATACTGATGAAGAACAGATCCAAGACACACAATTGGTCCATTTTTCACATACCACAAAAAAAAAATTATAGACTTGTGAAACCGACTTTATAATAAAAATGTGGGTGTTCTTATTAGAAGAATCCCTGTCAGATGTTTAAGGAAGGAAGTGAAGAAGGCCGCCATGATGAGGCCATCGTTGCCGGGCAGCGGCAGTGTTGTGTCTGCGGCACACGACCTCTGCGTGTGACTGTCTCGTGGCCACAGGGCTGACGCTGACTATCTGCTTCATCTGTGGAAAAAGGAAGGAATCTGCTCTGCTGTGACTCCTGAGGAAGCGATGAGTCAGGCTCTGACGCCATGTCCTACATTGGCCGGTACTCAACAGTTTTGTTTAGTTGCCATGAGCAACCAAAAGGGCCACAACCACATCTGCCGCCGGATGTGATGCAGAGGGGGCTGAGCTGCACCAATCAGTATTCTCCCGCTTTGGGGGGCCAGCTGTGTATGGAGTCTGACTGGCAATGCTTCATGGGAAAAGTATGGCAGAGACAGGAGGAGGCCTCCCTGTAAGCCAAACCTTCGACTCCTCAATTTCCACAACTCCAACTCCCTCATACATGGCTCATGTTTAAGTGATAAATTTACTGCAGCACAGATTCATCTCAGCTAAAAGTCTAGACCCTTAGATCAGGAATAGGGCAGACATTTATAGGACATTTCATAACTTTCCCAAATTCTTATGAAAAAATATTCCCCACAAACTGCATTGAACTACTGTACCCAATTTATTATATATTTTAGGAGTTGGAGTCGGTCCATTTTATACTGACTCCACAGGCCTGCCTGTAAGTCAGCACTAGCCGTGCAGCGTGATCAGGGATGGCAGCCGCGCCTGACACCATGTTGGGGAATATCCCTGGTCTCATTGTCATTTGCATATGCTGTTACTGACGCCCTGAATACATCACCTAATAAAGGTGTCAGCAGGAGGCTTCTGTAAGGAAGAACCTAATTACCTGGACTTTACTATGGGATTTATGGGAATTGTCCATTTTGAGGTTCCAGAAAAGAGTGTGCCCCATTCATTAATGTCACTCTTGATTAATTAATTAATGAGTCCACTCATTGCGTGACTGAAGGGTTTTCTGAGATTGGAAACTAAATAAATCCACTCCCCCTTAACCAGCATCTAGCATCCTGCTTGGTACTTTGCAATTGCTTTTTATATATAATTTTTTTTTTTTTTTTGCAGAGAGGTTGTTCAAGCAAACTGCGTCCACTGGAGGAAATGTTTTTCATTCATGTGTAAGATGAGTGCGAGCGCGGCCTCTGGTATCCTGGACCCGTGTATCTGCAGAGTATCTGTGCGCAAGGTAAGACCACTCCACCGACATGATAAAGCGGGAGCGAGTACTGACATCAGGGACCCTCCCCCCGATCCTGAGAACCAGGTGTGAATACAGCCGTGGGTGATCGCACACCCCCTCTCCATTCATTTATAAAGGTGTACCAGAGAGCAGGTGAGTGCTGCATTCAGTTGTCTCCGGCGGTCCCATTAACAATGACCACCTTTCCATTCACTCAGGGCTCTTCAGAGCACTGATTCTCAGGATCAAGAAGTTTGCCCCTAGCCTATCTGTCTGGGATAACTTCCAAACTTGGGAATACCCCTTTAAGACTCCATCCATAATATAATGGTGACCCACGGACGTAATTGACTTTTACTGGCGTACATCATGTTTCTGTAGCGTCCATTGTTCCGACAGCAAGAACAGCTGTGTGCTGCACAATGTTTTCTGTCAATAGTGACCGATACCTGAATGTCCTGGTGTGTGTGTGTGTGTGTGTGTGTGAACAAAGCCCTAGTGTTGTGTGCAATGTCTTAATGCTTCACGTTACATGTATAATTCATTGGTGTTTTATCTCTTACTTGTTTCAGGAGCTTAAAGGCGGAAAAGCCTATGCAAAGGTAAAATGCTTATTACTAGTCAAATCCTTCTTCTTTTGTATTTTTTTTTTTAATTTGCATTTAAAGGGGTGGTCCAGAATCACAACACAGTACCGATTCCCAGGATAGGCAATAGATTGCTGATCACTAGGTTTCTCGCCATTGGGACCACCCCAGATCACAGCAACGACAGTCCGGAGGCCCCAGCTTTAGTTGTGTATCCTGCATGCATATTTGTCACTCCATTCTAAGTCTATGGGACTGACGGAGATGTTCAAGCACTGTACTCTGATTTCTCCATCTGTCCCATAGACTTAGAAGGGAGGGCAGTGCACGTCTGGGACCTAGAGTCTAAAGTGGCCCGAAATACTTCCCCATATGAGGAGACCAGTTCTATAAGTTCCCTAGTATCGGTTGGTAGTCTTGGACTGATTTTTGCATTGGGTCAGTTTGTGTAGCGTTTCGCTAATTTTGGTGCCTTTTCATTCATGAATCAGCCGCTGTTTCTGAACATTTTTGTAGAACGTTACTTTTCTGCTTACAGCACTGTCTGTTTTTGTTTTTTAGCTCGGCTTTGCAGACTTGAATCTTGCAGAGTTTGCTGGATCGGGCAACACCGTTCGGAGATGTCTGTTAGAAGGATACGACACCAAAAACACCAGGCAAGATAACTCCATCCTAAAGGTTAGTAGTGGCCATAAGCCTGAGGTGTCCCGTGCTATGACAGTGGTATAGATGGAGGACTCGACCATTGCAGAAGACAGGGAGCCCATACAGCTGTCACTGTGCTGCTGCCAATTATCTGTTTTCCTGTTTGCCCTGAGTCATTTTTCCGTCCCTGCACTGAGATGATTTCTATTGCATTTGATGACCTTATAGATTATTACATTACAGCTCGGCACAGAAACAGTCCTGCTTCTTATCACATTATTGGGTTATGTCGGTTTTCACTTTAGCATCTTTTGTCCGTTTCTATTAACTCTCTTGGGCAGAACCCAAAGTATTGATTTATATATAACGTTTCCAGTAATCAGTGTCATTCTTATTTGCATAATTTTTACATTTACGACTATCTTATAGTTGTATTATCTGTGGCGCATATTGGAGAGGTATTTCTAAGATACCACAGGGTACGGCACAGATGTTTGACAGACCCTGGCCCATCTCTGAGACCATTATGCATATTAGAACTAGAATCCTCTGAACCAAAGGTTGAGTCCAAGAATGAAAGAAGAGGTGGCCATGTATGTGCTCGACTCTCTCCGAAAATTCTATGGGAGTTAATAAAACCCATGAGTACGATTATTCGACTATGTCCATAACTTCCATAGAGAATACCAAAGACATGCGCTGCCTCTTCTCTATTTACTCTCCTCCTGGATGCACTGGCCCGTGTTCATCTTACCGTTTGGGTCACAGGACTCCTGTTCATTACGTTGGTGAGTCCCACATCTATCAGTAGATGGGCCACAATGGATAGTCAATAGATAATTCCCCGGGTATCCAACAAATGTCTTTGTCAGTGATACCCATTTTAGTTAAATGTTAAAGGCTGGTTCAACAAGTGAGCAAGTTGTGCCAATATTAAGCATATGAAAGTTTATTCACAATCACAGCGCTACTTGTAGAATTAAAGGGGTTGTCCACTACTTGGACAACCACTTCTCCATCCCTATGCTTGCCCCCAGTAAAATAATAACACTTACAGTGGTGGCCAAAAGTATTGGCACCCCTGCAATTCTGTCAGATAATACTCCGTTTCTTCCTGAAAATGATTGCAATCACAAATTCTTTGGTGTTATTATCTTCATTTAATTAGCTTGAAAGGAAAAAACACAAAAGAGAATGAAGCAAAAATCAAATCATTGATCATTTCACACAAAACTCTAAAAATGGGCCAGACAAAAGTATTGGCACCCTCAGCCTAATACTTGGTTGAACAACCGCGTCCGGTAACCATCAATGAGTTTCTTACAATGCTCTGCTGGAATTGTAGACCATTCTTCTTTGGCAAACTGCTCCAGGTCCCTGATATTTGAAGGGTGCCTTCTCCAAACTGCCATTTTGAGATCTCTCCACAGGTGTTCTATGGGATTCAGGTCTGGACTCATTGCTGGCCACCTTAGAAGTCTTCAGTGCTTTCTCTCAAACCATTTTATAGTGCTTTTGGAAGTGTGTTTTGGGTCATTGTCCTGCTGGAAGACCCATGACCTCTGAGGGAGACCCAGCTTTCTCACACTGGGCCCTACATTATGCTGCAAAATTTGTTGGTAGTCTTCAGACTTCATAATGCCATGCACACGGTCAAGCAGTCCAGTGCCAGAGGCAGCAAAGCAACCCCAAAACATCAGGGAACCTCCGCCATGTTTGACTGTAGGGACCGTGTTCTTTTCTTTGAATGCCTCTTTTTTTCCCTGTACACTCTGTTGATGCTTTTTCCCAAAAAGCTCTACTTTTGTCTCATCTGACCAGAGAACATTCTTCCAAAACGTTTTGGGCTTTCTCAGGTAAGTTTTGGCAAACTCCAGCCTGGCTTTTTTTATGTCTTGGGGTAAGAAGTGGGGTTTTCCTGGGTATCCTACCATACAGTCCCTTTTCATTCATACACCGACGGATAGTACGTGTTGACACTGTTGTACCCTCGGACTGCAGGGCAGCTTGAACTTGTTTGGATGTTAGTCGAGGTTCTTTATCCACCATCCGCACAATCTTGCGTTGAAATGTCTCGTCAATTTTTCTTTTCCGTCCACATCTAGGGAGGTTAGCCACAGTGCCATGGGCTTTAAACTTCTTGATGACACTGCGCACGAAAGACACAGGATCATTCAGGTCTTTGGAGATGGACTTGTAGCCTTGAGATTGCTCATGCTTCCTCACAATTTGGTTTCTCAAGTCCTCAGACAGTTCTTTGGTCTTCTTTCTTTTCTCCATGCTCAATGTGGTACACACAAGGACACAGGACAGAGGTTGAGTCCACTTTAATCCATGTTAACTGGCTGCAAGTGTGATTTAGTTATTGCCAACACCTGTTAGGTGCCACAGGTAAGTTACAGGTGCTGTGAATTACACGAATTAGAGAAGCATCACATGATTTTTCAAACAGTGCCAATACTTTTGTCCACCCCCTTTTTTAGGTTTGGTGTGGAATTATATCCAATTTGGCTTTAGGACAATTCTTTTTGTGTTTTTTCATTGAAGACAAATTAAATGAAGATAATAATACCAAAGAATTTGTGATTGCAATCATTTTCAGGAAGAAACTGAGTATTATCTGACAGAATTGCAGGGGTGCCAATACTTTTGGCCACCACTGTATACTCTCCTCCGGTTCCGACACTGTTCCAGTGGTGTTGGCTCTGGCTCTAATGACATTGTCACGCAATCCATGTTGCCAATTAGCGGCTGCTTCACTCTCCTCTCCTATGGACATAATTGATATCTGGAGGAGGTGTTGGAGCAGCCGCAGCTCTGACTTTCTCCAGATGCCAACTATGTCCGTAGTAGAGGAGCGTGAAGCTGCCGCTGCTTGACCTCAGTGATTGTGTGACATAAGTATGTCAAGGGAGCACTGGGAGAGCTAGTGCCGACACCACTGGAATGGCACTGCAGGTGAGTGTAAGTGTTGGCCTTCAGGTGAGTATAAGTGTTTTCTGGGGGGAACATGGGGATGTCTGAGTAGTGGACAACATCTTTAATGTAACCCACGCACACATATATAAAATGATCTGCCAGCAGGATCTTATGCAGTATATAGAAGTGGTGAGTAGTGTTGAGCGAGTATGTTCTATTAACCCTTTCGGCGAGTATGCTTGGGCCGAGCTCCGAGTATTTACAGCTGCTCGGTGATGTGTTTGAATTGCTCCCGTGACCATGATTTGTGACTGTTTGACAGTTTTATTACATGTAAGGAATGTCTATTTCTTACACATTCCTCACATGTAATAAAGCTGTCAAACAGTTGCAAATCATGCACACGGGAGCGATTCAACCATATCACCGAGCAGCTGTAAATACTCGGAGCTCGGCCCGAGCGTACTCGGACAGAACATACTCGCTCAACCCTAGTGGTGAGTAACTGGCTTGTTATACTGCTTTTAATTATGAACACCACAAAACACAATTAATATGTGTACGTGACATCCACTTCAGGTAGCCATCATTATAAGGCTGCAGAAAAATCTATTTTATATGACGTAAGACAAGCGGACTCAGGTTGTGAAATGGCCTTCACTGGTAATATATACCTGTAGTGAAAACCAAAAGGATTTGTGCTCATTACATTCAGAGACATTCATTGCCTGGTCTGATCATTAGGAGGATAAGTTTCCTGTCCAGCGTCTCATGTATTTGGCGCCTCTCGACTTATAGAGTCGGGGTCCTGAGCAGTGGATCCATGTGGCTTAATAGGGTGGTAATCAATGATTTGTAGAGCTTAAGAGCAGCTCATCTAAATAATCTGATTAGTCTTTTTAAGTTTTTTTTTTTTTGGTGCAAGTCTCCTTATTTATGAGTCTTTGGAATAAGGAATTTCATATCTCCAGATTTCACACAACAAGCTACATACATTAAAGGAGTATTCTCTCCTCAAGTTTGATCTCTGGGCTTTCCCCCCCAATCCTGAGACCCAGGACTCTCCTTAATGGGACCACCACTGATGGCTGATCTTTAACATTCCCATAAGAATGAATCCTATGGATAGGGTATAATTACAAACTAGAGAATACCATTTTAAAGCATTATTGCCAAGGCAGTAAGTTTTGCCACATTCCTATCGCAGTGGTTGGACCCCCCCCCCCCCCCAGCAATCCCAAGAACTGGACATGGGACTCTAACCAGGCACTGCAGAGTGCCCTCTTGAAAGTAGGTGTGCATGCTCAACCTTTGCTCTATTCCTTGTCATGGGACTGCCAAAAATACTGAGCACTGTACTTGGCTTCCTCTCGCAGACCATAGTTATTGCGTAGAGCAGAGGTTTAGCATCCATATGTCTTCTCCATCCAGGAGGGTGTTCTACACCCATTTGTGGTGCCCCTTTCTCGTGATTGCTGGGAGTCTTAGCGCTTTGACCCCCAGCAATCAGTAAATTATCCCCAATCCTATGGTTGGGAATAACTTACTATCTTTGGGAAAAAAAAAATTAAATAGATCTCTTAGATCTGCTAAGTAGATGAGCAGCTGGAGCAGGGCAGTGCGAACTTCCTCATCTGTCACTCGCTCCATCTTGGGTGCCTGTTGTTGTTGTTGTTGTTTGGACATTGCGGGGCCTAGTATTGACAAATGGTTACTGAGCCCCCGCTACCCAATGCAGGCTAGGAAAGTCGGCTCTGCCCTGGCTTGGCTGCCAAACGGTAGCAACGTGGACCAGGATCTTGCTAATCCTTTTGATCTACTCTGCTGATGAGGCTGGTGTACTTTACTTTAAACATCTATGTAAGAATGGCTATTTAATCTTTCAAGAAAGCTCCCGTCCCCCCCTATATTAGATGAAGCTTTCCACAGTGCAGATCTCTTATAGTAATGGTAATGACCGATCCTCTGATTAACTCACGGCTCTCCAGGGCTGTCAGGTCATTGACCGTAATCAGTCCACTTTCAGCTTGTGGAGGCAAATGGTAAATGATGTGTTAATAGGGCTGGATTGGGTCACACCTGTAATACATATTCATGGGGCACAGTGGCGTTTTCCGATTATCCTACAGTGATCTGTGCAGATACAGACTGGCAATATGCAGACTGGTGCCGTTTTAGGAAAACCTGATAATCCACTTTCTATTTAGCTGATGAATACAAGAGTCCCGGGGAGTAAATTGCTCCCAGTGTAAACCCTGCGCTCCGCAGCCGAGCCTCCGATCTGCCATCATTCCAGGAATGTGAGGAGATCATTGTGCATTATTACATCGGCCTCTTCCTGGCTAATGCACTTACAGCTGCGGGATGGAAACCCTTTTGCAGTCGTTCCTGTTGCTGTTATAGCTTTCAAGCTCATCCGGGAGGGACGGTATCAAAATGTATTATTCCTAAAAGCTGTGGACAGAGAGCGCTGTGCTTTTCCATTGTTTCACCAGCTGGTTTTTATTACATCTTCTAGGAGAATAACAGGATGTGAGCCCGGGCTGCTGTGCGATGATTGTAGCAAGCTTATGTAGTGGTGGTTTTTCCCTGGAAATTACTAACTTGGGTCTGTGCACACTTTGCTTATTTGTCACAAAATCTGAATGGCTTCCTGATGCCAGCAAAGCGACTGAGAATCCTGACGTCTCGTTCACACGTTGCTCATTTGTGACTTGCAGATGTAAATCTACAACATGTCAATTCATTAGTGTTTTTACAGCAGATTTCACCTATACTAATGAGTGTGGAAAAATCTGCAACAAAAAAAAATGCACCTATTTTACCTTGTGTTTTTCTTGCCCCAAATACTTAACATTTGCACATACCCTAATCGATATCACTGCATTTTATACAGAAAATTGACTATTAGGGCCCAAATCATTATTGCATTTGCACTTTTTTTTGGCTACTTTTTTGTGTTTTTTTTCACCTGTTTTTCATTTGTGCCTTTTTTAATGACTTTTATATGTGTTTCCCTGTTGTTGTTTATTTATTTTTTTTTTTAAGAAGTTGTCCACTACTAGGACAACCGCTTCTCAATCTGAATGTTTGCCCCATTAAAAATAAAAACACTTCCGTACCGACACCATTCCAGCAGTGTCAGCACTGGCTCTCCCGAGGCTCATGTGAAGTTGTGTCATGTCACATGAGCCCTGCGTCCAATCAGTGCTGGCGCAAAAGTCAGGACTGTGACTGCCGCTCACTCCGAAGGTGAGGAGAGTGACTCCAGCATTGATTGGGCGCAGGTTTGACGTCCAGGTCTTGGAGTCAGTAAGCCGAACCTCCGACTCCACGACTCCGATTCTACAGCACTGGTCACTACTGAGCGTGTACATAAAGTGCAGCACAGATTCATCTCGACCAAAAGCAGTGATCCTTAGATCAAGAACAGACATTCATAGGACATTTCATAACTTTCCCAAATTCTTATGAAAACATTTACAGCACATCCTGTATTGTACTGCTGTACCCAATTTCTTATATATTTTAGGAGTCGGAGTCCGTCCATTTTATACTGACTCCACCAAAATGGACACAGACTCCACAGCCCTGCTCACGTTATGGCACAACCTCATTTGAGCCCCGGGAGAGCCAGTGCCGATACTGCTGGAAGAGCACTGACAAACATTCAGATTGAGAAGGGGTTGACCTAGTAGTGGACAGTTCCTTTAAAATCAATTTTTTTTTAAATTTGGCAAAATATTGAGAGAGCATTTTTTATTTTTCACAAAATTCATAAAGCAGGTGCAATTTTTAGTATAGTATAGAAACGTCAATGAATGCCGCATGACAGAAAAAGAAAAGTAACTTGGGCCCTTAATTTTCTCCTTTATCCAATCTATATATAAATCTACATGTGACTTTATAGGATAATTCACAACATTTGGCTTTTTAGCTTCAGCTTATAGGTGGTTTTAAATCCAAAAGTTTTTTTCTTTAAAACCACTTTTTTAGGATTCTAATTTGAACACCTCTAAAAAAAAAAAAAAAAAAATCAACACTGCCAATAGTCTAACCTGCTCAGTCAGTGTGTACAGCTCCTGCTCAGTGTGTACAGCTCCTGCTCAGTGTGTACAGCTCCTGCTCAGTGTGTACAGCTCCTGCTCAGTGTGTACAGCTCCTGCTCAGTGTGTACAGCTCCTGCTCAGGCTGTTTGCAAAACGTTTTAATTTTTCATTGTAGATATTTTTAAAAAATAACAAACCGTAGTTGTAAAGGCGGACAGGCCTTGAAGCTATTTTTGCTAGACTTCTCCTTTTCAAATGTCCTATTAAAGGGTAAATCTAGCATGGTAGAAGGTATTTTAAAATATAACTTTTAATGATTATATAATAAAAATGGCCAATGGCGAAATAAAAATAGACAATAGACACGATAAACCAACAAACGACACACACATAGACATTTAGTCACAAACCCATGGGGGCGAGGGTGGAATTACCCAATATTACAACCCCCCAGCAATAAGGCAGTGACATGTAAATAAATGAGAAAGGAACAATCTCACCGATAGTTGGAGTATAGCCTTACTCAAAGCACAAGAGGATCCCCACTTGGCTGGTTACTTCATCCAGAGAGGTACAATCCACAGAAGAGATACAAACAAATGGGGGGGAAGACTACCCACACATTACCCATAAAGCGATATCTCATGTATAAATAGGTGAGCCAGGGATCTATTGCACATGTCCCAAAAAGTTTCCCATTCCCTACGCGCTTCGTTAGTCACTCATCAGGGGATAGTGAGGAAATAGGGGACCGCTGTATAAGCACAGCATGATAGGATTCCCAAAAACAAAATACAAAAGGGAATTACATGTGCTGCATGCTCAGATAATAGGTGGCGTTTTAAATATGCTCACTTTTAGCGCCAATTACAAACAAACAAACATCACTTCCGGTGCGCTATGTGACGCACCACAGTGTTCATGTGACCAGACTGAAGGCGCAGGTAATGACAAGGTAAATCGTTCCACGCTGGAACGCATCACCGATCAAGGAGGAACCGGAAGGGGCGGGACAAACATGTAACATCCGGTCCACTGCGCTCCAGCATGGAACGCATAGGTCAGGTATCACGCGGCAGTGACAGCACTGCGTCACTTCCGGTGCGCTATATGGCGCGCCACAGTGCTAATATAACCGAACTATATACGAAGGCACCAACAAAGCGATGCGTTCCAAGGTGGAACGCATCGCCAAACCATGAAACCGGCTCACTGCGCTCCAGTGTGGGGACGCACCTGCAAAGTCCCACACATGTCACCACCATATTGATGATGGGAAGCGCAACTAACATATACCTGCGCTCCATAAAGAACACCAACCATGTATACACTCAATTGAGGCGCCATTACCATGACAGCCACCACTATAAGGGGGTGAAAGAAGAAAGAGAGCATCACATAGATACAGTAGAGGTATAAATTCATGTCTATAAATATGGCTATTATAGCAATCTATAAAATAAGCCATAATGCCTAATCAAAAATGCAAAGACAGATCATCTCAAGAATTCATAGAAATCCAAGGGTAGAAATAGCAATGCTATATAATTACAAAAACACCCTAATAATTTAAGTAAACGGAATCCTACAACCCAGGATATAACACAACCGGGGGAGGACAAAGTATTTTTTAACGTGGTAGTTGAGGTGGGCCAATTGGCCAAGGGTCATGAATAATCATAAAAAAATCCTAAAATTGGCAGGCACACCGATGGATGAATTGGAGAAAAAGAAAAAAGAAAGGAAGGCCCTAGTGTACCCTAGTTCAACTATTCTGGCAACCTACCTGACAGCGGAGGTTGGCACCCTAAGGGAAAACGAGAATGGCGCCCCCGCTCCACGACGGCTCTCCCTAAATATCCTTGATAGGCCCTAAGGTTAAGGGAGATAGATTTAAAGGAAACAACCAAAGGTTAAAGTCTCATTGAGGCCAAGTGGGGATTGGGTTTTGAGATAGAAAATCCACCTGGTCTCACCTTGGCGCTAAAAGTGAGCATATTTAAAACGCCACTCATTATCTGAGCATGCAGCACATGTAATTCCCTTTTGTATTTTGTTTTTGGGAATCCTATCATGCTGTGCTTATACAGCGGTCCCCTATTTCCTCACTATCCCCTGATGAGTGACTAACGAAGCGCGTAGGGAATGGGAAACTTTTTGGGACATGTGCAATAGATCCCTGGCTCACCTATTTATACATGAGATATCGCTTTATGGGTAATGTGTGGGTAGTCTTCCCCCCCATTTGTTTGTATCTCTTCTGTGGATTGTACCTCTCTGGATGAAGTAACCAGCCAAGTGGGGATCCTCTTGTGCTTTGAGTAAGGCTATACTCCAACTATCGGTGAGATTGTTCCTTTCTCATTTATTTACATGTCACTGCCTTATTGCTGGGGGGGTTGTAATATTGGGTAATTCCACCCTCGCCCCTGTGGGTTTGTGACTAAATGTCTATGTGTGTCGTTTGTTGGTTTATCGTGTCTATTGTCTATTTTTATTGAGCCATTGGCCATTTTTATTATATATTCATTAAAAGTTATATTTTAATATACCTTCTACCATGCTAGATTTACACTGATATGGTTGGTAGTCCAAATCCTACATTTTTTTTGTCCTATTAAAGGGGTTGTCTCTGCTGTCCTAATATAACATATTGACTGCTCACCTGACGTCATGTAAAGAGTGCAGCAGCCAGTCAGGGAGCTCTTCAGCAAGGCATTTTATCTATGCAGGCAGAGCTGCTGAGCTCTCTGATTGGCTGCTGGGCTGTCGACTTGCCGACAGTGCTTCAGCCAACAGTAGACATCAGGAGCAATGGTAAATGTTCCCACATTACAATTATACCTACAGGTGTGCTAGCCCCTGTTTTTGGCTTTGCTTTAGTTTTTTTGCACTTAGTGTATTTGGGGATGTGGCCACCCCCCTTGGGCTGTGCACCTTATATACTCTGCTCTCCACAGGCAGGTTTAAACATAGGTCAGGGTCAGCCCCCGTCTATTTTATTTTAAGGCCTGCTGGCACGTAGTGATGTGAGTTAGCAAGAATAGGGACTATTCTGTTTGGGTACACCTTGCCGTGGTGGGATGGCTTTTATACTTTTTTTTGATTGAAAAAAAAAATGGCAACAAAGTACCTTTTTATATTTTTTACATAATGCGATTTACTTAGTGCAATTTTTTTATGCATTTTTCTTCTAGTTTATATTTGTGACACATAAGGATGATTATCTGAGACTGGTAGAGTTGAAACTAGATGTGCAGTTGGCCAAGCGGTCAAAAACTCTGGCCACCCGCGGTCACCAGTGGCTGCAAGATTTAGTTTTGGTCTCACCCTGTAATTGAGCACAAGTTTTGTATCTCATTTACAGCAAATAAATTACAGACAAATTTGATGTGCATCTTTATTTGGTTTTATAAGGAAGAGCAAAAATGTGATAGGGAAACACAGTAAGCCATCTGGCTGTGCTTGGAAATATTTGCTTCATACCCAGCTCTTATGATGTCTCCATACTTCTGCAGAGACGGAACTTTGTCCTTTTACCTTTCCGATTTTGCTTTTCTATATGTACCTGATTTTTGCCTGTAGGTTGGAATCTCTATGCAGCTCATGTCCGGAGACCCCTGCTTTAAAACGTGAGTTACTCCTATTTATAAAGAAATACATTGTACTGACAAAACTGTCCATCAGATATGTGAAGAAGTGTCAATTAAACCATGGATCTTGTAGATGCAGCATTATACAGGGTTCAGACTCTTTTCCTTCTGCACACAGACCAATTTAAGTTAGTGGCACAATTCTATAAAATGTTTTTGCACAAGATCATGCAGCATGCACTAGTCAGGTCTAATTTGAGGACTATATGTGCCCATTGAACTTAAGGGGCGTGCAAAAAAAATGAGACCATGCGGACAAAATATCCATATGGTATCTGTTTTTAATGGAACCATTGGAAAAGTGACTCAGAAAACTAAACTGATGTCAAAAACAGACAAACAGGTCACCTACGGATATAATTTTGGCACATACTAAGCTCTATGCTAATAAAGACTTTCGCTTGTTTTTTTTGTTTTTGTTTTTTTCTGGCGCATATAAACTTAGCCCTATCATTGTTTCTCCTGCATTTTCCCTCCAAATGTTGGTTAACAAAGCTTAATCTGTCAGCAGGATTTTCCCTGCAAACTATTTATATGTACATGTAACTCTTTAAAAGACCAGTCAGTCCATACCTTTCCATGGCCGATCCATTCCTCCATTACTGAGAAATCCGCCTTTGAATTGATATGCAAATTAGGCTGAAGAGCTATTTTATAGAACTGAAGCCTCTGTCACTCCAGCTCTATCCCCCACTAAACGCCGCCTCCTCTTGATGCTTTTGCTGTTATCACTCGTGGTCAGGATATCTTATGGACAACCTCTATGATGTGTGAAGTCAGGCAGCAGGAGGAGGTGGCGCTGGGTGGGGAATAGAGCTGGAGTGACAGAGGCTTTAGATCTACCATAGTCCTTTAGCCTCATTTACCTATCAATTCAAACCCAGATTTCTCAGTGATGGAGGAACGGACTGGCCATGTAAAGGTATTGCTGGCCTTGTGTTTTGAAAGAGACAGATTCCACAGCAAAACACTAAACTACTAAATGCAATGAATAAGCAAAATTCCTTGTAGAAATAGAATCAAAATCACTGATTAGGGAATGAAAAATATTAGAAAAATCTTTATAAATATCTGTGATGTCTGCCATTTTGGTGTCCCAATAATAAATTGATTACTGGTTGTCTTTTTGCTCGGACCCCCAGGGTTTACCTGTGATCTGGTATCCAGTGTTATGTTCCTGTGCAGCGTCACCATATGGGAGATTTAACATTCAGTGGCTCCTGTTGAAGTCAGTGGGATAGTGCACAGATGTGTGGGTTCTGCAGAGAATAAGAGAACCTTATTATTTTACCCTACTCATCTCTGGGTAAATGATCAGTCCCTACCTGGTTTAGCAGTAATCAGCAATGATCATGTCCTCTTTGGTCTCCAGGGCACCCTCCACTGCCACCTCAATTGCAATCCCTGGAGATTCTGACTCTTTGCATGAAGACCGGAAAGGACGAGAGACTTTAAAGCTTCACTTGGGAGTTTCCGGTATGTACAACATTTATTTTCCTAATGTATGCTTATTCATTTTCTAGCTAATTACTTGCCTGTTGTGTGCTTAGCGTGTTCTCTTTTTAATGTAACGTACATCTATATTATTTTAAGACCTTTCATCAAAGAGCGCATCCGTCCCTGACGAGCTTGGAGCATGTGGACATTCCAGGACGTCGAGTTACGCCAGCCAGCAATCTAAAGCATCAGGTACCAGCACTATATACTGATAAGGACAACGGAGGGTTTGTCATTACCCTCACTGTGGTGGGAGTATGTCCCCATTATAGAGCAGTGGGGTAGATAAGAAATGATTGGGCATCTCATTTACCTGTGCATTGGTGTAAAATCTGTAAGGGTTTATAGTACTATGATTTGGATGAGATGTTACAGATCTTTTCCACCCTCTAAAGATTTTACTGAACAAACTTTGACCTGTGGTGTGGATTTTTTTTAAATGTAATTTCTGTGGCACGTATTTCATTGATTGATGGATTAATTCACCCCTTTAAG
Organism: Phyllobates terribilis; assembly: GCF_046119375.1. Classification (NCBI taxonomy): domain Eukaryota; kingdom Metazoa; phylum Chordata; class Amphibia; order Anura; family Dendrobatidae; genus Phyllobates; species Phyllobates terribilis. The sequence goes on from NW_027362768.1 coordinate 21,220,543, forward strand.
GGGTGAACCGATCTATGGGTATGTTCCCACAGAGCATTTCCATTATGCACCTACCGCAGATGAAAAAAAAATAGTGTAGATATCCTGATGACGTGAGTGATAACTGCAAAATCATAAGGTAGGATGCTGACCTTACGGGGATGTGCTGCTACCAGGCACTAGGCAGCTTCAAGCACAAAGTATTAAGGTCAAAGTATGGTAAACCCGCTGCAACTCGACCCAAAATACCGGACAGTCACCGCAATCACCAGTTGAACAATGAATAGTATATAAAGAAAAAAAAAAATCCGGAAGAATAGTAAAATCAGCTTGATTCAGAAACATCAGGCTATTCATTTCGGCATTTCTTCTTCAGGCTGTATTACAGCAACAGCAGGGATTTATATACTTAAGACAGGAAAAGTACATGACATGGGGTTGGGTCAGGGGAAAGAATACATATCTATAAAACACGATGCGTGGGATTTGAACTCAGGATTTGATTCCAACCAAAAGTGTTTTATAAATGAAGAGAAAATATTAAAAGCCACAGCCGCACTATTGGAATCAGCAGCCGCTGATTATATACTCCTGACACTTATATATGAGGATTTCTAACCAGAAACACTTCATTCATAAAATGTCATTGTTTTGTATTGAGAAACAGATACAGAATATAAATGAATGAATAAACTTAAACATAGAAAATATAAAACAATATATAAATATAGAGGAATACATATGCTTGACTGTCCAGTCTACTGATGGATGTCGGAGGGTTACACCTGTATACCTTGAGCACAGTCTGAATCAGTAACAAATGAATACAAGAGCAAAAATGTCAAATCGTATGACTGATGGTTGGAACGATGCACTTACTTGTGTCAGATCAAGCGGTATCCTTGTAAAGAAAGGTCCTTCTTGAAGTAGGTTTTGTGCAGGAGCGTCCTCCTATATGTTCCCTTATGTCGTGCTAGTCTGGTAGAGCGATTTGGCTTGAGGCGCTCCTGTACCTCGGCATGTACCCTTTCAATTGCAAAGGATCAAATCCATTATAACGTCTGCAGCATACACTGATATGCAATATTTCTAAAAAATTTTAGTACAACAATACTAGTCCTTTAAAAAAAATAAATAATCCCAAAATCTGCAGCATTGGCAGCCCATGGGAGCACACCACAATACCCCTAAGGAGTAGTGTCCTTAACCAGTGACATCACATCACTCTTTACATGGTGTCATCCTTATTTATAGAATCTATACTCTGCGGAAGAAATATTTCTTTAGGGATATAAATCTAATTAGTTTGTTTGGCATGGATAGGTCACTAATAAAGTTGGTGCAAATTGATGTGCATGGCCCGGTCAGTAGTCTGTTGCCTCTGGACAGGAACCCCAGACGGCCTCCTACCTGACGGCATCCGCGGCTCTTCTTCTGATTAGCCAGCCTGTCGTTATTGCAGCATGACCCATATATGACATCGCACCAGACCTGCTAATCAATAGAAGAGCCACGGGCACCATCAGGTAGGAGGTTGCTATCAAGGCTTCTGTCCAGAGGCAACAGATTACTCACCTGGTCCATGGACTGGGGTGATTGGATCAATTCGCACCACCGCTAGCTACTAAACCTCTAATCCAGGCACTTGCTGCTGTTCTCAGCGTGGTCTACATTGCACCTTTAAAATGATTAAGGTTCTTCTTCCTTCTCCACCGTGAATGATGAAAAGACTCCATAATAACTCTCCATCCTCAGGATGAAGCGGGCAGGAATGGTTGGGGGAGGGGGTATTGCAGAAATGAAGGTATGGTAGGTTATACAGTGGGTATGGAAAGTATTCAGACCCCTTTCAATTTTTCACTCTTTGTTTCATTGCAGCCATTTGGTAAATTCTAAAAAGTTCATTTTTTTCTCATTAATGTACACTCTGCACCCCATCTTCACTGAAAAAAAAAAAAAACAGAAATGTAGAATTTTTTGCAAATTTATTAAAAAAGAAAAACTGAAATATCACATAGTCATAAGTATTCAGACCCTTTGCTCAGTATTGAGTAGAAGCACCCTTTTGAGCTAGTACAGCCATGAGTCTTCTTGGGAATGATGCAACAAGTTTTTCACACCTGGATTTGGGGATCCTCTGCCATTCTTCCTTGCAGATCCTCTCCAGTTCCATCAGGTTGGATGGTGAACGTTGGTGGACAGCCATTTTCAGGTCTCTCCAGAGATGCTCAATTGGGTTTAGGTCAGGGCTCTGGCTGGGTCAGTCAAGAATGGTCACAGATTTGTTATGAAGCCACTCCTTTGTTATTTTAGCTGTGTGCTTAGTGTCATTGTCTTGTTGGAAGGTGAACCTTCGGCCAAGTCTGAGGTCCAGAACACTCTGGAAGAGGTTTTCATCCAGGGTAACTTTGTACTTGGCCTCATTCATGTTTCCTTCAATTACATCCAGTCGTCCTGTCCCTGCAGCTGAAAAACACCCCCATGGCATTGTAGCACCCCGAGGGCTCGGCTGCTACAGGGGTATTGCACCTCAGACCAGAGGTGTGATATTCCACTCCCGGGTAAGGATGGAGTGTGGACCAGGACTCAGTAGCTGCATGCACCACACACACCCCATTTCCGAGGGACAGCTCAACGGTGCTCCCACAAGATAGAAGTGCAGGCACGACAGCATCTGTCCCTGACTGGAGTGGGGAGGGGAAAGTACACCCAGTGGTGTAGGAGCAGATAGGGGTGGGTCTCTGGGCATAGGTAGGAGCCCGTTGGTTGCTAGTCACCTGGGCTCGGGTGTTAGAGGGAGGTATATAAGGTGGGCACCATCTTAGGACAGGAGTCAGTTCAGTCAGGAGGAGCTCAGCCAGAGAGGGCTGACAGGGAGCTGTGGCTCAGTCTGGGCCCAGCTCCAGAGGCAGGCCTGGAGTGGAGGCCAGAAACAGCAGAAAGAGAGAGAGGAGAAGGAACGGAAAGGAAAGTAAGAAAGGAACTGGAACAGAGGAGAAAGGAAGCAAGGAACACAGAGAAAGGCCCAGAGACACGAAGACAGAAGGAACCCCATATGCCTAGGAGATACAAGGTGAAGGGTTGGCAGAACAGGGTACCGGAACCCAAATTGGTGGAGGCAACAGATTCCTCAGCCAAAGACCGGAGGTTGTTACCACATCTTGGTGCGACCCCCTCACTACATCCACCAGGAAGGCATACCATATAGGGTCAGGGACGCAGAGATCAGCGTGCCCAGAGAAGGCCCGAGGGAGCTGGACAAAGGTGGGTCACTGGTGGGGACGGCCAGAGAAAGGAAAGGAAGGGAGCCCTGTGCCACGCTCTGGAATTGCCTGGGAGTTGGTCGAGTCCCTTGCCTGGTGAACGCAGCACGGCTCAGGCGGTCCCTCATGTGCACAAGTGACCAGAATAACAACCGTGAGTAAAGCTTTGGAAACTGCAATTACAAGTCTCTGTGTTTCATCGCCGCACCAGCACCATCAGTACTGGGACACTCACACCATCACTCCCATCATCCACATTAGCTGCCCTGAGGCAATACTTCTCCCGTGGGGAGTTATCCCATACTCGGCTGCGCAACCAACATCAGCCTCAGCGGTCGGCAGCGCAGCGGTGGTCCCCACTGACCGCAATCCACGGGTGGCGTAGTCGGACACTTATTACAACACAAATAGACTGCCACTGGTTTGACCACCCTGGGCACGGACCGGGTCAACGCCACGGAGACTACAACCCCCAGCGATCCGGCTCCGGGTATTCCCCTGCACAGCACAGGCCCAGGGGGCGCGTCAGCATGATGCTGCCACCACCATGTTTCACCGTTGGGATTGTATTGGGCAGGTGATGAGCAGTGCCTGGTTTTCTCCACACATACTGCTTAGAATTATCACCAAAAAGTTCTATCTTCTTCTCATCAGATCAGAGAATCTTATTTCTCATAGTCTGAGAGTCCTTCATGTGTTTTTGAGCAAACTCTATGCGGGCTTTCATGTGTCTTGCACTGAGAAGAGGCTTCCGTCGGGCCACTCTGTCATAAAGGCCCGACTAGTGAAGGGCTGTAGTGATAGTTGACTTTGTGTAACTTTCTCCCATCTCCCTACTGCATCTCTGGAGCTCAGCTACAATGATCTTGGGGTTCTTCTTTACCTCTCTCACCAAGGCTCTTCTCCCACGATTGCTTGGTTTGGCTGGATGGCCATGTCTAGGAAGACTCCTGGTGGTCCCAAACTTCTTCCATTTAAAGGTTATGGAGGCCACTGTGCTCTTAGGAACCTTGAGTAATGCAGAAATTCTTTTATAACCTTGGCCAGATCTGTGCCTTGCCACCGTTCTGTCTCTGAGCTCCTTGGGCAGTTCCTTTTGAGCTCATGATTCTCATTTGGTCTGACATGTACTGTGAGCTGTGAGGTCTTATATAGACAGGTGTGTGCCTTTCCAAATCAAGTCCTATCAGTTTAATTAAACACAGCTGGACTCCAATGAAGGAGTAGAACCATCTCAAGGAGGATCACAAGGAAATGGACAGCATATGACTTAAATATGAGTGTCTGCGCAAAGGGTCTGAATACTTATGACCATGTGATATTTCAGTTATTCTTTTTTAAGAAATTTGCAAAAATGTCTACATTTCTGGTTTTTTCAGTCAAGATGGGGTGCAGAGTGTACTTTAATGAGAAAAAAAATGAACTTTTTAGAATTTACCAAATGTCTGCAATGAAACAAAGAGTGAAAAATTTAAAGGGGTCTGAATACTTTCCGTACCCACTGTATGCTGCTTAATGTAGAAGGCTTGGGGGAGATACAGATGGACTTTAACAAAAAGTTGTAAAAACTGTGTTGTAATTTTCTAGAATTAAAAAAATAACAAGCATGTAACGGGTCTGGGAGGCGGAACCTCTGAGCAACTATACAAGGGGGCGGTCCTTGTAAGGAAGCGGGTGGCGCCCAGGGAAGATGGGCAGGTAGTCACAGCAAGTGACCGGGGCAGTCTCTGGGTAAACGGGCAGGAGGTCACGGCAAGTGACCAGGACAGTCTCTGGGTAACGGGCAGGTGGTCACGGCAAGTGACCGGGACAGTCTCTGGGTAAACGGGCAGGAGGTCACGGCAAGTGACCGGGACAGTCTCTGGATAACGGGCAGGTGGTCACGGCAAGTGACCGGGGCAGTCTCTGGGTAAAGGGCAGGTACGACCTGTGATGGCTGAGCCTCCAGGTAGGCTAGCAGACGAGTAGCAGATGTGTGCTCCCAGGTGAGCAGGCCAGAGTCTCTGGACAGGCACGTGGTCACAGCACGTGACGGCGGAGCCTCCAGGTAGGCTAGCAGGCGAGTAGCAGATGTGTGCTCCCAGGTGAGCAGGCGAGAGTCTCTGGACAGGCGGGTGGTCACAGCACGTGACGGCGGAGCCTCCAGGTAGGCTAGTAGATGAGCGCTCCCAGGTGAGCGGGCAAGAGTCTCTGGACTGGCAGGTGGTCACAGCACGTGACAACGGAGCCTCCAGGTAGGCTAACAGGCAGGTAGCAGATGAGCGCTCCCAGGTGAGCGGGCAAGCTGGTCCATAGACAGACTGACTGGTGTCGGAAGGCAGACCGTCGGACCTCAGGCTAGCAAGCAGGTAAGCGGATAACAGGCAGGAATCAGACAGCAAACTGGCAGGTAACTGGACACGGGACCTGAGGGCTGAAGCAGAGTAGTGAACAGTGCAACAACATTGCTCGGGCACCTCCATTTTGGAGGAGGTGCCTTATATATGGAGGGATCCTCCGGCCATTGGCCGGGGACTCCTTAGGGCGGTGCGCGCGGCCCCTTTAAGAGAGGGGAGCGCGCGCGTCCTAAGCACAGTGACCGGGGGAGAGCGCGCGCTGCAAGCAGAGCGGGAGGAAGCCGCCGGGCACGGAGCCGAGAGGTGAGGGGAACAGCGTCCCTGCCTAGCAGGAGGCAGGGACGCCGACGCTACAAAGCATAGAAAGAATTGTAACAAAAATGAAAGTTTCATAAGTGATACACATAGGAGGGAAAAGTTCTTCAAGATTTCACCTCTCAGGAGATTTCATTACCAGATCTTGCTGATAAGGAGACACTTATTTCCAGCTCTTATAGTTGACGTATGATGTGAGGAGTAATCTGTATAGACTTATGTCCATACTTCTTATGCAATAAATTCCTCGTTCCGGTGACTCACTGCAGAACATCGCCGTTACTCAACCAAATATTTTCATAGGTTACTAATGGCCAGCAATCCCATCTCTATATTGCATAGCAGAAGATTTGCTTTTTTAGTGATTAGTCATGGCCAAAAGTTTTGAGACTGACACAAATCGGTTAATGCAGTACAATTGTCAGCAGTTTATAAATTTTTAAACTTTTATCCACAAGTACATCAAGTTTTATGCAAAGACTCAATATTTCCAGTGCTGACCCTTATTTTTCATGATTTCTGCCCTTCTCCCTGAAAGCTGGATATCTGCTTCTGGGGCCAAATCCTGACTGATTACTGTCCATCCTTCTCTAATCGGTGCTTGGATTTTATCACAATTTCTGTGTTTTTGTTTCTTGCTTTTTGAGGATTAACTACAGGTTCTCAATGAGATTGACATCTGGGGGTTTCCTGGCTACGGACTCATAATTTCAATGTTTTTTGTTCATCTAGTCACTTAGTAATTACCTTTGCCTTGTGACATGGTGACCACTGTGCTGGAAAAAGCATTGTTCATCCCCAAATTGCCCCTGGATCATTAGAAGAAGTTGCTTTTGGACAATGTTAGATCCCAATGTTTATTCCTGGCAGTGTTTTCAGTCAAAACTGTGAGTGAGCTCCTCCATGCATGAAAAGCCCCCACACATGAATGATCTCGGCATGCTTTACTGTTGGTATGACACAGGACTCATAGTAGCGCTCACCATTTCTTCTCCAGACAATTATTGCTCCAGATGTCCCAAATAGTCACAAGGAGGCTTCATCAGAGAAAATAACTTTACCCCAGTCCTTTGCAGTCCACTCCCTGTACATCCTGCAGTTATTTTCTCTGATTAAGCCTCCTTGTGACTGGGACATCTGTAAGAATGATTGTCCAGAGAAGAAATGGTGAGTACTACCATGAGTCCTGTGTCATACCAACAGTTGGGATGTGTTCACATGTCTACTAGTCATCCATTAGAACAGATCCAGCAGTAATCTGTTGGCAAAAAAAGTTTTGCAGACACCGTTTTTGTCCGTTTTTAAAAAACTGATTTCAGAAGGATCTGTTTATTTAACATTGAAGTCTATGGAAAATGGATCCATTAAATAGCCATCCGTTTTCTTCCATTTGAAAATGATCCAGTAAGCAAAAACGGATCCTCTTCAAATGAAAGAAAAACTGATGTCTACTGAACATAGCCTTAAACATCCTGAGACCATACATGTGAGGGGGCTCTGTTATAATTTTGCCTAAGAACACTGCCATGAATAAAGAATTGTTTCTAAACCTCCTCCAAGATCCACTTCTTCCAACAATCCAGGTGTAATTTGGGGATGAACAATGTTTTTCCAGCGTGATGGACACCATGTCACAAGGCAAAAGCAATAACCCAAGTGACTAGATGAACAAAACATTGACATTTTAGGTCCATGACCAGGAAACTTCCCAGATGTCAATCTCAAAACACAAACGCACAGATTGTGCTAAACCCCAAGCACTGATCAGACCAGAATGGGCAGTCATGAGTCTGAATTATCCAGGAGCCAGGACAAAGGGCAGATGCCTTTTAAAAAGAGTCAATACTGGAAATGTCGAGTCTTTGTATAAACTTGATGTATTTGTCAAAAAAAAGGTGTAAAAACCTATGAAATACTAATTTGTCCTGAAAGTATGAAAAAAAAATGCTAGAAATGCTGAAGTAGGAAACTTTCTGAAGACCAAAACTGGTCAGTCTCAAAATGTTTGGCCACGGCAGTATTGCATAAACTATGATTCAGTCCTTCCAATGACTGTGCCGGTGCTCCAAGGGTTTCTCTGGTGCTGTACTGATCGCGGACCGTTGCCTTGGTGCTGTGATGTTCAGTAACACAATTGCCTGAAGCTTCTACTTCTTACAAATGACACAGAACATACATAGACAGCCCAGGGCTGTGGGCGACTGCGGGCTACAGCTGTGCAGTATTGCCTGTGGCATCTCATAAATGCCCATGAAAGTGCCAATCTGGTCATAGTGTATCTCCACCTCCGTCTCCATGCTTGTTAATATAGAAGCTGCTTCCAGTATCAGCACATATGCTGGACATTGCGTCTCATGGAAACATAACCTTAAAGGAGAATGGTACTTAATGGAGGAATGCAGATTTATCAGACTTCTACCCATAGCACAGTCTCTCATCTGTACCCTGGAGCAAGCCCAAATTGCACAGTTTGTGCCTGAAATCTGAGCTGTAACCTATATAAATCATCCCCAGGTATTTTATCTATGTTGACCAAACTGATAATCCTGTTAACTCCCTCTGCCTGCATAGCATGTTTTATGGAGGGGTGTTACACAGCCCAGCATTACAGTAGTGGAGTATGGGTAGGAGAAGCCGGTGGAGATTAGAGTTGTGGGAGTTGCTGTAAAGCCCTATTCACACTGGTCTCTTGAGTTTTGTATTTAAAGGAACAGTAAAGTCGAACATTTATGTTAAAGAGGTTGTCCACTACTTTTACATTGATGGCTTATCCTTAGGATAAAATATAAAGAAGTCAGCTCACCCTTTTTTAAGATCGTGTGCATGGATCCCCTGGGTCACGTAGAGGAGTAATCAGCAGAGGAGGATAACCCAGCAAGACAATCTCCAATAAAAGACATATTTATTAGTTCATTTAAAATATTTCATATCGCCAAATGGATGCGTTTTTTTAGGTCACAACCATCCCAAACATGGGAGAACAGCAGACGCGTTTCGGAAATTAATCTTTAGTCATTGCATAGCCGCATGTATTCACGGGGCAGCATTTTATGTCATATCCTATCAGGTCACATGATTAGCCCCCTCCAATGAAATACATTTTAAAAAAACATATCCATACAAGTATTAAAAAATAACATATACAAGATACAATTAGTCGTAATAATAGATCATGTCCTGTCTTAAATTCATTCCTTTTGGAGATCTTGTATGAAGTTCGTAGATCCACCAGGATTCTCTGTTAAGGAGTTTTCTCCGATAATCCCCTCCCCTATGTGGTTTCCTACCCTTTTCTATCCCAATTATCTCGCAGCTGGAAGTGTTACCTCCATGTTCCACACTGAAATGTCTGGATGCTGCTGAGCATTTAGTTATCATTTTATTATTGGCATCTGATAGATGTCGTCTTATTCGAGTTTTTAATGAATTGGTGGTACATCCTACGTATTGAACATTTGCATATATTACATGTGAGAAGATATATAACATATGAAGTATTACAATTATATAGTTTTTGATATTGTATATTTTATGCGAACTAGAGGAGGTAAAAGTTTTAGTATTTTTCATGTGTCCACAGCATAAGCTGATATTGTGGCCGCATTTGTAACAACCACTGGTATGTAGCCATATTTTTTCCGCTTCTCCTTGGCAGGAAAAAACGCATGCGGATTTTATATGCCTTTTTCCCGCCAGGTAGAAGTGTTTGTCAAGCATTTTTGCATGCTGGTTATCAAGTTCTTTTCCAAGCGATTTTAGCATCACTTGGAAAGTGCTTGACAACTTGTTCACACTATATAAATCCATGCAACCAGTATGGATTTATAGTAGTGTGACCAAGTTAGTTAAAAAAAAAAAAAAAAGAATAAGAATGGTAAAAAATAGATTATACTCACCTTGCGATGTCCTCCCGGTGTTTTCTCCGCTGCGTCCGGTCTCTTGGGCGGCTCGCGGTGGTGTGAAGGACCTGCGGTGACGTTATTGAGTCATGTAACAGGTCATATGACTCAATGACGTCATGGCAGGTCCTTCACACCACCTCGACCCATAGAGCAGACCAGACGGAGCGGAGAAAACACCAGGAGGACATCGGAAGGTAAGTATAATATTTATTTCTTATTTTAAATTCTTTTTTTTTTTTTTTACAGGTTCTATGGTACCCAGGTCTGGATGAGAGTCTCCTCTTCTCCAGATCTGGGTACCATCCACACATTGAACCGTGTGATATCCGCTTTGTGCAGATGCAGTGATGTGGATGTCACGTGGTGCAATGCAAGTCAAAGGCGGCGATTACGCCGTGCTTTCGCAAAATTAATGGACATGCTGCAGATTTTTGAGCGCAGCATAAATGCTGGGGAAAAATCCGCAGCATGGGCATTGAAAGTGCGGCTTGTCATTGGGGACCATGGGGGAAGGATTACCAAGCGTTTCCCAAGCGTTTACACTGCGTAAATTCCGCAGCATTAACGCTTGGAAAATGCTTCGTGGGCACTCATTCTAACAGAGAATCCTGGTGGATCTACGAACTTGATACAAGATCTCCAAAAGGAATGAATTTAAGACAGGACATGATCTATTATTACAACTAATTGTATCGTTTCTCATTGTATCTTGTATATGTTATTTTTTAATACTTGTATGGATATGTTTTTTTTTTATTTATTTCATTGGAGGGGGCTAATCATGTGACCTGATAGGATATGACATAAAATGCTGCACCGTGAATACATGCGGCTATGCAATGACTAAGGATTAATTTCCGAAACGCGTCTGCTGTTCTCCCATGTTTGGGATGGTTGTGACCTAAAAAAACGCATCTATTTGCCGATATGAAATATTTTAAATGAACTAATAAATATGGCTTTTATTGGAGATCGTCTTGCTGGATTATCCTTAGGATAGGTCATCAATGGCTGATCGGCTGGGGTCCGACACCCAGTAACGTCGCCAATCAGCTGTTACCAGTGTCGGCGGCCGCCGGCTGGAAGTACTTACTTGCAGAATAACCATGAGATGGTTTAGTGAATCCTGCAAGGAGTTGGACAACGATGACCCTGGAAGTCCCTTCCAACTCTACCTTTCTATGATTCTTCAGGCTATGTGCCCACGATGCAGAAATGCTGCATATTTTTTCCACTTCTCCCTGGCAGGAAAAACGCATGCGGTTTTTACATGCGTTTTTCCCGCCAGGTAGAAGCGTTTGTCAAGCGTTTTTCACATGCATTTCTGCATGAGGGTTATCAAGGGATTTCCAAGCGATTTTAGCATCACTTGGAAAAGTGCTTGACAACTTGTTCACACTATATAAATCCATGCAACCAGCATGGATTTATAGTAGTGTGACCAAGTTAATTAAAAAAAAAAAAGAATAAGAATGGTAAAAAAAAATTATACTTACCTTCCGATGTCCTCCCAGTGTTTTCTCCGCTGCGTCCAGTGTCTTGGGCGGCTCGCGGTGGTATGACGGACCTGCGGTGACGTCATTGAGCCATGTGACAGGTCACATGACTCAATGACGTCATGGCTGGTCCTTCACAACACCGCGACCCACACAGCAGACCAGACGGAGGGGAGAAAACACCGGGAGGACATCAGAAGGTAAGTATAATCTCTCTTTTTTTTTTTTTTTTTTTTTTTATTCTTTTTTTAACAGGTTCTATGGTACCAGAGTCTGAATGAGAGTCTCCTCTTCTCCAGACCCGGGTACCATCCGCACATTGAACCGTGTGATATCCACATGTACAGATGTAGTCATGCGGATGTCACGCAGTCCAATGCAAGTCAATGGCGGCGATTACGCTGTGTATCCGCAAAATTAATGGACATGCTGCGTATTTTTCCCCAATGATAATCCGCAGCAGAAATTTCCGCAGCATGTGCACAGCACATGCGGATTATCATTGGGGACCGTAGGGCATGTATTACCAAGCGTTTTTTAAGCGTTTTCGCTGCGGAAATTCCGCGGCAAAAACGCTTGAAAAACGCATAGTGGGCACACAGCCTCATAGTAGTGCACAATCTCTTTAAAGAAAAAAAAACACAAAATGTCACACGTTGACATAAATATTGCAAACTTTCTTCAAAAAACTTCAGGCAAACCTCAAACCACTCAGGGAAAGGGGGAGACTAGAGTAGATGTGCAAAAAAAATGTTTCGACTTCCTAAAAAGTTGCAATTCATGAAAACCCCCAAATATCAACCTCAATAGCACATATGGGGGAGAAAAAAACACACTAGCACATTTAAAAAGAAAAGGCTTATTTGCAATAATGAATCAGGCTCTGTCTTGACATCCTACAGAGCACAAAGTGGTCAATCGCTTGATGATCAGTTCCATCTTTGGCTTCTGGCTGACTGAAGCCCCCACACTTTAGGTAAAGGGGTAGAGCTTGCTGATCTTTGTCCTATTATGAACAGAGCAGAGGGGGGAGGCTCCTGCTGCAGCCAGTTGTCCGACAGCCACATACAGGACAGTGGGGAAGATGAGGGACGTAGCTGATCATCTGGGGCACAAAGATAATTTCGTTTTTGTGCAATTCCCATGTTTTAGTTTTCATTTAAAATATCCATAATCTGTTTTGTAGGTGATCTTAAGGGGAATCTGTCACCAGGTTTTTGCTACTTAATCTAAGAGCAGCATAATGTAGAGGCAAAGACCCTGATTCTAGCGATGTGTCAATTAATGAGCTGCTTCCTGTACTTTTTTATAAAATCAGTTTTATCAGCAGGAGCTTATCACTAGAGGACTAGTAAACCTGCTGCCTTGTAGTCCTCTATATGCATGAGCTCTGTATATCACTGCCCCCACCACTGATTGGCCGCTTTCTGACTATGCACAGTGTATACTGAAAGCTGTCAATCAGTGGTGTAGACGAGGCTATACAGAGCTCAGCATTCAGAGATCTGCAGCAGAAAAAAAAAATGTTTTTAATCAAAACTGCAGCACATCTAATGACACATCTCTAAAATCAAGGTCTCTGCCCCTACATCATTCTGCTCTCAGATAAGGTAGCAAAAGCCTGTTGACAGATTCCCTTTAATGTGTCCTATTGATATATTAGGTTGCTTATTTTTTTAATGACCAGGCTAATGGCAATGAAACCTTTAATACTTGTGGGTACTATTAAAAAAAAAAAAATAAAAAATATGGCCCACACACCTTTTTAGTATTAAATTAAAGAACTGGTGCACAAATACGCCATGTGGCCAATATACAAACGATTCAACTACTGAATACATGAACTCCAGTATTGCTGTAATTGTTAAAGACTTAAAGGTACTTGGCGGGTTTTTCTTTTATCAGAGAGCGCAAAATCTATCCAACCACGGCAAGGTGACCTTCTAATATAGATGGTCCCTAAATACTAAATGTCCTACCTCTCCATGTGCTAAACCAGCCTCATGTGAAAAGGAGACCAAGCAAAGCTCTTAATTAGATTATTAATTATTATAATTTATCCACCCATCCTTTCCATACAAGATTTTAATTGCAAGCTACACCTGGTTTCTTTTTCACTCCCCATTCACATGAGGCTGCTTTGGCACATGGAGAGGAAGGACATCTAATAGTTAGGGACCATCTATATTAAAGGTCACCTTGACATGGTTGAATGGGTTTTACGCTCTTTGATCAAAAAACGCTAACGAAGTACAGTACGTTTTTGTATTTTTAACGTTTTCAAGCAATTTTGGAGTTCATGTATCCATTAGTCGCAGTGTGCTGATACGTAGTGTATGTATATCTTAATACCTGCAGGATCAAAGCCTGGTTCTAAAGCTGTGCTCACACTGAGTTTTTTTAGGCTGTATTTGTTTAAGTATTGCTTCAAAACTCTTGGGAGCTCATCCTATTCATTTCTATGGAAAATCACTTTTGTGACCATATGATTGGTTGTTGAGCATTTTTTCCCCCCTGAAGAGGTTTGGGGAAAAAAAAAAAAAAAAAAAAACCTTGAGGGAAAAAAATCTTTGAAGTTGATCGTGTTGGAATTTGCCTCAAACTAGGCAGTGTCCAATCTAAAGGCTGCCAAAGGAAACGCATTAGGGGAAAAAAAAAAAAAAAAAAGTCTTCCTAAACTTTTCAAAATCTACTGAGGAAAAGGAAAAACTTCTAAAAGAAAGGGGGAAGGACGTAAGCCTAGGTGTAGACAAGGTTTTTGAGATGTTTTTGGAGTAGAAATCGAACGGAAGCTCTCCAAATCTTCAAAAACATTGAGTTTCTTATCAAAAACCTGCCAAAAAGACTGTGTGCACATAGCCCTACCTGAAGATTTTTCTGCTTCAACTGTTTTTTTCTTATCTTCAGAAAACTTATCATAACCTCAGGCAGTGTTCACATGCAGCGTTTTGTATGAAAATAAGCTGCATTTTATAGTACCAGAAAAAGCTATGCAATAAGTTCTCATGCACTCTTTTTTTTTTGTTGTTTTTTTCCTTACTGAATTAGAGAATTGCAGCGTTTTTAACCTGCAGAGTGTCCAATCTTTCAGGATTTTTGCTGTTTTGAACGCCTGAGAAGAGCGCTCATATTCGTGTAGTTCCCGGAGCGGTCTCCGCTGTAGATGTTGTGCCTGTAGCTAGTCTTCATGAAATACTCCTTGTGTGAGAACATGTAGGAATGCACAGTGCTGTCCCCTCCAGTATTGGGTGGGTATCAGTGAGTGTCAGGAATGTATCTGTTTCCAAGCTATTATTCACTTTGTTCTTTGTTTCATTGTAACCGTTCCTCTATTTACTTTTGTTATTTGTCCTTGGCGGAGAGCTAATATTTGACTATTTTCTTTGCACTTGTCAGGACATTGTGAATTCCTGTGTAAATATTCATAAAAGCTCAGAAGAAACTAAATCCAAACATCCACAGGTCACCTGTGCAGTCTGTGTGTAATATTATATAGGGCAGTTATAGAACTGTTGCTTGTATTTTCTTGTTATATCGTTAGCATTGTAATCACTTTGATATCGGACCTCTCGGCTCGGTCCAGACTTTGTATCGTGGCAGCTTCTCTCCAATTTATGGTGTTTCACCAGTGGACATGGACTTAAGACCATGACTCGCCCATACCATAAATTGAATGATCTTTATCTGGTGCTGCTGATCTCCTCTTTTATCGCTTCTTGATCCAATTCCTCATGTAAATGGTGATCATTGTGCCATTGACTTTACAAGTAAGGAGATGTATGTACGGTAAGGATCAGACAGATGAGGATCGCAGTGTGCTTTTCCTTTTAGAGTCTATTCAGTTTGTAGCAAAAATGAAATTGCAGTTCTTACTGGGGCATTTCCAATATCTTGGATTGCACATATTCAGTGGAAATGTCATGAATGTCTAAAATGTGTAGTTGGCCATTATCTCCAGAACAGTGAGGTTCTTAATCTCTGTTCTGGCTGAGAGATGGCTCTGACATGCTTGCTCTGCTGTTTCCGCAGCTCCCACAGATGTGCATTAGGAGCGCCATGTCCCTGTGCAGCCGGCCCTACATCCATCTCCGCCACAATCACCATAGGGGTTACAAATCAGGTGACACGTTCCAGAGCGAGAAGCAGGTCTCATCTCTGGGACCCAGACCGATAGGACCTTTTATGGCACAAATGTCTAGGCTAGGCAAGCTGGAAGATATGATCAAAACAAGTGCCACTCTCTCCATAAAAATCTTCCTTTTATTTTTCCCCTTCTCCCATGACAGCACCACCTGAGAGAGGGTATCCGCCCACCAAGAACAGGAACCTACTGAATAAAAAGGTGGTACCTCTCTTCCGCATCAGTTTTGGTTCCTGTCCTTGATGGGAGCCTCTCTAGGTGGTGCCTCACCTACCTGTTCGTGGGATCTGGAGTGGATCCCGGGATCGATGCGGCCTGAAGGCCGTGAAGAAAGAGCAGATGGTCCTCTGTACCCAGCCCCATCTTGCTGGTACCTGGGTCTGCATGCGGGGGGGGGGGGAGGGGGGGCGCCTTCCGGGGTCCTCTCCCGCGGTCCTCTCCCGCGTGCGCTGGGTCCTGCGGCCGTGTCTGCGCACGCACGGTGGCCGTGGCTGGGTGCGCCGGCAGGCAGGCCTTCTGGGCTACGCACATGCAGGGTCGCGTCGTGCCCTGTGACGTAGCGCACCGGAAGTCCGGGCTGTGCACGCGTGGGGTCGTGTCGCGCCCTAGCACGAGTGCGCCGGAAGCCCGAGTCTGCGCTTGCGCGGGGTACGATTTCCAGGGTCATCTCCATTTGCAAGCGTGCCGGGATCCGCTGGGTCTGTGCACGCATGTGTAGAGAGGAAAAAAAAAAGAGAATATATTTATGGAAAAGAGAGAGCACACTGCTGCCGGAAGGGGAGGGGCCAAAAGGAGGTGGAGCCCCCTTATGCTTTAAAAGGATGTGAAGCAGTCAAGATGGCGGTGTCTGCATCCCCGTCATAATGAGTGAGGAGCCACAGTCATCTGGGCAGCTGCTGTCACTGCCGCAGGAGGAACAGCAGCAGCCACAGGCGCCTAAGCAGCGTAAACAGCTTAAGCGAAATGTGAGACAACCGGAGCAACGGGAGTCTTCCCATCATCAGAGCCACAGCAGTGGGGGTCGTACGAGTGCCGGCAGAACCGGTCGGAAGAAATCTCGTGAACCACCTCCGCCAGATGGGAGCGTTCATGTGAACGTGAACCACTGCCTTCGGTACCCTAGTCTGAACCGCAGTGTGGTGAGTGATTTTCTTGAAAGTTCGCCTTAGTAATGTGCTTTTCTCTGTTTTTTTCTCTTTTCTTTCCTTTCATTTTCTTTCTGGCTGTTACTAACCAAAAAGAGTAGTTCCAAGAATAAGGAGTGTGTATTATGTAAAGTTAACCTTCCCAGCTCCTACTCTAAGAACCTTTGCTCTGATTGTATCCAGAAAACTGTAGCAGATGAGTCCCCTAGTTTTTCTATGGATTTAAAAACCTTAATCCAGACGGAGGTCGGGGATTCCTTAAAGAACTTGATCTCTCGTAAGAAGAGGAAGCAGAAACGGGTTTCCTCGGACTCAGAGGAATCAGTGGAGTCCCATTTCACAAGCGAATATCCTTCCCCCTCTGACCTCTCTTTATTGTCTTCATCAGAGTCTTCGGATGATGATGGAGGGGGTAGGCCTTGTTTTTCGGTGGACAGTACTGAAAGATTGGTCAAGGCTATTAGAGTGACTATGGGTATTGCCGATGCCAAAGCTCCCAGAACAGTTCAGGCCGTCATGTTCGGGGGCTTAGATCAGAAGAGGAGATGCACATTCCCAGTTAACGAGAGGATCAAGACTCTTATAGATAGGGAATGGAAAAAAACAGAGAGGAAAGGTCAGCTGCCTTCTTCTTCTAAGCGGAGATACCCTTTTGAAGAGGAGGATGCAGCTAAGTGGGACAAAACCCCCAAAATTGATGTGGCCATCGCGAAGTCCTCGAAAAGATCCACACTGCCCTTTGAGGATTTGGGGACCCTAAAAGATTTGCTTGATAAAAAGACGAAGTCTTTTTTAAAACAGGCCTGGGAGTCCTTGACGCGGGCTCTGAAACCGGCAGTGGCAGCCACCTGCACTGCCAGGTCTATGATGATCTGGCTTCAACAGTTAGAGGACCAGATCAAAGGGAATGTCTCTAGAGAGAAAATTCTGTCGGGTCTTCCTCTTTTGCAGGGGGCGGCTGCTTTCCTTGCAGATGCATCGGCAGATTCAGTTAGGCTGGCTGCCAGGTCAGCAAATCTTTCTAATGAAGCCCGTAGGGCATCTTGGCTCAAGAGCTGGCCAGGGGATGTGCAGTCAAAATCTAACCTCTGCTCAATCCCTTGCGAAGGGGACTTTCTTTTCGGGAAGGCTTTAGATGACATCCTGGATAAGGCAGCGGACAAGAAACATGGGTTTCCTACTGTGTCTGTTCCCCGATATAAGAGCTCCTTTCGGAAGAGGAAATACAATCGGAGCAAGTTTCCCAGAGACCAAAGTGGTTGGAGAGACAGGAAGCCGAATAACAGAGGCTTCATGTTCGGGGGTCCGTCCTCCGAGAGTAAGAAAGCCCCTAAGTGACGGACCTCCCCAGGTGGGAGGAAGGTTGTCCCACTTCCTTCACGCCTGGGAAAAAATCTCGTCCAGTGCTTGGATTTTAGGGATAATCAGGAGGGGGCTGAAGTTGGAGTTCAAAAACATTCCCAGGAACACCGTCAGGATTTCAGCCCCCAGAGCCCTAAGGGAGCAGATGGCCCTGCAACAGGAAAGTACTCACTCTGGTTGTGAAGGGGGTTCTAGTAGAAACACCTGTACCCGAGCAGGGGAGAGGGTTTTACTCAACTCTCTTCCTAATAAAGAAGCCGGATGGCTCCTTCAGAACCATTGTCAACTTGAAGAAGCTGAACGACCATTTGATTTACAGGCCATTCAAGATGGAATCAATAAAATTGGCCATAAAAATGTTGTTTCCAGAATGCTATATGTGCATCCTCGATTTGAAGGACGCTTACTACTACGTCCAAATCTTTCCTGCACACCAACAGTTTGAGGGTGGCTGTACGGTTCGGCAAGCACATAAGGCATTTTCAGTTTGCAGCTCTTCCCTTTGGCATTTCCATGGCTCCAAGGGTTTTCACAAAGATTATCCTGGAAGTCACAGCGCATCTAAGGGAGAAAGATATCCTAGTCATCCCTTACATGGATGATTTTTTAGTGGTGGGCAGATCAAAATAGCTCTGCGCACTGGCTCTGGCGGAAGTCATGGCCAGTCTAAATGGCCTGGGGTGGATGTTAAATTTAGAAAAATTGAGACTAGAACCAAAAAAGGTTCAATCATTCCTAGGTCTCATTTTGGACTCGTAAAACCAGACTTGTCTTCTGCCAGAGTACAAGAAACTGAAGATCAGTTCCCTCATATCACGCGTAATCAGCAATCCATCCATGACATTGAGGAATGCAATGTCTCTATTGGGTACGATGACATCTTGTATCCCAGCAGTTCAGTGGGCCCAGTTCCATTCCAGACGTCTTCAGCAGGAGATCCTGACAGCAGACAAACTGCTCAGAGGTCGCCTGGATGGAAAAATATCCCTTTCAAGTTTAGTAATCAACTTTCTGGACTAGTGGATGAATCCGGTTAATCTATCTCTGGGGATTCCTTGGTCTTTCCAGGTGTTGGATACGATTACGACAAACGAAACCGCAGAAGGCTGGGGAGCTCACCTGAGAGATCATTGAATACAGGGCCTCTGGTCGTACAGCGAGACGGGCCTCTTCTCCAACATGAGGGAGTTGTTGGCAGTCAGAAATTCGCTAGTAGAGTTCAGTTCTCTTCTTCAGGGTCATCACATCCGGATAATGTCGGACAACCGAACGACAGTCGTTTACATCAATCCTCAGGGGGGTACCAGATGCCTTCCTCTGATGTTAGTAGCGGACCAGATCCTTCGCTTTGCGGAGAGTCATCTATTCACGCTCTCGGCGCTGCATATAAGAGGAGAGGAGAACGTAAAAGCCGATTTTCTAAGTCAACACATCTTGAAACAAGTAGAATGGGAATTGAATCCAGTGGTATTCCAGCAGGTTGTCGGCCAATGGAGACAACCTCAGATAGATCTGTTTGCGAACAAACACAATCGGAAAACCAAAATCTTTTGCTCCTTGAATCCAAAGGAGATGCCGTTTACGGTGGACGCGCTGAAAATTCCTTGGGACTTTACCCTGACCTATGCCTTTCCCCCTCAAATCTGATCCCTACTATCCTGAGGAAGATCCGAGAAGAACAGGCGAGGGTTATATTGATCGCCCCGTTTTGGCCCAAGAGAACATGGTTCACTTGGATGAAGAGAATGTCTCAAGCGGATCCATGGGTTCTTCCGGACATCCCAGATCTCCTCAGGCAGGGCCCAGTCTTCCATCCCCAAAGATCGGGCCTGGATTTTGAAAGGTCACTACTAACGCCGGAGGGGTTTTCTCCAGGTCTAGTTACTACTCTACTGGCGAGTAGGAAGCCGGTGATGACTAGGATCTATGGCAGAACCTGGGCTAAGTTTCTGTCTACCTCGGCTCAGTCCGCCAAAGGGAGGGTTCCTATTGGGGCCATCCTGGAATTCCTTCAGAAAGGCTTAAGCATGGGGTTAGCCACCAGTACCCTTAAGGTACAAGTATCAGCTCTGGGGGCACTATATAATTGCGACTTGGCAGCGAATAGGTGGATCATCAGATTCATTAAAGCTTGCAGTAGATCTAGACCTATTCCTACTCCAAGGATGCCTCCTTTGGACCTTAATCTGGTTCTAGAAGTGCTAACCAAGTCCCCCTTTGAGCCCTTAGAGAAAGTTTCGGAGAAAATTCTCACCTTAAAAACAGCCATGCTGGTAGCTCTAACGTCAGCTCGTAGGGTTAGTGATCTGCACGCGCTGTCAGTTAACCATCCGTTCACTCAGGTGTGTATGGATAGAGTAATCTTAAGACCAGTCCCGGCCTATATTCCAAAAGTAGCCTCCAAATTCCATAGGAGACAAGTAATCACTCTCCCTTCCTTGTATCCTGACCCTAGAGATTCAGAGGAACAAAAACTTCACACTTTAGATGTTAAGAGGGTATTAGTCCAGTATTTGGAGGTAACGAAGGCCTGAAGAAAAAGTGATGCCTTATTCATCTCATTTCAGGGGGCTAGGAAAGGGCTTAAGGTTACAAGGGGGACCATAGCTAGGTGGGTCAGGGACACCATTGGCTTAGCATACTCTTCTAGCAATCTGCCAGTTCCAGAGAATCTGAAGGCCCACTCCACCAGAGCTGTAGCTGCTTCCTGGGCTGAGAAAGCGGATGTGCCCATCGACCTCATATGTAAGGCTTCAACTTGGTCATCCCCCGCTACATTTTACAAGCATCACCATCTTGACCTTTCCTCTTCTACTGATCTGTTCTTTGGGAGGAAGGTGTTGCAAGCGGTGATCCCTCCCTCTGGTGTCTGATCTCTCTAAACCTCTCAGGTGGTGCTGTCATGGGAGAAGGGGAAAATATCCTAGTTACTTACCGATAACGGGATTTTACAGAGCCCATGACAGCACCCTATTAATTCCCTCCCCTTTTTCACTTATGGTGTGCACTTCTTAGGGTGTTTTTATTAGGAAATGTTTTTAGGTGGTAGTTATGTACTAACCTATTTTTCGGAGGCCCTCTCCTGCTCTGAAACAAAAACTGATGCGGAGGAGAGGTACCTCCTTTTTATTCAGTAGGTTCCTGTCCTTGGTGGGCGGATACCCTCTCTCAGGTGGTGCTGTCATGGGCTCTGTAAAATCCCGTTACCGGTAAGTAACTAGGATCTTTTGTAAAATTTAAAATATGAGCAGGAGGATCTCCCCTCCCTGCATAATGAAAATCCACATGGAATATTTGCAGAAATTCACCCTCACTATGGAGTTTAGATCTGCAACTTGTCAATTTATATTGTGGATTGTCACCACGGATTGGACCCTTGTACGAGTGCATATGATCCAATCTGCGGATAATCTACATCTCACTTTTGCGGATTTCACCCCAGATTTAAAGGGCGTTTTCCCATGTTCGAAAGTTCATTTTAATCAATGGAATAATAATAACTTTCACAATTGGATGTGTTTAACTAAAATGTTCCTGTGCTGAGATAATCTTATAAATGTTCCCATATGTAATGGCTGTGTCTGACCATGCAGGAACATGGTATGATCATACCACAGCTCCTGGGCAGGGGGGGGAAGGAAGGAAAAGAGTAAACAGACATTACAGCAGGATATCACAGCTGATTCTTTCTGTGAGATAAAACATTTCACTGTCTGTTTTTAAACAATGTTTTACTTCAAAGAAAGAATTATTTATGATTCCATGCTGTAATGTCTGTATACTCTTTTGCTTCCTCCCCTGCCCAGGAGCTGTGGTATGATCAGACCATGTTCCTGTAAGGTCAGACACAGCTATTACACAGTACACAGCAGGGGCACATTTATAAGATTATCTCAGCACAGGGACATTTTATTTAAATACATTCAATTATGAAAATTATCATTTCAATATGTATGGATTTAAAATTAACTTTTGTTCGTGTGAAAACCCCTTTAATTCTTGTCCTTTTTTTTCCTGTGTGATGTGGATACACCTTAGGGGAGGGAAGTTTATTTGGGATTCATCCTGGTAATGTTAGTCCTCACCCATATGATGAAGGTTAAAGTCCTTGTTCAGCTCCAGAATAGTGCCGCCGTGGTGGCAGCTCGTGTTCGGTATTTATGGCTTGTCCTGTATTGTTTTACCCTGGAGGGCAAAGTTGGAGTTGAGCCTCCTTCCTTACCTGTGTGAGCCGTGGTAGGCCATTCATTATTTCCAGGCGCTGACAGCCATTAAGAACAAGGAGCTGCGCTCGCTGATTGTGTGACGGACGGGTCAGATAACCGCTCGTCACACTCTTGTACAGTAAGACGCAGCAGAGGCCCCTTGTACCATACTTATGTAGACATGTTGTTTTATGTGCAGTCATGTCGATGGCTGAATGTAAATCCAGGATTGTGCACCAGGTTCATCCTTTCCAATAATCCCTGCTTTACATACCACTTTGACTAGAACCTGGCCAGCAAAATAATCCTGTAACTTTGTGACCTTCGCAGAAGATGATTTGGGAGCTCCTTATAATAAAATTACCAAACATATTGGATTTGTGTTTTTTTATCTTTTTTGACTCTGCCTTGTTCTTATTAAAAAGAAAATCATAGAGTAATTTACAGACGTGCTAAAGTGAAACTGTATTGTCAGTATTCTCCTAATTTATCTCTTATCCAAATCCCTTTGAGTGACAGCAATTTGCAAAATAGAGCAGTGAAAATCCAGACCGAATGCAGGAACCATTAAGGCCGTGTTCACACATAGCGTTTTTCTGTAGTTTTGTTCCTGCAGCCAAAATCTACTCTCTTGGCAGTAAAAACACTGCGTCCAAAATGCCCGTTTTGCAGCGTTTGAGGCGTTTTTGCCACATATTTGGGTGCAGATTAAAATGTGTGCTTTGCCAACAGTACATGTTTAGTAAAGTTAGTTTTATTCACCACAAAATCTTCAAAAACATTTGTTGTGGTTTTTTTCATTTCTCAGTGCTTTCCAAGGCTGTGTTCATACGTTGTGTTTTTGTAGCATTTTTTTTCTGCAGCTAAAACTTGGTCTCTTTGCAAAAAAAACCTCTGCGTTCAAAGCTCTCGTTTTCAGTGTTTTTGATGCGGTTTTTGCGTGTGGATTACATGTGTTTTGTCTAGCATATATTAATAAAATTGGGGTTTTTTGCAGTGTTTTTTCACTTTTTTATTGCTTTTTATGGGTGAAAAATCGCTGAAATAATTGACTTGCAGCCGATTTAAAAAAAAAAACCAAAACAAAGTGGGTTTCCATTTGTCAGGGGGAAAAAAAAAAAAAGCAAGCGTGTGCATGAGGTTTCTGAAATCTTTTAGTTTTTGTTGGTACTGTAAAAAGCAGCTTTTAATTTGCATTAAAAATGCTGCTTGTGAACATGGCCTAAGGGTGAACACTGCATATTTTGTAGCAAACATGTATTACTGAACATTCTTTCCATTTATTTGAATGGGACTTGTTATAGAACTTTTTGCAACCAAATTTGCAGCAAATACGCAAAGTGTGAACTGTAGCAGTGTTTGTGTTTTGAAAAAGGCAAAAATAAGGAGGGGGCTGCTCCCGTGTGCATTATTATCTAGGATTGCCTTAAACAGAGGATGGATTAGTGGTACTAACCTTGTGAAAAAGTAAGACAACATGGCTGGGCTCAGTGCTCCACCAGCGGGTGCTGCCTGCCGCTCAGTGGGGCTGCTTTTGGGGTCCGGGTGGGTTCCATGAGTGAAGAGTGCAGCTAGTGAACCGCCCCAATGGTGGGCAATGCCTGGAATAGGATGGAGTCGCAGTATGAAATAGAGGATTTATTTGTAAAAATGTGCTTACAAATAAATCCCCTCTCTTATACTAGGCCTCAATGTCTTCCTCTTCCAGGCAGCCCCCGCCATTGGGGCTGTTCGGTGGTGGCTCGTTTTGGTGGATGCCTGTATTTTGTGATTTAGCGACTGCACTAAGGCTGTAGCAAAGTGCTGATGGGGTTAATGTGCTCCTGCACTGTGTGTGTGGGGGTGGGGGACTTTGTGGTTTCCTGAGACCTAGAGTTGGGTATTACACAGCAATGTAATATTTGATGCCTAATTTGAGTTTGTGCTGAATTTTCTTCTAAGTGCAACTTTGGCACAAACTACGACTGTCACATTCCCAGAGGTGCCACTACTGCGGGCTCCAGCTTTCCCATTAATTTCTATTGAAGTGTGAGGGATGTGACGTATCTGATGTGCAGCGTGTGACCGGCCTGCTCATTACGCGGATGTAGTACTGCTCATATGATGGCAATTTATCTTATTGTATGTGAACCTAAAATAAAAAGAGTAAAACAGTAAATGGGTGGAAAAAAAAAATCACAAACGTAATTTTCTGTCCAGGGTACAGCACAGGCCACTCGCGGTCTTCCAGTTTGTCTGAATTGAGCCATCGGAGGAACACGTCGGTCGGCAGCACGTCTACCGGGATCGGGAGTATTCCAGAACCAATAGAAGACGACAGCAACAAACCTCTGACGTCTCACCAGGATATTAAGGAAGAGGGATCGTCCTCTGAGAAACTAAGCCGGTACAGTATGAAACATCAGCATATCTCATTAGTCCATAAATACCAATAAATGAAATATAGAAAGAGTTTCTAGTCCTATAAGCCCCCTCACCCCATGGAGGTTGTATAATTGTGATAAATGCAGAATGTAGAACAAAACTGCACCGTGTGCACATAGACAATGGGTGCAAGCCACGAGAAACCACACAAGGAAGAAGGCTGGACTTTATAAGGATGGCATCATGGCTGCATAACTGAGATATTTTGGGGTGCTGCCCTTTGTCACATGATAAATGCAGAGTGGATGGCTATGCCTAATCTCTCCATGCCCTCCTTGTATGTAATAGGCTTCCAGTGAAACAAGACTCTGTGGAGTCACAGCTAAAAAGAGTGGACGCTACGCGAGTAAGTGCAGATGATGTGATCGAAACCATTCTCCAAAGCCAGGACTTTACCCTTGACTCCAGTGCGGAAGGTCAGTATTACCAGGTGTCAGCGGTCTTGTAGCTTTATGGGCATAGTTGCCATTGCAATTCTGCAGCTGTCTGAATTGTTTCTTAAGGCTAAGGATGGTACTGAGATCTCCTGATCATACATTCTGCGACATCAGCATGAGATCGCTCATCATGATGCACAGTTGGCTGCCACCCATCACCATCTGCTCCTCTGTACCCAATGTGTTATTTAGGTGAAAACATTTTTCTCTGTTTCTTATAGAGGAAGGTCTAAGGCTGTTTGTCGGTCCCGGAGGGAGCACTGCTCTTGGAAGTCATCACTTACCAAACAGGTAAATCGTGACATACTTAAAGTGGACCCACACCCCTCCTTATGTAAACTAATTTGTCACAGTATTTTTTTCAGTATCTCGATACTGTAACCTAATTTCTCTCATTGGTGATTTGACTGCTTTTCGATTTATAGTTGTTGTGCTAAAATCAGGGTCATCTCTCCATTCATGGACATCTTGCTGAGCGTCTGCTAAGCATATGTACAGTATATACACATCAGCTAATCTAAACTAGAAGAGCTGCAGTGTAAAACATGTAGGAGAGCCACCTAAAGAGGATTTGTCATCAGATCTTACCGTCCAAACTGCATATATGATTTAACAGACCTTAGACCTGGTGAGGCTAGTGTGCTTATGTTGAGAATCCATGTCAGAATGGCTGTAAAATCCTGGTCTTAAAATGAACATTTGAGTTCAGCTACAACATGATCTCATAAGTCCTAAAGTATTAATCCCAGCCCCCAGGCTGACTGCCAGCTGCAGCTTGTGCTGAGGGCTGTGAGATCTCAGCAGCAGGGGAGCACTAAGTTAGCAGAGATTGAGTTTAAACTGTCAAAAATTATTAAAACAGCCATTGTGATGTGGGCATACAATATAAGTATAGTCATGGCCAAAAGTTTTGAGAATGACACCAAAATTATATTTTCACATGATCTGCTGGCCTCTGGTTTTTGTTAGTGTTTGTCTGATGTTTATATCACATACAGAAATATAATTGCAATCATATTATGAGTACCAATAGGTTATATTGACAGTTAGAATGAGTTAATGCAGCAAGTCAATATTTGCAGTGTTTCCCCTTCTTCAAGACCTCTGTAATTCTCCCTGGCATGCTCTCAATCAACTTTTGGACCAAATCCTGACTGATAGCAGTCCATTCTTGCATAATCAATGCTTGCATTTTGCCAGAATTTGTTGGTTTTTGTTTGTCCACCCGTCTCTTGATGATTGACCACAAGTTCTCAATGGGATTAAGATCTGGGGAGCTTCCAGGCCATGGACCCAAAATCTCTATGTTTTGTTCCATGAGCCATTTAGTTATCACCTTTGCTTTATGGCAAGGTGCTCCATCATGCTGGAAAAGGCATTGTTGGGTGCCAAACTGCTCTTGGACGGTTGGGAGAAGTTGCTCTTGGAGGACATTCTGGTACCATTCTTTATTCATGGCTGTGTTTTTAGGCAAGACTGTGAGTGAGCCGATTCCCTTGGCTGAGAAGCAACCCCACACATGAATGGTTTCAGGATGCTTTACAGTTGGCATGAGACAAGACTGGTGGTAGCGCTCACCTCTTCTTCTCCGAATAAGCTGTTTTCCAGATGTCCCAAACAATCGAAAAGGGGATTCATCAGAGAAAATGACTTTGCCCCAGTCCTCAGCAGTCCACTCCCTGTACCTTTTGCAGAATATCAGTCGGTCCCTGATGTTTTTTCTGGAGAGAAGTGGCTTCTTTGCTGCCCTCCTTGAAACCAGCCCTTGCTCAAAGAGTCTCCGCCTCGCAGTGCGTGCAGAAGCACTCACACCAGCCTGCTGCCATTCCTGAGCAAGCTCGGCACTGCTGGTAGTCCGATCCCACAGCTGAAACAGTTTTAAGATACGGTCCTGGCGCTTGCTGGTCTTTCTTGGGCGCCCTGGAGCCTTTTTGACAACAATGGAAGCTCTCTCCTTGAAGTTCTTGATGATGCGATAGATTGTTGACTGAGGTGCAATCTTTGTAGCTGCGATACTCTTCCCTGTTAAGCCATTTTTGTGCAGTGCAATGATGGCTGCACGTGTTTCTTTAGAGATAACCATGGTTAACTGAAGAGAAACAATGATACCAAGAACCAGCCTCCTTTTAAAGTGTCCAGTGATGTCATTCTTACTTAATCATGACTGATCGCCAGCCCTGTCCTCATCAACACCCACACCTGTGTTAATGGATCAATCACTAAAACGATGTTAGCTGCTCCTTTTAAGGCAGGACTGCAATGATGTTGAAATGTGTTTTGGGGGTTAAAGTTCATTTTCTGGGCAAATATTGACTTTGCAAGTACAGTAATTGCTGTTAAGCTGATCACTCTTTGACATTCAGGAGTATATGCAAATTGCCATTACAAAAAATGAAGCAGTAAACTTTGGAAAAATTACTATTTGTCTCATTCTCAATACTTTTGGCCATGACTGTACACTGGCCTCATTGGGTCCAAGATACCCATTTAAAGAAGTTGTCCACTACTTTTACATTGATCCTAATGGTAGGGCATCAATGTATGTGTAAGAAGGAAGACTTGCCTAGGGACAGGTGCGGAGCTCCGGCGCCGGAACTGCCAAGGTCCTGCCCAGTGTTGCCAGGGGACGGGATTAAGAGTGCACGGGGGACTTCCTGGACATTGCTGGGGGACAGAGGAGAGGGACGGAAGAGAGGAAGTCGGGTGTCTGGGCTCGCGCGAAAGAGACAGTTAGTTGGGGAGAAACAGTCTGTCCTGCCGACAACGAGAGAGAGACGTGCTGCCCTGTCCTCGGTGAAATAGAGACGCGGTGACGGACGAACGGGTGACACAGCTTGCCGCAAAACAAGGGCGTGCGGTCTGTACCGGGCCTACAGAAAGTGATCGTTCAGTTACCTGCATCACCACAGTTTTCCAGCCATCTGACGGTGACCTACGGGTGAGGACGCACCCGGGATTAGTGATCCTAACGCAGTTTGTTGTACGCCGGAGGAGATTGCTACGGCTCTTAAAGGAGTCGTGACCGCTGTCGTGTGGTCAAAAGGACTGGGGGCCCAGTGGGTGAGACCCGAGCTTGGCGGACGGGCGGTTCACTGCTTGATCGACACGGGATCTCAAGTGACCACCATGGGAGAAACTTATTTCCGTCAGCGGTACCCAGAGATGGCACGAAATGAAGGGGGTCCCTTGATAAAGCTCACAGCCACTAACCAACTGCCCATTCCGGTCACAGGAGTAGTGTGGTTACGCATCTGGGTATGCAGACAAGATGTGGGAAGAAAAGGAGTCGTCCTGACAGGCGGAGATGCCGGCCCAGGACCACCAGTGACCCTCGGTATGAACGTGCTGAAGGAAATCGGGGAGATCCTGATTAGGGAACCACGAGAGCTCACGCTAGAGCGGTGGAACTCTAGAGCCCCTCAAAGGAAGGCCCTCCAGCAGCTGATCAGGGTTGCCCAGGCGCAAGAGACCTCGAGTGGGGGAAAAGTTCTGGGAAAGGTGATAATACCCGCCACCAACACCCTCACCTTACCACCAGGATAGACAGTCCTCACTTTGCCCATCCGAGCCTGCACCCCACTAGAAGGGGTAGAGATTCCGATCGAGTCAACCACCGTGGACAAGGTGCCTCCGGGTCTATTGGTAGCGCGGACCTTGGCTACCGTCCATAAGGGAAACGTGGTGGTACGATGCGTGAACCTGAATCCGAGTGAGCTCATTCTTCCCGCCAGGACCGAAATGGCCCAGATCCTGGGGATGCCAGAACAGCTGGAACCGCCAGATGCGATACAATTGTCAGCCGTAAGGGGAGATCCCTGGACCCTGGCTATCACCATACGATCGGGGTCTCCTCGACCTCAGACTAAGGACGGTCGAGGGATCCTAGAACAGATGCGTGCTGATTTGACAGGGCTCACGACGGAACAGGTGTACTAGGTCGAAGAGATGCTGGGACGGTACCAGGACGTCTTTGCCCGACATGAGGACGACTTTGGATGTACCGAGGCCATCACCCATGAGATCCCTACGGGAACGGTATAGACAGATACCCCTGCAAATGTACCAGGAGGTGAAGGAAATGCTGGCCCATATGATACAGAACGGGGTGATTCGGGAAAGCCAGAGCCCGTGGGCGGCTCCAATCGTCCTGGTCAGGAAGAAAGATGGAACCCTAAGATTCTGTGTGGACTACAGTCGGCTAAATGCTTGCACCGTAAGAGACTCGTACCCTTTACCCAGGATCGAGGAGTCTCTATCCGCCCTAGGCAAGGCGAAATACTTCTCCTCCCTGGATCTGCCCAGCGGATACTGGCAAGTGCCAGTGGCTGAACACGACCGCGCCAAGACAGCATTCCCATTGCCTATGGGACTCTTCGAGTTTAATCGGATGCCTTTTGGCCTAACCAACGCTCCCGGGACCTTTCAACGCTTGATGGAGAGATGTTTAGGCGATCTGAACTTTGAGGCCACACTGATCTACCTCGATGACATCATCGTCTATGCGTCTACCTTCCAGGAACATCTACGACGACTGGAGCAAGTCTTGAGTCGCCTTCGAAATCACGGCCTGAAGGTGAAGCCACAAAAATGTCATATATTCCGCAAGCAGGTTGAGTACCTCGGGTACACGGTGTCCGGTGAAGGAGTCAGGCCCACTCGGGAGAAAGTGGCCGCCGTGCAAGAGTGGCCCACCCCGAAGACTGTAAAGGACGTGCGGGCCTTCCTAGAACTTGCAGGGTTTTACTGCGGATTCGTGAAAAATTTCACGCGCATCGTTAATCTGCTACTGGATCTCCTTCAAGGGATACCTGCGGGCTCGAAAAATCGAACAGTGAAATGGGGAAGAGAACAGGAAGAGGCCTTCAGGGCCTTGAAGATGGCCCTGACGGAAACTCCCATACTGGCCTACGCGGACTTTTCTCAGCCCTTCGTTCTTCACACCGATGGAAGTCTCCTTGGTCTAGGGGCCATGCTGTCGCAGGAGGGGAGAGAGCGGGTGATAGCATATGCGAGTTGCTCCCTCCGAGACTCTGAGAAGAACCTAGACAATTACAGCTCCTTTAAACTGGAATTGTTGGCCCTAGTGTGGGCAATGACAGATAAGTTCGCGGAGTACTTGTCGGGGTCTGAAGTGTTGGTGAAGACAGACAACAACCCGTTGGCTCATCTGGAGAGTGCGAAGTTGGTAGCCCTGGAACAACGATGGGTGGCTCGAATAGCTCGGTACCGGTATAAGATCACCTACCGGCCTAGGGCTGAAAACAGACATGCTGATGCCCTCTCCAGGGTGACCCATGAGCACCCCGAACGTGACAGAGACTAAGAACTGGAGGCCGAAGAGGTGCCCAGCTTCCGTAGGGTTGGCAGCCCGTTGTCCGCTACGCAGGGGCAGATCGGGGAAGTGAAAGTAGGACATGTGTTGGGGCGGCCCAGGGACAAGTGGGTACGGATACAGCAAATGGATGGAGAGATTGCGCGGTTGTGACAGTGGGTGGCTTTAAAGCAAGTCCCTAACCGCGAAGAAAGGGGGACCCTGACGGCAGAGGGGCTGAAGATGCTGCGGCAGTGGGAGAGACTGAGCCTGCAGGACGGCTTGTTGTACAGGCGGGTCCAGTTGGTACAGGAGTTCGGCCCCACTTGGC
Organism: Phyllobates terribilis; assembly: GCF_046119375.1. Lineage (NCBI taxonomy): Eukaryota > Metazoa > Chordata > Amphibia > Anura > Dendrobatidae > Phyllobates > Phyllobates terribilis. The sequence goes on from NW_027362768.1 coordinate 21,251,190, forward strand.
AAGTAGTGGTTCCAGAGAGTGTGATCGGGACACTGGCCAAAGAAGCACACGAGCGGGGAGCACACTTTGGACTCGAAAAGACCTTCCAGTGGCTGCAGAGACTGGTGTACCACCCCCAGCTAAGAGTTGCAGTGGAGAATGTCTGCCAGAAGTGCCGGAGTTGTGAGTTGGTGAAAACCCCAGAGCAGCGGGCCCCCGTCCAGACCATTGTGACGGCTGCGCCCTTAGAGGTGTTTATGATCGACTACCTGACCATCGGGCTGGTGCATCTCGGGTATGGACATTGCCTGGTCATGACCGACCACTTCACAAAATTTGCGGTGGTAACTCCGATAAGGGATCAGACAGCTGAATCTGCTGCCCAGGCTATCTGTCGGGACTTCATGTGGGTCTATGGCTGTCCGAAGAGAATTCACTCCGATCAAGGAGCTTGTTTCCAAGGACGGGTGATGGAGGAGCTGCACCGGCTGTACAAGATCGAGAAGTCTAGGACCACCCCTTACCATCCGCAAGGGAATGGTCCTGTGAACGCTTCAACAGAACTTTGATCCAGATGCTTCGAACCTTGGAAGAAGATCGGAAGGTACGCTGGCCGGAGTTTGTGGCCGAGCTGGTGTGGGTCTATAATAACCGGGTACATAGCGCCACAGGGTTCACCCCCTACACCCTGCTGTTCAGCTAGAATCGTTCATCAAAGCATGTTACAGCCCTGTTTGTCTAGCGATGAGGAAAAGAAGGAGGAACTCAGCACAAGGACGAGAGATCCCACACCCAGTGCGCCCGTCTACGATGATTAGGAGGAAGAGACAATAGTGGCTGCGATCCCCAATCTCACATCGCCCACAGCTTCCCACACGAGAGAGGAGGGCCCACCGCTCCGTCAGGCTGGGCCGGGCGAAGTTGGGAACCCCAGCGACTCTCAAGTACCCTGCGCTCCAACTGCGTTATGCCGGTCCGAACGATCCACGGCTGGTGTGCCGCCTATCCGCTACAATCAGGATCAGTTCATCTGGCAACATATCATCCAAGAGGTCAGAGAGTGTGAGCGCCTGGTGAAAAAACTCTCGCCCGTGGAATGGCGAGCTCAAAGGGAGCGGGAGTGTAAGAAGGAAGACTTGCCTAGGGACAGGTGCAGAGCTCCGGCGCCGGAACTGCCAGGGTCCTGCCCAGTGTTGCCAGGGGACGGGATTAAGAGTGCACGGGGAACTTCCTGGACAGTGCTGGGGGACAGAGGAGAGGGACGGAAGAGAGGAAGTCAGGTGTCTGGGCTCGCGCGAAAGAGACAGTTGGTTGTGGAGAGCAGACCGGCAGTTGGGGAGAAACAGTCTGTCCTGCCGACCACGAGAGAGAGACGTGCTGCCCTGTCCTCGGTGAAATAGAGACGTGCTGACCTGTCTGCGGTGACGGACGAACGGGTGACACAGCTTGCCGCAAAACAAGGTGCGTGCGGTCTGTACCGGGCTTACAGAAAGTGATCGTTCAGTTACCTGCATCACCACAGTTTTCCAGACATCTGACGGTGACCTACGGGTGAGGATGCACCCGGGATTAGTGATCCTAACGCAGTTTGTTGTACTCCGGAGGAGCTTTCTACGGCTCTTAAAGGAGTCGTGACCGCTGTCGTGTGGTCAAAAGGACTGGGGGCCTGTGGGTGAGACCCGAGACCGCCCACTGCCGCCAGAAGATGGACACCCTCCGGAGTGAGTGTCTGAAGACGGAAGTAGTTATCGCTAAAGGACAGATAAGTGCAAGCCTCCAGTAATCTACCTTCTCTTATTCAGCCTGAACTTTTGGGACTGCGCCGTATTGTTCATCCTTTCCGTGTTATAGTTAAACCACAATCGTTTTTACCGTTTTATTGTTGTGTTACTTAAATTTACGTGGAGAAACCAAATCTTGAATTAAACCTCTGCCATACTCTCTGCGTGCTGTGTGCGGCATCCGAGCCTTTTAGCATATGATCGGCCGGGGTCCCGCACGCGGCACCCCCGCCGATCAGCTGTTATCAATTGAATAGGAGGCGGATGTGCAGTACACTGCGGCGGCCACTACCACTTGGCGGTGGAGCCCCGCATGTGAGCACTTGCAGCCCTCGCCACCGATAACAGCTGATCGGCGGGGGTGCCGCGTGCAGGACCCCGGCTGAGCATATATTGATGCCCTATCCTCTGGATAGGGCATCAATGTAAAAGTAGTGGACAGCCTCTTTAATAATACATTTCTACTGTGAAATCTGGTGACGGATCTGTTTTAAGCATGGCCATATATTAGTGACCTGTCGCCTACTATGTGTCGAGCACAGGACCGGACTGTGAGTGCAGCAGTCTTGGCCCTTTTATTATGAATACAACACAGAGAGAGTAGATTTATAATTTAATGTCTTTTTGAATATCCCTCACTTTTTTACTACCTCTTTAAACAAGAAGATGAAAGTCCCTGGTTGTCCTCAGTCCTAATCTCTTTTCCTCTGCTTTCTTTTCAGGGTTGGCGCAGGAGCATATGAACAGGTTGTCATCAAACGTTAAGATGTCTACAAGAAGACCCTGGTCTTGTGGGGAATATTATTATCCAGCCTATTGTATATGGGTCAATACTTTGCAAACTTTTTATAGAAAGAATAAACAGGTTTTTAGTTTTCCAAATGAAGATGCATGCTGTGCTGCCATAGGGCGAGGATGGTTTCCTTATCATCCCTCCGTGAATATGAACCTTCATTGTTGTCTTGGCATAGGTGAACATCTTGGAGCATCTAAATGGCCATTGATCTGATCAGCCACAATCAAATCTGCCCTAATCTTGGATTTTATTCGGACTGGAATTTGTGTAAACCTCTGTGGCTACGACTGACCTCCTCTTTGTGACATTTTCTGCAAATATAAGCGGGCTAAGTGTGTCAGAGGCAGTTCTCCTGGGATCCGATCCACAGATGTGATGGTGTAATGTCTTCAGTACATCATGTTCCAACAAGGGTGATCAGCTTATAGATAGACCATACTGATGGGTAGAGGCCAGATTAGTGCAATAGAGCATGAGATGATGAGCCCAGAAGGTGCAGAGATATCGGGATACACACAGATGGCCGCAGTAACATTAGGTACAGAGTGATATTGAGATTCCTGCAAAGCTTAAACAATGTACCTAAGCCTTGTTAGTAGAGGTGGTCATCTGATCTGTCCACACGTTTGGGGTCTGCAGATTGCACATGGAGCTTTAGGTATTTTACTGTAAGAAAAAGAAATCTAATTTAAATGCACTTTTTCCTAAATTTTTGAGAAAAGTGGATCTTACCAAAGACTTAACTGCTTTTGTTTTCCAGTCTTATGGCTCATGTACAAAGCAGAGCTGTCGGCACTAAACCTGCATGGTAGTGCACGGAGGCTGTAAAGATCTCTAACATTAAAGGGTTTGTCCTGTTTCAGAGAACTTTTCCCGATTATAGATATATCTATTTAATATACTGTTTATTGTAAAAACAAATTAATTGTCCCTTACGTACCATCCCGGAGTTCAGCACTGTGTCTATTTATCTGCCCCAGTCCCCATTACTTGGCCACAGCGATGACATTGTCAGAAGCCCTGCAGCCAATTACGGAGATGGACAGATCATCCTGTATAGACAGCGTGAGCTGCTGAGCTCCGTGATCGGCTGCAGCGATGTCGACATGACCTCACCGCTGCAGCCACGTGACTGTGACCAGGGCAGCAGCGGAGACAGCCCTGGACCTCAAGGGTACATAAAGCACAGTTTGGGGTTTTTTTTTTTTTTACAACGATCTGTACTTATCATGAAAAGTTTCATGAAAGAGGACAACCCCTTTAAGTCCTATGACATCCATGTGCTGCCATCCAGGCTCGGTCTGGTGCCCTATCTGATGGATTAGCGTTGGCAAATCCTCCTATATGGCTTCCATAGAGGTTAGACTTCCCATTCACCTCTGTGGGAGCCGTATAACGGCCTTGTACAAAATGGAGCTGTAATACTGTCCTGTACGTGAGGCACAAGACTATTGTGCTTGAAATTGGGTGGGAAATCCTGTTTATCCAGATAATTTTTAGAAGCAATTTTGTACTAGACCAAGAAGTGATATTCTTTGTGCCAACAGAGGGCGGGCGGGTCAGGTAAATGACGTGTACCGAATATTATTGCCAGTAATAAAGTCTTTATAACACAGGGACTTCTGGCGAAAGATAATGGGAATATTCCAGCAATTGTCAGCGTAGTGTAGGCTTGTATGTAAGGCTCTGTTCACATCTGCCTCATGGTTTCCATCAAAGGAAAAAGCAACACTGTGCTGGATCCATTGCATAGCAGAACCCAATGACTTATACCATGTTGGAACCTGATGACCCTCATTGTATGTCAGTTTTCCAGAAAAAAAAAATATTGTATGCTGATTTTTTTTAATGGAATCTGCAGTGGAGCCTCTGCTACAGATGTGAATAACGCTCTATATTCTGGATCAAAACTAGGCATGGGCCGGAGGATATTTTCCCGTTCAGGACCTCAGCTTTGGCTGAAGGTGGGACTTAATGTATTAAAGAAGAGATATAAATCATCCATGTTTTTTTTTGCATGCATGCATGTAATTGGGACTAAAAACCTTTTTTACATTTGGGTTTGGTTAAAAAAATGTTGCACCGTTTTGGCTTTTATATAGTATGTTTCCATCCACATTCACATTTCATGCGGTCTGTGGTCATCAATCAGCCGAGAAGAGCACAGAAAAAGACAGATAAAGTTACCAACTCTCCCATTAGATCAAGCTCACTATTTGATTCTTAGTTAGCTCATTCTGCAGCCAGCAATTTTTAGCACAACACAAAAGCTCTAGAAGGCAAACGGTGCAAAAGTTTTAATGGTACCCAATTGCAAAAAATATTTTTTAGTCCAAAATCCATGCATTTCCATAAAAAAAAAGTGGACAACTCATTTAGTATAGAATTATATTGAAAGTGCAATAGATTAGTAGTGTCAGACAATCATAAGACTATATCCAGCCAGGCCAGGCCTCCATGCTGCCAGACGACTATTTACTGCCTTATCCTTTTCCAGTTAAACCAGAGTAATAGCCTATATCTAACATTACCCTATTACATGTACTCAGAAGTTTCATAGCCTTCATGTACGGCCTGTATCTATGTGTACTTGTAGAGCTTGCCAATGTATTCGCTAAACCATCTTGTATTCTTTCTTCTCCAGCCCATTCTAACCACCAGTATCCATTAATTCCCAGTAGCATGCCATTACCAAACCAGAATATACATGTTTGTGCCACAGAGGGTTAAAGAGCCCCTGTATGGTAAGTGAGGACCAATGGACCAAGAACAGGTCTTCTGGTAACTCTGCCATATGTTGTACATGACACTACATCTGCCCTGTAGCCCCCGGGCCATATAGGCAACCATATTGTATACCAGTGCTGACCACTTGACTTGCTGATGTTTACACTGATATTGGGCTGGGGTTTTAGGGTTCGGGGACTTTATGGTAAAGGATCTCACAAAGTTTCTTCCATGTTGTAATTGTTAAGTGTACAGTGAATATACCGACTTCTTATGGATGGAATGAAGAAGCGTTAACCAGAATATACAGGAGAATGACTTTATTTTGATGAAAACGCTACATTTCATTTATGGTGCAATTCTGAATTTGGTTTGTACAATAGTATTTTTATATATAGTATTTGCTGTTATTAAATGTGTTTATTTTATGACCTTTCTTATAGTAGAAACTGACGTGCGAGTACGCTTCACTGACTTTGCCGTAAATATATTTGATCTAGATATTTGTACCAGCGGATGTCCAAAATAAATCGGTCTTTGGGATTTATACCTAGAATTAATGGTCTATTCTGTAACAAGGTTATTATGGCGAGTGTGGGATTTTGTTCTATTTTAGGGACTTAGTATAAGGGGTACCGAATCCTACAGACACAGTTACCCTAATGATGCCTTGAATTAACATATTTGGGAATGGTCAGAATGGGCTCTCACAATGTGGAAGATTTCCCTAGCCCTTACTACGACCAGTTTACAGCACCAAAGTTCGGGTCCCCATTGACTTCTATGGGGTTCAGGATTGGGTTCAAGTTCGGTTAGAGTTCTGGTACCCAAACCAAACTTTGGATTAAAGTTTGGTCGAACCTGATCATCCACGGGACCGCTCATCCCTATCCATAACTATGGTAAAAGGACCGAACGGTCATATTTCAGTCCCCGATTCTTTCCGGTCTTGGGAGATGAGAACTGCTAGAAGTGCTGGCAATCGTTGGGGTTATCGGAGATGGTATTTAGCCAAAATGGACAGCTTAAAATGTCAAACTTTACAAGCTAAAACTTATTAAATTGAACATGATCACCTACTGTCAGTGGTCGGCAGCAGGACGATATAGTGCAGTGGACGGCGGCAGGGCTATGTGGTGTAGGCTGCACCGGTGGTCGGCGGCAGGACTATATGGCGCAGGTTGCTCGAGTGGTCGGAGGCAGGATTGGAATCAATGACCTAGGCTACGAAGCCTACGGTTGGCTGGTGACACTGACTGACTGCATATTATCAAGCTCTGATGATGTGCCAATCACAGTAGTCCGATGCCTGGAGAGCTGGATGTGTTATTGTCCCGACAGTCCTGATGTTATTATAATGCATTCTTGCTGCTCGTGAAGATTTTATTGGGGTCGGACAACCCCTTTTGAGGCAGAGAAAACCTAGTTGCTGAAAAATAAAATGCTTGTAATCTTTTCCTTGCGCACACATTAGAGTTTAGAGGGACGAGAGCAGCATTCAACTTTTGGCCCACCACTTATTTTGCAGGAATTTTTTTTTTCGTGTGGATGTTGCAGAGAGAACATTGCAATTTTTCTATAAATGACACCATTCCGGTGCTCAATGTCATGTCCAGCATGTCTCACCGTGACATGACTGCTATATAAAAAAAATTGCAATATCCACACAAAAAAAAAAATTCCAGCAATGGGCCAAAAGCTGAATGCCGCTCCTGCATGTGGAATCTTTTAGGGGTCATGCAGATGTCAGTGCACAGACCGGCCGCGAGTCTCCTGACCTAAGCATGCGCCTCATATAGAATATAAATTGCCTGAAACAGCGAAGTCCAGCGGTGATAGGTGCAGTAACAGCCCCGATCATAGGCTAGAGCCTAGCAACAGCAGAGTCACCAGCCCCAGGACTGATTGGTGTGATTGGCATCATCGTCCGATTGCACGGTGTGCAGAAACACGTTCCGAGTCTCAGTTTGGAGACTGCTGAGACTTTTGGTGCCTTAGACAAATTTTGCCTGTTTCATCACTGCCACTGTACCTGTACGAAGAATGAAGACGTTCCTGTCCCTAGCTTTTTCCTAATCCACCCCTTCTTTTGCTGCCAAGTGCTGATCAGTACTTGATCACTCGTTCTTTGGCAGTTTTTTTTCTATTGGTTCGTCCTGCAGCCGCCAAGTGCTGATCAGTGACGTAAATCACTGATCAGCACCCATGCTCGCTTTTTTCCACGATGTTTTTTTTCCCCCTGTCCTTTCACCCCCCACAACCCACCACCCCTTTGCACCAACTCTGTGCGTCCGTCCTGCGGCCACTGAGTGCTGACAAAGTGACACAAATCACTGATCGGCACTTGTGCTGGCTTTTTTCCAGGACACTGTATCGCTATCTATTTTTTCTCCTGCACCACTCCATGCGTGTGTCCTATAGTCGCTGATCAGATGCACATCACTGATCAGCACCCGTGCTCGCTTTTGGCCAGGGCTTTTTTTTTCCAGTCTTTTTTTTTTTTTTTTTTTTTTTTTTTTTTTTACTTTAGCCCTTTTTTGCACTACAGCCGTTGAGCACTGGTCGGTGACCCACATCACTGATCAGCCTCTGGTTATTTGGGGTTTTTTTTGTATGTAAAAAAAAATAATCGAATAAAAATAATTTACCGTTTTTTCGGACTATAAGATGCACCTAGGTTTTAGAGGAGGAAAATAAAAAAAATAAAAAATTTAAGCAAAAAATGTGGTCATGATGCACTTTTAAGGGGGAGGGGGTCTTCTGCTGACACTGGTATAGGGGTAATGTCCCCCAATTCTGACAATATCCCCCATCCTGGTATATATGCCGCCCCCCTTTTATATGTGGTCCCCATCCCCAGCCTGGTATGCCTGGCATCCCTCCATCCTGATATGCATGGCACCCCTCATCCCTATCCTGGTATGCAGGCACCCCTCATCCCTATCCTGGTATGCATGGCACCCCTCATCCCTGTCCTGGTATGCATGGCGCCCCTCATCCCTATCCTGGTATGCATGGCGCCCCTCATCCCTATCCTGGTATGCATGGCGCCCCTCATCCCTATCCTGGTATGCATGGCGCCCCTCATCCCTATCCTGGTATGCATGGCGCCCCTCATCCCTGTCCTGGTATGCATGGCGCCCCTCATCCCTGTCCTGGTATGCATGGCGCCCCTCATCCCTGTCCTGGTATGCATGGCACCCCTAATACCTGTCCTGGTATGCATGGCACCCCCTAATCCCTATCCTGGTATGCATGGCGCCCCTCATCCCTATCCTGGTATGCATGGCGCCCCTCATCCCTATCCTGGTATGCATGGCACCCCTAATCCCTGTCCTGGTATGCATGGCACCCCTAATCCCTGTCCTAGTGTGCATGGTCCCTCTAATCCCCATCAGGCTGCACATTAAAAAAAAAAAAAAAAAACACTCATACTCGCCTCTCTTCTCTCCTTCAGCGCTGCGTCCTGTCTGTCTGCCTGCACTGATCTCTCCATGTGAGCCGCGCATGACGTCACTGCCATGCGCGGCTCACATGGAGAGATCAGCTGCCGGAAGTCACTGCTCCCCATGCCGGTTCTGTGTGCGCGGGGAGCAGTGACTTCACTCTCCTTCATAGCCGGCACACTGCGGAGCCGTGCTGCGGCTCCTGCTGCTGCCCGCTATCTCCTGTGCCCGCTCATTAAAGGGCATGAATAGTCACCCCCTCTCCATGCCCATGGGGCGTGGAGAGAGGTTGAATATTCATGCCCTTTAACAGCGGGCACAGGAGATAGCCGGCAGCCACAGTGTGGCTACACTGTACACCACTATTAAGGAGCATGAATATTCAGTGCTCCCCACGCCCCATGGGCGTGGGGAGCAGTGAATATTCATTTTCTTAAGCAGCGGGGACAGTGTAGGCTGCAGCGGGCGGCTGCTGCCTCCTGTTCCCCGCTCCTCCACCGATACCGCTCCCCCCCACATTCGGACCATAAGACGCACCCCCAATTTTCCTCCAAAATTTTGGAGGAAAAAAGTGAGTCTTATGGTCTGAAAAATACGGTAATTAGTTGATACTAGATTAGGGACAGTAAAATATATCGTAGTAATGTCGTACTACAGTATTTTAAACTGAATAAAGTCAGGATTAGGGTCAGTGTGTCAGAAAGAACAATATAGATTAGTTGATAGAACTAGGTTAAGGACAGTAATCCATAGTAAAAATATAGTTAAGTTAATAGTTTATACTACAATATTTTTTACCATAATCCCAATCCGCGTCAGCTAGCTGCAGGCACTCACTCATTTGTTTTTACTGACGTCAGTCTAGTAATAGAATTACTGCAAAAATTCTCCACAAAAAAAAAAATCAAACTACAGGTTTTTCTACTGCACAGAATTACAATTAGCATAATTTAGTTGCGGGTGCTCAGTAATTGTTTTTACGGTCGTCTGTTATAAAAATTTGGTAAAATAAAAAAATGTTCTTATTTATATTTTATTTCCTTTCTTCTATTCTAAATTTAATGTAAGGAAAAAAAAAAGTTTACACAAAAACCCACACAAACTTAAATTAAAATTTGGTACACACAAACACCGCATACATGAAAAAAAAAAAGTCCCGCTCTCCCAATCACGGTATTCAGCGGAGGAGGCATACGCCTTTCTTGCCTTCGGCACTGATAGTGAGGGAGAGGATCCCACCTTCCTTTATTTTTCCTCCTACACCTCTTTTAAGTGACGCAGACACCCCAGGACAGAAAATGAACCAACGCCCACAGTTAGCGAGCCCCCAGGGCTGTGGAGGCAGTAAGCCAAGCCTCCAACTCGACGACTCCCTCATACATGGCTCATGTGTAAGTGATAAATTTACTGTAGCACAGATTCATCTCAGCTAAAAGTCTAGACCCTTAGGTCAGGAATAGGACAGACATTTATAGGACATTTCATAACTTTCCCAAATTCTTATGAAAAAATATTCCCCACAAACTGCATTGAACTACTGTACCCAGTTTATTATATATTTTAGAAGTCTGAGTCGGTACATTTTATACCGACTCCACAGCCCTGCGAGCCCCTATGGACCTCACCACCTAAATATTATGAGCCACTGATTCCTGATTTTGTGGCGCAATCAGGAATCCAATTTGATACCACCAGCCTCACAGAAATTGACCTTTTCAAAGTCTTTTTCTTTGACAATTTTGTAGATCTTCTAGAATGTGAGCCCTCGCGGGCAGGGTCCTCGCTCCTCATGTACCAGTCGCTGACTCGTTTTGTTAAGATTATGTAAATGCTTTTGTTATGTATATCCCTATCACATGTAAAGCGCCATGGAATAAACGGCGATATAATAATAATAGATCTCATGGTGGCCAAGACAAATTTGTACACAGAATTTTTTATCCCAATACCGCACTTCATCATTTGCCAACTAGACCCCTGTAGACGGAGTAGAAATTATGACAACTTGGGGCCTTGTCCTTCACATGAGGTTAGTGAAGAAGCCAGAAATTCTGCAACATTGGAGTGTTGACATTTTGAAAAAACACTCCAGTGTTCCGCATGGCTATGACCCGGATACGCTTTGAGGCCACCCACAAATTCTTCCATTTTAATGATGATGCACGGTGTCCTCCCCGAGATGACCCCAGCTTTGACCGACTCTTCAAAGTTCGGAGCACTTTAGCAAGAAGTTTGCTGAGGTGTACATGTCCCAAAGAGACATCTGCGTGGATGAGTCGCTAATCCATTTCAAGGGGAGGCTAAATGTACACCAATACCTGCCCAGTAAAAGGGCCAGGTACAGAATTAAGCTGTACAAACTGTGAGAATACCTCATGGTATACCCACAAGTTTAGGGTTTATGAAGGGGAGGACTCTCGGCTTGAATCCCCTAAAAGCCCCCCTGTCCAGGGAGTGAGTGGGAAAATGATGTGGGATTTGGTGCACCCACTGCTGGATAAAGGTTATCACCTTTACCTGGATAACTTTTATACCAGTATCCCACTCTTCAAGTCCCTCACTGTGTGACCTACCGCAGCCTGCAGTACTGTCCGCAAAAATCAGAAAGGCCTCCCTAGGATGCTAATTGGGCAGCCGCTCAGAAAGGATGAGAGAAGAGCCCAATGTAGCAACAACATGCTGGTAGTCAAGTACAATAGGGATGTCCTTTTCTTGACCCCATACATGGTGATGGCAGCACCCTCAGCACTGTACGAGGTTCCTCTACAGAGGTCACCAAACCAGACTGTGTAGTGGGGTACAACAAGAACATGGGGGGTTGATCTCTCTGATCAAGTCCTCCAGCCGTACGTACAGTGCCATGAGAAAGGCCAAGGTATGGTACAAGAAGCTGGCCATGCACATCGTACAGATGACAATGTATAACGCTTTCGTGCTATCATAATGTGCAGGCCAGACTGGGACCTTACTGCAGTTCCAGGAGGTAGTAATCAAAGCCCTAATATTTGGAAGTCCGGAAGAAGCAGGCCCCAGTACTTCCAGAACTGAAGGTGCCCGTGTTGTAGCAGGGCAACATTTTCCCAGTGAGGTCCCTCAAACTGCAACAAGAGGAAGGATGCAAAAAAAGGTGCAAAGTGTTACGGAAGGGGTATACAAAAGGACTGTACAAAAAAATAGATTTCAGCTCACCTGGGTCAGCCTGCTCGGTCCACTTCCTCATGAGGCACGGTGCTCGGATTGTAAAGATCCCCGTCTGGGAGACATTAGGCAGTGATGAAGGGGTAGTTATCCAGCAACTCGTGAAATTGACTTAAAAAATAGCCTTTATTTTGAAAAAATTAAAAACATGAGACCATAGTGCATAGTACATCACCTGTTCAGAAGCTCAATTAATGTGTAATTGAGCTTCTGAACAGGTAATGTCGGTGGGCGGCTACTTTCTCCATATGCCTTAAAAGTTTTTCCATTTCAACATTGTATTATGCTATGAATAAGGATCTACGTATCCGAAACGCGTAAGCCTCTGTATGCTTTTATTTGCACTATGGTCTCGTTTTTAATTTTTTCAAAATAAAGGCTATTTTTTAAGTCAATTTCACGAGTATACAAAAGGACACCATTTATCAGTATGACACCTGCCGTGACAAACCTGGTCTGTGTATGAAAGACTGTTTCAGAGTATACCACTCATCCATGGACCAATACATTTATTTCTGACTTACACAACCCACGTATGCCAACCTGATGCACTCTACACAACTTACATATGCCACTACATTATAAAATTCACATACCAGGAAACACTAGATAAATTCCAATAAGGATCACCTGGGGATTTACACTGTTTAGGCACATCAGGGGCTCTCCAAACGCAACATGATGGCCGCAGACCATTCCATCTGTGTTCCAAAACATCACTCCTTCCCTTCAGAGCTCTGCCATGTACCCAAACAGTAGTTTTCCCCCACATATGGGGTATCTGTGTACTCAGGAGAAAATGGACTCAAATGTTGTGCAAATTCTCCTGTTACCCTCGTGAAAATAAAAAATTTGGGGCTAAAACATGGTTGTGGATAAAGAGTAAAATGTTCATTTTTTCCCTTCACATTGCTTTAATTCCTGTGAAGCACGTGAAGGGTTAGTAAACTTATTGAATGTGGTTTTGAGAGGTGCAGTTTTTAGAATGGTGTCAATTTTGAGCATTTTCTGTCATATAGGCCACCCCATAGTCACTTCAAATGTGATCTGGTCCCTAAAAAAAAAAAAAAAAAAAAAAAAGTTTTGTAAATTGCTGATCAAGTTTTAACCATTATAACTTCCTAACAAAAAAAATTATGTTTCAAAAATTGTGCTGATGTAGACATGTGGGAAATGTTATTTATTAATCATTTTGTATGACATAACTCTCTGGCTTAAGGGCATAGAAATTAAAAATTCGAAAATTGCGTAATTTTAAAAATTTAAGCCACATTTCCGATATTTTCACAAAAACTCAAGTCTTATTGAGAAATATTACCACTATGATGAAGTACAATATGTAACGAGAAAATCTCAATCAGTGGGATCCGTTGAAGTGTTCCAGAGTTATTACCACAAAGTGACTGGTCAGAGGTGTAAAATTTGGTCTGGTCATGAAGGTGAAAACAGGCTGAGGGGGTGAAGGGCTTAAAGGAAAGAACCACCATGTGGCTTTTGGAGCTTGTATTTTAGTTTAGTTTTCAGTTTGTCCCTCCTCAGGCTGTGGGTGTAACCAGATAGTTATTAATAACTAAGTCATTTACCCTCTTACTGCATTAGTATTGGCATACTAAGAATTTTTAGGGACTGCCCGCTTTTGGTTACATTAAAACCTTTCGTTCTCTGACTTTGGACAACCTAAATTTACTGGAAAGGTATCAGGACAGTTGGCGGCCATGTATTGATTGAGTATTGTGGGAATTTAAGACAATTCTGTGGTCCTTAGTAAAACTATAAAGTCATCCCTGCTCCCTCATCCGGTCTCTAGAATGCTGCTAGTCTCAGCCTGGTGCACACACAGTATACAGTGTAGGATGGATGGAGGATTCTGCGCTGAGAGGTAACAGTGGCTGCTCTCTGCAGAATACCACAAATCACTCAGGTCCTCTATAATTTTTAGCGCCTTAAAAGTAGAAGGGGCCACACATTTAGTGGTGGAGCACACAGTGATTGCAGTGTCAGGACACCCAACCAGGACCCCAATGCTTTAGGCTGCAGGACTGGTAGACCCTCACTGTACAGCAGTTCTATTGTATTCTCAGGTCATGGCAGAAGACACATAATACTGGGGAAAATCACTTACACTGCCACCTGGGGGCTAAAATATATATTGCAGAAACATTTTTACATTTGTGTAATGTGATCATATAGAATAACTTAAAAAGGATATTCCCATCTCCAAGATCCTATCCTAATATGTAGGATGTGTAATAATAATATTAGCAAATACCTTCAATAAGAAATTTAGTATAGTTCTTCTGATAAGCTATGTTGCTTACCCCATGTACAGGGAATTGCAGTAGCTTAAGGATTCATGGTTACGACCATTATGGCAAGATGAGTGGTCTTAACCATGGATCCCTAAGCTACTGCAATGCCCTGCACATGTGGTAAGCAACATATCTTATCAGAAGAACTATACTACATTTCTAATTAGAGGTATTAACTGCTATTACTACGTATTTGTATATGAAAGGCGGATGTGTGGCCACTGCATAATTTTGTCAGGGCATTTCGGGTGGCAGCCACAGGAGGTCGGGCTGATTATTATTAATTTATATAGCGCCATTGATTCCATGGCACTGTACATAAGGAGGGGTTACATACAGAATATAGATATCACTTACAGTAAACAAAACTAACTGATAGGATGGTACGGAGGGAAGAGGACCCAGCCCTCGCGGGCTTACATTCTACAGGAATGGGGCGGAGACAGTAGGTTGAGGGGTTGAAGTAGCTCCGTTGTTGTTGGGGGTGGCAGCAAGCAAGGTCATGGCAGGCTGTAAGCTTGTTTGAAGAGATGGGTTTTCAGGTTCCGTCTGAAGGATCCAGGTGTGGTGGATAATCGGACGTGCTGAGGCACAGAATTCCATAGGACGGGGGATATTCGGGAGAAATCTTGGAGGCGATTGCGTGAGGAACCAATAAGTGTGGAGGAGAGAAGGAGGTCTTGGGAGGACCGGAGGTTACGCAAGGGAATGTATCGGGAGATTAGTTTAGAGATGTACGGAGGAGTGAGGTTATGGATGGCTTTATAGGTCAGTGTTAGTAGTTTGAACTGGATACTCTGGGGGAATGGGAGCCAATGAAGGGATTTGCAAAGGGGGGTAGCAGAGGAGTAGCGAGGCGAGGGATGGACTGGAGGGGTGCGAGAGTGTTAGCAGGTAGGCCGCAGAGGAGGATGTTGCAGTAGTCGAGGTGGGAGATGATGAGGGCATGCACAAGCAGTTTAGTAGATTGAGGGTTGAGGAAAGGACGGATTCTGGAAATATTTTTGAGCTGGAGGCGACGGGAGGTGGCAAGAGCTTGGATTTGGGGTTTGAAGGATAGGGCAGAGTCAAGGGTTACTCCGAGGCAGCGGATTGTCAGTACAGGGGAAAATGTGATGTCATGTATTGTGATAGAAAGATCAGGTGGGAAAGATATGCGAGATGGGGGAAAGATAATGAGTTCAGTTTTGTCCACATTGAGCTTGAGGTAGCGGGAGGAGAAGGAGGATATGGCTGATAGACATGCTGGGATTTTGGACAGCAGAGAGGTGACATCTGGGCCAGAGAGGTAGATCTGGGTGTCATCAGCGTACACATGGTACTGGAAGCCATGGGATTTTATGAGCTGTCCCATGCCAAGGGTATAGATTGAGAAGAGTAGGGGTCCTAGGACAGAGCCTTGAGGGACTCCAACAGAGAGGGGGCGGGGTGAGGAGGTAGTGTGGGAGTGGGAGACGCTAAATGTGCGGTTAGAAAGGTATGAGGAGATCCAGGATAGGGCAAGGTCTTTGACGCCAAAGGAAGAGAGGATCTGTAGTAGGAGGCAGTCAACTGTATCGAAAGCAGGGGACAGGTCAAGAAGAAGGAGTACAGAGAATTGTCTCTTAGTTTTAGCTGCAAGTAAGTCACTGGTGATTTTGGTAAGGGCAGTTTCGGTGGAATGGTGGGGGCGGAAGCCGGATTGTCGGTTGTCGAAGAGAGAGTTAGATGAAAAGTGGGAGGAAAGTTCAGCGTGAACGTGTTGCTCAAGGAGTTTGGAGGCAAATGGGAGCAGCGATATGGGGCGAGAGCTGGACAAGGCGGTTGGGTCGAGGGATGGCTTTTTGAGAATGGGCGTGATTGTGGCATGTTTGAAGGCAGCGGGGAAAGTACCAGAAGATAGTGATAGGTTGAAGAGATGGGTTAGGGATGGGATGAGTGTGGAGGCGAGGTTGGGGAGGAGGTGGGGTGGGGTGGGATGGGATGGGATGGGATGGGGTCGAGTGCACATGTGGTGAGGTGTGATTTGGAGAGGAGACGAGTAAGGTCTCTTTCCGCGATGTTGGGAAGGGAGGTTATGGGGGTAGGGAAATGCTGTGGAAAACAAAGGGATTGTGGTGGTCGGACAGTTAAGACTTGCCGTGTTTGGTCAATCTTGTTTTTGAAGTGTGTGGCAAACTCCTCAGCAAAGATGACATAGGTCGGAGGGGGCAGTGGAGGGCGGAGGAGAGAGTTAAAAGTGTTGAATAGCTGTTTGGGGTTGTAGGATAGGGGAGATATGAGGGTTGTGAAGTAGGCCTGTTTACCAGAGGTGAGTGCTGATTTGAATGCAAGTGTTGCTTGTTTGAATGCAGTGAAGTCATCTTGAGTATGTGTTTTCTTCCAACGCCGCTCAGCAACCCTGGACGCTTGTTGAAGCTGTTTAGTGAGGTTGTTGTGCCAGGGTTGCCTGTTGACTTGTCGCGCTCTGCCATGCACAAGAGGGGCGACCGAGTCAATAGCTGATGCGAGAGTGGCATTGTAGAAAGCAGTGACGCTGTCTGTCATGGAGTGAGGATATGGATGTCAGTGGTAGAACAGAGTCAGAGAGTGTGTGTGTGTCTAGATGTGCAAGGTTTCTGCGGGGGTGTGCTAGTTGCCGGACATGGGTGACCGGTGGGGAGGACAGGGATGAGAATGGGAGTAGATGGTGGTCAGATAGGGGTAGGGAGGAGGTTGTGAGGTTAGATAGGGAGCAGAGTCAGGTGAAGATCAGGTCTAGTGTGTGTCAGTCTGTGTGGGTGGCTGAGGAGGACCACTGAGTAAGTCCAAAGGATGAAGTAAGCGACAAGAGTTTGGATGCTGCTAGCTGGCGAGTGTCAGTGGGGATGTTGAAATCGAACCCATGATGATTGTGGGAATGTCAGCAGAGAGAAAGTAAAGAAGCCAGGTGGAGAATTGGTCAATAAAGGCAGTGATCGGGCCCGGAGATCGGTATATGACAGCCACTTGGAGATTGGAGGGAGAGTAAATGCGGACGGAGTGGACTTCAAAACAAGGGAGAATAAGGGAGGGAAGAGGAGTAGGGCTAAAGGTGCAGTTGTTAGAGAGGAGAAGACGCACTCCTCCACCATGTCTGTTACCAGGGCGAGGAGTGTGGGTGAAGTGGAGGCCGCCGTAACACAGTGCAGCAGGGGAGGCAGTGTCAGCCATGTCTCTGTGATGCCCAGGAAGGAGAGATGACGAGCGGTAAATGATGAGACATCTCAGTGTGGCTACGAGTTGCGCAAACTATGTAGCTCATCGTTTTTGGGACTGCGTCCTGGGCGATCTCCTGCAGTCCCACCGCGCCCTGTTCACGGAGGACTTTGATGTACAATTAAACCCAGTGAATGCAAAAGCCACCAAGTGAACACAAGACTCAGGAGTCGGAGATGTTAAGCACGGTTCTTTATTGTACATTATATTTTAATTGTACAAAAGGCTATTTACAGCAGGAAATGTATATTACAGTAGCGTTCCAAACAGGTGGTTTTTTTTTTGTTTTGTTTTTTTAAAGGGTTTTTCCATCTTAGCCTCATGTGGCAGGAATAATTCTGTCTAGGGGCCAGACACAGGAGGTTGTAATAAGGAAAGAGTCGGGTACAGAGCGAGCTACAGAAACAGCGTAGCTCAGCTCCCGTAGACCCAACCTCATGTGGTTGGCGCCTGGACAGAGGTGGAGGTGGGAATAACCCTTTCAGCTGAGAATAGCAGCATGGTATTGGAGATGATAATTGTATATTGGAAGCAAATCATTTTATCAAAATAAACTTTTTTTTTTTTTTTAAACAATAAAAATATTCTCATTTACAAAGCTTTAAAATTTCATTTCCAGGATCCATTTCACTGTTGGACAGACTCAGATGGACATCCCGAAGGTCAACATCACCATCTGGATGGCTTTCAAGGGGTCGACCACTTCTCGCATGTTGTCTTTTCTTAGCACCCAGTCCGGCTTTATTCTGTTAAGAGATTTGGCGATATTTTTGTAAAACTATACAAGAGAGACAGTAATATTTATAAGCTGGAAGGATTGTAGTACAAGCTGCCAAGCTGGTGTTGTAGATACAGGGTCACATAGGAAGAATTAGAGACACATGACTGAATAAAAAATAGCAGAATATATTTCATATCATTTGCCAAAGGACAAAACTCAGACTGACACACAATGTAGCCACTGACTTCATTTTTCATAAACCAGTAGTAAACATGAAAAGAAGTAACTTTGTAATATACCTTATCAGAGAAATCTGCTGCTTTCTGCTCCTGGACTGACTACTCACTTTCAGTTCATGGGTAAATCTGCGTTTAGTAAAGATAAACGATGAGATGACAGTTGGTGCTTTTAATACTCTATGGAGAGAGGAGCTGGAGGCAGATACAGGCATTCTGCTGCAAGTTCTCCTGAAATTACTGTTACATTCTCCATAGAACTTCATGAGCACCAACTGTCATCATCTCTTTCAGTAATGAGAACGTTTATATTCATGGAATGCCATAATGCCCTTTAGAGAACATGAAAATGTCATTGTGTGCCCCTTTTACACAGGGTGCTCACAACCATATCATTTTTGCCTGGAGTGTTCCCTTAACATCTCCATCCTTATAATTTTGAGGTTGGAATAAAAAGCCTTTTGATTTGTTCTAGTGACAGTCAACAGTAACCAATGGGGGAATAGAAAGAACCATTTACATCAATAACACCAAATGGAGCATACCTTGAAACAATTCTTGTCCGCACCGGTGTTGCTTGAAACGAGACATTGCCAGCATTCTGAGAAGGGCTCATTAGCTGCTGTCTGATATTTCTGGCAGTGTCCATCCTGTGTTTTCGTGCTGTTAATTTGTAAATGCTACAGACACGATCCAGAGCTTTAGGTATGGCACAGATTTCCTGAGGAAAAGAAATCTACATCAGTGGATTCACAGAATTTTAAAGTTCACTGTATTTGTTCTCCACAAATGAAACTACAATACGCTTAAAGAAGTTGTACAGTACTTTAGATTACAAAAAGTCTTAGGGGCCCCAGGGGGATACATTGGGGGGGCAAATACCTTCTGTTGCAGATAATGCCTGTGAGCGGCGCCACCGATGGCGCCGCTCACAGGCATCACGTGACCCCACGCTGACATCACGACAAGTGAGGCGTGACTCAGTGCTGGGGGCCCCGCGGTGGCTGCTGGGTTACCTTCTGCATCACACCCAGCATCCACCCACTTTCCCAATGCATGAGGAGAGGTAGAGCGCGCGGTGGATGCCGGGTGTGACGCAGAGGAATAACACCGCCCACAAACCAGCAGCCACCGTGGAACACAGAAGACAGAGACCCCCGGCTGCTGCCAGCACTTGTCATGACAAAAGCGCTGGCTGCAGCCGGGGGTCACGTGATGCCTGTGAGCGGCGCTAACTGCAACGTAAGGTAATTACAAAAATCCTTAGGGGCCCCAGGGAGATACATTGGGGAGTAATATAAAGTACTGGACAACCCCTTTAAAATGTACACATTGTGATATATTGCAGAATGCATTCAGCTAGTGGGGATCCATGGACTCACAGCACAGCTGCATCATATGAAGCTGGCGGGGATCCATGGACTCACAGCACAGCTGCATCATATGAAGCTGGCGGGGATCCATGGACTCACAGCACAGCTGCATCATATGAAGCTGGCGGGGATCCATGGACTCACAGCACAGCTGCATCATATGAAGCTGGCGGGGATCCATGGACTCATAGCACAGCTGCATCATATGAAGCTGACGGGGATCCATGCTCTCACAGCACAGCTGCATCATATGAAGCTGGCGGGGATCCATGGACTCACAGCACAGTTACATCATATAAAGTTAGCAGGACATCCATCCTCTCACAGCACAGCTGCATCATATGAAGCTGACGGGGATGCATGGACTCACAGCACAGCTGCATCATATGAAGCTGGCGGGGATCCATGGACTCACAGCACAGCTGCATCATATGAAGCTGGCGGGGATCCATGGACTCACAGCACAGCTGCATCATATGAAGCTGGCGGGGATCCATGGACTCACAGCACAGCTGCATCATATGAAGCTGACGGGGATGCATGGACTCACAGCACAGCTGCATCATATGAAGCTGGCGGGGATCCATGGACTCACAGCACAGCTGCATCATATGAAGCTGGCGGGGATCCATGGACTCACAGCACAGCTGCATCATATGAAGCTGGCGGGGATCCATGGACTCACAGCACAGCTGCATCATATGAAGCTAGCGGGGGTCCATGCTCTCACAGCACAGCTGCATCATATGAAGCTAGCGGGGGTCCATGCTCTCACAGCACATCATCATATGAAGCTGGCGGGGATCCATGGACTCACAGCACAGCTGCATCATATGAAGCTGGCGGGGATCCATGGACTCAGCACAGCTGCATCATATGAAGCTAGCTGGGATCCAAGCACTCATAGCACAGCGGCATTATATGAAAGATGGCACTGAACACAATGTAATCACATTACATCAAGCACCTACCCGAGCTCTTTGGGAGTTCAATGCAAAGATTGACAGGAGACAGCAGGTCTTTGTAAAAATGCTGCCCCCTTTATCGGACACTTTATCTCCAGCTTTCTCCCTGTAGATCTGCATTAAATCGAGGAGAATTTCGACAGAGTTGTGCACCTCGTAGACTGCAAGCACCGTTCTTTCATACTGAGGATAAAATGTATAAGGAATTCCAGTTTTAGGCTTTGTGGACATGACAGCATAGGAAATCTAAGGAAGCACTGGCAGTATAGGGAACAAAACATTGTACACTTGTGATTAAGGGGCTCCAGACATGTAAGAACAGCCACGTCAGGAGTTGTGTCATTGTGAGGTGGGACGCCAGGACTCACATTTGAGCTTGATTGATTCTTTTCCAAGCCAACAACACTTCTGAAAGGTCAGGGTTTTTTTTTTGGAATGACAGCATGTCACTGCTACAAATACTAAAATCACATTAAAAGGTGTACTTCAGATCATTCCTCTTACATATCGGGGATGGGGGGGCAATTGCAGCTGGTGACATCCAGTCTACTGATACTTGCAGGAAGAAACCTGTTATAACCCTTTAATGGACTGAAACTATAACGCAGATATTTCCAAGTATTTGTGGTAGTTATCGGGTGCAAAAATAGCATTTTAGCGGGGAATCCTTTATGAAACTGCTGCAAGGCTTTTTATTACAAATATGAATAAAGAGATGAGGGATCCACTATAGGAAAGGCATAGCATACTTTACATAGTGCACCAGACTTAAACGGGTTGTAAGGCCTTGGGGTACAAGTCGGCAGTCACTATGCGACTAGACTTGTGAATCCTCACATCGCACACAGTGTGCACACCGAGGATTCTCCGGTGCCAGGAGTGGGCGGTCATATGACCACAAGTGTGTGATTTGCAGACTTCCAGCCACATTCTGCCTAGAAGTATCGGCCCTCGCTCAAGACACTTTGTAAAGTGGCTAATGGTTGCATAGTCGATGGGAGGTATGTGTCACAGATGGCGGTTTTCTGATGTAACCCGGAGTATTTTCTCTAATGCACATAAGCACTAAGAGGTTCGTTTGGTGCACCTGGGACCGGGTTACGGGTAGTTTGGAGAGTTGGGTGGGTCTAGCTACCCACATACCTCACCTCTGGGTGTGGTTAACAGCCTATAAAATGGAGGCTGTTTGGCACATGGTCTGTGTGTCTGGAGGGAGACTCCGGTGTGTGGTTGTCTCCAGACTGGGCTGTGTACTGGATGCCTACCAGCCTGTGTGACCACAGCGCTGGCTAACCAGAGACTGTGCTAAAAGGACTCTTTTCTTTGTTTTTGCCTGCAGTTTGCTTTTTGACTGGTTTATGAAGCCAATAAACAGTTAGGAACATGCCTCCTGTTTGCCTCCCATCGCACCCAAGTGAGTATGATCCCTACAATTTGCATTGAGCGAGGTGCCGAGCAAGTCTAGTTGGCATGTGATCGCATGTATGCAAATCACGCACTTGGGGCCACACGCCGACATTGGAGGGAGCATGCTGTGAGGATTCACGAGTCTCCAGTCACATAAAATTACTGCAGACATATAGCCTAAGGCTAGACAACCACTTTAATAACCTTTCCCCCCTTTGTGCAAACACAAGCAGCGCAGACAATAATAATCCCAATCTGTATGCTCACCTTTGACAGGTTTAGCAGCACCTGAATTGACAGCTTGATTACTTCCATGCAAGGTATGCTCCGGTTACAGCTACGAATCAGGGTAAATATGGTCTTCACAGCCCCACTCTGTGCCATACTCTCACAGCAAACAGAGGACAGTCTGGTGGCCACCTCTGCAGGAGAATAAAGGGAAACAATCGGCATTGAGGATTGACCGTGACCTAGTAAAACACCTGTATCAACCTTCTGATGGACTTCTAAGCTCACCAAGATGCTGCAGAGCTGCCAGGATATAGGAGAGGTGCTTGTAGGTCAGCAGGTAATTCAGTGCAACCATCGTTCGGTTACAAAGTTTATCTTCCTCTTTTATTTCTTCATTTACTGTGTGTAGACGCAGTCGCAACTTTTTCAATACTTTGGTATCGTGTGCTTTCCTCCACTGATGTCCTCTCCACAGGGCCTACAACGTGAGAAAAAACCTCAGTTATGTACTTTGTATCTCATACAAATCAGTAAAAGACAAAACAATAAAACAATTTCACTGTAGTGTTACTTAGCAGTAAAGCACAGTTTGTTTTTCTGCTGCAAAAAGAGCTTATAGGAAAAAACTTTTTGAAAGGGGACAACCCTAGAGCAGAGTTAATGTCTCCAAAGCCTCACATCGACATCAATCTCCTGATGTCACGGCCAATGGTTTCTCCATCTGCAGTTCTAGTGATGGAGCACGGGCACGGTGTATGGTGTAAATGTAGAACGAGCTAAAAAGCTTGTAACAGAACTTCAACATGACGTTTCAAGGATGGAGCGAGACTGCCATCTACTGGCCAGAGACAGTCAAGCGGAACCAAAATACACAAAGGAAGTTGCAGGCAGGGGAGATTCAGAGGCTGGACCCGATCAGGTGACTTCCAGGAAGGAGTTCAGAGAGATAAGAGGCCAGCACGCCAAACCTGAGGGGTCTTTGGCGCCAAGCAGCAGAGAGGAGCAGACGTGCTCCCTGCGTCCTGAGAAACCCCGTGTAACAGGCCAAATCCAGAGGCCTGAGAGGTGCTCCAGCCGGGCACCGGTAAAAGAGCTCCGGATCCCTCACAGTTGTGACTCGAGTGCTGTGCCTGCTGAGGATACTAGGAACCTGATCGCTGTGCTGAGTGAGTTCGCGGAACCTGACGTCGGCCGCCGACAGACGAGGCCTGGACCCCCCTATCCAAGGCTCGAGAGACTGCCTCCAACGGCCAAGCAGAGAGGAGCTGCATACGTGAGCAGGGCCGTCACTTCCACTGCTCACCCACGGTACCGGGGACAATTGGGTTTAAGTACTCAGGTTGGGAGGGGGACGGTTGGGGCTAAAGTAGCACAACGTGATTTAATTGAATTCATCCGGAAAGAGACTCACGGCCTAGCAGGAATAACCGGTGACCCCCGCTAGGGCCAAATTCACGGTTAAAGAACTTGTGTGGTGCTTCTCATGCTTGAGGGCATCACCTTACTTTAAGAGACTGCGCCTTACTTTAAGAGACTGCGCCTTATTTTAAGAGACTGCGCCTTATTTTGAGAAATTTCGTATTTTTCTGATATTTCAAACCACTGTTCATTACCCTTGTTGCTAATCCCTTGTTTCAGTATACCTGTTGTATAAAACTGTTTACAAACATTTCTGACTGTTCTCGCCTTGTGTCTCTGTGCGTTGCATTCCGGCACCTGCATTACATTTGGCGTAGTCGGCAGGATGCAACATTCAGACGCAGAGATGGCGGATCAGTCTATGGATGGGTCCGGCCGGAGCCATATACCCCTGGGGGCTATGCTCAGCCATCTTCCCAAGTTTACAGGGGATGGCATGTCACTTTGGGACTGGGCAGAAAGACTGAGAAGTATGCTACGTATGTATCCCCTTGACCCTCTAGCCCAGGCGGAGTTGGCCCTCCTAACCCTTGATGGAGAGGCCCGACAGACTGTGATGTACCGCCCACCTGGGGACCGTGACACCGTGGATAAAGTGATAAAAATTCTAGAGGACATGCACGGTGACACTACAGATTTGGGACACTTGCGCTTACGGTTGTTTCAGCGGGTCCAAGGGGAAAATGAGACAGTAAATCAGTATGTTAGTGATATGGGCCGTCACTTCCTGTAATGCATTAAGAAAACTCGAGATGGGAACCGAGGACTGGGACCATTGGATGAGGTGTTGCGTGACCAACTGATTGCTGGCTTGAAAGACCCTTCCCTGAGGCAGATCCTGAAGGAGCGGCTGCGACTGAGCCCCGATATGGGCTTCCTGGAGGTAGGGGCTGAAGCTAGAGTCCTGGAGAGAGAAGTTCCTGTTCTCAAAGCCACAGTTAGAAGTCATGAGGCAATTGCTCCTGGATTCACCAACCAAGAGCCTGATTGGGTACGGGAAATACGTCAGGAAATTCGAGACATTCGGGATGAGCTGAATTCTATTAGGAAGACTCCTACTGCCCCCTTGCCGACGGACCGTACTGCTCAACGCGGACGGAGACCAGAACGAGAAAGACGTTCCTATCCGGCCCCAGCACGACATGTACCCGACCTATCGGCAGAATGAGGACCGGAGTGCTGGACCTGCGGAGGTAGGGGGCATATCTCCAAAGACTGTCCCAACCGAGAAAGGAGGAGGAGGGGACAGCCGTTAAACTAAAATGCCCCACGGTTGTGGAGCATACCGTGGGGTCTCGAGCTTCAGAGAGTAGAAGAGGGAGCTCTGAAGACATTGTCTCCGAGAGGCCCATTATCTGGGCTGAATTCAATGGGCAGCGGATCCGTTGTTTGATGGACACCGGGTCTCAAGTGACCACTATGCCTGAGACGTACTTCCGAAGTCACTTTCCTGAAGTCGCTCGTTCCTGCCGGGAACCCACTGTCAAACTGGTGGCGGCTAATCAACTACCTATCCCAGTAGCGGGAGTAGTATGGATGTCTGTGCGGGCATGTGGAAAGGACCTCGGTCGAAAAGGGATTGTACTGACCACCGGGCCCGGAGGCGATGGGCCCATTGTAACCCTGGGCATGAATGTGCTGAAAGAAGTCGGACAGTTCCTGGCTGAGGGCTGTAGCAAAAACAACTGGACCCGTGCCACTCGAGACCCAGCTAACAAGAGAGTGTTCCAGCACCTCGTGCGGGTCAGTCAGATTCAAAAGTTGCCCACTACCTCCCAGTACCTTGGTAAGGTATCGATACCGCCCGAAGCCACAATAACACTGCCGGTGGGACAGACTGTACTCACTTTGCCGGTGCTGGCACATGTGTCCTTAGAGGGCGTGGACATTCAAGTTGAACCAATGGAGGGAGAAGAAGCGCCCTCTGGACTCCTGATTGCTCGAACTCTGGCCACCGTGCGGCACGGTCGAGTACCCGTGCGCTGCATCAATTTAAGTGGCACCAGTTTACAGTTGTTGCCCCGACAAGAGGTGGCGCGAGTGTGCGTAATGCCGGAGGCCCTTACTAGAGCTGACGCTATAGGGCTGGCACCTGTGGAAGGAAAACCATGGACCCTAGAGGTGTCCCTCAATAGCCAGGAACATGGAAGAGAACCGTTGGCTGGACGCCACCTCCTGGAAGAAATGGAAGCTAACCTGACTGAGTTTTCTGCTGGACAAGTGAGGCAGATCGAACAACTTCTACAGCGATATCAGGGAGTGTTTGCACAGCATGAAGATGATTTCGGGTGCACTCGGGACATTCAGCACGAAATACCCACCGGAAATACTGCTCCCATCCGAGAGAGATATCGGCAGATCCCGCCTCAAATGTACCAGGAGGTGAAAGAGCTATTGGTCCACATGTTGCGGAACGGTGTGATCCGTGAAAGCCAGAGCCCCTGGGCGGCTCCGATCGTGCTGGTCCGAAAGAAGGACGGTACCCTGAGATTCTGCGTAGACTATCGGAAGCTGAATGCCTGTACAGTACGGGACTCCTATCCACTCCCCCGAATCGAAGAGTCTCTATCTGCACTAGGGAGCGCCAAATTCTTCTCCTCCCTCGACCTGGCCAGTGGCTATTGGCAGGTCCCAGTAGCTGAGAAGGATCGTCCGAAGACAGCTTTTGTTCTCCCTATGGGCCTGTTTGAGTTCAATCGAATGCCGTTCGGACTAACAAATGCGCCAGGAACCTTCCAACGGCTGATGGAGAGATGCTTGGGGGACCTCAACTTTGAAGCCACTTTAATATATCTGGACGATATAATTATCTATTCCGCAACGTTTGAGGATCATCTCCGCCGATTGGAACAAGTGTTAGAACGGCTACAAAGGCACGGCCTGAAAATTAAGCCTCGTAAGTGTCGTCTCTTCAAACGAGAAATTGAATATCTGGGGCACACTGTGTCCAGTGCAGGGGTGCACCCCACTGCGGAGAAAGTAGCTGCCGTGCAGAAGTGGCCCACGCCCGCCAATCTAAGGGAACTAAGGGCATTCCTGGGGCTCGCTGGATACTACCGCAGATTCATTAAAGACTTCGCTAAGATTGCGAACCCGCTCAATGAATTGCTGAGAGGAACAGCCGGGGGAGCCAAGCGGCAGCCCATTCAGTGGGGCCCACGACAAGAAGAGGCATTCAGAGCATTGAAAATGGCGCTAACAGATGCCCCGATTCTGGCCTACGCTGACTTTTCGCAGCCGTTCATGTTGTACACTGATGGAAGCTTGCATGGGCTGGGAGCAGTGCTGGCTCAAGTACAAGGAGGGAAAGAGCGAGTGATCGCGTATGCCAGCAGGTCACTCCGAGATACGGAGAAGAATCCGGACAACTACAGTTCGTTTAAGCTGGAGCTACTAGCACTGGTGTGGGCCATGACCGAGAAGTTTGCTGAGTACCTGTCAGGGTCAGAAGTGCAAGTGCGGACAGATCTCCAAGTGGGCCAAAGGGTTAACGCCAAACTGGGCGCGTTAGAACAGCGGTGGGTCGCAAGGATGTCCAAATTCCAGTATAAAATCGCCTATCGGTCCAAGGCCCTGAACACACATGCAGATGCCCTGTCCCGGGTCACTCAGGCGGGGCCGAAGAAGGACAGAGATGAGGAGCTCGAAGGCGACGAGATCCCGGATTTCAGCCAGTTCGCCGCTGCTGTGGTCGACGCCCAAGAGACCAGAGGGGAGCCGAGGCCCACTCAGATTCTGGGACGTTCAAGAGACGAATGGATACATCTGCAGCAATCCGACCCGGAGCTAGCAAAGTTGAGAGAATGGGTCGCCCTTAATCAGAGACCCGACCAGGAAACCAGAGCCGCTTCACTTCCAACTACCCTACAAATCCTAGGCCAGTGGGAGAGGCTCCTCCTGAAGGATGGCTTGCTATGCCGAAGAATCCAGCTGCCTCGAGAGTTTGATGTTACCTGGCAAGTGGTAGTTCCAGGAGCACTAGTAACACAGCTAGCCCAAGAAGCTCATAGAAGAGGTGCTCACTTCGGAGTAGAAAAGACCTTCCGGTGGTTGCAACGGCTGGTGTATTGGCCTCAACTGCGACAAGAAGTCGAGGGGGTCTGCCGAACATGTCGCCAGTGTGAGTTGAACAAGCCCCAGGAGCAAAGAGCTCCCATTCAGACCATCCGAACTTCTGCCCCCTTGGAAGTCTTGATGATTGACTACTTGATGGTAGGAACTTCATACAACGGTTATGGACACTGTTTAGTCATGACTGATCACTTCACCAAGTTTGCAGTAGTGACGCCCACTAAAGATCAGACGGCAGAAGCCGCAGCCAAGGCCATCTGTCAAGATTTCATCCGGATTTATGGGTGCCCGAAGCGAATACATTCTGACCAGGGGGCCTGCTTCCAAGGACGAGTGATGGATGAGCTATACCGCATCTATGGGATCGACCGTTCCCGGACAACGCCCTACCACCCGCAAGGGAACGGGGCTTGCGAGCGCTTTAACCGAACCCTGTTGCAAATGTTGCGAACACTGGAAGCGGACAAAAAGATGAAGTGGCCCGAATTCGTGTCCGAGCTGGTGTGGGTGTATAATAATCGAGTTCATGCAACCACCGGCTACACCCCCTACATGTTGCTGTTTGGAAGAAGTGGCCGAGAAATCACCGACCTGGAGCTAGACTCAGAAGACCCCGGTCCGGGCAGTAGCCCAAGTACCTGGATTCGAGAACACCAGCGTCGACTCCATACCGTGAGAAGACTGGTTGCTCAGAAGTTTCAGGAAGTAGAGCATGCAGTTCGGCCCCCGACCACAGGTGGATCGCTTCAGCCAGGAGACCGAGTGCTGGTGAGGGCTAAACGATTTGGGAGTAAGCTGGACCATCGTTGGGAGGCAATACCATATCGAGTGGTGAAGAAGGTTCACCCAGACAACCCCGTCTACGAGGTTAGGCCCGAAGGGGATGACACCGAGACATCCAGGGTGTTGCACCGTAATATGTTCCTCTGAAGCAGAAGTCTGTAACAGGGCTGGGCCCTCAGACGTGTTGGCTGAAGTGCCACATACAGGAACCTTGGGGGATGAAGAAGGGTGGGCCACAATGCAGTTGGGCCCGTCAGAACCGTTGGTGCCACTCCCGAGTGGAAGTCAGAATGAGTCAGGAAATGATTTGCAATCCCCAGTAGTTGATTCCTCGGATCTCCCGGAGTCTCCTCCGCAAGAAGAGCCCCGCAGAACTGAGCGGGCTAATGCCGGAATTCCTCCTAACCGGTATGCTCAGGAAGAGTTTATCTGGTCTCGAATCCAACAGAAAACGCAGGAGTGTGCCCAACTCCTGTCTGAGCTTGCACTGCCTGGAAGGAGACATCAATTCTGCGAGGAGTCCACTCGCCCGAGGACTGGCGAGCAAAAAGGAGGGAGGAATGTAGAACGAGCTAAAAAGCTTGTAACAGAACTTCAACATGACGTTTCAAGGATGGAGCGAGACTGCCATCTACTGGCCAGAGACAGTCAAGCGGAACCAAAATACACAAAGGAAGTTGCAGGCAGGGGAGATTCAGAGGCTGGACCCGATCAGGTGACTTCCAGGAAGGAGTTCAGAGAGATAAGAGGCCAGCGCGCCAAACCTGAGGGGTCTTTGGCGCCAAGCAGCAGAGAGGAGCAGACGTGCTCCCTGCGTCCTGAGAAACCCCGTGTGACAGGCCAAATCCAGAGGCCTGAGAGGTGCTCCAGCCGGGCACCGGTAAAAGAGCTCCGGATCCCTCACAGTTGTGACTCGAGTGCTGTGCCTGCTGAGGATACTAGGAACCTGATCGCTGTGCTGAGTGAGTTCGCGGAACCCGACGTCGGCCGCCGACAGACGAGGCCTGGACCCCCCTATCCAAGGCTCGAGAGACTGCCCCCAACAGCCAAGCAGAGAGGAGCTGCATACGTGAGCAGGGCCGTCACTTCCACTGCTCACCCACGGTACCGGGGACAATTGGGTTTAAGTACTCAGGTTGGGATGGGGACGGTTGGGGCTAAAGTAGCACAACGTGATTTAATTGAATTCATCCGGAAAGAGACTCACGGCCTAGCGGGAATAACCGGTGACCCCCGCTAGGGCCAAATTCACGGTTAAAGAACTTGTGTGGTGCTTCTCATGCTTGAGGGCATCACCTTACTTTAAGAGACTGCGCCTTACTTTAAGAGACTGCGCCTTATTTTGAGAAATTTCGTATTTTTCTGATATTTCAAACCACTGTTCATTACCCTTGTTGCTAATCCCTTGTTTCAGTATACCTGTTGTATAAAACTGTTTACAAACATTTCTGACTGTTCTCGCCTTGTGTCTCTGTGCGTTGCATTCCGGCACCTGCATTACATAATCTAACCTTTGTGGACAATATATCCACCAGACATTAGGTATAAAATGGGGCAATTGCCCACCCCAATCCATTGTTTCAATGTATAATTTCACAATTATCTCATACTGCGCCTGTCTATATGTATATAGTACACTAATAGCCCTTTATCATGCTGTAGGTACCTGAAATTTTTGGATTCCTCTGGCCACTTTAGCACGTTTTCTGCATTGAAGGAAAATCCTGACGTTTCTCTGGATTTTAGTGGCAGCTTGATGCCGGCGCTGTAACCATCCTCGCACTGTACGCTGCAGAGTGATGATCCTTTGCTGGGTGGTGTGAAAGTTTCTTCTCTGTACTCTTGAACGATACCATCTCTGCAAAAAATGCCACTTATTAGGACTTGTGCCATCACAGGTCACAGCCCGCGTCTCAGCCACATGATGGCTATACCTGTACATTTTGGCTCCTGTATACCTGAGCAAGGTAATGTACCTGTATGTAAATCACACGGATAATATGATTTTGTGCCCTTTTGAGAACCAGGTGATTTCGGAAAAACCTCTGAATCCTGATAGCACATAGGTGGTGATGAACAGCCGAGCTGAACCTCAGGAGCTGCCGCTCTCGCTTTATACGAGCAACCTGGAAGAAAAAGCATTTAAGTAAAAATAAAAGGCTAAAAAGAAAGTCGGCGGTAAAGAATAATGGTGTCGAATATTTATACTGGTGCCAGTGCTGTTAGAACAGAGAATGGATGAGACTCATGTAAGAACCACCAGACCCTCAGTTTAGGAGTCCAGTGGGCGGTCTCAAGCAATGATTGACAACCTTTTCTGAATGAGTCTGAAGTCACAGTCAATTGCTGAGAAAAAGCTGATTTCTAAGCCGTGCATAAATATTATTTTACCAAATACAATGCTGTGTACATTGTGTCTACGGCAGTCACCTGGTGTCTGAGCAGCCAGCCTCGGCTACACGCCTGCAGTCTGATCACCCAATCCTTCAGCTGCATGTAACGAAACAGCTCGCACCTTCCTTGCTGCAAAGCCCTAAAGCGCTGCTGTAGGGTCACCGCTGCACCCCTCAGTCTGAGGAACTGCTGCCGCTGCCAGAAGCCTCTGAAGGCCGCCTGTATCACACACGCTGCTCGCCGCTTCTAAAGATAAAGGACATCCGCTTTAAAGGTTTGCTTCTCCACATGTTACAGGAAGAAAACTTGTGCTATTCAGTCATGGATTACATTTCTCAGAATAAAAATAACTTCAAACAAACAAAATCGGTCAATATTTCTAACACTGAATTATTCTCATTTTTAAAGACAAAAAGTGATTTTTTTTTTTTATTTTTTATTTTTTTTTTTTTTAGAAAGCACAAAAATACAGTGAAACCAATCCTGCTCCCATACTTATGTAAGAATACAAAACCATTGCAGACACACTATGCTCAGCACAAAGTGCCTTCTTGTAATCATACTTGAAAACTAGAAAGTTTTTTAAAAAAGTGCACCGACCAAGTTTTTCTTTCCTATAGGTTCTAGCTTGTTAAAGGAGTTGTAGATAGGGCCCTGACGGGGGCCTGATACACCTACAGATCTTCAGCACGTTTAGGGGGATTACAACTTTATTTAAAAAAACAAAAACACAACAACAACACACAACCTACAAACCACATGGATTTAAAATGAAAGTTTATTCACAACTGAATCTCTAGCACAAAGTTACCCAATGAACGCGGCTGCAGATGTTGTGGGTTATGATAAGGGTATGTGCACACTGTCTTGTAGACGCCAGCGTACTTGCTGAATTCTCCAATACAAAAATGCTTCAGGAAGACGCTGTTGCTGTTTTTTTTTTTGTTTGTTTTTTTTAAGCAAATTAGTTTTTGCGGCGGCTCCACTGGAAGTGTCTTTTTCTGGAATTTAAACATTAAAGTGGCGAACGGCTTACAAGCAGAAGTGGTGTAAAAGCATGAACACTCTGCTTTATCTGTTCTCGGCTTTTGAGGATGTGACAGAAGATGGAAGATGTGCACAGCTAGTAGCTTTCACATTGCATTGCATAGGTTTATTCTTTATAGTAGTTTAAGTACTTTTTTTTCCCCTCAGTGGGTTCCAGAAGGAATCGCACAAATCCTAAAAATAGCTTCACATGACCGATTTCTCCACATCCGAGAAAAACTGTCCGATTATTCTGATCACAGTTTGATCATAGTAACATCAGTGTTTCTTGAATGTGGAAAGAAGGTTTCAGTCGAGTGCCGTCCAACTTTTTTCACGGACTTCTATCACCGATTTTGAGCTAACACTTGGATCAAAATCGGATATGCCTCTGAATTTTTCCACAGATCACTCCGTCCAAGAAGGAGAGGAGGCGGAAAAAAAATAAAAATCAGACATGTGCACAACCAATGCTATCCGTGAAATCACAGAGCACACATGCAAGAAAATGCTCCAAACATATACTTTACATACTCTGAATAAACTATTTATTCATTTCAGTGGGGAAAACACTCAGTGTGCATACGCTTCTGTATTGTTTTTTATGGCCTCAATATAAACTTGAGTTTACACCCCAAAAAAATAAAAAAAAATGTAGCTACTTAATGAAGAATTAGAAGTAGAAACAAAGACTCCAAAATGTGTGTTTTTATTTGGTTTTCAGCCTGACGACGCTCTATGCCTTTAATGCAGACATTGGGCTTAGGCCTGATTTTGTTAGCACAATACCGCAGTCAATGATCGTTGTATAGCATACAATTCACCCTCCCCGAAGGCCTGGTGGTCCCATCTTTAGAATCATATAGGTAAAATATGTGAGATATCATACCTGATGAAGCTCTCTTCTGACGACATATCCTTTATACACTGATTGAAGTGTTTTTGCAGCCTCTCGTTTTTGCAGAAACCCTTTGCGGATATGCCTTGTAACGAGGGTCTCTCGCCATCTCCTCTGAATGCACACAGCGGCCTTTCGAAGGTCAGTAAACCTAAGACCATAGACAGAAGCCCGGTCATCACTGCATTATGCTCCCAATACTGAATGTTTCTAGACAATCGTACAATCTCCATAGATACAGATCCTCCTATACATGTAATGATCCTGCCATGGCAGTACAGCTTACCTCGCCCTCTCATGCTTGCTTCTCAAACGTCTCTGAAGACTTGTAACAGTCCTGATAAGGGTCATGTAGTTTTTTCGGATAGTGTAGGATCTGTAGAACCGCTGGATCACACAAGCCGCTCTCTCCTTTTTTAAGAATGACCGGATTTGGGACCCTCGAAAGGCTGCCTGTTTTATACCAATACCAAAAAAAAAAATGGCAAAAAAATAAATATAATTTACAGCAATTTTAGCAAAACCACCTTTTTTGTAGACATAATTCAAACTCTATGAATCCCTTTGTTATAAAAACAAACAATGTAAGACTATATTATTACACTGTATTCTACTGACATCAATAGAAGTCTGGTCTTCTGCCCAACATTTATATTAGACGTCGCTATGGACTGGACTCCTCTTTCAAATGAATTTCATTTACATAGAAGTGCCCAAATTCAGGAGCTTCGCTGGAAAAGTGTTGTGTCCTAATGAGCGGCAGCATGCATGAGAAAAATGTAAAAATAATATATATGCACCAAAATTATGGCACAAAGAAAACCAACTAATAAGTTGGTTAAACCTAAATCTGGCAGAGTTTTTTATGTTCTAGTCTAAGAATTAGACAGCATTAAAGAGGTTGTCCACTACTTTTACATTGATAACCTATTCCTAGGATAGGTCATCAACTGTCATGTAGTAAAGTGATGCAGCAGAGAACCGGCGCAGTGCTGGAAACGGCAGAAGACAGTGATATGTGTGTGCATCAGCATACTTACCTTACTGGTTAGTAACAAAGGGGGCAATAAATAAATATATTATAATTTATTTTATATATAAACTGTATTTCAGAGATGAAGGAGCAGGGCGCCTCTACATAAACATGTCTGTATAGCAACAATATATGCATCACCCTCCTGACACCGATCACCAATAAGACATGTCCTTCTCTCCAATGTTCATTCTACACCAGTGTTACCCAACTCTGTCCTCGTTTTAAGGAAATCCTGAAAACATGACCTGTTGGTGGCTTTTGAGGACAGAGTTGGGGAACACTGCTCTACACGATGAGCAAAGACATACCTGTAGAACGACAGCAGCAGTTCTGCGCCTCATGTAATAGTGACGATGGAGCGCCCGGAGACAGCGTGCACGGTACCTCTGTTGTATGATTAGAGCCGCTATTTTATACTGGAGGAAACTATCTCTTTGCACATATCCCCGCCAACAGGCCTATAGAAGAAACAAGTCCATGCAAATTAAATTGTCAGGAAAGTTGTGGGAAAAAGAGTAACACCTGCAATCATGGATACACAGTTTTCTATAGAAGCTGTAGGCACAAATTAGTAGTTATTAGTGATGAGCGAGTATGTTCTGTTAACCCTTTCGCCGAGTATGCTCTGGCGAGCACCGAGTAGTTACAGCTGCTGCTCGGTGTTATGTTAAAATCACTCCCGTGTGCATGATTTGCGACTTTGACAGCTTCATTACATGTGAGGAATGCAAAAGAAACAATCATTCCTCACATGTAATAAAGCTGTCAAACAGTTGCAAATCACGCACAGGAGCGATTCAAACATATCACCGAGCAGCTATAAATACTCGAAGCTCGGCCCGAGCATACTCGGCGAAAGGGTTAACAGAACATACTCGCTCATCACTAGTAGTTACCTAATTCTAGGTGTATTGGACTGATATATATTTTTTAGATACCCTTTAAATAAGGAAAACCTCTAGATACACACCTGGATCATTATTGCAGCACACCGAGCCTTCATGAACCTCCTTTGAGCACTAAATCTTCGCATCACTGACTGCACACAGACCAGGCGTCTCCGGACGGCCAGGTAAGCCATTCTCTGCTGCCTGGTAATAGCCAGAGATCTGTACCGCTGCTGAATGACGATGGCAGCAGCTCTCTGCCTGCAGTAGAGGTTCTTCATTCTGTGCATCCTGTAGTAGGACTGCAACGTCACAGCGGATTGTCGGAGCATCACAAACCTTTTCCGGCACACGACCATACGTAGATAAGCCTGCAGTTTTCGTGCGGCTCTTTCTTGG
This sequence comes from Phyllobates terribilis, assembly GCF_046119375.1. NCBI lineage: Eukaryota > Metazoa > Chordata > Amphibia > Anura > Dendrobatidae > Phyllobates > Phyllobates terribilis. Next base: position 21,286,488 of record NW_027362768.1, read on the forward strand.
TGCACCATCCTGCGCGCCAGCAATCCTCTGTAAGCAGACTGAATGACTACAGCAGATGCCCACAGCGACACATACTGGGCTCTCTGCAGACGCACTTGGCGACATCTTCTGAACCAGTTTTGTATACAACAAGCAGATGCTTCTACTTTTTTGAGCCTTTTTCTAACCATATAGCCTCTGAAGGCAGCTTGGATAACCAGAACTGCAGACGAGATCCGTAGGAAGGCTTTTCTTTCCTGATACATCCTGAACGCTGCCTGGATTACTAGAGCCGCTGCCGTCCTCCGTGAAGCTTTTCTCGTTTTCATAGCTCGGAAAGCGGCCTGTATGCATGTTGTTGCTTTCCTTAGGGCGGTAAATTGCATGACTGCCTCGTCCCTCAACACGTTTGCTTTAAAGCACAACTGTATTCTTCTTGTTGCTTGTTGCAAGGCGATATAGGATTTCCTCTGTTTGTACATCTGATAAGTGGCTTGGATCACGGCTGCAGCTCTGTTTCTCTGTGCCAGTCTTTTCCGGCATTTATATGCTCTCCATGCGGATTGGATACAAGTTGCCGCCTTTCGAAATGTGAGAAAAAGTGCGCGCTGTGATCTGGCTAGAAGGAGGGCTCGGTATCTTCTCTGGAGACTAGCTGTGGCACACCGAAGCAGTATATATTTCTTTCTTTGTATGTGGGCTTTAGTGCACTTTTGGATGCTCGTGGCCGCTTGGTGCATTCTTCTAATCTGTCGTCTTACTTTCGCTCCCCTAAAGGCTGCTTGAAGCAATATAGCAGATTTTTTGGTGGTTTGATACAAGCACAAATCTTGGTCCCTTGCCTTTTTTGCTCTGTATCGCTGCTGTATAGTTTGGGTGGCCTTTATCAGCCTTTTGTAGCATTTGTGATGAGCATGCCTGCGATAACTGGACTGGATGACAGTGGCTGCTTTATTCATGGCTTTCATACTTCTCCGCACCCTCATTCCCCTAAAACCCGCTTGAATAGTGACAGCAGAGTTATGCAATTTAAGAAATCGTCCCCGTACCTGTCTACATTCGACAACTGAACGGAACCACATCTGAATGGTAGAAGCTGCCTCGCGCTGGGTCCTATACAAAACTAGGATTCTGCGCATCCTGAAGTAGGACTGTATTCGAGTGGCCATTTTATGCTTTTTATCAAGGTCTTTTCTTACTCTATATCCTCTGTATAAAGCCTGAATACAAGATGCAGCTTTCCGCATTGACTGGTAGTCTCGATAATGCCGGCGGGCTATAATAGTTGTCCTATATAGTCTCTGAACACGAATGGTTGTTTCCTTTAATGTAAGATAGCTCCTGCGCTTAATGTACGTTCTGAAGTGTCTCTGGATAATTGTGGCTGCTTTTACCTGGGTTTTTAGCTCTTTTCTGACCTGCCAGCCTCTATAACTGGCTTGAAGACAGATAGCGGCATCTTTTATAAAAGAATAGCGTAAAACTTCAAAGTCTCTGATCTTCTTTGCCCGATATCTCTGCTGCATCACACATGCCGCCCACTGCATTTTTTTATAATTACACTTGCACAGGTACATCCGGTATGCTGCTTGGATTTTGGAGGCGGCCTGCTTCATTTCAGTTATTGCCTGCCTCACCTTAGCACCCCGGTAAGCAGCCTGAAGTTTTATTGCAGATTTCTGTAGGTTTAAGAAAGCTTCTCGCTCATGTAGAGCGGATCTATAGGACCTGTAACATCGCTGTATGGAGACACATGCACACTGTAGATTCTGATATCTGACCCGTGTCTTGTGCATTCTGAACATTGCTTGGATGGCGGTGGCAGCAGCGTGCATCTCTTGAAGCTTCCTTCTCTCTCGGAAACCCCTGTACGCAGCTTGAAAAACAACGGCAGCCCTTCTTAATTTGATGAACTCTTGTCTGTGATGATCGCAAAGCTTTTTCAATTTATATCTTTTCTGAACGACTATGGCTGCCTTTCGCAGCGCAAGGTACTGGCGTCTAGCTATAAATGTTTTGATCGCCCCCTGAAGGACCGTTGCAGCGTTTCGCTTAGTCTTGAATTCTCGCCGCTGCCTCATTGTCCGGAAAGATGACTGAATGCACACTGCAGCACGTCTCATCTCGCAGTACTGTAGCGTCTGCTTGTTCCTCTCCAGAGACGCGCGGTAACGTCGCTGAACGGCTATGGTGACGTTTCTTAGCTTGGTGAAGTAACATCGCTGTTTGAACATTCGATATTGTGACTGTATCACAGCTGCAGCCACATTCATGCGGCACATCTGTTTCCTAAGGCTTCTGCCTCTCAATGCTGCTTGCATAGTGCAAGCGGCCTTCTTAAGGTCAGTATATTGGCTCTGCACCGTCCTGCGTAGCAGCACGGCTCTGTAGCGTTGCTGGATCAGCGCAGCCGCCCGCCTCATGGTCTGGTACCCCACCCTCTGCTTGTGCATTCTGTACACCGACTGAATCAAAGTCACGGACATTCGCATCTGATGCAGTCTTTGCCTCGTCTTCACACCTCTATAGACGGACTGAAGTCTGATAACATTCCTCTTGAAGTGGATGTATTCTGCTCTTTGCATCCGAGCAATTACAGTGTTGCGGTACCACCTCTGTATGGTTACTGCGCTCATCCTCAATTTAAGGTACAGTTTGCGGAGTCTGTAGGAGCGGTAATAGGCCTGAACAGTGCAGGCTGCTTTATGAATATGCAAAATATTCTTCCTGATCCTCCACCCTCTATAAGCAGATTGAAGGACTGCAATAGCAGCTTTTATTTTTAAATAATGGGATCGCTGATGTTTCTGTGAAAGATGCGCTCTATAGTGACACTGAATGATCTCAGCAGATCGCTTTATGGTCCTATACTGTGATTGGCAGACATGCATTTTGTAATAGGACTGGATTACACTTGCGGCTCTGTGCAGCTTCAGGATCTCTCTTCTTACTTTTCTGGCCCTCCAGATGGCTTGGATCTTTCTTACCATCAGACAGACATGCAGGTATTTTTGCCTTTCCTTCCTACCAATCAATAAGGCCCGGTAGTGCTGCTGGATGGTTATTATTGCCTTCCTAGTTTCTACAAACCTTCTTTGGGCAAGAAATCTTCTAAGTACGGCCTGAATAATAACTGCAGCGGCATTCTGCTCATGGAGTTGCCTCCTCACTTTCAGGCCACGGTATGCAGCTTGGATCACAACAATCGCTCTCTTTGTTTTCCGGAAATTTTCCATTTCGTTCTTTGTATGTTTCTGGCCTCTGTACCAGCTCTGAATGGTGAGTGCAGATTGTCGCATTTTCAGATAGCGCTTCCTTACCATATAACATAGGTACTTTGCTTGTATACTAACCGCTGCAGCATGCTGGAGCCTCACTCTTCTACGCTGCATGCTCTCCCGGTAGGCTGCTTGCAATCGCACAGCAGACCGCTTCATTAACAAGAATGCCTTCCTATAATGCACACAATCATTGTGTGCCCGGAGTCTCCTCTGTACGGTCACAGCAGCTCTGCACAATCTTACATACTCCTTTCTCGCCTTCTGCATTCTGTACCAAGCTTGCAGTGTGGTTGCAGCGCTATTCCAGGTGCTCATCCGCTTTCTCACCAGGTATCCTCGTACAGCAGACTGGATTTCTACACAAGCCGCCTTTTTCCTGATGAAGGTCTTTCTCTCTTTAAGCATCAAAATTTTAGCTCGGATGAGTCTTTGTACAGAAATTACTGTTAGTTTCAAGGCAAGATAATGTTTTCTTTCCTGCCACATTTTACACAGGGACTGTATCTTTACTGCAGCCGCCCGCAAGGTCAGATATTTACGTCGTTCCTGAATCATACGATAGTGAGACTGAATCACAATGACTGCATTCATCGTGGCTTCCAGCTTGCGTTGCCGCCATCCACTGTAGGCTTTCTGAAGGACCAATGCAGCGCTGTTTTCTCTGTTATTCTTATCCCGTTTCCACCTCCTGTAAGCAGACTGGATAACAGCAGCTGAGGATTTTAGATGGAGATAGGCGTTCCGCTCCTGCGTAGCCAACAACCAAGAGCGCACATGGACCTGAATGGTTCTCACAGCACGCATGGTCTTTTCATATGAAGAGACAGCAATCTTAGCTCGGACTCTTGCTTGCATGAGAACAACATATCCTTTAAGAGATGTGTAATATTTCAGAGCAGCAAAACCTCTCCAGTTTTTCTGCAAAACAAAAGGAAAACAGAGTTAGTTATATTAATAGATTGTATCAGCGCTCCACCAACATAACGGAGACGCTCATGTAGTAAATGTCAATCAAAGGGCAGAAAATGCAGACAGTTACACACCTGAAGAACGACTGCTGCACAAGTCTCAATTTCTTTTTGCTTTAGAGCTCTTAATGCCACCAGCTTCTTGTAGGCCAGGTATCTTCTCCAGTGCTTTTGGATTAAAATGGCAGAAGAAATTCTCTTTAAAACCCTACGTCGTGGTAAGAATTTGCGTACAGCAAACTGGACAACACAGGCTGCCTTGTGCTTCCTCTGGAAAACAAATAAGGGGACAGAGAGGATAAGCCAGGTAAGTACATGCATATATACATACATACATACATACATACATACCGGCATCAGCCAAAGTTATATTCATGATCTTGCTCAATCAAACCAAATATGACAATGAAATACGAGAACGTTTTAGTAAAAGCAAAAAGTTAAATTAAATGCAAAATTACACAGAGCTCTAATAATTTTTTACATACATTTCTACTTTCATAAGACACAGAAATTCAGCATTTCAGTGTCTTTAAAAGGCTAATCAGCTTATGTTTTGTGAATAAAGAGACAATACTTCTCCTGCTCTTCTCAGTAACGTCGCCGCTCTGCAGACTCTGGGTCACTATGCGTGACTGTTACAATGAAAGTCTGTGGAGCAGGAGACTCATGAGGAGCGCAGTGTGACCCAGAGAGTCTGAAGAACGGTGGATAACGTAGAAATAACTACGTTACATACACATATACAGGTTTAGCGGAAAAAAGTCAATGAGGGGGGTTCTTTAAAAGGGAATCTGTCACCGCCTGGGATGTATATGACCTATTAATATGAGCATACAGGTGATAGAAATGTTAAAATCAGTCCTACCAGTATACCTCATATTGGTGTTTTTGTGAAATTGTCTTTTATATCTTTATGTTAATGACTCCTCCCACCTCCTGTCCATTATCATGCCAGCTCCCTCCCCTGCACATCAGTGCCCTGTGACGTGCAGTTGACGCCATAATCCCGCGCCTGCGTCTTGCACTCCCTCACAATCCATACGTCTTCCTGTCTTCTGTGGGAGGAAGTCACAGTGACTCGCCGACGCCTGCGCAGAAGATCCCTGAATAGTGTATTCATTGGTCTTCTGCGCAGGCAAGTCACTGCGACTTCCTCCCACAGAAGAGAGGAAGAAGTATGGATCGTGAGGGAGTGCAAGACGCAGGGATTAAGGCGTCAACTGCACATCACAGGGCACTGATGGTGCAAGGGAGGTGAGAATTTCTTCCGGGGCCTGGCAGGAATCATTAACAAAGATATAAAGACAATTTCACAACAACAAGAACACTAATATGAGGCATACAGGTAGGACTAGTTTTATCATTTCTATCACCTGTATGCCCATATTAGTAGGTCATATACATCCCAGGGGGTGACAGATTCCCTTTAAGGGGTTGCCACGGCAAAAGAGGTTTTTTTTTTTTTTAAAAAAAATATAGACATAGAAAATGCCATTTGAAAAAACACTCCTCAAAATTAAAATTGCAATGCCAAAAAAGAAATATCATGGGATAATGGAAATCACAGGTTCGAGAAATGTATTAATTCTACGCAAACTATGAAAAAATGGAAAAAAAATTGTCCAAATATCTTGATTTATTCAGTATTCAGCATTCTGCACAGCAATACACACACCTGCATTTCTTGACTGCCATTAGGAAGGTTATTATTGGTTATGTGAGGAATGTTCCGCAGCGTTGAATGCTTTTGGACAGCAGATAATCAAGATTCACTGCTGGCAGCTCCCTTTGCAATTAACAAACAATGATGTGATTATTGTGCTCCAGGGGAGACAAGTCAAGAGACATAAGAGACATTGCAGGCCATTCTAGTATGTTAAGGCAAAGCATGTGGTTCTCTGTCACAGGAGAATTTTCCAACCTGACAATGCCAGGCAACATGTTTGTGCTACTCTTTGGAAAAATGGACTGGCTCCACGACCAAATCATGTGTCTTTGCCCTTGTAGTCTCCAGATCAAACCCTAGCTAGAAATGTGTCCAAGGTAAAAGCACAGGCTTATCGTGGAAGAGGCAAAACTTCCATTGCTTCATTCCGTCCTCTGGTCTGGTGAACAAGGCAACCATCACACCAGTACTACTCCCATGATTATGGTGTGGCGAGGAATAATGTATGATAGCAGGACCCCTTAATCTTTATTCAAGGTACACCAACAGCTCAGCGTTACATTGATTCGATCGTGGAACCAGAGGTACAGCCTCATCTCCAAAGTGTCCCAGGAACCATTTTCAACATAACGCCAGGCCGCATGTTACTGCAGGCAGCCTGCATGGTCTAAACATGCTACCGTGGCCTGCAGTGTCTCCAGACTTGACTCCCTCCAGCACATCTAGGATGTCATTGGACAGCAATTGCAGAGGGAGCTGCCAGCAGTAGATCAAGATAATTTGCCCAAGTGCATTCAGCGTGGCAGAACATTCCTCAGACAACCATTAATAACCTAACAGCAGCCAAGATGTGCAAGTATGTGTTTCTGCCATTGGTGCTCATACTCAATATGGAATACATTGAGAGGTTTTGAAAAAACTTTTGCTCTTCTGTTTCCATCATTTCATAGCTCCATGACTTTTTCCTATTTGATGTTGCAATTAAAATATTGAAGAGCGTATATTCTTAAAGAACATTAAATAGCAATTCACACGTGTATATTTCAAGGGAGGCAATCACTAAAGAATTAACATGGCCACTGTCTTGTTACACTGAAGCCTGTCCAAAAGTGTTAATCGTACAGGCACCTGTGAGCATTTGTAGTAAGGACCTCACCTTTATTCCTTCATGGAAGATATGCTCCCATGCATAAAAGAATCTAATGCTGCGGCTACCAGGAGTGTTGCTGTAAGAAGAGGCTGCTCACACTGCTGTCCACCCTGCCTATCTGATCTAATACTGTGGATACCAGGAGTGCTTTGTAAGAAGAGGCTGCTCACACTGTTGTGTGAGACAGACAGCTGCCATTTTAGTAGTATAATGATGACATCCCTTAACAAAAAAATTGTGATTTTCTAATTAAAAGGTATTAAGAAATTGTTTATAACTTTTTTTCAATTCCCAGAGAACCTATAAAGAGAGATGCATACATAAATCATAAGAGGCCCCACCTGCAATAATTGTTCCTCTACTACCAGTCTGTGTCTCCTCCAAGCCGCCTGAATAATACGGGCTGCCCTAGCTTCCTTACAAATATCCAGAAGCCGAGCACAAAGGAATGAAAGGTAAATGATCACAATCTGAAATTAATAAAAATGAATAGAATAAGATTATATAGCAAACAATTTGCAAGCGTGCACCTTGTCTTGGAAACTTGCCACTGCTGAGGTGGCTGGCAATAAGTATAAAATATATTTTTACAAGCACTTTGCAATTTTAAACATTTATAAGCATGAGACAATACAGCCCACAAGTCCTCCTTCAACTTAGGCTTACAAGAGCGTGTAGATCATAGCAGTCAGTCAGTGGTGCACTAATAGGGTCCTACCCCTAGATCTAAAACAAGCAGGCACTCTGAAGTTAAATCAAGGTGATCTTTATTAGCAATCGAGTATATATTGCATTTCGGTCAACGACTTTGACCGTCATCAAATACACTGACTGCGTATGAGAAGAGTTATTGGTAAGGTTGTGTGATCACAGTGGTCCTGACACCATGCTACTAGCACTTCTCATCATACACGCCTCTCATATACGAAGTCCATCTATCTGTAGAAGGTCTAAACTATGGGCTGAAATACTATATATTGGATTGCTGATAAACATCCCCTCGATTAAAACTACCGAGTGCCTAGTTCTTTAAAGCCATGCCTATAAATTTCTTACACTTGGGTAAAGGGCATCTTCGCAATTACACAAGCTTATGCGGGCATTTTCGTTTTTGCATATATTCGGGTTTTGCACCTCTCTTTCATTGCATTGAGAGAAGCAAGACCTTTAAAAAGGGTTGTCCGGGACTTTTGGATTTTTTTTTTTTACTACAGGCCCAAGAATTAAACTGACAGGTAGTTGCTAACTTTCTGCCTGTTCTGCCCAGCGCAGATCTATGCTGGCACAGAGTGGTCATAGACCGTTCCTGCAGGCTTCAGCTGATGTCATGTCGACAGAGCAGCAGCTTCTCTTACACTCTACTGACGGGGTGTGACTGTCAACATCATGCTGATTGACAGCTGGCTCCCTGCTGCCTAACTGCAGTAAGTCAGCTGTCACACCCCATCAACAAAGCAGAGGAGTGGAAGAGAAGATCTGCTCTGTTGATGTGGAGCAGCTGAATTGCCAGCAATGACCGCTTTGAGCCAGCACTGGGTAGAAGAGGTAAGTAGTTAGCAAATACCTGCCTGCTAGTTGTTAGTCACATAGTAAAAAAAAAAATGATAAGTGATACTACAATAAACCAAGACACTCTGCTCATGAGGAGAGTGAGATTTCTCAATGATGGAGGAGGAAGAGCGGTCATGCATTCCTATTCTCTGTAAAGCAAAAATTACAGTTTCCCTTTCGATTTCTAAAGTCAACGGGATCATGTGCATGGGAAACCCAACATCCTCGCTTCAGTACTCATGATAAATTCTATAAGGCCGCGGCCCCTCTATCAGTATTCGGTCAGTATTTTTTCTCAGGAGTGGGAGCCAAAACCAGGTGAGGAACAATCAGAGAAAAAGGTACAATAGAAACAAGTCACCAATTCTGCATTCCTGGTTTTGGCTCCCACTCCTGAGAAAAAATACTGACCAAATACTGATAGTGGGGCCGTGGCCTAAGACTTGGTATGGTTGGCTGGAGCTTCAAGATTTTTCCGAATCCCAAACACTCCTTGGCCCCGATGGCTCAGTAGGCCTCCAGTGTACACCTCGCTACAAGAAGAGAATTTAATGGATATTGTTGCACTTCGTGGTTCTGGTCTCTTTGCAGTAGCTAAAGCTTGCCAACTATCTAGCCAACCCCCCTTCCTCACAGATTCCCACACTCTCACTTTTCTTTTTAACTCTAGATCCTTTCTCTTTTTCACACCTCAACTATTCTGACTGATTTCATTATACTATCATACACCCGGGGTGACTTGGGTGTGTGGTCGGCAGGAGAAAGACTTTCAGTTAGATTAACATATGTAAAATGGATTCTCAGGTGATGATTACTTTTTTCGTGATTGCATAACTATAGAATTTAACTTTGCTTTTTTTGTAGAACTCAACATGCTGGACTTTTATTTATGAAGGGAACAGCAGATGGGGGATGAAATTGGGAAGTAAGAGATTAAAACAAGCAAAAAAAAAACCCTGCATAACACAAAAACAAGCATGAGACAACCCCTTTCAGACATCACATGCAGTCACAACAAAATCTCTTCCATACCTTCTCATCCGGTATTGTATTGGACATGTCAGAGTGATGAATGACTGCGGGAATCCCTCCGAGGTCGGATGTAGCACTCTGCACAAGGCTGAAGTTTGTCTTCTCATTTCGAAGTAGCTCCTCAAATAAAGCTGAAGAAGATGCAATTCCTCGAGGACAAAAATCATAATAAATATACATTATTATAACTATTCACAAGTTCATACAAGGTAACAAAACCAAAGAAAAAAAAAAAAACGTTCTAGACCTTTTCTCCAACTTACTAGAAGTTTTACAGATAAGAAATGGAACCAGGCTATAAAGTAGAATATAAAGGGAATCTGCCACAAAGTTTTTGCTACCCAATCGGAGACTGCATCTGAGAAGTATGTCAGCCAAACATCACTGTAAGATGGGGCGGAGGAAAGTTCTCTAAGCTGTCTCAAGAACCACGTTTTTTTATACAGTATAGACCGCTGCATACAGTTTCTGGTTGTAGTTTGCCTTACTTTAGGCTAGTGTTAATAAATCTGCCCGAATGTTGTAATATTTTCTCATCACATTGCTGTAGACATAGAAACATGACTTACCCTGATCAGAAGTTCGTGGCCACATATCCAGAGAGCTGTCTGAGTCAGAGGAAGAGTTCAGTCCTATTGTTCCAGTTTTACTACACTCTACGGTCTGAGTTGTCCTCTGACATATGGCATCTGATGGCACGTAACTTGGATGGTAATGATTTATTAGGTAACAGAATACCCGACCATCAGAAAAGAAAACCGTAAAGTTTTCAACCTGCCAAAAAATACAGTCAGTCAGTCTTCACATTTAAGGTATGTTCACACAGTATTTTTTGCAGCATTTTTTTACATATGCAAATGGAGAGTGCTGCGTATGTTACGTGCATGAAATAATTGACAAGCTGCAGTTTTGAAAACTTCATGAAAGCTAAAAAAACACAACTATGGAATTGCACTTTTTTGCAATTTCACCACATTCTTTTCCCCGCTTTCTAGTACATGGTAATGGTAAAATCAGTGATGTTGTTTAAAAGTACAACTTGTCCTGCAAAAAAACAAGCCCTCACATCGCCATATTGACAGAAAAATTAAAAAAAAGTTATGGCTCTGAACAAGAGGAGCAAAAAAAAAAAGAAAGTGCAAAATGCTCCAGTCATTAAGGGGTTAACAGATGAGGTCTTACCTTTGTCCTGTAGAAGGCACATACTGCATTGACCCACTCCAGAAGCAGGAGGACTCGCTCACTGTAATTGTCCGGCACTAAGGGCTCACTGTCTCGCTTCTTTGACATAGTTGGTGCAGAGAAAGCAGAGAGCGCGGCGAGTTTTTTCTGCACACTATAACTGCTTTTAAGAAACTTTATTTCCTCTTTCAATTGATCGATATTGAGCAAGACATCCACCTATATTGTGATTAGCAAAAATTAATAAGTTCTCAGTCAAAGCATATTATGCAATAAATCTGACACACTACATACTTAAAGGGAGCCTGCCACTTACAAAAGGTCACCTGCAGATACAGTGCTCATATGCAAGTAAATCATGCCTGGATGCCTTACTGGAGTAGCGGCTGTAGGAAGAAAATTAATCTACACTCTCCCTGCAGCCGCTCGCTTCTAGTCATTGGTGCAGGGGCCATTATAGTCACAGCTCACTACACAGTGAGCTGATGTCACCCACCCTGGTCTGACAGCCGGCTCTACAAGCATGCACACTCCGGAGCAGGCTGTCAGACAAGGTGCAGGGGGTCATGTTGTAGAGAGCAGAGACTGTTACATCTCCCTACACCACCATGATGACTGCAAGCAAGCTGCTGCAATGAGAATAGATCTTTCTCCTTACAGCCGGGGTTCCAGTGAGCCTAACACATTATGGAAATGCCATTAACTTGCAGATTACCACTAAATTTGCAGGCAAGTCATGTTTATTTCCTTGGTGACATGGTCCAGTCAAAAGGAGTATTTCAATCTCCAATTTCATATTTACCAATATGTAGTAGGTGTAATAAATAAATAAATATTATTACATCATCAAATACCTCCAATTAGAAATGTAATTTAGTTTGAGTCACTATGTCTCTTTCCTCATGTGCAGGCATTGCAGGACCTTAGGTATCCATGGTTACGGCCACTAGCAACTAGCTGTCACTATATCAGTGGTTGTAACCATGGATACCTAGGGTCCTGCAATGCCTGCACATGAGTAAAGAAAGACATAGCAAAACAGAAAAACTATACTACATTTCTAATTGGAGGCATTCTCTAATATTATTATACCTACTACATATTGGGATAAAATCTTGGAGATGGGAATACCCCTTTAAGTTATTATGTAGAACACTTGTGTTCCTCCAGCAGGGAGCCATTTATCATAACAGTCTTAAAGGATAACTGTCAACATTGATCTTCAGTAAGCCAGCGCTCCCCTGCCTCCCGGCTGGTGTCCTGATTCTTGGAATGTTTAGGCTAGTGGAATGGTTGCACCACTGGTCCGAACTGTGCGCTCTCCGATGCTGCAAGCAGAGGCAACTCTGAAGTGGAGCCGACAGGATCCAGCAATCTGACCAGTAGCAGAGCAACACTTACAAGCACTATAGGAGTATAGAAGGAGCTTGTAAGCTTATGTAAGGTCCTCGCCTATGAGACTTTCTACCACTAATAGACTGAGGTGGTGATCTGTTACTTGGGCAATGAGCACACTAGGATTAAAAATACCTCCATTCTTGAGAACAGAGTGGATTTTTAACAAGTAGATTGCAAAGTAGCTTATGGTTATAAGCACTTTGCAATGTTACCCATTTAAGATGATGAGACAACCCCATTTAGAGGTCTCCATATAAAATAAAGTTGGCAAAAAAAGAACAGTTTGAACCAAAACAGTTGTTTGATTGGTCTAAAACTTAAATTTATTTGAAATGACGTTTTAATTAAAGTCATTTTTGTTGGGGGGATGTGGTGTTGCCTAAAGTGCTTCTAGCCTTGGTGAGATGAGCACAGGTCCATTTTCTGTGTCACTACAGGGGGAGCTGCAGAGGTGCTTCAGGGGTTTTATTACACACAACTTAGCAGAAGTATTAGTCGTTTCAGAAACATTTCTTGGACAAAGGGAAAAGGTGAATAAAAGTTATGTACATGTGGATTTCTATCTGTGAATTTTACTAGTGAAAGATTGTACCTGAAAAGTGAATACAATTTGCCATAGCAATGCCAGCGTTCGTTCACGATGTCGGTCTACAATGTCCTTGGATGTTATAGCGACACCTGCAAAGAATAACAAATTACAATATATAATGGGAAAAGTATGGCATTTCATCATAACACTTAAAAGGAGCAGATGATGTACATGTGAATGGTAATGCCATATTACTCGTCAAGACTAAGGGTGCCATGTGAATCAGCACAATAATATAACAACCTACACTACTTGCACTAATTTTTACAATTTTAGATAATTTGAAAGGCGCACAGGTGTTTGCCATCTGATAAAGCGATGGTTTAATCACTGGGAAATACCATCACTGTCCGGGCCCGACCCCTGGGACGCCCTGTCATGCACAGAATCAAAGCTTCTTCTTTCTTCGGATTAGCGAGGATCCAGATTTATCAGATCGGAATAACGTTTTGGGTGGGGAATCATAGCAATTCTTCAAAATTCTAACAAGAACAGTAATTGCACAACTGGCTCAACCAAGTACGAGCAGACAAAAACTGGCAGGAAAATAGGCTATAGATATTTTGAATGATAAACAGAAAGGATTCTCATCTAATACAATATGCCCTCACTTTAAAGGGAATCTGTCAGCAGGTTTTTACTAGGTTATCTGAGACCCGGATAACGTAGGGGCTGAGAGCCCGATTCCAGCAATGTGTCACTTACTGGGCTGCTTGGTGCAGTTTTCAGACTCCCCATTTTCTCTGATGTACTGTAGATGTTGCACAGGTCAGAATGCTGAGCTGTGTATAACCCCGCCCACACCACTGATTGGCAGCTTCCTGTGTACACTGTCAGAAAGCTGCCAATCAGAAGTGGGGGCCGGGGTTACACAAATTGGCAGGTCTGGTCTTAACATGAGACCTAGTCCTGCAGTGATAATCTCCTGCTGATAAAACACTGATTGTATTGAAACTACAGCAAACTGCTGAGCAAATGACATTCTTGGAATCAGGGTCTCTGTCCTCACCTGGTGTTTCCCTCCAATTAAATAGCAAAAAACCTTCTGACAGATTCCCTCTAATGCTAGGTAGTGTTTAGTTATACCAAATGGCATGAAAATGCTAAATCCGGGCATGCATATTAGAAGTCCTATAGGATAAACGGAATGGAGCTCTACTATACAACGGCTCGTCACTTACCACGTTCATCTTTCAGCTGTACCTCTCTTTCTGTAAAAGCTTGAAAAGCTACTTCCACATTGTGCATCTTCTGTAAGCGACTTATTGCCGGGACTCTCAGCTTCTTAGATAAGCTCCAGTTTTGTGTTAGAAGCTCCATTGTTCTCCTGTTCATAGAAGGGATCAATATAAGGAGAGCAGAAATAATGGTGCATAATGTATATACAGGTGCATCTCACTAAATTAGAATATCGTCAAAAAGTTAATTTATTTCAGTTCTTCAATACAAAAAAGTGAAACTCATATTATATAGAGTCATTACAGAGTGATCTATTTCAAGTGTTTATTTCTGTTAATGTTGAGGATTATGGCTTACAGCCAATGAAAACACAAAAGTCATTATCTCAGTAAATTAAAATAATTAACAAAAAACACCTGCAAAGGCTTCCGAAGCTTTTAAAAAGGTCCCTTAGTCTGTTTCAGTAGGCTCCACAATCATGGGAAAGACTGCTGACTTGACAGATGTCCAGAAGGCAGTCATTGATGCACTCCACAAGGTCCTGGAGTCTGGAGGGAGAGTGGAGAGGCTCACAATCCAAGTTGCTTCAGGTCTAGTGTGAAGTTTCCCCAATCAGTGATGGTTTGCGGAGCCATGTCATCTGCTGGTGTAGGTGCACTGTGTTTTATCAAGACCAAAGCGCAGCCGTCTACCAGGAAATTTTAGAGCACTTCATGCTTCACTCTGCCGACAAGCTTTTGGAGATGGAAATTGCATTCTCCAGCAGGACTTGGCACCTGTCCACACTGCCAAAAATACCAACACCTGGTTTACAAACAACAGTATCACTGTGCTTGATTGGCCAGCAAACTCGCCCGACCTTAGCCCCATAGAGAATCTATGGGGTATTGTCAAGAGGAAGATGAGAGACACCAGACCCAACAATGCAAACGAGCTGAAGACTGCTATCAAAGCAACCTGGACTTCCATAACACCTCAGCAGTGCCACAGGCTGATCGCCTCCATGCCACGCCGCATTGATGCAGTAATTGATACAAAAGGAGCAGTGCATTTACTGAATATACAGTACAGACCAAAAGTTTGGACACACCTTCTCATTTAAAGATTTTTCTGTATTTTCATGACTATGAAAATTGTACATTCACACTGAAGGCATCAAAACTATGAATTAACACATGTGGAATTATATACTTAACAAAAAAGTGTGAAACAACTGAAAATATGTCTTATATTCTAGGTTCTTCAAAGTAGCCACCTTTTGCTTTGATGACTGCTTTGCACACTCTTGGCATTCTCTTGATGAGCTTCAAGAGGTAGTCACCGGAAATGGTTTTCACTTCACAGGTGTGCCCTGTCAGGTTTAATAAGTGGGATTTCTTGCCTTATAAAAGGGGTTGGGACCATCAGTTGTGTTGTGCAGAAGTCAGGTGGATACACAGCTGATAGTATTACTGAATAGACTGTTAGAATTTGTATTATGGCAAGAAAAAAGCAGCTAAGTAAAGAAAAACGAGTGGCCATCATTACTTTAAGAAACGAAGGTCAGTCAGTCCGCAAAATTGGGCAAACTTTCAAAGTGTCCCCAAGTGCAGTTGCAAAAACCATCAAGCGCTACAAAGAAACTGGCTCACATGAGGACCGCCCCAGGAAAGGAAGACCAAGAGTCACCTCTGCTTCTGAGGATAAGTTTATCCGAGTCACCAGCCTCAGAAATCGCAGGGTAACAGCAGCTCAGATTAGAGACCAGGTCAATGCCACACAGAGTTCTAGCAGCAGACACATCTCTACAACAACTGTTAAGAGGAGACTTTGTGCAGCAGGCCTTCATGGTAAAATAGCTGCTAGGAAACCACTGCTAAGGACAGGCAACAAGCAGAAGAGACTTGTTTGGGCTAAAGAACACAAGGAATGGACATTAGACCAGTGGAAATCTGTGCTTTGGTCTGACGAGTCCAAATTTGAGATCTTTGGTTCCAACCACCGTGTCTTTGTGCGACGCAGAAAAGGTGAACGGATGGACTCTGCATGCCTGGTTCCCACCGTGAAGCATGGAGGAGGAGGTGTGATGGTGTGGGGGTGCTTTGCTGGTGACACTGTTGGGGATTTATTCAAAATTGAAGGCATACTGAACCAGCATGGCTACCACAGCATCTTGCAGCGGCAGGCTATTCCATCCGGTTTGCGTTTAGTTGGACCATCATTTATTTTTCAACAGGACAATGATCCCAAACACACCTCCAGGCTGTGTAAGGGCTATTTGACCAAGAAGGAGAGTGAAAGGGTGCTACGCCAGATGACCTGGCCTCCACAGTCACCAGACCTGAACCCAATCGAGATGGTTTGGGTTGAGCTGGACCGCAGAGTGAAGGCAAAAGGACCAACAAGTGCTAAGCATCTCTGGGAACTCCTTCAAGATTGTTGGAAGACCATTTCCGGTGACTACCTCTGGAAGCTCATCATGAGAATGCCAAGAGTGTGCAAAGCAGTCATCAAAGCAAAAGGTGGCTACTTTGAAGAACCTAGAATATAAGACATATTTTCAGTTGTTTCACACTTTTTTGTTAAGTATATAATTCCACATGTGTTAATTCATAGTTTTGATGCCTTCAGTGTGAATGTACAATTTTCATAGTCATGAAAATACAGAAAAATCTTTAAATGAGAAGGTGTGTCCAAACTTTTGGTCTGTACTGTACATTTCAGTAGGCCAACATTTCTGATTTTTAAAAACATTTTTCAAGCTGTTATAAAGTATTCTAATTTACTGAGATAATGACTTTTGTGTTTTCATTGGCTGCAAGCCATAATCATCAACATTAACAGAAATAAACACTTGAAATAGATCACTCTGTTTGTAATGACTCTATATAATATATGAGTTTCACTTTTTATATTGAAGAACTGAAATAAATTAACTTTTTCATGATATTCTAATTTAGTGAGATGCACCTGTATGTGTGTGTGTACAAATCCTTTGCAGAACGGACCTTCAGTCATGTAGGGTAATTTACTTCTAATCTGACCAAAAATGTTGTGTGCAGGCAGCGACCACGATCGAATCAGACACTGAGCCAAAACACTGAAAAATGAGACTGCCAGCATTTATTAGGATGTATTGTAATAAAGTCATGGATATTGTGACAACTTAGAAGTCTCAAACATAATGTGACATAAACCTGTCTCAGGAGAATTTTTCTGAACCACCCCTATTTATAAAAGGTACAAGGGACCGTTATGGATACTTTTGGGGTGTTCACCAGGAGCTGTTTATGCATAAACTTTACATACAGTAAACAGCCTAAAAAGCATGATAAAATACACCTTCACCTTTACATAATCTGGGCCAGAACAAGCCGCAAACGAGGCTACAGCATTCTCCAGGTCCAGAATATGGTAAGAGTTATACGGGGCAATGCACACAAAAATGTAGGAAAACTGTCACCTGTTTAATAAGCTTTATTTTTTCAAGAAAAAGTCAGCTCTGTCACTTGTGGTTTGTAACTATATAGGTGCGAGTGGTGACACGACCACACTTATGACACAAATGACCTTACTTTGAGGGTACTTAAAGGGATTATCCAGGACCAAATTATTTTTTTTTTACCATGAGCCAAAAAACTAAACAGGCAGCTAGTTGCTAACTATTTGCCTGCTCTATGCAGCATTGGCTCAGAGGGGTCACTGGCTGCGCCGGCCGACGTTGAGCAGCTGAATCGCCAACAGAGCAGCTCCTCTTCCAGGCTGCTCGGTCGACATGGCGTGACTGCCGAGGTCATACTGATTGACAGCTGCCTTCCTGCAGTTATGCAGCAGGGAGATGCCTGTCAATCAGCATATCGTCAGCAGTAATGTCTCATCAACAAAGCAGAACGGAAGAGAAGAAGCAGCTCGCTCAATGTGACATTAGTGGAAACCGCAGAATTGCCGGCAGGGGCGGTCAGAGACCATGTGCCAGCAGAGACCTGTGCTGGGCAGACTAACAGCCTGCTAGTTCTTAGGCACATTGTAAAAAATTAATATAGTCCTGGATAAAAGAATTAGTTTAGATGTCTGTTTGCCATCTGTCTGTAACAAATTCAGTAGATAAAAGTGCAGCTCTGTCGATTTGAAAAATGCATGACAGACAGAACAGATGAAAACTGATGATATGAAACCCAGTCAAGTGGATGGCTCCAATAAATGAAACTTATTTGTTTTTATGCTCCCCAAAAGTATCATAAATATGGAAATGAAAACTGATGTGTGAACACAGCCTAAAATTCAAGTAGGCTGAGGACCTTAGTCTCTTAATGGGAACATAATAACCACTTCCAAAATACATGTTCAATTCTAGAACCGCTCACATTTACAATCATAATCTGATCTCCACGCTCAGGAGAACTGTGGGGGCCAAGTATTGTGGCATAACAAAGGCCTGTAATAAGCACCGACCACAGAGACACTCGGGCTCACCATGATCTCTGCACAGAGGCCTTTATAAACTCCCTGCAGCTGTTGTACTGTATAGATTTCTAGGACAGGCCTTATATAATGGTATATCATTTATAGATTTCTAGGACAGGCCTTATATAATGGTGAAGTCATTACTCACACTAGCCGCACACCACACTGCAAGTCCACAGCCAGGTTTGTCACTGCAAAGTCAAATTCATCTAGAGGAGTCTGGACATGGACGACGGTTAGACCCAAATAGCCAAGGTGGCGCGAGAGATCTCCTTCCCCACACAAGAAATCACGAGAGAAAGCCAACAAAAGCTCCTTAGTAGCCTGTAAAGAAAATCGTGAAAATCAGCCAATTCTGTAGCAAAATGGCTGGAGCTTATTTTACAACTGTAAACTGGGATCAAACATTTATCCTGTAATGTCCAGTGTATGGTTTTCAGTGGGAATGCAGTGTGCCTGACAGATCACCCCTCTGGATCTATTTTTTTTTTTTTTGCAGGTTCAGTTTTGGCAGTCAAAGGATGACCTGGAGTATAAAGTTGGCATACATGCAGCTTGTAGGTGCGCGTTCACACTGGCCACTAAACAGACCACCTCTTTGAGCTGTATATTAGTGTTATTTTCAAGCTCTGTTGCCATTTATTTTCTGCAGGGTACTTGCTCATTTTGTTTTTATCTTAGGTTCTGACAGTCAAAGGGGCTGTACACTACTTAACAACCCCTGTGCAAGCAATTCAGGGCATGACAGAAAGGAAAAACAATGTGTGATCACTTTCCGCAGCAGCGCGGTCATCAATGTCTGCGCGGCTGTTCCTGGCGGATGACTATCACATGACCGATGAGGTCAATCAGTGTCCAGCGCGGCTCATCAATATTCCAGAGCGATCAGCAACCTCTGATTGTAACACTATCATGTCTAAGTACAGAGAAAAGCAGCGCTGACATGGATGTACAGTGCTGCTGCCGGAGGGGAGTATACATGGTTTTTATTTTCTATGGGGCCCTGAATTGAAGTACCAATGCCACTAGCTGCCATTTCAATTTACAGACCTTGAACTCAGCATCTCTACAGAATAAGCAGGGGTCATGATCGATGAGACGGGACTGTTTAGCATAATCAAGAAAGAAAACCAACAGTAACAACTTCTTCAAGGTGAACTTCGACAAAGCCTCTTCGTGACCTGAAAAGATACAATTTAAGATGTGAAAACTCAGAAAGACATTATCGTAAGACCGGACAAATGGCAGGAGCCAGGGAGTGGAGACATTAAATGTAGGCTAGTGGTGTATGCATTTATGGGCATTTTTCCAAAAAGAGCTCAGCCATATGAGCAGTCAAATTGCTCCTAGAATCGCCAGCAGTCACCAGCGGCGGCAGCACAGCACAGACTGCGTACTTACCATCCCGATACAGGTGAGGCACTGAGGGGTGTCTGTACTCTGCCCCAATGTCAGGACTCCAAAGCAAGCGGCTGAGGATGAACAAGGCCAGACCAGTGACATCGCTATTACTCTCCAATGGAATCAGCTCCCCGTATATAGTCTGCCAAGGAAAAAATGTAACTCAACCATCAAGCTCAAAACACTAAAGAAAAGCCCTCACAATCAGCCAATAGTGATGGGGGAAAAAATTATTCTATGGAGGCCATGTTTTCAGTCCTTAACATTTACAGTCATTTGGGTACATATACTAAAACATATATGGGTTTCTTTAAACAGGTTCTCCTCTGGGTTTTTTTTTTGTTTTTTAAAAGGGAATAGTGACCAAGGTTTTCCAATATAAACTATATCTATCACCTTTCAGCCACGTTTAAAAGCAGTCCTGCAATATCTCCATACGAGGCCGGCTGCCCCGCCTAGCTAAGAAAATAGCTTTTGTAATTGTCCCACGCTGCACACTGATCGGTACCGTCTGGTCCAGTGGGTGTCTCTGGACCAGCTAAGCTCCTTTGCCATCCACGTAATCGCAGTCCTCCTGCCTTTTTGCCATGACTGATGTGGACGATGCAAACCCCATAGTCTGCTGCGCCTGTGCAGTTCCTGTTCCCTACTGGCATGGCGGGCACTGACGTCACTGGAACAATTGTTCCCACCCACACTCTCATCAGGAACTGGCCGGAAATGACGCGGCGGAAGTGGATGACATCATCACGCATGCGCAATGACACCGGCGTGCGCCTTGGTAACACCTGGCAATGCGGATATTTAAGGAGAGCCTCTACACACAAAACCACAGCTCCCTGAGGAAGCATACGCGAAACACACGTCAGGGCTTCAGTGCAGTACTGGGTCCCTATCTTCAACATGGGTGAGTCTTGGAGGTTGTTCAGATTGAGTGTCATTTGACTTCTCTTTACGGCCCTCTCCCTTTACCCCAATTACATTCATTTTTCAAGTTTGTGATATATACCACCTAGTAATAGGCATTTCTCTTGTGCTCCACTTGGACAGCACTTTCTAAATCGAGATCCACTGAGGTTTATTTACACATGTGCTTTTGTATTTCTTGAATCATGTAACATCCTCATAGATAACCCCATGTGGACCTAATGGGTTACCGCTCTGATTATGTGTATTCCCCACCATTGACCTGCTATTTTTAACAACCTGCTTTGTTTTTTATCATGCATGTAAAATAAAATTGATATTTTAGGCACATTCAATTTGTCATCTCTTATGACTTCTTTGAGGGTATATTACTCCATTTTTTTGTAGGCTTGATTTGTACTAGGAGTACCCACATTTATTGATTGCCAATTATTGTCAAAACTCTTTGCCATATTATTCGGTTCAATTGTTTGCATGTCTGTTCCCTACTGTGTAGGGCCGAGATTTGTCCAGACTGTGGATCACGTAAAAGATGTCAATCAAGGCAGGAGGACAGTGATTGCGGGAACAGAGGCGCATAGAGTGGTCCAGTGATACTCATAGACCAGGTGGTGCCGAGTAGCAGATGCTATGGGACATTTATAATGTCATTTTCTTAGGTATGTGGAGCAGCTGCACTTATGCAGATGTTGCAGAATTGCTTTTAAATGCTACTGAAAAGGTGGTGTAGTTTATGTAGGGAAAACCTGCTTATAGGATCCCTAAAATAAATGAATTAAAATAAAAAACAGAACTACTCACAAAAAGGTACATTGAAAATGTAAATGAAAAAAGTGACAAGATAGGAGGTCTCGCAAAATCCAAGATGGGCAATATGTGAAGGAGGCTTTGTATTCTTCCTGGTTTCCATGTTTGGTTACAAAGAGATATTTCTCTTATCACAGAAAATCCCCACAAAATCCTGAAACATTTTTATATGGCTTCTGCCACCCATCACTTGCGCAAAAAAAAATGTAGTTAAATATCTACTAAAAATTCCTGAACTCTCCTGATCCCGTTGCGTCTCTCCATTGCAGAGATATTCACATGTGTTTCTTCTGGAGAGCAACATGTGAAATCTCTGCTCCCTCAGAGTGGTAGACTCCTAGAACAGATGCTGTGCTGTGATTGGCAGCGTCAGGGAGGGGTGAAAGTGAACACCCCTAGAGAAGACTGTGAAGACTTGCACCACAAGCAGAGATTTCACATAATGCACTGCAGAAGAAATAAATGAGAATATCTCTGCAATGGAGGGACGCAAGCCAAATTGGAAAAAAGTGGAAGAATCGGGGAAACTCAGGGATTTTTTCAAGATATTTGAGTCAATTTGTTTGAGCAAATAACAGGTCCTCAAAAACCATCATAAATCACCCATGTTTGATTAAAAAGATAATATTTGGAAAGGTAGAGAGGGAACGTAAGAAAAATATATGGTCCCTGTTGGGCAGAGAAACGGAAAATAGAATGGTTTCCAATTCTGCCCAGGAATCTATGGATCTAACAATGGAGTGAATACAGCCAAACTGCCGAGGACCTACAAATCTCACTACAACAAGGAGTAACTGGACAGACAATGGAGATGGACCCTGCAACAAGCAGTCACATGAAACTCCAGAAATGAGCTTGGAAAAGTTGCAAGCAAAGAAATAAAGTTTGTAGTGAAAATATTACCTCCAGTCCTACACGGAGCCACAATGGATTATAGGACAGCAGCCAGTTCAGGATTTTCTGTCGTTCACCTTAATAAAAAACAGATCCATCACTGCAATGTACACACTGCAATTCCTAAATGATTCACCAGAAATACCATCAATTTATAAGACTGAAAACAAAACTCCACTCACTGACCGAATGATTAAAACAGTAAAAGTAGTTTTTCTTCTCAATGGGAAAAATTGTAAAAGGAATTTTCCAGTTTTAACCATTTCAATCAGTGGGAACTTTTTATTTTTAGTCAGAAGCTACAAAAACGACAAATGTGAATTTAGGATACTAGCAAGTAGCGTCTAGGCAATGGATACTCTACCAAA
Source organism: Phyllobates terribilis (assembly GCF_046119375.1). Classification (NCBI taxonomy): domain Eukaryota; kingdom Metazoa; phylum Chordata; class Amphibia; order Anura; family Dendrobatidae; genus Phyllobates; species Phyllobates terribilis. The sequence continues at coordinate 21,309,306 of NW_027362768.1, forward strand.
CAGATCTCCAAAAACAAATGGAAAAATCTAAGGCTGTGTTCACATGCAACGCTGACGCTGCATTTTTCGGAAGTGGTCTGCGCCAAAATACGCAATAACAATCTTCTGAGTTTTTTTGCTGCATTTTCCTTGTCATTTGGGTGCAGATTCGAAGCTGCGTTTTAGTATCAAAGAGCTTTGATTCCGCACTTTTATACAGAGAATGAAATATTATATATATATATATATACACACACACACACACAGTGCCTACAAGTAGTATTCAACCCCCTGCAGATTTAGCTGGTTGACACATGCGGAATTAACTTGCCATTGTGACATTTGTACTGTAGATCAGCCTGGAAGTGGGAAATGCACTGCAGCAAATTTTTTTTTTTTTTTTTTTTTAAAAAAAACGTTAAAAGTTAATTCAGAGTGTCATTTATTATTCAACCCCTCAAACCACAAGAATTCTGTTTGGTCCCCCTAAAGTATTAAGAAGTAGTTCAGGCACCAAGAATAATGAGCTTCACATGTGTGGATTAAAGATCTCTTTTGCCAGCCTTTTCTGACTATTTAAGACCCTCCCCAAACTTGTGAACAGCACTCAGACATGGTCAACATGGGAAAGACAAAAGGAGCATTCCAAGGCCATCAGAGACAAGATCGTGGAGGGTCACAAGGCTGGCAAGGGGTAGAAAACCCTTTCCAAGGAGTTGGGCCTACCTGTCTCCACTGTTGGGAGCATCATCCATAAGTGGAAGGCTTTAGGAACTACTGTTAGCCTTCCACGGCCTGGACAGCCTTTGAAAGTGTCCTCCTGTGCTGAGGCCAGGCTTGTCCGAAGAGTCAAGGCTAACCCAAGGACAACAAGGAAGGAGCTCCGGGAAGATCTCATGGCAGTGGGGACATTGGTTTCAGTCAATACCATAAGTAACGTACTCCACCGCAATGGTCTCCGTTCCAGACGAGCCTGTATGGTACCTTTACTTTCAAAGCGTCATGTCAAGGCTCGTCTACAGTTTGCTCATGATCACTTGGAGGACTCTGAGACAGACTGGTTCAAGGTTCTATGGTCTGATGAGACCAAGATCGAGATCTTTGGTGCCAACCACACACGTGACGTTTGGAGACTGGATGGCACTGCATACGACCCCAAGAATACCATCCCTACAGTCAAGCATGGTGGTGGCAGCATCATGCTGTGGGGCTGTTTCTCTGCCAAGGGGCCTGGCCATCTGGTCCGCATCCATGGGAAGATGGATAGCACGGCCTACCTGGAGATTTTGGCCAAGAACCTCCGCTCCTCCATCAAGGATCTTAAGATGGGTCGTAATTTCATCTTCCAACAAGACAACGACCCAAAGCACACAGCCAAGAAAACCAAGGCCCGGTTCAAGAGGGAAAAAGTCAAGGTGTTGGAGTGGCCTAGTCAGTCTCCTGACCTTAACACAATTGAAAACTTGTGGAAGGAGCTCAAGAATAAAGTCCACATGAGACACCCAAAGAACCTAGATAACTTGGAGAAGATCTGCATGGAGGAGTGGGCCAAGATAACTCCACAGACCTGTGCCGGCCTGATCAGCTCTTATAAAAGACGATTATTAGCTGTAATTGCAAACAAGGGTTATTCCACAAAATATTAAACATAGGGGTTGAATAATAATTGACCCACACTTTTATGTTTAAAATTTAATAAAATTCAACTGAGCAACATAACTTTTTGGTTTGTAAGATTTATGCTTCTGTTCATAAAACCTACTCTCGAATGCAGATTGAAGGCTCTAACTAAATTTGCATCTTATCAAACCAGCTAAATCTGCAGGGGGTTGAATACTACTTGTAGGGACTGTATGTATATTATTTATTTATTTATTTATTTATTTATTTATTTATTTATATATATATTTATATATATATTTATATATATTTATATATATATATATATATATATATATATATATATATATATATATATATATATATATATATATATATATATATATATATATATATATATATATATATATATATATATATATATATATATATATATATATATATATATATCTATCTCAATAGCATCTAGAACTACAGACGTTTTGAAGAAATCACACCCAATTTGCTTGGACTGTGAAAAGCAGATTTGCTGCACAAAAAAAAACAAAAAAAGCAGTGACAAAATGCAGTATTTTGGGAACATGCGCTAAGGATTTGGATTCTGCGTCACCTTAGTCCCATAAATTGCTACTAACGGGCATCTATGGATGTAAATGAGGGAACCAGATAAAGCTCATGGGACACATACAGAGCAGAGTCACGACATCACATAGGTCCAAGAAGCGGTAATGCTAAGCATAATATAAGGAAGGGTTCACCGTACCGATGTCCTTCCACAGGTGCCGGTCCTTCCTCACAAGAAGACGACGGGCTTCGATCTCTACTTCTAATCTCCGTATGGCTCTCACCACAGGCTCGGAGGTAAAGAGGCGGCAGGCGGATCGCCTCAATTTATTCAACCTGCACCGAGCGGTGTACGCTTTCAGAGAAACCTCCTCCTTGGTGGGAGCCTTTGGCACGCTCACTTTATGATTGTTCTCAGCCCCGAGGATCAAAGCGGCTGCGTTAACTATTGAGAAATAGAAATACATTAGACACCCAGACAAGTCCACAATGGTATCAGGAACCTGTCAAAGTGTTGATGGTGCAGTCTGATCAGCGAGCGGCTCTGAACAGAGCAAGGGGAGCTGAGCATGAGATACTAAATCTTTCCCCACAAAACTAGATAACTAATGTCAGTACTACCTCTGCTCGTTTTGGTCTGAGCAGTCCAGTGGGATGCCCTACTCAATGACTGACAGCAGTCTGTGTACACACCTGCATATGGGGGACGTCTGTCAATCATTCTGTGAAACCGCCCACTGGACTTCTAAGCATAGACAGAGCAGGCACTTAAAAGTCCAAGCGAGGCTGCAGTCACATCCATGTGAAGTGTCCGAGTGATGCCAGATATTTTATCAGAAAGCACACGAACCCATAGAGTTAAATGGATCTATTCAGACAGCCGTAAAGGACTGATCCAAGAATGAGATCCATGAAACTCCAATCATGTCCTTTTCAGATCAGATTTTGAAGATCAGAATAGGACATACTTAATAGGTCTCTATGCTGTCAGATTAAAAAAAAATATAATAAAATCTGGCAGCACAAAGACACTTCACACAGATGGGTGAATGCAGCTTTATACTGAAATTTTGCTTTCAGCAAAACTATAAAGTTAATCTTAGCTCCTCCTGCTCTAACCATGCAGTCTTGCAAAACCCGAAGTAAACAGGAGGCAGCGCATGTGCAACATTCACTTTTCGTTAGAAGAAAGCATGCTTGGGGATTTTTGAAACTCCCATAGAAGTGAATGGAGAGACGTACATATACCACCACCTCTGGTTTCCTAGCAGAACAAGAAGAACCCGATTCTAGAGATAATTGCAGGTCCCTGAGGTGGGACATGCATCTATTAGACATTTATGACATGTCTTGTGTATATGCCAGAAATCTCTAATATGGGAATATTCCTTTAAACTTTGGTGAAACTCTAACATGTACGGATTTTATTTTACTGACCTTTCATAGAATCCATTTTGACAGCGAAGTCATCAGGTGTGAGAATAAAGTTCAGCCACCAGGTAAAGCCCCGTTCCTGCTTCGCCATCCACCGTTCATCATAAAACATGTTTATGGCAGCGAATGGCATGGGGTGTCGAGGGATAACTGAAAAACACAGAATTGGCCTCCAATGAGTGAGACCCGTCTTAGCAATATAGTAATGATCACAGAGCCTTGATTCAGGCAGAGCGACATTATTACACAGCAAGGTGTCATTACTACAAGGTCCGGAGGCTGGGCCGATTGTACATGCCTTTCAGGGGACAATGCTGGTTTTACACTGTACAGAGGTAAAGTGTAAATTTAAAGTGTATATATAATGCAGATATCATTAGGGATACAGAAGGATAAAATCCTGGACTACAACACCATCATTTTTGACACAATCAACCTAAATCATACTCCAGAAGAGCAGATCTGGTACCTGTTTTGGGGGGCTTCATAAACGTCAGCTTGGACTGAGCAACAGCAACTACCCTCTTTGAATTCTTAAAAGTGATGGCCGACTGCAGTTGTGGCAGCTCCATGCGCTCTAGAGACAACATGTAAGGAAGGAATTACTTCAGTCCTGATAAGTCATACACAATGTATTTTATATGGCTATAATATAAGTATAGAAAACACACAAAGTATTAACATATAGGACCTAAGGAAGGACTCCCGGTTATTATTTTCTTTCTCTAAATCTGTGTACATGTTAGTGTAGTGTATTAATATACTCACCTACAGTCGCTCTCCCCGGTATCCAGCGCCATTCTGCTCCTCTTCTTTGTGAAATCACCGCTGTTCAGACTCTCAGAGTCGTTCTGTGTGTGAGCCGGACGTCTCTTTTACAATGTAATGCAGCCTCTCTTTCTCTAACGCTCCATAGACTTACACTGTAAAAGCCATTTCCAGGTCACACAGAGCAGTGATGTCACTGAGAAGAGGAGCAGAACGGTGCTGGACACCGGAGAAGATTGCAGTAGTGAATACATTACTACACTTACATTAACACAGGTTACGGAATAAAAAAAATCATGGAAGTGCTTCTGTAATTAATGTAGGTCCGCTGTATGGCAAGGGTGACAGGAGTTCTTCAATCCTCCTTGAAATAAAACCCCTTGAACAACATTTCCATACCTTTGTGAAGAGTTCTGACAAAGCTGGTTTTCATTTTCATACTTTCAGCTTTAACCTTGTGGACTTTTCCAGCATTTCTCAATGTTGAATTGGCTGTAAAAATGGTAAAACATTGATGTCAGTGGTGTCAGATGAAACAGACAGGTGACAAACTGATGACCATTAACTTCTCTGGATAATAGACACAGCTGCCACTACATATTTTACTTTAAAGTATTAAGAGGTTTTGTCATGTTGTATCTTCAGGAGCACACCGTTCCCCTGCCTCCCCACTTCCTTTCTGGGCCGGTGCGCTCCTGAAGATTGACGATATGGACCAGCGGTATGGTCATAATGTAGGTCCGAACTGAACATTCTCCCAGGAGCAGCATCTAATCAACGATCCTAATGATCTGACGATCCGGCCAGCTTCAGAGCTGTGCTAAAGCAGAGAGGCTGTGAGAAGCCCGTGCGCTCCATCTACAGTATGTAACCGACCACTCAAACTGCAAGGTGGCCAGCAACCTTGGCAACGGGCTGTTAACTAGAAAATTAGAAAAACCCTTAATTCTTGAGAATGAAGAGGATTTTTTTTTAAAAAAAGGGTAGATTACAAACACTTTTCACTTTTACCCATTTAAGGACTTCAGTCAACTTATTTAAGCCACAAAAATTGGCACTATTCTGAGATTTCTGGGGATGGGTGTGCCTAAAGCAGATAGTCGTAACCTCATATAGCAAGTCCCCAGTTGGGGAACATGGGGGTTGTGGAATAAAAGCCAGAGCTGCCTGACTAGTGGGCTACCTACACCGACTAACCATTCCAAAATGGAATTATCTGAGATAAATGCTCGTACCTGGCATCACTGACAGTCATTTGGTTCTGACAGCAGCAACAGAGACAGAACATTTCCAGCAACTAATGATGACGCGTCTGACGGTAGTAATTAGGAAGGTCACAAAGCAAAAGTGATGTCCTGACCCCACCAGGTAAGATCCAGACTCTGCAAACTTCTGCCCTGTAACCCATCAGCTGCACTTTTTCATCATTCATCTAATGAGTGCTTTTTGGTGAAACAATAATCTCATATCTTAACCCTTTCCCAACCATTCGGTTTTCAGGGTTTTTGGCATTTTTTTTCTACTCCCTTTCTTCTAAGAGCCATAACTTTGATTTCTGGATTCACATCCAGAAAACGAGACGAATTGTAGTTTCTAACAACACAATTTCATTTCTCAATGTACTGAAAAATGAGGAAAAAATTCCACGTGTGGTGAAATTGAGTAAAAATAAAAGCAATTCCACAATTGTTTTTTTTTATAGTTTGTCGTTTATTTAAAGGGGTGGCCCGTCCTCAGGAAAGTGGGCCCCAAACTTAAAAAAAAAAATCAACAGGTATTTACCCTCTCTGGTTTCAGGCCGAGCCCAGTGATTGGCTAGTGCAGTGACGCGCGCTGTTGACATGACGCTACTCCTGCAGCCAAAGCACCGGGACCGGAGCAGAGGCAGGGAGCTAGCACTGGGACTAGGGACGACTAGTACCTGCTGAGTTTGGATTTTAGTAAGGGGCCCACTTTCCTGAAAGCAGATAACAGCTTTAAGTGCTTAAAAAAAATTCATTTGCGCACCATTTACAGAGTTTTGTAAAACGTTCATTATCTGGTCAATGGAACGGTTAGAGGATTTTTTTTTTTCATGGGGACCTGATATTTTAATTGATACCATTTTGGGATAGATGCAACATTTTGACGGCTTCTTACAGCAGTGAACAATAAAATGCAATTCAGATTTTTCCAGACACAGTGATATCACAGGTTTGTTTTTGTTTTTTTGTTTGTTTTTCACCATTAAAAATTAAGTATTGCTTGGATTTTTTTTTCCCCCAACAATTTAAAACTTTTTTTTTAGCCTTTATAGAGTCAACCCCACTTAGGCAATAGTATAGCACAGTACTGCACTATATAGTGAACTTCACAGAGGACACAGGAGCACAGTCACTGTGGGCACAGGAAACCTCAGCAGGCGCCAACCCACAATCACATCATAGGCACAAGGTGGGAGAAAGTAGATCGCTGTGTGGAACAACACTCCCCAGTTTGCACACTTTAAATGCTGCTTTCAAAATGACAGGCATCTAAGTGGTTAACAGCAGCAGGCAGGGCTCAGCATCTCTTTCGCTGTTAGATGCAGATGATGGCTGTGTAACACGCCTATTATCTGTAAGGAAAGATGCAGGCTTCGCTCCTGAGCCTGCATCAAGCAAAGGGACCCAACATTGGCCGTACTAGTTGGCGGGGTTAAACTGCTGAGTATATACTGTCTGTATGGCATGTTAATTTGAACAAAGAAGTTTTTTTTTTTTTTTTTTATAACATTCATGGAATCTTAGGCTACGTACCCACTTTGCGTTTTTTCAAGCATTTGTGCCGCGGAATTTCTGCAGCGAAAACGCTTAAAAAAAGCTTGGTAATACGTGCCCCATGGCCCCCAATGATGATCCGCATGTGCTGTGCACATGCTGCAGAAATTTCTGCTGCGGATTACCATTGCGGAAAAATATGCAGCGTGTCCATTCGTTTTGCAGACACGCAGCGTAATTTCCGCCATTGACTTGCACTGAATTGCTTAATATCCGCATGACTACATGTGCACATGCGGATATTAAGCGATTTAATGTGCGGATGGTACCCGGGTCTGGAGAAGAGGAGACTCTCATCCAGACTCAGGTACCATAGTACCTGTAAAAAAAAAAAAAAAAAGAATTTAACATAAAAAAATATATACATTATACTCACCTTCTGATGTCCCCCGGTCTCCTCTATAGTGCGTCCTGGCTCCCCGGCGGCTCGCGATGGTGTAAAAGGACCTTCCATGACGTCATTTAGTCATGTGACAGGTCACGTGACCGCTGACGTAATTACGTCATGGAAGGTCCTTTTACACCACCGTGAGACCGGAAGCACCGGAGAGAAGACCGCGGGCCATCAGAAGGTAAGCATAATTTTTTTTTTTTTTTACCATTTTTATTCTTTTAACTATTAACTTGGTCACACTATATATAAATCCATGCAACAAGCATGGATTTATAATGTGACCAAGTTGTCAAGCACTTTTCCAAGTGATGCTAAAAATCGCTTGTAAAAACGCTTGATAACCCGCATGCAAAAATGCTTGACAAACGCTTCTACCTGGCAGGAAAAACCCATGTAAAATCCGCATGCCTTTTTCCTGCAATGGAGATGCAGAAAAAAATTTGCAGCATTTCTGCATCGTGGGCACTTAGCCTTATAGAAGTTGACTAAAACAAATTTATTTTATTTTTTTCCTTACTCTTAGGGTATGTGCACACGATGCAGAAATGAAGCAGAAAATTTCTGCATCATTTCTGCATCTCCCTGGCAGAAAAAACGCATGCAGATTGTGCATGCGTTTTTCCTGCAGAATACATGCGGATCCACATGCAGATTCACATGCGTTTCCGCATGCAGATTGACAAGCGCTTTCCAGGCGATTTTAGCATCACTTGGAAAGTGCTTGACAACTAGGTCACACTATATAAATCCATGCAAACAGCATGGATTTATATAGTGTGACCCGAGAGAGTGTATATACTTACCTCCGATGGCCCGCGCTGTCCTTCTCAATCTGTTCTCCCGGCTGCCGGCAACTTTGAATTGAAAGACCTGCCGACGTCAGCGTCACGTGACCCGTCACATGACTCTGACGTCACCGCAGGTCCTACAACTCACTGTAAGTGCCGGGAACCAAGCGGGAGCGCTGCGCGGGCCGACAGATGGTAAGAATACATTTATTTTTTATTTTATTCTTCTTTTACAGCTTTTTTAATGGTACCTGGGTGTGGATGAGACTCTCCTCTCCTCCACACCCGGGTACCATCCGCACATTAGAACGCACCAATTACGCAAGTACAAATGCTGTCTTGCGGAATTGGCGCGTTCTAATGCAAGTCAATGGCGGCGAAATCGCCGCGTTTCCGCAAAATTAATTGACATGCTGCGGATTTTTGACCGCAGCGTTAACGCTGCGGAAAAATCCGCATCATGGGCACAGCACATGCGGATTTCCATTGGGGAACATTGCTGCCCTTCTACCATGCGTTTTTCATGCGTTTCCGCGGCGTTTACGCAACTGCAAAAACGCCGCGGAAACGCATGAAATACGCATCGTGTGAACACAGCCTTACAAGTATCATCTTTTGGGGATAAATGTCCCCCCCCCAACCAGGACAATTAATTACATCAGTTTATACGTTATAAAGTTCTGTTAGGCTGTGTTCACACGATGCGTATTTCATGCGTTTCCGCGGCGTTTTTGCAGTTGCGTAAACGCCGCGGAAACGCATGAAAAACGCATGGTAGAAGGGCAGCAATGTTCCCCAATGGAAATCCGCATGTGCTGTGCCCATGATGCGGATTTTTCCGCAGCGTTAACGCTGCGGTCAAAAATCCGCAGCATGTCAATTAATTTTGCGGAAACGCGGCGATTTCGCCGCCATTGACTTGCATTAGAACGCGCCAATTCCGCAAGACAGCATTTGTACTTGCGTAATTGGTGCGTTCTAATGTGCGGATGGTACCCGGGTGTGGAGGAGAGGAGAGTCTCATCCACACCCAGGTACCATTAAAAAAGCTGTAAAAGAAGAATAAAATAAAAAATAAATGTATTCTTACCATCTGTCGGCCCGCGCAGCGCTCCCGCTTGGTTCCCGGCACTTACAGTGAGTTGTAGGACCTGCGGTGACGTCAGAGTCATGTGACGGGTCACGTGACGCTGACGTCGGCAGGTCTTTCAATTCAAAGTTGCCGGCAGCCGGGAGAACAGATTGAGCAGGACAGCGCGGGCCATCGGAGGTAAGTATATACACTCTCTCGGGTCACACTATATAAATCCATGCTGTTTGCATGGATTTATATAGTGTGACCTAGTTGTCAAGCACTTTCCAAGTGATGCTAAAATCGCCTGGAAAGCGCTTGTCAATCTGCATGCGGAAACGCATGTGAATCTGCATGTGGATCCGCATGTATTCTGCAGGAAAAACGCATGCACAATCTGCATGCGTTTTTTCTGCCAGGGAGATGCAGAAATGATGCAGAAATTTTCTGCTTCATTTCTGCATCGTGTGCACATACCCTAAATCTGGTAAGAAGTAGCCAAGTGTCAGACAATATATGTTGGATCACCAGTGGGTCAGATTGTCCCCTACGTGTTCCTTACCTGTTCTGGCTGGCGGGGCGTGCTTGTTGCCATGCTGTGCCTGGACAGTTGCTCTGGAGATCTGCATTTTCTTGGCGTGAGCGGCCGCACTCGGCAGGGAGTCACTGGAGGACACAGAGGCATCTCTAAAGACTTCCTGACTTTTTCTCTTGTGACCACAGATGGATGTGGAAGCCTTCACAGAGAATTTAGCCCCGATGGATCCTGGCACACTTCGACCTGAGAAGTCTGACACAGTTACCACAGGCAGATCTGGGAGAACGACCTGAGGGTCCACAGTACCATCCGATTCAATGTTCTTCAGTCTTCGGCGGGATTTCAGCGGAGGTTTATGTTGGATTTGGTTGCGATCTGCTGCCTTGACTTTTACAACAGTGGCTGATGCTATGGGAGGCTTTACAGGACCCTTGGTGCCAGTGTCTTCATTCAGCAGAGGTTTAGCCTGATTTTCATGGTCTTCGCCAGCCTCTACATTAGTAACAGTGTCTGATATTATGGGCAGATCTTTCACTTCCTCATTTTGTGGAGAATGGAGCCCATACTGCCGTCCCTTGTAATCCCGTACCTTTGTAACAGTGGATGGGTTTACAGGTGGTTTTCCTGGAATTTCACTACCAGTTGCACCAGCACTCTCTGGTCTTCTATTTCCATCCAGGGTGCCCAGTTTTGTAATGGTGGAGGATATGATGGGTGGTATTACATGAGCATTAGAACCAGCTCTATCATTTTTCAACAAACCAAGCCTTTTATTTTGCTTCTTTATACAAAACGTTAGCCTGGCGTTAGCCGGCTCAAGATCCTCTATAGCTCTGCCGGGCAATTCTTGGTTTATACACCCCCTTACACATTGCGTCATCTTCACCTCTTCATGGATAACAGAACATTTGCATGAAGGTGAATTTAAGGAAAAAGGTTGAAAAGCTGCCGACTCAGGAGTAAGGAAGTTGTCCTTCACAAACTGATCTGGTGACAGGATTGGAGTCTGTGAAGCCGCGGTTAGATAGTCATCAGAGACCGCGTATCCGTGGTTTAAAAAGGACTCTGGACTCAGTGTGTTTCTCTGTGGGGTCTGTACAACTGTGGGTGGGGTCCGGCTTCTGGAGAGTACATGTCTGCCATGTTCATGCGAAGACTCCTGAAAGGAGTGAAGAGTGTGCGAGTGTGTCACTGTGACCTCAGAGCTACAGCGCCCCGGAGGAGATACGGCTTCATACTCATGGATTACACCCGGGGTACAGATAAAATTACCTGGATGGCTGGGCGTGGAGATAATTGGGGACATGGTCACTCTGTTCACCCTCTGATCACTTAGAGTCCACGCCTCCTCAATGAGCACGTCCCTCTGTACAGTGGATGTAGTGGTGACTTCCTGAATGGTTTTGCTGTACTCCGTACTGCACAGGACAGAATAGGTTTTTGATCTTCTTAGCGATCCGGGAGTAAAAGCTTGGAGCTGGTTAGCGAGTGGGCCGATAAGGTCAGCCGGGACCCTATTCTCCACGTTCTGTCTAGGCTCCGTCACTGGAGAGGGTCCGGACACAGGCTTGGACAGATTCTCACAGGACTGTAGGGGGCTTCTTGCCCTCTGTAACGTCCCATGACCGCTCTTGTTTGCCACACTGAAAGTTTTGGTTTTGCCGCCATTAGGACAAGGCACCTTGGTCTTCAGCATAGAGGCTTTGGATCCCACTGGTGAATACTTTTTTACGATATTCCATTTGTTTCTCTGGAAGACAACAAACAGTATTAATAATGAAGACAACCAAAAGCGGAGTATAAGTGTCTCCGTCCTCACCAACACCTAGCACAATGTTTTCTCTCCTCCTCTCATACACTCTATAGTGCATTATGGCGCCATTCACATTGCTGTCCTATTGTTTACAGAGGACCTGTCAGCAGGAAAATGAGTTGTAAAGACACAACTAAAGGTGTTTGTGAACGCAGTTTAAAAATACATTTTATCTGAAGATATCCGTGTTCTCCTTCAATAATCACTCGTTATTCTAATGAGGTGCAAGTGCAGAGGGGCTAGAAGCGGCACTTCTCCTGCCATCAGGGTATTCGCCAGCCCCTCCAGTCTTTTATGACTTTTTAAAGGGACCCTGTCAGAAGAGAATGACTGTACAAACCAAGTACAGGCGCTCGATGCATCACGGCGGGGTCGATCATTTATATACATCTTCCCGCCTACTTGGTTTCTGTCCATCTCCACCCTTTCCTGGCTCTATGAAGCCAGAGCTGTCAATCAAAGAGGAGGTGGACGGAAGGCGGGTAGAGATTAAAGGGAATGTGCATTTATAATGGAACCAGCGCAGGCCGCCCATGCTCCACAGTCAGGATGGTGATGTCACTGTTCCAACAGAAGCTGGATCGCTGCGGCCTGTGATTAGCTGGTAACGTAGAGCAGTGCATCACCTTAAGGCATCCAATGCCACTCTGCTGAAGGTACCATACCCCTTATCATCCATATGCCCTGATAGACACTGTACATGTGCTCTGTCTTTGAGGGATACTCTCACATTGGTGAATCTCCTGTTCGTCCAAGAAACTAGAATATACAGGTACATCTCACTAAATTAAAATATCATCATAAAGTTGATGTATTTCAGTTCTTCAATACAAAAAGTGAAAATTATATAGAGTCATTACAAACAGAGTGATCTATTTCACGTGTTTATTTCTGTTAATGTTGATGATTATGGCTTACAGCCAATGAAACCACAAAAGTCATTATCTCAGTAAATGAAAATAATTAACAAGAAACAACGGCAAAGGCTTCCGAAACGTTTAAAAAGGTCCCTTAGTCTGTTTCAGTAGGTTCCACAATCATGGGGAAGACTGCTGACTTGACAGATGTCCAGAAGGCAGTCATTGACACACTCCACAAGGTCCCAGAGTCTGGAGGAAGAGTGGAGAGGCTCACAATCCAAGCTGCTTGAGGTCTAGTGTGAACTTTCCACAATCAGTGATGGTTTGGGGAGCCATGTCATCTGCTGGTGTAGGTCCACTGTGTTTTATCAAGACCAAAGTCAGCGCAGCCGTCTACCAGGGAATTTTAGAGCACTTCATGCTTCCCTCTGCCGACAAGCTTTTTGGAGATGGAAATTTCATTCTCCAGCAGGACTTGGCGCCTGTCCACACTGCCAAAAGTACCAATACCTGGTGTAAAAGCAACAGTATCACTGTGCTTGATTGGCCAGCAAACTCGCCTGACCTTAACCCCACAGAGAATCTATGGGGTATTGTCAAGAGGAAGATGAGAGACACCAGACCCAACAATGCAGACGAGCTGAAGACTGCTATCAAAGCAACCTGGGCTTCCATAACACCTCAGCAGTGCCACAGGCTGATCGCCTCCATGCCACGCCGCATTGATGCAGTAATTGATACAAAAGGATCCCCGACCAAGTATTGAGTGCATTTACTGAACATACATTTCAGTAGACCAACATTTCAGATTTTAAAAACATTTTTCAAGCTGTTATAAAGTATTCTAATTTACTGAGATAATGACTTTTGTGTTTTCATTGGCTGTAAGCCATAATCATCAACATTAACAGAAATAAACACGTGAAATAGATCACTCTGTAATGACTCTATATAATATATGAGTTTCACTTTTTGCATTGAAGAACTGAAAAATTAACTTTTGATGATATTCTAATTTAGTGAGAAGCACCTGTACTAGAATGCCCATATAATTACATGGTTACAGAAGCAAAGATGTTCATTGCTATAGTCCTGTACCTTTTTTTTCACGGGAAGCTCTGCGCGTCCCAACAATACAGCCTGGTGCTTCACCACATCGTTTACAACGAATGTGACTAGTTCTCGGATCCCCCCTTCCTCTAATGGGGTCCATGTGATTGTCAGCGGAAGAGATTCAGACGGCTGCAAAAAGAAGAATAAAAAGTTATCAGAACTGAAGGTGAATATGTACGATGATTCCTTCTATAGGGGCGATATGTCAGCACATGGGGGCGGGAGCCATTCACTGTACCATTATACAACACTACTAGTGGTATATAGCACCGAATACATCACATGGAAGCAGAGAAAAAAGCTGGAACAGAAGTGATCATTCACCTGATGTGCCCTTCTGTCCTCATCTTACACAGTATCGCGCACCAGCACATGACATGGTGCTCTCATCCGTATAGCATGCAGGGCAAACACCTTCTACCACCCACCATATGCCCCATGTCCCTTACCAGCTTTCTAGTAGCCCTCTTGGCTGTGACTGGTGCTAGTTGACAACAGGAGCTTTGTATTTGGGCCGGCCACCATCAGTGCCAGTGTGTACTCCAATCAGACAGGGGCATTGGAGACCGTATATATAAAAGGAGCCCCCATCACCAGTCTGGTGCTGCTCTTTCACTGATAAAGCAGCGGCAGCCCCAGATTGGTGATTTTCTAAATATAATCCAGTAATGAAACCTTTCAGAAGTGTCCATATTGTCCCCCGATAGGGCCTGATATTCTAGCAATGTCAGATCCAAGCGTCCAGGTTGTGGGATCCCAATATGCAGAGCGGGATCTCAGAATGCTCAGCAGCGGTTTTCACAGCTAAAGGGCCAGATGTTAGACTTGCGCAGCGCTGCCGCACCGGATACCAAGCGGTAACAGGAGTACAGCGGTTCAAGTATGGGTTAGTGACCAGTGCGGATCCGGCCCCTTCACTGTGAGGACGGCTGCGGAGCATTCAGAGATCCCACAACACGAACGTTTGGCTCTGATGTTACTAGAATGTCAGGCTTTTCAGGGAACATTTCCGACACTTCTGAAAGGTTTTATTACTGGATTAGTAATTGCAGATTGTTTTGCTGAGCTTTTGGAGCTGAACTCCTAGGGAAAGTTTTGAAAGTTTACTCTCAATTTCTGCTTCAGAAATCTCAGTGTGAGCATTGGTGACTTTTCTAAAATAAAAGTCACCAGTTTGTGGCTGTCACTGTCTTATGGGAATCCGTCGTATTAGATAACACTATTAACCTGTACATATAGGGTTAATCTGTAGATTAATAGCGTTATAAAGGTGCCCAGCCACCGTTCTTAAAGGGGTTGTCCAGGTGGTGTGTCCAGGAGTATGGATATGGTACACTTGCTGTCACATGACTGCCCAGTCTCACCACCTGGACAACCCCTTTAAGAACGGTGGCTGGGCACCTTTATAACACTATTAATCCACAGATTAACCATATATTTTCAGGCTAATTGTATTATCCAACTCGATATGTTCCTATAAGACAGCGGCAGACACAAACAGGGAACTTTTCCAAAATAAGGGTATGTTCACACTGAGATATTTAAAATAGAAACTGAGTGGAAACTCTCCGGATCCACCAGCCAGGACCCCCCCTCCCCCTCAGGGCCGGTCACAGCCAGGACACACCCCCCCCACCCCCCTCAGGGCCGGTCACAGCCAGGACACCCCCCCCCCAGGGCCGGTCACAGCCAGGACACCCCCCCCCCCAACCCCCTCAGGGCCGGTCACAGCCAGGACACCCCCCCCCCAACCCCCTCAGGGCCGGTCACAGCCAGGACACCCCCCCCCCCAACCCCCTCAGGGCCGGTCACAGCCAGGACACCCCTCCCCCTCCCCCCTCAGGGCCGGTCACAGCCAGGACCCCCCTCCCCCACCCCCCTCAGGGCCGGTCACAGCCAGGACCCCCCTCCCCCCCCACCCCCCTCAGGGCCGGTCACAGCCAGGACCCCCCTCCCCCCCCACCCCCCTCAGGGCCGGTCACAGCCAGGACCCCCCTCCCCCCCCACCCCCCTCAGGGCCGGTCACAGCCAGGACCCCCCTCCCCCCCCACCCCCCTCAGGGCCGGTCACAGCCAGGACACCCCTCCCCCCCACCCCCCTCAGGGCCGGTCACAGCCAGGACCCCCCCTTTAGGGCCGGTCACAGCCAGGACACCCCCCCCCACCCCCCTCAGGGCCGGTGACAGCCAGGACCCCCCCTTTAGGGCCGGTCACAGCCAGGACACCCCCCCCACCCCCCTCAGGGCCGGTGACAGCCAGGACACCCCCCCCCCACCCCCCTCAGGGCCGGTCACAGCCAGGACACCCCTCCCCCCACCCCCCTCAGGGCCGGTCACAGCCAGGACACCCCCCCCCCCTCAGGGCCGGTCACAGCCAGGACACCCCCCCCCCCCTCAGGGCCGGTCACAGCCAGGACACCCCCCCCCCCTCAGGGCCGGTCACAGCCAGGACACCCCCCCCCCCTCAGGGCCGGTCACAGCCAGGACACCCCCCCCCCCCTCAGGGCCGGTCACAGCCAGGACCCCCCTTCCTGAAGGGGCCGGTGCTAGGGGCCCCCGTATGTAGTGTCAGCCCTATGTGCACACAGCTGCCGGTCACACAGTCCTGTACAGGGCTTGCTGGTAGTTTTGGTCCCGCAGCCCCGCCCCCACATACCGGCACTAGCAGCTCGGTCTCCGGCACGCTGAAGCCTCGGTGCTGGGGCAGCCTGTGCACGGTTACTTGGACCAGGTCCGCTGAGGGATTCTGCAGCATTAGAACCGCCGTGCGGGCGGAGCCGGGGCGAACACACCCGAAGCTGACGAACGGCGGCCGAGAGAAGTGTGTGAGGGAGAGCACCGGGACATCCTCGGGGGGCAGGGCCTTCCCCGCGGCCACCGGGGGCGATATGCTCAGCATGTCTCTCAGGTCGGCTCCTCCGCTCTCTCACCGCTCACATAAGCTTATCTCTCCGGCTACGGTCAGAAACGGATTTCAAATATCGGAGCTCAGTGATAGGTCCCGCTGTACCCTTCTCCCCGCCTACTTTCTGGGCTCATCCAATAGGAGCATGATGTGGACGGATGTCCCAGCCAATCAGCGCACGTACTATTTCGGATGACGGGAGGCCGAAAAAAAGAACCAATGAGATGCCGGAGATTTATTCAAAATACAGCATCCGGCGTGCGCTGTGGTCACGTGATAGCAACA
This sequence comes from Phyllobates terribilis, assembly GCF_046119375.1. NCBI lineage: Eukaryota > Metazoa > Chordata > Amphibia > Anura > Dendrobatidae > Phyllobates > Phyllobates terribilis. The sequence goes on from NW_027362768.1 coordinate 21,326,235, forward strand.
GAGACAACATCACCACAACAACCGCATCACTGCTAGAGATGGGAGGGAAGTGGTCGCGGCCCCGGCCGGCACTCCGCCCCTAGCTAGTGGCGATTGCTGGAGGCGGCCGACAGCATGATAGACCTATAGCTGCTGAGGAGTGCGGCAGTAGTGCGCATGTGCGACCACTACTGCCGATTCACTTCTATGGCACAGATGAGGTGGCTAATGGTTGTATCTAGTCCCCTGGCAGAATAGAGCGGTGGTCACACATGCGCACTACACTCCTTTCATTTCAGGATCGCTGTAGAATAAAGTGGAGAGGAGCTGCTCATCATCAGTCTTCCAGGGACCTGTTTTCTGCTCAAGGAAATGCTCCTTAAAGCACCTGTCAGCAGGATTGTGCTCAGTAAACCACATACACTGTCAGGTGGGCGACATTACACTGATTAATATGATACCTTGGTTGATGAAATCCGTCCTGTGGTTCTTGTGTAATCTTTACTGTCAGTTTGGAGATAATGATATGCTCGTGCTCCAGGGCAGCCTGTGGGGGGCGCACTATCTGGTGCTCTGCTTACATATTCATCTCTATGCTTTTAACCCCTTTAAAGCCCATGACGTACTAATACCCGTCTGTGCACTGGGCTTTAAGAGCCTGACCCGTATTAGTACGTCATCGCGATCGCGCGCGCACACAGGCTGTGCGGGCGCGATCGCTGCCGGGTGTGAGCTGATTGTCACAGCTGACACCCGGTACTATGTGCAGGGAGCGGTCCCGCACCACTCCCGGCACATTAACCCCCGCAATGCTGCGATCGAAGTCGATCGCAGAATTGCGGTGGCAAGTGGAGGTGATCGCAGATACTCTCCTCCTCTTCCGGCCTCCAGCGCTGTCTGCCGCGGCTTCCCAGGAGTTGAAATGACGACCCGATGCCGTCATGACAACATCCGGGTCACCAGGCAGCAGGAACATTGTTTGATCATGCGCACTGCACGACCAAAAAATCTTCTCACTGTGCAGCGCTGACTGCCTGCATGGCACAGGGATGGTGCTCCATCCCTATGTTATGAAGGCGATCAGATAAAAAAAGTTAAAGTCCCAGAGTGGGACAAAGTAAAAAAACTTTTAGAAAGTGAAAAAAAAAATTGTAAAAATATTTTAAAAAAAATAATGCACCAAAAATAAAAATATAATGTACTCATCAATAAATATTATTATGAAAAAAAAGCAAACAAACAATAAAAGTACACATATTTGGTATCGCCGCGTCCGGAACGACCTGACCTATAAAACTGTCCCATTAGTTAACCCCTTCAGTGAACACGGTAAAAATAAAAAAGCAAAAAACGATGCTTTATCATCATACCGCCAAACAAAAAATGAAATAACACGCGATCAAAAAGACGAATATAAATAAAAATGGTACCGCTGAAAACGTCATCTTGTCCCGCAAAAAAACAAGCTGCCATACAGCTCCATCATCCGAAAAATCAAAAAGTTATAGCTTTCAGAATAAAGCGATGCAAAAAAATAATTTTTTCCATAAAATAGCTTTTATTGTGTAAAAGCGCCAAAACATAGAAAAACAATATAAATGTGGTACCGCTGTAAACGTACTGACCCGAAGAATAAAGCTACCTTATCAATTTTACCACACGCGGAACAGAATAAAAAAAAAAAAAAAAAACAATTCCTAAATTGTTGGTTTTTGTTTATTCTGCCTCCCAAACATCGGAATAGAAAGCGATCAAAAACTGTCACGTGCCTGAAAATGGCACCAATAAAAACGGCAACTCATCCCGCAAAAAACAAGCCGTCACATGACTCTGTCTGCCAAAATATGGAAAAATTATAGCTCTCAAAATATGGCGATGCAAAAACTAGATTTTACAAAAAATGCGTCTTTTAGTGTGTGACAGCTGTCAATCATAAAAATCCCATATGATTCTGGTATCACTGTAATCGCACCGACCCGAAGAATAAAGTCGTCTAATCACTTATACCACACGAGGAACGGCGTAAAAAATAAACTCTCGGGTTAGGGTTGTGCTAGGGTTAGGGCTGGGGTAGGGGTTAGGGTTGGGGTTGGGATTTTTTCAAAGTAAGAAAAAAAGATGCCGATATGGCGACTAGTGTTGAGCGCAAGTGCTCGCTACTTGAGTTTGCATCGGGTGCTCTGGTATGCATTGAGTATCGTGGGTATTTGAGTGACATGCTCGAGTTTCCGCCCCATATGCTTCACGGCCAAAAAAACTTTGCGGGGATTGCCTGCCATGCACGAGCGATCCCCGCATGTTTTTTTTTGGGTGTCTAATAACCGTGAAACATGCGGGGCAGGGACTCGAGCATGTCACTCGAGCACACGCAGTACATGGTGCATACCTGAGTAGCCGATGCAAACTCAAGTAGCGAGCACTTGCGCTCAAGACTAATGACAACTTATTCAATATGATGACCTAATGTTATCAAATTCTGTGTCGTACCTCTGGGTTCAAAATGTTCACTATACCCCTTGATAAAATCCTTGAGGGGTCTAGTTTACAAAATGGGATCACTTGTGGGGGGTTTCCACTGTTCAGGCACACAGGGGCTCTCCAAACGCGACATGGTGTCCGCTAACAAATTGAATGGAAAATCGGCTCAAATTGTTAGCGGACACCATGTTGCGTTTGGAGAGCCCCTGTGTGCCTAAACATTGGAGCTCCCCCACAAGTGACCCCATTTTGGAAACTAGACCCCCCCAAAGGCACCTATCTAGATGCATAGTGAGCACTTGGAACCTCCAGGTGCTTCACAAATTGATTCGTAAAAATGAAAAACTGGAAAAAAAAATACTTTTTCATTTTACGAATCAATTTGTGAAGCACCTGGGGGTTCAAAATGCTCACCACCCATCTAGATAAGTTCCCAGGGGGGTCTAGTTTCCAAAATGGGGTCACTTGTGGGGGGTTTCCACTGTTTAGGCACATCGGGGGCTCTCCAAACGCAACATGGCGTTCGCTAATTATTCAAGCAAATTTTACAATCGAAAATTCAAATGGCGCTCCTTCCCTTCCGAGCCCTGCCGTGCACCCAAACAGTGGTTTTCCCCCACATATTGGGTATCTGCGTGCCCAGGGGAAATTGCACAACAAATTTTGGGGTCCATTTTTTCCTGTTACCCCTGCAAAAATAAAAAAAAATTGGGTCTAAACTAACCTTTTTGTGAAAAAAGTTAAATGTTCATTTTTTTCTTCCACATTCCAAAAATTCCTGTGAAGCACCTGAAGGGTTAATAAAGTTCTTGAATGTGGTTTTGAGCACCTTGAGGGGTGCAGTTTTTAGAATTGTGTCACTTTTGGGTATTTTCTGTCATAAAGACCCCTCAAAGTGACTTCAAATATGATGTGGTCCCTAGAAAAATGTTTTTGTAAATTTTGTTGGAAAAATGAGAAATCGCTGGTCAACTTTTAACCCTTATAACTTCCTAACAAAAAAATTTGGGTTCCAAAATTGTGCTGATGTAAAGTAGACATGTGGGAAATGTTATTTATTAACTATTTTGTGTGACATATCTCTCTGATTTAAGGGCATAAAAATTCAAATTTTGAAAATTGCAAAATGTTCAAAATTTTCGCCAAATTTCCGTTTTTTTTCACAAATAAACGCAAGTGATATCGAAGAAATTTTACCACAATCATGAAGTACAATATGTCACAAAAAAACAATCTCAGAATCAGGGGGATCCGTTGAAGGGTTCCAGAGTAGAGATGAGCGGTGTTCGACTAGAACTGTTCGCCAATCTCAAATTCGAGCTGTTTTGGGCGGTGTTCGAGTTGTTCGACGAACCCGAACGATTTGCAAAAAATTCGGCTGTTCGAGGTTATGTTCGATAACTGTTCGTGCACCAAAAGCGTGTCCTGCATGTCTGGCGCTATTTAGAGCACCAATCATGCAGGGATTGTCTGCCACTCACTGTAATGCCACAGCCATGGTGGTTGTGGCATTACAGTGATTGCCCAAATCGATGGGAACAGTGCCAACAGTGAAACATGAAAAGCGGCAATTCAGCAGCGGCATACACCGGTACCCGACAATTTAGAACCGAAAGAATAGAGCTTCACACATAGATTAGATAGATAGAAACATGTCAGTCACATATATATGAAGTACAGTGACAGTGTTGATTACTGTACTTGTCATTTAGCGTAAAGGATTTATCAAAAAAAAATAATAGTGTTTTCATGCACCGTCTCTTTAAAAAAGCCGGCCGGCAATTCAGCATCTGTACCCGACAATTTAGAATAGAAGGAATAGAGAATCACACATAGATTAGATAGATAGAAACATGTCAGTCACATATATATGAAGTACAGTGACAGTGTTGCTTACTGTACTTGTCATTTAGTGTAAAGGATTTATTAAAAAAAATAATAGTGTTTTCATGCACCGTCTCTTTAAAAAAGCCGGCCGGCAATTCAGCAGCGGTACCCGACAATTTAGAATAGAAGGAATAGAGAATCACACATAGATTAGATAGATAGAAACATGTCAGTCACATATATATGAAGTACAGTGACAGTGTTGCTTACTGTACTTGTCATTTAGTGTAAAGGATTTATTAAAAAAAATAATAGTGTTTTCATGCACCGTCTCTTTAAGAAAGCCGGCTGGCAATTCAGCAGCGGTACCCGACAATTTATAACAGACAGAATAGAGCTTCACACATAGATTAGATAGATAGAAACATGTCAGTCACATATATAAGAAGTACAGTGACAGTGTTGGTTACTGTACTTGTCATTTAGTATTAAAATAAAGGATTTATTATTAAAAAAATTGGCGTGGGGTTCCCCTTAATTTTAGGCTCTAGCGGAGGTTAAGCAGACAGCTGGGGCAGATGTTTGAAGCCTGGGAAGGGGGTAATACCCACGGAGCTTCCCAGGCTACTAATATCAGCCCCCAGCTGAATACCTAGCCTTTACTAGCTATTAAAATGGGGGACCCCCCCAAAAAAATGACGTGGGGTCCCCCCTAATTTAATAGCTAGCAAAGGCTAGGCAGACAGCTGGGGGCTGATATTAATAGCCCAGGAAGGGCGCTAGAGACTAAAATTACGGGGAACCCCACGCCTATTTTTTTTAATAATAAATCCTTTATTTTAATACTAAATGACAAGTACAGTAACCAACACTATCACTGTACTTCTTATATATGTGACTGACATGTTTCTATCTATCTAATCTATGTGTGAAGCTCTATTCTGTCTGTTATAAATTGTCGGGTACAGATGCTGAATTGCCAGCCGGCTTTTTTAAAGAGACGGTGCATGAAAACACTATTATTTTTTTTTGATAAATCCTTTACACTAAATGACAATTACAGTAAGCAACACTGTCACTGTACTTCATATATATGTGGCTGACATGTTTCTATCTATCTAATCTATGTGTGATTCTCTATTCCTTCTATTCTAAATTGTCGGGTACAGATGCTGAATTGCCAGCCGGCTTTTTTAAAGAGACGGTGCATGAAAACACTATTATTTTTTTTTAATAAATCCTTTGCAGTAAATGACAAGTACAGTAAGCAACACTGTCACTGTACTTCATATATATGTGACTGACATGTTTCTATCTATCTAATCTATGTGTGATGCTCTATTCCTTCTTGTCTAAATTGTCGGGTACCGGTGTATGCCGCTGCTGAATTGCCGGCCGGCTTTTTTAAAGAAAGCGTCTTCTGAGCAGTTTGTGAGCTTTTGGACACCTTTGAAGGTGTTTTCTATATGTTCCTATGTGTTTTTGTTTGCCTGCCATTGGTTTTAACGGTGTTCGACGGTGTTCTAAGGTGTTCGACGAACCGAACCGAACCCGAACACTACGGGGGTGGCTCAACACTATTCCAGAGTAATTACCTCATAAAGTGACAGTGGTCTGAATTGTAAAAATTGGCCTGGTCATTAACGTGCAAACCACCCTGGGGGGTAAAGGGGTTAAAGAGAATGTATCATCCCCTGGGACCTATCAGACCTCTACTATGGGCATACAGGTGATAGAAAAGTAAATCTATACACACCTATGTCTATATGCCTCATTAGAGATCTGATTGTTATGTATAGATTTACATTTCTATCACCTGTATGCCCATATTAGAGGTCTGATAGGTCCCAGGGGGTGACAGATTCCCTTTAAGGCGTCGGACTGGAGTGCTTTGGGCCCACCAGAGAGAATCATTCCTGGGGCCCACTATGTAGCTACATAGAAATAATACAAGTCTACCAATTGTGTGGTAAAACGTGCTAATATTGTGGTGTAACATAATAACACAATGGTTCACATTTATCAAAAATTTAGTAATTTAAGCCAAATCTTGTGTACTCACTTCAACTCCATTATTCCATATTTATCAAATTTCGTCACTAATGATAAATTTGGTGCAAATTATTTAACACAACATTGTAAGCATGGTAGCAAACTCAGTGTTAAAAAAGAGCTGACGTCCATTGTGTTAAATGTTTCATAGTTATATAATTTTGTACAAATGGCAACTTTTTATTGATGTAAAAAATGTTGCAATATAAATGCATTTGTTCTATGCCTTTTTTAAGAAAGCCAGAGCCGGTAAGGGCGCTCCTCTCACCATGCATATAAATAAAATCAATACAAAACATTAATCCCTTGGCACAGATGAACATACAGTGCCAGTACACCTACAGCAGGATCCGCATGCGTGGAGTTGGCTCAGGAGTGGAGCCCGCTTCACATGCAACATCCAGAGGACATGTACCTGTATGGTTACCATTCAGTGTTACTCCTGTGAAATCCAGCATTAGGCTGGATTCATATGAGATCATTATTTCCACTATATACTGCAATACTATTATATTAAAACATACAAAACAAGCAGGGGTGTAATAATCGCTGTCATAGAGGGTGCAACCAGGACGAGACCCATGCTTGAGCGTGGCCCGCCGACACTGATTTTACCTGGATGTGTGTCCTCTGATGCGCATTCTGCTGACATTATTGTGACGCACCGGCTCCCTGCACTGCAATACACACTGCCGGCCAATCAAAGGCTGACAGCATATGTCGCCTCACCAATGATGGGTTGCACATAGCAGTGACTTCGTGCACTGCCCTTGGTGGCCCGCAGAAGTCAGCTCCCAGCTGGGGGAACATTATACCAGGATAGCAAACATTATACCAGGATAGCGAACATTATACCAGGATGGCGGACATTATACCAGGATGGCGAACATTATACCAGGATGGCGGACATTATACCAGGATGGCGAACATTATACCAGGATGGCGAACATTATACCAGGATAGCAAACATTATACCAGGATAGCGAACATTATACCAGGATGGCGAACATTATACCAGGATGGCGAACATTATACCAGGATGGAGGACATTATACCAGGATGGAAGACATTAGATCAGGATGGAGGACATTATACCAGGATGCGAACATTATACCAGGATCGCGAACATTATACCAGGATGGAGGACATTATACCAGGACGGCGAACATTATACGAGGATGGAGGACATTATATCAGGATGGAGGACATTATACCAGGATGGCGGACATTATACCAGGATGGAGGACATTATACCAGGATGGAAGACATTAGATCAGGATGGAGGACATTATACCAGGATGCGAACATTATACCAGGATCGCGAACATTATACCAGGATGGAGGACATTATACCAGGACGGCGAACATTATACGAGGATGGAGGACATTATATCAGGATGGAGGACATTATACCAGGATGGCGGACATTATACCAGGATCGCGAACATTATACCAGGATGGAGGACATTATACCAGGACGGCGAACATTATACTAGGATGGAGGACATTATATCAGGATGGAGGACATTATACCAGGATGGCAGACATTATACCAGGATGGCGGACATTATACCAGGATGGCGAACATTATACCAGGATGGAAGACATTAGATCAGGATGGAGGACATTATACCAGGATGCGAACATTATACCAGGATGGCGAACATTATACCAGGATAGCAAACATTATACCAGGATAGCGAACATTATACCAGGATGGCGAACATTATACCAGGATGGCGAACATTATACCAGGATGGCGAACATTATACCAGGATGGAGGACATTATACCAGGATGGAAGACATTAGATCAGGATGGAGGACATTATACCAGGATGCGAACATTATACCAGGATCGCGAACATTATACCAGGATGGAGGACATTATACCAGGACGGCGAACATTATACGAGGATGGAGGACATTATATCAGGATGGAGGACATTATACCAGGATGGCGGACATTATACCAGGATGGAGGACATTATACCAGGATGGAAGACATTAGATCAGGATGGAGGACATTATACCAGGATGCGAACATTATACCAGGATCGCGAACATTATACCAGGATGGAGGACATTATACCAGGACGGCGAACATTATACGAGGATGGAGGACATTATATCAGGATGGAGGACATTATACCAGGATGGCGGACATTATACCAGGATCGCGAATATTATACCAGGATGGAGGACATTATACCAGGACGGCGAACATTATACTAGGATGGAGGACATTATATCAGGATGGAGGACATTATACCAGGATGGCAGACATTATACCAGGATGGCGGACATTATACCAGGATGGCGAACATTATACCAGGATGGAAGACATTAGATCAGGATGGAGGACATTATACCAGGATGCGAACATTATACCAGGATGGCGAACCTTTTACCATGATGGACGACATTATACCAGGACGGCGAACATTATACTAGGATAGTGGACATTATATTAGGATGGAGGACATTATACCAGGATGGAGGACATTATACCAGAATGGAGGACATTATACCAGGATAGAGGACATTATATCAGGATGGGGGTCATTATAACAGGATGGCGAACATTATACCAGGATGGAGGACATTATATCAGGATGGGGGTCATTATATCAGGATGGCGGATAGTATATCACAATGGGTGATATTATACCTGGATGGAGGACATTATATCAGGATGGGTGATATTATACCAGCATGGAGGACATTATGTGAGAATGGATGACATTATATCAGGATGGAGGGCATTATATCAATATGGGAAATTATTTCAGGTTGGAGGACTTTATATCAGGATGGACGACTTTATATCAGGATGGACGACATTATATCAGGATGGACGACATTATATCAGGATGGGGCACATTATACCAGGGTGGGGCTCGTTATATCAGGATGAAGGACATTATATCAGGATGGAGGACATTATACCAGGATGGCGGATATTATATCAGGATAGAGGACATTATATGAGGAATAGGCACATTATACCAGGATGGAGGACATTATACCAGGAAGGGGCAAATTACACCAGGATGGAGGACATTATACCAGGGTGGGGCACATTATACCAGAATGGAGGACATTATATCAGGAAGGGGCTCATTATAGCAGGATGGAATACATTATACCAATAAGGGGCACATTATATCTGGATGGGGCACATTATACCAGGATGGCGGACATTATACCAGGATGGCGGACATTATATCAGGATGGAGGACAATATACCAGGATGGTGAGTATTATACCAGGATGGAAGACATTAGATCAGGATGGAGGACATTATACCAGGATGCGAACATTATACCAGGATGGCGAACATTATACCAGGATGGAGGACATTATACCAGGACGGCGAACATTATACTAGGATGTAGGACATTATACCAGGATGGCAGACATTATACCAGGATGGCGGACATTATACCAGGACGGCGAACATTATACCAGGATGGAGGACATTATACCAGGATGGTGGACATTATATCAGGATGGGTGTCATTATAACAGGATGGCGGACATTATACCAGAATGGGGGTCATTATAACAGGATGGCGGACATTATACCAGGATGGAGGACATTATATCAGGATGGGGGTCATTATAACAGGATGGCGGACATTATACCAGAATGGGGGTCATTTTACCAGGATGGCGGACATTATACAAGGGTGGCAGACATTATACCAGGATGAAGTTCTTTATACCAGGATGGCAGACATTATACCAGGATGGCAGACATTATACCACGATGGGGCACATTATACCTGGATGGGGCACATTATACCAGGATAGCAGACATTATACCAGAATTGCGGTCATTATACAAGGATGGAGGACATTATACCAGGATGGGGGTCATTATACCAGGATGGCGGACAGTATATCACAATGGGTGATATTATACCTGAATGGAGGACATTATATCAGGATGGGTGATATTATACCAGCATGGAGGACATTATGTCAGAATGTATGACATTATATCAGGATGGAGGACATTATATCAGTATGGGAAATTATTCCAGGATGGCGGACATTATACAAGGGTGGCAGACATTATACGAGGGTGGCAGACATTATACCAGGATGAAGTTCTTTATACCAGGATTGCAGACATTATACCAGGATGGCAGACATTATACCACGATGGGGCACATTATACCAGGATGGCGGACATTATACCAGAATTGGGGTCATTATACAAGGATGGAGGACATTATACCAGGATGGGGGTCATTATACCAGGATGGCGGACATTATATCACAATGGGTGATATTATACCTGGATGGAGGACATTATATCAGGATGGGTGATATTATACCAGCATGGATGACATTATGTCAGAATGTATGACATTATATCAGGATGGAGGACATTATATCAGTATGGGAAATTATTTCAGGATGGAGGACTTTATATCAGGATGAAGGACTTTATATCAGGATGGACGTCATTATATCAGGATGGACGACATTATATCAGGATGGACGACATTATATCAGGATGGGGCACATTATACCAGGGTGGGGCTCGTTATATCAGGATGAAGGACATTATATCAGGATGGAGGACATTATACCAGGATGGAGGACATTATATCAGGATAGAGGACATTATACGAGGAATAGGCACATTATACCAGGATTGAGGACATTATACCAGGAAGGGGCAAATTATACCAGGATGGAGGACATTATACCAGGGTGGAGGACATTATATCAGGATGGAGGACATTATACCAGGATGGCGGACATTATATCAGGATAGAGGACATTATACGAGGAATAGGCACATTATACCAGGATGGAGGACATTATACCAGGAAGGGGCAAATTATACCAGGATGGAGGACATTATACCAGGGTGGGGCACATTATACCAGAATGGAGGACATTATATCAGGAAGGGGCGCATTATAGCAGGATGGAAGACATTATACCAATAAGGGGCACATTATATCTGGATGGGGCACATTATACCAGGATGGCGGACATTATACCAGGATGGCGGACATTATATCAGGATGGAGGACATTATACCAGGATGCCGAACATTATACCAGGATGGAAGACATTATACCAGGATGCGAACATTATTCCAGGATGGCGAACATTATACCAGGATGGAGGACATTATACCAGAACGGCGAACATTATACTAGGATGGAGGACATTATACCAGGATGACAGACAATATACCAGGATGGAGGACATTATACCAGGATGGAGGACATTATACCAGGATGAAGGACATTATATCAGGATGGGGGTCATTATAACAGGATGGCGGACATTATACCAGAATGGGGGTCATTATAACAGGATGGCGGACATTATACCAGGATGGAGGACATTATATCAGGATAGGGGTCATTATAACAGGATGGCGGACATTATACCAGAATGGGGGTCATTATACCAGGATGGCGGACATTATACGAGGGTGACGGACATTATTCAAGGGTAGCGGACATTATACCAGGATGAAGATCTTTATACCAGGATGGCAGACATTATTCCAGGATGGCAAACATTATACCAGTTATATTACAGCAACAATCTTCTTTACAGTACAGTCTGAGTTTCTTGAGCAACCGGCTCCAGTAACAATACAGTAGTTTCTTCACAAGGCACAGTATTACAGTCTCTTCGGTAGCACGATTCAGCATAGATTAGATCTCTTAGCAGCACACTTCTATGCATACACAACCACAGGCTTTTCCTTCACAAGGACACAGTAGTACACAGCATTCTTTATCCTGCATGGAGATGGAGGGGGGAGGGTTTGATGAGGGAGATGATCCCTGTGACACAATTCCTTCCAGTCCTTATCTTCCTGCCCGATAATACTCTGCACTGTTGGTTCAGGGAGTTTATCTGACCTGTGTTTAGTTTCTCTCTTGATCTGAATCCTGTTCAGTTGCCTTCTGTCAGATACAGATAACACATTACCTTTCTCTTCAGCTTCAGCCAGACTACAATAACAAGTTCCCCACAATCTCCTTGGGGCTCTGCTAAAACACTCCCTGTCTTCTGTGACTGTGTTAACCCCTCTAGTTGCTGGATGCTTCTGAAGCACAACACTTCCTGTATCCTGTGCTTGTATTATTTGTAATAGTTGCTGGATGCTTTTGAAGCAACAGCACTACTACATGTCACACTCTTCCCTCCTTTTTGAATGTCGTCCTCGACATTTGTCTTAATTGGTCAATCTGATCAATACTGATGCAGTGGTGATGAGTAACTTTATATACAAATTGGCATTGTCAAATTGGCATAACATTTATAAACATTTATAACAACCTATTCTACGACCTTTTTCTTGTAGTACTCCTGTAAGAAATAAACAATTAACACAATCAGCATCTTTTCAGCTGGAGCTTTTTGTATGTCTTCAACCAGCTCTCTCTCTCACTAGACCTTAACAATTCTTCGTTTCTACAAAGTCTTTTAAGGAAAATCAAAGCATGGAAACAAGTCTTTCCAGTAGGCAACATCTTCCATACTGCCTCTCGGTGGTGAATACCACTTAAGTGGGCTTACCTGGTCCACAGTCAAAGATACCTGTTTCCAGTCAACAGTCCTTATCACTTGACTCGGTTCACCAAGTGTCTCATACATCAGCATCACGGGTATCCTTACTTCTTGAGTTGAAATCCTCCTGGTGGGTTGTTCCTCAGATGCCACGGGTTCTTCGGTTACAGGAGTTTGTTCCACAGCACTCATTTCCCATGCTTCCTCAAATGCTATTTGAGCTGCCTCTGTAACTTCCTGTACTTCTCCTGAATCGTCTGTTTCTACACAGTCTGGTAATTCCACTCCTCCTGAGTGTTGATCGGTCTCTTCAGTGATCGGTATTAGATCATCAGATCTGAATTGGACTTCATCTGTACTCCTTGGTACAAACTCTGAAGCCTCAGGACTTAGTTCACTCCCCTGAGGATGGTACATCCCTTTCCTTGCCGGTCTGAGCAATAGAACGGTGTGCTCTTCTTCATCGGAACTTTCAAGGTCACTATCCACCCCGAAGCTTCAATCTGTGGTGGTCTCTAAGTCGGTCTCGGTCAATGTCGGTCTGCTTCTGGGAAGTCTTGTGGTGGGAGATAATCACAGGGTAGTAATAAATTCCAATGGACTATTCTGGTTTTCTTATCCCCTCTTTCCAATCGGATTTCATACACTGGACTGTCATCGGCTTTCCTCTTTACGACCATATACACCTTGTCTTCCCAGTACGAACAAAGTTTTCCTGGGCCACCTTTCTCACGTACGTTCTTGATTAGCACCTGACTTCCCAGTGCCAATTCTGCTTCATAACATTATAGATCATAGTACTCCTTACTCTTGCTCTGTCCTTGCATAACCACTTTGGACGCTAAGTTGTATGCCATCCGTTCTTTCCATTTCCGAACGTACTCCGGATGTGTTCTGTAAGTCTCTGACACAGGAGTATGGAACATGATATCGATTGGCAGTCTTGGCGATCGTCCATACAATAGGAAGAAGGGTGAGTAACCGTTGCATCGCTCTTTGTACAGTTATAGGCATGTACCACTTTTGACAGAGAACTCTTACAGTCTTTCTTCTCATCAGCTGTTAAAGTGCGCAACATCGACAATAATGTCCGGTTAAAACGTTCCACATGTCCATTACCCTCTGGGTGATAGGGTCTTGTGTGGGATCTCTGAATTCTACAGTACTTTTCTAGCTTGGCAAAGAGCTGGTTCTCAAATTCTCTTCCTTGGTCGTGGTGTAACCTCGTAGGGAACCCAAACCTCAAAGCAAAATCATTGAAGATTTTCTCTGCCGCTGTTCGACCAGCTTTATTGGTGGTGGCATATGCTTGGGCAAATCGAGTAAAATGGTCCATCACCACCAATATGTATTCATAACCACCCTTGCACGTCTCGAGATGTAGAAGGTCTATTGAGACCAACTCAAACGGATACGTAGTTTGGATGCTGCCCATAGGTGCCCGGATTAATGTGTTGGGTCGATTATCTTTCAGACACCCACACTCCTTGGTCACGTACCTCTCAATATCTCTCTGCATGTACGACCAGAAGAAACGTTCACGGATCAAGTTGGTTGTTCTTTCCACTCCCATGTGTCCCATGTTTTCATGGAGTTCTTTGAAGACCAACCTACGGAATAATCTAGGTAGTACCAACTGCCGGTTTTGTCCTCCTTTACGATACAGGATACCGTCTTCACTGAGGTAGAGCTTCGTCCATTCTTTAACTAAAACAGATACTGCTGGTGACTCATTATCTCTCTCCCGTTTACTTGGAAACCGATTTTGGTCCATATAAAGTAGTATTCTACTAATTATCTGATCTTCCCGTTGTGCTCTTTGGATTTTTCCTTTTGGTAGTTGTTGAATGGACAGGGGGTGATCTTGTTCTCTCGCTGTTATGGTGGTTTCCATCATCAACGGACACCACAATGGTGTGTCTTCCTCTTGATAAGCTTGTACCACTTGAGTAGTGCTCTCAATTGCTTCCAGACTGACTTCCTCCAAGCATTCTTGCATGAGCTCCTCAGGCTCTAGTGGCATTCTCGACAATCCATCAGCATCCGCATTGCATTTTCCTGGCCTGTACTTGATGCTGAAATTGAAGTCAGCTAGTTCAGCGACCCATCTCTGACCCGTTGCATTCAGTTTGGCTGTAGTGAGGACATAGGTCAAAGGGATGTTGTCAGTGTATACCTCAAACTCTTTTCTGTAGTAGAGATAATCTCTAAATCGTTCGCAGATAGCCCATTTCAAAGCCAGGAACTTCAATTTTCCGGAAATATAGATGGTAATTCTTCTCGGCGGCTGTCAACATTCTAGAACCATAACCGAAGACTTTCAATTTTCAATCTTGATGCTGATACAGGGCAGCTCCCAGTCCAACTTGAGAAGCATCACAATGAAAAACAAATGGTAAATTGAAATCAGGATATCCCAAGATGGGTGGTTTTATCAAGTAGTCTACTAGTTCTTCCAATACCTCCTGGTGGTCTGCTGTCCAAAGAATGGGCTGTTGGGACGAAACGGCGTTGTTTCTTTTAAGCCCGATCCTACCCGCTTTCTTCCTTTCCTTCGTGGGTGTTGTTGACTCTGTTTCCCCCCCCCCCCCAAGAGGAGGTATAGCAGGGTGGCAATCCTGGAGAAGTTCTGAACGTAAGGACGATAGTAGGAGAGGAATCCTAAGATCTGCCTCAACTCCCCGACAGTAGAGAACCGCTTGTCTTTTAAGGCCAATACCAGAGCGATTTCTGCTGGGTCCATGTAATATCTTTCTCTGGACACAATTTTCCCTAGAAATCGGACTTGCCTTTTGAACAGTTCAAACTTCTTTTGGGTCAACTTAACTCTGTGTTGTTGATACCGCTGTAATACGGTCCTCACGTGTTCAACATGCTCCTGGAAGGTTTTGCTGTGTACCACATTGTCATCCAAGTACGGCTGGCAGATATCGTTCTTCAATCCTTCCAAACAGGTCTCCATGCTCCTCTGAAATTCTGTTGGAGCTGAACTGAGCCCAAACGGTATGTGGATCCACTCATATAACTCCCACGGTGTGATGAATGCTGTCAAGGGTCTACTGGACTCTTCAACAAACCCTTGATGGTATGCTTTACCCTGATCGAGGACAGAGAACCAGGTACTTCTTGATAGGCTATCCAGCATATCTTGAATCTTTGGTATTGTGTGCCGATCAGGTACTGACTTTCAGTTTAGTTCCCAGTAGTCACAGCAGAGTCTCAACGTACCGTCCTTCTTCCTAACACAAACAATAGGAGAGGAATAAGACGACTTCGACTTTTGGACCCAACCTCTGTTGATTTGGTCTTGTTAATACTCTTTCACTTCACAGTGTAATGGTTTCGGCACAGACATGTAACTTATGGTTACTGGGATCGTGTCTTTCAAATTGATTTTCAATTGCAACGACGGGATACAGCCTATATCAGAGTCATCTTTAGAGAATGCATAACACTCTTCTCTCAGCATCTGTTTTGCTATCGCTATATTTTCAGCACACAAGTGTTCCAGGGGTACTGGGGGATTCCAGGACCCTGAGGTGGGTAGAGCAATTTCCTCCCCTAGGCAACTCCTGTTCTTGGTGTCGAGACTGAATTCATGGTAGACCCCTGGGTGGGTCTCACACTGGCTGGATATACCGTTTTAATGATTTCAATGTGACCTAACACAGTCTTTCGATCCAGTCTAATTTTGTGTTTTGTAGTATTCACCACCGGTACTGTCACTCGAGCAAACCTACCAGTAGGAATCGTAAGCACAGGATCACCTTGAACTAGGCCTTCCGGAAGTTCTGAGGAATCTTTTGGCATGAACAGTCTTTTCTGGACTTTTCTTCCCAGTTCTACCCGGACTCCACAACTCACCCCCACCATTTGGTTTGCAGTGATGATGGTTGGGCGCCAGCCTACCTTGACTTCTTTTAGATCCATTGTATTCTGTGCTTTCTTTACTCTATGAATCACATTTTCCGCTACGGCGTTGGGTATGGCAAGTGATGTGGCAATTGCATACACCACCAACGTCCCTGACTTGTATTTCGTGATGATCTCACTGATTACATTATAACCCAGGATAGGATCCTCTGCCACGTTATGATCACTGGTCATGAGAAAAGGTACCAAAAGCTCAATGGTGTTGCTGTTCGTCGTGACCCTCAGTTGGAAAGTCACTTCCACCCAGCCTATGAAAGTGATTTTGGTCTAGTTGACAGCTTTGCCGTGGAGTTCCACTGGTCCTAAGAGTTCTTTTAGCGACCGAAGGCAGGTATGTGGCAGGCAGCGCCTTCACCATTCTTCATTTAAAAGGCTCGCTTGGGCTCCTGTGTCCAAGAGTGCTTTTACCAGGAGTCCATCTAGCTGGCACTGTATAAAGCACCTTTCACTGTTTAGGCTGATGAGGCTATCTTTACTGACCGAAGAATCCTCCTCCCAGGAGTACATCGTTTGACCTCCACACTGGGCATTAAGTAACTGATGCCCCTGTCTCTCTTGCAGCTTTTGTAGATGGGAACACACTTGGAGATAGTACTGATGCAGCCATTTTACCTCATGCGCCGTTCTGGGGTTTGGTGAGATTTGGATTTGCTTCTGGGGCCTCCTCCATGTCGCGGTTAGCAGTCGCCCCACACTGGCAACCTCCTGTCTTTTAACCCAAACGACTGTGACCATTGGCATTCCTTGGCATAATGTCCTTCTTCACCACATCTTAGACAGTGGACACACACCGTACTCTGATTTGATGAATGGCAAGCTTCATAAGCCGGGTACCTTCTGTTTTTGAATCCACTCCTGCGGCTGAGGGATACAGGTTCTGGCCTGTAACGAATCAACTTTTTCACCTCAATCAACTCAGCTCGCAGTTCTCCTATTACTTCCTCCCAGACAGCTCTGGCGGTCCTCTCTTTTGTTGGTGATTTAAGGTTCCTTCTCAGAGGTGGCACTGGAGGATCTCCATGATGATCTTCGGACTGGCCACCGGGGATCTCCAACTTCAGCTGACTCATTTTGGTGATTTTAGGAGCAGAGCCTTTCTTTAACTTCTATTCGCTCTCTGACTCCAAACTAGCTTCCTCATTCATTTTTTTAATTAGGACTTTGTCCAGAATGTCAGGATCTTCTAGGTACTGTTTCAGCAGCAACTTGATGTCTTTGCTGATTAACCCCGTTCCCAATGATCTCAAGAACTTCTTCTGGACTAGTCCAGCATCAAACTTCTCCTCTGCTTCTACATCTCTGGATGCAAACTGTCTATCCTTCAGTTCAATTGCTCTGAACCAGAAACTTTGGGGTGATTCATTATTTTTATGTGAGAGGGTAATGAGTCAGTGGAACAGTTTTGAAGTACTCTCTTCTTTATAGTGCCCTTTTAAAATCATCTTCAGCTGTTGCAAGGTCAATTGACTCTTCATTTCTAGCATACTACGGAGGTTCAGTCCTGGGCTGATCGCTTTCACCACCCCCTCAACGATCTCATCTGGCTGGTAGCCTTTCTGTAATCCTGCATCGATCTGGTGCAACAAGTTCATGTAAGACAGTTTCTCTTTATGTTCACACTCTCCAATCTGTCCCATGATCTTAAATTCTTTCCTTATGGTGATTTGTGGTGTTAGAGAGGACTGTATTGCTGATTTATCTAACCAGAGCTGGATAAAGCTTCTGTCTGAGTCTGTCACCTGTTCAGAGGTTTTGATCAATTCCTGCAGGGCTGTTAGGGCTTTGAATTGTTCTTTCAATTCCTGTAGTTCTGTATGTGGACGGAGATTCCCGGTTTCGGTAATTGGTGCCGCCCCTCCATCCTCCAACTTCAACCTGGTTAGAAACTGTGTTAGCTCCTGGAGGAATGTCCCCATGATGTCTTCAGCTTCTTTCTTCCCCAGCTCATCCATTTTTGCATTAATGGCAGCTAACAGTTGCCTGCGGTTGTGTGCTTTAGAAATCTGTTCTTCTGACATCTTTATATGTTCTGCTACTGTTCTCAATTCTTCACAGGTTAACTGAAGAAGCAGCTCACTAATTCTGTCCATTTGTATTTCCACATCCATTGCTGCTAGTGTTTTCTTTAGGGCTGGTCCCCTTTAACTGGTGTAGCAGAGTTGAATTGAGGTGCTGTGCTGCTGTGTTTTTCCAGACATGTTTCCTCTTCTCCCTCTACATGCTAATTCCCGCTCAGGACTCCCCGTACGGGCCACCAGTGTCACACGCACACCGCTAGGTTCAGATAGGGCGAGACGGGTTTCATGAATTCTTTGGAATCCTGGGGGAACCATTACTCAGGGCGACCATAGGCTGCAGCTTCTCTCAGGCACACGATAGATTCAGTTGCTGACCAGACACATCTGACAAGAGTCTTTTTCAACAGTTTAACAGTGGAATTTAATTTGAAGAATGGCCAGTGCAATTCAGTTATATTACAGCAACAATCTTCATTATAGTACAGTCTGAGTTTCTTGAGCAACCGGCTCCAGTAACAATACAGTAGTTTCTTCACAAGGCACAGTATTACAGTCTCTTCGGTAGCATAATTCAGTATAGATTAGATCTGTTAGCAGCACACTTCTATGCATACACAATCACAGGCTTTTCCTTCACAAGGACACAATAGTACACAGCATTCTTTATCCTGCATGGAGATGGAGAGGGTGAGGGTTTGACGAGGGTGACAATCCCTGTGACACAATTTCTTCTAGTCCTTATCTTCCTGCCTGATAATACTCTGCACTGTTAGTTCAGGGAGGTTATCTGACCTGTGTTTAGTTTCTCTCCTGATCTGAATCCTGTTCAGTTGCCTTCTGTCAGATACAGATAACACACTACCTTTCTCTTCGTCTTCAGCCAGACTACAATAACAAGTTCCCCACAATCCCTCTGGCGCTCTGCTAAAACACTCCCTGTCTCCTGTGACTGTGTTAACCCCTCTAGTTGCTGGATGCTTCTGAAGCACAACACTTCCTGTGTCCTGTACTGTGTTATTTTTAATAGTTGTTGGATGCTTTTGAAGCAACAGCACTACTTCTACATGTCACACGCACCTGGAACAACCAGGGAGAGTTGTGCTGCCATCGGTGAATCTCTCTCTTCTGCAGCTCATGTGTACTGAATGGAACACTGTTCCAATCAGCCGGCATTTTATCACCGCTGTGCCGGTAGCTATAGTCTGTAGATAGCTGACAGTGCCAGAACGTGGGCCCACCGGAGGATCCTTCGGTTCCCCCGGTGGGCCAGTCCAACTAATATATATATATATATATATATATATATATATATATATATATATTGTGGTAGATCAGCTCACTCGGCTTCGCATTGAGGTATAAAAGGAACACTGTCTCTCTAAATTTTCAGTTGGTTTATTGTGCAGCATAAACCAATAAAAAGTTCATGGAAAATAAACATAGCCCATTCGGCCTAACAGTAAACAAAAATAGAGAAAGAGTCCAGCAAAGTCCTTGCACCGACCGGGGTCCGACCACTCCGAGTTAGCAAAAACCACACGGTTCAGGTTCAGCACGAACAAACATACGCTCCTCTCTCTGGGGCTGGCCTCCAGATACTGACCACCTCCTGAGTCAAAAGGCTAGCTTTTTATAGCCCTAAACCACGCCCTGAAGTGGAGATAGGGTGGATAGCTTCCCTCCCAGCACTTAGCTATCCATCTGTAAAGCATGCCCTTGTAACTCTGGCAATTAACCCTTTCTGCACTTAACATGCAGGAGAAACCTCCATGTTTTAGGTAATATCTCAGTGTATCTATGGTCCATTTTATGGCTAAACACTCTTTTTCCATAGTTCTTCTCACAGGAAAAGAGCTTCTGGCTCAGATAGAGAATGGGTTGTTCTTCCCCATTTATCTCTTGAGAGAGCACGGCCAACTTCTGAAGCGTCTGTGTGGACCACAAACTCCTTCTCAAAGTCTGGTGGACCGGCTGCTTTCACAGTGCTAGCTTCAACCATTGGAAAGCCGTCTCTGTTGATCTAGTGCCTTTGAGGAGATCCGTAAGTGGTGCAGCCATCATGGCAAAATTTGGGATAAACCTCTGGTAATGTCCCACCATTCCCAGGAACGCTCTCACTTGCTTTTTGGAGAGCGGTTGCGGCCAGTTCTGGATTGCCTCCACTTTGTTGACTTGTGGCTTTATCTCGCCTCTCCCGATGACATAGCCCAAGTACTTGGCTTCTTCCTTTCCAACGGCGCATTTTTTTGGATTTATTGTAAATCCCACCTTCCTTAGAGCATCCAGAATTGCCTGTACCTTAGGTAGATGACTAGCCCAGTATGGGCTAAAGATCACAATGTCGTCAAGGTAGGCTGCGGCATACTTCTTATGTGGGGCTAGGATCCGATCCATAGCCCTCTGGAAGGTGGCTGGGGCCCCCTACAGTCCGAACGGCATCTGAGTGTATTGGAAACACCCATCAGGTGTTGAGTAAGCCGTCTTCTCCTTGGCCGTCTGAGACATGGGGATCTGCCAGTAGCCTTTCGTCAGGTCGAGGGTCTTGATATACCTCGCCGGTCCAAGCCTCTCGATGAGTTCGTCGACGCGGGGAATCGGGTATGCGTCACACTTGGACACCTCATTCAGCCGGTGGTAGTTGTTACAAAACCTCCACTCCCCGGTGGGTTTTGGGACTCAACCATCCACTCTTCAACTCCTCTATCACCCCGAGGTCTAGCATCCTTTTCACCTCGGTTGTGTTACGGATCTGGGTGGTGGAACCTCTGTGCTGCGGTGCAAGGAGGGACCAGAGGGGCGTAACTGTAACGGGTCTGGGAGGCGGAACCTCTGGGCTACTATACAAGGGAGCGGTCCTTGTAAGGGAGCGGGTGGCGACCAGGCAGGCAGTCACAGCAGGTGACCGGGACAGTCTCTGGGTGTACGGGCAGGAGGTCACGGCAAGTGATCAGGGCAGTCTCTGGAAGAACGGGCTGGAGGTCACGGCAAGTGACCGGGGCAGTCTCTGGAAGAACGGGCTGGAGGTCACGGCAAGTGACCGGGGCAGTCTCTAGGTAAAGGGTAGGTACGACCTGTGATGGCTGAACCTCCAGGTAGGCTAGCAAGGCAGATGGAGGATGTGTGCTCCCAGGTGAGCAAGCTAGAGTCTCTGGAATAGCAGGTGGTCACAGCACGTGACGGCGGAGCCTCCAGGTAGGCAAGCAGGCAGGTAGCGGAGAAGCGCTCCCAGGTGAGCGGGCAAGAGTCTGGAATAGCTGGTGGTCACAGCACGTGACAGCGGAGCCTCCGGGCAGGCAAGCAGGCAGGTAGCGGAGAAGCGCTCCCAGGTGAGCGGGCAAGCTGGTCCATAGACAGACTGACCGGAGTTGTAAGGCAGACCGTCGGACCTCAGGCAAGCAGGCAGGTAGCTGATGTGCGCTCCCAGGTGAGCGGGCAAGTTGGTCCTTAGACAGACTGACCGGAGTTGTAAGGCAGACCGTCGGACCTCAGGCAGGCAGGCAGGTAACAGGAAATCAGGCAGGATTAGGACAGCAAGCTGGCAGGAATCTGGCAGGTAACTGGCAACGGGACCTGAGGGCTGAAGCAGAGTAGAACGATGCAACAACATTGCTCGGGCACCTCCATTTTGGAGGAGG
Organism: Phyllobates terribilis; assembly: GCF_046119375.1. Lineage (NCBI taxonomy): Eukaryota > Metazoa > Chordata > Amphibia > Anura > Dendrobatidae > Phyllobates > Phyllobates terribilis. The sequence goes on from NW_027362768.1 coordinate 21,348,713, forward strand.
TGCCTTATATATGGTAAAGTCCTCCGGCCATTGGCCGGGGACTCCTTAGGACGGCGCGCGCGGCCCCTTTAAGAGGGAGGGAGGGCGCGCGCGCGCCCTAAGCACAGTGGCCGGGAAGGAGCGCGCGCTGCCAGCAGAGCGGGAGAGGGACGCCGGGCACGGAGCAGAGCGGTGAGGGGAACAGCGTCCCTGCCTAGCAGAGGGCAGGGACGCCGGCACTACAGTACCCCCCCCTTTAGGTCCCCCCTTTTTTAGGCCAGATAGAAATTTAGCTAGGATGAGAGGGGCATGGATGTTCTCCCGGGGCTCCCACGTTCTCTCCTCAGGACCAAACCCCTTCCAATCTACCAGAAAAAAGGTCTTTCCTCTTACCCTTTTGGTGGCAAGAATGTTCTCTACCTCAAACTCGTCCTCAGCAGAAACCGGAGCAGGAGGCGTACCTGTAGACTTGGAAAAAGAGTTAAGCACCACGGGTTTGAGGAGAGATACATGGAAGGAGTTAGGGATCCGTAAGTTGGCCGGGAGTTTCAATTTATAGGCCACCGGGTTGATCTGACTGATGACCTCCAGAGGACCGATGAACCGAGGCCCTAACTTGTAAGAAGGTATCTTGAGTCGAACATATTTAGATGAGAGCCAGACTTTATCTCCTGGACGAAATTGTGGAGGATCCAGGCGTTTTTTGTCAGCGTGTCTTTTCATACGCTCGGATGACAGAAGGAGTGCGGACCGGGTACTCTCCCATATGGAGGAAAATTTGCTAACGAGAGATTCCGCAGCCGGGTTGTCCACAGAGGTGGAGACAGGAAAAGGAATCCGAGGATGCTGACCAAAGACTACAAAAAACGGGGATTTGGAGGAGGATTCGCTCTCGTGATTATTATAAGAGAACTCGGCCCATGGTAGGAGATCCACCCAGTCAGAATGGTGGGCATTAACGAAGTGCCGGAGGTAACTGGTCAGGTTCTGATTGATCCGCTCCACTTGACCATTGGACTGTGGGTGGTAAGCGGAAGAGAAGTCCAGGGTGACGTCTAGTAGTTTACAAGTGGCTCTCCAGAAACGTGAGGTGAACTGTACCCCACGATCCGACACGATGTGGAGGGGCAGGCCATGAAGACGGAAGATGTGGCGGATAAAGTCTTTAGCCAGCTCGGGTGCAGACGGAAGGCCTGGCAGGGGAATAAAGTGAGCCATCTTGGAAAAGCGGTCAGCGACCACCCAAATGACCGTACAACCGGCAGAGACGGGGAGATCAGTTATAAAGTCCATTGCTATATGCTGCCAGGGGGCAGCAGGTACAGGAAGCGGAAGGAGGCGTCCGGCTGGCAGATGTCTCGGGACTTTGTTGCGGGCGCAGGACACACAGGCAGAAACAAAGTCTATTATGTCCTTGTGCAGGGTAGGCCACCAATAGTGCCGGGCAATAAGCTGGAGGGTCTTTTTCTGACCGGCGTGGCCAGCTAGTTTAGACGAATGGCCCCAGTGTAGGATCTTCTCCCGATCAGGTACTGAAACAAACGTCTTACCGGGAGGGAGACGATTTAGACTCACGGGAGCCACCTGCATTACTCTGGCGGGATCGATGATATGTTTAGGTTCTTCCTCGAGATCGGACACCAGAAAGGATCGGGACAAGGCGTCTGCTTTGACGTTTTTGTCTGCCGGGCGAAAATGAAGAACAAAATCAAAGCGAGCAAAAAACAAGGACCACCGGGCTTGGCGCGGGTTAAGTCTCTGGGCATGCTGGAGGTAAGCCAAGTTCTTGTGGTCAGTGTAAATTATTACCGGATGAAGAGCCCCCTCGAGTAGGTAACTCCACTCCTCCAACGCCAGCTTGATGGCCAATAACTCTCGGTCTCCTATGGAATAGTTGCGCTCAGAAGAGGAGAAGAGTTTGGAGAAGAAGCCACAAGTTACCATTCTCCCGGAAGATGATTTTTGAGTAAGTACCGCTCCGGCTCCAGAGGAGGAGGCGTCAACTTCCAGGAAGAACTGCTTGTTGCCGTCCGGGCGATGCAGCACCGGGGCGGAAGAGAAGGCCTGTTTTAGGGAAAGAAAGGCCTCCTCTGCTTCGGGCGGCCACTCTTTGGGATTAGTACCCTTACGGGTGAGCGCGGAAATTGGGGCAGTCCGGGAAGAGAAGTGCGGGATGAAGAGGCGGTAATAGTTGGCGAAGCCCAGGAACCGTTGAATAGCCTTCAACCCCTCTGGTCGGGGCCATTTTTCGATGGCAGACAGTTTCTCAGGATCCATTTGTAGGCCGGTCTGAGAGATAATGTAGCCCAGAAACGGAAGCGAGGTCTGCTCAAAGAGGCACTTCTCATATTTAGCGTAGAGATGGTTCTGCCTGAGCCTGAGCAGGACCTGACGAACATCCCTCCGGTGAGTCTGGAGATCCGGAGAGAAGACCAAGATGTCGTCCAGGTACACCACTACGCAGGAGTAGAGAAGGTCCCGGAAGATGTCATTGACCAACTCTTGAAAGACGGCAGGAGCGTTACAGAGGCCAAAGGGCATTACCAGATATTCATAGTGGCCGTCCCGGGTGTTGAATGCCGTCTTCCATTCATCCCCCTGACGGATACGAACCAGGTTCTACGCCCCACGGAGGTCCAGTTTGGTGAAGATTCTAGCCCCCCTCAGACGATCAAATAACTCCGGAATGAGCGGAAGGGGGTACTTATTCTTCACCGTGATCTGGTTAAGGCCTCTATAGTCTATACAGGGACGGAGAGAGCCGTCCTTCTTTTTGACGAAAAAGAAGCCTGCTCCCGCCGGGGAGGTAGATTTCCGGATGAATCCCCTGGCCAGATTCTCCTCAATATATTCGGACATCGACCGGGTCTCAGCAGCGGATAATGGATAAATACGCCCACGGGGAGGAGAAGTACCAGGTAACAGGTCGATAGGGCAGTCGTATGGTCTATGAGGGGGTAGTGTTTCTGCCTCATTTTTATTAAAGACATCAGCATAAGACCAATAAGGAATCGGAAGTCCAGGTAGATTAGCTGGGGTAGGAGAAGGACGGACGGGATGAACGGGAACCAGACAGGTCTTATGGCAGCCCTGTCCCCAGCGAAGGACTTCTCCGGTCTGCCAGTTAAGAACGGGTGCATGTTTCTGGAGCCAAGGTAGGCCTAGCAAGAGGGCGTGAGAGAGTCCAGGCAGAACATGGAAGGAGATACTTTCAGAATGCAGCATTCCCACCTGCAGAGTAATGGATTCGGTGATGAGTTGGATGGGGCGTGGTAAGAGCCCCCCATCCACGGCAGCAACAGACAAGGGTACAGCCAGAGGTTTGGTGGGGATGCGGTATTTCTCTACCAGGGACTGTGAAATAAGATTCCCGGCTGCTCCAGAGTCCAGTTGGGCTAGTTCGAAATAACGGTTCTCCCCGTAGACGATTGAAACTGACAACAGCAGGGATGGAGAGGATTTATTCTTGTCTAGGTGGACCTCTCTGAGCGAACCTAGACACAGGCGTTTCCCGACCTCTCCGGGCAGGCACGGATCCGGTGCTCCTTACTGCCACAGTAGAAGCAGGTCCCCTCGGCACGGCGTAAGTCCTGACGGGTCTTGACCATCTTGGTCTGGTCGACCTGCATAGGCTCAGGAGGGTGTACCTGGTTAGAGACAGAAGGAGTGACAGGTTTCTGAAAAGTAGGAGCTAGACGTGGTAACCTCCTCTCACGGGTGACCTCTCTGGCACGCTCCTGGAACCGTAGGTCAATCCGGGTGGCAAGAGTTATTAAGTCATCGAGAGTGGTAGGAATGTCCCGACCGGCAAGTTCATCTTTAATACGGCCGGACAGACCCTCCCAGAAGACGGAAACCAGAGCGTCGTTATCCCAGGCCAGCTCCGAGGCAAGGGTACGGAACCGTATGGCATATTGGCCCACGGTGAGACTTTCCTGACGGAGGCGTAGCAACGATGATGCGGATGAGGTCTTCCGTCCGGGTTCGTCGAAGACTTTCCGGAAAGCCGTGAGAAAAGCAGGCAAGTTGGACACCAGGGGGTCTCCTCTCTCCCATAGAGGATTTAGCCAGGCCAGGGCCTCCCCGGTGAGATGGGACATGATGAATGCAATTTTGGCTCGGTCGGAGTTAAACTGGTGGGACAATAGTTCAAAGTGCAGGGTGCACTGATTTATGAAGCCCCGAGCCTGGGCTGAGTCGCCTCCGAAGCGAGGAGGTGCAGAAAGCCGAGGTCCGGGGTAGGATATCATGGTGTTAGTGGACAGCGGAGCTGCCGGATTGCGAGACATGGCACTGGCGGAGGTTGTTGGTGGAGCAGTCAGAGTGTCCAGGCGAGTATTGACATTCCGCAGGTGACCCAGGATGGACTCCTGTTGGGACCTTTGACGGGACAGTTCATGACACAGGTCCGAGAGCGAGGGAGCTTGGGTGCCACCGGGTTCCATGGCCCGAGCAAACTGTAACGGGTCTGGGAGGCGGAACCTCTGGGCTACTATACAAGGGAGCGGTCCTTGTAAGGGAGCGGGTGGCGACCAGGCAGGCAGTCACAGCAGGTGACCGGGACAGTCTCTGGGTGTACGGGCAGGAGGTCACGGCAAGTGATCAGGGCAGTCTCTGGAAGAACGGGCTGGAGGTCACGGCAAGTGACCGGGGCAGTCTCTGGAAGAACGGGCTGGAGGTCACGGCAAGTGACCGGGGCAGTCTCTAGGTAAAGGGTAGGTACGACCTGTGATGGCTGAACCTCCAGGTAGGCTAGCAAGGCAGATGGAGGATGTGTGCTCCCAGGTGAGCAAGCGAGAGTCTCTGGAATAGCAGGTGGTCACAGCACGTGACGGCGGAGCCTCCAGGTAGGCAAGCAGGCAGGTAGCGGAGAAGCGCTCCCAGGTGAGCGGGCAAGAGTCTGGAATAGCTGGTGGTCACAGCACGTGACAGCGGAGCCTCCGGGCAGGCAAGCAGGCAGGTAGCGGAGAAGCGCTCCCAGGTGAGCGGGCAAGCTGGTCCATAGACAGACTGACCGGAGTTGTAAGGCAGACCGTCGGACCTCAGGCAAGCAGGCAGGTAGCTGATGTGCGCTCCCAGGTGAGCGGGCAAGTTGGTCCTTAGACAGACTGACCGGAGTTGTAAGGCAGACCGTCGGACCTCAGGCAGGCAGGCAGGTAACAGGAAATCAGGCAGGATTAGGACAGCAAGCTGGCAGGAATCTGGCAGGTAACTGGCAACGGGACCTGAGGGCTGAAGCAGAGTAGAACGGTGCAACAACATTGCTCGGGCACCTCCATTTTGGAGGAGGTGCCTTATATATGGTAAAGTCCTCCGGCCATTGGCCGGGGACTCCTTAGGACGGCGCGCGCGGCCCCTTTAAGAGGGAGGGAGGGCGCGCGCGCGCGCCCTAAGCACAGTGGCCGGGAAGGAGCGCGCGCTGCCAGCAGAGCGGGAGAGGGACGCCGGGCACGGAGCAGAGCGGTGAGGGGAACAGCGTCCCTGCCTAGCAGAGGGCAGGGACGCCGGCACTACAGTAACTAGGTATCAACTCGGACTGACCAAGGTCGTACGGCGGCTCAATCGACTCCGTGACCAGGGAAGGACTAAGCAGAGGGACCAGGTGATACTCTGGGCCAGACCTTGTATGAGAGCAGGTGACTCCCACGGGTCAGAAGGCAGGGAATGACTGGTACAGCAGATGAGCACGGCAGGCAGGCTGGCGGGTGATCTGTGTAGACAGACTGACAGACATGGCAGGTAACAAGCAGGAGCCTCCAGGTTGGCTGGCTGGTAGGCACGGCAGGTAACAAGCAGGAGCCTCCGGGTAGGCTGACAGGTAGGCACAGCAGGTAACAAGCAGGAGCCTCCAGGTAGGCTGGCTGGTAGGCACGGCAGGTAACAGGCAGGTGTTTCCAGGTAAGCAGGCGGGCAGGGCCCTTAGACAGACTGGCGGACTGGACTGTAGACAGACTATCGGGCTGAAGAGTAGACAAGCTGGCGGACAGGACTGGTAGTCAGGCTGACGGACTGGACTGGTAGTCAGGCTGGCGGACTGGACTGGTAGGCAGGCTGGAGGACTGGACTGGTAGTCAAGCTGGCGGACTGGACTGGTAGTCAGGCTGGCGGACTGGACTGGTAGTCAGGCTGGTGGACTGGACTGGTAGTCAGGCTAGCAGCGGGACCTGAGGGCTGAAGCAGAGTTTTACACACAAAGCTACAACCTTGCACGGATACCTCCATTTTGGAGGAGGTGCCTTTTATATGAGAGGTCCTCCGGCCATTTGGCCGGGGACTCCTTAGGATGGCGCGCGGCCCCTTTAAGAGGGAGGGAGCGCGCGCGCGCCCTAAGCACAGTGCCTGGAAAGCTCGTGTGCCGGCAGCAGCAGATGCAGGAGCGCCGGAGGACGCCGGGCGGCAAGCGCGGCGGTAAGAGGGACGGCGTCTCTGCCTGTCAGGGGGCAGAGACGCCGATACTACAGGTTGAGATCACCTCTCGGCGTGCTTCAGGAATTCTGTAGGGTTTCAGGCTCACTCGTATATATGGCTCTGTTAGCACGTCATGGTCTACCAACTTAGTACGCCCCGGCAACTGTGAGAACAGGTCACGATTCTGCTGTAGCAGTTCTCAAAATTATTGCTTCTGGACCGGTGATAGAGTCTCTGCTATCGTGACCTCTTCCACCTTGTCATCGGGAGCGGCTCCCAGGCAATGAGCTTCCACAGGTTCCCGGTCTCGCTACGTCTTGAGCAGGTTCAAATGGTACACTTGATGCAAGTTTCTTCGGCCAGGTTGGTGGACTTTAGAATTAACTTCGCTGATTTTCTCCACCACCTCGTATGGGCCTTACCATTTGGCTAGGAACTTGCTCTCGATGTTAGGGATTAGGACCAAAACATGGTCCCCAGGCTGGAACTGCCTCGGCCTCGCCGAACGGTTATAGACCCTTGCCTGGGCCTCCTGCGCCTGGAGGAAATGCTCCTTCACAATAGGCATCAATTTCGCCATTCTTTCCTGCATCTAGGCGACATGTTCAATGATGCTTTGGTGGGGCGAAAGCTCGGCTTCCCAGGTTTCCTTAGTGATATCCAGGAGCCCTCGTGGATGCCGTCCATGCAGTAATTCAAACGGGGAAAAAACGGTGGAGGCTTGCGGAACCTCCCTTATCGAAAAAAACAGGAACGGCAGCAGGTAGTCCCAGTCTTGTCCATCCTTCTCTACCACCTTCTTGAGCATCGCTTTTAGGGTTTTATTAAAGCGCTCTTCTAAGCCGTCTGTCTGCGGATAGTAAACGGAAGTTCGCAGCTGGGTAATCTGGAGGACCCTACACAGCTCCTTCATTACCTTGCTCATGCACGGGGTCCCTTGATCAGTTAGTATCGCCTTCGGCAGACCGGTCCTGGCAAATATATGGACAAGTTCCCTGGCTATGCACTTGCTTCATGAGTTCCTTAGTGGTACCACTTCTAGATATCGGGTAGCATAGTCCATGACCACCAGAATGTATTGGTGGCACCGAACTGATTTGACTAAGGGCCCCACTAGGTCCATAGCAATTTTCTCAAAGGGGACCTCTATCAGCAGTAGTGGAACTAAGGGACTACGGAAATGGGAGGTGGGCGCGGTTATCTGGCAGGTGGGGCAGGACCTAGAATAGTTAGGATTTCTCGGTAACATCCTGGCCAACAGAACCTCCTCATTAATCTCTCCTGGGTTTTCTCAACCCCTAGGTGTCCCCCCAGAAAATGTGAATGGGTCATGTCCAACACCCTCCGATGGTATGGCCCTGGAACCAACAGCTGTTCCACTACCTCTTCACCTTTTAGTTTAGCTACCCGGTATAATAGCTTCTCTTGAACTGCAAAGTGTGGGTACCTGGTGTCCGCCCCCAGCTCTTGAGCAACACCATTACAAACAGTAACATTGTCCCACGCCCCTTTCAAGGTCAAGTCCTGAACTTGAGCTGACCCAAAGTTCTCTCCGGGCACCTCTAATTCAGGGAGGTCGGCCACCTCGGTCACAGTCTTGTCCTCGTCGCCTGCAAAGACACACATTGGGAACTCATCTACTTCTGATGTCTTCTGGGGTATTTCTCTTGGGTCGTGGGTTTTGTCCACATGACTCAGTCTGAATCCCTTCCCCCACAAGTCCCAGAATAAGGGAAAATCGCGCCCGAATATGACGGGATGTATCAGGTCACTGACCACCCCGACCTCGTGGGATTGGGTGCCACAGTCTGTTCCGACTGTCACACTAGCCACTAGGTAATTCTTGGTGTCCCCATGTATTCAGCGGACGCCCACAGTTTTGGTAGGGATCAGCTGGTGGAGAGGGTGGCATTGATAAGGGTCACCAGACTCCCAGAGTCCGATAGTCTAAGCACTCTTACTCCATTAATCGACACCGCACACGCCTGCGACCCCTCGCCGGGTTGACCGTCCACACTGCAGGCTGGATAAGCATAATATGAACCCCGTCTGCCTAGACTGCAGTCCATTGGATCAGGGGACATATGACACTGGGCGGCTACATGTCCAGGGTTGTGACACCTCCAACAAACGATATCCCTGACAGCAGTCTTTGCGGCACCTTCAGAGGAAGTGGGACGTCCCCCATTTGTGGCTCTGAACCCGTTCCGTAGTGAACCGCCCCCTTTTTGGTATCCCAATACGGGGAAGTGGCTATACCCGGTTTCCCAAGGGATTTCTCAACGACCTGATACCTCTCTACTAGGCCAACGAGGTCGTCTGCGTTCTGAGGATCGCCTTGGGCGACCCAAGTCTGTACTGACTTAGGAAGGGAGTGTATGAACCTATCAATCATTACCCGTTCAACCATCTGGGCAGGAGTGGAAGACTCTGGCTGCAACGACTTCTGAACGAGGTGCAGCAGGTCAAACATCTGTGAACGAGAGGGTTTGTCGCCAGCATACGCCCAGTGGTGGACTAGTTGGGCTCTCATTGCCATATTCACTCCCAGGCGTGCCAAGATTTCTGTCTTTAGTTTGGCATCTTCCTTGGTATCCTGCAGTGCTAAGTCATAATATACAGTACAGACCAAAAATTTGGACACATCTTCTCATTTAAAGATTTTTCTGCATTTTCATGACTATGAAAATTGTGCATTCACACTATTCAAAACTATGAATTAACACATGTGGAATTATATACTTAACAAAAAAGTGTGAAACAACTGAAAATATGTCTTATATTCTAGGTTCTTCAAAGTAGCTACCTTTTGCTTTAATGACTGCTTTGCACACTCTTGGCATTCTCTTGATGAGCTTCAAGAGGTAGTCACCGGAAATGGTTTTCACTTCACAGGTGTGCCCTGTCAGGTTTAATAAGTGGGATTTCTTGCCTTATAAATGGGGCTGGGACCATCAGTTGTGTTGTGCATAAGTCAGGTGGATACACAGCTGATAGTCCTACTGAATAGACTGTTAGTATTTGTATTATGGCAAGAAAAAAGCAGCTAAGTAAAGAAAAACGAGTGGCCATCATTACTTTAAGAAATGAAGGTCAGTCAGTCTGAAAAATTGGGCAAACTTTGAAAGTGTCCCCAAGTGCAGTTGCAAAAACCATCAAGCGCTACAAAGAAACTGGCTCACATGAGGACCGCCCCAGGAAAGGAAGACCAAGAGTCACCTCTGCTTCTGAGAATAAGTTTATCCGAGTCACCAGCCTCAGAAATCGCAGGTTAACAGCAGCTCAGATTAGAGACCAGGTCAATGGCACACAGGGTTCTAGCAGCAGACACATCTCTACAACAACTGTTAAGAGGAAACTTTGTGCAGCAGGCCTTCATGGTAAAATAGCTGCTAGGAAACCACTGCTAAGGTCAGGCAACAAGCAGAAGAGACTTGTTTGGGCTAAATAACACAAGGAATGGACATTAGACCAGTGGAAATCTGTGCTTTGGTCTGATGAGTCCAAATTTGAGATCTTTGGTTCCAACCACCGTGTCTTTGTGTGACGCAGAAAGGTGAACGGATGGACTCTACATGCTTGGTTCCCACCGTGAAGTATGGAGGAGGATGTGTGATGGTGTGGAGGTGCTTTGCTGGTGACACTGTTGGGGATTTATTCAAAATTGAAGGCATACTGAACCAGCATGGCTACCACAGCAACTTGCAGCGGCATGCTATTCCATCTGGTTTGCGTTTAGTTGGACCATCATTTATTTTTCAACAGGACAATGATCCCAAACACACCTCCAGGCTGTGTAAGGGCTATTTGACCAAGAGGGAGAGTGATGGGGTGCTACGCCAGAAGACCTAGCCTCCAGACCTAGCCGCAGAGTGAAGGCAAAAGGGCCAACAAGTGCTAAGCATCTCTGGGAACTCCTTCAAGATTGTTGGAAGACCATTTCCGGTGACTACCTCTTGAAGCTCATCAAGAGAATGCCAAGAGTGTGCAAAGCAGTCATCAAAGCAAAAGGTGGCTACTTTGAAGAACCTAGAATATAAGACATATTTTCAGTTGTTTCACACTTTTTTGTTAAGCATATAATTCCACATGTGTTAATTCATAGTTTTGATGCCTTCAGTGTGAATGTACAATTTTCATAGTCATGAAAATACAGAAAAATCTATAAATGAGAAGGTGTGTCCAAACTTTTGGTCTGTACTGTACCTTTTGGGGTTCCAGCGACAAATATGGAGCCCGAACCTCTACCCACTGTTCTGGTGGAAGTCTCTCTCGATCAGTCACATTCTCAAAGACTGTCAGAAAGACTTCTACATCATCCCTGGGGGTCATCTTCTGCATGGCTAGTCTTACTGCTTTCCGGATGTACGAATTATCACCTGGACTTGGGGGAGGGGCAACCGGCCTCCCACGAACCACCTCTGCAAGTAGCTCAATCTTCTGCTGCTGATGTCGGTACTGGTCTTGTTGATGCTGCTGCTGTTGAAGGAACTGGTCTTGATGCTGCTGCTGTTGTTGCATCAGTAGTTTATTTGTCTCCTGCTGCTGCTCCCCTTGCTGCTTCTGTATGTTCTGCTGGCTCTACAGGTGCTGCTGTATGCTTTGCTGGTACTGCTGCATGCTCTGCTGGTGCTGCTGCATGCTCTTCTGGTGCTGCATTTGCTGTGCCTGCTGTACCTGCAACAAATGTGTAGCGCTGGCGTCCCTGCCCTCTGCTAGGCAGGGACGCTGCTCCCCTCACCGCTCTGCTCCGTGCCCGGCGTCCTCTCCCCGCTCTGCTGTCAGCGCGCGCTCCCGCCCGGCGTCCTCTCCCCGCTCTGCTGTCAGCGCGCGCTCCGTCCCGGCGTCCTCCTCCTGCTCTGCTCTCGGCGCGCGCTCCTTCCCGGCCCCTGTGCTTAGGGCGCGCGCGCGCGCGCTCCCCTCCTCTTAAAGGGGCCGCGCGCGCCGCCCTAAAGAGTCCCCGGCCAATGGCCGGAGGACTTCATCATATAAAAGGCACCTCCTCCAAAATGGAGGTGCCCGAGCAATGTTGTTTGCACCTGTGTCTCACCTGTGCTTCAGCCCTCAGGTCCCGTTGCCAGTTACCTGCCAGTTACCTGCCAGTTACCTGCCAGTTACCTGCCAGTTTCCTGCCAGTTTCCTGCTAGTTACCTGCCTGATTCCTGCCTGAATACTTGTTACCTGCCTGCCTGCCTGAGGTCCGACGGTCTGCCTTACAACTCCGGTCAGTCTGTCTAAGGACCAACTTGTCCGCTCACCTGGGAGCGCACATCAGCTACCTGCCTGCTTGCCTGAGGTCCGACGGTCTGCCTTACTACTCCGGTCAGTCTGTCTATGGACCAGCTTGCCCGCTCACCTGGGAGCGCTTCTCCGTTACCTGCCTGCTTGCCAGCCCGGAGGCTCCGTTGTCACGTGCTGTGACCACCAGCTATCTCAGAGACTCTTGCCCGCTCACCTGGGAGCGCATCTCCGTTACCTGCCTGCTTGCCAGCCCGGAGGTCCCGTTGTCACGTGCGGTGACCACCAGCTATTCCAGAGACTCTTGCCCGCTCACCTGGGAGCGCTTCTCCGTTACCTGCCTGCCTGCCAGCCCGGAGGCTCCGCCGTCACGTGCCGTGACCACCTGCTATTCCAGAGACTCTCGCTTGCTCACCTGGGAGCACCCATCTACCATCTGCCTGCTAGCCTACCCGGAGGCTCTGCCATCACAGGTCGTACCTACCCCTTTCCCAGAGACTGCCCTGATCACTTGCCGTATCTCCCTGTCCGTTCACCCAGAGACTGCCCTGATCACTTGCCGTATCTCCCTGTCCGTTCATCCAGAGACTGCCACCCGCTCCCTTACAAGGGCCGCCCCCTTGTATAGTAGCTCAGAGGTTCCGCCTCCCGGACCCGTTACAGTTTGCTCGGGCCATGGAACCCGGTGGCACCCAAGCTCCCTCGCTCTCGGACCTCTGTCTTGAACTGTCCCGTCAGAGGTCCCAACAGGAGACCATCCTGGGTCACCTGCGGAATGTTAATACTCGCCTGAACACTCTGTCTGATCCACCAACAACCTCCGCCAGTACCATGGTATCCTTTTCCGGACCCCGGCTCTCTGCACCTCCTCGCTTCGGAGGCGACTCCGTCCTGGCTCGGGGCTTCATAAATCAGTGCACCCTGCATTTTGAACTATTATCCCACCAGTTTAACTCCGACCGAGCCAAAATTGCCTTTATCATGTCCCATCTCACCGGGGAGGCCCTGGCCTGGCTAAATCCTCTATGGGAGAGAGGAGATCCCCTGGTGTCCGACTTGCCTGCCTTTCTCATGGCTTTCCGGAAAGCCTTCGACGAACCCGGACGGAGGACCTCATCCGCATCTTCTCTGCTTCGCCTCCGTCAGGGAAGCCTCACCGTGGGCCAATATGCCATACGGTTCCGTACCCTTGCCTCGGAGCTGGTCTGGGATAACGAAGCCCTGGTATCCGTCTTCTGGTAGGGTCTGTCCGGCCGTATTAAAGATGAACTTGCTGGTCGGGACATTCCTACCACTCTCGATGATCTAATAACCCTTGCCACCCGGATTGACCTACGGTTCCAGGAGCGTGCCAAAGAGGTCACCCGTGAGAGAAGGATTCCACGTCTAGCTCCTACTTTCCAGGAACCCGTCATTCCTTCCGTTTCTCCACAGGTACACTCTCCTGAGCCTATGCAGGTCGACCAGACCAAGATGGTCAAATCCCGTCAGGATTTCCGCCGTGCCGAGGGGAGCTGCTTCTACTGTGGCAGTAAGGAGCATCTGATCCGTGCCTGCCCGGAGAGGTCGGGAGAACGCCTGTATCTAGGTTCACTCAGAGGGGTCGATCTAGACAAAAATAAATCCTCTCCATCCCTGCTGTTGTCAGTCTCAATCATCTGCGGGGAGAATCGTTATTCCGAACTAGCCCAACTTGACTCTGGAGCAGCCGGAAATCTTATTTCACAGTCCCTGGTGGAGAAATTCCGCATCCCCACCAAACCTCTGGCTGTACCCTTGTCTGTTGTTGCCGTGGATGGGGGCCTCTTACCTCGCCCCATCCAATTCATCACCGAATCCATTACTCTGCAGGTGGGAATGCTGCATTCAGAGAGTATCTCCTTTCACGTTCTGCCTGGTCTCCCTCACGCCCTCTTGCTAGGTCTGCCTTGGCTCCAGAGACATGCACCCGTGCTTGACTGGCAAACCGGAGAAGTCCTTCACTGGGGACAGGCCTGTCATAAGACCTGCCTGGTTCCCGTCCATTCCGTCCGTCCCTCTCCTATCCCAGCTAATCTACCTGGACTTCCGATTCCTTATTGGTCTAGTGCTGATGTCTTTGTTAAGGAGGAGGCAGAGACATCACCACCTCATAGACCATGTGACTGCCCCATCGATCCCGCCAGAGTAATGCAGGTGGCTCCCGTGAGTCTAAATTGTCTCCCTCCTGGTAAGACGTTCGTATCGGTACCTGATCGGGAGAGAATCCTACACTGGGGTCATTCGTCTAAACTAGCTGACCACGCCGGTCGGAAAAAGACCCTCCAGCTTATTACCCGACACTACTGGTGGCCTAACCTGCACAAGGATGTTATGGACTTTGTTTCTGCCTGTGTGTCCTGCGCCCGCAACAAAGTTCCGAGACACCTGTCGGCCGGCCGCCTTCTTCCTCTGCCAGTACCTGCTGCCCCCTGGCAGCATTTAGCGATGGACCCTCCTCAATTCCGTCCTGGGGATAAAGTCTGGCTCTCGTCCAAATATGTCCGACTCAAGATCCCTTCCTATAAGTTAGGGTCTCGGTTCTTCGGCCCACTGGTGGTCATCGGTCAGATCAACCCGGTAGCCTATAAATTGAAACTCCCGGCCAACTTACGGATCCCTAACTCCTTCCATGTATCTCTCCTCAAACCTGTGGTACTTAACTCTTTTTCTAAGTCTACAGGTACGCCTCCTGCTCTGGTTTCTGCTGAGGACAAGTTTGAGGTAGAGAACATTCTTGCCAGCAAAAGGGTAAGAGGAAAGACCTTTTTTCTGGTAGATTGGAGGGGGTTTGGTCCTGAGGAGAGAACGTGGGAGCCCCGGGAGAACATCCATGCCCCTCTCATCCTAGCTAAATTTCTGTCTGGCCTAAAAAAGGGGGGGCCTAAAGGGGGGGGTACTGTAGCGCTGGCGTCCCTGCCCTCTGCTAGGCAGGGACGCTGCTCCCCTCACCGCTCTGCTCCGTGCCCGGCGTCCTCTCCCCGCTCTGCTGTCAGCGCGCGCTCCCGCCCGGCGTCCTCTCCCCGCTCTGCTGTCAGCGCGCGCTCCGTCCCGGCGTCCTCCTCCTGCTCTGCTCTCGGCGCGCGCTCCTTCCCGGCCCCTATGCTTAGGGCGCGCGCGCGCGCGCTCCCCTCCTCTTAAAGGGGCCGCGCGCGCCGCCCTAAAGAGTCCCCGGCCAATGGCCGGAGGACTTCATCATATAAAAGGCACCTCCTCCAAAATGGAGGTGCCCGAGCAATGTTGTTTGCACCTGTGTCTCACCTGTGCTTCAGCCCTCAGGTCCCGTTGCCAGTTACCTGCCAGTTACCTGCCAGTTACCTGCCAGTTACCTGCCAGTTTCCTGCCAGTTTCCTGCTAGTTACCTGCCTGATTCCTGCCTGAATACTTGTTACCTGCCTGCCTGCCTGAGGTCCGACGGTCTGCCTTACAACTCCGGTCAGTCTGTCTAAGGACCAACTTGTCCGCTCACCTGGGAGCGCACATCAGCTACCTGCCTGCTTGCCTGAGGTCCGACGGTCTGCCTTACTACTCCGGTCAGTCTGTCTATGGACCAGCTTGCCCGCTCACCTGGGAGCGCTTCTCCGTTACCTGCCTGCTTGCCAGCCCGGAGGCTCCATTGTCACGTGCTGTGACCACCAGCTATCTCAGAGACTCTTGCCCGCTCACCTGGGAGCGCATCTCCGTTACCTGCCTGCTTGCCAGCCCGGAGGTCCCGTTGTCACGTGCGGTGACCACCAGCTATTCCAGAGACTCTTGCCCGCTCACCTGGGAGCGCTTCTCCGTTACCTGCCTGCCTGCCAGCCCGGAGGCTCCGCCGTCACGTGCCGTGACCACCTGCTATTCCAGAGACTCTCGCTTGCTCACCTGGGAGCACCCATCTACCATCTGCCTGCTAGCCTACCCGGAGGCTCTGCCATCACAGGTCGTACCTACCCCTTTCCCAGAGACTGCCCTGATCACTTGCCGTATCTCCCTGTCCGTTCACCCAGAGACTGCCCTGATCACTTGCCGTATCTCCCTGTCCGTTCATCCAGAGACTGCCACCCGCTCCCTTACAAGGGCCGCCCCCTTGTATAGTAGCTCAGAGGTTCCGCCTCCCGGACCCGTTACAAAATGCTTAAGCAGGTCCTCCATTTTTTTCCGGCGTCACTTCCTAGCTTACGGCCGCCTTCACCCAGGACATGCAGCGCCTCTTATAACAGTCACTTGTGTTCGCTGGGAATGCTGCCCGCACTTCTAACACCAACTATGTTAGATCAGCTAACTCGGCTTCGCATTGAGGTATACACGGAACACTGTCTCTTTAAATTTTCAGTTGGTTTATTGTGCAGCATAAACCAATAAAAAGTTAATGGAAAATAAACATAGCCCATTGGGCCTAACAGCAAACAAAAATAGGGAAAGAGTCCAGCAAAGTCCTTGCACCGACCGGGGTCCGGCCACTCCAAGTTAGCAAAAACCACACGGTTCAGGTTCAGCAGGAACAAGCATACGCTCCTCTCTCTGGGGCTGGCCTCCAGATACTGACCGCCTCCTGAGTCAAAAGGCTGGCTTTTTATAGCCCCTAAATCACGCCCTGGAGTGGAAATAGGGTGGATAGCTTCCTTCCCAGCACTTAGCTGTCCATCTGTAAAGCATGCCCTTTTAACTCTGGCAATTAACCCTTTCTGCACTTAACATGTAGGAGAAACCTCCATGTTTTAGGTCCGGCCACTCTGGGTTAGCAAAAACCACACGGTTCCGGTTCAGGTTCAGCAGAAACAAACACACGCTCCTCTCTCTGGAGCTGGCCTCCTGATACTGACCGCCTCCTGAGTCAAAAAGGCTGGCTTTTTATAGCCCCTAAACCACGCCCTGGTGTGGAGATAGGGTGGATAGATTATATACACACACACAGGTGATTCTCACAAAATTAGAACATGATCAAAAAGTTAGTTTATTTCAGTTCTTCAATACAAAAAGTGAAACTTATATATTATATAGAGTCATTACAAACAGAGTGATCTATTTCAAGTGTTTATTTCTGTTAATGTTGATGATTATGTCTTACAGCCAATGAAAACACAAAAGTCATTATCTCAGTAAATTAGAATGTTTTATAACAACAGCTTGAAAAATTATTTTAAAATCTGAAATGTTGGCCTACTGAAATGTATGTTCAGTAAATGCTCTCAATACTTGGTCGGGGCTCCTTTTGCGTCAATTACTGCATCAATGCGGCGTGGCATGGAGGCGATCAGCCTGTGGCACTGCTGAGGTGTTATGGAAGCCCAGGTTGCTTTGATAGCAGCCTTCAGCTCGTCTGCATTGTTGGGTCTGGTGTCTCTCATCTTCCTCTTGACAATACCCCATCGATTCTCTATGGGGTTAAGGTCAGGCAAGTTTGCTGGCCAATCAAGCACAGTGATATTGTTGTTTTGTAAATCAGGTATTGGCAATTTTGGCAGTGTGGACAGGTGCCAAGTCCTGCTGGAGAATGACATTTCCATCTCCAAAAAGCTTGTTGGCAGAGGGAAGCATGAAGTGCTCTAAAATTTCCTGGTAAACGGCTGCGCTGACTTTGGTCTTGATAAAACACCAAACCATCACTGATTGTGGAAACTACACGATAGACCTCAAGCAGCTTGGATTGTGGCCTCTCCACTCTTCCTCCAGACCATGGGACCTTGATTTCCAAATGAAATGCAATATTTACTTTCATCTGAAAACAACACCTTGGGCCACTGAGCAACAGTCCAGGTCTTTTTTTCCTTGCCCCAGGTAAGACGCTTCTGGCGTTGTCCATTGGTCATGAGTGGCTTGACACAAGGAATGCGACACTTGAAGCCCATGTCCTGGATACGTCTGTGTGTGGTGGCTCTTGAAGCAATAACTCCAGCAGCAGTCCACTCCTTGTGAATCTCTCCCAAATTTTTGAATGGCATTTTCTTAACAATCCTTTCAAGGCTGCGGTTATCCCGGTTGCTTGTGCACCTTTTTCTACCACACTTTTTCCTTCCACTCAACTTTCCATTAATATGCATCGATACAGCACTCTGTGAATAGCCAGCTTCTTTAACAATGACCTTTTGTGGCTTACCCTCCTTGTGGAGTGTGTCAATGACTGCCTTCTGGACATCTGTCAAGTCAGCTGTCTTTCCCATGATTAAGGAGCCTACTGAAACAAACTAAGGGACATTTTAAACGCATCGGAAGCCTTTGCAGGTGTTTTTTGTTAATTATTCTAATTTACTGAGATAATGACTTTTGTGTTTTCATTGGCTGTAAGCCATAATCCTCAACATTAACAGAAATAAACACTTGAAATAGATCACTCTGTTTGTAATGACTCTATATAATATATGTGTTTCACTTTTTGTATTGAAGAACTGAAATAAATTAACTTTTTGATGATATTCTAATTTTGTGAGAAGCACTTGTATATATACAGTATATAGGTGTGTCCCTATAGTTATAGTTCTCGATGATTGCTATTGTCCCTCTATTGTCTGCACCGTTGCATCCAAATAACCTGTTCACAAAATCAAAGTGTGTCATTTTGTTGGAAGGGGTTAAACAGGCAGTTTTGATGACATCACAAAGCACATAAACATCATAGACATCATGTGACATCACAATTGGTATAGAATGTACAAAGTGTAACACCTGAGCCATCTTGTTTCATTAGAGCCTGACAGCGTGATGGGAACAAGTCCAGGTAGGGAACTCTTCAATTATGTCACTTATGACCTCACTCATACATTGTATAGAAGGGGGGCTAGTAGTGGGATTCAGTTATAATGATTCTATGATTTTAAAAAATGTTATTGACCAGATTCCAAGGGAAATGTGCACATTCAGGTGCTTTAGTAAGGCAGTGTGAGCCCGGCCTAACAGGGATTACCAATCTGGACAACCCCTTCCCTAAATGAGGACTTGCTGGTCAATCAACTGACCATCTGTCAGAGGTCTTGAAGACCCTCCGCAATCGGCTGGTTTTGCCCTCTTTGACTCCCATATACTCTAATAAAAGTATATACAAAGGGGCGGGGCAGTTGAGACCACTCCATTTGGTTCCATTTTTGGGTAACTTTGCCATTAATGTTGTCAAAACAGCGTTTTCATAATATAAATGTACTTGCAGACTGGTACAGGTCTCCATTGTCAGCTCTCTTGGTCCTGTTGGATCAGGAGTGACCAGTAACTGACGGTTTATTGTGATCAGGAATTGCAGTATGGAGTCCTGAGTTTTCCTTTAGTTCATAGAACAGTAGGTGATACGGATTAGAATAAAAGGGGGAAATGTTTAGGTTATAACGTGTGTCATGACTCAATTAAAAATGAGGCCGGTGGTTGGTTATTTGCAGCCTGTGATTTTGTTTTATTAATTCAACTCTTCCTTGTTGTTGGAAACTTGATACATAACACAGCAGTGGCAGTTATTACGACATCACAGGGCACATGACATCATAGATATCACATGACATCACAATTGGTACATAATGTGTAAGGTTCTAATCCTGAACAATCTTGTGTCCCAGAGGCAGCGGCTTGAGGAAGACAAGTCCAGGTAGGCAGCTCTTCACTGAACACTAAGGCCCCATTCACACATTATGTAGCTTTGGGGTGTTTGTGGTGAAGTATAGAACTGCACCAAAAATCTCAGCAAACATCTCTGAGTGACGTGTTCTCTCTTGTGTATCAGGATGATTCCTTAAATAGTGGCTATCATTTAATCCTCTTTTTTGTAATGATAGGTGTTATGTCAGCTGTTATGAAGCATCATCGGCTCCCGGTGTCGACCAACTGAAGCAACAACACTGCCTCCTGTGACCCCGCTCCACCGCAGTCACCCATCGGTAAGTTACCTTCAGATATTGTATATTAGATTGTAAGCTCCTAGGACAGGGTGTACATTATTCTGCATGCCCTCAGGAGCAGCCTGTATACTGTATATTAGATTGTAAGCTCCTAGGACAGGGTGTGCATTATTCTGCATGCCCTCAGGAGCTGCCTGTATATTATATATTAGATTGTAAGCTCCTAGGACAGGGTGTACATTATTCTACATGCCCTCAGGAGCAACCTGTATGTAGCGCTGGCGTCCCTGCCCTCTGCTAGGCAGGGACGCTGCTCCCCTCACCGCTCTGCTGTCAGCGCGCGCTCCGTCCCGGCGTCCTCTCCCCGCTCTGCTGGCAGCGCGCGCTCCGTCCCGGCGTCCTCCTCCTGCTCTGCTCCGTGCCCGGCGTCCTCTCCCCGCTCTGCTGTCAGCGCGCGCTCCTTCCCGGCGTCCTCCTCCCGCTCTGCTCTCAGCGCGCGCTCCTTCCCGGCCCCTGTGCTTAGGGCGCGCGCGCGCGCGCTCCCCTCCTCTTAAAGGGGCCGCGCGCGCCGTCCTAAGGAGTCCCCGGCCAATGGCCGGAGGACTTCATCATATATAAGGCACCTCCTCCAAAATGGAGGTGCCCGAGCAATGTTGTTTGCACCTGTGTCTCACCTGTGCTTCAGCCCTCAGGTCCCGTTGCCAGTTACCTGCCAGTTACCTGCCAGTTTCCTGCCAGTTTCCTGCTAGTTACCTGCCTGATTCCTGCCTGAATACTTGTTACCTGTCTGCCAGTCTGAGGTCCGACGGTCTGCCTTACTACTCCTGTCAGTCTGTCTAAAGGACCAGCCTGCCCGCTCACCTGGGAGCGCATATCAGCTACCTGCCTGCTTGCCTGAGGTCCGACGGTCTGCCTTACTACTCCGGTCAGTCTGTCTATGGACCAGCTTGCCCGCTCACCTGGGAGCGCTTCTCCGTTATCTGCCTGCTTGCCAGCCCGGAGGCTCCGTTGTCACGTGCTGTGACCACCAGCTATCTCAGAGACTCTTGCCCGCTCACCTGGGAGCGCATCTCCGTTACCTGCCTACTTGCCAGCCCGGAGGTCCCGTTGTCACGTGCGGTGACCACCAGCTATTCCAGAGACTCTTGCCCGCTCACCTGGGAGCGCTTCTCCGTTACCTACCTGCCTGCCAGCCCGGAGGTTCCGCCGTCACGTGCCGTGACCACCTGCTATTCCAGAGACTCTCGCTTGCTCACCTGGGAGCACACATCTACCATCTGCCTGCTAGCCTACCCGGAGGCTCTGCCATCACAGGTCGTACCTACCCCTTACCCAGAGACTGCCCTGATCACTTGCCGTAACTCCCTGTCCGTTCACCCAGAGACTGCCACCCGCTCCCTTACAAGGGCCGCCCCCTTGTATAATAGCTCAGAGGTTCCGCCTCCCGGACCCGTTACAGTTTGCTCGGGCCATGGAACCCGGTGGCACCCAAGCTCCCTCGCTCTCGGACCTCTGTCTTGAACTGTCCCGTCAGAAGTCCCAACAGGAGGCCATCCTGGGTCATCTGCGGAATGTTAATACTCGCCTGAACACCCTGTCTGATCCTGCAACTACGGCCAGTACCATGGTATCCTTTTCCGGACCCCGGCTCTCTGCACCTCCTCGCTTCGGAGGCGACTCCGTCCTGGCTCGGGGCTTCATAAATCAGTGCACCCTGCATTTTGAACTATTGTCCCACCAGTTTAACTCCGACCGAGCCAAAATTGCATTCATCATGTCCCATCTCACCGGGGAGGCTCTGGCCTGGCTAAATCCTCTGTGGGAGAGAGGAGACCCCCTGGTGTCCGACTTGCCTGCCTTTCTCACGGCTTTCCGGAAAGCCTTCGACGAACCCGGACGGAGGACCTCATCCGCATCATCTCTGCTACGCCTCCGTCAGGGAAGCCTCACCGTGGGTCAATATGCCATACGGTTCCGCACCCTTGCCTCGGAGCTGGCCTGGGATAACGAAGCTCTGGTATCCGTCTTCTGGGAGGGTCTGTCCGGCCGTATTAAAGATGAACTTGCTGGTCGGGACATTCCTACCACTCTCGATGACCTAATAACTCTTGCCACCCGGATTGACCTACGGTTCCAGGAACGTGCCAAAGAGGTCACCCGTGAAAAGGGGCTTCCACGTCTGGGTCCTACTTTTCTGAAACCCGTCACTCCTTCCGTTTCTCCCCAGGTACACTCTCCTGAGCCTATGCAGGTCGACCAGACCAAGATGGTCAAATCCCGTCAGGACTTTCGCCGTGCCGAGGGGAGCTGCTTCTACTGTGGCAGTAAGGAGCATCGGATCCGTGCCTGCCCGGAGAGGTCGGGAGAACGCCTGTGTCTAGGTTCGCTCAGAGGACTTGATCTAGACAAAAATAAATCCTCTCCATCCCTGCTGCTGTCTGTCTCAATCATCTGCGGGGAGAATCGTTATTCCGAACTAGCCCAACTTGACTCTGGAGCAGCCGGAAATCTTATTTCACTGTCCCTGGTGGAGAAATACCGCATCCCCACCAAACCTCTGGCTGTACCCTTGTCTGTTGTTGCCGTGGATGGGGGCCTCTTATCTCGCCCCATCCAATTCATCACCGAATCCATTACTCTGCAAGTGGGTATGCTGCATTCAGAGAGTATCTCCCTTCACGTTCTGCCTGGACTCTCTCACGCCCTCTTGCTAGGTCTGCCTTGGCTCCAGAGACATGCACCCGTGCTTGACTGGCAAACCGGAGAAGTCCTTCGCTGGGGACAAGACTGTCATAAAACCTGTCTGGTTCCCGTCCATTCCGTCCGTCCCTCTCCTATCCCAGCTAATCTACCTGGACTTCCGATTCCTTATTGGTCTTGTGCTGATGTCTTTGATATGGAGGAGGCAGAGACATTACCACCTCGTAGACCATGTGACTGCCCCATCGATCCCGCCAGAGTAATGCAGGTGGCCCCCGTGAGTCTAAATTGTCTCCCTCCTGGTAAGACGTTCGTATCGGTACCTGATCGGGAGAGGATCCTACACTGGGGTCATTCGTCTAAACTAGCTGGCCACGCCGGTCAGAAAAAGACCCTCCAGCTTATTACCCGGCACTACTGGTGGCCTAACCTGCACAAGGATGTTATGGACTTTGTTTCTGCCTGTGTGTCCTGCGCCCGCAACAAGGTTCCGAGACACCTGTCGACCGGCCGCCTTCTTCCTCTGCCAGCACCTGCTGCCCCCTGGCAGCATATAGCGATGGACTTCGTAACTGATCTGCCCGTCTCTGCCGGTTGTACGGTCATTTGGGTGGTCGCTGACCGCTTTTCCAAGATGGCTCACTTCATTCCCCTGCCAGGTCTTCCGTCTGCACCCGAGCTGGCCAGAGTCTTTATCCGCCACATCTTCCGTCTTCATGGCCTGCCCCGTCACATCGTGTCGGATCGAGGAGTACAGTTCACTTCTCGTTTCTGGAGAGCCACTTGTAAATTGCTAGACGTCACTCTGGACTTCTCCTCCGCTTACCACCCACAGTCTAATGGTCAAGTGGAGCGGATCAATCAGAACCTGACCAGTTACCTCCGGCACTTCGTTAATGCTCACCATTCTGACTGGGTGGATCTCCTGCCAAGGGCCGAATTCTCGTACAACAATCACAAGAGCGAGTCTTCCTCCATATGGGAGAGTACCCGGTCCGCACTCCTTCTGTCATCCGAGCGTATGAAAAGGCACGCAGACAAAGGACGTCTGGATCCTCCTCAATTCCGTCCTGGGGATAAAGTCTGGCTCTCGTCCAAATATGTCCGGCTCAAGATCCCTTCCTATAAGTTGGGGCCTCGGTTCATCGGCCCACTGGAGGTTATCAGTCAGATCAACCCGGTGGCCTATAAATTGAAACTCCCGGCCAACTTACGGATCCCTAACTCCTTCCATGTATCTCTCCTCAAACCTGTGGTACTTAACTCTTTTTCTAAGTCTACAGGTACGCCTCTTGCTCCGGTTTCTGCTGAGGACGAGTTTGAGGTAGAGAACATTCTTGCCACCAAAAGGGTAAGAGGAAAGACCTTTTTCTTGGTAGATTGGAGGGGGTTTGGTCCTGAGGAGAGAACGTGGGAGCCCCGGGAGAATATCCATGCCCCTCTCATCCTAGCTAAATTTCTGTCTGGCCTAAAAAAGGGGGGGCCTAAAGGGGGGGGTACTGTAGCGCTGGCGTCCCTGCCCTCTGCTAGGCAGGGACGCTGCTCCCCTCACCGCTCTGCTGTCAGCGCGCGCTCCGTCCCGGCGTCCTCTCCCCGCTCTGCTGGCAGCGCGCGCTCCGTCCCGGCGTCCTCCTCCTGCTCTGCTCCGTGCCCGGCGTCCTCTCCCCGCTCTGCTGTCAGCGCGCGCTCCTTCCCGGCGTCCTCCTCCCGCTCTGCTCTCAGCGCGCGCTCCTTCCCGGCCCCTGTGCTTAGGGCGCGCGCGCGCGCGCTCCCCTCCTCTTAAAGGGGCCGCGCGCGCCGTCCTAAGGAGTCCCCGGCCAATGGCCGGAGGACTTCATCATATATAAGGCACCTCCTCCAAAATGGAGGTGCCCGAGCAATGTTGTTTGCACCTGTGTCTCACCTGTGCTTCAGCCCTCAGGTCCCGTTGCCAGTTACCTGCCAGTTACCTGCCAGTTTCCTGCCAGTTTCCTGCTAGTTACCTGCCTGATTCCTGCCTGAATACTTGTTACCTGTCTGCCAGTCTGAGGTCCGACGGTCTGCCTTACTACTCCTGTCAGTCTGTCTAAAGGACCAGCCTGCCCGCTCACCTGGGAGCGCATATCAGCTACCTGCCTGCTTGCCTGAGGTCCGACGGTCTGCCTTACTACTCCGGTCAGTCTGTCTATGGACCAGCTTGCCCGCTCACCTGGGAGCGCTTCTCCGTTATCTGCCTGCTTGCCAGCCCGGAGGCTCCGTTGTCACGTGCTGTGACCACCAGCTATCTCAGAGACTCTTGCCCGCTCACCTGGGAGCGCATCTCCGTTACCTGCCTACTTGCCAGCCCGGAGGTCCCGTTGTCACGTGCGGTGACCACCAGCTATTCCAGAGACTCTTGCCCGCTCACCTGGGAGCGCTTCTCCGTTACCTACCTGCCTGCCAGCCCGGAGGTTCCGCCGTCACGTGCCGTGACCACCTGCTATTCCAGAGACTCTCGCTTGCTCACCTGGGAGCACACATCTACCATCTGCCTGCTAGCCTACCCGGAGGCTCTGCCATCACAGGTCGTACCTACCCCTTACCCAGAGACTGCCCTGATCACTTGCCGTAACTCCCTGTCCGTTCACCCAGAGACTGCCACCCGCTCCCTTACAAGGGCCGCCCCCTTGTATAATAGCTCAGAGGTTCCGCCTCCCGGACCCGTTACACTGTATATTATATATTAGATTGTAAGCTCCTAGCACAGGGTGTGCATTATTCTGCATACCCTCAGGAGCAGCCTGTATATTATATATTAGATTGTAAGCTCCTAGGACAGGGTGTGCATTATTCTGCATGCCCTCAGGAGCAGCCTGTATTTTATAAATTAGATTGTAAGCTCCTAAAACAGGGTGTACATTATTCTGCATGCTCTCAGGAGCAGTCTGTATACTGTATATTAGATTGCAAGCTCCTCGGACAGGGTGTGCATTATTCTGCATGCCCTCAGGAGCAGTCTGTATATTATATATTAGATTGTAAGCTCCTAGGACAGGGTGTACATTATTCTGTATGCCCTTAGGAGCAGCCTGTATATTATATATGAGATTGTAAGCTCCTAGGACAGGGTGTGCATTATTCTGTATGCACTCAGGAGCAGTCTGTATACTGTATATTAGATTGTAAGCTACTAGGA
Organism: Phyllobates terribilis; assembly: GCF_046119375.1. NCBI lineage: Eukaryota > Metazoa > Chordata > Amphibia > Anura > Dendrobatidae > Phyllobates > Phyllobates terribilis. The sequence goes on from NW_027362768.1 coordinate 21,374,009, forward strand.
CAGGGTGTACATTATTCTGTATGCCCTCGGGAGCTGCCTGTATATTATATATTAGACTGTAAACTCCTAGGAAAGGATGTACTTTATTCTGCATGCCCTCAGGAGCAGTCTGTATATTGTATATTAGATTGTAAGCTCCTAGGACAGGGTGTACATTATTCTGTATGCTCTCAGGAGCAGCCTGTATATTATATATGAGATTGTAAGCTCCTAGGACAGGGTGTACATTATTCTGTATGCACTCAGGAGCAGTCTGTATACTGTATATTATATTGTAAGCTCCTAGGACAGGGTGTACATTATTCTGTATGCCCTCAGGAGCAGTCTGTATATTGTATATTAGATTGTAAGCTCCTAGGACAGGATGTACATTATTCTGCATGCCCTCAGGAGCAGCCTGTATATTATATATTAGATTGTAAGCTCCTAGGACAGGGTGTACATTAATCTGCATCTCCTCAGGAGCAGCCTGTATATTATATTTGAGACTGTAAGCTCCTAGGACAGGGTATACAGTATTCTGTATGCCCTCAGGAGCAGCCTGTATATTATATATGAGATTGTAAACTCCTAGGACAGGGTGTACATTATTCTGCATGCCCTCAGGAGCAGTCTGTATACTGTATATTAGATTGTAAGCTCCTTGAAGCAGGGTGTACATTATTCTGCATGCTCTCAGGGGCAGCCGATATATTATATATTAGATTTTAAGCTCATAGGAACAATCTGTATACTGTATATTAGATTGTAAGCTCCTAGAAGCAGGGTGTACATTATTCTGTATGCCCTCAGGAGCAGCCTGTATATTATATATGAGATTGTAAACTCCTAGGACATGGTGTACATTATTCTGCATACCCTCTGGAGCAGTCTGTATATTAGATTGTAAGCTCCTAGGACAGGGTGTACATTATTCTGCATGCCTTCAGGAGCAGTCTGTATACTGTATATTAGATTGTAAGCTCCTAGGACAGGGTGTGAATTATTCTGCATACCCTCAGGAGCAGCCTGTATATTATATATTAGATTGTAAGCTCCTAGAACAGGGTGTACATTATTCTGCATGCCCTCAGGAGCAGCCTGTATACTGTATATTAGATTGTAAGTTCCTAGGACAGGGTGTACATTATTCTGCATGCCCTCAGGAGCAGTCTGTATACTGTATATTAGATTGTAAGCTCCTAGGACAGGGTGTGCATTATTCTGCATGCCCTCAGGAGCAGCCTGTATATTATATATTAGATTGTAAGCTCCTAGGACAGGGTGTACATTATTATGCATGCCCTCAGGAGCATCCTGTATATTATCTATTAGATTGTAAGCTCCTAGGACAGGGTGTGCATTATTCTGCATGCACTCAGGAGCAGCCTGTATATTGTATATTAGATTGTAAGCTCCTAAAACAGGGTGTACATTATTCTGCATGCTCTCAGGAGCAGTCTGTATACTGTATATTAGATTGTAATCTCCTAGGACAGGGTGTGCATTATTCTGCATGCCATGAGGAGCAGTCTGTATACTGTATATTAGATTGTAATCTCCTAGGACAGGGTGTACATTATTCTGTATGCCCTCAGGGGCAGCCTGTATGTTATATATTAGATTGTAAACTCCTAGGACAGGGTGTACATTATTCTGCATGCCCTCAGGAGCAGCCTGTATATTATATTGTAAGCTCCTAGGACAGGGTGTACATTATTCTGTATGCTCTCGGGAGCAGCCTGTATATTGTATGTTAGATTGTAAGCTCCTAGGACAGGGTGTACATTATTCTGTATGCCCTCAGGAGCAGCCTGTATGTTATATATTAGATTGTAAACTCCTAGGACAGGGTGTACATTATTCTGCATGCCCTCAGGAGCAGCCTGTATATTATATATTATATTGTAAGCTCCTAGGACTGGGTGTACATTATTCTGCATGCCCTCAGGAGCAGCCTGTATGTTATATATTAGATTGTAAACTCCTAGGACAGGGTGTACATTATTCTGCATGCCCTCAGGAGCTGCCTGTATACTGTATATTATATTGTAAGCTCCTAGGACAGGGTGTACAGTATTCTGTATGCCCTCAGGAGCAGCCTGTATATTGTGTATTAGATTGTAAGCTCTTAGGACAGGGTGTACAGTATTCTGCATGCCCTCAGGAGCAGCCTGTATATTATATATTAGATTGTAAGCTCTTAGGAAAGGGTGTACATTATTCTGTATGTCCTCAGGAGCAGTCTGTATACTGTATATTAGATTGTAAGCTCCTTGGACAGGGTGTGCATTATTCTGTATGCCCTCAGGAGCAGCCTATATGTTATATATTAGATTGTAAGCTCTTAGGACAGGGTGTACATTATTCTTCATGCCCTCAGGATCAGCCTGTATATTATATATTAGATTGTAAGTTTCTAGGACAGGGTGTACATTATTCTGCATGCCCTCAGGAGCAGCCTGTATATTATATATTAGATTGTAAGCTTCTAGGACAGGGTGTACATTATTCTGCATGCCCTCAGGAGCAGCCTGTATATTGTATATTAGATTGTAAGCTCCTAAGACAGGGTGTACAGTATTATGCATGCCCTCAGGCGCAGGCTGTATGTTATATATTAGACTGTAAGCTCCTAGGACAGGGTGTACATTATTCTGCATGCCCTCAGGAGCAGCCTGTATATTGTATATTAGATTGTAAGCTCCTAGGACAGGGTATACATTATTCTGTATACCCTCAGGAGCAGTCTGTATATTGTATATTAGATTGTAAGCTCCTTGGACAGGGTGTGCATTATTCTGCATGCCCTCAGGTGCAGCCTATATGTTATATATTAGATTGTAAGCTCCTAGGACAGGGTGTACATTATTCTGCATGCCCTCAGGAGCAGTCTGTATATTGTATATTAGATTGTAAGCTCCTAGGACAGGGTGTACAGTATTCTGCATGCCCTTAGGAGCAGCCTGTATATTATATATGAGATTGTAAGATCCTAGGACAGGGTGTACGGTATTATGTATGCCCTCAGGAGCAGCCTGTATATTAGATTGTAAGCTCCTAGGAGCAGTCTGTATACTGTATATTAGATTGTAAGCTCCTAGGACAGGGTGTACATTATTCTGCAGACCCTCAGGAGCAGCCTGTATGTTATATATTAGATTGTAAGCTCTTAGGACAGAGTGTACATTATTCTGTATGCCCTCAGGGGCAGCCTATATATTATATATTAGATTGTAAGCTCCTAGGACAGGATGTACATTATTCTGTATGCTCTCAGGGGCAGCCTGTATGTTATATATTAAATTGTAAGCTCCAAGACAGGGTGTACATTATTCTGTATGCTCTCAGGAGCAGCCTGTATATTGTATATTAGATTGTAAGCTCCTAGGACAGGGTGTACATTATTCTGTATGCCCTCAGGAGCAGCCTGTATATTGTATATTAGATTGTAAGCTCCTAGGACAGGGTGTACAGTATTCTGCATGCCCTCAGGAGCAGCCTGTATGTTATATATTAGATTGTAAGCTCCTAGGACAGGGTGTACATTATTCTGCATGCCCTCAGGAGCTGCCTGTATATTGTATATTAGATTGTAAGCTCCTAGGACAGGGCGTAGATTATTCTGTATGCCCTCAGGAGCAGCCTGTATATTATATATTAGATTGTAACCTCCTAGGACAGGGTGTACATTATTCTGCATGCCCTCAGGAGCAGCCTGTATATTGTATATTAGATCGTAAGCTCCTAGGACAGGGTGTACATTATTCTGTATGTTCTCAGGAGCAGCCTGCATGTTATATATTAGATTGTAAGCTCCTAGGACAGGGTGTACATTATTCAGTATGCCCTCAGGAGCAGCCTGTATATTATATATTAGATTTTAAGCTACTTGGACAGGGTGTACATTATTCTGCATGCCCTCAGGAGCAGTCTGTATACTGTATATTAGATTGTAAGCTCCTAGGACAGGGTGTGCATTATTCTGCATGACCTCAGGAGCATCCTGTATATTATATATTAGATTGTAAGCTCCTAGGACAGGGGTGTACAGTATTCTGCATGCCCTCAGGAGCAGCCTGTATATTGTATATTAGATTGTAAGCTCTTAGGACAGGGTGTACAGTATTCTGCATGCCCTCAGGAGCAGCCTGTATATTATATATTAGATTGTAAGCTCTTAGGAAAGGGTGTACATTATTCTGTATGTCCTCAGGAGCAGTCTGTATACTGTATATTAGATTGTAAGCTCCTTGGACAGGGTGTGCATTATTCTGTATGCCCTCAGGAGCAGCCTGTATGTTATATATTAGATTGTAAGCTCTTAGGACAGGGTGTACATTATTCTACATGCCCTCAGGAGCAGCCTGTATATTATATATTAGATTGTAAGCTTCTAGGACAGGGTGTACATTATTCTGTATGCTCTCAGGAGCAGCCTGTATATTATATATTAGAAATGTAAGCTCCTAGGACAGGGTGTATATTATTTTGCATGCCCTCAGGATCAGCCTGTATATTATATATTAGAAATGTAAGCTCCTAGGACAGGGTGTATATTATTATGCATGCCCTCAGGAGCAGCCTGTATATTATATATTAGATTGTAAGCTCCTAGGACAAGTTGTACATTATTCTGTATGCTCTCAGGAGCAGTCTGTATACTGTATATTAGATTGTAGCTCCTAGGACAGGGTGTACATTATTCTGCATGCTCTCAGGAGCAGTCTGTATACTGTATATTAGATTGTAGCTCCTAGGACAGGGTGTGCATTATTCTGTATGCTCTCAGGAGCAGCCTGTATATTATATATTAGACTGTAAGCTCCTATAACAGTGTGTGGATTATTCTGTATGCCCTCAGGAGCAGCCTGTATATTGTATATTAGATTGTAAGCTCCTAAGACAGGGTGTACAGTATTCTGCATGCCCTCAGGTGCAGGCTGTATGTTATATATTAGACTGTAAGCTCCTAGGACAGGGTGTACATTATTCTGCATGCCCTCAGGAGCAGCCTGTATATTGTATATTAGATTGTAAGCTCCTAGGACAGGGTGTACATTATTCTGTATGCACTCAGTAGCAGTCTGTATGTTATATATTAGATTGTAAGCTCCTAGGACAGGGTGTACAGTATTCTGCATGCCCTTAGGAGCAGCTTGTATATTATATATGAGATTGTAAGCTCCTAGGACAGGGTGTACGGTGTTATGTATGCCCTCAGGAGCAGCCTGTATATTAGATTGTAAGCTCCTAGGAGCAGTCTGTATACTGTATATTAGATTGTAAGCTCCTAGGACAGGGTGTACATTATTCTGTATGCTCTCAGGGGCAGCCTATATATTATATATTAGATTGTAAGCTCCTAGGACAGGATGTACATTATTCTGTATGCTCTCAGGGGCAGCCTGTATGTTATATATTAAATTGTAAGCTCCAAGACAGGGTGTGCATTATTCTGTATGCTCTCAGGAGCAGTCTGTATATTGTACATTAGATTGTAAGCTCCTAGGACAGGGTGTACATTATTCTGCATGCCCTCAGGAGCTGCCTGTATATTGTATATTAGATTGTAAGCTCCTAGGACAGGGCGTAGCTTATTCTGTATGCCCTCAGGAGCAGCCTGTATATTATATATTAGATTGTAAGCTCATAGGACAGGGTGTACATTATTCTGCATGCCCTCAGGAGCAGCCTGTATATTGTATATTAGATCGTAAGCTCCTAGGACAGGGTGTACATTATTCTGTATGTTCTCAGGAGCAGCCTGCATGTTATATATTAGATTGTAAGCTCCTAGGACAGGGTGTGCATTATTCTGTATGCCCTCAGGAGCAGTCTGTATATTATATATTAGATTTTAAGCTACTAGGACAGGGTGTACATTATTCTGCATGACCTCAGGAGCAGTCTGTATACTGCATATTAGATTGTAAGCTCCTAGCACAGGGTGTGCATTATTCTGCATGATCTCAGGAGCATCCTGTATATTATATATTAGATTGTAAGCTCCTAGGACAGGTTGTACATTATTCTGCATGCCGTCAGTAGCAGCCTGTATATTATATATTAGATTGTAAGCTCCTAGGACAGGGTGTGCATTATTCTGCATGCCCTCAGGAGCAGCCTGTATATTATATATTAGATTGTAACCTCCTAGGACAGGGTGTGCAATATTCTGCATGCCCTCAGGAGCAGCCTGTATATTATAAATTAGATTGTAATCTCCTAAAACAAGGTGTACATTATTCTGCATGCTTTCAGGAGCAGTCTGTATACTGTATATTAGATTGTAATCTCCTAGGACAGGGTGTGCATTATTCTGCATGCCATGAGGAGCAGTCTGTATACTGTATATTAGATTGTAAGCTCCTAGGACAGGGTGTGCATTAATCTGCATGCTCTCAGGAGCAGCCTGTATATTATATATTAGATAGTAAGCTCCTAGGACAGGGTGTGCATTATTCTGCATGCCCTCAGGAGCTGCCTGTATATTATATATTAGACTGTAAGCTCCGAGGACAGGGTGTGCATTATTCTGCATGCCCTCAGGAGCAGCCTGTATATTATCAATTAGATTGTAATCTCCTAAATCAAGGTGTACATTTTTCTGCATGCTTTCAGGAGCAGCCTGTATATTATATATTAGAAATGTAAGCTCCTAGGACAGGGTGTGCTTTATTTTGCATGCCCTCAGGAGCAGCCTGTATATTGTATATTAGATTGTAAGCTCCTAGGACAGGGTGTACATTATTCTGTATGCTGTCAGGAGCAGCCTGTATATTATATATTAGAAATGTAAGCTCCTAGGACAGGGTGTGCTTTATTTTGCATGCCCTCAGGAGCAGCCTGTATATTGTATATTAGATTGTAAGCTCATAGGACAGGGTGTACATTATTCTGCATCTCCTCAGGAGCAGCCTGTATATTATATTTGAGACTGTAAGCTCCTAGGACAGGGTGCACATTATTCTGCATGCCCTCAGGTGCAGCCTGTATATTATATATGAGATTGTAAGCTCCTAGGACAGGGTGTACAATATTCTGCATGCTCTCAGGGGCAGCCTGTATATTATATATTAGATTGTAAGCTCCTAGGACAGGGTGTACATTATTCTGTATGCTCTCAGGAGCAGCCTGTATGTTGTATATTAGACTGTAAGCTCCTAGGACATGGTGTAGATTATTCTGCATGCTCTCAGTAGCAGCCTGTATATTAGATTGTAAGCTCCTAGGACAGGGTGTACATTATTCTGTATGCTCTCAGGAGCAGCCTGTATATTATATATTAGAAATGTAAGCTCCTAGGACAGGGTGTACATTATTCTGCATGCCCTCAGTAGCACCCTGTTTATTATATATTAGATTGTAAGCTCCTAGGACTGGGTGTGCATTATTCTGCATGCCGTCAGTAGCAGCCTGTATATTATATATTAGATTGTAAGCTCCTAGGACAGGGTGTACAGTATTCTCCATGCTCTCAGGGGCAGCCTATATATTATATAGTAGATTGTAAGCTCCTAGGACAGGGTGTACATTATTCTGCATGCCTTCAGGAGCAGCCTGTATATTATATATTAGATTGTAAGCTCCTAGGACAGGGTGTACAGTATTCTGCATGCTCTCAGGGGCAGCCTATATATTATATAGTAGATTGTAAGCTCCTAGGACAGGGTGTACATTATTCTGTATGCTCTCAGGAGCAGCCTGTATGTTGCATATCAGACTGTAAGCTCCTAGGACATGGTGTAGATTATTTTGCATGCCCTCAGGAGCAGCCTGTATATTTTATATTAGCTTGTAAGCTCCTAAGACAGGGTGTACATTATTCAGCATGCCCTCAGGAGCAGCCTGTATATTATATATTAGACTGTAAGCTCCTAGGACAGGGTGTGCATTATTCTGCATGCCCTCTGGAGCAGTCTGTATATTATATATTAGATTGTAAGCTCCTAGGACAGGGTGTACAGTTTTCTGTATGCCCTCAGGAGCAGCCTGTATATTGTATATTAGATTGTAAGCTCCAAGGACAGGGTGTACATTATTCTGCATGCCCTCAGGAGCAGACTGTATATTATATATTAGACTGTAAGCTTCTATGACAGTGTGTGGATTATTCTGTATGCCCTCAGGAGCAGCCTGTATATTATATATTAGATTATAAGCTCCTAGGACAGGGTGTACATTATTCTGCATGCCCTCAGGAGCAGCCTGTATATTATTTATTAGATTGTAAGCTCCTAGGACATAGTGTACATTATTCTGTATGTTCTCAGGAGCAGCCTGTATGTTATATATTAGATTGTAAGCTCCTAGGACAGGGTGTACATTATTCTGTATGCCCTCAGGAGCAGCCTGTATATTATATATTAGATTTTAAGCTACTAGGACAGGGTGTACATTATTCTGCATGCCCTCAGGAGCAGCCTGTATACTGTATATTAGATTGTAAGCTCCTAGGACAGGGTGTACATTATTCTGCATGCCCTCAGGAGCAGTCTGTATATTATATATTAGATTATAAGCTCCTAGGACAGGGTGTACGGTATTTTGTATGCCCTCAGGAGCAGCCTGTATATTATATATTAGATTATAAGCTCTTAGGACAGGGTGTGCATTATTTTGCATGACCTCAGGAGCATCCTGTATATTATATATTAGATTGTAAGCTCCTAGGACAGGGTGTACATTATTCTGCATGCTGTCAGTAGCAGCCTGTATATTATATATTAGATTGTAAGCTCCTAGGACAGGGTGTGCATTATTCTGCATGCCCTCAGGAGCAGCCTGTATATTATATATTAGATTGTAAGCTCCTAGGACAGGGTGTGCATTATTCTGCATGCCCTCAGGAGCAGCCTGTATATTATAAATTAGATTGTAATCTCCTAAGTCAAGGTGTACATTATTCTGCATGCCCTCAGGAGCAGCCTGTATATTATATATTAGGTTGTAAGCTCCTAGGACAGGGTGTACAGTTTTCTGTATGCCCTCAAGAGCAGCCTGTATATTGTATATTAGATTGTAAGCTCCTAGAACAGGGTGTACATTATTCTGCATGCCCTCAGGAGCAGTCTGTATATTATATATTAGATTGTAAGCTCCTAGGACAGAGTGTACATTATTCTGCATACCCTCAGGAGCAACCTGTATATTTTATATTAGATTGTAAGCTCCTAGGACAGGGTGTACATTATTCTGTATGCCCTCAGGAGCAGTCTGTATACTGTATATTAGATTGTAATCTCCTATGACAGTGTGTGGATTATTCTGTATGCCCTCAGGAACAGCCTGTATGTTGTATATTAGATTGTAAGCTCCTAGGACAGGGTGTACATTATTCTGCATACCCTCAGGAGCAGCCTGTATATTGTATATTAGATTGTAAGCTCCTAGGATACAGTGTACATTATTCTGCATGCCCTCAGGAGCAGCCTGTATATTGTATATTAGATAGTAAGCTCCTAGGACAGGGTGTATATTATTCTGTAAGCTCTCAGGAGCAGCCTGTATATTATATATTAGAAATGTAAGCTCCTAGGACAGGGTGTGCTTTATTTTGCATGCCCTCAGGAGCAGCCTGTATATTGTATATTAGATTGTAAGCTCATAGGACAGGGTGTACATTATTCTGCATCTCCCCAGGAGCAGCCTGTATATTATATTTGAGACTGTAAGCTCCTAGGACAGGGTGTACATTATTCTGCATGCCCTCAGGTGCAGCCTGTATATTATATATGAGATTGTAAGCTCCTAGGACAGGGTGTACAGTATTCTGCATGCTCTCAGGGGCAGCCTGTATATTATATATTAGATTGTAAGCTCCTAGGACAGGGTGTACATTATTCTGTATGCTCTCAGGAGCAGCCCGTATGTTGTATGTTAGACTGTAAGCTACTAGGACAGGGTGTACATTATTCTGTATGCCCTCAGGAGCAGTCTGTATACTGTATATTAGATTGTAATCTCCTATGACCGTGTGTGGATTATTCTGTATGCCCTCAGGAACAGCCTGTATGTTGTATATTAGATTGTAAGCTCCTAGGAGAGGGTGTACATTATTCTGCATGCCCTCAGGAGCAGCTTGTATATTGTATATTAGATAGTAAGTTCCTAGGACAGGGTGTACATTATTCTGCATGCCCTCAGGAGCAGCCTGTATATTGTATATTAGATACTAAGCTCCTAGGACAGGGTGTACATTATTCTGTATGCCCTCAGGAGCAGCTTGTATAATATATATGAGATTGTAAGCTCCTAGTACAGGGTGTACATTATTCAGTATGCTCTCAGGAGAAGCCTGTATGTTATATATTAGATTGTAATTTCCTAGGACAGGGTGTACATTATTCTGTATGCCCTCAGGAGCAGCCTGTATGTAATGCACACGCCCGGACTTACTGGCGTGTGCTTGTTTATGTAGTGATTCCACTGTGCCATGAACAGGAGAGTGCCTGGAGGGGCGTAGCTAAGTATCTGCCCGATCCGACCAAGGTCGCACGACGGCATACGATGCCAGTGCACCAGGGAGGAACCCAGCAGAGGAACCAGGGTCTACTCCAGGTCAGACTCCGGACACGGCTGTTGACCCACATCGGGGAATACAGGGACAGGCAGACTAGAGCGCAGGCTGGGTAGGGTCCAGTACAGACTGGGAGACAAATTTGAAACCGCAGACGCGGTGGACAGGGCCGAGCAAAGCGAAACCGCAGACGCGGTGGACAGGGCCGAGCAAAGCGAAAACTGCAGACGCGGTGGACAGGGCCGAGCAAAGCGAAAACCGCAGACGCGGTGGACAGAGCAGAGCAAAGCGAAAACCGCAGAAGCGGCGGACAGAGCTGAGAAAAGCGAAAACCGCAGACGCGGCGGACAGAGCTGAGCAAAGCGAAAACCGCAGACGCGGCGGACAGAGCTGAGCAAAGCGAAAACCGCAGACGCGGCGGACAGAGCTGAGCAAAGCGAAAGCCGCAGACGCGGCGGACAGAGCTGAGCAAAGCGAAAGCCGCGGCGGACAGAGCTGGGCAAAGCGAAAACCGCAGACGCGGCGGACAGAGCTGGGCAAAGCGAAAACCGCAGACGCGGCGGACAGAGCTGGGCAAAGCGAAAACCGCAGACACGGCGGACAGAGCTGGGCAAAGCGAAAACCGCAGACGCGGCGGACAGAGCTGAGCAAAGCGAAAACCGCAGACGCGGCGGACAGAGCTGAGCAAAGCGAAAACCGCAGACGCGGTGGACAGAGCTGAGCAAAGCGAAAACCGCAGACGCGGTGGACAGAGCTGAGCAAAGCGAAAACCGCAGACGCGGTGGACAGAGCTGGGCAAAGCGAAAACCGCAGACGCGGTGGACAGAGCTGGGCAAAGCAAAAACCGCAGGCGCGGTGGACAGAGCTGAGCAAAGCGAAAACCGCAGACGCGGTGGACATAGCTGGGCAAAGCGAAAACTGCAGACGCGGTGGACAAGGCTCTGTTCACACAGAACAGACTAGAAGGGAAAGGCAGAACCAGATACCCACAGGGTACTTGCAGAGAAGTAGCGAGTGGACCACCAACTCACAAACGGAAGTACAGTGACAACGAGCAGGAGTTAGGTACGAGTACAGACTCTGCAGAAAAAGGAAAGGAACGGACATAGAGAAAAAACAGGTAAAAGATAGGAGAGAGTTCAGACTGGAACTGAGTGTACGGAAGAGACCGACACTGCAGCGGGATACAGGAGCGGGTCTGGGAATACGGCCCCCAGAGAGGCGGGACGAACAGGCAAGGAGCGTGTTCAGACTGGCCTGGAAATACAGCCTCCAGGAAGGCGGAACGAGTACAGACTGCAGGTTAAGGTACACAGATAGGACACAGTACAGACATGGAAACAGATACTGCAAGACAGGTAACATAGACAGAACCTGGCATGTCAAAGACAAAAGCCAACTGATAGGGCAAGATGCTCAGGCATCAGTTAATTGGGGCAGCTGGTTTAAATACCAGGTGATAGACAGCAATAGGCTGAGGACGCATAAGGGGTGTGCCTGCAGCAGGTACAAAAGGCAGGAAGTGATCAGGCGCCGCCCTTAAGCAGCAGACACAGAAGCAAACAGACAGCATGGAGGGAAGTCAGAGAGACACCCTGGACTGGAGATCAAGTGCGCTCTCTTGCACAGTGGGAGATGGACCACTATGCAAGGACGCCGCCAGGTATGTTACACTGTATACTGTATATTAGATTGTAAGCTTCTAGGACAGGGTGTGCATTATTCTGTATGCCCTCTGGAGCAGCCTGTATATTATATATTAGATTGTAAGCTCCTAGGACAGGGTTTACAGTATTCTGCATGCCCTCAGGAGCAGCCTGTATATTATATATTAGATTGTAAGCTCCTAGGACAGAGTGTACATTATTCTGTATGCCCTCTGGAGCAGCCTGTATATTATATATTAGATTGTAAGCTCCTAGGACAGGGTGTACATAATTCCGTATGCCCTAAGTAGCAGCCTGTATATTGTATATTACATTGTAAGCTCCTAGGACAGGGTGTACATTATTCTGCATGCCGTCAGTAGCAGCCTGTATATTATATATTAGATTGTAAGCTCCTAGGACAGGGTGTGCATTATTCTGCATACCCTCAGGAGCAGCCTGTATATTATATATTAGATTGTAAGCTCCTAGGACAGGGTGTGCATTATTCTGCATGCCCTCAGGAGCAGCCTGTATATTATAAATTAGATTGTAATCTCCTAAATCAAGGTGTACATTATTCTGCATGGTTCAGGAGCAGTCTGTATACTGTATATTAGATTGTAAGCTCCTAGGACAGGGTGTACATTATTCTGCATGCCCTCTGGAGCAGCCTGTATATTATATATTAGATTGTAAGCTCCTAGGACAGGGTGTACATAATTCCGTATGCCCTAAGTAGCAGCCTGTATATTGTATATTACATTGTGAGCTCCTAGGACAGGGTGTACATTATTCTGCATGCCGTCAGTAGCAGCCTGTATATTATATATTAGATTGTAAGCTCCTAGGACAGGGTGTGCATTATTCTGCATGCCCTCAGGAGCAGCCTGTATATTATATATTAGATTGTAAGCTCCTAGGACAGGGTGTGCATTATTCTGCATGCCCTCAGGAGCAGCCTGTATATTATCAATTAGATTGTAATCTCCTAAATCAAGGTGTACATTATTCTGCATGCTTTCAGGAGCAGTCTGTATACTGTATATTAGATTGTAATCTCCTAGGACAGGGTGTGCATTATTCTGCATGCCATGAGGAGCAGTCTGTATACTGTATATTAGATTGTAAGCTCCTAGGACAGGGTGTGCATTAATCTGCATGCCCTCAGGAGCAGCCTGTATATTATATATTAGATAGTAAGCTCCTAGGACAGGGTGTGCATTATTATGCATGCCCTCAGGAGCTGCCTGTATATTATATATTAAACTGTAAGCTAAGAGGACAGGGTGTACTTTATTCTGCATGCCCTCAGGAGCAGTCTGTATATTGTATATTAGATTGTAAGCTCCTAGGACAGGGTGTACATTATTCTGTATGCTCTCAGGAGCAGCCTGTGTACTGTATATTAGATTGTAAGCTTCTAGGACAGGGTTTGCATTATTCTGTATGCCCTCAGGAGCAGCCTGTATGTTATATATTAGATTGTAAGCTCCTAGCACAGGGTGTACATTATACTTTATTCCCTCAGGAACAGCCTGTATATTATATATTAGATTGTGAGCTCCTAGGACAGGGTGTACATTATTCTACATGCCCTCAGGAGCAGCCTGTATATTGTATATTAGATTGTAAGCTCCTAGGACAGGGTGTACATTATTCTGCATGCCCTCAGGAGCAGCCTGTATATTATATATTAGATTGTAAGCTCCTAGGACAGGGTGTACATTATTATGTATGCCCTCAGGAGCAGCCTGTATATTATATATTAGATTGTAAGCTTCTAGGACAGGGTGTGCATTATTCTGCATGCCCTCAGGAGCAGCCTGTATATTGTATATTAAATTGTAAGCTCCTAGGACAGGGTGTATATTATTCTGTATGCTCTCAGGAGCAGCCTGTATGTTATATATTAGATTGTAAGCTCCTAGGGCAGGGTGTACATTATTCTGTATGCTCTCAGGAGCAGCCTGTATGTTATATATTAGATTGTAAGCTTCTAGGACAGGGTGTACATTATTCTGTACGCCCTCAGGAGCAGCCTGTATATTATATATTAGATTGTAACGTCCTAGAACAGGGTGTACGGTATGCTGTATGCCCTCAGGAGCAGCCTGTATATTGTATATTAGATTATAAGCTCTAGGACAGGGTGTACATTATTCTGCATGACCTCAGTAGCAGCCTGTATATTATATATTAGATTGTAAGCTACTAGGACAGGGTGTACATTATTCTGTATGCCCTCAGGAGCAGTCTGTATACTATATATTAGATTGTAAGGTCCTAGGACAGGGTGTGCATTATTCTGTATGCTCTCAGGAGCAGCCTGTATATTATATATTAGACTGTAAGCTCCTATGACAGTGTGTGGATTATTCTGTATGCTCTCACGAGCAGCATGTATATTATATATTAGATTGTAAGCTCCTAGGACAGGGTGTACAATATTCTGTATGCCCTCAGGAGCAGCCTGTATATTATATATTAGATTGTAAGCTCCTAGGACAGGGTGTACATTATTCTGTATGCCATCAGGAGCAGCCTGTATATTATATTTTATATTGTAAGCTGCTAGGACAGGGTGTACATTATTCTGCATGGCCTCAGGAGCAGCCTGTATAGTGTATATTAGATTGTAAGCTCCTAGGACAGGGTGTGCATTATTCTGCATGCCCTCAGGAGCAATCTGTATATTATATATTAAATTGAAAGCTCCTAGGACAGGGTGTATAATATTCTGTATGCTCTCAGGAGCGGCCTGTATGTTATATTTTAGATTGTTAGCTCCTAGGACAGGTTGTACATTATTCTGTATGCTCTCAGGAGCAACCTGTATGTTATATGTTAGATTGTAAGCTCCTCGGACAGGGTGTACATTATTCTGTATGCCCTCAGGAGCAGCCTGTATATTATATATGAGATTGTAAGCTCCTAGGACAGGGTGTACGGTATTCTGTATGCCCTCAGGAGCAGCCTGTATATTGTATGTTAGACTGTAAACTCCTAGGACAGGGTGTACATTATTCTGTATGCCCTCAGGAGCAGCTTGTATTTTGTATATTAGATTGTAAGCTCCTAGGACAGGGTGTACATTATTCTGTATGCTATCAGGAGCAGCCTGTATATTATATATTAGATTGTAAGCTCCTAGGACAGGGTGTACATTATACTGTATGCCCTCAGGAGCAGCCTGTATATTATATATTAAATTGTAAGCTCCTGGGACAGGGTGTATATTATTCTGTATGCTCTCAGGAGCAGCCTGTATGTTATATATTAGATTGTAAGCTCCTAGGACAGGGTGTACATTATTCTGTATGCCCTCAGGAGCAGCCTGTATGTTATATATTAGATTGTAAGCTCCTAGGACAGGGTGTACATTATTCTGTATGCCCTCAGGAGCAGCCTGTATATTATATATTAGATTGTAACTGTTAGAACCTTGCTCTTAGGTTTTTTCCTTTGCTGGTCACATGACCTTGTTGGCCTATTTAATCCTGCTCCGCCCTTCTGGCTTTGCTGGACTTCATTGTATAACTACTTTCTAGCTAGCCTGTGCTCTGTATCTAACTCTGTTAGTTTGCTTGGTCTACGGACCTCTATGTTCTATTTATTTTGTTTGTTCGTCTGTCTGCTACTATTTCTGTTAGGAGGTGTCCCATTTTCCTCCCAGTCCTTAGTACTTGTAGGGATTCCTTCCCCACATCTATAGGTCTCCGAACAGACTAGCTTAGGACTTTAGCAGGTCTGATCGCAGGATCAGGTCCCCTGTTACATCGTAGGGATTAAGCTGAGTTCTATCGTAGGGACAGATTTCCTCTCTTTCCTTAGCTCTGGTAGCAGAACATAACAGTAAGTCCAGCCCGTAAATTCTCTAAGGAAAGAGTTTTCTGTTCCATCATGGTGTCGGTTCAGGATTTGGCTAAACACCTGCAGGGACTCTCTCTGGAGGTGGCCGAGCTCCGTCAGCACGTGAGTAACTGTCCTGGAGCACATTTCTTGGAGCCTAAGGTATGTTTGCCGGATTTATTTTTTGGTGAACACCGAGAATTTTTTTGATTTAAAAATGCTTGCTTATTGTATTTTCGTTTGAGACCCAAGTCCTCTGGGGATGAATCCCAGCGCATAGGGTTCATAATGTCACTTTTGCGCAAAGAGCCTCAGGAGTGGGCCTTTTCTTTGCAACCTAGTGATACATGCTTCAGATCAGTGGATAGTTTTTTTTCTGCTTTGGGACTATTATATGATGATCCTGACCGTGTTTCATCAGCTGAGACTGAGTTAAGACGTTTGAGACAGGGATCAGGTAATGTGGAAAAATATTGTACTCATTTCCGTCGTTGGTCTACTCAAACAGGGTGGAACGATTCTGCTCTGAAAAGTCTATTTCTTGCTGGGCTCAATGAAAGGGTTAAAGACCTGCTAATTGCTTATCCTACACCTGAAGATTTGCAACAGGCTATGCAATTAGCTATACGGGTGGATAGGAGACTGCGTGCAAGGGTTAATGAGAGCAAATCCTCTGCTATGTCAGTTTCTGGTTATGAGAATGTGTGTACTAACAGTGGTGAACCGATGGAGATTGGATTGGTGGCACCTCGCTCTCAAGAAAAAGACCGTAGATTTTCTGAAGGCTTGTGTTTCTATTGCGGAAAATCTGGTCATTTGATTAAAGGCTGTGAGCTTCGTATGAAGAAAGAAAAAAAAATGGTCAGTCATGCCCGTATTGCCTGTTTAAATTCCAAGGGTGTATTTTTAGCTGCTTCCACGATTGCTCAGGAAAAATTAATGGAATTTCGGGTGTTTGTTGATTGTGGGTCTACTCTAAATGTAATTGATGGGGGATTCTTGGAAAGACTCAATTTAAAACCCGAACCTTTATCATCCCCCATTGCTGTGGTTTCTGTGGATGGTTCCCCTTTGAAGAATATTACTCTCAAGGTCTGTGAATTTCCTCTCACTATTAATGGTGTTCACCATGAGAAATTGGATTTGGTAGTTTTGAATAACTTGCCTTCTCCAGTAATATTGGGATTGCCCTGGTTAAAATTTCACAATCCTGTACTGGATTGGTCTACCAGTGAAATTAAATCCTGGAGCCATAAATGTTATGACAAGTGTTGTAACGGGCGTATTGCAGCTTTGGATAGGGGAGAATTGCCTGTTCCTATTCAGGATTTTTGGAGAGTTTTTTCTGAGAAGGAATCGCAGGTTTTGCCTCCCCATAGAGACTATGATTGTTCTATTGAATTTGTCCCTGGAGCGACTCTTCCTAAAAGTCGTTTATTTAACCTTACTATTCCTGAGAGGAAGGCTTTGGAGGAATACATACAGACAAGTTTGGCCGCCGGTCACATTAGGCCCTCTAAGTCTCCTGTGGTGGTTGGATTTTTTTTTGTAAAAAAAAAGGACGGCGGTTTACGTCCTTGTCTGGATTTTCGTGAGATTAACAAAATTACTGTACGCAATCCTTACCCACTGCCATTGATTCCTGATCTGTTTAACCAGTTAATGGGGGCCAAGTGGTTCTCTAAAATTGACCTTAAGGGGGCATACAATCTGTTGCGCATGAAGGAGGGTGACGAATGGAAGACTGCTTTTAACACTCCTGTGGGTCATTTTGAGAATCTGGTTATGCCTTTTGGTCTTACTAATGCTCCTGCATTTTTTCAGAATCTTATTAATGACATTCTTAGACCTTTGATCGGCAAAAATGTGGTTGTGTATTTGGATGACATTTTGATTTATTCACCGGATATGAAGTCTCATTGGCGGAGCGTACGTGAGGTATTACAGTTATTAATGGACAATTCGCTTTTTGCTAAGCTGGAGAAATGTGAGTTCGCTGTACAGAGAATTAGTTTTTTGGGTTACATTATCTCCAGCGAAGGTTTTGAGATGGACCCGGTTAAAGTTCAAGCTGTACAGGAATGGCCTAGGCCTATTGGTTTGAAATCGATATAGAGGTTTTTAGGTTTCGCCAATTATTACAGAAAATTCATAAAAAATTTTTCTAGTATTGTCAAACCTCTGACCGATCTCACCAGGAAAGGTGCTGATACGGTTCAGTGGTCTTCTGAGGCCATTGAAGCTTTTGTGTATCTCAAGGAGAGGTTCACTTCTGCTCCCATCCTTATGCAGCCTGATGTGACTAAGCCGTTTTTGGTTGAGGTTGATGCTTCCTCTGTGGGGGTTGGCGCAGTATTGTCTCAGGATAACGGGGATGGATTACATCCCTGTGCCTTTTTTTCAAAAAAAATTTCGGAGACTGAACTGAATTACGATATTGGTAATCGGGAATTATTGGCTATTAAACTCGCATTTGAACACTGGCGCCACTTCTTGGAAGGTGCGGAATTTCCCGTTCAGGTTCTTACGGATCATAAAAATCTGATATATCTTGATGCTGCCAAGCGCCTGAATGCCCGTCAGGCTAGGTGGGCACTGTTTTTCTCGCGGTTTAATTTCTCTGTTACTTACATCCCTGGTACTAAGAATGTTAAGGCGGATGCCTTGTCTCGCAGTTTTTCTCCCATAGTCGGTGCTGAGAAAGAGGAGAACATTTTACAAGAAGGTGTTGTGATAGCTGCTTTGGACTCCGTTTTGGAAGATGAGATTCTTAAAGCACAGGAGAATGCCCCATCTAACACTCCTCATGGGAGGTTGTTTGTGCCTGGGACCTTTAGGAGAGATTTGTTTGTTGAGTGTCACGAATCTCGGTTGGCAGGTCATCCCGGAATCTCTGAGACCAAGAGACTGGTGGGTCGCAGTTTTTGGTGGCCTGGATGGCAGAAGGAAGTCATTAAGTGGGTGCGTCAATGTACTATATGTGCTAGATCTAAGTCCTCACATACTCCTGCTGCAGGGTTGCTTTGTCCTTTGGAGGTTCCCAGTGCTCCTTGGACACATTTGGCTATGGACTTTATATCTGACCTTCCCCCCTCTGAGGGTTTTACTGTCATCTGGGTGGTCGTGGACCGTTTTAGCAAGATGTGTCACTTGGTTCCCTTCGTCAAACTGCCCTGCGCTAAAACTCTCGCTAAGGCCTTTGTCAAGGAAATTGTCAGACTTCATGGCGTTCCTACTGACATTGTTTCTGATAGGGGTCCTCAGTTCGTGGCTCGTTTTTGGCGTGCCTTTTGTGACAGGTTGGGAGTTCATTTGTCGTTCTCGTCCGGATATCATCCTGAATCTAATGGCCAGACAGAAAGGAAAAACCAGGATGTTGAGCAGTTCTTGCGTTGTTTTGTGGCAGACAATCAAGAGGGGTGGTCTGAGTTTCTGCCACTTGCTGAATTTGCTCTTAACAACCATACATCTTCTTCTGCTGGTTGTTCGCCTTTTTTTTGTTGTTCTGGGAGACATCCGTCGTTTGGGTCGTTCTCCAAGTTGGGATCTGCCGTGCCTGAGGAGGAGAATTTTTCCGGTGATTTGGAGAGAGTTTGGACGGATGTGCGTGGTAATCTTCAGGAGGCCAACAGAAAATCTAAAGACTACTTTGATAGGAAACGACAGGAGGTTTTGTTCGCTGTTGGTGACATGGTTTGGTTGTCCTCTAGGAATCTGCGGTTGAGGATTCCTTCTAAGAAATTGGGTGCCAAGTTTGTAGGGCCCTTTAAGGTGCTTCAGGTTGTCAACCAATCTGCTGTTAAGTTGGAGGTTCCTACCTCCTGGAGAATTAATCCGGTATTTCATGTCTCTCTGTTGAAAAAAGCGGTTGTATCGGATTGTGACGCCTCTGCCTCTGTTCCTCCGGTGGTGGAGGACGGGGAATATGAAATTTCTCGCATCCTTAACTCTAGACGGTATAGAGGTAGTTTGCAGTATCTTGTGGCCTGGAAAGGTTTCGGACCCGAGGATAACTCTTGGGTGAGGTCGGATGATGTTTCCGTGTCCAGACTTATCAGAGCGTTTCACAGGAGATTTCCTGATAAGCCTGGTCCTAGGGGATCCGGAGGATCCTCTTAGAAGGGGGGGGTACTGTTAGAACCTTGCGCTTAGGTTTTTTCCTTTGCTGGTCACATGACCTTGTTGGCCTATTTAATCCTGCTCCGCCCTTCTGGCTTTGCTGGACTTCATTGTATAACTACTTTCTAGCTAGCCTGTGCTCTGTATCTAACTCTGTTAGTTTGCTTGGTCTACGGACCTCTATGTTCTATATATTTTGTTTGTTCGTCTGTCTGCTACTATTTCTGTTAGGAGGTGTCCCATTTTCCTCCCAGTCCTTAGTACTTGTAGGGATTCCTTCCCCACATCTATAGGTCTCCGTACAGACTAGCTTAGGACTTTAGCAGGTCTGATCGCAGGATCAGGTCCCCTGTTACATCGTAGGGATTAAGCTGAGTTCTATCGTAGGGACAGATCTCCTCTCTTTCCTTAGCTCTGGTAGCAGAACATAACAGTAACCTCCTATGTCAGGGTGTACATTATTCTGTATGCCCTCAGGAGCAGCCTGTATATTGTATATTAGATTGTAAGCTCCTAGGACAGGGTGTACATTATTCTGTATGCTCTCAGGAGCAGCCTATATGTTAAATATTAGATTGTAAGCTCCTAGGACAGGGTGTACATTATTCTGTATGCCCTCAGGAGCAGTCTGTATACTGTATATTAGATTGTAAGCTTCTAGGACAGGGTGTGCATTATTCTGCATGCCCTCAGGAGCAGCCTGTATATTGTATATTAAATTGTAAGCTCCTAGGACAGGGTGTATATTATTCTGTATGCTCTCAGAAGCAGCCTGTATGTTATATATTAGATTGTAAGCTCCTAGGGCAGGGTGTACATTATTCTGTATGCTCTCAGGAGCAGCCTGTATGTTATATATTAGATTGTAAGCTCCTAGGACAGGGTGTACATTATTCTGTATGCCCTCAGGTGCAGCCTGTATATTATATATTAGATGGTAACGTCCTAGAACAGGGTGTACGGTATGCTGTATGCCCTCAGGAGCAGCCTGTATATTATATATGAGATTGTAAGCTCCTAGAACAGGGTGTACGGTATTCTGTATGCCCTCAGGAGCAGCCTGTATATTGTATATTAGACTGTAAACTCCTAGGACAGGGTGTACATTATTCTGTATGCCCTCAGGAGCAGCTTGTATTTTGTATATTAGATTGTAAGCTCCTATGGCAGGGTGTACATTATTCTGTATGCTCTCAATAGCAGCCTGTATGTTATATATTAGATTGTAAGCTCCTAGGACAGGGTGTACATTATTCTGTATGCCCTCAGGAGCAGCCTGTATATTATATATTAGATTGTAAGCTCCTAGGACAGGGTGTACATTATTCTGTATGCCCTCAGGAGCAGCCTATATGTTAAATATTAGATTGTAAGCTCCTGGGACAGAGTGTACATTATTCTGTATGCTCTCAGGAGCAGCCTGTACGTTATATATTAGATTGTAAGCTCTTAGGACAGGGTGTACATTATTCTGCATGCCCTCAGGAGCAGCCTGTATATTATATATGAGATTGTAAGCTCCTAGGACAGGGTGTACGGTATTCTGTATGCCCTCAGGAGCAGCCTGTATATTGTATATTAGATTGTAAGCTCCTAGGACAGGGTGTACATTATTCTGTATGCCCTCAGGAGCAGCCTGTATATTATTTATTAGATTGTAAGCTCCTAGGACAGGGTGTACATTATTCTGTATGCCCTCAGGAGCAGCCTGTATATTATATATTATATTGTAAGCTCCTAGGACAGGGTGTACATTATTCTGCATGCCCTCAGGAGCAACCTGTATAGTGTATATTAGATTGTAAGCTCCTAGGACAGGGTGTGCATTATTCTGCATGCCTTCAGGAGCAATCTGTATATTATATATTAAATTGAAAGCTCCTCGGACAGGGTGTACATTATTCTGTATGCCCTCAGGAGCAGTCTGTATACTGTATATTAGATTGTAAGCTCCTAGGACAGGGTGTACATTATTCTGTATGCCCTCAGGAGCAGCCTGTATATTATATATTAGATTGTAAGCTTCTAGGACAGGGTGTGCATTATTCTGCATGCCGTCAGGAGCAGCCTGTATATTGTATATGTTAGAACCTTGCTCTTAGGTTTTTTCCTTTGCTGGTCACATGACCTTGTTGGCCTATTTAATCCTGCTCCGCCCTTCTGGCTTTGCTGGACTTCATTGTATAACTACTTTCTAGCTAGCCTGTGCTCTGTATCTAACTCTGTTAGTTTGCTTGGTCTACGGACCTCTATGTTCTATATATTTTGTTTGTTCGTCTGTCTGCTACTATTTCTGTTAGGAGGTGTCCCATTTTCCTCCCAGTCCTTAGTACTTGTAGGGATTCCTTCCCCACATCTATAGGTCTCCGTACAGACTAGCTTAGGACTTTAGCAGGTCTGATCGCAGGATCAGGTTCCCTGTTACATCGTAGGGATTCAGCTGAGTTCTATCGTAGGGACATATCTCCTCTCTTTCCTTAGCTCTGGTAGTAGAACATAACAGTAAGTCCAGCCTGCAAATTCTCTAAGGAAAGATTTTTCTGTTCCATCATGGTGTCGGTTCAGGATTTGGCTCATCGTCTGCAGGGACTCTCTCTGGAGGTGGCCAGGCTCCGTCAGCACGTGAGTAACTGTCCTGCACATTTCTTGGAGCCTAAGGTATGTTTGCCGGATTTATTTTTTGGTGAACACCGAGAATTTTTTTCATTTAAAAATGCTTGCTTATTGTATTTTCGTTTGAGACCCAAGTCCTCTGGGGATGAATCCCAGCGCATAGGGTTCATAATGTCACTTTTGCGCAAAGAGCCTCAGGAGTGGGCCTTTTCTTTGCAACCTAGTGATACATGCTTCAGATCAGTGGATAGTTTTTTTTCTGCTTTGGGACTATTATATGATGATCCTGACCGTGTCGCATCAGCTGAGACTGAGTTGAGACGTTTGAAACAGGGATCAGGTAATGTGGAAAAATATTGTACTCATTTCCGTCGTTGGTCTACTCAAACAGGGTGGAACGATTCTGCTCTGAAAAGTCTATTTCTTGCTGGGCTCAATGAAAGGGTTAAAGACCTGCTAATTGCTTATTCTACACCTGAAGATTTGCAACAGGCTATGCAATTAGCTATACGGGTGGATAGGAGACTGCGTGCAAGGGTTAATGAGAGCAAATCCTCTGCTATTTCAGTTTCTGGTTATGAGAATGTGTGTACTAACAGTGGTGAACCGATGGAGATTGGATCGGTGGCACCTCGCTCTCAAGAAAAAGACCGTCGATTTTCTGAAGGCTTGTGTTTCTATTGCGGAAAATCTGGACATTTGATTAAAGGCTGTGAGCTTCGTATGAAGAAAGAAAAAAAAATGGTCAGTCATGCCCGTATTGCCTGTTTAAATTCCAAGGGTGTATTTTTAGCTGCTTCCACGATTGCTCAGGAAAAATTAATGGAATTTCGGGTGTTTGTTGATTGTGGGTCTACTCTGAATGTAATTGATGGGGGATTCTTGGAAAGACTCAATTTAAAACCCGAACCTTTATCATCCCCCATTGCTGTGGTTTCTGTGGATGGTTCCCCTTTGAAGAATATTACTCTCAAGGTCTGTGAATTTCCTCTCACTATTAATGGTGTTCACCATGAGAAATTGGATTTGGTAGTTTTGAATAACTTGCCTTCTCCAGTAATATTGGGATTGCCCTGGTTAAAATTTCACAATCCTGTACTGGATTGGTCTACCAGTGAAATTAAATCCTGGAGCCATAAATGTTATGACAAGTGTTGTAACGGGCGTATTGCAGCTGTGGATAGGGGGGAATTACCTGTTCCTATTCAGGATTTTTGGAGAGTTTTTTCTGAGAAGGAATCGCAGGTTTTGCCTCCCCATAGAGACTATGATTGTTCTATTGAATTTGTCCCTGGAGCGACTCTTCCTAAGAGTCGTTTATTTAATCTTACTATTCCTGAGAGGAAGGCTTTGGAGGAATACATACAGACAAGTTTGGCCGCCGGTCACATTAGGCCCTCTAAGTCTCCTGTGGCGGTTGGATTTTTTTTTGTAAAAAAAAAGGACGGCGGTTTACGTCCTTGTCTGGATTTTCGTGAGATTAACAAAATTACTGTACGCAATCCTTACCCACTGCCATTGATTCCTGATCTGTTTAACCAGTTAATGGGGGCCAAGTGGTTCTCTAAAATTGACCTTAAGGGGGCATACAATCTGTTGCGCATGAAGGAGGGTGACGAATGGAAGACTGCTTTTAACACTCCTGTGGGTCATTTTGAGAATCTGGTTATGCCTTTTGGTCTTACTAATGCTCCTGCATTTTTTCAGAATCTTATTAATGACATCCTTAGACCTTTGATCGGCAAAAATGTGGTTGTGTATTTGGATGACATTTTGATTTATTCGCCGGATCTGGAGTCTCATTGGCGGAGCGTACGTGAGGTATTACAGTTATTAATGGACAATTCGCTTTTTGCTAAGCTGGAGAAATGTGAGTTCGCTGTACAGAGAATTCGTTTTTTGGGTTACATTATCTCCAGCGAAGGTTTTGAGATGGACCCGGTTAAAGTTCAAGCTGTACAGGAATGGCCTAGGACTATTGGTTTGAAATCGATACAGAGGTTTTTAGGTTTCGCCAATTATTACAGAAAATTCATAAAAAAATTTTCTAGTATTGTCAAACCTCTGACCGATCTCACCAGGAAAGGTGCTGATGCGGTTCAGTGGTCTTCTGAGGCCATTGAAGCTTTTGTGTATCTCAAGGAGAGGTTCACCTCTGCTCCCATCCTTATGCAGCCTGATGTGACTAAGCCGTTTTTGGTTGAGGTTGATGCTTCCTCTGTGGGGGTTGGCGCAGTATTGTCTCAGGATAACGGGGATGGATTACATCCCTGTGCCTTTTTTTCAAAAAAATTTTCGGAGACTGAACTGAATTACGATATTGGTAATCGGGAATTATTGGCTATTAAACTCGCATTTGAACACTGGCGCCACTTCTTGGAAGGTGCGGAATTTCCCGTTCAGGTTCTTACGGATCATAAAAATCTGATATATCTTGATGCTGCCATGCGCCTGAATGCCCGTCAGGCTAGGTGGGCACTGTTTTTCTTGCGGTTTAATTTCTCCGTTACTTACATCCCTGGTACTAAGAATGTTAAGGCGGATGCCTTGTCTCGCAGATTTTCTCCCATAGTCGGTGCTGAGAAAGAGGAGAACATTTTACAAGAAGGTGTTGTGATAGCTGCTTTGGACTCTGTTTTGGAAGATGAGATTCTTAAAGCACAGGAGAATGCCCCATCTAACACTCCTCATGGGAGGTTGTTTGTGCCTGGGACCTTTAGGAGAGATTTGTTTGTTGAGTGTCACGAGTCTCGGTTGGCAGGTCATCCCGGAATCTCTGAGACCAAGAGACTGGTGGGTCGCAGTTTTTGGTGGCCTGGATGGCAGAAGGAGGTCATTAAGTGGGTGCGTCAATGTACTATATGTGCTAGATCTAAGTCCTCACATACTCCTGCTGCGGGGTTGCTTTGTCCTTTGGAGGTTCCCAGTGCTCCTTGGACACATTTGGCTATGGACTTTATAACTGACCTTCCCCCCTCTGAGGGTTTTACTGTCATCTGGGTGGTCGTGGACCGTTTTAGCAAGATGTGTCACTTGGTTCCCTTCGTCAAACTGCCCTGCGCTAAAACTCTCGCTAAGGCCTTTGTCAAGGAAATTGTCAGACTTCATGGCGTTCCTACTGACATTGTTTCTGATAGGGGTCCTCAGTTCGTGGCTCGTTTTTGGCATGCCTTTTGTGACAGGTTGGGAGTTCATTTGTCGTTCTCGTCCGGATATCATCCTGAATCTA
This sequence comes from Phyllobates terribilis, assembly GCF_046119375.1. Lineage (NCBI taxonomy): Eukaryota > Metazoa > Chordata > Amphibia > Anura > Dendrobatidae > Phyllobates > Phyllobates terribilis. The sequence goes on from NW_027362768.1 coordinate 21,399,969, forward strand.
ATGGCCAGACAGAAAGGAAAAACCAGGATGTTGAGCAGTTCTTGCGTTGTTTTGTGGCAGACAATCAAGAGGGGTGGTCTGAGTTTCTGCAACTTGCTGAATTTGCTCTGAACAATCATACATCTTCTTCTGCTGGTTGTTCGCCTTTTTTTTGTTGTTCTGGGAGACATCCGTCGTTTGGGTCGTTCTCCAAGTTGGGATCTGCCGTGCCTGAGGAGGAGAATTTTTCCGGTGATTTGGAGAGAGTTTGGACGGATGTGCGTGGTAATCTTCAGGAGGCCAACAGAAAATCTAAAGACTACTTTGATAGGAAACGACAGGAGGTTTTGTTCGCTGTTGGTGACATGGTTTGGTTGTCCTCTAGGAATCTGCGGTTGAGGATTCCTTCTAAGAAATGGGTCCCAAGTTTGTAGGGCCCTTTAAGGTGCTTCAGGTTGTCAACCAATCTGCTGTTAGGTTGGAGGTTCCTACCTCCTGGAGAATTAATCCGGTATTTCATGTCTCTCTGTTAAAAAAAGCTGTTGTGTCGGATGGTGACGCCTCTGCCTCTGTTCCTCCGGTGGTGGAGGACGGGGAATATGAAATTTCTCGCATCCTTAACTCTAGACGGTATAGAGGTAGTTTGCAGTATCTTGTGGCCTGGAAAGGTTTCGGACCCGAGGATAACTCTTGGGTGAGGTCAGATGATGTTTCCGCGTCTAGACTTATCAGAGCGTTTCACAGGAGATTTCCTGATAAGCCTGGTCCTAGGGGATCCGGAGGATCCTCTTAGAAGGGGGGGTACTGTTAGAACCTTGCTCTTAGGTTTTTTTCTTTGCTGGTCACATGACCTTGTTGGCCTATTTAATCCTGCTCCGCCCTTCTGGCTTTGCTGGACTTCATTGTATAACTACTTTCTAGCTAGCCTGTGCTCTGTATCTAACTCTGTTAGTTTGCTTGGTCTACGGACCTCTATGTTCTATATATTTTGTTTGTTCGTCTGTCTGCTACTATTTCTGTTAGGAGGTGTCCCATTTTCCTCCCAGTCCTTAGTACTTGTAGGGATTCCTTCCCCACATCTATAGGTCTCCGTACAGACTAGCTTAGGACTTTAGCAGGTCTGATCGCAGGATCAGGTTCCCTGTTACATCGTAGGGATTCAGCTGAGTTCTATCGTAGGGACATATCTCGTCTCTTTCCTTAGCTCTGGTAGCAGAACATAACAGTATATTAAATTGTAAGCTCCTAGGACAGGGTGTATATTATTCTGTATGCTCTCAGGAGCAGCCTGTATGTTATATATTAGATTGTAAGCTCCTAGGGCAGGGTGTACATTATTCTGTATGCTCTCAGGAGCAGCCTGTATGTTATATATTAGATTGTAAGCTCCTAGGACAGGGTGTACATTATTCTGTATGCCCTCAGGTGCAGCCTGTATATTATATATTAGATGGTAACGTCCTAGAACAGGGTGTACGGTATGCTGTATGCCCTCAGGAGCAGCCTGTATATTATATATGAGATTGTAAACTCCTAGGACAGGGTGTACGGTATTCTGTATGCCCTCAGGAGCAGCCTGTATATTGTATATTAGACTGTAAACTCCTAGGACAGGGTGTGCATTATTCTGTATGCCCTCAGGAGCAGCCTGTATGTTATATATTAGATTGTAAGCTCCTAGGGCAGGGTGTACATTATTCTGTATGCTCTCAGGAGCAGCCTGTATGTTATATATTAGATTGTAAACTCCTAGAACAGGGTGTACATTATTCTGTATGCCCTCAGGAGCAGCCTGTATATTATATATTAGATTGTAAGCTCCTAGGACAGGGTGTACATTATTCTGTATGCCCTCAGGAGCAGCCTGTATATTGTATATTAGATTGTAAGCTCCTAGGACAGGGTGTACATTATTCTGTATGCTCCTGGGACAGAGTGTACATTATTCTGTATGCTCTCAGGAGCAGCCTGTACGTTATATATTAGACTGTAAGCTCTTAGGACAGGGTGTACATTATTCTGCATGCCCTCAGGAGCAGCCTGTATATTGTATATTAGACTGTAAACTCCTAGGACAGGGTGTACATTATACTGTATGCCCTCAGGAGCAGCCTGTATATTATATATTAAATTGTAAGCTCCCGGGACAGGGTGTATATTATTCTGTATGCCCTCAGGAGCAGCCTGTATGTTATATATTAGATTGTAAGCTCCTAGGGCAGGGTGTACATTATTCTGTATGCTCTCAGGAGCAGCCTGTATGTTATATATTAGATTGTAAACTCCTAGAACAGGGTGTACATTATTCTGTATGCCCTCAGGAGCAGCCTGTATATTATATATTAGATTGTAAGCTCCTAGGACAGGGTGTACATTATTCTGTATGCCCTCAGGAGCAGCCTGTATATTGTATATTAGATTGTAAGCTCCTAGGACAGGGTGTACATTATTCTGTATGCTCCTGGGACAGAGTGTACATTATTCTGTATGCTCTCAAGAGCAGCCTGTACGTTATATATTAGACTGTAAGCTCTTAGGACAGGGTGTACATTATTCTGCATGCCCTCAGGAGCAGCCTATATATAATATATGAGATTGTAAGCTCCTAGGACAGGGTGTACGGTATTCTGTATGCCCTCAGGAGCAGCCTGTATATTGTATATTAGATTGTAAGCTCCTAGGACAGGGTGTACATTATTCTGTATGCCCTCAGGAGCAGCCTGTATATTATTTATTAGATTGTAAGCTCCTAGGACAGGGTGTACATTATTCTGTATGCCCTCAGGAGCAGCCTGTATATTGTATATTATATTGTAAGCTCCTAGGACAGGGTGTACATTATTCTGCATGCCCTCAGGAGCAGCCTGTATAGTGTATATTAGATTGTAAGCTCCTAGGACAGGGTGTGCATTATTCTGCATGCCTTCAGGAGCAATCTGTATATTATATATTAAATCGAAAGCTCCTAGGACAGGGTGTATAATATTCTGTATGCTCTCAGGAGCGGCCTGTATGTTATATATTAGATTGTAAGCTCCTAGGACAGGTTGTACATTATTCTGTATGCTCTCAGGAGCAACCTGTATGTTATATATTAGATTGTAAGCTCCTCGGACAGGGTGTACATTATTCTGTATGCCCTCAGGAGCAGCCTGTATATTATATATGAGATTGTAAGCTCCTAGGACAGGTTGTACCATATTCTGTATGCCCTCAGGAGCAGCCTGTATATTGTATATTAGACTGTAAACTCCTAGGACAGGGTGTACATTATTCTGTATGCCCTCAGGAGCAGCTTGTATTTTGTATATTAGATTGCAAGCTCCTAGGACAGGGTGTACATTATTCTGTATGCTATCAGGAGCAGCCTGTATATTATATATTAGATTGTAAGCTCCTAGGACAGGGTGTACATTATACTGTATGCCCTCAGGAGCAGCCTGTATATTATATATTAAATTGTAAGCTCCTGGGACAGGGTGTATATTATTCTGTATGCCCTCAGGAGCAGCCTGTATGTTATATATTAGATTGTAAGCTCCTGGGACAGAGTGTACATTATTCTGTATGCTCTCAGGAGCAGCCTATATGTTAAATATTAGATTGTAAGCTCCTGTGACAGAGTGTACATTATTCTGTATTCTCTCAGGAGCAGCCTGTATGTTATATATTAGATTGTAAGCTCTTAGGACGGGGTGTACATTATTCTGCATGCCCTCAGGAGCAGCCTGTATATTATATATGAGATTGTAAGCTCCTAGGACAGAGTGTACGGTATTCTGTATGCCCTCAGGAGCAGACTGTATATTGTATATTAGACTGTAAACTCCTAGGACAGGGTGTACATTATTCTGCATGCCCTCAGGAGCAGCCTGTATATTGTTTATTAAATTGTAAACTCCTAGGACAGGGTGTACATTATTCTTCATGCTCTCAGGAGCAGCCTGTATATTATATATTAGATTGTAAGCTCCTAGGACAGGGTGTACATTATTCTGCATGCCCTCAGGAGCAGCCTGTATATTGTATATTAGATTGTAAGCTCCTAGGACAGGGTGTACATTATTCTGCATGCCCTCAGGAGCAGCCTGTATATTATTTATTAGATTGTAAGCTCCTAGGACAGGGTGTACATTATTATGTATGCCCTCAGGAGCAGCCTGTATATTATATATTAGATTGTAAGCTTCTAGGACAGGGTGTGCATTATTCTGTATGCCCTCAGGAGCAGCCTGTATATTGTATATTAGACTGTAAACTCCTAGGACAGGGTGTACATTATACTGTATGCCCTCAGGAGCAGCCTGTATATTATATATTAAATTGTAAGCTCCCGGGACAGGGTGTATATTATTCTGTATGCCCTCAGGAGCAGCCTGTATGTTATATATTAGATTGTAAGCTCCTAGGGCAGGGTGTACATTATTCTGTATGCTCTCAGGAGCAGCCTGTATGTTATATATTAGATTGTAAACTCCTAGAACAGGGTGTACATTATTCTGTATGCCCTCAGGAGCAGCCTGTATATTATATATTAGATTGTAAGCTCCTAGGACAGGGTGTACATTATTCTGTATGCCCTCAGGAGCAGCCTGTATATTGTATATTAGATTGTAAGCTCCTAGGACAGGGTGTACATTATTCTGTATGCTCCTGGGACAGAGTGTACATTATTCTGTATGCTCTCAGGAGCAGCCTGTACGTTATATATTAGACTGTAAGCTCTTAGGACAGGGTGTACATTATTCTGCATGCCCTCAGGAGCAGCCTGTATATTATATATGAGATTGTAAGCTCCTAGGACAGGGTGTACGGTATTCTGTATGCCCTCAGGAGCAGCCTGTATATTGTATATTAGATTGTAAGCTCCTAGGACAGGGTGTACATTATTCTGTATGCCCTCAGGAGCAGCCTGTATATTATTTATTAGATTGTAAGCTCCTAGGACAGGGTGTACATTATTCTGTATGCCCTCAGGAGCAGCCTGTATATTGTATATTATATTGGAAGCTCCTAGGACAGGGTGTACATTATTCTGCATGCCCTCAGGAGCAGCCTGTATAGTGTATATTAGATTGTAAGCTCCTAGGACAGGGTGTGCATTATTCTGCATGCCTTCAGGAGCAATCTGTATATTATATATTAAATTGAAAGCTCCTAGGACAGGGTGTATAATATTCTGTATGCTCTCAGGAGCGGCCTGTATGTTATATATTAGATTGTAAGCTCCTAGGACAGGTTGTACATTATTCTGTATGCTCTCAGGAGCAACCTGTATGTTATATATTAGATTGTAAGCTCCTCGGACAGGGTGTACATTATTCTGTATGCCCTCAGGATCAGCCTGTATATTATATATGAGATTGTAAGCTCCTAGGACAGGTTGTACCGTATTCTGTATGCCCTCAGGAGCAGCCTGTATATTGTATATTAGACTGTAAACTCCTAGGACAGGGTGTACATTATTCTGTATGCCCTCAGGAGCAGCTTGTATTTTGTATATTAGATTGCAAGCTCCTAGGACAGGGTGTACATTATTGTGTATGCTATCAGGAGCAGCCTGTATATTATATATTAGATTGTAAGCTCCTAGGACAGGGTGTACATTATACTGTATGCCCTCAGGAGCAGCCTGTATATTATATATTAAATTGTAAGCTCCTGGGACAGGGTGTATATTATTCTGTATGCCCTCAGGAGCAGCCTGTATGTTATATATTAGATTGTAAGCTCCTGGGACAGAGTGTACATTATTCTGTATGCTCTCAGGAGCAGCCTATATGTTAAATATTAGATTGTAAGCTCCTGGGACAGAGTGTACATTATTCTGTATTCTCTCAGGAGCAGCCTGTATGTTATATATTAGATTGTAAGCTCTTAGGACGGGGTGTACATTATTCTGCATGCCCTCAGGAGCAGCCTGTATATTATATATGAGATTGTAAGCTCCTAGGACAGAGTGTACGGTATTCTGTATGCCCTCAGGAGCAGACTGTATATTGTATATTAGACTGTAAACTCCTAGGACAGCGTGTACATTATTCTGCATGCTCTCAGGAGCAGCCTGTATATTGTTTATTAAATTGTAAACTCCTAGGACAGGGTGTACATTATTCTTCATGCTCTCAGGAGCAGCCTGTATATTATATATTAGATTGTAAGCTCCTAGGACAGGGTGTACATTATTCTGCATGCCCTCAGGAGCAGCCTGTATATTGTATATTAGATTGTAAGCTCCTAGGACAGGGTGTACATTATTCTGCATGCCCTCAGGAGCAGCCTGTATATTATTTATTAGATTGTAAGCTCCTAGGACAGGGTGTACATTATTATGTATGCCCTCAGGAGCAGCCTGTATATTATATATTAGATTGTAAGCTTCTAGGACAGGGTGTGCATTATTCTGCATGCCCTCAGGAGCAGCCTGTATATTGTATATTAAATTGTAAGCTCCTAGGACAGGGTGTTTATTATTCTGTATGCTCTCAGGAGCTGCCTGTATGTTATATATTAGATTGTAAGCTCCTAGGGCAGGGTGTACATTATTCTGTATGCTCTCAGGAGCAGCCTGTATGTTATATATTAGATTGTAAGCTCCTAGGACAGGGTGTACATTATTCTGTATGCCCTCAGGTGCAGCCTGTATATTATATATTAGATGGTAACGTCCTAGAACAGGGTGTACGGTATGCTGTATGCCCTCAGGAGCAGCCTGTATATTGTATATTAGATTGTAAGCTCCTAGGACAGGGTGTACATTATTCTGTATGCCCTCAGGTGCAGCCTGTATATTATATATTAGATGGTAACGTCCTAGAACAGGGTGTACGGTATGCTGTATGCTCTCAGGAGCAGCCTGTATATTGTATATTAGATTATAAGCTCTAGGACAGGGTGTACATTATTCTGCATGGCCTCAGTAGCAGCCTGTATATTATATATTAGATTGTAAGCTCCTAGGACAGGGTGTACATTATTCTGTATGCCCTCAGGAGCAGTCTGTATACTATATATTAGATTGTAAGGTCCTAGGACAGGGTGTGCATTATTCTGTATGCTCCCAGGAGCAGCCTGTATATTATATATTAGACTGTAAGCTCCTATGACAGTGTGTGGATTATTCTGTATGCTCTCACGAGCAGCATGTATATTATATATTAGATTGTAAGCTCCTAGGACAGGGTGTACATTATTCTATATGCCCTCAGGAGCAGCCTGTATATTATTTATTAGATTGTAAGCTCCTAGGACAGGGTGTACATTATTCTGTATGCCCTCAGGAGCAGCCTGTATATTATATATTATATTGTAAGCTCCTAGGACAGGGTGTACATTATTCTGCATGCCCTCAGGAGCAGCCTGTATATTATATATTATATTGTAAGCTCCTAGGACAGGGTGTGCATTATTCTGCATGCCCTCAGGAGCAGCCTGTATAGTGTATATTAGATTGTAAGCTCCTAGGACAGGGTGTACATTATTCTGCATGCCCTCAGGAGCAATCTGTATATTATATATTAAATTGAAAGCTCCTAGGACAGGGTGTATAATATTCTGTATGCTCTCAGGAGCAGCCTGTATGTTATATATTAGATTGTAAGCTCCTAGGACAGGTTGTACATTATTCTGTATGCTCTCAGGAGCAACCTGTATGTTATATATTAGATTGTAAGCTCCTCGGACAGGGTGTACATTATTCTGTATGCCCTCAGGAGCAGCCTGTATATTATATATGAGATTGTAAGCTCCTAGGACAGGGTGTACGGTATTCTGTATGCCCTCAGGAGCAGCTTGTATATTGTATATTAGACTGTAAACTCCTAGGACAGGGTGTACATTATTCTGTATGCCCTCAGGAGCAGCTTGTATTTTGTATATTAGATTGTAAGCTCCTAGGACAGGGTGTACATTATTCTGTATGCTATCAGGAGCAGCCTGTATATTATATATTAGATTGTAAGCTCCTAGGACAGGGTGTACATTATACTGTATGCCCTCAGGAGCAGCCTGTATATTATATATTAAATTTTAAGCTCCTGGGACAGGGTGTATATTATTCTGTATGCTCTCAGGAGCAGCCTGTATGTTATATATTAGATTGTAAGCTCCTAGGACAGGGTGTACATTATTCTGTATGCCCTCAGGAGCAGCCTGTATATTATATATTAGATTGTAAGCTCCTAGGACAGGGTGTACGGTATTCTGTATGCCCTCAGGAGCACACTGTATATTGTATATTAGACTGTAAACTCCTAGGACAGGGTGTACATTATTCTGCATGCCCTCAGGAGCAGCCTGTATATTGTTTATTAGATTGTAAGCTCCTAGGACAGGGTGTACATTATTCTGTATGCTCTCAGGGGCAGCCTGTATGTTATATATTAGATTGTAAGCTCCTAGCACAGGGTGTATGTAGCGCCCCGAGGGCTCGGCCGCTACAGGGGTATTGTACCTCAGACCAGAGGTGTGATATTCCACTCCCAGGTAAGGATGGAGTATGGACCAGGGCTCAGTTAGCTGCATACAGCACACACACCCCATTTCCGAGGGACAGCTCAACGGTGCTCCCACTAGACAGAAGTGCAGGCACGACCGACCATGTCCCTGCTGGAGTGGGGAGGGAGGGGTGGAACACCCAGTGCTGTAGGGGCAGATAGGGGGCGGTTCCTGAGTGTAGGAAGGAGCCCATTGGTTGCTGGTCACCTGGGCTCATGGCTAGAGGGAGGTATAAAAGGTGGGCACCATCTTAGATCGAGGTTCGTTCGTTCTGTGGAAAGGAGAAGACAGGGAGCAGCAGCTCAGGCTGAGTGCTGCTCCAGAGGCAGGCCTAGGGAAGAGGCCGGAGCCTGAGAGGAGAAGGAGAAGTGGGCCTAGAGAAGAGGCCGAGGAGGAGGTGAAGGGGAGCTGAGATTCTAGCTCATCTCAGCTCCAAGAGAAAGGAACAGAAGCAGAAAGGAACTGCAAAGAAGGAGAGACAGAGAAACAGAAGGGCTCAGGAACAAGAAGGTGGAAGGGACCCTAAGAACCCACGAGAATCCAGGGTGCAGGGTCTGGCAGATTAAGGGTACCGGATCCCAAGTTGGTGGAGGAGAAACAACCCTCAGCCAAAGACCGGTTGTCGTGATCATATATTGGTGCGACACCTCATCAAACCTGCTAGGAAGGCACCATATAGGACAGCGGAGGACGGGGCCCACGTTTAACCGCACAGGTCCGCGGCAGCTGGACAAAAGTGGGTCACTGGTGAGGCAGGCCAGATAAAGGATAAAAGGGGGTCCTGTGCCATGCTCCTGAACTGCCTGGGAGTTGACCGAGCCCCACACCTGGTGGACGCAGCACGGCTCGGTCAGTCATTGCCAGCTGAAGTGACTTGGATATTAACCGTGAGTAAAGACGCTGGACTGCAGTACGTTGTCTGTGTGCTTTTTCGCTCCTCCGGCACTACCGGTACTGGGACTCTCACTACCATCACTCCCACCATCCACTACACTGCCCTGGGGCTGCACTCTTTCCGTGAGGAGTCACATCACCTCAGCTGCACCCATCATCAGCCCCAGCGGACTGCCTTGCAGCGGCGGTTCCTAATAACCGCAATCCACGGGTGGCGTAGTCGGACATTATCTAAAGCACGTAGCAGACTACCATTGGCCTGACCACCCTGAGCCGCGGGACCGGGCCGCCACTACTACTACCCCCATCGTTCCCCTATCGCCCGGATCCGTGTGCCCCACGGCCCAGGGGGCGAGTCAGCTTTGGCGTAGTCGGCAGGATCGTGACCAACCCGCCACAAACGGGTATTGCGTGCCTGAAGAGAATTACACATGTACCTTAAAAAGAAGATTCCCGCCGTCCGGAGTCGTTTCCCGCCATCCGGAGCCGATTCCCGCCATCAGACGCCATCTTGGACCGTTTCCCGCCATCTTCATCCGTCTTTCCCGCCCTGGCAGAGCGGACGCCATTATGGGCGCACCAAAAGACAGTAGGAAGCCACCTCCCATCGTGGGCCAGGTCCCAGAATGGCGCCAAAGAAGGAGCCCGCCCCCACCAGTTGTGGGTGCAGCGGTGGAGATGTCCATCAACGTGGGGGGGCTGCCCCTGAGAGTGATTGTCAGCAGAATGCCCCGTGACCACCCCCTCTGGGGGCGGAAAGAGAAGAAAACTGTGGGGCAGGGCGCGGTCTGGATGAGTCTGGCCAGGCCGCACCCGTAGATGGAGGTGGAAATCAGTGTCGGTACCCTGGTAAAGGGCCTGCTGCAAGCAACACCACCATGCAGCCTCACCGAGCTGTTAGCCCATCTCCCCAAGGAGGATCCCGAATACACACGGGCGGCGCTGGAAGAACTGGACCGGAGGATGGTCCGGGCGCAGCAAGAAGTGATCGCCGGATGGAAGAAGGAAGTAGCCCGGCGGGCTGTGATCCTGCAGCCGAAGGCGCCAGCAACAAACCGCGCACCAGCCAGTAAGGGCCGAGCGGAGGCCGAGGACGACGCCGTGGAGGAGGCCGCGACAGCAGAGACAGGTAACGGAGACGCCCCTGCACTGAATCCTAGGGTCGCCGACCTGCCCCTGCACCCCGTCGCGGAGCCCAACGCACCGGGACCCGCCGTCGACACCGTGCCCTCACCGCCATCAACCGGCCCCCAGGCCGTCGACGCTGCCAGTGAGCCCCGCCCCACGCCGTGCCCTCTGACCCCGGGCGTGCTCAGCCAGCCGCCACCGCAGGCCCGGCCGCAAGGCCCTGCACTCCCGGGCGCCGCTGTCCTGACGGAACCTCCTGCGCCAGCTGTGCCACCCTTGGGAGCAACCAGAAAACGACCAGCACGGGCCTGGTCGCAAGGTCCCGTGCCCCCGGGCGCCACCAACTCACCTGCGCCCCCTGCTGCTGCAGTATCACCACTGGGCGCGGATCTCTTTGCACAGCACACCACTCCGGATGGGCTGCCTTTCATCTGGCCCCCCGAATTCGTCAATCCCCGCTTCCGGAAGAGCCCGTCCGCGGAGATCGAAGTACCCTCTGAGCCCCTCATACCTGCTCCGGCGCCTCAGGAAATCCCCCAGCTGCCATTGGAAGATGCCCAGTTTGAATGGGACCCCACAGGGGAGGACCTGATGGGGTTCACGAAAGAAACGTGAGCGGGCGCAGCTGAGCGGCGGGAGGCCTGCCGCCAACAGCTGGAGATGTTTGAGAAGGAGCAGCGAGAGCGGCGGGTGAAGCAAGAGAAGCTGCAGGTCCAGAGCGCGGAGCAGAAAATGAAGGCGCAACGAGATCCCCGAACTGCCCGCAGACCCCGAGTCACCGGGACTGTGGTGAAGTTCCAGATGGAGCGCGGCTGGGGCTTCATCCGAGACCCCGAGACCATCAGTGACGTGTTTGTGACAAGGAGAGATGTGGAGAGTCACCTACCGGAAGGCCATCGTGGGCGGGATCTATTCCCAGGCGACGTGGTGTCTTACACCCGACACCAAGGCGTGAAGGGGTGGTACGCCCTACACGTCCGCCGAGTAGTGGAGGAGGAGGAACAGCACTACTCGGACGCTGAGTGCCAGGAGGACCCGGACGGGCCTGAAGATCCGTACGAGGAGGAAGAAGGAGCGTCGCAAAGACACCGTTACCAGTGAACGGTCAAGTGGCATTGTAAATAGTTACCCGTAAGGGTGCAAAGGAACTGTGTGGGCCTGTTACAGAGTGAAGTGTGGTCCCCGTTGGGACTGATATAGAACTGTGTGAACGTTATGCCCTATCCCCTAAGTAACCTGGCTGAGGACTGAGAGCAGCCATCCCTCTTCCCCTAACAGGCTGAGGACTGTGAGCAGCCATTCCCCCTTTTCAACCGGCCGAGGACTGGGAACGGCCAATCCCTTGTATATAGTTGCGCTTCCTAAAGCGCCCCCTACTGGTTTTATAAAAGAACTGCAACGTCTACCTCAAGACAAGTTCGCTAGAGTGTTGCACCTTTAAGAAGAATGAACACCTGGTCACAAGTTGCACCGCGACCGTGAACCAAGAATACAAGGATGTGCTTTAATTAAAAATGTTTTAGATTTTATATGCTGTTAAATAGTAATGTGAAAGTTTTCTATAATGTTTTATACAAAAGAGTTCCGGAAGTATTGAAAAAGTTTTCTATAATGTCTAGTGAAAAGAAAAGTATGTCCCATAAAGGGAACTGAACCGTATTGTCTGTTTCTAAATGTGAAAAGTTTTAAAAAAGTTTGCATGTCCTATATTTAACTGTTTTTGCTCTTTTCCAGCCCGAGGACGTGCTGTGCTTTACGAGGGGGGAATGTAGCGCCCCGAGGGCTCGGCCGCTACAGGGGTATTGCACCTCAGACCAGAGGTGTGATATTCCACTCCCAGGTAAGGATGGAGTATGGACCAGGGCTCAGTTAGCTGCATACAGCACACACACCCCATTTCCGAGGGACAGCTCAACGGTGCTCCCACTAGACAGAAGTGCAGGCACGACCGACCATGTCCCTGCTGGAGTGGGGAGGGAGGGGTGGAACACCCAGTGCTGTAGGGGCAGATAGGGGGCGGTTCCTGAGTGTAGGAAGGAGCCCATTGGTTGCTGGTCACCTGGGCTCATGGCTAGAGGGAGGTATAAAAGGTGGGCACCATCTTAGATCGAGGTTCGTTCGTTCTGTGGAGAGGAGAAGACAGGGAGCAGCAGCTCAGGCTGAGTGTTGCTCCAGAGGCAGGCCTAGGGAAGAGGCCGGAGCCTGAGAGGAGAAGGAGAAGTGGGCCTAGAGAAGAGGCCGAGGAGGAGGTGAAGGGGAGCTGAGATTCTAGCTCATCTCAGCTCCAAGAGAAAGGAACAGAAGCAGAAAGGAACTGCAAAGAAGGAGAGACAGAGAAACAGAAGGGCTCAGGAACAAGAAGGTGGAAGGGACCCTAAGAACCCACGAGAATCCAGGGTGCAGGGTCAGGCAGATTAAGGGTACCGGATCCCAAGTTGGTGGAGGAGAAACAACCCTCAGCCAAAGACCGGTCGTCGTGATCATATATTGGTGCGACACCTCATCAAACCTGCTAGGAAGGCACCATATAGGACAGCGGAGGACGGGGCCCACGTTTAACCGCACAGGTCCGCGGCAGCTGGACAAAAGTGGGTCACTGGTGAGGCAGGCCAGATAAAGGATAAAAGGGGGTCCTGTGCCATGCTCCTGAACTGCCTGGGAGTTGACCGAGCCCCACACCTGGTGGACGCAGCACGGCTCGGGCAGTCATTGCCAGCTGAAGTGACTTGGATATTAACCGTGAGTAAAGACGCTGGACTGCAGTACGTTGTCTGTGTGCTTTTTCGCTCCTCCGGCACTACCGGTACTGGGACTCGCACTACCATCACTCCCACCATCCACTACACTGCCCTGGGGCTGCACTCTTCCCGTGGGGAGTCACATCACCTCAGCTGCACCCATCATCAGCCCCAGCGGACTGCCTTGCAGCGGCAGTTCCTAATAACCGCAATCCACGGGTGGCGTAGTCGGACATTATCTAAAGCACGTAGCAGACTACCATTGGCCTGACCACCCTGAGCCGCGGGACCGGGCCGCCACTACTACTACCCCCATCGTTCCCCTATCGCCCGGATCCGCGTGCCCCACGGCCCAGGGGGCGAGTCATGTACATTATTCTGCATGCCCTCAGGAGCAGCCTGTATATTATTTATTAGATTGTAAGCTCCTAGGACAGGGTGTACATTATTATGTATGCCCTCAGGAGCAGCCTGTATATTGTATATTAAATTGTAAGCTCCTAGGACAGGGTGTATATTATTCTGTATGCTCTCAGGAGCAGCCTGTATGTTATATATTAGATTGTAAGCTCCTAGGGCAGGGTGTACATTATTCTGTATGCTCTCAAGAGCAGCCTGTATATTATATATTAGATGGTAACGTCCTAGAACAGGGTGTACGGTATGCTGCATGCCCTCAGGAGCAGCCTGTATAGTGTATATTAGATTGTAAGCTCCTAGGACAGGGTGTGCATTATTCTACATGTCCTCAGGAGCAATCTGTATATTATATATTAAATTGAAATCTCCTAGGACAGGGTGTATAATATTCTGTATGCTCTCTGGAGCAGCCTGTATGTTATATATTAGATTGTAAGCTCCTAGGACAGGTTGTACATTATTCTGTATACTCTCAGGAGCAACCTGTATGTTATATATTAGATTGTAAGCTCCTCGGACAGGGTGTACATTATTCTGTATGCCCTCAGGAGCAGCCTGTATATTATATATGAGATTGTAAACTCCTAGGACAGGGTGTACGGTATTCTGTATGCCCCCAGGAGCAGCCTGTATATTGTATATTAGACTGTAAACTCCTAGGACAGGGTGTACATTATTCTGTATGCCCTCAGGAGCAGCTTGTATTTTGTATATTAGATTGTAAGCTCCTAGAACAGGGTGTACATTATTCTGTATGCTATCAGGAGCAGCCTGTATGTTATATGTTAGATTGTAAGCTCCTAGCACAGGGTGTACATTATACTGTATGCCCTCAGGAGCAGCCTGTATATTATATATTAGATTGTAAGCTCCTAGGACAGGGTGTACATTATACTGTATGCCCTCAGGAGCAGCCTGTATATTATATATTAGATTGTAAGCTTCTAGGACAGGGTGTGCATTATTCTGTATGCCCTCAGGAGCAGCCTGTATATTATATATTAAATTGTAAGCTCCTAGGACAGGGTGTATATTATTCTGTATGCTCTGAGGAGCAGCCTGTATGTTATATATTAGATTGTAAGCTCCTAGGGCAGGGTGTACATTATTCTGTATGCTCTCAGGAGCAGCCTGTATGTTATATATTAGATTATAAGCTCCTAGGACAGGGTGTACATTATTCTGTATGCCCTCAGGAGCAGCCTGTATATTATATATTAGATTGTAAGCTCCTAGGACAGGGTGTACATTATTCTGTATGCCCTCAGGAGCAGCCTGTATATTGTATATTAGATTGTAAGCTGCTAGGACAGGGTGCACATTATTCTGTATGCCCTCAGGAGCAGCCTGTATATTGTATATTAGATTGTAAGCTCCTAGGACAGGGTGTACATTATTCTGTATGCTCTCAGGGGCAGCCTGTATGTTATATATTAGATTGTAAGCTCCTAGCACAGGGTGTACATTATACTGTATGCCCTCAGGAGCAGCCTGTATATTATATATTAGATTGTAAGCTCCTAGGACAGGGTGTACATTATTCTGCATGCCCTCAGGAGCAGCCTGTATATTGTATATTAGATTGTAAGCTCCTAGGACAGGGTGTTCATTATTCTGCATGCCCTCAGGAGCCGCCTGTATATTATACCTTAGATTGTAAGCTCCTAGGACAGGGTGTACATTATTCTGTATGCCCTCAGGAGCAGCCTGTATATTATATATTAGATTGTAAGCTTCTAGGACAGGGTGTTCATTATTCTGCATGCCCTCAGGAGCAGCCTGTATATTTTATATTAAATTGTAAGCTCCTAGGACAGGGTGTATATTATTCTGTATGCTCTCAGGAGCAGCCTGTATGTTATATATTAGATTGTAAGCTCCTAGGGCAGGGTGTACATTATTCTGTATGCTCTCAGGAGCAGCCTGTATATTATATATTAGATTGTAAGCTCCTAGGACAGGGTGTACATTATTCTGTATGCCCTCAGGAGCAGCCTGTATATTATATATTAGATTGTAACGTCCTAGAACAGGGTGTGCGGTATGCTGTATGCCCTCAGGAGCAGCCTGTATATTGTATATTAGATTGTAAGCTCCTAGGACAGGGTGTACATTATTCTGCATGCCCTCAGGAGCAGCCTGTATATTGTATATTAGATTGTAAGCTCCTAGGACAGGGTGTACATTATTCTGCATGCCCTCAGGAGCAGCCTGTATATTATATATTAGATTGTAAGCTCCTAGGACAGGGTGTACATTATTCTGTATGCCCTCAGGAGCAGCCTGTATATTATATATTAGATTGTAAGCTTCTAGGACAGGGTGTGCATTATTCTGCATGCCCTCAGGAGCAGCCTGTGTATTGTATATTAAATTGTAAGCTCCTAGGACAGGGTGTATATTATTCTGTTTGCTCTCAGGAGCAGCCTGTATGTTATATATTATATTGTAAGCTCCTAGGGCAGGGTGTACATTATTCTGTATGCTCTCAGGAGCAGCCTGTATGTTATATATTAGATTGTAAGCTCCTAGGACAGGGTGTACATTATTCTGTATGCCCTCAGGAGCAGCCTGTATATTATATATTAGATTGTAACGTCCTAGAACAGGGTGTACTGTATGTTGTATGCTCTCAGGAGCAGCCTGTATATTGTATATTAGATTGTGAGCTCCTAGGACAGGGTGTACATTATTCTGTATGCTCTCAGGAGCAGCCTGTATGTTATATATTAGATTGTAAGCTCTTAGGACAGTGTGTACATTATTCTACATGCCCTCAGGAGCAGCCTGTATATTATATATGAGATTGTAAGCTCCTAGGACAGGGTGTATGATATTCTGTATGCCCTCAGGAGCAGCCTGTATTTTGTATATTAGACTGTAAACTCCTAGGACAGGGTGTACATTATTCTTCATGACCTCAGTAGCAGCCTGTATATTATATGTTAGATTGTAAGCTCCTAGGACAGGGTGTACAGTATTCTGTATGCCCTCAGGAGCAGTCTGTATACTATATATTAGATTGTAAGGTCCTAGGACAGGGTGTGCATTATTCTGTATGCTCTCAGGAGCAGCCTGTATATTATATATTAGACTGTAAGCTCCTATGACAGTGTGTGGATTATTCTGTATGCCCTCAGGAGCAGCCTGTATATTATATATTATATTGTAAGCTCCTAGGACAGGGTGTACATTATTATGCATGCCCTCAGGAGCAGCCTGTATAGTGTATATTAGATTGTAATCTCCTAGGACAGGTTGTGCATTATTCTGCATGCCCTCAGGAGCAATCTGCATATTATATATTAAATTGAAAGCTCCTAGGACAGGGTGTATAATATTCTGTATGCTCTCAGGAGCAGCCTGTATGTTATATATTAGATTGTAAGCTCCTAGGACAGGTTGTACATTATTCTGTATGCTCTCAGGAGCAGCCTGTATGTTATATATTAGATTGTAAGCTCCTAGGACAGGGTGTACATTATTCTGCATGCCCTCAGGAGCAGCCTATATATTATATATTAGATTGTAAGCTCCTAGGACAGGGTGTACATTGTTCTGCATGCCCTCAGGAGCAGCCTGTATATTATATATGAGATTGTAAACTCCTAGGACAGGGTGTACGGTATTCTGTATGCCCTCAGGAGCAGCCTGTATATTGTATATTAGACTGTAAGCTCCTAGGACAGGGTGTACATTATTCTGCATGCCCTCAGGAGCAGCCTGTATATTGTATATTAGATTGTAAGCTCCTAGGACAGGGTGCACGGTATGCTGTATGCCCTTAGGAGCAGCCTGTATATTGTATATTAGATTGTAAGCTCCTAGGACAGGGTGTACATTATTCTGCATGCCCTCAGGAGCAGCCTGTATATTGTATATTAGATTGTAAGCTCCTAGGACAGGGTGTACAGTATTCTGTATGCCCTCAGGAGCAGTCTGTATACTATATATTAGATTGTAAGGTCCTAGGACAGGGTGTGCATTATTCTGTATGCTCTCAGGAGCAGCCTGTATATTATATATTAGACTGTAAGCTCCTATGACAGTGTGTGGATTATTCTGTATGCCCTCAGGAGCAGCCTGTATATTATATATTATATTGTAAGCTCCTAGGACAGGGTGTACATTATTATGCATGCCCTCAGGAGCAGCCTGTATAGTGTATATTAGATTGTAATCTCCTAGGACAGGTTGTGCATTATTCTGCATGCCCTCAGGAGCAATCTGCATATTATATATTAAATTGAAAGCTCCTAGGACAGGGTGTATAATATTCTGTATGCTCTCAGGAGCAGCCTGTATGTTATATATTAGATTGTAAGCTCCTAGGACAGGTTGTACATTATTCTGTATGCTCTCAGGAGCAGCCTGTATGTTATATATTAGATTGTAAGCTCCTAGGACAGGGTGTACATTATTCTGCATGCCCTCAGGAGCAGCCTATATATTATATATTAGATTGTAAGCTCCTAGGACAGGGTGTACATTGTTCTGCATGCCCTCAGGAGCAGCCTGTATATTATATATGAGATTGTAAACTCCTAGGACAGGGTGTACGGTATTCTGTATGCCCTCAGGAGCAGCCTGTATATTGTATATTAGACTGTAAGCTCCTAGGACAGGGTGTACATTATTCTGCATGCCCTCAGGAGCAGCCTGTATATTGTATATTAGATTGTAAGCTCCTAGGACAGGGTGCACGGTATGCTTTATGCCCTTAGGAGCAGCCTGTATATTGTATATTAGATTGTAAGCTCCTAGGACAGGGTGTACATTATTCTGCATGCCCTCAGGAGCAGCCTGTATATTGTATATTAGATTGTAAGCTCCTAGGACAGGGTGTACAGTATTCTGCATGCCCTCAGGAGCAGCCTGTATATTATATATTAGATTGTAAGCTCTTAGGACAGGGTGTACATTATTCTGTATGCTCTCAGGAGCAGCCTGTATATTATATATTAGACTGTAAGCTCCTGTGACAGTGTGTGGATTATTCTGTATGCTCTCAGGAGCAACATGTATATTATATATTAGATTGTAAGCTCCTAGGACAGGGTGTACATTATTCTGTATGCCCTCAGGAGCAGCCTGTATATTATATGTTAGATTGTAAGCTACTAGGACAGGGTGTACATTATTCTGCATGTCCTCAGGAGCAGCCTGTGTATTGTATATTAAATTGTAAGCTCCTAGGACAGGGTGTACATTATTCTGTATGCCCTCAGGAGCCGCCTGTATATTATATATTAGATTGTAAGCTCCTAGGACAGGGTGTACAGTATTCTGTATGTCCTCAGGAGCAGCCTGTATATTGTATATTAGATTGTAAGCTCCTAGGAAAGGGTGTACCTTATTCTGTATGCCCTGAGGACCAGCCTGTATATTATATATTAGATTGTAAGCTCCTAGGACAGGGTGTACATTATTCTGCATGCCTCAGGAGTAGCCTGTATATTGTATATTAGACTGTAAGCTCCTAGGACAGGGTGTACATTATTCTGTATGCTCTCAGGAGCAGCCTGTATGTTATATATTAGATTGTAAGCTCTTAGAACAGGGTGTAGAGTATTCTCCATGCCCTCAGGAGCAGCCTGTATGTTATATATTACATTGTAAGCTCTTAGGACAGGGTGTACATTATTCTGTATGCCCTCAGGAGCAGCCTGTATATTGTATATTAGATTGTAAGCTCCTATAACAGGGTGTGCATTGATCTGCATGCCCTCAGGAGCAGCCTGTATGTTATATATTAGATTGTAAGCTCCTAGGACAGGGTGTACATTATTCTGCATGCCCTCAGGAGCAGCCTGTATATTGTATATTAGATTTTAAGCTCCTAGGATAGGGTGTGCATTATTCTGCATGCCCTCAGGAGCAGCCTGTATATTATTTACTAGATTGTAAGCTCCTAGGACAGGGTGTGCATTATTCTGCATGCCTCAGGGGCAGTCTGTATATTATAAATTAGATTGTAATCTCCTAAAACAAGGTGTACATTATTCTGCATGCTTTCAGGAGCAGTCTGTATACTGTATATTAGATTGTAATCTCCTAGGACAGGGTGTACATTATTCTGTATGCTCTCAGGAGCAGCCTTTATATTGTATATTAGATTGTAAGCTCCTAGGACAGGGTGTACATTATTCTGTATGCCCTCAGGAGCAGCCTGTATATTATATATTAGATTTTAAGCTACTAGGACAGGGTGTACATTATTCTGCATGCCCTCAGGAGCAGCCTGTATACTGTATATTAGATTGTAAGCTCCTAGGACAGAGTGTGCATTATTCTGCATGCCCTCAGGAGCATCCTGTATATTATATATTAGATTGTAAGCTCCTTGGACAGGGTGTACATTATTCTGCATGCCGTCAGTATCAGCCTGTATATTATATATTAGATTGTAAGCTCCTAGGACAGGGTGTGCATTATTCTGCATGTCCTCAGGAGCAGCCTGTATATTATATATTATATTGTAAGCTCCTAGGACAGGGTGTGCATTATTCTGCATGCCCTCAGGAGCAGCCTGTAGATTATAAATTAGATTGCAATCTCCTAAAACAAGGTGTACACTATTCTGCATGCTTTCAGGAGTAGTCTGTATACTGTATATTAGATTGTAAGCTCCTAGGACAGGGTGTACATTATTCTGTATGCTCTCAGGAGCAGCCTGTATATTATATATTAGAAATGTAAGCTCCTAGGACAGGGTTTGCTTTATTTTGCATGCCCTCAGGAGCAGCCTGTATATTATATTTGAGACTGTTATCTCCTAGGACAGGGTGTACATTATTTTGCATCCCCTCAGGAGCAGCCTGTATGTTATATATTAGATTGTAAGCTCCTAGGACAGGGTGTACATTATTCTGCATCTCCTCAGGAGCAGCCTGTATATTATATTTGAGACTGTAAGCTCCTAGGACAGGGTGTACATTATTCTGTATGCCCTCAGGAGCAGCCTGCATACTGTATATTAGATTGTAAGCTCCTAGGACAGGGTGTACAGTATTCTATATGCCCTCAGGAGCAGCCTGTATATTATATATGAGATTGTCAGCTCTTAGGACAGGGTGTACAGTATTCTGCATGCTCTCAGGGGCAGCCTGTATATTATATATTAGATTGTAAGCTCCTAGGACAGGGTGTACATTATTCTGTATGCTCTCAGGAGCAGCCTGTATGTTGTATATTAGACTGTAAGCTCCTACAACAGGGTGTACATTATTCAGCATGCCCTCAGGAGCATCCTGTATATTATATATTTGATTGTAAGCTCCTAGGACTGGGTGTACATTATTCTGTATGCCCTCCGGAGCAGCCTGTATACTGTATATTAGATTGTAAGCTCCTAGGACAGGGTGCACATTATTCTGTATGCCCTCAGAAGCAGCCTGTTTGTTATGTATTAGATTGTAAGCTCTTAAGACAGGGTGTACAGTATTCTTCATACCCTCAGGAGCAGCCTGTATATTATATATTAGATTGTAAGCTCTTAGGACAGGGTGTACATTATTCTGTATGTCCTCAGGAGCAGTCTGTATACTGTATATTAAATTGTAATCACCTATGACAGTGTGTGGATTATTCTGTATGCCCTCAGGAACAGCCTGTATGTTGTATATTAGATTGTAAGCTCCTAGGACAGGGTGTACATTATTCTGCGTGCCCTCAGGAGCAGCCTGTATATTGTGTATTAGATTGTAAGCTCCTAGGATACAGTGTACATTATTCTGCATGCCCTCAGGAGCAGCCTGTATATTGTATATTAGATAGTAAGCTCCTAGGACAGGGTGTACATTATTCTGCATGCCCTCAGGAGCAGCCTGTATATTGTATATTAGATAGTAAGCTCCTAGGACAGGGTGTACATTATTCTGCATGCCCTCAGGAGCAGCTTGTATATTATATATGAGATTGTAAGCTCCTAGGACAGGGTGTACATTATTCTGCATGCCCTCAGGAGCAGCCTGTATATTGAATATTAGATTGTAAGTTCCTAGGACAGGGTGTGCAGTATTCTGCATGCCCTCAGGAGCAGCTTGTATATTATATATTAGATTGTAAGCTCCTAGGACAGGGTGTACATTATTTTGTATGCCCTCTGGAGCAGCCTGTATATTATATAGTAGATTGTAAGCTCCTAGGACAGGGTGTACATTATTCTGCATGCTCTCAGGAGCAGCCTGTATATTATATATTAGATTGTAAGCTCCTAGGACAGGGTGTACATTATTCTGTATGCCCTAAGGCACAGCCTGTATATTGTATTCTAGATTGTAAGCTCCTAGGACAGGGTGTGCATTATTCTGCATGCCCTCAGGAGCAGCCTGTATATTATATATTAAATTGTAAGCTCCTAGGACAGGGTGTATATTATTCTGCATGCCCTCAGGAGCAGCCTGTATATTATATATTAAATTGTAAGCTCCTAGGGCAGGGTGTACATTATTCGGTATGCTCTCAGGAGCAGCCTGTATATTGTATGTTAGATTGTAAGCTCCTAGGACAGGGTGTACATTATTCTGCATGCCCTCAGGAGCAGCCTATATATTGTATATTAGATTGTAAGCTCCTAGGACAGGGTGTACATTATTCTGCATGCCCTCAGCTGCAGCCTGTATGTTATATATTAGATTATAAGCTCTTAGGACAGGGTGTACATTATTCTGCATGGCCTCAGGAGCAGCCTGTATATTATATATGAGATTGTAAGCTCCTAGGACAGGGTGTACAGTATTCTGTATGCCCTCAGGAGCAGCCTGTATATTGTATATTAGACTGTAAGCTCCTAGGACAGGGTGTACAGTATTCTGTATGTCCTCAGGAGCAGCCTGTATATTGTATATTAGATTGTAAGCTCCTAGGACAGGGTGTACATTATTCTGTATGATCTCAGGAGCAGCCTGTATATTATATATTAGACTGTAAGCTCCTATGACAGTGTGTGGATTATTCTATGTGCCCTCAGGAGCAGCCTGTATATTATATATTAGATTGTAAGCTTCTAGGACAGGGTGTGCATTATTCTGCATGCCCTCAGGAGCAGCCTGTATATTATATATGAGATTGTAAGCTCCTAGGACAGGGTGTAAAATATTCTGTATTCTCTCAGGAGCAGCCTGTATGTTATATATTAGATTGTAAGCTCCTAGGACAGGGTTTACATTATTCTGTATGCCCTTAGGAGCAGCCTGTATATTGTATATTAGATTGTAAGCTCCTATGACAGGGTGTACAGTATTCTGCATGCCCTCAGGAACAGCCTGTATACTGTATATTAGACTGTAAGCTCCTCTGACTGTGTGTGGATTATTCTGTATGCCCTCAGGAGCAGCCTGTGTATTGTATATTACATTGTAAGCTCTTATGAAAGGCTGTACATTATTCTGTATGCCCTCAGGAGCAGCTTCTATATTGTATTATAGATTGTAAGCTCCTAGGACAGGGCGTACATTATTCTGCATGCCCTCAGGAGCAGCCTGTATATTATATATTAAATTGTAAGCTCCTAGGACAGGGTGTACATTATTCTGTATGCCCTCAGGAGCAGTCTTTATATTGTATATTAGATTGTAAGCTCCTAGGACAGGGTGTACATTATTCTGCATGCCCTCAGGAGCAGCCTGTATGTTATATATTAGATTGTAAGCTCCTGGGACAGGGTGTACATTATTCTGTATGCTTTCAGGAGCAGCCTGTATGTTATATATTAGATTGTAAGCTCCTAGGACAGGGTGTACAGTATTCTGTATGCCCTCAGGAGCAGCCTGTATATTATATATGAGATTGTAACCTCCTAGGACTGGGTTTACAGTATGCTGTATGCCCTTAGGAGCAGCCTGTATATTGTATATTATATTGTAAGTTCCTAGGACAGGGTGTACTTTATTCTGCATGCCCTCAGGAGCAGTCTGTATATTGTATATTAAATTGTAAGCTCCTAGGACAGGGTGTACATTATTCTGTATGCTCTCAGGAGCAGCCTGTATATTATCTATGAGATTGTAGGCTCCTAGGACCGCGTGTACGGTATTCTGTATGCCCTCAGGAGCAGCCTGTATATTGTATATTAGACTGTAAACTCCTAGGACAGGGTGTACATTATTCTGCATACCCTCAGGAGCAGCCTGTATATTGTATATTAGATTGTAAGCTCCTAGGACAGGGTGTACATTATTCTGTATGCTCTCAGGAGCAGCCTGTATGTTATATATTAGATTGTAAGCTCCTAGCACAGGGTGTACATTATTCTGTATGCCCTCAGGAGCAGCCTGTATACTATATATTAGATTGTAAGCTCCAAGGACAGGGTGTACATTATTCTGCATGCCCTCAGGAGCAGCCTGTATATTGTATATTAGATTGTAAGCTCCTAGGACAGGGTGTACATTATTCTGTATGCCCTCAGGAGCAGCCTGTATATTATATATTAGATTGTAAGCTCCTAGGACAGGGTGTACATTACTCTGTATGCCCTTAGGAGCAGCCTGTATATTATATATTAGATTGTAAGCTTCTAGGACAGGGTGTGCATTATTCTGCATGCCCTCAGGAGCAGCCTGTATATTGTATATTAGATTGTAAGCTCCTAGGACAGGTTGTACATTATTCTGTTTGTCCTCAGGAGCAGCCTGTATATTATATATTAAATTGTAAGCTCCTAGGACAGGGTGTAAATTATTCTGTATGCTCTCAGGAGCAGCCTGTATGTTATATATTAGATTGTAAGCTCCTAGGACAGGGTGTACCTTATTCTGTATGCTCTCAGGAGCAGCCTGTATGTTATATATTAGATTGTAAGCTCCTAGGACAGGGTGTACATTATTCTGTATGTCCTCAGGAGCAGCCTGTATACTGTATATTAGACTGTAAGCTCCTCTGACAGTGTGTGGATTATTCTGTATGCCCTCAGGAGCAGCCTGTGTATTGTATATTAGATTGTAAGCTCCTAGGACAGGTTGTACATTATTCTGCATGCCCTCAGGAGCAGCCTGTATGTTATATATTAGATTGTAAGCTCTTAGGACTGGGTGTACAGTATTCTGCATGCCCTCAGGAGCAGCCTGTATATTGTATATTAGATTGTAAGCTCCTAGGGTAGGGTGTATATTATTCTGCATGCCATCAGGAGCAGCCTGCATATTGTATATTAGATTGTAAACTCCTAGGACAGGGTGTACATTATTCTGCATGCCCTCAGGAGCAGCCTGTATATTATATATTAGACTGTAAGCTCCTATGACAGTGTGTGGATTATTCTGTATGCTCTCAGGAGCAGCATGTATATTATATATTAGATTGTAAGCTCCTAGGACAGGGTGTACATTATTCTGTATGCCCTCAGAAGCAGCCTGTATATTATATAATAGATTGTAAGCTCCTAGGACAGGGTGTACATTATTCTGCATATCCACAGGAGCAGCCTGTATATTGTATATTAAATTGTAAGCTCCTAGGACAGGGTGTACATTATTCTGCATGCCCTCAGGAGCAGCCTGTATGTTATATATTAGATTGTAAGCTCCTAGGACAAGGTGTACATTATTCTGTATGCCCTCAGGAGCAGCCTGTATATTATATATTAGATTGTAAGCTCCTAAGACAGGGTGTACATTATTCTGCATGCCCTCAGGAGCAGCCTGTATATTATATATTAGACTGTAACCTCCTAGAACAGGGTGTGCATTATTTTGCATGCCCTCAGGAGCAGCCTGTATATTATATATTAGACTGTAACCTCCTAGAACAGAGTGTACATTATTCTGCATGCCCTCAGGAGCAGCCTGTATATTGTATATTAGATTGTAAGCTCCTAGGACAGGGTGTACATTATTCTGCATGCCCTCAGGAGCAATCTGTATGTTGTATATTAGATTGTAAGCTCTTAGGACAGGGTGTATATTATTCTGCATGCCCTCAGGAGCAGCCTGTATGTAACGGGTCCGGGAGGCGGAACCTCTGAGCTATTATACAAGGGGGCGGCCCTTGTAAGGGAGCGGGTGGCAGTCTCTGGGTGAACGGACAGGAAGTTACGGCAAGTGATCAGGGCAGTCTCTGGGTAAGGGGTAGGTACGACCTGTGATGGCAGAGCCTCCGGGTAGGCTAGCAGGCAGATGGTAGATGTGTGCTCCCAGGTGAGCAAGCGAGAGTCTCTGGAATAGCAGGTGGTCACGGCACGTGACGGCGGAACCTCCGGGCTGGCAGGCAGGTAGGTAACGGAGAAGCGCTCCCAGGTGAGCGGGCAAGAGTCTCTGGAATAGCTGGTGGTCACCGCACGTGACAACGGGACCTCCGGGCTGGCAAGTAGGCAGGTAACGGAGATGCGCTCCCAGGTGAGCGGGCAAGAGTCTCTGAGATAGCTGGTGGTCACAGCACGTGACAACGGAGCCTCCGGGCTGGCAAGCAGGCAGATAACGGAGAAGCGCTCCCAGGTGAGCGGGCAAGCTGGTCCATAGACAGACTGACCGGAGTAGTAAGGCAGACCGTCGGACCTCAGGCAAGCAGGCAGGTAGCTGATATGCGCTCCCAGGTGAGCGGGCAGGCTGGTCCTTTAGACAGACTGACAGGAGTAGTAAGGCAGACCGTCGGACCTCAGACTGGCAGACAGGTGACAAGTATTCAGGCAGGAATCAGGCAGGTAACTAGCAGGAAACTGGCAGGAAACTGGCAGGTAACTGGCAGGTAACTGGCAACGGGACCTGAGGGCTTAAGCACAGGTGATACACAGGTGCAAACAACATTGCTCGGGCACCTCCATCTTGGAGGAGGTGCCTTATATATGATGAAGTCCTCCGGCCATTGGCCGGGGACTCCTTAGGACGGCGCGCACGGTCCCTTTAAGAGGAGGGGAGCGCGCGCGCGCGCGCCCTAAGCACAGGGGCCGGGAAGGAGCGCGCGCTGAGAGCAGAGCGGGAGGAGGACGCCGGGAAGGAGCGCGCGCTGACAGCAGAGCAGGAGGAGGACGCCGGGACGGAGCGCGCGCTGACAGCAGAGCGGGGAGAGGACGCCGGGCACGGAGCAGAGCGGTGAGGGGAGCAGCGTCCCTGCCTAGCAGAGGGCAGGGACGCCAGCGCTACAGTACCCCCCCCTTTAGGCCCCCCCTTTTTTAGGCCAGACAGAAATTTAGCTAGGATGAGAGGGGCATGGATGTTCTCCCGGGGCTCCCACGTTCTCTCCTCAGGACCAAACCCCTTCCAATCTACCAGAAAAAAGGTCTTTCCTCTTACCCTTTTGGTGGCAAGAATGTTCTCTACCTCAAACTCGTCCTCAGCAGAAACCGGAGCAGGAGGCGTACCTGTAGACTTGGAAAAAGAGTTAAGCACTACAGGTTTGAGGAGAGACACATGGAAGGAGTTAGGGATCCGTAAGTTGGCCGGGAGTTTCAATTTATAGGCCACCGGGTTGATCTGACTGATGACCTCCAGTGGGCCGATGAACCGAGGCCCTAACTTATAGGAAGGGATCTTGAGCCGGACATATTTGGACGAGAGCCAGACTTTATCCCCAGGGCGGAATTGAGGAGGGTCCAGACGTTTTTTGTCAGCGTGTCTTTTCATACGCTCGGATGACAGAAGGAGTGCGGACCGGGTACTCTCCCATATGGAGGAAAATTTGTTAACAAGAGATTCCGCAGCCGGATTGTCCGCCGAGGTGGAGACGGGAAACGGGATCCGAGGATGCTGACCGTAGACTATAAAAAACGGGGATTTGGAGGAAGACTCGCTCTCGTGATTGTTGTACGAGAATTCGGCCCATGGCAGGAGATCCACCCAGTCAGAATGGTGGGCATTAACGAAGTGCCGAAGGTAACTGGTCAGGTTCTGATTGATCCGCTCCACTTGACCATTAGACTGTGGGTGGTAAGCGGAGGAGAAGTCCAGGGTGACGTCCAGCAATTTACAAGTGGCTCTCCAGAAACGGGAAGTGAACTGTACCCCACGATCCGACACGATGTGACGGGGCAGGCCATGAAGACGGAAGATGTGGTGGATAAAGTCTTTATCCAGCTCGGGTGCAGACGGAAGACCTGGCAGTGGAATGAAGTGAGCCATCTTGGAGAAGCGGTCAGCGACCACCCAAATGACCGTACAACCGGCAGAGACGGGTAGATCAGTAATGAAGTCCATCGCTATATGCTGCCAGGGGGCAGCAGGTACTGGCAGAGGTAGGAGGCGGCCGGCCGGCAGGTGTCTCGGAACTTTGTTGCGGGCGCAGGACACACAGGCAGAAACAAAGTCTATTACATCCTTGTGCAGGTTAGGCCACCAGTAGTGCCGGGTAATAAGCTGGAGGGTCTTTTTCTGACCGGCGTGGCCAGCTAGTTTAGACGAATGACCCCAGTGTAGGATCTTCTCCCGATCAGGTACTGGTACGAACGTCTTACCAGGAGGAAGACGATTTAGACTCACGGGAGCCACCTGCATTACTCTGGCGGGATCGATGATATGTTTCGGATCCTCCTCGAGATCAGACACCAGAAAGGACCGAGACAAGGCGTCCGCCTTGACGTTTTTGTCAGCCGGGCGAAAATGAAGGACAAAATCAAAACGAGCAAAAAACAAGGACCACCGGGCTTGGCGCGGGTTAAGTCTCTGGGCATGCTGGAGGTAAGCCAAGTTCTTGTGGTCAGTGTAAATTATTACCGGGTGAAGAGCCCCCTCGAGCAGGTAACGCCACTCCTCCAATGCCAGTTTGATGGCCAATAACTCTCGGTCTCCTATGGAATAGTTGCGCTCAGAGGAGGAGAAGAGTTTAGAGAAGAAGCCACAAGTTACCATCCTCCCGGAAGATGATTTTTGAGTAAGTACCGCTCCGGCTCCAGAGGAGGAGGCGTCAACTTCCAGGAAGAACTGTTTGTTGCCATCTGGGCGATGCAGCACCGGGGCGGAAGAGAAGGCCTGTTTAAGGGAAAGAAAGGCCTCCTCTGCTTCGGGTGGCCACTCTTTGGGATTAGTACCTTTACGGGTGAGCGCAGAAATTGGGGCCGTCCGGGAAGAGAAGTGTGGTATGAAGAGGCGGTAGTAGTTGGCGAAGCCCAGGAATCGCTGAATGGCCTTCAACCCCTCCGGTCGGGGCCATTTCTCGATGGCAGACAGTTTCTCAGGATCCATTTGTAGGCCGGTCTGAGAGATAATGTAGCCCAGAAACGGAAGCGAGGTCTGCTCAAAGAGGCACTTCTCAAATTTAGCGTAGAGATGGTTCTGCCTTAGCCTGAGCAGGACCTGACGAACGTCCCTCCGGTGAGTCTGGAGATCCGGAGAGAAGACCAAGATGTCGTCCAGGTACACCACTACGCAGGAGTAGAGAAGGTCCCGGAAGATGTCATTGACCAACTCTTGAAAGACGGCAGGAGCGTTACAGAGACCAAAGGGCATTACCAGGTATTCATAGTGGCCGTCCCGGGTGTTGAATGCCGTCTTCCATTCATCCCCCTGACGAATACGAACCAGGTTGTACGCCCCACGAAGGTCCAGTTTGGTGAAGATCCTAGCCCCCCTCAGGCGATCAAATAATTCTGGAATGAGCGGAAGGGGGTACTTATTCTTCACCGTGATCAGGTTTAGGCCTCTATAGTCTATACAGGGACGGAGAGAGCCGTCCTTCTTTTTGACGAAAAAGAAGCCTGCTCCCGCCGGGGAGGTAGATTTCCGGATGAATCCTCTGGCCAGATTCTCCTCAATATATTCGGACATTGACCGGGTCTCAGCAGCGGATAAAGGATAGATACGCCCACGGGGAGGAGTAGTACCGGGTAGCAGATCGATGGGACAGTCGTATGGTCTATGTGGTGGTAATGTCTCTGCCTCCTTTTTATTAAAGACATCTGCATAAGACCAATAAGGAATCGGAAGTCCAGGTAGATTAGCTGGGGTAGGAGAGGGACGGACGGGATGGACGGGAACCAGGCAGGTTTTATGACAGTCTTGTCCCCAGCGAAGGACCTCTCCGGTTTGCCAGTCTAGCACGGGTGCATGTCTCTGGAGCCAGGGCAGACCTAGCAAGAGGGCGTGAGAGAGTCCAGGCAGAACATGAAAGGAGATACTTTCAGAATGCAGCATTCCCACCTGCAGGGTAATGGATTCGGTGATGAGTTGAATGGGGCGAGGTAAGAGGCCCCCATCCACGGCAGCGACAGACAAGGGTACAGCCAGAGGTTTGGTAGGGATGCGGTATTTCTCAACCAGGGACTGTGAAATAAGGTTCCCGGCTGCTCCAGAGTCAAGTTGGGCTAGTTCGAAATAACGGTTCTCCCCGTAGATGATCGAAACTGACAACAGCAGGGATGGAGAGGATTTATTCTTGTCTAGGTGGACCTCTCTGAGCGAACCTAGACACAGGCGTTTCCCGACCTCTCCGGGCAGGCACGGATCCGGTGCTCCTTACTGCCACAGTAGAAGCAGCTCCCCTCGGCACGGCGTGAGTCCAGACGGGTTTTGACCATCTTGGTCTGGTCGACCTGCATAGGCTCAGGAGAGTGTACCTGGGGAGAGATGGAGGGAATGACGGGTTTCTGGAAAGTAGGAGCTAAACGAGGAAACCTTCTCTCACGGGTGACCTCTTTGGCACGCTCCTGGAACCGTAGGTCAATCCGGGTGGCAAGGGTTATTAGATCATCGAGAGAGGTAGGAATGTCCCGACCAGCAAGTTCATCTTTAATACGACCGGACAGACCCTCCCAGAAGACGGATACCAGAGCGTCGTTATCCCAGGCCAGCTCCGAGGCAAGGGTGCGGAACCGTATGGCATATTGGCCCACGGTGAGACCCTCCTGACGGAGGCGTAGCAGAGAGGATGCGGATGAGGTCTTCCGTCCGGGTTCGTCGAAGACTTTCCGGAAAGCCGAGAGAAAAGCAGGCAAGTTGGACACCAGGGGGTCTCCTCTCTCCCATAGAGGATTTAGCCAGGCCAGGGCCTCCCCGGTGAGATGGGACATGATAAAGGCAATTTTGGCCCGGTCGGAATTAAACTGATGGGACAAAAGTTCAAAGTGCAGGGTGCACTGATTTATGAAGCCCCGAGCCTGGACGGGGTCGCCTCCAAAGCGAGGAGGTGCAGAAAGCCGGGGTCCGGGGTAGGATACCATAGTATTAGTGGGCAGCGGAGCTGCCGGATTGCAAGATATGGCACTGGCGGAGGTTGTTGGTGGATCAGACAGGGTGTTCAGGCGAGTATTAACATTCCGCAGATGACCCAGGATGGCCTCCTGTTGGGACTTCTGACGGGACAGTTCAAGACAGAGGTCCGAGAGCGAGGGAGCTTGGGTGCCACCGGGTTCCATGGCCCGAGCAAACTGTAACGGGTCCGGGAGGCGGAACCTCTGAGCTATTATACAAGGGGGCGGCCCTTGTAAGGGAGCGGGTGGCAGTCTCTGGGTGAACGGACAGGGAGTTACGGCAAGTGATCAGGGCAGTCTCTGGGTAAGGGGTAGGTACGACCTGTGATGGCAGAGCCTCCGGGTAGGCTAGCAGGCAGATGGTAGATGTGTGCTCCCAGGTGAGCAAGCGAGAGTCTCTGGAATAGCAGGTGGTCACGGCACGTGACGGCGGAACCTCCGGGCTGGCAGGCAGGTAGGTAACGGAGAAGCGCTCCCAGGTGAGCGGGCAAGAGTCTCTGGAATAGCTGGTGGTCACCGCACGTGACAACGGGACCTCCGGGCTGGCAAGTAGGCAGGTAACGGAGATGCGCTCCCAGGTGAGCGGGCAAGAGTCTCTGAGATAGCTGGTGGTCACAGCACGTGACAACGGAGCCTCCGGGCTGGCAAGCAGGCAGATAACGGAGAAGCGCTCCCAGGTGAGCGGGCAAGCTGGTCCATAGACAGACTGACCGGAGTAGTAAGGCAGACCGTCGGACCTCAGGCAAGCAGGCAGGTAGCTGATATGCGCTCCCAGGTGAGCGGGCAGGCTGGTCCTTTAGACAGACTGACAGGAGTAGTAAGGCAGACCGTCGGACCTCAGACTGGCAGACAGGTGACAAGTATTCAGGCAGGAATCAGGCAGGTAACTAGCAGGAAACTGGCAGGAAACTGGCAGGTAACTGGCAGGTAACTGGCAACGGGACCTGAGGGCTGAAGCACAGGTGAGACACAGGTGCAAACAACATTGCTCGGGCACCTCCATCTTGGAGGAGGTGCCTTATATATGATGAAGTCCTCCGGCCATTGGCCGGGGACTCCTTAGGACGGCGCGCGCGGTCCCTTTAAGAGGAGGGGAGCGCGCGCGCGCGCGCCCTAAGCACAGGGGCCGGGAAGGAGCGCGCGCTGAGAGCAGAGCGGGAGGAGGACGCCGGGAAGGAGCGCGCGCTGACAGCAGAGCAGGAGGAGGACGCCGGGACGGAGCGCGCGCTGACAGCAGAGCGGGGAGAGGACGCCGGGCACGGAGCAGAGCGGTGAGGGGAGCAGCGTCCCTGCCTAGCAGAGGGCAGGGACGCCAGCGCTACACTGTATATTGTATATTAGATTGTAAACTCCTAGGACAGGGTGTACATTATTCTGCATGCCCTCAGGAGCAGCCTGTATATTATATATTAGTCTGTAAGCTCCTATGACAGTGTGTGGATTATTCTGTATGCTCTCAGGAGCAGCATGTACAGTACAGACCAAAAGTTTGGACACACCTTCTCAGTTAAAGACTTTTCTGTATTTTCATGACTATGAAAATTGTACATTCACACTAAAGGCATCAAAACTATGGATTAACACATGTGGAATCATATACTTAACAAAAAAGTGTGAAACAACTGAAAATATGTCTTATATTCTAGGTTCTTCAAAGTAGCCACCTTTTGCTTTGATGACTGCTTTGCACACTTTTGGCATTCTCTTGATGAGCTTCAAGAGGCAGTCACCGGAAATGGTCTTCCAACAATCTTGAAGGAGTTTCCAGAGATGCTTAGCACTTGTTGGCCCTTTTGCCTTCACTCTGTGGTCCAGCTCACCCCAAACCATCTCGATTGGGTTCAGGTCTGGTGACTGTGGAGACCAGGTCATCTGGAGTAGGACTCCATCACTCTCCTTCTTCTTCAAATAGCCCTTGCACAGCCTGGAGGTGTGTTTGGGGTCATTGTCCTGTTGAAAAATAAATGATGGTCCAACTAAACGCCAACCGGATGGAATAGCATGCCGCTGCAAGATGCTGTGGTAGCCATGCTGGTTCAGTATGCCTTCAATTTTGAATAAATACCCAACAGTGTCACCAGCAAAGCACCACCATACCATCACACCTTCTCCTCCATGCTTCACGGTGGGAACCAGGCATGTAGAGTCCATCCATTCACCTTTTTTGCGTCGCACAAAGACATGGTGGTTGGAACCAAAGATCTCAAATTTGGACTCATCAGACCAAAGCACAGATTTCCACTGGTCTTATGTCCATTCCTTGTGTTCTTTAGCCCAAACAAGTCTCTTCTGCTTGTTGCCTGTCCTTAGCAGTGGTTTTCTAGCAGCTATTTTACCACGAAGGCCTGCTGCACAAAGTCTCCTCTTAACAGTTGTTGTAGAGATGTGTCTGCTGCTAGAACTCTGTGTGGCATTGACCTGGTCTCTAATCTGAGCTGCTGTTAACCTGCGATTTCTGAGGCTGGTGACTCAGAAAAACTTATCCTCAGAAGCAGAGGTGACTCTTGGTCTTCATTTCCTGGGGCCGTCCTCATGTGAGCCAGTTTCTTTGTAGCGCTTGATGGTTTTTGCAACTGCACTTTTTGCCCAATTTTTCGGACTGACTGACCTTCATTTCTTAAAGTAATGATGGCCACTCGTTTTTCTTTACTTAGAATGTACATTATGGCAAGAAAAATGCAGCTAACAGTTTATTCAGTAGGACTGTCAGCTGTGTATCCACTTGGCTTCTGCACAACACAACTGATGGTCCCAACCCCATTTATAAGGCAAGAAATCCCACTTATTAAACCTGACAGGGCACACCTGTGAAGTGAAAAACATTTCCGGTGACTACCTCTTGAAGCTCATCAAGAGAATGCCAAGAGTGTGCAAAGCAGTCATCAAGGCAAAAGGTGGCTACTTTGAAGAACCTAGAATATAAGACATATTTTCAGTTGTTTCACACTTTTTTGTTAAGTTTATAATTCCACATGTGTTAATTCGTAGTTTTGATGCCTTCAGTGTGAATGTAAAATTTTCATAGTCATGAAAATACTGAAAAATCTTTAAATGAGAAGGTGTGTCCAAACTTTTGGTCTGTACTGTATATTATATATTAGATTGTAAGCTCCTAGGACAGGGTGTACATTATTCTGTGTGCCCTCAGGAGCAGCCTGTATATTATATAATAGATTGTAAAATTCTAGGACAGGGTGTACATTATTCTTCATGTCCTCAGGAGCAGCCTGTATATTGTATATTAAATTGTAAGCTCCTAGGACAGGGTGTACATTATTCTGCATGCCCTCAGGAGCAGCCTGTATGTTATATATTAGATTGTAAGCTCCTAGGACAAGGTGTACATTATTCTGTATGCCCTCAGGAGCAGCCTGTATATTATATATTAGATTGTAAGCTCCTAAGACAGGGTGTACATTATTCTGCATGCCCTCAGGAGCAGCCTGTATATTATATATTAGACTATAACCTCCTAGGACAGGGTGTACATTATTCTGTATGCCCTCAGGAGCAGCCTGTATATTATATATTAGATTGTAAGCTCCTAGGACAGGGTGTACATTATTCTGCATGCCCTCAGGAGCAACCTGTATGTTATATATTAGATTGTAAGATCCTAGGACAGGGTGTGCATTATTCTGCATGCCCTCAGGAGCAGTCTGTATGTTGTATATTAGATTGTAAGCTCCTAAGACAGGGTGTGCATTATTCTGCATGCCCTCAGGAGCAGTCTGTATGCTGTATATTAGATTGTAAGCTCCTAGGACAGTGTGTGGATTATTCTGTATGCCCTCAGGAGCAGCCTGTATATTGTATATTAGATTGTAAGCTCCTAGGACAGTGTATGGATTATTCTGTATGCCCTCAGGAGCAGCCTGTATGTTATATATTAGATTGTAAGCTCCTAGGACAGGGTGTGCATTATTCTGCATGCCCTCAGGAGCAGTCTGTATACTGTATATTAGATTGTAAGCTCCTAGGACAGTGTGTGGATTATTCTGTATGCCCTCTGGAGCAGCCTGTATATTATATATTAGATTGTAAGCTCCTAGAACAGGGTGTACATTATTCTGCATGCTCTCAGGAGCAGCCTGTATGTTACATATTAGATTGTAAGCTCCTAGGACAGGGTGTACATTATTCTGTATGCCCTCCGGAGCAGCCTGTATATTATATATTGGATTGTAAGCTCCTAGGACAGGGTGTACATTATTCTGCATACCCTCAGGAGCAGCCTGTATATTGTATATTAGATTGTAAGCTCCTAGGACAGGGTGTACATTATTCTGTATGCCCTCACGAGCAGCCTGTATATTATATATTTAATTGTAAGCTCCTAGGACAGGGTGTACATTATTCTGTAAGCTCTCAGGAGCAGCCTGGATGTTATACATTAGATTGTAAGCTCCTAGGACAGGGTGTACATTATTCTGTATGCTCTCAGGGGCAGCCTGTATGTTATATATTAGATTGTAAGCTCCTAGGACAGGGTGTACATTATTATGTATGCCCTCAGGAGCAGCCTGTATATTTTATATGAGATTGTAAGCTCCTAGGACAGGGTGTGCAGTATGCTGTATGCCCTCAGGAGCAGCCTGTATATTGTATATTAGATTGTAAGCTCCTAGGACAGGGTGTACATTATTCTGTATGCCATAAGGAGTAGCCTGTATATTGTATATTATAATGTAAGCTCCTAGGACAGGGTGTGCATTATTCTGCATGCCCTCAGGAGCAGCTTGTATATTATATATTAGACTGTAAGCTCCTAGGACAGGGTGTTCATTATTCTGCATGCCCTCAGGAGCAGCCTGTATATTGTATATTAGATTGTAAGATCCTAAGACAGGGTGTATATTATTCTGTATGCCCTCTGGAGCAGTCTGTATATTATATATTAGATTGTAAAATCCTCGGACAGGGTGTGCATTATTCTGCATGCCCTCAGGAGCAGCCTGTATATTGTATATTAGACTGTAAGCTCCTATGACAGTGTGTGGATTATTCTGCATGCCCTCAGGAGCAGCCTGTATATTATATATTAGATTGTAAGCTCCTAGGACAGGGTGTACATTATTCTGCATGCCCTCAGGAGCAGTCTGTATATTATATATTAGATTGTAAGCTCCTAGGACAGGGTGTACATTATTCTGCATGCCCTCAGGAGCAGCCTGTATATTGTATATTAGATTGTAAGCTCCTAGGACAGGGTGTACATTATTCTGTATGCTCTCAGGAGCAGCCTGTATATTATATATTAGATTGTAAGCTCCTAAAACAGGGTGTACATTATTCTGCATGCCCTCAGGAGCAGCCTGTATATTATATATTAGACAATAACCTCCTAGGACAGGGTGTACATTATTCTTCATGCCCTCCGGAGCAGCCTGTATATTATATATTAGATTGTAAGCTCTTAGGACAGGGTGTACATTATTCTGCATACCCGCAGGTGCAACCTGTATATTATATATTAGATTGTAAGCTCCTAGGACAGCGTGTACATTATTTTGCATGCCCTCAGGAGCAGCCTGTATGTTATATATTAGATTGTAAGCTCCTAGGACAGGGTGTACATTATTATGCATGCCCTCAGGTGCAGCCTGTATATTATATATGAGATTGTAAGCTCCTAGGACAGGGTGTACGGTATTCTGTATGCCCTCAGGAGCAGCCTGTATATTATATATTAGATTGTAAGCTCTTAGGACAGGGTGTACATTATTCTGTATGCCCTCAGGAGCTGCCTGTATATTGTATATTAAAGTGTAAGCTCCTAGGACAGGGTGTACATTATTCTGCATGCCCTCAGGAGCAGCTTGTATATTATATATTAGCCTGTAAGCTCCTAGGACAGGGTGTACATTATTCTGCATACCCTCAGCAGCAGGCTGTATATTGTATATTAGATTGTAAGCTCCTAGGACAGGGTGTACAGTATTCTGCATGCCCTCAGGAGCAGCCTGTATATTATATATTAGATTGTAAGCTCTTAGGACAGGGTGTACATTATTCTGTATGCTCTCAGGAGCAGCCTGTATATTATATATTAGATTGTAAGGTCCTAGAACAGGTTTTGCATTATTCTGTATGCTCTCAGGAGCAGCATGTATATTATATATTAGATTGTAAGCTCCTAGGACAGGGTGTACATTATTCTGTATGCCCTCAGGAGCAGCCTGTATATTATATGTTAGATTGTAAGCTCCTAGGACAGGGTGTACATTATTCTGCATGTCCTCAGGAGCAGCCTGTATATTGTATATTAAATTGTAAGCTCCTAGGACAGGGTGTACATTATTTTGTATGCCCTCAGGAGCCGCCTGTATATTATATATTAGATTGTAAGCTCATAGGACAGGGTGTACAGTATTCTGTATGCCCTCAGGAGCAGCCTGTATCTTATATATGATATTGTAAGCTCCTTGGACAGGGAGTACGGTATGCTGTGTGCCCTCAGGAGCAGCCTGTATATTGAATATTAGACTGTAAACTCCTAGGACAGGGTGTACATTATTCTGCCTGCCCTCAGGTGCAGCCTGTATATTGCATATTAGATTGTAAGCTCCTAGGACAGGGTGTACATTATTCTGCCTGCCCTCAGCTGCAGCCTGTATATTATATATGAGATTGTAAGCTCCTCGGACAGGGTGTATGGTATTCTGTATGCCCTCAGGAGCAGCCTGTATAGTGTATATTGGATAGTAAGCTCCTAGGACAGGGTGTGCATTATTCTGCATGCCCTCAGGAGCAGCATGTATATTATATATTAGATTGTAAGCTCCTATGGCAGGGTGTGCACTATTCCACATGCCCTCAGGAGCAGCCTGTATATTGTATATTAGATTGTAAGCTCCTAGGACCGGGTGTAGATTATTCTGTATGCCCTCAGGAGCAGCCTGTATATTGTATATTAAACTGTAAGCTCCTAGGACAGAGTGTACATTATTCTGCATACTCTCAGGAGCAGCCTGTATATTGTATATTAGATTATAAGCTCTAGGACAGGGTGTACATTATTCTGTATGCTCTCAGGAGCAGCCTGTATGTTATATATTAGATTGTAAGCTCCTAGGACAGGGTGTACATTATTCTGTATGCCCTCCGGAGCAGCCTGTATATTATATATTAGATTGTAAGCTCTTAGGACAGGGTGTACATTATTCTTCATGCCCTCCGGTGCAGCCTGTATATTATATATTAGATTGTAAGTTCTTAGGACAGGGTGTACATTATTCTGCATACCCGCAGGTGCAACCTGTATATTATATATTAGATTGTAAGCTCCTAGGACAGATTGTACATTATTCTGCATGCTCTCAGGAGCAGCCTGTATGTTGTATATTAGATTATAAGCTCTAGAACAGAGTGTACATTATTCTGTATGCTCTCAGGACCAGCCTGTATGTTATATATTAGATTGTAAGCTCCTAGGACAGGGTGTACATTATTCTGTATGCCCTTCGGAGCAGCCTGTATATTATATATTAGATTGTAAGCTCCTAGGACAGGGTGTACATTATTCTTCATGCCCTCCGGAGCAGCCTGTATATTATATATTAGATTGTAAGCTCTTAGGACAGGGTGTACATTATTCTGCATGCCCTTAGGAGCAGCCTGTATATTGCATATTAGATTGTAATCTCCTAGGACAGGGTGTACATTATTCTGCATGCCCTCAGGAGCAGCCTGTATATTATATATTAAATTGTAAGCTCCTAGGACAGGGTGTACATTATTCTGTATGCCCTCAGGAGCAGCCTGTATGTTATATATTAGATTGTAAGCTCCTAGGACAGGGTGTACATTATTTTGTATGCTCTCAGGAGCAGCCTGTATGTTATATATTAGATTGTAAGCTCCTAGGACAGGGTGTACATTATTCTGTATGCCCTCAGGAGCAGCCTGTATATTTTATATGAGATTGTAAGCTCCTAGGACAGGGTGTACATTATTCTGTATGCCCTCAGGAGCAGCCTGTATATTTTATATGAAATTGTAAGCTCCTAGGACAAGGTGAACATTATTCTGTATGCTCTCAGGAGCAGCTTGTATGTTATATATTAGACTGTAAGCTCATAGGACAGGGTGTGCATTATTTTGCATGCTCTCAGGAGCAGCCTGTATATTGTATATTAGATTATAAGCTCTAGGACAGGGTGCACATTATTCTGCATGCTCTCAGGAGCAGCCTGTATATTATATATTAGATTGTAAACTCCTAGGACAGGGTGTCAATTATTCTGTATTCTCTCAGGAGCAGCCTGTATGTTATATATTAGATTGTAAGATCCTAGGACAGGGTGTACATTATTCTGTATGCCCTCCGGAGCAGCCTGTATATTATATATTAGATTGTAAGCTCCTAGGACAGGGTGTACATTATTCTGTAAGCCCTCAGGAGCAGCCTGTATATTATATATTAGATTGTAAGCTCCTAGGACAGGGTGTACATTATTCTGCATGCCCTCAGGAGCAGCTTGTATATTATATATTAGATTGTAAGCTCCTAGGACAGGGTGTACATTATTCTGCATGCCCTCAGGAGCAGCCTGTATATTATATATTAAATTGTAAGCTCCTATGACAGGGTGTACATTATTCTGTATGCTCTCAGGAGCAGCCTGTATGTTATATATTAGATTGTAAGCTCCTAGGACAGGGTGTACATTATTCTGTATGCCCTCAGGAGCAGCCTGTATATTTTATATGAGATTGTAAGCTCCTAGGACAGGGTGTACGGTATGCTGTATGCCCTCAGGAGCAGCCTGTATATTGTATATTAGATTGTAAGCTCCTAGGACAGGGTGTACATTATTCTGTATGCCCTCAGGAGCTGCCTGTATATTGTATATTAAATTGTAAGCTCCTAGGACAGGGTGTACATTATTCTGCATGCCCTCAGGAGCAGCTTCTATATTATATATTAGACTGTAAGCTCCTAGGACAGGGTGTACATTATTCTGCATACCCTCAGGAGCAGGCTGTATATTGTATATTAGATTGTAAGCTCCTAGGACAGGGTGTACAGTATTCTGCATGCCCTCAGGAGCAGCCTGTATATTATATATTAGATTGTAAGCTCTTAGGACAGGATGTACATTATTCAGTATGCTCTCAGGAGCAGCCTGTATATTATATATTAGATTGTAAGGTCCTAGAACAGGTTTTGCATTATTCTGTATGCTCTCAGGAGCAGCCTGTATATTATATATTAGACTGTAAGCTCCTGTGACAGTGTGTGGATTATTCTGTATGCTCTCAGGAGCAGCATGTATATTATATATTAGATTGTAAGCTCCTAGGACAGGGTGTACATTATTCTGTATGCCCTCAGGAGCAGCCTGTATATTATATGTTAGATTGTAAGCTCCTAGGACAGGGTGTACATTATTCTGCATGTCCTCAGGAGCAGCCTGTATATTGTATATTAAATTGTAAGCTCCTAGGACAGGGTGTACATTATTCTGCATGCCCTCAGGAGCCGCCTGTATATTATATATTAGATTGTAAGCTCCTAGGACAGGGTGTACATTATTCTGCATGCCCTCAGGAGCAGCCTGTATGTTATATATTAGATTGTAAGCTCCTAGGACAGGGTGTACATTGTTCTGTATTCCCTCAGGAGCCGCCTGTATATTATATATTAGATTGTAAGCTCCTAGAACAGGGTGTACAGTATTCTGTATGCCCTCAGGAGCAGCCTGTATATTGTATATTAGATTGTAAGCTCCTAGGACAGGGTGTACATTATTCTGTATGCTCTCAGGAGCAGCTTGTATATTATTTATTAGACTGTAAGCTCCTATGACAGTGTGTGGATTATTCTATATGCCCTCAGGAGCAGCCTGTATGTTATATATTAGATTGTAAGCTCTTAGAACAGGGTGTGCATTATTCTCCATGCCCTCAGGAGCAGCCTGCATATTATATATGAGATTGTAAGCTGCTGGGACAGGGTGTACAGTATTCTGTATGCTCTCAGGAGCAGCCTGTATATTATATATGAGATTGTAAGCTCTTATGACAGGTTGTACTGTATTCTGTATGCCCTCAGGAGCAGCCTGTATATTGTATATTAAACTGTAAGCTCCTAGGACAGGGTGTACATTATTCTGCATGCCCTCAGGAGCAGCCTGTATATTATATATGAGATTGTAAGCTCCTAGGACAGGGTGTACATTATTCTGCATGCCCTCAGGAGCAGCCTGTATATTGTATCTTAGATTGTAAGCTCCTAGGACAGGGTGTACATTATCCTGTATGCTCTCAGGAGCAGCCTGTATGTTATATATTAGATTGTAAGCTCCTAGGACAGGGTGTACATTATTCTGCATGCCCTCAGGAGCAGCCTGTATATTGTATATGAGATTGTAAGCTGCTAGGACAGGGTGTACATTATGCTGCATGCCCTCAGGAGCAGCCTGTATATTGTATATTAGATTGTAAGCTCCTAGGATAGGGTGTACATTATTCTGCATGCCCTCAGGAGCAGCCTTTATGTTATATATTAGATTGTAAGCTCATAGGACAGGGTGTACATTATTCTGCATGCCCTCAGGAGCAGCCTGTATATTATATATGAGATTGTAAGCTCTTATGACAGGTTGTACTGTATTCTGTATGCCCTCAGGAGCAGCCTGTATATTGTATATTAAACTGTAAGCTCCTAGGACAGGGTGTACATTATTCTGCATGCCCTCAGGAGCAGCCTGTATATTATATATGAGATTGTAAGCTCCTAGGACAGGGTGTACATTATTCTGCATGCCCTCAGGAGCAGCCTGTATATTGTATCTTAGATTGTAAGCTCCTAGGACAGGGTGTACATTATCCTGTATGCTCTCAGGAGCAGCCTGTATGTTATATATTAGATTGTAAGCTCCTAGGACAGGGTGCACATTATTCTGCATGCCCTCAGGAGCAGCCTGTATATTGTATATGAGATTGTAAGCTGCTAGGACAGGGTGTACATTATGCTGCATGCCCTCAGGAGCAGCCTGTATATTGTATATTAGATTGTAAGCTCCTAGGATAGGGTGTACATTATTCTGCATGCCCTCAGGAGCAGCCTGTATGTTATATATTAGATTGTAAGCTCATAGGACAGGGTGTACATTATTCTGCATGCCCTCAGGAGCAGCCTGTATATTATATATTAGATTGTTAGCTCCTAGGACAGGGTGTACAGTATTCTGTATGCGCTCAGGGGCAGCCTATATATTATATATGAGATTGTAAGCTCCTAGGACAGGGTGTACGGTATGCTGTATGCCCTCAGGAGCAGCCTGTATATTATATATGAGATTGTAAGCTACTAGGACAGGGTGTATATTATTCTGCATGCCCTCAGGAGCTGCCTGTATATTGTATATTAGATTGTAAGCTCCTAGGACAGGGTGTACATTATTCTGCATGCCTTCAGGAGCAGCCTGTATATTATATATTAGATTGTAAGCTACTAGGACAGGGTGTATATTATTCTGCATGCCATCAGGAGCAGTCTGTTTACTGTATATTAGATTGTAAGCTCCTAGGACAGGGTGTGCTTTATTCTGTATGCTCTCAGGAGCAGCCTGTATATTATATATTAGATTGTAAGCTCCTAGGATAGGGTGTACATTATTCTGCATGCCCTGAGGAGCAGCCTGTATATTATATATTAGATTGTAAGCTCCTAGGA
This sequence comes from Phyllobates terribilis, assembly GCF_046119375.1. Lineage (NCBI taxonomy): Eukaryota > Metazoa > Chordata > Amphibia > Anura > Dendrobatidae > Phyllobates > Phyllobates terribilis. The sequence continues at coordinate 21,442,423 of NW_027362768.1, forward strand.
CAGGGTGTACATTATTCTGCATGCCCTCAGGAGCAGCCTGTATACTGAATATTAGATTGTAAGCTCCTAGGACAGTGTGTGGATTATTGTGTATGCTCTCAGGAGCAGCATGTATATTATATATTAGATTGTAACCTCCTAGGACAGGCTGTACATTATTCTGCATGTCCTCAGGAGAAGCCTGTGTATTGTATATTAAATTGTAAGCTCGTAGGACAGGGTGTAAATTATTCTGCATGCCCTCAGGAGCAGCCTGTATATTTTATATTAGAATGTAAGCTCCTAGGACAAGGTGTACATTATTCTATATGCTCTCTGGAGCAGCCTGTATGTTATATATTAGATTGTAAGCTCCTAGGACAGGGTATACATTATTCTGTATGCTCTCAGGAGCAGCCTGTATCTTATACATTATATTGTAAGCTCCTAGGACAGGGTGTACATTATACTGCATACCCTCAGGAGCAGCCTGTATATTATATATTAGATTGTAATCTCCTAGGACAGGGTGTACATTATTCTGCATGCCCTCAGGAGCAGCCTGTATATTATATATTAGATTGTAAGCTCCTACCACAGGGTGTACATTATTCTGCATGCCCTCAGGAGCAGCCTTTATATTGTATATTAGATTGTAAGTTCTTAGGACAGGGTGTACATCATTCTGCATGCCCTCAGGAGTAGCCTGTATACTGTATATTAGATTGTAAGGTCCTAGGACAGGGTGTGCATTATTCTGTATGCTCTCAGGAGCAGCCTGTATATTATATATTAGATTGTTAGCTCCTAGGACAGGATGTACATTATTCTGCATGCCCTCAGGAGCAGCCTGTATACTGTATATTAGATTGTAAGCTTCTCGGACAGTGTGTGGATTATTCTGTATGCCCTCAGGAGCAGCACGTATATTATATATTAGATTGTAAGCTCCTAGGAGAGGGAGTACATTATTCTGCATGCCTACAGGAGCAGCGTATATATTAGACTGTAAGTTCCTATAACACTGTGTGGATTATTCTGCATGTCCTCAGGAGCAGTCTGTATAGTGTATATTAGATTGTAAGCTCCTAGGACAGGGTGTACATTATTCTGCATGCCCTCAGGAGCAGCCCGTATATTATATATGAGATTGTAAGCTCTTAGGACAGGGTGTACATTATTCTGCATGCCCTCAGGTGCAGCCTGTTTGTTTTATTTTAGATTGTAAGCTCTTAGGACAGGGTGTACAGTATTCTGCATGCCCTCAGGAGCAGCCTGTATATTATATATTAGACTGTAAGCTCCTAGGACAGGGTGTGCATTATTCTGCATGCCCTCAGGAGCAGCCTGTATATTATATATTAGATTGTAAGCTCTTAGGACAAGGTGTACATTATTCTGCATACCCTCAGGAGCAGCCTGTAAATTATATATTAGATTGAAAGCTCTTAGGACAGGGTGTACATTATTCTGCATGCCCTCAGGAGCCGCCTGTATATTATATATTAGACTGTAAGCTCCTAGGACAGGGTGTGCATTATTCTGCATGCCCTCAGGAGCCGCCTGTATATTATATATTAGATTGTAAGCTCCTAGGACAGGGTGCACGTTATACTTTATGCCCTCAGGAGCAGTTTGTATATTATATATTAGAGTGTAAGCTCCTAAGACAGGGTGCACATTATTCGGTATGCCCTCAGTAGCAGCCTGTATATTATATATTAGACCGTAAGCTCCTAGGACAGGGTGTGCATTATTCTGTATGCCCTCAGGAGCAGCCTGTATATTATAAATTAGATTGTAAGCTCCTAGGACAGGGTGTATATTATACTGTATGCCCTCAGGAGCAGTTTGTATATTATATATTAGACTGTAAGCTCCTAGGACAGGGTGTGCATTATTCTGCATGCCCTCAGGTTCAGCCTGTATATTGTATATTAAATTGTAAGCTCCTAGGACAGGGTGTACATTATTCTGCATGCCCTCAGGAGCAGCCTGTATATTGTATATTAGATTGTAAGCTCCTAGGACAGGGTGTACGTTATTCTGCATCCCTCAGGAGCAGCTTTTATATTATATATGAGACTGTAAGCTCCTAGGACAGGGTGTACATTATTCTGTATGCCCTCAGGAGCAGCCTGTATATTGTATATTAGATTGTAAGCTCCTAGGACAGGGTGTACATTATTCTGTATGCCCTCAGGAGCAGCTTTTATATTATATATGAGACTGTAAGCTCCTAGGACAGGGTGTACATTATTCTGTATGCACTCAGGAGCAGCCTTTATGTTATATATTAGATTGTAAGCTCCTAAGACAGGGTGTACATTATTCTGTATGCTCTCAGGATCAGCCTTTATTTTATATATTGGATTGTAAGCTCCTAGGACAGGGTGTACATTATTCTGCATGCCCTCAGGAGCAGACTGTATATTATATATTAGACTGTAAGCTCCTATGACAGTGTGCGGATTATTCTGCATGCCCTGAGGAGCAGCCTATATGTTATATATTAGATTGTAAGCTCTTAGGACAGGGTTTACAGTATTCTGCATGCTCTCAGGAGCAGACTGTATGTTATATATTAGACTGTAAGCTCCTAGGACAGGGTGTGCATTATTCTGCATGCCCTCAGGAGCAGCCTGTATACTGTATATTAGATTGTAAGCTCCTAGGACAGGGTGTGCATTATTCTGCATGCCCTCAGGAGCAGCCTGTATACTGTATATTAGACTGTAAGCTCCTAGGACAGGGTGTACTTTATTCTGTATGCCCTCAGGAGCAGTCTGTATATTATATATTAGATTGTAAGCACCTAGGACAGGGTGTACATTATTCTGCATTCCCTCAGGAGCAGTCTGTATATTATATATTACATTGTAAGCTCTTAGTACAGGGTGTACATTATTCTGCATTCCCTCAGGAGCGGCCTGTATATTATATATTAGATTGTAAGCTCTTAGGACAGGGTGTACATTATACTTTATGCCCTCAGGAGCAGCCTGTATACTGTATATTAGATTGTAAGCTACTAGGACAGGGTGTACATTATTCTGCATGCCCTCAGGAGCAGTCTGTATATTATATATTAGATTGTAAGCTCCTAGGACAGGGTTTACAGTATTCTGCATGCCCTCAGGAGCAGACTGTATGTTATATATTAGAGTGTAAGCTCCTAGGACAGGGTGTGCAGTATTCTGCATGCCCTCAGGAGCAGCCTGTATAATGTATATTAGATTGTAAGCTCCTAGGACAGGGTGTACATTATTGTCTATGCCTTCAGGAGCAGTCTGTATATTATATATTAGATTGTAAGCACCTAGGACAGGGTGTACATTATTCTGCATGCCATCAGGATCAGCCTGTATATTATATATTAGATTGTAAGCTCTTAGGACAGGGTGTGCATTATACTGTATGCCCTCAGGAGCAGCCTATATACTGTATATTAGATTGTAAGCTCCTAGGACAGGGTGTAGATTATTCTGTATGCCATCAGGAGCAGCCTGTATATTGTATATGAGATTGTAAGCTCCTAGGACAGGGTGTACATTATTCTGCATGCCCTCAGGAGCAGCCTGTATATTATATATTAGATTGAAAGCTCTTAGGAAAGGGTGTACATTATTCCGCATGCCCTCAGGAGCCGCCTGTATATTATATATTAGATTGTAAGCTCCTATGACAGGGTGTACATTATTCTGTATGCCCTCAGGAGCAGCCTGTATATTGTATATTAGATTGTAAGCTCCTATGACAGGGTGTACATTATTCTGTATGCCCTCAGGAGCAGCTTTATATTATATATGAGACTGTAAGCTCCTAGGACAGGGTGTACATTATTCTGTATGCACTCAGGAGCAGCCTTTATGTTATATATTAGATTGTAAGCTCCTAGGACAGGGTGTACATTATTCTGTATGCTCTCAGGATCAGCCTTTATTTTATATATTAGTTTGTAAGCTCCTAGAACAGGGTGTGCATTATTCTGCATGCCCTCAGGAGCAGCCTGTATACTGTATATTAGATTGTAAGCTCCTAGGACAGGGTGTACATTATTCTGCATGCCCTCAGGAGCAGACTGTATATTATATATTAGACTGTAAGCTCCTATGACAGTGTGTGGATTATTCTGCATGCCCTGAGGAGCAGCCTATATGTTATATATTAGATTGTAAGCTCTTAGGACAGGGTTTACAGAATTCTGCATGCCCTCAGGAGCAGACTGTATGTTATATATTAGACTGTAAGCTCCTAGGACAGGGTGTGCATTATTCTGCATGCCCTCAGGAGCAGCCTGTATACTGTATATTAGATTGTAAGCTCCTAGGACAGGGTGTGCATTATTCTGCATGCCCTCAGGAGCAGCCTGTATACTGTATATTAGACTGTAAGCTCCTAGGACAGGGTGTACTTTATTCTGTATGCCCTCAGGAGCAGTCTGTATATTATATATTAGATTGTAAGCACCTAGGACAGGGTGTACATTATTCTGCATTCCCTCAGGAGCAGTCTGTATATTATATATTACATTGTAAGCTCTTAGGACAGGGTGTACATTATTCTGCATTCCCTCAGGAGCGGCCTGTATATTATATATTAGATTGTAAGCTCTTAGGACAGGGTGTACTGTACATTATACTTTATGCCCTCAGGAGCAGCCTGTATACTGTATATTAGATTGTAAGCTACTAGGGCAGGGTGTAGATTATTCTGTATGCCGTCAGGAGCAGCCTGTATATTGTATATTAGATTGTAAGCTCCTAGGACAGGGTGTACATTATTCTGCATGCCCTCAGGAGCAGTCTGTATATTATATATTAGATTGTAAGCTCCTAGGACAGGGTTTACAGTATTCTGCATGCCCTCAGGAGCAGACTGTATGTTATATATTAGAGTGTAAGCTCCTAGGACAGGGTGTGCAGTGTTCTGCATGCCCTCAGGAGCAGCCTGTATACTGTATATTAGATTGTAAGCTCCTAGGACAGGGTGTACATTATTGTATATGCCTTCAGGAGCAGTCTGTATATTATATATTAGATTGTAAGCACCTAGGACAGGGTGTACATTATTCTGCATGCCATCAGGATCAGCCTGTATATTATATATTAGATTGTAAGCTCTTAGGACAGGGTGTGCATTATACTGTATGCCCTCAGGAGCAGCCAGTATACTGTATATTAGATTGTAAGCTCCTAGGACAGGGTGTAGATTATTCTGTATGCCATCAGGAGCAGCCTGTATATTGTATATGAGATTGTAAGCTCCTAGGACAGGGTGTACATTATTCTGCATGCCCTCAGAAGCAGCCTGTATATTATATATTAGATTGAAAGTTCTTAGGACAGGGTGTACATTACTCTGCATGCCCTCAGGAACAGGCTGTATATTATATATTAGATTGAAAGTTCTTAGGACAGGGTGTACATTATTCTGCATGCCCTCAGGAGCCGCCTGTATATTATATATTAGACTGTAAGCTCCTAGGACAGGGTGTGCATTATTCTGCTTGCCCTCAGGAGCCGCCTGTATATTATATATTAGACTGTAAGCTGCTAGGACAGGGTGTGCATTATTCTGCATGCCCTCAGGAGCAGCCTGTATATTATATATTAGATTGTAAGCTCTTACGACATGGTGTACATTATTTTGCATGCCCTCAGGAGCAGCCTTTATGTTATATATTAGACTGTAAGCTCCTATGACAGGGTGTGCATTATTCTGCATGCCCTCAGGAGCAGCCGGTATATTATATATTAGATTGTAAGCTACTAAGACAGGGTGCACATTATTCTGTATGCCCTCAGTAGCAGCCTGTATATTATATATTAGACCGTAAGCTCCTAGGACATGGTGTGCATTATTCTGCATGCCCTCAGGAGCTGCCTGTATATTATTTATTAGATTGTAAGCTCCTAGGACAGGGTGTACATTATACTGTATGCCCTCAGGAGCATTTTGTATATTATATATTAGACTGTAAGCTCCTATGACAGGGTGTACATTATTCTGTATGCCCTCAGGAGCAGTCTTTATGTTATATATTAGATTGTAAGCTCCTAGGACAGGGTGTGCATTATTCTGCATGCCCTCAGGTGCGACCTGTATATTGTATATTAAATTGTAAGCTCCTAGGACAGGGTGTACATTATTCTGCATGCCCCCAGGAGCAGCCTGTATATTGTATATTAGATTGTAAGCTCCTAGGACAGGGTGTACATTATTCTGCATGCCCTCAGGAGCTGCTTTTATATTATATATGAGACTGTAAGCTCTTAGGACAGGGTGTACATTATTCTGTATGCCCTCAGGAGCAGCCTGTATATTGTATATTAGATTGTAAGCTCCTATGACAGGGTGTACATTATTCTGTATGCCCTCAGGAGCAGCTTTTATATTATATATGAGACTGTAAGCTCCTAGGACAGGGTGTACATTATTCTGTATGCACTCAGGAGCAGCCTTTATGTTATATATTAGATTGTAAGCTCCTAGGACAGGGTGTACATTATTCTGTATGCTCTCAGGATCAGCCTTTATTTTATATATTAGTTTGTAAGCTCCTAGAACAGGGTGTGCATTATTCTGCATGCCCTCAGGAGCAGCCTGTATACTGTATATTAGATTGTAAGCTCCTAGGACAGGGTGTACATTATTCTGCATGCCCTCAGGAGCAGACTGTATATTATATATTAGACTGTAAGCTCCTATGACAGTGTGTGGATTATTCTGCATGCCCTGAGGAGCAGCCTATATGTTATATATTAGATTGTAAGCTCTTAGGACAGGGTTTACAGAATTCTGCATGCCCTCAGGAGCAGACTGTATGTTATATATTAGACTGTAAGCTCCTAGGACAGGGTGTGCATTATTCTGCATGCCCTCAGGAGCAGCCTGTATACTGTATATTAGATTGTAAGCTCCTAGGACAGGGTGTGCATTATTCTGCATGCCCTCAGGAGCAGCCTGTATACTGTATATTAGACTGTAAGCTCCTAGGACAGGGTGTACTTTATTCTGTGTGCCCTCAGGAGCAGTCTGTATATTATATATTAGATTGTAAGCACCTAGGACAGGGTGTACATTATTCTGCATTCCCTCAGGAGCAGTCTGTATATTATATATTACATTGTAAGCTCTTAGGACAGGGTGTACATTATTCTACATTCCCTCAGGAGCAGCCTGTATATTATATATTAGATTGTAAGCTCTTAGGACAGGGTGTACATTATACTTTATGCCCTCAGGAGCAGCCTGTATACTGTATATTAGATTGTAAGCTCCTAGGGCAGGGTGTACATTATTCTGCATGCTCTTAGGAGCAGACTGTATATTATGTATTAGATTGTAAGCTCCTAGGACAGGGTGTACATTATTCTGCATGTCCTCAGGAGCAGCCTGTATATTATATATTAGATTGTAAGCTCCTATGACAGTGTGTGGATTATTCTGCATGCCCTGAGGAGCAGCCTGTATGTTATATATTAGATTGTAAGCTCTTAGGACAGGGTTTACAGTATTCTGCATGCCCTCAAGAGCAGACTGTATGTTATATATTAGAGTGTAAGCTCCTAGGACAGGGTGTGCAGTATTCTGCATGCCCTCAGGAGCAGCCTGTATACTGTATATTAGATTGTAAGCTCCTAGGACAGGGTGTTCATTATTGTGTATGCCTTCAGGAGCAGTCTGTATATTATATATTAGATTGTAAGCACTTAGGACAGGGTGTACATTATTCTGCATGCCCTCAGTAGCAGCCTGTATATTATATATTAGATTGTAAGCTCTTAGGACAGGGTGTGCATTATACTTTATGCCCTCAGGAGCAGCCTGTATACTGTATATTAGATTGTAAGCTCCTCGGACATGGTGTAGATTATTCTGTATGCCGTCAGGAGCAGCCTGTATATTGTATATTAGATTGTAAGCTCCTAGGACAGGGTGTACATTATTTTGCATGCCCTCAGGAGCAGCGTGTATATTATATATTAGACTGTAAGCTCCTAGGGCAGGGTGTACATTATTCTGCATGCCTTCAGGAGCAGCCTGTATACTGTATATTAGATTGTAAGCTCCTAGGACAGGGTGTACATTATTCTGTATCCCCTCAGGAGCAGTCTGTATATTATATATTAGATTGTAAGCACCTAGGACAGGGTGTACATTATTCTGCATGCCCTCAGGAGCAGCCTGTATATTATATATTAGATTGTAAGCTCTTAGGACAGGGTGTACATTATACTGTATGCCCTCAGGAGCAGTCTGTATACTATATATTAGATTGTAAGCTCCTAGGACAGGGTGTACATTATTCTGCATACCCTCAGGAGCAGCCTGTATATTATATATTAGATTTTAAGCTCTTAGGACAGGGTGTACATTATTCTGCATGCCCTCAGGAGCAGCCTGCATATTATATATTAGACTGTAAGCGCCTATCATAGTGTGTGGATAATTCTGTACGCCCTCAGGAGCACTCTGTATATTGTATATTAGATTGTAAGCTCCTAGGACAGGGTGTACATTATTCTGTATGCCCTCAGGAGCAGCCTGTATATTAGATTGTAAGCTCCTAGGACAGGGTGTACATTATTCTGAATGCCCTCAGGAGCAGTCTGTATATTGTATATTAGACTGTAAGCTCCTAGGACAGGTGTCCATTATTCTGCATGCCTTAAGGAGCAGCCTGTATTCTGTATATTAGATTGTAAGCTCCTAGGACAGGGTGTACATTATTCTGTATGCCCTCAGGAGCAGTCTGTATATTATATATTAGATTGTAAGCACCTAGGACAGGGTGTACATTATTCTGCATGCCCTCAGGAGCAGCCTGTATATTATATATTAGATTGTAAGCTCTTAGGACAGGGTGTACATTATACTGTATGCCCTCAGGAGCAGTCTGTATACTATATATTAGATTGTAAGCTCCTAGGACAGGGTGTACATTATTCTGCATGCCCTCAGGAGCAGCCTGTATATTATATATTAGAATTTAAGCTCTTAGGACAGGGTGTACATTATTCTGCATGCCCTCAGGAGCAGCCTGCATATTATATATTAGACTGTAAGCTCCTATCATAGTGTGTGGATAATTCTGTACGCCCTCAGGAGCACTCTGTATATTGTATATTAGATTGTAAACTCCTAGAACAGGGTGTACATTATTCTGAATGCCCTCAGGAGCAGTCTGTATATTGTATATTAGACTGTAAGCTCCTAGGACAGGTGTCCATTATTCTGCATGCCTTAAGGAGCAGCCTGTATTCTGTATATTAGATTGTAAGCTCCTAGGACAGGGTGTACATTATTCTGCATGCCCTCAGGAGCAGCGTGTATATTGTATATTAGATTGTAAGCTCCTAGGACAGGGTGAACACTCTGCATGCCATCAGGATCAGCCTGTATATTATATATTAGATTGTAAGCTCTTAGGACAGGGTGTGCATTATACTGTATGCCCTCAGAAGCAGCCAGTATACTGTATATTAGATTGTAAGCTCCTAGGACAGGGTGTAGATTATTCTGTATGCCATCAGGAGCAGCCTGTATATTGTATATGAGATTGTAAGCTCCTAGGACAGGGTGTACATTATTCTGCATGCCCTCAGAAGCAGCCTGTATATTATATATTAGATTGAAAGTTCTTAGGACAGGGTGTACATTACTCTGCATGCCCTCAGGAACAGGCTGTATATTATATATTAGATTGAAAGTTCTTAGGACAGGGTGTACATTATTCTGCATGCCCTCAGGAGCCGCCTGTATATTATATATTAGACTGTAAGCTCCTAGGACAGGGTGTGCATTATTCTGCTTGCCCTCAGGAGCCGCCTGTATATTATATATTAGACTGTAAGCTGCTAGGACAGGGTGTGCATTATTCTGCATGCCCTCAGGAGCAGCCTGTATATTATATATTAGATTGTAAGCTCTTACGACATGGTGTACATTATTTTGCATGCCCTCAGGAGCAGCCTTTATGTTATATATTAGACTGTAAGCTCCTATGACAGGGTGTGCATTATTCTGCATGCCCTCAGGAGCAGCCGGTATATTATATATTAGATTGTAAGCTACTAAGACAGGGTGCACATTATTCTGTATGCCCTCAGTAGCAGCCTGTATATTATATATTAGACCGTAAGCTCCTAGGACATGGTGTGCATTATTCTGCATGCCCTCAGGAGCTGCCTGTATATTATTTATTAGATTGTAAGCTCCTAGGACAGGGTGTACATTATACTGTATGCCCTCAGGAGCATTTTGTATATTATATATTAGACTGTAAGCTCCTATGACAGGGTGTACATTATTCTGTATGCCCTCAGGAGCAGTCTTTATGTTATATATTAGATTGTAAGCTCCTAGGACAGGGTGTGCATTATTCTGCATGCCCTCAGGTGCGACCTGTATATTGTATATTAAATTGTAAGCTCCTAGGACAGGGTGTACATTATTCTGCATGCCCCCAGGAGCAGCCTGTATATTGTATATTAGATTGTAAGCTCCTAGGACAGGGTGTACATTATTCTGCATGCCCTCAGGAGCTGCTTTTATATTATATATGAGACTGTAAGCTCTTAGGACAGGGTGTACATTATTCTGTATGCCCTCAGGAGCAGCCTGTATATTGTATATTAGATTGTAAGCTCCTATGACAGGGTGTACATTATTCTGTATGCCCTCAGGAGCAGCTTTTATATTATATATGAGACTGTAAGCTCCTAGGACAGGGTGTACATTATTCTGTATGCACTCAGGAGCAGCCTTTATGTTATATATTAGATTGTAAGCTCCTAGGACAGGGTGTACATTATTCTGTATGCTCTCAGGATCAGCCTTTATTTTATATATTAGTTTGTAAGCTCCTAGAACAGGGTGTGCATTATTCTGCATGCCCTCAGGAGCAGCCTGTATACTGTATATTAGATTGTAAGCTCCTAGGACAGGGTGTACATTATTCTGCATGCCCTCAGGAGCAGACTGTATATTATATATTAGACTGTAAGCTCCTATGACAGTGTGTGGATTATTCTGCATGCCCTGAGGAGCAGCCTATATGTTATATATTAGATTGTAAGCTCTTAGGACAGGGTTTACAGAATTCTGCATGCCCTCAGGAGCAGACTGTATGTTATATATTAGACTGTAAGCTCCTAGGACAGGGTGTGCATTATTCTGCATGCCCTCAGGAGCAGCCTGTATACTGTATATTAGATTGTAAGCTCCTAGGACAGGGTGTGCATTATTCTGCATGCCCTCAGGAGCAGCCTGTATACTGTATATTAGACTGTAAGCTCCTAGGACAGGGTGTACTTTATTCTGTGTGCCCTCAGGAGCAGTCTGTATATTATATATTAGATTGTAAGCACCTAGGACAGGGTGTACATTATTCTGCATTCCCTCAGGAGCAGTCTGTATATTATATATTACATTGTAAGCTCTTAGGACAGGGTGTACATTATTCTACATTCCCTCAGGAGCAGCCTGTATATTATATATTAGATTGTAAGCTCTTAGGACAGGGTGTACATTATACTTTATGCCCTCAGGAGCAGCCTGTATACTGTATATTAGATTGTAAGCTCCTAGGGCAGGGTGTACATTATTCTGCATGCTCTTAGGAGCAGACTGTATATTATGTATTAGATTGTAAGCTCCTAGGACAGGGTGTACATTATTCTGCATGTCCTCAGGAGCAGCCTGTATATTATATATTAGATTGTAAGCTCCTATGACAGTGTGTGGATTATTCTGCATGCCCTGAGGAGCAGCCTGTATGTTATATATTAGATTGTAAGCTCTTAGGACAGGGTTTACAGTATTCTGCATGCCCTCAAGAGCAGACTGTATGTTATATATTAGAGTGTAAGCTCCTAGGACAGGGTGTGCAGTATTCTGCATGCCCTCAGGAGCAGCCTGTATACTGTATATTAGATTGTAAGCTCCTAGGACAGGGTGTTCATTATTGTGTATGCCTTCAGGAGCAGTCTGTATATTATATATTAGATTGTAAGCACTTAGGACAGGGTGTACATTATTCTGCATGCCCTCAGTAGCAGCCTGTATATTATATATTAGATTGTAAGCTCTTAGGACAGGGTGTGCATTATACTTTATGCCCTCAGGAGCAGCCTGTATACTGTATATTAGATTGTAAGCTCCTAGGACATGGTGTAGATTATTCTGTATGCCGTCAGGAGCAGCCTGTATATTGTATATTAGATTGTAAGCTCCTAGGACAGGGTGTACATTATTTTGCATGCCCTCAGGAGCAGCGTGTATATTATATATTAGACTGTAAGCTCCTAGGGCAGGGTGTACATTATTCTGCATGCCTTCAGGAGCAGCCTGTATACTGTATATTAGATTGTAAGCTCCTAGGACAGGGTGTACATTATTCTGTATCCCCTCAGGAGCAGTCTGTATATTATATATTAGATTGTAAGCACCTAGGACAGGGTGTACATTATTCTGCATGCCCTCAGGAGCAGCCTGTATATTATATATTAGATTGTAAGCTCTTAGGACAGGGTGTACATTATACTGTATGCCCTCAGGAGCAGTCTGTATACTATATATTAGATTGTAAGCTCCTAGGACAGGGTGTACATTATTCTGCATACCCTCAGGAGCAGCCTGTATATTATATATTAGATTTTAAGCTCTTAGGACAGGGTGTACATTATTCTGCATGCCCTCAGGAGCAGCCTGCATATTATATATTAGACTGTAAGCGCCTATCATAGTGTGTGGATAATTCTGTACGCCCTCAGGAGCACTCTGTATATTGTATATTAGATTGTAAGCTCCTAGGACAGGGTGTACATTATTCTGTATGCCCTCAGGAGCAGCCTGTATATTAGATTGTAAGCTCCTAGGACAGGGTGTACATTATTCTGAATGCCCTCAGGAGCAGTCTGTATATTGTATATTAGACTGTAAGCTCCTAGGACAGGTGTCCATTATTCTGCATGCCTTAAGGAGCAGCCTGTATTCTGTATATTAGATTGTAAGCTCCTAGCACAGGGTGTACATTATTCTGTATGCCCTCAGGAGCAGTCTGTATATTATATATTAGATTGTAAGCACCTAGGACAGGGTGTACATTATTCTGCATGCCCTCAGGAGCAGCCTGTATATTATATATTAGATTGTAAGCTCTTAGGACAGGGTGTACATTATACTGTATGCCCTCAGGAGCAGTCTGTATACTATATATTAGATTGTAAGCTCCTAGGACAGGGTGTACATTATTCTGCATGCCCTCAGGAGCAGCCTGTATATTATATATTAGAATTTAAGCTCTTAGGACAGGGTGTACATTATTCTGCATGCCCTCAGGAGCAGCCTGCATATTATATATTAGACTGTAAGCTCCTATCATAGTGTGTGGATAATTCTGTACGCCCTCAGGAGCACTCTGTATATTGTATATTAGATTGTAAACTCCTAGAACAGGGTGTACATTATTCTGAATGCCCTCAGGAGCAGTCTGTATATTGTATATTAGACTGTAAGCTCCTAGGACAGGTGTCCATTATTCTGCATGCCTTAAGGAGCAGCCTGTATTCTGTATATTAGATTGTAAGCTCCTAGGACAGGGTGTACATTATTCTGCATGCCCTCAGGAGCAGCGTGTATATTGTATATTAGATTGTAAGCTCCTAGGACAGGGTGAACACTCTGTATGCCCTCAGGAGCAGCCTGTATATTATATATTAGATTGTAAGCTCCTAGGACAGGGTGTACATTATTCTGCATGCCCTCAGGAGCGGCCTGTATATTGTATATTAGATTGAAAGCTCCTAGAACAGGGTGTACATTATTCTGCATGCCCTCAGGAGCAGTCTGTATATTGTATATTAGGTTGTAAGCTCCTAGGACAAGGTGTGTATTATTCTGCATGCCTTCAGGAGCACCCTGTATACTGTATATTAGATTGTTTGCTCCTAGGACAGAGTGTACATTATTCTGCATGCCCTCAGGAGCAGCGTGTATATTATATAATAGACTGTAAGCTCCTAGGACAGGGTGTGCATTATTCTGCATGCCCTCAGGAGCTGCCTGTATATTATTTATTAGATTGTAAGCTCCTAGGACAGGGTGTACATTATACTGTATGCCCTCAGGAGCATTTTGTATATTATATATTAGACTGTAAGCTCCTATGACAGGGTGTACATTATTCTGTATGCCCTCAGGAGCAGTCTTTATGTTATATATTAGATTGTAAGCTCCTAGGACAGGGTGTGCATTATTCTGCATGCCCTCAGGTGCGACCTGTATATTGTATATTAAATTGTAAGCTCCTAGGACAGGGTGTACATTATTCTGCATGCCCCCAGGAGCAGCCTGTATATTGTATATTAGATTGTAAGCTCCTAGGACAGGGTGTACATTATTCTGCATGCCCTCAGGAGCTGCTTTTATATTATATATGAGACTGTAAGCTCTTAGGACAGGGTGTACATTATTCTGTATGCCCTCAGGAGCAGCCTGTATATTGTATATTAGATTGTAAGCTCCTATGACAGGGTGTACATTATTCTGTATGCCCTCAGGAGCAGCTTTTATATTATATATGAGACTGTAAGCTCCTAGGACAGGGTGTACATTATTCTGTATGCACTCAGGAGCAGCCTTTATGTTATATATTAGATTGTAAGCTCCTAGGACAGGGTGTACATTATTCTGTATGCTCTCAGGATCAGCCTTTATTTTATATATTAGTTTGTAAGCTCCTAGAACAGGGTGTGCATTATTCTGCATGCCCTCAGGAGCAGCCTGTATACTGTATATTAGATTGTAAGCTCCTAGGACAGGGTGTACATTATTCTGCATGCCCTCAGGAGCAGACTGTATATTATATATTAGACTGTAAGCTCCTATGACAGTGTGTGGATTATTCTGCATGCCCTGAGGAGCAGCCTATATGTTATATATTAGATTGTAAGCTCTTAGGACAGGGTTTACAGAATTCTGCATGCCCTCAGGAGCAGACTGTATGTTATATATTAGACTGTAAGCTCCTAGGACAGGGTGTGCATTATTCTGCATGCCCTCAGGAGCAGCCTGTATACTGTATATTAGATTGTAAGCTCCTAGGACAGGGTGTGCATTATTCTGCATGCCCTCAGGAGCAGCCTGTATACTGTATATTAGACTGTAAGCTCCTAGGACAGGGTGTACTTTATTCTGTGTGCCCTCAGGAGCAGTCTGTATATTATATATTAGATTGTAAGCACCTGGGACAGGGTGTACATTATTCTGCATTCCCTCAGGAGCAGTCTGTATATTATATATTACATTGTAAGCTCTTAGGACAGGGTGTACATTATTCTACATTCCCTCAGGAGCAGCCTGTATATTATATATTAGATTGTAAGCTCTTAGGACAGGGTGTACATTATACTTTATGCCCTCAGGAGCAGCCTGTATACTGTATATTAGATTGTAAGCTCCTAGGGCAGGGTGTACATTATTCTGCATGCTCTTAGGAGCAGACTGTATATTATATATTAGATTGTAAGCTCCTAGGACAGGGTGTACATTATTCTGCATGTCCTCAGGAGCAGCCTGTATATTATATATTAGATTGTAAGCTCCTATGACAGTGTGTGGATTATTCTGCATGCCCTGAGGAGCAGCCTGTATGTTATATATTAGATTGTAAGCTCTTAGGACAGGGTTTACAGTATTCTGCATGCCCTCAAGAGCAGACTGTATGTTATATATTAGAGTGTAAGCTCCTAGGACAGGGTGTGCAGTATTCTGCATGCCCTCAGGAGCAGCCTGTATACTGTATATTAGATTGTAAGCTCCTAGGACAGGGTGTTCATTATTGTGTATGCCTTCAGGAGCAGTCTGTATATTATATATTAGATTGTAAGCACTTAGGACAGGGTGTACATTATTCTGCATGCCCTCAGTAGCAGCCTGTATATTATATATTAGATTGTAAGCTCTTAGGACAGGGTGTGCATTATACTTTATGCCCTCAGGAGCAGCCTGTATACTGTATATTAGATTGTAAGCTCCTAGGACATGGTGTAGATTATTCTGTATGCCGTCAGGAGCAGCCTGTATATTATATATTAGATTGTAAGCTCTTAGGACAGGGTGTACATTATACTGTATGCCCTCAGGAGCAGTCTGTATACTATATATTAGATTGTAAGCTCCTAGGACAGGGTGTACATTATTCTGCATACCCTCAGGAGCAGCCTGTATATTATATATTAGATTTTAAGCTCTTAGGACAGGGTGTACATTATTCTGCATGCCCTCAGGAGCAGCCTGCATATTATATATTAGACTGTAAGCGCCTATCATAGTGTGTGGATAATTCTGTACGCCCTCAGGAGCACTCTGTATATTGTATATTAGATTGTAAGCTCCTAGGACAGGGTGTACATTATTCTGTATGCCCTCAGGAGCAGCCTGTATATTAGATTGTAAGCTCCTAGGACAGGGTGTACATTATTCTGAATGCCCTCAGGAGCAGTCTGTATATTGTATATTAGACTGTAAGCTCCTAGGACAGGTGTCCATTATTCTGCATGCCTTAAGGAGCAGCCTGTATTCTGTATATTAGATTGTAAGCTCCTAGGACAGGGTGTACATTATTCTGTATGCCCTCAGGAGCAGTCTGTATATTATATATTAGATTGTAAGCACCTAGGACAGGGTGTACATTATTCTGCATGCCCTCAGGAGCAGCCTGTATATTATATATTAGATTGTAAGCTCTTAGGACAGGGTGTACATTATACTGTATGCCCTCAGGAGCAGTCTGTATACTATATATTAGATTGTAAGCTCCTAGGACAGGGTGTACATTATTCTGCATGCCCTCAGGAGCAGCCTGTATATTATATATTAGAATTTAAGCTCTTAGGACAGGGTGTACATTATTCTGCATGCCCTCAGGAGCAGCCTGCATATTATATATTAGACTGTAAGCTCCTATCATAGTGTGTGGATAATTCTGTACGCCCTCAGGAGCACTCTGTATATTGTATATTAGATTGTAAACTCCTAGAACAGGGTGTACATTATTCTGAATGCCCTCAGGAGCAGTCTGTATATTGTATATTAGACTGTAAGCTCCTAGGACAGGTGTCCATTATTCTGCATGCCTTAAGGAGCAGCCTGTATTCTGTATATTAGATTGTAAGCTCCTAGGACAGGGTGTACATTATTCTGCATGCCCTCAGGAGCAGCGTGTATATTGTATATTAGATTGTAAGCTCCTAGGACAGGGTGAACACTCTGTATGCCCTCAGGAGCAGCCTGTATATTATATATTAGATTGTAAGCTCCTAGGACAGGGTGTACATTATTCTGCATGCCCTCAGGAGCGGCCTGTATATTGTATATTAGATTGTAAGCTCCTAGAACAGGGTGTACATTATTCTGCATGCCCTCAGGAGCAGTCTGTATATTGTATATTAGGTTGTAAGCTCCTAGGACAAGGTGTGTATTATTCTGCATGCCTTCAGGAGCACCCTGTATACTGTATATTAGATTGTTTGCTCCTAGGACAGAGTGTACATTATTCTGCATGCCCTCAGGAGCAGCGTGTATATTATATATTAGACTGTAAGCTCCTAGGACAGGGTGTGCATTATTCTGCATGCCCTCAGGAGCAGTCTGTATATTGTATATTAGATTGTAAGCTCCTAGGACAGGGTGTACATTCTGTATGCCCTCAGGAGCAGCCTGTATATTATATAATAGATTGTAAGCTGCTAGGACAGGGTGTAGATTATTCTGTATGCTCTCAGGAGCAGCCTGTATATTGTATATTAGATTGTAAGCTCCTAGGACAGGGTGTACATTATTCTGCATGCCCTCAGGAGCAGTCTGTATATTATATATTAGATTGAAAGCTCCTAGGACAGGGTATACATTATTCTGCATGCCCTCAGGAGCAGCCTGTATATTATATATTAGATTGTAAGCTCCTAGGACAGGGTGTACAGTATTCTGTATGCCCTCAGGAGCAGCTTGTATATTATATATTAGACTGTAAGCTCCTAGGACAGGGTGAACATTATTCTGTATGCCCTCAGGAGCAGCCTTTGTTATATATTAGATTGTAAGCTCCTAGGACAGGGTGTGCATTATTCTGCATGCCCTCAGGTGCAGCCTGTATATTGTATATTAGATTGTAAGCTTCTAGGACAGGGTGTGTATTATTCTGCATGCCCTCAGGAGCAGCCTCTACATTGTTTATTAGATTGTAAGCTCCTAGGACAGGGTGTACATTATTCTGTATGCCCTCAGGAGCAGCCTTTATTTTATATATTAGATTGTAAGCTCCTAGGACAGGGTGTACATTATTCTGTATGCTCTCAGGATCAGCCTTTATTTTATATATTAGATTGTAAGCTCCTAGGACAGGATGTACATTATTCTGCATACCCTCAGGAGCAGACTGTTTATTATATATTAGACTGTAAGCTCCTATGACAGTGTGTGGATTATTCTGCATACCCTGAGGAGCAGCCTGTATATTGTATATTAGATTGTAAGCTCCTAGGACAGGGTTTATAGTATTCTGCATGCCCTCAGAAGCAGCCTGTATATTGTATATTAGATTGTAAGCTCCTCAGACAGGGTTTATAGTATTCTGCATGCCCTCAGGAGCAGCCTGTATATTGTATATTAGATTGTAAGCTCCTAGGACAGGGTGTGCATTATTCTGTATGCCCTCAGGAGCAGCCTGTATATTATATATTAGACTGTAAGCTCCTATGACAGTGTGTGGATAATTCTGTATGCCCTCAGGAGCAGCCTGTATATTGTATATTAGATTGTAAGCTCCTAGGACAGGGTGTACATTATTCTGTATGCCCTCAGGAGCTGCCTGTATATTAGATTGTAAGCTCCTAGGACAGGGTGTACATTATTCTGCATGCCCTCAGGAGCAGCCTGTATATTATATATTAGACTGTAAGCTCCTATGACAGTGTGTGGATAATTCTGTATGCCCTCAGGAGCAGCCTGTATATTGTACATTAGATTGTAAGCTCCTAGGACAGGGTGTACATTATTCTGTATGCCCTCAGGTGCTGCCTGTATATTAGATTGTAAGCTCCAAGGACAGGGTATGCATTATTCTGCATGCCCCCAGATGCAGCCTGTATATTGTATATTAGATTGTAAGCTCCTAGGACAGGGTGTGTATTATTCTGCATGCCCTCATGAGCAGCCTGTATATTTTATATTAGATTGTAAGCTCCTAGGACAGGGTGTAGATTATTCTGTATGCCCTCAGGAGCAGCCTGTATATTGTATATTAGATTGTAAGCTCCTAGGACAGGGTGTACATTATTCTGTATGCCCTCAGGAGCAGCTTTTATATTATATATTAGACTGTAAGCTCCTAGGACAGGGTGTACATTATTCTGTATGCACTCAGGAGCAGCTTTTATGTTATATATTAGATTGTAAGCTCCTAGGACAGGGTGTACATTATTCTGTATGCTCTCCGGATCAGCCTTTATTTTATATATTAGATTGTAAGCTCCTAGGACAGGGTGTACATTATTCTGCATGCCCTCAGGAGCAGCCTGTATACAGTATATTAGATTGTAAGCTCCTAGGACAGGGTGTACATTATTCTGCATACCCTCAGGAGCAGACTGTTTATTATATATTAGACTGTAAGCTCCTATGACAGTGTGCGGATTATTCTGCATGCCCTGAGGAGCAGCCTGTATATTGTATATTAGATTGTAAGCTCCTAGGACAGGGTTTACAGTATTCTGCATGCCCTCAGGAGCAGCCTGTATATTGTATATTAGATTGTAAGCTCTTAGGACAGGGTGTACATTATTCTGCATGCCCTCAGGAGCAGCCTGTATATTGTATATTAGATTGTAAGCTCCTAGGACAGGGTGTACATTATTCTGTATGCCCTCAGGAGCTGCCTGTATATTAGATTGTAAGCTCCTAGGACAGGGTGTACATTATTCTGTATGCCCTCAGGAGCTGCCTGTATATTAGATTGTAAGCTCCTAGGACAGGGTGTACATTATTCTGTATGCCCTCAGGAGCAGCCTTTATATTGTATATTAGACTGTAAGCTCCTAGGACAAGGTGTGCATTCTTCTGCATGCCTTCAGGAGCAGCCTGTATACTGTATATTAGATTGTAAGCTCCTAGGACAGGGTGTACATTAATCTGCATGTCCTCAGGAGCAGTCTGTATATTGTATATTGGATTGTAAGCTCCTAGGACAGGGTGTAGATTATTCTGCATGCCCTCAGCAGCAGCCTGTATGTTATATATTAGATTGTAAGCTCTTAGGACAGGGTGTACATTATTCTGTATGCCCTCAGAAGCATCCTGTATATTGTATATTAGATTGTAAGCTCCTATGACAGGGTGTGCATTATTCTGCATGCCCTCAGGAGCATCCTGTATATTATATATTAGATTGTAAGTGACGCGCCCCTGGGCCTGTGTCGCGCTGCGTTGCGCACGCGGGAGCTTACCCGGAGCCAGATCTCTTGAGGGTTGTAGTCTCGTGGCGGTGATCCGGTCCGTGCCCAGGGAGTCAGACTAAGTGGCGCTGTATCAGCGGTAGATGTTGGACGACTACGCCACCCGTTGAGTACAGCTAAGGAGCTGCTGCTGCAGGGCAGACCGCTGAGGCCGGTGGTAGGATTGTGCAGCGTGATAGTATAACCCCCAACGGGAGGGGTATGGCCTCAGGGCAGCCGACGTGGATGATGGGGGTAGCAGGAACCACTCGGAGACGGTACGGTGTAGTTCAGGGTCTTTACTGGTGACAAAGATAGACCCTCCCGGAGTACTGGCTAGCGATTGGGGCCTGGTCAGTCCTTGAGCAGATGGGATCTCCCCTGGCCAGGCGGAGTTGTAGGCCTCCCAAACTGACTGTACTCTTCTGGCTACCTTGCTAGAGGCGGGTATAAGTAGCCCACGTCCCTGAGTGTACCGTGTGGTGCTCACCCGTATGGCCGGTGACTCGGGGCCTTCTAGTAGCTTCCGCTCCACGACGGCGGTGCTGGTCCCATGCGTGTGACCGTGCCTTCGGGTTTCTTGGCCAGAGGACCTGAAATCCCCTGCCTGACGGATTCTGCTGCTGGGTAGGAGTTAGTCCCCACAGCCTCGGACTCCGGGTCCGGTAAGAAATCTTCTCAGTCAGGGCGAGCTCTGCAGCTGCCAGCCCCTGACTCCTTGTAACACTGCTCCCACAGAGCTCCTGTTGTTTCTTCCCATAGCTGCTTCTCTTCTCTGTCTCTACTTCTGGCATGGCCCAGTAGCTGGGCCCAGCCGGAGCCACAGCTCCCTGTCAGCCCTCCTGGCTGAACTCTCCCTCTGAACTCTCTAACCCTGCCTCAGCCCCAGGTTTATATAGGGGAAGTTCTTCCCCTCCCAGGACTGGGCAGGAGGTGTGGCATGCATAGGATTCCTGACTAAGAGACCTCCCACCTGCTCTCAGACATAATATTGCTATTATTGTGGAGACCAGACCCCTGGGGTGCCACATTCCCCCCTAGTGAAATTTAGTACTCCGGGACTAAACATATTTTACAAAAACATAACAGGGTATAACAACAACAATAAAATACAATAAGGAAACACATAAAGATGGTCACGGTGTGTCCACAACCGGGTGCAGTCTTTGAAGAAAACAAAGGTGTCCATTTCACCAAAACAGGGAGACGTAACCAGGTAGGGGTCTGTCCTGCCCCGAGTCCTTAACAGTCTTTAGTCCGTCCTGGGTTACGCTCCAACTATACACAAAGGATTCCCGGTAAATCCACCAAAGACTCCCATAAATTACTAGAAACACATAATTATTTACAGGATATGGCCGCTCTCAGTCCTCGGCCAGTGGGGATAAGGAATGGCTGTTCACAGTCCTCAGCCTGTTAAGGGATAGGGACACACGGGTAACAGTTCACTAGTCCCAACGGGGACCATATTTTAATTAGCAGCAGTTCTTGTACCCTTACGGGTAACTATTTACAGCTCTTTATTCACGCTACTTCCCTTCAGTAGCTATGTCCTCTTTGTGCTCCCTCCTGAGGGTAGTCCTCAGACCCGTCCGGGTCCTCTTGGCTTTCCTCGTATTGGTAGTACTGCAGCTCCTCCTCAGTTAGCTGGGTTAGTATCTCTGCGACAGTCCTCCTCCCAGGTGGCCAGGACTTTACCTCCCTTTGGGCTGCCCCGGTTAATTGGGCCACCAGGATGCTCACTTTTTGCTCCTCTGTGAGGGGGTACACCTGGAAGAGGCTATCCAGCTTTTCTCTAAAGTCATGCAGGGTATGTGACTCCCCTGAGTACTGGGGTAGCCAGGCTGCCCCCGGGATATAGGGCATGGTGAAAGGCATGACCGCAACAGCGGTGGCGCTGGCGGGGGTTGAAGCGGTGAAGCTCTCCTCCGTATCCGACATCCTTCTCCCCCCTAGTGGACCGTGGCCTACCTTGCGATGATCCTCTTCCGTAGGCCGCGGCTCCGCAGTGGATCGTCAGGGTTGAGGACCTTCCGTCGCGCTCCTGTGACGTCGGCGTCTGCTGGGCTCCTTCCAGGACCTTACGCAACGTCCGGACGTGAGGCGGAGCTTCAGTTCTCGTGCGCTTTCGGAGTCCACGCCCCTCTTCTTCCCGCGCGGCGTCCTCAAGATGGCGTCCAATGGCGGGAAAACTCCACGTATGGCGGGAAGAAGGCTGAAGATGGCGCCGGATGGCGGGAAAACTTCGCGGATGGCGGGAAGAAGACAGAAGATGGCGCCGGATGGCGGGAATCTTCACCACTGGTAAGTTTGAACAGTCTTTTTCAGGCACGCAGTACCCGGTGGTTGCGGGCACGAAATCCTGCCGACTACGCCAAAAGTTGACGCGCCCCTGGGCCTGTGTCGCGCTGCGTTGCGCACGCGGGAGCTTACCCGGAGCCGAATCTCTTGAGGGTTGTAGTCTCGTGGCGGTGATCCGGTCCGTGCCCAGGGAGTCAGACTAAGTGGCGCTGTATCAGCGGTAGATGTTGGACGACTACGCCACCCGTTGAGTACAGCTAAGGAGCTGCTGCTGCAGGGCAGACCGCTGAGGCCGGTGGTAGGATTGTGCAGCGTGATAGTATAACCCCCAACGGGAGGGGTATGGCCTCAGGGCAGCCGACGTGGATGATGGGGGTAGCAGGAACCACTCGGAGACGGTACGGTGTAGTTCAGGGTCTTTACTGCATGCCCTCAGGAGCAGCCTGTATATTATATATTAGATTGTAAGCTCCTAGGACAGGGTGTACATTATTCTGTATGCCCTCAGGAGCAGCCTGTATGTTATATATTAGATTGTAAGCTCCTAGGACAGGGTGTACATTATTCTGTATGCCCTCAGGAGCAGCCTGTATATTATATATTAGATTGTAAGCTCCTAGGACAGGGTGTACATTATTCTGTATGCTCTCAGGAGCAGCCTTTATATTATATATTAGATTGTAAGCTCCTAGGACAGGGTGTACATTATTCTGTATGCTCTCAGGAG
Source organism: Phyllobates terribilis (assembly GCF_046119375.1). NCBI lineage: Eukaryota > Metazoa > Chordata > Amphibia > Anura > Dendrobatidae > Phyllobates > Phyllobates terribilis. The sequence goes on from NW_027362768.1 coordinate 21,465,928, forward strand.
CAGCCTTTATGTTATATATTAGACTGTAAGCTCCTAGGACAGGGTGTACATTATTCTGTATGCCCTTAGGAGCAGCCTGTATATTATATATTAGACTGTAAGCTCCTCGTACAGGGTGTACATTATTCTGCATGCCCTCAGGAGCAGCCTGTATATTGTATATTAGGTTGTAAACTCATAGGACAGGGTGTACATTATTCTGTATGCCCTCAGGAGCAGTCTGTATACTGTATATTAGATTGTAAGCTCCTAGGACAGGGTGTGCTTTATTCTGTATGCTCTCAGGAGCATCCTGTATATTATATATTAGACTGTAAGCTCCTAGGACAGTGTGTGGATTATTCTGTATACCCTCAGGAGCAGCCTGTATATTGTATATTAGATTGTAAGCTCCTAGTACAGGGTGTACATTATTCGGCATACCCTCAGGAGGAGCCTGTATATTGTATATTAGATTGTAAGCTCCTAGGAGAGGGTGTACATTATTCTGCATGCCCTCAGGAGCAGCCTGTATATTATATATTAGAGTATAAGCTCCTAGGACAGGGTGTGCATTATTCTGTATGCTCTCAGGAGCAGCCTGTATGTTATATATTAGATTTAAGCTCCTACGACAGGGTGTACATTATTCTGTATGCCCTCAGGAGCAGCCTGTACATTATATATTAGATTGTAAGCTCCTAGGACAGGGTGTACATTATTCTGTATACCCTCAGGAGCAGCCTGTATGTTATATATTAGATTGTAAGCTCCTAGAACAGGGGGTACATTATTCTGCATGCCCTCAGCAGTAGCATGTATGTTATATATTAGATTGTAAGCTCTTAGGACAGGGTGTACATTAGTCTGTATGCCTTCAGAAGCAGCCTGTATATTGTATATTAGATTGTAAGCTCCTAGGACAGGGTGTGCATTATTCTGCATGCCCTCAGGAGCAGCCTGTATATTATATATGAGATTGTAAGCTCCTAGGACAGGGTGTACGGTATTCTGTATGCTCTCAGGAGCAGCCTGTATGTTATATATTAGATTGTAAGCTCCTAGGACACAGTGTACATTATTCTGTATGCCCTCAGGAGCAGCCTGTATATTATTTATTAGATTGTAAGCTCCTAGGACAGGGTGTACATTATTCTGCATGCCCTCAGGAGCAGCCTGTATATTGTACATTAGATTGTAAGCTCCTAGGACAGGGTGTACATTATTCTTTATGCCCTCAGGAGCAGCCTGTATATTGTATAGTAGATTGTAAGCTCCTAGGAGAGGGTGTACATTATTCTGCATGCCCTCAGGAGCAGCCTGTATATTATATATTAGAGTCTAAGCTCCTAGGACAAGGTGTGCATTATTTTGTATGCTCTCAGGAGCAGCCTGTATGTTATATATTAGATTTAAGCTCCTAGGACAGGGTGTACATTATTCTGTATGCCCTCAGGAGCAGCCTGTACATTATATATTAGATTGTAAGCTCCTAGGACAGGGTGTACATTATTCTGTATGCCCTCAGGAGCAGCCTGTATGTTATATATTAGATTGTAAGCTCCTAGGACAGGGGGTACATTATTCTGTATGCCCTCAGGAGCAGCCTGTATATTATATATTAGATTGTAAGCTCCTAGGACAGGGTGTACATTATTCTGCATGCCCTCAGGAGCAGCCTGTATATTGTATATTAGATTGTAAGCTCCTAGGACAGGGTGTACATTATTCTGCATGCCCTTCGGAGCAGCCTGTATGTTATATATTAGATTGTAAGCTCCTAGGACAGGGTGTGCATTATTCTGTTTGCCCTCAGGAGCAGCCTGTATATTATATATTAGATTGTAAGCTCCTAGGACAGGTTGTACATTATTCTGCATGCCCTCAGGAGCAGCCTGTCTATTGTATATTAGATTGTAAGCTCCTAGGACAGGGTGTACATTATTCTGCATGCCCTCCGGAGCAGCCTGTATATTATATATTAGACTGTAAGCTTCTAGGAGAGGGTGTACATTATTCTGCATGCCCTCAGCAGTAGCCTGTATGTTATATATTAGATTGTAAGCTCTTAGGACAGAGTGTACATTATTCTGTATGCCTTCAGAAGCAGCCTGTAAATTGTATATTAGATTGTAAGCTCCTAGGACAGGGTGTGCATTATTCTGCATGCCCTCAGGAGCAGCCTGTATATTAGATATGAGATTGTAAGCTCCTAGGACAGGGTGTACGGTATTCTGTATGCTCTCAGGAGCAGCCTGTATGTTATATATTAGATTGTAAGCTCCTAGGACACGGTGTACATTAATCTGTATGCCCTCAGGAGCAGCCTGTATATTATTTGATTGTAAGCTGCTAGGACAGGGTTTACATTATTCTGCATGCCCTCCGGAGCAGCCTGTATATTATATATTAGACTGTAAGCTTCTAGGAGAGGGTGTACATAATTCTGCATGCCCTCAACAGTAGCCTGTATGTTATATATTAGATTGTAAGCTCTTAGGACAGGGTGTACATTATTCTGTATGCCTTCAGAAGCAGCCTGTATATTGTATATTAGATTGTAAGCTCCTAGGACAGGGTGTACATTATTCTGCATGCCCTCAGGAGCAGCCTGTATATTATATATGAGATTGTAAGCTCCTAGGACAGGGTGTACGGTATTCTGTATGCTCTCAGGAGCAGCCTGTATATTATTTGATTGTAAGCTCCTAGGACAGGGTGTACATTTTTCTGCATGCCCTCAGGAGCAGCCTGTATATTGTATATTAGATTGTAAGCTCTTAGGACAGGGTGTACATTATTCTGCATGCCCTCAGGAGCAGCCTGTATGTTATATATTAGATTGTAAGCTCCTAGGACAGGGTGTACATTATTCTGTATGCCCTCAGGAGCAGCCTGTATATTATATATTAGATTGTAAGCTCCTAGGACAGGGTGTACATTATTCTGTATGCTCTCAGGAGCAGCCTTTATGTTATATATTAGATTGTAAGCTCCTAGGACAGGGTGTACATTATTCTGTATGCTCTCAGGAGCAGCCTTTATGTTATATATTAGACTGTAAGCTCCTAGGACAGGGTGTACATTATTCTGTATGCCCTTAGGAGCAGCCTGTATATTATATATTAGACTGTAAGCTCCTCGTACAGGGTGTACATTATTCTGCATGCCCTCAGGAGCAGCCTGTATATTGTATATTAGGTTGTAAGCTCATAGGACAGGGTGTACATTATTCTGTATGCCCTCAGGAGCAGTCTGTATATTATATATTAGACTGTAAGCTTCTAGGACAGGGTGTGCTTTATTCTGTATGCTCTCAGGAGAATCCTGTATATTATATATTAGACTGTAAGCTCCTAGGACAGTGTGTGGATTATTCTGTATACCCTCAGGAGCAGCCTGTATATTGTATATTAGATTATAAGCTCATAGGACAGGGTGTACATTATTCTGCATGCCCTCCGGAGCAGCCTGTATATTATATATTAGACTGTAAGCTTCTAGGAGAGGGTGTACATTATTCTGCATGCCCTCAGCAGTAGCCTGTATGTTATATATTAGATTGTAAGCTCTTAGGACACGGTGTACTTTATTCTGTATGCCTTCAGAAGCAGCCTGTAAATTGTATATTAGATTGTAAGCTCCTAGGACAGGGTGTGCATTATTCTGCATGCCCTCAGGAGCAGCCTGTATATTATATATGAGATTGTAAGCTCCTAGGACAGGGTGTACGGTATTCTGTATGCTCTCAGGAGCAGCCTGTATGTTATATATTAGATTGTAAGCTCCTAGGACACGGTGTACGGTATTCTGTATGCCCTCAGGAGCAGCCTGTATATTATTTGATTGTAAGCTCCTAGGACAGGGTGTACATTATTCTGCATGCCCTCCGGAGCAGCCTGTATATTATATATTAGACTGTAAGCTTCTAGGAGAGGGTGTACATAATTCTGCATGCCCTCAGCAGTAGCCTGTATATTATATATTAGATTGTAAGCTCTTAGGACAGGGTGTACATTATTCTGTATGCCTTCAGAAGCAGCCTGTATATTGTATATTAGATTCTAAGCTCCTAGGACAGGGTGTGCATTATTCTACATGCCCTCAGGAGCAGCCTGTATATTATATATGAGATTGTAAGCTCCTAGGACAGGGTGTACGGTATTCTGTATGCTCTCAGGAGCAGCCTGTATATTATTTGATTGTAAGCTCCTAGGACAGGGTGTACATTATTCTGCATGCCCTCAGGAGCAGCCTGTATATTGTATATTAGATTGTAAGCTCTTAGGACAGGGTGTACATTATTCTGCATGCCCTCAGGAGCAGCCTGTATATTATATATGAGATTGTAAGCTCCTAGAACAGGGTGTACATTATTCTGTATGCCCTTAAGAGCAGCCTGTATGTTATATGTTAGATTGTAAGCTCCTAGGACAGGGTGTGCATTATTCTGTTTGCCCTCAGGAGCAGCCTGTATATTATATATTAGATTGTAAGCTCCTAGGACAGGGTGTACATTATACTGCATGCCCTCAGGAGCAGCCTGTATGTTATATATTAGATTGTAAGCTCCTAGGTCACGGTGTACATTATTCTGTATGCCCTCAGGAGCAGCCTGTATATTATTTATTAGATTGTAAGCTCCTAGGACAGGGAGTACATTATTCTGCATGCCCTCAGGAGCAGCCTGTATATTGTACATTAGATTTTAAGCTCCTAGGACAGGGTGTACATTATTCTTTATGCCCTCAGGAGCAGCCTGTATATTGTATATTAGATTGTAAGCTCCTAGGAGAGGGTGTACATTATTCTGCATGCCCTCAGGAGCAGCCTGTATATTATATATTAGAGTATAAGCTCCTAGGACAAGGTGTGCATTATTTTGTATGCTCTCAGGAGCAGCCTGTATGTTATATATTAGATTTAAGCTCCTAGGACAGGGTGTACATTATTCTGTATGCCCTCAGGAGCAGCCTGTACATTATATATTAGATTGCAAGCTCCTAGGACAGGGTGTACATTATTCTGTATGCCCTCAGGAGCAGCCTGTATGTTATATATTAGATTGTAAGCTCCTAGGACAGGGGGTACATTATTCTGTATGCCCTCAGGAGCAGCCTGTATATTATATATTAGATTGTAAGCTCCTAGGACACGGTGTACATTATTCTGCATGCCCTTAGGAGCAGCCTGTATGTTATATATTAGATTGTAAGCTCCTAGGACAGGGTGTGCATTATTCTGTTTGCCCTCAGGAGCAGCCTGTATATTATATATTAGATTGTAAGCTCCTAGGACAGGTTGTACATTATTCTGCATGCCCTCCGGAGCAGCCTGTATATTATATATTAGACTGTAAGCTTCTAGGAGAGGGTGTACATTATTCTGCATGCCCTCAGCAGTAGCCTGTATGTTATATATTAGATTGTAAGCTCTTAGGACAGGGTGTGCATTATTCTGCATGCCCTCAGGAGCAGCCTGTATATTATATATGAGATTGTAAGCTCCTAGGACAGGGTGTACGGTATTCTGTATGCTCTCAGGAGCAGCCTGTATGTTATATATTAGATTGTAAGCTCCTAGGACACGGTGTACATTAATCTGTATGCCCTCAGGAGCAGCCTGTATATTATTTGATTGTAAGCTCCTAGGACAGGGTGTACATTATTCTGCATGCCCTCCGGAGCAGCCTGTATATTATATATTAGACTGTAAGCTTCTAGGAGAGGGTGTACATAATACTGCATGCCCTCAGCAGTAGCCTGTATGTTATATATTAGATTGTAAGCTCTTAGGACAGGGTGTACATTATTCTGTATGCCTTCAGAAGCAGCCTGTATATTGTATATTAGATTGTAAGCTCCTAGGACAGGGTGTGCATTATTCTGCATGCCCTCAGGAGCAGCCTGTATATTATATATGAGATTGTAAGCTCCTAGGACAGGGTGTACGGTATTCTGTATGCTCTCAGGAGCAGCCTGTATGTTATATATTAGATTGTAAGCTCCTAGGACACGGTGTACATTAATCTGTATGCCCTCAGGAGCAGCCTGTATATTATTTGATTGTAAGCTCCTAGGACAGGGTGTACATTATTCTGCATGCCCTCGGGAGCAGCCTGTATATTGTATATTAGATTGTAAGCTCTTAGGACAGGGTGTACATTATTCTGCATGCCCTCAGGAGCAGCCTGTATATTATATATTAGATTGTAAGCTCCTAGGACAGGGTGTACATTATTCTGTATGCCCTCAGGAGCAGCCTGTATATTATATATTAGATTGTAAGCTCCTAGGACAGGGTGTACATTATTCTGTATGCTCTCAGGAGCAGTCTTTATGTTATATATTAGATTGTAAGCTCCTAGGACAGGGTGTACATTATTCTGTATGCTCTCAGGAGCATCTTGTATATTATATATTAGACTGTAAGCTCCTCGTACAGGGTGTACATTATTCTGTATGCCCTCAGGAGCAGCCTGTATATTGTATATTAGGTTGTAAGCTCATAGGACAGGGTGTACATTATTCTGTATGCCCTCAGGAGCAGTCTGTATACTGTATATTAGATTGTAAGCTCCTAGGACAGGGTGTGCTTTATTCTGTATGCTCTCAGGAGCATCCTGTATATTATTTATTAGACTGTAAGCTTCTAGGACAGTGTGTGGATTATTCTGTATACCCTCAGGAGCAGCCTGTATATTGTATATTAGATTGTAAGCTCCTAGTACAGGGTGTACATTATTCGGCATACCCTCAGGAGGAGCCTGTATCTTGTATATTAGATTGTAAGCTCCTAGTACAGGGTGTACATTATTCTGCATGCCCTCAGGAGCAGCCTGTATATTATATATGAGATTGTAAGCTCCTAGGACAGGGTGTACGGTATTCTGTATGCTCTCAGGAGCAGCCTGTATGTTATATATTAGATTGTAAGCTCCTATGACAGGGTGTACATTATTCTGCATGCCCTCAGGAGCAGCCTGTATATTATGTATTAGATTGTAAGCTGCTAGGACAGGGTGTGCTTTATTCTGTATGCCCTCAGGAGCAGCCTGTATGTTATATATTAGATTGTAAGCTCCTAGGACAGGGGATACATTATTCTGTATGCCCTCAGGAGCAGCCTGTATATTATATATTAGATTGTAAGCTCCTAGGACAGGGTGTACATTATTCTGCATGCCCTCAGGAGCAGCCTGTATATTGTATATTAGATTGTAAGCTCCTAGAACAGGGTGTACATTATTCTGTATGCCCTTAAGAGCAGCCTGTATGTTATATATTAGATTGTAAGCTCCTAGGACAGGGTGTGCATTATTCTGTTTGCCCTCAGGAGCAGCCTGTATATTATATATTAGATTGTAAGCTCCTAGGACAGGGTGTACATTATTCTGCATGCCCTCAGGAGCAGCCTGTCTATTGTATATTAGATTGTAAGTTCCTAGGACAGGGTGTACATTATTCTGCATGCCCTCCGGAGCAGCCTGTATATTGTATATTAGATTGTAAGCTCCTAGAACAGGGTGTACATTATTCTGCATGCCCTCAGCAGTAGCCTGTATGTTATATATTAGATTGTAAGCTCTTAGGACAGGGTGTACATTATTCTGTATGCCTTAAGAAGCAGCCTGTATATTGTATATTAGATTGTAAGCTCCTAGGACAGGGTGTACATTATTCTGTATGCTCTCAGGAGCAGTCTTTATGTTATATATTAGATTGTAAGCTCCTAGGACAGGGTGTACATTATTCTGTATGCTCTCAGGAGCATCTTGTATATTATATATTAGACTGTAAGCTCCTCGTACAGGGTGTACATTATTCTGCATGCCCTCAGGAGCAGCCTGTATATTGTATATTAGGTTGTAAGCTCATAGGACAGGGTGTACATTATTCTGTATGCCCTCAGGAGCAGTCTGTATACTGTATATTAGATTGTAAGCTCCTAGGACAGGGTGTGCTTTATTCTGTATGCTCTCAGGAGCATCCTGTATATTATTTATTAGACTGTAAGCTTCTAGGACAGTGTGTGGATTATTCTGTATACCCTCAGGAGCAGCCTGTATATTGTATATTAGATTGTAAGCTCCTAGTACAGGGTGTACATTATTCGGCATACCCTCAGGAGGAGCCTGTATCTTGTATATTAGATTGTAAGCTCCTAGTACAGGGTGTACATTATTCTGCATGCCCTCAGGAGCAGCCTGTATATTGTATATTAGATTGTAAGCTCCTAGGACAGGGTGTACATTATTCTGCATGCCCTCAGGAGCAGCCTGTATATTATATATGAGATTGTAAGCTCCTAGGACAGGGTGTACGGTATTCTGTATGCTCTCAGGAGCAGCCTGTATGTTATATATTAGATTGTAAGCTCCTATGACAGGGTGTACATTATTCTGCATGCCCTCAGGAGCAGCCTGTATATTATGTATTAGATTGTAAGCTGCTAGGACAGGGTGTGCTTTATTCTGTATGCCCTCAGGAGCAGCCTGTATGTTATATATTAGATTGTAAGCTCCTAGGACAGGGGGTACATTATTCTGTATGCCCTCAGGAGCAGCCTGTATATTATATATTAGATTGTAAGCTCCTAGGACAGGGTGTACATTATTCTGCATGCCCTCAGAAGCAGCCTGTATATTGTATATTAGATTGTAAGCTCCTAGGACAGGGTGTACATTATTCTGCATGCCCTCAGGAGCAGCCTGTATATTGTATATTAGATTGTAAGCTCCTAGAACAGGGTGTACATTATTCTGTATGCCCTTAAGAGCAGCCTGTATGTTATATATTAGATTGTAAGCTCCTAGGACAGGGTGTGCATTATTCTGTTTGCCCTCAGGAGCAGCCTGTATATTATATATTAGATTGTAAGCTCCTAGGACAGGGTGTACATTATTCTGCATGCCCTCAGGAGCAGCCTGTCTATTGTATATTAGATTGTAAGTTCCTAGGACAGGGTGTACATTATTCTGCATGCCCTCCGGAGCAGCCTGTATATTGTATATTAGATTGTAAGCTCCTAGAACAGGGTGTACATTATTCTGCATGCCCTCAGCAGTAGCCTGTATGTTATATATTAGATTGTAAGCTCTTAGGACAGGGTGTACATTATTCTGTATGCCTTAAGAAGCAGCCTGTATATTGTATATTAGATTGTAAGCTCCTAGGACAGGGTGTACATTATTCTGCATGCCCTCAGGAGCAGCCTGTATATTATATATGAGATTGTAATCTCCTAGGACAGGGTGTGCATTATTCTGTATGCTCTCAGAAGCAGCCTGTATGTTATATATTAGATTGTAAGCTCCTAGGACACGGTGTACATTATTCTGTATGCCCTCAGGAGCAGCTTGTATATTATTTGATTGTAAGCTCCTAGGACAGGGTGTACATTATTCTGCATGCCCTCAGGAGCAGCCTGTATATTGTATATTAGATTGTAAGCTCCTAGTACAGGGTGTACATTATTCTGTATGCCCTCAGGAGCAGCCTGTATATTGTATATTAGATTGTAAGCTCCTAGGACAGGGTGTACATTATTCTGTATGCTCTCAGGAGCAGCCTGTATGTTATATATTAGATTTAAGTTCCTAGGACAGGGTGTACATTATTCTGTATGCCCTCAGGAGCAGCCTGTATATTATATATTAGATTGTAAGCTCCTAGGACAGGGTGTACATTATTCTGTATGCCCTCAGGAGCAGCCTGTATGTTATATATTAGATTGTAAGCTCCTAGGACAGGGTGTACATTATTCTGTATGCCCTCAGGAGCAGCCTGTATATTATATATTAGATTGTAAGCTCCTAGGACAGGGTGTACATTATTCTGTATGCTCTCAGGAGCAGCCTTTATGTTATATATTAGATTGTAAGCTCCTAGGACAGGGTGTACATTATTCTGCATGCCCTCAGGAGCAACCTGTATATTGTATATTAGGTTGTAAGCTCATAGGACAGGGTGTACATTATTCTGTATGCCCTCAGGATCAGTCTGTATACTGTATATTAGATAGTAAGCTCCTAGGACAGGGTGTGCTTTATTCTGTATGCTCTCAGGAGCATCCTGTATATTATATATTAGACTGTAAGCTCCTATGACAGTGTGTGGATTATTCTGTATACCGTCAAGAGCAGCCTGTATATTGTATATTAGATTGAAAGCTCCTAGTACAGGGTGTACATTATTCTGCATACCCTCAGGAGCAGCCTGTATATTATATATTAGATTGTAAGCTCCTAGGACAGGGTGTACATTATTCTGCATGCCCTCAGGAGCAGCCTGTATATTGTATATTAGATTGTAAGCTCATAGGACAGGGTTTACATTATTCTGTATGCTCTCAGGGGCAGCCTGTATATTATATATTAGATTATGAGCTCCTAGGACAGGGTGTACATTATTCTGCATGCCCTCAGGAGCAGCCTGTATATTATATATGAGATTGTAAGCTCCTAGGACAGGGTGTACGGTATTCTGTATGCTCTCAGGAGCAGCTTGTATGTTATATATTAGATTGTAAGCTCCTAGGACAGGGTGTACATTATTCTGTATGCTCTCAGGAGCAGCCTGTATATTGTATATTAGATTGTAAGCTCCTAGGACAGGGTGTACGGTATTCTGTATGCCCTGAGGAGCAGCCTGTATATTATATAGTAGATTGTAAGCTCCTAGAACAGGGTGTGCATTATTCTGTGTGCCCTCAGGAGCAGCCTGTATATTATATATTAGATTGTAAGCTGCTAGGACAGGGTGTGCTTTATTCTGTGTGCCCTCAGGAGCAGCCTGTATATTATATATTAGATTGTAAGCTTCTAGGACAGGGTGTGCATTATTCTGTATGCTCTCAGGAGCAGCCTGTATGTTATATATTAGATTTTAAACTCCTAGGACAGGGTGTACAGTATTCTGTATGCCCTCCGGAGCAGCCTGTATATTATATATTAGATTGTAAGCTCCTAGGACAGGGTGTACAGTTTTCTGTATGCCCTCAGGAGCAGCCTGTATATTGTATATTAGATTGTAAGCTCCTAGGACAGGGTGTACATTATTCTGCATGCCCTCAGAAGCAGCCTGTATATTGTATATTAGAGTGTAAGCTCCTAGGACAGGGTGTCCATTATTCTGCATGCCCTCCGGAGCAGCCTGTATATTATATATTAGATTGTAAGCTCCTAGGACAGGGTGTACAGTTTTCTGTATGCCCTCAGGAGCAGCCTGTATATTGTATATTAGATTGTAAGCTCCTAGGACAGGGTGTACATTATTCTGTATGCCCTCAGGAGCAGTCTGTATATTATATATTAGATTGTAAGCTCCTAGGACAGTGTGTACATTATTCTGTTTGCCCTCAGGAGCAGCCTGTATATTATTTATTAGATTGTAAGCTCCTAGGACAGGGTGTGCATTATTCTGTATGCCCTCAGGAGCAGCCTGTATATTGTATATGAGATTGTAAGCTCCTAGGACAGGGTGTACATTATTCTGCATGCCCTCAGGAGCAGCCTGTATATTGTATATGAGATTTTAAGCTCCTCTTGAGCAGGGTGTATTTTTCTTTGTATAATACATGCAGATATACAGCAATATGCTGCAGGACAGACGGGATCCAGGGAAATATCCGATCGCCACAACTGGGGTCAGGAAGGAATTTTTTCCCCCCCTGAGGCAGAATTCTTCGGGGGGTTTCTTCGCCTTCCTCTGGATCTTTGGGTCCAGTGTCTCGCAGCCGGTTCTCAATGACCACAGCTAGTTCTGTGGTCTCTATGGGGCCTGACCTGAGAGTCATTGCGCTCATAGTTTAATTTCTTAAAGGGCCAGTAATATTTTTATTACAATGTTGCTTATTGCTATTCCAATAAAAGATAAAAAGAAACAAAGTAAACGTGTCATGTGAGGTTTTTTGTCTTGACTTTTTTTTAACACGGTTACAATGATGGGAGTGATGAATAATACCCTCAATACTCCACAAGTAGAACCAGAAATTATGGGGTGCGCCAGACGGCAGACCACATATATCGCCACCCATTGTGGTATTATAATGTCAGCTCCTGTCCCAAGTTACATTACAAGTGTTAGGCGGGGTGATCTCTACGATGGGAGCATTGTACTAAAATAGTATATGTCCTACACAACAAACTACCTGATAGAAGACTGAAGACCGGGACACAGAGCCGCCGAATACAAGAGACACAAGCAGTGTCGGACTTAGGTGCCAAGGACCACCAGTAACCAACTCCAGGGCCCCACTTTTCAACTATATGCAAATTTATCCTCAATCACAAATTTATATAACCATGAGCTGCGTAGATTGTTAAAAGAATATGATGCTGCCTGTATCTGTACATAGTGATTCAGGTACAGTTATATGAAAAAGTTTGGGCACCCCTATTAATCTTAAGCTTAATGTTTTATAAAAATTGGTGTTTTTGCAACAGCTATTTCAGTTTCATAAATGTAATAACTGTTGGACACAGTAATGTTTCTGCCTTGAAATGAGGTTCATTGTACTAACAGAAAATGTGCAATCTGCATTCAAACAAAATTTGACAGGTGCATAAGTATGGGCACCTCACCAGAAAAGTGACATTAATATTTAGTAGATCCTCCTTTTGCAAAAATAACAGCCTCTAGTCGCTTCCTGTAGCTTTTAATGAGTTCCAAAACAATTCCAGTTCAGTTAAGTTTGATGGTCGCCGAGCATGGACAGCCCTCTTCAAATGATCCCACAGATGTTCAATGATATTCAGGTCTGGGGACTGGGATGGCCATTCCAGAACATTGTAATTGTTCCTCTGCATGAATGCTTGAGTAGATTTGGAGCGGTGTTTTGGATCATTGTCTTGCTGAAAGATCCATCCCCTGTGTAACTTTAACTTTATCACTGATTCTTGAACATTATTGTCAAGAATCTGCTGATACTGAGTGGAATCCATGCGTCCCTCAACTTTAACAAGATTCCCGGTGCCGGCATTGGCCAAACAGCCCCAAAGCATGATGCTATCCACCAAATTTTACTGCGGCTAGCAAGTGTTTTTCTTGGAATGTTGTGTTTTTTTGCCACCATGCATAACGCCTTTTTGTATGACCAAACAACTCAATCTTGGTTTCATCAGTCCACAGGACCTTCTTCCAAAAATAAATTGGCTGCTCCAAATGTGCTTTTGCATACCTCAGCCGACTCTGTTTGTGGCGTGCTTGCAGAAACGGCTTCTTTCGCATTACTCTCCCATACAGCTTCTCCTTGTGCAAAGTGCGTTGTATAGTTGACCGATGCACAGTGACACCATCTGCAGCAAGTTGATGCTGCAGCTCTCTGGAGGTGGTCTGAGGATTGTCCTTGACTGATCTCACCATTCTTCTTCTCTGCCTTTCTGATGTTTTTCTTGGCCTGCCACTTCTGGCCTTAACAAGAACTGTCCCTGTGTTCTTCCATTTCCTTACTATGTTCCTCACAGTGGAAACTAACAGGTTAAATCTCTGAGACAGCTTTTTGTATCCTTCCCCTGAACAACTATGTTGAATAATCTTTGTTTTCAGATCATTTGACAGTTGTTTTGAGGAGCCCATGATGCTACTCTTCAGAGGAGATTCAAACAGGAGAACAACTTGCAAGTGGCCACTTTAAGTAGCTTTTCTCATGATTGCATACACCTGGCTATGAAGTTCAAAGCTCAATGAGGTTACAAAACCAAAAAAAGTGCTTTAGTAAGTCAGTAAAAAGTAGGTAGGAGTATTTAAAACAAGAAAATGATAAGGGTGCCCATACTTATGCACCTGTCAAATTTTGTTTGAATGCAGATTGCACATTTTCTGTTAGTACAGTAAACCTCATTTCAAGGCAGAAACATTACTGTGTCCAACAGTTATTACATATATCAAACTGAAATAGCTGTTGCAAAACACCAATTTTTATAAAACATTAAGCTTAAGATTAATAGGGGTGCCAAAACTTTTTCATATAACTGTATATTGTGCCAAGTGCTGATCATATAAGAGGGGGGTGGCTCACTCTTCCACAAGGGTCCACTGGAGGATTCTCCGGTTCTCCTGTGGGCCAGTCCAAGTCAGGGATATTATGACAGCTCATTGTGCCTTCACTGACCTGCCTCCTATTTTAAATACTGCATATGTAATTCTGTGGATTTACATGCAAAAAAATGGCCTCGCTGCCCGCACATGTGCAGTAGAATCTCTCGTTTGCTGAGAGATGCTACTGCGCAGCCGTCAGCGCCATATTGCTGCAGCCAAATTTTTTTTCCTCCAGCAAAATGGTGCTAGCATCTTTAAACTTTAAATTTGGTCCCATGGATAAAATTATTATTAAAAACTGGCACATTTTGAATTCAGATAGAGATCTTCATCATATTACAACACAAAAAACACTCATCACGTACAGACGCGGTCCTAATCTTAAAGATAGTTTGGTCAAAAATCGAATAATAAAAAATACCCCTCCTAATTGGTTGAACAAATCAGGTGTATCAGGGAACCACAAATGTGGCTCATGTAACTTTTGCAGCTTCCATTTAAACTCCAATCCCATTAGGTTTGGGGGGGTTTGCCATCATGTCAAAGATTTTATTACATGCAGAACGCAATATGTAGTTTATATTGTCCTCTGCCTCTGAGGCAGGTTCTACATAGGCAACACCATCAGGCCACTTTTTATACGTGTCAGGGAACACTACATTTCCATCTTCTCTGGGATAGGCTCCAGAAGATTAATTGAGCATGTTCGCACAGCATATTATGGAAACCCTGAAGCCTTGCTTTTTGCTGGCTTAGGGCAGTCACACACGGCCGTATAACTCGTGCAATGATCGCATCGCATCGCATCGTACTGGCCGGCAGCTCTCCTGACCTGAGCGTGACAGCGATGGATTTCTATGCAGCTGTCAAACTCGGGTCAGGAGATCAGACAACCAATACATGGTTTACCATGCAATCCTCGGGCGAGAAATACGGCAGTGTGCTCCTGCCCTTAGAAAGGGTTTCGTTACCGAACCAGGAAGGAGATTTAAATAAAATTCTTCTCTGTAGAGAGGCTAAATGGATTATTCGGTCTTGTGCACAAGGCCCGCCGTGTTTAAATGAAAAACTCAATATGGTGGTATGCTTGTGATTTTATATGTGTAATAGTGGTTATTAGTGATGAGCGAGCATACTCATCACTGCTCGGTACTCGCCCGAGCATCTCATTGCTTGACAAGCTCGGCGAGTATTTCCGGGTTGCTCGGGCGGGAGCTCGGGTCTCCTCCCTGCACGTTTGGCGCTATTTAGAGAGCCAATGAACATGCAGGGATTGCCTGCCAGTCACTGTAGTGCCGCAGCCATGTTGGTTGTGGCATTACAGTGATTGGCTGGCCACACAGCGTCATCAGGTGTATATAAGACCCGGGACCCTATGCTCATCACAGTCTAACCCGTAAACAGGCAGAGTAGGGAGAGCTGCTGCTGAGTCAGGGAGAGATTTCCTTTTTTATTAGTTAGTATAGGTATTCCACAGCATATCTATATATCCATCTGAACTAACAGTCCTTCTGAGGACTAATCCAGCTGCATATATTCAGTGGTGACAGCAGGAGTTAGGCAGACAGGCAGGATTTGTGGACACTATATTCAGCACAATAGGGTCCATTGCACATTCTGTCTGCTGCTGCTACAGATATCCATAGCCCTACATAGTAGGGCTAAATTTTTTTTGCTCTTAATCCTGATTATTTGCCTAAAAATCAATACAGTGCTCCATTTGCTTGTTAGCAGAATACAGGTAGATTTTTTTTTCATTTTATTCGTATTGCTGTATTGTGTAAGCAGAGAAACTTTTCCATCATCAGATGTGATCCCATATTACTGCGGTAATAATTGTGACATTTTTGGAGCGTGCCAAATATTCCACTCCATTTAAAGTCAGCCATCTGTGTTTTGGTAAACCTATTCACACTTGGTCGCTGACCAATACTATGCTATACTACAAGGCCAAAGCCTAAAACCGAGGTTGTCACACGTGATCGCAAATTACTGCGGTAATAATTCAGACATTTTATGGAGAGTGCCAAATATACTCTTTAAAGTCTGCCAGCGGTGTGTTTTTGAACCTATTCACACTTGGTCGCTTAACCATACTATACTACAAGGCCACACCCTAAAACCGTGGTCGTCACATGTGATCGCATATTACTGCGGTAATAATTCAGACATTTTGTGGAGCGTGCCAAATATTCCACTCCATTTAAAATGGTAAAAGTGCTTGGCAAGGGACGGGGAAGTGAACGTGATGGTGACGGTGCATGCAGAGACCGAGGCCGTGGGCAAGATGAAACTGTGCCTGCTGAGGGAGCACAACAAACACCCACATCATGTCGACCTACCTTCCTGTCCCAATTACTAGGGGGCCGTGGAACACCACTCTTGATGCCAGAGCAGTGTGAAAAGGTTGTTGGTTGGATAGCAGATAATGCTTCCAGTCACTTTGCCACCACCACTACCACCCTGTCTTCCACACGGTCAAGTCTCAGTAGCCGTGTGTCTGAACCACATATTCCTCACCCTGATCCTCCTTCCTCCCACCATACCGAGTGCCTGGAGACATTTATAGATTCGGGTCTCTCGCTAGGCCAGCTTCAAGCGGGGCAAGAGGAGATCGCATGTAGCGATGCCCAAATATTTGACAGCCACAGTCACACAAAGGCGATTGTGGGAAAGTGAAATTACTGTCGCAAGAGGTGGATGATTAGGGTCGGACTGGCCTGGCGAAATCCCCGGTGGGCCCTTGATGATGAGAGGAGAGAGGGGAAACTAATAGAATTATGCACATATATTTGTGGCTGCGGGCCCTTTAAAAGTGCAGGTGCACACGAGACACGCAGGAGAGTAGTGGTCTGGGCCAGAGGAGCAGAGGTCACGTGCACAGCCGCGGGCCTTTTTGAAGCACCTGTTTGCGCACAGGTCTTCGCAGCCAGAACAGGCCCTTTTGAGGAGCATAGGCGCGCTCAGGTCCCCCACAGCTGAGGAAGCGCGAACGGCGGAGGAAGAGCCTGGGCGCGCACAAGCCCCCACAGTCGGGGGGAGCGCACACAGACCCCCTTCCTTTTGAAGTGCCTGGGCTCGAACAGGCCTCCACAGCCAGGGGACCCGGGGTCGTGCGTGTAATGCAGGTGCTGGAATGCAACACACAGAGACACAAGATGGGAACAGTCCGGGATATATATATATAAAACCACTTTATATGTACAAAAAGTATTATGCAGGGGAGGCTAGTAACAGGGTTATTGAACAGCAAATTGGAATAAGAATGAGAAACAGTTTCAGTGAATAACGGTAAAGTTCTTTGCAAAAGTGTGATGCACCCAGTCGTGGGAGTCACCATGTGAGTTCTCCTCCTTAGATGGCCCTAGCGGTGGTTACCAGTTATTCCCGCTAGGCCGTAAGTCTCTACTGGATAAAGTCTATCAAATCCCGTTTAGCCTCCCACGCACCAAAAGGCCCCCTCCCAACCTGAATTCCTAATCCCAACTGTCCCCGGGAACGTGAGTGGAAATTGGAAGTGACAGCCCTGTTCACTTGCGCGATTCCTCCGCTGTTGCTGGCTCGTGTCTGCTGTCGTGGTCTCCTCTCAGCTCTTCTCGGCTTGACCGTCGACGGTAGTCTGTCACGCTTGGGGTAAGGGATCCAGACCTCGGCTCTTGACAGGCGGCATCGGGTCCCAGGAACTTACTGTGTGTGGGGCACAGGTCCTGACTCTGGGCAGGGCTCAGGGCGCTTCTGTGGGGAGTCCAGAACTTTTCCGGCGGCGTCTGACTCTGACTCTGATGCAGTGCAGGCCTCTGACTGGGCCTGCCGTGCTGGGCTCTGCGGTCCCTCTGGAAGAAGCCTGCTCCACTCTGCAGCCTGGAACCAAATCTGTCTGTGTCTTGGCATGCTGGGCTTTTATATCCAGGAAATCCTTCCTGGAGGTCATCTGATCAGGTGCAGCATCTGAATCTCTTCCCCCTCCAACACTTCTGGCATAACTTGGTTCCGCTTTATTTCATCTGGCCAGCAGATGGCAACCTTTCCTCATCTCTGACACATCCTGCAAGAATTCTCCTTTATAGCTTTCCACTAAATTCCTCCCTCCTTTTTGCTCGCCAGTCCTCGGGCAAGTGGACTTCTTGCAGGGTTGACATCTCCTTCCAGGCAGCACAAGTTCAGACAAGAGTTGAGCACACTCTTCTGTTTTCTGTTGAATCTGAGACCAGATAAACTCCTCTTGGGCAAACCGGTTAGGAGAGACAGATGAGACCAAGATAGAGCTTTTTGGTAATGCACATCATTCACCTGTTTACTGTAAATGAAATGTGAAAGAACACAGTACTTCTAGTCAAATATGGTGGAGGTTTAAAGATATTTAGTAGTTGTTTTCCTGACTCTGGAACAGGGTGCCTTGACTGTGTGCAAGGCTTCATAAAATGTGAAGATTCCCAAAGGATTTTGGTTTGTAATGTAATGCCCAGTGTCATAAAACTGGCTTCACATCCTAGGTCATGGGTTTTCCAAAAGGACAATGGAAACAAAGCACTGGAGCATTCTGAAGTGGTAATTCCAGCTCTAGTAGAATCAAGTCTCCCACCACTACCTCTTACATACAGAAGCTTCAGGTGTGAATGACACATTAAATCAGTAAATCTAAACCTTGCACTACCAACCTGTGAAGGAACGCAAGCAACCGTGCCTGCTTTCATCAATTTCTACTTACAGATTACCATTAAAAATTATGAATCGGTAAACGAATGCATGGAAAAAAATCAATTAAGTTATGCACTGTGGAAGATATGTACGTGACCAGAATATGTACACTCATTTCCAGCTGAGGATACCTAGCACCTGTCCCTATCCTAAAAGCAGCTAACAGTGGTATCAATAGGGAATATATATTTTTTGTTTGTTTGCTTGCAGAAGCAAGAGTATAAGGCAATAATCCCTGCCTGGATGCGCGTAATACACTATCCATAGTGCGATAGCTCACCTGCACACGAATTTCAGATACGAGTTAATATTGTAGAATATAGAATCAATTTGATTTGGCCTTCCCATTATTTAGGAGTGGGCCTCCTATACTGTTATTGCATATGTAGTAAGTGAAAGGGCTGCAAAAAATTAGGACGCACTCCAATACCAATTTGAAGAGATGTAGTGAAGGGCCTCAGAAAAATTGTATTAAAAATTAAGGAGTGGGTCTCCTATACTGTTATTGCATATGCAGCAAGTTCAAGGGCTGGCAAAAATTAGGACGCGCTCCAATACCAATTCAAAGAGATGTAGTGAAGAGCCTCTGTCCAAAATTTTTTTCCCATTATTAAGGAGTGGGTCTAATAGACTGGTAGTGTCCATGCATTAAGTGCATGGGCTGAAAAACATTTACCCCTGGGTGGTAATACATATATAAAATGTTAGAGGTAGGTCTCAAAAATGCTTCCTATGGGCATTATAAACACCCTTAAAAAAAATATGTGGTCGTTGCATGTTGGTCACCCTGGTGATATGGTGGTGGAGGATGGGGAGAAGGATAAGCAGGAGGACGACTTGAAATAGACAAAATCCTGAAGCGTATACCCATGTCTGGGTGTGAAGGGTTGCATGGGAATAGACCCTCCAAAAAAAAACACTGGATTTGAGTTTATGTTCTGCTGCTATAATCCGGTGGTATCGAGAAGTCTGGCACAATCCAGCCCTTGTTCATTTTGATACTAGTCAGCCTGGTAGTATTTTCAGTTGACAGGCGAATGTGCCTATCAGTTATGATACCCCCAGAGGCACTAAAAACCCGCTCTGATAAAACGCTATCGGCAGGTCAGGCCAGGACCTCCAAGGCATAGAGAGACAGTTCATGATACGTGTCCAGCTTGGATACCCAATAGTTGTAAGGCACAGAGGAATCACGGAAGACGCTGGTACGGTCAGCAAGGTACTCCTTCAGTATCTTCCAAATCTTTTCCCTCCTTGTCAGAGTACCCCACGCATCAGGGCCTGGGCGCTGGGAGGGTCTGAGAAAACTGTTGCATCTGGTTTGTGTCTCCCTTGCCTGTACTCCTTGATTGTCCAAGGAACTGTGACCTCTGCCGCCAGCATTGTCAGCTGGGAATTTTTTTAATAATTCTTCAACAAGTACCTTCTGGTACTGCAACATTTTTTAGATCTGTCCTCCACAGGAAGGAGAGATAGAAAGTTCTCCTTGAAGCGTGGGTCTAGAAGTGTGACCAACCAGTAATTACTGTTGCCAAAAATACGTACAAAAGGGTCACGGGAAAGGCAGCGGAACATAAATTCAGCCATTTGTGACAGATTGCCAGCAACAAAGACTTCCCTGTTCCCACCAAGAGGACAACTGTTCATGTTCTCCTCCTCAACCCCTTCCCGGTCCTCCTCCTTGTCCTCCCCCTCTTCAGGCCATCTACACTGAAGAGATGCTATGAATGTGGTGTGGATAGTACCGTTTGTAGAGCAGGAAACCATCTCCTGCTCCTTCTCCTCCTGCTCTTCCTCCTCATTATCACCCAATTTGCATTGAAATGAGGCTGGGCAGTGTAGCATCACCCTGTATAGTTCCTTGCTTCATCTCATTGTGCTCCGCCTGCAATGCCTCTCTTTTATTGTGAGCAGCGAGCGTTTCAGTAGACAGAGAAAGGGATGGTGACACTAATTATGGCGAAAACGCTAACCATCTTGGTCGAGTCCTCAAGGTTTTGGAGGACGGCACAGATGTCAGACATCCATGCCCACTCAGCAGCTCTCATGTGCAGAGGCTGACCTGAATATGGACGTGTTGAAGCTGGTACTCAACAACTGCCCTCTGCTGCTCACAAATCCTTCCCAACATATGCAACGTTGAGTTTCAAAGCGTGGTGACATTGCACACCAGTTGGTGAGCTGGAAGTTGCTGAAGCACTGTAAGAGCGGCGGAATCTGTAGCTAACTTTCTGAAATGGGCACACATGCAACGGTCTTTCACAAGCAGCTCAGGCAGATCTGGGTAGGTTTTGAGAAACCACTGAACCACTAAGTTGAGCACAAGGGCCAGGCATGGTACGTGTGTGAGGTTGCCAAGCTTCAGAGCCTCCACCAGATTCTGGCCTCTGTCACAACCATGCTATGCTGTAGGTTCAGCAGTGAGAGCCACTGATCTGCCTGCTCTGTTACAGCTTTGAACAACTCTCCAGCGGTGTGCGGTTTGTCGCCTAAGCAGATAAGCTGCAGCAGAGCCTGTTGCCGCTTGGCCGAGGTAGTGCTGAAGTGCTTTTAACTTGCAACTGATGTGGTCATTTCAGAGATGGAGGCTGATAAGGAGGAGGAGGTGCAGGAGCTGTAGAATTGAGGGCAACCCTGATTGACCCATGGCCCGCAATTCTCGGCGCCGGGAGGACGTGTTCCGTCCCAGGGTCCGACTGGGTCCCGGCTTCCACAATATTCACCCAGTGTGCCATCAGTGAAATGTACCGTCCCTGGCCACAAGCGCTTGGCCACGTGTCCGTGGTTAGGTGGACCTTCCCAGTAACTGTGTTGATGAGGGCACGGGTAATATTCTGGGACACGTGCTTGTGTAAGGCGGGGATGGCACATCTGGAGATATACTGGCGGCTGGGGACCGAGTACTGAGGGACAGCTGCCGCCATGAGGTTTCAGAAAGCTTCCGTCTCCACGAGCCTAAAAGGCAAAATTTCCAGTGAGATCAGTCGAGAAATGTGGCAGTTTAGTATTCTGGCCTGTGAGTGGGTGGCTGCGTATTTGCTCTTGCGTTCCAAGGACTGGGGTAAGGACAACTGAACGCTGCGCTGGGGCAAGGACATGGACATGGTTGCTGAGTGTGATGGTTGCAAATGTTCAACGACAGGTGTAGGGTGGGAGGCATCTTCGCCTGCATCATGGACAGAGGCTTGGCGTGCACGTACAACAGCGGAAGAGGGAGTGGTGTTTCTGGCAGACACTGTTTCTGGACCCTGGCGTTCGGCCCAACTAGTCGGGTGCTTTGCTGTCATGTGCCTGCTGGTGGTGGTCAGGCTGGTAGTTTTGCCGCCCCTGCTGATGCTGGCATGGCAGATGTTGCAAATGGCCTTTCTGGGGTTAACTGAACAGTCTATAAATAAGAGCCAGACTCGGGAAGACCTAGCACTTGGACTGGCAACTTCCCTCGAATTAATGTCTTGGGGAACAGTTGTCCGCCTTGTGTCAGTGGCCACCCCACTGCTTCTTCCTGCCTGTTGTGGTGCTACGCCTCCCTCACCCTCTGCGCTGCTGTCCTTGCGATGCATGTCACCTTGCCTGGTTGGGTCAGTGAGTTCATCGTCCACCACCTCGTCTTCCACGTACGCATCCTGGGCTGACTTGCTGGCAATTGTGTCTCATCATCTTCATCCACTTCTTGCGACAGTAATTGCACTTTCCCACCGTCGCCTTCGTTTGACCGTGGCTGCTCAAATATTGGGGCATCGCTACATGCGATCTCCTGTTGCACCGGTTGAAGCGGATCGAGCTAAAGGCCAGAATCTATAAATGGAAATGTGAAAATATTGCGGAGTGTCCAAGTGTGGGATCACTTGTCTCCGGGCGCTCGGCCTGATGGGAGGAAGGAGGATCAGGGTAAGGAATGTGTGGTCCAGACTCAAGACTACTGGCAAACTGACTGGAAGCATTATCTGCTATCCAATCTTTTCAGTCTGCTCTGGCTTCAATAGTGGGGTTCCGCAGCCCCCTAGAAAGTGGGACAGGAAGCTAAGTCGACATGATGTGGGTGCTTGTTGTGCTCCCTCAGCAGGCACAGTTTCATCTTGCCCATGACCTCGGCCTCTGCGTGCGCCATCAGCATCACGTCTGCTTCCCCGTCCCTTATCACGCGCCTTGCACATTTTAAATGGAGTGTAATATTTTGCAGCTTGCAAAAATATGTCAGGATTAATACCGCAGTAATATTTGACCATGTCTGATGACCAATTCTTTTGGGCACTGCCAGCATAGCGATGCTATTGGTCAGTGAACAAGTGTGAATATGTTTTGAACACACAAATAGCAGACTTTAAATGGAGTATAATATTTTGCAGCTTCCAAAAAAAAATCATGATTAATACCACAGTAAGATCAGATCACCTGAGATGATGGACAAGTTTCTCTGCTTGCACAATACAGCAATGCTATTCAAATCAACCAAATCTGGCTGTATGCTGCTAACAAGAAAATGGAGCAGTAAAATGGTGTATTATATTGCGTTTCACCAAAATTATCAGGATTAAGAGCAAAAAAAATATTATTAACCCTGATATCTAGGGCTATTGATATGAGGTCCAGCAGCAGAAAGGACGTGCAATGAACCCACTAGGTCTCCACATACTCTGCCTAACTAGTGCTATCACCAGGATTAATATTCATCAGAATGAACCCTTACAAGGACTGTTAGAGTAGATTAATAATAGTGGTGTGGAATCCCTGTTTAAAATAACAATTCTCTCCCTCGCACAGCTACAGCATTCCCTACTCTGTCTCTTTGACCAGTAGACTGATACGAGCATAGGGTTCCAGGTCTTATATAGAACTGATGTTGCTGTGCGGCAAGCCAATCACTGTAATGCCACAACCAACATGGCTACGTCATTACAGTGTGTATCACGCAATCTCTGCATAGTAATTGGCTGCCTAATATGCGCCAAACGCTGAGATATTAATCAGCCAATCAGAGGCCAGCAGCTGACATCTGTGCATGGCAGTGATGTCATACTCGCTGTGCCGACACGCAGATATTAGCTGCTGGCCTCTGATTGGCCAGCGGCTGGCATTGGAAATGCTGTGCAGGGAGACGGTCTCTGCGCGGCAATGCAGTGCTGCTGTCGGCGTCTCCTCCTGGACCAGGTCGAGATCGTCAAAGGGTCTGTGCCCGCGGGCTACATGTTTGAGACCTCTGGTGTAGGGAGTACAATTGGGGGAGAAAGGTTGTACTTGATGGACCTAGGTCTTTATTCAGCCTACATTAGTATGTTACATGACCGCGAGTCGCCTATGGGTTGGCATGACAACCGGGGTCTTCAGGAGACCCCTGCGTTTTTCATTCCCGGGAGGCTATGAGCGCCGCCCAGTGGTCGGCACTCATAGCTAGTGAGCATTTCTGCTACACACAAGCAATCTGATGATCACAGTTTCTAGTTTCCCATGGAGTCTATTGAAGCATGTAAAAAGTAAAAAAAAATGTTTTTAAAAATATAAAAAAAAATAAAAAAAAAATAGAAGTTTAAATCACCCCCCTTTCGCCCTATTCAAAATAAAACATTAAAAAAACAAATCTACACTTATGTTGTATCGCTGCGTTCAGAATCGCCCGATCTATCAATATATAAAAAGAATTAATCCGATTGGCAAATGGCGTAATGAAAAAAAAAATCAAAACGCCAGAATTAGTTTTTTTTGGTTGCCGCACCACTGCAATAAAATGCAATAACGGGCGATCAAAACATCGGATCTACCCTAAAATGGTATCCATAAAAACGTCAACCCGGCGCACAAAAAAGCCCTTCCCAGCCCCAGATACCAAACAATGGAGATGCTACGGGTCTCGGAAAATGGCAATGTTTTTTTAGCAATCTTTGGACTTCTTTTTCACTACTTAAATAAAAAAGAACCTATACATGTGTTTGGTATCTTCAAACTCATAATGACCTGGTGGATCATAATGGCAGGTCAGTTTTAACATTTAGTGAACATGGTAAAAAAAAAAAACACAAAAACTGTGGAATTGCATTTTTTCCCTGCTTTCCGGTACACTTTATGGTAAAACCAATGGTGTTGTTTAAAAGTACGACTTGTCCCTCAAAAAATAAGCCCTCGTATGGCCATATTGACAGAAAAATAAAAAAGTTATGGCTCTGGGAAGAAGGTGAGCAAAAAATCAAAAGTGCAAAAATGGAAAATGGCTTGGGGGCGAAGGGGTTAAACAAGAACCACAGGATAGATTTCATCAACCAAGATATCATTTTAATCAGTGTAACGGTGCTCACCTGACAGTGTCTGTAATTTACTTTGTAAAATCCTGCTGATAGGTTCGCTTTAATGTCACCTTCTCTAAACTTTTGAATACACATGTCCAACTGTTTAATATTTCAGTACTTTTTACACAACTTGCTGTTCTCTAACAAGGGGCTTAATGGCAAAATTCACAACAGGTGTTTGATCCATGAATAGTTCAATTAGAATTGGTATTAAACAGTCTTCAGCATCATGCTGCTCACATTTTGATATCATGAGACCAAGACGGCACCTAATAATTGATCAACAGTACCTCACTATTGCGAGGCTTCAAGTAGGATGTTCTCAGACGGAAGTGGCCACTGAGCTTAGAGTGTCACAGAGTATCAGAAGGTTGCAAAAGAGAGACTGAAAGAGGCACAGAAAAGGCAGAGAAGTGGACGTCCTCTGGCCACATACCACACTGATGAGCACTTCATTGTGAATAATACCCTTCGGAACCGGATGATGAATGCCACGCAACTCAAGGCACATTTAAGAGAGGTGATGAGGCACCCAAGTGTCACGTCAGACCATTTGAAAGTTCACATCAGCGTGGTCTGCATGCTAGAAACCTGTAAGGGCCCCTGACCACACCACCAGGCACAGGCGTCATAGTCTTGCATAGGCCAGGGAGCATCTACGCTGGACGAGGGACCAGTGGACCTCAGCGCTGTTCACTGATGAAAGTCACGCTGAGCAGAAATGATGGCCGCCAATGATGTTGATGACGCTAACTAGCGCACTATGCATCAGCCACTGTTGTCACCAGATGAACCTTTGGTGGTGGTAGTGTTACAGTGTGAGCAGATGTGTCTAGTACGTACAGAACTGCCCTACCCCTACTACATGAATAACATCATTAATCCAGTCATTGTGCCTCTGCACAAACACAGGCCTAATTTCATCTTCATGGATGACCATGCTCCAGCTCTTCGAGGTTGCATCATTAGGGAACGGCTGCTGGAGACTGAGGTACCTCAAATGGAGTGGCCTGCACTTTCTCCAGACCTGAATCCCATAGAAAACCTATGAGGTCAACTAAGTCGCAGTGTAGAGGCTCGTAATTCTGTACCCCAGAACCTCAATGACCTGAGGCAAACCTTCAAAAAGAGTGGGATGCCATGCCTCAGCAGACAATAACTCGACTTGTGAACCACGAGACGTCGTCTAGTTGTAATTGGTGTTCAAGGCCACATGACAAGTTATTGAGACATTGACATTTTTTGTGGGGGTATACCCCCCACTGTTGTTGGCTTTTGTTTCAATAAATGTCCTACTTTCATGATAAAATATCACGATATAAATTTCACCCAAAAGCAAAATATCCCTAACTTTTTGTGAGTAGTGTATTTGTACATTGTAATAAGATCGCCCCTAAGTCTTTGCTTGCCAACACTGAATAACCCCAACCTTGGTATTGCAGTCTCATTCCCTTAATAACCTTGGTCGCTCTAGGACCTGAAATCTGAGAATTAGTTGTGATATTATCCTTTAACAGAGCATTTGTAATCTCCTGTTGGATAAAGAGTCGACTTGTATTCACTATTATGTCTCATCAGATGTGTGTGGATCTCGGTCAGAGCACAGACCGAAAGGAGCAATGTGTCAGTGCGTCTCCTGACCCAAACTCCTAAAAGGTGTTTTTGTTACATATCCATTTTTGAGAGAATCTGTCACCATGAAAAAAGGGTGTTAGCTATAATTTGTGGATAGTGGAAGAGATGCAGATTCCAGGGATGTAATTCATATCCGAGTTCACGTCCACTCACGGCCACGGCCCCACTATCTCAGGAGTGGGAGACAAAACCAGGAGTGGGTGATAAATGCAGAATTGGTGACTTGTTTCTATAATACCTTTTCTCCAATTGTTCCTCACCTGGTTTTGGCTCCCACTCCTGAGAAAAAATACTGACCGAATACTGATCAAATACTGATAGTGGGGCCGTGGCCTAATAGTAACATCAGGACTCTTATGTCATGGCTTAGGAGTCCGGGATGTGTTACAATAGAGCATGGGCTGTTGATGGCTTCAGAGATGATGTACATGGCTGGCAAACCACACATTCCAGTTATTCGGGCAGTGTTTCATGGTGACAGACGCTAGATATCAGATTATAGAAAAACCGTTGGCGTTCTATACTGCATCCTAGTGCCCTTCTCACAGCAGATATACCACCTTGAGAAAGGCCGAAACGTTAATATTGTCTGCCTTGCCATATGGGGTTATTATAAATTAATAGTCTCTCATTTTTTGGGTGTGCCAAAGTTGTTTCTATAATCTGAAGTTTGTTACTTCAGAGCACCCGATGTAGAACAGTTGAGCAATCCTTCTTTCTACATTGCAGACTCTAGATATCACTACAGGCCTACCAAAAGTGTCATTGTAATACAAATATCCGATCTTTTATTCTGCTACCTGACCAATCATCCAGGAATCCTTTATTTCATGGTTTTATTTCACACATAAGTTTTGACTGCAAATTTCAAATCAGCGTCACATTTTCTATACACAATATTGCTTTTTTTCAAAGGAACCAATACAGACATGAAAGAAAAGGCAAGTTCGGCAGTCAGAAGTAACACATCTCTGCTCAGCCCACTGGATCCTCATGTAGACAGCCCCTTGTAGGGTGGAGTACAGCTTTTTGATACCTAATACAGAACAACTGTAAAAAACACAGTTCTTTCTGAATAATATGCAGTTTATAGGCTTTGTGTTAGAAAAAAAAAGTGAATGACCACTGGACCCTAGATAAAATGCGGTGAAAAAACATGGCAAAATCATTCAGCCTCGTGTAACTAAACCTACAATGGAGATCTATTAAAGGGAATCTGTCAGCAGATTTTTTCAATATACTCTGAAAACACTGATGTTGGAGAAGAGACCCTGATTACAGTGATGTGTCACTTACTAGGCTGTGTTTTGCTTTTTGAATAAAATCAGTGTTTTATCAGCAGGAGATTATCACTACAGGACTAGGTGTCTCAGGCCTCCTAGTCCAACCACACCCCTAGCACTGATTAGCAGCTTTTTGACAATGTACACAGAAAGCTGCCAATCAGTGGTGTGGGCGGGCCATACAAGGCTCAGCATTCAGAGAACTGCTAGATCTGCAGCAGATAAAACAGGGATTCTTTCACAACTTCTGCATCCAGTAAACAGTGATACATCGCTGGGATCAGGGTCTCTGTCCCTATAAAATTCTGCTGTCAGATTACATACCAAAAATCTACTGCCAGACACTTTAAATTTTGTGTAACCATGTCAGATGAACAGCAACTTCCATGATGACATTAGTCTACTCCTGACACTAATATTACCAACTCCTTTCTGTTAAACAATGGGGCACAAAAAAAAAAAAAAAAAAGTATGATTTATCGGTCGACCATGACAGCACCACGAGAGAGGGGATCCGCCCACCAAGGACAGGAAACCTACAGGCTTAAAAGGGGGCGGCCCTCCCTCTCGCCTCAGTTTGGTTTCCTGTCCTTGATGGAGGGAACCTATTGCAGGCTCGTGGAAGAACTGGATGGCGACGGCTGTCGAGCAGCGCCCCTATTTGGGAGCTGCAGCTCCAGCGCTCTGCCTATGCAGGTGCACTCCTATATGGGAAAGGCACAGCATTTTTTGCACCGGATATGCAAGGGAGCTGCGTCCCTATCTGGGGTGGCAGCCCTTTTATCTGCTTCAGCCAGGTTTGCACTTTCTGTGGAGGAGTCTGCCCCTGGTTGGGATCCGGATTGCAGTGGGACTGCGCCCTTATCTGGGGTGGCAAGCGCACCATCGTCCTGGAGAGATGCGGGTTGCGTGGGGTGTTGTCCCCATCGACACCCAGCGGAGGTCGGCGCGCCGGGTCCGTGGCTGTCTACGACCCTCCGCCCCGACCCGGAGCGAGCCGCGGGAAAGCTGCGCCCCGTTCCGGGGTAGTAGGCCATCGCTATTGTAATGCACACGCCCGGGCTGAGCGGCGTGTGCGTGTGATTCCACTGGACCGTGCCGGAGAGTGAATGCCTGGAGGGGCGTAACTAGGTATTCACCCGATCCGACCAGGGTCGCACGACGGCATACGACGCCAGTGCACCAAGGAGGAACCGAGCAGAGGGACCAGGTGCTACTCCAGGACAGACCCCGGACACGGCTGTTGACCCACACGGGAATACAGGAACAGACTGGTTAGGCTGGCACACAGACTGGTGGGAATAGGCAGGCACGACTGGTATGCAGGCAGGCGGGTATGCAGGCAGGGGGGTACAGGCAAGCACGGCTAGAGTGCAGACAGGAAGGCACTAGCAGGTAGGAACCCAGGCGGGATAGGACCCAGTACACACTGGGACTCTGGAACAGAACCACAGATGTGGCGGACAAACACAGCAGAGTGAGGCCGCCCAGAGAGGTGAGCGAGAGCAGGGCAGGACGAGACCGCCCAGAGAGGTGAGCGAGAGCAGGGCAGGAAGAGACCGCCCAGAGAGGTGAGCGAGAGCAGGGCAGGACGAGACCGCCCAGAGAGGTGAGCGAGAGCAGGGCAGGACGAGACCGCCCAGAGAGGTGAGCGAGAGCAGGGCAGGACGAGACCGCCCAGAGAGGTGAGCGAGAGCAGGGCAGGACGAGACCGCCCAGAGAGGTGAGCGAGAGCAGGGCAGGACGAGACCGCCCAGAGAGGTGAGCGAGAGCAGGGCAGGACGAGACCGCCCAGAGAGGTGAGCGAGAGCAGGGCAGGACGAGACCGCCCGGAGTGGTGAGCGAGAGCAGGGCAGGACGAGACCGCCTGGAGCGGTGAGCAAGAGCAGGGCAGGACGAGACCGCCTGGAGCGGTGAGCAAGAGCAGAGCAGGACGAGACCGCCTGGAGCGATGAGCAAGAGCAGAGCAGGACGAGACCGCCTGGAGCGGTGAGCAAGAGTAGAGCAAGACTGCCGGAGCAGTGAGCAAAAGGATAAGAGCGGAGCGAGACTGCCGGAGCAGCGAGCAAAAGGGTCAGAGCGGAGCAAGGCTGCCGGAGCAGCGAGCAAAAGGGTCAGAGCGGAGCAAGGCTGCCGGAGCAGCGAGCAAAAGGGTCAGAGCGGAGCAAGGCTGCCGGAGCAGCGAGCAAAAGGGTCAGAGCGGAGCAAGGCTGCCGGAGCAGCGAGCAAAAGGGTCAGAGCGGAGCAAGGCTGCCGGAGCAGCGAGCAAAAGGGTCAGAGCGAAGCAAGGCTGCCGGAGCAGCGAGCAAAAGGGTCAGAGCGGAGCAAGGCTGCCGGAGCAGCGAGCAAAAGGGTCAGAGCGAAGCAAGGCTGCCGGAGCAGCGAGCAAAAGGGTCAGAGCGGAGCAAGGCTGCCGGAGCAGTGAGCAAGGCAGAGCAGGCTAGAACCGCCGGAGCGGTGAGCAAGGCAGAGCAGGGGGGACAGGGCTCTGTTCACACGGAACAGACAGGAAGGGAAAGGCAGAGCCAGATACCCACAGGGTACTTGCAGTGAAGTAGCGAGTGGACCACAAACTCACAAACGGGAGTACAGAGACAACAAGCAGGAGTTAGGTACGAGTTCAGACTCTGCAGAAAAAGGAAAGGAACGGACATAGAGAAAAAACAGGTAAAAGATAGGAGAGAGTTCAGACTGGAACTGAGTGTACGGAGGAGACCGACACTGCAGCGGAATACAGGAGCGGGTCTGGGAATACGGCCCCCAGAGAGGCAGGACGAACAGGCAAGGAGCGTGTTCAGACAAGATACAGGAGCGGGTCTAGGTAATCGGCCCCTAGAAGGCGGGAGGAACAGGCTAGGAGCGTGTTCAGACAGGCCTGGAAATACAGCCTCCAGGACAGGCAGACAAGAGAACACAGAACGGGACCTGGCACCTTCAGAGTGAAAGCACACACTGAATGAAACACAATGCTCAGGCAGGGATTGATTGGGGCAGCTGGGTTAAATACCAGGTGACAGACAGCAATAGGCTGAGGACGCACAAGGGGTGTGACCCACAGCAGGTACAAAAAGCAGGAAGTGATCGGGCGCCGCCCTTAAGCAGCAGAAACAGACACAAACAGACAGGACAGCATGGAGGGAAGCCAGAGAGACATTCTGGACTGGAGATCAAGTGCGCGCTCTTGCACAGTGGGAGATGGACCACTATGCAAGGACGCCGCCAGGTATGTTACAGTACCCCCCCCTTACGCCCCCTCTTCTTCAGGCCTGCCAGAATCTTCTGCAGGTAATTCGAGGGCCAATCCTTCACTTCAAGGAGATCACTTCCACTGTCCACAGGAAAAACTGGTCTCATCTGGTTAGCTAGGATGCTACCTCCTATCCAGCCATCCTCAGCAACAGACGAAACGGGTGGAGTACCAGGAACAGCACACAAGGAAGTCTCTCTCCACATATTTTCAGGTGGCACCCCAGAGGGTACAGGAGACAACTGGAAGTCCTCCAACGGGTTGGAGGGGAGCAGAGACTTGGGGGTAATCTCTGCTTCGAGGTACATCTTGTCAAACTCACAGGAAGAAATAGACGGGTTATCATGTACAGGATGAGGAAAAGTCACTGTCTCTTTGTTATCTGGTGGTACCCCGGAGGATTCAGGAAACAACTGGAGGTCCTCCGCCGGGTCAGCAGAGTGCAGAGGCTCGGAGAAAACATCTGCTTCAGAGTACACTAGGTCGGACTCACTGGACGAAGCAGGCGAGGTATCGGGTACCGAGTATTGGAAAGTCTCTGTCCATTCACCACCAGGTGGCACCCCGAAGGGTTCTGGAGACAACTGGAGGTCCTCCGCCTGGTCAGAGGGGTGTAGAGACTCATGGGTAACCTCTGCTTCAGAGTACACTAGGTCGGACTCACTGGACGAAGCAAGCAAGGTATCAGATCCAGGATATAGGAAAGTCTCTGTCCATTCACCACCAGGTGGCACCCCAAAGGGTTCTGGAGACAACTGGAGGTCCTCCGCCCGGTCGGAGAGATGTAGAGACTCGGGAGTAACCTCTGCTTCGGAGTACACTAGGTTGGACTCACTGGACGAAGCGAGCAAGGTATCAGGTACAGAGTATAGGAGAGTCTCTGTCCTTTCGCTACCAGGTAGCACCCGAAGGGTTCTGGAGACAACTGGAGGTCCTCCGCCTGGTCGGAGGGGTGTAGAGACTCGGGGGTAACTACCACTTTGGGGTACCCATTGTCAGGCTCACAAGACGGAGCGGACAAAGTATCGAGTACCGGGTGTAGAGAAGTCTCTCTCCATTTGTCATCGAGTGGTATCCCGGAGGATTCAGGAGGCAACAGGGGGTCCTCCGCCAAGTAGTATAGGTGCACAGACTCGGAGGTAATCACAGCTTCGGAGCATCCTTGGACATGCACACTGGTTAAAGTGGGTGAAGCATCTGATGCCGGGTGCAGGAGGTTCTCCTGTGTGGAGTCTGGATGGGCAGTAGTCTCTTCGGGCAGGAGAACTGGTGCACTACCCACGCACATTACCCGTTGGGGCTTCTCCGGGATACAGGGAGATGAAGCTTCAGTAGGGACTTCAAGGTTGGGGTCAGGAGGTCTCAGGGAGGACAGACCCTGGCGTGACGGCTTGTCTCTACGTCTAGCACGTCTGGACTGCCTCTTGAGGTTGTGAGAAGTATTCCGGAGAGCGTAGTCATCCTGTGTGGATTCTGGGTGGGCAGTAGTTTCTTCGGGCAGGAGGACTAGTGCGCTACCCACACACATTACCCGTCGGGGCTGCTCCGGGATATTGGGAAGCGAAGCTTCAGCAGGGGCTTCAGGGTTAGGGTCCTCGAAGACCATACGAAAGGCCACCAGGAAGGCCTGCAGGTCAAGGACGACAGGATCCCATGCTTCCCATAGGGGGGTGACCCATTTCAAGGCATCACCCGCTAGGTAGTCAATCATAAAGGCCACTTTAGCCCAATCGGAAGGAAAATAGAGAGGGTAGGCCTTGAAGTGTAGCATGCATTGCTCCACAAATGCACGACTTTGTTTTGGATCCCCAAAGTACCGTGGCGGATCCGCAGGAACGAGTGCAGAAAGATCCATCTGGACGGGTGCGTACTTCGCCTGGAACTCAGCTAAAGAAAAAAAAAAAATTTATTTATTTTTAATGCACGTATTCACTGGAAAACGTCTCAGAGAGCGAAGGCCGTGGGGCTGAACGGGAACCATGGCCTGAGCATGCTGTAATGCACACGCCCGGGCTGAGCGGCGTGTGATTCCACTGGACCGTGCCGGAGAGTGAATGCCTGGAGGGGCGTAACTAGGTATTCACCCGATCCGACCAGGGTCGCACGACGGCATACGACGCCAGTGCACCAAGGAGGAACCGAGCAGAGGGACCAGGTGCTACTCCAGGACAGACCCCGGACACGGCTGTTGACCCACACAGGGGAATACAGGAACAGACTGGTAGGCTGGCACACAGACTGGTGGGAATAGGCAGGCACGACTGGTATGCAGGCAGGCGGGTATGCAGGCAGGGGGGTACAGGCAAGCACGGCTAGAGTGCAGACAAGAAGGCACTAGCAGGTAGGAACACAGGCGGGATAGGACCCAGTACACACTGGGACTCTGGAACAGAACCACAGATGTGGCGGACAAACACAGCAGAGTGAGGCCGCCCAGAGAGGTGAGCAAGAGCAGGGCAGGACGATACCGCCCAGAGAGGTGAGCAAGAGCAGGGCAGGACGAGACCGCCCGGAGCGGTGAGCAAGAGCAGGGCAGGATGAGACCGCCCGGAGCGGTGAGCAAGAGCAGGGCAGGATGAGACCGCCCGGAGCGGTGAGCAAGAGCAGGGCAGGACGAGACCGCCCGGAGCGGTGAGCAAGAGCAGGGCAGGACGAGACCGCCCGGAGCGGTGAGCAAGAGCAGGGCAGGAAGAGACCGCCCAGAGCGGTGAGCAAGAGCAGGGCAGGACGAGACCGCCCGGAGCGGTGAGCAAGAGCAGGGCAGGACGAGACCGCCCGGAGCGGTGAGCAAGAGCAGAGCAGGACGAGACCGCCCGGAGCGGTGAGCAAGAGCAGAGCAGGACGAGACCGCCCGGAGCGGTGAGCAAGAGCAGAGCAGGACGAGACCGCCCGGAGCGGTGAGCAAGAACAGAGCAGGACGAGACCGCCCGGAGCGGTGAGCAAGAACAGAGCAGGACGAGACCGCCCGGAGCGGTGAGGAAGAGCAGAGCAGGACGAGACCGCCTGGAGCGGTGAGCAAGAGCAGAGCAGGACGAGACCGCCTGGAGCGGTGAGCAAGAGCAGAGCAGGACGAGACCGCCTGGAGCGGTGAGCAAGAGCAGAGCAGGACGAGACCGCCTGGAGCGGTGAGCAAGAGCAGAGCAGGACGAGACTGCCTGGAGCGGTGAGCAAGAGCAGAGCAGGACGAGACCGCCTGGAGCGGTGAGCAAGAGTAGAGCAAGACTGCCGGAGCAGTGAGCAAAAGGATAAGAGCGGAGCGAGACTGCCGGAGCAGTGAGCAAAAGGGTCAGAGCGGAGCAAGGCTGCCGGAGCAGCGAGCAAAAGGGTCAGAGCGGAGCAAGGCTGCCGGAGCAGCGAGCAAAAGGGGCAGAGCGGAGCAAGGCTGCCGGAGCAGCGAGCAAAAGGGTCAGAGCGGAGCAAGGCTGCCGGAGCAGCGAGCAAAAGGGTCAGAGCGGAGCAAGGCTGCCGGAGCAGCGAGCAAAAGGGTCAGAGCGAAGCAAGGCTGCCGGAGCAGCGAGCAAAAGGGTCAGAGCGGAGCAAGGCTGCCGGAGCAGTGAGCAAGGCAGAGCAGGCTAGAACCGCCGGAGCGGTGAGCAAGGCAGAGCAGGGGGGACAGGGCTCTGTTCACACGGAACAGACAGGAAGGGAAAGGCAGAGCCAGATACCCACAGGGTACTTGCAGTGAAGTAGCGAGTGGACCACAAACTCACAAACGGGAGTACAGAGACAACAAGCAGGAGTTAGGTACGAGTTCAGACTCTGCAGAAAAAGGAAAGGAACGGACATAGAGAAAAAACAGGTAAAAGATAGGAGAGAGTTCAGACTGGAACTGAGTGTACGGAGGAGACCGACACTGCAGCGGAATACAGGAGCGGGTCTGGGAATACGGCCCCCAGAGAGGCGGGACGAACAGGCAAGGAGCGTGTTCAGACAGGACAGACAAGATACAGGAGCGGGTCTAGGTAATCAGCCCCTAGAAGGCGGGAGGAACAGGCTAGGAGCGTGTTCAGACAGGCCTGGAAATACAGCCTCCAGGATAGGCAGACAAGAGAACACAGAACGGGACCTGGCACCTTCAGAGTGAAAGCACACACTGAATGAAACACAATGCTCAAGCAGGGATTGATTGGGGCAGCTGGGTTAAATACCAGGTGACAGACAGCAATAGGCTGAGGACGCACAAGGGGTGTGACCCACAGCAGGTACAAAAAGCAGGAAGTGATCGGGCGCCGCCCTTAAGCAGCAGAAACAGACACAAACAGACAGGACAGCATGGAGGGAAGCCAGAGAGACATTCTGGACTGGAGATCAAGTGCGCGCTCTTGCACAGTGGGAGATGGACCACTATGCAAGGACGCCGCCAGGTATGTTACAGCTATGAGCAGGGCCTATCTGGAGCGCTGGCGGTGTATGATACTTCCCGGCGCGAAGCTCGTGCGGGCGCGCACTTCCGTCCTCCTGTAAGTCGCAACCCGATGACGTCACCGCGCCTCGAGGAGATCACGTGACTGGAACCCGGAAGTCTGGTCACCGGCATCTGTATGTTAGTGCGGTATTAACCGCGGTGAGGAGCGCCAAGCGTCCCTGCAACAAGAGTAAAAAAAATTAAAAAAAAAGAAAGAGGAAATTGATTCGAATCTGGTGGCGGAGGGGTGGATCAAGGCCTATTTAACTGGCCAGGCACCACTGTTCAGGGCTTCCCAGCTTCATTCTCCCTATCATGGAGTCTGATAGTGAACAGCAACAGCAGCAGCAAGTTGAGCAGCCGCCATCTCCACCATCTCAGCGGCGGTTTGGGGAGCCCCAAAAAGTGCATCCCCCTCGTGTTTCTGGTAATGCCCGGTCCTCAGAAAAACGAGGTTCGGCGTCTAAGTCCAGTCATCATGGCTCCAGCAGGATGGACGAATCTGCAGCCTCCAGGGATGATCCCCCGGCTGAGAAGGGTCCTTCCTCCAAATCGGTACCAGCCTTTTTGAGCCACCTGGATAAGTGATCTTCGAGAAAGTTCACTCAGTAATGGAGTATCCCTTCTCCCCTTCTAATTTTAATAGGGGAAGAACTGTACCTCCAAGACCAAGCATATTCAGTGTGCATTGTGTAACTCCGTCCTTCCTGACTCATATCCCAAAAAATTGTGTCAGTCCTGTATAAATCAAATGCTGGCAGAGGAGACCCCTAGCCTGACCTCGGGATTAAAAACCTTGGTCAAGTCTGAAATCAGTAAAATCCTCGCCAAAAAAACTAAAGGAAAGGTGGATACAGACCGTGAGATCTCCCCAGCCCCTGATGACTCCCTGTCATCGGCTTATGAGTTGGACTCGGACGACGCAGCCTCTTCATCATCCACTTCCTCAGATAGTGGTGCGGGTCAGAATTGTTTTCCCCTTAATGGTGTCGATGGTTTAATTAAAGCAATTCAGTCAACCATGGGTATTACAGATGCCAGACCGGAAAAATCAGTCCAGGATGTTATGTTCAGGGGGCTGGGGCAGAGGAAAAGAAGTTTTCCCTTTAACGATAAAATTCAGTACTTGATACGTAGAGAATGGAAAAGGCCAGAGAGAAAGGGTATTCTTCCTCCGTTCTTTAAAAGAAAATATCCCTTTGAAGACTCAGCTTCTTCCTCCTGGGAGAAAGCCCCCAGAATTGATGTGGCTATAGCTAAGGCATCTAAACGATCCTCTCTCCCCTTTGACGATATGGGGGCTCTTAAGGACCTTTTGGATAGGAAAGCTGACACTTTTCTCAAAGGGACCTGGGAAACATCTGCGGGGGCCTTAAAACCAGCGGTTGCCGCTACTTGTACCGCCAGGTCCTTAATGATATGGCTGGACCAACTTGAATCCCATCTGAGAAATAACACCCCCAGGAAGGAGATTTTATCAGATATGTCACTCCTACAGGGGGCAGCAGCCTTCCTGGCAGATGCCTCTGCAGATTCAGTCAGATTGGCAGCGAGGTCAGCCGCCATGTCCAACTCAGCCCGTAGAGCCTTGTGGCTGAAATGTTGGCCAGGTGATATTCAAGCAAGAACGAAACTCTGTACTATTCCATGTGAAGGAGAGCATCTTTTTTGGGCCTGTTCTGGACGAACTTCTGGATAAAGCTAGTGACAAAAAGTAAGGGTTCCCTAGCTTGTCTATCCCCATTTATAAACGTCCTTTCCACAGGAGAAGGTTTCTACGAAGAAGACCACAGAAGGGTCAGGAGAAATGGGAATACCGCAGACCGAAAGGTAGAGGGCTCCTATTCGGCTCTTCTTCTTCTAACCAAGGCCCCAGGAAACCGAGTCAATGACTCGCAGCCCAGGTAGGGAGGGAGGCTGTTGGGCTTCTTACCTGCCTGGACAAAAACTTCTTCTAGTAACTGGATCCTTGATCTAGTAGGTTCCGGTCTGAGGTTCGAGTTTCGGCAGATTCCTTGTGGGAGATTCATCTTGACCCCAAACCGTTCCTCAGAATTAGAGCAAACAGCCCTACAAGTGGAAGTCCTAAACTTGGTCCATAAAGCGGTCCTAGTAGAAGTCCCGACAGCAGAAAGGGGACTAGGATTCTACTCGCCTCTCTTTTTGGTTTCTAAGCCTGACGGGTCTTTTAGGTGCATCATTAACCTTAAAGCCCTTAATAAATTTTTGTTAGTTCCAACCTTTAAGATAGAATCCATCAAATCTACAATAAAGTTACTTTTTTCAGGCTGTTACATGGTAGCGTTAGACCTAAAAGACGCCTATTAGCATGTACCTATACATATGGAGTTCCAGAAATACCTTAGGGTGGCTTTGATCATAGATGACGAAATTAAACATTTCCAGTTTAGAGCCTTACCGCTCGGTCTGGCCATAGCCCCCAGGGTATTTACTAAGGTTATAGCGGAAGTCATGGCTCATGTTAGGGAACATAATATTTTGATTATCCCTTACCTGGATGATTTCTTGATAGTTGGAGACTCAGCCTCCCAATGTGATAATCATCTTAAATTAGTATCCTCCATCTTGGAAAGTCTGGGTTGGATCCTAAATCTAGAGAAGTCCAGGGTAGTGCCTTCAAAAATACAACAGTTCTTGGGTATCATGCTGGATTCAGACCTTCAAATATGTTTCCTCCCGGAAGCCAAAAAAACAAAAGGTTAAAATTCTGGTAGAGAAAGCGTTATTAAACCCGGTCATGTCCCTTAGAGCTGCAATGTCCTTGTTGGGTACCCTGTCATCTTGCCTTCCTGGGGTTCTGTGGGCACAATACCACTCCAGGGTTCTACAATGGGACGTTCTACATAATGAGGTTTTGTTAAATGGGCACTTAGAAGGACGAATGTCCTTGTCTCCCCGATCTGTTGAGTCCTTGCAGTGGTGGGTGAACATGGCAAACCTGTCACGAGGTGTTCCCTGGGTGTTTAGAGTCACTAAAATAATTACAACCGATGCAAGCTTCCATGGATGGGGGGCTCATCTGGGGGATATGGTTGCCCAGAGGTCCTAGTCAGAAGCTGAAAAAAGTCTTTCCTCCAACACTAAGGAACTGCTAGCAGTGGATAAGGCGATTAATCATTTCTTGCCTTTCCTTCATGATAAGAACGTTAAAATCCTTTCAGATAATAGGATAGCTGTAGCTTACGGAACCATCAGGGGGGTACACGTGCTGGATCACTGATGAAAGTGACAGATCATCTTTTTCAGATTTAGGAATGTCATCTCCTTTCCTCAACGGCCCTCTACATCAAAGGAAAAGAAAACCTAAAAGCAGACTACTTAAGCAGTTTTTCTCTGAGGCAGGGCGAATGGGAACTAAAGCAGGATATTTTTTCCCAAATAGTCCAAAAATGGGGTCTTCCGGTGGTAGATCTCTTTGCCACAAGGGTGAATCGAAAGACAAAGCTCTTTTGCTCCCTAAATCCCAGAGAAAAACCCCTGGCAGTAGACGCTCTCCAAATAACTTGGAATTTCAGTCTGGCCTACGCCTTCCCACCATTGAATCTCCTTCCCATGGTTCTAAGAAAGATCAGAGAGGACAAGGCGAGGGTCCTCCTGATCGTCCCCTTTTGGCCCAGGAGACCCTGGTTCTCATGCCTGAGGAACATGTCCAGCTCTGATCCTTGGGTCCTACCCGAAATTCCGGATCTCCTCAGCCAGGGTCCAATAGTCCATCCTCAAGCTCCCGGCCTCCACTTGACGGTGTGGAACTTGAGAGGTCCCTGTTAGAAAGCAAAGGATTCTCCCGAGATCTAGTGACTACACTAGTGCGTAGTAGAAAACCTGTCACTACCAGGATTTACGCTAGAACTTGGAAAAAAATGTTATCTTTCTCTGGTTCTACAGTTGGTGAAGGAGCGCCAATTGGTAAAATTTTAGAATTTTTACAGAAAGGCCTCGAGTTGGGGTTGGCAACAAGCACCCTTAAAGTCCAAGTCTCTGCCTTAGGTGCCCTATATAACCGTGACTTGGCAGGAAATTACTGGATTTATCGCTTCATCAAAGCTGTGTTTAGATCCAGGCCTGTTATCAAAAGCAATTTAGTACCCTGGGATCTAAATTTAGTTCTAAAAGCATTAACTGGTTCACCTTTTGAACCAATAGATTCAGCATCCCTTAAGTCCCTTAAAACAGCGCTTCTAATAGCCCTAACATCAGCTAGAAGGGTTAGTGATATTCAGGCTCTGTCTTCAGCCCCACCTTTCACGCAGATCCTGGACGATAGAATAATTCTTAGAACTGACCCAGCATATCTCCCTAAAGTAGTTTCCCGTTTCCATAGACTCCAAGAAATAATACTACCCTCGTTCTGTCCTAATCCAAGTTACCAAAAAGAGGCAGAATTCCATACCTTAGATGTAAAGAGATGTGTCATTGGTACCTTTCGGTCACCCAGGCTTTCAGGAAAGATAGTTCCTTGTTTATCTCCTACCAAGGGGTTAGAAAGGGGCTTAATGTTGCTAAATCCACCATAGTTAGGTGGATCAGGGAGGCTATTACTCTAGCCTATGTCTCCAGCTGTGAGGAAGCACCACAGGGGTTGAAGGCTCACTCTACCCGGGCGGTGACAACCTCATGGGCGGAGAAGACTGGTGTCTCGATGGAAGACATATGTAAGGCTGCTACCTGGTCTTCTCCATCTACCTTCTATAGACACTATAGACTGGATTTGGGTGTTTCATCTGACCTCACATTTGGGAGAAGGGTGCTCCAGGCTGTGGTCCCTCCCTAGACTTTTTCATCTCTGCAATTCTCTCGTGGTGCGGTCATGGTCGACCGATAAAGTCATAAGTTACTTACCGGTAATGGGATTTTTCGGAGACCATGACAGCACCCTTATATTCCCTTCCCTTCACCTTATGGGAGCACTCATCTATTAATTACAATCTTTTTCACTTAGTGGTGTTGTATAAAAATGTTATTTTTATGATTGTTTTGCTATGTCTACTAACCTGGCGGTTCTCTCAATGCTCTGTAATCCAAACTGAGGCGAGAGGGAGGGCCGCCCCCTTTTAAGCCTGTAGGTTTCCTGTCCTTGGTGGGCGGATCCCCTCTCTCGTGGTGCTGTTATGGTCTCCGAAAAATCCCGTTACCGGTAAGTAACTTATGACTTTTGGCATTATTCTACATGTGTGAAATTGTAACATATGTGCCCATTTATGAAAAATTACAGATGTACAAGAATTTGGCACAACATACTGTCATAAGCCAACATCAACGACAGAGATACATAGAATTGTAATAAAGTAACTATTAAAGGGGTTGTCCAGGACATATATATTGATGACCTATCCTGAGGACTTCTAAACCCTCAAAAATATTGGTGGTAGTCAAACATGTCATAAGGATAGAGCATCTACATACAAGTCCTGGAAAACCCATTTAAAATAATGTTCCAGCAGGTGCAATGTAAAATTTCTTTCAGACGCACCAGTCATACAACATATACAAAGTCGCCATTCTTGGCCAAAACATTATAAGATAAAATGTTGTATCTCACAGTACCGGGATCACACATTTCACCTATTTACCACAAGATAATTGGGAAGACCATTCTAAGAAAAACAGATACTGATATCTAGTACAACCTTAAGGCAATGTTCATCTCCGAATTATGCTCTGCCCCTTTCATTCCTTACATTAGACAGTTGGAGAGATTTATTAAGAGCGGTATATTTTACACTGGCGACAGATGGGCTGGTGCAGATTTGCAGTATAGGGACGCCACTTTCTGGTGTAAACTATAGTAAACGTGTCGGGCCGTGTGTGGCCTCATCCCATTTGGATGAGCTCTACCCACTTTTTTAAAAAATTCCATGAGCGACAGAGAAAGTTTAAAAACGAACTCGTGCTTGGTTTTGTTTTTCCAATGTCCTTATTCATTTTTACCTGATGGAAAAAAAAAATCAAGGCTTTTCATATCAAAGTAATTTTCAGGGACCCATTCAGTTGAATGGGCAACTTTGATCCATAAATAGGACTTTTTCTTTTTGCCATCAATCCCCAAAAATAACAGTCTTGTGAATTTACTGATATACAGTAAATTGTCCTTGTTCTGTCTTTTAAAAATTAGATTGTCTTTCGTACAGTCTCATCTGCTAATAGGATCAAATGTCAGCATACGTATAATGCCTTTGAGTGATTTGTTTAAGGCCATCATTAAATGGGAACTGTACTTTGAACAAACTTTGCATTAATCAATATAAGAAAAGGTCATATTATCTCATCAGAGAAATCTGCATGTTTCTCCACATATGAGCCACTTCTTCACCTCCCCCTGCCTCAAATGCACAATCCATCTTGCTGAAGACCAGATAATCTGAAGTGGGGCCATTATATTGTATGGAGGAGAGGACTATGTGGGGCCCATTATACTGTATGGAGGACTATGTGGGGCCCATTATACTGTATGGAGGACTATGTGGGGCCCATTATACTATATGAAGCATTATGTGGGGCCATTATACTATATGGAGCTTTGTTTATGGGCATTATACTGTATGGAGAACTATGTGGGGGCCATTATACTGTATGGAGGACTATGTGGGGGCCATTATACTGTATGGAGCACTATATCAGGCCCATTATACTGTATGGAGCACTATGTGGGCACATTATACTGTATGGAGCTCTGTTTGTGGGCATTATACTGTATGGAGCACTATGTGGGGCCATTATACTATATGGAGCATTATGTGGGGCCATTATACTATATGGAGCTTTGTTTATGGGCATTATACTGTATGAAGGACTATGTGGGGGCCATTATACTGTATGGAGGACTATGTGGGGGCCATTATACTGTATGGAGGACTATGTGGGGGCCATTATACTGTATGGAGCACTATGTGGGGCCCATTATACTGTATGGAGCACTATGTGGGGCCCATTATACTGTATGGAGCACTATGTGGGGCCCATTATACTGTATGGAGCACTATGTGGGGCCCATTATACTGTATGGAGCACTATGTGGGGCCCATTATACTGTATGGAGCTCTGCTTGTGGGCATTATACTGTATGGAGCACTATGTGGGGCCCATTATACTATATGGAGCATTATGTGGGGCCATTATACTATATGGAGCTTTGTTTATGGGCATTATACTGTATGGAGAACTATGTGGGGGCCATTATACTGTATGGAGGACTATGTGGGGCCCACTATACTGTATGAAGCACTATGTGGGGCCCACTATACTGTATGGAGCACTATGTGGGGCCCATTATACTGTACAGAGCACTATGTGGGGCCATTATACTATATGGAGCACTATGTGGGGCTATTATACTATATGGAGCACTATGTGGGCCCATTATAGTATATGGAGCGCTGTTTGAGGGCATTATACTGTATGGAGCACAATGTGGAGGCCATTATACTGTGCGGAGGACTA
The DNA here is from genome assembly GCF_046119375.1 of Phyllobates terribilis. Taxonomy (NCBI): domain Eukaryota; kingdom Metazoa; phylum Chordata; class Amphibia; order Anura; family Dendrobatidae; genus Phyllobates; species Phyllobates terribilis. The sequence continues at coordinate 21,508,950 of NW_027362768.1, forward strand.
TGTGGAGGCCATTATACTGTACAGAGGACTATGTGAAGGCCATTATACTGTATGTAGCACTATGTGGGGCCCATTATACTGTATGTAGCACTATGTGGGGCCCATTATACTGTATGTAGCACTATGTGGGGCCCATTATACTGTATGTAGCACTATGTGGGGCCCATTATACTGTATGGAGGACTATGTAGGGCCATTATTCTATATGGCGCACTATGTGGGACTATTATACTATATGGCGCACTATGTGGGGCTATTATACTATATGGAGCTCTGTTTGTGGGCATTATACTGTATGGAGCACTATGCCGTGCCATTATTCTGTATGAAGCACTATGCGGGGCCATTATACTATATGGAGGACTATGTGGGGCCCATTATACTATATGGAGCACTATGTGGGGCCATTATACAGTTATATGAAAAAGTTTGGGCACCCCTATTAATCTTAATGTTTTATAAAAATTTGTGTTTTTGCAACAGCTATTTCAGTTTGATATATGTAATAACTGTTGGACACAGTAAGGTTTCTGCCTTGAAATGAGGTTTATTGTACTAACAGAAAATGTGCAATCTGCATTCAAACAAAATTTGACAGGTGCATAAGTATGGGCACCTCACCAGAAAAGTGACATTAATATTTAGTAGATCCTCCTTTTGCAAAAAAACAGCCTCTAGTCGCTTCCTGTAGCTTTTAATGAGTTGCTGGATCCTGGATGAAGGTATTTTTGACCATTCCTCTTTACAAAACAATTCCAGTTCAGTTAAGTTTGATGGTCGCCGAGCATGGACAGCCCTCTTCAAATGATCCCACAGATGTTCAATGATATTCAGGTCTGGGGACTGGGATGGCCATTCCAGACCATTGTAATTGTTCCTCTGCATGAATGCCTGAGTAGATTTGGAGCGGTGTTTTGGATCATTGTCTTGCTGAAAGATCCATCCCCTGCGTAACTTCAACTTTGTCACTGATTCTTGAACATTATTGTCAAGAATCTGCTGATACTGAGTGGAATCCATGCGTCCCTCAACTCTAACAAGATTCCCGGTGCCGGCATTGGCCACACAGCCCCAAAGCATGATGGAACCTCCTCCAAATTTTACTGTGGGTAGCAAGTGTTTTTCTTGGAATGCTTTGTTTTTTTGCCGCCATGCATAAAGCCTTTTTGTAGGACCAAACAACTCAATCTTGGTTTCATCAGTCCACAGGACCTTCTTCCAAAAAGAAATTGGCTTCTCCAAATGTGCTTTTGCATACCTCAGCCGACTCTGTTTGTGGCGTGCTTGCAGAAACTGCTTCTTTTGCATCACTCTCCCATACAGCTTCTCCTTGTGCAAAGTGCGTTGTATAGTTGACCGATGCACAGTGACACCATCTGCAGCAAGTTGATGCTGCAGCTCTCTGGAGGTGGTCTGAGGATTGTCCTTGACTGATCTCACCATTCTTCTTCTCTGCCTTTCTGGTGTTTTTCTTGGCCTGCCACTTCTGGCCTTAACAAGAACTGTCACTGTGTTCTTCCATTTCCTTACTATGTTCCTCACAGTGGAAACTGACAGGTTAAATTGCTGAGACAGCTTTTTGTATCCTTCCCCTGAACAACTATGTTGAATAATCTTGGTTTTCAGATCATTTGGACAGTTGTTTTGAGGAGCCCATGATGCCACTCTTCAGAGGAAATTCAAACAGGAGAACAACTTGCAAGTGGCCACTTTAAGTAGCTTTTCTCATGATTGCATACACCTGGCTATGAAGTTCAAAGCTCAATGAGGTTACAAAACCAAAATAAGTGCTTTAGTAAATCAGTAAAAAGTAGGTAGGAGTATTTAAAACAAGAAAATGATAAGGGTGCCCATACTTATGCACATGTCAAATTTTGTTTGAATGCAGATTGCACATTTTCTGTTAGTACAATAAACCTCATTTCAAGGCAGAAACATTACTGTGTCCAACAGTTATTACATATATCAAACTGAAATAGCTGTTGCAAAAACACCAATTTTTATAAAACATTAAGATTAATAGGGGTGCCCAAACTTTTTCATATAACTGTACTATATGGAGCTTTGTTTATGGGCATTATACTGTATGGAGGACTATGTGGGGCCCATTATACTATATGGAGCACTATGCGGGGCCCATTATACTGTATGGAGCACTATGCGGGGCCCATTATACTGTATGGAGCACTATGCGGGGCCATTCTATATGGAGGACTATGCGGGGCCATTATTCTGTATGGAAGACTATGCGGGGCCATTATTCTGTATGGAGGACTATGCGGGGCCATTATTCCGTATGGAGGACTATGCGGGGCCATTATTCCGTATGGAGGACTATGCGGGGCCATTATACTATATGGAGCACTATGCGGGGCCATTATACTATATGGAGCACTATGCGGGGCCATTATACTATATGGAGCACTATGCGGGGCCATTATACTATATGGAGCACTATGTGGGGCCATTATACTATATGGAGTACTATGTGGGGTCATTATACTATATGCAGCTCTGTTTGTGGGCATTATACTGTATGTAGCACTATGTGGGGCCATTATACCGCATGGAGCTCTGTTTGTGGGCATTATACTGTATGGAGGACTATGCGGGGCCCATTATGCTGTATGGAGGACTATGCGGGGCCCATTATGCTGTATGGAGGACTATGCGGGGCCCATTATGCTGTATGGAGGACTATGCGGGGCCCATTATGCTGTATGGAGGACTATGCGGGGCCCATTATGCTGTATGGAGGACTATGCGGGGCCCATTATGCTGTATGGAGGACTATGCGGGGCCCATTATGCTGTATGGACGACTATGCGGGGCCCATTATGCTGTATGGACGACTATGCGGGGCCCATTATGCTGTATGGAGGACTATGCGGGGCCCATTATGCTGTATGGAGGACTATGCGGGGCCCATTATGCTGTATGGAGGACTATGCGGGGCCCACTATGCTGTATGGAGGACTATGCGGGGCCCACTATGCTGTATGGAGGACTATGCGGGGCCCATTATGCTGTATGGAGGACTATGTGGGGCCCATTATGCTGTATGGAGGACTATGTGGGGCCCATTATGCTGTATGGAGGACTATGTGGGGCCCATTATGCTGTATGGAGGACTATGTGGGGCCCATTATGCTGTATGGAGGACTATGTGGGGCCCATTATGCTGTATGGAGGACTATGTGGGGCCCATTATGCTGTATGGAGGACTATGTGGGGCCCATTATGCTGTATGGAGGACTATGTGGGGCCCATTATGCTGTATGGAGGACTATGTGGGGCCCACTATGCTGTACGAAGGACTATGTAGGCCCCATTATTCTGTATGGAGCACTATATGGGCCCCATTACTCTGTATGGAGCTCTGCTTGTGGGCATTATACTGTATGGAGCACAATGTGGGGATTACAGCTGGAGAATCATACTGTGATGGGGGTCATCATTCTTTGCCGGGGGGGGAGAAGGATTGAGTGGGGGGGGTACTGTAGTGTAATCATACCGTGCATATGGAAGATACTGTGGGAAATCTTACTGTGTTTGGGGGCACTTTTGTTGGCATCATACTTTATCTGTATTATTCAAGGTTTTTTATCCTTTGTTATTACATATTTAAATCAAGCCATATGCTTTTTACTGCTCTTGCATAACATATTGTAACAATATAATATGTTATTTTAAGATCTATTAATTAAAATGTACTTTGTTCATGGGACAACCCCTTTAAGTTTGTTTCCATATGAAAAAGCTAAGTTATCTTTGATAAGGAAAAACTTCCTCTATCATAGATTTTTTTTTTTAATAAATATCAATGTTGGTCCACGACTTTGTCAAAGCTTTTAACATTGGCCCTCTGTGTATTTGACTTTGACATTCCTGCTCTATGCAGAGGGAAGGAGGGTGGAAAGTGAGGAGCTGAGCGAAAACAAGCAAAGAGAGACACAGAAATATTGTGCTGAGCTTTCAAACAAGTCTTTTAGCCCATCCCAGAGCTGGATTCACATCTTCTCTGCTCAGTCCTACTCTATAATTTCTTCCATGTTACTGCTGCATCTGTCTATATGCCAACTAAGGAATAAAGAGCAGAAATCCCTCTCTGTGTGTTGTGTAGCTCGTAGTCAATTGTTAATATAAAAATAAAGCATGCAGAGGGCAAAACCAATATAAAAAAAAAACAAAAACAAAAAACACAGGATACAAGTCTTACAATGGCCAGATACAGTATTATTCCTCATGTACACACATGATAGCTTATTCTAAAAATGTACTTGAAAGTGCAGTTACCCTTTAAAGATCTGATCAATCACGGTTTACACTGGTAAATGATTGAGAACTTTTACGTAATAATCGCCCCATGTAAAAGGTCCTTAAAGCTTCAGGTATAAACATGGGCTCAGCCAGCCACATATATTACACAGATGAGATAGATGCCAGGAGGCTTGAGAAGTAAATCACCAGATTATTCCAGGCCAATGCTTTCTTTTGCCCCGTTCCCATGGGCCAATACAGAGCACTTGAGATCCTTCAGCACATATGGTGAAGAGTAGCGTTCAGCCTTCATTAGGAAGCTGCAACCTGGTAAAGTCTATTGAATTCAATAATCCTTTTTTTAAGGTTTATAACATTAATAAATCAGTGTATCACTTATTACGTCTAAAACTACAATCTAGTTTACAATTAGGGTATGGTCACACACAGCTTTATTTTTTCCTGCGGCAAAAATGCTGCACTTACCGTACCAGAAAAGATTTAAATAAAATCTCATGCGCACGCTTGTTTTTTTTCCTTGCATGAAGAATGTTTGTTTTTTTAATCTGCAGTATGTCAAATTCTTTCAGAGTTTTTCTAATGAATGGGAAAATATCACAAGTAAAAATGCTGCATACGCATATTTTACGCAGTGTTTTTCCTGCCAACACTTTGGTTTTTGGTGCAGAAATTAAAATGCTGTGTGTGAATGTACCCTTAATCTTTGGCATCAGGGTGTGGATTTAATCATCATACTCTAAATTATTTGGGGTATTGGGAACAGTTCGAGCAGGATCACATATGCTCCGACACAGAATCAATCATTTTACCAGAAGGAAGTGTGTTGGTAAAATGATAAGCCACCCTGACGGAAACTGGACTGACCCAATTAACAGTCAGTATGGTCCGTCTGGCATCCATTGGGTCCGTCATAATGGATCTGTCCCTGGCATGAATTCTGTTATTCTGATCCCAATGGCTGGTGTGACCCCAGCCTTACTACTTGTGACTGCGCTATCCAGTAGCCTTTTAGATACTAAAGAAACTTGCCGCAGCACAATCTGAATCCCAACCACAAACTTTCACATATTGTACAGAAAATACAGCAGCTTAAGAACTACTTGAATAAACCTAGAAACAAAATGGAGCTATAGGTGTATCCCAAGGGTGGTGCCTGCCTTTAACCCCTGGAGTGCAGCTGCTGCTTTCTGAGTAATGAATGTGGGGTGTCTCCCCAGTATCAGTGCTGCTCAGAGCCAGACACAGCTTGCACAGTTGGCTGAGGGTCCAGCCCAAACAACGTCCCCAAATATGAGTGTTCTCTGGTTTCCATGATTTGCTCTGGTCTTACAGGGTGTAAAAGAGTTGCAGGCTGTGGATTAAGCGTGTATTTTTCCAAGAAAGCCAATTCAGGAGGCCGCTGGTAGTCAGTTGGCTGAGACAGCGCAGAAGAACCAGCATGGGTCTCCAGCTCGGCCTCATTTTCACCCATGTCCACTGGTACCAGTGTGATTGGGACACAAATGTCAGCATCTGAGCTCTGAGGAGCAGCGGGGTAGGTCTTGGTCTCCTCTCTTCCAGCACCTTCCTCCTCCTCTGCCTTGGAGCCATGAACATGGTCAATGTGATACTTCAGCTTATCCTTCCTTTTGAAGGTTGCATTGCAGTGCTGGCAGTTGAAGGGACGAGCGTCCGAGTGTATGACTAAGTGTTTGGTCAGTGTCTTTTTAATGCGAAATGATTGGTTGCAAATCTGACATTTGTATGGCTTTTCCCCTGTGGAGCAAAGAAAAAGTCATTCTCAAAGCGAAAATCTTCATTCTGCATTTTACAAAATCTGAACCAAAAAAAATAGGCAATATTGAATGCGGTACTTAGTCTCACTATAGTGACTTTATAACAATATAAATCATCAACTACAGTAAAAATGACCCCATGCTCATCCTAATTGTTTAAAAACATAAAAAAGCATCCCCTACTCACTTACTAAACCCTGCTGTTCCTCTATCAATCTAGAGATCCTTTTGGCTCGGACAGAAAGTCACCGCCATAGCCTTTGGCCTCTCTTCCAGCCTTACCGAAAATGAGGAGACCAGTGATCCAGAAAGGCAACAATCCAGAGGAGCTGCTTGAGTCTGATAGGTGGTTTTTTTTTTTTTTTTCATTTTCAGACTACAATGGACCCATTTGTTATAAGCTCAGAGGCCGGATGGAAACTGTATGAAGCCAGAGCAGCCCCGCTCCGTATACTGTGCAGTGGCCATTCAAGTTCGGCTCTTATTCAGTTCTCGCCGAAATTGCAGAGACGGAAGGGGGTCTTCAGTAGCGAAAGCAGGGACCAGCAGGGTACAGAGCAAGCCGAGCTCCAGACCTGTGATGTATATGTACATCACACATCAGGAAGGGGTTAAACTACACAATTACGACCTTCGTTACTGTCTGGTTTCATATCACATTTAATTACATGATGCATTAAAATATGTTTTTACTTACCAGAATGTGTCCTGAAGTGCATTTCCAGACTTGATTTTCCTTTGAAGACTTTTTTGCATACTTCACATTGATGAAACGTGGCCTTGTACCTGCAGAGGGGAGAAAAGTGACATGTGGACAAGAGCTCCAGCGAGCGGGGACCAGGCTGCCATATCAGAGATGCCGCTAATACTGCATGATGCGACAGGACACAGCTATTCTGATAGCTCTGAATAAGGGTCGCCCCTGTCATGTTGGAGAATTTCTTTATGGTTTACACAAGGGTATGAAGCCTGGGCACTTTTTATCCCAATACACAAATAGGTCTATAAATGTGGCCAGACCTTGCTTTGGCTTTGTGTTAAGCCAACAGCAGAGACCCCAATTAGTGCTTGTACCTGGGTAATGAATCTGGTGGCAGCTTCACAGGGGTAAAGACTGGCACACTACTCATACAATGTGCCAGTGTGCATAAAGCTCCCAAAATACATTTCCCAGTCAGTTAGGGCTTGATATGTGGTTCTAGGAAGCCAAGTGATAACCAAACTGTCCATCACCAAAGCTCCCACAGAGCTACTGACTGGCAGAGGGAACTGATTCTCAGGGGTTTCAATAATGACCAACCCTGCCCAGTACTGACAGCAGGAAGAAACACAACCTAACAAATGTAACCTCATAGCTCCTGGACTGGGCAGAGCCACAAATCCCAGCAATAAAACAGGGCTATGAATAGCCACTCGTCTGCCGATGGGCGAAACAGGAGTAGAGGGTAAGGGCACAGACATCACAATATCTTACTAATAAGCCCCCACTTTGTAAGACTGAATTGTCAGTCGCTAGTGATGCCCCTTTAATTCTGGTACTAAAGGTAAAAACACTATTAAGGTTTTAAACTGTCAGAAAATCACGGGGCAGGTGTTTAGCTGCAAAGTTTAGAATTTTAAGAAACTGTGATAGTTCATTTATTATTTTTACTTATACCAGACTCTTAGGTCCCAAGTGATCAAAAACGGTGATTTTCTCAATGGTCTTGATGAGGGGCAGAGTGCCAATGCTCGGTGTGTCATGGCGGGGCCAAAGAGTTGGGCCACGTGCGACGTTCAGTATTTGGTCAGTATTTTACATCAGTATTTGTAAGCCAAAACCAGGAGTGGGTGATCAATACAGAAGTGGTGGTTTCTATTATACTTCACCTCTGATTGTTCCACTCCAGATTTTGGCTTACAAATACTGATGTAAAATACTGATGTAAAATACTGAACATGTGAACGTGGCCTAAGGAATCTGGAGTGTCTAAAATGCAGCGTACTGCCACAGCTCCGCCAAAATTCGGAGTGGCGCCAAAATTTTCCAACTTTTCAAAGTAAATTAGGAAAGAATTTTAGCTAAATTGATTTGATGAATCGGGGCCTTAATATTTTTAAGTGTAACTGGAAGTTTAATGGAAACCCAAGTTATAAACACACATAGAACAGTGAGAGCAAACACAATGTAAGTGTAGACACACATTACACAGCTGCAGTCACACTGACTGCAGGAGGCACAGGGTGAGACCAGACTTACTTCTGCCAAACCTTCTCTCCCAGGTGAACACTTTTATAATGTACAGTCAAATGGTCTCGACGGCCAAAACATTTCCCACATTCTTCACACTGATGGGCTTTCTCGCCTTCAAAAAGATAAAACAAATTCTCATCTTTCATATAAATTTACATCCTTACTCCTAATATGTGTATATACGGTATATATAATGCACAGATCTGCATTCAATAATAGGAGCTATTTTAGAACAGGACAATAAATAACACATTTATACTATTGTAGTACCACATAGGTAGACCTTTTCTGCAATTAGCATAAGGGAAAAAACAGTCTGTGTGTTTATATGTAGTTATTAGTGATGAGCGAGTATGTTCTGTTAACCTTTTCGCAGAGTATGCTCGGGCGAGCACAGAGTAGTTACAGCTGCTCAGTGTTATGTTTAAATCGCTCCCTCGCCACGGCCCGGGGAGGGGCCACCACAGTCAGTGACTCCTTCCTTATTTAGTGTGCATGATTTGCGACTGTTTGACAGCTTTAATACATGTGAGGAATGTCCATTTCTTACACATTCCTCACATGTAATAAAGCTGTCAAACAGTTGCAAATCATGCACACGGGAGTGATTCACACATATCACCGAGCAGCTGTAACTACTTGGTGCTCGCCCGAGCATACTCGGCGAAAGGGTTAACAGAACATACTCGCTCATCACTAGTAGTCATATATTCATAGAAAATCACAGAAATGACAGACATGTTAATGATATGCAAATGATAAAAAACGGAAACATTTTCAAATCCTCTGAATTCATCCAGTATTGAGTATGATCTCCTGCAGAAATACTGCACTGACTCGCCTTGCATACTATCAATGAGATCAAAATGGCTGTATTAAAGGCAAGCTGTCACAAGCAAAAACACTATTAACCTGCAGTTATGGGGTTAATCTGCAGGTTTATAGCATTCTGAACCTGCCCGACGCCAGCACTTAGACCCCCGCTGCCAGGAGGAAATTAACTTTATTTCTTCCGGTAGCGTTCGGGTTTCAGTCACAGGGGTGGCTCCGGCGCGGGTTCAGTCACCGCCCTGTGTGTAGAGACTGGTGGCTGTAACCACCCCCGGCACTAACTGATAGCCGGCCCTCATGCTGAGATGCTGTCAGTCAGTGCCAGGGTTAACAGCATTTTTTTCACATCACAGGTTCCCTTTAACAGTGTAGAAAAATGACACCTTAGGCTTGGTATGTGATGTCCAATTCTACTTGCAATACAGAATGGATCAATTGTGGAACCAGCAGTACAGCCATTCCACCAAAATGTCGTAGGAGCAGTTTTTCAACAAGACTTCGACAGGCGGCATCTTGCCGACGTTGCAGCTTCGCCGAACTTGTCTCAGATGTGATTAATGGAAGACATCATTGGTCAGCAATTACAAAGGGAGCTGCCAGCAGCGGATCTTGATGATTTGCCCAAGTGCATTCAGTGTAGCAGAACATACCTCAATCAATCATTATTAACCTCACTGATAGCAGACAAGGAGAGCAAGAGCGGGGATTTCTGCATGTGGCACTCATTTAATAATGAATAAATTGAGAGGTTTTGAAATTTTGCAGAGAACGGGGATTCCAGCTCACCAGTCTTGCTGTATAATCCTCATACAGATGCACGGGCACATGGTCTTGTCAGACATAAATGGTGAAAGGATATCCAGCACTCCATAAGTGGACTAAAATCTTCAAGTTTATTTCCAGAACATAAAAGTAGACGGAGCAGCCCAGTAAGCAAAACGAATGCGTTTTGACCCAGAGGGTTCTTAATCATTACTGAATCCACCAAGTCAAAACAATTTGGTTTTGCTGACTAAGCTGTCCTGTATACATTTATGTTCCGGAAATAAACTTGAAGATTTCAGTCCACTTACAGAGTGCCGGATATCCTTTTGCCATTTTAAAAAGGTTTCTATTTCCTCACAACTTGCATATCATTAATATGTCTGTCCTGTGATTAACATCATTCCACAACTTTTCCTTTTTTGGTATTACAAAATGTAATGTCTATAGATTATAATATTAAATATATATGCGAGTTTGGATGAGACCGCTCCCTTCTCCCTGCTTGGTAGCACCTACATCACGGCGTATATTCCGGTACAGCACTTCTATGGGTGCGTTAATTCTCAGTTTAGCAGGAGCCACTTTTCACTACACTGGTGAGTAGTTGGCACGGCATTGTTCGCCTTAAAACCCAACAACCCCCGCAGGCTGGGGAGTGTGGCCCACAGCGTTCCATACAGTATAAACAATTAGGAATCAAGCCCACTTTTTTTGGCCCACATTATATATATATATATATATCATAGTGTGCCACATGTTCATCCACCACATGGTGGAAGCATCTCCGTAACAAATCAACACGCTAAGGCCTAAAACGTTTCATGTAACCTCCTTTTGTCTTCAAAACAGCATCAATTCCTCTAGGTACACTGTACTTGCACACAGTTTTTGATGGGACTCCGCAAGGAGGTTGTTCCAAACATCTTGGAGAACTAACCACAGATCTTGATGGATGTAGGTCTGCGCAAATCCCTCTGTCTCTTCATGGCCCTGCTGGACATCTACCGGTTTTGAAGAGAAGTAAGCATGTGTTTTACATCTGCTGCACCAAGTTTCCTTGGCTAAATGTCTGCGGTCCTCAACATTGCCCACTTCTTGGTGTCTTCCATTCTTGAAGAATACAGGCAGATACTTATCCATCATGCAATACCATAAAGGAAGCTTCCGATTGACTGCAAATATATTCCGCAGCAGGACAACAACCCAAAACATACAACCAATTTCACAAGAACTGTCTTCAGAGGAAAGAAGAACAAGGAGTCCTGGAAGTGATGATATGGCCTCCACATAGTCCTGATGTCAACATCATCAAGACTGTCTGAGATTACATGAAGAGACAGAAGGCTTTCAGCAAGCCTATAGCCATTAAAGATCTGTGGTCAGTTCTCCAAGATTTTAGAACAATCTTACTGATGTAAAAAAAAGTAAAGTCAGTACCAAGAAGCCTCCATACTATATTTGTCTAAAGGCTATAAAAACACCCTGAAGATATATATCGAACATACAGGTTATTTTAAATATATGGTTAACATCACCTTACCAGAATGTATCTTTTTGTGTTTGGTGAGGTGATCATGGCGTATGAATGTCTTCCCACATTCATCACACTCATAGCGTTTATCATCATGATGGACACGAAGATGGAGTCTATGAGACAGGGACATGTTTTTTTAGGCTGGCTTCAATTTAAAACAGATATCTTAAACACACGATGGTCAGGCTATGCTCACACGTGTTGGATTTTAGTAAAGATGAATCCAATAAGGCCAATCTGCAGCTTCTCCATGCCGAATGCAGTGCCATGGTGAACATGTGCACACTAAACCTGAAGCTCCTTCACTACTACACCACAGACTGGAGCATGTGCTGGGTATAAAGTATAACTGCACAGTATCAGCAGATCCTAAACGAGTGAACATGGCCTTACAGGTCCAACAGTGACACTCTTAACCATTTTGAATTTGCTACACATCGGCCAATTCCGTTACCTGTAGGAACTACCATGTCGGAAATTCTGCCCACAAATACTGCAAAGATGTGGCTTTTCCCCACTGTGAATTCTTAGATGCTCCTTTAATGTTGTCCTACAAAAAGTAAAAAAAATATAAAACCTCAGTTCCTGTCCACTATTGTACATTTATACACATTTCCTGACTTGATTGGAAACCTTTTGGAAGTTTTAAAAAAATGTTTTTCCCCATAAAGGTAATGATGTGCAGGATATGATATGATATAAGACCTATAAAAACTAACAGATAATCCTCAAAATCTGCAGATACTATGTTTACACCTCAGTAAGCGTGTTAGAAACTTACAACGGGCCTCATGTATGCCACACTCTGGAATGCTTCAACATTTCTTTTCTTTCTTCACGGTCTTTAAAAACTTCCCGTTCCATGCAGAAACAGGGTGCAGGAGTTTGGAGCTGGCTCAGGAACTGAGCCTGCAACTCGCTGGGTAAATACGAGTTTTGCTATACAGGCGGCATCTACCCTTAACATCAGCAATTGGAGCGATGATAGCTGCTCTATAATCCCTTTATGTCGCTGTAAATCTCTGACAGCGGCATTTAAAGTGTGCAGTCTCCAAAGAATCACCATTCCAGGAGCCCATCACAACCCCTACAATGCACCTGGTGCCGATAAGATGCCACGGCAGGAGGGGGCATGCTGAAAGCCCACTTGGCTGCCCTGTTGGTGATCCTGTGAAACTCTGAAAAGTCTCTTTAAAATATAAAATTATTTAACCCCTATGGTAAACACCAAAAAGAAAACTCCAGAATTAGCTTACTTTGGTCACTGCACCTCCCCTAAAACAAGCAATTAAAACATTTTTGATCCCAAAATGGTATCAATAAATAAGTCAGTGTGCTCCACAGCTCCACTGACGGAAAAATTAAAAAGTTTGGGAGTTTCGGAAAATGGTGACACAATGGCTTTTATTTTATACAACATGTCTGAAATCTTTTTTCACCAAATAATAATAATTACAAAACATCACTGAAGTTGTTCCGAACTGAAGAGCAGCACTGCCAGGTCAGTTTTTACATGAAGGACGTCAGAACAACAAAACTACAAAAAAAAAACAAAAAAAACAATCAATACGTTTGTGTGTTATTTTATCGCACTTGTAAGGTTTTCGCACTCAAAAAGCTAAGACAGGCCCTAATGTAGAAAAATAAAAAATGTAGTAGTCTTGGAAAAAAAATAAGAAAAGCGCAAAAATGAAGATCCGCTGCAGGGGAAGGAGAGGCGTGGAAGCATAGTGGTTTACATTTCTCAGCACAAGGGATCTCATAACAAAATGTCTAACCCTGTGACTTATCACATTCTACTACATATAATAATACACTGTCTGCTGATCTCCACTTCCCGCTTGTTACACTCCTTACCTTTCTCTTACCGATTTTCCACAGATAAAGCATGTCCACTTCCTCTTCCCTCCGTGTGTATACTCAATGTGACGCTTCAAATTTCCGGAGTCATTAAACTGACGGCCACAAATATTACAGGGGAAGGGTCCTAAATGGCAAAGACAAGCCATGAATATGTGCACATGGCATTTATTGAGCTGGTTTTCCTGGGCTGGTATGTATATTTGCTGCTTGTAGAAAGCAGCAAGTAGACAGCTGAGAAGCTCCAGCCACCATACAGCGACTGATGAACATGTAACATTTTCCAGGATGCCAATGAGAGAAAGAAGTGCAAACTCTTCACACGTTTAGACTGTGTGGAGTGCCAAGATGACATTTCTGAGTCTGCACAACTATGGCTCTGCCTACACTACCACTACAAGCTCCATCTGAAGCCCATGTCTCCAGTCTTGGTAGATATGACATATTATAGCACTGCATGCATTCCTATTCTTCTCGTCAGTATGATGGAAACCGCAATGGGTCCTACGGTACCCCACTACTGATGTGTGCATCCTTCACCTTTCCTGAACTTAGTAAGCTATATTTGTTGTAACATCAACTGAATACAATAAATGTACAAAAAAACGATATTAGCACATTAAAGGTGTTGTCCGGCCTTGGGGTACAAGTCTGCATTCACTCAATATTACTGCAGACTTGTGAATCTTCGCAGCGCATGCATTGCATGCCGTGATGATTCTCCGGGCACATGCCTGCAAGTTTGTGATTTGCATACATGCAGAATACATGGGCAGGAGTGGCTTTGCTCAATGCACATGTACTAAGCGAGCAAGGATGCGTCTAGTCGGAATGTGGTGGAAGTATGTAAATCGCATACATGTGGTCACATGACCACCCGCTCCTAGCGAATCCTCACAGCATGCACTGTGAGGATTCACAAATCTGCAGTCACAGAGTCACTTGTACCCTAAGGACGGACAATCTCTTTAACGGAGTTGCATATAGGTGAAAAATGATATTAGTCACATGTATGTTGAAATGTACGTTTTATTTATTTCTTTAAATATGGAAGCCGGATGATATCCATGTACGTTTTTTTTTCTTCATGTTTTGTCTGCAGTTACAGATTCCACTATGCTAGTGTGAACAAAGTCAAAGATTAGGTTGGTTTCCATTTATCAGCTAGTTTTTTTTTGGTTTGTTTTTAATTTTTAAGCCTGATCTAGACACAATTAATGCAGAGTTGTGTAAAGGTCTATCGTCCATACCTGTATCCGCAAAGTATAATTTTCTGATTTAACTGTAAACCAAACGAGCGCAACAACTGATGTGCTGGACGAATGAGAACGATCCAGCATAAAACTATGGGATCAGTTACCAAGTCACTTACCCTCTGGTGTTTCTATACCACAACAGAAGGGGGGGGATAAAAAACTTATGACCACACCTTGCAGTTTGGTACTGTCCCAGCTTTGTGGCCCTCCACTCTCTGTGTACACACTGAAGTGTCATCTATTGGGGAAGACGTCACGACAGGCTGCAATAGTGCCATGACTTTCCCTTGCTGTAACATGCCAGGTTGACCGGCACAGATCAGCCTGGTGATAGAGGAGTACATAGGGAGCTTTTCTGGCTGTTCCTTCCCATAGAGACCAGCAGTTTTGGGTTTCCAGTTATGAAACACTCCATATCAGTGTACAATATACACAGATCTTACCCAGGTGATTTTTTTCTTGATGCTTTAACCTTTTGAAGCGCGATTTAAACTGTTCATCACAGTAAGTGCATTTGAAGGGCTTGTCCTGTGAGTGGAGAATCATGTGCTCCTGTAAGTGGGGCCGCCGCGTGAAAGATTTATTGCAGATCTACAAACAGAAAGACAGGAATGTGAGCAATCTGCAGGTAAGGGAAACCCAACACTGGAGAGGCGCAACGTTCAAAGGATCAGACACTTGTGAAGGAAATCCTGTGTGTGCACCAGGTTTCACATCTGTTCCTCCGATACAAATGTAACCTATAAAATTTCAAATCTGATACGCATATCATTTTATTACTTATAATCACATTGCTAGCATACTGGGGCAGATTTATTCAGTAATCTGAGAGCACTATGATGTATGGGAAGAGACCCTGATTACAGTGATGTGTCATTTACTGGGCTGTGTGTCGAAGTTTTAACAAAATCAGTGTTTTATCAGCAGGAGATTATCACTACATGACTAGATATCTTGTGCCTCCTGGTCCAACATCACTCCCACCACTGATTAGCAGCTCTGTCACTATACAATGTACACAGAAAGCTGCCAATCAGCGGTGTGGGCAGGGTTACAGAGGGCTCAGCATTCAGAGCTCTGCTAGATATGCAGCAGATAAAACTGCGACTATCACAACTGCTGCAGCCAGTAAACTAAGTGATACATCCCTGGAATCAACATATCTGTCCCTACATCGTGCTGCTGTTAGATTACGGTACATAGCAAAAATCTGCTGGCAGACTGCCTTCTATAACGCATCACAATTCTGGCATACATGTCGTGTCACATTTATTAAGCATTTTTGACATGATTTTCTATTGCACCAATAAAGGGTTTTATGACTTGCATGTGGCTGCAAATAAAAAAAATAAATGCATCAAAAATGTGGTACAAATATCTTGCCCAATAGGTGATGGAAGTTCCCGAACTCATTTAGTTGATACAAAACTCTGGCTCTTTAACCCCCTTCATCCCTGGGCCATTTTCAGTTTTTGCGCTTTTGTTTTTTGCTCCCCTTCTTCCCAGAGCCATAACTTTATATTTCGGTCAATATGGCCATTTTGCGTACTTTTGAACACCACCATTGGTTTTACCATGCCATGTACTGGAAAACGGGAAAAAATTCCAAGTGTGGTGAAATTGCAAAAAAAGTGCAATTCCAGAGTTTGTTTTTTTTTTGCCATGTTCACTAAATGCTAAAACTGACCAGCTATTATGATTCTCCAGGTCATTACGAGTTCACAGATACCAAACATGTATAGGTTCTTTTTTATTTAAGTGAAGAAAAAAAAATCCAAAGTTTGTTAAAAACAAACAAACAAAAAAAAAAAGTCGCCATTTGCTGAGACCCATAATGTCTCCATTTTATCTGGGGCTTATTTTTTGCGTGCAGAGCTGACATTTTTATTGATACCATTTTAGGGTACATACGATGTTTTGATCGCCCGTTGTTGCATTTTATTGCAATGTTGCAACAACCCAAAAAACTTAATTCTGGAGTTTTGATTATTTTTCTCATTATGCCGCTTACCGATCGGATTAATTCTTTTTATATATTAATAGATCGGGAGATTCAGATCGCCTGTGTGTAGCAGAAATGCTCACTTGCTTTGAGCGTCGACCGCTGGGCGACATTCATAGCATCTTGGCAATGACAAAGGCAGGGGTCTCCTGCAGACCCCAGGTTGTCATGCCAACCCATCTGCGACCCGCAGTCATGTAACACGGGCGAAACTAGTGATGTCCTTCCGCCGCTGCCATGTTGACTGTGGCATTTAACATGTTAACAGCATCGGGTGGATTGCGATTCCATCAGATCAGCTGTCATGTCCCCGGAAAGATGTGGGCTCATTGCTGGAGCCCGCGCCAAAAGGGAAAGACACGTCATGTGCCAGACATGTCGTGAAGGGATTACAAAAAAATATGACTGAAGTCCTGCTCTCCACTATGTGAAACTTCCTGCTTCCAAGCAGTGAGACATTGTGTGTGCGTGAAGGGTGGACTGTGCAGCATGTGAACACAGGGGAGATGTGTGCTGTTGTTCATGCTGCACACACTGATCTATGAAGCAATTAATGATGTACATTACAGGACAGCACATGAAGGAGGCTAGAAGAAACATCAATGGAGGTAAAACCTGTCAAATCTTCTCAGTGTGTCTGTTATGAGCTCTCTGTATGTAGTGATCCCTGCACCATGGTAAGCCGATGCCTTCTGAATTATTCTGTATTCCTACACAGCCCAGCATGTGGCTTGGCTTCATAGCAGATCAGTAATTTTACAACACATTGCACAACGGAAATATTGCAGCAAACTGCATACTCAAGAGATCACACATTCAACACCTCCAAGTAGACTAATAAAAAGTGTAAAAAAAAAAACAATATATAAAATACTTAAATCACCCCACTTTTTTACAAATAAAAAAATACCATATTTGGTGTTGATGAGTTCACATTTGTTCGAATAGTAGAATATTGATTCCCATTTTGTATTTTTTTCCCTCACCAAATGTCTCCAAAACATAAATGTAATACAAAGCAATCAGAAAATTTTTATGGACCCTATTTTATGGACCCTATAAATGCAACGGTAAAAACGTAAATACAGGGCGTGTAAAAAGCAAGCCCTCACAGGTCCATTGAGGGAAAAATTAAAGGGAATCTGAGAATCAAAGGTTTTTTTAGAGCAGCTGCTTGCTGTAGTTTTGATAAAATCACTGTTTTCTCTCCTGCAGATCCATCTGTTCTGTAAATGCTGAGCTCTGTATAACCTCCACTGCCTCAACATCACTGATTGGCAGCTTTCTGTAGAAAACTGTTTGGGATAGGGTTATACAGAGCTAATGAATACGGAGGACAACATGGCAGTAGGTTTATCAGTCCTCTAGTGATAAAAATTACTGATTAGCAGGATATTATCAAAATAACAGCAAGCAGCCAAGTGAATGAAATCACTGAGATCAGGGTCTCTGTCTCTACATTCCTCCTCCCAAAGTTTTTATCCTTAATACACTGCTCAAAAAAATAAAGGGAACACTCAAATAACACATCCTAGATCTGAATGAATGAAATATTCTCATTGAATACTTTGTTCTGTACAAAGTTGAATGTGCTGACAACAAAATCACACAAAAATCATCAATGGAAATAAAATTTATTAACCAATGGAGGCCTGGATTTGGAGCCACGCCCAAAATTAAAGTGGAAAAACACACTACAGGCTGATCCAACTTTGATGTAATGTCCTTAAAACAAGTCAAAATGAGGATCAGTATTGTGTGTGGCCTCCACGTGCCTGTATGACCTCCCTACAATGCCTGGGCATGCTCCTCATGAGGAAAAGGGGGGTGTATCTTATAATGTGAATTTACAGTTTTACCTGGGGGAAGGGGGGGGCGGTGTCGGATTGGGGCCGACTGCTGCAGCTGTAGCGAGGCAATGCTGCAGGCCCCAGCGGTGGCGGTGACAAAATGCGGACCCGTCTCGATCTCTGCATGCTCCGGCGGGCATTCGGGACAGGGGACTTTAACAGCGCTCACCGCCAGCTTCTGTAGGACGGGCCTGCATCATGTCACAGTCACCGCCCGCAGCATGTCACCGCCGGGTTCTGGAGGATGGGGCCGCAGCATCTCAACGCCCACCGGGTCCCGCAGCATCGCCTGACTCCAGCCTCACACTGAAGGCATCAAATCTATGAACACATGTGGAATTATATACTTAACAAAAAAGTGTGAAACAACTGAAAATATGTCTTATATTCTAGGTTCTTCAAAGCTTTGATGACTGCTTTGCACACTCTTGGCATTCTCTTGATGAGCTTCAAGAGGTAGTCACCGGAAATGGTCTTCACTTCACAGGTGTGCCCTTTCAAGTTTAATAAGTGGGATTTCTTGCCTTATAAATGGGGTTGGGACCATCAGTTGTGTTGTGCAGAAGTCGGGTGGATACACAGCTGATAGTCCTACTGAATAGACTGTTAGAATTTGTATTATGGCAAGAAAAAAGCAGCTAAGTAAAGAAAAATGAGTGGCCATCATTACTTTAAGAAATGAAGATCAGTCAGTCTGAAAAATTGGGCAAACTTTGAAAGTGTCCCCAAGTGCAGTTGCAAAAACCATCAAGAGTTACAAAGAAACTGGCTCACATGAGAACCACCCCAGGAAAGGAAGACCAAGAGTCACCTCTGCTTCTGAGGATAAGTTTATCCGAGTCACCAGCCTCAGAAATCGCAGGTTAACAGCAGCTCAGATTAGAGACCAGGTTAATGCCACACAGAGTTCTAGCAGCAGACACATCTCTTCAACAACTGTTAAGAGGAGACTTTGTGCAGCAGGCCTTCATGGCAAAATAGCTGCTAGGAAACCACTGCTAAGGACAGGCAACAAGCAGAAGAGACTTGTTTGGGCTAAAGAACACAAGGAATGGACATTAGACCAGTGGAAATCTGTGCTTTGGTCTGATGAGTCCAAATTTCAGATCTTTGGTTCCAACCACCGTGTCTTTGTACGACGCAGAAAAGGTGAACGGATGGACTGTACATGCCTGGTTCCCACCGTGAAGCATGGAGGAGGAGGTGTGATGGTGTGGGGGTGCTTTGCTGGTGACACTGTTTGGGATTTATTCAAAATTGAAGGCATACTGAACCAGCATGGCTACCACAGCATCTTGCAGCAGTATGCTATTCCATCCGGTTTGCGTTTAGTCGGACCATCATTTATTTTTCAACAGGACAATGACCCCAAACACACCTCTAGGCTGTGTAAGGGCTATTTGACCAAGAAGGAGAGTGATGGGGTGCTACGCCAGATGACCTGGCCTCCACAGTCACCAGACCCGAACCCAATCGAGATGGTTTGGGGTGAGCTGGACCGCAGAGATGCTAAGCATCTCTGGGAACTCCTTCAAGATTGTTTACATAGTTTTTAAGGTTGAAGGAAGACTAAGTCCATCTAGTTCAACCCATAGCCTAACATGTTGATCCAGAGGAAGGCAAAAAACCCCATGTGGCAAACACTAAGCTCCACATTGGGGAAAAAAATTCCTTCCCGACTCCATACGACAGAATGTTGGAAGACCATTTCCGGTGACTACCTCTTGAAGCTCATCAAGAGAATGCCAAGAGTGTGCAAAACAGTCATCAAAGCGAAAGGTGGCTACTTTGAAGAACCTAGAATATAAGACATATTTTCAGTTGTTTCACACTTTTTTGTTAAGTATATAATTCCACATGTGTTCATTCATAGTTTTGATGCCTTCAGTGTGAATGTACAATTTTCATAGTCATGAAAATACAGAAAATCTCTTTAAATGTTTCTCCGCTCTTACTATGCACGCAGGATCTCGTTACTCACATCGCATTTCCATCCGTCGCTCTTTGTCCTCTTGATGGTGAGGAACTCATGTGCATTTTCAGCGTGGAATCTACAAGATATAATTGGCCTTATGTATTACACCAGCCTCATAGACAAAGTGGCCTCATCACCAATAACACCTTGTATCCAAGATTCATTTATCCTTTGTACTGAAATGGCAGCAGTGCCCATTGGTTGCCGAGGGCAACTTTTTTTTTTTTGTTTCACAATTCTACTATCAATCACTTTTAATATGGAAGGCAAGGATGTAAGAGCCATCTTGGGTCACACTGTCAATAAAATTAACCCCCCCTATTATGGTGACTGACCACCACTGCTGTAGTGGCTGGACACGCTCAGTGCTTACAAGCTCTTTGCTATTATACTTGTAAACACTGGTTTGAAGGTACATGGGATGGCTGGAGCACGCTGTTATTTCCTAACCCCGGCTAGCTTCAGTGCAACGTTTACAAGCTAGACAATAATGATGGTTGGTCTCCTGGGCAACAAGCTGCAAACAAAAGAAGAATGTTTATTAGTGTTGAGCGAGTATGTTCTATTAACCCTTTCGCCGAGTATGCTCGGGCCGAACTTCGAGTATTTACAGCTGCTCGGTGATATGGTTGAATCGCTCCCGTGTGCTTGATTTGTGACTGTTTGACAGCTTTATTACATGTGAGGAATGTCCATTTCTTACACATTCCTCACATGTAATAAAGCTGTCAAACAGTTGCAAATCATGCACACGGGAGCGATTCAACCATATCACCGAGCAGCTATAAATACTCGGAGCTCGGCCGAGCGTACTCGGAACAGAACATACTCGCTCAACTCTAATGTTTATACCAAAAGAACATGGGAACATTTTTATGAAAAGCAAATTACAAAACTGCTTGTTTTTCAAGAGCTATCCAAAAAGAAGGCATCTATGACTACGAGAATATCCCTTTAATTAAGCATGGACCCACGGATCAGGCATCATGTACAAGTGTATACATTATGATCCATGTTGTACAAAGCTCAACCACATCCCACTGGGCTTCTGTTTAAAAAAAAAATCTAATTTTCCTCTTGAAGCCCTAAACTCAGCGCTTCCAGGGGAGAGCTCGACTATGTGTCATGTGATGGAGCACCGGGCAATTTGACACCGATGACACCGCATGGATTTACTACTGTATTTGAGAAGCACCACCCCATTAACACGCAGTGACAGTATCTGTGACCCACACTGTATGGACACCAAATACGCCTGTGTGCATGATGCCTTACTGTACTGAAAGGATAAAGTTACAAACAAGGAGAACCCTACTCTTAATAACGTGTAGCATTCACATACACATAAGTGTGATCCTGCACATAACTCAGGAAAAGCAACAGAGCTAATTCTCTGTTAGAGAAGGAGCTGCTCGCTGCAGGACAGATGTGCAAGACCGAAAGGAAAATCTATTAGCAGTGATCTTGGGTGGCGACTGTTGGGATCAGGGCTGTGGAGTCCGTGTCCATTTTGGTGGAGTTGGAATAAAAATTGGCAGACTGACTCCTAAAATATATAATAAATTGGTTCAGTAGTACAATGCAGGATGTGCTGTAAATGTTTTCATAAGAATTTTTTAAAAGTTATGAAGTGTCCTATAAATGTCTGCTCTGTTCCTGATCTAAGGATCTCGGCTTTTAGCTGAGATGAATCTGTGCTGCACTTTATGTACACGCTCAATAGTGACCAGTGCTGTGGAGTCCGAGTCAGGGAAATTGAGGAGTCAGAGGTTTGGCTTACCGACTCCACAGCCCTGGTTGGGATCTTCACCTTCTGAAATGTAGGCTCTATACAGCCAAATACCATTAAGGCTATGAGCCCACAATGCAGATTTGAAGCAGAAATTTCCTGAGCATTTCTGCATCTCCTTGGCAGAAAAAACGCATGCATTTTACATGCATTTATGCATGCGGTTTTTTTCAAGCGTTTTTCCAAGAGATTTTGAGCATCACTTGGAAAAGGGCTTGACAAGTTGGCCACACAATATAAATCCATGCAGCTGGCATGGATTCATATTGTGTGACCAACTTAGAGGAAATTTCTACTATCAAATGCTGCATCTAAAAAGAAAAAAAAAAAAGAAGTAAAAAGAAATAAAAAAAAAACCTTATATTCACCTCTCCGGCGGCCCCCGGTCTCCTCACGGCCACGTCCTCTCTCCTCGGCGTCCCGCTGTGTACTGGCAGGACCTGCGGTGATGTCATTTAGGCAGCTGATGGTCACGTGACCGCTGACATCAGCGGTCAGATGATGGTCGCGTGACAATCAGCATGACGTCACCACAGGTCCTGCCAGTACACCGCGGGATGCCGAGGAGAGAGGATGCGGCCGGGAGGAGACCGGGGGCCACCGGAGAGGTGTGTATGAATAATTTTTATTTTTTACTTTATTATTCTCTTTTTACTTGCAGGTACGACGGTACCCGGGTTGGAGGAGAGTCTCCTCTTCTCCAGACCCAGGTACCATCCGCGCATTGAACCGCATAACATCCGCATGTATACATGCGGATATTATGCAGTTCAATGCAAGTCAATGGGTGCGATTTAGCCGCAAAATCGCACCCAAATTGGTTGTGCTGCGGATTTTTCCGCAATGATAATCTGCAGCGGAAAATTCTGCAGCATGTGCACAGCACGTGCGGATTATCATTGGGAAACATTCCAGACCTCTTAAGCGATTTTAATGCGTTTCCGCGCCAGAAATGCCGCCGTGGAAACGCATTAAATCTGCATCGTGGGCACTCCGCCTAACAACCAAAAATTTCTGTTGGGGCTTATAAATCGCAACTATTTACAGTTTATCCATTTGTGTGACATGACTGGCAATCACACATGCGCCCGTCACTCCATTCAAAATCCATGGTGTCGAATATAGTCGCATACACAGCTCAGCCCTCTGTCCATGCCACAGATCATATGTGACCAGCACGTCATCTAATGACCCCCTGGCTACTGTACGACTATTGGAAAACATGGGTCCTCAGTTCTGGCAATCAGTGAAAAAAAACCTTTTAAATTGATGTCTTAGGCCATAGGATAGATAGGATTCTATGTATTGGGGAGGTGAGACGGAGCTAGAGCCCCTCCCTCCTATCACCTCACGTCTATACAAAATCTTAGCAGCATCTGCCATCTCCTATCTCAATGTAAAAACATGTCTTCACTGAGTACAGATTTTCCCATTACTGAGTTAGGACATGACAGTTGGTGCTCAAGAAGTTCTATGGACAATTGTAATTAGTTTCAGCAGAATGTCTGTGTGTGACTGCAGACTCATGAATCCTCATGTCGCAGGCATTGCACAGTCTGAGGATTCGCCGATGTCGAGGCTGGGAACATGACCTATATGCGATACGTATACTCCTGGCAAGATACAAACTAGTCAGCACGTGATTGCTTGTATGCAAATCGTGTACTTGTGGTCACGTCCCCTCTTCCGGCACTGGAGAATCCTCAGAGTACGTGCAAAGTGAGGATTGACGAGTCTGCAGTGACAGGGTGACTGCAAACTTGTAGTTTAGGACTGGACAACCACTTTAAGAAGGAGATCTGTGTTGCTCTGCATCACATTTTTACAACATATAAAAACTTCTATGTGAACAAGCCTTTACTGTTTTGCTTTAACATCCCATAGGAAACAATTAGCTCATGAAATGAACATCACAAGCTAACCAGACAGTGCTCACCTCTTGACATGTTTAACGAGAGTCTTCCTACTTGCATGAAGCTTGCTACAAAATGGACACTTGTGGTCCTTCCTGGGCAGCTCAGTGTCACCGCTGTGCCTCTTCCGGTGGACGGTCAGGTTGGATTTGGTAGAGTACCTCATGTTACAGATGTCGCACTCAAAGGGCTTTTCTCCCGTGTGGACACGTGTATGACTTTCATATTTCCCTGGGGAGTAAATGACAAGTCTGAAGACCACCATGCTCTTCAGCAATCCTCACCCCTCCGAACATGCAATGAACACTACATACCTACTCGATCAAACACTTTCTCACACTTTGGACACTTTAAATTCTTTTTGCTGCTTTTCTCTAACACAATAGGGGCCAGTCCATCAGGAAAGTTTCCAAGAGAACCAGGACTGTCGTTCCTTTCTTCAGGTCTGTCCAGGTCCTCACTTGGTCCATGACTGACTTCCGATACCCCCTCCCCATTCACTCCTGGCACAGACTGGTCCTCTTCCTCCGCACCATTGCCCTCGTCGTTCCCCTCGCTGCTAGAATCCTCCAAATCAGATGCATCCTGACTGCTCCTGTAAGAGTCACTACTTGAAGAACAGTCACTTTCTCCATTCTCTTGATCTTCAAACTTGGCTGGACATTTTCTCTGACGGGTGGACTTCCTGGTGGAGGGGTCTGGATCCTTCACATCGTCAGTTTTAGTAAACGGGTGGGCTCGGTCCATGTGATTCTCCAGTGTTTTCTTATAACAGAAGTAGCGTTGGCACAGGGGACACTTATGGTTGTTCTCCAGCTTATTGTCTGGTGTGACCAGAGACAAACGCTCGTCCTCCGGAGCCAACAAGGTGACGGCATCAATGATATCCAGAAACTTTGCTGCCTCCAGCACCGCGCTGATCTCCTTCTCCAGAACCGAAAACTCCGACGTGTACAAAAAGTTAAGCAAATGTTGGAAAACCGCACTGGTGATGTGCTCTAAGGTGAGCACCTCGGTGCTGGGGGTCCTGCTCAGGCAGGCGTGGAAGTAACTGCTGCCCACCGCCACCACCACCCTGTGCACCGGGAACTCCTGTCCTTCCACCACCACCAGCAGGTCACAGAAGGAGCCCTGTCGCTGGCGGTCATCATTCAGGTATCTCAGGAGGTTCTGGTTGTAGTGATGGGAGCTCAGGAGCTTCCTCTGACCGGGGGGCTGCGGATCAACGGCACCATTAGTGGGGTCAGCCGGGACACAGGCCATGGCAGCGGCTGGGACACAGGCCATGGCAGTGGCCGCCTCCGTCTCACTCACTTCTGGTGGAGGAACAGCTTTTGGACCAAATTTTCTCCTTTTCTTCATTGTAAAAAAACAATTCTTATAATTTAGACCGGCAGCAAATAGTTAAAAGAGGCATCTAAAATCCTACTGCCTGCAGTAATCAGCACATCACACCCGGGCGCCGGCCAGCTCAGGGGGCGCTGTCCTAGCCGGCCATCAGCAGCCTGCAGCGCCCAGACCGCAGCGTACCCCGTTCATGGCCCCGCCGACATGTCTGCAGTCACCGGCCGCGTCCCCCATACCGCCGAGGACCAGCAGCCTCCGCTTCACCTGCGACCCCCGGACCTGCGTGCAGCCGAGCCCCCGCACAGACTGGCGAACGGCAGGGGTAACACATCCGGGAACGTCACTTCCTCTCAGCGTCCGCCATAGGTCGTGCAGCTCTGAAGCGGCTGCTGGCGATGACGTCACGGCAAGGGGCGGAGCCTGCGTCATTTTAGTGCAGTGAGCAGTAGAGGGCAGAGCTGAAGCGCCGGTGGATACGGTGGGTGAGAGCTGCTCTAATATCGGCACGATCTCCCAGGAGTGACCCCAGTGTGGGCAGCCCACTGCTGATATGTCTGCACTGTGGGGTTACATGGGCTGCTCACAGACACTGCACTGAGGGCAGCTCTCTAACAGGCTGGAGTCCTGCACTGAGGCTTGGACTGGCCCACAATGGATCCTCCGGTGGGCCCCTGTGCAGGCGTGGGCCACCATCCTCTTATATCAACAGTACTTGGCACAATATACTTGAATCACTATTTACAGACAAAGGCGGCATCTTATTAATGTAACAATCTACGCAGTTCATTGGTATACACATTTGTGATTGAGGATAATGTCATAGTTGTATGTAGTTGAAAAGTGGGGCCTTGGAGTTGGTTACTGGTGACCCTTGGCATCCCAGTCAGACACCACCTGCACTGAGGGTCCTGTGCGCATAATAAGACACATCAATAACATTATTACAGGCATTTTTTAACTTGAACAAGGTTGAAGTAATACACATGTGGTCAAAATTGTTGGTACCCCTCGTATACTGAAAGAAAAACCCACAATGGTCACAGGAATAACTTGAATCTGACAAAAGTAATAATAAATGAAAACTCTATGGAAATGAACAAATGAAAGTTAGTCATTGCTTTTCAACCCGGCTTCTACAGAATTTTAAAAAAAAATTAAACTCATGAAATAGGCCTGGACAGAAATGATGGTACCCCTGAAAATAATGTGACAAAAGGAACATGTTAAATGAAGTTGTGTCCACTAATTAGCATCACAGGTGTCTACAATCTTGTAATCAGTCAGTGGGCTTGTATATAGGGCTACAGATACTCACTGTGCTGTTTGGTGATATGGTGTGTATCACACTCAATATGGACCGGAGGAAGCAAAGGAAAGAGTTGTTTCAGGAGATTAGAAAGAAAATTATAGACAAGCATGTTAAAGGTAAAGGTTATAAGACCATATCCAAGCAGCTTGATGTTCCTGTGACTGCAGTTGCACATATTATTCAGAAATTTAAGATCCATGGGACTGTAGCCAACCTCCCTGGACGTGGCCGCAGGAGGAAAATTGATGACAAATCAAAGAGACTGATAATACGAATAGTAACAAAAGAGCCCAGGATAACTTCTAAAGAGATTAAAGGTGAACTTCAAGCTCAAGGAACATCAGTGTCAGATCGCACCATCCGTCGTTGTTTGATCCAAAGTGGACTTCATGGGAGACGACCAAGGAGAACACTATTGTTGAAAAAAATCATAAAAAAGCCAGACTGGAATTTGTCAAACTACATGTTGACAAGCCACAAAGCTTCTGGGAGAATGTTCTATGGACAGATGAGACAAAATGTTCACAGATGGAAAAATGAAGCATATCAAGAAAAGAACACTGTCCCTACTGTGAAACATGGAGGAGGCTCTGTTATGTTCTGGGGCTGCTTTGCTGCGTCTGGCACAGGGTGTCTTGAATCTGTGCAGGGTACAATGAAATCTCAAGACTGTCAAGGGATTCTAGAGAGAAATGTGCTGCCCAGTGTCAGAAAGGTTGGTCTCAGTCGCAGGTCATGGGTCTTGCAACAGGATAATGACCCAAAACACACAGCTAAAAACACCCAAGAATGGCTAAGAGGAAAACATTGGACTATTCTGAAGTGGCCTTCCATGAGCCCTGACCTAAATCCTATTGAGCATCTTTGGAAAGAGCTGAAACATGCCGTCTGGAAAAGACAACCTTCAAGCACGAGACAATTGGAGCAGTTTGCTCAAGAGGAGTGGGCCAAAATACCTGTCGAGAGGTGCAGAAGTCTCATTGACAGTTACAGGAATCGTTTGATTGCAGTGATGGCCTCAAAAGGTTGTTCAACAAAATATTAAGTTAAGAAGAACCATCATTTCTATCCAGGCTAATTTCATGAGTTTAATTTTTTTTTAAATTCTGTGGAAGCAGGATTGAAAAGCAATGTCTGACTTTCATTTGTTCAATTTTATAGATTTTTAATTTATTATTACTTTTGTCAGATTCAAGTTATTTCTGTGACCATTGTGGATTTTTCTTTCATTAAGCGAAGGGTACCAACAATTTTGACTGCGTGTGTATGTACACGCGCTCACATTCCCGCCACTCCAGCAGGTTTCTTATTGCATCGCTGGCGTGGTGCTACTAATCTCCATTCCCTGCACCTAGTTTCATACTCATCAGCCACCGTCTTCTGTTATCAGCAACGCTCTGGTTGGTCTTCTGCAGTTATGACCGGCCGGATGGATCCAGTGTTTGCTTGGTGATCCGAGAGTCGCAACTCAGTGTGAAAACCAAAACGAGGCCTCATAGAATTACACTGCGAACTTGTGACCGTTACTTCTGACTTCCAGTCAGGAGCTGCGGTCACAAGATGGCAATGCGGTAACGGAGCAGCACTGGGAAGAGCTGAAGACTGCGGCTGGTGACTATAATGCTGGGGGCAGGAATTTAGATTACTAGCACCACTACAGCGCTGAAATAAAAAAAACACTGGCGTGGTGCTTTAAATATATACATATATATATATATATATATATATATATATATATATAGCAGTGTGAAAAAGTGTTTGCCCCCTTCCTGATTTCTTATTCTTTTACATGTTTTTCACACTTAAATGTTTCAGATCACAAAACAAATTTATATATTAGACAAAGATCACACAAGTAATCACAAAATGCAGTTCTTAAATCAAGGTCTTTATTATTAAGGGAAAAAGCTTACATGTGGCCTGGTTTCTGTAGCACTGTAGTAGCAGAAAAAAAATTAGATTTTCTATTGTGGACCCCTGGATGGAGCAGAATATCAGCACAAAAGAATTTAAAAGCTGAAATGTGGCCTGGTTTCAGGACCATGCTATTAGCAGAAAGAATTTAGATTTTCTAATGTGAACTCCTGCCTGGCAAAAAAAAATTACCAGCACCAAATAATTCTATGCACAAATGTGGCCTGGTTTCAGGACCTCGGTATTAGCAGAAAGAAATTAAAGTTTCAAAGGTGTACTCCTGCATGGAGCCGAATATTAGCACAACAAAGTTCTATGCTGAAATGTGGCCTGCTGCCTCTGGACCACACTAATAGCAAAAACGATTGATCTGCTGGAAGGTCGATTTCCCAGCCACACAGGATCCTATCTATCTAAACTATCTGACTGACAAGCAACCGCCTAGCTGACTATCTCATTATCCAGTAGCAGGAGCAGCCTCTCTGCGCTGTTACACTGACAAAATGGTGCCAAAACAACATGTCCGCTCTTTATATGGAGAAAGATATGTGACTTCAGCAGTCTTTGTGTCTGGACATTGTGGATGGTTCCTGCGCCCTGATTGGCTGCCGGAATCTCCACACATTAACTTAAGAAAAAAAAAATTAAGAATAACAGTCTGCCACTTCTCTGACCTCTCCCTACCCCCTCCCCTCATCATAGAATCATAGAATGGTAGAGTTGGAAGGGACCTCCTGGGTCATCTGGTCCAACCCCCTGCTCAAAGCAGGATTCACTAGATCATCTCAGACAGATGTCTGTCCAGCCTCTGTTTGAAGACGTCCATTGAAGGGGAACTCACCACCTCTCGTGGCAGCCTGTTCCACTCATTAATCACCCTAACTGTCAAAAAGTTTTTTCTAATATCTAATCTGTGTCTCCTCCCATTTAGTTTCATCCCATTGCTTCTAGTCTTTCCTTGTGCAAATGAGAATAAAGATGATCCTTCTACAATGTGACAGCCCTTGACATATTTGTAGACAGCTATTAAGTCTCCTCTAAGTCTTCTTTTTTGCAAGCTAAACATTCCCAAATCCTGCAACCGTTCCTCATAGGACATGGTTTGCAGACCAGTCACCATTCTGGTCGCTCTTCTCTGAACTTGCTCCAGTTTGTCGATGTCTTTTTTAAAATGTGGTGCCCAAAACTGTACACAGTATTCCAGATGAGGTCTGACCAAAGAGGAGTAAAGACCGATAATGACTTCACGTGATCTAGACTGTATGCTTCTGTTAATACATCCCAGAATTGTATTTGCCTTTTTTGCTGCTGCATCACACTGTTGACTCATGTTCAGTCTATGATCTATTAGTATACCTAAGTCTTTTTCACATGTACTGTTGCTTAGCTCTATTCCTCCCATTCTGTATATGCTTTTTTCATTTTTATTGCCCAGATGTAGTACTTTGCATTTTTCCCTGTTAAAATCCATTCTGTTGGTTGCTGCCCACTGCTCCAGTTTATTTAGGTCTTTTTGAATCCTCTCTCTCTCTTCTCTAGTATTAGCTATCCCTCCTAGCTTTGTGTCATCAGCAAATTTAATCAGTTTACCCTCAATTCCTTCATCTAAATCATTGATAAAGATGTTGAACAATACAGGTCCCAGGACGGAGCCCTGTGGTACCCCACTTGAGACATTCATCCAGCTGGATGTGAAGCCATTTACAACCACCCTTTGAGTCCGATCACTAAGCCAGTTATGAATCCACCTAACAGTTGCCTGGTCCATTGCATACTTGGTCATTTTTTCAATAAGGATGGTGTGAGATACTTTGTCAAATGCTTTGCTGAAGTCAAGATATACTATATCTACAGCATTTCCCTGATCCACCCAGTCAGTGATTCTGTCATAGAAGGAAATTAAGTTAGTCTGACATGACTTGTTAGTTACAAACCCATGCTGACTCTGGTTAATCACTTCATTCTTATCCATGTACTTACATACATGTTGTTTAATAATTTGTTCAAAGATCTTTCCTGGTATAGAAGTCAGACTCACCGGCCTATAGTTCCCTGGGTCCACCTTCTTCCCCTTTTTGAAGATAGGAACAACATTTGCTCTTCTCCAGTCTTCTGGGACTTCTCCTGTTCTCCAAGAATTTTCAAAGATTATGGAGAGTGGTTCTAAAATTTCTTCTACGATCTCCTTCAGTACTCTGGGGTGTAATTCATCTGGACCTGGAGACTTGAACTCATTTATGTTAGCTAAATATTCCCTCACAATCTTTCTGTTTACAGATAACTTGGATTCCTCTATTCCTTTAAAAGGACAGTGAAGATCAGTTGATGTTACATTTTCTTTCTGAGAGAAAACAGATGCAAAATAGGAATTAAAAAGTTCGGCCTTCTCAACATCCTCTCTTACCATTTCTCCATTTTCATCCTGTAAAAATCCTATAGCATCTTTGACTTTTCTTTTACTTTTGACATACCCCCAAAATCCTTTTTTATTGCTTTTGACATCTCTTGCAAGCCTTAATTCATTGTCAGCTTTAGCTAACCTGATACGTGCCCTGCAGGATCTGCAGACTGCATTATAATCTTCTTTAGATATGCCTCCCTCTTTCCATTTAATAAACATTTCTTTCTTTCTTTTTAGCATGTGTTTAAGTTCTGTGTTCATCCATCCTGGTTTCCTTAAATGCTTCCCATTCTTCCTACTTTTCGGGATTGTTAACGATTGTGCTTTGAGAATCTCATTTTTAAAAATTTCCCATCCTTCCTGGACATTTTTGTCCTTAAGGACATCCAGCCATTGGATCCCTCCTATTCTCTTTCTGAGTCTCTTAAAATCTGCCTTTCTAAAATCTAACCTTGAAGTTTGAGTCTTCACATGTCTTCCTCCTCTAGTTATCCAAAATTCTATAATAATCAAACATGCCCCCTCTACCCCTCCCCCTCGCTCATCATACAGCACCACTATCCTAGCCAAAGTCCTAAAAAAACATTAGTGGAAATGCGATCATTTACTGCACTTTGGCCTAATTTTGCTGATTTTGAGTAAAAACGCTTGGGGATACAAACACAAATCTAAATGTGCAATGTTTGTGCCGAATTTCAGATTGGCGAACGTTTTCCAAACAAGTTCGCTCATCTCTACTGGTAAATGAGCATCAAACCACTCATTCAATGGTCTGAAATCACCTTGCACCCGAAAGAATTCTATGTGATGGTATACACTCCCTGACAGAAGTTTTGTCGCTTATCAATGTTATGTAAATAAAATCTTATAACCTGATGTTAAATTCATCCATTGGTTTTATAAATTACTCTTTTGAAAGCTGAAACCCTCCCAAATTTGGTTTAGGTAAAGAAAATAAATTGGCATCAATGCTGAAATATTGATCATTGAATGAACACAGAATGGTCAGATTTTGGCAAGACAAAAGGTTTGTCGCCCACAGAAAGTAACATAGTAACATAGTTTTTAAGGTTGAAGGAAGACTAAGTCCATCTAGTTCAAACCACAGCCTAACATGTTGATCCAGAGGAAGGCAAAAAAAAAACATGTGGCAAACACTAAGCTCCACATTGGGGAAAAAAATTCCTTCCCGACTCCATACGACAATCAGACTAGTTCCCTGGACCAACGCCCTATCAAGGAATCTAGTATATATATCCTGTAATATTATACTTTTCAAGAAAGGCATCCATGCCCTTCTTAAATTTTAATAGTGAATCACTCATTACAACATTATGCGGCAGAGAGTTCCATAGTCTCACTGCTCTTACAGTAAAGAATCCCCGTCTGTAATTATATTTAAACCTTCTTTCTGTTATGATCTGCAACATGTACTAAGGATAGATAGGAGAAAGCTGTCCCTACAGTAAGACTAAGCTGAATCCCTACAATGTAGCGGGCTGACTGTTCCTAGCGAACAGACCCGCCTTAGTCCTCGGCTAGTCTGAACGAAGACCTATAGAATTAAGGGAGGGGTCCCTAAAAGAACTAAGGACTGGGACAAAAATGGGACACCTCCTGAACAGAGAAGTTGTTGCAGAACACAAAAAGACAAACTGACAAAAATGTACTAGAGGTCCCAGAGGACCAAGCGAACTGACAGAGAAAGGCACCGAAGCACCAGGCTAGAGAAACAGTCAAACACTGAAGTCCAGCACAGCCATAAGGGCGGAGCTGGAATATAAAGGCAGATGGTCACGTGACCACAAAACATAAGATGGAAAAAACAAACAGGAGGGTTCTAACAGTACCCCCTCTTTTATGAGGAGCCTCCGGATCCTCCAGGCCTATCCGGAAACCTGTGGAAAGCTTTAACAAGCCTAGGAGCAGAGACATCATCCATCCTTACCCAGGAGTTGTCTTTGGGACCGAAACCCTTCCAGGAGACAAGATACTGTAATCTACCTCTATGCCATCTAGAATTCAAGATACGAGAAATTTCATATTCGCCGTCTTCCACCACAGGAGGAACTGTGACAGTGGCGTCCCTATCAGATACATCAGCCTTTTTCAACAAGGAAACATGAAACACAGGATTAATCTTCCAGGAAGTAGGGACATCCAACCTAACAGCAGACGGGTTAACAACCTGAAGCACTTTAAATGGACCCACAAACTTAGGACCCAGTTTTAGAGGGAATCCTCAACCACAGATTCTTCGAGGACAACCAAACCATGTCACCCACAGTAAACAAAACCTCTTTACGTTTCCTGTCAAAATACTTCTTGGACTTCTTGTTAGCCTCTTGAAGGTTGCAACGTACATTAGTCCAAACTCTCTCCAAATCACCGGAAAAATTCTCCTCCTCCGGCACCGCCGACCCCAATTTGGAGAACGAACCAAAAGACGGATGTCTCCCAGTACAACAAAAAAGAGGAGAACACCCAGCAGAGGAGGATGTATGATTGTTAAGAGCAAATTCTGCGAGAGGCGGAAACTCAGACCACACCTCTTGATTGTCCGCCACAAAACAACGCAAAAACTGTTCAACATCCTGGTTCTTTCTTTCAGTCTGTCCATTAGACTCAGGATGATAACCAGACGAAAATGACAAATGGACTCCCAACCTGTCACAAAAAGCACGCCAAAAGCGAGCCACAAACTGAGGTCCTCTATCAGAAACAATATCCGTGGGAACGCCATGGAGCTTGACAATCTCCTTAACAAACGCCTTAGCGAGTGTCTTGGCGCAGGGCAACTTAATGAATGGAACCAAATGACACATCTTACTAAAACGGTCCACGACCACCCAGATGACAGTAAAACTCTCGGACACAGGAAGATCTGTAATAAAATCCATTGTGAGGTGGGTCCAAGGCGCACTAGGAACCTCCAGAGGGCAAAGCAACCCCGTAGCAGGAGTATGTGAAGCCTTTGACCTAGCACACACAGTACACTGACGCACCCACTTGATGACTTCCTTCTGCCATCCAGGCCACCAAAAACTGCGACTGATAAGTCTCTTAGTCTCCGAAATTCCTGGATGACCTGCCAACCGAGACTCATGACACTCCACAAACAAATCTCTCCTAAAGGCTCTAGGCACGAACAACGTCCCATGGGGAGTGTTAGATGGAGCATCATCTTGAGCTTTCAGAATCCCATTCTCCAAAACGGAGTCCAAAGCCGCCACCACAAATCCTTTCTGTAAAATGCTCTCCTCTTCCTCGGCACCGACCATAGGAGAGAAGCTACGAGATAAAGCATCGGCTTTAACATTCTTAGTACCAGGGATATAGGTAACAGAAAAACCGAGAGAAAAAAAGTGCCCACCTAGCTTGACGGGCATTCAAGCGCTTGGCAGCATCCAGATAGATCAAATTCTTATGATCTGTGAAAACCTGAATAGGAAATCTAGCGCCTTCCAAAAAATGACGCCAATGTTCAAATGCAAGTTTAATAGCCGGCAACTCCCGATTTACAACATCATAATTCAGCTCGGTTTCCGAAAATTTTTTCGAAAAGAAGGCACAAGGATGTACTCCACCCTTGTTCTCCTGAGACAAAACTGCTCCGACCCCCACCGATGAAGCATCGACCTCGACCAAAAAAGGCTTGGTCTCATCAGGCTGCATAAGGATAGGGGCAGAACTGAACCTCTCTTTGAGATACTCAAACGCTTCAATGGCCTCAGTAGTCCACTGGGCCGTATTCGCACCTTTCCTGGTGAGATCGGTTAGAGGTTTTACAATTACAGAAGAATTCTTAATGAATTTCCTGTAATAATTGGCAAAACCCAAAAATCTCTGTATAGATTTCAAACCAATAGGCCTAGGCCATTCCTGCACAGCCTGAACCTTCACAGGGTCCATCTCAAAGCCCTCGCTGGAGACAATGTAGCCCAAAAAACTAATTTTCTGCACAGCGAACTCACATTTCTCCAGCTTAGCAAAGAGTGAATTATCACTCAATACCTGCAAAACTTCACGTACACTCTGCCAATGGGACTCTAGATCTGGTGAATAAATCAAAATGTCATCCAAATACACAACCACATTCTTTCCAATCAAAGGTCTCAGGATGTCATTAATAAGGTTCTGAAAAAATGCAGGTGCATTGGTAAGACCAAAAGGCATCACCAGATTCTCAAAATGACCTACCGGAGTGTTAACCCCTTTAAAGCCCATGACGTACTAATACGCGTCTGTGCCCTGGGACTTAAGAGCCTGACCCGTATTAGTACGTCATCGCGATCGCGCGCGCGCACAGGCTGTGCGGGCGCGATCGCCGACGGGTGTAAGCTGATTGTCACAGCTGACACCCGGTACTATGTGCAGGGAGCGGTCCCGCACCGCTCCCGGCACATTAACCCCCGCAATGCTGCGATCGAAGTCGATCACAGCATTGCGGTGGCTAAGGGGAGGTGATCGCAATACTCACCTCCTCTTCTGGCCTCCAGCGCTGTCTGCCGCGGCTTCCTGGGTGTTGCCATGACGACCCGATGTCATGACAACATCCGGGTCACCAGACAGCAGGAAGATTTTTTGGTCATGCGCAGTGCATGACCAAACAATCTTCTCACTGTGCAGCGCTGACTCCCTGCATAGCACAGGGATGGTGCTCCATCCCTATGCTATGCATGCGATCAGAATAAAAAAAGTGAAAGTCCCAGAGTGGGACAAAGTAAAAAAGTAAAAAAAACTCTCAGAAAGTGAAAAAAAATTTTTTTTAAAAATTGTAAAAAATAATAATAAAAAAAAAAATAATCCACCAAAAATAAAAATATAATGTACCCATCAATAAATATTATTATGAAAAAAAAAACAATAAAAGTACACATATTTGGTATCTCCGCATCCGGAACGACCTGACCTATAAAATTGTCCCACTAGTTAACCCCTTCAGTGAACACGGTAAAAAATAAAAATAAAAAACGAAGCAAAAAACAATGCTTTATCATCATACCGCCAAACAAAAAATGGAATAACACGCGATCAAAAAGACGAATATAAATAAAAATGGTACCGCTGAAAATGTCATCTTGTCCAGCAAAAAACAAGCCGCCATACTGCTCCATCATCCGACAAATCAAAAAGTTATAGCTCTCAGAATAAAGCGATGCAAAAAAATTATTTTTTCTATAAAATAGTTTTTATTGTGTAAAAGCGCCAAAACATAGAAAAACGATATAAATGTGGGACCGCTGTAAACGTACTGACCCGAAGAATAAAGCTACCTTATCAATTTTACCACACGCGGAGTAGAATAATAAAAAAAAAACAATTCCTGAATTGTTGGTTTTTGTTTATTCTGCCTCCCAAAAGCTGGAATAGAAAGCGATCAAAAAATGTCACATGCCTGAAAATGGCACCAATAAAAACGTCAACTCATCCCGCAAAAAAAAAGCCGTCACATGACTCTGTCGGCCAAAATATGGAAAAATTATAGCTCTCAAAATATGGCGATGCAAAAACTAGATTTTACAAAATATGTGTCTTTTAGTGTGTGACAGCTGTCAATCATGAAAACCCGATATGATTCTGGTATCTCTGTAGTCGCACCGACCCGAAGAATAAGGTCGTCTAATCACTTATACCGCACTAGGCACGGCGTAAAAAATAAACGCTAGGGCTGGGGTTGGGGTTAGGGTTGTGCTAATGTCAGGGTTGGGGTCAGGGTTGGGCTAGGGTTGGGCTAGGGTAGGGTTAGGGTTGGGGTTAGGGTTGTTTGTTTTTTTTTCAAAAGTAAAAAAAAAAAAAAAAGATGACGATATGGCAACTAGTGTTAAACGCAAGTGCTCACTACTTGAGTTTGCATCGGGTGCTCGGGTATGCATTGAGTATCGCGGGTGCTCAAGTCTCCGCCCCATATGCTTCGCGGCCAAAAAAACCTTGCGGGGATTACGTGCCATGCACGAGCGATCCCCGCATGTTTTTTTTGGGGTGTCTAATAACTGTGAAACATGCGGGCGGGGACTCGAGCATTTCAGTTGAACACCCGTGATACATGGTGCATACCTGAGTACACGATGCAAACTCAAGTAGCGAGCACTTGCGCTCAAGACTAATGACAACTTATTCAATATGATGACCTAATGTCATCAAATTCTGTGTCGTACCTCTGGGTTCAAAATGTTCACTATACCCCTTGATAAAATCCTTGAGGGGTGTAGTTTCCAAAATGGGGTCACTTGTGGGGGGTTTCCACTATTTAGGCACATCAGGGGCTCTCCAAACGCGACATGGCATCCGCTCTCGATTCCAGCCGATTTTGCGTTCAAAAAGTCACACAGTGCTCCTTCCCTTCTGAACTCTGCCGTGCGCCCAAACACTGTATTTTCCCCACATATGGGGCATTGGCGTACTCAGGAGAAATTGCACAAAAGTTTTTGGGGTCCATTTTCTCCTCTTACCCTTGTGAAAATAAAAAAATTGGGGCTAAAACATTTTTGTGGAAAAAGTTAGATTTTTTTATTTTCACGGCTCCATGTTATAAACCTCTGTAAAGGACTTGGGGGTTCAAGGTGCTCACCACACATCTAGATAAGTTCCCTGAGGGGTCTAGTTTCCAAAATGGTGTCACTTGTGGGGGGTTTCCACTGTTTAGGCACATCAGGGGCACATCCGCTAATTATTCAAGCAAATTTTACAATCAAAAAGTCAAATGGCGCTCCTTCCCTTCCGAACCCTGCCGCGCGCCCAAACAGTGGTTTTCCCCCACATATGGGGTATCTGATAACTCAGGAGAAATTGCACAACAAACTGCATAGTGAAATTTCTTCTGTTACCCTTATGAAAATGCAAAAGTGGGGGCTGAAAAACATTTTTGTGGGAAAAATGTGAAAATTTTATTTTTACAGCTCAATGTTATAAACTTCTGTGAAGCACCTGGGGGTTCAAGGTGCTCACCACACATCTAGATAAGTTCCCCGAGGGGTCTAGTTTCCAAAATGGTGTCACTTGTGGGGGGTTTCCACTGTTTAGGCACATCAGGGGCTCCCCAAATGCAACATGGCGTCCGCTAATTATTCAAGCAAATTTTACATTCAAAAAGTCAAATGGCGCTCCTTCCCTTCCGAACCCTGCCGTGCGCCCAAACAGTGGTTTTCCCCCACATATGGGGTATCTGCTTACTCAGGAGAAATTGCACAACAAACTGCATGGTGCAATTTCTCCTGTTACCCTTATGAAAATGCAAAAGTGGGGGCTGAAAAACATTTTTGTGGGAAAAATGTGAAAATTGTATTTTTACGGCTCAATGTTATAAACTTCTGAGAAGTACCTGGGGGTTCAAGGTGCTCACCACACATCTAGATAAGTTTCCTGAGGGGTCTAGTTTCCAAAATGGTGTCACTTGTGGGGGGTTTCCACTGTTTAGGCACATCAGGCGCTCCACAAATGCAACATGGCATCCGCTAATTATTCAAGCAAATTTTACATTCAAAAAGTCAAATGGCGCTCCTTCCCTTCCGAACCCTGCCGTGCGCCCAAACAGTGGTTTTGTCCCACATATGGGGTATCTTCTTACTCAGGAGAAATTGCACAACAAACTGCATGGTGCAATTTCTCCTGTTACCCTTATGAAAATGCAAAAGTGGGGGCTGAAAACATTTTTGTGGGAAAAATTAGAAAATTTTATTTTTACAGCTCAATGTTATAAACTTCTGTGAAGCACCTGGGGATTCAAGGTGCTCACCACACATCTAGATAAGTTCCCTGAGGGGTCTAGTTTCCAAAATGCTGTCACTTGTGGGGGGTTTCCACTGTTTAGGCACATCAGGGGCTCCCCAAATGCAACATTGCGTCCGCTACTTATTCAAGCAAATTTTACATTCAAAAAGTCAAATGGCACTCCTTCCCTTCCGAACCCTGCCGTGCGCCGAAACAGTGGTTTTCCCCCACATATGGGGTATCTGCTTACTCAGGAGAAATTGCACAACAAATGTTGGGGTCCATTTTTTCCTGTTACCCCTGTGAAAATAAAAAAAATTGGGTCTAAAGTAACATTTTTGTGAAAAAAGTTAAATGTTAATTTTTTTCTTCCACATTCCAAAAATTCCTGTGAAGCACCTGAAGGGTTAATAAAGTTCTTGAATGTGGTTTTGAGCACCTTGAGGGGTGCAGTTTTTAGAATGGTGTCACTTTTGGGTATTTTCTGTCATAAAGACCCCTCAAAGTGACTTTAAATATGATGTGGTCCCTAAAAAAATGGTTTTGTAAATTTTTTGGGAAAAATTAGAAATCGCTGGTCAACTTTTAACCCTTATAGCTCCCCAATAAAAAAAAAATTTGGGTTCCAAAATTGTGCTGATGTAAAGTAGACATGTGGGAAATGTTATTTATTAACTATTTTGTGTGACATACAGTACAGACCAAAAGTTTGGACACACCTCATTTAAAGATTTTTCTGTATTTTCATGACTTTGAAAATTGTACATTCACACTGAAGGCATCAAAACTATGAATTAACACATGTGGAATTATATACTTAACAAAAAAGTGTGAAACTACTGAAAATATGTCTTATATTCTAGGTTCTTCAAAGTAGCCAACTTTTGCTTTGATGACTGCTTTGCACACTCTTGGCATTCTCCTGATGAGCTTCAAGAGGTAGTCACCGGAAATGGTCTTCCAACAATCTTGAAGGAGTTCCCAGAGATGCTTAGCACTTGTTGGCCCTTTTGCCTTCACTCTGTGGTCCAGCTCACCCCAAACCATCTTGATTGGGTTCAGGTCTGGTGACTGTGAAGGCCAGGTCACCCCATCACTCTCCTTCTTGGTCAAATAGCCCTTACACAGCCTGGAGATGTGTTTGGGGTCATTGTCAATAAATGAAGGTCCAACTAAACGCAGACCGGATGGAATAGCATGCCGCTGCAAGATGCTGTGGTAGCCATGCTGGTTCAGTATGCCTTCAATTTTGAATAAATCCACAACAGTGTCACCAGCAAAGCACCCCCACACCATCACACCTCCTCCTCCATGCTTCACGGTGGGAACCAGGCATGTAGAGTCCATCCGTTCACCTTTTCTGCGTCGCACAAAGACACGGTGGTTGAAACTAAAGACTCAAATTTGGACTCATCAGACCAAAGCACAGATTTCCACTGGTCTAATGTCCATTCCTTGTGTTCTTTAGCCCAAACAAGTCTCTTCTGCTTGTTGCCTGTCCTTAGCAGTGGTTTCCTAGCAGCTATTTTACCATGAAGGCTTGCTGCACAAAGTCTCCTCTTAACAGTTGTTGTAGAGATGTGTCTGCTGCTAGAACTCTGTGTGGCATTTACCTGGTCTCTAATCTGAGCTGCTCTTAACCTGTGATTTCTGAGGCTGGTGACTCGGATAAATGTATCCTTAGAAGCAGAGGTGACTCTTGGTCTTCCTTTCCTGAGGCGGTCCTCATGTGAGCCAGTTTCTTTGTAGCGCTTGATGGCTTTTGCAACTGCACTTGGGGACACATTCAAAGTTTGCCCAATTTTTCGGACTGACTGACCTTCATTTCTTAAAGTAATGATGGCCACTCGTTTTTCTTTACTTAGCTGCTTTTTCTTGCCATAATACAAATTCTAACAGTCTATTCAGTAGGACTATCAGCTGTGTATCCACCAGACTTCTGCACAACACAACTGATGGTCCCAACCCTATTTATAAGGCAAGAAATCCCACTTATTAAACCTGACAGGGCACACCTGTGAAGTGAAAACCATTTCCGGTGACTACCACTTGAAGCTCATCAAGAGAATGCCAAGAGTGTGCAAAGCAGTCATCAAAGCAAAAGGTGGCTACTTTGAAGAACCTGGAATTTAAGACATATTTTCAGTTGTTTCACACTTTTTTGTTAAGTATATAATTCCACATGTGTTAATTCATAGTTTTGATGCCTTCAGTGTGAATGTACAATTTTCAAAGTCATGAAAATACAGAAAAATCTTTAAATGAGAAGGTGTGTCCAAACTTTTGGTCTGTACTGTATCTCTCTGATTTAAGGGCATAAAAATTCAAATTTTGAAAATTGCAAAATTTTCTAAATTTTTGCCAAATTTCCGTTTTTTTCACAAATAAACGCAAGTGATAGCGAAAATTTTTTACCACAATCATGAAGTACAATATGTCATGAAAAAACAGTCTCAGAATCAGGGGGATCCCTTGAAGCGTTCCAGAGTAATTACCTCATAAACTGACAGTGGTCAGAATTGTAAAAATTGGCCTGGTCATTAACGTGCAAACCACCTTGGGTTGTAAAGGGGTTAAAAGCAGTTTTCCATTCATCACCCTCCTTCACTGGTAACAAATTGTATGCCCCCCCGGAGATCAATTTTGGAGAACCACTTGCCTCCCACTAACTGGTTAAACAAGTCAGGAATTAATGGCAATGGGTAGGAATTGCGTACGGTAATCTTATTAATTTCACGAAAATCCAGACATGGACGTAAACCGCCGTCCTTTTTTTTAACAAAGAAGAATTCAACTGCCACAGGCGACTTAGAAGGTCTAATGTGACCAGCAGCCAGGCTAGTCTGTATGTACTCCTCCAAGGCCTTTCTTTCAGGGATAGTCAGATTAAACAAGCGACTTTTGGGAATAGTAGCACCCGGAACAAACTCAATGGCGCAATCACAATCCATATGAGGAGGTAAAACT
Source organism: Phyllobates terribilis (assembly GCF_046119375.1). NCBI lineage: Eukaryota > Metazoa > Chordata > Amphibia > Anura > Dendrobatidae > Phyllobates > Phyllobates terribilis. The sequence goes on from NW_027362768.1 coordinate 21,550,662, forward strand.
TGCGACTCCTCCTCCGAAAAAAACCCTCCAAAAATCTTGAATAGGTACCGGTAATTCCCCTTTTTCCACAGCCGCAATGCGACCATTACAACATTTATCATAGCACTTCGGACTCCAAGACTTAATCACATTAGTAGACCAGTCCAATAAAGGATTGTGCAGTTTTAACCAAGGCAATCCTAGAACAACTGGAGAGAGCAAATTATCCAAAACAACCAAGTCCAAAATTTCTTGGTGAACTCCATTGATAGTAAGGGGAAATGCAGCAGTCTTGTGAGTAATACATTTCAAAGGAGTGTTATCAATTGCAATCACAGAAATAGGTGATGACAAAGGTTTGGATTTCAATTTAAGGTTTTCCAAAAACCCTTTATCAATCACATTAAGTGTTGAACCACAATCCACAAATACCTGAAATTCAATCAAATCTCCCTGCAAAGTAGTACTCCCAGATAGAAATACTCCTGCAGAGCGTAAACAAGCTATACGGGCATAACTGACCTTTTTTTTTTCTTTACTTAAACGACGCTCACAATACTTAATCAAATGGTCAGCTTTACCACAATAAAGACACAATTCCTCAGTAAACCTCCGGTCTCTTTCCTGAGAGCGGAGTGACATCCTCCCAACCTCCATCGGTTCTCCGCCGTCAAAGCAGATTTTCTGGGGACTAGGAACTGACATTACAGGAGTCTTTACCTCATTAACCCCTTCCCGACCCGTGTCACACCGTTTGTGACATGGAAAACAGTTCGTTCCCGACCCATGTCACAGCGTCTGTGACATGGAGGGAAAGAGCCCCTGCAGCGCCTGCGAGCGGGGTCGCTCAAGTTTCACAGTTGCTACTGCAACTGGACATCCTGAAGTCGACCCCCCGGGGGGTGGATTAACCCCCCCGTGCCTGGGACCCCTCCGATTGGCTGTTTCATTTTCACTTTTAGTGAAACTGCCAATCGGTATGAATTAAATATTTCACCAATGAAAATTGGTGTAATATTTAAATCTGGGCATGGCCTGATGCTTACAGCATCAGCCATTGGCTGGGGGGAGTGTCACCTCTGGCCCCCCCTCCCCCCAGATCTGATTGGGGGGCTAGCGTCACATGGATACTAGCCCCAATCAGATGTGGAGGGAGTTTTTCATGATGGCCGCAACTGCCCAGCTCCTACCCGTCCATGGATCGTGTGCCGGCCATTGTGGACCCTCTGCTGCTGCCCCCCGTGGACCCTCTGCTGCTGCCCTCCACCCTGACCCCCCCTCCACCCCCGACCCCCCCTGCACTTTCATACCTGCACCCCGACCTCCGCTCCCTCTGCTCCCTCTCCCACGTCTTCATCCACCGGCTGCTGCTCTCCTTCTGACAGCCGGTGGACTGTGATCACAGCAGCAGGCTCAGTGTAAATGCCCTGCTCCTGTGATCAAACCCACCATGTCCCAGTGATATCACCCCCCACCTCCCAATAATCACCCCTCCCCCCAGTGTTCACCCCCCCTGTCCCCAGTGTTCACCCCCCCCAGTGTTCACCCCCCCCTGTCCCCAGTGTTCACCCCCCCTGTCCCCAGTGTTCACCCCCACCTGTCCCCAGTGTTCACTCCCCATCCCCAGTGTGCACCCCCCCATCCCAGTGATCATCCCCCCCCCCGCAAACCCAGTGATCACCCCCCTGCTGCTGGCTCCTGCTCCCCTTTCTGCCCCAGTAATCACCCCCCTGATGCTGCCGGCCTCCTACCCCCCTTGCTGCTGCCGGCTCCTGCCCCAGTGATCACCCCCCTTGCTGCTGCCGGCTCCTGCCCCAGTGATCACCCCCCTTGCTGCTGCCGGCTCCTGCCCCAGTGATCACCCCCTTGCTGCAGCTGCTGGCTCCTCCATCTCTTCAGCCCCCCCCTGCGCCTGACAGCCCCCTACGCCTGACAGCCCCCACACATAACTGCAGAAGGTTACACCAAGCACACACACACACACACATGTACACTCACACTATAATAAAGTCTCGATTTTTTTTTTTTTTTTTTTTTACACACGCACACAGCACACAAAATGTCCCGCCCGTCCCACTCATCCCAGTCTAGGGCGTACTAAGCTTAGGAGGCTATGTCAGGTTGGTGTGTGTGTTGTAGTGTGTGTGTGTGTGTGTGGTGTATACACTACAATATACCACACCGCACACCAACCTGACATACACTACACAATGGTGTCCGCTAACAAATTGGAACCATGTTGCATTTGGAGAGCCGCTGTGTGCCCAAACATTGGAGCTCCCCCACAAGTGACCCCATTTTGGAAACTAGACCCCCCCAAGGCACCTATCTAGATGCATAGTGAGCACTTGGAACCCCCAGGTGCTTCACAAACTGATTCATAAAAATGAAAAAGTGGAAAAAAAAACACTTTTTTATTTTTACGGATTAATTTGTGAAGGACCTGGGGGTTCCAAGTGCTCACTATGCATCTAGATAGGTGCCTTGGGGGGTCTAGTTTCCAAAATGGGGTCACTTGTGGGGGAGCTCCAATGTTTGGCCACACAGCGGCTCTCCAAACGCGACATGGTGTCCGCTAACAAATTGAATGTAAAATCGGCTCAAATTGTTAGCGGACACCATGTTGCATTTGGAGAGCCACTGTGTGCCCAAACATTGGAGCTCCCCCACAAGTGACCCCATTTTGGAAACTAGACCCCACAAGGCACCTATCTAGATGCATAGTGAGCACTTGGAACCCCCAGGTGCTTCACAAAATGATCTGTGAAAACAAAAAAGTACTTTTTTTTTCACAAAAATTTTCTTTTAGCCTAAATTTTTTAATTTTCACATGGGTAACAGGATAAAATGCATCCTAAAATGTATTGGTCAATTTCTCCTGAGTACACTGATACCTCATATGTGGTCATAAACCACTGTTTGGGCGCATGGCAGGGCTCAGAAGAGAAGGAGCGCAATTTGACTTTTGGAGCTAACTTTCCATTCAAAAAGTAAAATGGCGCTCCTTCCCTTCTGAGCCCTGCCGTGTGCCCAAACAGTGGTTTATGACCACATATGAGGTATCAGTGTACTAAGGAGAAATTGACCAACAAATTTTAGGATGCATTTTATCCTGTTACCCATGTGAAAATTAAAATATTTAGGCTAAAAGAAAATTTTTGTTAGAAAAATAAAAATGTTCATTTTTTTCTTCCATGTGGCTTTAGTTCGTGTGATGCAACTGAAGGGTTAATAATCTTCTTGAATGTAGTTTTGAGTAGCTTGAGGGGTGCAGTTTTTGGAATGGTGTCACTTTTGGGTGTTTTCTGTCATAAAGACCCCTCAAAGGGACTTCAAATGTGATGTGGTCACTAAAAAAATGGTTTTGTAAATTTTGCTGGAAAAAAGATAAATTGCTGATGAACTTTGAACCCTTCAAACTTCCTACCAAAATTTTTTTTTTTTCCAAAATTGTGCTGATGTAAAGTAGACATGTGGGAAATGTTATTTATTAACTATTTTGTGTCACATCACTCTCTGGTTTAGTAGAATAAAAATTCAAAATTTGAAAATTGCAAAATTTTCAAATTTTTTCCCATATTTTTGATTTTTTCACAAATAAACGCAAATATTATCGACCTAAATTTAATACTAACATGAAGCCCAATATGTCATGAAAAAACAATCTCAGAATCGCTAGGATCCGTTGAAGTGTTCCAGAGTTTTTACTTCGTAAAGGGACACTGGTCAGAATTGACAAAAATGCCAAGGTCTTTAGGGTCAAAATAGGCTGGGTCCTGAAGGGGTTAAGCCTGCATCTCAGTCTCCTGTCTATACGAACAGTTAACTGCATAGCATCCTGCAGAGTCTCAGGTGCAGGGAATGCAATTAGCAAATTCTTAACCCTTTCACTCAGACCAGCAAGAAATAAACATCTCAGCGCAGGATCATTCCACTTAACTTCTGAAGCCCATCTCCTGAAGTATGTGCAATAATTTTCAACATCATCTGACCCCTGATTCAAACGCCTGAGTTCTGATTCAGCAGATGAGATTCGATCAGGATTGTCATATAATAGCCCCATAGCAGAAAAAAATTCTTCAACAGACCTTAAACACGGATCATTAGGCTGAAGAGAAAAGACCCACCCCTGTGGTTCATTGCGCAAAAGTGACATAATAAAACCAATTTTCTGTGATTCATTCCCAGAGGACCTTGGTCTCAAACGAAAATGTAACAAACAAGCATTTTTAAAGGAAAAAAAATCTTGCTGTTTACCATAAAAAACATCAGGCAGTCCTACCTTGGGTTCGACAAAATGCGCTCCAGAACAGCTACTCACGTGTTGCTGAAGCTCGGCCACCTCCAGAAACAATCCCTGCAGGCGTTGAACCAAATCCTGGACGGAAACCATACTGATCCCCGAATTTCTTTACTTTTAGTTTTTTGGGCTGGACTTACTGTTATGATCTGCAACATGTACTAAGGAAAGATAGGGGAAAGCTGTCCCTACAGTAAGACTAAGCTGAATCCCTACGATGTAGCGGGCTGACTGTTCCTAGCGAACAGACCCGCCTTAGTCCTCGGCTAGTCTGAACGAAGACCTATAGAATTAAGGGAGGGGTCCCTAAAAGAACTAAGGACTGGGACAAAAATGGGACACCTCCTAAACAGACAAGTTGTTGCAGAACACAAAAAGACAAACTGACAAAAATGTACTAGAGGACCAAGCGAACTGACAGAGAAAGGCACCGAAGCACCAGTCTAGAGAAACAGTCAAACACTGAAGTCCAGCACAGCCATAAGGGCGGATCTTGAATATAAAGACAGATGGTCACGTGACCACAAAACACAAGATGGAAAAAACAAACAGGAGGGTTCTAACACTTTCCTCCAGACATAGAAGATGCCCCATTGTCCCTGTCTCTGGCCTCAGAGTAAAAAGATCTGTAGAAAGGTCTTTGTACTGTCCCCTCATATACTTGTACATAGTAATAAGATCACCCCTAAGCCTTCGTTTTTCCACAGTAAATAACCCCAAGTGTAATAACTAGTGTTGAGCGAGTATGTTCTATTAACCCTTTTGCCGAGTATGCTCGGGCCGAGCTCCGAGTATTTACAGCTGCTCGGTGATATGCTTGAATCGCTCCAGTGTGCATGATTTGCGACTGTTTGACAGTTTTATTACATGTGAGGAATGTCTATTTCTTACACATTCCTCACATGTAATAAAGCTATCAAACAGTTGCAAATCATGCACACGGGAGCGATTCAACCATATCACCGAGCAGCTGTAAATACTTGGAGCTCAGCCCGAGCATACTCGGACAGAAAATACTCGCTCAACCCTATTAATAACCTGTCTTGGTATTGCAGACCCCCCAGTCCTCTAATAACCTTGGTAGCTCTTCTCTGCACCCGCTGTAGTTCAGCTATGTCTTTCTTATACCCCGGAGACCAGAACTGTACACAGTATTCTAAGTGTGGTCACACTAGTGACTTGTATAGAGGTAAAATTATGTTCTCCTCATGAGCATCTATGCCTCTTTTAATGCATCCCATTATTTATTTGCCTTTGCAGCAGCTGCCTGACACTGGCCAATAAACGTGAGCTTGTCGTCCACCAATACACCCAGGACTTTTTCAGTTACAGTTTTGCCCAGTGTTTTACATCCTCTGGCAAAAATTATGAAATCACCGGGCTCGGAGGATGTTCATTCAGTTGTTTAATGTTGTTGAAAAAAAGCAGATCACAGACATGGCACAAAACTAAAATCATTTCAAATGGCAACTTTAGGGCTTTAAGAAACACTTAAAGAAATCAAGATAAAAAATGTGGTACTCAGTAAGGGTAATTTTTTTCAGACGAAGCACAGGAAAAAAATTATGGAATCACTCAATTCTGAGGAAAAAATTATGGAATCACCCTGTAAATTTTCATTTCCAAAACTAACACCTGCATCAAATTAGATCTGCTCATTAATCTGCATCTAAAAAGGAGTAATCACACCTTGGAGAGCTGTTGCACCATGGACTGGACTGACATGAATCATGGCTCCAACATGAGAGATGTCTATTGAAACTCAAATGTCAATTGAAAATATCAAACTCTTAAAAGAAGGTAAATCATCACGCAATGTTGCAAAACATGTTGGTTGTTCACAGTCAGCTGTGTCTAAAATCTGGACCAAATACAAACAACATGGGAAGGTTGTTAAAGGCAAACATACTGGTAGACCAAGGAAGACATCAAAGCATCAAGACTGGAAACTTAAAGCAATATGTCTCCAAAACAGGAAATGCACAACAAAACAAATGAGGAACGAATGGGAGGAAACTGGAGTCAATGTCTGTGACCGAACTGTAAGAAACCGCCTAAAGGAAATGGGATTTACATACAGAAAAGCTAAACATAAGCCATCATTAACACCTAAACAGAAAAAAACAAGGTTACAATGGGCTTAGGAAAAGCAATCGTGGACTGTGGGTGACTGGATGAAAGTCATATTCAGTGATGAATCGCAAATCTGCATTGGGCAAGGTGATGATGCTGGAACTTTTGTTTGGTGCCGTTCCAATGAGATTTATAAAGATGACTGCATGAAGAGAACATGCAAATTTCCACAGTCATTGATGATATGGAGCTGCATGTCAGGTAAAGGCAGTGGGGAGATGGCTGTCATTACATCTTCAATAAATGCCCAAGTTTACATTGATAATTTGGACAGTTTTCTTATCCCATCAATTGAAAGGATGCTTGGGGATGATGACATCATTTTTCAAGATGATAATACATCCTGCCATAAAGCAAAAACTGTGAAAACATTCCTTGAAAGAAAACACATAAGGTCAATGCCATGGCCTGCAAATAGTCCGGATCTCAATCCAATTGAAAATTTTTGGTGGAAGTTGAAGAAAATGGTCCATGACAAGGCTCCAACCTGCAAAGCTGATCTGGCAACAGCAATCAGAGAAAGTTGGAGCCAGATTGATGAAGAGTACTGTTTGTCACTCACTAAGTCCATGCCTCAGAGACTGCAAGCTGTTATTAAAGCCAGAGGTGGTGCAACAAAATACTAGTGATGTATTGGAGTGTTCTTTTGTGTGTTTATTTTTCATGATTCCATATTTTTTTCCTAAGAATTTAGTGATTCCATAATTTTTTCCCTCTGTTTGGTCTGAAAAAAATTACTCTTACTGAGTACCACATTTTTTATCTTGATTTCTTTTAGTGTTTCTTAAAGCCCTAAAGTTGCCATTTGAAATGACTTTAGTTCTGTGCCATGTCTGTGATCTGCTTTTTTTCAACAACATTAAACAACTGAATGAACATCCTCCGAGCCCGGTGATTCCATAATATTTGCCAGGGGTTGTACAATTAAGCATATAATTATACATTTTATTTCCTCTGCCCAAGTGCATTACCTTACATTTATCCCCATTAAAGCTCATTTGCCATTTATCAGCCCAAGCTTCTGGTTTACATAGATCCTCCTGTAATATAAAATTGTCCTCCTCTGTATTGATTACCCTGCAGAGTTTAGTGTCATCTGCAAATATTGAAATATTACTCTGTATGCCCCCTACAAGGTCATTAATAAATATGTTGAAAAGAAGGGGGCCCAATACTGACCCCTGTGGTACCCCACTGTTAACTGAGATCCAGTCTGAGTGTTTTCCATTAATAACCACCCTTTGTTTCCTATCACTGAGCTAATTCTTAAGTAATGTGATATTCAAACAAATAATTATCTTAAAATACAAATATATGTTGCATAACATTGGTGAATGAAGTTGTGGTGCTATTAGAGTCATATTTAATATTTTGTGTGACTTCCATGAGCTTGAAGGACTGCATCCATGCGGTTCAACAATGATTCATACAATTTATTAATGAAGTCATCAGGAATAGCAAAGAATGCAGTCTTACATGCCTCCCAGAGTTCATCTAGATTCTTTGGTTTTGTCTTCCAAGCTTCCTCTTTCATCCAACCCCAAACATGCTCAATGATGTTCATGTCTGGTGACTGGGCTGGCCAGTCCTTGAGCACCTTGATCTTTTTAGCCTGGAGGAACTTTGTTGTTGAGATGGATGTATGAGATGGAGCACCATCCTGCTGCAGAATTTGACCCCTTTTATGATTTGGAATGTAAGAGGTAGCTAATACTTCTTGATATTTTAGGCTATTGATATTGCCTTCCACCTTGCAAATGTTTTTCACACCCCCCCTACTGAATGTAACCCCAGACCATGATCTTTCCACCACCAAATTTAACTGTTTTCTGGGTGTATTTTGGATCCGTACGGGCTCCAGTAGGTCTCCTGCAGTATTTGCGGTGGCTGTGTAATTCTACTGAAGATTCATCAGAGAAATCCATCTTCTGCCACTTTTCCAGCGTCCATCTGTTTAGCAGGCTGTGGGACTTTGCAAATGCCACACGTTTTTTTATTTGCCTTTTGTTTAGTGCTGGCTTCTGGGCACTGATTCGACCATGGAGGCCATTTCGAGACAGAATCCTACAAACTGTTCTAGTTGACACAGGGACTTGAGGTGACCAGGCCTGTTGGAGCTCTGCTGCAGTGGAAGAGGGGCTTGCTTTGGATTTTCTAACCAACAAACATTCCTCCTGAGCAGTTGTCTTGCGGGGTCTGTCGGACCTGGGCTTGTCAAACACATCTCCAGTCTCTTCAAATCTTTTTTTAATTCTTTGTACTTAACGCTGAGACACATTAAAGGTGCCAGCCACCTCTGCAGTGGATCTGGTCTTCAGCCTCTTGATAATCAAGGCTTTGGTCGCAGGGTGGATTTTTGGCATGTTGTCAGAGCTCAAGTTGCAGTTCAAGTGAAGGTCTGAGGTGCTGGGTTTCTTTTTATACACACCCACTAATTAACCGATCATTTACTGAGCACTGGTGAGGATGTAAACTAGGATTGGGTGCATTATATGACCAGGCTACAAAACTTTTGTCTTTCCAAAATCTGACCATTCTGTGTTCATTAAATGATCAATATTTCAGCATTGATGTCAATTTATTTTCTTAACCTAAACCAAATTTGGGAGGGTTTCAGCTTTCAAAAGAGTAATTTATAAAACCAATGGATGACTTTAATGTCAGGTTATAAGCTTTTATTTACATAACATGGATAAGCGACATAACTTCTGTCAGGGAGTGTAAATATGTTAGCATTTGGAGTCCCGCTTTATTTTTGCTTAGGGCCATACTTTGCCAAAATTGGACCCAGTGACAGGTTTCAACTGCAGTAGTTTTATCTTAAATACAGTGGGTATGGAAAGTATTCAGACCCCTTTAAATTTTTCACTTTGTTCTTTGCAGCCATTTGGTAAATTCTAAAAAGTTCATTTTTTTCTCATTAATGTACACTCTGCACCCCATCTTGACTGAAAAAAAACCAGAAATGTAGAACTTTTTGCAAATGTATTAAAAAAGAAAAACTGAAATATCACATAGTCATAAATATTCAGACCCTTTGCTCAGACATTCATATTTAAGTCACATGCTGTCTATTTCCTTGTGATCCTCCTTGAGATGGTTCTACTCCTTCATTGGAGTCCAGCTGTGTTTAATTAAACTGATAGGACTTGATTTGGAAAGGCAAACATCTGTCTATATAAGACCTCACAGCTCCAAGTGCACGTCAGACCAAATGAGAATCATGAGCTCAAAGGAACTGACCAAGGAGCTCAGAGACAGAATTGTGGCAAGGCACAGATCTGGCCAAGGTTGCAAAAGAATTTCTGCATTACTCAAGGTTCCTAAGAGCACAGTGGCCTCCATAATCCTTAAATGGAAGAAGTTTGGGACCACCAGAAGTCTTCCTAGACCTACCCATCCAGCCAAACTGAGCAATCGTGGGAGAAGAGCCTTGGTGACAGAGGTAAAGAAGAACCCCAAGATCACTGTGGATGAGCTCCAGAGATGCAGTGGGGAGATGGGAGAAAGTTCCACAAAGTCAACTATTACTGCAACCCTCCACCATTCGGGCCTTTATGGCAGAGTGGCTCAACGGAAGCCTCTCCTCAGTGCAAGACATATGAAAGCCCGCATAGAGTTTACTCAAAAACACATGAAGGACTCCCAGACTATGAGAAATAAGATTCTCTGGTCTGATGACACGAAGATAGAACTTTTTGGTGATAATTCTAAGCGATATGTGTGGAGAAAACTAGGCACTGCTCATCACCTGCCCAATACAATCCCAACAGTGAAACATGGTGGTGGCAGCATCATGCTATGGGGGTGTTTTTCAGCTACAGGGACAGGACGACTGGTTGCAATTGAAGGAAACATGAATGCGGCCAAGTACAGCGATATCCTGGATGAAAACCTCTTCCAGAGTGTTCTGGACCTCAGACTTGGCCGAAGGTTCACCTTCCAACAAGACAATGACCCTAAGCACACAGCTAAAATAACAAAGGAGTGGCTTCAGAACAACTCTGTGACCATTCTTGTCTGGCCCAGCCAGAGCCCTGACCTAAACCCAATTGAGCATCTCTGGAGAGACCTGAAAATGGCTGTCCACCAACGTTCACCATCCAACCTGACGGAACTGGAGAGGATCTGCAAGGAAGAATGGCAGAGGATCTCCAAATCCAGGTGTGAAAAACTTGTTGCATCATTCCCAAGAAGACTCATGGCTGTACTAGCTCAAAAGGGTGTTTCTACTCAATACTGAGCAACGGGTCTGAATACTTATGCCCATGTGATATTTCAGTTTTTCTTTTTTAATAAATTTGCAAAAAATTCTAAATTTCTGGGTTTTTTTTCAGTCAAGATGGGGTGCAGAGTGTACAATAATGAGAAAAAAATGAATGAACTTTTTAGAATTTACCAAATGGCTGTAATGAAACAAAGAGTGAAAAATTTAAAGGGGTCTGAATACTTTACGTACCCACTGTATGTGTTTAATTGCAGGTGAATACATATTTAATATGGATATGTTAGATCTAAGGCTATGTGCCGACGATGCAGAAATGAAGCAGAAAATTTCTGCTTCATTTCTGCATCTCCTTGCCCCGAAAAACGCGTGCAGAATTTGACACGCGTTTTTCGCGTGTTTTGCACATGCGGAATTGCCATACGTTATCTAATGCATTGTAGATGGCAATTCCGTATGCTTAAGCGCTCAAATAATGGACATGCTGCGGATTTTTGAGCTCATCAAAAACGCTGAGGAAAAATCCACAGCATGGGCAATGAAAGTGCGGAATTCCATTGGGGACCATGGGGGAAGGATTACCAAGCGTTTCCCAAGCGTTTACGCTGCAAAAATTCCGCAGCATAAACGCTTGAAAAACGCATCGTGGCATGGACCCTCAAAGAGCCTGCTCTTTTTGGTGAGCAGAGCCAGATGATCAAGCTCACCAAAAAGAGCCAGACTGCCAATCACTAACTGCAATGTGGGCTGCTTGGCCCCTTCTTTTTCCATTATCCCTCATTGAGGTAACTCTGTTTTACACACAACCCTGTAGTGTGTCAGCTAAAATGGAGTTGCTGTATAGAGGACCTCCGTATAGACACTACTGTGTGCACAGACATCAAGAACCTCCATAGGGCATATCTGTTGTAGTCATTTCATTAGTGAGTCAGCGAGAATATAGTTGCTATATAGAAGACATATTTATAGACACTACTGTGCTAACAGAACTCATGCAGCAATTTCAGTCTAGTCATTCTTCCAGTTGGACACCTATCATGGACTTCCCTATGCACAAAACTGTGTGCACAGAAATTCTGACCCTCAATGCAGCAACTTCATTCTAGTCTTCCCTGCAGTGAGACAACTAGAATGGAGTTATTGTGTGGACAACCTCATCATACACACTACTGTGTTCACAAACTTCAGTGCAAACCAAACTTATAATAATAATAATCTTTTTATTTCTATAGCGCCAACATATTCCGCAGCACTTTACAATTCAGACAATTTACAGACATCATTGGCACTGTCCCCATTGGGGCACGCAATTTACATTCCCTATCAGTATGTCTTTGGAGTGTGGGATGAAACCCACGCAAACACAGGGAGAACATACAAACTCCTTGCTGATGTTGTCCTTGGTGGGATTGTGAACCCAGGACCCCAGCGCTGCAATGTTACAGTGCTAACCACTGAGCCACTGTGCTGCCCACAACTTGCACACACTCCCCACCCTGCTGACATCCCAATGCTGAGCCTGCTACTGCTGTATTTATCTCTATTACAGCACCTGCTTTGTCGCTCAGAAACAGTAATATGAATCTACAGCAGAGTTTAACCGTATCTGTATGCTGTGCATTCCGATATGGTTAAGAGTGGAGGTCGCTCAAAGTGGGCCCCACCATGTTAGTGGACCTGGGATTAACATCCCTCTGTCGCCCCCCGATAGCTACACTACAGATTATAGCCATTCTTGTTATAAGCCAGCTATAATGAAATTGCTGTATGGAGGATCTCTACATCACTAATGTGTACACATTAACATCCATACAGCCTATCCATTCTAGTCATTCCAGTAGTGAGCCAGCTAGTATGGAGTTCCTGTATGGAGGATATCCTCATAAACACTACTGTCAGCACATAAATAATGATTCTCCATATAGCAACTGCATTTTAGTTATTTCTGTATTGAACCAGCTAGCATGGAGTTACTGTATGGACGATGTCCTTACTGTATGTACTGAGATTATGAATCTCCATACAGCAACTCCATTCTAGTCATTCCAGTAGTGAGACGGTTAGAATGCAGTTGCTGTATGTAGTACGTCCTTATAGACAATACTGTGTGCACAGAAATCATGAACCTCCATACAGCAACTCTTTTCTAGTCATTTCTGTAGTGTGACAGATAGAAAGTAGCTTTTGTAATGAGGAACTTCTTATACACTCTTCTCTATGCACAACATGAACAATCATACAGCAACTTTGTTATAGTAATTCCTGAAGTGAGACAGCTAGAATGTATTTAATGTATAGAGGTTCATGATTTATGGGCAGTCACTCAACATTATATAATACAATTTTAATTAATCACAAAAAAAATCTAACTTTTTTGGTAATGTGGAACATTATGTACTTCAATGGCAGCAGTAGCTGATATGAGTGATTACAATTTATGTGGAGCATTGCAGAATTGGACCAAGAAATATAAAATAAATATAACAATTTAATTTTCCATTTTAGATGTTTTTCCTAAAAAATGATTAAACAGGCTATAACCATGAAATCTTGCAAAGAATGGTACATTCTTGATTACATCTTTTTACTTCTTCCCTATTAAAAAAGCCTGAAATAGTTGTTAATGTGCCCCATTGCCAATTATAATGTTGCTAGAGGATCCTTAGTGCAGAAACTCCACTCCAACCTGTTCTGTACTAAGTTGACTACAATGGAGTTTATATGTGTAGGTCCTGTAGTTAACTCCATTCTAATCATTTCAGTGATGAACTGTTTAGAATCGAGTTGCTCGTGTCATGGTGTTCTTTTCGCAACTCCATCCTAGCGACCACAACCCTGAATGGTCTAGAATATAGGGTCTTCTGGTCGATTCGTAGATTCTCCCTACAGCAACTCAAACTCCAGACACCTCACTAGTGAACTGGCTAGAATGTAGTTGGAATGACCTCAAAGGAGCAGCTCTATTCTAGACCCAACTGTCCTTCATATTACCGGAGACCCAAGATTCACTCTGCAATGAATAACCTTCTCCAATAAAACGGGTTTGGCCCTCAAAAAAGTGCAATGAGCGTAATACCTATAGAGTATTCATGTAGATCAGGGATGCACAACCATTTGGGGTCCGAGGACCACATTGTCAGATCGAATCAACCTCGTGGTTTGCAATATTACCTTCTGAGACTTTTAGTGCATATTGAAATTATGTGATATAAATATCTAATAGGTGCTAGTCCCATTCATAGGGCTCACACCATTCAGGAAGGTACAGGTACCCTTCTCATGGGTTTGCAGTCCAGAAAAAAAGACCATTTATTCTGCTCTCTTCATAGTAGAATATGTCAGATGCTGACACAGTTGAGTGTTTCCCAATTTCACAATGAATATAACAGCACTTATGCATGGCCGCTTCTTCACTTCATCTATTATTATTAACGGCCTTCAGCTCGATCTCGAGCCATGGTGACTTGATAGATGAATGGTCTATAGGAAGATTGATCTTGTGCAAGACTAGATAGGTCCACTAGGGTCTTCTCCGCCGTTATCTTGATTGTATCAAGCCATCTGGTTGCTGGTCTTCCTCTTCACCTTGTTTCTCCTATTCTTACTACCATGATGTCCTTCTCCAGTGATTGCTCTCTTCTTATGATGTGTCCAAAGTAGGCAAGTTGTAGCTTGGTGATCCTTGCTTCGGGTGACTTATCTGGCTTGATTTGTTCCAAAATTGATTTGTTTTTTTTCTTCTTGCCATTCATGGCATTGATTGCATCCTTCTCCAGCACCCATTTCATTTTAAAGGCGTTGATTCTTCTTCTGTCTTGTTTCTTTATCATCCAGGTTTTACATCCATATGTTACTACAGAAAAGACCAGACTATGTATGAGGCCAGTGAAATGTTCCTCGATTTGAAGACCTTGTCCAGTGACTTCATTGTTGATTTGCCCATAGCTATTCTCCTATTGACTTCCGGTGTCATTGCTGCATCTTGAGTGACCATTGATCCGAGTAGGCTAAAGTCCTTTACAACTTCCAGTTCCTCGCGGTCCATCTCAAATGTGTCCCGGTTGTACCTGGCAGTAGTCAATATCTTTGTCTTGCTTGTGTTGAGTAGGAGTCCCATGCTCAAGCTTTCCATCTTGACACTCCGTAATAAGTCCTTCATTCCATCTAAGCTTGTTGCTATCAATGTTGTATTGTATGCGTATTTAAGATTGTTAATGATTTGTCCATCAATTTTGATTTCTTTTTCTTTTTTGACAAGTCTCCTGTGCTATAGGAATCAGGACTTACCCATTCTTCCAAAATATGGCTAACCGCCCAGAAATGACCACACATTATACCATACCCGTTTCTACGGCGCTATGCACTACTGGTCTGCCCAAAGCATGGAAAATACATGTGACTATGCAGATGGTTCAGGGGTGCAGACAATGTTATCTCAGGCCACACTTGGCCCCCAGGTCACAGGTTGTGCACCCCTCATGTAGAGGAAAGGAAAGTTTCTTGAGTAGGGATGAGCGAATCCTGAACACAGACTTTTTACTGTATGTCCGGTTTCCTGTTCAGGTTCGCCCGTCTAATAAAGCTTGTTGAAAGGCTGCAGCAGTTTGGAAGGATGATGATGAGGAGGAGGCGGGGGAGCTGGAACAACTGTGTTCACAGCAGGGTGGCACTCAGATCAGCTCACGGGTATCACTGGAGTGTGGCCGGGGGATACAGAGTACCCAGGCAATACACCTCCCACCAAGGACAGTTTGTGGTTGTCTCTGGGCACCCTGGCACACATGAGCCAATACATGTAGCAGTGCCTGTGCAATGACCCGTTGCCCGTATTGTTACCAGTGCAGATCACTGGGTGGCCACCCTGATGTATCCCCGCTACAAGGACGACGTACCATCATTGCTTCCATCACCGGAGAGGGATCGCAAAATGCGTGAATACAAGAACATGCTGGTAGAAAAACTACTAATGGCTTTCCCACCTGACAGCCAGGCTCAGTGGAACAACAAGGCAGAGGCGGAGAAGGAAGTCGCAAACGCAGCTGTGGCACCGCCAGCTTAGAAGGCAGTGTTAGCATGGCCAAAATGTGGCAAGACTTTCTAAGAATGCCACAACATCTGTCAACACCATCTGATACAGTAGATAATAGCAGGAGGCAGCGTTACCACAACATGGTGGAAGACTAAGTGTCCACACGTCTCCACGTACTAACAGATGGGTCTGCCTCATTTAACTTCTGGGTCTCCAAATTGGACACATGGCCTGAGCTTGCCGATTATGACATAGAGGTGCTGGCCTGCCCTGCGGCAAGTGTACA
Source organism: Phyllobates terribilis (assembly GCF_046119375.1). Classification (NCBI taxonomy): domain Eukaryota; kingdom Metazoa; phylum Chordata; class Amphibia; order Anura; family Dendrobatidae; genus Phyllobates; species Phyllobates terribilis. The sequence goes on from NW_027362768.1 coordinate 21,566,614, forward strand.
ATCAGAACCTGTGTTTAGCACAGCAAGGGGTGTCATCACAGACAGGCACATCTCCAGTCCGCATCCAACGTGGGGAAGCTAACATTCCTTAAAATGAACCAGGCATGGATCCCACAGGACTTCTCTATACTCTTGGATAACTAGACAGCTATAACAGCAGCACCCAGCCAGTTTTCAACTCTATTTGCCATTTCTTTCATTTGGGGCCTGCTCCCCAAATACAAAAAAAGCCAAAAAACTGTGTTGGCTACCTTCTCCGCCTCTTCCACCTACACCACCACGTCCACCTTCTCCACTTGGACCTGTTCCTCCTGGTTCAAGATTCTTATTTTTTATTTCTACTCTGCTTAGCATAGGGACAGGACGCAGCTGTAGTGAGGGATAGTATTAGGTTTTGCGTGTGCGCAATTTTACAACGACAGTCTCTTATGTGTTTTCTGCACTCATGTCTGTGATAGTACCGTGGGTAACCAAAAGTTTTTATAATCTTCAACTGTGTTGGTGGGAGTGATGTGTGTGTGTGTAAACATATTTTTCTACTCTTATGCAATCGAGTCTGTGATACTACTGTGCCAAAAGTCACTGTGTGTATTCTTTAACCCATATCTGTGGGAGTACTTTGCCAAAAGCTGCTGTGTCTATTCTTTAACCCATATCTGTAGGAGTATTGTGCCTTTAAGCCACTGTGTGTACTCTGCAACCCTGCCTGTGGGGGTACAGTGGGCCATTGTCTGGATGTAACATTTATTATCAGCTTCTGTGGGATACATGTGAAAACATGCTATGTGGGTGAAATTTGTTATCCGCTTCTGTGGGATAAATGTGGAAACATGCTCTGTGGGTGAAAATTGGTATAAGCTTCTGTGGGATAAAAGTGGACACATGCTCTGTGGGTGAAATTTGTTATCAGCTTCTGTGGGGGAAATATGCTCTTTGGGTGAAATTTTTAACTGGACTGCCGGGAGCAAGCACCGATGCGCACCGCCAGCTTGATCCAAGATCATACTACAAGCTTTTCATCATCATCATTTATAATGTACACTACTGGAGCAGACATTTTGGAGCCATGGGGGTACTGTGCCCCATGTTCTGTGGGTGAAATTTGTAATCTGCTAATGTAGGGGTACTCTTCCCCATGTTTTGTGGGTGACATTTGTAAGCTGCTAATGTAGGGGTACTCTTCCCCATGCTCTGTGGGTGAAATTTGTAAGCTGCTAATGTAGGGGTACTCTTCCCCATGTTTTGTGGGTGACATTTGTAAGCTGCTAATGTAGGGGTACTCTTCCCCATGCTCTGTGGGTGAAATTTGTAAGCTGCTAATGTAGGGGTACTCTGCACCATACTCTGTGGGCGAAAATTTTAACTGGACTGGAAGTAGCAAGCCTCAGTCTCTGTTAGGGCACTAATTTTTATGTTATTCATTTACTTCCTATTTTGCCACGATTGCTATGGTGACAGAACCACTCTAAGTCATTTCCCTATCCACATTTGTTTGCAGGGCAATCTCCCCGCTCTTACCGTCACTTAGCTTCCTTTTGCAGCCCCATAGCCTTGACTATGACCATTTTACAGCCATTTTAAAGTTCAAGTCCCCATTGACTTCTATTGGGTTCGGGTCCGGATTCAAGTTCGAGGTCAAGTTCGGACCCCAACCAAACTTTTTACTGTATGTTGGGCGAACCCGAACATCCACGGGTTCGCTCATCTCTACTCTTGAGAGTAACTGTGGTTAGAGAGAGGCAAAAAAGTTGTGATATATATCACAGTGTTGAGTAATGAAAAAGGGGCCATAGAGGCAGGGATTCATCTTACATTTAAGTTATCACTTAGACTTTTTTAATCTTTTTCCTGAAAAAACCCCCAGAGCAGACCTAGGTCACTGGCCAGCCACCTTGATTGATAAGAGGTTAGTTAATTATTCTAAATTATCTTTTATCCTCTGCGATATCCGTTCACTGTAATAGGGGAAATCATGTGTTTTGCTTCTCCCCAGGAACATGTGATGTGTCATTTTGATGCTTAGAATGAGCCCAGCATGTAGTTATTAGAAGTACCATGCTGTTCCTCATTATATGCTGAGACAACACAATATCTTGTACGACAGTCCGGCACAGCTTGTTTTTAACCTTTACAAAGCCATGAAAATCCCAAACTTGTACAGTACATGAATGTAAATCCATGTATTCAGTAAAGGAGTTAGAACACAAGTTCAGTGTAAGAAAGCTGGCCTAGAGCTTGTGCGTGTTTCACAAATGTTAATACCACCGGAACAAACAAATATCTTAAATTGTGACTTTTATCTCAATTGTTGCTATATTTAAAGGCGTTCTGACACTTTATAAAGTGATGGTCTCACATCTGGGTCCTCTAACAATCCTAAAATTGTAAAGGCTGCAGCACTGAATCTGGTTTGCAGCGCTTTTGGAGTATGATTTACAGAAAACCAATTAACCTAAAGATTCCAGAATACTAAATTAATATACAGAAAAAAATCCTGTTAAAACATTAAAAAAAGTTAAATATTTTTTCTTCATATATAATTAGATTCAAGGCCAATTCTAGCTTTTTTGATGCCTGAGGTGAGCCATGAAATTGTGCCCTCCCCACAGTACAATATAGACCTGTAGTGACTAAACGCAATTCAGTCATTGTTTTGGGGGTTTTGCTCTTAAGGTATTAAATGTCCGGTAAAAGTCACCTGTGGATATGATTCTCTTGGTCAGTGCCATTACAGCGATAAAACTTTCATAGATATATTCTTTGTGTAGAAAAAAAAGTCTGGTTTGTGTTGCCATTTTTTAAGATTTATTACATTTTTATTGTTCCATCCATGGAGCTGAAGGAGGGCTTGCTTTTTTTCGTGGTGAACTAACTTTTTTATTTAAACCAATTTGGGGTATATATGACATTTTGATCTCTTTTTACTGCATTTCTTAAGGAGGTAAGGTGACAAAAATAGCATTTTTTTCTCCTTATTGTATGGGTTAATTAGTTTTATATTTTCTTTATTTTGATAGACAGAACTTTTATGGATGTGGACATACCAAATATTTAAAATTTTTTAATTTCTTTATTTTTAATGAGGGAATACAGCTGAATATAGCACAAGAACCATCTTTAATACATGAATATTTCACCAGAACCACTATCAATACATGAATACATCCCCAGATACATCACCCAAAAGCTTTCAGCACTTGGCAACTCTGCTCTGCAAGGGTGCTTTCATATTGCGTTTAGGCACCCGTTCAGTGGCTCCATCGGGGCTTACATCCGAAACCCCCACAAAACAGGATTCGGATGTATGTGCCAATGGGGCCATAGACTTCATATTCAATCTGTTTTATTAAACAATTAAACATCAATTAAACATTACTTATTAATCATTTTACATTTTGTAAATTAAGAAAAATATATTGTATTCGATTTTGAAGAAAATATAGCAAAATAGAAATATAGAAAAATGTCCAAATTTCAAATGGGGTCACTTTTTTTTTTAAATATCAATTCAATTGGTAATATATTGAACCATATTGTTACGGGTCCGGGTGGTGGAACCTCTGTGCTTCGGTGCAAGGAGGAACCCAGGTCACATGGCGGCTTAGTTAACTCCGTGAACCAGGGAGGAACCAGGCAGGTGAACCAGGTGCCACTCTGGGACCGACCTTGTGTGAGAGCAGGTGACTCCCACGGGTCAGATGACAGGAACTGACCGGTACAGCGGATGAGCACGGCAGGAAGGCAGACAGGGAGTCCGGGTAGATCAGCAGGCAGGTACGGCAGATAGTCAGACAGGTGCTCCGAGTAGGCAAGCAGGCGGGTACGGCGGATAGCCAGACAGGTGCTCCGGGTAGGCAGGCTGGCGGGCACGGCAGGTAACTGGCGGGTGCTCCAGGTAGGCTGGCTGGCGGGCACGACAGGTAACTGGCAGGTGCTCCAGGTAGGCAGGCTGGCGGGTATGACAGGTAACTGGCAGGTGCTCCAGGTAGGCAGGCTGGCGGGCATGACAGGTAACTTGCAGGTGCTCCAGGTAGGCAGGCTGGCGGGCACTGCAGGTGACTGGCGGGCAGAACAATTAGACAGACTGGCGGGCTGGACTGTAGACAGACTGGCGGGCTGGACTGACTGGCAGCGGGACCTGAGGGCTGAAGGAAGTGCTAGCACATGGAACAACAACCTTTCACAGGCACCTCCATTTTGGAGGAGGTGCTTTATATAGGAGAAGTCATCCGGCCATTGGCTAGGGACACTTTAGGGCGGCTCGCGCGGGCCCTTTAAGAGGGAGGGAGCGCGCGCACGCCCTAAGCACAGTGCCTGGGAAGCTGCGCGCGGTGCGCGCCACAGCAGCAAAGGGGCCGGAAGACGCCGGACCAGGACTGGCAGGAGGCAGAGACGCCGATGCTACACATATAATGTTGTAAGATAACTGCCTATAAGAAAATCATATATGCTGAGGAAAATTCAATATTATAAGACTTAGATACCACTTTGTATCCATGAATATTACTATTGTTTCAGAGGGCATTGACCAAATGCTCCATTACCACTACATATAACAATGGGGACAAGGGGCACCCTTGTCTGGTTCCATTGTTAATTGCAAATGGGGCAGAAAGAGAATTGTTTACTCTTACCCGTGCTGTTGGGCTTTTATATAAGGCCATTATTTTCTGTAGGTAACAAGGGCCCAAGCCTATCTGTTTTAAGGCTTCCTTCATAGACCCTCAGTGAACTCTATCAAAAGCCTTTTCTCCGTCTATAGATAGAAGACCTAATAGAGCGGAGCCACTTCTTGCTTTGGAGATAATGAGTAGTGTCTTAATGGTATTGTCCCTAGCCTTTCATCCTTTGACGAAGTCTACCTGATCATTGTTGACTATAGAGGGGAGTAAAGGAGCTAACCTGTCAGCCAGTATTTTTGAAAATAGTTTAATATCTATATTTAATAAAGAGATTGGCCTAAAGTTAGCAATTACTGAGGGGTCTTTTCCTGGCTTGGGAAGTACGCTGATGTGTGCCTATAGAAATTGGGGGGCAAATCCAGTGTTTCCATCAATTGCATTAAAGGTTTTAGCCATGGACCATAGACTTTAATGTGCCGGCAGAGCTAATGTGTGTTCTGACGTGCATCATTTTCGGGTTGTACACCTACTGGAGTCGGACACCCAGACATATTAGACTGCTTCTGGGTGTCCGCCTCCAGTAGGCGTACATGCCCGAAAATGAGGAACGTCAGAGCGCACGTTCGCTCTGCCGACATCTTTATAGTCTATGACCCGCCGGCGCATACGCCCGAATCCTATTTTGTGGGGGTTTCTGATGTAAGCCCCGACGGAGGCACTGAGGGTGTATAAACGCAATGTGAAAGCACCCTAACTTTACGTGGTCTGGCACTTTGCGGCTGGGTTGCTGTGGTTCCTAAACGCTTCCACTTTTCAATAATACCACTCATAGTTGAAATATTTAGGAGTATAGAAATTTTGCTAACTGACTTGTTACAATGGTGGCATTCTTTTTCAAGACCACACTGGAATTCAGTGAACTCTTTAGAACTAGCTATTATTACACAAATGTTAGTAAAGGCAGACTGAATGGCGAGGGGGTGGATTTTGTGTCCAAATAGCTTTTGTCCATTTAATGTATAAACCATATTTTTTGGACCATAAGACGTACTTTTTTTCCCCAAAATTCAGAAGGAAAATTGGGGGTGCGTCTTATGGTCCAAACGTTACTTTACCGTTGGTGGTGGAGCAGGATCGCAGGGTTCTTCAAGAACGCGATAGCGGCGGTGGCGGTGAGATGCTGTCGGCAGAGTAGCAGAGCGGCTGGGGCCGGGGCCTGTGCTGGCCATGGCTGGTGTCGGGCGGTGAAGCAGAGCGGCTGGAAAAGGACCTGTGGCCGGGACCTGTGCTGGGCTGTGAGCGGCGTCGGGCGGTGAGGCAGAGCAGCCTGCGCGGCTTTCCGGTGGCTGCAGCCATCTTCCTGAGGCCGTGATTAACTGGAAAATGGCTGCCCGAGCCGGTGCATGCTCAGACCGGGAGCTCCGGCGGCCATTTTACTGTAGATCACAGCTTTAGGAAGATGGCCGCGGCCACCAGAAAGCCGCACACGCTGCTCTGTCTCACCGCTCACAGCCCGTCACAGGTCCAGGCCCCAGCCCCGAGCCAGGCTGCAGACAGGCCACAGACCCCAGACAGGCCACAGCCAGGCACAGGTCCGGGCCCGACCCCAGCCAAGCCACAGGCCCCAGCCAGGTACAGGTCTGGGCCCAACACCAGCCAGACCACAGGCCCCAACCAAGCACAGGTCCGGACCCGACACCGGCCCCAGCCAGACACCTGCCCCGCAGTATCTCACCTCTTCTGCTGCAGCTGTCAGGTTCCTGAGGGAGGGAACGAAGGGCCCTGTGATCCTGCTCCACCACCACCGCAACTCCCCGCTGCTGGAGCACCGGCTTCTCGCATCCAGGGTCTGCAGCATTCCTCCACTTCCGCCGGTTTCCTGAAGGACCCTGCCTCCTGTGACCCCCGCTTTACCACCCCCCAGGTAAGATACCGTACCTATTCAGGGTATAAGATGGACCCCCATTTTTTAAAAAACTATTTTTTTTCCTATTCTCCCCAAAATTTGGGGTGCGTCTTATAGTCCGAAAAATACGGTATACATTTAAATAAGCAATTCAACATTTTAAACAAGACAAAAAATAAAGTATTTTTGTTTGCATAATTAATTTAGAGCTTACTGAAAATTATTATATTACAAAAATAGCCGTGCCTCAAATTCTTAAATTTTTTTGTAAAGATGGGCTCCCTGGTTTTCACTCTTTTTCCCAATTACATTGATGGGGTTTTCAAAGCAGGTGCCTCAGGCTACATCTGTAAGGTAGCTGCTGACTGGTGGAGCAAGCTGATGGTAACTACAAGTCTGGTCAGACCCAGAGAACTAGGAACAATGAAAGAATCAGATCCCAATATGCAGCCATAAAATGCTGGAGGAGGTCAGACAAAATCAGAGTGGGCATCCAAGGGTTATAACAAGAAAATGGTCAAATGAAAAGGTGAGTCAGACCACTGCTATAACGCACCCGGGTGGCACAGGTTGCTGGCTCAGTGTGATAGGCATATGGAAGTTAAATAGGACCCTGGGACTCCTGATTCGCCACCAAACCCAGTCTGCTATTGGTCCACTGATTGTGTGGTCACACCAATCTTGTGATTGGCGAATCTATATGTCATAAAGGATTGGGTTGAAGAATGGATGTGTAATAATATGACGCAAATACATTGTCAATCTTATAATTTTCTACCTCAGATAGTATATCATTATTTATCAATCTCTTCCTAATACAGCAGTTCATTGAGTTGACAAGCATAGTAAAATAAATGAAAGCTTGGTATAGAAAGTCAACCATCCCTAACGCACTTTGTTTCATACACAGTGCTGTTCAAAAGTTTTAGACAGTTGTGGAGAAAATGCAAAGTAAGAATGTTTTCAAAAATAGAAGTGTCAATAGTTTATTTTATCAATTAAAAAAATCCAAATAAAATCAATATTTAGTGTGACCACCCTTTGCCTTAAAAACAGCATCAAAGCATCAATTCTTCTAGGTACACTTGCTTACAGTTTTTGAAGGAATTCTTCAGGGAGGTTGTACCAAACATCTTGGAGAACTAACCACAGATCTTCTGTGGATGAAGGCTTGCGTAAGTCCTACTGTCTCTTCATGTGATCCCAGACAGACTTAATGATGTTGAGATCAGGGTTCTGGGGGGCCATACCATCACTTCCATGACTCCTTGTTCTTCTTTATGTTGAAGATTGTTCTTAATGATATTGGTTGTATGTTTGGAGCTGTTGTCCTGTTGCAGAATAAATCTGGAGTCAACTAGTTTCAGCCAATTCTGAGCTGATGTCACTGCTGAACATCTACCAATTTTGAATGAAAGTAAGCATGTTTCTTTCATCTGCGCACTAAGTTTCTTTGGCCGACCACTGCATATATGGTCCTCAGTGTTGTCCATTTCTTGCTGTTCTCAATGCTCAGAAATACAGGCAGATACTTATCCATCATGCAATACCATCAGGGAGGTGTCTGATTGGCTCCAAATGTATTCTGCTGCAGGTCAACAACCCGAAACATACAGCCAATGTCAATAAGAACTATACTACACACATGCTTGAGAGAAGGGCTTCCACCTAAACTTAGTCTCTTAACATTTTTTTCTGATTTAATGGAAATGTGGTCGTTGCCACCAATCAGTGGCATCAGCAGTTACATGCCATCCTGTGGAAAATAAAGCACGGAGACTAGCGAGGGACCCAGGCAGAACTGTAGAGGAGAAGACGAAGATCAATAAATGAGAACAGATGGTGAGTTTAATTTTTTTTATTTTTAAATTACTCTAGGCCAATTTTTGGGGAGAAAGAAGTACAATCCCTTTAAGGCTTCATTTCGATGGACACTATTAGAGATAAATATTTTGTACCTAGAACAAATAAGGATTCCATTTGAACAAAGCATAGAGACATTTCCCAAGCAATTGTTTGGTGGGGAAAGTTCTTTTGTGCATGTGACGGTGCATGTTTATATAAATTTATTGTGCATTGCTTATATAGCGCCATCATATTCCACAGCGCTTTACAGGCATCATCACTGTCCCCATTTGGGCTCACAATCTACATCATTCCCTATCACTATGTCTTTGGAGTGTGGGAAGAAACCAGAGAACCCGAAGGAAACCCACACAAACACAGAGAGAACATACAAACTACTGCCAGATGTCATCTGTGATGACACAGCTTTTCTTCTTAATTATGCCACACATTCATTGCGTAGGCCAGGAGAAATATACCTTTATTTTTATGTTGAATTTTGAACTTGTGTTCTTCTTTGGTTGGTCAACACATACTATTGTTTGAATAATCTTGAATGTTGATCACTTGAGTTTATATTTGGTAAGCTGTTATCTATAACGTATTGTCTGTCAGTTTTGCAATACAGCGACTCAGGGTCGTTGAACAATGGATGTTTGCTAGATAAGTTAAATACCATTGTAGGGTGTTTGCCAATCAACATTAGGGGATGAGCTGTGGATACTCGAGCATTGTGAAATAATATCATGATCCCTGACCCTTGACCTGTGAAAGATGGCTTGATAGGACAAATGTGAACTATAAAAGGGGGTCTCTGCATCTGTTCTGGGAGACACTACAGGATGACAGACTATGGGACCACAGCCCTGGCTGGAAAAATACAGAACTGCTGCATTGACCATTGCTGAACTCTCAGAGACGAGTTGAAGAATCCAGGTTGGGGCAATCAGGTCAACTGGCCACATATCTCACTGCCTTAAATCCGGCAGGCCAGCGGAAGGGTGAGACTGTGTAATTTTGCACCATCTTGGGTATTTGTTATGACTGTTCTATATGTTTATTGTCTGTTTGGTTGTTCAATAAAGTATTTCCACACTGTTTTACCCTCACCCTGGTTTGTCTGAGTAGTACTATGTCCACGGGAGACATTTTGGTGGCAGTAGTGGGATAATACTCCGCCCAGCGGATCTGGGGGAGCTGCAAGGGGACTGGTGTTAGCACACACCGTCCAAAGGGCTCCTCAACCAGGGAGGCATATAGACAGACTCAGCAGACCATAAATGAGGCATACACAGCTGGTTTCGGATGCTACCATGTCCAACCCCACCAGCCTAGCCTTGGGAGGAGGACCGGAGAGGATATACAGCAACAACAAGAAATGGCAACTACAGGAGCTGTGCCAGCTTCAACAGATTGAATACCAGGCCACCAACACTCATCGGATTTAATTTAGCAACCACAGGATGCTGAGGACGGCATTTATGGACGCAATGGATACGAGTTGGTTCTCGTCAATTATGTGTGCAGTTTATTCGCAAGGAAGACATGGAATATGCTCAGAAGAAACTGGATGATACAAAATTTTGTTCTTATGAAGGTAAGATCTCTTACATTCGTGTCTGTGCTTAAAGACAAGCTGATGGACTGTCCCCAATAAGTGGCGAAGGATGATTTGAATCCTATCACGTCTGGCTAATTAAGATGGGGGAGCAATGTGACCACACAGTGTCTAATCTTAATTAGCTAGTTGTCCAGATTTGTTAGGCCAAGAGAAATACAGTATTGTGTTTATGTTGACTTTTGAATGTATGTGTTTCTTTGGCTGGTCAAGAAGGACAGTGTCTCAGCGTAGAACAATAGTGTTTGTTAATATGCTAATTACATATTGTACTAAGTCAGCTAGTTGTTGATTTACAGAACAGGGGGATACAAACTATGTAAATTGATCAAATGCCCAAACAATGAGACCTGAGCCCTGTACCTTTTCCCCTGACCTGAGCCACAGAAAAATATAAAAAGGGATTTCTATCGTGCTGCAGGGAGAATCAAAGAATCAGAGAGACTCTTCAGGACAATAATTTGGTAGCATGGCTTCATTCAGAGAGACACAGATTTGGATTCTACAGGATCCCAGCCTAAGGATACACGGCCCTGGCTGGAAGGATACAGATCTGCTCCATTGACCATCAGATAATTCATGGATACATTTGGGGAAAACAGGTGGGGACAATGAGATCACATGGACCCATGGATATGCTGTTTGGGGTTGCCAGGTTGGGACCATCTGGTCACCTTGAACCCATGGAGACACTCCGAGAAAGCCAGGTTGGGACAATGAGGTCACCTATAACCCATGGAGTTGTTGGGAGAGGCCAGGGTGGGACCCTTGGGTCTCCTGGCCTTGTACCTCAATGGACTGTCAGCTTCCTAAGCTTGCTGCTACCTCCTCTCTGTGAGTGTCCACCCAAAGCGGGGTGCCACTGGTTGAGGTAGTTGGACCTGGAAGCAGGCCAGCGGAAGGGTGAGACTGACTGTGTAATTTTGCACCTTCTTGGGTATTTGCTGGGACTGTTCTCTATGTTTATTGTTTGTTTGGTGGTTCAATTAAATATTGCCACACTGTGTTAACCTCCCCCTGTGTTGTCTGTGTAGTATTATGCCCATAGAAGACCCCGGGTCTTCACATTGTCCTTTGCAGGATTTGAACCCAGGACCCCAGCACTGCACAGCAAAGGTGCTAACCACTGAGCTACCCAATGTGTTCACACAGGGAGCTAGCAGAGGGGCAATGCATATATTATATGTCCTTTATCTTTGTTTTTCTTTACTTTTTTTTTAAACCTGAAACTGCAGTGAATTTGAAGCTTCTATGTTATCCCCCTCTACTTGCAGATTTTATAGAAATATATTTGGGAATTTCAACTTTTCAATTCATGCACTTGTACTATAGTATAGTACTTCTAAGCTGGTACTACTATTTAGGGTTAGGTACTAATAAAAAAAGAAAATGCTGATCATATGTACAGATACACATGATATGTTGGCTTAAAATGTAATTCTTTAATAAACAAAACCTAATGTGTAAAAAAATACAAATATTTATTTTTCCATAGCTTGCCTATTCTCCTATAGCTGCAAATAGGAGAATTTTGAATTGCAGGGAAGAAGCATCCGAAGACCATTTCTGATAAGACCTTGAGATAATTCAAAATTCAAGTGGCAGAAGCGCTATCACAGAAAGAGGGACATCTCTATGGTTACACTGCTGAGCAAGATATTAATCCATTCATTGCCAGACAAAGCAGGATATGTTTAATAGCGTTAGCATGTTAATCGGGTATGGCCCAATTCTGTTGTCAGCACCCACAGTATGCAGGCCAGTTTTTTTAACCCTGTATTGTGTCACTAGAATAAATAGAAAACATTAACACTAAGGGCCCTGTTTTTTGTCTCGTTTTTGGTGTTTTTCACGTGTTTTCCATTTGCGCCTTATTCTTATTTTTATTTGCTCCTTTTTTAAAGTTTATTTTACAAGTGTTTTTAATGTTTGTAATTGTGAGCGGGATTTGGGATTTCCACATATTTTCTGCTAATTCATCATTTTTTGAATAAATGTATTCCAGCGTATTTTGGAGTAAATTTATGTAAGCCTGAATTTTTTTCACAAATTTTGCAATTTAAGTATGTGATTATTTGGGCTAAAAAGTCACAAAAAGGTTAAAGACAAAAATATCATTGAATTGGTTGTTGGACAAATACAGTTAAAGTCAGCACTGCTTAAAGGGAATCTGTCAGTAAGATAAACAGCATATATGGGCTCACAGGTGTTTTAAATGTAAAACCCATCAACATCTTTATATCTTCTATCTGTTGCTTCATTCCTGAGTAATTAGCATTTTCATTCATAAGCCAATGAAGCATTAAGTGCTCTGGGTGTGACAGAGAACTTATAGTGGTTGTCCACTTTCCAGAAAGTGGGCTCCTACTGTGTAAAGTACATAAAATAACAAGCTCCAAAAGTACTCACCCTATCTGAGTCCAGTACTTGCTCTCCACTTCTGCTCTGGTCCTGATATTATGACTGCACGACAACAGCATGTGTCACTGCTCTAGCCACTGAGATCAGTGTCGCGTGCCGTCAACACTGAGTGCATGAGCACTGAACTCAGCGACTGGCTAGAGCGGCGACATGTGCTGTTGGCGTTACGTCATCACTGTAGTCAAAACACCAGGACCGGAGTAGCGGCAGGGCGGCAGAACTGGAGAGTGACTACCTGCTGCATTTGTTATTTTATGTACTTTACACAGTTTGGGGCCTACTTTCCTAAAAGTGCACAGCCCCTTTAACAAGCCACTGCTTGGTGTTTTTTCTTCGCTTAGTACCAGCCTCTTTACTGTAGCTTGATTGATAGCTCGCTGTCTGATTTCCTTTCTGCTGACCTCACAAAGGAAGTGAGCAATCAATCAGACTAAAGAGCCTGGTCCCAGCAGGGAAACAGTCTCGGGAGGCAGTGGCTTCTTAAGTGCTTGGTCCTGCACAGAGCACTTAAAGGGAATCTGTCACCCCCTTGGGCGATATCAGACCTCTACTATGGCCATATAGGTGATAGAAAAGTAAATCTATACTTACCTGTATGGCCCATAGCAGAGGTCTGATTGCAGAGAAAAGCACTTTAATCAATTATTTTTTCCACAGGCTTGGTGTCCGGGGGACGCCAAGCAATCCCCGCCTCTCTGCTTATTATTCCCCTATATCCTCGCCTCTCTGCTTAATTATCCTATCCCCCTCCCCTGCACGTCACAGGACCCTGTGACAGGTCCTGTGACGTGCACTGTGCTCCCTGACTTCCCAGGCATGCGCAAAGAGACGCTCACATAGAACGCGCTTTGCTTCATCCCGGCCCCGTCTCTCTGTGCACTGCGCTGCAGGTTTCTTTTGCGAAGGTGCCGGGCAGTCACTGTCACTTTCCGGCGCCTGCGCAATAGAGACCTGCAGCGCAGAGCACAGGTAGACGGGGCTGGGATGAAGCAAAGCGCGTTCTATGTGAGCGTCTCTTTGCGCATGCCCGGGAAGTCAGGGCACATCACAGGGCCTGTCACAGGGCCTGTGACGTGCAGGGGAGGGGGGATATGATAATTAAGCAGAGAGGCGGGGATTTAGGGGAATAATAAGCACATGGGTGGGGATTGCTTGGCGCCAAGCCTGTGGAAAAGAGAATTGATTAAAGTGCTTTTCTCTGCAATCAGACCTCTACTATGGACCTACAGGTATGTATAGATTTACTTTTCTATACCCTGTATGCCCATAGTAGAGGTCTGATATCGCCCTGGGGGTTGACAGATTCCATTTAAAACCTCATTTGTAGAATGAAAACACACATTTTTCAGGAATGCAGCAACAGACAGAAGATATAAAGGTGTCGATGAATTTACATTTAAAAAACCTGCATGCTCATATATGCGGTTTTGGGAGGGTATTTAATCTTACTGACAGATTCCCATTAAAGATGGTTGTTCAGCCTGCTTGTGAAAGTGATATTATGACAAAGTCAAGCTATCAAAAAGTCATAACCTGAGCCAGGGTTTCATGCTTCTAAGAGCAGCATTCAAGTAGAAATATTTGTCTATAAAATGGTTATCACTGGAGTGAGATTTTTGGAGTATGGAAAGGCACAGCTTGTCTTGAATTTGGCGAGCTGAGGCATCACACCCTTACCGTGCCCTCTGTCCCACCTCAGCTGTGCCCATTTCAGTGAACCTGGGAGAAACTGTCATGAAAATGCCAAAAGAGCAACTTTGAGATGCGCCAACATTTTCAAAGCTTTTATGACAAGCTTTGATGAATCGGGGCCTTCATGTATCAAACATACAGCAATGAGCCTTGGGTGCTGTTTGACCGGTTTTGGTAAGTAGTAACTATTGCAGATGAGCAATACTCCATCTCTCCTTAGAAATGCTTGACCCAAAATTTGGACCTTTAACTGCTGATTAGAAACCAGAATGTTCCTACTTCATGACAGAAAGCAAAGATCTTGGAAGTACTTGGGGGGAATCACTGCGTGCGGTCATATGTTGTCGATGGGTTATACATCTGTACTACTGGCACAAAGACGAAACAACGTCTGAAATGTACATCAACCAAGAAATCAAAGGAAGAGAGGACCCTGTCCATGTGCCACGTGGGTATAATTATATGTGATATCATTTCTGATTTGGAAAATCTGATGTCAGAGACACCTCGGAAATATCTGCATTTCTTTTTTTTATGCTAGAAAGACCTCTTTAAATATCACACTAATATTATAGTCAGTGACACAATATTTGACTGCAGAATACATTTCAGATAAAGATTTCAAAGTAGATAATCTGGCGAGCTATTAGTGATCCTAGTCTCTGCAGGCTGAATGATTCCCTCCCCTTCATCCACTCCATGATTCTGCAATTATCTGCACCAGGTTTTCCCCATCGCCCATGCCACTTGTTCAGCATCTTAGCTATCAATGAGAGCAGACTTTGGCGGTGCTGTTGCATACATGATACAGGTCCGATGCTTTATGCATATGGACGAGGCATGGTTCCCGGCATCCTGCCTCTGAATGGACTGATGTGGACAGAGCCATAGAGCAGAGCTGGATGATGGAACAGCCACGGGTGTTATGGACTCACAGTCTCTGGTTAGCTGTACTGATGTATCTACAAGTCACATGTAAGTTATATTCATTCCTAATTATGCTCCATTAACAATCAATTATTCCATAGTTGCTTTATATATTAACTCCGATGAACGTATTTGTGGCATATTTCTATGCAGACGGGCAGAAGTAATTCTATACTTTTTTCGGCGCTGTTGTTTTTCTTCCTCGTTTTATAACTCTGTACAATAATGACAATACAGACTTATTTTGCATGCATCATCAGATATGAAAGGCCTTTTTTAGGACAATTTTCTCTCTGCATAAATCATTTTCTAGCAGCAGCGTGGCGACAGACTGAAGAATTAGGTGCAAATACTGTATGCTGCCGTGAAATGAAGTCCAGGATCTATTTTCCACTCGTAGTCTGTGCATGGCTGTTTTACCAAACTTACAGAGACATCCTCAGTTGTTTCATGTTAAATAATATTATGGTCAATAATTAGAGGCGTAGAAGTGATCGGTTGTCATTTTGACTATTTTTATATGAAATATTATAAGACAAACATATCCATTATAAATATTAATTCATATTTATTAAAGGGAATCTGTCACCAGTTTTTTGCCACCTAAGAGCAGTATAATGTAATCTAATCTGAGAGCAGCATAAGAGCAGTAGAGACAGAGATTCCGATTCACTTACTGAACTGTTTGCTGCAGTTTTGATAAAATCACAGTTTTATCAGCAGGAGATTAGCACTAGACTAGTAAGGGCCCCGTCACACTAAGCGATGCAGCAGCGATCCCGACAACGATACGACCTGTCAGGGATCGTTGCTGCATCGCTAATACATCGCTGGTGAGCTGTCAAACAGGCAGGCTCACCAGCGATCAGGGGAGCAGCGACATCGTGGAAAGAATCGTTCCACGATGTCCTGCTCCCGTTACCAGCCTGCTGCAAGCAGGAGCAGGCTGGTAACTATGGTAAACATCGGGTTACTAAGTGCGCGTGTGCCCCTAGTAACCCGCTCTTTACCATGGATACCACTCTGCTACGGTGCGCGGGAGCCTCCGCGCACCGTAGCAGAGTGGTATCCATGGTAAACAGCGGGTTACTAAGTGCGCGCGTGCCCCTAGTAACCCGATGTTTACCATAGTTACCAGCCAGATCGTTGGTCCCACTGGTCACACACAGCGATGTGTGCTGGCCAGCGGGAGGCCAATGACCAAAAAATGGTCCAGGACACTTTGCAACGATCAGCGACCTCACAGCAGGGGCCTGATCGTTGCAAAGTGTCACACACAGCGACATCGCTGGTGAGGTCGCTGGTGAGTCACCAAAACCGTGACTCAGCAGCGATGTCGCTAGCGATATCGCTATGTGAGACGGGGGCTTAAGTCTGCTGCCATGTGGTCCTTCATAGACGTCAGATCTGTATAACCCCGCCCACATCACTGATTGGCAGCTTTCTGCCTATGCACAGTTTACATAGAAGGCTGCCAAACAGTGGTGCGGGAGGGGGGAGGGGGGGGGTTATACACAGCTCAGCATTCAGAGGACTGGGGGACCAAAACTGCAGCAAACATCTCAATAAGTGATACATCACTGGAATCAGGCCGCTGCCCCTAAATCTTGTTGTAATCAAGTGGGTAGCAAAATTCTGGTGCAATATTCCCTTTAAGAATATATCATATGCCAAGAATTACTTTGTGTCAAAGTATCACAGTCAATTAATTATATTTAAATATAAAATTGGTTCCCTGTTAGACGAATATGTTTTATTTTATTTCCAAAGAATCAACACACTCCTCAGCCCTTAGTAGACATCATCACTGTCCCCATTGGGGCTCAAAATCTAGATTCCCTATCAGTATGTCTTTGGAGTGTGGGAAGAAATCGGAGAACCCGGAGGAAACCCATGCAAACACGGGGAGAATATACAAACTCCTTGCAGATGTTGTCTTTGCTGGGATTTGAACCCAGGACCCCAGGCCCCACTATCAGTATTCGGTCAGTAATTTTTCTTAGCAGTGGGAGCCAAAACCAGGAGTGGGTGATAAATGCAGAATTGGTGTCTTGTTTCTAGTATACCTTTTGATTGTTTCTCAACTGGTTTTGGCTCCCACTCCTGATAAAAAATACTGACCAAATACTGATAGTGGGGCTGTGGCCTGAATCAATGAGTCACTGTGCTGACATGCTCAGTTTAGTATTCCAAAATGATATATACCTCATTTACAAACTTGATTTATTAGACAACAGATTAAAGGGATCATGTCATTAAAGTATGCCTTGCTTAAGCCACTAGCATAGCGTCATACTGGATGGTAATAGCTTTTTCTAAAGATGCAACTCTCGGGAAAATGACTGATAGATGAAAGAATTCGAAATATAGTGTGTACTTCCTGTAAAAAGGAGTCAAAGGGGTGGTCCCGGTCTATGCTGGAGTCATGCAATCCTGGCATTACAAGCTTCAGTGGCCTCTGGTGTATGTGCAGTGAAGGGTAATGACCTTGGCTTCACCTATACTTTGTGCTGATGCCTGATGCTACTGGAGCTGGACATAAATGCCAGTACTGCATGACTTCTCAGGGGACTGGGACATATCACAAAAAGCTTAAAATATTCTTGAAATATTCTTGCTATTGATTTTAATGGTACCCAAGGTGCAGCTTTTTACATTTGTTTTTCTCAGCCTTTAAAAAAGCAACATTTCAATTCTTGAGGTCTTTTTTGCCTGAAAAAAAAAAGTGCTCCATTTGTAAATTTTTTTAATTAAATGCAGAAAACACCCGAAACACAAAAACAGCATAAAAAATGCATAAAAAAAACCTCTTTAGTTTTCCGTGTCAGATTTTTCTGCTAGAGAAATCCTCATAAAAAAAACCTCAGCATAGACCTACCCTGAAACTAACCTTTATGACATATCAGATAGACATACTGCATTAAAAGCCTGGCAGGGTTTAGTAGCTAGGATTTCATGTCAAATACAAAATTGTCCCCATTCCCATCCTGATTTCCATTTTGTAGTGACATACATAGATGAGTTTTGGTCACTGTCCAATGAAATTAAGAAGTAATGCATAAATCAAAGATCTGACATTTGTGTTGCGTCTGATTAACATGCTCTAGAAATGTATTTCTGGGCAATCCGTTAGGTTGAAGGTTCTAAGAAGTTGACCTGGTGGAGGCACAAAAAGCAGTAATTGACTGAGATAAGATATTAATGGAAACATTAAAGGACTGTTCTACATTTAAGATGAATACCTGCTTACTATGTAGTACAAAGCTGATCATTTCCACTACTACAACTACTACCGCTTAGTTCTTTCCCACATTTATATCATCAAATATGACCCAGTCTGCAATTAACATTAAGATCTGTTCCAACTAGTCAGTCATATGCTTGTGTGAGCAGGTTACTTGGCTGCAACAACGCAGACAATGAGAATGCAGTGATAGTCACTGTGTAACCCAGCAATCTAGTTATAAATATATATACAGTACAGACCAAAAGTTTGGACACACCTTCTCATTTAAAGATTTTTCTGTATTTTCATGACTATGAAAATTGTACATTCACACTGAAGACATCGAAACTATGAATTAACACATGTGGAATTATATACTTAACAAAAAAGTGTGAAACTGAAAATATGTCTTATATCTAGGTTCTTCAAAGTAGCCACCTTTTGCTTTGATGACTGCTTTGCACACTCTTGGCATTCTCTTGATGAGCTTCAAGAGGTAGTCACCGGAAATGGTTTTCACTTCACAGGTGTGCCCTGTCAGGTTTAATAAGTGGGATTTCTTGCCTTATAAATGGGGTTGGGACCATCAGTTGTGTTGTGCAGAAGTCAGGTGGATACACAGCTGATAGTCCTACTGAATAGACTGTTAGAATTTGTATTATGGCAAGAAAAAAGCAGCTAAGTAAAGAAAAACGAGTGGCCATCATTACTTTAAGAAATGAAGGTCAGTCAGTGCGAAAAATTGGGCAAACTTTGAAAGTGTCCACAAGTGCAGTTGCAAAAACCATCAAGCGCTACAAAGAAACTGGCTCACATGAGGACCGCCCCAGGAAAGGAAGACCAAGAGTCACCTCTGCTTCTGAGGATAAGTTTATCCGAGTCACCAGCCTCAGAAATCACAGGTTAACAGCAGCTCAGATTAGAGACCAGGTCAATGCCACACAGAGTTCTAGAAGCAGACACATCTCTTCAACAACTGTTAAGAGGAGACTTTGTGCAGCAGGACTTCATGGTAAAATAGCTGCTAGGAAACCACTGCTAAGGACAGGCAACAAACAGAAGAGACTTGTTTGGGCTAAATAACACAAGGAATGGACATTAGACCAGTGGAAATCTGTGCTTTGGTCTGATGAGTCCAAATTTGAGATCTTTGGTTCTCACCACCGTGTCTTTGTGCGACGCAGAAAAGGTGACCGGATGGACTCTACATGCCTGGTACCCACCGTGAAGCATGGAGGAGGAGGTGTGATGGTGTGGGAGTGCTTTGCTGGTGACACTTTTGGGGATTTATTCAAAATTGAAGGCATACTGAACCAGCATGGCTACCACAGCATCTTACAGCGGCATGCTATTCCATCTGGTTTGCGTTTAGTTGGACCATCATTTATTTTTCAACAGGACAATGACCCCAAACACACCTCCAGGCTGTGTAAGGGCTATTGTACCAAGAAGGAGAGTGATGGGGGGCTACGCCAGATGACCTGGCCTCCACAGTCACCAGACCTGAACCCAATCGAGATGGTTTGGGGTGAGATGGACCGCAGAGTGAAGGCAAAAAGGGCCAACAAGTGCTAAGCATCTCTGGGAACTCCTTCAAGATTGTTGGAAGACCATTTCCAGTGACTACCTCTTGAAGGTCATCAAGAGAATGCCAAGAGTGTGCAAAGCAGTCATCAAAGCAAAAGGTGGCTACTTTGAAGAACCTAGAATATAAGACATATTTTCGGTTGTTTCACACTTTTTTGTTAACTATATAATTCCACATGTGTTAATTCATAGTTTTGATGCATTCAGTGTGAATGTACAATTTTCATAGTCATGAAAATACAGAAAAATCTTTAAATGAGAAAGCGTGTCCAAACTTTTGGTCTGTACTGTATATATACTGTATATACATATATATATATATATATATATATATATATATATATATATATATATATACAGGTGGTGCTTCTCACAAAATTAGAATATCATCAAAAAGTTAATTTATTTCAGTTGTTCAATGAGTTTCAAAAGTGAAACTTATATATTATATAGAGATTACAAACAGAGTGATCTATTTCAAGTGTTTATTTCTGTTAATGTTGATGATTATGGCCTACAGCCTATGAAAACACAAAAGTCATTATCTCAGTAGATTAGAATAATTAACGAAAAACACCTGCAAAGGCTTCCGAAGCATTTTAAAAGGTCCCTTAGTCTGTTTCAGTAGGCTCCACAATCGTGGGGAAGACAGCTGACTTGACAGATGTCCAGAAGGCAGTCATTGACACACTCCACAAGGAGGATAAGCCACAAAAGTTGATTGCTAAAGAAGTTGGCTGTTCACAGAGTGCTGTATCTAATCATATTAATGGAAAGTTGAGTAGAAGGAAAAGGTGTGGTAGAAAAAGGTGCACAACCGGATAACGGCAGCTTTGAAAGGATTGTTAAGAAAAGGCCATTCAAAAATTTGGGGAAGATTCACACGGAGTGGACTGCTGCTGGAGTCATTGCTTCAAGAGCCACCACACACAGACGTATCCAGGGCATGGGCTACAAGTGTCGCATTCCTTGTGTCAAGCCACTCATGACCAATAGACAATGCCAGACTCGTCTTACCTGGGCCAAAGAGAAAAAGACCTGGACTGTTGCTCAGTGGCCCAAGGTGTTGTTTTCAGATGAAAGTAAATTTTGCATTTCATTTGGAAATCAAGGACCCAGAGTCTGGAGGAAGAGTGGAGAGGCACACAATCCAAGCTGCTTGAGGTCTAGTGTGAAGTTTCCACAATCGGTAACGGTTTGGAGAGCCATGTCATCTGCTGGTGTAGGTCCACTGTGTTTTATCAAGACCAAAGTCAGCGCAGCCGTCTACCAGGAAATTTTAGAGCACTTCATGCTTCCCTCTACTAACAAGCTTTTTGGAAATGGAAATCTCATTCTCCAGCAGGACTTGGCACCTGTCCACACTGCCAAAAGTACCAATACCTGGTTTAAAAACAACAGTATCACTGTGCTTGATTGGCCAGCAAACACTTTTGACCTTAACCCCATAGAGAATCTATGGGGTATTGTCAAGAGGAAGATGAGAGACACCAGACCCAACAATGCAGACGAGCTGAAGGCTGCTATCAAAGCAACCTGGGCTTCCATAACACCTCAGCAGTGCCTCAGGCTGATCGCCTCCATGCCACGCCACATTGATGCAGTAATTGATGCAAAAGGAGCCCCGACCAAGTATTGAGTGTATTTACTGAACATACATTTTAATAGGACAACATTTCGAATTTTAAAATCATTTTTCAAGCTGTTGTTATAAAGTATTCTAATTTACTGAGATAATGACTTTTGTGTTTTCATTGGCTGTAAGCCATAATCATCAACATTAGCAGAAATAAACACTTGAAATAGATCACTCTGTAATGACTCTATATAATATATAGGAGTTTCACTTTTTGTATTGAAGAACTGAAATAAATTCACTTTTTGATGATATTCTAATTTTGTGAGAAGCACCTGTATATAATAACAAAATAAGGTGCAGCACAAGTAAGCTAAAGGAGATAGTGGATGCTGATCCTCACAGGCATAATCAAACCTCGATGTATGTCCAAAAAAGATAAAGGCAGCACTCTAAAGCCCCCGTCTCACATAGCGAGATCGCTAGTGAGATCGCTGCTGTGTCACAGTTTTGGTGACGCAACAGCGACCTCACCAGCGATGTCGCTATGTGTGACACTTTGCAACGATCAGGCCCCTGCTGTGAGGTCGCTGATCGCTGCAAAGTGTCCTGGACCATTTTTTGGTCGTTGCTCTCCCGCTAGTCAGCACACATCGCTGTGTGTGACCAGCGGGAGCAGCGATCAGGCTGGTAACTATGGTAAACATCGGGTTACTAGGGGCACACGCGCACCTAGTAACCCGTTGTTTATCATGGTTACGAGCCTGCTATAGTGAGCGGTAACCTCCCGCTCACTGTAGCAAAGAGGTAACCATGATAAACAACGGGTTACTAGGAGCGCGTGTGCCCCTAGTAACCCGATGTTTACCATAGTTACCAGCCTGCTCCTGCTTCAGCAGGCTCGTAACCAGGAGCAGGACATCGTGGAAAGATTCTTTCCACGATGTCGCTGCTCCCCTGATCGTTGGTGAGCCTGCCTGTTTGACAGCTCACCAGCGACCACATAGCGACGCAGCAACGATCCCTGACAGGTCGTATCGTTGTCGGGATCTTTGCAGCGTCACTAAGTGTGACGGGGCCTTTAGGTCCAAAAGAATTTTGTAGTTTATTGACACAAAGTCATAATGGCAACCTTTCGTTCCAAGTGTGGAACCTTCTCAAGTCTTTATAGGCGCCTCTGATTGTTACAATGGCCCTAAAGGGGCACTGGTACTTTCTGCTAGGCTGCAAGTTCCCAGTATGTGAGTCACTTGGTACCCAGTGTGTTCGTCGCTCTGGTCATCTTTGTTTCCTGAAGCACGGTGTTAGAACCCTCCTGTTTGTTTTTCCCATCTTGTGTTTTGTGGTCACGTGACCATCTGCCTTTATATTCCAGCTCCGCCCTTTTGGCTATGCTGGACTTCAGTGTTGTTTGACTGTTTTGCTAGCCAGGTGCTTCTGTGCCTATGTCTGTCAGTTTGCTTGGTCCTTCTGGGACCTCTGGTTCCTTTTTGTCAGTTTATCTTTTTGTGTTCTGCAACAACCTTCTCTGTTCAGGAGGTGTCCCATTTTTGTTTTAGGGACCCCTTCCTTTATGCTATAGGTTTTCGTTCAGACTAGCCGAGGTCTAAGGCGGGTCTGTTCACAAGGAACTAGGCAGCCCGCTACATCGTAGGGATTCAGCTTAGTCTTACTGTAGGGATAGCTTTCCCCTTTCTTTCCTTATTACTTGTTTCAGATCATAACACACGGCCTCGGTCCACACCCTGTACCGTACATCTGCTCTGCAAGTAAAGGACCAATTCAACCCTGACTTCTCCTCAGCACGACAGACATTCTCTCTCTTCCAAAGATTAGCGTCTGACCTTTGGTGCTTGACCGGTGGAGTACGGATGTTGGATCTTGACTGGTAAAGTCTGGACATTGGATCTTGACTGCACTTTGGTTCTTGACCAACAACGTCTTGTCTGCTCTGGTATCCAGTCACACTCAGGTAGCTTCACTCCAAGGATGTCCAAAAGCTCATTACGCTGCTCACACATCTTCCCCTTTTCATGTCTTGGCGACAACTGAGTTCCTGCTTCACCATCCCGGCCTTTTATATTTAGCAACTGCACCACAGCTGTCATCTAACCCAGTGTCCCCCTCAAGCTCTTCCCAATGGGAATACTCTCCCCATATTTTAGTTCCTGTCTGTTCAGTTCAACCAGCAGATGGCGGCATTTGGTCTCGAGTGCTGTGGAACGTTGACTAACTCTATCTTCCGTTTTCCGCCCCCTTATACTTTGGAACAAATTAATGAGGATATGGTTGCTCAGCTTACATAACTAAAATAAAAAAATAAAAGCAAAGCATAAAAATGGAGATGGATGCAGCTCTTCAGAAAAGATCAAACCTTCATTTATTACACATGCAACGTTTCAGCTGGAACATTGCATGGGTAATAAATGAAGATTTGATCTTTCTTGAAATGCTGCGTGAATATCCAATTTTTTTTAATTGTCATTTGGACCAGCGGACCGGATCCTTGGGCTTGCGCTAATATTCTTTGTGTCCAATGCTACTTTCTTCTATTGTTAAAAAAACAAACATAGACAGTTGGCAGCCAGACTTCTCTGCATGGTGTGCGGGCCCTTTGCTGTTTAAGGCTATGTGCCCACGTAGCAGATTTGATGCAGAGCGTTTTTGCCTCTCTCTGGCAGAAAAAAATGCATGCAGATTTACATGCGTTTTTTCTGCCAGAGAGAAGCGTTTTTACATGCGTTTTCGCATGCGTTTTTCAAGCACTTTTCCAAGCGATTTTGAGCATCACTTGGAAAAGTGCTTGACAAGTTGGTCACACAATATAAATCCATGCAACCGGCATGGATTTATAATGTGTGAACAACTGATGCTTTAAATGCAGCATCTATAGTAAAAAAAAAGAGAATTAAAACGTTAAAAATAAAAAAAACCCTGTATATTCACCTCTCCAGTCTGCTCCCGGCCGCGTCCTCTCTCTTCAGCGTCCTGCGGTGTACTGTCAGGACCTGCGGTGACGTCATTTAGTCAGCTGAAGGTCACGCGACCATCACCTGACCGCCGACGTCAGCGGTCGCGTGACAATCAGGTGACTAAATGACGTCACCGCAGGTCCTGACAGTACACCGCGGGACGCTAAGGAGAGAGAACGTGGCCGGGAGAAGACTGGGGGCCGCCGGAGAGGTGAATACACAAGTTTTGTTTATTTTTAACTTTTTTATTTCTTTTTTTCACCGCGTGGTAGCCGGGATGAAGAGGAGTTGTAGCCTCCTCTTCATCCCGGGTACCACACGCACCGCGATTACGCTGCAAATTCGCGGCCATTGAATTTAATTGAAACGCAGCAAATCCACATATACCTGCGGGTTTGCTGAGTTTCAATGTTCCTCAATGGCCCTGAATTTGCAGCGTAATCGCGGTAGAAATGGTGATGCTGCGTTTTGCAACGCAATGCGAATTCGGCGCGTAAATTAGCGCATCATGTGCACAGCACATCCAAATTCACATTGCTTTGCATGGCAGACGGTTTTACAAGCGTTTTCGCGGCGTTTTTGCTGCCGTAAAAACGCCACAAAAACGCTACATGGGCACATGGCCTAAAGCTTTGTTTCCATGATGAGTATTTGGTGAGTTTTTTATGGTGCAGATTTTAACTAGCATTTCTGCACCTCAGGTTAATTAGGTTACTTTTGGGGATTTTTTAATTGTGTTTTTTAGTGCATTTTTTACATACATTTTACATACATATGCATCATGTTTTGATGCTTCGTTTTCTGTCTCTTTTTGATTTGTCATGTTTTAAATAAAGCTGCTTTGCTTTTGATACTTCCTGGTATTCAGCTTTGATAAAACTTTATTGATACAGTTGTGTGGATTACATACATTTTAAGTGCGTTTCTGCAGTGGAAGTGGACTAAAAATACACGTGGTTTTTTTTTACCTGTGGATTTTCCGCATCTAATGCACTTCTATAAGAAGAATCCTAATATAAAACCGAGTGTAAATTGACATGTTGCAGATTTTAAACACGCACCGCAGGTCAGTTTATGTAGTGTGAAAAAAAAGCAGAGGGCACGAGATTTCTATGAATCCCATTCACTTTGCTGGAACTGGAACTATGTTTTTTTAGGAGCAAAAATAGGCAGCGTCAAAAATTCACCAAAAACTCATCATGCGAACTCATCAAATAACTTATTTATTTAGAGTGATAGGCTCATGATTATAAAGCTACTTACTATGATTCTCTAGTCAATTCTTCATCTGATAGATCAGAGTCCATCAGTTAGGCCACATTCACACGTTCAGTATTTGGTCAGTATTTTACATCAGTATTTGTAAGCCAAAATCAGGAGTGGAACAATAAGAGGAAAAGTATAATAGAAACACTTTATATCCCCTGCTGTCCTGTCTGTAAACTCTTGTGCTGTAATGTCTGTATACTCTGTTATGCACACGCCCGGGCTAAGCGGCGTGTGCGTGTGATTGGTAGTGATTCCACTGGACCGTGCCGGAGAGTGAATGCCTGGAGGGGCGTGACTAAGTATTCGCCCTATCCGACCAGGGTCGCACGACGGCATACGACGCCAGTGCACCAAGGAGGAACCGAGCAGAGGGACCAGGTGCTACTCCAGGACAGACCCCGGACACGGCTGTTGACCCACACAGGGGAATACAGGAACAGGCTGGTAGGCTGGCACACAGACTGGTGGGTATAGGCAGGCACGACTGGTATGCAGGCAGGCGGGTATGCAGGCAGGGGGGTAAAGACAAGCACAGCTAGAGTGCAGACAGGGAGGCACTAGCAGGTAGGAACACAGGCGGGATAGGACCCAGTACACACCGGGACTCAGGAACAATACAGGCAGAGGGTTACAGGCAAGCACAGCTAGAGTGCAGACAAGGCTGAGCAGGGAGGACAGGGCTCTGTTCACACGGAACAGACAGGAAGGGAAAGACAGAGCCAGATACTCACACAGTACTTGCAGAGACAACAAGCAGGAGTTAGGTACGAGTTCAGACTCTGCAGAAAAAGGAAGGGAACGGACATAGAGGCAAAACAGGTAAAGGACAGGAGAGAGTTCAGACTGGAACTGAGTGTACGGAGGAGACCGACACTGCAGAGGGATACAGGAGCGGGTCTGGGAATACGGCCCCCAGAGAGGCGGGACGAACAGGCAAGGAGCATGTTCAGACAGGACAGACCAGACACAGGAGCGGGTCTAGGAAATCGGCCACTAGAAGGCGGAACGAACAGGCAAGGAGCGTGTTCAGACAGGACAGACCAGACACAGGAGCGGGTCTAGGAAAACGGCCACTAAAAGGCGGAACGAACAGGCAAGGAGCGTGTTCAGACAGGACAGACCAGACACAGGAGCGGGTCTAGGAAATCGGCCACTAGAAGGCGAGAGGAACAGGCTAGGAGCGAGTACAGACAGGTCAGACAAGATACAGGAACAGGTCTAGGTAATCGGCCCCTAGAAGGCAGGAGGAACAGGCTAGGAGCGTGTTCAGACAGGACAGACAAGAGAACACAGAAAGGACTCCGTTCAGACACGGGAGCTGATACCGCAAAGCAGGAGACATACAGGACTCAGTTCAGACACGGGAACTGATACAAAAAGCAGGAGACAAGAGACGGGACCTGGCACCTTCAGAGTGCAAGCACACACTGAAGGAAAACACTATGCTCAGGCCGGGATAGAAGGGAGCTGCTGAGCTATATACCAAGTGACAGACAGCAATAGGCTGAGGACGCACAAGGGGAGTGACCCACAGCAGGTACAAAAGGCAGGAAGTGATCGGGCGCCGCCCTTAAGCAGCAGAAACAGACACAAACAGACAGCATGGAGGGAAGCCAGAGAGACATTCTGGACAGGAGATCAAGTGCGCCCTCTTGCACAGTGGGAGATGGACCACCATGCAAGGACGCCGCCAGGTATGTTACATACTCTTTTGCTTCCTCCCCTGGTACTGTGGTATAGCCAGCCTGCTCCTGCACAGTCGGACACAACTATTACATAGGGGTACATTTATAAGATTATCTTGTGACAGGAACATTTTTTTTTAGCACACATCCAATTGTGGAGTTTCTTTTTATTCCAAGATCTGTTGATTAAAATATACTTTTGTTTGTGGCACAACCCCTTTAAAGCATTTATTAAAAGGACCGTCAGAGCAATACTCAATAGAAGAGGGAAAGGGTTAGGGAGTGATTGGTGCCCTGTCATTCAGTAATGTCGCACTATATTCAACATTGATATCCATTTCCAGTAATAATGCCCTATTCTGGTAAGTTATACAACGCTTCATACCCCAGAGGACTTTACAAGTAGGAAGTAAATTGTTTTGTCATGAATCAAAATCTCCAGATCCAACCAGTAATAAACCTGGTCGGCTGAACATAATCTATGGTATTTTCATACCAGGATGCACATTTTACACAGTTTGATGCCTAAAGAATCCAGGAGTACACAGATTTACCTGTATTGTATACACACATAGGCTGATTGGGATCACTGGAGAAATGTTACATTTATGACCCTTTTAACTCATGAATTAGTATTTTTTACAAGGCAGCAGGGTAATAATTTACTAAGGTTTAACACTTTTTAGCGCATCCAGAGCCATAAAGGCATAAAATTCTGCCTGCCGCCTCTATAGAAAGCTAAGGAGCTTAATGTATACATTGTATGAATGTATATACTAATGCATGGAGAAAGGGCACTAATCTCTTATGCCTCATCTACTGGTAGCATAATTGTATAATTTAACCCTATGCTATGCATATGGTTACAATGACAGCCGATGGCCTAATGAATAGTGTTGAGCCACCCCCGTAGTGTTCGAGTTCGGTTCGTCGAACACCCGTGTGTTCGCCGAACTGTTCGTCGAACACCTTCGAACACCGTTAAAAACAATGGCAGGCAAACAAAAACACATAGAAACACATAGAAAACACCTTCAAAGGTGTCCAAAAGCTGACAAACTGCTCAGAAGACATAACTAACACATGGAAAAGTGACAAGTACATATAGTCATGCGAAAATAAAAGAGGTGGAGGAGTAAAAGGAGGGGGAGAAACAGATATAGGCATGTCATGCCCTTCTAAAATCCAAAAAGTGAGAAGCCGACACGGCCAGTCCGCTCCTGCCCGTGCCACCTCCGTGTCGCCGGGTTTGTGCCAGAGCCGCGGTGAACCCTGACGGCCAGCCCCCCTCTCCCAATACTGGTGCCTGTCCGCTGGTGGGTCGAGCGATCTCCCCTGTGGTGGAGGCAGCTCTAAGCTTTTTAATTTAAATTGTCTCTCTAATTTGAATGAATACACTTTAAATCCATTTACAAGGATCTATTGGAGGGCAAGTCTCATGCCAGCAGCCGCGGTAATTCCAGCTCCAGTAGCATCCACTAAAGCTGCTGCAGTTAAAAAGCTTTTATAAGGATCGAGCTCGGCTGTCCACCGCAAGGCATCCTACTGCCAGTCCCAGCCCCTATGCCTTGGGGTGCCTCCTGATGCTCTTTAAGTGTCTAAACTACAGGTGGTGCAGCTTGCTTAACAGCCGGGATAATCCGCTGACTAGCAGACACTGCTACTAGGCACAAAGTATTTCCTGGGCTAGATGCAGTTAAAAATTTGTAATTAGATACTCTCGTTGGATGCTGAGAAAGCATTCCATAGAGTCTCCTGGCACGCCATATATGATTCTCTTAAAAAGCTTGGGGTAGGGGTCTAGGGGACCCTTTTATAGCCAAAATCACGGCCCTGTATCGCAATACGTCACCTAGGCTGAAGATAAATGGAACTGTAGCACCCTGAGGGCTCGGTTGCTACAGACGTATTGCACCTCACCCAGAGGTGTGATATCTCACTCTCAGGTAAGGATGGAGTGTGGATCAGGACCCGACACCTGCATGCATTACACCACATTGCCGTGGGGCAGGGCGACCAATATGCCCCTGAGATGGGCACGACAGTCCCTGTCCCTGGCTGGAGTGGGGGGAGGGAACACTGAGGAAGGGGAACCCTGTAGTGCAGGAGCAGGGATGAAGCAGTTCCTGGGTGCATTGAGAAGGGAGTATAAAAGGTGGGCACCATCTTAGTTCAGTGCAGAGAAGTCTGAGCAGAAGTGGCAGGGAGCAGGGGCTCTGCATGAGCTCTGCTCCGGAGGCGGGCCTAGTAACAGAGGCCCAGGCCTGGAAGAGGGAGAAGGAAGGAAGAGGAGCGGAGAAGGCTCCAGGAACGAGGAATGAAGGGATCCCAGGGGTGTGGACGGGCGAGTCGCCACCGCACGCCCGAATCCACCTGCGTGGAGGGGTCAGGCCAAAGGGGGAGACCGGTCCCCGAACTAGTGGAGGCAGGAAACGACCCTCAGCTAGAAACCGGAGGCTCTGACATTTTATGTGGCGCAGCCCCTCGCTACACCCGCTAGGAAGGCACCACATAGGGTCAGGGAAACTGGCGCCAAGTTTACCAAGAGGAGGCCCGAGGCAGCCGGACAGAAGTGTTGGTAAGAAAGGCCAGACAAAGGACACACAAAGGGGGTCCTGTGAAGTGCTCCAAAGTTATCTGGGAGTTGTCTGAGCCCCTCACCTGGTGAGCACAGTACGACGTGGGCAGCCGTTACCTGCAGACGTGGTCTGGATAATAAGAACTGTGAGTAAAGGCCCTGGACTGCATCACTGACTCCGTGTCGTTACTGCTGCTGCCCTGCACCATCACCCCCATCCTCCGCATACACTGCCCTGAGGCTATACTCCTCCCGTGGGGAGTTATGCTACGCTCTGCTGCACCCACAACACCAGCCTCAGCGGTCTGCCCTGTAGCGGCGGTTCACTCTGACCGCAATCCACGGGTGGCGTAGTCGGACATTTAAACATCAAAACCACATAAATAGTTCCGCCACTGGTTTGACCGCCCTGAGCCACGGAACCGGGTCGCCACCACGAAGACTACAACCACCAGCATCCACCAAAAAGGGTCCGGCTCCGGGTGTCCCAAGGCCCAGGGGGTGCGTCAGAACATTTTCATCACCTTTCACAATCACCAATGGGACAAGGCAGGGATGTCCTCTGTCCCCTCTCTTATACATCCTAGTGACGGAGCACCTGCTCTCATCAATTCGCCATAACCCCAATATTAGGTGGATTGAGGTGGGAGGCACCGAGTACAAGTGCTCTCTATTTGCTGATGATGTCCTAGTATATATCACTCAATCACATATATCCATCCCTGCTGTTATGGCTGAAATAGATCACTTTGTTACATGGTAAAATTTTAAAATCAATGCAGCGAAGTCTGAGGCCCTCGATGTCTCCCTCCCCAAATCCATATAGGATTCCATCCAGTCCAACTTTCCCTTTGCCTGGCCCTCACAGGGTATCAAATACTTAGGAATTCCTATTCATAGAGACCTCTCCCATCTATGTTATCTTAATTTTGGGCCCTTTATTGAACAATTCCATACAGACCACGGTTGGCAAGTTAGAACTGTAAGATTCACTACGTGAACCACTGGTGTTTTGTGGAAAAGCACATGTACACTGCGTTCCAAATTATTATGCAAAAAGTGTTTAGGAGTGATAAGGGAAGAATTTGTTTGTTTGTCAGTTAAACTCATTGATGGTGATGTGTGTCAGGGCTCTTTATATCACTGTAAGCAATTGCAGACACCTGTGCTAATTAGTTTGGCAGGTGTGTCCAATGAATGGCAAGACTACTTAAGAAGGCTCTCTCACATTATTAAGCAGCCTACATTTTCTGCCAAAATGGGAAAGAAAAAGGATGTGTCGGCTGCTGAGAAGCAACAAATTGTGGAGTGCTTAGGTCAAGGCATGACTACAATCAACATTGTGCGATGATCAGGATGAAGTGTCTTGGCAATCAAGAAGTATGTAGCTGATTCACAGTACACACGTGTGCGTGCTGATAAGGGCAAATTGAGGACTCTTTCCTACAGGCAATTACGTCAGGTTGAAAGAGCAGCGGCCAAAAAGCCTTGTCATAGCAGCAGACAAGTTTTTGAAGCTGCTTGTGCCTCCAACGTCCCCCCAACAACAAGATGCAGGGTCCTTCAGAGGTTTGCAGCTGTGCATACGCCATCCTGTCGACCTCCTCTATCCACTTCACACAAGCAGAAACGGCTCCAGTGGGCCAAACATTACATGAAGACTGATTTCAAAACAGTTTTGTTCACGGATGAGTGCCGTGCAGCGCTCGATGGTCCAGATGGATGGAGTGGAGGATGGCTGGTTGATGGACACCCCACGCAAACACGGCTACAGCGCCAACAAGGAGGAGGTGGAGTAATGTTTTGGGCTGGAATCATGGGGAGAGAGATTGTCGGCCCCTTTAGGATCCCTGAAGGCGCTAAAGATGAACTCCATAATGTATGTGGATTTTCTCAAACAGCACTTCCTGCCATGGTTCAAGAAGAAGAACCGTGTATTTCACAGCAAGATCATTTTGTTGCATGATAATGCACCATCTCATGCTGCACATAAAACATCTGCATCTCTGGCTGATATGGGCATAAAAGGGGACAAACTTATGGTGTGACCCCCATGCTCCCCTGACCTCTACCCCATTCAGAACCTTTGGAGCATCATTAAAAGAAGTGTCTATGATGGCGGGAGGCAGTTCACATCTAAGCAACAGCTCTGGGAGGGTATTCTGTCCTCATGCAAAACAATTGAAGCAGAAACCATCCAAAACCTGACAAATTCAATGGACGAGAGAGTTCAGAAGCTCCTTTCGAACAAGGGGTCCTATGTGAAAATGTAACATCACCTAGAATAAAGTTTTGAGTTGAAAACTGTTTGATTTCAGTTTCTAACAACCTGCTAATGCTTATAATTTCAAAAATGACCATTTTTTTGGTCTTTATTAAAATGAAAAGGTTGATCGAAAAGTTTGGGGGATCTAAGAGTGTGGCAACCCAGTAGTGATGATTACTTCGAATTCTGACAATATGAGGGTCATGCTGCAGGTAGTGCAGCAAGAAGGCACTTATGTGTCTTGCGCATCTCGGAGCCCCAAAATTATTTTCCGGGCTAGATGCAGCTAAAAATTATTTTTAATTTTAAATCTGGTGAAGCTTTAGTATAGATGGCCTAATAGGATCAGTGCTGCACACTGCTACAAAGCCCAAATTATTTTCCAGTCAAGATACAGATAAACATGATTAGTAATTTGAAAGCTTAAAACGGTTGGTAGGGTGATTTTAACCAATCATCAAGCTTTTACTCTCCCCAGGATGACACAGGGGTAGAAAAGTCGTTTCGGATCCATGATTTGTTCATCTTTATGAACGTGAGTCTGTCTACATTATCAGTGGAGAGCCGCGTGCGCTTATCTGTCAGCACACCACCAGCAGTGCTGAACACACGTTCAGACAGAACGCTGGCTGCGGGGCATGACAAGATCTCCAAGGCGTAAGTGGCTAGCTCCGGCCATTTATCCAGATTGGAAGCCCAAAAAGAGCAAGGGTCCAGTGACACAGTCGTGGCTTCAATGTTTACTTGGAGATACTCCTGTACCATCGTCTCTAGGCGTTGACTATGTGTCAGACTTCTTGTCTCCTGTGGCCTTGCAAAGGATGGGCTAAAAAAGTGGTGAAATGATTCCGCAAAATTGATGTTACCAGCAGATACTGTGGTTCTGTTACGGTTTGAGTGCTGAACACTTGACGGTCCCACGGTTGGCAAGTTGGAACTGTGAGATTCACTACGTGCACCACTGGTATTTTGTGGAAAAGCACATGTAAGATTCTGCAACAGTCTCTGCTGATACTCCTGCATGCGTGCATCCCTTTCTATGGCAGGAATAATTTCTGCAAATTTACTTTTGTACCGGGGATCTAACAGTGTGGCAACCCAGTAGTCAGGATTATTTCTAATTCTCACAATTCGAGGGTCATGTTGCAGGTAGTGCAGCAAGAAGGCACTCATGTGTGTTGCGCATCCAGGAGCACCAAGTCCCTGTTGTGTTGGTGGCGAGGTAACAATCATGCTTCCTTCCTCTGTCCTCTCCCCCCAACCTCGCACAACAGAAATGTGATCAAGGTCTCCCTCATCTGATGAGTCTTCCATCAGTTCGTCCTCCACTTCTTCCTGGGCTCCTGCACCTTCCTCACTAGTTTGGCTGCTACCATGCGCCCTGGTAAAACCATCTCCCCCACCCTCACATGCCTGCCGCCTTGGTGCTGCCGACCGTCTGGACCTTGCAGATGTTAGCCCTTCCGCATACAACTCCTCCTCCTCTACTTCCTCCACCTCCTCTTGTGCCACCACCTGACTCCGAATTCTGTTTAACATGTGCTCCAGCATGTAAATCACCGGAATAGTCATGCTGATAATGGCATCGTCAGCACTAAACATCTTCGTCGCCATTTCAAAACTGTGCAGAAGGGTGCATAGGTCCCTGATCTGAGACCACTCCTCCAGCGTGATTTGCCCCACCTCTGAATCTCGTTGGCCCAGGCTATACGTCAGAACGTATTGCACCAGGGCTTGTCGGTGCTGCCACAGTCGCTGCAACATGTGCAGAGTTGAATTCCACCGGGTAGGCACATCGCATTTTAGCCGGTGAAGTGGCAGGCCCAACGACTTCTGTAGAGATGTAAGTCGCTGAGCTGCGGGATGCGAACGGCGGAAGTGAGCACACAGCGACCGTGCCCTCTGCAGAAGGCCATCTAGTCTGGGATAGTGGGCTAAAAATTGCTGGACAACCAGGTTCAACACGTGAGCCATACAAGGCACGTGTGTGACATTGCCCCGGCGAAGTGCCGCACCCAGGTTTGCAGCATTGTCGCACACGGCCTTCCCTGGTTTCAGGTCCAGTGGAGACAACCATTCATGAAATTGGTTCTCCAGAGCTGACCACAACTCCTCAGCTGTGTGACTCACATTTCCCAGACATTTCAATGTAAAAACCGCCTGATGACGTTGAGCCCTACTGCCAGCATAGTAAGGAGGTGTGCAGGATCCCTTCTGCGCAGTTAGAAAGCTTGTGGCATGACCAGACAGGCTTTGGGTGCAGGTGGAAGACCGAGAGGAGGTTGAGGAGGCAGAAGCAGTGGAGGAACTTTGACATAAAGAGGATTGACGCACAACTTGTGGGGACGGCAAGACTTGGACAGCAGCCCCTTGTCCTGCTGTCACCATAGTTACCCAGTGCCCAGTCAGCGACATGTAACGCCCCTGTCCATGCCTACTCGTCCAAGTGTCTGTGGTGAAATGCACCCTGTCACACACAGAGTTTCTCAAAGAAGCGGTGATGTTGTGTGCGACATGCTGGTGGAGCGCAGGCACACCTTTCTTTGAGAAGTAGTGCCGACTGGGCATCTGGTACTGGGGCACTGCGACGGACATAAGGTCTCGAAAATCCTCTGTGTCCACCAGGCAGAAAGGCAGCATTTCTGTAGCCAAGAGCTTGCAGATGGTGAAATTCAACCTCTTAGCTTTCTCATGGCTAGGAGGAAATGGTCTTTTACTTGTCCACATCTGAGGGACCGAGGGCTGGCTATTGTGCTTAGACGGGGTTGATAAGGGTGTCCCCGGCAAACTGCCGGTCTGTGAGGAAGATGCAGGCGGACATGTTAGGTTGCCTTGATCCAAAGGTGGCGCTATCGATGTCGGACAGCGCTCAACACCAGCTGGTGTTACCACCTCCAAAGAAAATGATGACCTGCCAATCACGCTGGCTGTTGCGGGTAAAGAGGTGGCAGGTCTGCGCCCCAAAACAGGTGTGACTGTTGTCCCCCCAGTCACAGAGGATGAAGAGGCCGCGGATGCACAAGATATGGCAGACGGTGGTTGGCCCGGCCGGCTAGGCCGCATTGTAGCACACTGAGCTTCCCACTGCAACTTATGCTTCATGTCCATGTGCCGGTTCATGCATGAAGTACTCAAACTCTGTATTTTTTGGCCTCTACTTAGCTTTTGCTGACAAATGTTACAGATAACACGAGTTGGGTCATCTTTATCGATCTGAAAAAATGCCCAGGCTATGCAAGGCTTAGCACCCATGCGACCTGAAGAGCCACCACGACTTGTGGTGAGAGGCAGAGTTGTGTTTGAGGATGCAGTTGTTGACGTGCTTCCAGTACTACGTCTCTGTCCAGGAAGGCGCAACCTGACCTCGTCGTCACTAGCATCTTCCTCCACCTCCTCTGCTGACCTCATCTCTTGGCTGACTGTGGGTTGACAGTAAGTGGGATCTCCAACCTCATCATCATCACCCTGTGTGTTATCACACCCGTCGTCCTCAGAGCCAACCTGTTCCTGCCCTGACAAAAAACTAAAGTTGTCGCTCCAATCAGGTATTTGAGTCTTATCATCGTCTTCCTCATTGTCTCCACCAACAGGAGTTACAGTTTGGGAATGAGGGTCTACATTATGGTCAGAACCTTCTGCATCTGGTCCTGGATCCGACTCATAAAGATTCTGGGCATCAGTGCAGATCATTTCCTCGTCTGGATTCACAGAAGCGCTGGAGTCGACCTCTGATTCCCAGGCTATAGTATGAGTAAACAGCTCTGCAGACTCAACCATCTGTTCTACCTCATACTCAGACGGGCAGCTGGAGATTTGGGAGCTGTGAGGAAGCAAGTGCGATTTGGGTGACACCTTTGAGGACTGGAGTATTTGTGATGTTGAAGTTGATGTGGAGGAGAGCACACTTAAAGGAGCACTTGATATCCGTTGAAGCACCTGCTGTTTTTGTGCCTCATCTGGAATTTGTAGCGATTGGCGTGGCCGTAAGAAAGGGATCTTATCACATTGTCCGCTAAAAGAAGTAGACATTTTAGTTTGGCTGGAAGATGGTCTTTCTTCTGCAGATGTTACTGTTGCTTTAACACCTACCCCACGGACACAACCTTTTTTCCCCTTCCCAACACGCCTATTCCCCTTTCCACCAGCAGCAGGCCTTTTTCCACTCATTTTGGTGGTTAACTAATTCACAACTCTGGAGTTGTTTGCACAAAAAAACAATGGATGGTAACCGAGCAGAGCTGAGTGGCCAAACTGTGGTATTAGGCCAAAACTATTGGCTGGGTTAGATGCAGAAAAATTTTTTATTCAATTTGCAACCTGATGGAGGTCAGTATAGATGGACTAATACAACAAGTCCCACACACAGCTAGAAGCCCAATATTTTTTCAGAGGTAGATGCAGAAAAAATTATATTCAGTTTGCAACCTGATGGAGGTCAGTATAGATGGATTAATAGAACAAGACCCACACACAGCTAGAAACCCAATATTTTTTCAGAGGTAGATGCAGAAAAAAATATATTCAGTTTGCAACCTGATGGAGGTCAGTATAGGTGGACTAATAGAACAAGTCCCACACACTGCTAGAAGGCCCAATATTTTTTCAGAGCTAGATGCAGAAAAAAATTATATTCAGTTTGCAACCTGATGGAGGTCAGTATAGATGGATTAATAGAACAAGACCCACACACAGCTAGAAGCCCAATATTTTTTCAGAGCTAGATGCAGAAAAAAATTATATTCAGTTTGCAACCTGATGGAGGTCAGTATAGATGGATTAATAGAACAAGACCCACACACAGCTAGAAGCCCAATATTTTTTCAGAGCTAGATGCAGAAAAAAATTATATTCCGTTTGCAACCTGATGGAGGTCAGTATAGATGGATTAATAGAACAAGACCCACACACAGCTAGAAGCCCAATATTTTTTCAGAGCTAGATGCAGAAAAAAATTAGATTCAGTTTGCAACCTGATGGAGGTCAGTATAGATGGATTAATAGAACAAGACCCACACACAGCTAGAAGCCCAATATTTTTTCAGAGCTAGATGCAGAAAAAAATTAGATTCAGTTTGCAACCTGATGGAGGTCAGTATAGATGGACTAATACAACAAGTCCCACACACAGCTAGAAGCCCAATATTTTTTCAGAGGTAGATGCAGAAAAAAATATATTCAGTTTGCAACCTGATTGAGGTCAGTATAGGTGGACTAATAGAACAAGTCCCACACACTGCTAGAAGGCCCAATATTTTTTCAGAGCTAGATGCAGAAAAAAATTATATTCAGTTTGCAACCTGATGGAGGTCAGTATAGATGGATTAATAGAACAAGACCCACACACAGCTAGAAGCCCAATATTTTTTCAGAGGTAGATGCAGAAAAAAATTATATTCAGTTTGCAACCTGATGGAGGTCAGTATAGATGGATTAATAGAACAAGACCCACACACAGCTAGAAGCCCAATATTTTTTCAGAGCTAGATGCAGAAAAAAATTATATTCAGTTTGCAACCTGATGGAGGTCAGTATAGATGGATTAATAGAACAAGACCCACACACAGCTAGAAGCCCAATATTTTTTCAGAGCTAGATGCAGAAAAAAATTAGATTTAGTTTGCAACCTGATGGAGGTCAGTATAGATGGACTAATAGAATGATGCTATGCCCAAAAGATTTTACTTCACTAGGTGCAGTAAAAAAATTGGTATTCTATACACAGGTGATATATCTTGCAACACAGATAGGCTACTCCACTGACTAACACACTCTGCAATAGGCCAAAAAGGATTAGCTTTGCTAGATTCAGCCAAATGCTGTGAAAAAAACTTGCACAGCACTGGCACAGACCTGCCTGGCAAAAACTGATAGGAACTGATGTAACCTAGTCCTGAAAAGGACTCCAATTACAATTAGTCTTTACTCCCACAACCTATCTATTTAAGAGCACAGACCTGCCTGATAAAAGTCGTAGGAAATGCTGTAACCTAGTCCTTAAAAGGACTGCAATCACAACTATTCCCTACTCCCAAGCTATCTGTATATTTTTGCGAAAATTGGCTTGAAATTAACAAGGTATAGCGCACACAGCAACAGCGGTGCCGTCTAACACGCAGCTGCAGCAGTGAGAAAATGGTGGCGACGGGGAAAATGGCTTGGTCTTATAGGGCAAGGACATGTGACATACACTGCCAATGACACATGCCCTTGCTTGTGTGAAAAAAAGCACTTCGCTCCGTGTGTGCGCTGCTGATAGGCTGACAGATTGCACCTCCCCACTGTAAATGCGGGAAAGAGAAAAAAAAATGGAGATCTTCATTGTTCCTGCAGAGATCCATCCCCTGCCCCTCCCCCCACCCCGCTGTACACTCAAACTGTGTATTAACATTAATTTTCATCATTACTGAGAAAAAATCCAGTTATGATTTTGGTGCACGAACAGTTATCGAACATAACCTCGAACTGCCGAATTTTTCTCAAATTGTTCGTGTTCGCCGAACGGCTCGAACACCGCCCAAAACAGCTCGAATTTGAGATTGGCGAACAGTTCGAGTAGAACAACGCTCATCTCTACTAATGAAGGCCCACGTCACCACCAGTTTGGTATCCCTTGATGACTACTGCTTAGTGGACCTGAACTTTGGTAAGAGCGAATCGCCTAGGCTCCTAGAAGAATTAAAAAAATATGTGAAAAGGAGTTTTAAAATTAAAAAAACTGAAGGTTTAAATCACCCCCCTATTCCTAAAATGAAAATATAGAGATGAAAACAAAGTAGAATATAAATAGATATTCAAAAAACTAAAGGCCTCGGTTCATCTTTTACAGTTTTTTTTTAAGTCACTTTTCTTTTTTGTCATGCATTACTTGTTGATATTTCTTGAGCCAAATTCTTCAAAATGGCGTGTGTGGTTCATGAATTTTGAATGATGTAAAAAATGTTTTTTTGTTTTTGTCTGTAAACTTTTATGCATCTTTTTAGCACAAAAATTCACTTTTCACAAAATGGGGAAAAAATGGCACCAAAAATGGGTATATAAAATCACTCCAGAGTGGACAGCTGGGGACCCACACGCACAGTGGTGAACTAAAAAAAACACATGAAAACACTTATAAAATAGACACTAGTTTCTGCAAGATCTGTCAAAGTGAGTGAAGCTAGGACGTGATGGGGCGCATTGAGGCCGCCTGGAAAATTCAGCAAAATTTAAGTGACGTAAATGACGTCAGAAATGTACTTGTAACATATCTGGTGGATGCGTGTGCCTCTTTAATGAATTAGGTCTTACTCCACAGCAGTGCCTTCATTAAATCTTGCTCCACAGCAGTGGATTAGCACAGCAATTAGACCTTAACAACAAATAGATCTTACTCCACAGCAGTGCCTTCATAAAAGGTGTTATTTGGGACTATTTTATTTTTTACTATGGGCCTAAGAACTAACAGGCAGGTAGTTGCTAACTACCTATCTGTTCTGCCTGCTGCCGATCTCTGATGGCTCAGAGCAGTCGCAAACTGCTCCTTCCGGCGATTCTGTGACTTCCGTTGATGTCACGCTGTCAGAGCAGCTGCTTCTTTTCCGCTCTGCTCTGATGATAAGGTGTGACTGCTGATGTTATGCTGATTGACAGCCATGTCCCCGCTGCCTAAGGGCGGTTTCACACATCCGGATATTTCTGGTATCGGAAAAACCTGTATCAGAGATATCCATGTCCGTGTGCACCTGTGTGGCACATGTGTGCCACCCATGTGCCGCATCAGGAGAACACATACCTGTGTTTGGGAATCAGCGGTACAGTTAGCGCTGTTCCCAAGCGCCGGGTGCTGAATGCTGCCCTCATCATTGTCCCTTGCTCGTGCTGTGATCAGCACGAGCAAGGGACAATGTTGGAAGTAGTAGTCTGCTCCCGCAGTGTCCATGTGTAAAAATGAGAATAAAATAAAAAAATCCTTATACTTACCTGTCCGGAGATGTCCCCCGCTGTAATCCTCTGACCGCTGAC
Organism: Phyllobates terribilis; assembly: GCF_046119375.1. Lineage (NCBI taxonomy): Eukaryota > Metazoa > Chordata > Amphibia > Anura > Dendrobatidae > Phyllobates > Phyllobates terribilis. Next base: position 21,606,805 of record NW_027362768.1, read on the forward strand.
ACAGAGGAGCTGTGGAGTATGAGCCGCTCCAACGACCAAGCCCCGGACCTCTGCTGAGCTCAGTGAGTGACAGGACACCGCTCATGAGCTCAGTGGAGGTCTGGGACCCGCTCACTGCATAGTCATTCTCCCCATATCTTTGGCGTTTGCGGTCGCTTCAAGACAGGTGAGTATAAGGATTTTTTTTATTTTATTCTTATTTTTACAGCTTTTGAAAACATCAGTAGCAGAATACAACTCTCAACATTGTCCCTTGCTAGCGCTGATCGCAGCGCCAGCAGGGGACAATGATGAGTGATCTCTTGAGCACTCGGTGCTTGGGAACAGCGCTAAGTGTACACTGATTCCCAACTCTGTGATAAATCTCCATTCACTTGCATTCAATTCACTGCATCTGAATATAGCCTAAAGATTGTTTTAAACAGAATCCTCTTTAAATTATTAAAAAAAGCTTCTAAAATACTGTATGTATCAATACATCACAATTAGTGTTGAGCGAGCACTAAAATGCTCGGGTGCTCGAAGCTCGGGCCGAGCTCACTGTGATACTCGGGTGCTCGACCCGAGCAACGAGCCCAATGTTAGTCTATGGGAGACCCGAATATTTTTGCGGCGGCTCCCCCGGCAGTCTGTAGAAAGCCTAAAAAGTGCCCAAAACGATAGTGACAGTGCTCAAATGACATGGGGACAGCATGGGGATCGCCCCTGGAAGCATTTCTGACCCCCAGGTCACTGCTGTCAACAACGTGGTCAGAGGTATTAAGCCACTTTTACAGGCTCACAATAAAACGTTCAAAAACGAAAGTGAAAGTGCTTTCCTGTGAAATATGTTAACCCCTTAACGACCATGGGTCTTTCTGTTTTTGTGTTTTCCTTTTTTGCTCCCCTTCTTCCCAGAGCCAGAACTTTTTTAATTTTCGTTCAATATGGCCATGTGAGGGCTTATTTTTTGCGGGACGAGTTGTACTTTTAAACACCATCACTGGTTTTACCATATCGTGTGCTGGAAAATGGGAAAAAAATTCCAAGTGCAGTGAAACTGCAAAAAAAATGCAATTCCACAGTTGTTTTTTGGGTCCTTTTTTTACCACATTCACAGATTGCTAAAACTGACCTGCCATCATTATTTTCCAGGTCGTTACGAGTTCATAGACACCAAACATGTATAGGTTCTTTTTTATTTAAGTGGTGAAAAAAAAATCCAAAGCTTGCTAAAAAAAAAAAAAAAATGACGCCATTTTCCGAGACCCTTAGCTTCTCCATTTTTCGGGATCTGGGGCCAGGTGAGGGCTTATTTTTTGCGTGCCGGGCTGACGTTTTTATTGATACCATTTTGGGGTAGATCCGATGTTTTGATCGCCCGTTATTGCATTTTATTGCAAAGTTGTAGCGACCAAAAAAGCTTAATTCTAGCGTTTAAAATCTTTTTCGCGTTACGCCGTTCACTGATTGTATTAATTCTTCTTTTATATTGATAGATTCTGAACGCGGCGATACCAAATATGTGTATGTGGGTTTTTTTTTTTATATATATATATATATTTTATTTTGAATGGGGCGAAACCTTTATATATTTTTTATTTTTTTTAATTTTTTAAAAACTTTTTTTTTACACTTTCTGCTTGCTTCTATAGTCTCCAGAGGAGACTAGAAGCAGCAGTTGTCTGATTGCTTCTACTGCATGCAAGCGATGAGCAGATCGCTTGTATGCAAGAGAAATGCTCACTTGCTATGAGCGCTGACCACTAGGTGGCGCTCATAGCAATTGAGACATGACAACCACAGGCGTCTGCTGCAGACCCTGAGTTGTCATGCCCACCCATTGGTGACCCGCGATCACGTGACGGGGTCACTGATGGGCGGGGCTTAGGACTCCCGGAAGCGCGAGTTAAATGCCACTGTCAGAGATTTAACATGTTAACAGCCGCGGGTGGATTGCGATTCCAATAATCAGCTGACATGTGCTCGCTTCAGTGCGGCCTCACCGCCGGAGCCCCCGCTGAACCGGCCTTCCCGACCTGGTGCGTACTATTACTGACCAGGTCGGAAAGGGGTTAAGGAACATCCTTTCCAGGGTAAAGACTTGTGTATAAGGTAAAATAAATAACCAAAAACAAAAATACTCCTCCACACCTTGGGCTATGTTCACAAGTAGCATTTTTTATGCGTTTTTGCATATTTGTATTGCTTTCAACCGTGACAAATGCATTCACCGGGAAATGTCATTTTAACATTTTACAACCTTATCTGGCCATGTGCTGTGTGACACATGCATACAGTGCTAAAAAGACATGGGAACAGCATGGGGAAGACCCCTGGAAGCATCTCTGACACCCAGGTCACTGCCTAAAAGTGTGCCCATCAGAAGTGATCCTTGCCGCATCAGAAGATGCAGACTTGCAACTATCCCCGTGCAAGTCCTTGTCCCAGGGCAGTGTTCAATTGTACCTCCCCCATAACTTGCAATACAAGCGCAAGTATGCAGCCTGCCACCCACCCACCCCCAGGCTGCAATACCATACTGCTAGCTTGCTTGCACTTGAAATTGGGCCTTTTAGGCATGTGGAGGTGGAATGTGGCCACCACGTCATGGCTGCGTCGGTAGCCTGGTATTCATACTCAGTCCCCAGCCGCCCGGCGGCCAGGTGTCCACGCTTGGTCCCCAGCCTCCAGGGGGCGGCCGGGTGTCCATACTCAGTCCCCAGCCGCCCCGCGGCCGGGTGCCCACACACAGTCCCCAGCCGCGTGGGGGTGGCCGGATGTCCATAAACGGTCCCCAGCCGCCCCTATTTGTCCCGGTGCACCTTATACACAAGCGCGCATACCAAAACATTACCTGTGCCCTCCCCAGTGCATTTAGTGGGAAGGACAGCCTAACCACAAACACGTGGACAAGTGAATGTGGCCAGGAATGGTCCATCTCACTGACGCCTTCACACTGGGTTAATATTGTGGAAGCCGGGACACAGTTGGACACTGGGATGCAACACGTCCTCCAGACATAGAGGATTGCGGGTCCTAGGTCAATCAAGCTTCAACACAAAGTTCAGAAGGTAGACAGCAGCAGTGGTCGGCCTCCTACACAACGAGTAAATTATTCATGATCATGAGGCCATCCACCTCCTTAGCTTTCTGTTCCTTGGAATGCAAGCGCATGTATGTAGTAGCAGCTAGGCCTGAGGTGGTCAGCGTTTTGGCGCATATTCTACCTCCTTCGAGGATTGCTGGATGTTTTCCTGCTACTATCCCAGTTCTATGACTCCCATTAAAACAAAGCTTCAGGTGATGAATGATGGATGAGGTGGTGGCAAAGGAGAAAGAGCAGGAGGAACAGGGACCATTCACATCAATATCAGGCCAGCCAACCACACATGTCTTGTAGGATATGTTTCTGTACCAAAAGGAGCGGTTCAGCTACACAGTTATAAGGCATACAGTGAATGCAATGCCTACCAAAAATTTCGAGGCACTCCAATGCCCCTTGGAAGTGACATGGAGGTCAGAGGGCCTTAACTAAACCGTTTTTTCCATTTATAGCAACTGGGTCTCCTGTACACTGTTGGCCTAAGCAGGGAATGGAAGGCTTTCCAAAAATTATTAGGCACTGCAATGCCCCTTGAAACAGACGTGGATTACAGCGTATTAAAAACCTTCTACCAATTATTGGGGAGTGGGTCTCCCTTAGTGTTCGCCTATGCATTGAAAAGCAAAAGCTGACAAAAATTAGGAGGAAATGCAATGCCCGTTGCAAGAGTCGTGGAGGTTAGAGGTAATTAAAAACAACATGTCAATGCCCCTTGGAAGAGCTGTGGAGTTCAGAGTGGTTTAAAAAGACGGTTTTAATGCCCCTTAGAAGAGACGTGGAGTTCAGAGTAGTTTAACAAGACAGTTTTAATGCCCCTTGGAAGAGATGTGGAGGTCACAGTAGCTTAACAAGATGGTTTTAATGCCCCTTGGAAGAGACGTGGAGTTCAGAGTGGTTTAACAAGACAGTTTTAATGCCCCTTGGAAGAGTGGTGGAGGTTACAGTGGAATAAAAAGACAATATCAATGCCCCGTGGAAGAGACGTGGAGGTCACAGTAGCTTAACAAGACGGTTTTAATGCCCCTTGGAAGAGTGGTGGAGGTCGCAGTGGAATAAAAAGACAATATCAATGCCCCTTGGAAGAGTGGTGGAGGTTACAGTGGAATAAAAAGACAATATCAACGCCCTGTGGAAGAGACGTGGAGGTCACAGTAGCTTAACAAGACACTTTTAATGCCCCTTGGAAGAGTGGTGGAGGTCGCAGTGGAATAAAAAGGCAATATTAACGACCCTTGGAAGAGACGTGGAGGTCACAGTAGCTTAACAAGACAATTTTAATGCTCCTTACAAAAGCCATGCAGTACAGCATATTAAAAACATTATTCCCATTATTGGGGAGTGGGTCTCCCATAGTCTTTGCCTATGCCTTCCAAGCAAAAGCTGCCAAAAATTAGGAAGGGGGAACTTGCAATGTCCCTTACAAGAGCCATGCAGTACAGCATATTAAAAACATTATTCCTATTATTGGGGAGTGGGTCTCCCATAGTCTTTGCCTATGCCTTCCAAGCAAAAGCTGCCAAAAATTAGGAGAGAGGAACTTGCAATGCTGGCAACATGGACCACGGTCACCCTGGTGGTATAGTGGTCGTGGAGGCTGAGGATAAGGAGAAGAGCAAAAAACAGCCGAAATGAGGAAGCGTATACCCATGTGTGGGTGTGAAGCGATGCATGGGAATACACCTCCCGAAATAACACAGTGGATTTGACTTTATGTTACTCTGCTGTCATTTGGTGGTGATGAGAAGTCTGGCCCAATCCAGCCCTTGTTCATTTTGATAAGGGTCAGCTTGTCAGCATTGTCAGTTGACAGGCGAGTGCGCTTATCAGTTATAATTCCCCCAGCGGCACTAAAAACACGCTCCGATAACACGCTAGCGGCAGGGCAGGCCAGGACCTCAAAGGCATACAGAGTGAGTTCATTCCAAGTGTCCAGCTTGGATACCCAATAATTAAAAGGCACAGAGGAATCACGGAGGACGCTGGTACTCCCTCACCATCTTTTGAAACTTTCCACTCCTTGTGAGAGTACCCTGAGCCTCAGGGCCTGTAAGCTGGGCAGGTCTCAGAAAACTGTTCTAGAACATTGACAGTGTTCCCCTGCCTCTGCTGGATTGGAGTTGCGTCTCTCTCGCCTGTATGCCTTAGTTGGGCAGCGAACTGTGACCTCTGCCGCTACCGTGTTCAGATGGGAATTTTTTTAATAGTTCTGCAGCAAGGGCCTTCTGGTACTGCCCCATTTTTGTAGACCTCTCCAACTCAGGAATAAGAGAGTGAAAGTTCTCCTTGTAGAGGGGGTCTAAAAGTGTCATCAACCAGTAATGACTGTCACCCAACATTTTGACAATGCGAGGGTCACGGTTAAGGCAGCGTAACATAAAGTCAGCCATGCGTGCCAGACTGGTAACGGGCAAGACTTCCGTGTCCTCACCAAGATGATGACTGATAGTGTTGAGCGATCACTAAAATGCTCGGGTGCTCGAAGCTCGAGCCAAGCTTACCGTGATACTCGGGTGCTCGACCCAAGCAACGAGCCCAATGTTAGTCTATGAGAGACCCGAGCATTTTTGCGGCAGCACCCCCAGCAGTCTGTAGAAAGCCTAAAAGGTGCCCAAAACGATAGTGACAGTGCTCAAAAGACATGGGGGCAGCATAGGGATCGCCCCTGGAAGCATTTCTGACCCCCGGGTCACTGCTGTCAACAACGTGGTCAGAGGTATTAAGCCACTTTTGTGGGCTCACAATAAAACGTTCAAAAACGAAACTGAAACAGTTTTCCTGTGAAATATGTTAAGGAATTTCCATTCCAGGGTAAAAACTTGTGTATAAGGTAAAATAAGTAACCAAAAACAAAAATACTCCTCCACACCTTGGGCTATGTTCACAAGTAGCATTTTTCATGCGTTTTTGCACTTTTGTATTGCTTTCAACCGTGACAAATGCGTTCACCGGGAAATGTAATTTTAACATTTTACAACATTATCTGGCCATGTGCTGTGTGACACATGCATACAGTGCTGAAAAGACAAGGGATCAGCATGGGGAAGACCCCTGGAAGCATCTCTGACCCCCAGGTCACTGTCTAAAAGTGTGCCCATCAGAAGTGATCCTTGCCGCATCAGAAGATGCAGACTTGCAACTATCCCCGTGCAAGTCCTTGTCCCAGGGCAGTGTTCAATTGTACCTCCCCCATTACTTGCAATGCAAGCGAAAATATGCAGCCAACCACCCACCCACCCGCAGGCTGCAATACCATACTGCTAGCTTTCACTTGAAATGGGGCCTTTTAGGTTGGAGGAGGCTGAAGCTGCCCTCATGGCCGCTTCGGCAGCGAGGTATCCATACTCTGTCCCCAGCTGCCCGGCGGCCGGGTGTCCACGCTTGGTCCCCAGCCGCCCTGATTTCTCCTGTCACCTTCCCCCACACTTTTCTTAGCCTGGCCTGCTTTAGGGCAGCATTGGACGAGCCCACCAGAGAACCAGACTCCTCCGGTGGGCCCTGGCTTCTCCATCAGGGGAGTTGAGAGTGCCTAGGTGAGGAGCATGATGATGATGATAGAAGTTAGCATCTGCTTTGTTTTCTTGGAATGCAAGCGCATGTATGTAGTAGCGGCTATGCCTGAGGTGGTCCGCGTTTTGGCGCATATCCTACCTCCTCCGAGGATTGCTGGATGTTTTCCTGCTACTATCCCAGTTCTATGACTCCCGTTAAAACAAAGCTTCAGGTGATAAATGATGGATGAGGTGGTGGCAAAGGAGAAAGAGCAGGAGGAACAGGGACCATTCTCATCAATATCAGGCCAGTCAACCAGATATGTCTTGTAGGATATGTTTCTGTAACAAAAGGAGCGGTTTGGCTACACAGTTATAGGGCATACAGTGAGTGCAATGCCTACCAAAAATTTCGAGCCACTCCAATGCCCCTTGGAAATGACATGGAGGTCAGAGGGCGTTAACTAAACCTTTTTTTCGATTTATAGCAACTGGGTCTCCCGTGCACTGTTGGCCTAAGCAGTGAATGGAAGGCTTTCCAAAAATTATGAGGAACTGCAATGCCCCTTTCAAGAGCCATGTGTGGCACCCCAGGGGTCTGGTCACCACAGTAATAGAGATATTACGTCGGAGAGCAAGTGGGAGGTTTCCTGGTCAGGATCCCTTAAACATGCAACATCCTCCTACCCCAGTCCTGGGAGGGGAGAATTCTGCCCTTATAAACTGGATCTGGGGCGGGGTTGAGTGAGTCAGAGAACAGTCAGAGTCAGAGTGAGAGCAAGGGAAAGTAACAGCAAGGAGCTCTGTAGGAGCTAGGAGCTAAAGACCAGGGGCTGGAAGTTGAGCAGAGCTCGCCCTGGCAGAAGACAATAGGAACCGGACACAGGAGTCCGAAGCTGTGAGGACTTATATATCCAGCAGCAGAAACCAGCCTGCAGGGGATTTCAGGTCCTCTGGCCATAGAAGCCCGGAGGCTCAGTCACAAGCAAGGGACCAGCACCCCCATCGTGGAGCGGAGGCTAACAGAAGGCCCCAAGTCACCAGCCATACGGGTGAGCACTACACGGTACACTCAGGGATGTGGGCTACTTCTACCCGCTTACAGCAAGGTAGCCAGGAAGAGTGCAGACAGACGGGGAGGCCTACAACTCCACCTGGCCAGGGGAACTCCTGCTTGCTCACAGACTGACCAGGCCTCTTATGCTAGCCAGTACTCCCGGGAGGGTCTACCTTATAATCATCTGTTAAGACCCTGAACTGCACTTCAAAGACTCTGAGTCGTTCCTGCTGCGCTCGTGCACTATCACCCCCATCATCCACACTCACTGCCCTGAGGCTATACTCCTCCCGAGGGGAGTTATCCCATTCTATGCTGCGCACACAACACCAGCCTCAGCGGTCTGCCTCGCAGCGGTGGTACTCCCTGACCGCAATCCACGGGCAGCGCAGTCGGACAATTAACCTCAAAACCTAAGAAAGACTGCCACTGGTTTGACCAGCCTGAGCCACGGGACTGGGTCACCGCCACGGAGACTACAGACCCCAAAGACCCGGCACCGGGTATCCCACACACGTGTACACACGGCCCAGGGGGCGCGTCACAAGCAGTACAGCATCTTACAAACATAAGTCCCATTATTGGGGAGTGGGTGTCCCATAGTATTTGCTTATGCCTTGCAAGCAAAAGCTGCCAAAAATTAGGACGGAGCAACTTGCAATGCCCCTTACAAGAGCCATGCAGTACAGAATATTACAAACATAAGTCCCATTATTGGGGAGTGGGTGTCCCATGGTATTTGCTTATGCTTTCCCAGCAAAAGTTGCCAAAAATTTGGACGGAGGAACTTGCAATGCTGGCACCCTGGTGGTATAGTGGTGGTGGAGGCTGAGGATAAGGAGAAGAAGATTAAACAACAGAAACGAGGAAGCGTATACCCATGTGTGGGTGTGAAGCGGTGCATGTGAATCCACCTCTCGAAATAACACAGTGGATTTGACTTTATGTTACTCTGCTGTCATTTGGTGGTGATGAGAAGTCTGGCCCAATCCAGCCCTTGTTCATTTTGATAAGGGTCAGCTTGTCAGCATTGTCAGTTGACAGGCGAGTGCGCTTATCAGTTATAATTCCCCCAGCGGCACTAAAAACACGCTCCGATAACACGCTAGCGGCAGGGCAGGCAAGGACCTCCAAGGCGTACAGAGCGAGTTCATTCCAAGTGTCCAGCTTGGATACCCAATAATTAAAAGGCACAGAGGAATCACGGAGGGCGCTGGTACGATCGGCAAGGTACTCCCTCACCATCTTTTGAAACTTTCCACTCCTTGTGAGAGTACCCCGCGCCTCAGGGCCTGTAAGCTTGGCGGGTGTCAGAAAACTGTCCCAGAACGTTGACAGTGTTCCCCTGCCTCTGCTGGATTGGAGTTGCATCTCTCTCACCTGTACGCCTTGGTTGGGCAACGAACTGTGACCTCTGCCGCTAGCGTGTTCAGATGGGAATTTTTTTAAGAGTTCTGCAGCAAGGGCCTTCTGGTATTGCCCCATTTTTGTAGACCTCTCCACCTCAGGAATAAGAGAGTAAAAGTTCTCCTTGTAGCGGGGGTCTACAAGTGTCACCAACCAGTAATGACTGCCACCCAACATTTTGACAACGCGAGGGTCACGGTTAAGGCAGCGTAACATAAAGTCAGCCATGCGTGCCAGACTGGTAACGGGCAAGATTTCCGTGTCCTCACCAAGATGACGACTGACCATGCTCTCCTCCTCCTCCTCCTCTTCCTCCTCCCCCCTGTCCTCAGGCCACCCACGCTGAACCGACGGTATGACACTTGTACAGGTACTACCGTCTACAACGCATGATAGCAGCTCCTGTTCTTCCTCCTCCTCCTCCTCCTCCTCTCCCTCATTGTCCCCCAATGCACGTTGGGATGAGATGAGGCTGGGCTGTGTGTAATCGCCCGCTACGGCTTCTTGATCCATCTCATCATACTCTGGCTGCAATGCCTCCTCTTTAATTCTCTGCAGAGAGCGTTGCAAAAGACAGACAAGTGGTGGGATGCTGACACTAATGATGGCGTCATCGCCACTCACCATCTTGGTGGCCTCCTCAAAGTTTGTCAGGATGGTACATATGTCAGACATCCAGGTCCACTCCTGAGGTCTTATGTGTGGAGTCTGACCTGAATATCGACGGCCTTGTTGCAGCTGGTACTCCACAACTGCTCTCTTCTGCTCACAAATCCTTTGCAACATGTGGAGGGTAGAGTTCCAATGTGTGGGGACATCACACACCAGTCGGTGTGCCGGAAGCTGCAAACGCTGCTGCAACACAGCAAGGGCGGCGGAAGCTGTAGCCGACTTCCGAAAATGAGCTGACAGGCGGCGTACTTTCACGAGCAGATCTGGCAACTCGGGGTACGATTTAAGAAACCGCTGAACCACGAGGTTAAGCACATGAGCCAGGCATGGTACGTGTGTGATCTCACCTCGCCTCAGAGCCGCCACCAGGTTACGGCCATTGTCACACACGACCATGCCGGGATGTAGGTTCAGCGGTCTCAGCCACAGATCTGCCTGCTCTTTCACAGCTGTCCACAACTCACAAGCAGTGTGAGGTTTATCACCTAAGCTTATGAGTTTCAGCACAGCCTGTTGCCGCTTGGTGGAGGCGGTACTGCAATGCTACCAGCTTGTAACTGATGTGGTGATATCTGAGATGGAGGCTGAACATGAGGAGGAGGAGGAGGATGCGCAGGAGCTGTACACTGTGGGGGCAACTCTGACTGACATAGGGCCCGCAATCCTCGGTGTGGGGAGGATGTGTTCCGTCCCAAGGTCCGACTGGGTCCCGGCTTCCACTATGTTTACCCAGTGTGCCGTCAGAGAGATGTACCGTCCCTGGCCACAAGCACTTGTCCACGTGTCCAGTGTCAGGTGGACTCTCCCAGTAACTGCGTTGTTGAGGGCACGGCAGATGCTTTGGGACACGTGCTTGTGTAGTGCGGGGATGGCACACCGGGCAAAATAGTGTCGGCTGGGGACCGAGTACCGAGGGACGGCCACCGCCATAAGATTGCGGAAGGATTCCGTCTCCACCAGCCTAAAAGGCAGCATTTCCAATGCAAGCAGTCGTGAAATGTGCGAATTTAGGAATGTGGCCTGTGGGACGTTAGCTGCGAATTTCCGCTTTCGTTCAAAGGTCTGGGATATGGACAATTGAACGCTGCGGTGAGACGCGGACGTGGACGTTGATGCTGTTTCTTGAGAAACTGCCATAACAAGTGAAGACTGAGAGGAGGGGGCATCTTTACATGCAGTATGGACAGGGGATTGCCTTGCACACACAACAGGGGGTTCTATTGCACGCACAACAGTGGAAGAAGCAGTGGTGACACCCGCTGACACTGGTCGTGGACCCTGGGTTTCGCCCCACAAAGTCGGGTGCTTTGCTGTCATGTGCCTGATCATGCTGGTGGTGGTCAGGCTGTAGTTTTGTCACCCCTGCTGATGCTGGCATGGCAGGTGGAACATATGGCCTTTTTGGGGTTATCAGCAGAGTCTTTAAAAAAATTCCAGACTCTGGAAGACCTACCGCTTGTACTGGCAACGTCCCTCGTGTTGGTGTTACGGGGAACGGTTGCCTGCCTTCTGTCTGCGGCCACCACACTGCTTCTTCCTGCCTGTTGGGGTACTCTGCCTCCCTCCCCCTGTGTGCTGCTGGCCTCACTCTGCATGTCCTCCTTCCACGTTGGGTCAGTTACTAGATCATCCACCACCTCCTCCTCTTCCACTTGCGCACCACGATCCTCCTCCTCACTTCCTGGCAATTGTGTCTCGTCATCGTCCACCTCTTGTGACAGATTGCCAACGTCGACTTTCTGTGGCCGTGGCTGTTCAAATATTTGGGCATCGCAACATGGGATCTCCTCTTCCACCACTTCAAGCGTATCAGGCGAGGGGCCCAAATATGGAAATGGACCAGTGAACAGCTATTCAGAGTGTCCAAGTGTGGGATCACTTGCTGTCTGACGACACTCGGCATGGTGGGAGGAAGGAGCATCAGGGTGAGGAGGAGTATGCGGTCGAACTCACGGCTAATAAGAGTTGACCGTGTGGAAGACAGACCGGAGGTGGTGGTGCCCAGGTAACTGGAAGTATTGTCTGCTATCCAATTAATAACCTGTTCACACTGATCAGTTCTCAATACTGGTGTTGTTCTGTGCTTCCCTAGTAATTCGGTCAAGAAGTGGGAGCGAGAAGATGTGGCTGTTGGTTGTGGCACATTTTCACCTTGGCCACGGCCCCGTCCTCTGCACGAACCATCACCAGAACGTCCACTTCCACGTCCCTTGCCTCGCGCCTTGCCCATAGTAAATTAAGTAAAATAGCTTACACTTGCACTATCAATGGAAAAAGGGTAATAAAGAGTAGATTAGAACCGTGGAAGAGGAAAACCACAGTTATTGTTTACTGGGGTATACCACACTTTTTTAAATAGAGATATTTGCGGCTGAACAGTGAGCGACACACTCAAACTGCTTTTTTTTTAGATACCAAAGGCCCAAAACTGGATAGTACAGCGATTTGACCCGTGGAACTGCGAAACCACACTGAGATGTCAGGCCTACACAAGACTATTTTCAACAGATATATTTTTGTGTCACAACAGTCAGGAGACACTACTGTTTTTCTTTATGGAAAAAACTACCAAAACCTGAATAATAGAGATTTTTTACCGTGGAACAGCAAAACCACAGTTATAATTTACTGGTGTATACCAGGCTTTTTAAAATATATATATATTTGCGGCTGAACAGTGAGCGACACACTCAAACTGTTTTTTTTAGATACAAATGGCCCAAAAGTGGATAATACAGAGGTTTGTACCGTGGAACTGCAAAACCACACTTGTATTTCTCGGGCCTACACCAGACTATTTTCAACAGATATATTTGTGTCTGAAAAATCAGGGAGACACTATTTTTTTTTTTTTTTTACAGCAAAAAATGCAAAAAGCAGGATAATAGAGATTTTTTACCGTGGAACAGCAAAAGCACACTTCTGTCTCTCTGGCCTACACCAGACTATTTTCAACAGATATATTTGTGTCTGAAAAATCAGGGAGACACTATTATTATTTTTATGCAGCAAAAAATGCCAAAAACAGGATAATAGAGATGTTTTACCGTGGAACATCAAAACCACAGTAATAATTTACTGGTGTATACCAGGCTTTTTAAAATATATATATATTTGCGGCTGAACAGTGAGCGACACACTCAAACTGTTTTTTTTAGATACAAATGGCCCAAAAGTGGATAATACAGAGGTTTGTACCGTGGAACTGCAAAACCACACTTGTATTTCTCGGGCCTACACCAGACTATTTTCAACAGATATATTTGTGTCTGAAAAATCAGGGAGACACTATTTTTTTTTTTTTTACAGCAAAAAATGCAAAAAGCAGGATAATAGAGATTTTTTACCGTGGAACAGCAAAAACACACTTCTGTCTCTCTGGCCTACACCAGACTATTTTCAACAGATATATTTGTGTCTGAAAAATCAGGGAGACACTATTATTATTTTTATACAGCAAAAAATGCCAAAAACAGGATAATAGAGATGTTTTACCGTGGAACATCAAAACCACAGTAATAATTTACTGGTGTATACCAGGCTTTTTAAAATATATATATATTTGCAGCTGAACAGTGAGCGACACACTCAAACTGTTTTTTTTAGATACAAATGGCCCAAAAGTGGATAATACAGAGGTTTGTACCGTGGAACTGCAAAACCACACTTGTATTTCTCGGGCCTACACCAGACTATTTTCAACAGATATATTTGTGTCTGAAAAATCAGGGAGACACTATTTTTTTTTTTTACAGCAAAAAATGCAAAAAGCAGGATAATAGAGATTTTTTACCGTGGAACAGCAAAAACACACTTCTGTCTCTCTGGCCTACACCAGACTATTTTCAACAGATATATTTGTGTCTGAAAAATCAGGGAGACACTATTATTATTTTTATACAGCAAAAAATGCCAAAAACAGGATAATAGAGATGTTTTACCGTGGAACATCAAAACCACAGTAATAATTTACTGGTGTATACCAGGCTTTTTAAAATATATATATATTTGCGGCTGAACAGTAAGCGACACACTCAAACTGTTTTTTTTAGATACAAATGGCCCAAAAGTGGATAATACAGAGGTTTGTACTGTGGAACTGCAAAACCACACTTGTATTTCTCGGGCCTACACCAGACTATTTTCAACAGATATATTTGTGTCTGAAAAATCAGGGAGGCACTATTTTTTTTTTTTACAGCAAAAAATGCAAAAAGCAGGATAATAGAGATTTTTTACCGTGGAACAGCAAAAGCACACTTCTGTCTCTCTGGCCTACACCAGACTATTTTCAACAGATATATTTGTGTCTGAAAATCAGGGAGACACTATTATTATTTTTATGCAGCAAAAAATGCCAAAAACAGGATAATAGAGATGTTTTACCGTGGAACATCAAAACCAAAGTAATAATTTACTGGTGTATACCAGGCTTTTTAAAATATATATATATTTGCGGCTGAACAGTGACAGATATATTTGTGTCTGAAAAATCAGGGAGACACTATTTTTTTTTTTTACGGCAAAAAAATGCAAAAAGCAGGATAATAGAGATTTTTTACCGTGGAACAGCAAAACCACACTTCTGTCTCTCTGGCCTACACCATACTATTTTCAACAGATATATTTGTGTCTGAAAAATCAGGGAGACACTATTATTATTTTTATGCAGCAAAAAATGCCAAAAACAGGATAATAGAGATGTTTTACCGTGGAACATCAAAACCACAGTAATAATTTACTGGTGTATACCAGGCTTTTTAAAATATATATATATTTGCGGCTGAACAGTGAGCGACACACTCAAACTGTTTTTTTAGATACAAATGGCCCAAAAGTGGATAATACAGAGGTTTGTACCGTGGAACTGCAAAACCACACTTGTATTTCTCGGGCCTACACCAGACTATTTTCAACAGATATATTTGTGTCTGAAAAATCAGGGAGACACTATTTTATTTTTTTTTTTACTACAAGAAATGCAAAAAGCAGGATAATAGAGATTTTTTACCGTGGAACAGCAAAAGCACACTTCTGTCTCTCTGGCCTACACCAGACTATTTTCAACAGATATATTTGTGTCTGAAAAATCAGGGAGACACTTATTATTTTTATACAGCAAAAAATGCCAAAAACAGGATAATAGAGATGTTTTACCGTGGAACATCAAAACCACAGTAATAATTTACTGGTGTATACCAGGCTTTTTAAAATATATATATATTTGCGGCTGAACAGTGAGCGACACACTCAAACTGTTTTTTTTAGATACAAATGGCCCATAGAACTGTAAAACCACACTTCTATTTCTCTGGCCTACACCAGACTATTTTCAACAGATATATTTGTGTCTGAAAAATCAGAGGCACACATTTTTTTTTTTTTGGGGGGGGCACCAAAAGGTTAATAAGATGGGTATTTGTACATTGTGAAGGAGGAAAAAAAAAGAGGATTTAGATAAAAAAAAAAGGATTTTTCCTGGCCCCCGGGACCTGGAGCTAAGTCCAGCAATTTCAGCAACAGGAGCGGCACACAGGACTGTAATGCAGCGTTTGCTGGTATAACCACTGCGTCTCCTATACAGCCTGCCTGCCTGCCTGCCTGATATACCTGGGATGGATATTAGTCCTGAGAAGGACTGTTTGATCTGGCAGCCTTTACAGACCCTACACTAACTATTTTGCAGATCCGGAGCGACTGTGTCCAAGATGGCGGCGCCCGGTTTTAAATACTCGAGGTGACGCTGTGCGGCCAGCCAATCACTGTAATGCCCACAAACAACATGGCTGCGGCATTACAGTGACTGGCTGGCAATCCCTGCATGTTCATTGGCTCTGTAAAAAGCGCCAAACATGCAGGGCGGAGACCCGAGCTCCCGCCCGAGTAACCCGGAAATGCTCGGTGCTCGCCGAACATCCCGAGTAGCGTGATGCTCGGGCAAGTACCGAGCAGTGTCGAGCATGTTCGCTCAACACTAATCACAATCACTGCTAATTTTATAATCACTTTACACAACAATAATATTTCAGAACCTGCATAACCCTACTCGGTCGTTTTTTTTGGGAGATCCTAACCTTTCTACTGTTATTCATCTTCTATTCATGATCCTAATATATTATTTACACTATAGACTACTTAAAAACGTTCTGTTGTGAAAATATTGTTGATATAAAGCTCTATAAGTTTCTTAGTTACAAACTTTTGACAAATTCATCAAGGAAAACAAAAGATCTCACACACTTCACAACCCTCAGTATAAAATCTTTCTGATTGTATGAAATGAGACATGAGCCTTATTGCTTTATTCCCAGGCAATCATGGGGTTAAATCCAGGACAAAGAAACTCTAGAAGGGCTCATATAATCTAGGTCACCGTCTGTCACAGTTACTTAAGCTACATACATTTCACATTTTATACCTGTTAAAATTGATATATTTGCCAGACTTTCTTACAAAATACAGAATTTACTTAAGGATAATTTATATGAAGAAATACAGTACATGACACCCAAGTAGCGCTCTGTAGTCGCCAGATACAGGACTGATTGAGACAACATAAAGGAGGAGCAGTAGCACAGTATACAGTATAATCCTTCAGTGTTTTCAGATGTAAATCCCTTTTTACTGTCATTCCATTTTACAGAGATTTGCCTGGTTTTGTTTCTCATTACAGCTTAGTATTGTAATACTGTATCTGAGATGATTAGCGACAGCGCTGCAGCCTGTTTATCTTTTCTATTGTTAATCACATCTATCATGATCATGGCTGTACAAAACAGACGACTAGCACCTAAGAATCTCTTACATGCAAAAGTAAGGTGTTATATGAAGATGAAAATGTCCCCATATAGGAATAATTGATATAGAAATTTCCCAGCATATAAATAATGAACGCTGATGTCACAGTACAAGAATAGTCAAGGTGATGTCACAGTACAGAACGTGAACACTATGATGTCACAGTACAAGAACAGTCGAGGTGATGTCACAGTACAGAACGTGAACACTATGATGTCAAAGTACAAGAACAGACAAGGTGATGTCACAGTACAGAAATAGTGGAGACTATGATGTCACAGTACAAAAACAGATAAAGTGATGTCCCAATACCAAAATAGTGGACACTATGATGTTACAGAACAAGAACAGACAAGGTGATGTCGCAGTACAGAAATAGTGGACACTATGATGTCACAGCACAAGAACAGACAAGGTGATGTCACAGTACAGAGGTAGTGGACACTATGATGTAACAGTACAAGAATCGACAAGGTGATGTCACAGTGCAGAAATAGTGGACACTATGATGTCACAGTACAAGAACAGACAAGGTGATGTCACAGTACAGAGATAATGGACACTAGATGTCACAGTACAAGAACAGAAAAAGTGATGTCACAGTACAGAAATAGTGGACACTATGATGTCACAGTACAAGAACAGACAAGGTGATGTCACAGTACAGAGGTAGTGGACACTATGATGCCACAGTACAAGAATAGACAAGGTGATGTCACAGTACAGAGATAATGGACACTATGATGTCACAGTACAGAGATAGTGGACACTATGATGTCACAGTACAATAACAGACAAGGTGATGTCACAGTACAGAGATAATGGACGCTATGATGTCACAGTACAAGAACAGACAAGGTGATGTCACAGTACTGAGTTAGTGGATACTATGATGTCACAGTACAAGAACAG
Source organism: Phyllobates terribilis (assembly GCF_046119375.1). NCBI lineage: Eukaryota > Metazoa > Chordata > Amphibia > Anura > Dendrobatidae > Phyllobates > Phyllobates terribilis. The sequence continues at coordinate 21,624,224 of NW_027362768.1, forward strand.
ACAAGGTGATGTCACAGTACAGTAGTGGACACTATGATGTCACAGTACAAGAACAGACAAGGTGATGTCACAGTACAGAAATAGTGGACACTATGATGTCACAGTACAAGAACAGACAAGGTGATGCCAGAGTACAGAGATAGGGAACACTATAATGTCACAATACAAGAACAGACAAGGTAATGTCACAGTACAAAAATAGAGGACCCTATGATGTCACAGTACAAGAACAGACAAGGTTATGTCACAGTACAGAGATAGTGGACACTATGATGTCACTGTACAAGAATAGACAAGGTGATGTCACAGGACAGAAATAGAGGACACTATGAGGTCACAATACAAGAACAGACAAGGTAATGTCACAGTACAGAAATAGAGGACCATATGATGTCGCAGTACCAGAATAATGCACCATTATTTTACAATACAGGAAAAAAACACTGTGTTGCTATAAGACAGGAACAGAGAACATTATGGCGATACAACACAAATAATGTCACAGTTCACAAATAATGGTCATTAATGTTACAGTAAAGAAAAATAGAGACAGCGATTTCAAAATACATGTAAATGGACACGATGATGTCACAGTGCATGAGTAATGGGCGGTTGTCACGGGTTTACCACGACAGAGAAGAGCCAGAGGACTGCAGCGTTTGAGTTCACGTGCTCCTGCATTGAATAAAAGCACTTCTCCCTCTTATTAAATGGTGCTAGTTTCTTTCAGCAGTGCAGGAGTTAAACTGCTCAGCTTTGAGTCTCTGTGGCTTCATCCTTGAAGGTTTTCAACTGTGCAGTGTCAGCCACTCCCCTCTCCTGTATAGTCTCTGCTCTGGCAATCCGGATTGCCAGTGTTAAGTCTTGTACTGCCTGGAGAGGAGTGGAGGATTCGGTGTTCGATAGAGGCGTTTAAGGAAAGTTGTTCTGTGACTGTTGCTTGTTGTTTTGGTTGTGTGCATAATCCCATCCTCTTCTATTTTTGTTTACCTTCCCAATCCCTTCAGTGTTCCCTCTGTTGTCTGTGAGTGCATATTTTGCATGTTTGGTATTTTCCTTTCTCCATATGCATCCTTTCCTCGTTTGTCTGGTTTGTGTATTTACATACACCATTCCTCCCCACAAATAGGGGTTGTTTCAGGAGCACAGCAAGGTACATGGCCCCAGCATCTTCACCATCAGAAGTAACCTGGGGAGCAGAGGTAGCTAGGGTGCCCCTAGCATTAGGGACAGAATCGTGGGAGCAGTTATGTCACAGTACATGAATAATGGGCACTGTGATGTCATAGCTTAAGAGTTATAGATATTTTGACAATACAGGAATAATAGACAATGTGATTTCAAATACATGGAAAACTGACACAGTGATGTGACAGGACAGGAATAAGGGATAGGTGATGTCGCTTGATAAAAATAATGTCACAGTATAGAAATAATTCAGGTACAGGAATTATTGGTGATGCCATGTTATAGAAATATTGCACACAGTGATTTCACAGTACAAATATGATGAAAACTGATGCCACAGTAAAGGAACAGTAGTCATTGTGATGTCACCATTCAGTACTAAGGGACACAGCAATGTAAAGATGTAATCAAACATTGTTCTCACAGTATATATAAATACACAAATGGTGGCTGTTATGTCAGTGTTGTAAGAATGGACAGTGATGTCACCATAGAGAAATAATAACCATATTGATGTAACATTCAAAAATGGACACAAAGTAGAATAAGAACATTGGCAAACTGTGATGTCTTACTGTGTAAGAGAATGGTCCAGGACTCTCTTTTTCTGACCATGGTAGACGAACAAATTTTACTACACCTTTTTTTACACATCAGTGACAGAAAATTGTCATCATGGTTAGAATACTCACACAAGGCACAGACGCTTAGCGGTTGCAATACACACTAGATGGGACTTCTATGCCTGTCAATTGCTTTTTACTCCAGGTAATGCAGAATCCTTGAACATTTTTCAATACTATTGACAAGATTCTGCAAATAATTGGGTTATAATTGCAGAGTGTTTACTCCTCTAAATGTCAACTCATAATTCAACTTTGTAACTGCATTCTTGTATTAAACGAGTGGTGGGTTATAAACACATCCAGCCATATTCGCTGAGGGCCTAACTTCAACCTGCCCCTCCTATCACACCCAATTCCACTGTGTCACAGGACCGAACTCACCAGACCACACAAAGTTACAAACCTTCTGCTGCACAGTAGCTACTAGTTGCTTTTAGGGCACAAACCCCCAAAGTCCCAGCTGACTCAGCTTTAGTCTCCCACTACATTACATCTAACGCCACCTAATCCACCTAGGCTCCCTCCAATGTCTCTCTCAAAGCCGCAACAGACCTTCCTGATCTAACCCACTGCCATTTCCTCATCTGCCGGCACAGAGCTCTGCAAGTTGTTCTGTATCTCAATTGAGACTATCTTAGCTCTACTACTTCAGAGCAGCAATGATTATTGTCGTCCGCCCCCACCTGCTTTCCAGTGATTTCTTTGAGACCACACTTGGCAATGTACACTTAAATCTTAAAATTAAGTCTTAAATGGGTGTCCTAGGACATGCAAATGACCCACTACGCAGCATCTCCACAAGTCAATTGTCACTCAATCTTGAGTCCAGTCCACTGTTTCCCTCATTTGATGAACAAGTTGCTATAGCCCCAGACCACTGACTCAATAAAGAGGCCGTTCCGGCCACCTGCACAAAAACACACCACTAATTGATAAGCCCAGGCCCATATTTTATATCATCACAGTAAAACATACATAAACACATTATAATTATATTGAAAGATTGAGATGGGACTAATCCTTTCCAGCAGTCTTTCACGCATATTAGCAGTCTTTTACAGTAAATATAGTCTTTTTACCTAATGAGGAAGAATATTATTTACTCTTATAACATGTGTAGTATTAGAAACAGTGATAGCACAGTACAGAATTAATAGACAGAGTAACATCGCAATACAAAAATAATAGACATTAAGATAGTACAATAAAGAAATAATAAATCTACTGATGGTACAGCACAGAAATAGTGATGAGCGAGCATACTCATTACTCAAGATTTACGTGCATGCTCGGGTGTTTTCCGAGTATCTTCAGCGTGCTCGGGTGTTATGTTTGAGTCACTCCGTGCTCATGATTTGCGACTGTTTGACAGCTTTAATACATGTGAGGAATGTCTGTTTCTTAGGCATTCCTCACATGTATTAAAGCTGTCAAACAGTCGCAAATCATGAGCACTGAGTGACGAAAACATAACACCCGAGCACGCTGAAGATACTCGGTGAGCACTCGAGCATGCTCGCCAAAAGGGTTAACAGAACATACTCGCTCATCACTACACAGAAATTATGGACATTGATGTAACAGCACTGTAATAATAGACACAGTTATGTCACAGTACAGGGTTAATAAACAATAATGTCACAGTGCAAGGATAATAAACACAGTGATGTCACAGTACAGGAATAATGGGCATCGTGATGTCACAGTACAGGAATAATGGACACCTTGATGTCACAGTGAAGGAATAATTGACAACATCATGTCACAGTACAGGATTAAAAGAAGTCGTGTCACAGTACAGGAATAATAAACGTCATGTCACAGTACAGGAATGATACTTAATAATGTCACAATACAGCAATAAAGGACACAGTGATGTCACAGTATAGTAATAATGGACACAGTGAAGTCACAGTAAAGGGATAATAAACATACTGATATTACAATACAACAATAATGGACACAGTGATGTCATAGTGCAGGAATAATGGACACAGTGATGTCACAGTACAGGAATAATGGACACTGTGATGTCACCGTACAAGAATAATATACACACTGATGTGACAATACAGGTATAATGGACGCAGTAATGTCACAGTACAGGAATAATGGATACAGTGATGCCACAGTACAGGAATAATGGACACTGTGATGCCACAGTACAAGAATAATGGACACTGTGATGCCACAGTACAGAGATAATACACACAGTGATGTCATAGTACAGGAATAATGGACACTGTGTTGTCACAGTACAGGAATAATGGACACCGTGATGTCACAGTACAGCAATAATGGACACTGTGATGTCACAGTACAGGAATATTGGACACTGTGATGCCACAGTACAGGAATAATGGACACCGTGATGTCACAGTACAAGAATAATGGACACTGTGATGTCACAGTAAAGTAATAATGGACACAGTGATGTCACAGTACAGGAATAATGACACAGTGATGCCACAGTAAAGTAATAATGGATACAGTGATGTCACAGTACAGGAATAATATACACACTGATATGACAATACAGGTATAATGGACACAGTAATGTCACAGTACAGGAATAATGGACACAGTGATGCCACAGTACAGGAATAATGGACACTGTGATGTCACAGTACAAGAATAATGACACAGAGATGTCACAGTACAGGAATAATGGATACAGTGATGCCACAGTACAGGAATAATGGACACTGTGATGCCACAGTACAAGAATAATGGACACAGTGATGCCACAGTACAGAGATAATGGACACTGTGATGTCATAGTACAGGAATAATGGACACGGTGATGTCACAGTACAGGAATAATGGACACTGTGATGTCACAGTAAAGTAATAATGGACACTGTGATGTCACCATACAGGATTAATATACACACTTATGTGACAATACAGGTATAATGGACGCAGTAATGTCACAGTACAGGAATAATGACACAGTGATGTCACAGTACAGGAATAATGGACACTGTGATGTCACAGTACAGGAATAATGGTCACTGTGATGTCACAGTAAAGTAATAATGGATACAGTGATGTCACAGTACAGGAATAATGGACACTGTGATGTCACAGTACAGGAATAATGGACACGGTGATGTCACAGTACAGGAATAATGGACACTGTGATGTCACAGTAAAGTAATAATGGTAACAGTGATGTCACCATACAGGAATAATATGCACACTGATCTGACAATACAGGTATAATGGACACATTAATGTCACAGTACAGGAATAATGACACAGTGATGTCACAGTACAGGAATAATGGACACGGTGATGTCACAGTACAGGAATAATGGACACTGTGATGTCACAGTAAAGTAATAATGGACACAGTGATGTCACAGTACAGGAATAATGGACACGGTGATGTCACAGTACAGGAATAATGGACACGGTGATGTCACAGTACAGGAATAATGACACAGTGATGTCACAGTACAGGAATAATAGACACAGTGATGTCACAGTACAGGAATAATGGACACCGTGATGTCACAGTACAGGAATAATGGACACAGTGATGTCACAGTACAGGAATAATGGACACTGTGATGTCACAGTAAAGTAATAATGGATACAGTGATGTCACCATACAGGAATAATATACACACTGATCTGACAATACAGGTATAATGGACACAGTGATGTCACAGTACAGGAATAATGGACACAGTGATGTCACAGTACAGGAATAATGGTCACTGTGATGTCACAGTACAGGAATAATAGACACAGTGATGTCACAGTACAGGAATAATAGACACTGTGATGTCACAGTACATGAATAATGGAAACTGTGATGTCACAGTACAGGAATAATGGACACAGTGATGTCACAGTACAGGAATAATGACACAGTGATGTCACAGTACAGGAATAATAGACACTGTGATGTCACAGTACAGGAATAATGGACACTGTGATGTCACAGTACAGGAATAATGGACACTGTGATGTCACAGTAAAGTAATAATTGTAACAGTGATGTCACCATACAGGAATAATATACACACTGATCTGACAATACAGGTATAATGGACACAGTGATGTCACAGTACAGGAATAATGGACACAGTGATGTCACAGTACAGGAATAATGGACACTGATGTCACAGTACAGGAATAATGGACACAGTGATGTCACAGTACAGGAATAATGACACAGTGATGTCACAGTACAGGAATAATAGACACTGTGATGTCACAATACAGGTATAATGGACACAGTGATGTCACAGTACAGGAATAATGGACACTGTGATGTCACAGTACAGGAATAATGGACACAGTGATGTCACAGTACAAGAATAATGGTCACTGTGATGTCACAGTACAGGAAGAATGGACACTGTGATGTCACAGTACAGGAATAATGGACACTGTGATGTCACAGTAAAGTAACAGTGATGTCACCATACAGGAATAATATACACACTGATCTGACAATACAGGTATAATGGACACAGTGATGTCACAGTACAGAAATAATGGACACAGTGATGTCACTGTACAGGAATAATGGTCACTGTGATGTCACAGTACAGGAATAATGGACACAGTGATGTCACAGTACAGGAATAATGATACAGTGATGTCACAGTACAGGAATAATGGACACTGTGATGTCACAGTAAAGTAATAATTGTAACAGTGATGTCACCATACAGGAATAATATACACACTGATCTGACAATACAGGTATAATGGACACAGTGATGTCACAGTACAGGAATAATGGACACAGTGATGTCACAGTACAGGAATAATGGTCACTGTGATGTCACAGTACAGGAATAATGGACACAGTGATGTCACAGTACAGGAATAATGACACAGTGATGTCACAGTACAGGAATAATAGACACTGTGATGTCACAATACAGGTATAATGGACACAGTGATGTCACAGTACAGGAATAATGGACACAGTGATGTCACAGTACAGGAATAATGGACACTGTGATGTCACAGTACAGGAATAATGGACACAGTGATGTCACAGTACAGGAATAATGGTCACTGTGATGTCACAGTACAGGAAGAATGGACACTGTGATGTCACAGTACAGGAATAATGGACACTGTGATGTCACAGTAAAATAATAATGGTAACAGTGATGTCACCATACAGGAATAATATACACACTGATCTGACAATACAGGTATAATGGACACAGTGATGTCACAGTACAGGAATAATGGACACAGTGATGTCACAGTACAGGAATAATGGTCACTGTGATGTCACAGTACAGGAATAATGGACACAGTGATGTCACAGTACAGGAATAATGGACACAGTGATGTCACAGTACAGGAATAATGGTCACTGTGATGTCACAGTACAGGAAGAATGGACACTGTGATGTCACAGTACAGGAATAATGGACACTGTGATGTCACAGTAAAGTAACAGTGATGTCACCATACAGGAATAATATACACACTGATCTGACAATACAGGTATAATGGACACAGTGATGTCACAGTACAGAAATAATGGACACAGTGATGTCACTGTACAGGAATAATGGTCACTGTGATGTCACAGTACAGGAATAATGGACACAGTGATGTCACAGTACAGGAATAATGATACAGTGATGTCACAGTACAGGAATAATGGACACTGTGATGTCACAGTAAAGTAATAATTGTAACAGTGATGTCACCATACAGGAATAATATACACACTGATCTGACAATACAGGTATAATGGACACAGTGATGTCACAGTACAGGAATAATGGACACAGTGATGTCACAGTACAGGAATAATGGACACAGTGATGTCACAGTACAGGAATAATGGTCACTGTGATGTCACAGTACAGGAATAATGGACACAGTGATGTCACAGTACAGGAATAATGACACAGTGATGTCACAGTACAGGAATAATAGACACTGTGATGTCACAATACAGGTATAATGGACACAGTGATGTCACAGTACAGGAATAATGGACACAGTGATGTCACAGTACAGGAATAATGGACACTGTGATGTCACAGTACAGGAATAATGGACACTGTGATGTCACAGTACAGGAATAATGGACACGGTGATGTCACAGTACAGGAATAATGACACAGAGATGTCACAGTACAGGAATAATGGACACAGTGATGTCGCAGTACAGGAATAATGGTCACTGTGATGTCACAGTAAAGTAATAATGGATACAGTGATGTCACAGTACAGGAATAATGGACACAGTGATATGTGGCAATACAGAAAAAGGACCCAGTGATGTGGGAGAGTCCAAACCTGAGTGAACTAAGTAATGCCTGATGTTTATACTTTGGAAACATATTTGCTGAGGATGGAAGTTGACACTTTTCAAATGTGATATATTTATTCTTACTTTCTGTTGGAACTGAAGTATATTCTGTCTGAGGGTCTGATTCCAGAAGCTGAATATGTGGTGGATTTATGCTTAATGCTTCAAATTAATGACTCCATTTACTATAATTTCTACTAATTTGTTCTGCTTCTTATCTTCTGCTTGAGCGACTGGATTTTCTGCCACATCAGTTCAAATTTTGATTTCTTTTCTTTAAATGTTGTCAGCACCTGCTGAGAGGAGCAGATTCACAGGATGCCGAAAATGAATCCCTGGACTTCCCCTGCATGTCATGGCACAAGGTGGAGCAATGGACATAGCGCTGATTTTACCTTGTTCTAGACACAATATTATCAACCTTTTATTACTGTAATAAATAGACTTCATAATGCCCAGTGTTGAGCATTTTATTTTATTATTTTATAATATTTTATAGTATTTTATTCTTCTTAAATGTTACCCTTGGGGGGTCAGTGCATCCTGGGAGCTGCTCTGTGATTAATTGTCTGTCTTGTATCTCTTGTGTATAACATGAATCCCTTTTATATATAAGCGTCTAAGCTTTGTTCTCTTTGGGTGTTTAGATGAAAGAGAGGCAGAATTGGTACCCAAACATAAAACAGGCTGATGTCCTTCTTTTGTGTCTTTAGTTGTCATGACGATGTTTTGATGGGTATCAACAGGTTCCTATGGCAACTAATTGAATGCAGAATTCACTAACAATGATATAGCTTTGATGCTGGAATATTACAGGTTTTTGTAACATGTTTATGTTTTGGAAGCACAAAATAACAGATGTTATATATTTTTGTGGCTTTTAACGGGAATGTGTAAAAAGAAAACGATCAATTGTTTTATCATGTCTGTATGTGAATTTATTTTTTTAAGATTTTTTTTTCCCTATCACTAACTATGTTAACTACTTCCAGACCACCCATAAACGGACAGATGGTCCACATTCTACTCTGCAGTGATGTTCTAAAACATCAATGCATAGTAGAGAAGCTACACACGATCGTCAAACACAGCCGAGCGCCCCACAGAGAAGGCACAGACGGTATATTACCATGTCTCCCTTCTCTATCACTATATACACAGCACTAAAGAAGTGCTGTGTATACAATACACTGGCATGTAACAGTTTAGCCACCCCTGGTCAAAATTACTGTTAAAAAATTACAAGTTGAAGGTGAAATGATCTTTAAAAGGTCTAAAGTTAAAGAAGATACATTCCCTTTGTATTTTAGGCAAAAAAAAAAAATATATATATATATATATATATATATATATATATATACATACAGTACAGACCAAAAGTTTGGACACACCTTCTCATTTAAAGATTTTTCTGTATTTTCATGCCTATGAAAATTGTACATTCACACTGAAGGCATCAAAACTATGAATTAACACATGTGGAATTATATACTTAACAAAAATCTGTGAAACAACTGAAAATATGTCTTATATTCTAGGTTCTTCAAAGTAGCCACCTTTTGCTTTGATGACTGCTTTGCACACTCTTGGCATTCTCTTGATGAGCTTCAAGAGGTAGTCACCGGAAATGGTCTTCCAACAGTCTTGAAGGAGCTCCTTGAGATGCTTAGCACTTGTTGGCCCTTTTGCCTTCACTTTGCAGTCCAGCTCACCCCAAACCATCTCGATTGGGTTCAGGTCTTGTGACTGTGGAGGCCAGGTCATCTGGCATAGCACCCATTCACTCTTCTTCTTGGTCAAATAGCCCTTACACAGCCTGGAGGTGTGTTTGGGGTCATTGTCCTGTTGAAAAATAAATGATGGTCCAACTAAACGCAAACCGGATGGAATAGCATGCCGCTGCAAGATGCTGTGGTAGCCATGCTGGTTAAGTATGCCTTCAATTTTGAATAAATCCCCAACAGTGTCACCAGCAAAGCACCCCCACACCATCACACCTCCTCCTCCATGCTTCACGGTGGGAACCAGGCATGTAGAGTCCATCCGTTCACCTTTTCTGCGTCGCACAAAGACACGGTGGTTGGAACCAAAGATCTCAAATTTGGACTCATCAGACCAAAGCACAGATTTCCACTGGTCTAATGTCCATTCCTTGTGTTCTTTAGCCCAAACAAGTCTCTTCTGCTTGTTGCCTGTCCTTAGCAGTGGTTTCCTAGCAGCTATTTTACCATGAAGGCCTGCTGCACAAAGTCTCCTCTTAACAGTTGTTGTAGAGATGTGTCTGCTGCTAGAACGCTGTGTGGCATTGACCTGGTCTCTAATCTGAGCTGCTGTTAACCTGCGATTTCTGAGGCTGGTGACTCGGATAAACTTACCCTCAGAAGCAGAGGTGACTCTTGGTCTTCCTTTCCTGTGGCGGTCCTCATGTGAGCCAGTTTCTCTTCAGCGCTTGATGGTTTTTGCAACTGCACTTGGGGACACTTTCAAAGTTTGCCCAATTTTTCGGACTGACTGACCTTCATTTCCTAAAGTATTGATGGCCACTTGTTTTTCTTTACTTAGCTGCTTTTTTCTTGCCATAATACAAATTCTAACAGTCTATTCACCAGACTTCTGCACAACACAACTGATGGTCCCAACCCCATTTATAAGGCAAGAAATCCCACTTATTAAACCTGACAGGGCACATCTGTGAAGTGAAAACCATTTCCGGTGACTACCTCTTGAAGCTCATCAAGAGAATGCCAAGAGTGTGCAAAGCAGTCATCAAAGCAAAAGGTGGCTACTTTGAAGAACCTAGAATATAAGACATATTTTCAGTTGTTTCACACTTTTTTGTTAAGTATATAATTCCACATGTGTCAATTCATAGTTTTGATGCCTTCAGTGTGAATGTACAATTTTCATAGTCATGAAAATACAGAAAAATCTTTAAATGAGAAGGTGTGTCCAAACTTTTGGTCTGTACTGTGTATATATATATATATATATATATATATATATATATACACTGTATATATTTTTATCTTTTACATTACAAAAATTACAAAAAGGAAAATGGGCCAATGCAAAAGTTTGGGCATCCTGCATGGTTAGTACCTAGTAGAACCCCCTTTTGAAAGTATCACAGCTCGTAAACGCTTTTTATAGTCAGCCAAGAGTCTTTCAATTCTTGTTTGAGAGATTTTCATCCATTCTACGTTGGAAGTGGGTAAAAAATAAAAAAAAGCCACTCCTAATCCAAGTTGTTGTTACTAGTCCCGTCCTCATCAAACAAAAAAAAAACTGTGACCAATGTATAAAAACAATTGTTACAAAAAGGTTAACAAAATTTAACTTGTATTTTATTGGTCTTTTCTATTTCCTTTATTTTCCTTTTCGTTCCTTTTATATTTCCTTTATTTTCACAGATATCAGCAAAAAAAAAATAGAAAAAGAAAGTATTAAACTAGCATAAAACTTAAGCCCCATGTATCCCAAACAGACATGCAAAAATTATTTGAATATCCAAAAAAGAAAAAATGTTATAGCTCTTTAATCCATACGTATGAAAAAAAAACTGGTGAGGAATGGGGGTAAATGACCCGTTTCTGAACTGGTTAAAAATTTTTTTGCAAGTTTCACACTGGCTACTAGGCTTATATTAGACTCCTACTTCCTGTTGGACACATGGTCATTAGCTGCAGTAGACTGGCTCAAACCCTAAACATGGAAGCCTTTTCTGAGCATGCTGTAAAAGGAATGGGAGGTAGTGAACTGTAACATCGCCTATTGGGGATGGTGTTATATTAGATTGTAATCTTGTCTGATGATAAGATTGCTGAAAAGTCTTCTGTACAGAACAGGAATAGTGATTCTAGTATGAGGTCTAGTGGCCAAATTTGCACGATTTCTGTTTTTTTTTTTTTTTTTTTAATATAATGTTATGGAATGTTGAATAAAAATACATTTAACATAAAGACACGATTTAAAAAGTAGGTCATTTCTGATTACACATTTCTTTTAAGTTACTTTGCCACACAAAAAAAGCTTGCTCCTATAAAAAGAGTGCCAAGGCTGAACCTAGCACAACAAAGAATGTTTTTCATTTTATTGTAAGGTGTCTATAAAAGTGCAGGGTATCATATATACAGTGGATTGCCTTTGGTGAACCTGTTACTGGATTTTAAGGCAATAAATTACCAGTATCTTATTATTCTGCTAGGGTTTACACATGTTCCTCTTAAAGCTGTCTGGTTTAGAATTTAGTCTAGAATGTAGAGTTGAGCAAATAAATTTGCAGGACCCTTGTTCAGCAGCCACATCAGTATTTCGTTGCCGCCAAATGGGAGCCCAGCGTACGCTCTTCTACCTCCTGGTAATCCCGGATTCTCTTTTGATTAGCCGATCTGGCGTCAAGTCATTGTTGTGGCGTGATACACACACGACGTCACCATAGGCCAGCTATTCAAAAGAGGAGCCAGAGATGCCGGCAATTTTCAGGACTCCCATCCTGTGGGCCATTTATATGGATACACCTAAATTAAATGGGAATGGTTGGTGATATCAACTTCCTGTTTGTGGCACATTATGTGTCAAGAGTGGGAGAAGAGGGTTGCATTGACAATCCAACACAATGGGCAGCACTTTGAACAAATTTTATAAGTGGTTATAAACTTGTAAAAAACTCATGAAAGAATAAAGTTACGTTAAAACCAAGCACACCATTGTTTTTCTTATGAAATTCTCAATGAGTTTGATGTGTCACATGACCCTCTTCCCATTGAAAAAAATAAAGTTGGATCCAAAATGGCCGACTTCAAAATGGCCACCATGGTCACCACCCATCTGGAAAAGTTTTCCCCCTCCCATATACTAATGTGCCACAAACAGGAAGTTGATATCACCAACCATTCCCATTTAATTTAGGTGTATCCATATAAATGGCCCACCCTGTATAATACAACATGCAATGTATCTAAATTATCAGTAAGGAGTCTAGCAGCATGTGGTGCATATACAGTGCACCTTGCTTCACTGAGCATGCGTAGGAGGCCTCTTGACTCTTTTCCAGTAATTTATTGTACATACGGTGCACATTGTATTATATGACTTGTTTTTTTTTACTCAAATAACTAATATAACAACATTTTGGTGGCTTAATCTAGCGATGGGTATTTTTTTTGTTAAAGAAAGCATCCAATATTACATCTTGTTTCACTGTGAATAATACCATTTTGTCATATTGCTAATATTTTCAGGGTTAAAGTACTGTATATCAAAGATATAGAATTATATTTCAAACCTAATGTAATGTGAACTTTGCTCTAAGTCTAAAATGGTGGCGGGAGGAAAGGGGAATAATGCTTCAATCATTATAATAAGTTTACGACTTTATTTGCCTTGGCAACAGCTCCCTGGTACTGGTCATTAAAGTTGAGTTTGCTGTTCACCAATACACCCAAGCCTTTTTTTAGAGACAGTTTTAACCACTATTTTACCATTTAGAAGATGATCATACATTTTGTTTCATGGCCTTAATGAATGACTTTACATTTATCATTGTTAATACTGAATTGTTTCTCGGCTAAAGCCTCCAGTTTCCACAAGTCCCTCAGTAGTCATAAAATATCTTCCTTTGTGTTTAGAATCTTCTTCTGTGAGTTTAGTATCATCTGCAAATATTGAATTTTTACTCTGTATGTCCTCCACAAAGGTCATTAATATATTAAAAAGAAGATGGCCCAATACTGACCCCTGTGGTACCCCAAAATTAACCAAATCACAGTGTGTACCATTAATAACCATAATATTTTATTACTATGTGAATTTGTGCAGTATACTATTTGACTTGTGTTGTGTTTTCCAGGTACTGTTTGCTCCAAGAATACAACACACTGTTCCTCTCATCTTTGCAAGGAAAATGTACCTTGTTTCGACTCAAAAGGCTGCGGGAGCTTATCTGATCCCTGTCTGTCAAATCCATGCCCCCTGAATGCCACGTGTCAGGTTACTCTCGATACAGAAACTTATGAGTGCCGCTGTCCTGCAGGATTCAAGGGAAGAAACTGTGAAATACCAATGAAAAGATGCTTTAGAAATCTGTGTAGACATGGAGGACAGTGTTACATAACTGACAGAGGATCCACATGCTTTTGTGCTATAGGCTACAAGGGGAAATTTTGTGAGACTTCGGAAGATGAGTGCCTTTGGAACCCATGCCAAAATGGTGCTGTCTGTAGGGAAAGGGGGAATGGACAAGCATGTTACTGTGTTCCTGGATTTCAGGGTGCTTTATGTGATATTGAAGTCAATGAATGTATTTCCCAACCTTGCCAACATGGAGGTACTTGTTTAAACCAAATTGGGAGTTACAGCTGTGTATGTCCACCAGAGTATACAGGTATTAACTCTTGCTTCTACTACTCTTATGTTAAATATTGTACTCAAATCAGTCCTATCGACTTCACTAACCAACCAACCTGATCATATTTATGTGCAAAGGTTTAGACATGATGGACATATGTCATCATCTGCATATTTTCACTTACTTGTTCACAAAAAATAATATCTGAATAACAGGTGCAGTGTTACTTTTATAACTTACTGCTTTTTTTTTACTGCTTCCTTTTTTTATGACGCTTTGTTTGAGAATCCTGGTGCATGCTGGGATACTCAAACAAAGCGTCATCAGGGGCAGAGGCTGCCACAGTGATTACAGCCTCTGCCCCCTCCCTTTAACTATGCATCATTAGTGATGCTCGTTTCAGGGGCTGCGCTAGTCACTGCGCAATATGCACAATCTCATTGCGCTCTCTGTTGCCAGCTCAGATCAGCAGTAACGAGCTGGCACCAGAGCGCACTGTTAGTGTGTGCTCTAAGACTACCTGGTGTGCTGGTGTGCAGAGACAAGCGCCACCCACTCAAGTGATGCCACTGGTCTCTGCACTCCAGGTAGTCTTAGAACATACACTAACTCTCGTTAACTAACTAGTTCTGATGCTGCCTCGTTACTGCTGATCTGAGCCAGCAACAGAGAACGCACTGTCATTGTGCGCATCACATAGTGCACATTGCGTAGGGACTAGCCCACCCACTGAAACGAGCATTACTGATGACGCTTCGTTTCAGGGAGGGAGCAGAGGCTGCCTTAGCATCAATTCACACAATTTTTATATATAGTATAGTAAATTAATTTCAAAAGATAACAAAAAAAACCATATACCTATATAGACTTTAGACGTTAGGAGTTTACAAATTGTGTGATTTTGTCTGATTTAAGTAATATTAACCAACACCTTCGAAGCCACTAAATTTCTAAATTTACTGTGACCTGTCCGGCAAATTGTGTTAGGCTGTGAGCAAAGGTCAGCTGTCATTGTGTTCTGTGTGACTGACACCCCAGGTCTTCTAGAAAGGCTTGGCAACCTTCACATTTAATTTTCACCCTTGCACACAGTCTACTAAAATGTAATTCGCAAACACAAGGAGACAAGCAATATGGGGGATAGAGTGATCTGGAATTTATAATGAATATTGCTGTAACATACCTGGCGGCGTCCTTGCATGGTGGTCCATCTCCCACTGTGCAAGAGGGCGCACTTGATCTCCTGTCCAGAATGTCTCTCTGGCTTCCCTCCATGCTGTCTGTTTGTGTCTGTTTCTGCTGCTTAAGGGCGGCGCCCGATCACTTCCTGCCTTTTGTACCTGCTGTGGGTCACACCCCTTGTGCGTCCTCAGCCTATTGCTGTCTGTCACTTGGTATATAGCTCAGCAGCTCCCTTCTATCCCTGCCTGAGCATAGTGTTTCCTTCAGTGTGTGCTTGCACTCTGAAGGTGCCAGGTCCCGTCTCTTGTCTCCTGCTTTTTGTATCAGTTCCCGTGTCTGAACTGAGTCCTGTATGTCTCCTGCTTTGCGGTATCAGCTCCCGTGTCTGAACTGTAGCCTGTTCCTCCTGCCTTCTAGGGGCCGATTACCTAGACCCGTTCCTGTATCTTGTCTGACCTGTCTGAACTCGCTCCTAGCCTGTTCCTCTCGCCTTCTAGTGGCCGATTTCCTAGACCCGCTCCTGTGTCTGGTCTGTCCTGTCTGAACACGCTCCTTGCCTGTTCGTTCCGCCTCTCTGGGGGCCGTATTCCCAGACCCGCTCCTGTATCCCTCTGCAGTGTCGGTCTCCTCCGTACACTCAGTTCCAGTCTGAACTCTCTCCTGTCCTTTACCTGTTTTGCCTCTATGTCCGTTCCCTTCCTTTTTCTGCAGAGTCTGAACTCGTACCTAACTCCTGCTTGTTGTCTCTGCAAGTACTGTGTGAGTATCTGGCTCTGTCTTTCCCTTCCTGTCTGTTCCGTGTGAACAGAGCCCTGTCCTCCCTGCTCTGCCTTGTCTGCACTCTAGCTGTGCTTGCCTGTAACCCTCTGCCTGTATTGTTCCTGAGTCCCGGTGTGTACTGGGTCCTATCCCGCCTGTGTTCCTACCTGCTAGTGCCTCCCTGTCTGCACTCTAGCTGTGCTTGCCTTTACCCCCCTGCCTGCATACCCGCCTGCCTGCATACCAGTCGTGCCTGCCTATACCCACCAGTCTGTGTGCCAGCCTACCAGCCTGTTCCTGTATTCCCCTGTGTGGGTCAACAGCCGTGTCCGGGGTCTGTCCTGGAGTAGCACCTGGTCCCTCTGCTCGGTTCCTCCTTGGTGCACTGGCGTCGTATGCCATCGTGCGACCCTGGTCGGATCGGGTGAATACTTAGTCACGCCCCTCCAGGCATTCACTCTCCGGCACGGTCCAGTGGAATCACTACCAATCACACGCACACGCCGCTTAGCCCGGGCGTGTGCATAACAGCATGCTCAGGCCATGGTTCCCGTTGAGCCCCACGGCCTTCGCTCTTTGAGAAGTTTTTCCAGCGAATACATGCATTAAAATAAAATAAATAAATTTTTTCCCCCCTTTAGCTGAGTTCCAGGCGAATTACGCACCCGTCCAGATGGATCTATCAGCCCTCGTTCCTGCGGATCCGCCACGTTACTATGGGGATCCAAGACAGTGTCGTGCATTTGTGGAGCAATGCATGCTACACTTTAAGGCCTACCCTCTCTATTTTCCTTCCGATTGGGCTAAAGTGGCCTTTATGATTGACTACCTAGCGGGTGATGCCTTGAAATGGGTCACCCCCCTATGGGAAGCATGGGATCCTGTCATCCTTGACCTGCAGGCCTTCCTGGTGGCCTTTCGTATGGTCTTCGAGGACCCTAACTCTGAAGCCCCTGCTGAAGCTTCACTTCCCAATATCCCGGAGCAGCCCCGACGGGTAATGTGTGTGGGTAGCGCAATAGTCCTCCAGCCCAATGAGACTACTGCCCACCCAGAATCCTCACAGGGTGACTACGCTTTCCGGAATACTTCTCTCAACCTCAAGAGGCAGTCCAGACGTGCTAGACTTAGAGGCAAGCCGTCACGCCAGGGTCTGTCCTCCCTGAGACCTCCTGACCCCAACCTTGAAGTCCCTACTGAAGCTTCATCTCCCTGTATCCCGGAGAAACCCCAATGGGTAATGTGCGTGGGTAGTGCACCAGTTCTCCTGGCCGAAGAGACTCCTGCCCATCCAGACTCCACACAGGAGAACTTCCTGCACCCGGCATCAGATGCTTCTTTCTCTTTAACCGGTGTGCATGTCCAAGGATGCTCCAAAGCTGTGGTTACCTCAGAGTCTGTGCACCTCTACTACCTGGCGGAGGATCCCCTGTTGCCTCCTGAACCCTCCGGGATACCACTCGATGACAAATGGAGAGAGACTTCTCTACACCCGGTACTCAATACTTTGTCCGCTTCGTCCTGTGAGCCTGACAATGGGTACCCCAAAGTGGTAGTTACCTCCGAGTCTCTACACCCCTCCGACCAGGCGGAGGATCTCCAGTTGTCTCCTGAACCCTTCGGGGTGCTACCTGGTAGCGAAAGGACAGAGACTCTCCTATACTCTGTACCTGATACCTCGCTCGCTTCGTCCAGTGAGTCCAACCTAGTGTACTCCGAAGCAGAGGTTACTCCTGAGTCTCTACACCCCTCCGACCAGGCGGAGGACCTCCAGTTGTGTTCAGAATCCTTCGGGGTGCCACCTGGTGGTGAATGGACAGAGACTTTCCTATATCCTGGATCTGATACCTCGCTTGCTTCGTCCAGTGAGTCCGACCTAGTGTACTCTGAAGCAGAGGTTACCCGTGAGTCTCTACACCCCTCTGACCAGGCGGAGGACCGCCAGCTGTCTCCAGAACCCTTCGGGGTGCCACCTGGTGGTGAATGGACAGAGACTTTCCTATACTCGGTACCCGATACCTCGCCTGCTTCCTCCAGTGAGTCCGACCTAGTGTACTCTGAAGCAGTTGTTTTCTCTGAGCCTCTGCACTCTTCTGACCCGGCGGAGGACCTCCAGTTGTTTCCTGAATCCTCCGGGATACCACCAGATAACAAAGAGACAGTGACTTTTCCTCATTATGTACGTGATAACCCGTCTATTTCTTCCTGTGAGCTTGACAAGATGTACCTCGAAGCAGAGATTACCCTTAAGTCTCTGTCCCCCTCCAACCCAGTGAACGACTGGCCCTCGAATTCCCTGCGGAAGATTCTGGCAGGCCTGAAGAAGAGGGGGCGTAAGGGGGGAGGTACTGTAACATACCTGGCGGCGTCCTTGCATGGTGGTCCATCTCCCACTGTGCAAGAGGGCGCACTTGATCTCCTGTCCAGAATGTCTCTCTGGCTTCCCTCCATGCTGTCTGTTTGTGTCTGTTTCTGCTGCTTAAGGGCGGCGCCCGATCACTTCCTGCCTTTTGTACCTGCTGTGGGTCACACCCCTTGTGCGTCCTCAGCCTATTGCTGTCTGTCACTTGGTATATAGCTCAGCAGCTCCCTTCTATCCCTGCCTGAGCATAGTGTTTCCTTCAGTGTGTGCTTGCACTCTGAAGGTGCCAGGTCCCGTCTCTTGTCTCCTGCTTTTTGTATCAGTTCCCGTGTCTGAACTGAGTCCTGTATGTCTCCTGCTTTGCGGTATCAGCTCCCGTGTCTGAACTGTAGCCTGTTCCTCCTGCCTTCTAGGGGCCGATTACCTAGACCCGTTCCTGTATCTTGTCTGACCTGTCTGAACTCGCTCCTAGCCTGTTCCTCTCGCCTTCTAGTGGCCGATTTCATAGACCCGCTCCTGTGTCTGGTCTGTCCTGTCTGAACACGCTCCTTGCCTGTTCGTTCCGCCTCTCTGGGGGCCGTATTCCCAGACCCGCTCCTGTATCCCTCTGCAGTGTCGGTCTCCTCCGTACACTCAGTTCCAGTCTGAACTCTCTCCTGTCCTTTACCTGTTTTGCCTCTATGTCCGTTCCCTTCCTTTTTCTGCAGAGTCTGAACTCGTACCTAACTCCTGCTTGTTGTCTCTGCAAGTACTGTGTGAGTATCTGGCTCTGTCTTTCCCTTCCTGTCTGTTCCGTGTGAACAGAGCCCTGTCCTCCCTGCTCTGCCTTGTCTGCACTCTAGCTGTGCTTGCCTGTAACCCTCTGCCTGTATTGTTCCTGAGTCCCGGTGTGTACTGGGTCCTATCCCGCCTGTGTTCCTACCTGCTAGTGCCTCCCTGTCTGCACTCTAGCTGTGCTTGCCTTTACCCCCCTGCCTGCATACCCGCCTGCCTGCATACCAGTCGTGCCTGCCTATACCCACCAGTCTGTGTGCCAGCCTACCAGCCTGTTCCTGTATTCCCCTGTGTGGGTCAACAGCCGTGTCCGGGGTCTGTCCTGGAGTAGCACCTGGTCCCTCTGCTCGGTTCCTCCTTGGTGCACTGGCGTCGTATGCCGTCGTGCGACCCTGGTCGGATCGGGTGAATACTTAGTCACGCCCCTCCAGGCATTCACTCTCCGGCACGGTCCAGTGGAATCACTACCAATCACACGCACACGCCGCTTAGCCCGGGCGTGTGCATAACAATTGCATTATACTGTACATAATATGCTGCACTTCTTACCTTTACCTTGTTCTCATGTCACCCACTTATGTCAGAAATACTGATTCTAACATCCTTTGTTACAAAAAGGAGTGTAAAAAATATTTATATAATGTTATTTATAAAGAAGTTTGCGTTTCATGCACAAGCATATAGTGTATAAATATAGCAGTAAAATTGGTTGTTAAAGAGGACCTTTCACCAAATTTTTCATGTTAAAATGGGCATACAATTTCAGAAATGGCTTCCAGGAAAGCTGTACCTGACCGCCGACACCGGGCTCGCAGCATCGCACTTCTGATGCTGTCGCCGGGTTCCTGACGGAGGGACCCTGCTTTCTGCGATCCCACTCCACCACCACCGCAATTCCCCAATAAGTTACATTTGGACCAAAAGACGCACCTTCCATTTTCCTCTCAGATTTGGGGGGAAAAAATGTGTCTTATGGTTCGAAAAATACGGTACTTCTTCTGCCTGTATGCGTTGCCCAATCATAAGCAGGCAGAAACATATCGACCTTATCTGAAAGGTGTGAGTCATCTGTGCTCTATACCCCGGACTTTCTAATCATGCAGGAGGTTAGACTAAGAGATCAGCTCTGTATCCTTACATCTCACACATGGCTAAACCTAAGCTATTGCGAGGGCGTGTTCTTTTCTGCTGTGTTGCTGCCTGCTTATGATTGGTCAGCATCATACAGGGAGAAGAAGTACACATCCCCAGTGAAAAGTAACTAATAACACCTACGCAGACTAAAAACAAAGTTAACTCATTATGTGGCAAAGCTTTGATTGCTAATATCTCCACAACGGAGAGGTGAAATAAAATAACAACAAAACGTTTCATGCCACTCTGCAGCCACTATTACTTCATGTGTCCGTTTCAACATGAAACATTTTGTAAAAGGTTCTCTTTAAAGAGTTTTTATAAGATATGACATTAGAAAAATATGGAAACTGCACTACTTCAGTAAATGAGGATCTGTTGGAATGTTGCACACATGCCACAAGCAAAGGTGACCCGATTTCTAGCAGATTAATAAACATACCTGCCCTATCACTTATCCTATAAAAATGCATGATTTTGTGGTCTCATCCCCTATTCTAACCCTACAACAAATAAAGATGCTTTTGGTGTATATAACAGTCAAATAAATCCAGGACCTGTCCCAATTCTCATGCTCTGTAACTTAGCAACAACACTTTTTAAGTGGGCATTGCTTCATCAACATACTACCAGCACTAAAGGTGCTGTAATGCCATTTCGTGCACTTCTCTTAATCCACTGGACTTGCAATTGCCAAAATAGCTTGCCTGCCCCAAACTGAAAGTTCACCTCTCTGTTGTTACTTGCATGTAGTTTGACATAAAGTAGAGCAGAAGTAAAGAGGCAAATACTCGCACCCCACTTCCTGTAATTCGTCTTCCATTCTTGCTGCTAGAGACAAGTTACAGGAGACACCTAGTGGTCAGCACTTAGGAGGTTTTTTTGAAGTTATAACAACAGAATTTTTAATTAAAGAGATTTGCAGATATATTATGTTTCAATTTTTTTCAATTTTGTCTGAAAATACAGAAAGAGTTGATTGTAATGGCAATTCTTGTTAGAGGGGTTGTCCAGGACTATCCTTAGGAAAAGTCATCAATGTCTGATCAGTGGGGGTGAGACACCCCCCACCCCCAGATCAGTTGTTCCCAGTGTCGGTGACCAGAACTGCTCAGTTGTGGAGCTGCACAGCACAGCTCTGTAGACTGTATAGTGGCCGCGGCTGGGTACTGCACATCTACTCACTATTCAAATCAATAGGGGGTGAATAGGAAGTATCAGGTCATGGCCACTATTCTATTGATGGAGCTGTACTGTGCACCGACACCGAAAATGGGGGTGCAGGATCCACCGATCAGACATTAATGACCTATCCTAAAGATAGGCCATAAATGTTAAAGTCCCGGACAAACCCTTTAAGACTGATAATTAACAGTTATAAAGTTTTGCCTACAAATGTCATAAACTAAATTTTCTTCTAGGCCGAGATTGTGAGATGGAGTATAATGGGTGCACATCAGAGCCTTGTCTGAACGGTGCCACATGCCTCAACACTTCGGGATCTTTCTCTTGTGAATGTGTTGAAGGATTCAATGGGGACCTTTGTGATGTGAACATAAATGAATGTGCTAGCGCTCCATGCCTTAATGGTGGTCATTGTGAGGATAAGGTTGGTCGGTGAGTAGTGGCTCACAATACATGACCATTCATTATACTTTGATGTCGGCAGAGTTTCATGTTTTGTTTTGCTGTTTTTCAGGTATATATGTGACTGCAGTATGGTGGGATTTACTGGTCTGAACTGTGAGACCCCTGCACTTCTGTGCTCGTCACAGCCATGTCAGAACGGTGCCACCTGCTTGGAGGATTCTGTGGGCTTCCGATGTCTCTGCTGGCCGGGTACCTTTTTATTTTGAAACAGCTACACACTAAAGCAGTGACTTTTAGAATTGTCTGGGAACACTTTTTTTTTATTAAATGCACTTTTGGAATTTTCTAAAATGAAATATTAAGGCATAGTGCATCAGTGAACTGAATACTAAAGCATTTGACTGTATGCTGTAAATTTAGGTAGTCACACATGCCATGTTCTTCATTTTTATAGGGGCTTAGTGCTTATCATAGCTATTACCCAACAGTAAAAATGGCAAAATATAAAAATAGTATACATGTTACAATGTGGCTTTATTAAATCGTATCCCTGTTACTGCCTCTTTTTGGCCTACCCATCACTGTGAGTTCCCCAATACTTGTACAAATGGATCATTTCTCAGCTTGTCTTTAAACTGAACATATCCATAGATGTATGGCAAGAAATGTCCGTCACTTACAGGTCCCATGTTAAAAAAAGTATTTGCCTAATGTAAATGTTTTTACTGAATGCCAAGAAATGGTATAGAATTGGTTTAATAAATTGTATGACCTAATGCAATTTAAAAAATATAAAGGGAGGGCAGATATGTACATGGATCTAATTATTATTATTATTATTTATTATTATAGCGCCATTTATTCCATGGCGCTTTACATGTGATAGGGATATACATAACAAAAGCATTTACATAATCTTAACAAAACGAGTCAGCGACTGGTACAGGAGGAGCGAGGACCCTGCCCGCGAGGGCTCACAGTCTACGAGGGATGGGTGAGGATACAGTAGGTGAGGGTAGAGCTGGTCGTGCAGTGGTGTTTACTGCAGGTTGTAGGCTTGTCGGAAGAGGTGTGTCTTCAGGTTCCTTTTGAAGGTTTCCACGGTCGGCGAGAGTCTGATATGTTGGGGTAGAGAGTTCCAGAGTAGGGGGGAAGCACGGGAGAAATCTTGTATACGATTGTGGGAGGAGGAGATAAGAGGGGAGTAGAGCAGGAGATCTTGTGAGGATCGGAGGTTGCGTGCAGGTAAGTACCGGGAGACTAGGTCACAGATGTATGGGGGAGACAGGTTGTGGATGGCTTTGTATGCCATGGTTAGAGTTTTGAACTGAATTCTCTGGGCAATAGGGAGCCAGTGAAGGGATTGACAGAGAGGAGAGGCCGGGGAATAGCGGGGGGACAGGTGGATTAGTCGAGCAGCAGAGTTTAGGATAGATTGGAGAGGTGCAAGAGTGTTGGAAGGGATGCCACGGAGCAGGAGGTTGCAGTAGTCGAGGCGGGATATGATGAGGGCATGCACTAGTGTTTTTGCAGAGTCTTTGCTGAGAAATGCACGGATCCGGGAGATGTTTTTGAGTTGGAGTCGGCAGGAGGTGGAAAGGGCTTGAATATGTGGCTTGAAGGAGAGATCAGAGTCCAGGGTTACCCCAAGGCAGCGAGCTTGTGGGACTGGGGAGAGTGAACAGCCATTGACGTTGATGGATAGGTCGGATGGGGGATGTGAATGAGAGGGTGGAAAGATGATGAACTCTGTTTTATCCATGTTGAGTTTTAGAAACCTGTCGGAGAAGAAGGATGAGATGGCGGTCAGACATTGTGGGATTCTGGTTAGTAGGGAGGAGATATCGGGTCCAGAGAGGTAGATCTGTGTGTCGTCAGCATAGAGGTGATACTGAAAGCCGTGAGACTCTATGAGCTGTCCCAGGCCAAAGGTGTAGATGGAGAAGAGCAGGGGTCCTAGAACTGAACCTTGGGGGACACCGACAGATAGGGGGCGAGATGAGGAGGTGGTGCGTGAGTGGGAGACGCTGAATGTCCTGTCTGTTAAGTATGAGGAGATCCAAGATAGAGCCAAGTCCGTGATGCCAAGAGATGAGAGAATCTGGAGTAAGAGGGAATGGTCCACTGTGTCAAAGGCAGATGACAGGTCCAGAAGGAGGAGGATGGAGTAGTGTCGCTTGGATTTGGCATTTAGTAGGTCGTTGGTGACTTTGGTCAGGGCAGTTTCAGTCGAGTGATGCGGTCGGAAGCCAGATTGTAGACGGTCGAAGAGGGAGCAGGAGGAGAGGTGGGAGGACAGTTCAAGGTGGACATGTTGTTCTAGAAGTTTTGAGGCAAAGGGGAGAAGTGATATGGGGCGGTAGCTGGTCAGAGAGGAAGGGTCAAGGGAGGGCTTTTTGAGGATGGGTGTGATTGCGGCATGTTTGAAACATGAGGGGAAGACTCCGGTTGTTAGTGACAGATTGAAGAGGTGGGTTAGGGTTGGGATGAAGACTGAGGTGAGGTTAGTGATGAGGTGGGATGGGATTGGGTCAAGTTCGCAGGTGGTGAGGTGTGATTTGGAGAGTAAAGAGGAGACTTGACCTTCTGTAATGGTGGAGAAGTGGGGTTTGGAGGAGGAGGGTTGAGTAGATATGAGGAGGGGTTGTGTGGACTTTAGGCCAAAGTTTTGTCTGATGGTGTCAATCTTCTGTTTGAAGAATGAGGCAAAGTCGTCGGCTGAGATGAGAGAAGAGGGAGGAGGTGCTGGGGGACGAAGGAGAGAGTTGAAAGTGTTAAATAGCTGTTTAGGGTTGTGAGATAGGGAGGATATGAGAGATGAGAAGTAGGTTTGTTTTGCTGTAGTGAGTGCGGACTTGAAATTAGTGAGGGATTGCTTGAATGCGATGAAGTGCTCGATGGAGTGAGACCTTTTCCATCTCCGCTCCGCAACCCTGGAGGCCCGGCGCAGTTCTTTGGTAAGTTTAGTGTGCCAGGGTTGCCTGTTGAATGTGCGAGGTGTGGTGTGTGTGAGAGGGGCGATCGAGTCTAGAGCTGCAGCTATTGTGGTGTTATATGAAGCAGCAGCAACGTCTGCATCGTGCAAGGAATTTATGTCTGTGAGAGGAAGGAGGGATTCAGAGAGAGAGTGTAGGTCAAGGTGTTTGAGATTTCTGCGAGGGTGTGTGAGTTTGTGGAGTGGGGATTGTGCACCCGGAGAGGAGAGGGTAGAGAATGTGAGGAGGTTATGGTCAGAGAGAGGGAGTGGTGAGTTAGAGAGGTTAGATAGGGAACAGAGGCGGGTGAAGATGAGGTCCAGTGTGTGGCCATCTTTGTGGGTGGGTGTGGAAGATCATTGAGTGAGTCCAAAGGAGGAAGTGAGGGATAGGAGCTTAGAGACAGACGAGTGGGGAGTGTCAATGGGGATGTTGAAGTCACCCATTATGATAGTGGGGATGTCAGTGGAAAGGAAGTGAAGCAGCCAGGTAGTGAAATGGTCTAAGAAGGTGGTGGCTTGCCCTGGGGGTCGGTAAACGACGGCCAGTTGGAGGTTGGAGGGGGAATAGATGCGCACACAGTGCACCTCAAAAGAGGGGAGTGTAACGGAGGGTGGCAGTGGGATTTTGGTGAAAGCGCAGAGTTCTGATAGGAGGAAACCTACGCCTCCACCATGTTTGCCATTGGGGCGGGGGGGGTGGGAAACGTGGAATCCGCCATATGAAAGGGCAGCTGGGGAGGCTGTGTCAGAGGGGGTGAGCCAGGTTTCGGTGATGGCGAGGAAGGAGAGTTTGTTTGTAATGAAAAGATCGTGGATGAAGGAAAGTTTGTTGCAGACAGAGCGAGCGTTCCATAGAGCTCCTGTTAGTATAGCTGAGGAGGTGGGTATTAGTTGGATGGGTATGAGGTTAGAAGGGTTGCGACAGTTTGAGGAAGGTCGTGGATAGGAGGTAGAAGTGACTGTGGGGATATGGCGAGGAGGACCAGGATTTGGAGAGATATCTCCAGCAGTGAGGAGGAGCAGAGAAAGTGTTAGCAGGTGGGAGTAAGAGAGAGCATGAGGTGGCTGTCTGTGTTTGGAGATCCAGGATTGAATGTTGAGGAATAATTCGGAGGAGTAGGTGAGGTGAGTGGGGAGGATGGAGGGAGAGATGATGAGTTTCTTACTTGGTGTAGGGATTTGAGGGGTTATTCGAAAGTGGAGGACTATAGAGGAAAAAGTGAGAGCTAACAGAAACATAGTTAAAGGAGAGTAAGTGGTCAAAGTGTTTGCTACCTGACTCCTGCCCTGACTAACTGCCTCTGAAATAACTGCCACTTATCTCCGAAGCCACTTTGCACAAGAAGACGCGTGCACACCCCTTACAGAGAGTCTAAATATATAGGCCACATTAAACTATATCAGGTGTAGGGCATTGTGGGAACGGCTTGTGGATAAATTAACAGCTGGTCATTTCAACAGGAGATGGCTGGGTGATCAAAGACAGAGCCAGGACGCAAGTCTCTGCAGTTTAACACCTCTAAAAATCAGATAAGGTATATAGTGGGGAAAGAAGAAACATATGTGAATATTGATTGGAGTGGGACAGATGAAGCAGGGGAATTATGCAGAGCATGTACCAGAGAGACGGGTCAGCAGAGCATTAGCAGACAGCATACATAGGAGCAGGGGAATTATGCAGAGCATGTACCTGTGGAAAGAGAAGAAGAAGAATCTATAATAAGGTCTATAACCTGCTCTGAGTCCATACTTCTCTATTCTCCTGATTTTTGATTGATTATCTAGTTGATACATGTTTTTTTGCATGATGTATCATCAAGACACCTACTGGATGTGTATTCTATGTACTAAAAGGCAAGGGTCCTCAGACCCTATGCATATACTTATGAGAATCTGAAATAACTTTACTATTATTACAGGCTACACAGGCGCTTTATGTGAGATCCATATCCCAATGTGCAACAGCCAGCTTTGTATGTATGGTGCAGAGTGCATAGAACTGACATGGTTCAATATGTCTCAAGGAGAAGGTAACACTCAAGATGAATCCAAGAGTTACATCTGTAAATGTGGGAGTGGACTCATTGGTATGTATCTAAGCCTATCTAATGATGACAAAAAATGTAACTTTACTGAAAGAGTAATATATGCAGATATGGTTGGGAAAAAATGCACTAAACAAATGTAAACATTCTTTGTACTCCTCTCCTGATATAAAAATAAAAAGATATTAATATAGGGGCAGATTAAATGAACCATGGAATCTTTTATATGAGAACAATCTTCTTTGTTTCCTAAAAAAATGTATACATGAAATCTTTTAGGTACACTTGTACTAGCACATAGTTTTTGAAGGAACTTGGTAGGGAGGTTGTGCTAAACATCATGGGGAACTAACCACAGATCTTCTGTGGATGTAGGCTTGCACAAATCCTTCTGTATCTTCATGTAATCCTCAATAGGCTCAATGATTTTGACGTCGGGGCTCTGTGGAGGGCATATAATCACTTCCAGGACTCCTTGTTCTTCTTTACGCCAAGGATAGTTCTGTTATGTTCTGCAACATGTACTAAGGAAAGATAGGGGAAAGCTGTCCCTACAGTAAGACTAAGCTGAATCCCTACGATGTAGCGGGCTGCCTGTTCCTAGTGAACAGACCCGCCTTAGTCCTCGGCTAGTCTGAACGAAGACCTATAGAATTAAGGGAGGGGTCCCTAAAAGAACTAAGGACTGGGACAAAAAAGGGACACCTCCTAAACAGTACTTGTTGCAGAGCACAAAAAGACAAACTGACATAAAGTACTAGAGGTCCCAGAGGACCAAGCGAACTTGACAGAGAAAGGCACAGAAGCACCAGGCTAGAGAAACAGTCAAACACTGAAGTCCAGCACAGCCAGAAGGGCGAAGCTGGAATATAAAGGCAGATGGTCACATGACCGCAAACCACAAGATAGAAAAAACAAACAGGAGGGTTCTAACAAGTTCTTAATTACATTGGCTTTATGTTTGTTATCATTGTCCTGCTGTAAAATAAAATTGAAGCCAATCAGGCAACTCCCTGATGGTATTGCAAATAGTTAACAAGGTTGCAAAAAACATGTTGCGAAAAAAAAGATGCACATTAACTGCCAAAAAATTTAGAAAAATCAAACGTGAAGCGACCAAGAAGCCAATATCCTCAGGTCCTGTCATATTCCCGAACTGCAAACTGCACCCTCCCTGGAGGGCCCAGAAGTACAAGATGTTCAGTGCTCAGAAACACGGCCAAGGTAAGGTAGGCTGAAACCCGACCACTTCTTGTTCAGTGGTGGTCAGGTTTCAGCCTTTCTTGCCTTGGCCATGTCTCTGAGCACTGAACAAATTGAACTTCTGCGTTTTTCGGGGAGGTTGCAGTTCTGGGATATGACAGCACTGAAGGTAATGACTTCCTGGTCACTTCACTATTGATTCTTCTCTTTGACAGTTAATGTTCATGTTTTTTTCTCAATTCGTTTTTTGCGACCCTGTTGACTATTTGCAACAAAATGTTTGATGGTTCTGTGGTCACAGCTTAATATCTTAGTGTAGCACCCTGAGGATTCGGCTGCTACAGGGGTATTGCACCTCAACCCAGAGGTGTGATATTCCACTCCCGGGTAAGGATGGAGTGTGGAACTGAGCTCAGAAAGCTGCATGCACTACACACATCCCATTTCCGGAGGGCAGACCAACGGTACTCCCACTTAGAAATGTGCAGGTACGATCGAGTCTGTCCTTGGCTGGAGTGGGAGGGGGGTGGACCATCCCAGTAGTGTAGGGGCAGATAGGGGGAGCAGTCTGGGTAAAGCTAGGAGCTCATTGGGTGCTGGTCACCTGAGCTCACACATAGAGGGAGTATATAAGGTGGGAACCATCTAAGATCAGGGTCAGTCAGTCAGTCAGTCTGTGAGAAGTCAGCCTGTTGTAGTGAAGACTTTGCAGAGCAGTGGAAGAAAGCAGAGGAGCAGAGCAGCCCCAGGCCCAGAGTGAGAGAGGAGAGAACGAAAGACCCAGAGGGGGAGAAAGAAGGAACTCTGAGAACCCAAATACAATCACAGGGTGAAGAGTTGGCAACAGGGTACCGGATCCCAAACTGGTGGGGGCTACAGCATACCTCAGCCAGAGACCGGAGGCCGTGGGCAGCATCTGCCACGGCCACCCACTAAATCCACCCGGAAGGCAGACCACGCATAGGGTCAGGGAACCCAGAGGCAAGGGTTCGCCAACAAGAGGCCCGAGGGAGCCGGACATAGGTGGATCCCTGGTGGGGAAGGCCAGAGACGAGGACAGGACAGAAAGGGAGCTCAGAACCACGCTCCAGAACTACTTGGGGGTTGGCCGAGTCCAGGACCTGGTGGACACAGCGCGGCTCGGGTGGTCACTCAAGGCCGGAGTGACCGGTACAAGAACAGCAGTAAGTAAAGAACCCTGAACTGCACAACCCGACTCTGACTCTCATTACCATCTTCCCTGCACTTCCACAACCACCATCCTCTGCACCTGACCCCCTGAGGCTATACCCTTCCCGTTGGGGGTTATACCACCTAAGCTGCACAAACACCATCAGCCTCAGCGGACCCTGCTGCAGCGGCGGTCGAAGTGACCGCAATTCAACGGGTGGCGTAGTCGACATAAAGAACTTTAGTAACATCAGTAAGGACTGCCACACACTGAGCTTGACACCCTGGGCACGGACCGGGTCACAGCCACTCGGAGACTACAACCCCCATCTGATCCGGCTCCGGGTATCCCCAACAACACTGGCCCAGGGGGCGCGTCAACTTTGGCGTAGTCGGCAGGATAACGTGCCCGCAACAACCGGGTACTGCGTGCCTGAAGAAAAGTTCATCGTTACCTTAAAAAGAAGTCTCCTGCCGGTTCCGGAGGGTCCCCGCCATCGGGCCCCATCACAGGTCGTTTCCCGCCGGTTGTCCGCCATTTGCAGCTTTTTCCCGCCATCCATGGAGTTTCCCGCCACTGGGAGACGATTCCCGCCATTTCCAAAGATTTCCCGCCTTGGAAGAGCGGACGCCATTATGGGCGTGCCAGAGGGTGGCAAGAGGCCACCTCCCATCGTGGGCCAGGTCGAAGAATGGCGCCAAAAGCGGAAACCGCCCCCACCAACAGAGACTGTGATGCTGGAAGTGTCCATCAGCGTAAGAGAACTGCCCCTGGAACTGACAATCACCAAGTTGCCCCGGGACCACCCTCGATGTGGGCGGAGACAGAAGAAGAGAACGAAGATGGGTGCAGCTTGGAGCAGTCTGGAGAGAGCGCACCCGGAGACAAGACGTCTGGAAGAGAGTCCAGAGAGAGCCTACCCGGAGATGGAGGGAGAGCCAGGCAGCACCGACCCAGCGGTCAGGAGCCTGATGCGGGCCGCTACTCCAGGCAGCACCGACCCAGTGGTCAGGAGCCTGTTGCCGGTCGCCATTCCAGAAGGCCGGCTGGAGACAGCGGGAGGAGAGCAGAGCAGCACCGACCCGTTGGTCAGGAGCCTGCTAGAAGCAACGACCCCACTAGGCTTAGTGGAGGTCTTGGCACAGCTCCCCCGAGATCGGGAGTGTGCACAGACTGCGCTGGAGGGCCTCGCACGGAGGATGGCCCGGGTGCAGCGAGAGACGTTAGCAGAATGGAGCCGTGAGATGGCCCAGCAGACAAGAACTCGTCAGCGGAGCACGCCACCCGAGACGAGGAGACAGACCGCCTCTGAGGATGGCGCAGGAGGACTGAAGGCCGGAGACGGCGCCGAGAAGGGAGCCGAACGGACGGAGGCAGGTAAAGGGGACGTCACTACCCCGAGCCGGGAAACCGCGTGCCTGCCCCAGCTCCCCGTCGCAGAGCCCGAAGTACCCCCTGCCGTGCCCGTCGCTGCAACGTCACCGCCGCAGACTAGGCCTCAAACGGAAGCCGCGACCCCTGTGACGTCACACGCCTCGACCCCGAGCGTGGCCAAGCAGGAAGTACCATCGGCCTGGTCGCAAGGCCTAGTACCCCCGGGCGCCGCAATACCAACAGCGCCCCCTACCTCCGCGGAGCCCCCGGCCTGGTTGCAGGGCCAAGTAACACAGGGCGCCGCCGTTCTTACGGTGCCCTTTACTTTCAAGGTGCCCCAGGCCTGGTCGCAAGGCCTGGTCAACCCGGGCGCCGCTACCACCACAGCGCCCGTAACATCAAGAGTGCCGCACCTGGGTGAAGACCTGTTCGCCCAACATACGTGCCCGGATGGGCAGCCCTTCATATGGCCACCAGAGTTTCACCATCCCCGACTCCGGAAAGAGAGACCCCTAGACGAACCCCTGATTCCGGTTCCGAAGCCTGTAAAGAGGATCTCGCCCCCACTAGAAGAGACCCAGTTTGAGTGGGATCCCACCGGAGAAGACCTCATGGGGTTCACTCAGGAGACTCGGGCAGCCGCAGCGGAGCGTGCAGAGTGCTGCCGCCAGCAGCTCGAGGTCTTTGAGAGGGAGCGGAGAGAGAGGCGGGTCCGGGAACAACAAGCCCAAATAAGGAGCGCGGAGCAGAAGAGCCGGACCAGGAGAGACCCCCGTGCAGCGCATGGTCCCCGTACCATCGGGACTGTGATAAAGTTCAATCTGCAGCATGGGTGGGGTTTCATCAGGGATCACCGCACCCCAGGCGACGTCTTCGTGACCAGGAGAGACGTTGAGTCCCACCTACCGGAGGGACACAGAGGACGTGACC
The DNA here is from genome assembly GCF_046119375.1 of Phyllobates terribilis. NCBI lineage: Eukaryota > Metazoa > Chordata > Amphibia > Anura > Dendrobatidae > Phyllobates > Phyllobates terribilis. The sequence continues at coordinate 21,656,192 of NW_027362768.1, forward strand.
TGTATTTAGGGGACGAGGTCACCTTCACCCGGCACAAGTGTGCCAAAGGACCCTACGCTCTCCATGTGCATCGCCTGACGGAGGAGGAGCTGCGGTGTGAGGAGGAGTAAGAGGACCCGGACGGGTCTGAAACTGAAACTGTCCACAAAGAAGGAGCAGGAGGACGCCGTCGTTGAGTACGGTAGTATAGAGACTGTATATAGTTGCCCGTCGGGGCACAGTGAACCGTTGCTGCTAATATAGTCCCCGTTGGGACCAGAGAACTGAACTGTTAACCCGTGTGTCCCTATTCCCACTGACCGAGGACTGAGAGCGGTCATCCCTTTCCTAATACCTGGCCGAGGACTGAGAGCGGCCATAATTCCCTTGTATATAGTTGCGCTTCCTAAAGCGCCCCCTACCGGTTTTATAGGAAACCGTGTTTCTTCAAGAGACTGTCACACTTTACCCGGTCACAAGTTGCACCGTGACCGGAGGTACCAGAAGACAAGAATGTTTTTATGAAAAGTTTTTATGAAAAGTTTTATATGATAGTTTATTATGTTGTTTATGCAAAAATTGTATGTTTTGGTGTTGTTTATATCTTACAGCCCGAGGACGTGCTGTGATTTACCAGGGGGGAATGTAGCACCCTGAGGATTCGGCTGCTACAGGGGTATTGCACCTCAACCCAGAGGTGTGATATTCCACTCCCGGGTAAGGATGGAGTGTGGAACTGAGCTCAGAAAGCTGCATGCACTACACACATCCCATTTCCGGAGGGCAGACCAACGGTACTCCCACTTAGAAATGTGCAGGTACGATCGAGTCTGTCCTTGGCTGGAGTGGGAGGGGGGTGGACCATCCCAGTAGTGTAGGGGCAGATAGGGGGAGCAGTCTGGGTAAAGCTAGGAGCTCATTGGGTGCTGGTCACCTGAGCTCACACATAGAGGGAGTATATAAGGTGGGAACCATCTAAGATCAGGGTCAGTCAGTCAGTCAGTCTGTGAGAAGTCAGCCTGTTGTAGTGAAGACTTTGCAGAGCAGTGGAAGAAAGCAGAGGAGCAGAGCAGCCCCAAGCACAGAGTGAGAGAGGAGAGAACGAAAGACCCAGAGGGGGAGAAAGAAGGAACTCTGAGAACCCAAATACAATCACAGGGTGAAGAGTTGGCAACAGGGTACCGGATCCCAAACTGGTGGGGGCTACAGCATACCTCAGCCAGAGACCGGAGGCCGTGGGCAGCATCTGCCACGGCCACCCACTAAATCCACCCGGAAGGCAGACCACGCATAGGGTCAGGGAACCCAGAGGCAAGGGTTCGCCAACAAGAGGCCCGAGGGAGCCGGACATAGGTGGATCCCTGGTGGGGAAGGCCAGAGACGAGGACAGGACAGAAAGGGAGCTCAGAACCACGCTCCAGAACTACTTGGGGGTTGGCCGAGTCCAGGACCTGGTGGACACAGCGCGGCTCGGGTGGTCACTCAAGGCCGGAGTGACCGGTACAAGAACAGCAGTAAGTAAAGAACCCTGAACTGCACAACCCGACTCTGACTCTCATTACCATCTTCCCTGCACTTCCACAACCACCATCCTCTGCACCTGACCCCCTGAGGCTATACCCTTCCCGTTGGGGGTTATACCACCTAAGCTGCACAAACACCATCAGCCTCAGCGGACCCTGCTGCAGCGGCGGTCGAAGTGACCGCAATTCAACGGGTGGCGTAGTCGACATAAAGAACTTTAGTAACATCAGTAAGGACTGCCACACACTGAGCTTGACACCCTGGGCACGGACCGGGTCACAGCCACTCGGAGACTACAACCCCCATCTGATCCGGCTCCGGGTATCCCCAACAACACTGGCCCAGGGGGCGCGTCATTAGCAATTTCAAAAGGGCTGCATTCCTCTGTAAGAGCTGTTAAATCTCTTTTTTGTCCCATTTTGCCTGAAGAAAACAAACTGCCTAATAATTCTGCACACCTTGATAAAGAAAAGTTGCTATTGTTAGGCCACACCCAGGGTTGGACTGGGGCACCGGGACATCGGAGAATTCTCTGGTGGGCCCGGATCCTCAGCAGCCCCACGAGCAGGACGCACTGCAAGGGCCCGGAGGGTCAGGAAGACCCTTGCAGTGTGGCTAATGAGGGCAATCTGGCCTGCTTCTCAGACCCCCAGGCTCCGGGGAGCCTATGGCCAGATTGCCCTCATCCTTTGCGGCGGGCAGGGAGCGATCCCTCAAGCTCCGCTGCTGACAGGAGGAAATGGCAGAGGAGCTGCAAGGATCCGTCCTCACCTCTGCTTCCCGCCCAGCTCTTCCTCCCTCACACAGGCTCGCGCTGCTTGATGACGTCATCATGCAGCGCTAGCCTGTGTCAGGGAGAAAGATGCTGGGCAGGAAGCAGAGGATGATGCTGCGGGGGAGCAGTGTGCTTAGAGGTGTTTTTTTTTTAACTAACACACTGGACTGGAGATGGGGGGAAATGGGGACAGCAATCATGCTGGAGGAGGTGGAGGGAGATGAGGGAGAGCAATGATGATGGTGGGGGGGAGATGAGGGAGAGCAATGGTGATGGAAGAGGTGGGGGGAGAAGAGGGAGAGCAATAGTGATGGAGGAGGTGGGGAGAGACGAGGGAGAGCAATGATGATGGAGGAGGTGGTGGGAGATGAGGGAGAGCAATGGTGATGGAGTAGCTGGGAGGAGATGAGGGAGAGACGAGGGAGAGCAATGATGATGGAGGAGGTGGTGGGAGATGAGGGAGAGCAATGGTGATGGAGTAGCTGGGAGGAGATGAGGGAGAGCAATGATGCTGGAGGAGGCGGGGAGAAGAGGGAGAGCAATGGTGCTGGCGGAGGTGGGGGGAGAAGAGGGAGAGCAATGGTGATGAAAGAGGTGGGGGGAGATGAGGGAGAGCAATGGTGATGGAAGAGGTGGGAGATGAGGGAGAGCAATGGTGATGGAGGAGGTGGGGGGAGAGGAGGGAGAGCAATGGTGCTGGAGGAGGTGGGGGAGATGAGGGAGAGCAATGGCGATGGAGGAGGTGGGGGAGAAGAGAGAGAGCAATGGTGAAGAAGGAGGTGGGGGAGATGAAGGAGAGCAATGGTGATGGAGGAGGTGGGGAGATGAGGGAGAGCAATGGTGCTGGAGGAGGTGGTGGAGAAGAGGGAAAGCAATGATGATGGTGGGGGAGATGAGGGAGAGCAATGGTGATGGTGGGGGGAGATGAGGGTGAGCAATGGTGATGAAGGAGGTGGAGGGAGAAGAGGAAGAGCAATGGTGATGGAGGAGGTGGGGGGAGATGAGGGAGAGCAATGATGATGGAGGAGGTGGGAGGAGATGAGGGAGAGCAATGGTGATGGAGGAGGTGGGAGGAGATGAAGGAGAGCAATGCTGCTGGAGGAGGGGGGGTGAGAAGAGGGAGAGCAATGGTGCTGGAGGAGGTGGGGGAGAAGAGGGAGAGCAATGATGATGGAGGAGGTGGGAGGAGATGAGGGAGAGCAATGGTGATGGAGGAGGTGAGGGGAGATGAGGGAGAGCAATGATGATGGAGGAGGTGGGAGGAGATGAGGGAGAGCAATGGTGATGGAGGAGGTGGGGGGAGATATGGCATGGCAATGGGGAGGTGGGGGGAGATATGGCATGGTGATGGGGGAGGTGGGGGGAGATATACATGGCATGGTGATGGAGGAGGTGGAGGGGAGATATGCATAGCATGGTGATGAAGGAGGTGGGGGAGATATGAATGGCATGGTGATGGAGAAGGTGGGGGGAGATATACATGGCATGGTGATGGAGGAGGTAGGGTGAGATATGTATGGCCTGGTGATGGAGGAGGTGGGAGGAGATATAACATGGCACTGGTGATGGAGCAGGTGGGGGAGATATGGTAATGATGATGGAGCAGGTGGGGGAGATATGGCAGTGATGACAGAGGAGGTAGGGGGAGATATGGCATTGATGATAGGGAGGTGGTGGGGGGAGATATAGCAATGATGGAGGTGGTGGTGGGAGATATAGCAATAATGATGGAGGAGGTGGGGGATATATGGCAATGATGATGGAGGAGGTGGGGGAGATATGGCAATGATTGAAGAGATATGACAATGATGGAGGTGGGGGAGATATGACAATGTTGGAGAAGGTGGGGGAGAGCAATGACGGGGATGGGAAGGAGCAATGATGGAGGAGGTGGGAGAGCAATGATGGGGATGGGGGAAAGCAATGATGGAGGTGGGGGAGAGAAATGATGGGGAATTATTTGAATGCTATATGCTATTAATATCTGGTCTGGTCACGGTGTGGTGGTATTTCTCCCTTCTATGTGGTATTATTCGGTCACTATGTGGTGGTAATATGTGGCCTGGTTATGGTGTGGTGGTATTTCTCCCTTGTATGTGGTATGATTCAGTCACTATGTTGTGGTAATATGTGGTCTAGTCATGGTGTGGTGGTATTTCTCCCTTGTATGTGGTATTGTTAGGTCACTATGTGGTGGTAATATGTGGTCTGGTCATGGTGTGGTGGTATTTCTCCCTTGTATGTGGTATTATTCGGTCAGAATGTGGTGGTAATATGTGGTCTGGTCATGGTGTGGCAGTATTTCTCTCTTTTATGTGGTACTATTGGTGTTGGTATAGTGGATTGTTTTGTGTATGGTGGTCATTTGTTCTTTCTGATATTAATTAGGAGAAGATTCTTTATTTCCATTAGTGATTAAATACTTGGAACAAGATGCACTTACAGTGGTTCTCCGGGGAAAACAAGTAATCACCTCTCCACAGCATAAGTGATAAATTATTGATTAGTGGGGGTCTGACTGCTGGGACCCGCATCGATTGGTAGAATGTGGAGCTTTTATCCCCATTAGACTGGAGCTCATGTGCGACTTAACCACTGATCCATTCATTCCCTCAGTGGCTGTTCTTGTTTTTTTTCTGGAAGCCCCAAAGAGAATGAATGGAGCTGTGGTCAGATGTCCCACCTGCTGCTGCATTTTAAAATGGGGATAAGTGTCCTGTCAGGGATAAAACTTCCCCATTCTTCCGATAAGTGCGTTTTCCAGTGTTCAGACCCAAATGATCAATAAGTGATCACCGATCCTGTGGATTCCATGGATTGGTGATAACTTGTTTTAACCAAAGAAGCCCTTTAATGCAAACTACCGTAATTCTACAGGGTGGGCCATTTATATGGATACACCTAAATTAAATGGGAATGGTTGGTGATATCAACTTCTTGTTTGTGGCACATTAATATATGGGAGGGGGAAAACTTTTCCAGATGGGTGGTGACCATGGTGGCCAGACATAACCTCAAGAGAAATGTGCTGTCTTCCAGGAGCAAAATTAAAGATGTGTCTGACAGGATATCAAGACTCTTCAGACCTACAGATCACTACCTATTCCTGCTAATACATGTGGGGACAAATGACACCGCAAGAAAGGACCTGGAAACCATCTGCAGTGACTTTGAAGACTTAGGCAAGAAAGTGAAAGAATTGGGAGCGCAGGTGGTCTTCTCATCCATCCTCCCAGTGGATGGCCATGGAACAATGTGGTGGAATAAGATTCTACAGGTGAACAACTGGCTACGTCGATGGTCCCGTCAACAAGGATTTGGATTTCTGGATCACGGAATGAATTACCTATATGATGGACTACTTGCTAGAGATGGGGTGCACCTTACGAAGACTGGAAAACATGTATTTGGAAGTCGCCTTGCTACACTCATCAGGAGAGCTTTAAACTACAACAATGTGGGAAGGGAAGCAAAAGGCCAGAAAAAGATATACAGCTGATACTATTGAGATCTCTGCTACTGGAAGTGGAAAGGAAGAACAAAGACAAAAAAATTTAAATAATAAAAATATGGGAGGAAGAGAAACCAATCACAAACTAAAATGTTTTTATACAAATGCACAAAGCATGGGCAACAAACAAAGAGAATTGGAACTACTAACGCAGGAAAAGGAATATGATGTCATTGGAATCACTGAAACTTGGTGGGACGATACACATGATTGGAATACAAGGCTAAAAGGATACGACTTATTTGCAAGAGACAGACTTGATAAACGAGGAGGAGGTGTCGCATTGTATGTTAGAAAAGCGAATATCTGCACAGAGATTGAAGCAGAGACTGGGAGTTCTGTGGAAACTGTTTGGGTAAGAATACAAGGAGAGAACAACGGAAAGGACACCATTGTAGGCATTTACTACAGGCCACCTGGGCAAGCTGAAGATATGGATGAACTCTTTATGTATCAAATGACCAAGTTCTCCAAAAAATATGACGTAGTGGTCATGGGAGATTTCAACTATCCAGACATTTGTTGGGAATCTCTCTCAAGTAAAGCTAACAGGTCAAGCAAATTCTTATCCTCTCTTGCTGACAACTTTATCTTCCAAAAGGTAGGGGAGAAAACAAGAGGATCTGCTACTTTGGATCTAATCCTTATAAACAGGGAGGAAATGGTTGAGGAGGTAAAAGTGGCTGGAACCCTAGGAGGCAGCGATCATGCTATTATAGAATTTTGGATAACTAGAGGAGGAAGACATGTGAAGACTCAAACTTCAAGGTTAGATTTCAGAAAGGCAGATTTTAAGCGACTCAGAAAGAGAATAGGAGGGATCCAATGGCTGGATGTCCTTAAGGACAAAAATGTCCAGGAAGGATGGGAAATTTTTAAAAATGAGATTCTCAAAGCACAATCGTTAACAATCCCGAAAAGTAGGAAGAATGGGAAGCATTTAAGGAAACCAGGATGGATGAACACAGAACTTAAACACATGCTAAAAAGAAAGAAAGAAATGTTTATCAAATGGAAAGAGGGAGGCATATCTAAAGAAGATTATAATGCAGTCTGCAGATCCTGCAGGGCACGTATCAGGTTAGCTAAAGCTGACAATGAATTAAGGCTTGCAAGAGATGTCAAAAGCAATAAAAAAGGATTTTGGGGGTATGTCAAAAGTAAAAGAAAAGTCAAAGATGCTATAGAATTTTTACAGGATGAAAATGGTGAAATGGTAAGAAAGGATGTTGAGAAGGCCGAACTTTTTAATTCCTATTTTGCATCTGTTTTCTCTCAGAAAGAAAATGTAACATCAACTGATCTTCACTGTCCTATTAAAGTAATTAAAGGAATAGAAAAATACAAGTTATCTGTAAACAGAGAGATTGTGAGGGAATATTTAGCTAACATAAATGAGTTCAAGTCTCCAGGTCCAGATGAATTACACCCCAGAGTACTGAAGGAGATCGTAGAAGAAATTTTAGAACCACTCTCCATAATCTTTGAAAATTCTTGGAGAACAGGAGAAGTTCCAGAAGACTGGAGAAGAGCAAATGTTGTTCCTATCTTCAAAAAGGGGAAGAAGGTGGACACAGGGAACTATAGGCCGGTGAGTTTGACTTCTATACCAGGAAAGATCTTTGAACAAATTATTAAACAACATGTATGTAAGTACCTGGATAAGAATGAAGTGATTAACCAGAGTCAGCATGGGTTTGTAACTAACAAATCATGTCAGACTAGCTTAACTTCCTTCTATGACAGAATCACTGACTGGGTGCATCAGGGAAATGCTGTAGATATAGTATATCTTGACTTCAGCAAAGCATTGGACAAAGTATCTCACACCATCCTTATTGAAAAAATTACCAAGTATGGAATGGACAAGGCAACTGTTAGGTGGATTCATAACTGGCATAGTGATCGGACTCAAAGAGTGGTCGTAAATGGCTTCACATCCAGTTGGATGAATGTCTCAAGTGGGGTACCACAGGGCTTTGTCCTGGGACCTGTATTGTTCAACATCTTTATCAATGATTTAGATGAAGGAATTGAGGGTAAACTGATTAAATTTGCTGATGACACAAAGCTAGGAGGGATAGCTAATACTAGAGAAGAGAGAGAGAGGATTCAAAAAGACCTAAATAAACTGGAGCAAAGGGCTGTAACCAACAGAATGGTTTTTAACAGGGAAAAATGCAAAGTACTACATCTGGGCAATAAAAATGAAAAAAGCATATACAAAATGGGAGGAATAGAGCTAAGCAACAGTACATGTGAATAAGACTTAAGTATACTAATAGATCATAGACTGAACATGAGTCAACAGTGTGATGCAGCAGCAAAAAAAGCAAATACAATTCTGGGATGTATTAACAGAAGCATACAGTCTAGATCACGTGAAGTCATTATCGGACTTTACTCCTCTTTGGTCAGACCTCATCTGGAATGCTGCGTCCAGTTTTGGGCACCACATTTTAAAAAAGACATCGACAAACTGGAGCAAGTTCAGAGAAGAGCGACCAGAATGGTGACCGGTCTGCAAACCATGTCCTATGAGGAACGGTTACAGGATTTGGAAATGTTTAGCTTGCAAAAAAGAAGAATGAGAGGAGACTTAATAGCTGTCTACAAATATCTCAAGGGCTGTCACATTGTAGAAGGATCATCTTTATTCTCATTTGCACAAGGAAAGACTAGAAGCAATGGGATGAAACGGAATGGGAGGAGACACAGATTAGATATTAGAAAAAACTTTTTGACAGTTAGGGTGATCAATGAGTGGAACAGGCTGCCACGAGAGGTGGTGAGTTCCCCTTCAATGGACGTCTTCAAACAGAGGCTGGACAGATATCTGTCTGAGATGATTTAGTGAATCCTGCTTTGAGCAGGGGGTTGGACCAGATGACCCAGGAGGTCCCCTCCAACTATACCATTCTATGATTCTATGATCTGCCAGTGAGGAAGCCAACTTTTTTTTTCAATCTTTAAAAAAGTTGCCATATAACTAAACCTTTAGTGGCTTGCCAAATTTGATTTAATACAGCAAAATAATCTAAAATATCCTGCAATGATTTTACTTCTGCTATAGGATATTTGTAGAAGGGATCATGTAGTACATACGTAAGCAAGGACGTTCTACTGAGAAATACTTCTCCAATAGTAGTGAATATCCTCATCAAGTCCTTATAAATTGCTGTACAATTTATATAATTTGGTAGGCTCTCCTTAGATACCAATAACTCAGAATTGATGACTATTCAGCTTAGTCATCATTATTTTTTCTATACCCCAGCTTGAAATCCCTAAACATTATTAGGGCTAATAATGGCTCTTGACGTTAACAGTAGATCCTCGTAGTTTTCTCACACTACTCATTGCATAAACGCTAATAAGAAGAATTAGACTAAGCTGGTTTTAAGAGATTGAAAAAACAGTCTGTGCAGAAGCGTAATCCAGTGACAGAATCAAGATGCACAACTAATGATCAGAACAAGGGACATCTCAGAATGCTCAACTCAGTAATATGGATCTCCGTCTCATCAGTCTTCATACATTTGGGTAAGGTCTCTCTCATCTGGACTGGCTGGTTTTTAGCTATTCACTTTAACTCAAGTAAGAATTGTGCTACCTAAATGAAGGCACATCTACCAAGATGTCATCCACTATTATGTTAATTATTCTCATCTCATTTGTCTACCACCCGTCTTTTGTTTTAGTAAAGGATTTGGTTTACTCATTAAATGTAGACAATGTAGAAGATAGATAACCTGTTTTTTTTATCTCCTCATCTTAGGTGTCCACTGTGAACAAGACATCAATGAGTGCGAGTCAAATCCTTGTCAGAATGAAGGCACTTGTGAGAATCTTCTTGGAAGTTATATTTGTCACTGTCCTACATACAATTTGGAAGGACGCTACTATGGGGGTCCAGACTGTACGCAGGTTCTCACTGGCTGTGAGGAGCACATATGCCAACATGGTGGCTCCTGCATACCTTATTTAATGAACAGTAATCATTACCATACCTGCTTGTGTTTGGCAGGATACACAGGTCCTTACTGTGAAAAACAGACTACATTCTCATTTAATGGTAGAACTATCCTACCTTTTACATTACAGCCTCAAAGAGGGGAACCACTCAATGTATCTTTCACTTTCCGAACTGTGCAGACATCTGTTTCTGTATTACACCTCGGAGACCAAGCAGCAGCCTGGAGGCTATATCTTCAAAATGGCTTCTTGTTCTTGTCTTTACACCGCAGCAGTCAGTTGAGCACTGTTTTACATTTACCTTACAATGTCAGCGATGATCTTTGGCATAAAGTTGAAATCATCTTTCAAGACGATATTCGTTTCAAATTGTTTGACCCCTCTTGTGGAAGTTCATGTGTGATCCACTCTCGCCTAGAAAATACATTAAATATTGAGTTCCAGAACATATTATTTGGAGGTGAACCATCAGCACGGAGGAAGCAAGAAACCAGTACTGGAATAGTTGAAATGCAGACAGGATTTGTAGGCTGCGTACGAGATATTACAGTGGGCTCCATTGTTATTACAGAGGAAGATGGGATATTAGCTAACGTTGAAGTTGGTTGCCAGAGACATGAACACTGTGATAGTCAGCCATGTGGGAACAGAGGCGAATGCACTAACTTATGGCTGAACTATTACTGTGATTGTCATCGGCCTTACAGAGGAAACAACTGCTCCACAGGTAATACTATTACACCTAAATAATTATAGAAACAAATTATGGTATACAGCTACAAATTTGGCCATAAATGTAAGTTGTTCAGTTGCTGGACAACTACTTATTAATGAGTCCAGTGGGAAAAACATTGTTTCTTCTGCCTGGATGAAATGTGAACTTTGTAGCCACTGATTGACTGCAGCGTCTACGTGATGCCCCCACTGGATGTTGAGGGCAGAGATGCCGTACTGATTACAGAGGATCAACTCCAGTCTAGGAGGCGAGTATCATTTTTTTCACCTCCCTGAGCTTTCTAACCCTTTTCCACATTAGGACGTGAATAAATGTCCTGGGCAAGAGTTCGCGAGTGGGGAGAAGGCTCAGGATTTGAGCTCTCTCCCCATGTTGTAGATGCCGATTATGTTACAGAAGCTGAGCTCTGGCCGTGGCTGTTAACCACTAATAGCAGCACTTAAATAGAGCATTTGTCAGTGTGTGCACGTACCGGCTGGCATTGGCCTGGGACGCTATCATGGGTTACCAATGGATTATCATGGCTGCCATCTTAATACTTCTAAGTTCAACTATAGGCTAAGCTCCCCCCTCAGGCTAAGCCCCATAAGAAGCATAATTTTTCTTATATAATGCATTACTGTGGTATTGCAGTATATCGTACAACTGATCAAACGATTGCAGGTTCAAGTCCCTCAAATAGGACTAAAAAATAATCTAAAAAGTTAAAAAAAATTAAAAGAATATATGCAAAAACAAACATATTTAGTAATGTCACATCCGTAGAAGTCCAATCTACCTAAATATTAGTTAACTGTGATGAGAAAAAAAATCTAAGTGCCAGAATTGCTTTTTTTAGTCACCTCATTTCCTGAAAAAAATTCAAGAAAACTTGTCGTATGTACCCCAAATTGGTATCAATAAAAATGTCAGCTCACCATGCAACAAAACAAGCTGTCGCTTAGCGGAAAGATAAAAATGTTTTGGGTCTTGGACAATGGCAATAGAAAGCAAAAATTTTTTTTAATAAAATTATATTTTTTTTCATCACTTAGATATAAAAAAAACTATGCACGTTTGGTATTGCCGTAATTGCACTAATAGGGCCAATCATGTTTCCAGACAATTTTTACTGCACCTTTTGAATGCCGTAAAAACAAAACCCATATAAGAATGGTAGAATTTTATTTTTTTCATCTTTCATCCCACTTATATTTTTGTTTGCTGTTTTTCAGTACATTTTATGGCAAAACAAATTGTGTGATTCAAAATTACAGCTTGTCTATGTCAATGGAAAAATAAAAAAGTTATGACTCTTGAAAAAAGGTAGGAAAAAACGAAAGAGCAAAAAATTAAAATTGCCTGCTCATTAAAGCGCACCTGTCAGCAGGATTTTGCTCAGTAAACTACATACACTGTCAGGTGGGCGACATTACACTGATTAATATGATACCTTGGTTGATGAAATCTGTCCTGTGGTTCTTGTGTAATCTCTCAGTTTGGAGATAATGGTATGCCCGTGCCCCGGGGCGGCCTGTGGGGGGCGCTCTATCTTATGCTCTGCTTACATATTCACCTGTATGCTCTTATGACAGATCACTGATCCTTCATTGACCTGCCTCCTATTTTACATACTGCATCTAGTAGTGCGGGGCTAGGTAAAATAGGAGGCAGGTCAGTGAAGGCACAGTGAGCTGTCATAAGGCCCACAGGCCGCCCCAGAGCATGAGCATATTATCTCCAAACTGAAAGTAAAGATTAGACTAGAACCACAGGACAGATTTCATCAACCAAGGTATCATATTAATCAGTGTAATGTCGCCCACTTGGCAGTGTATGTAGTTTACTGAGCACAAGCTTGCTGACAGGTGCGCTTTAAATGGTTAATAAGAGGCTGTTTAGTGGAGGAAAACCCCTTTAATATTTGTATTTAATTTCTAACATCGAAGTGGAGTAGATGCATCCAAAAACATGATGGTTTGTCGTCCAGATTTGATAATATACCATAGCTGTCCATTTTTTCTAAGTCAGATACCAAAATACCAGACTGCGTTAAAAGAGCTAAACAGTATTTATGTCTACAGAAGTAAAACATTGGGGCAGACGTGCTCTGATATCTAAAAGAATATGGAAATGGCTACATACATTTAGTTAATGTTTCATGCCATTTTTATATTTTTGGTGTTTATTCAGCAGCTTCACAGCTGAAGCTTGTAGGAACTTCACAACTGATACTTGACTCCTAATTTCTTGATGCTCAGTGTACTCTAAAAGTGCAATCACCTATGACTTTACGAGTATACATATTTCATTATTTATTAATTACATTTTTTAAATTTTACTTTGATTAGATTAGTTATCGTTTAGAGGTAAGTACACGATAACCTTATACCTTTGGATTTACCCCACATTTGTGAGCTACTTTAGAAATATACCATATATATACACCATAAAGTATGCAAATGTAAATTGTAGTACATGTAAAGGTTTCCAATGGATAACTTATGAGCACATTTACACAAGAAGACCATGGCTACACAAAAGACTTTTTTTAGCAAATTTTTCAAATTTTGACTATTGCGTATTGAGATCCATTTGCACATTGAGTTGTATCTAGACCTGTTGGGAGCAAAAAAAAATGTGGAGAAAAAATGTTTTGGATATATTTGTATACTTTTTGCAGAAGACTGCAGCAGCTTCATTTACTACTAGGTGGAATACTGGAAGAGATCAATTTGAACCGTTCAGTCTTGGCTTAAAAATATTCACAAAAACCAATCAATCCTACACCTCCAATTTCTAAAATATATGAACATGTGTTTTTTTTTGCTTGTCCTGTAGATTTTAAAAAACATTTTCATGAACTGAATGTAGATGTATGCTCTATGTTCCTGCAGAGTGTTCCATTATTTTAACCCTGATGTCAATTATTTCCTTTTTCTTCCCATTAGAATATGAAGCTGCCGGATTTGGTTATGGAAATGTATCATCATATGCTGTATTTCAAACAAGGATTCAACACAATGATGATGTGGTTTTGTCTGCATTTGTCACAACGAAGTATGAGTCAGGGTTTTTGATTGCTATGGGAAACTCAACTCACTATCATATTATAATATCCCTGGAATCTGGTAAATTGACAGCAAGAACTGGAAAACACATTACAGCTAAGGGAGAACATAATATTAATGATGGCCAAGCTCATCTGGTTACCATAAAACTGACACAACACAAACTGGATCTGTTTACCTCTTCACAACCGTTGGATGTCATATCTTTGGATATCAAAAGAAAACATATAAGCTCTCTTTATGTTGGAGGATTGGGTGATCACTCGGAGACTATTAAGGGAGGAGGGTATTTTAATGGTTGTATCCAAGATCTAAGAATTGATGGCACTGCTCTTGAGTTCTTCCCCAGTTCGGATGTAGAACATTCAGAAAATTCAACTTTGGTTAATTTAACAAGCGGTTGCTTAAATGACATAATCTGCAAGGTGAGCAAAAAAAATAGAGAACACAAAGATGGATTGCATGGTTCGGTTAAAAGGGTTTCTTTGGGAAAAGAAAAAAATAACGAAAGGAAATGCAATTATAAATAATTTCTTAAATACCTTTAATTATAAAATCATGCTTTTTTGTCTAGGAAGATAGTTCAATATAGAAGCCTGACCAATAAGGCGGATGAGCTGTGGGCGCTTATATCGGAGGAGAGGTATGACATCGTAGGTATAACAGAGATTTGGCTAGACGATAGCTACGACTGGGCGGTAAATTTATTAGATTATAGTTTATTTAGAAGGGACCGGAAACAGGGGAAAGGCGGAGGAGTCTGCTTATATGTAAAGTCATGTCTAAAACCCAGACTAAGGGAAGATATAGGAGAGGGAGAAGAGGGGGTCGAGTCCATGTGGGTAGAGATAGAGGGGGCAAAAAATAATAATAAAATATTACTGGGGGTCTGCTATAAGCCACCAAATATAACAGAGGAGAATGAGAATCTGCTATTAGGACAAATAGACAAAGTAGCAAAACATAATGAAGTGATTGTAATGGGGGATTTCAACTACCCGGATATTGACTGGGAAACAGAAACCTGTAGATCTCAGAAAGGAAAAAGGTTCTTGACAAATATTAAGGATAATTATCTCTCCCAACTAGTGCAGGAACCAACGAGAGGGAAGGCCGTGTTGGACTTAATATTGACTAATAGGCCTGATAGAATAACTGAGGTACAGATAGGGGGGCACCTAGGTAATAGCGATCATAATACTATCGACTTCAAAATGCCCTTCAGTAGGGTTATCAATAAGGGAACAACTAAAACATTAAACTTTAGGAGGGCGAAGTTTGATCAGCTGATAGAAAACCTTCAACTTATTGACTGGGACAAAGTACTTAATCAATGGAATACGAATAGTAAATGGGAAACCTTCAAAAGAATTCTGAATACTCAGTGCGAGAGGTATATACCGTATGGGAATAAAAGGGCCAGAAATAAGAGGAAAGCAATATGGTTGAACAAGAACGTAAAAGGGGCGTTAAATAGCAAAAAAGAGGCATTCAAGAGATTAAAACAGGAAAACAGTAAGGAGGCACTAATGTGTTACAAGGAAAAAACGAGAACCTGTAAAAAACAAATAAAAATAGCGAAGGAGGAAACAGAGAGACGTATTGCTAGGGAAAGTAGATCAAATCCCAAACTGTTCTTTACGTATATAAATAGTAAAAGGATAATATTGGACCGATAAAAAGTGAGGAAGGCAAAATCATAGAGAAAGATGAGGATAAAGCTAATCTATTAAATAATTTTTTTTCGACAACTTTCACAAAGGAAATAGAACTAACAGGAGAAATGGGAAGTGACAAGCTTAATCCTCCACTAAGTATGACAAATCTAACCCAAGCTGGGGTACAGAAACGCCTCAGTAACATTAAAATAAACAAATCACCAGGACCTGATGGCATACACCCACGGGTACTAAGGGAACTAAGTAATGTGATAGACAGACCGTTATATCTTATATTTAAGGACTCTGTTGAGACTGGGTCTGTACCACTTGATTGGCGACAGGCGAATGTAGTGCCAATATTCAAAAAGGGAGCGAAAAGTGACGCCGGAAACTATCGGCCGGTGAGTCTGACGTCCGTTGTGGGCAAAATTTTTGAAAGCTTCATTAAAGAGGCAATTACGGAGCATCTTGATGCTAATAATCTTTTAATCCCGAACCAACATGGATTCATGAGGAATCGCTCCTGCCAAACAAACCTGATTGACTTCTACGAGGAGGTTAGCTCTCGATTAGATCAGGGGGAACCAGTGGATGCCGTGTATCTCGACTTCTCAAAAGCGTTCGATAGCGTGCCACATAATAGGTTGGTATACAAAATGAGAATGATGGGGCTGGGGGAAAATGTCTGCAAGTGGGTAGCTAACTGGCTAAAGGATAGAAGGCAGAGGGTGGTTATAAATGGAATATACTCAGATTGGGTAAGCGTCACTAGTGGGGTACTACAGGGGTCTGTACTAGGCCCAATGTTATTTAATATCTTTATTAACGACATAGTCAACGGGATAAATAGTAAAATATCAATATTTGCAGATGACACAAAGTTATGTAAAACAATTAATACAAAAGAGGACAGTGCAGACCTACAGAGGGATTTGGATAAGCTGGGTAGGTGGAGCATTAAATGGCAAATGAGGTTTAACGTGGAGAAATGTAAGGTCATACATATGGGAAGGAAAAATGGAAGTCACCAGTACTCACTGAATGGGAAATCATTGGGGAATTCAGAGATGGAGAAGGACTTGGGCATCTTGATTGATAGCAAACTAAATTGGAGTGCCCAAAGTCAGGCCGCTGCTGTAAGGGCAAACAGGTTAATGGGCTGTATCAGAAGAGGTATAGCTGCAAAGGATGAGAACATTGTTCTTCCACTGTACAAAGCACTGGTCAGACCACACTTGGAATACTGTGCTCAGTTATGGGCCCCAATATATAGAAAGGATATAAATGAGCTTGAAAAGGTACAAAGGAGGGCAACAAAATTAATAAAGGGAATGGAGGGACTGCAATACCCAGAGAGGTTGGCAAAACTAGGACTATTCAGCCTGGAAAAGAGAAGGTTGAGGGGGGACATAATAAATGTGTACAAATATGTTAGGGGACAGTATAGAGATCTTGCCCGGGATTTGTTCAAAAGGAGGGATATTACGGTAACAAGAGGGCATTCACTAAGACTGGAAGAGAAAAGGTTTCAGCACTAGCATAGGAAGGGGTTCTTTACGGTAAGAGCAGTGAGAATATGGAATTCACTGAGTGAGGAGACGGTAATGTCAGATTCACTACACCAGTTCAAGCGGGGACTGGATGCATTTCTAGATACCAGGCAGATTTCAGCATATACTTAAAAATAAAATAAAATAGTATGTTGATACAGGGATTTATTCTGACTGCTGGTTTCAGAGTCGGGAGGGAATTTTTCCTCAGGTGAAGATTGGCTAAATCATTTGGGGTTTTTGCCCTCCTCTGGATCAACTTTAGCAATTACAGAACTAACAGGTCGAACTTGATGGACGCAAGTCTTTATTCGGCTTTACAAACTATGTTACTATGTTAAAATGGTCGCCATTTGTTACACTTAAAGAAAACCGCAGCACTATCGGAAAGGCGCTCGAGTAGGGTCCAAACCCAAATACAGTCTGAGAAAAACCTCGGCACTCAGTATAGCTCTTTTGAACTTCAAGATTTTAATATCATAATGTAAGTGCAGTCCAGGAAAACAACAAACTTTTCGGCCTACATGGCCTTCATCAGTGTAATCCGACCGCTTATGAAGATCAGTGAAACCGGGGGATGGGCTGGATTCTATGTCTCAAAGGTGAAAGGTCAGTAGGACCTGTGTCATCTGCCAATACCATGTGAGGCTCGAATGCAGTGTCCACTGCTGGTTCCAGTGTCTGCCCTCAATCTTCCAGGGCCCTTCCAGGGCAGACACTGGAACCAGCAGTGGACATCTTGTTCTAGCCCCACACGGTATTGGCAGGTGACACAGGTCCTACTGACCTTTCACCTTTGAGACATAGAGTCCAGCCCATCCCCCGGTTTCACTGATCTTCATAAGTGGTCAGATTACACTGATGAAGGTCATGTAGGCCGAAACGTTTGTTGTTTTCCTGGACTGCACTTACATTATATTAAAATCTTAAAGTTCAAAAGAGCTATACCAAGTGCCGAGGTTTTTCTCAGGCCATTTGTTACACTGACAGAAACCTTTCTTAGAGTGGTATGAGGACAGGTGCCTGTGAACATGTTTAGTAGAAAACTGCTGCTGTGACCTGGAGGTAGCTTTACAAAAAACAAATATGGAGGCACTCATCAACTCCAATGGTATACTACAATGAAAAAAACTGACCAGCACCTCTTACCAGGGCAAAACAAGTGTGAACAAGTGCAAGTGTCATGCTTCTGGATTCAAAACTTTGTTTCTGTTGTCGGCGTCTCTCTCCACTGAGCCACAACTGATACACATTTTCTTTAGGTGTTTTAGTTCTGTTATCTTTATTTCTGTCGGTTGTGGTTAACAGGTGTTTTTCATTTACTCTGTCTGTTCTATCACCTTTTGGGTTCAGCTTTAAATATCTTCACCTACTGGTGTTTCCTGCAGGTGATAGACTTTGTTGGATTTATTCACTGTGCTGTGGTTTGTGTTGAATGCAGTTGCTTTGTGTGTGATTCCTTTATTCCTTAGGGAACTTCTACTCTAGTGATCCTAGGAGCTGCTAAGGACATTCAGGGTAAGCTGACCGTCGAGTGGGGGCGCCATTGCGTTACCTTAAGGTGCCAACTTCTGCGGTCAAACAGGGACAGACCAGGGTCAGAGAAGGGCTTTTCCTAGTCTGAACAAGGATCTGTCAGGTTTAAGTATTTGTTTTCCTGGTTTGTACGTTTCCTATCTGAATGTGCTTTGGCAGTCATAACAGCTATGACTCTATGACTGCATAACATGCCAACAAAACAATACCTCAGCACTATGTCACAGACATAGGTCATATTCAACTAACATCAGCAGATTAGCATTCAGAAAGACAGGTTGTACAGCAGTGTGAGCAGTCTTTTTTTACCTTAACAGTCCTGGTATCTCCAATATTAGACCAGACTGACAGGGTGGACAACAAAGTGAGCAGCCTCTTCTTATCTCAGCACACCTGGTTTCTCCAGAATTAAATCAGATAGACATGGTGGACTGCAGTATGAGCAACCTCTTCTTACCTCAGTACTCCTGGTATCTCCAGTATTAGATCAGATAGAAATGGTAGACAGCAGTGTGAGCAGCATCTTTTTATGTCAGCAGTACTTCTGGTATCTCCAGTAATTGATCAGATAGACAGGGTGGACAACAGTATGAGCAGCCTCTTCTTACCTCAGCACTCCTGGTATCTCCAGTATTAGATCAGATACACAGGGTAGACAGTAGTGTTAGTGGCTTAATCTTACCTCAGCACCCTTGGTATCCCCAGTATTAGATCAGAATGACAGGGAAGACAGCAGTGTGAGCTGCCTCTTCTTGCCACAGTACTCCTGGTATCTCTAGTATTTCATCAGATAAACAGGGATGGGGCAGCTGTGTGAGTGGCTTCTTCTTGCCTCAGCACTTCTGGTATCTTCAATATTAGATCAGATAGACAGGGAGGACAGCAGTGCGAGCAGCCTTTTCTGACTTCAGTACCCCTGTTATCTCCAGTTTTAGATCAGAAAGACAGAATGGACAGCAGTGTGAGCAGCCTCTTCTTACTTCAGCACCCCTGGTATCTCCAGTATTAGATCAGATAGACAGGATGGACAGCAGTGTGAGCGCCTTTTTCTTGCATCTACACTTCTTGTATCTCCAGTATTAGATCAGATAGAAATTGTAGACAGCAGTGTGAGCTGCCTCTTTTTATATCAGTACTTCTGGTATCTCCAGTAATTGATCAGATAGACAGGGTGGACAACAGTATGAGCAGCCTCTTCTTACCTCAGAACTCCTGGTAACTCTAGCATGAAATCAGATGGACAGGTTTCTGTCAGTGTCCAGAAAAATTTGTGGCTGGCATCACTCACTGTGTGGGACGTCCATAGTCACCAAGGAACCCACTTGGAAATGTCACAATCAACAAAAAAAAATGCAGACAGCGTCCAATCCAGGGTGTTGAATTTAAAGATGAAATTTATTTCGCCATTAAAAGAACAACGTTTCAACCTAAATGAGTCTTTTTCAAATACTTGAAAAAGACCAAATTGGGTTGAAACGTTGTGCTTTTTATGGTGAAATAGATTTCACCTTTAAATTCAACACCCTGGATTGAACGCTGTCTGCATCTTTTCGTTGCAGGTTTCTGCCATTTTATTCTATATTGATTACCTTCTTAGACAAAACAATTTGCAAATTAAAGGTACCGTATTTTTCGGACTATAAGACGCACTTTTTGCCTCCAAAATTTTGGAGGAAAGTGGGGGGTGCATCTTATAGTCCGAATACGATCTACCTGTATATACTGTGGCTCTGCGTTGTAGGAGGTGTGGGGGAGCGGCAGTGTGGGATCAACGTGGCACAGGAGGCAGCAGCCATCTGCTGCAGCCTACGCTGTGCCCGCTACTAAAGAAAATGAATATTCCCTGCTCCCCACGCCCATGGGCGTGGGGAGCAGGGAATATTCATTTTCCGTAATAGCCAGCACACTGTAGCCGTAGCGCTGCTCCTCCTGCCTCTCTGCGGTCTGTGTGCCGCTATTAAAGCTCATGAATATTCCCTACAACCCACTCCCATGTGTTGTAGTGAATATTCATGGTCTTTAATAGCAGGCACACTGACCGCAGAGCGGCAGCAGGATTCGCGCTGCGGTACAGTGTGCCGGCTATTGAGGAGTCTGAAGGGTCACTGCTCCCCATGCACAGAGTCCCGGCGTGGGGAGAAGTGACTATTCCAGCACAGCGTCACACCTTGACATGCGCGGCTCACACAGTGAGAGTATTGGCAGCAGAGTGGGACAGTGCTGGAGGAGAGAGGAGGTGCGTATAATTGTTTTATTTTTTTTTGTGGGCAGCGTGATGGGGGCTCAAGGGGTGCCATACATACCAGGATTAGTGATCAAGGGGTGCCATACATACCAAGATGGGGGCTCAAGGGGTGCCATACATACCAGGATGGGTGCTCAATGGGTGCCATACATACCAGGATGGGTGATCAAGGGGTGCCATACATACCAGGATGGCTGATCAAGGGGTGCCATGCATACCAGGATGGGGATCAGGGGGTGCCATGCATACCAGGATGGTAGATCAAAGGGGTGCCATGAATACCAGGATGGGGGATCAAGGTGTGCCATACATTCCAGGATGGGGATGAGGGCCACGTATACCAGGATGGGATGGGGTCCACGTATACTAGGAAGGAGGGGCCATACATACCAGGATGGAGGATATTAACAGAATTGTGGGACATTGCCCCAATACCAGTATCAGCAGCAGACCCCCTCCCCCATAACAGGGCATCATGATCACATTTTTTGCTTAAAATTTTTTCCCCTATTTTCCTCCTCTAAAACCTAGGTTCGTCTTATAGTCCGAAAAATATGGTAATTATAGTAAATTATGTATTATTACATTTCCTTTAGTTCTTTTTTTTCAATTCCTGGAGAACCCATTTAAATATAGGAGCAAGTGAGGTTAAAAAGGACGAGTCCCTGCTCCTGACATTTTTGTTTAGGGAATACTGGGACTCTCAATGAAATAACAATTCTGGAGTATCTTTTATTACAGCTCTCTGTTCTTCTCTTCCTCTGTTCTTCCTCCTTAATAGTTGTGAATAAAATGACAACTTGGTACTTCCATTCTTCATGTTAAGTGGTGCCTTCCTACAGAGTCAGCACTGGCACTGGGTGCACTGATTGGGCAGTTAAGGAACACACTCCTAACTGGTGACACTAGTTGTCATTTAAAAAAAAATAATCTAGGAGAAATTAAAGAGGAATGGCAGAAGCAGAGTTGTCATAAAAGATGTTCCAGAATTATTTCCTGAAGAATACTATTATTTACTAAAATATAGATTTTATTAAAATTATCTGTGCATAGTCAGTCCCAGAAAATACCTCTAAATTTAAATGTGGACTAGACATTGCAGAATCAATTCTCTGGGTATCAGATTTGTAACAAATCAGGATTCTCATCATTTTGGCAAATCGATGTACAGTAGTGAATAATGTGCTCATTTCTAATGTGTATACATGAAGAAAATACTTAACAACCTATATCTTGTTGTTAGCCCAGCCTTTGTCAGAATGGAAGTACTTGTGATGGCAGAGATGGCAATGATTGCTTGTGTTCTTCATGTGACAACCATAAGTGGTGCCAGCTCACTCAGTGTCCTTCTGGGTCTGTCTGCCAACTTGTACCTGGAGGATATGAATGTAAGTACAATTTCAGAAAACATTTTCTTTATACATAGGCACAGTTAAAGGTTACTTGAACCAGCTGGAAAATCTGGAGCTAAAAGACACATAAAAAAAGATCTACTTTTTAGTTCTCAAAATAATTTATTAATAATATAATAATAATATAATAATATTTATTTAGATAGCGCTACTTCAGAGGTTTCCTATACAACAAAATCCAACATTACACAGTAACAAACTAATTAGCAATTAGGAACTGCTCGCAAGAGCTTACACTCTATGAGGGTAGGGTAAATAAAAATCAGATTAGAAAATTTCATAGGCCTGCATAAATGCATGTTTTCTTTGGAGGATGCTTAATTCTATAGATGTTGGACAAGCTGGTTTGAGATAGAATATTCCAGAGAACTGGTGCAACACAAGAATAGTCATTGAGAAGGGAGTGACTGGCTCTGATTATGGAGGACATTAATTTAATTCACCAGCAGAATATAAAGCCTTGGTAGGGTGGTTGGCAGAGATAAGGAGAGTAAAGAGCCATGGAGAGCTTTCCGGGTGAGAGTAATAAATTTAAAGGTACCTGTCACCAAAACTATAGTTTTATTAAAAAATTAAAAATTTCATTATAAGTATTTGTTTACTTATTTTAGATATATACTGACTACTTTCGGTCCGTATCTTTATAAAAATCTTTGTTTTATCTACCTATCTTTCAATGGAAGCGCGCTCCCATATTATGGCACGGCTGTCACTGATCGCTCTGCATGATACATGTTTTCAATACACATGCGCAGGCAGAGAGATCAGAAGTGCACTGCTCCTAGGGACATAGTGCTGCTTTATTAGAAGATTTTTCCCTGCTGCTCCTTAGCTTCACTATCTATCATTGTCACACTGGTCTGTGCTCTGATCAGAGCAAAGAACAGTGTAATAGTGATCGATATGGAGACGGCACAGCGGTAGGGAAATATACTTATTGCTGGTGGAGCGCAGTGAGCAGTCTTCTAATACAGTAGAGGGATGTCCCTGGGAGCCACATTCATGTTAACACTTCCTATTCTCTCTTCTCCTCACTAAGCAGAGATATCATAACTTACGAGATCTCACTTTTTAAGTGAGGAGATAGTATAGGAAGTGTTACCAAATGTGTGGCTCCGAGGGACATCGCGGTACTTTATTTGACTGCTCACCGTCGCTCCACTAGCGGTAAGTATATTATTACAGTTTTTCCTGCTGCCTGCAGCATCCTTATATCAATATCACACTGGTCTTTGCTCTAATAGAATGGTTTTCACTCCAATCACAGCACAAACCAGTATGACAATGATAGATCATGAAGTTGAAGAGCGACAGGGAAAAATATTCTAATAAAGTAGCAGTAGGTTTGTGGGAGCTGTGCACACATTTACTCCACAACAGTGAACATGGTATCAGCTCTGAAAAGCAAGACCAGGCTGCTCAGAGCAGATGCGTCTCTTCCATGCTATGGAGTGGCGTACTACTGCTAGGTATGTGGGAAATAAAAACAACTTTTTACTGATTTTACTCACTAACTGGGAGGTTTTCAGACAAAAACTGGAGAGAATGCAATGTTGAATTGAGTTAAATTAGCATGTTAATGAGTAGATATGGGGGGTTAAGAAAAGATCTGAAGCAAACATACCCCCAGGAAGCATGAGATAGGGCATGATGTTAGAGACAGTTGACAGACAGTCACTGGTGTTTTACAGAAGTACAAGGGCGATGGCACTGAAAGAAGTAGTATATAAGTGGGTGTCATCAGCATAGAAATGATAATGAAACTCAAAAGTGGTCCAAGAGGTAGGAAGAAACTAAAAGAAAGCAGTATCTCCAAGGATGTAGGAATTTGTAGTCTAGTGACAGGGATCCAAGGGGTAACGTTTCTTCTTCGCCAATCTCGACGTATGCTTTGGGTCGTTGTCCTGCTGGAACACTATGTCATCCTTTTCATACCCATAGTACTTGAGTGTACAAAGTCATTCATTTTGTAGGATACTCACATATAGCTTATCATTGAGACCACCATCGATCCTGGTCCGATATCCAACACCTTTGGCTGTAAAACAACCCTATATCATCAAGCATCCTCCACCCAATTTGACAGTTCCTTCAATTTCTCCATCCGCTAGCCCCTTTATCCCTTGTTTCTTCCAGACCCATTTGCACCCATTAGAGCCTAGTCTATTGACTTTTGTCTCATAGCTCAAAATCACCTGTTTCCAATTTTTTAGTGCTCACTTTTCGTACTTTTTTGCAAACTCGAGCCGACATTTCTTATGATGATATTGAAGTCAAGGCTTTTTCACTTTTTTTTTGAGCCACCATTTCAGACTTGTGTAACATGCCTTGCACGGTCCTTGCATGGATGTGTGTGATCTCACTATTACGAAGCATACGACTCACCTCCACTACCATGTTTGTCGCACCAGAACTCATAGACCCTGTGATGAGCCGAATTGTTGACTCCGATATTTTGCCTGGACGTCCACCTCTTGACTTTTAAATGGATGGATGAACTTCATTTTGCATTCTTCCAACAGTCATGGCTCTCACATGATGCAGTTTAACAATTTTCTTGGCTGATAGACCATCATTGATGAGCTGGATGATGCTCTTTCTCTTTTCTTGGGAAATCTTCTTCATGGATGCTCCTCAATTCGAACCAATGACCATTTGCTTAGAAATCAACCTAATAACACACTGAGCTATTGGGGAATGTGAGAATAGGTTGTATTTTGTAGTGTACAGGAAGAATAAGATTTTTCCACCAACAGGAGAAAAACATTAACAATGCAGTGACATGAAAAGAATCTGTATAACTAATCATATGCTAAATGGATGTAAGTCAGATTTATTTATGAGATAACCAAGATGAAGTTCTATAAAATAATGGCAGTCTCACGTTCAAAGCAGTAGTGGATGGTGAGATATCGAGCCAGAAAGTCAAAAGTTCATAACATTGTTACACTTTTGATCGTAACTGTTTGCAGAGAGGAAGAGGACTAGAACTCTAGTGCCACCTGTTGGAAGTAATAATCCTAAAAGTCAGCATCAACATTTTAATGAGCCTTGCCATATGAATTAGGATAAATGCCAAACCAGAATCTCAATTTGCAGACACTGTGTTTCAGGGTGTTGCCCCCTCCTCAGTGCAAAGTATGAGATCTGGTTTGGCTAGGTGAGAGGCTTCTGACCGGGATCTAAGGGGTAACGTTTCTCCTTGTGGAGAGTGACATGCCTAGCCTGGCATGCCAATGTGGGGAGGCTTATAAGCCTTCCAATGCCTCTCTGGGAAATTAAATATGCAAATTGGCTTTTTGAGAGACGAAGAAGACTAGACCTCTAGTGCCACCTATTGGAAGCAGCAATCCTAAAAGTCAATATCTAATCTTGCCATATTACTTAGGATAAAAGCCAAACCAGAATCTCTATTCTCAGTCAGAAGCCTCTCATCTGGACAAACCACATTTCATACTTTGCACTGACAAGGTGCAATACCCTGAAACACCATGTCTGCAAATTGAGATTTTGGCTTGGCTTTTATCCTAACAAAATGTATTTTTCAGGTCATCTCCCCAGTACCCTCACTTATCTTCCCTTCTTTTGAGGTCCACACTGTCAGACTTTTCCGGCCCTTCTCCCTGCGAGTGGCAGTTGTGTATCGCCCTCTGGGCCCCTCCCGTCAGTTCCTCAATCACATTGCCACCTGGCTTCCACACTATCTATCCTGTGACATTCCCACTCTCATTATGAGGGACTTTAACATCCTTATCGATGATCTTATTTCTCCATCTGTCCCTCATTTTCTAACTGTAACCTCCTCTCTAGGCCTTTCACAGCTTACTAACTCTCCAACACATGAAGTTGGGAATACGCTGGGCCTGATCTTCTCCCTGCTCTGCTTGGTGCATGATTTTACCTACTCCCCTCTCCCACTCTCTGGCCACAACCTTCTTTCATTCTTTGTCAAGAACTGTCACCCCATTCAGGACATCCCTACTTACCACACTTATAGGAATATAAGTGCCATTAATACCCAGAAACTTATGAAGAATCTGCAGTCATCATTTGCCCCAGTATTCTCCCTCTCATGTCCTGACTCTGCTCTGAAACATTATAATGAAACATTGCAAACTGCCCTGGATGAAGCTGCACCTCCTACACATAGAACAACTTGGCACAGATGGCGGCAAACCTGGCACACGCTGCAAACACATTTTCTCCAGTGGTGCGCCGAACCTCTGTGGAGAAAATCCATTCTGGCCGAAGATTTCATCCATTATAAGTTTATGCTTAAAGCATATAACTCTGCCCTTCACCTCTCCAAACAAGCCTACTTCAACACCCTCATAACCTCACTATCCAACAATCCTAAACGACTCTGACATTTT
This sequence comes from Phyllobates terribilis, assembly GCF_046119375.1. NCBI lineage: Eukaryota > Metazoa > Chordata > Amphibia > Anura > Dendrobatidae > Phyllobates > Phyllobates terribilis. The sequence goes on from NW_027362768.1 coordinate 21,682,519, forward strand.
TCATTCCCTCCTTAGTCCAAGAGTACAGGCCCCAACAACCAACCTCAGCACTATCTGGCCAATTATTTCAAAGACAAAAATTGACCATATCTGACAGAAAATTTTCTCCCATTCCCCTAATATCATGCATTCTCTTCCTTTCTGCACTTCATCTAGCTCACTTTCTGTGAACCGGTCACAGAAGAAGAGGTTACCTGGCTCCTCTCATCTCCTTCAGTCCCTTTCCATGGGTGTCACCACTCACCTAACTAAAATATTTAACCTCTCTCTTTCATCTGGTATCTTTTCCTCTTTCTTCAAACATGGTAGCGTACACCCATTACTTAAAAAAACATCTCTCGACCAGAACTGCGCTGCTAACTACAGATCTGTCTCTAATTTCCCCTTTATTTCTAAACTTCTGAAACATTTAGTCCACTCCTGTCTAATCCGCTATCTCTCAGATAACTCTCTTCTTGACCCTTTACAATCCGATTTCCGTTCTTTACACTTTACTGAAACTGCCCTTACTAAATTCTCTAATGATCTACTAACAGCTAAATCTAATGGTCACTATTTCTGATTCTCCTGGATTTCTCTGCAGCATTCGAAACTGTGGATTACCAGCTCCTCCTCACTATGCTCCGCTCTATTGGCCCCAAAGATACTGCTCTCTCTTCCAACCTCTCTGACCACTCCTTCACTGTATCTTTTGCTGGCTCCTCTTCATCTCATCTTCCGCTTCCTGTTGGGGTTTCTCAGGGTCAGTTATAGGTCTCCTCCTCTTTTCCAATATTCTGCTCCTATTGGAAGCACCACCAGTAGATTCGGTATTCAGTACCATCTCTATGCTGATCACACCCAATTATACACATTATCTCCTGACATCACCCCTGCATTACTACAAAATACCAATGATTGTGTAACATCCCTGGCGGCGTGCTTGCATGGTGCACCACCTCCCACCATGCAAGACCGCAATCTTACCTGTCAATCCATGCTGCACTCTTTGCTCCAGTACCTGCTGTGTCCATGTCTCTTGTCTGATTGCTTAGGGCAGGGGTCCTCAAACTACGGCCCGTGGAGGACTTTCATCCGGCCCGCCGGGCTATGGGCGGAGGAGAGGAGAGCGGTGCCATTGCCCGCCCTTCCCCCCGCTTGCTCAGGGCCCCGGCAGGCGGATACTTACCTCTCCCCGTGCCTCCGCAGATCCGCTGTCTTCCGTGCTCTGCGCTTCCTGTGACGTCTCAGTTCAGAGGGCGCGGTGACGTCTTTACACCGCGCCCGCCCGAGTGCTGTCACAGGCAGCGCAGTGGGACGCCGACGCCGCGACGCTGGAGTCCAGACCAGAGCAGCGGCAGCGGCAGCAAGTGAGAAGAGAGGTGAGTATTGGATTTTTTTTTTTTAATGTATGGAGGCATAGGTCATTATATGGGGGGGGTGACATCCTGCAAGGGGTATAATATGGGGGGGGTGACATCCTGCATGGGGCATGATATGGGGGGGGAAGGGACATCCTGCATGGGGCATAATATGGGGGGAGGGTGACATGCTGCATGGGGCATAATATGGGGGGTGACATGCTGCATGGGGCATAATATGGGGGGGTGACATCCTGCATGTGGCATTATATGGGGGGGTGACATGCTGCATGGGGCATAATATGGGGGGTGACATCCTGCATGTGGCATTATATGGGGGGGTGACATGCTGCATGGGGCATTATATGGGGGGGTGACATGCTGCATGGGGCATTATATAGGGGGGTGACATCCTGCATGGGGCATTATATGGGGGGGAAGGGACATCCTGCATGGGGCATTATAAAGACAGGGGAGTGATATCTTGCATGGGGCATTATATGGTGTGAGAAAGGGACATCCTGCATGGGGCATTATATGGGGGGTGGCATCCAGCATGGGGCATTATAAGGGGGGAACAGCCTGCATGGGGCATTATAAGGGGGGAACAGCCTGCATATGGCATTATAAGGGGGAAAGAGCGTGCCTATTGGGAACATTTACCTGCCCATTGACGACCTATGCTGCCTATTGGGGACCTATGCTGCCTATTGGGGATATTTACCTGCCTATTGGGGATATTTACCTGCCTATTGGGGACATTTACCTGCCTATTGGGGACCTATGCTGCCTATTGGGTATATTTACCTGCCTATTGGGGACCTATGCTGCCTATTGGGTACAGTTACCTATTGTAATGCACACGCCCGGGCTGAGCGGCGTGTGCGTGTGATTGTAGTGATTCCACTGGACTGTGCCGGAGAGTGAATGCCTGGAGGGGCGTAACTAGGTATTCACCCGATCCGACCAGGGTCGCACGACGGCATACGACGCCAGTGCACCAAGGAGGAACCGAGCAGAGGGACCAGGTGCTACTCCAGGACAGACCCCGGACACGGCTGTTGACCCACACAGGGGAATACAGGAACAGACTGGTAGGCTGGCACACAGACTGGTGGGTATAGGCAGGCACGACTGGTATGCAGGCAGGTGGGTATGCAGGCAGGGGGGTACAGGCAAGCACAGCTAGAGTGCAGACAGGGAGGCACTAGCAGGTAGGAACACAGGCGGGATAGGACCCAGTACACACTGGGACTCAGGAACAATACAGGCAGAGGGGTACAGGCAAGCACAGCTAGAGTGCAGACAGGGAGGCACTAGCAGGTAGGGACACTGGCGGGATAGGACCCAGTACACACTGGGACTCAGGAACAGAACCACAGATGTGGCGGACAAACACAGCAGAGTGAGGCCGCCCAGAGAGGTGAGCGAGAACAGGGCAGGACAAGGCCGCCTGGAGCGGTGAGCAAGAGTAGAGCAGGACAAGGCCGCCAGGAGCGGTGAACAAAGGGTCAGAGCTGAGCGAGACTGCCGGAGCAGTGAGCAAGAGTAAAGCAGGACGAGGCCGCCTGGAGTGGTGAGCAAGAGTGGAGCAAGACTGCCGGAGCAGTGAGCAAAAGGGTCCGAGCGGAGCAAGGCTGCCGGAGCAGTGAGCAAAGGAGTCAGAGCAGGCTAGAACCGCCGGAGCGGTGAGCAAAGGAGTCAGAGCAGGCTAGAACCACCGGAGCGGTGAGCAAAGGAGTCAGAGCAGGCTAGAACTGCCGGAGTGGTGAACAAAGGAGTAGGAGCAGGCTAGAACCGCCGGAGCGGTAAGCAAGGCAGAGCAGGGGGGACAGGGCTCTGTTCACACGGAACAGACAGGAAGAGAAAGGCAGAGCCAGATACCCACAGGATACTTGCAGTGAAGTAGCGAGTGGACCACAAACTCACAAACTGGAGTACAGAGACAACAAGCAGGAGTTAGGTACGAGTTCAGACTCTGCAGAAAAAGGAAGGGAACGGACATAGAGGCAAAACAGGTAAAGGATAGGAGAGAGTTCAGACTGGAACTGAGTGTACGGAGGAGACCGACACTGCAGCGGAATACAGGAGCGGGTCTGGGAATACGGCCCCCAGAGAGGCGGGACGAACAGGCAAGGAGCGTGTTCAGACAGGACAGACAAGATACAGGAACAGGTCTAGGTAATCGGCCCCTAGAAGGCGGGAGGAACAGGCTAGGAGCGAGTTCAGACAGGCCTGGAAATACAGGCTCCAGGATAGGCAGACAAGAGAACACAGACAGGACTCAGTTCAGACACGGGAACTGATACCGCAAGGCAGGAGACATAGACAGGACTCAGTTCAGACACGGGAACTGATACCGCAAGGCAGGAGACATAGACAGGACTCAGTTCAGACACGGGAACTGATACCGCAAGGCAGGAGACATAGACAGGACTCAGCTCAGACACGGGAACTGATACCGCAAGGCAGGAGACATAGACAGGACTCAGTTCAGACACGGGAACTGATACCGCAAAGCAGGAGAAATAGACAGGACTCAGTTCAAACACGGGAACTGATACCGCAAAGCAGGAGACAAAGAACGGGACCTGGCACCTTCAGAGTGCAAGCACACACTGAATGAAACACTATGCTCAGGCAGGGATAGATGGGAGCAGCTGAGCTATATACCAGGTGACAGACAGCAATAGGCTGAGGACGCACAAGGGGTGTGCCTGCAGCAGGTACAAAAAGCAGGAAGTGATCGGGCGCCGCCCTTAAGCAGCAGAAACAGAGGCAAACAGACAGCATGGAGGGAAGCCAGAGAGACATTCTGGACTGGAGATCAAGTGCGCGCTCTTGCACAGTGGGAGATGGACCACCATGCAAGGACGCCGCCAGGTATGTTACAGTACCCCCCCCCCCTTACGCCCCCTCTTCTTCAGGCCTGCCAGAATCTTCCGCAGGGAATTCGAGGACCAGTCGTTCACTTCAAGGAGATCACTTCCACTGTCCACAGGAAAAACTGATCTCATCTGGTTAGCTAGGATGCTACCTCCTATCCAGCCATCCTCAGCAACAGACGAAACGGGTGGAGTACCAGGAACAGCACACAAGGAAGTCTCTCTCCACATATTTTCAGGTGGCACCCCAGAGGGTACAAGAGACAACTGGAAGTCCTTCACCGGGTTGGAGGGGGACAGAGACTTGGGGGTAATCTCTGCTTCGAGGTACATCTTGTCAAGCTCACAGGAAGAAATAGACGGGTTATCAGGTACATAATGAGGAAAAGTCACTGTCTCTTTGTTATCTGGTGGTACCCCGGAGGATTCAGGAAACAACTGGAGGTCCTCCGCTGGGTCAGAAGAGTGCAGAGGCTCTGAGAAAACATCTGCTTCAGAGTACACTAGGTCGGACTCACTGGACGAAGCAGGCGAGGTATCAGATCCAGGATATAGGAAAGTCTCTGTCCATTCACCACCAGGTGGCACCCAGAAGGGTTCTGGAGACAACTGGAGGTCCTCCGCCTGGTCGGAGGGGTGTAGAGACTCGGGAGTAACCACTGCTTCGGAGTACACTAGGTTGGACTCAGTGGACGAAGCGAGCGAGGTATCAGGTACAGAGTATAGGAGAGTCTCTGTCCTTTCGCTACCAGGTAGCACCCCGAAGGGTTCTGGAGACAACTGGAGGTCCTCCGCCTGGTCGGAGGGGTGTAGAGACTCGGGAGTAACCTCTGCTTCGGTGTACACTAGGTTGGACTCACTGGACGAAGCGAGCGAGGTATCAGGTACAGAGTATAGGAGAGTCTCTGTCCTTTAGCTACCAGGTAGCACCCCGAAGGGTTCAGGAGACAACTGGAGGTCCTCCGCCTGGTCTTAGGGGTGTAGAGACTCGGGGGTAACTACCACTTTGGGGTACCCATTGTCAGGCTCACAGGACGAAGCGGACAAAGTATCGAGTACCGGGTGTAGAGAAGTCTCTCTCCATTTGTCATCGAGTGGTATCCCGGAGGATTCAGGAGGCAACAGGGGGTCCTCCACCAGGTAGTAGAGGTGCACAGACTCTGAGATAACCACAGCTTTGGAGCATCCTTGGACATGCACACCGGTTAAAGTGGGTGAAGCATCTGATGCCGGGTGCAGGAAGTTCTCCTGTGTGGAGTCTGGATGGGCAGAAGTCTCTTTGGGCAGGAGAACTGGTGCACTACCCACGCACATTACCCGTTGGGGCTTCTCCGGGATACAGGGAGATGAAGCTTCAGTAGGGACTTCAAGGTTGGGGTCAGGAGGTCTCAGGGAGGACAGACCCTGGCGTGACGGCTTGCCTCTACGTCTAGCACGTCTGGACTGCCTCTTGAGGTTGGGAGAAGTATTCCGGAAAGCGTAGTCACCCTGTGAGGATTCTGGGTGGGCAGTAGTCTCATTGGGCTGGAGGACTATTGCGCTACCCACACACACTACCCGTCGGGGCTGCTCCGGGATATTGGGAAGTGAAGCTTCAGCAGGGGCTTCAGGGTTAGGGTCCTCGAAGACCATACGAAAGGCCACCAGGAAGGCCTGCAGGTCAAGGACGACAGGATCCCATGCTTCCCATAGGGGGGTGACCCATTTCAAGGCATCACCCTCTAGGTAGTCAATCATAAAGGCCACTTTAGCCCAATCGGAAGGAAAATAGAGAGGGTAGGCCTTAAAGTGTAGCATGCATTGCTCCACAAATGCACGACACTGTCTTGGATCCCCATAATAACGTAGCGGATCCGCAGGAACGAGAGCAGATAGATCCATCTGGACGGTGCGTAATTCGCCTGGAACTCAGCTAAGGAAAAAAAAAATTTATTTATTTATTTTAATGCACGTATTCGCTGGAAAACTTCTCAGAGAGCGAAGGCCGTGGGGCTCAACGGGAACCATGGCCTGAGCATGCTGTAATGCACACGCCCGGGCTGAGCGGCGTGTGCGTGTGATTGTAGTGATTCCACTGGACCGTGCCGGAGAGTGAATGCCTGGAGGGGCGTAACTAGGTATTCACCCGATCCGACCAGGGTCGCACGACGGCATACGACGCCAGTGCACCAAGGAGGAACCGAGCAGAGGGACCAGGTGCTACTCCAGGACAGACCCCGGACACGGCTGTTGACCCACACAGGGGAATACAGGAACAGACTGGTAGGCTGGCACACAGACTGGTGGGTATAGGCAGGCACGACTGGTATGCAGGCAGGCGGGTATGCAGGCAGGGGGGTACAGGCAAGCACAGCTAGAGTGCAGACAGGGAGGCACTAGCAGGTAGGAACACAGGCGGGATAGGACCCAGTACACACTGGGACTCAGGAACAATACAGGCAGAGGGGTACAGGCAAGCACAGCTAGAGTGCAGACAGGGAGGCACTAGCAGGTAGGGACACTGGCGGGATAGGACCCAGTACACACTGGGACTCAGGTACAGAACCACAGATGTGGCGGACAAACACAGCAGAGTGAGGCCGCCCAGAGAGGTGAGCGAGAACAGGGCAGGACAAGGCCGCCTGGAGCGGTGAGCAAGAGTAGAGCAGGACAAGGCCGCCAGGAGCAGTGAACAAAGGGTCAGAGCTGAGCGAGACTGCCGGAGCAGTGAGCAAGAGTAAAGCAGGACGAGGCCGCCTGGAGTGGTGAGCAAGAGTGGAGCAAGACTGCCGGAGCAGTGAGCAAAAGGGTCCGAGCGGAGCAAGGCTGCCGGAGCAGCGAGCAAAGGAGTCAGAGCAGGCTAGAACCGCCGGAGCGGTGAGCAAAGGAGTCAGAGCAGACTAGAACCGCCGGAGCGGTGAGCAAAGGAGTCAGAGCAGGCTAGAACCGCCGGAGCGGTGAGCAAAGGAGTCAGAGCAGGCTAGAACCGCCGGAGCGGTGAACAAAGGAGTAGGAGCAGGCTAGAACCGCCGGAGCGGTAAGCAAGGCAGAGCAGGGGGGACAGGGCTCTGTTCACACGGGACAGACAGGAAGAGAAAGGCAGAGCCAGATACCCACAGGATACTTGCAGTGAAGTAGCGAGTGGACCACAAACTCACAAACGGGAGTACAGAGACAACAAGCAGGAGTTAGGTACGAGTTCAGACTCTGCAGAAAAAGGAAGGGAACGGACATAGAGGCAAAACAGGTAAAGGATAGGAGAGAGTTCAGACTGGAACTGAGTGTACGGAGGAGACCGACACTGCAGCGGAATACAGGAGCGGGTCTGGGAATACGGCCCCCAGAGAGGCGGGACGAACAGGCAAGGAGCGTGTTCAGACAGGACAGACAAGATATAGGAACAGGTCTAGGTAATCGGCCCCTAGAAGGCGGGAGGAACAGGCTAGGAGCGCGTTCAGACAGGCCTGGAAATACAGGCTCCAGGATAGGCAGACAAGAGAACACAGACAGGACTCAGTTCAGACACGGGAACTGATACCGCAAGGCAGGAGACATAGACAGGACTCAGTTCAGACACGGGAACTGATACCGCAAGGCAGGAGACATAGACAGGACTCAGTTCAGACACGAGAACTGATACCGCAAGGCAGGAGACATAGACAGGACTCAGCTCAGACACGGGAACTGATACCGCAAGGCAGGAGACATAGACAGGACTCAGTTCAGACACGGGAACTGATACCGCAAAGCAGGAGAAATAGACAGGACTCAGTTCAAACACGGGAACTGATACCGCAAAGCAGGAGACAAAGAACGGGACCTGGCACCTTCAGAGTGCAAGCACACACTGAATGAAACACTATGCTCAGGCAGGGATAGATGGGAGCAGCTGAGCTATATACCAGGTGACAGACAGCAATAGGCTGAGGACGCACAAGGGGTGTGCCTGCAGCAGGTACAAAAAGCAGGAAGTGATCGGGCGCCGCCCTTAAGCAGCAGAAACAGAGGCAAACAGACAGCATGGAGGGAAGCCAGAGAGACATTCTGGACTGGAGATCATGTGCGCGCTCTTGCACAGTGGGAGATGGACCACCATGCAAGGACGCCGCCAGGTATGTTACAGTACCCCCCCCCCCTTACGCCCCCTCTTCTTCAGGCCTGCCAGAATCTTCCACAGGGAATTCGAGGACCAGTCGTTCACTTCAAGGAGATCACTTCCACTGTCCACAGGAAAAACTGATCTCATCTGGTTAGCTAGGATGCTACCTCCTATCCAGCCATCCTCAGCAACAGACGAAACGGGTGGAGTACCAGGAACAGCACACAAGGAAGTCTCTCTCCACATATTTTCAGGTGGCACCCCAGAGGGTACAGGAGACAACTGGAAGTCCTTCACCGGGTTGGAGGGGGACAGAGACTTGGGGGTAATCTCTGCTTCGAGGTACATCTTGTCAAGCTCACAGGAAGAAATAGACGGGTTATCAGGTACATAATGAGGAAAAGTCACTGTCTCTTTGTTATCTGGTGGTACCCCGGAGGATTCAGGAAACAACTGGAGGTCCTCCGCCGGGTCAGAAGAGTGCAGAGGCTCTGAGAAAACATCTGCTTCAGAGTACACTAGGTCGGACTCACTGGACGAAGCAGGCGAGGTATCAGATGCAGGATATAGGAAAGTCTCTGTCCATTCACCACCAGGTGGCACCCAGAAGGGTTCTGGAGACAACTGGAGGTCCTCCGCCTGGTCGGAGGGGTGTAGAGACTCGGGAGTAACCACTGCTTCGGAGTACACTAGGTTGGACTCAGTGGACGAAGCGAGCGAGGTATCAGGTACAGAGTATAGGAGAGTCTCTGTCCTTTCGCTACCAGGTAGCACCCCGAAGGGTTCTGGAGACAACTGGAGGTCCTCCGCCTGGTCGGAGGGGTGTAGAGACTCGGGAGTAACCTCTGCTTCGGAGTACACTAGGTTGGACTCACTGGACGAAGCGAGCGAGGTATCAGGTACAGAGTATAGGAGAGTCTCTGTCCTTTCGCTACCAGGTAGCACCCCGAAGGGTTCAGGAGACAACTGGAGGTCCTCCGCCTGGTCGGAGGGGTGTAGAGACTCGGGGGTAACTACAACTTTGGGGTACCCATTGTCAGGCTCACAGGACGAAGCGGACAAAGTATCGAGTACCGGGTGTAGAGAAGTCTCTCTCCATTTGTCATCGAGTGGTATCCCGGAGGATTCAGGAGGCAACAGGGGGTCCTCCACCAGGTAGTAGAGGTGCACAGACTCTGAGATAAACACAGCTTTGGAGCATCCTTGGACATGCACACCGGTTAAAGTGGGTGAAGCATCTGATGCCGGGTGCAGGAAGTTCTCCTGTGTGGAGTCTGGATGGGCAGAAGTCTCTTCGGGCAGGAGAACTGGTGCACTACCCACGCACATTACCCGTTGGGGCTTCTCCGGGATACAGGGAGATGAAGCTTCAGTAGGGACTTCAAGGTTGGGGTCAGGAGGTCTCAGGGAGGACAGACCCTGGCGTGACGGCTTGCCTCTACGTCTAGCACGTCTGGACTGCCTCTTGAGGTTGGGAGAAGTATTCCGGAAAGCGTAGTCACCCTGTGAGGATTCTGGGTGGGCAGTAGTCTCATTGGGCTGGAGGACTATTGCGCTACCCACACACACTACCCGTCGGGGCTGCTCCGGGATATTGGGAAGTGAAGCTTCAGCAGGGGCTTCAGGGTTAGGGTCCTCGAAGACCATACGAAAGGCCACCAGGAAGGCCTGCAGGTCAAGGACGACAGGATCCCATGCTTCCCATAGGGGGGTGACCCATTTCAAGGCATCACCCTCTAGGTAGTCAATCATAAAGGCCACTTTAGCCCAATCGGAAGGAAAATAGAGAGGGTAGGCCTTAAAGTGTAGCATGCATTGCTCCACAAATGCACGACACTGTCTTGGATCCCCATAATAACGTAGCGGATCCGCAGGAACAAGAGCAGATAGATCCATCTGGACGGTGCGTAATTCGCCTGGAACTCAGCTAAGGAAAAAAAAAATTTATTTATTTATTTTAATGCACGTATTCGCTGGAAAACTTCTCAGAGAGCGAAGGCCGTGGGGCTCAACGGGAACCATGGCCTGAGCATGCTGTAATGCACACGCCCGGGCTGAGCGGCGTGTGCGTGTGATTGTAGTGATTCCACTGGACCGTGCCGGAGAGTGAATGCCTGGAGGGGCGTAACTAGGTATTCACCCGATCCGACCAGGGTCGCACGACGGCATACGACGCCAGTGCACCAAGGAGGAACCGAGCAGAGGGACCAGGTGCTACTCCAGGACAGACCCCGGACACGGCTGTTGACCCACACAGGGGAATACAGGAACAGACTGGTAGGCTGGCACACAGACTGGTGGGTATAGGCAGGCATGACTGGTATGCAGGCAGGCGGGTATGCAGGCAGGGGGGTACAGGCAAGCACAGCTAGAGTGCAGACAGGGAAGCACTAGCAGGTAGGAACACAGGCGGGATAGGACCCAGTACACACTGGGACTCAGGAACAATACAGGCAGAGGGGTACAGGCAAGCACACCTAGAGTGCAGACAGGGAGGCACTAGCAGGTAGGGACACTGGCGGGATAGGACCCAGTACACACTGGGACTCAGGAACAGAACCACAGATGTGGCGGACAAACACAGCAGAGTGAGGCCGCCCAGAGAGGTGAGCGAGAACAGGGCAGGACAAGGCCGCCTGGAGCGGTGAGCAAGAGTAGAGCAGGACAAGGCCGCCAGGAGCGGTGAACAAAGGGTCAGAGCTGAGCGAGACTGCCGGAGCAGTGAGCAAGAGTAAAGCAGGACGAGGCCGCCTGGAGTGGTGAGCAAGAGTGGAGCAAGACTGCCGGAGCAGTGAGCAAAAGGGTCCGAGCGGAGCAAGGCTGCCGGAGCAGCGAGCAAAGGAGTCAGAGCAGGCTAGAACCGCCGGAGCGGTGAGCAAAGGAGTCAGAGCAGACTAGAACCGCCGGAGCGGTGAGCAAAGGAGTCAGAGCAGGCTAGAACCGCCGGAGCGGTGAGCAAAGGAGTCAGAGCAGGCTAGAACCGCCGGAGCGGTGAACAAAGGAGTAGGAGCAGGCTAGAACCGCCGGAGCGGTAAGCAAGGCAGAGCAGTGGGGACAGGGCTCTGTTCACATGGAACAGACAGGAAGAGAAAGGCAGAGCCAGATACCCACAGGATACTTGCAGTGAAGTAGCGAGTGGACCACAAACTCACAAACGGGAGTACAGAGACAACAAGCAGGAGTTAGGTACGAGTTCAGACTCTGCAGAAAAAGGAAGGGAACGGACATAGAGGCAAAACAGGTAAAGGATAGGAGAGAGTTCAGACTAGAACTGACTGTACGGAGGAGACCGACACTGCAGCGGAATACAGGAGCGGGTCTGGGAATACGGCCCCCAGAGAGGCGGGACGAACAGGCAAGGAGCGTGTTCAGACAGGACAGACAAGATACAGGAACAGGTCTAGGTAATCGGCCCCTAGAAGGCGGGAGGAACAGGCTAGGAGCGAGTTCAGACAGGCCTGGAAATACAGGCTCCAGGATAGGCAGACAAGAGAACACAGACAGGACTCAGTTCAGACACGGGAACTGATACCCCAAGGCAGGAGACATAGACAGGACTCAGTTCAGACACGGGAACTGATACCGCAAGGCAGGAGACATAGACAGGACTCAGTTCAGACACGGGAACTGATACCGCAAGGCAGGAGACATAGACAGGACTCAGTTCAGACACGGGAACTGATACCGCAAGGCAGGAGACATAGACAGGACTCAGCTCAGACACGGGAACTGATACCGCAAGGCAGGAGACATAGACAGGACTCAGTTCAGACACGGGAACTGATACCGCAAAGCAGGAGAAATAGACAGGACTCAGTTCAAACACGGGAACTGATACCGCAAAGCAGGAGACAAAGAACGGGACCTGGCACCTTCAGACTGCAAGCACACACTGAATGAAACACTATGCTCAGGCAGGGATAGATGGGAGCAGCTGAGCTATATACCAGGTGACAGACAGCAATAGGCTGAGGACGCACAAGGGGTGTGCCTGCAGCAGGTACAAAAAGCAGGAAGTGATCGGGCGCCGCCCTTAAGCAGCAGAAACAGAGGCAAACAGACAGCATGGAGGGAAGCCAGAGAGACATTCTGGACTGGAGATCAAGTGCGCGCTCTTGCACAGTGGGAGATGGACCACCATGCAAGGACGCCGCCAGGTATGTTACACCTATCTATTGAAATACCGGTTGATTTAACTTTACTTGTTCTTCATTTTAAATATTGTATTTGTTCCTGTATTGTTTTTTTTACTTCAAAATAAGATATGTGCAGTGTGCATAGGAATTTGTTCATAGTTTTTTTTAAAAACTATATTCCGGCCCTCCAATGGTCTGAGGGACCGTGAACTGGCCCCCTGTTTAAAAAGTTTGAGGACCCCTGGCTTAGGGCATCGGCGCGGCTTTCTGCTTGTTTTTTATAGCTACTGTGTGCACAGTCCTAATGCGTCCCCAGCCTATTGCTGTGAGTCACTGGATACTTAAACCCCCTCCACCCAGTGGGAGGTACCTGAGCAACACTTTCACTCAGTTTGTCTTTTGCAACTGAGGTGCCAGGTCCTGTCCTGACTCTAGTCTGTCCGCCACCCTGGGGGCTGAGTACCCAGGGCCTTTTCCTGTACCTGTGACTTCTAGTCCGTTTCCGCCACCCTGGGGGCCAATTACCCAGGGCCGCTACCTGTATCTCTGACTTCTAGTCAGTTTCTGCCACCCTGGGGGCTGAGTTCCCAGGCTCGTTCCTGTATCTTGTTCCTGGTTCAGATCCTGTCTGAACAGTGTCCTAGTCCGTTACTTGTTTGTCTCTATGTCTGTATCTTCCCTCTTTCCTGCAGTATCTGAACCTGCACCTAACTCCAACTCGATGTCTCTGTACTTCTGTTTGTGAGTCTTGTGTCCACTCGCTACTTCATTGTAAGTACCTTGTGTGTATCTGGTTCTGCTCATTCTGGTTCCCTCCTTCTGTATCTAACTCCTGTGTTCCAGCTATCTTCTTGTGTTTTCCAGTCTGTTCCATGTGAACAGAGCCCTGTCCTGTCTACCGCATCTGCGGGTTTTGCTTTTCTCTGCTTGCTCACCGCACCTGCGGTTTTGCTCTGCTTTGCTTGTTCACCGCATCTGTGGGTTTTGCTCTGCTTTGCTTGTTCACCGCATCTGCGGGTTTTGCTCTGCTTTGCTTGTTCACCGCATCTGCGGGTTTTGCTCTGCTTTGCTAGTTCACCGCATCTGCGGTTTTTCTCTTCTTTGCTTGTTCACCGCATCTGCGGGTTTTGCTCTGCTTTGCTAGTTCACCGCATCTGCGGTTTTGCTCTGCTTTGCTTGTTCACCGCATCTGCGGGTTTTGCTCTGCTTTCCTTGTTCACCGCATCTGCGGGTTTTGCTCTGCTTTGCTTGTTCACCACATCTGCGGTTTTGCTCTGCTTTGCTTTTTCACCGCATCTGCGGGTTTTGCTCTGCTTTGCTAGTTCACCGCATCTGCGGGCTTTGCTCTGCTTTGCTTGTTCACCGCATCTGCGGTTTTGCTCTGCTTTGCTTGTTCACCGCATCTGCGGTTTTGCTCTGCTTTGCTTGTTCACCGCATCTGCGGTTTTGCTCCGCTCTGCTTGTCTACCGCACCTGCTGCTCTGTTCCAGTATCCCAGTCTGTACTGGTCCCTATCCTGCCTACGTTCTTACTTGCCAGTACTCGCCTATCTGCATGTCAGCCGTGCCTCCCTGTGCCCACCTGTCTGCATGCCAGCCGTGCCTGCCAGTGCCCAACTGTCTACATACCAGCTCTGCCTATCAATATCCACCTGTCTGCATACCAGCCGTTCCTGCCAGTACCCACCAGTCAATATGCCAGTTTAACCTGCCTGTTCCTGCATTCCCCGGTGTGGGTCAACAGCTGTGACCGGGGTCTGACCTGGAGTAGCACCTGGTCCCTCTGCTCGGTTCCTCCCTGGTTCACGGAGTCGACTGAGCCGCCGTGTGACCTTGGATCGGGTTGATACTTAGTTACGCCCCTCCAGGCACTCCTCGGTTCATGGTACAGTGGGATCACTAATCATGCTCACGCCAGTTTGCCCGGGCGTGTGCGTAGCTGATTGCCTTTCTGCTGTCTCTAACATCATGTCCTCCCTCTATTTAAAACTGAATCTGTCAAAAATTGTACTCCTTGTGTTTCCTCCCTCTGCTAACCTAACTACTCCCTATATTGCAATTTCCGTGCATGGTTCTACCTTTACTCCCCATCAGCATGCCCACTGTCTTGGGGTTATATTTGACTCAGATCTTTCCTTCACTCCCCACATTTGATCACTCACTCACTCTTGTCACCTGCACCTCAAAAACATCTCTAGAATTCAACCTTTTCTTACCTTTGACTCTGCAAAAACTCTTACTGTTGCTCTTATTTATTCTCCACTGCATCTTAATTGCAGCAGCCAGGATAATATTCCTATCCAACCTCTACATCGATGCCTCTACCCTGTGCCAGCCATTGTACTGGTTGCCCAACCGCTACAGAGTCCAATATAAACTTATCACTCTCACCCATAAAACTCTGCAGAGTTCTGCATCACCCTATATCTCCTTCCTCATCTCTATCACCCTACCCATGCCCTCCATTCCGCTAATGACCTAAGACTAACAATTTAAATTATCCGAACCTCCCACTCCTGTCTTCAGGACTTCTCACGAGCTGCGCCACTTCTCTGGAATGCACTACCCAGGACAATTAGATTAATTCCCAATACCAACAGTTTTAAACATGCCCTAAAAATGTAACTATTCCAGTATTTCCCTTCCAAATTTTTCTTCCAAATCTGGTCCCTGATAGCATCTGTTTACACACCCTCCATGCACTTAATAGCACATTATATCTGTACTTATTCAGATACTGGCAGGTGACCGGTTCATGTTGTATTATGAGAATACCCTATTTATTATATTGATGGTTGGACTGTACAATACAAGCACTTTGTACCTTTTACCTTTCATGCCTCCCCTATTTCCTCATAGATTGTAAGCGTGTGAGCAAGGCCCTCACTCCTCTTGGTATCTGTTGAATTATGTGTTTACTTTGTTGTTTTTATTATCTGTACAAGTACCATTTGTAGTGTAACTGGCTGCGCAATATTTTGGTGCTATAGAAATAAAAATGATTATTAATATTAAGTCATGTGGCAAGACTTGTTAAAGGGTCGATATTGACTGTTAGGATTGCAGCTTCCATTAGGTGGCACTAGAGTTCTAGTCCTATTCTTCTCTGAAGAGGCAATTTGTATAGTTTAGTGTCAAATACCTTTAGTTGCCTTTACATTTAACTGTCAGGAGATATGAAGGAGTAGAACAATTTCTGTAAGGTATAAAGAGCTTGCACCTTAGAACCATGCACTTTACACTAATATTGGCTGATATATATACCCCGAAGGAAAAAATGCGATCAAAGCTACACAGCAGGTAGTTGATCATAAAATATAGCTTTTATTAAATATATGATTTAAAAAGAATACATCACATAATATGGCAGAACAGTGCACAACGTACATAACAAAAATATCTTAAAATACCATCATGCTCAATGGACAAAGAAGTCCACACGTGAGGCGCCCACCAAAAATATATATAGTATAGACACTAGTGGTCCTGATCAACAGATCTCTAATGTATATGTCCAAGTAGTGTATCATTGGTGGTCAGCTAGTGCTGCCCAACTGTATAGCAAGATACCCATGTCAGTGACCATATAATGTAAAAGTAAAGTCTACCTGGACAGAGGGCTGACAACGAGAGTGCTCACATGTGGACCACGCGTCCACCCCGACGCGCGTTTCGGCGTTACCTTCTTCAGGGGGCGTGGTTGCAAACCGGGGGTGTGTCCTTAAGAAGCTATCGCTGGCCAATAGGAAGGTGTGGGCGGACATCTAATGACGCGCCCGGCGTCTCCGCTGCCTCGGCAACCCGCGATGCCGGCGTCATGCGAAGGACCTCCCATGAGTCACGCGGGCCCACGTGACCCGCAGGTCCTAGCATAGAAACGCCGGACAGCGCGAGCCAACCTCAGCAACCGAGAACGCCTGCACGTACCTGTCCAAATGCCGCACCTTCAGTAAGACATTAATAAGCCCAACTAGAGATCCATCTGAAAACTGCCCACAGTTATTCCAGGGATAAAAAATAAGGATGTATGTGGTAAAGTGTCCAATTGTAGGATTATAGCTACCCACATTCATCCAATGGTAGAGCATAATATAGGAATCTCCCATCGAAGAGGAATACATATATGCCTGGCAATATATATCCATATAGGGACAATTTTACGCATACCATGGACCTCACCATATGTGTCAAATCGCTCACGACATTGGCACATCATCACTGCATAGAATGCTTATCAAATATACATGATCATAATGGACAAAATGACATAATATTTTAGTACAAGATATATGATCACGGTAATGTTATGTCAAATAAATTACAATAACAATGTTGTCCAACAGACAGGAACAATAACCACACATATAGTGGACCCAACCACACACATCACAATATATAATCACATAAAAGGTGGGAATGATACAGAATGCAATAATTCATTTAGACAAAGTACACAATGTGAGAAAAGAGGTATATCGGCCTTGGCGATTGCTGTATGACGATGTCATGAATCCTTCTTCTCCTCCACAAGCACTCATCCATAATGGAACGAATACGGACACAACCCACCAAAAAGAAAGTTCACAGACCAAAAATGATGGATAGAACTGTAAATAATATGTAATAAAAATAAAATTAATAAAAACATAAAAATACAAATGATATGTACTAGGTAGAGGGAATATCAAAGAAACGGAGCGAAACTGAGACTCTCATTCAGTCCATACGGGTGTACAGTGCCCAATTTCCAGATCCATCTGGATTCTAGCTGGGCTAGACGTTGGCTAAGTCTACCTCCACGAATACCAATCCTCAAGGCGTCAATCCCCCTCACCCTCAGTAGTGAACTATCACAATTGTGGCAGAGTTTGAAATGTCGTGGTATCGTCCTGAGTGTGGAGGGATCCATACAGTCGACTGCCGCCGAAATCCCCAACACATGCTCCCTAACTCTTACTTTAAGTTGCCGTGTGGTTAAGCCAACATAGATTAATCCACATGGACATGTGGCATAGTAAATAATAAACCGTGAGGTACATGTAATACGACTTCTAATGACATAGGTCATTGTACCCGCGGCATTAGAAAAGGTATTAGTACACTCGATATTCGGACAGGCGACACAACGGCCGCATGGAAAACTTCCACACTCAGGACTAGAGGCACCAAAAATTGTAGCGGTCCCAGATTGAAACTGATAGTGGCTATGTACCAGACAGTCACGAAGATTTTTAGAGCGGCGCACAGCAATAGATGGACGATCTGGAAGAATTTTAGACAAAACAGGATCGACCAAAAGGATGGGCCAGGCTTTAGTCAAACATGCCCTCATACGACCAAATTGGCCATGATAGTCAGTTATAAATCTTGGTTTATCTACTGATTTAGAAATTTTTTTCTTATAGAGCAAATCGTGTCTGTTAGAATATTTGGCACGATGATATGCCCTTTTTACCATGCGTTTACTGTAACCCCTCTCATAAAATCTCTTTTTCAAATCTTCGGACTGTCTGGCAAAATCCCCATCATCCGAGCAGAGTCTACGTAACCGCAGAAACTGTCCAATGGGAACAGACTGTATCACCCAAGGAGGGTGGGAGGATGACGCATGAAGCAGCATATTCGTGGAGGTATTTTTACGGTAGATATTTGTTTTTATAAAATTGTCCTGATCTCTAATTAGAGCCACATCCAGAAAATTCACCACATCCCTGTCCCATGTATAGGTAATACGTATATTCCTGTCATTATCATTAAGGGACTGCATGAATATCTTCAAGCCTTCAGTGGAGCCCTGCCAGATCAGCAGAATATCATCTATGTAGCGCGTCCAGAAGGGGACGTGGTCCATAGATGTCCGCCGATCCGGCAGGGAGAGGTCCCTCTCCCACAGCCCCAGGAACAGATTGGCATAGGCCGGCGCAAACGCCGCACCCATAGCTGTACCCTGGAGCTGCAGGTAGAAGGACCCCTTAAATGTAAAAAAATTATGAGATAAAGAGAATTCCAGCAAATCCATCACCAATTGAATCATGGCATTTTTTAAGTTAGATGTTTGCAAGAAGAAGGCACAAGCTCTCAGGCCATCAGAATGTTTTATGCTGGTGTACAGTGATTCTACATCAGCTGTCACCAGCATCATATCTGATTCCAAATATAGCCCATCAACTCTCTTGAGAAGCTCACCTGTATCCAAGAGGAATGATGGGAGACATTCTACCAGAGGTTGAAGCTTACTGTCAATCCACCGATTGACATTCTCCAGGAAATTCCCGGTCCCGGAAATAATAGGACGCCCAGGTGGAGTAGACAGATCCTTGTGCACTTTAGGTAACAGATAAAATGTAGAGACTACAGGTTCGCTAACAAGTAGTGCCGAAGCCAGTTCCTCAGTAATGACCCCATTGGTCGTGGCTTGATTAATGATTTTAGACAATTGAAGGCAAAAAGAGGCCAAGGGATTAAACGTCAAACGTTTATAACAGGTCTTATTATTAAGTTGACTAAATGCCTCCCTTTCATACATGTCCTTAGGCCACAACACAATGTTGCCCCCTTTATCGGCTGGCTTCAGCACTACATCTGGAAGGTCCTGAAGGACCCGAAGGCGCTCACGCTCCTGTCTAGTAAGATTATCCCTTTGTACATAGCGCGGGATCTGCTCAAACTCCTTCGTGACCACCTGAACGAACAGATCTATATTGGCGTTTGTGGACAGTGGGGGAAATTTCTTAGACTTGGCCCTAATAGATGCCGGGATCTTACCTCCTTCCTCCATATTGTGTTCACTAGAGAGTTCCTCCAAAGTGCGTAAAGCTATTTGTTCCTCCTCTGTTGGGAAAAGATCAAATTGTGCCTCATTAAAATAATACTTCTTAAACAACAGAGTTCTCGCAAACAAGTGGAGGTCCTTCACAGCTGAAAAGACATCAAAACTACTCTTAGGTGAGAAGGAGAGACCCCTGCTTAGTAGAGCCAAGTCAGTATCAGTAAGTACATATTCGCTAAGGTTAATTACCTTATTATCCCCACTGTCCACAAGCGGCTGTTTATACGGTCGACGTCTGTACGGATGGAAATTTGTATCTCGTGTCCTCTTGAGATTCAATCCTGACCTCGTAATGATGGATGAGGACGTCATACTAGATGAGTCACTGAGAGATGAGATGGATGTAATAGACGAAGAGCGTTTTCCCCCACTGTCCACAAACGCCAATATAGATCTGTTCGTTCAGGTGGTCACGAAGGAGTTTGAGCAGATCCCGCGCTATGTACAGAGGGATAATCTTACTAGACAGGAGCGTGAGCGCCTTCGGGTCCTTCAGGACCTTCCAGATGTAGTGCTGAAGCCAGCCAATAAAGGGGGCAACATTGTGTTGTGGCCTAAGGACATGTATGAAAGGGAGGCATTTAGTCAACTTAATAATAAGACCTGTTATAAACGTTTGACGTTTAATCCCTTGGCCTCTTTTTGCCTTCAATTGTCTAAAATCATTAATCAAGCCACGACCAATGGGGTCATTACTGAGGAACTGGCTTCGGCACTACTTGTTAGCGAACCTGTAGTCTCTACATTTTATCTGTTACCTAAAGTGCACAAGGATCTGTCTACTCCACCTGGGCGTCCTATTATTTCCGGGACCGGGAATTTCCTGGAGAATGTCAATCGGTGGATTGACAGTAAGCTTCAACCTCTGGTAGAATGTCTCCCATCATTCCTCTTGGATACAGGTGAGCTTCTCAAGAGAGTTGATGGGCTATATTTGGAATCAGATATGATGCTGGTGACAGCTGATGTAGAATCACTGTACACCAGCATAAAACATTCTGATGGCCTGAGAGCTTGTGCCTTCTTCTTGCAAACATCTAACTTAAAAAATGCCATGATTCAATTGGTGATGGATTTGCTGGAATTCTCTTTATCTCATAATTTTTTTACATTTAAGGGGTCCTTCTACCTGCAGCTCCAGGGTACAGCTATGGGTGCGGCGTTTGCGCCGGCCTATGCCAATCTGTTCCTGGGGCTGTGGGAGAGGGACCTCTCCCTGCCGGATCGGCGGACATCTATGGACCACGTCCCCTTCTGGACGCGCTACATAGATGATATTCTGCTGATCTGGCAGGGCTCCACTGAAGGCTTGAAGATATTCATGCAGTCCCTTAATGATAATGACAGGAATATACGTATTACCTATACATGGGACAGGGATGTGGTGAATTTTCTGGATGTGGCTCTAATTAGAGATCAGGACAATTTTATAAAAACAAATATCTACCGTAAAAATACCTCCACGAATATGCTGCTTCATGCGTCATCCTCCCACCCTCCTTGGGTGATACAGTCTGTTCCCATTGGACAGTTTCTGCGGTTACGTAGACTCTGCTCGGATGATGGGGATTTTGCCAGACAGTCCGAAGATTTGAAAAAGAGATTTTATGAGAGGGGTTACAGTAAACGCATGGTAAAAAGGGCATATCATCGTGCCAAATATTCTAACAGACACGATTTGCTCTATAAGAAAAAAATTTCTAAATCAGTAGATAAACCAAGATTTATAACTGACTATCATGGCCAATTTGGTCGTATGAGGGCATGTTTGACTAAAGCCTGGCCCATCCTTTTGGTCGATCCTGTTTTGTCTAAAATTCTTCCAGATCGTCCATCTATTGCTGTGCGCCGCTCTAAAAATCTTCGTGACTGTCTGGTACATAGCCACTATCAGTTTCAATCTGGGACCGCTACAATTTTTGGTGCCTCTAGTCCTGAGTGTGGAAGTTTTCCATGCGGCCGTTGTGTCGCCTGTCCGAATATCGAGTGTACTAATACCTTTTCTAATGCCGCGGGTACAATGACCTATGTCATTAGAAGTCGTATTACATGTACCTCACGGTTTATTATTTACTATGCCACATGTCCATGTGGATTAATCTATGTTGGCTTAACCACACGGCAACTTAAAGTAAGAGTTAGGGAGCATGTGTTGGGGATTTCGGCGGCAGTCGACTGTATGGATCCCTCCACACTCAGGACGATACCACGACATTTCAAACTCTGCCACAATTGTGATAGTTCACTACTGAGGGTGAGGGGGATTGACGCCTTGAGGATTGGTATTCGTGGAGGTAGACTTAGCCAACGTCTAGCCCAGCTAGAATCCAGATGGATCTGGAAATTGGGCACTGTACACCCGTATGGACTGAATGAGAGTCTCAGTTTCGCTCCGTTTCTTTGATATTCCCTCTACCTAGTACATATCATTTGTATTTTTATGTTTTTATTAATTTTATTTTTATTACATATTATTTACAGTTCTACCCATCATTTTTGGTCTGTGAACTTTCTTTTTGGTGGGTTGTGTCCGTATTCGTTCCATTATGGATGAGTGCTTGTGGAGAAGAAGAAGGATTCATGACATCGTCATACAGCAATCGCCAAGGCCGATATACCTCTTTTCTCACATTGTGTACTTTGTCTAAATGAATTATTGCATTCTGTATCATTCCCACCTTTTATGTGATTATATATTGTGATGTGTGTGGTTGGGTCCACTATATGTGTGGTTATTGTTCCTGTCTGTTGGACAACATTGTTATTGTAATTTATTTGACATAACATTACCGTGATCATATATCTTGTACTAAAATATTATGTCATTTTGTCCATTATGATCATGTATATTTGATAAGCATTCTATGCAGTGATGATGTGCCAATGTCGTGAGCGATTTGACACATATGGTGAGGTCCATGGTATGCGTAAAATTGTCCCTATATGGATATATATTGCGAGGCATATATGTATTCCTCTTCGATGGGAGATTCCTATATTATGCTCTACCATTGGATGAATGTGGGTAGCTATAATCCTACAATTGGACACTTTACCACATACATCCTTATTTGTTATCCCTGGAATAACTGGGGGCAGTTTTCAGATGGATCTCTAGTTGGGCTTATTAATGTCTTACTGAAGGTGCGGCATTTGGACAGGTACGTGCAGGCGTTCTCGGTTGCTGAGGTTGGCTCGCGCTGTCCGGCGTCTCTATGCTAGGACCTGCGGGTCACGTGGGCCCGCGTGACTCATGGGAGGTCCTTCGCATGACGCCGGCATCGCGGGTTGCCGAGGCAGCGGAGACGCCGGGCGCGTCATTAGATGTCCGCCCACACCTTCCTATTGGCCAGCGATAGCTTCTTAAGGACACACCCCCGGTTTGCAACCACGCCCCCTGAAGAAGGTAACGCCGAAACGCGCGTCGGGGTGGACGCGTGGTCCACATGTGAGCACTCTCGTTGTCAGCCCTCTGTCCAGGTAGACTTTACTTTTACATTATACGGTCACTGACATGGGTATCTTGCTATACAGTTGGGCAGCACTAGCTGACCACCAATGTTACACTACTTGGACATATACATTAGAGATCTGTTGATCAGGACCACTAGTGTCTATACTATATATATTTTTGGTGGGCGCCTCACGTGTGGACTTCTTTGTCCATTGAGCATGATGGTATTTTAAGATATTTTTGTTATGTACGTTGTGCACTGTTCTGCCATATTATGTGATGTATTCTTTTTAAATCATATATTTAATAAAAGCTATATTTTATGATCAACTACCTGCTGTGTAGCTTTGATCGCATTTTTTCCTTCGCGGTATATGTATCATTAGCGATTTGCCTACAGTAAATGTCATTAGGTGCTAGCCATGGAGCTCTAATTATTAGTTAATATGCACCTGCTGAGAAACTTTGATTATACTAATATTGGCTGAACCCGCCGATATCGAAAGGTTTGGCAAACAGTTTAATGTTTATGGGGGAGTCGGCCGACTGATTGATGGGAGAGATATAATTCGGGCATGACCGATTTAGGACTAGTGATCGCATTGTTTCATTGGAGATAAGCGCCAGCCGTTGTGTCAGCTTTCTCATAGAGACCACAGGAGTGCTCGGCTGAACTAGTGCTCCTGTGTATGGGAGAGTAAGCTGAGAAGGTTGACGGACAAACATTCGGCTGAAGCACCGTTCAGCTGACAGCCGTCTTATGTATATGGGTGCCTTTATGAGTAGAAAGAGTCATTTTGTATTATTAGATAGTATGGAGATAAGGAAGGTGAAAAAGGTTAGTCTGTCATGGTGAAGGGCAGAGTTGTAGGCATTGAGCATGAACCTGTAATGGAGGGGAAAAATAGAGTTTGAGGCGTGTGCCAACTGTGTGTGATGGTTCAGAATCGAGGTGCTCTTCCTTTGTCCAGGACACTTTTGAGAGATTTATTTTGCAGTGCTTGGCAGGCAGATCAGGATGGGAGACGGAGGATTTTGACAAGATTATTGTAAAGTCTAAATATTGCTGATTGCTAATGGATAGCAGATTTTGTTATGTGCAAAAAGCAGTTGTGTTCTGAAGAGCAAAATTTTTTAGGTAAGTTTGAAAGTAGGTTGCTTTCAGAGAGCAGTTAATAAAGTTATTACTAGTAATGAGTGAGCGTGCTCATCACTACTCGGTACTCGCCCGAGCATCTTACTGCTCGACATGCTCGGCGCTCCTCGAGTATTTCCGGGATGCTCAGGCGGGAGCTCGGGTCCCTGCCCTGCATATTTGGCGCTCTTTAGACAGTCAATTAACATGCAAGGATTGCTTGTCATTCACGGTAATGCCATAGCCATGTTGGTTATGGCATTACAGTGATTGGCTTGCCGCATAGCGTCATCAGGTCTATATAAGACCTGGTGACCCTATGCTCGTCGCAGTCTACCCCGGAAA
The DNA here is from genome assembly GCF_046119375.1 of Phyllobates terribilis. Classification (NCBI taxonomy): domain Eukaryota; kingdom Metazoa; phylum Chordata; class Amphibia; order Anura; family Dendrobatidae; genus Phyllobates; species Phyllobates terribilis. The sequence goes on from NW_027362768.1 coordinate 21,706,720, forward strand.
CAGGCAGAGTAGGGAGAGGTCCTGCTGAGTGAGGGACAGAATTGGCAGTTTATTAGTTAGGTATAGGTTCCAGAGACAAGATATACAGTGTATACAGCACAATAGGGTCCTTAGCACGTTGTGTCTGCTGCTGCTGTTACAGATATCCATAGCCCTATTTATCTGGCTATTTTTTTTTTTTGCTCTTAATCCTGATTATTTGCTTAAAAAGCAATACAGTGTACACCATTTTACTGCTCCATTTGCTTGTTAGCAGAATACAGCCAGATGTTTTTGATTATATTCGCATTACTGTATTATGGAAGCAGAGAAACTTTCCATGATCACACATGATCCTATATTACTGCGGTAATAAGACAGACATTTTGTGGAGCGTGCCAAATATTACACTCCATTTAAAGTCAGCCAGCTGTGTTTTGTTGAACCTATTGACACTTGATCGCTGACAAGTACCATACTATTAGGCGACTGACTGACACCGTGGTCATCAGACGTGATCCCATACTGCTGTAATGATCCTGAAATTTTTGGGAACGTGTCAGATATTACATTCCATTTAAAGTCGGCCAGGTGTATGTTGTCCCAAACTATTCACACTTGGTCACTGACAAATACCATACTATTAGGCGACTGACACTCCATTTAAAGTCTGCCAGGTGTATGTTGTTCCAAACTATTAACACTTGGTCGCTGACAAATTTGGGCATCACTACATGTGATCTTCTGTTGCCCCGCTTGAAGCGGACCGATGTCTCTGGGCACTCAGCATGGTGGGAGAAAGGAGGATCAGGATGAGGAATATGCCGATTCCAAGTAAAAAAAAAATCTCCCGCATCCGCACATTCCTCAAACAAGAATCTGCAAAAACACTAGTGCATGCCCTCATCATCTCCCGTCTCTATCACTGTAACCTCCTGCTCATTGGCCTCTTTTCTAAGAGTCTCGCACACCTTCAATCTATCCTAAACTCTGCTGCCCAACTAATCCAACTGTCCCTCTGCTATTCCCCGGCCTCTCCCCTCTGTCAATCCCTTCACTGGCTCCCCATTGCCCAGAGACTCCAGTTCAAAACTCTAACCTTGGCATGAAAAGCTATTCAGAACCTGTCTTCTCCATATATCTGTGACCTAGTCTCCCGGTACTTACCTGCACGCAACCTCCAATCCTCACATGATCTCTTTCTTTACTCCACTCTTATCTCCTCTTCCCACAATTGCATACAAGATTTCTCCCGTGCATCCCCCCTACTCTGGAACTCTCTACCCCAACATATCAGACACTTGCCTACTGTTGAAACCTTCAAAAGGAACCTGAAGACCTACCTCTTCCGACAAGTGTACAATCTGCAGTAACCCTCGCTCCACCATATCGCTGCACGACCAGCTCTACCCTCACCTACTGTATCCTGTTACTCACCCATTCATTATACACTGTGAGCCCTCGCTGGCAGGGTCCTCTCTCCTCCTGTACCTGTCGCCTTCATGTTTTTCTTCAAGATTATTGTAATTGTTTTTTCTGTGTATACCCCTTGTTTACATGTAAAGCGCCATGGAATAAATAGCGCTATACTAATAATAGTAATGCGGTCCAGACTCACGGCTACTGAGACTGGACTGTGTGGAACACAGGGAGGTGGTGGTGGCAAACTGACTGGAAGCCTTATCTGCTATCCAACCAACAACCTTTTCACACTGCTCTGGCTTCAAGAGTGGTGTTCCGCGGCCCCCTAGAAAGTGGGACAGGAAGCTAGGTCGACATGGTCGACATAATGTGGGTGCTTGTTGTGCTCCCTCAGCAGGCACAGTTTCATCTTGCCTACGATCTCGGCCTCTGCATGCACCATCACCATTAAGTTCATTTCTCCGTCCCTTGCCACGAGCCTTGCCCATTTTAAATGGAGTTTAATATTTGTCACGTTGCTAGAAATGTCTGTATTATTACTGTAGTAATATAGGATCACGTCTGATGACCCTGGTTTTAGGCAATGACCTGGGAGTCAGAGATGCTTCCAGGGGTCTTCCCCATGCTGTTCCCATGTCTTTTCAGCACTGTATGCATGTGTCACACACCACATGGCCAGATAAGGTTGTAAAATGTTAAAATGACTTTTCCTGGTGAATACATTTGTCACGGTTGAAATCAATACAAAAGTGCAAAAATGCATCAAAAACACTACATGTGAACATAGCCCAAGGTGTGGAGGAGCATTTTTTGGGGGGGTTATTTATTTTGCTTTATATGCAAGTCATTACCCAGGAAAGAAAGTTCCTTAACATTTTTTCCAGGATAATCCTTTTTGGTTTTGTTTTTGTATTACTCTTACAAAATTGTTCAAAGCAGTGACCTGGAAGACAGAGATGCTTCCAGGGGACTTCCCCATGCTGTTCCCATGTCATATGAGCACTGTTCCCATCGATTTGGGCAATTTTTAGGCCCCCTGCAGACCGCAGGGGGGAGCCGCTGTAAAAATGCTTGAGTTTCCCATAGACTTACATTGGGCTCGTTGCTCGGGTCGAGCACTTGAGCATTCCAATTTGCTCGACCCGAGCATTGTGCACCCGAGCATTACGATTTGCTCAACCCAAGCAACAAGCATCCGAACATTTTAGTGCTCGCTTATCACTAGTTATAACCAAAAAACGTAGTCCAGATTAAGTAATTTCTGTGTTCTTGTGTAGAAGAATTAGTGGGCTGAGGAATGTCGAGTTAATGTGGATATTAAAGTCACCTGTTATGAAAGTTGGTAATTCACATGAAGAATAAGATGCTATGGAACAGGGGTGTCAAACATGCGGCCCGCAGGCACCATAGACCCTGATCGCGGCCCGGTCCAGGAGCTGGCACTGGTATTGCTGTGCAGAGAGCCGGTCTCTGCGCGGCAATACACTGAACTGAAGCGCAGCTGTCAGCAGCTCCTGGACCGGGCCGCGATCGGGGTCTATGGTGCCTGCGGGCCACAGCTGCAGAAAGGACGCCGAGGGAACGGAGGACAGGTGAGAAGAATCTTTTTTTTTTTCTCTTGTATGTGTAGAACGGCACAAGGGACAGTCCTCCAAGATGGGGACCAGGCTGGGCACAGTCCTAAAAGATGGTGACCAGGCTGGGGACAGTCCTAAAAGATGGGGACCAGGCTGGGGACAGTCCTAAAACATGGGGACTAGGCTGGGGACATTACTACAAGAGGGGGACCAGGATAGGGACATTCCTAGAAAATGGGGACATTACAACAAGATGGGGACCAGGATGGGGCATTACTACAAGATGAGGTCATATCTACAAAATGGGGACCGGTATGTGAGATTACGACAATATGGGGCCCAGTATGGAATATTACGACAAGATGGGGACAAAGATGGGGGACATTATAAGATGCAGACCAGGGTGGGGCACATTACTACAAGATTCTGGCAGAAAAACTTCAAAATAAAGCATGAAAAAATATTTTGCCACTAAAAATGCTGCTTTATATCTAAACTAAAGTAAACAAAAAAAGTGCATGTTTTATTATCGCCACATCCATAAAGACCCAAGCTATAAAAAATAAAACAGCAAAAATGTTCAAAAGGTGTATAAAATAAAAAATGGTATCACCAAAAATGTCACTTTGTCCTGCAAAGAATGCGGCCCCCCAAATTAATATTGTTTCAGTGTGCGGCCCATATACCCAGCCGAGTTTGAGACCCCTGCTATAGAAGGTGTACCTGACGCGCCCCTGGGCCTGTGTCGCGCTGCGTTGCGCACGTGGGAGCTTACTCGGAGCCGGATCTCTTGAGGGTTGTAGTCTCGTGGCGGTGATCCGGTCCGTGCCCAGGGAGTCAGACTAAGTGGCGCTGTATTAGCGGTAGATGTTGGACGACTACGCCACCCGTTGAGTACAGCTAAGGAGCTGCTGCTGCAGGGCAGACCGCTGAGGCCGGTGGTAGGATTGTGCAGCTTGATAGTATAACCCCCAACGGGAGGGGTATGGCCTCAGGGCAGCCGACGTGGATGATGGGGGTAGCAGGAACCACTCGGAGACGGTACGGTGTAGTTCAGGGTCTTTACTGGTGACAACGATAGACCCTCCCGGAGTACTGGCTAGCGATTGGGGCCTGGTCAGTCCTTGAGCAGATGGGATCTCCCCTGGCCAGGCGGAGTTGTAGGCCTCCCAAACTAACGATACTCTTCTGGCTACCTTGCTAATAGCGGGTATAAGTAGCCCACGTCCCTGAGTGTACCGTGTGGTGCTCACCCGTATGGCCGGTGACTCGGGGCCTTCTAGTAGCTTCCGCTCCACGACGGCAGTGCTGGTCCCACGCGTGTGACCGTGCCTTCGGGTTTCTGGGCCAGAGGACCTGCAATCCCCTGCTGGTCGGTTTCTGCTGCTGGATAGGAGTTAGTCCCCACAGCCTCGGACTCCGGGTCCGGTGATAACTTCTCAGTCAGGGCGAGCTCTGCAGCTGCCAGCCCCTGACTCCTTGTAGTACTGCTCCCACAGAGCTCCTGATGTTCTTTTCCTATATCTGCTTCTCTTCTCTGTCTCTACTTCTTCTCTACTCACTAACCCTGCCTCAGCCCTAGGTTTATATAGGGGAAGTTCTTCCCCTCCCAGGACTGGGCAGGAGGTGTGGCATGCACAGGATCCCTGACCAAGAGACCTCCCACCTGCTCTCAGACATAACACTGCCGTTACTCTGGAAACCAGACCCCTGGGGTGCCACATACCTGTCAGAAGAGAAAGTAGAAGCCAAATAGTTCTTCACCTTGTAACTTTCTTTGATTTACTTGCTGTCACTAGCACTTATGTTTGTTATGCTGTCTATTCACATAAATCAAATACATGAACAGATCTGGCTTGATGCTTAACGGTTAAAACCCAAACTGACACTGTGACCTAAAGCTACTTTTGCATCCACCTGATAATCACTATACCCTGCAGTAACACATTGACCTATGATAATTTCTGTGTATATTTTCATTTTGTATAACAGGTATTTCCAATGCAGTGTTCAGTGGTAATGGACAAGCCATCAGTTTCAGAAGTAATGGGAAAATAATGAGGGACCTCACCAACCTAACCATTGGCTTCCGCACTATAGACTCTGTATCTGTGCTCCTGCATGCCCAACGAGAACCAGAAATCATTAGGGTTAACATCCAGAACAAATTTCTACATTTTCATCTGCAAAGTGGGAATGACCTCAATGCAGTGAATCTATTGAGTAAAGAATCAGTGAGTGATAGCCAGTGGCACACTGTCACCGTATCAATGACAGCTCCTGGATCTCACTCCTCAACATGGCAGATGGAAATAGATGGAAAGCCAGAGAAAACCATCAGTTCACTCTCAACAGGAAACCTGAACTTTCTCAAGGAAGACACGGATATTTACTTGGGTGTAGACATTGATGGAATGAACAGGAACTTTACGGGATGTCTTGGCACGGTGCTCATTGAAGGAATTCATTTGCCATACTTTGCAGATACGGATTATCCAGTGCTCAAACCTCAAGTAGAGCAATTTGTAAAAACGTCTCTTGAGATTGTTGACATCAGATGTTTAGTGTCTGATCCCTGTGTCTCTAACCCATGTTTGTTTGGAGGCATCTGTCGCGATGTATTCACCCACCCAGTTTGCATTTGTCCTGAGGGAAGAAGTGGAGATATCTGTGAAAATAAAGCCACCGTGTGCCTGCCAAACCCCTGTGCACATGGCAACTGTACTATCAAAGCAGATGGTTACAAATGTGAGTGTAAACCTGGTTACACTGGACGTAAATGTGACTTCTTTAGCTGTCATGGTCGTCCTTGTCCTAAAGGTGCCACCTGCGTTATGAGAGCAGACGGATTCTTTTGCCTCTGCCCAGCTAATGTCACAGGGAAGCACTGCAGGTAAGAACTAAGCCAGTGTCATGACCTCTGTTCTTGCGTTCAGAGACAGTATAATATGTCCATTCTGTGTTGTGATGTGGGTAATTGTAGAATCTGGAGTCTGTCTATCAACATGTCATTCCATAACTGCTCCTTCATTTTTATGTCCTTCACAGTTTGTCCTCATCATCTGCAAAATCATCTTTGAGTTTGGTAAGAATGTATGTATCATCTAACTTTAAAAGACGTGTGTATGTGATTTGACTTCCTTAGCTGCTTCACAATTGCAACACTGTCCCTAGACACACTCGATTACTGTCAGATGAAGTCACCATTTTTTACTCTCTTGCGGAGTTAGGAGATAGTTGTCACCTGGATCAATCTCCTGTTTATGGGAAAGTTTTGGTTATGTGCACACAGAGTTTTTGATGAGTTTTTAGGAGTGAGTCCACTTTAAAGAAGCACTCCCATCAAAATTTTTATCCTCTTAATATATTGTTGTCATTATATTATATAGCACCGTGTACTTACAATTGCTCATTTTGCCTTTCTACCCAGTGAATTCTTCTATTTTCCATTAGGTTTATGACATCATGTGATCAAAAACTGACTAGCTGAATCCTTCTAAGCTCTATGTAGAAGCAGAAGTTCAATTTTTCATGCGTCATCAGTCACTGCTAAAGTTCCTGGCAGGGGGGAGGAGGGAGTTGCTGGGTCAGGAGTTGAAGAGGGGGGTGATAAATGCAGAGAAAAGAGACTTCCTGTTTCTACTAGAGCAGAGAAAAGAGAAGAATTCACTGGGTAGGAAGGTAAAATGAGCAATTGTAAGTGCACAGTGCTATATAATATGCTGATTGCACTGCTTCAGAAAAAAGACAACCAAATTTTTCCTGAAGCAGCTTTGCCTTCTAAAACTCGGCGAATCTCATGAGAATATTTTTAGCTTTTTTGCAGTACTTTTCACTCATTCACAAGTAAAAATGCAGCAAATTTTATTCAGTGTTTTTACTGCCAACACACCAATCCAAAAACTGAGCGTGTGTACATACCCTTAAAGACATTGTGTGCACATAGACAAACTGAAAATTCGTTTTTTACCGCCTCGAAAAAAACTCTGTTTGTGCATACCCTTATGCAATGTGCACAAGGGGTCTTTCTGCAGAGTTTTTGTAGTAGAAACTGACAGAGCCTCTACGTTTTTGAGGAGTTTTGAATTTTTGATGAGGACTTGGTAAGTTTTCACTCAGCTTCCGCTCCAAGACCTCTTCAAAAACTCTGTGTGAACATACAGGATTTTCTTTCTTTCCATGAGTTAGACCAGATTAATATTTTAAGCTATTTACATTATTACAATTAAAAATATTTCATAAATTATCAGAAAGATTTACAGCTTAGAAAATTATTTTTTGTGCTACAGCTGTTCCTTGTGCTAATATCTGGATGGAACTATATGGTGGTCATTTACAGGAACATTTACCGTATAGAAGTATTTTCTTCTTATGTAGTACAACCCCTGGCAAAAATTATGGAATCACCGGGCTGGGAGGATGTTCATTCAGTTGTTTAATGTCGTTGAAAAAAAGCAGATCACAGACATGGCACAGAACTAAAGTCATGTCAAATGGCAACTTTAAGGCTTTAAGAAACACTATAAAAAATCAAGATAAAAAATGTGGTACTCAGTAAGGGTAATTTTTTTCAGACCAAGCAGAGAGAAAAAATTATGGAATCACTCAATTCTGAGGAAAAAATTATGGAATCACCCTGTAAATTTTCATTTCCAAAACTAACACCTGCATCAAATTAGATCTGCTTGTTAGTCTGCATCTAAAAAGGAGTGATCACACCTTAGAGAGCTGTTGCACCAAGTGGACTGACATCAATCATGGCTCCAACATGAGAGATGTCAATTGAAACAAAGGAGAGGATTATCAAACTCTTAAAAGAAGGTAAATCATCACGTAATATTGCAAAAGATGTTGGTTGTTCACAGTTAGCTGTGTCTAAAATCTGGAACAAATACAAACAACATGGGAAGGTTGTTAAAGGCAAACATACTGGTAGACCAAGGAAGACAGCAAAGCGTCAAGACCGGAAACTTAAAGCAATATGTCTCCAAAACAGGAAATGCACAACAAAACAAATGAGGAACGAATGGGAGGAAACTGGAGTCAATGTCTGTAAGAAACCGCCTAAAGGAAATGGGATTTACATACAGAAAAGCTAAACAAAAGTCATCATTAACACCTAAACAGAAAAAAACAAGGTTACAATGGGCTAAGGAAAAGCAATCGTGGACTGTGGATGACTGGATGAAAGTCATATTCAGTGATTAATCGCGAATCTGCATTGGGCAAGGTGATGATGCTGGAACTTTTGATTGGTGCCGTTCCAATGAGATTTATAAAGATGACTGCATGAAGAGAACATGCAAATTTCCAGAGTCATTGATGATATGGGGCTGCATGTCAGGTAAAGGCACTGGGGAGATGGCTGTCATTACATCATCAATAAATGCCCAAGTTTACATTGATATTTTGGACAGTTTTCTTATCCCATCAATTGAAAGGATGTTTGGGGATGATGACATCATTTTTCAAGATGATAATGCATCCTGCCATAGAGCAAAAACTGTGAAAACATTCCTTGAAAGAAGACACATAAGGTCAATGTCATGGCCTGCAAATAGTCCGGATCTCAATCCAATTGAAAATCTTTGGTGGAAGTTGAAGAAAATGGTCCATGACAAGGCTCCAACCTGCAAAGCTGATCTGGCAACAGCAATCAGAGAAAGTTGGAGCCAGATTGATGAAGAGTACTGTTTGTCACTCACTAAGTCCATGCCTCAGAGACTGCAAGCTGTTATTAAAGCCAGAGGTGGTGCAACAAAATACTAGTGATGTATTGGAGTGTTCTTTTATGTGTTTGTTTTTCATGATTCCATAATTTTTTCCTCAGAATTGAGTGATTCCATAATTTTTTCCCTCTGCTTGGTGTGAAAAGAATTACCCTTACTGAGTACCACATTTTTTATCTTGATTTCTTTTAGTGTTTCTTAAAGCCCTAAAGTTGCCATTTGAAATGACTTTAGTTTTGTGCCATGTCTGTGATCAGCTTTTTTACAACAACATTAAACAACTGAATGAACATCCTCCGAGCCCGGTGATTCCATAATTTTTGCCAGGGGTTGCAGTAAACTTTTCTTCACTGCGATAGATGTTGAAATAGTATATTTTATAGTAACTCCATTCACTCGCTCATTAAGCATATTGAATCGCGTACAGACATTTCTCTAACCCTTGTCTCTATCTCCATGAGACCTGAGTGTGTCAGCTGTTTGTGGGGTAATGCAATTGTCAGGTTTAGAGTGATGAGCACCCACATTAGCTTCACCTCCTTTCTTACAGCATACAGCAATGTACTCCCTCTTTGTTATACCGTCTGCTATTTAATATGTTGCTCAGCCACTTCTCTAAAATAATATATACTGTATACTGTGATATTCTCAGTTAATTTAAAGAGGGCTTTTCACCAGTTTAAACATCTGACAACGTTATGGAATAGTGGCTGTAGTGCTTAATAAAATGTTCCTTCTAATTACAGTAGATGCTGACATTAAGATCAATGAGGAGAGCAGAGCTGTGTGTTATTACGAACAGACTTGATTCTTCAGTTCTCATCATACAGTGCTGTCAGTTCTGCTGTACTTCCCCTCTCCCCACACTGACAGTGGGGTGAGATAAAAGCTGCAAGACTTGTTTGTAATGACATACAACTCTGCTCTACTTCCCCTCTCCCCACTATAACAATGCTCTGGGATGACAGCTGCTGATGCAGAGATGTTTGTAGTGACTCACATCTCTTCTCTACCCCCCCAACTGATAGTGCCTTGAGATGAGGTATGTAAGAAGTGTCAGTAATTACACACAGCTTTGCTCTATTCCCCATCCCCTCACACTGACAATGACATAGCATGAGAGCTACAGATGCAGAGTTGTATGTAATGACCCACATATTTGCTCTACTCCCCTCCCCCATACAGACAGTGCCATGAAATGAGAGCTGTAAGGAAAGTTTGTAATGACACACAGCTCTGCTCTACTTTCCTCCACTTGTAATCAGAGTAGATGCCAGCAGTGAGATCTGCGAAGAGAACAGGGCTGTGTGTCTTTACATGCCTCACATAGAGAAAGCCGGGTCTGACATTCAGGGGATTGTGCTTATGATTGGGCAATGTCCGGCAGGGGAAAAAGTACACACCCCCAGAGAAGAAATTCTGCTAATGACCCCTTGGTGTTAGTGAAAACTATAACCTAAACTTTACAAGCTAATATCTCCGCAACAGAGAGGAGAAATTAAAAAATAAAGACTACATTTTACTCATCTCTGCAACCATTAAGTGAAGTATCCAGTTTAACATGCTAATAATTGTGAAAGGTCCTCTTTAAAGAAGTTACATTATATGTTTTTAGAGTTGTGCTGAAATTAATCTGGCCCCATACATGTGTCATATACATGTTGTCCACATCTTGTAGCAGATGTAATATCCTGTTCTTGGTGATTGCTCCACAGCGTCTGAAAACTGTAGACAAAAAGTAGATGGAGTAATAGCGTTTTATAGCTCTGCGTTGGCTAACCACGTTATGCAACTTGATTTTGTGAACGTTCTATAGCTCAATTCACTTCTGCACTTGGTGTTTTATGGTCCAAGTCACCATGTAGCCCTTGGCTTTTTCTACCACTGTTTATGTGTTCAGTGTAATGTTATGTTCCTCCAAACTCAATACCCTTTCTTTCTAATTATTGCAGCTATAATATAATGCCTTCCATTTTCTGTGGAGATGAAAAGAAAAACATAACCTGCTATAACCACAGTAATTGCACTCAGGAACTAGGGGTGCTAGGATGTTCTTGCCAACCTGGATATGCAGGAGATCGGTAAGTTACATCATAGGCACGTATGTATTTTACTCATACGATATATTAACACATCCTTTTAATGTATTATAAATCTAGTAAATTGCTATTGGTCAAGAATACTTTTGTCCTGAATGGGGAGAGAGCAGATGCCAAAAACCTTTAAAGGCTACTAATTTACCAAGAGAACAAAGGGACTCAGCATGTGGAAATCCAGCAGCCTGATCCTTTTTTTTGCCATTGTGATAGGGTCAGGATAGGCCCCGTAATTAGGTAGATGAGTTCAGTCAAAAAATAATCTAATGTGTATGACCAACACAATCTGAAAGGAAATCCTTTGATACAATTGCATGAGATCTGCCCTGGTGAGAGCCAATCTGGTGGTGTATCTATGGAACAAGTGGGGGCCACACCCTGAACATTTCTTTAACCCCTTTGTGACCACATCATGTAAAATTACATCATGTGGTCACAGCGGGTGTACAGAGTGGGCTCAGAAGCTGAACCCACAACACAGCTGGCAAACGCCAGCTGTGTTATACAACTGGCATCTGCCTGTGACAGTAGCAAAGGGAGCTATCTCTGATTGCTGCTGTTTAACCATTTAGTACCGTTATAATTCACTAAGAGCGGCATTTAAATGACTAAATTCACCACTGCACATCCGTCCCACCCCACGACATAATCACAGGATGGCAGTCGGGAGCCTGTTGAAGTCCCACATGTCTGCCAGAAATAATAAAAAATATTTTTAACCATATGTTAAATGCCGAAAAGAAAAATAAAGTCGAAATGCAAAACATTTTTTTTCTGGTCGCTGCACTCCCCACAGAAAAATGCAATAAATAGCGATTAAAACATCTGATGTAAAACAAAATTATATCAATAAAAATGTAAGCTCACTGCATATATAAGCAAGAAACAAGTCCTTACACTCAAAAAATGAGGATGCGAACCACATTTTTTCAGTTCAGAGGTTTTTTGACCACTAAAATGAAAAAAAAAAAACCTTACATGTTTGGTATCGCTTGTACTCATAATGACCTTTAGAACCATGCTGCCAGGTCATTTTTACCAAATAATGAATGTCGTAAAAGCAAAACCCAAAAGACAGTAGTGGTATTTTTTTCACCATTTTACCACACTCACGTTTTACTGCATATTACATGGTGTCCCTGCCCTGCCAAAAAACATGCCCTCATATGGCTATGTGGATGGAAAAATTAAAAAGTTAAACCGGGAATGATGCCAGCACGGGAGGTGAGTATAGGCTTTGTTATTTTATCGGGGCAAAACATTTTGATCAAGAAGGGGTTGTCCAAGTAGTGGACAGCCCCTTTAAGGCTTTTGGAAAAGGGGAGTTAAAAAAATGAAAGCTCAAAAACTGAAAATGTCTTTGTCTTAAAGAGGTTAATACAACTAAAAAGTATCATTATCTTTGTAGAGGTCTTATGGATGATATAAGCACTATTTACTTTCATACCATGAATAATATAGGGTTTATAAGGAGACAGTGATGTGATGAAATTGTAATACACCTTATTGGCATTTCAGGTGTGAGATTGACATTGACGAGTGTGCATCAAACCCCTGTCTGAATGGGGGCATCTGCCAGAACCTGCCCAATCACTTCCATTGCATTTGTGATATGAACTATGCTGGCGAGATCTGCGAGATTGATGTAAGCGACCTGTCATTCTATGTGTCTATGCTATTGTGGCAAAATCTTTTCCAATTATTGTCCTACTTGATCCTGCGTATGGAGGATGAGCCGGCAGTGGAGTGGGGCGAGCAGGATTATGAGGAATAGCAAGTAGTTTTTATTATTCAAACACAGTTAGATGTCTACCAGAACAGTCAGGAACCAAACTGTAATATGCTATTTATTAGACACCAAAGAGCATCACCTATGGAAGCACGGAAGTGAGGGCCACAACGCATTCCTATGCTTTGTCTATGGCACACAAATATACTTTATCCATATCTTCCTTAGATATGGAATGGTTCTGTCAAGGAGGAGAAAGAAGCAGATTTCTCTAATAATATATATTACAACGTTTATTATTTTCATGTGTACTATTCATTTATGAAAATAATTAAATTGACGGTTATTTTTTAAGCATATAATGCAATGTGAAATGTCCTTAGTGAATCCGGATTATGCATTCTTTATTAATCCATATCAGAATAACGTTGGCTACGTGTGATTTTACACCAGTTAACGGGACTGTGTCAGCACAGGATGACTGCTCAAACTAAGCCCCACCACTCGGTGCATCATGGCGGGGCCAAACAATTGAATGCACCTTCCCACCTCCTTGTTTTCCTTCAGTCTCCACCCCCCTCCATTTTGATTGACATCTGTGGCTTCATAGAGCCAGGGAAGGGTGGAGATAGATGGAAACCAAGCAGGTAAGAAGGTGTATATAAATGATCGGCCCCTCCGTGATGCACCAAGCGCCTGTACTTGGTTTGAACAGTCATTCTGTGCTGACAGAGTCCCTTAAAGCAGACTGCTGCTTTCCAGCTGACGCCCTGAAGCCCCACTTCTGAATCTCCAATTTAGACACATCCAAAACCTGATGAAGGGTATTAGACTGAAACAATGCTACAGTTTTATCAAAGTAGTGCGTTTACCAACAATAATCAATACAGTCTGTATAAACTGGTTTCAACTGCAAATTGGAGTAGTAACCACTTTATTTTCTTTGAGTGACTGTTTGCAATGGGTCTGGCACCCTAACAGATCCAATCTTACTAATGTGAGTGTTCCTAGCCTGGACTAAAGGCCCTACTTCCCATTACACTAAGGCACACGTGTCAAACTTCGGCCCGTGGGACAAATCTGGCCAGCTGGGTGATTATATTTGTCCCGTGACACCAGAACCACCACCCCTATGTGGGGTCATTATTCTGTATGGAGGACTATGTGGAGCCCATTATTCTGTATGGAGGACTATGTGGGGCCATTATTCTGTATGGAGGACTATGCAGGGCTCATTATACTGTATGGAGGACTATGTGGGACCATTATACTGTTTAGAGGACTTTGTTGTGCCCATTATTCTGTATGGAGGACTATGTGGGCCCCATTATCCTGTATATTGGTTGGCCCACGGCTTTGTCCAAGTTTTTCATTTAGGCCCTCTGTGTGTTTTGAGTTTGACATCTCAGCACTAAGGTCAGCTGAACCTGCTTTATCGATGGGTTCTGGTTACTGTCTAATGTAGATTGGGGCCCCGAACTCTTTCCCGACAGATGATGTTATGGAAGATAAGGATCCAGCATGCCTGATTTGGTGGCTGAGCCTTTTGTTCTCTCTGAGATGTCTAGCAACGGCTCTCTCACAGAGAACATAGGAGCAGTCTACACGATGAGCCCCTATGTATGGAACAATTCTGCAAGATATCTGTTGTCTGAACCATCGGCCAACCCATTCATCCAGCAGCCTAGTAATTTGTAAGTGGGGCTTCAGGCCTCATTGTGCATCGGAAACACAGAGTTTTTTATCTGTATTCTATTTTCTGATTATTGTTTGATGATTTAATAAAGAAGTTTTTAATCTGAAGCATTAGAAACTTCTCTATTGATTTGGATATTTTTCAGCACATGGCTCGAGCACTTCTTTTGCGCATTCAGAGAAATAAGAGTGCTGTCTGAACAGCTTTAGTTAAAAGATTACTCAATGTACAACACCATAGGTTTGCTGTGATTTACTGAAAATTACTTCAACAATGCAATATGGCTAGCTACCGGCTCACCTGACAAATATCTAACTATGTCGCTAGATCTTCAGAATATATTAACAGATTATTGTTTCTTGTCAAAATCTTCTGTGTTCATCTCATTGTGTTCTCATCACTTTTTGTACTATCTGTTGTTTTTGTGATGCTTCTGTTCTTTCTGCATATTAAAATCTATACTCTTTGTTTCCATTATGTGTTTGCTCATTTTTTTTTATTTGTTCATTGCCAATATATTCATCATCATCATCATTATCATCATCATCATCATCATTCCAGATTCAGCTGTATCTTTATTTCTTCTCCATTACTGGTTTCAACAACAACAAAAAAAGGTTTAAGTTTTGTATACATTTTTTTAATGTATTGTAATGTAAAGATAACTGCTTCTGGGCATTCCACAGGAACCTTTTATTACTTTTCTGGCCAAGTGATGATCACATTGTTCTACATCCCATTTTATCAGAAGAAAATCAGAAAACAGAAAATGTGAGCAGGCCCTTATCATAAGCACCTACATGTCCAGCACATGACATCATTATATTCTACATTAAATCCTCAAAGTAAACACTGCTTCCTATTGCAGAAAAAAGGAGAAAAGGTGCAAGTGGCTTGGAAAAAATAAAATCTTACTTTATTTCATCTTCTTGTTAAAATATAACATAGTGGGCAGATAGACAGTTGAAATGTTTGGCCTTACAGTGGTCTTAGGGTATGTACCCACAATAAGGATTAGCAGCATTTTGGACGCAGCTCACTGGCGCTGCGTCCAAAACGCTGTGTTCTACATTACAAGCACAGTGGATGGATTTATAGAAATCACATGCTCACGGTGCTTCTATTTGACACTGCGTGGCACGGCTTTACGAGCTGCAGCTTGTCAATTACCTGCACCGGAGACACTAGTCTCCGCTGCATAATTAAACCCATAGGCATTCATAAGATGTGGTAACTCCGCATGGTTCAATGAACGCCTGCCTATTTAACTGCGTGATTAGAATGCAGCGTTTTAGATGCAGTGAAAATACGCAGCTTCCAAAATTCTATTTCCTGGTCTTGGGCACATAGCCTTACTCGTAATGTGTTCAAAATGTTTTCACAGCTTCTTTTTAAAATCAAAACCACTCATTCTATAGTGACGACACATCAAAGTGATGCTAACATAGAATTATATGCAAAAGAAAGGACACAAGTAATATATTGTAAATGTCAGTAACTGAGATAGTTTATACCATCGGGCGACCTGGTGTTTGCCTCATCCAGTTACCAATGCTTCCTACTAGATGATTGCAAATGGAGATCTTAAAAATCATTAAAGGGTTTCACCAGGACTTTTTTATTGATGACCTATCCTTAGAGATAGAATGTTAGAGCTGGAAGGGACCCCCAGGGTCATCGTGTCCAGCCCCCTGCTCAGTACAGGAGTCACTAAACCTTCTCAGACTGATGTCTGTCCAGCCTCTGTTTGAAGACTTTCATTGGAGGAGAACTCACCACCTCTCGTGGCAGCCTGTTCCACTCATTGATCACCCTCACTGTCAAAAAGTTTTTTCTAATATCTAATCTGTATCTTCTCTTTTTAAGTTTCATCCCATTGCATTTCGTGTTTCCATGTACAAATGAAAATAAGGATGATCCCTCTACACTGTGACATCCCTTCAGATATTTGTAGACATCTATTAAGTCTCTTCTTATCCTTCTTTTTTGCAAGCTAAGCATTCCCACATCCTTTAACCGTTCCTCTTAAGGCATACTTTGAAGTCCCTCACCATCCTCGTAGCTCTTCTCTGAACTTGCTCCTGTTTTTCTATGTTTTTTTTAAATGTGTTGCCCAGAACTGAACACAGTATTCCAGATTATGGTGATGATATTTCCAGGGCCTCTTTCAGTAGGATTATACATCTTGTCACACTTTAAAAATTGTTCAGGAATGGCTTAAGGAACACGAGAAAGAATTTCAAAGTGTTGACTTGATCTCCAAATTCCACAAATTTCAATCAGATTAAGCATTTGTGGGATGAGCTGGAAAAACAAGTCTGTTTAATGAAGGGCCAACCACACAACCCACCAGGTCTAACCTGCAGATACCACAAGACACCTTCAGAGGTCTTTTGAAGACCATGCCTTAAGGAGTGAGAACAGATTTGGCTGCACAAGTGGGATCTTCACCTACACATACAGTATTACTCAGGTGGATTTAATGTGAAATAAGGGCTGACTGGTGTATAGAGGCTATAGATATACATAATCGACTTCCATACATGGCTGTTCTTAAATTGTATATTTGATATAGTTAATACAATCTCTTACTATTTGGTCCTTGCAAACAACCATATTGCATGGATTAATTATACAATTCTCATAGCCTGCAATGCACATATTGTACGCTTTTGTTCTTTCGATTTAAAGGGGGCAGCCACTTTATCTTCATTTTATCAAATGTATTGATGACATTATTGTGTGGCACCTACTAATACATACGTTTTACAGGTAGTTCCCCTTTGTGAAGCTCCGTCAGCTTGTTGGTGCAGCCTTCCTCCCAGGCTGCACACAGGTCCTATTCTCAAAATGACAGCTGACGGGGGAGGGATGTGACCAGAGCTGTCGACTACATCATATTCCCAGTAGAAATCAGCAAATATCCCCAAAAAATTCATTTTGGACAGATTTATTTGAATCAGTTTGGAGATTTAATTTGGTCAGAATCAAAAGTACCCAAATAACAGTGTTTAAGATGCTCGGAGGTCTCTACAGACCCCAAATCCTACTAAATAGAGAGGGAAGAGGTTAAAAACTAAAAAAAACACAATCAATTCACCTTTCTTAGGCTCTCACCTGATAACTTACGCCATCTCCGCCATAGCTTCCCTGGTCCTACCAATGGTGAGATCTATGCAGAGGACCAGGGAAGCAGCGGTGAAGTAAAGAGAAAGGTGTTTTGGTGGGAAATTAGTAACAAATTTGATTCACTCATCTCTAGTCGCCAACACATAAAGTATACTACCAATCCTTTTTTTTTAAACGTGTTACACTTTCTGCTCATTGCTGGGGGACCAGGTTCTGAGACCACAACCAGTTGCTCAAAAAACAGCTTTTTAGTGCACTGCTCGGGTGACTGTAGTGAACAGCTCCTGAAGGCAGGGACCTTCTATGGACCCAATAGTAAGTCTTTGAGCTCGCGCACAGAGCTTTGTATGGATCCATAGACTTTCTATTGAGCACGTACATACAGCTGTTTCTTCAGTAATCAGTGTCGGTGGGGGTGTCAGATGCTGGACCCCCACAAATCAGTAGGACATGTATGGAGGCAAAATATATTTTTGGAAAAATAGATATACTTTAAAGTAAAGATAAAATAGTTACCATGGATTACCATGGATGTACAGTATACAGAGGTGTCTTCTATATGATCTTTGATAAATAAAATGTGGCCTGATAAATTTCATGTTGGAGGCATTCACCTCTAGAGGCATTGCTTATTGTGGAGAATTTGGGTCTTTATGAAACATGATATGGCGATAAAAGGATTACCTATAGAGGCTGTGTGTATCTCTATGCAGTGTCTGTTGGCATGACATGAGTACACAAACCTTGCAACCACCTCCTGATTTTAGGTATATTTCACAGAGATATGCACACTGTAACTTAGAGCTGATGGAAAGTTTTGGATCTGAATAACTGTTACATCCTTCATCACATACTTTTACCCTCTGAGATACCTACCTATGGTAAATTAATCACAAGAACAGTGAGATAAGAGGAAGTATTCCTAATGCTGTAAAACAAGCTTTCAGGACGAATAAAGGTGATTTTCTCACTGGAGCCAGCCACGCTCACTGGAGTAGACAGTCTGAAAATGTGCCAAATTGTCACAGTGTCATATGCTGGATGATACACTTGACACATTTTTAAAAACCTATGTCTAACCTTTCAGCACATTTTGGCTGGCATACTTTGCATCACTTTTTTGTGTATAAATTTTGGCGCAGTCTGGAGCATATTAAACTACTCCCCCATCAGGGTAAGTTACACCCTTATTCATTAAAGTGCGCCTGTCAGCAGGATTGTACTTAGTAAGCTACATACACTGTCAGGTGGGCGACAATACACTGATTAATATGATACCTTGGTTGATGAAATCCATCCTGTGGTTCTTGTGTAATCTTTACTTTCAGTTAAGAGATAATGATATGTCCGTACTCCAGGGCGCTCTGTGGGGCTCTATCTGGTGTTCTGCTCACATATTCATCTGTGTGCTCTTTTGACAGCTCACTGTGCCTTCACTGACCTGCCTCCTATTTTACCTAGCCCCGCACTGCTAGATGCATTATGTAAAATAGGAGGCAGGTCAGTCATAAGAGCATACAGATGAATATGTAAGAAGAGGACCAGATAGAGCGCCTCCCACAGGCTGCCCCGAAGCACGAGCATATCATTATCTCCAAACTGAAAGTAAAGATTACACAAGAACCACAGGATGGATTTCATCGACAATGGTATCATATTAATCAGTGTAATGTTGCCCACCTGACAGTGTATATAGTTTACTGAGCACAATCCTGCTGACAGGTGCGCTTTAAGTCATACCCTATTTCCAACTCAACTAGCAAATAGTGTTTTAAAGGGAACCTGTCAGAGGATTCATGTTGCCCAAACCACAGGCAGCAGGAATTACAGCTCCAACTTTTCAGAAATAATATACTTTGAAGATCAGACCAGGGACCATAGCCGGCGACCAGTCTAGTCCAATTGCGTCCCCAGCTGTCTTATCCTAGCACCGCTCCAGGTGATTGATAAGTCTCTTCCTATGTACAAAGCAACAGCGCCAGGAAGAGATGGCCAGGATGAGGGTGCTAATCTAATATGGTCTCTGGCTATGGTCCGTGGCTGAACCTTGATCGAATAATTTCAGTATTTTGGACAAAAATATACCCTAATATATCTGGCTGTAATCGTTCAGCAAATCTGCCGTTCATGCTGCCTGTGAATTGGGAAACATAAATTGCCTGACCGGTTCCCTTTAAACACTTAATGAATAGGTCTAAAACTAGATGCAACAATTGGTGCAAAAATATGGCAAAATTTGTTGCTTTTTCCTCCAAAGTTGAAGCTATGTCACAATGTAAATCTGCCCTATTTTAAAAAATACATTTCTGAATATATGCAATAATAGATTTAATTACTTAATATATCCTTTTTAATTTATTTTCACATCAATAAAATCAGGTACATTTAACAATAACATAGAAAAGTCCAGCATTTTGATTTATATAAAAAACCTTGCAGTTTTATTGCAGACATACGTTAAAATCCATCATCAATCACGTACGATTTTCACACTGAAGTTACTGATTGTATGCCTTGCCTTCACCCTACCTCACAGGCAAAACAATACTTTTCAATCATTTATTAAAACAAAATCAGGAGTGGAATGGGGTGTTTAGGATCCACTTCTGATTATGGGGGATGAGAAAAAAAGTATAGTCTGAATTAGGACTTTCTCTGAATCAACACTGCAAGACAAAATGTTAAACTAGCTGAGCTTCTCAACCTAAGGCCACGTTCTCACATTCAGTATTTGATCATTTTTTTACCTCAGTATTTGTAAGCCAAAACCTGTAGTGGAACATTCAGAGGAAAAGTATAATAGAAACTCGTCACCACTTCTGTATTTATCACACACTCCTGGTTTTGACTTACAAATACTGATGTAAAATTGTGACCAAATACTGAAGGCATGAACGTGGCCTAATTGTCTCACTATACTAATGTGGGCTGATATACTACTTCTCTAAATGTTTACTTTTTTTAGCATTCATACTGTATCTTCACGCCATCTTCAACTGTCACCTGTTAGCTTGAAGTACTGTATATGTCACTGAGTCTGTCTTTTAAACCTGACAGGAGCTATAATCTACATGTTGAAAAGTGGTCTGTCCACATACAGATCAACATGATTAAAGGGGTTCTCCGGTAATAGAATGATAATAACTAAATGAAAAGTCATTATAAATAATATTTCTAAATACTTTCAATTAGCAAATCACAATAGATTTCTCTAGAGAGAAGAACACTATAGAATTAAAATTGACATATTGTTACATTGACAGAAACCTGTCCTAAAATGTTAATAGTACAGGTATCTGTCAGCATGTGCAGTAGGAATCTACAGCCCCAACATATGTAGTAATATGTGTTTCTGGTGGATATTCTGATCTAATACTGGAGATACCTGGAGTGCTGAGGTAAGAAGAGGCTGCTCACACTGCTGTCCACCCTTTCTATCTGACCTAATACTGGAGATATCAGGAGTGCTGAGGTAAGAAGAGGCTGCCCACACTGTTGTCCACCCTGTCTATCTGACCTAATACTAAAGATACTTGGAGTGCTGAGGTAAGAAGCGGCTGCTTGCACTGCTGTTAATCCTGTTTTTCTTTGCTAATACTGAAAATACCAGGAGTGCTGAGGTAGGAAGAGGCCACTCACAATGCTGTCCAACCTATCTGGCCTAATACTGGAGATACCAGGAGTTCAGCGGTAAGTAGAGGCTGCTCACACTGCTGTCCACCATATCTATCTGATCTAATACTGAAGATACCAGGGGTGCTGAGGTAAGAAGAGGCTGCTCACACTGTTGTCCACCATATCTATCTGATCTAATACTGGAGATACCAGGGGTGCTGAGGTAAGAAATGGTCGCTAATACTGCTGTCCACCATATCAGTCTGAAGGACAATATATAGTATATATATCTCAGGGTCAAAGCAGAGGACCTTTCTTTAACATGGCAATAATGACATTTCTTTCAGTTATTTAAATTTTTCTATTAGTGAGAAACCCTTTGAGGTGAGGATTGTAGATTCAGACTGAAAGCAGCAAAACCATGAAGGAACACATATAGAAAAAAGGTGTAAAGAAAAGTGTGAAACAAACCAGAATATGTGTTAAACCTTATTCTTCAAAGTACTACCTTTTGCTCTAATGACATCTTTACACGCCCTTGGCATTTTCTCAAGCAGCTTCATGTAGTCACTTGGAATGGCTTCCAATGAACCGGTTATGTCTTGTCAAGAGTCCATTTATAGAATCACCGGCCTTAAGAAAATGTTTGTGACCATCAACTGTTCTAAGCCAGAATATTGCAACATTCACTCAACCAAAGTAAAGACACATTGTTACTTTAAGACATGAAGGCCAGTAAATCAGGTAATTTGCTAGAACTTTGAATATACTCTTAAGAACAGTCATGAAAAATATCATTAGACTGTGTGCCCACGATGCGTTTTTTAAGCGTTTCCGAAGGCAAAAATGCTGCAGAAAAACTTAAAAAACACTTGATAGAAGGCCTGCCATGTTTCCCAATGATAATCCGCATGTGCTGTGCACATGCTGTGGAAATTTCCGCTGCGGGTTATCATTGCGGGAAAAAATGCAGCACTACCAATTATTTTGCGGAAGCGCTGCGTTTTCGCCGCCATTGACTTGCATTGCAACGCATGGATTACGCATCACTGCATCTGTACATGCGGAATCCATGCGTGTCAATGTGCGGATGGTACCCGGGTGTGGAGGAGAGGAGACTCTCCTCCGGACCCGGGTACCATAGAACCTGTAAAAAAAAGAATAAAATAAAAAATAAATATTATATTTACCTTCTGATGGCCCCCGGTGTGCTTGTCTTCGCTTGCCGGCAGATTGCGGTGGACTGAAGGACCTGCGCTGACGTCATTTAGTCATATGACGGCAGCTCCTTCAGTGTAGTGTACCGCAAGCTGCCGGCAAGGGAGGACGGAGCGAAGCAAGACTCCGGGGGCCATCAGAAGGTAAGTATAGATTTATTTTTTTATTTTTTGACATTCTTTGGGGTCACACTATATAAATCCATGCCGTTTGCATGGATTTATATAGTGTGACCAAGTTGTCAAGCACTTTCCAAGTGATGCTAAAATCGCTTGGAAAGCGCTTGTCAACCCGCATGCGGAAATGCAAGGGAAGAACGCTTCACATCCGCATGTCCCTGGCAGGAAAAACGCATGTACAATCCGCATGAACAATCCGCATGTAAAATCCGCATGCGTTTTTTCTGCCAGGGAGATGCAGAAATGCTCAGGAAAAAATCCAGAGCATTTCTGCATCGTGGGCACATAGCCTTCTGATGAAATTGGCTCTCATGAGGACTGCCCCAGAAAAGAAAGACAAAGAATTACCTCTGCTGCAGAGGATAAGTACATCAGAGTTAACAGCCTCAGAAATCACAAATTGACATCCCTCATAAATGATGCACAGACATCAAATAGCAGACATATCTCCACATCAACATCAAAGGTCCAGAGCAGACCAGAATAAGAAGGCCTTTATGGTTGAATTGCTGTAAAGAAGCTACATCTAAGGCTCGCAAACTAGAAGAGACTTGTTTTGGCCAGGAAACACAAAGACTGGATATTAGACCAGTGGAAATGTATACTCTGGTCTGATGAATCAAAATGAGAGATTATTGGTAACAACTGTCATGTCTTTGTGAGACGCAGAAAACATGAGCGGATGGTTTCTACATGTGTGGTGCCACTGTGAAACATGGAGGGAGGTGTGGTATTATGCGGGTTGCTTTGCTGGTGACATTGTTGGTGAATTATTCTAAAGTCAAGACACACTTCCCCATCATGGGTATTGCAGCATTCTGTAACAACATGCAATTCCATCAGGTTTTTACTTAGTGGGGTCATCATTTGTGTTGCAACATAACAATGACCCAAACACTTCTAGGCTATGTAAGTGTTAAGTGACGAAGTAGGAGAGAAATGGAGTGTTGCAGTCAGGTAAAATGGCCTTCACAATCACCCAACCTGAACCTAATATGGTTTGGCAGAAGTATTACCACAAAGAGAAAGGCAAGACAGCTAACAAGTGCTCCACAACTCGGGGAACTCTTTCAAGAAAGCCATTCCAAAAGATGACCTCATCAAGCTGCTTGAGATACTGTCAAGGAAGTGTAAAACTGTTATCAGAGAATCTAAAGTTTAACACATATTATGGTTTGTTTCACCTGTTCTTTACTTTGTGGTTTTGATGCCTTTAGTCTGAATCTACAATGTGCTCATTTCAAAAAGAACAGTGAAAACCACTGCATTAACAGACAGTAGCATCATATAAAGTTGTCCCATGATGTAGCTATAAGGCCATGTTCACACATTCAGTATTTGGTCAGGATTTTGCCTCAGTATTTGTAAGCCAAAACCAGGAGTGGGTGATAAATACAGAAGTGGTGACGTGTTTCTATTATACTTTTCCTCATAGGGCGACTGAAGCTTGTTGGATAGAGAGATCTGTCAAGCATCACAGCATCGTGAGAGGGCTGAGCATTTAATACCGTGTTCTCCTTACGTAGGCAACACACTATACAATATAAAATTAAAAGTCCTTCCATTCTCGAGAATGAAAAGGTTTTTTTAGCAATTGGTAAATTGCACAGTTGCTTGTTTTTACAAGCGCTTTGCAATTTTACCTATTTATCAATTTAAGACAACCCGTTGAACGCAGACACTTCATTTGGGCTCCTGGATTTCACTGCAAAATCTGTATCAGGGTCCTCCATATATCTGGGCCATTTTTATTACTGGTATCTTAGGGGGCTAAGTGCAACTGCTGCCTTTGCATCCCCCATAAGTAAACCCCTGATTGAAAGATTGACAGCTTTCAATGTATGTGTGCTCATGCTAGCAGGTCAGTGAGAAAAGAGGTTCTCCACTTTGCACAATCCTCACTTTCTAAAAGTGACCCTTGACTATAATAAAAGATCTGGCATAAACATAGCTGAGCAGCAGCTGAGTGAACCTGGCAGTAAGGGTATGTTCACACAGAGGGTTTTTTTTGGCATATATTCAAATCTGCTTGCAACAGGCTTCCCGTTCACTTGAATGAGAAAATGCTCCAATAGTGCACATGTTGCATCCTATTCCCATGCTTGTAAAACATGGTATGTAAATGGAAAACTGTACAGACTTTAATATGAGTTTTGGAGAGGTTTTTGCAGTTGAAACATGTCAAAAGCCACACTACATTGCCATGTCGCATATCGAAAGTAAAAGCTTATAAAAATAAGAACCAAAAATGTGTAAAAAAAAAAGTGTGTCTTTACAAAACCACACAAAAACCACATGCTTTTTAGAAGTGGTATTTACATGTTGATTTTTTTTCTGGCTGAAAAAAATCACTTTATAAAACGCTGTGAATATATTGGGTATGTTCACACAGCATTATTTTCTGGGGGATTTCACCTGGAATCTACCTAACAAAAATGCTTAAAATATTCAAAATAATGAGCATATGCACAGCAATGTGAACTTGACTTGCTGTGTATTGTATATGTCCTGTCTTTTGTAAAGAAGCTAATGGCTTCTGCTTGGAAGCTGCCACACTATCTTCCACTATCTTATATATAAAGTGTAAAAAAAAAGATGTCGGCAGCAAAGCCACTGCAAAATAAAATGAAGAAGATGACAGAGAAGAAGACTTCTGCTTCACAAACAATGCAGGTTTTGCCAGTATCAAAAAGACATTGGCCCCGATTCATGAAGACCGGTTATTTTTCTTGCCAGGCTTGATGAGGGGAGTGGTGGAGTCAGAGGCTCCTGAATCATGAGGGGGTGCTCGCCTCTTCATGAATCGGAGCCGCTGACGAGTGAGGTGCACCTCTGTGCGCTAGGCCAGAGATCTTACTGGTAGTAATCAGATGAACTGTGCCGTCACACCCCAGCGCCACTCATTTCAGCAGAGCTGGGAGAGACTGGAGTGAAAACGGCAAAAGTCGCAAAATTTTGGCGCTACTCATAATTGCGGCAAAATTTTGTGACGTTTCAACGTTTTTTTTACTTCACTTTTTTGGCTAAAAGCTTTGATGAATTAGGGCCTATGTGTGCACATGTCCTTAGACTGCCCTCCACACTCCAATCCCAGGTAATGCAGGGATAACAATCAAAGAAAATGTCAGGGGAGCAGAATAGAATTTGTTTTGCTCTACTTTCTTTACAGCAGCAGCTTTGTGGTAATGGGAGATTCCTATATCAGATATAATGTGTTCCCTAATATATCGGTAATTGTGAGGTAAATCTGCAGGCCGCGCTGCTTCATAGTAACATTTATGGAGACAAATAGATATGGGCATCACTTACTGACCTCTAGTGGTAGAAAGGAAGATAACAACTAATGCTCAGCAGAAGGAAAATGACCCAGTACTGAAATATATGTTTGTGATAAATTCAGACTGTACCCATGTGTGGAGTGATTTAAATGAATAGGTTTTACTATTATAACAAAGTAATAAACTATACTGATATTAAATGCATATAGCTGAATGAGCAACGCAAGAGAAACATAGCAGAAAGGGATTAGGCATATGGGAGAAGTATATACCAGATAGCGTATTACCAGAATCTTCCCAACAGCTATCAATATGATCATAAAGCCAGAATAACCCGTAACATGGCTTGGGAAAGCTTGCTTCCTACTTTGGTGACATACAGAGAAGTCGAGCTGTAATGTTACCTGCAATTCCTTATTTCCCAAGTTATTTGCTATTTCTCACATACTTTCATGATGTATTTGCTATTCATTTACGGCATAATAAATACTAATATGTCACATTATATGTCCTGTTTCCAGCTCTCTGACTTTCTGCCTCCAGGAGTATTCACCGCTGTGGCTTCTGCCGTCCTGGCATTGTTTTTTGCTGTGTGTGCAGGGCTGTGTATCTTCATTGCCATTGCTGGCATGAGGTCAAGTCAAGGAACCTACAGCCCAAGCAGACAGGAGAAAGAAGGATCTCGGGTAGAGATGTGGAATATTGTTCAGCCGCCGCCGCTGGAGAGACTCATTTAATAACATTCTTCTCTTTCTTCAAGGACGTCAGTACATCTCAGGAATCATCTACATTTCATTACATTAATCACATGAAAAATTCCTTAAAGGCGTGGTCCAAAATGCAAATTAATTTTCATCCTAAATGCCTTTCTATGTAATGCCATAATCTAAACTATTTTCTAATATACTTTAATTAAAAATTCCCTATTCTTCCCTAACTATACTATCTAACTGCTTTTTTTCCCTACTTTCTTTCTGATGACGCTTCGTTTGAGAATCCCAGTGCATGCTGGGATAACGAAGCGTCATCAGGGATCAGAGGCTGCAGTCACTGCCACAGTCTCTTCCCCCTCTCTGGAACAAAGCATCATTAGAGACTTTCATTTCCGGGGCTAGACTAGTTCATTGTACGATGTGCGCAGTTACAGCGCGCTTCCTTGTTGGCTCAGATCAGTAGTAACGAGCCAGCAACAGAGCACATTGTAAGATGGATACGGCACTTGCGGGAGCAGCGCTGATCTCTGCACACTGGGTATTTTTACAACACGCACTGACAGTATGCTCTGTTGCCGACTCGTTACTGATGATCTGAGCCGGCGAGAGTGCGCACTGTCATTGTGCTCATCGCGCAGTGCACAGGGATTAGTGCAGCCCCTGAAACGAGTGTCATTGATGACGCTTTGTTTCAGGGAGGGGGTAGGGGCTGCGGCAGTGACCACAGTCTCTGCCCCTGATGACACTTCTCTTAAGTATCCCAGCATATACTGGGGTTTTCAAATGAAGCATTATCAAAAAGGGAGTAAGAAAATAAAAAGAAAAAAAGAGTTTGATAGTGTAGTTAGGGAAAGATAGTGAATTTTAAATTAAAGTATATTAGAAAATAGTTTTGATTATGGAATTAAATAGATAGGGATTTAGGATGAAAATTATTTTGATTTTGTACCACCCCTTTAACCATTCCAACCCCATTAGGTAAGAACTAATGGTGTTGCCTCTGATCTGTAGTTGGTAGTATATTTGCATACAGTTAAAAAGAATCTTAAAGGAAAAGGCAGTGACATTAAACTGGGTGCCTCACCTTCTTAGTGATAATTTTTGTGCCTTTATTGCAGAAATCAGACACTGATCTGTATGGACAAGCCAGTCCGGATTGTGGTGCTGTTATTGCATTGGTTAGTTACACTGAAGAAAACTCAATAGTTCCCATTTTTTTAAGATTTCATTGGAATAATTCATCTTATTAAAACAACTTTCATTGGCAAAACATACGAAGCACGAAAGTGGATGAAAAATGCACCACATTAATAGTGAAAGGTAAATGGAGGTTTGCATGGAGCACTGCAGTAGGCCTTAAAGTGACCCTCAACCCCTGACATGTGATGTTACATCTGCAGTGTATAACGCTATAACGAATGTCCTCGGTTCTCATGCCGCTGCTTCTGACTGACAGATTGGAGTCTTGTTTTCTTTATCTACAAAATGACCACCACATTGGCATAGGGGGTGCTGTGGAAAGTCTAAAGCACACCTCTCCTGCTTTTCTCTCCCAGGTGATAAACACAGCACTGTCATCACCAAAACGAGTATGAGGGTGGTGAGAATGGCATCCACTCCTCTGACAACTCCTGTCGTTTAAATGTGTGGAAATGTATTTTACATGTATTTTATTGTATTGTATTTAACAGTTATCCTTCTGTGGCTGCAGTTCCTTTTAATAGGGAACAGGGCCAGCTTCAGGTTTTCGTGGGCCCCGGGCGAAAGAGTCTCAGTGGGCCCCTTTTACACATACCACAATTCATGATGCACAGATACTGCAGAGAAATATAGGTATAGTACAATGCCAAAGATTTCACTTCTTACATTACATGAGTGATATCTATTGTAAATTCTGCAATAAAATACATATATTATAATGCATCCCATAGTCCTCCATATAGTATAATGCACAGCCCATAGTCCTCCATTTATAATGCACAGCCCATTGTCAGGGGCATAACGACCGCAATCGCAGTGGTCACAGCCGCGACCGGTGAGTTAGGGGCCCGGTGGGTGAGGGCCAGGGTCCGGGGCGCCGACACCTGCAAAAGCTTCTGAAGGATGTGTGTCCTCGGATGCGCATACAGCTGAAGTGTATTGCGGCATGCGGATCCGCGAGCCACAATACACGCTGCCAGCTAATCAGAGACCAGCAGCTAACATTACGTGCATGTGACGGGGCGCATGGCAGTGACATCACACTTTCCCGTCGCACGGCGAGTCCTGCTGGTTTCACAAGAGGACATGCCCGGTGCAGGAGCAAGTGAACAGTGAGTATTTATTTATTTTTTTACAAAAATCATTGGCCATACTACTGTTGCATTATACTACTGTGAATGTTTATGGGCTGCATTATACTACTGTGGATGTCAATGGGGTGCATTATACTACTGTGGATGTTTATGGGGTGCATTATACTACTGTGGGTGTCAATGGGGTGCATTATACTACTGTGGATGTTTATGGGGTGCATTATACTACTGTGGATGTCTATGGGGTGCATTATACTACTGTGGATGTATATGGGGTGCATTATACTACTGTAGATGTCTATGAGGTGCATTATACTGCTATGGATGTCTATGGGAGTGCATTATATTTCTATGGATGTCTATGGGGTGCATTATACTACTATGTATGTCTATGGGGGTGCATTATAATACTATGGATGTCTATGGGGGTGCATTATACTTCTATGGATGTCTATGGGGCCGCATTATAATACTATGGATGTCTATGGGGTACATTATACTACTATGGATGTCTATGTGGTGCATTATACTACTATGGATGTCTATGGGAGTGCATTATACTTCTATGGATGTCTATGGGGGTGCATTATACTACTGCGGATGATATACTTTATGTAGGACTATGAGTTGTGCACTATACTTTATGGATGACTATGGGCTGTGCACTATACTACATGGATGACTATGAGCTGTGCAGTATATTGTATGGTGGACTATGGGATGCATTTTACTATATGGAGAGGTGCATTTTGCTTCTTTTACGGAGCCCCATGATTTCTATGTGCGTTCCTGATGAGTATTATGGTTTATTTTCTTCTATACATTAAAGAACAGCGGCAGAACGGGGGACATATATACCAGGATGGGGCCTAGGATAAGGGACATATACCAGGATGGGCGATATACAGGTTCATCTCACTAAATTAGAATATCATCAAAAAGTTAATTTATTTCAGTTCTTCAATTCAAAAAGTGAAACTCATATATTATATAGAGTCATTACAAACAGAGTGATCTATTTCAAGTGTTTATTTCTGTTAATGTTGATGATTATGGCTTACAGCCAATGAAAACACAAAAGTTATTATCTCAGTAAATTAGAATACTTTATAACAACAGCTTGAAAAATGTTTTTAAAATACAAAATGCTGGCCTACTGAAATGTATATTCAGTAAATGCACTCAATACTTGGTCAGGGCTCCTTTTGCATCAATTACTGCATCAATGCGGCGTGGCATGGAGGCGATCAGCCTGTGCCACTGCTGAGGTGTTATGGAAGCCCAGGTTGCTTTGATAGTTACGCCCCTGCTGATGGCTAGTGGGCCCCACGTTTGTCCAGGGCCCTGGTGCGCTGGGTGGTGATACCGTCCCTGGTAGGGAAAACAGGATTAATTGTAGGGCCGACCCATAGAGGGGAGAAGGATTGGGGATTGTGGGTTAGTTACAGTAATAGAAAGTTAGTTAAGTTTTGGCTAGTGAAGTAAGGACACCTGCTGGTCAAGTTGATCTTCACCTGGGTGTGTGAGTGTGTGTGTGGAAGAAGTCAGCAGAGACTGCAGTGAAGGAGAGAAAAGGGAACATCTAAGGAGCACTACATCTGTGGCAGCAGAAGGCTTTCAGCCAGCGAGATGAGGAAGGGAATGAACGGTCAGCAATTTTGTTAGAGTCCATAAGGGTCTCTGGGGAATGGAAAAGTGTCAGCCAGGTCTTGAAAGCTGCAGGTCCAAGAAGAAACGAGTCAGCAAGGCTGTGGGCAGGTCAGTAAAGGGGCAGTCACAGGCACATCGTTTAGGTGGTTCCTGAAAAAGTGGGCTGAAGGATAGCGATCACTGAAATGCTCAGCTATAGGCCACGTTCACATGTTCAGTATTTGGTCAGCACGTTTCGAAGTGATACTTCTTATTCATAACCTACCCCAGCTGGATCCAGCTGGATCTGGGGCAGCATCATGACGTCTGCTATTATTAAGAGCTAAGATAGAAATGTACACATAGCCCCAATAAGATTCAGGAGACTCCTGCTGAATGTATGAGTAAAGTGGCAATGACTGGTATGAATTTGTTGACTTTTAGAAAGCAGAACCTTCCAAAAAAAAGTATTTGTAAAGCCAGCTAATCAACAACTTAGTTCCTACTTCAGACACAGATTTCTGAGAATAAAACTTCTGGTTATAGAAGTTACATCTACTGTAAGGCTATGTGCCCACGATGCAGAAATGCTCCGGATTTTTCCTGAGCGTTTCTGCATCTCTCTGGCAGAAAAAAACGCATGCGGATTGTACATGCGGATTGTACATGGGTTTTTCCTGCCAGGGACAAGCGTAAATGAAGCATTTTTCACATGTGATTTCGCATGCGGGTTGTCAAGCGCTTTCCAAGCGATTTTAGCAACACTTGGAAAGTGCTTGACATCTTGGTCACACTATATACATCCATGCAACCGGTATAGATTTTATATAGTGTGACCAAGTTAATTAAAAAAAAGATAAGAATGGTAAAAAAAAACAAAAAACCATTATACTCACCTTCTGATGACCCCGGTCTCCTAATCCGATGCGTCCGGTCTCCCTAGTGTCTCGCGGTTGTGTAAAAAGGACCTTCCATGACGTCATTTAGTCATGTGACAGGTCACATGACCGCCGACGTCAGCGGTCGCGTGACCCGTCACATAACTAAATGACGTCATGGCAGGTCCTTTTAGACCATCGTGAGCTGCCGTGGAGCCAGGATGCATCGGTTAAGGAGACCGGGGGCCATCAGAAAATGTGTTTTTTTTTATTTTAAATTCTTTTTTTTTACAGGTACTATGGTACCCGGGTCTGGATGAGAGTCTCCTCTTCTCCAGACCCCGGTACCATCCGCACATTGAATCGCTTAATATCCGCATGTGCACATGTAGTCATGCGGATATTAAGCGATTCAATGCAAGTCAATGGCGGCGAAAACGCCGCAATTACGCAAAATAATTGGAGGTGCTGCGGATTTTTCCGCAATGATAATCCGCAGTGGAAATTTCCGCAGCAAGTGCACAGCACATGCGGATTATCATTGGGGAACATGGCAGGCCTTCTACCAAGCGTTTTTTAATCGTTTCTGCGGCGGAATTGCTGCTGCGGAAACGCTTAAAAAACGCATAGTGGGCACACAGCCTAAGAATAATGATTGTCAAAGATAATATAGGTGAGAAGATATTACATCCCACACCTCTACTCATTTACCTGGGACTACGTATATTATATTATATACAGTAGATATTTGAGGACAATAGGTGACAAAAGCTTCATATCTGGCTTAGAAAATCACCTTTCAAGCCAATGCAATCCAAAAGAATGACAAACTAAGATGAATATTTTTACAGCACCAGTCAGTAGTGTAATATTGTGTTCTCTCACATGAAAATAGCCCAAAGCAAAAGGAAGAATTTTCTTATCTGACGTTAATAACTTTTCGTAAAATATACCGTAAATCGAGGTGATTGTCAAAGTAGTGAGATGCTATTCAGATGGCAAAAGGTGACAGAAGACCAACCTTTAGCCTAACCTCTATTATCCTATCCACCACCATCAAGTTCCATAACATCAAGACAGTGGGGGAGATGTACTACTGAAAATGCACCAAAACTTGAGGCAGAATTGGGGTGTACATGCCATGTTCAACATTTATTAAGGGTTTTAAAAATATTTGCACCTCACAAGACACTTTTAGAAGGTGTCTAGAAAAAAGCGTATAGCTCCGGGTGTATGTAAAAGCCATCAAATTTACTAGGTGTGCTCCAGTTTTTTGCTTGAAAGGAATCTGTCACCAGGTTTTTGCTGCCTCATCTGAGAGCAGCATGATGTAGGAAAAGAGACCCTGATTCCAGCGATGTGTCACTTAGATTACCGGGTACAGCAGTTGTGGCACAATCAGAGTTTTTCGATGAAGCAGAGCTCAGCTAACAGTGATCATCTCCTGCTGATAAAACACTAATAGCATTGAAACAACAACACACAGCCTAATAAGTGACACATCAGTGAAATCAGTGTCTCAGTCCCTACCTTATGCTGCCCTCTGATTACATATCAAAAACCTGCTGACAGATTCTCTTTAAGAAGTGGTCCATAATAAAGCCAACTAATAGATGGTATAAACCTAGATTAAACAGTGTAATAATGCACCAGTTTTATCATCCAGCAGAAGGCTCTGAGATAAATTTGGTACATTTTAAAACTCTGTAGTTTGAGTTTATGCTATTAACCTTGCTTTGCAAATCTACCCCTGAATTCCCAACTGGATGCCGAAACCTAGAAATGTGTGTCACCCAGGGGGAATATAGGAGACTCGGTACCCGGGCCTTTTACCTTGTTTAGGAGGTCATGGCAGTCGGCTCCCGGGCCCGTACTCTGGGTCTCTCTTTAAAAAGGGGTTTTAGTGTACAGTTTGTCTCGTGATGCCACCTGTGGTTTCCGGTAATGGTTACTGGCGCTGCTGCTGACCTCCGGGGGTGATGGGATGGCAGCTGGGATGTTCCTGCTCCCCACAGGCGGAGCGGGCCCCCGGGGCAGTGTAGGTGCAGATGGTGGTGATGCTGGGGCTTGTAGTGCAGGAGAGATGGCGCAGCAGGAGTAACTGACAGAGACTGGGGATTCAGTAGGAAAGGTGCACTTCAGGACTTCTCCCCAGTGAGCGGGTATAAGGCCTCCTGGTCCGTGTCTCCCTCTCTTTAAGCTCCTGGCCAGCCTGCAACTGGGTCTAGCTTCTGTGTCGTGCTGTTCCTTCACCTGTCGCTTGGTAGTAGGACCTTTTTCTGGCAACCACTATCCCTGGACGCCGGGGCCTTCGTGGTTCCTAGTCCTGTCAAGGGTTTAGCTTCAGGTCGACCAGGGACTTGTAGTCCTCCTGGTATGCCGGTGATCCTTACTGGGTATAAAGGACCCTGTAGGCGCGGACCTGGTGTCCGGTTTGTGTCTTGGGGTGAGCCTATGATGCTCCTCTGCCCCCTCAACTCCTCTCTCCTCTCCTCTTTGCCTCCGGCCACACTCGGGGCCCTCAATACAGCAGCAGCAGATGTGCTGCGTCTTCACTGCTCTCAGTGGCAGCACACTCTCTCTCAGACTGAGACTGAACTGCCTGGCTCCACCCTCCAAATATATATCCCTAACGGGCTCGCTCTGGTGGTATGAGGTGGAAGGGTGGAGGTGTTTGTTTGTAACGAGGGCCTCTTGTGGAGAAGTCCATCCATGCACCCTTTTGGGTCCTGTGGTACCTGTGAACAGTAGTGTGCCACAAATGCAACCAAGGCTACCATATCACAGTGTCCACGCAATCCAGTGATCTCCAACCTGCAGCTCTTCAGGCAGCCACAGACCAGTCATGTTGAGAATTGTAGCTTTTCAAGAGCCCCATGGGTTGTAGACTACTGCAATAACACATCTGATGCCATGGAATTAGTAACTATGTGCTGAAGGCATAAACATAACCAAGTATAGACATAGCTACATTTACTCTTTATAAATGATGGACTTTCTTTTAGTCGGCCTTCTATTCCTTAAAATTTTTCTGATTGCATAAATAAATTTCAAGGGTTTATCCATTCTGCAATACAGGAGACCTTCATTAACCAAGACCTGCTGTGTTAGTTAAATTCTAACTTCATAAGTAACATACCTTCATCCCAAAGTAAAATGGATCTTCATGTTTGGTGGTGCACCAACCGGAAAAGCAAGTGTTGTCATATTGCTTAAAGTGTTTGTAGAAAATGCCAAAGAATGAACTAAACGACATGATGAAATATCCCACGATGAAATACTGAACTGTTCTTATCACATGTTATGAATTTACAAGACTTCATAGACCTCACTACCACACTGTTCTATATATGTGCCATTATAAGGACTTCATAGACCTCACCAGTGCACCATGTTCTACTATTATATGTGCCATTATTTTCCACTTAACCATGGTTTTGTCATATGTGTGAAAATATTTCCTAGTGGAATAAACATTATAAATATATTGTTCTGCTCTGCGTTTATTTCATAAATGGCTGCTGTTCTCTTCAGTGGAGTAAGCTCTCACACTGGCAATTATTGTACAGAAAATTAAAACCCAAGTCTGTTCAAAACCTGAGACTGCAGATGAGACTGTGAGAATCCCCTTTACCCAGTGGCAAATCTGAGGTCAAGTAGGTATCAATTTCCTCTTGGCTCAACATATCCCAAAATGTGTTTTGCAAGATGAACAGCTTTAAAGGGAATCCGTCATCAGGTTTTTGCTATTTAATCCTAGAGCAGCATAATATAACTTGAAGCTGCGATTGTCTCATCGCTTGTGCTATATACAGCGATGCCACAGCAATGACTAACATAGAGTTCTTAAGCAGACCCCAGGCTTTCATAGCAACCCATCAGGGACCCGCGATCATGTCATGGGCCCGCTAATCGGCGGATGGAATGACGTGCCCCCATGCCAGTGCATGTTAAATGTCGCTGTCAGAGTTTGACAGCAGCATTTAACAGGATAAACAATCGCTGGAGTAGTGCCGCTTCACCCGCGATTGTCAGAGGCAGGTCCTAACTGTAAGTCCTCCTTCACATTTAGCTGTCTCTGGTACGTGTGGCATCCATTTTTTTTCACGGATATCACATGTACCCATTATATCCTATGGTGATCTTCACATGTCCGTGTTTTCACATAGACCCGTGTGACCATTTGAACTACATGGAGACAGGTCCGTTCTTCCGGCAGCACAGTTGACAGGGGCCAATACTAGTCTATGGGTCCATGAAAAACACGTACAGCACACGGATGGCATCCAAGTGCAGTCCGTGTGTGGTATATGTTTAACATTGCAAAGTATAGGCGATGCTTTGTAATTTCATGCTTTCTTTATCCACACTGGAAAAACACGGATGACACACTGACGACACACTGATGGAAAATACTGATGACATCGGTACCAATTTTTCCAGTACCAGTTTTAAATGGATGTGTGAAGGAGGCTTTACACACAGCCATGATCTGCCAGGTATGTACAGCGGATGTCGTGAAGGGGTTAAGGCCGTCTGCCTACAACATTCACATTGAAAAAGCTCTGTGCTATCTGGTGAATTCACTAATCAGCATATAATGACTTCAGGGCTAAAGGCCCCGTCACACTAAGCGATGCAGCAGCGATCCCTACAACGATACGACCTGTCAGGGATCGTTGCTGCATCGCTAATACATCGCTGGTGAGCTGTCAAACAGGCAGGCTCACCAGCGATGAGGGGAGCAGCGATATCGTGGAAAGAATCGTTCCACGATGTCCTGCTCCCGTTCCCAGCCTGCTGCTTAAGCAGGAGCAGGCTGGTAACTATGGTAAATATCGGGTTACTAAGTGCGCGTGTGCCCCTAGTAACCCGCTGTTTACCATGGATACCACTCTGCTACGGTGCGCTGGAGCCTCCACTCACCGTAGCAGAGTGGTATCTATGGTAAACAGCGGGTTACTAAGTGCGCGCGTGCCCCTAGTAACCCGATATTTACCATGGTTACCAGCCAGATCGTTGGTCCCGCTGGTCACACACAGCGATGTGTGCTGACCAGCGGGAGGCCAACGACCAAAAAATGGTCCAGGACACTTTGCAACGATCAGCGACCTCACAGCAGGGGCCTGATCGTTGCAAAGTGTCACACATAGCGACATCGCTGGTGAGGTCGCTGGTGAGTCACCAAAACTGTGACACAGCAGCGATCTCGCTAGCGATATCGCTTAGTGTGACGGGGCCTTAACAGGTCAAAATAAATTTTTGTTTGACGGTGCAGAGGTATTGAGATATAAAATACAGTGGGAAAAAAAGTATTTAGTCAGCCACCAATTGGGCAAGTTCTCCCACTTAAAAAGATGAGAGAGGCCTGTAATTGACATCATATGTAGACCTCAACTATGAGAGACAAAATGAGAAAACAAATCCTGAAAATCACATTGTCTGATTTGGAAATATTTTTTTTTTTCAAATTTTGGTGGAAAATAAGTATTTGGTGAATTACAAAAGTTCATCTCAATACTTTGTTATATATCCTTTGTTGGCAATGACAGAGGTCAAACGTTTTCTGTAAGTCTTCACAAGGTTGGCACACACTGTTGCTGGTATGTTGGCCCATTCCTCCATTCCAGATCTCCTCTAGATCAGTTTTGGGGCTGTTGCTAGTCAACACGGACTTTCAACTCCCTCCAAAGGTTTTCTATAGGGTTTAGATCTGGAGACTGGCTAGGCCACTCCAGGACCTTGAAATGCTTCTTACGAAGCCACTCCTTTGTTGCCCTGGTGGTGTGCTTGGGATCATTGTCATGCTGAAAGACCCAGCCACGTTTCATCTTCAATGCCCTTGCTGATGGAAGGAGGTTTGCACTCAAAATCTCATGATACATGGCCCCATTCATTCTTTTATGTACACGGAACAGTCATCCTGGTCCCTTGACAGAGAAACAGCCCCAAAAGCATGATGTTGCCACCCGCATGCTTCACAGTAGGTATGGTTTTCTTTGGATACAACTCAGCATTCTTTCTCCTCCAAACACGCCGAGTTGTGTTTCTACCAAACAGTTCTACTTTGGTTTCATCTGACCATATGACATTCTCCCAATACTCTTCTGTATCATC
Organism: Phyllobates terribilis; assembly: GCF_046119375.1. Classification (NCBI taxonomy): domain Eukaryota; kingdom Metazoa; phylum Chordata; class Amphibia; order Anura; family Dendrobatidae; genus Phyllobates; species Phyllobates terribilis. Next base: position 21,743,998 of record NW_027362768.1, read on the forward strand.
CAAATGCTCTCTAGCAAACTTCAGACGGGCCCGGACATGTAATGGCTTAAGCAGGGGGATACGCCTGGCACTGTAGGATCTGAGTCCCTGGCGGCGTAGTGTGTTACTGATGGTAGCCTGTGTAACATTGGTCCCAGCTCTTTGCAGGTCATTCACTATGTCCCCCGGTGTGGTTCTGGGATTTTTGCTCACCGTTCTTGAGATCATTTTGACCCCACAGGGTGAGATCTTGTATGGAGTCCCAGATCAAGGGAGATTATCAGTGGTCTTGTATGTCTTCCATTTTCTAATTATTGCTCCCACAGTTGATTTCTTCACACCAAGCTGCTTGCCTATTGCAGATTCAGTCTTCCCAGCCTGGTGCAGGGCTACAATTTTGTTTCTGGTCTCCTTCGACAGCTCTTTGGTCTTCACCATAGTGGAGTTTGGAGTGTGACTGTTTTAGGTTCCGAACAGGTGTCTTTTATACTGATAACAAGTTCAAACAGGTGCCAGTACTACAGGTAATGAGTGGAGGACAGAGGAGACTCTTAAAGAAGAAGTTACAGGTCTGTTAGAGCCAGAAATCTTGCTTGTTTGTAATTGACCAAATACTTATTTTCCACCAAAATTTGAAAAAAATTCTTTCCAAATCAGACAATGTGATTTTCAGGATTTGTTTTCTCATTTTGTCTCTCATAGTTGAGGTCTACCTATGATGTCAATTACAGGCCTCTCTCACCTTTTTAAGTGGGAGAAGTTGCACAATTGGTGGCTGACTAAATACTTTTTTTCCCCACTGTATATCTGTTAAAATAAAGCAGACGTTACCTAAAACAAAAAAGTGCTTTGCTCTGTCTGTAATGCCCAGGATTGAATTCAACCCTCAATCACAGGATCCCAGGAATATGCCTTAAATGTTCATCATGGGAATATCCCTTTAAGTCCTGACTTTATGCTCCTTTTTTATAGAGAATCGGGTCTAAAGTTGAAATATTTTACATCTTTTTTCATCCAAAACTTGTATTCCCTTGTGTTCTGTTTGGATATTTTCCATTTAGAGCATTAGTAAGGTTAGCAGACTCATCATCCATTGTGATGTCTTGCAATATTACCAATTCTTAAAGCAGATCTGTCACCTGATCTCACAATCCAAACTGTATTCACTATAAAATAGATCTCTTAGGCCTGATGAGACTGGTGTCTATACTTTTAATATCCATGTCAGAGTGACTGTATATTCCTGATAATAAGATGAGCATTCTATGAGTCCAGTTACGGAATGATATAGCATGCATGAATGAGTCCATGAGTATTCACAGTGGCGCACATAGAAATCATGGGGCCCATAGCAAAAGTTCTAATTTTTACCCCCCACCCCCACCCCAAAAAAAAAAAAATTCTGCAGGGTTACATAAGAGCATAGTCCCCATGGTCCTGCATATATGACAACAGATGTTGATCCCCGGAATGATGTCACCAAATGTAAAGAAATAGTCCCCATATCCCTCCATATAGTATAATGCACTCCCATAGTTCTTCATATAGTATAATGCACTCCCCATAGTCCTCCATACAGAATAATGCACTCCCCATAGTCCTCCATGTAGTATAATGCACTCCCCATAGTCCTCCATATAGTATAATGAACCCCCTATAATTCTCCATATACTATAATTCACTCCCCATAGTCCTCCATATAGTATAATGCACTCCCTATAGTTCTCTATATAGTATAATGCACTCCCCATAGTCCTCCATATAGTATAATGCACTCCATAGTTCTCCATATAGTATAATGCACTCCTTATAGTCCTCCATACAGTATAATGCACTCCATAGTCCTCCATATCATATAATGCACTCCCTATAGTTCTCCATATAGTATAATGTACTCCTCATAGTCCTCCATACAGTATAATGCACCCCCCATAGTCCTCCATACAGTATAATGCACTCCCCATAGTCCTCCATGTAGTATAATGCACTCCCCATAGTCCTCCATATAGTATAATGCACCCCCTATAATTCTTCATATACTATAATGCACCCCCCATAGTCCTCCATACAGTATAATGCACTCCCCATAGTCCTCCATGTAGTATAATGCACTCCCCATAGTCCTCCATATAGTATAATGCACCCCCTATAATTCTCCATATACTATAATGCACTCCCCATAGTCCTCCATGTAGTATAATGCACTCTCCATAGTCCTCCATATAGTATAATGCACCCCCTATAATTCTCCATATACTATAATGCACTCCCCATAGTCCTCCATATAGTATAATGCACTCCCTATAGTTCTCTACATAGTATAATGCACTCCCCATAGTCCTCCATACAGTATAATGCACTCCATAGTTCTCCATATAGTATAATGCACTCCTTATAGTCCTCCATATAGTATAATGCACTCCATAGTCCTCCATATCGTATAATGCACTCCCTATAGTTCTCCATTTAGTATAATGTACTCCTCATAGTCCTCCATACAGTATAATGCACTCCATAGTCCTCCATACAGTATAATGCATGCCATAGTTCTCCATACAGTATTATGGCCACCACAATGTATTCACAGATTTAAAAATAAAAAAATACAATACTTACCTCTCCTCATTCGCCCACGTCTCTGGTCTCTGCAGAAAGCACTCTGAAGCACCGCACATCTCAGCACAGCAGGCACCAAGTAGTGACGTCACCGTGCCGGCTGTGCTGAGAAGTCAGACGCCGAGGAAGAATCATGGAGAATGGATCATCAGCTGACGCTCCCTCTTTCATCATTGCTTTCAACTGAATCGGCATCTAGTTAGGTACGCCACTGAGTATTCAGTCTCCTCTCAACCTGCCTGACTGACAGCTGCAGCTTGTGCTAAGCAATGTGAGCTCTCATCAGCAGTAGTGGGGGGTGGGACAATGAGGAACTGTCAATCAGGCTAGGTGGGTGGAGATTGGTTTAAACTTTCAGAAACAAATATACAGTCATTCTGACATGGATTTTAAAGTAAATACACCAACCTCATCAGGTCTAAGATATCTCTTTATTTATTATACAGATTGTATTAGCATGCATGGTTCTTGCTCTACTGGGCTGTTCCCAAGAATGTGTAGGTGAATCAAAAGTGCTTGACCTGTTGTCTTATAGGGGGAACAGATCACACTGTGTTACAAGCTTGCTGGGAATATTATATGCACGCTGAGTATTGTAATTGTAACATTAAGGTGAAACAGCTCATCTGCAGAAGGCCATATGGAGAAATTGCACCACAATTAAGGACACAAGTTAAAAAAAATGGTAAAAATCTGGTCGTACAGTCGTCCTGCTTTAGGACGGCTATGTAATTACTTATTGAGTATGTGAGATAATGGCATATAATGGCATCACACATTGAGATGACTGATTAATACTTTATTGAGCATGTAGTGGGATTATGCCCCCCATAGTCATATTTCATCATAACATATTGGTTACATACAACTACATATAAATACCCTCATAATACCAGTACTGAATAAAAAGCCATTTCCTTTATTGCCTTAACTGGAAAAAAAGTGAAATTATGGTAAATAGTGATGAGTGAGCACTAAAATGCTTGGGTGCTTGTTGCTCGGGTCAAGCAAATCGTAATGCTCGAGTGCTCTACCCGAGCAACGAGTCCAATGTAAATCAATGGGAAACTCAAGCATTTTTCCGGCGGCCCCTTCCCCCGAAGGTCTGGAGGGGGCCTAAAAATTGGCCAAATCGATGGGAACAGTGCTAAAATGATATGGGGAAGACCCCTGCAAGCATCTCTGACTCCCAGGTCACTGCTGTGAACAATGTTGTCAGAGTATTACACCACTTTTACGGACTCACAATGAAACATACAAAAACAAAGCCAAGATGGATTTTCCTGGAAAAAATGTTAAGGAACATTCTTTCCAGGGTAATAACTTGCATATAAGGCAAAATAAATAACCAAAAACAAAAATGCTCCTCCACACCTTGGGCTATGTTCAAACGTAGCGTTTTTGATGCGTTTTTGCACTTTTGCATTACTTTCAACGGTGAAAAATAAGTTCACTGGTAAATGTAATTTTAACATTTTACTACTTTATCTGGTCATGTGGTGTGTGAGACATAATCAGACACATCTTGTTTCATTTATGATGGAGGGACTGTGAAAGTCACAAAGCCTTTTTTTACAAGGCCATCAGACGGCCCTTACTATTGTTAGAGGGCCATCAGCGGGCTATGCTTTGTTGTTCCCATTATTAAGGAGTGGGTCTCCTATACTGTTATAGCATATGCAGAAAGTTCAAGGGCTGCCAAAAATTTGGGCGCACTCCAGTACACCTTTGAAGAGACGTCGAGGAGTGCCTCATTAAAAAAAATGTTCCCATTATAAAGGAGTGCGTCTCCTATACTGTTATTGTGTATGCAGCAAGTTCAAGAGCTGCCAAAAATTAGGACGCACTCCAATACCCCTTTGAAGAGATGTCAAGGAGGTCCTCATTAAAAAAATTGTTCCCATTATTAAGGAGTGGGTCTCCTATAGTGGTAATGCCTATGCAGTGATTGCAAGTGCTGCCAAAAAATTGGACGCACTCCAATACCTCTTTGAAGAGACGACGAGGAGGTCCTCATTAAAAAAATTGCTCCCATTATTAAGGAGTGGGTCTCCTATACTGGTAATGCACTAAGTGCATGGGCTGAAAAACATTTACCCCTGGGGAGTATACATGTACATACTGTATAACATACAGAATGTTAGAGGTAGGCCTCTAAAAAAAACTTCCGACGGGCATCATAAACCCCCTTAAAAAAAATTATATGGGTGTTGCATCATGGTCAACCTGGTGATATGGTAGTGGAGGATGAGGAGAAGTAGGAGGACAACAGAAAATAGACAAAATCAGGAAGCGTATACCCATGTTTGGGTGTGAACGAGGTGCATGGGAATAGACCACCCCCAAAAAAGCCACTGAATTTAACTTTATGTTCCGCTGCTATCATCCGGTGGTGTTGAGAAGTCTGGGCCAATCCAGCCCTTGTTCCTTTTGATAAAAGTGAGCCTTTTAGCATTTTCAGTTGACAGGCGGATTTGCCTATCAGTTATAATGCCCCCAGAGGCACTAAAAACCCACTCTGACAAAACGCTAGCGGCAGGCCAGGCCAGGATCTCCAAAGCGTAGAGAGCCAGTTCATGCCACATGTCCAGCTTGGATACCCAATAGTTATAAGGCACAGAGGAATCCAGGAGGATGTTGGTACGGTTGGCAAGGTACTCCTTCAGCATCTTCCAAAACTTCTCCCTCCTTGTACCCCACGCATCAGGGCCTGGGTGCTGGGAGGGTCTGAGAAAACTGTCCCACACCTTTGACAGTGTTCCCCTTCCTCTGCTGGATTGGATTTGTGTCTCTCTTGCCTGTACTCCTTGGTTGTCCAAGGAACTGTGACCTCTGCCGCCAGCATTTTCAGATGGGAATTTGTTAAATAATTCCTCAACAAGGGCCTTCTGGTACTGCAACATTTTATTAGACCTCTTCACCACGGCAAGAAGAGATAGAAAGTTCTCCTTGTAGCGTGGGTCTAGAACTGTGACCAACCAGTAATTACTGTCGGCCAAAATATGTACAACGTGAGGGTCACGGGAAAGGCAGCGGAACATAAACTCAGCCATGTGTGCAAGACTGCCAACAGCCAAGTCTTCCCTGTCCTGACCAAAAGGACGACTGTCCATGCTCTCCTCCTCCTCCTCCTCCTGGTCCACCTCCTCATTCTCCCTCTCCTCAGGCCATCCACGCTTAACAGACGGTATGACTGTTGTGTGGATACTATCGTCTGTAGCGCAGGAAAACAGCTCATGTTCCTCCTCCTTCTTGTCTTCCTCCTCCTCCTCATTATCACCCAATCCACATTGAGAGGAGATGAGGCTGGGCTGTGTGGCATCACCCTGAATAGTTCCTTGCTCCATATCATCATGCTCTGCCTGCAATGCCTCCTATTTAATTGTGAGTAGCAAGCGTTTCAGTAGACAGAGAAGCGGGATGGTGACGCTAATTATGGCATCATCGCTGCTCACCATCTTGGTGGAGTCCTCAAACTTTTGGAGGATGGCACAGAAGTCAGACATCCATGCTCACTCAGCTCTTATGTGCGGAGGCTGACCTGAATACAGACGGATGTGTTGAAGCTGGTACTCACCAACTGCCCTCTGCTGCTCACAAATACTTCCCAACATATGCATCGTTGAGTTCCAACGCGTGGTGACATCGCACACCAGTCGGTGAGCTGGAAGCTGCAAATGCTGCTGAAGCACAGCGAGGGCTGCGAAAGCTGTAGGTGACTTTCGGAAATGGGCGCACAAGCGGCGTATTTTCACAAGCAGATCAGGCAGATCTGGGTAGGTTTTGAGAAACCGCTGAACCACTAAGTTGAGCACATGGGCCAGGCATGGTACGTGTGCGAGCTCGCCTAGCTTCAGAGCCGCCAACAGGTTCCTGCTATTGTCACACACAACCATGCCTGGCTGTAGGTTCAACGGTAACAACCACAGATCGGCCTGCTCTGTAACAGCTGTCAACAATTCTGCAGCAGTGTGCGGTTTGTCGCCTAAGCATATTAGCTTCAGCACAGCCTGTTGCCACTTGGCCGAGGCAGTGCTGCAGTGCTTTCAGCTTCCGACTGATGTGGTCATTTCGGAGATGGAGGCTGAAGAGGAGGTGCAGGAGCTGTAGAATGTGGGGGCAACCCTGATTGACCCAGGGCCCGCAATCCTCAGCGCCGGGAGGACATGTTCCGTCCCAGGGTCCGACTGGGTTCCGGCTTCCACTATATTAACCCGATATGCCATCAGCGAGATGTACCATCCCTGGCCACAAGCACTTGTCCATGTGTCCGTGGTTAGGTGGACTTTTCCAGTAACTGCATTGTTGAGGGCACAGGTAATGTTCTGGAACACATGCTTGCGTAAGGAGGGGACAGCACACCGAGAGAAATAGTGGCGGCTGGGGACCGAGTGCCGAGGGATGGCCGCCAATATGAGGTTGCGGAAAGATTCCATCTCCACGAGCCTAAAAGGCAACATTTCAAGTGCAAGCAGTCTAGAAATGTGGCAGTTTAGCGCTGTGGACTCTGGGTGGTTGGCTGTGTATTTGTGCTTGCATTAAAAGGACTAGGGTAGTGACAACTGAACGCTGCGCTGGGACAAGGACGTGGATGTGGCTTCTGATGGTGGTGGTTGCAAGTGTGCAACGAAAGGTGCAGGGCGGGAGGCATCTTCGCCTGCGCCATGGAAAGGCGATTGGCATGCACACACAACAGCGGAACAGGCAGTGGTGTCACCCTCAGACCCTGTACCTGGACCCTTGCGTTCGATCCAACTAGTCGGGTGCTTTGCTGTCATGTGCCTGAGCATGCTGATAGTGGTCAGGCTGGTAGTTTTGCTGCACCTGCTGATGCTGGCATGGCAGATGTTGCAAATGGCCTTTTTGGGGTTAACTGGACAGTCTTTAAAAAAGAGCCAGACTCTGGAAGACCTAACAGTTGGACTGGAAACTTCTCTGGTATTGGTGTTTTGGGGAACAGTTGCCCGCCTCCCCCACCCTCTGTGCTGCTGTCCTTGCTATGCATGTCACCTTGCAAGGTTGGGTCAGTGACTTCATCGTCCACCACATCGTCTTCCACGTACACACCCTGGGCCTCTTCCTGACTTGCTGGCAATTGTGTCTCATCATCATCATTCACCTTTTGCTACAGTAATTGCACTTTCCCACCATCGCCTGTGTGTGAACGTGGCTGCTCAAATATTTGGGCATCGCTACATGGGATCTCCTCTTGCCCTGCTTGAAGCGGGCCAGGCGAGAGGCCCAAATCTATAAATGGAAAAGTGAACAGCTCTTCAGAGTGTCCAAGTGTGGGATCACTTGTCTTCGGGCACTTGGCATGGTGGGAGGGAAGGAGGATCAGGGTGAGGAATATGCGGTCCAGACTCACGGTTACTGAGACTGGACCGTGTGGAAGACAGGGTGGTGGTGGTGGTGGTGGTGGCAATCTGACTGGAAGCATCATCTGCTATCCAACCAACAACCTTTTCAGACTGCTCTGGCTTCAAGAGTGGTGTTCCGCAGCCCCCTAGAAATTGGGACAGGAAGGTAGTTCGACATGATGTGGGTGTTTGTTGTGCTCCCTCAGCAGGCACAGTTTCATCTTGCCCATGGCCTCGGTCTCTGCATACACCATCAGCATGATGTCCACTTCCCTGTCCCTTGCCGTGCACCTTGGCCATTTTAAATGGAGTGTAATATTTGGCACGCTGCAAAAAATGTGACGATTATTACGGCAGTAATATCGGATCACGTCTGATGACCACAGTTTTGGGCAGTGGCCTTATAGATGTGGTATTGGTCAGCGACCAAGTGTGAATAGATTGAGCAACACACAACTGGCAGACTTTAACTGGAGTGTAATATTTGGCACGCTCCCAAAAATGTGATGATTATTACAGCAGTAATATTGGATCACGTTTGATGACCACGGTTTTGGGCAGTGGCCTTATAGATGTGGTATTGGTCAGCAACCAAGTGTGAATTTGTTGAACAACACACAACTGGCAGACTTTAACTGGAGTGTAATATTTGGCACTCTCCAAAAAATGTGTTGTTTATTACCGCAGGAATATCGGATCACGTCTGATGACCACGGTTTTAGGCAGTGGCGTTATAGATATAAATACTCAGGATTAAGAGCAAAAAAAAATTAGCCCTGATATCTAGTGCTATGGATATCTGTAACAGCAGCAGACAGAACGTGCAATGGCCACTATACTGCTGTATGCAGTGTCTACAAACTCTGCCTGTCTAACTCCTGCTATCACCAGGAATAATATATGCAGCTGGATTAGTCCTTCGAAGGACTGTTAGTTCAGATGTGTATATATACGAGGAGCATTCATTAAAGATTTCCCCTGACCCACTTCTATTTATCACAGGGCGCTGAAACTTCACATGTGTAATGATATAAGTCTCTGTAGGTTACGTGACAATTTGCAACTCAGAACTGATAACGGTCTTGATTTTACGTGTGAGGTTTGATAATGGACCCAGTGGAATACCAAGCAGTCATGAAGTTCCTTTACTTGAAAGGCAGCACACCAAAGGAGACGTTCAAGGAGATGAAAGAGGTTTATGGTGATGATTCCCCATCATATGATGTAGTCAAGAACTGGCATCATCAATTGAAATGTGGTCGGACTTCGGTGCAAACAGCTCCAATTTCAGGGCGACCCCACTCTGCTATTGATGAACACACCATCAAGCAAGTGAGCTTCATTAACCCTTTCGGCGAGCACGCTCACTGTAATGCCGCAGCCATGTTGATTGTGGCATTACAGTGATTGGCTGGCCGCATAGCGTCATCAGGTCTATATCAGACCCGGTGACTAGTGATGATCGAGTATGCCTCATTAACCCTTTCAGCGAGTATGCTCAGGTGCTCGCCGAGTATTTTGATGTGCTCGGCATTTCATTCATTGTCGCCGCGCCTGCAAGTGTCACGGCTGTTAGACAGCTGTCACACATGCAGAGATAGCCTGTTCGCCAGCCTATATCTGCAAATGTGACAGCTGTCTAACAGATGTGACACTTGCAGGTGCGGCGACAATGAATGAAATGCCGAGCATGCCAAAATACTCGGCGAGCACCTGAGCGTACTCGCTGAAAGGGTTAATGAGGCATACTCGATCATCACTAGTCACCGGGTCTGATATAGACCTGATGACGCTATGCGGCCAGCCAATCACTGTAATGCCACAATCAACATGGCTGCGGCATTACAGTGAGTGGCAGGCAATACCGCATGTTGATTGTTAAACAGCGCCAAACATGTGAGGGGGGGACTCTAGCTCCTGCCTGAGCATCCCGGAAGTACTCGCCGAGCATCTCGAGCAGTGAGATACTCAGGCGAGTACAGAGCAGAAGCGAGCATGCTCGCTCATCACTAATGGTAAACCATCCATCCAGCTAAGTAGGTGAAATATGGGTGTAATTAGTAAACCCCAGAATTCTCAGCTCAGAATTTCTGCCTTGGCTCAGCCTCATGCCCTCAACTTGTTCAGTATTCAGGGGGCAAAGTGAAGGGATTTCTATGACTAGAGGAGGGAGCAATTACAGAAGCACTGACATTTTAGTGTGAGACATGAAAAGCATACGGCCAGAGACCACATGAAAGACAAATGGCAAAAATGCAAACTGCTAATTAGTGGAAAATGCCAAATTCGTTAGCAAGCCGCTCAAGGGATGGGCACAGAGGCTGTAAAGTTACAAGCCGGGGCTAACTCTTTCAGTGCTAGCAGCAAAGAATCATCAATAGAGCCATGATTGTGAGTCCTATCCGTGACTGACTCACTTAAATTGGGATTATTTTATGTCAGGAATGAATTATTTCTGTTATCGGTTTAATGTTTCATTACATGAAATTGCTAATTTGTGACAGAGCGAGAAACAGCAGATTATTCCGAGAATATTACCAAGTCTTACAGAGTTCATTCAAAGGACACATTGGAACTAGTGATACATGGATCACACTGGGTCCGGTCAGATGTTACCAGTCTAGTGGCTGTGTAAAGTATTACAGATACAGAATATTTTTCTTAAGGCCACGTTCACATGTTCAGTATTTGGTCAGTATTTTTCCTCATTATTTGTAAGCCAAAACCAGGAGTGGAACAATCAGAGGAAAAGTAGAATAGAAACACGTCACCACTTCTGTATTTATCACCCACTCCTGGTTTTGTCTTAGTAATACTGAGCTAAAATACTGACCAAATACTGAACGTGTGAATGTGGCCTGAGGGTTCGGTCACACTAGTGTATAAAAATTCAGTCCCATTCGCATCCAGGAGAGAGGGATGATTTTTTTCTCATTTGTCATCTGTATGGAATTCGTTTTTTTACTCAGCAGCTATTAATCTTTTTCAGGGCCATTTTATTATTATTATTTATTATTATAGCGCCATTTATTCCATGGCGCTTTACATGTGATAGGGATATACATAACAAAAGCATTTACATAATCTTAACAGAACGAGTCAGCGACTGGTACAGGAGGAGCGAAGACCCTGCCCGCGAGGGCTCACATTCTAGAAGGGATGGGTGAGGATACATTAGGTGAAGGTAGAGCTGGTCGTGCAGCGGTGGTTACTGCAGGTTGTAGGCTTGTCGGAAGAGGTAGGTCTTCAGGTTTCTTTTGAAGTTTTCCACGGTCGGCGAGAGTCTGATGTGTTGGGGTAGAGAGTTCCAGAGTAGGGGGGATGCACGGGAGAAATCTTGTATACGATTGTGGGAGGAGGAGATAAGAGGGGAGTAGAGAAAGAGATCTTGTGAGGATCGGAGGTTGCGTTCAGGTAAGTACCGGGAGACTAGGTCACAGATGTATGGGGGAGACAGGTTGTGGATGGCTTTGTATGCCATGGTTAGAGTTTTGAATTGAAATCTCTGGGCAATGGGGAGCCAGTGAAGAGATTGACAGAGAGGAGAGGCCGGGGAATAGCGGGGGGACAGGTGGATTAGTCGAGCAGCAGAGTTTAGGATAGATTGGAGAGGCGCAAGAGTGTTGGAAGGGAGGCCACGGAGCAGGAGGTTGCAGTAGTCGAGGCGGGATATGATGAGGGCATGCACTAGTGTTTTTGCAGAGTCTTTGCTGAGGAATGCACGGATCCGTGAGATGTTTTTGAGTTGGAGTCGGCAGGAAGTGGAAAGGGCTTGGATATGTGGCTTGAAAGAGAGATCAGAGTCCAGGGTTACTCCAAGGCAGAGAGCTTGTGGGACTGGGGAGAGTGAACAGCCATTGACGTTGATGGCTAGATCAGATGGGGGATGTGAATGAGAGGGTGGAAAGATGAAGAACTCTGTTTTATCCATGTTGAGTTTTAGAAATCTGTCAGAGGAGAAGGATGAGATGGCGGTCAGACATTGTGGGATTTTGTTTAGTAGGGAGGAGATATCAGGTCCAGAGAGGTAGATCTGTGTGTCGTCAGCATAGAGGTTAAACTGAAAACCGTGAGACTCTATGAGCTGTCCCAGGCCAAAGGTGTAGATGGAGAAGAGCAGAGGTCCTAGAACTGAACCTTGGGGGACACCGACAGATAGGGGGCGAGATGAGGAGGTGGTGCGTAAGTGGGAGACGCTGAATGTCCTGTCTGTTAAGTATGAGGAGATCCAAGATAGGGCCAAGTCCGTGATGCCACGAGATGAGAGAATCTGTAGTAAGAGGGAATGGTCGACTGTGTCAAAGGCAGATGACAGGTCCAGAAGGAGGAGGATGGAGTAGTGTCATTTGGATTTGGCATTTAGTAGGTCGTTGGTGACTTTGGTCAGGGCAGTTTCAGTCGAGTGATGCGGTCGGAAGCAAGATTGCAGGCGGTCGAAGAGGTAGCAGGAGGAGAGGTGGGAGGACAGTTCAAGGTGGACATGTAGTTCTAGTAGTTTTGAGGCAAAGGGGAGGAGTGATATGGGGCGGTAGCTAGTCAGAGAGGAAGGGTCACGGGAGGGCTTTTTGAGGATGGGTGTGATTGCGGCATGTTTGAAACATGAGGAGAAGACAACGGTTGTTAGTGACAGATTGAAGAGGTGGGTTAGGGTTGGGATGAAGACTGTGGTAAGGTTAGTGATGAGGTGGGATGGGATTGGGTCAAGTTCGCAGGTGGTGAGGTGTGATTTGGAGAGTAAAGAGGAGACTTGACCTTCTGTAATGGTGGAGAAGTGGGGTTTGGAGGAGGAGGGTTGAGTAGATATGAGGAGGGGTTGTGTGGACTTTAGGCAAAAGTTTTGTCTGATGGTGTCAATCTTCTGTTTGAAGAATGAGGCAAAGTCGTCGGCTGAGATGAGAGAAGAGGGAGGAGGTGCTGGGGGACGAAGGAGAGAGTTGAAAGTGTTAAATAGCTGTTTAGGGTTGTGAGATAGGGAGGATATGAGAGATGAGAAGTAGGTTTGTTTTGCTGTAGTGAGTGCGGACTTGAAATTAGTGAGGGATTGCTTGAATGCGATGAAGTGCTCGATGGACTGAGACCTTTTCCATCTCTGCTCCGCAACCCTGGAGGCCCGGCGCAGTTCTTTAGTAAGTTTAGTGTGCCAGAGTTGCCTGTTGAGTGTGCGAGATGTGGTGTGTGAGAGGGGCGATCGAGTCTAGAGCTGCAGCTATTGTGGTGTTATATAAAGCAGCAGCAACGTCTGCATCATGTAAGGAATTTATGTCTGTAAGAGGGAGAAGGGATTCAGAGAGTGAGTGTAGGTCAAGGTGTTTGAGATTTCTGCGAGGGTGTGTAAGTTTGTGGAGTGGGGATTGTGCACCTGGAGAGAAGAGGGTAGAGAATGTGAGGAGATTATGGTCAGAGAGAGGGAGTGGTGAGTTAGAGAGGTTAGATAGGGAAAAGAGGTGGGTGAAGATGAGGTCCAGTGTGTGGCCATCTTTGTGGGTGGGTGTGGAAGACCATTGAGTGAGTCCGAAGGAGGAAGTGAGAGATAGGAACTTAGAGACAGACGAGTGGGAAGTGTTAATGGGGATGTTGAAGTCACCCATTATGATAGTGGGGATGTCAGTGGAGAGGAAGTGAGGCAGCCAGGTGGTGAAGTGGTCTAAGAAGGTGGTGGCTTGCCCTGGGGGTCGGTAAACGACGGCCAGTTGGAGGTTGGATCGGGAATAGATGCGCACACAGTGCACCTCAAAAGAGGGGAGTGTAACGGAGGGTGGCAGTGGGATTTGGGTGAAAGCGCAGTGTTCTGATAGGAGAAAACCTACACCTCCGCCATGTTTGCCGTTGGGGCGGGGGGTGTGGGAAAGGTGGAATCCGCCATATGAAAGTGCAGCTGGGGAGGCTGTGTCAGAGGGGGTGAGCCAGGTTTCAGTGATGGCGAGGAAGGAAAGTTTGTTTGTAATGAAAAGATCATGGATGAAGGAAAGTTTGTTGCAGACAGAGCGAGCGTTCCATAGAGCTCCTGTTAGAGCAACTAAGGGAGTGGGGATTAGTTGGATGGGTATGAGGTTAGAAGGGTTGCGACAGTTTGTGGAAGGTCGTGGATAGGAGGTAGAAGTAACTGTGGAGATATGGCGAGGAGGACCAGGATTTGGAGAGATATCTCCAGCAGTGAGGAGGAGCAGAGAAAGTGTTAGCAGGTGGGAGCAAGAGAGAGCATGAGGTGGCTGTCTGTGTTTGGAGATCCAGGATTGAATGTTGAGGAATAATTCGGAGGAGTAGGTGAGGTGAGTGGGGAGGATGGAGGGAGAGATAAAGAGTTTATTACTAGGTGTAGGGATTTGGGGGGTTACTAGAAAGTGGAGGATTGTGGAGCAAAAAGTGAGAGCTAACAGAAACATAGTTAATAGAGTAAGTGGTTAAAGTGTGGGTTACCTGACTCCTGCCCTGACTAACGGCCTCTGAAATAACGGCCACTTATCTCCGACGCCACTCTGCACAAGAAGACGCGTGCACACCCCAGCACGCGCGCACCCCTTACAGAGCTTCTAAATATATAGGGCACATTAAACTATCAGGTGAAGGGCATTGTGGGAGCTGCTTATGGCTAAATTAGCAGCTGGTCGTCTCACCAGGAGATGGCTGGGTGATCAAACACAGAGCTAGGACTCTAGTCTCTGCAGTTTAGCACCTCTAAAAATCAGATAAGATCTATAGTGGGGAAGGGACAGACATATGTGGGTATTGAATGGAGTGGGACAGATAAAGTAGAGAAATTATGCAGAGCATGTACCAGTGAGGTGAATCAGCAGAGCAGAGCATTAGATTACAGCAGACACAGCAAGCAGAGAAATTATGCAGAGCATGTACCAGTGAGGTGAATCAGCAGAGCAGAGCATTAGATTACAGCAGACACAGCAAGCAGAGAAATTATGCAGAGCATGTACCAGTGAGGTGAATCAGCAGAGCAGAGCATTAGATTACAGCAGACACAGCAAGCAGAGAAATTATGCAGAGCATGTACCTGTGAAGAGAGAAGAAGAAGAGGGATGTTAGTCCATTGCTTCTGAAATAACTGCCACTTATCTCCGAAGCCACTTTGCACAAGAAGACGCGTGCACA
Source organism: Phyllobates terribilis (assembly GCF_046119375.1). NCBI lineage: Eukaryota > Metazoa > Chordata > Amphibia > Anura > Dendrobatidae > Phyllobates > Phyllobates terribilis. Next base: position 21,759,057 of record NW_027362768.1, read on the forward strand.
CCCCAGCACGCGTGCACCCCTTACAGAGCTTCTAAATATATAGGGCACATTAAACTATCAGGTGAAGGGCATTGTGGGAGCTGCTTATGGCTAAATTAGCAGCTGGTCGTCTCACCAGGAGATGGCTGGGTGATCAAACACAGAGCTAGGACTCTAGTCTCTGCAGTTTAGCACCTCTAAAAATCAGATAAGATCTATAGTGGGGAAGGGACAGACATATGTGGGTATTGAATGGAGTGGGACAGATAAAGTAGAGAAATTATGCAGAGCATGTACCAGTGAGGTGAATCAGCAGAGCAGAGCATTAGATTACAGCAGACACAGCAAGCAGAGAAATTATGCAGAGCATGTACCAGTGAGGTGAATCAGCAGAGCAGAGCATTAGATTACAGCAGACACAGCAAGCAGAGAAATTATGCAGAGCATGTACCTGTGAAGAGAGAAGAAGAAGAGGGATGTTAGTCCATTGCTTCTGAAATAACTGCCACTTATCTCCGAAGCCACTTTGCACAAGAAGACGCGTGCACACCCCAGCACGCGTGCACCCCTTACGGAGCTTCTAAATATATAGGGCACATTAAACTATCAGGTGAAGGGCATTGTGGGAGCTGCTTATGGCTAAATTAGCAGCTGGTCGTCTCACCAGGAGATGGCTGGGTGATCAAACACAGTGCTAGGACTCTAGTCTCTGCAGTTTAGCACCTCTAAATATCAGATAAGATCTATAGTGGGGAAGGGACAGACATATGTGGGTATTGAAGTGAGTGGGACAGATAAAGTAGAGAAATTATGCAGAGCATGTACCAGTGAGGTGAATCAGCAGAGCAGAGCATTAGATTACAGCAGACACAGCAAGCAGAGAAATTATGCAGAGCATGTACCAGTGAGTTGAATCAGCAGAGCAGAGCATTAGATTACAGCAGACACAGCAAGCAGAGAAAATATGCAGAGCATGTACCAGTGAGGTGAATCAGCAGAGCAGAGCATTAGATTACAGCAGACACAGCAAGCAGAGAAATTATGCAGAGCATGTACCAGTGAGGTGAATCAGCAGAGCAGAGCATTAGATTACAGCAGACACAGCAAGCAGAGAAATTATGCAGAGCATGTACCAGTGAGGTGAATCAGCAGAGCAGAGCATTAGATTACAGCAGACACAGCAAGCAGAGAAATTATGCAGAGCATGTACCTGTGAAGAGAGAAGAAGAAGAGGGATGTTAGTCCATTGCCTCTGAAATAACTGCCACTTATCTCCGAAGCCACTTTGCACAAGAAGACGCGTGCACACCCCCATTTACAGTTTCCTATGCTACAGAATTGTATCTGTAAAATACTGATGATCCGTACCGCATGCGATTTTTTTCTCTCACTGTACCAATTTCGGAGTGAAATTGCAGCCTGCTGCAATTTTTTTATCATGTAGAATATAGCTGAGATAAAATACGCAGATCTGCACTGCCTCACTGCATAATATTGGTCTGAGTACAATCCAATTTTTTATGGGATTGCACTTGTCCAATTCATACGCTAGTGTGAGTGAGCCCTTAAAGCGGTTACTCATTTAAAAAGTATCTTTAGTTGTGTTCTTAATATAAATATATAGGGCCTGATTCATCAAAGCTTTCACACAAAGAATTCTGGCTTACAAGCTTTAAAATGGCTCTGTTGAAACTCAGATTGCACCAAAATTTGGCAGCTTTTGGTGTTTTTACGCCAATTTCTCCTAGCTCTGCCAAAATGGGCAGAGCTGTTGCGGGACGGGAGTGCAGCATGGGCTGAACACTACAGCTCATCCAGTCAGTGACCAATTGTGGAGTTCCCTACACCAGAAGGCTCACTCCAGTCACTGACTGGAATAAGATTTCTGGTGTGGTGCACAGAGGAGCACACCACTCATCAGATGCTCCAGATTCATGAAGAGCCGTGCACATATAACTCCAGCAGGCCCTCTCTTATAGACCATTGTGAACATTGTCGGTCTTGATGAATCGGGGCCATAGAGCTTAAAGAAGACCTGACAAAGGTCAAAAGTGTCTAGATTTTGCTCTTATTTAATTTCCACTGGTGCCCTGCTTTTTAATACTAGTTTTTATTTTTAATCCGCTATATAGTTTCATAGATAAGGGTCTTTTTATTTAGGGCTAATTTTTATGGTCTCCACCAAAGGGGTATTATGCAGAGCAGCACAGAGAATCCTGTGAGCCACATCACCTTAATAAATACCATAAAAATCTGCACTACATAATATGACCCATATAGCTGGAACTTTATTTAAAAAATGTAAAAAAACAAAAACAAAAAGAATACTCAGTGGAGCAGTGGGAATAAAATTAGAGCAAAAACTGCACACTTTTGACCTCGTGACAGATCCGCATTAAAAGAGTTTTCCAGTACTTGCATGTTGATCTTTCAACATAAGAAGTAACCACAACACTCCATGGGATTTACTGGATCAAGGCAAACCTTCTTTATAATATACAGCAAATCAGCAACACTTCTGCTCTGTACAAATCTGTCTCAAGTTGATCATACCAATGTACAAGCAGACATATATAGTCCTCATGACTAGGCATGGGCGAACCTGAATGGTAAAGTTCAGGGTCCATACCGAACACCTAGTATCCGTGCACGGACCCGAACATGGACTTCTCCAGGAAGTCCGTATTAGGCTGTGTGCCCACGATGCTTTTTTTAAGCGTTTCCGCAGTGGCAAAAACGCTTACAAAACGCATGGTAGAAGGCCTGCCATGGTCCAGAATGATAATCCGCATGTCCTGTGCACATGCTGCGGAAATTTCCGTTGCGGGTTATCATTGCGGAAAAAAATGCAACACTACCAATTATTTTGCGGAAGTGCTGCGTTTTCGCCGCCATTGACTTGCATTGAATCGCTTGGATTCCGCATCACTGTATATGTACATGCGGAATCCAAGCGTTTCAATGTGCGGATGGTACCCAGGTCTGGAGAAGAGGAGACTCTCCTCCGGACCCGGGTACCATAGAACCTGTAAAAAAAAGAATAAAATAAAAAATAAATATTATATTTACCTTTTGGCGGCCCCCGGTGCGCTTGTCCTCCCTTTCCGGCAGCTCGCGATGGACTGAAGGACCTGCGCTGACGTCATAGTCATGTGACGGCAGGTCCTTCAGTGTACAGCGAGCTACCGGCAGCCAGGACGGAGCGAAGCAAGACCCCGGGGGCCATCGGAAGGTAAGTATAGATTTATTTTTTTATTTTTTACCATTCTTTCGGTCACAGTATATAAATCCATGCCGGTTGCATGGATTTATATAGTGTGACCAAGTTGTCAAGCACTTTCCAAGTGATGCTAAAATCACTTGGAAAGCGCTTGTCAACCCGCATGCGGAAATGCATGTGAAGAACACTTCACTTCCGCATGTCCCTGGCAGGAAAAACGCATGTACAATCCGCATGTACAATCCGCATGCGTTTTTTCTGCCAGGGAGATGCAGAAACGCTCAGGAAAAAATCCTGAGCATTTCTGCATCGTGGGCACATAGCCTTACTGTTCGGGTTCGGCAGCCTGAATAAAGCTGGTTGGTGGACATAATTACTGTAGGATGCCAATGGGGGCACACTGTCACTATATATGGCCAATTGGGGGACATTATTACTGTTTGGGGGTCAGAATAGGGGATATTATTTCTCCACAATGGGGACATTAATATTATTCCCCATTGTGGCCCATATATTAGCATTAATTTATGAGGCCACAATATGGGATATTCCAGTTGTATCAAGGCATAAATGGTGAACACTATTACTGTATGGGGACAGAAATAGTGTACATTACTACTGTATTGTTACCACTGGGATGACTGCAATACTGTTGTATTTTAACACAAAGACAGACATTACTACTGTATGGGGGCATAAAGAGTAGTGTTGAGCGAGCATGCTAGACACTGCTCGGTACTCGCCCGAGCATCTCACTACTCGGGATGTTCGGCGAGCACCGAGCATTTCCGGGTTACTCGGGCGGGAGCTCGGGTCTCCGCCCTGCACGTTTGGCGCTCTTTACAGAGCCACTGAACATGCAGGGATTGCCAACCAGTCACTGTAATGCCGCAGCCATGTTGTTTGTGGGCATTACAGTGATTGGCTGGCCGCACAGCTTCACCTCGAGTATTTAAAACCGGGCGCCGCCATCTTGGACACAGTCGCTCCGGATCAGACAGTGTAGGGAGACTGCTACTGAGTTAGGGAGAGATATATAGTGCAAAATAGGTAGTGTAGGGTCTCTAACGCCTGCCAAATCAAACAAACAGTCCTTCTCAGGACTAATATCCATCCCAGATATCAGGCAGGCAGGCAGGCAGGCTGTATAGGAGACGCAGTGGTTATACTAGCAAATGCTGCATTACAGTCCTGTGTGCTCCTGTTGGTCAAATTGCTAGACTTATCCCCTGTCTCAGGGGCCAGGAAAAATCTTTTTTTTTTCATCTAAATCCTGTATTTTTTTTTTCCCTTAGTCAGACTGTACAAATACGCGTCTTAGTAACCTTTTGGTATCCCCCCCCCCCCCCCCCCCAAAAAAAAAAAAAAAATTGAGTGTGTCTGTGACTGTTCAGACACCAATATATCTGTTTAAAAGAGTCTGGTGTAGGCCAGATAACTAGAGCTGTGGTTTTGCAGTTCCACGGGTCAAATCTCTGTATTATCCTGCTTTTGGCATTTTTTCCGTAAAAAAAACGGTAGTGTCTCCCTGACTGTTCAGACACCAATATATCTATTTAAAAGAGTCTGGTGTAGGCCAAATAACTAGAACTGTGGTTTTGCAGTTCCACGGTTCAAATCTCTGTATTATCCTGCCTTTGGCATTTTTTCCATAAAAAAACAGTAATAGTGTCTCCCTGACTGTTCCGGCCCAAATAAATCTGTTTAAAAGAGTCTGGTGTAGGCCAGAGAAATAGAACTGTGGTTTTGCAGTTCCACGGGTCAAATCTCTGTATTATCCTGCTTTTGGCATTTTTTCCATAAAAAAAACAGTAATAGTGTCTCCTTGACTGTTCAGACACAAATATATCTGTTTAAAAGAGTCTGGTGTAGGCCAGAGAAATAGAACTGTGGTTTTGCAGTTCCACGGGTCAAATCTCTGTATTATCCTGCTTTTGGCATTTTTTCCATAAAAAAACAGTAATAGTGTCTCCCTGACTGTTCAGATACAAATATATCTGTTTAAAAGAGTCTGGTGTAGGCCAGATAACTAGAACTGTGGTTTTGCAGTTCCATGTGTCATATCTCTGTATTATCCTGCTTTTGGCATTTTTTCCGTAAAAAAAAACAGTAATAGTGTCTCCCTGACTGTTCAGACACAAATATATCTGTTTAAAAGAGTCTGGTATAGGCCAGAGAAATAGAACTGTGGTTTTGCAGTTCCACGGTTCAAATCTCTGTATTATCCTGCTTTTGGCATTTTTTCCGTAAAAAAAACAGTAATAGTGTCTCCCTGACTGTTTAGACACAAATATATCTGTTTAAAAGAGTCTGGTGTAGGCCAGAGAAATAGAACTGTGGTTTTGCAGTTCCACGGGTCAAATCTCTGTATTATCCTGCTTTTGGCATTTTTTCCGTAAAAAAAAACAGTAATAGTGTCTCCCTGACTGTTCAGACACAAATATATCTGTTTAAAAGAGTCTGGTGTAGGCCAGAGAAATAGAACTGTGGTTTTGCAGTTCCACGGTTCAAATCTCTGTATTATCCTGCTTTTGGGATTTTTACCGTAAAAAAAACTGTAATAGTGTCTCCCTGACTGTTCAGACACAAATATATCTATTAAAAAGAGTCTGGTGTAGGCCAGAGAAATAGAACTGTGGTTTTGCAGTTCCACGGGTCAAATCTCTATATTATCCTGCTTTTGGCATTTTTTCCATTAAAAAAAACAGTAATAGTGTCTCCCTGACTGTTCAGACACAAATATATCTGTTTAAAAGAGTCTGGTGTAGGCCAGATAACTAGAACTGTGGTTTTGCAGTTCCACGTGTCATATCTCTGTATTATCCTGCTTTTGGTATTTTTTCCGTAAAAAAAAACAGTAATAGTGTCTCCCTGACTGTTCAGACACAAATATATCTGTTTAAAAGAGTCTGGTATAGGCCAGAGAAATAGAACTGTGGTTTTGCAGTTCCACGGTTCAAATCTCTGTATTATCCTGCTTTTGGCATTTTTTCCGTAAAAAAACCTAGTAATAGTGTCTCCCTGACTGTTCAGACACAAAAATATCTGTTTAAAAGAGTCTGGTGTAGGCCTGAGAAATAGAACTGTGGTTTTGCAGTTCCACGGGTCAAATCTCTGTATTATCCTGCTTTTGGGATTTTTTCCGTAAAAAAAAACAGTAATAGTGTCTCCCTGACTGTTCAGACACAAATATATCTGTTTAAAAGAGTCTGGTGTAGGCCAGATAACTAGAACTGTGGTTTTGCAGTTCCACGGGTCAAATCTCTGTATTATCCTGCTTTTGGCATTTTTTCCATAAAAAAACAGTAATAGTGTCTCCCTGACTGTTCAGATACAAATATATCTGTTTAAAAGAGTCTGGTGTAGGCCAGATAACTAGAACTGTGGTTTTGCAGTTCCATGTGTCATATCTCTGTATTATCCTGCTTTTGGCATTTTTTCCGTAAAAAAAAACAGTAATAGTGTCTCCCTGACTGTTCAGACACAAATATATCTGTTTAAAAGAGTCTGGTATAGGCCAGAGAAATAGAACTGTGGTTTTGCAGTTCCACTGTTCAAATCTCTGTATTATCCTGCTTTTGGCATTTTTTCCGTAAAAAAAACAGTAATAGTGTCTCCCTGACTGTTTAGACACAAATATATCTGTTTAAAAGAGTCTGGTGTAGGCCAGAGAAATAGAACTGTGGTTTTGCAGTTCCACGGGTCAAATCTCTGTATTATCCTGCTTTTGGCATTTTTTCCGTAAAAAAAAACAGTAATAGTGTCTCCCTGACTGTTCAGACACAAATATATCTGTTTAAAAGAGTCTGGTGTAGGCCAGAGAAATAGAACTGTGGTTTTGCAGTTCCACGGTTCAAATCTCTGTATTATCCTGCTTTTGGGATTTTTACCGTAAAAAAAACTGTAATAGTGTCTCCCTGACTGTTCAGACACAAATATATCTATTAAAAAGAGTCTGGTGTAGGCCAGAGAAATAGAACTGTGGTTTTGCAGTTCCACGGGTCAAATCTCTATATTATCCTGCTTTTGGCATTTTTTCCATTAAAAAAAACAGTAATAGTGTCTCCCTGACTGTTCAGACACAAATATATCTGTTTAAAAGAGTCTGGTGTAGGCCAGATAACTAGAACTGTGGTTTTGCAGTTCCACGTGTCATATCTCTGTATTATCCTGCTTTTGGTATTTTTTCCGTAAAAAAAAACAGTAATAGTGTCTCCCTGACTGTTCAGACACAATATATCTGTTTAAAAGAGTCTGGTATAGGCCAGAGAAATAGAACTGTGGTTTTGCAGTTCCACGGGTCAAATCTCTGTATTATCCTGCTTTTGGCATTTTTTCCGTAAAAAAAACGGTAGTGTCTCCCTGACTGTTCAGACACCAATATATCTATTTAAAAGAGTCTGGTGTAGGCCAAATAACTAGAACTGTGGTTTTGCAGTTCCACGGTTCAAATCTCTGTATTATCCTGCCTTTGGCATTTTTTCCATAAAAAAACAGTAATAGTGTCTCCCTGACTGTTCCGGCCCAAATATATCTGTTTAAAAGAGTCTGGTGTAGGCCAGAGAAATAGAACTGTGGTTTTGCAGTTCCACGGGTCAAATCTCTGTATTATCCTGCTTTTGGCATTTTTTCCATAAAAAAAACAGTAATAGTGTCTCCCTGACTGTTCAGATACAAATATATCTGTTTAAAAGAGTCTGGTGTAGGCCAGAGAAATAGAACTGTGGTTTTGCAGTTCCACGGTTCAAATCTCTGTATTATCCTGCTTTTGGGATTTTACCGTAAAAAAAAACTGTAATAGTGTCTCCTTGACTGTTCAGACACAAATATATCTGTTTAAAAGAGTCTGGTGTAGGCCAGAGAAATAGAAGTGTGGTTTTGCAGTTCCACGGGTCAAATCTCTGTATTATCCTGCTTTTGGCATTTTTTCCATAAAAAAACAGTAATAGTGTCTCCCTGACTGTTCAGATACAAATATATCTGTTTAAAAGAGTCTGGTGTAGGCCAGATAACTAGAACTGTGGTTTTGCAGTTCCATGTGTCATATCTCTGTATTATCCTGCTTTTGGCATTTTTTCCGTAAAAAAAAACAGTAATAGTGTCTCCCTGACTGTTCAGACACAAATATATCTGTTTAAAAGAGTCTGGTACAGGCCAGAGAAATAGAACTGTGGTTTTGCAGTTCCACGGTTCAAAATCTCTGTATTATCCTGCTTTTGGCATTTTTTCCGTAAAAAAAACAGTAATAGTGTCTCCCTGACTGTTTAGACACAAATATATCTGTTTAAAAGAGTCTGGTGTAGGCCAGAGAAATAGAACTGTGGTTTTGCAGTTCCACGGTTCAAATCTCTGTATTATCCTGCTTTTGGGATTTTTACCGTAAAAAAAACTGTAATAGTGTCTCCCTGACTGTTCAGACACAAATATATCTATTAAAAAGAGTCTGGTGTAGGCCAGAGAAATAGAACTGTGGTTTTGCAGTTCCACGGGTCAAATCTCTATATTATCCTGCTTTTGGCATTTTTTCCATTAAAAAAAACAGTAATAGTGTCTCCCTGACTGTTCAGACACAAATATATCTGTTTAAAAGAGTCTGGTGTAGGCCAGATAACTAGAACTGTGGTTTTGCAGTTCCACGTGTCATATCTCTGTATTATCCTGCTTTTGGTATTTTTTCCGTAAAAAAAAACAGTAATAGTGTCTCCCTGACTGTTCAGACACAAATATATCTGTTTAAAAGAGTCTGGTGTAGGCCTGAGAAATAGAACTGTGGTTTTGCAGTTCCACGGGTCAAATCTCTGTATTATCCTGCTTTTGGGATTTTTTCCGTAAAAAAAAACAGTAATAGTGTCTCCCTGACTGTTCAGACACAAATATATCTGTTTAAAAGAGTCTGGTGTAGGCCAGATAACTAGAACTGTGGTTTTGCAGTTCCACGGGTCAAATCTCTGTATTATCCTGCTTTTGGCATTTTTTCCATAAAAAAACAGTAATAGTGTCTCCCTGACTGTTCAGATACAAATATATCTGTTTAAAAGAGTCTGGTGTAGGCCAGATAACTAGAACTGTGGTTTTGCAGTTCCATGTGTCATATCTCTGTATTATCCTGCTTTTGGCATTTTTTCCGTAAAAAAAAACAGTAATAGTGTCTCCCTGACTGTTCAGACACAAATATATCTGTTTAAAAGAGTCTGGTATAGGCCAGAGAAATAGAACTGTGGTTTTGCAGTTCCACGGTTCAAATCTCTGTATTATCCTGCTTTTGGCATTTTTTCCGTAAAAAAAACAGTAATAGTGTCTCCCTGACTGTTTAGACACAAATATATCTGTTTAAAAGAGTCTGGTGTAGGCCAGAGAAATAGAACTGTGGTTTTGCAGTTCCACGGTTCAAATCTCTGTATTATCCTGCTTTTGGGATTTTTACCGTAAAAAAAACTGTAATAGTGTCTCCCTGACTGTTCAGACACAAATATATCTATTAAAAAGAGTCTGGTGTAGGCCAGAGAAATAGAACTGTGGTTTTGCAGTTCCACGGGTCAAATCTCTATATTATCCTGCTTTTGGCATTTTTTCCATTAAAAAAAACAGTAATAGTGTCTCCCTGACTGTTCAGACACAAATATATCTGTTTAAAAGAGTCTGGTGTAGGCCAGATAACTAGAACTGTGGTTTTGCAGTTCCACGTGTCATATCTCTGTATTATCCTGCTTTTGGTATTTTTTCCGTAAAAAAAAACAGTAATAATGTCTCCCTGACTGTTCAGACACAAATATATCTGTTTAAAAGAGTCTGGTATAGGCCAGAGAAATAGAACTGTGGTTTTGCAGTTCCACGGTTCAAATCTCTGTATTATCCTGCTTTTGGCATTTTTTCCGTAAAAAAACCTAGTAATAGTGTCTCCCTGACTGTTCAGACACAAATATATTGGTTTAAAAGAGTCTGGTGTAGGCCTGAGAAATAGAACTGTGGTTTTGCAGTTCCACGGGTCAAATCTCTGTATTATCCTGCTTTTGGGATTTTTTCCGTAAAAAAAAACAGTAATAGTGTCTCCCTGACTGTTCAGACACAAATATATCTGTTTAAAAGAGTCTGGTGTAGGCCAGATAACTAGAACTGTGGTTTTGCAGTTCCACGGGTCAAATCTCTGTATTATTCTGCTTTTGGCATTTTTTCCGTAAAAAAAAACAGTAATAGTGTCTCCCTGACTGTTCAGACACAAATATATCTGTTTAAAAGAGTCTGGTGTAGGCCAGAGAAATAGAACTGTGGTTTTGCAGTTCCACGGGTCAAATCTCTGTATTATCCTGCTTTTGGCATTTTTTCCGCAAAAAAAACAGTAATAGTGTCTCCCTGACTGTTCAGACACAAATATATCTGTTTAAAAGAGTATGGTGTAGGCCAGATAACTAGAACTGTGGTTTTGCAGTTATATGGGTCAAATCTCTGTATTATCCTGCTTTTGGTATTTTTTCCGTAAAAAAAAACAGTAATAGTGTCTCCCTGACTGTTCAGACACAAATATATCTGTTTAAAAGGGTATGGTGTAGGCCAGATAACTAGAACTGTGGTTTTGCAGTTATATGGGTCAAATCTCTGTATTATCCTGCTTTTGGCATTATTTCTGTAAAAAAAAATAGTGTCTCCCTGACTGTTCAGACACAAATATATCTGTTTAAAAGAGTCTGGTGTAGGCCAGAGAAATAGAACTGTGGTTTTGCAGTTCCACGGGTCAAATCTCTGTATTATCCTGCTTTTGGCATTTTTTCCGTAAAAAAAAACAGTAATAGTGTCTCCCTGACTGTTCAGACACAAATATATCTGTTTAAAAGAGTCTGTTGTAGGCCAGATAACTAGAACTGTGGTTTTGCAGTTCCACAGGTCAAATCTCTGTATTATCCTGCTTTTGGCATTTTTTCCGTTAAAAAAAAACAGTAATAGTGTCTCTCTGACTGTTCAGACACAAATATATCTGTTTAAAAAAGTCTGGTGTAGGCCAGAGAAATAGAACTGTGGTTTTCCTCTTCCATGGTTCTAATCTCCTTTTTATTACCCTTTCTCCATTGATAGTGCGAGTGTAAGATATTTTACTTAATTTACAATGGGCAAGGCGCGTGACAAGGGACGTGGAACTGGACGTTCTGGTGATGGTGCGTGTAGAGGACAGGGCAGTGGCCAAGGTGAAAATGTGCCACAACCAACAGCCACATCTTCTCGCTCCCACTTCTTGATCGAATTACTAGGGAAGCACACTACAACACCAGTATTGCGAACTGATCAGTGTGAACAGGTTATTAATTGGATAGCAGATAATACTTCTAGTTACCTGGGCAACACCACCTCCGGTCTGTCTTCCACACGGTCAAGTTTTAGTAGCCATGAGTCTTGACCGCATACTCCTCCTCACCCTGATGCTCCTTCCTCCCACCATGCCGAGTGTCGTCAGACAGCAACTGATCCCACACTTGGACACTCTGAAGAGCTGTTCACTGGTCCATTTCCATATTTGTGCCCCTTGCCTGCTCTGCTTGAAGTGGTGGAAGAGGAGATCCCATGTAGTGACGCGCCCCCTGGGCCGTGTGTGTGTGGGGATACCCGGAACCGGACCATTTTGTAGATGCTGGGGGTTGTAGTCACCGTGGCAGTGACCCGGTCCCGTGGCTCAGGGTGGTCAAACTAAATGGCGGGCTATATACCGAATGTCCGACTACGCCACGCGTGGATTGCGGTCAGAGTGAACCGGAGCTGCAGGGTAGACCGCTGAGGCTGGTGTTGTGGGTGCAGCAGAGGATAGTACAACTCCCCACGGGAGGAGTATAGCCTCAGGGCAGTAAATATGGATGTTGGTGGTGATGGTGCGCGGAAGCAGCAGTAACCACACGGAGTCTGTCATGCAAGTCAGGGTCTTTACTGTTGGTGGTATTAAGGGACCCATCCGGAATACAGGTTAACAATGGAGGCCTGGTCAGTCTGAGAGCAACTGGGAAATCCCGCTGGTCAGGGGGAGTTTGTAGGCCTACCGTGCTGACTTCACTCTTTCTTGGCTATCCCGCTGTAGTGTGGTGGTAGCCCACGTCTCTGAGTGTACCGTGTTGTCCTCACCCGTATGACTGGCGACTCGGGCCTTCCGTACCTCTCACCCCTCCGGGGTACTAGTGGTCCCTCTCGTGTGGCTGAGCCTCTGGGCTTCCTTGGGCCAGAGGATTTGAAGTCCCCTGCGTGGTGGTTTTCTGCTGCTGGGCTTATAACCCTCACAGCCTCGGACTCCAGTGTCCGGCTTTACAAGTCTCTGGCCAGGAAGAACTCTGCTAGTTCCACTCCTGGCCTCGTGTTCTTCCTCTGCCTACAGGGACTCCTCAGCCTGCTGCTGACCTGTCCCTGTCTTGTGTCAGACTTGTCTCTCACTGGTCTCTGGAACTTGTCTCTCTAACCCCGCCCCAGATCCAGTTTATAAAGGGCAGATTTCTCCCCTCCCTGGACTGAGGCAGGAGGTGCTGCATGCTAATTGTCCCCAACCAGAGAACCTCCCACCTGCTCTCAGACATGACATTGCTGCCACTGTGGCGACCAGACCTGGGGTGCCACATTCCCCCCTAGTGAAATTTAGTACTCCCGGACTAAACACATTTTGCAAAAACACAACATAACAGAGAATAAGCAATAACATAAACATATATACAAGTACATTTAGTTTTTATAGGTCACGGCATTTCCGTGACCAGGTGTCCTTGTCACCCATGATGCACTTTGAGGGACCCGTCCTAAACCCCCCACGTAGGCCCTGGGGTGGCTACAGGGTGTTGATGATCCGGAGTTGGACCAAGTCTTCAGCCACCTCCACGGGTTTTATGTTCTGTGGTCGTCTTCAAAAGAGGGCACCTTACCAGGTGCAACTATGTACAAAGTACAGTTCCGGCTGTTCATTGTCCATAACCTGTTAATCCATGAACCCTGTCAGGTAACTAGAAAAACATAATTAGTAACCAGGCAACAAACATAAAACATTTGCAATATACAGGTAGATATATACTTTGCATTTAGATTCTCCAGCGAGCGGGCATTTGACCTTTAGTGCTCCTGGTGGACCTACGTAACCCACTGTTTGGTGGTCTACTCGGGTCCCCAGCTTCCACCCCCTGTGTACTGGGTGTGCTCATGTCTGCACTAGAGGTGTTTGCAGATGTTACTGGTAGGTTGGGCAGCTTTCTGCGTACTCTTTGGCTCACTACGGGCACGGCAGGCTCACTACTAGCAGAGGGTTGATTCTCCTGGGCTGCTGGTATGGACTCTTCTGCCTCCGGGGCCGGTTGCTCTTCCAACACTACTTGCTCTTCTGCAGGCCCTTGAGGGGCTGGCTGGAGAAAGGTAAGGACGGGTACCATTATAGCGTTGTTGATTTGTGTCCAGGACCGGGGAAATTCTCCGAGCACTGTACTGACCATTTCTTCCCTTTCCTCTGCGGGTTGAGGGCTATCTTGGTCTTCATCAGCACCTTGTAGCTGCTCGGGACACTTCTTCAGGTGGTCTCTGGAGACAGTGGCTGTGGTCTCTCCTCCATCCTTACTGATGACACATACCTTTGGGTTTTCATGGCTTGAGGGCAGTACGGTGTACGAGTCTTCCTCCCACTGGTCGTCCAACTTGTGGAGCCGTCTCTTCCTCTTCAAGACCTGCTCTCCAGGTGCCAGGGGAGCAGCAGGAGCATACTGGTTGTAGTTCCTCTCTTGCCTCTCCCTTGCTTGAGACAGACTTCACTCCACGCTCTCCTGTACTTTCCGGTACTGCTGCTGTCGTTCTGTGTCCCAGTCTGCTTCTGGTGAGGTGTCCTCGGGTGTCAGGACTCCCATCTCCAGGTCAATTGGCAGCTTACCAGGTCTTGCTCTCATTAGGTAAGCTGGGGTGCAGTTGGTAGAACCCACTGGGATATGATTATACAAGTCCACCAGATCCGGCAGTTTCTCAGGCCACAGGTTGCGTTCTTCCAGGGGCAACGTCTTGAGCAGGTCTATTACTACCTGATTCATTTTCTCACACATCCCGTTGGTTTGGGGGTGGTAAGGCGTTGTCCTTATCTTCTTGCAGCCATACAGGTTGCAGAATTCCTGGAAGACTTCAGCCTCGAACGCTGGACCTTGATCAGTCAACACTTGCTCTGGATATCCGTGTGGACGGCAGAAATGCTGCTGAAAGGCTCTGGCAGCCATCTGAGCTGTTAAGTCTTTGACAGGGACCACCACTAGGAACTGGGAGTAGTGATCTACAATTGCGAGAGCGTAGACGTATCCCCATCTGCTTGGAGCCAGCTTTACGTGGTCCAGGGCCACCAGCTCAAGGGGCTGCTTTGTGATGATGGGCTGCAGGGGAGTCTTCTGGCTGGCGCGGTCCTTCTTCCTTAGGTTGCACGGGCCACAGTCTCTGCACTATCTCTCTATAGCCCCTCTCATGCCTACCCAGAAGAACCGCTCCCGCAACAGGAACTCCAGCTTCTTCCATCCAAAGTGCCCTGCTCCGTCATGATATGCCTCTAGGACCATAGCCGCATCCCGCCTTGGGACCACTACCTGCCAGATCAGCTCGTGTGTTCGAGAGTTGACGGTCCTGCGGCACAGCCTCCCCTCATAGAGAAACAGCTTTCTCCTCTCCTTCCACAGCTGTTTGGCCTCTTCTGGAGCATCTGGATCAAGGTGGGCATCGGCCTGGTCAGCATTTCTTTCACCAGGTGGACTGCGGGGTCACTATCTTGTGTCTCTGCCCAGCCGTGGTGGGGTAAGGGATTGAACGTAGCGGCGGCAGAGCACTTCTCCTTTATTCATTGGGAACACTGGGTGACCCCATGACAGTGGAATGCAGAGAGTTCAATTTCTTCCAGTACTTCTGGATCCTCTCCCCCGTCCTGCAAGTGAGGCATTCTGGACAATGCATCTGCGTTGGCATTTGCGCGCCCTGTCCCGTATTTGATGGTAAATTCAAAATTGGACAGCCGGGCCATCCATCTCTGCTCTAGGGCACCAAGTCTTGCAGTGTCCAGGTGTGTCAACGGGTTGTTGTCCGTGTACACATTGAACTTAGAAGAAGCCAGGTAATGCTTGAAGCGTTCAGTGACTGCCCAACACCACTGCCAGGAACTCTAGCTTGAAGGAGCTATAATTCTCAGGGTTTCTCTCTGTGGGTCTCAGCTTTCTGCTAGCATAAGCAATTACCCGTTCTCTGCCCTGCTGGATCTGGGACAGTACGGCTCCTAGCCCCACGTTACTGGCGTCGGTGTGGAGGATAAAAGGCTGGCCGTAATCAGGGTAGGCCAGGATCTCATCCCCCGTGAGGGCCATCTTCAGCTGGCGGAAAGACTCCTCCTCCAGTTTGTCCCACTTAAAGGGCGGCTTCTGACTTTTAGTCTTTGACTGACCTAACAGGAGGTCCTGCATAGGGGCTGCCATTTTGGTGAACCCGGAGATGAACCTTCGGTAGTAGCCTACCAACCCGAGGAACTGCCGCACTTCCTTTATGCTGGAGGGTCTTGGCCAGTCCTTAATCACCGTGACCTTGTCAGGGTCTGGGGCTACTCCGTCAGCACTCACCACGTGTCCCAGGTGCTGTACTTTTGGCTTCAGTAGATGACACTTGGAGGGTTTTACCTTTAGGCCGAAGCCTGCCAGGGCATCGAACACCTCTGCCAGGTGCTTTAGATGGTCCTCATAGGTCTTGGAATACACGATGACATTGTCCAGGTAGAGTAGGACCATCTCGAAATTTCTGTGCCCCAGACAGAGCTCCATCAGCCTCTGGAAGGTCCCTGTGGCATTGCAGAGTCCGAACGGCATACAGTTGAATTCACTGAGACCCATCGGGGTGGTGAAGGCAGTCTTCTCCTTGTCTGACTCTGCTACAGGAACCTGCCAGTACCCGCCCCGCTAGTGAGATCCAAAGTAGAGAAAAAGTTAGCAGATTTTAATGCAGCCAAAGACTCCTCTATCCTAGGTAACGGGTACGCATCTTTGTGTGTTATTCTGTTGACCTTTCTATAATCTACACACATCCTCATCGTGCCATCTTTCTTTTTTACAAGAACTAGAGGAGCTGCCCAGGGGCTACAGCTATCCCTGATCACCCCAGCCTCCATCATTTCTCGCAACATACCCTTGGCATTCTGATAGTGTGCAGGGGGTACAGGCCAGTATCTCTCTTTTATGGGCGGATGGTCTCCTGTGGGTATTTGGTGTTCTACCCCCTTTACTTGCCCAAAGTCTAGCGGGTGTTTACTAAAGACTCTTTCGTACTCCTGAACCACCCGGTAGACTCCCTGTTTTTGGTGTGAGGGAGTAGAGTCGGTGCCCACATGCAGTTTCTGACACCAGTCCTCCATTTGTTTCTTGGAGCCATTACCCTCCTCTGGTTGAGATGGAGGTAAGAGTTCCACGGCCTTTACAGAGTTCTGGTTAATGGTGAACAATTTGGCTAGAGTAGCATACCGGGGCAAGTGTACTTCTCATTCCCCAATATTTAGGATGCGGACTGGTACCCTCCCATGGCGGACATCAACCACCCCCCGTGCTGTCAAAATGGTGGGCCTACTGTCTGAGTAAACGGGTTCTACCATAGCTTGGTAGTCTCTACCTCTTAACCCGATTGCAGTCCGGCACCAGATCATCATTTCGCTTTTTTGGGGACATGGCGATAGGGAACGGGTCGCTCATCCTTTACGCTACCAATCTCACCACCAGACAGTTCTACCTGTTGCCGCTTCATCAGGGCTCTGATCTCTTTTTCTAAGACACGCTGCTGGCTGGAACTGCCATTCATTGCAACTTGCTGTAATATGACAATTATCTCTGAAAGACAATTTTCAATAACGTTAGTACCCAAGGTTATTTTAGGGTGACTTTCACGACGGTCAATGTCCACAATAATCAGTCCTTGCGCCAGCAGTTCAACTTTACCAATTTTGATGGTCACTTCCTTGAACCCCACCTGCGGCACAGGCTGACCATTGCTGGCAATGATGCTCAAGTCATTATCTGGGTAGCGGGTAATATCCGTGCCATTCCAGTACCCCTTGAAAAGTACATAGGGGATGGTGGTTACCTGTGACCCGGTGTCCAACAGTGCACTCATGGGAATGCCATCCAGTACCACAGGCAAGACTGGTCGTCCCCCCACATACTTGTCACGCTAGTTTGACGGGCCTGATGATCTTACGCCTGGGGGTTGGCCCTCTGCCCCAGGTTGGTCCCGTTTAAATTACAGTACCTCGCAATATGTCCTGGCTGGCTGCAGCGGCGGCAGATGGGTTGTCCATCCTGGTCGTAGCGGTCCATTGGCTTCCCTCTGAAAGGTGAAATCATCTTCTGTCGGCGCCACGGGACGTCCTCCGGACTGGTAGCCAGCTGGATCTTTCCTGGAGAGGATACCTGTAACAACTGCACAGTCCTGGTTAGTGCGGCAACGCTTTTGGTCAATTCTTGGACCTGATGGTGCAGGTCTGTAGACGGGGTACTATTCATAGTCTGTGCATTGGCTCCTGCAGGTTCTGTAGACTGGGGCGCCGCCTCTTGGTAATAAGTAATAGCATGGCGCATGGAGGCCGCAACGCCGCCGGGTGCAGGTTCTCTGAGTACCCGGATGGCTCTGTCCTTAAACTGTGCAAAGTCTAACTCAGGGTTCTGCAGGGCCATTAGGCGTAACTGGGTTCTGTGGGCGCTGGACAGCAGACCCTCAATGAATTGTTCAGTCAGCAGTTTATCTGCATTCCGCACACTGTCAGGGTCTGCCTGCTTAATGGCTCACAGGGCCTCTTGCAAATTCAAAGCATAGTCTCTTATACTGTCTTGGGCCCACTGCTTGCACCCATAAAATCTCATTTTGATCTCTGCTGAGGTGCGGGTATCAAAAGTGTCCTTTAGACGGGCTAGAATCTCCTTCACGGTCCCCTTGTCCCTCACTGACCAGGACTTTACTTCTCGTTGGGCCGCACCGGTTAACTGGCCTATCAGTATGCTCATTTTTTGTTCCTCCGTCAGGGGGTATACTTTAAATAGGCTATATAGTCTCTCTTTAAAGTCGCTCAGGGTATACGACTCCCCTGAGTACTGAGGCAACCAGGCCGCTCCGGGGATGTAAGGCATCGTGAACGGCATTACTGCGGCAGCGGCCGCGCTGGCGGTGGCAGTTCCCTCCGCTTCCAACATCTTCTTCCCCCCTAGTCAACCGTGGCCTACCTTCCGTTGCTTTTCGTCTGTAGGCCGCGGCTCCGCAGGCGACCGTCGGAGTTGAGGACCTTGCGTCGCGTCCTGGTGACGTCAGCGTCCGCTCGGCTCCTTTCAGGACCTTGCACAGCGTCCGTGCGTAAGGCGGGGCTCCAGTTCTCGAGCGCTTTCGTCATCCACGCTCTTTTTCTTCCCGCGTGGCGTCCCAAAGATGGCGCCCGACGGCGGGAAAATGGCTGCGGATGGCGGGAAACGGCTGCGGATGGCGGGAAACTCCGCCAAGGTAAGTATTACAGTCTTTTTCCAGGCACGCAGTACCCCTTGGTGGCGGGCACGAAATCCTGCCGACTATGCCAAAGTTGACGCGCCCCCTGGGCCGTGTGTGTGTGGGGATTGTAGTCACCGTGGCAGTGACCCGGTCCCGTGGCTCAGGGTGGTCAAACTAAATGGCGGGCTATATACCGAATGTCAGACTACGCCACCTGTGGATTGCGGTCAGAGTGAACCGCCGCTGCAGGGTAGACCGCTGAGGCTGGTGTTGTGGGTGCAGCAGAGGATAGTACAACTCCCCACGGGAGGAGTATAGCCTCAGGGCAGTAAATAGGGATGTTGGTGGTGATGGTGCGCGGAAGCAGCAGTAACCACACGGAGTCTGTCATGCAAGTCAGGGTCTTTACTGTTGGTGGTATTAAGGGACCCGTCCGGAATACAGGTTAACAATGGAGGCCTGGTCAGTCTGAGAGCAACTGGGAAATCCCGCTGGTCAGGGGGAGTTTGTAGGCCTACCGTGCTGACTTCACTCTTTCTTGGCTATCCCGCTGTAGTGTGGTGGTAGCCCACGTCTCTGAGTGTACCGTGTTGTCCTCACCCGTATGACTGGCGACTCGGGCCTTCCGTACCTCTCACCCCTCTGGGGTAGTAGTGGTCCCTCTCGTGTGGCTGAGCCTCTGGGCTTCCTTGGGCCAGAGGATTTGAAGTCCCCTGCGTGGTGGTTTTCTGCTGCTGGGCTTATAACCCTCACAGCCTCGGACTCCAGTGTCTGGCTTTACAAGTCTCTGGCCAGGACGAACTCTGCTAGTTCCACTCCTGGCCTCGTGTTCTTCCTCTGCCTACAGGGACTCCTCAGCCTGCTGCTGACCTGTCCCTGTCTTGTGTCAGACTTGTCTCTCACTGGTCTCTGGAACTTGTCTCTCTAACCCCGCCCCAGATCCAGTTTATAAAGGGCAGATTTCTCCCCTCCCTGGACTGAGGCAGGAGGTGCTGCATGCTAATTGTCCCCAACCAGGGAACCTCCCACCTGCTCTCAGACATGACATTGCTGCCACTGTGGCAACCAGACCTGGGGTGCCACAGTAGCAATGCCCAAATATTTGAACAGCCACGGCCACAGGAAGTCGACGCTGGCAATTTGTCACAAGAGGTGGACGATGACGAGACACAATTGCCACGAAGTGAGGAGGAGGATCGGGTGCGCAAGTGGAAGAGGAGGAGGGGGTGTATGATCTAGTAACTGACCCAACGTGGCAGGAGGACACGCAGAGCGAGGCCAGCAGCACACAGGGTGAGGGAGGCAGAGTACCCCAACAGGCAGGAAGAAGCAGTGTGGTGGCCGCACACAGAAGGCGGGCAACAGTTCCCCGTAACACCAACACGAGGGACGTTGCCAGTACAACCGGTAGGTTTTCCAGAGTCTGGAATTTCTTTAAAGACTCTGCTGATAACCCCAAAAAGGCCATTTGTACCACCTGCCAGGCCAGCATCAGCAGGGGTGACAAAACTACCAGCCTGACCACCACCAGCATGATCAGGCACATGGCAACAAAGCACCCGAGTTTGTGGGGCGAACCCCAGGGTCCACGACCAGTGTCACCACTGCTTCTTCCGCTGTTGTGCGTGTAATAGAACCCCCTGTTGTGCGTGCAAGGCAATCCCTGTCCATACTGCATGCAAAGATGCCCCCTCCTGTCAGTCTTCATTTGTTATGGCAGTTTCTCAAGAAACAGCATCAACGTCCACATCCCACCACAGCGTTCAATTGTCCATATCCCAGAGCTTTGAACGAAAGCGGAAATTCGCAGCCAACGCCCCACAGGCCACAGTCCTAAATTCGCACATTTCACGACTGCTTGCGTTGGAAATGCTGCTTTTTAGGCTGGTGGAGACAGAATCCTTCTGCAAACTTATGGCGGTAGCCGTCCCTCGGTACTCGGTCCCCAGCCGACACTATTTTGCCTGGTGTGCCATCCCCGCACTACACAAGCACGTGTCCCAAAACATCTGCTGTGCCCTCAACAACGCAGTTACTGGGAGAGTCCACCTGACAAAGGACACGTGGACAAGTGCTTGTGGCCAGGGACTGTACATTTCCCTGACTGCACACTGGGTAAACATAGTGGAAGCCGGGACCCAGTCGGACCTTGGGACGGAACACCTCCTCCCCACACCGAGGATTGCGGGCCCTATGTCAGTCAGAGTTGCCCCCACAGTGTACAGCTCCTGTGCATCATCCTCCTCCTCCTCCTCATGTTCAGCCTCCATCTCAGATATCACCACATCAGTTACAAGCTGGAAGCACTGCAGTACTGCCTCAGCCAAGCAGCAACAGGCTGTGCTGAAACTCATAAGCTTAGGTGATAAACCTCACACTGCTTGTGAGTTGTGGACAGCTGTGAAAGAGCAGGCAGATCTGTGGCTGAGACAGCTGAACCTACATCCAGGCATGGTCGTGTGTGACAATGGCTGTAAGCTGGTGGCGGCTCTGAGGCGAGGCGAGATCACACACGTACCATGCCTGGCTCATGTGCTTAACCTCGTGGTTCAGCGGTTTCTTAAATCGTACCCTGAGTTGCCAGATCTGCTCGTCAAAGTATGCCGCCTGTCAGCTCATTTTCGGAAGTCGGCTACAGCTTCCGCTGCCCTTGCTGTGTTGCAGCAGCGTCTGCAGCTTCCGGCACACCGACTGGTGTGTGATGTCCCCACATGTTGGAACTCTACCCTCCACATGTTGCAAAGGATTTGTGAGCAGAAGAGAGCAGTTGTGGAGTACCAGCTGCAACAAGGCTGTCTATATTCAGGTCAGACTCCACACATAAGACCTCAGGAGTGGACCTGGATGTCTGACATATGTACCATCCTGACAAACTTTGAGGAGTCCACCAAGATGGTGAGTGGCGATGACGCCATCATTAGCGTCAGCATCCCACTTGTCTGTCTTTTGCAACGCTCTCTGCAGAGAATTAAAGAGGAGGGATTGCAGCCAGAGTATGATGAGATGGATCAAGAAGCCGTAATGGGCGATTACACACAGCCCAGCCTCATCTCATCCCAAAGTGCATTGGGGGACAATGAGAGAGAGGAGGAGGAGGAGGAAGAACAGGAGCTGGTATCATGCGCTGTAGACGGTAGT
This sequence comes from Phyllobates terribilis, assembly GCF_046119375.1. Classification (NCBI taxonomy): domain Eukaryota; kingdom Metazoa; phylum Chordata; class Amphibia; order Anura; family Dendrobatidae; genus Phyllobates; species Phyllobates terribilis. Next base: position 21,780,859 of record NW_027362768.1, read on the forward strand.
ACCTGTACAACTGTCATACAGTCGGTTCAGCGTGAGTGGCCTGAGGACAGGGGGGAGGAGGAGGAGAGCATGGTCAGTCGTCATCTTGGTGAGGACACGGAAGTCTTGCCCGTTACCAGTCTGGCACACATGGCTGACTTTATGTTACGCTGCCTTAACTGTGACCCTCGCGTTGTCAAAATGTTGGTGACACTTTTAGACCCCCGCTACAAGGACAACTTTCACTGTCTTATTCCTGAGGTGGAGAGGTCTACAAAAATGTGGCAGTACTAGAAGGCCCTTGCTGCAGAACTGTTAAAAAAATTCCCATCTAAACACTCTAGCGGCAGAGGTCACAGTTCGTTGACCAACCAAGGCGTACAGGCGAGAGAGACGCAACTCCAATCCAGCAGAGGCAGATGAACACTGTCAACATTCTGGGACTGTTTTCTGAGACCCGCCCAGCTTACAGGCCCTGAGGCGCAGAGTACTCTCACAAGGAGTGGAAAGTTTCAAAAGATAGTGAAGGAGTACCTTGCCGACCGTACCAGCGTCCTCCGTCATTCCTCTGTGCCTTTTAATTATTGGGTATCCAAGCTGGACACTTGGAATGAACTCGCTCTGTATGTCTTGTAGGTCCTGGCCTGCCCTGCCGCTAGCGTGTTATCGGAGCGTGTTTTTAGTGCCGCTGGGGGAATTATAACTGACAACGCACTCGCCTGTCAACTGACAATGCTGACAAGCTGACCCTTATCAAAATGAACAAGGGCTGGATTGGGCCAGACTTCTCATCACCACCAAATGACAGCAGAGTAACATAAAGTCAAATCCACTGTGTTATTTCTGGAGGTGTATTCCCATGCACCGCTTCACACCCACACATGGGTATACACTTCCTCATTTCGGCTGTTTTTTGCTCTTCTCCTTATCCTCAGCCTCCACCACCACTATACCACCAGGGTGACCATGGTCCGTGTTGCCAGCATTGCAAGTTCCTCCGTCCTAATTTTTGGCAGCTTTTTCTTGGAAGGCATAGGCAAAGACTATGGGAGACCCACTCCCCAATAATTGGAATAATGTTTTTAATATGCTGTACTGCATGGCTCTTGTAAGGGGCATTAAAATCGTCTTGTTAAGCTACTGTGACCTCCACGTCTCTTCCAAGGGGCATTAAAACCGTCTTGTTAAGCTACTGTGACCTCCACCACTTTTCCAAGGGGCATTAAAACCGTCTTGTTAAGCTACTACGACCTCCACCACTCTTCCAAAAGGCATTGATATTGTCTTTTTATTCCACTGCGACCTCCACCATTCTTCCAAGGGGCATTAAAACCGTCTTGTTAAGCTACTGCGACCTCCACCACTCTTCCAAGGGGCATTGATATTGTCTTTTTATTCCACTGCGACCTCCACCATTCTTCCAAGGGGCATTAAAACCGTCTTGTTAAGCTACTGTGACCTCCACGTCTCTTCCAAGGGGCATTAAAACCATCTTGTTATGCTACTGCGACCTCCACCACTTTTCCAAGGGGCATTAAAAACGTCTTGTTAAGCTACTGCGACCTCCACCATTCTTCCAAGGGGCATTAAAACCGTCTTGTTAAGCTACTGCGACCTCCACCATTCTTCCAAAGGGCATTAAAACCGTCTTGTTAAACCACTCTGAACTCCACATCTCTTCCAAGGGGCATTGCATTTCCTCCTAATTTTAGTCAGCTTTTGCTTTTCAATGCATAGGCGAACACTAAGGGAGACCCACTCACCAATAATTGGTAGAAGGTTTTTAGTATGCTGTAATCCACGTCTGTTTCAAGGGGCATTGCAGTTCCTCATAATTTTTGGAAAGCCTTCCATTCACTGCTTAGGCCAGCAGTGTACAGGAGACCCAGTTGCTACAAATGGAAAAAACGGTTTAGTTAAGGCCCTCTGACCTCCATGTCACTTCCAAGGGGCATTGGAGTGCCTCGAAATTTTTGGTAGGCATTGCACTCACTGTATGCCCTATAACTGTGTAGCCGAACCGCTCCTTTTGGTACAGAAACATATCCTACAAGACATGTGTGGTTGACTGGCCTGATATTGATGTGAATGGTCCCTGTTCCTCCTGCTCTTTCTCCTTTGCCACCACCTCATCCATCATTCATCACCTGAAGCTTTGTTTTAACGGGAGTCATAGAACTGGGATAGTAGCAGGAAAACATCCAGCAATCCTCGGAGGAGGTAGGATATGCGCCAAAACGCTGACCACCTCAGGCCTAGCCGCTACTACATACATACGCTTGCATTCCAAGGAACAGAAAGCTAAGGAGATGGATGGCCTCATGATCATGAATAATTTACTCCTTGTGTAGGAGGCCGACAACTGCTGCTGTCTACCTTATGAACTTTGTGCTGAAGCCTGATTGACCCAGGACCCGCAATCCTCTATGTCTGGAGAACGTGTTGCATCCCAGTGTCCAACTGTGTCCCGGCTTCCACAATATTAACCCAGTGTGAAGGCGTCAGTCAGATGGACCATCCCTGGCCACATTCACTTGTCCACGTGTTTGTGGTTAGGCTGTCCTTCAAATAGAAGCGGCTGGGGACCGAGCATGGACACCCAGCCGCCCCCTGGCGGCTGGGGACCGAGTGTGGACACCCGGCCACCGGGTGGCTGGGGACTGAGTATGGATACCAGGCCGCCGACGCAGCCATGACATGGCGGCCGGCGTCTGCCTCCACATGCCTAAAAGGCCCAATTTCAAGTGCAAGCAAGCTAGCAGTATGGTATTGCAGCCTGGGGGTGGGTGGGTGGCAGGTTGCACACTTACGCTTGCATTCCAAGAAAACAAAGCAGATGCTAACTTCTATCATCATCATCATGCTCCTCACCTTGGCACTCTCAACTCCCCTGATGGAGAAGCCAGGGCCCACCGGAGGAGTCTGGTTCTCTGGTGGGCTCGTCCAATGCTGCCCTAAAGCAGGCCAGGCTAAGAAAATTGTGGGGGAAGTTCCCAGGACAAATAGGGGCGGCTGGGGACCGTTTATGGACACCCGGCCGCCCCCTAGCGGCTGGGGACCGAGCGTGGACTCCCGGCCGCTGGGCAGCTGGGGACTAAGTATGGATACCAAGCCGCCAACGCAGCCATGACATGGTGGCCGGCGTCTGCCTCTGACTCGCCCAGGGGGATATGGGGGGAAACTCGGTACCCGGGCCTTGACCTTCTGTGGGATGTCACGGCAGTCGGCTCCCGGGCCCGTACCCTGGGGTCACTCTTTAAAAGGGGGTTTGTTAACAGTTTTGTCTCGTGCCGCCACCTGTGGTTCCCGGTAATGAGTACCGGCGCTGCTGCAGACCTCCGGGGGTGATGGGATGGCAGCTGGGATGTTTCTGCTCCCCACAGGCGGAGCGGGCACCCGGGGCAGAGCTGATGGAAGGGATGCAGGTGAGAGGTGGCCCGGTGGGGTCAGGGGGAATGACGGACACGCACACAGGGGATTCGCTTCAGTACCTTTACTGGTGTAACGGCTGGTATGGTCCAGGGTACCTATTAGGAGGGTGCACTTCTGGACTCTCCCCAGTGAGCGGGTATAAGGCCTCCTGATCCGTTTCTTCCTCTCTCTAAAGCTTCTGACCAGCCTGAAACTAGGCCTAGCTTCTGTACTCTTTCACTCTCCTAACCTGTATGCTTGGTGGTAAGAATTTTCTTCTGGCTACCAGTATCCCTGGACGCTGGGGTCTTCGTGGTTCCTAGTTCTTTAAATGATTGTAGCTTTAGGTTGACCAGGACTTTAGAATCCTTCTGGTATACCGGTTATTTCTACTGGGCGTAGAGGACCCTGTAGGCGCGGACCCGGTGTCTGGCTTGTGTTCTGGGGTGAGCCTAAAATGCTCCTCTGCCCCCATAACTCCTCTCACTCTTCTCCTTGCCTCCGGCCATGCTCTAGGCCCTGAGGCTTCAGCATGTGCTTAGGCCCTGGCTGGCTCACATGCTGCTTCTTCACTGATCTCAGTGCCAGCACACGTTTTTGAACGTTTTATTGTGAGCCCGTAAAAGTGGCTTAATACCTCTGACCACGTTGTTGACAGCAGTGACCTGGGCATCAGAAATGCTTCCTGGGGCGATGCCCATGCTGTCCCCATGTCTTTTGAGCACTGTCACTATCGTTTTGGGCACTTTTTAAGGTTTCCACAGACTGCCGGGGGTGCCGTCGCAAAAATGCTCGGGTCTCCCATAGACTAACATTGGGCTCGTTGCTCGGGTCGAGCACCCGAGTATCACGGTGAGCTCGGCCCGAGCTTCGAGCACCCGAGCATTTTAGTGGTCGCTCAACACTAATAAAGAGGAATTTTACTATTGCAAGGGGCCACAAAAGGAAACATATGCATTAATACTGTATTGGAGTCACAAAGGGGGACATTTCTACTTTTAAAACGTAAAAAAAAGGGAGGCCACTACTGTTAGGACTCATTCAGATGTCCATGTTGCACTTATGTGTTGTATCCATTTTTTTGATGCATAGAACACATAGCCATTATCATCTCTGGTGGTATTCACTTGTCTGTTTTTTCACAGACTATGTGTCCATGCAAAACTCACGGAGACACGTCTGTTTTTTTCCGGTATCACGGATGAAAAGAGCCAATACTAGTCTATGGGTCAGTGAAAAACACGTGTAAAGCAGATGGATATAAGACACTATGTAGTGATAATATATGGTCATTGTTTGGCGGCATTTATCTCCTTTATGTGGATTGACAAAGTCACTGGCAAAGTACTGGAGGGGAGCTATGTTTCACTGAGGCTATTTGCTTCAGTGATGTGAAATCTTGAAGTTTCCAGCATGTTATGTGCTGAGGGGTTAATCGGCCATTTTTAATGGGCTTGGTTTTTATGTGAACAGCTGTAGAGCGGGTGGGAGGCTGTTCACCATATTTCCACCCCAGGACGTGGTTAGGGCTATAAATAGCCAGCCTTTTGAATCATTCAGGGTTCGGTAGGGCTGGAGAGAGGAACTCCAGTGCTTTGTGGCCTGACAAGGAAAAGCTAAACTGTTTGCTAAACTCTGAGCGGGGGGATCCCCGCTACCACAAGGACTGTGCTTTGTGCTACCACTTTGTTTTGTTTTCCTGTTTTGCCCAAAGGGCAGTGTTTATTTTTACTTCACCACGATTTTTGCTGTCTGTATAATAAACCTGGAAAGAATTTAAAGAGACAGTGTTCCCCTTGTCTACCTCTGTGTGCTGTCGAATGAGCCGATCTTCCACAGTGGTTTATTATTGATACAGTAGTGTTCAAAATAATAGCAGTTCAATATGGCTAACCAGATTAACCAGTGTTTTTGGTATCTATAATATATAATTATATTATATAATATCTATAATATATAATTATATTATAATCAGGAATGTGTCCTTCTGTCCGAAGCCTCTATAGACTGCGCATGCGCAGTCTAGCTCCAGACAGAAGAACACATCCAGCCATTATAGGTAAGAGGAGTACATGGCGCCAGAGATCGCAGTATGCGTAGGCACTGAACGCATACAGTGATCTCTGGCGCCATAAGTACATACCTGACCCGGAGGACTGTTGCCGCGGCGCCTCTGTTCAAGCTGGGGGAGGAGTGCGGTGTTGGAATCGGCACATGCGCATTGCGCGCTACCCGGTGCCGTTTTAGTGAAGACACATTTGCAGTGTGTCTTCAATAAAATGGCGCCGGACTGCGCGGTATGGGCACACGCGTACTCCGGCGCCACACTCCTCCCCCGACCTCTGGAGGACTATTCCGGCACAGCATCTCACTGTGTGAGGGCGCATGGCATGGACGTCATGCGCGGCTCACTATCACTGAGATCAGTGCTGGCAGCAGAATGAGACGCAGCACTGGAGCAGAGGGAAGAAAGGTGAGTAGAAGTGTTTATTTTTTTTTGTGTGCAGCGTGATGGGGATGAGGGGTGCCATACATATCAAGATGGGGGGTGCCAAGCATACCAGGAAGAGGGGTGCCTGGCATACCAGGATAATGATGAGGGGTGCCATGCATACCAGGATAGGGATGAGGGTGCCATACATACCAGGATAAGGATGAGGGGTGCCATACATACCAGGATAAGGATGAGGGGTGCCATACATACCAGGATAAGGATGAGGGGTGCCATACATACCAGGATAAGGATGAGCGGTGCCATACATACCAGGATAAGGATGAGGGGTGCCATACATACCAGGATAAGGATGAGGAGTGCCATACATACCAGGATAAGGATGAGGGGTGCCATACATACCAGGATAGGGATGAGGAGAGCCATGCATACCAGAATGAGGGGTGCCAAGCATATCAGGATAGGGATGAGGGTGCCTTGCATACCAGGATAAGGATGAGGGGTGCCATACATACCAGGATAAGGATGAGGAGTGCCATACATACCAGGATAAGGATGAGGGGTGCCATACATACCAGGATAAGGATGAGGGGCGCCATGCATACTAGGATAAGGATGAGGGGTGCCATGCATACCAGGATGAGGAGTGCCATGCATACCAAGATGGGGATGAGGGGTACCATGCATACCAGGATGGGGATGAGGGGTACCATGCATACCAGGATGGGGATCAGGGGTGCCATGCATACCAGGATGGGGATCAGGAGTGCCATGCATACCAGGAAGGGGATCAGGGGTGCCATGCATACAAGGATGGGGATGAGGGGTGCCATGCATAACAGGATGGGGATTAGGGGTGCCATGCATACCGGGATGGGGATCAGGGGTTCCATGCATACCGGGATGGGGATCAGGGGTGCCATGCATACCGGGATGAGGATCAGGGGTGCCATGCATACCGGGATGGGGATCAGTGGTGCCGTGTATACCGGGATGGAGAGGTGCCATGCATACCAGGATGGGGATGGGGGCCACGTATAATAGAAAGGGGGGGCATATATACCAGGATGGTGGATATTAACAGAATTGGGGGACATCTGTAATATAATCAGGGATGTGCTCATCTGTCCGAAGCCTCTATAGACTGGTAAGCGCGATGCGCCTTCGCAGTCTGGCTCCAGACAGAAGAATGCATCCAGCCGTTACAGGTAAGAGGAGTATGGTGCCGGAGATCGCGGTATGTGTAGGCAGTGAACGCATACCGCGATCTCCGGCGCCATAAGTACATACCTGACCGGGAGGAGTGTCGTCGCGGCGCCTCTGTTCGGGCCGGAGGCCGGGGGAGGAGTGCGGCGTCTGAATCGGCGCATGCGCATAGCGTGCTGTCCGGCACCATTTTAGTGAAGACACATTTGCAGTGTGTCTTCAACAAAATGGCACCGGACAGCGCAGTATAGGCACACGCGTACTCCGGCGCCACACTCCTTCCCGGGCCTCCGGATGGGGGAGCAGGATGGGGGCAGCACAAAAGAGGATGGGGCGCAGGATGGGGGCAGCACATAACAGGATGGGGGCACAGGATGGGGGCTGCACATGACAGGGTGGGGGCTGCACATGCAAGGATGGGGGCACAGGATGGGGGCTGCACATGCCAGGATGGGGGAGCATGGACCAGGATGGGGGCTACACATAACAGTATGGAGGCAGCACATAACAGGATGGGGGCTGCACATGCCGGATGTGGGCGCATGGACCAGGATGGGGGCTGCACATAACAGGATGGGGGCAGCACATAACAGGATGGGGGCAGCACATAACAGGATGGGGGAGCATATACCAATAAAAATGCTCGCCACCCGGGCATAGACCAGGTTCAATAGCTAGTAAATTATATTACCCCATGAAAAACAATTTACCAGTTGGTGCAGTAGATTCTAAGAAAACCAACAGACTCACCATTCATGATCTGGATGTTTTTTAGTCTGTGTACAGTCATGGCCAAAAGTATTGAGAATGAGACAAATAGTAATTTTTCCAAAGTTTACTGCTTCATTTTTTGTAATGGCAATTTGCATATACTCCTGAATGTCAAAGAGTGATCAGCTTAACAGCAATTACTGTACTTGCAAAGTCAATATTTGCCCAGAAAATGAACTTTAACCCCCAAAACACATTTCAACATCATTGCAGTCCTGCCTTAAAAGGAGCAACTAACATCGTTTTAGTGATTGATCCATTAACACAGGTGTGGGTGTTGATGAGGACAGGGCTGGCGATCAATCAGTCATGATTAAGTAAGAATGACATCACTGGACACTTTAAAAGGAGGCTGGTTCTTGGTATCATTGTTTCTCTTCAGTTAACCATGGTTATCTCTAAAGAAACACGTGCAGCCATCATTGCACTGCACAAAAATGGCCTAACAGGGAAGAGTATCGCAGCTACAAAGATTGCACCTCAGTCAACAATCTATCGCATCATCAAGAACTTCAAGGAGAGAGCTTCCATTGTTGTCAAAAAGGCTCCAGGGCGCCCAAGAAAGACCAGCAAGCGCCAGGACCGTATCTTAAAACTGTTTCAGCTGTGGGATCGGACTACCAGCAGTGCCGAGCTTGCTCAGGAATGGCAGCAGGCTGGTGTGAGTGCTTCTGCACGCACTGTGAGGCGGAGACTCTTTGAGCAAGGGCTGGTTTCAAGGAGGGCAGCAAAGAAGCCACTTCTCTCCAGAAAAAACATCAGGGACCGACTGATATTCTGCAAAAGGTACAGGGAGTGGACTGCTGAGGACTGGGGCAAAGTCATTTTCTCTGATGAATCCCCTTTTCGATTGTTTGGGACATCTGGAAAACAGCTTATTCGGAGAAGAAGAGGTGAGCGCTACCACCAGTCTTGTCTCATGCCAACTGTAAAGCATCCTGAAGCCATTCATGTGTGGGGTTGCTTCTCAGCCAAGGGAATCGGCTCACTTACAGTCTTGCCTAAAAACACAGCCATGAATAAAGAATGGTACCAGAATGTCCTCCAAGAGCAACTTCTCCCAACCGTCCAAGAGCAGTTTGGTGCCCAACAATGCCTTTTCCAGCATGATGGAGCACCTTGCCATAAAGCAAAGGTGATAACTAAATGGCTCATGGAACAAAACATAGAGATTTTGGGTCCATGGCCTGGAAACTCCCCAGATCTTAATCCCATTGAGAACTTTTGGTCAATCATCAAGAGACGGGTGGACAAACAAAAACCAACAAATTCTGGCAAAATGCAAGCATTGATTATGCAAGAATGGACTGCTATCAGTCAGGATTTGGTCCAAAAGTTGATTGAGAGCATGCCAGGGAGAATTACAGAGGTCTTGAAGAAGAAGGGGCAACACTGCAAATATTGACTTGCTGCATTAACTCATTCTAATTGTCAATATAACCTATTGTTACTCATAATATGATTGCAATTATATTTCTGTATGTGATATAAACATCAGACAAACACTAATAAAAACCAGAGGCCAGCAGATCATGTGAAAATATAATTTTGGTGTCATTCTCAAAACTTTTGGCCATGACTGTATTTGAATAATTAATTGTAAGGGAGTGTGTTCAAAATAATAGCAGTGTGGACAGGGCTGCCACCAGGAATTTCAGGGCCCCCTTGAAATTCCGACCAGTCTCCACACCAGCTCTGCCTCCAGATCAGTAATATTACGGCAATACCAAACTCCAGTCCAGTTTTTTTTTATTATTTTAGTGGTTAAGAATAAAATCAGAAATTTGTAAAAAAAAAAAAAAAATCTTGTAAGTGTTGGCATTATCTGAGACCCATTTCTTTTTCATTTTTCGGTTGACTGAGCTACGTGTAGGCTTGTTTGCTTGTGGGCCAAGATGATTGTTTTATTTATACCCTTTTGGGATATGCAATGTATTTATCACTCTGTATTGCATTTTTCTGCAGACATTCTGTGACAAAATGATGGCAATTTTGGAGTTTCAACTTTTTTTTGTGTTAGGCTATGTGCCCATGATGCAGAAATGAAGCAGAAAATTTCTGCAGCATTTCTGCATCTCCCTGGCAGAAAAAAACGCATGCAGATTGTGCATGCGTTTTTCCTGCAGAATACATGCGGAATACATGCGGATTCACATGCAGATTCACATACGTTAACGAATGTGTTTCTGCATGCGGACTGACAAGCACTTTCCAGGCGATAGCATCACTTGGAAAGTGCTTGACAACTAGGTCACACTATATAAATCCATGCAAATGGCATGGATTTATACAGTGTGACTGTAAAAATAAAAAAAATAAAGCTATACTCACCCCCGATGCCGCCGCGTGTCCTGCAGCGCATGTCCTGGCTTCTTCCGGGTTGCCGGCATATCGCGAGACAGCCTGCGGTCACATGACCTCAACGTCATCTCAGGTCCTGGAAGGAGAAGCGCTGCAGGGGCCGCCGGACAGGTGAATATAAACTTTATTTATTATTTTATTCTTTTTTTACAGGTACAATGGTACCCAGGTCTGGATGAGAGTCTCCTCTCCTCCAGAACTGGGTACCATCCGCACATAGAGACGCATAAAATCCACTTGTACAAATGTACAGACACGGATATTATGCGTCTCAATGCAAGTCAATGGCGGCCATTCTGCTGCGCTTCCGCAAAATTAATGAACATGCTGCGGATTTATTTGCGCTGCAGAAACGCTGCGGAAAAATCCGCAGCATGTGCATTGACATTGCGGAATACCATTGGGGACCATAGGGTGCGGATTACCATGTGTTTTTGATGCGTTTCCGCTGCGGAAATTCTGCAGCATAAACGCATGAAAAACGCATCGTGTGCACGCAGCCTTATGGAGTTTATCGCGCCAGTTAAATATTTTTATGCTTTGATAGATCGGACCACTACCAATGCGGTGATACCAAATATGTTTATTTTTTAATATCTTTATTATTCTTGTAAAAATAGTAGGATGATTGCAATTGTTTTTTAATATTTGTAAAAACTTTATTTTTACTTTTTACATTTTTTTTGTTCATCTGGACTTTTTTTTTTAGACTTGAACCTGTAATTATCGGATCGCTTATTCTATATACTTCAATAAAACAGGGGGCCGATGGGCAAGTGAATGGCATGCCTTGTCAAAAATCGACAGTGTCATTTAAAAAAGCTTGGCCAGTAGCGTTGAGCGAGCATGTATTGTTAACCCTTTCTGCGAGCACGCTCGAGTTCTTGCCGAGTATTCGCGACATGCTCAGCATCTATGTTAGTGCCACTGCGGCTGCATGTGTCACAGCTGTTTAACCACTTTCTGGCCCAGGGCGTACTAATACGTATATGTGCCCTGGACTTTAACAGCATGATACATACTAGTACCCCCTGGCGATGCGGGAGAGATCGCTGCCGGATGTCACCTGACACCCGGTGCTATGTGCAGGGAGCACAGCACATTAACCCCCGAAATGCTGTGATCGAAATCAGTCGCAGCATTGCGGGAGCAAGGGGAGGTGAGGGCAATACTTACCCTCCTCTGCTGGTGTCCCGCAGCGTCTGAGTCCGGTCCCGGATGTTATAATGGTGACCCGATGTCATCATGCCAACATCCGGGTCACCAGGAGGCAAGAAGTTACTTTGGTCATGTGCAGTGCGTGACCAAAGTAACTTCTCCCTGTGCAGTGCTGACAGGCTGCATGGCACAGGGAGCTGCTGCTCTCTATGCTATACAGCCGATCAGGCTGCAAAAAGTGAAAGTTCCATAGTGGGACAAAGTGTAAAAGTAAGAAAAATGTCAGAAAGTGAAAAAAAAAAATTGTAAAAATATAAAATGAAAAAAATAATCCCCAAAAAATAAAAGTATACTGTACCCATAAATAAATAATTTTATGAAAAAAACAAAACAATAAAAGTACACCTATTTGGTATCGCAGCGTCCGTAATGACCTGACCTATAAAACTGTCCCACTAGTTAATCCCTTTAGTGAACACAGTAAAAAAAAAAAAAGAAGTAAAAAACTATGCTTTATCATCATACCGCCAAACAAAAAATGGAATAAAACGCGATCAAAACGACGAATGTAAATAAAAATGGTACCGCTGAAAACAAGCTGGCATACAGCTCCAACGGCCAAAAAATAAAAAATTTATAGTTCTCAGAATAAAGTGATGCAAAAACAATTTTTTTCTATAAAATAGTTTTTATTGTGTAAAAGCGCCAAAACATAAAAAAACAATATAAATGTAAACGTACTGACCTGAAGAATAACGCTGCCTTATCAATTTTATCACACGCGGAACGGCATAAAAAAAAAATAAAAAATTCCTGAATTGTTGGTTTTTGTTTATTCTGCCTCCCAAAAATCGGATGAGAAAGCAATCAAAAAATGGCACGTACCCGAAAATGGTACCCATAAAAGCGACAACTTGTCCCGCAAAATACAAGCCATCACATGACTCTGTCGGCCGAAATATGGAAAAATTATAGCTCTCAAAATATGGCGATGCAAAAACTAGTCTTTGCAAAAAAATGGGTTTTTTAGTGTGTGACAGCTGTCAATCATAAAACCCGATATGAATCCGGCATCGCTGTAATCGCACCGACCCGAAGAAAAAAGTAATCTAATCGCTTATACCGCACGAGGAACGGCATAAAAAATAAACTCTAGGGTTAGGGTTGTGCTAGGGTTGTGCTAGGGTTAGGGTTGTGCAAGGGTTGGGCTAGGGTTAGGGTCGGGCTAGGGTTGGGCTAGGATAAGGGTTGGGCTAGGATAAGGGTTGGGCTAGGGTTAGGGTTGGGATAGGGTTAGGGTTGGGATAGGGTTAGGGTTGTGCTAGGGTTAGGGTTGTGCTAGTGTTAGGATTGTGCTAGGGTTGGGCTAGGGATAAGGTTGGTGCTAGGGTTAGGGTTGGGATTTTTCCAGAAGTAAAGAAAAAAAAATGACGACGATATGGCGACTAGTGCTCGCTACTTGAGTTTGCATCAGGTGCTCGGGTATGCACCGAGTATAGCGGGTGCTCAAGTGACATGCTTGAGTCTCCGCCCCATATGTTTTGCAGCTGTTGTACAGCCAAAAAAACTCGCGGAGATTGCCTACCATGCACGAACGATCCCCGCATGTTTTTTTTGGGGTGTATTATAACCGTGAAACATGCGGGCGGGGACTCGAGCATGTCACTTGAGCCCCCGCGATACTTTGTGCAAACTCAAGTAGCGAGCACTTGCACTCAAGACTAATGACAACTTATTCAATATGATGTCCTAATGTTATCAAATTCTGTGTCGTACCTCTGGGTTCAAAATGTTCACTATACCCCTTGATAAAATCCTTGAGGGGTGTAGTTTCCGAAATGGAGTCACTTGTGGGGGATTTCCTCTGTTTAGGCGCATCAGGGGCTCTCCAAACGCAACATGGCGTCTGCTAATTATTCAAACAAATTTTACATTCAAAAAGTCAAATGGCACTCCCTCCCTTCCGAACCTTGCCTTGCGCCCAAACAGTGGTTTTCCCCCACATATGGGGTATCTGCTTACTCAGGAGAAATTGCACAACAAATTGCATGGTGCAATTTCTCCTGTTACCCTTATGAAAATGCAACATTGGAGGCTGAAAAACATTTTTTGTTGGAAAAATGTGAAAATTTTATTTTTACGGCTCAATATTATAAACTTCTGTGAAGCACCTGGGGGTTCAAGGTGCTCACCACACATCTAGATAAGTTCCCTGAGGGGTCTAGTTGTGGGGGGTTTCCACTGTTTAGGCACATCAGGGGCTCCCCAAACGCAACATGGCGTCTGCTAATTATTTAAGCAAATTTTACATTCAAAAAGTCAAATGGCGCTCCTTCCCTTCCGAACCCTGCTGTGTGCCCAAACAGTGGTTTTCCCCCACATATGGGGTATCAGCGTGCTCAGGAGAAATTTTACAACAAATTTTGGGGTCCCTTTTTTCCTGTTTCCCCAACGAAAATAAAAAAAATTGGGGTCTAAATTAACATTTTTGTGAAAAAAAATAAATGTTAATTTTTTTCTTCCACATTCCAAAAATTCCTGTGAAGCACCTGAAGGGTTAATAAACTTCTTGAATGTGGTTTTGAGCACCTTGAGGGGTGCAGTTTTTAGAATGTTGGTTCCAAAATTGTGCTGATGTAAAGTAGACATGTGGGAAATGTTATTTATTAACTATTTTTGTGACATATCTCTCTGATTTAAGGGCATAGAAAAATTTTCAAAATTTTCGCCAAATTTCAGTTTTTTTCACAAATAAACGCAAAACATATCGAAGAAATTTTACCACTATCATGAAGTACAATATGTCACAAAAAACGGTCTCAGGATCAGTGGGATCCCTTGAAGCGTTCCAGAGTAATTATCTCATAAAGTGACACTGGTCAGAATTGTAGAAATTGGGCTGGTCATTAAACTGTAAACCACCCTGGAGGGTAAAGGAATGCTGGAAAAACAGGCATTCCTCACATGTATTAAACCTGTCAAACAGTCACAAATCATTCACGGAGCGACGAAAACTTAAAGCCCGAGCACGCTGAAGATAATAGGTGCTCACCCGAGCATGCTCGGAAATCTTGAGCAACGACCGTGCTCGATCATCACTATTTTTAATGACATTGGCTGTATATTTGGGTTCATTGTGCCATTACAGAAGAAGAGAATAAGAAATTTGGAGCCAATCACATGCCTCACTGATGCATAAGTATCTGCCTATTTTTCTCAGCATTGAGGACACCATTGATTCCTAACCAAATCCTCAACTCCATTTGCTGAAATGCAGCCCCAAACTTTACTTGCCAGGACCCTCCACCATGCTTCACTATTGCCTGACACTCATTGTACTACTCCCCATTCTTTCTGCAAATAAACTGCTTTCTATTATAGTCAAATATTTCATATTTTGACTCATTAGTCCAGAGCACCTGCAGCCATTTTCTTCACCCCAGTTCCTATGTTTTTGTGCATAGTTGAGACGCTTGACCTTGTTTCCATGTCTAAGGTATGGCTTTTTAGAAGCAATTCTTCAGCCAGACTTCTGTGAAAAGTAGATGGATGTACCTGAGTCCCACTAGTTGCCGCTAGTTCTGACCTGCTCCTGGACATCCTCTAATTTTGAAGGAAAGTAAGCATGATGTGTCTTTCATCTGCTGCACCTAGTTTCCTTTGCCGATCACTGTGTCTACAGTCTTTAAAGTTGCCTATTTCTTTGTCAAAAGAGCTTGAACAGCACATCTTGAAACTCCAGTCTGCTTTGAAATCTTTGCCTGGGAGAGACCTTGCTGATGCAGTATAACTACCTTGTGTCTTATCGATGTGCTCAGTCCAGTTTTGCCATGGTGTATGATCTGTGACATAAAACTGTCTTCCACAACCTCACTGTTGTAGCAGAGTTTGACAGTTGCTCTCCCTGTTTTAAGCCTCATATACAGCTGCTTCTGTTTTGTCTAATGACTGTGTAATAACCTAAATATGGAAATGATTATCATTATCACCTGTTTGGTATAATTGGCTACTCACTCACCTGACCATAGTCCTATAAAATCCCAAACTTTGCACCTAGAAAAATGGATGCTGTTTTGAAGGTGTGGTCACACCAAATAAGTCTCCAACAATGCGTCTCTGCAACTTTGTGCCTCTGTATGAAAGAGCTCCAGCATTATTATTAGTGGGTTGCTATATACAGCCCCTGGCAAAAATTATGGAATCACCGGGCTCGGAGGATGTTCATTCAGTTGTTTAATGTTGTTGAAAAAAAGCAGATCACATGTTAGAACCCTCCTGTTAGTTTTTGCTATCTTGTGCTTTGCGGTCACGTGACCAGCTGCCTATATATTCCAGCTCCGCCCTTCTGGCTTTGCTGGACTTCAGTGTTTTCTAGACTGTCTTTCTAGCCAGGTGCTTCGGTGCCTATCTCTGTCAGTTTGCTTGGTCCTCTGGGATTTCTAGTACTTTTTGACTGTTTGTCTTTTTTCTCTGCAACAACTTCTGTTAGGAGGTGTCCCATTTTTGTCCCAGTCCTTAGTTCTTTTAGGGACCCCTCCCTTTAATCTATAGGTCTCCGTTCAGACTAACTGAGGACGAAGGCGGGTCTGTTCACAAGGAACAGGCAGCCCGCTACATCATAGGGATTCAGCTTAGTCTTACTGTAGGGACAGCTTTCCCTATCTTTCCTTAGTTTATGTTGCAGATCATAACAGTTAGTCCAGCCCAAAAAAAAAAAAAACTAAAAGGAAAGAAATTCGGGGATCAGTATGGTTTCCGTCCAGGAGTTGGCTCAACGCCTGCAGGGATTGTCTCTGGAGGTGGCCGAGCTTCAGCAACACGTGAGTAGCTGTCCTGGAGCACATTTTGTCGAACCCAAGGTAGGACTGCCTGATATTTTTTATGGTAAACAGCAAGATTTTTTTTCCTTTAAAAATTCTTGTTTGTTATATTTTCATTTGAGACCGAGGTCCTCTGGGAGTGAATCACAGCGCATTGGTTTCATTATGTCACTTTTGCGCAAAGAACCACAGGGGTGGGCCTTTTCTCTCCAACCTAATGATCCGTGTTTAAGTTCTGTTGAAGAATTTTTTTCTGCTATGGGGCTATTATATGACGATCCTGATCGAATCTCATCTGCTGAATCAGAACTTAGACGTTTGAATCAGGGGTCAGATGATGTTGAAATTTATTGCACACACTTCAGGAGATGGGCCTCAGAAGTTAAATGGAATGATTTGGCGCTGAAAAGTTTATTTCTTGCTGGTCTGAGTGAAAGGGTTAAGGATTTGCTAATTGCATTCCCTGCACCTGAGACTCTGCAGGAAGCTATGCAGTTAGCTGTTCGTGTGGACAGGAGAATAAGGTCCAGGGTCAATGATGTAAAAACTCCTGTAACTTCAGGTCCTAGTTTCCAGAAAATCTGCTCTGACAGCGGAGAACCAATGGAGGTTGGAGCAACGTCACTCCGCTCTCAAGAAAGAGATCGGAGATTCGCCAAAGGTTTGTGTCTTTATTGTGGTAAAGCTGATCATTTGATTAAGTATTGTGAGCGTCGTTTAAGTAAAGAAAAAAAAAAGGTCAGTTACACCCGTATAGGTTGTTTAGCTCGGCAGGAGTGTTTCTTTTTGGGTGTACTACTCTGCAGGGAGATTTGATTGAATTTCAGGTATTTGTGGATTGTGGTTCAACACTTAATGTGATTGATAAAGGGTTTTTGGAAAAACTTAAATTGAAATCTAAACCTTTGTCATCACCTATTTCTGTGGTTGCTATTGATAACACTCCTTTGAAATGTATTACTCACAAGACTGCTGCATTTCCTCTCACTATCAATAGTGTTTACCAAGAAATTTTGGACTTGGTTGTTTTGGATAATTTGCCCTCTCCAGTTGTTCTAGGATTGCCTTGGTTAAAACTGCACAATCCTTTGTTGGACTGGTCTACTAATGTGATTAAGTCTTGGAGTCCGAAGTGCTATGATAAATGTTGTAATGGTCGCATTGCGGCTGTGGAAAAAGGGGAATTACCAGTACCTATTCAAGATTTTTGGAGGGTTTTTTCGGAGGCGGAGTCGCAAGTTTTACCTCCTCATAGGGATTATGATTGCGCCATTGAGTTTGTTCCGGGTGCTACTCTTCCCAAAAGTCGCTTGTTTAATCTGACTTTCCCTGAAAGAAAGGCTTTGGAGGAGTACATAGAGACTAGCCTGGCTGCTGGTCACATTAGACCTTCTAAGTCGCCTGTGGCAGTCGGATTCTTCTCTGTTAAAAAAAAGGACGGGGGTTTACGTCCATGTCTGGATTTTCGTGAAATTAATAAGATTACCGTATGCAATTCCTACCCATTGCCGTTAATTCCTGACTTGTTTAACCAGTTAGTGGGAGCCTAGTGGTTCTCAAAAATTGATCTCCGAGGGGCATACAATTTGTTACGTGTGAAGGAGGGTGATGAATGGAAAACTGCTTTTAACACTCCGGTAGGTCATTTTGAGAATCTGGTGATGCCTTTCGGTCTTACCAATGCACCTGCATTTTTTCAGAACCTTATTAATGACATCCTGAGACCTTTGATTGGTAAGAATGTGGTTGTGTATTTGGATGACATTTTGATTTATTCACCAGATCTAGAGTCCCATTGGCAGAGCGTACGTGAAGTTTTGCAGTTATTGAATGATAATTCACTCTTTGCTAAGCTGGAGAAATGGGAGTTCGCTGTGCAGAAAATTAGTTTTTTTTTAGCTACATTGTCTCCATCGAGGGCTTTGAGATGGACCCTGTGAAGGTTCAGACTGTGCAGGAATGGCCTAGGCCTATTGGTTTGAAATCTATACAGAGGTTTTTGGGTTTTGACAATTATTACAGAAAATTCATTAAGAATTTTTCTGTAATTGTTAAACCTCTAACCGATCTCACCAGGAAAGGTGCGAATACGGACCAGTGGACAACTGAAGCCATTGAAGCGTTTGAGTATCTCAAAGAGAGGTTCAGTTCTGCTCCTATCCTTATACAGCCTGATGAGACCAAACCTTTTTTGGTCGAGGTCGATGCTTCATCAGTGGGGGTCGGAGCAGTTTTGTCTCAAGAGAACAAGGGTGGAGTACATCCTTGTGCCTTCTTTTCGAAAAAAATTTCGGAAACCGAACTAAATTATGATGTTGGAAATCGGGAGTTGCTGGCTATTAAACTTGCGTTTGAACACTGGCGTCATTTTTTGGAAGGCGCTAGATATCCTATTCAGGTTTTCACTGATCATATGAATTTGATCTATCTGGATGCTGCCAAGCGCTTGAATGCCCATCAAGCTAGGTGGGCACTTTTTTTTTCTCGGTTTCATTTTTCTGTTACCTGTATCCCTGGTACTAAGAATGTTAAAGCCGATGCTTTATCTCGCAGCTTCTCTCCTACAGTCGGTGCCGAGGAGGAGGAGAGCATTTTGCAGAAAGGAGTTGTGGTGGCGGCATTGGACTCCGATTTGGAGAATGGGATTCTGAATGCTCAAGATGATGCTCCATCTAACACTCCCCATGGGAGGTTGTTCGTGCCTAGAGACTTTAGGAGAGATTTGTTTGTGGAGTGTCATGAGTCTCGGTTGGCAGGTCATCCAGGAGTTTCGGAGACTAAGAGACTTATCAGTTGCAGTTTTTGGTGGCCTGTATGGCAGAAGGAAGTCATCAAGTGGGTGCGTCAGTGTACTGTGTGTGCTAGGTCAAAGGCTTCACATACTCCTGCTGCGGGGTTGCTTTGCCCTCTGGAGGTTCCTAGTGCGCCTTGGACGCATCTCACTATGGATTTTATTACTGATCTTCCTGTGTCTGAGGGTTTTACTGTCATCTGGGTGGTCGTGGACCGTTTTAGTAAGATGTGTCATTTGGTTCCATTCATTAAGTTGCCCTGCGCCAAGACACTCACTAAGGCATTTGTTAAGGAGATTGTCAAGCTCCATGGCGTTCCCACGGATATTGTTTCTGATAGAGGACCTCAGTTTGTGGCTCGCTTTTGGCGTGCTTTTTGTGACAGGTTGGGAGTTCATTTGTCATTTTCGTCTGGTTATCATCCTGAGTCTAATGGACAGACTGAAAGAAAGAACCAGGATGTTGAACAGTTTTTGCGTTGTTTTGTGGCAGACAATCAAGAGGTGTGGTCTGAGTTTCTGCCTCTCACAGAATTTGCTCTTAACAATCATACATCCTCCTCTGCTGGGTGTTCTCCTTTTTTTTGTTGTACTGGGAGACATCCGTCTTTTGGTTCGTTCTCCAAATTGGGGTCGGCGGTACCAGAGGAGGAGAATTTTTCCGGTGATTTGGAGAGAGTTTGGACTAATGTACGTTGAAACCTGCAAGAGGCTAACAAGAAGTCCAAGAAGTATTTTGACAGGAAACGTAAAGAGGTTTTGTTTACTGTGCGTGACATGGTTTGGTTGTCCTCGAAGAACCTGCGGTTGAGGATTCCCTCTAAAAAACTGGGTCCTAAGTTTGTGGGTCCATTTAAAGTGCTTCAGGCTGTTAACCCATCTGCTGTCAGGTTGGATGTCCCTACTTCCTGGAAGATTAATCCTGTATTTCATGTTTCCTTGTTGAAAAAGGCTGACATTTCTAATAGGGACGCCACTGTCACAGTTCCTCCTGTGGTGGAAGACGGCGAATATGAAATTTCTTGTATTTTGAATTCAAGATGGCATAGAGAGAAATTACAGTATCTTGTCTCCTGGAAGGGTTAGTCCTCTGGGATCTCTAGTACTTTTTGTCTGTTTGTCTTTTTGCTCTGCAACAACTTCTGTTAGGAGGTGTCCCATTTTTGTCCCAGTCCTTAGTTCTTTTAGGGACCCCTCCCTTTAATCTATAGGTCTCCGTTCAGACTAGCCGAGGACGAAGGCGGGTCTGTTCACAAGGAACAGGCAGCCCGCTACATCGTAGGGATTCAGCTTAGTCTTACTGTAGGGACAGCTTTCCCTATCTTTCCTTAGTTTATGTTGCAGATCATAACATCACAAACATGGCACAAAACTAAAGTAATTTCAAATGGCAACTTTAGGGCTTTAAGAAACACTAAAAGAAATCAAGATTAAAAATGTGGTACTCAGTAAGGGTAATTTTTTTCAGACCAAGCAGAGGGAAAAAATTATGGAATCACTCAATTCTGAGGAAAAAATTATGGAATCATGAAAAACAAACACAGAAAAGAACACTCCAATACATCACTAGTATTTTGTTGCACCAACTCTGGCTTTAATAACAGCTTGCAGTCTCTGAGGCATGGACTTAATGAGTGACAAACAGTACTCTTCATCAATCTGGCTCCAACTTTCTCTGATTGCTGCTGCCAGATCAGTTTTGCAGGTTGGAGCCTTGTCGTGACCATTTTCTTCAACTTCCACCAAAGATTTTCAATTGGTTTGAGATCCGGACTATTTGCAGGCCATGACATTGACCTTATGTGTCTTCTTTCAAGGGATGTTTTCACAGTTTTTGCTCTATGGCAGGATGCATTATCATCTTGAAAAATGAAGTCATCATCCCCAAACATCCTTTCAATTGATGGGATAAGAAAACTGTCCAAAATATTAATGTAAACTTGGGCACTTATTGCAGATGTAATGACAGCCATCTCCCCAGTGCCTTTACCTGACATGCAGCCCAATATCATCAATGACTGTGGAAATTTGCATGTCCTCTTCATGCAGTCATCTTTATAAATCTCATTGGAACGGCACCAAACAAAAGTTCCAGCATCATCACCTTGCCCAATGCAGATTCGCGATTCATCACTGAATATGACTTTCATCCAGTCATCCACAGTCCACCATTGCTTTTCCTTAGCCCATTGTAACCTTGTTTTTTTCTGTTTAGGTGTTAATGATGGCTTATGTTTAGCTTTTCTGTATGTAAATCCCATTTCCTTTAGGCGGTTTCTTACAGTTCGGTCACAGACATTGACTCCAGTTTCCTCCCATTCATTCCTCATTTGTTTTGTTGTGCATTTCCTGTTTTGGAGACATATTGCTTTAAGTTTCCGGTCTTGACGCTTTGTTGTCTTCTTTGGTCTACCAGTATGTTTGCCTTTAACAACCTTCCCATGTTGTTTGTATTTGGTCCAGATTTTAGACACAGCTAACTGTGAACAACCAACATCTTTTGCAACATTGCATGATGATTTACTTTCTTTTAAGAGTTTGATAATCCTCTCCTTTGTTTCAATTGACATTTCTCGTGTTGGAGCCATGATTCATGTCCGTCCACTTGGTGCAACAGCTCTCCAAGGTGTGATCACTCATTTTTAGATGCAGACTAACGAGCAGATCTAATTTATGCAGGTGTTAGTTTTGGAAATGAAAATTTACAGGGTGATTCCATAATTTTTTCCTCAGAATTGAGTGATTCCACAATTTTTTCCCACTGCTTGGTCTGAAAAAAATTACCCTTACTGAGTACCACATTTTTTATCTTGATTTTTTTAGTGTTTCTTAAAGCCCTAAAGTTGCCATTTGAAATGACTTTAGTTTTGTGCTATGTCTGTGATCTGCTTTTTTTCAACAACATTAAACAACTGAATGAACATCCTCCGAGCCCGGTGATTCCATAATTTTTGCCAGGGGTTGTATAAACACTTCATGTATTATATTCTTGCAAGTCTCTAAAGCAATTTTGTTGATGTCATTTGTATAGGTACTCAATATAAAATTAGTGGGGGACCGACTCCCAACACCCCACCAATCGGCTGTTATGACCTCTGGCAGCTTAAAGAGCAAAACATCACAACTTTATACATTGTTTAATGGCTGCTGCCAGATACTTCAGTTCATCTCCTCTTATTAATAAAAGCTGATCTAAAGTACACAGAAGTCTCCACTAAACAGTATTCGCAGCTGGCGCTTATATCCAGCCACTGCTGGAGGAGAAAACAGCTGATTGGTGGGGTGCCATGTGTTAGATCTTAACTGATCTTATAATGATGACCTATCTAAATCATAGGTCATCAATATAATGGTATCTGCACACATAAAGCATTTGTTGCAGGCATTTCCGCATCAAAAACTTGTCTCTTGGCAGGAAAAATGCTGTATAAAAGACGAGTGTTTTTCCTGCGTTTTTGATGCATTTTTTAAGGATTTTACTACCTATTCAGTAAATTGGGTGAAAAACCCTGCAAATTCGGTAAAACATTTGACATGATGCAGATATGAAACTGCTTCAAATCTGCAAGGAAAAAATAAGCAACATGTGCACGAGATTTCAGAAAACTCATTCAATTTGCAGGGAAAGTAAAATGCTGCATTTTTCATGGAAAAATTAAGCGGAAAAAATGAGGCACAAATGCGACGTGTGCACATACCCTAAACGTATTGGAATCCTACCCATACCCTAAATCCTTCTAAGAATATATAGATTTTTTAATTATAGATGCCCCGCTCTTCATCTATCAGCAGTTCCATTTACGTTCAACACATTATGAATACAGTGAGTGAAGTAAACCCGCTGAGTGGCTCAATTCAATAACTAAGCTAGTACCCTTCTCTGTCTATGTATCAACCAGCAGAGAGAAAGGGACTGGCTTAGCTACTAATATGAGTTAGTCTGCCAGCTCCCTCTATACACACATAACAATATGAAAGCATTCAATTCCATTTCTTTAAGAATTCTTCAGAATATAAAGTAATTGGTGTTTTGCTAATTCTTAAACCATATGGAATCAAAGATTTTACTAAATAGTTTTTCAAACCACCACAGCTTAGTTCCTTTTAGCAACAGTTTCTCCAAGCTCACCATATGGCCTTTCTTGGATAAATCCATTATTGACTCAGATGTTTTTTCTTGAAAAACCTCAGCCATTTGACAGTCTTTTCTGACAATTATCCGTTGGTTTTAGACTCAGGGCGCTGTACCTTGAATAACTGGATGGTGTATTTTTCATCATGAAACGCAGAATAGCTAATAGAACACTTTGGGACTTGAGGGTAGACTTGGGCCGTCAATGTAATGACCATTGCAGATTTTATTGAATACATCAACAGTAATAAGTTACATTTTGATTTCACTCATGAAATATCGGAAGAGAAAATTATTTTTTTTGGATTGTCTTTCTAAATCTAATATTCATATTGGTAGAAAAATACACATTTTAAGACATGAGTAGAGATAAGAAAACCTGAACTTTATAGTTTGGGGTTCGTACCAGACACTAGTCTGGTGCTCAAATCCAAATACGGCAGTGCAGCCGATCAACAAACTTTTCGACTGTGGGCACTTCCTCAGCCATCACAACCATGTCGAGTATTGGTATGGTTGTGATTGGCCGGCGCACCACGTGACCCAGCCTGTATAACCGCCGGAACACCGGTGACACCGCTATTGTGCTCTGACTAGAGTAGAGACAGTATGTGGCTCGAGTGAGGGACAGTGTTGGGTTCTGTGGTGGTACTCTGAAAATAGGCTCTGTGGGAGCAATAGGAAAACAGCCTTTGTGGGGGTACTCTGAAAACAGCCTCTGTGGGAGTACTCTGTAAAACAGTCTCTGTGGGGGTACTCTGCAATACAGCATCCTTGGGGGTACTCTGAAAACAACCTCTGTGGGGTACTCTAAAAACAGGCTGTGTGGGGGCACTCTGAAATACAGGCTGTGTAATATTCTGCAGGCCACTCTCGCTCTGTATACAGGCCTTGTAATATTCTGCACTTTTTGGGCATCCAAAGAATGAGGAGAGCATCAAATAAAGTGGATGGCTGAGAATGCTTCCAGTTCCTTCGCTTTCTCTTCCACCTGGTCCCCTGCTTTCAGTGTTTACACCTGCGGCCCATGGTCATCTGTCTTCCATCTCACACCCTTGCAAATCAGTCAAGCAGTCTGAGCCCCAAGTCATGCAGCAGTCACGTCTGCTTTTTGATAACTTCATTGGCTGTGGTTCTCAGGGCCATCCACCTGGCCCTGCCCCAGAAATGGAAGAGATTGAGTGCACTGATGCCCAATCGCTTGTTCAGTTTGAGGATGAGTACATGGGAGGGCTAGCGTACATGGTCAGTGGATCACCACAGCACATCTCTGATGATGACGAAACACAGGTGCCAACTGCTGCAGCTTTTTGCGGTGTACAGACCATTAAGGAGGGCACGAGTGAGTGAGTAGAATATGATGCAGGGGATGATGAGATCCTAAAACCCACATGAAGTCAAAGCCATCCAAGTGACGACGGCAGTTTGGAGGAAGAGGCGGTGGTCACACTGCCCCTACTGCACAGCAAAAGAGGGAGCAGGATGCAAAAGTACAGCGGCCAGCCCCTAGAAAGTATGTCATCTGCTACTGCCCACCATGCCAACGAACTGGGCACACCAAAGCCAGCTCAAAGGAGTTCCCTGGTGAGGCATTTCTTCAGGCAATGTGCGGATGACGAGACACTGGTGGTCTGCACGCTGTGCCGTCAGAGCCTGAAGCGAGACGTAAATGTTCTTAACCTAAGCACCACCTGCATGACGAGGCATCTGAATACAAAGCACGAGCTGCAGTGGAGTACACACCTAAAAAACAGGAAAGATATGAGGCTCCTCCTGCTCCCCTCCTCTGCTGCTGTCTCGGCCTATTCCTCCTGCTCCTGAGCAACAGGGCTACCTGGCTCCCTATAAAGAGAGGATGAGACAGCACCACCAGCAGTGTCACTGAGCATCTCCACACTGTCCCATAGAAGCATTCAGCTGTCCATCCCCCAAACACTGGAGAGAAAGAGGAAGTACCCCCCTATCCACCAATGAGCCATGGTCCTGAATGGCTGCATTTCAAAATTCATGGTCTTCAAAATGCTGCCATTCCGGCTGGTGGAGATGAACACTTTTAAACGACTTATGACGGTGGCTGTCCCAGAGTATGCAGTTCCCAGCCACCACTACTTTTCCAGGCAGGCCATCACTACCATGCACAAACATGATGCTGACAAAACCAGGTGTGCACTGCACAACGCCACGAGTGGCAAGTCCACATAACCATCAATAAGTGGACCAGTAAGCACGGTCAGGGTGTTACATCTCCCTAACTGCCCACTTGGTAAATGTAGTGGCGGCTGGGCCTGAGGCAAAAAGAGTTTTGGCGCATGTACTACCACCACCAAGGATTGCTGGATGTTGGAGCTGTGGACGGGAATCAAACAACAGAACTATGAGTGGCTGGTGCCGCTGAACCTCAAGCCCGGTCTGGTGGTGTGCAATAATGGGCAAAACCTCATAACAGCTCTAGGCCTAGTTGGTTTGATGCACATCCCTTGGCTGGTGCAAGTGCTGAATTTGGTGGTGCAGAGCTTCCTGAAAAATGACCCTGAGATGTCAGTGCTGCTGCAGAAAGTGTGGACCAATCTGTGCGCGCTTTCGCCTTTCTCACCTATCTGCGCTGCAGCGTCACTTCTGCCTTGCCGCCCACCTCCTCATATGCAACGTACTCACAAGGTGGTACTCCAACTTGCATATACTGGAGAGACTGTGCGAGCAGCAGCAGGCGATAGTGGAGTTTCAACTGCAGCATGCACAGGTGAGTCGCTCTGCGGAATAACACCATTTCACCACCAACGAGTGGGCCTCCATGCGAGACGTGTGTGCCGTGTTGCGCTGCTTCGAGTACTCCACAAACATGGCCAGCGCTGATGATGCGATCATCAGCGTTACTATCCCACTTGTATGCCTCAGTGAAAAAACACTTCAGGTAATGATGGATGAGGTGGTGGCACAGGAGGAAGAGGAACAGGAATCATTCACATCATTATCAGGCAAGCCATCCACACATGGCTCGGCGGGTGGGTTCCTGTACCAACAGTGACAATGTACACAACTGTCCAGCCAGGGGACAGTTTTGGAGGATGAGGAGGAGGAACCGTGTTCACAGCAGGGTGGCACTCAAAGCAGCTCATGGGCATCACTGGAACGTTACTGGGGAGATACAGAGGACACAGACGATACATCTCCCATCGAGGACAGCTTGTCATTCCCTCTGGGCAGCCTGGCACACATGAACCAATACATGCTGCTGCTGTGCCTGCACAACGACTGCCGAGTTGCCCATACCAGTGCTGATTACTGGTTGGTCACCCTGCTGGATCCTCGCTACAAGGACAACGTGCCATCCTTACTTTTTTCACTTGAGTGTGATCATACAATGCGGGAATACAAGCACACGCTGGTAGATGCGCTACTGACGGCATCCTCACAAGACAGCGGTGGCTCAGTGGAAGCACAAGGCAGTGGATGAGGAGGAAGTCACCAATGCAGCTGGTGCACCAGCACCACCTCGGAATAGAGGGTTAGCCTAGCTAAAATGTGGAAAATCTTCCTGAGCACGCCACAATATCCAGCACCACCATCTGATATGGTCTGTATAAGCAGGAGGCAGTGTTTCAACAACATGGTGGAAGAGTATGTGTCCACCTGTCTCCACGTACTGAGTGATGGGTCTGACCATTTTACTTCTGGGTCTCCAAACTGGACATATGGCATGAGCTTGCCCTTTCCACCTTGGAGGTGCTGGCCTGCCCTGAGGCAAGTGACTCGCCCAGGGGGGATATAGGGGACTCGGTACCCGGGCCTTTACCTTCTTTGTAGGATGTCACGGCAGTCGGCTTCCGGGCCCGTCCTCTGGGGTCACTCTTTAAAAGCGGTTTTTTGGTAACAGTTTGTCTCGTGACGCCACCTGTGGTTCCCGGTAATGAATACCGGCGCTGCTGCAGACCTCCAGGGGTGATGGGATGGCAGCTGGGATGTTTCTGCTCCCCACAGGTGAAGCGGGCCCCCGGGGCAGGGTAGTTGCAGATGGTAATGCTGGGCGTTGTAGTGCAGGCGCGGTAGTGTGATGGAAATAACTGACAGAGACAGTGGAGTGCAGTCATCCGAGTTTACTCACAGTTGTTTTTAGGTTCCTCGGGTACACTGTCCAGGTGTCAGACTCCCACATCACACTGCGTTTGCCAGGCAGGGATTCAGCACTCCTTCAGGTAGATTAGAAGCACTTAACGGGACCCCCTTTCTTATGTTCCTTCCTTGACCGACTTCACGAGCTGGGTCTTCTCCCTCCTGCCCTGCGCTCCCCACACACAGTCCCGATCGGGTGCTCTGAAGTCCCTTCTGGGTAACCTGGAGTTCCCGGACCTACTTGATGCCCTTGACGGCGACTAGGGTGAAGCTGTGGCAACTGCACCATGGAAGTGCAGAAGCCTCCGGTTTTTCCAGCTGAGACCTGGAGTAACATGGCAGGTCCAGGGACCAGTTCCCTTCCTGCTGCCTGATCCCTCTGACTCTCGGCAGATTCGGGCGTACGGGTGCCGTCCTGCACTCACTGTACCCCCTGGGATCCCTTCTTTTCCCGGAGCATTCCTCCCTTGCTCCCACTCCTCTCTTTGGGCCTCTCTCACTAGGCCCACAATGGAGCAGAGCTCCTGAAGAGACTCTGCTCCCCTCCTCTCCTTAATACTCACTGACTGAACGACTACCTCACTAAGATGGCTTCCCTTTTTATATATATTCTCTAAGTGCTCCCCTGTCCTACGTCCTCCACCCACACCCTCTACTGGTTCCCCCTCACTTTGGTTCCCCCCACTCCAGCCAGTTACAGGGCAGCAGAAAAAGTCCATAATGCCCTTCCAGCCGGCCTGGAGTAGTGTAGTGTTGAGTGCAGGTGTTGGGGTCCCGGGCAGTACTTTCTCCTTACCTGAGAGGAGATGCCACACCTCTGGGTGAGGTGCAGTACCCCTGTAGCGACTGAACCCTCAGGGGCACCACACAAGTGTACTGTTGTAACGTGTGTTTAGCATGGCAGGGGCTGTGATCCCAGACTGGCACATCCGCCTGTCCAGAGCCAATGTGGCCAAGCTGACATACATTAAAATTAACCAGGTGTGGATTCCACAGGACTTGTCCATACCTTTGGCTGAATGGAGAAGTATACCAGCCGCACCCAGCCATTGGTATACAACACCGCAATTTGTTCATTCTGTTTGCCATTCCCAATGTTTTGGGGACTCCCCAAATTAAAAACAAAACACAAAAACAGTGTTGGCTACCTCCTCTTCCAACTACACTGCCACATCCACCTCCACCTCCATTTGGACCTCTGCCTCCTGGTTCAAGTTTATTATCTTTTATTTTTTCTATGTTGTTTTAAGTCATTTCCCTATCCACATATGTTTGCAGGGCAATTTTCCTGATCTTACCCCCTTTTTGCTTCCTTTTTCAGCCCCCTAGCCCTTACTACAACCATTTCACAGCACAAAATTTTGGGTCCCCATTGACTTCTATGGGGTTCGGGTTCAAATTCGGATAGAGTTCTGGTACCTGAACCAAACATTGGACTACAGTTCAGTTGAACTCGAAGAGCACGAAAATCCACAAGTCTGCTTATCCCTAGACATGAGTTATTGAAAACATAATTAAACGAGATTTAAAAGTAATTACCAGAAAGAGTGTTGAAAAAATAGTCTCACCAAGTGTAAATCAAAGTAAAAATTCTGTGAATACTTGGCTTAAAAGGTTGTTATGAGTGTGGCCATAAAACGTGTATATTATTATGGAACTGGACTCAAATAGTAATCTAATAATAGCAAACACAATCTAATTAGAGCCGGCATGTATCTATATGTATGTGCTCCATGTATGCATGCGTCTGTATGTAGGTGCTCTGTATACATGTATCTGTATGTACGTATGCGCTCTGTGTATATGTGTATCTGTATGCATGTGTTCTATGAATATGTGTGTGTGCTATGTGTATATATATGTGTGTGTGTAACATGCAGTTTGTATATATGTGTGTGTCACATGCTGTGCGTGTTTAGCATCCATATTTACAAATACCGGTAGCACAGTCAGGAGTCGATTGGTGTAAACATCAACAATCGCCCAATGAACAAGCAAAATGCTGCCTATTCATCAGGTGATTGAATCATTTATGCCGGTGTAACAGGCCAAATTAACCCACCGTCCAGATTAAACCCAGTTATAGTTTGGCCCAGGCCAAGTATACCCTGAGGGATAAACTCCCCTAGGCAAAACTATACCCAGAAGTGTAAAATAGCCTTAACCAAACTATACCCCTCCAGGCTACAATATACCCCTCTATTTTATGAGCCCTTGTAAATGAGATAGATTTTAGATGTCATTTTTTACCCCTCCAGGCTACAATATACCCCTCTATTTTCTATTTAATGGGCCCTTGTAAATGAGATGATAGATTTTAGATGCCATTTTTTAGTAACTTAAAACTGACTTACACGTAGTGGGAAGATATTTATGTTGTTAATCACATGATGACGATTGATCTTACCATGCAATGTGACTGGGAAGTCTTAACATCTGAGATGTGGAAGTCTAATATTTTTGTTGATAGAAGTTTTTCTGGTTCAAGTAATAAAAGTCTATGTGTTTAGAACTTTAAGATTTAAGTCACTTATCTTATCACATAACTTACCTGACAAACCCGAACCCCCATTAAGATGTTAAAAAATTAAGTAATTCTTGTGTATGTCACTCAACCCTGCTGATATCAAGGGGGATAGAATCTGGCATGAGGTATGAATTGGCCTAGGCCATAATACACCCACGGTATAATCAAGCCTAGGTCGCTCTAACCCTGGGTATAGTCTGGACTCGGGGTATACTATGGCCTATACACCGGAATAAAAATCATAGTTCTCAGCAGCACATCACCTGTTGTAAACTGCAGATATGCTGCTGATAACATGATCCTGTATGGGGACAGGTTGATCTATTAGTGATCGTTCTGTGCCCATCATTCTTCCTCAATCGGTGTAAAGAGGCCAGGAAACAAGCGCCAAACGACTTCAATTGTCGATCATGCTCGTTTAACGCCTGATCTCAGCACATGTAAGTGCAATGTAAATATTTCTGTGTAATGGTGCAATATGTTAGCATTTTGGGCTCCACTTTGTCTCAAACTGGTCCTGAATCTGATATTAATTGTAATTCTTCACATGTCCTTTATCTTATCACGTGTGCAATGTAATGTCCAATATGTAGGCTGTACAACCCGCCCGCTAAAGGTACGCATGCGTCAGCACCTTTCAGATAGTGCTAGCAATATGGCCACTAATTTTAGACATTTTGTACAACAACATAATGGCAACACCACTGACTTTTCGTTGTGTTGGAATTTACAGACTGACGACACCATGCTGTGGAAGGGATCGTGGGATATTACTACGAAGCCGTGAAGAATTTTGGATCTTCACTTTAAATACTAGATACCCGGCAGGATTCAATCTTAGGTACAAGTTAATATACTAGTACTAACATTCATTATACAAAAGTTTTCATGCAAAATGTTTTTTTTTTGAAGATTTTTTTAATTTTCTTGTGTATTATTATGGAATTATGTTAGGGCTCACCTTGAGAGGCAGATCCTCTAAGCCCAGGTCTGAGCGGGCATACGGATCCTAGGCATTGATGCAGCAGAAAGGCATGGATGGAGCGAAGACTTGAATCACTGGAGGCCGCAGGCAGACAGGACTCAAGAAAACGGGTATGGAGCACAGTAAAACAAACCGAACCAAGAGTCTTAATACCAAGACATAGGTGTTTGTCATAGAGGGCCTTATATAGGCCTGGGCAGATGATCACGTGGGAGCATGCCGGGCCACTTGTAAAACCCGGTGAGAAGCACAGCCAAGGGCAGCGGCCATAGGGGAAGGTGATAAAACAAGGTAATATTGCATGTAAAGAACACTAATCCTGCTTTTATATATTTCCACGTGTATGCTATTATAGCAATGCTCTTCTGTGATTGGATCGATTTCTGGGAAGAGGAACTAAGTGGTATATAAATAAATCCATTGGGTTTAGCTGTTTATGGGAGCCATGACTAAGAACAAGCTGTTCAAAACACGTTGGTATATTTAGTGGATGCTGTGTATGAACACAGTGATATAGTAAAGATCGAGAATATAATCATCAGATTGTGCGCTGGACCGAAATTCACAAGTTTTTGGATTCCTAAGCTGACTCAATTGGATGGGTCCATGCACCGACAGAAGGGAGACCAATTTGCAGTTTCAGATGCTGTGAGCCGGTGTGTCCTATATATTTGGTAAGAATACATGATACAATAAGCCCTACTGTAACATGTGTTAGCAGTAACAGAGGAAGAGGACAATAAAAAAGTGAAGAAAAAAAAAGGTTTGTCATAGAGGCCAATACTGGCTGTGACCTCAGGGGGTTAATATTGAGCAGAATTAAGTTCAGCCTATTGTTTCGGTCCTTGACAACAGTCATATTCTCTTAAGTTGCCCCATTGGCAAATTAATTGCCTACCCCAGCACTATACCCCATTCTCCCATCCACTTTTGCAACTTACTCTCCGGGTTCTCCAGATTCTATAAATTGCATTGCTCTGCATATTTTATCACCACTGATACCCAGTGCGTGAAGTTTAGCCAGTCTAGATTTTCCACTTGGAAAAAGACACCCAAAAACCTACCATGTAATGAATAAGGTGCACACTGAGAAAAGAAAATGTGCACAGAGGTATAAACGTGTAAGAAAATAACTGCATAAATGTTACACAGACAAAATAATGTAGTAAAAGGTGCAAACTTGGAAAAACGAATATCACTTATAGAGTTCATAAACTCCTATATTAAAAAAGTTCATATAATTCTTTATTAGTCAAAGCAT
This sequence comes from Phyllobates terribilis, assembly GCF_046119375.1. NCBI lineage: Eukaryota > Metazoa > Chordata > Amphibia > Anura > Dendrobatidae > Phyllobates > Phyllobates terribilis. The sequence goes on from NW_027362768.1 coordinate 21,812,823, forward strand.
GATAAAAACAAAGGCATAATGTATGATAAGACAGGATCCACAAGGACCAATGGAAGGACATGTAAAAAAACTTTTTTAACAAAAGATCAATTATCAGATTGGAAGATTGCACCAAGTATGGGTATGAATACATAACAAAGGGGGCCATGCCCGAGAGTAATAAATAATACATAAGTAAATAGTGCGGTGCTATCTACTATATAATCGGCTTATCCCGTCCGTCTGTCCGTCCAGGAAATCCCGCGTCGCTGATTGGTCCGGCTGCGGCCAATCAGGGACGTGGGATTTCAGAACAAGTCGGGAGATAGCAGGGCTGACTCCGCCCATGTGGTCATGTGACTCACCAACTGCCCATGACGTACTGAACATGTTGTCAGTCACAGTGTGTGATGTACTTCTGTGACGTTTAATGAATACGTTCTGTCAGTCACAGTGCGACATAGTTCAGTCACGTTTACTAAACACGGTCAGTCACAGTGTGACGTACTTCTGTCACGTTCAGTGAACACCTTCTGTCAGTCACAGTGTGACGTACTTCTGTCACATTTCATTCACCGTAGTACGCAGAACAGGAGACCCCCGGCTGCAGCCGCAAATAGTCGTGATGTAAGCGGAAGCAAGAGCCGGCTGCAGCCGGGGGAATTACGTGCTGGCTGTGCGTGGTCAGCGATGTTGTCACAAGCAGTATTGACAACATGACGTAATTACAAAATTCATTAGGGGCCCCGGGGGGATACATTGGGGGGTTAATTTAAAGTAGTGCACAACCCATTTAAACACTACTTCGCTGATTAGTCGCGCCCGGTCGGCCGCATACATATTCTAGAATACCCGATGCGTTAAAATTGGGCCACCATCTAGTATTAAAATATCAAAAGGGGGCACCGTGCATGTGTCTACATAAATCTATTTATCATATAAAAGATGGTGACATATAAGGCGCATAGTCACAAGGCCCAATCTAGGTTGTGCTTAATTCCATACCATATGAGCAGTCCTGGGTCCAGTGATGGGGTCAACACCATGATATTCCTCTGACTGCAGACTTATCGATTTGGACCGGACAACCGCTTAAAAGGGGGTTGTGGCTGCAGGTAGCCATATCATGACTAGGTGCGATGCGCACACTGTCACGATTCTCCTGGATTCCCTATGCAAATGGGCGGTCATATGGCTGCAACATATGGCTGCATGTATGCAATGTGCATACTTACTATCAATGTGCCATTAGACTAACCTGGTTGTTCTCAATAGGAAAGAATTGAGAAAAGATGGATGAAACTAGTCGGCAAGTGACTATGCAAATTGCCCACCGCAGAGGGAATACGGAATTGTGACAGTGTCGGCAGACTTCACATAGAGTGACTGCAGACTTTTCATTTTAATCTAGAAAACTCCTTTAATGAAGGATTCATCAAGTATAGAAAATGACGAGAAGACCTGTATGCGAAGGCATTTTTTTTACTGTTTACAGTGTTTACCAATCGGGTTAATTAATTTTATATTTTGATAGACTGGACTTTTCTGGACGCGGCGATACCACATAGAGAGGGTGAAATAAATATTTAACACGTCACTAATTTTCTAAGTAAATATATTTCAAAAGGTGCTATTGACATGCAATTCTCACCAGGTGTTGGTAACAACCCATCCAATCCACACAGGCAAAGAAATCAAACCATAGATGTCCATAAATTATGTGTAATAATGAGAAATGACACAGTAAAAAAGTATTGAACACACTTACTGAAAAGTATTTAATACGTCATACAAAAGTCTGATGGTGATGACAGCTTCGAGATGTGTCCTGTATGGAGAAACTAGTTGCCTCTATTGCTCAGGTGTGATTTTGGCCCATTCTTTCACACAAACACTCTTCAAATACTGAAGGCTTCGTGGGCTCCTTCTATGAACTCTGAACTTTAATTCCTTCCTTAAATTTTCTATATATTAGAATATTTATTTAGAAAATTGGTGACGTGTTCAATACTTATTTCACCTCCTGTTTGATCTTTATTTAAAATAGCTGAAAAGGGGGGTTATTTGAACTTTTATGATTTTTTTTCATATATTTAAAACTTTTTTTTACTTTTTACTGTATTTATTAGTCCCTTTTGGGGATTAGAACCTGCGATCATCTGATCACTTGTGCTATATACGGCAATACCACCGTATTACTGCATATAGTCTCCTTTGAAGCCTGGCCACAGACTGGATATCAAAGGACCTCTGTGATGACATACATGGAGGTCTTCAACAGACTCCCAGCTGTCATAGCAACTCATCGGCGCCTCATGATCGCATCATAGGGGCACTGACTGGCGCATAGAATGACGCCCACACCGTTAATGCTTGTGTCAGAGATTAACTTTAAATTTTAAATAAAATGAAGTCATAAGTGGAGCTCTGCTCCACCCGCGACTGTTAGAGGCAGGTCCTGGCACGGAGTCACAGCCATTATCCGCCAGGTATGGATTGGTCCTGCTCCATACACCCGCTACCGACTTGCGCCATACATGTACTGCGGCCGTTGGTAAGGGGTTAATATCAGTGCTTATGAAGTCTAATTATTTATAGGCAATCTGCAGTAAGTTTCCTGAATAGTTTATGTGCACTCGATTACCATGGACTGTCGGATAAATATGTATCTGTGCTTCACATGGAAATCATGATGGGCACGTCTAATTTTCATGAATAATGGATGTCGTACTTCTCTTTTAATCCTTCCTCCAACAGCAGGGTCTGCCAAGCATTGCAGAGCGGCGTATCCCAGGCCTTGACCAGCATATACACAGTGAACTGTTTGTTGTGTACTCTGGATTCGCCCCTGGGATTTCAATGTCTTGCAACATTTTTCCCTTCTATGACTGACGTTAAATCGCCACCAGATCTTCCCGCGAACAACAAGGCTTTCTATAGAACTGACTCTACAACTCCCGGCGTGGCTTCATTTCAGATTTGCTAAGACCTGCCACATCAAATTAGCCTCCCATTCCCTTCATGCCAGTAAATAATCCTGCCTGGTTATGGCCTCGTCATCACTCTGATTAAGAAGACACTACAATCCCAACCACATCTGCAGCGCCATTAATGACCATGGGATCATGGCTGGTAATACACATAAATACTCTTACACCTCTCCAGGCATAACATCATATTTCTCGATCAGCTATGAATACCTGCATTAATAACTTCATATTTCACAGGAAGTATACAAACATTTCATATTTTTATTACATATTAATAACTTGATCCGCAGAGAAAACAGGAAGTGGCGTTTCTAATGTTTGTCACCTAGGCTTGGAAAATGAAATCATGACTTAATGAGCTCAGGATCCAGGTAGACAGAAACCCTGATTATCCAAGGAAACGCGTGAAATGTGAAAAGAAATTAAGGGGGATTAAGTGGCAGCTTTCGCCAAGTGGAAAGATGAAAATATATAGCTGCCCAATATATTTCCCAGTTTTTTCCAAAACTCCGCAGTGATGCACAAGCCTCTTAGAAGCCATTATATAAGGTATATGAGGGGGTAGAGATCAGATGGATTCTAGCACTATTATGGAGGCACTGTGGCTTCCACATTATCATTGCAAGGATTAAGAGGTATGTGCATGAGACATTAAAAACTGTGGAAATAAAATTCCAGCAGCAACCATTCAACTTTTACAATATTAAAAGTGGGACCTTTTATGCATCATGCACAGCGCGCCGCAGCAAGTTTTTGGCCCTTAAACACCATCCCCAATAGGCACAGCTATTTCAGTTCTTTCTAAACGGGCAGGAGGAGATGTCAGAGGCGGCATGGAAGTAGTGAGGGACACTCAGCAGACCGCCCGGGACACCAGGGCGTAGACCCAACTCAAGGACTATCCCGCTCTATCCAGGATGGGTGGGATCTATGGATTTATTTTCTTTATTCATTCAGCCAGAACTTTTTCATTTTTACCTAAGCTTCACTATAGGAGGTCTTGCTTTCTTAAGCCTGAAAGGTCATGTTCAGACATACCTTAAATGTAATTTTTTTCTGCTGCTTTTTATCGACATGTTTGCTGCAAGTGTCCGCACCAAATTATGCAATAAAAAATAATCTCTGGCTATTGCATTCGTCTTGCATTATTTATGCGTTTTCCGTGCAAAATTAAAGTAACGTTTTTAATGCATTTTGTTATGGTACAGGAAAGTTTTGATTTTGCACTTGAAAAAGCACTTTTTAAATGCTTTTTAAACTATGTTTTTTTTCAGGCTACCCATAGAAGTCTATAGAGAAAAAAAATGCACCACCACTGCACAGTTTGCCAACATCTTTAGATGCACAGTGGGCAGGAATTTTCATAAAACCACATCTACTTAGCCGAGATAGTTATATGCAGCAGAATTTCGGTGCAACAAAACAGCATTTACGCTACATGTGAACACAGCCTAACTGTCCAATCAATGAGGCTGTGATTTCATTAAAACTCCTACCCACTGTGCGTCAAAAAAAAGAAAAAAGGAAAAAAAAATGACTGTCTTCTGGACATCTGTCAAGTCTGCAGTCTTCCCCATGATTGTGGAGCTTACTGAAACAGACTAAGGGACATTTTTAAACGCTTAGGAAGCCTTTGAATGTGTTTTTTGTTAATTATTCTAATTAACGGAGATAGTGACTTTTATGTTTTCATTGGCTGTAAGCCATAATCATCAACATTAACAGAAATAAACACTTGAAATAGATCACTCTGTTTGTAATGACTCTATATAATATATGGGTTTCACTTTTTGTATTGAAGAACTGAAATAAATTAACTTTTTGATGAGATTCTAATTTAGTGAGATGCATCTGTATATGAAACGGTTGTATTCCTGCCTTTGAACACATCTTTCTCCGCACTTGATGGATGATTTAATCAGCCATCAAGTGCGTTTAAATAACCTGTTAAATCCAGCTGTCAATCACTGACAGCGGGATTTAACATGCGCCGGCCAGAAACGCTTCATGAATCCCGCCCATCGGCGCCCTTATCACGTGATAGCAAGGCACCGATGGGTTGTCATGACAGCAGTGCCTATCATAGTGAATCTCCTGTGAAAGCCGGCCTGTGAAGCCCTGCTATGTACAGCACAAGCAATCGGATGACTGCAGCTTCATGTCTCCCAATGGGGCTATTAAAGTCAGTAAAAAGTAAATAAAAGAAAAAAACAAAAGTACAAACACCCCCCTCTTGCCCCATTGAAAATAAAACAATTAAAAAAAACACATATTTGGTATCGCTGCATTCAGAAATGTCTGATGTAATAAAAATATAAAAACAATTAATCTGATTGGTAAACGGCGTAATGAAAAAAAAATGAAAACGCCAGAATTACGTTTTTTTGGCAGCCACAACATTGAAAGAAAATGCAATAAAAGGTGATCAAAATATCATATCTACCCCAAAATGGTATCAATAAATACGTCAGCTCAGGGTGCAAAAAATAAGCACTCACCCGGCCCCAGATCCCAAAAAATGGAAATGCTATGGGTCTCGGAAAATGGCAACATAAGTGAAATTTTTTTTTCTTACAAATTTTTGAACATTTTTTCACCACTTAAATAATAAAAAAAAACCTCTACATGTTTGGCAGCTGCAAACTCGTACTGACCTGGAGAATCATACTGCCAGATCAGTTTTACCATATACACTGTGTGCAGAATTATTAGGTAAATGAGTATTTTGATCACATGATACTTTTTATACATGTTGTCCTACTCCAAGTTGCATAGGCTTGAGAGCCAACTACCAATTAAGTAAATCTGGTGATGTGCATCTCTGTAATGAGGAGGGGTGTTGACTAATGACATCAACACCCTATATAAGGTGTGCTTAATTATTAGGCAACTTCCTTTGCTTTGGCAAAATGGGTCAGAAGAGAGATTTGACGGGCTCTGAAAAGTCCAAAATTGTGAGATGTCTTGCAGAGGGATGCAGCAGTCTTGAAATTTCCAAACTTTTGAAGCGTGATCACCGAACAATCAAGCGTTTCATGGCAAATAGCCAACAGGGTCGCAAGAAGTGTGTTGGCCAAAAAAGGCGCAAAATAACTGCCCATGAATTGAGGAAAATCAAGCGTGAAGCTGCCAAGATGCCATTCGCCACCAGTTCTGCCATATTTCAGAGCTGCAACGTTACTGGAGTATCAAAAAGCACAAGGTGTGCGATACTCAGGGACATGGCCAAGGTAAGGAAGGCTGAAAAACGACCACCTTTGAACAAGAAACATAAGATAAAACGTCAAGAATGGGCCAAGAAATATCTTAAGACTGATTTTTCAAAGGTTTTATGAACTGATGAAATGAGAGTGACTCTTGATGGGCCAGATGGATGGGCCAGATGGATGGGCCAGAGGCTGGATCAGTAAAGCACAGAGAGCTCCACTCCGACTCAGACGCCAGCAAGGTGGAGGTGGGGTACTGGTATGGGCTGGTATCATCAAAGATGAACTTGTGGGACATTTTCGGGTTGAGGATGGAGTGAAGCTCAACTCCCAGACCTACTGCCAGTTTCTGGAAGACAACTTCTTCAAGCACTGGTACAGGAAGAAGTTGGTCTCGTTCAAGAAAAACATGATTTTCATGCAGGACAATGCTCCATCACATGCATCCAACTACTCCACAGCGTGGCTGGCCAGTAAAGGTCTAAAAGAAGACAAAATAATGATATGGCCCTCTTGTTCACCTGATCTGAACCCCATAGAGAACTTGTGGTCCATCATAAAATGTGAGATCTACAGGGAGGGAAAACAGTACACCTCTCGGAACAGTGTCTGGGAGGCTGTGGTGGCTGCTGCACGCAATGTTGATCAAAAACAGATCAAGCAACTGACAGAATCTATGGATGGAAGGCTGTTGAGTGTCATCATAAAGAAAGGTGGCTATATTGATCACTAATTTTTTTGGTTTTTGTTTTTGCATGTCAGAAATGTTTATTTCTAAATTTTGTGCACTGATATTGGTTTACCTGGTGAAAATAAACAAGTGAGATGGGATTATATTTGGTTTTTATTAAGTTGCCTAATAATTCTGCACAGTAATATTTACCTGCACAAACAGATATCCTCCTAAGATAGCCAAATCTAAAAAAAACCCACTCCAACTTCCAAAAATATTAAGCTTGGATATTTATGAGTCTTTTGGGTTGATTGAGAACATAGTTGTTGATCAATGATAAAAATAATCCTCTAAAATACAACTTGCCTAATAACTCTGCATGCATTGTAGTAAACATGGTAAATAAAAAAAAAACATAAAACATTTGTGGAATTACACTTTTTTTTTGCAATTTCACGGCACTTGGATTTTTGTTCCCATTTTCCAGTACACTATATGGTATAATCAATGGTGTCATTCAAAAGTACGACTCGTCCCGCAAAAAACAAGCCCTCATACGGCTATGTTAATGGAAAAATAAAAAACATTATGGAAAACACAAAAGCACAAAAATGGAAAAATCTCAAGGTCATGAAGGGGTTAAAGAGAACCTGATTAGGATTGGCAGGTCTCTGCCTATACACTCACATAGGCAGAGACCTATCAATCCAGGGCAGCGGGTGGGGAGAAGCCGCCAAGGACCTGCCTGTCCGACTAGTCTCTAGCACGCTGTGTCCTCACTGCAGCATTTCAGCGTCAAACATATATAACTGAGAGCATACAGCCGGTGCCTGATACATGCTGCCCGTGGATTGTGCAGCATGTATCAGCTGTCAGGTTCACTTCAAGCGCAGAATCAAAGCTTTACTGTACTATAAAAAAGCAATAAAAATTCTGCTTTACATCTGCACTAAAATGCATCACATAAAGGGAAAATGCATAAAAAACTGCAGCAAAAACTCAATAATCAGAGAAGATTGCTTGTGTGGTGTGGACACCTGCAGAAAATGTGGAGATAAAAAGCAGCAACAGAAAGGCAGCATTTATGCTACACGTGTGAACATGGCCTCAGCATTCCATTTGTTATGAGTTTAATGTAGAAAAAATTAATCACGCCAATTTTTTATGCCATTTACTGATCCCTGTAAATAATCTGTTCACTGTTATAATCTTATCACCATTATCAATTAATATCACCGTAAATAATCTGTTGACTGTATTAAATGGGTAACTTGTTACAATTATAAAGATACCAAATATTTCTATAGTAACACAAAAGGGGCAATAATCACATACCAACTATGTCTGTTATTTTCAGATTTGTGATATTTATCTATTTTAAAGGGGATTAAAAGTGTCATTATTGTAATTGTTTTTCATTAGTTTTCAGTCATTTTATAGGGAGAAAAAAATCTCTGACTTTAGCTTTATCTCTAATATAGAGATATATAGAATACACTGGTATACAGAGATGTATCTCTATGTACCAGTGCAAGCGGATTGTAAGAAAGCAGGATACAATGCACATTCAAGTACATTGAATTTTCCTACACTTGACAGTGTAACCTGTGGCCTATTGCTTTTGCTGCTGCCTCCAATGCTACAGGTTGGGAGTTTAACTCTCAGTGAAGACCTGCATTTAAGAAAAAAGGAGAATGAGTTAATTAGATAAGTGTTAAGTATAAACAGTATAGAGAGTTACCCTTTCCCCGTCCCCCCAATAAAAAGCCGTGACTAGCAGGATAATGGCAGGAATTTTTATTTCCCGTTTCCACTGTGATCTTCCTCTCACGTGGGTCGCCACGTAGCCATAGTCTAAGAGAGCTGCAGTGAAAGCGGTTTTGATGTACTTGCACATAGGTTATTATTGGTCAGTATACTATCGGTTGTGCACACTAATGATTAATAAAAATATGACTGTCTGAACAAGGCTTTAGTGGGAAAAGGCTATAAAGGTTTGGATGGAACATTACTCTAATTAGATAGTACATGAAAACATTCCTGTCTATAACAACAAACTTAAAGGAACCTGTTATGTAAAAAAAAACACTATTAACTGGAAGATATGGGGTTAATCTGCAGGTTAATAGCGTTCGGAAGCCCTGTGGGAAGAGGTTGAGAGCGCGACTGCTGGGAGGAAATAAACGTAATTACATCTGGCAGCCTCCGGCTTTCAGTCATAGGGTGCAGCTTCAGTCACCGCTCAGTACATAGTGAGTGACAGCTGTAACAGCGCCCCAGCACTGACTGACAGCCAGCTCCACAGTGTGATAGTACAAAGCCGTCTGTCAGCATTGTAACAGCTGTCACTCACTATGTACTGAGCGGTGACTGAAGCAGTGCCAGCCGCAACTCTGTGACTGAAAGCCGGAGGCTGCTGGGAGGAATAAAGTTAATCTCCTCCCGGTAGCTAAGTTATCAAGACAGCGTCCACATGGCTTTAGAATGCTATTAACCTATAGATTAACCCCATATCTTCAGGTTAATAGCTTTTTTTTTTGCCACAACAAGTTCCCTTTAAAATTGGTGTGGAATTGAAGCACAGGGTAAAAAAATAGTGTATACATTTTAGATGTACATTGTTTAGAAAACCACAGCACCCATTCAAAATCCCATAAACTGTAGTGAACTTCTGAGAGCCTCACAAACAAGGACCATGAACCAGTGGTAGAAAATCATTTAAAAGACATGCACAAAAAACACAAATCGGCATCTAGAGGGCAGGGGAGAGACTTTATTTAAATAACAGTGAGGGCACAATGAGGGATTACAGTATTATTTCTCAGTTACAGTGCAGTTTCTATACACATTAACATTCCTGATTATGTGCAGTTAAGGTGACATTTTTCATGGACAAATACGTACTACATCCCTTTTCTCCTCATACTATATGAGATTAGCACGGTTAGAAGTTGTTGCATTTTCCATTACTTTCGTTATAACTAGGTTGTCTTACAAATGTCCTCAAAACCCCTAATTGTTTCTCTCTGGCTACAATTCCTTTCCTGTCTTGCCCCAAAGCGTTTTTGCTCAATGACCTTTAAAGAACGTGTGATAATGCATTGGCAGAAAGTCCCTAATTTTACTTCTCGCCATATATCACGCATTGCAGTAAAATAAAAAAATAAAAATGTTGCCATGTTTTATAGCATCTTTATAATCCTGAGATAAGCAGCAACCAGGGATCACTCAACTAACCACTGATGGATTTTATGCTCATGCACAAAGATTTGCTGTACCGATGTGAAAGCTGAGTTTTCAAGTACCGCACTCAGAAAGAGTGGAGCATTCAGCTGCAGGCTGGGCAAAATACATGTGTTTTTTTTTACATGGCCTAATATTTAAAGGGAATCTCTCAGCAGGTTGTTCTATGTAATCCGAGGACAGCATGGGGTGGGGGTTAAAACACTGAATTCAATGATGTGTCACTTATTAGGCTGTGTGCTGTTGTTTACTTACACTGAAGGTATTAGCACTACGACATTATCATTGCTGTGACTAGTTGGCACTTACTTGCTGGTCTGACTCCGCCCCAAACCTCTGATAAACAGCTCACAGTCAATGTTACACAGAAAGCTGTGGTGTGGGCGGGGTCAGCTTTCTGAGCTCTGCTACATGATAAATCTAAGAACTCTGATTATGTCAGAACAGCTGCACCCAGTAATCTAAGTGATACATCATTGGATTCAGGGTCTTTTTGCCTAAATGATGCTGCTCTCAGATGAGGTAGCAAAAACCTGCTGACAGATTCCCTTTAAGTGATCACAAACCATCTGCAGAATAGGAGAAAAACCCAGCTTAACATTTTCTCTCCATCTCTTAAAATCTCTTTAATAGGATAATGCACTGTCATTATTTCATCCACTAAGGTCAATTAAACATATTTAAAAAAAATTACTGGTTTTATAACAAAGTGATTTACTACACCCAGACGAACAGTACGATTTTGTGTATTATTAATGGAATGCAGCTATGTAATCAGAAAGAAAGAAAGCCTTTGCTTAATAACAGGTTAGAGGTTTCCTCTTATTCTTTAAACTGCTGGTAAGAAGGTGGAGACTGTCCTAATACAAGGGTAGCATTTATAAAACAGTGGACCTAAGAAGCTTATATTGGTTGTATGGTTTAGGCTAGAGACACATATTTATGGCCACTGCTGGGTGCATATGCCACATTTTTTATGGTGGCTCGCTGTATAGGTTAATGCTCTGTCCTATTCAGTTCATCAAACAGTATTCAGACATCTAGCGGTCATACGTAGGCCAAAAGTACACACTTCTGGGCTGGCCTCCATCTGGTGAATAGGGGCTTATATGAGCAGTTACGTATATGTTGGGAAAGAAGAGGGTCCCCTGTTTATGACCCTCCATCTACTATCCAGAGAGAACTTCACACAGACACACCATTTATTTCAAATAAGGAAGTGTAATGATACACTTTACCATGTGGTGGCGCTGTTGGGGATCTGATTGCACCCTGTAATCAGCTCATCATCAGGGACCTATCTAATAAAAAGGATCAGTCAAATATGATGATATTCTAACGTCACCAAGTCCAACCATGTCTTCATATTATTACATGTACTTTGTAGGTATGAAGATTTCATACTTAGAACGCTGTCTCCAACATATATGATAGCACTCCCCACCACGCTCACTAGCAATCAGAAATATACTTTAAGTCCAGAGGTGGCGCTGCTCTATAGATGAGCCTTCACCCTGACACAATATCAGAATTGTGTGAAAAATATTTCTGCTCTTTAATAGTCTGGTTAAACAGTTTCTAGTGAACCTTAAAGGCATCTTCATGAATGTCCACTAATGTGCAAAATGACCGCCTCCAGTGTGTACAACAGAGCCAGTGATACATTTTTAGTCGTTTTTAGGTATAGTTCCTTTCGGTAACCATTGCTCAACCATACAACTGTATGTGAAAAAATAGGGTTCAACAACAGATGTACGCCAAGTCATGGGAATTCGGTTATAAATATCAAGGGCTTGTAATTACTTATACTGATAACTTCCAGCAGAGTTGGTGGATCCCATCAGGAATCCTAGAATTCCACATTTCAATAAGTGCAATTCTTTATTGGGCTTATCCGTCCTTTTCACACGTATAGAAAAATTACTTTCAAAATTTTAGCATGAAAAACAACTTCTAAATGACTTTTTTATGAACTAAACACAGTGAATGATGAAGAAGGGGGTCCGGAGGGGAGCAACGGGATTCATATAAAACATGACAGTGGTACATTCGTCACTAGTGAGGTGTGCGAGAACATGGACAGTGCGTACCGTATTACTGCTGTACCGTCTACCCCACAACTGCAGAGGAAGGATCAAACCATTCCACGGCCCTATTCCCTTAAAAAGGAAAAAAAAGATGGTAATGACATTGAAAGACTGGGATAAAGTCTCCCTCGCCATTATAGTCATCAGCTAGTCTTATGGGAACAATTTTGCAGAACCCAAATAGCGAAGATTCCCAGTTTGTTCTCTATAAAGAATCCAATAAATAAATGTACTGTATGAACTTGTTAGATTTAGTCAAATATGTCATCACGCACCATAATTGACTAATCTTAAGAATGTTCATTTTAGGGATACCCTTAGGCCGGGTTCAGACAGTTGCAGCAAAATGCGGACCAGACTGCCTCCATACACAGATCTTGGTCCAGGAGCTGCAATCTATTACATACATTTTTCTCATCTGTTGTGATTTTTTTCCACTATAGATTAGTAGACCATTGCGCTAAATGGAAAAATGCCCATTGTCCATAATTGGTCTGTGTGCTGTCCATCATGCATACGGACACCATACACACCGAAAACTTTCTTGTCTGAACGCGTCCTTGTGCACATACTTGGAGTAATTTTTTTTAAATGACTTTTAGGTCTACACTGTTATAATATAGGTAAATATGCGAGTCCATCTCCAAATAACAATTTCCATAGTGCTATTGATATACATCCCTTCTTAATACATTAAATAAGTTACCAAAATCAGCAGTGTTTATCGGGCGCACCACTGAGAATGAACTCCCCTTTCTAACACAAAAATAGCAAAAAAAAAAAAAGGAAAAGAAATGTAATTAGTTCAAGTTAAATGACGAACACACAAAGCCATATCTAGTAAAAGACGTCAACTGCCTGGTAATGTGTCATCTCCAGTAAGATCTTCCTGCCAGGCATTTAGCTCTCAGATATGGTGTTCATAGGGAAGTCACAGTGCAATGGCATTGCAGGGGTAATAAAATATAGGCTACTAATAATTATATATAGGTAGTCCGTTAGGAATACTTACAATCTCCTAAGAAAATATATTCATGATAACACCAAGAAGGAAAAGAGTATTCCATATTGTTTAGTACCAGGAGGAGGTCACACAGAGCCCAGCGTTGTAATGTCACTAGGTATTTGGTACAGATCTACTGCTACGTGTGGAAGAATAGTCATTGAGCATCTTATTAAAGTGGTTGTTCAGGATGTAGATATTGATGATCCATCCTTAGAATAGATCATCAATATCAGATCGGAGAGGTTCCGAAACCCAACATCCCCACTGATCAGCTGTTTGCAGGACTGTACTTGCGAGGCCGGGACACCATCACTCTTGGGTATTCCAGTTTTGCTGCCTTTGATGTAGGACCAATAAATTGTTAATTGATGGCGGTGCCGGGTTTTGGAACTCCACCGATCTGGTATTGATGTGCTCTCCTTTGAAAGTTTTTTCAGGAAGAAAAAATTGATGACCTATCCTTAGCATTGGTCATCAATATGAGATTGGTGGGGTCCGACACCCGACACTTCAACCGATCAGCTGAAAGCTGCCGTACTCAATAGTGGTCACTAGTAATTGTACAAGGTGCTGATTTCCACTGTCTACAATGCTTACATTTCACCACCGCAAGAACAGAGTTTAACTGAACGTTGGGGGTCCTGTATTTTGGACACCCACTGATCTCATATTGATGATTGGTTCTAGGGATACATCAATTGTTTAGTCCCAGACAACCCCTTTAAGGATAGGCCACCAATATCTAAGCAGAGTTTTAAATTAGCAACATGTTAATTTAATTCTGCTACAGATTTGCATCAATGGGGAAGAAAAAATCCCTTATCAAATCCACAAGTAATGTAGTGTTGTGAATTCTGTGTAAGATTACAGCAGACCTTCAGAAAAATGTACAAGTGCAGATTGTATACCTATGAGTCTACAAATGAAAATCTGAACAATTTGGTGTGAATTTTACTAGCGACTTGTGCCTATAGGGATTCAGAAATATCACACACAAGGTAAAACAATATTTAGCTCCTAATCTGGCAAAACTATATGATGTATTCAAAATTGCAAATATAATATCCAACAGCACCATTGTCACTATGCCATAGAGCATCGCGGGTCATAAGTCTTATACAGTTGAAACCAGAAGTTTACATACACTATATAAAAAGACACATATGCATGTTTTTCTCAATATCTGACATGAAATCAGAATAAACCTTTCCAGTTTTAGGTCAATTAGGATTACCATCATTTGTATTATTTGCCAAATGCCAGAATAGTGAGAGAGAGAATGTTTTAAGGCATTTTTATTACTTACTGCAAAGTCAAAAGTTTACATACACTAACATTACTTTGCCTTTAAACAATTCTGGACTGCCCATATGATGATGTCATGTGTTTGGAAGCTTCTGATCTATTTTTTGGCAACATCTGAGTTAATTAGAGACACACCTGTGGATGTATTTTAATACACACCTGAAACACACTGCTTCTTTGTGTAGCATCATGGGAAAGTGTAAAGAAATCAGCCAATATATCAGGAAGAGAATTGTAGACTTGCACAAATCTGGCTCATCCTTGGGTACAATTTCAAGATACCTGAAGGTGCCTTGTTCATCTGCACAAACAATTAAATGCAAATACAAACAAGATGGGAATATCCAGCCATCATACCACTCAGGAAGGAGACGAGTTCTGTGTCCCAGAGTTGAACGTGCTTTGGTCCGACATGTGCATATCAACCCAAGGACAAAAGCAAAAGACCTTGTGAAGATGATGGTAGAAGCTGGTAAGAGTGTGTCAATAACCACAGTGAATCGAGTACTGTATCAACATGGACTGAAAGGCCACTCTGCCAGAAAGAAGCCATTATTCCAAAATAAACATAAAAAAGCCAGATTAATGTTTGAAAATGCACACAGGAACACAGACCTTCATTTTTGGAGACATGTCCTGTGGTCTGATGAAACTAAAATTTAACTTTTTGGGCATAATGATGATCGTTACATTTGGAGGAAAAAGTGAGAAGCTTGGAAGCCTAAGAACACCACCCCAACTGTGAAACACGGTGGTGGCAGCATCATGTTGTAGGGTTGTTTTGCTGCAGGAGGGACTGGTGCACTTCACAAAATAGATGGCATCATGAGAAAAGAAGATTATGTGGCAATACTGAAGGAACATCTCAAGTCATAAGCCAGGAAGTTAAAGCTTGGGCAGAAATTGGTCTTCCAAATGGACAAAAGGAGCATACTGCCAAAATGGTAACAAAGTGGCTTAAGGATAACAAAGTCAATGTTTTGGAGTGGCTCTCACAAAGCCCTGATCTCTATCCTATTGAAAATTTATGGGCAAAGCTGAAAAGGCAGGTGCGAGCAAGTCAACCTACAAACCTGGATCAGTTATACCAGTTTTGTCAGGAGGAATGGGCCCAAATTCCAACCAACTATTGTGAGAAGCTTGTGGAAGGATATCCCAAATGTTTGACCCAAGCCATTCAGTTTAAGGGCAATGGTAGCAAATACTAATGAAATGTATGTAAACTTTTGACTTTGCAGTAAGTAATAAAAATGCCTTAAAGATTCTCTCTCATTATTCTGGCATTTGGCGAATATTAAAAAATATGGTAATCCTAATGAACCTAAAATGGGAAAAGTTTATTCTGATTTCATGTCAGATATTGAGAAAAAACATACACTATATAAAAAGACACATATGCATGTAAACTTCTGGTTTCAAGTGTATACTGGCTTGTGACTGGAATTCACCCTTTTACATATAATTTCATTTGTACAGCTGTATTATAGTCCAATTAGTAGTAATTCAGTAGGATCCTGAGCACATGCTGCTGGTTCAGTGTCAGAGCAAAGCCAACAAAATCCATATATCTAAAGTCAATCAGTCTGTCTGTCTAAAATGGGAACGCAAAATACGATACCATAACTTTGATTTCCTACAGTTCTATCTGCAAACTCTTTTGGTTTTACGCCACTCTCAATATATTGCACGTTAGGGCTGCAAACATGTACCATATAATTAAAGAGAACCTGTCACCAATAAAATGCAGCCCAGTCTGCAGGCATCATGCTATAGAGCAGGAGGTGAGTAGATTGATAGATTATTTTCCCACAAAACTTTCAGTATAACCTGTGTATTAATCATTTATACCTCTGCTCTTTATGGGATTTTCAGTCCAGTGAGTGGTCCTATCAGTGACTGACACTTCTCTCTATTCACTTTTATACAAGGAAGGCTGTCAGTTACTGATAAGACCGCTCACTGGACCGAAAGTCTCAGAAAGAGCAGAGGTTAAAGGGAACCTGTCATGTAAAAATACACTATTAACTTGCAGATATGGGGTTAATCTGCAGGTTAATAGCATTCTGAAGCTGCACAGCGCCTGCACTGAGAGCCCCATGGCGGGAGGAAATGAATGTTATTCCTCCCGGCAGCCTCCAGATTTTAGTCACAGGGGTGGATCAGCTGTGGCTTCAGCCACTGCTCAGTGTATAGTGAGTGGTGGCTGGAATCGAATCCCTGGCACTGACTGACAGCCGGCTCAGCATTAAAGCTGTCAGTCAGTATTGGAGCATGGTTACAGCTGCTGCTCACTATGTACTGAGCGGAGACTGCTGAAGCCGCACCAGTCCACCCCTATGACTGAAAGCTGAAGGCTGCCAGGAGGAATAAAGTTAATTTCCTCCAAGTAATGGGGCTCTCAGTTCAGTTGCTGGGCAGCTTCAGAATGCTATTAGGCTGTGTGCCCACTATGCGTTTTTCAAGTGTTTTTGCCGTGGAATTTCCGCAGTGAAAACGCTTTAAAAAACTCTTGGTAATACGTGCCCCATGGTCCCCAATGATAATCCGCATGTGCTGTGCACATGCTGCGGAAATTTCCGCTGCGGGTTATCATTGCGGAAAAATACGCAGCATGTCCATTAATTTTGCGGACACGCAGCATAATTGCCGCCATTGACTTGCATTGAAACGCTTGATATCTGCATCACTACATGTGCACATGCGGATATCAAGCGATTCAATGTGCGGATGGTACCCAGGCCTGGAGAAGAGGAGACTGTCATCCAGACCTGGGTGCCATAGAAATTGTAAAAAAAATAATTTAAAATAAAAAATAAATATGATACTTACCTTCCGATGTCCCCGGCCTCCTCAGCGATGCGTGCGGTGTGTTGGGCGGCTCGCGGTGGTGTGAGGACCTGACATGACGTCATTGAGTCATGTGACAAGTCACGCGACCGCTGACGTTGGCGGTTGCGTGACCTGTCACATGACTCAATGACGTCATTGCAGGTCCTTCACACCACCGCGAGACACCGGGGAGACCGGACAGAGCGGAGAAGGAGACCGGGGGCCATCGGAAGGTAAGTATAATCTTTATTTTTCACCATTCTTATTCTTTTTTTTAAACTATTACTTGGTCACACTATATAAATCCATGCCGGTTGCTTGGAAAAGCGCTTGATAACCCGCATTCAGAAATGCATGTGAAGAACGCTTGACAAACGCTTCTACCTGGCGGGAAAAACGCATGTAAAATATGCATGCGTTTTTCCTGTAAGGGAGAAGTGGAAAAAATGTGCAGCATTTCTGCATCGTGGGCACATAGCCTTAACCTGCAGATTAACCCCATATCTGCAAGCTAATAGTGTATTTTTACATGATAGGTTCCATTTAAGTGAATAAACTATAGGTTAGGGTTCATGCACACTTGCATATAAATCAGATGAGTGCAATCCGATAAAAAATGTTATTTAATGAGGCAGTGCAGATCTGCATATTTTTTCTCAGCTGTATCTGGCATGAGAAAAAAATAGCAGCATGCTGAGATTTCACTCCGAAATTGGTACAGTGAGAGAAAAAAATCTGATGCTGTACGGACCATCAGTATGTCATCCGATTTTTACGGATACATTTCTGTAGCATAGGAAACTGTAAATAGTCTTGTAAAAGATTAATAGCTGTTGAGTAAAAATGCTTAGGGTTGCACCCACAGATTCTAGTAGAGCCAGCCAGCAGAAGTCTGAATGCAGCTCTGGGTGACAATGAACAATTATACATGCTGTAATTAGAGATCAGTACACAATGAGTAAAGTTTAGTAACTTAACATGTTATGTCAATAGCCATGGTGTGACAGATTTACAAAGGTAAACCAATGCTCATCAATTCATAACATTTCCATGACCTGTTTTTAATGAGAATTCCTAGTTTTGTGCAGCCTATGGAGATGGTGCTGTACATAGTTCCTACTTACACGACTGGCGGTGTACCGCAGAGCTCTGATACACCGTGCTGGGGGTACGGTGCTACATCCATGCCCAGGGCTAGCTAGGAATAAAAGCCGTCATAGGGAATAGACAGAGGAGCATTCAAGCAGTTATTTCCCTTCTTTCTATCCCTGCCATTAGGAATGCAATATTTATTGCAAAAAGATATAAATTATTTGTCTTATTCCGCATCTTGGGCAAAAGTTGTCCGACAAGCAAGAGCTTTTGACTTGGGGATAGAATTACTGGCAGATGTATACGGGACGCTGTGCTGCTACGGCTCTGAAGTCCCACAGCTCAACCTTACAGATCGTCGTAACCATGACACGAACACACACATATAAAGGCACTGTACACACATTATAATTCCTTTAATCCGGCATCAGTGGTGCTTACCCATCACACTGAGCCTTCAGGAAGAAAATGTAAAATATTAATAGAAAATCCGCTACTCTAGATCTGACTGTCACCGATCAATCAGAGGAGTCTTCTGCTAATCCACATATTGCTGAAGATGTGTCATATTATCAGATACCAGATTAAAGGAATTTTACTGTATTTATAATTGTGAAAACATAACATATGGTGGAGTTATATTTATTTTTTACAGAAGACCTGGTCAATGATGTGTTAGGACTATAAGAAAGCTGTCAGTTAAAGCAACTATGTGTGGTATCAGACTAGCAGAGAATCAGCCAGCTAATTACCTGTAGAAGACCCGGCACAACAGAGACCCCTGTAACTGCTGTCTGCTTACAGGGTGTACCGCCATAGTCTGACAATAGCCTAGCAACGGCACTGCTGGCAATGTGCCGCCATACAGGGATCACAGGCTGGGTCCCTACAGTGAGATGGCACTGCTCTAGGCACCCTGGATCATTACCCATCACCCTCCTCCATCACTGGGGAAAGAGGAATGATTAGTAAGGCCAAGAAACAAAAGAGAAGAAGAAACCGGATGAGCTTCTGTGCACCCGCGGCTGTTACATATCTACCGCTATACCAGGGTACCGTACAGCCCTACCACCATGATAACCACAGTACTATGGGGATAGGGGGAAGTGGCAGAAAGTAAAATAAAATAACTCTGCTACCCAATATTTTTGGAGCATAAGGACAGAAGTGAGAGAGTTAGGGTATGTTCACACAAAGGTTTTTTCATTTGGGTTTGGAGTGGGTCTGCTCCGAAACCTGACTGACAGAGCACTCAAATGTACGTATGCATTTCTACATAAAGACGACTTGCTGTGCTTATGTTCAGGCTTGTCAGTGTCTTTTAACCGCTTCAGGTTTCCAATGATGCCAAGCGACTAAGAGAAGTAACCATCTGTCAAGCATTTTCCGCTCTGAACTTTATAAAAGAAGTTAATAGGAAAGCTCAAAAGACACCCAGGCATCTTTTTGATCTTCATTTTTGATCATTTTGTTAGCATTTTTGATAAAAAATAAAAAACAATAGTGGTTTCTTCACTGTTGAGTGAAATTAAAAAAACATCCTGAAAAACAGCAGTAAAAAAGGACGCCCCCCAAAAAAAACTGCCAGCGGTCAAAGACACCAAACGCTCAGAAAACTAGCCAGAGAAAGGAGCAATTCCTAAAGCGTCTTATGCTTGAAAAACAGATGTTTTCGGCCAACTGAAAAAGACATTGGTCCTGATTCATCTAACAATTTCATCAGAATTCTGGCTTAAATTGTTTTAGAAAAAAGGGCAACATTTTGTGGCAACTTTTAAGTTGTGCAAAAATTTAGTAACTTGTGGTGTTTTTATACAAGATTCTCCCAGGTCCTCCAAAATGTGGGGAGCTGGGGCGGGAGGGGGGTGCGGCGAGGCGTGACGCCCCTGCTCGTCTAATTCATGACAAGCTGAGGTGTACCCTAAGCCAGAATTATTAGTCCAGTTGGGGAGGCGCACACCACTTGTCGGACGCTCCAGATTCACCTCCTCATTAATCAGGAGCGACTGATTCCAGCCCCCAGTACGCCCCATCATCAAGACCGGAAAGAAAATCTCCAGTCTTGATGAATCGGGGCCATTGTGTGTACATTCCCTAAGACTGGTTTCTGTCTGTTGTATAATAGATATAAATGTGAATCTTTCTTTTTTGGGGGATAAACACACAGGTCTAATTTATCAAAATAGTCTGAAAGAAAAACTGTTACCAATAGCAACCAATCAAAGATCAGGTTTGATTTCATTTTTAAGAAATGAAGGCTAAGTTCTGATTGTTTGCACATAGCTTGATTTTTTTTTTACTTCCATGAAACTTTTTATTACCTAAAATTGTGTAAATGTATATGTAATGCAGTATAAGTGCGGTAATATCACCGTCTTCCCCAGTTTACAGCACCGCTCCGGTCCTCTTCTTACCCACGCCATTCCAACTCGCCGGATTATACTGGGATCTATGTGTGAGCTGAAAGTCGGCTTTATAATGTGAGGTTATACAGCATCAGAACGAGACTTCACAGACTTACACTGTAACAGCGTCTTCTGGCTCACACATAGACCCCAGTGTGAAATGGCAGGTCGGAATAGAAGTCACGCGAGTGAGAAGAGGACTGGAGTGGCGCTGGAAACCGGGAAAGACGGAGATTGGCGAGATTATTACCGCACTTACACTGCATTTCACATACACATACATTTACACAGGTGTAGGCAGTGAAAAGTTTTGTGGAATTTTTTATTTTTCATGTGTGACTGGTCATTATCTGAATGCACAGATTTGCTTGCCCTCATGCCAACCTGTATATAAAAAAATAAAATAATAGCAATTCCAAAAAGTACCTTTGAAATAGCATACCACAACATGATAAAATAATTACATGTTAACATTTTTGGCTTTGTAGAGCTGTTTACACATTCAGTTTTTTTGTCGCAAATTATTCTATGATATGACTCAAAATTGTTGGGGTTCAGAAGATAACTGACCATGAGAATGTGTAGGCCTCGGTGGAGAGGTGGCCATATTGTGAGAGGGAGCGTGTAGGTTTCTGAAGCTCCCAGAGATATCACTGATTGACACATCTTCATAGTTGATCGCAGGAAACAACCAGTTTACTACAAGCGGGAATAAAGTGACGTAATAGCGCACACCAACGCTAGTGCAGACAGAAAAGCTTCTGTCATAATTCTAAGTATCTGAAGTATCCACTCCACGGTGCAGACCCACGGAGACAGAATGAGATGAAAGGAAACTAACAAGTCTGTGAAATGGTCAGGTGTAACAGAAACACAATGGATTCCTCCTGGTGGACTGAAATGATACATCTAGGACACTTGGTGACACAGTAGTTATAACAGGGACATTTCCATTCCCCTCCTTCTAACTTTCACAATTATTCTGGGAGCTGAAACAAATAACCTCAAAGACGGGAAATATGTTCGAGAGGACTATTTGGACTTTGATCACCGTTTGACTCAATGTCCTCTTTTTCCCATGGCACGTGAGAGTCTAAACTCTTATATGGAAGCTCATCATTGGATTTCTTGATGCTGTATACTGCTCCCCCATCTGGTCTGCAGAAAAGAGAGGTGGGACGTCCAGTTGATCCAGGTGCTGCTGCCTCATGGAGAACCATTTTGGGAAATTCCGACCTACGTCTGTCATAGTCTTTACAAGATGCCTCCCCTCTATTTTGCTGGTGGTTCGTGGTAGACACATGTTTTCTGTAAAGGACACTGTCATCCTGGCCATAAGTCCAATTTTGTCCAGAATCCAGGCATAGTGATGTCAGGTTGTTCTCACTGGGAGTATTTGTCTTTTTCTGAGGATGACAAAAACTCAATGTTGTTAAAAGGATCAAATCCAGGTCCCTAAAAATGGGGAGGAACAGCAAAAGCAGACAAATCAAGCTGAAAGCACTAATTATCATGAGAGAATAACGAGCTATTATGGCAATCATTGTACCGTGCTGAAAGCAACAGGTAGGAAAACCACAGAGATGTCATCCCCAATATAGATGGACAGAGAACAAATCACCACCTGGGATTATTTTAAATTAAATGGGCATTATAAGTATGAGGCATGTAATGACTGACAGTCGGCTCTCCTCATCTATGTGTCTCACACTGGTAACTCCCCCTTTTATTTATAATAATCTCTGGAGGCAGATTCTCAGAGAGCTCTATGTCCGGCCCATAGTGCTGAACACCTCATTTACATATTAAGAAAAATGTGGATTTCTCTGGAATAAGATATAGGATCACAGATATCAAGGTATCATTTTATTCAGCTTCCTATGACCTGTATGTCCATCTACTCTGTTTAGGAGGGTTGATCCTACTGACAGATTCCTTTTAAGATTGCGCATGCGCCGTACCCCGTACGCACTGCGCACACTCCAGTCACCTGTGGTCCCTTCCTCCCGCACATTATTCACTCAGCTGGTGCTTAGCTCCGTATACCTCTATCAGCAGTCCACACGGATATGTTCCATACTTCTCTCTTATTGCTAAATCATCTTCTTGGGAATATTAGAAGCAATCTGCTCTCTACTTTTACCGATCCTGTTACTCTGTTAACCCTTACTGGCACATATGAATCATGTAATTATTCCACAGAAAAAAAATGATTCCTTCATTGTAGTTGTCATGATGGACTCTGTCACTGGATTTGAGATGTCCTTGAGAAGACAGCATTACAACTGTATCCAGGAGTACAGTTATGTCCCTTCTTTTGTAATCTGATGTATATATCTCTTTCTGTTAAGAGTTTGCCACAAATTTGCTCCCACCTTCTATTTTCTCCCTCCCCGTCTTTATGATTGTTTTTTTCGGTACTTAATATGTACATTTCTGATCACCTAACTCATGTATTTTTGTACAGATTATCCTTGAACACAGACCTACTTGGTTGAAGCATTAATTCTGGAATATAATCTGTCATGCTTTTCCGGAGCAAATAAAACACCACGAAGCATTATAAAGCATAGCGGTTATCCATTCTTCTTGTGCCGGGACTCCAGGGCTTCCGGTTACTGGGCTCTGCCCCTTTCCTGGGCACGACTCTTAATGCAGGGTGCATCATGCTGTATGGACTTCATCATACAAGTACAATAATCTCAGAAAACTACTGCATTTATACAAATGTAGGAAAATTCCTCAGGCAATAGCAGGGAAAATCTAACTGTGTGCTGGGTTTGTTTTATTTGCTCACACATGAACTTAAGAAGATCATCAAAGATCAGTAATAATAAGAAAAAGAAAGATGGATAATGACAATAGTTTATGAAAAATCAACCAAAGAATATCAAACCAATATAATGTTCAAAATAAATGCTTAAAAATAAAAAAATGTAAATATGGTGAAGATTTGCAAAACATGCTGGGATGGGGAGCCATGGGAGACGTCATACATACTTGCCTACCTTTGGTATAGGTTTTTTCGTCCACACTCAATGACTTAGATTTGGCTTGCTAATATCAAGTCCAACAAATTGAATGCAGGAAAAAAAAACATCAACGCAACAATGAAAGTCAGAAATTACAGGAAGCATCGACTGTGCGGATAAAAACTGGTTACACACTATATACACACTAAGCTATATCGATATTTGTAAGCCGGCCAGTAACAGAACTGACTGCACACTTCTACATCATCAGCGGATGGACGTGGTACGATACCCTTAAAGCTAATTTCAAGGGGTTACACGGAATCAGGGACTTTTAATTTATGTCCCTGTGGGGCTAAGCACTTATCGGCAGGCAGTTGCTAACTCCCTGCCTGTGCTGCCCTGTGACCATCTCTCCCAGTTCAGTGCGGTCACGGACCATTCCATCTGGCGATTCTCCCGCTTCCAGTGACATCACATCGACAGAGCACCCCTTCTCTACCCCTCTGATCTGTCTACATCATGCTGATTGACAGCCGCCCACCTCCCCCCAACTGCTGGGAGAAGGCTGGCTGTGGCTGCCAATCGGCATGAGATCGGCAGTGACGCCCCGACCTTCTTTGTTGGTGTGAGGTCACAGGAGACAGCAGAATCTATGCCTGCGCCGAGAGAGACAAGAGCCCCAGGTATCCCCTTTAAGTAACGTCCTAGATTTATATTCAAGTCTATCCTCAGATAACGCTATCCAGCGATTACACACGTGGTCAAAATTGTTGGTACCCCTCGTTTAATGAAAGAAAAACCCACAATGGTCACAGAAATAACTTGAATCTGACAAAAGTAATACTAAGTTAAAAATCTATGAAAATGAACAAATGAAAGTCAGACATTGCTTTTCAACCCTCCTTCCACAGAATTAAAAAAAAAATTAAACTCATGAAATAGGGCTGGACAGAAATGATGGTACTCTTAACTTAATATTTTGTTGAACAACCTTTTGAGGCAATCACTGCAATCAAACGATTCCTGTAACTGTCAATGAGACTTCTGCACCTCTCGACAGGTATTTTGGCCCACTCCTCTTGAGTAAACAGCTCCAGTTGTCTCATGTTTGAAGGTTGCCTTTTCCAGACGGCATGTTTCAGCTCTTTCCAAAGATGCTCAATAGGATTTAGGTCAGGGCTCAGAGAAGGCCACTTCAGAATAGTCCAATGTTTTCCTCTTAGCCATTCTTAGGTGTTTTTAGCTGTGTGTTTTGGGTCATTATCCTGTTGCAAGACCCATGACCTGCGACTGAGACCAAGCTTTCTGACACTGGGCAGCACATTTCTCTCTAGAATCCTTTGATAGTCTTGAGATTTCATTGTACCCTGCACAGATTCAAGACACCCGGTGCCAGATGCAGCAAAGCAGACCCAGAACATAACAGAGCCTCCTTTTTTATGTTTTTTTTTTCAACAATGGTCTCCTTGGTCATCTCCCATGAAGTCCACTTTGGATCAAACAACAAAGGATGGTGCGATCTGACACTGATGTTCCTTGAGCTTGAAGTTCACCTTTAATCTCTTTAGAAGTTTTCCTGGGCTCTTTTGTTACCATTCGTTTTATCCATCTCTTTGATTTGTCATCAATTTTCCTCCTGCGGCCACGTCCAGGGAGGTTGGCTACAGTCCCATGGATCTTAAATTTCTGAATAATATGTGCAACTGTAGTCACAGGAACATCAAGCAGCTTGGAGATGGTCTTATAACCTTTACCTTTAACATGCTTGTCTATGATTTTCTTTTTAATCTCCTGAGACAACTCTTTCCTTTGCTTCCTTCGGTCCATGTTGAGTGTGGTACACACCATGTCACCAAACAGCACAGTGAGTATCTGTAGCCCTATATACAGGCCCACTGACTGATTACAAGATTGTAGACACATGTGATGCTAATTAGTGGACACAACTTCATTTAACATGTCCCCTTTGTCACATTATTTTCAGGGGTACCATCATTTCTGTCCAGGCCTATTTCATGAGTTTAATTTTTTTTTACAATTCTGTGGAAGCAGGGTTGAAAAGCAATGACTGACTTTCATTTGTTCATTTCCATAGATTTTTAATTTATTATTACTTTTGTCAGATTCATGTTATTTCTGTGACCATTGTGGGTTTTTCTTTCATTAAACGAGAAGTACCAACAATTTTGACCACGTGTGTATGTTCTTCAATGCTGGCTGATCTTCAACTATGGCCCAGGCCACAGCTATAATCAGTGACTCCAGTTTTACTGCATTGGTTAATTCACCTCAATTTTTCTGGGGCTCTGCTGCTCTGTCTCTTCTCTATTCTTTACACTGCAGCTCTACTCCTTCAGACTGACTTCTTTATATAAGAAAAAGCCTACCGCAAGCTCACATGGAAATCAGCAAATGCAGAGCTTCTTTCTAAGACACTGAACACTGAGAGAAAGGGGATTATCCAGAGACTGGCACACAAGTAATGAGGCAAAAGGACCTTGGTAAAAGGAAGTCTAGAAGTAGGAAGCCTAGAAGAAGGAAGCCTACAAGTCGGAAGCCTAGCAGTAGGAAGCCTAGAAGTCGGAAGCCTAGCAGTAGGAAGCCTAGCAGTAGGAAGCCTAGCAGTAGGAAGCCTAGAAGTCGGAAGCCTAGAAGTCGGAAGCCTAGAAGTCGGAAGCCTAGCAGTAGGAAGCCTAGCAGTAGGAAGCCTAGCAGTAGGAAGCCTAGCAGTAGGAAGCCTAGAAGTCGGAAGCCTAGAAGTCGGAAGCCTAGACGTCGGAAGCCTAGACGTCGGAAGCCTAGAAGAACGCCTTAGGGCTAAATAAAACGTCTATTTGACCACTGAAAAATACAAACTGATTATATGTAAAAAAAACAAGATGTAAAATGTCAAATTCCTGTATTTGGATCAGAAAATGGGACAATACAGACAAAAGGGAGAGCAGAGATTAGGAACATACCGTGACCTTGTAGTCCAAATCCTCTACAGAGCGAAAGAAGTCCAGACTCTTAGCAGCGGTGAGGCGGCCTCCTCCAGGATCAGAGCTGTGCGTACTTAGTGAGTCCAAGATCTCTCCAAGAAGATCCATCTCTCCTCCTGGGCGAGATGACAGACTCACATCATCGTATGAAGCATCACTGTCGTACAAATATGCAGACGCCTCTTCACTGTCCTCTGATGATAACCTGTGCAGGGGAGATGGAGGCACGAACTGTGTTTAAAGTGACGAAAATTATACACGACTCCTATAAAAAGATATCCAGAGCATTGGGCAGGGTGAATGTACAATACTCCATCCGCACTGATAGCAGCACATGGATAGATGTAACACACATAAAGGTTTGGTGCGACTTTGAAAACATCCTACAATGATGTAAGAGTGATATATCGTGATTCAAAACTATATGTAAACCTCAGGGAAGTAATTCCTACATAGCCGCAGAAAATAAGCAGGAATTTGACTGATAGTCCAGCACTTAACTCCCTGGGCGTTACAGTCATTGCATCTTTGTTCTGAAACTTAAAGAAGCTGTAACAATTATTTCTGGCAGTCTCACGGAAAATGAATGAACGTGCTATACTAACAGGGATGTTCTTTCATCAAGATTTTGAATTTAGTGTTCTTATAGTAGAGAAACAAAGAGGAATAACAAATGGCCAGGAAGAGTTGCTTAACCCCTTCACCCGCGGGCCATTTTTTATTTTCGTATTTTCTTCCCCTTCTTCCAAGAGCCATAAGTTTTTTATTTCTCCGTCCACATAGTCATATAAGGGCTTGTTTTTTGCAGGACAAGTTGTATTTTTGAATGAGACCATTCATTTTATCAGCATTTCACATGTTTTTTTTGGCTTTTTATTTAACATGTACACTATACGGTAAAACGGACCGGGCAATATGATTCTCCAAGTCAGTACAATTACGCAGATACCAAACATGTATCTTTTTTTTTATTTAAGTGGTGAAAATTTTATGGGGAGATTTGTGAAAAAAAAACAAACTGTGCTTGTGTTGCATTTTCATTTTTCAGAATCTGGGGCTGTGTGACAACTTATTTTCTGCCGCCTGATCTGTCGTTTTTACGGATACCATTTTGGGGTAGATACAATGTTTTGATCACCTCTTAATGTATTTTATTGCAATGTTGCGGTGGCCAAAAAAATGCATTTCTGGAGTTTCCATTATTTTCTCTCATTACGCCGTTTACCTATCGTATTAATCTACTTTACATTTTGATCAAACTTTTACGAAAGCAGCAATACCAAATATGTGTATTTTTTCTTTAACCTATTCCTTTTTAATGGGGCAAAGAGAGGGGTAGTTTGAACTTTTGTGTTCTTTTATTTTTTTAAAATATTTTTAAAAGCATTTTTTTTTTACTTTTAACTGTATTTAATAGTCCCCTTAAGGGACTTGAAGCTACAATCATCAGAATTCTTGTACTATACATAGCAGGGCTGTGGAGTCGGTAAGCCAAACCACTGACTGACTCCTCAATTTCCCTGACTTAAAACTCAGACTCCAACTCCGACTCCACCTCCACAGCACTGGTCACTATTGAGCGTGTACATAAAGTGCAGCACAGATTCATCTCAACTAAAAGCAGAGATCCTTAGATCAAGAACAGAACAGACATTTATAGGACATTTCATAACTTTCCCAAATTCTTATGAAAACATTTACAGCACATCCTGCATTGTACTACTGACCCAATTTATTATATATTTTAGGAGTCAGAGTTGGTCCATTTTATACCGACTCCAACTCCGACTTCACCAAAATGGACACAGACTCTGACTCCACAGCCCTGATAAATTGCAGTGCCTCAGCACTGCTATGTATAGATAAAATCACGGTCTCCTATGAACGCCAGCTAAACACGGTCTTTCACAGGAAGATCATTATAATGACAGGCATGGGGTCTTCAGCAGACCCCCGCTGTCATGGCAACGCATGGGCGCCCCGCAAACACATCACGGGCTTGCCAATGGGGAATGACACACCCCCCCCGCCGGCACATGTAAAATGCCACTGTCAAAGATTGACAATGGGACAGAACAGGTTAAAAGCCGTGGGCTGATCTCCACTCCGCTGATTAAATCAGCCTCTCTTTTCCATACTGTGCCCCCTCTTCACACTGTCCTCTCATACGGTGTCCCTCCCTATGGTGCCCACTCATCATACTTCCCCTCCTTGCTGTGGCCTCACACTGCCACCCCATGCTGCCCCCACACTACCTCGTCTCTATTCTGTGCCCCTTACACTTCTCTCCCCCCATACTGTCCCCTCACACTATTCCCCTCAATAGCCTCATCACACATTTTCCCCCCTCCCTCTTCATACTGTCTCCTCACACATTTCCCCCTCACTCGCCATACAGTCTCCTCATACATCATACTCCCTATATTGTTTCCGTACCCACTTCTCCCACTCATACTGTTTCCTCACATATTCCACACTCACCATACGGTATCCTCACAGATCCCCTTTGCTCCCCATATTGCCAAACTGCCTCCTCACAAGTCCCCCTCGCTCCTCATACTGTGTCCGCACCAATCTCCCCGCCCCTTCCTCATATTGGGTCTGCGCACCAAGCCCCCCACTTCTCTTACTGTGTCCACCCCACTTCCCCCCTCGCACCTCATAGTGTGCCCACGCCACTTCTCCCCCCTCGATCCTCATACTGTGTCGACCCCAATCTCCCACATTCCCCTTCCTCATACTGTGTACACACAAATCCCCCTCTGCCTACTCATTCTGTGTCCACAACAATCCCCCCCACTCCTCATTCTGTGTCCACACCAACCACCCCCCTGGCTCCTCATACTGTGTCCACACTAATCCCTCACTCTCTCCTCATACTGTGTCCGCACTAATTCCCCCTACTCCTCATAATGTGTCTGCAACAATCCCCCCTCCACTTCTCTTAGTGTGTCTGCACTAATCCCTCCAACTCCTCTTACTTTGTCTGCACTAATCCTCCCCCACTCCTCATACTGTGTCCACACTATTCGCTTCCACTCCTCCTAGTGTCTGCAACAATTTCAGCCGCTTCTTACAGTGTTTCCATTTAAATCTCCCCTTACTCCTCATATTGTGTCAGCACCAATCCCCCCACAGCCCATCTTCATACTGTTTCCGCATCAATCCACTGAACCCCCTTACTCAGTGTGTCCACACTAATCCACACCACACTCCTTTATAGTGTGTCCACACAAATCTCCACCTTACTCCTCATACTGCACCAATCCTCGCACCCCCACTCCATACACTTTGTCAGCACCAATACTGTGTCTGTCTTTCTCATGTCTCCTAAAATTTATTTTCCCCTCAATTACAATAAATCTTCGGTCTCTTCAGCTCCAGTTGAGCGCTTACATGACCAACGTTCACCAAGCCTGTGTGGTGCTGGAGAGGGATGTCAGCAGCGTGATCAGATAACCTGGTTGCGTTGCTAACGTCGCCCTGGCCCGAAAGAGCCAATGTTTAGGGTTTCAATTGTACTCGCGTCTGAGAGACGTGAGTACAATTGATTACTTCTCTGAGTCGACTGTCAGCTTGACAGCCGGCACAGGGAGAGGCCAACTCCCACTCCAGGAGGCGGAAAAATGCAGCCCCCGGGGAAACACATCGGACCGCCGCATCAGGTGGCCAGATGGAGCCCCCCTGCTAGCTGTGCCAGGGGTGCCCTGATAACCCCCATTCCCCCAGATATGGGGTCCTGCGTAAAATTTGTATTCAGTGAAGATAGACCTTCCCATTACTGAGATAAGAAATGGCAGTTGCAACTGATGAAATTCTATTTAGAGGGGAGGAGGGAGGAGCTAGAGGCAGCGCTCCTTCCTTCTCCTCCCCATCCTACCTATATAGAATAATCTCTTTAGGTTTTTGTTTCAAGTTTTTGCGTAGCATCCCTTTTCTTTGAGCTGGACATTACGTTTATATAGCTCCCAATGGCTGGCTGTCCATTAGTCAGGGTCTCGGTTCTGCTTATCCCTTATTCACATTTACGTCATTTGACATATGGTAAGGTTTTAATACTAGGTTATTAAAACCTTACCAAGGTGACCGTCAAGGTGACCCTCCAGAGTACGGTCACCTTGACGTGTGGGATGGCCTTTACATTTTTTTTAATCAAAATTATGTTAACTAAGTACCCTATGTTATTTTCATGCACTGTTGCTAATTATTTACAGCAGGGTATTTGCTCATTTTGTTTTTATCTTTTGTTTGGTTTTGTCTATTTAATGGCAAGTGTGACATGCATCTACAGGTTGCATGCACATCAACTTATATTCCAGTTCATCTCTTTAGGTGTTAGAATCTTATCAGTAGTAACAGTCATCTCCTATCTACTGATATATGGTAGTCTGTCTTCATGGATACAGATTATACCTCAAAATTGAGACTTTTGGTAATGACTGATCCATTCAGAGAGGTATATTAATGCTCAGCCAGCAGCCGCAGGCACGCTCAGCCAGGAGCCGTATGCACGCTCAGCCAGGAGCTGTATGCACGCTCAGCCAGGGGCCGTATGCACGCTCAGCCAGGGGCCGTATGCACGCTCAGCCAGGAGCCGTATGCACGCTCAGCCAGGAGCCGTATGCACGCTCAGCCAGGAGCCATATGCACGCTCAGCCAGGAGCCATATGCACGCTCAGCCAGGAGCAGTATGCACGCTCAGCCAGGAGCAGTATGCACGCTCAGCCAGGAGCCGTATGCGCGCTCAGCCAGGAGCCGTATGCGCGCTCAGCCAGGAGCCGTATGCGCGCTCAGCCAGGAGCCGCATGCGCGCTCAGCCAGGAGCCGTATGCACGCTCAGCCAGGAGCCGTATGCACGCTCAGCCAGGAGCCGTATGCACGCTCTGCCAGGAGCCATATGCACGCTCTGCCAGGAGCCATATGCACGCTCTGCCAGGAGCCGTATGCACGCTCTGCCAGGAGCCGTATGCACGCTCAGCAGGGAGTGGTATGCACACTCAGCCAGGAGTTATATGCACACTCAGCCAGGAGTTATATGCACACTCAGCAAGGAGCTATATGCACGCCAGTAGCTGAACAGCTCTCGGGGAAGTCGGGTTCAAGTGATCGGTGGGAGTCTCAGGACCCCAATCCCCACTGATATGGTTGGCACAATGAAATATGAAAATACATTATAAAGGCTTAGTTACTCTTTAATGATGATATCAGCAGCGTGCCATATCAATGGTATCAATTCACGGAAAAGGACTATTTTCATTTATTCTAAGTACACTTCCTATACCTTTATTTCTATCTCTGAATTATGGCTCCATGTGGATGCCAGCTATTTAGTGCCAAAATAAATTCTAAAGGCTTCCTTATTTTCCCCTCATCCATGAGATGCCTCACTACAATCAAAACTCTTCAGCTCCTTCACCCCAAGGTATGCAAAATCACAATTTGCAGGGGTGGATTAAGAGTAGCAAGGGCCCCGGGCAGTTTAGAAGGCGTGCCCCCCCCCCACCACACACACCTGATGTGTCACGTGACATGTCACATGATCCCCTGTAATAGATCATGTGATAGTTCACGTGAAATTAATTTGGCACAATATTAATATATTAATTATAATATTTTTTTTTACATTAATTGTATCACTTAATATTGAGCACAATTAAGTATGCTGACATACCCTATATACAGTATGAGACCCTACACACAATATGAGCTGCCAAAATCCTCCTATACACAGCAGGAGGCCGCACGTAGCCATCTACACACAGCAGGGGGCCGCACGTAGCCATCTATACACAGCAGGAGGCCGCACGTAGCCATCTACACACAGCAGGAGGCCGCACGTAGCCATCTATACACAGTGGGAGGCCGCACGTAGCCATCTATACACAGCAGGAGGTCGCACAGCGCCATCTATACACAGCAGGAGGCCGCACGGCGCCATCTATACACAGCAGGAGGCCGCACGGCGCCATCTATACACAGCAGGAGGCCGCACAGCGACATCTATACACAGCAGGAGGCAACACGTAGCCATCTATACACAGCAGGAGGCCGCACGGCGCCATCTATTCACAGCGGGAGGCCGCACGTAGCCATCTATACACAGCGGGAGGCCGCACGTAGCCATCTATACACAGCGGGAGGCCGCACGTAGCCATCTATACACAGCAGGAGGCCGCAAGTAGCCATCTATACACAGCGGGAGGCCGCACATAGCCATCTATACACAGCGGGAGGAAGCACGTAGCCATCTATACACAGCGGGAGGCCGCACGTAGCCATCTATACCAGCAGGATGCCGCACGTAGCCATCTATACACAGCGGGATGCCGCACATAGCCATCTATACACAGCAGGAGGCCGCACATAGCCATCTATACACAGCGGGAGGCCGCACGTAGCCATCTATACACAGCAGGAGGCCGCACATACCCATCTATACACAGCGGGAGGCCGCACGGCGCCCCCCAGATACAGCGGGAGGCCGCTCGGCGCCCCCCCAGAGACAGCAGGAGGCCGCACGGCACCCCCCAGAGACAGCAGGAGGCTGCATTGCGCCCCCCCAGAGACAGCAGGAGGCCGCACGGCACCCCCCCAGAGACAGCGGGAGGCCGCATGCAGTCATGCACACCCACAAACAAATATAGAAATATACAGTACAGACCAAAAGTTTGGACACACCTTCTCATTTAAATATTTTTCTGTATTTTCATGACTATGAAAATTGTACATTCACACTGAAGGCATCAAAACTATGAATTAACACATGTGGAATTATATACTTAACAAAAAAGTGTGAAACAACTGAAAATATATCTTATATTCTAGGTTCTTCAAAGCAGCCACCTTTTGCTTTGATGACTGCTTTGCACACTCTTGGCATTCTCTTGATGAACTTCACGAAGTAGTCACCGGAAATGGTTTTCACTTCACAGGTGTGCCCTGTCAGGTTTAATAAGTGGGATTTCTTGCCTTATAAATGGGGTTGGGACCATCAGTTGTGTTGTGCAGAAGTCTGGTGGATACACAGCTGATAGTCCTACTGAATAGACTGTTAGAATTTGTATTATGGCAAGAAAAAAGCAGCTAAGTAAAGAAAAATGAGTGGCCATCATTACTTTAAGAAATGAAGATCAGTCAGTCTGAAAAATTGGGAAAACTTTGAAAGTGTCCCCAAGCGCAGTTGCAAAAACCATCAAGCGCTACAAAGAAACTGGCTCACATGAGGACCGCCCCAGGAAAGGAAGACCAAGAGTCACCTCTGCTTCTGAGGATAAGCTTATCCGAGTCACCAGCCTCAGAAATTGCAGGTTAACAGCAGCTCAGATTAGAGACCAAGTCAATGCCACACAGAGTTCTAGCAGCAGACACATCTCTTCAACAACTGTTAAGAGGAGACTTTGTGCAGCAGGCCTTCATGGTAAAATAGCTGCTAGGAAACCACTGCTAAGGACAGGCAACAAGCAGAAGAGACTTGTTTGGGCTAAAGAACACAAGGAATGGACATTAGACCAGTGGAAATATGTGCTTTGGTCTGTTGAGTCCAAATTTGAGATCTTTGGTCCAACCACCGTGTCTTTGTGCGACGCAGAAAAGGTGAACGGATGGACTCTACATGCCTGGTTCCCACCGTGAAGCATGGAGGAGGAGGTGTGATGGTGTGGGGGTGCTTTGCTGGTGACACTGTTGGGGATTTATTCAAAATTGAAGGCATACTGAACCAGCATGGCTACCACAGCATCTTGCAGCGGCATGCTATTCCATCCGGTTTGCGTTTAGTTGGACCATCATTTATTTTTCAACAGGACTATGACCCCAAACACATCTCCAGGCTGTGTAAGGGCTATTTGACCAAGAAGGAGAGTGATGGGGTGCTACGCC
Organism: Phyllobates terribilis; assembly: GCF_046119375.1. NCBI lineage: Eukaryota > Metazoa > Chordata > Amphibia > Anura > Dendrobatidae > Phyllobates > Phyllobates terribilis. The sequence goes on from NW_027362768.1 coordinate 21,847,472, forward strand.
AGATGACCTGGCCTCCACAGTCACCAGACCTGAACCCAATCGAGATGGTTTGGGGTGAGCTGGACCGCAGAGTGAAGGCAAAAGGGCCAACAAGTGCTAAGCATCTCTGGGAACTCCTTCAAGATTGATGGAAAACCATTTCCGGTGACTACCTCTTGAAGCTCATCAAGAGAATGCCAAGAGTGTGCAAAGCAGTCATCAAAGCAAAAGGTGGCTACTTTGAAGAACCTAGAATATAAGACATATTTTCAGTTGTTTCACACTTTTTTGTTAAGTATATAATTCCACATGTGTTAATTCATAGTTTTGATGCCTTCAGTGTGAATGTACAATTTTCATAGTCATGAAAATACAGAAAAATGTTTAAATGAGAAGGTGTGTCCAAACTTTTGGTCTGTACTGTACATACACGCATAAACACATTTGAAACACAAAAATACATATAAACAGACATCACACAATGATATCTGCCTGCACACACACACACTCTCACTCACACACACTCATCATCCCCCGGCTCCAGTCATCCAGCTCCTCTCCGGTGCAGCAGTGCAGGGCACATACTGTGTGACGTGATGCTAGCAGACACGGCCGCGCACAGGGTCATGTCTCCTAGCAGTGATGCGGCCGGGCCAGCACACAGGGAAGTTAACAGCTGCAGTGCTGGCCCGGCCGAAGAAGAAGCAGCGGCCCTGCGCAGCTGCTGGGGGAGCGATCCGGGGGCCCCCCCGCCTCAGTCTGCCGGTATGTGCCGCATTGGCGCCCACATATTATAATGAGGGCAATCTGGCCATGGGCCACCCGGAGTTCCGGGCCCTGTGCGGTAGCCCAGATTGTTCTCATTATAATCCGCCTATGACCATTTGTATAAATAATGGCACTGACATGTGAGCAAAAATGATTTTGGCAAACTTTTGGAAAAGTTTGGAAAGCATTCATGCTGTTGTCAAGATAACATGTTCCTCCTGCCCTGGGTCTGTGGTGTTACTCACTTGCTGGCACTGTCACCAGTATCAGAATCCTCCAATCCAGAGTTATGGTTTGCTGTGCTGAGCAGCTGCCGGCTCATTCGTGTCTGAAAGAAAAAAAAAGACGATCACTTAAAAAGTTGTAAAACAATTTTGAAGTTGACAGAAAACTATTTAATAGTGCTGAAATCACGGCTTGTACGGGATATGGCTGGACAAGAGTAACGTACAAGAACAATTAAAAAAACTCACACGTGTTATATTTTTTGACCACAAGAGGGCAGTGAATCATCTAGTAATGAAATAACCAGCTATAGCTCCGTGCACTATGGTCATTGCGCACAAGCTGCATCGCCAGCATGGCGTGATGGTAATACGCCATTGCATACTCTAAATCCGGGATTAACTGTATGTGCGCAGCGATAGCATCTACAAAACCACTCATTAAGTGAAAGGCAGCATATTTCACCTTAATCAGGGTGGACGGATTAAAAAGCATGCAGCTTTAGGGATTTAGAAATCATTTGCAGAGCAGATTGAACATAGATTGTCATTACTTAACCCATTCAGACAACAACTAATCATTGAAATATTCATCTATTAGCTCTGTAAGAGCGATGTTAACATGTTAGCAATCACAAGGAGATATCTCCTGTCCGTAAAAGTGCCACGGCTACCTGGCAGAGCGGGCATTTAGGGGAGCAAAGTTTCAGAAAGTATCATTCATAATTAGGCTTTACTTGGTTTGCATCCAGCCCATTGGCAGACATGGTGGTGCAGTGAAGCACTGAGGGGGTTACTTTCCATAATGCATGTTCCCCTGTGGCGGTTGCAGAGCAACAGAATTGATACTAGTTTTTTTCAGATCTAATTGGGGATTTTTTTGAGCAGAATGTTGACATTTTCACAACCGCTGCCAGGCTAACGAGGAAGTCACCATTGCTAATTAGGGAAGCACAGAGGAGAGGAGACTAGATTATGGGGAATAGTGTCACTATGACAGAAAACAACTTCAAACCAGCTCCTGGGTGGGAAGGCGATTCTGGGAGAGAGAAGTTAGATGTGATGCTGACGGCTGGCGCTCCACCTTTCCTGCTAGCCCAGGCTTAATCAACATCTAATTCATCTTCTGTGGCTCCAGGATCATTGGTGAACAGCGAAAATACATGTCAGGCAATGACATAAAATACAGGGGAACTCTAATGTCTGCTCCTGATCAACGGGAACTAGGATGTCCGCTGAGCAACAGCCAAGGAAAGCATTTCATCAGAGGGGAGATACATGTGCATCTGCAAAAACCTGCTAAAGGGGTCCTCTCACTAAACGTATCCCAGAAGGGATAAACTGGAGGAGGGGAGGGGGCACTGCCCTATTTATCCTGGCACTGACCATAAAGAGCCCCTGAGCACAGCACACAGGATCAGAGAGGAGCCCAAGGCCCAGCAGCGTCATCCTAGCACGGTCCTCACATCATTCTGCATTACCTGGGGTCACAGGGGTGGGGCGCTAACCGAAGTTTCAGAAAAGGCTTTTATAATAAATGGGTGGGGGAAGGGCATAAAATAATAATAATAGTAATCTTTATTTGAAAGTAGCAGAAATATTAAAAGAAATTTACCAAGCTCACAGCAGGCACACAAATGTCATACTCTGGTACATGGGCATCCCAAATATTCAGAGGTGTGTGACTCTCAATGAACTGGGCTCATTGTACTCTAGTGCAAGAAAATTTTAGCTGTCTGCAACCACCACTAGGGGGAGCTCAGATAACACAACAGTAAAAACAAAACTAAAATACAATGTACCAGGAGGGCATTCACTGCAGAGGCTGAGTAAGCCTTACTGGAAATGCTTTATATGCACATATATACAGTGCCTACAAGTAGTATTCAACCCCCTGCAGATTTAGCTGGTTTGATAAGATGCAAATAAGTTAGAGCCTTCAACCTGCAAACGAGAGTAGGTTTTATGAACAGAAGCATAAATCTTACAAACCAAAAAGTTATGTTGCTCAGTTGAATTTTATTAAATTTTAAACATAAAAGTGTGGGTCAATTATTATACAACCCCTATGTTTAATATTTTGTGGAATAACCCTTGTTTGCAATTACAGCTAATAATCGTCTTTTATAAGACCTGATCAGGCCGGCACAGGTCTGTGGAGTTATCTTGGCCCACTCCTCCATGCAGATCTTCTCCAAGTTATCTAGGTTCTTTGGGTGTCTCATGTGGACTTTATTCTTGAGCTCCTTCCACAAGTTTTCAATTGGGTTAAGGTCAGGAGACTGACTAGGCCACTCCAACACCTTGACTTTTTCCCTCTTGAACCAGGCCTTGGTTTTCTTGGCTGTGTGCTTTGGGTCGTTGTCTTGTTGGAAGATGAAATTACGACCCATCTTAAGATCCTTGATGGAGGAGCGGAGGTTCTTGGCCAAAATCTCCAGGTAGGCCGTGCTATCCATCTTCCCATGGATGCGGACCAGATGGCCAGGCCCCTTGGCAGAGAAACAGCCCCACAGCATGATGCTGCCACCACCATGCTTGACTGTAGGGATGGTATTCTTGGGGTCGTATGCAGTGCCATCCAGTCTCCAAACGTCACGTGTGTGGTTGGCACCAAAGATCTCAATCTTGGTCTCATCAGACCATAGAACCTTGAACCAGTCTGTCTCAGAGTCCTCCAAGTGATCATGAGCAAACTGTAGACGAGCCTTGACATGACGCTTTGAAAGTAAAGGTACCTTACGGGCTCGTCTGGAACGGAGACCATTGCGGTGGAGTACGTTACTTATGGTATTGACTGAAACCAATGTCCCCACTGCCATGAGATCTTCCCGGAGCTCCTTCCTTGTTGTCCTTGGGTTAGCCTTGACTCTTCGGACAAGCCTGGCCTCGGCACGGGAGGACACTTTCAAAGGCTGTCCTGGCCATGGAAGGCTAACAGTAGTTCCATAAGCCTTCCACTTACGGATGATGCTCCCAACAGTGGAGACAGGTAGGCCCAACTCCTTGGAAAGGGTTTTGTACCCCTTGCCAGCCTTGTGACCCTCCACGATCTTGTCTCTGATGGCCTTGGAATGCTCCTTTGTCTTTCCCATGTTGACCATGTCTGAGTGCTGTTCACAAGTTTGGAGAGGGTCTTAAATAGTCAGAAAAGGCTGGCAAAAGAGATCTTTAATCCACACATGTGAAGCTCATTATTCTTGGTGCCTGAACTACTTCTTAATACTTTTGGGGGACCAAACAGAATTCTTGTGGTTTGAGGGGTTGAATAATAAATGACACTCTGAATTAACTTTTAACGTTTTTTTAAAAAAAAAAAAAAAAAAATTTGCTGCAGTGCATTTCCCACTTCCAGGCTGATCTACAGTACAAATGTCACAATGCCAAGTTAATTCCGCATGTGTCAACCAGCTAAATCTGCAGGGGGTTGAATACTACTTGTAGGCACTGTATATACACATACACACACACATATATATATATATATATATATGTATATATACACATACATATATATATATATATATACACACTGTATATACACACACACACGCATTATATATACACACACTTGCATACACACACACGTGTGTACATGCATAAGCGGCACACACATTATATATATATATATATACATATATATATATATATATACACATACACACATAGTTATATTATATATATATTTATACACATATATATATATATATATATATACACACATTTATATATGTACACGCATATGGGCGCACACATTATACACATATATATATATAAATACACACATTTATATTATACATATATATGTAGATACATACATACATACATACACATATATATACACACACTTGCATACACACATATATTTCCATATATAATGCATATGCGCAAACACATATATATACACACATACATATACACACCCACATATTTATATTATATATATATATATATATATATATATATATATATATATATAAATACATACATACATACACACACACAGACATACATTTTTGACTATTGTCACAGCATATACGCTTAATGTGACAATTCCACCAGCACATATACCTGTGGCCATGCTCAATCATTTTACCATCACATTAGGATAGCACAGAGGTTGGAGGCAGGAGGGGCACCGCGCTGTGCACTAAATGTGCTCTGAGCTTTCGGTCACAGATACACAGTTGTGAATTATATAGGATTTAGATGAGGTTGACCTTGGACTGACTCCGAATTAGAGGTTTTGTCCCCCATGAAAGTCCCTCCCATATGTCCTCACCTGAGAGAGTTTCCGCTTCTCAAAGCTAAGTTGCTTTGTGTGGTTTAAAGGGAAAGTATTAGAGTTCAAGGACTCCTCCACAGAACTTTCCTCCTCAATTTCCTGTAACAGATTCACCAAACACATATAAGCATGCAGGACACATGCAGTTAGTAACAGGCAGCAGACACAATCATTTCATTGTATTTGTCTACAGTAAACACTAAACGGGAAAAAAAAATCCTTTTTTTTTGCGGGACATAGAAATCAATCAGATTTTAACTTTCTTTTGTGTAGCGCAGACTAATCATTATAGGCATCCATCTGATTGGTCACCATAAGTAGCTCCTGTTTCCAAATATACACTGCTCAAAAAAATAAAGGGATCACTCAAATAACACATCCTAGATCTGAATGAGTGAAATATTCTCATTGAATACTTTGTTCTGTACAAAGTTGAATGTGCTGACAACAAAATCACACAAAAATCATCAATGGAAATCAAATTTATTAACCAATGGAGGCCTGGATTTGGAGTCACCCCCAAAATTAAAGTGGAAAAACACACTACAGGCTGATCCAACTTTGATGTAATGTCCTTAAAACAAGTCAAAGTGAGGCTCAGTATTGTGTGTGGCCTCCACGTGCCTGTATGACCTCCCTACAACACCTGGGCATGCTTCTGATGAGGTTGCGGATGGTCTCCTGTGGGATCTCCTCCCAGACCTGGACTAAAGCATCCGCCAACTCCTGGACAGTCTGTGGTGCAACGTGACGTTGGTGGAAGGAGCGAGACATGATGTCCCAGATGTGCTCAATCGGATTCAGGTCTGGGGAACGGGCGGGCCAGTCCATAGCTTCAATGCCTTCATCTTGCAGGAACTGCTGACACACTCCAGCCACATGAGGTCTGGCAGTGTCCTGCATTAGGAGGAACCCAGGGCCAACCGCACCAGCATATGGTCTCACAGGGGTCTGAGGATCTCATCTCAGTACCTAATGGCAGTCAGGCTACTTCTGGCGAGCACATGGAGGGCTGTGCAGCCCTCCAAAGAAATGCCACAGAACACCAGGATTGGCAAAGTCGCCACTGGCACCCTGTGCTCTTCACAGATGAAAGCAGGTTCACACTGAGCACATGTGACAGAGTCTGGAGACGCCGTGGAGAGTGATCTGCTGCCTGCAACATCCTTCAGCATGACCGGTTTGGCAGTGGGTCAGTAATGGTGTGGGGTGGCATTTCTTTGGAGGGCCGCACAGCCCTCAATGTGCTCGCCAGAAGTAGCCTGACTGCCATTAGGTACCGAGATGAGATCCTCAGACCCCTTGTGAGACCATATGCTGGTGCGGTTGGCCCTGGGTTCCTCCTAATGCAGGACAATGCCAGACCTCATGCGGCTGGAGTGTGTCAGCAGTTCCTGCAAGATGAATGCATTGAAGCTATGGACTGGCCCGCCTGTTCCCAGACCTGAATCTGACTGAGCACATATGGGACATCATGTCTCTCTCCATCCACCAACGTCACGTTGCACCACAGACTGTCCAGGAGTTGGCGGATGCTTTAGTCCAGGTTTGGAGGAGATCCCACAGGAGACCATCCACAACCTCATCAGGAGCATACCCAGGCCTTGTAGGGAGGTCATACAGGCACGTGGAGGCCACACACAATACTGAGCCTCATTTTGACTTGTTTTAAGGACATTACATCAAAGTTGGATCAACCTGTAGTGTGTTTTTCCACTTTAATTTTGGGGGTGACTCCAAATCCAGGCCTCCATTGGTTAATACATTTGATTTCCATTGATGATTTTTGTGTGATTTTGTTGTCAGCACATTCAACTTTGTACAGAACAAAGTATTCAATGAGAATATTTCATTCATTCAGAACTAGGATGTGTTATTTAAGCGTTCCCTTTATTTTTTTGAGCAGTGTATTATTTTCTATTGTGTTTCTATTGACCCCTTATCAAGGGACAATACACTCTAAACAAAGAAATATATATCATCAAATATACACATACTGTTTTGTGGGGTTATCCACCTTTGAGAATATTTTTTCTTACTTAAATGGATGAGTTTTTGGCCAATATTAATCTTTGCAATTGGGTTTCAATAAAAATTTTGCACATTTTTTCTCCTATAACCTCTTTTTGTTGTACTTTCTATTGTTGGCTGTAGAATGGGTTAACTGAGAATCTGTCAGTGATTTCTTTCTGACAGTCCAATGGGAGAGTTTCTAACTGGTTTGTCAGTTTTCTTTTCTCTTAGCTCGTTTATGACCACATCAGAGTTGAATGTGCAGGGAAGCAAAGAGCAAAGCGGTGCAAAATTTGTTATGAAACGGAATTGCAAAAATTACTTTTTGCCTCTGATAGATGGATTTAGGCAAGTAAAAAATGTCCCCAGGCGTGGTCAACCCCACACACCTTGGACTTGCTGGCCAATCAGTGGCACCACATAGTGACTACTAGCTGCTTTTCCCCCCAATGTTTTAGAAACATCACATGTATCCCATGGAGCGTTCATGACAATGGGGTAATCAGGGCTGACGCACAATCTCTTATGCTTCCACGTGCAATTGTGCCAAGGCATCCGAATTTCAATCTCTCCGATTTTAACATCTTGTTGGGCTATTACAAGGGCCTCACATGTAAAGTATTAAACACATTAATCCAGACTGCATAATCCCATAGGAAAATATGAAGTGAAGAGGAAGGAGTCTGGAACATCCATCCGGGAAAATAAAAATCTTTTATTCAAAATCCATTCAAATAAATTCCCTATGATTAAGGGCGTTTGTTGAGCCAGAAACACGTCAGTTTCTGAATGCTTTTGCATAGATCCACTTGTTTTAATGGATTTTAAATAAAGGATTTCTATTTTACCAGATGATTGTGCTAAAATCTTTCCTCTTCCCTTCATATTTAGCTGTGCTTCACCAGCAGGACCCGGCACCCACCGGTCTCAAGCTTCTCAGCCATCTATTCGACAAGCAACCGTGGCGAGTGCTATCCTTTCTCCGCTTGTGCAATCCCATCCTCCTTCTCTAACTCCTCTCTCGCCCTACTCCTTTCCTCCCCTAGATTTATTATAATATGTATTAATTAGAACTGTCCGGGTTGCTTGTAGTAACCAATGAACAGGAATTTAAAAAACTATTTCCCCATCAAAGGGATAGGGAATAACTTAGTTGATCATTGGGAAGAGCAAACACTGGGACCCAGAGATCAGGGTTTTAGAACACCAAAAAGGGTGGCTCTGCAGCCCAGTCCTTCAGGCCTCCGCTTCATTTATTGTCTATGGGACTACTGAGTGCATTAAAGGGGTTTTCCCACGAACAAAGTTAATTTTAAAGCTGCTTTTACTTCCTCTCCTGCCCAGGAGATGTGGTATGATCAGACCATGTTCCTATACGGTCAGACACAGCCATTACACAGTACACAGCAGGGGCACATTTATAAGATTATCTCAGCACAGGGACATTTTATTTAAACATATCCAATTGTGGAACTTATTATTATTCCAAGATGTATTAATTGAAATTGGAAAACCCTTTAAAGACCAGTCTTGCGTAGCCCAATTCTCAGGATCCTAATGCCCCAATCTAAGGATCTCTGGGTGTACAAATAGTCAGACTACCAGAAATCAGCAAGTTACCCCCTTATCCTGTGAAAAGGGGATAACAAGTTTTTTTTTCGGGCACGCATAACCACTCTGCCAATAGCCATCAAAGTGCGTTTTGATGCAATCAGTCTGGCCGCATCACTATACTCTTGCTACGTCGCATCTGCAACGTGTATACCAAGCCTAATACATTCATCACAAGGTCAACATTACTAACACACAGGAGATATCGAGACAGGTTTATTTTGAAAAAATTCAATCCATGCCATCAGGCTACCTGGCTGTCTCGCTGAAAGTGCACAGAGTCATTTAGTTTTTTAACTTCATCCCAAATATAAAGACAAAAAATTGTGAAAAGTGACGTCATCAGTGATGTCACACAAACTTTTCCTCTAATACTGATCAACTTACTAACAATCCGACAACGGAGCTTTGTAAATAGACAGAAAAAAAGAACCATGTCTTTACAATGAGTGGGATAAGCTCATTAATGGGGTCTGAACTGCGGTGAGCCACGAACCTGCTCAGCGCCACAACCTCCAGAGTAACACCCATTACTGAATCTCTTGAGTGGAAGTGTTTCCGTAATGGAGGAGGTTAAAATGGTGAATCTGAAAGGTTAAGATTTATATGAAAATTCAAAGATGTAAAATTATTTAAAATTTCTCCAAAAAAACGACAAATCAGGACATAAATGCAGACTATGCGCTGCTCCAGGAGGATATTCTGTTATCATACTACAAAATAGTAAAATAAAGACGTATAATGAGTAAAATAATAATAAATAAGAGTGAGGCCAGCTTCAGACAAGGATATAACAGGCGCATTTATGCACCTGACCACTCATTAAAGGACCCAAACGGACATAGAGATATATGGCGCAGTCTCTTCAGGATGCTTCATAGACATCAATGGACCTGTTAGTTCTGGCTCTCAGATCCACTGTCAGGCCGGGACATGCATCCATAATGTTGTTGCACAAATGCGCCTGTAAAATGCTTGTTTGAGACTGGTCCAATATGTACTTCTGGGAGATAACCATATGGATCGATGGTAACTTCTACCTTATTTTTCAGCTTGCTCTTGACTTCTTTGATGCCTTGTTTGGCCTGCAGAAAAACACATACTAATTAATAAAGGTATTAATGGCAGGACTCCACTATGGCCACATTTATGCTTTCTTTGCAGAATGTTCCTCCATATTATAACTATTAGGGCTGTAGGGGGTCATTGCTCCTTTTTCAGTATACTTACATACATATAGGCGTTCTTCACAGCTGGGCTGGCTTTAATTACCGCCGTATTAATTAGAGCGCCACCTTTCTGTAAATTGGAGAAATGTTAGCAAGCATAATCCAGACCTGGTTTTTATAGACAAATAGGAAAATGATAAAAAAAAGAAGAAGCTAAGGCTGGCTAAGGGGGATATGGAGTTCTGTATCAGAAAATAACAAAGTCCTGAACATTATAAAGATGTAATAAAATATTTTAAGCCTCTTTAGATAAAAAAATAAATAATAAAAACAAACAAAATAGTATTCATTGGTGAGCATTAACTTTACATCATGGTTACCCAAATTTTAATGTTTACTTCTTTTACCAAACTTTTGAAAAAATAAAAGCTGCTCTGAGAAGTTCACTTTCACTTCGGGTCCACGTGTACCTGCCAGGATGTGTGCACGTGCCATATTCTAGTGCGTAGGTCAGGGGTATGATACTTACCAAATGTGCACACGTCCTGGCAGGTAGGGGTACATGTGACATCACGGGTAGCACCCGCCTCCCAATGTGGAAGTGAGCAGCGCCAAATAACCCATTCAAAGGATAGTAACAGAAGGAAACACTAAGGTTTGGGTAAGAATAGGCTAAAGTTAATATTCCTGTGATATTAATGTATATACTTGGACATTTGCTTTAATCGTTGTATCAGTACGGTGCATGAATAAGTCCTGCTGTATTGAGTGCATTTTTACAGAATGGATTACAACTAAATGTAAAAGCTTTCAGAGATTGGTACCAATTCAGATCTGCATTATCCTGATCTCGGTAACTGATTAGAAAAAAATAAAACTCGTTTTACCTTCATTGTGTTCACCCATTGTTGGTATGACCGTGCATTTCCTGAAACACACACAAAAATTAATAAAAAATAAATAAATAAAATAAAACCTAAATGAAATCTGTTAACAAGTTTCTGCTATCAATTTTTTTTTGTGCTGAGAGCAGCATGATGTAGGGGCAGAGACCCTGACTCCAGTGATGTGTCACTTACTGGGCTGCTTGCTACAGTTTTGATAAAATCACTGTTACATCTGCTGCAGATACCAGTTTTCTGAATGCTGAGCTCTGTATAACCCCGCCTACATCACTGATTGGCTGCTTTTTGTGTACACTCTGCATATGCAGAAAGTTGCCAATCAGAGGTGGGGACGGGGTTACACAGAGCTCATGAACATGGAGGAGTACATGGCAGCAGGTTTACTAGTCCTCTAGTGATAATCTTCAGATAAAACAGTGACTTTATCATAACTATAGCCAGATTCCCTTTAAAGATCCTAATATTTATTTTGTACAAGAACAATAAAAGTCATCATCAATGAAAATGAAATATCGCCACAGAATCTACCTGAAGTTATCTCCTCCTCAAACATGCCGGAGAATCCGTGTCCTGAGTTAAGTTTCTCCAGTCGACCGTCAATAAACTAATGGGAAAGACAAGCCAATGAGAGATCTGTGAGTAAGCGAGGCAATCACCTGTGCGCGCTTCATCCAGGCTCGGTGCTCACCGGCTGCCATCACCGGAGATGCACACGGAGTATGCTACAGGTCATGGACACAGCACACAGATAGAAGGACTCATTGTACACAGTGGTAAAATCCTGGTATCTTGCTGGGAGAATCCCATTGTCCCATAAATCAAAGCAGTAGGAGCGCTATCTGCAGACATTTAGGTGCTGGCTTTAAATACTTGTTCAGAGGGATTAAAATAAGGAGGATCTTACATACAGTAATAAAAACAATCATTATTCACGGTCGTCATTATCTGTAGCACTTCATGCTCCTTTCATGAGCAAAATAACAGTAAGAGTCCATTATTCAGAAAATAAGGCTGCCTTATACCTATTTTTTAAGGTTTGTGACTGTAAATTTCTAATGCTCAAACTACAGAACTTCACAATTCTTCACACGTGTCCCTTTTCTCTTACGAAGTAAATCTCTGGAGTAATCTGCAGCATTATTTTTTAAACCATATCAGTTTATAAAATGCCGCTCTCTAGAGTCAGTTTCGCCTCCTTTAAGCCTCTTCACTCGCTCCTCTGCAGTTGTGGGCTCTTCTCTTTTTGTGGGAGGGCTGTAGCTTTTTCCATGTGAACAGGAAGCAATAGTCTCATAGCCGTGCATTGCAGTCAGCTGCGTCTATCATATACCTCCAATCAATAAATCAATCTGCTATGTATCTAGTTCATATCTTTGTCTATCTTCTCTCCCAGCTTGTTCCAGCTACTGCACATGCCTCATTTTCCTCTCATTATCACATAGTATCGGCCTCTTCACTGTCATGTGGACACATCATACTTATCGGGGAACAGCTCCTTACAGCTTTTCTCTTAAATGGAATGTATTACCTATATTATTAATTGTTTAAACCAGATAGTTAGTTATACATATTCATTTTTAGATTGAATTTTGTGATTGCAGATTTTGCACTCTTATTTCCGAATATAATTATGGGGGCGACCAACTAGCTTTACCCGCTGTTATCAGCATTCAGAGATATGCTTTACATCAGCATGAACCGTAATCCTGCCTGTGATTTTAAAGGGGTTTTCCCACGAACAAAGTACATTTTAATCAATAGATCTTGGAATAATAATAATTTCCACAATTTGGATGTGTTTAAAAAAAATGTCCCTGTGCTGAGATAATCTTATAAATGTGCCCCTGCTGTGTACTGTGTAATAGCTGTGTCTGACTGTACAGGAACATGGTCTGATCATACCACAGCTCCTGGGCAGGGGAGGAAGCAAAAGAGTATACAGACATTACAGCATGGAATGCAAGGCAAAACATTTCACTGCCTGATTTTAAGAAATATTTTACCTTGAAGAAATAATTATTTGTGATCCCCTGCTGTAATGTCTGTATACTCTTTTGCTTCCCCCCCTGCCCAGGAGATGTGGTATGATCAGACCATGTTCCTGTACAGTCAGACACAGCCATTACACAGTACACAGCAGGGGCACATTTATAAGATTATCTCAGCACAGGAACATTTTATTTAAACCCATCCAATTGTGGAAGTTATTATTATTCAAAGATCGATTGATTAAAATAACCTTTGTTTGTGGAAAAAAAAAACCTTTAATGAGATAACTACTGAAAAGTTATCTCTACAAAAAGGAAACATTAGCTTATTACAAGACTCAGTGACCAGAGTGAAAACTGCAAGATATCAGGACTGTTTTTAAAAGGAATGTGTCATCCGAAAATTACCTACTGTTTAAATCAGGTTTTTATGTTACTTTTTTTTTTCAAATACATATCACAACCTACAGTACAGACCAAAAGTTTGGACACACCTTCTCATTTAAAGATTTTTCTGTATTTTCATGACTATGAAAATTGTACATTCACACTGAGAATGCCAAGAGTGTGCAAAGCAGTCATCAAAGCTAAAGGTGGCTACTTTGAAGAACCTAGAATATAAGACATATTTTCAGTTGTTTCACACTTTTTTGTTAAGTATATAATTCCACATGTGTTAATTCATAGTTTCGATGTCTTCAGTGTGAATGTACAATTTTCATAGTCATGAAAATACAGAAAAATCTTTAAATGAGAAGGTGTGTCCAAACTTTTGGTCTGTACTGTATATTTTTAAAAAATGGTTTAAAAGCGCCCCAATGGCCAATGCGAAAATTTCAAGATTTAGATTTTTTTTTAATAGAAATTGTGAGACGAAAAAAAAAGGCCAACAACTTTTAAAAATACATTTAAAACACAAAAACCTGATTTAAACAGGTTCTTTTCTAATGATAACTTCTCTTTAAATAAAGATATGAAATAATAGATATTAGACAACAGAAATAAAAACTGTATATGTTTAACATAAATACTTGAATTAATAGGTTATTTTCTCATTGCATGTCACAGGAAAAAAGCGAGCCAAACTTGCTGATATTTCTGAAATATCAGCAGCGGCATAATGTGTATGCGAGTGCCTTTCAACTGGGCATATTGTACTTCAATTGTGATCCTTTGTTCCTGCAGGAAAAAGCCACCGTCAAAGATGCCTTGCAGTTACTTATTCCCTCTAAGCAAAGAAATAAGGGTGCAAATGTCTGAGCCAAGCATGCAAATTTACAGTGAAGTAGCTAGCGGATGAACAAGTGTTTAGCTAAAAGTACTCCATATGTAAGGTGGCCTTTATGTGGCACATTATCGGCACACTAGCTAGCTTGGCAGTATGTTTCCTAGAGATGCTTTTCCTACTGTAAATGCCTGAGCTTGTTTTGAGGTACGGGACCTTATCTGCTTCTAGCTGGGTGCCACGACAGCACTTTTTTGTGGGTGTGGATGTGACACATCGCTAATTCTGTACCTGCTTAAAGAGCTGCAAGTTAACAGCTTTTTCTAAAAATTGCTTCATGGTGCTGGATCGATGGGCTACAAAGCTTTCTTCTGAAAACGTCACTGGCTCCCCCTACAGAAATCAGAGGAGAGAAATCAGCTGCAAGCGACACATGAACATGCCACAGTGTTACTAAGACACACAACACATAGAAAAGAGCAGGCCGGACATCATAAGGGTTGCTCTACAAATAGCAATTTTGTCTTCAAGAAATATAAGAAATCATGCCTTTATCTATACGGAAAATAGAAAGACTGTCTTCAAAGCCCATTAGTAAACCCAAAGTAGTTAGTGATGGAACAAATTGTTCTAACATCTATGGCCATACTTAAACACCTTCAATATTTTAGCACCCATACTACGGCCGCAACTCCTGACTTGATGGTAAGTATCCCGACTTGAACGAACAACATTGTAGTATACCATTATATTGTTAGTTTGGCTGAAAAAACATCAGAATCATCTGAAGAAGGCCTTGTGTCTTGTACTGTGTCTTGGTTTTCCTAGGTGAAGACACTTCAGAAAAAAAGTGGTCTTTTTCCTGAAGCGGCTCTGCTGGCAGTTCTTTGCTGCCAGCGTCTTTTTCCAATTGTCTCAACTTTCAAACAAAGTCACCAGAAGAATAACCATGTTACTTCTTTTAGCCTCTTCATGGTTTCCGAACCCCAATGCAGGTAAAAGAAGCAACAGAAGACTTGAACATGTGCACAGCAATGTCATTCTTAGATTGCTGTGCATTATGTTCATTTTTTGCACCAGTTTGGCGGTGTCTCTTTATCCGGGTTCCACCTAGACTTATACTGTAAATACAGAATGTTAGATGTTCTTTACTGGTCTTTAATAAGAGAACAGTGTACTAGTGAGAATGGCTTTACAATGACTTGAAAGCCATTTTATTCATTACAATCCCGTTAAGATAAAGGCATCCATGGCAAAGCGATTCTAATTGTAAGCTCTTCTAACTCTGTGACATCACTTGGCCTCCTACTTTAAGCAAAAAAGCCAACCCATAAGTGAATGATGCATGCTAAATCATGAAATGAGTGAAGTAAGAGCAAGCTCACGGGTTTATATCGGAGAGCATCCCTGTATGAACCAAAGAGCGCGGCCTGGGCTCGGAGGAACGCACGTGACACTCCATCTCCAGTAGACGTGGACTGCTTCTTCAGCTTGCTCTTCAGAGTTGAGATCTGCAATAAAAAAGGACAAATGTAATAGGTTAGAGGAAAACAGGAATAATAACAAAATAAGAAAAAAAACTGGATCATGAACAATATCATCCATGGCACATGATGGGAATGAGGAAACGCGTAAGGGAAAAAAACTTTGATATTCTAAAAAAGCTCAATAAATAAAATAGATGGACATAAAACTACAGCAGATTAGGACAATCACAAATGAAACTAGGAAACAAGAGAAGAAGAGGAAATGTCAGAAGGAGGGAACAGGAGACAAAATGAATTAGCACCTGTGAAATTGACCCGGTGAGGGGTGACAACATCCAGTGGAGAGGGTCTCATCCCCACTGACTCAGCCCAAATCTCAGAGCCCTTTGCAAAAAATGTATATTACACCTGCTGAACTGTTAATGGAAATGAAGGTGGGGGCACCCCAATGTGAGAAAGCAATCTCTCTCACTTTCTTCTCCCTGGGACTACCACATAAACATCTTTTATTATCTGTGCACCTATTGTGTAACCTTAGCTGGGCTAAATCTTTGACCTTTCTCTACATCCTTCAGCCCAAGGAAAGTAAATAGAGCGTGACCTCTGAGGCACTGTGTGGGAGATAACCCCTGCTACGCCAGAGAGCTCTGCTGCAGAACGGAGATAACCCCTGCTACGCCAGAGAGCTCTGCTGCAGAACAATATGCTTTCTGCCTTGGAAGGAATCCACAAGATGCTATAGGAAAATTCAGCAGTAACAATTCATGCATCTTTTCTCACGTTGGACACACTTTAGTGCAGGAGTGAAGCGTAAAGGAGCATTCACACTGGGAAATTCTCAACGTATAAATCAAATGTGCAGGTCCCAAATCACTACATGGAGACTAAACGAGTGTTGCCCTGGAGAGGGGGGAGGAAATGTTATCCTTGATGTAAGTTATATCAAGTCATATAGTAAGGCTTTTTAAAGGGTCATGATTGACTTCTAGGATTGCTACCTTCAATGCGTGGCATCAGAGACCCTATGCTCTGCCTCTGCATGGCCTATAAGTCTCCTACGCTGACTTGGCGGTCTTCTCAATGGGAAACTTTATTCACCAGTTCTCCAATAAAGACCTCTCATCCAGTCAACCAATCACCTACTTTACGCTGATGAGGGGCTAAAACCCTGAAACAGCAATGGAGTTATTTTCCTCTCGGAGAAGATTCTGGTTTGGCTTTCTATCCTAAGTTCTGTGGCAATGTTCCTTAAAGGGAACCTGTCAGTGCAAAAAATGCTAATGATCTCCAGATATAGTGTTTGTCTGCAGGTAAATAGCATCACAACACTGCCTGGTTTCCTCACTGAAAGTGCAGCCACCAGGAGAAAAACAACTTATTTCCTCCCAGGACCAGCTGGCTTTCAGCCATAGAGATGGGCACAGAGCAGCTACAGTCAGCGCTCACAACGAAACTCAATATACTGTGAGCGTGGGCAGTAACCATCCCCCGACACTTTCATTGACTGTAGTCTCTGCAGCACATCTGTGCAAAGTGAGCTGTCAATCAAAGTGCTGGGCAGTGCTTACAACTGCAGCTCATAGTAAGCGGTGACTGCAGCCGCTCTATGCACTCCCCCTTGACTGTGAGCCGGCGGGTCCCACGAGGAAATAAGTTCATTTTCTCCTGGTTGCTGCACTTTCAATAAGGCGGCCAGGAAGCAGTATAACACTATTTACCTGCTTATTAACTCTATATCTGAAGGGGAGTTTCATTTTCAGAGATTACAGGTTCCCTTTAAAGGGAATCTGTCACCAGGTTTTTGCTGCCTAAGCTGAGAGTAGCATCATATAGAGACTGAAACCCTTGATTCCAGCGATGTGTCACTTACTGGGCTGCTTGGTGTAGTTTTGATAATAGAACAGTTTTATCATCAGGCTATTATCAGTAGAGGACTGTTTAACTTGCTGCCAGGTAGACCAACCTACCCCCAACACTGATTGGCAGCTTTATGCCTGTACACAGTGTGCAGAGAAAGCTGCCAATAAGTGGTGTGGGTGGGGTTATACACAGCTCAGCATTTAGAGAACTGCAGCAGAGAAAACAGGGATTTTATCAAAACTACAGCAGGCAGTAAAGTTCTATATCGCTGGAATCAGTGTCTCTCCCCTTATATCCTGCTGATCTCAAATGAGGTAAACTCCTGGTGTCAGATTCCCTTTAAAGGATCAATATTGATCTCTTAGATTGCTATAACAGAAACCCAGTTTTCTTCCTCTTTGAAGAAGCTATTTGATTTCAATATGTGTTGGCAAACCTTATATCCGGCTACACAGAATAGTTAACCAGGGTATTTAATACAGAAATAACAAATAAAAAAAAATGTACCATGCCGTGTATGTCTTTTTTTAACATGAAAGCTTATTGAAAACTAGCACCATTGTATGCCTTCACAATAGCATTATTTGGAAAATCATCCTGATGCACATCTCCATCAGACATTACAAACACAGTTTGGATGCATCTATAAAAGTGTAACACTTACATAAAGGAAATCTAAACCTTAGTTCAGAGGTAGCATAGCCATTCTCTAGCTACACCATAGAGGCTATCCTGCAAAGGCATATCCCAGCTGCTGAAAACTGAGCCCCATTGTGATAGAACACAATACACTGCCATGTTTGGATTAGCGTGGCTTCTTTAGTTTACCAGTTAAATACATAATACTATAAAAACACAGCGGCTTCACTAATAAAGGGGTTAATACTGTCTTGACAAACTATACGTGTGAGTAGGCCTCCCTTAACGATCGTAATGGAAGAGTCAAATTAATTAGTGTGTAATCCTAGTAGGCTGCTAACAAGGGCAGAGAAAGGCTTTATAGAGACAAAATTAAAGAAAAGGACATCGCTGTGGGTGATGAGGGCACCGGCACGGGTGACATTCAGCATTCAGTCCTCCCACGTGAGCACATCAAAGGCGAGATGATGCCCCACTGGGTGCAATTATCATATGGTTTGAAAGGGGGTATTTTGGTTATGCAGAGTGTACGGAGCTAATCACACTTGCATACATGATGAATTCTATCACTGTTACCTTGTTTATAGAGATATATGAATGTAGAATAAGCACAATACATTTCCTGGAAGTACATACTGTACATATTAATGTGCTCAAGTGAGCAGATCGCAATGGGCTCTGGGGTCTTTCGGGTTTTTTTGCTTCTTGCCCGCAGTTCAGTATTTCAAGCGCTCACACCTACATTGCTCAAGACAAGGCTCCTGCAGAAAGCAACTGTCCAGACTCAGCTGTTGTAAAACATCTATGAATGCAGAACTGTCAAAGAACATATACTTGTACAATGGGGCACGACTTCATGAAGTGGACTAGTGAGTGACAGCTCCGTTTCTCTAGAGATCCAGTAGCACCAGCCACTGGTACAAACGTCTGTATGTCCCACTGACCACGTATTATTGTCACAATGCCAGGATGGATATCTTGATGCTATAGTAGTCACTTAACCCCTTGCAGCCATTAAATGATCAATGCATTTTGTCATTGAGATTCTCTGCGGTTTAGAATTTAGACTGTTGGCATCTAAAATGTTTTGCATTTGGTTTTCTGCAACAAAAGGCATTCTAGGAAGGAAAACAGTGTTGACCAAGAAACTCAATCCTGAGGGTGTGTTGACGCGGGAAGGATGAAACTGCAATAAAAAAAAATATCTGTTGTGGATTCTTCTGTATATTTTACCATGGAAATATGAAAAAATCCATTGCTGTAGACTCCCCAACCTAAATTGACACACTGCACCCTTAAAATCCTTATACAGGTTCATTTAACCAGGGAATCCATGCAGATTTTTTTCTGCAGCATATCGATGAAATTTGGTAAAAATTGGTACAAAATCCTGAAAATTTGCAGTATACTTGCCCTGTGTGATCATATCCTAAAGTTACCAGTGAGACCCAATAATAGCAGAAATACCCACACTGAGAAAATAGCACCGTGCACAGTCTGGGAGAATAAACTGAATGCTGGACAGGTTTTTTAGCATGTGTACCCCGAAGCCTTTAAAAACAGAGTTTTTTATGTTCTTGGAAAGAAAAAATGGACTTTACAGCAGAAAAGTTCAGCATAAAAAATGAGAGAACTCATGAAATTAAATCACAGGGTCATTTTAAATTTCGCTCCATAGTACAGTGTTACAACATACCACTAGAATAATGACTGGAGGGGAATTGTCTTCAACGACAGCTGGGATGAGTTTATATTGAGTATTTGCATTTGGGAGATTGAAGTAGCACACTATCAAGCAAGAAATTATGACTTTATTGAATTTTGAAAAAACTTTTTTTTTAGCATCCTGTCATTTGAGGTCCAATATTTTGATCCAAATCATTTCTTAATATATCTTTATGGTGAGTAGAATTCTGTTCGGTTACAAAGCTCCAAATTCCCTACAAAGACTTGTAGTTAAAAATTAACATGCTGACTGCCACCAGTAGTGGGAGCTCAGAAAAAAACACTGATGGATGGATGGATGTGTTACAGCAGAACTGCGTTAAGCTTTATACAATTCTGCTACTCACAATTCTGCTTCTCACCAGTACTGTCACTCAATGAGGGGAGCCTGCCCTGCCAGATACCATGAAGTAAGGAGACTGCATAGCTCAGAGCTGCTCAAGAGACAACTTAAGAATACTCCTGTAATGTTGCAGACTTCAGCAGTTTTTTCACTGCGGATTTACCACTACTATATATCCAGGGTGGACTCAACCTGTGGGAATATATCCTGAAGCAGTGCTACAATAAATTTTAGACAACAAATTGCCGGAAAAATCTTTGGTTGCTATGGCACTTTATTTTTTATGAGAAACAAAGTCACAGATTTATTTATGGCCACATGTGACCTTTTCATTTACTTAAAAGGAATGATTTAAGTTGTGAACCAACTGTGATTTTTACCATTATTCGAGCAGAACTTTTAGCAGCTTCGTACCGCTAGCCTTAAATTAGCCGAAATTGTAGCTTTACAAGCTGGATTTAGAGAAGGCTAAAAAGCAAGCAATATTAAAGCCAATGACTTCAAAATACCTGAAAAAGCTAGGAGATACAAGAAGGAAGCCAACTTTTGAGTCATTGGGAAAATCAAAAACCTTTCACTCCAGCAACCGTGTAAAATTATGGAAAGAAAAATATAAGAATCTGTTGAACAGCCGTGTAATGGAAATTCTACACTGGTCAACAAGATACTATCGAGACAAAAAAATAGAACAAAAAATAGGTTGGTTCCATATCTATAATAGATAACAATGAGAAAATGTATTCTTTGACTCTACTTATTGGAAAACAGAATATTGCTTAACTGAGTCAAAGGGTCAGTGTGTGATCTCGTCCATTGGCCTGCCTGTCTTCAGAAAGATCACACAGGCCGGGGCCCATCCTACTGAACCCTGCACTTCTTACCCATGGGCAGAACACTACTCAGACAACATAGGGTGAGGATACCATACTCCTATAAGACTTTATTGAGTCACCAATAGTTAACAGCATAAATTATATTCCCAGCATGGACACAAGATGGTGGAAGTGACCGTGTCTCAACCTTCCGCTGGCTCGCCAGGGATTAGAGCTCCTAAGATAAAACTAATTTATTCCTCCTGGGAGACACCAGCTTTCAGTCATTGAGGCGTGCACAAAGTTAGCGGCAGCTGTAAGCACACCCCAGCACTTTCACATCTCGCGTTGCGGTACATCAGTGCAGAGCCGACTGTCAAGTCAAAATGTTGAGGCGTGCTTACAGTGCTGTGATGGTAGCCATGCTGGCACGCCTGTAAGCCGACGGCTCCTGGGCGGAATACGTTTTTTCTCTGAGGAGCAGCGCTTTCAGTACATCAGTTGGGCACCTTTCTGAAGCTATGATCCTACAGATTAACCCTATATTTTCTGGTTAATAGTGTTGTCCTATGTGACAGGATCCCTTTAACTATGAACCTCATTGATAATATTTGGATGGGAGGTCCAGGTCCCTGCTATCATGATATGGGTTTGTTGTTTTTACCATTTTCTTAAATGTAATTTTCTTTTTCACAGCTTCTACAACTCTGCCCTCATGACAGAATCCTAGTAACACCTCATAGGCTAGATGATCAAATATATTTGTAGAGTAGAGAGTAATGGAGATAACTTGTAAAGAAAAAATGAATAGGCTTCAAAAATTTCTTCCTCTACTTTACGTGAAGCTGAGTAAATAAAATGATGATAAAGATCTACTAATAAAAAATATAGAAGAAAATCCAAACATACATCCTAAAGTACACACTTGAGCTTTGACTTGTAATGAACTAAGCAAATGTGTGATCATTACATGGTCAGGTCAGAGTTTCAGCCCCTGGATTAACAGTAAATATTCTAATTTAATGACTAAAAGCTGAGATCATCAGTAAAAGACCAGTCATTTAACTCAGGTGTCAAATATATATATTTTTTACATTTGTAATATTTTTTTCCATACCATGATCTTTTATTTAAAAAAAAGATATAGAAATCTTGCAATTTTTCACGCTGGCCACTGGAATGATTTCTGTCCTTTTAGGAAGACTTTTCAGCAATCTCATTATCATCAGAGACAAAATTACAATGACAGATAACACCTCTATGCACAACTGATAACACAGGATCCACCAATCATAGCAAGTTATGTCACCGCTGACCCTGATCTTCCTCCCTTCACAATGATCTTTGCACATGCTCATTAGATGCTTCAATACAAAAGATATGGTGAGAGTCTGCTCATTGCTGCTAATATCCATATGAATTTCCTGAAAAAATTAGGACGTGTAAATCTAAAAAAGCACCAGTGGCCAGTGTGAAAACTAAAATATTTCTATTTTTTTTTTTACGAATGTGATATGAAAAAAACATTGTAAATTCAATACATTCAACACAAAATCCTGATTTAACACAGACAGCTTATTGAAAACATTTTTTATTTTTCTCCTTATCTAATGAATTAGCTTTATGTGATAAAAGGAAATTGCCCCTTAATGTAGGCATTATATGCATAATGTCAATCAGCCATGTCCTAATGACTTTTCATCAACTTGAATGGAATAAATGGCTCAAATAAGGAGAACAATATTCTAATTTCCTAACCCTTAATATGGGAGACATCCAGATAATTGATTATCCAAAGGTTGGCTGCAGCTCAGGGTGTTAACAATAGTGGTTGCAGGGGTTACAGGTGCAACCCGGCCCTGGAGCCTCGGGGGGCGGGGGGGGGGGCAAAAAGCCTCTTTGGCCCATATGAGATCAATACCAATGCTATTAAAGATTCATGAAAGTTGGGGGCCCTATTGGAGATTTAGCATCGGTGCCCACAAGTTTCAGCGTTGGTGCCCACTAGCTTCATTATTGGTGCCCACAAACCTTAGCACTGGTGGCCACAAGCTTCATTATTGGTGCCCACTAGCTTCATTACTGGTGCCCATAAACCTTGGCACTGGTGGCCACAAGCTTCATTATTGGTGCCCACTAGCTTCGTTACTGGTGCCCACAAACCTTAGCACTGGTGGCCACAAGCTTCATTATTGGTGCCCACTAGCTTCATTATTGGTGCCCACGAGCTTCATTATTGGTGCCCACTAGCTTCATTACTGGTGCCCATAAACCTTGGCACTGATGGCCACAAGCTTCATTATTGGTGCCCACAAACCTTAGCACTGGTGGCCACAAGCTTCATTATTGGTGCCCACTAGCTTCATTATTGGTGCCCATGAGCTTCATTATTGGTGCCCACAAGCTTCATTATTGGTGCCCACAAACTTCATTATTGGTGCCCACAAGCTACAAGTTACATCATTGCTTGAGCTGATCAATAACATTCAATGATATTTAGCTAGGATGGTAGGAAGAAAATGTACATGTGTAGAAGTGAGCAAATTGATTGGTTCAATGCCTTTTATCCAGCAACCCATAGAATAATACTTCAGTTGGGACTTCACAACATTTTCTATATATGAACGTATAAAAAAGGCAAAGAAACTAGACCTAATATTTCTAAGAGAGGGATGTATAAGGCAAATAACCTAATTTACTAAAGAACTGAGTCTGCCATTGAAGTCAAAATTGTAAGTAGTATTAAATCCTACACATAATAAAATATATGTGGAAGCTTAAGCCTTACATGTACCAGAACTTTTTTTTTTTTGTTATTGTTGTTTAGTCTTTTTTTTACCGTCTTTGGTTGATTTATATTTGCAATCTGAAATCCTTTAGCGGGAGCGGAAATGCTACTGGCTGACAGCGTCTGTAACAGCCAGTAAATCTGAAATATTATGTGCGAATTCTGGAAGGCAGCCATTAGGAAGATTGTAGTATGGGACGCAGCAGGGGCATCCCCATGGAGAAGGGACGTCTAATGGGGGACAAGTGTGACCTCTAACCTCGGCAGGGATCAGCACTATCTAGACTAGTAATCAGGATCACATGCTTCCAATATCTTACACCCTGAAGCCCTTCCTAGGACTGCAGACAGGTAATGGCAGTGATATGTTTAATGGCTTCAGCGGAGCTGACTGACACCTCTCTAACAATTAAAGTCAGACAAGCCGTTTGGAAATAAATTTTCCATGTTTGATGTTATGGTAATAACATGGCATGTGTGCCGAGTTTCACTTTGTGGAATTGATGAATTCACAGAAAGAAACAACTGAAAATGTGTCATGCGGTGTTCAAACATCAAATGAAATTAAGATTTTGTGCAGGAATCCAGCAGCCGGCTCTAATGTGGATTGTGTGAACCAAATCTAATGACAGGAAAGTCACAATTTCAATATATTATTTGATGTCAACATTGAAAAAAAAATATATAAAAAAAATTACATCCACTTCTGAAAAAGTTAGGAGTCTGTATTCTATTTTATAAACCTTCCCCGACCTACCAAATATTTAATTCTGCCGACATTTCTAACACACAAAGATAACACAAGTCTCGGAGGCGGACATATTAGCGCTACATGTACAGTGGCACAGGGACCCAAGAGGTAAGAGGGCCCACATCTACCTCCAAAACAGGTGGAATTCTGCATTTTGATGAGTTATTGGACTGTAAAGGGCCTAAATATTGTTTTTTGCACAGGGGAGCTCTTCTGTCTGATGCATTGTTCCTGCTGTCAGAAGTTCAGAAGTATTAGAACCAAAGAGGAATCTGAGCAATCCCATCATAAGTCAATGTGATGTTAGGAATTATCAATATCCACATAGAAACAGGTCCAGCATAACAGCCATGGCTCCAATATGGACAAATCCAACATACAGTTAGGTCCATATATATTTGGAAAAAGACAACATTTTTCTAATTTTGGTTCAAGACATTACCACAATGAATTTTAATCAAAACAATTCAGAAGCAGTAGAAGTTCAGACTTTCAGCTTTCATTTGAGGGTATCCACATTAAAATTGGATGAAGGGTTTAGGAGTTTCAGCTCCTTAACATGTGCCACCCTGTTTTTAAAGGGACCAAAAGTAATTGGACAGATGAAATAATTGTAAATAAAATGTTCATTTCTAGTACTTGGTTGAAAACCCTTTGTTGGCAATGACTGCCTGAAGTCTTGAACTCATGGACATCACCAGACGCTGTGTTTCCTCCTTTTTGATGCTCTGCCAGGCCTTCACTGCGGTGGTTTTCAGTTTCTGTTTGTTTGTGGGCCTTTCTGTCTGAAATTTAGTCTTTAACAAGTGAAATGCATGCTCAATTGGGTTGAGATCAGGTGACTGACTTGAACATTCAAGAATATTCCACTTCTTTGCTTTAATAAACTCCTGGGTTGCTTTGGCTTTATGTTTTGGGTCATTGTCCATCTGTAGTATGAAACGACGACCAATCAGTTTGGCTGCATTTGGCTGGATCTGAGCACACAGTATGACTCTGAATACATCAGAATTCATTCGGCTGCTTCTGTCCTGTGTCACATCATCAATAAACACTAGTGACCCAGTGCCACTGGCAGCCATGCATGCCCAAGCCATCACACTGCCTCCGCTGTGTTTTACAGATGATGTGGTATGCTTTGGATCATGAGCTGTACCATGCCTTCGCCATACTTTTCTCTTTCCATCATTCTGGTAGAGGTTGATCTTGGTTTCACCTGTCCAAAGAATGTTCTTCCAGAACTGTGCAGGCTTTTTTAGATGTTTTTTAGCAAAGTCCAGTCTAGCCTTTTTATTCTTGATGCTTATGAGTGGCTTGCACCGTGCAGTGAACCCTCTGTATTTACTCTCATGCAGTCTTCTCTTTATGGTAGATTTGGATATTGATACGCCTACCTCCTGGAGAGTGTTGTTCACTTGGTTGGCTGTTGTGAAGGGGTTTCTCTTCACCATGGAGATTATTCTGCGATCATCCACCACTGTTGTCTTCCGTGGGCGCCGAGGTCTTTTTGCATTGATGAGTTCACCAGTGCTTTCTTTCTTTCTCAGGATGCACCAAACTGTAGATTTTGCCACTCCTAATATTGTAGCAATTTCTCAGATGTTTTTTTTTCTGTTTTTGCAGCTTAAGGATGGCTTGTTTCACCTGCATGGAGAGCTCCTTTGACCGCATGTTTACTTCACAGCAAAACCTTCCAAATGCAAGCACCACACCTCAAATCAACTCCAGGCCTTTTATCTGCTTAATTGAGAATGACATAACGAAGGGATTGCCCACACCTGTCCATGAAATAGCCTTGAAGTCAATTGTCCAATTACTTTTGGTCCCTTTAAAAACAGGGTGGCACATGTTAAGGAGCTGAAACTCCTAAACCCTTCATCCAATTTTAATGTGGATACCCTCAAATGAAAGCTGAAAGTCTGAACTTCAACTGCATCTGAATTGTTTTGTTTAAAATTCATTGTGGTAATGTCTAGAACCAAAATTAGAAAAATGTTGTCTCTGTCCAAATATATTTGGACCTAACTGTAGTTGTCATGGCTCCATTATAGACAGATCTGGCGTAGCTGTCATGGCTCAAGAATGGAGAGATGTGGCGTAGCTGTCATGGCTCCATCATGGACAGATCTGGCGTAGCTGTCATGGCTCCATCATGGACAGATCTGGCGCAGCTGTCATGGCTCCATTATGGACAGATCTGGTGTAGCTGTCATGGCTTCATTATGGACAGATCTGGCATAGTTGTCATGGCTCAAGCATGGACAAATCTGGCGTAGCTATCATGGTTCAAGCATGGACAGATCTGACGTAGCTGTCATGCCTCAAGCATGGACAGATCTGACGTAGCTGTCATGGCTCAAGAATGGACAGATCTGGCGTAGCTGTCATGGCTAAAGCATGGACAGATCTGGCGTGGCTGTCATGGCTCCATCATGGACAGATCTGGTGTAGCTGTCATGGCTCCATCATGGACAGACCTGGCGTAACTCTCATGGCTCCATCATGGACAGATCTGGCGTAGCTGTCATGGCTCCATCATGGACAGATCTGGCGCAGCTGTCATGGCTTCATTATGGACAGATCCGGCATAGCTGTCATGGCTCAAGCATGGACAGATCTGACGTAGCTGTCATGGCTCAAGCATGGACAGATCTGACGTAGCTGTCATGGCTCAAGCATGGACAGATCTGACGTAGCTGTCATGGCTCAAGAATGGACAGATCTGGCGTAGCTGTCATGGCTCAAGCATGGACAGATCTGGCGTAGCTGTTATGGCTCCATCATGGACAGATCTGGCGTAGCTGTCATGGCTCCATCATGTACAGATCTGGCGTAGCTGTCATGGCTCCATCATGGACAGACCTGGCGTAACTGTCATGGCTTCATCATGGACAGATCTGGCGTAGCTGTCATGGCTCCATCATGGACAGATCTGGCGTAGCTGTCATGGCTCTATCATGTACAGATCTGGCGTAGCTGTCATGGCTCCATCATGGACAGACCTGGCGTAACTGTCATGGCTTCATCATGGACAGATCTGGCGTAGCTGTCATGGCTCCATCATGGACAGATCTGGCGTAGCTATCATGGCTCTGATGCGCCCTCTGGGCCGCAGGGCACTCGGTGCCGGGCCGGTCGTTGTTAGGGGTGTTGTCACAGTGGCGGTGACCCGGTCCGTGACCCAGGGCGGTCAGTAAAAAGGGGATTTTATAGTTTTTATGTACAGTTCGCGACGCCACCTGTGGTATGCGGCCAAAGGGAGCCGCCGCTGCGGAGCAGGTCCTCCGGTTCTGAGGCTAGTGCAGCAAAGCTGGTGTGGCTCTCCACAGGTAGAGCTTAGCTCCAGGGCAGTATAGATGCCACAGGTGATATGGGTGATGCTGGGCGTTGTAGTGCGGGGTGATGGCGCAGATAATAATCACAGAGACAGTGGGGTGCAGTCTTCCGAGTTTACTCACAGTTGTTAAGTTCCTCAGGTTGCACTGTCCAGCTTACAGCCTACCACGTCGCACTGCGTTCACCAGGCAGACATTCAGCAATACCTCAGGTAGTTCAAGAGTGCCTGACAGGACCCCTTTCTATGTGCCTTCCTCAGTCGTCTTCCTGCGCTGGCTCTCGCACTCCTGCCCTGCACCTCACAATCAGTGTCCCAATCCAGTAGCCTCGGGTCTTGTCGGGCGACCTGCAGTCCCCTGGACCCTCTGTGGTCACCTTTTCGGCGATGTAATTGTGGTTGTGGCCACTGCACCTTGCAAGTACAGCAGCCTCCGGTTTCTAGCTGAGCCTTGTAGTTCTCCATTAGTTTAGGGGCCGGTCCCCTCGGCGGCTTGATCCCTCCACACCAGGTAGATCCGGGCATACGGGTGGCCTCCAGCACTGCCCGTACGCCTAGGATCCCCTCCTCCTGGAGCCTTCCTTCCTACTCCTCTCCTCTCCTCCTGGAGCAGAGCTCGTGCAGCGCCCCTCCAACTGAAAACTCTGACTGGACTCACTTTCCAAGATGGCTCCCTCTTTTATACAGCTTCCTTTCCTGTGCTCCCCTGATCTATGTCCTCCACCCACACCCACTACATGGTTCCCCCTCACTTGGTTCCCCTCCACTCCAGCCAGGGACCAGGGACTGTGCTTTCCCTTAGGAGCAATCTCGCCCTACTGAAGTGGACGTGTTGGATGTAGGTGTTAGGGTCCCGGGCATCACTCTATCCTTACCTGAGAGTGGGATACCACACCTCTGGCTGAGATGCAGTACCTCTGTGGCGACTGAACCCTCAGGGGTGCCACAGCTCCATCATGGACAGATCTGGCGTAGCTGTCATGGCTCCATCATGGACAGATCTGGGGAACTGTCATGGCTCCATCATGGACAGATCTGGAGTAGCTGTCATGGCTCCATCATGGACAGATCTGGCGTAGCTGTCATGGCTCCATCATGGACAGATCTGGCATAACTGTCATGGCTCCATTATGGACTTATCTGATATATCTGCAACAGCTCCGTTATGATTAGAAGCTTATAGGGACAAGGTCTAAAACCATTTTAATTAGACATGAGATCACTTGGTCTCAGAAGCTTAAGTTAATAGGATCTCTCATTTTTCTTCATTTGGTAAAATAAGATAATAATAAATAGATAATATAGATACATTACTAAAGGACACACAAGGTAAAAGGTAGGTTAGATTTTTTACCAGTCATTGTGGTAACAGACTTCAGCAGCTAAATGATAACTGTTGTGCTCAGTAGAAGAATGCTAAATGATTTAAGACAGGGATCAGTTTTGCGATGGTGCAGAAATACTCTGTGACACGTCTATCTCTGATTGCCTCCAGTATCTAATTAAAATGTCCAGAGCAGAGTACAGGTGATTAAATAAGATGAGTTCACAGATGGGGAGGGGACCGGTCAGATAATTAGCATCTTACCTGAGAGGAGGCAGATACTAATTATAAGTGAGGAGAAACCTTGCTGGAGCAGTGTTTATTCGGATGAAGTGCGGATGCAGAGAAGTGATAATGAACCCTGCGCTGATAAGATCCTGCCTCTTACTATGAGAAAGATTAGCCGGAATGGTGGACGAATGTGAAATGTTATATCAGAAATGATGTGGCTCATAAGTTCTACACGATGGGGTCAGACGTTTACTCCGGGCCAGGTGACAATCTACATTTGGCAATTTCTAGTAGTCAGCCAACTAACTCCTAGGTAAAATATCAAGCTTCTTACAGACCATGGAGCCATGCACCATTTGTCTTCTTCCAATCAGAGAGACTAAGGTCCGATTACTCACAATGTAAATCATTTTGGAAAGTTGTAAAAATTTCAGCATAAAGTTTACAACATTTGGCATTTTCACAACAGTTTTGTCAAGCTCTGCCAAACTGGGCAAAACTGGGGTGATACGGAAGCAAGGCGGGGGCATGAAGACACAGCTTGTCTAATTCACGGCTAGCGATGGCATTCCTTACACCACAAATCTTACTCCAGTCTCAAAATGGAGTAAGATTTGTGGTGAGGCGCAGACAGAGGCATACACCACTTAGCATCTTGCCTGATTTATTAAGAGGCGTGCACCTCACCCTCCACCCTGCCCCTTCATCAAGACCGAAAATTTGACCATGTTAAAGTCCACTTTCATGGCCACTCCCATCTTTTAACATCCTTCTAAATCTAAGGAGGTGGTATACTGAATTTCTAACTGCTTACCTGCACAGACAACCCATAATACACGTGTCTGAAATTGCCCATATACCATTACTCATTTACATAACAATCCATAAAAAGAAAAAAGAATCTATACAGGATACACACGGATACATGGGTTGCAGTTGGTTTTGAACCTGAGGGAGTCTAACAGCCACTTTACGCCATGAGGAGAGACAAGGATTTGTAATAGATCCACTACAACATATGCCTGCCTTATACTTGTATTATAATACTATTATTTTATCTGACAGTGATATGACTGTGACAAGGTCACCTTCGTATGATGGGAAACTTTATATTTCTTATATATTGATGTATGGAGTGCCGAGGTTCTTTTTGCAATTGAGATTACTCTTTTCTTCAGAGCACCCAAATAGACCAGTGAGCGACCCCTCTCTTTTTTCTATTAATCATTTTTGGGATCCCGCTCCTGGAGCATTGCAGCAGGTACATGTTCACACTACTAGAAGTTTGACAGCCTTTTTTCTGACCATGTGTCCCTCCCATTCAGTCACAGGTGGTTTTAACTAGCTCTACCAGCCCATACATTGTAGGTTAAAAGCCCAAGCAGAGACATATTGTCCATACAGGCTTACAGCCCAAGAGTGGCATATCCAGTGGTAGCGTAGCGTAGCGTAGTTTCCCATCATACGAAGGTGACCTTGTCGTGGTTGATGGGCACACATAAATTGGCCAAATTATGCGCAAAAAACCTTCATTTTTCATAGTGACATTAGTCTAGATATAATATTTCTTATATATTCATGTATGGAGTGCCGAAGTTCTTTTTGCTATTGAGATTACTCTTTTCTTCAGAGCACCCGAATAGACCAGTGAGCGACCCCTCTCTTTTTTCTAGTGATATGACTGTGGTTATCAGACTTCAGCTGCGACATTATTGTGTTCATCATCCCTTCTCTGTACAATCACTGTGTGCAATAACCCTTTCCCATTGGCACATTATGTAGCATCTATCCACTGTGGCATAACCATTAAAGGGGGTTTCCAGGCACAAAAAAAGTACACAAACAAAAAATGATCTGGCTCTCCCTGTGATGACTACCCAAACCCCTGTTAACTTTATTTTTGTGTTTAAGCTCCCCTTCACCCCCCTGCAGCCAAGGCTGAACATACTGAACTTCCTGCCAGCTCTCCCTCTTTGCCTCTAAACTACACTTCCAAGAGGCAAAGCTGTATCTGTCCCACAGTTCACATACTCCCACCCTCAGTGCCTGCCCAATCCACCTACAAAGCACCATCCTGAGACTCCTATACAGTCTCAAGATGGATTAATTACTGCCCACACAGTTTCTCCTTTCTGACATTCCTCCCACTTTTTCTAGTATGTGACAATAATGTTAGATGTGCTCACACTGACACCACACAGGCTCAGTCCACTGAAGGAGAACAGTATGTCATAAAATGTATGTATTTATTATATTGTTATCTAGCACTCTGAAATCCCAGCACCATCCACCACTACTTATTCTCTGTGGAGCCGGCACGGTTTCCATGGCTTCTGCCCTCCCACTGGGTACACATTTCATATCTCTCCCCCCATTATTACATCACCATTCAGAGCACACTGCTATAAGAGCTGCTGGCTGAGTGCTGCCTCCTGCAAGCCCGGCTGTGCTTGATTGACAACCTAACTTCAAAGCACAGACAGGAAATCTCTGTACTCTGTGCTTTGAATGGACTGTAGGAAGAAGTAAGGAGCTGGGGGCACATAACCTTTCAGGAACAGAGCAGAAAACGCATTTTAACTGTGACATCCCTGTTTTTATTATCCCTTTCATAGATATTACGTGCACTATCTAGGTTTTCTGACATCACTGTGTGCATTCTCAGGGATGTGTGCCATCTTGTTGGTTCATTGCCGCCTTTGCAACATTAGAGGATGCCAGTATTATGAACTGCACATAAAGGGGGCCAATGTTACAGATTTTCCACTTAGGTAAAACACTACTATTCGACTCACATGATATAAGAGAAGTACCTATACACATTAGAACTAATTAATATCTGGTTTATAATGGCTCATGAATGGAAAAAACATTCACAAGTCAATATAATATTTAGGAAATTGTCCTTCATTGCAACTAAATCCCAATGATAGAGCATTTACAGCAAGCAGAGTCAAAATGAACCATTTTGTAGATAAATAATCCTGAATAGACAATTTTTTTTTCTGAAAATCATTTCATTTCAATGTGGGAGGACCTTCAGCTGAGTTTTAGTTCTAGGAGGATTTTAATATCTAAATAAATTATACCATTCTGTTATGAAGTTTAATATGCAAATTGTCTCTTCAGACAGGAAGAGGACTAGAAATCTAGCGCCAACTATTGGAAGCAGCTACTTGTAGTACTCTTCCTCTCTGAAGAGACAATTTGAACATTCAATTCCCCAGAGGAGCATGCATGGCCTATAAGTCTCCTCACTCTGACATGCCAGGCTTGGCTTGTCACTCTCCACAAGGAGAACCGTTACCCCTTAAACCCCTGTTCTGAAGTTTCAAACCTATAGCAAGTTTTCTTGCTTGCAGTATTAATTTATGCATGCTAGATTACAACCTAAAATGTAATGGAAATTTATGAATGCAGTTTAGTAAATGTGCACAAAAAATCCCCACATATCTCCCATTATCGCAGTGCAATGAAAGCTGCGCTGCCAGCTGATGGCTGCCCTCATTCCCAGCCCCTTCCAAGGTGACTGCACAGCTGGATTTTAACTTTGCATACAAAACATGGCAGTCATTTTCAAAAACTTGATTTGTGTTGTGAAACATTAGGTAATTACTGTATATATCATTTTTATACACCGAGAGCACCATACAGCGTCAGCCATAGTTACAACAGATTTTTTTTTCTTAAAAGACTGGAAACAAAGCATATTTTCCTTCATTACAGTCCCAGTACGTTTCACAAGGTGTTGATACATATATCAGCCTCTCACAAACGGGGAAGGTGTCGCCTCTGGTTTTCTCGCTCGTTTTCAGCAGAGTCATCTGCTTTTAGTTTTCCCTCCAGCATACCAGCATTTCGGGAAGCGTCAGAAATGCTGTGACTGAGATCTGGCATGTAGCTAGCAGCGCTGTGCCTGGATTACGCCAGAGACACACGGCTTCGTGCTCCATGCTAGTAAAAAAGTGGGTTATTTTTTCACAAAGAACTTATGGAAATAAAGAAAAAAAAAAATTAAAATGCTTATTTTAACTCCAAAAGACCATGCCTCGTGAAAGAATTCCATTTGCTATTTGTATGAAATGAATGACAAAAACGCTGTTATGTTTTATGTATGTTCAAATGTAGGCAAAATTCTGGGATTAGGCTTTCAAAAAAAATAAAATAAAAAATATACATACATACACACATATATATATATATATATATATATACACATATATATTTATATAGACACATATATACAGTTGTGCTCAAAAGTTTACACACCCCGGCAGAATTGTTCCTTTCTTGGCCTTGTTTCAGAGAATATGAATGATAACAAAAAAACTTTTTCTCCACTCATGATTAATGGTTGGGTGAAGCCATTTATTGTCAAACTACTGTGTTTTCTCTTTTTAAATCCTAATGACAACCAAAAACATCCAAATGACCCTGATCAAAAGTTCACATACCCTGGTGATTTTGGTCTGATAACATGCACAGAATTTGACACAAATGGGTTTGAATGGCTACTAAAGGTAACATCGTTTCGGGGTACAGCCCCTCGTCAGTGCAAAGTGTTAGATCTGATTTGGCTGGGGTGAGAGGCTAAGACTGGGATCTAAGAGGTAGGCTTTCTCCTTGTAGAGCGTGACATGCCAGGCCTGGCGCGCCATTATGAGGAGACCTAAACGCCTTGCCTGTAATATAACTGATCCAAAACGGCAACCAACATACTACACTAGTTCATGACATGGTCTGTCAAAATGATAGAGCATATTCTAAAAGTGTCCAGTAAGGTGCAAAAAGTGTACAATATAACTGTATAACTTAATCACTTACACATAGTTAAAAAATACAAATGGGGGTGCGAGTTACAGTTGAAAACAGAGCACAAGCCACACAACAGCTGCAAACACTACCTACTTAAACGTAGTTCTAGCTAGTCCATCAAAATAAAATTGTATATGGTATATAAGCTAATTACCGTATATTTAATGACATGATAAGACAATTGCTTGAGCAAAAATATAGATTGCTCTGAGCAGCTTAATCAAATACAGTTTAACAGCATGTCACTAAAGGTTTATCATCAGGAGTTTATGACAAAGCTTTTGGGAGGTGAAACGTGCAGTAAGATGTCTGTGGCTCCTTATGTTTATTTTTCCCATCATGTCAAAAGGAATATGTGATGATTTGGATCTGTACTACTGCACAGGTTATATAGTGATACACATGAGTATCATTGGCCTCAGCACTTGTCACTTATCCATGATGTATCTTGGGATATTGTAGGATGTCTTAGACAATTGCATTTGATCAAGCTGCTTAATGTTATCTACATTTTTGCTCTAGAATTGTCTTGGCATGTACCACTATTTATTAGAGTTGCATATAGTAAATTACCTATTTTGATGGACGAAATATAACTGTATGTGGAGTAGATAGTGTTTGGGGTGTTGTGCTCCCATTAATTACTTAAAGGGTTTGTCCAATCCTGGACAACCCAGCTTGGATAAAATAAAAACATTGTATACTGACCTCCTGCAGCAGCACCGCTGCTCCCGGACAGTGGAGTGACTTGTATCACGTGCAAGCTGGGGTCAATCAGCAGCCGCACTTTGGCTGCATCTCATCAATATTCTGTTAAAGCGGACATCCGCTATGACAAAGTAGTAAAAACTATGGCTGACGACAGGCCACTCATTAGCTGAAGCCAGCACATGACACAAGCCATGTCACTCTCCATGAACAGCGGCACCAACATCACTGGAATGCTGTTGCCGTGGGAGAGGAGTATTGATTGTTTTCATTTTAATAGGGTCCTGAAATGAATAAGCTGGGGTTGATTCTGCAGTGGACAAACCCATTAATTGTAAGGCGTATATTTTTTATACTGTATAATAAAATACTTTAAAAATTATTTTGAATTAGAACGGCATTGGTTCCTCTTCTCGGTTTCTGAGGGATAGAATTCTGAAGATTT
Source organism: Phyllobates terribilis (assembly GCF_046119375.1). Lineage (NCBI taxonomy): Eukaryota > Metazoa > Chordata > Amphibia > Anura > Dendrobatidae > Phyllobates > Phyllobates terribilis. The sequence continues at coordinate 21,882,901 of NW_027362768.1, forward strand.
TTATTATATATGGCAAAAATGTCTAAGTTGGGAAATATGAAATTTAAATTTTTGATTCCTAAATCCCATGTGAATAGAACCAAAAGACCTACAGATCCATAAAGGATCGAGGAGTAACAACCACTATATTATAAACATACATAAAACATAAGAATAAGAGGGGAAACGCGCGTCGGGGTATGGGCGGGTGATCCTCTTTTTCCATTTTGGGTAAGTGATTCACTGTACTCAAATGTTGTCTCCGTATATGCGGTACCACTGCACAATCCTTTGCCTTCAATGGTAGCACTGTGGATCTGAGCATGAGATCTCTTACACATTTTTACATGCTCTATATTGCTCTCTCCTAGCACTGACTTGTTGACATATGTCCTCTAAGCCTGAATTAATATTTCTATAGGTATTACACTGTATGACAGATCTTTGTACCCACATTACACTGGCACTTTATACATACCTCCTATGCAATTGCCACTTTGATTTTGTATACGATGCAGGACGTTGTATAATTATTTTGTATATGCCTTACTCATAGTCTTTCAATTGGTAGTGGCAGGCTGAGTACATCCCACTTTTAGGGATTTTCTATATATATTTTTGATCTAACCATGCCATGTACATTATATACAATTTTTCCGCATCTTTTTGTGTACTGGCATTTCAGGCATAGCAATTAATGTCTCCCTACTTCCTTGGGGATCATTCCTCTCTTGTAGCTTACTTGTGCTATTATTCGTTGTGACCTTCTTACCGAAATATATTTTAAGAAATGTTTTTATGTGTAGAGTATTCAAAATGTTACATATATATCTTCAGTTCACTCTTTTTGGTGATCCTACACTCCACTAGTTTACTCCACTTCCTCTCTAGTTATTCAGTGATTGTATAGGAGTACATCAACCATTATTACCATTATGACACATTGTGAGGGAACATCATACTAGTGAGATGTGTTCCCAGCCCAACGTAATACATATTTGTGCTTTGTCTTTTCTTTGTAAAACATAAGAACAACAGAAGATGTGATAAAACCACAAAATACACAATATCTACCTCTTCTTTCTCCCAGCCAGCAATCCAATGCAGATGCCGCAGAGGTCTTCTCAGCCTCTACAATGGGCCAGCACATGACTCTTTCAGCTATTTGCCAAAAGACTGGCTTCACCACTTAGTGATGGAAGCCATGACTGCACATGACTTCTGAGGCTACTGATTAGCTGCAGTGGTCACATGCCGGGCACTTGTCAACAAAGACTGGGAGGAGCACCACAGCTTCTGCAGGGAAGAAGAGGCAAAGTGTAGTTCATTTTGCTATGTTATCACATCTGTTGATGTTTTTATTTATTTTTTTAAAGGTGAAAAATCCCTTTAAGATGTCTTTACATATTTCTATAATCAAACAGACCCCATTTAAATATCCAATAAGTCACTTTAATTAGAGAATGTTCAATTAAGAACTCTGACTTAAACATATATACAACCAAAAATGCAGAAATTTGGATCTGATGGCTTATAATGCTCACACATTGACACATTGTATCCTGCCTGCGTCCCTTCATCAGCTACATATACATTCTTGTTCCTCACATGGGGTCTAAGTTACTATCCAGCCATTTTAAGGGCGGAAGAAACGTCCAGGGACAAAAACTGTGAAGAGCCTTTGTGTTCTTCATACAATACTACACTGCTCAAAAAATAAAGGGAACACTCAAATAACACATCCTAGATCTGAATGAATGAAATATTCTCATTGAATACTTTGTTCTGTACAAAGTTGAATGTGCTGACAACAAAACCACACAAAAATCATCAATGGAAATCAAATTTATTAACCAATGGAGGCCTGGATTTGGAGTCACCCCCAAAATTAAAGTGGAAAAACACACTACAGGCTGATCCAACTTTGATGTAATTTCCTTAAAACAAGTCAAAATGAGGCTCAGTATTATGTGTGGCCTCCACGTGCCTGTATGACTTCCCTACAATGCCTGGGTATGCTCCTGATGAGGTTGCGGATGGTCTCCTGTGGATCTCCTCCCAGACCGGGACTAAAGCATCCGCCAACTCCTGGACAGTCTGTGGTGGTTGGTGGATGGAGCGAGACATGATGTCCCAGATGTGCTCAATCGGATTCAGGTCTGGGGAACGGGCGGGCCAGTCCATAGCTTCAATGCCTTCATCTTGCAGGAACTGCTGACACACTCCAGCCACATTAGGTCTGGCATTGTCCTGCATTAGGAGGAACCCAGGGCCAACGGCATCAGCATATGGTCTCACAAGGGGTCTGAGGATCCCATCTCGGTACCTAATGGCACTCAGGCTACCTCTGGCGAGCATATGGAGGGCTGTACGGCTCTCCAAAGAAATGCCACCCCTCACCATTACTGACCCACTGCCAAACCGGTCATGCTGAAGGATGTTGCAGGCAGAAGATCGCTCTCCACGGCGTCTCCAGACTCTGTCGCGTCTGTCACATGTGCTCAGTGTGAACCTGCTTTCATCTCTGAAGAGCACAGGGCACCAGTGGCGACTTTGCCAATCCTGGTGTTCTGTGGCAAATGCAAAGCGTCCTGCACGGTGTAGGGCTGTGAGCACAACCCCCATCTGTGGACGTTGGGTCCTCATACCACTCTCATGGAGTCGGTTTCTAACCGTTTGTGCAGACACATGCACATTTGTGGCCTGCTGGAGGTCATTTTGCAGGGCTCTGGCAGTGCTCCTCCTGTTCCTCCTTGCACAAAGGCGGAGGTAGCGGTTCTGCTGCTGTGTTGTTGCCCTCCTACGGCCCCCTCCACGTCTCCTGGTGTACTGGCCTGTCTCCTGGTAGCGCCTCCAGCCTCTGGACACTACGCTGACAGACACAGCAAACCTTCTTGCCACAGCTCGCATTGATGTGCCACCCTGGATGAGCTGCACTACCTGAGCAACTTCTGTGGGTTGTAGAGTCCGTCTCATGCTACCACGAGTGTGAAAGCACAACCAACATTCAAAAGTGACCAAAACATCAGCCAGAAAGCATTGGTACCGAGATGTGGTCTGTGGTCCCCACCTGCAAAACCACTCCTTTATTGAGGGTGTCTTGATAAATGCCAATAATTTCCATCTATTGTCTATTCCATTTGCACAACAGCATGTGAAATTGATTGTCAATCAGTGTTGCTTCCTAAGTGGACAGTTTGATTTCACAGAAGTTTGATTTACTTGGAGTTATATTCTGTTGTTTAAGTGTTCCCTTTATTTTTTTGAGCAGTGTATTTGTAGCAATATATGGAGAGTGTGAGATTTCTGGTGACGGGTGTAATGTAATTACATTGCAGCGATTCTGTATTCTCTTGTCACACTGTACTCTAATCTGTTCTTAGCCCATAGATGAGCCAGTATTTCCCTACTGTACCCAAGGTCTAACAAATCCCAGGTGCAAAAGCACAGCGGCAAACAAAAACAATGTGAGACTAAAAAACAAGTTTGCTAGTTTGGAATAAATGATCTTTCTCTGTATTTTAGCAATTAATAATAGTATTATTCCAAAAGTGTACATACAATTTATAGTACATGTATTAACCTGCTGTACATAGCAGAGGAACTTTACCCCATTCAACAGTTCTCAGTGGCAGTCACTGTGACAATACTCACAGTGCAGGTATAATACACAGTGATGTCACAGGACAGGTATAATACACAGTGATGTCACAGGACAGGTATAATACACAGTGATGTCACAGGACAGGTATAATACACAGTGATGTCACAGGACAGGTATAATACACAGTGATGTCACAGTGCAGGTATAATACACAGTGATGTCACAGGACAGGTATAATACACAGTGATGTCACAGTGCAGGTATAATACACAGTGATGTCACAGGACAGGTATAATACACAGTGATGTCACAGGACAGGTATAATACACAGTGATGTCACAGTGCAGATATAATACACAGTGATGTGACACTACAGACAGGCTGTGTGCCCACTATGCGTTTTTCAAGCGTTTTCGCAGCGGAATTTCCGCAGCGAAAACGCTTAAAAAACGCTTGGTAATACCTGCCGCATGGTCCCCAATGATAATTCACATGGGCTGTGGACATGCTGCGGAAATTTCCACTGCGGATTATCATTGCGGAAAAATCCGCAGCATGTCCATTAATTTTGCGTAATTGCGGCGTTTTTGCCGCCATTGACTTGCATTGAATCGCTTAATATCCGCATGACTACATGTGCATATGCGGATATTAAGCGATTCAATGTGCGGATGGTACCGGGGTCTGGAGAATAGGAGACTCTCATCCAGACCCGGATACCATAGAACCTGTAAAAAAAAGAATTTAAAATAAAAAATATACATTATACTCACCTTCCGATATCCCCCTGTCTCCTGTACGGTGCGTCCTGGCTCCCCGGCGGCTCGCGATGGTTTAAAAGAACCTTCCATGACGCCATTTAGTCATGTGACAGGTCACGCGACCATCGATGTCAGCGGTAGCGTGACCTGTCACATGACTAAAAGACGTCATGGAAGGTCCTTTTACACCACCGCGAGCCACCCAACACACCGGACACACCGGAGAAGGAGACCGGGGGCCATCAGAAGGTGAGTATAATGGGTTTTATTCTTTTTTTTAACTACTAATTTGGTCACACTATATAAATCCATGCCGGTTGCATGGATTTATATAGTGTGACCAAGTTGTCAAGAACTTTTCCAAGTGATGCTAAAATAGCTTGGAAAAGCGCATGAAAACCCGCATGCAGAAATGCATGTGAAGAAAACTTCACATCCGCACGTCCCTGGCAGGAAAAACGCATGTAAAATCTGCATGTGTTTTTCCTGCCAGGGAGATGCAGAAAAAATCTGCGGCATTTCTGCATTGTGGGCACTTAGCCAAATAATAACTACAGTGAACAAACTGTGATCTGCATCTTACAGGTATAATAAAAAGTGATGCAACACTACAGATATAGTAAATATGCGAAAACACTGATACGCATACAGGTGCATCTCACTAAATTAGAATATCATCAAAAAGTTAATTTATTTCAGTTCTTCAATACAAAAAGTGAAAGTCATATATTATATAGAGTCATTACAAACAGAGTGATCTATTTCATGTGTTTATTTCAGTTAATGTTGAGGATTATGGCTTACAGCCAATGAAATCACAAAAGTCATTATCTCAGTAAAGGCAAAGGCTTCCTACATGTTGAAAAGGGTCCCTTAGTCTGTTTCAGTAGGCTCCACAATCATGGGGAAGACTGCTGACTTGACAGATGACCAGAAGGCAGTCATTGACACACTCCACAAGGTCCTGGAGTCTGGAGAAAGAGTGGAGAGGCCACAATCCAAGCTGCTTGAGGTCTAGTGTGAAGTTTCCACAATCAGTGATGGTTTGGGGAGCCATGTCATCTGCTGGTGTAGGTCCACTGTGTTTTATCAAGACCAAAGTCAGCGCAGCCGTTTACCAGGAAATTTTAGAGCACTTCATGCTTCCCTCTGCCGACAAGCTTTTTGGAGATGGAAATATCATTCTCCAGCAGGACTTGGCACCTGTCCACACTGCCAAAAGTACCAACACCTGGTTTACAAACAACAGTATCACTGTGCTTGATTGGCCAGCAAACTCGCCTGACCTTAACCCCAGAGAATCTATGGGGTATTGTCAAGAGGAAGATGAGAGACACCAGACCCAACAATGCAGACGAGCTGAAGACTGCTATCAAAGCAACCTGGGCTTCCATATCACCTCAGCCATGCCACAGGCCTTTAAAAACAGGGTGGCACATGTTAAGGAGTGGAAACTCCTAAACCCTTCATCCATTTTTAATGTGGATACCCTCAAATGAAAGCTGAAAGTCTGAACTTCAACTGCATCTGAATTGTTTTGTTTAAAATTCATTGTGGTAATGTCTAGAACCAAAATTAGAAAAATGTTGTCTCTGTCCAAATATATATGGACCTAACTGTACATTTCAGTAGGCCAACATTTCTGATTTTAAAATCATTTTTCTAGCTGTTGTTATAAAGTATTCTAATTTACTGAGATGATGACTTTTGTGTTTTCATTGGCTGTAAGCCATAATCATCAACATTAACAGAAATAAACACTTGATATAGATCACTCTGTAATGGCTCTATATAATATATGACTTTCACTTTTTGTATTGAAGAACTGAAATAAATTAACTTTTTGATGATATTCTAATTTAGTGAGAAGCACCTGTAGTACAGGCATTATAAGCACTCAGCCCGTCTCCCCACTGCCCTACAGACGATGAGTGACTACCACCTCATTGGCAGCTTTAGTCACATCCATGTTGGCAATATCCCAATACGCATGAAGTCAATCTTTTTCTACTGGACCTTTACCAGCTTTAATATGGTTACTTTGGTGTCTCACAATTGGGTATAGTACATGCCAATTTTTTTCTATAAATAATTCATAGAAACTGCCAGGGAAATGTAGCTACAGAGCCCAACGCTGGGATCCATCTGACATAGAGATCGATTCCAAATAGGCAAAGATGAGATGAGAGTAAGAATAAACCTTTTTGTCTGCACCCTCTCTAATGGGGGCCGGAATCCTCCATCTGCACAATACTCTTTATTTTGTAACCCCGTGAGCCCTCTTGTAGGGGGATCAGATAGTTTCCAGTAAGGTGGAATATCAGACCGCACAGCACAAATCAGATGTCTGCGTCTAAGTAGCAAATTCTTCTGCGGCTTCTCTCAGAGGGCAGTGTGCATGGGGAGGAGCGCCGAGCTGTCTGAAACATTCAGCTCCGGCAACCAATTTACCTCCACTACTTTGTACATACCAACATTTTTAAAAAGTACCTTCATTTATCTTTTATTTGTCCCCTGAACCCAGTAAAACATTAAAAATGAGTACAAAAGAAGTCAGGATGATAAACCAAATATTGGTTCAACCAAAAAAAGGCCTGTGCAGCATGTTCTCTTCTGTCAAAACCACCTCCCTAGTTGTGCCTCACTAAGGCCTCACATCTTCAGAAGCATTGATCTAAATAGCAGAAATGCTGGAGTAGTAAGCCAGAGGGATGTGGAGCTAGCAGCTGACAGCCGCGCAACAGCTCTGTGGCTACTAGTAAAGCTGGTTAAACTACAGAAACGCCATTAAAGGGTTTGTACCAGGACAGCAAGCTATCCCCTTAATGCATAGGATAGATGAGAACTTAATGATCACCGGGGAGCCATATGTTGGTCTCCCAACCAATTCTGAGAACGGAGCTCTGCAGTTTCCCGTCTACATGGAGTAGCAGTCGATGGAGCGCACCACCACGCTCCGTTGCACTCGGGTATCTCTAGCAGTCCCATAGACAATGAGTACAGTGGTGATGGAGCACTGCTGAGGCCTGTTCTCGGGGTCGGTAGGGAGGCTTACTGGTGTGACCCCCAGCGATCAGAAAGTTTTCACATCCTTTAGGCAGGTGATAATTTGTTATCTTTGTACATACCTAACTAATGGCAGTCTATACTTTAAAAATACAATTCAGGATACAGTCTGCAGAAAAGCTACACTGTATCAGAGATTCTTACAACTTCCTTTGTATATGTACAGTACAGACCAAAAGTTTGGACACACCTTCTCATTTAAAGATTTTTCTGTATTTTCATGACTTTGAAAATTGTACATTCACACTGAAGGCATCAAAACTATGAATTAACACATGTGGAATTATATACTTAACAAAAAAGTGTGAAACAACTGAAAATATGTCTTATATTCTTGGTTCTTCAAAGTAGCCACCTTTTGCTTTGATGACTGCTTTGCACACTCTTGGCATTCTCTTGATGAGCTTCAAGAGGTAGTCACCGGAAATGGCTTTCACTTCACAGGTGTGCCCTGTCAGGTTTAATAAGTGGGATTTCTTGCATTATAAATGGGGTTGGGACCATCAGTTGTGTTGTGCAGAAGTCAGGTGGACACACAGCTGATAGTCCAACTGAATAGACTGTTATAATTTGTATTATGGCAAGAAAAAAGCAGGTAAGTAAAGAAAAACGAGTGGCCATCATTACTTTAAGAAATGAAGGTTAGTCAGTTCGAAAAATTGGGCAAACTTTGAAAGTGTCTCCAAGTGCAGTTGCAAAAACCATCAAGCACTACAAAGAAACTGGCTCACATGAGGACCGCCCCAGGAAAGGAAGACCAAGAGTCACCTCTGCTTCTGAGATAAGTTTATCCGAGTCACCAGCCTCAGAAATCGCAGGTTAACAGAAGCTCAGATTAGAGACCAGGTCAATGCCACACAGAGTTCTAGCAGCAGACACATCTCTACAACAACTGTTAAGAGGAGACTTTGTGCAGCAGGCCTTCATGGTAAAATAGCTGCTAGGAAACCACTGCTAAGGACAGGCAACAAGCAGAAGAGACTTGTTTGGGCTAAAGAACACAAGGAATGGACATTAGACCAGTGGAAATCTGTGCTTTGGTCTGATGATTCCAAATTTGAGATCTTTGGTTCCAACCACCATGTCTTTGTGCGAATCAGAAAAGGTGAACGGATGGACTCTACATGCCTGGTTCCCACCGTGAAGCATGGAGGAGGAGGTGTGATGGTGTGAGGGTGCTTTGCTGGTGACACTGTTGGGGATTTATTCAAAATTGAAGGCATACTGAACCAGCATGGCTACCACAGCATCTTGCAGCGGCATGCTATTCCATCCGGTTTGCGTTTAATTGGACCATCATTTATTCTTCAACAGGACAATGACCTCAAACACACCTCCAGGCTGTGTAAGGGCTATTTGACCAAGAAGGAGAGTGATGGGGTGCTACGCCAGATGACCTGGCCTCCACAGTTACCAGACCTGAACCCAATCGAGATGGTTTGGGGTGAGCTGGACCGCAGAGTGAAGGCAAAAGGGCCAACAAGTGCTAAGCATCTCTGGAAACTCCTTCAAGATTGTTGGAAGACCATTTCCGGTGACTACCTCTTGAAGCTCATCAAGAGAATACCAAGAGTGTGCAAAGCAGTCATCAAAGCAAAAGGTGGCTACTTTGAAGAACCTAGAATATAAGACATATTTTCAGTTGTTTCACACTTTTTTGTTAAGTATATAATTCCACATGTGTTAATTTATAGTTTTGATGCCTTCAGTGTGAATGTACAATTTTCATAGTCATGAAAATACAGAAAAATCTATAAATGAGAAGGTGTGTCCAAACTTTTGGTCTGTACTGTATATTGGTGAACTGTAGATTATAAATCGGTCTTGGCACCTCTAAACATAAGGTACACATTGAAATCACCTATCCTGTGACGGAGCTCAGCCAGTAACTTGATGCATATTTACTAACATTTACATTGGAACATTCAAGCCTGGGAATGACCCCAAAAGGAACATTTAGGTGGGCTTTGCACAAATTGTTAGCAAACATTGTCTCTCCAAAATTGGGACAACTGGCAAGCATTCATGATACAATAGCTGAAAAGAAATTGTAAAATGGCAATCCTGACATAAATTAAAAGGATAATCACATATTCCTACACTCATGAAACCTTTATAGGAAACCAAAGATGATCAGGCTACAATGGAAATCCACAATTTATGTGATTAGTTGGGTTAAACTATAAAAAAATTCCACCTTTTATTCTTTCCTATCATGAGTTGGGCTTACATGTCAGTAACATTTCTAGTGTTAGAAAATAATAGTCGCTAGTTGCTACAATGTAGAAGCCATCCTGTAACAGTGAATATGAGGCCTATAGAAGACATGCAAACACGTCATGACAGCAGAGTTTCCTTTCAACTATCTACTGGTTACAGGAACACTTACCACATCACTCGGTAGAGCAGTTAGGTCGTTAAAAGGAGTTTCCAATGAATTTGTGTCCACATTTAGTAATACCACATCATCCAGAGATCTACTTCTCACCCTCTGAAAAATACATGAAAAAAATAGGATAAAAAACTATAATAAAGTATTAGGGTGAGACCACACGGTGCAGCTGCCTGCGTGAATGAAACTCTGCCCAGCTTAGGCCATGCAGCCAGAAGCTCCGTGTGGTCTCACCCTTAGAACAATTTGTTCTTAAGATTTGCATATATCAATATTTTTAATTATAGGCTTTGCTATGAAAAACAGTAACCAATCCCCAGTACATTGTTCAATTTTTCTGATTTCTAAAGCAAAATTTCAAAGCATATAGTTCTATGGGCATATATCCTAACTACAATATAACAGATATTAAGGAGCTTATGTTTAATAAATCAGACAAGACCTCAGTATAGAGCCAACATCGAACATGGTCTTTTAGGAAAAGGATTTTAGTCAGTAATCCTTTTGCATTTGCATTAAGTATGTGGTCAATGATTTTTACTTCTATGTAATATATAGCTGGTGAAAAGCTTCCATGCAGCATTGCCAAAGCCAGCTACAATTTATATCGCTGGCAGAGGAGCCTAAAAATATAACTCTTACATAGGACAGTATAAGTGTGACTGTGGATCAGGGTGTTACTGTAGTCTGTCATTTCCATCTACAAACACAACACCACACAAAATGGATATGATATGTTGTTTGGAAGAGCTAAAGTCACATAGGATCTCTTTTTGCACAAACTGAAAAGGTTGTAACAAAATTATTTTCTAAAGGAAGTTTTAAAGGGTTATTCTGGTGCCGTTCACTTCCGCACTTGGAGGTGCGTGATGTCATATCTATAAAAACCTGTCATACCTACAGTGCCAGGTAATGTATTCAACACGTGCATAATACCTGGCATATGTATGAATTGGCCATGTAGATGTGGTAGCGAACAAACAAAGAACAAATAAATGCTTTTCCATCATCTGATTAGTGATGAGCGAGCAGGCTCGTTACTCAAGATTTTCGCGCATGCTCGGGTGATTTCCGAGTATCTGCCGCGTGCTTGAATGTTATGTTAGAGTCACTCCGTGTGCATGATTTGCGACTGTTTGACAGCTTTATTACATGTGAGGAATGTCTAACAGTCGCAAATCATGCGCACACAGTGACTCTAACATAACATTTGAGCATGCTGAAGATACTTGGCCAACACGCTCGCCGAAAGGGTTAACTGAACACGCTCACTCATCACTACATCTGATCCCATCTTAATGGAGACCTAAAAATCATTGCTGTATGTAAACAGGGGAAGTGTGGCCAACAATATGAAAATTTTAGGCTGGGCGGCGATCATATTAACCATCATTTGTCCCGTACTTTTCCTAGGTTACTGAAATAATTAAATATGTGACAACCATAGAAAAGTTATAGTTAAAGGCAACTGATACAAATTAACTACTGAACTACTGATTTAGATGATGCTGGATGTCCTGCTCTGAAGGAGGCAAAGCTGCTCATTGAGTATTTGGGCACCGAGCTCTTACACAGCTGATGCCGAGAGCACAGGGATAAAAAAGGAACAGACAGGTGAGAAGTTTTATTGGTGCTCTAGATCTATACAATATGCGTGTTTGGGGGAATTTTTATGCTCTAAATTGTACTAAAAAGGATCTTGAACCAATCATTGATCTGTACTACAAAAAATTAAATGTTCAACCAGTGTGGCCAGAAAGCGTGGGTACAGATCTATTACTACTGTGTACAGCTTAAAAGATGGACACCAGCGGAAAAAGTCATAAAGAGTCCAAAGTTGCATGTTTTGGATGCCGTTTGCCTAACTGAAGTCTATGGGCCCGATTCATCAAAGGTTTTACCCCAGAATTCTCGAGTAAAAAACGTAGAAAAATTGCACAACTTTGGTGCAATGTGAGGCTGTGCTAAAATGTTTTGACTTATGGCATTTAAAACACCATTTTAATCCAACTGTGACAAAGTGGGTGGAGCTGGGGTGGGTTGGGGCATGGCAAGTGGGTGGAGCTGGGGTGGGTTTGGGGCATGGCAACTTGGCTAGTCAAATTCATGAGACGCAGTGATGTTCCTTTCGCCACATAATTTACTTCAGTCACTGACAGGAGTAAGATTTCCTGCAAGGTACACACAGATGTGTATGCCACTAGTTAGATGCTCCTCATGAAGAGGTGAGCTCCACTTAATGAATCAGGAGCATCTAACTCCAGCATGGCCCCTCATCAAGACCGGAGTAAACAACTTCGGTCTTGATGAATCGGTGCCAACAGCTCCACCGGGGTACATCAGAATTCCATTTTTCACAAGCTCGGATGGAAAACCCCAACTGAGTCTGGATTGGTCTACCATAAAAAATTTAAAAAAGAATATCTTTCCAACATAAATACATAAACATTTCTATGTAAGACTCCAGGATTAAGGAAGGACTAACTCACATTCATAAGAAAACCCGCTTTGTGCAACAAAATAGAATATGAAAGGATAACCTACCTCTATGAGGCTGAAGTGAACTCCAATTAGATAAGGCATAGGGGCACTGAAAGATACAGAAAAGTAAAGCTTGTTAAACCGTTCCTCCACGGGGTACAGGCAGAAAATATAAAAAGTAGACCCGTGATATTTATATTCAGAAAATTATTTTCTGAAGAGCTAGTGATACCTGCGGATTTATCACCGTCTATATCAGGTTTAGCACATCAGACCAGATTTGGAGTGTAGAAAACAAATGCTAATCTCTTGGTCCTGTACCTTTTGGCCATTAGTTATAAACACAAACTAAACTCAATGTCCTAGTTTAGTAAGTGGATATATGACTTAAAGGACTTGTCCACCCAAGACTTGACCACATGTCTACCATTTGGAGTAGCTTCAGCACCTCCTCTATTATTCAGAAGAGAGAACTCTTCTCACTATGGGGGACATGGCATGCACATTATTACATGGCTGCTCATGGATTTCAATAAACGTTGAATAATTCTACATTTTCCCAGCAAACGGTGGCATTCAGAAGACTGCACGATCAGTTGCGGTTGGTTGCCCAAAGCATATATCATCTATCAGTAGTAAATTAATTAACAAATGGTAAAAGACAGCATTTGGGATCCAATATATTATTTCACTAGTGCTTTTTTTGTCTAGTTTTTATTTTTTTCCTTGGCACCTTATTCTTTTTCTATATGTTTGCCTGTTTTTTTATGTTTGTTTCTGGGTGGGATTTGGGGTTTTTCAGATGTTTTCATCTGGTTCATTATTTACAACTAAAATAAATGTCCAAAAAGTTTAGCGCAAATGTACCTACCCCACCCCTGGAATGATTTTTTGTAATGTTGGAAATGTTTGCTATACTTTAGCCACTTGTTGCGCTAAGAAGTTGTTGCGCACATTAAAGATAACAAATAAAGAGCATTTTTGAAGCTGCGCGAAATTCATGAACAATATGCACCACGTTGAAGAATTTAGTGCAAAAACAACAATGAATACCACTAGACAAAAAAATAAAAAAATGACTTAAAAAAACCTCGCAAATGGTGATTGGAGTTTTAGGAGAAATTCTTCTGTAAAGAGAACTGCTGATTGCAAGGGGAAATGGAGATAGCAAATAGCTAAAGCAATATAGCTAGATCAAGAAATGAGTCATCCCCAAACCATACAGCCTGATCCCGTGTCCGTGTTTTATGTGAACCCTTGCATTTAGCTTGCCACTTGGTATATATAGGCAATTATTTTTAGTTTCATAGGGACATCAGAAAGATTGGCTTTTAGCAGTGAAGACTCAGTCACTGCTCCCTTTGATAACTGTGTGTTCTGGAATAAAACATTTGAAGTTGTAGAAGACGGCACAGGCCCCCTCTATGCGCTCAGAGACAGACCATGTTGTGTCTTCACAAGGCACCGCCAAAATCTTATTTTCTAACTGTCACTGGAATGTCCCAAACTTAATTAGAGGCAGAATAAGTCACGAAAAAGAGGCCGATTCCAACTCGCTTAGATGCTGGTTTGTTCAAATTAAGTCATTTTGGAAGATACAAGACAGTTCTGCATAAAACTACAGCTTTCAGAATCCTGTAGAACAATTCCTCTCTGTGCAAGAGTAATTAACAAAGATGCAGCACCAACAAATTAATTTCTGTGGGTAAAACAGACCACCCGCACGTCACAGACCACCCTGAAATACTATAGTAATTATCTTATGGTGAAGCTAATAATTCCACTGATGTGTGTAAGGCCTCAGAAGCATAAAGAGATCTTGTCACCTTCAGATCTTTCTCATGGAATCTTGCTTACTCTTTTATGCTCTAAGTTTGTACATTCCAGTATTTGTAGATATAACAGAGTTCTGCGTCATCAAAATAACTAAAGCAAGAGGCAAGCTGATATATCACAAGTAAGGGAAATAAAGAAAATAATAATAAAAGAAACCTCTTGACCAGCGTAGAAAACCCCCGAATGGGCCATGTGTCCCCAGGTCATGAGCAATAGCACCACCACGGAATGAACAGGGCAGCGATGGACTTCAGTTCTTGGCACAATGATGCCGGGCGGCACTGGCACCATCAATCTAAGCAAAGAGGAAGGCATTTGGGAGGGTTTTTGCACAACCTCCAATTTCTGCCAGATGGGCACTTGTGATCTTATTCTGCATACAAATAAAGGTTCAGTTTAGACACATCCCTGGTATGTGCATGCTCTTTTTTTCTCATGGAGTGTAATAGACAATTTTTTCCAACATTTCAGAAAAGATATAATATAAACACCTGACCAGTGACCATGGCCAGAGACGTGACTAGTTGGCCACCGACCCCAAGTGGCTTTTCCCAGCGCTCCCAGAGGTGATTGACAGGCCTCTCGCTATGGGATCTTTAAAACACACTTTCAAATATTTTAATTAAAATGTGTGAGGGCATCATATGACTATGGGTGCATCATAATGTATGGGGGCCCCTCATACATTGTAGGGACTACTGAGGGGGGCCCATATACAGTATGGGGAATACAATTGGGACCATCATACAGCGGGGGCCCATACAGTGTGGCGGCCATTTACAGTGTGGGGGTCCCTCATTCAATGAGGGGGCTACTGTGGGGGCCCTAATTCATTGCAGGGGTCCCTCATAAAGTGTGGGGGCTACCAAGGGAGGCCATCATGCAGTGTGGGGGCTACAATGGGGAACCCTCATACAGTGTGGTGGTTACTGTGGTGGGCCCCTTATACATTGTAGGCACTACAAAAGTGTGGGGACCATTATGTAGTTTAGAGACTTCTGTGGGGCCATTATATAGTGCGGGAACTACTGTGGGGGCCATTACACAGTGTGGGGGCTACTGTGAGGGCCATAATACAGTGTGGGGGCAATTATACAGTGTCAGGACTCCTATGGGCCCATCATAATCTGTATAAGGGGAGCAGTGGGCCCATCATACTGTGTATAGAAGAGCTGTAGGCCCATCTTACTGAGTATAGTGGAGCTGTGGGCCCATCATACTGTGTATAGGAGAGCTGTGGGGTCAGCATACAGTGTATAGGAGAGCTGTGGGCCCATTATACTGTATATAGGGGAGCTGTAGATCCTCCATACTATATATAGGAGAGATGTGGGGGCTTTATACAATGTATAGTGGAACTGTGAGCCCATTGTACTTTGTATAGGGGGCTGTACATGGGGTTGCTCAGGGGACATTATTAAATGTTAAATAGGCACTTAAAAAGCATTATTGGGGAACTCAGAGTATTATGACTGTCAAAGGTAGACATGGAGCATTATCACTTTCTAGAGGGAAAATGTGAACACTGATTTTTAGTGCATTTGCACAGGGCATTAAAATTTTCTAATTTTCTAATGGGAAGTTCTATCAGCCGACTGGAACAAAGGGCATTTTACTTTGTAAGGGGCACAGTGGTGGGCATTATTACGTAGGGCAGTAAGAGGAGCACTGTTTTTGTGTCAAACAGCAGGTGAAGTAATAGGGACACATATGGTAGCAGAAGTCAATATTGAGGTGTCAGCAGTATGAGGAGTTTGTGCTGGTATGCAATCGATGGTGATGGTACCGGATATGTGAGTACTAGTAGTTAAATGTGTCTTTTTTGTAATGTCTGCAGACAAGAACTGGTTGGAAGTAGGAGTTCTGGGGGACTGAGTAAGATGGAAAAGTTAACTCCATCAGAAAGATCCTAGTTACTTACCGGTAACGGGATTTTACAGAGCCCATGACAGCACCACCTGACAGCACCACCTGAGAGGGGGTATCCGCCCACCAAGGACAGGAACCTACTGAATAAAAAGGCGGTACCTCTCCTCCGCATCAGTTTTGTTTCAGAGCATGAGAGGGCCTCCGAAGACAGGTTAATACATAACCACCACCTCAACATTTGTACTAAACACCTTAAAAAGTGCACACCACAGTGATAAAGGGGAGGGAATTAATAGGGTGCTGTCATGGGCTCTGTAAAATCCCGTTACCGGTAAGTAACTAGGATCTTTTCCCCTTCTCCCATGACAGCACCACCTGAGAGATTTATAGAGATCAAATACCAGAGGGAGGGATCACCGCTTGCAACACCCTTCTACCAAAGGACAGATCAGTAGAAGAGGAAAGGTCGAGACGGTAATGTTTGTAAAATGTAGCGGGGGATGACCAAGTTGCCGCCTTACATATGATGTCGATGGGCACATCCGCCTTCTTAGCCCAGGAAGCAGCTACCGCTCTGGTGGAATGGGCCTTCAGGTTCTCAGGAACCGGCAGATTGCTAGAAGAGTAGGCTAAGGTAATAGTATCCCTGACCCATCTAGCTATGGTCCCCCTTGTAACCTTAAGTCCTTTCCTAACCCCCTGAAAGGATATAAATAAAGCGTCACTCTTTCTCCAGGCTTTTGTCACTTCCGAATACTGGACTAACACCCTCCTAACATCTAAGGTGTGAAGCTTATGTTCCTCAGAATCCCTAGGATTAGGATAGAAGGAAGGGAGAGTGATTACTTGCGTCCTATGGAACTTGGAGGCTACCGTTGGAAGATAGGCCGGGTCTGGTCTTAAGATTACTCTATCCATACATACTTGAGTGAATGGATGGTTAACGGATAGTGCGTGTAAGTCACTGACTCTACGAGCTGATGTCAGGGCCACCAGTAGAGCAGTCTTTAAAGTTAAGATTTTTTCTGAAACCTTCTCTAAGGGCTCGAAGGGAGGTTTGGTTAATGCTTCCAGAAGTAAATTAAGGTCCCAAGGAGGCATTCTTGGAACAGGAATAGGTCTGGATCTATGACAGGCTTTAATAAATCTAATGATCCATCTATTTGATGCCAAGTTATAATTATACAGTGCCCCCAGGGCTGATACCTGTACCTTAAGAGTACTGGTGGCTAGTCCCATGTTTAACCCCTTCTGGAGGAATTCTAGTATGGCCTCAATAGGAATCCTCCCATTGGCGGACTGACCCGAGGTAGACAAGAACTTAGCCCAGGTTCTACCATAGATTCTAGTTGTTATCGGTTTTCTACTTGCTAGAAGGGTAGTAACAAGATCCGGAGAAAACCCCCTTTGCGTCAATAGCGACCTCTCAAAATCCAAGCTGTCAAATGCAGGCCCGCTCTTTGGGGATGACAGACTGGGCCCTGCCTGAGGAGATAAGGGATGTCCAGAAGAACCCATGGATCTGCTTGGGACATTCTCTTCATCCAAGTGAACCATGGTCTCTTGGGCCAGAACGGGGCGATCAATATAACCCTCGCCCGTTCCTCTCGGATCTTCCTCAGGATAGTAGGGATCAGTACTAAAGGGGGAAAGGCATAAGCTAGAGTGAAATCCCACGGAATCTGCAGCGCGTCCATAATCCAGGTACGTGAGGTACCACCTGGTGAGGCTCCCATCAGGGACAGGAACCAAAAACTGATGCGGAGGAGAGGTACCGCCTTTTTATTCAGTAGGTTCCTGTCCTTGGTGGGCGGATACCCTCTCTCAGGTGGTGCTGTCAGGTGGTGCGGTCATGGGAGAAGGGGAAAATAAAGACAGCTGTAAGTCACTATCTGTAACTGTGCTGTAATCTCTTACATGTTCTACAGGACTGATATTTACCACTATATGGTCACCATATGACGGTAATTTGTATATAAATTTATTTTCTATTGTTGGAAAACGGTGACACAAGAAAGTTTTTTTTTTTTTTTTTTTACGAATTTCCAAATTTTTTTTCACCACTAAGAATGTTTGGTTTCTGCATACTTGTACTGACCTGGATAATATATTGCAAGGTCAGTTTTGCCGTACAGTGAACAGGGTAAATAAAAAACTCCAAAAAACAACTGTGAAATTGCACTTTTTTATAGCAATTTCAACGCACTTGGAATTTTTTCCCCCACTTTTCAGTGCATTACATGATAAAACGAATGGTGTCAATCAAAAGTATAACTTATCGCACAAAAACAAGCCTTCATACGGCAATATTGATGGAAAAATCTAAAAGTTATGGCTCTGGGAAGGAGGGGAGGAAAAAACAAAAAAACAAATAATCCAAAAAAAAAAAAAAGAAAAAGGAAAATTGCCATGGCGTGAAGGGTTTAAAAATAATGTCTGGAGGCAGATTCTCAGGGAGATCAGTGTCCGGCCCAGAGCCTGGAACAGCTCAGTCACATAAAAGAAAAATGTGGATTTCTTTAGAATAAGACATCGAATCGCAGATATGAAGGTATCATTATATTCAGCTTCCTATGACCTGCGTGCCCATATAGACGGCTTAGGTGGGTTGATCTTACTGACAGATTCCCTTTAAAATAGTCGTGTGACAGCAATGTGCACATATATTTTTGGTCTTGTGACTTGCCTGAAAATTGCTGTTGCTCTTTACATGTCGTTGAGATAACAAGATCATGCTCAGCAATATAAAAACAGTCCGGGTCCCAAGTCATGAGATTCGGTGCACATTGAGGCTAGATCTGGTTTCCGTTGCTTTTTAGTACAGAATAGAATAGCCTGCTGCATAATTCTTAACAGCAACAACAACAAAAAGATAAAACCACATCATGAATCCTGCAAAAACGGACACCAATCTGCACAGAGCCTAATGTTCAACCTTCAGAAGTAGATTTTAAAATATCGCAAAAAATGTAATAACCTTCAAGCTTATACCAAGGATAAAGCCAAATTATTTTGTAAAGAGTGAAAGGAAACTGTCAATTTTCTAAGCAATTGTTAGCAAAAAGGTGAGAAACACTTAATTATTTCAATGCAATTAAATGAAAAATGAAACACAGAAAAATCCCCTATTGTTTTGGGCAGAGAGCTCCTACGTGTCTCCATGGTGTCAGACTACAAACAACCCCTACAGTCTGTTCCTACAGGTACGATGCCCTTCATCGCCTCTACTTCTTGCTAAACCCACCAAAGAATCTTAGTAAGAAGTAGGAGACATATGGATGCCAACGTTACATAGTCAGACCGTGATTTCTCACTTCAGATGCACTGAACATAAGAGAAGTGTAGCAGGTATTTACAGTGTATTGTGGTTTGAAATGAGAAGAACCCCCATCAACAGGTGACGGCCAATGTTCTTAGGATTGTATCTACACAAGACCAAGGAAACAATTGGGGACAAAACCTTGGCATGAGAACAAGAGTAGAGTATGTGTATGTGACTTATTGCCACAACATTACAGTCATGATAGAACTCATAAAGAGTATGCATTCCTAATGTACATTGCGCTCGAGGATCTGCTTCCTCACTATAGAGCTACTTCTTCAGGAAAGAACACAATCAATATTCTTTTGGTGTCCAAAGGAGATGCCCATGGACATAGAGGCAGATTGAAGGTAGAATATCCCCCATGTTTTCCATCATGCTGCAGGTGATACAGTTGTGTCTTGTGCTTCTGTGTGGGATGAAACAAGATCAGTTGGCACAGCAGCACTCAGGCTACTGCATTTTATACAGCAATTCACATAAATACACAGGTCTGATTCATCAAAGAATTCTGGCATAACATTTTTGAAAAGTCGCATAATTTTGTCAAAAATGTTGCAACTTTTGCCATTCTCATGCCATTTATGCCCAGCTCTGACAAAGTAAGGCTAGACTGGGGCGTGGCAACCAACACTAGTCAAAATCATGATAAGCAGTGATGTTCGCTACCCCATAAATATTACTCTGGCAGGGACTGGAGTAGGATTTGTGGCGAGGTGCACACTGAAGTGTAAGCCACTTGTCGGATGCTCCGGATTCATAATAAGGCTCGCACCTCTTCATGAATCAGAAGTGTCTGACTCCAGCCCATCTCCTCATCAAGACCAGCATGAACAACGCTTGTCTTGATGAATCCGGCCCTATGTTTTAAAGCAGAACTTCTCAAATGGGTTTGAATGGCAAGATGCCCCCAGTTGCTGGTGAGGCACAGCTTGGTGGAGGGCAGCAACTTTGACAAAATTAGTCATAGACTTCATATGCTCTACTCTGGTCATGCATATCTAAGGGTATGCGCCATGTTTTGATTGGTGGGGGTCCAATAGCAAAAACTTTAGAAGCCCCGCATACATTACAAGACAGGAGTGAGACAAACTTTGTTGGCAACTCAAAGCAGACTTAGCAAAATACTGTTTTGTTAAAAAGGCCAGTAACAAAGACCTCACATTTTCTCTCTCACACAAAGGGCTTCAATTAGCTCTAGATTTTAGGAAGTGGGTTGTAAGCTTTTTTTCCCATTGGTATAGAGTTCCAACTCATCTGCATGCTCTTTTCCCCTCATGTTGGAGATGTGGTGAGGCAGAAGGTTTATTCATGCATATCTTTAGGGCGTGTAACACACTTCTCCCATTATGGTCAGGAGTGAAAGACATTATACGTAAAGTCACAGGTTTCTTGGAGAGATGGGCCTTGACTTGCTCTTGATGCATCACTGGGAGATTCCAATTGCCTCCTACAAACGGTCCCTACTCCTGGTAATGGCTGCTCGTGCCTGAATTCCGCTAGTCTGGAAAAGCCTGCTTTTCCCTCTATTTCATCATGGTCAAAGGTCAACGAGATCATGTATATGGAGGACCTGACCTCCTCAATCCAAGACACATATACAAAGCTCCGAGACACATCGTTTCACTGGTTGAAATTTCAGCAGACAACTGAAAGAGGTTGTCCACTACTTTATCATTGACGACCCATCCTTAGAATAGGTCATTAATGTCTGTTCGGTTGGGGTCCGACACCTGGTAACCTCGCCAATCAGCTGTTCTCAGTATCGGCGGCCGGAAATGCGTGATAGTGGCCAAAGCCGGGTACTACACATCGGCCTCCTATTCATATCAATATGAGGCAGATGTGTAGTACCCAGCCGCAGCCATTATCAGAAGACGGAGCAGCTCCGCAAGTGAGCATTTCCAACCATTGCTGACACCGAGAACAGCTGATCGGCATGGGTGCCGGACCCCGACCGATCAGACATTGATGACCTATCCTAAGGAATATCCTTTGTAATGAATTGTAGAATAATTTGTCACTAACATTGGAAAATAAATGATGTATGGCATACAGATTACATAGAAATCAGGAACAAGTTGTTGTGACTCAATGTCCGCTATATGAGGCCACTCATACAGTTCTTCAATAGAATTTAGATGTAGGACATAACTCGTGTATTATAAGGCACAGCAGCTAGAAGTTAGTAATGCCACATAGGAAAGCACTTACCAACAGTAGTCTAGTAGATGTGGAGGAAGAACAGGGATGTAAATGTGCTGCCAATACATGGGGTACAGCAGAGAGGCAGATGCATGAACACAAGCTGTTAACTGAAAGGTAGAAACAAGATACATTATATTATCAGAGATACATCACTATATGCTCAAACAGATAATTATAAATGTAATAAAAACAAAGCTCAAGAGGAATAATATAATTTACCGTGATAAATATGATCTTGCCTTAGAGACATATCCATGAAATACTGATATGAAGCTGTAAAGATGAAGATCTATATAATTTCTCAGAAAGGCTGTATGGATTCTCTTGGCTACAGAACATGGATAATTGGGCCTGTGATGGGATGCAGGACCTTGGCTAGCCGAGTTCATTTAACCCCACTAAATATGGCTAGTCGCGAGGCCCAAGAGCTCCCAAGAGAGCTCGTTAGGGCTGATTGCCAAACGATGGAGAACCAGGAGGCGGTGGGGAGCATCTGGAAAGGGTCGTGATAACGGGAGGTGAGCCTATACTGCAGAACGCTCTCTCTGGGGATATGACTGCACTCTGTCACACGCTGTCACCACTGCCCGGGCAGCTGTCTTCTGGTGACAATACAACATCAGTCACTCATTAGCTCAACTGCCACAAGCGCCTTGTAAATGTGCAATTATGGCAAGTATAGAGAAATAACAGAACATTAATAATACTGCATAATATATAATAATATACCGTCATATGCCGCTTGGACTGAAATTCTGCAGGTTGTACAACATGCTCATCTTACTCATAGGTCTTTCTAGAAACAGTGCTTACATTTTGCAGTTTAAAGTGGTTTCAACAGGACAAAACCTTTGATTTTTAGAAAGACGCTCTATCAAGAACTTGATTTCTCTATTGGAAAGCCCAGCAAAAAGCTGGTGTCATCAGGCAACCGCAGCTGGCCACACATGAAATGAACGACCATGTAAACTATAGCCAGGACTGCAAGCGTGGGATCGGCTCTTACTCTCCAATCTAACAGAATATGACACAGGTTGTCTCCTTGAGACAACCCATTTTAGTAATACTCTTCCAAAATTTTAAAGGAACTTTGTCACCCCCAAAATGCATTTTAAATGGGCTTTACAGTGTTGTAGTGGACATAGCCTCTATAACAACCATACTATTATTGATCTGTTACTGGTACAGTACCTGAGAAAATAACTGTTAATTCACATGAAAATAAGGAGGCTTCAGTGCACCCTTGGTGGGGCCAAGAATGATATTTTCTCAATTTTCTGAGATACACCTGTACATACATATATATAGATGTATATGTTCGTATATGTACGTATATATATACAGGGTGGTCCTAAAGTAGGTGGACAGAAAGTGTAATAAGGTTATGAAGGTGGAGATTTATCAAACAGAATCCAGTAATTTTAGATAACATTATGTGGAGTCATGAAGCTTCTTTCAAATTATCCGGCCATATTAACAGACATAATTGTGTTTACTGGTATAATGAGAATATGCATTTAACATTAGAGCAACAACTAAATGAGCCTGATGTCAATGTTTGGGGTGGTATTTCAAGTTTTGGTGTTTTAGGACCAATATTTTTTGATGGAACAGTCCCAGGAGATAAGTATCTCGAGATTCTAATGAATCAAGTTGTTCCCCAGTTATAGCAACAGCCTAATTCAAATGACCTTTATTTCCAACAAGATGGGGCCCCTCCACATTATTCAAGAGTAGTCCGCGAGTATCTTTATGAAACATTTCCTAATAAATGGATTGGCCGAAGAGGCCCACTTGATGGGCCGGCATGTTCACCAGACTTGACCCCAATGGATTTTTTCTTTTGGGGAGTACTCAAGGACAAAGTTTATAGTCGAAAACCAAAAAGTGTCAGTGATTTAAAAAATGACATAAGAGATGCATTTCAAGAAATTAATACCCAAAGAGACTTGTGCAAAAAAGTTTGTTGAAGCGTAAGAGACAGACTTCAAAGCTGTGCAAATTGTAATGGAAAGTTTGGGCACCTGCGTTGATAACATTTAAGGGCTTTTGTATTATTGTTCAGAATAAAATTTAATTGTCAATGTTATGCTTGTGGTAGTAAATATAATTTTATATACATTTTTATATACATATATATATATATATATATATACATACATACACACACGTACACATATATATATATACACACACACACACATATATATATATATATGTGTGTGTACGTATGTATATATATATATATATATATATATATATATATATATATATATATATATATATATATATATATATATATATATATATATATATATTGAACGACTAAAGAGGGTCCATCTGGTTACCACATATTCCACTTACATTGCCCTTTTCTTGGGCCATTTAAAAGCACAACCTAGAATGCCACAAAACATCTACAGTAATTGCAATTTCTCATCTTATTCTTTAAGTGCCTCATGATATTCATCATGAACTAATGAAGTAGATTTAAGAGCTTGTGAGGTAAGGGAGGGAGAAAGATATCGCTCAGCGGTTATGGGATCTGTTATTTTTTTACCTTCCCTAATTATCAGAGTAACAATAAAGCTCTTGGGTCGGGAAGGACTGTAATATAGAAGAACACTCACTTGAAGATGGAGAGTGGGAGTCTACAAGAAGGGCTGAAATATTGCGAGAACAATATGAATTGACCGGTGTGCCATGTTTTACTTAGAGTGAATGTAAAACTTTACTACAACCCTACTACAAATGTGAACATTTAGGTAGGACACCAAGTAAGCCCTTATTTGACTAAAGTCATCCCTTAGGAGAAACCCACAAGGATATAGGATATTAGGGTATAAAGGGAGATGTTTGCACTCTAGAGTCTTTTTCTTTACCCAAGCCCCTACTAAGGGAAAGGTGGAAGGGGTGGCCATTTCATATTTTAACTCTGCAGGGGAACTTTTTTGGTTGCATTTTTGGGCCCAGATCACATACATTTACAATGGTCACCATGAACTGGATTAAGTATGATAAGGATAATGTGAGTGGCTCCCAAAAAAGTAGCCCCACAAGTATCATATTTATTGAATAGTTGAATATGAATAGCTGTCATTTACAGATGCAGCATGCTATGATGATATCAGAGCTTGTGTCTGCTTTTTGTATAGACCATTTCTCCTTTACTTTATATGACGAATGGTATGACCCAGCCTAATGTGGCTATGTGGATGAGGAATAACAGTACTGCTAAAATATTCAAAATGTATTTTGTTTCCTTATAGTAGATGTTGAATGCATGAAGTTCTGAAACTACAGGGACCTTTATGGCAGCCCTATTACGGCTCCGTACAAAAGGGCAGTGTGCATGAACTCTATCTGGAATAGGAATATATAAATATATTTCTTATAACAGTTGGACCTTATTCATACGGAGATGCACTTGGTATCACTACAATATCTCTCCAATTTAGAGTCACACATTACTACCCTCTTCTTCGGGGTGTAAAGTCTGACCCTCACTTAGTGCATCTGTAATGATACAGTTTCTCCTGCTCTCATTATGTATTCACCCTGGTCACACACCACCTTACCAGGAGCTCTCTATCTCCTTAAGAACATCCCTGAGATCTGATTGGCTACAGAAAGTTTTGTTTCTACCATGACACGATACTAAGTGAACAGAAAGTCCAAAAATACTCAAATGTCAAAAGAAGCGAAGAATTCTTTTATTCTGGTTGCTGGAATTGTGAAATTAGCTGGCACAAAACTGTCTGTCGAGACCTTGACAAGTCTTATTACAATATACACGTCTAAGGAGGCAAATGGCACCAACATCAGAACGGAGGACAGGAGATCCCTTTACACACTCGCCTAATTGATTCTTTAATCTTTGCAGATAATTCAGAGTTGTCCAATGCCAAATATATATCTGAGCTGGAGGCAGCCGGGGCAAGCACGATTAAAGAAGTAGCTTACTTCAGAAGTGACCAACAAGACTTTAATGCGGAGGGTAAATGTGTTGAAAGCTGCTTTCAAAACAGATGTACTATAATGTCGGTATATCTTTAAGTGGGAGGTCACCCCGCCACGTGTATGTACTGATTATATGGCACAGTCAGTTCCACTGTGCAGATCAGTGACCTAATAACATTGATATGTTTACTCCTCAGCTTAGAAAGGCTATTCTATCATGTGTAGCACAAAGGATAAGTGTGTGTTGTATGTATAGAATAAACGGAACATTTAGAAAATCCAGGACATAACTTGTTCTTCTTGCGCCCTTCTCTGATTTTAAACACTTAAAGGGATATTCCCCTCTAGGGCATCTATAATATATACACAGAACAGTGAGTAAATGTCCTATTTTTACACAGCAGAAGAAACAATGCAAAGGTTGAAAAAATGTGAGTACATTTTTTTTCTCTTGAAAAAAAATTCTAAAGATTAAAACGTACAAAATCCCTATAAACGGATACCGCAGCGGGAGCAAACTTTGAGGGTGTTTTTTATGTTTTAGTACCTTACAACATATGAACTAAACGTATGGTCCTTGGAATCCATAACTTACATCAACCATCTCCATCTTGCTCTGAGCCTAGTGTACAAGTACATATTGCACCCCTGAACAAATACATATTGCACTCCTGACGAAGCATTTGTGAAACATGTGTCGGGTGTTTGGTGGGTGAGCCTTACTACCTCTTTGCTACTATTGCTTGCACTTCTTCTACTTTATGGGATCTTATTCTCATGGACTTATTATTTGTGGGCAGTCCTATCTCAATTAACTTATGTACCATAGATGCTTGATGTACTTTTTCAATGCCTATCAGGTTATGTTCTTTAGCATGTATACCTTTTTATACATTACCTGCTCATGGTGTATTACGGGTATTCCACGTTGACTCACCTACCAACATATTTTCGTGTCTGTCTTGTTGGCTATATACAGGTCTTTTAATTGATACTCAATAAAAACCTATTACTTTTTTAAGGGGTAACGTTTCTCCTTGCAGAGAGTGACATGTTAAGCATGTCAAGGTGAGGAGACTTTTAAAGCCGCAATGCACCTCTGGGAAATATGCAAATTGTCTCTTCAGAGAGGAAGAGGACTAGAACTCTAGTGCCACCTATAGGAAGTAGCAATCCTAAAAGTCAATACTGACCCTTTAGCGAATCTTGTCACATGACTTAGGAGAAAAGCCAGAACCGGAAACTCAATTTGCAGACACTGTTTCGGGGTACTGCCCCTCATCAGTGCAAAGCGTGAGTTCTGGTTTGTCTGGGTGTTGCCTCAGTCCCTGCATGTCTTTTTTGTTATTGGTTTCTCCTCTCTCAAGTAAATGACAGTAGTAGAACCCATAGACACAGTGCAAATAAAAAGGACAGTTTTCTAATTGTTTGGCCTCAATTTTTTGGGTACAGCTTTGAAGAAAAACAAATACAAGCTATGAGACTGGACATTTTTTTCATAATTTTTGCATTTTTCCTTCAATATTTAAAAAAATAAATAAAAAGCATAACGTATTTTAATTATCATCTAATCGTTAACTAGTCATATAGCTAACACTGAAAAACTGTCATAGTAAAGAATGGGAATACAGAGTAAACCACCCAGTACGTAAGTGATTAAGAGCAAGTCGAGAGGAACGAGCAGACATACCGAAATATGGCAAGTACAGGCATATAGACTATTCTGCTTCCTAGACTCATTACTTCAATTTTTCCTAAAGTATCCCATTTTGTAAGGTCACCACCATGGCGCTCTGCATGTATGCACCCATAGATGCCGTAGCTTATACCTTTCTAATGCTTATTCTTTGTGGATGACGATACATTTTGCAGCATCTCCTGCCAGGAATAGATAGTGTTACGGATGAGTATGGTGTACTGAGCTTGAGAGCCAGCAGAGCTTTGTAAAGACATTGGTTATAACCTTGTTGATATACAGCTGAACCCATGGTGTTAAGAGACTTGGGGTTAACTCCTTCACGGTCACAGACAGCAGAGGCCCATGAACATGCAGATGTCTGCATTATCAGACACACTCTAGTTAACATATCAGCAATGGCACTGGAGCGAGTCCTGTGTCAGGCGTGGGCCAGCCATGTAAAGCCTCGTTTGGCTGGTTATGGGATGCATGCTGAGGGGGAGCAATCATACAAGCATATGACAGGAGTGACCACGCTTGGTTGAGCTAGAGAGGCACAAACGTAGTTTCGGAACAGGGATCTAGCTCATTGACGGCTCCAAGACAGAGAGAGGGTAACTGATGCCTTGTTGTACAACCATGATTCATTCCGCGTTGTGCCTATGTCCAGGGAATGTGTCAGTTTGTGAGAAATGTTACAGGATAGCAGCTAAACATATCCTTATTCAACTGCTGCTACTTTTATTTTTTTCCTTATTTTTGTTTCAATGTTCACTTATTGAAACAGATAAACCACTATAACTTTATGACTCACGTTAAAGAAGACGTTCACCTTTGGAAAACCACAGTACACTAGTACAGAAATTCCTTATACATAGAATTATGGTACATCTCTGAGACATACAGTACAGACCAAAAGTTTGGACACACCTTCTCATTTAAAGATTTTTCTGTATTTTCATGACTAAGAAAATTGTACATTCACACTGAAGGCATCAAAACTATGAATTAACACATGTGGAATTATATACTTAACAAAAAAGTGTGAAACAACTGAAAATATGTCTTATATTCTAGGTTCGTCAAAGTAGCCACCTTTTGCTTTGATGACTGCTTTGCACGCTCTTGACATTCTCTTGATGAGCTTCAAGAGGTAGTCACCGGAAATGGTTTTCACTTCACAGGTGTGCCCTGTCAGGTTTGATAAGTGGGATTTCTTGCCTTATAAATGGGGTTGGGACCATCAGTTATGTTGTGCAGAAGTCTGGTGGATACACAGCTGATAGTCCTACTGAATAGACTGTTAGAATTTGTATTATGGCAAGAAAAAAGCAGCTAAGTAAAGAAAAACGAGTGGCCATCATTACTTTAAGAAATGAAGGTCAGTCAGTGCGAAAAATTGGGAAAACTTTGAATGTGTCCCCAAGTGCAGTTGCAAAAACCATCAAGCGCTACAAAGAAACTGGCTCACATGAGGACCGCCCCAGGAAAGGAAGACCAAGAGTAACCTCTGCTTCTGAGGATAAGTTTATCCAAGTCACCAGCCTCAGAAATCGCAGGTTAACAGCAGCTCAGATTAGAGACCAGGTCAATGCCACACAGAGTTCTAGCAGCAGACACATCTCTACAACAACTGTTAAGAGGAGATTTTGTGCAGCAGGCCTTCATGGTAAAATAGCTGCTAGGAAATCACTGCTAAGGACAGGCAACAAGCAGAAGAGACTGGTTTGGGCTAAAGAACACAAGGAATGGACATTAGACCAGTGGAAATCTGTGCTTTGGTCTGATGAGTCCAAATTTGAGATCATTGGTTCCAACCACCGTGTCTTTGTGCGACGCAGAAAAGGTGAACGGATGGACTCTACATGCCTGGTTCCCACTTTGAAGCATGGAGGAGGAGGTGTGATGGTGTGGGGGTGCATTGCTGGTGACACTGTTGGGAATTTATTCAAAATTGAAGGCATACTGAACCAGCATGGCTACCACAGCATCTTGCAGCGGCATGCTATTCCATCCAGTTTGCGTTTAGTTGGACCATAATTTATTTTTCAACAGGACAATGACCCCAAACACACCTCCAGGCTGTGTAAGGGCTATTTGACCAAGAAGGAGAGTGATGGGGTGCTACAGATGACCTGGCCTCCACAGTCACCAGACCTGAACCCAATCAAGATGGTTTGGGGTGAGCTGGACCGCAGAGTGAAGGCAAAAGGGCGAACAAGTGCTAAGCATCTCTGGGAACTCCTTCAAGATTGTTGGAAGACCATTTCCGGTGACTACCTCTTGAAGCTCATCAAGAGAATGCCTAGAGTGTGCAAAGCAGTTATCAAAGCAAAAGGTGGCTACTTTGAAGAACCTAGAATATAAGACATATTTTCAGTTGTTTCACACTTTTTTGTTAACTATATAATTCAACATGTGTTAATTCATAGTTTTGATGCCTTCAGTGTGAATGTACAATTTTCATAGTGATGAAAATACAGAAAAATCTTTAAATGAGAAGGTGTGTCCAAACTTTTGGTCTGTACTGTATATACAGATTACACTTACTATTATACTCTATAGAGATGGTAGAGAGAGGAGGAATGAGGAACACAGACAGAAGGGAACACAGAAATATCATGCAGAGCTTTGTGACAAATGTTTTACTTCACCTGAGAGCTGGATTCACATACACTGTGTTCAGTGCTGCAATATAATGTCCTCCATGCCTCTGCCTGTGCACTAACTAATGAATAAATAGCAGAAATACCTCCATTTTTGTGCTGTTTATAGGAGAGGTCATAGCAGCTCGTCTCCTCCCACCAGCTCAGAGTAAATTATAAGTTAACAAATAGAGCATGCAGAGGGGAAAATACATGACATATCTAAAGAGAGATATATACATATATTTATGTGACTCATTAGATATGTAATTCTATGTAAGGAAAAGTCATCATAAAAAAAGGAAAGGGGCAGTAGCAAAAAAAGCAAATGAAAGTTAAAAGGTAACTGCACTTTCAAGTAACTTTTCCGTATAAGCCATCTTGTCTATACACATGAAGAATAACATTATTTCTGGCCATTTTGTGACTTGGGTCCTTTGTTTTAATCTATTTTCACTCTGCAGGCTTTATTTCTTAACTTACAATTCACTCTGAGCTGGTGGAAGGAAACGATCTGCTATGATCTCTCCCATAAACAGCACAATACAAACATGAGCTATTTCTGCCATTTATTCATTAGTATACAGATAGAAGCAGCAGCATGGAAGACATTATACTGCAGCACTGAATACTGTATATGTGAATACAGCTCTCAGATGAACTAAAACATTTGGTACAAAGCTCAGCATGATATTTCTGTGTCTCCCTCTGTCTGTTTTCTCACTTGGTTCTTTACTCCTTCTCTCTCTCCCTTCTTCATAGAGTATAACAAGAGGTGTAAACTGACACCTCAGTGAACGGTCAGTCTTCTTGTTTTGAGCAATAGGGAGTTGATCTATTTTTTTTTTGGATGGTGGGTTCAGTAGACAGGTGAGAGGGGAAGAGGTGTCTCATTAGTGGGGAAAGAAGCATATTTCTTTGATGATACATTTTACAAACTTCTTACATTCACCTACTGTGAATTTATGCAAAACTTGTTGAAATGACAGTTCCCATTTAAAGATAAAAAAATAATACCATGATGATTACCTAACATGGAGTACTGCTTGAAGGGATCCCAGAGGTCAGATCCTTATGATCATAAAGGGAAGGCATATCCTAGAAATATGTCATCAGTTTATAAGATGAAAATACCCTTTTAATATTTAAAGGGAAGCTGTCAAGTTGTACATGCACCCCTATCTGTGAGCAGCATGTTATAAAGCAGGAGAAGCTGAGCAGATTGATATATAAAATTTGTGCAAAAAGCCTCAGTATAGCTTTATTCATTTAATTCCTAGCTTTTTATGCTTGCAGTGAGAGGTCCTATTTGGTGATTGAAAGCTATATGTATGCATAGTTATATGGGAAAGGCTGTCAATCATTGACTAGAACCGCCCTCTGAACTCCTACGCAAAGAATTAGGTGATTTATATGAATAAAATACTCATTTTAATGAGTATCTTCCGACAGAAAGACACATATACAGGTGCATCTCACAAAATTAGAATATCATCAAAAAGTTAATTTATTTCAGTTCTTCAATACAAAAAGTGAAATTCATATTATATAGAGTCATTACAAACAGAGTGATCTAATTCAAGTGTTTATTTCTGTTAATGTTGATGATTATGGCTTACAGCCAATGAAAACACAAAAGTCATTATCTCAGTAAATTAAAATAATTAACAAAAAACACCGGCAAAGGTTTCCTAAGCATTAAAAAAGGTCCCTTAGTCTGTTTCAGTAGGCTCCACAATCATGGGGAAGACTTCTGACTTGACAGATGTCCAGAAGGCAGTCATTGACACACTCCACAAGGTCCCAGAGTTCCAATTTTCATTTGGAAATCAAGGTCCCAAAGTCTGGAGGAAGAGTGGAGAGGCCACAATCCAAGCTGCTTAAGGTCTAGTGTGAAGTTTCCGCAATCAGTGATGGTTTGGGGAGCCATGTCATCTGCTGGTGTAGGTCCACTGTGTTTTATCAAGTCCAAAGTCAGCGCAGCCGTCTACCAGGAAATTTTACAGCACTTCATGCTTCCCTCTGCCGACAAGCTTTTTGGAGATGGAAATTTCATTCTGCAGCAGGACTTGGCACCTGTCCACACTGACAAAAGTACCAATACCTGGTGTAAAAACAGCAGTATCACTGTGCTTGATTGGCCAGCAAACTCGTCTGACCTTAACCCCAAAGAGGAAGATGAGAGACACCAGACCCAACAATGCAGACGAGCTGAAGGCTGCTATCAAAGCAAGCTGGGCTTCCATAACACCTCAGCAGTGGCACAGGCTGATTGCCTCCATGCCACGCCGCATTGATGCAGTAATTGATGCAAAAGTAGCCCCGACAAAGTATTGAGTGCATTTACTGAACATACATTTCAGTAGGCCAACATTTCGGATTTTAAAAACATTTTTCAAGCTGGTGTTATAAAGTATTCTAATCTAGGGGTAATATTTCACCTTGCAGAGAGTGACGTGTTAAGCACGTCAGGTGGAGACTTTTAAAGCTGCAATGCTCCTCTGGGAAATATGCAAATTGTCTCTTCAGAGAGGAAGAGGACTAGAACTCTAGTGCCACCTACAGGAAGTAGCAATCCTAAAAGTGAATAGTGACCCTTTAACGAGCCTTATCACATGCCTAAGGATAAAAAGCCAAGACCAGAAACTCAATTTGCAGACACTGTGTTTCGGGGTACTGCCCCTCGTCAGTGCAAAGTGTGAGTTTTGGTTTGGCTGGCCAAATGTGTCATATTTTACCAATATGCCGTAACAATAGCAGATGGAAATACTCCTTAATGGTGATATATTCCCAACATTAAGTAAATCGAAAGACAACAATTTTTGGAAAGCTCAAAATGCCTGAGTTGGTTGACTTTTGATGGTTTCGATCAGTTGCCTTAATGGAAATAGGTAATTGATACTTGTTAGAAGAATCCCTTGGTAAGAAGTTAATTAACTGAAATGTTTGGACTCTCAGAAATCAGCTGTAAATTTCAATGTCCCTGCAGCGCCTCCACTGGGTAAAATTGAGCATTACCCAGTTCACATTCAAAACAAATTATATTTGTAATGCAGGACAGGGTAGGTCCTCCACAGTGATAGATGATTTTTGCAAGCCCTCTTCACACAAGCAAAAAGGATTACAATCCTGACCATAAGACCCCCATCTAATAGAATATATTAAGTGGGCTTTGTAAATCAGAGAACTTATTTAACCCTAAGTCAATGAGCACCGTACAAATACAGTACAAGTCAGGGGCGGGTGTATGAAGCGAGCTCAAAAGCAAGCCTGGCCCTCTCCTGGAAGACGATGACTGCGTTATTCAGCCATCATCTGCTTCTAACAGCAGTTTGTGGAGCTAAGCACCGCCCTTTGATGTTAATCTCTTAAATTCTGCTGTTGATCTTTGACTGCAACATTTACAGGCCCGGAGGCATGCTGTTCCAATCGCCCATCGGCCCCCTGCAACAAGGTGTGCCGATGGGCTGACATGGCAGCCGGAGGACTGCTGAAAACACTTATGCCTGCCATGATGGTGCTCCATTGAAACCCAGCCTCTAGATGGTGTTTATAGGAGACTTTCATTTTTATTATTTATTATTTATTTTTTAGAATATAGTACCGGCGATCAGGTTCAAGTCCCCTAAGGGGACTAAAAAAAAAGTAAAAAATTAAATAAACTATAAAAAAAAAACCATAAAAATTCAAACCACTCCTTTTTTCCCCCCATTAACAATAAAGATACATACATATACATACATACACACAACATATATATATATATACACACACACTGCTCAAAAAAATAAAGGGAACACTTAAACAACAGAATATAACTCCAAGTAAATCAAACTTCTGTGAAATCAAACTGTCCACTTAGGAAGCAACACTGATTGACAATCAATTTCACATGCTGTTGTGCAAATGGAATAGACAATAGATGGAAATTATTGGCAATTATCAAGACACCCTCAATAAAGGAGTGGTTCTGCAGGTGGGGTCCACAGACCACATCTCAGTACCAATGCTTTCTGGCTGATGTTTTGGTCACTTTTGAATGTTGGTTGTGCTTTCACACTCGTGGTAGCATGAGACGGACTCTACAACCCACAGAAGTTGCTCAGGTAGTGCAGCTCATCCAGGATGGCACATCAATGCGAGCTGTAGCAAGAAGGTTTGCTGTGTCTGTCAGCGTAGTGTGCAGAGGCTGGAGGCGCTACCAGGAGACAGGCCAGTACACCAGGAGACGAGGAGGGGGCCATAGGAGGGCAACAACCCAGCAGCAGGACTGCTACCTCCGCCTTTATGCAAGGAGGAACAGGAGGAGCACTGCCAGAGCCCTGCAAAATGACCTCCAGCAGGCCACAAATGGGCATGTGTCTGCACAAATGGTTAGAAACCGACTCCATGAAGGTGGTATGAGGGCCCGACATCCACAGATGGGGGTTGTGCTCACAGTCCAACACAGTGCAGGATGCTTGGCATTTGCCACAGAACACCAGGATTGGCAAAGTCGCCACTGGTGCCCTGTGCACTTCATAGACGAAAGCAGGTTCACACTGAGCACATGTGACAGACGTGACAGAGTCTGGAGATGCCGTGGAGAGCGATCTGCTGCCTGCAACATCCTTCAGCATGACTGGTTTGGCAGTGGGTCAGCAATGGTGTGGGGTGGCATTTCTTTGGAGGGCCGCACAGCCCTCCATGTGCTTGCCAGAGGTAGCCTGACTGCCAATAGGTACCGAGATGAGATCCTCAGACCCCTTGTGAGACCATATGCTGGTGCGGTTGGCCTTGGGTTCCTGCAAGATGAAGGCATTGAAGCTATGGACTGGCCCGCCCGTTCCTCAGACCTAAATCCGATTGAGCACATCTGGGACTTCATGCCTCGCTCCATCCACCAACGTCACGTTGCACCACAGACTGTCCAGGAGTTGGTGGATGCTTTAGTCCAGGTCTGGGAGGAGATCCCACAGGAGACCATCCGCAACCTCATCAGGAGCATGCCCAGGCGTTGTAGGGAGGTCATACAGGCACGTGGAGGCCACGCACAATACTTACCCTCATTTTGACTTGTTTTAAGGACATTACATCAAAGCTGGATCAGCCTGTAGTGTGTTTTTCCACTTTAATTTTGGGGGTGACTCCAAATCCAGGCCTCCATTGGTTAATAAATTTTATTTCCATTGATGATTTTTGTGTGATTTTGTTGTCAGCACATTCAACTTTGTACAGAACAAAGTATTCAATGAGAATATTTCATTCATTCAGATATATATAAAAAACATACGTAGTATCAGTGCATATGTAAAAGTCTGATAAAAAAGATATATGTTAGTTAAAGGGGTTGTTCAGCCATAGGCTACAAGTCTGGAGTCTTGTTTTCCCACGAACAAAGTTAATTTTAATCAATCGATTTTTGAATAATACTAGGTTCCACAATTGGATGTGTTTAAAAAAATGTTCCTGTGCTGAGATAATCTTATAAATATGCCCCTGCTGTGTACTGTGCAATGGCTGTGTCTGACCATGCAGGAACATGGTTTAATTATACCACAGCTCCTGGGCAGGTGAGGAAGCAAAAGAGTATACAGACAGCACAGCATGGAATTGCAAATTATTCTTTCTTTGAGGAAAAATATTGCTTAAAAACCGGCAATGAAATGTTTTACCTCACAGAAAGAATCAGCTGTGATATCCTGCTGTAATGTCTGTATACTCTTTTGCTTCCTCCCCTGCCCAGGAGCTGTGGTATGATCAGACCATGTGTGAGATGTATGTCGGTTCACCAGAGTAATATGATTGTGTAAATCTGTATCCACACCAGTATAACACTGTACTTGTTGAAAGACTGTATATATATTTTGATGTAAGATTTTAACTCTGTGAATGATTTAAAATGCATTCTATTACATGATTATATAAGAAGAATAAACAGTTAATGTATTGATGATAGGGAGTTCAGTGCATGCGGATAGTGGGTAGTAACGGTGAAATTTGCCCAGCAACCAAAGGAGAGTTGGTGATTGGTCTAGCTTCAGTGTGGGAGGGGCTTAGTTAATGTGCTCAGGGGAATTCCCAGTGGACAGTTGAAAAGTACGTGACAGGAATAAGTGGAGCGGACATCTTGGGGGTAGTCTGGAATAAGTCCTGAACAGAAGAGGACACGCTGGAAGGGCATTCAGCAGCATCTGCTTGTGAGAACACACCATTGACACCAGACAAACGGGGCATTGGAGCTGAGCTCGCTCACGACCAGAACCTGTCCAAGTTTGAGGAGATTCCTGCCGACAACGCCAAGTTGTAAGTCCTGTGCCGGGAGTGTTCTTCAGGACACGGCGGAGTCATGGGCGAGAAAACCAACTCTTATACAGTTTGATCCCAAAAGAACTATTTTACTTATTTAAGTGTATATTTTCACCCAGACAATACAAAACAGTTAAACATTCTGCAAACATTAGTCAACAGCTGGAACCGCTGTGCTATACAGCATGGTGGCCCGCTGCCAATATTTAGGACCTTCTCTGGCATAGAGATGGTGGTCTAGATCCCTCAGTATGTTCATGCCCAGCGTCACATCCAGGGGTGGATGGTCTACAAGCACGATCCCCTTCTTGCCAATGTCGTGTGCGAACAACCGGACTTGCATCCAGACTATTACTTGCACGTATATCTCATGATTGTTGGCTGCGGTCAGCCTGATGGATGAGTGAGAGTGTCGTCAAAGACTTTGGTGAAAATTCCGCCACGGCAGGGAAGGATATTGATGCTGCCGGTGGGAACAAGGCAACTAAGTGGACTGGAGGTTCAGATCGAGCCCGTTACTCAGGAAGAGACGTCGGACAGACCCCTGGTAGCTTGGGCCCTCGCCACTGTGAAAGACAGATGTGGGCCCGTACGTTGTATTAATGTTTCAGACAGCGAGTTAACCGTCTCCGGAGGTACCCTGCTAGCCAAAGTCTATGTGTCTGATGGAAAAGTCCTGCCTAGAAGAGACTTCACGTTACAGCCGGATAGGAGGTCGGCCTGGACTTATGCCATAGACGTCCAACGAAGGCTAGCTCCAACAGTGGAGTGGAATGGGCTGGCGACAATGGACCTGATGGGGGTGGACCGCCGGACCTTGACTTCGGGACAACAAAAGCTTCTCGAAGAAACTCTGTGGGAATTTCAGGAAGCGTTCTCAAGA
Organism: Phyllobates terribilis; assembly: GCF_046119375.1. Taxonomy (NCBI): domain Eukaryota; kingdom Metazoa; phylum Chordata; class Amphibia; order Anura; family Dendrobatidae; genus Phyllobates; species Phyllobates terribilis. The sequence goes on from NW_027362768.1 coordinate 21,919,873, forward strand.
CATGATGAAGACTTCGGATGTGCTATCACCATTGAATATGAAATCCCTACCGGTAATGCTGCGCCAATTCGAGAAAGATACTGGCAAATTCCCCTGAAGATGGATCAGGAGGTGAAAGATATGGTGGCAAGCAAGTTAGACAATCAGGTGATCCAGGAGAGTCCAAGCCCTTGGGCAGCTCCAGTGGTCATGGTGCGGAAGAAAGACGGGTCCTTCTGGTTCTGTGTGGATTACCGAAGATTGAATGCCTAGACAGTCCGAGATGCCTTCCCTCTTCCGCAGATCGAAAAGTTGTTATCCACCCTGAGTAGTGCGAAGTTCTTCTCAACTCTTGACATGGCCAGTGGGTACTGGCAGGTACTGATGGCTGAGAAGGACAAGGCAAAATCGGCCTTCATCTTACCCATGGGACTCTACGAGTTTAACAGGATGCCGTTTGGCCTGTCTATTGCCCCAGGGACATTCCAACGGTTGATGGAGCATTGTTTGGGTGACCTGAACTTCGAGTCAGTATTGATATACATGGACGATGTTGTGGTGCTTGGGGCCTCCTTTGAAGATCACTTGCAGAAGCTGCGACAAGTCCTGAGGCAGTTGCGAGATCACGGCCTCAAGATCAAACCCAGTAAGTGACAAATGTTTCAACATCGGATAGAATACTTGGGACGTTGATCATCCCAGTGGGGGTGCAGCCGGCTACCAGCATGGTAGAAGCAGTCCAAAAGTGGCCTCGGCCGAATACCCTCCGGGAATTGCGGGCCTTCCTAGATCTGGCCGGACACTATACAGTCATGGCCAAAAGTTTTGAGAATGACACCAAAATTATATTTTCACATGATCTGCTGGCCTCTGGTTTTTATTAGTGTTTGTCTGATGTTTATATCACATACAGAAATATAATTGCAATCATATTATGAGTACCAATAGGTTATATTGACAGTTAGAATGAGTTAATGCAGCAAGTCAATATTTGCAGTGTTGCCCCTTCTTCTTCAAGACCTCTGTAATTCTCCCTGGCATGCTCTCAATCAACTTTTGGACCAAATCCTGACTGATAGCAGTCCATTCTTGCATAATCAATGCTTGCATTTTGCCAGAATTTGTTGGTTTTTGTTTGTCCACCCGTCTCTTGATGATTGACCACAAGTTCTCAATGGGATTAAGATCTGGGGAGTTTCCAGGCCATGGACCCAAAATCTCTATGTTTTGTTCCATGAGCCATTTAGTTATCACCTTTGCTTTATGGCAAGGTGCTCCATCATGCTGGAAAAGGCATTGTTGGGCGCCAAACTGCTCTTGGACGGTTGGGAGAAGTTACTCTTGGAGGACATTCTGGTACCATTCTTTATTCATGGCTGTGCTTTTAGGCAAGACTGTTAGTGAGCCGATTCCCTTGGCTGAGAAGCAACCCCACACATGAATGGTTTCAGGATGCTTTACAGTTGGCATGAGACAAGACTGGTGGTAGCGTTCACCTCTTCTTCTCCGAATAAGCTGTTTTCCAGATGTCCCAAACAATCGAAAAGGGGATTCATCAGAGAAAATGACTTTGCCCCAGTCCTCAGCAGTCCACTCCCTGTACCTTTTGCAGAATATCAGTCGGTCCCTGATGTTTTTTCTGGAGAGAAGTGGCTTCTTTGCTGCCCTCCTTGAAACCAGCCCTTGCTCAAAGAGTCTCCGCCTCACAGTGCGTGCAGAAGCACTCACACCAGCCTGCTGCCATTCCTGAGCAAGCTCGGCACTGCTGGTAGTCCGATCCCGCAGCTGAAACAGTTTTAAGATACGGTCCTGGCGCTTGTTGTTCTTTCTTGGGCACCCTGGAGCCTTTTTGACAACAATGGAAGCTCTCTCCTTGAAGTTCTTGATGATGCGATAGATTGTTGACTGAGGTGCAATCTTTGTAGCTGCGATACTCTTCCCTGTTAGGCCATTTTTGTGCAGTGCAATGATGGCTGCACGTGTTTCTTTAGAGATAACCATGGTTAACTGAAGAGAAACAATGATACCAAGAACCAGTCTCCTTTTAAAGTGTCCAGTGATGTCATTCTTACTTAATCATGACTGATTGATCGCCAGCCCTGTCCTTATCAACACCCACACCTGTGTTAATGGATCAATCACTAAAACGATGTTAGCTGCTCCTTTTAAGGCAGGACTGCAATGATGTTGAAATGTGTTTTGGGGGTTAAAGTTCATTTTCTGGGCAAATATTGACTTTGCAAGTACAGTAATTGCTGTTAAGCTGATCACTCTTTGACATTCAGGAGTATATGCAAATTGCCATTACAAAAAATGAAGCAGTAAACTTTGGAAAAATTACTATTTGTCTCATTCTCAATACTTTTGGCCATGACTGTAGAAGGTTTATACCCAAGTTCGCCCATTTGGCTGGCCCACTAAACGAGCTACTGAGGGGTATGACGGGGGGGGGCCCAAGACTCGACCCATCAATTGGGGACCACAGCAGCATGAGGCCTTTAAAGCATTGAAGAAGGCCTTGACCAGTGCTCCAGTCCTGGCATATTCGCAGTTCGATACTCCATTTTTGTTGTACACTGAAGGGAGTCTACTCTGGGAGAGTCGGAGCGCAACCCTGACAACTATAGCTCCTTTAAGTTGGAGCTTTTGGCACTAGTGTGGGCAATGACCAAAAAATTTGCAGAGTATCTGACAGGTGCCGAAGTGACTGTAATGACGGACAATAATCCATTAGCGCACCTGGAAAATGCTAAATTGGGGGCTCTTGAACAAAGGTGGATGGCTCGCATTTCCAAGTACCAATATTGCATCTGGTTCTGATCAGGAAGAGAGAACGGTAATGCTGATGCACTCTCCTGAGTTCCAGTAGGATCGACGATCCAGGATGTTGATAAAGAGCTGGAGAACACTGAAACCTCAATTTAAGCCGGTTACCTACATTCCAAAACTTGACACATTCAAGTGGGGTGGCTTCTGGGATGCCGATGGTGTTAGGGAAGACTTTGGCTGATTGGGGAAATATTCAGGATGACTGTCCAGACCTACGGAGAGTGAAAGAGATGGTCTGGATCAAGGTCTGGCCACGGACGGAAGAGCAAGCTCGCCTGTCCCCAGAAGGCCAGAAGCTGCTGAGGCAGTAGGATAAGTAGATTGTTACCCAGGGGCTGTTGTGTCAAACTGAGTAAGAGTTCTGAACAGCAGGCCCCTGTCCAGACCATTCGAATGTCTGCGCGCCTAGAGATCCTGATGATTGATTATGTACAAATTGGGTATTCTGTCTCGGAACACTCATACTGTCTGGTCATGACAGGTCATTTCACAAAATATGCGGTGGCTGTACCCACCAGGGATCAGACAGCAGAGTCAGCCGAGAGGCGGTTTCCAAACACTTTATACAAGTATTCGGTTGTCCACAGAGAATTCATTCAGATCAGGGAGCATGCTTCCAGGGCACCCTGATGACAGAGCAGTATCAGCTTTAAGGCATTGAGCGTTCCCGCACAACCTCATATCACCCCCAAGGGAATGGGGCGTGTGAACGGTTTAACCGCAGTCTGCTTCCAATGCTGTGGACTCTGGAGGATAGACAAAAGGCTCGGTGGTCGGAATACTTACCCAAACTGATGTGGGCCTATAACAACAGGGTACACAGCACCACTGGTTACTCCTGACGTATGCTCATGTTCGGGAGAGCAGGCAGGGAGATAGAGGATCTCCACATGCCCGATCCAATGTGGCCACCGCCGAGAGATACCTCTGCATGGGAGCAAGAGCACTGCCGCCGGCTGAGAGCAGTGCACAAGGTTGTGGGGGGAGTGCCTGAGACAAGTGGTGCACCCTAACCCAGGGCCCGAGCAGAAGGATGAGTATGCTCCTGGTGACTAGGTAATAGTCAGGGCCAAGAGGCCATCTGGGAAGTTAGATGGGCGATGGTAATGGTAGGCCGTCCTGTATATGGTGAAAAGGAGAGTGGACCCAACCATTCTGGTCTATGAGGTAGAGCCAGAAGGGACAGGGGGACCCTCGCAGAATCTGCACCGTAACATGTTGAGGCGCTGCACTTTTGAGGAGCCTATGGTTGCGGAGGAGGTATCTGCTCCTACCTTGAGAATGACAGAACCTCTCGTGGAGAAGGGGTGGTGGATAGTTTCGGTCCCAGCACCTACGCCGCCTCCAGAGGTTGCTGGGCTACCACCCAGGGAAGAAGTTGTGCAACTGGTAGCTCCTTCTCCGACGTACATACCCACTGTGTCTGATCCGACAACTCTGTGCAGGACAGCTATGTCCAATGCTGGTGTACCTCCACAGCGTTATGTGCAAGATGAATTTGTATGGGGAGGGTTGCCGAGGACGTCAACCGCTAGTAGGGTGGTGTGTGAGATGTGTGTTGGTTCACCAGAATGATATGATTGTGTAAATCTGTATCCACACTGTACTTGTTGATAGACTGTATATATATTTTGATGTAAGGTTATAACTCTGTGAATGATTTAAAATGCATTATATTACATGATTATATAAGGAGAATAAACAGTTAATGTATTGATAATAGGGCGTCCAGTGCATGCTGTTAGAGGGTAGTAACGGTGAAATTTGCCCAGAAACCAAAGGAGAGTTGGTGATTGGTCTAGCTCCAGTGTGGGAGGGGCTTAGTTAATGTGCTCAGGGGAATTCCCAGAGGACAGTTGAAAAGTACGTGACAGGAATAAGTGGAGCGGTCATCTTGGGGGTAGTCTGGAATATGTCCTGAACAGAAGAGAAAGCGCTGGAAGAGAATTCAGCAGCATCTGCTTGTGAGAACACCCCATTGACACCAGAGAAGCGGCATATTGGAGCTGAGCTTGCTCACAACCGGAACCTGTCCATGTTTGAGGACATTCTTGTCAGAAACGCTGTCCAGAGACGATAAAGGCCGGGACCGACAGTGAAGAGGTGTTGGACACCACTGAGAAATTAAGCTACAAGCATCAATGGTACCGCTCACCTGTTGATGGGGCCCCGCAGTGAGTAACTGTTCACACATAGTATAACATTTTGGCGCCAAAATATTTAAGGCTAAGATATAGCCTGTAATTAATTAGTTAGGTATATTAACTGCTTCACACGTTTGTTGCTAATACTGGCGTCCAGAACTTTCGGATTCGCTGCCACGGTTTATGCTGGTTTAATAACTAAGAAAATCCCAATCCACTTTGAGATACCGACACGGCACACAACGGACTCCGGACCATACTTGAACTTCATTTTGTTACAGGGGAAAGTTTCTGCACAGCATTTTAGTACTGGACAGTTATTAAACTGCGTACGACTAAACGGCCATCACCGTAGTTTGTTTTGGGTACTGTTGATACAGTTGAGGACGGACTGTTCCTCTGTAAACACTACGGAAAGGAAAAGGGAAATTTGGTTGGGGAAATAGAGGAAATATTTGTAAGATTGTAAAACCTCAGTGTTGTACCGCTGGCTAGCCTGTACGTAATGTTTGCATAATGTTTAAATGTTTTGTATTGTCTGGTTGAAAATATACACTTAAATAAGTAAAATAGTTCTTTTGGGATCAAACTGTGTAAGAGTTGGTTTTCTCGCCCGTGGCTCCGCAGTGTCCTGAAGAACACTCCCGGTACACGACTTACGCATGTTCCTGCACAGTCAGACAAAGCCAATACACAGTACACAGCAGGAGCACATTTATAAGATTATCTCAGCACAGAAAAATTATTATTTTTTTTTTTACACATCCAGTTGCAGAACTTATTTTCATTCCATGATGTATTAATTAAAACGTACTTTGTTAATGGGAAAACCTCTTTAAGGCCCCCATAGCATCAGATCAGGGTTCCTCAACTCCGGTTCTCAGGAGCCATCAACAGGTCATGTTTTCAGGATTTCCTTAGTATTGCAGAGGTGATAATTGCATCACCTGGACAGACATGCGTTTTATCCCCTTGGCAATACTAAGGAAATCATGAAAACATGACCTATTGGTGCCTCTTGAGGACCGGAGTTGGGGAACACTGCATTAGATTAATGTTGGCCGAAACTGCTGATATCAACAGGTTCAACCAAAGGTCTACTGTGTGTATGGGGACGCTGGCCAACTGCCGATCACATTGTTTTCCCGGAGATAAGCTGCCAGCCCACATGTCAGATGGATGCTGACTCGTAGAGAACACAGGAGCTTTCAGCCGAACGTGAGCTCCGGTGTATGGGACAATCGGCTGAGAGGGCTGTCGGCAGAATGATCAGCCTAGGCATTGTTCGGCCGCCAGCAATCTAATCTGTATGTCCAGCTTAAGATGGCAGAACTCTACACAAACAATCAAAGCCCATGATAGTATAGAAAAGATAAAGAACATTTAAATAAGTTAGGAATTCTTATACTGTTACTTTATATCAAATCTGAAAGGCTACCAACAATATTTACATGTAAAGGTAATAACGTTTTTTGAGCATTTAGCAAGACATATCTCAATATTTAGTTAGTCTGGTTCTAATGGGTTAAGTTTGACCCTTTGAGCTTCTTCTGTAAACTCTATCTTGTAGATTTATAGTTGCTTACATAAAAAGTAAAACAGAAATAGTCCTACAGTGAAGTGTGGGAGGACGGCAGAGTGTGGTCTTATTTTCCTTTCTTTATTGTATTTTTTCTAATAATTAGCCTTTCTAGTTTTGATAAAACATTGCCCTCGAAGGCTGGCAGCCTGTGAAGGTGAAACATATGACCTCCCTTCTTCCAGATAAACACAACTTACTCCTTCTGATGGAATGCATTGGGAGAGAAAAATGGCATGCTTGCTGCACCAGGAAGACGCCAGCAGAAATATTTGTCTTACAGAAAGTCTTTCTGCTTCCCCGGTTTATCATAGACTGCTGTCAATACCATTGAGATATTACCAAACACAGCTAGAGGACGCATAGTAACACTGTGCCCTAAAACCTATTATTTTAACTGTGTACATATTTATCTTGGAGAAATAGTTTGTAATATTATTCATATATCATTCCTAAGAACAATATTAAAAAAAACATATATATAAGGGTGAAAAATACTTTAGCTTCAAAAATAACCTTCAAACTACAATTTCATAAGCTATTTAACATTTTGTTTTCCCATACTACTATTGAAATATCTTTTCTGCCACAGGAATGCCTCAATCTACTCTGGCAAGATGCTCACCGCTTACTGAACAATGCTTCTCAAAGGGGAAAGAGACAAAAACAGCGTTTCAGAGGGCAAAACTGTGCAAAATGGACAAGTGTTAAATCATAGTGTTGTGCTTCAAGCGCAACTCCCAAAAAAGCCTTGTAAAATTGAAAAGTTTACAGAAACAAGGAATTGCAGGATCTGTGCTGCCTTCTCAAAATTACTCTATAAAAGCAGATAAGTGGATCATCGCATTAAAGAAGCACTCCTCCTTCCATCATAGTTTTTATCCTCTTAATATACTGCAGTCATCATATTATATAGCACTGTGTACTTATCTATGTACAATTACTCATTTTACCTTTCTACCCAGTGTATTCTTCTCTTTTCTCTGCTCTATGTAGAAACAGGAAGTCTCTTGTCCTTGCATTTATCATCCCCCTCTTCAACTCCTGACTCCGCTGCTCCTCTCCTTCCCCTGCCAGGGACTTTTGCAGTGACTTGTGATTCATACAGGGAAAATTGACCTCCTGTTTCTACATACAGCTTAGAAAGATTCAGTTAATCCTAATCATGTGATGTCATAGACCTAATGGAAAAGAGAAGAAATAACTGGGTAGAAAGGCAAAATGAGCAACTGTAAGCAAGCAGTGCTATTTAATATGATGATTGCAATATAGTAAGAGTAGAAACATTTTGAAGTGAGTGATTCTTTAAGGGGGTTATCTATAGAGTGGATCAGGCAAAATTTGAATTCACCTGTTTGCATGGATTTCACCAGGAGTTTCACGTCTCTTATTATTCTCTGGGGATCTTTACAGATCCCAGGGCATAATACAAGTAGTATGTAAAATAAAGAAATCCTTATACTCACCTTACCACTCACATCTGCGGCCCCTCAGTTATTCACTTCCATCTATTCAGTCCCCATTGCAGCTGCTGTCCCTTGATGCTCGTGCTGAAATTCCCAGGCCTCTCACGCCATGCAGGATTTCCAGCTTTTGTATGGCCTGGAGGGTGCTGCATAAGTGCGCAGGAGATCACGGCATCATGAAGTCATGACGTGCGCCATCACCATCCTGTTCGCCCCATGAAAGCAGAAAGTCCCAGAACTGCTTGAGATGCCTGAAGATTCCAGCGCGAGCAGTGGGGAATCAGAAGGTGTGACAAAGAACGGACGGGTGGCATGGCAGTGAGTAGTGAAGGGGCTGGAGAGGAGAGCAGTAAAGTGAGTATAAAGATTGTTTTTTTTAGTTTTTGATGGATATTATGGTTCAGAAAAATGGCAGCCAACGAATTACAAAGAAAAATCTGCATTTGGCTGAATGTGGATTTTTTAAAAATTCGAATACAATTCAATTCCGCTCTAATTTATTCCTCATCTCTGGTTGTCTGTTCAGTGATTGGCTACAGTGGTCATGTGTCCATGTTGGAAATTTGTCACAGGAGCGGGAAGTACAGACTAGTAGGGTATCTGTGAGGAATGGGAATCAGAGTGGCAGTAGATAGGTAAGATATTGTTTTATAATTAAGCTGTTCTCCAATTTTATTTTGTAACTGAATAAACCTTTAAAGGGAATATCCAGGACTATTTTATTTGTTTCTTATGGGCCTAAGAACTTACAGGCAAGTAGTTGCTAAGCACCTGCCTGTTGTACCCAATGCTGATCTCTACTGGCTCAGACTGGTCATGGACTGTTCCAGCCACCGATTCTGCAGCTTCCGGTGATGTCTCATCTACAGAGCAGCTGCTTCTCTTACGCTCTGCTCTACTGATAGGAGGTGACTGCCGATGTCAGCTGATTGGGCTCCCCGCTGCCTAACTGCGGGGGGGAGCCTGCTGGCAATCAACATGACATCGGCAGTCAGGTCCCATTAACAGAGCAGCCCAAAAGAGGATGAGCTGCTCTGCTGATGTGAAGCAGCAGAACTGCCAGTAGGACCAGTCTGTGACCACTATGAGCCGATGCCGGGCAGGACAGGCAGGTAGTTAGCAACTACCTGCCAGTCAGTTCTGAACCCCATGAGAAAAACAGAAAAAGTAGCTTCAGATAACCCCTTTAAGGATCATTTGACATCTTTTGTGTTAAGTACAGTTTTAGCTCATAATACAATTGTTTTTGAACATTTGGTAAAATTAAACAATGCTCAGTGAGAAGAGGCTTAAAGTAAATTTGAAGTAAGCATGAACACATCGAAAGCCTCCCTCACACCTGGCTTTTTTTTTTTTAAATGCATGTGCTTTTTTGTAGAATTTTGTATTTAGTATTTTTAATGCTTTAAGTCTGGGGTTATACGGTAACACAGGTCACGTGGCCAAAGATAACAGTATGTCAATGCTATATAGCAGCATAATGCATGTCATTGGCATTGCATTGTAACCAGCAAAAGTACTGAGACCATAACAAGAAAGTTCCCAAAAATCCAACTGGTTCGATATTTTTGCAAGTTGCTTGAAAAAAAGAGAAAAGCTAGCTGTTAAAGAGACTGACGTGGAGCTCTATAGCTTTAAGTATTGAGCCGCCTAGAGTACCAATCCGAATATTCTGCCTGCTAATGTTCTTTCCCACTTTTCTATTTGAAGGCAGTCCATAGCCCCACAATTACCCATTTGTATTAAAAACAACAGAATGAAGAATTGATTATGAAACACTCACCTATATATGTAAACTTTATCCCATATTCCATAATTAGTAAAATGTCAAGTGTAAAACACAGCAAGTGGTAGATACAGACGACAGTCGTTTTGTGTATGTGCATGCTTCCACCGCAGCGAGCTTCGTTCACATTGACGTGCACCACCATATACTATGGGACTGCTCAAAAGTTGCACAATTCCATTCTGAAAAAACATCTAGTAGCGCCATTCTCATACTACCTTCTGTATTACACTTAGGCCCAGATTCATCAGTGCCTTTACGCCTGTTTTTTGTCTCATTTTGTGCCCCTTTTCATCTGCACACAATTCTTTATTCTATTTGGTTTTTTTTTTAAGTCTATTTTCTATATGCTCGCCTGGTTCTTCTTATTTTCCCACTTTGTGAGCAACATCTAGCAGTTCCAGATGTTTAAAGGGAATTTGTCAGCAAGTTTTTGGTATGCAATTTGAGGACAGCATGAGGCATGGGTTAAAATACTGAATTCAATGATGTGTCAAGCTGTGTGCTGCTGTTTACTGACACAGAAGGTTTTATCACTAGGACATTATCATTGCTGTGACTAGCAGGCATGTGCTTGCTAGTCAGACTCCGCCCCCTCCTGTGAGAAGCAGCTCACTTAGACTTTGTACATACAGAGCCTGGTGTGGGCGGGGTTAGCTTTCTCAGCTCTGCTGCGCTGCTAAATCTTGAAACTTCTGATTGTGTCAGAACGGCTGCACCCAGGAATCTAAGTGATACATTGTTGTGTTCAGCTTCTCTTTGCCTACATCAGGCTGCTCTCCGATAAGTTAGCAAAAACCTACTGACGGATTCCCTTTAAGGCTAGGGTCACATGACAGTATATAAAAAAAAAGTCGGCTAGTTTTTCATCTAGAAGAGTAGGATGATTTTTTTTCTTGTCATCTGTGTGCGGTGTGTATGCAATCCTTTCTTATACTCAGCAGCTATTAATCATCTATAGGACCAGTTACAATTTCGTATCTTACAGAATTGCAATGTATCCAAAAAAATCAGATGTTATATTGTGGCTCCATATGGCATCCGATTTTTTTTCTCACACCCATAGACTTGAATGAGTGAGTCTCATCCAATGTGCATGCTAAAATATTTTCACAAGCAGAATCATTCAGTAAAAAAAAAACGCTCATCTGCACTGCCCCATTGAATAACATTGGTCTGAGTGTGATCCGTTTTTGTTTTTTTTCACTGGATAGCACTCAGACCGAGAATATGGTCGTGTGAACAAGCCCCTAGCCTCAATTGCGACTTTTTAAAATGTCACAAAATTTGGAGCAATTTAACTCCTGCCCCCTCTGGTGTAATTTGAGTACGCCAAAATGCTGGAGAAATTTTTGCAGCTTTTGGCGTTAAAGTGTGACTCTTGGTGCAAAAAGACACAAAAACAGTTCTAGACAAGAAGACTGACAATTTCTGCCTTTGTGCCAAACTCATGAATTGCGTGCAGCATTTTGATTGATTTGGTACCAAATACAGCAACTAATACCACAAGTCAAAAAAGGAAAGGAACGTAAAATAAAAAAAAAATGTTTTTATCTATTACTATTTTTGTATCTTAATATATAGTGGTGGGTCAATAGTGGAATCATGCACATCAATCTAATCATACATTCTTCAAATAAAAAGAATAACTAGAGTTATTCACAGCCTGGCGTGAGACTGGAGCTTTAATCTCCCACCTTCCCCCCTTAAAACAATAAAGTGTGAGGGCACTTCTCAACTATGGACAGCGCCACTATTTTTTTTAAAGATTTACTCCAATGTACAGTGATTCATATCTGCACTTGTCAGAGAAAAAAACACAATCATAAGACACCTGCAGCAAATCTTGGCTTCTAGCTCCCATGCCCTGGCGTCTTTCATCCATTTCCTGCCATAAGAGTATTAATGGATAATGTAAAGAGAAAAGTCAAATAATCAGAATAGAATCAAGTCATTGTGTGCTCATGTTAAGGTGAAGGTAGACTGAAATTGTGAGGAGAGGGCTTAGAGGAATCACTCTAAAAGAGAAGCTCTTCTGCTGACAATGGAGCATCTCTGTGCACCCAGGTGATGGCTGACACCATTGTGAGAGCCTCTTCGTTGGGCTTTATGTGCTTCTGCATGTGTGAATAATCCAGAAACTCATTATCCTGCTTTAGAACAACCAATGAAATAAAAGACCTCTTGATCAACAGTAGAGAGAAAAAATTAATTAACGTTTACTTAATCTATTTAAAACCCAGACACTATAAGTCAACGTTATTGCTGTACCTTTTCTTATGAGAAAGAAAATGAAATAAATCGAGCAGGTGGACAGTGGGATGAATGACATATAATAGGGTGCAAATACTAGCACTGAACAGTGGTGTAAGAGACAAAAATTGATTATTTACCTCTCCATGACAAGGAGATTTTCCAATTTTTACATGAATTTTCCCAGTCTTCCAAAAACCTAACTATGTTATTTTTTGTGCAAAGAGCAGAAAGAAGGTGGATTTTTCAACGAAATACTGTAAAGGCTAAAGACAGGGATGTCAATGTCAAACTCAAACACACAGAGGGCCACAATGAAAAACTCAGACAAAGTCGTGGGCCAACCAGTATACAGGATAATGGGCCCCCACATAGTCCTCCATACAGCATAATGGGCCCCACATAGTCCTCCATACAAAATAATGGGCCCCACATAGTCCTCCATACAGTATAATGGTCCCACACAGTCCTCCATACAGAATAATGTCCCCACACAGTCCTCCATACAGTATAATGGGCCCACACAGTCCTCCATACAAAATAATGGGCCCCACATAGTCCTCCATACAGTATAATGGTCCCACACAGTCCTCAATACAGTATAATGGGCCCCACATAGTCCTCCATACAGAATGATGGGCCCCACATAGCCCTCCATACAGAATAATGGGCCCCACATAGTCCTCCATAGAGTATAATGGTCCCACACAGTCCTCCATACAGTATAATGGTCCCACACAGTCCTCCATACAGTATAATGGGCCCCACATAGTCCTCCATACAGTATAATGGGCCCCACATAGTCCTCCATACAGAATAATGGGCCCCACATAGTCCTCCATACAAAATAATGGGCCCCACATAGTCCTCCATACAGTATTATGGGCCCCACATAGTCCTCCATACAGAATAATGGGCCCCACATAGTCCTCCATACAGAATAATGGGCACACAGTCCTCCATACAGTATAATAGGCCCCACATAGTCCTCCATATAGTATAATGACCCCCACATAGTCCTCCATACAGTATAATGGGCTCCACATAGACCTCCATACAGAATAATGGCCCCACATAGACCTCCATACAGTATAATGGCCCCCACATAGTCCTCCATACAAAATAATGGGCCCCACATAGTCCTCCATACAAAATAATGGGCCCCACATAGTCCTCCATACAGAATAATGGGCCTCACATAGTTCTCTATACCGTATAATGGGCCCCACATAGTCCTCCGTACAGTATAATGGGCCCCACATAGTCCTCCACACAGTATAATGGGCCCCACATAGTCCTACATACAGAATAATGGCCCCACATAGCGGTGGTGGTTCTGCTGTCGCCAAATATAATCACTCTGAGGGCCAACCACTGGCCACAGTTTGACACGTGTGCTCTAAGACCTACTGGTCTTAATAGTGAGATAGAATTATTTGCTTTTGAGGACAAATAAACTATCAGGAACCCTGACTGGTACCACAGGTCATTTACACTCACCTATAAAAGACTGGGAACCACTGACCGACCGTAATCCCTGAGGAAGGAGGACGCTACCTCCGAAACGCATAGAATGATGGACTATTGTTTTTGGCCATGGGGAGACCCACAGCAAGTGACGTCACATTTGCTGGAAGCAGCAGTCTTTTTTTTTTTGCATGTAGAGTGCCTCTAACCAGTGCAGCCGGCAGAAGCACCAGAGACACTAGAGCACCACGGAACAAAGTCCAAAAGGTTATTCCTTAAATCAGTGAGTCCCCATTCAGTGAATCCTTTTGATGTTCCTTCTCATCCAGGAACGCTGCATTACATGTCTAGACACAGATAGGTGTGGGGAATTTTTATGCACATAGAGTTGTTGCATCCATCATAGAGGATATTTATTAGATTTACATATTCAGCTTTGGACATATAGAGTTCTGTTTGCGCAAACTTGGATTTTATTTTTTGCGTGATACTGTCACGTACATAGGCAGTTAGTGTGACGTTTTATGCAGCTTACTATTCTCCATTTTGGAAGGCGTGGCGCAACCGTAATATTGTTAATGTTATTTTTCTTTTTTGGGGGTTACAAAACTTCTATTTTTTTTAAATTTTAGTGGTTAAAAAATTTCAGAACTTTGAAAAAAAAAATTGGTTTCTGTTGCCACTTTCTGATGCCTATAACATTTTTCTTTCTGTCGATGGAGATGTGTGTGGAACTGATGATTTCTATTGAGAACATTTTGTGATACATGTGATGTTTTTGTTTTAAAGTCATTTTTTGGGTGAAAAGGAGGTGACTGAAAAACATTAACTCTAGCATGTTGATTTTTTTATTTTATTTACATTTACCTTATGGGTTGAAGGGGTTGTCCACTTCTAGGATAACCTCTTCTCGCTCTGTTTGCCCCCGTTAAAATAAAAACACTTATACTCACCTCCTGTGCCGGGAGGTTGTTATGTTACATGACCCCGGCGCCCAATCAGTGCTGGCGTCACTGTACCCGCCTTCGGAAGTATAAATAGTCAAGAGGAAATGAGAGTTGTGGCTGCCAAAGGAGGAGACCGTGACTCCGGCATTCATTTGGAGCAGGGGTCACGTGTCATAACAACCTCACGTGAGCCCCAGGGAAGCGAATGCGAACACCGCTGGAACGACGCCAGCACCGGAGGGGAATATGTGTTTTTTTTTAACTGGGGTGGGGGTGGGCAAATATTCACAGTGAAAAGAGGTTGTCCTAGTAGTTGGCAAGCCTTTTAATTAAATGTTTTCGTAGATTAAACTTTCATGGGTGTGACAACATGCATGTTTATTTTTTTTTTATTTTGGATCTGGGAAAAGGGAGAGATTTAAACTTTAATATTTGTTTTAATTTTTTAAATATGTTAAATAACATTTTATAGTTATTTTCACTTTAATTTTTAATCCCCATATGGTAATTAAACCTACAGTCATTTGATCACTTGCACTATATATGGCAATACTACAGTAATGCATTGTATACTAGAAATCATAATCTTCTGTGAAAACCCAACCTGTAGTTGGGCTTCATGATAGTACAAAAATGAGACTACTGATGAAAGCACAAAAATTAGAGTACAAAGACGGTGGTGACGGTGATCTTCATTACGCCCATGGCTGCCACAGCAACCCATCGACACACCATGATTCTGTTTCATGAAGAGCTGGAGCCGATGGGCCCTGAAACAGTCATGTCATGTGATTGTGGAAATTAAATACCGTTGTCAGAGATTGACACTGGCATTTAAGTAGTTAAACAGCAGCAATCAGCGATTTTAGTTAGATCTGAACACTGCTGTTAGAATGGAGCAGGCTCGGCTCCTGAGCCCGATACATATACCCACACCTAAAATATCATGTACAGTTTAAAGGCATGGCCAGGATTGAAAGAAGATGTCCCATCAAAATGTTTATTTTGTAATCCGTCCTAATTATGTATGTAATGTACTTACCGATCGTCATATGCCCCAGGTCCCAGGGCTGCGCTTGTCCTCTACTGACTCACGTGACGGGAAAATAATCTAAGACCACGTGCACACACTGAGTATTTGGTCAGTATTTTACATCAGTATTTGTAAGCTAAAACCAGGAGTGGGTGATAAATACAGAAGTGGTGACATGTTTCTATTATACTTTTCCTCTGATTGTAAGACAAAACCAGGGGAGGAACAAATACTGAGGTAAAAAACTGACCAAACACTCAAAGTGTGAACATGGCCTAAGTGCCTCAAACAGGGGTATGTGCGTGAACTAAAGGTTGCCTCATTATGACTCTAAGGTTTACATTCATGGAAGTAGCTCCACCCCACAAAACGGTCCTTCGGTGAGCCGACAAAGAAGAAGCGCTGTCATGGGGGACCAGAACAGCTGTGGAAATTCCCATGCCACTCCAGTGCTGATGCTCGGGGGTGCCCTGCCAGCTAGCTTTTATTTTTCTGCAATGAGGTGCTATGGATCTAAGCAACCGCTGCAGCTATTCATTGTCATTAGGAGTGATACTAGCAGGTATGATCACTATGGCAGCAGGCCTAGAGGGCAGAGGATGTATCAGCTATTTTCTTCATGTTAAATTCTTTCAAATCCTGACCACCCATTTAAGTATAATATTTAAATTCCTTGCATTATTAATTAAATTACTAATTCCACTACAAACCCTCTCCTTCACCCATCTAACAAATCTTCTAGCTCTGCAAACTCCTATTGCAAGCACATGTGCCGAACAGCACACAGCTGGAGGCATCTTCCAACACTTCCTCTGGCTTCATGAGTGGAGTCTCCCTGCCTCGTTCTTTCCTAGGCCCCTAATGCCTATAACCATGACAATCATGTTGGTTACGAGACTAGACTTTATGGTCAAGGAACCCAGGTCACCCACAAAAATAAGTTTTCCAATGGACTAGTCTCACTCTTATCATGTATTACACGTGTTGGTAAATCAATAGTTATGGCATTATGGCTTCCACCTTGGCGCAATCTGAAGGCTATGGGAGTTAAAAAAAAGCCTAGTAAATCATGCTTTATCTGGCCACTCCTCTTCTTCATAAGCATACTTGCTATGTTTGGAAAAAGAGGTATGTTATTTATATTTTAACGGGAAGATTAGATAATCACCTACAAGACACTACAAGTACTGCTCAAATCTAATCGAAACAAAGGGTCAGAAAAAGTAAAATCTAGAGCATAACAGCACATTTATAGTTTTTATACATTAACAGTACAAGCAAAGAAACAAAACTAAGTAATGACTCTTATTAGATAAAATGTGTCATTACCAATGTATCAGTCATTTCCCCTGCCCAACTTCACACTAATTATTCACTCTCAAAAACTGCTCTAATCTGTATTCAATTCTGTCTTTACTCAGGGATCAGATTACAGCTGCTGCCTATGGAAGTAATTCTGTTTTTACTCAGGGATCAGATTACAGCTGCTGCCTATGGAAGTCTGCAGAACTGGCTGGCTTTCTGTAGGGAGAAAGAGGCAGAATACACAAAATGTAGCAGCTCTAGTTTCTACTGATAAGAGCTGGTGACGCGCCCCCTGGGACATATTCCTTTTTGAGGGGAATACCCGGCACCGGATCAGATGGGGGGTTGTAGTCTCCGAGCGGCTGTGACCCGGTCCCGTGCCCAGGGCGTCAAGCTCAGTGTGATGTGGCAGTTCTATAGATGTTACTAAAGTTCTTTTGTGTCGACTACGCCACCCGTTGTGATGCGGTCACTGTGGCCGCCGCTGCAGCAGGGTCCGCTGAGGCTGATGGTGGATGCGCAGCTTGGTGGGATCACCCCCAACGGGAGGGGTATAGCCTCAGAGGGGACAGGCGCAGAGGATGGGGGTTGTGGTGGTGCGGTGCAGCCGGCAATGAAGACAGACTCGGGTTGTGCAGTTAAGGGTGTTTACTTACTGCAGATGTTGTACTGGTCACTCCAGCTGCTAGTGACCACCCGAGCCGTGCTGCGTCCACCAGGTCCTGGATCCAGCCAACCCCCAAACAAGTCCGGAGCGTGGCCCTGAGCTCTCCCTCTGTCCTTTCTTCAGCCGTCCCCACCAGTGATTCACCTAGGTCCAGCTCCCTCGGGCCTTCTGTTGGGACACCCTTGGCCCTGGGTTCCCTGACCCTTCATGTGGTGTGCCTTCGGGGTGAATGTGATGGGTGACCGTGGCAAACGCTGCCCACGATCTCCGGTCTCTGGCTAGGGATTGTTTTTGCCCCCACCAGCTTGGGTTCCGGTACCCTGATGCTGACTCCTCACCCGGTGCTCTAATTTGGGTTCTTGGGTCCCTTCAGTCTTCCCTCTCTGGGTCTTTCTCTTTTCTCCTCTCTCACTCTGGGTCTTGGTCTTTCTTTTCTCCTCTGCTCCTGACTTGTTCTCTGCAGCTGACTGACTCTCTGCGTCTGACCCTGTTCTTTGATGGTGCCCACCTTATATACACCCTCTATGTGTGAGCTCAGGTGACCAGCACCCAATGAGCTCCTAACTTTACCCAGGCTGCTCCCCCTATCTGCCCCTACACTACATGGGATGTACCACCCCCCTCCCACTCCAGCCAGGAACAGGCTCGGTTGTACCTGCACATTTCTAAGTGGGAGTACCGTCGGCCTGCTCCTCTGAAATGGGATGTATGTAGTGCATGCAGTCTATCTGAGCTCAGTTCCACACTCCATCCTTACCCGGGAGTGGAATATCACACCTCTGGGTTGAGGTGCAATACCCCTGTAGCAGCCGAATCCTCAGGGTGCTACATTCCCCCCTGGTAAATCACAGCACGTCCTCGGGCTGTAAAGACATAAATAACACCAAAACATACAAAATTTTTCATATAAACATATAAAACATATAAAACATTTTTTATATAAACATTCTCGTAGACTTCTCTTGTCTCTGGTTCCTCCTCCGGACACTGTGCACCGTGTGTCCGGGAAAAGTGCGACAGTCTCTTAGAAAATCTGGCTTTCCCACAAAACCGGTAGGGGGCGCCCCAGGACGCGCAACCACATACAGGGAAAGTTGGCCGCTCTCAGTCCTCGGCCAGGCAGAGGGAAGGGAATGGCTGCTCACAGTCCTCAGCCTGTAGGATGAAGGGGTTAACGGGTAACAGTTCACTGGTCCCAACGGGGACTATTTTAGCAGCAACAGTTTCAGTTTCTTTATACCCCCATGGGGTAACTTATTTACAGCACCTGCTCTGCCGCACTCAACGGCGTCTTCCTCCTGCTCTTTGAACTTCAGACCCGTCCGGGTCCTCTTGCTCCTCCTCCTCGCACCGCAACTCCTCCTCCGTCAGGCGGTGTACGTGGAGGGCGTAAGGTCCTTTGGCACACTTGTGCCGGGTAAAGGTGACCTCATCTCCGATGTAGAGGTCACGACCTCTGTGCCCCTCCGGCAGATGGGACTCCACGTCTCTGCGCGTGACAAAGACGTCGCCGTGGGTGTTGTTGTCTCGAATGAAGCCCCACCCGTGCTGCTGGTTAAACTTGATGACAGTCCCGGTGGTACGGGGACTGTGCGCTGCACGGGGGTCCCTCCTGGTCCGGCTCTTTTGCTCGGCGCTCCTTATTTGGGCCTGTTGTTCCCGGACCCGCCTCTCTCTCCGCTCCCTCGCGAACTCCTCGAGCTGCTGTCGGCAACACTCGGCGCGGTCTGCTGCAGCTGCCCTAGTTTCCTGAGTGAACCCCATTAGATCTTCTCCAGTGGGGTCCCACTCAAACTGCGCTTCCGCTAGCGGGGGCGAGATCCGTGCCACGGGCTTCGGAGCCGGAATCAGGGGTTCATCCAGGGGTCTTAGTCTCTGCTGCCGTTCCAGCTCATGGTATCCTTCGGGCCAAATGAAGGGCCGCCCGTCCGGCCATGTGAGCTGGCTGAACAAGTCCTTCCCCAGGTGTGGCACCCTTGGTTTTACGGGCGCGGGCGCGGTGGTGGTGGCGCCCGGGTTGCCCAGGCCTTGCGGCCAGGCCTGGGGCACCTGGAAGGTGAAGGGCACCGTTAGGACGGCGGCGCCCTGGGCTACCTGGCCTTGCGGCCAGGCCGGAGGCTCCGCGGAGGTAGGGGGCGCTGTTGGTGATGCGGCGCCCGGGGGTACTAGGCCTTGCGACCAGGCTGGTGGTATTTCCTGCTTTGTCACGCTCCGGGTCGAGGCGCGTGACGTCACAGGGGTCGCTGCGGCGGCTTCCGGTCGGGGCCTAGTCCATTGCGGTGACGTGGCGGCTACGGGCACAGCAGGGGGACTTTCGGGCTCTGCGACGGGGAGCTGGGGCAGGTGAGCGGTGTCACGGCTTGGGGTATAGGCGTCCCCTTTACCTGCCTCCATGCGTTCGGCTCCCTCCTCGGCGCCGTCTCCGGCCTTGGGTCCTCCCGCGCCATCCTCAGAGGCGGTCTGCTTCCTCTTCCAGGGTAGCGTGCTCCGCTGACTGGTCTCTGCGTGCTGAGCCATCTCCCGGCTCCACTCCGCCAGTATCTCCCGCTGTACCCGGGCCATCCTCCGTGCGAGGCCCTCCAGGGCAGTTTGTGCACACTCCCGGTCTCGGGGGAGCTGTGCAAGGATCTCCGCTAGACCTAGCGGGGTTGTGGACTCTAGCAGGCTCCTGACCATCGGGTCGGTGCTGCTCTGCTCTGCTCTCGGCAGGCTCCTGGCCAGCGGGCCGGTGCTGCTCTGCCCTCCTTCCTCGGTCTCTAGCAGACTCCTGGCCAGCGGGCCGGTGCTGTTCTGCTTTCTCTCCATCTCCGGGTGAGCTTTTCTGCTGCTCCTCTCCAGGCTTCCTGCCTCCGGGTGCGCTCGCTCCAGACTGCTCCAAGCGACACCCATCTTTTCTCTTCTCTTTCGTCTCCTCCCACTTCGAGGGCGGTCCCGGGGCAACTCGGTGACTGTCAGCTCCAGGGGCGGTTCTTTCACGCTGACAGACACCTCTAGCATCACAGTCTCTGTTGGTGGGGGCGGTTTCCACTTTTGGCGCCATTTTCTGTCCCGGCCCACGATGGGAGGTGGCCTCTTGCCCTCCTTTGGCACGCCCATAATGGCGTCCGCTGCTCTTCCAAGGCGGGAAATCTGCG
Source organism: Phyllobates terribilis (assembly GCF_046119375.1). Classification (NCBI taxonomy): domain Eukaryota; kingdom Metazoa; phylum Chordata; class Amphibia; order Anura; family Dendrobatidae; genus Phyllobates; species Phyllobates terribilis. The sequence goes on from NW_027362768.1 coordinate 21,940,462, forward strand.
GTTTTGGCGGGAAGCGTCGCCCAGTGGCGGGAAACTCTGCAGATGGCGGGAACAAGCTGGAAATGGCGGACAATCGGCGGGAAACGACTGGTGATGGAGTCCGATGGCGTGGACCCTCCGGAACCGGCGGGAGACTTCTTTCTGAGGTAAACTTGCACTTTTCTTCAGGCACGCAGTACCCGGGTGTTGCGGGCACGTAATCCTGCCGACTACGCCAAAGTTGACGCGCCCCCTGGGACATATTCCTTTTTGAGGGGAATACCCGGCACCGGATCAGATGGGGGGTTGTAGTCTCCGAGCGGCTGTGACCCGGTCCCGTGCCCAGGGCGTCAAGCTCAGTGTGATGTGGCAGTTCTATAGATGTTACTAAAGTTCTTTTGTGTTGACTACGCCACCCGTTGTGATGCGGTCACTGTGGCCGCCGCTGCAGCAGGGTCCGCTGAGGCTGATGGTGGATGCGCAGCTTGGTGGGATCACCCCCAACGGGAGGGGTATAGCCTCAGAGGGGACAGGCGCAGAGGATGGGGGTTGTGGTGGTGCGGTGCAGCCGGCAATGAAGACAGACTCGGGTTGTGCAGTTAAGGGTGTTTACTTACTGCAGATGTTGTACTGGTCACTCCAGCTGCTAGTGACCACCCGAGCCGTGCTGCGTCCACCAGGTCCTGGATCCAGCCAACCCCCAAACAAGTCCGGAGCGTGGCCCTGAGCTCTCCCTCTGTCCTTTCTTCAGCCGTCCCCACCAGTGATTCACCTAGGTCCAGCTCCCTCGGGCCTTCTGTTGGGACACCCTTGGCCCTGGGTTCCCTGACCCTTCATGTGGTGTGCCTTCGGGGTGAATGTGATGGGTGACCGTGGCAAACGCTGCCCACGATCTCCGGTCTCTGGCTAGGGATTGTTTTTGCCCCCACCAGCTTGGGTTCCGGTACCCTGATGCTGACTCCTCACCCGGTGCTCTAATTTGGGTTCTTGGGTCCCTTCAGTCTTCCCTCTCTGGGTCTTTCTCTTTTCTCCTCTCTCACTCTGGGTCTTGGTCTTTCTTTTCTCCTCTGCTCCTGACTTGTTCTCTGCAGCTGACTGACTCTCTGCGTCTGACCCTGTTCTTTGATGGTGCCCACCTTATATACACCCTCTATGTGTGAGCTCAGGTGACCAGCACCCAATGAGCTCCTAACTTTACCCAGGCTGCTCCCCCTATCTGCCCCTACACTACATGGGATGTACCACCCCCCTCCCACTCCAGCCAGGAACAGGCTCGGTTGTACCTGCACATTTCTAAGTGGGAGTACCGTCGGCCTGCTCCTCTGAAATGGGATGTATGTAGTGCATGCAGTCTATCTGAGCTCAGTTCCACACTCCATCCTTACCCGGGAGTGGAATATCACACCTCTGGGTTGAGGTGCAATACCCCTGTAGCAGCCGAATCCTCAGGGTGCTACACTGGCAATTTTGAAAACCCTTAATAATGTAGGATAAAACGGATTCCTTGTGTGCACACATGACAGCTTCTTCTGAAAAGTCACCTGAAAGTTCACTTACACTTTAATCATCTAATCTATGCTCACACCACAAATATGAGATTGCAGGTGGATCCTGTCTTAACCACTTAAATTCGCTAATAAATATATGGCTACCGTTATTACGTCGGCGACTACATGTTTAAGACAACCAGTCACGTCCCCAAACACTATCAACCTGCAGTTACAGGGTTAATCTACAGGATAATAGTGTTACAATGCTGTTCGGAAGCCTTACTGAAAGTGTGGCTACCTGAACTTTATCCCTCCCGGAAGCCGTCGGCTTTCAGTCATAGATGCGTGCCGGAGCGGCTTCAGTCACTGCTTGATACACAGTGAGCAGCAACTCTAAGCAAGTCCCGGCACTTTGACTGACAGCTCGCTCAGCATAGATGTGCTGCAGAGCGAGTAATCAGAGTGCCGGGCAATAGGTTTTCTCAAACTACTACATGGACTTATTAAATAAACATCCCAACAAGCAGCAACAGAATAGTACTAAAGTAGGAAAAGTGCACAAAATATTGGAAATAATTGTGCCGTCTAATTTCAAGAAATGGTAACTTAGCAAAGAGGCAAGCTTTTGCAACTTTTTTCTTTTTTGAAGTCGTAATTTAAGCAGGGTAATAAAAATATAAAGCGAAACATATATTGGGTTATCAAAATCTAATTGCAGTAGTCCAATAGTAAGACATAGTTTATAATCTAAACATGAACACTTATGATAAAAAACAAGAAACAAGTCTGACTATCCCAGGATAGAATAAGTCATACCTGAAAGACACCAAAGCAGGAATGGAGATCCTACTGACTATTCAGTGTATATTGTTGCCTTCTGCAAGCACATTTATCATATCTAATAGAGAATCCAGGTAAAAAATAGAACTTTATTCCAGTGCGATTAAAAAATGAACGACATCTTCATTTTCATCCAACAATATAGTGTAAATTTCCTACCCATTTCTGACTTTAAACCAGTCCTTAATCAAGGATCATTCATGATTAGTGAGAAACTACTAAATTTTTACCATTTTTTAATCGCACTGGGATAAAGTTCTATTTTTACCTGGATTTTCAGCTGGAGGAGTTTTTTCTATTGGATCTATACAGTGCTGAGTCTAGCAGGAGTGGCTTCCACCATGACGAGGATCTTAGTCATATAGCATGGCTGAGCTGGTTGTTCCTATTTCTATGTCTGACATGGTTCTCCCAGACATGCAAATGTGTAAAATTCCACCACTTATACAGTGCAATATTGCTATAAACTGATATAGTTAAATCTGGACTCACCGTGCTTAGTTTTCTTGAGGTGAAGATAATTCTGCGTTCGTGTAGCATACTGGCATATATCTGAAGCATATTATTTACATCCACCGCAACAAAATATTCCGTCAGATTCCTCTGTTCACAGAAAATGTTGTAAAGAAATAGTTACTTTCAAGAACATGGATTTTGTCAAAAAGTAGCCATGCATTCAACCTTGAAAAATACTTGTATCTGGACAAGGGACACTTAAGGCCCCGTCACACTAAGCGATATCGCTAGCGAGATCGCTGCTGTGTCACGGTTTTGGTGACTCACCAGCGACCTCACCAGCGATGTCGCTATGTGTGACACTTTGCAACGATCAGGCCCCTGCTGTGAGGTCGCTGATCGCTGCAAAGTGTCCTGGACCATTTTTTGGTCGTTGGCCTCCCGCTGGCCAGCACACATCGCTGTGTGTGACCAGCGGGACCAACGATCTGGCTGGTAACCATGGTAAACATCGGGTTACTAGGGGCACGCGCGCACTTAGTAACCCGCTGTTTACCATAGATACCACTCTGCTACTGTGAGCGGAGGCTCCCGCGCACCGTAGCAGAGTGGTATCCATGGTAAACAGCGGGTTACTAGGGGCACACGCGCACTTAGTAACCCGATGTTTACCATAGTTACCAGCCTGCTCCTGCTTGCAGCAGGCTGGTAACGGGAGCAGGACATCGTGGAACGATTCTTTCCACGATATCGTTGCTCCCCTGATCGCTGGTGAGCCTGCCTGTTTGACAGCTCACCAGCGATGTATTAGCGATGCAGCAACGATCCCTGACAGGTCGTATCGTTGTCGGGATCGCTGCTGCATCGCTTAGTGTGACGGGGCCTTAACTCTCTGTTGATCTCCAAATCTCTGATTGAAAGTTAGTGCCAAGACGCGCATCAGGGCGTGCACCTTCTTAGCAGAAGAGGACATGACTGGTTAGAGTTCTTCCAAAATAAAAATATATACAGATATGTGTGGAGCACCTATTATTTTATGATACACTAGTGTATCATGTTCATGCATAGTCTATATTTGTCAATGTTGTCCTCTCTTGCAGGATGATGCCACTGTCTAGTGAGATTCACTTTTTAATCCTGTAATCATGGTAATTAATAATGTAACCATTTTAGATTATATAGTTATTTTCTATGGTGTTTGGCTTTTTATGGGGGGTGGCTGGGGAATTCAGAGTTCGCTTTTGTGAGGTACAGTAGTGTTCAAAATAATAGCAGTGTGTTCAAAAACATGAGTTAAGCACAATTTCTTTATACTAGTTTTATTTCCATGCATTGGGAACATCGCACACTGTTTTCTAATTCAAAACATGAAGAGAAATGTTCCGTATATCATTTTAAACTACTTTACAGAAAATAAAAAAATGAACATTGGGCTGTTCTAAGAAAAATAGCAATGTCTGCATTTGTCTTTACAAACTTACAATATGTACTCTTCTTTTTTTGAGGATTTACCATTCCTGTGAGTCACTAACCTAATATTTAGTTGTATACCCACAGTTTTTTAGAACTGCTTCACATCTATGTTGCATAGAGTCAACCAACTTCTGGCACCTGTTAGTCCAGCCCAGGATGCTTTGACTACATCCCACAATTTTTTGGCATTTGTTGGCTTTGCCTCAGAAACTGCATTTTTGATGTCACCCCACAAGTTTTCCTTCAGATTAAGGTCCAATTTTGTTGGACTGGAACCAAGATTTTACTCGTTTACTGGTGTGTTTAGGGTCGTTGTTTTGTTGAAACACCCATTTCAAGGGCATATCCTCTTCAAAAAGAAAAATTTAACTTTCATCAGTCCACAAAATGTTTCTGCAATTCTCTTTAGGCCAGCTGATGTGTTCTTTGTCAAATAGTATCCGCTTCAGTACATGTCGTTTTTTTTTTTTTCTTTTTAACAGTGGGACTTTGTGGGGACTTCTTGTTAAGAGATTAGCTTCATGCAGGCATCTTCTAACTGTCACAGTACTCACAGGTAACTTGAGACTGTCTTTGATCATCCTGGAGCTGATCATTGGCTGAGCTTTTGCCATTCTGGCTATTATTCGATCCATTCGAATGATAGTCTTCTGTTTTTTTCTACATTTCTCTAGTTTTTCTTTCCATTTTAAAGCATCGGAGATGATTTTAGCTGAACAGCCTATCATTGGCTGCACTTCTTTATAAGTTTTACCCTCTCCAATCAATTTTTTAATAAAAGTACGCTGTTCTCCTGAACAACGTCTCAAACAATCCATATTTCTCAGGCTTTCAAGGAGAAATGCATGTACAACACATGCTGGCTTCACCCTTAAGTAAGGGCCACCTGATTCACACCTGTTTCTTCACAGAATGATTGACCTCACTAATTGAACTCCACACTGCTATTATTTTGAACACACCTCCTTACAATTAATTATTCAAATACACAGACTCAAAAACCTGCAGATCCTGAACGCGGAGTCTGTTGGTTTTCTTAGAATCTACTGCACCAACTGGTAAATTGCTTGACATATGGTAATATAATTTATACAAAAAACAGTGACCAATCTGGCTAGTCATATTGGACTGCTATTATTTTGAAAACTACTGTATTTGTTAGAAAAATATTGAAATTCCATAGTGGGACTAAGTATAAATGTAAAAAAGGTAATAAAATTAGTAAAAAAAAAATTGCAAAAACTGTTTTGCCATGAAAAACGCAGCCTTTGGCTAAAAATCAAAATCAAACAAAAAAGTTGACATCAATGATATTCCCAAATCTGGAACGACCCAATTTATAATATTGTCACATTATTTATCCCTTCTGAATAGCACTGTAAAGATTAAATAAAAAACATGGCAAATATGTCGCTTTTTCAGCATACTGATGCAAAAAAAATTAATAAAAAGCCATTAAAAAGTCATAAAAAAAAAAAAAAAATTGTATCAATGAAAAACTAGTCCAGCAGAAACAAGCCCTAACATAGCTCTGTCGCCAGAAAATGTAAAAAGTTATAGGGTATGGTGATGGAAAAAAGAATTATTTTTGAAAAAAATTGATTTTAATGTACAAAAGTAGGAAACCATAAAAAACCTGTATAAATCAGGTATTGATGTAATCGTACTGACTCCAAAAATAAAGCTGTTTTCTCACTTTTATTGTACGGTGAACGCTGTAAAAAAAATAAAATAAATAGAATCAATTCCTGGGTTTTGTTTATTCTGCGTCCAATAAATCTGAATAAAAAAATACCAAAAAGGTTATGTACCCCAATATAGTACCAATAAGAACTTCAACTCATCTCACAAAAAAAAACAATAAAAAACCTATAGCTCTCAAAATATGGCAGCAAAAAAAACGATTTTTTATTAAAAAAAAGTGTTTATTGTGTGCAAAAGTAACAGAATATATACCGCATATAAGAAAAAACCTACATAAATCTGGTATCGCTGTAATCATAATGGCATCCGAAAAATAAAGGTGACTGATCACTTACACCGCAAGGTTCATGGTGTAAAAAAAATAATAATAAAAACAATTCTTGAACTGCTGTTTATTTGTTAATTTTGCTTGCCTAAATTCTGTATAAGGCTTAATTCACATTTATCCTGTGATCTCCCAATAAACGTGATTCAGGTGAAACCTTCAACAGAACCATTCATTGTAATAAGGCAGATGGAGTCAATTCGGACACCCGCTGGCCTCTGGTCTGAAAGTATTTGGCTTTTCAGGTGTCTTTTTAGAGTTCAAAAGTTGTGGTTGACCACAGTTGTGTGTATGCCTAAAAATATGGGACATCACCGGAACAGAGTCCAGACAGAGTTCAAAGTGACTCATAGCAAATGGCTCAATCGGGGGTATCATCTGAATCTCATTTTTTGGGGATTTATATCGAAACCCCGATTTAAATGCTCAACATGGAGCACAAGGATACACGTGAACCTAGCGATCAAATAATTTTATGTACCCCAAAATTATCATCCTGCAAAGAACATGTCCCCAACCAGTTCTGCCACCTGACAGCATTGGGAGGGGTTACATGTTATTGGTAGCTCAAAAGGATCAAGAAAAGCGACAATCCCCCTTAAAAAAAAAAATCCATCAAAATCTCTACTCGTAAATCCAAATGTCTATCCCAATCCCATCTAAACTGCACAATGTGCCTAAACCGCCGTTAAAGTCCACAAGTATGACAGTGCGGTAGCAGGAGGAACCCACTTAGTTTACGCAGTACGTGTCTCCAGAATCACGAGCTGGGCACTATGTATTGGTCACTAAGCAGTCACATTTGCAATTTTCACTCCATGCTTTTATCTGGAAAACACCAAAACAGTCACTGCACCTGTAGATTAATCCATTGAAAGTATAATTTCCAACATAGGGTTACTTTGTTTTTTTTTATGCCATTCTGGACTTAGGGGCTCTGCAAATGGCACCCGCAAACTAATCCAGCAAAATCTGCATTTAAAAAATTCAAATGGTGCTTCTTCTTTGGGTTTACCTTGGGTGGTGTTAATTCCAAAATTTGGACGCTTGTGGGAAATTTTTGCTCTTCTGGAAACTTAGGATCTCTTCTGCTAATGGCGCCCAAAAACTAGTCAAACAAAACATGCATTCCAAAAGCCACATGGCGCTCTTTCCTTTCCAAGCGCCTCAAACAGTAGTGTACAGCCACATATGGCATATCACTGCATTCAGAAGAAATTGCCTAACAAATTGTGTGGTCCATTTTGTCCTAATGTCCCTTGTGAAAATTAAAAATCTGAGAAAACATCATTTTCATTTTTTGCGTCCTAATGTTACAAAGTTCTGTGAAGCACCTGAGGGTTCAAAATGCTCACCGCACCCATGGATGAATTTCTTGAGGTGTTCAGCTTCCAAAACATGGTCACTTGTGGGGGGTTTCTGCTGTTTTGACACCTCAGGGACTTGTGCTCCATCAAGCAAACAGCTCCCCTTCCAACCTTAGCCCTGTGCCCCCCAAATACCGGTTTTTGACCAAATATAGGATATTGCCACATTAGCGAAATGTTGGATACCAAATTGTGGGGTCTATGTTTGTCTATTACCCCTAGTAAAAATGATATATTAGGGACTAAAGTAATATTTTAGTGTAGAAAAATGGAAATTTTTCATTCCACTTGCGTAAATTCCTATGAAGCACTTGAAGAGTTAATACATTTCCTTACAGCAGTTTTGAAAAATTTGCGGGGTGTAGTTTTAAAAATGGAATCACTTTTGGATGTTTTCCAATATACAGGCCCCACAAAGCCACTTTAAAACTGAATAGGTATGTAAAAATAACACAATTAACATTTCTTAGAAAAAATAAAAAATGACTGCTGAATTTTAACCCCTGTAACATCTTAGCAGAATAAGAGGATATATGATAAATGATGCTGACATAAATTAGACATATGGGAAATTTTCAAAGTTTGAAAATTGCGAATTTGAAATTTGTCTACATTTTCATCAAATTTCAGATATATTTTCATTATAAAAAAATGCAAAAGATGGATTTACATTTACTACTAACATCAGGTGCAACGTGTCATCAAAAAACAATCTCAGAATCACTGGGGTCTGGTGAAACATTACAGTGACACTGGTCAGAATTGAAAAATAGGGTTTAGTCTCTAAGGAAAAATTAGCTCCTTTCACTAAGAGTTTAAACAGATATTTTGAGGTTTATAGTATTGCAACTAATAAAATGAAGTTTTATTCCATCTGGGAATATGTCTGTTGGACATTACTCAAGTAAAAAAAGTCTCCTGAAGTTTTGCCAGTATACTCCCCTAAACCCTTCTCTTACTTCATAGAGTTTCTAAGTTTTATTTTCAAATTCAACACAAATATTTGCAGGAACTTCTTTAATTAAATGGAATCTGTCAGTGTGATGTAGGGGCTGAGAGTCTGATTCCAGCGATGTGCCATTTATTAGGCTTTGTGCTACTGTGCCAATAAAATCAGTGTTTTATCAGCACCAGATTATCACTTCAGGACTAGGTTTCTCGTGCGTCCTAGTCCAAATCTGCCTCCACCACTGATTCACAGCTTTCTGCCTATGCACAGTGTCCACAGACAGCTGCCAATCAGTGTTGTGGGCGGGGTTATAAAGAGCTCAGCAATCAGAGAACTGCTAGATCTGTAACAGAAAAAAACAGGGATTGTATGAAAATGACAGCAAGCAACCCAACAAGTAACATATTGCTGGAATAAGGGTCTCCGCCCTTACATCATGCTGCTCTCAGATTACACAACAAAAATCTAGTGACAAATTCTCTTTAAATGGTCATCCTGACAGTGAACAGAGGGGGACGCAACTTTCAAAAGGTGTCCTTGAAAACGTCGATCCTTTTTTGAGGGTGCTAAAACAATTCCAATGGACGTAATAAAATTGTTGTTAAGTTGTCGCATATATAACAGATTTTGTTGTATTACGATCCAAATAGACTACAGTTTTGAAGCTGGAATCATCATCAATATAACTGGATTCCTATCACCAGCTCTTTCTCTAACACATGGACGATTCTCTCTTTAATATAAAACAGAACGCGCAAAGTGATTAAGTTAACAAGTAAACAGGCTTGTTCAAGGAAAACAGACAAGTGGTTAAAACCCAATTAGATACATACACTTTCAGGGATTGTCGGCAGTCCGGTTACGTCAGGAGTAATGAAGAACGAGTGCTAGGCGGGAGGGAAGGTCGGAGAAAAGACAACACAGGTTAATTAGGATTTAATAAGAATCTTAGTTGGTATTTGATGCAACGAACAGGGAATAACGGGATTAATTAGTTTTGTGGTATGTGGACACGAAATGATTTCAGCATCTAATGATAGAAAGTTAGTAGCACCTTCAATTTAAAGTAATCAAGAGAGAAAGTGTCCAGAAAATGCTACGTCATTAATAGGAGAGGAGGCTGGATCTAATGTGTGCTCTTCATACAGTCACAGGGATCATTTCATGGACAATATATCGTGAAAAAATACAAGATATGACTGCACATATATTTAATCAAGCAATTTTTATTAGACAGGATATAAAGAATACAATAAAAAAACATGATTAAAAATAGTGGATGACAATGTCTAAAAACCATGCCCAATGAGGTACATAAGATAGAAGAAATGCATCCAGAAAGGTAGTAAATCTGCTTGTAGATCAAATAGAAAGTGTATATGGCCCAATGAATAAGTGACATCACAGTGATACATAATATATTGACAAATGTGAAATAATAGTGTCTTGAAAATTATACGAAAATAAATTAGTATAATACCCATAAGGTGTGGAAAATAGTTCATATATTTAATTATTGAGCATAGTGCCTCTCAACAAGTCTAACTGACCCCAGCGTGTAGGAGGGAGAGAGACATGTTATTCCATACAATGGAGTATAGGAACATTCATAGGCGTCATCATATTGGAGGATAAATATCCAAAGACATAAAAAGAAGAGACCACAAACAGGGTAAAATGTAGAAGATAATGTCCTGGGCTGCAGGACCTTTCAATGCCCAACGCACGTTTCACCGTGGCTTCTTCCAAGGGGCACCATGATTGCTAATATAAATGATACTATTTCTTTTTGGATCATTTTCTAGACACTATTATTTCATATCAATTATTTATATTATGTATCACTGTGATGTCACTTATTTATTGGGCCATATACACTTTTTTATTTCATCTACAAGTAGATTTATTACCTTTCTGGGTGCATTTTTTGTCTTATCTACCTCATTAGGCACGTCTTTAGACATTATCATTCACTATTTTATGAGTGAATGTGCTCAGTTAACCCCTTAACAGAGCACGCTCGGGTGCTTAGCGAGGATCTCCGGCGTGCTTGAAAACCGTGTTTGAGTCGCCGCAGTTGCATGCCTTGCGGCTATTAGACAGCTGCGACACCTGCAGGGATTGCCTAACAAACAGGAAATCCCTGCATGTGTCGCAGCTGTCTAACACAAGCAAGACATGCAGCTGCAGCGACTCGAACACAGTTTTCGAGCACACCGAAGATACTCGGTAAGCACCCAAGCATGCTCGTTAAAGGGTCGATATTGACTTTTAGGATTGCTACTTCCAATAAGTGGCACTAGAGTTCTAGTCCTCTTCCTCTCTGAAGATGCAATTTGCATATTTAATTTCCCAGAGGAGCATTGCATGGCGTATAAGTCTCCCCACTCCGACAAGCCAGGCATGTCACTCTCCACAAAGAGAAATGTTACCCCTTAGATCCCAGTAAAAAAGAATGAAACCTAATGTCAGAAAAGTTCAATATTTCATTCTACAATTGATCCAGATGAAGGTGGAAAAATTTTGGTAAGGTAACGTGCCTTATATTAGGGAAAAAAATTCCTTCCCACTTCGAAGTAGGTATTTTTCATGAATGGATCACAACATCAAAGAGTTTGATGGCCTAATCTTACTCCTCTTAAGGATTCCATCTACATTAGATGAAAGGCAGCCAAATCACCTATTGTACATAGAGACCTCCGTAATAATCAGGCAACTTTGTAGGCAAATGGCCGACCCGTATGTTTTCCCTCTTTCTCTCCTTTCACCACATTAACCCTTGGCAGAGCGTGAGGCTCAGTGCAGTCTTTGAGATCAAACCTGGCAGAGGAGCCAAAAATGCACTTATAAAAGAGGTGAAAGGATGAAAAAGAGTCAAAAACACAGGTTTGATGTAAACTTATAGGAATGTACACCTCCGATGTCAGGAATGGCATATTAGTGTGATATCAATGGCTTCCTTTTAAATTGATGTGATAAATTTTCAAGAAAATTAATATTTGTTATTTTTACAATGAAACAGTATGAATGCACACATGTCGATATTTCCTATAAGTGATTTAAAGATATTGGAGAAGAGTAAAATAAAAAAATAAAACATCAAAAGGTAATTAATATAATGATTATGATTGGAAAAGAAACTACGGTAATTTAATCTATTCTAAAGACATGATCATGTCAAAATTAGCGGATTAATGCAGAAAAGTAGCCTTCTACTACATTACGGTTGGCTTAGAGAGATGAAATGCAGTAAATTCTTGCAGGAAGGGGATAGAATCGACACCACAATTTTTAGGATTCGAGAAAGTGTTTTGCTACAGAGTATAACTCACCCTGACCTGTCACTTACCAGCTCAGGAGTAGACTGATTTTTTAAAAGAGGTTCACGTGATATAAACTGTAGTGGGTTCTTGTGAATAAGAAATTGTAGCCATTAGTAACTCTCTGAATTGTAAGACTAATACACTATGTATATCTCTATCAGTGGAAACATATGTCGCACATGATGCATGTCAATTAAAGGGGTATTCTGATTTCAACCAGCACAGGTTATTTATTGTAACATTATATACTTTATGTATTTTCTTCAGACTTATTTCAAGATCTGTGCTTGCTGTCATTCAATAGGAAGCTACTTGAGATGAGCGACTAAATCCACAGGACCCTGGTCCAGAGCCCACGTCAGTATTTTGTGGATGGTGGGCAGGATCCCTGCCGGCATCCCCGGCTCCTTTTATGACTTGCCGGCCTGCAGTGATGACACGTATGTGTCCCGCAGCAATGATGGTGTCGCCCCAGGCTACAAATCAGACATGGCAGGAGGTAAGAGGCGGTTCACAGAGCTCCTGTCCTGTGGCCACAGGATACTGATACGGCTACTGAGCCGGGCCCTGAGATTCGGTTCGCTCATGTCAAAACGCTTCATTTTATATTTTTTGACTGCAGAAACCTGTCTGGGTTGTGTGATAGATACACACCTGCACAAATCTGGATACTGTATAGGATCAGTAGTCAGTCCTGCGAGTCCAACACATAACGAAGACAGATTGTATGGCTGGAGGTTATCAGTTGTTACAAAAGCATATTGTAAAGTTAGAAAATATTCTATCATGCTATAAACAGTCTTCATTTGCCAAAATCATAGTACTCCTTTAAAAGGGAATCTGTCAGCAGGTTTTTGCTACCTCATTTAAGAGCAACCTGATGCAGACAAAGAGACCCTGAATCCAATGATGTATCACTTAGTGTGAGAACAGCTGCACCCAGTATCAGAGATTTTAAATTTAGAATGAAGCAGATCTGAGAGAGCTGCCCCCGCCCACACCACAGCTAACCCCGCCCACACCACAGCTAACCCCGCCCATACCACAGCTAACCCCGCCCACACCACAGCTAACCCCGCCCATACCACAGCTAACCCTGCCCACACCACAGCTAACCCCCTCCACACCTAACCACACCCCCACCACAGCTAACCCCGCTAACCCCGCCCATACCACAGCTAATCCTGTCCACACCACAGCTAACCCCCTCCACACCTAACCACACCCCCACCACAGCTAACCCCGCCCACACCACAGCTAACCCCGCCCCACCACAGCTAACCCTGCCCCACCACAGCTAACCTCGCCCCACTACAGCTAACCCCGCCCACACCACAGCTAACCCTGTCCACACCACAGCTAACCCTGCCCACACCACAGCTAACCCCCTCCACACCTAACCACACCCCCACCACAGCTAACCCCGCCCACACCACAGCTAACCCCGCCCATACTACAGCTAACCCCGCCCCACCACAGCTAACCCTGTCCACACCACAGCTAACCCTGTCCACACCACAGCTAACCCCCTCCACACCTAACCACACCCCCACCACAGCTAACCCCGCCCACACCACAGCTAACCCCGCCCCACCACAGCTAACCCTGCCCCACCACAGCTAACCTCGCCCCACTACAGCTAACCCCGCCCACACCACAGCTAACCCTGTCCACACCACAGCTAACCCTGCCCACACCACAGCTAACCCCCTCCACAGCTAACCACACCCCCACCACAGCTAACCCCGCCCACACCACAGCTAACCCCGCCCATACTACAGCTAACCCCGCCCCACCACAGCTAACCCTGTCCACACCACAGCTAACCCTGTCCACACCACAGCTAACCCTGTCCACACCACAGCTAACCCCCTCCACACCTAACCACACCCCCACCACAGCTAACCCCGCCCACACCACAGCTAACCCCGCCCCACCACAGCTAACCCTGCCCCACCACAGCTAACCTCGCCCCACTACAGCTACCCCCGCCCATACCACAGCTAACCCTGTCCACACCACAGCTAACCCTGTCCACACCACAGCTAACCCTGTCCACACCACAGCTAACCCTGTCCACACCACAGCTAACCCTGCCCACACCACAGCTAACCCTGCCCACACCACAGCTAACCCCGCCCATACCACAGCTAACCCTGTCCACACCACAGCTAACCCTGTCCACACCACAGCTAACCCTGTCCACACCACAGCTAACCCTGTCCACACCACAGCTAACCCTGTCCACACCACAGCTAACCCTGCCCACACCACAGCTAAGCCTGTCCAGACCACAGCTAACCCTGCCCACACCACAGCTAACCCTGCCCACACCACAGCTAACCCCGCCCATACCACAGCTAACCCTGTCCACACCACAGCTAACCCTGTCCACACCACAGCTAACCCTGTCCACACCACAGCTAACCCCCTCCACACCTAACCACACCCCCACCACAGCTAACCCTGCCCACACCACAGCTAACCCCGCCCCACCACAGCTAACCCTGCCCCACTACAGCTAACCCCACCCCACTACAGCTAACCCCGCCCATACCACAGCTAACCCTGTCCACACCACAGCTAACCCTGCCCACACCACAGCTAACCCTGCCCACACCACAGCTAACCCCCTCCACACCTAAACACACCCCCACCACAGCTAACCCTGCCCACACCACAGCTAACCCCGCCCCACCACAGCTAACCCTGCCCCACCACAGCTAACCTCGCCCCACTACAGCTAACCCCGCCCATACCACAGCTAACCCTGTGCACACCACAGCTAACCCTGTCCACACCACAGCTAACCCTGTCCACACCACAGCTAACCCTGTCCACACCACAGCTAACCCTGTCCACACCACAGCTAACCCCCTCTACACCTAACCACACCCCCACCACAGCTAACCCCGCCCACACCAAAGCTAACCCCGTCCCACCACAGCTAACCCTGCCCCACCACAGCTAACCTCGCCCCACTACAGCTAACCTCGCCCCACTACAGCTAACCTCGCCCCACTACAGCTAACCCCGCCCCACCACAGCTAACCCTGTCCACACCACAGCTAACCCTGTCCACACCACAGCTAACCCTGCCCACACCACAGCTAACCCTGCCCACACCACAGCTAACCCTGCCCACACCACAGCTAACCCCGCCCATACCACAGCTAACCCTGTCCACATCACAGCTAACCACACCCCCACCACAGCTAACCCCGCCCACACCACAGCTAACCCCGCCCCACCACAGCTAACCCCGCCCCACCACAGCTAACCTCGCCCCACTACAGCTACCCCCGCCCATACCACAGCTAACCCTGTCCACACCACAGCTAACCCTGTCCACACCACAGCTAACCCTGTCCACACCACAGCTAACCCTGCCCACACCACAGCTAACCCTGCCCACACCACAGCTAACCCTGCCCACACCACAGCTAACCCCGCCCATACCACAGCTAACCCTGTCCACATCACAGCTAACCCTGTCCACACCACAGCTAACCCTGTCCACACCACAGCTAACCCTGTCCACACCACAGCTAACCCTGCCCACACCACAGCTAACCCTGTCCAGACCACAGCTAACCCTGCCCACACCACAGCTAACCCTGCCCACACCACAGCTAACCCTGTCCACACCACAGCTAACCCTGTCCACACCACAGCTAACCCTGCCCACACCACAGCTAACCCCGCCCATACCACAGCTAACCCTGTCCACACCACAGCTAACCCTGCCCACACCACAGCTAACCCTGCCCACACCACAGCTAACCCCCTCCACACCTAACCACACCCCCACCACAGCTAACCCTGCCCACACCACAGCTAACCCCGCCCCACCACAGCTAACCCTGCCCCACCACAGCTAACCTCGCCCCACTACAGCTAACCCCGCCCATACCACAGCTAACCCTGTCCACACCACAGCTAACCCTGTCCACACCACAGCTAACCCTGTCCACACCACAGCTAACCCCCTCTACACCTAACCACACCCCCACCACAGCTAACCCCGCCCACACCAAAGCTAACCCCGTCCCACCACAGCTAACCCTGCCCCACCACAGCTAACCTCGCCCCACTACAGCTAACCTCGCCCCACTACAGCTAACCTCGCCCCACTACAGCTAACCCCGCCCCACCACAGCTAACCCTGTCCACACCACAGCTAACCCTGTCCACACCACAGCTAACCCTGCCCACACCACAGCTAACCCTGCCCACACCACAGCTAACCCTGCCCACACCACAGCTAACCCCGCCCATACCACAGCTAACCCTGTCCACATCACAGCTAACCACACCCCCACCACAGCTAACCCCGCCCACACCACAGCTAACCCCGCCCCACCACAGCTAACCCCACCCCACCACAGCTAACCTCGCCCCACTACAGCTACCCCCGCCCATACCACAGCTAACCCTGTCCACACCACAGCTAACCCTGTCCACACCACAGCTAACCCTGTCCACACCACAGCTAACCCTGTCCACACCACAGCTAACCCTGCCCACACCACAGCTAACCCTGCCCACACCACAGCTAACCCTGCCCACACCACAGCTAACCCCGCCCATACCACAGCTAACCCTGTCCACATCACAGCTAACCCTGTCCACACCACAGCTAACCCTGTCCACACCACAGCTAACCCTGTCCACACCACAGCTAACCCTGCCCACACCACAGCTAACCCTGCCCAGACCACAGCTAACCCTGCCCACACCACAGCTAACCCTGCCCACACCACAGCTAACCCCGCCCATACCACAGCTAACCCTGTCCACACCACAGCTAACCCTGTCCACACCACAGCTAACCCTGTCCACACCACAGCTAACCCCCTCCACACCTAACCACACCCCCACCACAGCTAACCCTGCCCACACCACAGCTAACCCCGCCCATACCACAGCTAACCCTGTCCACACCACAGCTAACCCTGTCCACACCACAGCTAACCCTGTCCACACCACAGCTAACCCCCTCCACACCTAACCACACCCCCACCACAGCTAACCCTGCCCACATCACAGCTAACCCCGCCCCACCACAGCTAACCCTGCCCCACTACAGCTAACCCCGCCTCACTACAGCTAACCTGTCCACACCACAGCTAACCCTGTCCACACCACAGCTAACCCTGCCCACACCACAGCTAACCCTGCCCACACCACAGCTAACCCCCTCCACACCTAACCACGCCCACACCACAGCTAACCCTGCCCACACCACAGCTAACCTCGCCCCACTACAGCTAACCTCGCCCCACTACAGCTAACCCTGTCCACACCACAGCTAACCCTGTCCACACCACAGCTAACCCCCTCCACACCACAGCTAACCCTGTCCACACCACAGCTAACCCCGTCCACACCACAGCTAACCCTGTCCACACCACAGCTAACCCTGTCCACACCACAGCTAACCCTGTCCACACCACAGCTAACCCTGTCCACACCACAGCTAACCCCCTCTACACCTAACCACACCCCCACCACAGCTAACCCCGCCCACACCAAAGCTAACCCCGCCCCACCACAGCTAACCCTGCCCCACCACAGCTAACCTCGCCCCACTACAGCTAACCTCGCCCCACTACAGCTAACCTCGCCCCACTACAGCTAACCCCGCCCCACCACAGCTAACCCTGCCCCACCACAGCTAACCTCGCCCCACTACAGCTAACCTCGCCCCACTACAGCTAACCCTGCCCCACCACAGCTAACCCCGCCCCCACCACAGCTAACCCTGCCCACACCACAGCTAACCCCACTCCCACCAGGCTCTGTATGTACTATGTCCATAGACACTGAGGTGCTTATCACAGAAGGGAGCGTTACTGGACTATGTAGTCCGGCAATGTTAATCTTTTAGTGATAAATCTTTCACAGTTAGTAAACAACCGTAAGCACTGTGACAAGTGACAAGTCCCTGAACTCTGTGCTTCAGCCTCTATCTCCTGCTGTCATCAGATTACATAGCAAAGACCTGCTGACAGATTCCCTTTAACACTTACACACCTAATTCAGTGTAACATTGCAGAGGGATATTTATTACTAAAAGAGCTAACATTATAAACAAGAACAAGTCCGGTGTTATTTGTAACATGGTATACATGGTATCACAACTATGCATACTAAATACAATACATACCCAAAAAACACACAGCAAAAAGTTCAGACTTCAAATTCAGGAAAATATAGAAAGAGATCCAGGGTTGGTTTCTGAATCTATAATATTCTAGGCAAAAACGACCATACAGCAATTGTCTGGAGTGTAGTCATCCCTTACCTACATGCTCCACGCTGATGGCAAGTGTGTGGGTACATATAGGCAATCCCGTGTACAGGAAACACTCTAAACTAAAGGTGCGTTTACAGTAGGCTGCAGCGTTAACTGACTGACGATCCCAACATATTTGCTAATCAGCGGACATCGCCACAATTAATGTTCACACAGAATGATCAGTAATAGATTGTTGCTGAGAACAATGGCAGCCTACGTGCACAGAACAATGTGCTGCCAAAAACGAGTATTAACCTTAAAGCTCGTTTCACCTGATGAAGAAGTGTCTAGCTTGTTCATCGGGTGATCGTCAGCCTGTTTTCCTGAAAGTGTCCCTCTGTTCAGATGAGCACAAACAAATGGTCGGCTAAGCTTCTGAGCTAGTCGGAATGGATGGAAACTTTCAGAAAAATACACAAACGGAGTCAATTTGAATTCCATTCATGTCATTGCAGTGTGTGGCTGTTGGGGATTTATCCAATTCCTGTTTCTTGGGGGACCCCCTAACTCACTGCAGAAACAGTGTGAATAGGGCCTTACACACCAGACTTCACAGATTTGTGCTCTATTTTATATGCACTGCAGATTCCATAAGGTGTAACAGATCACTCATACAGTATTTTCTGAGAGAAACCTGTTACTAAATATTAAACGTTAATGAAAACTAGTGAGCAGCTGAAGGGTCTTACCAGGTTCAGACTAACAGGAGTGTGCGCTTCGGGAACAGGATGGTTGTACAGAGTCTTCAATATATCATTCAAATCATTTTCCTGAGTTAACAAAATAAAAAAGGCACTTTTAGTAAAAGCCCACAACATTTCCAAGTGTAAACCCAGTACTAAGAGAAATAATAATATGACACAACTTAGTAGTGGAATAAAGCAATAAGGTCAGTAACTACACAGTAATAGACAAAGCTTTTACTTCCTAGTCTCCCATACTTAGTACAGAAGTGAAAATTGAGAGAAGCAAAATAGATCTTAGGAGCTGACTCCAGTACTAAACCTGTGAGGGTAAGAAACAATATGAAGCTTTCTTGTTATATGCAAAACGCAACATAGACCACAATATATTCTCATAAAATGATTTAAAGGTATTATATTGCAAAGTCCTTCATAGTAATAAAGCTTCTAAGATAAAAGGACTTCTACATTTGGATAAAGACACAAGCACAGGGCTCTTTATGTATGACCCGAAAGTCTCTGAATTTGGACAATATTGCCCCAGTTGATCATTGTTATGTCTAAACTTTTCTGGAGCAATTAGCTCCTTTTTGGTGGCTTTAGTACTTGCGCCTGATTCTCTATATATTTTGTGCCACGTTTTAAGTTGGCTTTCTTTTTTTTTTTTTAAGTCTTTTTTTTTTTAATGAATGAGTGACTCAATGAATAGAAAATGATGAATCAGGCCGTGTGGGTGTTACATGGTAGAGATAGGCAACACTTGTTACAAGTGTCAGACAACTTGTCTGTGACTTGTCATCGCTTGACAATTTGAGAGATGCAATTTGGCTTAAAAAAAGTAAAAAATTGCAAAGTGGAAGCATGTGAGCGGCAAGCTGCACATGACAGTCAATGAAAACTATGGGATTATATTTGACTGCAACCAAAAATCTACAAGTGTCAGACACTTTAAGAACGCAGTAGGACAAATATGAGATCATCTGGTTATGTGATGTATGTAGTCCTAGTCTCAATATCCTGTTCGATACGCTGTTATATGTGACTGTAAGGTCACAACATTATTGCACTGTTGGTTTGGCGCGTGCCCCTGAAACTGGGGTTACTGCTTGTGCCTGTAATTTAAAAATATGTTGTCAAAATGTAATAAAAAATGTACTTTATATGAATATAATAGGTAAATACTACGCAAATATGTTTTCACAATATTATTGTTATTGTATAGGTAAAATGGAGTGCGGCTTCTAAGCCAAAAGCACATTACTGTGTGTTTTTCTGCCACTTCTCGGCTTTCCGGCAATTCCTCACTCCTGTTCGGCCAGCACCCACCCATGTGTTAGCAAATATGCGTATTGGCTTGTTCACACACTGCTTATTTGCTGTGGGGGTTTTTTTTATGAAAAAATAAAACACAGCATTTTACAGCACCAGCAAAGTGAATGAGATTTTTGAAACCTCTTGCAGATGCTGCTTATTTTTTTCCTTGCAAATTTGAAGCACCAAAGTATTTTCTTCAAATCTGTACCAGGTCAATTCTATCAGGGTTTTTGCAGTGTTTTTCATCTATTCAAGTGAATAGGGGAAAAAACGCAAGAAAAGACGAGACAACAATGCATATAACAACGTAGCATATTTTTCACAGCATTTTTCCTGCCAACAGTCTAGTTTTTGCCGCAGAAAAATCTGCTGCAAATACTGAACGTGTGAAACATGCCTCGAGGTAAGTGCACACCTTTAGTGTTTGCAGCAGACAAAACGTGCTGCAAATACTGGCGTGTAGGCAGGACACATGCTCAGTACAAATATGAGCGTTGATTTGTTTTTTTATGTGTTTTCTGATTTATTTGAAGGGGTGAAAAATACTGCAGAAACGCTGAAAGAATTGACATGATGCAGATATGAAACTGCTTCAAATCTGCAAGGAAAAAATAAGCAACGTGTGCATGAGACTTCGAAAATCTCATTCACTTTGCAGGTACTGTAAAAAACAGTGGGTTTTTATAGCAGGAAAAATGCATCAAAAATGCAACATGTGAACAAGCCCTAAGGGTATGTGCAGACCATCCGGAGAAGCTGCCTCCGGCTTCCGCTCATTATGCAAATGAGCGCCGGTCTCTTTTTTTTTTCTTTTTTTTCACCTGCAAACTTTCCTCATAGAGATTAGGTCTAGGGGGGGGGGGGGGGGAAGCCTGCATGCAGACCCGCCGGAGAAATTGACATGCTGCGTTCTGGAAAGACGTGCCGCATGTCAATTTCCGCGGGTGTGCCGTAGACGCATAGTGGGCATGGTATTTGTAGAAATCCCATCCACTATGCTGTAACATCTGGCCGCTGCGGATCGCATGCAGAGCACTTGCCTGCGTCCAATCCGCAGTGAACACTGATCGTGTGCACGTACCCTAAGATAACATTGATAGGATATTTCACAGAAAATTTAAAGAAAGGATATCTCCATTAAAGTGGTTAGTTTGCCCAAAAACACATGCAGTGCATGTGATACATGTGTAGAGAAAACTTACAGTCTGCATTATCCTATTAATTAGAACAGTAGATGACAAGTTACAGTGATGGCAGCTACAATCTATTACCTGTTCCTTAACCAAATAGTCAGCCAAAGTGTTTAACAGCTTGTAGTAGACTTCAAACCAGGGCAGATAACTGTGGGGAGAGAAGATGATCACAGCTACACATGGAGACCATCATATATCCACATATTTACATACATAGACACAAGTCCGAGTACAAAGACAGTTGTTGATTTATTTGCCGGAGAAGACATTGTGCTGCTCACCGCAGAGCGTGCTCATTTATCATATTACTGCATGAATATTGTTCTCTACTGTCTAATGAAAAATAGCATGTCCCGACTGTGGGCAGCTCCCTCCTCGGGGTGGCAGATTTATGACCCTGCTGCAGAGGGATACCCAGCGGCACAGTGCCAGAGGTCATGCATTGCAATGTCCTGCCAGGCTGACCACACTCCACCGAGGCGCAGTCATCGGGGTCATTACTATGAGAGGACTCATACATAGCGCACAAGACGGCGTTCATGGTGGACCGCAGCTCACTAATGGTGAGGGCTAGAAAAGCACCACAGAAACGTCTGCCTGTCCTAGTTAATATTTATAAGGTGCAGGAGCACATAAATATGTATGTTGTGCACAACAGACCATATGCTCCATACAAAAACACCACACAAATGGTCCAAAGTTATCAGTAGTCTTCAATATCCGTAAATTAGATAGAAGCTAGGATAAAACCAAATGAGAAAATACCCTGCAATAAGAAAATAAGTAAAAAGTACATGTAAGTAGCATAGGGTACTTGGTTGACACTACTTAGATCAATAGAGCGTAAAAGCCATCCCACCACAACAAGGTGACCCAATCAGGATGGTCCATAACTCTTTATTTTGTACATACAGGGGTGCGGCTCCATCTTTTTGGGCAGTGCATGCCATTTATATAGCTTTCCACAGGCAGCCCTGGGTCCTGCTCTTCCTCCGTGTATTTTGAGGCTTACTGGCACTTAGCACAGCATAGTGCACCTTGGCAAGTACAAAATTGGAGTAACAATTGTTCATTTTGAGCTTGCGAAGTCTGTCATTTATAATGATGCAATCCTTCCTGTATGAGAAATCTATGTAGACTGACTACCAGGTGAACTGGGACACAGTGATGGGTGTATAAGAGCAGAAGCTTGAGCCAATCATGAGGCAGGAGGTAAGTTTCAGACTACCTCAAAGGGAATACGTTAGCAAGTTTTTAACATATTTAATCTGAGAGCAACATGATGTAGGGTCTGAGATCCTGATTCCAGCGATGTGTCACTTTCTAGATTGCTTGTTGCAGTTTGAATAAAATCAATATTTTATCAGAAAGACATTATCACTATAGGACTAGTTGTTTCATGTCATGTAGTCCTCCAGCTCTGTGTAACCCCTCCCCCACAACTAATTAGCAGTTTTCTGCCTATGCACAGGGTACATGAAAGCTGCCAATCAGTGGTGTGGCCGGGGTTATACAGGGCTCAGCACTCAGAAAACTGCGAGATCTGCAGCAGAGAAAACAGGGATTGTATCAAAACTGCACTAAGCAGACCAGTAAGTGATACATCACTGGAATTAGGGTCTCTGCCCCTACATCATGCTGCTCTCATATGGGCAAAAACTGGCTACCGATTACCTTTAACACCCTGCCTTCACAGCCAATTTTTGTTTTTTACATTTGTTTTTTCCGTCCCCTTCTTCCAAGAGCCAGGACTTTATTTTTCCATTGACATAGATGTAGGAGGGCTTATTTTTTGCAGAACGAGTTGTAGTTTTGAATAACATAATTCAATTTATCAAATAATCTACTGAAAAACAAGAAAAAAAATCCAAGCGAAATGAAATAGTGAAAAATAAATCAATTTTGCCATTTTTTGGGGAGGGGGTTGTGCTATGCTATTCATTGTATGGTAAAAAAGACCTGGACAATTGATTCTCCAAGACAGTACAATTACAGTCACACCAAACTTGCTTAAAAATGTATTTTTTTTTAATTTAAGTAATGAAAAAATTGGGAGGTTAGTAAAAAAAAATGTTCGGTACAAACGAGGTTTTGATCGCTTTTTGTGGCATTTTTTATGGGGGTAATTGTGACCAAATAACCACAATTCTGGCATTCTGATTGTATTCTTTAGGGCATTTACAGTACAGTCATGGCCAAAAGTATTGAGAATGACACCAAAATTATATTTTCACATGATCTGCTGGCCTCTGGTTTTTATTAGTGTTTGTCTGATGTTTATATCACATGCAGAAATATAATTGCAATCATATTATGAGTACCAATAGGTTATATTGACAGTTAGAATGAGTTAATGCAGCAAGTCAATATTTGCAGTGTTGCCCCTTCTTCTTCAAGACCTCTGTAATTCTCCCTGGCATGCTCTCAATCAACTTTTGGACCAAATCCTGACTGATAGCAGTCCATTCTTGCATAATCAATGCTTGCATTTTGCCAGAATTTGTTGGTTTTTGTTTGTCCACCCGTCTCTTGATGATTGACCACAAGTTCTCAATGGGATTAAGATCTGGGGAGTTTCCAGGCCATGGACCCAAAATCTCTATGTTTTGTTCCATGAGCCATTTAGTTATCACCTTTGCTTTATGGCAAGGTGCTCCATCATGCTGGAAAAGGCATTGTTGGGCGCCAAACTGCTCTTGGACGGTTGGGAGAAGTTGCTCTTGGAGGACATTCTGGTACCATTCTTTATTCATGGCTGTGTTTTTAGGCAAGACTGTGAGTGAGCCGATTCCCTTGGCTGAGAAGCAACCCCACACATGAATGGTTTCAGGATGCTTTACAGTTGGCATGAGACAAGACTGGTGGTAGCGTTCACCTCTTCTTCTCCGAATAAGCTGTTTTCCAGATGTCCCAAACAATTGAAAAGGGGATTCATCAGAGAAAATGACTTTGCCCCAGTCCTCAGCAGTCCACTTCCAGTACCTTTTGCAGAATATCAGTCGGTCCCTGATGTTTTTTCTGGAGAGAAGTGGCTTCTTTGCTGCACTCCTTGAAACCAGCCCTTGCTCAAAGAGTCTCCGCCTCACAGTGCGTGCAGAAGCACTCACACCAGCCTGCTGCCATTCCTGAGCAAGCTCGGCACTGCTGGTAGTCCGATCCCGCAGCTGAAACAGTTTTAAGATACGGTCCTGGCGCTTGCTGGTCTTTCTTGGGCGCCCTGGAGCCTTTTTGACAACAATGGAAGCTCTCTCCTTGAAGCTCTTGATGATGCGATAGATTGTTGACTGAGGTGCAATCTTTGTAGCAGCGATACTCTTCCCTGTTAGGCCATTTTTGTGCAGTGCAATGATGGCTGCACGTGTTTCTTTAGAGATAACCATGGTTAACTGAAGAGAAACAATGATACCAAGAACCAGTCTCCTTTTAAAGTGTCCAGTGATGTCATTCTTACTTAATCATGACTGATTGATCGCCAGCCCTGTCCTCATCAACACCCACACCTGTGTTAATGGATCAATCACTAAAACGATGTTAGCTGCTCCTTTTAAGGCAGGACTGCAATGATGTTGAAATGTGTTTTGGGGGTTAAAGTTCATTTTCTGGGCAAATATTGACTTTGCAAGTACAGTAATTGCTGTTAAGCTGATCACTCTTTGACATTCAGGAGTATATGCAAATTGCCATTACAAAAAATGAAGCAGTAAACTTTGGAAAAATTACTATTTGTCTCATTCTCAATACTTTTGGCCATGACTGTACAGGGTATTTAATTTCGTATTTTGCTAGAACAAACTTTAGAGATGCGGCAATACCAAGTATTTTTAGATTTTTATTGTTCTTTGCTTTATTTTTAATTGGTTGAAAAAGTGGGGGATTCAAATTGTAATATTTTTTGTAATTTTTTTTTATATTTTTACAATTTTAATTTTATTGTCATCTTTTCACTTTATTTTTTAGCTCACTTAGGGAACTTGAACCTGGAATCGGCTGTTCACATTTACCATCTAGTGCAATATTACGGAATTGCCGCGCATAGTGTGAATCGCATTCTTCTACGATGCTTAGCCTATAGCGGAGCTTTACAGTAATACCAAGATGGCACTGACTAGGTCCTTCAGCAGGATGCCCCGCAATCGTGTCAGGAAGGATAGAGGGCGAATAGGAGCGCGTTTCATCTACATCACACTGTCATAGACTGGCAGCTCCATCTCAATAGTTACGAGCAGCGATCGGAGCCCAGCTCTGCTCGCTGCTGTTACACATAGATGCAGGCTATGTAACATAATCGGAATCTACTGCTTGAGGATGGAGCTCAGCTCATGTGGACCCCAAGGCTGATGTATAATTTTGGGGTAAGGCACTTTTGCATAAGCTAATAATTAGCAGAATGCACATTTATAGGAATGGTTGTTCCCAATCAGTGCCCAAGTAAACAAGCCCAACTATTGTCTGTCGACTGAACGCATCTTTGAAGCAGGCAGAAGAATCATCTATTTCCACATGTAAAGAGGGATGCTGCTGACAATATTACAAACTGAATGTGCACGATCGTTCATCCCCTACAATTTTGTACAACTGCGCTATTTGACTTCTTAGATCGCTGATTGGCGCTTGTACAGGTAGGTGGTCTCCCAATGTAAGAACGTCTAGACTATTGCCAGCAAAACCGCAATCACTGCCAACCGAGTGTGCCAAGCAGGCATCAATAAGTAAGCGTGCCAGCATGACATGTCAGGATAGTTTCCACACTAAATAAAGTGACTTTGCTTCATGAACCGAATGTGCAGCACGACTGGGAACCTGATGTGTGGACTGGAGCACCTCCATCTGTGTATAATATAGAGTGAGGGGCTTACTGAATGTTGAGTCTAGCAAGAAATACATGGCCTCATAAGGCGCTGTCCCACTCCACAATCCTTCCCATATTTCATAGCTCATTAGAAGGCGATACAAACAGTTTCCCCTGGAAAGGATTCCCAAGGCTGCTAGCTATTAGCAGCCCGACCTTGCTCCAGGCTCTTGGGCCACTTGGTGCCACTGCAGGGGACCTGTTTAAATTGAAGGAGTCAAAGGTTAAGTGACGGAGAGGAAGTGGTCTGTGTAAGAAGGGGCAGGTGAGCAGTTACTGCTATGACTTTGTAAGGAGACCCCCTTTTTTTGCAGGTTCACATCTAAAAAGAAAGGAAAACAACCTTTCCTCCTGTCCAGACAGTAGAAAGTGTTGGGGGAAGGGGGATAGGGAGGGAAGTCTAGGGGGATCTGAAACATGTGATGTCTGCTGGAGGAAAGTGGTAAATCCAGGAGAAGAGGCTGGGTTAGGTAAAGGCACATTACATGATGACTGACACCTCTCGGAGATGTTGGGGGAGCAAGTGGAGGTGGAGGAAAGAATTAGAAAAGTAGGGCAACAAAAACATAACGTTTATAAGTAAAGTAATCTAAAATATCAAAGTATGTAAAAAATACCCACCTTAAAATACACAGGCAGATTTTACCCCCTGATGTCAAGCGGCAGAATCCAAACCTCTGCTTACTCTCTATGTCCGTCAAGACAAAGGTAAAGTGCTGCCCCATCTGGGACTGGGAACCCCTGTAAGACACATTGGAAAAGGCATTAGAAGATATCTGAGAGATACAGCAACATGAGCACGCTAAGAGATGTAGCCGGCAAAGGTGCACAAGTGTTAAAAAACCAACATGGCTTTACCTTTCAATTGCAAAGGGAAAGCAGAACTTTGGCACCATGCAGAGCAGGTCCTGCAACAGAAAAAGGGGAAAGAGCACAATGAAAAGAGGATGTTACACGATAACACATGAAATGAGGAACTAGTAACAAGATACAATTTCTTCAATATGATAACAGAAACGTAAAGCATTACAACGCAATGCGCAGACGTCCAAGAAACTTCATTTTCCAAGCACCGAATCTTCAGCTGGCCAAACACATCAGCTGAAAGTGGCCACAATGGCGGATGTCTGACATTTACCCTCATAAATGTTATACAAAGCAATATCTGCCAGAGTCTGTCATGTTAGATGTTGTATAACTAGAGTACTATGCGCCGGTGGGCAACTTATTCACCTAGGCCCCTCTCCATCAGTTTGTTGCTCAGATGCCACAGGTAAGCTGTCTGCTTTCTGCTACCACTTGTGCCCATAGTACTATATGCCTCCGTATAATAATGCCCCTTCTGTGCCTCCGTATAATAATGCCCCTTCTGTGCCTCCGTATAATAATGCCCGTTCTGTGCCTCCGTATAATAATGCCCCTTCTGTGCCTCCGTATAATAATGCCCCTTCTGTGCCTCCGTATAATAATGCCCCTTCTGTGCCTCCGTATAATAATGCCCGTTCTGTGCCTCCGTATAATATTGCCCGTTCTGTGCCTCCGTATAATAATGCCCCTTCTGTGCCTCCGTATAATAATGCCCCTTCTGTGCCTCCGTATAATAATGTCCCCTTCTGTGCCTCCGTATAATAATGCCCCCTTCTGTGCCTCAGTATAATAATGCCCCCTTCTGTGCCTCCTTATAATAATGCCCGTTCTGTGCCTCCGTATAATAATGCCCGTTCTGTGCCTTCGTGTAATAATGTCCTCTTCTGTGCCTCTGTATAATAATGCCCCTTCTGTGCCTCCGTATAATCATGCCACCTTCTGTGCCTCCGTATAATAATGCCCGTTCTGTGCCTCCGTATAATAATGTCCTCTTCTGTGCCTCCGTATAATAATGTCCTCTTCTGTGCCTCCGTATAATAATGCCCCTTCTGTGCCTCCGTATAATAATGCCCCTTCTGTGCATCCGTATAATAATGCCCCTTCTGTGCCTCCATATAATAATGCCCCCTTCTGTGCCTCCGTATAATAATGCCCCTTCTGTGCCTCCGTATAATAATGCCCGTTCTGTGCCTCCGTATAATAATGCCCGTTCTGTGCCTCCGTATAATAATGCCCCCTTCTGTGCCTCCGTATAATAATGCCCCTTCTGTGCCTCCGTATAATAATGTCCTCTTCTGTGCCTCCGTATAATAATGCCCCTTCTGTGCCTCCGTATAATAATGCCACCTTCTGTACCTCCGTATAATAATGCCCCTTCTGTGCCTCCGCATAATAATGCCCCTTCTGTGCCTCCGCATAATGCCCCTTCTGTGCCTCCGTATAATAATGCCCCTTCTGTGCCTCCGTATAATAATGCCCCTTCTGTGCCTCCGTATAATAATGCCCGTTCTGTGCCTCCGTATAATAATGCCCCCTTCTGTGCCTCCGTATAATAATGCCCCTTCTGTGCCTCCGTATAATAATGTCCTCTTCTGTGCCTCCGTATAATAATGCCCCTTCTGTGCCTCCGTATAATAATGCCCCTTCTGTGCCTCCGTATAATAATGCCCCTTCTGTGCCTCCGTATAATAATGCCCCCTTCTGTGCCTCCGTATAATAATGCCTGTTCTGTGCCTCCGTATAATAATGCCTGTTCTGTGCCTCCGTATAATAATGCCCCTTCTGTGCCTCCGTATAATAATGCCCCTTCTGTGCCTCCGTATAATAATGCCCCTTCTGTGCCTCCGTATAATAATGCCCCTTCTGTGCCTCCGTATAATAATGCCCCTTCTGTGCCTCCGTATAATAATGCCACCTTCTGTACCTCCGTATAATAATGCCCCTTCTGTGCCTCCATATAATAATGCCCCTTCTGTGCCTCCGCATAATAAGGCTATGTGCCCACGATGCAGAAATGAAGCAGAAAATTTCTGCAGCATTTCTGCATCTCCCTGGCAGAAAAAACGCATGCAGATTGTGCATGCGTTTTTCCTGCAGAATACATGCGGATCCACATGCGGATTCACATGTGTTTCCGCATGCAGATTGACAAGCGCTTTCCAGGCGATAGCATCACTTGGAAAGTGCTTGACAACTAGGTCACACTGTATAAATCCATGCAAACAGCATGGATTTATATAGTGTGACCGTAAAACAATGCTTCAAATAAAGCTATACTCACCCCCGATGCCCCGGCGTGGCTGCAGCGCTGCTTCCTGGCTGGTTCCCGGCTGCCGGCATATCGCGAGACACAGCGGTGAAGGGCCTGCGGTCACATGACTGTGACATCACCGAAGGTCCTTCAGCGCTGCCGGCAAGCAGAGACAAGCCTTCAAAAAGGTGAGTATAAACTTTATTTTTTATTTTATTCTTTTTTTACAGGTACAATGGTACCCAGGTCTGGATGAGAGTCTCCTCTTCTCCAGAACTGGGTACCATCCGCACATAGAGACGCATAGAATCCGCTTGTACAAATGTACAGATGCGGATTCTATGCGTCTCAATGCAAGTCAATGGCGGCCATTCCGCTGCGCTTCCGCAAAATTAATGAACATGCTGCGGATTTTTGTACGCAGCATAAACGCTGCGGAAAAATCCGCAGCATGTGCATAGAACATGCGGAATCCCCTTGGGGACCATGGGGTGCGGATTACCATGCGTTTCACAAGCGTTTACGCTGCGGAAATTCCGCAGCATAAACGCTTGAAAAACGCTACGTGGGCACACAGCCTAATGCCCCTTCTGTGCCTCCACATAATAATGCCCCTTCTGTGCCTCCACATAATAATGCCCCCTTCTGTGCCTCCGTATAATAATGCCACCTTCTGTACCTCCGTATAATAATGCCCCTTCTGTGCCTCCGTATAATAATGCCCCTTCTGTGCCTCCATATAATAATGCCCCTTCTGTGCCTCCATATAATAATGCCCCTTCTGTGCCTCCGCATAATAATGCCCCTTGTGTGCCTCCGCATAATGCCCCTTCTGTGCCTCCGTATAATAATGCCCCTTCTGTTCCTCCGCATAATAATGCCCCTTCTGTGCCTCCGCATAATGCCCCTTCTGTGCCTCCGTATAATAATGCCCCTTCTGTGCCTCCGTATAATAATGCCCCTTCTGTGCCTCCGCATAATAATGCCCCTTCTGTGCCTCCGCATAATAATGCCCCTTCTGTGCCTCCGCATAATAATGCCCCTTCTGTGCCTCCGCATAATAATGCCCCTTCTGTGCCTCCGTATAATAATGCCCCCTTCTGTGCCTCTGTATAATAATGCCGCTTCTGTGCCTCTGTATAATAATGCCCCTTCTGTGCCTCCGTATAATAATGCCCCTTCTGTGCCTCCGTATAATAATGTCCCCTTCTGTGCCTCCGTATAATAATGTCCTCTTCTGTGCCTCCGTATAATAATGTCCCCTTCTGTGCCTCTGCATAATAATGCCCCTTCTGTGCCTCCGTATAATAATGTCCCCTTCTGTGCCTCCGTATAATAATGCCCCTTCTGTGCCTCCGTATAATAATGTCCCCTTTTGTGCCTCCGTATAATAATGTCCTCTTCTGTGCCTCCGTATAATAATGTCCCCTTCTGTGCCTCTGCATAATAATGCCCCTTCTGTGCCTCCGTATAATAATGCCCCTTCTGTGCCTCTGCATAATAATGCCCCTTCTGTGCCTCCGTATAATAATGTCCCCTTCTGTGCCTCCGTATAATAATGTCCTCTTCTGTGCCTCCGTATAATAATGTCCCCTTCTGTGCCTCTGCATAATAATGCC
Organism: Phyllobates terribilis; assembly: GCF_046119375.1. Classification (NCBI taxonomy): domain Eukaryota; kingdom Metazoa; phylum Chordata; class Amphibia; order Anura; family Dendrobatidae; genus Phyllobates; species Phyllobates terribilis. Next base: position 21,971,445 of record NW_027362768.1, read on the forward strand.
CCTTCTGTGCCTCCGTATAATAATGTCCCCTTTTGTGCCTCCGTATAATAATGTCCCCTTCTGTGCCTCCGTATAATAATGTCCCCTTCTGTGCCTCTGCATAATAATGCCCCTTCTGTGCCTCCGTATAATAATGCCCCTTCTGTGCCTCTGCATAATAATGCCCCTTCTGTGCCTCCGTATAATAATGTCCCCTTCTGTGCCTCCGTATAATAATGTCCTCTTCTGTGCCTCCGTATAATAATGTCCCCTTCTGTGCCTCCGTATAATAATGCCCCTTCTGTGCCTCCGTATAATAATGCCCCTTCTGTGCCTCCGTATAATAATGTCCCCTTCTGTGCCTCCGTATAATAATGCCCCTTCTGTGCCTCCGTATAATAATGCCCCCTTCTGTGCCTCCGTATAATAATGTCCCCTTCTGTGCCTCCATATAATAATGCCCCTTCTGTGCCTCCATATAATAATGCCCCTTCTGTGCCTCCGTATAATAATGTCCCCTTCTGTGCCTCCGTATAATAATGCCCCTTCTGTGCCTCCATATAATAATGCCCCTTCTGTGCCTCCATATAATAATGTCCCCTTCTGTGCCTCCGTATAATAATGTCCCCTTCTGTGCCTCCGTATAATAATGCCCCTTCTGTGCCTCCGTATAATAATGCCCCTTCTGTGCCTCCGTATAATAATGTCCCCTTCTGTGCCTCCGTATAATAATGTCCTCTTCTGTGCCTCCGTATAATAATGTCCCCTTCTGTGCCTCCGCATAATAATGCCCCTTCTGTGCCTCCGTATAATAATGTCCCCTTCTGTGCCTCCGTATAATAATGCCCCTTCTGTGCCTCCGTATAATAATGTCCCCTTTTGTGCCTCCGTATAATAATGTCCTCTTCTGTGCCTCCGTATAATAATGTCCCCTTCTGTGCCTCTGCATAATAATGCCCCTTCTGTGCCTCCGTATAATAATGCCCCTTCTGTGCCTCTGCATAATAATGCCCCTTCTGTGCCTCCGTATAATAATGTCCCCTTCTGTGCCTCCGTATAATAATGTCCTCTTCTGTGCCTCCGTATAATAATGTCCCCTTCTGTGCCTCTGCATAATAATGCCCCTTCTGTGCCTCCGTATAATAATGTCCCCTTCTGTGCCTCCGTATAATAATGCCCCTTCTGTGCCTCCGTATATTAATGTCCCCTTCTGTGCCTCCGTATAATAATGTCCCCTTCTGTGCCTCCGTATAATAATGCCCCTTCTGTGCCTCCGTATAATAATGTCCCCTTCTGTGCCTCCGTATAATAATGTCCCCTTCTGTGCCTCCGTATAATAATGTCCCCTTCTGTGCCTCCATATAATAATGCCCCTTCTGTGCCTCCGTATAATAATGCCCCTTCTGTGCCTCCGTATAATAATGCCCCCTTCTGTGCCTCCGTATAATAATGTCCCCTTCTGTGCCTCCGTATAGTAATGTCCCCTTCTGTGCCTCCGTATAATAATGTCCCCTTCTGTGCCTCCGTATAATAATGCCCCTTCTGTGCCTCCGTATAATAATGTCCCCTTCTGTGCCTCCGTATAATAATGTCCCCTTCTGTGCCTCCATATAATAATGCCCCTTCTGTGCCTCCGTATAATAATGCCCCTTCTGTGCCTCCGTATAATAATGCCCGTTCTGTGCCTCCGTATAATAATGCCCGTTCTGTGCCTCCGTATAATAATGCCCCCTTCTGTGCCTCCGTATAATAATGCCCCTTCTGTGCCTCCGTATAATAATGTCCTCTTCTGTGCCTCCGTATAATAATGCCCCTTCTGTGCCTCCGTATAATAATGCCCCTTCTGTGCCTCCGTATAATAATGCCCCTTCTGTGCCTCCGTATAATAATGCCCCCTTCTGTGCCTCCGTATAATAATGCCTGTTCTGTGCCTCCGTATAATAATGCCTGTTCTGTGCCTCCGTATAATAATGCCCCTTCTGTGCCTCCGTATAATAATGCCCCTTCTGTGCCTCCGTATAATAATGCCCCTTCTGTGCCTCCGTATAATAATGCCACCTTCTGTACCTCCGTATAATAATGCCCCTTCTGTGCCTCCGCATAATAATGCCCCTTCTGTGCCTCCGTATAATAATGCCCCCTTCTGTGCCTCCGTATAATAATGCCTGTTCTGTGCCTCCGTACAATAATGCCTGTTCTGTGCCTCCGTATAATAATGCCCCTTCTGTGCCTCCGTATAATAATGCCCCTTCTGTGCCTCCGTATAATAATGCCCCTTCTGTGCCTCCGTATAATAATGCCCCTTCTGTGCCTCCGTATAATAATGCCCGTTCTGTGCCTCCGTATAATAATGCCCCCTTCTGTGCCTCCGTATAATAATGCCCCTTCTGTGCCTCCGTATAATAATGTCCTCTTCTGTGCCTCCGTATAATAATGCCCCTTCTGTGCCTCCGTATAATAATGCCCCTTCTGTGCCTCCGTATAATAATGCCCCTTCTGTGCCTCCGTATAATAATGCCCCTTCTGTGCCTCCGTATAATAATGCCTGTTCTGTGCCTCCGTATAATAATGCCTGTTCTGTGCCTCCGTATAATAATGCCCCTTCTGTGCCTCCGTATAATAATGCCCCTTCTGTGCCTCCGTATAATAATGCCCCTTCTGTGCCTCCGTATAATAATGCCCCTTCTGTGCCTCCGTATAATAATGCCACCTTCTGTACCTCCGTATAATAATGCCCCTTCTGTGCCTCCATATAATAATGCCCCTTCTGTGCCTCCGCATAATAAGGCTATGTGCCCACGATGCAGAAATGAAGCAGAAAATTTCTGCAGCATTTCTGCATCTCCCTGGCAGAAAAAACGCATGCAGATTGTGCATGCGTTTTTCCTGCAGAATACATGCGGATCCACATGCGGATTCACATGTGTTTCCGCATGCAGATTGACAAGCGCTTTCCAGGCGATAGCATCACTTGGAAAGTGCTTGACAACTAGGTCACACTGTATAAATCCATGCAAACAGCATGGATTTATATAGTGTGACCGTAAAACAATGCTTCAAATAAAGCTATACTCACCCCCGATGCCCCGGCGTGGCTGCAGCGCTGCTTCCTGGCTGGTTCCCGGCTGCCGGCATATCGCGAGACACAGCGGTGAAGGGCCTGCGGTCACATGACTGTGACATCACCGAAGGTCCTTCAGCGCTGCCGGCAAGCAGAGACAAGCCTTCGAAAAGGTGAGTATAAACTTTATTTTTTATTTTATTCTTTTTTTACAGGTACAATGGTACCCAGGTCTGGATGAGAGTCTCCTCTTCTCCAGAACTGGGTACCATCCGCACATAGAGACGCATAGAATCCGCTTGTACAAATGTACAGATGCGGATTCTATGCGTCTCAATGCAAGTCAATGGCGGCCATTCCGCTGCGCTTCCGCAAAATTAATGAACATGCTGCGGATTTTTGTACGCAGCATAAACGCTGCGAAAAATCCGCAGCATGTGCATAGAACATGCGGAATCCCCTTGGGGACCATGGGGTGCGGATTACCATGCGTTTCACAAGCGTTTACGCTGCGGAAATTCCGCAGCATAAACGCTTGAAAAACGCTACGTGGGCACACAGCCTAATGCCCCTTCTGTGCCTCCACATAATAATGCCCCTTCTGTGCCTCCACATAATAATGCCCCCTTCTGTGCCTCCGTATAATAATGCCACCTTCTGTACCTCCGTATAATAATGCCCCTTCTGTGCCTCCGTATAATAATGCCCCTTCTGTGCCTCCATATAATAATGCCCCTTCTGTGCCTCCATATAATAATGCCCCTTCTGTGCCTCCGCATAATAATGCCCCTTCTGTGCCTCCGCATAATAATGCCCCTTGTGTGCCTCCGCATAATGCCCCTTCTGTGCCTCCGTATAATAATGCCCCTTCTGTTCCTCCGCATAATAATGCCCCTTCTGTGCCTCCGCATAATGCCCCTTCTGTGCCTCCGTATAATAATGCCCCTTCTGTGCCTCCGTATAATAATGCCCCTTCTGTGCCTCCGCATAATAATGCCCCTTCTGTGCCTCCGCATAATAATGCCCCTTCTGTGCCTCCGCATAATAATGCCCCTTCTGTGCCTCCGCATAATAATGCCCCTTCTGTGCCTCCGTATAATAATGCCCCCTTCTGTGCCTCTGTATAATAATGCCGCTTCTGTGCCTCTGTATAATAATGCCCCTTCTGTGCCTCCGTATAATAATGCCCCTTCTGTGCCTCCGTATAATAATGTCCCCTTCTGTGCCTCCGTATAATAATGTCCTCTTCTGTGCCTCCGTATAATAATGTCCCCTTCTGTGCCTCTGCATAATAATGCCCCTTCTGTGCCTCCGTATAATAATGTCCCCTTCTGTGCCTCCGTATAATAATGCCCCTTCTGTGCCTCCGTATAATAATGTCCCCTTTTGTGCCTCCGTATAATAATGTCCTCTTCTGTGCCTCCGTATAATAATGTCCCCTTCTGTGCCTCTGCATAATAATGCCCCTTCTGTGCCTCCGTATAATAATGCCCCTTCTGTGCCTCTGCATAATAATGCCCCTTCTGTGCCTCCGTATAATAATGTCCCCTTCTGTGCCTCCGTATAATAATGTCCTCTTCTGTGCCTCCGTATAATAATGTCCCCTTCTGTGCCTCTGCATAATAATGCCCCTTCTGTGCCTCCGTATAATAATGTCCCCTTTTGTGCCTCCGTATAATAATGTCCCCTTCTGTGCCTCCGTATAATAATGTCCCCTTCTGTGCCTCTGCATAATAATGCCCCTTCTGTGCCTCCGTATAATAATGCCCCTTCTGTGCCTCTGCATAATAATGCCCCTTCTGTGCCTCCGTATAATAATGTCCCCTTCTGTGCCTCCGCATAATAATGCCCCTTCTGTGCCTCCGTATAATAATGTCCCCTTCTGTGCCTCCGTATAATAATGCCCCTTCTGTGCCTCCGTATAATAATGTCCCCTTTTGTGCCTCCGTATAATAATGTCCTCTTCTGTGCCTCCGTATAATAATGTCCCCTTCTGTGCCTCTGCATAATAATGCCCCTTCTGTGCCTCCGTATAATAATGCCCCTTCTGTGCCTCTGCATAATAATGCCCCGTCTGTGCCTCCGTATAATAATGTCCCCTTCTGTGCCTCCGTATAATAATGTCCTCTTCTGTGCCTCCGTATAATAATGTCCCCTTCTGTGCCTCTGCATAATAATGCCCTTTCTGTGCCTCCGTATAATAATGTCCCCTTCTGTGCCTCCGTATAATAATGCCCCTTCTGTGCCTCCGTATATTAATGTCCCCTTCTGTGCCTCCGTATAATAATGTCCCCTTCTGTGCCTCCGTATAATAATGCCCCTTCTGTGCCTCCGTATAATAATGTCCCCTTCTGTGCCTCCGTATAATAATGTCCCCTTCTGTGCCTCCGTATAATAATGTCCCCTTCTGTGCCTCCATATAATAATGCCCCTTCTGTGCCTCCGTATAATAATGCCCCTTCTGTGCCTCCGTATAATAATGCCCCCTTCTGTGCCTCCGTATAATAATGTCCCCTTCTGTGCCTCCGTATAGTAATGTCCCCTTCTGTGCCTCCGTATAATAATGTCCCCTTCTGTGCCTCCGTATAATAATGCCCCTTCTGTGCCTCCGTATAATAATGTCCCCTTCTGTGCCTCCGTATAATAATGTCCCCTTCTGTGCCTCCATATAATAATGCCCCTTCTGTGCCTCCGTATAATAATGCCCGTTCTGTGCCTCCGTATAATAATGCCCGTTCTGTGCCTCCGTATAATAATGCCCCCTTCTGTGCCTCCGTATAATAATGCCCCTTCTGTGCCTCCGTATAATAATGTCCTCTTCTGTGCCTCCGTATAATAATGCCCCTTCTGTGCCTCCGTATAATAATGCCCCTTCTGTGCCTCCGTATAATAATGCCCCTTCTGTGCCTCCGTATAATAATGCCCCCTTCTGTGCCTCCGTATAATAATGCCTGTTCTGTGCCTCCGTATAATAATGCCTGTTCTGTGCCTCCGTATAATAATGCCCCTTCTGTGCCTCCGTATAATAATGCCCCTTCTGTGCCTCCGTATAATAATGCCCCTTCTGTGCCTCCGTATAATGCCACCTTCTGTACCTCCGTATAATAATGCCCCTTCTGTGCCTCCGCATAATAATGCCCCTTCTGTGCCTCCGTATAATAATGCCCCCTTCTGTGCCTCCGTATAATAATGCCTGTTCTGTGCCTCCGTATAATAATGCCTGTTCTGTGCCTCCGTATAATAATGCCCCTTCTGTGCCTCCGTATAATAATGCCCCTTCTGTGCCTCCGTATAATAATGCCCCTTCTGTGCCTCCGTATAATAATGCCCCTTCTGTGCCTCCGTATAATAATGCCCGTTCTGTGCCTCCGTATAATAATGCCCCCTTCTGTGCCTCCGTATAATAATGCCCCTTCTGTGCCTCCGTATAATAATGTCCTCTTCTGTGCCTCCGTATAATAATGCCCCTTCTGTGCCTCCGTATAATAATGCCCCTTCTGTGCCTCCGTATAATAATGCCCCTTCTGTGCCTCCGTATAATAATGCCCCCTTCTGTGCCTCCGTATAATAATGCCTGTTCTGTGCCTCCGTATAATAATGCCTGTTCTGTGCCTCCGTATAATAATGCCCCTTCTGTGCCTCCGTATAATAATGCCCCTTCTGTGCCTCCGTATAATAATGCCCCTTCTGTGCCTCCGTATAATAATGCCCCTTCTGTGCCTCCGTATAATAATGCCACCTTCTGTACCTCCGTATAATAATGCCCCTTCTGTGCCTCCATATAATAATGCCCCTTCTGTGCCTCCGCATAATAAGGCTATGTGCCCACGATGCAGAAATGAAGCAGAAAATTTCTGCAGCATTTCTGCATCTCCCTGGCAGAAAAAACGCATGCAGATTGTGCATGCGTTTTTCCTGCAGAATACATGCGGATCCACATGCGGATTCACATGTGTTTCCGCATGCAGATTGACAAGCGCTTTCCAGGCGATAGCATCACTTGGAAAGTGCTTGACAACTAGGTCACACTGTATAAATCCATGCAAACAGCATGGATTTATATAGTGTGACCGTAAAACAATGCTTCAAATAAAGCTATACTCACCCCCGATGCCCCGGCGTGGCTGCAGCGCTGCTTCCTGGCTGGTTCCCGGCTGCCGGCATATCGCGAGACACAGCGGTGAAGGGCCTGCGGTCACATGACTGTGACATCACCGAAGGTCCTTCAGCGCTGCCGGCAAGCAGAGACAAGCCTTCGAAAAGGTGAGTATAAACTTTATTTTTTATTTTATTCTTTTTTTACAGGTACAATGGTACCCAGGTCTGGATGAGAGTCTCCTCTTCTCCAGAACTGGGTACCATCCGCACATAGAGACGCATAGAATCCGCTTGTACAAATGTACAGATGCGGATTCTATGCGTCTCAATGCAAGTCAATGGCGGCCATTCCGCTGCGCTTCCGCAAAATTAATGAACATGCTGCGGATTTTTGTACGCAGCATAAACGCTGCGGAAAAATCCGCAGCATGTGCATAGAACATGCGGAATCCCCTTGGGGACCATGGGGTGCGGATTACCATGCGTTTCACAAGCGTTTACGCTGCGGAAATTCCGCAGCATAAACGCTTGAAAAACGCTACGTGGGCACACAGCCTAATGCCCCTTCTGTGCCTGCACATAATAATGCCCCTTCTGTGCCTCCACATAATAATGCCCCCTTCTGTGCCTCCGTATAATAATGCCACCTTCTGTATCTCCGTATAATAATGCCCCTTCTGTGCCTCCGTATAATAATGCCCCTTCTGTGCCTCCATATAATAATGCCCCTTCTGTGCCTCCATATAATAATGCCCCTTCTGTGCCTCCGCATAATAATGCCCCTTCTGTGCCTCCGCATAATAATGCCCCTTGTGTGCCTCCGCATAATGCCCCTTCTGTGCCTCCGTATAATAATGCCCCTTCTGTTCCTCCGCATAATAATGCCCCTTCTGTGCCTCCGCATAATGCCCCTTCTGTGCCTCCGTATAATAATGCCCCTTCTGTGCCTCCGCATAATAATGCCCCTTCTGTGCCTCCGCATAATAATGCCCCTTCTGTGCCTCCGCATAATAATGCCCCTTCTGTGCCTCCGCATAATAATGCCCCTTCTGTGCCTCCGTATAATAATGCCCCCTTCTGTGCCTCTGTATAATAATGCCGCTTCTGTGCCTCTGTATAATAATGCCCCTTCTGTGCCTCCGTATAATAATGCCCCTTCTGTGCCTCCGTATAATAATGTCCCCTTCTGTGCCTCCGTATAATAATGTCCTCTTCTGTGCCTCCGTATAATAATGTCCCCTTCTGTGCCTCTGCATAATAATGCCCCTTCTGTGCCTCCGTATAATAATGTCCCCTTCTGTGCCTCCGTATAATAATGCCCCTTCTGTGCCTCCGTATAATAATGTCCCCTTTTGTGCCTCCGTATAATAATGTCCTCTTCTGTGCCTCCGTATAATAATGTCCCCTTCTGTGCCTCTGCATAATAATGCCCCTTCTGTGCCTCCGTATAATAATGCCCCTTCTGTGCCTCTGCATAATAATGCCCCTTCTGTGCCTCCGTATAATAATGTCCCCTTCTGTGCCTCCGTATAATAATGTCCTCTTCTGTGCCTCCGTATAATAATGTCCCCTTCTGTGCCTCCGTATAATAATGCCCCTTCTGTGCCTCCGTATAATAATGTCCCCTTCTGTGCCTCCGTATAATAATGCCCCTTCTGTGCCTCCGTATAATAATGCCACCTTCTGTGCCTCCGTATAATAATGTCCCCTTCTGTGCCTCCATATAATAATGCCCCTTCTGTGCCTCCATATAATAATGCCCCTTCTGTGCCTCCGTATAATAACGTCCCCTTCTGTGCCTCCGTATAATAATGCCCCTTCTGTGCCTCCATATAATAATGCCCCTTCTGTGCCTCCATATAATAATGTCCCCTTCTGTGCCTCCGTATAATAATGTCCCCTTCTGTGCCTCCGTATAATAATGCCCCTTCTGTGCCTCCGTATAATAATGTCCCCTTCTGTGCCTCCGTATAATAATGTCCTCTTCTGTGCCTCCGTATAATAATGTCCCCTTCTGTGCCTCCGCATAATAATGCCCCTTCTGTGCCTCCGTATAATAATGTCCCCTTCTGTGCCTCCGTATAATAATGCCCCTTCTGTGCCTCCGTATAATAATGTCCCATTTTGTGCCTCCGTATAATAATGTCCTCTTCTGTGCCTCCGTATAATAATGTCCCCTTCTGTGCCTCTGCATAATAATGCCCCTTCTGTGCCTCCGTATAATAATGCCCCTTCTGTGCCTCTGCATAATAATGCCCCTTCTGTGCCTCCGTATAATAATGTCCCCTTCTGTGCCTCCGTATAATAATGTCCTCTTCTGTGCCTCCGTATAATAATGTCCCCTTCTGTGCCTCTGCATAATAATGCCCCTTCTGTGCCTCCGTATAATAATGTCCCCTTCTGTGCCTCCGTATAATAATGCCCCTTCTGTGCCTCCGTATATTAATGTCCCCTTCTGTGCCTCCGTATAATAATGTCCCCTTCTGTGCCTCCGTATAATAATGCCCCTTCTGTGCCTCCGTATAATAATGTCCCCTTCTGTGCCTCCGTATAATAATGTCCCCTTCTGTGCCTCCGTATAATAATGTCCCCTTCTGTGCCTCCATATAATAATGCCCCTTCTGTGCCTCCGTATAATAATGCCCCTTCTGTGCCTCCGTATAATAATGTCCCCTTCTGTGCCTCCGTATAATAATGTCCCCTTCTGTGCCTCCGTATAGTAATGTCCCCTTCTGTGCCTCCGTATAATAATGTCCCCTTCTGTGCCTCCGTATAATAATGCCCCTTCTGTGCCTCCGTATAATAATGTCCCCTTCTGTGCCTCCGTATAATAATGTCCCCTTCTGTGCCTCCATATAATAATGCCCCTTCTGTGCCTCCGTATAATAATGCCCCTTCTGTGCCTCCGTATAATAATGTCCCCTTCTGTGCCTCCGTATAATAATGCCACCTTCTGTGCCTCCGTATAATAATGTCCCCTTCTGTGCCTCCATATAATAATGCCCCTTCTGTGCCTCCGTATAATAATGCCCCTTCTGTGCCTCCGTATAATAATGTCCCCTTCTGTGCCTCCGTATAATAATGTCCCCTTCTGTGCCTCCGTATAATAATGCCACCTTCTGTGCCTCCGTATAATAATGTCCCCTTCTGTGCCTCCATATAATAATGTCCCCTTCTGTGCCTCTGTATAATAATGCCCCTTCTGTGCCTCCATATAATACAAATAACCACTTCTGTGCCTCCATATACTTAAGAACCAAACTGTTGAAAAATTTCAACAATCTCAAGGTTACAAGTCCATGTGTACATGCTGGTCTTTGAATTGTAAATTCAGGGAGGTCTTTGAATCTTCTCTCTGTTGCTGTATTCCTGAGTAATTAGCATTTCAATTCATATGTATGTGCTAGGCACTCTAGAGGTGACCCAGCAGTTTAGGCGCCTCTGCCTCCAGAGCTGCTTTCCCCGCCCAGCACCAGCCTCTTTAGCTTGAGTGACAGCTGACTGCTGATATTCTTGCCCGCTGCCTGACGTCACAGATTCTGCAGATACGTCTTATAATCCAGTGTACAGTGTATGGCTCAGTCAGCGTTTTGCAGAGCTGGAAAATAAAGCAATCAATCTGAAGTCGGGGGCTAATAAGTAGCACTTTTAGCTAAGCTGCAGTATCAGGCACAGTTCTGCTGATTGATGAGGACGTCCCATCACTGACCACACACTGATAGCCAAAGGTTGAGTAGACCCTATCCAGCTTTGCAGGGACAAGTGAGAAGCAATAGCTGAGGACCACCATATCTGTGACATACAATTATTAGGGTTCAGCCCAGCAGAGAGAGAATAACGACTCTCGACCCCTTGACTAAACACAGATCCCAAAAATCACCGCACTATTAGATAAAGCCGATATACATGCTGTAGCGCATGGATCTATACGTGGACAAATGTAAATATATTTCTAAGGTGCAATTAAGTGTAAAAGAAAATAATATATTTTAGTCATACATCTGAAATTTCAAGAGAAATCAATCATTCTATGAAGAGCTACATATTGACGGATATTCTGTGATACTATAAAAAATAAACGATACTAAATAAGTATGAAGAATGCATCATAACCATACAGCAAATAATACAATATCACTTGTATTGCAAGAGACACAGCGGATTCATGGCACAGTTTGCTGGAAGAGACAAAATCCGAGAATTATACAAAAATATCTCCGACTGTAATGTACAGGGACGATACAAAGGAACGAAACTGGGTCTGAGCCTTCCCAGCTGGACAGCACGGGTGGCCTGAAGCCGGCGATGCACCGAGTGCTTCTGAACACCGAGACGCACATTACACTATTCTTTTTTGGATCTCTGAAAAGAGACCAAGTTTCCCACACTCCTGCTGAGACTCTCTTTTTAATAAAGGCATATGGGTATCACAAGAGATTCCTTGCTATATGAAAAACATCCCAGTCCTGTATGCTGATGGGATGCTTGACAAGAATATGTCATATGCTATCACAATTACATAAGACACTGAGAGAGACAGGCGGCCGGGCGCTCAGAAGGAAATATGCAAAAATGTGCAGCGCAAGTAGTAAAGGGGCACAGCTTGTACGGCCACGTCTTGTACCGTCCTACATGAAATGCATACAATTAAGTGTGAACATTTAGGGCAGGTTTCTGTTTAGTTGGTCATAAATGTATTTTCTACACAGATGTAACCATTTTCTACATGACTTTCTGCAGAGCTTTCTCATTTAGTATTGTGAGTGTGCAGAGAATATTTGCCCCTAATGCAGAGTGATGCAGTCAGGGGTGCAGCACGATGCCGTTCTGTAAGGCTGTGTGCCCACTATGCGTTTTTTAAGCGTTTCCACAGCGGCAATTCCGCTGCAGAAACGCTTAAAAAATGCATGTTAAGATGTCTGCCATGTTCCCCAATGATAATCCGCATGTGCTGTGCACATGCTGCGGAAATTTCCGCTGTGGATTATCATTGCGGAAAAATCCGCAGCACTACCAATTATTTTTGTGTAATCGCGGAGTTTTTTTCAGCCATTGACTTGCATAGAAACGCTTAATATCCGCATGACTACATGTGCACATGCGGATATTAAGCAATTCCATGTGCGGATGGTACCCGGGTCTGGAGAAGAGGAGACTCTCCTCCGGACCCGGGTACCATAGTACCTATAAAGAAAAAAAAAGAATTAAAATAAAAAATAAACATTATACTTACCTTACCTTCTGATGGCCCCCGGTCTCCTCCGGTGTGTCCGGTGTGTTGGGTGGCTCACGGTGGTGTAAAAGGACCTGCCATGACGTCATTTAGTCATATGACGGGTCACGCGATCGCTGACGTCGGCGGTCACGTGACCTGTCACATGACTTAGTGACGTCATGGAAGGTCCTTTTAGACCACCGTGAGCCACCCAACACACCGGACACACCGGAGGAGACCGGGGGCCATCGGAAGGTGAGTATAATATTTATTTTTTACCATTCTTTTACTATAACTTGGTCACACTATATAAATCCATGCCGGTTGCATGGATTTATATAGTGTGACCAAGTTGACAAGCACTTTCCAAGTGATGCTAAAATCGCTTGGAAAAGCGCTTGACAACCCGCATGCGGAAATGCATGTGAAGAACGCTTCACATACGCATGTCTCTGGCAGGAAAACGCATGTACAATCTGCATGTACAATCCGCATGTACAATCCGCATGATTTTTTTCTGCCAGGGAGATACAGAAACGCTCAGGAAAAATCCGGAGCATTTCTGCATCATGGGCACATAGCCTAAGACCCCAATCTCTGGAACACAGACATCATAGGCACAGCTTTATGAGACCCCCAGTTCAGTTTTCTGCACTGTTCATAGATATGTATGCAGGGCTTGGAAGATACCTGTAAGTGCCCTCTAGTGGCAAGGAATGGAAAGCTGCGCTAAAACAGGGAGTGGTCAGTTCTGATGGCGCATTATGTGGCTGGCATTATAAAGGGGAGCACTGCATTGCTGGCATTGTTATGGGGGAACCGTTTGGCTTGCACTGGTAAAGGGGGTGCTGTTGGACCATAAGTATCCTATTATAAAGGGATATTTGGGTAAAAGTCATCTCCTATCCAAGTGACCGAATGGTGCAGCAGCTGAGCTTGTGGACCACAATGCTCAATCCTAACAGGGATAACAGTGCCCCATTCAGGTCTAGCAGTCAGACCTCCCCTTCCCCAATCTAGACATTATCTACCACCCTGTGGATAGAAGGTAATTACTACCTACTGGAATACCCTTGTAGCAATTCAAAGAAGCAATTCAGCCAAAACAGTGATATCTTATATTTATTGCAGAGTGGTATCTTCTCTTCTGCCCAGTGTCATCTCCACTCTCTCCCCAAGGCCATGCACTAAACGCAGCACATCACAATGCAAATGACTATGTATATAATGATTTATTTATGTAGACAGAATACCTCAATGTTTGATAGGTGGGGGTTATTTTTTTTTGACTCCCACCTACCAGAAGATTGGCAGTTCCCTGCCCCCTTGTAGGTCTTTCCGTAGAAGAGCACACAAGGTGGCTGTACAAGCACCCAGCTGTGGTACGGGATATGGAAACATCTTACTAAATCGAGAGACATAGCCGCATCTCCATCTATGGCAGGGGTGGGGAATCTCCGGCCTGAAAGCCGCATCTCTATCTATGGTAGGGGTGGGGAACCTCTGGCCCATGAGCCACATCTCCATCTATGGTAGGGATGGGGAACCTCTGGCCCATGAGCCACATCTCCATCTATGGAAGGGGTAGGGAACCTCCGGCCCACGAGCCAGGGTAGGGAACCTCCGGCCCACGATTCAGGGTAGGGAACCTCCAGCCCACAATCCAGGGTAGGGAACCTCCGGCCCACGATCCAGGGTAGGGAACCTCCGGCCCATGAGCCGCATCTCCATCTATGGCAGGGATGGGGAAACTCTGGCTCGCAAATCGTATCTCCATCTAAGGCAGGGGTGGGGAACCTCCGGCCCGCAAGTCGCATCTCCATCTATGGCGGGGTGTGGAACCTCCGGCCCACAAGTCACATCTCCATCTATGGCAGGGGTGGTGAACCTCCGGTCCGTGAGCCGCATCTCCATCTATGGCAGGGGTGGGGAACCTCTGGCCTGCGAGCCGCATCTCCATCTATGGCAGGGGTGGAGAACCTCAGGCCCGCGAGCCGCATCTCCATCTATGGCAGGGGTGGGGAACCTCCAGCCCACGAGCCGCATCTTCATCTATGGCAGGGGTGGTGAACCTCCGGCCCACTAGCCGCATCTCCACCTATGGAAGGTGGGGAACCTACGGCCCACGAGCTGCATCTCCATCTATGGAAGGGGTGGGGAACATCCGGCCCGCATCTCTATCTATGGCAGGGGTGGACAGGCAATCCCTACATGTGTCACAGCTGTGTAACACCCACGACACATGCAGCCACGGTGGCTGAAACTGAAATGCCGAGCATGCCGAAACTACTCGGCGAGTACCCGAGCGTTCTCGTTTAAAGGGTTAAATGAGCACGCTCACTCATCACTAATACACACTGTACAATGGTACAGAAGTCTTATATAATGTCTATTAAAGGGAATCTGTCAGGTGATTTTTGTGTAGTATACTAATACCTTGATTACAAGGGCTTGGGCAGCCCTCTCAGGATATGTAACGTTTATTTCTGTTTGTGACCCCAATGTGTTGCTGTAAGCCCCGGACAAATTTATTGTCGCGTGTTGGCAAGTCAAGCATATGTAAATGGAAAATAAATATTCAACCCTTCCCCCGGCCATAATATCGCCCTACCCTCTGCACTGATATCACCTATTCAGACAGACTGCCGTATGCCCAAGTATGCATCGCAATCCTCAAACTGGCCGGCTGCTCTCTTGACCTGAGTGTGATAGCTGCATTGAAATACATGGTGTCACACTCATGTCAGAAGAGCAGACGGTCAGTCAGAGCATTGTGATGCAATCCTCGGGCATACGGCAGTCTGACTGCATTCAATCAGTGACATCAGCCGGGAGGGGTGGCAGGGATTTTGGGCGGGGGAAGGGGTGAATATTCATTTGACATTTTCACCCCTACCCCCACCCATAATCCCGGCCACCCCTCTGCGCCAGCATCATTGATTCAGGTCAGACTGCCGTATGCCCAAGGATCGCATTGCAATCCTCGGACTGGCTGCCTGCTCTTCTGACATGAGCGTGACAGCATGCATTGCTATGCAGCTGTCACTCTCGGGTCAGGAGAGCTGATGGCCAGTCTGAGGATTGCAATGCGATCGTCGGGCATACAGCAGAATCAGTGACGCTGGCGCAGAGGGGTAGTCAGGATTATGGGCGGGGGAAGGGGTGAATAATAATTTGCCATTTACGTATGATGGCTTGCCGGCGCGCGACTATACAGTAAATTTGTCCAGGGCTTACAACAACACAACGGGGCCACATACAGAAATAAAAGTTACATATCCTGAAAGGGCAGCCCTATTTCAGGATACGATTAGTATACTACACAAAAATCACCTGACAAATTCCCTTTAATAGAACTATTATAACATATAACAAAAAATTTCTTCCTGAGTCCTGAACAATCTGACTAAATAGTAGAATTAATAGTCCTAGCAGTATTGCCTTTGCTTGGATACCAACCAACCATCATAACGGTACGTCCTCAATGAGAATCTCCCCCATTATACAGCGATACATCCTCTTCCTTAAAGAAGCACTCTCATCTATATTTTTTATTAAGTGTGGGTACATATGCAGGTAATGTAGTGTGAGTGTATTAATATACTCACCTACCGCTGCTCCCTACAGTGTCCAGCGGCGTTCTGCTCCTCTTCTCAGTGATGTCACCGCTCTGCAGACTCTCCAGGTGACCCGGAAGTGGCTTTTACAGTGCAAATCTATGGAGCATCAGAACAAGGCTCCATTACATTGTAAAGGAGAATTCCAGCTCACAGATAGAGCACAGAGTGAGCTAGTCGCAATGCGATGGTGCACGGAGAAGCGGAGCAGAACAGTGCTGGACACCAGAGAGAGCAGTGGTAGTTGAGTATACAGTGCTGCTCACCATTATTGGCCACCTTCATTTTTTTCATAGACTGTACAATATCTTCAGAAATAAGTGGAAATGTACCAAAGTTATATCTTCAGGATTGTTTAATTAGTGGTCCAAAGTAACACAATAATAATACATTGTTTTTCAACTTCCATGTTGCAATTTCAAAGAAGAAACAGAATTAACAGCATGTGCAGCAATAAAGGCACCCCTAACTAATACTTGCTTGCACACCCTTTGGCATTGAGGACAGCCTCCAAATATTTCTTGTAGCCATCTATAAGCTTCTTGCAATTCTCAGCTGGAATTTTCTCCCACTCTTCCTTTGCAGTTTGTTCAAGCTCTTGAATGTTTGCAGGGTTCTTTTTCCCAATGGCAGATTTCAGCTCACCTCAAAGATTTTCAATGGGATTGAGGTCAGGACTTATTGCTGGCCATTTTAAAACAGTCAATTTTTTTCTTTTTTCAACCATTCCTGTGTTTTGGGTCATTGTCTTGCTGGAGGACCCATGATCTTCGACTCAAACCAAGTAGGACATTTCACTCTAAAATCTCTTGATAATTCTCTGATTTCATGATTCCTGTGATATGGTAAAGGCCTCCAGTACCAGACGCAGCAAAGAAATCCCACAGCATTATGGATCCTCCATCATGTTTAACTGTTGGTAAGGTGTTCTTTTCCCTCTAAGCTTCATTGTGCCGTCTGTAAACAAACTGTTGCTTTGCATTGCCAAAAAGCTCTATTTTTGTTTCATTTGTCTACAGAACATTTTCCCAGAAGGATTGTGGTTTGTCAAGATACTCTTTGGCAAAGATCAGTCATTACTTTTTATGTCTTTTCTTCAGCAATGGTTTCTTCCTTGACCTTCGCCCATAAAGCTCTGCTTGGGTTAGTTTGCAGCGTATAGAACTTTTTGAAACCATGATCCCAGACTGTTCCGGGTTGGCCTTCAGATCTTTGGCGTAGTGTTTTTTCCACCATTTGCACCAACCTTCGAAGATATCTCTTGTCAATTTTCCCCTTTCCCCCACGTCCAGGAGGTTCTTGACGGTTTCATGCTTGGCAAACTTCTTAATAACATTGCGCACTGTTGAAACTGGGATACCAAGGTCTTTGGAGATGGCCTTATACCCTTTGGAAGTCTTGTGTTTGCTGATAATAGCAGTTCTGATGTCCTCAGACAGCTCCTTTGTCTTCATTATTGTGACAAAGGAGCAGGGCCTAACATGATTTGGCTTTTTAAAACACTGAAGTTATCATTCATTGGCTAATTCATGTCAAATGGGCACCAACATTTAACCACAGGTGAATCTCTTTTGTGATTTATCACAAGCAAGTCAAAATAGGTTTCCATACAAAATTAATGTAAAGGGTGCCAATACCAGTGTCACAGCAAGCTTTAGGTTTTTCTATTTTTCCCTCCCATTCTTTTTTGTTTTAAATTATTGTTTATTTGCTCTTTTGTATTTAACATGAGTGCTCTGCACAAAAAACTGTTGCACTTGATTGATTTTTTTCAGGAGATATTCCACATTATGTACTTAAAGAAGATGTTCAGTACTTTATTCCCCCGCCCCCCCAATGTATCCCCCCGGGGCCCCTAAGACTTATTGTAAATACCTTACGTTGTTACTGCCTGTGAGCGGCGCTACCCTTGGCTCACAGGCATCACGTGAATCCGTGCTGACGTCACGACAAGTGAGGCGTGACTCTGCGCTGGGGTCCCCGCGGTGGCTGCTGGGTTGTGGGTGGGGTTACCCCCTGCGTCACCCAGCATCCACCGCGCGCTTTCCCAATGAATGGGGAGAGGCAGAGCGCGTGGTGGATGCCGGATGTGACGCGGGGGGTAACCCTGCCCACAGACTTGCATCCACCGTGGATCCAGGAAGACGGAGACCCCCGGCTGAAGCCTGGACTTGTCGTGACATCAGCGGATGTCAGAGCCGGCTGCAGCCGGGGGTCACGTGATGCCTATGAGCGACCAGTGATAGCGCCGCTCACAGGCATTATCAGCAACAGAAGGTATTTACAATAAGTCTTAGGGGCCCCGGGGGATACATGGGGGGGGGGAATATAAAGTAGTGGACAACCCCTTTAAACTTCATGGGTGCCAATAACAATGAGCAGGACTGTATTAATACCCGCACACTACTATACATTACATACATATACAATAATAATTATTTTATTTCTACAGCACCAACATATTCCGCAGCACTTTACCATTAATCGGGGACATGTACAGTAAAGACAATAAAGACATCACAAAGTAACACATAGTGCAACAGTTACAGGAGGAGTGAGGGCCGTGCTCGCAAGCTTACACTCTATAAGAAATAGGGGGACACAATAGGTAGAATGTTCTGTTATATACCAGCCATCATTATAATAAATAAGGGTTCTCACATAAAGCTGCATGATCCGTCATCAGCCGGGATCTGTCCGAGTGCAGTTACCCTGTGCTATTGGTGCACGGAAGATGTGGAGACAGATGAATAGGAGGGAGCAGATTATCAGTAACATTTAGAGAGAGAGAACAGGAGAGAGTTATATAAACACAATTAATAAAAAAATATAAATTGTAGGTCTTTTTAATGTCATACTACTGTGCAATCAGGGAGAGTTGCTGGGGAGATGCTGTGTATAAACCCTGGTGGTAGCGGTAATGGCGAATTTTCCCCTAGCCATTATAAAACAAATAGCAATAACTATTAGATACATACTGGGGAAATTATCAATACAGTATGATAAATGGACATCACACACAGGCGGACATTGTGGCTCCTGGAGAGGTCACGGTGATGCCTTTTGCTGGACAGTCACTGTGCGCTGTAGCACAGTCACTGTGCGCGATGAATCTCACAGACAGCTGCACTCCAATATTTGCACACTATGGGCAAATTCCACAGCAGACACACATGCGCACAGACAACGTAGGATGGAGTGTGGGGTGCTGGCGCGCTGCCTGCTTACAGTCTCTGGGGAAAATCCACTTTAAAACCTTGGAAGTCTTTAAAATTCATTTAGCCAGCAGGTCTGTGGAGCATTTTATATACAGAGCATACACGGGAGGGGGATTCTCTCCCAGCCCAGGTCACAGACAAAGCCACCTGACGCTCTATTCTTCCCCCCGGTAGTGGGAATGGGGGCTCCTGTGATCAATAAAAAAACATCTTGTGAATCTCATTGTCATCTGGAATTATAGAACCTTTTATAAAATGTGAGAAAGAAGGTAAAAAAAAGGAGGTGAGAATAGTGAACAGAGTAAAAAAAAAAGCAGCACACGAGTCAGTGACGAATTAAAGGGGTTTTCCAGTATTTTAAGAAAGTCATCTGCTCCGATGGTCCCTGCATCTCTGATTAATTTCTGCAGTGATGATGTGCTGTCTGTGTCCATGTGGCAGTCACTGTCCTCATTAGTGACGCTGGCATTTATGGAGGTGGCAGCACTCACCTGCACATGGATGGCACGTCATCACTGCAGGAAGAGAGCGCACACCAGCGGCAGTGCTGGAGCCGGCAGGGAATAAAATGAGAGAGTATAGGTTATTTTTTTATTTTACACCATTTCCTTCTCAATTGATTTTCTTGAAACACTGGAAAACCCCTTTAAACTACAGTTAAAGCAGCTGTAGAATGAACAGAAACAAATCTATGGAGAACGTAGGACTGATGGAGCTGGGGAAGTACAGGGAGCACATAACTGTGCAGGACCGAGGGAGAAGAAACAGGCAGCAGACGTGCACTACACAAGATAGCAGAGGCGGGCATGACATTGGTGCAAGCTGTGCAGCCGCACAGGGGCCCAGGAGGTAAGGGGGCCCACATCTACCTCCAAAGCACAACAGGTGGAACTGTGCATTATGATGAGCTATTGGGCTGCAAAGGTACTGTACATAGACCGTATATTGTTCCCGCATAGGGGCCTTCTTCTGTCTGTGTCAGCTCGTGCAAGATAGACCCCTCTTCTGTCTGTGCCAGCTACCGCAAGATAGACCCCTCTTCTGTCTGTGTCCGCTTCTGCAAGATAGACCCCTCTTCTGTCTGAGCCAGCTCCTGCAAGATAGACTCCTCTTCTGTCTGAGCCAGCTCCTGCAAGATAGACTCCTCTTCTGTCTGTGCCAGCTCCTGCAAGATAGACTCCTCTCCTGTCTGTGCCAGCTACTGCAAGATAGACTCCTCTTCTATCTGTGCCAGCTACCGCAAGATAGACACCTCTTCTATCTGTGCCAGCTACTGCAAGATAGACACCTCTTCTGTCTGTGCCAGCTCCAGCAAGATAGACACCTCTTCTATCTGTGCCAGCTACTGCAAGATAGACACCTCTTCTGTCTGTGCCAGCTCCAGCAAGATAGACACCTCTACTGTCTGTGCCAGCTCCAGCAAGATAGACCCCTCTTCTGTCTGTGTCTGCTCCTGTAAGATAGACTCCTCTTCTGTCAAGATGGCCACAGACATTCAGAGTAAAGGAAGACTAGAGAAACCCTGTAACAAGTCAGTAAATGTACAGTAAGGGCTTGTTTACACAGAGTGACCGCCGGCACAATGGCATCACCAATCGGTAAAATGTAACTGATCAGCAGCCGTTTGTTTACACAGGCAGAGCAAAGTAAATCATGACACTGAAAGTACGGCTTGTTCATGGGGTGATTGGCAGCTGTCTACATGGCAAGGTAACCATAAGATGGGAGCTTTTAATAACACTCATTCAGTGCAATTGCCCCTTAAAGGATCCCTCCCATTTATTTTTTTTGTGTATATAGTGTAGTGTCAGTGTGTTAATATACTCCCCTACCGCCAGTCTCTCCGGGATCCAGCACTCTCCCTTTCCTCTTCTCAGTGACGTCACCGCTCTGCAGACTCTCTGGGTCACACTGCGTTCTGCGTGAACTGGAAGTGGCTTTTCCAGTGTAAGTCTATGGAGCGTCAGAACAAGGCCCCCTGGGCGTACATTATAAAAGAGACTTTAGGCTCACTCGTAGAGCATAGAGTGACCCTCACAGTCTGCTGAGCGGTGACGTCACTAAGAGGAGCAGAACGGCGCTGGATACCACAGAAGACGGCCGTGGATTAGTATATTAACACACACACAATACACTACACAGACATAATCACATACTTCGTGAAAATAATCCTTCATGGGGGGGATCCTTTAAGAGAAGGAGAAATCGGCACAAACATCAATAGATAAATGTAAACTACCATTTAGAAGTGAATATCTGGAAAACAATTAGGTTTTAGGCTGGAGTTCCCATGGCAGGCAGACCATTTCATTTAAAAACGTAGTTATATGTTAATGAGATACATGGGTCACCACCACAATCGTTTCCACTTCACGTCAATTCTAGCCAGGATAATTATGACAATAGACATTTGACCTAGATATGGCACTCATACCAGACACAGTATTAATCTAGGGCTGAATGAGGCAGGCGGCACCAACAAGCCATCAACATGTTCCTATGTGCGCCCTTCCTATCCACAGCTTCAGTTATGGCACAGAGTGAATAAGGGTAGCAGGACCCAAAAGCCATATACGGCCAGCAGATGGCGATACAGAGCTCTGCAATCCCCGGCACTTATGGAGCACAGTATATAATACAAGACTAGACACAACATTCCGGAACACAAAGGAGCAGAAGACAATGCAAACTTCTATTTTGGTGCATCTAAAATGACTTATTCAAGCAGCGCTACTTCATTTATCCAAATCCATTAACCTTAATGTTATAGAAGACTGCACAGAATATATTACGTAAAATTGAAAAAAAATACTGTTCATACCGCCAAAGCTTCAATGCCCCCACTGTGGTAGTCCCCACCAGCATCTGTGCACTTCTTGGCACTCATGACACGCTTTGTATGTATGGGACTGCAGCAGCCAATCACTTTGGTAATGCTTGCTGGCATGAGACTGCGGAGGCCAGTGATTGGCTGCAGCGGTCATGTGCATGAACAGTACATCTATCATTGAAGGAGCAGTAAGCAAAAGCAAGCAGGAACTTCTAAAACTGAAGTACTAGAGACACAAGGGATTATTCAGGATACTATCATTATTTTTGTCTTATTTTATCAACTTCCCTGTCCCTATCCAATCATTGTTAGAGCGCGAAAAAACACTTAAAGGCAGAACAGGTATAAAAATCTAATAAGGGCTCATTCAGACGTCTGCAAACTGGTTCGAGATGGGACAGCAAAGCACGGACTGGTCGCGGCTCTCCAGACCCCAGCGGGACAGCTTCATAGAAATACATGAAAAAGTCACACCCGGGTCGGGAGAGCCGAGGCCAGTCTGATCTAGGACCAATGTGCACAGACGTCTGAATGAGCCTTAAATAAGTAAAAAAAAAACATTCAGAATATCAGAAAGGAAAAAACAGATGCCAATCAATAAAGGAACAGAACAGTCATAATTATACCATGTACTAATAAGAGATCGATTAGCAGAAAGATAGTAAGATACCAAGCTAGCCTGTGATGCTGCTCAGTCTGGTACAGGAAGACAGCAGACAGTTTGTACTTGGCCAGTGAATGTCAAATGTGTGAAAACGGCCTAAATCTGCTGTAAAAAGGTGAGGAGTGAATATAGTAATAGAAGTAAACATCGAATAATGAATAATACCATTATAAAAAGTAGATAATTCTGATTAGTGAACATAATAATGGAAGGTAGGTATGATAAATAGGTTCTAAATGAAAATATTAATGGTAGGTAGCGTTATACTAAATATCATAGTGGAAAGTAGAGGATGAGTGAACATAACATAGAAGGTAGGTATAGTGAACGTAATAATGCTAATTAGATAATAATATAGCCTTACATCTATTATTACATTCACTCATTACCTACCTAATAGATGGTAAGCAGGTAAGGAGTGCGCATAATAATGATGCTTGTGATAAGTAAATATTATAATGGATGGTATATGGTGAATGCACAAAATAATGGTAGGGAGGTGAGAAGTGAATAATATATAGCGTGGTATAGGATGAATGTACAATATAATAGTAGGTTATAAGTGAATAATAAGCCGGCACCAGAGCATTCTTATAAGTGCTGGTCCATGTTGGTAGAATGGTATAAGATGACCACATAATAATGGAAGGTAGGCAATAAGTGAATAATATATAGGATGGTATATACACATAGTAACGGAAGGTAGGTTGTCATAGAAAATAGTAAGATCCCTAAAGCCACTGTAGTGAAGGGGCATTCACCCTCCATCCTCCCTCCTCCTCTCTGGCACAGAATTGCAGTATGAGACAAGAGATAGCAATCTAATCTGCCTTTATGTAAAATGGCACAGTGGACATAGGGAAGTGACAAGTCTAATTAAAAGTTCTTTTGAAGTTCAGGTGACTATAAAAGGATGTCTTTTGTGAGGAAGACTGAGATTTAGAATGGATAGGTAACTGGACAGGAAAGGTCTTTTCAGAAGGCTGGATAACAATAGGGACATGTGTTTACACATAGATAGAGAGGTGGAAGAGCCTATTGTCCCCAGAAAATACATTGTTCCCTTCCGGGGAAATGTTATACATTTACACCAGACTTTATGTCTCCGAAGGAAAGTTATGAATATGGGAGTCTGTATAGATCCGATAGTGATGGGACATACATTTTCAGCTTCAGGGCTAATAGGGGAAGAATATGCATATTTTTTCGTAACTGTGTGACACCTGCCTATAAGCCCCAAATCCATAGTTGCTAAATAGCTGCCAACAGCCATGTTATGTTTGCTCTCTGGGGAAAGGTAAAATCCTGATGAAAAATATGGTGGCGGTCTCAGACTTCTGCAGTCATTAGGAGGCAAGATAACTCATAAGTTGTGAATTTCATAAAATCCTGAAGTGCCGAGAACATCCCACAACCCGGCTCTCGTGAGGTCATCAAGGGAGGGGTAATTCGGTGTAACTTAGCTGCAGATAAAAGGTCAAGCCAAATTATGATCTGTGTTCCTGTAGAGAGATACACATCGGTGTTTGCATGAATCCCGTTCACTGAATGTCTCCAATTGAAGTGCTCTCCTTCCTTCCTTCAGCCTGTATATAAAAAAAAAAACACTGGTGGTGGCAGCTAATAATCTTTTTTGGGTTATTGTGGAATTCGCAGTGACCGTATCGGATGTATATACAGTTGAAACCAGAAGTTTACATACACTATATAAAATGACCATACAGGTTGGGAATACATCTCAATGCGTTTCTGGCAAAAAACCCTTATTCACGGAGATACCGATTAAAAGGAGAGATAGTAGAGATACAGAAAATATAAAATGGTCTGAAAAAACTAAATTTCTGTCATGTGATGTGGTAAATCTGTTTTCATCTATTCCACATAATCTAGCATTAACTGCTGTGTTACACCATTTACAAAAATATAGCGGCTATACGGACGAAACAAAGGAAATGATTATCCTCAGTATTGAATATCTCCTTGAGCATCATTTTTTTTATGTTCAATGAAGAATATTATTTCCAAATCAAAGGTTGCCCAATGGGCTCATGTTTCTCCCCATCTTTAGCCGTACTTTTTGTATTATGGTGGGAAGAGAGCACTATTTTCACAGACAAAAATCCTTTTAAAAATGACATTGAACTATATGTTAGATATTTGGACGATGTTTTACTAATATGGGTAGGAGAAGTGGAAAAAATCCCATATTTTATATCCTATATCAATGCTAATGATGTAAATTTAAAATTTACTTATAATGAACCGCAGGATAAAATCAGCTTTTTGGATTTGTATCTCATGGGGGATGTAAAACAACAAAAGGTTAGATATCACAACTATAGAAAACCTATTAGTGGGAACACTACACTTAGAGCAGACAGCTGCCACCCGCCCATACTGTGAATTCAATCCCCTATGGTGAATTAAATACAGTAGAATTTATAGAAATAGCTCTGATATCACACTATTCAATGAACAAGCAAAGTTAGCAACATCTAGATTAATGGAAAGGGGGTATAAGAAAAAACATATTGATTCAGCAATGAAAGAAGTTCTTGTAAGAAATACTCATTTAAACAACAGAGATGATGGTATTAATAACAACAAGAAACCAATAATAATAAAATCTAATATGGACTAAAAACGATCTTCAGTACCCCATATAGTTGCCAATTTCAGGAAATAAAAAATATTATAAACAGATATGTCCCTGTATTATTCCAAGATCGGGACTTAAATAAAATCCTGAAAAATGGATTAGTATGTGTGCCGAGAAAAGGGAGATCAATAGGTGCTACTCTTTCCCCAAGTCTATACATGCCACAAAAAAGTGATAAAAAAAACCTGGCTAAGTGGTAAAGGTTTTTTTAAATGTGCATGTTCCAAATGTACGATGTGTCAGTATACATTGCAAACTCAGAAAATTGATGCAGCCAATGATATTAAAATATATATTAATTGCAATACAAATTATGTTGTGTATTGCATATTTTGCAAAGAATGTAAAATAAAATACATTGGCTGCACAATACGTAAATTAAAGAAATGGATGGCAGAACATGTTACCACATTCAGGAGCATGCAAGCATTTTGTAGAGAGACATAAAGGGGAATTAAACAATTTTTAATTCTATGGCCTAGAAAAAGTAGATATTCCTATTAGAGGAGGGGATTGAAGGAAAAAACTCCTCCTAAGAGAATTATTTTGGATCATTAAACTTGATACAAAATACCCCAACGGTATGAACCATAGGAATGATACTCTTTACCTATATTACATTTTAGGCATTTGAATGCAGTTTTTTTTTCTCCTTCTGGTTTTCCTTGTGATTTAGCCTTGTGATTATGCTAATTATTCTCTAATGTGATTGATTGCTTACATATGTGTTTATCGATTAACGGTTGGTTACCATTTGTTTTTATACCATGTATCATAAAGAATCTGTATCTCAGTGAATAAGGGCTTTTTGCCAGAAACGCGTTGAGATGTATCCCCAACCTGTATGATCTTTTAAATTATTTTGTAATAAATTAAGGATTTTAATTATTTTTAGGACTCACCAAAATTATTTTCTTATGTGAAGCCGTAAGTCACGGCTACTGGTTGGAGACCCACAACATTGTAAGATGGACTGAGTCATATAAATAGGACACGGTGAGGCTGCTTTTTTGTTTATTTACCTATATAAAAAGACATATGCATGTTTTTCTCAATATCTGACATGGAAGCAGAATAAACCTTTCCAGTTTTAGGTCAATTAGGATTGCCATAATTTTTAATATTTGCCAAATGCCAGAATAATGAGAGAGAGAGAATGTTTTAAGGCATTTTTATTACTTAGTGCAAAGTCAAAAGTTTACATACACTAAGGCTATGTTCACACACGTTGTGTTTTTTTCTGCAGCTAAATCTGCTGACAACTTTTCTCTGGCAGGAAAAGAGCAGCGTTTTTTTTCACTGTCCTTCTGTCTCTATTTATACATGTACATAAAGTTCTGTGAAAAAAAAGAACCCCATTCTATTTTGCCATCAAAAATGCAGATGCGTTTTTGCAGCATTTTTTTCACCACCCATTACTTCCTATGGGTGAAAAAACACTGCAAAAATGCTAAAAGAAGTGACATGCTCTATTATCCAAAAACACAAGGCAGAAAATATGCAGCAAACAAAAAGCAACATGTATCAACAGAGAATTCTGGTTTCTTATAGCCTTTGCTGGTACTGCTAAACGCAGCTGAAAATTTGCATAAAAATCTGCTACAAAATACTCAGCTAAACGCAACGTGTGAGAACACAGCCTAAGATTACTACGCCTTTAAACAATTCTGGACTGCCCATATGATGATGTCATGTGTTTGGAAGCTTCTGTTTTTTTGGCAACATCTGAGTTAATTAGAGAAACACCTTGTCTAGCATCATGGGAAAGTCTAAAGAAATCAGCCAACATATCAGGAAGAGAATTGTGGACTTGCACAAGTCTGGTTCATCCTTGGGTACAATTTCAAGATACCTGAAGGTGTCTCGTTCATCTGTACAAACAATTATACGCAAGTACAAACAATATATTCATATATTCCATGTGTTGGATTGGAGGTGTATATACCATACACTCACTGTTAGTTTTCCAATAACCGGTCTATTAGTGGAAACAGCCTGCGGCCTCCTGCGTTAATCGTCACTTAATCAAGTAATTGTCCGGACGATAGGGGGCAGCAGAGGGCTGTTCGGGACAAAAAGATATCAGCGGGTGGATCTGCATAACCTCCCGGGCTGTTGTGCGATTATCCTTGACAATTGGCGGCATCGGTGGGATTCTGGGTGATCTCCCAGGCTGTGATCTTTGACAATTGGTCGCAGCGGTGGGATCTGCGTGATCTCTCCGGTGTCATCCTTGACATAGGTGATAAGTGAATAATATATAGGATGGTATTTGAGGATCACATAATAATGGAAGGTAGGTGACAAGTGAATAATATAAAGGATGGTAGATACACATAATAAAGGAAGGTAGGTGATAAGGGAAAAGGGAAGCACAGTGGCTTAGTGGTTACCACTGCAGCCTTGCAGCGCTGGGCTCCTGGGTTCAAATCCCAACAAGGACAACATCTGCAAGGAGTTTGTATGTTCTCCCCGTGGTTTGCGTGGGTTTCCTCTGGGTTCTCTGGTTTCCTCCTACACTCCAAAGACATACTGATAGGGAATATAGATTGTGAGCCCCGATGGGGACAGTGCCGATATTGTCTGTGAAGCGCTATGGAATTAATGGCGGTATACAGTATAAGTGAGTAAAATAAATAAATATATAGGATGGTACATACACATAATAATGGAAGGTAAGTGATAAGTGAATAATACATAGGGTAGTATATGCACATAATAATGGTGAGTCGGAGATAAGTAAATAATATATAGGATGGTTGCAAAGGATGAGGGGGATGTAATGGCAGCTTACAATCATCCTGTAAGCATGTGTAGTTGTAACAAGACACCTGGCCAGCTTCAAACAAGGGATTCAATCCCCCACCAGCTAGCTAGATGTAAGCTCCTACAGGAAGACCCCCTGTGGATCCAAACCATGCGGACTGCTTTGTTCAGACAGATAGGAATTCCATATCGAGTTATGGAAATACTATACGTCCTAGCCATATTTCCGAGATTCCCAGACCGGACCGCACACCGTCTAGTGTCCCAATTCGTTCTGACCTCACAGGGTGGGGAGATACATAGAATAGCTAGTAGGAAACAGATAATACAGCTGTGTTTATTCTCCACGCGTCACAGGGGCCCGGCTGGATCCGATGACACCAGAACTGCCTCCCTAGGACCTACCATTAAGGAGTTATGACCCATCTGAAGTTTTGGAGTTATTCTCTGCCAGGGGCACGAGGAAGAGACTCAATTTCAGCCCAGAGGGCAGGAGCGGAGTTACCCATAAGAGATATAAGCTAGAGTAAGGCCATGTGGTCCACTTTGAACAGGGGAACTAACGTCAAGTAACGTGCTGCGAAGGACCGAGGAACCCGCTGGAAGCTCGGGCCACCATGAGGCCCACCGCACACATGATTAGCCGTCACCAGTAATTGACATGATTCATCTGCTTATATCTTTTGTCCTACCACTATTGTATTTGCATATCTGACATTATATATGTATAACCCTTGTGTATATAGTGCATTGTCTAGTGTGCCCTTAAGGTGATTAAATATATAATTTAACGTTGAGCTGTTCTTTTATCCCGATCCACGAATCCACATGTCTGTTCTCAGTTTAATTTCCCATGCTACCGGGGCTGGTTTCTGACCCGATATAACTCCAGTTAATGGACGGGGTTTATATCGAATAAGAAATGGTGGCGGCTCTACTGGGCTGATAACGTTCTGTTTCACTGGGGCTAATGAAGGAGGCCTCTCAGTCTGTCAGGGACGTGAGTGAGTGTGGTGCTACGTCAGTGACTGAGTGGGCCACTTCTTCTCACTCCCTTTACATTCCTGAGCCAGTGAGGACAGAGGGTGTCAGTATAAAACTGTACCAATCTGACCTTACGTGTCCCAGAGGGGTGCGGAACGTCACATTGGTGCAAAGTGCAGATCCGTATCACGTGATCTGTCTGACGTAATAGTGATGTCAGGCGGGTGGCAAGGCGCGAATCCTTCACAATAGTATATGCACATAATAATGGTGGGTAGGTGATAAGTAAATAATATATAGGATGGTATATACATATAATAATGGTGGGTAGGTGATAAGTGAATAATACACTGCTCAAAAAAATAAAGGGAATACTCAAATAACACATCCTAGATCTGAATGAATGAAATATTCTCATTGTATACTTTGTTCTGTACAAAGTTGAAAGTGCTGACAACAAAATCACACAAAAATCATCAATGAAAATCAAATTTATTAACCAATGGAGGCCTGGATTTGGAGTCACCCCCAAAATTAAAGTGGAAAAACACACTACAGGCTGATCCAACTTTGATGTAATGTCCTTAAAACAAGTCAAAATGAGGCTCAGTATTGTGTGTGCCCTCCACATGCCTGTATGACCTCCCTACAATGCCTGGGCATGCTCCAGATGAGGTTGCGGATGGTCTCCTGTGGGATCTCCTCCCAGACCTGGACTAAAGCATCCGCCAACTCCTGGACAGTCTGTGGTGCAACGTGACGTGGGTGGATGGAGCGAGACACGATGTCCCAGATGTGCTCAATTGGATTCAGGTCTGGGGAACGGGTAGGCCAGTCCATAGCTTCAATGCCTTCATCTTGCAGGAATTGCTGACACACTTCAGCCACATGAGGTCTGGCATTGTCCTGCATTAGGAGGAACCCAGGGCCAACCGCACCAGCATATGGTCTCACAAGGGGTCTGAGGATCTCAAATCGGTACCTAATGGCAGTCAGGCTACCTCTGGCGAGCACATGGAGGGCTGTGCGGCCCTCCAAAGAAATGCGACCCCACAACATTACTGACCCACTGCCAAACCGGTCATGCTGAAGGATGTTGCAGGCAGCAGATTGCTCTCCATGGCGTCTCCAGACTGTCACGTCTGTCACATGTGCTCAGTGTGAACCAGCTTTCATCTGTGAAGAGCACAGGGCCAATCCTGGTGTTCTGTGGCAAATGCCAAGCGTCCTGCACGGTGTTAGGCTGTGAGCACAACCCCCATCTATGGACGTCGGGCCCTCATACCATCCTCATGGAGTTGATTTCTAACAGTTTGTGCAGACACATGCACATTTGTGGCCTGCTGGAGGTTATTTTGCAGGGCTCTGGCAGTGCTCCCCCTGTTCTTCCTTGCACAAAGGCGGAGGTAGCGGTCCTGTTGCTGGGTTGTTGCCATCCTACGACCCCCTCCATGTCTCCTGGTGTACTGGCCTGTCTCCTGGTAGCGTCTCCAGCCTCTGGACACTATGCTGACAGACACAGCAAACCTTCTTGCCACAGTTCGCATTGATGTGCCATCCTGGATGAGCTGCACTACCTGTGCAACTTCTGTGGGTTGCAGAGTCTGTCTCGTGCTACCACGAGTGTGAAAGCACAACCAACATTCAAAAGTGACCAAAACATCAGCCATAAAGCATTGGTACTGAGATGTGGTCTGTGGTCCCCACCTGCAGAACCACTCCTTTATTGAGTGTGTCTTGATAATTGCCAATAATTTCCATCTATTGTCTATTCCATCTGCACAACAGCATGTGAAACTGATTGTCAATCAGTGTTGCTTCCTAAGTGGACAGTTTGATTTCACAGAAGTTTGATTCACTTGGAGTTATATTCCGTTGTTTAAGTGTTCCCTTTTTTGAGCAGTGTATTATAGGATGGTATATGCACATAATAATGGTGGGTAGGTGATAAGTGAATAATATAGGATGGTATATGAGGACCACATAATAATGGTGGGTAGGTGATAAGTGAATACAACAATGACAGGCAAATCTCTCTTCTATTGGCAGATAATGAAAGCTCCCGGTCGCCCACAATTCCACGAATAACATCTAGTTAGTCATCAGCCTTTGGATTGTATAGAGTCACACACGTCAATGCGACGCCAACACTAGATTGTGTAAGTAATAGCTCCAGTAACTTTGTGTAAAGTGCAATGTGCCTGAAGTTGTCATGCACACCGAGGCTATAGACTATCAATGCTGGCAATTAGCGTAGATATGAGACAGAACAGTAATAGCAGCTATGGAGCGCAATAAATAATAACACTACGAGCTGTCAAAGAAAAAGCTATGAAAAATAATAATAATTAAAGCCTGTGCGCAAGGAGGAACCCCGTGCCCACTACCCCTCGCACAAACCGCGCAGATAAATAGAAATATCTCACAACCCACATACAAGCTTCTTTCACACCAGTCAAAATGACAGAATTTATCTTTGAAACCTGCTGGCAACATCCTCTGCATTATTAAAAGAGTGTCTGGATATAAGGGGATTAAACACTGCCGCATACATTATTCCAAAATATGTCTAACAAGTAGCTTCATTATCCTCTGCCTTTTCACAGCTCCTTGTGATGTAGCAATGCTACATTTTCCTTTTTTATTTTTACCAACAGCTGGGAAGGGTGAGCTCCCAGCCCATTCTTAGTGTTCACATCTTGCCATAGCCCCTTCTCCCCCTCGTCATTGTGTTTCCTGCAGAACAGAGGAAGGGCCCTTCTTCTAAAGATCAATTCATATTTCCATAATCCATGCTTGTGCCTCTCCCCGGGGTGGTGGGTGTCCCTCGTGTCTTCTGCTACGTTCTACAACTGTCAATAAGTCCCGGTAACAATGGGGCTCAGACAAAGGGGCTCTGGCAGACGAAAGAGGCAGATAAGTGGGGGGAGCCTTGGCTGGTGCCATATGCTGGTTTGATTTTTAAAATGCCCTCCCGGTAAAGAAGAACTGTTTCTTCATCGTAATCTCCAACATGCACTTTTAACCCTTCCGCACAACAAAGGCGAATGCTTTATAATAGCTTATACACATTACTAGATTGTAAGTAGAGTCGTTTCCACCATCTCAATTATAACATGACGGATGTCATCATATTATTCCTCGTTGATATGAATAATTCGATTTTTTTTTTTATTTTAGGGTTTTTTTTGTTTGTTTTTTTAAGTTAAACATAGGTAAAATGTGACTTATTTGTGGCACCGTAAACTAAAAAAATAAGGAGAATCAGGATATCCAATGTACATTGGTTTACAGTGATCCATTCTCTATAGTAAAAACACAATGGCGTGCCGTAAAATGTAATCATCTCAAGAATCAAAGCAGCCCGGCCGTAAGAAATAGAGATGGAAATTTCTAAATGAGATTATCCCTTAAAGACCATTACAGACGTGGCCATTAACCCCAGATTAAGTGGTTAAGACCTGAGTCTGCCATTCAGATGTCACACGTGCCGTGACCACAAAGCAGGTGAACTGGATGGAATACAGAGCCAGCGCTCACACCACCACGCCACCAGGCAGGAGTCTGTGAAAGCTAAGGCTGTGTGCACACGATGAGTTTTTGATGCTGCATATTTTTCATATATTTGCATTAGATGCGAAAAATCCTCAAGTAAAAAACGCACATGCGGTTTTAGTGCGTTTCCGCAGCAGAAATGCATCAAAAACGCATGTGATCCGTTCATGACTGTATCAATAAAGTTTTGTCAAAGCTAAATACAAGGAAGTATCAAAAACAAAGCAGCTTTATTTAAAACATGACACACCAACAAGACACACAAAAAAGCAGCATCAAAAACACGATAAAAACGGATGTAAAAAAATGGCACTCAAACGCACAATGAAAAAACACAAGTTACCGAATTTATATAATAGGTGCAGAAAATTTGTAACATCAAAAACTCACCAAAAGTGGTTCGTGGGAACGTTGCCTAAAAGTATGACCTATTGTACAATGAACAACTGGATATCCGTATAAGAAAGGATTCGATATTGCCCTTGTACATTTAAGGCTTCCAGTCCTATGGGTCTAAGTGCTAATCTCATAACGGGTAATGCATTGTGGCAAAGCTCCATACACGATCTCAAGGACCATCGCTGCAGGGTAAGAGGTTGACATGTTATCATCCATGTGGATAGGACCTACAGCCCTCTGTACATATTCAATTAACTATGAAGAGAAATGTTAGTAGTGTTGCCTATTCTCTGTCCCTTTGATATGTAAAAATAAGGTTTTATGCATTTTTTGGATGGTTTACATACAGAGAAGGGTTAACAAATCCTAACATTTGGAACTATAAGAAGATTGGTGTTGGCACTGCAGCACTATGAGGCCAATTGTCTGAGATGCAAGTCTACCATTGGAGAAGGCTTCAACTTCACTTCTACCACCAGGCAAGGTGGCAAGTCACTACTGGTAAGAAATTTCCAGCTGCCGCCATAGGTGTGGGAGTATTCTATGGCTTTGAAGTGGCACAGCACAAGATGGGTCTGAGAGCAAGACAGCGACTCACAGAACCCTGCATTTGATATTAGAGCAATATCAGGCCACAGCATAGGGGAAAAGTGGAGGTCAGCTGAGGCCACACGTCCTCTCCACAAGTACTCCATATAGTGCTCCCTCTTATTGACTGTCTCCTTCATTCGATCTCTTGGGAATAGAATGGATGGGAGTGCAGAAGCCTGGAGAGCACTGAGTCTCACAACTGGTGGTGAAGAGGCTGCCGTAGAGGCGTGAAGAGGCTTACGTAGCCCATGCCGATGGACCCACTGTTACATCCTGTGCAGCCACAATACATTACAGTCCTTCTGAACTCAGGAAAGACAGGTTTTCTCAAATAAGACCCCTTCTTAAGTAAGTGGCAACCACAGCGCCCTCATGAGAACAATTGCCCCATTGTCCCTGTAACATTAATGCCTATTTGAGATTCCCCATATTGTCAAAACCCACAATGCCCTTATAATAAGTGGCCAACACCTCCTGAAAGGCAACTACCACACTGTCCTCATCATTCCTGGCCAGTACCTTTATAATAACGGTACGTGGCGGTGTCCCCCTGAAGGTAACTGCCATTGTTCTCATACAGATGGCAGCCACAGTGCACCCCATAATACCAGGCAGGGCTCCGAAAACAGCAACAACTTCAGTAACAAAAAACTGTCCACATGAAATATGGCTTGATTTTATTATATTAGTAGCGTTATTAAAAATAAAATAAAACCTTTTTCACCCACAAATACTAGTTTTACTCTGACAGTGTAATGCTAAATTCGTATAATTTATCACAATGTATAATACGCAAAGTGAATGAAAAATTACAAAAAAAATAACAACAAAACCCCAAAATAACAGAGCATAATTGCAGGTTCCCACACCCGACACTCACAATCCAAGTATGGATGGCAATGTTTGGACTAATAGAGATGTCCTGACCCGAATAGCCTCATAGGCATATGTGAACCTGCTCAGTTTGGGTGCGGAGACCGGCAGCCAGGTCTGGACATGGAGATCCATACTTGTGAATGTCGGACATGTCAAAAGGCATAATCAGATTTGCACACGCACAATAAGATTGGTCAAAAGCACCTGAGTTCCCAACTGGAAGACAGACGAATTTTCATCTAATAGGTATCTAAAACAATGGCCTATGAACCCAGGGCGATAGCAGAGAGCGGAAATGCTGCCGATTTACTGCAGATTTTACCCTATGTATTGCAAAGAGTGAAAACCATGGTAAAATCCAAGGTAAAAATCCACAGCATAAACTGAACTGCAGATTTAAAATCCGTAGAGCATGTCAATTTTCACTGCAGATTTTCTCCACTGTGTAAGGATGAGATTTTTTAACATTTGCTGGTACTGTAACACACTGTCATTTCTGCATACAAATCAGGGGTGGAAAATGTATTGTGCATCTGTCCCACGTGGAGTTATTCTTTACCATGACAGTAATCTAAACAATTCTTATGATCATTTCCGTCCATACGGAAATCACTTTTCTTACAGAATTGCTGATAATGAAAATCCAGATTATTCTAACGACCTCCAAACTGAACGCATTCTTCAAGAATTCTATATTAAAGTAAAGTTCAGGACAAACTACTGTGCTTGGGCCTAATTAAAGGTGTTTTACATATGCAAAATTCATTCTGTTAGCTTGAAGGTCAGTAAAGTCATTGCAGTTTCAGCTCACACCAACAGATAGCACAGCAGATTTACCACTGACAAATATGAAGGTAATTGTGAGCTGCACACAATGAACGAGCATTCTTGCGAGCGGTCCAGAGATCTTCCAGGGACGCCGAGGTGTGCACACATCATTACGTCCAGCCGCGCTCACTGGGCTCTAACACAAGCAGACCTACTTGTGATGTTACCAACCTGGTCAGAGAAGTCCTCCGGGAACTTCCAGAGTAAGGCCGGATCTGTAAATAATTGACACAGAGCATTAATCAGAGGAGTCAGGACAGCATGGAACCACCAGAGACATTAATATTGACAACTTCTCTTCCAAGGATAATCATAATTCTCGCACACATACTCACAAGACTTCTGTGGACCCCAAATAGTTAATCCTGACCTCTACAACTGGGCACACACAATGCCTGGTTTTTATACGGAGTAATCTGTAATCTTCCAATCCAAGCCATACTACTTACATGATTAGAATACAGCATTCCATGTTCACACTACAATCTGGGTGTGCGCGGCACATAACAATACATTAGCCAGAAAATAGTGACAAATTAGTATTCCAAAATTAGACTTATAAGACTTTTAATTTATTGCAATTTTTTTAGTATCAAAGGATCACCTCTATTTAGAAAAGTAGTAAATTCCGAGTCACTAGAAGATCAGGACCCGGAACCATAAAGTCGGGGTCAGACGGGCGTATGAAAAATCAGCAGTCTCATGCAGGAAATGTGGACAATTATCTGTATTGTCACCTCTTTACGCATTTAAGGGCTGTGTGTCATCCCTTTTTATACATCAATATGTTAAAATGTACATGATCAAATACAGTTCCCTTGGTTAATAGCAATGTATCTGTAAGAATCAGGTGCTATACGAATTTTGTGCACAGATCTGATTTTTTTTTATATACCCATAGACTTCTACAGGTGATTCTGATCTGATGCTCAGGAGAAAATAGTGCCTTATTGAATTACATTTGTCAGTGCGCGGTCTGATTTTTGCTCGGACAGCACACATCCATATAATGCGCGTGACACGTTGCAGTGTTGCCCGTTTTTTCTCGGACAGCACACTGACCTACAGCATTCCATACTTACATCAGTTTTCAAAACAGATCCGTGTCCCCCAGAGCAGGTCCTATTCTTATCTGTTTTGAGGATCAGACTCGGCCATTAAAGTCTATGGGGATTGGCATCAAAACTGAACCCATACTCTGCACTACAGCGTTCCATCCGTTTTACGGCTATATTCACACAACTGTGTGTTGCTATCCAAGAGAAAAGTACTGATATTTTTTTCTCCTTTTCATCATGGTTGCTTGCATTTTTTTTCTCATCCTTTTTATCTATTGGAGAAGGTAGCCTGTCTGAACTTTTTTCTATTTATTGACCCTTAGCCATAGATCAATTAAAAAACAGATGAAACTTGGATGGAATATTAAAGTACAACGAGTATCTTCAGTGCCATCCTTTTTACACTGATCCCCAAAGACATTAGGGCTCGCTCACAGTAGCAAGTAGCATCCGATGATTTCCTCATGCAAGATAATCGGTTGCTATCAAAAAGATGACTCTTGGCTTAATTTCTGCTGCGAGCGTGAGCCGAGTGTCATCTTATTGTGCTCCGATCCTCTCACAGGACAGGGGCAGAGGAAAAGGAGAAAGTAATTTCTCCATCTTTTCCATTGCCGGCATAAGCAGTAATCAGACTGCACTCGGAAGGGATTCGAAAAAATTGGTGTGTGGTCTTCCTTATTTTTAATAACCAGATGAGGAAAAGCAGACAGCTGCAGGCTGATGTTATTATTCTTGTGGGAAGGGGGCAATAAACATGGAGTTTCCGAGGCTATTAATATCTGCTCACAGCTGTCTGCTTAGCTTTACTGGTTATAAAAAAGGAGTACCCATAAATAAAGAAGTGAGGTCCCCCCTATTTTTAATAAAAAGCAAAGGCTAAGCAGATAGCTGTGAGCTGATATTAATAGGCTAGGAAGGGGCCATGGATATTGTCCCCTTCCCAGACTAATAACACCAGCCCTCAGCCGCCCAGAAATGGCTCACAACAAGCCCAGGGGTTAGTAATGGAGAGTCGTTAAAGACACACCCCCATATTTTACCCCGTAGTCAAAAGAAATAAACACACACAGAGAAAATTCCTTTAATTGTAAAAGCACTCCCCGACCCCCGTTTACAAATGTAATTACATAAAAAAATAAAATAATCCAAAGGGATCCACTGTAAATCCATAACAAGGTCTCACGACGATCCCTGACTCTGCTATATCTGGAGGCAGTGATGAGCGGGGACATCAGTAATGTGACCGCTCAGCACGGCCATCAGAATACACTAAGAGTAGTGTGTGACTCCAGCTGCTGTGACGAGAGCAGCTTATCGCAGTTTAAATCCGATGAACTGTGGTACCCTTACTGACATCACCACTCACAGTGTGAGAATCGACAGTAAGTTTACATGCTGTGAACAGTGACATCAGTAAGGTTACCGCAGTTCATCGGCTGTGAACTGCGATAACCTTGCTGACTTCAGCGCTCGTCACAGCAGCCGGATTCACATGCAACTCTCAGTGTGTTCTGGCGGCCGCGCTGAGGAGTCACATTACTGATGTCCCCGAATAACTGCCTCTGGATGTAGCAAAGTCTGGGATCGTCGTGGGACCTCCTTGTCATGGATTTACGGCAGACCCCTTTAGATTATTCTATTTTTTAATGGTATTAAATGGGTAAAAGAGGGTCGGTGAGTACTTTTTA
Source organism: Phyllobates terribilis (assembly GCF_046119375.1). Lineage (NCBI taxonomy): Eukaryota > Metazoa > Chordata > Amphibia > Anura > Dendrobatidae > Phyllobates > Phyllobates terribilis. The sequence continues at coordinate 22,009,534 of NW_027362768.1, forward strand.
CAATTAAAGGACTTTTCTGTGTGTTTATTTATTTTGACTACGGTGTTAAATATGGGTGTGTCTCAGACACCGCTCCATTACTAACCCCTGGGGTTGAGGTCAGCTGACGACATCAACCCCAAAACCAGTACCCCGATTGCCATCACACCAGGGCAATCGGGAAGAGCCGAGGCCAAGCGCCAGAATTGGCACATCTAATGGATGCGCCATTTCTGGGGTGGCTGAGGGCTGGTGTTATTAGTCTGGGAAGAGGCCAATAGCCTTGGCCCTTACCAGCCTATTAATATCAGCCTGCAGTTGTCTGCTTAGCCTTTGCTGGTTATTAAAAATAGGGGGGACCCCACATAATTTTTGGGGGGTCTCCCCTTTAATAACCAGCAAAGGCTACGCAGACAGCTATGAGCTGTTAATAGGCTGGGAAGATCCATGGACAGTCGCCCCTTCCCAGAATAATAACACCAGACCCTTGCAGTCTGATTTCCCTCAGCTGGTTATTAAAAATAAGAGGGATCCCACACCATTTTTTATTAATTATTTATTTAATAGGTTTAAAAAGGCGAAGCACCCTTTAGTGCCACATGAAAGGCCTCAAGGGATAGTTTATTATATGTAGGGGGCTTGTGACATTAAATATCTACAGGACATATATCCTATTTATTCTGACTATCTATATCTGTGTATAAGATTGCTTTATTACTTAGAAAACTAGCTATGATAAGGAATTACTGTATGCAAAAACAAATTGAGATTCTAAGTCATATTGCACGACTCGTTAAAGGGTTGATTGTGACTTGTAGCATTGCTGCTTCCAATAGGTGGCGCTGTAGAGTTCAAGTCCTCTTTTTCTCTTAAGAAGCAATTTGCATGTATGTAAAAGCTGATGTTAAAAACGCATTGGATACGGATTGCACATGATTGTACTTGATAAAAATTGCTTTGTACTCGCATGACACTCGTTTTACGTTTCAGGAGCAACATTGGAGTGATTTTATTTACGCTGATGAGTGAGAGCCCTTACACTGTATATCACGGCTTCTTGGATTTTGTTGGCCAGCATTCCTTAGGGCAGTCATATATCATTATCCAGGTCATATTGTGACAGCACAACCATCACTTCTATCAACTTGTCATCCCTATGCCAGCAAATACTTTTGGGGCCAATGTGTCAAGTGTCAGGTTGTAAATCACCATAGAACATACAAGAGACCAAAAATTCAAAATGAAAACCGTAAGAATGTAGAATTGCACATATAATCCGGGCGTGCACGCTGCATCCAATACTCCACACTGTACATAACCACAACGACAGGGGAACTAGACAAAGCGGTTACTTGGGGAATTCACGATTGACGCTATGCACATAGATTCTTAGTGGCTGTAGAAGATCCAAAATATTTAATGAAACTATTTCAGAAATGCTCTTAAGACAAAAATAAAACACATTTAGGAATGCAAAATGTCCCCTACATGTGTCCATATCCAGTAAATGAGGAGTGTTTTATGTGACCAGTATGTGACAAACGTTTACCCAGTTTAGATTTTTATTTTCTAGTAAAATTCCAAATTCTGAACTAATAATAAATCATCACGTTTCTCTGATACAGAGCTCAAAATCTACCGCTTTGCTTCACACAGCTATGGAGTAAAAAACGTCCATCCTCCCTCTCGTGTGGCCAAGTGACTGTGATATGCTTGAAGGTGACTGGCTACTTGGCTCAGAGCCACAGCTAACTACTCCCTTACCATCACATCTGACGCAGAGACAGAAAGGGGCTAGCTTACCTAGTGAGCCAGGCAGCCTGCCCCCTCCAAACACATGGCTCGACATGTCCCGGCACAGAGGACGCTCCTTTTTTTGTGCCAGAAGTAAAATAAAATGGTCTGGCCCTATAATCAGAACGCCGGGGCAGCGATCATGAAGAAAGTATATTTGACATTTTTCTCAACAAGTATTTTAAGCACATTTAAAAACTTTTTATCTGACCGGATAACCTTTTCAATAATATAAAGCTAAAAAAACATCTCTGAACAATGCGAAGACTTAAGAGAATCAGAGGCCAACAATGGACCTGATTAACTGAAAATTGAAGTCTTTGCCAAAAATTTTTAATGTAAATTCCCACAGAACAGAAAAAAGGAAATTTGAAACAATATTTTCATACAAATCAAACACCTGTTGCACTGGGGGACACAGACAGAACAGGACCCCGATGCAAGAACAATAGCCCCTTTTGGGGTACAATAGCTCATTATGGTGCACAATCCCATCTCTCATGGAGCTGGAAATGGGCCCCTTTACCTCTTGGGCCCCTATGTGACTGGCTGCACAGGTTGCACCACAGATATGTCCGCCTCTGACCTGCTGATACGATGCCACCCGCTTGTCACATAAATAGGAAGCCTAACATAAAGGAGAACGCATTACAGGGATAGATCTAACCGACTGGGTATGCGTTTTCATTCACAAGGAAAGGGCTCCTGACAGATTATTGGTTATACACGTGTACACAGCAGCCTACCAGCCACCGGCGTGGGGCACCCAACTCATCTAAATAGCAGACTCATTACTATCTGTCCACTGCATTGTTTAATCGCTAAACAGCGGAGTGTTCTCGTGTCTTTTTATCTATAAAGAGAATTGACCTGTCCTTTTATAAGTTTCCATTACTAGAGCAGCAAGGGCGCAACTATAGTGGATGCCAATATCGTACCCTTGCCCAGGCCTTGGAGTCTAGGGGGGCCCCAAAAAGTCCCTCATCCTCATATGGAAAGACCATTGCTATTAAAGAGCAATGATAGCAGGGGCCCTCTTGGAGATCCTGCGTTGGTACCCACACGCTTCACGTTTCACCAGTGTAGGGTAGTGGTTTGTGTAACATCTATACTGACTATGATTCCCATTCCCATGTATACACGCATGTTGAGCTCCTTGCGTGTATACAAGTACTCCGCTGCTATCATTGTGGGTGCGGCTCCACTTTCGCTTGCAGTATAAGGCTATGTTCACACACGTGTTTTTTTTTCCAATCAGAAATCTGCAGCAAAACTGATCTCTGGCAGGAAATCAGCTGCGTTAAAGCTACAGGTTTTGCTGCATTTTTTGATGCGTTTTTTTCACTGTCCTTCTGTCTCTATTTATGCATCTACATAAAGTTCTGTGAAAAAAAGAACCTCATTTTATTTTGCCATCAAAAACGCTGAAAAAAATGTACCTGGGATTTTTGATGCATTTTTTCAGCGTTTTTTTCACCACCCATTTCTTCCTATGGTTGAAAAAATGCTGATTAAACGCTGAAAGAAGTGACATGCTCTATTTTCCAAGAATACAACTAGGCACAAAATACGCAGCAGAAAAAAAAAACACAAGATGTGGGAACAGAGAATTCTGGTTTCTCATAGACTTTGCTGGTACTGCAAAACGCAGCTGAAAATTTGCATAAAAATCTGCAGCAAAAAACACTGAAAAAGAAAACGTGTGTGAACATAGCGTAATATGGACGAAAAAGAGAGAGGAATGCTGCCACATCCACTGCTGAGCAACATCTTAGACTTTATTAATTCAATCCATGAAAATGTTACTCATGTTGTCTTGGTATATACTCTGAGAGCTGTATAGAGAAGTATATATCATGAGAAACATTTTCATGGATTGAATTAATAATGAAGTCGTAGACATTACTTAGCAGTGGATGTGGCAGCATTCCTTTCTCTCTTTTTCGTCCATATGGTCGCCATTACTTCTTTCTAGATGAGACATCTCCATAGATTTGCAGTGACATTTTGCCACTCCAGAGTTACAACAATATGGGAGACCACTCAAATGAGCAGTATAAAGGAAGCCATATTTACCGTCACCCAACTATACAAATCAAGGGTCTAAATTTGTTAACGTTTACTCCAAGGAAGAATACTTGTTAAAGAAATCATTCAAACCATATCTATGTGCAGCAATTAACAGTTTGTATATATTAATAATATTAGCAGGAACCTAAGAGCAAAGCTCCATGTGACAAGTGAGGACAAGCGACTAAGAGGTGCAGGGAGGTGGATGATGAAGTGACAGCTTGGTGGATAAATAAGCGAATGTTGTATCCAGCCTCTCCGAGAGTCCATCCTGCTGATTCAGAAACCTCAAACAATACACAAGGGAGCCATTGCTAATCTGCTTTATAGATGCTGTGTTCTTGAACATGACACTTCAAGTGGTTACAATGTGACAAAAGAGCCTGAACAGGCATTTGACTTGTCAGACTGATAACCATGTCTGCAGAGCTACAATGCAGCGCTCGCTGTCGTATAATTTATACGTGGCGTACATTATACATGTGGACTTAAAATGCTGCGGTATGACATTGTATCAATATTTCATTCCTCACAATGTTTGTATGGGCTCCGCACATCACTTAGAATAAAAAGCCCATTCTTCATTGCAGTAGACAATGCAAAGTTAGATAACAGTGCTTTACAGATTTCAAGAGAATGAACATTACTGGGTAAAACAATTGGAAAAGTATTACAGCCGATCACAGATGTATAGATTCCTAGATCTCACAATATGATCTGCTAAAAGCCTGCAGACAGGTATTATGAGGCTGATCCTATGTAAAAGCTAAAGAGATATTTGATGTTAATATGCAGTATATATAATACCGAGAAGCAAAAGTCTTCACTTGTTGCTTTTGCGTATTTTTGGGAAAGACACAAATGTTTTCAAAATTTACAAAAACTTGTTATTACAGATACATTTTTAACTAATCAGTATTTAGCAATACTTCATTACCTACCCAATATTACCTACTATGTAAGTAAGTATGCAGCCCAGTGACTAAGTAGGGCAAGCACAAGGTGGGCAGACAGGAGACTCAAGATGTGCTGTCCAAGGAGTTCAGAAACAGCACAAAGAAACCAGTAAGGTCAAAGATCAGAAATACGAAAGATAAATGCTAATATTGTCAGAAAACTAGAAAAGGTCTCTAATAAGCCCCAACACCAAAACCACCAACTATCTTTAACTTATGGCATGGCCTCCGAAAAGCCACCAACAAATAGGCTTATGCTGTGGCTACTTAGCATCTTAGATGAAGACCCAAGTCGTGCAGCCAGAGGTCTCGCTATGTTGCTTTACATTACAATATAATGTAAGTGAACAGCATCACATTGTGACCCACAAGTTACCGAAACAAGCAAGTTGCAAGAAGATGGAACCAGTTGGATTTTTTATGACTTGTTTGTCTTGGTCACGATACCTTTCACTTGCACTACAGTACGATGTAGCAGCAGCATACATCGAGCTTTGGCAGCACGCAAACAGAAGCAGCTTCATGAAGGAAATTATCCTGCAGTACTGAGCAGTGTTGATGTGAATCCAACTCTGAAATAATGCAAAACTGAACATTATCTTTCTGTGTCTCTACCAGTTTCCTCACTCCACTTGTAGATTAAACTCTCCCTTCACCTCTCAATAGCGTATAATAGGAAGTGTAACCCGACACCTCCCTTTAATGGCAGTCTACTTTGTATGTGTCACTTCATGAGGTAATAACTCAATGTATCCCAGTGATTCTGAGACAGTTTTTTCGTAACATGTTGCATTTTGTTGTTAGGAAGTTTGAAGGGTTAAAAGTTTAATCAGCAATTTTCCATTTTCCAGCAAAATATACAAAACCATTTTTTTTTTTAGGGACCACAGAACATTTGAAGTGACTTTGAGGGGCTACATGATAGAAAATACCCAGAAGTCACACAATTTTAAAAACTGCACCCGTCAAGGTGCTCAAAACCACATTCAATTATATTAACCCTTTTGGTGCATCAGAGGCATTAACCCCTTTACCCCCGAGGGTGGTTTGCACGTTAATGACCAGGCCAATTTTTACAATTCTGACCACTGTCACTTTATGAGGTAATTACTCTGGAACGCTTCAATGGATCCCCCTGATTCTGAGATTGTTTTTTCGTGACATATTGTAATTCATGATTGTGGTAAAATTTCTTCGATATCACTTGCGTTTATTTGTGAAAAAAACGGAAATTTGGTGAAAATGTTGAAAATTTTGCAATTTTCAAAATTTGAATTTTTATGCCCTTAAATCAGAGAGATATGTCACACAAAAAAGTTAATAAATAACATTTCCCACATGTCTACTTTACGTCAGCACAATTTTGGAAACAAATTTTTTTTTTGCTAGGAAGCTATAAGGGTTAAAAGTTGATCAGCGATTTCTCATTTTTCCAACAAAATTTACAAAACCATTTTTTTAGGGACCACATCACATTTGAAGTAACTTTGAGGGGTGTTTATGACAGAAAATACCCAAAAGTGACACCATTCTAAAAACTGCACCCCTCAAGGTGCTCAAAGCCACATTCAAGAACTTTATTAACCCTTCAGGTGCTTCACAGGAATTTTTGGAATGTGGAAGAAAAAAATTAACATTTAACTTTTTTCACAAAAATGTTACTTTAGACCCAATTTTTTTTATTTTCGCAGGGGTAACAGGAAAAAATGGACCCCAAAATTTGTTGTGCAATTTCCCCTGGGCACGCTGATACCCCATATGTGAGGAAAAACCACTGTTTGGGCGCACAGCAGGGCTCGGAAGGGAAGGAGCACCATTTGACTTTTTGATTGTAAAATTTGCTTGAATAATTAGCGGACGCCATGTTGTGTTTGGAGAGCCCCTGATATGCCTAAACAGTGGAAACCCCCCACAAGTGACCCCATTTTGGAAACTAGACCCCCCTGGGAACTTATCTAGATGGGTGGTGAGCATTTTGAACCCCCAGGTGCTTCACAAATTAATCCGTAAAAATGAAAAAGTATTTTTTTTTTTCACTCTTTCATTTTTACGAATCAATTTGTGACGCACCTGGGGGTTCCAAGTGCTCACTATGCATCTAGATAGGTGCCTTGGGGGGTCTAGTTTCCAAAATGGGGTCACTTGTGGGGGAGCTCCAATGTTTAGGCACACAGAGGCTCTCCAAACGCAACATGGTGTCCGCTAACAAATTGAATGGAAAATCCGCTCAAATTGTTAGCGGACACCATGTTGCGTTTGCACAGCCCCTGTGTGCCTAAACATTGGAGCTCCCCCACAAGTGACCCCATTTTGGAAACTAGACCCCCCAAGGCACCTATCTAGATGCATAGTGAGCACTTGGAATCCCCAGGTGCTTCACAAATTGATTCGTAAAAATGAAAAAGTGGAAAAAAAAATAATTTTTCATTTTTACGAATCAATTTGTGAAGCACCTGGGGGTTCCAAGTGCTCACTATGCATCTAGATAGGTGTCTTGGGGGGTCTAGTTTCCAAAATGGGGTCACTTGTGGGAGAGCTCCAATGTTTAGACACACAGGGGCTCTCCAAACGCAACATGGTGTCCGCTAACAAATTGAATGGAAAATCCGCTCAAATTGTTAGCGGACACCATGTTGCGTTTGGAGAGCCCCTGTGTGCCTAAACATTGGAGCTCCCCCACAAGTGACCCCATTTTGGAAACTAGACCCCTCAAGGATTTTATCAAGGGGTATAGTGAACATTTTAAACCCAGAGGTACGACACAGAATTTGATAACATTAGGTCATCATATTGAATAAGTTGTCATTAGTCTTGAGCGCAAGTACTCGCTTCTTGAGTTTGCATCGGGTACTTGGGTATGCACCATGTACTGTGTGTGCTCGAGTGACATGTTCAAGTCCCTGCCCCGCATGTTTTATGGTTATTAGACACCCAAAAAAAAACATGCGGGGATCGCTCGTGCATGGCAAGTAATCCCCGCAAAGTTTTTCTGGCCACGAAGCATATGGGGTGGAGACTCGAGCATGTCACTCAAATACCCACGATACTCAATGAATACCAGAGCACCCGATGCAAACTCAAGTAGCGAGCACTTGCGCTCAACACTAGACGCCATATCGCCATCTTTTTTTCTTACTTTTGAAAAAAATCCCAACCCCATGACAACCCTAACCCCAGCCCAACCCTAACTCTAGCCCTAACCCTAACCCGAGAGTTTATTTTTTACGCCGTTCCTCGTGCGGTATAAGTGATTAGACGACTTTATTCTTCGGGTCGGTGCGATTACAGCGATACCAGAATCATATGGGGTTTTTATGATTGACAGCTGTCACACATTAAAAGACGCATTTTTTTGTAAAATCTAGTTTTTGCATCGCCATATTTTGAGAGCTATAATTTTTCCAGATTTTGACAGACAGTCATGTGATGGCTCGTTTTTTGCGGGATGAGTTGACGTTGTTATTGGTGCCATTTTCAGGCACGTGACATTTTTTGATCGCTTTCTATTCCGATTTTTGGGAGGCAGAATAAACAAAAACCAACAATTCAGGAACTGTTTTTTTTTTTAATTTTTTTATTCTTTTCCGCGTGTGGTAAAATTGATAAGGGAGCTTTATTCTTCGGGTCAGTACGTTTACAGCGGTACCACATTTATATAGTTTTTCTATGTTTTGGCGCTTTTACACAACAAAAGCTATTTTATAGAAAAAATTATTTTTTAGCATCGCTTTATTCTGAGAGCTATAACTTTTTTATTTTTCGGCTGATGGAGCTGTATGGCGGCTTGTTTTTGCGGGACGAGATGACGTTTTCAGCGGTAGTATTTTTATTTATATTCGTCTTTTTGATCGCGTGTTATTCCATTTTTTGTTTGGCGGTATGGTGATAAAGCATTGTTTTTTGCTTTGTTTTTTTTTTTTTACCGTGTTCACTGAAGGGGTTAACTAGTGGGACAGTTTTATAGGTCAGGTCATTCCGGACGCGGCGATACCAAATATGTGTACTTTTATTGGTTTTTTTTTCATAATATTTATTGATGGGTACATTATATTTTTATTTTTGGTGGATTATTATTTATTTTTTTTTTTTAATATTTTTACAAATTTTTTTTATTTTTTTTTTCACTTTCTGACAGTTTTTTAACTTGTTTACTTTGTCCCACTTTGGGACTTTAACTTTTTTTTCTCTGATCGCCTGCATGGCACAGGAATGAAGCACCATCCCTGTGCCGTGCAGGCTGTCAGCGCTGGACAGGGAGAAGATAATTTGGAAATGCACTGCGCATGTCCAAAAAATCTTCCTGCTGTCTGGTGACCCGGATGTCGTCATGGCAACATCCTGGAAGCCGCGGCAGACAGCGCTGGAGGCCGGAAGAGGAGGTGAGTATACCGATCACCTACCCTTAGCCACCACAATGCTGCGATCGACTTCGATCACAGCATTGCGGGGGTTAATGTGCTGGGAGCGGTGCGGGACCGCTTCCTGCACATAGCACCGGGTGTCAGCTGTGACAATCAGCTGACACCCGGCGGCGATCGCGCCCGCACAGCCTGTGTGCGGGCGCGATCGCGATGACGTACTAATATGGCATAGGCTTTTAAAGCCCAGTGCACAAACGCGTATTAGTACGTCATAGGTTGTAAAGGGGTTAAAACAATATGGAAGGAAAAAAGAAATATTTTATTTTTTTCACACAAAAATGTTGCTTTAGCCCCACATTTTTCATTTTTACAAGGGTAACCAGAGATAATGGATCATATAGTTTGTTGACCAATTTTTCTTGAGCAAGCTAATACCCCATGTATGATGGAAAGGCGCACCATTTGATTTTTGGAGCGCAAAATTATCTGGAATAGATAGTGGACGCCATGTCGCATGTGCACAGTTCCTATAAGCCTAAACAGTGGAAACCCCTCACAAGTGACCCCATTGTGGAAATTAGACCCCTTAAGGAATTTATCTAAAGGTGCGGTGAGCATCTCGAACCCACAGGTGCTTCATGGAATTTTAAAACATTGGACCGTGAAAATTAAATTAAAAATCTTTTTTCCTCAAAAAAATGTTGTTTTAGCCCCAAATTTTTCATTTTCCTAAAGAAAACAGGAGAGAATGGACCATATAATTTGTTGTGTAATTTCCCCTGAGTACAGGGATACCTCATATGTGCTCAGAAACTTTTGTTTGGGCACATGGCAGGGCTCGGAAGGGAAGGAGTCTTATTTGAGTTTTGGAGAACAAAATTGTGGACACCATGTCGCATTTGGAGAGCCGCCAAGGTTACAGAACAGCAGAAAACCCCAGTAGTGACCCCATTTTGGAAACTATACGTCTCGAAGAATTACTCTAGGGGTGCAGTGAGCATTTTAAACCCACGTGGATTTCACAGAATTGTATAACATTGGGATGTGAAAATGAAAAGTTTAATTTTTTCAACTAAAATGTTGTTTTAGCCCAAAGTTTTAAATTTCCAAAAGGGATAATAGGAGAAAATGGACAACAAAATTTGGTATGCAATGTCTTGGCAACGGCAATGCCCCATATGTGGTCAAAAACTACTTTTCAGGCACAGTGTAAAGCTCAGAAGGAAAGGAGCACCATACTGGAGTGCAGATTTGCCTTGAATGGTTGGCTGGTGCCATGTCACATTGGCAGAGCCCCTGAGGTGTCAATACAGCAGTACCCCAATAAGTGATCCCATTTTACAAACTACACCACTTAATAAAATCATCTAGGGGAGCAGTGAGCATATTGACACCACATGTGTTTCACAAAATTTTATACCATTGAGAGGTGAAAAAAATAGGTAAAATGACAACACAATTTGTTACACAATTTCTCGTGAATGTGGTAATACCCCATATGTGGCTGTACAGTACTATTTGGCTACACAGCGAGACTAGGGAGGGAAGGAGCGCTATTTGACTCTTGGAGAACAAATTTTTGTAAAATAGTTGGTGGACTACAGGGACCCCAAGTGCCAGAAGAGCAGACACGTGCCTCAATTGACCTCAATTTGGAAATTACACCCCTCTATGAATTTATCTACAAGTGTAGTGATGATTTCAACGCCATGTGTGTTTTCCAGAAACAAGCACCAGTGAATGTTGCCAAGTTAAAATGTAATTATGCCTGTGTAGTGCCCGGCACATTGTGCCCAGCTTCAGCTTCTGGAGACAGACACCGTAAATTAGGTGAGATCTCATCACTACAGTAATGTCAAAGATGTGGACGATAACTGCAGTTTAGGCACACCGTGGGGTTCAGAAAGTAGAGGGAATTTGGATTTGGGAGCACAGATTTTGCTGGATTTCTTTTGGTGGGGGCCAGGTCACTTTTCCAGAGCCTTTGTGCTACCAGTCATGTGGAAGCCCCCTATATTTCTGTTAATAGATGACGAACCCGAGAGGGGACTTGTTTTTTGTGGGTTGAGTAGAAGCTTTTATTGGTGGCATTTTGGGGTACAGAACATTTTGGATCAGATCACATTTTTCCTGTGCTCTACACTGAGCACTTACACCCGGGTGGAAGATTCAATGATTCGGTATGATGAAAAACCATAGTTTTTTGGGCACGGCATTAACTGTAGGGGTTAACCAGTATGCCAGTTTTATAGTTTGTGCCTTTCTGAACACAGTAATACCAAAGGTGTACTTTTTTTGTTTATTTTTGTTTTTACATAAATCTTTGTATTTATTGGTGTAATATTTTTTGCTCTTTATTTTGTGTGTGTGGGGGGGGGGTCAATAATTTTTTTCAATCTTCTTCTTAACTTTTTTACTTAGTCCCTCTATGGGACTTTAACTTTTATTACTCTGATCACTGGTCTCATACATTGCAATGCACCAGCACTGCAATGCATGAAACCTGTGATATTACACAGGCATAACACCTGTTACACTCTGCCTATGGCTGGGTCTCACAGGCCACCATACCTGACACACCAGGAGGTCATTGTTTGACCTCTGGGTGCCATGAAAACCATAGGCTCACCATGATTTCGTCATGGGGGTGCTGATGGGAGTGAGAGAGGGAGCCCACTCCCTCTCACAATCTTTCAAATGCCGCAATCTCTATCGATCGTGGCATCTTGAGGGTTAGTCAGTCAAGGGTGGTGCAGGTACCAGCACTGGCTGCTACCACAGGAGTTCGGCTGTCAGCTGAGCAGAGCTCCCAAAGGTGATCGTGCGGGAAGTGCTGATATTTCAGTCAGATTGACTGATTGATCGAAGTCATCAGAGAGCAGGGACAGCTGAAATGGGTCCCTGCATCTCTAGCTGTGCCGATCAGCTGTCAGTGACCATTTTCAGACAGTGACAGCTTAAAGACATAAATAGCATGTCATGATGCGGGTACTAACACCCTCTCATGACATGCTAGACATGTCATTGGTCGTTAAGGGGTTAAGCAAGACTGAGTTAAGCTGTTTTTTTTCAAAGTGGATAAGATCAGGAATCAGTGACTAGATAAGATATACAACCCTAAAATTCCATAAAAGTTGAGACATTGTGTAAAACCTAAAGAAAACAAAATTTTAATTATTTAAAGTTCTCTTATAGCCATTATTTTAGTCACAACAGAACAAAGAACACAGATCAGAAGGTAAAAGTTATTCATATTTCCATTTCATTTAAAAAAAAACAACTCATTTAGAAATTTAAGGCAGCAGCACATCTCAAAATAGTTGGCACACAGTTAAAAAAAAAGACTTATTTCTTTACTTTTTACACAGCTTCCCATCTTTTTTTGGAATTGGGGTTGTATTACTAATTTTATTATATTTGCTAGTACTATTGATTTATGCAAAATGTGTTGAAAATGGAGTTCCAATGTAATATTTTTTAATTTTTCTATATAAAAAATATTTATTACATGTCTTGGAAGATGAGCTCAGGCCTCCTGAGAACCAATGACCACAGAATGGCTTACCTTTTTCTGCAATTATGTGTTCTCCCTCCACACGTCATGTTTCACTACTTTACAACGTCACAACTATAGTGGGTCCAGGGACTGCAGTTACACCTGGACCCTGAAGCTTAGGGGCGATCAAAAGGCTCCACTGACCCAAGAGAAAACCAATACTATCAAAGACCCATGGTAGTTGTGTCCCTGCTGGACATTTGGCATTAGGGCCCACAAGTTTCATGTGATGCCACTGGTCACTTATGTAGAACATCTGGGTTTTGTTTGGATCTTGCTGAATAGGTAGAAGTCCTGAAGTCACAGTATTGAGCACTATTAATTTTATCTTGTTAATTTTTATATCGCTTTACACACAGGAAGCTTGGAGGCTAATAGGGTTAATGCTTCCTTTGTGAATCACTTCCTCACCGCAATGTATATACTACTCCATAGTAGAAGCTGAGTAATAACCCAACTACAATAAACATTCACATTCACAGAACAAGCTTTGGCACTGGGCATCTGATAAAAATGGAAAACGTTTTATCTTCCACAATCTTATTGTGAACAATATCATATAAAATGAAACTCGTCAGTTCTATATATGAAAAAATAAAGCTATATTTCATAGTTTTATAGGCATGGTCCATTATAGAAAACTTCTTTTAAATACACTATTATTTAGTTAAATGAACATTCACATCTTACAATTTTATTACGTATAGCTAGAATCAATTCTAAAAAGAAGGCACACGGGTCTGAATGTTTCTCTTGCACGATGGTGGTTCCAGATACCTGTCATACTGAAAGAAGTCCTCCCACTGGGATTTATTTTTAATAAATGTGTGTATATGTGCATGTACAGCAGCGTGAGTGCGTTAACATACTCACCTACTGTCACTTTCTCTGAGATCCAACCCTGCTCTGCTCCTCTTCTCAGTGACATAACTGCACTGCAGACTCTTCAGATCACTCTATGGTCTGTGTGCCCAGAAGTCTCTTACAATGCACACCTATGGGGCCCCATTTTGATGCTCCATAGACTAATACAGTAAAAGCCACTTCCAGGTCAAGCAGTGCGCAGCGCGGCTCGGACAATTTGCAGGACTGTGACGTCACTGAGAAGAGGAGCAGAACGGAGCTGGATACCGGAGAGAGCGGCTGTAGGTGAGTATAATAACACACTCATACCACACTACATGCACAAATAGACTCATTTATTAAAAAATCTTAATTGAAGGGTTTTATTAAATACTTCATTCTGATGATCCTGTGGGATAGTCATGGCAGTAGGACCATCACCCAGGAGAACTGAAATGCAATCACATCCTACAGTGGGGACAACTGGTAAAATAGATATGCTCCAATATTAACCAGAGCGAGAAGTGAGTCAGTGCCGAGTGCAAACTCAAAAGTTATTGTAACCACAGCCTTAACTGTGGCTATAATGTCGGAAGAGTTGGGGTCTAACATCTGATGCTACTTTTCTCTTTAGGGGTAAAAAAGAAAGAAAGGACAGACTAAGATTTAACCTGTTCAATCCGTCTCTACACCCAAACATCTCTGAAAACAAACATGAGCCAGCCATGGGGAGGTTATCCAAAAGATTGAGACATACCTTATCCCACCCTCTACCATAGTAGTTACAGCTCTGATTCTTTCCATCCATCACTCCCTTAGTAGTCTCTAACACCCATTTCCCCCACAATACAATATAGTACAATACTTTTTCCATTGTAGTCATGAATACCAATCCATGATGTCTTATAATGGACATCCTTAATTTAGCTTATTGACTTAAAAATGGAAAAAATAACTGAATGTTTATTATTTTAATGTGTAGAAAAGGGTAGTAGGTGCTAATTTGCCACCCGAAAGCAAGCTTATGGAACAAAGATGCCAACTCATGCCCTTTGTCACCAGAGAAAAAACAATTTGATCCTGTAGAAAACAGAGTTGAATTTTCTGCTGATGAGCTAAGGAGCGGGGCTTAAAAAAGAGACTATCGTTTCAGGAGAACTTGCAGCAGAATGATGGTGCCTGTCTCCAGCTCCTCCTCCTTCTCCTCCCTCCCCTCCCCATAGACTTTTATAAGCAGCAATTATAATCACGCATTGAGCTAAAAATCTGCCTTCACCTGGCTGGATTTTACCAATGATTTGAGAATGAATGTTCAGTTTATGAAGAATGAAGTACTGTATATTTCTCTGATAGGAAATGCAGGATTACAACATTTCCTGTCTTTATGTGTAATATAAACATTTAAAAACAAAAAAAATGCTCTTTAGTGGTCTGTGAGTTCTAGTGCAGACAGAGCTTAGTTGGTTCCTGCCTAGTTGGTAAGAAGGGGGAGAAGGGACACACTGAGAACATTGCTGTTCACTTAGTTGCTGGGGAGTGGTTAGATCATTCCTCTGAGGAGTGGACTGAGCAGGTAGTGGCCACCAGAGGTTGAACGAGGTGAATATAGCCTACAGAGGTTTATGGGAATAAGCCTAACAAGACTCCTCATTTCAGTGTCCCCTTAGCTAATTGTTCTGGGTCTGAGTCCTGAAAAAGGCAGTCCATTACTTTTTCATTGATGACCTATCCCTTAGGATAGGTCATAAATGTCTGATCAGCCGGGATCCGAAACCCGGCACACCGCCAATCATCTGTCTTCGGTGTTGGTGGCCGCAGGCTGGAAATACTCACTCGCGGAGCTGGCCATCTTCGGATAGTGGCAGAGCCTTGATACTGCACATCCACCTCCTATTCAAATCAAAGTAAGGCATATGTGTAGTACTTGATTCATTTTGGATGGGGTGAGCTGATCATTTTGTTTATTTGGTATTCAGGGTGCACAAATATGGTTCTACTCCTTATATAAAGCAATAATAAAGGGACTTCGCACTTCACTATATAAAGTAGATGAGATGATTTATTAAGATGATAAAATGAGATGGTTTTATTTCAGCAATCCAAAACAAAACTTGTGTGACGTGTTGGCCCATACACACACACATACATACAGATGTATATACACTGTGTGCAGAATTATTAGGCAAATGAGTATTTTGATCACATGATACTTTTTATACATGTTGTCCTACTCCAAGCTGCATAGGCTTGAGAGCTAACTACCAATTAAGTAAATCTGGTGATGTGCATCTCTGTAATGAGGAGGGGTGTTGACTAATGACATCAACACCCTATATAAGGTGTGCTTAATTATTAGGCAACTTTCTTTCCTTTGGCAAAATGGGTCAGAAGAGAGATTTGACGGGCTCTTAAACGTCAAAAATTGTGAGATGTCTTGTAGAGGGATGCAGCAGTCTTGAAAATTCCAAACTTTTGAAGCGTGATCACCGAACAATCAAGTGTTTCATGGCAAATAGCCAACAGGGTCGCAAGAAGTGTGTTGGCCAAAAAAGGCGCAAAATAACTGCCCATGAATTGAGGAAAATCAAGCGTGAAGCTGCCAAGATGCCATTCGCCACCAGTTTTGCCATATTTCAGAGCTGCAACGTTACTGGAGTATCAAAAACCACAAGGTGTGCGATACTCAGGGACATGGTCAAGGTAAGGAAGGCTGAAAAACGACCACCTTTGAACAAGAAACATAACATAAAATGTCAAGAGTGGGCTAAGAAATATCTTAAGACTGATTTTTCAAAGGTTTTATGGACTGATGAAATGAGAGTGACTCTTGATGGGCCAGATGGATGGGCCAGAGACTGGATCAGTAAAGGGCAGAGAGCTCCACTTTAACTCAGACGCCAGCAAGGTGGAGGTGGGGTACTGGTATGGGCTGGTATCATCAAAGATGAACTTGTGGGACCTTTTTGGGTTGAGGATGGAGTGAAGCTCAACTCCCAGACCTACTGCCAGTTTCTGGAAGACAACTTCTTCAAGCAGTGGTACAGGAAGAAGTTGGTCTCGTTCAAGAAAAACATGATTTTCATGCAGGACAATGCTCCATCACATGCATCCAACTACTCCACAGCGTGGCTGGCCAGTAAAGGTCTAAAAGAAGAAAAAATAATGACATGGGCCCCTTGTGTTAGAACTCTCCTGTTAGGTTTTTTCTAGTTTGCTGGTCACATGACCTTTTTTGCCTATTTAATCCGGCTCCGCCCTCCTGGCCTTGCTGGACTTCATTGTAATTTCTACTCTTGAGCTAGCTTGGTGCTGTTTCCTTTCTTAGTCAGTTTTGCTAGGTCTTCGGACCTCTATGTTCTATGTTGTTTGCTTGTCTTATTTTTGCTACAATTTCTGCTAGGAGGTGTCCATCTTTCTCCCAGTCCCTAGTTCTTGTAGGGATCCCTTCCTCACATCTATAGGTCTTCGTTCAGACTAGCCAAGGACTTTAGCGGGTCTGATCGCAGGATCAGGTTCCCCGTTACATCGTAGGGATCCAGCTTAGTTCTATTGTAGGAACAGATCTCCTGTCTTTCCTTAGTGCTTGTAGCAGATCAGAACATTAAGTCCAGCCAAAAGATATCTCTAAGGAAAGACCTCCAGTTTCCATCACGGTCTCGGTTCAGGATTTGGCTCAACGCTTGCAGGGACTCTCTCTCTGGAGGTGGCCGAGCTCCAACAACACGTGAGTAGCTGTTCTGGAGCGCATTTTGTGGAGCCAAAGGTACGTCTGCCTGATCTATTTTTTGGTGAACAACAAGATTTTTTTTCCTTTAAAAATGCTTGTTTGCTGTTTTTTCGTTTGAGGTCCAGATCTTCTGGTGATGAATCACAGCGCATAGGGTTCATAATGTCACTTTTGCGCAAAGAACCTCAGGGATGGGCCTTTTCTCTCCAACCTAGTGACCCGTGCTTTAGATCAGTGGATAGTTTTTTTTCTGCTTTGGGGTTGTTGTATGATGATCCTTATCGTGTCTCATCTGCTGAGTCTGAATTAAGACGTTTGAGGCAGGGATCAGGTAATGTGGAAAATTATTGTACTCACTTCCGTCGGTGGTCTGCTCAGGTAGGGTGGAACAATTCAGCTTTGAAAAGTTTGTTTCTTGCGGGGCTAGGTGAAAGGGTTAAGGATCTGCTGATTGCTTATCCTTCACCTGGAAACTTGCAGGAGGCAATGCAATTAGCTATATGGGTGGACAAGAGACTGCGTGCAAGGGTTAATGAGAGTAAATCCTCTGCCATGTCAGCTCCGAGTCTTGAGAGGGTCTGTACTGACATTGGAGAGCCGATGAAGATTGGGGCGATGTCACCCCGCTCTCAGGAAAAAGACCGCAGATTTTCTGAAGGTTTGTGCTTTTATTGCGGTGGATCTGACCATTTCATTAGGAACTGTGTGCTTCATGTGAACAAAGAAAAAAAAAAGGTCAGTTACGCCCGTATTGCCTGTTTAAATACTAAGGGTGTATTTCTTTCTGCTACTACTGCAGCTCAGGAAGAATTAATTGAATATCGGGTATTTGTGGATTGTGGTTCTACTCTAAATGTGATTGATGGGGAGTTCTTGGAAAAACTTAAATTAAAACCCAAACCTTTGTCATCCCCTATTGCTGTGGTTTCTGTCGATGGCTCTCCCTTAAAGAGTGTTACTCACAAGGTCTGTGATTTTCCCCTCACTATTAATGGTATTCACCAAGAGAATTTGGATTTGGTAGTATTAAATAATTTGCCTTCTCCAGTAGTGTTGGGGTTACCCTGGTTAAAATTGCACAATCCTGTACTGGATTGGTCTACCAATGAAATTAAGTCCTGGAGCCCTAAGTGTTATGACAAGTGTTGTAACGGTCGCATTGCTGCTGTGGATAAAGGGGAATTACCGGTACCTATTCAGGATTTTTGGAAAGTTTTTTCTGAGAAAGAATCGCAAATTTTGCCTCCCCATAGAGACTATGATTGTACCATTGAATTTGTCCCTGGAGCGACTCTTCCTAAAAGTCGTTTATTTAATCTTACTATTCCTGAGAGAAAGGCTTTGCAGAAATACATACAGACAAGCTTGGCCGCCGGTCACATTAGGCCTTCCAAGTCTCCTGTGGCTGTTGGATTTTTTTTTGTTAAAAAAAAGGACGGCGGTTTACGTCCTTGTCTGGACTTTCGTGAGATTAGTAAAATTACTGTACGCAATCCTTACCCACTGCCATTGATTCCTGATTTGTTTAACCAGTTAGTGGGGGCCAAGTGGTTCTCTAAAATTGATCTCCGGGGGGCATACAATTTGTTGCGCATGAAGGAGGGTGATGAATGGAAGACTGCTTTTAACACTCCTGTGGGTCATTTTGAGAATCTGGTTATGCCTTTTGGTCTTACCAATGCACCAGCATTTTTTCAGAATCTTATTAATAACATCCTTAGACCTTTGATCGGCAAAAATGTGGTTGTGTATTTGGATGACATTTTGATTTATTCGCCTGACCTGGAGTCTCATTGGCGGAGCGTACGTGAGGTATTGCAGTTATTGATTGACAATTCGCTTTTTGCTAAGCTGGAGAAATGTGAGTTCGCTGTACAGAGAATTAGTTTTTTGGGTTACATTATCTCCAGTGAAGGTTTTGAGATGGATCCGGTTAAAGTTCAAGCTGTGCAGGAATGGCCTAGGCCTATTGGTTTGAAATCGATACAGAGATTTTTGGGTTTCGCCAATTATTACAGAAAATTCATAAAAAAAATTTCTATTATTGTCAAACCGCTGACCGATCTCACCAGGAAAGGTGCTAATGCGGTTCAGTGGACTTCTGAGGCCATTGAAGCTTTTGTGTTTCTAAAGGAGAGGTTCACCTCTGCTCCCATACTTATGCAGCCTGATGTGACTAAGCCGTTTTTGGTTGAGGTTGATGCTTCTTCTGTGGGGGTCGGTGCGGTGTTGTCTCAGGAAAGCAAGGATGGAGTACATCCCTGTGCCTTTTTTTCAAAAAAATTTTCTGAGACTGAATTTAATTACGATATTGGTAATCGGGAATTGCTGGCTATTAAACTCGCATTTGAACACTGGCGTCATCTCTTGGAAGGTGCTGAATTTCCCATTCAGGTTTTCACTGATCATAAAAATCTGATCTATCTTGATGCTGCCAAGCGCTTGAATGCCCGTCAGGCTAGGTGGGCACTTTTTTTCTCGCGGTTTAATTTTTCCGTTACTTACATCCCGGGTACCAAGAATGTTAAACCTGATGCTTTGTCTCGCAGCTTTTCTCCCATGGTCGGTGCTGAGGAGGAGGAGGAGAGCATTTTACAAGAAGGAGTTGTGATTGCTGCTTTGGACTCCGTTTTGAAGGATGAGATTCTTAAAGCTCAGGAGAATGCCCTATCTAACACTCCCCATGGGAGGTTGTTTGTGCCTAGGACCTTTAGGAGAGATTTGTTTGTTGAGTGTCATGAGTCTCGGTTGGCAGGTCATCCAGGAATTTCTGAGACCAAGAGACTTGTGGGTCGCAGTTTTTGGTGGCCTGGATGGCAGAAGGAAGTCATTAAGTGGGTGCGTCAATGTACTGTGTGTGCTAGATCTAAGTCTTCGCATGCTCCTGCTGCGGGGTTGCTTTGCCCTCTGGAGGTTCCTAGTGCACCTTGGACACATCTGGCTATGGACTTTATTACTGACCTTCCCCCCTTTGAGGGTTTCACGGTCATCTGGGTGGTCGTGGACCGTTTTAGCAAGATGTGTCACTTGGTTCCCTTCATCAAACTGCCTTGCGCTAAGACACTTGCTAAGGCCTTTGTCAAGGAAATTGTGAGACTACATGGCGTTCCTACTGACATTGTTTCTGATAGGGGACCTCAGTTCGTGGCTCGTTTTTGGCGTGCCTTTTGTGACAGGTTGGGAGTTCATTTGTCGTTTTCATCCTGAGTCTAATGGCCAGACAGAAAGAAAGAACCAGGATGTTGAGCAGTTCTTGCGTTGTTTTGTGGCAGACAATCAAGAGGTGTGGTCTGAGTTTCTGCTACTTGCTGAATTTGCTCTTAACAACCATACATCCTCTTCTGATGGGTGTTCGCCTTTTTTTTGTTGTTCTGGGAGACATCCGTCTTTTGGGTCATTCTCCAAATTGGTATCGGCTGTGCCTGAGGAGGAGAGTTTTTCCGGTGATTTGGAGAGAGTTTGGACGGATGTGCGTGGTAATCTTCAGGAGGCTAACAAAAAATCTAAGAGGTACTTTGATAGGAAACGGCAAGAGGTTTCGTTTGCTATTGGTGACATGGTTTGGTTGTCCTCTAAGAATCTGCGATTGAGGATTCCTTCTAAAAAATTGGGTCCCAAGTTTGTAGGGCCCTTTAAGGTGCTTCAGGTAGTTAACCAATCTGCTGTTAGGTTGGAGGTTCCTACCTCCTGGAAGATTAATCCGGTGTTTCATGTTTCTCTGTTGAAAAGAGCTGATGTGTCGGATGGTGACGCCTCTGCCACTGTTCCTCCGGTGGTGGAGGACGGGGAATATGAAATTTCCCGCATCCTAAATTCTAGACGGTATAGAGGGAGTTTGCAGTATCTCGTCGCTTGGAAGGGTTTCGGACCCGAGGATAACTCATGGGTGAGGGCGGATGATGTTTCTGCTTCCAGACTTGCCAGAGCGTTTCACAGGAGGTTTCCTGATAAGCCCGGGCCTAGGGGATCCGGAGGATCCTCTTAGAAGAGGGGGTACTGTTAGAACTCTCCTGTTAGGTTTTTTCTAGTTTGCTGGTCACATGACCTTTTTTGCCTATTTAATCCAGCTCCGCCCTCCTGGCCTTGCTGGACTTCATTGTAATTTCTACTCTTGAGCTAGCTTGGTGCTCTGTTTCCTTTCTTAGTCAGTTTTGCTAGGTCTTCGGACCTCTATGTTCTATGTTGTTTGTTTGTCTTATTTTTGCTACAATTTCTGCTAGGAGGTGTCCATCTTTCTCCCAGTCCGTAGTTCTTGTAGGGATCCCTTCCTCACATCTATAGGTCTTCGTTCAGACTAGCCGAGGACTTTAGCGGGTCTGATCGCAGGATCAGGTTCCCCGTTACATCGTAGGGATCCAGCTTAGTTCTATTGTAGGGACAGATCTCCTGTCTTTCCTTAGTGCTTGTAGCAGATCATAACACCTTGTTCACCTGATCTGAACCCCATAGAGAACCTGTGGTCCATCATAAAATGTGAGATCTAGAGGGAGGGAAAACAGTACACCTCTCGGAACAGTGTCTGGGAGGCTGTGGTGGCTGCGGCACGCAATGTTGATCGAAAACAGATCAAGCAACTGACAGAATCTATGGATGGAAGGCTGTTGAGTGTCATCATAAAGAAAGGTGGCTATATTGATCACTAATTTTTTTGTTTTTTGTCAGAAATGTTTATTTCTAAATTTTGTGCACTGATATTGGTTTACCTGGTGAAAATAAACAAGTGAGATGGGATTATATTTGTTTTTTATTAAGTTGCCTAATAATTCGGCACAGTAATAGTTACCTGCACAAACGGGTATCCTCCTAAGATAGCCAAATCTAAAAAAAAAAACCACTCCAACTTCCAAAAATATTAAGCTTGAATATTTATGAGTCTTTTGGGTTGATTGAGAACATAGTTGTTGATCAATAATAAAAATAATCCTCTAAAATACAACTTGCCTAAAAATTCTACACACAGTGTATATACACCTTATTACACTTTCTGTCCACCTACTTTTGGACCACCCTGTATATATATATATATATATATATATATATATATATATATATATATATATATATATATATATATATATATATATATATTATATATTATATATACACACCTCTGGCAAAAATTAAGAGACCACTGCAAAATTTTCATTTTCTCTGATTTTTCTCTTTATAGGTATATTTTTGAGTAAAATGTACATTGTTGTTTTAGTCTATAAACTACTGATAACATGTCTCCAAAATTCAAAGCTAAAAATTTTGTATTTATTTGCAGCAAATGATAAAGCGTCAAAATACTAAAAAAGAAACAGTGCTTTCAGACCTCAAATTACTCATGTTTTAACTCAGGAACAGTTCAGAAATCAATATTTGGTGGACTAACCATGATTTTTAATCACAGCTTTCATGTGTCTTGGCATGCTTTCCACCAGTCTTTCCATGCTTTCCAATAGAAAACTGTTCAGTGGTCACTTAATTTTTGCCAGAGATATATATATATATATATATATGACGCGCCCTGGGCCTATGTGATGCAGCGTTGCGCACGCAGGGACTACCCGGAGCCGGATCTGATAGGGGTAGTAGTCTCGTGGCGGTGACCCGGTCCGTGCCCAGGGAGTCAGACTAAGTGGCGGTATATTAGCAGTAGATGTAGAACGACTACGCCACCCGTTGAATGCAGCTATGGAGCTGCCGCTGCAGGGCAAACCGCTGAGGCCGGTGGGAGGATGGTGCAGCGTGGATGGTATAACCCCCAACGGGAGGGGTATGGCCTCAGGGCAGCCGACGTGGATGATGGGGGTAGCAGGAATCACTCAGAGACGATACGGTGTAGTTCAGGGTCTTTACTGGTGACAAAGATAGACCCTCCCGGAGTACTGGCTAGCGGTCGGGGCCTGGTCAGTCCTTGAGCAGATGGGATCCCCCTTGGCCAGGCGGAGTTGTAGGCCTCCCCAACTAATTGTACTCTTCTGGCTACCTTGCTAGAGGCGGGTAAAGGTAGCCCACGTCCCTGAGTGTACCGTGTGGTGCTCACCCGTATGGCCGGTGACTCGGGGCCTTCTAGTAGCTTCCGCTCCACGACGGCGGTGCTGGTCCCACACGTGTGACCGAGCCTTCGGGTTTCTGGGCCAGAGGACCTGAAATCCCCTGCCGGTCGGTTTCTGCTGCTGGGTAGGAGTTAGTCCCCACAGCCTCGGACTCCGGGTCCGGTAAGAAATCTTCAATCAGGGCGAGCTCTACAGCTTCCAGCCCTGATCTCCTCTTAGCACGACTCCCACAGAGCTCCTGATCTTTCTTTCCTATCACTGCTTCTCTTCTTCTCTCTACTCTTCTTCTCTAACCCTGCCTCAGCCCCAGGTTTAAATAGGGGAAGTCCTTCCCCTCCCAGGACTGGGCAGGAGGTGTGGCATGCATAGGATTCCTGACCAAGAGACCTCCCACCTGCTCTCAGACATAACAATGCTGTTACTGTGGAAACCAGACCCCTGGGGTGCCACATATATATATATATATATATATATATATATACACACATATACACACACACACACACACATACCGTACATATTTATATATATGTCTGAGTATGAATTAAATATTTAACGTATGAATGAAAACATTTCGCACCATGTTGAGATGTCTGAAACAACAGTTCAATGCAATATTTTCAGTGTTTGAGTAGTGGGATATGTATAGTATACTCTAGCGCTTCTGACAGTAATGACACCGTAAGCAGACAAAACACGAAAGACCTGAATGAAGCGGTGCCCCATGAGCACCAGGCCAGGTAGACAACCCAGCAGTAATGTCACAATCGGCTGCAGGTGAGAATTAAGTGTTGTCACATACCGCAATCTCACCACTTGAATCTTTAAACCTAACCACTGATATCTTGGCAGGGAATAGTCAAATCATGAGGGCCTAACCCATATACGCAGGGGGAGAAAAAAGAACAAATTTCCTTTTTTTTTCTTTTTTTTTTTTTTAAGTAAAGAAGAATATTTTGCATTTCCATTTTCATGCCAACCAGAAATACTTAAAATTCTGAGATCAGTTGTGAATTTCCTGCAGGGAATGTGGAGCGACCAGAATTTAGATACGTTCCACACACAGAGTTAAAGAAGGAAAAATCTAAATACCGAGCTGAAGAAATGTATGGTCATTCAGATACAGAAATGGAATATGAATATCAAGCAACTGGATATGAGACAAAACAGGAAATTTCAATGAAAAAAATCCTCTTCAAATGTCTTTATGACATATTTCTCACGACACGCCATAACATGCTGCAGCGTGCATAGTAGAATCATACAGCGAATTACAGTAGATACTTAAATGAAATGATTATTATTTCCATTTCTGAAGTTTGAGAAAACTAAGTGATCGCTCCGCCTGTGCAACCCCGTGATCACCGTTATCAATGGGGCGATCAAAGGGGTCTCCCCCGTTTGTCTGGGTCCCAGGCCTTCAAGATGATGCAACCAGAGACAGTACCTTCAGGCGTCGGACTTAGCGAGAAGCTCACCTGTCTACCTGTCTGTACACTCAGCCTGTTGTTAGGGAACACCAAGTGCTGCTCTAGCAACTCTGTGTCATAATGGCAGCGAACAATAATGTTCTATGCACAAATAGGCTAACAAGTTACAAGTTTAAAGGACAAGTTAAACAGTAATCCTGTAATGAAATTTAAAAAAAATATTTATAAAAAGGAAAAAGTCCAAATATCAGATTGCAACAAACGAGATTTATTATACAGTAGATATAAATTTGTGATGTTTGATTTTAACAGGTTACCTCCAGTATCTGGTGAAAGTTATAAAAAATAATTTAAAAAGTAAAATCACAAAAATCAACTTTTCCTATATTTTTTCCACAAAAACAAACAAACAAATAAATAATTAAGGGAAAGTCGTCTTCATCTTCTTCATTTTGGAATTAGTTCAGGATTGGAGGAAGCTCTGATCTTGACTGTTTAACCCCTTATATACTGCTGTCAATAGTACCTGTGGCATCCAATGCCCCATAACCCAGCTGAGGAGTGCTGATGGGTTGACATGGCAGCTGAGATTCACTGATGTACCGTAACTCTATTACAGTGGGGAAAATGAGTATTTGATACACTGCGGATTTTATAAGTTTTCCCACCTACAAAAAATGGGAGAAGTCTGTAATTTTAATCGTAGGTACACTTCAACTGTGAGAGACAGAAACTAAAATAAAAACCAGAAAATCACATTGTATGATTTCTACATAATTAAATTGTATTTTATTGCATGAAATAAGTATTTGATCACCTACCAACCAGCAAGAATTCTGACTCTCACAGACCTGTTAGTTTTTCTTTAAGAAGCCCCCCTACTCTGCATTCATTACCTGTATTAATTGCACCTGTTTGAACTTGTTACCTGTATAAAAGACACCTGTCCACACACTCAATCACATTCCAATCTCTCCACCATGGCCAAGACCAAAGAGCTGTCCAAGGACACCAGGGACAAAATTGTAGACCTGCATAAGGCTGGGATGGGCTACAGGACAATAGGCAAGCAGCTTGGTGAGAAGCCAACAACTGTTGGCTCAATCATTAGGAAATGGAAAAAAACACAAGATGACTGTCAATCTTCCTCAGTCTGGGGCTCCATGCGAGATCTCGCCTTGTGGGGTAAGGATGATTCTGACAAAGGTCAGGAATCAGTCCAGAACTACACTGGAGGACCTGGTGAATGACCTGAAGAGAGCTGGGACCCCAGTCTCAAACAGTGTTAGAAACCTACTACAACGTCATGGATTAAAATCCTGCAGGGCACGTAAGGTCCCCCTACTCACACCAGCACATGTCCAGGCCCGTTTGAAGTTCGCCAATGACCATCTGGATGATCCAGAGGAGGCAAAGAGAAGGTCATGTGGTCAGATGAGACTAAAATAGAATTTTTTGGTATCAAGGATGAGTACAACCCCAAGAACATCGTACCCACCGTGAAGAATGGTGGGGGAAACATCATACTTTGGTGATGCTTTTCTGCAAAGGGGACAGGTCGACTGTACCGTATTGAAGGGAGGATGGATGGGGTCATGTATTGCGAGATTTTGGCCAACAACCTCCTTCCCTCATTAATAGCATTGAAGATGGGTCGTGGCTGGGTCATCCAGCATGACAATGACCCGAAACACACAATCAGGGCAAGTAAGGAGTAGCTCCTTAAAAAGCACGCCAAGGTCCTGGAGTGACCAAGCCAGTCTCCAGACCTGAAACTAATAGAAAATCTTCGGAGAGAGCTGAAACTCAATGTTGCCCAGTAACAGCCTCGAAACATGAAAGTTCTGGAGAAGATCTGTATGGAGGAGTGGGCCAAAATCCCTGCTGCAGTGTGTGCAAACTTGGTGAAGAACTATAATAAACGTCTGACCTCTGTAATTGCAAACAAAGGTTTCTGCACCAAATATTAGGTTCTGTTTTTCTACTGTATCAAATACTTATTTCATGCAATAAAATGCAAATTAATTATGTGAAAATCATACAATGTGATTTTATGGACTTTGTTTTAAAGATTCTTTCTCTCGCAGTTGAAGTGTACCTAGGAATTAGACAATCGGGGGTTGCCACATCTCCGCCCCAGCTCCGTCCACTTTGTCAGAGCTGGGTGAAAATGCGAAAAGTCAAAAAACCTTAAGGCTAAAAACCTTTGGTAAATTGCCCCCATAATCCTTATCCATTAATGTAAATAGGACACAATAGCCCATCATAGACCACAGATGGCTGTCGGCCGGCCGCTATGTTGGCCAGCTCTCCCATACATAGGAGCGCTTGTTGGACAGAGCGCTCGTGTTCTCTTTGTGAGAGAGCGTCCAGGAGACAAAACGATTGGCAGTCCGAACTCGGACAAGCTGGATCAATATTTTACCCGGCAATGAATTGGGGTCATTACAAATTCTGCTCTGACCACCTGGCACCAGCATGAACAGTATTGGGTGACACGTCCCTGCACATATCTGTCTCCCGACGGCATCACACACTGTCTCTGGTGATATACTCATATATGCTATGAATAACACTGGTCATGTCACTGTATGGCGGAACAATTGGATGTCACCTTACGGAGGATAAAGACTAATCTGCAACACAATCAGTTACATACAGTGCTGGCCAAAAGTATTGGCATCCCTGCAATTCTGTCAGATAATACTCAGTTTCTTCCTGAAAATGATTGCAATCACAAATTCTTTGGTATTATTCTCTTCATTTAATTTGTCTTCAATGAAAAAAAACACAAAAAGAATTGTCCTAAAGCCAAATTGGATATAATTCCACACCAAACCTAAAAAAAGGGGGGTGGACAAAAGTATTGGCACCCTTTGAAAAATCATGTGATGCTTCTCTAATTCGTGTAATTAACAGCACCTGTAACTTACCTGTGGCACCTAACAGGTGTTGGCAATAACTAAATCACACTTGCAGCCAGTTAACATGGATTAAAGTTGACTCAACCTCTGTCCTGTGTCCTTGTGTGTACCACATTGAGCATGGAGAAAAGAAAGAAGACCAAAGAACTGTCTGAGGACTTGAGAAACCAAATTGTGAGGAAGCATGAGCAATCTCAAGGCTACAAGTCCATCTCCAAAGACCTGAATGTTCCTGTGTCTTCTGTGCGCAGTGTCATCAAGAAGTTTAAAGCCCATGGCACTGTGGCTAACCTCCCTAGATGTGGACGGAAAAGAAAAATTGACGAGAGATTTCAACGCAAGATTGTGCGGATGGTGGATAAAGAACCTCGACTAATATCCAAACAAGTTCAAGCTGCCCTGCAGTCCGAGGGTACAACAGTGTCAACCCGTACTATCCATTGGCGACTGAATGAAAAGGGACTGTATGGTAGGATACCCAGGAAGACCCCACTTCTTACCCCGAGACATAAAAAAGCCAGGCTGGAGTTTGCCAAAACTTACCTGAGAAAGCCTAAAACATTTTGGAAGAATGTTCTCTGGTCAGATGAGACAAAAGTAGAGCTTTTTGGGAAAAAGCATCAACATAGAGTGTACAGGAAAAAAAAAGAGGCATTCAAAGAAAAGAACACGGTCCCTACAGTCAAACATGGCGGAGGTTCCCTGATGTTTTGGGGTTGCTTTGCTGCCTCTGGCACTGGACTGCTTGACCGTGTGCATGGCATTATGAAGTCTGAAGACTACCAACAAATTTTGCAGCATAATGTAGGGCCCAGTGTGAGAAAGCTGGGTCTCCCTCAGAGGTCATGGGTCTTCCAGCAGGACAATGACCCAAAACACACTTCCAAAAGCACTATAAAATGGTTTTAGAGAAAGCACTGGAGACTTCTAAGGTGGCCAGCAATGAGTCCAGACCTGAATCCCATAGAACACCTGTGGAGAGATCTCAAAATGGCAGTTTGGAGAAGGCACCCTTCAAATATCAGGGACCTGGAGCAGTTTGCCAAAGAAGAATGGTCTACAATTCCAGCAGAGCATTGTAAGAAACTCATTGATGGTTACCGGAAGCGGTTGTTCGCAGTTATTTTGGCTAACCAAAGTATTAGGCTGAGGGTGCCAATACTTTTGTCCGGCCCTTTTTTGGAGTTTTGTGTGAAATGATCAATGATTTGATTTTTGCTTCATTCTCTTTTGTGTTTTTTCCTTGCAAGCAAATTAAATGAAGATAATAATACCAAAGAATTTGTGATTGCAATCATTTTCAGGAAGAAACTGAGTATTATCTGACAGAATTGAAGGGGCGCCAATACTTTTGGCCACCACTGTATGGCTGCAGGCTTTTGCAGGCAGGGACTTGGTGCAAAACGTTTAATAAGATAAGCATGTCTGTACAGTGTAGCACCCACAAAATAATTTGATTGTGAGCCCTATGGGAGCCCGTGACCTATACATGAGCACTCTCTGTACAGCACAAGGGTAAGCTAGTGCTATGTGAATCAGTAATATGCCTGATCTGCACACGGTAGCGTAATAAAGCAGTGGCTGCTAGAAAATTTGTCAGATATAATACAAATATCTGAAATAAAAGTAGCAAAAGCCGATAACCAAGTCGTCTTCTCACCAGCCTGGAGCAGAGAGTGCCCCACACAGTCTGGCCTTTCTGTGATAAGACTGCAATTGTGTCACACTTGTTGTGTCTTTGTTGTGCCAAACAAAAGAGTGGCTTTTGTGTGGCTTGTCTGAGCATGGCAGAGTAGCCCGCTCGCACAATGCCCATGCTGTGGAGGAGCTTGGACTGGCGGCGTCTCCTCAGTCACCCCGTCGAGGGGGTCAAGAGAATCCGCTCAACCACTGGAGTGGAAACATGGAGGGGACCGGCAGTGTTCCTGATCATCTCCACACCGGGCCATGTGTTAAGGCTGGCATTGTTCTGATGACTGGAGACATAGTTTTAGCAGTCATGAGTTTTGGACTCTGGAGATGTCATTGTGCCCCGCTAGCACAGAAAAGCAATGTATGCAGACAGCATTACACCACGATGCCAAGAGGCCAGCAGAATATACAGCAGCTCTCAATGATTTCATAATATTATAACTCAGGTGTAATGTGCAAGCGCCTGCTAATTCTATATACATCAGATATATAAATACATGATCCATCTCAATCAGGCGCTGCGTCACAGGAAGTCACAGAGTGAGGAATCAGCCGGTTTTGAAAAGAACATGTGAATGGGGATTAGGCAGACACCGTGCTGGGAGTCAAGGATGGGTCAAAATAAATCTTTAAGGATTAACATGCTCTGTGCTGGCTCATTCTTGTAGTAATGTCACAATACCCATATGGCAATATGAACCAACCCAGCAATATTTGCCATTTATTTCCAAAACAAAGAAGGATCATATTTTAATTGAAGATTCGCTCTCTGCAAAGGTTTCTTTTCGTTACATATCACCTTTTCATTGTCGGACAGATTTTAAACATAAAAGTTGAAAAAGAAATTTGTGGAACGTTGAGCAGTTTATATAGCTGCCACCTTAAAGCATCGCACCAGTTTTGCATATGTTATAAAATGGATGTTGTAGGGAAGTTGCAGTTAGTGCAGCTGGGGTCCCGAAGATTAGAGGTCATCAATAAACCCTAAGAGGCGTTTACCCAAATCCCGGAGGACTCTTATATTAAAGAAAAAACACAGCTACGTTACGTTGTACAGGGATGCAAAATATATTGTTAAAGGGCTATGAAAGTGTGAGAATGGAATAACCAGCCCAGGCGTCGACCCCTGAAGGTGGCTCATTGCTTCCAACAGTTACTGGGAGTCTCAGCAACCAAACCTCCACCGATGACAACTTCTGACAAGTCACTATGGTGCTTTAAAGGGAATCTGTCACAAGGTTTTTGCTACCCCATCTGAGAGCAGCATAATGTAGGGGCAGAGACCCCAATTTCAGCGATGTGTCACTTATCAGGCTGCCTGCTGTCATTTTGATAAAGTAATTGTTTTCTCTGCTACAGATCTAGCAGTTCTCTGAATGCCGAGCTCTGTATAATCCCGCCCACACCACTGACTGGCAGTTTACGGACCTTACACAGTGTACATAGAAAGCTGCCAATCTGTGGTGTTGGCGTGATTGGACTACCTGGCAGCAGGTTTACTAGCCATCTAATGGTAATCTCCTGCTGATAAAACTGTGATTTTATTGAAACTATAAAAACCAGCCCCTTAAGTGATACATCACTGGAATCAGGGTATCTGCCCCTACATGATGCTGTCCTCAGATTAGGTGGCAAAACCCTGATGACACGTTATGTTGTGTTCTATAGCCTGCCAATACACTGGAACCAGCAGTGGACACTGCGTTCGAGCCCCACATGGTATTGGCAGGTGACACAGGTCCTACTGACCTTTCACCTTTGAGACATAGAGTCCTGCCCATTCCCCGGTTTCACTGATCTCCATAAGCGGTCGGATTCCACTGATGAAGGCCATGTAGGCCGAAACTTTTGTTGTTTTCCTGGACTGCACTTACATTATGATATTAAAATCTTGAAGTTCAAAAGAGCTATACTGAGTGCCGAGGTTTTTCTCAGGCCAATAAAAGCTCAACAATCATTATTTAAATAGCTTCAGGATAACCCAGAAAGATGAAACCGCAAGTATCTTCCAATGCAGTGTAATACATCATGAAGAATAGAAAACATCATAGGCAGCTCAGGATTATCTGATTTTATCAATGTGAAAATATCTGGTGCAATATTATTCTAACAGAACTTTTTTCCAAAGTCAAAGAAAAGACATAAGTGTTTCATAAAGTAGATGCGATTTTCCTTTTTTTGTCTTTTCACTCCTGATGGTCAGACTATTTTTGTTGTGAATGCTATACCATTATGGATCAGGGATACTTTCACAAACAGTTTATATGTCCCACCTTACATACACTCACAAATCAATTTTTTTTCTTAAAGGGAGGATATCAACAGAAAATGGCATATGGATTAAATAATTTTTCTCCGTTTAAAGATATGTTTTAAAAATGTCGCTACTTTTTTTTCATAGCATAATCTGTATTAAAAGTACAAAAAACAGAAATCTTGTAATATTCGCATTGGCTTTATTTAGACATCCATTTGTTTTAGGAGAATAATACATGTATGTTAGAAACAATAGCTGGATCCTGACCCTATTATTGTAACCCCGCCTCTGCTGATAAGAAAACTCCTGTGAACACTTCCGGAAAAAAAAACAGAAAGTAAGAGCCAAAAAAATCCCCAGTGGCTAAAGTGAATATTGCAAGATTACAGGGTTTTTTAAAGCACCACTTCAGCATTGTTGTTTTTTTTATTTCACCGCTGGAGTGGTGCTTAAAATCCAAGTCCCCTGCCCCTTGTCTGATCCTCAGCTTCCAGCGTTTTCTTCTATTTTCGCTGCCGCTCAGGTCCTTCTCCTGCATTTTGTGACCGGCGAGCTCCTCCGGAGTTTCATGGAGTAGCTACAGTGGCATATAAAAGTTTGGGCCCCCCTGGTCAAAATCACTGTTATTGCAAACAGTTAGGCTGAAGATGAAATGATCTCTAAAAGGCCTAAAGTTAGAGATGACACATCTTATTTGTATTTTAGGCAAAAAAATATATACATTTACATCTTTTACATTTAAAAAATTACAAAAAGGAAAATGGGCCAATGCAAAAGTTTGGGCACCCTTGGTGATTTGTGTGCTCAGGTAACCTTGACCAAGGTTTCAGACCTTAATTAGCCTGTTAGGGTTATGGCTTGTTCACTATCATTTTTAGGAAAGGCCAGGTGATGCAAGTTTCCCAGCTTTATGAAAACCCAGCCTCCTGTAACCTTGTGCCAAAGAACAGCAGCCATGGGTTCTTCTAAGCAGCTGCCTAGCACTCTGAAAATGAAAATGGTGGAGGCCCCAAAAGCAGGAGAAGGTTATAAGACTATAGCAAAGAGTTTTCAAGTGTTTTAGCACCCACTTTCAAAAGTGGGTGCTACTAGGTACTAACCATGCAGGGTGCCCAAACTTTTGCATCAACCCATTTTCCTTTTAGTAATTTTTAAAAAGTAAAAAAAAAAAAACCTATATACACTGCTCAAAAAAAAAATAAAGGGATCACTCAAATAACACATCCTAGATCTGAATGAGTGAAATATTCTCATTGAATACTTTGTTCTGTACAAAGTTGAATGTGCTGACAACTAAATCACACAAAAATCATCAATGGAAATCATATTTATTAACCAATGGAGGCCTGGATTTGGAGTCACCCCCAAAATTAAATTGGAAAAACACACTACAGGCTGATCCAACTTTGATGTAATGTCCTTAAAACTAGTCAAAATAAGGCTCAGTATTGTGTGTGGCCTCCATGTGCCTGTATGACCTCCCTACAACGCCTGGACATGCTTCTGATGAGGTTGCGGATGGTCTCCTGTGGGATCTCCTCCCACACCTTGACTAAAGTATCCACCAACTCCTGGACAGTCTGTGGTGCAACGTGATGTTGGTGGATGGAGCGAGACATGATGTCCCAGATGTGCTCAATCGGATTCAGGTCTGGGGAACGGGCGGGCCAGTCCATAGCTTCAATGCCTTCATCTTGCATGAACTGCTGACACACTCCAGCCACATGACGTCTGGCATTGTCCTGCATTAGGAGGAACCCAGGGCCAACAGCACCAGCATATGGTCTCACAAGGGGTCTGAGGATCTCATCTTGGTACCTAATGGCAGTCAGGCTACCTCTGGCGAGTACATGGAGGGCTGTGTGGCCCTCCAAAGAAATGCCACCCAACACCATTACTGATCACTGCCAAACCGGTCATGCTGAAGGATGTTGCAGGCAGCAGATCGCTCTCCACGGCATCTCCAGACTCTGTCACATGTGCTCAGTGTGAACCTGCTTTCATTTGTGTAGAACACAGGGCGCCAGTGGCGACTTTGCCAATCCTGGTGTTCTGTGGCAAATGGCAAGCGTCCTACATGGTGTTGGGCTGTGAGCATAACTCCCATCTGTGGACGTCGGGCCCTCATACCACCCTCATGGAGTAGGTTTCTAACCGTTTGTGCAGACACATGCACATTGGTGGCCTGCTGGAGGTTATTTTGCAGGGCTCTGTCAGTGCTCCTCCTGTTCCTCCTTGCACAAAGGCGGAGGTAGCGGTCCTGCTGCTGGGTTGTTGCCCTCCTACAGCCCCCTCCACGTCTCCTGGTGTACTGGCCTGTCTCCTAGTAGCACCTCCAGCCTCTGGACACTACACTGACAGACAGAGGAAACCTTCTTGTCATAGCTCGCATTGATGTGCCATCCTGGATGAGCTGCACTACCTGAGCAACTTCTGTGGGTTGTAGAGTCCGTCTCATGCTACCACGAGTGTGAAAGCACAACCAACATTCAAAAGTGACCAAAACATCAGCCAGAAAACATTGGTACTGAGATGTGGTCTGTGGTCCCCACCTGCAGAACCACTCCTTTATTGAGGGTGTCTTAATAATTGCCAATAATTTCCATCTATTGTCTATTCCATTTGCACAACAGCATGTGAAATTGATTGTCAATCAGTGTTGCTTCCTAAGTGGACAGTTTGATTTCACAGAAGTTTGATTTACTTGGGAGTTATATTCTGTTGTTTAAGTGTTCCCTTTATTTTTTTGAGCAGTGTATATATATATTTTTTTTTTGACTAAAATTCAAAGGAAATGCGTCATCTTTAACTTTAGGCCTTTTAGAGATCATTTCATCTTCAACTTGTTGAGCTATTCACTATTATCAGTAATTTATGACCAGGGCTGCCCAAACTTTTACATGCCACTGTACAAGCAAATATTACCTGTTTGCAAACTCCTGGCCAACACATTCCCCACGCATTTGAATAAAAAGGTGGCTGTGCTTGTTAGCAGCCACATATCCACTGATGTATATGGAGAATCCAGTGGCTGGGAATAAGTGGAAAACTATTCACTTGATAGGTAAGGATCTCAGAGGGGGCATTTATGGCACAGCCTCTACAAGATGGGTAAGTGTACTAGTAGTGGCCATACACTGGCCCAAAGTCTATCATTATGCAATTTTTGCCATAGACTCCTGACCTGTTAATATGTAGTACATCAGGTTCTGATCATGTAGGTGGTTGGGGGCTGGCTCCTCCATAGAGACCCACTTGTTCCTCTGTGGTCCAATCTGAGCCTGGATGAGGGCCTTGTTGGGGGTGATATAGGTAAAAAGTGGTGTCGAGTGGAGCAAAGACAGATGGGTAAGGAGGGACATTGGAGAAGTAATGGGTTATGATTAGGAAAACACAGATATGATTCAACCTTTATAAAATCCTGTTACGTTTTCTTTTACTGTCCAGCTGAAGAGGCATTGTGTGATGAGGACAAGTTATCCCCAATATTAGGGTACAAACCCCATAACAGGTTACATTTCTTTACTATTCAGTGTGAATCAGTGCTACTTTTCGTATTTGAAAATGGTGAGCAAATTAATAAACTCAGGAGATAGAGAGCTGAAAATTTTCATCAATCCACCGTTTCTTTAAGGCTCAAAAATTACCATCCCTCAAATGGCATTTTTTGTGCTCATCGGAACAGACGCTGGGAGTGAAGCGTAACATCACGAGGCCGTATTCTCTGCTTTAATGTGGGGCATTTGCCTGTTCTATACATATGCTTTCATCTCATCCATAAATCCTTACCGAATGTGCCAATTTCTTTCAGGTGTACATACGTAACGGTTATCAGCCACATGTGACGAGAGGTGTTTTATCTTACCCTGTCTTTCAATTTACTACACAGATATTAAAACAGAAGGGTTTACTTTTTTTTCCTACTTTCCATAATGAGCCCTGCTTATTTTAGTCTCACTTCCTATCATATAAACCAACAATTCCTACAATGGGGCCATCCAAATTCAATCCCCTAGTTCCCTTTCAATGTATATATACAAATATGAAAATTATAACAGTCATAATAAAGTCTAATTGGTTTTGTTTCTTTTCGTTTATACTTTCACTGTTTTTTTGTTCCATCCATTTCAATAATGTGTTCTTTGATAATCCAAGTCCAAAGTCAGGCTCTACTGTTAGGCTGGGACTACTTGGTGAGTTTTGGACACCCACAAACCATGCTAAAATTTCAATAATACTGTGACACAACCTCTGTGCTTAAATAAAATAAATTAATAAATTTGGCCCATTGTTGCTCCTTCCTGTGCCAGAAATTGAAGTCTACACATGCTGAGCAGGCAATGATTTGCACAATAAGCAATGCAAATTTTCATCATGAATTATAATACATTTGTCGGTCAGCAGAGGCCAATGTTCTTTTTTCTTAGACCTGTACACCATTTCCTTCACTTTGGAGCATAGGAAGAAAAATTATAATTAAAAAAAAAAAAAGTTTGGTCTAAGCCAAAATCACTACAAAACTACAGTAAACTGGTTAGTAAATTCCTCAGAGTTCACATCAATGACTCAATGTTAACGCAACAAAGGAGCCTATTAAGTTGCATAAACATTCAGTTTTCAACATTCCTCATAGGAAAACTTCCCCATAAAGAATAATGGAAGGTGCACGGAGACCGTGACGGTCATTATTGTATTGTCCCACACCCGGGACAATACAGAAGATGTAATGGCAGATAAGCAAAGGCCAGAAGAGTCTGGAAGATTTCGGCATTACCAATGTACTATTTCTTGCGGTATTGCACACTAAACTTGCTAGTTTTTCCATTAGTCAGCGGTACAGCTCCGGTGTAAAATGTACATGTATCCCTAGGACTGCGGATGAGTTCCTGTGTTTGTATGTAAGCTGGCTTTTCTTTTGAAGCCCTGCCAAGGCTCTGGTGTTAATGACACTAGCAGGAAATCATAAGGCAGGGGGCAGCTGTGTATTATTCTGGATTTAGCTGTGAACACATCACAAAGAAAACATGCAGATCCACTGGGACTCGGAGATGTGTTAGTGCTGGGGATCATGCTGATAATGACGGAAATACTACTACTACTTTTAAATGTATGAATTCAAGAAGAACTTGTTCCAAAGAAATAAATATGAGGGGAAGAGGTCAGGCTTGAAGGTGTAGGACAGAGGACTCAAGGGAAGGTTTTCAAGCCCTGCTGTGTGAGACAGCCTCCGAACTGATGGGAAGACGAGAGAGGAACAGAGTCTTGTTTAGTGCTGAATGCAAACCATATAAAGTGAGTTAGGGTGGCAGCCTTATGGGAAACACATTAACTCTAATGGAACTTCACACCTTTGTTTTAGAACATGATTTACACAACCAGAACTAGACCCATTCTCATGGTTTTCGGTTGTCGCTTGGTTCTGCCCAGCAATCTTTAGGCCTATATTTGGAAATAGGTCATCACGGTGGGGTATCTGGACAAGAGCGAGGACCTATTGGGTTTAGTGAGGCTAAAAAAGGGAGAAGAGTCTAGAGCAGTGTTTCCCAAAGTTCAGTCCTCACGGCCCCCACAGGTCATGTTTTCAGGATTTCCATAGTGTTGCACAGATGAGAGAATTCCTGATGCCTTGGTGATACTTCCATCACCAGTGTAACACTAAGGAGATCCTGAAAACGTGACCTGTGGCGGCCATGAGGGCTGGCGTTTGGGAAACACTGCTCTAGAGGATCTTCTTTCGCTGATTTTATAAATGTAAACTACTAGAGTTTCTCCTCCCACGTCCCCTGTTCCACTGATTCTGGGACGGTTTTTCTTTTTTTTCTATGCTCCTTTGTTTTCATGCCACCGGGTAATAAAGATGAAAAGGTTTCCTTCAACCAACTGGGCCTATACTACAGAACTTCTCTGTTGCTTTTTCGCCACTCTATGACACAAATTCTATGATTAACGTCCAGTTGGTTGAAGGAAAAACATGCACCTGTTTCACTGCAGGGGCATAGCATTGGAACGGAGGGACACAAAAAAAAAGAAAAACTGTTCTAGAATCAGTGAAATAGGGGCAATTGGAGGAGATACTGACAATAAATAAAAACATCCAGTGAAATATCCTCTTTCAGTCTGGGTTCAGAGTAAGTTTGAGCCTCCATTCCTGACTTTGTAAGGGGCTTCTGTTTGAAGCCTTGAACATCGGGATTGATAAGTGGCTCCTGATTGAGACATGAACTTTAATCAGGCAAATGGAGCCCAAAATACACAACTGCTCTATTTTGTCGTGCTTATAGGCTCAAACGGAGTCCAAAAGATGCATGTTCTGAACTCTTCAGAATGAAGGCCTCAATGGAGTCAGGAACGGGAGCTCAGGTGCAGCTTGAACCTGGCCTAAAATGCAGTTCACAGTGGTATGGACTTTGTGCAGAGCATTCACAGTTCACATTTCCAGGTAATTTTATTTGTAACCACTGATGGCTTGTAGGAGGCTGTAAGTGAACTGAACAATCAGAAAAGCAGTAAGAATGGTCATATCAATTCCAGATCAGGGCTGGAAGAGGATATGCAACATAAGACAGATGCCGGAAAGGGTGGTGAGTGACCCAAATGCACAGTCACAAAACAGTCACGGTAAAATAAAAAATAGCACCTTCACAAATTACCAGGAGCCAAGTATTCCATGTTTTTCACAGAAATAACTCGTTCCTAGTATAGTCTAAGTGGCTGTTTGTATGTCCGTTTTGTTTTTTTCTAAAATCACAGGGACATGTCCAATATTGATCCAAGTGTCGGATCAAAATCAGCAATGCAAGTCTATTGGTCCGTCAAAAAAAAATTGGACAAAACAGATTGCATCCAAGAGTGGTCCGATTTTCACATATTCAAATGAATAGGAGGCGGATGTGCAGTACCCTGCCGCGACCACTACCAGAAGATGGAGCAGCTCCGTAAGTACTTCAGGCCGGCCGACACTAACATCAATGAAAACCAGTCATTCTCCTGCTTCAGGGAACATTCGCACAGGTTATCACAAAACTTTCCTTTTTCTTTCATTAAAAGTCATTACTACAAGCACATGGCTCTCACTATGCTATATCACCCTACAAGGCACTGCAGGAAATTACAATCTAGGGTGGACATCCTGAACCATGTGTATGATTTCATGCAAATACAAGCTTACAAGTTACGATATCCACTACTGCCAAGAAATACCATGTGGCACAAATAATATTAAGACAAATCATGTGACACATCCACAAGAATCTCGCAAGTTAATTATTTTTTTAATTCCAAAGGCTTCCCAACAGCTCATGACCACTGCAGCCAATCACTGAGCTCAGCGGTCCTACGCCTCCTACACCGGTATCACAAAATCTTGAGCAGAAGGACAGATGTACAGCTGACTTATTTTTCTTTACAGTAAACCTGTGTAATTAAAAAAAAAAACTAAGATGCACAACCCCTTTAATATTTTCAAGCAGCATATTTAATGCAAAACTGTCATGTATATTATATAGCAGGAGTGAATAATTTGTTAAAACATACACTATATGAGAAATAATATTCCTGGCCATTATACGACTTCTATCCTGCTAATATCACCAATTTTTCCCTCTGCAGGCTCTATCTCAAACATTTCCAGTTGTCTCCATGCTAGAGGATGGAGATTAGCAGCTATGATGTCTCACATATACAAAGACATGAGGAGGTTCTGATCCCTCTGTCTTTCTATTGCAGAATCTCAAAACCAGCAGCAGAATGGAAGACATTATACAGTTATAATAAGCAGTGTAACTGTGAATCCAGCTCTGACGTGAGATATAACCCTTACTAGAAAAGAGCATCAAGGTTCTAGTAGATAAAGTTGCTCATAAGTATCTGCTTGTACTATATCTGCTTGCACTATTTACATGATTGAGAAGACAGTGATCGCTTAAGCATAAATTTCTTCCCAAAACACTATACAGTTAAAAGAAACCTGTATTCATAGAGAGAGACCTGTCAATCCACTGGAGAGGGGTGGGGACAAGCCCGCCAGGGATCATAATTGGATTGGTTAGGTATCTCCCTATAGTACCTGCCGATTTTTCAAATGATCTTTTCTCTAAAACAACATACCAATCTGCAATGGCGCAGCCAGGCTCGGACTCACGCTACCTGGGATTTAGGAGTATGAATCTAACGACAGGTTCCCGGATTACTAATCCATATATGACTTAATACCTGTTCAATATTTATTAGAACACTCTTATATTTTATAGGTTAACAGTTAAATGCTATACTTCAGTATTAGCACAAAAAAAATGAATACAGTATCAGAAAATACTTTTTACATGTTGGTGATATGTGTAAAGATTAGAGCTCTGCCACAAAATGGGGAAATCTTAGGGTTGATCTCATTGTGCTTGCCAAAATCTATGTGCTTGCTACTAAAACAACTTCACTGAGATGAATAGAAAGATTTTATTTCATAGAAATTTCTGCAACAAATTTGCAAAGTGCGAACTTACCTTTCAAGAGGACCTGTCAACAGGTCAGAAATGGCCATCTTTTGCACGTATTTTATTCTTGACGCTCCCCTGAGTATTCCGCTTTTTTGCTTTTTTAAAATCCGCCTTATGGTTTTAGAGATATTGGCCTTTTTACTAAGTGATCATCTTTATATTCTCTTCTCACAGGATCCTCTGGGGCGTGCCTTTAGGCTGCTCGGCATTATTACCTTGTGACCCACGCCCTTTTGTAAACACCATAAAAATCAGCACAAAATAAAGAGGTTCATATCTCTGTAATCGAATGGTGGATTTACCCAAAAAATAAATGACCAGAATACTCAGGGGAGCAGCAAGAATAAAGTAGAAAAACGTCTCCACTTCTGACCTGATGACAGGTCCTCCGCATCTGCAATTTATCAAACTACTCACTGGAAATACACATTATATGTTAATAACAAGCAAAAGGATAAAGTAGAAAGGCCATAATTATAGGTATTTCATCAAATAGTCAAGGATCTGTTCACATCTATGTTTTTATTTTCATAATTCTGTTATAAGAACAGAAATAGAAAAATAACAAAAGTGCCGAACCCCAATAGCTCCAGAAAGACCCCACTGAATATAATAGAGTGTGTCAGGTATCCGTCACGCAACGGGCAGCTATTTTGTCTGGTATTTTTGGTTGCATCTGCAATGGAGGCCCAGAATGAAGCCTCCAACACAAATGTGAACAAAGCCTTATTTGCACTCCTGATACAAGAAGTCGTGAAGGTCATTTTCAATTAACACCACATTTAAAGTGGTGATCTAGTATCGGTACTGCTAGCCGTCATTACCATTATGAGAACGCTACACCAGGTCATACGTTTCACCCTGGAGAGCAATGTGCGGTCCATATAAATCACTGGCCAGTCATGTAAGACAAGGACAAGTCAGATGATTCGGAGGCAGAGCTCCTTTTACTCCGTGGCCCTCTTCTCCGGCTCACAGAATGCCATTGTAAAACTTTTTCCAAATCTAGATATACCGTATATTCCGGCGTATAAGACGACTTTTGAAGACTGAAAAATCTTCTGTCTAGTCTGGGGTCGTCTTATACGCCGGTAATGCTTTTGAACTTTCAGAAATTGACATGCGGGGATACTCTGGGGGTGTTAATAAGCTGCCGTGGCCGTATCCCTGCCATGTCGGAGTTAATATAAGGTGGAGGGAGTTAAAATACGGCGGCGGTAGGTTCAGACAGTCAGCGCTTCTGTGCTGAAACTGACACATCGCTGCGTATTCCCAGCTCCGGACACAGCGCAGGGCTTCTGTGCCGACAGCTTTCACTTGTCACAGAAGCGCTGCGCTGTGTCCGGAGCAGGGAAGTTCGCATCGCTTCTGTGACAATATATGAAAAGCCGGCAATTCAGCAGCGGCATAAGCCGGCACCCGACAATTTAGAATAGAAAGAATAGAGAATCACACATAGATTAGATAGATAGAAACATGTCAGTCACATATATATGAAGTACAGTGACAGTATTGCTTACTGTACTTGTAATTTAGTGTAAAGGATTTATTAAAACAAATAATAGTGTTTTCATGCACCGTCTCTTTAAAAAAGCCGGCCGGCAATTCAGCAGCAGTACCCGACAATTTATAACAGAAAGATAGAGCATCACACATAGATTAGATAGATAGAAACATGTCAGTCACATATATATGAAGAACAGTGACAGTGCTGGTTACTGTACTTGTCATCTAGTGTTAAAATAACGGATTTATTTAAAAAAAAATTGGCGTGGGGTTCCCCTTAATTTTAGTCTCTAGCGGAGGTTAAGCAGACGGCTGGGGCAGATGTTTAAAGCCTGGGAAGGGGGTAATACCCACGGAGCTTCCCAGGCTACTAATATCAGCCCCCAGCTGAATACATAGCCTTTACTAGCTATTAAAATGGGGGACCCCCCAAAAAAAATGACGTGGGGTCCCCCCTAATTTAATAGCTAGCAAAGGCTAGGCAGACAGCTGGGGGCTGATATTAATAGCCCAGGAAGGGAGCCATGAATATTGGCCCCCTCCCAGGCTAGAAACACCAGCCGTCAGCCGCCCCAGAAATGGCGCATTCATAGGATGCGCCAATTCTGGCACTTAGCCTCGCTCTTCCACGCTGCCCTGGTGCGGTGGCAGGGGGTAATAGGGTTGGGGTTGATGTCAGCTTATAATGCCAGCTGACATCAAGCCCAGGTTAGTAATGGAGAGGCGTCTATAAGACACCCCCATTACTAACCCCATAGTCAAAGTTAAAAAAAAAACACAAACACCCAGAATAAAGTCCTTTAATTGAAATAAAGACACAATTCTTTATTGTTCTAAATTAAACCATACTTACCATCACGCCCATTCCAGCTGAAGCCAACGATCTCCTGCAATAAAAGTAAAATAATAAACCAACCTCATCCTTACCTTTCCATGGTTCCCAGGACAGCTCCAGCTCTGCTACATCGAGATGACAGGCTGGACCGCAGCAGAACGCTGCCATCCAGCCTGTCATCCCGCAGACACTGAGAAGCGCAGGCATGCTTGCACTCCTCAGCGTCTCGCTGTGACGGCATCCAGATGAGCCGACAATGAACTCAGCTCACCTCCTGGACGTCCGTCACTGACAGCGTGGGAAACTTCTACTGCGCATGCGGGGAGCAGGAGAATTTTCCCACGCTGTCAGTGACGTGCATGAGGTGAGCCGAGTTCATTGGACATGATCTCGGCTCATCTGGATGCCGTCACAGTCAGACACTGAGGAGCACAAGCATGCCTGCGCTTCTCAGTGTCTGCCGCATGGCAAGCTGAACGGCAGCGTTCTGCTGCGGTGCAGCCTG
Source organism: Phyllobates terribilis (assembly GCF_046119375.1). Taxonomy (NCBI): domain Eukaryota; kingdom Metazoa; phylum Chordata; class Amphibia; order Anura; family Dendrobatidae; genus Phyllobates; species Phyllobates terribilis. Next base: position 22,052,505 of record NW_027362768.1, read on the forward strand.
TCATGTGAATGTAGCAGAGCTGGACCGGTCCTGGGAACCATGGAGAGGTAAGGATGAGGTTGCTTTATTATTTTACTTTTATTGCAGGAGATCGTTGGCTTCAGCTGGAATGGGCGTGATGGTAAGTATGGTTTAATTTAGAACAATAAAGGATTGTGTCTTTATTTCAATTAAAGGACTTTATTCTGGGTGTTTGTGTTTTTTTTAATTACTTTACTAGAAATTCATGGCGGTCATGTCTAATATTGGCGTGACCCCATGAATTTCGGGCTTAGGGCCAGCTGATAATGCCAAGCTGGCCTTAACCCCTTTATTACCCAGTGAGCCACCGCACCAGGGCCCTGGATGAGTTGGGTACAGCGCCAGAAGATGGCGCTTCTATGAACGCGCCATTTTCCGGGGTGGCTGCGGACTGCAATTTGCAGCGGGGGGGGCCAGAAAGCTTGGGCCTCCCTGCGCTGCAGATTCCAGCCCCCAGCTGCCTAGTTGTACCTGGCTGGACACAAAAATAGGGCGAAGCCCCACGTCTTTTTTTTTTTAATTATTTCATGAAATAATTAAAAAAAAAAGGGCTTCCCTATATTGTTGTGTCCGGCCAGGTACAAATAGGCAGCTGGTGGTTGGGGGCAGCCCGTTCCTGCCTGCTGTACCTGGCTGGACACAAAAATATGGCGAAGCCCACGTCAACATTTTTGGGAAAAATGAATTACAAAATTAATAATAATTTAGGGACTGCATCTTTATTAACCCCTCAATTGTCATTTAGTGTTAAAATAAAGGATTTTTTAAAAAGAAAATTGGCGTGGGATCCACCATCATTATAGTCTCTAGCGGAGGTTAAGCAGACGGCTGGGGCAGATGTTTGAAGTCTGGGAAGGGGGTAATACCCACGGAGCTTCCCAGGCTACTAATATCAGCCCCCAGCTGAATACCTAGCCTTTACTAGCTATTAGAATGGGGGACCCCCCCAAAAAATGACGTGGGGTCCCCCCTATTTTAATATGTTTATGAGTGACAGTTTTCCTGCTATATACCTGCATGTCATAAGAATTTAAATTAAAAAAGGACCATGTTAAATTCAAATCTGTTTTTTTTTAATTTTTACCGGTGTTTGGTATGCGTTGGAAAAGGGGTAGTCTTATACGGTGAATATATCCTAAACTCTATATTTTAACAGGAAAGTAGGGGGGTCGTCTTATACACCAGGTCGTCTTATACGCCGGAATATACGGTAAATAAGTTGAGCGTTACCTTTAATACTGTATCTAAGAGGCATGCATGCAACTTATTTCACTATGACTCAAGTCCAGCGCACGTTACATTAATTCTATCAGTATGAAACACAACTTCTTCAAAATTATTCTGAAAAAGGAAAAGGTTTGACGAGTTTCATATTTGTTTTAGCCACAAAACCACACAACGTCCTCTTCAATTAACAGAGAAGCAGAGGAGGCCTGCAGAAAAGTGTGAAGTAATGGAGATAGCGCTCACATGTACATCAAATACCAGAAACGGTATGAAACATATAAAGAGGTTTCTAAAATAAAAGTCATATCAGGTAAGTTTTCATAAGCTGTCATGTCTGTAGAGGAGAGGAATAACAGCATTTCCGGTCAGTACATGACTTGTACACTCCATTTTCCACCAGTTTTTCCCCTCTGCAGACTGTCTCTAATTTTCAGTTCTCTCTAATCTACTGGGAGGTGACTGTCTGCTGTAATGTCTCCTATACACAGAAATAGAGGGATTCCTGCCCTTCTCTCTTTAGCACATATACAGAAATAGCAGCAGCAGAAAGGACCACATGCAGCAGTACTGGGCACTGTAGCTGTGAATCCAGCTCAGAGACAAGTTAAGACAATCACTGAATACAACACACTCTTCCCCTTTCTACCTCAGCTTGTTTTCTCTCTGCTCCTCCCCCCTCTCCATAGCTAGTTGTAACACTGTGCTGGCAGTCTGTTTTGCATTGACCAAGATGGATGTGAGCTTATTTTCAAAGTAGATGGTTAGTTCAGGAGGAATGGGGGAGAGGAAGAAGTGGCTTCTAAGTGGAGAAAGAAGCATATTTCTCTGATCAGATATATTACAGAGTTTCTTATATTTGCTTGTAAAATTCATATATGCAAAGTTTGTAGAAATGGTAGTGACCATTAAAATCCATAGGATAGATACTATATAAAGTAATGAAGGGATAATGAGAGACAACAAAATCCTTATCTAATCTAAGTAGAAGGTACATTAAGGTGAACTGACTCATGAAGCGTCATTTAGTCATTCAGATGTGATCTCAATTATCTATTCTTACATTCACAAGGTCCCAATCTCCAGAGATCTCATGGATTATGTTGGTCTAGATCTCCATTTGCACCTCATTTCCATAAAAAAATTAAAAATGAAAATACTCCTTTTTTGCGCTGGACCCTAAACTCTTATGATCCAGAAGAAGCAGGCCAAGAAAACAAAAAGATCTTTCTACTGAATATTTTGGAGTGTGGAAAACCAAGGCTAACTGTAAAACAATCTTCCCAGTGTTACCTTAGAATAAAATAACGTGACGTACCTTCATTTTCGGATGCAGGACACTCCACCTTCAGCACCAAATCAAAGGTTCTCTCAGGCTTCTCCCTGCAACAGAATTAGAACATCAAGCCTTTGTGCATGGGATGAGAATGACACTTTATACCGTTCATGAAGGACGAGCCGTCAAAAAAAAAAAATTTCAATGAATATTATCTTCATCAAACAAACATATTGTAGTGAAGGAGTCTGGGGGCGGACATACTATTGGTGCAACCTGTGCAGCTATAAGGGGGCCTAAGAGGTAAGGGGCCACTGCTACCTCCAAAGCGGGTGGGATTGTGCATAATGATGACCTATTGGGCAACCAAGGGCCCATGTATTGTCCTTGTACAGGGGCCTCTTCTGCCTGTGGCCGCTCCTGGAAGGGATTATCTATATAGGAGATTCCCGTTTTGTAGGGCAGCTCAGCTGAAGTGAGACTAATACAGCAGCAATCCAATGTATTCAGCCCCCTATTGCAAGTTACATTTCTTAACAAAATTTACCCAACTTTCTGCGGTTTGCAAAAAATTAATCTTATGATTGCTATATCCAAGTCCTCGTCCTCTCTGAAGAGGCTGACCAATGAAACAAGAACAACTAACACAACAAGTGGTTTCACCAAATTTATCACAAAATAACACTTTTAATGATTTCGGCAGTGTCTGAATTATTAACTCCTTCATGACAAGTGTCTTTGGTACTTAGTGGAGCATCTTTTGGCTGTTATGACCTGCTGCAAACATGATGCATCAGGTCATAACAGTTATGTTCAGCTATTTATAAGGAATCTTTCGCAAGGTTTTTCTCACCTAATCTGAAAGCAGAATAAGGTAAAGATTGAGACCCTGATTTCAGCAATTTGTCACTTACTGAGCTACTTGTTGTAGTTTTGATAAAAAAAATATCAGTTTTATCAGCAGATTATCATTAGAGGACTAGTAAACCTGCTCATCCTCCTCCATACCCCGCCCCCACCACTAATTGGCAGCTTTCTGCCTATGCACAGTGTACAGAGAATGCTGCCAATCAGTGGTGTGGGCGGGGTTATACACAGCTCCGCAGATCTGCAGCAGATAAAATAGTGATTTTATCAAATCTACAAAAGTAGCCCAGTAAGTGACATCACCGGAAACAGGGTCTCTGCTTCTACATCATGCTGCTCTCAAATTCGACAAAAAACCCAAGATAAAAACAAAATGAGCAAATACTCTGTAGTAAATAAATAACAATAGTGCATGAAAATAACATCGGGTACTTGATTAACATAATTTTTACCAAAAAAAATGTAAAAGCCATCCCACCACGTCACGGTGACCCTATTCAGGACGGTCATAACCTATAGTATTAATACTTTACAATATGTCAAATAATGTAAATGTGAATAAGGGCCCTACAGGTTGAATGCATACCAACTTATATTCCAGGTGTTTTCATTAGGTTTTTGCTCTCCAATTCGGTAGCAAAGTCCTGGCGACAGATTCCCTTTAAAGAGTTCTTCTTTAATGGTTTATTAGAAATATGAGAACATTTTAAAATTTGCTAATAAAACTAATGGGGGGAGGGTAGTGGGGGCTGAGTAATTATGATTGCCTATTTACCTGGTCAAGATAAACCCTCCAAATGGAAAGTCATTTTGCTACAGTACCAAGTAAAGGTTCCCTTTATAATGTCTATGTGAGGTTTACATTACCTTTTACAAGATGTATACGAACTTATATAAAGTAATGTAAGTACACATGTGCCCACACTCAGCTTAGTCAGTTCAGCAAAGATAGAACAGCCCTCAACAAGCTATAGCTCACATATAACCACCAGATTGCCAAACTAACACTTTTAGCATAAACATCTCCCAAGGTTTTTATTTCCCAAAATTGGTAATTTCACAATACACATCTCAGGATACCTGAAGAAAGAGGAAAAGGAAGAACACATCTGTGCTTGTAAATAACAGCTTTGGATAAATCTCAGTACTATGACAAATATTATAAAATATTATAAAATTCCCTCCTTAAAGGGGTTGTCTGGTCTTAACCCCTTTACCCCCGAGGGTGGTTTGCACGTTAATGACCAGGCCAATTTTTACAATTCTGACCACTTTCACTTTATGAGGTAATTACTCTGAAACGCTTCAACGGATCCCCCTGATTCTGAGACTGTTTTTTCATGACATATTGTACTTCATGATTGTGGTAAAATTTCTTCGATATCACTTGTGTTTATTTGTGAAAAAATTGGAAATTTGGCAAAAATTTAGAAAATTTCACAATTTTCAAAATTTGAATTTTTATTCCGTTAAATCAGAGGGATATGTTACACAAAATAGTTAATAAATAATATTTCCCACATGTCTACTTTACATCAGCACAATTTTGGAACCAACATTTTTTTTTTATTAGTGCGCTATAAGGGTTAAAAGTTGATCAGCGATTTCTCATTTTTGCAACAAAATTTACAAAACCATTTTGTTTAGGGACCACATCACATTTGAAGTGACTTTGAGGGGTCTTTATGACAGAAAATACCCAAAAGTGACACCATTCTAAAAACTGCACCCCTCAACGTGCTCAAAACCACATTCAAGAAGTTTATTAACCCTTCATGTGCTTCACAGGAATTTTTGGAATGGGGAAGAAAAAAATGAACATTCAACTTTTTTCACAAAAATGTTACTTTAGAGCCCAATTTTTTTATTTTTGCAGGGGTAATAGGAAAAAATTGACCCCAAAATTTGTTGTGCAATTTCCCCTGAGTACGCAGATACCCCATACGTGGGGAAAAACACTGTTTGGGCGCATGGCAGGGCTCGGAAGGAAAGGAGCGCCATTTGACTTTTTGAATGTAAAATTTGCTTGAATATTAGCGGATACCATGTTGCGTTTGGAGAGCCCCTGATGTGCCTAAACAGTGGAAACCCCTCACAAGTGACACCATTTTGGAAACTAGACCCCTCAGGGAACTTATCTAGATGTGTGGTGAGCACCTTGAACCCCCAGGTGCTTCACAGAAGTTTATAACATGGAGCCGTGAAAATAAAATGTTTTTCAGCTCCCAGTTTAGCATTTTCATAAGGGTAACAGGAGAAATTGTACCATGCAACTTGTTGTGCAATCTCTGCTGAGTAAGCCGATAACCCATATGTGGGGGGAAAACCACTGTTTGGGCGCACGGCAGGGTTTGGAAGGGAAGGAGCGCCATTTGACTTTTTGAATGTAAAATTTGCTTGAATAATTAGCGGATGTGCCCATGATGTGCCTAAACAGTGGAAAACCCCCACAAGTGACACCATTTTGGAAACTAGACCCCTGAGGGAACTTATCTAGATATGTGGTGAGCACCCTTAACCCCCAGGTGCTTCACCGAAGTTTAGAACATGAAGCCGTGAAAATAAAAAAATCAAACTTTTTCCACAAAAATGATATTTTTGCCCCATTTTTTTTAGTTTCACAAGGGTAAGAGGAGAAAATGGAACCTAAAAACTGTTGTGCAATTTCTCCTGAGTAGGCCAATACCCCATATGTGGGGAAAATACACTGTTTGGGCACACGTCAGGGTTCAGAAGGGAAGGAGCACTGTGTGACTTTTTGAACGCAAAATTGCCTGGAATCAAGTGACCCCATTTTGGAAACTAGACCCCTCAAGAATTTTATCAAGGGGTATAGTGTACATTTTGAACTCAAAGGTACGACAGAATTTGATAACATTAGGTCATCATATTGAATAAGTTGTCATTAGTCTTGAGCGCAAGTGCTTGCTACTTGAGTTTGCATCGGGTACTCGGGTATGCACCAAATATCGCGGGTGCTCGAATGACATGCTTGAGGCCCCGCATGTTCTATGGTTGTTAGACACCCAAAAAAAACCATGCGGGGATCGCTCATGCATGGCAGGCGATCCCAGCAACGTTTTTTTGGCCGCGAAGCATATGGGGCAGAGACTCGAGCATGTCACTCGAGCACCCGCGATACTCAGTGCATACACGAGTACGACTTCGATCGCAGCATTGCGGGGGTTAGTGTGCCGGGAGCGGTGCGGGACCGCTCCCAGCACCGGGTGTCAGCTGTGACAATCAGCTGACACCCTGCGGCGATCGCCCCGCACCGCTTGTGTGCGGGCGCGATCACAGCACGCGTAATAATACGTAGCTGGTCCATAAGTCCCAGGGCACATCTACGTACTATTACTGACATGATCGTAAAGGGGTTAAAGCATAACCGTCATTTTAATTTTTATTTCATAAATCAAAAGTACATTTGAAAATAAGCGACTTTGTAACAAACCTTATCAGAAAAATCTACTTCTTTATCTGACAGAATTGTTAAGTCATTATCAAAATTGTAAAATCTGTATTCAGTGAAGACCAACTACCATTACTGAGATAGGAGATGGCAGCTGCTACTGATGAGAAGATAAGAGGGAGGAGCTAGCAGCAGAGCTCCGCCTCCTCCTCTTACACCTCCCATCTACATAGAATCTTATAGAAGGCTTTTGTACGAAATATTAAATAAATTTCAGTAAGCGTGCTCAATACTTTTTCCCTGTGTTATTTCTCATTATTACACATAATTTATGGCCATCTATGATTTGATTTCTTTGCCTGAGCGGATTGGATGGGTTGTTACCGACATCTGGTGAGAATTTCATGTCAATAGCACCTTTAGAAATATACAGTTATATGAAAAAGTTTGGGCACCCCTATTAATCTTAAGCTTAATGTTTTATAAAAATTGGTGTTTTTGCAACAGCTATTTCAGTTTGATATATGTAATAACTGTTGGACACAGTAATGTTCCTGTCTTGAAATGGGGTTTATTATACTAACAGAAAATGTGCAATCTGCATTCAAACAAAATTTGACAGGTGCATAAGTATGGGCACCCTTATCATTTTCTTGTTTTAAATACTCCTACCTACTTTTTACTGACTTACTAAAGCACTTTTTTGGTTTTGTAACCTCATTGAGCTTTGAACTTCATAGCCAGGTGTATGCAATCATGAGAAAAGCTACTTAAAGTGGCCACTTGCAAGTTGTTCTCCTGTTTGAATCTCCTCTGAAGAGTGGCATCATGGGCTCCTCAAAACAACTGTCTGAAAACAAAGATTATTCAACATAGTTGTTCAGGGGAAGGATACAAAAAGCTGTCTCAGAGATTTAACCTGTCAGTTTCCACTGTGAGGAACATAGTAAGGAAATGGAAGAACACAGGGACAGTTCTTGTTAAGGCCAAAAGTGGCAGGCCAAGAAAAACATCAGAAAGGCAGAGAAGAAGATGGTGAGATCAGTCAAGGACAATCCTCAGACCACCTCCAGAGAGCTGCAGCATCAACGTGCTGCAGATGGTGTCACTGTACATCGGTCAACTATACAACGCACTTTGCACCAGGAGAAGCTGTATGGGAGAGTGATGCGAAAGAAGCCGTTTCTGCAAGCACGCCACAAACAGTCGGCTGAGGTATGCAAAAGCACATTTGGAGAAGCCAATTTCTTTTTGTAAGAAGGTCCTGTGGACTGATGAAACCAAGATTGAGTTGTTTGGTCATACAAAAAGGCTTTATGCATGGCGGCAAAAAAACACAGCATTCCAAGAAAAACACTTGCTACCCACAGTAAAATTTGGTGGAGGTTCCATCATGCTTTGGGGCTGTGTGGCCAATGCCGGCACCGGGAATCTTGTTAAAGTTGAGGGACGCATGGATTCCACTCAGTATCAGCAGATTCTTGACAATATTGTTCAAGAATCAGTGATAAAGTTGAAGTTACGCAGGGGATGGATCTTTCAGCAAGACAATGATCCAAAACACCACTCCAAATCTACTCAGGCATTCATGCAGAGGAACAATTACAATGTTCTGGAATGGCCATCCCAGTCCCCAGACCTGAATATCATTGAACATCTGTGGGATCATTTGAAGAGGGCTGTCCATGCTCGGCGACCATCAAACTTAACTGAACTAGAATTGTTTTGTAAAGAGGAATGGTCAAAAATACCTTCATCCAGGATCCAGGAAATCATTAAAAGCTACAGGAAGCAACCAGAGGCTGTTATTTTTGAAAAAGGAGGATCTACTAAATATTAATGTCACTTTTCTGGTGAGGTGCCCATACTTATGCACCTGTCAAATTTTGTTTGAATGCAGATTGCACATTTTCTGTTAGTGCAATAAACCTCATTTCTAGGCAGAAACATTACTGTGTCCAACAGTTATTACATATATCAAACTGAAATAGCTGTTGCAAAAACACCAATTTTTATAAAACAATAAGCTTAAGATTAATAGGGGTGCCCAAACTTTTTCATATAACTGTATGTACTTAGAAAATTAGTGACGTGTTCAATACTTATTTCACCCACTGAATGTACAGACTACCATGTATATATAATGCTAAGATATTGTCCTGGTATATAGTATATAACTCTTTATGGCCACCAGATGTGGTGTATGCGGCACTAAGGCAGAGACAACCCGTGTAAATAATACTCCCTTACTGAATATATTCATATTGCCTTTCATCGTGTGGCTATTCTCTACATGGTGCAGAACTAATCATGGCTGATCTTCTATTATTATCATGCAGGACACATGCAAAATTACCGGACAAATATTGATTTCAGCTCCGGCTAGCTCAGCATTGTATTTTCATACAGCTACTGGGAATAGAAGCTCCAGAGAGCGGAGACTTCATACTTCTCATGCCGCCTACAAGGGGCGTGAACCTTTTTGTCTTCTAGTCATCAAAAACGTCCTCAATTTAGAAACTGGAGAATAAAAAAATAACCTCCGGCCAGTGAGAATACTGCAAATATTCACAAGGAGTAAAAGAAGTTTGCCAGTCTGGCTACAGGCACGTGTCCTGTACAAAGAGCAGTGCTAGTACATGAAGAGGGTAACGGACAGAAAAGAGGACCTTTTGCCAATCTTTTTTAACAAGTGAAACTACACCCAACCCAGGGATTAGAGGTGTTTTTCACTCTATGAACAGCCAGCTTCTTTGGCAATGACCTTTTGTGGCTTACCCTCCTTGTGGACTGTGTCAATGACTGCCTTCTGGACATCTGTCAAGTCAGCAGTCTTCCCCATGATTGTGGAGCCTACCTACTTTTAAAGGCTTAGGAAGCCTTTGCAGGTGTTTTTTGTTAATTATTCTAATTTACTGAGATAATGACTTTTGTGTTTTCATTGGCTGTAAGCCATAATCATCAACATTAACAGAAATAAACACTTGAAATAGATCACTCTGTTTGTAATGACTCTATATAATATGAGTTTCACTTTTTGTATTGAAGAACTGAAATAAATTAACTTTTTGATGATATTCTAATTTAGTGAGAAGCACTTGTATATGCTTATGATTTCATACAACGTGGTGGTCTCTCAGGAGGTCATATTATGGCTCCATACGAAAAGGAGCTCATGTATACACTGACTTAAGTCATAAAACAATTGTACAGGGTTTTACAAGGGGATTTTTGGTTACATGCTTTGTACAGGCAAAACAAAATTTATATTACAAGTTTCAGCTGTAAAAAAAATATTTTTGATATAGTTTTTTGCTGCTCATATAAACTGTTTAGAAAAGGTGGTAGTAAAATCTCAGCTCGGCCAGCATAGATTTCATGGCAGGTAAACTTCTATGGATGTAATTAAGTGCTGCTAAACAGTAATGGGTAATGTAATGCTCCATATATATAAGGCAAGTGTAAGGAAAATACCTGTGGATGACAGAGAAGGTCTATATGCCGCTGTCTGAGTAACCGGTGGTCCTGCTGACTCAGTGTATATATATATATCCCCCCACGCCAAGCCCTGGCTATAATTACGCTGAGCTAAAACACTATTTTACAACTTCACCTGTAATTTATCTCATCTACATTATGGATGCACTCAAGTCTGACTTATAATAAAAATCTGTCACCCGGTGGGAACTTCTGACAGATGCAGGTTCACTGGGCTAAACAAGCAGACTGCGGCGAGAGTGCATCCATCATGTAAGGTGACAGGCGGCAGAGTGAGGGATAAAGCAGGTGTGCTGGCAGCGGGAGCCATACGTGACATGCCCACACTGCTATCACTGGAATTTAGGACAGCGATATCCAGGCGGCCACCCACGTGTTATACACAGTACCAAAAGGATCCATCATGTCTGGCAGGGAAGACTTCCAGCCCTGACCAGGGTGGTGCAGATACATCAACTCTGCCATAAGATGTGTTCATTTAAAGGGATGGTCTCGTTCCAACTATTTCTAGCCTACAGGCTCAGGGATTTATTACATAAACTCCCGCACCCCGGGTCCAGCGCAAAGTGCATGTTGACAGTGCTGCAGACAATCACTGAGCTCTGTGGCAAATAAGGGTGATTTCACACTGCGTTCAGGCACCCATTCGGTGGTCCAGTCCAGGCTTACATCTGAACACCGGTAAAATGGGATTGGGACGTATGCAGCGATGGGGCCATGGTGCCGACAGAGCAAACGTGCGCAGTCTACTATGGCTTAGAGTCCGCCTCCAGTAGGTGTGCACACCCGAAAATAATGCACGGCAGTGCGCACATTCGCTCTGTCGGCACCATTACAGTCTATGGACTCGTCAGCGCATACGTCCAAATCCAGTTTTGCGGGGGGTTCGGACATAAGCTCTGACGAGGCCACTGTACAGGTGCCTGAACGCAATGTGAAAGCCCCCTTAGCAACACTGCTCTGGGGAGGGCAGGTAAGGACTCACCCAGACATCTGAGTTTTGAGTACAAGTGGTAGCCGAGATTTTCACGCATAGCACTTGTGTTTGTCTAGGGGCCGTTCACATCTCTGATTTTTCCCTTGGACCAAGAGATCTGCAGAAAATTGCGGAATATGTCCAATTTTGATCCAAAGGTTGCATCAAAATCAGCAACGCAAGTCAATGGTTCGATGAAAAAAATTTGACCACACTTGGATGAAATCAAGGTGAAGGCCAATTTTCATGGACTGTCAGAATGGAGAAGGTCGAAAAATGTTATTTTTCAATTTCTCCATGTACGAGAAAATCACATGACACTCGGACCACACTCTGATCAGAGCCTGATTAGAGTTATCGGTCTGTTTTTCTCATATGTGGAAAAATCAGACGTCTAAATGAGCCCTAAAGCTTAGTTTATTATTATATACATCCCTGAGCCTACAGGCAAAAGGAAATGAATGGGGACAACCCCTTTAAATAAAAAATTAAGCCAGTTTTAACAGTGGCACACGTGATATATGGTATTTGCAGCTGGCATGGGTGGTTACACCTTATCTCTTCCATATCAGCCACAATCTTTAGCACCATGAAATGTTAGGGTTTTAAAAAATTGTGGAGCATTTCATCACTCCCCATAGCCAAGTAGCTTTTTTTTTTACCAAATTTTCCAAAACTGTTAAATATATAAAAAGTGTGTAAAACACAATAAGGCCTCATTTATTAAAAAATAAAAAAAAAGTCAAAAGGAAAGTCAAAAAGTCTGGAAGAATGAATGCTGCAACATTGTGATATGTGCGGAATATGCAAAATCATAACTGACGGTATAGAAGGAGGCCACCGACATGCGGAGGCCTGTAACGCTATTGTTTCAGTCAAAATGGCAACATCCACATCGGTAACCCAATAAATCCCCATCACCAATGTGACACAACTTCCATATATACTGGAAACCACTACACAAATGTGAACAGGACCGTATGTGACAATGTGAACCAGATTCTATATTTCACCACAGCTCACAATATTTTGGGAAGTATTAAAAAAACTTCTGTTCATGAAAGCAGGAACGAGATGAGGAATATAGGCCAGACCCAACGTGTGTGCATAGGGGAAGTAGTAGAAAAAGCCACAATTAAGACTAAATTAAACAGTGCACACTAATACTGAAAGCTGTAAATGGTGAGTGTGCGTGACACAAAACACGAGTTACAAGAAAACACAAGGAGAACATGGACTCACTGAAAACAGCAGAAACAAGAGTCCTAAGGAGGCCTCCACATGACATGCCATAATGTCTGACAAATCCTGAGCGACAGCGGGCGCTGCTACACGACTAGCAGTGCAGACCAGAGGCATTGTCACACTGCCGGCCTGTATGGAGTGCGCTACTATACTGCTACACGACTAGCAGTGCAGACCAGAGGCATTGTCACACTGCCGGCCTGTATGGAGTGCGCTACTATACTGCTACACGACTAGCAGTGCAGACCAGAGGCATTGTCACACCGCCGGCCTGTACGGAGTGCACTTCCATGCTGCTACACGACTAGCAGTGCAGACCAGAGGCATTGTCACACCGCCGGCCTGTACGGAGTGCACTTCTATGCTGCTACACGACTAACAGTGCAGACCAGAGGCATTGTCACACAGCCGGCCTGTACGGAGTGCGCTTCTATGCTGTTACACGACTAACAGTGCAGACCAGAGGCATTGTGGCACCGCCGGCCTGTACCGAGTGCACTCCTATACTGCTACACGACTAACAGTGCAGACCAGAGGCATTGTCACGCAGCCGGCCTGTACGGAGTGCGCTCCTATACTGCTACACGACTAACAGTGCAGACCAGAGGCATTGTCACACCGCCAGCCTGTACGGAGTGCGCTCCTATACTGCTACACGACTAACAGTGCAGACCAGAGGCATTGTCACACAGCCGGCCTGTACGGAGTGCGCTCCTATACTGCTACACGACTAACAGTGCAGACCAGAGGCATTGTCACACCGCCAGGCTGTACGGAGTGAACTCCTATACTGCTACACGACTAACAGTGCAGACCAGAGGCATTGTCACACAGCCGGCCTGTACGGAGTGCGCTCCTATGCTGCTACACGACTAACAGTGCAGACCAGAGGCATTGTCACGCAGTCGGCCTGTACGGAGTGCACTCCTATACTGCTACACGACTAACAGTGCAGACCAGAGGCATTGTCACACCGCCAGCCTGTACGGAGTGCGCTCCTATACTGCTACACGACTAACAGTGCAGACCAGAGGCATTGTCACACAGACGGCCTGTACGGAGTGCGCTCCTATGCTGCTACACGACTAACAGTGCAGACCAGAGGCATTGTGGCACCGCCGGCCTGTACAGAGTGCGCTCCTATACTGCTACACGACTAACAGTGCAGACCAGAGGCATTGTGGCACTGCCGGCCTGTACGGAGTGCGCTCCTATACTGCTACACGACTAACAGTGCAGACCAGAGGCATTGTCACACAGCCGGCCTGTACGGAGTGCGCTCCTATACTGCTACACGACTAAGTGCAGACCAGAGGCATTGCCACACGGCCGGCCTGTACAGAGTGCGCTCCAATACTGCTACACGACTAACAGTGCAGACCAGAGGCATTGTGGCACTGCCGGCCTGTACGGAGTGCGCTCCTATACTGCTACACGACTAACAGTGCAGACCAGAGGCATTGTCACACCGCCGGCCTGTACGGAGTGAGCTCCTATACTGCTACACGACTAACAGAGCAGACCAGAGGCATTGTCACACCGCCGGCCTGTACGGAGTGTGCTCCTATACTGCTACACGACTAGCAGTGCAGACCAGAGGCATTGTCACACCACCAGCCTGTACGGAGTGCGCTCCTATACTGCTACACGACTAGCAGTGCAGACCAGAGGCATTGTGGCACCGCCGGCCTGTATGGAGTGCGTTCCTATACTGCTACATGATACAGCTTTGCCACTGCAGCATCAGAAATGTTAGGGTATGTGCACACGATCAGTAATCGCTGCGGATTAGACGCAGCGCACTTGCAAACCGCAGCGTTCTACATTACAAGCAAAGTGGATGGGATTTCAAGAAATCCTATGCCCACTATGCGTCTCTGTGCACCTGCGGATCACCCGTGGACACGGACATGTGGCGCGTCTTTCCAGACCGCAGCATGTCAATTTCTCTTGTGGAGTCCCTAGTCTCCGCAAGAGAAATTATATACAGTGTAATTTATAGGATGCGGTGAATCCGCATAGTTCAATGAACATATGCGGATTCCCCTGCGTGCAGCACTTTGGATGCAACATAAAGTATACTGCGTTCAAAGCGCTGCCAATACTGACTGTGTGCACACACCCTAAGGCTATGCTCCCATGATGAGCTTTTGATGCTGCAGAATTTCGGCACCCATTATGTAAATTAGGTTACCTGCGGCATTATTGCATTTTTGTGTATATTTTTTTACCATGTGTTTTTATCACGTTTTTGACTGTGTTTTTGTCTCTTTTTGGTGTGTCATGCTTTAAATAAAGCTGCTTTGTTTTTGACACTTCTTGGTATTTGGCTTTGACAAAACTTTATTGATATGCTTAGGTGTGGATTACATGCGTTTTTGATGCGTTTCCGCTGCGGAAACGCACATGTATTTTTAGTGTGTTTTTTACCTGCATATGTTCCACATCTAATGTAAGTCTATGGAAAAATCCAGACAGAAAACAGCGTAGCACAATAGAAATGGACATGTTGTGGATGTGAGACCCCCAGGGCAGTTTATGCTGAGTAAAATTGAAGCACAGTGGCAGGAGATCTCTATAAATCCCATCCTCTTCGCTGGAACTGTAAGACGCTGCGTTTTTGACACAGCAAAATATTCAGCATCAAAAACTCACCAAAGGCTCATAGTGGGAACGTGGCCTAATGGGACTGAAGGCAGCCGGGACCAGGAGATCACAGCGCTCTCCCACGATCCTGGGCGGCCTCAGTGCAGCGATTATAAGCACTGAGCGTGTGTGGCCACCGCTGCTAAACCACAGAAGGCTATTCCTCCTAGCCATGGGCTGGAAACAATAAGAGTAACAGAGCTAGCTGGAGACTGGGGTATATTGTAATACACAGTGATTTCTACAACTCTCCCCATCTAAAAAGATTAGAACAACGCTTTAAAAGGAGGGTCGGTGACACTTCCGAGAGCTGTGTGCTATGCTTTATATCTGACTCTGGCATTGGTGGCAATGCATCTTCTCACACGTCGTAAAGACATGTCAAAAGATGTGTGGCGACGAATGGGATGTGAATTCAACGGAAAAATCACCATTTGGATTTTAGTGTAAATCTGAAGCAAAATCCATGGCAAAATGTGCACAATTCTCTGCACTGAATATGTGGATGAAAAGTCTGCATCATATCTATCCTGTGTGTGAACATGCCCTAAATGTGAGATTGTGGATCACAGCACTGAGCATAAAAGACTACTACACTCACCATCCACCTACAACTTGAATGTAAAAAAAAAAAAAAAAAGCATTCTCATCAGCTCAAAAGAAATCATACAGTCAACTGCTTGTACATTGTGATAGGATAAGGAAAACCTACAAGAAGCAAAATGAACATAGACCCTGCTGTAAATAAATAAAAAGCAAGTGCATTTAAATAATATAGGGTTTTTAGTTACATTGTTTTTGATCAAAAATAGTATAAAAGCCATCCCACCACAACAAGGTGAACCCGTTTGGGAAAGTCCTACACAGTCTAATATTAAAAACCTTACCATGTGTCAAAGTTGACCTCTTTGTGAATAAGGGCTGAAAAAAGGACCGGGTCCCAAACTGTGGACATCAGCCAAGGGAAGCTTTTTAAATGTAATTTCCAGCTCTAGGAAGAGAGGCCACACCCAGGTTTGCACAAAATTCAAAAAATACAAAGAAAAAACACAAAATTTGAGCTTGATTTAAGTTGGTATACATGCAGCACATAAATGCAAGTTTCACATTGGCCATGAATCAGAAAAACCTACAAGAAGCAAAATGAACATAAACCCTGCTGTAAATGAATGCACTTGCTTTTTATTTATTTACAGCAGGGTTTATGTTCATTTTGCTTCTTGTAGGTTTTTCTGATTCATGCCCATTGTCTATGGAGGGACCGACCAGCTCACAGCATCTAGTCTATGGAGGGATCGACCCGCTCACAGCATCTAGTCTATGGAGGGATCGACCCGCTCACAGCATCCAGTCTATGGAGGGACCGACCAGCTCACAGCATCTGATCTATGGAGGGACCAACCACCTCACAGCAATCAGTCTATGGAGGGACCGACCAGCTCACAGCATCCAGTCTATGGAGGGACCGACCAGCTCACAGCATCCAGTCTATGGAGGGACCGACCACCTCACAGCATCCAGTCTATGGAGGGACCGACCAGCTCACAGCATCCAGTCTATGGAGGGACCAACCACCTCACAGCATCCAGTCTATGGAGGGACCAACCACCTCACAGCAATCAGTCTATGGAGGGACCGACCAGCTCACAGCATCCAGTCTATGGAGGGACCAACCACCTCACAGCAATCAGTCTATGGAGGGACCGACCACCTCACAGCATCTGATCTATGGTGGGACCAACCACCTCACAGCATCTGATCTATGGAGGGACTGACCACCTCACAGCAATCAGTCTATGGAGGGACCGACCACCTCACAGCATCCAGTCTATGGAGGGACCGACCACCTCACAGCATCCAGTCTATGGAGGGACCGACCAGCTCACAGCATCCAGTCTATGGAGGGACCGACCAGCTCACAGCATCCAGACTATGGAGGGACCGACCACCTCACAGCATCTGATCTATGGTGGGACCAACCAGCTCACAGCATCTGATCTATGGAGGGACCTACCACCTCACAGCAATCAGTCTATGGAGGGACCGACCACCTCACAGCATACAGTCTATGGAGGGACCGACCACCTCACAGCATACAGTCTATGGAGGGACCGACCAGCTCACAGCATCTAGTCTATGGAGGGACCTACCACCTCACAGCATCTGATCTATGGTGGGACCAACCAGCTCACAGCATCTGATCTATGGAGGGACCTACCACCTCACAGCAATCAGTCTATGGAGGGACCGACCACCTCACAGCATCCAGTCTATGGAGGGACCGACCACCTCACAGCATCCAGTCTATGGAGGGACCGACCACCTCACAGCATCCAGTCTATGGAGGGACCGACCAGCTCACAGCATCCAGTCTATGGAGGGACCGACCAGCTCGCAGCATCCAGTCTATGGAGGGACCGACCAGCTCACAGCATCCAGTCTATGGAGGGATCGACCAGCTCACAGCATCCAGTCTATGGAGGGATCGACCAGCTCACAGCATCCAGCCTATGAAGGGACCGACCAGCTCACAGCATCCAGTCTATGGAGGGACCGACCAGCTCACAGCATCCAGTCTATGGAGGGACCGACCAGCTCACAGCATCTGATCTATGGAGGGACCGACCACCTCACAGTATTCAGTCTATGGAGGGACCGACCACCTCACAGCATTCAGTCTATGGAGGGACCGACCAGCTCACAGCATCCAGTCTATGGAGGGACCGACCAGCTCACAGCATCCAGTCTATGGAGGGACCGACCAGCTCACAGCATCCAGTCTATGGAGGGACCGACCAGCTCACAGCATCCAGTCTATGGAGGGACCGACCAGCTCACAGCATCCAGTCTATGGAGGGACCGACCAGCTCACAGCATCTGATCTATGGAGGGACCGACCACCTCACAGCATTCAGTCTATGGAGGGACCGACCAGCTCACAGCATTCAGTCTATGGAGGGACCGACCAGCTCACAGCATTCAGTCTATGGAGGGACCGACCAGCTCACAGCATCCAGTCTATGGAGGGACCGACCAGCTCACAGCATCCAGTCTATGGAGGGACCGACCAGCTCACAGCATTTAGTCTATGGAGGGACCGACCACCTCACAGCATCTGATCTATGGTGGGACTGACCTCCACACAGCATCCAGTCTATGGAGGGACCGACCAGCTCACAGCATCCAGTCTATGGAGGGACCGACCACCTCACAGCATCCAGTCTATGGAGGGACCGACCACCTCACAGCACCCAGTCTATGGAGGGACCGACCACCTCACAGCATCCAGTCTATGGAGGGATCGACCACCTCACAGCATCCAGTCTATGGAGGCATCGACCACCTCACAGCAACCAGTCTATGGAGGGACCGACCAGCTCACAGCATCTGATCTATGGAGGGACCGACCAGCTCACAGCATCTGATCTATGGTGGGACCAACCATCTCACAGCATCTGATCTATGGTGGGACCAACCACCTCACAGCAATCAGTCTATGGAGGGACCGACCACCTCACAGAATCCAGTCTATGGAGGGACCGACCACCTCACAGCATCCAGTCTATGGAGGGACCGACCACCTCACAGCATCCAGTCTATGGAGGGACCGACCACCTCACAGCATCCAGTCTATGGAGGGACCGACCACCTCACAGCATCCAGTCTATGGAGGGATCGACCACCTCACAGCATCCAGTCTATGGAGGGACCGACCACCTCACAGCATCCAGTCTATGGAGGGACCGACCAGCTCACAGCATCCAGTCTATGGAGGGACCGACCAGCTCACAGCATCCAGTCTATGGAGGGACCGACCAGCTCACAGCATTCAGTCTATGGAGGGACCGACCAGCTCACAGCATTCAGTCTATGGAGGGACCGACCAGCTCACAGCATCCAGTCTATGGAGGGACCGACCAGCTCACAGCATTTAGTCTATGGAGGGACCGACCACCTCACAGCATCTGATCTATGGTGGGACCGACCTCCACACAGCATCCAGTCTATGGAGGGACCGACCACCTCACAGCATCCAGTCTATGGAGGGATCGACCACCTCACAGCATCCAGTCTATGGAGGGACCGACCACCTCACAGCATCCAGTCTATGGAGGGACCGACCACCTCACAGCATCCAGTCTATGGAGGGACCGACCAGCTCACAGCATCCAGTCTATGGAGGGACCGACCAGCTCACAGCATCCAGTCTATGGAGGGACCGACCAGCTCACAGCATCCAGTCTATGGAGGGACCGACCAGCTCGCAGCATCCAGTCTATGGAGGGACCGACCAGCTCACAGCATCCAGTCTATGGAGGGATCGACCAGCTCACAGCATCCAGTCTATGGAGGGATCGACCAGCTCACAGCATCCAGCCTATGAAGGGACCGACCAGCTCACAGCATCCAGTCTATGGAGGGACCGACCAGCTCACAGCATCCAGTCTATGGAGGGACCGACCAGCTCACAGCATCCAGCCTATGAAGGGACCGACCAGCTCACAGCATCCAGTCTATGGAGGGATCGACCAGCTCACAGCATCCAGCCTATGAAGGGACCGACCAGCTCACAGCATCCAGTCTATGGAGGGACCGACCAGCTCACAGCATCCAGTCTATGGAGGGACCGACCAGCTCACAGCATCCAGTCTATGGAGGGACCGACCAGCTCACAGCATCTGATCTATGGAGGGACCGACCAGCTCACAGCATTCAGTCTATGGAGGGACCGACCACCTCACAGCATTCAGTCTATGGAGGGACCGACCAGCTCACAGCATCCAGTCTATGGAGGGGCCGACCAGCTCACAGCATCCAGTCTATGGAGGGACCGACCAGCTCACAGCATCCAGTCTATGGAGGGACCGACCAGCTCACAGCATCCAGTCTATGGAGGGACCGACCAGCTCACAGCATCCAGTCTATGGAGGGACCGACCAGCTCACAGCATTCAGTCTATGGAGGGACCGACCAGCTCACAGCATTCAGTCTATGGAGGGACCGACCAGCTCACAGCATTCAGTCTATGGAGGGACCGACCAGCTCACAGCATCCAGTCTATGGAGGGACCGACCAGCTCACAGCATCCAGTCTATGGAGGGACCGACCAGCTCACAGCATCCAGTCTATGGAGGGACCGACCAGCTCACAGCATCCAGTCTATGGAGGGACCGACCAGCTCACAGCATTTAGTCTATGGAGGGACCGACCACCTCACAGCATCTGATCTATGGTGGGACTGACCTCCACACAGCATCCAGTCTATGGAGGGACCGACCACCTCACAGCATCCAGTCTATGGAGGGACCGACCACCTCACAGCATCCAGTCTATGGAGGGACCGACCACCTCACAGCATCCAGTCTATGGAAGGACCGACCACCTCACAGCATCCAGTCTATGGAGGGACCGACCACCTCACAGCATCCAGTCTATGGAGGGACCGACCACCTCACAGCATCCAGTCTATGGAGGGACCGACCACCTCACAGCATCCAGTCTATGGAGGGACCGACCACCTCACAGCATCCAGTCTATGGAGGGACCGACCACCTCACAGCATCCAGTCTATGGAGGGACCGACCACCTCACAGCATCCAGTCTATGGAGGGACCGACCACCTCACAGCATCCAGACTATGGAGGGACCGACCACCTCACAGCATCCAGTCTATGGAGGGACCGACCACCTCACAGCATCCAGTCTATGGAAGGACCGACCACCTCACATCATCTGATCTACGGAGGGACCGACCACCTCACAACATCTAATCTATGGAGGGACCGACCATCTCACAGCATCTAATCTATGGAGGGACATCATAGAATCCAGTCTTTGGAGGGACTGAACACCTCACAGCATCCGATCTATGGTGGGACATCATAGCATCCAGTCTGTGGAGGCACCGACCACCTCACCGCATCCGATCTAGGGAGCACCATGCAGACCCATGCATACTATATTAGGCAAGTGGTTTCAATGATCTAATTGGTGTATATTACCAATATTCCACAAATCTGATCAGCAAGCGACTGCTTAGGATAGGTCCGCACCATTTTCTATAGCTGGTCATACACCAGATAGCTGTCGGGTGACCTGTCGTTCGGCTGACAGCTGCTGTACACAGGAGCACTTGGTCTGTTCTCTATGAGAGAAATGCTACAAGAATTATCGGGAAGTGGCCTATGTCCTGGCCAAACCAAAGGATTGATGATTGGATTCCAAAGGCCCAATCCTTACATCCCCCGAGGGACAGTCAGAAGGCAGCCAGGCACATTACGTGGTGTCCGATCCTGTTGAAATCAGCAGGTTCAGACAACAATTATCCAATGTGAATCTGGGCGTTAAAATCAGCTTCTCTCGGGAGACACCATGTTGGCCCCCGCTAGTGTCCACGGTACAGAGCATTTCACTGTCGAAAATAATCACCATGTGACGTATACAACGTGGCCCTCACTACATGTGTGCAATACATCTACATGATCTGTGTGTACACCGCCCCCCGGACCACCGAGCCCCCCAGACCAAAGGACTGATAGAAAGTATAGCAATAGAAAAATAATGAGAAATAATAAATGATAGATATTAGATAAATGTATACAGTCCAATATTAGAGATAGATGATAGACGATAGCTATAGATAGACAATAGATAGATGATAGCTATAGATAGATAGATGATTGATAGATATATGCGATAGATAGATAGATATATGATAAATATGAGATATTTAGATAGATGATAGCTATAGATAGATAATAGATAAATAGATGATAGCTATTGATAGATATATGATATAGATAGATGATAGATAGATAGATGATAGATAAATAGATGATAGCTATAGATAGATGATTGATAGATATATGAGATAGATAGATGATAAATAATCGGGGACAGAGGTAATGGCAGCCGCTTGTACATATGTCTCGGCTCCTGTTGCTCTCACCTGGTCCTGGAGTCCATGCTCAGCTCATGTCAGTGGCAGTCACAGCTCGGTGGGTCTCTGACATGTCTGTCACTCTGTGCCAGCTCTGCCCATGCCCAGCCCTGGCTCTGCAGTCTGCTGTGTATGTACCTGAGCCCCTATGTGTGCACTAGTGTCCCTTCCATTACATGTGTGTGGCCTCTGTGTGCTGCATGTCTCTGCTCTGTCTCTCTGGCTGTCACTGTCCCAGGCTGTCTCTGTGAATCATCCTGTGTGACTGTCCCCGACCGTCTCTCTCTCTGCGATCACTGCTGTCTATGTGTCCACAGCTGTCCCTGCCGTGTGTGACCAGGAAGTTACCAGAGGAGCCTCCGCTGACGTCACGTGTGGGGGAGGGGAGCTGGTGGGGAGAGCAGTGCGGAGACCGCAAGAGGAGAGGAGAGAGAGGAGAGCTGTAAGGAGACAGAGCAAAGAGGAGAGCAGAGACAGGAGAGGAGATAGCAAGAGCAGTGAGGAGACGGCAAGAGGAGAAGAGACAGAGCAAAGAGGAGAGCAGAGACAGGAGAGGAGACAGCAAGAGCAGTGAGGAGACGGCAAGAGGAGAAGAGACACAGCAAAGAGGAGAGCAGAGACAGGAGAGGAGATAGCAAGAGCAGTGAGGAGACGGCAAGAGGAGAAGAGACAGCAAAGAGGAGAGCAGAGACAGGAGAGGAGACGGCAAGAGGAGAAGAGACAGAGCAAAGAGGAGAGCAGAGACAGGAGAGGAGATAGCAAGAGCAGTGAGGAGACGGCAAGAGGAGAAGAGACAGAGCAAAGAGGAGAGCAGAGACAGGAGAGGAGATAGCAAGAGCAGTGAGGAGACGGCAAGAGGAGAAGAGACAGAGCAAAGAGGAGAGCAGAGACAGGAGAGGAGATAGCAAGAGCAGTGAGGAGACGGCAAGAGGAGAAGAGACAGAGCAAAGAGGAGAGCAGAGACAGGAGAGGAGATAGCAAGAGCAGTGAGGAGACGGCAAGAGGAGAAGAGACAGAGCAAAGAGGAGAGCAGAGACAGGAGAGGAGACAGCAAGAGCAGTGAGGAGACGGCAAGAGGAGAAGAGACAGAGCAAAGAGGAGAGCAGAGACAGGAGAGGAGACAGCAAGAGCAGTGAGGAGACGGCAAGAGGAGAAGAGACAGAGCAAAGAGGAGAGCAGAGACAGGAGAGGAGACAGCAAGAGCAGTGAGGAGACGGCAAGAGGAGAAGAGACACAGCAAAGAGGAGAGCAGAGACAGGAGAGGAGACAGCAAGAGCAGTGAGGAGACGGCAAGAGGAGAAGAGACACAGCAAAGAGGAGAGCAGAGACAGGAGAGGAGACAGCAAGAGCAGTGAGGAGACGGCAAGAGGAGAAGAGACACAGCAAAGAGGAGAGCAGAGACAGGAGAGGAGACAGCAAGAGCAGTGAGGAGACGGCAAGAGGAGAAGAGACACAGCAAAGAGGAGAGCAGAGACAGGAGAGGAGACAGCAAGAGCAGTGAGGAGACGGCAAGAGGAGAAGAGACAGAGCAAAGAGGAGAGCAGAGACAGGAGAGGAAATAGCAAGAGCAGTGAGGAGACGGCAAGAGGAGAAGAGACAGAGCAAAGAGGAGAGCAGAGACAGGAGAGGAGACGGCAAGAGGAGAAGAGACAGAGCAAAGAGGAGAGCAGAGACAGGAGAGGAGATAGCAAGAGCAGTGAGGAGACGGCAAGAGGAGAAGAGACAGAGCAAAGAGGAGAGCAGAGACAGGAGAGGAGATAGCAAGAGCAGTGAGGAGAAGGCAAGAGGAGAAGAGGCAGAGCAAAGAGGAGAGCAGAGACAGGAGAGGAGATAGCAAGAGCAGTGAGGAGACGGCAAGAGGAGAAGAGACAGAGCAAAGAGGAGAGCAGAGACAGGAGAGGAGATAGCAAGAGCAGTGAGGAGACGGCAAGAGGAGAAGAGACAGAGCAAAGAGGAGAGCAGAGACAGGAGAGGAGATAGCAAGAGCAGTGAGGAGACGGCAAGAGGAGAAGAGACAGAGCAAAGAGGAGAGCAGAGACAGGAGAGGAGACAGCAAGAGCAGTGAGGAGACGGCAAGAGGAGAAGAGACAGAGCAAAGAGGAGAGCAGAGACAGGAGAGGAGACAGCAAGAGCAGTGAGGAGACGGCAAGAGGAGAAGAGACAGAGCAAAGAGGAGAGCAGAGACAGGAGAGGAGACAGCAAGAGCAGTGAGGAGACGGCAAGAGGAGAAGAGACAGAGCAAAGAGGAGAGCAGAGACAGGAGAGGAGACAGCAAGAGCAGTGAGGAGACGGCAAGAGGAGAAGAGACACAGCAAAGAGGAGAGCAGAGACAGGAGAGGAGACAGCAAGAGCAGTGAGGAGACGGCAAGAGGAGAAGAGACAGAGCAAAGAGGAGAGCAGAGACAGGAGAGGAGACAGCAAGAGCAGTGAGGAGACGGCAAGAGGAGAAGAGACAGAGCAAAGAGGAGAGCAGAGACAGGAGAGGAGACAGCAAGAGCAGTGAGGAGACGGCAAGAGGAGAAGAGACAGAGCAAAGAGGAGAGCAGAGACAGGAGAGGAGACAGCAAGAGCAGTGAGGAGACGACAAGAGGAGAAGAGACAGAGCAAAGAGGAGAGCAGAGACAGGAGAGGAGACAGCAAGAGCAGTGAGGAGACGGCAAGAGGAGAAGAGACAGAGCAAAGAGGAGAGCAGAGACAGGAGAGGAGACAGCAAGAGCAGTGAGGAGACGGCAAGAGGAGAAGAGACAGAGCAAAGAGGAGAGCAGAGACAGGAGAGGAGACAGCAAGAGCAGTGAGGAGACGGCAAGAGGAGAAGAGACAGAGCAAAGAGGAGAGCAGAGACAGGAGAGGAGACAGCAAGAGCAGTGAGGAGACGGCAAGAGGAGAAGAGACACAGCAAAGAGGAGAGCAGAGACAGGAGAGGAGACAGCAAGAGCAGTGAGGAGACGGCAAGAGGAGAAGAGACACAGCAAAGAGGAGAGCAGAGACAGGAGAGGAGACAGCAAGAGCAGTGAGGAGACGGCAAGAGGAGAAGAGACAGAGCAAAGAGGAGAGCAGAGACAGGAGAGGAAATAGCAAGAGCAGTGAGGAGACGGCAAGAGGAGAAGAGACAGAGCAAAGAGGAAAGCAGAGACAGGAGAGGAGACGGCAAGAGGAGAAGAGACAGAGCAAAGAGGAGAGCAGAGACAGGAGAGGAGATAGCAAGAGCAGTGAGGAGACGGCAAGAGGAGAAGAGACAGAGCAAAGAGGAGAGCAGAGACAGGAGAGGAGATAGCAAGAGCAGTGAGGAGACGGCAAGAGGAGAAGAGACAGAGCAAAGAGGAGAGCAGAGACAGGAGAGGAGATAGCAAGAGCAGTGAGGAGACGGCAAGAGGAGAAGAGACAGAGCAAAGAGGAGAGCAGAGACAGGAGAGGAGACAGCAAGAGCAGTGAGGAGACGGCAAGAGGAGAAGAGACAGAGCAAAGAGGAGAGCAGAGACAGGAGAGGAGATAGCAAGAGCAGTGAGGAGACGGCAAGAGGAGAAGAGACAGAGCAAAGAGGAGAGCAGAGACAGGAGAGGAGACAGTAAGAGCAGTGAGGAGACGGCAAGAGGAGAAGAGACAGAGCAAAGAGGAGAGCAGAGACAGGAGAGGAGACAGCAAGAGCAGTGAGGAGACGGCAAGAGGAGAAGAGACAGAGCAAAGAGGAGAGCAGAGACAGGAGAGGAGACAGCAAGAGCAGTGAGGAGACGGCAAGAGGAGAAGAGACAGAGCAAAGAGGAGAGCAGAGACAGGAGAGGAGACAGCAAGAGCAGTGAGGAGATGGCAAGAGGAGAAGAGACAGCAAAGAGGAGAGCAGAGACAGGAGAGGAGACAGCAAGAGCAGTGAGGAGACGGCAAGAGGAGAAGAGACAGAGCAAAGAGGAGAGCAGAGACAGGAGAGGAGACAGCAAGAGCAGTGAGGAGACGGCAAGAGGAGAAGAGACAGAGCAAAGAGGAGAGCAGAGACAGGAGAGGAGACAGCAAGAGCAGTGAGGAGACGGCAAGAGGAGAAGAGACAGAGCAAAGAGGAGAGCAGAGACAGGAGAGGAGACAGCAAGAGCAGTGAGGAGACGGCAAGAGGAGAAGAGACAGAGCAAAGAGGAGAGCAGAGACAGGAGAGGAGACAGCAAGAGCAGTGAGGAGACGGCAAGAGGAGAAGAGACAGAGCAAAGAGGAGAGCAGAGACAGGAGAGGAGACAGCAAGAGCAGTGAGGAGACGGCAAGAGGAGAAGAGACAGAGCAAAGAGGAGAGCAGAGACAGGAGAGGAGACAGCAAGAGCAGTGAGGAGACGACAAGAGGAGAAGAGACAGAGCAAAGAGGAGAGCAGAGACAGGAGAGGAGACAGCAAGAGCAGTGAGGAGACGGCAAGAGGAGAAGAGACAGAGCAAAGAGGAGAGCAGAGACAGGAGAGGAGACAGCAAGAGCAGTGAGGAGACGGCAAGAGGAGAAGAGACAGAGCAAAGAGGAGAGCAGAGACAGGAGAGGAGACAGCAAGAGCAGTGAGGAGACGGCAAGAGGAGAAGAGACAGAGCAAAGAGGAGAGCAGAGACAGGAGAGGAGACAGCAAGAGCAGTGAGGAGACGGCAAGAGGAGAAGAGACACAGCAAAGAGGAGAGCAGAGACAGGAGAGGAGACAGCAAGAGCAGTGAGGAGACGGCAAGAGGAGAAGAGACACAGCAAAGAGGAGAGCAGAGACAGGAGAGGAGACAGCAAGAGCAGTGAGGAGACGGCAAGAGGAGAAGAGACACAGCAAAGAGGAGAGCAGAGACAGGAGAGGAGACAGCAAGAGCAGTGAGGAGACGGCAAGAGGAGAAGAGACAGAGCAAAGAGGAGAGCAGAGACAGGAGAGGAAATAGCAAGAGCAGTGAGGAGACGGCAAGAGGAGAAGAGACAGAGCAAAGAGGAGAGCAGAGACAGGAGAGGAGACGGCAAGAGGAGAAGAGACAGAGCAAAGAGGAGAGCAGAGACAGGAGAGGAGATAGCAAGAGCAGTGGGGAGACAGTAGTGAGGAGACAGAGCAAAGAGGAGAGCAGGGAGAGGAGAGGAGACAGGAGAACAGTGAGAAGACGGCAAGATGAGAGGATACAGAGGAGAGCAGAGACTGAGGAGAGCAGTGAGGAGACCAGACAGCGCAAGAGGAGAGGGGACAGAGGAGAGCAGTGACAGGAGAGGAGACAGAGCAAAGGGTTAGTAGAGAGGAGAGGAGCAAGAGGAAAGCAGAGAGTAAACTCCAAAAGAGGCGCAAGAGGAAATGATGGCAGAGAGAAGACAGAGCAAGGAGAGAGGAAAGAATAGACAGAGCGAGAAGAAAACAAAGAGGAGACACAGCGAGAGGAAAGCAGAGAGTAGACAGAGGAAGCAGAGAGGAGACACAGCAGAGGAGAGTAGAGAGAAAACAGCAAGAGGAGGTGAAGAGACAGAGCGAGAGGAAAGAAGAGACAGCGCAAGAGGAGAGGAAAGAAGAGAGCGCAAGAGGAGAGGAAAGAAGAGAGCACAAGAGGAGAGGAAAGAAGAGAGAGCAAGAGGAAAGCAGAGAGGAGACAGAGCAAGAGGAAAGCAGAGAGGAGACAGAGCAAGAGGAAAGCAGAGAGGAGACAGAGCAAGAGGAAAGCAGAGAGGAGACAGAGCAAGAGGAAGCAGAGAGGAGACAGAGGAAATGATAGCAGAGAGGAGCAAGAGGAAGCAGAGAGGAGACACAGCAGAGGAGAGTAGAGAGAAAACAGCAAGAGGAGGTGAAGAGACAGAGCGAGAGGAAAGAAGAGAGCGCAAGAGGAGAGGAAAGAAGAGAGCACAAGAGGAGAGGAAAGAAGAGAGAGCAAGATGAAAGCAGAGAGGAGACAGAGCAAGAGGAAAGCAGAGAGGAGACAGAGCAAGAGGAAAGCAGAGAGGAGACAGAGCAAGAGGAAAGCAGAGAGGAGACAGATCAAGAGGAAAGCAGAGAGGAGACAGAGCAAGAGGAAGCAGAGAGGAGACAGCAAGAGGAGAGCAGAAAGGAAACAGAGTAGTGAGAGGACAGTAGTGAGGAGACAGGGCAAGAGGAGAGCAGAAAGGAGTAAGAGGAGAGGATAGCAAAGGACAGTAGGTAGAAGACAGCAAGAGGAGAGCAGTGAGCCGGGTAGAACTTGAGTTCTTAGACATAACAGGCCGGTAAAGACGTCAGGACACTCATCAGCACTATGCAATTGCATCAGGGAAATGACAGACTTCTCAGGCCTAATTCATATCACGTTTTTGCGCTGTCAGTGAACATGTTTTTGTGCCGACCTCAACAATGTGGACACTGCCAAAAATGAGGTCAAACAGAGCACAAAGTGACTTTGCTTCATTAAAGTCATTGGCCCTGTCGGCGTACATGCCCGAGTCCAGGTTTTCAGGGCTTCAGACTGACGTGTGTCTAAAGTGTGATGTGAACATAGCCTTAGGTGCTGCAGTCACTATTGACAATGTAAATAAACATGGTGAGTGAGAAAGGCTCTAGCCGCCCTTTGAAAACAGATCCAGCGGCCAAATGGTAGAAAGAATATATATGTATTAATCATTCAATATGTACAGCGCGTATTAAAGAGAATCTGTCACCAAGTTTTGCTATGTAATCAGAGAGCACCATGATGTAGGGACAGAGACCCTGATTCCTGCGCTGTGTCACTTACCGAACTGCTTGCTGTCATTTTGATACAATCCGTTTTCTCTGCTGCTGATCCAGCAGTGCTCAGAATGCTGATCTGTGTATAACCCTGCCGACACCACAGATTGGCAGATTCCTGTGTACACTGTGCATTGATAGAGAGTTGCTAATCAGTGGTGGGGGCGGGTTATACAGAGCAGTTTTGACCAGGAAGCACTAGGCCAGTTGTCCTTTAGTGATAATCTCCTGCTGATAAAACACTGATATTGAAACAGCAACAGCTGGAATCAGGGGCTCAGCCCATACATCTCTCTGTTCTCAGATTACATAACAAAAGTCTGCTGACCTATTCCTTTTAAAATATGCAACTATTCACCACCTTGGTCATCATCACATAAAAATATGAATGAACCAAACCTTTGCCCTAAATATCAGAATGCAATAAAAGAGCAGATATCAGTTGAGTAGTTTAGTCAAAAAATCCATAAATATCTTCCATATGAATCACAAATGACTAGCCAAAGATCACACAAAAGAGTTTTTTGCGAAAAACAAATGTGTATGAAGTTTGAATACAAATCTAAGCAAAAAGAGAATAAAGGCAATAGCAACAGAAATCATTGGATCCATATAGACGTGTGACCTATAGGGCAACCCAAAGGGAATGAAAAATAAGGACAAAGGCTTCAGCCCCACGTGATAAGCCCACAACTATGGTTTCCTCGGGGATACTGGCATGTTCACTGTAAGTATTTATATTAGTCATGATGAATTATAGTTAAGCTGCACATAATTACATAATTATTGTATTTACCTGTCATTGGCATGTGGACAGAATCGTCGATAAGTTGTATATAACGATTAGGAGGAGAGAGCAAATAGCAGCTATTCGGCGAACGCCACTTTTTCTTGCATATTCCTAAATAATCTAGAACTATTGTGCAGTATTTATTGACAAACAGTCTAAGGGATAAAAGGTTAATAGACATGATCAGAGCTATCCTGATAATAACTGCTACAGTGAGTTGTCGGCTGTATATTACAGCTGGCATCTGATCCTAATGTAGCACAGCTTCAGCAACAATCTCTTTAATGGCTCATGCACACGACCGACTATTTCGGACAAGTGCTATCCATGGTAGCATCCATTTTATGGGGCAGCACATATGTCAGATTTATCTTTGGACCTAGTAGCCCGAGGAAAAAATTGGGGGCATGTCCAATTTTGATTTGAGTGCCAGATCAGAATAGGCAATGCACGTCTCAGATGGAGAAAAAATGGTCATGTGACCCTTACAATAAAACTTGGCATGTACAATAATGGTTGAGTAGCCTAGCTCCACCATAGCGAGTGCCACACTAGTTAGCAGCTCTCTGTTCAGGATGGTAGAGGAGGTCCATAGTGGGGGGCTCCCATGTGTGACATCCACATGTTCCAGTAACGCGTATGACAGGAGTTGTGGCATTGACCATCTTTACCCAGCGGCAGGGTGTACACAGCTTTCTAGCTTTGCATTCCAGCAATTCAAGACCCGGAGCTAAGGCTCAATTTTCTTTCCTTTATTTTTTCTTACTGAATGAGGTTACAACGGAATACTCTGTGCTGTCAGGATCTATATTATGTGCTGTGGCCCTGGGGGTGACACCTTTTATCCCTGTAGTGTGATAAGTAGTTATTCTCTATGGTTTTCTAAAAATCATTTGTTCTATTGAGAACCCCCTCATTTCTTCCATATACTACCAGAATAACTGCCTTCACAAGTGGCAGATACTCAGTTAAGGCCTTGATCATACAGCAGTTTTAGCCAAAGCCAAGAGTGGATCCTGAAGAGAGGAAAAACATAAACGAATGACTAATATCTTTCCTCCTTTTGGATCCTATACAGTTTGTTGCTCCAAATTGCAATAAATCTGCTACAAGTTAATATATCCTCATTGTAATACTAAGCATGTAATTTTGCTGAGATGTGCTAACATGATTTGCTGCCTCTTGCTTTTGTTTTTCTTGTTTTACTTTTATAAATGTAATTTTTTATTTGGTTGAACGTATTGATCTCTGTGACATATAAAAGAGTGGTCCCTAATCTTTACCTTCTATTTATTATTCACCTTATTTATAGTGCATATTGTGATAGCATTTTCCACAGCAGTCAGGTCAAGTCAGATTGAAAAAAAAACAGCAAAGGCCTCATTTAGACATCCATTTTTTTCCTTCCTCCATTGTTTTTGAAACAAAAGATGCTTCAGGAAAATGGTAGAGTTTTTCCTGAATCATCTTTTTTGTCATCCTTTTAGTAATTTTTGCAGCAAGTTTTCCATTGGCGTCTATTTTTTTCTTTTCAATTAACATACTGTATAAAATAGAGGTCAAGTTGAAGACGTCTTAAGAATAGTCAGGGCACCTCTTGTAGTCGTTTCACCTCTTTCAAAGCATTAATTGGTTAAAATAAATGTTAAAAACCTAAATATATACACAGCAAGTAGTTTTGACAATGCTGTGCATATGTTCATTATTTTTTCTGTACATTTTTTACCACTTTTTTAAGCGGGTACCACATATGTAAAAAACAGACATCTGAAAGGGACCTTATCTGTTTGTGGATGAGCATACATTAAGTTCCATGTTTTGTCTGAGCAATATAAGGTATGTACACATATGTCCAGAACTTACGAGTTACTGCGGTATGTTCCTGATTCGTGTCATCGGAAATGACACTTCCATATAATTAATGCAAATACAAAAACTTCCTGCATGCATAAGATGCCTAAAATAAATCATGACTTAATCAAAGGTTAATGGTAGGATTAGCAATTGAATTTGGCACACCCTTATTATTTCTAGCATTATCAATCAGTTCCAAGCTTAAATCAAGCTTCGAGGCGTAGTTTTCAGATATTATTTTGCACCAACCCGTATCTTCAGGATATTCAGGATTCTAACATGATTAGGGCTCACTCACACTTGCATATAAAACAAAACTTAACCATGGGAATTCTATCATATTGAATAGGCAATCTTTAAAGTCCTTTTCTTCTTTTTTTGTTTCTCTTCCAATAGAGATTTCCCATTAGCTATCTGTAACCTAATGTTAAAATCCACACCACACCATGCTAGACCGTGCGCATGCGCATCTTTCTCTATCCTCGTAGGTTTCCGGGAGCGCTCAGATCTGACCGCATGTCTTTCACCTTAGGAGAGGAGCAAATGCGTCTTGCGCCGATAAGGTCCGGTAGGTGTTTCATCTCCCATTTTCTCTGAGCTCTTTGATAGGCAGACATGCTATTTAAAAAGACGTCCTCTCCTCACCCTGACATGTTTCCGGATGAAGCAAGCGGGCGAAACGCGCGTCGGGATGAAGTGGGACAGCGTCCTGTTCTGGGTCCTGGATATTTCCTACTTTGGTTCTTTTCTTCTGCACCATCTTCATCAGGTATACAGCTTTTACTCCAGACTTTTCTCTTGGTATTTCTAACTGTCACTATGGCTTTCATTAGTGTTTGGGCATTATTTATTTGGATCTGAACCTAAGGTTAATTTTTGACCCATTATAAGATCTTATACTGCACTTGCTATATTATAGACAACCACTAATCATATATACTGTATTGAGGAACTTGTATAAGGGAGTTTTCTATAAATGTTACCTTTACTATAATTGCATTCCTGGCCAGTAGCTGATCCCTCGTACTTGGAACTCTGTTTTTTAGCCATATATAATTTTTAATATTGTGTTTCTTATTTTTATTGATTGATGAAATAAAATTGATTATTTTGCGTATAAAACAGCCAAGAGCAATTCAATAAAAAATTGGATTGCACTTGGACCAATGTTATGCAGTGACGCCGTGCAGATCTGCGTATTTTTTTCTCAGCTGTATTTGACATGATAAAAAGAAAATGAAGAAAACGCTTTACAAATAAGGCCAGTATTATTAAAAATCAGTCAATTTTCTTAGAAAAATAAATACAAGACATAAAAAAACACATAAAAAACAAGTGACCCAGCGACTCAAGTAGCAGTAACATTACTCACTGAGTGCAGTGTGAGCCGGATTCAGGAAAAGTTGTTGAAGTTGTTGGAAGCGCTGGACTATGGCGGACCTCCTGCGTGGGAACTTTTTTTTATTATAAATTGGTGAACGAGGGACAGGGTCTTGTTTTGTTTCTCTCTTTTTATGGTTTTCAGGTTTCCATTTGTGGGCTACGTTGGATTCCCTGGACTGAATTGGACCTACGTGGGATTTAAAAAAAAAAAAATTGGCGCACCAGGGAAAGTGTGGGGGAGTGTTTATTTTAAAAAGTATTTTTTGTGTGTGTGTGTGGTTTTTTATTACTGGGTTAGTAATGGGGGTGTCATTTTTAGGCTGGGAAGGGCCCAATGTTCATGTTGTTGCCTCCTGCTGTGCATTGGTGCCACAGATCCTAGAGGGGTGCATGGACGGATTCCTCCACAAGAGGCCCTCACAGCATACTCACACCTCCTCCTTCCACCTCAGACCACCAGAGGGAGCACGTTAGGGATATAAATAGGGAAGGTGGAGCTAGGCAGTTCAGTCTAGAGTAAGTCTGAAGTCTGTAAGGAGTTCAGTTACAGTCTAAGTCTGGAAACTACAGTCTAAGTCTACAGTCTGCTGCAGCCAGAGAGGTTGTTAGCCCAGCCCAGACTCAGGAGCTCAGGTTAGTGAGCCTAAGGCGTGCCGATGCCATAAGAGCAGTGAAGAGTAGCGAGGCCTACTGCCAGTGTGAAGCCTAGTCAGGGCCCTGAGCGGCCGAAGGCAAGTGGAGTAAGCGAGCTACATAGGGGGCAGAGGAGCTTAGCCAGCTCACCCCAAGACCATATACCGGACACCGGGTCCGTGTCTGCAAGGATCTCTAGGACCAGCAGAAACAACCGGAACCCCTGGCGAACTACATGTCCCAGGAATACCAAAAGCTGACTGTAATACCAAGGTCAGAAGTCACTGAGGCCCAAGAGACCAGGGAGTGTGAACTCCAACAGAAGGCCCTACCACCAGGTCAGCCGGTGCAAGACAGAGACCAATTTAGGCCTAGCTCCAGGCTGGTCATAAACTTATCAGGAAAAGGCAAGAAACAGGAGGTCCCACACCCGCTCACTGGGGAGAGTCCTGAAATGCACCCTTCACCCTACAGTGCCCTGGATCGTGCCTGAAACACCACCAGTAAAGGTACTGAAGTGAACTGTTGTGAGTGTGCCTATTCTTCTTCTGACCCGGCTGGGTCCCCTCTGTTCTGCATTCCTTTTCCTACGCTGCCCTGAGGCCCCGCTCCACCTGTGGGGAGCCGCACCAACTAAGCTGCCTGACCACTGGCCTCAGAGATCTGTAGCAGCGCTGGTGATCCTCACCAGACACCACGGGTGGCGTCACTAACTTTTCCTATCCCATACACCTTTCCCCCATTATCCCTTCCTTGCTTTTTAAGAGCGACCCCAGGGTACGGGCCCGGGAGCCGGCCATCGCGGCATCCCCCAAAACCAAACAACAAGGCCCGGGCGCCGAGTCGTCCCCATCCCCTGGGCGCGTCATCTCTTCCTGGCGTCACGAACAGGATTCCGTGCCCACTGCAACGACGGAGTGTTGTGCCCGTTGCCACTGGGTACTGTGCGCCTTTAATCAAAAACTGTGTATTTAACTGTGGCGAAGATTGCCGCCATTGTTGTGCCGCCGAGCGGGAAGAAGGGCGTAACCGCGGGAAACTGAGAGGCGTACCTGCTAAAGCGCGCGAAGCCCCAGACACGCCCCACGCCTCGACGTCAAACCAGGAAGCGCCAGGTCCTGGAAGGAGCGCCGGTGAGCGCTCTGACGTAGGACGCAAGCGATGCAAGGTCCTGAAGAAGACTGTCACCTGCGGAGCTGCGGCCTACCGGAAGAAAAGAAAAGAAGGTAGGCCACGGTTCGCTAGGGGGGCGCCAGAATGTCCGAAGAACAGCACAACGCGGGAGTGCCGGTTAAACGCCCTGATCATCAACCCGTGCTCGGCGCCGAGCAGGCCGAAGCAGCCGCTCCACCTGCAGGGCTTGTAACCCCTGTCATACCCATGGCCCTACCGTACATCCCTGGAGCGAAGTGGCTCCCCCAGTACAGCGGCAAACCAGATACCCTGTCTGGATTTAAAAGGAAAATATGCGGTATACTGGACATGTACTCTATGACAGGCAAGCAAAGAGCCGCTGTTGTATTGGGACAATTGACTGGTGCTGCGGAGCGAGAAGTAGAAACCTGGTCGGCCGCAGACCAGGAGTCAGTGTCCGCAATCTTTAAAAAGTTACAGACTGTCTTTGAGAAACGTAGTGAGACAGACCTCCGGATGAGGTTCTACAACTGCTCTCAGGAACCGGAGGACAGTGTTCGGGACTATGCCTGGCGTTTACAAGGGGCCCTGCAAGCTCTGAAACAGGTTAGTCCAACCAGCATCGATAATGAAAATAAAATGCTGAAGTAACAGTTTATCCGGGGACTGAGGTCCCAAGAGGAGAGCAGGACTGTGCGTTGGTGGTCCCTGGATCATCCAGATGCCACCTTTGACACCCTTAAGGACATGGCTATAAAAGGACTGAAGCCCCTGGAAACAACTGCTATCCAGTGTTACCAGGGTGGGGCCACCCCAGTGCTGCAGCGTCCACCTTTTCCCCGGTGGCTGCTGAAGCCAAGGTGCAAGCAACGTCCCCTAGTGAGCTGGACAGCCTGCGCTCTGAAGTGCGTCAGTTGAGCAAAACCATGACCACTGTACTGAGTGCCCTCCAGCTGCAGACGGAACCCGAGGAGGAAGGAAGGATCCTGCTGGCCGACTGCCCTGAGGATGTCCCCTGGATGAGAAGGAGGAGGAGGACTACACCACCCCCTGGGAGGACCAGCGACCAACACCGCCCGCCGAAGGACCCTGTCTGCCACCGCTGCCACAAGACAGGTCACGCCGTCTGGAGCTGTCCTTTAAACGAGCAAACCCGAGGGCCGACACCCAGGAGTAGACCCCTCAGGCCCATCAAACTGGTACTGCAGGTTCGTAGGAGGAAGACCTTTCCTGTCCATCGTGCTGGACAGCATCGCGACACCTGCTCTGCTGGACACAGGATCTCAGGTAACCATCATGCCTGATGTCCTCTACAAAAGATTCTGGTCCATAGACGAACTTCACCCACCAGATCCAAATCTTTCCGTGTATGTCTCAAACGGCCTCCCCCTTAACCTAGTCGGGGTTAAGGATGTGGCAGTAAAGGTGGGAAGAGTGGAACTGAAGGACCAGGGACTAATTGTAGTAGAGATTAATCCTGATGATAATCCTGGGCACAAATATTGTTAGTAACTGTTTGGGAGAAGCGTTGTTCTTGCTCCAACAGATAGCTGACACTGCCAGACCAGGGCAGAGAAGGGCGCTCCAGAAAGAGATCCGAGCCCTTATGTACCAGCAACAGGTAAAGCTAACAGGCGGTGAAATTGGTAATGTACGGGTGACAGACCCGGTACCCATTGTGATTCCCCTGATGAGTGAAATGCTGATTTGGTGTAGAGCAGCAATAGGTCTCAAAGGACGCAGCTACCAGGCGGTAGTAGAGCCCCTTAGCTCGGAACATAGGCCTACACTCTTGACTGCCAGAGGGGTAGTGGATGTACTCAATGGGAGGGTGCCCATATGCCTCCTAAACTATGGGGAGGACGAGGTTAGATTACCACGCTATGCCACTGTTGCCAAACTGTACACAGTAAATAACTCCATACACACGGCGGAGTCCTTAACCTCACCAGACGAAGTGGAGGATAATGACCCGGCAACCCAGGTGGAGGATTGGTGTCAACAGCTCCATGTTGGGACAGACACCACTCCTGCCCATCAGGAGCAGGGTGTACATCGGGTGGTTCAGGAAAACGCCCAGGTATTCAGTAAGCACCCACTTGACTTTGGGAGGATTAAGGGGGTTCAACACCATATCCCCACAGGTGACCATCCACCCATCAAAGAACGTTACAGGCCTATCCCACCAGCACACTACCAGAAGGCGAAGGAGATGTTGCACGACATGAAGAAGGCAGGGGTAGTAAGGGATAGTTGTAGTCCCTGGGCAGCTCCCCTGGTTCTAGTCAGGAAAAAGGACGGAAGTATGAGAATGTGTGTAGATTACAGACAAGTAAATCGCATTACACATAAAGATGCATACCCTTTACCACGTATAGAGGAATCCCTGGCTGCCTTAACCCCTTAAGCCCCGGAGCATTTTTCGTTTTTGCATTTTCGTTTTTGCTCCCCTTGTTCCCAGAGCCATAGCGTTTTTATTTTTTGGTCAATATGGCCATGTGAGGGCTTATTTTTTGCGGGACGAGTTGTACTTTTCAACGCCATTACTAGTTTTATCATATCCTGTACGGGAAAACAGGAAAAAAATTCCAAGTGCGGTAAAATTGCAAAAAAAGTGCAATACCCCAGTTGTTTTTTATTTATTTTTTTTACCATGTTCACTGAATGCTAAAACTGACCAGCCCTTCTTATTCTACAGGTCATTACGAGTTCATAGACACCAAACATGTATAGGTTCTTTTATATTTAAGTGGTGAAAAAAAATTCCAAAATTTGGTAAAAAAAAAAATAAAAAAATAGCACCATTTTCTAAGACCCGTAGCGTCTCCATTTTTCGTGATCTGGGGCTGGTTGATGGCTTATTTTTTGCGTGCCAGGCTGACGTTTTTATTGATAACATTTGGGGTAGATCCGATGTTTTGATCGCCCGTTATTGCATTTTATTGCAATTTTGCGGCGACCAAAAAACGTAATTCTGGCGTTTAGAATTTTTTTCTCGCTACGCCGTTTACCGATCGGAATAATTCTTTTTTTATTTTGATAGATCGGGCGATTCTGAACGCGGTGATACCAAATATGTGTATGTGGGTTTTTTTTTTATATATTTTATTTTGAATGGGGCGAAAGGGGGGTGATTTAAACTTTTATATATTTTTTTTTTTTTTATATATTTTTAAAAACTTTTTTTTTTTACTTTTTGCATGCTTCTATAGTCTCCATAGGAGACTAGAAGCAGCAACTGTCCGATCGCCTCTGCTACATACAGGGGACCAGCAGATCCCCTGCATGCAGCAGAAATGGTCCTGTGCTATGAGCGCCGACCACTAGGTGGCGCTCATAGCGACAAGATCATGACAACCACAGGCGTCTGCTGCAGACCCTGGGTTGTCATGCACGCCCATCGGCGACCCGCGATCACGTGACGGGGTCGCCGGTGGGCGGGGCTTATGACGCGCTACCCGGAAGCGCGCGTTAAATGCTGCTGTCGGAGATTGACAGCAGCATTTAACTGGTTAACAGCCGCGGGTGGATCGCGATTCCACCCGTGGCTGTTGCGGGCACATGTCAGCTGTAAGAATCAGCTGACATGTGCTCGGTTCAGTGAGGGCTCAGCGCCGGAGCCCTCACTGAACCGGCGGTACGCAGATATGCGTACTAATACGTCCCCGGTAAGTAAGGGGTTAAAGTCTGCAAATTACTTCTCCACCCTTGACCTCCCTAGTGGGTACTGGCAAGTAGCTGTTGCTGAGGAGGATCGGGAGAAGATGGCCTTCACCACCCCGATGGGACTCTGCGAGTTCAATAGTATGCCGTTTGGACTCTGCAACGCCCCTGGAACGATCCAGAGATCGATGTGCTGCCTGGGACACCACAACTTCGAGACTGTACTACAATACCTGGACGACGTGATAGTGTACTCCAAAACGTATGAGGACCACTTGAAGCACCTGGCGGAGGTATTTGAGTCACTGTCCCGGTATGGAATGAAGCTGAAGCCCTCAAAGTGCCACCTGCTCAAGCGAAAGGTACAGTACCTTGGGCACATCGTTAGTCCAGAGGGAGTAGCACCAGACCCGGAGAAGGTCACTGCCATCCAGAAATGGCCGGAGCCTCAAGGAGGTACGTCAGTTCCTGGGACTAGATGGGTATTACCGGAGGTTTGTGAAGGATTATACTAAGAAAGCGGCGCCTCTGCAAGACCTCCTGGTAGGACAGTCCCCCAGAGGCAGAAATCCCCCGTTCCAGTGGGGTAAGGAGCAAGCTGAATCCTGTAAGGTGATGAAGGAGATCCTGACCGGCGAAGAGATCCTAGCCTACCCTGACTACAGCCAACCATTCCTGCTGTACACTGATGCCTTCTACGAAGGATTAGGAGCTGTACTGAGTCAGAAGCAGAATGAGCGAGAGAAGGTGATCGCCTATGCAAGCAGGAAGCTCTGCCCGACCGAGAGGAACCCGGAGAACTATAGCAGCTTCAAGTTAGAGTTCCTGGCCCTGGTCTGGGCCATCACCGAGCGGTTCAAGCACTCCCTAGCCTCCAGTAAGTTCACTGCCTTCACTGATAAAAACACCTTGACTCATCTGGAGACAGCTAAGCTAGGAGCCATGGAACAACGATGGATGGCTAGGCTGTCAAACTACCAATTCACTATTAAGTACCGGGCGGGCCGCAAGAACGCCAACGCCGATGCCCTGTCCAGGATGTCTCACCAGTCAGACACTGAAGAAGAAGTGGATGACCTGGAGGAGATTGAACTACCTGCCTTTCATTGGAATGGAATGGTCCATGAGCAACGAGCCTCCAGGAGGCCTCGCGGTAAGATGTTAAACCCCCTGCCTCACCACAGCTGGAAGGAGACCCGGGACAGCGACCCAGTTGTCAGCCGTATCAAAGAGCTGATAACCCAAGAAGGTTCCTCCCTGGAGAAGGACTCGTCTCTGCAAGCCAATCAGCTGTGGAATGAGAAGAGCCGGCTGTTCATCTATAGAGAGAAACTGTGCCGGAGGTACGTCAACCCCAAAACCCATGAGATGGTATGGCAGATAGTGGTGCCCAAGATAGACATCCAGATGGTGTTGGAAGCCTACCACGATCAGGCGGGGCACTTTGGCTGGAAGAAGCTAGAGACCCTGCTGAAGTGTCGGTTTTATTGGGTAGGAATGCGCAGTTCCATTGAGAGGTGGTGCCGGGACTGTGGACCCTGTAGCCTCAGAAGAAAAGACTACAGTAGCCAGAAGGCACCCCTGCAACCGATCAAGACAACTCGACCTTTGGAGATTGTGGCCCTGGATCATGTCAAGCTGTCACCCAGGAGGTCAGGATATTCCTATGCCCTGACCATGGTGGATCACTACTCCTGGTTCCTGGTGGTCGCCCCCGTCAAGGATCTGACGGCAGAGACAGCAGCGAGGACGTTTCAGGCGTACTTCTGCAGGCCCCATGGATACCCGGAGCAGGTGCTGACAGATAAAGGCTCAGCCTTTGAAGCCGAATTGTTCAAGGAGTTCTGCCATCTGTATGGGTGTAAAAAGATCCAGACTACACCGTACCACCCCCAAACAGACGGTCTCTGTGAAAAGATGAATAACATCGTCATCGACCTGCTGAAGACCTTACCACTAGAGGAGAGAAATCAGTGGCCAGACCTACTACGTGACCTGGTAGATCTGTACAACCACATACCTGTGAGTTCCACCAATTGTACTCCAGCATATCTCATGCGAGCAAGACCCGGGAAGTTGCCCATGGACCTGGAGCTTGGTGTAGTAGAACCGGAAGCAGATATGTCCACTGAGGACTGGGACACGACGAAACAGGAGCAGTATCGAAGAGTACAGGCCTGTGTCGAAGACAGTCTCACTCGGGTGAGGGACAAGCAGGAAGCCCTCTACAATAAAAGTGCGCCCGCAAAACCCTTCACACCAGGAGAAGTGGTGTTAAAGAGGAAGAGGAGAAACCACAAACTTGATGACCAGTGGGAGAGAAAACCCTACACTGTGTTAAATTCAAGATTCGATAATAGGAAGACCTGCCTAATTAGTAGAGACGGAGGAAGAACGACTGCAACGGTATCTAGAGACCATCTGAAGTTGTGTCCAGACCTGCTAAAGCCCCAAGAAGAAGTGCCTCTCACCCTACCGGAGGAGCCTAAAGAAGCAGTACTCCATACTGACTTAGGAGATTTCCCGGCAGATTGACCTCAACAAGGAGGAGCAGTAATAATACCTGTGATCCACTTCTTTCAACAGCCAGAAGACCCTCTACAGCAAGTAGAACCTTTAAGTGCTTCAGAAGAGCCTGCTCAAGAAGAACCCCCAGAAGAAGGATCCCCGGTTGGAGCAGAGCAAGAAGGCCCAGGCAATGGTATACTTGCCAGTCCTGTAGAGAGGTTAAGGCAACCATGCAGTTCCCTAACACTTAGAACTGACAGAATGGGAGGTAGTGCAAATACTAGTGCCTCACGCATCCCAATACCACGTAGGTCGACACGTAGCACACGAGGTCAGACCCCTGTCAGATACAGAGAGTAAAGAAGGAAACTCTGACAGTGTAAATAGTTGCCCCTGGGGTATTATATTGTGTATTTTCATGTATATGTATTTATTGACTTGTGTTTTGCCTTATAATGGACAATCTAAGTGAAATGGACACTTTTCTTGTTTGCCTCTAACTACCCGTCAGGGTACATACAGAACTTTGTGGCTGAGGACTGTGTGCAGCCCAAAAAACTGCTTCTTGTAAATAATTGCACTCCCTGGAGTGCCCCTTTAGGTGACCTCAGAAGAAAAACCTGTCTGGTGTAGCACAAACGGAGGTCCGACTCAGGATCACCATGCCCTGCAGCCACCTCAGGGCCTACGTGGAGGGTTTGCTTTGGACAGGTCCCTCAAGCTGCCAAGTATTCTACCCTGTGAGATGGACATCCTGTTGGGAACCTCACCGGAAGAGACTTGAATTCTGGGATTGCTTATTTAATTGTATATATCTATTTATTATTTATAATGTTTTATATGTAGCGTTTAAGCAAAGTGCCTCCCATAAAGGGAAGAGTTATTATTGTTGTTATAAAAAGTACTTCAGTCCGGGAGTACTGAGCTTTGCTGGGGGGGAATGTGGCGCCTTGCTGTGCATTGGTGCTACAGATCCTAGAGGGGCGCATGGACGGATTCCTCCACAAGAGGCCCTCACAGCATACACACACCTCCACCTTCCACCTCAGACCACCAGAGGGAGCCCGTTAGGGATATAAATAGGGAAGGTGGAGCTAGGCAGTTCAGTCTGGAGTAAGTCTGAAGTCTGTAAGGAGTCCAGTTTCAGTCTAAGACTGGAAACTACAGTCTAAGTCTACAGTCTGCTGCACCCAGAGAGGTTGTCAGCCCAGCCCAGACTCAGGAGCTCAGGTTAGTAAGCCTAAGGCGTGCCGACGCCATAAGAGCGGTGAAGAGTAGCGAGGCCTACTGCCAGTGTGAAGCCTAGTCAGGGCCCTGAGCGGCCGAAGGCAAGTGGAGTAAGCGAGCTACATAGGGGGCAGAGGAGCTTAGCCAGCTCACCCCAAGACTATATACCGGACACCGGATTCGTGTCTGCAAGGATCTCTAGGACCAGCAGAAACAACCGGAACCCCTGGTGAACTACATGTACCAGGAATACCAAAAGCTGACTGTAATACCAGGGTTAGGAGTCACTGAGGCCCAAGAGACCAGGGAGTGTGAACTCCAACAGAAAGCCCTACCACCAGGTCAGCCGGTGCAAGACAGAGACCAAGTTAGGCCTAGCTCCAGGCAGGTCATAAACTTATCAGGAAAAGGAAAGAAACAGGAGGTCCCACACCCGCTCACTGGGGAGAGTCCTGAAATGCACCCTTCACCCTACAGTGCCCTGGATCGTGCCTGAAACACCACCAGTAAAGGTACTGAAGTGAACAGTTGTGAGTGTGCCTATTCTTCTTCTGACCCAGCTGGGTCCCCTCTGTCCTGCATCCCTTTTCCTACGCTGCCCTGAGGCCCCGCTCCACCTGTGGGGAGCCGCACCAACTAAGCCGCCTGACCACTGGCCCCAGAGGACTGTAGCAGCGCTGGTGATCCTCACCAGACACCACGGGTGGCGTCACTAACTTTTCCTATCCCATACACCTTTCCCCCATTATCCCTTCCTTGCTTTTTAAGAGCGACCCCAGGGTACGGGCCCGGGAGCCGGCCATCGCGGCATCCCCCAAAACCAAACAACAAGGCCCGGGCGCCGAGTCGTCCCCATCCCCTGGGCACGTCATCTCTTCCTGGCGTCACGAACAGGATTCCGTGCCCGCTGCAACGACGGAGTGTTGTGCCCGTTGCCACTGAGTACTGTGCGCCTTTAATCAAAAACTGTGTATTTAACTGTGGCGAAGATTGCCGCCATTGTTGTGCCGCCGAGCGGGAAGAAGGGCGTAACCGCGGGAAACTGAGAGGCGTCCCCATCCCCTGGGCGCGTCAATGTACCGTCCCAGCATAATTTCAGCCCGCAGCTTTACCTTTTCTGGTTATCAAAAATGGGTAGCCCTCGTCGGTTTTTTCATTTATTTAAAGGGAATCTTTCACCCCCTGAGACGCTTTTAAGCTATTATTATGAGGATAGAGGTGATAGCATTGTTAAAATAGTCCTACCTGTATGCCTCATAGCGTCTGTCTTGTTGAGAAATAGACTTTTAATTGTTTATGTTAATTAGTTCTTCCAGGATCTGGGACGTGCAGTGTTGGAAGAAAACTCTGTCTCCTGTGTTAATTTGTGTACCATCCTCCTCCCCTGCACTTCACAGTGCCATATGATGTGCAGTTGTGGTGCCGAAATCCTGAGCCTGCGCCCTGCACTTGGGCGATTATGCGTACCTTTTCCTCCCTGCTCCATAGCAGTGTCTTCACCGTTCGTCTGCGCAGGCACCGGTGAGTCGGTGGCGCCTGTGCAGATGAACAGTTAAGCCAATGCCAATGCATCGCTGAAAAGATACTGCGTAATCGCGCATACAGGTAGGACTATTTTAACAATGCTATCACCTCTATGCCCATAGTAATAGCGTCAAAGCATCCCAGGGGGTGACAGATTTCCTTTAATTAATTATTTTTTTATTAGCTTAATACATGTACAATAAACTACACACACAAGGCACTAATTGCGTGGCAGTAATCTCACGGATGTCTATCAACCTCATATCTATCTATCTATCTACAGTGATGTGAAAAAGTGTTTACCCCCTTGCGGTTTCTGCTCTGCTCCTGCCTTGTTTACCACTCTGCGGTGTCCGCTCTGCTCCTGTTTAGCTTGCCGCTCTTGCGGTTTCTGCTCTGCTCCTGCCTTGTTTACCGCTCTGCGGTGTCCGCTCTGCTCCTGCTTAGCTTGCCGCTCTTGCGGTTTC
This sequence comes from Phyllobates terribilis, assembly GCF_046119375.1. NCBI lineage: Eukaryota > Metazoa > Chordata > Amphibia > Anura > Dendrobatidae > Phyllobates > Phyllobates terribilis. The sequence goes on from NW_027362768.1 coordinate 22,096,458, forward strand.
TGCTCTGCTCCTGCCTTGTTTACCGCTCTGCGGTGTCCGCTCTGCTCCTGCTTAGCTTGCCGCTCTTGCGGTTTCTGCTCTGCTCCTGCCTTGTTTACCGCTCTGCGGTGTCCGCTCTGCTCCTGCTTAGCTTGCCGCTCTTGCGGTTTTCACTCTGCTCTTGCCTTGCTTGCCGCTCCTGCGGTTTCTGCTCTGCTCTTTTCTTGCTTACTGCTTCTGCGGTTTCCGCCCTGCCCTGCTTCTGCCCGCTGCTCCGGCAGTCCTGTCCTGCCCTGCTTGTGCTCGCTGCTCCTGCAGCCCCGTCCTGCTCTGTTCTTGCCCACCGCTTCGGGCGTTCCCTCTCTGCTGTGGTTGTCTACCGCATCTGCGGTTCTGTGACCCAGTCTGTACTGGGTCTTAACCTCTCTGTGCTCCAGCCCGTCCTTTCGGCCAGTACCTCCCTGCCTGCATACTCGCCTGTATCCACCCATCTGCATACCTGCTGTGTTTGCTTACATCCACCAGTCTGTGCCAGCCTAACCTGCCTGTTCCAGTAATCCCAGCGTGGGTCAACCCCCGTGTCCGGAGTTTGACCTGGAGTAGCACCTGGTCCCTCTGCCCGGTTTCTCCCTGGTGCACTGGCGTCGTATGCCGTCGTGCCACCTTGGTCGGATCGGCCAGATACTTAGTCACGCCCCTCCAGGCACTCTCCGGTCCATGGTCCAGTGGAACCACAACACCCGCACACGCCAGTCAGTCCGGGCGTGTGCATAACAGCATGCTCAGGCCATGGTTCCCGTTGAGCCCCACGGCCTTCGCTCTCTGAGAAGTTTTCCAGCGAATACATGCATTAAAAATAAATAAATAATTTTTTTTTTTTCTCAGCTGAGTTCCAGGCGAATTACGCACCCGTCCAGATGGATCTATCTGCTCTCGTTCCTGCGGATCCGGCACGTTACTATGGGGATCCAAGACAAAGTTGTGCATTTGTGGAGCAATGCATGCTACACTTCAAGTTCTACCCTCTATGTTTTCCCACCGATCGGGTTAAGGTGGCATTCATTATGTCTTACCTGGCGGGTGATGCCTTGGAATGGATCAACCCCCTATATGAAACACAGGATCCGATCCTCCTGGACCTAATGGCCTTCCTGGTGACCTTTCTAATGGTCTTCGATGATCCTAACCAGGAGGCTCCTGCTGAAGCTTCACCTCCCAATATCCCGGAGCAGCCCCGATGGGTAATGTGTGTGGGTAGCGCAATAGTCCTCCAGCCCAATGAGACTACTGCCCACCCAGAATCCTCACAGGGTGACTACGCTTTCCGGAATACTTCTCCCAACCTCAAGAGGCAGTCCAGACGTGCTAGACGTAGAGGCAAGCCGTCACGCCAGGGTCTGTCCTCCCTGAGACCTCCTGACCCCAACCTTGAAGTCCCTACTGAAGCTTCATCTCCCTGTATCCCGGAGAAGCCCCAACGGGTAATGTGCGTGGGTAGTGCTCCGGTTCTCCTGCCCGAAGAGACTTCTGCCCATCCAGACTCCACACAGGAGAACTTCCTGCACCCGGCATCAGATGCTTCACCCACTTTAACCGGTGTGCATGTCCAAGGATGCTCCAAAGCTGTGGTTACCTCTGAGTCTGTGCACCTCTACTACCTGGCGGAGGACCCCCTGTTGCCTCCTGAATCCTCCGGGATACCACTCGATGACAAATGGAGAGAGACTTCTCTACACTCGGTACTCGATACTTTGTCCGCTTCGTCCTGTGAGCCTGACAATGGGTACCCCAAAGTGGTAGTTACCCCCGAGTCTCTACACCCCTCCGACCAGGCGGAGGACCTCCAGTTGTCTCCAGAACCCTTCGGGGTGCTACCTGGTAGCGAAAGGACAGAGACTCTCCTATACTCTGTACCTGATACCTCGCTCGCTTCGTCCAGTGAGTCCAACCTAGTGTACTCCGAAGCAGAGGTTACTCCCGAGTCTCTACACCCCTCCGACCAGGCGGAGGACCTCCAGTTGTCTCCAGAACCCTTCGGGGTGCTACCTGGTAGCGAAAGGACAGAGACTCTCCTATACTCTGTACCTGATACCTCGCTCGCTTCGTCCAGTGAGTCCAACCTAGTGTACTCCGAAGCAGAGGTTACTCCCGAGTCTCTACACCCCTCCGACCAGGCGGAGGACCTCCAGTTGTCTCCAGAACCCTTCGGGGTGCCACCTGGTGGTGAATGGACAGAGACTTTCCTATATCCTGGATCTGATACCTCGCTTGCTTCGTCCAGTGAGTCCGACCTTGTGTACTCTGAAGCAGAGGTTACCCTTGAGTCTCTACACCCCTCTGACCAGGCGGAGGACCTCCAGTTGTCTCCAGAACCCTTCGGGGTGCCACCTGGTGGTGAATGGACAGAGACTTTCCTATACTCGGTACCCGATACCTCGCCTGCTTCCTCCGACCTAGTGTACTCTGAAGCAGATGTTTTCTCTGAGCCTCAGCACTCTTCTGACCCGGCGGAGGACCTCCAGTTGTTTCCTGAATTCTCCGGGGTACCACCAGATAACAAAGAGACAGTGACTTTTCCTCATTATGTACCTGATAACCCGTCTATTTCTTCCTGTGAGCTTGACAAGATGTACCTCGAAGCAGAGATTACCCCCAAGTCTCTGTCCCCCTCCAACCCGGTGAAGGACTTCCAGTTGTCTCCTGTACCCTCTGGGGTGCCACCTGAAAATATGTGGAGAGAGACTTCCTTGTGTGCTGTTCCTGGTACTCCACCCGTTTCGTCTGTTGCTAAGGATGGCTGGATAGGAGGTAGCATCCTAGCTAACCAGATGAGATCAATTTTTCCTGTGGACAGTGGAAGTGATCTCCTTGAAGTGAACGACTGGTCCTCGAATTCCCTGCGGAAGATTCTGGCAGGCCTGAAGAAGAGGGGGCGTAAGGGGGGGGGGTACTGTAACATACCTGGCGGCGTCCTTGCATGGTGGTCCATCTCCCACTGTGCAAGAGCGCGCACTTGATCTCCAGTCCAGAATGTCTCTCTGGCTTCCCTCCTTGCTGTCTGTTTGTCTGTTTTGGCTGCATAGGGCGACGCCCGCTGAACTTCCTGTTTCTTGTACCTGCTGCGGACACGCCCCTGTTGCACCTTCAGCCTATTGCTGTCCATCTTTGGGTATTTATACCACCTTCTTCCTCAAGATGGCGCCTGAGCATTGTTTCTTGTCAGTTGGCTTTTTGTCTCTGACATGCCAGGTCCTATCCTGTTTTCCTGCCTGTTTTCCAGTACTGTGTCTGAACTGTGGTCTGTTCTTGTGAACACGCTTCTTGCCTGTTCTTTCGCCTTCTAGGGGCCGTATTCCTAGATCTGCCTGTCTGTGCCTTGCGGTATCTGTTCCCGTCTGAACAGAGTCCTGTTTGTGTCTCTGCCTTGCGGTATCTGTTCCCATCTGAACAGAGTCCTGTTTGTGTCCCTGCCTTGCGGTATCTGTTCCCGTCTGAACAGAGTCCTGTTTGTGTCTCTGCCTTTCGGTATCTGTTCCCGTCTGAACAGAGTCCTGTTTGTGTCTCTGCCTTGCGGTATCTGTTCCCGTCTGAACAGAGTCCTGTTTGTGTCCCTGCCTTGCGGTATCTGTTCCCGTCTGAACAGAGTCCTGTTTGTGTTCCTGCCTTGCGGTATCTGTTCCCGTCTGAACAGAGTCCTGTTTGTGTTCCTGCCTTGCGGTATCTGTTCCCGTCTGAACAGAGTCCTGTTTGTGTTCCTGCCTTGCTGTCTCTGTTCCCGTTCCTCTGTTCCCTGTTGTCTGTGCCTCGTTTCTACTTTAACCTTGTCTCCCTTTTCCCTCTATGTCTGTTTTCTGCGTCTTTCTGCAGAGTCTGAACTCGCTCCTAAATTCCTTCTCGTCGTCTCTGTACCTCTGTTGTGAATTTAGTGTACGCTCGCTACTTCTATGTAAGTACTGTGCGTGCTTCTGGTTCTGCCTTTCCTTCTCCGTCTGTTCTTTGTGAACAGAGTCCTATCCCCTTGCCTTGTTTACCGCTCTGCGGTGTCCGCTCTGCTCCTGCTTAGCTTGCCGCTCTTGCGGTTTCTGCTCTGCTCCTGCCTTGTTTACCACTCTGCGGTGTCCGCTCTGCTCCTGCTTAGCTTGCCGCTCTTGCGGTTTCTGCTCTGCTCCTGCCTTGTTTACCGCTCTGCAGTGTCCGCTCTGCTCCTGCTTAGCTTGCCGCTCTTGCGGTTTCTGCTCTGCTCCTGCCTTGTTTACCGCTCTGCGGTGTCCGCTCTGCTCCTGCTTAGCTTGCCGCTCTTGCGGTTTCTGCTCTGCTCCTGCCTTGTTTACCGCTCTGCGGTGTCCGCTCTGCTCCTGCTTAGCTTGCCGGTCTTGCGGTTTTCACTCTGCTCTTGCCTTGCTTGCCGCTCCTGCGGTTTCTGCTCTGCTCTTTTCTTGCTTACTGCTTCTGCGGTTTCCGCCCTGCCCTGCTTCTGCCCGCTGCTCCGGCAGTCCTGTCCTGCCCTGCTTGTGCTCGCTGCTCCTGCAGCCCCGTCCTGCTCTGTTCTTGCCCACCGCTTCGGGCGTTCCCTCTCTGCTGTGGTTGTCTACCGCATCTGCGGTTCTGTGACCCAGTCTGTACTGGGTCTTAACCTCTCTGTGCTCCAGCCCGTCCTTTTGGCCAGTACCTCCCTGCCTGCATACTCGCCTGTATCCACCCATCTGCATACCTGCCGTGTTTGCTTACATCCACCAGTCTGTGCCAGCCTAACCTGCCTGTTCCAGTAATCCCAGCGTGGGTCAACCCCCGTGTCCGGAGTTTGACCTGGAGTAGCACCTGGTCCCTCTGCCCGGTTTCTCCCTGGTGCACTGGCGTCGTATGCCGTCGTGCCACCTTGGTCGGATCGGCCAGATACTTAGTCACGCCCCTCCAGGCACTCTCCGGTCCATGGTCCAGTGGAACCACAACACCCGCACACGCCAGTCAGTCCGGGCGTGTGCATAACAACTACTACAGTTAAAAATGTACCTGTTTATAATTTAAGTTTTTAATTAACCCCTTAAGGACCGGAGCATTTTGCGTTTTCGTTTTTTGCTCCCCTTGTTCCCAGAGCCATAGCGTTTTTATTTTATGGTCAATATGGCCATGTGAGGGCTTATTTTTTGCGCACCGAGCTGAAGTGTTTATTGATGCTATTTTGGGGTAGATCCGATGTTTTGATCGCCCGTTACTGCATTTTATTGCAATTTTGCGGCGACCAAAAAACGTAATTCTGGGGTTTAGAATTTTTTTCTTGTTACGCCGTTTACCGATCGGATTAATTATTTTTTCTTATTGATAGATCGGGCGATTCTGAACTCGGCGATACCAAATATGTGTATGTGGTTTGTTTTTTTTATTATTTTATTTTGAATGGGGCAAAAGGGGGGTGATTTAAACTTTTATATTTTTTTATTTTTTTTTATATTTTTTAAAACATTTTTTTTTCACTTTTTGCTTGCTTCTATAGTCTCCATAGGAGACTAGAAGCAGCACTCATTTGATCGGCTCTGCTGTATACAGGGGACGAGCAGATCCCCTGCATGCAGCAGAAATGGTCCTGTGCTATGAGCGCCGACCACTAGGTGGCGCTCATAGCGACCGGCTCATGACAACCACTGGTGTCTGCTGCAGACCCAGGGTTGTCATGACCACCCATCGGCGACCCGCGATCATGTGACGGGGTCGCCGATGGCCGGGTAAGTGACGTGCTTCCCGGAAGCGCAAGTTAAATGCCGCTGTAATAATGGTATTACTAAAATCCCTATGCCTTGATCCAGGAGAAGGCAAAAACCCCAGGACACATTCAGCCAATTTGTGTCACAGGGGAAAAATTCCTTCTTGACCCCGAGAAAAGGCAATCACTCCTAGAACCCCGGATCAAACATAATTATGATACTAGTTATGTAATTACTATTACCGTACTAAAAGTACTACTATAGGTGTAACATTTTGTATAATTTAACCTTATCCCACAATGTTATGTGTATCGTGGAATTGTCCAGCCCCTTTTTTGAAAACTGTTATAGCGTCTGCCATTACTACCTCTTGTGGTAGGGCATTCCACAATCTGACTGCTCTGACAGTAAAGATCCTTTTTCTGTTTAGGTGCTGGAATCGCCTTTCTTCCACCTGTAATGAGTGCCCCCTGGTCCTTAGTATGGTCTTTGGAAGGAGTAAGTCATGTGCCAGTACTTTGTACTGACCCCACATATATTTATACATGTAAATGAGATCCCCTCTATGGCATCATTTTTCTAAGCTAAACTAGCTCAACTTTTTCACCCTCTTATCATATGAGAGGCCTTCCATCACTTGTAATAATCTAGTTGCCTGCCTTTGAACTGACTCTAACTTCTGAATATCCTTTTTAAAATGTGGATCCCACATTCCAGATGTGGCCTCACCAGTGATTTATAAAGGGGCAACGGAATGTTGGGATCGTGGGATTTTCTCTTTTTATACATCCTAAAATCTTGTTTGCTTTTGCAGCTGCTGCTTGACATTGAGTACTGCTGCTCAGCTTACTTGTAACCACTTGTAATAGCCTTAGTGAAACATATCTTCCCTCCAGTACTTTGCTAGTCACAGGGCATAAAAATTCAAAATTTGAAAATTGTGAAATTTTCAAATTTTTACCCATATTTTCAATATTTTATTACCACATAGAGTGACACTGGTCAGAATTAAAAAAAATTGGCCTAGTCAGGAGAGTGAAAATAGACTTCCGGGTGAAGGGGTTAAAAAGCATGTTTCATACTGTTTTCAACACCCTGTAAAGTAGCTTTTTATATCAGTATGCTGTTTACCCGCTGGAGTTAACATACATGCTCATCAAATTCTAGCGTTAATTTTTTGTGAAGCCCAGCACTATTTAGGACTATGCTTATGGGAGCATTAATGATATACGGCTATGAAATAGATAGAACAGGAGAATAAAAATGTTAACATATTGACAGAATAGGATGAACAAAGGAACCAACAGAAACAGTTTCTTTTTGTCGCTTACACTTTCTTCACATGCTTTGACTTATAAACGGTTGCCATAGTAGAATTTATGTTACTTTGTGAGCGATACATTGTGCTTTGTTAAAGCGGCTCTGTCCTTTGCAGTTTATATAAAGCATGTGTTAAGGGAAAGTCTGTAAACATTTCTAAATACACAAAGGATCGGTAAACAATGTTTCTTTACAGAGAATTTGTAGTGATAAACACAGAATGGTGCAGTTTATGCATTGAGTGATGTCTCATTTCTTACCTGCGGTATCATCAGATTCTTCTTCCTTTCATCGTCACTGTTCTGTATCATTGCTCAAACTGTATGACAAGTTATAATTTTTAGGACTCTTCAGGTGAAAAATGAAAATCGGGAAATATGTTTAACTAGTAAACCCCTCCCTTATAATAGCCATCTCAAAGTGCCAGAAGTGCGGCAATACATGACTTACCAACTGTGGCGATTGAGTGGATAGGTGCTATGGTTTGCAATGGTAACCTACTACATAACAACCTTCACCAGGAAACTCTTTGGATCAGAATGCATTTTCTTCAAATATGGAGCACTGTTACGGGTCCGGGAGGTGGAACCTCTGTGCTACGGTGCAAGGAGGGACCCAGAGGGGCGTAACTAAGTATCAACTCGGACCGACCCTGGTCGTACGGCGGCTAACGACTCCGTGACCAGGGAGGGACCGAGCCGAGGGACCAGGTGCTACTCTGGGGACGACCTTGTAAGGGAGCAGGTGACTCCCACGGTACAGATGGCAGGGACTGACCGGAATAGCAGGTAGGCACAGCAGGCAGGCTGGCGAGCAGAAGCCTCCAGGTAGGCTAACAGGTAGACACGGCAAGTGACGGCAGGAGTCTCTAGGTGGGCTGGCAGGTGGTCACAGCAAGTGAAGGCAGGAGCCACCGGGTAGGCACGGCAGGTAACAAGCAGGTAACAGGCAGGTTACAGGCAAGTGCTCCCAGGTGAGTGGGCTGGCAGGCACGGCAGGTAACAGGCAGGCAACGGGCAAGTGCTCCCAGGTGAGCGGACTGGCAGGCACGGCAGGTAACAGGCAGGCAACAGACAAGTGCTCCCAGGTGAGCAGGCTGGCAGGCACGGCAGGTAACAGGCAGGTGCTCCCAGGTGAGCGGGCTGGCAGGCACGGCAGGTAACAGGCAGGTGCTCCCAGGTGAGCGGGCTGGCTGGCACGGCAGGTAACAAGCAAGTAACAGGCAGGTCACAAGCAAGTGCTCCCAGGTGAGCGGGCTGGCAGGCACGGCAGGTAACAGGCAGGCAACGGGCAAGTGCTCCCAGGTGAGCGGACTGGCAGGCACGGCAGGTAACAGGCAGGTGCTCCAAGGTGAGCGGGCTGGCAGGCACGGCAGGTAACAGACAGGTAACAGGCTGGCGGGCAAGACTGGTAGAAAGGCTAGCAGCGGGACCTGAGGGCTGAAGCAGAGGTCAGAAACACTGTGCAACAACTTTTGCTCGGGCACCTCCATTTTGGAGGAGGTTCCTTATATATGGGAGGATCCTCGGCTATTGACCGGGGACTCCTTAGGACGGCGCGCCCTAAGCACAGTGCCCGGGGAGCTGCGCGCGCCGTCAGCAGGAAGAGGAGCGCTGGAGAATGCAGAGCAGGGAGCGCGGGGAGCGAGGAGGTGAGTGGGACGGCGTCTCTGCCTAGTAGGGGGCAGAGACGCCGATGCTACAAGCTTGACTGTAGCACCACGCGCTGGACGGCATTGAAGTGACTGTGTATGCAGATCCCAATTAATCAGGACAAAAATAATGCAAGAGGGGGAAACTCACATGAGGGCCCAAATGCTGATGTAGTCTGTGAAGAAAAGAGCTACTTGAGCTGCAAAGAACGATATACCATTGGAAAGTGGAACATGAGAAGGATGAACATTGGAAAGCTGGACATTAGCAAGAGGGAAATGTAAAGAAAGAGTGTGGACCTAGTGGGAGTCAGTGAAATGCACTGGATTGGATCTGGGGACTTCAGCTAAGATGTCTTAGGCATACTTAGGCAAGGAGAAAAGGAGTTGCTATTGTGGCCAACAAAAGGATTGCAAGGTGCATACAGAGCCCCCAGTAAATCAATGAGAAGGTTATGTCTATTCACTTTAGAAGAAAACCTCTGAATATGACCATCATCTAAGTTTTTGCACTAAGAGCAGATGTATCAGAGCGAGGCATTGAGGACTTCTACGCACAGGTCCAAGGAGCACTTAGCAGAACCCCAAGAAAGGACAGAATTTACCTTATGGATGACTTCAACACCAAAGTTGCAAAAGGAGAGGATGAAGGAGTAGTTGGCAGACATCGCTTTGGGGACAGGGATTAAGCTGGTGTCACCTTGTGCAGTTCTGTCATGAGAACAATCTTAGAATCACCAACACCTTCACTCAGCTGAAACGGTGCATCTACACCTGTACATCCCGTATCCAGATCGACTACATCATCGGCCAACAAAATGGAAGGGATAAATATTCTTTGCAAAACACTACCAAACACAGGCTGTAGGTCTGATAACCAACTTCTCTTAGTCAGGGTCAGACTATGCTAGATAAAACATGCAGCCATGCAGAGGACGTTTGATGCCAGTAAGATCCCTGCACAGTATTCAATCGAAGTGAGTAACACGTTCAACCTGCTCAGGCAGGAAGAAGGGGGCCCACATGTATTATGAGCAGAGATAAAAGAAACGATCATTGAAACTGCTCAAGAGCCAGTACATACGGTAGTTGTAATTGGTTAACTGCATCAGCCCTCCTGATCGCTAGTAAGAGGAGAGAGGTGAAGACTAAGGGCAATTCCTAAATAGTTCCAAATTTGCATATTAGGAGATAAATAATAGCGTACCAACTCCACTTAAATTGACATAAACAAGAGAAATATAAATCAAAAGAGCTTTATAAAATTATAACAATTTTATTTAAGTTAATTAAAACCATAACCAGCATAATATAAGCATGGCTTAAGCACTGATCACTAAAAGTATAGTGGTGTCGAAGTACTAAACAAGGCCATCTGAAAATTCAGGGTGTTTAGCTAAATATGCTTGAACCGCATATATTAATCTAAGCCGTTTTACATATCTTGTAATCTTATATCTACAGCATGAAATGTATGTATAGTTCTGGTTGTCCCAAAATATCTAGGGTAAATGTTCACAGATGAAGTGCAATAATTAAAGATCAATGCCTCTAAATATATGACCACATAACAAAGAGAAATACACGTTATAGTTTAGCATAGCCTATCCTGAAGTCCATTCCACAGTGGGTCACGGTAAAATGGTATAGTGGTAATACATTCAATTACATTCCATTGTATCTGATATACACAGACAGTATAATACAAACGCTTAGTTAATTATAATGTAGCCAGCAATGACATTCAAAAAGGGCTTTTACCCATTATGGATTTAGGGAAAACACTGCATCACCTCCCCAATGTACGTTTCGCATCTTTCGCTTCCTTAGAGGGCGTGGTTAAGAGTAGGTTCAATGAGGCAAGGCAACTCAATGTCGACTTCAAAAGAGAAGCCTGGAAAGACAAGAGCAATTTCCTGAATGTCCAATACATGAACCTCGAAAAAGCCTATGAGAAGAGTAACACCAGAGAATTATTTGCCATGTTGAAACAAGCAAAGAAGCCTTTCTTAGCACACCATAAAAAACATGATGGGAATGAAAATGGCGACCAGCAGGACATCAAGCAGAGATGGAAAGAATACACAGAAAAACTATACGCCAGCACTAACCATGAAGAGGAATGTGGGGACCAAGAGGCACCAGACCCAAACCTAATGGAAAGTTGAGAGGATTGGGAGCTAGGGCAGCTGCCAAACAACAAAGCGCCTGGCATTGATGACATCCCTGCAAAGCTGCTCATAACCAATCTTAAGAGCTGCACTGACAGCTCTATGCCAGAAGATCTGCAGGATCTGCACATGTCCAAAGGACTGGAAAAGATCAGTTTTCAACACCTTTGTTCAATAGTTTGCACAGTCACTGGCATCGCCTTTTTTCATCAATGGCTCTGATCCCCTAATCCAGCTACAGTAGGTGCTTCTAAACATCATTCAACAGCACTTAGGCTATATCCATGATAGAGAACTTACTGACATCCAAGCCAGATACTGAAAGGGCAGAGGGACCTGTGATCACATCACAAACCTGAGATGGATCATAGAAAATATTACGAAGTACCCAAAGTAGCTCTACCTGTGCTTCATTGATTATACCAAGGCTTCTCATTGTGTTGAACATGATAAGTTTTGGGAAGCACTGAGTATGGTAGGAGTTGCACTCTCACTCTACAATGATCAAGAAGCTACAGTACGAACCTGATATGGAGATACATAATGGTTCAATAAGAAAAAGGGCACAAGACAAGTATGTATCCTCTCTCCTTTTCTTTAAAACCCTGTAAGCAGAAGTAATCATGAAGAAGCATAACTTAGATGATTCAAGCCTTGAGGTGGAAATATGCAGAAGAACCATCCACAATCTGAATATGCGGATGATAGAACTTTGCTGGCAAAGAGTGAGAAGAACCTGAAGAAGTTGATCTTGATGGTATCCAGCCAACAGGCCTTTGGTCTCCCTTGTTGAATTTGCTCTGATCACATGTCCAAAATAGGCCTTTGTCTGGTGATGTTGCCTTTCAGGGTCAACTCTGGGTTTACATGATGAAGAACATCTTTGTTGGTGATCCTAGCTTTCAATGGGATTCGCAGGTGTCTTCTCTAGCACCACAGATCAAAGGCGCAAATTTCTCTTTTCTACTTTCATGAGTGTCCACATCTTACAGTCATATTTTACAATTGGGAACACAATTGTAGTGATTAGTCTGTATTTGGCAGTGACTGAGATGTCCTTGCATTTCCATATTTGTTACATGCTCACCAGGCCTGCACGCCCCAGTGCTAATCAACGCTTGATCTCTGCTATTACACCTCCACTGTGATTAATTAGGGACCTAAGAAAAATGAAGATGTCAGCCACTTCTATTTATTCATTGTGGATCTTTATGTGGACTTCCTCATTGGTGCTAGTCATGATTTTGGTTTTCTTGATGTTCTGGTAAAGTCCCATAAAATCGCTTCTTTCAGCTTTAGGCCATGGCCCCACTATCAGTATTTGGTCAGTATTCGGTCAATATTTTTTCTCAGGAGTGGGAGCCAAAACCAGGAGTGGGTGATAAATGCAGAATTGGTGACTTGTTTCTATTATACCTTTTCTCTGATTGTTCCTCACCTGGTTTTGGCTCCCACTCCTGAGAAAAAAATACTGACCAAATATTGATAGTCGGGCTGTGGCCTAAGGGCTCATGCCAGACGTGCCTGACATTCAGCAATAGAGCTTGGAGCTAAAAACACCATTGGATTGTGGCCAGGTAAATCTATTATCAGGGATATCGCTAGTGGAGAAGCATTTGAGACAAATGGCCCTGATTTCTGGACCAGTGTTCTGGATCCCTGAGTGACCTCCAGGAAAGATTTTTGATTGTATCTTTTTGTATGATTGGGATAAAATGTAAAACTATGTATGATAGAACAGAGAATTGTAAGCTCCCTGCACAAAGAGGAGGACACTGCTACTGTGTGGGGCACAAAAGAAGATAATTACTCTTGGGGGGACACAGAGACATTATTGAGTAGGGGCTAATACTACTGTTAGAACCCTCCTGTTAGTTTTGGCTATCTTGTGTTTTGCGGTCACGTGACCAGCTGCCTATATATTCCAGCTCCGTCCTTCTGGCTTTGCTGGACTTCAGTGTTGTTTTGACTGTCTCTCTAGCCTGGTGCTTTTGTGCCTATCTCTCTCTAGTTTGCTTGGTTCTCTGGGACCTCTAGTACTTTTTGTCAGTTTATCTTTTGCTCTGCAACAACTTCTGTTAGGAGGTGTCCCATTTTTGTCCCAGTCCTTAGTTCCTTTAGGGACCCCTCCCTTTCTCTATAGGTCTCCGTTCAGACTAGCCGAGGACGAAGGCGGGTCTGTTCACAAGGAACAGGTAGCCCGCTACAACATAGGGGCTCAGCTTAGTCTTACTGTAGGGACAGCTCTCCTCATCTTTCCTTAGCCTATGTTGTAGATCATAACAGTAAGTCCAGCCCAAACAAAAACTTTAAGGAAAGAAATCCGGGGATCAGTATGGTTTCTGTTCAAGATTTGGCTCAACGCCTGCAGGGATTGTCTCTGGAGGTGTCCGAGCTCTGGCAACACGTGAGTAGCTGCTCTGGAGCGCATTTTGTGGAACCAAAGGTAGGACTGCCTGATATTTTTTATGGTAAACAACAAGATTTTTTTTCCTTTAAAAATGCTTGTTTATTATATTTTTGTTTGAGACCAAGGTCCTCTGGGAATGAATCACAGCGCACTGGGTTTATCATGTCACTTTTGCGCAAGGAACCACAGGGGTGGGCCTTTTCTCTCCAACCTAATGATCCGTGTTTTAGGTCAGTTGAGGATTTTTTTTCTGCTATGGGGCTATTGTATGATGATCCTGATCGAGTCTCATCTGCTGAGACAGAACTGAGACGTTTGAAGCAGGGGTCAGGTGATGTTGAAAATTATTGTACACACTTCAGAAGGTGGTCCTCAGAAGTGAAATGGAATGATTCGGCGTTAAAATGTTTTTTTCTTGCTGGTCTAAGTGAAAGGGTTAAGGATCTGCTGATTGCATTTCCAGCACCTGAAACATTGCAGGAAGCCATGCAATTAGCTATACGTGTGGACAGGAGACTGCGTGCCAGGGTTAATGATGAAAAAATTCCTGCAATGGCAGCTCCTAGTCCCCAGAGGGTTTGCTCGGACGGCGGAGAACCGATGGAGGTTGGGGCGATGTCACTCCACTCTCAGGAAAGAGACCGCCGGTTTTCCAAGGGATTGTGTTTTTATTGTGGTAAACCTGACCATTTGATTAAGAACTGTGAGCTTCGTTTAAGTAAAGAAAAAAAAAGGTCAATTACGCCCGTATTGCTTGTTTGAACTCTAAGGGAGTATTTCTTTCAGGGAGTACCTCATTGCAGGAAGATTTGATTGAATTTCAGGTATTTGTGGATTGTGGTTCAACACTTAATGTGATTGATAAGGGGTTTTTGGAAAAACTTAAATTGGAATCCAAACCTTTGTCATCACCTATTTCTGCGATTGCTATTGATAACACTCCTTTGAAATATATTACTCACAAGGTTGCGGCATTTCCCCTCACTATCAATGGTATTCACCAAGAAATTTTGGACTTGGTGGTATTAAATAATTTACCCTCTCCAGTTGTTTTAGGTTTGCCTTGGTTAAAACTGCACAATCCTTTACTGGACTGGTCTTCTAATGAGATTAAGTCTGGAGTCCTAAGTGCTATGATAAGTGTTGTAATGGTCGCATTGCGGCTGTGGGAAAAGGGGAATTACCTGTTCCTATTCAGGATTTTTGGAAGTTTTTTTCAGAAGAGGAGTCGCAAGTTTTACCTCCTCATAGGGACTATGATTGTACCATTGAGTTTGTTCCTGCAGCTACTCTTCCCAAGAGTCGCTTATTTAATCTGACTATCCCTGAGAGAAAGGCCTTGGAGGAATACATACAGACGAGCTTGGCTGCTGGTCACATTAGACCTTCTAAGTCGCCTGTGGCCGTTGGATTTTTCTTTGATAAAAAAAAAGGACGGGGGTTTACGTCCTTGTCTGGACTTTCGTGAAATTAATAAGATTACCGTACGCAATTCTTACCCATTGCCGTTAATTCCTGACTTGTTTAACCAGTTAGTGGGGGCCAAGTGGTTCTCTAAAATTGATCTCCGGGGGGCATACAATTTGTTACGTATGAAGGAGGGTGATGAATGGAAAACTGCTTTTAACACTCCGATAGGTCATTTTGAGAATCTGGTGATGCCTTTTGGTCTTACCAATGCACCCGCGTTTTTTCAGAACCTTATTAATGACATCCTGAGACCTTTGATTGGTAAGAATGTGGTTGTGTATTTGGATGACATTCTGATTTATTCACCAGATCTGGAGTCCCATTGGCAGAGTGTACGTGAAGTGTTGCAGTTATTGAGTGATAATTCACTTTTTGCTAAACTGGAGAAATGTGAGTTCGCTGTGCAGAGAATTAGTTTTTTGGGCTACATTGTCTCCAGCGAGGGCTTTGAGATGGACCCTGTGAAGGTTCAGGCTGTGCAGGAATGGCCTAGGCCTATTGGTTTGAAATCGATACAGAGATTTTTGGGTTTCGCCAATTATTACAGGAAATTCATTAAGAATTTTTCTATAATTGTTAAGCCGCTGACCGATCTCACCAGGAAAGGTGCGAATACGATCCAGTGGACTACTGAGGCCATTAAAACTTTTGTGTATCTCAAGGAGAGGTTCAGTTCTGCTCCTATCCTTATGCAGCCTGATGAGACCAAGCCTTTTTTGGTCGAGGTTGATGCTTCTTCGGTGGGGGTCGGTGCAGTTTTGTCTCAGGAGAACAAGGATGGAGTACATCCCTGTGCTTTTTTTTCGAAAAAATTTTCAGAAACCGAACTTAATTACGATGTTGGTAATCGGGAATTGCTGGCTATTAAACTCGCGTTTGAACATTGGCGTCATTTCTTGGAAGGTGCTAAATTCCTATTCAGGTTTTGTACAGATCATAAGAATTTGATCTATCTGGATGCTGCCAAGCGCTTGAATGCCCGTCAAGCTAGGTGGGCACTTTTTTTTTCTCGGTTTAATTTCTCTGTTACTTACATCCCTGGTACTAATAATGTTAAAGCCGATGCTTTATCTCGCAGCTTTTCTCCCATGGTTGGTACCGAGGAGGAGGAGAACATTTTACAGGAAGGAGTTGTGGTAGCAGCATTGGACTCCGTTTTGGAAGATGGGATTCTGAAAGCCCAAGAGGATGCCCCATCTAACACTCCCCATGGGAGGTTGTTTGTGCCTAGAACCTTTAGGAGAGATTTGTTTGTGGAGTATCATGAGTCTTGGTTGGCAGGTCATCCAGGAATTTCTGAGACTAAGAGACTTATCAGTCGCAGTTTTTGGTGGCCTGGGTGGCAGAAGGAAGTCATCAAGTGGGTGCGTCAATGTACGGTGTGTGCTAGGTCAAAGGCTTCACATACCCCTGCTGCAGGGTTGCTTTGCCCTCTGGAGGTTCCTAGTGCGCCTTGGATGCATCTGGCAATGGATTTTATTACTGACCTTCCTGTGTCCGAGGGTTTCACTGTCATCTGGGTGGTCATGGACCGTTTTAGCAAGATGTGTCATTTGGTTCCATTCATTAAGCTACCCTGCGCTAAGACACTCGCTAAGGCGTTTGTTAAGGAAATTGTCAGGCTCCATGGCGTTCCCACCGACATTGTTTTTGATAGGGGACCTCAGTTTGTGGCTCGCTTTTGGCGTGCTTTTTGTGACAGGTTGGGAGTCCATTTGTCATTTTCGTCTGGGTATCATCCTGAGTCTAATGGACAGACAGAAAGAAAGAACCAGGATGTTGAACAGTTTTTGCGTTGTTTTGTGGCAGACAATCAAGAGGGGTGGTCTGAGTTTCTGCCACTCGCAGAATTTGCTCTTAACAACCATACATCCTCCTCTGCTGGGTGTTCTCCTTTTTTTTGTTGTACTGGGAGACATCCGTCTTTTGGTTCGTTCTCCAGAAGAGGGGGTACTGTTAGAACCCTCCTGTTAGTTTTGGCTATCTTGTGTTTTGCGGTCACGTGACCAGCTGCCTATATATTCCAGCTCCGCCCTTCTGGCTTTGCTGGACATCAGTGTTGTTTTGACTGTCTCTCTAGCCTGGTGCTTTTGTGCCTATCTCTCTCTAGTTTGCTTGGTCCTCTGGGACCTCTAGTACTTTTTGTCAGTTTATCTTTTGCTCTGCAACAACTTCTGTTAGGAGGTGTCCCATTTTTGTCCAAGTTCTTAGTTCCTTTAGGGACCCCTCCCTTTCTCTATAGGTCTCCGTTCAGACCAGCCGAGGACGAAGGCGGGTCTGTTCACAAGGAACAGGTAGCCCGCTACAACGTAGGGGCTCAGCTTAGTCTTACTGTAGGGACAGCTCTCCCCATCTTTCCTTAGCCTATGTTGCAGATCATAACAACTACTATGTTGAGCCATATAGGGAGTCATTACTGTGTAGTAGCATAGAAGGCGGCATTATTGTAGAGTTGATGGCTAAAGGGGCACTTTGTGTGTGCGCGCGGAGGCATTAAAAGCGGCATTAATACTGTGTGTGGCGCAAAAATGAGGCTACAATTACTGTGTGCAGCACTTAAATTATCATCTGGTACACTATTATTACCTATGACATTATTACCGTTTGGAGCACTATGGATACAAAGTTTGTGTAAAGGGAAAGGGATTTGTGGAGAGGAGCTAAAGATGTCTGTGTGGCAAATTCTGCAAACATGTGTCATTGGCTGGAAGCAGACATTACGACCTCGACCAGATGGAGAAGATTAGGGAGTGTGAATGACCCACGTCTCTGTATCACTACTCTGATCATTTATTTATCAGTACTCTAATCTAGTAACAGTACTCTAACCAGTATATGGTCCCCAGAGTGCCAGTGTAGAGCTTATAGGATCCTTGTATGGTGGTAATATTGTTCTTATATCCTGTTTTTTTCAATTATTGTATTTATTTATTTATTTTACTCACTTATATGGCGACAATAATTCCACAGCGTTTCACAGACATTATGGGCACTGTCCCCATTGGGGTTCATAATCTAAATTCCCTATAAGTATGTCTTTGTAGTATTGCATAGTGGTTATATTTGGTCACTATTTGTGTAGAGGTATACATTACTATCATACATATATTACTGCTTCTGCAGAGGCAAGTTATTTGTAGGCCCCACAGGGATGCAGCGATCATGTGCCATACATTATACGTGACTGCTGCAGCCAATAACTGGGCTTAGAAGTGATTGTACAGAGTGTTACTACAAGGTCAGTGATTGGCTTCATCGGTCACATGAATGATATATGGCACTTGATCAATGTAGGAAATAAGCAGAGACCAGCAAAGACCACTAGGTTCCACACTGGGAATTGGAGAGGTGAGTATTATTATTATTTCTTATTATAGCGCCACTTATTTCATGGCGCTTTACATGTCAAAAGGGGGTTTACATAGCAAAAACAATTACAATAATCTTGAACAATATAAGTCAGCGACTGGTACAGGAGGAGAAAGGACCCTGCCCATGAGGGCTCACAGTCTACAAGGGATATAATTATTATTTTTTATTTACCCATTCACTGCTCTTCGTTACAATTTTATAAATCCCATAAAACCCTTTTAATGACCCCTGTTTTTTGCATCTACTGGCCCGGTTTAGGTGAAGTGAAAATTTAGTATAAAAAGAATAAGTATTTTAAATATCTATTTATTAAAAGGGATCTATCACGAGATCATAATACAAACTTCAGATATGTTACAACTGATGATGATGGTGTACTTTGTAAATCTGTGTCATAAGAGCTGTTTAATCCCTGATATTAAAATGAGGATTTTATGAGTCCAGTTCTGCAGCCATTCTGCCATCAGGTTGAAGAGATCCATTTATTATATCTACATTTTGTACTGTACTACCACTTTAAGACAGTTTTCACATTGTAGTCCTATTTGTATCTGCTAGGAAAAAAATATTCTTTGGCTGTGAACTGCACAGACTGAAAAAGAACTGCATCAAAAGCAATAAAGTTAATGTTTTACAGTGAGGAAATAGGAGCAATGGATACCTGCAGAGTTTGTGGTCAAAGTGGCGTAGGAGTTAAAAGGGTTCTCCAGCACTTTCTTTCTTATTTCTGCACAAACCTTAGAATAAAATAAGAACCGTACCTTCCCCTGGTCTACAGCTTGGAAAGACTGCAGCCATATGTATAAAACACAGCATGCGATGTATCCTCATGTGTTTTTAGGCTTTGGCTTGTTTTTGTCTCCCATTATACATTAATGCAGAGATAATAATAATAATAATTTTATTTCTATAGCGCCAACATATTCCACAAGGTCAGTGTGGGGTAATTACTAGTGTTGAGTGAGCACTAAAATGCTCGGGTGCTCGAAGCTCGGGCCGAGCTCACCGTGATACTCGGGTGCTCGACCCGAGCAACGAGCCCAGTGTTAGTCTATTGGAGACCCGAGCATTTTTGCGGCAGCACCCCCGGCAGTCTGTAGAAAGCCTAAAAAGTGCCCAAAACGATAGTGACAGTGCTCAAAAGACATGGGGACAGCATGGGGATCGCCCCAGGAAGCATTTCTGACCCCAAGGTCACTGCTGTCAACAACGTGTTCAGAGGTATTAAGCCATATTAACTGGCTCACAATAAAACGTTCAAAAACGAAACTGAAACGGTTTTCCTGTGAAATATGTTAAGGAACTTCCTTTCCAGGGTAAAGACTTGTGTATAAGGTAAAATAACCAAAAACAAAAATACTCCTCCACACCTTGGGCTATGTTCACAAGTAGCATTTTTTATGCGTTTTTGCACTTTTGTATTGCTTTCAACCGTGACAAATGCATTCACCGGGAAATGTAATTTTAACATTTTACAATCTTATCTGGCCATGTGCTGTGTGACACATGCATACAGTGCTGAAAAGACATGGGAACAGCATGGGGAAGACCCCTGGAAGCATCTCTGACACCCAGGTCACTGCCTAAAAGTGTGCCCATCAGAAGTGATCCTTGCCGCATCAGAAGATGCAGACTTGCAACTATCCCCATGCAAGTCCTTGTCCCAGGGCAGTGTTCAATTGTACCTCCCCCATTCCTTGCAATGCAAGCGCAAGTATGCAGCCTGCCACCCACCTACCCACCCCCAGGCTGCAATACCATACTGCTTGCATGCTTGCACTTGAAATGGGGCCTTTTAGTTTGGAGGAGGCCGAAGCTGGTCACTACCTCATGGCTGCTTTGGCAGCGAGGTATCCATATTCAGTCTCCAGCCGCCCGGCGGCCGGGTGTCCACGCTTGGTCCCCAGCCGCCTGGGGGTGGCCGGGTGTCCATAAACGGTCCCCAGCTGCCCCTATTTCTCCTTGGACGTTTCCCCCACACTTTTCTTAGCCTGGCCTGCTTTAGGGCAGCATTGGACGAGCCTACCAGAGAACCAGACTCCTCCGGTGGGCCCTGGCTTCTCCATCAGGGGAGTTGAGAGTGCCAAGGTGAGGAGCATGATGATGATGATAGAAGTTAGCGTCTGCTTTGTTTTCTTGGAATGCAAGCGCATGTATGTAGTAGCGGCTAGGCCTGAGGTGGTCAGCGTTTTGGCGCATATCCTACCTCCTCCGAGGATTGCTGGATGTTTTCCTGCTACTATCCCAGTTCTATGACTCCCATTAAAACAAAGCTTCAGGTGATGAATGATGGATGAGGTGGTGGCAAAGGAGAAAGAGCAGGAGGAACAGGGACCATTCACATCAATATCAGGCCAGTCAACCACACATGTCTTGTAGGATATGTTTCTGTACCAAAAGGAGCGGTTCAGCTACACAGTTATAGGGCATGCAGTGAGTGCAATGCCTACCAAAAATTTCGAGGCACTCCAATGCCCTTTGGAAGTGACATGGAGGTCAGAGGGCCTTAACTATACCGTTTTTTCCATTTATAGCAACTGGGTCTCCTATGCACTGTTGGCCTAAGCAGTGAATTGAAGGCTTTCCAAAAATTATGAAGAAAGGCAATGCCCCTTGAAACAGACGTGGATTACGGCATACTAAAAACCTTCTACCCATTATTGGGGAGTGAGTCTCCCTTAGTGTTCACCTATGCATTAAAAAGCAAAAGCTGACTAAAATTAGGAGGAAATGCAATGCCCGTTGGAAGAATGGTGGAGGTCGCTGTGAAATAAAAAGACAATATCAATGCCCCTTGGAAAAGTGGTGGAGGTCGCAGTAGCTTAACAAGACGATTTTAATGCCCCTTGGAAGAGACGTGGAGGTCGCAGTGGAATAAAAAGACAATATCAATGCCCCTGGGAAAAGTGGTGGAGGTCGCAGTAGCTTAACAAGACGGTTTTAATGCACCTGGGAAAAGTGGTGGAGGTCGCAGTAGCTTAACAAGACGGTTTTAATGCCCCTGGGAAAAGTGGTGGAGGTCGCAGTAGCTTAACAAGATGGTTTTAATGCCCCTTGGAAGAATGGTGGAGGTCGCATTGGAATAAAAAGACAATATCAATGCCCCTTGGAAAAGTGGTGGAGGTCGCAGTAGCTTAACAAGACGGTTTTAATGCCCCTTGGAAGAGACGTGGAGGTCGCAGTGGAATAAAAAGACAATATCAATGCCCCTGGGAAAAGTGGTGGAGGTCGCAGTAGCTTAACAAGACGGTTTTAATGCCCCTGGGAAAAGTGGTGGAGGTCGCAGTAGCTTAACAAGTCGGTTTTAATGCCCCTGGGAAAAGTGGTGGAGGTCGCAGTAGCTTAACAAGATGGTTTTAATGCCCCTTGGAAGAATGGTGGAGGTCGCAGTGGAATAAAAATACAATATCAATGCCCCTTAGAAAAGTGGTGGAGGTCGCAGTAGCTTAACAAGACGGTTTTAATGCCCCTAGGAAGAGACGTGGAGGTCGCAGTGGAAAAAAAAGACAATATCAATGCCCCTGGGAAAAGTGGTGGAGGTCGCAGTAGCTTAACAAGACTGTTTTAATGCCCCTGGAAAAAGTGGTGGAGGTCGCAGTAGCTTAACAAGACGGTTTTAATGCCCCTTGGAAGAATGGTGGAGGTCGCAGTGGAATAAAAAGACAATATCAATGCCCTTTGGAAAAGTGGTGGAGGTCACAGTAGCTTAACAAGACGGTTTTAATGCCCCTGGGAAAAGTGGTGGAGGTCGCAGTAGCTTAACAAGACGGTTTTAATGCCCCTTGGAAGAATGGTGGAGGTCGCAGTGGAATAAAAAGACAATATCAATGCCCTTTGGAAAAGTGGTGGAGGTCGCAGTAGCTTAACAAGACTGTTTTAATGTCCCTTGGAAGAGACGTGGAGGTCGCAGTGGAATAAAAAGACAATATCAATGCCCCTGGGAAAAGTGGTGGAGGTCGCAGTAGCTTAACAAGACGGTTTTAATGCCCCTGGGAAAAGAGGTGGAGGTCGCAGTAGCTTAACAAGACGGTTTTAATGCCCCTTGGAAGAGACGTGGAGGTCGCAGTAGCTTAACAAGACGGTTTTAATGCCCCTTGGAAGAATAGTGGAGGTCGCAGTGGAATATAAAGACAACATCAATGCCCCTTGGAAAAGTGGTGGAGGTCGCAGTAGCTTAACAAGACGGTTTTAATGACCCTTGGAAGAATAGTGGAGGTCGCAGTGGAATAAAAAGACAATATCAATGCCCCTGGGAAAAGTGGTGGAGGTCGCAGTAGCTTAACAAGACGGTTTTAATGCCCCTGGGAGAAGTGGTGGAGGTCGCAGTAGCTTAACAAGACGGTTTTAATGCCCCTTGGAAGAATGGTGGAGGTTGCAGTGGAATAAAAAGACAATATCAATGCCCCTTGAAAAAGTGGTGAAGGTCGCAGTAGCTTAACAAGATGGTTTTAATGCCCCTTGGAAGAGACGTGGAGGTCACAGTAGCTTAACAAGACGATTTTAATGCCCCTTGGAAGAGTGGTGGAGGTTACAGTGGAATAAAAAGACAATATCAATGTCCCGTGGAAGAGACGTAGAGGTCACAGTAGCTTAACAAGACGGTTTTAATGCCCCTTAGAAAAGTGGTGGAGGTCGCAGTATCTTAACAAGACGGTTTTAATGCGGTTTAGAAGAGACGTGGAGGTCGCAGTTGAATAAAAACACGGTTTTAATGCCCTTTGGAAGAGACGTGGAGGTCGCAGTGGAATAAAAAGAAAATATCAATGCCCCTGGGAAAAGTGGAGGTCGCAGTAGCTTAACAAGACGGTTTTCATGCCCCTTACAATAGCCATGCAGTACAGCATATTAAAAACATTATTCCCATTATTGGGGAGTGGGTCTCCCATAGTCTTTGCCTATGCCTTCCAAGCAAAAGCTGCCAAACATTAGGACGGAGGAACTTGCAATGCTGGCAACACGGACCACGGTCACCCTGGTGGTATAGTGGTGGTAGAGGCTGTGGATAAGGAGAAGAGCAAAATACAGCCGAAATGAGGAAGCATATGCCCATGTGTGGGTGTGAAGCGGTGCATGGGAATACACCTGCCGAAATAACACAGTGGATTTGACTTTATGTTACTCTGCTGTCATATGGTGGTGATGAGAAGTCTTGCCCAATCCAGGTCTTGTTCATTTTGATAAGGGTCAGCTTGTCAGCATTGTCAGTTGACAGGCGAGTGCGCTTATCAGTTATAATTCCCCCAGCGGCACTAAAAACACGCTCCAATAACACACTAGTGGCAGGGCAGGCCAGGACCTCCAAGGCGTACAGAGCGAGTTGATTC
Source organism: Phyllobates terribilis (assembly GCF_046119375.1). NCBI lineage: Eukaryota > Metazoa > Chordata > Amphibia > Anura > Dendrobatidae > Phyllobates > Phyllobates terribilis. The sequence continues at coordinate 22,119,854 of NW_027362768.1, forward strand.
CAAGTGTCCAGCTTGGATACCCAATAATTAAAAGGCACAGAGGAATCACGGAGGACGCTGGTACGGTCGGCAAGGTACTCCCTCACCATCTTTTGAAACTTTCCACTCCTTGTGAGAGTACCCTGCGCCTCAGAGCCTGTAAGCTTGGCGGGTCTCAGAAAACTGTCCCAGAATGTTAACAGTGTTCCCCTGCCTCTGCTGGATTGGAGTTGCGTCTCTCTCGCCTGTATGCCTTGGTTGGTCAACGAACTGTGACCTCTGCCGCTAGCGTGTTCAGATGGGAATTTCTTTAACAGTTCTGCAGCAAGCGCCTTCTGCTACTGCCCCATTTTTGTAGACCTCTCCACCTCAGGAAAAAGAGAGTGAAAGTTCTCTTTCTAGCGGGGGTCTAAAAGTGTCACCAACCAGTAATGACTGTCACCCAACATTTTGACAACGTGAGGGTCACGGTTAAGGCAGCGTAACATAAAGTCAACCATGCGTGCCAGACTGGTAACGGGCAAGACTTCAGTGTCCTCACCAAGATGACGACTGACCATGCTCCCCTCCTCCTCCTCCTCCTCCCCCCTGTCCTCAGGCCACCCACGCTAAACCGACTGTATGACAGTTGTACAGGTACTACCGTCTACAGCGCATGATACCAGCTCCTGTTCTTCCTCCTCCTCCTCCTCCTCTCCCTCATTGTCCCCCAATGCACGTTGGGATGAGATGAGGCTGGGCTGTGTGTAATCGCCCATTACGGGTTCTTGATCCATCTCATTATACTCTGGCTGCAATGCCTCCTCTTTAATTCTCTGCAGAGAGCGTTGCAAAAGACAGACAAGTGGGATGCTGACGCTAATGATGGTGTCATCGCCACTCACCATCTTGGTGGACTCCTCAAAGTTTGTCAGGATGGTACATATGTCAGACATCCAGGTCCACTCCTGAGGTCTTATGTGTGGAGTCTGACCTGAATATCTACGGCCTTGTTGCAGCTGGTACTCCACAACTGCTTTCTTCTGCTTACAAATCCTTTGCAACATGTGGAGGGTAGAGTTCCAACTTGTGGGGACATCACACACCAGTCATGGTACGTGTGTGATCTCGCCTCGCCTCAGAGCCGCCACCAGGTTACGGCCATTGTCACACACGACCATGCCTGGATGTAGGTTCAGCGGTCTCAGCCACAGATCTGCCTGCTCTTTCACAGCTGTCCACAACTCACAAGCAGTGTGAGGTTTATCACCTAAGCACAGTTTCAGCACAGCCTGTTGCCGCTTGGCTGAGGCAGTACTGCAGTGCTTCCAGCTTGTAACTGATTTGGTGATATCTGAGATGGAGGCTGAACATGAGGAGGAGGAGGAGGATGATGCGCAGGAGCTGTACACTGTGGGGGCAACTCTGACTGACATAGGGCCCGCAATCCTCGGTGTGGGGAGGATATGTTCCGTCCCAAGGTCCGACTGGGTCCCGGCTTCCACTATGTTTACCCAGTGTGCCTTCAGGGAGATGTACCGTCCCTGGCCACAAGCACTTGTCCACGTGTCCATTGTCAGGTGGACTCTCCCAGTAACTGCATTGTTGAGGGCACGGCAGATGTTTTGGGACACGTGCTTGTGTAGTGCGGGGATGGCACACCGGGCAAAATAGTGTCGGCTGGGGACCGAGTACCGAGAGACGGCCACCGCCATAAGGTTGCGGAAGGATTCCGTCTCCACCAGCCTAAAAGGCAGCATTTCCAACGCAAGCAGTCGTGAAATGTGCGAATTTAGGACTGTGGCCTGTGGGGCATTGGCTGCGAATTTGCACTTTCGTTCAAAGCTCTGGGATATGGACAGTTGAACGCTGCGGTGGGACGTGGACGTTGATGCTGTTTCTTGAGAAACTGCCATAACAAGTGAAAACTGAGAGGAGGGGGCATCTTTGCATGCAGTATGGACAGGGGATTGCCTTGCACGCACAACAGGGGGTTCTATTACACGCATAACAGCGGAAGAAGCAGTGGTGACACCTGCTGACACTGGTCGTGGACCCTGGGGTTTGCCCCACAAACTCGGATGCTTTGCTGACATGTGCCTGATCATGCTGGTGGTGGTCAGGCTGGTAGTTTTGTTACCCCTGCTGATGCTGGCATGGCAGGTGGTACAAATGGCCTTTTTGGGTTATCAGCAGAGTCTTTAAAAAAATTCCAGACTCTGGAAGACCTACCGGTTGTACTGGCAACGTCCGTCGTGTTGGTGTTACGGGGAACTGTTGCCCGCCTTCTGTGTGCGGCCACCACACTGCTTCTTCCTGCCTGTTGGGGTACTCTGCCTCCCTCCCCCTGTGTGCTGCTGGCCTCGCTCTGCGTGTCCTCCTGCCACGTTGGGTCAATTACTAGATCATCCACCACCTCCTCCTCTTCCACTTGCGCACCACGATCCTCCTCCTCACTTCGTGGCAATTGTGTCTCGTCATCGTCCACCTCTTGTGACAAATTGCCAGCGTCGACTTCCTGTGGCCATGGCTGTTCAAATATTTGGGCATCGCTACATGGGATCTCCTCTTCCACCACTTCAAGCGGAGCAGGCGAGGGGCACAAATATGGAAATGGACCAGTGAACAGCTCTTCAGAGTGTCCAAGTGTGGGATCAGTTGCTGTCTGTCGACACTCGGCATGGTGGGAGGAAGGAGCATCAGGGTGAGGAGGAGTATGCGGTCGAGACTCACGGCTACTAAAACTTGCCCGTGTGGAAGACAGACCGGAGGTGGTGGTGCCCAGGTAACTGTAAGTATTATCTGATATCCAATTAATTACCTGTTCACACTGATCAGTTCGAAATACTGGTGTTGTAGTGTGCTTCCCTAGTAATTCGGTCAAGAAGAGGGAGCGAGAAGATGTGGCTGTTGGTTGTGGCACATTTTCACCTTGGCCACGGCCCCGTCCTCTACACGCACCATCACCAGAACGTCCAGTTCCACGTCCCTTGCAACGTGCCTTGCCCATTGTAAATGAAGTAAAATAGCTTACACTCGCACTATCAATGGAAAAAAGGTAATAAAAAGGAGATTAGAACCGTGGAACTGCAAAACCACAGTTCTATTTCTCTGGCCTACACCAGACTCTTTTAAACAGATATGTTGGTGTCTGACCAGTCAGGGAGACACTATTACAGTTTTTTTTATGGCAAAAAATGCCTAAAGCAGGATAATACAGAGATTTGACCCGTGGAACTGCAAAACCACAGTTATAGTTATGTGGCGTACACCAGAATCTTTTAAACAGATATCTTGGTATCTGACCAGTCAGGGAGACACTATTACAGTTTTTTTATGGCAAAAAATGCCAAAAGCAGGATAATACAGAGATTTGACCCGTGGAACTGCAAAACCACAGTTCTATTTCTCTGGCCTACACCAGACTCTTTTAAACAGATATATTGGTGTCTGACCAGTCAGGGAGACACTATTTCAGTTTTTTTTTACGGCAAAAAATGCCAAAAGCAGGATAACACAGAGATTTGACCCGTGGAACTGCAAAACCACAGTTATAGTTATGTGGCGTACACCAGAATCTTTTAAATAGATATCTTGGTGTCTGACCAGTCAGGGAGACACTATTACAGTTTTATTGATGGCAAAAAATGCCAAAAGCAGGATAATACAGAGATTTGATCCGTGGAACTGCAAAACCACAGTTCTATTTCTCTGGCCTACACCAGACTCTTTTTAACAGATATATTGGTGTCTGACCAGTCAGGCAGACACTATTACAGTTTTTTTACGGCAAAAAATGCCAAAAGCAGGATAATACAGAGATTTGACCCATGGAACTGCAAAGCCACAGTTCTATTTCTCTGGCCTACACCAGACTCTTTTAAACAGATATATTGGTGTCTGACCAGTCAGGGAGACACTGTTACAGTTTTTTTTACGGCAAAAAATGCCAAAAGCAGGATAATGCAGAGATTTGAGCCGTGGAACAGCAAAACCACAGTTATAGCTATGTGGCGTACACCAGAATCTTTTAAACAGATATATTGGTGTCTGACCAGTCAGGGAGACACTATTACTGTTTTTTTTATGGCAAAAAATGCCAAAAGCAGGATAATACAGAGATTTGACCCATGGAACTGCAAAACCACAGTTCTATTTCTCTGGCCTACATCAGACTCTTTTAAACAGATATATTGGTGTCTGACCAGTCAGGGAGATACTATTACAGTTTTTTTTTACGGCAAAAAATGCCAAAAGCAGGATAATACAGAGATTTGACCCGTGGAACTGCAAAACCACAGTTCTATTTCTCTGGCCTACACCAGACTCTTTTAAACAGATATATTGGTGTCTGAACAGTCACAGACACACTCAATTTTTTTTTGGGGGGGGGGGAATGCCAAAAGGTTAGTAAGACGCGTATTTGTACAGTCTGACTGAGGAAAAAAAAAAAGGATTTAGATGAAAAAAAAAAGGATTTTTCCTGGCCCCTGAGACCGGGGGATAAGTCTAGCAATTTGACCAACAGGAGCACACAAGACTGTAATGCAGTGTTTGCTGGTATAACCACTGCGTCTCCTATACATCCTGCCTGCCTGATATCTGGGATGGATATTAGTTTTGAGGAGGACTGTTTGTTTGATTTGGCAGGCTTTAGAGACCCTACACTAACTATTTCGGAGTATAAATCTCTCCCTAGCTCGGCAGCACTGACCCTACACTGGCTGATCCGGAGCAACTGTGTCCAAGACGGCGGCGCCCGGTTTTAAATACTCAAGGTGACGCTGTGCGGCCAGCCAATCACTGTAATGCCCACAAACAACATGGCTGCGGCATTATAGTGACTGGCTGGCAATCCCTGCATGTTCATTGGCTCTGTAAAGAGCGCCAAACGTGCAGGGCGGAGACCCGAGCTCCCGCCTGAGTAACCCGGAAATGCTCGGTGCTCGCCAAACATCCCGAGTAGTGAGATGCTCGGGCAAGTAACGAGCAGTGTCGAGCATGCTCGCTCAACACTAGTAATTACTATAAACACTATTTGACAAAGGCAACAAAAACCCCAACCTAAAGACCCTAAAATATAACTTTTATTTGACTAGTATAAAGGAATATAACTTTAAAAGTTTGCAGATGTCAGTATAACAACTAGCTAACTATCGAGGATCCATTGATCTCTCATAACATCTATCTGTATGACTACTATATATTGTGAGGCAAAGACAGGAATCATATGTGAGGGACGGTATCTTTCTCCTAGAATGTGCATAGAGGCATATTAAACCCGCTCGAGTGCATTGCAGTGCGGAATAAAAGTAAGTTTGGACTTGGTCAAAGTAGTTATCCAAGGCAGATTTGGTAAAACCCGGCATGGGCTTTTATTCTTGGAGTGGACTACAGGAATGGCAGTGGGGCGGCCCACTCCTTCCAGCCCGTGTCTTACAGGTGGCTTATGGCCACAGATTCCTGTTTAAAACCTGCAGCAAAGGTTTGGGTGTGTCAGTGTTTTGTCTGCGAGCTGCAGAGCAGGGGGCTCTGCAACACAGGCCTGTGTGAAGCTGAACACAGAGCCAAGGGAAGCAAAACTCCTGGTGCACCTCAGCGGTGCGGTCACCCTCGGTAACGGGTTGGAAAAGGAATGTGTTATGACCCGGCTGCGATCCGGAGGATATCGTTTACCTTTACTTTGTGAGTTTTTGCTGAATAAAGCTGTTTAAGTTGGACTTTCCTTGGGTTACTGCCTCATAACTGCACAGTGTGAACACCGCCACACTACAGTATGGTGGAGAATGCGGGCTGTGTGAACTCAGGCATACCCTAAAAGCTGCATGTCTATAATCAAACCGGCAAAGCTACAGCTCAGGCCTGCCGTCAACATGGAGGAGCTACTGAAACAGTTGGCACTCACTCAGCAGCAGCAGCAGCTTCAGTTTCAGTGGCAACAGCAGGAGCAGCACCAGCATCTCCAACGGCAACAGCAAGAGCATCAGCTCTTGTACCAACAGCAGCAGAAAACTAATGAACTGATTCTGCAGCAGTTTGCGGCTCTGCGAGAGACGGCACCATCACCAACTCCTGAACGTCGTGAGGCCCGGGACTAGGTCCGTTCCGCATTAAGAAAGCTGAGTCCGGAGGACGACGTGGAAGCCTTCCTCACCGTTTATGAGCGCACAGTGGCGCGGGAAAACCTGCCAGCCGGCCTGTGAGCTGAAGTGGTGGCTCCGTTCCTGATGGGCGACGCGCAGACGGCCTACTTTGACCTCAGTCGGGAGGATGCCCAGGACTATGGGAATCTAAAAGGTGAGATCCTTGCCCGACTGGGAGTTAATACCTATGTGCGAGCCCAACGTGTGTACCAGTGATCCTTTGCAAAGTCCCGACCCGCCAGGTCTCAGGCGTATGACTTGCTGCAGCTGGTTAAAAAGTGCCTCCAGCCTGAGACCTTGACTCAGTCCCAGATGGTAGAGAGGGTAGTGGTCGACCGGCTTATGAGAAGTCTACCAGCCTCTATACAGCGTTGGGTGGGGCAAGGGGACCCAGGTAACCTGGATCAGGTGGTTAGCCTGATTGAGCGATATACGGCCACCCAGGACTTTGTACGGGACTCTGCCCCAATGCGAATGGCGCGCCAGCCCCTGCAAGTCCAGGAGTCTGGGAAAGGGCCACGTCCCTCTGCTGGGGACAGTCAGCACCGAGCCCATACTGAGGGGGTACCTCGCAGTGAGGGTGGCAGGAGACCAGCTTCCCCTAAATCAGCCTCCAGGACTAGAGGTGTCTCCACTATTAGATGCTGGCGATGCCAGGGGCCAGGTCATATGGCTGCCACTGTGTCCTGACTGTTGAACCCATGGACTGCGGGTACATCTGCAGGTCATCTATGTATGCCCATACCGTCTACACTGTGGACCCTGTAGGTCCAACCAGCGAACCCCATCTTTGTCAAGTGCGCGTCAATTGACATCGAGCGGAGCCTCTTTTAGACTCAGGGAGCCTAGTGACCCTCGTTCATGGGTCATTGATCTCGGGATTAGAACCCACTGGGTGTAAAGACGCGGTTGTGTGCATACATGGCGAACTCTGCGAGTATCCGACGGCGGAGTTTACCTTTTCCACTCTGTGTGGAAGAGGTTAAACATGTGGTCGGAGTGGTAAAGACTCTTCCTTACGGGACTGTGCTGGGAAGAGATTTGCCACTGTTTTGGTCCTTGTGGGAGAGTAAGATTAACCCTCCCAGAATAAAAGTATGTCCGGGCACGGAACCCGAAGATCCCGAGTCAGGGGTAGCTGCAGTAGGGGTCGCCAACCTAAGGATAGAGTGTGAACTCGATAGGTTTCCCCTAGAGGTGTTGGCAGGAAAGGTCAAGGAGACCCCATCGATCCCAGAGCTGGAAGTGTCCCGGCGAGCGTTTGGAACAGCTCAGCTACAGGATCCTACCTTGACTCGAGCCCTGGAAAGGGTAATAGAGGTAAATGGGGTGGCTCAGCAACTGGGAGCAGAGTCTGTCTTTCCGCGCATGGCGGTCAACCAAGAGTTACTTTATCGGGTTGACAAAATCCGGGATAAGGTCATGGAACAACTAGTGGTGCCTCAGTCGTACCATCGGACGGTGCTAGAGATGGCCCATACACACCTGCTGGATGGACACTTAGGGGTTAAAAAGACACAAGAACGCATATTGCAGCGGTTCTTTTGGCCTGGGATTTACGCTGAGGTCCATGCGAATCCTGCCTGGAATGTCAGCTGACCACACCCACCGCAAGCTTCCATAGCCCATTGTTACCTCTGCCAGTTATAGAGGTACCTTTTGAACGGATTGCGATGGATTTGGTGGGGCCCATTCTAAAGTCTGCTCGTGGCCACCAACATATACTTGTGGTCGTCGATTATGCCACCCTTTACCTAGAGGCCATTCCGCTACGCCACACCTCGGCTAAACTTATTGGAAGCGACTCCAGTCGTTTCATCTGTGGACCCTCCAGCGCCGGCCGGGGAGGAGACCAGAGGAGAGGTAAAGATAAGTGATGCTCTCACCAAACAGCAGCGGCGGGAGGCTCGGTGGTTAGTACAGCAGAATACGGATGTATTCACTGAACTAACTGGCCGCATCTCTGTCATCCAACATGATATTGTCACCGAACCTCGGGTGAGGGTGCGAATGAAACCGTACTGTGAACCTGAAGCCCGGAGGCAACAATCGCGGCTGAAGTGAAACAAATACTCCAGTTAGGAGTCATTGAGGAATCTAGGAGTGAGTGGGCTAGCCCCATTGTGCTGATTCCGAAACCAGACGGGTCATTAAGATTTTGTAATGACTTCCGTAAATTGAATGAGGTGTCAAAATTTGATCTTTATCCAATGCCTTGGGTAGACGAGCTGATCGAGAGACTGGGGCAGGCCCAGTACTTCACCACGCTCGATCTGACCAAGGGTTACTGGCAGGTGCCACTGACAGAATCGGCAAAAGAAAAGACCGCCTTTGTAACACCAGAGGGCCTCTATCACTACTGGCATACCCACCTGTCCCAGGTACAAGCGGTGCTGGATTCACTCAGAGTCGCGGGGTTAACAGCGAACCCAAAAAAATGCCCGATAGGTCTCGAGGAAGCCCGATACTTAGGGTACGTGATTGGCCGTGGGGTTATCAAACCCCAAGTAAATAAGATTGAGGCCATTCAAAACTGGCCCAGGCCTTTGACTACCAAACAGGTGAGAGCGTTTCTTGGCATCATAGGGTACTACCGCCAGTTTATACCTAATTTTGTGGGAGATCGGCACCCTTGACCGATCTCCTAAAGGGGAAAGAAGTCAGTCATAGTTCGGTGGAATACTCAGGTGGAGGAAGCGTTCCAGGCCATGAAGTTGGCATTGTGCGGACAGACGGTCCTCACCAGCTCCAACTTCAAAAAAGGCTTAATCGTGCAAACGGATGCCTCAGAGGTAGGCCTAGGAGCAGTACTGTCGCAGGAGGTGAACTGAGAAGAACATCCGGTCACCTATTTGAGCAGGAAACTTACCCTGGCAGAGAAAAATTATAGCGTAGTGGAGAAGGAGTGCTTGGCAATTAAGTGGGCCTTGGAGTCCCTACGCTATTATTTGTTCAGGCGACAGTTTCGTTTGGTAACAGACCACTCGCCCCTCGCCTGAATGAGAAACGCAAAGGAGAGGAATGCTCGGGTCACCAGATGCTTCCTGTCCCTGCAAAATTTTAGTTTTTCGGTAGAACATCGGGCTGGAAAGTCGCAGGGAAATGCGGATGCCCTGTTACGGGCACCCTGTATGGTGACAAGTGTTCAACCCCACAAGTTTGAACAGAGGAGGGGGGATATGTGAGTCAGTGACGGGAATCATATGCGAGGGACAGTATGTTTCTCCTGGAATGTGCATAGAGGCATATTAAACCCGCTGGAGTGCATTGCAGTCACAGAGATAGCTGTGATTGCAGTGCAGAATAAAAGTTAGTTTGGACTTGGTCAAACTAGTTGTCCAAGGCTGACTTGGTAAAACCCAGCATGGGCTTTTATTCTTGGAGTGGACTACAGGAATATCAGTGGGGCGGTCCACTCCCTCCTGCCCGGGTCTTACAGGTGGCTCATGGCCACAGATTCCTGTTTAAAACCTGCAGCAAAGGTTTGGGTGTGTCAGTGTTTTGTCTGCAAGCTGCAGAGCAGGGGGCTCTGCAACACAGGCCTGTGTTAAGCTGAACACAGAGCCAAGGGAAGCAAAACTCCTGGCCCTCCTCAGCATGACCCGGCGGTGCCGTCGCCCTCGGTTACGGGTTGCAGAAGCAATGTGTTACGACCCGGATGCGATCCGAAGGATATCGTTTACCTTTACTTTGTGAATTTTTGCTGAATAAAGCGGTTTAAGTAGGACTTTCCTTGGGTCCCTGCCTCACAACTGCACAGTGTGAACACTACAATATCCTAAGGTAAGTAAGGTGTGGCCGCTACCTATACTCTCCTATGCTTATATATGACTTTTGTATACTGACTACTGCCATTAAAACAAAACACAGAGCCTCCCCAACATGTTTCAGCAGAGATCTGGCGTCATCAGGGGACAGCTAAATGCAATGGGAGAGGGAGGACCGTGTATGGTATTAGGGGATTGGGAGAAAATTTCCTGTCTGATATGGTCAATTCTGTCTTTGAAATAATTAGCCAGATCGTCAGCACTGAGGTCGGTAGTCGGGGCTTTCACACTTGGATGGAGGAGGTAATGAAAAGTGTCAAAGAGGCATTTAGGATTTTTGAAAAGTGAGGTGATGAGGGTATTGAAGTAGGCTTGTTTGGAGAGGTGAAGGGCGGAGTTGTATGCTTTAAGCATAAGCTTATAATGGATGAAATCTTCGGCCAGATTGGATCTTCTCCACAGACGTTCAGCACACCTGAAGCACCGCTGGAGAAAACGTGTTTGCAGCATGTGCCAGGGTTGTTTCCGTCTGTGCCGAGTTGTTCTATGTGTAGGAGGAGCAGCTTCATCCAGGGCACTCTGCAATGTATCATTATAATGTTTCAGTGCAGAGTCAGGACATTGATGACTGCAATTTCTAGTTTCTGGGTATTAATGTATATTTCTATAAGTGTGGTAAGTGGGGGTGTCCTGAGTGGGGCGACAGTTACTGACAGAGAATGAAAGAAGGTTGTGGTCAGAGAGTGGAAGAGAGGAGTTAGCAAAATCATGCACTGAGCAGAGCCGGGAGAAGATCAGGTCCAGAATGTTTCCATCTTTGTGAGTAGGAGAGTTAGTAAGCTGTGAAAGTCCAAAGGAGGAGGTTAGAGATAAAAGGTGGGAGGTAGATGGGGAGAGTGGGTTACTGATGTTGATGTTGAAGTCCCCCATGATAAGGGTTGGGATGTCATAGGATAGAAAGTGAGAAAGCCAGATGGCAAAGTAATGCAGGAACTGATGGGAGGGACCCAGAGGGCGATACACAGTCGCCACTGGCAGTGAGAAGGGCGGGTAGAGTCTTCAAGCATTAACAGGTTACTGTGTTGCTGAAAAGTACGGTCAAATAATGAAAACAACTTTATCTGCTTTTGGAAGAAAAATCTTGTTTGGTTTGCATTCTTCAAAGTAAGCCTCCACTTTTAACACCCTGCCATTTTTAGGGCCAACATTATGTGCCAATTGGAGCCACATAGGGCAAAATGCTAAACATCTGGAGGGAACAGCCATCACTAGGTGGAGCTTAGGGGCTTTCTGCACATGTTTTATCATCTGGTGCAATGTATAAACAGAATGCAATAAACTCAAGGGACGGCAGAAGACAGACCAATGATTTGGAAGATCGACCTACTTATACTTTATTCATGAAAGGAATTTGGAGGTTTACAACCCAGGCCACGTGGCTCTGCTACTACATAGTGCCTGTTTGTCTATTCATCTTTGCTGTTTCTAAGTAATTCACAAACCCAACTCTCCTACAACAAAGTGACTGATTATCTACTCAGCTCTGTTGTCATTGACTGTTGTTTGCACATTCAGGTCTGCTCATATATGGTACCTGATTGTCTATTTGTCTCAGCTAATTCAAGGTGATGTCCGCATACTTAACTCTGCCTTCCTACTCACCTCATTGATCCCAGGTGCTGATGACACACTCGGCTCTGCTGTGTCAAGCACTTTCAGCTTTTCTGATAAACGTAGTCCTCCCTTTCCAGAGTTACTTGTCTGGCCCATATGTTGCCCAGCTGTTCCACGTCTGCTGCATTAGGGCTTCCTGTCTGTGTGGCTCACGCTATTATACAGCTTAGAGAATCCACCTTACCAAGTGATATAAATGGCTTGCCTATTGTTAAAGGTGGTGCCAAATGGTGCGACTGGCCACATGTGGCCAAAACTCCTCACACTGCAATAGGAAATTGCGGGACAGTTGAAATAAAACTCTTACAAAAAAGCCTGCATCCACCCTATGATGTATACTAATGGTGCCAGACAGACTTCATTCACTATAACAGGATTCAATTAGTTTCTATTAAGGAAGCCGTTAGTTTAACCCTTTCCCTGCTTAGGATGTACCGTTATGTCCTATGTCAGGTGCAACAGGTGCAAGTGTATGGAGCTGAGCTCGCTCCACACATGGTTGATGCCATCTGTAGTATACAGCTGGCATCCGCCTCTAACAACAACAATTAGAGCCTGCTTCAATCACAGCTTTTTAACAATTTAAATACCACTGTTAATCCTGGGCAAGTGGTCGCCACAGCTCGCTCAAAAAATGCAATAAAAAGCAATCAAAATATTATATGTATCCTAAAATGGCATCAATGAAAGCTACAACTAGTCATGTTAAAAACAAGCTCTTAGACAGATCAATCAATGGAAAGATACAAAAGTTATCAGTCTCAGAAAATGGCAATACAAACCAATTTTTGTTTTTAGCTAGTTCAGAATTTTTTTTTAACTACTAAAATAAAAAATACTGATCTGGAGAATCCTATTTCCAAATCATTATACCATACAATGAATACCATAAAAACAAAATCCAAAATAAACAATGGCGGAAGTTCATTTTTTTCACCATTTTACTGCACTGGTATTTTTTTCAGCGTTCCAATATACTGTATGATAAAATGAATGGTGTCATGGGGTCTTGCAAAAAAATGCGTCCTGAGATGGATATGTCAAAGATATGGCTCACTCACAATTTTGCCTAAGAAGACTTCTATGAGTGAGGAATGGGATCTAAACATCCTCCAATAGCAATTTGGTGATGAAGAATGCGTTCCAGCATGATGGTGCAGCAAAAGTGATAATTAGCAATGGGTTGCTCGATTCGCGGGACTCTGGTCCATCGGCCAGGTAAATAATCTCTGGCCTCTAGACTGTAGGCTCGCAAATCTGTTACTTTCTGGGAATCCCGGTGTGACTTTTAATTAGAGTCATGATGACCCTGGAGGTCTCTTCCAACTCTAACATTTTAAGATTCTAGAATTCCAGAGTTTAGTGAGCCTCCCGTTCAGCAACATGAGACTACTGACCTGGCCAATGAACCAAGTTCCCACGAATAGATCCATCTATCTCTATTTCTCACTTTTGCCTTGTGACTTGGTGCTGGAAGAAGCATTGTACATCACCGAATTAACCCTGGATCATTGGGAGAATTTGCTCTTCTCCCCAATGGACAGACCTTAAGTGCCCTAATTTCATACATCAAACCTTTTACTTTTTAAGATGCATCTACACCATCAGATTTGGTGGTGTTAAATGACCACAGATTAGTAAATATTTACTGATCGGTGGTAGTTTCATATCCTCTTTACACAGACACACCGCTCATAAGATGCCCACTGAGTGATCGCTAATAGATAGTTCCGTATGCTTAGGATGCCATTTTTCTTGTCTGTTTATACAGGTACTGTAGATCCCTTGCTGAGAACAATGGCACAAAAGATCATTTCTTCAGATGAGAGAGCGTTTTACTTATTCATTGGGTGATTGGCCTTTTTTTTGCATTCTATTTTTTAAACTCATTTTATTCTTATTTATATTATATTGAGACTGTGCATGTGCATTCACATTTACTTTATGGATTTATTTGTTGTTAAAATGTGCATACAATAAAATGATCACAAAAATTGTATTTACTGAAACAATATAATTATTATTAAATTGTTACATGTATATGTTACAAGGTTTCCCTCATTTTATTGCTATAAGATACATTACAAGCATTTGCAAAAGCCTATTATAGCAAAATCCTTAAATCTGGCATCATCCTGCCAGATGCCTGGTTATCAAACATTCGGAATCATTAGACAATCACAGAAAAATAAATGGGGTAAAAGCGTTATGCAAAAAAGGCATTGTCTAATTTTATCTAATGAAGGGGAATCACTTGAAAAAATATGTAATAGTTTTTAGACAATTAAATAACTTGCTCTTTTATGTCGAGCACTAGAATCTGTTATTTTTAACTACTTAATTTTTTTTGTTGCAAACAATTAACACTACTAGTTTTCATATAAAAATACATGAAATCAACTTGTAAAGCCAGAGACCTTTTGTCAACAAGAAGTGCTGGAATATCAGAAAGGACATTGTATTTTTTCAATCCAAGAAACTCTAATGTACAGTATATTGCCTAATTTTTCAATGAATGTTTTTAATCTCTAAATTATATGTATGAGTAATAAATCTCATGGCAAGGTAACAATACTATATAGCATAGACAAAATTTCCTTAAAGGAGCTTTGCCATACGATTAAAGAGAGCCTTTCTCCAAATTTTCATATTGAATTGGACACATGATGTAATAGTGGCTGCAGAGTATTTTTTATTTATTTCACCTCTCCATTGCGGAGAAATTAGCAGTCAAAATATTTGGCACCTAATGAGTTAACATCCGCTTAGCCATACAAAACTTATCAAATAGTTTTCACTGGGTACTTCTTCTCCCTGTATGATGGTAACCAATCATAAGCCGACAGCAAAACATTGGAGCAAGAACACGCCCCACAGTAGCTTAGAGCAGGTTTCTCAGTGTGTGAGATACAATCACATTTATGTCAGCTGTGCTTAACACTCTTTAGTGAGATCAGGGCTGTCATTATGTCTCACACAGGAGTAACCTGTCTGTTCAGGACTACTCCTTTGTGAGACCCTACTCTGATCTCACTGCAGAGCTATTACAAGTTAAGCACAACATGCATAGGTGTGATTAATGACACATCTCCAGATAAGCTGTGGAAGGAGGGGGGAACAGTACAGCTGTGTTGACAGTACTAGGAGAGCTGATAGATGGGTTTATGATGTTACACAGCTATGGAAACATGGGAGTCAATGGTTCAGGCCATAATCCACAGGTCAGGGGGAAGGTGGGATGAGATTAACTCTGATTGTTTGAGTATTTAATCAGTCTGCATAGTTAGGCCTTCACTGTTTTGCAGGTCAACAAGCTACATGGACTTATAGAATGGGTCATCAACATATTAGCAAACATCGATTGTTCAATGACCCTGCGTCCCTGTCCTCCAAAGATAGCAACACAATCACCTGTAGGAGATGATATAATAGGTAAACAGCAGCCATTCAACTATTCACAAACATTTATTTAAGAGTCAATGTTCAGACACTAGTCTATGTTTCTTGACCCACTGAAGAAAACACATTAATTCCAGAGTCAACTTTCACACTCACATGAACAATAGTCTTTGTCTCTTAGTGAAAATACATCTTGCATAATTAATGTTAAATACTGTGTCATCACAACAGCTAAACTCAGCTGTGCTGCCTCTTCCCCACAGAGAACTTACTTGAAAGGCGTGAAACAAACCAGCCAAAAAAAAAAGGTTTTATTCCACTCTGCAGACACTATTACATTGTGTGTTTAGTTCAACATGAAAAAATGTCCTTTTTAACCCCTTTAAGGCTATGTGCCCATGTAGCAGATTTGATGCAGTGCGTTTTTGCCTCTCTCTGGCAGAGAGAAGCATTTTTTCAGCGTTTTTACATGCGTTTTTGAATGCGTTTTTTCAAGCACTTTTCCAAGCGATTTTGAGCATCACTCGGAAAGTGCTTGACAAGTTGGTCGCACAATATAAATCCATGCAACTGGCATGGATTTATATTGTGTGACCAACTTAGATGCTTTAAATGCTGCATCTATAGTTAAAAAAATAATAATTAAAATGTTAAAAACAAAAAAAAACCTGTATACTCACCTCTCCGGTCTGTTCCCGGCGGCGATCCTCTCTCCTCGGCGTCCCGCGGTGTACTGGCAGGACCTGCGGTGACGTCATTTAGTCAGCTAATGATCACGCTACCATCACCTGACTGCTGACGTCAGCGGTCGCGTGACCATCAGCTGACTAAATGATGTCACCGCAGGTCCTGCCAGTACACCGCGGGACACCGAGGAGAGAAGACGTGGCCGGGAGAAGACCGGAGAGGTGAGTATACAGTTTTTTTTATATTTTTAACTCTTTTATTTCTTTTTTTCACCTCGTGGTAACTGGGATGAAGAGGAGTTGTAGTCTTCTCTTCATCCTGGGTACCACACGCACCGCGATTATGCCGCAAATTTGCGGCCATTGAATTTAATTGAAACACAGCAAATCCACATATACCTGCGGGTTTGCTGTGTTTCAATGTTCCTCAATGGCCCTGAATTTGCAGCATAATCGCGGTAGAAATGGTCATGCTGCGTTTTGCAGCATAATGCGAATTCAGCGCGCTAATTAGCGCATCATGTGCACAGCACATCCAAATTCACATTGCTTTGCATGGCAGACGGTTTTGCAAGCGTTTTTCCGGCATTTTCGCGGCTGTAAAAACGCCGCAAACATGCTACAAAAACGCTACGTGGGCACTTAACCTTAAGCCCAGGGCATACTAATACGTACCTGCACCCTGGGCTTTAATTGCCAGGTACGTATAAAAACGCCCTGGCGATTGCGCCCGCACACAGGCTGTGCGGGCGCGATCGCCGCCGGGTCACAGCTGACACCCGGTACTATGTGCAGGGAGCGGTCCCGCACTGCTCCCGGCTCATTAACCCCCGGAATGCTGTGATCGAAGTCGATTGCACGATCAAAGTATCTTCTGTCTCTGCAGCGCTGACATCCTGTATAGCACAGGATGATGCTCCATCCCTATGCTATACAGGCAATCAGAGTAAAAAAAGTGAAAAGTTCCATAGTGGGACATAGCATAAAAGTAAAAAAAAGTGTTAGAAAATGAAAAAAAAAAAAATTGTAAAATTATTTTAAAATTTTTTTAAAAAATAATCCCCAAAAAATAAAAATATAATGTGCCCATCAATAAATATTATTATGAAAAAAAAAACAATACAAGTACACATATTTGGTATCGCTGCACCCGGAACGACCTGACCTATAAAACTGTCCCACTAGCTAACCCCTTTAGTGAGCACGGTAAAAAAAAAAACCCCGAAGCACAAAACTATGCTTTATCGTCATACCACCAAACAAAAAATGGAATAAAACGCGATCAAAAAGACGAAAATAAATAAAAATGGTACCGCTGAAAACGTCATCTTGTCCCGCAAAAAATAAGCCGCCATACTGCTCCATCAGCCGAAAAATAAAAAAGTTACTGCTCTCAGAATAAAGCGATGCAAAAAATATTCTTTTTTCTAGAAAATAGCTTTTATTGTATAAAAGTGCCAAAACATTGAAAAACTATATGAATGTGGTACTGATGTAAACGTACTGACCCGAAGAATAAAGCTGTCTTATCAATTTTACCACACACAGAACGGCATACATTTTTAAAAAAAAAAAATTCCTGAATTGTTGGTTTTTGTTTATTCTGCCTCCCAAAAATCGGAAGAGAAAGCGATCAAAAAATGTCACGTGCCTGAAAATGGTACCAATAAAAACGTCAACTTGTCCTGCAAAAAATAAGCCATCACATGACTCTGTCGGCCAAAATATGGAAAAATTATAGCTCTAAAAATATGGCGATGAAAAAACTAGTCTTTGCAAAAAAAAACGTCTTTTAGTGTGTGACAGCTGTCAATAATATAAATCTGGTATCGCTGTAATCGCACCGACCCGAAAAGTAAAGTTGTCTAATCACTTATACCGCACAAGGAACGGCGTAAGAAATAAACTCTAGGGTTAGGGTTGTGCTAGGGTTAGGGTTGTGCTAGGGTTAAGGTGGTGCTAGGATTAGCGTGGTGCTAGGGTTGGGATTGTGCTAGGGTTGGAGTTGTGCTAGGGTTGGGGTTGTGCTAGGGTTAGGGTTGTGATGGGGTTGTGATTTTTTCGAAAGTAAAGAAAAAAAAATGATGACAATATGGTGACTAGTGTTGAGCGCAAGTGTTCACTACTTGAGTTTGCATCGGGTGCTCAGGTATGCACCGAATATCGCGGGTGCTCGAGTGACATGCTCGAGTCTCCGCCCCATATGCTTTGCAGCCAAAAAAAGCTCGCTGGGATTGGCTGCCATGCACGAGTGATCCCCGCATGTTTTTTTTGGGGAGTCTAACAACAGTGAAACATGCGGGGCAGGGACTCAAACATGTCACTTGAGCGCCCACGATACATGGTGTATACCCAAGTACCCGATGCAAACTCATGTAGTGAGCACTTGTGCTGAAGACTAACGACAACTTATTCAATATGATAAATGTTATCAAATTCTGTGTCGTACATCTGGGTTCAAAATGTTCACTATACCCCTTGATAAAATCCTTGAGGGGTCTAGTTTCCAAAGTGGTGTCACTTGTGGGGGGTTTCCATTGTTTAGGCACATCAGGGGCTCTCCAAACGCAACATGGTGTCTGCTAATTATTCAAGCAAATTTTACATTCAAAAAGTCAAATGGTGCTCATTCCCTTCCGAACCCTGCTGTGACATATCTCTCTGATTTAAGAGCATGGAAATTCAAAGTTTGAAAATTGCGAAATTTTCAAATTTTTTGCCAAATTTCCCTTTTTCTCACAAATAAACGCAAGTGATATTGAAGAAATTTTACCACTATCATGAAGTACAATATGTCACGAAAAAAACAATCTCAGAATCAGGGGGATCCATTGAAGTGTTCCAGAGTAATTACCTCATAAAGTGACAGTGGTCAGAAATGTAAAAATTGGCCCGGTCATTAACATGCAAACCACCCTGGGGTGTAAAGGGGTTAATTATCATTTGGGTATTGCCATTGTCCCCATGTGATCTGGTTAATGACTATAATACAATCGCAATCCAACAGTATGCAGGAGATCAAAGTTTCTCAAAGATGATTGTGACTGTTCACCTTTAAGGCCTCATTTACATGTCCGTATTTTTGCATCAGTGTTTGTATACCAAAGCCTGGAGTAGAACTTACAGAGAAAAACTGTAATTGAAAGATTGACACCTGTTGTGTGTTCAGGAGACACTCTTGGTTTCAGCATACAAATACTGATGAAATACTGATATAAAAATACAGAAGTGTGAGGCTGTGTGCCCACGATGTGTTTTCTTAAGCGTTTCCGCAGCGGCAAAAACGCTTAAAAAATGCATGGTAGAAGGTCTGCCATGCTCCCCAATGATAATCCTCATGTGCTGTGCACATACTGCGGAAATTTCCGCTGCGGGTTATCATTGCGGAAACAAACGCAGCACTGCCAATTATTTTGCGGAAGTGCTGCATTTTCGCTGCCATTGACTTGCATTGGAAAGCATGGATTCCGCATCACTGGATCTGTACATGCGGAATCCATGTGTTCCAATGTGCGGATGGTACCCGGGTTTGGAGGAGAGGAGACTCTCCTCCGGACCCGAGTACCATAGTACCTGTAAAAAAAGAATAAAATAAAAAATAAATATGATACTTACCTTCTGATGGCCCCCGGTGTGCTTGTCTTCGCTTGCCAGAAGATTGCGGTGGACTGAAGGACCTGAGCTGACATCATAGTCATGTGACGGCAGGTCCTTCAGTGTAGTGTACCGTGAGCTGGGGCCATCGGAAAGTAAGTATAGATTTATTTTTTTATTTTTTACCATTCTTTGTGGTCACACTATATAAA
This sequence comes from Phyllobates terribilis, assembly GCF_046119375.1. Lineage (NCBI taxonomy): Eukaryota > Metazoa > Chordata > Amphibia > Anura > Dendrobatidae > Phyllobates > Phyllobates terribilis. Next base: position 22,139,287 of record NW_027362768.1, read on the forward strand.
TCCATGCCGGTTGCATGGATTTATATAGTGTGACCAAGTTGTCAAGTACTTTCCAAGTGATGCTAAAATCGCTTGAAAAGCGCTTGTCAACCCGCATGCGGAAATGCAAGTGAAGAACGCTTGACAAACGCATGTCCCTGGCAGGAAAACGCATGTACAATCCGCATGCGTTTTTTCTGCCAGGGAGATGTAGAAATGCTCAGGAAAAAATCCGGAGCATTTCTGCATCGTGGGCACATAGCCTGAATGAGGCCTAATTGTGTAAAAAGCCCTCCCCATGATGTGATTTGTACCCATTACATATATGCAACAATCAGATTTTGGCCATGTTCACACGTTTCAGTATTTGGTCAGTATTTTACATCAGTATTTATAAGCCAAAACCAGGAGCAGGTGAAAAATGCGGACGTGCTGCACATGTTTCTATTATACTTTTCTTCTGATTGTTCCACTCCTGATTTTAGCTTACAAACACTGATGTAAAATACTGACCAAATACTGAACGTGTGAATGTGGCCTTTGAAATAAACTTGCAGGTGCAGGTGGCTATCTAAAAAACATGTCATAGATTTACAAAAATGTGAATAAACTTGAATGTAAATGTGGGGAAAAAACAAAACCTTGTGCCTATGACACGCCCCCTGGGCCGTGTGTGTGAGGGAATACCCGGAGCCGGGTCTTTGTGTAATTCTGGGGGTTGTAGTCTCCGTGGCGGCGACCCGGTCCCGTGGCTCAGGGTGGTCAAACCAGTGGCGGATCTGTTTACTTGTTTTTTAATGTTTAAATGTCCGACTACGCCACCCGTGGATTGCGGTCACTGAGAACCGCCGCTGCGGGGCAGACTGCTGAGGCTGATATCGTGTGCGCAGCAGAGGGTAGTATAACTCCCCACGGGAGGAGTATAGCCTCAGGACAGCATGTATAGATGGTGAGGGTTGTGGTGCATAGGCGCACCAGAAATGACTCAAAGTCCGTGCAGTGCAGTTCAGGGTCTTTACTGTTGGTAATGAAGGAGACCCTGCCGGGAGTACTGGCTAAAATTAGAGGCCTGGTCAGTCTGTGAGCGAACAAGAGTCCCCCTGGCCAGGTGGAGGTGTAGGCCTTCCCGTCTGACTGCACTCTTCCTGGCTACCTTGCTGTAGTTGAGTAGTAGCCCACGCCCCTGAGTGTACCGTGTGGTGCTCACCCATATGGCTGGTGACTTGGGGCCTTTGGTGCCTTCTGCTCCTCGATGGCGGTGCCGGTCCCTTGCTTGTGACTGAGCCTCCGGGCTTTCTATGGCCAGAGGACCTGAAATCCCCTGCCAGGTGGTTTCTGCTGCTGGATGTAGATATCCTCACAGCCTCGGACTCCGGTGTCCGGTTCTCTGCGTCTTCTGCCAGGACGAGCTCTATCAGCTTCCAGTCCCTGGCCTTCAGCTCCTGGCTCCTACAGAGCTCCTTGCTGCTGCTCTGTCCCTTTCCCTGGAACTAGACTTCTCTGCTAACCCCACCCCAGACCCAGTTTATAAAGGGCAGGTTCCTCCCCTCCCTGGACTGGGACAGGAGGTGTGGCAGGCAATATTGCTCCTGACCAGGAAAACCCATGCTCGCTCTCAGACATGGTATTTCTACCACTGTGGCAACCAGACCCCTGGGGTGCCACACCTACAAGCACATTTTTCTAAAGCCTCATTCAGACATCTGATTTTTTGTGTACTGGAAAAAAATGACCTGTTTTCATCGGTATACTGGAACTCATTTTCATCCATTTTTGGTCTATGTGTTAATTTTACCATCAGTGCTGCATCTGTTTTTCGTATATGCAAAAAAAGAAAAAAAAAAGTATCCAAGCTTCTCCTACCCGTTAAACAGTAAAAAATGGATAGTGCTGTAATGACACACTGAAGTGCTATCCGTCTGTTTTTACTGACCCATTAACTTAAATGTGCAAGAGTAATGCACAAATCGGATAAAAAATGTACGTACCTCTTTTCTTTCCATTTTTTTTTCGAATTGGTCTGAAAAATAATGGACAGGGGTACATGTTCATGGACTATAATGGATTTATATTCTATCCATGAAAAACACAAATAGCACACGTTTGTGAAATGAGGCCTTAAATATAATATAACTGAGTTTATTACATATTTGTCACTAGAGACCAAAAATATATACTGTATGTACATATTCGTTAGCACCATAAATGGGGAAAAAATGTTTTTTCTTCATTTCACTGAATATGCAGGTTTGATAGCATTTAGTTACTAACATATTTGCACCCAAAAATGTGACTAAAAGACTATACATCCAGTCTCCTCCCCCCTTACAAAAAGCCTTATGCAACTGCATCACCATTTATTTGGCCTATAAATGATTTTACACTTTCACCTAAATTTTCCATCTCTGTTGCAGTCAGGATTCATGAGTCACACTGTTCTCATGGGGTGTTGTGAAAATGGTGGCCCTGGCCTTCCTGATTTTGCCCTTTTCCACAAAGCACCATTGTCTAACTATATCATTAATTTATGGAGAAATAGGTGATCCAAAGTTTGGTGTAAAAGTAGACCCAGTTTCATTAAGACCAGTGTTGATCTTGATGAGAGGGCATGCTGCAGTCAGACATTCCTGATTCATTAAGAGGCTCATGCTTCTTAATGATTCAGGACTGTTGGACAAATGGCTTTTGCCTCTGTGTGCACCTTGCCACAAATCCTACTATTTTAGTTTTTCTTTTCTATGTTCTTTTCTTCTTTTTCCATCTTGTGTTTTTCTTTTTTTGTAAAAATTGCTGCATCAATATATATTTTCTCAATCAGATGATGCGTACCATTTGTAGATAATTTTGGTAAAAACTTATGCAAATTGTCTGAAGTTATTAATTATTTCAGAATAAGTGTGTGTAAAAAACTCTGATTAAAAACACCTGAATCGTAGGTAAAACTACCTATAATATGCACATGTCTATATGTGTAAAAAAGTATTAGGCAGTTGAGGAAAAAAATGTCATAAATTAAGAAAGCTTACAAAAAATACAAGTGTTAATAATTTATTTTTATCAATAAACAAATTACAAAGTAAGGGCTGATTCACACATCAGCGAATTTTCTTATAAATAAAAAACGGTCCGTGTTTCACCTGTGTTTCTTAGCAGAGTTTCAACAAAGTTTGGTCAGAGTGTCTGTTTTTACTATGAGTTTGCTTAGAGTTTCATTAGTTTTTCTCTGATGAAAAACTGAACTGATGGAGGCTTCTCAAACTTCCTGTATCAAGTAGTGTGTGAAGAATGGACAGCACAAGGACGGTATCTGAATGCGCTCAGATTTTTTCACGGACCTATAGACTTGCCTTGGCGAGTTTGAACAGAGACTCAGATTAAAATCGGACATGTCTCTGATTTTGTGTGGACTACTGTACACAGACATGTGAACAGCTCTGTAGACTATAAGAGGTATGAATTCTATCCGTGAAAAACACAGATAGAACTTGTATGAAATAAACTGACACCTGAATGAGCTCTAATGCCTCATTCAGACATCAATTTTCCTGTACGCAAAATTTTTTTTTACTGGTGTTATCAGTGTTTGATGAGTGTGTCATCAGTGTTTGGAGAGTGTGTCCTCAGTGTTTGGAGAGTGTGTCCTCAGTGTTTTGATAAGTGTGTCCTCAGTGTTTTGATAAGTGTGCCATCAGTGTTTTGATAAGTGTGTCATCAGTGTTTGGAGAGTGTGTCATCAGTGTTTGAAGACTGTATCATCAGTGTTTGGAGAGTACATCATCAGTGTTTGGAGAGTGCGTCATCAGTGTTTGGAGAGTGCGTCATCAGTGTTTGGAGAGTGCGTCATCAGTGTTAGGAGAGTGCGTCATCAGTGTTTGGTGAATGTGTCATCAATGTTTGGAGAGTGTGTCATCGGTGTTTGGTCAATGTTTCATCGGTGTTTGGTCAATGTTTCATCGGTGTTTGGTGAATGTGTCATCGGTGTTTGGAGAGTGTATCATCAGTGTTTGGTGAATGTGTCATCGGTGTTTGGAGAGTGTATCATCGGTGTTTGGTCAATGTTTCATCAGCGTTTGGTGAATATGTCATCAGTGTTTGGAGAATGTGTCATCAGTGTTTGGTCAATGTTTCATCGGTGTTTGGAGAGTGCGTCATCAGTGTTTGGAGAGTGCGTCATCAGTGTTAGGAGAGTGCGTCATCAGTGTTTGGTGAATGTGTCATCAATGTTTGGAGAGTGTGTCATCGGTGTTTGGTCAATGTTTCATCGGTGTTTGGTGAATGTGTCATCGGTGTTTGGAGAGTGTATCATCAGTGTTTGGTGAATGTGTCATCGGTGTTTGGAGAGTGTATCATCAGTGTTTGGTCAATGTTTCATCAGCGTTTGGTGAATATGTCATCAGTGTTTGGAGAATGTGTCATCAGTGTTTGGTCAATGTTTCATCAGTGTTTGGAGAATGTGTCATCCTTGTTAGGAGAGTGCGTCATCAGTGTTAGGAGAGTGCGTCATCAGTGTTTGGAGAGTGCATCATCAGTGTTAGGAGAGTGCGTCATCAGTGTTTGGTGAATGTGTCATCAATGTTTGGAGAGTGTGTCATCGGTGTTTGGTCAATGTTTCATCGGTGTTTGGTGAATGTGTCATCGGTGTTTGGAGAGTGTATCATCAGTGTTTGGTGAATGTGTCATCGGTGTTTGGAGAGTGTGTCATCAGTGTTTGGTCAATGTTTCATCGGTGTTTGGAGAGTGCGTCATCAGTGTTTGGTCAATGTTTCATCAGTGTTTGGAGAATGTGTCATCCTTGTTAGGAGAGTGCGTCATCAGTGTTAGGAGAGTGCGTCATCAGTGTTTGGAGAGTGCATCGTCAGTGTTAGGAGAGTGCGTCATCAGTGTTTGGTGAATGTGTCATCAATGTTTGGGGAGTGTGTCATCGGTGTTTGGTCAATGTTTCATCGGTGTTTGGTGAATGTGTCATCGGTGTTTGGTGAATGTGTCATCGGTGTTTGGAGAGTGTATCATCAGTGTTTGGTGAATGTGTCATCGGTTTTTGGAGAGTGTGTCATCGGTGTTTGGTCAGTGTTTCATCAGCGTTTGGTGAATGTGTCATCGGTGTTTGGAGAGTGTGTCATCAGTGTTTGGTGAATGTGTCATCAGTGTTTGGAGAGTGCGTCATCAGTGTTTGGAGAGTGCGTCATCAGTGTTTGGAGAGTGCGTCATCAGTGTTAGGAGAGTGCGTCATCAGTGTTTGGTGAATGTGTCATCAATGTTTGGAGAGTGTGTCATCGGTGTTTGGTCAATGTTTCATCGGTGTTTGGTGAATGTGTCATCGGTGTTTGGAGAGTGTATCATCAGTGTTTGGTGAATGTGTCATCGGTGTTTGGAGAGTGTATCATCGGTGTTTGGTCAATGTTTCATCAGCGTTTGGTGAATATGTCATCAGTGTTTGGAGAATGTGTCATCAGTGTTTGGTCAATGTTTCATCGGTGTTTGGAGAGTGCGTCATCAGTGTTTGGAGAGTGCGTCATCAGTGTTAGGAGAGTGCGTCATCAGTGTTTGGTGAATGTGTCATCAATGTTTGGAGAGTGTGTCATCGGTGTTTGGTCAATGTTTCATCGGTGTTTGGTGAATGTGTCATCGGTGTTTGGAGAGTGTATCATCAGTGTTTGGTGAATGTGTCATCGGTGTTTGGAGAGTGTATCATCGGTGTTTGGTCAATGTTTCATCAGCGTTTGGTGAATATGTCATCAGTGTTTGGAGAATGTGTCATCAGTGTTTGGTCAATGTTTCATCAGTGTTTGGAGAATGTGTCATCCTTGTTAGGAGAGTGCGTCATCAGTGTTAGGAGAGTGCGTCATCAGTGTTTGGAGAGTGCATCATCAGTGTTAGGAGAGTGCGTCATCAGTGTTTGGTGAATGTGTCATCAATGTTTGGAGAGTGTGTCATCGGTGTTTGGTCAATGTTTCATCGGTGTTTGGTGAATGTGTCATCGGTGTTTGGAGAGTGTATCATCAGTGTTTGGTGAATGTGTCATCGGTGTTTGGAGAGTGTGTCATCAGTGTTTGGTCAATGTTTCATCGGTGTTTGGAGAGTGCGTCATCAGTGTTTGGTCAATGTTTCATCAGTGTTTGGAGAATGTGTCATCCTTGTTAGGAGAGTGCGTCATCAGTGTTAGGAGAGTGCGTCATCAGTGTTTGGAGAGTGCATCGTCAGTGTTAGGAGAGTGCGTCATCAGTGTTTGGTGAATGTGTCATCAATGTTTGGGGAGTGTGTCATCGGTGTTTGGTCAATGTTTCATCGGTGTTTGGTGAATGTGTCATCGGTGTTTGGTGAATGTGTCATCGGTGTTTGGAGAGTGTATCATCAGTGTTTGGTGAATGTGTCATCGGTTTTTGGAGAGTGTGTCATCGGTGTTTGGTCAGTGTTTCATCAGCGTTTGGTGAATGTGTCATCGGTGTTTGGAGAGTGTGTCATCAGTGTTTGGTGAATGTGTCATCAGTGTTTGGAGAGTGCGTCATCAGTGTTTGGAGAGTGCGTCATCAGTGTTTGGAGAGTGCGTCATCAGTGTTAGGAGAGTGCGTCATTAGTGTTTGGTGAATGTGTCATCAATGTTTGGAGAGTGTGTTATCGGTGTTTGGTCAATGTTTCATCGGTGTTTGGTGAATGTGTCATCGGTGTTTGGAGAGTGTATCATCAGTGTTTGGTGAATGTGTCATCGGTGTTTGGAGAGTGTATCATCGGTGTTTGGTCAATGTTTCATCAGCGTTTGGTGAATATGTCATCAGTGTTTGGAGAATGTGTCATCAGTGTTTGGTCAATGTTTCATCGGTGTTTGGAGAGTGCGTCATCAGTGTTTGGAGAGTGCGTCATCAGTGTTAGGAGAGTGCGTCATCAGTGTTTGGTGAATGTGTCATCAATGTTTGGAGAGTGTGTCATCGGTGTTTGGTCAATGTTTCATCGGTGTTTGGTGAATGTGTCATCGGTGTTTGGAGAGTGTATCATCAGTGTTTGGTGAATGTGTCATCGGTGTTTGGAGAGTGTATCATCGGTGTTTGGTCAATGTTTCATCAGCGTTTGGTGAATATGTCATCAGTGTTTGGAGAATGTGTCATCAGTGTTTGGTCAATGTTTCATCAGTGTTTGGAGAATGTGTCATCCTTGTTAGGAGAGTGCGTCATCAGTGTTAGGAGAGTGCGTCATCAGTGTTTGGAGAGTGCATCATCAGTGTTAGGAGAGTGCGTCATCAGTGTTTGGTGAATGTGTCATCAATGTTTGGAGAGTGTGTCATCGGTGTTTGGTCAATGTTTCATCGGTGTTTGGTGAATGTGTCATCGGTGTTTGGAGAGTGTATCATCAGTGTTTGGTGAATGTGTCATCGGTGTTTGGAGAGTGTGTCATCAGTGTTTGGTCAATGTTTCATCGGTGTTTGGAGAGTGCGTCATCAGTGTTTGGTCAATGTTTCATCAGTGTTTGGAGAATGTGTCATCCTTGTTAGGAGAGTGCGTCATCAGTGTTAGGAGAGTGCGTCATCAGTGTTTGGAGAGTGCATCGTCAGTGTTAGGAGAGTGCGTCATCAGTGTTTGGTGAATGTGTCATCAATGTTTGGGGAGTGTGTCATCGGTGTTTGGTCAATGTTTCATCGGTGTTTGGTGAATGTGTCATCGGTGTTTGGTGAATGTGTCATCGGTGTTTGGAGAGTGTATCATCAGTGTTTGGTGAATGTGTCATCGGTTTTTGGAGAGTGTGTCATCGGTGTTTGGTCAGTGTTTCATCAGCGTTTGGTGAATGTGTCATCGGTGTTTGGAGAGTGTGTCATCAGTGTTTGGAGAGTGCGTCATCAGTGTTTGGAGAGTGCGTCATCAGTGTTTGGAGAGTGCGTCATCAGTGTTTGGTGAATGTGTCATCAATGTTTGGAGAGTGTGTCATCGGTGTTTGGTCAATGTTTAATCGGTGTTTGGTGAATGTGTCATCGGTGTTTGGAGAGTGTATCATCAGTGTTTGGTGAATGTGTCATCGGTGTTTGGAGAGTGTGTCATCGGTGTTTGGTCAATGTTTCATCAGTGTTTGGTGAATGTGTCATTTGTGTTTGGAGAGTGTGTCATCAGTGTTTGGTGAATGTGTCATCAGTGTTTGGTCAATGTTTCATCGGTGTTTGGAGACTGTGTCATAAGTGTTTGGTCAATGTTTCATCAGTGTTTGGAGAATGTGTCATCCTTGTTAGGAGAGTGCGTCATCAGTGTTAGGAGAGTGTGTCATTGTAGTTTGGTGAATGTGTCATCAGTGTTTGGAGAGTGTGCCATCAGTGTTTGGAGAGTGTGCCATCAGTGTTTGGTGAATGTGTCATCGGTGATTGGAGAGTGTGTCATCTGTGTTTGGAGAGTGTGTCATCGGTGTTTGGAGAGTGTGTCGTCGGTGTTTGGTTAATGTTTCATCAGTGTTTGGTCAATGTTTCATCAGTGTTTGGAGAGTGTGTCATCAGTGTTTGGAGAGTGTGTGATCAGTGTTTGGAGAATGTGATCAGTGTTTGGAGAGTGTGATAAGTGTTTGGAGAGTGTGCCATCAGTGTTTGGAGAGTGTGTCATCAGTGTTTGGTGAATGTGTCATCAGTTTTTTCAGATATGGTTAAATACATAAATTACAAAACTTCTCTTGTCCTTTGCAATGTTAAACACAGGCAGCACATGGATGTGTTTTTCTTGAACTGATAGATTTGTATTGGCACTTTTTATCTGTGCTACTGGAAAAAAATGTATACGTGAATAGCAGCATAGATTATAATGGGTATGTGTTCTAATTGTGAAGAATGCACATGTAAAACAAACATCTGAATGAGGCCTAAGTGAACTAAAGAGAAATCTAAATCAAATCAATATTTTTTGTGACCATCCTTTGCCTTCAAAATAGCATTAATTCTTCTAGGTACAATTGCATGCAATTTTTGAAGGCACTTGATAGGGAGGGTGTTCGTCAGGACTTTGTGGGGCCGTATCATCACTTCCAGGAATCCTTGTTCTTTACACTGAAGATAGTTTTCAATGACAAAAACCGTATGTTTGGGGTTGTTATCCTGTTGTAGAATAAATTTGGAGCCAATCAGATGCTTCTCTGATGGTTTTGCATGGGGGATAGTATCTGCCTGTATTTCTCAGCATTGAGGACCCCAAGAAATGGGCAACTTTGAGGACCATACACTAGAGGTCGGTAAAGGAAACAGTGCCGCAGAGGAAGACCACATAATGATTACTTACTTTTAAAATCAAAAGTTGTCCTGTAGTTCCATCAGCTTAGTGTTGGCAGCAACCAGTGGAACCCTGCTTCACTCATCTTCTGTTTGGAGAAGTCTGGCCAAAAAGGATCTCCAAAAAGCCATACTTTTTACATGGAAATAAGGTCAAGTGACTGAACTATGCACAAAACCATAGGAATTGTGGTGCCGAAAAATGTCACCAGGTGCTCTGGAAAATTTGAAATATTTGGCTATAACAGAAGGCAATTTATTTTCTGAAGGGCTGTACAGTGATACAATAATGTCTGCAGGCAAAAGTGAAACATTGTAGAGGTTCCTTGCAAGTTTTGGGCTGCATTTCAACAAATGGAGTTGGGGATTTAGTCAAAATCAATAGTGTCCTCAATGCTGAGAAATACAGGCAGATACTTATTCATCATACAGTGCCATCAGGGAGGCATCTGATTGGCTCCAAATTCATTCTGCAGCAGGACTGTAAGGAGATGGACATATGGCCCACATTCCCCCTTGAAGAACAAGTGGAATGTTATGTTGTGTAATGTGAACTGTGATGTGAATTGCTTGACAGTGGGGATAGCAAGAGTTCATGTTCAGGACTAGCCCAGAGTGGGAGGTGCAAAGCTGAAGGGAAAGAGAGTTTCCTGTTGAGAGGTGAGATAGAGAAGAGGCCTAATGTCTGGAGTGAGCAGTGCCGCATTTCTTGGGCGTATCTAGTAGTGAAAGGAGATCAGAAGAAAGAGATAGCATGATCCGGAGCAGAAACGAGAAAGAGTGACTGAGAGACAGAGTGATTTATCGGAGACGCGTACTGGGAGAGGATGCCTAGCAGTACGGCCCAGCGTTTATAACTTCTAAAGGTAACGGACCTAGACAGGATGGAGTACATGAGATGAAGAGAGTACCCCGGGCAGGAGTTCCAGATCATCACTAGAAGAGAAGTCCCTGCCATACTGGCAAAGTAGCTCCCCTATGGGGAAAGAAGTCTCAGAACTGCAGGTTAAGTAAAGGGCTCTTGCTAGCTGAGGTGTAGTGTTGAGCTGTGGTATGGTGAAGTAGTGAGGAATAATGAAGACAGAGAATAAGTAAAGAGCGAGAAGAGAAAGGAATTGAATTTATGTGAGGAAAATGTTATATAATATAAAGGAAATGTTAAAGAAGATATGTACTACTGTATTTAACCCTCCCCAAGTCAATGTTCAGTAAAAAGTTTATTTTGAACTGATGGTCTTTCTCCTTGAACTGTCAAACATCTGGTCCTGGCCAACCAACAACATCAGTTACATGCGGCCTGCACGGGCGTAGCACCCTCACAGCATAAGTCCACACACCCAGCCAGGACCCCCACATTCATGTAATGTGCTGGGTTGCAAAAGACGAATACCTAGGCCATGGCTACTTCTCCACGCCACTTTACAGGACAACGACCACAAACATACAGCCAATGTCATTAAGAACTATCTTCATTGTAAAGAAGGACAAGGGTTCCTGGAATTGATAATATGGCCCGCACAGAGCCCTGATCGTAACATCATCGAATGGGATTATATAAAGAGACAGAAGGATTTGTGCAGGACTACACCCAGAGAAGATCTGTGGTTAGTTCTTCAAGATGTTGGGATCAACCTCCCTGCTGAGTTCCTTCAAAAACGGTTCAAGTGTACCTAGAAAAATTGATGCTTTGATACTATTTTCAAGGCAAAGGGCGATCACACCATATAGTGATTTGATTAATATTTTTCTTGCATTTTGTTAATTGATAAAAATAAACAATTAACGTGTTTACTTTTGAAAACATTCCTGCTCTGCAACAGTTTTTCAACACACCTGCCTAAAACTTTTGCACTGTATTATTTCATTCTTCTTTTCAACATGCAGACAAATGCATGACCAGAAAGCAATTAATGAAAGTGCACTAACCAGTGACTCGAAGGTTGTGACCAATGAAGTACCCTTGAAAAAAAAGCAATAGCATTAGAAAAAGTCATTTTCACATTGTTTTCAACCATATCTTTTTTAATTCTATGTGAAAGGTCCAGAACAATATTATTTCTGGGTGGGAGATTCATCGAGTGTGACATCTGCTTTTGGCCATTTCAAATATTCTACACCTTCTGGGGACCGTCCCTTGCAGCATGCTGAGGGCAGAGTATTGATAGGTTAATCCTTTCTCTATAAACTGGTGAAGAATGGTGCAGCAGGAGCAAGAAAGCAAAAGTGCTTAGCATGCAACTTCCACTGTTCTATTGTTTTATGCCCTGAGTGGTTTTTGATATTTGTCAGGGGTTCATCCATATACATCCACACAAAGTCTAATCTTTTCATTGCGTTTTTGTAGAAGAATCCCAACATAGACACTTTTCTTTTACTTGCTGATGCAGATAGGACAACAGAGCCTCGTTTCTTAAATTGTAAATCTCCATCTTAGAGTATTAATGTATATATTATTTTATGTTGTTTTTATTTTTCATTTTGTCTCATTATATATATGCACTTTGTATGGAATATGTTGTTGTGCTTTTTTTTCATCATTATTGATGGTTAATTCTCAGCAAGTGCTATGCTGTCACATATGTTCTTCTATTCTGATGGATTCCTTTAAATAGTTTCATTTTACATATTTGATATAATTTGTGTTCACCATCATTGATTCATATGACTTTATCTATGTAATTTGTGTAATTTTGTCTTCTTTTAATATTTTTTTTACATATTTTTTATTTTTTATCATGTGTTTCCTTCTTCACTTCCTTTCTTGTTCCTCCCTTGTTCTTTTCCATCACTTGCACTTTTGGTCTCACCACTTGCCTCCTTGACCTATACAGACCTTTCAAGTAACTCTCCACACTTCTTATTTCTCAGTACGGCCTGTCATGTGATGCGATGGTCATCTGCCCTATGCTTCATGTGCCATGCTCTGTACTTACTGATTTTCACTTATAGCAGCCAGCGGCCTGATGAAGGTATATCAAAATATACACATATTTAAACTGACCACTAAATGCTGGAAAGAAAAACAAAACAAAACTCCAGAGTTACTATTTTGGTCACCGCACTCCCCCCAAAAAATGTAATAAAACTATAAAAGTGTCCATCAAAATGTATAAATAAAATGATGAGACAAACAAAATTATTATATTAAAAATATCAGAATTTTATTTCACCACTAAAATACTAAAAATACTTGAGAAGTTCAATATCACCGTAATTGTACTGACCTGAAGAATCATTTTGCCAGGTCGCTTTTACCACACAATGTGTTGAGGAGAGCCATAGGATCAAATACTTAATTAACCTCAAGACATAGGAGATTGAGAGAAAAGACCCATAACGTGTATTATTTTACCTTACATAAGCTTGTTTAGATCAAAGATGGCTGCCATTTCCTGTTTCATCACACCATGCTCTGGTATGCAAGATGGCGACTGGACCTATGATTACATCCTGTTGTACATGTGGCAAAGGTGGAGACTTTATTTGTGACTACACCCTGTCGTACAAGGAAGTTCCGGGAGGAAGCTGAATTCTATAGAAGGACTAACCAATCACAGAGCGACACGTCGCTTGGAGACACCCGATCGAGACCACGCCCCCTGATGACCTCATGGACGTACCCTGATGACCTCATGTATCCGCCCATGGACTTACCCATTGTCCAATCCATTAACCAATGAATACATCTGGTTACTCCCATTCTAGGGCTAACTGAGCCCCTTTACAGAGTTTATATAAGTCTATGTTCGGGTTGAATAAAGGGACTTGGAGCTGTGCCATAGCTGATCAAGGAGAGCTTACATCCGACTGTGTGTGTCTGATGTTATTCTTTCTTGCATGTAGTTGATCCCATTAGGCCAGGAGCAGGCAACTAGTCAACATATCAAAGTGTTCACCCTAACATTTTTGGTGCCCAACGTGGAGCCAGCAGAAGCCCTACACCCTGAGGACCGGCGAGTGGAACGGCAGGACGCACTGAATACCCCGAGCCAGGAGACTGATCACCTCCTTAACCAAACACGGTAAGTCTGCTGATTTTTATAATCTGTAGTCTTTTCCTGTGTTCCTTGGGGTATCCTGTGCAGATTGCCTGACTGTGTCCGGTTTTCGGGGTATCTGTAAGACGGCAGAAGGGTCTCTCCGCTGCTGGCCATTTAATTGCGGAAGAACCGTCACGTGCTCAGTTGCCTGCTGCCTGTTATGTGTCGTGTTGAGGGGAGATTGACTGGTATTAAAGGGAGCAAGTGGGGTTTTTGAGCGGTGTCTGGAGAAGTAAAGAATATTGTCTGTGGTACAGTTCACGTTTGTCACCTCCTGATACGATTTTCAATTCTGGTGGAGAAAGTAGGGGTACTTAGCCTAGAGTGAGTGACTTGGCATGGCCTAGAGTGAGTGACTCGGCCTGGTACCTAGTAAATTGAGTTTCGGCACGTAGCCTAGAGTGAATGACTCAGTACGGGGCCTGGTAATTGTATTAATACGAGGTGTTTTATTTGTATTTTTATATATATATATATATATATATATATATATATATATATATATATATATATATATATATACGGAAATCAGACAGGGATCACGTGGCAGGACGGAGACGGATAGAAAGTGTATGCTGCAGACTCAGTTTTCCTTTAGAATCTCAGGTTTGAGTCATTCTCCCCCGTCTTATTGTTTGTTTTGTGTTTGTTTTCTTGGTCTATATAGAGAAATGAATGTTGTTGTGTCGTATTGGCACTAAGCCAAATTCAGATGGCAAGTTAGACCCGTGTACATTAGTCGCAACTCGTGAAGGGAAAAGTCATGTTAAACAATGTAAAAAGCTTATGAAGTTGTGTGGAACGCCAGGAGGAGGGAGGTTACAGCCCCTGGAATGGAAAATTGTCTTAAAAGAGAGAAAAGGTACTCCAGAAGATAATGGATTGTTGTCTACTGCTAGGGCATGGGAAAGAGTCTCTGAAAGTTTGTATAGAGAAAATTGAGTAGAAGAGGAAAGGAAAAAGAAGGACAGAGTTTTGAGTTATGTGTATTACAAAAATGTATCCTGTGAGTGGTGTTGTGCACACGCCCGGGCTGACTGGCGTGTGCGTGATTTAGTGATTCCATTGTGCCATGAACCGGAGAGTGCCTGGAGGGGAGTAACTAAGTATCAACCTGATCTGACCAAGGTCGCACGACGGCTACGACGCCGTGCACCAGGGAGGAACCGAGCAGAGGGACCAGGTGCTACTCCAGGCCAGAACCCGGACACGGCTGTTGACCCACACTGGGGAATACCGGAACAGGCAGGTTAGGCTGGCACACAGACAGGTGGGTATTGGCAGGCACGGCTGGCATGCAGACAGGTGGGCACTGGCAGGCACGGCTGGAGTGCAGACAGGAGGATACTGGCAGGTACGACTGGTATGCAGACAGGAGGGTACTGACAAGTACGGCTGGCGTGCAGACGGAGAGGTACTAGCAGGTTGGAGCACAGGCTGGATAGGGTCCAGTACAGACTGGGATTCAGGAACAGAACCGCAGATGCGGTAGACAAGCAGAGCTGAGAGGAACCGCCGGAGTGGTGGGCAAGGCGGAGCAGAGAGGTACCGCCGGAGCGGTGAACAAGCAGAGCAGGGAGAAACCGCCGGAGCGGTGAGCAAGGCAGAGCAGGCAGGAACCGCCGGAGCAGTGAGCAAGACAGAGCAGGCAGGAACCGCCGGAGCGGTGAGCAAGACAGAGCAGGCAGGAACCGCCGGAGCGGTGAGCAAGGCAGAGCAGGCAGGAACCGCCGGAGCGGTGAGCAAGGCAGAGCAGGCAGGAACCGCCGGAGCGGTGAGCAAGGCAGAGCAGGCAAGAACCGCCGGAGCGGCGAGCAAGGCAGAGCAGGCAAGAACCGCCGGAGCAGTGAGCAAGGCAGAGCAGGCAGGAACCACCGGAGCGGTGAGCAAGGCAGAGCAGTCAAGAACCGCCAGAGCTGTGAGCAAGGCAGAGCAGGCAAGAACCGCCGGAGTGGTGAGCAAGGCAGAGCAGGCAGGAACAGCCAGAGCGGTGAGCAAGGCAGAGCGGGCAGAAACCGCCGGAGCGGTGAGAAAGGCGGAGCAGGCTGCAACCGCTGGAGCGGTGAGCAAGGCAGAGCAGAGAGAAACCGCCAGAGCGGTGAGCAAGGCAGAGCGGGCAGAAACCGCCGGAGCGGTGAGCAAGGCAGAGCGGGCAGAAACCGCTGGAGCGGTGAGCAAGGCAGAGCGGGCAGAAACCGCCGGAGCGGTGAGCAAGGCAGAGCAGAGGGGACATGGCTCTGTTCACACGGAACAGACTGGAAGGGAAAGGCAGAACCAGATACACACAAGATACTTGCAATGAAGTAGCGAGTGGATTCTAAACTCACAAACGGAAGTACAGCGACAACGAGTAGGAGTTAGGTGCAGGTTCAGACTCTGCAGAAAAAGGGAAGGTATGGACATAGAGAAAAACAGGTAACAGACTAGGAGAGTGTTCAGACAGGAACTTAGTGTTCAGACAGGAACTGACACTGCAGCGAGATACAGGAGTGGGTGTGGGTATGCGGCCCCCAGAAGGCGGGACGAACAGGCAAGGAGCGTGTTCAGACTGGCCTGGAAATACAGCCTCCAGGAAGGCGGACAGACAACAGGCTAGTAGATAGTTCAGACAGGCCTGGGAATACAGCCCCCAGGTTGGCGGACAGGCAAGAACAGAACAGGACCTGGCACATTCAGAGTCAAGGAGCACACTGAATGTTAAAGTTGCTCAGGCCCCAGCTTCCAGGTGAAGCTGGTTTAAATATCCAGTGACAGACAGCAATAGGCTGAGGACGCATTAGGGGTGTGCCCACAGCAGCGACAAGAATCAAGAAGTAACCGGGCCGCCGCCCTAAGCAGTCAGAACAGAGACAAACAGGCAGAATGAATAGAAGCCAGGCTAGCAGACTGGACTGAAGATCAAGTTTGCGATCTTGCATAGTGGGAGATGGTGCACTATGGAAGCCCACCACCAGGTATGTTACAAGCGGCCACCGCCATATAATGGTGGTGATGGTAGCACATTGCCATGTGCTGCTTCTGGCAGCGGCCATTTTGTGGATGGCAAAAGTGCTCCTTCTGGCGGTGGCCATTTTGTAGATGGCACATGTGCTGCTTCTGGCGGCGGCCATTTTGTGGATGACAAAAGTGCTCTTTCTGGCGGTGGCCATTTTGTGGATGGAACATGTGCTGCTTCTCGCGGTGGCCATTTTGTGGATGGCAAAAGTGCTCCTTCTGGCAGCGGCTATTTTGTGGATAGCATATCTTGGAACGTTACCCCAGATCATACAAACTGAGCCATATCATCATGTAAATGACGTAGATCTGGCTAAATCGAGTGAGGCACAATCCAGGAATATGCACACGACTTTCGGTGGTGAACATACTAGGCCAATGCTACACACCACAGGACAGATCCTTTTTGCCCAGTAATGACCACTAATGGCCAGTACTATACTCCTTCGGGAAGTGAACAGGCTTTACCCATGTTCCCTGTCATATCGGTGTCCAGTGGGCCACCGACCCTTTCACCTAACACTCCCATCGTGAGCCCAGCTATTCTCCCACCTGGATCATCCCCAACACCGACCCTTTCCACTGTCACTTCCACTGGCAACTCAGCCGCACGTCCACATGAGTTACTTCAAGCACCGACCTCTCCTCGCAACACTTCCGCTACAACAGCACTCTCAAGCAGTCTACTTGACTCTATTCCCAGTACCTCACAGCCTCTCTCGCAGCCGAGCACACACCTGTATGGAACGGTGGCCACTGAATCAAGGAGGGGCTCAATCTGGGGGGGGGGACACCAACGTCACAGGAAGCACAAAGGGGAGGGAATGTTGGCAACCCGTTCTTGAAAAATAACTTCCTGAGGGACCCTTGTTAGTGGTCGGCAATGGTGACATAACGACAATGGAAACGGAAGCTATTGTTAACACTGCCAACCCTCGTTTAGAGCACAACAGAGGTGTGGCTGGAGCTATAGTGGAAGCAGGAGGGGCGACTATTCAAACTGACAGTCGAATCATTGTTGAGTCGCGTGGTCAGATAGCTGTTGGGGACATAGCGGTGACTAAATCTGGCAATCTTCCTTGTAGAATGATTATACACACTGTGATCCCTGCTTTTGACCTTATTCATCCAGATGTCAGTGCTCGACAACTTCGCGCTGCAATAACTCGTATCTTAGAGTTTTTCAATATTAGTGAGCAGATTGAGACCCTGACAATTCCTGCCATTGGTGTTGGCATCTTCGGGTTCCCTGTTCATGAGTGTGCAAGGGAGATTGTTGGAATTATAATGAACAAGTGTAGCCCCCCAAGCATTTGCTGCCTTTCCAAAATCAGGTTAATTAGTAATGAGGACAGGACTGTTAAAGCTTTTAAGTTTGCCTGTGTCACCTGGACTCCACCCCGTGATATTGGAGCTGCTCAAATAGAGCCCCTCATTCCAAGACTGTTACCTCTGCCTGCTCCTCATACACAAGTGATTATACCTGTACTTCCGGTGCCATCTCTACTCTCACCTCAGGTGACACCACCAACAGTGCCAATGCCCATGTCCAAGGAGTCCAACCTTTATGTCAAGTTTACAACTGTCACGGGTGTGTCGCCACAAAGATCGTCACGATTACACAGCCTGACTTCTCGCAGCTGAGTTTTTGGTGTTTTGTGTTTTTCGGCAGTGAGGGAGCTAACTCTCTCTCTCTGTGCTAGACGAGGTCCAGCCTCGCCCAGCTGCAATCAATGCTGCAGTAGTGGGACTCCTTCAAATGCCTGCCGGTCTGTTAGGGAAGTGTCGGTGAAAGCATTTCATACAGACAAACAGAGCGGATCGTGGTATTTTGGAGTTCTGAGCTAAGTGTATTTGGTGTGGTTTTTCCCTTCCTCGCTTTATCATTTATCTCCTTTCCCGTTGGTGTTCCCTCTGTAGTTGTGGTGTAGTTTTTGTATGCAAGGTGGTTTTTGGTTTGACCCTTGTACTGTCTCATTCGTCTAAGTACTGTGTGTGGGCATATTATTTCCTGTCCCCTATTGTTGTGATTGGGGTCCTTCTCAGGACTAGATTACTGAGGTGCAGGGATCCTCAGGAGGTAGGGGTTACGCTGGCGGCCTGGACCTCTGTACCTTTAACAGTACCTCCAGGTAGAGGGATTAGTCAGGGCCCCAGCTTAGGGTCAGCTTAGGCCCCTGACCTCCTGTACGCAGTGTCAGTGTGACAACAACCCAGCAAGCTGCTACTTTGTTGAACCAACTCCTAGATCCAGAAAAACAGCCGATGCCTTTCTATAGAAGTGTAATGCAGGTGCCGGAATGCAACGCACAGAGACACAAGGCGAGAACAGCAAGAGTTGAATATAAACAGTTTATATATATATTTAACAGGTACGCTGAACAAGGGATTGCAACAAGGGTAATAAACAGTAATTTGAAGTATTAGCAAAATGCGAAGTCTCTCAAGGTAATGTGGTGCCCTAGATCATGGGAGACACCACGTGAGTTCCTTAACTGTGCATATGGCTCTAGCGGGGGTCATCGGTTATTCCCGCTAGGCCGTGAGTCTTTTTCCGGATAAATTCAATTAGGTCACGTTGAGCTTCTTTAGCCCCAACCGTTCCCCTTCCAACCTGAGTACCTAAACCCAATTGTCCCCGGTACCGTGAGTGAACAGTAGAAGTGATGGCCCTGTTCACGTATGCAGCTCCTCTGCTTTCGCTGGCGTGACTTTCCTGGGACAGCCGTCTCTCAAGTCCTCTCTGCTTGGCCGTTGGAGGCAGTCTCTCAAGACTTGGGTAGGGGGGTCCAGACCTCGTCTGTCGGCGGGCGACGTCGGGTCCCGCGAACTCACTCAGCACTGCAAGCAGGCTCCGAGTCTCCTCAGCAGGAACAGCACTCGGGTCACATCTGTGAGGGATCTGGAGCTCTTCCACCAGCGCCCGGCTGTGGCACCTCACAGACCTCTGGCTTAGGCCTGTCACGCGGGGCTTCTCAGCACGCAGGGAACACGTCTGCTCCTTTCTGCTGCTTGGCGCCATAGACCCCTCAGGTTTGGCGCGCTGGCCTCTTATCTCCCGGAACTCCTTTCTGGAAGTCACCTGATTGGGTCCAGCGTCTAAATCTGCTCTCCCTTCAACTTCCCTTGCATATCTTGGTTCCGCTTGACTGTGTCTGGCCAACAGATGGCAGCCTCTCTCCATCTTTGAAACATCATGTAGGAATTCTGTTACAAGGTCTCTCACCTTTGCTACAGAAGCATGCTTCAAATCCAAAGGAATTTCTCAACAACATGGCAAGATCTCATTTCCCTGGCAAATCTTAAAGCAGGCGATGCATATTGGCCTGTTATTGACACTGCATTCAATGATGCCTCACTTGTCAGTGACACTACATGGGACCCTGGTGTTCAGTTCTGCCAACAACTTAAGACATGGGCCTCGGATAAGTTGGCTGATCAGTCAACATTTTTCAAGGACGTCACGCAAGAACCAGGCGAATCGGTGGAGAGATATCATGCTCGTCTAACTCAAATGTTTAATGACCTTGGCTTCAGTAACCAAAAAAAAGTTCAACGGACACTGCTCGTTTCCTCTTTTGTTGAGGGCCTTCGGGAAGCTCTGGGGAAGCAATTTCAAGCAATTAGACCTGAATATGCTATGTTGGATCCTAAGGATGTCTTATCGATAGCTAAGGGATTAAAAAAAACACTCCCTGAGAAATCTATGACAACCTCAAACAAAAAGACCCATATTCTATGGACTGATGTGCAACATCAAACCCAGAAACCTCCATCACCTCGTACCAAAGATGTCTGCTTCAATTGTGGTAATCCGGGTCACCAAAGACCGGATTGTATGGCCCCTCTTCAAGGACGCAGATTCAGGAACCACACTGAGGATAATCGCAGATTCAACTATTCTCAACGCAATGACCAATACTACGAATGACCACCACAAGCTCTGATACATCCGGATACCAATCACACCGCTGCTCTGATGGATCTCAATATCTGATAGGACAAGGGCAAGCCTGTGTCCACTACTTTCGCTTCTATGTCTGGTCCAATAGCCAAAGTAACTATCAACGTTCAACCCTTACCGTTCCTTGTGGACACTGGTGCAGCCAGAAGTGTTATCAGATTACAGGACCTGCCTTTTCCTGATCTGATATCCTCTGAAGCCGTGACATGCCTGGTAGTAGATGGCAAGCCTACTTCTAACAAGCTCACCTGCAAAATACAGGTTGGACCATACGAAGATGTGTTTATGCGTCTTGTGGTGTCCCCAACTTGTCCTACTAACCTTCTGGGAGCAGACCTTCTTCAAAAGTTAAGAGCGACCATAGCCTATTCATCAGATGGTCTCACCATCACCATCACTGTCCCGCTCGATCCGAGTGAAGAGTGTCAACTTCAAGCGGCACCTCTGCTCATGATGATGGACGAAGCTGCTAACACCACCTCAAGTGTTCCACCATAAGTGATGTCACAGGTCCCATCTACTCTATGGTCCACTGGCCCTGAAGATATTGGACATCTTGCTGTACCTTCGGTATGGGTCATTCTTAAACCTGGAGCTCAACTCCCTAGGGTGCCCCAATACCCACTCAAATCTGCCCAGGAAGAGACTTTGGGCACTCAAATCAAGGCTCTCCTGGAAAATGGGGCACTAGTCAAATGTAACTCTCTCTGTAACATGCCCTTGTTCCCAGTAAAGAAGAGGACATTAAAAGGAGAAGCCCCGAAGTACCGTATGGTTCAAGATCTTCGAGCTGTTAACGTGGCAACTGTACTAGAAAGTCCCATTGTGCCCAATCCACATACATTGTTGTTAGAAATACTATCAGATGCAAAACGTTTCACTGTCATCGATCTGGCCAATGCTTTCTTCAGTGCACCACTACATCCAGAAGATTGGTACCTGTTTGCCTTCACTTACAGAGGATCACAATACACCTGGACGGTCTTACCACAAGGAGCACAGAACTCACCAAGTCATTTCTCTCTGGCCTTTGCCTCTTGTTTATGGCCGTGGAGAGGGACTAACCATCAAGTTGTCCTTCTTGAGTATGTGGATGATGTCCTAATATATTGTCAGGATCAGGCAACAGCTGAAGAGTCAAGTCTCAGTCTTCTCCTTCATCTTGCACAACAAAGCTGCAAGGTGTCCCTCAACAAAATCCAGTGGTGTCAGCCCAAAATTGTGTTTTTAGGTCACTGTCTCTCTCCAAACCTGAAACACCTCCAAACAGGTGAAAGGAAACTTGCTATTGAGACCGTTCTTCAGCCAAAAGGACCTAAGCAATTGAAAACTTTCTTAGGACTTATTTCATATTGTCGCCAGTGGATTCCAGATGCCTCAAAGCTGATGCAACCGTTGCACGATGACCTCAAGACGTCAGCTTTTCCACTACGTGCCAAATCCGTGGAAGCCTTCTACGCTCTTAAACAGGCCATACAGTCTGCACCATCTCTTGGAATCCCAAATTTTCAACTACCTTTTTACTTGTTTGTCAGTGAAGTAGCAGGACATGCTTCCGGAGTCCTAGCACAGAAACATGGGGGAAGAACAAGACCCATTGGCTATTACTCTGCCCGCCTGGACTCGGTGTCTCAAGAGCCGTATATGCTGCACGTAAGCTTCTGGCAAAACTGCTGATATTATCTTAGGACATCCGGTTCTCTTAATGGCTCCATACGACATAAAAGCTATTCTTGACCAAACTAGGGAAGTACGAGTATGTACTGATAGTGACTGACATGTTCTCGGGATGGCCTAAAACCTATCCAGTAACCAATATGGCTGCCAGAGTGACTGTTAAGAGATTGATGACTGAGGTAGTGTGCAGATATGGAATCCCAGAGGTAATTCAGAGTGACCAAGGAACTGCATTTATTGCAGCACTGATTAAGGAACTATGGACATTGGTAGGGGCCGATTTGGGTTTACATACTCCGTATCACCCCCAGAGCAGTGGTAAAGTAGAAAGGCTAAATGGCACCTTGAAAAACAAAATACTGAAAGCCAGTCAGGAGGTCAAGCTTCGTTGGACATTTTGCCCATTGTCTTATATTCAGTCACAAACACTCTGAGGGGTCCCACTAAACTGACACCATATGAGATTCTTTTTGGGGGGTCTCCAAGGTTGGGTCAATATTTTCCACAACAGCTAGCCTTAGGACGTGATACTCTTGTAAATTATGTCATTGCCCTTACTACACTGTGTGCAGAATTATTAGGCAAGTTGTATTTTAGAGGATTATTTTTATTATTGATCAACAACTATGTTCTCAATCAACCCTAAAGACTCATAAATATCCAAGCTTAATATTTTTGGAAGTTGGAGTGTTTTTTTTTTAGATTTGTCTATCTTAGGATGATATCTGTTTGTGCAGGTAACTATTACTGTGCAGAATTATTAGGCAACTTAATAAAAACCAAATATAATCCCATCTCACTTGTTTATTTTCACCAGGTAAACCAATATCAGTGCACAAAATTTAGAAATAAACATTTCTGACATGCAAAAATAAAATCCCAAAAAAATAGTGATCAATATAGCCACCTTTCTTTATGATGACACTCAACAGCCTTCCATCCATAGATTCTGTCAGTTGCTTGATCTGTTTTCGATCAACATTGCGTGCAGCAGCCACCACAGCCTCCCAGACACTGTTCCGAGAGATGTACTGTTTTCCCTCCCTGTAGATCTCACATTTTATGATGGACCACAGGTTCTCTATGGGGTTCAGATCAGGTGAACAAGGGGGCCATGTCATTATTTTTTCTTCTTTTAGACCTTTACTGGCCAGCCACGCTGTGGAGTAGTTGGATGCATGTGATGGAGCATTGTCCTGCATGAAAATCATGTTTTTCTTGAACGATGCCGACTTCTTCCTGTACCACTGCTTGAAGAAGTTGTCTTTCAGAAACGGGCAGTAGGTCTGGGAGTTGAGCTTCACTCCATCCTCAACCCGAAAAGGTCCCACAAGTTCATCTTTGATGATACCAGCCCATACCAGTACCCCACCTCCACCTTGCTGGCGTCTGAGTCAAAGTGGAGCTCTCTGCCCTTTACTGATCCAGCCTCTGGCCCATCCATCTGGCCCATCAAGAGTCACTCTCCTTTCATCAGTCCATAAAACCTTTGAAAAATCAGTCTTAAGATATTTCTTGGCCCATTCTTGACGTTTTATCTTATGTTTCTTGTTCAAAGGTAGTCGTTTTTCAGCCTTCCTTACCTTGGCCATGTCCCTGAGTATCGCACAACTTGTGCTTTTTGATACTCCAGTAATGTTGCAGCTCTGAAATATGGCAAAACTGGTGGCGAATGGCATATTGGCAGCTTCACGCTTGATTTTCCTCAATTCATGGGCAGTTATTTTGCGCCTTTTTTTGCCAACACGCTTCTTGCGACCCTGTTGGCTATTTGCCATGAAATGCTTGATTGTTTGGTGATCACGCTTCAAAAGTTTGGAGATTTCAAGACTGCTGCATCCCTCTGCAAGACATCTCACAATTTTTGACTTTTCAGAGCCCGTCAAATCTCTCTTCTGACCCATTTTGCCAAAGGAAAGGAAGTTGCCTAATAATTAAGCACACCTTATATAGGGTGTTGATGTCATTAGTCAACACCCCTCCTCATTACAGAGATGCACATCACCAGATTTACTTAATTGGTAGTTGGCTCTCAAGCCTATGCAGCTTGGAGTAGGACAACATGTATAAAAAGTATCATGTGATCAAAATACTCATTTGCCTAATAATTCTGCACACAGTGTAAAGAATTGTCAGTAACACATGCATGAGTTTTGTCATCCATTCCAGATCCAGATTTCAGTGAAGGTACTCACACTTTTCAACCTGGTGACTACGTGCTGGTAAAGAAGTTCACCAGAAAGACATCCCTAGAGTTGAGTTTTGAAGGTCCCTACCAAGTGCTCCTGACCACTCCTACTCCCGTCAAACTTGAAGGAAAACCGATGTGGATACACGCCTCCCACTGCAAGAAGTTCGTGCCTCCATCAGAACCTTCTACATAATGTTCATATCCTTTACTTTGTGTGTTGTGCCATTCTATACCCATAATTCCATAATTGGTCACACATTCTCTCATAGCATCGATATTGCCATGAAGCCTCTGATGTCATAGTGACACTTAACACTGATGAGTGAAGGAACCACAGTAGGGACAGAAGGTTAATAAAGTATTTAGGGGGGACTGTTGAGGAGAGCCATAGGATCAAATACTTAATTAACCTCAAGACATAGGAGATTGAAAGGAAAGACCCATAACGTGTATTATTTTACCTTACATAAGCTTGTTTAGATCAAAAGATGGCTGCCATTTCCTGTTTCATCACACCATGCTCTGGTATGCAAGATAGCGACTGGACCTATGACTACATCCTGTTGTACATGTGGCAAAGGTGGAGACTTTATTTGTGACTACACCCTGTCATACAAGGAAGTTCCCGGGAGGAAGCTGAATTCTATAGAAAGACTAACCAATCACAGAGCGACACGTCGCTTGGAGACACCCGATCGAGACCACACCCCCTGTTGACTTCATGGACCTACCCTGATGACCTCATGGATCCGCCCATGTACTTGCCCATTGCCCAATCCATTAACCAATGAATACATCTGGTTACTCCTTTGCAGAGTTTATATAAGTCTATGTTTGGGTTGAATAAAGACACTTGGAGCTGTGCCATAGCTGATCAAGGAGAGCTTACATTCGACTGTGTGTGTGTCTGATGTTATTCTTTCTTGCATACACTTGATCATACCCATTAGGCCAGGAGCAGGCAACTAGTGAACATATCAAAGTGTTCACCCTAACAAATGAACACCATAAAAACAAAACCCCAAAAATAGTAGCAGAAATGTTTTATTTTTTGCAACTTCACCGCACTTAGAATGCAGAGGTCAGGCTTGCACATTGTCGCTTCATTTTAGCAGGGATCAAAGTGCCTGGTTCTGCTGAACGGTGCACATCCCAGTAGTCGGACCACTACTGATCGGAACTTTGGTGTGAATTTGCTTCTTGTTGCAGTTAGTGGTAATACGGCATGTGTATTTTTTCAATGCTGCAAGAACTGCGGAGCCACCGATACATGTGAATATTCACATTAAGTTTCCACTGACTGGCATATACTGAAATGTATACAGCCATATCTTCCAGCTCTGATGTGTGGCATAGTTTGATGCTTACTCCTGAAATCAGCAACGGATACGTCATTGGTGCAACCTGTGCGCCCGCACAGGGGCCCAGGAGGTAACAAGGTCCACATCCACCTCCAAAGCAGGTGTGCATTATGATGAGCTATTAGGCCCATATATTGTACTTGCACAGGGGCCCACTTCTGTCCGTGTCCGCCAGTTCCTGGAATTCCTGTCTTTATATATCAGATATACGTATCGATGCTAGAAGAACATTTGTGAGTGTGTATAAACATCAGGTCCGGGAGATTTTAGCTTGGTCAGATGTTGGTTGGTCAGATGGTCAGATGTTGGTCACAATTGAATCTATTCACTTTAAAATTAATTTTTAGGAATTAGTAAAGCTCCTTCATCCAGTGAAGCGTATATAGTCTGTAGCTGCTTTCAGTAGATTGTTTAGCACTACATTACATTATACATCACATTAATTTGATAGTCTGCTAACAATTACATAGATTCTATAATTACACTTTGCTAACATCTGTGAATATATATACTTGCAATATTTTAAAAGCTAAAATCCCTATTTTAGTGTTTTCATAGCACCCAGAATCCTATTTATTCCTTGGTCTTTCAATGTGGAGAAATGGGGAATGTGAAAGTGTTTCTCAGCGTGCATTACTAAATTGTATGAATGCATCACATCACTGAGGATTATAAATATACATCATCCGAAAAATGCCCAGGCCTCCATTAAGATTAACATGTTAAGAAATAAATATGCAAATGGATTAAATAAACAAACATTAATTATTCTAAAAACACATGTCCTATTTAGTCCCGTGCATGTTCAAAGAATACATGATATCTAGACAGGCCCCTCTTATCTGATAATTTCTCTAAATGTCTGTGATCATTTCTGATCTCCCATTAGAGATGTAGCGACCAAAGAGCACAAAACTGTGAGTAATGTGATATACTGTTGGTACCATAGAGCTGGCCCCGATGCTAAACAAAGAAAAAGGGGTCAAACTCAAATGGCCTCATTTTCCCCACCAAAAGAATGGGAAACCGTGCAGGATTACACTTTCAAGTCCTTTTCTTCAATGAATGGGAAGAGGGTTAAAGGGATCTCCACCTTCGGAGATTTTTTTTTGTACATAAATGCATGTATTTAGGGCTAAAAATTATTTTTTCTATTGGGTTTATTTAAAAAAATGTATCACTTAGCTTTTATACGCTCTTTGTTTCCTTCCACATTCTTCCACATTCAACTTTGATGTGGTCTGCAGTCATTAATCAGCCAAAAGGAGCTCAGAAGAAGAGTTACAAACTCACTGTCAGACCATCATAGCGGGCTACCTGACAGATTCTCAGTTAAAGGGGTTGTCCAGTACTTTTAAAAATATGCCAATGTGTTTTAATGATAAATAGAAGCTTCTTTCTAATTACCTCCTGGTGCTGTTTCTGCCTGTGAGCGGCGCTATCACTGGTCGCTCACAGGCAGCATGTGACCCCCGGCTGCAACCGGCGCTGACATCACGTCAAGTCCAGGCTGCAGCCGTGGGTCCCTCTTCCGCGTTCCACCTGTGGCTGCTGGGTTGTGGGCGGGGTTACCCCGCGCGTCACACCCGGCATCCACCGCGCTCGCTCCCTGTCCCCATACATTGGAAAAGCGCGCTGGGGACCCCAGCGCTGAGTCACGCTTCACTCGACATGACGTCAGCGGGGGGTCACGTGCTGTCTGTGAGCGCCCACCGCTCACAGGCAGAAACAGCACCAGGAGGTAATTAGAAAGAAATTTCTATTTATCATTAAAACACATTGGCATATTTTTAAAAGTACTGGACAACCTTTTTAACTCATTCTGCAGCCAGTACTAGTCAGAGCAATACAGATGTCATAGTAGGAAAATGGTGCAAGATGTTTAATGAAACCCAATTGGAAAAATGTTTTTTAGCTCCCAAATACTTGCATTTAAGTAAAAAAAAATCCCCAAAGGTGGACAACCTATTTTGATGCCATTGTTGCCAAAGTCTATCCTGCAGATCAATGGTTGGATTTGGCTAATACAACAAAAAATGCAGCTGTGATTAAGTGCTGGTAACCTTTTTAATGTATGCAGTTATATTGATGCAAAATTAGCAAAGAGCAGAAGGGTCAATTAATTTCCCAGGCATTTTGCTAACCACCTAAGTGAACCCAACTCCCAGTTTGGAGTATTCAAGTCTGTTTTGAAGAAAACAAATGTGGCAGAAGAAGAGAATAAAGGAATTGTCCAAGACTTAACTAATGATAAGTAGGATAGGTCATCAATATGAGATTGGTGGAAGTCCAGCACCTAGCACCCTTACTGATCAGCTGAAATCTGCTCCAGCAATGGCAGCATATAAATGATGTATGGGACTGGACATAGCAGCCTGTACATTGCATAATGGCCTCTGCTGAGTAAAGAACTTTAACTTTTATTCACTTGAACTTCTTTAACTAATGTCTTCATTTTCCTTTTTTTAGCATTTTCCTTCATTCTGCCTGTTTTGCCAATTAGAAAAAATCTGGTGGCAGTTCATGTATATTTATAGGCATAGGCATGGGGCAAGACCGTTACAGTGAGTGATTGGCCTGAGTAGTCATGTGAATTGGAAAATACATCATTACATGCCACTGTAATCAATGAAGGAAGATAATATCCCCCACCCTGAAGAACGGTGGTAAATGAACTACACATTATATGACACTGTTGCATAGGGAAGGTCCTCCACCAAAGGTTTTTGCTTGGGCGTCTCCAACAACCTTGATCTTATCCCAGTGTCACATAGTTCTTTTTCTCCAATACTCTTCTTGAGAATCAGTGTAGGAAAAGGGATCAAAAATAGTCCTATCACAAGAGATAATACTAAGCAAATACAGTGCATTGTGAAAGTATTGGCCCCCTTGAACTTTTCTACCTTTTACCACATTTCTGGCTTCAAACATAAAGATATAAAATTCTAATTTTTTTGGGAAGAATCAACAACAAGTGAAGTGGAACAAAATTTATTGGATATTTTAAACTTTTTTAACAAATTCAAAACTGAAAAGTGGGGCGTGCAATATTATTCGGCCCCCTTGAGTTAATACTTTGCAGCGCCACCTTTTGCTGCGATTACAGCTGCAGGTCTCTTGGGGTATGTCTCTATCAGTTTTGAACATCGAGAGGCTGAAATTCTTGCCCATTCTTCCTTGCAAAACAGCTCGAGCTCAGTGAGATGGATGGAGAGCGTTTGTGAACAGCAGTTTTCATCTCTTTCCACAGATTCTCGATTGGATTCAGGTCTGGACTTTGACTTGGTCATTCTAACACCGGGATACGTTTATTTTTGAACCATTCCGTTGTAGATTTTGCTTTATGTTTGGGATCATTGTCTTGTTGCAAGATAAATCTCCGTCCCAGTCTCAGGTCTTTTGCAGACTCAAACTGGTTTTCTTCCAGAATGGTCCTGTATACTTTCACAATGCACTGTAGGTTATCATTACAGAAATTATTTTGCAGGGCCCAAAGTCTTATAATCTGGGTCACCAAGGACTTTGCATAGCACCACAGAGCCAGAGTTGTATGAGGAGAGAGTGAACTGTTCATGATACTAGTGAGCATTGATTAATGGCGCCATTAGTTACACCAAGTGGTGTAACATGAAGCTCATGGACCCCAAAGCAAAACCTTCAACAAGGCCCCAACTATCATCGGTCTTTAGTAGTATTAGAGTTCTCATTGGGGAACATTCTCTTTAAAGGGGTGTGGGCACTTTTTTGCAGGGCCGTCATCACCAGACCCCTGGCTGTCATGACAACTCATCAGTACCCCTCAATCACGTGACAGGGATGCCGATGGGCAGAATGAATGACACGCTTCCAGTGGGCTTGTATTAACTCCCGCTGTCAATGATCTACAGTGGGATTTAATTGGTTAACAGTTGCAGGCGAGGCACCGATACACCTGACGCGCCCCCTGGGCCGTGTGTGGGGGAATACCCGGAGCCGGGTCTCTGAGTAATGCTGGGGGTTTGTAGTCTCCGTGGCGGCGACCCGGTCCCGTGGCTCAGGGTGGTCAAACCAGTAGCGGATCTGTTTATTTGGTTTTTAATGTTTAGATGTCTGACTACGCCACCCGTGGATTGCGGTCACTGAGAACCGCCGCTGCGGGGCAGGCCGCTGAGGCTGATGTTGGGTGCGCAGCAGAGGGTAGTATAACTCCCCACGGGAGGAGTATAGCCTCAGGGCAGCGTGTGTAGATGGTGAGGGTTGTGGTGCATAGGCGCAGCAGAAATGACTCAGAGTCCGTGCAGTGCAGTTCAGGGTCTTTACTGTTGGTAATGGAGAAGGCCCTGCCGGGAGTACTGGCTAACATTAGAGGCCTGGTCAGTCTGTAAGCGAACAAGAGTCCCCCTGGCCAGGTGGAGGTGTAGGCCTTACCGTCTGACTGCACTCTTCCTGGCTACCTTGCTGTAGTCGTGTAGTAGCCCACGTCCCTGAGTGTACCGTGTGGTGCTCACCCGTATGGCTGGTGACTTGGGGCCTTTGGTACCTTCCTCTCCTCGATGGCGGTGCCGGTCCCTTGCGTGTGACTGAGCCTCCGGGCTTTCTATGGCCAGAGGACCTGAAATCCCCTGCCAGGTGGTTTCTGCTGCTGGATGTGGATATCCTCACAGCCTCGGACTCCGGTGTCCGGTTCTCTGCGTCTTCTGCCAGGATGAGCTCTATCAGCTCCAATCCCTGGCTCTCTGCTCCTGTGTTGCCTCCAGAGCTCCTTGCTGCTCTTCTGTCCCTTCCGCTGGACTAACTAACTAACCCCGCCCAAGATCCAGTTTATAAAGGGCAGGTTCCTCCCCTCCCTGGACTGGGGCAGGAGGCGTTGCATGCAATAGTGCTCCTGGCCAGGAAAGCCCATGCTCGCTCTCAGACATGGTATTTCTACCACTGTGGCAACCAGACCCCTGGTGTGCCACACACCTACTGTTGTTAAAGGCACATGTAAACCAAAAAATAATGAGTAGGACTGAGCAGAGAGGCAAGGTAGGGGAAAAGAATAACACGAAAGGCAACAGAGGGGAAATAAAGTGCATCTGGTACAGTTAAGGGTCCTTGTGCAAAGTAGCAAAATTGGGTCCCAGTATTATGACAAGAGATATAACAAGGGTAGAAGAATCCGTCCCTATATCCCTCTCTAAAGTGCTAACAGGTCCCCAAATGTAAATTATAGCTCACCCATACTGTATCCAGGAGTCGTGCGTCCCTCCGTGTCAACATGTCAACGTGTCAAAGTGCAGCCCCGACACGTGTTTCGCTAGATGCTGTTTCAGTCATCATGTGTTGGAAAAGATGTGGGCTCGGCGTTTGAGTCAACATCAAAGGCAAGGACACGACCTTTGATGTAAATGTACTCCAAAGATTATGAAGGGGTTTCAACTTGAAAAGCTCATCATTTTTTTCCTAAAACATCCATGTGAGAATATCCATAGCCTCTGTGCACACAGCGTTTTTAAAGGCGTTTTTGGAGCAGAAACTGAGCGGAAACTTTCCAAATCTCAAAACACATATAAAATGTAGAGTTTCTGCCCTGAAAATTCAGCAAAGACTCTGTGTGCACACAACAAAGCTCCAAACACTCCTGTCCTTGGTTGAATGAACCAGAATTGGGAAATGTAACGTGCTGCGGAATATAGAAATAAAATTATTATTATTATGGAGAACACTCTTTGTTCTTGCTAGTATCCTTTTCTTTTTTTATATATATATAGTACATTTAGCCACAAATGACATGTTTGTTACTGTGCTGTAAATGTCTCCCATAAGAAAAAAAGTCAGAAACTATGATGTCTGTGCTGCTGTATTGATCATTTTGGTAAAATGACAAAGAAATACCTCCTAATGACTTTTAGTTTTGAAACATGTCACGGGCAATGATGTGCGGAGCGCATGAAGTCATGTGATTTACAATTTGGTCAAGGAACTGAGCCATTTACTTTTTTACACAATGAATGAATTGCTTCATAGGGAATCAGGGGCTGGCAATAAAAATCCTACGTGTTTGATATACCCAAGGAGACATTTATTCTTGACCCTCAAAGTTTAATGTTAGCGAACAGCAATAAAATCAACAGATGCTGATTTATAGAGTAATATCTGGGAGTTTTAGTGATGTGGTCAAATGGTCTCATGACATCAGTACAGAGTTTCTGAAATTTTCTGGAGTTTTTATTACATGTTAAAAATCCTGCTACAGTAGAATGAATGTTGTTCTCCATGGTCACTTAGGAGAGGAGCGGACCTCCAGGTTATTTCTTTGATGCATTTATAAACTTTTGCATGTATTCTGTGTGACACGTTAAAGTGTTTTGGGGGCAGAGGGACATCGGAATCTGAAGCATTCTATCCTTTCCTTGTGGGTTTTGTCTCAGCAAGTTTTACTTCCCACATAACACATACCAGCTTCCTCCTCTCCTAATCATAACATCACATGCATAATGGAAACTGAGATGAAAGCAAGGCAAGCAACTTATACAATAAAACAGCACAGGTATGGGTGCCAATTCTCACTCCTTTCTAAGGGTAGGTAGCACCACGTCAGCATGGGACAATTTGTTCTAAATTTATAGTTTATCTTTTAATTTGCAGTTTATTTCCACTTGCTATGATTAGTGTTTTGGCTGCATTATTATTATTATTATTTATTATTATTATTATAGCGCCATTTATTCCATGGCACTTTAAATATGAAAAAGGGGTATACATACAAGAACAATTACAATAATCTTGAACACAATGTGACAGCGACTGGTACAGGAGGAGCGAGGTCCCTGCCCCCGAGGGCTCACAATCTACAAGGGATGGGTGAGGATACAGTAGGTGAGGGTAGAGCTGGTCGTGCAGCGGTGTGGTGGATCAGTGGTTACTGCAGGTTGTAGGCTTGTCGGAAGAGGTGGGTCTTCAGGCTCCTTTTGAAGGTTTCCACGGTAGGCGAGAGTCTGACGTATTTGGGTAGAGAGTTCCAGAGTAGGGGGGATGCACGGGAGAAATCTTGTATGCGATTGTGGGAGGAGGAGATAAGAGGGGAGTACAGAAGGAGATCTTGTGAGGATCGGAGGTTGCGTGCGGGTATGTAACGGAAGACTAGGTCAGGGATATATGGAGGAGATAGGTTGTGAATGGCTTTGTATGTCATGGTTAGGGTTTTGAACTGGACTCTCTGAGCAATGAGGAGCCAGTGAAGAGATTGACAGAGAGGAGAGGCCGGGGAATAGCGGGGGGACAGGTGGATTAGGCGGGCAGCAGAGTTTAGGATGGATTGGAGGGGTGCAAGAGTGTTGGAAGGGAGGCCACAGAGCAGGAGGTTGCAATAGTCAAGGCGGGAGATGACGAGGGCGTGCACTAGTGTTTTTGCAGATTCATGGTTGAGGAATGTGCAGATCTGTGAGATATTTTTGAGTTGGAGTCGACAGGAAGTGGAAAGGGCTTGGATATGTGGTTTGAAGGAGAGTTCAGAGTCCACGGTTACCCCAAGGCAGCGAGCTTGATGGACTGGGGAGAGTGGACAGCCATTGACGTTGATAGATAGGTCAGTTGGGGGGGGGTGAATGAGATGGCGGAAAGATGATGAATTCTGTTTTGTCCATGTTAAGTTTTAGAAATCTAGCAGAGAAGAAGGATGAAATAGCAGACAGACATTGTGGGATTTTGGTTAGTAAGGGGGTGATATCGGGTCTAGAGAGATAGATCTGTGTGTCATCAGCATAGAGGTGATAATGAAAGCCATGAGACTCTATGAGTTGTCCCAGGCCGAAGGTGTAGATGGAGAAGAGCAAGGGTCCTAGAACTGAACCTTGGGGGATACCGACAGATAGGGGGCAAGATGAGGAGGTGGTGTGTGAGTGGGAGACACTGAATGTCCTGTCTGGTAGGTATGAGGAGATCCAGGATAGGGCCAAGTCTGTGATGCTGAGAGATGAGAGAGTTTGTAGTAAGAGGGAATGGTCCACTGTGTCGAAGGCAGATGACAGATCTAGGAGGAGGAGGACAGAGTAGTGTCACTTAGACTTGGTGGTTAGTAGGTCGTTGGTGACTTTAGTCAGTGCAGTTTCAGTAGAATGGTGCGGTCGGAAACCAGATTGTAGGTGGTCGAAGAGGGAGCAGGAGGAGAGGTGGGAGGACAGCTCAGAATGGACGTGTTGTTCCAGTAGTTTTGAGGCGTAGGGGAGAAGTGATATGGGGCGATAGCTAGACAGAGAGGATGGGTCAAGGGAGGGCTTTTTGAGGATGGGTGTGATTGAGGCATGTTTGAAGCAGGAGGGGAAGACACCAGTTGTTAATGACAGGTTGAAGAGGTGGGCTAGGGCTGGGATGAAGATAGTGGTAAGG
The DNA here is from genome assembly GCF_046119375.1 of Phyllobates terribilis. Taxonomy (NCBI): domain Eukaryota; kingdom Metazoa; phylum Chordata; class Amphibia; order Anura; family Dendrobatidae; genus Phyllobates; species Phyllobates terribilis. Next base: position 22,173,068 of record NW_027362768.1, read on the forward strand.
TTTGGGATGAGGTGGGACGGGATTGGGTCAAGTTTACAGGGGGTGAGGTGTGATTTGGAGAGTAAAGAGGAAAGTTGATCTTCCGTAATGGTGGAGAAGGTGGTTTTGGAGGAGGAGGGTTGAGTAGGTGTGGGGAGGGGCTGTGGGGGCTTTAGGCAAAAGTTTTGTGTGATGGTGTCAATCTTCTGCTTGAAGAATGAGGCAAAGTCTTCGGCTGAAATAAGAGGAGAGGGAGAAGGCACTGGGGGACGGAGGAGAGAATTAGAAAAAGAGAATATATCCAGTGTATGTTGGTTGTCTCCCCGAATTGTTATTTGACTTTGTATGAATGTAGATTGTGAGCCCCAATGGGGACAGTGATGATAATGTCTGTAAAGCACTTGGGAATATGATGGCGGTGTATAAGCAAGTAAAATAAAATAATAAATTACAACAAAAAATGCACCATGTAGATATGTTCATTTTATGTGGAGCAGTAATAATCAGATTAAGGCCACGGCCCCACTATCAGTATTTGGTCAGTATTCGATCAGTATTTTTTCCCAGGAGTAGGAGCCAAAACCAGGAGTAGGTGATAAATGCAGAATTGGTGACTTGTTTCTATTATACCTTTTCTCTGATTTTTCCTCACCTGGTTTTGGCTTCCACTCTTGAGAAAAAATATTGAACGAATATTGTCCAAATACTGATAGTGGGGCCATGGCCTAATACAGATCCTGCAGTTCTCATACTCCAGAACCGCAGCTTCAGAACCGGGTAGAAGGTGCTAGTGCAGTGGGGTGTGCGAACCAATAAGAATGAATTCAAGAAATTAACTACACATTCCCTTATTCATTTGCACGGTGATAATCATATATTGTGATGCATAACTGTCACGGGTGTGTCAGGTGTGACAGTTGCTCTGTACCCGGCTGTAGAAGGTCACTGCGCTTGGCATTGCAGATGCCTTCTTGATCCTCTCATCTCTGTGGTGTAATTACATCCTTCTTCCTTTAGGACCCAGCAGCGACCTCCACCTTCTGCTGTTGATTGACACACCCTTGCTTGGTAGCTAAAAACTCTCAGTTTCTCCAGAGAGTCGCCAGTGATAGTTCTATGTACCTCTGTACAGGCTTGGAGCACTAGCAGTTGGCTAGTTTCTTCTTTGGTGCCCTTGGAGGATAGTTGGTGTTATCTCTCTGGTGTCTGATCAAGCTAAGTGTATCCCCTTTGTTGTTTTACCTTGTTGTCGTTAGTTTGTAGGAGAGCCTGACCAGTGCTCACCCCATCCCTTCCCTATCTAGGGCCTAGCTCTAGGGACATTTAGGGATTAGGTTCCTCCTCGGCGATAGGTGTGAAACCTGTATAGGAACTATAGGACAGGCAGGGTGATATTAGATCTTTATAGGGGTCTCCACTCCCTGGTGTTTGAGCTTCCTACCCCTCTTCCCTTCGTGTTGCACTTAGTCTTTCCCACACCTTGCGTGACAATAACACAGAAGACAGTATCTTCCCTCCCTCCTTTTTTACCTAGCTTTCCACATTTCTATGGTCAATATCAGAAACTATACATATTCTTCTGGTTGATTCATTGCAACTATGGATAGACTCCATCCATGGTTATGCACTAAGTGGATAGTAATTATGCATTCCTCATATGATTGTCTTTGCATAACATTAATGGCTATACCTATTTGATTGGGATTATGTAACCATATATTCTTGTATAAGTTGTAGCTTATTTCTCTCATGTATTAAATGTTGGCATTTTGACATTATTATACGTTGTTCTATATATATCTATGATTGCTTTTTTCCTTATATACTATTTCATTTATATTTTCAGATACCTTGAAAAAGGCCATTGCTGGCCGAAACGTTGAGATTTATGTATCTGTCTTTCTTTTCTTGGGTTTGAAATTCATGTCTAAATAAAAATACTTATTCAGCATTTCTGATTGAGTGCCGGAGTTTTCTACCATTTTTGAAACAACACAGAAGAGATGGCAATAATTTATAGGTATATTCTGTCCACAGCAATAGTTCATGACATTTTCTGTATTGTCACAAGTGTCTGCAGAGACTTCTATCTGGGCATACGTCCTATAATAATGTAAACTGACCAAAGATTGAGTATTATATAGTAATTAAAAAACTAATTTTATGTTTGCTATCAGTATTTTGTTTATTTTATTTTACAATCCACCTTAGTTAAAAAAAAATACATGTATGGCAGAGCAAATGCATGTAATATAATATATGCAATAATAGTGATTTTCCATGGAAAATATAAGTGGTATTGTGATATAAAAATCTTCTCATATCATGGCTAAATTACTACATCTACTGTATGATATGTTATACTACAATTGCATTTTTTTCACAAAGCACAGTAAATGCTAACTTTTTTTTAATTACTATATAAACTAAGCAGAGCATGTTTCATTATTGTTCTTTTTCTGTCTTTTCTCATCTTTAGCTGGTTTCTCAGAGTTCAAGTGTCCTGGACTCCTCCACAACAGAGCTTGCAATAACGAAGCAGTGTAAGGCCCCCTTCACACTACCGTATTTTATATCCGTATGCCGTCCTTTTTTTAAGGACCGCAAATACGGACACACGCACACCAATTGTATTCAATGGTGGTGCACACATGACAGGTTTTTCACACGGACCATGTGTCCGTGTGAAAAACCCACAGACATTTCCTTTTTTTCCTGGCACCACAAACGGAATGTGTGCTGCACAGGTGCACACTGATGACACATGAAATACATCCGTGTGTCATCACTGTGACATGTACTGGCGCCTGGGAAAAAGCAGTACGGTTATCGCTGTTTCCATGCACCGGGTGCTGAATCAAACTCATCATTGTCGCCTGGTCTTCCTGCGATCAGCAAGACCAGGCAACGCTGATGAGACGTGTAGTCAGCACACGCCGCCTGGGAATATAGCGCTAACTACAAGTCTCATCATTGTTGCCTTGTCTCCCTGCGATCAGCGCGACCAGACGACGCCAATGAGACTTGTAGTAAGCACAAAACTTCTAGCGCGTATTAAATAAATAAATAAAATCGGCGTGGGGTCCCACTTAATTTTTCTAATCAGCTGAGGGAAAGCTGATAGCTGGGGGCTGGGACTGGTTTTAATATTCTGGGAAGGGTCCAATAGCCAAAAAGGTTCCCAGTCTATTAATTACAGCTTACAGCTGTTTGCTTAGCCTTTACTGATTAGTAAAGGAATAATCCCCCCTAAAAATGACATGGGGTCCCTCCTATTATTACTAACCAGCAGAGGCTAAATAGACAGCTGCGGGCTTATATTAAAAGGCTGGGAAGGGGCCATGGATATTGGCCCCCTCCCAAACTAAGAGCATCAGCCCTCAGCTGCCCCAGAAATGGTGCATCCATTAGATGCGCCAAATCTGCCACTTAGCCTCGGTTCTTCCCACTTGGTGGCAAGTGGGGTAATAATTTTGGGGTTGATGTCAGCTGTTTTATGTCCGCTGACATCAAGCCATGGGGTTAGTAATGGAGAGTCGTCTATAAGACACCCCTATTACTAACCCCATAGTCAAAATTAATAAAGACACGCGCAGAGAAAATTCCTTTAATTTAAAAAAACACTCCCCCACAATAACTCTAAAAATAAAAAATCAAAGTAATTGTAAAGATGTGCGGTTGTGGATTTTAATAATCACCTAGGCAGGTTATCGATGCAATTCATTTTATTCCTTCCGACCACGGTGAACAGCAATTCCAGGTAAATGTCCAACAGGCAATTCTCTTAGTCCTAGAGTTTCCAACCTGGGATCAGTAGTTCCACTGCCCCATACCAGGTGATACCCACTGTCCCCCAACTTTTGGTGGGCCCACAGCTTTTTGTATCTCCCGCCGGTATATTGGCAGTCACAGCATATGCTCCTTCGGATGAAGGATACCACGACCGCAGCCCGTGATACAACCCAGCTCTCAGTCCGACTAGCAATAAATCTTCCCTTTCTCCTGCACAGGGTTCAGCCCCCTGAATCAGCAGAAGAGCTCACCCCTCCCTCCCCCAGCTAATTGTGCCTTAGTGGAGATATTTTCTCAGGTGGAACCCATCCCCTGAGTTTGCATGTGAGACTACCTGTGGTGACGGAGAGAACAATGGTCCAAGGTCTCGGAGATATGGTCACTGAATGGAATAGATACCTTAAGGCCCTGTCACACATAACGAGATCGCTAGCGAGATCGCTAGCGAGATCGTTATGTGTGACGGGGCCTTTAGGTTGAATTGATGAGCAAACAAATCACTAACAAAACACAGCAAGCAAATTTCTAACAAAACACAAAATTAAGATTGACGAAAAGGGATGCTCAGTGCCGGAAAAGTATTTAGAAAGTGGCCAGATCCTCACAGTAATCCTCACCTGTCCACTGATAATCCATAATGCTGATATCCCACGACGATCCGGATTGTTTTATGAGCGCTCACATCAGCAATGGGACCGCTAACTACTCCAGCCGGACCACACTGAGCTGAACGTCGTGAGAACCACTGCGTTAACCACTGGAGCGTTAACAGCCAAACTAGATTGAATAACGCTACCAGACCAAGCAAATATAAGGGATAACATAAAAAACCTAGAAAAACAAATGGCAACACGGTTATGTAACTGGTGGTATTATTGCACAATTTTACAAATGTATCTGGATAAAACTATGATACCACATGGACTGCAGGTTAAATAAACATATTTTGATGATGATTTTTTAATACAATGGGACGCTACACTTTCAAATTGTTCAAATAAATTAATGCAACTTATTGTAAAAGATGAACAGAAAAAAATAATACTGTGGAATCAACCATAAAAGAAATAGAAAATATGATAGCTGATCAAATTAACTCTGATTTTTATATTACCAAAAATAAGGATTAATGAAATCTTAAATAAATTGGAAGATATAAGTACAGTACCTCTATAAAACAAGCCAAATTTAAAAGGGATTTACAAGATTATGAAAATAGCCAAATTTACAACTGCCATTTATACAGAAAAAAACCTAATAGTCCTAAATCTATATTGAAACAAGATAAAATCCGGAGATTTAAGCGTTACAGACCTGGACAACATGTGAATTTCACATCATCTGAATATGACACTTTGAATGTTAACAAAGACATTTCAGATCATGAGAGTGATAATATAGGAGCTTCATCCCCTACTATTACCCCTACTAAAAATAATAAAAAAATGGGATAAGTCATACTCAACATAGATTATAAAAAAGAAAAACACACGAAAGTCAGGAAGAAAACATCACAAAACAAACTCACAAATATCCCACCAGATACCGTAACTAAACCGACATGATTTTACAGTTGTAAATTGATCAGCTATGAATATTAGTCAAAAACAAAATGACTTCCTAAAGGATATAATTTTGTACATAGTCAACAATTTGATCTTTTTTCAGCATTATTGGATGTCAATAACTTCATGAGACGACTAACAATTAAAAAACATTTTTAAATTATGAACTACCATCTGTTCAATGCACTACTAAAACTGTGCCTAATAATGAATTCATCATCAACTTGATCTATATGGAACAACACTCATTAATGAATTTGCAATCCTTATCGGAGTCCGATTTAAAACAGCAAACATTAATTGATAATATTTCCAAATAAAGTACCTATCTCTGATTCCTATCCTATACAATCCCACAGTTCAGTCATGGATGATTTTCAAAATATAGTGGAGGATGAACTAAAACTTCTGTACAGGAACTGCAGTTGCTCTAAATCTAACCTTACAAAACATGAATATCAAGCTTTGAAGTCATTCCAATCAAATGACAGTATTATTGTAAAAAATTCTGATAAAGGGGGTTCGATTGTAATCATGGATAGAGGCCTCTATGAAAGGGAAATTTTAAAAACGTCTGAAGATCCACAAATATACCGGAATCTTACCTATGATCCTAATGACCATATACAAGAATTTCTCACAAAATGTCTAAAAGAAGGAGAACATCTTCGATGTATTAATCCTAAACAAGCTGAATTTTTAAATCCTCTTTCTCCAAAATTCCTTTATTCTATGTTCTATCCAAAACACACAAAGAGAAATTTCCGCCACCTTTTAGACCCATTGTATCTAGCATTGGATCCCTTTTAGAAAATCTGTGTTGATGGGTTGATGAACAACTATAACTATTAGTTGAACATTCTCCTAGTTATATTCGGGATAGCAAGCATGTCCTCAATATTACGAACCATATACAATGATCAGAAAAGTATACATGGATAACTTGTGATATCAATGCATTGTATGCATCCATACTACATGATTTAGCTTTATTGGCTTTGACCGAACAAATGTCTAGATTCTCCAATTATTCTAAGAGGTTACAAGAAAAAATTGTAAATATAATTAAATTTTTGCTAACTAATAATTACTTTTCCTTTTTAGGTAAATTTTTTCTACAGTGCCAAAGTTGTTCAACGGAAGCTAAATTTTCACCTTCATTTGCCAATATCTGGTGGGAAGTAAAATACATTTATAGTAATTCTAACCCTTTTCTGACTTTTTTTTTTAGTATGGACGCTTCATAGACGATTTCCTAATAATTTGGCACAGCTGTGAGGTGTCCATACTGAATTTTATTGGATACATTAATAATAATCTGGACAACGTAGCCTTCTCCCACCATTTCCATCGTTCTTTTATTTCTTTTCCTGATATGTCTTTATTTGGAGATGTTTGCAATAAAAATGTCAACTGAGATTTTTTAGAAAACCAACAGCTGGTAACTCTTTGCTCTATGCTACCAGCTGCCATCCTAAACATGTTATTCAAAATCTACAAGTGGGAGAGTATGTGAGATCTAAAAGAAATTGTACTAGGGAGGATAATTATGGACGTGAATGTTCTATAATAGATATTCGTTTTCAGAAAAGGAGCTATTCCGCCCAAACACTAATTCAAGCAAAAAGAATTGCTACTTCAAAAACAAGGGAACAATATCTCACCCAACAAAAAAATTCCAAGGCGTTTATGGAAAATCATTCTACAATATCTTATACCCTATATAGCAACAGTTATTATCAAACTATTAACATCATTAACCCTTTAGTGACAATGGCAATTTTAACCTTAATGACCAAGCCCCATTTTTCAAATCTGACCTGTGTCACTTTATGTGGTAATAACTCTGGAACACTTCTATTTATCACAATGATTCTGAAACTGTTTTTTAGTGAAACATTGTACTTTATGTTAGAGGTAAATGTAGGTCGATACGTTTTTTGTTTTTTTGTGAAAGTATCTGAAATTTAAATGAAAATAAAAAAAAGAGATTATCAAACATTGAATGTTTATATCAATAAACCAGATAGTCATACTACTCAAAATTGTTAATAAATAACATTTCCTATATGTCTACTTTATGTCAGCATCATTTTTCAAACATCTTTTTATTTCATTACAATGTATTAAGAAAATTTACAAATCCAATTTTTTACGGACCTATTCAGTTTTAAAGGGACTTTGCTGGGCCTATATATCATAAAAACCCCAGAAGTGATACCATTTTAAAAACTGCACTCCTAAAATTATTCTAAATTGCTGTAAGGAAATGTGTTAACCCTTCAAGTGCTTCACAGGAATTAATGCAAACTGGATTCGAAAAGTGAAATAGGAGAAAACGGACCCTTAAATGTATTACGCAATTTGTCCTCAACGTAGCAATATTCCATATCAGGTCAAAAACTGCTGCTTGGGTGCGTGACAGGGTTCAGAAGAGAAGAAGCGCTATCTGGTATTTGCAGCATAAATTTGGCTGGAGTCAGAGGTGTAGCTAGGGCTTTGGTTCAGGGGGGGCGAAACTTCTTAGTGGGCCCCTACCAGATAACCCTGCTTACAACTATGGTGGCGCACCCAGATAGTGGATATAGGAGAACCTCAGCAGATGACCGCGCTGTTACGAAAAATAATCTCTATACAAAGACCAGCACTGATACTACCGCCATATGGTGACCATATAGTGGTAGATACCAGTCCTGCAGAACATGTAAGATGTCACAGCACAGTTATATATAGTGACTTACAACTGACATTCTTTCTGATTAAATTTTTCATTTTTCCCATCTTTTCCATCTGGCCCAGACCGACACGACAACTTCTCCATCCAGGACTCATCTGCAGAGATCACAACACAGACACATTTGACTCCTTACATTTCAGGCACCGTCCCCATCTATTCTCAGCCTGCACAAACTCCTCATCCTGCTGATACCCCAATACTGAGCCGCTGCTGCCGTGCCCCTATTACTGCACCTGCTGTGTGCTCTCTAGATGGTAAAATAAACCTCTAGAATATGGTAATGCCCTGTGCACTGGCCCTAGAAAACAGTGCCCACATTTTGCCCCCTAGAAAGTAATAATGCCCTTTGTGTGCCCATTTGACAGTCACAATAACCTGAGTTCCCCTATAACGATAAGTGCCCACTTAACATTTAGTAATGTCCTGAGTCCCCCCCAATGTACAGCTCCCTTCTACAGAGTTTGATGCTCTCTTCTACACAGTATAAAGCCCCCTCACTGTATAGTACCCCCTACACAGTATACTGACCCCTTAGTAGCCTCCAAACTGATGTCTCCAACACTGTATGATGGCCCCCACATTATCTCCCACACTGTATGACCTCAACTGTAATCCCCACACTGTATAACTAGCCTACATATAGTATAATGCATGCCCATAGGCCTCCATATAGTATAATCCACTCTTCATAGTCATCTATATAGTATAATGCACCCCCCGTAGTCTTCAGTATAGTATAATGCACTCTCCATAGTACTCAATATAGTATAATGCACTCCCCATAGTCCTCCATGCAGTGTAATGCCCTCCCAATAGTCCTCCATATAGTATAATGCACTCCTCCATATAGTATAATGTACCTCCATAGAGTATAATGCACCCCCATAGGCAGACTATAGTATAATGCACCCCCAAAGGCCTCTGTAGTATAATGCACCCCCATAGGCAGATTATAGTATAATGCACTCTATAGGCAGTCTATACTATAATGCACTCCATAGGCAGACTATAGTATAATGCACCCCATAGGTAGACTATAGTATAATGAACCCCCATAGGCAGACTATAGTATAATGCACCCCATAGGCAGTCTATAGTATAATGCACCTCATAGGCAGTCTATAGTATAATGCACCCCATAGGCAGTCTATAGTATAATGCACCCCATAGGCAGTCTATAGCATAATGCACCCCATAGTCAGACTGTAGTATAATGAACTCCCATAGTCAGACTGTAGTATAATGCACTCCCATAGGCAGACTATATTATAATGCACCCCATAGGCAGACTATAGCATAATGCACCCCATAGGCAGACTATAGTATAATGCACCCCATAGGCAGACTATAGTATAATGCACCCCATAGGCAGTCCATAGTATAATGCACCCCCCATAGGCAGTCTATAGTATAATGTACCCCATAGGCAGACTAGTATAATGCACCCCATAGGCAGTCTATAGTATAATGCACCCCATAGGCAGACTATAGTATAATGCACCCCATTGGCAGACTATAGTATAATGCACCCCATAGGCAGTCTATAGTATAATGTACCTCATAGGCAGACTATAGTATAATGCACCCCTTAGGCAGACTATAGAATAATGCACCCCATATGCAGTCTATAGTATAATGCACCTCATAGGTAGTCTATAGTATAACGCACCTCATAGGAAGGCTATAGTATAATGCATCCCATAGGCAGTCTATAGTATAATGCACCTCATAGGCAGACTATAATATAATGCACCCCATAGGCAGACTATAGAATAATGCACTCCATAGGCCGTCTATAATATAATGCACCCCATAGGCAGACTATAGTATAATGCACCCCATAGGCAGTCTATAGGATAATGCACCTCATAGACCGGCTATAGTATAATGCACCCCATAGGCAGACTAGTATAATTGACCCCATAGGCAGTCTATAGTATAATGCACATCATAGGCAGTCTATAGTATAATGCACCCCATAGGCAGACTATAGTATAATGCACCCCATAGGCGGACTATAGTATAGTGCACCCCATTGGCAGTCTATAGTATAATGCACCCCATAGGCAGGCTATAGTATAATGCACCCCATAGGCAGTCTATAGTATAATGCACCTCATAGGCAGACTATAGTATAATGCACCCCATAGGTCGACTATGGAATAATGCACCCCATAGGCAGTCTATAGTATAATGCACCCCATAGGCAGTCTATAGTATAATGCACCTCATAGGCAGGCTATAGTATAATGCACCCCATAGGCAGTCTATAGTATAATGCACCTCATAGGCCGACTATAGAATAATGCACCCCATAGGCAGACTATAGAATAATGCACCCCATAGGCCGTCTATAATATAATGCACCCCATAGGCAGACTATAGTATAATGCACCCCATAGGCAGACTATAGTATAATGCACCCCATAGGCAGTCTATAGTATAATGCACCTCATAGGCAGACTATAGTATAATGCACCCCATAGGTCGACTATGGAATAATGCACCCCATAGGCAGTCTATAGTATAATGCACCCCATAGGCAGTCTATAGTATAATGCACCTCATAGGCAGGCTATAGTATAATGCACCCCATAGGCAGTCTATAGTATAATGCACCTCATAGGCCAACTATAGAATAATGCACCCCATAGGCAGACTATAGAATAATGCACCCCATAGGCCGTCTATAATATAATGCACCCCATAGGCAGACTATAGTATAATGCACCCCATAGGCAGACTATAGCATAATGCACCCCATAGGCAGTCTATAGTATAATGCACCTCATAGGCAGACTATAGTATAATGCACCCCATAGGTCGACTATGGAATAATACACCCCATAGGCAGTCTATAGTATAATGCACCCCATAGGCAGTCTATAGTATAATGCACCTCATAGGCAGGCTATAGTATAATGCACCCCATAGGCAGTCTATAGTATAATGCACCTCATAGGCCGACTATAGAATAATGCACCCCATAGGCAGACTATAGAATAATGCACCCCATAGGCCGTCTATAATATAATGCACCCCATAGGCAGACTATAGTATAATGCACCCCATAGGCAGACTATAGTATAATGCACCCCATAGGCAGTCTATAGTATAATGCAACTCACAGACAGGCTATAGTATAATGCACCCCATAGGCAGACTAGTATAATTGACCCCATAGGCAGTCAATAGTATAATGCACATCATAGGCAGACTATAGTATAATGCACCTCATAGGCAGTCTATAGTATAATGCACCCCATAGGCAGATTATAGTATAATGCACCCCATAGGCAGTCTATAGTATAATGCACCCCATAGGCAGGCTATAGTATAATGCACCCCATAGGCAAACTAGTATAATGCACCTCATTGGCAGTCTATAGTATAATGCACCCCATAGGCAGACTATAGTATAATGCACCCCATAGGCAGTCTGTAGTATAATGCACCCCGTAGGCAGTCTATAGTATAATGCACATCATAGGCAGACTATAGTATAATGCACCTCATAGGCAGTCTATAATATAATGCACCCCATAGGCAGACTATAGTATAATGCACCCCATAGGAAAAAAATAAATAGACACCATACTCACCTCTCCTCCTCGTTCCCCCGCTCCTCTGAGCACCCACACATTGCAGAACAGCTGGCCGCGCTCCAAATGATGATGCCAGTGACGTCAGACGCAGAGGGGGGACTGATGGGAGAGGGAGCGTCACGCTCCTTCTCTCATCACTGAACTTGCGGTGATGTGCGGGGGGACCGATGCTGGCACCTCCTGGCCCAAGGCCCGACAGTGGCCTCCGGGCAGGGCAGGGACATCGAGTCTCCCTGTTCTGCCCCGGAGTGTAACTGTACAGTTACAATTACACTAGCGTAGCTCCTTGTAGGCCTATAAGAGCGCCGGCCCCAATCCACCGCCCCCTCTGCCCCCCCAGTAGCTACGCTACTGGCTGGAATAGATTGTGGACACCATATATCATTTGCAGAGCCCCTGAGGTACCAAAACAGCAGAAACTCCCACAAATGACCCCATTTTGGAAACTAGACCCCTTGATGAATTCATATAGGGGTGTGTTGAGCATTTTGAACCCACAGGAGCTTACAGAACTTTATAACATTTGGGTGTGATAATGAAAAATTATTTTTTTTCCAGTAAAATGTTATTTAAACCCCAAGTTTATAATTTTCATAACAGCTAATAGGAGAAAATTAACCCAATAATTTCTACTAAATGTGGCAATATCCCATATGTGGTCAAAAACAGTTGTTTTGGCTCGGAAGGGAAGATGCAACATTTGGTATTTGGAGTGTAAATTTGACTGAATTCTTTTGCAAACACCATGTCTCATTTGCAATAGACCCTGAGGTACCAATACAGCAGAAACTCACACAAATGAGCCCATTTTTGAAACGAGACCCATTAAGGAATTTATCTAGGGGTGTGTTGAGCAAATTTTCACAATGGATAATAGGAGAAAATGGACCCCATAATTTGTTACATAATTTCTCATGAACAATATCCCATATGTGTTCAAAAACTGCTGTTTGGGCATGTGGCAGGACTCGGAAAGTAAAGAGCACTATTTAATTTTTGGGCCTAAATTTGTCTGGAATAGATTATGAATGACATGTTGCAATTTTTGGCTAAAATTTCACTTTAGCCTCAAAGTTTTAATTCATACAAGGACTAATAAGAGAAAATGGACAGGGCAATTTGCTATGCAATTTTTACCAAACGTGGCAGTATTCCATATGTGGTTGTAAACTACTGTTTGAGCACATGGCTGGGATCTGATGGGAACTAGCACTACTTGGCTTTTAGGACGCAGTTTCCATTTGAGTAGATTGTGCGCTTCATTAGCTGAGCCCATGAGGTACAAGTGAACCTTTAGCTGCTTAAGGAATTTATCTAGGGGTGTAGTTAGTATTTTGATCCCACAGGTGCCTCGCAGAATTTTATAACATTGAGATGTGGAAATATAACATTTTCATGGTAAAAATGTAGTTTTTTTATTAGCTGCAGTTATACAAGGGTTAATAGGTGAAACTGGACCCCACAATTTATTGCGCAATTTCTCCCAAACACGGTGATGCCTATTATAGTAACATAGTTTTTATGCTTTTAAGGTTGAAGGAAGACTAAGTCAATCTAGTTCAACCCATAGCCTAACATGTTGATCCAGAGGAAGGCAAAAAAAAACATGTGGCAAACACTAAGCTCCACATTGGGGAAAAAAATTCCTTCCCGACTCCATACGACAATCAGACTAGTTTGCTGGATCAACGCCCTATTAAGGAATCTAGTATTTATAACCTGTAATATTATACTTCTTAAATTTTAACAGTGAATCACTCATTACAACATCATGCGGCAGAGAGTTCCATAGTCTCACTGCTCTTACAGTAAAGAACCGCGTCTGTGATTATGATTAAACCTTCTTTCCTCCAGACGTAGAAGATGCCCCCTTGTCCCCGTCTCAGGCCTCAGAGTAAAAAGATCAGTAGAAAGGTCTTTGTACTGTCCCCTCATATATCCCATACACAGGGTGGTCCAAAAGTAGGTGGACAGAAAGTGTAATAAGGTTATGAAGGGGGAGATTTATCAAACACTAAATTGCAGCCGCCTGTCTGGATCATCCTCCAATAAACCATGAATTAGATGTGGACGATAAGCTTTCCACCCAATAGATTTCAGGATTCGCATGATAGAAGCCCGTGAAATTCCCAATTCCAAGGAGGCTCTTCTGGTGGACTTTTTTGGACTCTGAACAAATGTTGCAGCAACAAGTTGTTTATTATCTTCTGTACAGACTGTTTTGAGTCAACCAGTTTTTGGAGCATTAAGGATTGAGCCAGTGGCATTGAATTTGTCACGAATGCGGTAAATGGTTTGTCTCTTTGGGGATTGAGTGCCAAATGTTTCAACCCAATTTGCTCTAACGGTTTCAGCATTTTTAGATTTCCAATACTCTGTTAAAATCCACTTTCTTTGATCTGTATTTAAATTATTTGCCATTATGTGTTATCTGAATTATCTGAAAAGAAAACAAATTTGGGGGAGATCTATCTGTGAAAACTAGATCTGTGAAACTGCTTCAGTTGCCCTTAGCAACCAATCAGATTCCACTTTTCATTTTCCAAAGAGTCTGTGAGGAATGAAAAGTGGAATCTGATTGGTTGCTAAGGGCAACTGAGCCAGTTTCACTTTACACGATGTTTGATAAATCTCCCCCTTCATAATCTTATTACACTTTCTGTCCATCTACTTTTGGACCACCCTGTATGTTGATAGAAACTACTGTTTGGACACACATCAAGGCTCAGAAGGAAAGAGCGCTATTTGGCTTTTAAAGCACAGATTTTGCTAGGATAGTTTGCCACAAACCACAGAATTTACCTCATTGTAGAAATTGTACCTCTCAATTAATTCAGCTACGGCTGCAGTGACTAAATTCAGCTACGGCTGCAGTGACTATTTTGTAACTTCCACACCATGCTTTATTTTGGAGAATTGCAAATCTGCCAGTTTAGTGCCTATAAATAGTGCCCCCATAAAGTGTAGAGCCTCCATATATTGTTGTGCCCCCATACATTGTGCCCAGCTTCTGCTTCTGGAGACATGCACACTGTAAATTGTTAAATGCGCTCTCCCTGCTACAATAATGCCAAACATGTAGCCAATTACTGTGGTTTAGGCACAGTGGGGCTCAGAAGGAGGGGGGCATTTGGAGTTGGGAGCGCAGATTTCACTGGATTTTTTTTGAAGGGGTGGGAGCCATATTGCTTTTCCAGAGTCTTTGTTCTACCAGTAATGTGGGAACCCCCTAGCTGCCATATATAGCTGTCACCCACAGGATTTTCACCCGCTGAGGATGCTATACATTTTATCCTCAGCACCGTGAAAAATGGCGCTGAGGATTAAGGCCCCTTAATGACCGCTTGTGAAGACAAGGGGTCTTCTGTGGGCGTAATGATACTCAGACAACACAGGGTGAGGGTAAAACAGCGTGGAAATACTTTATTGAACCACAAAGTGGACAATAAACACACAGAACAGTCCCAGCAAATGCCCAAGATGGTACAACATTACACAGTCTCACCATTCCTTCTCCCCCGCCTGGAATCGAACAGCCGCGACTTTGGAGACTTCCAAGGTCAGGCGAGTTTGCTGGCCAATCAAGCAGAGTGATACTGTTGTTTTTAAACCAGCTATTGGTACTTTTGGCAATGTGGACAGGTGTCAACTCCTGCTGGAGAATGAAATTTCCATCTCCAAAAAGCTTGTCGGCAGAAGGGAGCATGAAGTGCTCTAAAATTCCCTGGTAGACGACTGCGCTGACTTTGGTCTTGATAAAGCACAGTGGACCTACACCAGCAGATGACATGGCTCCCCAAACCATCACTGATTGTGGAAACGTCACACTAGACCTCAAGCAGCTTGGATTGTGTGCCTCTCCACTCTTCAACCTTGATTTCCTAATGAAAATTGTAACTCTGGGACCTTGTGGAGTGTGTCAATGACAGCCTTCTGGACATCTGTCAAGTAAGCAGTCCTCCCCATGATTGTGGAGCCTACTGAAACAGACTAAGGGACCTTTTTAAATGCATAGGAAGCCTTTGCAGGTGTTTTTTGTTGATTATTCAAATTTACTGAGATAATGACATTTGTGTTTTCATTGGCTGTAAGCCATAATCATCAACATTAACATAAACACTTGAAATAGATCACTCTGTTTGTAATGACTCTATATAATATAGAAGTTTCACTTTTTGTATTGAAGATCTGAAATAAATTAACTTTTTGATGATATTCTAATTTAGTGAGATGCACCTGTATATATAGTATGATGCCCTAAACAAAATTACCCACAGTCTATCAGGTGCATCTCAACATTTTCTACATGATATCGCCACCCAAACGAGGTGGAGACAGACTGCGTACTAGTCATATCTTATATAGACATATTGAATCAAGATTTTCTGTATTATGTATATTTTATATTGCATAATAACTTTTTATTTTTCTAATAAATTATCATATGAACACGATTTCCTCCTCCTAAAATATAAAATGGATTCCTCATTTAATCTTTTTTTTTACTATAATCTAATATAGCATTGCTTTTAGTTAAACCTTTCCTTTGAACGTGCTGTCAGATACACACTATTTTTGCATGTCTCTGTTTGCTGCTGACACAACCTTCATCCATGTGCCGCTCGAAGGATATGTCCACTACATGAATTGATATCTACAGTAAGCTGGATGTTTTCCTTTTGTTTATTTGCCCCCATCCTGCGGTATATCACTCATTTCATCCCTCTATATACAACTCCATCATCCAGTATATCGCTCCTCTCAATCCCTTATACACAGCCCCATCCTGCAGTATACTGCATTACTCATTTCACTCCCTCTACATACAACTCCATCCGATAGTACAGTGTTCCCCAACTACAGCCCTCAAGAGCCACCAACAGGTCATGTTTTCAGGATCTACTTAGTATTGCCTAATTGATAATTGCATCACCTGGACAGGCAAGAATTCCATCACCTGTGCAATACTAAAGAAATCCTAAAAACATGACCAGTTGGTGACTCTTGAGGACCAGAGTTGGGGAACACTGCTCTAGTACATCACTCATCTCAACCCCCTATATACAGCCCCATCCTGCAATATATCACTCCTCTCAGGCCCTATATGCAGTCCCATTATGGAGTATATCACTCCTTTTACACCCTCTATATACAGCGCCATCTTTCAGTACATATCTTTCTTTATTTACAGGCACACACACACTGCTTACTGGTATGAGGTCTGCACTGTATCAAAGGAGGCTCCGTCCATTCCCATGAAATGATTCCTCAAAGGAGCAGCTCAGTTCCAGACACACCCCAGAGGACAGCTGGCAGGAATGCAGCTGAGACTGCACTGTGCATGATTGATCAAGAGCACTGGAACTACTGCAGGATGCAACTGAAGGGCAAATAGAGTCTGGAGGGGAATCCTTTGGTGGGTCAAGTTAGTAAAACGGGTCCATTTTAAACTGAATTATATTGGCTCAAATGAATAAATATGCATATAAATAAAAATATATAAATATATTAAAAGGCTACTGTGCTTTTGTTAACACAGCATAAACTGACCTGTGGTGCTTTTTTGAAACCTCTTCCAGTAAATATCGTTTTGTTTGCGGATTTTCCCCATATGCTTCACTACAGGGAAGGGAAGGAAAGAGGAGAAGCTAGGGAAATGGGGGAGGTGGGATACAATTTTATTTGCATTAGTCTAAAAAGTACATGTACTGTATAAAAATGAGGATAATTAAAAATAAATATATTAGAAATGAGATTAAAAATAAAATCGTATTTATCTTAACCCCTTCAACCCCAGCCTGTTTTCACCTTCCTAACCAGGCCAATTTTTTTCAATTCTGACCAGTGTCACTTTATGTGGTAATGACTCTGGAACGCTTCAACATATCCCAGTGATTCTGGGACTGTTGTTTTGTGACATATTGTACTTGATGATAGTGGTAAAATTTGTTCAATATGACTTGCGTTTACTTGTGAAAATATCGGAGATTTGGGGAAAATGTTGAAATTTTAGCATTTTTCAAACTCTTAATTTTTATGCCCTTAAACTAGAGAGTTCTGTCACACAAAATAGTTAATAAATAATATTTCCCAAATGTCTACTTTTCATCAGCACAATTTTTGAAACATTTTTTTATTTTTAGGAAGGTAGAAGGGTTAAAAGTTGATCATCAATTTCTAATTTTTCCACCAAAATTTATAAAACCATTTTTTTAGGGACCACATCACGTTTGAAGTTACCTTTAGGGGCCAAAAATATCCCAAAGTGACACCATTCTAAAATCTGCACCCCTCAAATTGCTCAAAACCACATCCAAGAAGTTTATTAACACTTTAGGTGCTTCATAGGAATTAAAGTAGTGTGGAAGGAAAAAAATGAACATTTTAATTTTTCCCACAAAAATGTTCATTTAGCCCCAAATTTAGCATTTTTACAAGGGTAACTGAAGAAAATGAACCATACAATTTGTTGGTCAAGTTCTCCTGAGTACGTTGATTCACCATATGTGGTGGAAAACTACTGTTTGGCACATGGCAGGGCTCGAAAGGGAAGGAGCACCATTTGAATTTTGGAGCACAAAATTGTCTGGGATAGCTTCATGTCGTGTTTGAAAAGCCGCTTATGTGACTAAACAGCGGAAACCCCCCAACAAACGACCCCATTTTGGAAACTAGACACCTCAAGGCATTTATCTAGATGTGCGGTGAGCACCTTGAACCCCCAGGTGCTTCACAAAATTTTATAACGTTGAGCTGAGAAAATAAAAAATCACATTTTTCCCACGAAAATGTTGTTTTAGTCCCAAATATTGCATTTTCACAAGGATAACAGAAAAAAGTGCACCATACAATTTGTTGTGCAATTTCTCCTGATTACGCCAATAACCCATACGTGGGGGGAAAACTACTGTTTGCGTGCATGGCAGGGCTCAGAAAGGAAGGAATGCCTTTTGACTTTAGGAATGCAAAACTGATTGGAATCATTAGCTGACGTTTGGAGAGCCCCTGATGTGCTTAAACAGTGGAAACTGCCCACCAATGACACCATTTTGGAAACTAGACCCCTCAAGGAATTTATCTAGGTGTGTCGTCAGCACTTTGAATTTCCAGTTGCATCACAGATTTTTACAACGTTGAGACGAGAAAATAAAAAAACATATTTTTCCCACAAAAATGTTGTTATAGCCCCACATTTTTTATTTTCACAAGAGTAACAGTAGCAAAATGGACCATACAATTTGCTGTGCAATTTCTCCAGAGTACACCGATACTCCATATGTGGTCAAAAACTACTTTGGAGGCATAGTGGAAAGTTCAGAAGGGAAGAAGCGCCCTATTGGAGTTCAGATTTTGCTGGAATGATTTGAGGGTGCCATGTCACATTGGCAGAGCCCCTGAGGTGCCAGAACAGCAGAAACCCCCATAAGTGATGTCATTTGGCAAATTACATTCCCCAATGAATTAATCTAGGGGTGTAGTGAGCATGTTGACACTACATGTGCCTCACATAATTTTATACCATTGGGAGGTGAAGAAAGAATAATTACATTTTTACCACTAAAATGTTGTTTTATCCCCAAATTTTACATTTTTATAAGGGCTAGTAGGGAAAAATAGACCTGACAGTTTGTTGTGCAATTTCTCCTGAGTGTGTCAATACCCTACATGTAATAGGGAACTACTTTTCAGGCACAGTGAAAAGCTCAGAAGGTAAGAAGTGCCATATTATAGTGCAGATTTTACTGTTATGGTTTACGAGTGCCATGACCCACTCGGAGAGCTCCTGAGATGCCAGAACAGCAGAACCCCCCCATAATTTACCCTTTTTACGAACTATACCTTTCAACAAATTCATCTAAGGCTGATCATATTGACACTATGGGTTTGTCACAGAATTTCTATACCATTGGGCAGTGAAGAAAAAATAATTACATTTTTACCACAAAAATTTTGTTTTAGCCCTAGATTTAACATTTTCACATGGGAAAACGGGAAAAAATGGCACCAAAATTTGTCACACAATTCCTGCTGAACATGGAAATACCCCATATGTGGCTGTACAGTACTGCTTAGCCACACAGCCAGATTCGAGAGGGATGGAGTGCTATTTGCCTCCTGGAGCTCAAATTTTCCTAGAATAGTTTTAAAATCTGCTATTGTAGTGACCATACATTGTAGAGCCCATACATTTTAGTGCCTGTACATTGTAGTGCATGTACATTGTGCCCAGCTCGTGTTTGTGGAGACATGCACTAGTAAATTAGGCAGGCTCATATTGCTACAGAAATGCCAAACATGTGGACGCTAAGTGTGGTTTAGGCACACTGTGGGGCTCAGAAGGGAGAGGGGTATTTGGATTTGGGAGCACAGAAATTGCTTAATTTCTTTGGGGGGGGGGGCGGGCAAGAAGCCATTGTGCCTTACCAGTGCCTTTGTGCTACCAATAACATGGAGGCCCCCTATATTTCCATTGACAGATGACAGACCTGAGTGGGGACTTTCTTTTTTTGTGGATTGATTTGAAGATTTTGTTGGGAACATTTTACATAACATTTTGGATCACATTTATCCTGCGCTCTACGCTGAGCACTTACATCAGGGTTTCCATTTAAATCTGCTAATGATATGATTCAGATAAAACTCCCGACGGATCCAATCACTATAATGATGCAGCCGAGTTACCATGGACTCCATCTGGCCTCTGTTCAGTGTTGTCCTTCTTTCTAGAACTGCACAAAACTGTGGATGACCGCGCTTTTATTTTTTTATTAAAAATAATGACACCTCTGGACCTTAGGCCAGGCAGAGTCCACAGTGTCCCCTTCTGCTTCTTTATAGGGAATACTCTGCTGCAGGTTCCATCTAAATCACATATTTCAGAGATTTACATGGAAACCCCTGTGTAAGCGTTCAGTGTAGAGCGCAGGATAAATGTGCGCCGAGCCTTACTGCGAACTTTGGGAGATAGAATAAACAAATGAACAGCTATTGAAGATTTATTTTTTTGCGTCCAGTATAAGTGATTGGACAACTTCATTCTTCAGGTTGGTGCGATTACAGCAATACCAGATTTATATAGTTTTTTCTGTTTGGCTGCTGTCGCACACTAAAAGACGCTTTTTTTTTTTTGCAAAAAAAGTTTATGCATTGCCATATTTTGAGAGCTGTAATTTTTCCATATTTCATCCAACAGAGTCATGTGATGGCTTGTTTTTTTTTGGGACGAGTTGATGTTTTTATTGGTAACATTTTTGGTCACATGACATTTTTTGATCCCTTTGTATTCCGATTTTTGGTAGGCAGAATGAACAAAATTGTATTTGAGTTTTTTATTTATGTCGTTCCCCATATGGTAAAATTGATAAGGTAGCTTTATTCTTCAGGTCAGTACGATTACAGCGATACCTCATTTATAGAACTTTTTTATGCTTTGTCGCTTTTACACAATAAAAAGAATTTCATTGAAAAAATAATTCTTTTTGCATTGCTGTATTCTGAGAGCTATAACTTTTTTATTTCTCAGTGGATGGAGCTTTATCATGGCTTGTTTTTTGCAGGACAAGATGACGTTTTCAGAGATACCATTTTTATTCGTCTCTTTGATCTCATTTTATTCCGCTTTTTGTGATGTGAAAAAGCATAGTTTTTTCCCTAGGTTTTTTTTTCAGTTTTTTTATGGTGCTAACTGAAGGGGTTAACTAGTGTGACAGTTCTATAGGTCAGGTCATTCTGTACGCAGCAATATCAAATATATGTACTTTTTTTTCAGAAAAATACATATTTATGGGTATAATTTTTTTTGTATTATTTTGTATTGTTATGTTTGATTGTTTTATTTATTTTATTTTTACTATTTTTTTTACTTAGTCCCCCTATGGGACCCACTTTAACATTTAGCAGTCTGATTGCTAATATAAAGCATTGCAATGCACTAGCATTGCTTGCAATGCTTTATACCTGTCAGTGCTGCACTGACAGAAGCCTCTTAGACCATGCTCTGAACATGGTCTAACAGGCTTTCCGTAGTCTGGTGACCCAGATGTCATCATGATGATGTTAGGTTACCATGGCAACAATTGAGCCCTCGTGATGACGTCACAGGGGTGCTGATTGGATGGGAGAGGGAGCCCCCTCCGTCTCCTAGCCCCCTAAATGTGGAGCAGCATTTAGGGGTTAAACAGCCGGGGGAGGTGCGGGCACCAATCCTGGCTATGAGAGCCGGGTGTCAGCTGTCATGTTAGCTGAACACCCGGTGGTGATCGCGTGGGCACAGCTCCGTCCAAGGTCGGGAACACCTTCTCAGACAGTACGTATGGATACGTCCAAGGTCGTGAAGGGGTTAAAAAGGTTTTTGCATAAAAGTGCAAGTGTAAGTGAATTAATATATAAAATTACTAGTAAGTATAACACATAATACTTAACTAAAGAAAATTTTTGGTATGTATGGTCATATATGTATACTAGCTATTGAGCCCGTTCTACGCCCGGGTGGCGAGCATTTTTATTGGTATATGGTCTCCCGTGCTGGTATGTGCTGCCCCCATCCTGGTATTTGGGCTGCCCCCATCCTGGTATTTGTGCTCCCCAATCCTGTTCCCCCATCCTGTTATGTGCTGCCCTCATCCCTATCCTGGTATGCATGGCACCCCTCACCTCCAATCCTGGTACGCATGGCACTCCTCACCATCAATCCTGGTATGCATGGCACACCTCACCCTCAATCCTGGTACACATGGCACCCCTTACTCTCAATCCTGGTACACATGGCACCCCTCACCCCCAATCCTGGTACGCATGGCATCCCTCACCCTCAATCCTGGTATGCATGGTACCCCTCATCCCTATCCTGGTATACATGGTACCCCTCATCCCTATCCTGGTATGCATGGCCCCTCATCCGAATCTTGGTATGCATGGCCCCCCCAGATCTCTATCCTGGTATGCATGGTACCCCTCATCCCCCAATCCTGGTATGCATGGTACCCCTCATCCCCCAATCCTGGTATGCATGGTACCCCTCACCCTTGGTATGCATGGTACCCCTCACCCCTCAATCCTGGTATGCATGGCACCCCTCTTCCCCCAAACCTGGTATGCATGGCACCCCACCATCCCCAATCCTGGTATGAATGGCACCCCCATCCCCAATCCTGGTATGCATGGCACCCCTCATTTCAAATCTGATATACATGGCACCCCTCATCCCAATCCTGGTATGCATGGCACCCCATCTCTCATCCCAAATTTGACATACATGGCACCCCTCATCCCAAGCCTGGTATGTATGGCACCCCTCATCCCTCAATCCTGGTATGCATGGCATTTTCATCCCCAATCCTGGTATGTATGGCCCCCTCATCCGTATCCTGGTATGCATGGCACGCCTCATCCCCCAATCCTGGTATACATGGTACCCAGGGCTGGCTCCAGGTTTTTCTGGGCCCCGGGCGAAAGAGTCTCAGTGGGCCCCTTTAACACATACCACGATTCATGATGCACAGATACCGCAGAGAAATATAGATATAGTACAATGCAAAGATTTCACTTCTTACATTACATGAGTGATATCTATTGTAAATTCTACAATAGCTCAGAAACCGGCGAATCGCTCCACACAGTATACTGGCCCCCATAAAATACTCCATACAGGAGACTGGCCCCCATAAAATGCTCCATACAGAATACTGGCCCCCATATAATGCTCCATACAGAATACTGGCCCCCATATAACGCTCTATACAGAATACTGGCCCTCATATAACGCTTCATACAGAATACTGGCCCCCATAAAACGATCCGTACAGGATACTGGCCCTCATATAATGCTCCATACAGGATACTGGTCCCCTTATAACGCTCCATACAGGATATTGGCCCCCATATAATGCTCCATGCAGGCTGTTCTCCCCACATAATGCCCTGTGCAGGATGTCCCTCCCCCCCCCCATATAATGCACCATGCAGGATGTCAGCCCCTCTCTTTAAAATGCCCCATGCAGGATGTCACCCCCCCCTCTTTATAATGCCCCATGCAGGATGTCACCCCCCCTCTTTATAATGCCCCATGCAGGATGTCACCCCCCTCTTTATAATGCCCCATGCAAGATGTCACCCTCTCCCTTTATAATGCCCCATGCAGGATATCACCCCCCTCTCTTTATAATGCCCCATGCAGGATGTCACCCCTCTCTTTATAATGCCCCATGCAGGATATCACCCCCCTCTCTTTATAATGCCTCAGCAGGATATCACCCCCTCTCTTTATAATGCCCCATGCAGGATGTCACCCCCTCTCTTTACAATGCCCCATGCAGGATATCACCCCCCTCTCTTTATAATGCCTCATGCAGGATATCACCCCTCTCTTTATAATGACCCATGCAGGATGTCACCCCCTCTTTTTATAATGCCCCATGCAGGATATCACCCCCTCTCTTTATAATGCCTCATGCAGGATATCACCCCCCTCTCTTTATAATGCCTCATGCAGAATATCACCCCCCTCACTTTATAATGCCTCATGCAGGATATCACCCCCCCTCTTTTAATAATGTCCCATGCAGGATATCACCCCCTCTCTTTATAATGCCCCATGCAGGATGTCACCCCCTCTCTTTATAATGCCCCATGCAGGATATCACCCCCTCTATTTATAATGCCTCATGCAAGATATCACCCCCCTCTCTTTATAATGCCCCATGCAGGATATCACCCCCTCTCTTTATAATGCCCCATGCAGGATGTCACCCCCTCTCTTTATAATGCCCCATGCAGGATATCACCCCCCTCTCTTTATAATGCCCCATGCAGGATGTCACCCCCTCTCTTTATAATGCCCCATGCAGGATGTCACCCCCTCTCTTTATAATGCCCCATGCAGGATGTCACCCCCTCTCTTTATAATGCCCCATGCAGGATATCACCCACCTCTCTTTATAATGCCCCATGCAGGATATCACCCCCTCTCTTTATAATGCCCCATGCAGGATATCACCCCTCTCTCTTTATAATGCCCCATGCAGGATGTCACCCCCTCTCTTTACATGCAGGATGTCACCCCCCCATATAATGCCCCATGCAGGATGTCACCCCCCCATATTATGCCCCATGCCTCCATACATTAAAAAAAAAAAAAAATACTCACCTCTCTCCTCACCTGCTGCCACTGCTCAGGTCCAGACTCCAGCGTCGCCGGCGTCGTCCTGCTCTGCGATGCCTGTGACTGCTCAGGGGAGTGCGCGGTGGAAAGACGTCACCGCACCCTCTGACCTGAGACGTCACAGGGAGCGCACATCAGGAAGACAGCGGATCTGCGGAGGCACGGGGAGAGGTAAGTATCCGGCTGCCGGGGCCCTGAGCAAGTGGGGGAGAAGGGCGGGCGCTGGCACCACTCTCCTTCGCCCATAGCCCGGCGGGGTGCCCGACTGCAAGTGGGCCCCCCCGCCTGCTCAGGGCCCCGGCACTTGCCCGGGTGCGCCGGGTGCTGATGCCGGCCCTGATGGTACCCCTCATCCCCCAATCCTGTATGCATGGTACCCCTCATCCCCCAATCCTGGTATGTATGGTACCCCTCATCCCCCAATCCTGGTATGCATGGTACCCCTCGTTCCCCAATCCTGGTATGTATGGTACCCCTCATTCCCCAATCCTGGTATGCATGGTACCCCTCATTCCCCAATCCTGGTATATATGGTACTCCTCATCCCCCAATCCTGGTAAGCGTGGTACCTCTTATCCCCCAATCCTGGTATGCGTGGTAACCTCACCCCCTATCCTGGAATGCATGGTCCCCTCACCCCCAATCCAGCTATGCATGGCACCCCTCATCCTCCAATCCTGGTATACGTGTCCCCCTCATCCCTCAATCCTGGTATGCATGGTCCCCTCACCTCCAATCTTGGTATGCATGGTCCCCTCATCCCCCAATCCTGGTATGCATGGTCCCCTCACCCACCAATCCTGGAATGTATGGTACCCCTCATCCCCCAATCCTGGTATGCATGGTCCCCTCATCCCCCAATCCTGGTATGTATGGTCCCCTCACCCCCAATCCTGGTATGCATGGTCCCCTCATCCCCCCTAATCCTGGCATGTGTGGCACCCCTCATCCCCCAATCCTGGTATGTGTGCCACCCCTCATCCCCCAATCCTGGTATGTGTGGCCCCATCACCCCCCAATCCTGGTATGTGTGGCCCCCTCATCCCTCAATCCTGGTATGTATGGTACCCCTCATCCCACAATCCTGGTATGTGTGGCCCCCTCATCCCCCAATCCTGGTATGTGTGGTCTCCCTCATCCCCCAATCCTGGTATGTATGGTACCCCTCATTCCTTTCACGCTGCACACATACAAAAAAAATAAATACTTATACTCACCTTTCTTCCCTGTGCTCCAGCGCTGCTGTGTCCTGTTCTGCCGGAGGCCGGGGGAGGAGTGTGGCACCGGAGCACCGCGCTGTCTGGCGCCATTTTGCTGAAGACACACTGTAAATGTGTCTTCAGTAAAATGGCTCTGGATAGCGCTATGCGCATGCGCCGGTTCTGACGTCTTCACTCCGCCCCCCGGTCTCCGGCCTGAAGAGAGGCGCTGCTGCAACGCTCCTCCCGGTCAGGTAAGTATGTAAGTATGGCGCTGGAGATCGCCATATGCGTTCAGTGTCTACGCATACCGTGATCTCCAGCGCCATACACTCCTCTTACCTGTAACGGCTGGATGCGTGATTCTGTCTGGAGACAGACTGCGCGTCACGTCTGCGCACTCTATAGAGGCTTCAGACAGAGGGACGCTTGGCCGATTATATTATAGATGTAAATGAATGTTAGACTAAAATTAGGCAAAATTAATATTGAAATAATAAATAGATGAAAATTAGTCATACATTATTATAAGAGTGGAACTTACTGTAGTGGGTGCGTATATGCATATACAGTACCTGTGCATCATAGTTATGCCTGAACCCACATGAACCTAACCCATATGCAGTAACATTGACATAAAGCATGTGAACTCATGAAACTAGAAGGATTAAATTACACTTAGGAGATGAAGTACCATTGAACCTTTTGGACCATTTATAAGAACAGTAATAGTAAATCCTATTTAAAGCATCTCCATGTGCCTTTAAGTGTGCATTTCCTTCACTCTGTCTACTATGGGTCCATGAAAAATATGGTCAGCATACCGATGGCATCTGTAGCGCCCCGAGGGTTCGGTTGCTACAGGGGTATTGCACCTCAACCAGAGGTGTGATATTCCACTTCCAGGTAAGGATGGAGTGTGGACCAGGGCTCAGTTAGCTGCATACACACACTCACCCCATTTCCGGGGGACAGCTCGACGGTGCTCCCATTTATGCAGGCACAACTGACCATGTCCCTGGCTGGAGTGGGGAGGGGGGAGAGAACCCAGTGATGTAGGAGCAGAAGGGGACGGTTTCTGGAGCATAGGAAGGAGCTCATTGGGTGCAGGTCACCTGAGCTCAGACACAGAGAAACAGATAAAAGGTGGGAGCCATCTTAGTCAAGGGAGAACGTTGAGTCAGAGGTTCAGAAGGGAGAGAGAGCTGACAGGGAGCCGAGGCTCAGCCTGAGCTCAGCTCCACGAGGCAGGCCTAGAGAGAAGGCCGGGGCCAGAGAGGAGAAGAGAAGAAGGAGAAGGAAGGAAAGAGGAGAGACAGAGGAGTAGAAAGGCTCCAGAAACAAGAAGGCAGAAGGGACCCTAAGAGAGCAGAATGGACAGCAACCGTTGCAAACCCGCGTTATATCGGGTGAAGGGTCAGGCTGTGGAAGGGTACCGGATTCCCAAGTTGGTGGAGGTAAATCATCCCTCAGCCAAGAACCGGAGGTCGTGATCATTTATTGGTGTGACCCCCCGCCAAACCTGCTAGGAAGGCACCATATAGGATAGCAGGAAGCGGAGGCCAACGCTTGCCCGACACGGTCCGCGGTAGCTGGACAGAAGTTTGGTCACTGGTGGGGCACGAGAGGCCAGAGGAAGGACAGAAAGGGGTCCTGTGCCATACTCCTGAATTGCCTGGGGCTTGACCGAGCTCCTCACCTGGTGGACGCAGCACGGCTTGGGCAGTCATTGCTGACAGAAGTGACTTGGATAACAACTGTGAGTAAAAACCCTGGACTGCACTATTGGACTCAGTGTGATCTTTGCTGCGCCTGCACCATCACCCCCAGCATCCACCTACACTGCCCTGAGGCTACACTCTTCTCGTGGGGAGTTATCCTATCCCTGTGCTGCACACCAACACCAGCCTCAGCGGTCTGCCTCGCAGTGGCGGTTATCCCTGACCGCAATCCACAGGTGGCGTAGTCGGACATTCAAAACACTGATAAATAGACTGCCACAATTTGGTCTGACCACCCTGAGCCACGGGATCAGGTTGCCACTACTACCCCCAGCATCGTACAGAAGCCCGGTTCCGGGTACCCCACGGCCCAAGGGGCGAGTCACATCCATGTGCTGTCTGTATTTAGGAATGGAAAGCATAGGAGAGGCTTTGTAATTCATTTATTTATTTACCCATCTGTGAAAAACACTTATGACACTGATGGTAAAAACGGACATACGGACCGTACACTGATCCAAAACACTGATGACACCGGTACCATTTTTTAACGTTCGTGTTTTAACACGGACGTGTGAATGAGGCCTGACATAGAGCTTTGATACAATTGTGTTTTTGAATGTGTATTTGATCTCATATTTTTTTTAAGTAGGCAGGAAAAAAACAACAAAAAAAGTTTCTTATTAGGGTATATTTATACGTCCTCAGCAGATGACCATGAGTTACTGAAAATAGATCTCTATTCAAAGAGCAACACTGAAATTACCGCCATATGGTGACTATATAGTGGTAGATACCAGTCCTGCAGACTATATAAGACATTATAGTACAGTTGTAGATGGTGACTTACAGCTGATGTTCTTCCTGATTGAGTGGTTCTCTTTTTTCACATCTTTTCCATCTGGCCCAGACCGACATGACAACTTCTTCCAGCCATAACTCGTCTGGAGAGATTACAACAAAGACACATCTATTACCAACCTGCACAAACTCCTTATCCTAATGCTTAGCCACTGCTGCCGTATGTGTCTCTATTACTGCACCTGCTGTGCTGTGTGACCCAAAAACAGTGCTCCTCTTAGTGTTCAACATAGTAATGCCCACCATTGTGTCCCTTACAAAAAAATACCCCCTTTATACCCTCTAGATGGTAAAATTTCCCCCTAAAAATATTAATGCCCTGTATAAGTGTCCTAGAAAACAGTGTCCACATTTTGCCCCTAGAAAGTAATAATGCCCCATGTGCACCTTTGATGGTCATAATTCTTATTACCACTATAACAATAATGCTTCTTAAGTGCTCATTTAACATTTAATAATGTCCCAAGTCCCCTATGTACAGCCCTCCCATATGATGGGCCCCACAGCTCTCCTATACAGAGTACAATGCCCCCACAACTCCCTTATATAGAGTATAATGAGCCAACAACTTCCCTATACATAGTATAATGCCCCACAGCTCCCCTATACACAGTATGATGGCGCCACAGCTCCCCTATACATAGTATAATGCCCCATCAGCTCCCCTATACACAGTAAAATGGACCAACAGCTCTCCTATACACAGTATAATGTTCCCACAGCTCCCCTATACACAGTATGATGGAGCCACAGCTCCCCTATACATAGTATAATGCCCCCTCAGCTCCCCTATACACAGTAAAATGGACCAACAGCTCTCCTATACACAGTATAATGTTCCCACATCTCCCCTATACATAGTATGGTGGGCCCACTGCTCCCTTATACACAGTATGATGAGCCCACAACTTACCTATACACAGTATGTTGGGCCCACAGCTCCCCTATACATAGTATGATGTATTCAAAGCTCCCCTCTACACAGTATGATGAGCCCACAGCTGTAATGGTCCCCACACTGTATAATAGCCCCCACAGTGTATAATAGCCCACACATTAGCCGCCACACATTTAATATTCCCCACAGTAGTCCGCACACTGTATAATTGCTCCCACAGTAGCCTCCCCACTGTATAATGGCCCTCAGACTGTGTTATAGCCTCCACAGTAGTCCCCACACTTTATCAGGGCCCCCATAGTGTATGAAGGCCCCACACAGTAGTCCCCACACTGTATGATGGCTTCCAAACTATATAATGGCCCCCACATTAGTTCCCACATTGTATAATGGTCTCCACAGTAGTCCCCACACTTTATGACGGCCCCCCACAGTAGCACCCACACTGTATATTGGCTTCCATACTGTATGATGGACCTCACAGTAGTCCCCACTGTATGATGGCCCCCAAGCTGTATAATGTCTCACACATTAGATCCCACACTGTATGATGGCTACCATAGTAGTCCTCAAACTGTATCATGGTCTCCACATTAGTCTCCACACTGTATCATTGCTCCCACAGTAGTCCCTACACTGTATCATGAACCCCACAGTAGTTCCCACATTGTGTGATCGCCTCACAGTAGTCCCCAAACTGAATAATGGCCCCTGCATTAGCTTCAATACTGTGTAATGGCCCCCACTTTAGCTCCCACACTGTAAAATGCCCCCCGCACTTTATGAGCTCCCCACACTGTATTAGGCCCCCCTACAGCAGTCGCTACAATGTATGAGGGGCCCTGACACTGTATAAGGTCTCCCCACAGTAACCCCCACACTGTATGAGGTTCCCCCACACTCTATGAGGATCATGTATACTTTATGATGCCCCTGCAGTCTCACCACAAGTTTTAATTAAAATAAAAAACATCATATACTCACCTAATCCAGGATCCTGCTGAGCGGACCAACGGGACTCTGACGTCTTGCGCGTGTGCCAGCGCCTCGGCCATTGCATCGCCCTGTTGTTCTGTAGACCGCAGGTTTAAAGCAACCAGCGGTCTACAGAACGGAGAGTGGTAGTGCATGTCTCCATGCTTTATCGCAGAGATTAAATATATCGTCGTGCAGCATATGCCTATGCAGTTAGCAGTGGCGGTAGCACTGGGTGGTCCCCTCCAAGCGAGGTGCCCGGTGTGACTGTCCCACCAGGTGCTACACTACTGCTTAAGGCTGTGTGCCCACGAAGAGTTTTTTACGCTGTGCTCCAAAAACACAGTGTCTTACAGTTCCAGCAAGGTATATGAGATTTATAAAAATCTCATGCCCACTGTGCTTTTTTTTCTCAGTGTAAACTGACCTGAGGTGCGTGTTTCAATTCTGCAACATGTTAATTTGTCTTCGGTCACGCTGAGTTTTCTGTGCAGATTTTTCCTATAGAATTGTATTAGATGCGGAAAATATGCAAGTTAAAAACACACATGTATTTTTAGTGAGTTTCCGAGGCATATGCGTAATTACCGCAAGGGTAATTGACATGTTGTAGATTTCAACAAGTTTAGGTCAGCTTACGCTATGTAAAAAAAAAAAAAAAAGTCCAGTGGGCATGATATTTCTATGAACCTGTGCACATGATGCAGATTTGTCGCTTTTTTTTCTGCACAGATTTGTCACAAAACCTGAATGGCTTCCTGATGGCAGTAAAGTGAATGAGAATCCAGAAGTCTCGTGCACACGTTGCTTATTTTTGACTTGCAGATTTGTTGCAGATGTAAATCTACAGCGTGTCAATTCTTTCAGCAGTTTTGCTGCAGATTTTTTTCTTACTAATGAGTGGGGAAAATCTGCAACAAAACAAATGTAAAAAATGTGTCAGAAACGCGGAAAAATTGGCTATTTTAGACAGCGTTTTTCCTGCCAAGAGATGCAGAAATGGGGCAGAAATTTCTGTACGTGTGCACAAACCCTATGAATCCCATCCACTTTGCTGGAACTGTAGTATGACGCTGCTTTTTTTGCACTGCGAAAATACACAGCATCAAAAACTTGACAAAAATTCATCATGGGAACTTAACCTTATGTGTGAATCTCAGTTAAACGGGATAAAGTCTCCAGGAAAGTGATCCAAAAAGCACACAAGTGTAACAAGCGACTCTGAACATTCAGTCAGTGCCATACGTGGGTGGAGAAGGGAGTATGAGAGCATCAAATGAGCACTACTGACGCCAGAAAGGATTCCTTGTTAGCACATAAAGTCCCTAACTAGAAAATGAATGCAATAGAGTCTAGACAGGAAAAATGGAATGCAAGATTTGGGGCCTATTTTCAAATAAAACGAAGGGCTGGATAACAGGACGTTTTGCCAACGACTGGTTAAAAAAGTGAAACATTGGTCATAAAAAACACATTACAACAGATGGAACTGTACGAAGCTCAATGCTGAAGCCAGATTTTACAGATTCATATCTGTCAATGATGGCAAACAAGATTCCTTGTGTATGGAAATACATATTGTTGCGTTTCGTGTCAGCCCAGGATCGACGGCTCAGGAATTCAGCTGGTAATATTAAAAGTGTTTACTGTCTGAAATGCGGACTACAAGTGCCATAACTTAGCCATATACAACACAAAACCAGTGATGAAGAAATGAATGCTAAATTACACATTTTATTACAAGTGTAATTAAAAAGGAAGGATGAGTCCCAGAGGTGCAAACTCCTGAAATAGTCAAACTGGTGTCCCCATAACCCAAGAGCCTCCGTTCTGCTATGTATACAGGTCCACATCTGGAATAATCATTTCCTAACACCTTCACCGCCTATATACAGAAATCACGGCACCATTACCAAAGTGCCAGTCTTTCCATAAAGATCCCATTTCCATTCTATATGTGGGATCCCTGTCACTGACAGATTATACAGTAAATGCAACCCCTATAGAAATTCATGGTGGACAATGAGCTTTGCATTATACTTTATGGAGGACTATGGGGTGCATTATACTATATGGAGGACTATGGGGTGAATTATACTTTATGGAGTACTATGAGCTGTGCATTACACTTTATGGAGGACTATGAGCTGTGCATTATACTTTATGGAGGACTATGAGCTGTGCATTAAACTTTATGGAGGACTATGAGCTGTGCTTTATACTATATGGATGTGACGCGCCCCTGGGCCTGCTGTGTCGCGCAGCGTCTCGCGCACGGGGCTTACCCGGAACCGGATCAGATGAGGGTTGTAGTCTCCGAGTGGCGGGGACCCGGTCCGTGCCCAGGGAGTCAAACTCAGTGTGTGGCAGTCTTGATAGATGTTATTTGAGTGTCGACTACGCCACCCGTTGATTTGCAGCTATGGAGCTGCCGCTGCAGGGCAGACCGCTGAGGCCGGTGTAGAATTGTGCAGCGTGATAGTATAACCCCCAACGGGAGGGGTATGGCCTCAGGGCAGCCGACGTGGAAGATGGGGGTAGCAGGAACCACTCAGAGACGGTGCGGTGTAATTCAGGGTCTTTACTGGTAACAACGATAGACCCTCCCGGAGTACTTGCTAGCGAACGGGGCCTGGTCAGTCCTTGAGCAGATGGGATCTCCCCTGGCCAGGCGGAGTTGTAGGCCTCCCAAACTGACTGTACTCTTCTGGCTACCTTGCTAGAAGCGGATATAAGTAGCCCACATCCCTGAGTGTACCGTGTGGTGCTCACCCGTATGGCCGGTGACTCGGGGCCTTCTAATGGCTTCCGCTCCACGATGGCGGTGCTGGTCCCACGCGTGTGACCGTGCCTTCGGGTTTCTGGGCCTGAGGACCTGAAATCCCCTGCCGGTCGGCTTCTGCTGCTGGGTAAGAGTTAGTCCCCACAGCCTCGGACGCCGGGTCCGGTAAGAAAGCTTCTCAGTCAGGGCGAGCTCTGCAGCTGCCAGCCCCTGACTCGTAGTAGTATTGCTCCCACTGAGCTTCTGCTGTTTCTTCCTATGACTGTTTCTTGTCTCTACTCTCCTTGACTGACTAACCCTGCTTCAGCCCCGGGTTTATATAGGGGAAGTTCTTCCCCTCCCAAGACTGGGCAGGAGGTGTGGCATGCACAGGATCCCTGACCAAAGGACCTCCCACCTGCTCTCAGACATAACATTACATTACTGTGGAAACCAGACCCCTGGGGTGCCACAGATGACTATGACCTGTGCAGTATATTATATTGAGGACTATGGGATGCATTATACTATATGGAGGACTATGGGGAGTGCATTATACTTCTTCTATGGAGCCCCATGACTTCTATGTACTCCCCTGGTGAGTATAATGGGGCCAGGGATAAGAGACATATACCAGGGGGTAGATACATCAGAATGGGCCCAGGATGAAGGACATATATACCAGGATGGAGGACTCATATGTTTTATATATTCTGTATATATATATATATATATATATATATATATTATAACCGGAGATGCGTGTCTCTGTCTGAAGCCTTTATAGACTGCGCAGGCACTCATGGAGGATGGGGATGAGGAGTGCCATGCATTCCAGGATGGGGATGAGGGTTGCCATGTGACGCGCCCCCTGGGCCGTGGGGTACTCGGTAGCCGGGCCGGTCGATGCTGGGGGACGTCACGGTGGCAGTGACCCGGTCCGTGACCCAGGACAGTCAATTAAAGGGGAAAGTAAAAGGGGAATTAAGTTTTTAGAGATAATGTACATGACGCCACCTGTGGTATGCGGCTATATGGGGTCGCCGCTGCGGTGCAGATCCTCTGGAGCTGATAGTGACGCAGCAGAGTTGCTTCAGTTTTCCACAGGCAGAGCTTAGCTCCAGGGCAGTAGATGGTGATTTTATGAGGTAGATGTTGTTGGTGCAGTGTAATGCAGGTGATGGCGCAGATAATGACCAGTCCACAACTTAATCGCGGTTTCCTCTTATCTTTACTTGCGGTTTTTTAAGCAGACCGGGGCACAGGTACTAGCTGGTAGTAGAGGTCCGGGCGGCCTGGGAGCAAGTTGGGGTTCCACCTCGCCAGGTAAAGTTGTAGGCCTTCCCTCTGCGCTAATCTCTTTGGCCCTGCTGCTTGAAGCTATGCTGGGGCCCTCGTCCCTGAGTAAAATGTCTCTTCCTCACCCGTATGGCAGGCAGCTTGGGCCTTCCTTAAGTGTCGCTCCCACGTGGCGGTGCTGGGCCCTATGGTACTGCTGTGTCGCCGGGCGTCTGGTGGGGCCAGGAGACCTGCAGTCTCCTGCCCTCCGGATTCTGCTGCTGGGCCTTCAGTGCCCCACAACCACGGACTCCGGTGTCCGGTTCTTTTTCGCTTCTCTCCTCTGGGGCGAACTTGTACACAGCTCCCTTCCCCAGGTCCTTCCTTGTCGTTCTCCTGTTTCCAACTCCTCTCAACTCACTCTCACTAACCCCGCCTCCAGATTCCAGTTGGAAGGGGAGGAGCTCCCCTTTCTGGTCTGGAGCCAGGAAAGTGTTGGATACTGGTATGCCTGATTAGGGGACCCCACCTTGCTTGTAGGCATGGCATCACCCCCTGTGAGGGAGGCAATGCCACTGTGGCAACCGGACCCCTGGGGAGCCACGCTCCCCCCTAGTTAAATTCAGTACTCCCGGACTGAGGACACCTTTAGAGTTTAACAATCAACAACAAAAACGATTCATATTACAAATAATTTTACAAAGTCTCAAAAAGGCAAAAATTGCAGAATAACAAAAGCCAAACTACAATTGGGAGCAGTCATTGTGGCGCTTAGTCTTTACGCCACTACCCGGGAATTGTCTTTTTCCAGGCTCTTGAAGGTTGGTTGGTGGGAACCGCCTCAAGCCACTTTGTGTATCGTCCCTGGGCGTGGCTTCAGGGCACTCTGTTGGTGGGCCTGGTTTTCGGCCACGCCTGAGGTTTATTTTCAAGGCCAATAATTAACTTTATTCAACATTGTCCTGACCACACCTAGTCCTGTGGTCCATTTGTCTATAAATTTAATAACTATATACACTCAGGATTACTTAACGGTTACAACTATATAATATACACCATTTTATTATTTACACTTTAGTCCCTATAACGGGCAGGGAGCTGACCTATGGTACTACGGGTTGATCTACGCAGTACATTTGTTGCCAATGACCTACCCGGGTCTCTAGTGTCTACCGCTGGTGTGGCGGGCTCAGTGTGGATTACACTACGGTTAGTCTGAGGTAATACCGGTAGACTTGGTAGTCTTCTACGACTTCTTTGACTCACCATGGGTATGACAGATTCACAGCTAGCAGAGGGTAGATTCTCCTGATCCGCTGCTGATGAAGCATCTGTTTCTGGGGCCGACTGGTCTCTCTGCTGTTCTAGAGTCTCTGCGACTTCCGGTGAGGCTACTTGGGGAAAGGTCAGGACAGGTACCATGATTGCTTGGTTCACCTGCGTCCAAGACCGGGGAAATTCTCCAAGGATGGTCTGAACCGTGTCTTCCACCTTTTCTGTGTGCTGGGGGCTGTTTTGGTCTTCCTCTTTGTGTCTCAACTGATCAGGGCATATCTTCAGGTGGTCTCTTGAGACTGCCGCTGAAGTCTCTCCTCCATCTTTACTGATGAGACATACCTTGGTGTTGTCGAAGTTTGAAGGTAAGACAGCGTATGGCTCAAACTCCCAATTTGTGAACTCGTCTTTTCCTTTTGAGTACCTGTTCTCCAGGTGACAAGGGATCTGCAGGACAAGGGAACTGCTTCTGTCTCGCTTGGGATAAACTTCTCTCCACACATTCTTGCACCTTGCGGTATTGTTGCTGTCGCTCCGTATCCCAGTCTGCATCTGGTGATGTCGTCTCAGGTGTTAAAACTCCCATGTCTAAGTGAATGGGTAACTTGCCAGGTCTTGCTCTCATCAGGTAGGCGAGTGTACAGTTAGTGGAGTTCACCGGTATGTGGTTATATAGGTCCACCAAATCTGGTAACTTCTCTGGCCACAGGCTACGTTCTTCAAGGGGCAACGTCTTCAACATGTCTATTACCACCTGGTTCATTTTCTCACACAACCCGTTGGTCTGGGGATGATACGATGTTGTCCTTATTTTCTTGCAGCCGTACAAGTTACAG
Source organism: Phyllobates terribilis (assembly GCF_046119375.1). Classification (NCBI taxonomy): domain Eukaryota; kingdom Metazoa; phylum Chordata; class Amphibia; order Anura; family Dendrobatidae; genus Phyllobates; species Phyllobates terribilis. The sequence continues at coordinate 22,209,709 of NW_027362768.1, forward strand.
AATTCTTGAAACACTTCTGCTTCAAAGGCTGGGCCTTGGTCGGTAAGCACTCGTTCAGGGTAACCGTGCGGGCGACAAAAGTGTTGTTGAAACGCTTTGGCTGCGTCTTAGTCACCTGATCTTTCACTGGCACTACTACCAGGAATCGGGAGTAGTGGTCTACTATGGTGAGAGCGTAGACATAGCCTGACCGGCTTGAAGCTAGCTTCGCGGGGTCCAAGGCTACCAGTTCAAGTGGTTGTTTGGTGATTATGGGCTGCATGGGAGCCCTCTGGCTATCACGGTCTTTCCGTCTCAGATTGCATGGACCACATTCTCGACACCATCTCTCGATTGTTTTCCTCATGCCAGCCCAGTAGAATCGCTCACGTAGCAGGACTTCCAACTTCTTCCACCCGAAGTGTCCTGCTCCATCGTGGTACGCTTCTAAGACCATTGGCGCATCCCGCCTCGGGACTACTACCTACCAGACCAGTTCATCCATGGTGGGGCAATGGGTTAAACATGGCCTCTCTGTTGGCGGAGCACTTCTTCCTCACACAGTGGGAGCACTGGGTCACCCTGTGACGATGGAAAGTCGGTAGCTCTATCTCCTCCAGCTCTTCTGGGTCTTCTCCCCCATCTGGCAAGTTGGGCATCCTGGACAGCGTATCAGCATTAGCGCTTTTATGCCCCGCCCAATACTTGATGGTAAACTCGTAGTTGGACAGCCGGGCTACCCATCGCTGCTTCAGCGCACCTAGATTTGCCGCTTCAAGGTGGGTCAGCAGATTATTGTCTGTGAAGATTGTAAACTTCGCTGAAGCCAGGTAGTGTTTAAAGCGCTCTGTTACAGCCCAGACTATGGCTAAAAACTCCAACTTGAAGGAACTATAGTTGTCGGGGTTCCTTTCCGTGGGGCGGAGCTTCCTGCTGGCTTAGGCAATCACTCTCTCTCTGACCTGCTGTACCTGGGACAGCACCGCTCCCAATCCCACGTTGCTGGCATCCGTATAGAGTACAAAGGGTTGGCCATAGTCGGGGTAGGCCAGGACTTCGTCTCCCGTAAGAGCCACTTTGAGTCGAGTGAAGGATTCTTCTTCTGTTTTACTCCACTTGAATGGAGGATTCGGGTTCTTGGCCTTCTTGGACTGGCCCACTAAGAGGTCCTGCATGGGTACTGCTATCTTGGTGAAACCCTTGATGAATCTCCTGTAGTAGCCTACCAGCTGTTATGTTCTGCTACCAAAGCTAAGGAAAGAGAGGAGATCTGTCCCTACTATAAGACTCAGCTGAATCCCTACGATGTAACAGGGAACCTGATCCTGCGATCAGACCTGCTAAAGTCCTAATCTAGTCTGTACGAAGACCTATAGATGTGGGGAGGGAATCCCTACAAGTACTAAGGACTGGGAGGAATATGGGACACCTCCTAACAGAAATAGTAGCAGACAGACGAACAAACAAAATAGATAGAACATAGAGGTCCGTAGACCAAGCAAACTAACAGAGTTAGATACAGAGCACAGGCTAGCTAGAAAGTAGATATACAATGAAGTCCAGCAAAGCCAGAAGGGCGGAGCAGGATTAAATAGGCCAACAAGGTCATGTGACCAGCAAAGGAAAAAAAAACTAACAGCAAGGTTCTAACAGTACCCCCCCTTCTAAGAGGATCCTCCGGATCCCCTAGGACCAGGCTTATCAGGAAATCTCCTGTGAAACGCTCTGATAAGTCTGGACGCGGAAACATCATCTGACCTCACCCAAGAGTTATCCTCGGGTCCGAAACCTTTCCAGGCCACAAGATACTGCAAACTACCTCTATACCGTCTAGAGTCAAGGATGCGAGAAATTTCATATTCCCCGTCCTCCACCACCGGAGGAACAGAGGCAGAGGCGTCACCATCCGACACAACAGCTTTTTTTAACAGAGAGACATGAAAGACCGGATTAATTCTCCAGGAGGTAGGAACCTCCAACCTAACAGCAGATTGGTTGACAACCTGAAGCACCTTAAAGGGCCCTACAAACTTGGGACCCAATTTCTTAGAAGGAATCCTCAACCGCAGATTCCTAGAGGACAACCAAACCATGTCACCAACAGTGAACAAAACCTCCTGTCGTTTCCTATCAAAGTAGTCTTTAGATTTTCTGTTGGCCTCCTGAAGATTACCACGCACATCCGTCCAAACTCTTTCCAAATCACCGGAAAAATTCTCCTCCTCAGGCACGGCAGATCCCAACTTGGAGAACGACCCAAACGACGGATGTCTCCCAGAACAACAAAAAAAAGGCGAACAACCAGCAGAAGAAGATGTATGATTGTTCAGAGCAAATTCGGCAAGTGGCAGAAACTCAGACCACCCCTCTTGATTGTCTGCCACAAAACAACGCAAGAACTGCTCAACATCCTGGTTTTTCCTTTCTGTCTGGCCATTAGATTCAGGATGATATCCGGACGAAAACGACAAATGAATTCCCAACCTGTCACAAAAGGCACGCCAAAAACGAGCCACGAACTGAGGACCCCTATCAGAAACAATGTCAGTAGGAACGCCATGAAGTCTGACAATTTCCTTGACAAAGGCCTTAGCGAGAGTTTTAGCGCAGGGCAGTTTGACGAAGGGAACCAAGTGACACATCTTGCTAAAACGGTCCACGATCACCCAGATGACAGTAAAACCCTCAGAGGGGGGAAGGTCAGTTATAAAGTCCATAGCCAAATGTGTCCAAGGAGCACTGGGGACCTCCAAAGGACAAAGCAACCCCGCAGCAGGAGTATGTGAGGACTTAGATCTAGCACATATAGTACATTGGCGCACCCACTTAATGACTTCCTTCTGCCATCCAGGCCACCAAAAACTGCAACCCACCAGTCTCTTGGTCTCAGAGATTCCGGGATGACCTGCCAACCGAGATTCGTGACACTCAACAAACAAATCTCTCCTAAAGGTCTCAGGCACAAACAACCTCCCATGAGGAGTGTTAGATGGGGCATTCTCCTGAGCTTTAAGAATCTCATCTTCCAAAACGGAGTCTAAAGCAGCTATCACAACACCTTCTTGTAAAATGTTCTCCTCTTTCTCAGCACCGACTATGGGAGAAAAACTGCGAGACAAGGCATCCGCCTTAACATTCTTAGTACCAGGGATGTAAGTAACGGAGAAATTAAACCGCGAGAAAAACAGTGCCCACCTAGCCTGACGGGCATTCAGGCGCTTGGCAGCATCAAGATATATCAGATTTTTATGATCCGTAAGAACCTGAACGGGAAATTCCGCACCTTCCAAGAAGTGGCGCCAGTGTTCAAATGCGAGTTTAATAGCCAATAATTCCCGATTACCAATATCGTAATTCAGTTCAGTCTCCGAAAATTTTTTTGAAAAAAAGGCACAGGGATGTAATCCATCCCCGTTATCCTGAGACAATACTGCGCCAACCCCCACAGAGGAAGCATCAACCTCAACCAAAAACGGCCTAGTAACATCAGGCTGCATAAGGATGGGAGCAGAGGTGAACCTCTCCTTGAGATACACAAAAGCTTCAATGGCCTCAGAAGACCACTGAACCGCATCAGCACCTTTCCTGGTGAGATCAGTCAGAGGTTTGACAATACTAGAAAAAATTTTTATGAATTTTCTGTAGTAATTAGCGAAACCCAAAAACCTCTGTATCGATTTCAAACCAATAGGCCTAGGCCATTCCTGCACAGCCTGAACCTTAACCGGATCCATCTCAAAACCTTTGCTGGAGATAATGTAGCCCAAAAAACTAATTCTCTGTACAGCGAACTCACATTTCTCCAGCTTAGCAAAAAGCGAATTGTCCATTAATAACTGTAATACCTCACGCACGCTCCGCCAATGAGACTCCAGATCTGGCGAATAAATCAAAATGTCATCCAAATACACAACCACATTTTTACCGATCAAAGGTCTAAGGATGTCATTAATCAGATTCTGAAAAAATGCAGGAGCATTAGTAAGACCAAAAGGCATAACCAGATTCTCAAAATGACCCACAGGAGTGTTAAAAGCAGTCTTCCATTCATCACCCTCCTTCATGCGCAACAGATTGTATGCCCCCTTAAGGTCAATTTTAGAGAACCACTTGGCCCCCAATAACTGGTTAAACAGATCAGGAATCAATGGCAGTGGGTAAGGATTGCGTACCGTAATTTTGTTAATCTCACGAAAATCCAGACAAGGACGTAAACCGCCGTCCTTTTTTTTTACAAAAAAAAATCCAACCGCCACAGGAGACTTAGAGGGCCTAATGTGACCGGCGGCCAAGCTTGTCTGTGTGTATTCCTCCAAAGCCTTCCTCTCAGGAATAGTAAGGTTAAATAAACGACTTTTAGGAAGAGTCGCTCCAGGGACAAATTCAATAGAACAATCATAGTCTCTATGGGGAGGCAAAACCTGCGATTCCTTCTCAGAAAAAACTCTCCAAAAATCCTGAATAGGAACAGGCAATTCTCCCCTATCCAAAGCTGCAATACGCCCGTTACAACACTTGTCATAACATTTATGGCTCCAGGATTTAATTTCACTGGTAGACCAATCCAGTACAGGATTGTGAAATTTTAACCAGGGAAAACCCAATATTACTGGAGAAGGCAAGTTATTCAACACTACCAAATCCAATTTCTCATGGTGAACACCATTAATAGTGAGAGGAAATTCACTGACCTTGAGAGTAATATTCTTCAAAGGGGAGCCATCCACAGAAACCACAGCAATGGGGGATGATAAAGGTTCAGGTTTTAAATTGAGTTTTTCCACGAATCCCCCATCAATTACATTCAGTGTAGACCCGCAATCAACAAACACCCGAAATTCCATTAATTTTTCCTGAGCAATCGTGGAAGCAGCTAAAAATATACCCTTGGAATTTAAACAGGCAATACGGGCGTGACTGACCATTTTTTTTTCTTTCTTCATACGAAGCTCACAGCCTTTAATCAAATGACCAGATTTTCCGCAATAGAAACACAAGCCTTCCGAAAAACGACGGTCTTTTTCTTGAGAGCGAGGTGCCACCGATCCAATCTCCATCGGTTCACCACTGTTAGTACACACATTATCATAACCAGAAACTGACATAGCAGAGGATTTGCTCTCATTAACCCTAGCACGCAGTCTTCTATCCACCCGTATAGCTAATTGCATAGCCTGTTGCAAATCCTCAGGTGTAGGATAAGCAATTAGCAGGTCTTTAACCCTTTCACTGAGCCCAGCAAGAAATAGACTTTTCAGAGCAGAATCGTTCCACCCTGTTTGAGTGGACCAACGACGAAAATGAGTACAATATTTTTCGACATTACCTGATCCTTGTTTTAAACGTCTCAACTCAGTCTCAGCTGATGCCACACGGTCAGGATCATCATATAATAGTCCTAAAGCAGAAAAAAAACTATCCACTGATCTGAAGCATGTATCACTAGGTTGCAAAGAAAAGGCCCACTCCTGAGGCTCTTTGCGCAAAAGTGACATTATGAACCCTACGCGCTGGGATTCATCCCCAGAGGACTTGGGTCTCAAACGAAAATACAATAAGCAAGCATTTTTAAATGAAAAAAATTCTCGATGTTCACCAAAAAATAAATCCGGCAAACATACCTTAGGCTCCAAGAAATATGCTCCAGGACAATTACTCACGTGCTGACGGAGCTCGGCCACTTCCAGAGAGAGTCCCTGCAGGTGTTTAGCCAAATCCTGAACCGACACCATGATGGAACAAAAAAAAAAAAATAATAAAAAAAAAAAAAAATCTTTCCTTAGAGAATTTGCAGGCTGGACTTACTGTTATGTTCTGCTACCAAAGCTAAGGAAAGAGAGGAGATCTGTCCCTACTATAAGACTCAGCTGAATCCCTACGATGTAACAGGGAACCTGATCCTGCGATCAGACCTGCTAAAGTCCTAATCTAGTCTGTACGAAGACCTATAGATGTGGGGAGGGAATCCCTACAAGTACTAAGGACTGGGAGGAATATGGGACACCTCCTAACAGAAATAGTAGCAGACAGACGAACAAACAAAATAGATAGAACATAGAGGTCCGTAGACCAAGCAAACTAACAGAGTTAGATACAGAGCACAGGCTAGCTAGAAAGTAGATATACAATGAAGTCCAGCAAAGCCAGAAGGGCGGAGCAGGATTAAATAGGCCAACAAGGTCATGTGACCAGCAAAGGAAAAAAAAACTAACAGCAAGGTTCTAACACCAGCCCTAGGAACTGCCGCACTTCTTTGATAGTGGAGGGTCTTGGCCAGTCCTTGATCACGGTGACTTTTTCAGGGTCTGGTGCTACACCTTCGGCGCTTACCACATGACCTAGGTACTGCACCTTGGGCTTCAACAGGTGGCACTTGGATGGCTTTACCTTCAGACCATAACCAGATAGGGCTTCGAACACCTCGGCCAGGTGCTCCAGGTGGTCTTCATATGTCTTTGAGTAGACGATTACGTCGTCTAGGTACAGCAGAACGGTTTCAAAGTTTTTGTGTCCTAGGCAACACTCCATTAACCGCTGGAAGGTTCCTGGGGCGTTGCAGAGCCCGAATGGCATTTAGTTGAACTCGCAGAGGCCCATTGGTGTCATAAACGCGGTCTTTTATCTGTCCGCCTCTGCCACGGGAACCTGCCAATACCCACTGGTGAGATCCAAAGTGGAGAAGTAGTTAGCGGATCTTAGTGCAGCTAATGACTCCTAAATTCTGGGTAATGGGTAGGCGTCCTTATGTGTAATGCAGTTAATCTGCCTATAATCAACACACATCCTCATTGTACCATCTTTCTTTCTAAAGAGGACCAATGGAGCTGCCCAGGGGCTACAACTATCTCTGATCACCCCAGCCTCCTTCGTCTCCCGTAACATTCCTTTGGTACATTGATAGTGAGCTGGGGGTACAGGCCGGTACCTCTCTTTAATGAGCGGATGATCTCCTGTGGGGATATGATGTTGGACCCCTTTTACCTGCCCAAAGTCTAGTGGGTGTTTGCTAAAATATTTGTATTTGATTTGTTTTAATTATTTTATTTTGAATGGGGCAAAAGGGGGGTGATTTCAACTTTTATATTTTTAAATTTTTAAAAATATTTTTTAAAACATTTTGTTTTACTTTTCACTTGCTTCAATAGTCCTCTTAGGAGACTTGAAGCTTCTATCATCTGATCGCTTGTGCTACACACAGCAGGGCTTCCCCGCCCACAACCCAGCAGCCACCGCGGGGACCTCAGCGCTGAGTCACTCCTCACTTGTCGTGATGTCAGCGCGGGGTCATGTGGTGCCGGCCAGCGATAGCGCCGCTCACAGGCATTATCAGCAACACAAGGTATTTACAAAAAGTCTTAGGGGCCCCGGGGGGATACATTGGGGGAATAATATAAAGTAGTGCACAACTTCTTTAATATCTTTATAAAACAAACTTTGAGATGCAACACCTTACATAACACATAAGTGTCATAATGCTGATTTGTAACCGATCAGATAACAGATAATGAGAAGCTGGAGAGGCCTTTTATACATTACATTTTATTACATGAGTCTTTTAGGCTTTAAAAGAACTTGTATACTTGTGTAGCATTGTCCAACTTTATATCACAATAGATGGGATAAGGATGGTGCACGGTAACACTAGGATTGTATTATGCTGTCATTGACAATGAGAGAAACAAGCACACAGTCCTAGAAATCCCTGATTGTATAGTTTCTATAGCTCTTATGCAGACCTGTGTCTCCATAGTGACAGACTACAAAAAAGCCCTGCGTAGTCTGATCCTGCAGCCATGCTGCCTTCTATATATTCGATTTTTGATTTGGTACATTAGTACACAGTGACTGTGAAATTAGTAAATGAGTATTTAGAGCAATGTTTTACATAAAAGGGGTGTCTGGTGGGTAACTTGTTTTTACAAAAATGATGTAATACTGACATCAGAAATCTTCTTGTCACCCTTATTCCAAAGCTACCTGGCCTCCTGCTGATGTCTGCTTCCTGCACTGATGGTGTCTGAACACATGGACATGTCAATCACGGACTTATCAGGCCGCCATTATTCTGTTTACCATTATTATGTTTTCAATGATTTTCTTAATTACGATTCAACAATATTATACATTGCTAGTGACAATCCTTTTTAGTACATAAGTGCATCTTTGCAGCTAATTGCTCAGCTGATCCAAAATCCATCCATGAGAATATCCATTAAAGGGTTATTCCTATTCTAGCTGAGAAGCGAATACCTTCATTCAGGCACCGACCACCATAAGTGCCACTGTTTCCGTTACTCCCATTTACTCTATGGGGGTTGTGTCATGCAGCATAGTTCAGCGGTGCTTGTCAGTGCGCCCACCAGATGCATTTCTGGGTACATGGGCGGTACCTTTTTGACACATACACTGGTGACCATGGTGATCCATTACATCATTTCCGGTCCACGCAATGCATGCCTGGGAATTCCTTAGCGCCATTAAAAAATCTAAATGCCGGTAATATACACATGTGAAGGAGTTGGGAGGTGTGCAATTTGAGCCAATATATGATTGGTCGGGGGTACCTTTTTAAACATAGCACTTATCACTTCTTGTATACCCCTTGACAAAGGCTGGTTGCCGAAACGTGCGTCTAGGTTGGTGCGCACGTGGTAGTCCCTTGAGGTAATTCCTGCTGTATATGGCGGTATCTACCTGCCCATAGGCTGATTACTGCAATGTGATATATGTGATATATATGATTTATATTTGATATATGCTATAAGGCATTAGTGGGCAGGATATATGAGCATAGATGCCTACCATGTTATGAGTACCCATCATACTATGAATATTGGCAACATGATTATTGTATATCTCATGATAATTGTATTTTTTATGAAATTTCTGTCTCCACTGTGTGCATCATTTTAATCCACAGTGTGATTTAGTGTATGTATTTTTTTCACCCCAACTGTGATGTTCTAATAAAATTTATACCTTTTACATATAATTGTGATGGATCATCTATATTTTGAGTTCCCGCTCTCCCCTTTTTATGCGTGTCATTGCATGGTGATCCTCCTATATTTTTGGTCCTAGGTGGGTGATATATCACGATGGAATATAAAATATATAATAAGTGTATTACATATTCACTGCCCAAATCTGTCAGATTTTTTCCTCTAATTATTGCTGTGTTTTGCACAGGTTTTTCTGTGGATACTATGGACTATAAGGCCAAAGAGAAAACTTGACTTAAACAAATTGAACATTCTTTTGGTGGTGATAATGTCGATGTTCCCTTAGGTGGTGATCACAAGTGGGACGAACAATTCTCAGATATTCAGTATATGGTGATTAAAAGAACCAAATTGTGGTGGAACCGGGCATTCCTGGAGAGATATGTTGGACGTAAATTAATTCCAAGAGGACTTGGGCTGCGTGCCCACGTTGCGGATTACAAGCATTTTTGATGCGGATTTTCCGCAGCGTAAACGCTTGTAAAACGCTTGTTAATCCGCACCCCATGGTCCCCAATGAGAATCCGCAAGTTCTATGCCCATGCTGCGGATTTTTCCGCAGCGTTTATGCTGCGTTCAAAAATCCGCAGCATGTTCATTAATTTTGCGTTTCCGCATGCGGAATTGCCTTATTCAATGCATGAAAAAACGCAAGGCAATTCCGCATGTCGAAAACGCGTGAAAAACGCACGATAAACGCGTGCGGAATTCCACATGCGTTTTTCCGGGAGAGGACATGCGGAAATGAAGCAGAAATTTTCTGCTTCATTTACGCAACGTGGGCACATAGCCTTAGAATAAAAGTTGTTCCAACTTTTCCCGTGGATGATGGTTTATTCATCTCTAAATCGGAAGAATCATGTAATATCTGTTCCAATAGTTTTTTGACATTACTGATGGAGTCAAATTCCACTTCAATCATGAATCTAGACAAATTAATAGACGCAGCACAAACTAATTTGAAGTCGAGCTGCCCCATTGAGAAGATGGCACAATTTGAGACCCAAATGGAAAGTACTATTGATAACATGTTTAAAAAAATCCTTGAATCCAACGTATTAAATTTAATTGTGACGTACGTGATTATCAAACGAAATCCGTTTATCGCTGGCGTCAAACTACCAAGAATCAGTTTCGATCATCACGTACTCCATCCGTTACTTCAGTATCATCCCTCAGTGAAACTTCTGATACACCTTCTACATCCATGATGACTCGATCCAGAGCTAGTAAACAACGTGACTACAATTTTCACTCTTATAAAAGATATGAATCTACTTTGATAGACAAAATAAAAAAAGATAATAAGGTAATTAACCTTAGTGATCATGTCCTTTCTGTAGATGACCTATCTTTACTTGCTAAAGGTCTCACTTTTTCCCCCTCTTCTGGTTTTGATCGATTTACTGCAATAAAAGATTTGCATATATTTGCTATGTCATTGATATTCAAACGTCATTTCCATGATACTAATCGTGATAAATTATTTCCAACAGAGGAGGAACAATTGGCCATAAGAACTTTGGAAGATCTGGCCATTGAACACAATACCTCCGAACACGGTAAGATTCCTCCATCTATTAGACCCTGCTCCAAGAAGTTCCCTCCCCTCTCTAATTGCACAAACGTTGAATTATTTGTGAAAATTGTTACTAATGAATTCCGTAACATATCATGCCAAACTAATAGGGATAATCTCACGAGGGATGAACGTATGAGATTGAAACAATTGAGTAATTTGCCTGATGTTGTACTGAAACCGGCGGACAAGGGGGGGAATATTGTTATATGGCCAAAGAAAATGTATGAATCTGAGGCATTTCGCCAGCTTAACAACACCACCTGTTATAAAAAACTAACATACAACCCCTTGTCCGCCTTCAGTCAACAACTTCAGGGTATTCTGAACAAAGCACTGAGTAATAAGGATCTCTTTTTGGCATTAACTGTAGCTGAACCCACAATACCTACCCTATATCTATTACCTAAACTCCATAAAAACTCATCTATTCCTCCGGGATGACCCATTATATGGGGGGGGTGGGGACTACTTGGAGTTGGTAAATAGATGGATTGATTCGAAACTGCAGCCTCTTGTTGAGACCCTACCCTCTTTTTTAAAAGATACGACTGATCTATTACGCAAAATTGATGGGGTCTACCTAGATCCTGATACGTTTTTGGTTACAGCCGATGTTGAATCTTTGTATACCAATATCAGACACAAAGATGGCTTGCTAGCCACTAAATATTTTTTGGATGGCTCTGATCTCCCGGGTTCAATTAAAGAATTAGTACTTGAATTGTTAGAATTCACTTTGACTCACAATTTTTTTATTTTCAAGGGGTCCTTTTTTCTGCAGCTCCAGGGAACAGCTATGGGGGCAGCCTTCGCTCCCTCATATGCCAATCTGTTCTTGGGGCTGTTCTTGGGGCTGTGGGAAAGGGACCTCTTTCTGTCGGATCGTTTGTCATCGATGTGCTGCGTTCTCTCCTGGATGCGGTACATCGATGACATTCTGATTATCTGGCAGGCCACGGATTTGGAATTAATATCTTTCATGGAGGAATTGAATATCAATGACCGTAACATTCACATTACCTATCAATATAGTGTAGACAAAGCTGAATTCCTAGACGTTTTAGTAAAAAAGGATATGGATGGATCAATGCAGACCAACATCTACAGGAAGCCTACCTCCACCAATATGCTCCTACATGCCTCTTCTGCCCATCCTCAACATATGATACAGTCGGTCCCAGTCGGACAGTTCCTGCGACTCCGCAGGATCTGTTCGACTGATCTTGATTTTGAAACACAGGCTAGAGAGCTGACATCCAGATTCTTTGAGTGTGGATATAGTAGGAGGTCAATCAAAAGGGCATATCACAGGGCTAAATTCTCATCACGTCACGACCTTTTATATAAGACTCGTGACACCACACAGAATGACACCGGTAGATTCATTACTAGATTTCACTTACAAATTCCTGTAATGAAAAAGGCACTAACAAAGGCATGGCCAGTTTTTAGATGCGACCCAGTATTATCCAAATATTTCTCATCAACACCTTCAATTACCTTCCGTAGGTCTAGGAATCTCCGTGATCATCTTATCAGGATCCATTATGTGGGGGAATCCATTCCCACGTTTTTGAATGTTGTGACTATCAAACACGGTTGCCCACCGTGTGGGCATTGTAGAGCGTGTGCTAATGTTGAGAAAGCTGATGCCTTTTGTGATGCAAGCGGCCCAAAAAAATTTAAAATTAAGCAACGTATCAATTGTCTAACTAAAAATGTTATATACTATGCTACTTGTTCCTGTGGCCTTATATATGTGGGCCTCACCACGCGGCAATTCAAAATAAGGGTCAGGGAACACGTACTCGGCATCTCCTCAGCATTGGAACAAACAGATCTGTCCAGTTTAAAAACCATCCCACGACATTTTAAATAATAACATCAGTGCAATAGTAACCTACTGAGAGTGAAGGGTATTGATTGTATTGATATGGGAATTCGATGGGGCCCAATTTCCAAACGCCTGGCCCAATTGGAGGCCAGGTGGATTTGGACTCTGAATACTGTCCACCCAAATGACTTAATGAGAATTTGAGTTTCGTCCCATTCTTGTGATCACCACCTACCCCCCCCCCTCTCCCCTCTCCTCTTTCCCTTCTCTTCCCTTACCCCCCTTTTTCCCTTCCCTTTCCCTTCCCCTCCCCCCTCCCCTTCTCCTTTTTCCTCCTTTCCTTCCCTTCCCTTCTTCCCCTCCTCCCTTCTCCCTCCTCCCCCTCTTTTCCTTTTCCTCCCCTCCTTCCCCTTCCCCTCTCCCTCCCCTTCCCCCCCCCACTCACATCGACATGCATATCACTGATCCTCTTTGGTGTGTGTTTTTAATATCTGATTTTAATTAATTTATTTTTAATATTTAGCTATGCTGCCTTCTAGTCTGTTTTGGTCTATTGATTTATACGTATATGATGCCTGTTCTCATACAAGAATGAACCCAGCTATTGATTCCTTCTATCATATGCAAGCAAGATCGATCTATACCTGCAATCAGCTATATGGCCCATCCTCTACTTGTTATTATTTTGTTTATCATCGAATGGCATCTGAGTTATATATGTGGTGTTGGAATATCATATAATCTGACATATGGCTGATCGTATATACATATGATCATGTGTGTTTTTTATAGCATGCATATTTGATGTCTGATTATTATGCAATATATGAATATATGTTTTATACATGTCTATATATATGTTTTATATGTTCATCTGGAGCCAATGCTACATGGGTTATACTTTATATAATTATATGATATAGTCTCCATTGTGACACCCTATTGTGCGTGGTTCCCAATGAGTATATATACAGCCATTGTTGGTCCTTTTCATACTTGCTCGTTATGATCCTTACAGTTATCCCACATATGATCTGTCTGCTAGTCAAAATAACAATGCTTCTCCTACCTGTATGCATGTGTCCCACTCGCTTCTGTCTGTGACATCTCTTGAGATGTCGCCGCTGTTGTGCGTCCCGGTTACATTGGGAACGGATGCGTCACTTCCGGTGGGCGCACTACATTTCTGGGTACATGGGCGGTACCTTTTTGACACATACACTGGTGACCATGGTGATCGATTACTTCATTTCCGGTCCACGCAATGCATCCCTGGGAATTCCTTAGCACCATTACAAAATCTAAATGCCGGTAATATACGCATGTGAAGGGGTTGGGAGATGTGCAATTTGAGCCAATATATGATTGGTCGGCGGTACCTTTTTAAACACAGCACTTATCACTTCTTGTATACCCCTTGACAAAGGCTGGTTGCCGAAACGCGCGTCGGGGTTGGTGCGCACGTGGTAGTCCTTTGAGGTAATTCCTGCTGTATATGGCGGTATGTACCTGCCCATAGGCTGATTACTGCAATGTGATATATGTGATATATATGATTTATATTTGATATATGCTATAAGGCATTAGTGGGCAAGATATATGAGCATAGATGCCTACCATGTTATGAATACCCATCATACTATGAATATTGGCAACATGATTATTGTATATCTCATGATAATTGTATTTTTTATGAAATTTCTGTCTCCACTGTGTGCATCATTTTAATCCACAGTGTGATTTAGTGTATGTATTTTTTTCACCCCAACTGTGATGTTCTAATACAATTTATACCTTTTACATATAATTGTGATGGATCATCTATATTTTGAGTTCCCACTCTCCCCTTTTTATGCATGTCATTGCATGGTGATCCTCCTATATTTTTGGTCCTAGGTGGGTGATATATCACAATGGAATATAAAATATATAATAAGTGTATTACATATTCACTGCCCAAATCTGTCAGATTTTTTCCCCTTGTCAGTTTCTGTAGTCACATCTTCTGTGGCCTGGACCTGGATGGAGTTATTGCTGCCATGAAAGGCTGAGATAGGAAAACCCCTTTAGGAAGCAGAACAGATATAGACCCCTTGCACTCATTTGTATAGCAGATTTGTTCTGTACAAAGCACAAGACTTTCCTAGGGTTTTACTTTGGCTTTCTTTGTCTCTATTTTTTTCCTCGTTATGTGAAATTTTTTTACTTTCAGAAGAAATACAAATGAAAAAAAAGTGGCATGTCCGATCAGAACCATTGTTTCCATAGAAAAATATTGTCATACATACAGCCCCCAACAGATCCTGCACATTATCATGCGAAGGCAATATGGCGCTGTACTACGTATAGGCAGGGTCTAAGACTATGTTCACATGTTGCAGGTTTTGTCATTGTTTTCCTGCACTTTTTGCAAAATCACTGCAAATGTGCTGCAGTTTTGCAAAAATGTTACCAGAAAAGCAACTAAAAGCAACACGTCAGTGTTTGCCATACACTGTCTGTTTTCTTTCATGGACTCTACAAAGACATATACATTTCAGTTGGTGTATTAACATGCCAAAAAACCGAGACGCCCTAATGTGATCCCATTTTCATTTCAAAATCACCCATTCAAGTGAATTTGTCTGTGAAGAAAATGGGCAGCCGTGTGTCATCTGTGCGCTGTGTGTTTTTCACTGTGTAGATGATAGAACTTTTTTTTTTTCTTATGACAAAAATGGATGTCACACTGGATGGTAAAAGCTGACACTTGGACCAAAAATCAATCTAGCACACTGGAAATAAAATGATAAAAATACAGAAATAAGGTTTATTCCTGCTTCTGACACTTATGGCTAAGTTCAGAACCGTGCTGAACTTCGCAGACCAGTCAAACTCGCTAACTGCGAACCTCGCTGGCTCCATGTGATTGCATAGCAGATGGGTGTAGGAGCTACCTACTATTTAAATACATTAGCCTGATCAGCGAATTGCGCCAGACTAGCGCAAGCTGCGATTTTTTTCCACTTTGACCTGAATTCCACTTGGAAAATCACCCATGTGCACTTGCATATAGGATCAGGAGCATAGACTGACAGATTGAGGCCCCCATCCTTATGGCAACCATGCTATAAATGTATACACTGGTCAAAAAAATAAAGGGAACACTCAAATAACACATCCTAGATCTGAATGAATGAAATATTCTCATTGAATACTTTGTTCTGTACAAAGTTGAATGTGCTGACAACAAAATCACACAAAAATCATCAATGGAAATGAAATTTATTAACCAATGGAGGCCTGGATTTGGAGTCACCCCCAAAATTAAAGTGGAAAAACACACTACAGGCTGATCCAACTTTGATGTAATGTCCTGTATGAACGTAACGTGCCTGTATGACCTCCCTACAATGCCTGGGCATGCTCCTGATGAGGTTGCGGATGGTCTCCTGTGGGATCTCCTCCCAGACCAGGACTAAAGCATCCGCCAACTCCTGGACAGTCTGTGGTGCAACGTGACTTTGGTGGATGGAGCGAGACATGATGTCCCAGATGTGCTCAATCGGATTCAGGTCTGGGGAACGGGCGGGCCAGTCCATAGCTTCAATGCCTTCATCTTGCAGGAACTGCTGACACACTCCAGCCACATGAGGTCTGGCATTGTCCTGCATTAGGAGGAACCCAGGGCCAACCGCACCAGCATATGGTCTCACAAGGGGTCTGAGGATCTCATCTCAGTACCTAATGGCAGTCAGGCTACATCTGGCGAGTACGTGGAGGGCTGTGCGGCCCTCCAAAGAAATGCCACCCCACACCATTACTCACCCACTGCCAAACCGGTCATGCTGAAGGATGTTGCAGGCAGCAGATCGCTCTCCACGGCATCTCCAGACTCTGTCACATCTGTCACAGGTGCTCAGTGTGAACCTGCTTTCATCTGTGAAGAGCACAGGGCGCCAGTGGCGACTTTGCCAATCCTGGTGTTCTGTGACAAATGCCAAGCGTCCTGCACGGTGTTGGGCTGTGAGCACAACCCCCATCTGTGGACGTTGGGCCCTCATACCACACTCATGGAGTCGGTTTCTAACTGTTTGTGCAGACACATGCACATTTGTGGCCTGCTGTAGGTCATTTTGCAGGGCTCTGGCAGTGCTCCTCCTGTTCCTCCTTGCACAAAGGCGGAGGAAGCGGTCCTGCTTCTGGGTTGTTGCCCTCCTACGGCCCCCTCCACGTCTCCTGGTGTACTGGCCTATCCCAGCCTCTGGACACTACGCTCACGGACACAGCAAACCTTCTTGCCACAGCTCGCATTGATGTGCCACCCTGGATGAGCTGCACTACCTGAGCAACTTCTGTGGGTTGTAGAGTCTGTCTCATGCTACCACGAGTGTGAAAGCACAACCAACATTCAAAAGTGACCAAAACATCAGCCAGAAAGCATTGGTACTGAGATGTGGTCTGTGGTCCCCACCTGCAGAACCACTCCTTTATTGAGGGTGTCTTGATAATTGCCAATAATTTCCATCTATTGTCTATTCCATTTGCACAACAGCATGTGAAATTGATTGTCAATCAGTGTTGCTTCCTAAGTGGACAGTTTGATTTCACAGAAGTTTGATTTACTTGGAGTTATATTCTGTTGTTTAAGTGTTCCCTTTATTTTTTTGAGCAGTGTATATATTTTTATTTTTTGCATTTTAAAAATTACAAAAAGGAGAATGAGCCATTGCAAAAGTTTGGGCACCCTTGGAGATTTGTGTGCTCAGATAACTTTGACCAAGGTTTCAGACCTTAATTTGCCTGTTAGGGTTATTGCTTGTTCACTGTCATTGGTAGGAAAGGCCAGGTGATGCAAATTTCCCAGTTTTATAAAAACTGAGCCTCCTCTAACCTTGTGCCAAAAAACAGCAGCCATGGGTTCTTCTAAGCAGCTGCCTAGCACTCTGAAAATGAAAATGGTGGAGGCCCACAAAGCAGGAGAAGGCTATTAGAACATAGCAAATCATTTTCAAGTTGCCCTTTCCTCAGTTCGAAATGTAATTAAGAAATGGCAGCTATCAGGAACAGTGACAGTGGAGGTCAAGATAAGGTCTGGTAGAACAAGCAAAATTTCAGTGACAGCTGCTCGTATGATTGCTAGAAAGCATATACATAACAATAGAGGACGCTACATAATAAGGGACCACCCCATACACAACTAGAGAGGATGATATGTAATAAGGGAGGTCCTTATCTTCCTCATACTGGGCCCCTTCCTGGGATAATGTCTCTGAACCTGGTATCCTTCTTGGTATAATTTCCCCCATCCTGGTCCCCTTCTTGGTATAATGTCCCCCATCCTGGTCCCCTTCTTGGTATAACGTCCCTCATCCTGGTCCTTTTCCTGGTATAATGTACCCCATCCAGGACAACTTCCTGGTTTAATTTGCTCTATCCTGGACCCCTTCCTGGGATAATGTGCGCCATCCTGGTCTCCTTCCGGGTATAATGTTCCCCATCCTGGTATAATGTGCCTCATCCAGGTATATATGTACCCCATCTTGCTATAATGTTCCCCCTTCCTGGCTTCCTGGAATAATGTGCCCCATTCTGGAATAATGTGCCCCATCCTGGTATAATGTGCCCCATCCTGGTATAATGTGCCCCATCCTGCTATAATGTGCCCCATCCTCGTTTATATGTCCCCCATTCTGGTATAATGTGGTCGAAAGGCATGCTTGCAGTTGCTCCAGAAATGAAGTATTTCTCCCAGAAAATTACTGCAATTACACATGTTTTGTTATACATATGTTTATTTGGTTTGTGTGTATTGGAACAACACAAAAACATTGAGAAAAAAAGGCAAATTGGACATAATTGCACACAAAACCCCCAAAATGGGCCGGATAAAACTGTTGGCATTCTCAACTTAATATTTGATTGTGCAACCTTTAGAATAAATAACTGCAATCAATCGCTTCCTATAACCATCAACAAGCTTCTTACACCTCTCAACTGGAATTTTGGATCACTCTTCTTCTACAAACTGCTCCAGGTCTCTCAAATTTGAAGGTCTCCCAACAGCAATTTTAAGATCTCTCCACAGGTGTTCAATATGATTTAGATCTGGACTCATTGCTGGCCACTTCTCCAGTGCTTTGTTTCCATCCATTTCTGGGTGCTTCTTGAAGTATGTTTGGGGTCATTGTCCTGCTGGAAGATCCATGACATAGGACGCAAACCCAGCTTTCTGATACTGGGCACAACATTGCAACCCGAAATCCTTTAGTAATCTTCATATTTCAAGATGCCTTGCACAGTCAAAGCACCCAGTGCCAGAGGCAGCAAAGCAACCCCAAAACATTTTTGAACCTCCACCATATTTGACTGTAGGTACTATGTTCTTTTCTTTGTAGGCATCATTACGTTTTCGGCAAACAACAGAATGATGTGCTTTACCAAAAAGCTCTATCTTTAATTTTTTGCAGCCCTTGCACTTAATGCATAGGCTTTATGAGTCTAGGAATCCCACTACCTAACAATTTTAACAGAATGTGTATGAGGCCCTCCTTTATGTCTAATACAAGGTGTATCTGAGTTCCTCTTATTTCTAATTTTTAGCAGTTCTTGCACTTAGTGCATAGGCTTTACAAGTCTAGGAGTCCCACTGCCTAACAATTTTAACAGAATGTATATGAGGCCCTGCATTTTATCTAATACAGGGTGTATCGGAGTCCCTCTTCCTTCTAATTTTTGGCAATTCTTGCATAGTCTGCACAGGCTTTGTTAGTTTCATAGTCCCTCCTTCATAAATTAAACATGATGTGTCTGACCATATCAAACACACCACACGCCCAGATAAGGTAGTAAAATGTTAAAATTACATTTACCGGTGACTATTGGTGGGTGTAATTTTATTTCCCCCTCTACTATGTCATCTACTGTAGTCAAAGGAGATGGGAAAATATGGTGAGAGATGGCCCGGCTATTAACGAGTGGAGGAGGCATTTTTTTTTCCTCTTTTTAATTTTGCCTTATATACAAGTCACTATACTGGAAAGAATGTTTCCTAACATTTTTTCCTGTAAAATCCATTTTATCTTCGTTTTTGTATGTTTTATTGTCAGTCCGTAAAAGTGGAGTAATACTCTGACAACATTGTTCCCAGCCGCGACCTGGGAGTCAGAGATACATCCAGGCATCTTCCCTATGCTGTTCTCATTCCATTTGAGCACTGTTTCCATCCATTTCAGTGATTTTTCTGCCCCTAGCTCTCCGTGCAGGGTCTTCTGGAAAAATGCTCGAGTTTACCATTGACTTCCATTATGCTCGGTACTCAAGTCGAGTTCATCCGAGCGTCCAACCTGCTCGATTCGAGGGCCAAGCACTCGAAAATTTTAGTGCTTGATAATCACTAGTGCCAACACTTTTTCACCCATGACTTTATATACGCTACAGTGCCTTATGAAAGTATTTGGCCCCCTTGAACTTTTCTACCTTTTGCCACATTTGTGGCTTCAAACATAAAGATATAAAATTCAAATTTTTTTGGGAAGAATCAACAATGAGTGGGACACAATCGTGAAGTGGAAAGAAATTTATAGGATATTTTAAACTTTTTAAAAAAATTAAAAACTGAAAAGTGGGGCGTGCAATATTATTCGGCCACCTTGAGTTAATACTTTGTAGCGCCACCTTTTGCTGCGATTACAGCTGCAAGTTGCTTGGGTTATGTCTCTATCAGTTTTGCACATCGATAGGCTGAAATTCTTGCCCATTCTTCCTTGCAAAACCGCTCGAGCTCAGTGAGATTGGATGGAGGGCGTTTGTGAACAGCAGTTTTCATCTCTTTCCACAGATTCTCGATTGGATTCAGGTCTGGACTTTGAAATGTCAGAAATGTGGCAAAAGGTAGAAAAGTTCAAGGGGGCCAAATATTTTCACAAGGCACTGTATATATAAGTATATAAATAATATGACACCCTAGATTATGTATAGGATTTGATAGATAATGGATGGATAGGTAGATAGCTAATAGATTAGATAGATAGATAGATAGATAGATAGAGAGAGAGATAAATAGGAGATAGAGTAATAGATATATAGATATCCTCACCAAATAAAAATGGTGATGCTGACACTTGGTCCAGAGGTGAATAGAGGGAAATTAATTTTTTGTTACTCTTTTATGGTGGTGCTGCCCCCTGCAGCCTTTCACCCTGTCCTGTCGGAATGATGTTCATGTCTATAACTTGGCTGCAGATGCAGAATTCTACAGCCAGCCAATCATAGTGCTTACTCACCGATATATGCAAATGAGCTGGGAGGAAAAAGAAACAACCAACTACTTTTCAACAAATTTCTCCTACATATTCAGCAGGGGCGGGTCATTTGGTCAGCAGGAGCGGGTCATTT
This sequence comes from Phyllobates terribilis, assembly GCF_046119375.1. Lineage (NCBI taxonomy): Eukaryota > Metazoa > Chordata > Amphibia > Anura > Dendrobatidae > Phyllobates > Phyllobates terribilis. The sequence goes on from NW_027362768.1 coordinate 22,230,482, forward strand.
TGTCAGCAAGGGCAGGTCATTTTGTCAGAAGGTCACTTTAGATTTTTTTTTTAGTCATTCTAAGTTTGTGCCTTTACTGGCATATAAATAGAGATGAGGTCTGCCTTTATATTCGTGTGCGGTGCTGAGATCATGGTTGTGTAATGAAGATAACGAGAGCTACGCGACATGAAGTGATCTCTCCGCTGAACATTTTTTCCTACAGGTTTGGTGGCTCAGAACTTAGTGACAGGCTCAGCGCTGGAGTTGTGGGTTCAACTTCCCCACTTCTCTTTAAATCTGGTTTCAGGTGTGATTTTCATATTGCCGGCACCTATTACTTGCCACAGGTGAGTTTGAACAAGCATCACATGCTTGTTGTTTACCCACAATTTTTGAAACAACTATTTTTTCGGGCCCATTTTTGGGATTTTGTGTGAAATTATGTCCAATTTGCCTTTTTGTGTTGTGTTTTGTGTTGTTCCAATACACCCAAAGGAAAAAAACATGTGTATAACAAAACGTGTAATTGCAATAATTTTCTGGGAGAAATACTTCATTTTCTGGAACAATTTCAAGGGTGCTAACACTTTCGGCCATGACTGCATCTGTCCCCCATCCTGGTATAATGTGCCTCATCCTGGTATAATGTGTCCCATCCTGATATAATGTGCCCCATCCTGGTATAATGTCCCCCATCTTGGTATAATGTGCCCCATCCTGGTATAATGTGCCCCATCCTGGTATAATGTCCTCCATCCTGGTATAATGTCCCCCATCCTGGTAAAATGTCCCCCATCCTGGTATAATGTGAGCAATCCTGGTATAATGTGCCCCATTCTGGTATAATGTACTCCATCCTGCTATCATGTGCCCCATCCTACTAGAGTAACCTCCATTCTGGTATAATGTGCCCCATCCTGACATAATGGGACCAGTAGTGTAGCTAGCGGGGGGCAGTTACATTCCGGGGCAGAGCAGGGAGACTCTATGTCCCTGCCCAGCGACCTCTGTCGGGCCCTTGAGCAGGAGGGTGGGGAGCCCCCGGTGCCAGCTTCAGCCCCCCCCCCCCGCCCGTCACCGCAAGTTCAGTCATGAGAGAATGAGTAAGACGCTCCCTCTCCCAACAGTCACCCCTCTGTGTCTGACGTCACTGACGTCATCACTTGGCGCCCGGCCTGCTGTTCTGCAATGTGCAGGCGCTCAGAGCAGCGGGGGAACTAGGAGGAGAGGTGAGTATTGTGTTTATTTTTTTTTCTATGGTGTGCATTATACTATAGTTTACCTATGGGGTGCATTATACTATAGTTTGCCTATGGGGTGCATTATACTACAGACTGCCTATGGGGTGCATTATACTATAGACTGCCTATGGGGTGCATTATACTATAGTCTGCCTATGGGGTGCATTATAGTCTGCCTATGGGGTTCATTATACTATAGACTGCCTATGGGGTGCATTATACTATAGACTGTCTATGGGGTGCATTATACTATAGACTGCCTATGGGTTGCATTATAATATAGTCTGCCTATGGGGTGCATTATACTATAGTCTGCCTATGGGGGTGCATTATACTATAGAGGCCTATGGGGGTGCAGTATACTATTGTCTGCCTATGGGGTGCATTATACTATATGGAGGTACATTATACTATATGGAGGACTATGGGGAGTGCATTATACTGTATGGAGGACTATGGGGAGTGCATTATACTATATTGAGGACTATGGGGAGTGCATTATACTATACTGAGGACTATGGGGAGTGCATTATACTATATGGATGATTATGAAGAGTGCATTATACTATATGGAGGCCTATGGGGGTGCATTATACTATATGTAGGCTATTTATACAGTGTGGGGATTACAGTTGTGGTCATACAGTGTGGGAGATAATGTGGGGTCTTTGCACAGTGTGGGGGCCATCATACAGTGTGGAAGATAATGTGGGGTCTTTGCACAGTGTGGGGGCCATCATACAGTGTTGGAGACATCAGTTTGGAGGCTACTAAGGGGTCAGTATACTGTGTGGGGGGTACTGTACAGTGAGGGGGCATTATATTCTGTATAAGAGAGCATCATACTGTGTAGCGGCGAGCTGTACATGGGGTGAGACTAAGGACATTATTAAATGTTAAGTGGGCACTTGTCGTTATAGGGGAACTCAGGTTATTGTGACTGTCAAAGGGCCACACAAAGGGCATTATTACTTTCTAGGGGGCAAAATGTGGGCACTGTTTTCTAGGGCAAGTGCACAGGGCATTACCATATTCTAGAGGTTTGTTTTACCATGTAGAGAGCACACAGCAGGCGCAGTAATAGGGGCATGGCAGCAGTGGCTCAGTATTGTGGTATCAGCAGGATGAGGAGTTTGTGCAGGCTGAGAATAGATGGGGACGGTGCCTGAAATGTAAGGAGTCAAATGTGTCTGTGTTGTGATCTCTGCAGATGAGTCCTGGATGGAGAAGTTGTCGTGTCGGTCTGGGCCAGATGGAAAAGATGGGAAAAGTGAACAATTTATGGTCACCATATGGCGGTAGTATCAGTGCTGGTCTTTGTATAGAGATTATTTTCAGTAACAGCGTGGTCATCTGCTGAGGTTCGCCTATATCCATGGGGGCGCCACCAATGGTTGTAATCAGGGTTACCTGGTTAGGGGCTGTGACAGAGTCCCTGGTATGATATATGATGGGAGGTATGTGTCACACAGGTTGCTAGCCTGTGTGAACTGAAAGCAATAAACTTTCTGCCAGCATGTTATATGCTGGGGGGGTTAACTCTTTTAAAGGGTGTGGTTTTATGGGAATGACGTAGAGATGGGAGGGATGTCATTCCCCATACCTCCACCTCAGGGTGTGGCTGAGCAACATTTAAATGTTCAGTCCTGTTTTTTTTCTCTGTTGTGAGTTTGGAGTGGCAAAGACTCCAGACTGGAAGGCCACAGCTCAGCGAGGAGCTGAAAGTTGGGACTACAACCTGTGTGGGCAAACCCCACATTGCTATGGACTGTGCTATCGTTTATCTTTTGTTTTGTTGTTTTGCCAGTAAGGCTGTGTTTATTTTTGCTGGAGCTGCAGGGCTTTATGCCACATAATAAAGCCTGCAGAGAAAACACGGTTCCTGAGTCTACTTCCGGAAGCGGCCGAGTGAGGCGTCTTACCACAGGGCCCTCTCAGACGTTTTGCCCCCCCTGAAGCAAAACCCTAGCTACGCCTCTGAATGTGCCCCATCCTCCTATAATGTGCCCCATCCTGCTATAATGTACCCCATCTTTGTGTATATGTCCTCCATACTGCTATGATGTGCCCTGTTTTGTAATACATTAAAAACAAACAATACTACTCACCTTCCCTCATATTCTGCCGCCGCCTGGGTTCTCTTGTAAAGCTGACGCGGGATCTGGCAGCTGACTTTGGCATCTCCGTAATGGCGCATGACGTCACTGCCATGTGCCCCCAGGCACGGGCATGCCGACATCAGCTGCTGGCCTCTGATTGACTGGTGGCGTGTATTGCTGTGCAGGGAGCCGGTGCACATCCAGCTGAAATAGTCGTTGGTGCTGGCGGGTTCCTCAACACCTCAGAGCCCTGGTGCAGCTGCGCTGGCGATATGTCCGCCCCTCCATAGAATAACAATCCGTTGCGCAAATGGACAGCACAAAGACTGAAAAATTGTTTCTGTGAACGTGCCCTAAAGCATGAGCACAGGTATACCATGTCTCACAGATGTGAGTCACACTTCTGGAACCAGCACCTATCTAGAGACAGAATGAGGTCTCGGATCTCCCATAGGAGTCAAGAGAGAGGCCCAAAACTAGGCCAGTTTTAGAGATGTGCATAATGTGGCTTGCCAGTATCAGGGGCAAGGCAAGTACTGAGCTCTTACTTCTGTATTAAAACCCAAACAGAGTCCCCTCTAAAAGTAATGATGCCCCCTGAGTGCCTCCTCCAAAATTATTAATACCAACTTTATTGCCAAAAAATAAAGGGCCCAATTCACAAAGTCATTTTGTGCATCAGTCTTAATGAAAAAAGCACTGGAGTATGATGTGCCAAATATACTTAGAGGTGTGCGTCTCTTTAATGGATTGGATGCATCTGTCCACTGCTGGGCTCCACCGCCAGAAGCATAAGTCACACACTTCTGCTGTAATCAATAAAGACTATGTTGGGCGGCCTTGACCATGCTCGGTCCCAGTTCTGACCAATTTGACATAAAAACGCCAACTTTGAGTTTGTCAAAAAATGGAAGCTAGCACGTTTAGGCGGGCTGCGCTGCAGGAATGAAGAGGCTTGGGATTCCAAGACGGTTTTTATTAATACCAATGCGTTTCTCTACCGGACTAGCGCCTTTCTCAAGGTATAAAAACCAAATGAACAGGACACAACAACTGAGGGTTTTAAGTAGGAGGGTCCCTTTTAGGGGCGTTCCTTATGCTTTTTGGAGCTATTTTCTCCTACTTAAAGCCCTCAGTTGTTGTGTCCTGTTCATTTGGTTTTTATACCTTGAGAAAGGCGCCATTCCGGCGCAGAAACGCGTTGGTATTATTAAAAACCGTCTTGGAATCCCAAGCCTCTTCATTCCTGCAGCGCAGCCCGCCTAAACGTGCCAGCTTCCATTTTTTGCTATTACCTCTGGAAGTCCCATTTCCTCCAGCCACGGGACAGCAGCAGGGGCTTTTGATGCATTTATAGGTGTTTTGCCTGCACACACATTTACACCTACCCCTTGCCAGAAGGTATTGCCCTATTTTGTGTGCACTTTTGTCCCTCTCCAGAGATTCTCAACTTTGAGTTTGTGACATTTTGAAGAGTTTTGCACCAGAAAAGTGGTGGAAAATCATTGATAAATGTGGCCCAAAGTTTATACTCACTTAGTGGGCTGGCCTGGCATAGATGGCGCGATGCGCTAACATCATTGTGCCGCCTGCGTGGGGACGCTGACATCTTATGGGCCTACAGGATGGAGAGTGGTGATGCAGGGTCTTTTGCCTTCCTGCTCTAAAACAGGATTCATCTAGATTGGCGACATTGCTGATTCTGATACTGTTCAAAGTGGCACCCAGAAGTCCGGGCATGCGGGATCTCCAACGCTCGTGACATTACAGTTCTTTTGAAATTTTGCACCCTTTGGGATTTTTGCCCCCATGGCTCCCTGCATGCTCTACCACTGGACCCACAGGTGTCAGATGTTTTTGATGTATCATAATTATCTGAGATGGTAATACCCTTCCATGTAAGTCAGCCTCATTTATCTTCAGTGTCTGCCATATGCAGGTACTACGTGGTGATATCAGGCGCAGTGACGCCATATGGCGCTACATTATGGAGACACTCTTATTACTCGAAAGGGACAATGCCCCAGTTATACGCCATCCCATGGAGCATGCTATGGCTTGTTTGCGACATATGGCGGTATAGTTTTCTGAAGCCTAAAAGCCCCCATATACATTATACTAACATTTTTTAGAACTGTCTGATATCGGACTACTGAAGTGCTGATCCTTTTGTTCTCAATGATATGGACTGCAGCCACCGACGTCTGGCAGTGGCTTCCTAATAAAGAACACTGGTGTATGGGGGAGACGGCAGACAGCCAACAGTCATCTAAAGCGCATGGGAATCCTAAGGGCGCTGTCAAACGGCTGTATAAGGGTATGTTCCCACGGTCAGCAGCAGCTGCGGGTTTGACGCTGTGTGTTATGCAGCATCAAACCCGCAGCGATCAGATGTTACAGCATAGTGAATATGGGATTTCTAAAAATCCCATGCCCACTATGCGTCTCCGTGCATCTGCGGATCACCCGCGGACATGGACATGCGGCGCGTCTTTCCAAACCGCAACATGTCAATTTCTCTTCTCTAGTCTCTGCAAGAGAAATTAGATCAGTACAATGTATTGAATGCAGTGAATCGGCATGGTTCAATGAACACATAAGGATTCACCTGCGTGCATATAACGCAGCATGTGTACTGCATCCAAAACGCTGCCTGTACAGATCGTGTACACATACCCTAACTCAGAGCCAGGTGGTAGCTCAGTGCAGGACTGGCCGGCAGCTCAGCTGACCGCAGTGTGACACCTGAGTTACCAGAAGCTGCACGCTGAGGTCGGGAGCGCCGCCGGCCAGTCCCCTTACTCCGCTATACATGGCCGTCTGACTGCGCCCTCAGCGTCCTGACAGTCCTGTGCACATCACTACATATCATAGTATGCAATAAGTGCACTGAGGGATTGTGGGGAACCTTGGTGATGGCGGGGTGTTTGTCACTGTGTTGTCAGCTTCCTCCCTCCACGTCCCGCACACAGGACCGGCAGGTGCGGCTGTGCTCTGTGCGGAGGGCGCGGGACTGCCGGGCTCAGCTCTGCCGGCAGCACAGGGGGCTCCGATGTCTGCTCGCCGGGTCTCGCTGCTGATTCCCCCGGCTCTCTGCTCCGCCTTACCCCGGGACCTAAATTATATGAACGCGGGGAGACCGGGAAGCGACGGCAGCACTGGGGAGGAGACTGCCGGGGAGCAGCGACACGAGAGCCCGCGGTCTGACCCAGAGAGTGAGGCCTCAGTATCCGCAGCTGTCCTGCACATCGTGGAGGCCCATGAGGCTGCCTGCCAAGTAAGACCCGGGCAATGCTGGGAGTGGTGAGGACACTGTGTCCCCAAGATGGTGCTGGGAGTGGTGAGGGCACAGTGCCCCCCTGGTGATGCTGGGAGCTGTGAGGGCACGGTGCCCCCTGGGTGATGCTGGGAGTGGTGAGGGCACGGTTCCCCCTGGGTGATGCTGGGAGTGGTGAGGGCACGGTGCCTCCCTGGTGATGCTGGGAGCTGTGAGGGCATGGTGCCCCCCGGGTGATGCTGGGAGGGCACGGTGCCCCCGGGTGATGCTGGGAGCTGTGAGGGCACAGTGCCTCCCAGGTGATGCTGGGAGTGGTGAGGGCACTGTGTCCCCAAGATGGTGCTGGGAGTGGTGAGGGCACGGTGCCCCCTGGGTGATGCTGAGAGTGGTGAGGGCACGGTGCCCCCTGGGTGATGCTGAGAGTGGTGAGGGCACGGTGCCCCCCGGGTGATGCTGGGAGCTGTGAGGGCATGGTGCCCCCCTGGGTGATGCTGGGAGCTGTGAGGGCACGGTGCCCCCAGGTGATGCTGGGAGCTGTGAGGGCACGGTGCCCCCCGGGTGATGCTGGGGGCTGTGAGGGCACGGTGCCCCCCGGGTGATGCTGGGGGCTGTGAGGGCACGGTGCCCCCCGGGTGATGCTAGGGGCTGTGAGGGCACGGTGCCTCCCATGGTGGTGCTGGGAGCGGTGAGGGCACGGTGCCTCCCTGGTGATGCTGGGAGCGGTGAGGGCACGGTGCCTCCCTGGTGATGCTGGGAGCGGTGAGGGCACGGTGCCTCCCTGGTGATGCTGGGAGCGGTGAGGGCACGGTGCCTCCCTGGTGATGCTGGGAGCGGTGAGGGCACGGTGCCTCCCTGGTGATGCTGGGAGCGGTGAGGGCACGGTGCCTCCCTGGTGATGCTGGGAGCGGTGAGGGCACGGTGCCTCCCTGGTGATGCTGGGAGCGGTGAGGGCACGGTGCCTCCCTGGTGATGCTGGGAGCGGTGAGGGCACGGTGCCTCCCTGGTGATGCTGGGAGCGGTGAGGGCACGGTGCCCCCCGGGTAATGCTGGGGGGCGGTGAGGGCACGGTGCCCCCCCGGGTGATGCTGGGAGTGGTGAGGGCACGGTGCCCCCCCGGGTGATGCTGGGAGTGGTGAGGGCACTGTGCCTCCCAGGTGATGCTGGGAGTGGTGAGGGCACTGTGTCCCCAAGATGGTGCTGGGAGTGGTGAGGGCACGGTGCCCCCCGGGTGATGCTGGGAGTGGTGAGGGCACGGTGCCCCCCGGGTGATGCTGGGAGTGGTGAGAGAACTGTGTCCCCAAGATGTTGCTGGGAGTGGTGAGGGCACAGTGCCCCCGGGTGATGCTGGGAGCTGTGAGGGCACGGTGCCAACCATAGACATCATAGTGACACCGCATCAGGGCCCACTATAGACATCATAGTGACCCCGCTTCAGGGACCACCATAGACATCATAGTGACCCCACATCAGGGCCAACCATAGACATCATAATGACCCCGCATAAGGTCCAACCATAGACATCATAATGACCCCGCATAAGGGCCAGCCATAGACATAGTGACCCCGCATCAGGGACAGGCACTGATGGTAAAAACTGACACTGACCAAACACTGATGAAAATCTGCCCATTTTTCACATATGAGAAAAAAAAATGGATGTGTGAGTGAGGCCTGAGGAAAGCTTTAAACAAGTAGAAGTATAATATCCATTTTTCATCCAGAATAAAGCGGGACATTTTTGATATCGTATGACCTCTTTGTGGATATTTTTTACACCCGTGTAACAATAGTATGTCATTTATTTTTGTACACTAACAATAATTAATACAAGACCAAATACAGTTTCCTCTTTAAGGCTGTGTGCCCACGATGCGTTTTTTAAGCGTTTCCTCAGTGGCAATTCCGCTGCAGAAACGTTTAAAAAGCTCTTGGTAGAAGGCCTTCAATGTCCCCCAATGATAATCCGCATGTGCTGTGCACATGCTGCGGAAATTTCCGCTGCTTATTATCATTGCGGAAAAAAACGCAGCACTACCAATTATTTTGCGGAAGCGCTGCGTTTTTGCCGCCATTGACTTGCATTGGACTGCATGTAATCAGCATCACTGGATCTGTACATGCGGATTCCATGCATTTCAATGTGCGGATGGTACCCGGGTCTGGAGGACAGGAGACTCTCCTCCGGACCCGGCTACCATAGAACCTGTAAAAAAAAGAATAAAATAAAAAATAAATATGATACTTACCTTCTGATGGCCCCCGGTGTGCTTGCCGGCAGATCGCGGTGGACTGAAGGACCTGCGCTGACGTCATTTAGTCATGTGACGGGTCACACGACGCTGACGTCGGTAGGTCCTTCAGTGTACCGCGAGCTGCCGGCAAGCCGAGACGCATCGAATCAAGACTCCGGGGGCCATCAGAAGGTAAGTATATTTTTATTTTTTACCATTCTTTACGGTCACACTATATAAATCCATGCCGTTTGCATGGATTTATATAGTGTGACCAAGTTGTCAAGCACTTTCCAAGTGATGCTTAATTACTTGGAAAGCGCTTGTCAACCCGCATGCGGAAATGCATGTGAAGAACGCTTCACATCCGCATGTCCCTGGCAGGAAAAACGCATGTACAATCCGCATGTACAATCCGCATGTACAATCCACATGTGTGTTTTTCTGTCGGGGAGATGCAGAAACGCTCAGGAAAAAATCCGGAGCATTTCTGCATCGTGGGCACATAGCCTAATAATTGCAAGGGATCCCTGAAAATTGGATGCCATACGAATGATGTCTGTATGGATTCCATCTTTCAATGCACCCATTGAGTATAATTTGATCCAAAACCCAAAGTAGTGCATGCTGCGGCTTTTACATGTGCACCACCGATCCACATGTAAAAACGTTCATGTGAACTACACCGTTGATTTGCATTAGTCTATGTGCTGCCTGTGTGTTATCTTTTGCATATGGATGTAAAGTCTGCTCATCTGATAAGCCCAAAGTTTCAGGAGTCCAATATAAAGCTTGTGACAGCAGATTGCAGACATGGCGGACTCCATGCGCCCATAAACACAGTGGATGAGCACTGGAGCTGCCTGCTATTTACATTCATGGCCAAAAGTTGTGAGACTGACACAAATTCTGGTTTTCACAAAGTTTGCTCTTTTGGTATTTTTAAATCTTTTAGATGTTTCTATGGTTACTGAAGTACAGTTATCAGCATTTCATAAGTTTTTAAATTTGTATAGACAAATACATCAAGTTTATGATTAGCCTCAATATTTCCAGTGTTGTCCCTTATATGCGTTTAAATCTGCAGCATGTCAATTCTTTGTGCGTTTTTGCCACAAAAATGCACAAAAAATTGACCTCCGGTGACAGACGTTGGCTGATGAGACTACTCCTCCCATCAGCCTACAGCTGTTGCCGCTGAGAATAGCGATGGGAGCTGTCATCAGCTGACGTCTGTGCTCGCAGTGAAAAAAAAAAAAGTTTAAAATAAATTAATGTAAAATAAAAACACCTTATACTCCCCTATCCGCCAGAATCCCGATGTCCCACGGCGATCCGATCACCCAGCAACACACTATACACTGACAGGAGCTCGATCACTCCCGCAGTGTATAGCGTTGAGTTGCCGGGGCAAAGGTCACATGACTTCAACAGCTGTGAGCTGTTATTAATATTATTAATAGCCAATGAACATGTTGACTTACTGGCCCCTTCCTAGGCTAAAATAGTAGCTCTCAGGTGCCCCAAAAATAACACTTCATATTTGAATGGGATTAGGGTTTATGGGTTTAGGTGTCGCTGACATCAAGCCCTTTGTTTAGTGATAAAGAGGTGTCAACCAAACAGTGCCAGTTTGGTGTCACTTTACATACGTAGCCCTACCATATTGCCACATAATTACAGTTAGGTCCATATATATTTGGACAGAGACAACATTTTTCTAATTTTGGTTCTAGACATTACCACAATGAATTTTAAACAAAACAATTCAGATGCAGTTGAAGTTCAGACTTTCAGCTTTCATTTGAGGGTATTCACATTAAAATTGGATGACGGGTTTTGGAGTTTCAGCTCCTTAACATGTGCCACCCTGTTTTTAAAGGGACCAAAAGTAATTGGACAGATTAAATAATTGTAAATAAAATGTTCATTTCTAGTACTTGGTTGAAAACCCTTTGTTGGCAATGACTGCCTGAAGTCTTGAACTCATGGACATCACCAGACGCTGTGTTTCCTCCTTTTTGATGCTCTGCCAGGCTTTCACTGTGGTGGTTTTCAGTTGCTGTTTGTTTGTGGGCCTTTCTGTCTGAAGTTTAGTCTTTAACAAGTGAAATGCATGCTCAATTGGGTTGAGATCAGGTGACTGACTTGGCCATTCAAGAATATTCCACTTCTTTGCTTTAATAAACTCCTGGGTTGCTTTGGCTTTATGTTTTGGGTCATTGGTCGTCGTTTCATACTACAGATGGACAATCAGTTTGGCTGCATTTGGCTGGATCTGAGCACACAGTATGGCTCTGAATACATCAGAATTCATTCGGCTGCTTCTGTCCTGTGTCACATCATCAATAAACACTAGTGACCCAGTGCCGCTGGCAGCCTTGCATGCCCAAGCCATCACACTGCCTCCGCTGTGTTTTATAGATGATGTGGTATGCTTTGGATCATGAGCTGTACCACGCCTTCGCCATACTTTTCTCTTTCCATCATTCTGGTAGAGGTTGATCTTGGTTTCATCTGTCCAAAGAATGTTCTTCCAGAACTGTGCAGGCTTTTTTAGATGTTTTTTAGCAAAGTCCAGTCTAGTCTTTTTATTCTTGATGCTTATGAGTGGCTTGCACCGTGCAGTGAACCCTCTGTATTTACTTTCATGCAGTCTTCTCTTTATGGTAGATTTGGATATTGATACGCCTACCTCCTGGAGAGTGTTGTTCACTTGGTTGGCTGTTGTGAAGGGGTTTCTCTTCACCATGGAGATTATTCTGCGATCATCCACCACTGTTGTCTTCCGTGGGCGCCCAGGTCTTTTTTCATTGATAAGTAGTGTTGAGCATTCCGATACTGAAATATCGGGTATCGGCCGATATTCACTGTATCGGAATTCCGATACTTAATTCCGATACTTTTATAATATCGAATACCGGAATCGGAAGTTCCCATAATGCCTGCGCTCTGCAGTGTCTCTGAAGGATGACAAGCTGGATGGCAGCGCTCAGCTGCGATCCAGCTTGTCATCAGAATGCCATCCCAGCGTGGGAGAATTCTCCTGATTGTTTAAAAGCCGGCGCGCGGTAAAAAGCCGCCGGCTTTTAAACAATCACGCAGCCCCATACTGCTTCCCCGCAGCCTCCCACCCCGATCCTCCGCTCCCCTCGCCACCTCCCATCCCGATCGTAAATTAGGACCGGGCGGGGAGCGCAGCACCAAGGAGCGAAGGACCCGGGCGGGGAAGCCGGCAGTGAAAAGACTTCACCGCCGGCTTTCCCGTTCTGTGCTGCGCTTTCCCGCCGGTTATTTCAAATGAACAGCTGAGGTATCAGGTGATGCTGATCAGCTGTTCATTTGAAGTAGCCGCGGTGCCCTCAGAGGGTTCATGTGAGTTCATGCTTGACTGCATGAACTCACATCAACTTTCCCACGGCCGCACAGGTCAGCCTCACCTCCCGGACCCGTCATGATTAGTGTGTGCGGGGTGTGTGTGTGTGCGGGGTGTGTGTGCGGGTGTGTGTGCGGGGTGTGTGTGTGCGGGTGTGTGTGCGGGTGTGTGTGCGGGCAGACATAGGCCGATGTGACACTACTACTCCCATCGGCCTATGTCTGTCCCCCGTCCACTCCTGCCAGCAGGATCAGCTCGATGGGAGCAGTAGTTCCCATCAGCCTGATCCTGCTATTTAAATTGCCCTACTGTGTCCCCAATAAATGTTAAATACATGTCATTGGTGGCCAGTGGTTACCTAAAAGAAATTAGTTCATACATTACCTGTCCCCGCCGATCGCCACCTAAAATAAAGTAAAAAATAAAAAACTACACCTATACTCACCTAGACACCTAATTCCCCGAAGCCATCGATCTCCTGTAATAAAATATAAAATAATAAACCACAACCTTATCCTTACCCCTCCGTAGTAGTCCACGAGTGTCCCACGAAGATCTCCAGTTCAGAGCAGCCACATAGAATGTGACCGCTCTGAACCGCTGCCGCCGCTAGAATGACGGGGCCGTAAGGGTTCACCGGAGTTCAGGCAGCGCTGCTCCGGTTAGCTCCTTTACGGCACTGCTGTATCGTGAGAAATTCCCACGGTACAGCACTGCCGTAAAGGAGGTCTCCGGAGCTGCGCTGCCTGAATGCACTCCGGTGACCTCAGTCAGTGGCTCCCGCTGCCGGGAGCGGACGTGTTCCCGGCAGCGTGAGCTTACAGCAGCCATGCACAGCTGTCACCATCTCCAGATGTGACAGCTGTGCATGGGAGATCAGCGCAGGAACGTGGACAGGTAACTATTTTTTTTTTAGTAAACTAAGAATTAAATAAAATGGTGTTTTATTTCAAATAAATTATTTTTTTCTGGGTGTAGTGTGTTTTTTCTTTTTAACACTTTGTAGGTTAGTAATGGGGGTGTCATATAGACGGCCATCATTACTAACCTGGGCTTCATGGCAGCTGGCGCTGACATGAACCCCACCACTATTACCCCCTGCCACCGCACCAGGGCAGCGTGGAAGAGCGAGGCTAAGTGCCAGAATTGGCGCATCCTATGGATGCGCCATTTCTGGGGCGGCTGACGGCTGGTGTTTCTAGCCTGGGAGGGGGCCAATATTCATGGCACCCTTCCTGAGCTATTAATATCAGCCCCCAGCTGTCTGCCTAGCCTTTGATAGCTATTAAAATAGAGGGGACCCCACGTCATTTTTTTTTGGGGGGTCCCCCATTTTAATAGCTAGTAAAGGCTAGGTATTCAGCTGGGGGCTGATATTAGTAGCCTGGGAAGCTCCGTGGGTTTTACCCCCTTCCCAGGCTTCAAACATCTGCCCCAGCCGTCTGCTTAACCTCCGCTAGAGACTAAAATTATGGGGGATCCGACGCCATTTTTTTTTTAAATAAATCCTTTATTTTAACACTAAATGACATTTGAGGACTTAATAAAGATGCAGTCCCTAAATTATTATTTATTTTTTAATAAATTTTTCCCAAAACTTTTGACGTGGGCTTCGCCATATTTTTGTATGCCAGCCAGGTACAGCATCCAGCTTCTATGAACGCGCCATTTTCCGGGGCGGCCGCGGACTGCAATTTTCAGCGTGGGGGGGGGAGGGCAAAAAGCTTGGGCCTCCCTGCGCTGCAGATTCCATCCCCCAGCTGCCTAGTTGTACCTGGCTGGACACAAAAATAGGGAGAAGCTCCACGTTTTTTTTTTTTTAATTATTTCATGAAATTCATGGAATAATTAAGAAAAAAAGGGCTTCCCTATATTGTTGTGTCCGGCTAGGTACAAATAGGCAGCTGGTGGTTGGGGGCAGCCCGTTCCTGCCTGCTGTACCTGGCTGGACACAAATATAGTGTGAAGCCCCACGTCAATTTTTTTTTAATTATTTCAGGAAATTCATGAAATAATTAAAAAAAAATTATGTGGGGCTTCGCCCTATAATTGTGTCCAGCCAGGTACAGCAGGCAGGAACGGGCTGCCCCCAACCACCAGCTGCCTATTTGTACCTAGCCGGACACAACAATATAGGGAAGCCCTTTTTTTCTTAATTATTCCATGAATTTCATGAAATAATTAAAAAAAAAAATGTGTGGCGCTTCGCCCTATTTTTGTGTCCAGCCAGGTACAACTAGGCAGCTGGGGGCTGGAATCTGCAGCGCAGGGAGACCCAAGCTTTCTGGGTCCCACCCGCTGCAAATTGCAGTCCGCAGCCGCCCCGGAAAATTGCGCGTTCATAGAAGCGCCATCTTCTGGCGCTGTACCCAACTCATCCAGGGCCCTGGTGCGGTGGCTCACTGGGTAATAAAGGGGTTAGGGCCAGCTTGGCATTATCAGCTGGCCCTAAGCCCGAAATTCATGGGGTCACGCCAATATTAGACATGACCGCCATGAATTTCTAGTAAAGTATTTAAAAAAAACACAAACACCCAGAAAAAAGTCCTTTAATTGAAATAAAGACACAATTCTTTATTGTTCTAAATTAAACCATACTTACCGCCACACCCATTCCAGCTGAAGCCAACGATCTCCTGCAATAAAAGTAAAATAATAAAGCAACCTCATCCTTACCTTTCCATGGTTCCCAGGACAGCTTCAGCTCTGCTACATCGAGATGACAGGCTGGACCGCAGCAGAACGCTGCCATCCAGCCTGTCATCCCGCGGACACTGAGAAGCGCAGGCATGCTTGCGCTCCTCAGTGTCTTTCTGTGACGTCATCCAGATGAGCCGAGGTCATGTCCAATGAACTCAGCTCACCTCATGCACGTCACTGACAGCGTGGGAAAATTCTCCTGCACTCAGCGCTTCAGCGTGAGAATTCTCCCACGCTGTCAGTGACGTGCATGAGGTGCGCCGAGTTCATGGGACATGACCTCACCTCATGCACGTCACTGACAGCGTGGGAAAATTCTCACGCTGAAGCGCTGAGTGCAGGAGAATTCTCCCACGCTGTCAGTGACGTACATGAGGTGAGCCGAGTTCATTGTCGGCTCATCTGGATGCCGTCACAGCCAGACACTGAGGAGTGGAAGTATGCCTGCGCTTCTCAGTGTCTGCGGGATGACAGGCTGGATGGCAGCGTTCTGCTGCGGTCCAGCCTGTCATCTCGATGTAGCAGAGCTGGAGCCGTCGTGGGAGCCATGGAAAGGTAAGGATGAGGTTGCTTTATTATTTTTCTTTTATTGCAGGAGATCGTTGGCTTCAGCTGGAATGGGCGTGATGGTAAGTATGGTTTAATTTAGAACAATAAAGAATTGTGTGTTTATTTCAATTAAAGGACTTTTTTCTGGGTGTTTGTGTTTTTTTTAAATACTTTACTAGAAATTCATGGTGGTCATGTCTAATATTGGCGTGACCCCATGAATTTCGGGCTTAGGGCCAGCTGATAATGCCAAGCTGGCCTTAACCCCTTTATTACCCAGTGAGCCACCGCATCAGGGCCCTGGATGAGTTGGGTACAGCGCCAGAAGATGGCGCTTCTATGAACGCGCCATTTTCCGGGGCGGCTGCGGACTGCAATTTGCAGCGGGTGGGGCCCAGAAAGCTTGGGCCTCCCTGCGCTGCAGATTCCAGCCCCCAGCTGCCTAGTTGTACCTGGCTGGACACAAAAATAGGGCGAAGCTCCACGTTTTTTTTTTTTTAAATTCATGAAATTCATGGAATAATTCAGAAAAAAAGGGCTTCCCTATATTGTTGTGTCCGGCTAGGTACAAATAGGCTGCTGGTGGTTGGGGGCAGCCCGTTCCTGCCTGCTGTACCTGACTGGACACAAATATAGGGCGAAGCCCCACATCAATTTTTTTAAATTATTTCATGAATTTCCTGAAATGATTTAAAAAAAATTGACGTGGGGCTTCGCACTATATTTGTGTCCAGCCAGGTACAGCAGGCAGGAACGGGCTGCCCCCAACCACCAGCTGCCTATTTGTACCTGGTTGGACACAACAATATAGGGAAGCCCTTTTTTTCTTAATTATTTCATGAATTTCATGAAATAATTAAAAAAAAAAAATACGTGAAGCTTCTCCCTATTTTTGTGTCCAGCCAGGTACAACTAGGCAGCTGGGGGATGGAATCTGCAGCGCAGGGAGGCCCAAGCTTTCTGCCCCCCCCCCTCCCCCCGCTGAAAATTGCAGTGCGCAGCCACCCCGGAAAATGGCGCGTTCATAGAAGCTGGATGCTGTACCTGGCTGGCATACAAAAATATGGCGAAGCCCACGTCAAAAGTTTTGGGAAAAATTAATTAAAAAATAAATAATAATTTAGGGACTGCATCTTTATTAACTCCTCAAATGTCATTTAGTGTTAAAATAAAGGACTTATTTTAAAAAAAATTGACGTGGGGCTTCGCCCTATATTTGTGTCCAGCCAGGTACAGCAGGCAGGAACAGGCTGCCCCCAACCACCAGCTGCCTATTTGTACCTGGCCGGACACAACAATATAGGGAAGCCCTTTTTTAAAAAAATTATTTCATGAAATAATTAAAAAAAAATTGACGTGGGGCTTCGCACTATATTTGTGTCCAGCCAGGTACAGCAGGCAGGAATGGGCTGCCCCCAACCACCAGCTGCCTATTTGTACCTGGTTGGACACAACAATATAGGGAAGCCCTTTTTTTCTTAATTATTCCATGAATTTCATGAAATAATTTTAAAAAAAAATGCGTGGGGCTTCGCCCTATTTTTGTGCCCAGCCAGATACAACTAGGCAGCTGGGGGCTGGAATCCGCAGCGCAGGGAGACCCAAGCTTTCTGGGCCACCCCCGCTGCAAATTGCAGTCCGCAGCCGCCCCAGAAAATGGCGCGTTCATAGAAGCGCCATCTTCTGGCGCTGTACCCAACTCATCCAGGGCCCTGGTGCGGTGGCTCACTGGGTAATAAAGGGGTTAAGGCCAGCTTGGCATTATCAGCTGGCCCTAAGCCCAAAATTCATGGGGTCACGCCAATATTAGACATGACCACCATGAATTTCTAGTAAAGTATTTAAAAAAACACAACACCCAGAAAAAAGTCCTTTAATTGAAATAAACACACAATTCTTTATTGTTCTAAATTAAACCATACTTACCACCACGCCCATTCCAGCTGAAGCCAACGATCTCCTGCAATAAAAGTAAAATAATAAAGCAACCTCATCCTTACCTTTCCATGGCTCCCACGACAGCTTCAGCTCTGCTACATCGAGATGACAGGCTGGACCGCAGCAGAACGCTGCCATCCATCCTGTCATCCCGCAGACACTGAGAAGCGCAGGCATACTTCCACTCCTCAGTGTCTGGCTGTGACGGCATCCAGATGAGCCGAGGTCATGTCCAATGAACTCCGCTCACTTCATGTACGTCACTGACAGCGTGGGAAAATTCTCCTGCACTCAGCACTTCAGCGTGAGAATTTTCCCACGCTGTCAGTGACGTGCATGAGGTGAGCTGAGTTCATTGGACATGACCTCACCTCATGTATGTCACTGACAGCGTGGGAGAATTCTCACGCTGAAGCGCTGAGTGCAGGAGAATTTTCCCACGCTGTCAGTGACGTGCATGAGGTGAGCTGAGTTCATTGGACATGAACTCGGCTCATCTGGATGACGTCACAGAGAGACACTGAGGAGCGCAAGCATGCCTGCGCTTCTCAGTGTCTGCGGGATGACAGGCTGGATGGCAGCTTTCTGCTGCGGTCCAGCCTGTCATCTCGATGTAGCAGAGCTGGAGCTGTCCTGGGAACCATCGAAAGGTAAGGATGAGGTTGCTTTATTATTTTTCTTTTATTGCAGGAGATCGTTGGCTTCAGCTGGAATGGGCGTGATGGTAAGTATGGTTTAATTTAGAACAATAAAGAATTGTGTCTTTATTTCAATTAAAGGACTTTACTCTGGGTGTTTGTGTTTTCTTTTAACTTTGACTATGGGGTTAGTAATGGGGGTGTCTTATAGACGCCTCTCCATTACTAACCTGGGCTTGATGTCAGCTGGCATTATAAGCTGACATCAACCCCAACCCTATTACCCCCTGCCACCGCACCAGGGCAGCGTGGAAGAGCGAGGCTAAGTGCCAGAATTGGCGCATCCTATGGATGCGCCATTTCTGGGGCGGCTGACGGCTGGTGTTTCTAGCCTGGGAGGGGGCCAATATTCATGGCACCCTTCCTGGGCTATTAATATCAGCCCCCAGCTGTCTGCCTAGCCTGTGCTAGCTATTAAATTAGGGGGGACCCCACGTCATTTTTTTGGGGGGGTCCCCCATTTTAATAGCTAGTAAAGGCTAGGTATTCAGCTGGGGGCTGATATTAGTAGCCTGGGAAGCTCCGTGGGTATTACCCCCTTCCCAGGCTTCAAACATTTGCCCCAGCTGTCTGCTTAACCTCCGCTAGAGCCTAAAATTAAGGGGAACCCCACGCCAATTTTTTTTTAAATAAATCCTTTATTTTAACACTAAATGACAAGTACAGTAATCAACACTGTCACTGTACTTCATATATATGTGACTGACATGTTTCTATCTATCTAATCTATGTGTGATTCTCTATTCCTTCTATTCTAAATTGTCGGGTACAGATGCTGAATTGCCGGCCGGCTTTCTTAAAGAGACGGTGCATGAAAACACTATTATTTTTTTAAATAAATCCTTTACACTAAATGACAAGTTCTGTAAGCAACACTGTCACTGTACTTCATATATATGTGACTGACATGTTTCTATCTATCTAATCTATGTGTGAAGCTCTATTCTGTCTGTTATAAATTGTCGGGTACAGATGCTGAATTGCCGGCCGGCTTTTTTAAAGAGACGGTGCACGAAAACACTAATATTTTTTTTAATAAATCCTTTACACTAAATGACAAGTACAGTAAGCAACACTGTCACTGTACTTCATATATATGTGACTGACATGTTTCTATCTATCTAATCTATGTGTGATTCTCTATTCCTTCTATTCTAAATTGTCGGGTACAGATGCTGAATTGCCGGCCGGCTTTCTTAAAGAGACGGTGCATGAAAACACTATTATTTTTTTAAATAAATCCTTTACACTAAATGACAAGTTCTGTAAGCAACACTGTCACTGTACTTCTTATATATGTGACTGACATGTTTCTATCTATCTAATCTATGTGTGAAGCTCTATTCTGTCTGTTATAAATTGTCGGGTACAGATGCTGAATTGCCGGCCGGCTTTTTTAAAGAGACGGTGCACGAAAACACTAATATTTTTTTTAATAAATCCTTTACACTAAATGACAAGTACAGTAAGCAACACTGTCACTGTACTTCATATATATGTGACTGACATGTTTCTATCTATCTAATCTATGTGTGAAGCTCTATTCTTTCTGTTGTAAATTGTCGGGTACCGGTGAATGCCGCTGATGAATTGCCGGCTTTTCATGTCATTCTACATTATTCTTAGTTGTTTTACTTCATGTAGAATTAACCTACAAGGAAAGAAAGGGTTTATTTTCATTCCGATATTTGTGTCCCATTGACTTGCATTGGTTTCCGGTATCGGAATCGGCGATATCCGATACTTTTTGGGTATCGGCCCGATCCAATCCGATACGATATTTCCTGATATCGGAAGGTATCGCTCAACACTATTGATAAGTTCACCAGTGCTTTCTTTCTTTCTCAGGATGTACCAAACTGTAGATTTTGCCACTCCTAATATTGTAGCAATTTCTCGGATGGGTTTTTTCTGTTTTTGCAGCTTAAAGATGGCTTGTTTCACCTGCATGGAGAGCTCCTTTGACCGCATGTTTACTTCACAGCAAAACCTTCCAAATACAAGCACCACACCTCAAATCAACTCCAGGCCTTTTATCTGCTTAATTGAGAATGACATAACAAAGGGATTGCCCACACCTGTCCATGAAATAGCCTTGGAGTCAATTGTCCAATTACTTTTGGTCCCTTTAAAAACAGGGTGGCACATGTTAAGGAGCTGAAACTCCTAAACCCTTAATCCAATTTTAATGTGGATACCCTCAAATGAAAGTCTGAACTTCAACTGCATCTGAATTGTTTTGTTTAAAATTCATTGTGGTAATGTCTAGAACCAAAATTAGAAAAATGTTGTCTCTGTCCAAATATATATGGACCTAACTGTATAAACTGAAAGTGTAGGGTATGTCCCTAT
This sequence comes from Phyllobates terribilis, assembly GCF_046119375.1. Taxonomy (NCBI): domain Eukaryota; kingdom Metazoa; phylum Chordata; class Amphibia; order Anura; family Dendrobatidae; genus Phyllobates; species Phyllobates terribilis. The sequence goes on from NW_027362768.1 coordinate 22,250,925, forward strand.
GAGTCTTAGCAGAAAATCAGCAGTGATAACTACTAGGATTTCATGGCAGAAATGCATCAGTTTACTGCACACTTTACCCTTTGCAGATTCAATCAATTTACACAGATTTTTTTTTAACAGCGTGTGGATAAGATTTTGGAAAAAAAGTTTGTCATACACAGGAGATCTTCACCTTGCAATTTCACACTGTACAGTCCACTGCGCATATGGCCCATGAGAGCCCACAATAATATTCTTCTGTGGTTGTAACCCCCTGACTCTTAGACATCCAGGTACCACAGCAGCTATGGGAGTGCGGGTAGTATGTAAGTGCAGGCAATTTTCTGATTTTCACACCATGATTCTACACTGCTCAAAAAAATAAAGGGAACACTCAAATAACACATCCTAGATCTGAATGAGTGAAATATTCTCATTGAATACTTTGTTCTGTACAAAGTTGAATGTGCTGACAACAAAATCACACAAAAATCATCAATGGAAATCAAATTTATTAACCAATAGAGGCCTGGATTTGGAGTCACCCCCAAAATTAAAGTGGAAAAGCACACTACAGGCTGATCCAACTTTGATGTAATGTCCTTAAAACAAGTCAAAATGAGGCTCAGTATTTTGTGTGGCCTCCACGTGCCTGTATGACCTCCCTACAACGCCTGGGCATGCTCCTGATGAGGTTGCATATGGTCTCCTGTGGGATCTCCTCCCAGACCTGGACTAAAGCATCCGCCAACTCCTGGACAGTCTGTGGTGCAACGTGACATTGGTGGATGGAGCGAGACATGATGTCCCAGATGTGCTCAATCGGATTCAGGTCTGGGGAACGGGCGGGCCAGTCCATAGCTTCAATGCCTTCATCTTGCAGGAACTGCTGACACACTCCAGCCACATGAGGTCTGGCATTGTCCTGCATTAGGAGGAACCCAGGGCCAACCGCACCAGCATATGGTCTCACAAGGGGTTTGAGGATCTCATCTCGGTACCTAATGGCAGTCAGGCTACCTCTGGCGAGCACATGGAGGGCTGTGCGACCCTCCAAAGAAATGCCACCCCACACCATTACTGACCGGTCATGCTGAAGGATGTTGCAGGCAGCAGATCGGTCTCCACGGCGTCTCCAGACTCTGTCACGTCTGTCACGTGCTCAGTGTGAACCTGCTTTCATCGGGCCCTCATGGAGTCGGTTTCTAACCGTTTGTGCAGACACATGCATATTTGTGGCCTGCTGGAGGTCATTTTGCAGGGCTCTGGCAGTGCTCCTCCTGTTCCTCCTTGCACAAAGGCGGAGGTAGCAGTCCTGCTGCTGGGTTGTTGCCCTCCTACGGCCCCCTCCTGGTGTACTGGCCTGTCTCCTGGTACCGCCTCCAGCCTCTGGACACTACGCTGACAGACATAGCAAACCTTCTTGCCACAGCTCGCATTGATGTGCCATCCCGGATGAGCTGCACTACCTGAGCAACTTCTGTGGGTTGTAGAGTCCGTCTCATGCTACCACGAGTGTGAAAGCTCAACCAACATTCAAAAGTGACCAAAACATCAGCCAGAAAGCATTGGTACTGAGATGTGGCCTGTGGTCCCCACCTGCAGAACCACTCCTTTATTGAGGGTGTCTTGATAATTGCCAATAATTTCTATCTATTGTCTATTCCATTTGCACAACAGCATGTGAAATTGATTGTCAATCAGTGTTGCTTCCTAAGTGGACAGTTTGATTTCACAGAAGTTTGATTTACTTGAAGTTATATTCTGTTGTTTAAGTGTTCCCTTTATTTTTTTGAGCAGTGTATATCATCGAATTTTCCTGAATAACAAAGTTCAGTTCTTTTTCTGTCAATGTCGTTTAACATATTTTTTGTAAGGAAAGCAGCCATACACTTGTGATCCCATACCAGACCGGGTCTATTACTACGACATTAGCATGCATTATACAGTGTTTACCATCCAGGCCCTATACAGGCCGTCAGAGACATTTTCTGTGAATGATAGAAAATGAAGAGTAATTCGATTTCTGTTCACGTTTTTCTTGCTTCTTGTCATTAGCAATTTTATAAAGTCCATTGAGTGTCAGTTCTCCGACACAGGCGGGATTTTAAGCTGACCATGCTCACTCTAATTAATATGGCATGTGGGAAGGAGAATTCTGCTGGTGGAGAGCGGCAGGGAATTGGAATTAATTGATTATATTATAAATTCCAGTGATGTATGTTGTGGTGTCCGTGCTGAGATGTTGACATTGAACAGAATCACAGAACCCCCTTCCTTCACGCGGTGATATCCTTTTCTATGACTGTACGACAGGACAGTGATGATAGAGCCACCAGAGAGCAGCTCAGCAGTCCTGAGCTACTATCCGTATTGTAACCCAACCTGCTTTCACAGTTTCTGCAGGGATCCTGGACCATGTTCAGATGAGAGTATTATACTTACATGTGTTGTCTGCATTGTAATCACGCTGATCACACACTGACGAATGTTATTGATAGGGCTGTTCAGATGAGAGTTTTTTCACACAGACTTGTGTCCTTGTTAAAAATTCTTCTGTTCTTCTTATTCTTCTGTTTATCAAATGAGACTCTCACTTTCATGCCTATGGGTGCGCAAAAAAAGGATCCCATATGGATCATCTGAATTGATACATTGCAAATATTAACATAGAAAACTGTATTTGGTTTTGTACATTTTTGGAACCATTCAAGATGCCAAACGGGTGTAGGAAGTGGTTCTACAAATGGACTAATTATTTTTGATACACTTGTCTGATCCTGGCCTTTTTGTCTTCTAGACGCCTCTCCATTACTACCCTCTAGACTTGATGTCAGCTGCCAATACAGAGCGGACATCAACCCCAATACTATTACCCCACTTACCATCGCACCAGGGCAAGTGGTAAGAGTGGAGGCTAAACTCCAGATTTGGCGCATCTTATGGATGCACCATTTCTGGGATGGCTGAGAGCTGATGTTTTTAGTCTGGGAGGGGGCCAATATCCATGACCCCCTCCTAGCATATTAATATCCGTCTGTAACTGTCTCCCTAGCCTTTGCTGGTTATTAATTCTAGGGGGGACACTGCATAATTTTTTTTTTTTTGAGGAGGGGGGGGGGTCCCATTTTAATAACCAGTAAAGGCTACGTATACAGCTGTAAGCTGATATTAATAGCGTGGGAAGTTCCATGTGTATTACCTTTCCAGGATATAAACATCAGCCTACAGCTGGTTATTAGAATTTTGGGGGACCCTACACCATGTTTTCAATTATTTATTTATTATTTAAATACATGTACAGTAAGATGCACACGCAAAGCACAGATTATATATGTCACTCACATATTTCTATCTATCAACCTATTTATGTTTTGAAGAATATTTACTTTGAAAACTGTCTTGAAATGACATACAGAAGTACTCTATGTAAAAGCTAATGTTAAAATCACATTGCACACGGATTGCATTCGCATGTCATTTTGATGTCATTCAGATGCTAGGTGAGAAAAATCGCATTTTCACTCACATGACACTCGTTCGACTTTTCAGGAACAACTTTGGACCGTTTTTATTAACACAGCTTTTGAGCCTTAATGCTTTTACTTGCTTAGTGATAAAACTATTGTAAACCCGATTTTGCATTGCGGCCTCCACATGTGGCTCTGCTTGTGGCCATGCCGTGACCAATGGCCACTACTCACAAGTGTTGTATCAGCTACAATGTAAGTATTGTAAAACCTTTGAGCTGGATTGATGGGGATGCTGTACAAAATAATTGTTTTTAAGTAGCATGATTGGTGAATCGCTAAGCAACATTTCCATTTTCTGTAGATCAGGCTTCCAAGCAAGTACTTCTAGGAGGACTCCTGCTTGTGAATGGCACCATATTGGTGTAATAGAGGGGTTGTCATGCTGGGACCCCCTGTCTGAGTCAAGTGTAAGACTCAAGCCATTCATGTATTACACAACCATTCATCAGTAACCACCGCATCAAACATCTAGCTTGCTGAAGCTTCCCCCAAAGGAATCTGCTGATTGTCGGGGCTTCTGGAAGAAACTCCAATTTGAAAGGGATTTTCTCTGAAAACAAAACCTCTTTATGAGGTTATTTGTGACTTACAGTATTTTTGTTTTTATGTAGTCTTCTCTGTAACAGGGAAAATGCAGTTTGTGGTGATGTACTGGTCACAATTTATGCTTTTCTTAGGCTGCCTACTCATGTATCTTGTTCACTACTCATGATTTGCTGTATTGTTCTGACCTATTCTCTGTACACAGTTGTTATAAGGGGCAGTGACTATCACACCATTTTAGTTTATAACATTCGTTTGTGAAAAATTCATGGCCTCAGCCATGTTTTGGTCTTCTAAAGTCCTTAAGTTCGTTGTTGTCATACGTCAAAAATGTTGGTAATTATTGTAATTCTGTACCTGTGAATCGGATTTAGGGGTGTAACCTGGGAACTTATTCAGACATTATTGCCTTAAAAGTTTGTTCAGGGGTAGATTGAAAAATAAAATACACGTATCTCTTTAAGGCTGGGCAAGACGGATACACAGATCCACAGAGTGGAAATTTTGTTTTTACCAGACTTGCTCATCTGAGAAGAGGTAAATGCTGCGGCAGTGCATGCAGGCATGTGAGTATCCTTCCGGTTTCATTGTAGATGCAATTTCTGCAGATCCTTCTTCAGTTTTCTCAATCAGTTTTATTTTGCACTAAAGTCTCAATTCAACAAGATGACGTATTGAATTGGCGTATATGCCGGTCTTGATGAGGGGTCAAGGTGGTGTGTGAAGTGCCTAATTCATTAATAAATGCCGAGTGGGTGTGGGCCTCTGTATGCACCTTGTAGTTTACTTTGCACTAAGCACTTTATTTTCTCTATATACCTTACTATTTATGCATTGCAGATCCAGTGGAGACCATTTTTTACTATGTGACAGCATTTTGTGGCATGTTTATAATTTGTTTATCATCATATCCCCCAGTCTGGCCTTTCTCTTTTTGTGTTGCCTTTCCCTTTATAAGCATTTTATGTAATTTTATCTTATCTTACCAATAAGTGTTATATTTTATGATACCATAGTTCTTAAGTATTGTGTATAGATCCTTAATTTAACAGTGTGAATGCTGTTTTATCTGGAGACTGAGTTTTAATGGGAGCTCCATACAAAGCTTTTTTTTTTACCTGGATGAATATATATATATATATATATATATATATATATATATATATATATATATATATATATATAAAATTGAAAATAGAAAAACCCTTTAACACATTGGGACCATCCTCTGTATATGTATGTTGGATGGATGTCTCAGGTGCAGTGCCCACCCTTATATTTCACGGTATGGGGGTTCATTACCGATATGTAACATTAAGCTATATCTATGTGCTTCGCATGGTTAATATCAGCATGTGTCAGTTTTTCACAGTACATGAATTGGAAAATAACATGGACCTATTTTCTTTCTTTTTGCAGTGCCCTTTTGGTCAGGAAAATGTTAAGGATTCCTCTAAAAAGAAGCAATTTAATTCCTATTTTTATATGTGACAGCTGAGTTCAATCTCTCAACTATTTTTTTCATTAATCGTTTGGATTTTAGCAGATAGCACCACAAAGCAATTGTTTTTAGTCCTGCAAACGATCCAGTCTTTCTAGTTAATATTCCTAAGTAATGAATTCAATTTTAATTGTAATAAACATCAAATGAAAAGGAAATGTTCTCGGTCATTAGTGTGTGCACAATGTTACTCTGGATGCTATGGTTATCATTGCTTTCATTTTCTCTCTTTTAATCAATCTCTAAGCAGTTTTACGCTTGCATTTGATTATTTGTAATTATTTTTATTACTTTGGCACAGATAATACAATTGTGTAGTAATTCTATTTAAAAGGCATTTGCAGAATTAGTACACATTTGTTTGGTCCTTGGAAAAAGGAATATATTACACAGTCATGGCTGAAAGTGTTGGCACCCTTGAAATTGTTCCAGAAAAAAGAAGTATTTCTCTCAGAAAATTATTGCAATTACACATGTTTTGTTATACACATGTTTAATTCATTTGTGTGTATTGGAACAACACAAAAAAACAGAGAAAAAGGCAAATTGGACATAATTTCACACAAAACCCCAAAAGTGGGCCGGACAAAATTGTTGGCACCCTCAACCTAATATTTGGTTGCACACCCTTTGGAATAAATAACTGCAATCAATCACTTCCTATAACCATCAGTAAGCTTCTTACACCTCTCAACTGGAAATTTGGACCACTCTTCTTTTGAAAACTATTCCAGGTCTCTCATATTTGAAGGGAGTCTTATCCTAACTGCAATTTTAAGATCTCTCCACAGGTGTTCAATGGGATTTCGATCCCGACTCATTGCTGACCACTGCAGAACTCTCCAGCGCTCTGTTTCCATCCATTTCTTGGTGCTTCGTGAAGTATGTTTGGGGTCATTGTCCTGCTAGAAGACCCATGATCTAGGACGCAAACTCAGCTTTCTGACACTGGGCACTACTTTGCGACCCAAAATCCTTTGGTAATCTTCAGTGTTCTTTATGCCTTGCATATACTCAAGGCACCCAGTGCCAGAGACAGCAACACAACCCCAAAACATCTTTGAAGCTCCACCATTTTTGACTGTAGATACTGTGTTCTTTTCTTTGTAGGCCTCATTCTGCTTTCAGTAAACAGTAGATTGATGTACTTTGCTAAAAGCTCTATCTTGATCTCATCTGTCCACAAGAAGCTTTCCCAGAATGATTTTAGCTTACTCACCTACATTTTGGCAAACTGCAGTCTAACAGTCTCTGTGTCAGCAGTGGGGTTCTCCTAGGTTTCCTGCCATAGCGTTTAATTTCTTTCAAATTTCAATGGATAGTTCACACTGGCACTGATGCACCCTGAGCTTGCAGAATAGCTTGAATTTCTTTGGAACTTGATTGGGGCTGCTTATCCACCATCCGGACACCCTGCGATGCATCCTTTCATCAATTTTTGTCTGCCGTCCACGTCCAGGAAGACTAGCTACAGTACCATGGGTTGTAAACTTCTTGATTATGTTGCGCACCGTGGACAAGGGAACATCAAGATCTCTGGAGATGGACTTGTAACCTTGAGATTGTTGATATTTTTCAACAATTTTGCTTCTCAAGTCCTCACACAGTTCTCATTTGCGGACAGTACTGTCCTTCATGCTTCGTGTGGCACACGCTGACATATAATGCAAAGAGTGAGTCAGCGTATCCCCTATTTAATCTGGTTTCAGGTGTGATTTTCATATTGCCCACACATGTTACTGTTAGAACTCTCCTGTTAGTTTTTTTCTAGTTTGCTGGTCACATGACCTTTTTGCCTATTTAATCCTGCTCCGCCCTTCTGGCCATGCTGGACTTCATTGTAATTTCTACTCTTAAGCTAGCCAGGTGCTTTGTTACCTTTCTCAGTCAGTTTAGCTAGGTCTTTTGACCTCTATGTTCTATGTTGTGTGTTTGTCTTTTTACTGCTACAATTTCTGCTAGGAGGTGTCCATCTTTCTCCCAGTCCCTAGTTCTTGTAGGGATCCCTCCCTCACATCTATAGGTCTTCGTTCAGACTAGCTGAGGACTTTAGCGGGTCTGATCGCAGGATCAGGTTCCCAGTTACATCGTAGGGATCTAGCTTAGTTCTATTGTAGGGACAGATCTCCTGTCTTTCCTTAGTGCTTGTAGCCTATCATAACGGTAAGTCCAGCCCAAAAATATCTCTAAGGAAAGACCTCCAGTTTCCATCATGGTGTCGGTTCAGGATTTGGCTCAACGCCTGTAGGGACTTTCTCTGGAGGTGGCCGAGCTCCAACAACACGTAAGTAGCTGTTCTGGAGCGCATTTTGTGGAGCCAAAGGTACGATTGCCTGATTTATTTTTTGGTGAACAACAAGATTTTTTTTCCTTTAAAAATACTTGTTTATTGCATTTTTGTTTGAGACCCAGATCCTTTGGTGATGAATCACAGCATATAGGGTTCATAATGTCACTTTTGCGCAAAGAACCTCAGGGATGGGCCTTTTCTCTCCAACCTAGTGATCCGTGCTTTAGATCAGTGGATAGTTTTTTTTCTGCTTTGGGGTTGTATGATGATCCTGATCGTGTCTCATCAGCTGAGACGGAATTGAGACTTTTGAGACAGGGATCAGGTAATGTGGAAAATTATTGCACTCACTTCCATCGGTGGTCTGCTCAGGTGGGGTGGAACGATTCAGCTCTGAAAAGTTTGTTTCTTGCTGGGCTAGGTGAAAGGGTTAAGGATCTGCTAATTGCTTATCTTACACCTGGAAACTTGCAGGAGGCAATGCAATTAGCTATACGGGTGGACAGAAGACTGCATGCAAGGGTTAATGAGAGTAAATCCTTTGCCATGTCAGCTCCTAGTCTTGAGAGGGTCTGTACTGACATTGGAGAGCTGATGGAGATTGGGGCGATGTCACCCCGCTCTCAGGAAAAAGACCGCAGGTTTTCTGAAGGTTTGTGCTTTTATTGCGGAAAATCTGACCATTTCATTAAGAACTGTGTGCTTCGTATGAACAAAGAAAAAAAAAAAAAGGTCAGTTACGCCCGTATAGCCTGTTTAAACACTAGGGGGGTATTTCTTTCTGCTAGTACTGCAGCTCAGGAAGAATTAATTGAATTTTGGGTATTTGTGGATTGTGGTTCTACTCTGAATGTGATTGATGGGGGATTCTTGAAAAAACTTAAATTAAAACCCAAACCTTTGTCATCCCCTATTGCCGTGGTTTCTGTCGATGGCTCTCCCTTGAAATGTGTTACTCACAAGGTTTATGAATTTCCCCTCACTATTAATGGTATTCACCAAGAAAATTTGGATTTGGTAGTATTAAATAATTTGCCTTCTCCAGTAATTTTGGGGTTACCCTGGTTAAAATTGCACAATCCTGTACTGGATTGGTCTACCAATGAAATTAAGTCCTGGAGCCCTAAGTGTTATGACAAGTGTTGTAACGGGCGCATTGCTGCTGTGGATAAAGGGGAATTACCTGTACCTATTCAGGATTTTTGGAAAGTTTTTTTCTGAGGAGGAGTCGCAAATTTTGCCTCCCTATAGAGACTATGATTGTACCATTGAATTTGTCCCTGGAGCGACTCTTCCTAAAAGTCGTTTATTTAATCTTACTATTCCTGAGAGAAAGGCTTTGGAGGAATACATACAGACGAGCTTGGCCGCCGGTCATATCAGACCCTCTAAGTCACCTGTGGCTGTTGGATTTTTTTTTTTGTTAAAAAAAAAGGACGGCGGTTTACGTCCTTTTCTGGACTTTCGAGAGATTAATAAAATTACTGTACGTAATCCCTACCCACTGCCATTGATTCCTGATTTGTTTAACCAGTTAGTGGGGGCCAAGTTGTTCTCTAAAATTGATTTCCGGGGGGCATGCAATTTGTTGCGCATGAAGGAGGGTGATGAATGGAAGACTGCTTTTAACACTCCTGTGGGTCATTTTGAGAATCTGGTTATGCCTTTTGGTCTTACCAATGCACCAGCATTTTTTCAGAATCTTATTAATAACATCCTTAGACCTTTGATCAGCAAAAATGTGGTTGTGTATTTGGATGACATTTTGATTTATTCGCCTGATCTGGAGTCTCATTGGCGGAGCGTACGTGAGGTATTACAGTTATTAATTGACAATTCGCTTTTTGCTAAGCTAGAGAAATGTGAGTTCGCTATACAGAGCATTAGTTTTTTGGGCTACATTATCTCCAGTGAAGGTTTTGAGATGGATCCAGTTAAAGTTCAAGCTGTGCAGGAATGGCCTAGGCCTATTGGTTTGAAATCGATACAGAGGTTTTTGGGTTTCGCCAATTATTACAGAAAATTCATTAAAAAATTTTCTATTGTTAAACCACTGACCGATCTCACCAGGAAAGGTGCTAATACAGTTCAGTGGACTACTGAGGCCATTGAAGCGTTTGTGTTTCTAAAGGAGAGGTTCAGCTCTGCCCCCATCCTTATGCAGCCTGATGTGACTAAGCCGTTTTTGGTTGAGGTTGACGCTTCTTCTGTGGGGGTCGGTGCGGTGTTGTCTCAGGAAAACAAGGATGGAGTACATCCCTGTGCCTTTTTTTCAAAAAAATTTTCTGAGACCGAACTTAATTACGATATTGGTAATTGGGAATTGGTAAACTCGCATTTGAACACTGGCGTCATCTCTTGGAAGGTGCTGAATTTCCCATTCAGGTTTTCACTGATCATAAAAATCTGATCTATCTTGATGCTGCCAAGCGCTTGAATGCCCGTCAGGCTAGGTGGGCACTTTTTTTTTTCGCGGTTTAATTTTTCCGTTACTTACATCCCGGGTACCAAGAATGTTAAAGCTGATGCTTTGTCTCGCAGCTTTTCTCCCATGGTCGGTGTTGAGGAGGAGGAGAGCATTTTACAAGAAGGTGTTGTGATTGCTGCATTGGACTCTGTTTTGGAAGATGAGATTCTTAAAGCACAGGAGAATGCCCCATCTAACACTCCCCAAGGGAGGTTGTTTGTGCCTAGGACCTTTAGGAGAGATTTGTTTGTTGAGTGTCATGAGTCTCGGTTGGCAGGTTATCCAGGAATTTCTGAGACCAAGAGACTTGTGGGTCGCAGTTTTTGGTGGCCTAGATGGCAGAAGGAAGTCATTAAGTGGGTGCATCAATGTACTGTGTGTGCTAGATCTAAGTCTTCTCATACTCCTGCTGCGGGGTTGCTTTGCCCTCTGGAGGTTCCTAGTGCACCTTGGACACATCTGGCTATGGACTTTATTACTGACCTTCCCTCCTCTGAGGGTTTCACGGTCATCTGGGTGGTCGTGGACCGTTTTAGCAAGATGTGTCACTTCGTTCCATTCATCAAACTGCCCTGCGCTAAGACACTCGCTAAGGCCTTTGTCAAGGAAATTGTCAGACTCCATGGTGTTCCTACTGACATTGTTTCTGATAGGGGACCTCAGTTCGTGGCTCGTTTTTGGCGTGCCTTTTGTGACAGGTTGGGAGTTCATTTGTCGTTTTCATCTGGATATCATCCTGAGTCTAATGGCCAGACAGAAAGGAAGAATCAGGATGTTGAGCAGTTCTTGCGTTGTTTTGTGGCTGACAATCAAGAGGGGTGGTCTGAGTTTCTGCTACTTGCTGAATTTGCTCTTAACAACCATACATCCTCTTCTGCTGGGTGTTCGCCTTTTTTTTGTTGTTCTGGGAGACATCCGTCTTTTGGGTCATTCTCCAAATTGGTATCGGCTGTGCCTGAGGAGGAGAGTTTTTCCGGTGATTTGGAGAGAGTTTGGACGGATGTGCGTGGTAATCTTCAGGAGGCTAACAAAAAATCTAAGAGGTACTTTGACAGGAAACGTCAAGAGGTTTTTTTCACGGTTGGTGACATGGTTTGGTTGTCCTCTAAGAATCTGCGGTTGAGGATTCCTTCAAAAAAATTGGGTCCCAAGTTTGTAGGGCCCTTTAAGGTGCTTCAGGTAGTTAACCAATCTGCTGTTAGGTTGGAGGTTCCTACCTCCTGGAAGATTTATCCGGTGTTTCATGTTTCTCTATTGAAAAAAGCTGATGTATCAGATAGAGACGCCACTGCCACTGTTCCTCCGGTGGTGGAGGACGGGGAATATGAAATTTCCCGCATCCTTAATTCTAGACGGTATAGGGGGAGTTTGCAGTATCTCGTCGCTTGGAAGGGTTTCGGTCCCGAGGATAACTCATGGGTGAGGGCGGATGATGTTTCTGCTTCCAGACTTGTCAGAGCGTTTCACAAGAGGTTTCCTGATAAGCCTGGTCCTAGGGGATCCGGAGGATCCTCTTAGAAGAGGGGGTAGTGTTAGAACTCTCCTGTTAGTTTTTTTCTAGTTTGCTGGTCACATGACCTTTTTGCCTATTTAATCCTGCTCCGCCCTTCTGGCCGTGCTGGACTTCATTGTAATTTCTACTCTTAAGCTAGCCAGGTACTTTGTAACCTTTCTCAGTCAGTTTAGCTAGGTCTTTTGACCTTTATGTTCTATGTTGTGTGTTTGTCTTTTTACTGCTACAATTTCTGCTAGGAGGTGTCCATCTTTCTCCCAGTCCCTAGTTCTTGTAGGGATCCCTCCCTCACATCTACAGATCTTCTTTCAGACTAGCTGAGGACTTTAGCGGGTCTGATCGCAGGATCAGGTTCCCCGTTACATCGTAGGGATCTAGCTTAGTTCTATTGTAGGGACAGATCTCCTGTCTTTCCTTAGTGCTTGTAGCCTATCATAACAGTTACTTGCCACAGGTGAGTTTGAACAAGCATCACATGCTTGAAGCAAAGTTTTTTACCCACTTTTTTGGAAAGGTGCCAAAAATTTTGTCCGGCCCATTTTGTATGAAATTATGTCCAATTTGCCATTTTCTTTCTGTTTATTTTTTGTGCTGTTCCAATACACACAAAGGAAATAAACGTGTATAACAAAATGTGTTATTGCAATAATTTTCTGGGAGAAATATTTCCTTTTCTGGAACAATTTCAGACGTGCCAACACTTTAGGCCATGACTGTATTATTATGTAATATTATATTTCTGTCATATACGACACAGTATTGTCACTATGCCCAATGGCCAGGGGACAGAATAACACAAGAATCATAAGGGACATCTTTTAACCACTTAAAGGGGTTGTAAAGGACTCATGGAAGGCCTATCCTTAGGACTGGTCATCAGTATCTCATTGGTAGGGGTGTGACACCTGGTACCCTGCCATTTTAGCTGTTCCTGGTATCGACTTCAGACGGATGTACTGAGTTGTAGATCTGCACAGCTCAGTCAGCGGAATAGTGGCCGCATCGGGTTACTGCACATTCGCCCACTTATTCAAATCAAAATTTGAAATTCTTTATGAAAACTAAAGATGCCGTGTCCTGTGGACTCGAGAAGAGGACCATCCAGCTTGTTATCAGTGCACAGCTCACAAGCCTACATCTCTGAAGGTATGTTGGGTGCATTAGTACCTATGGTATTGGCAGCTTACAAATCTTGAAAGGCATTATCTTTACTGAGCATTATATAGAGGTTTAAAATATATGATTATAATTTATGACTATTTCCAAATCATCGCATTTTTGTTTTCTTAAGTGCCAACTTTTTTGGATTTGGGGGTTTTAGAATACCTATCACCTATGGACATTTATAAATACCATATACAGTGATGTGAAAAAGTGTTTGCCCCCTTCCTGATTTCTTATTATTTTGCATGTTTGTTACACTTAAATGTTTAAGATCACAAAACAAATTTAAATATTCAACAAATATAGCACAAGTAAACACAAAATGCAGTTTTTAAATTAAATTCTTTATTAAGGGAAAAAGAAATCCAAATCTACAGGGATACAGCTAGTATGGATAACCTCAATTATCAATCAGGAAATAGTAGCAAGAGGTTAAAAATATCAATGTTTTATTTAATTCTGATAAAAAAACATAGAATTATCACCCAGAAAAAAGTGCACTGTGCATATATAAAAATCAGATATGCAAATATGCACTCTGAAAAAGAGAACAGACAAAATTCCTGGATTTATACCATTATGAAACCAAGTTTTTAAGTTTGACTGCGCAATTACAATTCATATACCCTGTTTCCTACAGGAGGCTCAGAAAAGGCTTAATGATAGTTGTTCCATCTCCATGCCACAGTTCGAGCTCTTTTAAATGGGGGGTCCTTTTTGGATTATACATCATCAGACACTCTTATTACACCACTTATTCATGGGATAAGAGTGAATATTGTACCCCCTCTAATTCTTAACACAGACAAAGATTTACGAGACACAAAATTACCATACTCCTCGATTATAATATCATGTGTGAGGAGCTGCCCACTTACTAAAGACTATGATACTTTTCCAGCAACGGACCACCATTTTTGTCAATATAATTTTTGTGTTTTATTAGTGATTTACTTGTTATGTTTATATAGTTCTGCTAACTTGTCAGTATGTGCACTAGATTCACTTGTAAAATGTCCAGCATTCCACTAATCTGTATCTCAGGACATCTTTATCTAAGGAGTCCATTGTTTCAACAGCCAATGGTCTCATTAGGTGAGTTTGGATTGAGACACAGTGGAGCCGTCATCACAGGGGGTCTTACATGCAGTCTCAAATGAAGGCTTCTAGAATATTCTTCATTGTTTTTGGCTTACAGTGAATGCTTGAGTGGGAGGGTGATCACTTCTGTGCTGGGAGGGGGCTGACCCCAGAGATGTAGAGGACAGACCTGTTTTAGTGGAGGAGTTGATGGAAGGACACTGGAGGGATAGGACCTATGGCTGTGGACGTGGAGCTGATGGATGGATGGCTTATGGAGTGTTGGAGATCAGTTATCAACTGGGCTGGATAAACGTACTACAGTTGTGGATATGTCATTGGATATAAACTTTATTCTAGGACTGTTGCTACTGGACATCTGTGCTTCCATTGTTTTATCCGTCATCTGGAGGATCGTGGACTGTGGCAACAGACTATACTGGCTGGAGATAAAAAATCTGTGGGCCAACCAAAAGTTGGGAGACAGTGAGTATGGCCTGATACAAAGCAAGTGGAACTACTGAACCCAGATTGGGAATTTAAGGACTCAGAGAACTGTATTTTGGCCATTTACTTGGAATTGCTGCATTACCATGGATGTGATTAATAAAATATTGTTGCATCGTTAACCTGCCTAGGTGATTACCTACATCCCACAACCTCAGATCTTTACATCATGGTTGTTGCTTTTTCATAACCTATACATCATGCTGCTTGTCAAACTTTCTTAGCAGCCCATAGATTCTGTCATAATTAATAGGTTTGGGATAGTTTAAATCATTTCAACAATTCCAATATATATAGGCAGATTTATCTGTCCACCGTGTCATAACTTGTACGTCATCTTGCTGCTTATCAAACTCTCTTAGCAGTCCATAGATACTGTTACAATTAAATAGTTTGGCACAATTTAAACCATTTCACCAATTCTAATATCTATAGGCAGACTTATCTGTCCACAGTGTACGTCATCTTGCTGCTTATCAAACTCTCTTAGCAGCCCCTAGATGCTGTTACAATTAAATAATTTGGCACAATTTGAACCATTTCACCAATTCTAATATATCTAGGCAGACTTATCTGTCCTGAAGTCTCCTTCATTAGTGTCAGTGCAGATTATGCAGTGCTGCGGCTCCCGACGCGTTTCATTATTCATCAGGGGAGTTAAGAGCCTTATGCCATCTTCCAAGAATATCTCAAATCTACAGGGCCCTGTGTGAAAAATTGAGTGCCCCCTAAATTTAATAACTGGTTGGGCCACCCTTAGCAGTAACAACTGCAATCAAGCGTTTGCAATTACTGGCAATGAGTCTTTTACAACGCTCTAGAGGAATTTTGGCCCATTCATCTTTGCTAAATTGTTGTAACTCAGCCACATTGGAGGGTTTCCGAGCATGAACCGGCTTTTAAAAGTCATACCACAGCATCTCAATAGGATTAAGGTCAGGACTAGACCACTGAAAAGTCTTAATTTTGTTTTTCTTAAGCCATTCAGAGGTAAACTTGCTGGTGTGTTTTGGATCATTCTCCGGCTGCATAACCCAAGTGCGCTTCAGGTTGAGGTCACGGACAGATGGCCGGACATTCTCCTTCAGGATCTTTTGATAGCAGAATTCATGGTTCCATTTACCACAGCAAGTCTTCCAGGTCCTGAAGCAGCAAAACAGCCCCAGACCATCACACTACCACCACCATATTTTACTGTTGGTATGATGTTTCTTTTCTGAAATGCTGTGTTACTTCTACGATGTAATGGGACATACACCTTTCAAAAAGTTCAACTTTTGTCAGTCCACAGAGTATTCTCCCAAAAGTCTTGGTGATTATCAAGGTGTTGTTGTGGGGTCCTTTGTGACCTCTTGGATGTATTCACTCCGTTCTTGGGGTAATTTTGGTCGGTCAGCCACTCCTGGGAAGGTTCTCCACTGTTCCATGTTTTCACCATTTGTGGATAGTGGCTCTCACTGTGGTTCGCTGGAGTCCCAAAGCTTTAGAAATGGCTTTATAACCTTTTCCAGACTGATAGATCTCAATTACTTTGTTTCTCATTTGTTCCTGAATTTCTTTGGATCACAGCATGATGTCTAGCTTTTGAGGATCTTTTGATCTACTTCACTTTGTCAGACAGGTCCTATTTAAGTGATTTCTTGGTTGAGAACAGGTGTGGCAGTAATCAGGCATGTGTGTGGCTAGGGAAATTGAACTCCGCTTCCCAAGATGTGATAAACCACAGTTAATTTATGCTTTAAGGTGGGGGCAATCACTTTTCCACCCTGTAGGTTTGGATTTCTTTTTCCCTTAATAATAAAGACTTTAATTAAAAAACTGAATTTTGTGTTTACTTGTGTTATCTTTGTCTAATATTTAAATTTGCTTTGTGATCTGAAACATTTAAGTGTAACAAACATGAAAAAGAATAAAAAATCAGGGAGGGTGCAAACATTATATATATATATATATATATATATATATATTATACACACTCCTAATACCATTATGCCTTTCTCTACTTAATCAAATTAAATATAAGCTACTTGTTACGTTTAAATGTTGCCGCAAAGAACGCTACCTCACTGACAAAGTATTGGAGGGGAGATATGTAACACTCAGGTTGTTAGCTTCAGTAATATAAACCTAGGAAAATGCTCCAGCACACTAAGAGCTGAGAGGGGTTAATCAACCATGTTTAGTTTTAGGTAGATTGAACAGCTGTAGAGTGGGAGGAGTCCAGAGGTTAAATACCTAGCCTTCTAAAGCATTCAGTGTTGGGTGGGCCTGGAGGCACAAGCTCTGAAGCTGTGTGTTTATGGTAAGGAAATCTGAACTTTGTGTTGTTTTGTTCCTAAAGCAGGCGGATTCCCGTAGCAACAAGGACTTTACCATATGTTATGTTTTTGTTTTCCTGTTAGTTCATAAAGGCCATGTTTGTTTTGCTAACATTGCACTGGTTTATGCAGTACTTTTAATAAACCAGTGGAAGATTTAAAGAGACGGTGTACCTGTGTCTACCTCTATGTGCAACCGAGTGATATTATATATGTTTAATGTAAAGTGTAATTCAAAAACATTGTAGTATAAATATGTATTAATACTACAATATATTTTTGATTTACATTTTACAATCCAATTTTTCTGTATGTTTATACATACGTACTTGTCTATAACCACGCACGCTTACCTCTCTGAATGTCATACCGACTTCTAAACCTGATTATTTATATACACTTTTTTAAAAATCGTATTTAAACCCTGTTGTTTCCCATCTTACATTGTCTTTTTAATCTGATGAAGAAGTGTATTCCTCGAAATGTGTTCATTTGTAAGACTTTTAATAAACCATGGAATTTTCTTATTGAGAAATGTTAGTGCTCCAGTTTTTCTTCACGTTTTTCTATTTGGTACATTGATTTATTAAGTGGAACCTAGAACACATAAAAAGCTCATTATTTCAGAGTAGAAATGCAAAACTACTTTTTAATATCTAATAAACTGATACTTAATCTTTAAAAGTGTTGTGGACAATATTCCTTTTTCTGATTTCTTTAAAAATCTCCAAGACAACGCTGTATCTGATGGAGCTGAAAAAGGGACTTGTGGTTATCTTGATTTATTGAAAATCTTAAATTAATTTTCCATTCCAGTTTATATTTTCTTTCTAGCTGTTTTATTCGCTTGTAAGTTTTCTTTAATCTGTTACCAGACTTGATGATACAGATGGCATATATTATTAAATCGATTGAAAGTTTAACTCATTCTCTGCCCACCTAGTGTAATTGGCAGCTCCTCTGTATTCCTCCTCTGCTGCGGAGATCTCTCACTGTTCAGTACAAGCTGTACTAGATGGAACTTACAAATAGACTGATAAACTTCTTTTAGCTGGACTCAATAAAAGCTCATTACAATATGATTTTATAATCATTCCAAGAAATATTCAAAATAAGTTTACCATTAGGTCTATTTAATGTACTTAATTTGTATTGTGAAATCTGGTGACCAATAAGCTATAACATCCAAAATATAGAGACTAGAAGAAACATGCTCTATGTAATTTCATTATTGATTGACCTAGTAAACCATTGAGGTAACCCATTAGAGTAGATTATAAATTCCTATATTTCATTTTTCACTCTTTTCTTGTGATGAAACTTGAACAGATGGTCTGAATACATGTTAAAAAATTATGCTGAGACTGAACAGTTGCAGCTGGACTGGCAGGCTGCTATTATAGGTTGAACGCACTGTTTTACGTTAGAGACAAACTAGATTTTACAGCAGAAATGTATTGCTTGCAGATTGTGAGCTTTTACTGCCAGTCCTCTGTGATAGGGTGTATGTATAAGGTACTTATTTTTAGGTTTGTAAAGCAATTCCAAGTCTAGTCCATGGCATTAACAATGCACAGTTCTTGATGACCCAAGTGATCAAACAATCTCACCCATACAGTGTCCATTTTAGGACATGATCAGATATGAAAGTCAAACATCCGAATGATGTCATTTTGAGGCTAAATACCCTGTCTGAGAACTGACTTTGATAAGTGATTTTGATAAGTAACTTTGATAAGTGACTTTTACAACTGATAATAATAAAAAAAAGTCACTGTTAGCTGATGGGACTTGAACCCAAAACTCTATGTCTAGATGCTAGTACACTTACCATTGAGCTATAAACTCAGTTGAAGAAATCTAGGCATTCTATTTGGTTATCTGACTTTCAGTCATTGGGACTTTCACAAATACCTCCTCCAAGCCAAATTCAAATGATGTGTGACTTTGATATGTGAGTCTGATATGTGACTTACTTCAAACATCAGAATCACAGTGACTTTTAGTCACCCTGAGTATTTTCATGGTTGATCCCAGAAGACAAGAAAAGCTACCAGTCACTATCACTTGACCCTTTGGCTGAATGGTAACATTCCAGGCTCACAAAGTGGAGCTTTTGGGTTCAAATCCCAGAAGCAGAGGAACTTAATTTACAAAAAAAAGATGTCCAATTTTCCTTTTTTCTCTGTTTTTTTGTGTTGTTCCAATACACACAAAGGAAATAAACATGTGTATAACAAAACGTGTAATTGCACTAATTCTCTAAGAGAAATACTTCATTCTCTGGAACAATTTCAAGGGTGCCAACACTTTCGGCTATGACTGTACTTTTGAGTACCAGACAACTTTATGATTGCTATTGTCAGTTTTCTCCACCTTTTGTGTAACTTTGTGACAAACAGCAAATAGACTAAGGTATACAAAGTTCATATGTTCCATAATTTTTTACACCAAAACAGTTTATGCTGAAAAAAACTCTGAAATACAGGCAACGCAATATTAGCCTGTCATCTGCACATCATCAAAAAAATATATTGTACAGCGCAAACAGCAACCATTGATACAAAATCTACATTTTGTTTACAGCACACAACATAAATTGTATAACAGTACAATTTAGTATTTTTTACACTCCATCACTTTCATGCAACTTTACATCAAACCGTAATAAGCAAAAATTGCATGACATTTTGAAATTTGCAAGCTTAGGCAGTGTTACACACCTGTTCTGAGTATCCCGGGCTCTGCTTTCTTTACCTTGGTCCACTGCCCTCTGTTGTGCTCCACATCGGGTTTTGAAGGTTGCCCAGAGTAGCTCACTGCCACCATCTCCATTATCCTATTTAGGGCCCATTAGGACACACAACTGTGCCTTAGGATAGAGATTCTAGACTTCAGTTTGGTGTACTCCACCTTCTGTGCACACCGTACCTTAACTTGTTTGTTATCCTGCTGACTTCCACTTCATCCGTCCTATTGCTCCCAAGATTCCTGGGTATGCCACGTCCTCGCTTCCCATGTGCCATCCTGCCAGCTGCACCAATGCCTAGAGTCTGTGTACCCACCTGGACCTGGGGCTTAGAGGGTCCACTTCACAAGGTGAGCCTGAGAGGCAAACTCTTTTACTTGCTTTTATAGCACTATTAATTCCACAGTGCTTTACAGACATCCTCACTCTACCTAATCTAAATTCCCAATTAGAATGTCTTTGGAGTGTAGGAGAAAACCAGAGTATCCTAGAGAAACCTACACAAACTTGGAGAACATACAAATGCCTTGGAGATGTTGTCCTTGGTGGGATTTGATTCCATGGCTCCACTCTATAAGGCTACAGTGCTAACCAAATAAAATCTGCAAAATGTATGAAATTCAGAAAAATTTAAGATGGGAGGTCACACATTACACATGCCTACATTAACAGGTGCGTGCAATTGATTGTGTATGGATTGACAGATAGAAATCTATTCCATCTGTCAAACATGTATTAGACATTCTTGTATGATATCACTATGACTTTAGCGTGTAACAGGTATCATTCCGGAAGTGGTCAATTTATTTTAGGCTAACGATCAAGTAGAAGATGTGTAAAGTATATAAACTTCATTGAACTTTCTGTTTGTGATGTGAGTGTTTGGTGAGACTTTTTTGATGTCTTAAAGGACCACTCCTGCATTATTTTTGGCCCCTCCATTACCCGTCAATAGTATGAGTGTAGTTAGTGTATTAAAATACTTACTCCATGCAGTCTTCTGCCATTTCCAACCCTGCTCCAATCCTTCCATACATCACATGACCATGGTTGTGACCTGCTGACTCACACCATGTCTCCTTTGTGGACCGTAGAGCGCTTTTACAATGTAAGTCTAGGAGACTGAGCAGAAGAGGCTGTGAGAGCAGGCATGTCACAACTACAATCACAAAATGCAGGATAGAACCATAGCGGCACTGGAAATGGTAGAAGACCGTGACAGGTAAGTATTTTAATACAATCACTACATACACACTAAAAATTGGTATTGTTGGAGGCAATAAAGAAGAAGAAAACCACTGGATCGGTTCTCTAGTCTGGACACAGGTATAGTGCCTTGAAAAAATATTCATACCCAATGAACTTTCCAACATTTATTCATTTTACACACACAAGCTTAAATGCATTTTGTTGTGATTTTAAGTTATATACCAACTCAAAGTAACAAGTATTGGTGAAGTGTAAAGGAAATAGTACAGTTTCTCAATTTTCAGATTTATATTTTTAAAATATTTAGAAAACCATGTATCATTTCCTTTACACTTCACAAATACTTGCTACTTTTGTGTTGGTATATCACAAAAAAATCACAATAAAATACCATAGAGCCAGCCCCACACTTTCCATACTGCGGTGGACTCCGGGAAAATGACCGCCGGAGGCGGCGCATGCGCGATTGAAATCTTGTGAGACGAGATCTTGGTGTCGATATCTCAATCTGCGCATGCGACCCTGGGACCCCGCTCCACCGCAGCCGGTAAGCTTCACCGCAGCTACAATTTGGATTATAAGACGCACCTCCATTTTCCCCCCAAATTTTTGGGGAAAAAAGTGCGTCTTATAGTCCAAAAAATATGATACATTTAAGTTTGTGGGTATAACATAAAAAATGTGGAAAAGTTCACAGGGTATGAATACTTTTTCAAGGTACTGTAAATGTCTGGATCAAATAGCCTAATTAGGTGCAGGGGTTGAATAAATGACCAACTTCTCCTTTTCTCCATTTCCTGGGGAACAAATATACCCATATGTGACAGTAAGAGGGCAAGTATGTTCTCTGGTAAGGGTTCATGATACCTCTAGGAGCAAGGTATAACAAGACTGGGTCCTGAAAGGACACTGTTTTATCTCTGTTTTAATTAACCCATTTAGAAAATACATGTTTTCAATGCATATTTACAGTTAATTGCAGTAATTTTGAAATGCGTGTGATGAAACAGCTTCTAATCTTAATCAGCCAGACATCTAGATTTGTTAAGCCAAGAGAAATACACTATTGTGTTTGTGTTGACTTGTGAATGTATGTGTTTTTCTGTGGCTGGTCAAGAAAGACATACGATTATGTGTATAAACTGAATGCTTACTTCTCTTAGTCTGGAAACAATAATGTTTGTTAATATGCTAATTGAATATTGTACTAAAGTCAGCTAGATGTTGATTTAGGGCAGCCCGGTGGGTCAGTGGTCAGTGGTTAGCACTGCCGTCTTGCAGCGCTGTGATCCTGGGTTCAAATCCCACCAAGGACAACATCTGCAAGGAGTTTGTATGTTCTCCCCATGTGTGCGTGGGTTTCCTGTGGGTATGACACGCCCCCTGGGCCGTGGGGATACCCGGAGCCGGGCCGGTAGATGCTCTGGGTTGTAGTCACCATGGCGGTGACCCTGTCCGTGACCCAGGGCGGTCAAACCAGGGTAGTCTGTGTGTCTCTGTTATATATAGTCTGACTACGCCACCTGTGGGATGCGGTTATTGGGAACCACCGCTGCAGAGCAATCCACTGAAGCTGATGGCATGTGCAGCAAGGTGATGTGACTCCCCACAGGAGGAGTGGAGCTTCAGGGCAGCGTGTATGGATGATGGTGGGGATAGTGCCGGGATCAGTAATAACAACACGGAGTCGTTGCAGTGCAGTCCCAGGGTCTTTACTGGTGGCAATTATATAGGTCCCAACGGGAGTACTTGCTAGGGATGAGGGCCTGGTCAGTCTGGGAGCAATCCTAGAATTCCCCTGGCCAGGTGGAGTTGTAGGCCTGCCGTTCTGACTGAACTCTTTGGCTATCCCACTTATAGTCGTGTTGTAGCCCACATCCCTGAGTGTGACGTGCTGTGCTCACCCATATGGCTGGCGACTCGGATCCCATGTATTCCTCGCTCCTCTGTGGCAGTACTGGTCCTTTCGTGTGGCTGAGCCTCTGGGCTTCTGTTGGCCAGGAGACCTACAATCTCCTGCCGTGCGGTTTCTGTTGCTGGGATTGAAGGGTCCCACAGCCTCGGACTCCGGTGTACGGTTCTCTGAAAGTACTGCGGCCAGGACGAGCTCTGCCAGCTCCAGTCCTCAGCTCCTTGCTCCTTAGTGTCCTATCTCACTCCTGACACTCACTAGACTTAGACTAGACTGACTAACCCCGCCTCCAGACCCAGTTATATAGGACAGGATCCTCCCCTTTTCTGGTCTGGAGCAGGAGGTGTTGAATGTAGTGTGTTCCTGACCAGGAAACACCTGTTTTGCTCCCAGACATGGTATTACTACCACTGTGGCAACCAGACCCTCTGGTGTGCCACAGGTACTCCACTTTCCTCCCACACTCGAAAGACATACTGATAGGGAATTTAGATTGCGTAATAATTATAATGGATACCACAGGAGTCTTTTTGCGTGGAACAAAGATACAACAGAACACAGCTTATAGGTGTCAAAGTGTATATTATAAACACACAGTGTTTCAAACAAGTGCAGACGAAAACTCAAAGTCCATAAACACTCAGGGGAAAATGCAATCAGCAGAGAAGACTGTAAAGCGCAGTTCACACTAGAGGATGTTAGAAAACAAGGAAGTCTTTATCAAGTCCATACACAAATATATATGTAGATGCAAGGAAGTCCAAATAATATATATTAGATAATCCAGGGAGGCCTGGGTAGGAAGTCCCAGATAAAGCAGCACAGTCCCGTGCTCTAAATGCAATCAGCAAAGCAATCTGTAAAGCACAGTTCACACTAGAGGATGCTAGAAAACAAGGAAGTCTTTATCAAGTCCATGCAAGGAAGTCCATACAATATATATATTAGATAATCCAGGGAGGCCTGGGTAGGAAGTCCCTGATAGTGCAGCACAGTCCCGTGCTCTGCAGCTATCTAATGCAGGTGAGTCAGAGCAGTAACCCGCTTTCTTGTTAGCAGAATGCAGGTGAAGACTGAGGCTTAGAGGTAGCAGCAGGAGCCGCCAGGAGAAGGAGGACTACAGGTAACAACTGAATGCAGCAGAATCTCTGAGAGCAGGTAACAGAAGATCCACACAAGTCTGCAGGGCAGAGCAGGAAACTGGGAAACCACAAGGAACAGGTCACAGGCAGAATACTCTAGCACTGATTAGAGTCTGGGGTGGAGTTATAAACCAGGAAGACAAGGGACACATGAGACAAAAGACACCATCTTGAAAGAGGGCAAAAATGGCCAAAATGTAATTAAAAATATTCGCAGTCCTGACACATTGTGAGCCCCAATGGGGACAGTGCCAATAATGTCTGTAAAGCGCTGTGGAATTAATGGCGCTATATAAGTGAGTAAATAAATTTACAAGAGCCCTCCTGCTATACCAATTATGTAAATTGATTAAATGCTAAAACAATTAGACCTGAGCCCTGGGGAATAATACCCTCCCTAATTCTTGACCTGTGGATGCGTGCTTGAAAGAACAATTGTGAACTATTTAAGGAACAAGGCCTCTGTAGCAGGGAGACTTTACAAAGAGAATCAAAGATCAGACAGACTCTTCAGGACATCAGCTTGGTAGCATGGCTCAATCCAGAGAGACACAGATTTGGATTCTACGTGATTCCTGACTGGAAAGATATGGATCTGCTCCATTGACCATCAGAGAACCCATGGATGCATTTGGGGAGACCAGGTTGGGACTATGAGGTCACCTGACCC
This sequence comes from Phyllobates terribilis, assembly GCF_046119375.1. Lineage (NCBI taxonomy): Eukaryota > Metazoa > Chordata > Amphibia > Anura > Dendrobatidae > Phyllobates > Phyllobates terribilis. The sequence goes on from NW_027362768.1 coordinate 22,275,502, forward strand.
CATTATGGATATGTTGTTTGGGGTTGCCAGGTGGAACCCTCCAGTCACCTGGAACCCATGGAGACATTCAGAGAAGCCAGATTGGGACCAGCCAGTCATCTGGCCCCATGGAAACTCTCGGAGAGGCCAGGGTGGGACCCTTGGGTCTCTTGGCCTTGTACTTCGATGGACGGTCAGCTTCCTATGCTTGCCGCTATCTCCTCTCTGTGGGGGCCAGCCAAAAGCGGGGGCCACTGGTTGGGGTAGTTGGCCCTGGAAGTCCCAAAGTCGCAGCTGCTCTATTCCCATCGGGCCAGCGAAAGGGTGAGATTGTGTAATGTTGTACCATCTTGGGTATTTGCTGGGACTGTTCTATGTGTTTATTGTCCGTTTGGTGGTTCAACAAAGTATTTCCACGCTGTTTTACCCTCACCCTGTGTTGTCTGAGTGGTATTACACCCATGAAAGACCCCTTGTCTTCACAATGCAGTTGTCTTCACAATTTTACTTAACAAGCTCCCGAAAAACTGTGTAAAATGTGATAAAAGTATCCTGTGAGATTTCAGTCTTACACAGGCAGAGGAGGGGAATCACACATCACCGATTGTGTTCCTCTCCCTGCAGTCTATCAGCTCCTCTGCTGATCTCTCCGCTCTCCTCCCTATCCATTAATGCTGGCTGATGGTAGAAGGAAGAGTGGAATGGCCACTTCAGTTGTCTCTATCTTACTCTGGGTCTTGCTTTAAAACAGAGTCTAGGCATTCAAACAAGACCTAGGTCTCGGCTCTTGTTGCGATTTGAGCTGAGAAAACACCCTTGGAAATGCAATCAGCAGTTAATGCTGCAGACACACATGCAGATCACTTTAACCAGTGATATCTCAGGCACATTTTCTCATTTAAACCCGTTATGCTTAGCTTTAAAACTAAACTTAAAATGCAACTCTAAGGGCTCATACTTATCTGCGTATAAATCAGATGAGTGTAATCCGATAAAAAAAAAAGGATTGCACTTGTTCCAATGTTATTCAATGAGTCCGTGTTCATCTGCAATTTTTTTCTCAGCTGGAATCTGAATGAGAAAAAAAATCATAGCATGCTGTGAGTGGCATATCAGACGAGACTCACCAATGCAAGTCATTGGGTGCAAGAGAAAAACGGACAGCTCATGGACCATCCGTATGCCGTCCGATTTCTACGGATACATTACCATTCTGTAGCATAGAACACTTTAACTGGTCCTGTATATGATTGTAGAATAATAGTTGCAGAGAAAAAAAACGCATTGTATATGCATGTCATGTGGATGCTAGGTGAAAAAGAATTGCACACATATGTCAGAGCATGGCATATGGAATACCAAAACGGATACTCACTCATCCAACTTTTCTGGATGAAAATCGGAGCGAGTTTTTAAAAGCAGATGAGTGCGAACCCTAATAGAGATATAGGCATTAGTATGTCATACATCCTTGGTTACTGATGTGTTTCTCTGAAAGAGTGTATGTGGTCTACACAAAGGATATACAAGTACAACCTCTGGGGCTCGCATGTGTGTCAAGAGTGGGGAATTTCAAGGGTAAACAAAAAATGAATTATAACCAAGTACAGATGGAAACCCTTACCAGAGATTCCTGCATTTACCTACATGCGATATCATTAAATGTAGTATATACCAAATATAGATTTAAGCCACCTTGGTGTTTTCTAAAGATATAAAATAAATTGTTTTCTTACAGGCCATCTGTGAAAATGCATTTGCATAGAAAAACTGGACTTCATAGCATGTAATCACATTTATCCTTTACATTTTCTTACCTGTGCTAGAAAATGAAAAGGCTGTTTTCTGTTTTCATGAGGTCCATTGCATGTATGATAACATTGATTCATCAAAAATCGGGAACAGGGAGTATTGTTATGGGGGACACAAGCACAAAATCTCTGCATAAAACCTGAACCACTAACAACTTGATAGCAAAAATGATCAGAACATGGTTTAATTGTAGATCTTCTAGTTATTCTCCATTAAATTCTTCAGTAACTAAGGGTGATCACTTGAGCGATATTTCACATTGCAATGTTGTGTCCCTGAAATAATTGGCAAGGGACTTTCCAGCCCCGCACGGATTATTATTTATTATTACTAATTATTTTTTTTGTATCGGAAGGTGTATATATAAATAGTAAACATCACTTGTTAACATGATGAATCTTTTCTGTAAAGAACTGACTAAAGCTCCCATGTGGAGCTGAAAAATGCATGCCAACATCACCATAGGTTATAATGACAGGGAAATAACAGTGATTAAACATATGTTTACTTTACTGCTAAACAATAGCATGCTTGAAGCCTGCGCAGGAGAACACCGGGAAATGCAAAAGATAATTACAAGGAAAAATTGGGAGCAGAACATTTTGTGCAGAAGGAGCCGTGTTGGAGGATTTCCTTACTTCCCCTCCTTGATCGCATTTGTTTCATATGTTAGAAGCCTTTAATTATTTAGGCGATAGTTATAACTTTATTTGTAGTATATTGTAATAATATTGATTCCTGCACAACTCAGAAATATATTCTGCAGTTTCTTCTTCTAGAAAAACATTGGCCTATTGCATATTTCATATTATATATCAGAATCCGATATAAAACAAAGGCTGTTTAATTAATAACTGTATCATGGGGGTTTTATTTATGTGGTTACCAAATATATTCTTTATAGAAGATGAAGGTAAACAGAAGTTATTTTTATCAGGGAAGGCAACATCATGATCACAAGAATTGAATGTAGGAGAATGAAAAATAGAGAGATCAGATGTGAACTCATGACAACTAGCTTTGTAAGGGGAACAACAGAAGACCTACAAATATGGTGTGAAAATTGTAGGGAATGAGAAATATAGCCACTGAATAATCTTTTAACATGACCTTTCAACAATTTTGTTGTGTTAAACTGGAAAGACACTGTATTAGAGGCTGCAGAGTGGAATAATTTCTTTTTTTGTGTGTTTTTTTCCCCGCCACTTTGTTGTGGAGATATTACCAATCTCACTGTTAATTTCTACAATTTTACTCTTGTCTGGCTTTTCCTGGTTAGTTTCTAAAACCCATGAGAAGAACCTTTTTTTCTTGTTTTTTTTTTCAAGTGTTATTTTGTCCACCATACCGGTTAGACGCATCTGTCCAACAATATTTAATTTTCCAGCATCTATCTGTTTGACGATTATTTCAATTCCACGCCAAAATGCTGATGTTTTCAAAGATCAATTCAAGTCTTCAATTAAAAGATTCACAGAACCCTGGTCCAGTAGCCGCATAGGTAGTCTTGGCCCACTGGACCAAAGGACTGAGAACCTCCTCCTACATGCATCATTCCTGGTGACTTTCCTGATTAGTAAGCCCTACAACATCATTATATTATTGTCTGATGCTCAAATGATGTTACTGGGGCCTGCTAATCAGAAGTACTAGGGAATCCACAGGTTGTAGGAATTTCCCAGTACTATGATCTGGTAGCCACACCACCGATGTGGCAACTGGACCTGGTTCCTGTGAATCTTTTTGCTAAGCTCTAATAAATAATAAATGAACACCAAAAAAAGCTAGATAAATGCCAACAAAAACACAGCAATATGCAACAATATTGGGTGGCATGCTCCAATTGCACAGGCACGACCGGTACAAATCAGTGTTGTGAGAGATGCGCACTTTGTCACACACACTCTACTGGGAATAATGGTGTTAACTTTTTTTATACTTTTTTTTTGGGGGGGGGGGGGTTACACCCAAAAAATATTGGGTGTGTCAAAATGCACAAATGCAAAAATTGATTGGACAGCTTTCCATTGGCAGACTTAATTTGAGTGAATTGCAATACTGGAGTACACTAAGAGGCGGAAGCTGCTATCCGTCCCTCGCTGTCTAATGATTTTAGACTATCAGCGATTCTCCTATCTCTTAGGTCCACATGGTGATGAAGTATTGATTTGACTTATTTTTGCTCTAAATATAAAATGTTTGCTCTAAATATTCTAAATTGTAAAGAAAATGTCCAAAGATTAAAAAACCTAAAGGTCTCACTACTTTAAGCCATCCCCTATGTTTGTTACAAAATGAAGTGAATGTCAAAAAATAGGATTCATTAGAAGCAACATAGATAGCATGATCAACTAAAAATTACATCTATGCTCACCTTACATCTGCAAACAAAAATGGACCTTTTGTCCTCTGTGTGATGCAAAGCAAATAAAACATTCTGCAGTGAGGCCAGCCATCAGTATAGTTAGTGTGGCTAGTGTCACGGTATTGGGATGTTTTGCTGCCTGAAGGATTTCACAATTTGCAATTGCTAAAGGAATAATGAATTCTAGACTGTAAAGGAACATTGCTAAAGGATAAGTTAGACATTGAACACTATTTTACAGCTTACAAAAGTATTCACCCCCTTGGCATTTTTCATGTTTTGCTACCTCACAACCTGGAATTTCACTTTTTTTTGAGGGTTTGCATCAGTTCATGAAACGAACATGCCTACAACTGTGAGCATTTGTTTTTATTTTTATTGTGAAGCAAACAACAAATAGGACAAAATAACTGAAAACTTCAGTGTGCATAACTATTCACCCCCCTAAAGTCAGTATTTTTAGAGCCTCCTTTTGTGGCAATTATAGCTGCAAGTTGCTTTGGATAAGTCTCTGAACTTTCCACATCTTGCCACTGGGATTTTTTTCCCATTCCACAAGGCAAAAAATGCTCCAGCTCCTTCAAGTTAGATGGTTTCCAATTGTGAACAGCAATCTTCAAGTCTGACCACAGATTCTAAATTGGATTAAGATCTGGGCTTTGACCAGGACACTTCAAAACATTTACACATTTCCCCTTAAACCACTTGAGTGTTGCATTAGCAGTATTGTCTTGTTGTAAAGTGAACCTCCTTGGAGGACAGTTGGCGTTATCTCTCTGGTGTCTGCTCAAGCTAAGTGTATCCCCTTTGTTTGTCTACCTTGTTGTCTTTAGTTTGACAAAACTCACCCTGTTCCCTTCCTATCTAGGGCCAAGCTCTAGGGACATTCAGGGCTTAGGTTCCTGCTCAGCGATAGGTGTGGAACCTATATAGGGACGATATTGTAGGCAGGGTGATATTAGATCTGCCTAGGGGTCTACACTCCCCCTTTCCCTAGTGTTTGGGCTTCCTCCCCCTCTTCCCTTCGTGTTGAACTTAGTCTTTCCCTCACCTTGCATGACAGATAGGTGCCATGGGGGACAATAAGTGCGGAATAAATGGAAACAATGTAGCCGAGGAATAGCAAGAAGGGTTGTTTGAAGACACATTTGGGCAACTTGGCAAACAAATTGTTCTCCCGTAGATGCAGCAGAACCTGATGGATGTGCCTTCTATGGGTGGGTAGATCAGGAGAGAAAAATCAGGATGTTGTCCAAATTCACGACCCTGGATACGTAGAAAAGAACCCAGAAGATGTCGTTAACGAATTCCTGAAACACGGAGGGCACTTTCCACAGACGAAGAGCATGATGAGATATTCGTAGTGACCGCCACTGGTATTAAAGGCTGTTTTCCATTCGTTGCCCTGCATCTGAGCAAGTGAAACATTGACAAATACCCTGGCCCAGATAGCATTCATCCACAGATATTGAGGGTATTGAACTCAGTAATTGACAGACTGATGTATCTCATATTCTTAGACTCTCTTCTAACAGGGTTGGTGCTACAGGATTGGAGGATGTTGTGGTACCGATATTTAAGAAATGTAAGAAGGTGGATCCAGGCAACTACCGTCCGGTAGGTCTGACATCAGTAGTTTTTGAGGGCATTATAAGAGATAACCTGCAGAAATATATTGCAGAGAATAATATAATAAATGACAACTAGCATGGATTCATGAAGAATAAGTCATGTCTAACTAATATTTTGAGTTTCTATGAAGAGGTAAGTGCAAATCTAGATGTTGCTAATGCAACTGATGCGATTTATCTGGACTTTGCAAAGGCATTTGATACTGTACCACATAACAGCCTTATACTGAAGCTACAGAAGCAAGGACTTGGAGGAACTATATGCAGATGGGTAAGGAATTGGCTAAAAGATAGGAAACAAAGAGTTGTCCTAAATGCTACATTTTCTAGATGGAAGATAGTAAGCAGCGGGGTACCGCAGGGATCTGTGCAAGGACCGATTCTTTTTAACCTCTTTATTCATGACCTTGTGGATGGGATTGAGAGTAAAGTGTCAGTCTTTTCTGATAACACCAAACTATGTAGGATATTAAAATCTGATCTTGACGTTAAAATATTGCAAAACAATCTGGATAAGATGTCTGAATGGGCAAATATTTGGCAAATGAGATTTAATGTTGATAAATGTAGCGTAATGCACCTAGGACAGAGTAATCCTATTGCTGCATATGCATTAGATGGGAGTATACTCGGGACTACAGAACAGGAGAAGGACTTGGGTATTGTGGTTACAAGTAAGCTGAGCAACAGTACTCAATGTCAAGCAGCAGCTGCAAAAGCAAACAAGATTTTAGGATGTTTAAAAAGAGAGATAAAATCCCGTTATCCCAATGTATTGTTACCTGTTTATAAATCACTTGTGAGGCCACATCCAGAATATGGGATCTAGTTTTGGGCTCCACATTTTAAAAAAGGATAATCAGAATTTAGGGTCAGTTCAAACACAGGAAACTAGATTATTACAAGGGGTGGAAGGCCTTTCATATGATGAGAGATTGGAAAAGTTGGGCTTGTTTAACTTAGAAAAAAGAGGAGATCTCATTTACATGTTGTAATGCAGCGGCTTGCGGCATTACTGTAATGGTCATGGGTGTGTTCTGGCTGACCATGTACCTCTCCCTCAGAAGGACTGATCACATGACTGTGACATCATTACAGGTTCTGTGTGCACTGAAGGACTGATCACATGACTGTGACATCATTGCAGGTCCTGTGTGCACTGAAGGATATATAAATCCTGGTGCTTTTGAAACAGGGTGTGAAAGGTGTGAGGCCTGTTCCCTGTGTGTGGGACACCGTTAGCCTGGAGAGGCTAGAGAGAGAGGCCTAGTGAGGCCTGGTGAAGCCTGGTGAAGCCTGAAAGGCAGAGGCTGGATCTTTGTGTATAAGAGATGCCAGTAGCCTTGAAGGGCAAGAAGCTTGGAAGACAAGAGTCCTGAAAGGCAGAGGCTGGATCCCTGTGTGTGTAAGAGATGCCAGTAGCCTTGGAAGGTACGAGGGCTGGAGACCCCCATCTGGGAAGCCGTAAAGCCACAGCTGTGGCAGAACAAATCTGATGGAAACCGCTAGACCCGGCAAAAGGTAAAAGCGGTGCGTTATATGGACATTGATATAGTTACTTTGCTGAAGGCTGTAACTGGATCCAAGTGGGCCTGTCTGCCACTTGAAAGGCTCTTGGATGTTATGTGTGTAAACATGCCGGTGAGCCACTGAGACGGACTATGTTATATGCAGTTATGAAGTGTAATAAACTACTGGATTGTGAAATACCGGAAAGGCATTGCATGTGTGCGTTAATTGTCCCGGTGAAGCGAGTGTCCCCCAGCATGATGACTAGCGCTACCGTACATGTGGTTGGAGAATGCGGGAAACTGCAGCCCGTTTGCTAGGGGCAACTGCAGCCTGGTTGCTAGGGGTAATGGCACAGGACGACGAGTGTGGATACAAGCATCTTGCTGTGGCTCGGCGGGGTCACGAAGATTAAAGCATCTTGCTGTAACTCGGCGGGGTTGCGAAAATTGTCCTCGCACTCAAACCTGGCTTGCTGTGGCTCGGTGGGGTCATGAAGATTAAAGCATCTTGCTGTAACTCGGCGGGGTTACGAAAATTGTCCTCGCACTCAAACCTGGTTTGCTGTGGCTCGGCGGGGCCACGAAAATTTTCCGGGGAGAGCGGTGTGAAGTGTCTAGTGTGAATAGTGTACTGCGATGACTGTGAACGAAGCAGCAAATGAAACTGAAGCTATTGAGCAATTAAAGTGCTGTTTAAAACCGCAGCAGGTATTTGAGAAACGTCTACAGGACATGGTGCAGGAACGGCAGGAGCTGTTGGCACCGTATAGAATGGCGTCAGTGGACCATTCTGTGAACTCTCCGGGGGCGCCAGTATTGTCCCAAAGTGCCCGGGGAGGTGGTAAGAGATGTCGTGAACTGGGTCCTAAGACTATTGCTGAGTTTTTTTTGTAAAAATCCCCCTACAGGTGTGGGTGTCCAAAAGGGGGCGGAGTCTCAAAAGGGGGCTGATTTTCTAAAGAACATGGAGTATAGAAAACCAAAATTTGTTACTGGTTGTGGGTTGGTACGGCCTAAAAATGACAATTTGACCGTTGATAACGGGGTAGCTCCAGTAGAAGGGGTTGACGTCAAGGTGGGAGGTGACTTGTTGGTCCACGACACCATGGGGAGTGACACAGACCCCACAACTGACTGTGATGCTATGAAAGTAGAAAGAGAGTTCAGTCAGGAGGGGCTAGACGAGGGGAGAAAGTCCCCCTCTCGTCGTCGACGGCGCAAGGGCCACAAAAAGGTTGCTCCTGTAGTCTTTGCTGAAAGTGAAAATGAAGAAAATGAAATGCTGTGTGCCTTTTTTCCAAGTGTGGATCCTCCTTTAGAGGCAGAAGAGGAGGTGACGTTGCCAGTAGCAACCTCCGGTACAGTACTGAGACAGAAGGATATGACAGCCCTGAAAGAGGAGGTGGCCAGTCATGACCAAGAGCTGGAGCCTATCAGGCAGCAGTGTCAGAGTGACGTGCAGCAACTATGGGAAAACCTGGAGAACGTGTCCTCAGACCAGCGGAACCTGGAGTCTGAATGGCAGAAAATATACCAGGTTGTGAGGAACTTACAGCGAAAACTAGAGGGAAGCAGTGAGGAAGTTAACCAATGGAAGGAAATGTTCCAGGAAATTAAGGAGGACCGCCGCAAAACCAAGGAGGAGGTTTTTCAATTGGAGATTGACAAATTGGAGTGTGAAGATGAGTTGTGCGAGGTGAAAGATCGTTTCACCCTGGTACAGTTAGAGCTGTACCAAGTGAAGAAAGAACTGTGTGAATCCAAGAAGCAGTATGGTGAACTCAGTGGGGAACTGCAACAAATTAAGAGAAACTATGGGGATCTCCTCAAGGTTAAGGAAAAACTAGAGGATGATCAGGCGGATGCAGTTCACATGCGCCAAGTGGTTGAGGCCACTCTGCAGGACACCCGTGATGAAAATGATAATCTCCGCAGAAAGACCCTAGGTCTGGAAGCTCAGGTTAAGGAGCTGCAGACGTTCTGTGATAATCTCCAGAGGGCAGAGTTGTGCCTTAAGTAAAGAATCAGCAAGATGGAAGCTGAGCGGAAAAAGATGAAGGAGTCTATCAGAGAAGCCACAGACCAGGGCCAGGAGTTGGCCACTGGAGATGGGAGGTATGAAGCAAATACCTCCTTGAATAATGCAAGCTCGGATGATTCGGTGGATGTAAGAGCCGAGATCAAGGAGCTCAAGGAGACGCTACAAGCCTCTTTGAAGCAAGAGAAGCTTGAGAGACTGGCTGTTGAGAGCCAAGTGGGCGCATGGGAGACAGAGAGGTCTGAGAGAACTCTACTGTTAAAGGAGCAGTTGAAGCAGGAAGAGCTTCAGAGATGGGCTGCTGAGAGGCGAGTAGCTGAGCTAGAGGAAGAAGTTTTCAAGCTCAAAGGTCGCCTGGCAAAGTATCACTCAGTGAACGAGGCCTCCTTGGAGAAGGAGAAGGGCAAACAAGTTGCACTTACTCCTTTATACCATGAGAAGGTGGACCTGAGGAGAGCTAAGAGAGTGTTAACAGAAGATAAATATGAAATGGAAGTGGTCAAGATGAAAATTCTTGAATTTGTAGCTGTGAGTCAGCTCAGGTGAAGCATACTGGGTGAAGAAGCTGAAAGTCAGTTGTCCCTGAAACCTGAGCCAGTTGATCGTCTGGAAACCACTGGTGAGACAGAAACGTCTCGGTACAAGTGCCTCATAGATGTACCCGAGGATTTGAGAGAAGAATGCACCAGTGAGTCCGTGCATGAAGAGTTTAAGAAGGCCGTGGGAGCATGTAAGGTGTACTCGACCTCAGAAGCTAAACAGCTGGTGGTTCTGTCCACAACCGAAGTCACAGTGAAGAGGGTGGCTATCCTAAGTGACATGCCCTGGCGATGTATTCGCACAAAGCGGTTTGTCCGGTTGAAGATGGAACAAGCCATTAGACAACTGGAGCTTATAAGAAAAGCTCAAAGTCTGCGTGAAGAGGTCATCCGGGTACTTCATGCTCTGGTAAGAAAGCTCATTAGGAGAAATGGCCGAGCCATGCAGATGATGGTAAAGAAGTCTGGTGTGATGAAAGTAAGCAGTCCACGTGATCGACAGGACTGGATACCAGATGAAGACTGTTATTCTCCGCTGTAGGAACGGAAGAAAGTCTTGCATATATACGCATGCTTTTGGGGTACCGAGTGACCTACCTGCGAGAGGTAGAACAGTTGAATCCCGCTAGACTGCGAGTGGAAAGACAGAATCGCCTGAGCAGCAGAAGATGGCAGCCGTCTAGAAATTGTGAGACCAGACAGAGAAAGGGCCCTTCAAATAATAGAATGGCTACAGTAGAAGTTAGAGACTTTCCAAGAGGTCCTGAGGATAGTGGGTGTGGGTTTAGAGGTAGTGAGACCTCCAGTAACTCAGGTCTGAGTGGCCCATACAAATGACCCAATAGAGTACGGGACAGTACGGAGTCGAACCGGACCTTTGATACCAGGGCATGTGAGTCACACTGCTGTATTGACCGCTGGGAGCGGGGGGGGGGGGGTGTCTGACAAGGTTACTACTGACCGCTGGAAGCGGGGAAGGTCTGACAAGGTTACAACCTGGAAATGTGACTTGACGAAGTCATTGACAATGACAGATGGTAGGTCCCTAAGGAATGGGCTAATGTCGATGACTAATGTTCCAGGGGCTGAGCAGCGCAATTGTCAAGTACATGGTCTCTGTGTGAACTGTGGGTTATAATGTGATTGGGTATATTATGTATTCAACCCCACAAGTTTGAACAGAGGGGGGGATATGTAATGCAGCGGCTTGCGGCATTACTGTAATGGTCCAGGGTGTGTTCTGGCTGACCATGTACGTCTCCCTCAGAAGGACTGATCACATGACTGTGACATCATTACAAGTCCTGTGTGCACTGAAGGACTGATCACATGACTGTGACATCATTACAGGTAAAAGGTAAAAGCGGTGCGTTATATGGACATTGATATAGTTACTTTGCTGAAGGCTGTAACTGAAGCCAAGTGGGCCTGTCTGCCACTTGAAAGGCTCTTGGATGTTATGTGTGTAAACATGCAGGTGAGCCACTGAGACGGACTATGTTATAAGCAGTTATGAAGTGTAATAAACTACTGGATTGTGAAATACCGGAAAGGCGTTGCATGTGTGCGTTAATTGTCCCGGTGAAGCGAGTGTCCCCCAGTATAATGACAAGCGCTACCGTACAATGTATAAACATATTGTATGTGTGGTCAATACAAAGGACTAGCACATTACTTACTCCTTCCAAAGACCATACTAAGGACCAGGGGGCACTCATTACTGGTGAAAGAAAGGTGATTTGAGCAGCTAAATAGGAAAGGGTTCTTTACAGTTAGAAGAGGTAGTAATGGCAGACACTATCACAACTTTTAAAAAAGGGCTGATTTCCTCAGTACAAATAATATTGTGGGTTATAGTCAATTTAGTGACAAAATGTATAAGTGGTTGAGAAAGGTTGAACTTGATGGACCTATGTCTTTTTTCAACCTATGTAACTATATAAGTTGTAAACACCTCGCAGATCCAATTTGGTGAAGATCTTAGCTCCACAGATTCTGTCAAATAACTCAGAAAGAAAAGGCAGAGGGTACTTGTTCTTTATAGTGATTTTGTTAAGACCTCAATAGTCTATACAGGGTCGTAGGAAACCATCCTTCTTAGTCAAGAAGAAGAAGTCGGCACCGGCCGGAGAAGAGGACTTACGGATTTATCCCTTGTCTCAGTTCTCTTGGATGTACTCGGACATGGCCCAAGTCTTAGGTAGAGATAGAGGATACAACCGGCCCTGAGGTGGTGACGTCCCAGGTGGAAGGTCGACGGGACAGTCATAAGGTCAGGACCTCAGCCTTCTTTTCACAGAAGATGTCTGCAATGGTACGATAATGGATGGGAGAGGTGCAAAGTTTGAGGTCACAGGAGGCGGAATCTTAGGCATGACCTTGGCTAGGCATTTGAAAGTACAATACAGTCCACAATGAAGCACCTGATCGGAGGACCAGTAAAAAACCAGCGCGTGTAGACGCAGCCATGGAAGGCCCAGGAGAGCAGAATTCACAGATCTGGGTAGCACATAGAAGGAAATCTCTTCAGCATGCAGAACTCCAATCTGCAGCTTGACTTGCAGCATGATGAATTGAGTAGGCTCTGCCATGAGTTGTCCGTCAATGGAGGCAATAGTTCGGGGGTGATCCATCTGTTGTTTAGGGAGCCGAAGTCGACGGACCAGATCCTGATGGATGAAGTTGCTTGCGGAGCCGGAATCCAGATGGGCAACCGCGGAGAGAGACCTCTCCTTCCATGCCAGGGTAACTTCGGTCAATAGATTTGGAGAGCAATTATTCTCACCTAGGGTCGTCTCTCTGGCCAACCCTAGGTGCTTGAGTTTCCCGGTTTCACAGGGCATTGGCAAACAAAATGCCCCATACCTCCACAGTACATGCATAGGTTTTCTGTGTACCTTCGCTGTAATTCCTGCCAAACTGAAAGTTTGGCCCACACAACTTGCACTGGCTCAGTGATTGGTGGTGCGGCTTGCGGCAGCAAGGGGAACTGAAAGTTTGGAGCTAGTCTGGATGGTCTTCTGGCATGAGGAGACACAGAAGCTTGTTCTAGGGCCCACTCATGGAAGCGGATATCTATCCTAGTACCATCCAGCAAAGATGGTAGATCTCTGACTGTCAACTCGTTCTTTATACGACCAGGCAGACCCTGCCATAAGGTTTCCACCAGGGCTTCTTCATTCTTAGCCAGCTCCACCGCCAAGGTACGGAGGTGTAAGGCATACTGAGCCACAGTATCTGTCCTCTGCTTTAAAGACAAAAGGGATGAAGTAGCTAAGGAGGTGTGGCGTGGAACCTCTGAACATCTCCAGGAACCTCCCAACGTTGCGGGTCTCCGGACCACCATGGTCCCAAATGGGGAAGCTGACAGCAGAGAGACCATCAATACTATTTTGGTCTGGTCCAAAGGAAAGAGGTGAGCATCGAGTGTGCAGTGTATCTGACACTGACTAATAAAGCCACAGCTCTCCCTGAGATCTTCATCATAGCGACACGGAAGTGAAAGCTGGAGCTCAGCAATTCCACCAGAAACTTAGGCCCTAAGCAGTTCTCTCAAGGAGACTGACAGTCCTGAGGAGGCCATACGTGGTAAAGGTGGAAGGCGGCAGACAGACCCTGCAGCTGGGTTGCCACCACCTTCATCATCTGGTCCTGACGCCCATGTTGAGAGCACATCTCCTCATACAGTACTTGCACATTGTACTTGGTACCACTGGATCCAAATTTATCAGCGAGATACATAGACTGATCTAAATGTAACACTGGTGGGTGTTTACCCACTGGACCACAGGTCAGGTTTACCTTGGAGCGGCGTAACTACTGGGTATTCACTAGAGCCTCTGATGGTGAGGATAGGTTTGGCCACTGGTAGTCACCAGGTATCACTCCTTGGCATTCCCCAGGTCTGTAGCAGTTGACTGGAGGGTCAGACACGGTGGTACGAGGTACGGATGGGCGGAGGCAAAGATGCGGTCAGACAATCTGAGGTCAGGAATGGAGAGATCAGGATAAACGGGTAAGCAAGCAAGGTCATATAACAGGAGAGACAATACAAGAAAGCACCTTACTGGAATCTAGACAGAAACTGAGCTAGAAGCTTAGATCAGGCAAGGAGTGGTGAGAGAAGCTGCCTAATAAACCCCCTGCTGCTTGGAGATAGGCCAGAGGGTCTCACCTCTGCAGGACATGATGGGGTTAAATACCTGCAAAAAATAGCTGCGTCTCCCTAAAGGAGGGTGCAGACTTACCAGCAGCAGAAAGATGCAGCAATGTTGGAAATGCTATAAGAGGCAGCTCAGCAAGACAGTCCGCGACTGGGGAGAGCAGAGTGGTGACCGCAGTGAGTAGGATGGCACTTACCACCTGTGCGAGTCACTGATGTGACAGTGGCTTAGTCACAATTACACTTGACCTCATCATCCAAGGCTTTTTAAGGCTGACTCAGGCAACCATGTGTTGTGAGAGTATTCAGGAAATCCAGCTCTGGCAAAAATTAAGAGACCACTGCAAAATTTTCATTTTCTCTGATTTTTCTCTTTATAGGTATATTTTTGAGTAAAATGTACATTGTTGTTTTATTCTATAAACTACTGACAACATGTCTCCGAAATTCAAAGCTAAAAATTTAGTATTTATTTGTAGCAAATGAGAAATCGTCAAAGTAATAAAAAAGAAACAGTGCTTTCAGACCTCAAATAATGCAAAGAAAACAAGTTCTTATTCATTTAGAAACAACAATACTCATGTTTTAACTCAGGAAGAGTTCAGAAATCAATATTTGGTGGAATAACCATGATTTTTAATCACAGCTTTCATGCGTCTTGGCGTGCTTTCAACCAGTCTTTCACACTGCTTTTCGGTGACCTTATGCCACTCCTGGCACAAAAATTTAAGCGTTCTCCTTTGTTTGATGGCTTGTGACTATCGATCTTCCTCTTGATTACATTCCAGAGGTTTTCAATGGGGTTCAGGTCTGGAGATTGGGCTGGCCATGACAGGGTCTTGATGTGGTGCTCCTTCATCCACACATCGATTGACCTAGGTGTATGGCATGGGGCATTGTCCTGCTGGAAAAAAACAGTCCTCAGAGTTGGGGAACATTGCCTGAGCAGAAGGAAGCAAGTGTTTTTCAAGGATAACCTTGTATGCGGCTTGATTCATACGTCCTTTGCAAAGATTAACCTGCCCAATTCCAGCCTTGCTGAAGCATCCCCAGATCATCACCGATCCTCCACCAAATTTCACAGTGGGTGCAAGACACTGTGGCTTGTATGCCTCTCCAGGTCTCCATCTAACCATTAGACGACCAGGTGTTGGGCAAAGCTGAAAATTAGACTCATCAGAGAAGATTACGTTACTCCAGTCCTCTATGGTCCAATCCTTATGGTCTTTGGCAAACTTCAGCCTGGATCTCCTTTGCTTCTCATTGATGAAAGGCTTTTTTATGACTTGAGACCTGCCTCTAGGAGCCTGTGATGAACTGTTCTTGCCGTGCACTTCACTCCTGCTGCCATTTGCCATTCCTTTTGTAGGTCACTTGATGTCATCCTGCGGTTTCTGAGTGACATTCAAATAAGATGACGGTCATTCCGGTCAGTGGAGAGTCGCTTTAGCCCTCTGCCGGTCTGTAGCTTTGTTGTCCCCAATGTCTGCTGCTTGACCTTGTTGTAATGGACTGCCGTCTTTGAAATTTTAAGGATGAGGCAACATAACGCTCACTGTATCCCTCTGCTAGTAAAGCCAGAATTGAGCCCTTCTTTTCTTCACTCAAGGCTTTTATTTTGAACTCCTTGGGCATGGTTAAAAGTTATTTTTTCATTCAAATTACTTTTGGGCTATTCCTAGCACTTGTTTTGCCATCCAGCTTGTCCTATTGCAAGAGGATTGTGAAGACCACAGCAGTGTTTTTTATACTTTCCCTCGTTACATAAGATTTGGTTCAGGTGATCACCTAATCAGAAGCACATTAAGTAGAATGAGGTGGACTTTGGTTGGAATTCAACTGACACTGGAATGGAATGGCTGTCAGACATGTAGAGATGGGGATTTTTAGAAAACTGTGCAGTGGTCTCTTAATTTTTGCCAGAGCTGTATATCTTTCAGCTACCAGTTATATTACAGTAGTTGGTCTGTTCACTCAGATGTCTAATCAATCATCTCTCCATCAAAAATCCTGCCTGCTATCCAACAATCTGCAACTGCTTCCTAGCTGAGTCCCATGAATCCTGGTGCTATTTCACTCTCAACTCTGCTGCTACAGGTACCAGTTAACAGACTATTATTTGACTCTACTACTCCTAAATGTAATCTTATCAATGAAAGCAAGTAACCAGTTTTCCTATTCATAACTGCTGGTCTACAATAACCATTTTCTTGCTTTACCTTCCTGATTGTATATGTTACTGTAACATCCAGGCCAGAAGCTATGTCCTCTGTTTCCATTTCAGTTGGTCAGTGGAGTGGCACTTTGTTGTAGGCAATGTGGGGCAGCGATGCATCAGTTTGGTTTAATTCCTGGGACTTTTCATGCTGCTTAGTCAAGGAGCTATGAGGTTAATTCCTTACTATTTAGATTGCTTTTTTTCTGTCAGTCCTGGGCTGTCTTCTATTTAAAGGGAACCTGTCAAGTCCCCCGTGCCCTCCAATCCAGCAGCATTCAGCTATATGCGATTAAACCCCCTCAATAACCATCCCTGTGTGACATAATTCAGTTAAATAAATGCTTTAAAAAAGCATTAACAAACTCAGCTTTCCCTATGATGATGAGGGCTTTGAATAGTCGATGGGGCGTTAGTTCCTCGACTAGCCAGCCCTCTTTACATGTTATCACGCCCCTGTGGGCGTGATAAAATAATTTACATGACCGGCGTCATCGCTAGCTAATGCAAATCTACGCAGGCGCGCTGCTTATTTTGCGTCTCAGTAGACTTTCTGGCTTCAGAGGTGCGCACTGCGCATGACCGGAAGCCATCTTCTGAACTTCCGGACTGCACCTCTGAAGCTGGGAAGCATACACCCGGCTTCAGAGATTCAGTAACACTGGCGGAATGAGCAGTGCACCTGAGCAGATTTGCATTAGCTGGCGATGACGCCGCTCATGCAAGTTATGTTATCACACCCATCGGAGCATAATAACATGGAAAGAGGGCCGACTAGTCTGGGGAACTAACACACCATCAATTAGTCAAAGCCCTCATTAGTCAAAGCAAAGGTTAGAAATGCTTTTTTTAAAGCATTTATTTAACTGAATTATGTTATGCAGGGATGGTTAGAGATGGAGTATAATCACAAATAGCTGAATGCAGATGGATTGGAGGGCACAGGGGACCAGACAGGTTCCCTTTAAGCTCCTGAGCCCTTGAGTTCCACTGCCATTTAAAAGTTTATCTACTCTGGTAAAGTTCCCTGCTTTCAGCTCCTGCTTAGGCTGTGTGCCCACTATGCGTTTTTTAAGCGTTTCCGCAGCGGCAATTCCGCTGCAGAAACGCTTAAAAAACGCTTGGTAGAAGGCCTGCCATGTTCCCCAATGATAATTCGCATGTGCTGTGCACATGCTGCGGAAATTTCCGCTGCGGATTATCATTGCGGAAAAATCCGCAGCACTACCAATTATTTTGCTGCGTTTTCGCCGCCATTGACTTGCATTGGAACGCATGGAATCCGCATCACTGCATCTGTACATGCGGATTCCATGCGTTTCAATGTGTGGATGGTACCTGGGTCTGGAGAAGAGGAGACTCTCCTCCGTACCCGGCTACCATAGTACCAGTTAAAAAAAGAATAAAATAAAAAATAAATATTATACTTACCTTCTGATGGCCCCTGGTGTCCTTGTCTCAGCTTGCTGGCAGCTCGCGGTGGACTCAAGGACCTGCGGTGACGTCATTTAGTCATGTGACGGGTCACGCGACCGCTGACGTCGGCAGGTCCTTTAGTCTACCGCTAGCTGCCGGCAAGCCAAGACAATGACACCGGGGGCCATCAGAAGGTAAGTCTAATATTTATTTTTTACCATTCTTTCGGTCACACTATATAAATCCATGCGGGTTGCATGGATTTATATAGTGTGACCAAGTTGTTAAGCACTTTCCAAGTGATGCTAAAATCGCTTGGAAATCACTTGACAACCTGCATGCGGAAATTCATGTGAAGAACACTTCACTTCCGCTTGTCCCTGACAGGAAAAACGCATGTACAATCCGCATGTGTTTTTTCTGCCAGGGTGATGCAGAAACGCTCAGGAAAAATCCGGAGCATTTCTGCATCGTGGGCACATAGACTTAGCTTGTTTGAATTCCTGTTATCTGACCACAGCCAATTTCCTGACCATTCCTTTGAATTCTGATTTTGTATCTTGATTGCTCTCCTGGTTCTGACCTGGCTACCTGAGTATTCCTGTCATCCTGCACCACAGGCTAGCAGCTGACTACAGGGCCCCAACCTAGGAGCACCTGTGCAAGTAGAGATCCTTGTAAATGGTTCAAAGAATGAAGGCCAGTGTAACCTAATGTTTTGCGCAAATTCTGTCGGAGGTAGCCATTTTTAGAGCTGTCAGGTAACCAAAGGCAGAACACCGTAACAGTCTTTGTCACTAACTCCTGTCTGCTGCAAAATCCTAATTGCATACGTCTCTTCTGTTAACAATCTGTCTGTTGCAAGTCTTGATTGTATATCTGCTATTAACTTTTTGTCTGTTGCAAGTCCCACATTATGTATATATCTACTGTCCCTATGTGTATCCACACACCTGTGTCTGCATCATCTGATGTTTCCTTCTGCGCTTGTCTATCTGCCCTCCTGCATATCTTACTGTGCTGGTACACGTTGATCCATGAGCTGACTATCAAGGCCCGCTCTGCTGTACCATCACCTCTGGTCCGCGCTGCCACCCTGACCTACAGCTTAGAGAATAACAATAGGATTTTTTTCAATAATGTGGAATATGGAACACAAGCAGGATCGTGATCAAGCATCACGTCTTGTCATTTATACATGTTTTGTCTAAACCAGCCATGAAAGCAATATTATTTCAAGTGATCTTTGCTGTTTCTGTGGAGTACAGCTGTCGTGACAGTCTGGCTACCCTCATATTGCCGTTTGACTGTGTGTGAAGCAACTAACTCTAAGCCGGAGTATATAAACAGGACATGAGAATTATAACCAGAATGTACCAAATTTGTTACCCAGACACCATGTTCCCTATTTGTAATATAGATCTGCTATATATCTTAGCTTTCTAATCACAATAGATCTACATGAATGTAATAGGCTTAAACAGATAGCAGTGCAGCCTGCGTATGCTTGTCACACAGTAAAGAAGTGAATATGTACAATGTTAAATAATACAATTATGCTACACAAATTGCAATGATCCATTACATTTGGACACATGAGGTTATCCGTGTAATGTTCCACATGAATTATCCACAATGTAATCACTCTAATTATCTTGACTTTGATAACTGTTCTCATTTTTCTCCCTGTCTCATACAAACAGAACCTTGTTTGCACTTAATTTATAATTCACTTTAAACCAGCAGAAATCCATTTGCCCTTTCAATGCAGTAAATATTCCAACAGATAAAACTCTATAAACAGCGGCCATTAATAGAGCGTATGTCATATCCCGCACAGAATATTAAATATATTGTGCTGCATGTATTATGAGCTAGGTAATATATTCATTTATATTACTTTAGGACAGCATTCTGGGCTTTTTCTTCTAAATCGGGTTGTAAATAATTGCTGGTCTTGCAGGTTTCATTTTTCTACTAAGAAAATTTCAGCCTGCTGCAATATAGACATCGCAAACCAAAATCAAGCTGTCATCATTTTTAAAGAAGGATAGAGATTTGTGTAACAGAATAAAAATAGATTATTTCAAGAAATAGATTGGGCAAAAATCACTTATTTTTCTGTTATCTACATACTGTGCAATTCTGTATGCGACCAATGGAAACTTGTCTATGTAGGTTTATAAATAGGATTTGTAGCATATGAGCCATTTACTCTTTATTAACATTAAAAATAAAATGACTCAAATTTATATATTGATCAATCAAAACAGCTCTGCACTCCACAAGATCTCTGAAGGTGTCATTTGGTATCTGGCGCTTAGAAGTTAGCAGCAAATTATTCTATGTTCACAGTCTTTCAAGTTTTTTCAGCGGAATCTGAGCTGAAACTGCACCTACAAACTGCATACTCCTCAAAAACTTGGTTCTGCTCTAAAAACTCTGCAAAGAGACTCCGTGTGCACACACCCTTTAAATTGTGAGGTGTGGTCTCCATGGATCAGATTTGTTTTTCCAGCACATCCCACAGATGCTAGATTGGATTGAGATCTGAGGAATTAGGAAGACAAGTCAATACCTTGAACTCCATGTTCATGAAAAATTGTTGCAATTGTGGTAGAGTGTATAGTCATACTGAAAAAAGGCACTGCCATTTGGGAATTAATTTACTATGGAGGGGGAACTTGGTCTGCAACAATGTTTAGGTGCCATCCACTTGAAAGCCAGGTGAACTTTGTCCAGAACAAGCAAACTGTTCACCTATACTTATCTTTCAGAAGTACGTCTTGGTGCCATGTATTCCACTGGTAAACACATGCACCCAAGCAGTCCACATCTAAGGAAAAACATATTATTAGATTGGGCCACCTTCTTTAATTGCTCTATGGTCCATTGCAGGTACTTTTGGTAATGAATAAGGATTGGCATGGACAATATGACCAGTGTGCAGCTAGGCAATCCCAGCTAGACAGCCCTATGTATAGCAAACCTTAGAGCACTGTGTGTTCTGTTACCTTTCTATCATAGCTAGCAGGAATGTTGTCAGAAATTGATTTTATTTTCATTTACTGCATACCAGTATCAAGACCTGCTTTATTGGAAATGTTCTGACCCAGCCATCAAACCATCTCTCCGATTCTTTCACTTGCTCATTTCTCCTACTTTAAAGACAGATGGGTTACATGGCTGAACAGAATGATATAGTTTGGTAAAAAAAAAAATACTTTTCAAGCTATGGCAATGCCAAGCGTGAGAAATATACAGTATAATAAATGTAATGTTTTCTACATGAATAGGGTTTATCTTTCCCTTTATTATTGTCTATGGTTCTGAACATTTTGCTCTTTCTTTGTCTATGTTTGCAGATTGTACTATATAAAACTATAATTTCATTTTACACTGATGAAATAGACTTGCAACAAAAAATGCAATAATGAAAAAATGTAAAAGCAAATGTAACATGGATATGAAGAACTTGAAGATGGAGGTGGGACAAGCCAGTGCCCCCTAGGGGTCAATAAATATTAGAGAGTTCCCTTTCTCTGTCTTCAGACTGATTGAGAAACGTGGAATAAGGGCTAAAGTACATGAAATAAGCAGATTAGCAGCAATTTGATAACGTGCCCTGCTATGTCTCTGTCTAGATAATAACATTTACTCACTGTAGTACTAAGAATAAAATAAGGCAATGGGATGGAGGCATCTGCTTTAACTCTTCTGTGATTGTTTTGTCATATGGATCCATAGTTGTATGAAAGTTCAATGAAATATGATCATTTATATTCTCTTGTACCTCAATGCTAAATATTGTCAGGATCTATTTCAGAAATTTTGTATGTGACTAGTATTAAAGTCTATGGGGGCTAGTATGCGTGCGATCATGAGTTGTTCATGGTCGTGGTAGATTTGCACTACAGCCAACGACCTAACGCACTCAGCTGTAGCGCAACTCTATTAACAATCATTCAATGCTATGTAACACCACAATCTTTGTTGCATGTCCAGAATCACCATGTAGTCCCAGTTTAACGCACCCAAAAAATGTTGGTGATAGAAAAACAATTGAGATGTCCCTAGAAATTGTGCTAAATTATTAGTAATATTAGCCCATTTATGCTACATGACATATACAGTGGTGTGAAAAAGTGTTTGCCCCTTTTCCTGATTTCTTATTCTTTTCCATGATTGTCACACTTTAATGTTTCAGATCACAAAACAAATTTAAATATAAGACTAAGATAAAACAAGTAAACAAAAATGTAGTTTTTAAATGAAGGTCTTTATTATTAAGGAAATAAGAAATCCAAACCTACAGGGCCCTGTATGAAAAAGTGATTGCCCCCTAAACCTAATAACTGGTTGGTTCTCCCTTCACAGCAACAACTGCAATCAAGCGTTTGCGGTAACTGGCATTGAGTCTTTTACAAACGCTCTGGAGGAATTTTGGCCCACTCATCTTTGCAAAATTGTTGTAATTCAGCCACACTGGAGGGTTTCCGATCATGAACCGTCTTTTTAAGGTCATGCCAGAGCATCTCAATCGGATTAAGGTCAGGACTTTGACTAGGCCTCTCCAAAGTCTTAATTTTGTTTTTCTTAAGCCATTCAGAGGTGGACTTGCTGGTGTGTTTTGGATCATTGTCCTGCTACATATCCGAAGTGCGCTTCAGCTTGAGGTCACAGACAGATGGCTGAACATTCTCCTTCGGGATTTTTTGGTAGATAGCAGAATTCATGGTTCCATTTACCATAGAAAGTCTTCCAGGTCCTGAAATTGCAAAACAGCCCCAGAACATCACACTACCACCTCCATATTTTACTGATGATATAATGTTCCTTTTCTAAAATGCTGTGTTACTTCTACGCAAGATGTAATGGGACATAAACCTTCCAAAACCCTCAACTTTTGTCTCGTCAGTCCACAGAGTATTCTCCCAAAAGTCTTGGTGATCAGCAAGATGTTTTCTGGCAAAACTGAGACGAGTCTGTATGGGTTTTTTTCTCAGCAGTGGTTTTCGTCTTGGAACTCTGCCATGCATGCCATTTTTGCCCAGTCTCTTTCTTATGGCAGAGTCATGAACACTGACCTTAACTGAGGCAAGTGAGGCCTGTAGTTCTTTGGATGTTGTTGTTGGGTCTTTTGTGACCTCTTGGATGAGTCGGTGCTGAGCTCTTGGGGTAATTTTGGTCTGCTGGCCACTCCTGGAAAGGTTCTCCACTGTTCCATGTTTTCACCATTTGTGGATAAGGGCTCTCACTGTAGTTTGCTGAAGTCCCAAAGCTTTAGAAATGGCTTTATAACCTTTCCAGACTGATAATCTCAATTACTTTGTTTCTCATTTGTTCCTGAATTTTTTTGGATTGTAGCATGATGTCTAACTTTTGAGGATCTTATAGTGTACTTCCCTTTGTCAGGCAGGTCCTATTTAAGTGATTTCTTGGTGTGGCCGTAATCAGTTAATTTATGTTTTAAGGGAGGGCAATCACTTTTTCACACAGGGCCCTGGAGGTTAGGATTTTTTTCCCTTTATAATAAAGACCTGCATTTTGTGTTATATTTGTCTTATATTTAAATTTGTTTTGTGATCTGAAATATTTAAGTGTGACAAACATGTGTGGCGCCCCTGAGGGTTCAGTCGCCACAGGGGTACTGCACCTCAGATAGAGGTGTGGTATCTCCTCTTCCAGGTAAGGATGGAGCATCACTCAGGACCCCACTTCACCACTCAACACTACACCACTCCTGTCCTGTAGGGGGCCTAAATGCACCAGGATGCTGTCCCGGCCCAGGATAGAGGAGATGGAGGGAACCAAAGATAGGGGGAACCAAGTAGTGGGTGAGGGCGGAGGAAACACTTACAGGAAGCACTTATAGAATAATATATAATATATGGCCATCTTAAGTTCAAGGTCTTTTGATTGTGGTCTTCTGTCAGGGTCCAGCAAGAGTCTGTAGCTGGCTGAAGATACACGGTCCTCGTTCTCTGGCCTTGAAACCAGGAGCGGGACAGAGTTAACAAGTGTCTCTGCCCGGTCAGGGTCCTGTTCTAAAAAGGCCTTGGAGGGGAGCAGAGGAGATAGGCTCCACAGGCAAAAGGATCCCAGGGGGATATGGACGGAGCGGAGTCGCCACCTGTATTCTTCACTCTGGCCCAGCCAGAGGGATTCCTGCTGCAAAAGGGGTAACCGGCCCCCGATATCTGACTTTGTCACTTCACGTCTCAGTCAGAAAAGGCTTTGTGGATCCCAGGGGGATACGGACGGAGCGGAGTCGCCACCTGTATCTCTCAAACCTGCGTTTATCCAGTGGGACCCGGCCTTACACCATGTTCATACCACACACACAGTCAGGAGAAGACTCAGTGGGAGAACTTACTAAGGAGAGGAACACACCAGCGGGGTCTTGACAGGTGCTCCTGATCTACCTGAGAAGTGCCGAACCATCTTCCTGGTGGCTGCAGTACGCCGTGTGTAGCAGAGAGAAGCTTTGCGGCTGAAAGTGCATCCAAAGTGAGTAAAGACCCGGATGACTTCATTCACCGCCTCCGCTTGTTTATTCCTGCGCAGCACTGCACCCATCATTCCTCCACACAGTTCATCAATCGCTGCCCTGAGGCCTACTCCGCCTGTGGCAACCAAGCTGCCAGAACATCAGCCTCAGAGGACTGTTGCAGCGCTGGTGGCCTTCACCAGAAACCACAGGTGGCGTAGTCGAACAACCACTCATCCAGAAGCCCATTCTTTTTTATGTGACAGCCCTGGGTACGGAACGGGTCTAGGCCACGACTGCATCCCCGCAACATCCGCAAGGCCCGGCTCCGAGTATCCCCCATCTGCTCAGGGAGGGCGTCACACATGCAAAAGAATAAGAAATCGGGAAGTGGGCAAACACTTTTTCACACCACTGTGTATCAGTCGTGAGCAAAGTTCTATGATGGAAATTTTTTGTCATACCGATCTTTCAGGAGTTGCCACATTATCCATGAAATATCTCCTATCCAGGCAGTTTAATCGTTTAGATGCTGCAATCAAAAGTGACCATGGCATCTAAGAAGTTGGACAATAAAGGGGTTACCTTCTATTATTCCTTTACTTCTACACAATTTGTAGGACAAAATTGTCATACCAGACAGTAGCCTAGTAATGGACTCTGGATCTACAATATATAGATCATATTAGGGTTTAAATATTGCAGTGTATTTTATAACAGTTGACAGGAGATTGAATGTTCCAGTCCCTTAGTGGAACCAAAAATAATTGTGAATTTTTTTTAACTGGTTCCCAACGAGCTAAGAAAATGTATGTCTCAGTCGGGTGCCAGTTTCTGCTCTACAATGTATACAGGTGCTTCTCACAAAATTAGAATATCATCAAAAATTTAAATTATTTCAGTTCTTCAATACAAAAAGTGAAACTCATATATTATGTAGAATCATTACAAACAGAGTGATCTACTTCAAGTGTTTATTTCTGTTAATGTTGATGATTATGGCTTACAGCCAATGAAAACGCAAAAGTCATTATCTCAGTAAATTAGAATAATTAGCAAAAAACATCTGCAAAGGCTTCCTAAGCATTTAAAAAGGTCCCTTAGTCTGTTACAGTAGGCGCCACAATCATGAGGAAGACTGCTGACTTGACAGATGTCCAGAAGGCAGTCATTGACACACTCCACAAGGAGGGTAAGCCACAAAAGGTCATTGCTAAAGAAGCTGGCTGTTCACAGAGTGCTGTATCCAAGTATATTGATAGAAAGTTGAGTGGAAGGAAAAAGTGTGGTAAAAAAAGGTGCACAAGCAACTGGGATAACCCCAGCCTTGAAAGGATTAAGAAAAGGCCATTCAAAAATTTGGGGGAGATTCACAAGGAGTGGACTGCTGCTGGAGTCATTGCTACAAGAGCCACCACACACAGACGTATCCAAGACATGGGCTACAAGTGTCGCATTTCTTGTGTCAAGCCACTCATGACCAATAGACAATGCCAGAAGCGTCTTACCTGGGCCAAGGAGAAAAAGACATGGACTGTTACTCAGTGGTCCAAGATGTGTTTTTCAGATGAAAGTAAATTTTGCATTTCATTTGGAAATCAAGGTCCCAGAGTCTGGAGGAAGAGTGGAGAGGCCACAATCCAAGCTGCTTGAGGTCCAGTGTGAAGTTTCCACAATCAGTGATGGTTTGGGGAGCCATGTCATCTGCTGGTGTAGGTCCACTGTGTTTTATCAAGACCAAAGTCAGCGCTGCCGTCTACGAGGAAATTTTAGAGCACTTCATGCTTCCCTCTGCCGACAAGCTTTTGTAGATGGAAATTTCATTCTGCAGCAGGACTTGACACCTGTCCACACTGCCAAAACTACCAATACCTGGTTTAGAAACAACATTATCACTGTGCTTGATTGGCCAGCAAACTCGCCTGACCTTAACCCCATAGAGAATCTATGGGGTATTGTCAAGAGGAAGATGAGAGACACCAGACCCAACAATGCAGACGAGCTGAAGGCTGCTATCAAAGGAACCTGGGCTTCCATAACACCTCAGCAGTGGCACAGGCTGATCGCCTCCATGCCACGCTGCATTGATGCAGTAATTGATGCAGAAGGAGCCTCAACCAAGTATTGAGTGCATTTACTGAACATACATTTCAGTAGGCCAGCATTTCGCATTTTAAAAACATTTTTCTAGCTGTTGTTATAAAGTATTCTAATTTACTGAGATAATGACTTTTGTGTTTTCATTGGCTGTAAGCCATAATACAGTAACAGAAATAAACACGTGAAATAGATCACTCTGTTTGTAATGACTCTATATAATATATGAGTTTCACTTTTTGTATTGAAGAATTTAAATAAATTACATTTTTGAGGATATTCTAATTTAGTGAGAAGCACCTGTATTTTAGTCACATTGGTCTTGTGGGTGCTGTATGTGCACCCGAGAGATCAGCAGCACTAGTGTGGCTGCATTACGTAGAGGGAGCAGTTAAGGCAGGAACAGACTGTCACCCACTAGAACCCACAATGTGATTGTGGGTGCTCATGAATTGCTATGGCAGCTGGGGAACCTAATAATGGCTCTTATCGCTGCCATAGCATGCCTGTCAGCATTTTACAATTGTGGTGTATTATTTGTGCTCACTGAAGTTCAAGTCCTCTATAATAATAAAATGTCAAATAAAAACAATGAAATATTTAAAAAATGTAAAAAAAACTTAAACTGTTTTAAAAACGCTTTGCAATGTAAAAAAATAAAAAGTAAACAATAAGCACATAATTTGAATCACTGCATCTATAATGACTCAAACTACACAATTAATGTATTGTTTACCCACATGGTAAACACTGGAAAAAAACAATGCCAGATTTGATGTTTTGTTTGTTATACCTCTCCAAAATCACAAATATAAAGCAATCAAATATTCTATGTCCTGTACCTCAAAATGGTATACATAAGGGCTCATTCAGACAAGCATATTAATGTATGTGTACTATCCCTGTTAAAATCAGATATCACACTGACCTATGCAATTGAATAGGGCTGTTCAGATGGCATTTTTTCACATGGACCGTTCAAGTCTATGGTTGAGCAAAAAAAAAAATCTGATTCCATACTGAACGTCCATATTGCATCCAATTTTTTTGGGATCTGTAGAGAAACTGTTTCGGCCCAGGAAGTTGATAGGTGAAAAAAGTTGATGTGAACTTCAATAGTATACAACAGTAATGGCTAAGCCATTGGATGTTGATAGACCATTTTTTTAACTCATGATCGGTGTGTCCTATTGGATATCTGTAATCCTCTCTTAGGCCACGGCCCCACTATGACTGACTATTTGGTCAGTATTCGGTCAGTATTTTTTCTCAGTAGAGGGAACCAAAACCAGGTGAGGAACAGTCAGAGAAAAGGTATAATAGAAACAAGTCACCAATTCTGCATTTGTCACGCACTCCTTGTTTTGGCTCCCACTCCCAAGAAAAAATACTGACCGAATACTGATAGTGGGGCCGTGGCCTTAATCTGACAAACACAGATACCTTGATTATGCCACCCACAATTCTGACAACAAGAACTTAATCTGTAACTTCTTGACCTGTGTCACCCACTGTGCCCCTTGATAACAAATGTCTTTGTACATGTCCCTTCTTATTTTTCACTCTGTGTTCCTATGAAAATATGTTTAGATTAGGGGTCTCAAGCGCATGGCACATGGGTCGCATGCGATCTCTAAGGCTGCTTTCTGTGGCCCGCAGGCATCGGAGCTCCCGAGTAGTGTTGAGCCACCCCCGTAGTGTTCGGGTTCGGTTCGTCGAACACTGGCATGTTCGTCGCGCGGTTCGTCGAACACCATTGAACACCGTCGAACACCGTTAAAACCAATGGCAGGCAATCAAAAACTCATAGAAAACACATAGAAAAAACTTCAAAGGTGTCCAAAAGCTGACAAACTGCTCAGAATAGAATAGAATAGAGCATCACACATAGATTAGATAGAAACATGTCAGTCACATATATAAGAAGTACAGTGACAGTGTTGGTTACTGTACTTGTCATTTAGTGTTAAACAAAAAGGATTCATTAAAAAAAAAAATTGGCGTGGGGTTCCCCGTAATTTTAGTCTCTAGCGGAGGTTAAGCAGATGGCTGGAGCAGATATTTGAAGCCTGGGAAGGGGGTAATACCCATGGAGCTTCCCAGGCTACTAATATCAGCCCCCTGCTGAATACCTAGCCTTTACTAGCTATTAAAATGGGGGACCCCCCAAAAAAAAATGATGTGGGGTCCCCCCTATTTTAATAGCTAGCAAAGGCTAGGCAGACAGCTGGGGGCTGATATTAATAGCCCAGGAAGGATGCCATGAATATTGGCCCCCTCCCAGGCTAGAAACACCAGCCGTCAGCCGCCCCATAGGATGCGCCAATTCTGGCACTTAGCCTCGCTCTTCCCACTGCCCTGTAGCGGTGACAGTGGGGTAATAGGACTGGGGTTGATGGCAGCTTATAATGCCAGCTGACATTATATATTCTTTCTGTTCTAAATTGTCGGGTACTGATGTATGCCGCTGATGAATTGCCGGCTTTTCACGTTTCACTGTGAGCACTGTTCCCATCGATTTGGGCAATCACTGTAATGCCACAACCACCATGGCTGTGACATTACAGTGAGTGGCAGACAATCCCTGCATGATTGGTGCTCTAAATAGCGCCAAACATGCAGGACAGGGACCCGAGCTCCCGCCCGAGCATCGCGCAAGTGACGCGCCCCCTGGGCCGTGGGGTACCCGGTGCTGGGCCGGTGGATGCTGGGGAATGTCACAGTGGCGGTGACCCGGTCCGTGACCCAGGGCGGTCAATAATAGGAGTTATGGATAGGGGATTTATAGTGTTTTTATAGAGTTTGTGACGCCACCTGTGGAATGCGGCTAAAGGGAGCCGCCGCTGCGGAACAGTCCTCTGAAGCTGATGTTACTGCAGCAGGGATGGTGTGGCTCTCCACAGGAAGAACTAGCTCCAGGGCAGTGTGGATATTGCAGGTTGTGCTGGGAGTTGTATTGCAGGGGTTGATGGCACAGCAAGAAACACAGAGACAATGAAGTGCAGTCCCAGGGTCTTTACTCACAGTTAATGCAGTCCAGACTACAGGCGCCAAAGTAATCTCCCTCGTCGTGCTGTGCTTACTCAGTGAGGGGTTCAGTCCACCCCCAGATAGCTCCGGAGTACTTAGCAGGACCCCCTTCTGTGTCCTCTCCCTGGCCTTTTCCCTGCACCTCACACCTAGTATCTCCAGTCTGGTACCCGCAGGCCTTGGCGGGCGACGCCTGTTCCGTCCCCTGGGTCCTATGTGGCTACCTTCTCGGTAAGACTGGTGTGGACTTGTGGCTACAGGACATAAAGTACTGCAGACTCCGGTTTCTAGCTGAGATGTGCAATCTTCTACTAGTTGAGAGACCGGTTCCCCTTAGATGGCCTGACCCCTCCACCACCGGGCAGATGTGGGTGTACGGGTCGCCTTCTGCATGGCCCATACCCCTAGGGTCCTTTCTTCTGTTCCTGGAGTCTCTCTGCTCCCTCTCCTCTCTTCTCTCCTTCCTCTCAGACATGGGCCTCACTGGCTAGGCCCGCCTCTGGAGCAGAGCTCCTGCAGAGCCTCTGCTCCTTTAACTTTCCTCCACAGACTAATCTGTCTTTCTAAGATGGCTTCCCAATTTATACCTCCTCTCATGTGCTCCCCTAAGCTACTTCCTCCTCCCACACCCACTATGTGGTTCCCCCTCTCTTGGTTCCCCCCACTCCAGCAAGAAAAGGGGCTCAGCAAGTACGTGGGAGGCATCTTGCCCCTCCTGCTGGCTTGGAGTGGTGTGTGTTGGATGCAGGTGTTAGGGTCCTGAGCTGTACTTCCTTACCTGAGAGTGAGATGCCACATCTCTGGCTGAGATGCAACACCGCTGTGGCGACCGAACCCTCAGGGGTGCCACGCAAGTACTCGGCGAGCTCCGAGCATCTCGAGTACTGAGCATGCTCGCTCATCACTAATTAACAGTATTACTGTGAAAAAATCTAGTTACGCTTTTGGTGCACGAACAGTTATCGAACATAACCTCGAACAGCCGAATTTTTTGCAAATCATTCGAGTTCGTCGAACGACTCGAACACCGCCCAAAACAGCTCGAATTTGAGATTGGCGAACAGTTCGAGTCGAACACCGCTCATCTCTACTCTCAAGACCATCACAACCTGGTCCAATCTATCTATATTATGGGCCTGATTCATTAATTGAAGGGCGTACAGGAGGGAGATGTGCCTAATTCGCTAAGAGGCACATGTCACTTAATGAATTAGTCACATCTTATCACTGTCGTGTGCTCAGCCACAAATCTTACTCCAGTCAAAGAAAAGAAGTAAGATTTGTGGTATATGGTACGCCACAGCTTGTCATGAATTAATGCGCTGGCATTGCCACGCCCTATCCTGACAGGGACTGGAGTACAATTCTGGTGCACATTACGTCACATCCCATCCCACCCGTGCTCCCCCCAATTTGTCGGATTTGGCCAGGATTGGTGTAAAAAAGCTGAAAATGTGCTACTGTTTAAAGGTATTTTACTCCAGAATGTAGGCAAAACAGTTTGATGAATTGGACAATATGTGGTCAATTCATTAAGGTGTGTACACCCGTATTCTGTCATAAAACAATATTTTTGTGCAATTATGAGGTTGCGCAAAAATATTGCAACATTTGGTATTTACACTTCAGTCCTGATCTATGCCAATATGGGCCTGGCATGGGTGGGACAGGGTTGTGACGGAGCGTAGCTATGCCCGCCAATGAAATTCATGATAACTTACGTCATTTCACTGGCATAGCTTACTCCAGAAATGTACTCTAGTCCCTGACTGCAGTACATTTCTGGTGACGGCACACGCTGGCTTCTAGTTAAATGGTCTGTGCTGTACTCCAGACAGTCACTTCATTAAGACTCAAATCCGCAACACCAGTCTTAATGAATTGTCCACTATATTTCCAACTTTTTGGTCATTTGCGCTCTTTAATTCAATTTTTCTGCACATGCAAGACTAGGCCCCCTACTGTTACCCTTTCATTGTATGAACATTTATTGAAGGTTATTTTGAGCCAGATGAGCTGGTTTTTGATCCTGCATTTACATTATTAAATGTTGGTATAGTGTGTGAATTGCAAAGTTTTGCAGAAACATGTTAGAGATCTTTGAGACAGTTGTATTATTACCAGACAAGATGACAGCATAAAGGAGGTGTGCTGAGGGTCATAAATAACGTGTAAGATGACAATAGAGGAGGGTGTAAATAAAGAATGACGTTCTATGTAGTCGATTATTTTTTTTTTCCAGCAGCTGAAAATTATTATGGCTTAAGTGGTTGTCAAATGTGACATTTGTGTGGCTTAAAAAGTTTTCCAAATTTTTTTTTTTTTTAGATCTGAGATAAGTCTGCCACAAGAGGAGTCCACAACAGACATATATGTGTTTCTAATCTATCAACTAAGACTACGTTCACATGTTCAGTATTTGGTCAGTATTTGTAAGCCAAAACCAGGAGTGGGTGAAAAATTCAGAAGTGGTGCTTTATTATTGGATACAACCCCTGGATCCATCATTTGTTTCAACCACACTAGTCCCTATTGCATAATGGTCTTCTCCTCTTTCCACCTCCACCTGTATTCGCTCCTTGTACCCCTGACTGCAACAATTTTTAATCATCGGTCTCTCTATCCACAATGAGATATTAGCTATGTGCTCTTTCATAATATTCCCTATATGCTTACATGAGCCTGACGCTTTGGACCACAAGTGTCTTATACTTTACTATTGTATGCTGTATGTGCATCCTTTCAACATTTCCTCAATTTTCTTTGGGTAGAACAATACTTTTGTATATACTGTATATATTTTGTATATATAATACATAGTTTGCACTATCTGCTTTAGAATCACCACGGTATATGATACTTATTTTGTGTTCTCCTTCTTCCTCAGCGACATTGTGAACAAGACCCAGGAAGTGTCAAAACGTTTATATATCCTGTCGCACGTCTCCCTGCACCCAAATGTGTGTCTACTTCACCACTACAAATAAATAAAATCCTACTGCATTTTCAAACAAGACTGTGCCGTGAATTACTTTATACTGGTGCAAGAATGGCACAGACGGATTAAGGAACATATGGCCACACAAAAAAGGTAGACTGGTTCCTCATACTCCTGTAGAGTAAAAGACATTGTGCCTGTTGCATCCTAGATGTGATGAAGTAGTTCAAACTCCTCAGTTAGCTGATGCCAGTGGACCAGTTGAGTCCAAGCTCCTGGATTCATGATGAGAGGGACTGTTCAGTTTTGAACCCCCAAATTGGCTGAGGATGCACCTTTTTCTGCTGGATTAAGTGCACTTAGGCGGCTGGAGGGTCCTAACCCGTCAGCTATGAACTAAGCCATTCCCAGGTCTATCGATGCACTTCATGAACTGTGTTTCTGTTCCGGGGTCCATACCAAGAAGGACCAGGTTAATTCTAAGGAATGTTGCACCTTAAAGGAGAAAATATTCCAGATACTCTCAAATTCAAGAATGCATTATATTGTGTGTAATGGTGTGGCTGCTTTTATTATCTTGCAGGTCCTGGATGGCCAAGGATGGCCATCATTAAAGGAGGGAGAGTGTAAAGGAGTGGTTATATAATGCATTGTGCTATTTTAAATGTTGTTTCATCTATTTTGTGGCATGCAGCTCTTAGCTAACCAGTGGCTAAGGTTAACTATTGGGGCCAGCCCATGGTGGGAGGAGGTCCATGGGCATAGGAAATTCAGTTTCCTGTTTGTGTGGCAGATACGGAAAAGAGATGGACCTATAGTTCTAATGTTACCAGACCTGCATTGAAAAGGGTGTTGTGTGTGAAAAAGGGAGACCAGATAGCACGTTCTGAACTAAACAATGATTAAGTGGTAGAAGAATTTCTTATCTCAGGTAAATGGGGGCCTAAAGATAGCATTATTTACACTAAGATAATAAATGGAAGTGTAGCCAGACCTGAGGGTCATGGTGGAGAAGATGGCCGAGCTGGGACACGTGTTCTCCTATGGGGAATTTAAGATGCATTAGCACACAAGGGGCGTGTGGCTCACATCAAGTGGAAGTTAAGAATAATTGTAAGGAGTCATAGAAATGCACCTAAGCCAGTGAGGTTCTCACAAGGAGGGAAGATGGAGGTTCCCATAGTGAGTTGCTGGTTTAGTACAACATGTAACAGATGTAATGTACTGCCACATGTAACTGTGAAGTTCCTGCCTCTGGATTGGGCAGAAGATGTATTCTTTAGTGCTATGCCTGCTATCTTATGTATACACTAGGAATGAGTGAGCTTGCTCGGATAAGGCGTTATCCCAGCGTGCTCGGGTTCGGATACAGGAGCTGGTGTGCTCGAGTCAAATGCTTGGGTAACCCCGGCTGCATGTATCGTGGCTGATAGTGTATCGAGCATTCTCCGCATGTTTAGTGGCTGTGTATCAGCCACGGTACTTGTGGCTTGCGGGTACCCGAGCATTTGACTCGAGCACGCCGACTCCTCTATCCGAACCCGAGCATGCTCACATAACTCCTTATCAGAGCATGCTCACTCATCCCTAGTATACACTTCTCATCAGTTTGTTCAGTAAAGAAAAGTTTATTTTTGGACTCTGGTCTCCCTCATTCATCTCTACTTCATTGGGTTCTGACTTGCCATGTCAAGCGGTGGCATGCGATTTGCAATGGCATATTGCTAAGATAAAAGCAGGGACACCCAGTCAGGATCCCTCTTTTTTTTGCAGCGTGGCGTGGCTATGACCCTCGGCGACGGCAGCCCTGCCCGTTACAAGGGCATGATCAGCAGTGTGGAATTGGGCATTATTTATAGCTGACACAAGCCAAAAAGGTTGACATATGCAAACATGCACAAAAATACTCTTAAATGCTATGTAAAATGTGAAAATTGTGTGTTTGCAGTCAGGTGACCTTTCCAGTGGGTGGAGGAGTTTATATATTTTTGGCCAAAAGAGGGCATGTCTCTCTTTAAAATCAGTTGCAAAAAAAACGGATGGCATACGGACGTCATATGACTTTAAAAATTGGCCTCCTAGATGACAAATGGAAAGAATATGGATGATGCAAATTTTTAGGGAAACATGTTAGAAGTCCTTGAGGCAGTTGTGTTATTAGCAGACAAGAAGACAGCCCTTATTTTAGGATATTTCAGGCTAGAGATAGGAGGTCGGTGCACACAGCTCATTCCACATAGGGATAGAAAAAGGCCTAATCTAGTTGTGGCGTACTACTGCACTGCTGAATCATATTAAAAATGGGAGTATTCGCCTCAGTCTATGAATAATAATTCAAAGATTCAAGTGACATAGGAAGGTGCTGGACCTGCATAGTCAGTGTGACTGTAAAATGATTAATCTGCCATAAACTACAGTAACAGCACCTTTATTACAGCATTTTTTCTAATTCTTCAAACTTTCAAACAAGGAGGGCAATACAATACCCATCTATCCTAATTTTGCTATCCTGAAACTAAGACTTTTATGTTACTGAAACTGGGCTTCCAGGCTCATGAGACAGGCAAGCCAAAAAAAAAAGACAGAAGAAAAATCTCCTTAATCCAGAAATGTATACACAACTGTCTATTTCACACAGCGTGTGTATTGTAAAATTATTTTTTTTAACTCCACCTTGTAATAGTCCAATATTAGACCCGTACAGCCAAATACAGTGGCCTGTTGCAGATGTTTGGTGTGTGATGAAATGCCGGCCGGTGGGTGCAGCTCTCTGGCGCCCCCTTACCTCTCAGGTGAGTCAAGGTACTGCACCTAGAGTAAGTAGTGCCAGGAAGCTGCTACCAGCGGGGGAAAACACGGTGGTGTATTGTCCCTTACACGTCACCAATCCGTGACGCCACGATACAGGCACAACTCTCTGGCGCCCCCTCGCCTCTCAGGTCAGCCAAGGTACTGCACCTAGAGTGAGCGGTTGCCGGAGAGGCCGTCCTGTAGCCCTTTGGGTATTTGAGGCCCTCTGCAGTGAGGGCGGTATATATATTTCCCTGGCTGCGCCAGTAATATATATCCACACCTCCGACCGTCACTGCCAGCCTTCCTCAAATCCCCCAGATGGTATGCTGCCACCAGATTATAAGAATACACTAGATTACAAGGCTATACAATTAACTATACAATGGTATTTGGCCAGAATAAGAGATATAACAATTAGGATTACAAAACACAGGAATAACAACGATAAATCAGTTACCGTTCCATCCAAGCCTCAGTAGCACATGGCGAAGGTGCTCCTCCCACTCAGAGACCTGGACCCGACGTTAGGAGTTGTTCACATCATCTCCTGGGTCAAAACTGAGGGGGTTTCTGGCTGTCGGCTATACTAAAGTCCTGTCACGCCCACTCTTGGTGATATCAGTTTACTAAGCCCCGCCCCCCTTACCAATGCCAGTTTTGGCACCATTTGAGGAAAGTACCCATAACTTTCCCTGGGGTGATCTCATCATATCACCAGAGGTCTCGTCGTGATCCTACTCTTCTGGGGAAGCCATTGACTCTAAACATGCCTCCCCTGGGACCTTGTATATGGTTCTTCTAAATATCTAGCTTTCCAGGGCCCGCATGGATTTATAAGTCTCATGATTGTGTCCACGGGCACCTTCCCCACATGATACATTTTATTTGGGTTCCCTAACTTGTATCGTGTGGTTATGAATTGATAGCATGTCTGTAGCTTGTGGCGGCCATTTTCCACAAAGAAAGCACATGGTTCCTTGGGACAATGGAGAGGTTGGCAGGCTTGCACAAATGGTTTGCTTCTGGTTTCAAGTGACATCAAGGTGTTAATTACCCCCTGGGATCTCGCTGACTCTGTCCTGCTGGGACACAACAGAGCTGGCCCATCTATTTACCACATCAAAGAAGTTCCTTGAGACTGATCTCCAGAGGTGGGGGCAAATTGCTCTGTTTACCAGGGGCTGGAGAATTGTGACATGGTAGGAGCTGTGTGAGGGGTTTTTAGAAATGACATAGGGAATATCTTCAGGTATGACGTATCATACCTAAGATGGCGGCTAACTTTCATGACAGCTATCCTGAAACTAAGACTTTTATGTTACTGAAACTGGGCTTCCAGGCTCATGAGACAGGCAAGCCAAAAAAAAGACAGAATAAAAATCTCCTTAATCCAGAAATGTAAACACAACTGTCTACTTCACACAGCGTGTGTATTGTAAAATTATGTTTTTTAACTCCACGTTGTAATAGTCCAATATTAGACCCATACAGCCAAATACAGTGGCCTGTTGCAGATGTTTGGTTTTCAGATGTGAACCTACCTAACTTTTCTTGTCCCATCCTTTTCTGTAAAGGCCACATTTAAAATTTTAATACTAATTTTAATTGTCTAATTTAGCAACTATGCTACATCCCACGACCATACTGCATGATGTTGTCGCACATTTGTATCCGGGCATGTAGCTGCTTTTCAACATAGCATTTTAGGGATACTTTGTATTTTTATTCAAGCGGAGAAGAAGAAATAAAATAAAACGCAAAAAAGGTCGAGGTTTTGTAAACGTTTTACCAGTCAAATTTAAAAAGCATACATGTCAAACAATACTGTCTGTAGCCTCAGATTACTTTCCATGCATGTACCTACTTTGTTGCTATGCCTGCTGCCCCTGCACGCTGTCCCCTTCTCCCTCGTCCAGGAACATCAGTTTACTCACCCTGTAGCCATCCTGTCTGCACAGTGTGAACCTGTCCCTGAGTCCGTCCTGTCAGCATTACCTGAACCTGTCCATGTGGCCGTACTCTCTGCACAACGAGAACTTGTCCCAAGTGGCCATCCTGTCTGCCCAGCGAACTTGTCCCAAGTGGCCATCCTGTTTGCACAGCGAGAACTTGTCCCAAGTGGCCATCCTGTTTGCACAGCGAGAACTTGTCCCAAGTGGCCATCCTGTCTGCACAGCGAGAACTTGTGCCAAGTGGTCATCCTGCCCTATTGAGAATCTGAAGTAGGTCTCTGCCTTTTGGGGTCAGCCCTAGAATGGCACCTGGCAGCTACCTGCCGCACAAGCCTGACCTCACCACTAGAGGCTCCAGTGACACCAAGGTAGCTGCTTAGTCACCCCCCTCCAGGGTAAGTCCGACTCACAGCACAGTGGGTCCATGAACCACGTGCGCCACCTAGGAGCGTAACACCTACTTAGTGATGTTTTTTAGGGTTACACAATTTTTGTTAAGGGGATACAAATTTAAAACTAAAAATATCTATAAAACAAAAAAGGGCAATTTTTTGCATAAATGTTTGTTTTGTACAATTTAACAAACAAATGTGCCTTAAGTTCCTTTCCATTCGTATACCCACAAACCAACATATCATTCTGGGATAATAACTTTTTTTTTTGTCAGTAGAAATAATAGTAGTTATTAAAAAAAAAAAAAAATCATACTTACGTTTTACTTTTTGCCTACATGTTTTTATATTCCAAACATCCCGCAACTATACTTGGGACTGTTGCAGCATTTTTAGGCCATGTTCATACTATTTGGCATTTGTTGTTACTTTGTTCTTTTTTGGGCAGGGAGAAGTAATCTACACACAAATAATCACAGTAAATTGAGACATTTAATTCTGCAGGTCTGTTTTGGCACACCTGTTTAATTGTCAAATTGGAGACACATACATGCCACACCGATATTACAGGCAAGCTGGTATTGCATTAATGTGAACTTTCCCAACATTTCTGGTGTGATTCTCCGGAGCGCAGGGCGGAGGCCCGCCAGTACACCGAGCATGGGTCGAATCCTCTGTGATCCCTGGTACACGGTCGGTGATGGCCGTGCCTGGCTCTACAAAGGTGCATTGTTAAAGGGCACACGGCTGTGGGTGTGCAGGGGTTAAACGCCATTCCATACTGTTCCCTCTAATGGTGTGATGTTGTTGACGTTCCCCGTGATCAGGGCCGCCAACGGGGCATTACTGCCTTTACTGGTGTATGGGGCCCATTGAGCAGAGGGTGCCTGGTCGGGCCCCCGATCTTCTGCTCATCGGGCCCCAGTGGCAGGATTCCTTGGACGCAGGTTCACTTTCAATCTATTGCCATGCGGGAATCTTCCCGCACAGCAATAGTTAACAGCCGCCAGCCAATCACAGGCTGGTAGCTGATGTCAGCCCACATGTTGCTGACGTATAACGTCACGGTCATGCGCCAGCGACCATGCTTCGGGTGATGGGACAGCCAAGGAAAAAAAGGAGAAACTTTTTTTTTTTTACTTGTATTTACTTTAATTGTAAAGCGCTGTGGAATATGTTGGCACTATATAAATAAAAATTATAAAGATTATTATTATTATTATGGGGGCAGGATGGAGACACAATGGGGCAGAAATGGAGAGACATGGGGGGGGCAGAATGGAGAGACATTGGGGGGCAGAATGAAGAGACATTGGGTGGGCAGAATGGAGACAATGGGGACAGAAAGGAAACATGGGGAAGAATGAAGAGACATGGGGGCAGGATGGAGAGACATGGGAGGCAGAATGGAGACAAATGATAACATGGGGGCAGGATAGAGACATTGGAGGCAGAATGGAGACATTTGGGTGGAATGGAGACATGGGGGGCAGGATGGAGAGACATGGAGGGCAGGATAGAGAGACATGGGGGACAGGATGGAGACAAATGGAGACATAGGGGCAGGATGGAGATGGTGGCAGAATGGAAACATGGGGGAGAATGGAGAGACATGGGCGCGGGATGGAGACATTGGGGGCAGAATGGAGACATTAGGGGTAGGATGTGGGACATCATTACTGTAGGGGCTAATTATGGAGACAATGGGTGCAGGATGGAGTCATTGGGGGCAGGATGTGGGACATCATTACTGTAGGGGCTAATTATTGAGACAATGGGTGCAGGATGGAGTCATTGGGGGTAGGATGTGGGACATTATTACTGAAGGGGCTAATTAAAGGATATTATTATTGCTGTGATGTATTTTATTTTTGAGGATACTGTTTTCAGTGAGGGGGGTCCTGTTACCATGCAGGGCGACACTGCGCTGCCTGGACCTGCGGTCACGTGACGGTCACGTGAGCTCTCAGCTGAAGATCAAGAATGTTCCCACTGGGGCTGATCAGCTGGTCTTCAGCTGATGAACCCCAGTGTCCTCACTCCTGCAGCAGCAATGTATACGGACAGGAGTGATTTTACACTCCTGTCAGTATAAATTGCTGTCTTCTACAGCAATGACATCAGTGATTGCTGATGTCACTGCTGTAGAAGTGACACGGATCGCCGAGGGACAATCGTTGGCAGTAATCGTGGACTACGTCATTACGGCAGGCATGTGAGGAATATGGTTGCTTTTTATTTTACGTTATTTTCAGAAGATCAAGGGATTTGGGGACTGATAGTTTAATAAAAAACACACGGTTTTAAAAAAAAAAAAAATTTCATTAAAATACTTTATTCTGGCCGTGTATTTATTGAAAAAGCGGCGACAACTTTACTAGACGCCCTCCATTACTAACCTGGGCTTCACATCAGCCGCCAATACAAGGCTAATGTGAACCACAAACCCATTACCCCACTTGCCACCGCTACAGGGCAGTGGGAAGAGCGGAGGCTAAGCACCAGATTTGGCGCATCTTATGGATGCGCCATTTCTGGGACTGCTGAGGGGTGATATTATTAGCTGCGGAGGGGGGTAGAATTCATGGCCCCTTCCCTGGCTATTAATATCAGCCTGCAGCTGTCTGTTCAGCATTTTCTGGTTAGATTTGATAGGGGGACCCCACGTAAATTCTTTTCTGGGGTCCCCCTGTAATCTAGCCAGTAAAGGCTAAACAAACAGCTGTGGGCTGATATTAATAGCCAGGGAACATTTTTGGCTAATGGCCCCTTCCCCGGCTACTAATATCACCCCCCAGTGGTCGGCTTTCCCTCTGCTGGTTATAAAAATGACGCGTGAGCACACAACATTTTAATTTTAGGCTCTGTGCCCACGATCCGGACGTAGCAGTGCTTTGGACGCATATTTTTTGCTGCGTCCAAAGCGTTGCATTCTATTGAACACAGGTAAATCCACATGTGTTCACTGAACCATGCATATTTACCGCATTCAATACATTGTAGTGGTCAAATTTCTGTTACTGAGACTGGCGACTCCGCAAGAGAATTTGACATGCTGGGGTCCTGAAAGACGTGCCGCATGTCATTGTCCACAGGTGGTTCGCAGCCTCTGATGCACGCATAGTGGACATGGGATTTCTAGAAATCCCATCCACTATGCTGTAACATCTGGACACTGCGTGTTTGACGCTGTATAAACACGCAGCGTCAAACCTGCGGTGGCTCCTGATCGTGGCCTTGTACCCAAACTCACCCGCAACATGTCAATTTCTGTAGCGGACACGCCTGTCTCCGCTGCAGATTTTGACTGATTGAAGTGTCATTTTATGCGGTGGATTCACATGTACCGACAAGCAAAGTGCGGCATTAGAACACGGCGTTTTAGACACAGCAAAAATACGCTGCGTCCAAAGCGCTGCTGAGTGCTGATCGGGGGGACATAGCGGCTAATGAAACAGCTGTGAGCTGTTAATAATAGCCATGTTTGCCTAATGGAACCTTCCTAGGCTAAAAATAGCATCTCACAGCTGCCCCAGAAAATACATGAATGGAAATGCTAATGAGATTGGGTGAATGGGACTATCTGACACATAGCTCTTTTGTTTTGTGATGACAAGGTGTCAAATAGACCCTTTCATCACCAAACCTAATTAAAGTAAAGAGTTAAATAAACACACAGACACTGAGTAAACACTTTATTCAAAATACAACAGACACATTCTTTAATCATTTAAATTAACCAACATACTCACCCCAGTTCTGAGGGTAATCCAAAAAGCAATTTCCCGCCAAATAACTTTATTTAGCTCTAAAAAACATTCATTGATATACAAAAACACTTAAAAAAACGCATACAAACTGCACGTTTTTTTCCGCAGCATTTTTCCTGCCAAGGAGATACAGAAATGCTGCGTAAATTTCAGCATCAAATCCTGAACATGAGCACATGGGATATTCTGAGGACTAAGGCTATGGATCTTCTCCAGTCAGTCCATCCCTATTTGGCCCGCTGGAATGGGAAGAATAATCCCCTCACATGCTCTCCTGGCTGATCTGCTTTGGTCCTCTCAAGATGTTACTTGTTATTCTGCAAACCTAGAACTCCCCAGAATAAAGCTTGGACAAGACCTAGGAACCAGACCAGAATCCTGAAGGGTGATGTTATCAGAGGAGTGGGATTTTGGCCTCGGCGATACACAGCAGCAGCGTGCTGCCACTTAAAGAAGAACACCCATCAAAGTTTTTATCCTCTTAATATATTGCAGTCATCATGTTATATCAATGTGTACTTACAATTGCTAATTTTGCCTTTCTACCCAGTTAATTCTCCTTTTTTGCCTGCTTTATGTAGAAACAGTAAGTCTCTTTTCTTGCAGAAATCATTCCCCTCTGCCAGGGGCGGACACAGACTGTAGTGGGCCCCTGTGCAAGAAATTTTTGGGGGCCCCCCCCTGCGCTTCATAAGGCAACAAAGTTATGTAAACATAACCCCCCCATGTGCAGCTCACCCCCCCGTGCATCTCCCATCCCCCCCGTGCATCTCCCATCCCCCCCATGTGCATCTCTCATCCCCCCCATGTGCACCTCTCACCCCCCCATGTGCATCTCTCACCCCCCCGTGTGCATCTCTCACCCCCCCGTGTGCATCTCTCACCCCCCCGTGTGCATCTCTCACCCCCCCATGTGCATCTCTCACCCCCCCCCGTGTGCATCTCTCACCCCCCCACTCCTAGTTAATTAATTGTATTTAAAACAAATAAAACTTGTTATACTTACCCCCATGCGATCCCTGCAGAATCCTGGCGCTCGTCCACGTCGCTGCCACCTTGTTCTCCTGACGTTCGGCCATGTGACGGTGCCACATGCATAGCCATCAGCTTTTGTTTTGGCCAAAAGATTTTTAAAGCCGCCACCACGATAAGGTAGACTCTTCTGGCCGGGCCCTACTCTAACCTATTAAAATTTTCTTAAAATATCCAATACTCTTTTTAGATATATTTTTATTTAGTTTTCTCTAAGGGAATGTGTCATATACATTTTTTTTTTAAAATGACCAATAATACCACATACAGGGAATACCGCCACACCATGACCAGACCACATATTACCACAACATAGTGACCGAATAATACCACACAGAAGGGGGAAAAACTGCCACACCATGACCAGACCACATATTACCACCACATTACTAATATTACCACCACATTACTAATATTACCATAAGTGTCATTATACACGGGAGCTCTATACATGGTATGTATAATGTAAGTGTCCAGGTAATCTAGTGATCACCAGTGACATTATACACAGGAGCCCGGTACATAGTATATAGTGTAAGTGTACATGTAATACAGTGATCACCAGTGACATTATACACAGGAGCTCTGTATATAGTGTCAGTGTACAGGTAATACAGTGATCACCAATGACATTATACACAGGAGCTCTGTATATAGTGTCAGTGTACAGGTAATACAGTGATCACCAGTGACATTATACACAGGAGCTCTGTATATAGTGTACAGGTAATACAGCGATCACCAGTGACATTATACACAGGAGCTCTGTATATAGTGTATAGTGTACAGGTAATACAGTGATCACCAGTGACATTATACACAGGAGCTCTGTATATAGTGTCAGTGTACAGGTAATACAGTGATCACCAGTGACATTATACACAGGAGCTCTGTATATAGTCTACAGGTAATACAGGGATCACCAGTGACATTATACACAGGAGCCCGGTACATAGTATATAGTGTAAGTGTACATGTAATACACTGACTCACTGGTGACGTCTCTAGGTGAAGTCCTTCAGCTACGCTTTTCTCCTTCATCCAGCACAGACCGCCATCACGTCTTCCAGCCAGGACTCGTCTCTGCATAAAATAACACAGTTATCTAGAGCACATTCCCCAACTTCTACATTACGCAGCTGAATACAGACGTGCATCCACCATCAATATATGGTTAGTTATTATGCAACCTACCATTCCAAATATAAATTGTAATCCACCACGGTGCCCCCATTAACTTTAAATAGGCACTTAATATATAATTTAATTAGAACCTCTACTCTTTCCGCCAATTTGTTACCAGTTACACTCCTGCATCCGCAACGCCCCCTACTCTATACTTCCTGCTCCCCGCATTCATTATTTACATGCACCCCCTGCCGCAATTCATTATATCATGTCCGTGCTCTCCCCACCCCATCATCATTTATCATTTACTGTCCCCCACCCCACATTCATTATGTGCAGCTCGTTATCCCCCTACTCCCAATTCCCCCATGTGCAGCTCATTTTCTCCCAATTCCCCCATGTGCAGCTCATTTTCTCCCAATTCCCCCATGTGCAGCTCTCATCCCCCCATGTGCAGCACTCAACCCTTCATGTGCACATCTCTCATCCCCCTCCCCCACATGTGCCCCTCTCTCATCCCCCCCATGTGCACATCTCTCATCCCCCTCCCCCACATGTGCCCCTCTCTCATCCCCCCCATGTGCCCCTCTCTCATCCCCCCCATGTGCCCCTCTCCCCTCCCCCCCATGTGCCCCTCTCTCATCCCCCACATGTGCCCCTCTCTCATCCCCCACATGTGCCCCTCTCCCCTCCCCCCCATGTGCATCTCTCATCCCCCTCCACCACATGTGCATCTCCCATTCCCCCCACTCCTAGTAAATTGTATTTAAAAAAAAATAAAACTTGCTATACTTACCCCCATGCGATCCCTGCAGAATCCTGGCGCTCGTCCAAATCGCTGACACCAGGTTCTCCTGACTTCCGGTCATGTGACGGCGCCGTCACATGACCGGAAGTCAGGGGAATCATGAAAGCGCTGAGATGTCCCGGACCCGGCTCTTAGCATGCGGCCGGGGGCCCCATGAGGAGAGAGACGCACAAGAGGGGGGCCCCTACCGGCTGGGCCCCATACTGGAGTCAGGGCAGTCATGCCCTGATGGCGGCCCTGCTGGAGGGGCCCCCTCTCCCTCGGGGCCCCCGTTCAATGAACCGGCTGCACGGGCGGTAGTTCCGCCCCTGCCCTCTGCAACTCCTGACCCAGCTGCTCCCTAGCAGTACATATAAAAGGGTAGACAA
This sequence comes from Phyllobates terribilis, assembly GCF_046119375.1. Taxonomy (NCBI): domain Eukaryota; kingdom Metazoa; phylum Chordata; class Amphibia; order Anura; family Dendrobatidae; genus Phyllobates; species Phyllobates terribilis. The sequence goes on from NW_027362768.1 coordinate 22,319,968, forward strand.
ATAGAACCGGGTCCCAATATCAGACCACCTAAGCCCGTGGTAAGCTACATATATACTAACCAGTTCAACAAGGGGCATGCCACACCCCTAATTTGCACAGAATGCAAACAAGACAAAAAAACAAGCAATGTGAACTGAGGTCTAAGATGGTACACATGCAAGAAATAGAAGCATGTTCTATTTGTCTACCCTTTTATATGCATTACTTCAACTTTGATATACAGTAAGGTTTTTAATATAGACAGTGTAGGACCGTCCCAATTTAGGGTCACCTTGTCGCTGGTGGGACGGCTTGTATACTTTTTTTGATCAAAAATAGTTCACTAAGTACCCTATATTTCATATGCAACTTTGCTTTACATTTATATATAATGATGGTAGGGTATGAGATATATTTTTTGTCTTTTGTAGGTTTTAGTGTCACTGCGCATGCAGTGACCGCAAGATGCATTGACTGCGCACGTCCCGGGAGCCACAGATCACAGCGCGTGCGCAGTGAAGCCGGTAATCACACAGCCTCAGTGCGCACGCACCGGACCAGCAGCCCGGCGTCTGCAAATGCGCATGCACCTCTCAAACCTAGCGCTTGCCAGGAGCAGTATTCAAATGTCATGGGCGGCACCAGCACTGACTGAATGCGGCGACCGCCCATGACTGAATCTGAGAATCACACCCCTATGACTGAATACGAGCAGGTAAGATAAAAGTATATAAAATGTTATAACATCATTATACTACCACCGATTTTCATGAAAGCAGCTTGTTAGTGATGCACATTGCACCACTAACAACGCTATGGGGGCAGTGTACATAGCAACTAGGACGTGACAGGTTCCCTTTAAGTCCTTGCAGTGAAAATGTGTCAGAGTTGTGCTGCTATTCTACCTCAATGAGATTTTAATCGATTTTTGAAATAAGGTAATATTTTCATTTTATACTGAATTTTACGGCCACTTGTTCTTTTATTAATACTAACAGCTGTTTCACTTTTAATTATGCTTCATTCAGCGACTAAAGTTCACTAGATGTTACTGCTTCATCGCAGAGCAATGCAAGTGAAAATGGTCACATTACAACCCCAAGGGTACTGTGACAGCGACAAGCAAGTTGCAAGAAGTCCATTTTGGACATTGGATTTTTTTGCGACTTGCTTGTCCCAGTACTCTCGGGGTTGTAATGTGACCACTTTCACTTGTATTGCGCTGCGATGAAGCTGTAACATCTAGTGAACTTTGGTTGCAAGACTGATGTCGCAGCCAAAGTTGCCGTGTAGCTCCAGCACCAGCCTTAAAGGAAACCCGTAACCATGAAAATACAGTGCAATCTCCAGGCATGTTTTGGAGCCTGAGGAGCTGAATGGTCTGATATACAGTTTTGTGAGAAAAGTTTCAGTATAACTTATGTTTTAATCATTTCAATCCTCTGGTCTTTCTGGGATTTTCTGTTGCCTTTTGACTATGGGGTTAGTAATGGGGGTGTCTGATAGACACATCTCCATTACTAACCCCTGAGCTTGATGTCAGTTAACATTACAAAGCTGACATCAACCCCAAAACTATTACCCTGCTTGCCAACGCACCAGGGAAAGTGGAAAGAGCGAAGGCTAAGCACCAGAATTGTTGCATGTAGTGGATGCGACATTTCTGGGGCGGCTGAGAGCTGGTGTTATTAGTGTGAGAGTGGGCTAATATCCACGGCTTCCTCCCAGCCTATTAATATCAGCCCGTAGCTGTCTGTTTAGCCTTTGCTTGTGTCACGGGTGTGTCAGAGATGACAGACAGTCGCCCTGCAGTTGGTTGCAGGAGATTTCTACATTTGGCATTAGAGACATCTTCTTAGAGGCTGTATCTAGGACCCAGCGGCTACCTCCCTCTGGCTAATTCACACCCTGCCTGGGTATATAAATACCTTCTGTGTTTCAGAGGGAGGTGCCGACGATATTCATTACTACCTGTGAAAGCTTTAGCAAGAGCAGTACTTCGTCCTCTCTGGAGCGTGAGGACATGTGCGCATTTGTCTGGACTTCGTCTAAAGCTAAGCAATTTCCCCCTGTTTGTCCACCCCTGTTGTCTACAGTGTTTAGTTGAGGTCAAAAACAGGGGAAACACTAGATCAACCTAGGAGGTCTCCACTTCCCCTTTCCCTAGAGTCTGGGCTGCCTTTCCCACACCTTGCGTGACATTATCGCAGGCCAAGTGCATTTTGAAAAGGAAAAAAAAAAAAGACTGACACTTTGTTTTTTTTTCCCTCTGTGTGTTTTTAGGAGTGGACTTTTTTTTCATTTCTCCCTTGGTATGCGTACTGTTGCAGAGCTCGCAGAGCAGTTCCGCTGTCTGTCACTGGAGGTGAATGAACTCCGCTGTAAGGTTCAGCAGCAACATCAGTGGCTACTGGTCGCTGATGTGGGGATCTCTGCTGGTAGGCCTGCCCAGCATGAACCCAAGGTTGCCCTCCCGGATTGGTTTTCAGGAAGTAGGGACAAGTTTTTTGTTTTCAAGGAGGCCTGAAAACTGTATTTTAAACTTCGTCCTTACTCCTCTGGAAATGAGGAGCAATGTGTTGGTACTGTGATCTCTCTACTGCAGGAAGATCCTCAGTCGTGGGAGTTTTCTTTACTGCTGGACTCGGTTCAGCCCTTAGAAGTCAATTTTGTGAGGGGCTTACTGAAAGGTTAAAAGATGCCTTGGCAGTATATGAAACCCCTCAGTCCTTGGAGGCTGCCATGTCGTTGGCCATATGTCTTGATAGAAGCTTTCGGGATAGATGGGTGAGACCACCTTCTCCGGGGCCTTCTTGTCGGGGTTGTGTACCTCTGCCAGGGGAGCGGTCTGGAGTTGAGCCAGTACTGGGGGAGGTGGAGGAACCCATACAGCTATGGGGTGTCTCTACATCATACATCTCCGTGGAGATTCGCAGGAAAAAAGACGTATGTTTTTTTGGTGGGAAAAAGGGACATTTTGTTGGGACCTGTCCTGCAATTCCTAAACAAAAGGAGTCTCGATTAACTCTTGGTAGTCTGGATTTGGATAAACAAGGGGTGCATTTATTACCAACCTGCAGTTCCCGCTTTGTCCTGACAGCAGAGGTGGTGCTAGAGAGCGAAACCGAGACAATTTCTGTGTTTATTGACAGTGGAGCCGGTTGATGCTGAGTTTGTGAAAACTCATGGTCTTGCTTGCTGTGCTTTAGCTGAACCTATTTCCATCTTTGCCATTGACTTGGCGCCACTTGCACAGAAAGCATTTACTCAAATTGTGCATAATGTAAAACTGAGGGTGGGGTCATTTCATTGTGAAATAATCCCTTGCTATGTCCTGGTTAATCTTCCCACGCTGATTGTTTTGGGTATTCCTTAGCTTGTTAAACATAATCCGTTGGTGGATTGGCAAACCGGGGAGATTACTGAATGGGGAGATTACTGCCATGAGAGCTGTATAAATATTTCCCTTGCTACTGTCTCTACGGAAATATTACCTGCTTTTCTGTCTGCTTAAGGACGTTTTTTCTGAGACGGGGTGTCAGGATTTGCCTCCTCATCGTGCGTATGACTGTCCTATTAACCTGACCCCTGGAGCTAATCTACCAAAATCCAGACTGAATAATCTTTCTGGCCCTGAAAGACAAGCCATCGAGGATTTCATTGCAGAAAGTCTGGAGAAGGGACATATCAGACCCTCATCTTTGCCCGTGGCGGCAGGGTTCTTCTTTGTGAAGAAAAAAGATGGCTGTCTACGTCCCTGTTTAGATTTCTGAGAAATCAAATTACCATCCGTGTACCATACCCTCTTCCTCTGATTCCTGATTTGTTCAGCCAGGTTGTAGGAGCTAAGGTATTCTCCAAGTTGGATTTAAGGGGAGCGTACAATCTGGTTAGAATCAGAGAAGGGGACGAATGGAAAACAGCATTCAATACTATGGAAGGACATTTTGAGAGTCTGGTTATGCCTTTTGGTTTGACCAATGCACCTGTGGTATTCCAGCATTTCATAAATGATATTTTCCATCATTTGGTGGGGAGGTTTGTGGTGGTCTATCTGGACGATATTTTGGTTTACTCACCTGATTTTGAGACTCATCGGGAACATGTTAAGCAGGTGCTCCAGATATTAAGGGATAACAAACTTTATGCCAAACTGGAAAAATGTGTTTTTCACTGTTCAGGAGGTGCCGTTTTTGGGGCACTTGTCATCTTCAGGTTTTCCGACGGATCCGGAGAAGATCCGTGCAGTCTTTGATTGGGAACGTCCCAAGAACCTGAAGGCTCTACAACGTTTTCTGGGTTTTACTAATTTTTACTGGAAATTCATCCGAAATTACTCTGTTATTGTGAAACCCCTTACTGACATGACTAAGAAGGGGTCTGATTTTTCCAAATGGTCGGATGCTTCCCTCCATGCTTTTTCTTCCTTAAAGAATCATTTTGCCACTGTACCTATACTCAGTCAAACCGATGTTTCCCAACCCTTTATTGTGGAGGTTGATGCTTCGGATGTCGGGGTTGGGGCTGTGTTGTCTCAGGGTCCGTCCCCTGGTAAATGGCATCCATGCACCTTCTTTTCTAAAAAAAATAGTCTTCGGCTGAGAGAAATTATGACGTGGGTAAAAGGGAATTTTTGGCAATCAAATTGGCGTTCCAGGAATGGCGACATTGGTTGGAGGTAGTTGTCCATTCTATTACTGTTATTACTGACCATAAGAACCTGTCATATCTCCAGTCAGCTAAACGTCTCAACCTTAGGCAAGCCAGATGGTCCCTGTTTTTTACTAGGTTCAATTTTGTTGTCACTTTTCGTCCAGGGGTCAAAAATGTCAAGGCTGATGCTTTGTCCCAGAGCTTACCTGGTGGTGGAGACCATGAGAACCCTTCCCTGATATTACAGAAAGGGGTAGTCATTTCGGCACTGTATCCTGAACTGGACGGCGAGGTGTTGGAGGCTCAGGGGGACGCCCATGCCTCCTGCCCTTCAGGAAGATTATTTGTACCATCTAATCTGCGCCGCAAAGAAATTAAGGAACATCATAACTCTGTGCTTGCTGGGCATCCAGGTGGTAAGGCAACCGCGGACCTCCTCCCTCGTTGTTTTTGGAGACCGGAGTTGCATCTTGATGTGATTGAACACGTAGCTGCTGGTAGTATTTGTGTGCATTGTAAGGTTTCGCATACCCGTCCGTCTGGTACTCTTCTTCCACTACCTATCCCTAGTAGACCATGGACACACTTATTCATGGATTTTATTACTGACCTACCGGTTTCTGCAGGCAAAACTGTGGTTTTGGTGGTAGTAGATAGGTTCAGTAAAATGGTTCACTTTGTCGCATTGCCTGCACTTCCAAATGCCAAGACACTTGCTCAGGTGTTCATAAATGAGATTGGGAAGCTTCACAGGGCTCGTTCCAATGTGGTGTCAGATCGGGGGACCCAGTTTGTTTCCAAGTTCTGGAAGGCATTCTGTTCTCGACTGGGGGTGCAGCTGTCCTTTTCCTCTGCCTTCCACCCTCAGACCCAGCGTGTCAATCAGAATTTGGAGACCTACCTCAGGTGTTTCGTCTTCCAAAATCAGGAGGATTGGACATCCTACTTACTGCTGGCAGAATTTGCCATTAATAATCATCGTCAAGAATCCACTGGCAGGTCACCATTCTTCTGTGCATACGGTTATCACTAGTGACGGGCGAGCACTAAAATGCTCGGGTGCTCGATACTCGGGTCGAACACATTGGAATACTCGAGTGCTTGACCTGAGCAACGAGTCCAATGTAAGTCTATTGGAAATTTGAGCATTTTTCAGGCTGCTCCCCCCGGCGGTCTGCAGAGGGCCTAAAAATTGCCCAACTCGATGGGAACAGCGCTCGAATGACATGGGAACCGCATGGTGAAGACCCCTGGAAGCATTTCTGACTCCCAGGTCTCTTCTGGTAACAATGTTGTCAGATGTATTTTGCGGACTCACAATAAAACATACAAAAACGAAACCAAAATGGATTTTCCTGGGAAATATGTTAAGGAACATCCTTTCCAGAGTAATGACTTGTATATAAAGGAAAATAAATAACCAAAAACAAAAATACTCCTCCACACCTTGGGCTATGTTCACACTTCGCGTTTTTGATGCGTTTTTGCACTTTTGCATTGCATTCACCAGGAAATGTCATTTTAACATTTTACAACCTTATCTGGCCATGTGGTGTGTGAGATATCATCAGACACATTGTGTTTCATTTATGAAGGAGGGACTCTGAAAGTCACAAAGCCTATTTTTATAGGGCCATCAGGCAGCCTTTACTATTCTTAAAGGGCCAGCCGTCGGCCCTCACTATTCTTAGGGAGCCATCAGCCGGCAATGTTTTATTGTTCCCATTACTAAAGAGTGGGTCTCCTATACTGTTATTGCATATGCAGTGAGCGGCAGGGCTGCCCAAACTTTGGACGCACCGCAATACCACTTTGAAAATTTGGATGCACCCCAATACCCCTTTGAAGAGACTTAGAGGAGGGCCTCCTGAAAACAATGTTCCCATTATTAGGAAGTAGGTCTCCCATTGTGTTTGCCTATGCAGTGAATGCAAGGGTTGCCAAAAATTTGGAGGCACTCCAATGCCCCTTGGAAGAGACGTGGAGGTCAGAGGGCCTCCTGAAAACAATGTTCCCATTATTATTAAGAAGTGGATCTCCCATTGTATTTGCCTATGCAATGAATGCAAGGGTTGCCAAAAATTTGGAAGCACTCCAATGCCCCTTGGAAGAGACGTGGAGGAGGGCCTCATAAAAATGTTCCCATTAGAAAGGAGCAGGGCAGGCCAGGACCTCCAAGGCGTAGAGAGCCAGTTCATTCCACGTATCCAGCTTGGATACCCAATAATTATAAGGCACAGAGTACGGTTGGCAAGGTAATCCCTCAGCATCTTCCCAAACTTTGCACTCCTTGTGAGAGTACCCCGCGCCTCAGTGTTCCCCTGCCTCTGCTGGTTTGGAGTTGGGTCTCTCTCGCCTGTACTCCTTGGTTGTCGGACGAACTGTGACCTCTGCCGCCAGCGTTTTCAGATGGGAATTTTTTTAATAGTTCCGCAAAAAGGGCCTTCTGGTACTTCCCCATTTTTGTAGACCTGTCCGCCTCAGGAATAAGAGATGGAAAGTTCTCCTTGTAGCGTGGGTCTAGAAGTGTCACCAACCAGTAATGACTGTCACGCAAAATTTTGAGAACGCGAGGGTCATGGGAAAGGCAGCATAACATAAACTCAGCCATGCGTGCCAGACTGCTAACAGGCAAGACTTCCATGTCCTCACCAAGAAGATGACTGACCATGCTCTCCTCCTTCTCCTCTCTGTCCTCTGGCCATCCACGCTGAACAGACGGTATGACAGTTGTGCAGGTAGTACCGTCTATAGCGCATGAAACTAGCTCCTGTTCTTCCTCCTCCTCCTCCTCTTCCTCATTGTCACCCAAACGACATTGGGATGAGATGAGGCTGGGCTGTGTGTATTCACCCTCTATGGTTCCTTGCTCCATCTCATCGTGCTCCGCCTGCAATGCATCCTCTTTGATTGTGAGCAGAGAGCATTTCAGTAGACAAAGAAGCGGGATGGTGACACTAATTATGGCGTCATCGCCGCTCACCATCTTGGTGGAGTCCTCAAAGTTTTGGAGGACGGTATATATGTCTGACATCCATGTCCACTCCTGAGGTCTTATGTGTGGAGTCTGAACTGAATACCGACGGCCTTGTTGATGCTGGTAGTCAACAACTGCCCTCTTCTGATCACAAATCCTTCCCAACATCTGCAGTGTAGAGTTCCAACGCGTGGGGACATCACACACCAGTCTGTGAGCCGGAAGCTGCAAATGCCGCTGAAACACGGCAAGGGCGGCGGAAGCTGTAGGTGACTTTCTAAAATGGGCACACAGGCGGCGTACTTTAACAAGCAGATCTGGCAGCTCCGAGTAGGATTTGAGAAACCACAAGGTTAACCACATGGGCCAGGCATGGTACATGTGTGAGCTCGCCTCGCCTCAGTGCGGCCACCAGGTTCCGGCCATTGTCACACACGACCATGCCTGGCTGTACATTCAGCGGTGTGAGCCACAGATCTGCCTGCTCTTTCAGAGCTGTCCACAACTCTTCAGCATTGTGTGGTTTGTCACCTAAGCATATTAGCTTCAGCACAGCCTGTTGCCGCTTGGCCGAGGCTGTATCTCAGTACTTCCAGCTTGTGACTGATGTGGTCATTTCGGAGATGGAGGCTGAAGAGGAGGAGGAGGCTGAGGAGGATGACGTGCAGGATCTGTAGACTGTAGGGGCAACCCTGATTGACCTAGGGCCCGCAATCCTTGGCATCGGAAGGACATGTTCCGTCCCAAGGTCCAACTGGGTCCCGGCTTCCACTATGTTAACCCAGTGTGCCGTCAGCGAGATGTACCGTCTCTGCTCACAAGCACTTTTCCACGTGTCCGTGGTTAGGTGGACTTTCCCGGTAACTGCGTTGTTGAGGGCACGGCTAATGTTTTGGGACACCTGCTTGTGTAATGCGGGGATGGCACACTGGGAGAAATAGTGACGGCTGGGGACCGAGTACCCAGGGACGGCGGCCACCATCAGGTTGCGGAATGCTTCGGTCTCCACGAGCCTAAAAGGCAACATTTCGAGCGCAAGCAGTCGTGAAATGTGGGAATTTAGTAGTGTGGCCTGTCGGGCGTATTTGCGCTTGCGTTCCAAGGACTGGGGTATGGACAACTGAACGCTGCGCTGGGACAAGGATGTGGACCTGCTTCCTGATGCTGCTACTTGAGAGTGTGCAACGGCAGGTGCAGGGCAGGAGGCAAAGTCGCATGCACCATGGACAAGGGATTGGCTTGCATGCACAACAGTGGAAGAAGCAGTGATGCCACCCGCAGACACTGTTCCTGGACCCTGGGGTTCGAACCACAAAGTCAGGTGCTTTGCTGCCATGTGCCTGATCATGCTGGTGGTGGTAAGGCTGCTAGTTTTGCCACCCCTGCTGATGCTGGCCTGGCAGGTGGTGCAAATGGCCTTTTTGGGGTTATAGGCAAAGTCTTTAAAAAACTACCAGACTCAGGAAGACCTAACAGTTGTACTGGCAACTTCCTTCGTGTTGGTGTTACGGGGAACGGTTGCCTGCCTTCTGTCTGTGGCCATCACATTGCTTCTTCCAGCCTGTTGGGGTGCTCTGCCTTCCTCCCCCTGTGTGCTGCTGTCCATCGCTCTGCATGTCCTCCTTCCAGGTTCGGTCAGTTACGATATAATCCACCACCTCGTCTTCCACTTCAGCACCCTGGTCCTCCTCCTGACTTTCTGGCAATTGTGTCTCATCATCGTCCACCTCTTGTGACACTTTCCCATCGTCGCCTTCGTGTGACCGTGGCTGCTCAAATATTTGGGTATTGCTACATGCGATCTCCTCTTCCCCGCTTCAAGAAGCCCGAATCTATAAATGGAAAAGTGAACAGCCCTTCACAGTGTCCAAGTGTGGGAACAGTTGTGTCCAGGCACTCGGCATGGTGGGAGGAAGGAGGATCAGGGTGAGCAATATGCAGTCCAGACTCACGGCTACTGAGACTTGACCATGTAGAAGACAGGGTGGTGGTGGTGGTGGTGGTGGCAAAGTGACTGGAAGCATTATCCGTTATCCAACCAACAACCTTTTGACACTGCTCTGGGTTCAATAGTGGTGTGCTGCGGTCCACTAGGAATTGGGACAGGAAGGTCGAGCGAGAAGATGTGGGTGTTTGTTGTGGCACAATTTCACCTTGCCCACGGCCTCGGCCTCTGCATGCACCACCACCATCACGTCCAGTTCCCCGTCCCTTGCCACGTGCCTTGCCCTTTTTAAATGGAGGACAATATTTTCCACGCTCAAAACAAATGGCTGAATTTGGAGCGAAGTTATATGTAATCCGTGTGACGGAGAAACCCCAGTTTTAAATACCTGGCCTGTAGGTAACTATTTTGAACAGCAAACCGGTGTCAATTGCTTCACTGACACACTGAAACAAATTTTTAATGGAGGCCAGAAATGACAGTATCTTCTGAAAACGTATATGTGATCCGTGTGACGGAGAAAACTCAGTTTTAAATACCCGGCCTGTAGGTAACTATTTTGAACAGCAAACTGGTGTCAATTGCTTCACTGACACACTGAAACAAATTTTTAAAGGAGGCCAGAAATGAAAGTATTTTCTGAAAACGTATAGGTGATCCGTGTGACGGACAAACCACAGTTTTAAATACCTGGCCTGTAATTAACTATTTTGAACAGCAAACTGGTGTCAATTGCTTCACTGACACACTGAAACAAATTTTTAAAGGAGGCCAGAAATGAAAGTATTTTCTGAAAACGTATAGGTGATCCGTGTGACGGACAAACCACAGTTTTAAATACCTGGCCTGTAATTAACTATTTTGAACAGCAAACTGGTGTCAATTGCTTCACTGACACACTGAAACTAATTTTTAATGGAGGCCAGAAATGGCAGTATTTTCTGAAAACGTATATGTGATCCGTGTGACGGAGAATACACAGTTTTAAATACCTGGCCTGTAGGTAACTATTTTGAACAGCAAACTGGTGTCAATTGCTTCACTAACACACTGAAACAAATTTTTAATGGATACAAGAAATGGCAGTATTTTCAGCGCAATTATATGTGATCCGTGTGACGGACAAACCACAGTTTTAAATAGCTGGATTTTTAGCGCTGTAATATGGAAAGGACCTGGCTGTATTCTGCAGTGCCAACAAGCAAATGACGCAGAACAACGGTGTTCTCTGGATTGCTTTTTAAGCAAATAATGAGGATTAAGATCCCAAAAAAAAATTATTCCTGGCCCCTGAGACCTGGGCCTATTTCTAGAAATATCTAAAAGCAGCAGCAGACAAAACTGGAATGGAGCCTCTTGTGCTATGTGCACTGCAGTCTGCTATATACCCTGCCTGCCTGACTATATACACTGCCTGCCTGATATCTCTGCAGATGGATTAGTCCTCAGAAGGACTGTTTGTTGAGATGGATATGTGTCTCTAATATAGTTTGGTCCGTATACACTAACTAGAAACAAGCAAATCTCTCCCTAGCTCAGCAGCACCTCTCCCTACACTGTCTGATTCTGGAGTGACTGTGACGAGCATGGCGGCGCCAGGTCTGATATAGACCTGATGACGCTGTGCGGCCAGCCAATCACTGTAATGCCAGAACCAACATGGCTACAGCATTACAGTGAGTGGCAGGCAATCCCTGCATGTTCATTGGCTGTGTAAAGAGCGCCAAACATGCAGGGAGGAGACCTGAGCTCCCGTTGAGCAACCCCGGAAATACTCGGAGAGCGCCGAGCATGTTGAGCAGTGAGATGCTCGGGCGAGCACCGAGCAGTAGCGAGCATGCTCGCTCATCACTAGTTATCACCCACAGTTTGGTACCTTTAGTGGGGGAGGAGCTTCAAAAGTTCCTGAGGAGGAACGGTTTGCTTCGTCGCTCTCCTCGGTATGGCCGGGTGTTCTGTGTAATTTAAAGATCATGGGAGACAGGTATAAACATATGGCTGACAGAAAACAGTTGCCAGGTCCTGACCTGGATGTGAATGACTTTGGGTGATTGTCTACCAGGAATTTAAGATTGAAAGTTCCTTCTTGGAAGCTGAGACCTAGGTTTATTGGTCTTCATAAAATAACCGCTGTCATTAACCTTACAGAGTTTGGTCTTGAACTTCCTCAGGCCCTTAAGGTCCACAACGTGTTCCACAGGTCGTTACTCAAAAAGTATGTAGAACCTCTTGAGCCCTCACCTCTACCACCACCCCCAGTAATGGTTGATGGTAATCTGGAGTTCCATATTTCAAGGATTGTAGATTCTTGTCTCCAGTGTCGTTCTCTACGATACTTGGTGCACTGGAAAGGCTATGGTCCAGAGGAGAGTATGTGGGTTTCAGCATCAGAGGTGAACGCTCCCAGGTTGGTTCGCTCATTCCACACCTATTATCCTGAGAAACCTGGTCTTGAGTGTCTGGAGGTCACTCGTAGAGGAGAGGCTACTGTCATGGGTGTGTCAGAGGTGACAGACAGTCGCCCTGCAGTTGGTTGCAAGAGATCTGTACGATTGGCATTACAGACATCTTCTTAGAGGCTGTCTCTAGGACCCAGTGGCTACCTCCCTCTGACTAATTCACCCCCTGCCTGGGTTTATAAATACCTGCTGTGTTTCAGAGGGAGGTGCCGGTGATATTCATTGCTACCTGTGAAAGCTTTAGCAAGAGCAGTACTTTGTCCTCTCTGGAGCTTGAGGACGTGTGCACATTTGTCTGGAGTTCGTCTAAAGCTAAGCAATTTCCCCTTGTTTGTCCACCCCTGCTGTCTATAGTGGAAATCGACTAGTGCTCATCTCCTCCCTTCCCTTGCCTTAGTGATACGCCAGGGAAAGACAGGGCGAGGCACACGTGCGGCGATTGGTTAAGAGCCAATACAGAGACGTTAGGGGAGACACGGTGATGCTAGATCAACCTAGGAGCTCCATTTTTCCTCTTCCCTTTGTGTTGCACTAAGTCTTTCCCACACCTTGCGCGACAGCTTATTAAAAATAGGGGGGACCCCATGTCATTTTTTTGTGAGTCCCCCATTTTTAATACACAGTAAAGGCTAAACAGACAGCTGTGAGCTGATATTAATAGGCTGGGAACCTTATGGATATTGGCCCCTTCCCAGAATAATAACACCAGCTTACAGCTGTCTCCTTTCCCTCGACTTGTTATTCAATATAAGGGGACCCCACGTCATTTTTTTCATTTATGTTATTTATTAACAAGTACAGTAAAAATACACACCCAAGGTAACCTTAGCTCACAGCCACCAGGTGTTCCAGCAGCTGGAAACTGCAGTAACATTAAAGTCTCCGTTAAGGTTTCCCGGCCTCTCAGTTGCCGGGAGACCCTGTGGCTGTGAATTCTGGTAACCTTTAAGGTTATCTGAGTTCACAACCACCAGGTCTCGCTGTAGCTCGAGTGTGGGACTGATGAGTGCTGGACTCATGGTCATTTATCAGTCCGGCATTGGCGCTGCGCAGCATGAGAACCAGCTGCTATGAACTCAAGTGACCTTACGGTAAGGTTACTGCAGGTCACAGGCTGGCTCACACAGAGCTAACCATGAGACCTGCAGTAACCTTAATTACATCACCACTCATCACTGCAGGCGGCGGTTCTCACACTAAGCTCACTGTGTTCTGGAGGCCATGGTGAGTGGTCACATTCCTGATGTCACACTCACCACAGCATCCTGATGTAGCAGAGTTGGGGATCGACGTGGGACATCATCATTATGGATTAACAGCGGATAGGTGAAGACTACTTAGATTTTTTATTTTTTATTTTATCTTGATAAATGGATAAAAGTTGAGATTTGTCTGTTTTGTTCAATTAAAGGACTTTTCTCTGTGTGTGTCTTTCTTACTTTTGACTCGGAGGTTAGTAATGGGTAGTGTCTGATACACCTCTCCATTACTATCCTCTGGGCTTGATGTCAGCTGCATTACAAAGCTGACATCAAACCCAAAATATTACCCCACTTGCTAATGCACCAGGGCAACCGGGAAGAGCGGGCAAAGTGCCCCTCTATCACAGGTGTGTCAGGTATAATAGACAGTCGCACTGGATCTGGCTGTAGAAGGTCACTGCGCTTAGCATTGCAGACACCTTCTTAATCCTTCTTCCTTTAAGACCCAGCGGCGACCTCCCTCCTGCTGCTGATTGACAAACCCTTACATGGGAGTTAAAAACACTCAGTTTGCTCCAGGCAATTGCCGGTGATACTTCTATGTTGTTTTGTGCATGCTTGGAGCACTAGCTGTTGGCTAGCTTCTTCTCTGGTGCCCTTGGAGGACAGTTGGCGATACTCCTCTGGTGTCTGCTCAATCTAAGTTAATCCCCTGTGTTTGTCTACCTTGTTGTCTTTAGTGTTAAGGATCAGGGTGGTGGAACCTCTGTTCTGTGATGCAAGGAGGGACCAGAGGGGCGTAACTAAGTGCCTACCCATACCGATCCTGGCCACATGGCGGCTTAGTCGACTCGGTGAACAAAGGAGGGACCGGGAAGGTGAACTAGGTGCCACTCTGGGACCGACCTTGTGAGAGCAGGCGACTCCCATGGGACTGATGGCTGAAGCTGACAGGCACAGCAGAAGAGCATGGCTGGTAGACAGGCAGGTGATGCGGGTAGGCAAGCAGGCGGGTACAGGTGATAGACAGACTGGCGGGCACAGCAGATAGACAGACTGGCGGGCACTGGAACCTGAGGGCTGAGGAGAATGTTAGCATACAAACAACAACCTTGCACAGGCACCTCCATTTTGGAGGAGATGCTTTAAATAGGAGCAGTCCTCCGGCCATTGGCCGGGGACTCTTTAGGACGGCGCGTGCTGCCCCTTTAAGAGGGAGGGAGCACACGCGCGTGTGACCTAAGTACAGTGCCCGGGGAGTACAGATGCAGCAGGGGAGCTGGAGGACGCCAGACCCGGGACCGCAGCGGTGAGGGAATCGGCGTCTCTGCCCGGCAGGAGGCAGAGACGCCGACGCTACAGTACCCCCCCTTTACGTCCCCCCTTCTTTAGGCCCCCAAGAAATTTTTCTAGAAGTCGAGGAGCATAAATGTTCTCCCTGGGCTCCTAAGATCTCTCCTCAGGAACAAACCCCTTCCAATCCACAAGAAAGAAAGTCTTTCCTCTAATCCTCTTGATGGCCAAAATGTTCTCTACCTCAAAGACGTCCTCAGCGGAGACTGGAGCTGGAGTGGTACCTGGATCGTCAGAAAAAGGATTAAGGCAACATCATTGAGGAGAGATATGTGAAAGGAATTGGGAATCCGTAAGGAGGCAGGGAGTTTCAGCTTGTACCCCACTGGATTTATTTGGTTCAGAATGTGGAAAGGACCGATGAACCGCAGGCCCAACTTGTATGATGGTATCTTGGGACGGACATATTTGGAGGAAAGCCAGACCTTGTCTCCCAGACGAAATAGAGGCGGATCCAGACGTCTCTTATCAGCATGCTTCTTCATCCGCTCGGAGGACTGAAGAAGCGCAGATCTAATTTCTTCCCAAATCACCGAAAATTCACTGACGAGAGACACTGCGGCAGGATTGTCCACTGAAGAGGAGATGGGAAACGGAATTCAGGAGTGTCGACCGTAAACCACAAAAAACGGAGACTTAGCAGAGGACTCACTCACATGGTTATTATAAGAAAACTCGGTCCAAGGCAGGAGTTCTACCCAATCTCTATGGTGAGCGTTGACAAAGTGCCGAAGAAAATTGGTAAGGATCTGATTAATCCGTTCCACTTAACCATTGGACTGAGGATGATAAGCCGAAGAAAAGTACAAAGAGACATCCAGCAGCTTGCATGGGGATCTCCAGAAGGGAGAAGTGAACTGAATTCCTCGGTCCGAGACAATGTAGAGGGGTAAGCCGTGGAGACAAAAGATGTGACGGATGAAGTCCTAAGCCAGCACAGGTGCGGATGGAAGACCAGACAGAGGGATTAAGTGAGCCATCTTGGAAAAGCGGTCAGCGACCACCCAAATGACGGTAGAACCGGAAGATACCGGAAGATCAGTGATGAAGTCCATTGCAATGTGTTGCCAAGGAGCAGAAGACACGGGAAGAGGAAGAAGACGACCAGCTGGTAGATGCCTAGGTATCTTGTTACGGGCACAAGAGGAACAAGCCGCGACAAAATCCGCAACATCCTTGCGCAGGGTGGGCCACCAATAATGTCGGGCAATGAGCCAAAGCGTCTTCTTCTGGCCGGCATGACCAGCCAGTTTGGACGAATGACCCCAGAGTAAGACCCTCTTCCGATCCTGAGCCGCTACAAAGGTCTTACCAGGAGGTAGATGAGACTGGTCAAACAGAGCAACAGTCATTATTCCGGAGGGGTCAATGATGTGTAGAGGCTCCTCCTCTTGGTCCGTAGACAGAAAAGAGTGGGATAGAGTGTCAGCTTTAATATTCTTGTCTGCCGGGTGGTAATGGAGAGAGAAGCTGAAACGAGCAAAGAACAAAGACCATCTGGCCTGACGCGGATTTAGTCTTTGGGCGGTCGGCAAGTAAGCGAGGTTTTTATGGTCAGTGTAGATGATCACTGAGTGCAGAGCCCCCTCAAGCAAGTAGCTCCACTCCTCCAGCGCTAATTTGATGGCCAGCAGTTTTCGATCTCCTATGGAGTAATTGCACTCGGACTAAGAAAAGAGTTTGGAGAAGAAGCCGCAGGTCACCATTCGCCCAGACGAGGATTTCTGGGTGAGCAATGCTTCGGTCCCGGAGGAAGAGTCATCAACCTCCAGGAAGAACTGTTTATTGCAATCAGGACGATGTAGCACTGGAGCAGAGGAGAAGGCTTGCTTAAGAGAGACAAAGGCATTTTCCGCCTCGGAAGTCCATTCCCTGGGATTTGCTCCTTTACGGGTAAGAGCAGAGATGGGAGCAGTCCGGGAGGAGAAATGAGGAATGAAGAGGCGACAATAGTTAGCGAATCCCAGAAACCGCTGAATAGCCCCTTTAAGATGGCAGACACCTTCTCGGGATCCATCCGCAGTCCGGTCTCAGAGATGATATACCCCAGAAATGGTAATGAGGTCTGCTCAAAGAGGCATTTCTCGCACTTAGCATACAGGTGATTCTTCCGGAGCCACAGTAGTACCTGACGAACATCCCCCCAGTGAGAGGGCAGATCAGGGGAGAACACCAAGATATCGTCCAGGTACACCACCACGCAGGAATACAGGAGATCTCGGAAGATGTTGTTTACTAACTCCTGGAAGACGGCTGGAGCATTACAGAGACCGAAGGGCATCACGCGGTACTCGTAGTGACCATCCCGAGTGTTGAATGCCATCTTCCACTCGTCTTCCTGGCGACTCAGATTGTACGCCGCACGAAGATCGAGCTTAGTGAAGACCTTCGAGCCTTTTAGGCGGTCAAACAGCTCCGAGATGAGAGGAAGGGGGTACTTATTTTTGATGGTAATCTGGTCTAGACCCCTATAGTGGATGCATGGACGAAGAGAGCCGTCTTTCTTTTTGACGAAGAAGAATCCTGCTCCAGCTGGAGAGGTGGATTTCTGGATAAATCCCCTAGCAAGATTCTCTTCTATGTATTTAGACATAGCACGGGTCTCGGCCAGCGACAAGGGGTAGATTCGCCCGCGAGGAGGTGAAGCACCAGGTATTAGGTCGATGGGGCAATCATACGGCCTATGAGGTGGTAGTGTCTCTGCCTCCTTTTTTATCAAAGACGTCCACATATGACCAGTAGGATGCCGGCAGGCCAGGTAGGTTAGCTGGAGTAGACGGAGGTTGAGCTGGACGAACCGGAACCAGACAGGATTTATGACATTCCTGACCCCAACAGAGCACCTCACCCGAGCTCCAATTCAGGACGGGCTCATGTCTCTGTAACCAAGGCAGGCCAAACAAGAGGAGATGAGAGACCGGACAGCACGTAAAAGGAGTTCCTCTCCGAATGTAACATTCCTACCTGAAGAGTTACAGGCTCAGTGACAAACAAGATGGTCTCAGAGAGAAGCTTTCCATCCACTGAGGAAACCACTAAAGGATCAGCCAGACGTATGGTAGGAATCTGATAACCCTCCACAATGGCCTGTTGAATGAGATTCCCAGCGGCTCCGGAATCCAGATAGGCAGTCTCGAAGAAGCGGGTCTCATCGCTGGTAACTGAAACGGACAGAGTCAAGGGCGGAGAGGAAGAACTTTTGCCTAGGACGACCTCTCCAAGCGGTCCTAGACACTGGAGTTTACTGGTCTCACCAGACAGGAGCAGATTTGATGCTCTATACTGCCACAGTAGAAGCAACTCCCCTCATCGCGGCGGATCTCCTGACGAGACTTGACCATGTTAACTTGGTTTATTTGCATAGACACTGGAGAAGACACCGGAAGGGATGCTGGTTGCGAGACTGGTCTTTTCTCATGGGTTGCCTCCTTAGAACGCTCCTGGAAACGGATGTCGATCCATGTAGCTAATGACACCAAGTCGTCCAGAGAGAGAGGTATGTCACGACCGGCTAGCTCCTCCTTGATCCGTCTGGAAAGGCCCTCCCAAAAGGTGGACACCAGAGCCTCATTGTTCCAGGCAAGTTCCGATGCGAGGGTGCGGAAACACACGGCATACTGTCCCACAGAGAGACTCCTTTGGGGGAGTCGGAGAAGAGAGAAGGCAGTCTAAGATTTTCATCCGGGCTCATCGAACACCTTCCGGAAAGCCGCGAGGAAGGCCTGGAGGTCAGACACCAGAAGATCCCCTCTCTCCCACAGAGGGTTAAGCCACGCCAACGCCTCTCCGGTGAGATGAGACATGATGAATGCCACCTTGGCTCGGTCGGAGGCGAACTGGTGTGCCTGGAGCTCAAAGTGCAGCGTGCACTGATTAATGAAGCCCCAACATAGGGCAGGGTCACCACCAAAACGTGGAGGAGGAGACCCTGGCCACACGGCGGCTTAGTCGACTCTGTGAACCAAGGAGGGACCAGGAAGGTGAACCAGGTGCTACTCTGGGACCGACCTTGTGAGAGCAGGCGACGCCCACAGGGCTGATGGCTGAAGCTGACAGGCACAGGAGAAGAGCACGGCTGGTAGACAGGCAGGTGATGCGGGTAGGCAGGTTGGTGGGCACAGCTGATAGACAGGCTGGCGGGCACGGCTGATAGACAGGCTGGCGGGCACTGGAACCTGAGCGCTGAGGAGAGTGTTAACACACAAACAACAACCTTGCACAGGCACCTCCATTTTGGAGGAGGTGCTTTAAATAGGAGCAGTCCTCCGGCCATTGGCCGGGGACTCTTTAGGGCGGCGCGCGCGGCCCTTTAAGATGGACACGTGCCCTAAGTACAGTGCCCGGGGAACTGCGCGTGGTGCGCGCACCCCGGGCAGATGCAGCAGGGGAGCTGGAGGACGCCGGACCGGGACCGCGGCGGTGTGGGGATCGGCGTCTCTGCCCGGCAGGAGGCAGAGACGCTAATGCTACATTTAGTTTTTAGTGGGGCCTGACCAGTGCTCACCACTTCCCATCCCTATCTAGGGCTAAGATCTAGAGATATACAGGGTTTAGGGTCCTGCTCGGCGATTGGTGTGGAACCAATATAGGGACAGTAGGGTAGGCAGAGTGTTATTAGATCTGCATAGGGATCGCCACTCCCCCTTTCCCTAGTGTTTGGGCTTCCTTCCCCTCTTCCCTCTGTGTTGCACTTAGTCTTTCCCACTCCTTGCGTGACACCCCGCATCTTTATTTATTTATTTTTACTTGTTTCACTGACCAATCACAGCCATGCCAATACTTAACATGGCTGTGATGGGATAGGAATTGTCCACACAGGAAAAACTTGTTGATTGGCAATGCTGTAACCTTTCAACAAGTTTTGTTCGGGCAGCCGAACACGAAGAGTAACACTAGATGTCCATTATGAACCCCGAACTTTACCTTTCGGGTTCGCCCATCTCTAACCATTAGCAGATTTGCTTTCCAATGCCATGTCTATGCTGATGACACCCAATTATACACATCGTCTCCTGACATCACACCTGCATTACTACAAAATACCAGAAATTGCCTTACTGAGGTCTCTAACATCATGTCCTCCCTCTGTCTACAACTGAAACTGTCAAAAACTGAACTCTTTGTGTTTCTACTACTAAGCCTCCTAAACCCAAAATTGGCATCTCCATGTGTGGTTCAACCATTACTCCCCCCAGCCTGCCCGCTGTCTTGGGGTTATATTTGGCTCAGATCTTATCTTCACTCCCCACATCCGATCACCCGCTCGCTCAGGTCACCTGCACCTCAAAAACATCTCTAGAATTTGACCTTTTCTTACTTTTTGATTCTCTTACTGTTGCTCTTAATTCATTCTTGTCTGAACTATTGCAACTCCAAATAATTGGTCTCCCTCTTACTAAACTCTCACCTCTCCAATCCATCCTGAATGCAGCAGCCAGGATCATATTCCTCTCCAACCGCTACACCGATACCTCTACCCTGTGACAGTTATTGCAGTGGTTGCCCATCTACTACAGAGTCCAATATGAACTCTCATCCACAAAGCTCTCCAAAGTTATGCACCACCCTACATGTCCTCCTTCATCTCTGTCTATCACCCTATCCGTGCCCTCCATTCCGTGGCCTAAAACTAACATCTTCAATAATCTAAACCTCCCACTCCCGTCTTCAAGACTTCTCGTTAGCTGCGCAAATTTTCTGGAATACACTAACCAGGACAATTCGATTAATTCCCAATATCCACAGTTTTAAGAGTGTCCTAAAATCGCATTTCCTTAGACTGACCTATCGCCTCACCTCACTTATGTAACTATTCCCGTTTTGCCCTTCCAAAATTTTCTTCCAAATCTGTTATCTTGTAGCAACTGTTTACACACCATCCATTCACTTAATAGCACTCGGTACCTGTACTTATGCAGATTCTGGCTGGTGACCGGTTCCATTATTTAAATAGTCTATTTAGTATATTATGCCTATATTGTAAAATACAAGCATTTTTTACCATTTACCCTTTGGGTCTCCCCTTTTCCTCATAGATTGTAAGCTTGTGAGCAGGGCCCTGTCTCCTCTTGGTATCTTTTTAATTTTTGTGTTACACTGTAATGTCCTTATTGTCTGTACAAGTCCCATCTGAAATGTAAAGTGCTGCAGAATATGCTGGTGTTATATAAATAAAAATGAGATTTTGTCTTAGGAGAATATCTCTGTGTGCAGAATTATTGGGCAACTATTAGTGTGCAAAATTATTTTTGTGACTAAATGAAAAATGTAAATTTTCCCATCTCAATTGTTTATTTTCATCTATTTAAAGTGAGAATAATAACCAAACAACTCAAAATGTACAAAAATATATTTCTGGAACATCCCTCCTGACAGCACCATGGAGGTCGTCCTTCTTATTCTTACAGAAACAGGAAACACATGAGAGGTTAAAAGCCCCTCCCACCCTCACTCTTTAGTGTTTTTCCTGTCCCTGTGAGAATAGGCACGAGAGGAAGAACAGAGATCGGTGCAGAGTTACCTTTGGAGGGGAATGGGGGGGTCAAGATCGTCAGGGAGGAGCAGTCCTCTTTTCTAACAGACATGAGATCCATGATTAGAGAAGAGGTACGGGCTTCTATCTCCAATCTCATTTCCCCACATACATCTCAACCTGGGCCCCATGCTAAAACACCAAGATGGGAGATGGAATTAAGTTCAGAAGAGCATATACAGTCTCTCGGATCTGATCAGGATGAAGAGGGGGAGATGGCTTCAGACCCCACCAAAGGAAGAGAAGAAATACTACTTCTCCACTGATAATACAGATGAGCTCCTGCGGGCGGTCAGGAACACTATGCAGGTGGAGGAATCTCAGAATCTCATTCTATTCAGAATGAGATGTTTGGGGGCCTAAGATCTCAGAGGAATAGAGTTTTTCCTGTGAATAAGCACATCCATGCCATGCTTATGGAAGAATGGGAGGATGTGGAAAAGAGACTGGTTATACCAGAGACTTTAGGATCCATTTGCCCTTTGAGACAGAGGACATAAAACCTTGGGCTTAAATCCCAAAGATAGATGTCCCAGTTGCCAAGGTTGCCAAAAAGACTTTTATCCCATTTGAGGACTCTTCAAGTCTCAGGGAGCCTGTGGACAGGAAGGCCGGTGGCCTACTGAAATGACCTGGGAAGCTCCAGCAGGTATAATGAGAGGCAAGTATAGCTGTCACTTCAGTCGCCATATCCATGCATCTGTAGATTGACGATTTAGAAGATCATTTGAGGAATAAGACTCCTAGGGAAGTTATTTTAGGGTCCGTTCCCTTACTCAAGTTAGCCACAGGATTCATGGCAGATGCTTCTGCGGAGTCAGTTAGATTTGCCACCAGAAATAATGCCCCCAGTCAGGCTATTTGGCTAAAAACGTTGTTTGGGGATAATTAATCTAAGAACAAGCTCTGTTCCATCCCCTTCTCAGGATTAAGCGTATTCGAATCTGTACTAGATGATATTCCAGATAAGGCATCAGACAGCAAGAAAGGGTTCTTGGAAGATAGGGCCAGGAGATTTCGACCCTTTCGTAGGTCCCACCCCTCCCAGAGACAGGATAATAAGGGAAAAGGAAAGTCGGGCAGATGGAGCTATCCCAAAAGAGGTAGGGGTAGAAGTTTCCTTTTCGGCTCGGGATCAAGTATGGGGAGACAATGCCATACATGTGGGAGGGCAGCTCCATTTGTACGTAGAGCAGATGTAAGGAAATATCCCAGGCAGAGTGGGTTCTAAATACCATCTCATCCAGGTATATGATAGAACGAACCTTTCGGGTGGACAAATTCTAACGGATTTCCAGTCACCAGTCGTTCTCCCTCCTATGTGGTCAGACATACAGGACCTATTAAAAACCGGCGTAATAGTCCTAGTTCCTCATGTAGAAAAATTCCGGGGTCACTATTCGAGCCTCTTCTCCATTACAAATCCTTCAGACATATCGATCGGTGAGATACAAAAAGTTGAAAATGAAGTAGATAAAGTCAACCATTCCCCTTAAAGACAAAAAGGCAGTGATGTGTATATGGGGAATATTCGGGAAAAGTCTTGGAGGCAATTGGGTGAGGAATGAATAAGTGCGGAGGAGAGGAGGTGGTGTTGGGAGGACCGGAGATTACGTGAGGGAATATATCAGGAGATTAGTTCAGAGATGTACGGAGGAGAAAGGTTATGGATGGCTTTGTAGGTCAGTGTTAGTAGTTTCAACTGGATATGCTGGGCAATTGGGAGCCAGTGAAGAGAAGTGGGGTAGCAGAGGAGTAGTGTGGAGAGAGATGAATTAGTCGGGCAGCAGAGTTAAGGACAGACTGGAGAGGTGCAAGAGTGTTAGCAGGTAGACCACAGAGGAGGATGTTGCAGTTTTCGAGGCGGGAGATGATGAGGGCATGCACAAGCAGTTTAGTAGATTGAGGGTTGAGAAATGGACGGATTCTGGAAATATTTTTGAGCTGGAGGCGACAGGAGGTGGCGAGGGCTTGGATGTGTGGTTGGAAGGACAGAGCAGAGTCGAGGCTTACGCCGAGGCAGCGGATTTCTGGTACAGGGGAAAGAGTGATGTCATTTATTGTGATAGATAGATCAGATGGGGAAGATACACGAGATGGAGGAAAGATGATGAGTTCAGATTTGTCCACATTGAGTTTGAGGAAGTGAGAGGAGAAGATGGAGGATATGGCTGATAGACATGCTAGGACTCTGGATAGCAGAGAGGTGACGTCTGGGCCAGAGAGGTTGATCTGAGTGTCATCAGCGTACAGGTAGTACAGTAAACCATGGGACTTTATGAGCTGTCCCAGGCCAAGGGTATAGATGGAGAAGAGTGGGGGTTCTAGGACGGAGCATTGAAGGGCTCCAACAGAGAGAGGGCGGGATGAGGAGGTAGTGTGGTAGGTTATTCTGCCCTCATTTTGTTAGCACCACTGGAATCAGAAGGAGCTGTTTTTCCACTCTTTTTAGAAGTCAGATAGGCAGTCATTCATTACCTAGCTACCCGGCGATTGGAGATAATTTGTTTATTCAATATGGGGGTAGGAATAAGGGGAAGAAAGCGTCGAAATCTACCATAGCAAGATGGATAAGATCCATGATAGGCCTGGCCTATTCATCAGAAGGAAAAACCCCTCCGGAGGTCTTAAAAGCTCATTCAACTAGAGCAGTCTCCACTACCTGGGCAGAGAGAGAGGGGGCTTCGGTCGATCAAATTTGCAGGACGGCAACTTGGTCCAGCCTGAACACTTTTTGCAGACACTATAAATTAGATGTGCTGTCAGGGCAGCAGACTGCTTTTGGTAGGAAGTTTCTCCAGGTAGTTGCTCCCCCCTAATCCCAAACTCTGGTATTCTCCATGGTGCTGTCAGGAGGGACGTCTTGGAAAGCGGGAATTAGTCCTACCCGTAATTGTGTTTCCAGGAGTCCACCATGACAGCACGGTTAGTTTCCCTCCCTTAGGAATTTTTCCAATACTCATGTGATTTAATGTTTGTATGAGAAGATTCAATAAAATGTTGTTGCATCCATCCTGGTGTGGTACTTGGAAAAAAGGGTGAGGGTTGGAGGGGCTTTTTAACCTCTCGTGTGTTTCCTGTCCCTGTGAGGATAAGGACGACCTCCATGGTACTGTCAGGATGGACTCCTGGATACACAATTACCGGTAGGACTAGTTCTTAATAGGATTTAAGTCAGGCAAGGAAGGGAACTTGTCATTATTGTTTCATCTTTAAGGCCTTTACTGGCAGCCGAGCAGTGGCGATTTCCATGCTATGATGGAGCATTGTACTGCAGAAAAATCATAGTTTTATTGAAAGATGCAGACTATTTCTTGTACCACTGTGTCATAGAAAATATATGTCATGGAAAAATATTAACAGCTCTGCAGCCACACTAGAGAGGGACATTCTTCCGCCTCCCTCCTTTTTTTCCTGTCACAAAGAATTGCAGAACGAGACAAGAGCTGACAGTCTAAGTCTCTTTTATGTGAATTACACAGTTTAACATATGGGAAATGAGTAAGACTGCGATGCATAGATTGGATGCAAAGAGAAGAGAACCATCCTAATTATCATGCGTGTAGCCCATTTGTGAAATGAAGGACCCCAGCAGTGCCCAGGTGACTGAACGAGGATATATATTGTTCATGGACAAAGAGTAAAGGTTGGACAAGTAGTCAAGACAGGAAAAGGCTTTTTTGAGTTTTGAGAGGATTAAAGAGTATATCTCACACCCTTTAAAGATAGCTATTGTCACCCAGTATACACATTCCTTTCATCAGAACAGCTGATGTCTCCGAAAGAAAAGATTGAACATCGAAGTTTGTATAAGTCTGATATTGATGAAACATACATTTTCCACGGCAGGGTGAACCAGAGAAGAATATACACATTTTCTATAACCCCTGCCTATAAGTCTCAAATCAATAGTGGACAGATTACTGACAACAGCCAACAGATTACTGACAACAGCCGACAGATTACTGTCAAGTTTAGTCTCTAAGCAACAATAAATTCCCCATAAAAAATATGGCAGCGATCTCGAACGTCTGTTACCATCAGGAGTGAAGTTATCGCATAAGTTGGGGATTTCATAAAATCATGAAGACCTGAAGACAGCTCACAACATGGCCCATGTGAGGTCATCACAGGGGTGGTGTGTAGGTGGAACTCAGGGGCTGATAAACGATTAAGCCGAATTATGATTTTGGTTCTTGTGGAGAGATACACATCGTGTATGCAAGAATCCCATTTACTGAATGGCCCCAAGCAAAGTGCTCTGCTTCTGCTAAGTTGAATTGTCTCTGTGAGTGGCGTAGTACGTTTCTTTTGTTAATCCATTTTATCTTCTGTAACTGTATATGCTGAATTATTTTATGCCCTTTGTAAAATCTTTTGTATATTTTTTATAAACGCTGCCTGCCTTTGGATTAAATAGAAAATGTAATAGTTCTGTTCCTTTTGTTCTGTAAACTGCACCTCAAAGCCATATGCTGCCAGAACCAGGCCTCCAGCCAGCCTGATTAAAAAAAATGGCCAGTGGTAGAAGCAGCTAATAATCTTTCTGGGGTTATCGTGGAGTTGGCAGTGACCGTACGGGAGTGTATACATATATTCCATGTGTTGAAATCCAGAGGTGTATATACCATTCGTTCACTGTTAGTTTTCTGATAACTGGCTTATTAGTGGGAACAGCGTGCGGCCTCCTCAGTTAATCGTTGGCCAATGGAGTAATTGTCAGGATGATAGGGGGCAGCAGAGAGCTGTTCGTCACAAAGATCACAGGGGGTGGTTCTGCGTGACCTTCCCGGCCTGCGATATTCTTGACACACTGCTTGAAGAAAGTGTCTTCTAAAAATTGGCATTGGGTTTGGGAATTTATTTTGAGTCCCTGTTCAACCCAAAAAAGTCCAACTAGCTCATCTTTAATAATACCAGCCCATAGCTGTACCCACGTCCATCATGCTGGCATCTTGTACTCCTGGGCACTCCAGGAAAGTCGCAGTTCTGGATGTTAGAACCCTCCTGTTTGTTTTTTCCATCTTGTGTTTTGCGGTCATGTGACCATCTGCCTTTATGTTCCAGCTCCGCCCTTCTGGCTGTGCTGGATTGCAGTGTTTGACTGTTTCTCTAGCCTGGTGCTTCAGTGCCTTTCTCTGTCAGTTCGCTTGGTCCTTCTGGGACCTCTAGTACCTTTTGTCAGTTTGTCTTTTTGTGTTCTGCAGCAACTTCTCTGTTTAGGAGGTGTCCCATTTTTGTACCAGTCCTTAGTTCTTTTAGGGACCCCTCCCTTAATGCTATAGGTCTTCGTTCAGACTAGCCGAGGACTAAGGCGGGTCTGTTCGCTAGGAACAGGCAGCCCGCTACATCGTAGGGATTCAGCTTAGTCTTACTGTAGGGACAGCTTTCCCCTATCTTTCCTTAGTACATGTTGCAGATCATAACAGTAAGTCCAGCCAAAAAAACTAAAAGGAAAGAAATTCGGGGATAAGTATGGTTTTCGTCCAGGATTTGGCTCAACGCCTGCAGGGATTGTCTCTGGAGGTGGCCGAGCTTCAGCAACATGTGAGTAGCTGTTCTGGAGCGCATTTTGTCGAACCCAAGGTAGGACTGCCTGATGTTTTTTATGGAAAACAGCAAGATTTTTTTTCCTTTAACAATGCTTGTTTGTTATATTTTCGTTTGAGACTAAGGTCCTCTGGGAATGAATCACAGCGCATTGGTTTTACTATGTCACTTTTACGCAATGAACCACAGGGGTGGGCCTTTTCTCTCCAACCTAATGATCCGTGTTTAAGGTCTGTTGAAGAATTTTTTTCTGCTATGGGGCTATTATATGACGATCCTGATCGAATCTCATCTGCTGAAGCAGAACTAAGGCGCTAGATTTCCTATTCAGGTTTTCACAGATCATAAGAATTTGATCTATCTAGATGCTGCCAAGCGCTTGAATGCCCGTCAAGCTAGGTGGGCACTTTGTTTTTCTTGGTGTCATTTTTCTGTTACCTATATCCCTGGTACTAAGAATGTTAAAGTCAATGCTTTATCTCGCAGCTTCTCTCCTATGGTCGGTGCCGAGGAGGAGGAGAGCATTTTACAGAAAGGAGATGTGGTGGCGGCATTGGACTCCGTTTTGGAGAATGGGATTCTGAAAGCTCAAGATGATGCTCCATCTAACACTCCCCATGGGAGGTTGTTCATGCCTAGAGCCTTTAGGAGAGATTTGTTTGTGGAGTGTCATGAGTCTCGGTTGGCAGGTCATCCAGGAATTTCGGAGACTAAGAGACTTATCAGTCGCAGTTTTTGGTGGCCTGGATGGCAGAAGGAAGTCATCAAGTGGGTGCGTCAGTGTACTGTGTGTGCTAGGTCAAAGGCTTCACATACTAGTGCTGCGGGGTTGCTTTGCCCTCTGGAGGTTCCTAGTGCGCCTTGGACGCATCTCACAATGGATTTTATTACTGATCTTTCGGTGTCCGAGGGTTTTACTGTCATCTGGGTGGTCATGCACCGTTTTAGTAAGATGTGTCATTTGGTTTCATTCATTAAGTTGCCCTGCGCCAAGACACTCGCTAAAGCGTTTGTTAAGGGGATTGTCAAGCTCCATGGCATTCCCACGGATATTGTTTCTGACAGAGGACCTCAGTTTGTGGCTCACTTTTGGCGTGCTTTTTGTGGCAGGTTGGGAGTTAATTTGTCATTTTCGTCTGGTTATCATCCTGAGTCTAATGGACAGACTGAAAGAAAGAACCTGGATGTTGAAAAGTTTTTGTGTTGTTTTGTGGCGAACAATCCAGAGGTGCGGTCTGAGTTTCTGCCTCTCGCAGAATTTGCTCTTAACAATCATACATCCTCCTCTGCTAGGTGTTCTCCTTTTTTTTGTTGTACTGGGAGACATCCGTCTTTTGGTTCGTTCTCCAAATTGGGGTCGGCGGTGCCGGAGGAGGAGAATTTTTCCGGTGATTTGGAGAGAGTTTGGACTAATGTACATTGCAACCTACAAGAGGCTAGCAAGAAGTCCAAGAAGTATTTTGACAGTAAACGTAAGGAGGTTTTGTTTACTGTGAGTGACATGGTTTAGTTGTCCTCGAAGAACCTGCGGTTGAGGATTCCCTCTAAAAAACTGGGTCCTAAGTTTATGGGTCCATTTAAAGTGCTTCAGGTTGTTAACCCCTCTGCTGTTAGGTTGGATGTCCCTACTTCCTGGAA
This sequence comes from Phyllobates terribilis, assembly GCF_046119375.1. NCBI lineage: Eukaryota > Metazoa > Chordata > Amphibia > Anura > Dendrobatidae > Phyllobates > Phyllobates terribilis. Next base: position 22,348,257 of record NW_027362768.1, read on the forward strand.
GATTAATCCTGTGTTTCATGTTTCCTTGTTGAAAAAGGCTGATGTATCTGATAGAGACGTCACTGTCACAGTTCCTCCTGTGGTGGAAGACGGCGAGTATGAAATTTCTCGTATCTTGAATTCTAGATGGCATAGAGGGAGTACAGTATCTCGTCTCCTAGAAGGGTTTCGGTCCCGAAGACAACTCCTGGGTAAGGACGGATGATGTCTCTGCTCCTACGCTTGTTAAAGCTTTCCACAGGAGGTTTCCAGATAGGCCTGGGCCTGGAGGATCCGGAGGATCTTCATAAAAGAGGGGGTACTGTTAGAACCCTCCTGTTTGTTTTTTCTATCTTGTGTTTTGCGGTCACGTGACCATCTGCCTTTATATTCCAGCTCCGCCCTTCTTGCTGTGCTGGACTTCAGTGTTTGACTGTTTCTCTAGCCTGGTGCTTCGGTGCCTTTCTCTGTCAGTTCGCTTGGTCCTTCTGGGACCTCCAGTACCTTTTGTCAGTTTGTCTTTTTGTGTTCTGCAACAACTTCTCTGTTTAGGAGGTGTCCCATTTTTGTCCCAGTCCTTAGTTCTTTTAGGGACCCCTCCTTTAATGCTATAGGTCTTCGTTCAGACTAGCCGAGGACTAAGGCGGGTCTGTTCGCTAGGAACAGGCAGCCTGCTACATCGTAGGGATTCAGCTTAGTCTTACTGTAGGGACAGCTTTCCACTATCTTTCCTTAGTATATGTTGCAGATCATAACACTGGAATATGACAGCACTGGAAGCTAATGAGTTCCTGGTCACTTCACATTTGATTCTTCTCATTTGGCAGTTAATGTGCATATTTTTTCTCAACACGTTTTTGTGACCCTGTTGACTATTGGCAACAAATCTTTGTATGGTTGTGTGATCATGCCCCAATATCTTAGCAATTTTAAGAGTGCGGCTTCTCTCTGTATGATGTCTAACAATTTTTGACTTTTCAGAGTCAGTTAAATCTTTTTAGGTCCATTATGCAAGCTGCCTAATAATTTTGCACACCTTGATAAAGGGTGTTGATATCCTTCATCCGCACCTTCCCTCATTACACAAATACACATCACCTTATTTGTTTCATCCAATAAGCATTCCAGTTTATACAGCTTGGAGTTGGAAAATCTGCATAAAAATGATGATATGAACAAAATGCTCGCTTGCCTAATAATTCTGCACACAGTGTAGTGAAAATCTCGGCCTACTATGAAGCTCATCCAGCAGTTGAGCTTCACAGAAGGACCAAAATGGCAGCGATGGGGACCGGCAGCAAGCCCTCGGCTGCTATGGCTATGGTAGCAGCTGATGGAAGCCAGTGTGTGCCAGAACGTGTCATTTAAATTCTGCTTTCAGGGAGTGATAGCTTTATCTAAATCGTTAAAATCAGTGGGGGGAGCTTAGCTAGAGCCGCGGCTGTTAGACCCAGATGGCTGCTATTCAATTTAGCCACCATCTGTTGCACGTGGAGTGGGCTCAGCTTTTGAGCCCGCTTTACACACCCCAACTCACTCCATAATGGATGTATCCATCATAGGGCACTGAGGGGTTAATACAGGGAGCACTATGGAAAGTTTATTTAATTCAGGGGTATCTGCCACCAAAACAGATGAACTGATCTGATGAGATTCAAATTTGCAAAATTCTGCAGATTTTACCAGGAAATTCGATTAGCAGCAAATTTATTCTCCACATATAGAATGTTCCTTCTTATTTTCTTGGGTTTAGATAGAAACCCGAAAACTTAATAAACACATAGCTTTCATCCATCCTGCATCGAGTGGGACAGTCCCCATTTGAGGGACTGTCTTGTTGTCCCAAGAGGTCAAGGAAACGTCCAACTTCCAAACACTCTGTGCATTGTCTCTCTCCTGCTGTCTTCACTACTCCGTAGCTTCTCATCCTCCTTGTTAGGAGGGCGGTTGCAGACAACTTTATTTTAATGGAACGCAACCGACCCCGGGGTCCGCAATGCAGCCTAATGGACTGCTGCCGAACACTTTCCGGGTGGAAAGGAAAGCGACAACCAAACTGATAACCCGTCCGTGTTAACAGCACACCGGACCGGGTAAGGTGATACGCTCTATCTCCGTTAACTGCACGGAGGGAGAGCGACCGGCGACGCACCTATCAGTTATCTTAGCCCTTCGTGTTAATGCACACGGAAGGGTAAGATGGTTCGCACAATCTCCAAGAACCGCAGGGAGACATGCGACCGTGGGAGAAGCAGTAGCCCTGTCTTTCATACAGGCGCTACGCTATGGGGAATGGCGCTAACGCGGTTCACACAATCTCCAAGAACCGCAGGGAGACGTGTGACCGGAGAAGAAGCAATAGCCCTGTCTTCGGTACAAGCGCTACGCTATAGGAGATGGCGCTAGTATGTGGGTGTGATACCCGCCGGGTATTCGTGCACTCAGCCGGCGTGCTACCGTACTGAGCAGACCCGCTCTATATGGCTCAAGCTACCTGCCTGCATAAAGCTATGGCTCTAGAGGAGCCCAAGAGTTAAAGCGTGCACACCACAAACAACAAGCTCAAATGATCTGAGCGCATCGCCATGTTTGTGGGCGGGCCTTTTAAAGACTAAGCCCTGCCCACCGACGTGCCATTGGTGACGTTACCCGTGGACCAATCAAGCGGTGCCAGGTCACCGGGTCAGGAGGGTGCCAAACCACCAATCATGATCCGCCAGGTCACGGACAAGCTCAGTACGGCAAACTCTGGACTTAGACTCCGCAAGCACTGTCTCTCTCTGCAGCCCAGGCTTAACATTGTTAGGCACAACTACCTGGGAGATAAACAGTGCTCGTGGACCAGCTAGGCGTTGGGGCTGATGATGATGCTGAGCAGAATCAGCCCTGGCTGGATTGAAATGGGAGACCACAGAAAGGCCTGGACCCATTTTGAATCCAGCACCAGACCGATGCCTAACATTATCACCCCCCTCCACTTGACGCTCATTTTCCTCCATGAGCCGGGGGGCAAGAATGTGGTCCACCGGGGCACAGAAAGGATTCACGGAGCTGTGACCCCTCTGGTGTACAAGGTACCCTTTTTTGGGGTGGAAAGCAGGGTGTCAAGAAATGACAACTGATTCACCATGTGTGGGATCCTTCACGGGTGACAGAGGGACAGGGCCCGCCGGTCTCTGGCAGAAAGATTTATCTCTCGCACAGACGGGACACGCGTTTACAAAGTCCTTGACGTCCTGGCGCCACCGGGGCCACCAATAGGACCGTTGAAGGGACTTAGTGGTACGTTTGACCCCCAGGTGAGCTCCGATCTTAGGGGCATGAGCCCAGGAGAGCACCATATTCTGTAGATTAGGTGAAACAAACGTCCTCCCCGACGGAACCGGGTTAGAGGACACTGCCGCCACCCTCTCTTCCTGAGAGTTCTTTACTACATAATCTGGCAAGACCCGGGTCCTGGGGACAGACAAAGAATCTGTACCGGATGCCACAATGGTAGGGGGATCAGATACTACCCTCCGGGTGACTTTGACCATACACTGAGATGCACAATTCTCACTCCAGGAAGAAATTCTCCCCGTATTCCAGTCAATGTGTGGAGTATGACAACGTACCCAGGGGAGACCCAATAACACCTCGCCTAAACCACCGGGAATAATGAGAAATGAGATGACCTCCCGGTGGCCCTGAGGGAATGACATAGTGAGGGGAATCGACTGGTGGGTGATTTGCGCGTCCAGGAGTGAACCATTGACAACACTAATGTTCATTGGTCTGGAGAGTAACTCAATAGGGATGGCATGCCTCTGGGCAAATGTAGATGATAAAAAATTGCCCTCAGCAACAGAGTCCACCCACGCCTTGGCAGCAGCTATAGATTTACCAAGGGACAATGTCACATTAAAAGATAATTTGGAGGAAGAAGTCCCGGACTTTAATACACCTTCTCCAATGGTGGTAAGACCTACTCGTTTTACCGACTGCCTGGAACCCTTATTAAGGGGTGCTCCAAGAGATGTGCAGGTCTGGAACGAGAGGAACTAGACTCAGTCCGGGATATATCCATAGCCTCAGGCTCCGGGTCGAGAGTCTTGGGTTTAAAGACGCCTGGTGCCAACAGATGTTGAGGTCTGGCAACCTCCAGCTCTAACTTATGTTCCGCATGACGCCAGTCAATACGGTCAGCGAGAGTTATTAACTCCTCCAGAGAGTTTGGAATCTCTCTGGTAGATAAGGCATCCTTAATATGCCCAGCCAGACCCCTCCAGAACACCGGAATAAGCGACCGCTCTGACCAATCCAGTTCAGCCGCTAGGGTTCTGAACTGGACGGCATAGTGACTGGCGGTGGCCGAACCCTGGACCAACGCAAGAAGCTTAAGAGCCCTATCATGCGTGACCTGAGGACCCAGGAAAACACTTTTTAGGGTCTTAAGGAAAAGACCCGCATTTACTACCACCGGGTCGTTCCGCTCCCATAGAGGAGTAGCCCACTCCAGAGCCCTGTGAGAAAGTAAAGAAATAATATATCCCACTTTGGCTCTTTCTGAGGGGAACAGTGCCTCCATCATCTCCAAATGAATGGAGCATACGTTAATAAACCCCCTACAGAGTTTACTGTCCCCAGAAAATTTCTCCGGGAGAGCAAACCGGGGTAATGGGGCACTTGCAGTGGTTGCAGTATTCACCGCAGCCGAGTTTATAATGTTGGCTGCTAGAGTAGCCGCCTGGGAAGCTACTGCAGTGATATCAGTGACCGGAGCAGTTTGTTCCAGAGTTCTAAGTCTGGCCTCCAGTTGCTGAATATACCGCTGCAGTTGCTGGTTGTCGGCCATGTTCGGCAAGACCCTGGCGCTCAGATACTGTTAGGAGGGCGGTTGCAGACAACTTTATTTTAATGGAACGCAGCCGACCCCGGGGTCCGCAATGCAGCCTAATGGACTGCTGCCGAACACTTTCCGGGTGGAAAGGAAAGCGACAACTAAACTGATAACCCGTCTGTGTTAACAGCACACCGGACCGGGTAAGGTGATACGCTCTATCTCCGTTAACTGCACGGAGGGAGAGCGACCGGCGACGCACCTATCAGTTATCTTAGCCCTTCGTGTTAATGCACACGGAAGGGTAAGACGGTTCGCACAATCTCCAAGAACCGCAGGCAGACATGCGACCGTGGGAGAAGCAGTAGCCCTGTCTTTCATACAGGCGCTACGCTATGGGGAATGGCGCTAACGCGGTTCACACAATCTCCAAGAACCGCAGGGAGACGTTTGACCGGAGAAGAAGCAATAGCCCTGTCTTCGGTACAGGCGCTATGCTATAGGAGACGGCGCTAGTATGTGGGTGTGATACCCGCCGGGTATTCGTGCACTCAGCCGGCGTGCTACCGGACTGAGCAGACCCGCTCTATATGGCTCAAGCTACCTGCCTGCATAAAGCTATGGCTCTAGAGCAGCCCAAGAATTAAAGCGTGCACACCACAAACAACCAGCTCAAATGATCTGAGCGCGTCGCCATGTTTGTGGGCGGGCCTTTTAAAGACTAAGCTCTGCCCACCGACGCGCCATTGGTGACGTTACCCGTGGACCAATCAGGCGGTGCCAGGTCACCGGGTCAGGTGGGTGCCAAGCCACCAATCATGATCCGCCAGGTCACGGACATGCTCAGTACGGCAAACTCTGGACTTTGACTCCACAAGCACTGTCTCTCTCTGCAACCCAGGCTTAACATTGTTAGGCACAACTACCTGGGAGATAAACAGTGCTCGCGGACCAGCTAGGCGTTGGGGCTGATGATGATGTTGAGCAGCATCAGCCCTGGCTGGACTGAAATGGGAGACCACAGAAGGTCATGGACCCATTTTGAATCCAGCACCAGACCAACACCTAACACTCCTCCCCTGAGACTGGGGGGTGGGGCCCACATTTCTTAGCTCTCTACAAACTTACCATCAATTAACCGCTTCCCGACTGCCCACTGTACATAAACGTCGGCGCTGCCTGGGCTCTGTGCAGCGCCGACGTTTATAAACGGTCAGTGGTCCTGCAGCCCTCAGGACCCCCAGGGTGCTGCGGCTGCGGCTCAGAGCGACAGCTCTGACAGGGGACATCATCGGGACCTGATTGGATCAGGTCCCAATGATGTTAACCCTTTGCTATCTTCTATATCCCGCGATCTATAGTGATCGCGGCATATAGAAGATAGTGAGAGGAGAGGGGGTCGTCCACTTACCTCTCCGATGGCCCCCTGATGCCTTGCAGGACCTGCCGTTGTTATGGCAGCTGGAGGTCACATGACAGCCTCCAGATCTGCCATATATGGTGTCCTGCTAGGCTCAGGCTTTCAGCTGAGTCCAGCAGGAGACAGACAGAGTGAAACTGTCAGCAAACTTCTCATGCAATGTAATACATGTCTATTACATTGCATGAGAACAGTGATTAGGAAAATAAAAATTAATGTCCCATACAGGGACTAAGTAAAAATGTAAAAAAAAATGTTTTCAAACTGTTAAAAAAAATCACAAAATAAATAAATAAAATATTAAACCAATAAATCCGTATATTTATGCAAAAACAAAAAGAGTACACATATTTGGTATCGCCGCATCCGAAACAACCCGATCTATAAAACTGTTACACTAATTAACTCCTTCTGTGCACACCGTAATAAAAATAAATAAAAAACGGAGCAAAAAACTATGCTTTTTCATCATATCGCCAAACAAAAAGTGGAAAAAAATGCGATCAAAAAGCAAAATGGAAATAAAAATGGTACCACTGAAAACGTCATCTTGTTCCGCAAAAAAATAGCCGCCATACAGCTCCATCAGCCAAAAAATGAAAAAGTTATAGCTCTCAGAATAAAGCGATGCAAAAAAAAAATTTTTTCTATTAAATTGTTTTATTGTGTAAAAGCGCCAAAACATAAAAAAATATACAGTATGTGTAGTATCGCTGTAAACATACTGACCCGAAGAATAATGCTGCCTTATCACTTTTACCACACGCAGAACGGCATAAAAAAAGCCTCAAAAAACAATTCCTGAATTGTTGTTTTTTGTTAATTTTACCTCCCAAAAAACGGAATAGAAAGCGATCAAAAAATGTCACGTACCCAAAAATGGTACCAATAAAAATGTCAACTCGTCCCGCAAAAAACAAGCCATCACATGACTCTGTCGGCCGAAATATAGAAAAATTATAGCTCTCAAAATATGGCGATGCAAAAACTAGATTTTGCAAAAAAAAGCGTCTTTTAATGTGTGACAGCTGTCAGTCATAAAAACCCGATATAAATCTGGTATCTCTGTAATCTCATCACTTATACCGCACGAGGTAAATAAAACCAATTCTTCACCTGCTACTGATTTGTTTATTATGTCTCCCAAAGATCGCAGTAAGGGTCTGCTCACATTTATCCTGTGCTCTGCGCTGAGCACTTACACCAGAGTTTCCGTGTAAATCTCTGAAATACGTGATTCAGGCAGAACCCATGACGGAAGATTCCCTGTAATGAGGCAGATATAGGCCACTGTGGATGCCATCTGGCCTGTGATCCCACGGTGTAATTTTTTTTAGGCGTTCATAAAAGTGCGGTTGGCCACAGTTTTGTGCTCTTCTGAAAAAAGGACACCACTAAACAGAGGCCAGACGGAGTCCAGAGTAAGTCTGCTGCCTCATTATAGTGAATGGATCCTGCAGGGGTTTCATCTGAATTACATCACTTGGAAATTTAGATGGAAATCCCGATGTAAGTGCTCAGCCTAGAGCGCTGGATAAATTTTACGTAAAATGTTCCCAATAAAAGCTTCAACTCGGTCCTCAACAAAAGCTAGTCCCCACTCAGGTCCGTCATCTGTTAAAAATATAAGGGACTTCCAAGTTACTGGTAGCAGAAAAGGCGGCTCTGGAAAAGCGAAATGGCCCTTGCCCCCCAAAAGAAATTCAGAAAATTTTGTGCTCCCAAATCCAAATGCCTATTCTGCAATAATTTGTTCTCCAGTTGTCAAATAGCACTCTGTCCCTCCCAGATCTCGCTGTATGGCTAAGCAGTATGGTACAGCCACATATGGGGTATTGCCACTTTTAGAAGAAATTGTGTAACACATTTCGGCACCATTTTTACCCATTGCCCTGTGTGAAAATGTAAAATCTGAGGGTAAAACATTTTTTGTGGTAAAAATACAATTCTGTTTTCTTCATTGTCCAATGGTATAAATTTAAAAATTAAAAAATACTCACTACTTCCCTAGATGAATTCCTTGAGAGGTGTAGTTTACAAAATGGGGTCACTTGTGGGGGTTTCTGCTGTTTCGGCATGTCAGCGACTCTTCAAATGTGACATGGTGTCTGCAATCTATCCCAGCCCACATACAGTTAGGTCCATATACAGTTATATGAAAAAGTTTGGGCACCCCTATTAATCTTAAGCTTAATGTTTTATAAAAATTGGTGTTTTTGCAACAGCTATTTCAGTTTGATATATGTAATAACTGTTGGACACAGTAATGTTTCTGCCTTGAAATGAGGTTTATTGTACTAACAGAAAATGTGTAATCTGCATTCAAACAAAATTTGACAGGTGCATAAGTATGGGCACCTCACCAGAAAAGTGGCATTAATATTTAGTAGATCCTCCTTTTGCAAAAATAACAGCCTCTAGTCGCTTCCTGTAGCTTTTAATGAGTTCCTGGATCCTGGATGAAGGTATTTTTGACCATTCCTCTTTACAAAACAATTCCAGTTCAGTTAAGTTTGATGGTCGCCGAGCATGGACAGCCCTCTTCAAATGATCCCACAGATGTTCAATGATATTCAGGTCTGGGGACTGGGATGGCCATTCCAGAACATTGTAATTGTTCCTCTGCATGAATGCCTGAGTAGATTTGGAGCGGTGTTTTGGATCATTGTCTTGCTGAAAGATCCATCCCCTGCGTAACTTCAATTTTATCACTGATTCTTGAACATTATTGTCAAGAATCTGCTGATACTGAGTGGAATCCATGCGTCCCTCAACTTTAACAAGATTCCCGGTGCCGGCATTGGCCACACAGCCCCAAAGCATGATGGAACCTCCACCAAATTTTACTGTGGGTAGCAAGTGTTTTTCTTGGAATGCTGTGTTTTTTTGTCGCCATGCATAGCGCCTTTTTGTATGACCAAACAACTCAATCTTGCTTTCATCAGTCCACACGACCTTCTTCCAAAAAGAAATTGGCTTCTCCAAATGTGCTTTTGCATACCTCAGCCGACTCTGTTTGTGGCGTGCTTGCAGAAACGGCTTCTTTTGCATCACTCTCCCATACAGCTTCTCCTTGTGCAAAGTGTGTTGTATAGTTGACCGATGCACAGTGACACCATCTGCAGCAAGTTGATGCTGCAGCTCTCTGGAGGTGGTCTGAGGATTGTCCTTGACTGATCTCACCATTCTTCTTCTCTGCCTTTCTGATGTTTTTCTTGGCCTGCCACTTCTGGCCTTAACAAGAACTGTCCCTGTGTTCTTCCATTTCCTTACTATGTTCCTCACAGTGGAAACTGACAGGTTAAATCTCTGAGGCAGCTTTTTGTATCCTTCCCCTGAACAACTATGTTGAATAATCTTTGTTTTCAGATCATTTGACAGTTGTTTGAGGAGCCCATGATGCCATTCTTCAGAGGAGATTCAAACAGGAGAACAACTTGCAAGTGGCCACTTTAAGTAGCTTTTCTCATGATTGCATACACCTGGCTATGAAGTTCAAAGCTCAATGAGGTTACAAAACCAAAAAAAGTGCTTTAGTAAGTCAGTAAAAAGTAGGTAGGAGTATTTAAAACAAGAAAATGATAAGGGTGCCCATACTTTTGCACCTGTCAAATTTTGTTTGAATGCAGATTGCACATTTTCTGTTAGTGCAATAAACCTCATTTCAAGGCAGAAACATTACTGTGTCCAACAGTTATTACATATATCAAACTGAAATAGCTGTTGCAAAAACACCAATTTTTATAAAACATTAAGCTTAAGATTAATAGGGGTGCCCAAACTTTTTCATATAACTGTATATTTGGACAGAGACAACATTTTTCTAATTTTGGTTCTAGACATTACCACAATGAATTTTAAACAAAACAATTCAGATGCAGTTGAAGTTCAGACTTTCAGCTTTCATTTGAGGGTATCCACATTAAAATTGGATGAAGGGTTTAGGAGTTTCAGCTCCTTAACATGTGCCACCCTGTTTTTAAAGGGACCAAAAGTAATTGGACAATTGACTCCAAGGCTATTTCATGGACAGGTGTGGGCAATCCCTTCGTTATGTCATTCTCAATTAAGCAGATAAAAGGCCTGGAGTTGATTTGAGGTGTGGTGCTTGCATTTGGAAGGTTTTGCTGTGAAGTAAACATGTGGTCAAAGGAGCTCTCCATGCAAGTGAAACAAGCCATCCTTAAGCTGCAAAAACAGAAAAAACCCATCCGAGAAATTCCTACAATATTAGGAGTGGCAAAATCGACAGTTTGGTACATCCTGAGAAAGAAAGAAAGCACTGGTGAACTCATCAATGCAAAAAGACCTGGGCTCCCACGGAAGACAACAGTGGTGGATGATCGCAGAATAATCTCCATGGTGAAGAGAAACCCCTTCACAACAGCCAACCAAGTGAACAACACTCTCCAGGAGGTAGGCGTATCAATATCCAAATCTACCATAAAGAGAAGACTGCATGAAAGTAAATACAGAGGGTTCACTGCACGGTGCAAGCCACTCATAAGCATCAAGAATAAAAAGGCTAGACTGGACTTTGCTAAAAAACACCTAAAAAAGCCAGCACAGTTCTGGAAGAACATTCTTTGGACAGATGAAACCAAGATCAACCTCTACCAGAATGATGGAAAGAGAAAAGTATGGCAAAGGCTTGGTACAGCTCATGATCCAAAGCATACCACATCATCTGTAAAACACAGCAAAGGCAGTGTGATGGCTTGGGCATGCATGGCTGCCAGTGGCACTGGGTCACTAGTGTTTATTGATGATGTGACACAGGACAGAAGCAGCCGAATGAATTCTGATGTATTCAGAGCCATACTGTGTGCTCAGATCCAGCCAAATGCAGCCAAACTGATTGGTCGTCGTTTCATACTACAGATGGACAATGACCCAAAACATAAAGCCAAAGCAACTCAGGAGTTTATTAAAGCAAAGAAGTGGAATATTCTTGAATGGCCAAGTCAGTCACCTGATCTCAACCCAATTGAGCATGCATTTCACTTGTTAAAGACTAAACTTCAGACAGAAAGGCTCACAAACAAACAGCAACTGAAAACCACCACAGTGAAGGCCTGGCAGAGCATCAAAAAGGAGGAAACACAGCGTCTGGTGATGTCCATGAGTTCAAGACTTCAGGCAGTCATTGTCAACAAACGGTTTTCAACCAAGTACTAGAAATGAACATTTTATTTACAATTATTTAATCTGTCCAATTACTTTTGGTCCCTTTAAAAACAGGTTGGCACATGTTAAGGAGCTGAAACTCCTAAACCCTTCATTAAATTTTAATGTGGATACCTCAAATGAAAGCCGAAAGTCTGAACTTCAACTGCATCTGAATTGTTTTGTTTAAAATTCATTGTGGTAATGTCTAGAACCAAAATTAGAAAAATGTTGTCTCTGTCCAAATATATATGGACCTAACTGTAGCGCTCCTTTCTCTTCCGAACCCTGCCGTACACCAAAACAGTGGTTTTCCCCCACATATGGGATATCGGCGTACTCAGGAGAAATTGCACAACAAATTTCATGGTCCAATTTCTCCTGTTATCCTTATGATAATGCAAAATTAAGGGATGAAAAATGTTTTTGTGGGAAAAATGTGAAAATTTTATTTTTACGGCTCAATATTATAAACTTCTGTGAAGCACCTGGGGGTGCAAGGTGCTCACCACACATCTAGATAAGTTCCCTAAGGGGTCTAGTTTCCAAAATGGTGTCATTTGTGGGGGGTTTCCACTGTTTAGGCACATCACGGGCTCCCCAAATGCAACATGGCGTCCGCTAATTATTCAAGCAAATTTTACATTCAAAAAGTCAAATGGTGCTCCTTCCCTTCCAAACCCTGCCGTGCGCCCAAACAGTGGTTTTCCTCCACATATGGGGTATCTGTGTGTTCAGGAGAAATTGCACAACAAATTTCACGGTCCAATTTCTCCTGTTATCCTTATGATAATGCAAAATTAAGGGATGAAAAACGTTTTTGTAGGAAAAATGTGAACATTTTATTTTTACAGCTCAGTATTATAAACTTCTGTTAAGCATCTTGGGGTTCAAGGTGCTCACCACACATCTAGATAAGTTCCCTAAGGGGTCTAGTTTCCAAAATGGTGTCACTTGTGTGGGGTTTCCACTGTTTAGGCACATCAGGAACTCTCCAAACGCAACATGGTGTCTGCTAATTATTCAAACAAATTTTACATTCAAAAAGTCTAATGGCGCTCCTTCCCTTTGGAACCCTGCAGTGTGCCCAAACAGTGGTTTTCCCTCACATATGGGGTATCAGAGCGCTAATGAGAAATTGCACTACAAATTGTGTATTCCATTTTTTCCTGTTACCCTTGTGAAAATAAAAAAATTGGGTCTAAAGTAACATTTTTGTGAAAAAAAGTTAAATGCTCATTGTTTTCTTCCACATTCCAAAAATTCCCGTGAAACACCTGAAGGGTTAATGAACTTCATGAATGTGGTTTTGAGCACCTTGAGGGGTGCAGTTTTTAGAATGGTGTCACTTTTGGGTATTTTCTGTCATAAAGGCCCCTCAAAGTCACTTCAAATAAGATGTGGTCCCTAAAAAAATGTTTTTATAAATTTTGTTGAAAAAATGAGAAATCGCTGGTCAACTTTTAACCCTTATAGCTTCCTAACAAAAAAAAATTTTGGTTCCAAAATTGTGCTGATGTAAAGTAGACATGTGGGAAATGTTATTTATTAACTATTTTGTGTGACATATCTCTCTAATTTAAGGGCATGAAAATTCAAAGTTTGAAAATTGCAAAATTTTCAAAATTTTTGCCAAATTTCCGATTTTTTCACAAATAAACACAAGTGATATCGAAGAAATTTTACCACAATCATGAAGTATAATATGTCACGAAAAAACAGTCTCAGAATCAGAGCAATCCGTTGAAGCGTTCCAGAGTAATTACTTCATAAAGTGACAGTGGTCAGAATTGAAAAAATTGGCCTGGTCACGAAGGCAAAAACAGGCTCTGGTGCGAAGTGGTTAATTAAATCATTGTTCTCTTTTCTTAAGATCTGGTCTCTATGAGATTCGAACACTGAACTTGTATGATTACAGGCAGCAGCAAAAGCAAAGAGCCACAGTCTACACTGACAAATGCAGGCAACTTGTACTGGTACACAGAGATAAATTTCTATATACCAGTGCAGACACTGTTGAATAGTGCAGTTTTGGTGCTTTTTTTCTCTCTTCAGGTTTCTATGGAAAACGCTGCTGCAAATGTACACCAAAACTAATCAAATAAGTGTGAAAACGCATTAAAAAAAAGCGGCAAACATGCAATAACCAGGAAAGTTTGGTTTTGCGTAGTTTGGTTTAGACACCTGCAGAAAAAAACAACAGTATTTGCGCAATATGTCTTACAGATACAAAAAAAATCTCATATAGTGAAGCTTATGTAAAAATAAAGATGTTATGGCTGCTACAACTATGAAAGAATGGACAAAAAAATATATCCATAGGTCCCAGCCATTCTGAATACAATGGGACAGTCCCCGATTTGGGTCTACGCCCTGCTGTCCCGAGCTGTCTGCTCAGTGTCCCTCGCTGCTGCCATTCCCCCTCTGACATGTCCTCCTGCCAGTGTAGAAAGAAATGGTAAATGAGTGTGCTAGTTGCAGTCAAAATTTGCAACTGTGTGCACCACATAGTTTGTCTCTCTTTTAGTTATGCAAAAGTAAAAAAATGATGTAAAAAAAAAACAAAACTCAACGAATACTCACCAATTACCTCTCTGGCCACCTCCACTACTCGCTCTCCCCTGTACAGCACTTCTTATTGCCAATGTACGATGAAATCCCAGGCATCTTCATGATAGGATGAATCTTCTTGCCTCCACTAGACTGAGGATATCCCTGCATATGCGTTTCTAAGGTGGAGCACATCATGATGATAGGATCTCGCAAAGGATCTTATAAAGCATAAGAGAAATCCAGAGTCTGGTTGTGGCCAGAAGTCCTGGCCGACAGTGAAGAGAGTTTCAGTGCATTGCACCTGCAAGATGGGGCGCTGAGGATCTACGGGTGACAGCAAACAGTGGAGGTGGTATAAAGTGACCGAAGGCGGTAGCCATGGCAGAGCTGCTGTTTCATATTTCCCCAGAACTTTACAGGAAAATCGTGTCCCAGTCCCAATATGCTGTCATGTGTGGGGTGGATCACACTCTCTTGTAGGTCGCAAACCTTCGCCATCTCCAGGTCTCCATCTTCATGAGCCACCACACAAAGATCAAGGGACACCTGGTTAGTTTCAACAAACAAATGTTTACTGGACAGTTCAAATTCATCAGGTTGCAACATGCAGTATTGGGCACCACACTTTCCATTCCTTGTTTCCTTAACATGCCCTCAGCATTGTTATCCATTCCTCCAGGACTATCCCCATGTTCACTGGCTCTCTCAGCCCCTGGGATTTCCCATCCAGTCCTGCAGTCCACCTTCCGTTTTTGCGGCCCCACGTCCATAATTCCCTGTACACTAGAGGATAAGACACTCTCCATAGTACCCATACCGAGCCCTGAGCGTTGCAGGAATGTCTGCAAGGGATTCTAGTAAGGCCTTCCACTGCCATGAAAGACAGAGTACTTGCTGATGCTAGCAGCACACTGAACTTGATCTTGACCTTGGTTACTGTACTTCCCTATCTGAGTCACTACCAGGAAGCAGTCCCTTTTTACTGGGACTGGCCCCTCCCAATATGGGCTAATCCCAACCTTTCACTATGCCTGTCCCTACAGTAGGTAGCTGGCAGAACTCCCCTAAACATTATGCACTAAATATATTGCACCTATAGTTATTATCCATTTTATGTCTTAACTAACTACAGTTACTCTCTCATGTCAGTGTGTACTAATCCTATTGCCTTTATCTTATGTCCTAGATCCTAATCTATATCTCTACCCTATGCTCTACACTACCATATCACAGTCCATTCACAATATACACTAAAACCTCAGTACCTACTTGACATTTGACATAACACATTATATGTGTAAAATGCATGTCATTATATACATGATGCAATTGGTGTTGTCAGGGGTAGAAACGTGACAGTACAGTCTGCTACTCTTACAGTGGCAGGGGAGGTGAGCAGCGAGGTATTTGTTTTTTGAGCTTTTCCAGCCCTCTATGATTCAGAAAAAGTAATTTGAATAGAATTCAATTTCACTTGAATAAATTTGCCCACCTCTAATTAGCAGATTTCACAACACAAACTACATATATTATTAACCCTTCAGTGACTGAGCCAATTTTGAGCTGAATGACAGAGCCCCATTTTTCAAGTTTGACATGAGTCACTTTATGTAGTAATAAAGGGAGTTCGTCAACATATCCCAGTGAATTATTATTATTAGTATTTATTATTATAGCGCCATTTATTCCATGGCACTTTACATGTGAAAAAGGGGTATACATAGCAAAAACAATTACAATAATCTTGAACAAAACGTGACGGCGGGTGGTACAGGAGGAGCGAGGACCCTGCCCCCGAGGGTTCACAATCTACAAGGGATGGGTGAGGATACAGTAGGTGAGGGTAGGGATGGTTGTGGAGCGGTATGGTGGAGCGATGGTTAATGCAGGTTGTAAGCTTGTCGGAAGAGGTGGGTCTTCAGGTTCCTTTTGAAGGTTTTCACGGTTGGCGATAGTCTGATATGTTGGGGTAGAGAGTTCCAGAGTAGGGGGGATGCACGGGAGAAATCTTGTATGCGATTGCGGGAGGAGGAGATAAGAGGGGAGTAGAGAAGGCGATCTTGTGAGGATCGGAGGTTGCATGCGGGTATGTACCAGGAGACTAGGTCAGAGATATATGGAGGAGACAGGTTGTGAATGGCTTTGTATGCCATGGTTAGAGTTTTGAACTGGAGTCTCTGAGCAATGGGGAGCCAGTGAAGGGATTGACAGAGAGGAGAGGCCGGGGAATAGCGGGGGGACAGGTGGATTAGTCGGGCAGCAGAGTTTAGGATAGATTGTAGGGGTACGAGAGTGTTGGAAGGGAGGCCACAGAGCAGTAGGTTGTAGTAGTCGAGGCGGGAGATGATGAGGGCGTGCACTAGTGTTTTTGCAGATTCATGGTTGAGGAATGTGCGGATCTGGGAGATATTTTTAAGTTGGAGTCGGCAGGAAGTGGAAAGGCTTGGATATGTGGTTTGAAGGAGAGATCAGAGTCCAGGATTACCCCAAGGCAGCGAGCTTGAGGGACTGGGGAGAGTGGACAGCCTTTGATGTTGATAGATAGGTCAGTTGGGGGGGTTGAATGAGATGGCAGAAAGATGATGGATTCTGTTTTGTCCATGTTAAGTTTTAGAAATCTAGCAGAGAAGAAGGATGAAATAGCGGACAGACATTGTGGGATTTTGGTTAGTAGGGAGTAGATATCGGGTCCAGAGAGGTAGATCTGTTTGTCATCAGCATAGAGGTGATAATGAAAGCCATGAGACTCAATGAGCTGTCCCAGGCCTAAGGTGTAGATGGAGAAGAGTAGGGGTCCTAGAACTGAACCTTGGGGGGACACCGACAGTTAGGGGGTGAGATGAGGAGGTGGTGTGTTAGTGGGAGACACTGAATGTCCGGTCTGTTAGGTATGAGGAGATCCAGGATAAGGCCAAGTCTGTGATGCCGAGAGATGAGAGAGTCCGGAGTAAGAGGGAATGGTACACTGTGTTGAAGGCAGATGACAGGTCCAGGAGGAGGAGGACAGAGTAGTGTCGCTTGGATTTGGCGGTTAGTAGGTCGTTGGTAACTTTAGTCAGTGCAGTTTCAGTGGAATGGTGCGGTCGGAAACCAGATTGTAGGTGGTCGAAAAGGGAGCAGGAGAAGAGGTGGGAGGACAGTTCAGAATGGATGTGTTGTTCCAGTAGTTTTGAGGCATAGGGGAGAAGTGATATTTGGCGATAGCTAGTGAGAGAGGATTGGTGTCAAGCTTTGCCTGATGGTGTCAATCTTCTGCTTGAAGAATGAGGCAAAGTCTTAGGCTGAAATAAGAGGAAAGGGATGAAGCACTGGGGGATGGAGGAGAGAACTGAAGGTGTTGAATAGTTGTTTGGGGTTGTGAGACAGGGAGGATATGAGAGATGAGAAATATGTGTGTTTTGCTGCAGTGAGTGTAGACTTAAATCTTTAATCTGAGACTGTTGTTGCATAACATATTGTATTTTATGGTAGCAGTTAGCTTTGGTTTTATATGTGTTGCTTTTTTGTGAAAATATCTGAAACTTAATGAGAATTGAAATGTAGTAATTTTCAAACTTTTATTCTTATATCTTTAATCCAGATATTCATACCACTCAAAATAGATTATGTCTATTTTATATCCACATCATTTTCCAAAGTTCTTTTATTTTGTTAGGATATTAGAAGGGTTACAATTTTGTAGAAATGTAAAAAAAATTAAAGAAATTAAATTAAAAAAATGTACACATCCTGTATTTTACAGACCTATTAAGCTTTAGAACTGATTTTGAGGGGTCGATATATTGGAAAACCATCACAAGTGATGATAAGATTTTATGAAGCTGCACCCCAATATTATTCTAATTTGCTGTCAGGAAATGTATTATCCCTTAAGGTGCTACACAAAAACTAAAGGCAAAGTAGAATGAAAAAAATAAAAATATTTTTTTTCCACTAAAATATTTAAAAATTTATAAAAAAAAAATGTTTCCTTTTCACAAGGGGCAATAGGACAAAATGGACCCTAAATTTGTTATGTGATTACTCCCGAATTTGGCAATATCCCATAAGTCAGGGGACCTCAAACTACGGCCCGCGGGCCACATGCGGCCCGCTGAGGATTTTTATCCGGCCCGCCAGGCTATGAGCGGAGGAGAGCGGTGCCAGCGCCCGCCCTTCTCCCCCGCTTGCTCAGGGCCCCGGCAGCCGGATACTTACCTCTCCCCATGCCTCCGCAGATCCGCTGTCTTCCTGCTGTGCTCTCCCTGTGATGTCTCAGGTCAGAGGGTGCGGTGACGTCTTTCCACCGCCCCCTCACCTGAGTCATCACAGGCAGCGCAGAGCGGGAAGACGCCGGAGACACTGGAGTCCGAAGCAGAGCAGCGGCAGCAGGTGAGGAGGAGTGAGGTGAGTATTGGGTTTTATTTTTTTTAATGTATGGAGGCATGGGGCATTATATGGGAGGGGGGTGACATCCTGCATGGGGCATTATATGGTGGGAGAAAGGGACATCCTGCATGGGCCATTATATGGGGTTGGTGACATTCTGCATGGGGCATTATATGGGGGGTGACATCTTGCATGGGGCATTATAAAGACAGGGGAGTGATATCCAGCATGGGGCATTATATGGTGGGAGAAAGGGACATCCTGCATGGGCCATTATATGGGGGGAGTGACATCCTGCATGGGGCATTATATGGGGGGGTGACATCCTGCATGGGGCATTATAAAGACAGGGGAGTGATATCCTGCATGGGGCATTATATGGTGGGAGAAAGGGACATCCTGCATGGGGCATTATATGGGGGGAGTGACATCCTGCATGGGGCATTATATGAGGGGGAGTGACATCCTGCATGGGGCATTATATGGGGGGAGTGACATCCTGCATGGGGCATTATATGGGGGTGACATCCTGCATGGGGCATTATATGGGGGGGTGACATCCTGCATGGGGCATTATATGGGGGGGAGTGACATCCTGCATGGGACATTATATGGGGGGGGTGACATCCTGCATGGGGCATTATATGGGGAGTGACATCCTGCATGGGGCATTATAAGGGGGGAACAACCTGCCTATTGAGGACCTATGCTGCCTATTGGGGACATTTACCTGCCTATTGGGGACCTATGCTGCCTATTGTGGACATTTACCTGCCTATTGGGGACCTATGCTGCCTATTGGGGACGTTTACCTGCCTATTGGGGTCCTATGCTGCCTATTGGGGACATTTACCTGCCTATTGGGGACCTATGCTGCCTATTGGGGACATTTACCTGCCTATTGGGGACCTATGCTGCCTATTGGGGACATTTACCTGCCTATTGAAATACCAGTAAGTTTGTTGATTTAACTTTACTTGTTCTTCATTTTAAATATTGTATTTGTTCCTGTATTGTTTTTTTAACTTTAAAATAAGATATGTGCAGTGTGCATAGGAATTTGTTCATAGTTTTTTTAAAAAACTATATTCCGGCCCTCCAAAAAATAAGCTCCAGATCCTAAAAAATGAGAATGCTATGGGTCTTGGAAAATGACGACAAAAGTGAAAAAAAAGTTGAAAAATTCCTCAATTTTTTTTCACCACTTAAATAAAAAAAGAAACTATACATGTTTGGTATCTGCGTACTCGTACTGACCTGGGAAATCATATTGCCAGGTCAGTTTACCATATATTGAACATGATAAATAAAAATCTCCCCAAAAATTGTGGAATTGCACTTTTTTAATTTTTTTCCTGTTTCCCAGTACACTAACAGCAAAGCCACACTAAGTAGAATTAAAATTCCCCCAAAAATTCAAGAAAAAACACAGCAAAAAGGGCAGCAATGTTTACCTGCCCAGATCTTCAAAGCCAAATGCACTACCAGGATGCAGCAGACCCACATAAAGATGCATCCTGGTAGTGCATTTTTTCCTGTTTCCCAGTACAATATGTGGCAGAATGAATGGTGTTCGGCGGCAGTGGCCAGAAGCTGTTAGCGGTGGTAGCCAGAAAGATATGGTTGCACAAGTATACCTCCAGTCACAGAAAAGAATGACTTTGAAATCACATTCATTGGTGATTGTACTCTGAAAACCATCATGGACCTGCACTGGTCCTCGCTATCTCCAAGTTTTCCATCTCCAGAAATGTAGAATATATAGTGATTTTACTGCTCGGAAAACAGAAAACTAGGAGACAGCACAGCTCACGGCTGGTCTTTGCTGCTATTTTTAAAAAAATCACAAGTAATGCAGAAAAATGAATGTGGTCCTAGATTATAATTATTTTCTAGGTAACTGGGGCTATGCTCTGAAGTCTCCTACCCAGTGCTGTTATTAGCTTAGTATGCATAAACTTACTGACTGCATGAAAGCTCCTATGCTCCCTCTAGTGGCGGCAGCTAGAAGCCAAAATTTTACCATTTAATTCTCGGACTGTTTAGAGGATTTTGAGCATTATTAAAAATGGGCCCCAGAAGATACATTATAAAGCTATAAAAGCACAATATATTGTTCATTCTTTTTTTATCTTATTAGTGATTTGGGTGACCTTCTTTATAGGGATTGATAATTATTGCTTCGGGTGATCAGAAGAATTGGTTAACAACGTTTGAAAGAAATATATAGAATCTAAAACTCTTTGTAATTTCAGCAATTCTTCTATTAGCTCATAGCTAAAGAGAAAGAAATGCCTCTTGCTGTGCTGCCAGTACCAGCAGCACAGCAGGGACTCTAAAGGGGCGGGCAGCTGTCTCATGGGTAGTTTTTGAGCAGATTTTGGCCCCCCAATTAAATCAATATCAGTCTAGCTTGCTGTGTTTGTAAAGCTGGTCTTACCACAGGACAATTTACTCCATAAAACTGACAACTTCTGCTGTACTGGTTGTCACATGGCAATGATGTAGCCTGTGTTCCCCAAGATCAGGCTGCGCACTTGCCTAAATTAGAAGGTTGAAAGTAAATCATCTTGGAATATGGAAACCATAAAAGATATACTTTCGGCCCCTTATTTGTTCTTGTTTCTAATACTACATACTCATCAGTTTATCAATATGTTTTACTACTGACACATAATAAATATATATATATAAATATATATATATATATATATATATATATATATATATATATATAAAATGTGTATGAATATGCTCTTTATGGAGTTACTCTCTAGTAGCAATGCCAATGAATTTGATATTTAATATTAATATTAAATAATAGTATTTCACCTTGTGTCTGATTGTTCGCTCAGTTATTTGCTCATTTTTAAGTTTACATGCAGTAACAATGTTTCAAATATGAGTAACATAATGGTATAAAACAGGATTATTTAGCAATCAGGCATCACTTTATATGAATTCTTCCATCATAATATACAAGTTTATTCATAACAGAAATAAGAGGAAGATTTGAGTGAATTTGTGATCCAACATTGTGGCTGGCTGGCATTGCTGGAGCTGCAGCTGTTCTGTATATGGACTGGCCCCTGACACTGGGCTGCCTGCACTATGTCATTATATTATCACTAATTAGCTGGAGGTGTTATCTGTAGCTGGGTTCATGTTAATTGAATGAGTGGAGCAAGAGGCACCAGCAGAGATCTAACTGCAACCCACAGAAGAAAAGCCTACAAAACACTGACAATGATACAGGCAGGAAACTTACACAAAACACATAGGAGGGCAAAGATTCAAAACCAATGGAATTAGAATATTTCTTTTGTTATAATAATGGTAGTATAGTTTCCAGAAAAATAAATAATTCATGAATAGAATACAATTAGTACCAGAAATACATTGTGACAATCAATATTTGTATGATTATAAGAATAATAAATATTTATAGCTACAATATTTATTAATATTTCTCATTTTAATAATAAGTCATTGGTAATTACTAAAATTCATTTATGACCTTTGTTGTATATAGTAGTGTATAATATTACGTAACATATATATAAAATAATAATTTCTAATCTAGTTTTACCATCATTGTGAACAAAGTCTATTCTATAATGTGCACCGAAATTACCAAAAATGGTCAAATCTCCTGTATAAATTATCCATACATTATCCACAGCTTCTTCCATCCCGATGACCAGTTGTCAATGAAATGTCGCATTCTGGGACTGTAAGAGTTTTCTTTTTGTAATTGCCGCATTTAATATAATTTCACTGATTCATATCCAAGAGTGTTATCGCGATAGGTGCAATAGTCCCAGCCTGATCAGCCGATCGGGTACCGATCGTTCTTTAATCGCCTCTTCCTGTTGCATCACATATTAATGTATCAGTCTTGTGCAGGTAATCTTTCTCTATTTTGCTGCAGCCAACAATTACGTGATCAACGAAATATAAAGTGTTACAAGTGTAGGAGAGGAGACTGGGGGAAGAATGAGCCCGTGTAAGGTATGCGATGTCTGCTGCTCCTCTGATCGATTATTGAAGGATGATTGATGTGCACAGGTGGGGCTGGTCAGCAGGTGGACGGCACAGGAGGAAGCAGTGCTGAGCCTATGGGCACAGGCTGGTGTGGGGCACAGGCTCCCGGGTTGGGCATCTTGTTTGTTATAATTAGCCCTGGGACTGTCTGCAGTGGAGGACCAGCCCCCAGCCCCTGCCAGTGCCCGCATCCATCTCCCCTGCCAGCATTGACACTGACGAGGCATCAGCTGGACCTGGAGCAGCAGCCTCAGCACAGCACCTATAGCTGCAGCCTCAGCACAGCACCTATAGCAGCAGCCTCAGCACAGCACCTATAGCAGCAGCCTCAGCACAGAACCTATAGCAGCAGCCTCAGCACAGCACCTATAGCAGCAGCCTCAGCACAGCACCTATAGCAGCAGCCTCAGCACAGCACCTATAGCAGCAGCCTCAGCACAGCACCTATAGCAGCAGCCTCAGCACAGCACCTATAGCAGCAGCCTCAGCACAGAACCTATAGCAGCAGCCTCAGCACAGCACCTATAGCAGCAGCCTCAGCACAGCACCTATAGCAGCAGCCTCAGCACAGAACCTATAGCAGCAGCCTCAGCACAGCACCTATAGCAGCAGCCTCAGCACAAAACCTATAGCAGTTGCCTCAGCACAGCACCTATAGCAGCAGCCTCAGCACAGCACCTATTGCAGCAGCCTATAGTTCTATATATAGAGTGCTGGGCACCAGGTACAGTATCCAGCACTGCTCCTCTCATCACCAGCATCAGCAGCAGTGGAGAAGAGAGTACCAGGTACTGTATACAATGCTTTATCCATTATATACAGACAAGAATAATGCAGGGCCATCATTGTTACCGCCTATAGAACTGCCCCGGACACTTCTCTCCAAAGCGGCAGGTACCCTAGAATTGCCCTAGTCCCAATTATCAGCAGGGCCATAGGGCTCTGACTATTTACTTCTTAGTGTCCATTACAATGAAGACCTCCATAGTGTAAAGTCCAGGAATAGCCACTGTACGGATTGCACTAATCAGAGCAAAGATCATGGTACAGAAACAATTCCCCTATAACTCATGAACAATTGGATTGGTGAGGATTATATTGACCTGTAATTATATATTTTATGATTTTATGTGTGTAAATATATATATATATATATATATATATATATATATATACATATGTATATATATACACAAATATATATATATATATATATATATATATATACATACACACATACATATAATCTTATGTTTGTTTTTGTGCGCTTACTTAGACACACATTTATATTTTATTTACTGATATATATATATTTATCTTAGTAAATTAAATATGTATATCAGTAAATTAAATATAAATGTGTGTCTATGTAAGCGCACAAAAACAAACATAAGATTATATGTATATATTCATATACATATTTCACACAGAGACAGGGCATATATATATGTTTGAGTCGACATGTGTATGTATATATATATATCGGTTGATATGTGTGTTCATATCATATCCTCTGTGATCAGCAGTTTATATTGTTCTCTCCATTACCCTATGTGCTGTGCTTGGATTTCTATTATCATCTGATCGTCTCCACGTGTAACCAGATAGAAACACACATCCACCCAAACATCAATGCGTGTGTTACACCTGATGTGTATATGAAACGTACGCATATTTATATACAGTATATATAATGTTTATACACACATGTAGGTATATATATATATATATATATATATATATATATATATATACTTATATATATACACGTGCATATATAAATTTAGAGTATTGGGACAGTTGGAGCATCGCGTATACATACTGTGTGTATATATGTAACCATATGTCGGGGTGTAGCAGACTGTATGTCTCTCCGGGGTCCCTGCTGCCAGTTCCTGGGCTCGGCCCCCGGTGTCTCCCTGTCCCGGCTCCAAGACATTAGAATAACACAGGGGTCTTCACGGTGCTGTGAGCAGCAGCCTCCGGCCAGACATAAGCGATGGGACAGCAGCACCGAGTACACTGACACCTGGATATCCTCTATATACAGGACATTCATTAGCACGATCACTAGTGTGTCACTGTACAGAGGGGCCGGGTATAGGCTTGTGTGCCAATACACACGGTACATGGATATTTCAGCCTACACTGGGAGTGAGGACATGTATGGCACATTATGTACAATGCATCTAATACTATACAATTACAGATGTTATTGTGTTATATAGAGAATTAATACTGTAGCAGTATGAGTCGTGTAATAAAGCTAATTTCATCTGCAGCATGCATGTGTAATGGAGGGATATCATCTCACAGGTAGAATGTATATGTGATATAATCGCATTTCAGAACAGTTTCATCAGCTTCACATATATGATTGTCTCTCTACATGTGAGTCCAGCAGCTGAGCAACATATCATTTATATGAAATTGCTAGATATAATACTGGAAAAAAACACGTTTTTTTCTTTAAATGCACTATGGATAGATAGATAGATAGATAGATAGATAGATAGATAGATAGATAGATAGATAGATAGATAGATAATCACAGAACAAAGCATTTTGTGAGGTTGTCTGGATCTGTGACAATTGTTCTTTTCTACAATGCTAATATATCATTGTGACACCTTGAGACATCCACAACCCACAGAATATGATTGTGTGACCCACGAAGAATCATGTATTAGACTGGTATCACATATAACAAGTGTCATGTAAATTATTACACATTACAGATAGGAATAAATTGAATATTAAATATCTCTTTCCCTTTCTTTTTTAGCCAACAGTGTGAGAGTATATATGTGTCCCTCTATAGGTAACTTAGCCTTATGTGCCTGATATCATTAGGCTGTATGCGTTATATTAGGGAGCACATGAAGATGTTGGGAGTAGTCACACAGTATATGGGTTGTTATAATGACCCTGGAATTTCTCATTTTTAGAGCCCCCCAAATCCCCTGCTCATCTCTAGATACTCTATGTGTGTGAGATCATTGTATGTGATTATCGTGTAAGCTACTCCGATAAATTCAGGCTTAATGTGACTTGTATTATAGACTAATAATAATAATAATAAGATATAATTTAGTTATTTGTGATCTTATTCATATATTTAGAAAACAGACCTATTAATAGTTTCTACATTCTGTAATAGAGATTCTCTCCTACAATCGATATCAGAAATAATATAAAAACTGAAACAAAACCACATTATATTTTAGTTGTCGAATTATATTTGTCAGTTATACTAGAAAGTGCAGAAATAAGTAGAAGCCAGCCTTCTGTTAGTTATACCTCTCCAGGATCCCCGAATACACACACGAGCTCATACTGTCCCCACTGATTAGATGTGGACTCAGCCATCAGCAGCATTACTGGCCCCATATCAGCCACTGTCTGTACTGGAAGAGGATCACTACTCCCCTTTTACCTTTTGACAGCAACAAGATGGGAGAATCAGCTGCCCTGCCCCTACCTGCTGGAGATGATCATATATATATTCACTACCATTACACAGGTGATAGTTACTCACATGTGCAGCCAACCAATCACCTCCTATACATCCAGAACAAAGTGCTGGTGCAATTCAGGACAGATCTGATTGGCTGCCACCAAGAACACAGGTTAGCACATCCATGTATGTTATCCATATGTCTGGACAATCAATCTATATTTCTTCTAATATATACACACTAACCCAATATATATATACACGTACCATATATATATGTGTATATATACATACATATATATACACACATACATATATGTATATATAAATATATTTATATATTTTTTTACACACACGTATATATACAGTATATACACACACACCAACTTAAGGTCCAGTATGTTTCTGTCTATATCTATCTATCTATCTATCTATCTATCTATCTATCTATCGCATATCTATTTATCTATCTCATATATATCTATCTTTATCTACTATCTATCTCATATCTATCTCATATATCTATCATCTATCCATCCATCCATCCCACCCTAGTGAACGTCTCATCACATACATTTAGCCGTGTAAATCTTCCATGTGCATGGTAAGACCCCTTCCATCGCCACATGTATCATACAGAGGAGTCCCTGGTGTGTGCTGTGAGTGTGAAGACTCCCTATCTCCCTGGGTCGTCAGGTGTGTGCTGTGAGTGTGAAGACTCCCTATCTCCCTGGATCCTCAGGTGTGTGCTGTGAGTGTGAAGACTCCTTCTCTCCCTGGATCCTCAGGTGTGTGCTGTGAGTGTGAAGACTCCTTCTCTCCCTGGATCCTCAGATGTGTGCCGTGAGTGTGAAGACTCCCTATCTCCCTGGATCCTCAGGTGTGTGCTGTGAGTGTGAAGACGCCCTCTCTCCCTGGATCCTCAGGTGTGTGCTGTGAGCCTGAAGACTCCTTCTCTCCCTGGATCCTCAGGTATGTGCTGTGAGTGTGAAGACTCCCTATCTCCCTGGATCCTCAGGTGTGTGCTGTGAGTGTGAAGACTCCCTCTCTCCCTGGATCCTCAGGTGTGTGCTGTGAGTGTGAAGACTCCCTCTCTCCCTAGAGCCTCAGGTGTGTGCTGTGAGTGTGAAGACTCCCTATCTCCCTGGATCCTCAGGTGTGTGCTGTGAGTGTGAAGACTCCTTCTCTCCCTGGATCCTCAGGTATGTGCTGTGAGTGTGAAGACTCCCTATCTCCCTGGATCCTCAGGTGTGTGCTGTGAGTGTGAAGACGCCCTCTCTCCCTGGATCCTCAGGTGTGTGCTGTGAGCCTGAAGACTCCTTCTCTCCCTGGATCCTCAGATGTGTGCTGTGAGTGTGAAGACTCCCTATCTCCCTGGATCCTCAGGTGTGTGCTGTGAGTGTGAAGACTCCCTCTCTCCCTGGATCCTCAGGTGTGTGCTGTGAGTGTGAAGACTCCCTCTCTCCCTAGAGCCTCAGGTGTGTGCTGTGAGTGTGAAGACTCCCTATCTCCCTGGATCCTCAGGTGTGTGCTGTGAGTGTGAAGACTCCTTCTCTCCCTGGATCCTCAGGTATGTGCTGTGAGTGTGAAGACTTCCTATCTCCCTGGATCCTCAGGTGTGTGCTGTGAGTGTGAAGACTCCGTCTCTCCCTGGATCCTCAGATGTGTGCTGTGAGTGTGAAGACTCCCTCTCTCCCTGGATCCTCACAGCTCAGGCAGAGCGTTGTGCATATCATGATGTGCTCTTGGCTCCTCTCACAGCACTCACAGCTTCCTGCTCTCCATCCCCTAGCTGTGTCACTGCACTAAGAGCTTAGTCTCTGCTGAATAAGAAACACATGGCTTAAAGATTGTGCATATACACCGTGCATAATAATAATATTCATATTCATATTATAATGTGTATTTGAATAGAAGGGAGTTCAGGGAAAGATGGGATCTTGGAAAAGTCCGGAAGCTTCTTAAAGACTTTTCAGCAAATAACAAAATGATCAGCCTCCTGCAGAGTGTTGGGAAATAAGCTTCAGTCCTGTAAAAGCTGCAATTTATTTTGTAGTGAGGCAGTATCAGACTCCAGCTAAACACCAGACACAAGAGCTTACACTTAGATTCTTGTGCATATACAACATGCTCTGCTAATAGACTACTGTAAAGTTTTATTCTCTGGCACTTAAAGCTGAGATGGTCACAAGTAAGTTGAGAGGGCTCCATGATGCAGCACTATATTTTTAGTTTTGAGAGGATATTAAATACTGGACCTTTATAGTAAGACACAATCCTGGCAGACCTGAACTTCTGAGTTCCAGTGTATTGAATACAGTTAGAACCGATCTCACATTACACCAGTATCTTTCTCTGGCTGAGGTAATGAGGAGGGGGCTCTGCACCCCCCTGTCACCACTTGTCCATCAGGGAAGGCTCCACTAGTGCATGACAACCTTTTGTTTTGCTTAACAAAATCCGGGCCCCTCCTACCCAATGATCAGGAATGGGATGGTTTGAGCTCTCACACAAATTGGTGGTGGGCTCTCCAGGCAGCTGTGCTGACCAAGTGCTGGAAGGCTGGGCAGCATCAGGGTAGACCTCCTCACTAGCCTGTCTCTGCTGAGGAGCTCTGCTAAAGGAAGTTGTTCTAACTTTTCCCACCATCATCATCATCATCATCAGCATCTCAACAACCAGATATCATGCTCCATGGCTGACTGTGCTGTGTTGTGATACTTCCAGGAGGAGATCACTCACATCTACTCCCCGACCTTCCTCTGTGTGTGGATGCTGGAAGAAACGTTGGGGTTCTGTATATGGAAATTGTGGGGTGCAGAACAGAAGAAAGTGCCTATCCCTTTCGACCAGCAGCCATGCTCTTCCATGGGATAACCGGGGGACATATACAAGGGATCATGGAAGAGATGGAGAGAAGGTCCAAGTCAGCAGACAGCCGCCTAGCCAAAACTATCCAGGTCAATGGCAGAGAAACAGTGAGTAAAGCATGTTAAAGAGTCTCATTAATCTATCTAATCTATCATCTATCTATCTCATATCTATCTATGTATCTCATGTGTGTCTATCTTTCATAGCTATCTATCAATTATTTAATCTATCTAATGCAAACGAATGGAAGCAGAAAACTAAAAAGATAAGATGCAAGATCAGTGGACTTTATTGGGTCATTTTATTATCTGTCTAATATTTATTGTGTCTGTTTTGTTTTAATAGTTTTCACTTTGATACTGCAAAGATGTAATAGGTTCCTATTTTATATCTACCTATCATTTGTCTTTTTATTATTTCATGTTCTATCTATCTATCTATCTATCTATCTATCTATCTATCTATCTATCTATCTATCTATCTATCTATCTATCTATCTATCTTAGCTGTATTATTCTTATGTGCACTTGCCTGTCTCTGGAGATATAAATACGACCAATATTATTCCCCAGCTTTTTGTGGTCATACATAGCATATATCACACTTGTGTTGCAGTAATGAAATCACGTTAAATATTCAGTACATAGCTATAAACAACCCATTTCACATGATAACCGATATCTTTCTGTAGTAAACACAGGTTATATACCATTTTTATTTCTCTATTCCAAGTATAAATTAATTGAACAGAAAAGAAATGTAAAATGCCGATGTTTATTACTGTATTTTACATTAAGTATCAATACTATTATCCCGCAGACTTTTGTTTAGCCCGATGATAAAAATTTCAAGTGCAACTTTAAATGTTACAGATTGTTCCTGTGATGGACAATAGCGGAAAATAAAACTCAGAAATTCAGTATTCCTACTAAATATTAATTGTACTTGCTTTACACATCTCTAAATGATTTTTAGAATGCATTTATTCAGATGCTTTCTTCCTTTTATTTTAGAGAACAGGAAAACATTTACAGTACTTTTATTTTTGTCAGTCAGTGTATATATGTATTCAATATAACCAAGCATTAAATAGAAATATTAATTCCAATATATTTTTTTTTTATTTAAAAGGATATATGTATTTAAAAAAATCTAGCAAGTAGATCAAATAAATATTATTTATTAAAATGAAACATATTTGTCGCCTAATAAAACATTTTCAATGTAATAATAATAATAATAATAATAATAATCATTATTATTATTATTATTTTATTTTGTAATAAGCTATAGTAAAAAATACCAGGCTAGTGTTAGTTTAATAAAATAAAACAGTTACATTATAAACATACAAATAATCTAAAGTAAAATCAACCCTAGAAAGGAAGACAATGTTAATTGGGGTCAGTATAAAAAAGAGATTAGACAGAGATCAAGCCTCATTAGTGGATAAGGGATATTTTTCCTACTTTAATAAGCTCTCTGGGGAGATATCCAGACAGATACTAATGTGTTAATACCTCTGAATTTGAAGGATCTGTAGGCTTTATAAGCAGTGTCTCAATCAAACCAGAAAAAAAATCAGTATTTGTGCAGAGTGAATCCAGAATAAAGGACTATAGGAAACATCTAATTATTTGTCTGCAGAACTATATGTAGTATTATTGTAAGGGATTTTATGGGAGAGGAAGGAGGGCAAACAAGAAGTGTATGATTAAATGGCAGCATAAACCATAAAATGATTGTTAAAGAGACAGGAAGCTGTGCAAAACAAATTTTTATGTTCAATAAATATTTTTTTGACATTTAGTATAGATTTTATTTTTACTTCCAAACAAAATAAATGTGTGCACTTCTGAAAAATAATTAAGAGAATAAGTGAAGCCATCACTTTAATGTAAAGGAAGTGAAAGTTAGGTCTGGTTTACATTTCTATTTATTTTGGGTACAAGTGATTCCAAGTAATTAGATGAATAAAATAAAATCAATTTGCATAAGCTTATCCAATCAGTTTCTTGGATCCAGTGGTATCCAAAGTCCAAAGGTGTTGCCAAGAGTCATACTGCATGTTTTTTGATCAGCTTAAAAAAAAAAAAGATTATTTTAATGTTTAATTCTTTTAACACACTTAAGTGTTAAGCCTTACCTTAGATAATCATTAATAGTTATATCTGTTCTTTATAGCTTTCATGTATATTTATAATTATAATATTACGGCCTCAAAGTACTATGAATCTCTTATATATTTCCACCATTAAAATCCTAGTCCTAAACCTTATTTTCTTGTGTTCCTGTTTATTGCCAGCATAATATTTATCATCATCCTTTTTATTTGGTTATTGTCATGTGTTAGAGAATTTGAATACATTTCCCACTTTTGTAATATATAATTTCCCCAAAGTTAAGCTACTGAACAATTAACGCAGAACTATTGGAGCACAATGATTGGTTAGTGTCTCTGATAATCATTTAAAATTATATTGAAAAAATAAATGTAGCTAGGAAAGCCTACAAAGCTTCTCAATGGGACATTTTAATATCTATCTATCTATCTATCTATCTATCTATCTATCTATCTATCTATCTATCTATCTATCCATGTTTACTAATTATTTAGTTTCAATAATGTACTATTGCATAAAATGCATTCCTTCTCTTCTGTTTTATACATTCCCCATTGGTTTATTCTTTTAGTGTGCTTTCTATCTACACTTCGCTTTTAAGCAGTTTCAGTTTAATTTTGGGTGAGCAAAATTTGCTCCACATTGCTACATCTTATGTGGTTTTATTTTCTAAATTATTCTAGATGAATAAAGCAGCAACATAAGACTCCGCCTTTGCTTTCTCTGATAATATCACTTTTACATTTTATTGTTTTTTTGTGTAGTAAAAAATATTCTACGATTTGTTATTATTTTTTGGGCTCCTTTCCATTATTTCAACAGGGACATATTATCAATTTAAAATAACATACTGAAAGGAAGGAAAACTTGTTTTTTTTTCAAGGCAGAAAAATGTTGGTCAATAGCTGGCAATATAAACATTACTATAATATTCCTAATGTGAATGCATGTTAATGTACTAATATTGTAGGAATGAAACCTTCACCCAGTGATCATTTCCTATCGGCAAACATTATATTATAATAATATAATATATGTATAATAGTGAATCACTCCAAAAAGAGAAATGTATGTATAAATATATATATATATATATATATATATATATATATATATATATGTATATATAGTCATGTAATAACATATATATTATAATATATAATAATCAAGTATATATATATTTATATATATATATATATATATATATATATACACACATTGTTAAGGAAAACATTACTAGGTGTTATATAGGTGACATAATTTAACAGCAAGAAGTTAGAATATGTGTGTGGATATATATATATGTCTATATCTTTCTGTTATATTATGACACCTATATAACACCAAGTAATGTTTTCCTTAACAATAAAGAACATTTAATTTTACAATTTTCCTCCCAATACAGATTAGCTAATGATATGAAACATGTAATTACTTGATTAATCTCATCCTTCTTCATTTTGATAAATATTAACTTTTTTGTACATTAGTAAAAATGATTAAATGTCTGTATTAGATCAGAATTTCTCTGTTTATCAGAGATTAGCCCCTTAAAATAAAAAAAAATCCTCAAATAATATCCTTCCTCTTCTGGCAAGTTGCTACATGGATTGAGTCTACTCAGCTGTTTGTATTGGCTTTTGGTTGGCAATCAGGATGGCCGCTGTTGCAGCTCCCACAAAGGTTATCTCCCTGCTGCCTGAGAGTCCTGAATGGATGAATACATGGCTCAGCCCATATTTAAACATTCTTAGATTAATTAGCCATTCACAGTTTTAGTAGACCTAGGTTACAATACTGCAGTGTTGATTGTTACCCAGTTTTTTCAGAAATGGATAAAACAAAAAATTGGGTGAAGGTTGTGTTTAAGAACTTGGAAATATTCTTTAAATCTAACACTACTGATGTTATTCTTAAAGTAATGCATGTATCAATGAAGAGTTGTGATGGTATAATTGTCAGCTACAATATCTGAATCTATGAGGGAAACAAGTATATTTAATGCATAATGGCTAAAACATCACATATTACAATAGATATCATGGACTTTAGTAACACGTATGGGAGAATTTGGCCTTCAACTTTTGAGACTTAGTATCCCTATAGTATGCAGTTTGGGATACATTATCCAATGTATTTCAATTATCCTGCTCTGCTCTGTAACTACTTTTGCTCTCTGAGTAATATTAATCATGTACCAACCATCACTCTTTGTCTTGTGTATGATAATCAACTATTAAAATGATCAGAAAACCATCTGGTGATCCCATAACTTGGTGCTCATCAACAGATTGGGATCAAATATTTACTAGCTGCATCCTAATACAGACTTTCAATCAGATTGGCCGCAGACATACCAATAACAATAGGGCTGTCTGTCCATCACCAATGGATTGGCCCATATAGTAGGTATGCTGTATAATCCTCATCGGTTTACATTGTCAATTCTCTCTATTTGACCTGGGACATTTTTGCTTGATGTTTGGGTCAGAATAACTACATCCAAAATATTCCTGCATTATTTATAATGTGTAATAATTGTCAGATTCTCCACACTATTATTTATTAAACTTGTTTTTATGATTTATAATATTTAAATTTAAATAAGAAAAATATTTATTTAATTAATCTAGATATTAATAAATTAGATAATTGAACATATAAATAATAAAATATAATCTTCTTCCGACACTTTTTTCCTAGTTTCCATATAGAAGAAAGTAGCAAACGCTTTCATATATTTAGGTACTTTCTGTTCTATAGCTGTTACACTATATCATACTAGGCTGGATGTAGAATTTCTGTACAAGGGCACATTGTGGACATCATTTTACTGTACTTGTTCTCAATAATCCTAGAACAAACTGTGTTTTCTAATATATGAACAAATTATGGAACATACCAAAAAATAGCATGAGGATGCAAAACAGTCCCATCCTCTCTCTTCCTATCCCAGGTCAAGGCCTAAATGGTCTCCTTGACTGATTATTACAAAGCAGTAGAGCAGCCACATATGCTCCTTATTTTCAATGCTGGCACTCATGAATATAACAATGTCTGTCCTCCAGCATACATTGTCAGAATATTAACTGTTTCTCTCCTTATGACCACAGAGAATGCCGCCACTCAGCCCGGAGAAGCCAGCTCTGTGTGCAGGATGTGGAGGGAAGATCTCTGACAGATACTACCTTTTGGCTGTGGATAAGCAATGGCATCTCCGCTGTCTAAAATGCTGTGAATGTAAACTGGCCTTGGAATCAGAACTGACTTGTTTTGCAAAAGATGGAAGCATATACTGTAAAGAAGATTACTACAGGTACAGCATTGTGCATACGGTCACAATAAGGTTATGTAACTTACTTGAGCACTCATACCTCTAAGACACTTTCACAAGACAATGTTTAGTAAGCCAAAACCAGGAGAGGGTCCAAATTATAGAAGAGGTCCAAATATTTACGTTATGGGTTTTCACGGTTCACCAAGGTTGGGCTACGAAATACTGATGCAAAATACTGTCCAAAAAATGTGTGAAAGTGGCCTTACACAAGATGCCTCCATGGATGAGATTGCCCATTGCTTTATTTCATATACACAAATATATAGCAGAGAGAGCACAAATATATAGAAGAAAGTGGCCAACATGTTCACGTCAAATTTCGATTGCATTGTAAACTTTGTGGTTACATTTTTACACACAGGACATATAATAAGGTGTAATAGTCTGTTATTCATCCATAACAAATAGATCCAGCAATAGAAGATCAAAATTAAGCTTTGCCCAGTGGAAGATCCTCTAGTTGGCCATGCTGACCTGATGCCAAAAGACCCCAGAAACCTTTTGATGCCTGCCCACATCTTTAAAACCAAAATTGGCCTCAGGGATTCTCCTTACCTGGACTTGATTACTGCTGTGGTTGCCACTTCCAGTTCTTAAACAAGCTTCCTTTGCCTTCTATGCCCAAAGCCGTGATTTCCCCTTTATATGTTTTGATTTAGAAAACTGTGAGCTTTCCAAAAGTTCTTATTTATTTATTTTAATTTTATTCATTTATTTATTTATATTTATTTATCGTTAGGAATGCTTTATATTGAGATCCAAGAAATATTTTATTCTTGTCAATTCTATTGCTGTGTTACTGAAATCATTTTGTTTTTTCCGTTCGTGAAATACAAAATCTCTCATGTATTAAATGACTTTAAATACAGAGGAAAACATTAGGAATTATATACGCTGATCTTATATAGTTTATTTGCTACATATCACAGTGTTTCACAATTAGGCTTCCCTGTAAGCATCTCCCCAGATAACATGAGCAAAAAGTACAGTATGGATGAAAAACAGTGCTCAGAGATGCCTGAAATGGGGGCGGAAAGAGCAGTGAATTTAAATGTATGCAAAATACATAGGGCGGAATTTATCAATAACTATTTTGGCAAAAAAAAGTTGCAGATTTTTAAATATTTGAATCAAAAGTTGTGATTTTTCTTCCCTTTCACCATTATTAAAAAGTAATGAGAAAAGTGGATGGTGGAAAGGGCAGAGCCAACAAGTTTCCAGTAGATTTACCAACATCAGGCATCATTCATACGCCATTTGATTTATTGTACGTGAAAAAAACGGATCAATTTTCATTATTTTGCTGAATCGGCTTTTCTTCATTGTTTAGTCACTATGTCAATCTTTACCATCTGTGATTTTCTCATGTGCCCCAAAAAATTGCTTATCTTCTCCTATCCATTTCAATGGATTCATGCAGATGGATTACACATGGATGCCATCCGTGTGCTGTCTGTGATTTTCTCAGACCCATAGAATTGTATGGGTGATTTGGTCCATGGTCCACAAAGACTATAATTGGTATGTGTTCTATCAGTGAAAAACTCGGATGTTTGAATGAGGCCTTACAGACAGAAACTGGTGCAAATTGTAGCGCTGATCTAGGCTTGCTCATAGCAAAGGTTTAACTTTCTGTGTTTAGAACTTTTTTATTTTTATAACATTTTTTATTGAATTTTTAATAACACAACAATTTAGGACGTCCTGAAAAATATCTGGAAAGGGAAAATATTCAAAGGAAAAATATATAGAACAGAGAAGCGGGGTGGGAAAAGATAAGAAAAAGGGGGAAGGAAGCAAAAGGAGAAGTATCTGCAACAAATATTCTTAGAAAATAAATCTATGGTCCCCTGACAGAATGAGTCAAGAGAAGGGTCAGCGTTACTTACAAGTTGAGAAGATTGGTTTCCACAAGTATTTTCATACTATTTAAAAATATTTCTTTAATAAATGTTTTATTTTTTTATTGTTTGTTCTGCATAATAATATTGTTCTTATTAATTATGATATATTTTAGCAAACTTATTACACATTCATTGCACATTTCTGGGAAAAACCTAAAGTGCACTAAAATGCTAGACCACGTTACCATCCTCTATGGATAAGTTATAGGTTGTATGTTATTTAAGGCAATACATGTAAAAAAGTGACAATGTCAAGCTTCATGTATTATATTCAGCAGACTTATTTATTGAAAGCGTATTAATGCCCATTTGGATTGATTTAATTTAAAGTGCCCTCAGTGAATGAATGCTTTGCTTGTCTCCAGAAGGTTTTCGGTGCAGAGGTGTGCTCGATGCCACCTTGGCATTTCAGCTTCAGAAATGGTTATGAGAGCAAGAGAGTCCGTCTATCATCTAAGCTGCTTCACATGCACCACGTGCAACAAGACCCTGAGTACAGGAGACCATTTTGGCATGAAGGAAAATTTAGTATATTGCCGAGCTCACTTTGAGCTCTTGGTCCAGGGAGATTTCCATCCTCAGCTCAACTATACTGAGCTCTCAGCCAAAGGTGGAGGACTGTCCGCACTTCCCTACTTCACCAATGGAACAGGTACAGTCCAAAAGGGGAGACCCAGAAAAAGGAAGAGCCCAGCACTGGGTGTAGACATCATCAACTACACAGGTAAGATCCTTTAAAATTGTTTTCTGGGTAACTTAACATGATATATGTTGTAAAGTTTGTATATAAGAATTGAAAAAATAAATATAACTATTCTCCTTGAGGGGCTTTTCCACCTTTGGGGACAATTTTTTTTTTACTTAAATGCATGTAAAATCATTTTTTTAATTGGGTTTCATGAACAAAAAATTGCACCATTTGGCTTTTAAAGGCTCTGTGTTTCTCTGGACATTAAACTTTATGGTCTTTGGTCATGAATCAGAGAACCTGACAAAATGAGACGTAATACTTTCCCATCTCACGGTAAGAACAAGCTCACTGACGGATTCTCAGTTAACTTTTTCAGCATCCAGCAATAAATAGTGCAACACAAAAACTATAGAAGGCAAACAGTGAAAACATTTCAGTTAAACCCAATTGCAAAAATGATCTTTAGTCCTAAATACATGCATTTCAGAAATAAAAAAAGTCCACAAAAGTGGACAATGCCTTTGAAAGTGATATGTCACCAGATTTTGCAATACAAACTGTATAAATAGATCTCTTAGACTAGATGAAGCCAGTGTACTTATTTTGAAAATCCATTTCGTAATGGCTGTGTAATCAATTTTTTTTCAGCTGGGACTCATGCACTCAAATAAATGCTTCCCGAATGTTGCTATCTACTTAAAGTTTTCTCAAAATTGCAAGTTATCCCCTATCCATATCCAAAAGTTACTGATTGATGAGGGAGTGACTGCTAGTGTTATGATCTGCTACAAGCACTAAGGAAAGATAGGAAAACTGTCCCTACAATAGGACTAAGCTGATTCCCTACGATGCAGCGGGGGACCTGTTCCTTGTGAACAGACCCGCCTAAGTCCTCGGCTAGTCTAAACGCAGACCTATAGATATAAGGGAGGGGTCCCTACAAGAACTAAGGACTGGGATATAGTTGGACACTTCCTAGCAGAAATAGTAGCAGAGTAAAGACAAACAAACAAACAGAAGTACTAGTGGTCAAAAGACCAAGCAAACTACAGAGTAAGGTACAAGGCACCTGGCTAGCTTAAGAGTAAAAGTAACACTGAAGTCCAGCAAGGCCAGGAGGGCGGAGCTGGATTATATAGACAAAAAGTCATGTGACCAGCAAAATAGAAAAAACTAACAGGAGGGTTCTAACAGTACCCCCTCTGCTATGATGGTCCTCCGGATCCTCCAGGCCCAGGTCTATCAGGAAACCTCCTGTGAAACGCTCCGACAAGTCTAGGAGCAGAGACATCATCTGCCCTTACCCAGGAGTTATCCTCGGGACCGAAACCTTTCCAAGCGACGAGATACTGCAATCTCCCTCTATGCCATCTAGAATTAAGAATGCGAGAAATTTCATATTCACCATCTTCCTCCACCGGAGGAACAGAGACAGTGGCATCCCTATCCGATACATCAGCTTTTTTCAATAAGGAAACATGAAACACCGGATTAATCTTCCAGGAGGTAGGAACCTCCAACCTAACAGCAGATTGGTTAACTACCTGAAGCACATTAAATGGACCTACAAACTTCGGGCCCAATTTCTTAGAAGGAATCCTCAACCGCAGATTCCTAGAGGACAACCAAACCATGTCACCAACAGTAAACAAAACCTCTTGACGTTTCCTGTCAAAGTACCTCTTGGATTTTTTGTTAGCCTCTTGAAGGTTACGATGTACATCAGTCCAAACTCTCTCCAAATCACCGGAAAAAATTCTCCTCCTCCGGCACAGCCGATACCAATTTGGAGAATGACCCAAACGACGGATGTCTCCCAGTACAACAAAAAAAAGGAGAACACCCAGCAGAAGAGGATGTATGGTTGTTAAGAGCAAATTCAGCCAGTAGCAGAAACTCACACCACCCCTCTTGATTGTCAGCCACAAAACAACGCAAAAACTGTTCAACATCCTGGTTCTTTCTTTCTGTCTGTCCATTAGACTCAGGATGATAACCAGACGAAAATGACAAATGGACTCCCAACCTGTCACAAAAGGCACGCCAAAAACGAGCCACGAACTGAGGTCCCCTATCGGAAACAATGTCGGTAGGAACGCCATGGAGCCTGACAATTTCTTTAACAAAAGTCTTAGCGAGTGTCCTGGCGCAGGGCAGTTTGATGAAGGGAGCCAAGTGACACATCTTGCTAAAACGGTCCACGACCACCCAGATAACAGTGAAACCCTCAGAGGCAGTAATAAAATCCATAGCAAGATGCGTCCAAGGAGCACTAGGAACCTCCAGAGGGCAAAGCAACCCCGCAGCAGGAGCATGTGAAGACTTAGATCTAGCACACACAGTACATTGACGCACCCAATTAATGACTTCCTTCTGCCACCCAGGCCACCAAAAACTGCGACCTACAAGTCTCTTAGTCTCCGAAATTCCTGGATGACCTGCCAACCGAGACTCATGACACTCCACAAACAAATCTCTCCTAAAGTTCCTAGGCACAAACAACCTCCCATGGGGAGTGTTAGATGGGGCATCCTCCTGGGCTTTCAGAATCCCATCTTCCAAAACGGAGTCCAATGCTGCTATCACAACACCTTCCTATAAAATGCTCTCCTCCTCCTCGGTACCAACCATGGGAGAAAAACTGCGAGATAAAGCATCAGCTTTTACATTCTTGGTACCCGGAATGTAAGTAACAGAAAAATTAAACCGCGAAAAAAAAAAGTGCCCACCTAGCTTGACGGGCATTCAAGCGCTTGGCAGCATCAAGATGGATCAGATTCTTATGATCAGTAAAAACCTGAATGGGAAATTTAGCACCTTCCAAGAGATGACGCCAATGTTCAAATGGGAGTTTAACCGCCAGCAATTCCCGATTACCGACATCGTAATTAAGTTCGGTCTCAGAAATTTTTTTTGAAAAAAAAGCACAGGGATGTACTCCATCCTTGTTTTCCTGAGACAAAACAGCACCGACCCCCACCGAAGAAGCATCAACCTCGACCAAAAAAGGCTTGGTCTCATCAGGCTGCATAAGAATGGGGGCAGAACTGAACCTCTCCTTGAGATACACAAAAGCTTCAATGGCCTCAGTAGTCCACTGAACCGTATTCGCACCTTTCCTGGTGAGATCGGTCAGCGGCTTAACAATTAAAGAAAAATTCTTAATGAATTTTCTGTAATAATTGGCGAAACCCAAAAATCTCTGTATTGGTTTCAAACCAATAGGCCTAGGCCATTTCTGCACCACCTGAACCTTCACAGGGGCCATCTCAAAGCCCTCGCTGGAGATAATGTAGCCCAAAAAACTAATTCTCTGCACAGCGAACTCACATTTCTCCAGCTTAGCAAAAAGTAAATTGTCGCTTAACAACTGCAATACCTCACGTACGCTCTGCCAATGAGACTCCAGATCCGGCGCAAAAATCAAAATGTCATCCAAATACACCACCACATTCTTACCGATCAACGGTCTTAGGATGTCATTAATAAGGTTCTGAAAAAACGCTGGTGCGTTGGTAAGACCAAAGGGCATCACCAGATTCTCAAAATGACCCACTGGAGTGTTAAAAGCAGTTTTCCACTCATCACCTTCCTTCATACGTAACAAATTGTATGCCCCCCGAAGATCAATCTTAGAGAACCACTTGGCCCCCACTAACTGGTTGAACAAGTCAGGAATTAATGGCAGTGGGTAGGAATTGCGTACTGTAATTTTATTAATTTCGCGAAAGTCCAGACATGGACGTAAACCGCCGTCCTTTTCTTTTACAAAAAAAAATCCAACAGCCACAGGTGACTTAGAAGGTCTAATGTGACCGGCGGCCAAGCTTGTCTGTATGTATTCCTCCAAGGCCTTTCTCTCATGGATAGTAAGATTAAATAAGCGACTCTTGGGAAGAGTTGCTCCAGGGACAAACTCAATAGTACAATCATAGTCCCTATGAGGAGGCAAAACTTGCGACTCCTCCTCAGAAAAAACCTTCCAAAAATCCTGAATAGGTACAGGTAATTCCCCTCTTTCCACAGCAGCAATGCGACCGTTACAACATCTATCATAACACTTAGGACTCCAAGACTTAATTTCATTGGTAGACCAGTCCAGTACAGGATTGTGCAATTTTAACCAAGGTAACCCCAAAACCACTGTAGCAGGCAAATTATTTAATACCGCCAAATCCAAATTCTCTTGGTGGATACCATTAATGGTGAGGGGAAATTCAAAAACCTTGTGAGTAATACCTTTCAAGGGAGAGCCATAAACAGCAACCACAGAAATAGGAGATGACAAAGGTTTGGATTCTAATTTAAATTTTTCCAAAAAACCCTCATCAATCACATTGAGTGTAGAACCACAATCCACAAATACCCGAAATTCAATCAACTCCTCCTGGAATGAGGTGCTTCCAGAAAGAAATACTCCTTTTAAGTTTAAACACGCTATGCGGGCGTAACTGACCTCTTTTTTTTTTCTTTGTTCAAACGAAGCACACAGTTCTTAATAAAGTGGTCAGATTTACCGCAATAAAAACACAATCCTTTAGCAAACCAGCGGTCTTTTTCCTGAGAGTGGGGTGACATCGCCCCAATCTCCATCGGTTCTCCACCCTCCGAACAGACCCTCTGAAAACTAGGAGCTGCCATAGCAGTAGATTTCGCTTCATTACTCCTAGCACGCAGTCTCCTGTCCACCCGTATGGCTAATTGCATTGCCTCCTGCAAGGTTCCAGGTTTTGGGAAGGCAATCAGCAGATCCTTAACCCTTTCACCTAGACCATCAAGAAACAAACATTTTAATGCTGAGTCATTCCATTCCACTTCAGCCGACCATCTTCTGAAGTATGTACAATAATTTTCCACATCACCTGATCCCTGCTTCAAACGTCTTAATTCAGTTTCAGCAGATGAGACTCGATCAGGATCATCATACAACAACCACATAGCAGAAAAAAAATCTTCCACAGATCTAAAAC
This sequence comes from Phyllobates terribilis, assembly GCF_046119375.1. NCBI lineage: Eukaryota > Metazoa > Chordata > Amphibia > Anura > Dendrobatidae > Phyllobates > Phyllobates terribilis. The sequence goes on from NW_027362768.1 coordinate 22,389,959, forward strand.
ACGGATCATTAGGTTGTAGAGAAAAGGCCCATCCCTGTGGTTCTTTGCGCAAAAGTGACATTATAAACCCAATGCGCTGTGATTCATTCCCCGAGGATCTGGGTCTTAAACGAAAATATAAACAAGCGTTTTTAAAGGAAAGAAAATCTTGCCGTTTACCATAAAAAAAATCTGGAAGTACTACCTTCGGTTCGACAAAATGCGCTCCAGGACAGCTACTCACGTGTTGCTGGAGCTCGGCCACCTCCAAAGACAGTCCCTGCAGGCGTTGAGCCAACTCCTGAACTGACACCATGCTGAAATCAGGATTTTTTTTTTTTTCCTTAGAGTGTTTTATTTTTGGGCTGGACTTACTGTTATGATCTGCTACAAACACTAAGGAAAGATAGGAAAACTGTCACTACAATAGGACTAAGCTGATTCCCTACGATGCAGCGGGGGACCTGTTCCTTGTGAGTCCTCGGCTAGTCTGAATGCAGACCTATAGATATAAGGGAGGGGTCCCTACAAGAACTAAGGACTGGGATATAGTTGGACACCTCCTAGCAGAAATAGTAGCAGAGTAAAGACAAACAAACAAACAGAAGTACTAGTGGTCAAAAGACCAAGCAAACTACAGAGTAAGGTACAAGGCACCTGGCTAGCTTAAGAGTAAAAGTAACACTGAAGTCCAGCAAGGCCAGGAGGGAGGAGCTGGATTATATAGGCAAAAAGTCATGTGACCAGCAAAATAGAAAAAACTAACAGGAGGGTTCTAACAGCTAGGACCTCCAGTAATCCGGATAATAGATCTCTGGAATCCCAAGAACAAGGTTCTGTGGAGCTCCATCTTTGATGAAGCGGAGGTGCGCATGCTCAAACTCCGCTCCAGTCATTGTCTATGGAACTGACGTAAAAAGCCCAGTACAGCGCTCAGATTTTTCCAACAGTCCCACTGATAATGAATGGAGTAGAGAATGAGCATGAGCACCTCTGCTCCATTTAAGAAGGGGCTCTGGGCTCTGCGGAGCACCGTTCTCTGGGCTCTGGAGTCCCATTCTCAGGATCATTAGAGATCCCAGAGGTCAGACCCCCAGCAGTTGACTAGTTATCCTTTCTTTAAGAAATCACAACCCTTATAATATAATCATAATCCTTATAATATAATCCCTATCTTCTGTCTCTTTTCCTTTATACCCATATGTATTTAATGAGTATGTTCTTCCAGATGCTTTATTTACCTTGTCCAGGCCCTAAATTACACCATGTTTTATAGCTCAGAGCTGCAGTCGCAATTCTGCTTGCTGACAGCTTCCATAGAAGTCACCAGACAATACAATGCAGATCAAGATAAAGTACTGTATTTGCAAAGTTATTAAAGGATTTATCCGGGTTTGATGACCTTTCCTTATCAATACCAGATCGGTGCGGGTCTGATACATGTAACCACCACAGATCGACTATTTTCATCTCTGTCAGCTGCTGGACATAAACAGTGAACGTAACCGGAGTAGCACAGCTCCATGAACTGAGGATACACTCAGCTCCGCGCACTGAGGATACACTCAACTCCACACACTGAGGATACACTCAGCTCTGTGCACTAAGTATACACTCAACTCCACGCACTGAGGATACACTCAGCTCTGTGCACTAAGTATACACTCAACTCCACACACTGAAGATACACTGAACTCCACACACTGAAAATACACTCAGCTCCACGCACTGAGGATACACTCAGCTTCGCACACTGAGGATACACTCAGCTCCGCACACTGAGGATACACTCAACTCCACACGCTTAGGATACACTCAGCTCCACACACTGAGGATACACTCAGCTCCACACACTGAGGATACACTCAGCTCCACGCACTGAGGATACACTCAGCTCCGCACACTGAGGATACACTCAACTCCACACGCTTAGGATACACTCAGCTCCACACACTGAGGATACACTCAGCTCCACACACTGAGGATACACTCAGCTCCACGCACTGAGGATACACTCAGCTCCGCACACTGAGGATACACTCAACTCCACACGCTTAGGATACACTCAGCTCCACACACTGAGGATACACTCAGCTCCACACACTGAGGATACACTCAGCTCCACGCACTGAGGATACACTCAGCTCCACACACTGAGGATACACTCAGCTCCACGCACTGAGGATACACTCAACTCCACGCACTGAGGATACACTCAGCTCCACGCACTGAGGATACGCTGAGCTCCACGCACTGAGGACACACTCAGCTCCACGCACTGAGGATACACTCAGCTCCACGCACTGAGGATACACTGAGCTCCACGCACTGAGGACACACTCAGCTCCACACACTGAGGATACACTCAGCTCCACGCACTGAGGATACACTTAGCTCCACACACTGAGGATACACTCAGCTCCACACACTGAGGATACACTCAGCTCCACGCACTGAGGATACACTCAGCTCCACACACTGAGGATACACTCAGCTCCACGCACTGAGGATACACTCAGCTCCACACACTGAGGATACACTCAGCTCCGTGCACTGAGGATACACTCAGCTCCACACACTGAGGATACACTCAGCTCCACGCACTGAGGACACACTCAGCTCCACGCACTGAGGATACACTCAGCTCCACGCACTGAGGATACACTCAGCTCCACGCACTAAGGATACACTCAGCTCCACACACTGAGGATACACTCAACTCGTAATGAAATACATAGAAGCTGAGCTGCAGTTTTCGGTGACAGACACCTCACTGTGAATAGAGCCTTGCTGGTCAGTCTTCATTCACTCTTTACATCTGGTGGCCACTGGCGCTTAAAATAGATGATCGTTGAGGTGCCGGGTGTCAGACCCCCACCGATCTAATACTGATGACCTATACTGTAGTATGTCATCAATATCGAAAGCCTGAACAATCCCCTTTAAGAATTTCCTGTAGATTTGATTTCTATAATCTGTAAATGGTGCTCAAAAGTGAACCTGTGCTGTTAACATAGTAAAAGGGGTTGTCAATTTCCGTGGTGTAAATAAATGTAACTTAGTAATGCACTTTTATTAGCAAAGTGCCATTGATGTACCTGTTTTACCGTCTCTCCTTTCTGGCCCCGACACAGAAGAGAGCTTTCTGTTTCAGGCCTGTCTTCAGTAGTGATGTGTGGGTTGTGAAAGATCCAAGACAAAGAGCCGGCTCCCCGCTGTGAACAATGGGAGCTGGCACCCCAGTGAGAGCCACTAAATTTTCTGAATGACTCTCACTGGGCGTGAAATTCCGGTGTTCAGTGGACATACACACGTGGTCAAAATTGTTGGTACCCCACAATGGTCATAGAAATAACTTGAATCTGACAAAAGTAATAATAAATTAAAAATCTATGATAATGAACAAATGAAAGTCAGACATTGCTTTTCAACCCTGCTTCCACAGAATTTAAAAAAAAAATAAATAGGAAGTAGGCCTGGACAGAAATGATGGTACTCTTAACTTAATATTCTGTTGAACAACCTTTTGAGGCCATCACTGCAATCAAACGATTCCTGTAACTGTCAATGAGACTTCTGCACCTCTCGACAGGTATTTTGGCCCACTCCTCATGAGCAAACTGCTCCAGTTGTCTCGTGTTTGAAGGTTGCCTTTTCCAGACGGCATGTTTCAGATCTTTCCAAAGATGCTCCATAGGATTTAGTTCAGGGCTCATAGAAGGCCACTTCAGAATAGGTCAATGTTTTCCTCTTAGCCATTCTTGAGTGTTTTTAGCTGTGTGTTTGGGTCATTATCCTGTTGCGAGACCCATGACCTGCGACTGAGACCAAGCTTTCTGACACTGGGCAGCACATTTCTCTCTAGAATCTCTTGGTAGTCTTGAGATTTCATTGTAACCTGCACAGATTCAAGACACCCTGTGCCAGATGCAGCAAAGCAGCCCCAGAACATAACAGAGCCTCCTCCATGTTTCACAGTAGGGACAGTGTTCTTTTCTTGATATGCTTCATTTTTCCGTCTATGAACATAGAGCTGATGTGCCTTGCCAAAAACTTCCATCTTAGTCTCATCTGTCCATAGAACATTCTCCCAGAAGTTTGTAGCTTGTCAACATGTAGTTTGGCAAATTCCAGTCTGGCTTTTTTATGATTTTTTGATTTTTGATTTATGATTTTTTTTCAACAATGGTGTTCTCCTTGGTCGCCTCCCATGAAGTCCACTTTGGATCAAACAATGACGAATGGTGCGTCTGACACTGATGTTCCTTGAGCTTGAAGTTCACCTTTATTCTCTTTAGAAGTTATCCTGCGCTCTTTTGTTACCATTCTTATTATCCGTCTCTTTGATTTGTCATCAATTTTCCTAGTAACATCAAGCTGCTTGGAGATGGTCTTATAACCTTTACCTTTTACATGCTTGTCTATAATTTTCTTTCTAATCTCCTGAGACAACTCTTTCCTTTGCTTCCTCTGGTCCGTGTTGAGTGTGATACACACCATGTCACCAAACAGCACAGTGAGTATCTGTAGCCCTATATACAGGCCAACTGACTGATTACAAGATTGTAGACACCTGTGATGCTAATTAGTGGACACAACTTGATTTAACATGTCCCTTTTGTCACATTATTTTCAGGGGTACCATCATTTCTGTCCAGACCTATTTCATGAGCTTAATTTTTTTAAAAATTCTGTGGAAGCAGGATTGAAAAGCAATGTCTGACTTTCATTTGCATAGATTTTTAATTTATTATTACTTTTGTCAGATTCAAGCTATTTCTGTGACCATTATGGGTTTTTCTTTCATTAACCCCTTAATGACACATGACATATTAATACGTCATGTGTCATGACACCCGGTTCAGCGGGGGCTCCGGCGGTGAGCCCGCACTGAACCGGGCACATGTCAGCTGATTATTACAGCTGACATGTGCCTGCAACTGTAAACTAGTTAAATGCCGCTGTCAATCTCTGACAGCGGCATTTAACAGCGCCGCGCCGGAAGCGCGTCACTTACCCCGCCCATCGGTGACCCCGTCACGTGATCGCGGGTCACCGATGGGTCGGCATGACAACCCAGGGTCTGCAGCAGACCCTAGTGGTTGTCATGAAAAGATTGCTATAAGCGCCACCTAGTGGTCGGCGCTCATAGTACAGGAGCATTTCTGCTACATATAGGTGATCTGCTGATCATCTGTATGTAGCAGAGGCGATCGGACAGTTGCTGCTTCTAGTCTCCTATGGAGACTATTGAAGCATGCAAAAAGTAAAAAAAAAATGTTTTTAAAAATATTAAAAAAATAAAAAAAATATAAAAGTTTAAATCACCCCCCTTTTGCCCCATTCAAAATAAAATGGTAAAAAATAAATCCCACATACACATAGTTGGTATCGCCGCATTCAGAATCGCCCGATCTATCAATATAAAAAAAGAATTAATCCGATCGGTAAACGGCGAAACGAGAAAAAAATTCCAAATGCCAGAATTACTCTTTTTTTGTCGCTGCAACATTGCAATAAAATGCAGTAACGGGCGGTCAAAACATCATATCTACCCCAAAATGGTATCAATAAAAACGTCAGCCCGGTGTGCAAAAAATAAGCCCTCACCCGGCCCCAGATCCACAAAAATGGAGATGCTACGGGTCTCGGAAAATGGCGCCATTTTTTTTTTAGCAAACTTTGGATTTTTTTTTCACCACTTAAATAAAAAAGAAGCTATACATATTTGGTGTCTACGAACTCATAATGGCCTGGAGAATAAGAATGGCAGGTCAGTTTTAGCATTCAGTGAATGTGGTAAAAAAAAAAAAAAAAAACATCTGTGGTATTGCATTTTTTTTGCAATTTAACCGCACTTAGAATTTTTTTCCCCATTTTCCAGTACACAATATGGTAAAACTAGTAATGGCGTTTAAAAGTACAACTCGTTCCGCAAAAAATAAGCCCTCACATGGCCATATTGCCCAAAAAATAAAAACGCTATGGCTCTGGGAACAAGGGGAGCAAAAAACGAAAATGCAAAAACGGAAAATGCTCTGGTCATGAAGGGGTACCAACAATTTTGACCACGTGTGTAACTCCACCCACCCGAACCAATTTTTTACTAATTAATTGGCAAATTGCAAGTAGGCGGAGTTTCGGCCATGGGTGGGCAGGGTTTCAACTAAATCAACATCATCTTAAATATGTGTTCACCTATGGTTTACACATATTTAATATGGATCCATTTAGGATCCAAAAGAGACGGCTCTTTTTGGTGAGCGGAGCCTGGAGAGCCAGATCACCAAAAAGAGCCGGACTGCCCATCACTAGTCTTCAGTGCTGTGTGTTAAGGGGATCGACTGATTTCACATTTAAATAACTAAGCCAGTCCCCTTATTTTTCAAGTCTAATGCACAGAGAAAGAAGGGGGCTGGTTTAGCTATTGAAATGAAAAGTTGGCCTTTCTCCTTCACACACTTCTCTTATGATGTACCATCACAGGTAATGCTTTCCTGTGTTGGGCAAGGGGACACAAGTGAAGCTGCCACAGCAAGATTTGCCAGAGCAAGTGTGTGTGTGTATATGAATTAAACAAGAAAAAAATAAAATAAAATTATATATATATATATATATATATAATACAAACCCGTTAATAAAATAAGTTTGTAGGAGCCATGAAAAAGGTGGTCTGAAGAAAAAAGTAATTTTCATCCTAAATCCCAATCTATTTGATACCATAATCTAAACTATTTTCTAATATACTAGAATAAAAAAATCCATATCTTTCCCTGACTACACTATCTAACTGATTTTCTTTTTTTTTTACTACTTCCTTTTTGATGAAGCTTTGTTTGAGAATCCCAGTGCATGCTGGGTGACTGCAGTAATGAGCTGGCAGGAGAGCGCGTTGTCAGAATACCCAGCGTGCAGAGACCTGTGCCGCCCCTGCAAGTGATGTCACTGGTCTCTGTATGCCGGGTATTCTGACACCTCTCTGATGCCGGCTCATTACTGCTGATCTGAGCTGGCGACAGGGAGCGCTGTCATTGTGCACATCGCACAGTACACATTGCGCAGGGACTAGACCAGCCCCTGAAACGAGCATCACGCATCACTGATGAAGCTTCGTTTCAGTGAGGAGGCAGAGGCTACGGCAGGGAATACAGCCTCTGCCCCCTGATGACACTTCGTTAAGCGTCATCAAAAAAGGAAGTAGTAGAAGAAAAATAAGAAAAACAGTTATATAGTGTAGCTAGGAAAGGATAGGGAATTTTTAAGTCAAGTATATTAGAAGATAGTTTAGATGATGGCATTAAATAAATAGGGATTTAGGAGGAAAATTACTTTGGACCTCAGACCACCCCTTTAATATATAGATCTATCTTAGGATGTGACAGGTCACCTTTTCAGTGCTTAATACTTTTCAGAACCAGGCAGGCCCAGTCTACTTTCCAGACAATTCTGACATTTGCTAGCCAGTATTTCGATGCTGATCTGGGTTTTCTCAGACGCTATTAAACTTCAAGATGTGCTCTACAACAATTACATTAGTTCTGCTTCAGATTCTCACTGACAAACACTATAGAGGAAAACAAAAGCTGCCATATACTTTGGATACAGAGCTTAGATGCATTTGTGTATGATACAATACTGAATATGTATACTAGTGAAATCTAATGATTAGTACGAAAAGGAAGATTAAATCAGTTTTTTGTGTTTAAATTTAGTTTTAAAAAGTTTTGGCAACTTTTTTTCATATCGCAATCTTTAAAGAAAACCTTTGTGACTTTTTTTTTATATCTTACTGCCCTTTTTATTGCAAGCAGATTGGTGGGGATCTAGGACTTAAGACTAGTGTTGAGCCACCCCCGTAGTGTTCGAGTTCGGTTCGGTTCGTCGAACACCCGTGTGTTCGCCGAACTGTTCGACGAACTGTTCGTCGAACACCTTCGAACACCGTTAAAACCAATGGCAGGCAAACAAAAACACATAGAAACACATAGAAAACACCTTCAAAGGTGTCCAAAAGCTGACAAACTGCTCAGAAGACACAACTAACACATGGAAAAGTGACAAGTACATATAGTCATGCGAAAAGAAAAGAGGTGGAGGAGTAAAAGGAGGGGGAGACACAGATATAGGCATGTCATGCCCTTCTAAAATCCAAAAAGTGAGAAGCCGAGACGGCCAGTCCGCTCCTGCCCGTGCCACCTCCGTGTCGCCGGGTTTGTGCCAGAGCCGCGGTGAACCCTGACGGCCAGCCCCCCTCTCCCAATACTGGTGCCTGTCCGCTGGTGGGTCGAGAGAGCCCCCCTGTGGTGGAGGCAGCTCTAAGCTTTTTAATTTAAATTGTCCCTCTAATTTGAATGAATACACTTTAAATCCATTTACAAGGATCTATTGGAGGGCAAGTCTCATGCCAGCAGCCGCGTAATTCCAGCTCCAGTAGCGTCCACTAAAGCTGCTGCAGTTAAAAAGCTTTTATAAGGATCGAGCTCGGCTGTCCACCGCAAGGCATCCTAGTGCCAGTCCCAGCCCCTATGCCTTGGGGTGCCTCCTGATGCTCTTCACTAAGTATCCCGTGGTCCCGAAGCATTTCCTTTGAAAAAATTAAGTGTCCAAACTACAGGTGGTGTAGCTTGCTTAACAGCCGGGATAATCCGCTGACTAGCAGACACTGCTACTAGGCACAAAGTATTTCCTGGGCTAGATGCAGTTAAAAATTTGTAAGTAGATACTCTCGTTGGATGCTGAGAAAGCATTCCATAGAGTCTCCTGGCACGCCATATATGATTCTCTTAAAAAGCTTGGGGTAGGGGTCTAGGGGACCCTTTTATAGCCAAAATCACGGCCCTGTATCACAATACGTCACCTAGGCTGAAGATAAATGGAACTGTAGCACCGAGGGCTCGGTTGCTACAGACGTATTGCACCTCACCCAGAGGTGTGATATCTCACTCTCAGATAAGGATGGAGTGTGGATCAGGACCCGACACCTGCATGCATTACACCACATTGCCGTGGGGCAGGGCGACCAATATGCCCCTGAGATGGGCACGACAGTCCCTGTCCCTGGCTGGAGTGGGGGGAGGGAACACTGAGGAAGGGGAACCCTGCAGTGCAGGAGCAGGGAGGAAGCAGTTCCTGGGTGCATTGAGAAGGGAGTATAAAAGGTGGGCACCATCTTAGTTCAGTGCAGAGAAGTCTGAGCAGAAGTGGCAGGGAGCAGGGGCTCTGCATGAGCTCTGCTCCGGAGGCGGGCCTAGTAACAGAGGCCCAGGCCTGCAAGAGGGAGAAGGAAGGAAGAGGAGCGGAGAAGGCTCCAGGAACGAGGAATGAAGGGATCCCAGGGGTGCGGACGGGCGAGTCGCCACTGCACGCCCGAATCCACCTGCGTGGAGGGGTCAGGCCAAAGGGGGAGAACGGTCCCCGAACTAGTGGAGGCAGGAAACGACCCTCAGCTAGAAACCGGAGGCTCTGACATTTTATGTGGCGCAGCCCCTTGCTCCACCCGCTAGGAAGGCACCACATAGGGTCAGGGAAACTGGCGCCAAGTTTACCAAGAGGAGGCCCGAGGCAGCCGGACAGAAGTGTTGGTAAGAAAGGCCAGACAAAGGACACACAAAGGGGGTCCTGTGAAGCGCTCCAAAGTTATCTGGGAGTTGTCTGAGCCCCTCACCTGGTGAGCACAGTACGACGTGGGCAGCCGTTACCTGCAGACGTGGTCTGGATAATAAGAACTGTGAGTAAAGGCCCTGAACTGCATCACTGACTCCGTGTCGTTACTGCTGCTGCCCTGCACCATCACCCCCATCCTCCGCATACACTGCCCTGAGGCTATACTCCTCCCGTGGGGAGTTATGCTACGCTCTGCTGCACCCACAACACCAGCCTTAGCGGTCTGCCCTGTAGCGGCGGTTCACTCTGACCGCAATCCACGGGTGGCGTAGTCGGACATTTAAACATCAAAACCACATAAATAGTTCCGCCACTGGTTTGACCGCCCTGAGCCACGGAACCGGATTGCCGCCACGAAGACTACAACCACCAGCATCCACCAAAAAGGGTCCGGCTCCGGGTGTCCCAAGGCCCAGGGGGTGCGTCAGAACATTTTCATCACCTTTCACAATCACCAATGGGACAAGGCAGGGATGTCCTCTGTCCCCTCTCTTATACATCCTAGTGACGGAGCACCTGCTCTCATCAATTCGCCATAACCCCAATATTAGGTGGATTGAGGTGGGAGGCACCGAGTACAAGTGCTCTCTATTTGCTGATGATGTCCTAGTATATATCACTCAATCACATATATCCATCCCTGCTGTTATGGCTGAAATAGATCACTTTGTTACATGGTAAAATTTTAAAATCAATGCAGCGAAGTCTGAGGCCCTCGATGTCTCCCTCCCTAAATCCATATAGGATTCCATCCAGTCCAACTTTCCCTTTGCCTGGCCCTCACAGGGTATCAAATACTTAGGAATTCCTATTCATAGAGACCTCTCCCATCTATGTTATCTTAATTTTGGGCCCTTTATTGAACAATTCCATACAGACCACGGTTGGCAAGTTGGAACTGTGAGATTCACTACGTGCACCACTGGTATTTTGTGGAAAAGCACATGTAAGATTCTGCAACAGTCTCTGCTGATACTCCTGCATGCGTGCATCCCTTTCTATGGCAGGAATAATTTCTGCAAATTTACTTTTGTACCGGGGATCTAACAGTGTGGCAACCCAGTAGTCAGGATTATTTCTAATTCTCACAATTCGAGGGTCATGTTGCAGGTAGTGCAGCAAGAAGGCACTCATGTGTGTTGCGCATCCAGGAGCACCAAGTCCCTGTTGTGTTGGTGGCGAGGTAACAATCATGCTTCCTTCCTCTGTCCTCTCCCCCCAACCTCGCACAACAGAAATGTGATCAAGGTCTCCCTCATCTGATGAGTCTTCCATCAGTTCGTCCTCCACTTCTTCCTGGGCTCCTGCACCTTCCTCACTAGTTTGGCTGCTACCATGCGCCCTGGTAAAATCATCTCCCCCACCCTCACATGCCTGCCGCCCTGGTGCTGCCGACCGTCTGGACCTTGCAGATGTTAGCCCTTCCGCATACAACTCCTCCTCCTCTACTTCCTCCACCTCCTCTTGTGCCACCACCTGACTCCGAATTCTGTTTAACATGTGCTCCAGCATGTAAATCACCGGAATAGTCATGCTGATAATGGCATCGTCAGCACTAAACATCTTCGTCGCCATTTCAAAACTGTGCAGAAGGGTGCATAGGTCCCTGATCTGAGACCACTCCTCCAGCGTGATTTGCCCCACCTCTGAATCTCGTTGGCCCAGGCTATACGTCAGAACGTATTGCACCAGGGCTTGTCGGTGCTGCCACAGTCGCTGCAACATGTGCAGAGTTGAATTCCACCGGGTAGGCACATCGCATTTTAGCCGGTGAAGTGGCAGGCCCAACGACTTCTGTAGAGATGTAAGTCGCTGAGCTGCGGGATGCGAACGGCGGAAGTGAGCACACAGCGACCGTGCCCTCTGCAGAAGGCCATCTAGTCTGGGATAGTGGGCTAAAAATTGCTGGACAACCAGGTTCAACACGTGAGCCATACAAGGCACGTGTGTGACATTGCCCCGGCGAAGGGCCGCACCCAGGTTTGCAGCATTGTCGCACACGGCCTTCCCTGGTTTCAGGTCCAGTGGAGACAACCATTCATGAAATTGGTTCTCCAGAGCTGACCACAACTCCTCAGCTGTGTGACTCACATTTCCCAGACATTTCAATGTAAAAACCGCCTGATGACGTTGAGCCCTACTGCCAGCATAGTAAGGAGGTGTGCAGGATCCCTTCTGCGCAGTTAGAAAGCTTGTGGCATGACCAGACAGGCTTTGGGTGCAGGTGGAAGACCGAGAGGAGGTTGAGGAGGCAGAAGCAGTGGAGGAAAAATGACATAAAGAGGATTGACGCACAACTCGTGGGGACGGCAAGACTTGGACAGCAGCCCCTTGTCCTGCTGTCACCATAGTTACCCAGTGCCCAGTCAGCGACATGTAACGCCCCTGTCCATGCCTACTCGTCCAAGTGTCTGTGGTGAAATGCACCCTGTCACACACAGAGTTTCTCAAAGAAGCGGTGATGTTGTGTGCGACATGCTGGTGGAGCGCAGGCACACCTTTCTTTGAGAAGTAGTGCCGACTGGGCATCTGGTACTGGGGCACTGCGACGGACATAAGGTCTCGAAAATCCTCTGTGTCCACCAGGCGGAAAGGCAGCATTTCTGTAGCCAAGAGCTTGCAGATGGTGAAATTCAACCTCTTAGCTTTCTCATGGCTAGGAGGAAATGGTCTTTTACTTGTCCACATCTGAGGGACCGAGGGCTGGCTATTGTGCTTAGACGGGGTTGATAAGGGTGTCCCCGGCAAACTGCCGGTCTGTGAGGAAGATGCAGGCGGACATGTTAGGTTGCCTTGATCCAAAGGTGGTGCTATCGATGTCGGACAGCGCTCAAGACCAGCTGGTGTTACCACCTCCAAAGAAAATGATGACCTGCCAATCACGCTGGCTGTTGCGGGTAAAGAGGTGGCAGGTCTGCGCCCCAAAACAGGTGTGACTGCTGTCCCCCCAGTCACAGAGGATGAAGAGGCCGCGGATGCACAAGATATGGCAGACGGTGGTTGGCCCGGCCGGCTAGACCGCATTGTAGCACACTGAGCTTCCCACTGCAACTTATGCTTCATGTCCATGTGCCGGTTCATGCATGAAGTACTCAAACTATGTATTTTTTGGCCTCTACTTAGCTTTTGCTGACAAATGTTACAGATAACACGAGTTGGGTCATCTTTATCGATCTGAAAAAATGCCCAGGCTATGCAAGGCTTAGCACCCATGCGACCTGAAGAGCCACCACGACTTGTGGTGAGAGGCAGAGTTGTGTTTGAGGATGCAGTTGTTGACGTGCTTCCAGTACTACGTCTCTGTCCAGGAAGGCGCAACCTGACCTCGTCGTCACTAGCATCTTCCTCCACCTCCTCTGCTGACCTCATCTCTTGGCTGACTGTGGGTTGACAGTAAGTGGGATCTCCGACCTCATCATCATCACCCTGTGCGTTATCACACCCGTCGTCCTCAGAGCCAACCTGTTCCTGCCCTGACAAAAAACTAAAGTTGTCGCTCCAATCAGGTATTTGAGTCTTATCATCGTCTTCCTCATTGTCTCCACCAACAGGAGTTACAGTTTGGGAATGAGGGTCTACATTATGGTCAGAACCTTCTGCGTCTGGTCCTGGATCCGACTCATAAAGATTCTGGGCATCAGTGCAGATCATTTCCTCGTCTGGATTCACAGAAGCGCTGGAGTCGACCTCTGATTCCCAGGCTATAGTATGAGTAAACAGCTCTGCAGACTCAACCATCTGTTCTACCTCATACTCAGACGGGCAGCTGGAGATTTGGGAGCTGTGAGGAAGCAAGTGCGATTTGGGTGACACCTTTGAGGACTGGAGTATTTGTGATGTTGAAGTTGATGTGGAGGAGAGCCCACTTAAAGGAGCACTTGATATCCGTTGAAGCACCTGCTGTTTTTGTGCCTCATCTGGAATTTGTAGCGATTGGCGTGGCCGTAAGAAAGGGATCTTATCACATTGTCCGCTAAAAGAAGTAGACATTTTAGTTTGGCTGGAAGATGGTCTTTCTTCTGCACCTACCCCACGGACACAACCTTTTTTCCCCTTCCCAACATGCCTATTCCCCTTTCCACCAGCAGCAGGCCTTTTTCCACTCATTTTGGTGGTTAACTAATTCACAACTCTGGAGTTGTTTGCACAAAAAAACAATGGATGGTAACCGAGCAGAGCTGAGTGGCCAAACTGTGGTATTAGGCCAAAACTATTGGCTGGGTTAGATGCAGAAAAAAATTATTTTTAATTTGCAACCTGATGGAGGTCAGTATAGATGGACTAATAGACCAAGTCCCACACACCGCTAGAAGCCCAAATATTTTTTCAGAGCTAGATGCAGAAAATTTTTTTATTCAATTTGCAACCTGATGGAGGTCAGTATAGATGGACTAATAGACCAAGTCCCACACACTGCTAGAAGCCCAAATATTTTTTCAGAGCTAGATGCAGAAAAAAATTATTTTTAATTTGCAACCTGATGGAGGTCAGTATAGATGGACTAATAGACCAAGTCCCACACACTGCTAGAAGCCCAAATATTTTTTCAGAGCTAGATGCAGAAAAAAATTATTTTTAATTTGCAACCTGATGGAGGTCAGTATAGATGGACTAATAGAACAAGTCCCACACGCTGCTAGAAGCCCAAATATTTTTTCAGAGATAAATGAAGAAAAAAATTATTTTTAATTTGCAACCTGATGGAGGTCAGTATAGATGGACTAATAGACCAAGTCCCACACACTGCTAGAAGCCCAAATATTTTTTCAGAGCTAGATGCAGAAAAAAATTATTTTTAATTTGCAACCTGATGGAGGTCAGTATAGATGGACTAATAGACCAAGTCCCACACACCGCTAGAAGCCCAAATATTTTTTCAGAGCTAGATGCAGAAAAAAATTATATTCAATTTGCAACCTGCTGGAGGTCAGTATAGAAGGACTAATAGAACAAGTCCCACACACTGCTAGAAGCCCAAATATTTTTTCAGAGCTAAATGAAGAAAAAAATTATTTTTAATTTGCAACCTTATGGAGGTCAGTATAGATGGACTAATAGACCAAGTCCCACACACTGCTAGAAGCCCAAATATTTTTTCAGAGCTAGATGCAGAAAAAAATTATATTCAGTTTGCAACCTGATGGAGGTCAGTATAGATGGACTAATAGAATGATGCTATGCCCAAAAGATTTTACTTCACTAGGTGCAGTAAAAAAATTGGTATTCTATACACAGGTGGTATATCTTGCAACACAGATAGGCTACTCCACTGACTAACACACTCTGCAATAGGCCAAAAAGGATTAGCTTTGCTAGATTCAGCCAAATGCTGTGAAAAAAACTTGCACAGCACTGGCACAGACCTGCCTGGCAAAAACTGATAGGAACTGATGTAACCTAGTCCTGAAAAGGACTCCAATTACAATTAGTCTTTACTCCCACAATCTATCTATTTAAGAGCACAGACCTGCCTGATAAAAGTCGTAGGAAATGCTGTAACCTAGTCCTTAAAAGGACTGCAATCACAACTATTCCCTACTCCCAAGCTATCTGTATATTTGTGCGAAAATTGGCTTGAAATTAACAAGGTATAGCGCACACAGCAACAGCGGTGCCGTCTAACACGCAGCTGCAGCAGTGAGAAAATGGTGGCGACGGGGAAAATGGCTTGGTCTTATAGGGCAAGGACATGTGACATACACTGCCAATCACACATGCCCTTGCTTGTGTGAAAAAAAGCACTTCGCTCCGTGTGTGCGCTGCTGATAGGCTGACAGATTGCACCTCCCCACTGCAAATGCGGGAAAGAGAAAAAAAAATGGAGATCTTCATTGTTCCTGCAGAGATCCATCCCCTGCCCCTCCCCCCGCCCCGCTGTACACTCAAACTGCGTATTAACATTAATTTTCATCATTACTGAGAAAAAATCCAGTTATGATTTTGGTGCACGAACAGTTATCGAACATAACCTCGAACAGCCGAATTTTTCTCAAATTGTTCGTGTTCGCCGACCGGCTCGAACACCGCCCAAAGCAGCTCGAATTTGAGATTGACGAACAGTTCGAGTAGAACAACGCTCATCTCTACTTAAGACCCCACTGATATCTCAAAAACTTAGCATATTCTTTCTGTTGAATGCGAACTCCACTTTGTGTGCGTGCTCAGACGAGAGCTGTGCGCTCCTGTGTGCTGAGCTGTGTACTTCTCTTGTCGGTTTTAATCGATCAGTGGGGGTCACAGGACAGGACCCCACCAATTTGCTTGAAATTAAAAAAGGGCAGTAAAATTTAAAATAAATATTTTATAGGCTTACTTACTCCTTATCTCTTTATTTAAAAAAAAAACAAAATTAGTAATCTTGTATTTTTACATTGGCCACTGGGACTTTTTTAGACTCATACTTCCTGTTTTTTTCAGGAAGAGTTTTCAGCAGGCTCCTTATCATCAGAGGCAGGCTCACAATAACAGATAACACCTGTATACACAGCTGATAACACAGGATCCACCCATCACCATAGGTGATTTCATACCTGACTCTGCTTTCCTCCCTTCACAATGTCTGTTGCACACACTCATTAGATTCTTCAATACAAAATATAGGGTCTGAGTCTGTTCATTGTTGATTTAATAAAACAACAGAAAAAACCCCAGAGGCCAGTGTGAAAATGACAAGACTTCCATTTTTTTATTTTAATACAGATTGTGATATGGAAATAAAAATATTGCCATTTAAAAAAACCCCACAAAAAAACGCAATATATTTTTCTGATGATAGTTTCCCTTTAATATCTATATAAGCTTGATTTTGCAACTTTGTCTCCTTAGGCTAATCCTAGGATTCCTTTATACTGGATTCACACATGTAGTTCAGATGCAGTTTTTGGTGGATACAAAATAATTTTTTTTCTCTATACTTTATCTTCCTTTTCTAAGTATTCCATGCTTTGGTTAAAAAGAAACTGTACTAAAAACATCATCTGAACTATGTGAATCTAACATAATACCCACTCCCTTTCCTATTAGAGCATAATAAAAATGTACAGATGTAAATGTCCCGCAGCGGTCATGTGACAGGAACAATGAGTCAGCAGAGAAACATCCAGTGATGTACGGTTGTAGTCATCTGACCTCTGCAGACAATCACAGGCCTAATTGTTCTGTGACAGAAGGTTGGTGATATGCGCTGAATCCATGGAGGAGAGCGCAAGTGATCATGACACATTTTGTTGTCTATTAATCCATCCGTGCCACTTATAACTTTTCTATTTAAGCTGGACAACTCCTTTAATGTTATTCCCATATACGTTTACTTCACTGCAACCTAAACAGGTAGGAAACAACTCCACAGGCATCTGATGCAGGGCAGGCATGATGGAGGGCAGGCTTGATGGAGGGCAGGCTTGATGGAGGGCAGGCTTGATGGAGGGCAGGCATGATGGAGAGGACAAGCTGCAGGATCTGGAAAACATAGTGGAGGACCATCAGCCTATGTAAAATGAGAAAACACCTTCAAGCACATGTTGTAGTAGTGTGAATAGAACCAGACTTTAAGTAAATGTGAATCCTCCAACACTAATCTGTTTAATTAAATGAGTCCAAAATTCCTAGTTGAATTTCATATTGCATGGTGGGCCACCAAAAAGAGACCCCTCTCTCCCTGTGCTGTTTGTACAGGACATATAAAACTTTCCTAACACGTTTTTAATGCTATGAACAGTATGACAGCCAGTGTTGTCCATATATTTTTTTTACCATAAATGGCAGAATATTAGAGGCAGATACTGATCACTTGATATCAATGTAGTAACTACCCGCACTTCAGTGGACTCTGTCCTTCCTTTATAGCATGGTATACAGTGCATCACCAAATATATTTTCAGAAAACATTTATGGCTGCGTCACTCTATACAGAAACCCTCGCAGCTCACAACAGATCCTTATGGTTGGGGAATATTACGGAACATTCAGTATGACCCTGAAACTACATTTTCCTTCAAGCAACAATACACAGCAAGTCAGCTCTTACTCTCCTTCATGATTAAGGGTGGATACACCAGAAACGCGTTGATCGCAGGTCGGTCATCTGACCACTGAACAATGGACTTTGCACCTGTTTTTTAGCTATGACATGCCATGGTACCCTCACTGTTGGATTTAAATTCTTTCACTAAATAAAGAACGGTTTTATTCCGTGGAGCTGGATCCTTTTCCTATGCTTATCCCTGCAGTGTTGTTCTTCTTCCCTCTCCTGTAGAGGTTGAGCAGAAAGAGTTGAGCCAGCCCCTGAATGGGAGGTCACTGATGATGTTCTTTACACCAGAGGACTGGCATCTAGAAACAATGGAGTTTACGCAATGTCATCCCTTTCTGTAAAAAACATCCACCCCTGTACAACGTGACTGGCTTTCTAAGACATAGAAATTGGCACCATTTTTAGAGCAAAAGCAACATAAAGTGTCTGCTTATGGAGAAATAGAAGAACAGAATAATCCTTTAAATGTAATAATTTTGTAAAGAATTTTAAGTTTGTTATCTGAGCTTCAATCTCTTGAAAAATTATTTGATATAAAATATATACCAGTACTATGAGTAAACCAATGACTGGCCCCATATTTATAAAGTGTAGACTTTATTCCAGAGTCTGGCACATTTGTTTTACAGAGGTAAAAAAATAATAGGAAGTTTATGTGTTCTAATAAAGTATTTGTTATTTTATGGAGGTGGGTCTGAGTGTCATTCCATTGATTTTCTCATATGATCAAAACCATTTTCTACAATCCTCTGACCTTAGACTGCTTTCATTCTGGAAAATCCTCATAGTTTGTGATGTGTGATGCGCTCTGTGATGCGTGATGTAGACGAACAGGGCACCTCCTGTGCTAATTATTTCCCATTAATTAGGAGTGACACTGGAATCCCTTGGCCAACAACCAGCATTTAATAATCCAGTAAAACCCTGAGCGCAACAATATCTCATAATAACCCTTTCAATGCCACCAGAGAATTAAAAACACCTGCCATTTCTCACTAATTATCTTTTGCTGTCACCCATTTGGATTAAATGGCCCTTGCGAAGACAAAATGTTTATTTTATTTAACTAAAGGAAAAGTCCTCACCAATTAATGACATGTCGGTCGCCCCTTATGTTATAGAATGCGGAAAAAATAATTGTAACGTTCAAGCATTCAACCAACATAATTGATGATTATACGCTATTAATTTATAGTAGTGCTATCATTCATAGGCCAAAAAACAAGTGATTGCTGTTGGGTAAATTTGGTATGTTATGGTGACCTTTCAAGTAATTGAACAACCATGTAACTCATGGCCAGACCAAGGTGCCCCTTTTTCAGTAGCTTCACTCTCTGGCTCATAGGGACTTTCTCTAAAAGCTAATATGGCATGTGGAAAGGGGTCACATATTTTTGGTCATGCTAGACTTACTTGGGCACCTTAACAGGATCCGGGCACTTCCTTTTGGACTGCCATCATTTCATTATAATCTTTACCTTCTTTGCACATGCTACATATATGAAGGGGCTCTAGTAGGTTATTTGTGAATTCAAATTTACCATAGTGGAAAGTGATCAGCGCTGAAGTCAACACAAAGATGGGAGGTTTTGTGTTGGTCCTTTGGGGCTCATAATTGTGTGAGACTTTTCAATGACTGTAGGTTTTTCTGGTACTTGTGTTTGGATATGGTAAATGATATTCAGAGTAGTTAAGGCATAACTACATTTTCTTTAATTTAATAATTGATCAGCCTTTGCAAAGTTATGTGTTTGTCATTACCTTATTTTACCTACTCTCGCAAACTTCAAACTGCAATTTTAGCTACACAGTCCAAGCCTCCTAAGAATTTGCTTTCAACTACTGCTCAGCAAGAGTCTGTACCCAATATACAATCAGAGTACAGGACTTTCCCTGTCTGAGCCACTCTTCTTCCTTCTCTTATTCAGACAGGGAAAGCTTGTTTATAAATAGATTATTAATCTTGGCTAAGCAGCAGATGAAAGCAGACTCTTAGGGAGCTTGTACTAAGAAGTTAAAACAGCACTTCCGTTTTGAGTTTGGGAGAGAATGATGCAAGATTAGGCAACGAAGTATATTACAAAAATTCATGACTTTGCAAAGACTGATCAATAATTATACAAAAAAGTATAGTTATACTTTAAAAGCAACCTTTTATAGCAAATCTTCTTACACATCAAAGGTTTTCTTCATTAAAGTGATGGCATATTGTTCAATTGTTTCTCCATTGGTGGGTGTTCAATTCTTGTGTCCCAAAGTTAAGTTAAAGAAGCGCATCCATGATTTTTTCCCCCCTAACCTGTGTATATGTGCATGTAGTGTAGTCCGGTATCCATCACTACTCTGGTCCTTTTCTGAGTGACATCACCACTCTTCAGACTCTCTGTGTCACTCTGTGCTCTATGTGTGAGCCTGATGTCTCTTTTACAATGTAATGCAGCCTCTCTCTCTAACGCTCCATAGACTTACACTGTAAAAGCCACTTCCAGGTCACACAGAGCAGTGATGTCACTGAGAAGAGGAGCAGAACGGTGCTGGATCCCGGAGAATACTGCGATAGGTAAGTACATTAGTACACACTACACTATATACACATATGCACAAATTTAGTGGAAAAAAAACTTCATGGGAGGACTTCTATAATGGAAGTGCTCTGGTCCCGTCTTACATTTTACCCTCCTATTGGGCTCCTGGCCACTGTCAATCCAGGGGCTATATAACAGACCCATTCACTTGAGTGGATCATTTTTGTAATTCCTTGTAAAGTAACTAGCGTACCACTGAGTAAGTGAAATGATACAAATAGGATTGACTGGGGTCCAAAAGATTTGAGCCCCTTTAACAATAATTGTATTAATATTCTATAATATTATGACATAGAATACAAGTGTATAAAATAAAAACACTAAGAAATTGTAATCATAGTAGTCTAAAATTAATTGCTGCCACTTTAGCATATTAAAACTGAAGGATCAGATTACGGGGACGGCACCTACTGCCACCCTCCTGCCTAGGCTGGGCTTTATTTATTGACCATTTTCTAGCATGCCCCTGACAGTCTGTGTTGAAATGGGTAGTGTATACTTTGCTCATCTCCAGATACTCAGGTACTTCCCTAATAAGTGTTTGAGGATCCTATACAGTCAAAAAGTCACTGACTATCTCTGTACCTCTCATAGAATTCAGTGGAAAAGGCCAATTGCATAGGCAGCCACCTCTCCTGTATGTAGGTGCTATAGGCCAAGTGGTCTGAATACTTGTGCTTCCTGCAACTGTAATCCTGCGCTGTAAAGGTGAACATTATACTTTACACACAGTTTGTCGTTTCACTCAAAATACAGAAAATAAGTAATTATTTAACAAAACTAGTAGTTGAATTCAACAGAAACAAATACAGACCATGCAAATCGCAGCCATTGCAATATGGTTTCCTTACCATTAGCTATAAGAACGTTTCACAGAACTGTTTTTTTTCAAAAGTCAACGAAGGTCGCTGATAGCAACTAAACTGCAACAGAATCATACATTAGCATGATATCTACCACTTAGGATTTTACTAAAGACAGATTTACTATTCAACTGCAAAAATCTGTCTTCAATACACTCCCCCTAGTGGTGGCTGCAGGCAGGTAGAATGTTGTCATTTGTCAGCATGGCTGTGTAGGAAGCAGAGGCTTTGTATCTTTGCAAATAATTGACCTCTGAGCCTTATAAAGAATTATGTGATTAATCAGCTGAGAATTTGGACCTAAATGAAAAATAATGTAAATAGTTGGAGATACACCGAATCTGTACAACTTTTTCAACTTTACTCTGCTGAATATTGAATTAATAACATTTGAGGGAACCTATGAGTTCTTATCATAACAGGACATTTCACATTTCTTGTGCAGTCAAGTAATTGAAACAGTTGATACTACTTTTTCATGTATATATGTATGTATCAAATAATGAGACAATCTTAAAAACTGATCCTCCTTACCTGCTGTACATTATAATGTTATTCTGAGACACATAAGGCCCGATTCATCAAGTCTTGATGAGGGGATGTGTCGGAGTCAGATACTCCTGATTCATGAAGAATGCCTCTTCATGAATCAGGAACGCTGGACGAGCGGCGTACACCTCTGTGCCCCTCACCACAATTCCTACTCCAGCAGGATTTATGGCATAGCAAACACCGCTGCTCATCATGAATTTGACAAGCAGCGATTGCCACGCACCGTCCCACTCAACTCCACCCATTTCTGTGGAGCTAGGAGAAACTGGCATGAGGACACCAAAGTTGCAAAATTTAGGTGAAAGCTTTGATGAATTGGGCCATATTTTAGGCCCTTGCTACATTTATCTACGTTTTACAATGGTTTGCAGAGAAGAATAACTTAGAAGCAATGTTACTACTATACCTAGTCATACAAAAGGTGAAAATGTTTTTAAGTCACTTGCAAACTAGAATTTCAAGTAAACCAAGCTGAGAACAAAAACGTGTACAAAATTACAGAGCTGTATAGGTGTATATAATATATACTAGATGGTGGCCCAATTGTAACGTATCGGGTATTCTAGAATATGTATGCGGCCGATCCGGGCGCAATCAGCAGAGTGTCGTGCTTAAATTTGGCACCAATATCGCTGATTGGTCGCGGCTGGCGACCAATCAGCGAACCGTGTTAGTGAGGACCGGAGAGCGTGTTTAAATTTGGCGCCAAAATCGCTGATTGGTCGCGGCCGGCGGTCGCGACCAATCAGCAGAGAGGTGTTTAAATTTGGCGCCAATATCGCTGATTGGTCGCGGCCGCCCCGGTCCTCAGCGAGTCGTATTAGTGAGGACCGGGGAGCGGCGCTGCCTGTGCGGGTACATAAGCTGCGAGCAGCCGGGAGATAACCGGCTGCTCGCAGCAGAAGTATCCCGACCGGCGGCGCCGCTCCCCGGTCCTCCCTTCACACTTGCCATTGGGAGATCAGCGGTCCTAGCTGCTAATCTCCCGACGGTAGCCGCATGGAGGTCAGCGGCGCCGCCTGTCGGGGTACTTCTGCTGCGAGCAGCCGGGAGATGACCGGCTAGTGACGGTCATCTCCCGGCGGCATCGCCGCTGACCTCCGTGCAGCAGATGAGCCGCTAACGGCCGCCATCTTTTTCTGAAATCCCGCGTCGCTGATTGGCCGCGGCCGGACCAATCAGCAACGCGGGATTTCCTGGACAGAAGGACAGACAGACAGATGGGATAAGACGATTATATATATATTAGATGGTGACCAAGTAACAGGTGCAACCTCAGAATTACAATTTATACCTAGAAGTGATTAGAGTTCATAGGCAGCAATATTTAATAATATGGATCGATAATTATCATAACATGATTTAAAATGATCATTAAAACCACAGAACGACATCAAGAAGGACCAATGGGAGAACACGAGGATGGTGTTTACATAGGAATCAGTAACATGATTGAATATCGGAAGTAGATAGAAATGCATAAAAAGGTAAATACATAAGAAAATTATGCCTGAGTGTTGGCAAATAACACAGAAATTAATTGTATTAACAATGCCAATGAATAAGTAAAGTGCTTGTCTAGAAGTAAAGCTGCAATTGTTACTAACAAGTAAATTGCATCATGTTGAGATGAGAGGCAACAACATGGAACAAAGTCATCAGAATTTCCTAATCATGAACGCACCTATGTACCTGTGATGACATCACCCGGAACACATGTTTCAGTGCCGCCTTCTTCATAGGTGCTGTTTTTTTGCATTCATTAATTAATTGAATTAATTTATGCTTTATTTGCCATCTTTTTACCTACACCCAAGCACAGTTTTTTTTATGTATTTACCTTGTTATTTACTAGAGTCCTCCATTGGTCATTGCTGATGCAATCGGGCTGCACGGTGGCTCAGTGGTTAACACTGTTGCTTTGCAGCATTGGAGTCCTGAGTTCAAATCCCACCAAGGACAACATTGGCAAGGAGTTTGTAAGTTCTCAGTGTTTGCGTGGGTTTCCTCCAGTTTCTTCCCACACTCCAAAGACATACTGATTTAGATTGCAATCCCCAATGGGGACAGAGATGATGTCTATAAAGCACTGCAGAATATGATGGCACCGTATAAGCAAAGCATAATTATAGAAATGCAGTCTTATCCTCCAATATAGCTTTGCTTTTAATCACAATTTTCATTTCAAGATGAGTAAAGATGTATATTTATAAATACTGTTGCCTATTAACTCCATTCATGTAAAGGAATAAATTCACAATTTTAGACTAACACCACAGAGAATATTTTGTTGCCCTTTTAAAAGGCTAGATCCAATGTCATTGATCCCTTTAGTCCTGTAGATGACATGACATGGTGTTCCGTTTCAGATTTTTTCTACTGAGAATTCTTGTGTAGCATTAACATTTCTGTAATTCAGATGCATGAATCAGTAACATTGAAAGTGTTTTCCCCACATAAGTATGTACTGTATATCCAGTCTATCAGTTGGATACTCCACCGGTTGCTGATACATCGGGGTTTAACCAATGGGCATAGCAGAATAAAGGGCCTGTAGCACTTTGTGAAACGCTGCAAATTGCAACTCCTTCAGATCTGTAGGGTGCCCTTCTTGAGCAGGTCTCCCAATGCAGCCCAGTTGTGCAGTGATGTTACTGTGGCTGCACAGAAAAAGGGCCCCTGAGATTGGCCCCTAGCTCTAGGAGATGCTCATACAGTATATTGGCCTTTTGTTATTTTTTAGCAAAATCTTCACCAGTAGAAAAATGATTCAGGTGTCTCCTGCATTTTCCTTCACCAGCTCCTGCTGTGCATTCTTCGTGATCAGACCTGTTTTTGGATCAGCTTTTGTATGTTATTAATAGGAAAGGCAAAGCTGTATGTGGAGGCAGATCTACGTACCAGTGTATAAGAACATGGGCCTAATAGAGGATCCAATGATAGGAAAGTCTGATCTTGAGGATTCCCAGCCTCAGTGATTTGTAACTTCAGGGGTTAGATAGCCAAATAATATTGTGTCGCGCCCCCTGGGCCGTGGGGTACTCGTCAGCCAGGCCCTCAGATGCTTTGGGGATATCACGGTGGCTGGCCCGGTCCGTGGCCCAGGGTGGACAACTGAAAAGAGGGGAATGTATATTGGGATAATAGGTTTGTAAATGTTCGTGACGCCACCTGCGGTTTCTGGTGAGGACCACCAGCGCTGCAGCAGTCCTCTGAGGCCGGTGTTCCGGCAGCTAAGATGGTGTAGCTCCCCACAGGTGGAGCTGGGCCTCAGGGCAGCGTAGGTATAGGGAATGCAGGGATGCAGGACAGAGGTGACCCAGCCGGGTCAGAGTAAGAATAGGGACAGACACGATAGTCACTTCAGTACCTTTTACTGGTGGTATTCAAGGCCCAATCCGGAGCACTGTAGGGTGAGGGGTGCACATGAGGACTCTCCCCAGTGAGCGGGTATAGGGCCTCCTGTTTCCTTTGTGTAGTAAGTTTCTGACCTGCTTGGAGCTAGGCCTAACTTAATCTCTGTTTTGCACCTGCTGACCTTGTGGTAGGGCCTTCTCTTCGAGTACACACTCCCAGCTTGCAGGGCTTCCGTGTCTCCTTGCTCTGGTACGTATCAGCTTCTGGTGAACCTGGGACCTGTAGTTCACAAGGGATTCTGGTTGTTTCTTACTGGGTCATAGAGATCCCTGTAAGCTCGGACCCGGTGTCCGGTATATGCTTTCGGGGTGAGCTGGTTAAGCTCCTCTGCCCCCTATGTTACTCACTTTCCACTCGCCTTCGGCCGCTCGGGGCCCTCACTAGGCTTCAGGGCTGCTGGAGGCCTAGCTTGCCTCACACAGCAGCCTGCGTGCAGCTACATCCTGTCTCTCTGCAGACTGAACACTGACTGAGCTGCCTGGCTCCACCTTCCCTTTATATATCCCTATCAGGGCTCCCTCTGGTGGTATGAGGTGGAAGGTGGAGGTGTTTGCATGTAGCGAGGGCCTCTTGTGGAGGAATCCATTCATGCACTCCTTTAGGATCTGTGGCACGAATGCGCAGCAGGGGAGCCACAATTGCATACATTTACTATGAGTGAATTCTGGAAGATTGCAGGTAAAAAAGGCAGTGCTGCAACTAATCTATTTATTTATCTAGTTTACAAAATAAAGTAATACATGTTTTCTTGGCTGTATCAAATTCATTTTTCTATTTGCTGATTTTTTTAAAGTCTACTTTATATATGTCCACTTGTTTTGTTTTTCTTTAATTTACCACTGTGGACAGGGTTTAGGGTTTCCAGATGTTTTCATGTGATTCATCATTTGCGACTTTTTAAAAACTCACAAAATGTGTTGCAAATGTACTCCAAAAATATAAAAACTTCTGCTCAATTAATTTTAATGTTTTGCGAAATGTGCAACTTTTTTGTGTTAAAAAGTTACAAAAACAAAGACAGGAAAAACAATTTTTGACACTTCAAAATTCATGAACCACGTGCACCATGTTGATGATTTTGCCACAAAACAAAAAAGAAAATCTGCAAATGATGAATGGGGTACAAAGCATGTGAGTCAAATAGTATGTATAGTCTCTGTAAACACAATGTGAAGCCGTGAGATACAATATATAAAGTATAAATGCAGGTTTTTTAAGGATTCACTGAATATGATTGCAACAATGACAACTCCTATATATAGCCATGTGTGTACTTATTATGGATATAATAATTATTCCAGAAGTCATAATTTATATGGATCAGGCTGTGCTTTTGGTGAATGTTAGTTCTTGCATTGCTCTTTTTAAAGAATCAATATCCTACAATACAGACAGAGCATTTTCTAGACTTTGAATAAGTGGGAATGTGGCAATGACTCCTTCCAAGGAAAGTGTCTGACTTGCAGCTGTTGGACAGCCTTACACAACAGG
Source organism: Phyllobates terribilis (assembly GCF_046119375.1). Lineage (NCBI taxonomy): Eukaryota > Metazoa > Chordata > Amphibia > Anura > Dendrobatidae > Phyllobates > Phyllobates terribilis. Next base: position 22,416,541 of record NW_027362768.1, read on the forward strand.
GTTGCAGTGCCCTCTAATGGATTTTCTGCACATTTCATTATATTTTTTAAATAACTGTGATTTCATACATACATTATCATACATACATATATACATTCTCTAATTCAACAATTTTAGTAATTGTGAGCAACGGAAATAAGGTGATTTCCATCTTGCAGCCTATTCAATATCTACAGTTGTAATTGCAAATTCAGACAGAAAAAAATCTGTGCATATGCTACATGTGGTAACAGACCCTTAGGGTGTTTTCATAGTGTGTTCAGGCACCCCTTCAGTGGCCCCATCGGGGCTTACGTCCGAAACCCCTGCAAAACAGGATTCGGGCTCATGCAGCGACTGGGCCATAGACTATAATGGTGCCGGCAAACATGCGCAGTCTACTACGTCTGGCTATCCGCCTCCAGTAGGCGTACATGCCTGAAAATGATGCATGTCAGAGCGCACGTTCGCTCTGCCGGCACCATTACAGTCTACTGCCCAGTCGCTGCATGAGCCCGAATCCTGTTTTGCGGGGGTGTTGGACGTAAGCCCCAACAGGGCCACTGAACGAGTGCCTAAACACACTATGAAAGCACCCTAGGGCTCCGTTCCCGCGATGAGCTTTTGGTGTGTTTTTTGACGTTGCAAAATTTCTGCACCATTTCTGCACCTGTTATTTAAATTATGACACTTGCGTTTTTTCATGCTATTTTTGTATGCATTATTTTTAACATGGGTTTTTATCATGTTTTTTACGCTGCATTTTTTGTCTCTTTTTTGGTATGTCATGCTTTAAATAAAGCTGCTTTGTTTGTGATACTTCCTGCTTTTTTGCTCTGACAAAACTTTTTTGCTATACTAAAAACACGTGTTTTTTTTCTACGGATTTTCCACATCTAATGTAAGCCTATGGGGAAAATCTGCACAGAAAACTCTGTACCGGGAAGAGAAAGTGACATGCTGCAGATATGAAACACGCACCGCAGATGAGTTTATGCAGAATTAAAAAGAAGCACAGTGGGCATGACATTTCTATAAATCCCATCCACTTTTCTAGAACTGTAAGATGCTGTGTATTTGATGCACAAAAACACACATCATCAAAAATGCACCAAAAGCTCATCGTGGGAACGTAGCCAAAGACCAATAACCCATAGAATGAATGATCTGCTTGATTGGGACCAAATGTATGTGGACACCTATAAAAAGCAAAAACTCAGAAAGTTTAACATAATTTCTGCCCCTATAGTTACTGTGTTCAGGGCCTGATCAAACCTGATGGAGACTTTTGTCTTTTCAGATTATTGTGTTCTTTGCCTGTTGATGTGCTTATTTATAGGGGCTCTGCGGACCTGTGATAAAAGTCTGCAGTCACTCTATGTGACTGCAGACTTTTGAATCTTTACAGCGTGCTCACTGCATGCTGTCAGGATTCTCTGGTGTTGCTGGTGAGAGTGAAAAGTCAAATTACCTCAAGTATGCGGTTTGCATACATGCGGTCACCTGCCAACTAGAAGTGCTTGGCCTTGCTCAATTCATTTGTATTGAGTGAGGCGGAGCACCTCTACTCAGAATATAGGTAGAAGTATGCAAATCGCATACTTGCAGTCACATTATCATCCAGTTTCACTTTCGACACAGGAGAATCCTGACAGTGTGCGGTGTTCACACTGTAAGAATTCAGAAGTCTTTACTCACATACTGTGACTGCAGACTTTTATCACAAGACCCCTCTTTGGGTTCTATATCTATCTATCTATCTATCTATCTATCTATCTATCTATCTATCTATCTATCTATCTATCTATCTATCTATCTATCTATCTATCTATCTATCCTTATAGAGATGCCCTGCACATAATATGATACTTTTCTTTCCTACAGGTTGCAATGAGAATGATACAGATTTGGACAGAGACCAGTCATATCCTCCCTCCCAAAAGACAAAACGTATGCGTACCTCATTTAAACATCACCAGCTCCGTACCATGAAGTCATACTTTGCTATAAACCACAATCCAGATGCAAAGGATTTGAAGCAACTGGCTCAGAAAACAGGCTTAACCAAAAGGGTCCTACAGGTGAGCAGCGATCTTTCCTTTTGTAGAAATGTGCTGTGGTTCCCCCCGGTTTGTCAGAATGGCCCCTGTATGCTATAACTTTCTGTATTTTATTCTAACCTTTCCCTGCTAAATAAGTAAAATCTAATGTTGATTTACTAAATGTTTTAGCAAGGAAAGTACTGCATAGTAGTTAGAATTTAAGTGGGTGAGTGTTTTGTTGTTAGGTACTGTAGATATAGGAGGAGATCACTCAAAAATAACGACTTGATCTTTGTGTCATTATTTTTTATTAATCCAAATAATGAAATATTATTAAAAGGCTGCCCTAGTCCAGTCCTATACAGCAGTTTTACAGATTTTAGGGCAAGGCTTTTTATGTCTGTCTCACATGAATAATTGACCAATTAATATTTTAAGCCTGTGTCTCATTCACAGAGGTAATTGCAATTTACTGGGTGATAATTTGCCCAGTAAAAGCAGGCTGATAAATTATTTCACTTTAATTACCACAATCTTTTTCAAGTTCACACAGTGCTGTTTTTCCAGCCAATACCAAGACTGAACTCCGAAATAGAAGTACAGGTCATTCCTTTATAGTTTTACTCTGTTTTGGACTCAGTCCTAGTTTTGGCAAAAAAAACAATTCCCCAAAAAGATACAAAGTGCACTATGTGAATATGGTCATAGTCTTTATGGCCACCAAGAAAACCTGATGTAAATGCCATTAAGGCTTATTACAAGTCTGAGTGTGAATTTTGGCGATAGAGTAGATAGCCCCTTTTGTTGACCCATGTGTTGTAAAGGTGATAGTCTTTTAAGAATTAGGTAAAAAGATGCCCAGTTAATTATCTGGGTAAAAAAAAAATAATCGGTAAAAGGAATGCCCTGGGATTGGTTTGCAGGTTTGGTTTCAAAACGCACGGGCGAAATTCAGAAGGAATCTTTTACGTCAGGAGAATGGGGGAGGCGATAAGGTTGAAGGTCCCTCTCTCAGCGCTCCAGCCTCAGCGGACAGTGCTGCACTTACACCAACAGGTGGCGCATCCACATTATCAGACCTCACCAGCCCCTCTCTCAATGTTGGGTCCTCTGTAACCCCAAACATGGACAATCATGAGTCTGGAAGCCCTTCTCAAACTACACTCACCAATCTTTTTTAACTAAGTACTAAGACTCTTCTCGTCTTCTGCTGTTTCTTTTTTTGTTGCAATACTGTGCATTTAACCCTGTAATTGGGATATATCAACCAAACGTTTTAGAAGAAGAATCAACTCTACCATCACTCAGTGAATTAATCACGACATATAGGCATGTGGTATGTGCTGTCCTTGTTGCCTGAACAATATGTAATCTTTATGGGCCACCATGGATGGATGTTGTGTTGGGCAGAGTAAAGAGATGTGCAGGACACAGGCAATCGATCATATTTAATTGTGCACTATGTTGTAAGTGATTCATTCCTGAGTTCTATCAACCTTCGATCAGTGCTGGAGCCTGGTGCAGTACTGTCGTCTTACTTTGTAGGGACTGAGGTCCACTTGGTACCCTCTGCGCCTATGTCTTACTCTTCTCACTGTGATTTTCACTGATACTTACCCATTCCTTTTATCAATATGACTGCCTATTTAGTGATACCATTTTATTTCAAGAATGGAGCAGTCTGACTAATTAGGAAAAAATAAAACAGTATTTATTAATATCATCTAGCTTTCAGAAGAAAAAATCCTAACTATAATTGATGTCATTTGAATATATTGCCTCCAATGAAATTACTTGGCTGTCCTCTGTTTCTTCTTCCTCTGAGTCTGTATCATCCAGTAACTGCCTAAATTCAGAGTCGCCATCTCTTTATATTACACTGCCTTTTGACAGTCAACAGACGATGAACAGACTCGGGAATAGGAGAACTACTAGAAGTGTTATATAAAAGGCCCTTTGGTGTACATGAAAAATGTGAAAACGTCTTTGTCAAGTTATCAATGCATGAAGCTACAGGACCCGTTCCTGTTGCAGCCGTAACTCCAGCGATGGGCATTGGCATCTCACTGTTATTACGGGCGTTGTGTAGATCCAAATCATGTCCACATCAATTATCTTGTATGGGAATAGTTAGTATGTAAACATTGATTAGGATGGTGATTGTGGGTCCACATAATGAGGAAGAATCACAAAGATCTAATTTGTGTGTGATTCACCTACTACACTAAAAATGAGAAGTGCCAGAGAAATATTATATCGGCTGCTCTCCAATATGCGGGTCCCATCTCACCATCTCGAGAACAGGGTCTCATCTCACAGCAAATGGAGAGGAGGCCACACATGCGGGACTCTCTCCATACACTTCTATGTGATATTGAAGTGTCAGTGCCGGGATGTGTGGTTATATGAGAACATAAGAGCAGAGAAATTGGAGGGATATAATTATAACTTCACTCACTGATAGCCTAGCAAAAAAAAGCTAGCTACTGAAAAACAGTTTGCATGTATCTTTATGTAAGCTAAAGGGCCTTTGCTAGTTATCACTTCTGGAAGTTCTATTTTAAAGAAGCACTCCTCCTCCCATCAAAGTTTTTATCCTCCTAATATATTTCAACCATCATATTATATAGCTCTGTGTACTTACAATTGCTCATTTTGCCTTTCTAACCAGTTAATTATTCTCTTTTCCATTAGTTCTATGACATCAAGTGATTAAAAACTGACTAGCTGAATCCTTCTAAGCTCTATGTAGAAACAGGAGGTCTCTTTTCTCTGCATGAGTCATCATTGGAACTACAATTCTGCGTTATTGCAAAGTGCCTAGCAGACCAGCTCCACCCCCTCTACACCTCCTGACCTAGCAGCTCCCTCCTCCCCCTGCCAGTGACTTTTGCAGTGGCTCATGCAGAGAAAATAGACTTCCTATTTCTACACAAAGCTTAGAAGGATTCAGCTAGTCAGTTTTTAATCACATAATGCCATAGAACTAATGGAAGACAGAAGAATTAGCTGGGTAGAAAAGCAAAATGAGCAACTGTGAGTACACAGTGCTATATCATATGATGACTGCAATATATTAAGACAATTAAAACCTTGATGGAAGAAGGAGTGCTTCTTTAAGAAAATTCACAGAGTTTTATTTTATTTTTCAGTTGCAGTTTTCAGGTATGGTCTAACATGTGTCCATTCTTATAAGTGCCTCTTACAAAATGATATTATACTTATTTCCATAACCCTGAAAAATGTCATTAAATTCACAGAGAGCAAAGACTGATTGGTTATGACACCAAGATGACACCTAAAGTGTTTCCAGTTAACCAAACCAGTGTATTCTGCGAATGTTTAAAATGCTGTTTCAAAAAAGCTTAGAGCCGTGAGCAAATTCCAGGAAATCTTCTTTGGCATGATAATCTGCTATTCTCTTAGCAAAACTAAACCTGCAGCCTTGTTTTTTTGGTTTCTTACAGGAACCATGGATAATTCTGAAACTGAAGCTGTAGTTAGGCTGTGTACACATTAGTGTATGTTTTTTTTCTATTGGCATTTTTTGCATATGTGGATTGGACAGTCAGCGTATAGAATAACTTCAGCAGATTTGTCATATCCGTCAAAGTATCCTCAGGCCTCACACACACACCAAGGCTATATGAAGGCAGTATGTTGCTCTATACAACATCATATCATTTAGGGATATCCTCCAGAAAATGCTTGAACAATAGGATATCTGATGGCGCATACCATGTTATTCTGCTGTTGGATTTATGCAGGAAGTGGCTTGAAAATCTTCCATATGTCTCCACTAGAGATGAGCAAAAGATTTGCAGGACCCAGGTCTGGTGTTCACATTGGTACTTTCTTGCAACCGGACCAGGTTTGTGCAAACTTCCTTGGCCAACACTCAAATGCCAGCAACCTGGTGACAACTTGCCATGTAATTGCCAGTGGCGCCCAAGATGCCAGCATTTGAATGCCGGCAAAGGTTCACAGACCCTGGTCCAGCCGCCATAGAGGTCCTACAAATCAGTTTTGCTCAATTTGAAATTCGAGGCATACAATGGCATACTACATACAGTATTACAGATCCATAATGTAATTACATAAGGCACAAGAACAGCCAACAGGTGTTACACAAACTTTAGGACAGGTATATGAACAATAAGCAAGAGACAAAGAGACATAGAGAGTTGGACCCAAGTATAACTTTTCTGATCAGTCACCAGTACGGGAAAAACAGACATTACACATTAGAGATCTTCTGCGGTTCAAGCCAATTGCCCATAGTGTAGTCACAACTCTTCATATCTATCCAAATGTGGACACAACCTTGGACTTGCCGGATTTCTCAGTGGTAGCACATTGGCCAGACTGGTGATGGTGCCCCCTTTTAACATGCATCTAAACAAGCGTTTCAGCGCCTGCCTCTCCATGGCTACTCTGCAGCATTTCTCCCACCATAAACGAATAAAGACAGGAAAGCAGTCCCTTATAATAGGCATATTTAGTATTACTACTAGTAACCGAGATATATGAATCAGAATGGGATACTTTCTGCCCTGAAAATAGTAATATTAACCCGAACTTTATCAGGTCTATATTATTCTATTGTGACAGTCATATGTTACACACATTAAAACAGTAGCGTAAATCTCAATAAGGCATAGAAACCTCACTCTGGTGACAATCCCAATCAACCAGAGGGGACTCCTCCACCCTTAAATGGGTTGTCCGGTCAAAAGTGATAAGTCTGCAGTCTCTCTGTGTGACTGCAGACTTATGAATCCCCCCATCGCAGGCACTGTGCACTGCGGGGATTCACCGCTATGCGACCTGGTAACAGAGGGTATGTATGTGTTATACATACCCCCGGCCATTCAGCACCGCCACGCTCCATTCATTTGTATGGCATGAGGCCACTCCCCGTCTAGTGACATAGACGGCCAGTGGGCATGTCCAACCTGAAATTCCGGCCTCGCTCAATACAGGTGTATGGAGAGTGAGCTCACGCCCACTGGCCGAGGTATGTATGACACATACATACCTTCCGTTACCAGGTCTCATACCGGCGAATCCCCGCAGTGCACAGTGCCTGCGCTGGGGGGATTCATAAGGCTGCAGTCACACAGACTGACTGCAGACTTATCACTTTTGACCAGACAACCTCTGTAAGGGTAAGGTCACAAGGCAATAAACCACTTTGCTTCTTCGATCATTAAAGGCCTCATTCCCATCTATCCAGCCATCCATCTTTTTTCATGGAAGGAAACCGATGCAAGAATGGTTCCTATAGTTTTCTATGAGATAGTTCACTTAAGTACATTAGTTGTTGTGCTGAATCCTTAAGGACCCAAATCAGAAAACACAACATGTTGCGTATGTCCATCCGGATCACCGGTTTTGCACAAGGAACTGCTTAAGAAGCCAGATGACAACTGATGCTGTTGTCATCAGTTGAAACATAATAAAACTGATCCTGATGGCCCAGAAATATGGAATCCCGGCTTAAAAAGTGATCACTTGATTGTGCCGTACAGCAAAACTGTATAGCCACAAACCAGTCAAAAAAACACAGCTGTTAATTGTGGCAGTGTTTTTAGCCATGTTGTGTCCAAGACAAAGTTACTCCATATGGCCTTACCTTAACAAACCCTTAGGCTATGTTCACACATCATGTTTTTTTTTGCCGTCAATTTTCTGCAGCAAACCTGATCTTCAAGGGCATTTTGTTCAGGATTTCTCTTGCAGTTTTGGTGCTTTTTTATGCGTTTTTTCAGTGTTTTTTTTCACTGTCCTTCAGTCTCTTTTTATGCATGTCAATAAAGTTCTGTGTGAAAAAAAAGAACCCCATTCTATTTTGGCATCAAAAACGCTTAAAAAGCTGATACAAATTTTGATGCGTTTTTGATGCATTTTTTCAGTGTTTTTTCACCACCCATTACTTCCTATGGGTGAAAAAACGCTGAAAGAAGTGACATGCTCTATTTTCCAAAAAAACATGCAAGGCACAAAATCCTGAACAAAAAAAAAACATGATGTGTGAACAGAGAATTCTGGTTTCTCATAGACTTTGCTGGTACTGTAAAAGGCAGCTGAAAAATGGCAAAAAAAACTGCACCAAAAAACACTGAAAAAACCATGATGTGATCGAGCCTTACTTTACATTCTCAATTAACAAAACCTAGACGGGCACTAGTGTGAACATGGCCTTGAACCTTTTCTTGAACACTGGATAGGTAAAACAACCTAACTTTTTCAGTTAAGAAATACTGGAGCACAGGTGCACTGACAAGTAAAAAAAAAAAAACAAAATGCAAAAACACAAAGTAATCAGTAAAAACTCACTTTTATAGTTTCAGACATTAAAAAAAATGTCAGGAGCATGGCATATAATACAATTCCATGTATAGCTCAGCAAAATTTACAACAAGTTTCAACAGCACTAATAAAATGCAGCATTCTGCATCTGTCACAAAGGGAGCTTACATCTCTAGCTCAAAGTGTTTTCTTCAGCTGAACTGATGTGGGATGTCACAGCATAGATAGCAGTCAGAGCGCTTTAAAGGAAACTCTACTTTTGAACTCCATAGGTAAAATCTACATAAAATGTTACATAACTTTGCAGATACTTTGCTTTATTTATCTTGATCTTGCTTTGTTTAGCAGGGTATTTTCTTCTTCATTCATGTTTAGACCTAAATCTACAGTTTTATCTTTTTCCTGTTAGCAGAAAGCTATGGGGCACAGATGAGTTATACAGCTAGGCTTGTATGGAGCCAGGACAGCTGCAGCGAAAGTCCCTACAGCTCCCTATGAAGGAGCCATAGGCACATTGCCACTTTATGGTGCCTTTGCGCAGCTAGATATTCTAACCTAGAAGCAAAAACTCTAAGAAGGAATACCACTGTAATACGGCATGTGATGGAAAATAACAGTTTTATTTTATAGATTTATATGGCAAAAATTGCCTTCATATAAAATCATATGCACACAAAGATAATGCAAATGCCATAAAGATCCATCCATGCACAGAGAGAGAAAATGGATGTGAAATTTGAGTACGGTAATATATTTATACACAAAAAGTATTTGCAAGTTAATTGATTATTTATGTAGATTTACGCTGTGAACTGGCTTTAGTGGAATTATTCTTTAGTAAATTAGTATATAGTACCTTTGATTTATAGATATTTTATCCCCAAAAATATTAGGGAATGGCATAAATAATATATAAATAATGTGTCTCTAATATTTTCCAATAAAAGTCAAGATCTTTCTCTTCTGGTGAAATATAAATGTCTGTCTAGCAGGAATTGTGATGGCTGGCACCAAGACTTAACGCCACTGGCAATGGGGGAGATCTCTGAAACAATAATATATGTAAATATGTATATATATGTATATATATATGTGTATAGATATATATATATATATAGATATATATATATATATATACTGTATATATAATTCCTTCTAATTTCATATCTGGATATACAGTTGGTCTCAGGTATCCAGATTTACGCTACGTTTTTTAACCTCTTTGTAAACATAAAACATTGAGTTTAGTTGCTATTTGCAATGGGAACTTCATGACACAGTTCATATACATGATGCTCCCTGTTTTTTTTCTACACCACTTAAATTTGTCCTCACCATTAGATTGCTTACAGTATTTTAGGCTCTATGGTTTCATCCATCTTTAGTTGGATAAGTACAGCATTCTGCGTAATCTGACTAATGAGGATAATACACAGGATTTGGCTTATTGCTACAATCCCACAACATAGTAGATATCATTAGGTAGATGCAATGACTTAATGATAGTTATTAATAACACCTCTACTAGGCTTCTTATGAAAAGTGCAGTGCAGACCATTTGCCTTTAAAAACACAATACTTTTTCTTTCATTTCAAACTTGCACCCACAGTTTTCTTGAGATCACTTCTTATGCATGGAGGACAGGCTATCCTACAAGGATGCTTTTCTTGTCAGAGCTTTTTCCACACTCTCCAGTCAACATGTAAAATACTATAATATTGTCATGCTGATATGCCATGGCCCTAACATAAAGTTCTTAAAATTACCTATTCTTTAAATCACATTTTTGTTAAATGTATATTTAAAAAAATATTTGGAGTTTCTATTTCATTTTTTAATGTCACAATTTGTATAAGAAAACAGAAATTTGCACATTGGCCACTGAAGCTATTCTATTCTCATATTTCCTGTTCTGTCAGGAAATTCACATGTACATTAGCAGCAATAGACTGACTTGTATTGAAGCATCTAATGAGCGTGTGCAAAGGTAATTTTGAAGTGAGGGGCAAGAGAGGAAGCTGCGACATCACCTATTGTGAGTGGTAGATCCTGTGTTATCAGCCGTGTATATTGGTGTTACCAGTCACTATAATCCTATATACAGTGACAATGAATAAAATGTTTAAAAATTGACATAAAAAAGGGGGTGATAAAAGCGCTGCTGAGTGCGACAAAAAGGAAGGTAATATCTACACAAGAATTTCTTTAAAAAAATGGTGCTAAGCGTTTCAAGATCGGACAGATGTCTTTCTCAGGCCAGGCGTGTATGTTAATAGTACAACAGACAGGGTTTAAATGGACATAAAAGGAGGGAAACGAGTCACACACTGACATCATGGGCTCAAGGGTCAGTGCACATAAAGAAATAACATTTTTTTTTAAATTCAGATTGTGATATGAAATGTTTTTTTTTTTAAATACACCTAACAAAAACTGATTTGAACAAAAGGTAATTTACTAATGATGCATTACCTTTAATTTACATAATAATTTTAATGCATCAGATCAGATCTATAGATCAGACTCAAACATAAATATATCAAAAGTGAGATGATTATATCTGTAGATGTCTTTGCATGGAAAGAATCAGTGTACGTCCTAATAATCAAACAAATCTTTGAATATGAAATCATTAGAGATATGTTATAGGATATCAGGGCACATTTAAATACAACTTGGCAAGCTTGCAAACTGCCAATCAGAAGTCGGGGCATGGTTACACAGGGACTACCTGGTACGTGACTCCTAGTCCAACAGTGATAATCTTCTGCTGATAATACCCTGATTGTACTGAAACTACAGCACACAGCATAGTAAGTGACACATTCCTATAATCAGGCTCTCGGCCCCTACACTATGCTGCTCTCAGAATAAATAGCAAAAACCTGTTAACAGATTCCCTTTAAGATGGCTCACGAAGGTTGTAAACTTATGTAGCCAGTCATTTCCATAAATTTGAAAACACATTTTTCACCCCATAGTTGAAAGTTATTAACAATATTTTTTGGACATGGAAAAAAAGAAAGAATAATGAATGATTACAAATATCATGCAAGTTTGGTTGAAAAATTCCACCATGACCATCCTAATAGAAAACAACATTAGAGGAAGCTACGGACCTTATTGTAATGTCTAAATACAAGTTTTAGTAACATTTTAGATTTAGTCATATCTGGGACTTCCTACCTATAATCAAGTCACAGATGATAAAAATACAAAAATGCATGTGATTAAAAAAATTGAATTTGGAAATTCTAAGAAAAATTGACGGAAAATGGCTCTCTTGCTCCTAAGAAACTCTCAGCATTTTAGATATTAGAGTATACATGAAAATGGGCAATATGATATTTTTCTACTACCCATTCACCCAAATGTGCAAGACATATCATAATATTCCATGTAGTGGTCTGCTATAATTTTAGCTCAAAGTTGGGAAATCCAATAATATTACTTTTTTTTTAAATTTCTTATGTACATGCATTCATTAATGAACTGTGGGTGCAATCAAGTCCTTATCAATTAGTGAGGTTACATTGCATCTAAGCAGTGCACACATGCAAGTACAAATAATGCTTTACACGTTTTACAAAACTCCTTTCATAAATAAATTACTACTTTTTTTTTCATGAAAATCAATTACAACTCTTCCCCCCCAATCCCTCTCTGCCTCCTCCCAAATACTACATCCTTGTAATAAAATCCATACCGTGTACATCCTTCAGTTAACACTTGTAATTCCTGATTTATGAAAGCCAACAAAGCCAAGTTCCTTGATTGTTTGATTTTTTTTGTACCCTTCCACATTGCTCCTCCCAAAAATATACTTGGAATAAATATATCAACCTTCAATAATATTCTTCTTCTCTCTTACTCAGTTTAGTTTTTCCTTCCTAAACTGCTGCTTGTCAAATGTAACGTCATTCTTATTTGGCCCATTCATGTTCTATGTTTATGTTGATATTTGTCTTTTTTTTGTATAATTTATCAAACTTTGGAAAAAAAAGTAATTTTGTAATATTTGAGAACAACTAAACAGTAATATTTTATTAAAAGGACATATTTAAATGTAAGAAACAATCATGATTGTACATATTCTGAAAATTACTTTGAAATCATGTTTTAGTATCTATTTTTCAGGTTAGATGGAAATAAGCAAAATATGATTTGTGATTTTTTTGTGAAAAAGTGAGTTTATCATGGATTTTCTTTTTACTCGTTAATAATCAGATTGTACCAGACAAACATCAACTATTTCTAATATATACTATTTTTGTTACTTTTGTATAAAACCTCTTATGTGCAAAGGGTTGTTAATTATTTTTTATTGTATCCTGTGAGCAATTTACAATTATCTCAAAACATGATGTTAAAAAGGCTGAATGGTGCAGATAGCACAATAGCTGACCCCTTCTTGGGGTCCCAAAAGTGGATCTTTACTGTTGTTCTCACACAGGCAAGGAGCTTCCTCCATATTCCCGTGTGCCAATGATGTGATTAAGGGGGCTGGCTGGCATATTTTGAGAGGGGGAGAAAGTTCCCTGTCTGTAGCAAATTTACAAAAGTAATTGCCAATTTACAAACATGCATGTTGGATATTTGCACTTGAAAAATTTTCAGAGTAATAATGCTGAGGCAAACATGGTCCTATTTGTGAACTAGATTATATGATAACTTATATATTTTTTGTCTTCCTTGCAAAATAAAGTTCCAATAAACCAGAAGATAATAGCAGAGTCTGTCTATCACATATCCTGAAACAGTTAGTTGTATAACAGTAAAAAGGTCTTATTTTTTCTTAAAACACCATCACCTCTTTGACTACTGGTTATCTGGTACTGCAGCTCAGCCCCAATCAGTAAATATAAGACAAATTCACGGACAAAATAGATACTGTTACTGGTAAACCATGTACTAGAAATGAGTGGAGCCATGAGATTCGAAGTCAGCAAATCTCAAAAATTTAGCAGGAGAATTCAATTTAAGTCAAAGTTATTCCATGCAAACTGAATGTTCCTTATGAGCATAATAAATGTGGGATGTAAAGAAAAAAAATAATTAATAGTCACCTTACTGCTCATCTGTCCTGCCAGCTCCGCAGCCCGCCATTCTGTCTTCCATGCCTCTTCTTTTCACCTTTACTCATGCACATCTTCTTTGGCCTGCCTCACTCAAGGCTGACTGGACTCTGATGTTTCTGCGTACCATGGGACATTATTTATTTTATCAACTTATATAGCACCATTAATTCTGCAGCGCTTTATAGACATCATCATCACTGTCCCCAATGGGGCTCACAATCTAAATACTCTATCAGTATGTCTTTGGAGTGTGGGAGGAAACCCACACAACCACGGGAAGAACATACAAACTCCTTGCAGATGTTGTCCTTGGTGGGATTTGAACCCAGGACCCAAGCGCTGCAAGGCTAAACACTGAGCCATCATGCTGCTCATTGATGACATGCATCGTCCGAGGCATAGTCAGCCACTTAAGAGACGCATGTCGGATCATCATGACATGTGCAAGTTCATTAGAGGCCTAGTCGGCTGGAAGCAGTGAACTACAGAATATGTGCACAATGGAAGAAGGTAAGAAGAAGAGAAGCAGATGACTAGACAGTGGGCTGCTGGCGTGATGGGAGTGGTGGGCTGTAAGTATTTCAGTGTTATTTTTTTTTAAAACCTTATGTTGGCCCTCAACAGATGAATCAAAATGACAGTAAGCTGGCCGATATTTAGATGAATTTGAGCAGAACAAAATTCATAGTTTCATTGTTTTTAAGGTTGAAAGTAGAATAAGTCCATCGACTTCAACCTATACAGAAACATGTTGATCCAGAAGAAAGCAAAAACGCCATGAGACAGATGCTAATTGCCCCATATTATGGGGAAAATGCCTTCCAACATATTCTTGGGATCACAAATTTTTGTAAAATTTGAGGAGAATTCAATTCCATTTCAAGAAATGTGTTCATCTCTACCATATACCCCTTCTGCTCTGTCCTTACCTCTTCTAGGGATAGTTAGAGGCAATATTACAAATTGTGCCACAGCTAACACTGCATCCAGACCACTTTATCACTAAGTAATTTTGTAAAGACATTGCATTTTTTATCTTGTTCTGACCAGGAGTTGCAGTCTGTATACTCATTCAAAACCACAATGGCTTCAAAGCTGAAATCTCCCAGAATACTTTCTTGACTTGCACATTCCGCACAATGCTGTAATCTCATTTAGGGAAAAATGAACTGTCTAAATATATGATAGATAAAAGGGTTGTCCATTTTCACAAATAATTGGGTCACAAGCAGGTAAAGTCGCTTTCCATTACCGTGTTATTTTTTTTACCTGGTCTAAATGCTGCTGTTTGCCTGTAAATCTAGTATTGTTAGTCAAGGAGGCGTGATCATCAACACTTCTCTGTGGGTGTCTTCATGAGGATCATGGCCCTTTGGCTTACAATACTAGATTTATATACAAGACACAAAAGGAAAGATTGGGTCATATTCCAGAAATGGCGAGGCAGTTATACCAAGTAAAAAATTATGGCGATTGACAGGTCCACCTCAAAATAAGCATTTTCATGAGACATCACTTCTGCAGTCCTATAAATGAAGACCAGCGGATCAACGAAAAGGTGGCGCTAAAGCTTCAGAAGATTCAACAGGTAATGTCTTTTCTGCAATCGCAAAGTATTACCTGCCCGTAGTCCAACTTTATGTGAAAACAGAAAACTCCTTTAAGTTAGATAGATAGATAGAGGAGTGTTTGTCAGCAAGATTGTTGACTGATTTCAACAACAGCCAAGAAAACTCTTAATGTATTTATTAGCGATAATGCACAGTGTAATTCAGAATCAGTACAAGCTAAGTAACGCAATTTATTTCCAAAATTATTATAATCAAGTTCATAACCATTAAAATCTAAGTATCAACTTAAGTCAATATGTTTTTTTTTCCAACTTCCATTAAGCTGTTTCAGACCTTTTGGCTCTCATCAGTGCAAGATATGAAAATATGTGAGTTTCCTTTGTAAAAAGGTGATATATGCAAATTCTATTTCATCCAGGATACAATAAAAATAATGTAGTGTTAAACATACAAGGTACACAGTACTTATAAAAAGAGATCGATAGGTGTAACAAATCCATTGCCATTATTTGACATTCTGTATTTTAGGCAAATGCCTTTGACATTGGTGAATGTTATTTTTTTATTAATTCAATGATTGTGTACCATGCTCTGAATCTATGTTTTGCTTGATTGAATAAAGCTTTTGCACATTAAATTAGTGTTTTACGTTAAGAAGATCCTATAAATTAACATGCTGCACTATGAAATGATGCTGAGTTTTTTCCATAGTAAAACGCAAACTGTTATGTTATAAGTCATTGCTGGAAGTCAATGCTGGGCAAAAGGATGAACATAGTAGTGAGAATAAATAGTGCTTTTTGGAGTGGCCATTTCAAATTTGTAATACAATTGTTGCACATACTTCATTACTTCATTTTTATAAGGTGTTACATTGTCAGTGTGACATGGAAATTCTAATTTACATCCCTTAAACAGCTTTAGTATAGATACTTAGGCATTGTACTGTTTTAAAACATCGGGCCAAATTCATCAAGACCAGCGTTGTTCACGCCGGTCTTGATGAGGAGATGAGCTGGAGTCAGACGCTCCTCATTAATGAAGCCTCTTCATGAACCAGGAGCACCGGGCGAGTGGCGTACACCTCTGCGGGCACCTCGCCTACTACAAATCCTACTACAACCCCTGCTAGAGTAAGATTTGTGGCATAGCAAATGCCACCGCTCGTCCTGAATTTGACTAGCAGTGGTCACCATGACCCCATCCCTCCCCAGCTCCACCCATTTTGTCAGAGCTGGGTGAAAATGGAGTGAGAATTCCAAAAGTCCCATAATTTTAGCGCAGTTGGCAGTTGCTCCAAAATTCTGCAACTTTTCAAAGCTTTTTAAGCCAGAATATTGGCGTAAGTTCTTTCATGTATGTGTATCGGGTCCTCCACCTGTACAGTAAATGCTCAGGTATCATACCGAGTCAAATAGCAATGTATTTTAATCATTTTCTAATGCGGAAAAAAGCCCAAAATACATAGTGTATTTCATGTGCTTTTAGTGGACTTTGCTGGAGTGTTTTTTAAGGAAATGTGATATACAGCTTATACAAAGTTCAATTGTTATATATGTTTTCCTCATTAACAGAGTCGTCTGTTCTAAAAATAAAAAGGGATATGAGTAGGTAATAATTAAAAATAATAAAACAAGCATTATTTACCCACTGAATCCCTTGCCGCTCCAGAGCCATCCCTATGCTGCTCGATTCTTGGTACTGCAGTAGTGATGTCCGCTCTACAATACCTGACTGCTAAACTCAATCACGGGCTTTAATGGTCTTGTGCCATCTACCTCGGAAGACCACTGAGGCCAGTGATTGACTGCAGCAGTGACAGTTTGTACACGGGGTGGCACTACTGCAGCTCTCTCTGACTGGCAGGGAGTAGCATAGAGTTGGATCTGGAGCAATAGTGGCTTCTATGGGTAATTAATACTTTTTTTTAAAATTTCCAAGTATTATCTAACTAAGGTCTTTTTTTAAAAGAAAAAAAGTAAACAAAAGAATAAATGTTAAATGTTAATAGGGACAAGACCACAAAAAGCCAGCAAGCTCTAAAACTGCACTGGAATGGAAAAACTGCAATTTAAGAATTTACTAACATCGCACTTTCACTAATCGTCATAAGGAACAACAGCAAAAAAAAACCCAACTTCCAACATAAACATCCACTGTGATTTTGATGAGGATTTCTGTTTTTCCCTTCAGAGGATTATAAAAGTTAACATTCCCTAGACAATACCTATTGCCAGAAGCATAAAAGTTTCACTGTACTTAAGCGATGTTCTAAATTCGTTAAGGGCTCTTGATCCAAAATTTCAAGTAACCAATATTTTTGTCAAGTTTGCTTAAGAATGATCTGTTCATTCATTCAGTTTTAATTCCCAGAATATCAAACTTCTCAGGGTACTCACAATATTAATCCTATGTCAGTCTTTCAATAAGCATCATATTGTTATTATTTTAAATGGTTCGAGAATATTAAAATGTTAAAGTTTGGATGGTCGTATTCAGTACTCAACACAAGTATGAAGCATTTAAGGAATGGCTGGTTACATTTACATTTTCCATAGTAGCAAAACAATCAATAATGTATTGCACAATTGAATGGGCCCAGTTTGTGCATTGAAAAACATTACAAATCAAAGATGGCTGTCTCCATTTTACAAATAATTAAACTATTGGTAACATTCTGTACATACATATCTGTTGATTTTCAGGCTACGTATTCACCCCAGTCTGTATATCCTGCCTTTATAAAAATGAATTAAACTCCTTTCTACGGGGTTGTATCTCAGTTCTACAAGTGCCTTACTGTACTTTATAGTACTTTGTGAAAATCAGGATGACTTTGTGTTGTTTGTTAAAATGTTTCCTTTTTGACAATTCAATAGTTTTGTACGGTTAATTCTTATTTCTGAATAATAATAAAAAAAGCATATAAAGTCAAACTTTTCAATGATCTGTTACAGGAGAGAGTTGACTTTCAGTTGAGCTGGTCAGTTGGCTACAAATAACGATCTTATATATACATCTTCGTGTTTCAGTACAGTATGTAGTAGAGAACAAATGTCCATGTTTTATTTTTTGTTGATTGAGAAATGCATTGTATAGAATGATTCCCTTTGAATATTTATGGACCAAACCTTTGTGAAATCTGATTAAATTTGTGTCAATAAACGATTTGCATTTAGTGGACTTTTATTCATAGCTTGTTTTGCAATCTGCTCTTTGCTTTCAGAACGTTTCTTAAAACAGCCAAAAGGTAATTGAAATTAACATATAATCATTTAAAAAATTTTGCTGCTTGTTTTTGTTAAAAAACCCCAACAGACTTTTTTGCTTACTTTTCTAACTTTTGGGAGAAAACCGAGCCTGGCAAATGTAGTTACAAAATGGACTGATATTAGTTCATCATATTGCATGGAAAATAATTGCATTTTATTTATATATATTTATTTTTTGAGAATTAAAAAATCATATGCTTGAGAGAATCGGGTTATTGCATGAGTATCTCATAATTTTAATAATTAAAGGGTGTATCCAGGACTATTTTTTTTTTTTTACTATGGGTCTAAAAGCTAACAGGCGGGCAATTGCAAACTACCTGCCTGTTCTACCCGGCACCCGCATAGAGCGGTCATTGACTGCTTCTGCCGGTGATTCAGCTGCTCTATTTCAACAGAGCAGCTCTTCTTCTTCTGGGCTACTCGTCATTGGGGTATAACTGCTGACCACTTTCTGATTGACAGCTGGCTCCCCGCAGTTAGACAGTGGAGAGCCAGCTGTCAATCAGCATGACATCTGCAGT
This sequence comes from Phyllobates terribilis, assembly GCF_046119375.1. Taxonomy (NCBI): domain Eukaryota; kingdom Metazoa; phylum Chordata; class Amphibia; order Anura; family Dendrobatidae; genus Phyllobates; species Phyllobates terribilis. The sequence goes on from NW_027362768.1 coordinate 22,435,320, forward strand.
CACGCCTCATGAACAGAGCAAAGTGGAAGAAAAGCCACTTTTCTGTCAACATGACATCAGCAGAAGCTGCTGAATCACCGGCAGCAGTGGTCTGTGACCGTTCTGCGATGGCAGAGATCTGTGCTGGGCACAACAGGCAGGTAGGTAGCAACTCCCTGCCGTTTAGTTCTTAGGCCCATAGTGAAAAAAATAATTAGTCCTGGACAACCCCTTTAAGTTCAAGCAGAAAGCTATTGGTTGAAAACTGGTATATGGTGTCGTACCATGGAAGGTGGTGACATAAAGGGCTGTAGTACAAATTTTAGACATTTTTAACATAAGTTAAAAATAACATTTTGTTTCATTGCCTATGGAGCCATATTGATACATTTTACCCATTTACATATTCTCTTCTAATAGTCAATTATAATTGTGCCTTTCAGAGGAACTAAACCCATATAACCCGACTAAATGAGGAGTAAAATGACATATTTACCATTTAAAATATTTTAATATTTTTTACTATACTCTTAGAACGTTCTCTAAATATATTTCTAAGTAAGAAAATTGACAGCTTAGACCAGTTTAAAATTGACCTATTATCAGCAACATATTTACGTTGTCCTCCTTGGGCACATACTTAGAACTTTATAGATTTTATAGATAAATACAACAAAATCATCATCGAATGTCACAATCAGCTGCAGAATTTTAGCGTATACCACTCATTTATCACTATACTGCCCACTCATTTATCGTATATTGAAACAGATAACTTGTGATTGAAAATGTAACGTGTGACACCATTTTGGAGCTATTTTGTTTAATGCTTTAGAAAGTTGTTGAATTTGCAACCAATTTTAGTGAATCTAAAATGAAAAAAATGCCTCCTCTTCTGCAGGCTACAAATGACTGCATGATCAGCCTACATATAAGGTTTGTATAATATTGCATAGGAGCTGTATACATTAGTGTATTTTTTTTTTCAAATATAGAAATAGATAATTTGCAATTTTTTCTAATTTCATTTATTTGCGCAATAAAAAAAAAACTTTTTTTTTTTCAAAAGTAACATGCAATCTAATGTTATCATCATCATTATTACTCCTGTTGTTGAAAGCACTGCAGGATTACCTGGAGAAATTCAGGTGCCCTGCAACACTAGCCTATATGTCAGCTGTCTACAGCACTGCAGGATTACCTGGAGAAATTCAGGTGCCCTGCAACACTAGCCTATATGTCAGCTGGCTACAGCACTGCAGGATTACCTGGAGAAATTCAGGTGCCCTGCAACACTAGCCTATATGTCAGCTGGCTACAGACTAATGTGCTAGAGTCTGCGGCCCACTCATAGGCTTCACATTTCTGTAGCTCACGGTCTGTAGCCTGCTGACAGACAGGCAGGGAGGCTATGTAGAATGAGAATTCAGCCTAGTAGCCCTGCAGCAGACTACGATTGCTCCTGCAGCTTATGGGAGCCGTTCCATTATTCATTATATTTCAAATTCGCAAAAGAGCTCCAAAGTGGAACTTCACATTAAATTAGGCAGTTTATTTTTTTGGGGGTTTAGTTCCTTTTAAACAGAAGGAATATATATACGAATAAAAATAATCAAATCACCATTGAAGTAATTGCTTACCCCGTTAGTGCCAGGTTGCTCTATAGTTTAATACATTTTTGCTATGATTTTTTTCAGGGAGAACAATGTTCGGGGTTTAACAGCCATACAACCCGGCGTTTGAAAATTCCCTAAAGTATTTAAAGAAGGGGAAAAGTTTGATCGGAAAACCTACTGCAGTGAAGACAAAGACAAAATTAGCCAAAAAAACACAAAAAAACTATACATATATATCTATATATAAAACATTTGTCATTTTTTTTGAATGTTGGAAATTGTTTTTTTTTTTCATATGCATAATTGGCTGATAATTTTAATGTTGTGCTAAAGTTTAGATATGGAAGGCATAACAATTTATCAGTTCAAGATTTAGAGATTTCTCTATAACATCATCAAATATGTATATACACAATGGAGCAACCTGGCATTAATGAATCTTATACAGTTTGAATGCAAAGTTTATAGATGACTTGCCTGATTTTAAGCACAATAAAATTGTTAACATAAATGTAAAAAGAAACAATTTATAACATGCTTGCAGAAATGTATTCTTAAAAAATTGTGAATTATGTATCATTTATGTCTTTTCACTTTTCATTAGTATTTTTTTCCTAACAGGGTCAGTCCCATGTAGCAAATATGTAATTCACTCATTTTTTTTATTCTAATTTTAATTATGAAAAAATTTGGTCATTTTACTTTCTTTACCAAACAATATAAATATGGAAAAAAACAAGTTTAAGAAAACTAAGCTATAATTAATTAAAAAAACACATATACAGTGATAATTGGTTTATTTTTTGTAAATATCTAGAAATATTCTGAAGAAAGGATCAATTTAGGTTCATTTAAAAACTTCAGCTTTAAGAAGAAATTTTGGTGGCCAATTGTATTTTTTAGAAAAAAGAAAAAATTAATACAAAAAGAAAACCCACATAAGGCCACATTCACACGTTCAGTATTTGGTCAGTATTTTAGATCAGTATTTGTAAGCCAAAATCAGGAGTGGGACAATCAGAGGAAAAGTATAATAGAAACATTTGCATCATTTCTTCAGTTTTCACCCATTCCTGGTTTTGTCTTACAAATACTGAGGTTAAATACTGACCAAATACTCAAAGTGTGAACATAGCCTGAAACAGAAAGAAAAAATTGAAGTTGTACATATTTACCAGGATGAGAGAATTTGACTTAAGGAACCAATTAAAGCACATTACATGGGATGACCCTAAGAACAAAAAAAATAAATAAAAACAGAAAAAATCTGCATGAGGTTTTAATACACTTGTTCTCTACTTGTGTGAATAACTTTCCTTGTTGTTTGCTGTAAAATAAATACTTTTTTCCCATAAATAAATTCAATGCAGATACACAGTGTTTATAAAAACACTTCATAATTAAGTTGTGATTTCACTGTTTCTTTCTAACTTGGGATTTATATTTCCAGTATATATTTGCCATTTAATGTACATATGTGAAACTGATATCAGAACTTCTTGTAACTAACAGGAAGTAGAAAACCTGCCACCGGATCAAGTATGTAAATGTACTTTCACATGTTTAAAAATCTCTATAAGAATTGCATCAGTTCTTAAAGAATGTCATTCAGCTCATGTCAAAGTAACCTAAAAGAAACAATCTCTGTATATTATTTCTGTACATCATGCTTACAGAGCCCACATTTCTGCTGGTCACATACATTTCTAAGCTATCCTCATACATTATGATCATTCATATTTCATCTATCCTATTAATGGGATAGGTTATAAATGTATGATCACAATGTATAGTGATCTAAGCAATGGAAGGGTCCAAACCTCAAGATAACATGCATATATCACCTATATGTGATTTAGTAGGAAAAGCCCTTTAATTCCCTGGACAAATTGTTAGGAATGGGAGTCTCCACACCTTCCCACCTACTAGTTTTCCCTCTATCTCTACTCCTTCGCTTTTTTACTGACAGCTCTGGCTTTATTCAGCCAGACAAGGGCAGAGGTAGACAACAAGTAGGTGAGAAGGTGCACTTACATGTTTGACCACACCAAAGGTCGATCGAGCGCCTGTACTTGGTTTGAATAGTTATTCTGTACTGACAGATTCCATTTAATAGGGGTTGTCTCATCATTTGCTCTCAGCAGTGCACTATTCTCCTGCCTGCCACCTTCCTACTTAGTTGATGGAGTGGGAGGCAGTGTACTACTGATTGACAGTTTGGACCAGTGGTACCAGTGGCGTGAGCTGTAAGCTCTCCTATCCTACAAGCAGAGACACTGAAGCCACATGGATCCACACATCTGCCTAACTTCAGAGCAGTGATTATATGTTCTATAGTAAAGACCTTTTCAGCACTGCGCTTCTTTCTTAGGAGACCAACCATCACTGAAAAACTGCAGCAGTATTTGGTAACCTGGAAAACAAGCATTAAATTATAGAATCAAAAATCCCTCGGTACTTGAGAACAGAGAAGATTTTAAAGGGAACTGGTCACGAGTTTTTTCATGTCTGAACTAAGACTAGCACTTTAATCAGCACTTGTGCTGCATTCCATAGAGGGGTATATAACCCCCTGAACCACCCTGTATATCCCCAAAAACCTATTCATACTCTCCTGTGCTCTATGTAAATCCTGCCGGTCCGGTCCGATAGGTGTTCTTGCTGAGGCATCTATCCCTCCTCCCGGCTTCTGATCACCATCCTCCTGCTCTGATTTATGTGGATGACATCTCCTGCGTCATCCACATTGCCGGGCGAAATATCGGGTCTGTGCAGAGACATCGCCGGATCGCGCCTGCACACTTTGCTCTGCCCTACTGTGGGCAGAGCTTAAAACATAAGTGCGCATGTGTCCTACTGCGGGCAGAGCCTAAGATATAAGTGTGCATGCGCCTTACTGCGGCCAGAGCCTAAAACATAAAATCGCATGCCCACTTATGTTTCAGGCTCTGTTTCAGGCTCTGACCGCAGCTGGGCAAAGCAAAGTACGCAGGCATGAGATTTCACCTGGCTATGTGGATGATGCAGGAGGCGTCATCCACATGAGTCAGAGCAGGAGGGCGGCGATCAGAAGCTGGGAGGAGGGATAGACGCCTCAGCAACGATGTCTATCAGACCGGACTGGCAGGAATTACAAAGAGGGATGGAAGAGTATCAAAAGGTTTTTGGGGGTATACAGGGGGAGTCAGGGGTTATATATCCCTTTATGGAATGCAGCACAGACACTGATTAGGGTGCTAGTCTTAGTTCAGACCTTAAAAAACTGGTGACAGGTTCCCTTTAAATAACAAGTAAATTGCAAATTTGGTTGTTTTTACAGAACAACCCTTTAATACAGCAATGGTTACTGGTAACGAAAGACAAAACTTTATAAATTTTGCCTGTTTGTGAATGGTCAACAAGGTCAACTTAGCATAAGGGAGACATAATTGTATTCAGAAAAGTGAAGACAGGTCTGGCAGTACAAGAGCCTTAAAAAGAGCCAAAAAGAACCACCAGGAAGAACACCAGTAACACATAGGAAACATACGACAAGATGGTGAAAGAACAATGATCAGGAACAATTAAAGTACAAATTACAGATCAAAGGTAAAGATTCAAAATGAACATGAACAGTACGATGACTATAGGCACCACACAGGTGTCATTAACAATAGATGTGCATCACAAACAGTACTAGATGATGATTCTGGATTGTAGTGTGGAGGTAAATTACAGCCTGGTGGAAGACTACAGGGTGGGCCATTTATATGGATACACCTAAATTAAATGAGAATGGTTGGTGATATCAACTTCCTGTTTGTGGCACACTAGTATATGGGAGGGGGAAAACTTTTCCAGATGGTTGGTGACCATGGCGGCAATTTTGAAGTTGAACATTTTGGATCCAACTTTATTTTTTTCAATGGGAAAAGGATCATGTGACACATCAAACTTATTGAGAATTTCATAAGAAAAACAATGATGTGCTTGGTTTTAACATAACTTTATTCTTTCATGAGTTTTTTACAAGTTTATGACCACCTTATGAGTCCTTTGGAAGTGCATTGAGCTGTAGGGTGCATTGCTGCAAAAGGGGAAAAAAAAAAAAAACCTCTTTAAATCTTCTTCCTTAGCGAGTGTGAACGAGCTGAGTGTGACCGGAGCGTAAGTGCTAACGGCAGTAAGTGTGTGACTTGTTTTTCAGTGAAGAGGTATTTGGGAATCCTGCAGAAAATACCTGTGTGAATTGCGGTGAGTTGCTGAATTGTGACCTGCTGAGTGCTTTTCTACCTGTTTAGTTTTATAGGGCTTTTTAAAACCTATTTTCTCGCTACAGTTTTACAGTTTCTTAGTTTACTACCTGTGTATTTAAGGGTTAACTACATTGCACTAAAATCCTGAGGTGTAGCTATACTCACAAGGGGTTAATTAAGGGGGAGGGGTTATAATTAAGGGTTTATAAGGGGCTGCTGGTTGGGGCATCCAGTCCTTTGGAAGTACATTGAGCTGTAGGGTGCATTGCTGCAAAAGGGGAAAAAAAAAAACAAAAAAAACCCAAACCTCTTTTAATCTTCTTCCTTAGCGAGAGTGAACAAGCTGAGTGTGACCGGAGCATAAGTGCAAACGGAAGTAAGTGTGTGACTTGTTTTTCAGTGACTTTGGGTTCAGGGAGTTTGAAAGGGAGGAATTTGGACTGAATTGCTGTTTGTATTTTATTAATTCTTTACATTTCTTTTTACTTAACATTTCTGTCTAGTGCAATCCCCATTAGGAAATGAACTCCATTATTGGCAATGCTATCCAGTGTACGTCTTGCCACATGTATGCAATCCTTGAACAGCCGGTCGGGGTTGCATACTGCTGTGTGAGATGTGTGCACGTTGTGCGTTTGGAAGCCCACGTACTCGATCTAAATGAGCAGCTGGCAACACTGAGATCCATTGACAATATGGAAAGGAGTCAGCTGCTCACTGAGCAGCAGCTCACTGGGGTAGATGTGGGGGAGGGTGGTAGTAGGGAGCTGCAGGACAGTGAGGCAGCTAGCTGGGTGACAGTTAGAAGGGGCGGTAGAGGGAAGAGTGCCAGGGAGGCTAGTCCTGATCTGGTACACCCCAATAAGTTTGCAAAGTTGGCAGATGAGGGGGGTGACGGTAGAGGGGTAGCACTGCAGCAGCAAGGCATGTCCCCTGAAAGCCGGAGGAGTGTCAGCTCCAGTAAGTGGGGAAATAGGAGACCAGTGCAGGCCAGGCAGGTGCTGATAGTGGGGGACTCAATTATTAGGGGAACAGATAGGGCAATCTGTCACAAAGACAGGGATCGTCGAACAGTGTGCTGCCTACCTGGCGCTCGAGTCCGGCACATCGCTGATCGGGTTGACAGATTACTGGGAGGGGCTGGTGAGGACCCAGCAGTCATGGTGCACATTGGCACAAATGACAAAGTTAGAGGTAGGTGAAGGTCCTTAAAGATGATTTCAGGGAATAAGGCTGCAAGCTTAAAGCAAGGACCTCCAAGGTGGTATTCTCTGAAATACTACCTGTACCACGTGCCACGTCAGAGAGGCAACTGGAGATTAGGGAGATAAATAAGTGGCTCAAGAACTGGTGTAGGAAGGAGGGATTTGGGTTCCTGGAGAACTGGGCCGACTTCTCAGTTGGCTACAGACTCTACACTAGGGACCGGCTGCACCTCAATGGGGAGGGTGCAGCTGTGCTGGGGGATTAAATGGCTAGAAGGTTGGAGGAGTGTTTAAACTAGGGATTGGGGGGGAGGGTATTCATTTTATAGGTGGGGAAGATAGTGCAGATAGTGACCTGAGCACGAATAAAGAAATTGGGAGTGGGGTTAGAACAGTCAATAAAGTAAGAAGGAATAGAGGTACAGAGAGATACCTAAAATGCATGTACACTAATGCCAGAAGCCTCACCAACAAAATGGAGAAATTAGAATTAATTTGGTTGGAAAATAATTATGACATGGTGGGGATATCTGAGACGTGGCTGGACGAGAGCCATGACTGGGCAGTTAATTTACAGGGCAATAGTCTGTTCAGAAATGACCGTACAAACAAGCGAGGGTGGTTGTTTATATGTAAAATCATCCTTAAAACCCATCTTGTGGGAGGATATATGTGAATCTAATGGAAACGTAGAGTCCCTGTGGGTGGAGATAAGGGGAGGGGGAAAAAATAATAAATTACTGATAGGGGTTTGTTATAAGTCTCCAAAAATAATGGAAGCAGAGGAGAATATCCTCGTAAAGCAAATAGATGAAGCAGCGACTCAAGGAGAAGTCATTATTATGGGGGACTTCAACTACCCTGAAATACATTGGGGGACAGAAACCTGTAGTTCAAGCAAAGGTAATAGGTTTTTGACAACTATGAGAGACAATTACCTTTCACAACTGGTTCAGGACCCAACAAGAAGGGGGGCACTGCTAGACCTAATATTAGCCAATAGGCCAAACCGCATATCAAATATACGAGTTGGGGGTCACTTGGGTAATAGTTATCACAAAATAATACGTTTTCATGTAACCTTCAATAAGATGTGTAGTAGAGGGGTTACAAGGACACTAAACTTCAGGAAGGCAAATTTCCAACGGTTGAGAGATGATCTTAGTGCAATAAACTGGGACGATATCCTGAGACATAAAGCTACACAAAGCAAATGGGAGACATTTATTAGCTTCCTGAAAAGGACCTGTGCACAATATATACCCTATGGGAATAAACATGCTAGAAATAGGAGGAAACCACTATGGCTAAATAGAGCTGTAAGGGGCGCAATAAGTGACAAAAAGAAAGCATTTAGAGAATTAAAGCAAGTAGGTAGTGATGAGGCATAAAATAAATATAGAAAATTAAATAAATTCTGTAAAAATCAAGTCAAGGCAGCAAAGATTGAGGCAGAGAGAATCATTGCCAGAGAAAGTAAAAATAATCCCAAAATATTCTTTAACTACATAAATAGTAAAAAACTAAAAAATGATAGCGTTGGCCCAATTAAAAATAGTCTGGGTGAAATGGTGGATGAGGATGAGGATGAGGAAAAAGCCATTATGCTAAATGATTTTTTTTCAACCGTATTTACACAAGAAAATCGCATGACAGAAAACATGATTAGTGATAACAAAAATTCTCCATTAAATGTCCCAGCAGGAAGTACGGCGGCATCTAAAAATCACTAAAGTTGACAAATCCCCGGGCCCAGATGGGATACACCCGCGAGTACTGCAGGAATTAAGTAACGTCATAGATAGACCATTATTTTTAATCTTTAAATATTCCATAATAACAGGGTCTGTACCACAGGACTGGCGTATAGCAAATGTGGTGCCAATATTCAAAAAGGGGACAAAGACTGAACTTGGAAATTATAGGCCAGTAAGCTTAACCTCTACTGTGGGTAAAATCCTGGAGGGTTTCCTAAGAGATGCTATACTAGAGTATCTGAAGAAGAATAATCTCATGACCCAATATCAACATGGGTTTACGAGGGACCGTTTCTGTCAAACTAATCTGATCAGTTTTTATGAGGAGGTAAGTTCCGGACTGGACCAAGGAAATGCAGTGGATGTTGTGTATATGGACTTTTCAAAAGCTTTTGATACGGTTCCACACAAAAGGTTGATACATAAAATGAGAACAATGGGGATAGGGGGAAATATATGTATGTGGGTTAAGAATTGGCTCAGTGATAGGAAACAAAGGGTGGTTATTAATAGAAAACACAGACTGTGTCTCAGTTAACAGTGGGGTACCACAGGGGTCAGTATTGGGTCCCCTTCTTTTTAACATATTTATTAATGACCTTGTAGGGGGCATACAGAATAATATTTCAATATTTGCAGATGACACTAAACTCTGCAGGGTAATCAATACAGAGGAGGACAATTTTATATTACAGGAGGATCTATGTAAACTGGAAGCTTGGGCTGATAAATGGCAAATGAGCTTTAATGGGGATAAATGTAAGGTAATGCACTTGGGCAGAGGAAATAAAATGTATAATTATATGCTTAATTGTAAAACACTGGGCAAAACTGTAACTGAAAAAGACCTGGGTGTATTGGTGGACGACAAGCTCACGTTTAGTGGCCACTGTCAGGCAGCTGCTGCAAAGGCAAATAAAATAATGGGATGCATTAAAAGAGGCATAGATGCTCATGAGCAGAACATAATTTTACCTCTATACAAGTCACTAGTGTGACCACACTTAGAATACTGTGTACAGTTCTGGTCTCCGGTGTATAAGAAAGACATAGCTGAACTACAGCGGGTGCAGAGAAAAGCAACCAAGGTTATTAGAGGACTGGGGGTCTGCAATACCAAGACAGGTTATTACACTTGGGGTTATTTATTGTGGAAAAACAAATGTTTAGGGGTGATCTTATTACTATGTACAAGTATATAAGGGGACAGTGCAAAGACCTGTCTACTGATCTTTTTACTCTGAGGCCAGAGACGGGGACAAGGGGGCATCTTCTACATCTGGAGGAAAGAAGGTTTAATCATAATCACAGATGGGGATTCTTTACTGTAAGAGCAGGGAGACTATGGAACTGATGTTGTAATGAGTGATTCACTATTAAAATTTAAGAAGGGCATGGATGCCTTTCTTGAAAAGTATAATATTACAGGTTATATATACTAGATTCCTTGATAGGGCATTGATCCAGGGAACTAGTCTGATTGTCGTCTGGAGTCGGGAAGGATTTTTTTTCCCCAATATGGAGCTTAGTGTTTGCCACATGTTTTTTTTTTGCCTTCCTCTGGATCAACATGTTAGGCTATGGGTTGAACTAGATGGACTTAGTTTTCCTTCAACCTTAAAAACTATGTTACTATGTTACTTATAAAAGGTGTTCAAGGTGCTGCCCATTGTGTTGGATTGTCAATGCAACCCTCCTCTCCCACTCTTGACACACTGATAGCAACACCGCAGAAGATGCTGCACATCTCGTATCTTGATGGTATGGTGTGGTATATGGGGTACAAAGATAGTGGGGCCATTCTTCATCAATGGAAACCTCAATGCCCTGGATATCTGAAATTGCTACATGATGATGTGTTGCTCTCTTTATGCACTGAAGATGGCATGTTCCCTGAGTTTTCCCAACAAGATGGTGCATCACCACATTATGGGTGTCAGGTCCGAGCATTCCTACATGAACAGTTTCCTGGAAAGTGGATTGGTCATCGTGGGCCATTTCAATGGCCACCAAGGTCTCCCGATCTGACCCCCTTAGACTTTTATCTTTGGGGTCATCTGAAGGCAATTGTCTATGCTGTGAAGATACGAGATGTGCAGCATCTGAAACAATGGATACTGGAAACCTGTGCTAGCATTTCTTCTGCGGTGTTGCTATCAGTGTGTCAAGAGTAGGAGAAGAGGGTTGCATTGACAATCCAACACAATGGGCAGCACTTTGAACACATTTTATAAGTGGTCATAAACTTGTAAATAACTCATGAAATAATAAAGTTATGTTAAAACCAAGCACACCATTGTTTTTCTTATGAAATTCTCAAGAAGTTTGATGTGTCACATGACCCTCTTTCCATTGAAAAAAATAAAGTTGGATCCAAAATGGTCGACTTCAAAATGGCCGCCATGGTCACCACCCATCTGGAAAAGTTTTCCCTCTCCCATATACTAATGTGCCACAAACAAGAAGTTGATATCACCAACCATTCCCATTTCATTTAGGTGTATCCATATAAATGGCCCACCCTGTACAATTTCCATACATAAATCACTACAGCAAGCTATCTGAGCTAATTAATTCAAAGAGATTTCAGCTCTGAAGGCTGCAGAATTTTGTTGCATTTATGGATTATGAGCCACATAGTGAGTCAAAATTTATATATAATAAGTAATTCAATGTATTTACAAATCTATGCAAGTGAAGAACCATACAACTTTTTACAATCAATAAAATTAATGACCTAGGGTTATTGAACATGACACGGTCATTAAAGAAGTTTAATTAGGATTGGAAGTTATCTCCTATCCAGAGTGAAAGTGATAGTGTACCGATTTCTGAGGATCCGACCATTGGGAACCCCAGTGAAAATGGGTCTCTGCAGATCTTTGCTTGAATGAACAGAATTCAACCATGGTTGAGGTGAACATATTCTTAAAGTGGATTAAGAATTTTCAAAAATGAACAACATAGAATACTAATGAGGACAACTTTTATGGACACCACAAAATCTACTGTCTGCTAGCTCCCGGTGTACATGATAACTCTGCCATAAGGCTACTCTTGGCCTTTGTCTGACTAATGTATGTAAGTATACAGCAAAAAAAAAAAAGATGTAACTTGTGCAATTCCATTCAACATTTTTCAGTAAAAAACCCATATATCACAGGATTTATGTTTTATTATAACATGGATGCCTATGTGTGGCAGATGTCACTTTGCAATATTTAAGTCAAGAGCTTTTCCCAGTACATATGTTAAAGTCCAAGACTTTAACATTGATAGCCTATCCTTAGGCTAAGTCATCAATGTCTGATCGGTGGGAGTGTGACACCCGCCCTCCCCTGATCAGCTGTTCCCGATGTAGACAGCAGCCGAAACTGCCTTTTGTGAAATTGTGCCCAATTTGCCCTTTTATCTCTGTTTTTTTGTGTTGTTCTAATACAAACGAAGGAAATAAACATGTGTATTAGAAAACATGTGTAATTGCAATAATTTTCTGGGAGAAATACTTTATTTTCTGGAATAATTTCAAAGGTGCCAACACTTTTGGCCTTGACTGTATATATATATATTTAGAAATAGGAATATACTGTATATTAGAGCAGAATCAAATTCTGTTCGTATATTACAAAATGTTCATTTATCAAAATGTGGATATTTTGTAATTTGCTTCTGTGTGGATTCAGCAAAATGAGAGCCAGCTGGATACCATTTTTCTGAACTGTAAAGGGCCACCAAAAGTTTTGAAATAAAAAAATACTTATAGTCACCTCTCCGTTCACTTTTCCAGCTCTTCACCGTCACCGGTCTTCATGCTAGACCAACACCTCCTGCTTTGATGTCATGATTGAGACCAAATACATTTCTCACAAAGAGCTACAGCGGGGGGAATAAAAATTGATCATCAATTTTCTTAGTAAATATATTTTTAATGGCGCTATTGACATGAAATTCTCGCTCAATGTCTGTAACAACCCATCCAAACCATACAGGCCAATAAATCAAACCATATACAGTGCCTACAAGTAGTATTCAACCCCCTGCAGATTTAGCTGGTTTGATAAGATGCAAATAAGTTAGAGCCTTCAAACTGCAAACGAGAGTAGGTTTTATGAGCAGAAGCATAAATCTTACAAACCAAGAAGTTATGCCGCTCAGTTGAATTTTATTAAATTTTAAACATAAAAGTGTGGGTCAATTATTATACAACCCCTATGTTTAATATTTTGTGGAATAACCCTTGTTTGCAATTACAGCTAATAATCGTCTTTTATAAGATCTGATCAGGCCGGCACAGGTCTGTGGAGTTATCTTGGCCCACTCCTCCATGCAGATCTTCTCCAAGTTATCTAGGTTCTTTGGGTGTCTCATGTGGACTTTATTCTTGAGCTCCTTCCACAAGTTTTCAATTGGGTTAAGGTCAGGAGACTGACTAGGCCACTCCAACACCTTGACTTTTTCCCTCTTGAACCAGGCCTTGGTTTTCTTGGCTGTGTGCTTTGGGTCGTTGTCTTGTTGGAAGATGAAATTACGACCCATCTTAAGATCCTTGATGGAGGAGCGGAGGTTCTTGGCCAAAATCTCCAGGTAGGCCGTGCTATCCATCTTCCCATGGATGCGGACCAGATGGCCAGGCCCCTTGGCAGAGAAACAGCCCCACAGCCTGATGCTGCCACCACCATGCTTGACTGTAGGGATGGTATTCTTGGGGTCGTATGCAGTGCCATCCAGTCTCCAAACGTCACGTGTGTGGTTGGCACCAAAGATCTCGATCTTGGTCTCATCAGACCATAGAACCTTGAACCAGTCTGTCTCAGAGTCCTCCAAGTGATCATGAGCAAACTGTAGACGAGCCTTGACATGACGCTTTGAAAGTAAAGGTACCTTACGGGCTCGTCTGGAACGGAGACCATTGCGGTGGAGTACGTTACTTACGGTATTGACTGAAACCAATGTCCCCACTGCCATGAGATCTTCCCAGAGCTCCTTCCTTGTTGTCCTTGGGTTAGCCTTGACTCTTCGGACAAGCCTGGCCTCGGCACGGGAGGACACTTTCAAAGGCCGTCCTGGCCGTGGATGGCTAACAGTAGTTCCATAAGCCTTCCACTTACGGATGATGCTCCCAACAGTGGAGACAGGTAGGCCCAACTCCTTGGAAAGGCTTTTGTACCCCTTGCCAGCCTTGTGACCCTCCACGATCTTGTCTCTGATGGCCTTGGAATGCTCCTTTGTCTTTCCCATGTTGACCATGTCTGAGTGCTGTTCACAAGTTTGGGGAGGGTCTTAAATAGTCAGAAAAGGCTGGCAAAAGAGATCTTTAATCCACACATGTGAAGCTCATTATTCTTGGTGCCTGAACTACTTCTTAATACTTTTGGGGGACCAAACAGAATTCTTGTGGTTTGAGGGGTTGAATAATAAATGACACTCTGAATTAACTTTTAACGTTTTAAAAAAACAAAAAAAAAAAAAACAAAAACAAAATTTGCTGCAGTGCATTTCCCACTTCCAGGCTGATCTACAGTACAAATGTCACAATGCCAAGTTAATTCCGCATGTGTCAACCAGCTAAATCTGCAGGGGGTTGAATACTACTTGTATGCACTGTATGTCCATAAATTAAGATATGTGTAATAATAAGAACTAACACATGTAAAAAATATTGAACATACTAACTGAAATTTAATTAATACTTAGTACAAAAACCTTTGTTGGTGATGACAGCTTCAAGATACCTCCTGTATGGAAAAACTAGTCGCATGCACTGCTGAGGAATGATTTTGGCCCATTGTTCCAAATACTAACGGTTCTGTGGGCTCCTATGAACTGTGAACTTTTGTTCCTTCCGTAAATTTTCTATTGGATTCAGGTCAGGCGATTTGCCGGGCCATTGTAGCAGCTGTCACACTGGTGGGTTGTAGACCCACTGCGCCACGGGCCGGGCTTGCCCTAGAGAAGCGTAATTAAGTGGCTACCTGGTCTTCACTAGAACCTCTGATGGTGAGGTTAAGCTTCAGCTGCAGGTAGCCAACAGGTACCACTCCAGGGCAGTCCCTGGTACTGCAGCAGCTGACCCCAGGAGTCAGGGACACAGATATGGACTCGCAGTGTCAGGCAGGAAGAGAACAGAACAACTGGTGGTCCATACTGGTGCTGGTTCAGACGGAGTGGGTACACGTTCAGACAGAATGACTAATACAGACAAGACGGGTTCAAGTACAGGATTAGGTTCTGGCAGGGCTGGTTCAGAATAACAGAATAGACTGGCATGGGATAGCAGAACAGGTTCAGGAACAGGGACCTAACAACGAACTAGTGGGTACAAGACTACCTAAGTACTGAAGTTGCTCAGGCACCTCCCTACAGGGGAAGGTACCTTCAATTCTTAATGCCTCCCAGCTATAGGCTGGAGGCAGTTCCGGCGTGCATGCTACTCCTTTAAGAATTGGGGAGCGCGCACCCAAACCGAGTTGCTTGGGGACTTGTGTGACGTGCGAAAACCCTGGGACCAAGAAGCAGCTGCGGAGGCCGGAGCAGGAAATGCTACCGACCAGCCATACCGGTGAGTATGTTGGTGTCCCTGCTGGCGTTACAGTACCCCCTCACTTACGCCTCTCCTTTCCAAAATCCAAAAGGAACCTCTTCAGGAGAAGTGGGGCATGAATATTCTCGTTGGGCTCCCATGAAAAAGTTTTACTCTTCACCTTCTTCTTGGCCAAGATGCTTTTCACCTCAAAGACATCATCAGAGCACGTTGGTCCAGGTGTGGAACCAGGATCCCTAAAGAAATGGCTCAAGATGACGGCTTGAGGAGAAATACGTTTAAAGAGTTAGGAACGCGTAATGAGGTTGGAATCTTCAAGTTGTAGGACACAGCGTTGACTTACTTGACGACCTCGGAGGGACCGATAAAGCGAGGACCCAACTTGTAAGAAGGGACCTTGAGACGGATGCATCTCAAGAAGAGTCCCCCCTTATCCCCTGGACGAAAACATGGTGGATCCAAGCGTCTTTTGTCAGCATGCCTTTTTATCCATTTGGACGAGTTCTCAAAAGTGGCTTTGGTGTCCTCCCAGATCTTGGAGAAATCTTTAGTCAGAGCACCGGCTGCAGGGATGCCAGAAACGACTGATACCAGGGGAGGAATACCAGGTTGTTGACCATAGACAATGAAGAATGGTGACTTTGCAGAGGCCTTGCTTACATAATTATTATAGGAGAACTCTGCCCAAGGAAAAGCTTGACCCAGTGGTCGTGGTGCACATTCATAAAATGCAGCAGAAAATTAGATGGACTTTGGTTGATCCTCTCCATTTGACCATTGGATTGATGATGGTATGCAGAAGAGAAGTTCAAGACCACATTGAAAAGCTTACAAGTGGCTCTCCAGAATTTGGATGTGAATTGGATGCCTCTATCGGACACAATGTGAACAGGAAATCTGTGAAGGCGGAAGAAGTGCTGAATAAACTTCTCAGCGAGCACGGAAGCAAGTGGAAGACCATGCAATGGGGTAAAGTGAGCCATCTTCGAGAAGCGGTCTACCACCACCCATATGACGGAGCATCCAGAGGACACAAGGAGATCCATAATAAAGTCCATGGCTATGTGCTGTCAGCGAGTTGAAGACACCGGAAGTGGTAAAAGTCACTTGGACGGAAGATGCTTAGGAGTCTTGTTATGAGCACAGAGAGTACAGACTGAAACTAATTACACAATATCTTTACACATGGTTGGCCACCAATAATGATGAGAGCTAAGTGGCAAAATCTTTCTTTGCCCGGCATGACCAGCCAACTTTGAAGAGTGCACCCACAGCAGGACTTGCTTCTATCCAATTCCAACACTAAAGTCTTCCTTGGAGGAATCTGAGACAAGTTTACTGGAGCCACAGTAACCATCTTGGAAGACTCGATGATAAGTTGGCATTCCTCATCTTGGTCGGTAGGTATAAAGGACCTAGAAAGCAAATCTGCCTTGACATTCTTGTCGGACGACTGAAAATGTAGGATGAAGTCAAAGCAGGCAAAAAACAACAACCACCTAGCTTGGAGTGGATTCTGCCTTTGTGCGGACTGCAGGTAAGTCAAGTGTTATTATGACTGCACAAGCACCTGTACATGGGTAGCGTACAAACCAGGGGGACAAATACCTGAACCTGACAGATCCCTGTTCAGACTAGTAAAAGCTCTAGTCTGACCCTGGTCTCACTCTACCTGACCGCTGAGGTTGACACCCAAATATAAGTCAATGGCGTCCCCACTCGACAGCGGCTCACCCTGAATGCTCCTAACAACTCCTAATATAGCGATGCCTGTGTAGCAACTCACTCAGGAAAATAGATTATACACTAAAAGCTGCAACTGACCCTGCCGGTTCCTGTACAGATTAGATATCCTGACTCCGCTGTCCCTAGTCATACCTGCGGGTGCAGAGATAGACCTAACCACAGACTAGAAGATGACAACTCTGGGCTAATGTGCCTAAAAGGCAGATGAGTTGCTTCACGTTCCTCCTAAAGAACCGGAGGGCAGAGAAGAGTGTGAATTATCTGCAAAAAGAGAAGTGTGCTGAACAAAGGAAAGATCCCAGAGTGAATAAAGTAAATAATGAAATACCAAACAAAGAATAAAGCAAGTACTGTTAAGAAATATACTGCCTACTTTCTAATGATAAACAGAAGACAGGTGCAACGTATAGAAAAGAAACAGCAAAGTAAAAGCCTGTAGCTGAAATCTCACAGACTGGCTCCAAACATCAATAGAATGTCAGAACATCCAAATGAATCTATCACCAGCAGGAAACACCAGCAGTGGGGCAGGGTATAAAGCTGCACCCAAAAGGTGATAGGCACACAAATGATAACTCCTGTGTTAAGCTAAGCAGACTGCAGCCAGAAAAGCAGAACCCAAACACCCAGAGAAAAGGTGTGATTCCTGTGGCTTGACAGAAAGAGAAGCCGACCACAGAACACAAAGTCAAGGGATCGAAATAAGGTGCATGACAGTACCCCCCTTCTACGGGGGGCCACTGAACCCTTAGACATCTCCAACCGCTGACAGAACTCCCTCATTAGGCGACCCACATGCAAATTTATCGCATCAACCAAGGAATTATCCTCCAGACCCAAACTTTTCCACTTAACGCAATGTTGCTGTCGACGTCTGACACATCTGGAACCCAACACTCGCTCCCCCTCATACTCCGGAACAAAACTATGTGATAAAATATCAACCTCCTAATTCGTAGTATCAGGGAGATATGCCATAGAGAAATCTACATCGGGTTGACTGAGGACAGGAGCTTTAGAAAAGACTGTCTTGATTGTTTTTCAGCAACCAGGGCATACCCAACAAAATTTTAGCTGGCAAAGAAGGAAGAACCATGAATGAAAGAGATTCTGTGGGTAACACACCCACTTTCATGCACACATTATAAACCCTAGAAGTAACATGAGTCTGGATAATGGGATAACTATCAATTGCGGATACTTGAACAGGATGACCAAGAGTTGCAACTGTGCAAGTCCGGCTCCAGGTTTTCGTGGGCCCTGGGCGAAAGAGTCTCAGTGGGCCCCTTTAACACATACCACGATTCATGATGCAAAGATATGGCAGAGAAATATAGGTATAGTACAATTCCAAAGATATCACTTACTTCTTACATTACATTCTACAACAACTCAGAAACCAGCGAATCCTCGCAGTGCACAATGTGTGCGCTGGGGGGATTCAAAAGTCTGCAGTCACACAGAGTGACTACAGGCTTATCATTTTAGACTGGACAGTATAGTCCTCCCTCCATACAGTATTATGGGCACCACATAGTCCTTCATACAGTATTATGGGCACCACATAGTCCTCCATACAGTATTAAGGGTACCACATAGTCCTCCATACAATATTCTGGCCACCACATAGTCCTCCATACAGTATTATGGGCACAACATAGTCCTCCATACAGCATTATGGGCACCACATAGGCCTCCATACAGTATTATGGGCACCACATAGTGCTCCATACAGTATTATGGGACTCACATAGTGCTCTATACAGTATAATGGACCCCATATATTGCTCCATTCAGTATAATGGGTCCCTATATATTGCTCCATACCATATAATGGGCCCCATATATTACTCCATACAGTATAATGGACCCCATATATTACTCCATACAGTATTTTGGGCCCCATATGTTACTCCATCCAGAATAATGGGCCCCATATATTTCTCCATACAGAATAATGGGCTCCATATATTTCTCCATACAGAATAATGGGCCCCATATATTTCTCCATATAGTATTATGGGTCCACATATTACTCCATACAGTATAATGAACCCCATATATTGCTCCATACAATATTTTGGGCCCCATATATTACTCCATACTGAATAATGGGCCCCATATATTGCTCCATACAGCATAATGAGCCCCATATATTGCTCCATACAGAATAATGGGCCCCATATAATTCTCCATACATAAAAAAATAAATATATCAAATACTCACCTGTAGCCATTCCCCCGCTGATCCGGTCTCTTCAGCATCTTCTGACTCTCTGCACTTCTCGGCACAGAGGCCGTGCTGTAGTGAAGTCATTGCGCCCTCTGCGCTGAGACATCAGAGAAACTCAGAAGACGCCGAAGAGTTCGGAGCAGCGGGGGAAAGAGAGAGGTGAATATTTGAAACAGTTGAAAGTGTGATGCTTGGGGGGGGACGCTGCTAGCGTTGGCACTGGGCCCACCGACTCATGGGCCCCATAGCTTGCTGGCGGCAAGTGGGTCCCCCGTTTGTCCAGGGCCCCTGCACTCGCCCAGTTGCGCCGGGTGGTGACGCCGGCCCTGCAACTGTGTACCCACATTCAACAGCAAAATCACTATCAATGAGATCTAAGGTGGAACCTGAGTCAACAAATGTAGAGGTAACTATGACTCCAGATTTGGTAGCCAAAGACACTTGTAAAGAAACAGCACAGTGAAAACCCTTAGCTGGAATCTCACAGACTGGCTCCAAACATCAATAGAATGTCAGAACATCCAAATGCACCTATCATCAGCAAGAAATGCCAGCAAGGGGACAGAATATAAAGCTGCACACAAAAGGTGATAGGCACACAAATGAAAACACCTGTGTTAAGCTAAGCAGTCTGCAGCCAGAAAAGCAGAGCCCAAACAGACAGAGAAAAGGTGTGTCTCCTGTGGCTTGGCCGAAAGAGAAGCCGACCACAGAATACAAACTCAAGGGAACAAACCCAGGAGCATGACACCAAGTTCTTATGGTTGGTGTATATGATGACCGGGTGAACTGCCCCTTCGAGTAGGTAATGCCTCTCCTCTAAAGCCGTCTTAATCACCAATAACTCACAATTGCTAATCAACTAGTTACGCTCAGGGGCAGAGAAGATCTTGGAGAAGAAACCGCAGGTGACCATTTGACCGGAGGAAGACTTCTGCGTGAGAACAGCCCCTGCCCCAGAGGATGAGGCATCCACTTTCAGGAAGAATTGTTTGTTGATGTTTGTTGATCTCAGGCCTATGTAGTCCAGGAGCAGAAGAGAAGGCCTGTTTTAAGGAGAGTCCAAACCTTTGGACTGACGCCTTTGCGGATCATCGCCGAAACTAAGGCAGTCTGAGAGGAGAAGTGAGGAATAAACTGGCGGTATTAGTTGGCAAATCTTAAAAATCGCTGAATTGCCTTAACGCCAGCAGGACGCGACTCTTTGAGAATTCAACACACCTTCTCAGGATCCATCTTCAAACCCGAGTCCGAGCTGATAAATCCTACAAAAGAGGACTGTTCAAAGATGCATTTCTCAAACTTAGCATACATACGATTTTTTCTTTGCAAGACCTCACAAACGTTGCTCCTATGAGAAGGTAGATCTGGAGAGAAGACCAGGATATCATCCAGATAAACCATGCAAGAGTAAAGGAGATCTTGGAAGATGTCATTCAAGAACTCTTAGAGGAGCTGGGGCATTACTGAGCCCAAACGGCATAACACGGTACTCATAGTGACCGTCTTGGTTGTTGAAAGCAGTCTTCCACTCATTTCCTTTGCATATGTGGATTAGGTTGTATGCTCCTCTCAGATGGAGCTTGGTAAAGATCCTGGCACCTCTAAGATGATAAAACAATTATGTGATTAGTGGCAAAGGATATTTGTTTTTAACCGTGATCTGATTGAGACCTCTATAATCTATACAAGGTTGGAGAGTTCCATCCTTCTTTTTGACAAAGAAGAAACCAGCTCCTGCCGGTGAGGAAGACTTGTGGATGAATACCTTTGCCACGTTCTTCTTAATGTAATCGTACATGGCTAGGGTCTCCACCTTAGACAGAGGGTAGATATGGCCTCGAGGAGGTGAATTTCCCAGGAGCAGGTCAATGGGACAATCGTACGCCCTATGTAGAGATAACATCTCTGCTTCCTTCTTATCGAAGACGTCAGCATATGACCAGTAAGTGGGTGGCAGACCCGGCAGAGTATATGGTGTCACCAGCGGACGAACTGGACATATAGGAACAAGACATTTTTCATAGCAAGACTATCCCCAATGAAGCACCTCACCGGAGATACAGTCTAGGATGGGCTCGTGAATACATAGCCATAGCAGGCCCAGGAGAAGTGGATGTGACAGTCTAGGCAACACATAGAAGACAATCTTCTACATATGCAAAATTCCTATCTGGAGCTCCACCTGCTCGGTAACAAAATGAACGACTTCCCTTCCATCGACAGATGGACATCATCAAAGGACTCTGGAGGAGTCGGACAGGAATCTGGTACCGGTCTATCGTGGCTTGCTGCATGAACTTTCCAGCCAAACTGGAATCTCTGTAGGCCGTCTCGATGAACCAGGTAATTCCATATGACACGGATACAGTCAAAGTCAACGCTAGAGAGGAATTATTCTCACCCAGAAAGCCTCTCCTACAGACCCTAGGCTTGGGAGTTTCCTGACTTCTCGGGACAAGAGCAGGTGAAATGTTCCGTGCTACCACAGTAGAACCAAAACCCCTTGACATGACGGTGTTCCTGCTGTTGCTCAGCCAGATTAATGCGGTCGACCTGCATAGGTTCAGGAGAGTCAACTTCCGCAAAAAGGTGGAACGAGTGGTTTCTGAAAGGACGGAGCCTTGGTCTCCTCTCACGTGTTGCCCGTCTGGAACACTCCTGGAACCTGTGATTGATCCGGATAGCCAGGGAGATTCGGTCACCAAGTTCTAAAGACAAGGTGAGTAACCGAACAGCATGCTAGCCTAGAGTCTTACCTCCCTAATGCAGTCTGAGGAGGGAGGATGCGGCTGAGGTGACATGACCCAGCTTGTTGAAGACCTTGCAGAGCTCCCTCAGGAAGATTTTCAGGTCTGATATCACAGGATCTCCTCTCTCCCATAAGGGGTTGATCCATGCGAGGTCCTCTCGTCCAAGGTGGGACATCAGAAGTGCCACTTTCACTCGATCAGAGAGAAACTGGTGGGACAACAGTTCATAGTGCAGCGTGCACTGGTTAATAAATCCACGGCACTGCTTTGATCTCCGTTGAAACGTGATGGAGCAGAGAGACGAGGATCAACTCCTGTTGTATGAGTTGCAGGCTGAATATTAACTGTCGAGGTTGCTGCAACTTGGGCTGGAACAGATGAAGCAGCCAACATCAAGGTGTCCAAACAGTGTTCACAGACCGCAAGTAGGTGAAGATTTTATTTTGATGATCACGTCGGCGAGTCATCTCCTGAAACAACTCAGAGAGCAGAGGGGTATTGGGGTGCAGGGTCCATGGCCTGAGCAAACTTTCACGCTGATGGGTTGTGGACCCACTGCACCAGAGGCCGGGCTTACCCTAGAGGGACCTAACTAAGCGGCTACCTGGTCTTCACTAAAGCCTCTGATGGTGAAGGGCGGGTTCAGGATAACAGGACAGACTCTGGTACAGGGAAAGATTAACACACACGGTCGTAGGTACATGCAAAAACTTCCACAACTCTATTGGATAACACTACCAGGGATACTGAATCCCTGTACAAGAAGGCACACATGCTAAAATCATTAAAATAGTTGAATCTTTATTATTATTTCATATATATAAAATAAATTAAAAAACAAGCAGAAATTATCCCAAAAAGTAACAAACAGATATCACAGGTCTTCAGATAGAAATCAATGCACTTTCCAATGTAAGCAAAAATCCAATACTACAGTGATAGATGGGCTATAGTAGAACTCCATCCTGGGGTGGTAGCCCAGATACACACAGGCTTCTCTTTTCAAAAATTGTAAGTACTAATATGTGATTATTCTGAATGATTATGCATCTCTTACAAATCCATACTTTTGCTTTTCCATATTAACCAATGGTGTTGGACAAATATGTAGAACCCTTGTAACTACTATGGCACTTGCACCTTATTTATTGACTTACAGAGTTCTACTATAGCCCATTTATCACTTTAGTATTGGATTTTTGCTCACTTTGGAGAGTGGATTGATTTATATCAGAAGACCTACGATATCTATTTGCTACTTTTTGGGATATTTTCTGCTTGCTTTTTAATTTTTTTTTATATTTATTTTATAAAAATATATATATTAACAATTTTAATGATTTTAGCATTTGTGCCTTCTTGTACGAGGATTCTTGTACAGGGAAGCAGAACGGGTTCAGGAATAGGGACCTGACACCGAACTAGTGGCTACAAGATTAACTAGGTACTGAAGTTGCTCAAGCATCTTCCTACAGCGAAGGGTGCTTTAAATACCCAATGCCTGCGAGTTATCTGATCTAATAACACCCTGCCTACCCTACCATCCATATATTGGTTCCTCACCAATCGCCAAGCAGGAAACCTAAGCCCTGTATATCCCTTGAACTAGGCCCTTGATAGGGAGGGGGGTGAGCACTGGTCAGTCCACACTATAAACTAAAGACAACAAGGGAGACAAATAAAAGGGGAAACTTAGCTTGAGCAAACACAAGAGAGATGACACCAAACGTCTTCCAAGGGCACCAGAGAGGAAGATACTCGACTGCTATAGCTCCAAGCCTTCACAAGGAAAAATGTGAATATCAACAGTGACTCCCTGAAGTAGACTGAGAGTTTATAAACACCCCGACCAGGGTGTGCCAATCAGAGCAGGAGGGAGGTTGCTGCTGGGTCCAAAAAGTCAGAAGGATTAAGAAGGCGTCTGCAATGCCAAACGCAGTGACTTTCTGCAGCCAGATGCAGTCTGTTACATCTGACACACCAGTGACAGTATCCCCCCTTCTACGAGTGGCCTCTGGACACTCAGGACCAGGTTTCTCAGGATAAGAGGTGTGGAATGAACGAACTAGCCTGGGGGCATTGACCTCTGACTCTGAAACCCACATCTTTTCCTCTGGACCATAACCCTTCCAGTGCACCAAGTATTGTAGGGAACGACGTTGGAGACGAGAATCTACAATCCTCGAAATCTGAAACTCCAGATTACCATCAACCATTATTGGGGGTGGAGGTAGGGGTGAGGACTCAAGAGGTTGAACATATTTCTTGAGCAGAGACCTGTGAAAGACATTGTGGATCTTAAGGGCCTGCGGTAGCTCAAGACGAAACGCTGCTGGGTTTATGACGGCGGTTATTTTATAGGGACCAATAAACCTAGGTCCCAGCTTCCAAGAAGGGACTTTCAACTTGATATTCCTGATAGACAACAACACAGAGTCATTCACATTCAGGTCCGGACCTGGCAAGTGTTTCCTTTCAGCCATACGTTTGTACCTGTCTCCCATGATCTTCAAATTACTCAGAACCCCCCACCACACCGAGGAGAGCGACGAAGCAAAGCGTTCCTCCTCAGGAACTCCCAAAGCTCTTCTCTCACTAAAAGTACTAAACTGTGGATGGTAACTGAATGCACCAAAGAACGGTGACCTGCCAGTAGATTCTTGACGATGATTATTAATAGCAAATTCTGCCAGCGGTAAGTAGGATGCAAAATCCTCCTGATTTTCGGAGCCAAAACACCTGAGGTAAATCTTCAAATTCTGATTAACACGCTCAGTCTGTCCATTCAACTGAGGATGGAAGGCAGAGGAAAAGGACATCTGCAACCCCAGCCGAGAACAGAATGCTTTCCAGAACTTAGAAACAAACTGGGTCCCCCGATCTGACACCATATCAGAGGAAACCCCGTGAAGCTTCATGATCTCATTTATAAACACCTGGGCAAGAGTCTTGGCATTCGAAAGTGCTGGTAATGAGATGAAGTGAACCATTTTACTGAACCTATCTAAAACCACCAAAACCACAGTTTTGCCTGCAGATACCTGTAGGTCAGTAATAAAATCTATGAACAGGTGTGTCCATGGCCTGCTAGGAATAGGTACCAGGAGAAGAGTACCAAACGGACAGGTATGCAATACTTTAGAACGCTTGCAAATACTACAAGCAGATACGTGTTTGACCACATCCCGATACAACCCCCGGCCACCAAAAATGACAAGAAAGGAGGTCCGCAGTTGCCTTACCACCTGGATGACCAGCAAGCACAGAGTTGTGATGTTCCTTAATTACTTTGTGGCGCAGATTAGATGGTAAAAATAACCTTTATGAAGGGCAGGAGGTAGAGGTATCCCTCTGGGCCTCCAACAACTCACCCTCCAGTTCAGGGTACAATGCCGAAATAACTACCTCCTTCTGTAAAATCGGGGCAGGGTTCTCATGGTCACCACCACCAAGGAAACTCTGGGACAAAGCATCAGCCTTGACATTTTTGACTCCTGGACGGAAAGGGACAACAAAATTGAACCTAGTAAAAACAGGGACCATCTAGCTTGCCTAGGGTTGAGACGTTTAGCTGATTGAAGATATGAAAGGTTCTTATGGTCAGTGATAACAGTAATAGGATGGACAGCCCCCTCCGACCAATGTCGCAATTCATCGAACGTGAAGTTAATCACCAAAAACACCCTATTACCCACATCATAATTTTAGCCAAAGATAATTTTTTAGAAAAGAAAGCACATGGATGCCATTTACCAAGTGACGGACCCTGAGAAAACACAGCCCCAACCCCCATCTCTGACGCATCAAGTTCCACAATAAAGGATTGGGAAACATATCGGGTTGACTGAGCATAGGTGCCGTGGCAAAACAGTTCTTTAGGGAGGGAAAAGCCTGGAGGGCGGAATCTGACCATTTGGAAGAATCAGACCCCTTCCTTGTCATGTCAGTGAGGGGTTTCACAATTACTGAATAATTTTGGATGAATTTCCGGTAAAAATTAGTAAAGCCCAGAAAATGTTGTAGAGCCTTCAGGTTCTCGGGACGGTCCCAATCAAGGACAGCACGGATCTTCTCCGGATCCATCCAAAATCCCGAAGATGACAACAGGTACCCCAAAAACTGCATCTCCTGGATGGCGAAAACACACTTTTCTAGTTTGGCATATAGTTTGTTATCCCTTAATATCTGAAATACCTGTCTAACATTCCCCCGATGTGCCTCAAAATCAGGTGAGTAAACCAAAATATCATCAGATAGACCACCACAAACCTGCCCACCAAATGATAGAAAATATCATTAATGAAATGCTGGAACATCGCAGGTGCATTGGTCAGACCGAAAGGCATAACCAGACTCTCGAAATGCCCTTCAGGGGTATTGAACGCTGTTTTCCATTCATCCCCCTCCTGATTCTAACCAGATTGTAGGCTCCACTTAAATCCAACTTGGAGAACACCTTAGCTCCCACAACCTAGCTGAACAAATCTGGAATCAGAGGAAGAGGGTATGGATCCCGGATGGTAATTTGATTTAATTCCTGGAAATCTAAACAGGGACGTAGACCGCCATCTTTTTTCATGAAGAAGAACCCTGCCACCATGGGTGAAGATGAGGGTCTGATATGTCCCATCTCCAGACTTTCCGCAATGAAATCCTTCATGGCTTGTCTCTCAGAGCCAGAAAGATTATACAGTCTGGACTTTGGTTGTTTAGCTCCGCGGGTCAGGTTAATAGGACAGTCATATGCACGATGAGGAGGCACACCTCCTCTCAGAAAAACGTCCTCAAAACCAGACAAAAATGCAGGTAAGGTCTCTGTAGAGACTGTAGAAAGGGAAATATTTAAACAGTTGTCATGGGAGTAATCTCCCCACTCAATGATCACCCTGGATCGCCAATCCACCAACGGATTATGTTTCACCAACCAGGGTAGACCCAAAACAATTGGGGTGGGAAGAATGTCCAGGACATAGTAAGGAATTATATCACAATGAACCGACCCCACCCTCAGTTTAACATCATGTACAATCTGTGTCAGAGCTCTCTGTGCAAGTGGGGCTGAGTCGATGGCGAAGATGGGAATGGGCATAGCTAAAGTACAGCACATAAGACCATGAGTTCTCACAAGCTCAGCATCAACAATGCTGACTCCAGCTCCACTGTCAACAAACACAGAAATTTTTTCGGTTTTTCTCTCTAGCACCACCTCTGCTGTCAGGACAAACCGGGAACTGCAGGTTGAAAATAAATGCATTGCTTATCCAACTCCAGACTACCAAGGGTGAATCAAGTTTGCTTTTGCTTAGGAATCGAAGGACAAGCCCCAATAAAATGTCCCTTTTTTCCCACAAAAAACCACACGCCTTTCCTTTTGTGGATCTCCGAGGAAATGTACGATGCAGAGGCACCCCCTAGCTGCATTGATTCTTCCACCTCCCACCCTACTGGTTCACCGCAAGACCGCCCCCCGGCAAAGGAGCATTACCCCGAAAAGAAGGCTCCGGAGAAGGTGGTCTCACCCACCTATCCCGAAGGCGTCTATCAACACGTATAGCCAACGACATGGCAGCCTCCAAGGACTCTGGGGTTTCATACACTGCCAAAGCATCTTTCAACTTTTCAGAAAGGCCTTGACAAAATTGGCTTCTAAGAGCTGGGTCATTCCATTTTGTATCAGTTGCCCATCTGCAGAATTCGGAGCTGTATGTCTCCACTGACTGATTTCCCTGATGAACCTGGAGTCAGCCAAGGAGATTCAGTCAGGGTCATCATAAATGAGGGCTAGAGCCCCAAAAACACCCTCCACTGACTGGAGATAAACCGAACCCTGCGGCAAAGAGAAAACCCAGGATTGAGGATCTCCTTGCAGTAGAGAGATCACAATTCCCACTCATTGCTCCTCATCTCCGGAGGTGTAGGGACGAAGTTTAAAGTACAGTTTGCAAGCTTCCTTGAACACAAAAAACTTGTCCCTACCTCCTGAAAACCTGTCCGGGAGAGCAACCTTGGGGACAAACTGGACCGGCCTACCTGCAGAGACCCCTACATTAGATACCTGCAGCCGCTGTTGCTGCTGTTGAACCTCATAGCGGAGGTCAATCACCTCCAGAGACAGCCTGTGCAGCTGCTCTGACAGCTCAGCAATGGAATCCATGAATCAAGAAAAAACAACCACACCCGATAAAAAAACACACAAAAAACAAACAACACGTGTCAGTTTTTTTTTTATATATGCATGGCAGGTGATAATGTCACACACAGTGTGGGAAGAATAAGTGCAACACGAAGGGATGAGGGGAAGGAAGCCTAAACACTATGGAAAGGGGGAGTGGAGACCCCTAGGCTGATCTAATAACACCCTGCCTACCCTACCATCCCTATATTGGTTCCCCACCAATTGCCAAGCAGGAAACCTAAGCCCTGTATATCCCTAGAGCTAGGCCCTTGATAGGGAGGGGGCGAGCATTGGTCAGTCCCCACTATAAACTAAAAACAACAAGGGAGACAAACAAAGGGGGAAAACTTAGCTTGAGCAGACACCAGAGAGATGACACCAGACGTCCTCCAAGGACACTGGAGAAGAAGCTAGCCGACTTCTATAGCTCCAAGCCTTCACAAGGGAAAATGTGAATATCACCGGTGACTCCCTGAAGCAGACTGAGAGTTTATAAACACCCCAACAAGGGTGTGTCAATCACCCAGGAAGGAAGGACCAGAGGGGCATAAATAAGTGATTACCTGGACCGACACTGGCTACACGACGGCTTAGTCGACTCCGTGAACCAAGGGGGGACCGGGAAGGTGGACAAGGTGCCACTCTGGGACCGACCTCGTGCGAGAGCAGGCGACTCCCACGGGAATGACAGCAGAAGCCGACAAACATGGCAAATGAGCACGGCTGGTAGGCAGGCAGGAAGTGCAGGTAGACAGGCAGGCTTGGCTGGCAGACTGACAGGTGGGCACGGCTGAAAGACAGGCTGGCGGGCACGGCAGATAGACAGGCTGGTCAGCTCGGATAATAGACAGGCTGGCTTACAACACTGGAACCTGAGGGCTGGAGAGAGTGTAAGAACACTAACAACAACTTTGCACAGTCACCTCCATTATGGAGGAGGTGCCTTAAATAACAGAAGTCCTCCGGCCATTGGATATTTTAGGACGGCGTACACGGTCCCTTTAAGAGGCAGGGAGCGCGCGGGTGCCCTAAGTACTGTGCCCGAGGATCTGTGCGCGGTGCACGCACCCTGGGCAGGCGCGACGAGGGAGATAGACGGGGAGGTGGAGGATGCCGGCCCGGAGCCGCGGCGGTAAGTTGGTCGGCATCTCTACCGGGCAGGAGGCAGAGACGCCGACGCCACAGTACCCCCCACTTTACGCCCCCTCTTATTCAAGCCTGCAAGAAATTTCTCCAGAAGAAGAGGAGCATGAATGTTCTCCCTGGGCTCCCATGACTTCTTCTCAGGACCAAACCCCTTCCAATCTAGAAGAAAGAAAGTCTTTCCTCTTACCTTTTTGGTGGTCAAAATGCTCTCTACCTCAAAAATGCCCTCAGCGGAGACTGGAGCTGGAGTGGTACCCGGATCGTCAGAGAAGGAATTGAGGACTACAGGCTTGAGGAGAGACACGTGAAAGGAATTGGGGATCCGTAACGAGGCAGGGAGTTTCAACTTGTACGCCACTGGTTTTATTTGGCTCCTAATCTTGAAAGGACCAATGAACCGCAGATCCAACTTGTATGAAGGTATCTTGAGACGAACATACTTGGATGATAGCCAGACCTTGTCCCCCGGATGGAATAGAGGCGGGTCCACTCCAGACGTCTCTTATCGGCATGTTTCTTCATCCGCTCAGAGGACTGCAGCAGCGCAGTTTTAGTGTCCTCCCAAATCACAGAAAAGTCTTTGACGAGAGACTCCGCAGCAGGATTTTCAACAGAAGTGGAAACCAGAAACGGAATACTGGGATGCTGACAGTATTCCACCAAGAACGGAGATTTGGCTGAGGATTCACTGACATGGTTATTGTAGGAAAATTCAGCCCATGGCAGAAGCTCCACCCAGTCGCTATGGTGAGAGATGACGAAGTGCCGAAGGAAGCTGGCGAGGATCTGATTGATACGCTCAATCTGAACATTGGACAGAGGATGATAAGCCGAAGAGAAATCCAATGCGACATTCAGCAGCTTGCACGTGGCACACAAGAATCCAGAAGTAAACTGAACTCCTCTATCCGAGACAATATGAAGAGGTAGGCTGTGAAGGCAGAAGATGTGAAGAATGAAGTCTTTAGCCAGCACTGGCGCAGAAGGAAGACTTGGCAAGGGAATGAAGTGAGCCATCTTGGAAAAGCAGTCAGCGACCACCCAAATGACAGTACAACCGGCCGATACAGGAAGATCCATGATGAAATCCATCGCAATATGTTGCCACAGAGCGGAAGGCACGGGTAGAGGAAGAAGTCGAGCAGTCGGAAGCTGCCTAGGCGTCTAGTTTCGGGCACAGGAAGAGCAAGCAGAGACAAAATCCGTGATATCTTTGCGCAGGGTCGGCCACCAATAATGTAGAGAAATTAGCAGAAGCGTCTTCTTCTGACTGGCATGACCTGCCAGTTTGGACAAATGACCCCAGAGTAAGATCCTCCTCCTATCCGGAGTTGCCACAAAGGTCTTACCAGGAGGAAGATGAGACAGGTCAAACGGGGCAACAGTCAATATTCTGGAGGGCTCAATGATGTGTAAAGGCTCCTCCTCTCCAGGGAAGATCGGGAGAGCGCATCTGCCTTAATATTCTTGTCTCCTGGACGGAAGTGGAGAGTGAAGTTGAAGAGAGCAATGAACAGAGACCATCTGGCCTGACAAGGATTAAGTCGTTGAGCGGACTGCAAGTAGGCGAGATGCTTGTGGTCCATGTAGATGGTCCATGTAGATGACCACCGGATTCAAGGCCCCCTTCAGCAAGAACCGCCACTCCTCCAGTGCCAGTTTGATGGTAAGCAGTTCACAATCTCCAAGGGAATAATTGCGCTCCGAAGGAGTGAAGAGCTTGGAAAAGAAGCCGCAGGTCACCATTCGCCTGGACGAAGACTTCTGGGTGATAAATGCTCCGGCCCCAGAGGAAGAGGCGTCAACCTCCAGGAAGAGCTGTTTGTTACAGTCAGGATGGTGAAGCACTGGGGCAGAAGAGAATGCTTGTTTCAAGGATACGAAGGCACTTTCCGCCTCGGGAGTCCATTCCTTGGGATTAACCCCTTTGCGGGTCAGTTCAGATATGGGAGCAGTCCGGGAGGAAAAATGAGGAATGAACAGGTGGTAATAATTAGTGAACCCCAGAAACTGCTGAATAGCCTTCAGCCCCTCAGGTCGGGGCCACTTTAGAATGGCAGACGCTTTCTTGGGATCCATCTTTAGCCCGGTCTCCGAGATAATGTATCCCAGGAAGGGAAGAAAAGTCTGTTCAAAAACGCATTTCTCGAATTTGGCATATAGACGATTCTTCCTGAGCCTCTGCAATACCTGTTGAACGTCTCTTTGATGTGAGGGCAGATCAGAAGAGAACACCAGGATATCGTCCAGGTACACTACCACATATAAATATAGAAGATCTCGGAAGATGTCATTCACCAGTTCTTGGAAGAATGCTGGTGCGTTGCAGAGTCCGAAGGGTATCATGCAATATTTGTAGTGACCATCCCGAGTGTTGAATGCCGTCTTCCACTCGTCACCCTGGCGAATCCGGATCAGGTTGTATGCGCCACGGAGATCGAGCTTAGTAAAGATCTTGGCTCCTTTAAGGCAATCAAAAACTCAGAGATGAGAGACAGAGGATACTTGTTTTTAATAGTAATCTGATTTAGGCCCCTATAGTGGATACAAGGGCGAAGAGAGCCATCCTTCTTCTTAATGAAGCTGGAGAGGTGGATTTCTGGATAAATCCCCTAGCAAAATTCTCTTCAATGTATTCGGACATGGCACAGGTCTCGGCCAATGACAGGGGGTAAATTTGACCTTGGGGTGGAGAAGCACCAGGAATGAGGTCAATAGGACAGTCATACGGCCTAGGAGGAGGTAGTGTCTCAGCCTCCTTCTTGGCAAAAACGTCAGCGTATGACCAGTAGGGTGCCGCCAAGCTGGGCAAATTGCTGGAGTAGACGGAGGTCGTGCAGGACGGTCGAGAACCAAGCAGGTCTTGTGACACTCTTGGCCCCAGCGGAGCACCTCTCCCGAACTCCAATCCAAAACCGGCTCGTGTGTCTGAAGCCAGGGCAGTCCAAGCAGTATAAAATGAGAGAAGTCGGAGAAGGAGATTTTCTCCGAGTGTAACATTCCTATCTGAAGAACTACAGGCTTGGTGACGAAAAAGATGGACTCTGAAAGGGGTCTCCCATCCACCGAAGAAACCGCTAATGGATCCGAAAGTCGTTGAATAGGGATCTGATACTACTCCACAATGGCCTTTTGGATCAGATTCCCAGCGACACCAGATAGGCAGTCTCGAAAAAATGAATCTTACCACAGAGTCAGGGATGGAGAGGAAGAATTTTTGCCCAGAACGACCTCTTCAAGCTATCCTAGGCACTGGAGTTTCCCGGTCTCTCTGAACAAGAGCGGGTTAGATGCTCCGAGCTGCCACAGTAAAAACATCTTCCCTCGGTGCTGGGGACCTCCTGGCGAGACTTGACCATCTTGACCTGGTCTACCTGCATAGCCTCAGGGGTGGATGCCGAGGCAGAGGCTTGTTGAGAGACTGGCCTTTGGAAGGTTGGTGCTAGGCGCAGAGATTTTCTCTCACAGATCACCTCCTTAGAACGCTCCTGGAACCTGATGTCGATCCGTGTAGCCAAGGACACCAGGTCGTCCAGACAGATGGGAATGTCACGAGCGGCCAGTTCGTCCTTGATCCGCCCAGAAAGGCCCTCCAAAAAGGTAGACACCAGGGCCTCGTTTTTCCAGGCTAGTTCGGACGTGAGGGTACAGAAATGCACAGAGTACTGGCCCACTGTGAGGTTTCCTTGGCATAGATGAAGAAGAGAGGAGACAGTCGAAGCTGTGCGGCCGGGCTCATCGAAAACCCTCCGGAAGGCCGCAAGAAAAGCCTGGAGGTTAGACACCAGACGATCCCCTCTCTACCATAGGGGGTTGAGCCACGCCAACGCTTCTCCAGTGAGGTGAGACATGATAAATGCCACTTTAGCCCGGTCAGAAGCGAACTGATGAGCTAGGAGCTCAAAGTACAGCGTGCACTGTTTGATGAAGCCCTGACATAGAGCGGGATCATCGCTGAAGCGTGGTGGAGCAGAAAGTTGGGGTCCTGAGTTGGGTACCATGCCACTACTGGGTTGAGGTACCGCCGGAGCGATGCTTGGTTAGAGGCGGACACAGCCTGGGTGGACAGTGCATCCAAGCGGGAGTTAACAGTCTGCAGATAGGACAGGATAGTATCCTGTTGAGATCTCTGACGGGAGACCTCTTGGTACAGGTCTGAAAGCGAGGGAGTCTGGGAGCCACCGGATTCCATGGCCTGTGTAAACTGTTACAGGTCTGGGTGGTGGATCCACTGTGCCGTGGTACAAGGAGGGACCAGAGGGGCGTAACTAAGTGCCTACCTGGACGACCCTGGCTACACGGCGGCTTAGTCGACTCCGTGAACCAAGGAGGGAACGTGGACCAGGTGCCACTCTGGGACCGACCTCGTGCGAGAGCAGGCAACTCCCACGGGACTGACAGCAGAAACTTACAGAAATGACAGATGAGCACGGCTGGTATTCAGGCAGGCAGCGCAGGTAGACAGGCAGGTTTGGCTGGCAGACAGACAGGTGGGCACGGCTGATAGACAGGCTGGCGGGCACGGCAGATAGACAGGCTGGCAGGCTCAGATGATAGACAGGCTGGTGGGCAACAGTTTAACTTGAGGGCAGGAGAGAGTATAAGAACACTAACAACTTTGCGCAGGCACCTCCAATTTGGAGGAGGTGCCTTAAATAACAGAAGTCCTCCGGCCATTGGCCGGGGACATTTTAGGATGGCGTGCGGGATACTGTGCCCCGGGATCTGCACGCAGTGCGCGTACTCCGGGCAGACATGATGAGGGAGACAGACGGGGAGGTGGAGGACACCGGACCGGGGCCGCGGCTGTAAGTGGATCAGTGTCTCTGCCGGGCAGGAGCAGAGATGCCGATGCCACACTTGCGTGGTGAGCATCCATATAGGCCATGGAGGTTGAGTGCATTACTTATTGTTTTCTTTGAAACAATTGCATCTGCTGATTCCAGGTCTGTGCATCAGGGTCTGAAGATGTCTGTAATCAGCGCAAGAAGACTCGGGCATCAACGCAAAGACTTATAGCTTATAGACAGGTTACCAAGATTTAAATCTCTGCTGAGCTAGCTTGTTAGTACTCTTGGTCACATGCTGTGGGAGAACCATTCATATCTTCTCTTCCCCTGTATATGTGTGCTGGACTGTTCAGGAAGTGCCAGATATAGCTTGTCTTAACCAGGCATCTCCACCATCAGGTGTAAGCCTGTGGACAGGGATAGCCTAGGGCCCCATTAGCTGAAGAGACTAAATTAGGGCCGTCAGTGCTAGCTACCCTATAGTCACATTGCGACATTATGCCACCATGCTTAAAAGATGAAATATTAAATTGTCCATTATTAGTGAAGTGATCCTAAAACTACCAAGGTACTGTGCAAAAAAGAATTTAAAATAAAGAACGATTTTGAAGTAGCATTGGAAAGATTTTCATGAAGACTCACTGTCTCCTTAGGACCAAATTATAAATAGGAATTTACAAGCAACCAGTGACTTAATGACCAACATGTCCTCATAGAATAACGGTACATATTTGGAGCTGTGAATAACATTAGAGTAGAACATGAGTCGATATTTATAGTCAAATATTTGGGATGTTTGAAAAATATAGTCCCTTGCAGCAGATGATGCCTCATTACATCATCGGGCTAATTTGGCCAAGTGTACTATGAATAGCATAGATTAAGATCAGAATCTTTTCATGCCTCTTAAAGAAACAGAAAATCTGTGTACACCATGCAAATGTGAATATGACAATTAATTTGCTAATCTTACTTTTTATTTATGTGGGTGCTTTCCAACCAGAATTCTTCAAACCTTTAGGATTCCTCAAGTGATGGCAAAATCGTTTCAGTCTGCCTAAAGATTCTTAAGTTGGATGCAAGCCAAGAAGTCATGACGCGCCCCCTGGGCCAGTGTTGTTTGGGGGATACCCGGAGCCGGATCAGATGGGGGTTGTAGTCTCCGAGTGGCGGTGACCCGGTCCGTGCCCAGGGTGTCAAGCTCAGTGTGTGGCAGTCCTTACAGATGTTATTAGTGTTCTTTGTGTCGACTACGCCACCCGTTGATTTGCGGTCAATACGGCCGCCGCTGCAGCAGGGTCCGCTGAGGCTGGTGGTATGTGTGCAGCTTCGGTAGTATAACCCCCAACGGGAGGGGTATAGCCTCAGGGGGTCAGGTGTAGAGGATGGTGGTAGTGGTGGTGCAGTGTGGATGTTAAGAAGACTCCGAGCCGGGCTGTGCAGTTCAGGGTTTTTACTTACTGCTGTTCTTGTGGTCACTCTGGCCTTAAGTGACCGCCCGAGCCGTGCTGCGTCCACCAGGTCTTGGACTCGGCCAACCCCCAGGTGATTCTGGAGCGTGGTCCTGAGCTCCCTTTCTGACTTGTCCTTCTCTCTGGCCTTCCCCACCAGGGATCCACCTAAGTCCGGCTCCCTCGGGCCTCTTGTTGGTAAACCCTTGTCTCTGGGTTCCCTGACCCTATTCTTGGTTTGCCTTCCGGGTGGATTTAGTGGGTGGTCGTGGCAGATCCTGCCCACGACCTCCAGTCTCTGGCTAAGGTGTGCTGTAGCCTCCACCAGCTTGGGATCCGGTACCCTGTTGCCAACTCTTCACCCTCTGATCTAATTTTAGGTTCTTGGAGTTCCCTCTTCTCCCCCTTCTGGGTCCTTCTTTCTCCTCTCTCTCTGCTTCTCAGGCTCTCTCAGACTGACCAAACCTCTACAAAAGACTGACGTCTCACAGACTGACTGACTGACCTAAGATGGTTCCCACCTTATATACTCCCTCTATGTGTGAGCTCAGGTGACCAGCACCCAATGAGCTCCTAGCTTTACCCAGGCTGCTCCCCCTATCTGCCCCTACACTACTGGGATGTTCCACCCCCCTCCCACTCCAGCCAGGAACAGACACTGTCGTACCTGCACATTTCTCTAGTGGGAGTACCATCGGTCTGTCCCTCGGAAATGGGATGTGTGTAGTGCATGCAGCTAACTGAGCTCAGTTCCACACTCCATCCTTACCCGGGAGTGGAATATCACACCTCTGGGTTGAGGTGCAATACCCCTGTAGCAGCCGAATCCTCAGGGTGCTACATTCCCCCCTGGTAAACCACAGCACGTCCTCGGGCTGTAAGATAAAACATCAAAACATACAATTTTTTTTTTTTTTTTTTCATAAACATCAACATATAAAACATCATATATATTATCAGCTATCAAACTTTTCATATAAAACTTTTCATAAATAACATTCTTGTTCCTCTGGCCACGGTGCAACTTGTGACCGGGTAAGGTGCGACAGTCTCTCTTGGAAGAAAACAGTTTCCTATAAAACCGGTAGGGGGCGCTTTAGGAAGCGCAACTATATACAAGGGAAATATGGCCGCTCTCAGTCCTCGGTCAGTGGGAATAGGGACACACGGGTTTCAGTTCAATTGGCTGGTCCCAACGGGGACTATATTTTAACTAGAAGCAGTAACAGTTCTTATACCCTGACGGGTAACTATGTACAGTCTCTCTCTACCGTACTTCAACGACGGCGTCCTCCTGCTCCTTCTTTAGATTCTTCAGACCCATCCGGGTCCTCTTGCTCCTCCTCACACCGCAGCTCCTCCTCCGTCAGGCGATGCACATGGAGGGCGTAGGGTCCTTTGGCACACTTGTGCCGGGTGAAGGTGACCTCGTCCCCTACGTACAGGTAACGACCTCTGTGTCCCTCCGGCAGATGGCTTTCTACGTCTCTGCGGGTTACAAAGACGTCGCCGGGGGTCTGATGGTCTCTAATAAAGCCCCATCCGTGCTGCATATTGAATTTTATCACAGTCCCGGTGGCACGGGGACCATGAGCTGCACGGGGTTTCCTCCTGGTCCGGCTCTTCTGCTCTGCGCTCCTTATCTGCATTTGCTGTTCCCGGACGCGCCTCTCTCTCCGCTCCCTCTCGAAGACCTCGAGCTGCTGCCGGCAGCACTCTGCACGCTCCGCTGCGGCCGCCCGAGTCTCCTGAGTGAACCCCATGAGGTCTTCTCCGGTGGGGTCCCACTCGAACTGGATCTCCTCCAGTGGGGGCGAGGTCCTCCTTACGGGCTTCGGAGCCGGAATCAGGGGCTCGCACATGGGCCTTGTTCTCTGGAGTTCCAGCTGAATATACTCCTGGGGCCATACAAAGGGCTGCCCATCCGGGCACGTATGCTGGGCGAACAGGTCTTCACCCAGGTGCGGCACTCTAGATGTTGAGGGCGCGTTGATGGTAGCTGCGCCCGGGTCGACCAGGCCTTGCGACCAGGCTTGGGGCACCCTAAAGGCAAAGGGCACCGTAAGAACGGCGGCGCCCTGGGTTACTCGGCCCTGCGACCAGGCCGGTGGCTCCGCGGAGGTAGGGGGCGCTGTTGGTATTGCGGCGCCCGGAGGTACTAGGCCTTGCGACCAGGCCGATGGTATTTCCTGCTTTGCCGCGCTCAGGGTCGAAACGCGTGACGTCACAGGGGTCGCGGCCACGGTTACTGCTTGAGGCCTAGTCTGCGGCGGTGACGATGCAGCGACGGGCACGGCAGGGGGAACTTCGGGCTCTGCGACGGGGAGCTGGGGCAGGTACACGGTTTCTCGGCTCGGGGTAGAGACGTCCCCTTTACCTGCCTCCGTCCGTTCAGCTCCCTTCTCGGCGCCGTCTCCTGCCTTCATTCCTCCTGCGCCATCCTCAGAGGCGGTCTGTCTCCTCGTCTCGGGCGGCGTGCTCCGCTGACGGGTTCCGGTCTGCTGGGCCATCTCACGGCTCCACTCCGCCAACGTCTCCCGCTGCACCCGGGCCATCCTCCGTGCGAGGCCCTCCAGCGCGGTCTGTGCACACTCCCGGTCTCGGGGGAGCTGTGCCAGGATCTCCACTAAGCCTAGTGGGGTTGTTGCTTGCAGCAGGCTCCTGACCACTGGGTCGGTGCTGCCTGTCTCTCCCTCCATCTCCGGGTACGCTCTCTCTGGACTCTCCTCCAGACGTCTTGTCTCCGGGTGCGCTCTCTCCAGACTCCTCCAGGCTGCACCCATCTTCGTTCTCTTGTTCTGTCTCCGCCCACATTGAGGGTGGTCCCGGGGCAACTTCAGTTCCAGAGGCAGTTCTCTCACGCTGATGGACACTTCCAGCATCACAGTCTCTGTTGGTGGGCGCGGTTTCCGCTTTTGGCGCCATTCTTCGACCTGGCCCACGATGGGAGGTGGCCTTTTGCCACCCTCTGGCACGCCCATAATGGCGTCCGCTCTTCCAAGGCGGGAAATCTTCGGAAATGGCGGGAATCGTCTCCCAGTGGCGGGAAACTCCATGGATGGCGGGAAAATGCTGCAAATGGCTGACAACCGGCGGGAAACGACCTGTGATGGGGTCCGTTGGCGGGGACCCTCCGGAACCGGCAGGAGACTTCTTTTTGAGGTAACGGTGAACTTTTCTTCAGGCACGCAGTACCCGGTTGTTGCGGGCACGTTATCCTGCCGACTACGCCAAAGTTGACGCGCCCCCTGGGCCAGTGTTGTTTGGGGGATACCCGGAGCCGGATCAGATGGGGGTTGTAGTCTCCGAGTGGCGGTGACCCGGTCCGTGCCCAGGGTGTCAAGCTCAGTGTGTGGCAGTCCTTACAGATGTTATTAGTGTTCTTTGTGTCGACTACGCCAACCGTTGATTTGCGGTCAATACGGCCGCCGCTGCAGCAGGGTCCGCTGAGGCTGGTGGTATGTGTGCAGCTTCGGTAGTATAACCCCCAACGGGAGGGGTATAGCCTCAGGGGGTCAGGTGTAGAGGATGGTGGTAGTGGTGGTGCAGTGTGGATGTTAAGAAGACTCCGAGCCGGGCTGTGCAGTTCAGGGTTTTTACTTACTGCTGTTCTTGTGGTCACTCTGGCCTTAAGTGACCGCCCGAGCCGTGCTGCGTCCACCAGGTCTTGGACTCGGCCAACCCCCAGGTGATTCTGGAGCGTGGTCCTGAGCTCCCTTTCTGACTTGTCCTTCTCTCTGGCCTTCCCCACCAGGGATCCACCTAAGTCCGGCTCCCTCGGGCCTCTTGTTGGTAAACCCTTGTCTCTGGGTTCCCTGACCCTATTCTTGGTTTGCCTTCCGGGTGGATTTAGTGGGTGGTCGTGGCAGATCCTGCCCACGACCTCCGGTCTCTGGCTAAGGTGTGCTGTAGCCTCCACCAGCTTGGGATCCGGTACCCTGTTGCCAACTCTTCACCCTCTGATCTAATTTTGGGTTCTTGGAGTTCCCTCTTCTCCCCCTTCTGGGTCCTTCTTTCTCCTCTCTCTCTGCTTCTCAGGCTCTCTCAGACTGACCAAACCTCTACAAAAGACTGACGTCTCACAGACTGACTGACTGACCTAAGATGGTTCCCACCTTATATACTCCCTCTATGTGTGAGCTCAGGTGACCAGCACCCAATGAGCTCCTAGCTTTACCCAGGCTGCTCCCCCTATCTGCCCCTACACTACTGGGATGTTCCACCCCCCTCCCACTCCAGCCAGGAACAGACACTGTCGTACCTGCACATTTCTCTAGTGGGAGTACCATCGGTCTGTCCCTCAGAAATGGGATGTATGTAGTGCATGCAGCTAACTGAGCTCAGTTCCACACTCCATCCTTACCCTGGAGTGGAATATCACACCTCTGGGTTGAGGTGCAATACCCCTGTAGCAGCCGAATCCTCAGGGTGCTACAGTCAACAATTGTCACCTACAATTTACAACATAGATTAATTTAGATACTGCAACACCAAAGTAATTCTAGAGTGAAGTAGGGGTTTGCCTGGGAGAGTAATTTTTTTAAGGCAATTAAGGAATGAAGGAAGGTCCCATCTTGCAGCAAGCATTATGTAATCAAATCTATCTAAACCTAATCTCTAAAAGTTTAAAATTAGACAAGGGATATTTTCAAAATCATGCAGAAGTCTCAGTTCACAATTAAAAAAAATGTGATCCATTTATCATTTAGGACTTGATTAGAATGCAATTTGGATGGGTTTTATGATGATGAAAATCAGAATACAATTTTAGTTTTTTGTTTTAGATGATGAAAATATCTGATGTTGCACAAAAAAATAAAGAATATATGTGTAAAATTATTATTTGCACCTTTAAATAATGTTAAAATTGATCTTTTATTACACAGCCGCAATTTATAAAAACACACAAACATTTAAAAATATCTACAAGCACACATTGGTGTATATTATCATAAGCCCCCAACTCAGGCCTCAGACTAACAAGTTGCCCACATGAAGCTACAATAAAGTCTGTCCCTTCAAATTGTCTTTAGTAATTTAATACAAAACATAAGTTTAAAAGGGAGCAAATCACTTCCATTTATCAAATAAAGGTTATATTTAAAGAACAATAACCCAAAAGTAAGTAAAGTGTAAGAAAACACACTGTACATCCTTGGAGAGGAGAACATTAGCAAGTAGTCACGCACAGTGTAGTAAAGACAAAGTGCAACAAAAGGGATGAGGGAAAGGGAGCCCAGACACCAGGGAAAGGGGAAGTGGAGACCCCTAGGCTGATCTAATAGCACCCTGTCTCCCCTACCATCCCTATATTGGTTCCTCACTAATCGCCAAACAGGAAACCTAAGCCCTGTAAATCTCTAGAGCTAGGCCCTGGATAGGTAAGGGGGGGTGAGCACTGGTCAGTCTCCACTATAAACTAAAGACAACAAGGGAGACAAACACAGGGGGGAGAACCTTAGCTTGAGCAGACTTCAGAGAGATTACACCAAAGGTTCTCCAGAGCACCAGAGAGGAAGTTAGCCGACTACAATAGCTCCAAGCCTTCACAAGGGAACATGTGAATATCACCAGCACCTCCCTACAGCAAACTAAAAGTATTTAAACACCCAGGCCAGACTGTCAATAAGAGCAGGTGTGAGGTAGCCACTGGGTACTAAAGTAAGACATATTTAAGAAGAAGTCTGTAATGCCAAACGAAGTGACCTTCTGCAACCAGCTGCAGAACGACTGTCTGCTACATCTGACACACCCGTGACAGTACCCCCCCTTCTACGAGTGGTCTACGGACACTCAGGATCAGGTTTCTCAGGATAAGAGGTGTGGAATGAACGAACCAGCCTGGGAGCATTCACCTCCAATGCTGAAAACCACATCCTCTCATCTGGACCATAACCCTTCCAGTGCACCAAGTATTGTAGGGAATGACATTGGAGACGAGAATCTACAATCCAAAAAATCTGAAACTCCAGATTACCAGCAACCATTATTGGGGGCGGCGGTAATGGTGAGAACTCAAGAGGTTCCACATATTTTTTGAGTAGAGACATGTGAAAGACATTGTGGACCTTAAGGTCGTGAGGTAGCTCAAGACGAAACGCTGATGGGTTACTGATGGCGGTTATTTTATAGGGACCAATAAACCTAGGTCCCAGCTTCCAAGAAGGAACTTTAAACTTGATATTCCTGGGAGACAACTACACAAAGTCATTTATATTCAGGTCCGGACCTGGCGAGCGTTTTCTGTCAGCCATACATTTGTACCTGTCTGCCATGATCTTCAAATTACTCAGAACCCCCTACCACACTGAGGAGAGCAACGAAGCAAAACGTTCCTCCTCAGAAACTCCCAAAGCTCTTCTCCCACTAAAAGTACTAAACTGTGGATGGTAACTGAATGCACCAAAGAACGGTGATCTACCAGTAGATTCTTGACGATGATTATATGATTATTAATGGAAAAATTCTGCCAACGGTAAGTAGGATGCCCAATCCTCCTCATTTTCGGAGACAAAATACCTGAGGTAGGTCTCCAAATTCTGATTGATGCGCTCAGTCTGTCCATTTGACTGAGGATGGAAGGCAGAGGAAAAGGATAGCTGCACCCCCAGTCGAGAACAGAATGCTTTCCAGAACTTGGAAACAAACTGGGTCCCTCGATCTGACACCACATCGGAAGGAACCTCATGAAGCTTCACAATCTCATTTATAAAACAGCTGAGTATTTGGAAGTGCCGGTAATGCGACGAAGTGAACCATTTCACTGAACCTATCTACAACCACCAAAACACAGTTTTGCCTGCAGAAACCAGTAGGTCAGTAATAAACTCCATGGACAAGTGTGTCCATGGCCTGCTAGGGATAGGTAGCGGGAGAAGAGCACCCGATGGACGGGTATGTGATACTTTAGAACGCGCGCAAATACTACAAGCAGATACGTGTTCCACCACATCCCGATGCAACCCCGGCCACCAAAAATGACGAGAGAGGAGGTCCATGGTTGCCTTACCACCTGGATGACCAGCAAGCACAGAGTTGTGATGTTCCTTAATTACTTTGTGGCACAGATTAGATGGTACAAATAACCTTCCTGAAGGGCAGGAGGCAGGGGCATCCCCTTGGGCCTCCAAAACCTCACCCTCCAGTTCAGGGTACAATGCCGAAATGACTACCCCTTTCTGTAATTTCGGGGCTGGGTTCTCATGGTCACCACCACAAGGGAAGCTCCGGGACAAAGCATCAGCCTTGACATTTTTAACCTCTGGATGAAAAGTGTCAACAAAATTGAACCTAGTAAAAAACAGGGACCATATAGCTTGCCTAGGGTTGAAAAGTTTAGC
Organism: Phyllobates terribilis; assembly: GCF_046119375.1. Taxonomy (NCBI): domain Eukaryota; kingdom Metazoa; phylum Chordata; class Amphibia; order Anura; family Dendrobatidae; genus Phyllobates; species Phyllobates terribilis. The sequence goes on from NW_027362768.1 coordinate 22,478,287, forward strand.
TAATTGAAGATATGACAGGTTCTTATGGTCAGTAATAACAGTAATAGGATGGACAGCCCCCTCCAACCAATGTCGCCATTCTTCAAACGCCAATTTGATTGCCAAAAGTTCCCTATTACCCACGTCATAATTTCTCCCAGCCGAAGACAATTTCTTAGAGAAGAAAGTGCATGGACGCCATTTACCAGGGGACGGACCCTGAGACAACACAGCCCCAACCCCCACCTCCGACACATCAACCTCCACAATAAAGGGTTGGGAAACATCGGGTTGACATAGTATAGGTGCTGTGGCAAAACAGTTCTTTAAGGAGGAAATAGCCTGCAGGGAGGCATCTGACCATTTGGAAAAATCAGACCGCTTCCTAGTCATGTCCGTAAGGGGTTTCATATTTACTGAATAATTTTGGATGAATTTCCGGTAAAAATTAGTAAAGCCCAGAAAACGCTGTAGAGCCTTCAGGTTCTTGGGATGGTCCCAATCAAGGACAGCATGGATCTTCTCCGGATCCATCCGAAATCCCGAAGATGACAATAGGTACCCCAAAAACTGCACCTCCTTGACAGCGAAAACACATTTTTCTAGTTTGGCATATAGTTTGTTATCCCTTAATATCTGGAGCACCGGTTTAACATGTCCCCGATGTGTCTCAAAATCAGGTGAGTAAACCAAAATATCGTCCAGATAGACCACCACAAGCCTCCTCACTAAATGATAGAAAATGTCATTTATGAAATGCTGGAACACCGCAGGTGCATTGGTCAGACCAAAAGGCATAACCAGACTCTCGAAATGCCCTTCAGGGGTATTGAACGCTGTTTTCCATTCATCCCCTTCTCTGATTCTAACCAGATTGTAGGCTCCCATTAAATCCAACTTGGAGAATACCTTAGCTCCCACAACCTGGCTAAACAAATCTGGAATCAGAGGAAGAGGGAATAGATCTCGGTGGTAATTTGATTTAATGCCCGGAAATCTAAACAGGGACGTAGGCCACCATCTTTTTTCATGAAGAAGAACCCTGCAGCCACGGGCGAAGATGAGGGTCTGATATGTCCCTTCTCCAGACTTTCCGCAATGAAATCCTTCATGGCTTGTCTCTCAGGGACAAAAAGATTATACAGTCTGGACTTTGGTAGTTAAGCCCCGGGGGTCAGGTTAATAGGACAGGCATATGCACGATGAGGAGGCAAATCCTGACACCCCCTTTCAGAAAAAAAGTCTTCAAAACCAGACAGAAAAACAGGTAAGATTTCCGTAAAGACTGTAGAAAGGGAAATATCTAAACAGTTCTTATGGAAGTAATCTCCCCACTCAATGATCTCCCTGGCTTGCCAATCCACCAACGGATTGTTTCACCTACCTGGGTAGATCCAAAACAATTGGGGTGGGAGGACCATCCAGGACATAGCAAGGAATTATATCACAAAGAACCGACCCCACCCTCAGTTTTACATTATGTGCAATCTGAGTTAGAGCTGTCTGTGCAAGTGGTGCTGAGGCGATGGCGAAGATGGGAATAGGCTTAGCTAAAGTACAGCAAGAAAGACCATGAGTTCTCACAAACTCAGCATCAACCATGCTAACTCCAGCTCCAATGCCAACAAACACAGAAATTGTCTCGGTTTTGCTCTCTAGCACCACCTCTGCTGTCAGGACAAACTGGGAACTGCAGGTTGACGATAAATGCACCCCTTTCTTATCCAACTCCAGACTACCAAGGGTGAATCGAGTTTCCTTTTGCTTAGAAATCGAAAGACAAGCCCCAATAAAATGTTCCTTTTTCCCACCAAAAAATCATATGGCTTTTTTTGCGACTCTCCGGGGAAATGTACGATGCAGAGGAACCCCCTAGCTGCTAGGGTTCCTCCACCCCCCAGTACTGGTTCACCACCAGACCACTCCTTCGGCAAAGGGCCATAACCCCGACAAGAAGGCCCCGGACAAGGTGGCCTTACCCACCTATCCCGAAGGCATCTATCAACACGTATAGGCAACGACATGGCAGCCTCCAAGGACTCAGGGGTTTCATACACTGCCAAAGCATCTTTCAACCTTTCAGTAAGGTCCTGACAAAATTGGCTTGTAAGAGCTGAGTCATTCCATTTTGTATCCGTTGCCCATCTATGGAATTCAGAGCTGACCGATTCCCCTACAGGAGGCGATGTAGCCTAGACTCAGCCAAGGCAACTCGGTCAGGGTCATCATAGATGAGGGCCAGGACCCCAAAAAAACCCTCCTCGGACTGTAGACAAACTGAATCCTGCGGCAAAGAAAAAGCCCAGGATTGAGGATCTCCCTGCAGCAGTGAGATCACAATTCCCACTCATTGCTCCTCACTACTGGAGGAGTAAGGATAAAGTTTAAAGTACAGTTTGCAGGCGTCCTTGAACACAAAAAACTTATCCCTACCTCCTGAAAACCTGTCCAGGAGAGCAACCTTGTTTCAAGCTGGACCGGCCTACCTGCAGAGACCCCAACATTAGCGACCTGCAGCCGCTAATGCTGCTGCTGAACCTCACAGCGGAGATCAGTCACCTTCAGAGACAGACAGCACAGCTGCTCTCCCAGCTCTGCAACCGAATCCATAACCAAAGGAGAAAGAAAAAAAAATGCGCCCGAAAAAGAACAAGCACACAAATAAAACTATGTGTCAGTTTTTCTTTTTTTTTTCTAAATATGCACAGCCGGTGATAATGTCACGCACAGTGTAGGAAAGACAAAGTGAAACAAGTAGAGATGAGGGGAAGGGAGCCCAGACACTAGGGAAAGGGGAAGTGGAGACCCCTAGGCTGATCTAATATTACCCTGTCTCCCCTACTGTCCCTATATTGGTTCCTCACCAATCGCAGAGCAGGAAACCTAAGCCCTGTAAATCCCTAGAGCTAGGCCCTGGATAGGGAAGGGAGGGGGATGAGCACTGATCAGTCCTCACTATAAGCCACTATAAACTAAAGACAACAAGGGAGACAAACACGGGGGGAGAAACTTAGCTTGAGCAGATTTAAGAGCGATTACACCAAACATCCTCCAGAGCACCAGAGAGGAAGTTAGCCAACTCCAATAGCTTCAAGCCTTCACAAGGGAACATGTGAATATCACCGGCCCCTCCCTACATCAAACTGAAAGTATTTAAACACCCAGGCCAGAGTGTCAATCAGAGCAGGAGGGAGGTAGCCACTGGGTCCTAAAGTAAGACAGATTTAAAAAGAGGTCTGTAATTCCAAACGAAGTGAACTTCTGCAACCAGCTACAGAACGACTGTCTGCTACATCAGAAACAGCTGTGACAATGACTCACTTGTTTCAAAGCACCAGGCAAAAATGTGAGAAGTTGAAAACCTTAAAGGGAACCTGTCAGCTGTCCTATCCACACTAATTTGCCACCATGTCATTACAATCCAGCAACCTCCTTCCTTGTGATATACTTTCAAAATCAAGTGGTCGTAACCATGGATACTTAAGTTACTGCAATACCCTACATGAGGTAAGTGACATAGCGAATCTGAAGAACTATACTATATTCCTAATTGGAGGTGTTTGCTAACATTATTAATATTGCACTAATACATATTAGAAAAAAGAGACAGATAGCGCACCATGTGCAGGTCAAACTACACCACCATAGACTTTGCCAGTGAACTTCCTCACCTGAGTTTCTTGTGGAGTTCATGCAGAACACTGGGAAAAGTATGGAAAATTATCTGATGGCAGCTGCTCCACCTGCTGGATCCTGGCAGGAGGCTCAGATGGAAATTAAGAACAATGGAAGATAATGGTGGCTGGGATAGCGCTGCCAAAGGATTAAACAGATATAGTACCACTGGGTAATGAGTAAAAATTATTAAGGATTTAAATTTTACTGATTACCCAGTGGTACTGTATCTGTTTAATCCTTTGGCAGCGCTATCCCAGCCACCATTATTTTCCATTATTCTTAACCTAATACATATTGGGATAGAATCTTGGAGCTGGGAATACCCATTTAAGTTAGGTGACAATTCAACATTGCTTCTCCAGTTTTCTGGAACAATTTTGAAGAATTTGACACAAAAATTACAGCGAATACCACAAGACACAAAATGAAAAGTTAATTGATGAATTGGGGCTTTAACCCCTTTACCCCCGATGGTGGTTTGCACGTTAATGACCAGGGCAATTTTTACTTTATGAGGTAATAACTCTGGAATGCTTCAATGGATCCCACTGATTCTGAGATTGTTTTTTTCATAACACATTGTACTTAATGATAGTGGTAAAATTTCTTCGATATGGGTTGCGTTTGTGAAAAAGTGGAAATTTGGCAAAAATTTGGAAAATTTCGCAATTTTCAAACTTTGAACTTTCATGCCCTTAAATCAGAGAGATTTGTCACACAAAATAATTAATAAATAACATTTCCCACATGTCTACTTTACATGAGCACAATTTTGGAACCAAAATTTTTTTCTGCTAGGAAGTTATAAGGGTTAAAAGTTGACCATCGATTTCTCATTTTTCGAACAAAATTTACAAAACCATTTTTTTAGGGACCACATCACATTTGAAGTGACTTTGAAGGGCCTACATTCAAGAAGTTTATTAATCCTTCAGGTACTTCACAGGAATTTTTGAAATATGGAAGAAAAAAATAAACATTTATTTTTTTTCACAAAAATGTTACTTTAGACCCAATTTTTTTTATTTTCGCAATGGTAACAAGAAAAAATTGACCCCAAAATTAGTTTTGAAATTTCTCCTGAGCACGCAGATACCATATATGTGGGGAAAAAACACTGTTTGGGCGCACTGCAGGGCTCGGAAGGAAAGGAGCACTGTGTGACTTTTTGAACACAAAATTGGCTGGAATTGAGAGCGGACGTCATGTCGCGTTTGGAGAGCCCCTGATGCACCTAAATAGTGGAAATCAACCACAAGTGACCCCATTTTGGAAACTAAACCCTTCAAGGAACTTCTCTAGATGTGTGGTGAGCACCCTGAACCCCCAGGTGCTTCACAGAAGTTTATAACCCTAGAACGCATACCTGGGGCCTCGTAGGCCCGCCCTGTTAATTGTTTTCTATTTTCTGCAAGATTACTTTAGTTAGAATTTTGAAACTCTAGGTATTCCTCAGGTATATAGTTGTTTGTCATTTCCAGTTGTTCATTTATTTTTATGTTACAGGCATTTTCGGTATAACAACTCTTTTTTGAAAATACCCATTTTTATGGTCATGCGTTCTAGGGATAATGTAGAGCCATGAAGATAAAAAAAACTAATTGTTTCCACAAAAATTACTATTTTTTTATTTTCACAAGGGTAAGAGGAGAAAGTGGACCCCAAAAACTGTTGTGAAATTTCTCCTGAGTATGCCGATACCCCATATGTGGGTAAAATGCACTGATTGGGCGCACGGCAGGTTTCAGAAGGGAAGGAGCACTGTGCGACTTTTTGAACGCAAAATTGGCTGGAATCGAAAGTGAACGCCATGTCGCGTTTGGAGAGCCCCTGATGCGCCTAAGCAGTGGAAACCCCCAACATGTGATCCCATTTTGGAAACTAGACCCCTAAAGGATTTTATAAAGGGGTATAGTGAACATTTTGAACTCAGAAGTACGACACAGAATTTGATAACATTAGGTTGTCATATTGAATAAGTTGTCATTAGTCTTGAGCGCAAGTGCTTGCTACTTGAGATTGCAAGTTCGGGTACTCGAGTATGCACCATGTATCGCGGATGCTCGAGTCCCCACGCCGCATGTTTCATGGTTATGAAACACCCAAAATAAAACGTGGGGATCGCTCATGCATGGCTGGCAATCCTTGCAAGTTTTTTTTGGCTGTATAACAGCCGCGAAAGATATGGGGCGGAGACATAAGCATGTCGACATATCGCCATCATTTTTTAAATTTACTTTTGAAAAAATCCCAATCCCAACACAACCCTAACCCCAACCCTAGCACAACCCTAACCCTAGCACAACCCTAACCCTAACACAACCCTAACCCTAGCACAACCCTAACCCTAACACAACCCTAACCCTAGCACAACCCTAACCCTAGCACAACCCTAACCCCTAACTCCACCCTAACCCTAACACAACCCTAACCCTATCAGAACTCTAACCCTAACACAACCCTAACCCTAACACAACCCTAACCCTAGCACAACCCTAACCCTAGCACAACCCTAACCCTAACTCCACCCTAACCCTAACACAACCCTAACCCTATCAGAACTCTAACCCTAACACAACCCTAACCCTAACTCCACCCTAACCCTAACACAACACTAACCCTATCAGAACTCTAACCCTAACACAACCCTAACCCTAACACAACCCTAACCCTAGCACAACCCTAACACTAACACAGCCCTAACCCTAACACAAATCTAGCACAACCCTAACCCTATCACAACCCTAACCCTAACCCTAGCACAACCATAACACTAGCAAAACCTGAACCCTAGCACAACCCTAACCCTAGCACAACCCTAACCCTAACCCTAGCACAACCTTAACCCTAGCACAACCCTAACCCTAGCACAACCCTAACCCTAGAGTTTATTTTTTACACCATTCCTTGTGCGGTATAAGTGATTTGACGATTTTATTCTTCGGGTCAGTGCGATTACAGCGATACCAGATTCATATCGGGTTTTTATGATTGACTGCTTTCACACACTAAAAAACGCATTTTTTTTTGCAAAGACTAGTTTTTGCATTTCCATATTTTGAGAGCTATAATTTTTCCATATTTCGGCCGGCAGAGTCATGTGACGACTTGTTTTTTGCGGGACAAGTTGACATTTTTATAGGTATCATTTTAGGGCAAATTATATTTTTTGATCGCTTTCTATTCCGATTTTTGGGAGGCAGAATAAACAAAAACCAACAATTCAAGAATTGTTTTTTTTGTTTTTTTATGCCGTTCCGCGTGTGATAAAATTCATAAGTTAACTTTATTCTTCGGGTCAGTATGTTTACAGCAGTTCCACATTTATATAGTTTTTTATGTTTTGGCGCTTTTACACAATAAAAACGATTTTATAGAAAAAATAATTTTTTTGTATACCTTTATTCTGAGAGCTACAACTTTTTTTATTTTTCGGCTGATGGAACTGTATGGCAGCTTGTTTTTTGTTGGACAAGATGACGTTTTCAGCGTTACCATTTTTTTTTACATTCGTATTTTTGATAGCGTTTTATTCTATTTTTTGTTTGGGGGTATGATGATAAAGCATCATTTTTTGCTTCTTTTTTTTTTACAGTGTTCACTAAAGGCAGAGATACCTGTTTCCTGTCGACAGTCCTTGGCACTTGACTCGGTTCACCAAGTGTCTCATACGTCAGCATCACGGGCCTCCTCACTTCTCAAGTCAACATCCTCCTGGTGGGCTGTTCCTCAGAGACTGTGGCTTCTTCGGTCACAGAAGTTTCTTCTGCCGCACTCATTTCCCGTGCTTCCTCAGATGCTCCTTGAGCTGCCACTGCAAGTTCCTGCACTTCTCCTGAGTAGCTTGTTTCCACACGGTCTGGTAATTACGCTCGATTGGTCTCTTCAGGGGCCGGTGTTCGATCATCAGATCTGAATTGAACTTCATCTGTACTCCTTGGTATGACCTCTAGAGCCTCAGGACTTAGTTCACTCTCCTGAGGATGGTACATTCCTCTCCTTGCCGGTCCGAGAAATACAACGGTGTGTTCCTCTCCATCGGAACTTTCAAGGTCACTATCCACCTCCGAGCTTCAGTCTGTGGTGGTCCCTTAGTCGATCTCAGACAATGTCGGTCTGCTTCTGGGAAGTCTTTTTGTGGTGGAAGATAATCACAGAGTAGTAGTAAATTCCGATGGACTATCCTGGTTTTCTTGTCTCCCGTTTCCAATCGGATTTCATACACTGGGCTGTCATCAGCTTTCCTCCTTACGACCACATACACTTTGTCTTCCCAGTACGAACAAAGTTTTCCTGGACCGCCTTTCTCACGTACGTTCTTGACTAGCACCTGGCTTCCCGGTGCCAATTCTGTGCCATAACATTTTCGATCATTGTACTCCTTACTCTTGCTCTGTCCTTGCGTAACCACTTTGGATGCTATGTTGTATGTATCTGCCATCCGTTCCTTCCATTTCCGAACGTACTCTGGATACGTTTTGTAAGTCTCTGACACCGGAGTATCGAACATGATGTCGCTTGGCAGTCTTGGCGATCGTCCATACAATAGGAAAAAAGGTGAGTAACCCATTGCATCGCTCTTTGTACAGTTATAGGCATGCACCACTTTTGACAGAGAAATCTTCCAGTCTTTCTTCTCATCAGCTGTGAAAGTGCGCAACATTGACAATAATGTCCGGTTAAAATGTTCCACTTGTCCATTACCCTCTGGGTGATAGGGCGTTGTGTGAGATTTCTGAATTCTACAGTACTTTCCTAGCTTGGCAAAGAGCTGGTTCTCAAATTCTCTTTCTTGGTTGTGGTGTAACCTCGTAGGGAACCCAAACCTCAAAGCAAAATCATTGAAGATCTTCTCTGCCGCTGTTCGGCCCAATTTATTGGTGGTGGCATATGCTTGAGCAAATCGAGTGAAATGGTCCATCACCACCAAGATGTGTTCATAACCACCCTTGCACGTCTCGAGATGTAGAAAGTCTATTGAGCCCATCTCAAACGGATACGTAGTTTGGATGTTGCCCATAGGTGCAAGGGTTGATGTGTTGGGACATTTATCTTTCAGACACCCACACTCCCTGGTCACGTACCTCTCAATATCTCTCTGCATGTATGGCCAGAAGAAACGTTCACTGATCAAATTTGTTGTCCTTTCCACTCCCAGTTGTCCCATGTTTTCATGGAATTCTTTGAAGACCAACCTAGAGAGTCAATGCCAAGAACTCCAATTTTCCGGAATGTAGATGTTAATTCTTCTCGGCGTCTGACAATATTCTAGAACCGTAACCGATGACTCTCATTTTTCATTCATGATGCTGATACAGGGTAGCTCCCATTCCAATTTGAGAGGCGTCACAATGAAGAACAAATGGTAAATTGAAATTAGGATATCCCAAGATGGGTGGTTTTACCAGGTAGTCTACCAGTTCTTCCAATACTTCTTTGACAAACCCTTGGTGGCATGCCTTACCCTGATCGAGGACAGAGAACCAGGTGCTTCCTGATAGGCTATCCAGCATATCTTGGATCTTTGGTATCGGGTGTCGATAAGGTACTGACTTTCGGTTTAGTTCCCGGTAATCACAACAGAGTCTCAACATCCCGTCCTTCTTCCTAACACAGACAATAGGAGAGAAATAAGATGACTTCGAGTTTTGGACCCAACCTCTGTTGATGAGATCTTGTAAATATTCTTTCACTTCACGATGTAATGGTTTTGGCACAGACATGTAACTTCTGGTTACTGGGGTCGTGTCTTTCAAATTGATTTTCAAATGCAACGACGGGATACAGCCTATAACAGAGTCATCTTTGGAGAACGCATGACACTCTTCTCTCACCATCTGTTTTGCTACCGCTAGATCTTCAGCATACAAGTGTTCCAGGGGTACTGGGGGATCCCAAGACCCTGAGGTGGGTTGTGCAATTTCCTCCCCTGGGCAACTCCTGTTCTTTGGTGGGGAGACTGAATTCACTGTAGACCCCTGGGCTGGTCTCACGCTGGCTGGATATACCATTTTAACGGTTTCGATGTGACCTAACACAGTCTTTGGATCCAGTCTAATTTTGTGTTTCGTAGTATTCATCACCGGTACTGTCACTCGAGCAAACCCACCAGTAGGAATCGTAAGCACAGTCTCACCTTGAACTAGGCCTTCCGGAAGTTCTGAGGAGTCTTTTGGCATGAACAATCTTTTCTGGACTTTTCTTCCTAGTTCTACCCGGACTCCAAACCTCACCCCCACCATTTGGTTTGCAGGGATGATGATTGGGCGCAAGCCTACCTTGATTTATTTTAGGTCCATTGTATTCTGTGCTTTTTTTACTGTATGAATCACATTTTCCGCCACGGCATTGGGTATGGCAAGCGATGTGGCGATTGCATCCACCACTTGCGTCCCTGACTTGTGTTTCATGATGACCTCACTGATTACATTATAACCTTGAGCAAATCGAGTGAAATGGTCCATGACCACCAAGATGTATTCGTAACCACCCTTGCACGTCTCGAGATGTAGAAAGTCTATTGAGCCCATCTCAAACGGATATGTAGTTTGGATGTTGCCCATAGGTGCCAGGGTTGATGTGTTGGGACGTTTATCTTTCAGACACCCACACTCCCTGGTCACGCACCTCTCAATATCTCTCTGCATGTACAGCCAGAAGAAACGTTCACGGATCAAATTTGTCCTTTCCACTCCCAGGTGTCCCATGTTTTCATGGAGTTCTTTGAAGACCAACCTACGGAATATTCTGGGTAGTACCAACTGCCGGTTTTGTTCTTCTTTACGATACAGGATACCGTCTTCACTGAGGTAGAGCTTTGTCCATTCTTTAATTAAAACAGATACTGCTGGTGACTCATTGTCTCTCTCCCGTTTACTTGGAAACCGATTTTGGTCCACATAAAATAGTACTCTACCAATTATCTGATCTTCCCGTTGTGCTCTATGGATTTTCCCTTTTGGCAGTTGTTGAATAGACCGGGGGTGAGCTTGTTCTCTCGCTTTTATGGTGGTTCCCACCATCAACGGACACCACAATGGTGTGTCTTCCTCCTGATAAGCTTGTACTGCTTGGGTAGTGCTCTCAGTTGCTTTCAGACTGACTTCCTCTGAGCATTCTTGCATGAACTCCTCAGGCTCTACTGGCATTCTTGACAATCCGTCAGCATCTGCATTGCATTTTCCTGGCCTGTACTTGATGCTGAAATTGAAGTCAGCTAGTTCAGCGACCCATCTCTGACCCGTTGCATTCAATTTGGCTATAGTAAGGACATAGGTCAAAGGGTTGTTGTCAGTGTATACCTCAAACTCTTTGCTGTAGTAGAGATAATCTCTAAATCGTTCACAGATAGCCCATTTCAATGCCAAGAACTCCAATTTTCCGGAACATAGATGGTAATTCTTCTCGGCATCTGACAATATTCTAGAACCGTAACCAATGACTCTCATTTTTCGATCTTGATGCTGATACAGGGCAGCTCCCATTCCAATTTGAGAAGCGTCACAATGAGGAACAAATGGTACATTGAAATTAGGATATCCCAAGATGGGTGGTTTTACCAGGTAGTCTACCAGTTCTTCTAATACCTCCTGGTGGTCTGTAGTCCAGAGAATGGGCTGTTGGGACGAAACGGCGTTGTTTTTTTTAAGCCCAGTCCTACCTGTATTCTTCTTTTTCTCCGTGGGTGTTGTTGTCTCTGTTGTCCCCCCGAAGAGGAGGTATAGTGGGACAGCAATCCTGGAGAAGTTCCATAACGTAAGTACGATAGTAGGAGAGGAATTCTAATATTTGCCTCAACTCCCCGACGGTAGAGGGCCGCTTGTCTTTTAAGGCCAGTACCGGAGCGATTTCTGCTGGGTCCATGGTATATCCTTCTCCGGACACAATTTTCCCTAGAAATCAGACTTGTCTTTTGAACAGTTCACACTTCTTTGGGGTCAACTTAACTCTGTGTTGTTGATACTGTTGTAATACGGTCCTCACGTGTTCAACATGCTCCCGGAAGGTTTTGCTGTGTACCACATTGTCATCCAAGTACGACTGTCAGATATCATCCCTCAATCCTTTTAAACATGTCTCTATGCTCCTCTGGAATTCTGCTGGAGCTGAATTGAGTAGAAACAGTATGCAGATCCACTCATATAATCCCCACGGTGTGGTGAATGCTGTCAAGGCACTACTGGACTCTTCGACAAACCCTTGGTGGTATGCCTTACCCTGATCGAGGACAGAGAACCAGGTGCTTCCTGATAGGCTATCCAGCATATCTTGGATCTTTGGTATCGGGTGTCGATAAGGTACTGACTTTCGGTTTAGTTCCCGGTAATCACAACAGAGTCTCAACATCCCGTCCTTCTTCCTAACACAGACAATAGGAGAGGAATAAGATGACTTCGAGTTTTGGACCCAACCTCTGTTGATAAGATCTTGTAAATATTCTTTCACTTCACGATGTAATGGTTTGGGCACAGACATGTAACTTCTGGTTACTGGGGTCGTGTCTTTCAAATTGATTTTCAAATGCAACGTCGGGATACAGCCTATATCAGAGTCATCTTTGGAGAACGCATGACACACTTCTCTCACCATCTGTTTTGCTACCGCTAGATCTTCAGCACACAAGTGTTCCAGGGGTACTGGAGGATCCCAGGACCCCGAGGTGGGTTGCGCAATTTCCTCCCCTAGGCAATGCCTGTTCCTTGGTGGGGAGACTGAATTCACTGTAGACCCCTGGGCTGGTCTCACACTGGCTGGATATACCATTTTAACAGTTTCGATGTGACCTAACACAGTCTTTGGATCCAGTCTAATTTTGTGTTTCGTAGTATTCATCACCAGTTTCACCAATTTAAGATACACTAGGTAACTGCTCTCCTCCAAATTAAAGATGTCTGAGTGCATGCAGAGAAGCTAATTAACCAGATCTGCTAATCTGGTTGAAAAACTTCACTCAGAAACTGAACCACGCAAAATGGCATACTTTATTACGTAGACATGGGGTTAAATAGTATTCTCCTTCTAGGTAGGATTAGTAAAATGTATTGCTCTTTTCTGATAACTCGGTATGCTGTAATTTGTCCATCTATGTATCTCTTGGTTTGAGTAACGCCTTAGGAATTCCGATGGAGGGGGTGAGTTCGCCCCTCAGCGCCATCTTTGCCAACTCGACATGAATCTCTCTGTTATCAGCCGTGCACATGCATACGTCATTCCCAGGAAATCATTTAGTTGTTCGTGTCTACAAATTAGAACAGAAGCTGTTAGTTATATATTCATTAACTATTAACATAATCCATGTGCATATACACATTTGCATACATACATACACATAGATTATTCCATCATCGCTATATTGATTCACACTGATTAGGTAATGTATTAAAAGACACTAATTGATTTTCTATAATATATATTTTACCTTGACAAACCCCCCTAAAATCAATTATTTGCTTTTAACATCCATATGCTAAAAATCAGAGGGGGAGAAGAGATTGACCCTATGTTAAGGCTATTTTGGAACCCTATGATGTGACGGCGCCCCGTTCCTTTTAGACGGACCCACCGACGTTCCTAAATCTAACTCGTACGAAGACCTACAGGAAAGGGGTGGAGACCCTAAAAGATCTAGTGACTGGGTAATCGAGGGCCACCCCTAACACAGAAATATGGATATTAACTTTACAAACTCATTTACTTCCGGTAATCTCTCTGGTACAACACTTTTGTTCTAAGGGGAACTGTTTGTTTATAGATTTTGAAAGCCTTAGTAACTTTCAAAGTGGGGCCGGTATTGTTTGGGATATACGTACAACAATGCTCACCTATCATTTTGCATACCCCTCCTTTCTCTGCAAGTAACATATCCAGAGCTATTCTGTTTTGGAAAGCCATGGTAGATGTGGGTGCTAGTTGGTCAGCTATCCCTTGTAAGGCACCTTTGGTGTAATTGACAAATCTTTGTTGGTTATAATATATGTAATTTATCAAATCTACGTTCTTGTTAATGGTTATTATGGGTATTATGGACTGAAATCCCGCCTTCACTTGGTCTCAGGCCTTGAATTCGTCTGGCACCCCCCTAAGCACTCCGAGAACATCAATATATATATATGTGGGTCAAAACTGCCTTTGGGGTTAACTTCTCTCTTGGCCCTGTATGAGCCTGTAAACGCAGCCTCTATTTCCTCTTTGGATTCCTGGGACTTAGATATAAGGTAAACAGACATTATTGCTTTAGTTGAGGCACATTCCCCAGTCTATTTGCCCTCCAATCTAATCCTAATCTTCATGTCACCACATTCAAGGAAGTGTTGTACCAGAAAACTGGAATATCATTCTCTTTAGTAATAATTGCTTGGAATGCACGTGTTACCGTAACAAAGGCTTCCCCCAGCTACTGTCATTAGACAAAGGAACATCAGGGTTGTGGGTCTGAGACCACCTTCTTGCAATGGGATGTGTGGACTAGTGTTGAGCAAACATGCTCGACACTGCTCGGTACTCGCTCGAGCATCACGCTACTCGGGATGTTTGGCGAGCACCGAGCATTTCCGGGTTATTCGGTTGGGAGCTCGGGTCTCCGCCCTGCATGTTTGGCGCTCTTTACAGAGCCAATGAACATGCAGGGATTGCCAGCCAGTCACTGTGATGACGCAGCCATGTTGGTTCTGGGCATTACATTGCTTGGCTGGCCACACAGCGTCACCTCGAGTATTTAAAACCAGGCGCCGCCATCTTGGACACAGACGGCTGGGATCAGACAGTGTAGGGACAGCGCTGCTGATTTAGGGAGAGATATTGTTGTGATCTGCAACAAGAACTAAGGAAAGATAGGGGAAAGCTGTCCCTAAAGTAAGACTAAGCTGAATCCCTAAGATGTAGCGGGCTGCCTGTTCCTTGTGAACAGACCCGCCTTTGTCCTCGGCTAGTCTGAACGAAGACCTATAGAAATAAGGGACAGGTTCCTAAAAGTACTAACGACTGGGAAAAAAATGGGACACCTCCTAACAGAAGTTGCTACAGAACGCAAAAGACAAACTCACAAAAAGTACTAGAGGTCCAAGAGGACCAAGCGAACTAGACAGAGATAGGCACTGAAGCACCTGGCTAGAGAGACAGTCAAACAACACTGTAGTCCAGCAAGGCCAGAAGGGCGGAGCTGGAATATATAGGCAGATGGTCACGTGACCGCAAAACACAAGATAAAAGAAACAAACAGGAAGGTTCTAACAGATATATACTGTGAAATAGTTAATGTAGGGTCTGTAAAGGCTGCCAGATCAAACAAACAGTCCTTCTCAGGACTAATATCCATTACAGATATCAGGCAGGCAGGCAGGGAGGCTGTATAGGAGACACAGTGGTTATACCAGCAAACGCTGCATTACAGTCCTGTGTGCTCCTGTTGGTGAAATTGCTGGATTTAGCTCCAGGTCTCTAGGGCCAGAAAAAATCCTTTTTTTTTCATCTAAATCCTCTTTTTTTTCCTCCTTCACACTGTACAAATACCCGTCTTATTAACCTTTTGGTGTCCCCCGCCCCCCCCCCCCAAAAAAAAGTGTGTCTGTGACAGTTCAGACACAAATATATCTGTTGAAAATAGTCTGGTGTAGGCCAAAGAAACAGAAGTGTGGTTTTGCAGTTCCACGGTTCAAACCTCTGTATTATCCACTTTTGGGCCATTTGTATCTAAAAAAAACTGTTTGAGTGTGTCGCTCACTGTTCAGCCGCAAATATATGTATTTAAAAAAGTCTGGTATACACCAGTAAATTATAACTGTGGTTTTGCTGTTCCAAGGTAAAAAATCTCTATTATCCTGCTTTTGGCATTTTTTGCCGTAAAAAAAAAACTAATAGTGTCTCCCTGATTTTTCAGACACAAATATATCTGTTGAAAATACACCTTGTTCCAAATTATTATGCAAATAATATTTTCTCAGATTTTCCCAAATTACCTATATGAATTGCAGTCATTGCAATTTTCCAGTCAAATAACTATTAGAGTACAATTGAAAGGTTTTTGTACAAACTGCCTATGATAACAGTATTTTTAAAAAAAATAAAAAACTCAAACTGCACTCAAAATGCATGTTCCAAATTATTATGTACAGCAGAGTTTTCAACCTTTTCATTTTAATAAAGAACAAAAAATGGTCATTTTTGAAATTATAAGCATTAGCAGGTTATTACAAACTGAAATCAAACAGTTTTCAACTCAAAACTTTATTCTAGGTGATGTTACATTTGCACATAGGACCCCTTGTTCGAAAGGAGCTTCTGAACTCTCTCGTCCATTGAATTTGTCAGGTTTTGGATGGTTTCTGCTTTAATTGTTTTGCATGAGGACAGAATAACCTCCCAGAGCTGTTGCTTAGATGTGAACTGCCTCACGCCATCATAGACACTCCTTTTGATGATGCTCCAGAGGTTCTCAATGGGGTTGAGGTGAAATGATCTCGATGGTCCAGATGGATGGAGTGGAGGATGGCTGGTTGATGGACACCCCATGCAAACATGGCTACGGCGCAAACAAGGAGGAGGTGGAGTAATGTTTTGGGCTGGAATCATGGGGAGAGAGATTGTCAGCCCTTTTAGGATCCCTGAAGGGGTAAAGATGAACTCCATAATGTATGTTGAGTTTCTCAAACAGAACTTCCTTCCATGGTTCAAGAAGAAGAACCGTGCATTCCGCAGCAAGATAATTTTCATGCATGATAATGCCCCGTCTCATGCTGCACATAACACTTCTGCATCTCTGGCTGCTATGGGCATAAAAGGGGACAAACTTATGGTGTGGCACCCATGCTCCCCTGACCTCAACCCCATTGAGAACCTCTGGAGCATCATCAAAAGGAGTGTCTATGATTGCGGGAGGCAGTTCACATCTAAGCAACAGCTCTGGGAAGGTATTCTGTCCTCATGCAAAACAATTGAAGCAGAAACCATCCAAAACCTGTCAAATTCAATGGACGAGAGAGTTCAGAAGCTCCTTTTGAACAAGGGGTCCTATGTGCAAATGTAACATCACATAGAAAAAAGTTTTGAGTTGAAAACTGTTTGATTTCAGTTTGTAATAACCTGCTAATGCTTATAATTTCAAAAATGACCATTTTTTTGTTCTTTATTAAAATGAAAAGGTTGAAAACTCTACTGTGCATAATAATGTGGAACATGCATTTTGAGTGCAGTTTGAGCTTTTTATTTTTTTAAAAATATACTGTTATCATAGGCAGTTTGTACAAAAACCTTTCAATTGTACTCTAATAGTTATTTGACTGGAAAATTACAATGACTGCAATTCATAAAGGTAATTTGGGAAAATCAGAGAAAATATTATTTGCATAATAATTTGGAACACAGTGTAGTCTGGTGTAGGCTAGAGAAACAGAAGTGTTGTTTTGCAGTTCCACGGTTCAAACCTCAGTATTATCCACTTTTGGGCCATTTGTATCTAAAAAAATAACAGTTTGAGTGTGTCGCTCACTGTTCAGCCGCAAATATATATATTTAAAAAAATCTGGTATACACCAGTAAATTATAACTGTGGTTTTGCCGTTCCATGGTAAAAAATATCTATTATCCAGCTTTTGTTATTTTTTCCATAAAGAAAAACAGTAATAGTTTCTCCCTGATTGTTCAGATTGTTTAAAAGAGTCGAGTGTAGGCCAGAGAAATAGAACTGTGGTTTTCCTCTTCCACGGTTCTAATCTACTTTTTATTACCCTTTTTCCATTGATAGTGCGAGTGTAAGCTATTTTACTTCCTTTACAATGGGCAAGGCGCGTGGCAAGGGACGTGGAACTGGACGTCCTGGTGATGGTGCGTGCAGAGAACGGGGCCGTGGCCAAGGTGAAAATGTGGCACAACCAACAGCCACATCTTCTCGCTACCACTTCTTGACCGAATTACTAGGGAAGCACAGAACAACACCAGTATTGCAAACTGATCAGTGTGAACAGGTTATTAATTGGATAGCTTATAATACTTCCAGTTACCTGGGCACCACCACCGATCTGTCTTCCACACGGTCAAATCTTAGCAGCCGTGAGTCTCGACCGCATACTCCTCCTCACCCTGATGCTCCTTCCTCCCACCATGCCGAGTGTCGTCAGACAGCAACCGATCCCACACTTGGAAACTCTGAAGAGCTGTTCACTGGTCCATTTCCAGATTTGTGCTCCTCACCTGCTCCGCTTGAAGTGGTGGAAGAGGAGATCCCATGTAGCGATGCCCAAATATTTGAACAGAGGTGGACGATGACGAAGGAGGAGGATCGTGGTGCGCAAGTGGAAAAGGAGGAGGTGGTGGATGATCTAATAACTGACCCAATGTGGCAGGAGGACATGCAAAGCGAGGCCAGCAGCACACAGGGTGAGGGAGGCAGAGTACCCCAACAGGCAGGAAGAAGCAGTGTGGTGGTCGCACACAGAAGGCAGGCAACAGTTCCCTGTAACACCAACACGAGGGACGTTGCCAGTACAACCTGTAGGTCTTCCAGAGTCTGGAATTTTTTTAAAGACTCTGCTGATAACCCCAAAAGGTCATTTGTACCACCTGCCATGCCAGCATCAGCAGGGGTGACAAAACTACCAGCCTGACCACCACCAGCATGATCAGGCACATGGCAGCAAAGCACCCGACTTTGTGGGGCGAACCCCAGGGTCCACGAACAGTGTCAGCGGGTGTCACCACTGCTTCTTCCGCTGTTGTGCGTGCAATAGAACCCCCTGTTGTGTGTGCAAGGCAATCCCTTGTCCATACTGCATGCAAAGATGCCCCCTCCTCTCAGTCCTCACTTGTTATGGCAGTTTCTCAAGAAACAGCATCAACGTCCACGTCCCACCGCAGCGTTCAATTGTCCATATCCCAGACCTTTGAACAAAAGCGGAAATTCGCAGCTAACGCCCCACAGGCCACAGTCCTAAATTCGCACATTTCACGACTGCTTGCATTGGAAATGCTGCCTTTTAGGCTGGTGGAGACGGAATCCTTCCGCAACCAGTCGGACCTTGGGACGGAACACATCCTCCCCACACCGAGGATTGTGGGCCCTATGTCAGTCAGAGTTGCCCCCACAGTGTACAGCTCCTGCGCATCCTCCTCCTCCTCCTCCTCATGTTCAGCCTCTATCTCAGATATCACCACATCAGTTACAAGCTGGAAGCACTGCAGTACTGCCTCCGCCAAGCGGCAACAGGCTGTGCTTAAACTCATAAGCTTAGGTGAGATACCTCACACTGCTTGTGAGTTGTGGACAGCTGTGAAAGAGCAGGCAGATCTGTGGCTGAGACCGCTGAACCTACATCCAGGCATGGTCGTGTGTGACAATGGCCGTAACCTGGTGGCGGCTCTGAGGCGAGGCGAGATCACACACGTACCATGCCTGGCTCATGTGCTTAACCTCGTGGTTCAGCGGTTTCTTAAATCGTACCCCGAGTTGCCAGATCTGCTTGTCAAAGTACGCCGCCTGTCAGCTCATTTTCACAAGTCGGCTACAGCTTCCGCCGCCCTTGCTGTGTTGCAGCAGCATTTGCAGCTTCCGGCACACCGACTGGTGTGTGATGTACTCACACGTTGGAACTCTACCCTCCACATGTTGCAAAGGATTTGTGAGCAGAAGAGAGCAGTAGTGGAGTACCAGCTGCAACAAGGCCGTCGATATTCAGGTCAGACTCCACACATAAGACCTCTGGAGTGGACCTGGATGTCTGACATATGTACTATCTTCACAAACTTTGAGGAGTCCACCAAGATGGTGAGTGGCGATGACACCATCATTAGCATCAGTATTCCACTTGTCTGTCTTTTGCAACGCTCTCTGCAGAGAATTAAAGAGGAGGCATTGCAGCCAGAGTATGATGAGATGGATCAAGAAGCCATAGCGCTCGATTACACACAGCCCAGCCTCATCTCATCCCAACCTGCATTGGGGGACAATGAGGGAGAGGAGGAGGAGGAGGAGGAGGAAGAACAGGAGCTTGTATCATGCGCTGTAGATGGTAGTACCTGTACAACTGTCATACCGTCGGTTCAGCGTGGGTGGCCTGAGGACAGGGGGGAGGAGGAGGAGGAGGAGGAGGAGAGCATGGTCAGTCATCATCTTGGTGAGGACACGGAAGTCTTGCCCGTTACCAGTCTGGCACACATGGCTGACTTTATGTTATGCTGCCTTAACCGTGACCCTCGCGTTGTCAAAATGTTGGGTGACAGTCATTACTGGTTGGTGACACTTTTAGACCCCCGCTAGAAGGAGAACTTTCACTCTCTTATTCCTGAGGTGGAGAGGTCTATAAAAATGGGCAGTACCAGAAGGCCCTTGCTGAAGAACTGTTAAAAAAATTCCCATCTGAACACGCTAGCGGCAGAGGTCACAGTTCGTTGCCCAACCAAGGCGTACATGCGAGAGACACACAACTCCAATCCAGCAGAGGCAGGGGAACACTGTCAACGTTCTGGGACAGTTTTCTCAGACCCTACCTTCGGACAGACCCTGAGGCGCAGGGTACTCTCACAAGGAGTGGAAAGTTTCAAAAGATGGTGAGGGAGTACCTTGCCGACCGTACCAATGTCCTCCGTGATTCCTCTGTGCCTTTTAATTATTGGGTATCCAAGCTGGACACTTGGAATGAACTCGCTCTGTACGCCTTGGAGGTCCTGGCCTGCCCTGCCGCTAGCGTGTTATCGGAGCGTGCTTTTAGTGCCGCTGGGGGAATTATTACTGATAAGCGCACTCGCCTGTCAACTGACAATGCTGACAAGCTGACCCTTATCAAAATGAACAAGGGCTGGATTGGGCCAGACTTCTCATCACCACCAAATGACAGCAGAGTAACATAAAGTCAAATCCACTGTGTTATTTCGGGAGGTGTATTCACATGCACCGCTTCACACCCACACAAGGGTATACGCTTCCTCATTTCAGCTGTTTTATGTTCCTCTCCTTATCCTCAACCTCCACCACCACTATACCACCAGGGTGACCGTGGTCCGTGTTGCCATTATTGCAAGTTCCTCCATCCTTATTTTTGTCAGCTTTTGCTTGGAAGGCATAAGCAAAGACTTTGGGAGACCCACTCCCCAATAATGGGAATAATATTTTTAAGATGCTGTACTGTATGGCTCTTGTAAGGGGCATTAAAACCGTCTTGTTAAGCTACTGCGACCTCCACCACTTTTCCAAGGGGCATTAAAACCATCTTGTTAAGCTACTGGGACCTCCACGTCTCTTCCGAGGGGCATTAAAAGCGTCTTGTTAAACCACTCTGAACTCCACAGCTCTTCCAAGGGGCATTGAAATGTTGTTTTTAATTAACTCTAACCTCCAAGATTCTTCGAACGGGCATTGCATTTCCTCATAACTTTTGGCAGCTTTTGCTTGGAAGGCATAAGCAAAGACTATTGGAGACCCACTCCCCAATAATGGGAATAATGTTTGTAATATGCTGTACTGCATGGCTCTTGTAAGGGGCATTGCAAGTTCCTCCGTCCTAATTTTTGGCAGCTTTGAAGGCATAAGCAAAGACTATGGGAGACCCACTCCCTAATAATGGGAATAATGTTAATAATATGCTGTACTGCATGGCTCTTGTAAGGGGCATTTCAAGTTCCTCCGTCCTAATTTTTGGCAGCTTTTGCTTGGAAGGCATAAGCAAAGACTATGGGAGACCCACTCCCCAATAATGGGAATAATGTTTGTGATATGCTGTACTGCATGGCTCTTGTAAGGGGCATTGCAAGTTCCTCGGTCCTAATTTTTGGCAGCTTTTGCTTGGAAGGCATAAGCAAAGACTATGGGAGACCCACTCCCCAATAATGGGAATATTGTTTGTAATATGCTGTACTGCATGACTCTTGAAAGGGGCATTGCAAGTTCCTCCATCCTAATTTTTGGCAGCTTTTGTTTGGAAGGCATAAGCAAATACTATGGGAGACCCACTCCCCAATAATGGGAATAATGTTTGTAATATGCTGTACTGCATGGCTCTTGTAAGGGGCATTGCAAGTTCCTCGGTCCTAATTTTTGGCATCTTTTGCTTGGAAGGCATAAGCAAAGACTATGGGAGACCCACTCCCCAATAATGGTAATAATGTTTTTAAGATGCTGTACTGTATGGCTCTTGTAAGGGGCATTAAAACCGTCTTGTTAAGCTACTGGGACCTCCACATCTCTTCCAAGGGGCATTCAAACCGTCTTGTTAAGCTACTGGGACCTCCACGTCTCTTCCAAGGGGCATTAAAACCATCTTGTTAAGCTACTGTGACCTCCACCACTTTTCAAAGGGGCATTAAAACCGTCTTGTTAAGCTACTGTGACCTCCACCACTTTTCCAAGGGGCATTAAAACCCTCTTGTTAAGCTACTGCGACCTCCACCACTTTTCCAAGGGGCATTAAAACCATCTTGTTAAGCTACTGGGACCTCCACGTCTCTTCTGAGGGGCATTAAAACCGTCTTGTTAAGCTACTGTGACCTCCACCACTTTTCCAAGGGGCATTAAAACCATCTTGTTAAGCTACTGTGACCTCCACCACTTTTCCAAGGGGCATTAAAACCATCTTGTTAAGCTACTGCGACCTCCACCACTTTTCCAAGGGGCATTAAAACCGTCTTGTTAAGCTACTGGGACCTCTACGTCTCTTCCGAGGGGCATTAAAACCGTCTTGTTAAGCTACTGTGAACTCCACGTCTCTTCCGAGCGGCATTAAAACCGTCTTCTTAAACCACTCTGAACTCCACAGCTCTTCCAAGGGGCATTGAAATGTTGTTTTTAATTACCTCTAACCTCCACGACTCTTCCAACGGGCATTGCATTTCCTCCTAATTTTAGTCAGCTTTTGCTTTTCAATGCAAAGGCGAAACGAAGGGAGACCCATTCCCCAATAATGGGTAGAAGGTTTTTAGTACGCTGTAATCCACGTTTGTTTCAAGGGGCATTGCAGTTCCTCATAATTTTTGGAAAGCCTTCCATTCACTGCTTAGGCCAACAGTGCACAGGAGACCCAGTTGCTATAAATGGAAAAAACGGTTTAGTTAAGGCCCTCTGACCTCCATGTCATTTCCAAGGGGCATTGGAGTGCCTCAAAATTTTTGGTAGGCATTGCACTCACTGTATGCCCTATAACTGTGTAGCCGAACCGCTCCTTTTGTTACAGAAACATATCCTACAAGACATATATGGTTGACTGGCCTGATATTGCTGTGAATGGTCCCTGTTCCTCCTGCTCTTTCTCCTTTGCCACCACCTCATCCATCATTTATCACCTGAAGCTTTGTTTTAACGGGAGTCATAGAACTGGGATAGTAGCAGGAAAACATCCAGCAATCCTAAGAGGAGGTAGGATATGTGCCAAAACGCTGACCACCTCAGGCCTAGTCGCTACTACATACATGCACTTGCTTTCCAAGAAAACAAAGCAGATGCTAATTTCCATCATCATCATCATGCTCCTCACCTTGGCACTCTCAACTCCCCTGATGGAGAAGCCAGGGCCCACCAGAGGAGTCTGGTTCTCTGGTGGGCTCGTCCAATGCTGCCCTAAAGCAGGCCAGGCTAAGAAAAGTGTGTGGGAAGGTGACAGGAGAAATAGGGGCGGCTGGGGACCGTTTATGGACACCCGGCCGCCCCCTGGCGGCTGGGGACCGAGCGTGGACACCCGGCCGCCGGGCAGCTGGGGACTGAGTATGGATACCAGGCCGCCAACGCAGCCATGACGTGGTGGCCAGATTCCGCCTCCACATGCCTAAAAGGCCCAATTTAAAGTGCAAGCAAGCAGAATGGTATTGCAGCCTGGGTGTGGGTGGGTGGCAGGCTGCATACTTGCGCTTGCATTGCAAGGAATGGGAGAGGTATAACTGAACACTGCCCTGGGACAAGGACTTGAACGGGGATAGTTGCAAGTCTGCAACGACAGGTGCAGGGGGCAGGCATCTTCACATGTACCATGAACAGTGGTTTGGCATGCACACACTACAGCGGAATAGGCTGTCCTTCCCACTAAATGCACTGGGGAGGGCACATGTAATGTTTTGGTATGCGCACTTAATCTTATGTATAAGGCACACCGGGACAAATAGTGGAGGCTGGGGACCGAGTATGGATACCGCGCTGCCAATGCAGCCATGAGGTAGTGGCCAGCTTCGACCTCCTCCAAACTGAAAGGCCCAATTTAAAGTGCAAGCTAGCAGTATGGTATTGCAGCCTGGGGGTGGGTGGGTGGCAGCCTCACACTTATGCTTGCATTCCAAGAAAACAAAGCAGATGCTAACTTCTGTCATCATCATCATGCTGCTCACCTTGGCACTCTCAACTCCTCTGATGGAGATGCCAGGGCCCACCGGAGGAGTCTCTGGTTGTCTGGTGGGCTCATCCAATGCTGCCCTAAAGCAGGCCAGGCTAAGAAAAGTGTGGGGAAGGTTCCCGGGACAAATAGTGGCGGCTGGGGACTGAGTATGGAGACCTCGCCGCCGACGCAGCCATGAAGTAGTGGCCACCTTCGGCCTCCTCCAGACTAAAAGGCCCCATTTCAAGTGCAAACTAGCAGTATAGTATTGCAGCCTGTGGGTGGGTGGGTGGCATGCTGCACACTTATGCTTGCATTCCAAGAAAACAAAGCAGATGCTAACTTCTATCATCATCATCATGCTCCTCACCTTGGCACTCTCAACTCCCCTGATGGAGAAGCCAGGGCCCACCGGAGGAGTCTGGTTCTCTGGTGGGCTCGTCCAATGATGCCCTAAAGCAGGCCAGGCTAAGAAAAGTGTGGGGGAAGGTGACAGGAGAAATAGGGGCGGCTGGGGACCATTTATGGACACCCAGCCGCCCACAGGCGGCTGGGGACCGTGTGTGGACACCCGGCCGCGCGGCGGCTGGGGACCGAGTATGGACACCCAGCTGCCCCCTGGCATCTGGGGACCGAGCGTGGACACCCGGCTGCCGGGCGGCTGGGGACTGAGTATGGATACCTCGCTGCCGAAGCAGCCATGAGGTAGTGGCCAGCTTCTTCCTGCTACAAACTAAAAGGCCCCATTTCAAGTGCAAGCTAGCAGTATGGTATTGCAGCCTGGGGGTGGGTGGGTGGCAGGCTGCACACTTACGCTTGCATTCCAAGAAAACAAAGCAGATGCTAACTTCTATCATCATCATTATCATGCTCCTCACCTTGGCACTCTCAACTCCCCTGATGGAGAAGCCAGGGCCCACCGGAGGAGTCTGGTTCTCTGGTGGGCTCGTCCAATGATGCCCTAAAGCAGGCCAGGCTAAGAAAAGTGTGGGGGAAGGTGACAGGAGAAATAGGGGCGGCTGGGGACCATTTATGGACACCCGGCCGCCCACAGGCGGCTGGGGACCGTGTGTGGACACCCGGCCGCGCGGCGGCTGGGGACCGAGTATGGACACCCAGCTGCCCCCTGGCATCTGGGGACCGAGCGTGGACACCCGGCTGCCGGGCGGCTGGGGACTGAGTATGGATACCTCGCTGCCGAAGCAGCCATGAGGTAGTGGCCAGCTTCTTCCTGCTACAAACTAAAAGGCCCCATTTCAAGTGCAAGCTAGCAGTATGGTATTGCAGCCTGGGGGTGGGTGGGTGGCAGGCTGCACACTTACGCTTGCATTCCAAGAAAACAAAGCAGATGCTAACTTCTATCATCATCATTATCATGCTCCTCACCTTGGCACTCTCAACTCCTCTGATGGAGAAGCCAGGGCCCACTGGAGGAGCCTCTGGTTGTCTGGTGGGCTCGTCTAATGCTGCCCTAAAGCAGGCCAGGCTAAGAAAAGTATGGGGAAGGTTACAGGAGAAATAGGGGCAGCTGGGGACCGTTTATGGACACCCGGCCGTCCCCAGGAGGCTGGGGACAGTGTGTGGACACCCGGCCTGTGGGGCGGCTGGGTACCGAGTATGGACACCCGGCCGCCGGGCGGCTGGGGACTGAGTATGGATGCCTCGCTGCCGAAGCAGCCATGAGGTAGTGGCCAGCTTTAGCCTCCTCCAAACTAAAAGGCCCCATTTCAAGTGCAAGCTAGCAGTATGGTATTGCAGCCTGGGGGTGGGTGGGTGGCAGGCTGCACACTTACAAGAAAACAAAGCAGATGCTAACTTCTATCATCATCATCATGCTCCTCACCTTGGCACTCTCAACTCCTCTGATGGAGAAGCCAGGGCCCAGCGGAGGAGTCTCTGGTTGTCTGGTGGGCTCGTCCAATGCTGCCCTAAAGCAGGTCAGGCTAAGAAAAGTGTGGGGAAGGTTCCCGGGACAAATACTGGTGGCTGGGGACTGAGTATGGAGACCTCGCCGCCGACGCAGCCATGTGGTAGTAGCCAGCTTCGGCCTCCTCCAAACTAAAAGGCCCCATTTCAAGTGCAAGCTAGCAGTATAGTATTGCAGCCTGCGGGTGAGTGGGTGGTTGGCTGCATATTTGCGCTTGCATTGCAAGGAATGGGGGAGGTACAATTGAACACTGCCCTGGGACAAGGACTTGCATGGGGATAGTTGCAAGTCTGCATCTTCTGATGCGGCAAGGATCACTTCTGATGGGCACACTTTTAGGCAGTGACCTGGGTGTCAGAGATGCTTCCAGGGGTCTTCCCCATGCTGTTCCCATGTCTTTTCAGCACTGTATGCATGTGTCACACAGCACATGGCCAGATAAGGTTGTAAAATGTTAAAATGACATTTCCCGGTGAATGCATTTGTCACGGTTGAAAGCAATACAAAAGTGCAAAACTGCATAAAAAATGCTACTTGTGAACATAGCCCAAGGTGTGGAGGAGTATTTTTTGGGGGGGTTATTTATTTTACTTTATACACAAGTCTTTACCCTGGAAAGGAACTTCCTTAACATATTTCACAGGAAAACAGCTTCAGTTTCGTTTTTGAACGTTTTATTGTGAGCCCTTAAAAGTGGCTTAAAACCTCTGACCATGTTGTTGACAGCAGTGACTTGGGGGTCAGAAATGCTTCCTGGGGCGATTCCCATGCTGTCCCCATGTCATTTGAGCACTGTCACTATCGTTTTTGGTAATTGGTAGGCTTTTAAAAGACGGCCGGGGGTGCCACCGCAAAAATGCTCGGGTCTCCCATAGACTAACATTGGCCTCGTTGCTCGTGTCGAGCAACCGAGTATCACAGCGAGCTCGGCCAGAGCTTCGAGCACCCGAGCATTTTATTGCTCGCTCAACACTATTCTTCACTCATCCCGTCACTGGGAATGTTACTACTAGTGTTGATCGAGCACTAAAATGCTTGGGTACTCGACCCGAGCAACAAGCCCAATATTAGCCATACTGCTTGCTTGCACTTGAAATTGGGCCTTTTAGGCATGTGGAGGCGGAATCTGGCCACCACGTCATGGCTGCGTTGGCGGCCTGGAATCCATACTCAGTCCCCAGCCGCCCGGCGGCCGGGTGTCCACACTCGGTCCCCAGCCTCCAGGGGGCGGCCGCGTGTCCATACTCGGTCCCCAGGTGCCTGGGGGCAGCCGGGTGTCCATAAACGGTCCCCAGCCGCCCCTATTTCCCCTATCAACTTTGCCCCACACACTTTTCTTAGCCCGGCCTGCTTTAGGGCAGCATTGGACGAGACCACCAGAGAACCAGACTTCTCTGGTGGTCCCTGGCTTCTCCATCAGGGGAGTTGAGAGTGCCAACGTGAGGAGCATGATGATGATGATAGAAGTTAGCATCTGCTTTGTTTTCTTTTAATGCAAGCATAAGTGTGCAGCCTGCCACCCACCCACCCCCAGGCTGCAATGCCATACTGCTAGCTTGCACTTGAAATGGGGCCTTTTAGTTGGGAGGAGGCTGAAGCTGGCCACTACCTCATGGCTGCTTCGGCAGCGAGGTATCCATACTCAGTCCCCAGCCGCCCCTATTTTTCCCGGTGTGCCTTATACATAAGATTAAGCGCTTATACCAAAACATTACCTGTGCCCTCCCCAGTACATTTAGTGGGAAGGACAGCCTATTCCGCTGTAGTGTGTGCATGCCAAACCCCTGTTCATGGTACATGCGAAGATGCCTCCCACCCTGCACCTGTCATTGCAGACTTGCAACTATCCCCGTTCAAGTCCTTGTCCCAGGGCAGTGTTCAATTGTACCTCTCCCATTCCTTGCAATGCAAGCGCAAGTATGCAGCCTGCCACCCACCCACCCCCAGGCTGCAATACCATACTGCTTGCTTGCTTGCACTTGAAATTGGGCCTTTTAGGCATGTGGAGGCGGAATCTGGCCACCACGTCATGGCTGCATTGGCGGCCTGGAATCCATACTCAGTCCCCAGCCGCCCGGCAGCCGGGTGTCCACACTCGGTCCCCAGCCGCCAGGGGGCGGCCGGGTGTCCATACTCAGTCCCCAGCCGCCCCGCGGCCGGGTGTCCACACACGATCTCCAGCCGCCTGGGGGCAGCAGGGTGCCCATAAACGGTCCCCAGCCGCCCCTATTTCTCCTTTGAACATCCCCCCACACACTTTTCTTAGCCCGGCCTGCTTTAGGGCAGCATTGGACAAGCCCACCAGAGAACCAGACTCCTCCGGTGGGCCCTGGCTTCTCCATCAGGGGAGTTGAGAGTGCCAAGGTGAGGACCATGAAGATGATGATACATGTTAGCATCTGCTTTGTTTTCTTGGAATGCAAGCGCATGTATGTAGTAGCGGCTAGGCCTGAGGTGGTCAGCGTTTTGGCGCATATCCTACCTCCTCCGAGGATTGCTGGATGTTTTCCTGCTGCTATTCCAGTTCTATGACTCCCGTTAAAACAAAGCTTCAGGTGATAAATGATGGATGAGGTAGTGGCAAAGGAGAAAGAGCAGGAGGAACAGGGACCATTCACATCAATATCAGGCCAGTCAACCACATATGTCTTGTAGGATATGTTTCTGTAACAAAAGGAGCGGTTCGGCTACACAGTTATAGGGCATACAGTGAGTGCAATGCCTACCAAAAATTTTGAGGCACTCCAATGCTCCTTGGAAATGACATGGAGGTCAGAGGGCCTTAACTAAACCTTTTTTTCCATTTATAGCAACTGGGTCTCCTGTACACTGTTAGCCTAAGCAGTGAATGGAAGGCTTTCCAAAAATTATGAGGAACTGCAATGCCCCTTGAAACAGACGTGGATTACAGCGTACTAAAAACCTTCTACCCATTATTGGGGAGTGGGTCTCCCTTAGTTTTCGCCTTTGCATTGGAAAGCAAAAGCTGACTAAAATTAGGAGGAAATGCAATGCCCGTTGGAAGAGTCGTGGAGGTTAGAGGCAATTAAAAACAACATTTCAATGCCCCTTGGAAGAGCTGTGGAGTTCAGAGTGGCTTAAGAAGACGCTTTTAATGCCCCTTTGAAGAGACGTGGAAGTCACAGTAGCTTAACAAGACGGTTTTAATGCCCCTCGGAAAAGACGTAGAGGTCCCAGTAGCTTAACAAGACGGTTTGAATGCCCCTTGGAAGAGACAAGGAGGTCACAGTAGCTTAACAAGACAGTTTTAATGCCCCTTGGAAGAGACGTGGAGGTCACAGTAGCTTAACAAGATGGTTTTAATGCCCCTCGGAAAAGTGGTGGAGGTTGCATTAGCTTAACAAGACGGTTTTAATGCCCCTCAGAAAAGACGTGGAGGTCCCAGTAGCTTAACAAGATGGATTGAATGCCCCTTGGAACATACGTGGAGGTCACAGTAGCTTAACAAGACGCTCATGCCTTCAAAGCAAAATCTTCCCAAAATTAAGACGGAGCAACTTGCAATGCCCCTTACAAGAGCCATGCAGTACAGCATATTACAAACATTATTCCCATTATTGGGGAGTGGGTCTCCCATAGCATTTGCTTATGTCTTCCAAGCAAGAGCTTCCAAAAATTAGGACTGAGCAACTTGCAATGCCCCTTACAAGAGCCATGCAGTACAGCATATTGCAAACATTATTCCCATTATTGGGGAGTGGGTCTCCAATAGTATTTGCTTATGCCTTCCAAGCAAAAGCTTTCAAAAATTAAGACGGAACAACTTGCAATGCCCCTTACAAGAGCCATGCAGTACAGCACATTACAAACATTATTCCCATTATTGGGGAGTGGGTCTCCCATAGTATCTACTTATGCCTTCCAAGCAAAAGCTTCCAAAAACTAGGACGGAGCAACTTACAATGCCCCTTACAAGAGCCATGCAGTACAGCATATTACAAACATAAGTCCCATTATTGGGGAGTGGGTCTCCCATAGTATTTGCTTATGCCTTCCAAGCAAAAGCTTCCAAAAATTATGAGGAAATGCAATGCCCGTTCGAAGACTCGTGGAGGTCCCAGTAGCTTAGTAAGACGGTTTTAATGCCCTTTACAAGAGACGTGGAGGTCAGAGTGGTATAACAAGATGGTTTTAATGCCCCTCAGAAGAGACGTGGAGGTCAGAGTCATATAACAAGATGCTTTTAATGCCCCTTACAAGAGACGTGGAGGTCAGAGTGGTATAACAAGACGCTTTTAATGTCCCTTACAAGAGACATGGAGGTCAGAGTGGTATAACAAGACGCTTTTAATGCCCCTTACAAGAGACATGGAAGTCAGAGTGGTATAACAAGATGTTTTTAATGCCCCTTACAAGAGAAGTGGAGGTCAGAGTGGTATAACAAGACGCTTTTAATACCCCTCAGAAGGGACGTGGAGGTCAGAGTGGTATAACAAGATGCTTTTAATGCCCCTCAGAAGAGACGTGGAGGTCAGAGTGGTATGACAAGACGGTTTTAGTGCCCCTCAGAAGAGACGTGGAGGTCAGAGTGGTATAACAAGACGCTTTTAATGCCCCTTACAAGAGATGTGGAGGTCAGAGTGGTATAACAAGATGTTTTTAATGCCCCTTACAAGAGACGTGGAGGTCAGAGTGGTATAACAATGCGCTTTTAATGCCCCTCAGAAGAGACGTGGAGGTCAGAGTGGTATAACAAGACGGTTTTAATGCCCCTCAGAAGAGACGTGGAGGTCAGAGTGGTTTAATAAGATGCTTTTAATGCCCCTTACAAGAGACGTGGAGGTCTGAGTGGTATAACAAGACGCTTTTAATGCCCCTCAGAAGAGACGTGGAGGTCAGAGTGGTTTAACAAGATGCTTTTAATGCCCCTTACAAGAGACGTGGAGGTCTGAGTGGTATAACAAGACGCTTTTAATGCCCCTTACAAGAGACGTGGAGGTCAGAGTGGTATAACAAGACGCTTTTAATGCCCGTCAGAAGAGACGTGGAGGTCAGATTGGTATAACAAGACGGTTGTAATGCCCCTCAGAAGAGACCTGGAGGTCAGAGTGGTATAACAAGACGCTTTTAATGCCCCTTACAAGAGACGTGTAGGTCAGAGTGGTATAACAAGACGCTTTTAATGCCCCTTACAAGAGCCATACAGTACAGCATCTTAAAAATATTCCAATTATTGGGGAGTGGGTCTCCCATAGTATTTGCTTATGCCTTCCAAGCAAAAGCTTCCAAAAATTAGGAAGAAATGCAATGCCCGTTCGAAGTCTCGTGGAGGTCCCAGTAGCTTAACAAGACGCTTTTAATGCCCCTTACAAGAGACGTGGAGGTCAGAGTGGTATAACAAGACGCTTTTAATGCCCCTCAGAAGAGACGTGGAGGTCAGAGTGGTATAACAAGATGCTTTTAATGCCCCTTACAAGAGACGTGGAGGTCAGAGTGG
The DNA here is from genome assembly GCF_046119375.1 of Phyllobates terribilis. Taxonomy (NCBI): domain Eukaryota; kingdom Metazoa; phylum Chordata; class Amphibia; order Anura; family Dendrobatidae; genus Phyllobates; species Phyllobates terribilis. Next base: position 22,509,608 of record NW_027362768.1, read on the forward strand.
TATAACAAGAAGCTTTTAATGCCCCTTAAAAGAGACGTGGAGGTCAGAGTGGTATAGCAAGATGCTTTTAATGCCCCTTACAAGAGACGTGGAGGTCAGAGTGGTGTAACAAGATGCTTTTAATGCCCCTTACAAGAGACGTGGAGGTCAGAGTGGTATAACAAGACGCTTTTAATGCCCCTCAGAAGAGACGTGGAGGTCAGAGTGGTATAACAAGATGCTTTTAATGCCCCTCAGAAGAGACGTGGAGGTCAGAGTGGTAAACAAGACGCTTTTAATCCCCCTAAAAGAGACGTGGAGGTCAGAGTGGTATAAGAAGATGCTTTTAATGCCCCTTACAAGAGACGTGGAGGACAGAGTGGTATAACAAGATGCGTTTAATGCCCCTCAGAAGAGACGTGGAGGTCAGAGTGGTATAACAAGACTCTTTTAATGCCCCTTACAAGAGCCATACAGTACAGCATCTTAAAAATATTATTCCCATTATTGGGGAGTGGGTCTCCCACAGTCTTTGCTTATGCCTTCCAAGCCAAAACTGACAAAAATAAGGACGGATGAACTTTCAATAATGGCGACACGGACCACGGACACCCTGGTGGTATAGTGGGGGTGGAGGCTGAGGATAAGGAGAAGAACATAAAACAGCTGAAATGAGGAAGCATATACCCATGTGTGGGAGTGAAGCGGTGCATGTGAATACACCTCCCGAAATAACACAGTGGATTTGACTTTATGTTACTCTGCTGTCATTTGGTGGTGATGAGAAGTCTGGCCCAATCCAGCCCTTGTTCATTTTGATAAGGGTCAGCTTGTCAGCATTGTCAGTTGACAGGCAAGTGCACTTATCAGTTATAATTCCCCCAGCGGCACTAAAAACACGCTCCGATAACACCCTATCGGCAGGGCAGGCCAGGATCTCCAAGGCGTACAGAGCGAGTTCATTCCAAGTGTCTAGCTTGGATACCCAATAATTAAAAGGCACAGAGGAATCACGGAGGATGCTGGTACGGTCGGCAAGGTACTCCCTCACCATCTTTTGAAACTTTCCACTCCTTTTGAGAGTACCCCGCGCCTCAGGGTCTGTCCGAAGGGAGGGTCTGAGAAAACTGTCCCAGAACGTTGACAGTGTTCCCCTGCCTCTGCTGGATTGGAGTTGCCTCTCTCTCGATTGTATGCTTTGGTTGGTCAACGAACTGTGACCTCTGCCGCTAGCGTGTTCAGATGGGAATTTTTTTAACAGTTCTGCAGCAAGGGCCTTCTGGTACTGGCCCATTTTTGTAGACCTCTCCACCTCAGGAATAAGAGAGTGAAAGTTCTCCTTGTAGCGGGGGTCTACAAGTGTCACCAACCAGTAATGACTGTCACCCAACATTTTGACAACGCAAGGGTCACGGTTAAGGCAGCGTGACATAAAGTCAGCCATGCGTGCCAGACTGGTAACGGGCAAGATTTCCGTGTCCTCACCAAGATGATGACTGACCATGCTCTCCTCCTCCTCCTTCTCCCCCCTGTCCTCAGGCCACCCACGCTGAACCGACGGTATGACAGTTGTACAGGTACTTCCGTCTACAGCGCATGATAACAGCTCCTGTTCTTCCTCCTCCTCCTCTCCCTCATTGTCCCCCAATGCACGTTGGGATGAGATGAGGCTGGGCTGTGTGTAATCGCCCACTATGGCTTCTTGATCCATCTCATCATACTCTGGCTGCAATGCCTCCTCTTTAATTCTCTGCAGAGAGCGTTGCAAAAGACAGACAAGTGGGATGCTGACACTAATGATGGCGTCATCGCCACTCACCATCTTGGTGGCCTCCTCAAAGTTTGTCAGGATGGTACATATGTCAGACATCCAGGTCCACTCATGAGGTCTTATGTGTGGAGTCTGACCTGAATATCGACGGCCTTGTTGCAGCTGGTACTCCACAATTGCTCTCTTCTGCTCACAAATCCTTTGCAACATGTGGAGGGTAGAGTTCCAATGTGTGGGGACATCACACACCAGTCGGTGTGCCGGAAGCTGCAAACGCTGCTGCAACACAGCAAGGGCGGCGGAAGCTGTAGCCGACTTACGAAAATGAGCTGACAGGCGGCGTACTTTGACGAGCAGATCTGGCAACTCGGGATACGATTTAAGAAACCGCTGAACCACGAGGTTACGCACATGAGCCAGGCATGGTACGTGTGTGATCTCGCCTCGCCTCAGAGCCGCCACCAGGTTACGGCCATTGTCACACACGACCATGCCTGGATGTAGGTTCAGCGTTCTCAGCCACAGATCTCCCTGCTCTTTCACAGCTGTCCACAACTCACAAGCAGTGTGAGGTTTATCACCTAAGCTTATTAGTGTCAGCACAGCCTGTTGCCGCTTGGCGGAGGCAGTACTGCAGTGCTTCCAGATTGTAACTGATGTAGTGATATCTGAGATGGAGGCTGAACATGAGGAGGAGGAGGAGGAGGATGATGCGCAGGAGCTGTACACTGTGAGGGCAACTCTGACTGACATAGGGCCCGCAATCCTCGGTGTGGGGAGGATGTGTTCCGTACCAAGGTCCGACTGGGTCCCGGCTTCCACTATGCTTACCCAGTGTGCCGTCAGAGAGATGTACCATCCCTGGCCACAAGCACTTGTCCACGTGTCCGTTGTCAGGTGGACTCTTCCAGTAACTGCGTTGTTGAGGGCACGGCAGATGTTTTGGGACACGTGCTTGTGTAATGTGGGGTTGGCACACCGGGCAAAATAATGTCGGCTGGGGACCGAGTACCGAGGGACGGCCACCGCCATAAGGTTGCGGAAGGATTCCGTCTCCACCAGCCTAAAAGGCAGCATTTCCAATACAAGCAGTCGTGAAATGTGCGAATTTAGGACTGTGGCCTGTGGGGCGTTAGCTGCGAATTTCCGCTTTCGTTCAAAGGTATGGGATATGGACAATTGAACGCTGCGGTGGGATGTGGACGTGGACGTTGATGCTGTTTCTTGAGAAACTGCCATAACAAGTGAGGACTGAGAGGAGGGGGCATCTTTACATGCAGTATGGACAGGGGATTGCCTTGCACACACAACAGGGGGTTCTATTGCATGCACAACAGCGGAAGAAGCAGTGGTGACACCCTCTGACACTGGTCGTGGACCCTGGGTTTCGCCCCACAAAGTCTGGTGCTTTGCTGCCATGTGCCTGATCATGCTGGTGGTGGTCAAGCTGGTAGTTTTGTCACCCCTGCTGATGCTGGCATGGCAGATGGTACAAATGGCCTTTTTGGGGTTATTAGCAGTGTCTTTAATAAAATGCCAGACTCTGGAAGACCTACTGCTTGTACTGGCAACGTCCCTCGTGTTGGTGTTACGGGGAACGGTTGCCCGCCTTCTGTCTGCGGCCACCACACTGCTTCTTCCTGCCTGTTGGGGTACTCTGCCTCCCTCCCCCTGTTTGCTGCTGGCCTCACTCTGCATGTCCTCCTGCCACGTTGGGTCAGTTACTAGATCATCCACCACCTCCTCCTCTTCCACTTGCGCACCACGATGCTCCTCCTCACTTCCTGGCAATTGTATCTCGTTATCGTCCACCTCTTGTGACAAATTGCCAGCGTCGACTTCCTGTGGCCGTGGCTGTTCAAATATTTGGGCAACGCTACATGGGATCTCCTCTTCCACCACTTCAAGCGTAGCAGGCAAGGGGCACAAATATGGAAAAGGACCAGTGAACAGCTCTTCAAAGTGTCCAAGTGTGGGATCAATTGCTGTCTGACGACACTCGGCATGGTGGGAGGAAGGAGCATCAGGGTGAGGAGGAGTATGCGGTCGAGATTCACGGCTACTAAGAGTTGACTGTGTGGAAGACAGACCGGAGGTGGTGGTGCCTAGGTAACTGGAAGTATTGTCTGCTATCCAATTAATAACCTGTTTACACTGTTCAGTTCGCAATACTGGTGTTGTTCTGTGCTTCCCTAGTAATTCGGTTAAGAAGTGGGAGCGAGAAGATGTGGCTGTTAGTTGTGCCACATTTTCACCTTGGCCACGGCGCCGTCCTCTGCACGCACCATCACCAGAACGTCCAGTTCCACGTTCCTTGCCACGCGCCTTGCCCATTGTAAAGGAAGTAAAATAGCTTACACTCGCACTATCAATAGAAAAAGGGTAATAAAGAGTAGATTAGAACCGTGGAAGAGGAAAACTACAGTTCTATTTCTCTGGCCTACACCCGACTCTTTAAAACAATCAGAACAATCAGGGAGAAACTATTACTGTTTTTCCTTACGGAAAAAATACCAAAACCTGAATAATAGAGATTTTTTACCGTGGAACAACAAAACCACAGTTATTGTTTACTGGGGTATACCACACTTTTTAAAATATATAGATTTGCGGCTGAACAGTGAGCAACACACTCAAACTGGTTTTTTTTTAGATACCAAAGGCCCAAAACTGGATACTACAGAGATGTCACCCGCAGAACTGCAAAACCACACTGGGATTTGTCAGGCGTACACAAGACTATTTTCAACAGATATATTTTTGTGTCAGAACACTCAGGAGACACTACTGTTTTTTTTACTGCAAAAAATGCGAAAAAGCAGGATAATAGAGATTTTTTACCGTGGAACAGCAAAACCACAGTTTTAATTTACTGGTGTATATACCAGACATTTTTAAAAATATAGATTTGCGGCTGAACAGTGAGCGACACACTCAAACTGTTTTTTTTTTTAGATACCAAAGGCCCAAAACTGGATACTACAGAGATTTTACCCGTAGAACTGCAAAACCACACTGGGATTTGTCAGGCGTACACCAGACTATTTTCAACAGATATATTTTTGTGTCAGAACACTCAGGAGACACTACTGTTTTTTTTTACTGCAAAAAATGTGAAAAGCAGGATAATGGAGATTTTTTACCGTGGAAGAGCAAAACCACAGTTTTACTTTACTGGTGTATATACCAGACTTTTTTAAAAATATAGATTTGCGGCTGAACAGTGAGCGACACACTCAAACTGGTTTTTTTTTAGATACCAAAGGCCCCAAACTGGATACTACAGAGATTTTTCCCGTAGAACTGCAAAACCACACTGGGATTTGTCAGGCGTACACCAGACTATTTTCAACAGATATATTTTTGTGTCAGAACACTCAGGAGACACTACTGTTTTTTATAGTGCAAAAAATGCGAAAAGCAGGATAATAGAGATTTTTTGCCGTGGAACAGCAAAACCACAGTTTTAATTTACTGGTGTATATACCAGACTTTTTTAAAAATATAGATTTGTGGCTGAACAGTGAGCGACACACTCAAACTGTTTTTTTTTTAGATACCAAAGGCCCAAAACTGGATACTACTGAGATTTTACCCGTAGTACTGCAAAACCACACTGGGATTTGTCAGGCGTACACCTGACTATTTTCAACAGATGAATTTTTGTGTCAGAACACTCAGGAGACACTACTGTTTTTTTTACTGCAAAAAATGCGAAAAGCAGGATAATAGAGATTTTTTACCGTGGAACAGCAAAACCACAGTTTTAATTTACTGGTGTATATACCAGACTTTTTTAAAAATATAGATTTGCGGCTGAACAGTGAGCGACACACTCAAACTGTTTTTTATTAGATACCAAAGGCCCAAAACAGGATACTACAGAGATTTTATCCGTAGAACTGCAAAACCACCCTGGGATTTGTCAGGCGTACACTAGACTATTTTCAACAGATATATTATTGCGTCAGAACACTCAGGAGACACTACTGTTTTTTTTTACTGCAAAAAATGCGAAAAGCAGGATAATAGAGATTTTTTACCGTGGAACAGCAAAACCACAGTTTTAATTTACTGGTGTATATACCAGACTTTTTTAAAAATATAGATTTGCAGCTGAACAATGAGCGACACACTCAAACTGTTTTTTTTTTAGATGCCAAAGGCCCAAAACTGGATACTACTGAGATTTTACCCGTAGAACTGCAAAACCACACTGGGATTTGTCAGGCGTACACCAGACTATTTTCAACAGATATAATTTTGTGTCAGAACACTCAGGAGACACTACTGTTTTTTTTACTGCAGAAAATGCAAAAAGAAGGATAATAGAGATTTTTTACCGTGGAACAGCAAAACCACTGTTTTAATTTACTGGTGTATATATCTGACTTTTTTTATAAATATAGATTTGCGGCTGCACAGTGAGCGACACACTCAAACTGTTTTTTTTTTAAGATACCAAAGGCCCAAAACTGGATACTACAGAGATTTTACCTGTAGAACTGCAAAACCACACTGGGATTTGTCAGGCGTACACCATACTATTTTCAACAGATATATTTTTGTGTCAGAACACTCAGGAGACACTACTGTTTTTTTTACTGTAAAAAATGAGAAAAGCCGGATAATAGAGATTTTTTACCGTGGAACAGCAAAACCACAGTTTTAATTTACTGGTGTATATACCAGACTTTTTAAAAAATATAGATTTGCGGCAGAACAATGAGCGACACACTCAAACTGGGTTTTTTTTAGATGCCAAAGGCCCAAAACTGGATCCTGCAGAGATTTTACCTGAAGAACTGCAAAACCACACTGGGATTTGTCAGGCGTACACCGGACTATTTTCAACAGATATATTTTTGTGTCAGAACACTCAGGAGACACTACTGTTTTTTTTACTGCAAAAAATGCAATAAGCAGGATAATAGAGATTTTTTACCGTGAAACAGCAAAACCACAGTTTTAATTTACTGGTGTATATGCCACACTTTTTTAAAAATATAGATTTCCGGCTGAACAGTGAGCGACACACTCAAACTGTTTTTTTTTAGATACCAAAGGCCCAAAACTGGATACTACTGAGATTTTACCCGTAGAACTGCAAAACCACACTGAGATTTGTCAGGCGTACACCAGACTATTTTCAACAGATATATTTTTGTGTCAGAACACTCAGGAGACACTACTGTTTTTTTTACTGCAAAAAATGCAAAAAGCAGGATAATAGAGATTTTTTACCATGGAACAGCAAAACCACAGTTTTAATTTACTGGTGTATATACCAGACTTTTTAAAAAATATAGATTTGCAGCTGAACAGTGAGCGACACACTCAAACTGTTTTTTTTTAGATACCAAAGGCCCAAAACTGGATACTACTGAGATTTTACCCGTAGAACTGCAAAACCACACTGGGATTTGTCAGGCGTACACCAGACTATTTTCAACAGATATAATTTTGTGTCAGAACACTCAAGAGACACTACTGTTTTTTTTACTGCAAAAAATGCAAAAAGCAGGATAATAGAGATTTTTTACCGTGGAACAGCAAAACCACAGTTTTAATTTACTGGTGTATATGCCAGACTTTTTTAAAAATATAGATTTGCGGCTGAACAGTGAGCGACAAACTCAAACTGTTTTTTTTTGGATAACAAAGGCCCAAAACTGGATACTACAGAGATTTTACCTGTAGAACTGCAAAACCACACTGGGATTTATCAGGCGTACACCAAACTATTTTCAACAGATATATTTTTGTGTCAGAACACTCAGGAGACACTACTGTTTTTTTACTGCAAAAAATGCGAAAAGTAGGATAATAGAGATTTTTTACCGTGGAACAGCAAACCCACAGTTTTAATTTACTGGTGTATATACCAGACTTTTTTAAAAATATAGATTTCCGGCTGAACAGTGAGCGACACACTCAAACTGTTTTTTTTTAGATACCAAAGGCCCAAAACTGGATACTACTGAGATTTTACCCGTGGAACTGCAAAACCACACTGAGATTTGTCAGGCGTACACCGGACTATTTTCAACAGATATATTTTTGTGTCAGAACACTCAGGAGACACTACTGTTTTTTTTACTGCAGAAAATGCGAAAAGAAGGATAATAGAGATTTTTTACCGTGAAACAGCAAAACCACAGTTTTAATTTACTGGTGTATATACCAGACTTTTTTAAAAATATAGATTTGCGGCTGAACAGTGAGCAACAAACTCAAACTGTTTTTTTTTTAGATACCAAAGGCCCAAACTGGATACTACAGAGATTTTACCCATAGAACTGCAAAACCACACTGGGATTTGTCAGGCGTACACCAGACTATTTTCAACAGATATATTTTTTTGTCAGAACACTGAGGACACACTACTGTTTTTTTTACTGCAAAAAATGCGAAAAGAAGGATAATAGAGATTTTTTACCGTGGAACAGCAAAAACACAGTTTTAGTTTACTGGTGTATATACCAGACTTTTTTAAAAATATAGATTTGCGGCTGAACAGTGAGCGACACACTCAAACTGTTTTTTTTTAGATACCAAAGGCCCAAACTGGATACTACAGAGATTTTACCCATAGAACTGCAAACCACACTGGGATTTGTCAGGCATACACCAGACTATTTTCAACAGATATATTTTTTTGTCAGAACACTGAGGACGCACTACTGTTTTTTTTACTGCAAAAAATGCGAAAAGAAGGATAATAGAGATTTTTTACCGTGGAACAGCAAAAACACAGTTTTAATTTACTGGTGTATATACCAGACTTTTTTAAAAATATAGATTTGCGGCTGAACAGTGTGCGACACACTCAAACTGTTTTTTTTTTTACATTCCAAAGGCCCAAAACTGGATACTACAGAGATTTTACCCGTAGAACTGCAAAACCACACTGGGATTTGTCAGGCGTACACCAAACTATTTTCAACAGATATATTTTTGTGTCAGAACACTCAGGAGACACTACTGTTTTTTTTACTGCAAAAAATGCGAAAAGCAGGATAATAGAGATTTTTTACCGTGGAACAGCAAAACCACAGTTTTAATTTAGTGGTGTACATACCAGACTTTTTTAAAAATATAGATTTGCGGCTGAACAGTGAGCGACACACTCAAATTGTTTTTTTTTAAGATACCAAAGGCCCAAAACTGGATGCTACAGAGATTTTACCCGTGGAACTGCAAAACCACACTTCTGTTTCTGTGGCCTATACCAGACTCTTTTCAACAGATATATTTGTGTCTGAAAAATCAGAGACACACTTTTTTTTTTGGGGGGGGAGGGGACACCAATAGGTTAATAAGACGGGTATTTGTACAGTGTGTAGGATGAAAAAAAAAAGAGGATTTAGATGAAAAAAACTGATTTTTACTGGCCCCCGAGACCTGCAGCTAAGTCCAGCAATTTCAGAAACAGGAGCACACAGGACTGTAATGCAGCGTTTGCTGGTATATCCACTGCGTCTCCTATACAGCCTGCCTGCCTGCCTGATATCTGGGATGGATATTAGTCCTGAGAAGGATTGTTTGTTTGTTCTGGCAGCCTTTACAGACCCTACACTAACTATTTCGCAGGAAAAATCTCTCCCTAGCTCAGCAGCGCTGTCCCTACACTGTCTGATCCGGAGTGTCTGTGTTCAAGATGGCGGCGCCCGGTTTTAAATACTCGAGGTGACGCTGTGCGGCCAGCCAATCACTGTAATGCCCACAACCAACATGGCTGCGGCATTACAGTGACTGGCTGGCAATCCCTGCATGTTCATTGGCTCTGTAAAGAGCGCCAAACATGCAGCGCGGAGACCCGAGCTCCCGCCCGAGTAACCCGGAAATGCTCGGTGCTCGCCGAACATCCCGAGTAGCGTGATGCTCAGGTGCGTACCGAGCAGTGTCGAGCATGCTCGCTCAACACTAGTTACTACCATGTTTCTGAAATTAATTCTGTCATTCTCCAACAATCAGGGAGAAATAACTCTCCTTCTATTAAAGAGTTAGCTAAATAGAGCATTGACTTGGCCAACATAGAAGAATGAGTAACAAAAAAAAGTCTAAAGGGTCTCATACACACCTAACATTTCAAACATGTCTTACTGGAAAAGGACATTAACAAAGGAGTAAAGTTAACTGAAGGTAGATGGCTAACTTATTTAATATTTATTTAGTATGCTTACTTATATAATGCCAACAAGTTCTGCAGCACTTTACATTGTCATCACTGTCCCTATTAGGGCTCACAATATAAATTGGAGTGTGGGAGGAAACCGGAAAACCCGGAGGAAACCCACACAAACACAGGGAGAACTTACAAACTCCTTGCACATATTGTCCTTGGTGGGAAATAATCTAATTGCCTACCAAAAAAAAAACAGAAAACAATGGATTCCATTAAACAAACGTTAAGCCACAAAACTGAAGTTCAGGGTTATGTAACAGTACGGTAAAATTTTTTTTAAAAAAAGCCACACCTACAGTTGCAAGAAAAAGTTTAGAAACTCTTTTGGAATTACCTATATTTCTGCATTGATTACTAATATAATGTGGTTTGTTATTTAAGTGACACTTATAAACAAACACAATATATCTAAACTAATGGCACACAAATATAACACTTATGTCTATTACTGAGCACATTGTGTAGAAATCCAAAGTGCAGAGAGAAAAAGTAAGCTTCTGTTTCACTTAAAGGTAGCTCAGTGGTTAGCACTGCAGCCTTGCAGCGCTGGGGTCCTGGGTTCAAATCCAACCAAGAACAACATCTGCAAGGAGTTTGTATGTTCTCCTTGTTGTCTGGGTTTCCTCTGGGTTATCTGGTTTCCTCTCACACTCCAAAGACATACAGATAGGGAATTTAGATTGTGAGCCCCAATGGGGACAGCGATGATGATGTCTATAATAGGCTGAGGAATTAAAGGTGCTATATAAGTGAGTAAACTAAATATAGATACTTATCTTTTCTAAGAGCTACTTAGTTAGTGTGAACCATGCCCCAAGGCAAATAACTTTCAGACCTCAACAGTTATGTTTTAGAGACATGTGAACCTAAAAAGACTACAAAAGCAAAGCTAAAGGCCTGTATATGCACTCATTCACAATTACACAGATTGTCTACAGCTAAAAGAAATTCAGGATTGTTGCTACTCTCTCTACGAGAGTCCTAGTCCTGAAGCAATCACTCCAAGATGTGCAATCCCTAAAGAGGTAAGAAAGTCCCCAAGGGTAACTGCAGAATACTTTATAAAGACTTTACAAACTGCAAATCCGTTGTTCTGTCCATGTGTCCACTATTAGTGCAACATTGTACAAGAGTGCACAATACAATGTTTAGTGGAAAAATAACACTGCACACCAACATTGAAACTTCATCCCAAATAGGAAGCATGGTGGAGGGAGCATCATAGCTTAGGGCTGATTTTCTGGCTCAGAGATTGAATGCATTATGATAATTAAGACAATGACTACAAAGTTGCATTAAACATTTTAAAACATTTAACAGCTAACTGTATGGGAAACAGTCTATGACATTAACCTAAAGAGATGTTTGGTGATGCAACAAGGCAATGACCCAAAGCATATAAGTAAATTAACTAAAGAATAGTTGAAAAAGATAATTTTTCTTTTTCAACAGTCAGTGCTGACCTCTGTTCCATCAAGATGCTGTGGTGTGATCTGACGAGAGCTATGCCGGCAAAGCATCCCAGAAATTTTGATGAGCTGAAACACATTTCTTGAAGGAATAGTCAAAAATTCCTTCTATGCATTGTGCACATCTTATTTGCAGCTTAAAGGAAAGTTTGATAGAAGTGATAATTACTAAAGGTGGATCTACAGGTTATTAAACATGGACTTTCATTTGCTTTTTCTCCCTGCAATATGGACATTTCCTCAATGCGCTATAAAAAAAAGACATGAACAGTAGAACTGTTCTTGCATCATTAGTCTATTCAGATTGGGTTTGTCTATAAATGTGACCTAGATAACAATCATACCACATTTTATTAATAATGAATGCAGAAAATATAAGTGCAAAATGGGTAACTTACTATTACTTTCAAATGTATTTGAGAAGGCTAGCGTTGATGAATTCTTTTGTATGCATATTGATCCTGTTTTGAAAGTATCGCACTTAGAACTCTATTTTTCAAAATGTCTTAAACCTAACAAAATATTATTTAATATTCAATATATTTAATATACAAAATTTACATAGTGTTATTTTGACAATGGCTACACATATCCACTTATACAGTTGTTATTACAGAGCACAAAGTTAAAGATTTTACAGAAAGGGCTGTGACCTTTTCTCCTTTTTCTCGTAGTACTTCCCCATCTCCACAGTACCCAGCAGCAGTCACCGCTCCCACCTACAATAACTGCAGTAGGAAGTATTCTTTGACAGGTCACTGTATGGTTCCTCCTCTTTGCATCTGTGCAGAAAGCACAGTGACTGATGTGAGACTGCTAAAGGTTCAGAAAGAAAGGATCCTTTGGTCATGTTGTCAGTCACCTACACAGCAGGGTTTGCTCTCAACTTTTATATGGTTGTCAAAATTAACTTTTGGCTCTACTGTCATTCACCTGAACAACAAGAACTACTTTCACATGTGATGAGCAATAGAAAAAGTTCACTAAAAGACAAGTAGATCGTATACTGGAAACTTTATTTAACCAAATATTTAATATTCTGGATGCTTGAGGGGTGATCGGCATTTGCACATTAAATACAAAGAAAAATATATCAAGATACTATTAAAACAAATAACATTGATTGGACTTTGGATGCTGTTTCCAACTATATAATACTGTGCACAGATACAAATTATCCTCCATATGGATTATGGATGCCATGCTGGAGGAACGTGGCACATTAAAATCTCTTCTATCTTGGGTAGAAAATGTGGGGTTCTGCCTTTAGGTTAAATATTTAACACAGATGTAAAAGCTTGGCATGGTTTAATACCTCTAAGGTTGTGTGCCCATGATGAGTTCTTGGTGAGTTTTTGACACAACATGTATCGGCGGTGTCAAAAATGCAACGTCTTACAGTTCCAACAAAGTGGATGTGATTTATAGAAATCTCCTGCTCACTGTGCTTTTTTTTTACTCAGTGTAAAGTGACCTGCGGTGCGTGTTTCACATCCACACCATGTCAATTTCTATTGTGGGTACACTGTGTTTTATGTGCAGATTTTCCCCAAAGACTTACATTAGATGTGGAAAATCTGCAGATAAAAAACACACATGCGTTTTTAGTGCATTTCCGCTGCAGAAACGCATTAAAAATACATGTACTCTGCACATGACTGTATCAAGCTCTAAAGCTTTGTCAAAGACAAAAAATAGTAAGTATCAAGAAACAAAGCAGTTTTATTTAAACTTTCACAAAGAGACAAAAAAATGCAGTGTCAAAGACGCGATAAAAACACGCGGAAAAAACACACTCAAAAACACAATGAAAAAAAGCATGTAACCTAATTTACTTAATAGGTGCAGAAAATGTGCAATATCAAAAACTCATTGTGGGAACATAGCCTATGGGAACATGTAGGAGAAAGGACCACACCCTGCTTGGTCTTATTCTTTTAGCTATTGGGTGGAGTCACCCTTCAGGACTCGCCTTCACAGAGGGACTGAATTGTGAGCAAACAAGAGGGTAGAAAATTGGCCAAAGCATAAGCTCATGGCGACTAACAGTCTATTGAAATGGGAGAGTCATCACCCCACCCCACAAATAAAGGGCATTCCAAAGGGGCAATTCCTGAAACTAACAAGAAATTGTTTTTCTTTGGCTGAATTTCAGGCTCAATCAGTGGACGTTAGAGGAAGATTCTTGTATAGCGGGTATCTCAAGGAGATTGTTGAAGCAGCATATAGAAATGAATTAGATATCAGTAGGCCATCTTTACGGATTCCTAAAGCAATAAATGAATCAAATTCCATCACAAGGGTAATAGTCACATATGACGACCAGTCCAGTAAGATCATGGACATTCCCAGTAGGTATTGGGGAATTTTGTGAGCCGATCCTGATATCAGCAGATTAATTTCTCCCAAATCGTCTATTACCTTCAGCAAAGGTAAATCAATTTGGGACCGCATCATGCATAGCCACTTTGCCCCACCAAAAAGGGAGGGCACTTGGCTTGACAATAGATCAGTGGACACATTTAGATGAGGCCATTGTTGTTTTTTTCAATACATTTCCCCTTCAGGCTCCTTTAAAAGTGTGGTAACAAAGAACATTTATGACATGAAGTGTTTTGCCAATTGTTGCCAATTGTAAGACCTTGTAGGTGGTGTATCTCTCCACGTGCCCAATGGTTTACATGGGGAAGACGAGGCGTGAACTGTATGTATCAGTGAACAGCTAGGGGATATTAGGCATGGCAGAGATACACCATTAGCATGTCATGTTAATTCTAAACATCGGGGACATGTAGGATCTATCTCGTTTTGTGTTACTGAAGTAATTCCATCATCTATTAGGCAAGGGGACTGGAAGAGAAAAATAACCGAAAGGGAAACAAGATGAATTTATTGGATGGAATCCTTAAGTTCGAGAGGGATCAACGAACAGCTTGACTTTGCTAGCTTAATCTGACTTTTTAGTGATATGTCGGCTAACTATAGAACCACCTTAATGTATAGGCTTAGTGGCCCAAAATGTAAAAATGTCATCCATTAGGAGACTTCATTTATTTTCTTCTGATTTTTGTCACACTCTCAATGTTGTTGGGGGTTTGGTGCTTATAAATGCTGATATAAATTAATACTGGATTATTTTTTTGATTATGTTAAATCCAATACATCTTCCCCACCAAGCACAAGAATGTTTTTGGTGAAAAGTTGGAAACTGTACGCATTACTGCCTGTAACCACTGGATTATGCTGCACTGACGGCATGCCTTACTTTCTTTGATCCCCTGATCCTGATGAACCCCAATGCCATTCTTGGGTGGAAATGCGTCGGTAATTGGGCATGGGACATGGATTCACTAGATATAGAGTGTGTCATGGTCAAGATAAGTAGTGATGCATTTTGAAGTGTAGATCCTGGATGCTAAATAATTTATGTGCCTTGACTGTTTATTACTGGATCATTTTTGAAGGGTTAATTTTTCAGCTAGACAACTGTGTGTGTTTGATCATTCAGTATCTGCAATTGCTTCCTAGCTCAGACCTGCCAATTACCCATTGGTCTGCTGTAAACGTAACAAACTCTTTTGTCGTGTTGTTCACACTACTAAACCTGCTGCAACAGTGTCTATCTTCTCTACAAGCAAATATTCAGTTTCTATATAGTTCCAGAATTGTATATCAAATGATTATTGTAATTACATGCTAGCACACCGAATCTAATTAAATATCAAAAACTAAGGAGAACTAGGAGTCTATAGAGCTATATAAAATAACAATTTTATTTGAATTATATTAAAAACATAGAAAAATAGTTCAAAAGATGATCACTGGTGTTATAGTGGTATCAGGGGACCACACAGACAGCATGTTCGTGGGGTTAATGATATATATTTAAACATGCTTGGAAAAAAAATTTAATGCATGTAAAATTCATGTGCATATACACCAATACCTATCATAATAAATGGTATATATATTTATAAATATATATATACCGTATTTTTCGGACTATGAGACGCACCGGACCATAAGACGCACCCCAAATTTTGGGCTGGAAAATAGAAAAAAATATTTTTTATAAGATGGTGGTCCATCTTATAGTCTGAATAGGTATGGTATCTTACCTGGGGGGCAGTGGAGCGAGGGTCACAGGAGGCAGGGTCCCTCAGGAAGTCGGTGGCTGCAGCAGAAGAGGTCAGATGCTGTGGAGCCTGTGCCGGGGCCTGTGCCTGTCTGAGGCCCTTAGCCTGGCTGGTTCCTGTGTGGAGGCCTCTGGCTGGGGCTGAGGCCGGGGCCTCTGGCTGGGGCTGAGGCCAGGGCCTCTGTATGGGGCTGGGGCCATTTTACCGGCCAGGCACAGTTGCTGGCCCCAGAAGCTCACGTCTGCTGCCGCTAACAACGCTGCTGCCGCTACCACCACCGCTACCACCACCGCGTTCCTGGAGGGCCCTGCGTTCCCACTTTACCACCACCGCAGGTAACGTTTGGACCATAAGACACCCCCCCATTTTTCTTCCAAATATTGGGGAAAAAAAGTGTGTCTTATGGTCCGAAAAATTCTCTTGATGAGCTTCAAGAGGCAGTCATCGGAAATGGTTTTCACTTCACAGGTGTGCCCTGTCAGGTTTAATAAGTGGTATTTCTTGCCTTATAAATGGGGTTGGGACCATCAGTTGTGTTGTGCAGAAGTCAGGTGGATACACAGCTGATAGTCCTACTGAATAGACTGTTAAAATGTGTATTATGGCAAGAAAAAAGCAGCTAAGTAAAGAAAAACGGGTGGCCATCATTACTTTAAGAAATGAAGGTCAGTCAGTCCGAAAAATTGGGCAAACTTTGAAAGTGTCCCCAAGTGCAGTTGCAAAAACCATCAAGCGCTACAAAGAAACTGGCTCACATGAGGACTGCCCCAGGAAAGGAAGACCAAGAGACACCTTTGCTTCTGAGGATAAGTTTATCCGAGTCACCAGCCTCAGAAATCGCAGGTTAACAGCAGCTCAGATTAGAGACCAGGTCAATGCCACACAGAGTTCTAGCAGCAGACACATCTCTACAACAACTGTTAAGAGGAGACTTTGTGCAGCAGGCCTTCATGGTAAAATAGCTGCTAGGAAACTACTGCTAAGGACAGGCAACAAGCAGAAGAGAACACAAGGAATGGACATTAGACCAGTGGAAATCTGTGCTTTGGTCTGATGAGTCCAAATTTGAGATCTATGGTTCCAACCACCTTGTCTTTGTGTGACACAGAAAAGGTGAACGGATGGACTCTACATGCCTGGTTCCCACCGTGAAGCATGGAGGAGGAGGTATGATGGTGTGGAGGTGCTTTGCTGGTGACACTGTTGGGGATTTATTCAAAATTGAAGGCATACTGAACCAGTATGGCTACCACAGCATCTTGCAGCGGCATGCTATTCCATCCGGTTTGCGTTTAGTTGGACCATCATTTATTTTTCAACAGGACAATGACCCCAAACACACCTCCAGGCTGTGTAAGGGCTATTTGACCAAGAAGGGGAGTGATGGGGTGCTACGCCAGATGACCTAGCCTCCACAGTTACCAGACCTAAACCCAATCGAGATGGTTTGGGGTGAGCTGGACCGCAGAGTGAAGGCAAAAGGGCCAACAAGTGCTAAGCATCTCTGGGAACTCCTTCAAGATTGTTGGAAGACGACCATTTCCGGTGACTACCTCTTGAAGCTCATCAAGAGAACGCCAAGAGTGTGCAAAGCAGTCATCAAAGCAAAAGGTGGCTACTTTGAAGAACCTAGAATATAAGACATATTTTCAGTTGTTTCACACTTTTTTGTTAAGTATATAATTCCACATGTGTTAATTCATAGTTTTGATGCCTTAAGTGTGAATGTACAATTTTCATAGTCATGAAAATACAGAAAAATCTTTAAATGAGAAGATGTGTCCAAACTTTTGGTCTGTACTGTATATAGAAAAGATATATTGGAACAGCACCATTTCACATATACTCAAAGTGAGTGCCAGGTCTCCAAGCAATCTGTCCAAATTGCATCTTAATAGAAAAAAATATACTAAGGCAGCACTCCAGATAAATTCAATTCTTAGAAAAAATGGACTTTATTGAGCCCAAATGGTGACGTTTCGGTTCACAGAACTTTTCTCAAGCAGAGTTCAAGTGCAAATAGTGAAACATTTATAGGTGCAATTTTGTGATTATCATCATTACAATTCATTAACATATACAGATCTTTTTCTCAATAAATTAGTGCAAAATATATTCTCATTACTTCCACTTTGTTTTACATCATTTGTGTCAAACTTAATATAGTTAATTTTTTTACATTTCAACAGTTCATTCTCCATATAAAGTGCCAAGTGACTAAATTGATAGTAAATAGTGTCAGGTGCATCTCTAAAATGGGGGTACGACTCACCCTTCAGCAATCTCACATATTACAAGTTTTCTGTTTGTCACGTTGTTCTCGGCATCCTCTATTCCACACTGCGCATGTGTCCCATGAGTTCCGTCATGTGACCACAGCATTAGTGATCCACCCATACGGTGACGTCACTGAGCATGCGCATTGCATTTGCGACGCTGCGGTCGCCATCTTTGAAAAGGTCTACTGCTATATATAGAATTCTCATTCAATCCTGCCATTTTTTAGGTACATATATTTGAAACTATGACCAAACACTTGTTTTTTATTTATATATCAGTTCTATTATTATGTTACACTCCATACCTATAATACCACGGATAATATCCTCCTTCAGGAAATAGTCCTTATTAGTTACAATATGTTAGACTAGTGTCCATAATAATGTCCCCTTAATGAACAAACAGTGGCCCACCTTATAAAGCAGAACGGACAACGGTATCTGGTCAAGAATGCCAGACCCTGGGCCGATTGTTGCCTACTCATATGATAAATATTTAGAAAGAGGAGAAGAAATGAGTATTGCGGCATAAAAAATAAAATATAATTCAATAAGGATTACATAATGACATATACAAAAATCACATCACAGGGGGTATAAAGTGCACGGTGCCAGATATCAGGGGGTCACATGAATAGTGGGGCAAACGGACTAAATGGGTGTAAGTAGTTGTACACAGATGCTAAAGGTGAGCATGGGATCATATATCAAAAAATCAATAACAGGAACCACTACTCAGTAATATACTGCTCAGTACCAATGGCAAATGATTAAATCAAAGTATATAAGTGGTCCCAATTAATGCCCAGCCCACCCCCCATATCAAAGTAGTGTCACATGAGTAACTCACCCGAAACGGATATCCGCAAGACCCTCAAGTCACTGGGACCCCCCAACAGAGGCGATGATGAAAGCAACGCGCCCTGATGCGCGTTTCGCCGAGGATCGGGGAAGCCCATTGCAGTCTGGTGGCATGTGCGCCCAGAGCCCCGCCCCCCACCGCATGCACCCAGGCCGTCATGACCCAGGCGCGCGCCCGGGGGCGCGCCGATGGACACGCCCCCAGGGGTGCGCCTGGGAAATTGAGATGGCCAGGCACGGCACGGGAGAGCAGGGGACCACGGCACAATAATACAACTCCAAAGTGAATATCCAAGGTAACGACAGCCACATTCACGGCATTGTTGGAGAGAGGAGAATCGAATACAAGAGGGGAGGCACACCAGTCCTATTATGATAAGAAGTTATTCAAGCGGCACAAGTTGCCTATTCGTCTATGCCTCTATGTAGATATGCATCAGTAAGGACACAGGCATGTCACCCCCATAATCAGTAGGAGAAAACCACAAAAAACCCCAACCACAAGAACCCTCATATGAACCCCCATAAAGAGGGACACAGAAGAGATACACGTACGGCAAGCAAATGTGGTGGGACTATACAATAAATGCAACAGTTTCACATAGATATCAAATGTATCACAAAAACCGGGGAGATGGGGGGTGGGAAAGGGGGGAAGAAATTGGAGCATCTCCTGATCCTCCTCAAGATTAGATGCGTCGCATCCCAGGTTCCATATATGGGCCAAGGTAAGGCACTCAGAGCTTGTTGGTATGGTGACATTATATATATGGATTGAGAGAAGAACATATGAAAATATTAAAAACAAAGAGAATAAAAACAACAAGCTAAAACATCATCATAACCAGATGTAAATCCAGAGAGAGGGCAGCAGGAGAACATCAAAAGCGAAGAACTATGATTATAGGAATGAAGAAAACCCCAAACTTTCATTTAGGCCATGCGGAGCCAAGGTATCCAAAATGGTAATCCACCTGGCCTCTTTTTGCGCCAGACGTTGTTTGGCATTACCACCCCAGGAGCCCAATTGTACCACGTCTATACCACGCACTCGCAAGGTGCGTGGGTCACAGTTGTGGACTGCTTTGAAATGGCGTGTTAGTGTTTTGACCTCCCGGGCCTCCATCGCTGATTTGGCTGCGCCAATGTCCCGCACATGTTCCTGCACTCTAATTCTCATCTCTCTGGTGGCTAATCCAACATAGATCTTCTGACAACCACATGTGGCGTAATACATCACATGGGTTGTAACATGAGATAAATTTAGAGATTTTAAAAGTGCAGGAGCCATCAGATGATGTAAAGGACGTGCAACGAAGGACATTGGCGCAAGCCACACAGTGACAACAGGGAAAGGAGCCTACCGTGGGACCGCATGACCCAAACAGATTGGATGGGGGAGGGACATAGTGGCTGGAGACAATGAGATCCCCCAGATTCTTAGCGCGTCTGGCCGTCATCAGTGGGTAATCACCCACCGCATCCCTTAGGGAGGGCTCCTTGCTGAGAATATTCCAGTGTTGGGAGAGGATAGTCCCCCATTCATGATTGAATGTGGAGATGAAGCGGGTCCTCTCAGGGGTCTGGTGTTGAGGCCGTCGGACATGGTATAGAAGAAGACTGCGGGGTGTTCTGCGTGCCCTGCCATAGCCACGGCCGATGCATCTATTACTGTATCCCCTCTGTCTAAACCGATCAGTCAGATCAGAGGCCTGTTTCTCAAAGCTGGAATCAGTGGAGCACATACGTATCACCCTTAGGAACTGTCCGACCGGGACAGCCCTAATTGTTGAAGAGTTATGTGCAGAGGCGGCATAAACCAAAGAATTAACCGCAGTGGGCTTTCTGTAGACGTCAGTCTAGATGAAGGAGTATGAATCCACCTCCAGAGTGACGTCCAGAAAGTCCATGCGTTGATGGTGATAAGAATATGTGAGTTTAATGCCCCACGTATTCGTGTTAAGCTGCCTCATGAACTCATCGAGCTCCCCCACCGTCCCCCGCCAAAAAAATAAAACATCATCAATGTATCTGAGCCACATCACGACCTGGTTAGCGCCCCGTATGCCCTCGTCACCAAAAATATCCCTTTCCCATGCTCCTAGGAAGAGGTTGGCGTATGAGGGCGCGCAGGCCGCCCCCATGGCCGTGCCGCGCTGCTGCAGGTACACTGTATCTTTAAATAGAAAGTAATTATGGCAGAGGACGAAGTGGAGGAGCTCAAGGATGAACTCACGCGATGGGCTGTCCAGATCGGAGGTCCCCAGGAAGAGGCGGACCGCTGCAAGGCCCAGGTCATGACTGATGCAGGTGTACAGGTTTCCACATCGGCCGTGACCATGACGGTACCTGATTCTAGAAGGACACCGTCAACCCTAGTGAGGACTTCCGTCGTGTCTTTAGTGTATAATGGGAGTGTCTCCACCAGTGGTCTCAGGTGGTTATCGATGTATTGGCAAATGGGACCACAGAGACCTCCCAGACCTGACGCGATCGGAAGTCCCGGTGGGTTGATGGTGTCCTTATGAATCTTAGGAAGCAAGTAAAAAGTAGCTGTTTTGGAAAAGAGCACAGTTAAAGCCTCCACAGTCCTCCTGTCTATGATACCCCACTCGCAAGCACGAGACAAAATTGTCTGAAGGGCAGCGGAGAAGGAGGCCGTAGGATTGTGAGATAATTTGGAGTAAGTCTCCCTGTCTCTGAGTTGGCGCAAGCTTCCCTCTCGTATTTCTGATATGGCCACAAGACGATGTTCCCTCCCTTGTCAGCCAGTTTGATGACAGTATCATGGAGAGATTGTAGTTGATGTATCGTGGTACGCTGTGCAAATGTCAAATTATCAAATTTTCTCCGCGTGGGGAGTTTTTTGAAATCCTCCGCAACCAAGTGTACAAAAATCTCCACCGCCGGACTTAGAGACAAGGGAGGGAATCTCGTTGATTTAGGAAGCCTAGTTTGTGGTTACCCACCTGTAGGGGGAGTTGTCTGCTTCTGGAGAAGATCCTCCAAATCCTGTAAAGCCTCCCTCTCTGCTGCCGTCATGGAATCAGCATCACCACCCGACCTGGAATGCAGTTTTTTAAGTATTAATTTTCAAGCAAACAGATGGAGGTCCTTGAGGGCCATAAAATAATCGAATGCATTGGTAGGTGCAAAGGACAGACCCATACTTAGGAGCTCCATCTGAGTCTCGGTCAGAGTGTGAGTCATTAGATTAACAACACGGAGCCCCCCTCCCCCCGGGGATCACCAACCTGAAATGAGGTGGTGCGTTTTCTCCTGCCATTCGGTCTAGTTTGGATCCGTGCTAGTGGTTGTACAAATGGTCCCGCATGAGAGTCAGAACTGTTAGTTATTACAGGATCCTCATTGGAGGTTCCTGAGGCAATGCATGTAGATCTGGAACGTGAATGCGAGTTGTTCCTAAATCTTGATCCCGGTCTCTCTATCGGTGATCTCCATTTATAGACTTTATGAGAATGTTTATCCTGGATATCCCATTGGAATTTTTTGCTCTTAGTGGTTTGCATCACTTTTACCCATTTCTGACACTCAGAGTCAATCTCCTCTTTTCATTTTTTGATTGCATCATTGCACATCACTTTCTTAATCTGACCCTGAAGTGAATCAATTTCTGTCTCCATCTCAAGGAGAGATTTTTCATTATGTTCTTTTAAGAGTTTTAAAAACCCTAGAAAGCAGGTGTCGACCAGTGCCTCCCATTTGTCCTTAAAGGAATCATCATCGATTGTGAAAGAGGAAAAAATTTGTATACGCAGGCCCCTGGGGATCAAAGCCCTCTCAGTGTATTTATTTAGGAAGGCATGATTCCACCAGGTACGAGTCTGCGTTTTAGTAGTATCTTAAACTTAACAATGCTCTCTCCTTACACCCATTTAGTCTGTTTGCCCCACTATTCATGTGACCCCCTGATATTTGGCACCATGCACTTTATACCCCCTGTGATGTGATTTTTGTATATATCATTATGTAATCTTTATTGAATAAAATCATGTTTTTTATGCCGCAATACTCATTTCTTCTCCTCTTTCTAAATAATGTCCCATTAACAGATATTTTGAGAGATATTTTATATATTTCTCTAGCACAATCACCCTTCTATGGATTTTCCCATCTCTGAGTCCGTCCATGGAGAAAGATCAAGGGTCAGAGGTAGAACCTTTTCAGATACCAACCTCTTTCCCAATCTTAAAGTGATATATTGGGTCTATTCTCTTTTTAAAAATAATCTCTCTCCACCTATAGAAACATTTTTTAATCCAATTGAATGTTTTTTCATTACTTTCAATTAATAGGCAGTTTAATCACTCTAAATGAATAGAATTCAATTAATTATTAGGGGAGTCATTTTCAATCTGTCGATTGTTGCAGGGTGAGTCGTCTCCACATCATAATGTTATAAAGATCTGCAAATAATCAAAAATTATAATTATAATCATATAAATTAAAATACATATATTTTTACTACAATATTTAAAAATACTCCATATTTCATACACTGCTAATTTGTCAAAGGGTTATTCTCAAGTTATTCCTGTTATATTGAATTCAACATTTAACCCATTAGGCCTTAGTGTATCTAATTTATGTATCAACTCGAGTTCTCTTTTCCTCAATAACTTTATTAAATCACCCCCTCGTCTTTGTATAGGTACAGTATCTATGATTCTGGCTCTTAATTGATTTACCGTATGGCCTGCTTCCACAAAATGTTTCGATACAGGTAAATCCAGCCTCCTTTTCCTAATTGAATGTCTATGATTATTTATGCGGGTTTTAAACTCACATATAGTTTCTCCAATATACCAAAGCCGACATGGACACTCTAATAGATATACTGTATAACATGATCAGAATCACGTTAAATAGTGTTTGATGTAGTATTTCTTCTGAGTTTTTGGATGGACAAATTGATCTCCTTTTAACATAAGTGAGCAGTTAACACATGAGAGGCATGGATAACATCCCTTCCTTTCTCTCCCCGTTATATATGTTTGGGTCTTAGTTTTAAACGGACCAATGTCCGAATGTACTAATACATGCCTGATATTTTTATTTCTTTTATATGAGAATAAAGAAGGATTTTTGAATTCCAGTACGTTCGGTAGACATTTTCCTAACATTTTCCAATGATTTCTAATTATGTCAGCCACTCGTTCACTTTCTTCCCCAAATGTTGAGACCATGGTTATTCTCCCTTCATTCTTTTTCTTATTAGTTGTTTTTAATAAGGTATCTCTGTTTACTCTATTAACTTTTTCTCTTTGTTCAGCCAGAAGCTTATTAGGGTAACCTCCTATATCAAATTTTTTTGTCAATTCCTTCAAACTATTACATAAACCATCCTCGTTACTTTCTATTCTCTTAACCCTTAGGTATTGGCTATATGGCAATGATTTTACTGTTCGTTTGGGATGAGGACTATTGAAACTTAAAATGTCATTTTTATCTGTCGGTTTTGTGAGCAGAGTGTTCATCAGTTTCCTGTTTCTTTGAGTGACAAGAACATCCAAAAACTGAATTACTTCGCTAGAACTAAGAAGTGTGAATTTAATCGTCCTATCCACTTGGTTTAAACATATATGAAATTCCTCCAATTCTTTCTGTGTGCCCATCCGAAGGAGGAAGACGTCGTCTATGTACCGCCACCACGCCATGACATGTCTGAAGTGGTGGGATACATAGACGAGGTCCTCCTCCAGTGCGGCCATAACAAGATTTGCATAAGCAGGGGTCATATTGGCCCATATTGCAGTTCCTCTCTTCTGGAGAAAAAATTCATCCCCAAATAAAAAATAATTATGATGTAATACAAAATCTAATAATTTGATAATTGTAACATTCCTGGTGGCGTGCTTGCATGGTGCACCATCTCCCACCATGCAAGAACGCAATCTTACCTGTCAGTCCATGCTGCACTCTTTGCTCCATTACCTGCTGTGTCTATGTCTCTTGTCTGATTGCTTAGGGCGTCGGCGCGGCTTTCCGCTTGTTTCTTATAGCTACTGTGTGCACAGTCCTAATGCGTCCCCAGCCTATTGCTGTGAGTCACTGGATACCTAAACCCCCTCCACCCAGTAGGAGGTGCCTGAGCAACACTTTCACTCAGTTTGTCTTTTTCAACTGAGGTGCCAGGTCCCGTCCTGACTCTAGTCTGTCTGCCACCCTGGGGGCTGAGTACCCAGGGCCTTTTCCAGTACCTGTGACTTCTAGTCTGTTTCCGCCACCCTGGGGGCCGAGTACCCAGGGTCGCTACCTGTATCTCTGACTTCTAGTCTGTTTCCACCACCCTGGGGGCTGAGTTCCCAGGCTCGTTCCTGTATCTTATTCCTGGTTTAGTTCCTGTGTGAACAGTGTCCTAGCCCGTTACTTGTTTCTCTCTATGTCCGTACCTTCCCTTTGCCTGCAGTGTCTGAACTTGCACCTAACTCAAACTCGTCTCTGTACTTCTGTTTGTGGGTTTTGTATCCACTCGCTGCTTCATTGTAAGTGCCTTGTGTGTATCTGGTTCTGCTTGTCCCCTTTCCCTGCCTCTGTATCTACCTCCTGTGTTTTAACCATCTTCCTGTATTTTCCAGTCTGTTCCATGTGAACAGAGCCCTGTCCTGTCTGCCTTCACCTTCTGCTTTGCTTGTTCACCGCTCCGGCGGTTCCGCTCTGCTCAGCTTGTTTACCGCACCTTCGGTTTTGCTCCGCTCTGCTTGTTTACCGCATCTGCGGGTTTTGCTCTGCTCTGCTTGTCTACTGCATCTGCGGGTTTTGCTCTGCTCAGCTTATCTACCGCATCTGCGGGTTTTGCTCTGCTCAGCTTATCTACCGCATCTGCGGGTTTTGCTCTGCTCAGCTTGTCTACCGCATCTGCGGGTTTTGCTCTGCTCAGCATGTCTACCGCATCTGCGGGTTTTGCTCTGCTCAGCTTGTCTACCGCAGCTGCGGGTTTTGCTCTGCTCAGCTTGTCTACCACATTCTGCGGGTTTTGCTCTGCTCAGCTTATCTACTGCATCTGCGGGTTTTGCTCTGCTAAGCTTGTCTACCGAATCTGCGGGTTTTGCTCTGCTCAGCTTGTCTACCGCAGCTGCGGGTTTTGCTCTGCTCAGCTTGTCCATCGCATTCTGCGGGTTTTGCTCTGCTCAGCATGTCTACCGCATCTGCGGGTTTTGCTCTGCTCAGCTTGTCTACCGCATCTGCGGGTTTTGCTCTGCTCAGCCTGTCTACCGCATCTGCGGGTTTTGCTCTGCTCAGCTTGTCTACTGCATCTGCGGATTTTGCTCTGCTCAGCTTGTCTACCGCATCTGCGGGTTTTGTTCTGCTCAGCTTGTCTACCGCATCTGTGGGTTTTGCTCTGCTCAGCATGTCAACCGCATCTGCGGGTTTTGCTCTGCTCAGCTTGTCTATCGCATCTGCGGGTTTTGCTCTGCTCAGCCTGTCTACCGCATCTGCGGGTTTTGCTCTGCTCAGCTTGTCTACCGCATCTGCGGGTTTTGCTCTGCTCAGCCTGTCTACCGCATCTGCGGTTTTGCTCTGCTCAGCTTGTTTACTGCATCTGCGGATTTTGCTCTGCTCAGCTTGTCTACCGCATCTGCGGGTTTTGTTCTGCTCAGCTTGTCTACCGCATCTGCGGGTTTTGCTCTGCTCAGCTTGTCTACCGCATCTGCGGGTCTTGCTCTGCTCTGCTTGTCTACTGCATCTGTGGGTTTTGCTCTGCTTTGCTTGTCTATGCATCTTCGGGTTTTGCTCTGCTCAGCTTGTCTACCGCATCTGCGGGTTTTGCTCTGCTCAGCTTGTCAATCGCATCTGCGGGTTTTGTTCTGCTCTGCTTGTCTACCGCACCTGCTGCTCCGTTCCTGTGTCCCAGTCTGTACAGGTCCCTATCCTGCCTGCGTTTCTACCTGCCAGTACCCACCTCTCTGCATGTCAGCCATGCCTGCCTGTGCCCACCTGTCTGCACGCCAGCCGTGCCTGCCAGTACCCACCTGTCTACATGCCAGTCTAACCTACCTGTTCCTGCATTCCCCGGTGTGGGTCAACAGCTGTGACCGGGGTCTGACCTGGAGTAGCACCTGGTCCCTCTGCTCGGTTCCTCCTTCGTTCATGGAGTCGACTGAGCCGCCATGCGACCTTGGTTGGATCGGGTTGATATGTAGTTACGCCCCTCCAGGCACTCCTTGGTTCATGGTACAGTGGGATCACTAATCACGCTCATGCCAGTCAGTCCGGGCGCGAGCGTAACAATAATGAATTCTTGGCTATTGCTTGTAAGTTCAGTAAGTAACAACCTCCGTTTAATCGCATCCATTCCCCTAATGTTGTCAATTATTGTCGTACCCCATTTTTGGAGACGCACCTGACACTATTTACTATCAGTTTAGTCACATGGCACTTTATATGGAGGATGAACTGTTGAAATGTAAAAAAATTAACTATATTAAGTTTGACACAAATGATGTAAAACAAAGTGGAAGTAATGAGAATATATTTTGCACTAATTTATTGAGAAAAAGATCTGTATATGTTAATGAATTGTAATGATGATAATCACAAAATTGCACCTATAAATGTTCCACCATTTGCAATTGAACTCTGTTTGAGAAAGGTTCTGTGAACCGAAACGTCGCCATTTGGGTTCAATAAAGTCCATTTTTTCTAAGAATTGAATTTATCTGGAGTGCTGCCTTAATATATTTTTTCTATACGTATATATATATATATATATACATATATATATATATATATATATATATATATGTGTGTATTGTGGTAAGTCTACCCACTCGACTGCTCACAGAGGTAGACACAGGAACATTTCTTCTGCTGGTTTAGTTAAAACACGGCATAAACCAGTGAAGGGTTCAATATAAAAATATGGCCTTTCTGGCAAAACCGGGAAGACAAAAACACAAAACTATAATGTACAGCACAGTCCATATGTCTGCGGGGATCTACCCACTCAGGGTACAACAACAGAGTTCAGCATAGTTTCCTATAATCACTTCTCTGGAGCTCTCTTGCCTCCAGACACACAGACAGAAAAATAATCAGTGGCTGAACATTTAACCTGCTGAACCACACCCTTGGGGTGGAGAGATGATGAGTAGCCTTCCCGCCTATCTCTTACACCTACTCACAAAAAACCTAACCATGTCATGGCCTATCAACTAGTCAGCACATAACATGCTGGAGAAAAACTTCTGGGTTTCACATCACGGAAGATAGCAATCTTCATGATACATATCTCCCCACATATACATTGCCAGTAACCCTGTCATAATATATACAGTACAGACCAAAAGTTTGGACACACCTTCTCATTTAAAGATTTTTCTGTATTTTCATGACTTTGAAAATTGTACATTCACACTGAAGGCATCAAAACTATCAATTAACACATGTGGAATTATATACTTAACAAAAAAGTGTGAAACAACTGAAAATAAGTCTTATATTCTAGGTTCTTCAAAGTAGCCACCTTTTGCTTTGATGACTGCTTTGTACACTCTTGGCATTCTCTTGATGAGCTTCAAGAGGTAGTTACCGGAAATGGTTTTCACTTCACAGGTGTGCCCTGTCAGATTTAATAAGTGGGATTTCTTGCCTTATAAATGGGGTTGGGACCATCAGTTGTGTTGTGCAGAAGTCTGGTGGATACACAGTTGATAGTTCTACTGAATAGACTGTTAGAATTTGTATTATGGCAAGAAAAAAGCAGCTAAGTAAAGAAAAACGAGTGGCCATCATTACTTTAAGAAATGAAGGTCAGTCAGTGTGAAAAATTGGGCAAACTTTGAAAGTGTCCCCAAGTGCAATTGCAAAAACCATCAAGCGCTACAAAGAAACTGGCTCACATGAGGGCTGCCCCAGGAAAGGAAGACCAAGAGTCACCTCTGCTTCTGAGGATAAGTTTATCCGAGTCACCAACCTCAGAAATTGCAGGTTAACAGCAGCTCAGATTAGAGACCAGGTCAATGCCACACAGAGTTCTAGCAGCAGACACATCTCTTCAACAACTGTTAAGAGGAGACATTGTGCAGCAGGCCTTCATGGTAAAATAGATGCTAGAAAACGACTGCTAAGGACAGGCAACAAGCAGAAGAGACTTGTTTGGGCTAAAGAACACAAAGAATGGACATTAGACCAGTGGAAATCTGTGCTTTGGTCTGATGAGTCCAAATTTGAGATCTTTGGTTCCAACCACCGTGTCTTTGTGCGACGCAGAATAGGTGAACGGATGCACTCTACATGCCTGGTTCCCACCGTGAAGCATGGAGGAGGTGTGATGGTGTGGGGGTGTTTTACTGGTGACACTGTTGGGGATTTATTCAAAATTGAAGGCATACTGAAGCAGTATGGCTACCACAGCATCTTGAAGCTTCATGCTATTCCATCCGGTTTGTGTTTAGTTGGATCATCATTTATTTTTCAACAGGACAATGACCCCAAACACACCTCCAGGCTGTGTAAGGGCTATTTGACCAAGCAGGAGAGTGATGGGGTACTTGGCCAGATGACCTGGCCTCCACAGTCACTAGACCTAAACCCAATCAAGATGGTTTGGGGTGAGCTGGACCGCAGAGTGAAGGCAAAAGGGTCAACAAGTGCTAAGCATCTCTGGGAACTCCTTCAAGATTGTTGGAAGACCATTTCCGGTGACTACCTCTTGAAGCTCATCAAGAGAACGCCAAGAGTGTGCAAAGCAGCCATCAAAGCAAAAGGTGGCTACTTTGAAGAACCTAGAATATAAGACATATTTTCAGTTGTTTCACACTTTTTTGTTAAGTATATAATTCCACATGTGTTAATTCATAGTTTTGATGCCTTCAGTGTGAATGTACAATTTTCATAGTCATGAAAATATAGAAAAATCTTTAAATGAGAAGGTGTGTCCAAACTTTTGGTCTGTACTGTATATATATATATATATATATATATATGTATATGTAAAAAAAACTGACCAGCACATCCCAAATGTGAACAGGTGCAAGCTGCAGAAACTGCATAAGATATATAAAAAGAAAGCGCAGCAGCACTCCATTATGGCCAAGATACATAAAGACAATAAAACCATTTAATTTAAACTGTGTTATTACTCAATAAGCTTTACTTACAAAAAATGGAGGTTCTTAGCGCATAAATTGGCCAATTCATGTGTGCCCATCAACCGCTGCAAGGTGACCTCCCATCTGATGGGTACTACTCTGCCTACATGCCTCTCTTGGGCTACAAGCCTATAACTCTGGACAGAACATGTCACTTCTGGGCTAAAACACCTACAATTTAAATGGGCTGGTAGAATAGAATATACATCACCTGCTGGTTAAATGGGGGGAGTGCAAGGTCAAACAGGAGGCAGTTCCCACCTCCTATAGTAATATGTCAAAAAAACTGACCAGCACATTCTTGCACTCCCCCCATTTAACCAGCAGGTGATGTATATTCTATTCTACCAGCCCATTTAAATTGTAGGTGTTTTAGCCCAGAAGTGACATGTTCTGTCCAGAGTTATAGGCTTGTAGCCCAAGAGAGGCATGTAGGCAGAGTAGTACCCATCAGATGGGAGGTCACCTTGCAGCGGTTGATGGGCACACATGAATTGGCCAATTTATGCGCTAAGAACCTCCATTTTTTGTAAGTAAAGCTTATTGAGTAATAACACAGTTTAAATTAAATGGTTTTATTGTCTTTATGTATCTTGGCCATAATGGAGTGCTGCTGCGCTTTCTTTTTATATATCTTATGCAGTTTCTGCAGCTTGCACCTGTTCACATTTGGGATGTGCTGGTCAGTTTTTTTGACATATTACTATAGGAGGTGGGAACTGCCTCCTGTTTGACCTTGCACTCCCCCCATTTAACCAGCAGGTGATGTATATTCTATTCTACCAGCCCATTTAAATTGTAGGTGTTTTAGCCCAGAAGTGACATGTTCTGTCCAGAGTTATAGGCTTGTAGCCCAAGAGAGGCATGTAGGCAGAGTAGTACCCATCAGATGGGAGGTCACCTTGCAGCGGTTGATGGGCACACATGAATTGGCCAATTTATGCGCTAAGAACCTCCATTTTTTGTAAGTAAAGCTTATTGAGTAATAACACAGTTTAAATTAAATGGTTTTATTGTCTTTATGTATGTTGGCCATATTGGAGTGCTGCTGCGCTTTCTTTTTATATATATATGTATATATATATATATATATATTATATACATACCATTTATTATTATGATAGTTATTGGTGTATATGCAAGCATATTTAAATACGGTATACAGTATACCTTTAACCCAATGAAAGTGCTGTCCAAGAGGTCCCCTGATACCACTCTAGAACCAGTCAATGTCAATTACGTATCAATTCATAAGGGTATGTCTCAGAATCAATATAAAAAGTGACACTTCACTATGATGCTGATATAAATTAATGAATATAAATTTGCCTATCTCAACATTAGGGCAAAAATAGACATTCAAATGCAATACAAATATAATCAAAAGTTCAGTACATGTAAGTATATACCAATGCAGCAAAAACACCTAAGTAGACTGTAATGTCTGTCTCAGAATCAATGCAACAGGAATCATAGTATTACTCGCCGGGGGACTCGGGGTGTGACAGGTTAGTTTTACCCTACTGATGATGTGTTGTTGCAGTAGCCATCCTGCTCAGTACAAGAGGAATGGCAGGTTCAGACTTTTGGTGCGTGTACTTGGCTGAGGAGCCATTGGGGCGAAGCTACCATCTGTGGGATTTTAACTTAATCCCCCATAGACGTGACGATACCGCAGTTTGCTTATAGCTATATCTAGCACAATAACAGCATAGCTCCCAACTGTCCTGGTTTCTGGGGGACTGTCCCTCTTTGAGGGCTCAGTCCCGTGTCCCGTCACGGCTCAGCTGTTCTCCCAGCTGTGGAGGGTGGTGAGGCGGGTTGTGACGGACACACACAAACACAGTAACCGGCAGCTGCAGCTACCACGTGTGCCCGCTGCTAAAGAAAATGAATGTTCACTCCTCTCCATGCCCATGGGAGTGGAGAGGAGTGACTATTCATTCTCCTTAATATAGCATACTGTAGCCGCAGACGCCAGCTTCCTCCTGCAGCACCGCGATCCTGTGTGCCAACTATTAGAGAGAATAAATATTCACTCCTCTCCACTCCCATGGGTGTGGAGAAGAGTGAATAAACATTCACTTTAGTAGCGGGCACAAAGGAGCGCGGAGACACAGCAGGAGCACGGCTGCGGCTACAGTGTGCGCTATTAAGGAGAACTATTCACTCTTCTCCACACACATAGTCCCGGCGTGGAGATGAGTGAATATCCCTGCAGCTCACCTCGGCATCTGAGGGCGCATGGCAGTGACATCATGCACTGCTCAGATGCTAACATGAGCAGCTGGCAGACAGGACACAGTGCTGGAGCAGAGGGGAGGAAGGAAGGTGAGTAGAAATGTTTATTTTTTTTCATATGTGCAGTGATGGGGGGCCATGTATATCAGGACTGGGGATGAGGGGGCCATGAATATAGGACCAGCTCCAGGTTTTTGTGGGCCCTGGGCGAAAGAGTCTCAGTGGGCCCCTTTAACACATACCACGATTCATGATGCACAGATACTGCAGAGAAATATATATATATATAGTACAATGCCAAAGATTTCACTTCTTACATTACATGAGCGATATCTATAGTAAATTCTACAAAAGCTCAGAAACAGTCGAATCCTCGCAGCTCACAGTGCAGACTGGTCAGTAAAATCATCCATACAGTATTATGGGCACCACATAGTCCTCCATACAGTATTATGGGCCCCAAATAATGCTCCATACAGAACACTGACCCCCATTTAATGCTCCATACAGGATACTGGCCCTCATATAACGCTCCATACAGGATACTGGCCCCCATATAATGCTCCATAGAGGATACTGGTTCCCTTATAATGCTCTATACAGGATACTGGCTCCCATATAATGCCCCATGCAGACTGTTTCCCCCCCACACATAATTCCCCTGGCAGGCTGTTTCTCCCCCCCACACATAATGCCCCATGCAGGCTGTTCCCCCCCACATAATGCGCCATGCAGGATGTCACTCCCCCCATATAATGCCCCATGCAGGATGTCATTCCCCCCCATATAATGCCCCATGCGTCCATACATACAGAAAAAAAAAATCAAATACTCATCTCACTTATCACCTGCTGCCACTGCTCCAGACTCCTCACCTACGCCGCCATCTTCCCGTTCTGCGCTGTGACGGCTCAGGAGAGGGTGCGGTGGAAAGACGTCACCGCGCCCTCTGACCTGAGACGTCACAGTGCAGCTGCTGCGGAAGAGACAGGACCTGCTGTGGAGGCATTCGGAGGGGTAAGTATTGTGCCGGCTGCCGGGGCCCTGAGCAAGCGAGAGAGGGGGGTTGGCGGACACTGGTAGCAGGCACCGCTCTCCTCTGCTTATGGGAGTGGGTCCCCCTGCCTGCTCAGGGCCCTGGCACTTGCCTGGGTGCGCCGGGTGCTGACGCCGCGCCTGCATGCATACCAGGATTGGGGATGAGGGGGCCACGCATACCAGGAACGGGTCTGAGGGGCCATGCATACCATGAACGGGTCTGAGGGGCCATACATAGCAGGATCGGGTCTGAGGGGGCCATGCATACCAGGATTGGGGATGAGGGGGCCATGCATACCAGGATTGGGGATGAGGGCACCATGCATACCAGGAATGGGGATGAGGGCCATCTGCTGAATGCCCCTTATAACCAGCGCCCCTCTGACAACTCCTCTTGCCAGGGGAGAAAGAAATGGTAAATGGGTGTGAAATGAGGTGTGACCAGGGGCGTGGTCAAAATTAGCTGCGGCGCTCTAAGCATGATCTGTCCCTCTTTCTCTTCAAAAGTTAGGAAGTATGTAACAGTGCAACATGAAAGCTTTCACTCATCAAAACAACACAAGCATATAAAATAAGAAAACGTTTATACCACTTTTAAATCCAGATGACACGCTGTACAACTATCCCAATGCACATTTCGCATGTATAGGTTCCTCAGGGGGCATATTCAGTTTAGCAAGTATTGCAGGATTGCATTTTTTTCACTATTTTACCGCACTTGGAATTTTTTTTCCCACTTTTGCTTACTTTACATAGTAAAATGAATGCTGGCATTCAAAGCTATATCTTGCCTGCAAAAAAAGGCCCCATGCCCCATATACAGTTGAAAACAGAAGTTTACATACACTATATAAAAAGACACATGCATGTTTTTCTCAATATCTGACATGAAATCAGAATAAACCTTTCCCGTTTTAGGTCAATTAGGATTACCATAATTCTTAATATTTGACAAATGGCAGAATAATGAGAGAGAGAATGTTTTAAGGCATTTTTATTACTTACTGCAAAGTCAAAAGTTTACATACATTTCATTAGTATTTGGTACCATTGCCCTTAAACTGAATGACTTGGGTCAAACATTTGGAATATCCTTCCACAAGCTTCGCACAATAGTTGGTTGGAATTTGGGCCATTCCTCTTCACAAAACTGGTGTAACTGATCCAGATTTGTAGGTCGCTTTGCTTGCACCTGACTTTTCAGCTTTGCTCATCAATTTTCAATGCGATTGAGATAAGGGCGTTGTGATGGCCACTCCAAAACATTGACTTTGTTATCCTTAAGCCACTTTGTTACCATTTTGGCAGTATGCTTCAGGTCATTAGCCGTTTGGAAGACACATTTCCGCCCAAGCTTTAACTTTCTGGCTGATGTCCTGAGATTATATTCTGACATAATCTTCTTTTCTCATGATGCCATCTATTTTGTGAAGTGCACCAGTCCCTCCTGCAGCAAAACAACCCCACAACATGATGCTGCCACCCCCGTGTTTCACAATTGGGATGGTGCTTTTAGGCTTCCAAGCTTCTCCCTTTTTCCTGCAAACATAACAATGATCATTATGTCCAAAAAGTTAAATTTTAGTTTCATCAGACCACAGGACA
This sequence comes from Phyllobates terribilis, assembly GCF_046119375.1. Taxonomy (NCBI): domain Eukaryota; kingdom Metazoa; phylum Chordata; class Amphibia; order Anura; family Dendrobatidae; genus Phyllobates; species Phyllobates terribilis. The sequence goes on from NW_027362768.1 coordinate 22,544,289, forward strand.
TGTCTCCAAAAATTAAGATCTTTATTCCTGTGTGCGTTTGCAAACATTATGCTGACTTTTTATGTTTCTTTTGAGCGGTATGATAGCTGGACATTCCCATCTTGTTTGTACTTACGTATAATTGTTTGTACAGATGAACGAGGCACCTTCAGGTATCTTGAAATTGTACCCAAGGATGAGCCAGACTGGTACAAGTCCACAATTATTTTCCTGATATCTTGGCTTATTTCTTTAGACTTTCCCATGATGCTACACAAAGCAGCAGTGTGTTTCAGGTGTGCATTAAAATACATCCACAGGTTTGTCTCTAATTAACTCAGATGTTGCCAAAAAATGTATCAGAAGCTTCCAAACACATGACATCATCATATGGGCAGTCCAGAATTGTTTAAAGGCATAGTAATCTTAGTGAATGTAAACTTTTGACTTTGCAGTAAGTAATAAAAATGCCTTAAAACATTCTCACTCTCTCATTATTCTGGCATTTGGCAAATATTAAAAATTATGGTAATCCTAATTGACCTAAAACGGTAAAAGTTTACTCTGATTTCATGTCAGATATTGAGAAAAACTTGCATATGTGTCTTTTTATATAGTGTATGTAAACTTTTGGTTTCAACTGTATTTATGTCAGGGCAAAAATAAAGTTATGTCTATTTAAAAAGTGAGAGGGAAAAAACAAAAATGCAAAAACGAAAATTGACTGTGGAGGTAAGTGGTTAAAGGTGTAAATGTTCTGAAATGATCCCTCTTGTTATGATTTTTTTCACAAAATGACAAAAAATAAACACGTTTTAAGGGACTTTTTAAATTCATTGTACATCACTGTGTATAAAAAGAGCACGTTAGAGAGGCAGAGCCTCTCAAAAGCAGAGATGGTCAGACATACACCAATCTGTGAACAACTGCATCTAAAACTTGTGGAACAATTTCAGAAAAATGTTCCTCAACATATAACCCAAATTTTGAAAAAAAGTATGTGTTCTATGTTCTGTTGTGAATAAATATGGCTAGAAGAGATTTCCAAATCATTGCATTCTTGTTTTCTTTACATTTTACACAGCATCCCGACTTTTTCGGAAATAAGGTTATATATAAAATGGAGCAATGTAAACAGGGCCTAACAGGATTTTCAGTCACAACTTAATTAGCGGATTATAAGACATACTTCTTTCCCCCCAAATTTGGAAGGAAAATGTGGGTGTGTCTTATAATCCGAACGTAGCTTGCGGTGTAGCGGGGTCACTACCGGCAAGCTACAGTAAAATCAGACTATAAGAAGCACCACCATTTTATTAAAAAAATGTTTTCCCATTTTCCTCCCCAAAATTTGGGGTGCGTCTTATGGTCTGGTGTGTCTTATAGTCCACAAAATATGGTGTATGGCTTTGGGACTCTGGCCAGACATCTATGAGCGTTCATCAGTCACTAACTGTATGTGTTTCTGTGAGAAGGTGACCTCTAATACTTTTCTTCTTTTGACCCCAGCTTCTTTTAAAACTACTGTCTGTAGAAGAGGGTCAGACAGAAGAAATGATGTAGAACTAGGGTTCAAGACGCTGCCAAATATACCCGTAGATTAAACCAGGAAATAAAGGTAGATGAAACCAGGAGACCAAGGATATAGGTTTTTAGGTCTCATGGTTTCATTTACTGGTATTTCCTGCTTTCATCTACGGGTATTTTCAGCAGCGCAATGATCCCCATCTCTCCATTGTTTCTTCTCCCCAGATTAATTTGCGGGTCTGCAGCAGCCGACATCTTCAAACTATTTGAGTTGTTGTGTTTCACACAATTTCATCAGGTGAGCAATTCCCAGCACCCTGATCCCCCTTATACACCGAAGAAGATCCTATTGCGCTATTGTTTTTTCAGCTTTTCTTCACTTAGACAGAAGGGATTAGCATATGACTGTAGGATCAGAATACATGCAGATTCTTTTGTAACCTATAACCAGGGACTTGCAACACAGCTGCATAGAAGCTGTAAGCAAAATGGTAAAATATTTTTAATTTAGACTAACAAACCTTATTTATTTTTTAGATGCATGGACCAATAGTAGAACAAAATGGATGTAAAATTAGATGTACTCTTTAAAGAGAATGTCAGGTATATAAAACTTTTGATACATCTTAGAAAGTTATCAGACTTTTTAAATGGTGGAATTCTGGGTAATTAGATATGTATGACATCTTTTAACTTATTTAATCTTTTTTCAGGAGAGCTGAGGATAGCATATACAATAGAATACTGTTATACAGTCATATGAAAAAGTTTGGGCACCCCTATTAATCTTAAGCTTAATGTTTTATAAAAATTGGTGTTTTTGCATCAGCTATTTCAGTTTGTTATATGTAATAACTGTTGGACACAGTAATGTTTCTGCCTTGAAATGAGGTTTATTGTACTAACAGAAAATGTGCAATCTGCATTCAAACAAAATTTGACAGGTGCATAAGTATGGGCACCTCACCAGAAAAGTGACATTAATATTTAGTAGATCCTCCTTTTGCAAAAATAACAGCCTCTAGTCGCTTCCTGTAGCTTTTAATGAGTTCCTGGATCCTGGATGAAGGTATTTTTGACCATTCCTCTTTACAAAACAATTCCAGTTCAGTTAAGTTTGATGGTCGACGAGCATGGACAGCCCTCTTCAAATGATCCCACAGATGTTCAATGATATTCAGGTCTGGGGACTGGGATGGCCATTCCAGAACATTGTAATTGTTCCTCTGCATGAATGCCTGAGTAGATTTGGAGTGGTGTTTTGGATCATTGTCTTGCTGAAAGATCCATCCCCTGCGTAACTTCAACTTTGTCACTGATTCTTGAACATTACTGTCAAGAATATGCTGATACTGAGTGGAATCCATGTGTCCCTCAACTTTAACAAGATTCCCGGTGCCGGCATTGGCCACACAGCCCCAAAGCATGATGGAACCTCCACCAAATTTTACTGTGGGTAGCAAGTGTTTTTCTTGGAATGCTGTGTTTTTTTGACGCCATGCATAACGCCTTTTTGTATGACCAAACAACTCAATCTTGTTTCATCAGTCCACAGGACCTTCTTCCAAAAAGAAATTGGCTTCTCCAAATGTGCTTTTGCATACCTCAGCCGACTCTGTTTGTGGCGTGCTTGCAGAAACGGCTTCTTTCGCATCACTCTCCCATACAGCTTCTCCTTGTGCAAAGTGCGTTGTATAGTTGACCGATGCACAGTGACACCATCTGCAGCAAGTTGATGCTGCAGCTCTCTGGAGGTGGTCTGAGGATTGTCCTTGACTGATCTCACCATTCTTCTTCTCTGCCTTTCTGATGTTTTTCTTGGCCTGCCACTTCTGGCCTTAACGAGAACTGTCCCTGTGTTCTTCCATTTCCTTATTATGTTCCTCACAGTGGAAACTGACAGGTTAAATCTCTGAGACAGCTTTTTGTATCCTTCCCCTGAACAACTATGTTGAATAATCTTGGTTTTCTGATAATTTGACAGTTGTTTTGAGGAGCCCATGATGCCACTCTTCAGAAGAGATTCAAACAGGAGAACAACTTGCAAGTGGCCACTTTAAGTAGCTTTTCTCATGATTGCATACACCTGGCTATGAAGTTCAAAGCTCAATGAGGTTACAAAACCAAAAAAAGTGCTTTAGTAAGTCAGTAAAAAGTAGGTAGGAGTATTTAAAACAAGAAAATGATAAGGGTGCCCATACTTATGCACCTGTCAAATTTTGTTTAAATGCAGATTGCACATTTTCTGTTAGTACAATAAACCTCATTTCAAGGCAGAAACATTACTGTGTCCAACAGTTATTACATATATCAAACTGAAATAGCTGTTGCAAAAACACCATTTTTTAAAAAACATTAAGCTTAAGATTAATAGGGGTGCCCAAACTTTTTCATATAACTGTACCCCTGTCTTGGCTCATGCGCTGTTCCCTGCTCCTTTCCCCTATAGCTGCTGCATTTCATTGTGGTCCACGCTTGTTTTCACAACTATTTGAGGTTTGAACACCTCTTTTCTAATTATGCTTCCCTCCCATTGACCCACAGGTGATTTTAATCAGTTCTACTAGCCCTGAAATTGTAGGCTCATAGCCCAGTAGAGACACATTTAATGTAGGCTTGTAGTCCAAGAGTGGCATATCAAGTAGGTAGGACCCATCAAAAGGACGTCACCTTGCCGCAGTTGAGGGGCATACATGAATTGGCCAATCTGTGCGCTAAGAACCTTCATTTTGTAAGTATATTTCTCTGAGTGACAAAACAGTCTAGATTTAATGTTTTCAATGTCCTCATATATTTTGATCTTTATAGAGTGCTGGTGCGCTTTCTATTTCATTGCACTATATGTTGTCATTGCAGCAGGCAAGTGTTCACACTCAATCTATAAATTGTCAAATCAATGAAAATATGTCCCAATGCCACATCAGAAGTTCTCTGTAGCAGTGGTCATTAGTGTTGAGCGAGTATGTTCTATTAACCCGTTCGCCGAGTATGCTCGGGGAAGCTCCGAGTATTTACAGCTGCTCGGTGATATGTGTGAATCGCTCCCGTGTGCATGATTTGCGACTGTTTGACATTTTTATTACATGGGAGGAATGTCTATTTCTTACACATTCCTCACATGTAATAAAGCTGTCAAACAGTTGTAAATCATGCACACAGGAGTGATTCAACCATATCACCGAGCAGCTGTAAATACTCGGAGCTTCCCCGAGCATACTCGGACAGAACATACTCGCTCTACACTAGTGGTTATGCTTTAAATAGAGATGTAAATGCACTCCTTATTAGTGTTGAGCCACCCCCGTAGTGTTCGAGTTCGGTTCGGTTCGTCGAACACCCGTGTGTTCGCCGAACTGTTCGTCGAACTGTTCGTCGAACACCTTCGAACACCGTTAAAACCAATGGCAGGCAAACAAAAACACATAGAAACACATAGAAAACACCTTCAAAGGTGTCCAAAAGCTGACAAACTGCTCAGAAGACACAACTAACACATGGAAAAGTGACAAGTACATATAGTCATGCGAAAAGAAAAGAGGTGGAGGAGTAAAAGGAGGGGGAGACACAGATATAGGCATGTCATGCCCTTCTAAAATCCAAAAAGTGAGAAGCCGAGACGGCCAGTCCGCTCCTGCCCGTGCCACCTCCGTGTTGCCGGGTTTGTGCCAGAGCCGCGGTGAACCCTGACGGCCAGCCCCCCTCTCCCAATACTGGTGCCTGTCCGCTGGTGGGTCGAGAGAGCCCCCCTGTGGTGGAGGCAGCTCTAAGCTTTTTAATTTAAATTGTCCCTCTAATTTGAATGAATACACTTTAAATCCATTTACAAGGATCTATTGGAGGGCAAGTCTCATGCCAGCAGCCGCGTAATTCCAGCTCCAGTAGCGTCCACTAAAGCTGCTGCAGTTAAAAAGCTTTTATAAGGATCGAGCTCGGCTGTCCACCGCAAGGCATCCTAGTGCCAGTCCCAGCCCCTATGCCTTGGGGTGCCTCCTGATGCTCTTCACTAAGTATCCCGTGGTCCCGAAGCATTTCCTTTGAAAAAATTAAGTGTCCAAACTACAGGTGGTGTAGCTTGCTTAACAGCCGGGATAATCCGCTGACTAGCAGACACTGCTACTAGGCACAAAGTATTTCCTGGGCTAGATGCAGTTAAAAATTTGTAAGTAGATACTCTCGTTGGATGCTGAGAAAGCATTCCATAGAGTCTCCTGGCACGCCATATATGATTCTCTTAAAAAGCTTGGGGTAGGGGTCTAGGGGACCCTTTTATAGCCAAAATCACGGCCCTGTATCACAATACGTCACCTAGGCTGAAGATAAATGGAACTGTAGCACCGAGGGCTCGGTTGCTACAGACGTATTGCACCTCACCCAGAGGTGTGATATCTCACTCTCAGATAAGGATGGAGTGTGGATCAGGACCCGACACCTGCATGCATTACACCACATTGCCGTGGGGCAGGGCGACCAATATGCCCCTGAGATGGGCACGACAGTCCCTGTCCCTGGCTGGAGTGGGGGGAGGGAACACTGAGGAAGGGGAACCCTGCAGTGCAGGAGCAGGGAGGAAGCAGTTCCTGGGTGCATTGAGAAGGGAGTATAAAAGGTGGGCACCATCTTAGTTCAGTGCAGAGAAGTCTGAGCAGAAGTGGCAGGGAGCAGGGGCTCTGCATGAGCTCTGCTCCGGAGGCGGGCCTAGTAACAGAGGCCCAGGCCTGCAAGAGGGAGAAGGAAGGAAGAGGAGCGGAGAAGGCTCCAGGAACGAGGAATGAAGGGATCCCAGGGGTGCGGACGGGCGAGTCGCCACCGCACGCCCGAATCCACCTGCGTGGAGGGGTCAGGCCAAAGGGGGAGACCGGTCCCCGAACTAGTGGAGGCAGGAAACGACCCTCAGCTAGAAACCGGAGGCTCTGACATTTTATGTGGCGCAGCCCCTTGCTCCACCCGCTAGGAAGGCACCACATAGGGTCAGGGAAACTGGCGCCAAGTTTACCAAGAGGAGGCCCGAGGCAGCCGGACAGAAGTGTTGGTAAGAAAGGCCAGACAAAGGACACACAAAGGGGGTCCTGTGAAGCGCTCCAAAGTTATCTGGGAGTTGTCTGAGCCCCTCACCTGGTGAGCACAGTACGACGTGGGCAGCCGTTACCTGCAGACGTGGTCTGGATAATAAGAACTGTGAGTAAAGGCCCTGAACTGCATCACTGACTCCGTGTCGTTACTGCTGCTGCCCTGCACCATCACCCCCATCCTCCGCATACACTGCCCTGAGGCTATACTCCTCCCGTGGGGAGTTATGCTACGCTCTGCTGCACCCACAACACCAGCCTTAGCGGTCTGCCCTGTAGCGGCGGTTCACTCTGACCGCAATCCACGGGTGGCGTAGTCGGACATTTAAACATCAAAACCACATAAATAGTTCCGCCACTGGTTTGACCGCCCTGAGCCACGGAACCGGATCGCCGCCACGAAGACTACAACCACCAGCATCCACCAAAAAGGGTCCGGCTCGGGGTGTCCCAAGGCCCAGGGGGTGCGTCAGAACATTTTCATCACCTTTCACAATCACCAATGGGACAAGGCAGGGATGTCCTCTGTCCCCTCTCTTATACATCCTAGTGACGGAGCACCTGCTCTCATCAATTCGCCATAACCCCAATATTAGGTGGATTGAGGTGGGAGGCACCGAGTACAAGTGCTCTCTATTTGCTGATGATGTCCTAGTATATATCACTCAATCACATATATCCATCCCTGCTGTTATGGCTGAAATAGATCACTTTGTTACATGGTAAAATTTTAAAATCAATGCAGCGAAGTCTGAGGCCCTCGATGTCTCCCTCCCTAAATCCATATAGGATTCCATCCAGTCCAACTTTCCCTTTGCCTGGCCCTAACAGGGTATCAAATACTTAGGAATTCCTATTCATAGAGACCTCTCCCATCTATGTTATCTTAATTTTGGGCCCTTTATTGAACAATTCCATACAGACCACGGTTGGCAAGTTAGAACTGTAAGATTCACTACGTGAACCACTGGTGTTTTGTGGAAAAGCACATGTACACCGCGTTCCAAGTTATTATGCAAAAAGTGTTTAGGAGTGATAAGGGAAGAATTTGTTTGTTTGTCAGTTAAACTCATTGATGGTGATGTGTGTCAGGGCTCTTTATATCACTGTAAGCAATTGCAGACACCTGTGCTAATTAGTTTGGCAGGTGTGTCCAATGAAAGGCAAGACTACTTAAGAAGGCTCTCTCACATTATTAAGCAGCCTACATTTTCTGCCAAAATGGGAAAGAAAAAGGATGTGTCGGCTGCTGAGAAGCAACAAATTGTGGAGTGTTTAGGCCAAGGCATGACTACAATCAACATTGTGCGATGATCAGGATGAAGTGTCTTGGCAATCAAGAAGTATGTAGCTGATTCACAGTACACACGTGTGCGTGCTGATAAGGGCAAATTGAGGACTCTTTCCTACAGGCAATTACGTCAGGTTGAAAGAGCAGCGGCAAAAAAGCCTTGTCATAGCAGCAGACAAGTTTTTGAAGCTGCTTGTGCCTCCAACGTCCCCCGAACAACAAGATGCAGGGTCCTTCAGAGGTTTGCAGCTGTGCATACGCCATCCTGTCGACCTCCTCTATCCACTTCACACAAGCAGAAACGGCTCCAGTGGGCCAAACATTACATGAAGACTGATTTCAAAACTGTTTTGTTCACGGATGAGTGCCGTGCAGCGCTCGATGGTCCAGATGAATGGAGTGGAGGATGGCTGGTTGATGGACACCCCACGCAAACACGGCTACAGCGCCAACAAGGAGGAGGTGGAGTAATGTTTTGGGCTGGAATCATGGGGAGAGAGATTGTCGGCCCCTTTAGGATCCCTGAAGGCGCTAAAGATGAACTCCATAATGTATGTGGATTTTCTCAAACAGCACTTCCTGCCATGGTTCAAGAAGAAGAACCGTGTATTTCACAGCAAGATCATTTTTCTGCATGATAATGCACCATCTCATGCTGCACATAAAACATCTGCATCTCTGGCTGATATGGGCATAAAAGGGGACAAACTTATGGTGTGACCCCCATGCTCCCCTGACCTCTACCCCATTCAGAACCTTTGGAGCATCATTAAAAGGAGTGTCTATGATGGCGGGAGGCAGTTCACATCTAAGCAACAGCTCTGGGAGGGTATTCTGTCCTCATGCAAAACAATTGAAGCAGAAACCATCCAAAACCTGACAAATTCAATGGACGAGAGAGTTCAGAAGCTCCTTTCGAACAAGGGGTCCTATGTGAAAATGTAACATCACCTAGAATAAAGTTTTGAGTTGAAAACTGTTTGATTTTAGTTTCTAACAACCTGCTAATGCTTATAATTTCAAAAATGACCATTTTTTTGGTCTTTATTAAAATGAAAAGGTTGATCGAAAAGTTTGGGGGATCTAAGAGTGTGGCAACCCAGTAGTCATGATTACTTCGAATTCTGACAATATGAGGGTCATGCTGCAGGTAGTGCAGCAAGAAGGCACTTATGTGTCTTGCGCATCTCGGAGCCCCAAAATTATTTTCCGGGCTAGATGCAGCTAAAAATTATTTTTAATTTTAAATCTGGTGAAGCTTATTATAGATGGCCTAATAGGATCAGTGCTGCACACTGCTACAAAGCCCAAATTATTTTCCAGTCAAGATACAGATAAACATGATTAGTAATTTGAAAGCTTAAAACGGTTGGTAGGGTGATTTTAACCAATCATCAAGCTTTTACTCTCCCCAGGATGACACAGGGGTAGAAAAGTCGTTTCGGATCCATGATTTGTTCATCTTTATGAACGTGAGTCTGTCTACATTATCAGTGGAGAGCCGCGTGCGCTTATCTGTCAGCACACCACCAGCAGCGCTGAACACACGTTCAGACAGAACGCTGGCTGCGGGGCATGACAAGATCTCCAAGGCGTAAGTGGCTAGCTCCGGCCATTTATCCAGATTGGAAGCCCAAAAAGAGCAAGGGTCCAGTGACACAGTCGTGGCTTCAATGTTTACTTGGAGATACTCCTGTACCATCGTCTCTAGGCGTTGACTATGTGTCAGACTTCTTGTCTCCTGTGGCCTTGCAAAGGATGGGCTAAAAAAGTGGTGAAATGATTCCGCAAAATTGATGTTACCAGCAGATACTGTGGTTCTGTTACGGTTTGAGTGCTGAACACTTGACGGTCCCACGGTTGGCAAGTTGGAACTGTGAGATTCACTACGTGCACCACTGGTATTTTGTGGAAAAGCACATGTAAGATTCTGCAACAGTCTCTGCTGATACTCCTGCATGCGTGCATCCCTTTCTATGGCAGGAATAATTTCTGCAAATTTACTTTTGTACCGGGGATCTAACAGTGTGGCAACCCAGTAGTCAGGATTATTTCTAATTCTCACAATTCGAGGGTCATGTTGCAGGTAGTGCAGCAAGAAGGCACTCATGTGTGTTGCGCATCCAGGAGCACCAAGTCCCTGTTGTGTTGGTGGCGAGGTAACAATCATGCTTCCTTCCTCTGTCCTCTCCCCCCAACCTCGCACAACAGAAATGTGATCAAGGTCTCCCTCATCTGATGAGTCTTCCATCAGTTCGTCCTCCACTTCTTCCTGGGCTCCTGCACCTTCCTCACTAGTTTGGCTGCTACCATGCGCCCTGGTAAAATCATCTCCCCCACCCTCACATGCCTGCCGCCCTGGTGCTGCCGACCGTCTGGACCTTGCAGATGTTAGCCCTTCCGCATACAACTCCTCCTCCTCTACTTCCTCCACCTCCTCTTGTGCCACCACCTGACTCCGAATTCTGTTTAACATGTGCTCCAGCATGTAAATCACCGGAATAGTCATGCTGATAATGGCATCGTCAGCACTAAACATCTTCGTCGCCATTTCAAAACTGTGCAGAAGGGTGCATAGGTCCCTGATCTGAGACCACTCCTCCAGCGTGATTTGCCCCACCTCTGAATCTCGTTAGCCCAGGCTATACGTCAGAACGTATTGCACCAGGGCTTGTCGGTGCTGCCACAGTCGCTACAACATGTGCAGAGTTGAATTCCACCGGGTAGGCACATCGCATTTTAGCCGGTGAAGTGGCAGGCCCAACGACTTCTGTAGAGATGTAAGTCGCTGAGCTGCGGGATGCGAACGGCGGAAGTGAGCACACAGCGACCGTGCCCTCTGCAGAAGGCCATCTAGTCTGGGATAGTGGGCTAAAAATTGCTGGACAACCAGGTTCAACACGTGAGCCATACAAGGCACGTGTGTGACATTGCCCCGGCGAAGGGCCGCACCCAGGTTTGCAGCATTGTCGCACACGGCCTTCCCTGGTTTCAGGTCCAGTGGAGACAACCATTCATGAAATTGGTTCTCCAGAGCTGACCACAACTCCTCAGCTGTGTGACTCACATTTCCCAGACATTTCAATGTAAAAACCGCCTGATGACGTTGAGCCCTACTGCCAGCATAGTAAGGAGGTGTGCAGGATCCCTTCTGCGCAGTTAGAAAGCTTGTGGCATGACCAGACAGGCTTTGGGTGCAGGTGGAAGACCGAGAGGAGGTTGAGGAGGCAGAAGCAGTGGAGGAAAAATGACATAAAGAGGATTGACGCACAACTCGTGGGGACGGCAAGACTTGGACAGCAGCCCCTTGTCCTGCTGTCACCATAGTTACCCAGTGCCCAGTCAGCGACATGTAACGCCCCTGTCCATGCCTACTCGTCCAAGTGTCTGTGGTGAAATGCACCCTGTCACACACAGAGTTTCTCAAAGAAGCGGTGATGTTGTGTGCGACATGCTGGTGGAGCGCAGGCACACCTTTCTTTGAGAAGTAGTGCCGACTGGGCATCTGGTACTGGGGCACTGCGACGGACATAAGGTCTCGAAAATCCTCTGTGTCCACCAGGCGGAAAGGCAGCATTTCTGTAGCCAAGAGCTTGCAGATGGTGAAATTCAACCTCTTAGCTTTCTCATGGCTAGGAGGAAATGGTCTTTTACTTGTCCACATCTGAGGGACCGAGGGCTGGCTATTGTGCTTAGACGGGGTTGATAAGGGTGTCCCCGGCAAACTGCCGGTCTGTGAGGAAGATGCAGGCGGACATGTTAGGTTGCCTTGATCCAAAGGTGGTGCTATCGATGTCGGACAGCGCTCAAGACCAGCTGGTGTTACCACCTCCAAAGAAAATGATGACCTGCCAATCACGCTGGCTGTTGCGGGTAAAGAGGTGGCAGGTCTGCGCCCCAAAACAGGTGTGACTGCTGTCCCCCCAGTCACAGAGGATGAAGAGGCCGCGGATGCACAAGATATGGCAGACGGTGGTTGGCCCGGCCGGCTAGACTGCATTGTAGCACACTGAGCTTCCCACTGCAACTTATGCTTCATGTCCATGTGCTGGTTCATGCATGAAGTACTCAAACTATGTATTTTTTGGCCTCTACTTAGCTTTTGCTGACAAATGTTACAGATAACACGAGTTGGATCATCTTTATCGATCTGAAAAAATGCCCAGGCTATGCAAGGCTTAGCACCCATGCGACCTGAAGAGCCACCACGACTTGTGGTGAGAGGCAGAGTTGTGTTTGAGGATGCAGTTGTTGACGTGCTTCCAGTACTACGTCTCTGTCCAGGAAGGCGCAACCTGACCTCGTCGTCACTAGCATCTTCCTCCACCTCCTCTGCTGACCTCATCTCTTGGCTGACTGTGGGTTGACAGTAAGTGGGATCTCCGACCTCATCATCATCACCCTGTGCGTTATCACACCCGTCGTCCTCAGAGCCAACCTGTTCCTGCCCTGACAAAAAACTAAAGTTGTCGCTCCAATCAGGTATTTGAGTCTTATCATCGTCTTCCTCATTGTCTCCACCAACAGGAGTTACAGTTTGGGAATGAGGGTCTACATTATGGTCAGAACCTTCTGCGTCTGGTCCTGGATCCGACTCATAAAGATTCTGGGCATCAGTGCAGATCATTTCCTCGTCTGGATTCACAGAAGCGCTGGAGTCGACCTCTGATTCCCAGGCTATAGTATGAGTAAACAGCTCTGCAGACTCAACCATCTGTTCTACCTCATACTCAGACGGGCAGCTGGAGATTTGGGAGCTGTGAGGAAGCAAGTGCGATTTGGGTGACACCTTTGAGGACTGGAGTATTTGTGATGTTGAAGTTGATGTGGAGGAGAGCCCACTTAAAGGAGCACTTGATATCCGTTGAAGCACCTGCTGTTTTTGTGCCTCATCTGGAATTTGTAGCGATTGGCGTGGCCGTAAGAAAGGGATCTTATCACATTGTCCGCTAAAAGAAGTAGACATTTTAGTTTGGCTGGAAGATGGTCTTTCTTCTGCACCTACCCCACGGACACAACCTTTTTTCCCCTTCCCAACACGCCTATTCCCCTTTCCACCAGCAGCAGGCCTTTTTCCACTCATTTTGGTGGTTAACTAATTCACAACTCTGGAGTTGTTTGCACAAAAAAACAATGGATGGTAACCGAGCAGAGCTGAGTGGCCAAACTGTGGTATTAGGCCAAAACTATTGGCTGGGTTAGATGCAGAAAAAAATTATTTTTAATTTGCAACCTGATGGAGGTCAGTATAGATGGACTAATAGACCAAGTCCCACACACCGCTAGAAGCCCAAATATTTTTTCAGAGCTAGATGCAGAAAAAAATTATATTCAATTTGCAACCTGCTGGACGTCAGTATAGAAGGACTAATAGAACAAGTCCCACACACTGCTAGAAGCCCAAATATTTTTTCAGAGCAAAATGAAGAAAAAAATTATTTTTAATTTGCAACCTGATGGAGGTCAGTATAGATGGACTAATAGACCAAGTCCCACACACTGCTAGAAGCCCAAATATTTTTTCAGAGCTAAATGAAGAAAAAAATTATTTTTAATTTGCAACCTGATGGAGGTCAGTATAGATGGACTAATAGACCAAGTCCCACACACTGCTAGAAGCCCAAATATTTTTTCAGAGCTAGATGCAGAAAAAAATTATTTTTAATTTGCAACCTGATGGAGGTCAGTATAGATGGACTAATAGACCAAGTCCCACACACCGCTAGAAGCCCAAATATTTTTTCAGAGCTAGATGCAGAAAATTTTTTTAATCAATTTGCAACCTAATGGAGGTCAGTATAGATGGACTAATAGACCAAGTCCCACACACTGCTAGAAGCCCAAATATTTTTTCAGAGCTAGATGCAGAAAAAAATTATTTTTAATTTGCAACCTGATGGAGGTCAGTATAGATGGACTAATAGACCAAGTCCCACACACTGCTAGAAGCCCAAATATTTTTTCAGAGCTAGATGCAGAAAAAAATTTTTTTTAATTTGCAACCTGATGGAGGTCAGTATAGATGGACTAATAGAACAAGTCCCACGCGCTGCTAGAAGCCCAAATATTTTTTCAGAGATAAATGAAGAAAAAAATTATTTTTAATTTGCAACCTGATGGAGGTCAGTATAGATGGACTAATAGACCAAGTCCCACACACTGCTAGAAGCCCAAATATTTTTTCAGAGCTAGATGCAGAAAAAAATTATTTTTAATTTGCAACCTGATGGAGGTCAGTATAGATGGACTAATAGACCAAGTCCCACACACCGCTAGAAGCCCAAATATTTTTTCAGAGCTAGATGCAGAAAAAAATTATATTCAATTTGTAACCTGCTGGAGGTCAGTATAGAAGGACTAATAGAACAAGTCCCACACACTGCTAGAAGCCCAAATATTTTTTCAGAGCTAAATGAAGAAAAAAATTATTTTTAATTTGCAACCTGATGGAGGTCAGTATAGATGGACTAATAGACCAAGTCCCACACACTGCTAGAAGCCCAAATATTTTTTCAGAGCTAGATGCAGAAAAAAATTATATTCAGTTTGCAACCTGATGGAGGTCAGTATAGATGGACTAATAGAATGATGCTATGCCCAAAAGATTTTACTTCACTAGGTGCAGTAAAAAAATTGGTATTCTATACACAGGTGGTATATCTTGCAACACAGATAGGCTACTCCACTGACTAACACACTCTGCAATAGGCCAAAAAGGATTAGCTTTGCTAGATTCAGCCAAATGCTGTGAAAAAAACTTGCACAGCACTGGCACAGACCTGCCTGGCAAAAACTGATAGGAACTGATGTAACCTAGTCCTGAAAAGGACTCCAATTACAATTAGTCTTTACTCCCACAATCTATCTATTTAAGAGCACAGACCTGCCTGATAAAAGTCGTAGGAAATGCTGTAACCTAGTCCTTAAAAGGACTGCAATCACAACTATTCCCTACTCCCAAGCTATCTGTATATTTGTGCGAAAATTGGCTTGAAATTAACAAGGTATAGCGCACACAGCAACAGCGGTGCCGTCTAACACGCAGCTGCAGCAGTGAGAAAATGGTGGCGACGGGGAAAATGGCTTGGTCTTATAGGGCAAGGACATGTGACATACACTGCCAATCACACATGCCCTTGCTTGTGTGAAAAAAAGCACTTCGCTCCGTGTGTGCGCTGCTGATAGGCTGACAGATTGCACCTCCCCACTGCAAATGCGGGAAAGAGAAAAAAAAATGGAGATCTTCATTGTTCCTGCAGAGATCCATCCCCTGCCCCTCCCCCCGCCCCACTGTACACTCAAACTGCGTATTAACATTAATTTTCATCATTACTGAGAAAAAATCCAGTTATGATTTTGGTGCACGAACAGTTATCGAACATAACCTCGAACAGCCGAATTTTTCTCAAATTGTTCGTGTTCGCCGACCGGCTCGAACACCGCCCAAAACAGCTCGAATTTGAGATTGGCGAACAGTTCGAGTAGAACAACGCTCATCTCTACTCCTTATGTACAGTATATACAGCATTGAACTGGCCAAATATAGTGCATGCTTAGAATCAAACTATTTTTGGGTTAGAGATCGCTTCACACATGTAAAAAAAGGCAAATTGTATATATTTCAGTTATTGAGATTATTTCATGCTATTAAGTTGTAAATCAAGTTTAGCCACTTAAATGTATATATCTAATAAAAAATATTAAAACCATATGTTTTTATTGCTTCTATACTCACAACGTAGAAGAGCATGTAAAATTATAAATTATATATTATTGGAAGGCTAAGGTTTTCCTGAAACCTATATATTGCTCCTAAGGGTTTAATAACCTTCATAATTTCTCAAGAATAATACCTGCATTCCAAGTGAAATATTTCAACACTCTTTCAATTATATAAAAGCATTAGCATTACAAAAAGTTATTACAAGGCATCAACATTACAAAATGTATAAAATAAAGGTGACTGACAAAATGGGTTTTCTGGAATTTTACAGAATTTCCTCATGGCAAAGTTATGAAATAAAGAGATTCATTACCCAAAGTATGCCACGCAGCTTCAGTGCCATCACTCTGAAGGTCTGTGCCAGCCTTAAAGTGATAATATCATGTACATCAATGACATGTCAGCAGCAGCCAATGACTGGCCTCAGCAGCAATATGTCATACACTTGAGTCGCTGTGAAAGCAAATGATTGGAAGTAGTGGTCATGTGAATGATGTGCAAAATGTCACTGCTGCAGAAGTCAGGACCACTCATCTGGGTGGCAGCTCTGGAAACCCGCTAAACAGTGATTAACATATCCTTTTTTATAACATTACAAAATTCTGGAGGACGCTTTAATTCCACAGTGCTGTGGACCTGCAGTCTTCTTCTGATTAATAGAGATCTAGTGCTATTTTTCAGTACGTGACACATGCCACCGTCTTTTACTAAATAGTGTATGACACATCCATATCTTTATTTAAGAGTGACCGTAAGGTTCACCTGGTGACATAGATTCTCTAAGTCTATGGTCCGGGTGGGCACACGGATCCCGGGCATTGCTCAGTAAGCTGGAAGGCACATGTGCAGTGAGGACTTAGCACACACAACAATATCAGGAACAGCAGGACAGATGAAGTGGAACCCAGCACAAATGAATGCAAGCACAAATAGAAAAGCACAGATGGTGCAGCACACCAAACACAGGACCAGAGTCTCAATCCCAAGACACAGGTATATGTCTTAATTAGAGATGAGCGTTGTTCTACTCGAACTGTTCGCCAATCTCAAATTCGAGCTGTTTTGTGCGGTGTTCGAGCCGTTCGGCGAACACGAACGATTTGAGAAAAATTCGGCTGTTCGAGGTTATGTTCGATAACTGTTCGTGCACCAAAATCATAACTGGATTTTTTCTCAGTAATGATGAAAATTAATGTTAATACGCAGTTTGAGTGTACAGCGGGGTGGGGGGAGGGGCAGGGGATGGATCTCTGCAGGAATAATGAAGATCTCCATTTTTTTTTCTCTTTCCCGCATTTACAGTGGGGAGGTGCAATCTGTCAGCCTATCAGCAGCGCACACATGGAGCGAACTGCTGTTTTTCACACAAGCAAGGGCATGTGTCATTGGCAGTGTATGTCACATGTCCTTGCCCTATAAGACCAAGCCATTTTCCCCGTCGCCACCATTTTCTCACTGCTGCAGCTGCGTGTTAGACGGCACCGCTGTTGCTGTGTGAGCTATACCTTGTTAATTTCAAGCCAATTTTCGCACAAATCTACAGATAGCTTGGGAGTAGGGAATAGTTGTGATTGCAGTCCTTTTAAGGACTAGGTTACAGCATTTCCTACGACTTTTATCAGGCAGGTCTGTGCTCTTAAATAGATAGATTGTGGGAGTAAAGACTAATTGTAATTGCAGTCCTTTTCAGGACTAGGTTACATCAGTTCCTATCAGTTTTTGCCAGGCAGGTCTGTGCCAGTGCTGTGCAAGTTTTTTTCACAGCATTTGGCTGAATCTAGCAAAGCTAATCCTTTTTGGCCTATTGCAGAGTGTGTTAGTCAATGGAGTAGCCTATCTGTGTTGCAAGATATACCACCTGTGTATAGAATACCAATTTTTTTACTGCACCTAGTGAAGTAAAATCTTTTGGGCATAGCATCATTCTATTAGTCCATCTATACTGACCTCCATCAGGTTGCAAATTGAATATAATTTTTTTCTGCATCTAGCTGTGAAAAAATATTTGGGCTTCTAGCAGTGTGTGGGACTTGTTCTATTAGTCCATCTATACTGACCTCCATCAGGTTGCAAACTGAATGTAATTTTTTTCTGCATCTAGCTCTGAAAAAATATTTGGCCTTCTAGCAGTGTGTGGGACTTTCTCTATTAGTCCATCTATACTGACCTCCATCAGGTTGCAAATTAAAAATAATTTTTATCTGCATCTACCTCTGACAAAATATTTGGGCTTCTAGCTGTGTGTGGGACTTGTTCTATTAGTCCATCTATACTGACCTCCATCAGGTTGCAAACTGAATATAATTTTTTTCTGCATCTAGCTCTGAAAAAATATTTGGCCTTCTAGCAGTGTGTGGGACTTTCTCTATTAGTCCATCTATACTGACCTCCATCAGGTTGCAAACTGAATATATTTTTTTTCTGCATCTACCTCTGAAAAAATATTGGGCTTCTAGCTGTGTGTGGGACTTGTTCTATTAATCCATCTATACAGACCTCCATCAGGTTGCAAACTGAATATAACTTTTTTCTGCATCTAGCTCTGAAAAAATATTTGGCCTTCTAGCAGTGTGTGGGACTTTCTCTATTAGTCCATCTATACTGACCTCCATCAGGTTGCAAATTAAAAATAATTTTTATCTGCATCTAGCTCTGAAAAAATATTTGGCCTTCTAGCAGTGTGTGGGACTTTCTCTATTAGTCCATCTATACTGACCTCCATCAGGTTGCAAATTAAAAATAATTTTTATCTGCATCTAGCTCTGAAAAAATATTTGGCCTTCTAGCAGTGTGTGGGACTTTCTCTATTAGTCCATCTATACTGACCTCCATCAGGTTGCAAATTAAAAATAATTTTTATCTGCATCTACCTCTGAAAAAATATTTGGGCTTCTAGCTGTGTGTGGGACTTGTTCTATTAGTCCATCTATACTGACCTCCATCAGGTTGCAAACTGAATATAATTTTTTTCTGCATCTAGCTCTGAAAAAATATTTGGCCTTCTAGCAGTGTGTGGGACTTTCTCTATTAGTCCATCTATACTGACCTCCATCAGGTTGCAAACTGAATATATTTTTTTTCTGCATCTACCTCTGAAAAAAATATTGGGCTTCTAGCTGTGTGTGGGACTTGTTCTATTAATCCATCTATACAGACCTCCATCAGGTTGCAAACTGAATATAACTTTTTTCTGCATCTAGCTCTGAAAAAATATTTGGCCTTCTAGCAGTGTGTGGGACTTTCTCTATTAGTCCATCTATACTGACCTCCATCAGGTTGCAAATTAAAAATAATTTTTATCTGCATCTAGCTCTGAAAAAATATTTGGCCTTCTAGCAGTGTGTGGGACTTTCTCTATTAGTCCATCTATACTGACCTCCATCAGGTTGCAAATTAAAAATAATTTTTATCTGCATCTAGCTCTGAAAAAATATTTGGCCTTCTAGCAGTGTGTGGGACTTTCTCTATTAGTCCATCTATACTGACCTCCATCAGGTTGCAAATTAAAAATAATTTTTATCTGCATCTACCTCTGAAAAAATATTTGGGCTTCTAGCTGTGTGTGGGACTTGTTCTATTAGTCCATCTATACTGACCTCCATCAGGTTGCAAACTGAATATAATTTTTTTCTGCATCTAGCTCTGAAAAAATATTTGGTCTTCTAGCAGTGTGTGGGACTTTCTCTATTAGTCCATCTATACTGACCTCCATCAGGTTGCAAATTAAAAATATTTTTTTTCTGCATCTACCTCTGAAAAAATATTGGGCTTCTAGCTGTGTGTGGGACTTGTTCTATTAATCCATCTATACAGACCTCCATCAGGTTGCAAACTGAATATAATTTTTTTCTGCATCTACCTCTGAAAAATATTTGGGCTTCTAGCTGTGTGTGGGACTTGTTCTATTAGTCCATCTATACTGACCTACATCAGGTTGCAAACTGAATATAATTTTTTTCTGCATCTAGCTCTGA
Organism: Phyllobates terribilis; assembly: GCF_046119375.1. Classification (NCBI taxonomy): domain Eukaryota; kingdom Metazoa; phylum Chordata; class Amphibia; order Anura; family Dendrobatidae; genus Phyllobates; species Phyllobates terribilis. The sequence goes on from NW_027362768.1 coordinate 22,563,849, forward strand.
AAAAATATTTGGCCTTCTAGTAGTGTGTGGGACTTTCTCTATTAGTCCATCTATACTGACCTCCATCAGGTTGCAAATTAAAAATAATTTTTATCTGCATCTAGCTCTGAAAAAGTATTTGGCCTTCTAGCAGTGTGTGGGACTTTCTCTATTAGTCCATCTATACTGACCTCCATCAGGTTGCAAATTAAAAATAATTTTTATCTGCATCTACCTCTGAAAAAATATTTGGGCTTCTAGCTGTGTGTGGGACTTGTTCTATTAGTCCATCTATACTGACCTCCATCAGGTTGCAAACTGAATATAATTTTTTTCTGCATCTAGCTCTGAAAAAATATTTGGCCTTCTAGCAGTGTGTGGGACTTTCTCTATTAGTCCATCTATACAGACCTCCATCAGGTTGCAAACTGAATATAATTTTTTTCTGCATCTACCTCTGAAAAAATATTTGGGCTTCTAGCTGTGTGTGGGACTTGTTCTATTAGTCCTTCTATACTGACCTCCATCAGGTTGCAAACTGAATATAATTTTTTTCTGCATCTAGCTCTGAAAAAATATTTGGCCTTCTAGCAGTGTGTGGGACTTTCTCTATTAGTCCATCTATATTGACCTCCATCAGGTTGCAAACTGAATATATTTTTTTTCTGCATCTACCTCTGAAAAAATATTGGGCTTCTAGCTGTGTGTGGGACTTGTTCTATTAATCCATCTATACAGACCTCCATCAGGTTGCAAATTAAAAATAATTTTTATCTGCATCTAGCTCTGAAAAAATATTTGGCCTTCTAGCAGTGTGTGGGACTTTCTCTGTTAGTCCATCTATACTGACCTCCATCAGGTTGCAAATTAAAAATTATTTTTTTTCTGCATCTACCTCTGAAAAAATATTGGGCTTCTAGCTGTGTGTGGGACTTGTTCTATTAATCCATCTATACAGACCTCCATCAGGTTGCAAACTGAATATAATTTTTTTCTGCATCTACCTCTGAAAAAATATTTGGTCTTCTAGTAGTGTGTGGGACTATCTCTATTAGTCCATCTATACTGACCTCCATCAGGCTGCAAATTAAAAATAATTTTTATCTGCATCTAGCTCTGAAAAAGTATTTGGCCTTCTAGCAGTGTGTGGGACTTTCTCTATTAGTCCATCTATACTGACCTCCATCAGGTTGCAAATTAAAAATAATTTTTATCTGCATCTACCTCTGAAAAAATATTTGGGCTTCTAGCTGTGTGTGGGACTTGTTCTATTAGTCCATCTATACTGACCTCCATCAGGTTGCAAACTGAATATAATTTTTTTCTGCATCTAGCTCTGAAAAAATATTTGGCCTTCTAGTAGTGTGTGGGACAATCTCTATTAGTCCATCTATACTGACCTCCATCAGGCTGCAAATTAAAAATAATTTTTATCTGCATCTAGCTCTGAAAAAGTATTTGGACTTCTAGCAGTGTGTGGGACTTTCTCTATTAGTCCATCTATACTGACCTCCATCAGGTTGCAAATTAAAAATAATTTTTATCTGCATCTACCTCTGAAAAAATATTTGGGCTTCTAGCTGTGTGTGGGACTTGTTCTATTAGTCCATCTATACTGACCTCCATCAGGTTGCAAACTGAATATAATTTTTTTCTGCATCTAGCTCTGAAAAAATATTTGGCCTTCTAGCAGTGTGTGGGACTTTCTCTATTAGTCCATCTATACTGACCTCCATCAGGTTGCAAATTAAAAATAATTTTTATCTGCATCTAGCTCTGAAAAAATATTTGGCCTTCTAGCAGTGTGTGGGACTTTCTCTATTAGTCCATCTATACTGACCTCCATCAGGTTGCAAATTAAAAATAATTTTTATCTGCATCTAGCTCTGAAAAAATATTTGGCCTTCTAGCAGTGTGTGGGACTTTCTCTATTAGTCCATCTATACTGACCTCCATCAGGTTGCAAATTAAAAATAATTTTTTTTCTGCATCTACCTCTGAAAAAATATTGGGCTTCTAGCTGTGTGTGGGACTTGTTCTATTAATCCATCTATACAGACCTCCATCAGGTTGCAAACTGAACATAATTTTTTTCTGCATCTACCTCTGAAAAAATATTTGGGCTTCCTGCTGTGTGTGGGACTTGTTCTATTAGTCCATCTATACTGACCTCCATCAGGTTGCAAACTGAATATAATTTTTTTCTGCATCTAGCTCTGAAAAAATATTTGGCCTTCTAGCAGTGTGTGGGACTTGTTCTATTAGTCCACCTATACTGACCTCCATCAGGTTGCAAATTTAAAATAATTTTTTGTCTGCATCTAGCTCTGAAAAAATATTTGGCCTTCTAGCAGTGTGTGGGAATTTCTCTATTAGTCCATCTATACTGACCTCCATCAGGTTGCAAACTGAATATAATTTTTTTCTGCATCTAGCTCTGAAAAATTATTTGGCCTTCTAGCAGTGTGTGGGACTTTCTCTATTAGTCCATCTATACTGACCTCCATCAGGTTGCAAATTAAAAATAATTTTTATCTGCATCTAGCTCTGAAAAAATATTTGGCCTTCTAGCAGTGTGTGGGACTTTCTCTATTAGTCCATCTATACTGACCTCCATCAGGTTGCAAATTAAAAATAATTTTTTTTCTGCATCTACCTCTGAAAAAATATTGGGCTTCTAGCTGTGTGTGGGACTTGTTCTATTAATCCATCTATACAGACCTCCATCAGGTTGCAAACTGAACATAATTTTTTTCTGCATCTACCTCTGAAAAAATATTTGGGCTTCCTGCTGTGTGTGGGACTTGTTTTATTAGTCCATCTATACTGACCTCCATCAGGTTGCAAACTGAATATAATTTTTTTCTGCATCTAGCTCTGAAAAAATATTTGGCCTTCTAGCAGTGTGTGGGACTTGTTCTATTAGTCCACCTATACTGACCTCCATCAGGTTGCAAATTTAAAATAATTTTTTGTCTGCATCTAGCTCTGAAAAAATATTTGGCCTTCTAGCAGTGTGTGGGACTTTCTCTATTAGTCCATCTATACTGACCTCCATCAGGTTGCAAACTGAATATAATTTTTTTCTGCATCTAGCTCTGAAAAAATATTTGGCCTTCTAGCAGTGTGTGGGACTTTCTCTATTAGTCCATCTATACTGACCTCCATCAGGTTGCAAACTGAATATAATTTTTTTCTGCATCTAGCTCTGAAAAAATATTTGGCCTTCTAGCAGTGTGTGGGACTTTCTCTATTAGTCCATCTATATTGACCTCCATCAGGTTGCAAACTGAATATATTTTTTTTCTGCATCTACCTCTGAAAAAATATTGGGCTTCTAGCTGTGTGTGGGACTTGTTCTATTAATCCATCTATACTGACCTCCATCAGGTTGCAAACTGAATATATTTTTTTTCTGCATCTACCTCTGAAAAAATATTGGGCTTCTAGCTGTGTGTGGGACTTGTTCTATTAATCCATCTATACAGACCTCCATCAGGTTGCAAACTGAATATATTTTTTTTCTGCATCTACCTCTGAAAAAATATTGGGCTTCTAGCTGTGTGTGGGACTTGTTCTATTAATCGATCTATACAGACCTCCATCAGGTTGCAAATTAAAAATAATTTTTATCTGCATCTAGCTCTGAAAAAATATTTGGCCTTCTAGCAGTGTGTGGGACTTTCTCTATTAGTCCATCTATACTGACCTCCATCAGGTTGCAAATTAAAAATAATTTTTTTTCTGCATCTACCTCTGAAAAAATATTGGGCTTCTAGCTGTGTGTGGGACTTGTTCTATTAATCCATCTATACAGACCTCCATCAGGTTGCAAACTGAACATAATTTTTTTCTGCATCTACCTCTGAAAAAATATTTGGGCTTCCTGCTGTGTGTGGGACTTGTTCTATTAGTCCATCTATACTGACCTCCATCAGGTTGCAAACTGAATATAATTTTTTTCTGCATCTAGCTCTGAAAAAATATTTGGCCTTCTAGCAGTGTGTGGGACTTGTTCTATTAGTCCACCTATACTGACCTCCATCAGGTTGCAAATTTAAAATAATTTTTTGTCTGCATCTAGCTCTGAAAAAATATTTGGCCTTCTAGCAGTGTGTGGGACTTTCTCTATTAGTCCATCTATACTGACCTCCATCAGGTTGCAAACTGAATATAATTTTTTTCTGCATCTAGCTCTGAAAAAATATTTGGCCTTCTAGCAGTGTGTGGGACTTTCTCTATTAGTCCATCTATACTGACCTCCATCAGGTTGCAAACTGAATATAATTTTTTTCTGCATCTAGCTCTGAAAAAATATTTGGCCTTCTAGCAGTGTGTGGGACTTTCTCTATTAGTCCATCTATATTGACCTCCATCAGGTTGCAAACTGAATATATTTTTTTTCTGCATCTACCTCTGAAAAAATATTGGGCTTCTAGCTGTGTGTGGGACTTGTTCTATTAATCCATCTATACAGACCTCCATCAGGTTGCAAACTGAATATATTTTTTTTCTGCATCTACCTCTGAAAAAATATTGGGCTTCTAGCTGTGTGTGGGACTTGTTCTATTAATCCATCTATACAGACCTCCATCAGGTTGCAACCTGAATATATTTTTTTTCTGCATCTACCTCTGAAAAAATATTGGGCTTCTAGCTGTGTGTGGGACTTGTTCTATTAATCGATCTATACAGACCTCCATCAGGTTGCAAATTAAAAATAATTTTTATCTGCATCTAGCTCTTAAAAAATATTTGGCCTTCTAGCAGTGTGTGGGACTTTCTCTATTAGTCCATCTATACTGACCTCCATCAGGTTGCAAATTAAAAATTATTTTTTTTCTGCATCTACCTCTGAAAAAATATTGGGCTTCTAGCTGTGTGTGGGACTTGTTCTATTAATCCATCTATACAGACCTTCATCAGGTTGCAAACTGAATATAATTTTTTTCTGCATCTACCTCTGAAAAAATATTTGGCCTTCTAGTAGTGTGTGGGACTATCTCTATTAGTCCATCTATACTGACCTCCATCAGGCTGCAAATTAAAAATAATTTTTATCTGCATCTAGCTCTGAAAAAGTATTTGGCCTTCTAGCAGTGTGTGGGAATTTCTCTATTAGTCCATCTATACTGACCTCCATCAGGTTGCAAATTAAAAATAATTTTTATCTGCATCTACCTCTGAAAAAATATTTGGGCTTCTAGCTGTGTGTGGGACTTGTTCTATTAGTCCATCTATACTGACCTCCATCAGGTTGCAAACTGAATATAATTTTTTTCTGCATCTACCTCTGAAAAAATATTTGGCCTTCTAGTAGTGTGTGGGACTATCTCTATTAATCCATCTATACTGACCTCCATCAGGCTGCAAATTAAAAATAATTTTTATCTGCATCTAGCTCTGAAAAAGTATTTGGCCTTCTAGCAGTGTGTGGGACTTTCTCTATTAGTCCATCTATACTGACCTCCATCAGGTTGCAAATTAAAAATAATTTTTATCTGCATCTACCTCTGAAAAAATATTGGGCTTCTAGCTGTGTGTGGGACTTGTTCTATTAATCCATCTATACAGACCTCCATCAGGTTGCAAACTGAATATAATTTTTTTCTGCATCTACCTCTGAAAAAATATTTGGCCTTCTAGTAGTGTGTGGGACTATCTCTATTAGTCCATCTATACTGACCTCCATCAGGCTGCAAATTAAAAATAATTTTTATCTGCATCTAGCTCTGAAAAAGTATTTGGCCTTCTAGCAGTGTGTGGGACTTTCTCTATTAGTCCATCTATACTGACCTCCATCAGGTTGCAAATTAAAAATAATTTTTATCTGCATCTACCTCTGAAAAAATATTTGGGCTTCTAGCTGTGTGTGGGACTTGTTCTATTAGTCCATCTATACTGACCTCCATCAGGTTGCAAACTGAATATAATTTTTTTCTGCATCTAGCTCTGAAAAAATATTTGGCCTTCTAGTAGTGTGTATCTCTATTAGTCCATCTATACTGACCTCCATCAGGCTGCAAATTAAAAATAATTTTTATCTGCATCTAGCTCTGAAAAAGTATTTGGCCTTCTAGCAGTGTGTGGGACTTTCTCTATTAGTCCATCTATACTGACCTCCATCAGGTTGCAAATTAAAAATAATTTTTATCTGCATCTACCTCTGAAAAAATATTTGGGCTTCTAGCTGTGTGTGGGACTTGTTCTATTAGTCCATCTATACTGACCTCCATCAGGTTGCAAACTGAATATAATTTTTTTCTGCATCTAGCTCTGAAAAAATATTTGGCCTTCTAGCAGTGTGTGGGACTTTCTCTATTAGTCTATCTATACTGACCTCCATCAGGTTGCAAATTAAAAATAATTTTTATCTGCATCTAGCTCTGAAAAAATATTTGGCCTTCTAGCAGTGTGTGGGACTTTCTCTATTAGTCCATCTATACTGACCTCCATCAGGTTGCAAATTAAAAATAATTTTTATCTGCATCTAGCTCTGAAAAAATATTTGGCCTTCTAGCAGTGTGTGGGACTTTCTCTATTAGTCCATCTATACTGACCTCCATCAGGTTGCAAATTAAAAATAATTTTTTTTCTGCATCTACCTCTGAAAAAATATTGGGCTTCTAGCTGTGTGTGGGACTTGTTCTATTAATCCATCTATACAGACCTCCATCAGGTTGCAAACTGAACATAATTTTTTTCTGCATCTACCTCTGAAAAAATATTTGGGCTTCCTGCTGTGTGTGGGACTTTTTCTATTAGTCCATCTATACTGACCTCCATCAGGTTGCAAACTGAATATAATTTTTTTCTGCATCTAGCTCTGAAAAAATATTTGGCCTTCTAGCAGTGTGTGGGACTTGTTCTATTAGTCCACCTATACTGACCTCCATCAGGTTGCAAATTCTAAATAATTTTTTGTCTGCATCTAGCTCTGAAAAAATATTTGGCCTTCTAGCAGTGTGTGGGACTTTCTCTATTAGTCCATCTATACTGACCTCCATCAGGTTGCAAACTGAATATATTTTTTTTCTGCATCTACCTCTGAAAAAATATTTGGGCTTCTAGCTGTGTGTGGGACTTGTTCTATTAGTCCATCTATACTGACCTCCATCAGGTTGCAAATCGAATATAATTTTTTTCTGCATCTAACCCAGCCAATAGTTTTGGCCTAATACCACAGTTTGGCCACTCAGCTCTGCTCGGTTCCCATCCATTGTTTTTTTGTGCAAACAACTCCAGAGTTGTGAATTAGTTAACCACCAAAATGAGTGGAAAAAGGCCTGCTGCTGGTGGAAAGGGGAATAGGCGTGTTGGGAAGGGGAAAAAAGGTTGTGTCCGTGGGGTAGGTGTTAAAGCAACAGTAACATCTGCAGAAGAAAGACCATCTTCCAGCCAAACTAAAATGTCTACTTCTTTTAGCTGACAATGTGATAAGATCCCTTTCTTACGGCCACGCCAATCGCTACAAATTCCAGATGAGGCACAAAAACAGCAGGTGCTTCAACGGATATCAAGTGCTCCTTTAAGTGGGCTCTCCTCCACATCAACTTCAGCATCACAAATACTCCAGTCCTCAAAGGTGTCACCCCAATCGCACTTGCTTCCTCACAGCTCCCAAATCTCCAGCTGCCCGTCTGAGTATGAGGTAGAACAGATGGTTGAGTCTGCAGAGCTGTTTACTCATACTATAGCCTGGGAATCAGAGGTCGACTCCAGCGCTTCTGTGAATCCAGACGAGGAAATGATCTGCACTGATGCCCAGAATCTTTATGAGTCGGATCCAGGACCAGACGCAGAAGGTTCTGACCATAATGTAGACCCTCATTCCCAAACTGTAACTCCTGTTGGTGGAGACAATGAGGAAGACGATGATGAGACTCAAATACCTGATTGGAGCGACAACTTTAGTTTTTTGTCAGGGCAGGAACAGGTTGGCTCTGAGGACGACGGGTGTGATAACGCACAAGGTGATGATGATGAGGTTGGAGATCCCACTTACTGTCAACCCACAGTCAGCCAAGAGATGAGGTCAGCAGAGGAGGTGGAGGAAGATGCTAGTGACGACGAGGTCAGGTTGCGCCTTCCTGGACAGAGACGTAGTACTGGAAGCACGTCAACAACTGCATCCTCAAACACAACTCTGCCTCTCACCACAAGTCGTGGTGGCTCTTCAGGTCGCATGGGTGCTAAGCCTTGCATAGCCTGGGCATTTTTTCAGATCGATAAAGATGACCCAACTCGTGTTATCTGTAACATTTGTCAGCAAAAGCTAAGTAGAGGCCAAAAAATACATAGTTTGAGTACTTCATGCATGAACCGGCACATGGACATGAAGCATAAGTTGCAGTGGGAAGCTCATTGTGCTACAATGCGGCCTAGCCGGCCGGGCCGACCACCGTCTGCCATATCTTGTGCATCCGCGGCCTCTTCATCCTCTGTGACTGGGGGGACAGCAGTCACACCTGTTTTGGGGCGCAGACCTGCCACCTCTTTACTCGCAACAGCCAGCGTGATTGGCAGGTCATCATTTTCTTTGGAGGTGGTAACACCAGCTGGTGTTGAGCGCTGTCCGACATCGATAGCACCACCTTTGGATCAACGCAACCTAACATGTCCGCCTGCATCTTCCTCACAGACCGGCAGTTTGCCGGGGACACCCTTATCAACCCCGTCTAAGCACAATAGCCAGCCCTCGGTCCCTCAGATGTGGACAAGTAAAAGACCATTTCCTCCTAGCCATGAGAAAGCTAAGAGGTTGAATTTCACCATCTGCAAGCTCTTGGCTACAGAAATGCTGCCTTTCCGCCTGGTGGACACAGAGGATTTTCGAGACCTTATGTCCGTCGCAGTGCCCCAGTACCAGATGCCCAGTCGGCACTACTTCTCAAAGAAAGGTGTGCCTGCGCTCCACCAGCATGTCGCACACAACATCACCGCTTCTTTGAGAAAAACTGTGTGTGACAGGGTGCAGTTCACCACAGACACTTGGACGAGTAGGCATGGACAGGGGCGTTACATGTCGCTGACTGGGCACTGGGTAACTATGGTGACAGCAGGACAAGGGGCTGCTGTCCAAGTCTTGCCGTCCCCACGAGTTGTGCGTCAATCCTCTTTATGTCAAAGTTCCTCCACTGCTTCTGCCTCCTCAACCTCCTCTCGGTCTTCCACCTGCACCCAAAGCCTGTCTGGTCATGCCACAAGCTTTCTAACTGCGCAGAAGGGATCCTGCACACCTCCTTACTATGCTGGCAGTAGGGCTCAACGTCATCAGGCGGTTTTTACTTTGAAATGTCTGGGAAATGTGAGTCACACAGCTGAGGAGTTGTGGTCAGCTCTGGAGAACCAATTTCATGAATGGTTGTCTCCACTGGACCTGAAACCAGGGAAGGCCGTGTGCGACAATGCTGCAAACCTGGGTGCGGCCCTTCACCAGGGCAATGTCACACACGTGCCTTGTATGGCTCACGTGTTGAACCTGGTTGTCCAGTAATTTTTAGCCCTCTATCCCAGACTAGATGGCCTTCTGCAGAGGGCACGGTCGCTGTGTGCTCACTACCGCCGTTCGCATCCCGCAGCTCAGCGACTTACGTCTCTACAGAAGTCGTTGGGCCTGCCACTTCACCGGCTAAAATGCGATGTGCCTACCCGGTGGAATTCAACTCTGCACATGTTGCAGCGACTGTGGCAGCACCGACAAGACCTGGTGCAATACGTTCTGACGTATAGCCTGGGCCAACGGGATCCAGAGGTGGGGCAAATCACGCTGGAGGAGTGGTCTCAGATCAGGGACCTATGCACCCTTCTGCACAGTTTTGAAATGGCGACGAAGATGTTTAGTGCTGACGATGCCATTATCAGCATGACTATTCCGGTGATTTACATGCTGGAGCACATGTTAAACAGAATTCGGAGTCAGGTGGTGGCACAAGAGGAGGTGGAGGAAGTAGAGGAGGAGGAGTTGTATGCGGAAGGGCTAACATCTGCAAGGTCCAGACGGTCGGCAGCACCAAGGCGGCAGGCATGTGAGGGTGGGGGAGATGGTTTTACCAGGGCGCATGGTAGCAGCCAAACTAGTGAGGAAGGTGCAGGAGCCCAGGAAGAAGTGGAGGACGAACTGATGGAAGACTCATCAGATGAGGGAGACCTTGATCACATTTCTGTTGTGCGAGGTTGGGGGGAGAGGACAGAGGAAGGAAGCATGATTGTTACCTCACCACCAACACAACAGGGACTTGGTGCTCCTGGATGCGCAACACACATGAGTGCCTTCTTGCTGCACTACCTGCAACATGACCCTCGAATTGTGAGAATTAGAAATAATCCTGACTACTGGGTTGCCACACTGTTAGATCCCCGGTACAAAAGTAAATTTGCCGAAATTATTCCTGCCATAGAAAGGGATGCACGCATGCAGGAGTATCAGCAGAGACTGTTGCAGAATCTTACATGTGCTTTTCCACAAAACACCAGTGGTGCACGTAGTGAATCTCACAGTTCCAACTTGCCAACCGTGGGACCGTCAAGTGTTCAGCACTCAAACCGTAACAGAACCACAGTATCTGCTGGTAACATCAATTTTGCGGAATCATTTCACCACTTTTTTAGCCCATCGTTTGCAAGGCCACAGAAGACAAGAAGTCTGACACATAGTCAACGCCTAGAGACGATGGTACAGGAGTATCTCCAAGTAAACATTGAAGCCATGTGTCACTGGACCCTTGCTCTTTTTGGGCTTCCAATCTGGATAAATGGCCGGAGCTAGCCACTTACGCCTTGGAGATCTTGTCATGCCCCGCAGCCAGCGTTCTGTCTGAACGTGTGTTCAGCGCTGCTGGTGGTGTGCTGACAGATAAGCGCACGTGGCTCTCCACTGATAATGTAGACAGACTCACATTCATAAAGATGAACAAATCATGGATCCGAAACGACTTTTCTACCCCTGTGTCATCCTCGGGAGAGTAAAAGATGGATGATTGGTTAAAATCACCCTACCAACCGTTTTAAGCTTTCAAATTACTAATCATGTTTATCTGTATCTTGGCTGGAAAATAATTTGGGCTTTGTAGCAGTGTGCAGCACTGATTCTATTAGGCCATCTATAATAAGCTCCACCAGATTTAAAATTACTAATCATGTTTATCTGTATCTTGGCTGGAAAATAATTTGGGCTTTGTAGCAGTGTGCAGCACTGATCCTATTAGGCCATCTATACTAAGCTCCACCAGATTTAAAATTAATAATAATTTTTAGCTGCATCTAGCCCGGAAAATAATTTTGGGGCTCCGAGATGCGCAAGACACATAAGTGCCTTCTTGCTGCACTACCTGCAACATGACCCTCATATTGTCAGAATTCGAAGTAATCATGACTACTGGGTTGCCACACTCTTAGATCCCCCAAACTTTTCGATCAACCTTTTCATTTTAATAAAGACCAAAAAAATTGTCATTTTTGAAATTATAAGCATTAGCAGGTTATTAGAAACTGAAATCAAACAGTTTTCAACGCAAAACTTTATTCTAGGTGATGTTACATTTTCACATAGGACCCCTTGTTCGAAAGGAGCTTCTGAACTCTCTCGTCCATTGAATTTGTCAGGTTTTGGATGGTTTCTGCTTCAATTGTTTTGCATGAGGACAGAATACCCTCCCAGAGCTGTTGCTTAGATGTGAACTGCCTCCCGCCATCATAGACACTCCTTTTGATGATGCTCCAGAGGTTCTGAATGGGGTAGAGGTCAGGGGAGCATGGGGGTCACACCATAAGTTTGTCCCCTTTTATGCCCATATCAGCCAGAGATGCAGATGTTTTATGTGCAGCATGAGATGGTGCATTATCATGCAAAAAAATGATCTTGCTGTGAAATACACGGTTCTTCTTCTTGAACCATGGCAGGAAGTGCTGTTTGAGAAAATCCACATACATTATGGAGTTCATCTTTAGCGCCTTCAGGGATCCTAAAGGGGCCGACAATCTCTCTCCCCATGATTCCAGCCCAAAACATTGCTCCACCTCCTCCTTGTTGGCGCTGTAGCCGTGTTTGCGTGGGGTGTCCATCAACCAGCCATCCTCCACTCCATCCATCTGGACCATCGAGCGCTGCACGGCACTCATCCGTGAACAAAACAGTTTTGAAATCAGTCTTCATGTAATGTTTAGCCCACTGGAGCCGTTTCTGCTTGTGTGAAGTGGATAGAGGAGGTCGACAGGATGGCGTATGCACAGCTGCAAACCTCTGAAGGACCCTGCATCTTGTTGTTCGGGGGACGTTGGAGGCACCAGCAGCTTCAAAAACTTGTCTGCTGCTATGACAAGGCTTTTTTGCCGCTGCTCTTTTAACCTGACGTAATTGCCTGTAGGAAAGAGTCCTCAATTTGCCCTTATCAGCACGCACACGTGTGTACTGTGAATCAGCTACATACTTCTTGATTGCCAAGACACTTCATCCTGATCATCGCACAATGTTGATTGTAGTCATGCCTTGACCTAAACACTCCACAATTTGTTGCTTCTCAGCAGCCGACACATCCTTTTTCTTTCCCATTTTGGCAGAAAATGTAGGCTGCTTAATAATGTGAGACAGCCTTCTTAAGTAGTCTTGCCTTTCATTGGACACACCTGCCAAACAAATTATCACAGGTGTCTGCAATTGCTTACAGTGATATAAAGAGCCCTGACACACATCACCATCAATGAGTTTAACTGACAAACAAACAAATTCTTCACTTATCACTCCTAAACACTTTTTGCATAATAATTTGGAACACAGTGTACATGTGCTTTTCCACAAAACACCAGTGGTTCACGTAGTGAATCTTACAGTTCTAACTTGCCAACCGTGGTCTGTATGGAGTTGTTCAATAAAGGGCCCAAAATTAAGATAACATAGATGGGAGAGGTCTCTATGAATAGGAATTCCTAAGTATTTGATACCCTGTGAGGGCCAGGCAAAGGGAAAGTTGGACTGGATGGAATCCTATATAGATTTGGGGAGGGAGACATCGAGGGCCTCAGACTTCGCTGCATTGATTTTAAAATTTGACCATGTAACAAAGTGATCTATTTCAGCCATAACAGCATGGATGGATATATGTGATTGAGTGATATATACTAGGACATCATCAGCAAATAGAGAGCACTTGTACTCGGTGCCTCCCACCTCAATCCACCTAATATTGGGGTTATGGCGAATTGATGAGAGCAGGTGCTCCGTCACTAGGATGTATAAGAGAGGGGACAGAGGACATCCCTGCCTTGTCCCATTCGTGATTGTGAAAGGTGATGAAAATGTTCTGATGCACCCCCTGGGCCTTGGGACACCCGGAGCCGGACCCTTTTTGGTGGGTGCTGGTGGTTGTAGTCTTCGTGGCGGCGACCCGGTTCCGTGGCTCAGGGTGGTCAAACCAGTAGCGGAACTATTTATGTGGTTTTGATGTTTAAATGTCCGACTACGCCACCCGTGGATTGCGGTCAGAGTGAACCGCCGCTGCAGGGCAGACCGCTGAGGCTGGTGTTGTGGGTGCAGCAGAGCGTAGCATAACTCCCCACGGGAGGAGTATAGCCTCAGGGCAGTGTATGCGGAGGATGGGGGTGATGGTGCAGGGCAGCAGCAGTAACGACACGGAGTCAGTGATGCAGTCCAGGGCCTTTACTCACAGTTCTTATTATCCAGACCACGTCTGCAGGTAACGGCTGCCCACGTCATACTGTGCTCACCAGGTGAGGGGCTCAGACAACTCCCAGATAACTTTGGAGCGCTTCACAGGACCCCCTTTGTGTGTCCTTTGTCTGGCCTTTCTTACCAACCCTTTTGTCCGGCTGCCTCGGGCCTCCTCTTAGTAAACTTGGCGCCAGTTTCCCTGACCCTATGTGGTGCCTTCCTAGCGGGTGTAGCGAGGGGCTGCGCCACTTAAAATGTCACAGCCTCCGGTTTCTAGCTGAGGGTCGTTTCCTGCCTCCACTAGTTTCGGGGACCGGTCTCCCCCTTTGGCCTGACCCCTCCACGCAGGTGGATTCGGGCGTGCGGTGGCGACTCGCCCGTCCGCACCCCTGGGATCCCTTCATTCCTCGTTCCTGGAGCCTTCTCCGCTCCTCTTCCTTCCTTCTCCCTCTTCCAGGCCTGGGCCTCTGTTACTAGGCCCGCCTCCGGAGCAGAGCTCATGCAGAGCCCCTGCTCCCTGCCACTTCTGCTCAGACTTCTCTGCACTGAACTAAGATGGTGCCCACCTTTTATACTCCCTTCTCAATGCACCCAGGAACTGCTTCCTCCCTGCTCCTGCACTACAGGGTTCCCCTTCCTCAGTGTTCCCTCCCTCCACTCCAGCCAGGGACAGGGACTGTCGTGCCCATCTCAGAGGCATATTGGTCGCCCTGCCCCACGGCAATGTGGTGTAATGCATGCAGGTGTCGGGTCCTGATCCACACTCCATCCTTACCTGAGAGTGAGATATCACACCTCTGGGTGAGGTGCAATACCTCTGTAGCAACCGAGCCCTCAGGGTGCTACAGTTCCATTTATCTTCAGCCTAGGTGACGTATTGTGATACAGGGCCGTGATTTTGGCTATAAAAGGGTCCCCTAGACCCCTACCCCAAGCTTTTTAAGAGAATCATATATGGCGTGCTAGGAGACTCTATGGAATGCTTTCTCAGCATCCAACGAGAGTATCTAATTACAAATTTTTAACTGCATCTAGCCCAGGAAATACTTTGTGCCTAGTAGCAGTGTCTGCTAGTCAGCGGATTATCCCGGCTGTTAAGCAAGCTACACCACCTGTAGTTTGAACACTTAATTTTTTCAAAGGAAATGCTTCGGGACCACGGGATACTCAGTGAAGAGCATCAGGAGGCACCCCAAGGCATAGGGGCTGGGACTGGCAGTAGGATGCCTTGCGGTGGACAGCCGAGCTCGATCCTTATAAAAGCTTTTTAACTGCAGCAGCTTTAGTGGACGCTACTGGAGCTGGAATTACGCGGCTGCTGGCATGAGACTTGCCCTCCAATAGATCCTTGTAAATGGATTTAAAGTGTATTCATTCAAATTAGAGAGACAATTTAAATTAAAAAGCTTAGAGCTGCCTCCACCACAGGGGGGCTCGCTCGACCCACCAGCGGACAGGCACCAGTATTGGGAGAGGGGGGCTGGCCGTCAGGGTTCACCGCGGCTCTGGCACAAACCCGGCGACACGGAGGTGGCACGGGCAGGAGCGGACTGAACGTGTCGGCTTCTCACTTTTTGGATTTTAGAAGGGCATGACATGCCTATATCTGTGTCTCCCCCTCCTTTTACTCCTCCACCTCTTTTCTTTTCGCATGACTATATGTACTTGGCACTTTTCCATGTGTTAGTTGTGTCTTCTGAGCAGTTTGTCAGCTTTTGGACACCTTTGAAGGTGTTTTCTATGTGTTTCTATGTGTTTTTGTTTGCCTGCCATTGGTTTTAATGGTGTTCGAAGGTGTTCGACGAACAGTTCGACGAACAGTTCGGCGAACACACGGGTGTTCGACGAACCGAACCGAACTCGAACACTACGGGGGTGGCTCAACACTAGTCTTAATAGGCCTCAATTAGGCCATAGGAAATGATGTCACAGATCCACACTGGGCAACCTGCAATACCCGATGTGGAGCACAACAGAGGGTAACGGGCCAAGGGAAAGGAAACATAGACCGGGATACCCGGGACAGCTGTGTGCTTAGCAGCTACCCACAAGGGTTCCAATTTAGAATAGCAGACAGTTTCCCCTAAACTATTGAAGACAATATAAGTATATTTGATTGAAAATTATTGATTGAAAATTATTTTTACATATATATTCCTTTAAGTAAACATATATATTATATTATACAACTGCTTTTCTCATTGTTATTTGACTGGTCTTAGTAGACATACTTCTAACTATTAAAAGGGGTTGTCTACATTTATAATATGTTTTATTTATCCAAAACCTACAGAATACTTCCACACACACACACAGCTGAGTCGGCCCTAAAACGCCTTAAAATAAGTCAGAATCCTGGGACTTCCACCGATCAGCTGTTTTGAGTCATATGTAAACAGTAAACAGGCTATTGCCAGTTGTAGCTGTGCTCAAGATGTGTGTGTTTCCTCTGTGCTCTTAGTCTGATATTCTAATCTTTGCTGCTCCACCTTGGATTTGATTTGACCATCCGTTTGCCTAGCCCTTTTGTCGTGATCTGCTACCTTCTTGAAATTCTGACCTAACATTCACAGCCAGTTAAATAGCTTGGCAATTAATTGTAAAGAAAAACACCTGGAGGAAACCCAAACACTACACTGACAGCCCAACATGCCCCTGCCATCCATAGGGTGGCTGAGCTGTCACTCACAGCGTCCTTAGGACACAGTTAGTGGTGGGATCATGACAACATCTATTGGGTCTCAAGTTGTTCCACCTCCTTTTATTCATTGTGTGGCTTAAATTTTTTAATTTCTTTTTTTATATGACATTTTATTAAAATATATATTTTTTAGTAAAGATTGTAATTTTTAATCTGGTCAGTTTTCATGACTTAATTACAGGTTTGGTGTATCTCTATTGCACGATACCTTATATATACATTTTTGGACTATATTGATGCTATTTCCATGTATCATACAAACACTGATAGGGAAAAAAATAAAGGGCTTCTTACTACTGTAGTATAAACTAATTTTCTTTTTCCACTATGCCCCTCTTCATCTCAACACTGACTGGATTAGTAACAAAGGAGAAGCTGTGAGAGTGGAACAGCTACTTGGAGAACTTTATGTCCAAATGACATATCCTTATTAGTTAGAACATAGAGCCAATGGTGCTTTGCAGAGGCGTGGAAGTTGGACTATGTGGCAGCTCTAAAGATCTGATCTACTGATGCTTACAGTCTCTCAGTCTAACAAAAAGATACTGCTCTGGTAGAATGAGCTTTTATTCCTCTTAAAGACACTTTCCCTTGAGATCTGTAGAATTCTTCAATGGCTGCTTTGATTCAGTAGGATAACATGCTTTTAGATGCTCTTTTTCCTCTATTTTCCCATGGAACTGAATAAATACAGTAAAAGTTGTTTTTCAGTCTCCATTCTTTAACGGCTAGGTATTGTTCGACTTTTTGACAAGACAAGAAAAACCTTTTTTCTTATTTGGATTCTTGTAGGAGTAGGGAAGTATAATGTCTTGATTTGTATGAAATTGGGAGACCACCATCAGGAAGAAGGCTGTTTTAAATCTCATGACTATTTTGTCTTTAAGAATTTTTAAGTAAGGTTCTTAGATATGGAGGGCCTGGATCTTCCCTAGTCTGTGTGCTGTAGTAATGGCCACCAGGAAGAATGCTTTCAAGAAATTTACTTACTAGAAGAGAGGCTCAAAGATTTTTTGGCCTACCCAACAGCTCATGCAGGTGGTTGCATCTTGTACCTTCTAGATGACAAAAGAAAAAGACAGGAGCTTTATATTGTCGGACAGAACCTCTTGTGGGAACAAGACAATTTGGGGATATTTTTAGGGCTTCCCAGACTACTGTTAGTGATCTGTAATTTGAAGATCCTGGATCTGTGTTTTATTATATGTGTGATAGTTGCTTCTGCTTAGCTCCTTAAGACAGTTATGAATCACTCCACTACCAATATGTATACTTTACATTCTGTGAGATTGTTAGTGTCTTTCTTAAAACAATACTCCAGCATTTTTTTTATTTCAACGCTGGAGCACTGGTGGTACTACTAATCTAAGTTCCCTAGTATTATACTTACCAGCTTATGTCTTCAGCTCTTTCCAGCGCTGTCTTCTAACCACAACTTCTGACTGACGTCAGATAACGGTCACAAGCTCTCAATGTAAATCTCGGAGAGCCTCGTTCCGATGGCAAAATGTGTGATTTTTTTATAGTTTACAATCTGGTCGAGGCAGTGCAGTGACAAAACAGTGCTGGAAGAAAGCGCAATCATTATGCCCATGAGCAATAATGCTATAATATTATTATGAGCCTTTCAATTAAAGGGATTGTCCACTACATTAATGACTTATCCTAAGGCTATTGATTACCGTACTTTTTGTAAAGATTGCTATGCAGTTTCCTGCCTTGATGATCTTGATGGGGAACACGTCATGATGAAGAAGTCGTCAAACTCATGGTCCCAATACTACAATAAGGGCTCATGCAGATGTCTGTGGATCCCAGACTGTAATGCACGGACTGGCCCCGACTCTCCCAACCCAATGATCACAGCTTCATATTTTCCTATGAAGCTGTCATGCTCAGGTCGGGAGAGCCGTGGCCAGTCTGTGCATTAGTGGTCCGTGAACAGGCTGATTTGCATTAGCTCTTATAAACAGTACATTTTGGTAGTGCTGTAGGCTTTGGCAGATAGCCACTACTGGTTTGTAATTGTATATATTGGGGCTTGTGGAAACACTGCAGATTCAAGAAGTGAATGCCCAAATGGGTAAGCAGCTTCTCATTAACCAACTTAACATCTCAGAACCTCGCTCACAGCCTGGTTCTTCAGGGCTGCCCAACCCATTTGTAATTGTTGGTGATGAGGCATTGGGACTTTCTACAAATTTGCTGCACTCCTTTCATCTTCATGGCTTGATTGATCGCCGACACATTTTTAACAATTGTCTCTCCCGGGCCAGAAAGTTTGTTGAATGTTCCTTTGGCATAATGTGCACAAAATGGTGGATGATTATTAGTTATGGATGAAGCAAATATGAACTCCATCATTTACGCATATGTCATTCTCCACAATTATACACATATGTATGATACAGCAGTGGTGGATAATCAATGCAGTTGTTGTGAAATATTTTCCTTAGCCCCCTGAGTGCTGTGGCTTAGGGGACATGGTTCATGCCAGTCTTGAATCAGACATGCTTAATTAATTTAGAGGTGCACGCCTCTAATGAATAGGGTACATTTGAAAAGTGGCATGTGATTTGCCAAAAATCTTACTCCTTGCTAGCAACTGGATTAAGATTTGTGTGGTAAGGTACAGGTCATAAATTAGATGAGCGAGCATCACAATGCCCTATTATACACCCAATGCTGCCTATTTTGGCTTAGCTGGCTGAAACTGGTATGAAAATGCCAAAACTAATGGTGTCACTGCCAGAGGTATCATGATACTGGTCTGGCTGAGACAAATGCTGTGCCATATATTCAATTACACCCCCTGCTCTCCCCCACACTAATACTCTTGCTGGTGGCAAAGGTTGCCAATTGTGACCTGCCTTTGTTAGTAATTAGCCTGAATGGCTAGTGCTGTGGCTGCTAGCGGCTCACAGATTCCTAGCCGTGGTATTTTTTTTTTTCACACTATTGCCATTTTTTTCTTATACCACATATTTTGTACACTAGTATAATTAACATTTCAAAATATTTTTAACCACAGTTATTTAGTCATTGACAAAAAAGGCTGAGCATGAAATGCTAGGGAGGTATACGTGGTGCGCAAAAAGCCTCATGCAACAGCAGCCAGTGGTATTTGTGTGAAGTGAACACGTCTCAAATTTGATTATTTAAACAGGGGTGGAAATTCAGACCTGCACAGTTAAGTGTTTCGATTTTTGAACATCTTTTTGTTTTTTTATTTTGTTAACAAAATTAAATCTTTGTTTCTAAAAAAAAAAAAAAATAACACAAAATGTCAGGTAGGTCAATGCCAAGAGAGCCAGCATCTGCAACAGGGTGTGGTAGTGGTGTGGCGTGTACAGAAGTAAAATTTAACAAGCAAAAAAAGTGTGTAAAAATGGTAAACAAAAATTGGGTAATGCAGAATTTGGGAGGTAGACAGTCATATTTAAAGGTCTGGTTAGATGTAAATTTTCTCTTGTTTTTTATTTAAAGAAAAACAATTGTTCACCCATTCACAAAATAGATTGCACAAGAAATGCAAAACCCAAAACCTCAGAAGAGTCGCTCATTGCTTGTCACTAGCAAACATGCACACTTTCTATGAATAGCATTAATTTCAGATTTTTCTTTCCAGCAGAAAAAATTGTGTCGAGTGCCTTGAAAGCCTTCATTCTTGAAGAATCAAGAAAAAAAAATGCAATTTACAGCCGTTGCATCACTGATAAATCACACTGAGGGCTCATGCAGACGTCTGTGGATCTCAGTCCGATTTCGGACAGCAATGAATGGACTGGCGAGAGTGACAGCGTCACATATTTCTATGGTGCTGACATGCTTGGGCTGAGAGACCCGCTGCCAGCCCGTGCATTAGTGGTCTGTGCTTTTCGCACCTTTCCTATCACTCTCTCCCTCTATTAATTAAATCAATGTTTTATTCACAGACTACTACTACATTGTTCCATCGTCAGTGCTGCAGTTGTATACCACACTCTGTCTGAAGTATTTGTCCAATGTTTTCTTCCTTTTTCTCCCTATGTCTACTACTAAGTTGTGCACTGAGGTCCTTACTATATTCTGTAATATTCTAAAATGGCTGCTGGATTCCCTGACTCAGCTTTTATAGTGGCTCTGATAGTTCCTCTTGTTTGGCTGCACTATACTATATGATGTGATAATGCAATGCATTATGTGGAATCCCATGAATGTAATGGCACCAGAGGTTTTGTAAGCCCTCTCTGACTGATGTAGTCTTGGGCAATGTGTAATATGGAGCTGGGCATTTTATTGAGGGTGGGGGATTTGTGTGACTCAAATGGCAGATTGTCCAAATTTGCTGAGACCTGCGAATTTCATGAAATTCAAGATGAAGTAGATTTACATCAAATTGATTAGTACATCTTTAAAACAAACTTTTTAATACTTTGAAAAGTTCGATTTTTATATTTGGGTCTTGTTTGAGGGTTTTCTGACTTGATTTCTCAATGTTACTTCAAAATGTGAAGTGGTCCATAAAAAAAACTAATTTTGTCAAGTTAATTGAAAAAAAAAATTCTGAGAAACTTTTAAGCTTTGTAACATCCTAGCAAAAAAACTAAATTTAAAAAATGTTGCTGATGTAAAATAGACATTTGACAAGTGTTATTTATTTAATATTTTGTGCAGAATGGCTATCTGTTTTAAGGGCATAAAAATTCAAAGTTTGAAAATAGTGATGTTTTCAAAATTTCATCAAATTTCAGATATTTTTATAAATAAATGCAAATCATATTGTCCTAAATTTCCCACCAACATAAAATACAGTGTGTTATGAAAACACAATCTCTGAATCACTGGGATATGTGATTCACTGGTATTCCAAAGGTGTTTCCACATAAAGTGAAACGTCAGATGTGAAAAATTTGGGCTGGTCAGAAAGGTGAAAACAGGCTTAGTCTAGGAAGGAGCTAAAGAGCCCTGCAACATGAGTTAGGATATGCATCCAAACCAGAACCTCCATTTGCAAACGCATATTTCAGGGATTTTTCTCTTCATCAGTGCAAAGTCATATGTCGTGAAGGGGTTAATATTAGCACATGTATCCTCCAATCATGTGCACTGACCATTTTTCAAGAGAGTTTAAGAAGATGAGATAAAATGGTTCATAAATTAACAAGCTCATTCCCCTTAGGGACCTTGAATGACTAGTATATGGGCTAGAGGCTTTATCAATAACTAATTTGCTTGGATGCCTCTGTATTTCTTATGTTAAAGGGAAGCCATCATGTGAAAAAAACGCTATTAACCTGCAGATATGGGGTTAATCTGCAGGTTAACAGCGCTCTGAACCTGCCTGGCGCCCGCACTTTGAACCCCACTGCTGGGAGGAAATTAACTTTATTCCCAGTAGTGTCCCGGTTTAAGTCACAGAGGTGGCGCCTGCGTGGGTTCAGTCATCGCTCTGTATATAGAGAGTGGCAGCTGTAACTGCACCCACTACACTGACTGACAGCAGCTCAGCATTAGAGTCAGCTGTCAGTCAATGCCGGGGGCGCGGTTACAGTCACCGCTCTCTATATATAGAGTGTACAGTAGCGTTCAGGTTTCAGTCATGGAGCGGCACCAGCACAGGTTCAGTCATCACTGAACCGAGCCCCCGGCACTGACTGACCGCTGACTCTAATGCTGAGCTGCTGTCAGTCAGTGTGGGGGGTGCAGTTACAGCAGCCACTCTCTATACACAGAGTGATGACTGAACCCGTGCTGGCGCCACTCCATGACTGAAACCTTAATGCTACTGGGAATAAGGTTAATTTCCTCCTGGCAATGGGGGTATAAATGCAGGCACTGGGCAGGCTCAGATTGCTATTAACCTGCAGATTTACCCCATATCTACAGGTTAATAGCTTTGTTTTCACGTGACAGGTTCCCTTTAAGTAATATTGGGTGGAGAACCCAGATTACTCACTGGTGAACAAAAGAAGCTGTTGATTACCTCAGCCTCCCATTTGTCTTCTAAAATTATATTCACTTATCCATTTCTTTGAAGACGTTTATTAGCATATTTTACTTTTTAACTTTTAAGTATTTATAAATAGTTTTCAGATTTATTTTAAAGCCATTGGTGATTTGTTTTTCTGTGGCTAACTTGAGTTCATGGGATTTTTGGTAAGCCTGGAATGCTTTTCATGAACTCTAAGCTTTCAATGCTTTAAAAATATTTGTTCTCATATTTCATATTCAGCGGTATTGGTTTTCATACATTCCTACACATTTTATCATCAAAGGGTGTAAATGTGCTACATGATTTATATGTTACAAGATTACGCTCTTCCCTTGCTGGCAAAATTGAGATTTTATAAATTTGTATGCTTTTGTTTTCTCCCCTCTGTAATGTTTTATTAATACTATGAAACTTGCTATATTATTGTCACTGCTACCTAATTATTCTTGGACATGCTGATACTGCATCTGATCTACACAGGAACAAATCAAGCCAATTACCCCAACTGCTTGATTCATCAGTGGTTTATAGGGAACCTGTCATGTGAAAAAAACAGTATTGACCTGCAGAAATTGGGTTGATCTGCAGGTTAATAGCATTATAAAGCCATGCGGCTGCCAAACTGAAATCCCTGCCCTTACAGGAAGAAATTAACTTTGTTCCTCGCGGGAGCTTCCAGCTTTCAGTAGAGGCATGGCTGGCGAGGCTTCAGTACATAGTGAGCATCAGGTGTAAACAAGCCCTTGACTGACAGCTGACTCAGAAGGGCATCAGTACAGGGCTGGCTGTCAGTCAATGCCAGGATGTAGATACAGCCGCAGCTCACTATACACTGAGCAGTGACTGAAGTGTGGCACCCCAGGGGTCTGGTTTCCACAGTAATAGCAGTATTACGTCTGTGAGCAGGTGGGAGGTCTCCTGGGCAGGAATCCTAAGCATGCCACACCTCCTGCTCAGTCCTGGGAGGGGAAGAACTTCCCCTACATAAACTGGGGCTGAGGCAGGGTTAGAGAGAGGAGTTCCAGACAGAGACGGAGTCTGGTCTGGACACGCAGAAACAGGGACAGAGAGACATCAGGAGCTCTGTAGGAGCCAAGGAGAAGCGCCAGGGACTGGAGCTGTGCAGAGCTCGCCCTAGGAGAAGGTACTAAAACCGGACACAGGAGTCCGAGGCTGTGGGGACTAAGATATACCCAGCAGCAGAATCCATCCGGCAGGGGATTCCAGGTCCTCTGGCCATAAAAGCCCGGAGGCTCAGTCACAACGAAGGGACCAGCACCGCCATCCCGGAGCGGAGGCTAACAGGAGGCCCCAGGTCACCAGCCATACGGGTGAGCACCACACGGTATACCCAGGGACGTGGGCTACTTGTAACCGCTGAAAGCAGGGTAGCCAGGAAGGGTACAGACTAACGGGAAGGCCTACAACTCCACCTGGCCAGGGGAACTCCGGCTTACTCGCAGACTAACCAGGCCCCAACTACTAGCCAGTACTCCCGGGGGAATTTGCCTTGTACCATCAGTAAAGGCCCTGAACTGTACCCTCGCATCTCCGTGCTTCCTTGTCGCACCGTTAGTGCTGGGACATCCACACCATCACTCCCAACATAACCGCCGCTGCCCTGAGGCCATACCTCTCCCGTTGGGGGTTATATCAACATTGCTGCACACCTATACCACCGGCCTCAGCGGTCTGCTCTGCAGCGGCGGTTTCATAACCGCATTCAACGGGTGGCGTAGTCGGACACTAATACCATCATACCAATAACTGCCACTTAGTTTGACCACCCTGGGCGCGGACCGGGTCACCGCCACACGAAGACTACTACCCCCATCGGATCCGGCTCCGGGTATCCCACGCGCGCACGCGCGCCGCACTACAGCATTGGCCCAGGGGGTGAGTCAACTTTGGCGTAGTCGGCAGGATTACGTGCCCGCAACCACCGGGTACTGCGTGCCTGAAAAAAGAG
This sequence comes from Phyllobates terribilis, assembly GCF_046119375.1. NCBI lineage: Eukaryota > Metazoa > Chordata > Amphibia > Anura > Dendrobatidae > Phyllobates > Phyllobates terribilis. The sequence goes on from NW_027362768.1 coordinate 22,588,138, forward strand.
ACTTTTATACTTACCTGTGGTGAAGTTTCCCGCCATCTGGAGCCGATTCCCGCCATCCGACGCCATCTTCTGCCTTCTTCCCGCCATCCGTGGAGTTTTCCCGCCATTGGACGCCATCTTGAGGACGCCGCGCGGGAAGAAGAGGGGCGTGGACTCCGAAAGCGCGCGGGAACTGAAGCTCCGCCTCACGTCCGGACGTTGCGTAAGGTCCTGGAAGGAGCCCAGCAGACGCCGACGTCACAGGAGCGCGACGGAAGGTCCTCAACCCTGACGATCCACTGCGGAGCTGCGGCCTACGGAAGAGGATCATCGCAAGGTAGGCCACGGTCCACTAGGGGGGAGGAGGATGTCGGATACGGAGGAGAGCTTCACCGCCACAGCCGCCGCCAGCGCCACCGCTGCTGCGGTCATGCCTTTCACCATGCCCTATATCCCGGGGGCAGCCTGGCTACCCCAGTACTCAGGGGAGTCACATACCCTAAATGACTTCAGAGAAAGGCTGGATAGCCTCTTCCAGGTGTATCCCCTCACGGAGGCGCAAAAAGTGAGCATCCTGGTGGCCCAATTAATCGGGGCAGCCCAAAGGGAGGTAAAGTCCTGGCCACCTGGGAGGAAGAGGACTGTCAGAGACATACTAACCCGGCTGAAAGACACATTTGACACCCGCACCTCAGCCGAAATAAAACTAAGATTTTATGGGTGCAAACAACGGGCACATGAGAGTATAAGAGACTATGCTCTAAACCTACAAGAGGCCCTGAGAGCCATTAAGTAGGCAGACCCTGACAGCGTGGGAAATGAAGATAAGCTGTTGACTGAACAATTCATTGAGGGTCTACTGTGCAATGCCCACCGAACCCAGTTGCGGGCAATGGCCTTACAGGACCCTGACCTGGACTTTGCACAGTTCAAGGACAGAGCCATCCGGGTGCTCCGAGAACCGGCACCAGGTGGCGCTGTGACCCACAGGCGCCCTGCTATCACTTATCACCAGGAGACGGCGCCCTTGTCTGCAGGGCCTGTGGGAGCTGATGCGCAGGCTTTAAACAGTGACCCGGCTACAGACCTGCACCATCAGGTCCAAGAGCTAACTAAAAGCGTTGCCGCGCTAACCCGAACTGTGCAGTCTTTACAGGTTTCTACTGCAGGGAAGATCGAGCTGGCATCCGGACCGGAGGACATCCCGTGGCGCCGACCAAGGAGGACCCCACCGGCCAGAGGAAGACCCAGCGATCGATACAACGAGGACGGACGACCTATTTGCCGCCGCTGCAATCAACCCGGACATGTGGCAAGGTACTGTCATTTATACGGGCACAACCTGGGGTAGAGGGCCAACCCCCAGGCATAAGACCATCAGGCCCATCAAACTGGCGTGATAAATACGTAGGGGGATGTCCAATCTTGCCTGTGGTACTGGATGGCATTCCTATGAGTGCCCTACTAGACACTGGGTCACAGGTCACCACCATCCCGTACGTGCTCTTCAAGCAGTACTGGAATGATTCGGACATAACCCGCTACCCAGACGACGACCTGAGTATCATCGCCAGCAATGGTCAGCCCGTGCCGCAGGTGGGATTCAAGGAGGTGACCATTAAAATCGGTAAAGTCGAACTGGCGGCACAAGGACTGATTATAGTGGACATAGACCATCATGAGAGTCACCCTAGAATCACCCTGGGAACCAATGTAATTGAAAATTGTCTTGCAGAGGTGATTCTCATTTTACAGCAGGTTGCCAAGAACGCCAGTTCCGGCCAGCAGCGTGTGCTCCAAAAAGAGATCCGGGCACTGATGAAGCGGCAACAGGTGGAACTATCTGGTGGTGAGATAGGTAGCGTGAGAATGTGTGACCCGTTCCCTATTGCCATGCCCCCAAAAAGTGAGATGATGATTTGGTGCCGGGCAGCTATTGGTCTAAGAGGTAGAGACTACCAAGCAATGGTAGAACCCGTCTACTCAGACAGTAGGCTCACCATTTTGACAGCACGGGGGGTGGTCGATGTACGCCATGGGAGGGTGCCCGTTCGCATCATAAATATCGGTGAGAGAGAAGTACACCTGCCCCGGTATGCCACGCTAGCTAAATTGTTCACCATAAACCAGAATTCTGTACAGGCTGTGGAACCCTTGCCTCCATCTCAACCAGAGGAAGGTAACGGCTCTAAGAAACCAGTGGGGGACTGGTGTCAGCAACTACATCTGGGTACCGAATCCACTCCCTCACACCAGAAACAAGGAGTCTATCGGGTGGTTCAAGAGTACGAGAGAGTGTTTAGTAAACACCCGTTAGACTTCGGGCGAGTAAAGGGGGTAGAACACCACATCCCCACGGGAGACCATCCTCCCATAAAGGAGAGATACCGACCCGTACCCCCTGCACACTACCAACACGCCAAGGGGATGCTTAGAGACATGAAGGAGGCTGGGGTAATCAGGGACAGCTGTAGCCCCTGGGTAGCTCCACTAGTCTTAGTGAAAAAGAAGGACAACACTATGAGAATGTGTGTGGACTACAGGAAGGTCAACCGTATCACACACAAAGATGCGTACCCGTTACCAAGGATAGAAGAGTCCTTAGCTGCATTAAAATCTGCTAATTTCTTCTCTACTTTGGATCTCACTAGCGGGTACTGGCAGGTTCCTGTAGCAGAGGCAGACCGAGAGAAGACCGCATTCACCACCCCGATGGGTCTCAGCGAATTTAACTGTATGCCGTTCGGGCTCTGCAACGCACCAGGAACCTTCCAACGGTTGATGGAATGCTGTCTGGGACACCGGAACTTCGAGACGGTCCTGTTATACCTTGACGATGTCATCGTCTATTCCAAGACCTACGAGGACCACCTGAAACACCTGGCAGAAGTGTTCGAAGCTCTGGCAAACTACGGCCTAAAGGTGAAACCCTCCAAGTGTCACCTCCTGAAACCAAAGGTGCAATACCTGGGACACGTGGTGAGTGCTGACGGAGTGGCTCCTGACCCTGATAAGATCACCGTGATTAAGGACTGGCCAAGACCCTCCAGCATAAAGGAAGTGCGGCAGTTCCTCGGGTTGGTAGGCTACTACCGAAGATTCATTCCCGGTTTCACCAAAATGGCAGCCCCTATGCAGGACCTCCTGATAGGTCAATCTCGAAAAGCCAAAAACCAGAAGCCGCCCTTCAGGTGGGAAAAGCTGGAAGAGGAGTCCTTTTGCCAGCTGAAGATGGCCCTCACGGGGGATGAAATCCTGGCATATCCAGACTACAGCCAGCCCTTTATCCTCCACACGGACGCAAGTAACATCGGGCTAGGAGCCGTGCTGTTCCAGATCCAGCAAGGAAAAGAACGAGTAATCGCTTACGCTAGCCGAAAGCTACGACCCACCGAGAGGAACCCTGAGAATTATAGCTCATTCAAACTGGAGTTCCTGGCAGTAGTGTGGGCAGTGACCGAACGTTTCAAGCATTACCTTGCCTCCTCCAAATTCATCGTGTACACGGATAACAACCCGTTGACACACCTGGACACTGCAAGGCTCGGTGCTCTGGAACAGAGATGGATGGCTCGCTTGTCCAACTTTGAATTCACCATCAAATACCGGGCAGGACTCTCAAATGCCAACGCGGATGCCCTGTCTAGAATGCCGAACTTACCGGACGTAGGGGAAGATCCAGAAGATCTGGAAGACGTTGAGCTCCCTGCGTTCCACCGTCATGGGATTACCCTGTATTCCCACCGTGTGCAGGACAGGCGCTCCGCGACGTTCAATCCCTTGCCCCACTACAACTGGATGGAGACGCAAGACAGTGATCCTGCAGTCCGTCTGGTGAAGGAAATGCTGACCCAAGCCGATGCCAGTCTGGACCCAGACGCCCCAGAGGAGACTAAGCAACTGTGGAAGGAGAAAAGTAGGCTGTTCCTCTACAGGAGAAGTTGTGCCGGAGAATGGTTAACTCTCGAACACATGAGTTGACCTGGCAGGTAGTGGTCCCCAGACGAGACGCGGCTATGATTCTGGAGGCGTACCACAACGGAGCAGGACATTTCGGGTGGAAGAAGCTGGAGTTCTTGTTGCGTGAACGGTTCTACTGGGTAGGCATGAGAGGAGCCATCGAGAGGTGGTGCAGAGACTGTGGACCGTGCCACCTAAGAAGGAAGGACCGTGCCAGCCAGAAGACTCCCTTGCAGCCCATCATCACCCGACAGCCACTGGAACTGGTAGCCCTGGACCATGTGAAACTGGCTCCAAGCAGATCTGGGTATGTCTACGCCCTCACAATCGTAGATCATTACTCCCGGTTCCTGGTGGTGGTTCCGGTCAAGGACTTAACGGCTCAAACAGCAGCTAGAGCCTTCCAGCAGCACTTCTGCCATCCACACGGGTACCCGGACCAAGTGCTGACAGACCAAGGGCCAGCCTTCGAAGCGGAAGTCTTCCAGGAGTTCTGCAACCTGTATGGCTGCACGAAGATAAGAACAACGCCCTATCACCCACAAACTAATGGACTCTGCGAGAAGATGAACCAGGTGGTGATAGACCTCCTGAAAACATTGCCCCTGGAAGAACGCAGTATGTGGCCTGAGAAGCTGCCTGATCTGGTGGACCTATACAACCACATCCCTGTAGGTTCTACCAACTGTACCCCGGCTTACCTAATGAGAGCGAGACCTGGTAAGCTGCCTATCGACCTGGATATGGGAGTCCTGACGCCCGAGGACACCTCGCCAGAGGCAGACTGGGATACAGGACGGCAGCAGCAGTATCGGAAAGTGCAGGAGAGCGTGGAGCGAAGTCTGTCTCAAGCTAGAGAAAGGCAAGAGAGGGCTTATAATCAGTATGCTCCCGCTGTTCCCCTGGTACCTGGAGAGCAGGTCTTGAAGAGGAAAAGACGGCTCCACAAGTTGGACGACCAGTGGGAGAAGGACCCGTACACCGTACTGCCATCAAGCCATGAGAGCCCAAAGATTTGCGTGATCAGTAAGGATGGAGGAGAAACCACAGCCATTGTCTCCAGAGACCACCTGAAGAAGTGTCCTGAGCAGCTGCAAAGCCCTGAAGAAGAAGATCAAGAAAACCCTCGACCCGCAGAGGAAAGGGAAGAAATGATCAGGACTGTACTCGGAGACTTCCCCCGGTCTTGGACACAAGTAAACGGTGCTGTCGTGGTAACCGTCCTCACCTTTCTCCAGCCAGCCCCGCAAGTGCCTACAGAGGAACCAGTAGAGCTGGAAGAGCAGCCGGCCCAAGAGGCAGAAGAGTCCACACCAGCAGTACAGGAGGATCAACCCTCTGCTAGTAGTGAGCCTGCCGTGCCCCTAGTGAGCCAAAGAGTGCGCAGAAAGCTGCCCAGCCTGCCCATAACACCTCCTACACCCTGTAGTGCAGGACCAGTTAGTGAGCTCCATAGGTCCACTAGGGTTACCAGAGGCCAGATGCCCGTACGTTGGAGAATCTAAGTTGGCTAGTTGCTTTAACTATTTTATGTTTACCTGTTTTGTTGTAGCCGTTGCTAATTATGTTTTTCAGTTACAGATTTCTTTATATGGACTGACAGGTTATGGACAGTGAGTAACCGGAACTCTGTTGTAAATATGTTTGGAGCGTAACCCAGGAATGGACTAAAGACTGTTGAAGACTCGGGGCAGGACAGACCCCTACCTGGTTACGGCTCCCTGTTCTTTGGTGAAATGGACACCCTTATTGATTCCCGGTTACGGACACGCCGTGACCATCTCATGTATTTAATTGTTATTGTTTATACCCTGTTATGTTTTGAAAAAAAAAATATATGTTTAGTCCGGGAGTACTAAATTTCACTAGGGGGGAATGTGGCACCCCAGGGGTCTGGTTTCCACAGTAATAGCAGTATTACGTCTGTGAGCAGGTGGGAGGTCTCCTGGGCAGGAATCCTAAGCATGCCACACCTCCTGCTCAGTCCTGGGAGGGGAAGAACTTCCCCTACATAAACTGGGGCTGAGGCAGGGTTAGAGAGAGGAGTTCCAGACAGAGACGGAGTCTGGTCTGGACACGCAGAAACAGGGACAGAGAGACATCAGGAGCTCTGTAGGAGCCAAGGAGAAGCGCCAGGGGCTGGAGCTGTGCAGAGCTCGCCCTAGGAGAAGGTACTAAAACCGGACACAGGAGTCCGAGGCTGTGGGGACTAAGATATACCCAGCAGCAGAATCCATCCGGCAGGGGATTCCAGGTCCTCTGGCCATAAAAGCCCGGAGGCTCAGTCACAACGAAGGGACCAGCACCGCCATCCCGGAGCGGAGGCTAACAGGAGGCCCCAGGTCACCAGCCATACGGGTGAGCACCACACGGTATACCCAGGGACGTGGGCTACTTGTAACCGCTGAAAGCAGGGTAGCCAGGAAGGGTACAGACTAACGGGAAGGCCTACAACTCCACCTGGCCAGGGGAACTCCGGCTTACTCGCAGACTAACCAGGCCCCAACTACTAGCCAGTACTCCCGGGGGAATTTGCCTTGTACCATCAGTAAAGGCCCTGAACTGTACCCTCGCGTCTCCGTGCTTCCTTGTCGCACCGTTAGTGCTGGGACATCCATACCATCACTCCCAACATCACCCACATCCGCTGCCCTGAGGCCATACCTCTCCCGTTGGGGGTTATATCAACATTGCTGCACACCTATACCACCGGCCTCAGCGGTCTGCCCTGCAGCGGCGGTTTCATAACCGCATTCAACGGGTGGCGTAGTCGGACACTAATACCATCATACCAATAACTGCCACTTAGTTTGACCACCCTGGGCGCGGACCGGGTCACCGCCACACGAAGACTACTACCCCATCGGATCCGGCTCCGGGTATCCCACGCGCGCACGCGCGCCGCACTACAGCATTGGCCCAGGGGGTGAGTCAGAAGCTATGCCGGCCACGCCCCTATGACTGAAAGCCGGAGGCTGCCGGTAGGAATAAAGTTAATTTCCTTAAGACAGCTGAGCCTTCATTGTGGTGGCTGCACGGCTGAAATACGCTATTAACCTGCAGATTAATCGCATGTATGCAGGTTAATACACAACTGATCCCTTTAAACCCCCCTCAAATAAGGACCCCTATTATTATTTTTTTGCCTTTTCTATATATTGCATAATTTAATCCTTAGCCTGTTAAATTGTGACCAGAGAACCTACTCTGTCTACCCAATAACAGAATTTCCAACAATCATCTGTCTGATTTTGCTTTGCGGCTCCTATTCCGAACCTTTTTACAGAAGTCATTCCCTTAGTTCCCAGCTGCCACATCATGTAATAGTGATACTAGCCCTGAAATTGCATGACTAATATCAGACAAATTTTATAAGAGGGCGCTCTTTTCCCCATCACTTTTTAACTGTTACTTACCAACTGACATCTGTATTTTAAGCTTGCCCTACTCCTCTTTAATAGTCACAGCTAGTGTCTCCTCAGTGACCTCTAAACTCCTCTCCAGGTTTATAATGATTCTGTGTGTTGTAAGCTGCATAATATGATCCAGAACCTGCACTTTAACTGCTGATAATTTCATCCTAAATTTGCTGTTAAAGGCATAACTATGTGACAACACACACATGGTAGTATAGAGCAGCAGTGTCCCCCAACTCCGTCCTCAAGGCCCACCAACAGGTCATGTTTTTAGGATTTCCTTACTATTACACAGGTGATGGAATTATTGCCTGTGCAGGTGATGTAATTATCACCTGAGCAATACTAAGAAAATCCTGAAAACATGGCCTGTTGGTGGGCCTTGAGGACTGAAGTTGGGGAACCCTGGTATAGAACACATACTTAAATGGTATATGAAGTACAATAAAAATACAAATAAATGATCTATCCTCTTCAAAAAGAAAATATCAAATATCAAAAGTGATTTTGGTCTGTTTAATTATCTTTTTGTACCTGCGTATGTTATTTTTCAACTGTACGGCTTCTGCCGCTTCCACTCGCACTAAATGCCCACACACATCTCTTGCGCTTCTTCAGTGTGTTGAAACGGCTACCAAAATGGGTATAATTTTTTATACCATTGTTGCCGGCTTGTTGGCAGACCATTGTTTTTTTACTTTGAAAACTGCTACGGTAATCTGTTCCTTAACTCTATAAAAAAATAATAATTTTTTGACTGCTTGATAAAAAGACATTGCAATTGTTTAGTTATTTTCATAATAGCAAATCTGTTGGAAATCCAATAAGAGAAGATTTATTCACTCTTAGTTAACAAGCCATTGCTTTCAAACAACATACCTGATTTTGCTCCCTAAATAAAGGGTTACCGTATTTTTAGGACTATAACATGCACCAGACCATAAGACGCACCTAGGTTTTAGAGGAGGAGAACATAAAAAAATTTTGAAGCAAAAAATGTGGTCATGGCACAATGTTATGAGGGCGGGGGGATCTGCTGCTGACAGAGTTATAATGTCCCCCAATTCTGTGCAAATATCCCCCATTCTGACATATATGACCTCTCCATCCTGATACATATTATCCCCATTCTGGTATTCATGGCCCCCCATGCTGTTATACATGCCCCCCTTCTAGGTATACATGCCCCCCTTTCCTGGTATACACGGCCCCTCCTTCCTGGTATACAGGGTGGACCATTTATATGGATACACCTAAATATAATGGGATTGGTTGGTGATATCAACTTCCTGTTTGTGGCACATTAGTATATGTGAGGGGGAAAACTTTTCCAGATGGGTGGTGACTATGGCGGCCATTTTGAAGTCGTTCATTTTGGATCCAACTTTATTTTTTTCACTGGGAAGAGGGTCATGTGACACACCAAACTTATTGAGAATTTCAGAAAAACAATGTTGTCCTTGGTTTTAACATAACTTTATTCTTTAATGAGTTATTTACTTATTTATTATTGATTTATTTATTTGAGTTATTCAAGTTTCTATTTGTTTACAGCCATTGACATGTCGCAGAGGTTAACACGTGAGGAGCGGATAGAAATTGTGTTGATGTCTGGTGAACGCAGTACCCAGGTCATTGCAGCAGATTTCATAGTTTACATAGTAACATAGTTTTTAAGGTTGAAGGAAGACTAAGTCCATCTAGTTCAACCCATAGCCTAACATGTTTCAATGCAAGACACCCTAGGAGACCACCCATCTCCCATGCTACAGTTAGCAAACTGCTTGCCAAATTTCGTGAAACAGGTTTGGTATTGGATTTGCCAAAATGTGGACGCAAGAAAACTGTCACTAATGAAGAAACATCAGTGGCTGTTCTAGCTTCATTCAGCAAGAGCCCACAGCGTAGCACTCGCCGCATGTCAATGGAGAGTGGCATCAGTCGAACATCCCTTCGGCGGATATTAGCTACTCACAAATGGCACCCTTACAAAATCCAGCTGCTGCAGCATCTCAGCGACGATGACACAGATTGGCGCACTGAATTTGCAGAATGGGCAAAACAAAAATTGGAACAGGACCCTCAGTTTACACAGAACATTATGTTCAGTGATGAAGCAAACTTTTTTGTGAATGGTGAAGTTAACAAACAAAACCACCGCTATTGGTCTGTCACTAACCCACAGTGGATAGATCCCTCCAAGACTGTTGGAACACAAAAATTGATGGTATGGTGTGGTATATGGGGTACAAAGATAGTGGGGCCATTCTTCTTCAATGGAAACCTCAATTCCACTGGATATCTGAAATTGCTATATGATGATGTGTTGTCCTCTTTATGCACTGAAGATGGCACGTTCCCTGAGTTTTTCCAACAAGATGGTGCACCACTACATTATGGGTGTCAGGTCCGAGCATTCCTACATGAACAGTTTCCTGGAAAGTGGATTGGGCATCGTGGGCCAGTTGAATGACCACCAAGGTCTCCTGATCTGACCCCCTTAGACTTTTATCTTTTGGGCTCATCTGAAGGCACTTGTCTATGCTGTGAAGATACGAGATGTGCAGCATCTGAAACAACAGATACTGGAAGCCTGTGCTACCATTTCTTCTGCGGTGTTGTTATGTGTCAAGAGTGGGAGAAGAGGGTTGCATTAACAATCCAATACAATGGGCAGCACTTTGAACACATTTTATAAGTGGTCATAAACTTGTAAATAACTCATGAAATAATAAAGTTACGTTAAAACCAAGCACACCATTGTTTTTCTTATGAAACTCTCAATAAGTTTGATGTGTCATATGTCCCTCTTCCGATTGAAAAAAATAAACTTGGATCCAAAATGGCCAACTTCAAAATGGCCACCATCTGGAAAAGTTTTCCCCCTCCCATATACTAATGTGCCACAAACAGGAAGTTGATATCACCAACCATTACTATTTTATTTAGGTATATCCATATAAATGGCCCACCTTGTACATGCACCCCCCCCCTTCCTGGTATACATGGCCCCCCTTCCTGCTATACACGGCACTCCATCCTGGTATACATTGTCTCCCATCCCCATTCTGGTATTCTTGGTTCCCCATCCCCATTCTGGTATATATGGTCCCCCATCCCCATTCTGGTATACATGGTGCCCCATCCACATCCAGGTATACATGGCCCCCCAATCCACATCCTGGTATACATGGCCCCCCATCCCCATCCTGGTATATATTGGCCCCCATCACGCTGCACACATAAAAAAATAAACAATACTACTTACCTTCCTTCTGCTACCTGTGACCCACTCCTCAGCTGCTGTCGCTACCCTCACTTCCATCCACAGCCGGACTATAAGGTACCGTATATCTGGACTTTAAGATGCACTCCTCACTTTCCTCCAAAATTTTAGAAGAAAAAAGTGTGTCTTATAGTCCGAAAAATACAGAATTTTTTTCATGGCTTATGAATAAGCTATAGCTTCTTCATTTAGCAAGCAAAAAAGCTATTGATAATCCTGAAACAGGGATCATTTTTGGACCCCCCTCCAGTTTGAAAAAGTCATAGCTTCATCCGTTTGCATCACATGAGTGTAGACACAAGCAAGGGAGGCATCTGCTCCCAAAAAGATATAATTTTTGGAATGTTTTTACAATTTAAGTAGTCTAAAAAGCCTGTTTTACAGTGTGGTTATATGGGCTGTTTGGTTATCACTAGAGTTGAGCCACCCCCGTAGTGTTCGGGTTCGGTTCGGTTCGTCGAACACCGGTGTGTTCGCCGAACTGTTCGTCGAACACCGTCGAACACCGTTAAAACCAATGGCAGGCAAACAAAAACACATAGAAAACACCTTCAAAGGTGTCCAAAAGCTGACAAACTGTTCAGAAGACACAACTAACACATGGAAAAGTGACAAGTACATATAGTCATGCGAAAAGAAAAGAGGTGGAGGAGTAAAAGGAGGGGGAGACACAGATATAGGCATGTCATGCCCTTCTAAAATCAAGAAAGGCTGGAGTAAAAATCTAAAATCAGCCTACCAACACCCAGACGTCGTGACAAGAAAATTAAAAAAAGAAATATCTTTAGGTAGAATGGCGGTTCCATTCAGAACACTTTCCTTACAAGACGTAGTGGTATCCCCGTTGTGAGTTGTGCCAAAAATGGAACCCAATACATTCGGACTAATCCACCATTTGTCATATCCAAGGGGTAGGTCAGTAAATGACAACATTGACGTGGAACCAAGTACAGTAGTATATACTGTACATCCTTTGACAAGACAATCATGCGGATCAAGAAGTTGGGAAGGGTCACCCTAATGGCCAAAACAGACAATGATGCGGCGTTCCGGTTACTTACTACCTGTGCCTCCGAATAGTGTCCACCTATTGGGCTGCTTCTGGGAAGGAGCATACTATATAGATCGCTGTTTGCCCATGGGGTGGTGCAGATCCTGCTCACTATTTGAGGCATTTAGTTGCTTCCTCGAATGGGTTGTAATGGACATTTCTAAGGGGGCACATATTATCCATTACCTCGACAACTTCTTATGCCTGGGCCCAAAAGATTCGCCACAGTGTGAATACACGCAGTAGTCCACCTGTGAGAAGGAGAGAGCTGAAGGGAGAGCGGACACCACAGAGCCGAGGGGTTAGATGGAGAATGGAAGAAGGAAAGAGGGCGAGGGAGGTAAGGGAGTACAGTGGAAGGCCGACCTGAGCTCCCCCACGTTCCTGCTGGGCGGGGAACAGCCCTGGGAAGAAAAGCCGCTTGCGCATACCTTTGAGGTTACGGGTGCAAGCGGGCAGAGGGACTACGCTGGAGTGCGAAGCCAACACGGCCAGTCCGTTCCTCCGTGTCGCCGGGTTTGTGCCAGAGCCGCGGTGGACCCTGACAGCCAGCCCCCCTCTCCCAATACTGGTGCCTGTCCGCTGGTGGGTCGAGCGCCCCCGCGGTGGAGGCAGGTCTAAGCTCTGTAATTTAAATTGGCTCTGTAATTTGAATGAGTACACTTTAAATCCTTTTACAAGGATCTATTGGAGGGCAAGTCTGATGCCAGCAGCCGCGGTAATTCCAGCTCCTGTAGCGTCCACTAAAGCTGCTGCAGTTAAAAAGCTTTTATAAGGATCGAGCTTGGCGGTCCACCGCAAGGTGTGCTACCGCCAGTCCCAGCCCCTTTGCCTTGGGGCGCCTCCCCGATGCTCTTCACTTAGTGTCCCGGGGCCCGAAGCATTTCCTTTGAAAAAATTAAGTGTCCAAACCACAGGTGGTGTTGCTTGCTTAACAGCTGGGATACTCCGCTGACTAGCAGACACTGCTACTAGGCCCAAAGTATTGCCTGGGCTAGATGCAGTTAAAAATTTGTAATTAGATCTACAGGTGGTGGCTAATCAGCTGAGTAGCAGACACTGAAGCTTTGGAGCAGACCTCTGATTCCCAGGCTATAGTATGAGTAAACATCTCTTCAGACTCAACCATCTGTGTTACCCCAAGCCATAGTGTATGTAGTTTCTTACGGTTAAAAGGGGGGGGGGACCTGACCCACCTGGAATTGACGATGCCAAGGTCATGTAAAACACAGCAAGCTGACTCCAAAAAGAGTCTCCATTTTTTCCAAAAATTGTGGCACAGACACCACTTAAGTGGCATCAATTGTCCAAGAGTTGCTTAAAATGGTTGGTGAGGTGATTTTCCAAAATCCTCAAGCTTTTAGTCTCCCCAGGATGACACAGGTGGGGCAGATGGAGGTTGGCCCGGCCCGCTAGGCCGCATTGTAGCACAATGAGCTTTGCACTGCAACTTATGCTTCATATCCATGTGAAGGTTCAAGCATAAAGTACTAAAACTATTGTTTTTTTGGCCTCTACTTAGCTTTTGGTGACAAATGTTACAGATAACATGAGTTGGGTCATCCTTAGCGATCTCAAAAAATGCCCAGGCTATGCAAGGTTTAGAGCCCATGCGACACTGCTACTAGCAATACTAGCAAATGATTGGCTGGGTTAGATGCAGTAAAAAATTGTTATTAAATACAAAGGTGGTGTAGCTTGGTACAGATGGGCTACTCCAATGAGTAACAGACACTGCTACAGGCCCAAAAGGTTTTACTTGGCTAGATGCAGTAAAAAATTGTTATTAAATACAAAGGTGGTGTAGCTTGGTACAGATGGGCTACTACAATGAGTAACAGACACTGCTACAGGCCCAAAAGTATTTACTGGGCTAGATGCAGTAAAAAATTGTTATTAAGTACAAAGGTGGTGTAGCTTGGTACAGATGGGCTACTCCAAAGAGTATCAGACACTGCTACAGGCCCAAAAGGTTTTACTTGGCTAGATGCAGTAAAAAATTGTTATTAAATACAAAGGTTGTGTAGCTTGGTACAGATGGGCTACTACAATGAGTAACAGACACGGCTACAGGCCCAAAAGTATTTACTGGGCTGGATGCAGTAAAAAATTGTTATTAAATACAAAGGTGGTGTAGCTTGGTACAGATGGGCTACTCCAATGAGTAACAGACACTGCTACTATGCCCAAAAGGTTTTACTTGGCTAGGTGCAGTAAAAAATTGGTATTAGATACACATGTGGTGTAGCTTGCAACACAGATAGGCTACTCCACTGACTAACACACACTGCAAGAGGCCCAAAAGGATTGGCTTAACTAGATTTAGCCAAATGCTGTGAAAAACACTTGCACAGCACTGGCACAGACCTGCCTGGCAAAAAGTGCTAGGAACTGCTGTAACCTAGCCCTCAAAAGGGCTGCAATTACAACTAGTCCCTACTCCCTAAACCTATTAGTCTATTTAAGAGCAAATTCGCTTGCAATTCACACAGTTACAAAGTATAGCGCCCACAGCAGCAGAGGTGCTGTCTAACAATCAGCTGCAGCAGTGAGAAAATGGTGGCGACGGGGAAAATGGCTAGGTCTTATAGGGCAAGGACATGTGACATACACAACCAATGACACATGCCCTTGCTTGTGTGAAAAAAAAGCACTTCGCTGCGTGTGTGCGCTGCTGATAGGCTGACAGACTGCACCTCCCCACTGTAAATGCGGGAAAGAAAAAAAAAAATGGAGATCGGCATTATTTCTGCAGAGATCCATCCCCTGCCCCTCCCCCCGCCCACTCTACACTGAAACTGTCTATTAACATTGATTAACAGTATTACTGTGAAAAAATCCACTTACGATTTTGGTGCACGAACAGTTATCGAACATAACCTTGAACAGCCGGATTTTTTGCAAATCGTTCGGGTTCGTCTAACGGCTCGAACACCGCCCAAAACAGCTCGAATTTGAGATTGGCGAACAGTTCGAGTCGAACACCGCTCATCTCTAGTTATCACTGGTTACCAGCTGTTTTCCTATACCTATATTGAAGTCATTTGGATATTAATAAGGCTATGTTTGCATTAAAAAGCTCAAAGGGGGTTCAATTAAGTCCTGGTAAACCTCAGTTTTAGGCTGCTTGCCAACTATGAGTTTTTCAAGCATTTTTGCTGCAGAATTTCCACAGCGAAAACGCTTAAAAATGCTTGGTAATACATGCCCCATGGTCCCCAATGATAATCCGCATGTGCTGTGCACATGCTGCAGAAATTTCCGCTGCGGATTATCATTGCGGAAAAATATGCAGCATGTTCATTAATTTTATGGACACGCAGCGTAATTGCCGCCAATGAGTTGCATTGAATCGCTTAATATCCGTATGACTACATGTGCACATGCGGGTATTAAGCGATTCAATGTGCGGATGGTACCCAGGTATGTAAAAGAGGAGACTCTGCTCCAGACCCGGGTACCATGGTACCTGTTAAAAAAAGAATTTTAAATAAAAAATAAAGATACTTACCTTCCGGCCCCCGGTCTCCTCAGCGATGCGTCTGGTGTGTTGGGCGGCTCGCGATGGTCTAAAAGGACCTTCCATGACGTCATTTAGTCAAGTGACAGGTCACGTGACCGCTGACGTCGGCGGTCGCGTGACCTGTCACATGACTAAATGACGTCATGAAAGGTCTTTTCACAACACCGCGAGCCGTACAAGAGACCGGACGCAGCGGAGAAAAGACCAGGGGCCATCAGAAGGTAAGTATATTCTTTATTTTTTATTTTTTACCATTCTTATTCTTTTTTTTAACTATCACTTGGTCACACTATATAAATCCATGCCGGTTGCATGGATTTATATAGTGTGACCAAGTTGTCAAGCACTTTTCCAAGTGATGCTAAAATGACTTAGAAAAGCGCTTGATAACCCGCATGTAGAAATGCATGCAAAAACGTTGACAAACACTTCTACCTGGCAGGAAAAACGCATGTAAAATCTGCATGCGTTTTTCCTGCCAGGGAGATGCGGAAAAAATATGCAGCATTTCTGCATTGTGGGCACTTAGCCATATACACGACTTTTCATTGCAACTGAAATTAATGCAATTCGTGCTAATTTATATACTACAATTTGAATTTTTGGAGGAATTAATCAAAGCTGACGAATTTGAATGTCAAAAGATTTGATCATCATTAGTGATGAGCGAGCACTAAAATACTCGGGTGCTTGATTCTCGGGTCGAGCACATTGGAATACTCGGGTGCTCGACCCGAGCAAAAAGCCCAAAGTAAGGCTATGGGAAACTCGAGCATTTTTCAGGCGGCTCCCCCCGGCGGTCTGCAGAGGGCCTAAAAATTGCCCAAATCGATGGGAACAGTGCTCAAATGACATTGGGACAGAATGGGGAAGACCCCTGGAAGCATTTCTGACTCCCAGGTCACTTCTGTCAACAATGTTGTCAGAGGTATTTGGCTAATTTAACGGACTCACAATAAAACATATCAAAATGAAACCAAAAAGGATTTTCCTGGGAAATATGTTAAGGAACATCCTTTCCAGGGTAATGACTTGTATATAAAGCAAAATAAATAACCAAAAACAAAAATGCTCCTCCACACCTTGGGCTATGTTCACACGTAGCGTTTTTTCACTTTTGCATTGTTTTCAACCGTGACAGATGCATTCACCAGGAAATGTCATTTTAACATTTTACAACCTTATCTGGCCATGTGGTGTGTGAGATATCATCAGACACATCATGTTTCATATATGAAGGAGGGACTCTGAAAGTCACAAAGCCTATTTTTATAGGGTCATCAGGCGGCTTTTACTATTCTTAAAGGGCCAGCAGTCGGCCCTCACTATTCTTAGAGAGCCATCAGCCGCCTATGTTTTATTGTTCCCATTATGAAAGAGTGGGTCTCTTATACTGTTATTGCATATGCAGTGAGTGGCAGGGCTGCCCAAAATGTGGACGCACTCCAATACCACTTTGAAAATTTGGATGCACCCCGATACCCCTTTGAAGAGACTTAGAGGAGGGCCTCATGAAAACAATGTTCCCATTATTAGGAAGTGGGTCTCCCATTGGGTTTGCCTATGCAGTTTATGCAGGGGTTGCCAAAAATTTGGAGCCAGTCCAATGCGCCTTGGAAGAGACATAGAGGGCCTCATGAAAAAATGTTTCCATTATTAGGAAGTGGGTCTCCCATAGTGTTGACCTATGCAGTGAATGCAAGGGCTGCCAAAAATTGGGAGGCACTCCAATGCCCCTTGGAAGAGACGTGGACGAGGGCCTCATAAAATAATGTTCCTATTAGAAACGAGCGGGCCTCCTATACTTGTAATGCCCTTGCACTAAGTGTATGGGCTGACAAAATTTACCCCTGGGGGGTATACATGAACATACTGTATAAAAATATTTTTTTTACGGGCATCATAAACACCCTTTAAAAAAATTATGTGGGTGTTGCATCACGGACCACGGTCACCCTGGTGATATGGTAGTGGAGGATGAGGAGAAGGAGGAGGACAAGAGCAAATAGCTAAAATCAGGAAGCTTATACCCATGTCTGGGTGTGAAAAGGTGCATGGGAATACACCTCCCAAGAAAAGACACTGGATTTGAGTTTATGTGACGCTGCTATCATTTGGTGGTGTTGAGAAGTCTGACCCAATCCAGCCCTTGTTCATTTTTATAAGAGTCAGCCTGTCAGCATTTTCAGTTGACAGGCGGATGCCTTTATCAGTTATAATTCCACCAGCGGCACTAAAAACCCGCTCTGATAAAACACTGGTGGCAGGGCAGGCCAGGACCTCCAAGGCATAGAGAGCCAGTTCATTCCAAGTGTCCAGCTTGGATACACAATAATTATAAGGCACCGAGGAATCACGGAGGACGTTGGTACGGTCGGCAAGGTACTCCCTCAACATCTTCCCAAACTTTGCACTCCTTGTGAGAGTACCCCGCGCCTCAGGGCTTCTGCGATGGGAGGGGCTGAGAAAATTCTCCCAGAACTTTGACAGTGTTCCCCTGCCTCTGCTGGATTGAAGTTGTGTCTCTCTCGCCTGTACTCCTTGGTTGTCCAACGAAGTGTGACCTCTGCCGCCAGCGTTTTCAGATGTGAATTTTTTTAATAGTTCCGCAACAAGGGCCTTTTGGTACAGCCCCAGTTTTGCAGACCTGTCCATCTCAGGAATTAGAGATATAAAGTTCTCCTTGTAGCATGGGTCTAGAAGTGTCACCAACCAGTAATGACTGTCACCCAAAATTTTGAGAACGCAAGTGTCATGGGAAAGACAGCATAACAAAAGCTCAGCCATGTGTGCCAGACTACAAACAGGCAAGACTTCCGTTTCCTCACCAAGACGATGACTGACCATGCTCCTCTCTGTCCTCTGGCCATCCACGCTGAACAGACGGTATGATAGCTGTGCAGGTAGTTGTCACACTGTCACAGAATACTGGAGGTAGGGGGCCTAAGCTGACCCTAAGCTGGGGCCCTGACTAATCCCTCAACCTGGAGGTACTGTTAAAGGTACAGAGGTCCAGGCCGCCAGCGTAACCCCTACCTCCTGAGGATCCCTGCACCTCAGTAATCTAGTCCTGAGAAGGACCCCGATCACAACAATTGGGAACCAGAAATAATATGCCCACACACAGTATTTAGACGAACGAGACAGTACAAGGGAAAAACCAAAACCACCTTGCATACAACTTCTACACAACTACAACAGAGGGAACACCAACGGGAAAGGAGATAAATGATAAAGCGAGGAAAGGGAAAAAACACTTCCAAATACACTTATCTCAGCAACTCCAAACACCACGATCCGCTCTGTAAGTCTGAATGAAAAGCTTTCACCGACACCTCCCAAACAGACCTGCAGGAATATGAAGGAGTCTCACTAAAGAAGCATTGATTGCAGCTGGGCGAGGCTGGACCTCAGCTAGCCCAGAGAGAGAGAGAATTAACTCCTTCACTGCCGAAAAAACACAAAGCACCAACAAGTCAGCTGCGAGAAGTCAGGCTGTGTACTCGTGACGATCTTCGTGGCAACACACCCGTGACAGTACCCCCCCTTCTACGAGGGGCCTCCGGACCCTCAGGGCCAGGTTTATTCGGGTGAGTCGTGTGGAAGGCCCGAACTAATCGGTCTGCGTTAATATCCGACGCAGGAACCCACATCCTCTCCTCAGGACCATACCCCTTCCAATGAACCAAGTACTGAAGGGACCGGCGATTAAAGCGTGAATCAATGACCCTCGATACCTGGAACTCCAAGTTACCATTGACAACCACAGGAGGGGGAGGTAAAGGTGATGGTACCACCGGCGCCACATACCTCTTAAGCAATGATCTGTGAAACACGTTGTGAATTTTAAACGTAGGGGGGAGGTCAAGACGGAATGCCACCGGATTAATAACAGAACTGATTCTGTACGGCCCGATGAACCTGGGACCCAGTTTCCAGGAGGGAACCTTAAGTTTAATATTCCTGGTAGACAACCATACCTGATCGTTCACACTTAGGTCCGGACCAGACACTCTCCTCCTATCAGCCATACGTTTGTATCGGTTCCCCATAGTATTCAGATTCTTCAGCACCCCTCTCCATACTGAAGCGAGAGATGAGGAAAATCGTTCCTCCTCCGGAACCCCCGAAGAGCCCCCCCTACTGAAAGTACAAAACTGGGGGTGAAAACCATATGCCCCAAAAAACGGGGACTTACCAGTGGACTCGCTCCGCCTATTATTGAGAGCAAACTCTGCCAGAGGTAGGAAAGAAGCCCAGTCCTCCTGGTTCTCTGACACAAAACACCGAAGATATGTCTCCAAGCTCTGGTTCATACGTTCCGTCTGACCATTGGTCTGAGGATGAAAAGCCGACGAGAATGACAAATGCATCCCCCGCCGTGCACAAAACGCCTTCCAGAACTTGGACACAAACTGAGACCCCCGATCAGACACCACCTCGGAGGGTACCCCGTGAAGCCTCACAATCTCCCCAATGAACACCTGCGCAAGAGTTTTAGCATTAGGGAGAGCCGGAAGAGCGATAAAATGTGCCATCTTGCTGAACCTGTCCACTACAACGAGTATGACCGTTTTACCCGAAGACGGAGGGAGGTCCGTAATAAAGTCCATAGACAGATGAGTCCAAGGACGCTCCGGGATCTTCAAAGGTAAAAGGGCCCCAGACGGACGGGTATGTGAGGTCTTAGAGCGCGCACAAACCCCACAGGACGCGACAAAAGTTACCACCTCTTTATGTAAGTTAGGCCACCAAAACCGACGCGAGAGGAGATCCACAGTTGCTTTACTCCCCGGGTGTCCTGCAAAAACTGAGTTATGGTGTGCCTCGATCACCTTTTGTCGCAACTGATCTGGAACGAACAGTCTCCCCGGAGGTCCAACAGGGGCGTCCCCCTGAGCCTCCAATATCTCCTCCTCCAGCTCAGAGCATACTGCCGAAACCACCACCCCCTCCTGAAGAATAGGAATCGGGTCGTCCGTATTCCCGGCCCCAGGGAAACTACGAGATAAGGCATCCGCCTTTACATTTTTAGACCCAGGACGATATGTAACGACGAAATTAAACCTGGTAAAAAACAATGACCACCTAGCTTGTCTGGGATTCAGACGTTTAGCGGACTCCAGATATAGCAGGTTCTTGTGATCGGTGATGACGGTGACCGGATGAACTGCCCCCTCCAAAAAATGGCGCCACTCCTCAAAAGCTAACTTAATGGCCAAGAGTTCCCTATTGCCGACATCGTAATTCCTCTCAGCGGACGACAATTTTTTAGAGAAAAAGGCGCACGGATGCCACTTACCAGGGGACGAACCCTGTGACAATACTGCTCCCACCCCTACCTCGGAAGCGTCTACCTCTACAAAGAATGGCTGAGACGCATCAGGTTGAATGAGTATGGGTGCCGAGGCAAAACATTTTTTCAAGGAGGAGAATGCTTGACAAGCCTTGTCAGACCACCTAGAAAAATCCGTCCCCTTTTTAGTCATGTCTGTGAGAGGCTTAACCATGGACGAGAAATTACGAATGAACTTCCGGTAATAGTTAGCAAACCCCAGGAAACGTTGTAGTGCCTTAAGATTCTCCGGCCGATCCCACTCAAGAACTGCCCGCACTTTCCCAGGGTCCATACGAAAACCGGACGCTGAAACCAGGAAGCCTAAAAACTGGAGTTCCTGTACGGCGAACACACACTTTTCCCACTTGGCATACAGTTTATTATCCCGCAAGATCTGTAACACCTGTCTAACGTGCTCCTGATGAGACACCAGATCCGGCGAGTAAATTAAGATATCATCCAGATATATGACAACAAACTGTCCCACCAGGTGGCGAAAAATATCATTAACAAAGTGTTGAAACACCGCCGGGGCATTAGTCAGACCGAATGGCATGACAAGGTTCTCATAATGCCCCTCCGGAGTGTTAAAAGCCGTCTTCCACTCATCCCCCTCCTTCATCCTAATCAGATTGTACGCCCCCCTGAGATCCAACTTAGAGAACCATTTGGCGCCCACGATCTGATTAAAGAGATCGGGAATAAGTGGGAGCGGATACGGATCTCGGACCGTAATCCGATTAAGTTCACGGAAATCCAGGCAAGGGCGTAGGCCTCCATCTTTCTTCTTAACAAAGAAGAACCCCGCGGCCACCGGTGAAGATGAAGGTCTAATATGCCCCTTAGCCAGACTTTCAGAAATATAATCCTTCATGGCCTGCCTCTCAGGACCAGAAAGGTTATACAACCTAGCTTTAGGTAACTTGGCCTCAGGGAGCAGTTTTACAGAACAGTCATACTCGCGATGAGGAGGTAGTTCCTGACACCCATTCTCCGAGAATACATCCTCAAAGTCCGCCAGAAATGGAGGTAAGACCCAAGGAGTAACCGCACCGATGACCGTGTTCATGCAGTTTTTATTACAGAATTTACTCCATTGGCTTATCTCTCTGGTTTGCCAATTAATAACCGGGTTATGCTTAGCTAACCAAGGAAGGCCCAACACTATAGGAGTGGGAAGACCCTCCAACACGTAGCAAGACAACAGTTCTTTATGTATTGCCCCCACTTGAAGTTTTACGCCATGCACAGCTTGCAAAAAACTTCCCTGACCGAGAGGCCTGGCATCGATCGAGAATATGGGGATGGGTTTAGCCAACTCACTCAATCGCATACCTTGAACCCGGGCAAACCGAGCATCAACCAGATTAGCCCCGGCCCCACTATCCAGAAGAACAGATATCCTCTCAGTTCTCGCACCCACCACCACCTCCGCCGGTACGAGAAACTGAGACGAACCTAGGGACGAAATACCTACTCCCAGATTGCCGTCCACCACACAACCTGGGATCAACAGTTTTTTCGACGACTCTTTACTCTGCAAGGGACGGGATGGACACCCCCCAATAAAATGTCCCTTTTTCCCGCAGAGGAAACACCTTCCTGTCTTATGGCGCTCCACCGGTCCCCTTCCCCGAAATGATGTCCCTCCTAATTGCATAGGCTCCTCCGGACTGACCAGGGGAACCACCATATGAGGGGACCTTGTAGGAGGTGGAGACATTACAGGGGGTAGAGTTATCCCGCACCTCTCCCGAAGCCGTCTGTCAACGCGAATGGCAAGGGCCATAGCGGCTTCCAGTGACGCGGGAGAGTCATACTGTGCCAACACATCCTGTAATTTGTCGGATAAACCATGACAAAACTGGCTCCTAAGAGCCGGGTCATTCCACTGGGTGTCCGTGGCCCACCTACGGAACTCCGAACAGAATTCCTCCGCCGGACGATCTCCCTGCTGAATCCTACGTAACTTAGACTCAGCAAGGGAGATCCGATCTGGGTCATCATATACGAGTCCCAGAGCAGCGAAAAACCTATCCACTGACTGGAGAACCGGGGAGCTTGGGGGAAGAGAGAACGCCCAAGATTGTGGGTCCCCTTGTAGGAGCGAGATGACAATTCCCACCCTTTGTTCTTCGCTGCCCGATAACCGAGGCCGCAGCCGAAAGTACAATTTGCATGCCTCCCGGAAAACAAAAAACTTGTCCCGCCCCCCAGTGAACCTGTCAGGGAGAGCTACTTTAGGTTCTGGTCCGGCTTGCTCCAGAGGATGCAAAACCTTGGACCTAACGTCCGCCAGCCCCATGGACAAACTCTGCAACTGCCGAGCTAGACCGGCTACTGGATCCATGGTAGCTGGAGAAAAACTAAGTTGGTCGGTGAAAATGTCACACTGTCACAGAATACTGGAGGTAGGGGGCCTAAGCTGACCCTAAGCTGGGGCCCTGACTAATCCCTCAACCTGGAGGTACTGTTAAAGGTACAGAGGTCCAGGCCGCCAGCGTAACCCCTACCTCCTGAGGATCCCTGCACCTCAGTAATCTAGTCCTGAGAAGGACCCCGATCACAACAATTGGGAACCAGAAATAATATGCCCACACACAGTATTTAGACGAACGAGACAGTACAAGGGAAAAACCAAAACCACCTTGCATACAACTTCTACACAACTACAACAGAGGGAACACCAACGGGAAAGGAGATAAATGATAAAGCGAGGAAAGGGAAAAAACACTTCCAAATACACTTATCTCAGCAACTCCAAACACCACGATCCGCTCTGTAAGTCTGAATGAAAAGCTTTCACCGACACCTCCCAAACAGACTTGCAGGAATATGAAGGAGTCTCACTAAAGAAGCATTGATTGCAGCTGGGCGAGGCTGGACCTCAGCTAGCCCAGAGAGAGAGAGAATTAACTCCTTCACTGCCGAAAAAACACAAAGCACCAACAAGTCAGCTGCGAGAAGTCAGGCTGTGTACTCGTGACGATCTTCGTGGCAACACACCCGTGACAGTAGTACCGTCTACAGCGCATGAAACTAGCTCCTGTTCTTCCTCCTCCTCCTCTTCCTCATTGTCCCCCAATTCACGTTGGGATGACATGAGGCTGGGCAGTGTGTAATCACCCTGTATGGGTCCTTGCTCCATCTCATCGTGCTCCGTCTGCAATGCATCCTCTTTGATTGTGAGCAGAGAGCATTTCAGAAGACAGAGAAGGGGGATGGTGATGCTAACTATGGAGTCATCGCCGCTCACCATCTTGATGGAGTCCTCAAAGTTTTGGAGGATGGTACATATGTCTGACATCCATGTCCACTCCTGAGGTCTTATGTGTGAAGTCTGAACTGAATACTGACGGCCTTGATGCTGGTACTCAACAACTACCCTCTTCTGCTCACAAATCCTTCCCAACATCTGCAGTGCAGAGTTCCAATGCGTGGGGACATCACACACCAGTCTGTGAGCCGGAAGCTGCAAATTCTGCTGAAACACGGCAAGGGCGGCGGAAGCTGTAGGTGACTTTCTAAAATGGGCACACAGGCGGCGTATTTTAACAAGCAGATCCGGAAGCTCCGGGTAGGATTTGAGAAACCGCTGAACCACGAGGTTAAGCACATGGGCCAGGCATGGTACGTGTGTGATCACGCCTCGCCTCAGAGCCGCCACCAGGTTCCGGCCATTGTCTCACATGACCATTCTTGGCTGTAGGTTCAGCGGTGTGAGCCACAGATCTGCCTGCTCTTTCAGAGCTGTCCACAACTCTTCAGCATTGTGTGGTTTGTCACCTAAGCATATTAGCTTCAGCACAGCCTGTTGCCGCTTGGCCGAGGCAGTGCTACAGTGCTTCCAGCTTGTGACTGATGTGGTCATTTTGGAGATGGAGGCTGAAGAGAAGGAGGAGGCTGAGGAGGATGAGGTGCAGGAGTTGTAGACCGTGGGGGCAACCCTGATTGACCTAGGGCCCGCAATCCTTGGCGTAAGAAGGATGTGTTCCGTCCCAAGGTCCGGCTGGGTCCCAGCTTCCTCTATGTTAACCCAGTGTGCCATCAGCGAGATGTACCATCCCTGCCCAAAGGACTTGTCCACGTGTCCGTGGTTAGGTGGACTTTCCCGGTAACTGCGTGGTTGAGGGCACGGCTAATGTTTTGGGACACGTGCTTGTGTAATGCGGGGACGGCACACTTGGAGAAATAGTGGGGGCTGGGGACCGAGTACCGAGGTACAGCCACCGCCATCAGGTTGCGGAATGCTTCCGTCTCCACGAGCCTGAAAGGCAACATTTCGAGCAGTTGTGAAATGTGAGAATTTAGTAGTATGGCCTGTGGGGCGTTGGCTACGTATCTGCGCTTGCATTCCAAGGACTGGGGTATAGACAACTGAACGCTGCGCTGGGACAAGGACGCGGACTTGCTGCCTGATGCTGCTACTTGAGAGTGTGCAACGACAGGTGCAGGGCAGGAGGCATCTTCGCATGCACCATGGACAGGGGATTGGCTTGCATGCGCAGCAGTGGAAGAAGCAATGTTGCCACCCGCAGACACTGTTCCTGGACCCTGGGATTCAGCCCACAAAGTCGGGTGCTTTGCTGCCATGTGCCTGATCATGCTGGTGGTGGTTAGGCTGCTAGTTTTGCCACCCCTGCTGATGCTGGCCTGTCAGGTGGTGAAAATGGCCTTTTTGGGGTTATCGGCAGAGTCTTTAAAAAACAACCAGACTTGGGAAGACCTAACAGTTGTACTGGCAACTTCCTTCGTGTTCGTGTTACGGGGAATGGTTGCCTGCCTTCTGTCTGCGGCCACCACACTGCTTCTTCCTGCCTGTTGGGGTGCTCTGCCTCCCTCCCTCTGTGTGCTGTTGTCCTCGCTCTGCATGTCCTCCTGCCAGGTTGGGTCAGTTACTATATCATCCACCACCTCATCTTCCACTGCCGCACCCTGGTCCTCCTCCTGACTTTCTGGCAATTGTGTCTCATCATCATCCACCTCTCGTGACACTTTCCCACCATCGCCTTCGTGTGACCGTGGCTGCTCAAATATTTGGGCATCGCTACATGCCATCTCCTCTTGCCCCGCTTCAAGTGGACCGGGCAAGAGGCCCGAATCTATAAATGGAAAAGTGAACAGCTCTTCAGAGTGTCCAAGTGTGGGATCATTTGTTTCCGGGCACTCGGCATGGTGGGAGGAAGGAGGATCAGGGTGAGCAATATGCAGTCCAGACTCACTGCTACTGAGACTTGACCGTGTGGAAGATAGGGTGGTGGTGGTGGTGGGTAAGTGACTGGAACCATTATCCGCTATCCAACCAACAACCTTTTGACACTGCTCTGGGTTCAATAGTGGTGTGCTGCGGTCCCCTAGGAATTGGGACAGGAAGGTCGGGCGAGAAGATGTGGGTGTTTGTTGTGGCACAATTTCAGCTTGCCCACAGCCTTGTCCTCAGCCTCTGCATGCACCATCACCATCACGTCCAGTTCCTCATCCATTGCCATGTGCCTTGTCCATTTTAATTTGAGGACAATATCTTCCACGCTTACTACAAATGACTGAATTTGGAGCAAACTTATATGTGATCAGTGTGACGGAGAAACCACAGTTTTAAATACCTGGCCTGTAGGTAACTATTTTGAACAGCAAACTGGTGTCAATTGCTTCACTGACACACTGAAACAAATTTTTAATGGAGGTTAGAAATGGCAGTATTTTCTGGAAACGTATATGTGATCCGTGTGACAGGGAAAACACAGTTTTAACTACCTGGCCTGTAGGTAACTATTTTGAACAGCAAACTGGTGTCAATTGCTTCACTGACACACTGAAACAAATTTTTAATGGATGTCAGAAATGGCAGTATTTTTGGAAAACGTATATGTGATCCGTGTGATGGAGAAAACACAGTATTAAATACCTGGCCTGTAGGTAACTATTTTGAACAGCAATCTGGTGTCAATTGCTTCACTGACACACTGAAACAAATTTTTAATGGAGGTCAGAAATGGCAGTATTTTCTGAAAACGTATATGTGATCCGTGTGACGGAGAAAATACAGTTTTAAATACCTGGCCTGTAGGTAACTATTTTGAACAGCAAACTGGTGTCAAAAACTTTGCTGACACAGTGAAAAAAAAATTGAATGGAGGCCAAAAATGGCAGTCATTTTTCTGAAAACGTATATGTGATCCGTGTGACGGAGAAAACAGTTTTAAATAGCTGGAGTTTTAGCGCTGTAATATGGAAGGGACCTGGCTGTATTCTGCAGTGCCAACAAGCAAATGGTGCAGAAAAACGGTGTTCTCTGGATTGCTTTTTAAGCAAATAATGAGGTTTAAGATCCAAAAAAAGTATTCCTGGCCCCTGAGACCTGGGCCTTTGTCTAGAAATATCTAACAGCAGCAGAAGGCAGAATTGGAATGGAGCCTCTTGTGCTATATGCACTGCAGTCTGCTATATACACTGCCTGCCTATATACACTGCCTGCCTGATATCTCTGCAGAAGGACTGTTTGTTAAGATAGATAAGTGTAATGTACGGGTTTTCTCCCTACACTACCTAATACACAACCAAATCTCTCCCTAGCTCAGCAGCACCTCTGCCTACAATGTCTAATTCCGGAGTGACTGTGACGAGCATGGCGGCGCCAGGTCTGATATAGACCTGATGATGCTGTGCGGCCAGCCAATCACTGTAGTGCCACAACCAACATGGCTGCGGCATTACAATGATTGGCAGGCAATCCCTGCATGTTGATTGGCGCTCTAAAGAGCACCAAACATGCAGGGAGGGGACCCGAGCATCTGCCTGAGCATCTCGAGTACCGAGATGCTCGGGCGAGTACCGAGTACTTGCGAGTATGCTCGCTCATCACTTATCATCATTAATGGGCACTTTAGACTCAGAGCAGGAGCTTGAACTCCAGGGCAGAAACAAAGTGAAATGTAGGTGCTGAATATCTCAGCCTCCCCTTAGTCCTCTTTTATTTGTCCTCTGTCCACTGCATGACATCACAGATTGCAAACTAAATGCAACTTTTAACAGCTCCTCAACATAGGATATCTTTTATGTTTGTTGCATAAATGTTGTGAGGTAAAAGATTGGCATTCATTTTTGACATTTTATGCATTTTTATATATTTTTGAGCAGCACTATCATCACAACAAGTCAACAGAACCTTCCATAAGGAAGTATGCACAATAGTACTCCTCAATCTATGAATACACATGTAGACTCAGAGTAATATGGTTTATGGCCTCTTTCTCCATCAGGTTGTTAAATGAAGCTCAAGAAATTTAAGCTTGTTTTAAGAGGGAACATATGTTGCACCTGAAGGCAAAACATTTAAATCAATGCAAAGGTGTAAATTTATAGGGTTGCAACCATTACAGACTAAACCGTCTGTGGTTGGACAGCTGGGACACTTCCTGATGAAAAAAGAATGATGTATCCTGTAGTAAAACTATGCATTTAAGTATCTAGAGTTTGAGGCATCAGAAGATTTATTTACAAGATAAACTATTGTAATACTTTATTACTGTAAAGGCTCATGATGATAATAACGATTGGAGCCTAAATGAACTGAGAAATGCAAAATAAAAAAGTAATTAATTGCTAAGTTGCCACAATAGCCAAAATTAAGCTGACCGTACACATGAAAAGGCTGTTGGCTGAATAATAATTCACCTGATGGTTCAGTCAGCAGCCATTTTGGCCTCCTCTCCCATACACATGAACACTCGTTCAGCCTAGCTCTCCGGTATTCTTATGAAAGAGTTTCCGCCAGATATGGCAGCTAATCCCCGGGAGAACAAAAAAAGCAGCAGTCCGCAACTGGACATGCCAGGTCAATATCTACCCCGAAAATAAATTGTCCGGGGCTCCCATACATATTAGACTGATGGCCAAACCAATCAATATTGGTGGGTTTAGGGCAACATTAGTTTAATGTGTAAGGGTACCTTGTGCTGACGTACTGCATACTGAAAGTGAACCTTCTTTGGACCATTGTAACTTGAAACCACTTTTGTCATATTGTACAATACTACAGACACTGCAAATCTGCGGTACATTGATTGACATATAGATCCAGATAATCAACAGAATCATTTACTGGAAAAAATCTGTACTGCATTTGCTAATTAGCTGTATAATATAATATATAACATATATATATATATATATATATATACAGTACAGATCAAAAGTTTGGACACACCTTCTCATTTAAAGATTTTTCTGTATTTTCATGACTATGAAAATTGTACATTCACACTGAAGGCATCAAAATTATGAATTAACACATGTGGAATTATATACTTTACAAAAAAGTGTGAAACAACTGAAAATATGTCTTATATTCTAGGTTCTTCAAAGTAGCCACCTTTTGCTTTGATGACTGCTTTGCACACTCTTGGCATTCTCTTGATGAGCTTCAAGAGGTAGTCACTAGTGTTGATCGAGCACTAAAATGCTTGGGTGCTCGAAGCTCGGGCCGAGCTCACCGTGATACTCGGGTGCTCGACCCGAGCAACGAGCCCAATGATAGTCTATGGGAGACCTGGGCATTTTTGCGGCGGCAACCTCGGCAGTCTGTAGAAAGCCTAAAAAGTGCCCAAAACGATAGTGACAGTGCTCAAATGATATGGGGACAGCATGGGGATCGCCCCAGGAAGCATTTCTGACCCCCAGGTCACTGCTGTCAACAACGTGGTCAGAGGTATTAAGCCACTTTTACGGGCTCACAATAAAATGTTCAAAAACGAAACTGAAACTGCTTTCCTGTGAAATATGTTAAGGAACATCCTTTCCAGGGTAAAGACTTGTGTATAAGGTAAAATAAATAACCAAAAACAAAAATACTCCTCCACACCTCGGACTATGTTCACAAGTAGCATTTTTTGTGCATTTTTGCACTTTTGTATTACTTTCAACCGTGACAAATGCATTCACCGGGAAATGTCATTTTAGCATTTTACAACCTTATCTGACCATGTGCTGTGTGACACATGCATACAGTGCTGAAAAGACATGGGAACAGCATGGGGAAGACCCCTGGAAGCATCTCTGACACCCAGGTCACTGCCTAAAAGTGTGCACATCAGAAGTGATCCTTGCCGCATCAGAAGATGCAGACTTGCAACTATCCCCGTGTAAGTCCTTGTCCCAGGGCAGTGTTCAATTGTACCTCCCCCATTCCTTGCAATGCAAGCGCAAGTATGCAGCCTGCCATACACCCACCCCCAGGCTGCAATACCATACTGCTTGCTTGCACTTGAAATTGGGCCTTTTAGGCATGTGGACGCGGAATCTGGCCGCCACGTCATGGCTGAGTCAGCGGCCTGGTATCCATACTCGGTCCTGAGCAGCCAGCAGCCGGGTGCCCACACACGGTCCCCAGCCGCCCCTATTTGTCCCGGTGCGCCTTATACACAAGCGCGCATACCAAAACATTACCTGTGCCCTCCCCAGCGCATTTAGTGGGAAGGACAGCCTAACCACAAACACGTGGACAAGTGAATGTGGCCAGGGTTGGTCCATCTCACTGACGCCTTCACACTGGGTTAATATGGTGGAAGCCGAGACACAGTTGGACACTGGGATGCAACACATCCTCCAGACATAGAGGATTGCGGGTCCTGGGTCAATCAGGCTTCAACACAAAGTTCAGAAGGTAGACAGCAGCAGTGGTCGGCCTCCTACACAATGAGTAAATTATTCATGATCATGAGGCCATCCATCTCCTTAGCTTTCTGTTCCTTGGAATGCAAACGCATGTATGTAGTAGCGGCTAGGACTGAGGTGGTCAGCGTTTTGGCGCATATCCTACCTCCTCCGAGGATTGCTGGATGTTTTCCTGCTACTATCCCAGTTCTATGACTCCTGTTAAAACAAAGCTTCAGGTGATGAATGATGGATGAGGTGGTGGCAAAGGGTAAAGAGCAGGAGGAACAGGGACCATTCACATCAATATCAGGCCAGTCAGCTGCACATGTCTTGTAGGATATGTTTCTGTACCAAAAGGAGCGGTTCGCCTACACAGTTATAGGGCATACAGTGAGTGCAATGCCTACCAAAAATTTTGAGGCACTCCAATGCCCCTTGGAAGTGACATGGAGGTCAGAGGGCCTTAACTAAACCGTTTTTTCCATTTATAGCAACTGGGTCTCCTGTACACTGTTGGCCTAAGCAGTGAATGGAAGACTTGCCAAAAATTATGAGGAACTGCAATGAAACAGACATGAATTACAGCATGCTAAAAACCTTCAACCAATTATTGGGGAGTGGGTCTCCCTTAGTGTTCGCCTAGGCATTGAAAAGCAAAAGCTGACTAAAATTAGGAGGGAATGCAATGCCCATTGGAAGAGTCGTGGAGGTTAGAGTTAATTATAAACAACATTTCAATGCCCCTTGGAAGAGACATGGAGTTCAGAGTGGTTTAACAAGACTGCTTTAATGCACCTTGGAGGAGACGTGGAGGTCACAGTAGCTTAACAAGATAGTTTTAATGCCCCTTGGAAGAGACATGGAGTTCAGAGTGGTTCAACAAGACGGTTTTAATGCCCCTTGGAAGAGACATGGAGGTCAGAGTGGTTTAACAAGATGGTTTTAATGCCCCTTGGAAGAGACATGGAGGTCAGAGTGGTTTAACAAGACGGTTTTAATGCCCCTTGGAAGAGACGTGGAGGTCATAGTAGCTTAACAAGACGGCTTTAATGCCCCTTGGAAGAGACGTGGAGGTCAGAGTGGTTTAACAAGATGGTTTTAATGCCCCTTGGAAGAGACGTGGAGGTCAGAGTGGTTTAACAAGATGGTTTTAATGCCCCTTGGAAGAGACGTGGAGGTCAGAGCAGTTTAACAAGACAGATTTAATGCCCCTTGGAAGAGACGTGGAGGTCAGAGTAGTTTAACAAGACGGTTTTAATGCACCTTGGAAGAGACGTGGAGGTCAGAGTAGTTTAACAAGACGGTTTTAATGCCCCTTGGAAGAGATGTGGAGGTCACAGTAGCTTAACAAGACGGTTTTAATGCCCCTTACAAGAGCCATGCAGTACAGCATATTAAAAACATTATTCCCATTATTGGGGAGTGGGTCTCCCATAGTCTTTGCCTATGCCTTCCAAGCAAAAGCTGCCAAAAATTAGGACGGAGGAACTTGCAATGCTGGCAATACGGACCACGGTAACCCTGGTGGTATAGTGGTGGTGAAGGCTGAGGATAAGGAGAAGGAGAAGAGCAAAAAACAGCCGAAATGAGGAAGAGTATACCATGTGTGGGTGTGAAGCGATGCATGGGAATACACCTCCCAAAATAACACAGTGGATTTGACTTTATGTTACTCTGCTGTCATTTGGTGGTGATGAGAAGGCTGGCCCAATCCAGCCCTTGTTCATTTTAATAAGGGTCAGCTTGTCAGCATTGTCAGTTGACAGGCGAGTGCGCTTATCGGTTATAATTCCCCCAGCGGCACTAAAAACATGCTCCAATAACACGCTAGCGGCAGGCCAGGACCTCCAAGGCATACAGAGTGAGTTCATTCCAAGTGTCCAGCTTGGATACCCAATAATTAAAAGGCACAGAGGAATCACGGAGGACACTGGTACGGTTGGCAAGGTACTCCCTCACCATCTTTTGGAACTTTCGACTCCTTGTGAGAGTACCCAGCGCCTCAGGGCCTGTAAGCTGGGCGGGTCTCAGAAAACTGTCCCAGAATGTTGACAGTGTTCCCCAGCCTCTGCTGGATTGGAGTTGCGTCTCTCTCGCCTGTACGCCTTGGTTGGGCAACAAACTGTGACCTCTGCCGCTAGCGTGTTCAGATGGGAATCTTTTTAACAGTTCTGCAGCAAGGGCCTTCTGGTACTGCCCCATTTTTGTAGACCTCTCCACCTCAGGAATAAGAGAGTGAAAGTTCTCCTTGAAGCGGGGGTCTAAAATTGTCACCCACCAGTAATGACTGTCACCCAACATTTTGACAACGCGAGGGTCACAGATAAGGCAGCGTAACATAAAGTCAGCCATGCGTACTAGACTGGTAACGGGCAAGACTTCCGTGTCCTCACCAAGATAACGACTGACCATGCTCTCCTCCTCCTCCCCACCCCCCCTGTCCTCAGGCCACCCACGCTGAACCGACGGTATGACAGTTGTACAGGTACTTCCGTTTACAGCGCATGACACCAGCTACTGTTCTTCCTCCTCCTCCTCTCCCTCATTGTC
The DNA here is from genome assembly GCF_046119375.1 of Phyllobates terribilis. Classification (NCBI taxonomy): domain Eukaryota; kingdom Metazoa; phylum Chordata; class Amphibia; order Anura; family Dendrobatidae; genus Phyllobates; species Phyllobates terribilis. The sequence goes on from NW_027362768.1 coordinate 22,620,895, forward strand.
CCCCAATGCATGTTGAAATGAGATGAGGCTGGGCTGTGTGTAATCGCCCACTACGGCTTCTTGATCCACCTCATCATACTCTGGCTGCAATGCCTCCTCTTTAATTCTCTGCAGAGAGCATTGCAAAAGACAGACAAGTGGGATGCTGACGCTAATGATGGCGTCATCGCCACTCACCATCTTGGTGGACTCCTCAAAGTTTGTCAGGATGGTACATATGTCAGACATCCAGGTCCACTCATGAGGTCTTATGTGTGGAATCTGACCTGAATATCGACGGCCTTGTTGCAGCTGGTACTCCACAACTGCTCTCTTCTGCTCACAAATCCTTTGCAACATTTGGAGGGTAGAGTTCCAACGTGTGGGGACATCACACACCAGTCGGTGTGCCGGAAGCTGCAAACGCTGCTGCAACACAGCAAGGGCGGCAGAAGCTGTAACCGACTTCCGAAAATGAGCTGACAGGCAGCATACTTTGATGAGCTGATCTGGAAACTCGGGGTATGATTTAAGAAACCGCTGAACCACGAGGTTAAGCACATGAGCCAGGCATTGTACATGTGTGATCTCGCCTCACCTAAGAGCCACCACCAGGTTACGGCCATTGTCACACACGACCATGCCTGGATGTAGGTTCAGTGGTCTCAGCCACAGATCTGCCTGCTCTTTCACAGCTGTCCACAACTCACAAGCAGTGTGAGGTTTATCACCTAAGCTTTTGAGTTTCAGCACAGCCTGCTGCCGCTTGGCTGTGGCAGTACTGCAGTACTTTCAGCTTGTAACTGATGTGGTGATATCTGAGATGGAGGCTGAACATGGGGAGGAGGAGGAGGATGATGCGCAGGAGCTGTACACTGTGGGGGCAACTCTGACTGACATAGGGCCCGCAATCCTCGGTGTGGGGAGGATGTGTTCCATCCCAAGGTCCGACTGGGTCCCGGCTTCCACTATGTTTACCCAGTGTGCCGTCAGGGAGATGTACCGTCTCTGGCCACAATCACTTGTCCACGTATCCGTTGTCAGGTCGGCTCTCCCAGTAACTGCATTGTTGAGGGCACGGCAGATGTTTTGGGACACGTGCTTGTGTAGTGCGGGGATAGCACACCGGGCAAAATAGTGTCGGCTGGGGACCGAGTACCGAGGGACGGCCACCGCCATAAGGTTGCGGAAGGATTCCGTCTCCACCAGCCTAAAAGGCAGCATTTACAAAGCAAGCAGTCGTGAAATGTGCGAATTTAGGACTGTGTTGTTGGCTGCAAATTTGCGCCTTCGGTCAAAGGTCTGGGATATGGACAATTGAACGCTGTGGTGGGACGTGGACGTGGACGTTGATGCTGTTTCTTGAGAAACTTCCATAACAAGTGAAGACTGAGAGGAGGGGGCATCTTTGCATGCAGTATGGACATGGGATTGCCTTGCACGCACAACAGGGGGTTCTCTTACATGCACAACAGCGGAAGAAGGAGTGGTGACACTCACTGACCCTGGTCGTGGACCCTGGGGTTCACCCCACAAAGTCGGGTGCTTTGCTGACATGTGCCTGATCATACTGGTGGTGGTCAGGCTAGTAGTTTTTTCACCCCTGCTGATGCTGGCCTGGCAGGTGGTACAAATGGCCATTTTGGAGTTATCAGCAGAGTCTTTAAAAAAATTCCAGACTCTGGAAGACCTACCGCTTGTACTAGTAAGGTCCCTCGTGTTGGTGTTACGGGGAACGGTTGCCTGACTTCTGTCTGCGGCCACCACACTGCTTCTTCCTGCCTGTTGGGGTATTCTGTCTCCTTCCCCCTGTGTGCTTCTGGCCTCGCTCTGCGTGTCCTTCTGCCACGTTGGGTCAGTTACTAGATCATCCACCACCTCCTCCTCTTTCACTTCCGCACCCTGGTCCTCCTCCTCACTTCGTGGCAATTATGTCTCGTCATCATCCACCTCTTGTGACAAATTGCCAGCGTCGCCTTCCTGTGGACCTGGCTGTTCAAATATTTGGCCATCGCTACATGGGATCTCCTCTTCCACCACTTCAAGCGGAGCAGGCGAGGGGCACAAATATGGAAATGGACCAGTGAACAACTCTTCAGAGTGTCCAACTGTGGGATCAGTTGCTGTCTGACAACACTCGGCATGGTGGGAGGAAGGAGTATCAGGGTGAGGAGGAGTATGCAGTCGAGACTCACGGCTACTAACACTTGACCGCGTTGAAGACAGACCAGAGGTGGTGGTGCCCAGGTGAATGGAAGTATTATCTGCTTTCCAATTAATAACCTGTTCATACTGATCAGTTCGCAATAGTGGTGCTGTTGTGTGCTTCCCTAGTAATTCGGTCAAGAACTGGGAGCGAGAAGATGTGGCTGTTGGTTGTGGCACATTTTCACCTTGGCCACGGCCCCATCCTCTGCACGCACCATCACCAGGACGTCCAGTTCCACGTCCCTTGCCACGCACCTTGCCCATTGTAAAGGAAGTAAAATAGCTTACACTCGCACTATCAATGGCAAAAGGGTAATAAAAAGGAGATTTGAACCGTGGCAGAGGAAAAGCACAGTTCTAGTTATCTGGCCTACACCAGACACTTTTAAACAGATATATTTATGTCTGAACAATCAGCGAGACACTCAAAATGTTTGTTTTATGCAAAAAAGGCAAAAAAGTGGATAATACAGAGATTTGAACTGTGTAATTGCAAAACCACAGTTCTAGTTATCTGGCCTACACCAGACTCTTTTCAACAGATATGGTAGTGTCTGAACAGTCAGCGAAACACTCAAAATGTTTTTTTTTTATGCAAAAAGGTGGATAACACAGAGATTTCAACCGTGGAACTGCAAAACCACAGTTCTAGTTATCTGGCCTATACCAGACTCTTTTAAACAGATATATTTGTGTCTGTACAGTCAGCGAGACACTCAAAGTCTTTTTTTTATGCAAAAAAAGTGGATAATACAGAGATTTGAACCGTGGAACTGCAAAACCACAGTTCTAGCTATCTGGCCTACACCAGACTCTTTTAAACAGATATATTTGTGTCTGAACAGTCAGCAAGACACTCAAAATGCTTTTTTTTATGCGAAAAGGTGGAGTACACCCAGATTTGAACCGTGGAACTGCAAAACCACAGTTCTAGTTATCTGGCCTACACTAGACTCTTTTAAACAGATATATTTGTGCCTGAACAGTCAGCGAGACACTCAAAATGTTTTTTTATATGCAAAAAAGGCAAAAAAGTGGATAATACAGAGATTTGAAAAGTGGAACTGCAAAACCACAGTTCTAGTTATCTGGCCTACATCAGACTCTTTTAAACAGATATATTTGTGTCTGAACAGTCAGCGAGACACTCAAAATGTTTTTTTTTATGCAAAAAAGTGGATAATACAAAAATTTGAACCGTGGAACTGCAAAACCACAGTTCTAGTTATCTGGCCTACACCAGACTCTTTTAAACAGATATATTTGTGTCTGAAAAGTCAGCAAGACACTCAAAATGTTTTTTTCTAAGCAAAAAAGTGAATAATACAGAGATTTCAACCGTGGAACTGCAAAACCACAGTTCTAGTTATCTGACCTACACCAGACTCTTTTAAACAGATATATTTGTGCCTGAACAGTCAGCGAGACACTCAAAATTTTTTTTTTATGCAAAAAAGGCAAAAAAGTGGATAATACAGAGATTTGAAACGTGGAACTGCAAAACCACAGTTCTAGTTATCTGGCCTACACCAGACTCTATTAAACAGATTTATTAGTGTCTGAACAGTCAGCGAGACACTCAAAATGTTTTTTTTTGTGCAAAAAGGTGGATTACACCCAGATTTGAACCGTGGAACTGCAAAACCACAGTTCTAATTATCTGGCCTACACGAGACTCTTTTAAAAAGATATATTAGTGTCTGAACAGTCAGCGAGACACTCAAAATGTTTTTTTATATGCAAAAAAGGCAAAAAAAGTGGATAATACAGAGATTTGAAACATGGAACTGCAAAACCACAGTTCTAGTTATCTGGCCTACACCAGACTCTTTTAAACAGATATCTTTGTGTCTGAACAGTCAGAAAGAAACTCAAAATCTTTTTTCTTTAAGCAAAAATGTGGATTACACCCAGATTTGAACCGTGGAACTGCAAAACCACAGTTCTAGTTATCTGGCCTACACCAGACTCTTTTAAACAGATATACTTGTGTCTGAACAGACAGCGAGATACTCAAAATGTTTTTTTTATGGAAAAAGGTGGATTACACCCAGATTTGAACCGTGGAACTGCAAAACCACAGTTCTAGTTATCTGGCCTACACCAGACTCTTTTAAACAGATATATTTGTGTCTGAACAGTCAGCGAGACTCTCAAAATGTTTTTTTTTATGCAAAAAAGTGGATAATACAGAGATTTTAACCATGGAACTGCAAAACCACAGTTCTAGATATCTGGCCTACACCAGACTGTTTCAAACAGATATATTTGTGTCTGAACAGTCAGCGTGACACTCAAAATGTTTTTTTTTTATGCAAAAAGGTGGATAATACAGAGATTTCAACCGTGGAACTGCAAAACCACGGTTCTAGTTATCTAGCCTACATCAGACTCTTTTAAACAGATATATTTGTGTCTGAACAGTCAGGAAGAAACTCAAAATCTTTTTTCTTTAAGCAAAAAGGTGGATTACACCCAGATTTGAACCATGGAACTGCAAAACCACAGTTCTAGTTTTCTGGCCTACACCAGACTCTTTTAAACAGATATACTTGTGTCTGAACAGTCAGCGAGATACTCAAAATGTTTTTTTTATGCAAAAAGGTGGATTACACCCAGATTTGAACCGTGGAACTGCAAAACCACAGTTCTAATTATCTGGCCTACACCAGACTCTTTTAAACAGATATATTTGTGTCTGAACAGTCAGCGAGACACTCAAAATGTTTTTTTTTATGCAAAAAGGTGGATTACACCCAGATTTGAACCGTGGAACTGCAAAACCACAGTTCTAATTATCTGGCCTACACCAGACTCTTTTAAACAGATATATTTGTGTCTGAAGAGTCAGCGAGACACTCAAAATGTATTTTTTTATGCAAAAAAGTGGATAATACAGAGATTTGAACCATGGAACTGCAAAACCACAGTTCTAGTTATCTGGCCTACACCAGACTCTTTTAAACAGATATACTTGTGTCTGAACAGTCAGCGAGATACTCAAAATGTTTTTTTTATGCAAAAAGGTGGATTACACCCAGATTTGAACCGTGGAACTGCAAAACCACAGTTCTAGTTATCTGGCCTACACCAGACTCTTTTAAACAGATATATTTGTGTCTGAACAGTCAGAGAGACACTCAAAATGTTTTTTTTTATGCAAAAAGGTGGATTACACCCAGATTTGAACCATGGAACTGCAAAACCACAGTTCTAATTATCTGGCCTACACCAGACTCTTTTAAACAGATATTTTTGTGTCTGAACAGTCAGCGAGACACTCAAAATGTTTTTTTTTATGCAAAAAGGTGGATTACACCCAGATTTGAACTGTGGAACTGCAAAACCACAGTTCTAATTATCTGGCCTACACCAGACTCTTTTAAACAGATATATTTGTGTCTGAACAGTCAGCGAGGCACTCAAAATGTTTTTTTTTATGCAAAAAAGTGGATAATACAGAGATTTGAACCATAGAACTGCAAAACCACAGTTCTAGTTATCTGGCCTACACCAGACTCTTTTAAACAGATATATTAGTGTCTGAACAGTCAGCGAGACAATCAAAATGTTTTTTTTATGCAAAAAGGAGGATAATAGCGAGATTTGAACCGTGGAACTGCAAAACCACAGTTTTAGTTTTCTGGCCTACATAAGACTCTTTTAAACAGATATATTAGTGTCTGAACAGTCAGCGAGACACTCAAAATGTTTTTTTTTATGCAAAAAAGTGGATAATACAGAGATTTGAACTGTGGAACTGAAAAACCACAGTTCTAGTTATCTGGCCTACACCAGACTCTTTTAAACAGATACATTTGTGCCTGAACAGTCAGTGAGACACTCAAAATGTTTTTTTTATTCAAAAAAGGCAAAAAAGTGGATAATACAGAGATTTGAAAGGTGGAACTGCAAAACCACAGTTCTAGTTATCTGGCCTACACCAGACTCTTTTAAACAGATATATTTGTGTCTGAACAGTCAGCGAGACACTCAATTTTTTTTTTATGCAAAATGGTGGATAATACAGAGATTTGAACCGTGGAACTGCAAAACCACAGTTCTAGTTATCTGGCCTACACCAGACTCTTTTAAACAGATATATTAGTGTCTGAACAGTCAGCGAGACACTCAAAATGTTTTTTGAATGCAAAAAGGTGGATAATAGAGAGATTTGAACTGTGGAACTGCAAAACCACAGTTCTAGTTATCTGGCCTACACCAGACTCTTTTAAACAGATATATTTGTGTCTGAACAGTCAGCAAGACACTGAAAATGTTTTTTTTTATGCAAAAAGGTGGATTACACCCAGATTTGAACCATGGAACTGCAAAACCACAGTTCTAGTTATGTGGCCTACACCAGACTCTTTTAAACAGATATATTTGTGTCTGAACAGTCAGCGAGACACTACAATTTTTTTTTTTAAGCATAAAGGTGAATTACACCCAGGTTTGAACCATAGAACTGCAAAACCACAGTTCTAGTTATCTGGCCTACAACAGACTCTTTTAAACAGATATATTAGTGTCGGAACAGTCAGCGAGACACGCAAAATGTTTTTTTTTATGCAAAAAGGTGGATAATACAGAGATTTCAACCGTGGAAATGCAAAACCACAGTTCTAGTTATCTGGCCTACACCAGACTCTTTTAAAAAAATATATTTGTGTCTGAACAGTCAGCGAGACACTCAAAATGGGTTTTTTTATGCAAAAAAGTGGATAACACAGAGATTTGAACCGTGGAACTGCAAAACCACAGTTCTAGTTATCTGGCCTACACCAGACTCTTTTAAACAGATATGTTAATGTCTGAACAGTCAGCAAAACACTCAAAATGTTTTTTTTTTTATGCAAAAAGGTGGATAATACAGAGATTTCAACCGTGGAACTGTAAAACCACAGTTCTAGTTATCTGGCCTACACCAGACTCTTTTAAACAGATATATTAGTGTCTGAACAGTCAGCGAGACACTCAAAATGTTTTTTGAATGCAAAAAGGTGGATAATAGAGAGGTTTGAACTGTGGAACTGCAAAACCACAGTTCTAGTTATCTGGCCTACACCAGACTCTTTTAAACAGATATATTTGTGTCTGAACAGTCAGCGAGACACTCAAAATGTTTTTTTTTATGCAAAAAAGGCAAAAAAGTGGATAATACAGAGATTTGAACTGTGGAACTGCAAAACCACAGTTCTAGTTATGTGGCCTACACCAGACTCTTTTAAACAGATATACTTGTGTCTGAACAGTCAGCGAGATACTCAAAATGTTTATTTTATGCAAAAAGGTGGATTACACACAGATTTGAACCGTGGAACTGCAAAACCACAGTTCTAGTTATCTGGCCTACACCAGACTCTTTTAAACAGATACATTTGTGTCTGAACAGTCAGAGAGACACTCAAAAATTTTTTTTTTATGCAAAAAGGTGGATTACACCCATATTTGAACCGTGGAACTGCAAAACCACAGTTCTAGTTATCTAGCCTACACCAGACTCTTTTAAACAGATATATTAGTGTCTGAACAGTCAGCGAGACACTCAAAATGATTTTTTTTATGCAAAAAGGAGGATAATACAAAGATTTCAACCGTGGAACTGCAAAACCACGGATCTGGTTATCTGGCCTACACCAGACTCTTTTAAACAGATATATTTGTGTCTGAACAGTCAGCAAGACACTGAAAATGTTTTTTTTATGCAAAAAGGTGGATTACACCCAGATTTGAAGCGTGGAACTGCAAAACCACAGTTCTAGTTATCTGGCCTACACCAGTCTCTTTTAAACAGATATACTTATGTCTGAACAGTCAGCGAAACACTCAAATTGTTTTTTTTTTTATGCAAAAAAGTGGATAATACAGAGATTTGAACTGTGGAACTGCAAAACCACAGTTCTAGTTATGTGGCCTACACCAGACTCTTTTAAACAGATATATTTGTGTCTGAACAGTCAGCGAGATACTCAAAATGTTTATTTTATGCAAAAAGGTGGATTACACACAGATTTGAACCGTGGAACTGCAAAACCACAGTTCTAGTTATCTGGCCTACACCAGACTCTTTTAAACAGATACATTTGTGTCTGAACAGTCAGCGAGACACTCAAAAAAATTTTTTTTATGCAAAAAGGTGGATTACACCCAGATTTGAACCGTGGAACTGCAAAACCACAGTTCTAGTTATCTAGCCTACACCAGACTCTTTTAAACAGATATATTAGTGTCTGAACAGTCAGCGAGACACTCAAAATGATTTTTTTTATGCAAAAAGGAGGATAATACAAAGATTTCAACCGTGGAACTGCAAAACCACGGATCTAGTTATCTGGCCTACACTAGACTCTTTTAAACAGATATATTTGTGTCTGAACAGTCAGCGAGACACTCAAAATGTTTTTTTTATGCAAAAAAGTGGATAATACAGAGATTTTAACCATGGAACTGCAAAACAACAGTTCTAGATATCTGGCCTACACCAGACTGTTTTAAACAGATATATTTGTGTCTGAACAGTCAGCGAGACACTCAAAATGTTTTTTTTTATGTAAAAAGGTGGATAATACAGAGATTTCAACCGTGGAACTGCAAAACCACGGATCTAGTTATCTGGCCTACACTAGAATCTTTTAAACAGATATATTTCTGTCTGAACAGTCAGCGAGACACTCAAAATGTTTTTTTTTTATGCAAAAAGGTGGATTACACCCAGATTTGAACCGTGGAACTGCAAAACCACATTTCTAACTATCTGGCCTACACCAGACTCTTTTAAATAGATATATTTGTGTCTGAACAGTCAGCGAGACACTCAAAATGTTTTTTTTTTATGCAAAAAGGTGGATTACACCCAGATTTGAACCGTGGAACTGCAAAACCACAGTTCTAATTATCTGGCCTACACCAGACTCTTTTAAACAGATATATTTGTGTCTGAACAGTCAGCGAGACACTCAAAATGTTTTTTTATGCAAAAAAGTGGATAATACAGAGATTTGAACCGTGCAACTGTAAAACCACAGTTCTAGTTATCTGGCCTACACCAGACTCTTTTAAACAGATACATTTGTGCCTGAACAGTCAGTGAGACACTCAAAATGTTTTTTTTATGCAAAAAAGGCAAAAAATTGGATAATACAGAGATTTGAAACGTGGACTTGCAAAACCACAGTTATAGTTATCTGGCCTACACCAGACTCTTTTAAACAGATATACTTGTGTCTGAACAGTCAGCGAGATACTCAAAATGTTTTTTTTAAGCAAAAAGGTGGATTACACCCAGATTTGAACCGTGGAACTGCAAAACCACAGTTCTAGTTATCTGGCCTACACCAGACTCTTTTAAACAGATATATTTGTGTCTGAACAGTCAGCGAGACACTCAAAATGTTTTTTTTTATGCAAAAAAGTGGATAATAGAGAGATTTTAACCATGGGACTGCAAAACCACAGTTCTAGATATCTGGCCTACACCAGACTGTTTTAAACAGATATATTTGTGTCTGAACAGTCAGCGAGACACTCAAAATGTTTTTTTTTATGCAAAAAGGTGGATTACACCCAGATTTGAACCGTGGAACTGCAAAACCACAGTTCTAATTATCTGGCCTACACCAGACTCTTTTAAACAGATATATTTGTGTCTGAACAGTCAGCGAGACACTCAAAATGTTTTTTTTATGCAAAAAAGTGGATAATACAGAGATTTGAACCGTGGAACTGTAAAACCACATTTCTAGTTATCTGGCCTACACCAGACTCTTTTAAACAGATACATTTGTGCCTGAACAGTCAGTGAGACACTCAAAATGTTTTTTTTATCCAAAAAAGACAAAAAATTGGATAATACAGAGATTTGAAACGTGGACCTGCAAAACCACAGTTCTAGTTATCTGGCCTACACCAGACTCTTTTAAACAGATATATTTGTGTCTGAACAGTCAGCGAGACACTCAAAATGTTTTTTTTGTGCAAAAAGGTGGATTACACCCAGATTTGAACCATGGAACTGCAAAACCACAGTTCTAATTATCTGGCCTACACCAGACTCTTTTAAACAGATATATTTGTTTCTGAAAAGTCAGCGAGACACTCTAAATGTTTTTTTTTATGAAAAAAGGTGGATTACACCCAGATTTGAACCGTGGAACTGCAAAACCACAGTTCTAGTTATCTGGCCTACACCAGACTCTTTTAAACAGATATATTTGTGTCTGAACAGTCAGCGAGACACTCAAATTTTTTTTTTTTAAGCATAAAGGTGGATTACACCCAGGTTTGAACCGTAGAACTGCAAAACAACAGTTCTAGTTATCTGGCCTACAACAGACTCTTTTAAACAGATATATTAGTGTCTGAACAGTCAGCAAGACACGCAAAATGTTTTTTTTTATGCAAAAAGGTGGATAATACAGAGATTTCAACCGTGGAAATGCAAAACCACAGTTCTATTTATCTGGCCTACACCAGACTCTTTTAAACAAATATATTTGTGTCTGAACAGTCAGCGAGGCACTCAAAATGGGTTTTTTTATGCAAAAAGGTGGATTACACGCAGATTTGAACCGTGGAACTGCAAAACCACAGTTATAATTATCTGGCCTACACCAGACTCTTTTAAACAGATATATTTGTGTCTGAACAGTCAGCGAGACACTCAAAATGTTTTTTTTATGCAAAAAAGGCAAAAAAGTGGATAATACAGAGATTTGAACCGTGGAACTGCAAAACCACAGTTCTAGTTATGTGGCCTACACCAGACTCTTTTAAACAGATATACTTGTGTCTGAACAGTCAGCGAGATACTCAAAATGTTTATTTTATGCAAAAAGGTGGGTTACACCCAGATTTGAACCGTGGAACTGCAAAACCACAGTTCTAGTTATCTGGCCTACACCAGACTCTTTTAAACAGATACATTTGTGTCTGAACAGTCAGCGAGACACTAAAAAATTTTTTTTTTATGCAAAAAGGTGGGTTACACCCTGATTTGAACTGTGGAACTGCAAAACCACAGTTCTAGTTATCTAGCCTACACCAGACTCTTTTAAACAGATATATTAGTGTCTGAACAGTCAGCGAGACACTCAAAATGATTTTTTTTATGAAAAAAAGGAGGATAATACAAAGATTTCAACCGTGGAACTGCAAAACCACGGATCTAGTTATCTGGCCTACACCAGACTCTTTTAAACAGATAAATCTGTGTCTGAACAGTCAGCGAGACACTCAAAATGTTTTTTTTATGCAAAAAAGTGGATAAAACAGAGATTTGAACCGTGGAACTGCAAAACCACAGTTCTAGTTATCTGGCCTACACCAGACTCTTTTAAACAGATACATTTGTGCCTGAACAGTCAGTGAGACACTCAAAATGTTTTTTTCATTCAAAAAAGGCAAAAAGTGGATAATACAAAGATTTGAAACGTGGAACTGCAAAACCACAGTTCTAGTTATCTGGCCTACGCCAGACTCTTTTAAACAGATATATTAGTGTCTGAACAGTCAGCGAGACACTCAAAATGTTTTTTTTATGCAAAAAGGAGGATAATAGAGAGATTTGAACCGTGGAACTGCAAAAAAACAGTTTTAGTTTTCTGGCCTACACCAGACTCTTTTAAACAGATATATTAGTGTCTGAACAGTCAGCGAGACACTCAAAATGTTTTTTTTATGCAAAAAAGTGGATAATACAGAGATTTGAACCGTGGAACTGTAAGACCACAGTTCTAGTTATCTGGCCTACACCAGACTCTTTTAAACAGATACATTTGTGCCTGAACAGTCAGTGAGACACTCAAAATGTTTGTTTTATTCAAAAAAGGCAAAAAAGTGGATAATACAGAGATTTCCACCGTGGAAATGCAAAACCACAGTTCTAGTTATCTGGCCTACACCAGACTCTTTTAAACAGATATATTTATGTCTGAACAGTCAGCAAGACACTCAAAATGTTTTTTTTTATGCAAAAAGGTGGATTGCACCCAGATTTCAACCGTAGTAATGCAAAACCACAGTTCTAGTTATCTGGCCTACACCAGACTCTTTTAAACAGATAAATTTGTGTCTGAACAGTCAGCGAGACAATTAAAATGTTTTTTTTTATGCAAAAAGGTGGATTACACCCAGATTTGAACTGTGTAACTGCAAAACCACAGTTCTAGTTATCTGGCCTACACCAGACTCTTTTAAACAGATATATTTGTGTCTGAACAGTCAGCGAGACACTCAAAATGTTTTTTTTATGCAAAAAAGGTAAAAAAGTGGATAATAGAGAGATTTGAAACGTGGAACTGCAAAACCACAGTTCTAGTTATCTGGCCTACATCAGACTCTTTTAAACAGATATATTTGTGTCTGAACAGTCAGCGAGACACTTAAAATGTTTTTTATTTCTATGCAAAAAGGTGGATTACACCCAGATTTGAACCGTGGAACTGCAAAACCACAGTTCTAGTTATCTGGCCTACACCAGACTCTTTTAAACAGATATATTTGTGTCTGTACAGTCAGCAAGACACTCAAAATGTTTTTTTTATGCAAAAAGGTGGATTACACCCAGATTTCAACCGTAGTAATGCAAAACCACAGTTCTAGTTATCTGGCCTACACCAGACTCTTTTAAACATATATTTGCGTCTGAACAGTCAGCGAGACACTTAAAATGTTTTTTTTTTATGCAAAAAGGTGGATTACACCCAGATTTGAACCGTAGAACCGCAAAACCACAGTTCTAGTTATCTGGCCTACACCAGACTCTTTAAAACAGATATATTTGTGTCTGAACAGTCAGCGAGACACTCAAAATGTTTTTTTTTATGCAAAAAGGTGGATTACACCCAGATTTGAACTGTGTAACTGCAAAACCACAGTTCTAGTTATCTGGCCTACACCAGACTCTTTTAAACAGATATATTTGTGTCTGAACAGTCAGCGAGACACTTAAAATGTTTTTTTTTCTATGCAAAAAGGTGGATTACACCCAGATTTGAACCGTGGAACTGCAAAACCAGAGTTCTTGATATTTGGCCTACACCAGACTCTTTTAAACAGATATATTTGTGTCTGAACAGTCAGCGAGACACTCAAAATGTTTTTTTTATGCAAAAAAGTCGATAATACAGAGATTTCCACCGTGGAACTGCAAAACCACAGTTCTAGTTATCTGGCCTACACCAGACTCTTTTAAACAGATATATTTATGTCTGAACAGTCAGCAAGACACTCAAAATGTTTTTTCTATGCAAAAAGGTGGATTACACCCAGATTTCAACCATAGTAATGCAAAACCACAGCTCTCGTTATCTGGCCTACACCAGACTCTTTTAAACAGATATATTTGTGTCTGAACAGTCAGCGAGACACTCAAAATGTTTTTTTTATGCAAAAAAAGTAAAAAAGTGAATAATAGAGAGATTTGAAACGTGAAACTGCAAAACCACAGTTCTAGTTATCTGGCCTACATCAGACTCTTTTAAACAGATATATTTGTGTCTGAACAGTCAGCAAGACACGCAAAATGTTTTTTTTTATGCAAAAAGGTGGATTGCACCTAGATTTCAACCGTAGTAATGCAAAACCACAGTTCTAGTTATCTGGCCTACACCAGACTCTTTTAAACAGATATATTTGTGTCTGAACAGTCAGCGATACACTTAAAATGTTTTTTTTTATGCAAAAAGGTGGATTACACCCAGATTTGAACTGTGTAACTGCAAAACCACAGTTCTAGTTATCTGGCCTACACCAGACTCTTTTAAACAGATATATTTGTGTCTGAACAGTCAGCGAGACACTCAAATTTTTTTTTTTATGCAACAAAGGTAAAAAAGTGGATAATAGAGAGATTTGAAACGTGGAACTGCAAAACCACAGTTCTAGTTATCTGGCCTACATCAGACTCTTTTAATCAGATATATTTGTGTCTGAACAGTCAGCAAGACACTTAAAATGTTTTTTATTTCTATTCAAAAAGGTGGATTACACCCAGATTTGAACCGTGGAACTGAAAAACCACAGTTCTAGTTATCTGGCCTACACCAGACTCTTTTAAATAGATACTTTTGTGTCTGAACAGTCAGCAAGACACGCAAAATGTTTTTTTTATGCAAAAAGGTGGATTACACCCAGATTTCAACCGTAGTAATGCAAAACCACAGTACTAGTTATCTGGCCTACTCCAGACTCTTTTGAACAGATATATTTGTGTCTGAACAGTCAGCGAGACACTTAAAATGTTTTTTTTTATGCAAAAAGGTGGATTACACCCAGATTTGAACGGTGGAACTGAAAAACCACAGTTCTAGCTATCTGGCCTACACCAGACTCTTTTAAACAAATAAATTTGTGTCTGAACAGTCAGCGAGACACTTAAAATGTTTTTTTTTCTATGCAAAAAGGTGGATTACACCCAGATTTGAACCGTGGAACTGCAAAACCACAGTTCTAGTTATCTGGCCTACACCAGACTCTTTTAAACAGATATATTTGTGTCTGAACAGTCAGCGAGACACTCAAAATGTTTATTTTATGCAAAAAAGTCGATAATACAGAGATTTCCACCGTGGAACTGCAAAACCACAGTTCTAGTTATCTGGCCTACACCAGACTCTTTTAAACAGATATATTTATGTCTGAACAGTCAGCAAGACACTCAAAATGTTTTTTTTTTTATGCAAAAAGGTGGATTGCACCCAGATTTCAACCGTAGTAATGGAAAACCACAGTTCTAGTTATCTGGCCTACACCAGACTCTTTTAAACAGATATATTTGTGTCTGAACAGTCAGCGAGACACTTAAAATGTTTTTTTTTATGCAAAAAGGTGGATTACACCCAGATTTGAACTGTGTAGCTGCAAAACCACAGTTCTAGTTATCTGGCCTACACCAGCCTCTTTTAAACAGATATATTTGTGTCTGAACAGTCAGCGAGACACTCAAAATGTTTTTTTTTATGCAACAAAGGTAAAAAAGTCGATAATGGAGAGATTTGAAATGTGGAACTGCAAAACCACAGTTCTAGTTATCTGGCCTACATCAGACTCTTTTAAACAGATATATTTGTGTCTGAACAGTCAGCAAGACACTTAAAATGTTTTTTATTTCTATGTAAAAAGGTGGATTACACCCAGATTTGAACCGTGGAACTGCAAAACCACAGTTCTAGTTATCTGGCCTACACCAGACTCTTTTAAACAGATATATTTGTGTCTGAACAGTCAGCAAGACACTCAAAATGTTTTTTTTATGCAAAAAGGTGGATTACACCCAGATTTCAACCGTAGTAATGCAAAACCACAGTTCTAGTTATCTGGCCTACATCAGACTCTTTTAAACATATATTTGCGTCTGAACAGTCAGCGAGCACTTAAAATGTTTTTTTTTTATGCAAAAAGGTGGATTACACCCAGATTTGAACCGCAGAACTGCAAAATCACTGTTCTAGTTATCTGGCCTACACCAGACTCTTTTAAACAGATATATTTTTGTCTGAACAGTCAGCGAGACACTTAAAATGTTTTTTTTTCTATGCAAAAATGTGGATCACACCCAGATTTGAACCGTGGAACTGCAAAACCACAGTTCAAGATATCTGGCCTACACCAGACTCTTTTAAACAGTTATATTTGTGTCTGAACAGTCAGCGAGACACTCAAAATGTTTTTTCATGCAAAAAAGTCAATAATACAGAGATTTCCACCGTGGAACTGCAAAACCACAGTTTTAGTTATCTGGCCTACACCAGACTCTTTTAAACAGATATATTTATGTCTGAACAGTCAGCAAGACACTCAAAATGTTTTTTTATGCAAAAAGGTGGATTACAACCTGATTTGAACCGTGGAACTGCAAAACCACAGTTCTAGATATCTGGCCTACACCAGACTCTTTTAAACAGATATATTTGAGTCTGAACAGTCAGCGAGACACTCAGAATGTTTTTTTTTATGCAAAAAGGTGGATTACACCCAGATTTGAACCGTGGAACTGCAAAACCACATTTCTAGTTATCTGACCTACACCAGACTCTTTTAAACAGATATATTTGTGTGTGAACAGTCAGCGAGACACTCAAAATGTATTTTTTATGCAAAAAAAGTAAAAAAGTGGATAATAGAGAGATTTGAAATGTGGAACTGCAAAACCACAGTTCTAGTTATCTGGCCTACATCAGACTCTTTTAAACAGATATATTTGTGTCTGAACAGTCGGCGAGACATTTAAAATGTTTTTTTCCTATGCAAAAAGGTGGATTACACCCAGAATTGAACCGTGGAAATGCAAAACCACAGTTCTAGTTATCTGGCCTACACCAGACTCTTTTAAACAGATATATTTGTGTCTGAACAGTCAGCGAGACACTTAAAATGTTTTTTTTTCTATGGAAAAAGGTGGATTACACCCAGATTTGAACCGTGGAACTTCAAAACCACAATTCTAGTTATCTGGCCTACACCAGACTCTTTTAAACAGATATATTTGTGTCTGAACAGTCAGCGAGACACTCAAAATGTTTTTTTTATGCAAAAAAGTCGATAATACAGAGATTTCCACCGTGGAACTGCAAAACCACAGTTCTAGTTATCTGGCCTACACCAGACTCTTTTAAACAGATATATTTATGTCTGAACAGTCAGCAAGACACTCAAAATGTTTTTTTTATGCAAAAAGGTGGATTACACCCAGATTTGAACCGTGGAACTGCAAAACCACAGTTCTAGTTATCTGGCCTACACCAGACTCTTTAAAACAGATATATTTGTGTCTGAACAGTCAGCGAGACACTCAAAATGGTTTTTTTTTTATGCAAAAAGGTGGATTACACCCAGATTTTAACTGCGTAACTGCAAAACCACAGTTCTAGTTATCTGGCCTACACCAGACTCTTTTAAACAGATATATTTATGTCTGAACAGTCAGCAAGACACTCAAAATGTTTTTTTTTTATGCAAAAAGGTGGATTGCACCCAGATTTCAACCGTAGAAATGGAAAACCACAGTTCTAGTTATCTGGCCTACACCAGACTCTTTTAAACAGATATATTTGTGTCTGAACAGTCAGCGAGACACTTAAAATGTTTTTTTTTATGCAAAAAGGTGGATTACACCCAGATTTGAACTGTGTAGCTGCAAAACCACAGTTCTAGTTATCTGGCCTACACCAGACTCTTTTAAACAGATATATTTGTGTCTGAACAGTCAGCGAGACACTCAAAATGTTTTTTTTTATGCAACAAAGGTAAAAAAGTCGATAATGGAGAGATTTGAAACGTGGAACTGAAAAACCACAGTTCTAGTTATCTGGCCTACATCAGACTCTTTTAAACAGATATATTTGTGTCTGAACAGTCAGCAAGACACTTAAAATGTTTTTTATTTCTATGCAAAAAGGTGGATTACACCCAGATTTGAACCGTGGAACTGCAAAACCACAGTTCTAGTTATCTGGCCTACACCAGACTCTTTTAAACAGATATATTTGTGTCTGAACAGTCAGCAAGACACTCAAAATGTTTTTTTTATGCAAAAAGGTGGATTACACCCAGATTTCAACCGTAGTAATGCAAAACCACAGTTCTAGTTATCTGGCCTACATCAGACTCTTTTAAACATATATTTGCGTCTGAACAGTCAGCGAGACACTTAAAATGTTTTTTTTTTATGCAAAAAGGTGGATTACACCCAGATTTGAACCGTAGAACTGCAAAATCACTGTTCTAGTTATCTGGCCTACACCAGACTCTTTTAAACAGATATATTTATGTCTGAACAGTCAGCGAGACACTTAAAATGTTTTTTTTTCTATGCAAAAATGTGGATTACACCCAGATTTGAACCGTGGAACTGCAAAACCACAGTTCAAGATATCTGGCCTACACCAGACTCTTTTAAACAGTTATATTTGTGTCTGAACAGTCAGCGAGACACTCAAAATGTTTTTTCATGCAAAAAAGTCAATAATACAGAGATTTCCACCGTGGAACTGCAAAACCACAGTTCTAGTTATCTGGCCTAAACCAGACTCTTTTAAACAGATATATTTATGTCTGAACAGTCAGCAAGACACTCAAAATGTTTTTTTATGCAAAAAGGTGGATTACAACCTGATTTGAACCGTGGAACTGCAAAACCACAGATCTAGATATCTGGCCTACACCAGACTCTTTTAAACAGATATATTTGAGTCTGAACAGTCAGCGAGACACTCAGAATGTTTTTTTTTATGCAAAAAGGTGGATTACACCCAGATTTGAACCGTGGAACTGCAAAGCCACATTTCTAGTTATCTGACCTACACCAGACTCTTTTAAACAGATATATTTATGTCTGAACAGTCAGCGAGACACTCAAAATGTATTTTTTTATGCAAAAAAAGTAAAAAAGTGGATAATAGAGAGATTTGAAATGTGGAACTGCAAAACCACAGTTCTAGTTATCTGGCCTACATCAGACTCTTTTAAACAGATATATTTGTGTCTGAACAGTCGGCGAGACATTTAAAATGTTTTTTTTCCTATGCAAAAAGGTGGATTACACCCAGAATTGAACCGTGGAAATGCAAAACCACAGTTCTAGTTATCTGGCCTACACCAGACTCTTTTAAACAGATATATTTGTGTCTGAACAGTCAGCGAGACACTCAAAATGTTTTTTTCATGCAAAAAAGTGGATAATACAGAGATTTCAAACGTGGAACTGCAAAACCACAGTTCTAGTTAATATGGCCTACACCACACTCTTTTAAACAGATATATTTGTGTCTGAACAGTCAGCGAGACACTTAAAATGTTTTTTTTTCTATGGAAAAAGGTGGATTACACACAGATTTGAACCGTGGAACTTCAAAACCACAGTTCTAGTTATCTGACCTACACCAGACTCTTTTAAACAGATATATTTGTGTCTGAACAGTCAGCGAGACACTCAAAATGTTTTTTTATGCAAAAAAGTCGATAATACAGAGATTTCCACCGTGGAACTGCAAAACCACAGTTCTAGTTATCTGGCCTACACCAGACTCTTTTAAACAGATATATTTATGTCTGAACAGTCAGAAAGACACTCAAAATGTTTTTTTTATGCAAAAAGGTGGATTACACCAAGATTTCAATCGTAGTAATGCAAAACCACAGTTCTAGTTATCTGGCCTTCACCAGACTCTTTAAAACAGATATATTTGTGTCTGAACAGTCAGCGAGACACTCAAAATGGTTTTTTTTTATGCAAAAAGGTGGATTACACCCAGATTTGAACTGTGTAACTGCAAAACCACAGTTCTAGTTATCTGGCCCACACCAGACTCTTTTTAAACAGATATATTTGTGTCTGAACAGTCAGCGAGACACTTAAAATGTTTTTTTTTCAATGCAAAAAGGTGGATTACACCCAGATTTGAACGGTGGTACTGCAAAACCACAGTTCTAGTTATCTGGCCTACACCAGACTCTTTAAAACAGATATATTTGTGTCTGAACAGTCAGCGAAACACTCAAAATATTTTTTTTATGTAAAAAGGTGGATTACACCCAGATTTGAACCGTGGAACTGCAAAACCACAGTTCTAGTTATCTGGCCTACACCAGACTCTTTAAAACAGATATATTTGTGTCTGAACAGTCAGCGAGACACTCAAAATGTTTTTTTTCTATGCAAAAAGGTGGATTACACCCAGATTTGAACCGTGGAACTGCAAAACCACAGTTCTACTTATCTAGCCTACACCACACTCTTTAAAACAGATATATTTGTGTCTGAACAGTCAGCGAGACACTCAAAATGTTTTTTTTTATGCAAAAAGGTGGATTACACCCAGATTTGAACTGTGTAACTGCAAAACCACAGTTCTAGTTATCTGGCCTGCACCAGACTCTTTTAAACAGATATATTTGTGTCTGAACAGTCAGCGAGACACTCAAAATGTTTTTTTTATGCAAAAAAGTCGATAATACAGAGATTTATACCGTGGAACTACAAAACCACAGGTCTAGTTATCTGGCCTACACCAGACTCTTTTAAACAGATATATTTGTGTCTGAACAGTCAGCAAAACACTCAAAATATTTTTTTTATGCAAATAGGTGGATTACACCCAGATTTGAACCGTGGAACTGCAAAACCACAGTTCTAGTTATCTAGCCTACACCAGACTCTTTTAAACAGATATATTTGTGTCTGAACAGTCAGCGAGACACTCAAAATGTTTTTTTTATGCAAAAAAGGTAAAAAAGTGGATAATAGAGACATTTGAAACGTGGAATTGCAAAACCACAGTTCTAGTTATCTGGCCTACACCAGACTCTTTTAAACAGATATATTTGTGTCTGAACAGTCAGCGAGACACTCAAAATGTTTTTTTTATGCAAAAAAAGTAAAAAAGTGGATAATAGAGAGATTTGAAACGTGGAACTGCAAATCCACAGTTCTAGTTATCTGGCCTACATCAGACTGTTTTAAACAGATATATTTGTGTCTGAACAGTCAGCGAGACATTTAAAATGTTTTTTTTTCTATGCGAAAATGTGGATTACACCCAGATTTGAACCGTGGAACTGCAAAACCACAGTTCAAGATATCTGGCCTACACCAGACTCTTTTAAACAGTTATATTTGTGTCTGAACAGTCAGCGAGACACTCAAAATGTTTTTTCATGCAAAAAAGTCAATAATACAGAGATTTCCACCGTGGAACTGCAAAACCACAGTTCTAGTTATCTGGCCTACACCAGACTCTTTTAAACAGATATATTTATGTCTGAACAGTCAGCAAGACACTCAAAATGTTTTTTTATGCAAAAAGGTGGATTACAACCTCATTTGAACCGTGGAACTGCAAAACCACAGTTCTAGATATCTGGCCTACACCAGACTCTTTTAAACAGATATATTTGAGTCTGAACAGTCAGCGAGACACTCAGAATGTTTTTTTTTATGCAAAAAGGTGGATTACACCCAGATTTGAACTGTGGAACTGCAAAACCACATTTCTAGTTATCTGACCTACACCAGACTCTTTTAAACAGATATATTTGTGTCTGAACAGTCAGCGAGACACTCAAAATGTATTTTTTATGCAAAAAAAGTAAAAAAGTGGATAATAGAGAGATTTGAAATGTGGAACTGCAAAACCATAGTTCTAGTTATCTGGCCTACATCAGACTCTTTTAAACAGATATATTTGTGTCTGAACAGTCGGCGAGACATTTAAAATGTTTTTTTTCATATGCAAAAAGGTGGATTACACCCAGAATTGAACCGTGGAAATGCAAAACCACAGTTCTAGTTATCTGGCCTACACCAGACTCTTTTAAACAGATATATTTGTGTCTGAACAGTCAGCGAGACACTTAAAATGTTTTTTTTTCTATGGAAAAAGGTGGATTACACCCAGATTTGAACCGTGGAACTTCAAAACCACAGTTCTAGTTATCTGGCCTACACCAGACTCTTTTAAACAGATATATTTGTGTCTGAACAGTCAGCGAGACACTCAAAATGTTTTTTTTATGCAAAAAAGTCGATAATACAGAGATTTCCACCGTGGAACTGCAAAACCACAGTTCTAGTTATCTGGCCTACACCAGACTCTTTTAAACAGATATATTTATGTCTGAACAGTCAGCAAGACACTCAAAATGTTTTTTTTATGCAAAAAGGTGGATTACACCAAGATTTCAATCGTAGTAATGCAAAACCACAGTTCTAGTTATCTGGTCTACACCAGACTCTTTTAAACAGATATATTTGTGTCTGAACAGTCAGCGAGACACTCAAAATGTTTTTTTTTATGCAAAAAGGTGGATTACACCCAGATTTGAACCGTGGAACTGCAAAACCACAGTTCTAGTTATCTGGCCTACACCAGACTCTTTAAAACAGATATATTTGTGTCTGAACAGTCAGCGAGACACTCAAAATGGTTTTTTTTTATGCAAAAAGGTGGATTACACCCAGATTTGAACTGTGTAACTGCAAAACCACAGTTCTAGTTATCTGGCATACACCAGACTCTTTTAAACAGATATATTTATGTCTGAACAGACAGCAAGACACTCAAAATGTTTTTTTTTTATGCAAAAAGGTGGATTGCACCCAGATTTCAACCGTAGAAATGGAAAACCACAGTTCTAGTTATCTGGCCTACACCAGACTCTTTTAAACAGATATATTTGTGTCTGAACAGTCAGCGAGACACTTAAAATGTTTTTTTTTATGCAAAAAGGTGGATTACACCCAGATTTGAACTGTGTAGCTGCAAAACCACAGTTCTAGTTATCTGGCCTACACCAGACTCTTTTAAACAGATATATTTGTGTCTGAACAGTCAGCGAGACACTCAAAATGTTTTTTTTATGCAAAAAAGTCGATAATACAGAGATTTCCACCGTGGAACTACAAAACCACAGGTCTAGTTATCTGGCCTACACCAGACTCTTTTAAACAGATATATTTGTGTCTGAACAGTCAGCAAAACACTCAAAATATTTTTTTTATGCAAATAGGTGGATTACACCCAGATTTGAACCGTGGAACTGCAAAACCACAGTTCTAGTTATCTAGCCTACACCAGACTCTTTTAAACAGATATATTTGTGTCTGAACAGTCAGCGAGACACTCAAAATGTTTTTTTTATGCAAAAAAGGTAAAAAAGTGGATAATAGAGACATTTGAAACGTGGAATTGCAAAACCACAGTTCTAGTTATCTGGCCTACACCAGACTCTTTTAAACAGATATATTTGTGTCTGAACAGTCAGCGAGACACTCAAAATGTTTTTTTTATGCAAAAAAAGTAAAAAAGTGGATAATAGAGAGATTTGAAACGTGGAACTGCAAATCCACAGTTCTAGTTATCTGGCCTACATCAGACTGTTTTAAACAGATATATTTGTGTCTGAACAGTCAGCGAGACATTTAAAATGTTTTTTTTTCTATGCAAAAATGTGGATTACACCCAGATTTGAACCGTGGAACTGCAAAACCACAGTTCAAGATATCTGGCCTACACCAGACTCTTTTAAACAGTTATATTTGTGTCTGAACAGTCAGCGAGACACTCAAAATGTTTTTTTTTATGCAAAAAAGTCAATAATACAGAGATTTCCACCGTGGAACTGCAAAACCACAGTTCTAGTTATCTGGCCTACACCAGACTCTTAAACAGATATATTTATGTCTGAACAGTCAGCAAGACACTCAAAATGTTTTTTTATGCAAAAAGGTGGATTACAACCTGATTTGAACCGTGGAACTGCAAAACCACAGTTCTAGATATCTGGCCTACACCAGACTCTTTTAAACAGATATATTTGTGTCTGAACAGTCAGCGAGACACTCAAAATGTATTTTTTATGCAAAAAAAGTAAAAAAGTGGATAATAGAGAGATTTGAAATGTGGAACTGCAAAACCATAGTTCTAGTTATCTGGCCTACATCTGACTCTTTTAAACAGATATATTTGTGTCTGAACAGTCGGCGAGACATTTAAAATGTTTTTTTTCCTATGCAAAAAGGTGGATTACACCCAGAATTGAACCGTGGAAATGCAAAACCACAGTTCTAGTTATCTGGCCTACACCAGACTCTTTTAAACAGATATATTTGTGTCTGAACAGTCAGTGAGACACTTAAAATGTTTTTTTTTCTATGGAAAAAGGTGGATTACACCCAGATTTGAACCGTGGAACTTCAAAACCACAGTTCTAGTTATCTGGCCTACACCAGACTCTTTTAAACAGATATATTTGTGTCTGAACAGTCAGCGAGACACTCAAAATGTTTTTTTTTATGCAAAAAAGTCGATAATACAGAGATTTCCACCGTGGAACTGCAAACCACAGTTCTAGTTATCTGGCCTACACCAGACTCTTTTAAACAGATATATTTATGTCTGAACAGTCAGCAAGACACTCAAAATGTTTTTTTTATGCAAAAAGGTGGATTACACCAAGATTTCAATCGTAGTAACGCAAAACCACAGTTCTAGTTATCTGGTCTACACCAGACTCTTTTAAACAGATATATTTGTGTCTGAACAGTCAGCGAGACACTCAAAATGTTTTTTTTTTATGCAAAAAGGTGGATTACACCCAGATTTGAACTGTGTAACTGCAAAACCACAGTTCTAGTTATCTGGCCTACACCAGAATCTTTTAAACAGATATATTTATGTCTGAACAGTCAGCAAGACACTCAAAATGTTTTTTTTTTATGCAAAAAGGTGGATTGCACCCAGATTTCAACCATAGAAATGGAAAACCACAGTTCTAGTTATCTGGCCTATACCAGACTCTTTTAAACAGATATATTTGTGTCTGAACAGTCAGCGAGACACTTAAAATGTGTTTTTTTATGCAAAACGGTGGATTACACCCAGATTTGAACTGTGTAGCTGCAAAACCACAGTTCTAGTTATCTGGCCTACACCAGACTCTTTTAAACAGATATATTTGTGTCTGAACAGTCAGCGAGACACTCAAAATGTTTTTTTTATGCAACAAAGGTAAAAAAGTCGATAATGGAGAGATTTGAAACGTGGAACTGCAAAACCACAGTTCTAGTTATCTGGCCTACATCAGACTCTTTTAAACAGATATATTTGTGTCTGAACAGTCAGCAAGACACTTAAAATGTTTTTTATTTCTATGCAAAAAGGTGGATTACACCCAGATTTGAACCGTGGAACTGCAAAACCACAGTTCTAGTTATCTGGCCTACACCAGACTCTTTTAAACAGATATATTTGTGTCTGAACAGTCAGCAAGACACTCAAAATGTTTTTTTTATGCAAAAAGGTGGATTACACCCAGATTTCAACCGTAGTAATGCAAAACCACAGTTCTAGTTATCTGGCCTACATCAGACTCTTTTAAACATATATTTGCGTCTGAACAGTCAGCGAGACACTTAAAATGTTTTTTTTTATGCAAAAAGGTGGATTACACCCAGATTTGAACCGTAGAACTGCAAAATCACTGTTCTAGTTATCTGGCCTACACCAGACTCTTTTAAACAGATATATTTATGTCTGAACAGTCAGCGAGACACTTAAAATGTTTTTTTTTCTATGCAAAAATGTGGATTACACCCAGATTTGAACCGTGGAACTGCAAAACCACAGTTCAAGATATCTGGCCTACACCAGACTCTTTTAAACAGTTATATTTGTGTCTGAACAGTCAGCGAGACACTCAAAATGTTTTTTCATGCAAAAAAGTCAATAATACAGAGATTTCCACCGTGGAACTGCAAAACCACAGTTCTAGTTATCTGGCCTAAACCAGACTCTTTTAAACAGATATATTTATGTCTGAACAGTCAGCAAGACACTCAAAATGTTTTTTTATGCAAAAAGGTGGATTACAACCTGATTTGAACCGTGGAACTGCAAAACCACAGATCTAGATATCTGGCCTACACCAGACTCTTTTAAACAGATATATTTGAGTCTGAACAGTCAGCGATACACTCAGAATGTTTTTTTTTATGCAAAAAGGTGGATTACACCCAGATTTGAACCGTGGAACTGCAAAACCACATTTCTAGTTATCTGACCTACACCAGACTCTTTTAAACAGATATATTTGTGTCTGAACAGTCAGCGAGACACTCAAAATGTATTTTTTTATGCAAAAAAAGTAAAAAAGTGGATAATAGAGAGATTTGAAATGTGGAACTGCAAAACCACAGTTCTAGTTATCTGGCCTACACCAGACTCTTTTAAACAGATATATTTGTGTCTGAACAGTCAACGAGACACTTAAAATGTTTTTTTTTCTATGGAAAAAGGCGGATTACACCCAGATTTGAACCGTGGAACTTCAAAACCACAGTTCTAGTTATCTGGCCTACACCAGACTCTTTTAAACAGATATATTTGTGTCTGAACAGTCAGCGAGACACTCAAAATGTTTTTTTTATGCAAAAAAGTCGATAATACAGAGATTTCCACCGAGGAACTACAAAACCACAGTTCTAGTTATCTGGCCTACACCAGACTCTTTTAAACAGATATATTTATGTCTGAACAGTCAGCAAGACACTCAAAATGTTTTTTTTATGCAAAAAGGTGGATTACACCAAGATTTCAATCGTAGTAATGCAAAACCACAGTTCTAGTTATCTGTTCTACACCAGACTCTTTTAAAAAGATATATTTGTGTCTGAACAGTCAGCGAGACACTCAAAATGTTTTTTTTCATGCAAAAAGGTGGATTACACCCAGATTTGAACCGTGGAACTGCAAAACCACAGTTCTAGTTATCTGGCCTACACCAGACTCTTTAAAACAGATATATTTGTGTCTGAACAGTCAGCGAGACACTCAAAATGGTTTTTTTTTTTATGCAAAAAGATGGATTACACCCAGATTTGAACTGTGTAACTGCAAAACCACAGTTCTAGTTATCTGGCCCACACCAGACTCTTTTTAAACAGATATATTTGTGTCTGAACAGTCAGCGAGACACTTAAAATGTTTTTTTTTCAATGCAAAAAGGTGGATTACACCCAGATTTGAACGGTGGTACTGCAAAACCACAGTTCTAGTTATCTGGCCTACACCAGACTCTTTAAAACAGATATATTTGTGTCTGAACAGTCAGCGAAACACTCAAAATATTTTTTTTATGTAAAAAGGTGGATTACACCCAGATTTGAACCGTGGAACTGCAAAACCACAGTTCTAGTTATCTGGCCTACACCAGACTCTTTAAAACAGATATATTTGTGTCTGAACAGTCAGCGAGACACTCAAAATGTTTTTTTTCTATGCAAAAAGGTGGATTACACCCAGATTTGAACCGTGGAACTGCAAAACCACAGTTCTACTTATCTGGCCTTCACCACACTCTTTAAAACAGATATATTTGTGTCTGAACAGTCAGCGAGACACTCAAAATGTTTTTTTTTATGCAAAAAGGTGGATTACACCCAGATTTGAACTGTGTAACTGCAAAACCACAGTTCTAGTTATCTGGCCTGCACCAGACTCTTTTAAACAGATATATTTGTGTCTGGACAGTCAGCGAGACACTCAAAATGTTTTTTTTATGCAAAAAAGTCGATAATACAGAGATTTCCACCGTGGAACTACAAAACCACAGTTCTAGTTATCTGGCCTACACCAGACTCTTTAAAACAGATATATTTGTGTCTGAACAGTCAGCGAAACACTCAAAATATTTTTTTTATGTAAAAAGGTGGATTACACCCAGATTTGAACCGTGGAACTGCAAAACCACAGTTCTACTTATCTGGCCTACACCACACTCTTTAAAACAGATATATTTGTGTCTGAACAGTCAGCGAGACACTCAAAATGTTTTTTTTTATGCAAAAAGGTGGATTACACCCAGATTTGAACTGTGTAACTGCAAAACCACAGTTCTAGTTATCTGGCCTGCACCAGACTCTTTTAAACAGATATATTTGTGTCTGAACAGTCAGCGAGACACTCAAAATGTTTTTTTATGCAAAAAAGTCAATAATACAGAGATTTCCACCGTGGAACTACAAAACCACAGGTCTAGTTATCTGGCCTACACCAGACTCTTTTAAACAGATATATTTGTGTCTGAACAGTCAGCAAAACACTCAAAATATTTTTTTTATGCAAATAGGTGGATTACACCCAGATTTGAACCGTGGAACTGCAAAACCACAGTTCTAGTTATCTGGCCTACACCAGACTCTTTAAAACAGATATATTTGTGTCTGAACAGTCAGCGAGACACTCAAAATGTTTTTTTTCTATGCAAAAAGGTGGATTACACCCAGATTTGAACCGTGGAACTGCAAAACCACAGTTCTACTTATCTGGCCTTCACCACACTCTTTAAAACAGATATATTTGTGTCTGAACAGTCAGCGAGACACTCAAAATGTTTTTTTTTATGCAAAAAGGTGGATTACACCCAGATTTGAACTGTGTAACTGCAAAACCACAGTTCTAGTTATCTGGCCTGCACCAGACTCTTTTAAACAGATATATTTGTGTCTGGACAGTCAGCGAGACACTCAAAATGTTTTTTTTATGCAAAAAAGTCGATAATACAGAGATTTCCACCGTGGAACTACAAAACCACAGTTCTAGTTATCTGGCCTACACCAGACTCTTTAAAACAGATATATTTGTGTCTGAACAGTCAGCGAAACACTCAAAATATTTTTTTTATGTAAAAAGGTGGATTACACCCAGATTTGAACCGTGGAACTGCAAAACCACAGTTCTACTTATCTGGCCTACACCACACTCTTTAAAACAGATATATTTGTGTCTGAACAGTCAGCGAGACACTCAAAATGTTTTTTTTTATGCAAAAAGGTGGATTACACCCAGATTTGAACTGTGTAACTGCAAAACCACAGTTCTAGTTATCTGGCCTGCACCAGACTCTTTTAAACAGATATATTTGTGTCTGAACAGTCAGCGAGACACTCAAAATGTTTTTTTATGCAAAAAAGTCAATAATACAGAGATTTCCACCGTGGAACTACAAAACCACAGGTCTAGTTATCTGGCCTACACCAGACTCTTTTAAACAGATATATTTGTGTCTGAACAGTCAGCAAAACACTCAAAATATTTTTTTTATGCAAATAGGTGGATTACACCCAGATTTGAACCGTGGAACTGCAAAACCACAGTTCTAGTTATCTAGCCTACACCAGACTCTTTTAAACAGATATATTTGTGTCTGAACAGTTAGCGAGACACTCAAAATGTTTTTTTTATGCAAAAAAGGTAAAAAAGTGGATAATAGAGACATTTGAAATGTGGAATTGCAAAACCACAGTTCTAGTTATCTGGCCTACACCAGACTCTTTTAAACAGATATATTTGTGTCTGAACAGTCAGCGAGACACTCAAAATGTTTTTTTTATGCAAAAAAATAAAAAAGTAGATAATAGAGAGATTTGAAACGTGGAACTGCAAATCCACAGTTCTAGTTATCTGGCCTACATCAGACTGTTTTAAACAGATATATTTGTGTCTGAACAGTCAGCGAGACATTTAAAATGTTTTTTTTTTCTATGCAAAAAGGTGGATTACACCCAGATTTGAACCGTGGAACTGCAAAACCACAGTTCTAGTTATCTGGCCTACACCAGACTCTTTTAAACAGATATATTTGTTTCTGAGCAGTTAGCAAGACAATCAAAATGTTTTTTTTATGCAAAAAGGTGGATTACACCCAGATTTCAACCGTAGTAATGCAAAACCACAGTTCTAGTTATCTGGCCTACTCCACACTCTTTTAAACAGATATATTTGTGTCTGAATAGTCAGCGAGACACTCAAAATGTTTTTTTTTATGCAAAAAGGTGGATTACACCCAGATTTGAACCGTGGAACTGCAAAACCACAGTTCTAGTTATCTGGCCTACACCAGACTCTTTAAAACAGATATATTTGTGTCTGAACAGTCAGCGAGACACTCAAAATGGTTTTTTTTTTTTATGCAAAAAGATGGATTACACCCAGATTTGAACTGTGTAACTGCAAAACCACAGTTCTAGTTATCTGGCCCACACCAGACTCTTTTTAAACAGATATATTTGTGTCTGAACAGTCAGCGAGACACTTAAAATGTTTTTTTTTCAATGCAAAAAGGTGGATTACACCCAGATTTGAACGGTGGTACTGCAAAACCACAGTTCTAGTTATCTGGCCTACACCAGACTCTTTAAAACAGATATATTTGTGTCTGAACAGTCAGCGAAACACTCAAAATATTTTTTTTATGTAAAAAGGTGGATTACACCCAGATTTGAACCGTGGAACTGCAAAACCACAGTTCTAGTTATCTGGCCTACACCAGACTCTTTAAAACAGATATATTTGTGTCTGAACAGTCAGCGAGACACTCAAAATGTTTTTTTTCTATGCAAAAAGGTGGATTACACCCAGATTTGAACCGTGGAACTGCAAAACCACAGTTCTACTTATCTGGCCTTCACCACACTCTTTAAAACAGATATATTTGTGTCTGAACAGTCAGCGAGACACTCAAAATGTTTTTTTTTATGCAAAAAGGTGGATTACACCCAGATTTGAACTGTGTAACTGCAAAACCACAGTTCTAGTTATCTGGCCTGCACCAGACTCTTTTAAACAGATATATTTGTGTCTGGACAGTCAGCGAGACACTCAAAATGTTTTTTTTATGCAAAAAAGTCGATAATACAGAGATTTCCACCGTGGAACTACAAAACCACAGTTCTAGTTATCTGGCCTACACCAGACTCTTTAAAACAGATATATTTGTGTCTGAACAGTCAGCGAAACACTCAAAATATTTTTTTTATGTAAAAAGGTGGATTACACCCAGATTTGAACCGTGGAACTGCAAAACCACAGTTCTAGTTATCTGGCCTACACCAGACTCTTTAAAACAGATATATTTGTGTCTGAACAGTCAGCGAGACACTCAAAATGTTTTTTTTCTATGCAAAAAGGTGGATTACACCCAGATTTGAACCGTGGAACTGCAAAACCACAGTTCTACTTATCTGGCCTACACCACACTCTTTAAAACAGATATATTTGTGTCTGAACAGTCAGCGAGACACTCAAAATGTTTTTTTTTATGCAAAAAGGTGGATTACACCCAGATTTGAACTGTGTAACTGCAAAACCACAGTTCTAGTTATCTGGCCTGCACCAGACTCTTTTAAACAGATATATTTGTGTCTGAACAGTCAGCGAGACACTCAAAA
Source organism: Phyllobates terribilis (assembly GCF_046119375.1). Taxonomy (NCBI): domain Eukaryota; kingdom Metazoa; phylum Chordata; class Amphibia; order Anura; family Dendrobatidae; genus Phyllobates; species Phyllobates terribilis. Next base: position 22,651,805 of record NW_027362768.1, read on the forward strand.
TGTTTTTTTATGCAAAAAAGTCAATAATACAGAGATTTCCACCGTGGAACTACAAAACCACAGGTCTAGTCATCTGGCCTACACCAGACTCTTTTAAACAGATATATTTGTGTCTGAACAGTCAGCAAAACACTCAAAATATTTTTTTTATGCAAATAGGTGGATTACACCCAGATTTGAACCGTGGAACTGCAAAACCACAGTTCTAGTTATCTAGCCTACACCAGACTCTTTTAAACAGATATATTTGTGTCTGAACAGTTAGCGAGACACTCAAAATGTTTTTTTTATGCAAAAAAGGTAAAAAAGTGGATAATAGAGACATTTGAAATGTGGAGTTGCAAAACCACAGTTCTAGTTATCTGGCCTACACCAGACTCTTTTAAACAGATATATTTGTGTCTGAACAGTCAGCGAGACACTCAAAATGTTTTTTTTATGCAAAAAAATAAAAAAGTAGATAATAGAGAGATTTGAAACGTGGAACTGCAAATCCACAGTTCTAGTTATCTGGCCTACATCAGACTGTTTTAAACAGATATATTTGTGTCTGAACAGTCAGCGAGACATTTAAAATGTTTTTTTTTTCTATGCAAAAAGGTGGATTACACCCAGATTTGAACCGTGGAACTGCAAAACCACAGTTCTAGTTATCTGGCCTACACCAGACTCTTTTAAACAGATATATTTGTTTCTGAGCAGTTAGCAAGACAATCAAAATGTTTTTTTTATGCAAAAAGGTGGATTACACCCAGATTTCAACCGTAGTAATGCAAAACCACAGTTCTAGTTATCTGGCCTACTCCACACTCTTTTAAACAGATATATTTGTGTCTGAATAGTCAGCGAGACACTTAAAATGTTTTTTTTATATGCAAAAAGGTGGATTACACCCAGATTTGAACCATGGAACTGCAAAACCACAGTACTAGTTATCTGGCCTACACCAGACTCTTTAAAACAGATATATTTGTGTCTGAACAGTCAGCGAGACACTCAAAATATTTTTTTTTTATGCAAAAAGGTGGATTACACCCAGATTTGAACTGTGTAACTGCAAAACCACAGTTCTAGTTATCTGGCCTACACCAGACTCTTTTAAACAGATATATTTGTGTCTGAACAGTCAGTGAGACACACAAAATGGTTTTTTTTATGCAAAAAAGTGGATAATACAGAGATTTGAAATGTGGAACTGCAAAACCAGATTTCTAGTTATCTGGCCTACACCAGACACTTTTAAACAGATATCTTTGTGTCTGAACAGTCAGTGAGACACACAAATTGTTTTTTTTTATGCAAAAAAGTGGATAATACAGAGATTTGAAATGTGGAACTGCAAAACCACATTTCTAGTTATCTGGCCTACACCAGACTCTTTTAAACAGATATATTTGAGTCTGAACAGTCAGCGAGACACTCAAAATATTTTTTTTTTATGCAAAAAGGTGGATTACACCCAGATTTGAACTGTGTAACTGCAACACCACAGTTCTAGTTATCTGGCCTACACCAGACTCTTTTAAACAGATATATTTGTGTCTGAACAATCAGCAAGACTCTCAAAATGTTTTTTTATGCAAAAAGGTGGATTACTCCCAGATTTGAACAGTGGAACTGCAAAACTACAGTTCTAGTTATCTGGCCAACACCAGACTCTGTTAAACAGATATATTTGTGTCTGAACAGTCAACGAGACACTCAAAATGGTTTGTTTTTTTTTGCAAAAAGGTGGATTACACCCAGATTTGAACCGGGGAACTGCAAAACCACAGTTCTAGTAATCTGGCCTACACCAGACTGTTTTAAACAGATATATTTGTGTTTGAACAGTCAGCGAGACACTCAAAATGTTTTTTTTTATGCAAAGAGGTGGATTACACCCAGATTTGAACCATGGAACTGCAAAACCACAGATCTAGTTATCTGGCCTACACCAGACTCTTTTAAACAGATATATTTGTGTCTGAACAGTCAGCGAGACACTCAAAATGTTTTTTTTATGCAAAAAAAGTAAAAAAGTAGATAATAGAGAGATTTGAAACGTGGAACTGCAAATCCACAGTTCTAGTTATCTGGCCTACATCAGACTGTTTTAAACAGATATATTTGTGTCTGAACAGTCAGCGAGACATTTAAAATGTTTTTTTTTTTCTATGCAAAAAGGTGGATTCCACCCAGATTTGAACCGTGGAACTGCAAAACCACAGTTCTAGTTATCTGGCCTACACCAGACTCTTTTAAACAGATATATTTGTGTCTGAGCAGTTAGCAAGACAATCAAAATGTTTTTTTTATGCAAAAAGGTGGATTACACCCAGATTTCAACCGTAGTAATGCAAAACCACAGTTCTAGTTATCTGGCCTACTCCACACTCTTTTAAACAGATATATTTGTGTCTGAATAGTCAGCGAGACACTTAAAATGTTTTTTTTATATGCAAAAAGGTGGATTACACCCAGATTTGAACCATGGAACTGCAAAACCACAGTACTAGTTATCTGGCCTACACCAGACTCTTTAAAACAGATATATTTGTGTCTGAACAGTCAGCGAGACACTCAAAATATTTTTTTTTTATGCAAAAAGGTGGATTACACCCAGATTTGAACTGTGTAACTGCAAAACCTCAGTTCTAGTTATCTGGCCTACACCAGACTCTTTTAAACAGATATATTTGTGTCTGAACAGTCAGTGAGACACACAAATTGTTTTTTTTTATGCAAAAAAGTGGATAATACAGAGATTTGAAATGTGGAACTGCAAAACCACATTTCTAGTTATCTGGCCTACACCAGACTCTTTTAAACAGATATATTTGAGTCTGAACAGTCAGCGAGACACTCAAAATATTTTTTTTTTATGCAAAAAGGTGGATTACACCCAGATTTGAACTGTGTAACTGCAACACCACAGTTCTAGTTATCTGGCCTACACCAGACTCTTTTAAACAGATATATTTGTGTCTGAACAATCAGCAAGACTCTCAAAATGTTTTTTTATGCAAAAAGGTGGATTACTCCCAGATTTGAACAGTGGAACTGCAAAACTACAGTTCTAGTTATCTGGCCAACACCAGACTCTGTTAAACAGATATATTTGTGTCTGAACAGTCAACGAGACACTCAAAATGGTTTGTTTTTTTTTGCAAAAAGGTGGATTACACCCAGATTTGAACCGGGGAACTGCAAAACCACAGTTCTAGTAATCTGGCCTACACCAGACTGTTTTAAACAGATATATTTGTGTTTGAACAGTCAGCGAGACACTCAAAATGTTTTTTTTTATGCAAAGAGGTGGATTACACCCAGATTTGAACCATGGAACTGCAAAACCACAGATCTAGTTATCTGGCCTACACCAGACTCTTTTAAACAGATATATTTGTGTCTGAACAGTCAGCGAGACACTCAAAATGTTTTTTTTATGCAAAAAAAGTAAAAAAGTAGATAATAGAGAGATTTGAAACGTGGAACTGCAAATCCACAGTTCTAGTTATCTGGCCTACATCAGACTGTTTTAAACAGATATATTTGTGTCTGAACAGTCAGCGAGACATTTAAAATGTTTTTTTTTTTCTATGCAAAAAGGTGGATTCCACCCAGATTTGAACCGTGGAACTGCAAAACCACAGTTCTAGTTATCTGGCCTACACCAGACTCTTTTAAACAGATATATTTGTGTCTGAGCAGTTAGCAAGACAATCAAAATGTTTTTTTTATGCAAAAAGGTGGATTACACCCAGATTTCAACCGTAGTAATGCAAAACCACAGTTCTAGTTATCTGGCCTACTCCACACTCTTTTAAACAGATATATTTGTGTCTGAATAGTCAGCGAGACACTTAAAATGTTTTTTTTATATGCAAAAAGGTGGATTACACCCAGATTTGAACCATGGAACTGCAAAACCACAGTACTAGTTATCTGGCCTACACCAGACTCTTTAAAACAGATATATTTGTGTCTGAACAGTCAGCGAGACACTCAAAATATTTTTTTTTTATGCAAAAAGGTGGATTACACCCAGATTTGAACTGTGTAACTGCAAAACCTCAGTTCTAGTTATCTGGCCTACACCAGACTCTTTTAAACAGATATATTTGTGTCTGAACAGTCAGTGAGACACACAAATTGTTTTTTTTTATGCAAAAAAGTGGATAATACAGAGATTTGAAATGTGGAACTGCAAAACCACATTTCTAGTTATCTGGCCTACACCAGACTCTTTTAAACAGATATATTTGAGTCTGAACAGTCAGCGAGACACTCAAAATATTTTTTTTTTATGCAAAAAGGTGGATTACACCCAGATTTGAACTGTGTAACTGCAACACCACAGTTCTAGTTATCTGGCCTACACCAGACTCTTTTAAACAGATATATTTGTGTCTGAACAATCAGCAAGACTCTCAAAATGTTTTTTTATGCAAAAAGGTGGATTACTCCCAGATTTGAACAGTGGAACTGCAAAACTACAGTTCTAGTTATCTGGCCAACACCAGACTCTGTTAAACAGATATATTTGTGTCTGAACAGTCAACGAGACACTCAAAATGGTTTGTTTTTTTTTGCAAAAAGGTGGATTACACCCAGATTTGAATCGGGGAACTGCAAAACCACAGTTCTAGTAATCTGGCCTACACCAGACTGTTTTAAACAGATATATTTGTGTTTGAACAGTCAGCGAGACACTCAAAATGTTTTTTTTTATGCAAAAAGGTGGATTACACCCAGATTTGAACCATGGAACTGCAAAACCACAGTTCTAGTTATCTGGCCTACACCAGACTCTTTTAAACAGATATATTTGGGTCTGAACAGTCAGCGAGACACTCAAAATGTTTTTTTTTATGCAAAAAGGTGGATTACACCCAGATTTGAACCGTGGAACTGCAAAACCACAGTTCTAGTTATCTGGCCTACACCAGACTCTTTTAAACAGATATATTTGTGTCTGAACAGTCAGCGAGACACTCAAAATGTTTTTTTATGCAAAAAGGTGGATAATACAGAGATTTGAACTGTGGAACTGCAAAACCACAGTTCTAGTTATCTGGCCTACATCAGACTCTTTTAAACATATATTTGCATCTGAACAGTCAGCGAGACACTTAAAATGTTTTTTTTTTATGCAAAAAGGTGGATTACACCCAGATTTGAACCGTAGAACTGCAAAATCACTGTTCTAGTTATCTGGCCTACACCAGACTCTTTTAAACAGTTATATTTGTGTCTGAACAGTCAGCGAGACACTCAAAATGTTTTTTCATGCAAAAAAGTCAATAATACAGAGATTTCCACCGTGGAACTGCAAAACCACAGTTCTAGTTATCTGGCCTAAACCAGACTCTTTTAAACAGATATATTTATGTCTGAACAGTCAGCAAGACACTCAAAATGTTTTTTTATGCAAAAAGGTGGATTACAACCTGATTTGAACCGTGGAACTGCAAAACCACAGATCTAGATATCTGGCCTACACCAGACTCTTTTAAACAGATATATTTGAGTCTGAACAGTCAGCGAGACACTCAGAATGTTTTTTTTTATGCAAAAAGGTGGATTACACCCAGATTTGAACCGTGGAACTGCAAAACCACATTTCTAGTTATCTGACCTACACCAGACTCTTTTAAACAGATATATTTGTGTCTGAACAGTCAGCGAGACACTCAAAATGTATTTTTTTATGCAAAAAAAGTAAAAAAGTGGATAATAGAGAGATTTGAAATGTGGAACTGCAAAACCACAGTTCTAGTTATCTGGCCTACATCAGACTCTTTTAAACAGATATATTTGTGTCTGAACAGTCGGCGAGACATTTAAAATGTTTTTTTTCCTATGCAGAAAGGTGGATTACACCCAGAATTGAACCGTGGAAATGCAAAACCACAGTTCTAGTTATCTGGCCTACACCAGACTCTTTTAAACAGATATATTTGTGTCTGAACAGTCAGCGAGACACTTAAAATGTTTTTTTTTCTATGGAAAAAGGCGGATTACACCCAGATTTGAACCGTGGAACTTCAAAACCACAGTTCTAGTTATCTGGCCTACACCAGACTCTTTTAAACAGATATATTTGTGTCTGAACAGTCAGCGAGACACTCAAAATGTTTTTTTTATGCAAAAAAGTCGATAATACAGAGATTTCCACCGTGGAACTGCAAAACCACAGTTCTAGTTATCTGGCCTACACCAGACTCTTTTAAACAGATATATTTATGTCTGAACAGTCAGCAAGACACTCAAAATGTTTTTTTTATGCAAAAAGGTGGATTACACCAAGATTTCAGTCGTAGTAATGCAAAACCACAGTTCTAGCTATCTGGTCTACACCAGACTCTTTTAAACAGATATATTTGTGTCTGAACAGTCAGCGAGACACTCAAAATGTTTTTTTTTATGCAAAAAGGTGGATTACACCCAGATTTGAACCGTGGAACTGCAAAACCACAGTTCTAGTTATCTGGCCTACACCAGACTCTTTAAAACAGATATATTTGTGTCTGAACAGTCAGCGAGACACTCAAAATGTTTTTTTTTTTATGCAAAAAGATGGATTACATCCAGATTTGAACTGTGTAACTGCAAAACCACAGTTCTAGTTATCTGGCCCACACCAGACTCTTTTTAAACAGATATATTTGTGTCTGAACAGTCAGCGAGACACTTAAAATGTTTTTTTTTCAATGCAAAAAGGTGGATTACACCCAGATTTTAACGGTGGTACTGCAAAACCACAGTTCTAGTTATCTGGCCTACACCAGACTCTTTAAAACAGATATATTTGTGTCTGAACAGTCAGCGAAACACTCAAAATATTTTTTTTATGTAAAAAGGTGGATTACACCCAGATTTGAACCGTGGAACTGCAAAACCACAGTTCTAGTTATCTGGCCTACACCAGACTCTTTAAAACAGATATATTTGTGTCTGAACAGTCAGCGAGACACTCAAAATGTTTTTTTTCTATGCAAAAAGGTGGATTACACCCAGATTTGAACCGTGGAACTGCAAAACCACAGTTCTACTTATCTGGCCTACACCACACTCTTTAAAACAGATATATTAGTGTCTGAACAGTCAGCGAGACACTCAAAATGTTTTTTTTTATGCAAAAAGGTGGATTACACCCACATTTGAACTGTGTAACTGCAAAACCACAGTTCTAGTTATCTGGCCTGCACCACACTCTTTTAAACAGATATATTTGTGTCTGAACAGTCAGCGAGACACTCAAAATGTTTTTTTATGCAAAAAAGTCGATAATACAGAGATTTCCACCGTGGAACTACAAAACTACAGTTCTAGTTATCTGGCCTACACCAGACTCTTTAAAACAGATATATTTGAGTCTGAACAGTCAGCGAAACACTCAAAATATTTTTTTTATGTAAAAAGGTGGATTACACCCAGATTTGAACTGTGGAACTGCAAAACCACAGTTCTAGTTATCTGGCCTACACCAGACTCTTTAAAACAGATATATTTGTGTCTGAACAGTCAGTGAGACACTCAAAATGTTTTTTTTCTATGCAAAAAGGTGGATTACACCCAGATTTGAACCGTGGAACTGCAAAACCACAGTTCTACTTATCTGGCCTACACCACACTCTTTAAAACAGATATATTTGTGTCTGAACAGTCAGCGAGACACTCAAAATGTTTTTTTTTATGCAAAAAGGTGGATTACACCCAGATTTGAACTGTGTAACTGCAAAACCACAGTTCTAGTTATCTGGCCTGCACCAGACTCTTTTAAACAGATATATTTGTGTCTGAACAGTCAGCGAGACACTCAAAATGTTTTTTTTATGCAAAAAAGTCGATAATACAGAGATTTCCACCGTGGAACTACAAAACCACAGGTCTAGTTATCTGGCCTACACCAGACTCTTTTAAACAGATATATTTGTGTCTGAACAGTCAGCAAAACACTCAAAATATTTTTTTTATGCAAATAGGTGGATTACACCCAGATTTGAACCGTGGAACTGCAAAACCACAGTTCTAGTTATCTAGCCTACACCAGACTCTTTTAAACAGATATATTTGTGTCTGAACAGTTAGCGAGACACTCAAAATGTTTTTTTTATGCAAAAAAGGTAAAAAAGTGGATAATAGAGACATTTGAAACGTGGAATTGCAAAACCACAGTTCTAGTTATCTGGCCTACACCAGACTCTTTTAAACAGATATATTTGTGTCTGAACAGTCAGCGAGACACTCAAAATTTTTTTTTATGCAAAAAAAGTAAAAAAGTAGATAATAGAGAGATTTGAAACGTGGAACTGCAAATCCACAGTTCTAGTTATCTGGCCTACATCAGACAGTTTTAAACAGATATATTTGTGTCTGAACAGTCAGCGAGACATTTAAAATGTTTTTTTTTTCTATGCAAAAAGGTGGATTACACCCAGATTTGAACCGTGGAACTGCAAAACCACAGTTCTAGTTATCTGGCCTACACCAGACTCTTTTAAACAGATATATTTGTGTCTGCGCAGTTAGCAAGACAATCAAAATGTTTTTTTTATGCAAAAAGGTGGATTACACCCAGATTTCAACCGTAGTAATGCAAAACCACAGTTCTAGTTATCTGGCCTACTCCACACTCTTTTAAACAGATATATTTGTGTCTGAATAGTCAGCGAGACACTTAAAATGTTTTTTTTATATGCAAAAAGGTGGATTACACCCAGATTTGAACCATGGAACTGCAAAACCACAGTACTAGTTATCTGGCCTACACCAGACTCTTTAAAACAGATATATTTGTGTCTGAACAGTCAGCGAGACACTCAAAATATTTTTTTTTTATGCAAAAAGGTGGATTACACCCAGATTTGAACTGTGTAACTGCAAAACCACAGTTCTAGTTATCTGGCCTACACCAGACTCTTTTAAACAGATATATTTGTGTCTGAACAGTCAGTGAGACACACAAAATGTTTTTTTTTATGCAAAAAAGTGGATAATACAGAGATTTGAAATGTGGAACTGCAAAACCAGATTTCTAGTTATCTGGCCTACACCAGACACTTTTAAACAGATATATTTGTGTCTGAACAGTCAGTGAGACACACAAATTGTTTTTTTTTATGCAAAAAAGTGGATAATACAGAGATTTGAAATGTGGAACTGCAAAACCACATTTCTAGTTATCTGGCCTACACCAGACTCTTTTAAACAGATATATTTGAGTCTGAACAGTCAGCGAGACACTCAAAATATTTTTTTTTTATGCAAAAAGGTGGATTACACCCAGATTTGAACTGTGTAACTGCAACACCACAGTTCTAGTTATCTGGCCTACACCAGACTCTTTTAAACAGATATATTTGTGTCTGAACAATCAGCAAGACTCTCAAAATGTTTTTTTATGCAAAAAGGTGGATTACTCCCAGATTTGAACAGTGGAACTGCAAAACTACAGTTCTAGTTATCTGGCCAACACCAGACTCTGTTAAACAGATATATTTGTGTCTGAACAGTCAACGAGACACTCAAAATGTTTTTTTTTTTTTTGCAAAAAGGTGGATTACACCCAGATTTGAACCGGGGAACTGCAAAACCACAGTTCTAGTAATCTGGCCTACACCAGACTGTTTTAAACAGATATATTTGTGTTTGAACAGTCAGCGAGACACTCAAAATGTTTTTTTTTATGCAAAAAGGTGGATTACACCCAGATTTGAACCGTGGAACTGCAAAACCACAGTTCTAGTTATCTGGCCTACACCAGACTCTTTTAAACAGATATATTTGTGTCTGAACAGTCAGCGAGACACTCAAAATGTTTTTTTATGCAAAAAGGTGGATAATACAGAGATTTGAACCATGGAACTGCAAAAACACAGTTCTAGTTATCTGGCCTACGCCACACTCTTTTAAACAGATATATTTGTGCCTGAACAGTTAGCGAGACACTTAAAATGTTTATTTTTTGTGCAAAAAAGGCAAAAAAGTGGATAATACAGAGATTTGAAACGTGGAACTACAAAACCACAGTTCTAGTTATCTGGCCTACACCAGACTCTTTTAAACAGATATATTAGTGTCTGAACAGTCAGCGAGATGCTCAAAATGATTTTTTTTATGCAAAAAGGTGGATAATACAGAGATTTCAACTGTGGGACTGCAAAACCACAGTTCTAGTTATCTGGCCTACACCAGACTCTTTTAAACAGATATCTTTGTGCCTGAACAGTCAGCGAGACACTTAAAATGTTTTTTTTTTATGCAAAAAAGTGGATAATACAGAGATATGATACGTGGAACTGCAAAACCACAGTTCTAGTTATCTGGCCTACACCAGACTCTTTTAAACAGATATATTAGTGTCTGAACAGTTAGCGAGACACTCAAAAAAATTTTTTATGCAAAAAGGTGGATAATACAGAGATTTCAACCGTGGGACTGCAAAACCACAGTTCTAGTTATCTGGCCTACACCAGACTCTTTTAAACAGATATATTTGTGTCTGAACAGTCAGCGAGACACTCAAAATGTGTTTTTTTTTATGCAAAAAGGTGGATTACACCCAGATTTGAACCGTGGAACTGCAAAACCACAGTTCTAGTTATCTGGCCTACACCAGACTCTTTTAAACAGATATATTTGTGTCTGAACAGTCAGCGAGACACTCAAAATGTTTTTTTATGCAAAAAGGTGGATAATACAGAGATTTGAACTGTGGAACTGCAAAACCACAGTTCTAGTTATCTGGCCTACACCAGACTCTTTTAAACAGATATATTTGTGCCTGAACAGTTAGCGAGACACTTAAAATGTTTCTTTTTTATGCAAAAAAGTGGATAATACAGAGATTTGAAACGTGGAACTGCAAAACCACAGTTCTAGTTATCTGGCCTATACCAGACTCTTTTAAACAGATATATTAGTGTCTGAACAGTCAGCGAGACACTCAAAATGTTTTTTTTATGCAAAAAGGTGGATAATTCAGAGATTTCATCTGTCGGACTGCAAAACCACAGTTGTAGTTATCTGGCCTACACCAGACTCTTTTAAACAGATATATTTGTGTCTGAACAGTCAGCGAGACACTCAAAATGCTTTTTAATGCAAACAGGTGGATAATACAGAGATTTGAACCGTGGAACTGCAAAACCACAGTTCTAGTTATCTGGCCTACACCAGACTCTTTTAAACAGATATATTTGTGCCTGAACAGTTAGCGAGACACTTAAAATGTTTTTTTTTTATGCAAAAAAGGCAAAAAAGTGGATAATACAGAGATTTGAAACGTGGAACTGCAAAACCACAGTTCTAGTTATCTGACCTACACCAGACTCTTCTAAACAGATATATTTGTGTCTGATCAGTCAGTGAGACACACAAAATGTTTTTTTTATGCAAAAAAGTGGATAATACAGAGATTTGAAACGTGGAACTGCAAAACCACAGTTGTAGTTATCTGGCCTAAACCAGACTCTTTAAAACAGATATATTTGTGCCTGAACAGTCAGCGAGACACTCAAAATGTTTTTTTTAATGCAAAAAAGGTGGATAATACAGAGATTTGAACCATGGAACTGCAAAACCACAGTTCTAGTTATCTGGCCTACACCAGACTCTTCTAAACAGATATATTTGTGTCTGATCAGTCAGTGAGACACACAAAATGTTTTTTTTTTGCAAAAAAGTGGATAATACAGAGATTTGAAACGTGGAACTGCAAAACCACAGTTCTAGTTATCTGGCCAACACCAGACTCTATTAAACAGATATAGTTGTGTCTGAACAATCAGCGAGACACTCAAAATGTTTATTTTTATGCAAAAAGGTGGATGACACCCAGATTTGAACCATGGAACTGCAAAACCACAGTTCTAGTTATCTTCCCTACACCAGACTCTTTTAAACAGATATATTAGTGTCTGAACAGTCAGCGAGACACTCAAAATGCTTTTTTATGCAAAAAGGTGGATAATACAAAGATTTGAAACGTGGAACTGCAAAACCACAGTTCTAGTTATCTGGCCTACACCAGACTCTATTAAACAGATATATTTGTGTCTGAACAGTCAGCGAGACACTCAAATGTTTTTTTTTTATGCAAAAAAGTGGATAATATAGAGATTTGAAATGTGGAACTGCAAAACCACAGTTCTAGTTATCTACCCTACACCAGACTCTTTTAAACAGATATATTAGTGTCTGAACAGTCACCGAGACACTCAAAATGTTTTTTTATGCAAAAAGGTGGATAATACAGAGATTTGAACAGTGGAACTCCAAAACCACAGTTCTAGTTATCTGGCCTACAGCAGACTCTTTTAAACAGATATATTTGTGCCTGACCAGTCAGCGAGACACTTAAAATGTTTTTTTTTTATGCAAAAAAGGCAAAAAAGTGGATAATACAGAGATTTGAAACGTGGAACTGAAAAACCACAGTTCTAGTTATCTGGCCTACACCAAACTCTTTTAAACAGATATATTAGTGTCTGAACAGTCAGCGAGACACTCAAAATGTTTTTTATGCAAAAAGGTGGATAATACAGAGATTTGAACCGTGGAACTCCAAAACCACAGTTCTAGTTATCTGGCCTAAACCAGACTCTTTAAAACAGAAATATTTGTGCCTGAACTGTCAGCGAGACACTCAAAATGTTTTTTTTTATGCAAAAAGGTGGATGACACCCAGATTTGAACTGTCGAACTGCAAAACCACAGTTCTAGTAATCTGGCCTACACCAGACTCTTTTAAACAGATATATTTGTGTCTGAACAGTCAGCGAGACACTCAAAATGTTTTTTTAATGCAAAAAAGTGGATAATACAGAGATTTGAACCATGGAACTGCAAAACCATTGTTCTAGTTATCTGGCCTACACCAGACTCTTTTAAACAGATATAATTGTGTCTGAACAGTCAGTGAGACACACAAAATGTTTTTTTTTATGCAAAAAAATGGATAATAGAGAGATTTGAAATGTGGAACTGCAAAACCACAGTTCTAGTTATCTGCCCTACACCAGACTCTTTTAAACAATATATTAGTGTCTGAACAGTCACCGAGACACTCAAAATGTTTTTTTATGCAAAAAGGTGGATTACATCCAGATTTGAACCGTGGAACTGCAAAACCACAGTTCTAGTTATCTGCCCTACACCAGACTCTTTTAAACAGATATATTAGTGTCTGAACAGTCACCGAGACACTCAAAATGTTTTTTTTATGCAAAAAGGTGGATAATACAGAGATTTGAACCGTGGAACTGCAAAACCACAGTTCTAGTTATCTGGCCTACACCAGACTCTTTTAAACAGATATATTTGTGCCTGAGCAGTCAGCGAGACACTTAAAATGTTTTTTTTATGCAAAAGAGGCAAAATAGTGGATAATACAGAGATTTGAAACGTGGAACTGCAAAACCACAGTTCTAGATATCTGGCCTACACCAAACTCTTTTAAACAGATATATTAGTGTCTGAACAGTCAGCGAGACACTCAAAATGTTTTTTATGCAAAAAGGTGGATAATACAGAGATTTGAACCATGGAACTGCAAAACCACAGTTCTAGTTATCTGGCCTAAACCAGACTCTTTAAAACAGATATATTTAAACCTGAACCGTCAGCGAGACACTCAAAATGTTTTTTTTAATGCAAAAAAGTGGATAATACAGAGATTTGAACCATGGAACTGCAAAACCACAGTTCTAGTTATCTGGCCTACACCAGACTCTTTTAAACAGATATATTTGAGTCTGAACAGTCAGCGAGACACTCAAAATATTTTTTTTTTATGCAAAAAGGTGGATTACACCCAGATTTGAACTGTGTAACTGCAAAACCACAGTTCTAGTTATCTGGCCTACACCAGACTCTTTTAAACAGATATATTTGTGTCTGAACAATCAGCAAGACTCTCAAAATGGTTTGTTTTTTTTGCAAAAAGGTGGATTACACTCAGATTTGAACCGGGGAGCTGCAAAACCACAGTTCTACTAATCTGGCCTACACCAGACTGTTTTAAACAGATATATTTGTGTTTGAACAGTCAGCGAGACACTCAAAATGTTTTTTTTTATGCAAAAAGGTGGATTACACCCAGATTTGAACCATGGAACTGCAAAACCACAGTTCTAGTTATCTGGCCTACACCAGACTCTTTTAAACAGATATATTTGGGTCTGAACAGTCAGCGAGACACTCAAAATGTTTTTTTTTATGCAAAAAGGTGGATTACACCCAGATTTGAACCGTGGAACTGCAAAACCACAGTTCTAGTTATCTAGCCTACACCAGACTCTTTTAAACAGATATATTTGTGTCTGAACAGTCAGCGAGACACTCAAAATGTTTTTTTATGCAAAAAGGTGGATAATACAGAGATTTGAACCATGGAACTGCAAAAACACAGTTCTAGTTATCTGGCCTACGCCACACTCTTTTAAACAGATATATTTGTGCCTGAACAGTTAGCGAGACACTTAAAATGTTTATTTTTTGTGCAAAAAAGGCAAAAAAGTGGATAATACAGAGATTTGAAACGTGGAACTACAAAACCACAGTTCTAGTTATCTGGCCTACACCAGACTCTTTTAAACAGATATATTAGTGTCTGAACAGTCAGCGAGATGCTCAAAATGATTTTTTTTATGCAAAAAGGTGGATAATACAGAGATTTCAACTGTGGGACTGCAAAACCACAGTTCTAGTTATCTGGCCTACACCAGACTCTTTTAAACAGATATCTTTGTGCCTGAACAGTCAGCGAGACACTTAAAATGTTTTTTTTATGCAAAAAAGTGGATAATACAGAGATATGATACGTGGAACTGCAAAACCACAGTTCTAGTTATCTGGCCTACACCAGACTCTTTTAAACAGATATATTAGTGTCTGAACAGTTAGCGAGACACTCAAAAAAATTTTTTATGCAAAAAGGTGGATAATACAGAGATTTCAACCGTGGGACTGCAAAACCACAGTTCTAGTTATCTGGCCTACACCAGACTCTTTTAAACAGATATATTTGTGTCTGAACAGTCAGCGAGACACTCAAAATGTGTTTTTTTTTATGCAAAAAGGTGGATTACACCCAGATTTGAACCGTGGAACTGCAAAACCACAGTTCTAGTTATCTGGCCTACACCAGACTCTTTTAAACAGATATATTTGTATCTGAACAGTCAGCGAGACACTCAAAATGTTTTTTTATGCAGAAAGGTGGATAATACAGAGATTTGAACTGTGGAACTGCAAAACCACAGTTCTAGTTATCTGGCCTACACCAGACTCTTTTAAACAGATATATTTGTGCCTGAACAGTTAGCGAGACACTTAAAATGTTTCTTTTTTATGCAAAAAAGTGGATAATACAGAGATTTGAAACGTGGAACTGCAAAACCACAGTTCTAGTTATCTGGCCTACACCAGACTCTTTTAAACAGATATATTAGTGTCTGAACAGTCAGCGAGACACTCAAAATGTTTTTTTTATGCAAAAAGGTGGATAATTCAGAGATTTCATCTGTCGGACTGCAAAACCACAGTTGTAGTTATCTGGCCTACACCAGACTCTTTTAAACAGATATATTTGTGTCTGAACAGTCAGCGAGACACTCAAAATGCTTTTTAATGCAAACAGGTGGATAATACAGAGATTTGAACCGTGGAACTGCAAAACCACAGTTCTAGTTATCTGGCCTACACCAGACTCTTTTAAACAGATATATTTGTGCCTGAACAGTTAGCGAGACACTTAAAATGTTTTTTTTTTATGCAAAAAAGGCAAAAAAGTGGATAATACAGAGATTTGAAACGTGGAACTGCAAAACCACAGTTCTAGTTATCTGACCTACACCAAACTCTTCTAAACAGATATATTTGTGTCTGATCAGTCAGTGAGACACACAAAATGTTTTTTTTATGCAAAAAAGTGGATAATACAGAGATTTGAAACGTGGAACTGCAAAACCACAGTTGTAGTTATCTGGCCTAAACTAGACTCTTTAAAACAGATATATTTGTGCCTGAACAGTCAGCGAGACACTCAAAATGTTTTTTTTAATGCAAAAAAGGTGGATAATACAGAGATTTGAACCATGGAACTGCAAAACCACAGTTCTAGTTATCTGGCCTACACCAGACTCTTCTAAACAGATATATTTGTGTCTGATCAGTCAGTGAGACACACAAAATGTTTTTTTTATGCAAAAAAGTGGATAATACAGATATTTGAAACGTGGAACTGCAAAACCACAGTTCTAGTTATCTGGCCAACACCAGACTCTATTAAACAGATATATTTTTGTCTGAACAATCAGCGAGACACTCAAAATGTTTATTTTTATGCAAAAAGGTGGATGACACCCAGATTTGAACCATGGAACTGCAAAACCACAGTTCTAGTTATCTTTCCTACACCAGACTCTTTTAAACAGATATATTAGTGTCTGAACAGTCAGCGAGACACTCAAAATGCTTTTTTATGCAAAAAGGTGGATAATACAGAGATTTGAAACGTGGAACTGCAAAACCACAGTTCTAGTTATCTGGCCTACACCAGACTCTTTTAAACAGATATATTTGTGTCTGAACAGTCAGCGAGACACTCAAAATATTTTTTTTACGCAAAAAAGGGGATAATACAAAGATTTGAACCGTGGAACTGCAAAACCACAGTTCTAGTTATCTGGCCTACACCAGACTCTTTAAAACAGATATATTTGTGCCTGAACAGTCAGCGAGACACTCAAAATGTTTTTTTAATGCAAAAAAGTGGATAATACAGAGATTTGAACCATGGAACTGCAAAACCATTGTTCTAGTTATCTGGCCTACACCAGACTCTTTTAAACAGATATATTTGTGTCTGAACAGTCAGTGAGACACTCAAATGTTTTTTTTTTATGCAAAAAAGTGGATAATACAGAGATTTGAAATGTGGAACTGCAAAACCACAGTTCTAGTTATCTGCCCTACACCAGACTCTTTTAAACAGATATATTAGTGTCTGAACAGTCACCGAGACACTCAAAATGTTTTTTTATGCAAAAAGGTGGATAATACAGAGATTTGAACAGTGGAACTCCAAAACCACAGTTCTAGTTATCTGGCCTACAGCAGACTCTTTTAAACAGATATATTTGTGCCTGACCAGTCAGCGAGACACTTAAAATGTTTTTTTTTTATGCAAAAAAGGCAAAAAAGTGGATAATACAGAGATTTGAAACGTGGAACTGCAAAACCACAGTTCTAGTTATCTGGCCTACACGAAACTCTTTTAAACACATATATTAGTGTCTGAACAGTCAGCGAGACACTCAAAATGTTTTTTATGCAAAAAGGTGGATAATACAGAGATTTGAACCGTGGAACTCCAAAACCACAGTTCTAGTTATCCGGCCTAAACCAGACTCTTTAAAACAGAAATATTTGTGCCTGAACTGTCAGCGAGACACTCAAAATGTTTTTTTTTATGCAAAAAGGTGGATGACACCCAGATTTGAACTGTCGAACTGCAAAACCACAGTTCTAGTAATCTGGCCTACACCAGACTCTTTTAAACAGATATATTTGTGTCCGAACAGTCAGCGAGACACTCAAAATATTTTTTTAATGCAAAAAAGTGGATAATACAGAGATTTGAACCATGGAACTGCAAAACCATTGTTCTAGTTATCTGGCCTACACCAGACTCTTTTAAACAGATATAATTGTGTCTGAACAGTCAGTGAGACACACAAAATGTTTTTTTTTATGCAAAAAAATGGATAATAGAGAGATTTGAAATGTGTAACTGCAAAACCACAGTTCTAGTTATCTGCCCTACACCAGACTCTTTTAAACAGATATATTAGTGTCTGAACAGTCACCGAGACACTCAAAATGTTTTTTTTATGCAAAAAGGTGGATTACACCCAGATTTGAACCGTGGAACTGCAAAACCACAGTTCTAGTTATCTGGCCTACACCAGACTCTTTTAAACAGATATATTTGTGCCTGAGCAGTCAGCGAGACACTTAAAATGTTTTTTTTTATGCAAAAAAGGCAAAAGAGTGGATAATACAGAGATTTGAAACGTGGAACTGCAAAACCACAGTTCTAGATATCTGGCCTACACCAAACTCTTTTAAACAGATATATTAGTGTCTGAACAGTCAGCGAGACACTCAAAATGTTTTTTATGCAAAAAGGTGGATAATACAGAGATTTGAACCATGGAACTGCAAAACCACAGTTCTAGTTATCTGGCCTAAACCAGACTCTTTAAAACAGATATATTTAAACCTGAACCGTCAGCGAGACACACAAAATGTTTTTTTTATGCAAAAAAGAGGATAATACAGAGATTTGAAACGTGGAACTGCAAAACCACAGTTCTAGTTATCTGGCCTACACCAGACTCTTTTAAACAGATATATTTGTGTCTGAACAGTCAGCGGGACACTCAAAATATTTTTTTTTATGCAAAAAAGTGGATAATACAAAGATTTGAATCGTGGAACTGCAAAACCACAGTTCTAGTTATCTGGCCTACACCAGACTCTTTAAAACAGATATATTTGTGCCTGAACAGTCAGCGAGATACTCAAAATGTTTTTTAATGCAAAAAAGTGGATAATACAGAGATTTGAACCATGGAACTGCAAAACCATTGTTCTAGTTATCTGGCCTACACCAGACTCTTTTAAACAGATATATTTGTGTCTGAACAGTCAGTGAGACACACAAAATGTTTTTTTTATGCAAAAAAATGGATAATACAGAGATTTGAAACGTGGAACTGCCAAACCACAGTTCTAGTTATCTGGCCTACACCAGACTCTTTTAAACAGATAAATTTGTGTCTGAACAATCAGCGAGACTCTCAAAATGTTTTTCTTTTATGCAAAAGGGTGGATTACACCCAGATTTGAACCGTGGAACTGCAAAACCACAGTTCTAGTTATCTGGCCTACACCAGACTCTTTTAAATAGATATATTAGTGTCTGAACAGTCAGCGAGACACTCAAAATGTTTTTTTTTATGCAAAAAGGTGGATAATACAGAGATTTCAACCGTGGGACTGGAAAACCACAGTTCTAGTTATCTGGCCTACACCAGACTCTTTTAAACAGATATCTTTGTGCCTGAACAGTCAGCGACAAACTTAAAATGTTTTTTTTTATGCAAAAAAGTGGATAATACAGAGATATGATACGTGGAACTGCAAAACCACAGTTCTGGTTATCTGGCCTACACCAGACTCTTTTAAACAGATATATTTGTGTCTGAACAGTCAGCGAGACACTCAAAATGTTTTTTTTTTATGCAAAAAGGTGGATTACACCCAGATTTGAACCGTGGAACTGCAAAACCACAGTTCTAGTTATCTGGTCTACACCAGACTCTTTTAAAAAGATATATTTGTGTCTGAACAGTCAGCGAGACACTCAAAATGTTTTTTTATGCAAAAAGGTGGATAATACAGAGATTTGAACCGTGGAACTGCAAAACCACAGTTCTAGTTATCTGGCCAACACCAGACTCTTTTAAACAGATATATTTGTGCCTGAACAGTTACCGAGACACTTAAAATGTTTTTTTTTATGCAAAAAAGGCAAAAAAGTGGATAATACAGAGATTTGAAACGTGGAACTGCAAAACCACAGTTCTAGTTATCTGGCCTACACCAGACTCTTTTAAACAGATATATTAGTGTCGAACAGTCAGCGAGACACTCAAAATGTTTTTTTTAATGCAAAAAGGTGGATAATACAGAGATTTCAACTGTGGGACTGCAAAACCACAGTTCTAGTTATCTGGCCTACACCAGACTCTTTTAAACAGATATATTTGTGTCTGAACAGTCAGTGAGACACTCAAATGTTATTTTTTTATTAAAAAGTGGATAATACAGAGATTTGAAATGTGGAACTACAAAACCACAGTTTTAGTTATCTAGCCTACACCAGACTCTTTTAAACAGATATATTTGTGCCTGAGCAGTCAGCGAGACACTTAAAATGTTTTTTTTTATGCAAAAAAGCCAAAAAAGTGGATAATACAGAGATTTGAAAAGTGGGACTGCAAAACCACAGTTCTAGTTATCTGGCCTACACCAGACTCTTTTAAACAGATATATTAGTGTCTGAACAGTCAGCGAGACACTCAAAATGTTTTTTTGTGCAAAAAGGTGGATAATACAGAGATTTGAACCGTGGAACTGCAAAACCACAGTTCTAGTTATCTGGCCTAAACCAGACTCTTTAATACAGATATATTTGTGCCTGAACAGTCAGCGAGACACTCAAAATGGTTTTTTTTAATGCAAAAAAGTGGATAATACAGAGATTAGAACCATGGAACTGCAAAACCACAGTTCTAGTTATTTGGCCTACACCAGACTCTTTTAAAAAGATATATTTGTGTCTGAACAGTCAGCGAGACACTCAAAATGTTTTTTTATGCAAAAAGGTGGATAATACAGAGATTTGAACCGTGGAACTGCAAAACCACAGTTCTAGTTATCTGGCCAACACCACACTCTTTTAAACAGATATATTTGTGCCTGAACAGTTACCGAGACACTTAAAATGTTTTTTTTTATGCAAAAAAGGCAAAAAAGTGGATAATACAGAGATTTGAAACGTGGAACTGCAAAACCACAGTTCTAGTTATCTGGCCTACACCAGACTCTTTTAAACAGATATATTAGTGTCGAACAGTCAGCGAGACACTCAAAATGTTTTTTTTAATGCAAAAAGGTGGATAATACAGAGATTTCAACTGTGGGACTGCAAAACCACAGTTCTAGTTATCTGGCCTACACCAGACTCTTTTAAACAGATATATTTGTGTCTGAACAGTCAGTGAGACACTCAAATGTTATTTTTTTATTAAAAAAAGTGGATAATACAGAGATTTGAAATGTGGAACTACAAAACCACAGTTTTAGTTATCTAGCCTACACCAGACTCTTTTAAACAGATATATTTGTGCCTGAGCAGTCAGCGAGACACTTAAAATGTTTTTTTTTATGCAAAAAAGCCAAAAAAGTGGATAATACAGAGATTTGAAAAGTGGGACTGCAAAACCAAAGTTCTAGTTATCTGGCCTACACCAGACTCTTTTAAACAGATATATTAGTGTCTGAACAGTCAGCGAGACACTCAAAATGTTTTTTTGTGCAAAAAAGTGGATAATACAGAGATTTGAACCGTGGAACTGCAAAACCACAGTTCTAGTTATCTGGCCTACACCAGACTCTTCTAAACAGATATATTTGTGTCTGCTCAGTCAGTGAGACACACAAAATGTTTTTTTTATGCAAAAAAGAGGATAATACAGAGATTTGAAACGTGGAACTGCAAAACCACAGTTCTAGTTATCTGGCCTACACCAGACTCTTTTAAACAGATATATTTGTGTCTGAGCAGTCAGCGAGACACTCAAAATATTTTTGCTTATGCAAAAAAGTGGATAATACAAAGATTTGAACCGTGGAACTGCAAAACCACAGTTCTAGTTACCTGGCCTACACCAGACTCTTTAAAACAGATATATTTGTGCCTGAACAGTCAGCGAGACACTCAAAATGTTTTTTTAATGCAAAAAAGTGGATAATACAGAGATTTGAACCATGGAACTGCAAAACCACAGTTCTAGTTATCTGGCCTACACCAGACTCTTTTAAACAGATATATTTGTGTCTGATCAGTCAGTGAGACACACAAAATGTTTTTTTTATGCAAAAAAGAGGATAATACAGAGATTTGAAACGTGGAACTGCAAAACCACAGTTCTAGTTATCTGGCCTACACCAGACTCTTTTAATCAGATATATTTGTGTCTGAACAGTCAGCGAGACACTCAAAATGTTTTTTTTATGCAAAAAGGTGGATAATTCAGAGATTTCATCTGTCGGACTGCAAAACCACAGTTGTAGTTATCTGGCCTACACCAGACTCTTTTAAACAGATATATTTGTGTCTGAACAGTCAGCGAGACACTCAAAATGCTTTTTAATGCAAACAGGTGGATAATACAGAGATTTGAACCGTGGAACTGCAAAACCACAGTTCTAGTTATCTGGCCTACACCAGACTCTGTTAAACAGATATATTTGTGCCTGAACAGTTAGCGAGACACTTAAAATGTTTTTTTTTTATGCAAAAAAGGCAAAAAAGTGGATAATACAGAGATTTGAAACGTGGAACTGCAAAACCACAGTTCTAGTTATCTGACCTACACCAGACTCTTCTAAACAGATATATTTGTGTCTGATCAGTCAGTGAGACACACAAAATGTTTTTTTTATGCAAAAAAGTGGATAATACAGAGATTTGAAACGTGGAACTGCAAAACCACAGTTGTAGTTATCTGGCCTAAACTAGACTCTTTAAAACAGATATATTTGTGCCTGAACAGTCAGCGAGACACTCAAAATGTTTTTTTAATGCAAAAAAGTGGATAATACAGAGATTTGAACCATGGAACTGCAAAACCACAGTTCTAGTTATCTGGCCTACACCAGACTCTTTTAAACAGATATATTTGTGTCTGAACAGTCAGCGGGACACTCAAAATATTTTTTTTTATGCAAAAAAGTGGATAATACAAAGATTTGAACCGTGGAACTGGAAAACCACAGTTCTAGTTATCTGGCCTGCACCAGACTCTTTAAAACAGATATATTTGTGCCTGAACAGTCAGCGAGATACTCAAAATGTTTTTTAATGCAAAAAGGTGGATAATACAGAGATTTGAACCATGGAACTGCAAAACCATTGTTCTAGTTATCTGGCCTACACCAGACTCTTTTAAACAGATATATTTGTGTCTGAACAGTCAGTGAGACACACAAAATGTTTTTTTTTATGCAAAAAAATGGATAATACAGAGATTTGAAATGTGGAACTGCCAAACCACAGTTCTAGTTATCTGGCCTACACCAGACTCTTTTAAACAGATAAATTTGTGTCTGAACAATCAGCGAGACTCTCAAAATGTTTTTCTTTTATGCAAAAAGGTGGATTACACCCAGATTTGAACCGTGGAACTGCAAAACCACAGTTCTAGTTATCTGGCCTACACCAGACTCTTTTAAATAGATATATTAGTGTCTGAACAGTCAGCGAGACACTCAAAATGTTTTTTTTTATGCAAAAAGGTGGATAATACAGAGATTTCAACCGTGGGACTGGAAAACCACAGTTCTAGTTATCTGGCCTACACCAGACTCTTTTAAACAGATATCTTTGTGCCTGAACAGTCAGCAACAAACTTAAAATGTTTTTTTTTATGCAAAAAAGTGGATAATACAGAGATATGATACGTGGAACTGCAAAACCACAGTTCTAGTTATCTGGCTTACACCAGACTCTTTTAAACAGATATCTTTGTGCCTGAACAGTCAGCGAGACACTTAAAATGTTTTTTTTTATGCAAAAAAGTGGATAATACAGAGATATGATACGTGGAACTGCAAAACCACAGTTCTGGTTATCTGGCCTACACCAGACTCTTTTAAACAGATATATTTGTGTCTGAACAGTCAGCGAGACACTCAAAATGGTTTTTTTTTATGCAAAAAGATGGATTACACCCAGATTTGAACCGTGGAACTGCAAAACCACAGTTCTAGTTATCTGGTCTACACCAGACTCTTTTAAAAAGATATATTTGTGTCTGAACAGTCAGCGAGACACTCAAAATGTTTTTTTATGCAAAAAGGTGGATAATACAGAGATTTGAACCGTGGAACTGCAAAACCACAGTTCTAGTTATCTGGCCAACACCAGACTCTTTTAAACAGATATATTTGTGCCTGAACAGTTACCGAGACACTTAAAATGTTTTTTTTTATGCAAAAAAGGCAAAAAAGTGGATAATACAGAGATTTGAAACGTGGAACTGCAAAACCACAGTTCTAGTTATCTGGCCTACACCAGACTCTTTTAAACAGATATATTAGTGTCGAACAGTCAGCGAGACACTCAAAATGTTTTTTTTAATGCAAAAAGGTGGATAATACAGAGATTTCAACTGTGGGACTGCAAAACCACAGTTCTAGTTATCTGGCCTACACCAGACTCTTTTAAACAGATATATTAGTGTCGAACAGTCAGCGAGACACTCAAAATGTTTTTTTTAATGCAAAAAGGTGGATAATACAGAGATTTCAACTGTGGGACTGCAAAACCACAGTTCTAGTTATCTGGCCTACACCAGACTCTTTTAAACAGATATATTTGTGTCTGAACAGTCAGTGAGACACTCAAATGTTATTTTTTTATTAAAAAAAGTGGATAATACAGAGATTTGAAATGTGGAACTACAAAACCACAGTTTTAGTTATCTAGCCTACACCAGACTCTTTTAAACAGATATATTTGTGCCTGAGCAGTCAGCGAGACACTTAAAATGTTTTTTTTTATGCAAAAAAGCCAAAAAAGTGGATAATACAGAGATTTGAAAAGTGGGACTGCAAAACCACAGTTCTAGTTATCTGGCCTACACCAGACTCTTTTAAACAGATATATTAGTGTCTGAACAGTCAGCGAGACACTCAAAATGTTTTTTTGTGCAAAAAATGGATAATACAGAGATTTGAACCGTGGAACTGCAAAACCACAGTTCTAGTTATCTGGCCTACACCAGACTCTTCTAAACAGATATATTTGTGTCTGCTCAGTCAGTGAGACACACAAAATGTTTTTTTTATGCAAAAAAGAGGATAATACAGAGATTTGAAACGTGGAACTGCAAAACCACAGTTCTAGTTATCTGGCCTACACCAGACTCTTTTAAACAGATATATTTGTGTCTGAGCAGTCAGCGAGACACTCAAAATATTTTTGCTTATGCAAAAAAGTGGATAATACAAAGATTTGAACCGTGGAACTGCAAAACCACAGTTCTAGTTACCTGGCCTACACCAGACTCTTTAAAACAGATATATTTGTGCCTGAACAGTCAGCGAGACACTCAAAATGTTTTTTTAATGCAAAAAAGTGGATAATACAGAGATTTGAACCATGGAACTGCAAAACCACAGTTCTAGTTATCTGGCCTACACCAGACTCTTTTAAACAGATATATTTGTGTCTGATCAGTCAGTGAGACACACAAAATGTTTTTTTTATGCAAAAAAGAGGATAATACAGAGATTTGAAACGTGGAACTGCAAAACCACAGTTCTAGTTATCTGGCCTACACCAGACTCTTTTAATCAGATATATTTGTGTCTGAACAGTCAGCGGGACACTCAAAATATTTTTTTTTATGCAAAAAAGTGGATAATACAAAGATTTGAACCGTGGAACTGCAAAACCACAGTTCTAGTTATCTGGCCTACACCAGACTCTTTAAAACAGATATATTTGTGCCTGAACAGTCAGCGAGATACTCAAAATGTTTTTTAATGCAAAAAGGTGGATAATACAGAGATTTGAACCATGGAACTGCAAAACCATTGTTCTAGTTATCTGGCCTACACCAGACTCTTTTAAACAGATATATTTGTGTCTGAACAGTCAGTGAGACACACAAAATGTTTTTTTTTATGCAAAAAAATGGATAATACAGAGATTTGAAATGTGGAACTGCCAAACCACAGTTCTAGTTATCTGGCCTACACCAGACTCTTTTAAACAGATATATTTGTGTCTGAACAATCAGCGAGACTCTCAAAATGTTTTTCTTTTATGCAAAAAGGTGGATTACACCCAGATTTGAACCGTGGAACTGCAAAACCACAGTTCTAGTTATCTGGCCTACACCAGACTCTTTTAAATAGATATATTAGTGTCTGAACAGTCAGCGAGACACTCAAAATGTTTTTTTTTATGCAAAAAGGTGGATAATACAGAGATTTCAACCGTGGGACTGGAAAACCACAGTTCTAGTTATCTGGCCTACACCAGACTCTTTTAAACAGATATCTTTGTGCCTGAACAGTCAGCGACAAAATTAAAATGTTTTTTTTTTATGCAAAAAAGTGGATAATACAGAGATATGATACGTGGAACTGCAAAACCACAGTTCTAGTTATCTGGCTTACACCAGACTCTTTTAAACAGATATCTTTGTGCCTGAACAGTCAGCGAGACACTTAAAATGTTTTTTTTTTATGCAAAAAAGTGGATAATACAGAGATATGATACGTGGAACTGCAAAACCACAGTTCTAGTTATCTGGCCTACACCAGACTCTTTTAAACAGATATATTAGTGTCTGAACAGTCAGCGAGACACTCAAAATGTTTTTTTTATGCAAAAAGGTGGATAATTCAGAGATTTCATCTGTCGGACTGCAAAACCACAGTTGTAGTTATCTGGCCTACACCAGACTCTTTTAAACAGATATATTTGTGTCTGAACAGTCAGCGAGACACTCAAAATGCTTTTTAATGCAAACAGGTGGATAATACAGAGATTTGAACCGTGGAACTGCAAAACCACAGTTCTAGTTATCTGGCCTACACCAGACTCTTTTAAACAGATATATTTGTGCCTGAACAGTTAGCGAGACACTTAAAATGTTTTTTTTTTATGCAAAAAAGGCAAAAAAGTGGATAATACAGAGATTTGAAACGTGGAACTGCAAAACCACAGTTCTAGTTATCTGACCTACACCAGACTCTTCTAAACAGATATATTTGTGTCTGATCAGTCAGTGAGACACACAAAATGTTTTTTTTATGCAAAAAAGTGGATAATACAGAGATTTGAAACGTGGAACTGCAAAACCACAGTTGTAGTTATCTGGCCTAAACTAGACTCTTTAAAACAGATATATTTGTGCCTGAACAGTCAGCGAGACACTCAAAATGTTTTTTTAATGCAAAAAAGTGGATAATACAGAGATTTGAACCATGGAACTGCAAAACCACAGTTCTAGTTATCTGGCCTACACCAGACTCTTTTAAACAGATATATTTGTGTCTGATCAGTCAGTGAGACACACAAAATGTTTTTTTTATGCAAAAAAGAGGATAATACAGAGATTTGAAACGTGGAACTGCAAAACCACAGTTCTAGTTATCTGGCCTACACCAGACTCTTTTAAACAGATATATTTGTGTCTGAACAGTCAGCGGGACACTCAAAATATTTTTTTTTATGCAAAAAAGTGGATAATACAAAGATTTGAACCGTGGAACTGCAAAACCACAGTTCTAGTTATCTGGCCTACACCAGACTCTTTAAAACAGATATATTTGTGCCTGAACAGTCAGCGAGATACTCAAAATGTTTTTTAATGCAAAAAGGTGGATAATACAGAGATTTGAACCATGGAACTGCAAAACCATTGTTCTAGTTATCTGGCCTACACCAGACTCTTTTAAACAGATATATTTGTGTCTGAACAGTCAGTGAGACACACAAAATGTTTTTTTTTATGCAAAAAAATGGATAATACAGAGATTTGAAATGTGGAACTGCCAAACCACAGTTCTAGTTATCTGGCCTACACCAGACTCTTTTAAACAGATATATTTGTGTCTGAACAATCAGCGAGACTCTCAAAATGTTTTTCTTTTATGCAAAAAGGTGGATTACACCCAGATTTGAACCGTGGAACTGCAAAACCACAGTTCTAGTTATCGGGCCTACACCAGACTCTTTTAAATAGATATATTAGTGTCTGAACAGTCAGCGAGACACTCAAAATGTTTTTTTTTATGCAAAAAGGTGGATAATACAGAGATTTCAACCGTGGGACTGGAAAACCACAGTTCTAGTTATCTGGCCTACACCAGACTCTTTTAAACAGATATCTTTGTGCCTGAACAGTCAGCGACAAACTTAAAATGTTTTTTTTTTATGCAAAAAAGTGGATAATACAGAGATATGATACGTGGAACTGCAAAACCACAGTTCTAGTTATCTGGCTTACACCAGACTCTTTTAAACAGATATCTTTGTGCCTGAACAGTCAGCGAGACACTTAAAATGTTTTTTTTTATGCAAAAAAGTGGATAATACAGAGATATGATACGTGGAACTGCAAAACCACAGTTCTAGTTATCTGGCCTACACCAGACTCTTTTAAACAGATATATTAGTGTCTGAACAGTCAGCGAGACACTCAAAATGTTTTTTTTATGCAAAAAGGTGGATAATTCAGAGATTTCATCTGTCGGACTGCAAAACCACAGTTGTAGTTATCTGGCCTACACCAGACTCTTTTAAACAGATATATTTGTGCCTGAACAGTTAGCGAGACACTTAAAATGTTTTTTTTTTATGCAAAAAAGTCAAAAAAGTGGATAATACAGAGATTTGAAACGTGGAACTGCAAAACCACAGTTCTAGTTATCTGACCTACACCAGACTCTTTTAAACAGATATATTTGTGTCTGATCAGTCAGTGAGACACACAAAATGTTTTTTTTATGCAAAAAAGTGGATAATACAGAGATTTGAAACGTGGAACTGCAAAACCACAGTTCTAGTTATCTGGCCTAAACTAGACTCTTTAAAACAGATATATTTGTGCCTGAACAGTCAGCGAGACACTCAAAATGTTTTTTTTAATGCAAAAAAGGTGGATAATACAGAGATTTGAACCATGGAACTGCAAAACCACAGTTCTAGTTATCTGGCCTACACCAGACTCTTCTAAACAGATATATTTGTGTCTGATCAGTCAGTGAGACACACAAAATGTTTTTTTTATGCAAAAAAGTGGATAATACAGAGATTTGAAACGTGGAACTGCAAAACCACAGTTCTAGTTATCTGGCCAACACCAGACTCTATTAAACAGATATATTTGTGTCTGAACAATCAGCGAGACACTCAAAATGTTTATTTTTATGCAAAAAGGTGGATGACACCCAAATTTGAACCATGGAACTGCAAAACCACAGTTCTAGTTATATTTCCTACACCAGACTCTTTTAAACAGATATATTAGTGTCTGAACAGTCAGCGAGACACTCAAAATGCTTTTTTATGCAAAAAGGTGGATAATACAGAGATTTGAAACGTGGAACTGCAAAACCACAGTTCTAGTTATCTGGCCTACACCAGACTCTTTTAAACAGATATAATTGTGTCTGAACAGTCAGCGAGACACTCAAAATATTTTTTTTACGCAAAAAAGGGGATAATACAAAGATTTGAACCGTGGAACTGCAAAACCACAGTTCTAGTTATCTGGCCTACACCAGACGCTTTAAAACAGATATATTTGTGCCTGAACAGTCAGCGAGACACTCAAAATGTTTTTTTAATGCAAAAAAGTGGATAATACAGAGATTTGAACCATGGAACTGCAAAACCACAGTTCTAGTTATCTGGCCTACACCAGACTCTTTTAAACAGATATATTTGTGTCTGAACAGTCAGTGAGACACTCAAATGTTTTTTTTTTATGCAAAAAAGTGGATAATACAGAGATTTGAAATGTGGAACTGCAAAACCACAGTTCTAGTTATCTGCCCTACACCAGACTCTTTTAAACAGATATATTAGTGTCTGAACAGTCACCGAGACACTCAAAATGTTTTTTTATGCAAAAAGGTGGATAATACAGAGATTTGAACAGTGGAACTCCAAAACCACAGTTCTAGTTATCTGGCCTACAGCAGACTCTTTTAAACAGATATATTTGTGCCTGACCAGTCAGCGAGACACTTAAAATGTTTTTTTTTATGCAAAAAAGGCAAAAAAGTGGATAATACAGAGATTTGAAACGTGGAACTGCAAAACCACAGTTCTAGTTATCTGGCCTACACGAAACTCTTTTAAACACATATATTAGTGTCTGAACAGTCAGCGAGACACTCAAAATGTTTTTTATGCAAAAAGGTGGATAATACAGAGATTTGAACCATGGAACTCCAAAACCACAGTTCTAGTTATCTGGCCTAAACCAGACTCTTTAAAACAGAAATATTTGTGCCTGAACCGTCAGCGAGACACTCAAAATGTTTTTTTTTATGCAAAAAGGTGGATGACACCCAGATTTGAACTGTCGAACTGCAAAACCACAGTTCTAGTAATCTGGCCTACACCAGACTCTTTTAAACAGATATATTTGTGTCTGAACAGTCAGCGAGACACTCAAAATGTTTTTTTAATGCAAAAAAGTGGATAATACAGAGATTTGAACCATGGAACTGCAAAACCATTGTTCTAGTTATCTGGCCTACACCAGACTCTTTTAAACAGATATAATTGTGTCTGAACAGTCAGTGAGACACACAAAATGTTTTTTTTTATGCAAAAAAATGGATAATAGATAGATTTGAAATGTGTAACTGCAAAACCACAGTTCTAGTTATCTGCCCTACACCAGACTCTTTTAAACAGATATATTAGTGTCTGAACAGTCACCGAGACACTCAAAATGTTTTTTTTCTGCAAAAAGGTGGATTACACCCAGATTTGAACCGTGGAACTGCAAAACCACAGTTCTAGTTATCTGCCCTACACCAGACTCTTTTAAACAGATATATTAGTGTCTGAACAGTCACCGAGACACTCAAAATGTTTTTTTTATGCAAAAAGGTGGATAATACAGAGATTTGAACCGTGGAACTGCAAAACCACAGTTCTAGTTATCTGGCCTACACCAGACTCTTTTAAACAGATATATTTGTGCCTGAGCAGTCAGCGAGACACTTAAAATGTTTTTTTTTATGCAAAAAAGGCAAAAGAGTGGATAATACAGAGATTTGAAACGTGGAACTGCAAAACCACAGTTCTAGATATCTGGCCTACACCAAACTCTTTTAAACAGATATATTAGTGTCTGAACAGTCAGCGAGACACTCAAAATGTTTTTTATGCAAAAAGGTGGATAATACAGAGATTTGAACCATGGAACTGCAAAACCACAGTTCTAGTTATCTGGCCTAAAGCAGACTCTTTAAAACAGATATATTTAAACCTGAACCGTCAGCGAGACACTCAAAATGTTTTTTTTTAATGCAAAAAAGTGGATAATACAGAGATTTGAACCATGGAACTGCAAAACCACAGTTCTAGTTATCTGGCCTACACCAGACTCTTTTAAACAGATATATTTGTGTCTGATCAGTCAGTGAGACACACAAAATGTTTTTTTTATGCAAAAAAGAGGATAATACAGAGATTTGAAACGTGGAACTGCAAAACCACAGTTCTAGTTATCTGGCCTACACCAGACTCTTTTAAACAGATATATTTGTGTCTGAACAGTCAGCGGGACACTCAAAATATTTTTTTTTTCATGCAAAAAAGTGGATAATACAAAGATTTGAACCGTGGAACTGCAAAACCACAGTTCTAGTTATCTAGCCTACACCAGACTCTTTAAAACAGATATATTTGTGCCTGAACAGTCAGCGAGATACTCAAAATGTTTTTTAATGCAAAAAAGTGGATAATACAGAGATTTGAACCATGGAACTGCAAAACCATTGTTCTAGTTATCTGGCCTACACCAGACTCTTTTAAACAGATATATTTGTGTCTGAACAGTCAGTGAGACACACAAAATGTTTTTTTTATGCAAAAAAATGGATAATACAGAGATTTGAAACGTGGAACTGCCAAACCACAGTTCTAGTTATCTGGCCTACACCAGACTCTTTTAAATAGATATATTAGTGTCTGAACAGTCAGCGAGACACTCAAAATGTTTTTTTTTATGCAAAAAGGTGGATAATACAGAGATTTCAACCGTGGGACTGGAAAACCACAGTTCTAGTTATCTGGCCTACACCAGACTCTTTTAAACAGATATCTTTGTGCCTGAACAGTCAGCGACAAACTTAAAATGTTTTTTTTTATGCAAAAAAGTGGATAATACAGAGATATGATACGTGGAACTGCAAAACCACAGTTCTAGTTATCTGGCTTACACCAGACTCTTTTAAACAGATATCTTTGTGCCTGAACAGTCAGCGAGACACTTAAAATGTTTTTTTTTTATGCAAAAAAGTGGATAATACAGAGATATGATACG
Organism: Phyllobates terribilis; assembly: GCF_046119375.1. Taxonomy (NCBI): domain Eukaryota; kingdom Metazoa; phylum Chordata; class Amphibia; order Anura; family Dendrobatidae; genus Phyllobates; species Phyllobates terribilis. The sequence goes on from NW_027362768.1 coordinate 22,683,736, forward strand.
TGGAACTGCAAAACCACAGTTCTAGTTATCTGGCCTACACCAGACTCTTTTAAACAGATATATTTGTGTCTGAACAGTCAGCGAGACACTTAAAATGTTTTTTTTTTATGCAAAAAGGTGGATTACACCCAGATTTGAACCATGGAACTGCAAAACCACAGTTCTAGTTATCTGGTCTACACCAGACTCTTTTAAAAAGATATATTTGTGTCTGAACAGTCAGCAAGACACTCAAAATGTTTTTTTATGCAAAAAGATGGATAATACAGAGATTTGAACCGTGGAACTGCAAAACCACAGTTCTAGTTATCTGGCCAACACCAGACTCTTTTAAACAGATATATTTGTGCCTGAACAGTTACCGAGACACTTAAAATGTATTTTTTTATGCAAAAAAGGCAAAAAAGTGGATAATACAGAGATTTGAAACGTGGAACTGCAAAACCACAGTTCTAGTTATCTGGCCTACACCAGACTCTTTTAAACAGATATATTAGTGTCGAACAGTCAGCGAGACACTCAAAATGTTTTTTTTAATGCAAAAAGGTGGATAATACAGAGATTTCAACTGTGGGACTGCAAAACCACAGTTCTAGTTATCTGGCCTACACCAGACTCTTTTAAACAGATATTTTTGTGTCTGAACAGTCAGTGAGACACTCAAATGTTATTTTTTTATTAAAAAAAGTGGATAATACAGAGATTTGAAATGTGGAACTACAAAACCACAGTTTTAGTTATCTAGCCTACACCAGACTCTTTTAAACACATATATTTGTGCCTGAGCAGTCAGCGAGACACTTAAAATGTTTTTTTTTATGCAAAAAAGCCAAAAAAGTGGATAATACAGAGATTTGAAAAGTGGGACTGCAAAACCGCAGTTCTAGTTATCTGGCCTACACCAGACTCTTTTAAACAGATATATTAGTGTCTGAACAGTCAGCGAGACACTCAAAATGTTTTTTTGTGCAAAAAGGTGGATAATACAGAGATTTGAACCGTGGAACTGCAAAACCACAGTTCTAGTTATCTGGCCTAAACCAGACTCTTTAATACAGATATATTTGTGCCTGAACAGTCAGCGAGACACTCAAAATGGTTTTTTTTAATGCAAAAAAGTGGATAATACAGAGATTAGAACCATGGAACTGCAAAACCACAGTTCTAGTTATCTGGCCTACACCAGACTCTTTTAAAAAGATATATTTGTGTCTGAACAGTCAGCGAGACACTCAAAATGTTTTTTTATGCAAAAAGGTGGATAATACAGAGATTTGAACCGTGGAACTGAAAAACCACAGTTCTAGTTATCTGGCCAACACCAGACTCTTTTAAACAGATATATTTGTGCCTGAACAGTTACCGAGACACTTAAAATGTTTTTTTTTATGCAAAAAAGGCAAAAAAGTGGATAATACAGAGATTTGAAACGTGGAACTGCAAAACCACAGTTCTAGTTATCTGGCCTACACCAGACTCTTTTAAACAGATATATTAGTGTCGAACAGTCAGCGAGACACTCAAAATGTTTTTTTTAATGCAAAAAGGTGGATAATACAGAGATTTCAACTGTGGGACTGCAAAACCACAGTTCTAGTTATCTGGCCTACACCAGACTCTTTTAAACAGATATATTTGTGTCTGAACATTCAGTGAGACACTCAAATGTTATTTTTTTATTAAAAAAAGTGGATAATACAGAGATTTGAAATGTGGAACTACAAAACCACAGTTCTAGTTATCTGGCCTACACCAGACTCTTTTAAACAGATATATTAGTGTCGAACAGTCAGCGAGACACTCAAAATGTTTTTTTTAATGCAAAAAGGTGGATAATACAGAGATTTCAACTGTGGGACTGCAAAACCACAGTTCTAGTTATCTGGCCTACACCAGACTCTTTTAAACAGATATATTTGTGTCTGAACATTCAGTGAGACACTCAAATGTTATTTTTTTATTAAAAAAAGTGGATAATACAGAGATTTGAAATGTGGAACTACAAAACCACAGTTCTAGTTATCTGGCCTACACCAGACTCTTTTAAACAGATATATTAGTGTCGAACAGTCAGCGAGACACTCAAAATGTTTTTTTTAATGCAAAAAGGTGGATAATACAGAGATTTCAACTGTGGGACTGCAAAACCACAGTTCTAGTTATCTGGCCTACACCAGACTCTTTTAAACAGATATATTTGTGTCTGAACATTCAGTGAGACACTCAAATGTTATTTTTTTATTAAAAAAAGTGGATAATACAGAGATTTGAAATGTGGAACTACAAAACCACAGTTTTAGTTATCTAGCCTACACCAGACTCTTTTAAACAGATATATTTGTGCCTGAGCAGTCAGCGAGACACTTAAAATGTTTTTTTTTATGCAAAAAAGCCAAAAAAGTGGATAATACAGAGATTTGAAAAGTGGGACTGCAAAACCGCAGTTCTAGTTATCTGGCCTACACCAGACTCTTTTAAACAGATATATTAGTGTCTGAACAGTCAGCGAGACACTCAAAATGTTTTTTTGTGCAAAAAGGTGGATAATACAGAGATTTGAACCGTGGAACTGCAAAACCACAGTTCTAGTTATCTGGCCTAAACCAGACTCTTTAATACAGATATATTTGTGCCTGAACAGTCAGCGAGACACTCAAAATGTTTTTTTTTAATGCAAAAAAGTGGATAATACAGAGATTAGAACCATGGAACTGCAAAACCACAGTTCTAGTTATCTGGCCTACACCAGACTCTTTTAAAAAGATATATTTGTGTCTGAACAGTCAGCGAGACACTTAAAATGTTTTTTTATGCAAAAAGGTGGATAATACAGAGATTTGAAACGTGGAACTGCAAAACCACAGTTCTAGTTATCTGGCCTACACCAGACTCTTTTAAGCAGATATATTAGTGTCTGAACAGTCAGCGAGACACTTAAAATGTTTTTTTTTATACAAAAAAGCCAAAAAAGTGGATAATACAGAGATTTGAAAAGTGGGACTGCAAAACCACAGTTCTAGTTATCTCGCCTACACCAGACTCTTTTAAACAGATATATTAGTGTCTGAACAGTCAGCGAGACACTCAAAATGTTTTTTTGTGCAAAAAGGTGGATAATACAGAGATTTGAACCGTGGAACTGCAAAACCACAGTTCTAGTTATCTGGCCTACACCAGACTCTTCTAAACAGATATATTTGTGTCTGCTCAGTCAGTGAGACACACAAAATGTTTCTTTTATGCAAAAAAGAGGATAATACAGAGATTTGAAACGTGGAACTGCAAAACCACAGTTCTAGTTATCTGGCCTACACCAGACTCTTTTAAACAGATATATTTGTGTCTGAGCAGTCAGCGAGACACTCAAAATATTTTTGCTTATGCAAAAAAGTGGATAATACAAAGATTTGAACCGTGGAACTGCAAAACCACAGTTCTAGTTACCTGGCCTACACCAGACTCTTTAAAACAGATTTATTTGTGCCTAAACAGTCAGCGAGACACTCAAAATGTTTTTTTAATGCAAAAAAGTGGATAATACAGAGATTTGAACCATGGAACTGCAAAACCACAGTTCTAGTTATCTGGCCTACACCAGACTCTTTTAAACAGATATATTTGTGTCTGATCAGTCAGTGAGACACACAAAATGTTTTTTTTATGCAAAAAAGAGGATAATACAGAGATTTGAAACATGGAACTGCAAAACCACAGTTCTAGTTATCTGGCCTACACCAGACTCTTTTAAACAGATATATTTGTGTCTGAACAGTCAGCGGGACACTCAAAATATTTTTTTTTATGCAAAAAAGTGGATAATACAAAGATTTGAACCGTGGAACTGCAAAACCACAGTTCTAGTTATCTAGCCTACACCAGACTCTTTAAAACAGATATATTTGTGCCTGAACAGTCAGCGAGATACTCAAAATGTTTTTTAATGCAAAAAGGTGGATAATACAGAGATTTGAACCATGGAACTGCAAAACCATTGTTCTAGTTATCTGGCCTACACCAGACTCTTTTAAACAGATATATTTGTGTCTGAACAGTCAGTGAGACACACAAAATGTTTTTTTTATGCAAAAAAATGGATAATACAGAGATTTGAAATGTGGAACTGCCAAACCACAGTTCTAGTTATCTGGCCTACACCAGACTCTTTTAAACAGATATATTTGTGTCTGAACAATCAGCGAGACTCTCAAAATGTTTTTCTTTTATGCAAAAAGGTGGATTACACCCAGATTTGAACCGTGGAACTGCAAAACCACAGTTCTAGTTATCTGGCCTACACCAGACTCTTTTAAACAGATATATTAGTGTCTGAACAGTCAGCGAGACACTCAAAATGTTTTTTTTATGCAAAAAGGTGGATAATTCAGAGATTTCATCTGTCGGACTGCAAAACCACAGTTGTAGTTATCTGGCCTACACCAGACTCTTTTAAACAGATTTATTTGTGTCTGAACAGTCAGCGAGACACTCAAAATGCTTTTTAATGCAAACAGGTGGATAATACAGAGATTTGAACCGTGGAACTGCAAAACCACAGTTCTAGTTATCTGGCCTACACCACGCTCTTTTAAACAGATATATTTGTGCCTGAACAGTTAGCGAGACACTTAAAATGTTTTTTTTTTATGCAAAAAAGGCAAAAAAGTGGATAATACAGAGATTTGAAACGTGGAACTGGAAAACCACAGTTCTAGTTATCTGACCTACACCAGACTCTTCTAAACAGATATATTTGTGTCTGATCAGTCAGTGAGACACACAAAATGTTTTTTTTATGCAAAAAAGTAGATAATACAGAGATTTGAAACGTGGAACTGCAAAACCACAGTTCTAGTTATCTGGCCTAAACCAGAATCTTTAAAACAGATATATTTGTGCCTGAACAGTCAGCGAGACACGCAAAATGTTTTTTTTAATGCAAAAAAGTTGATAATACAGAGATTTGAACCATGGAACTTCAAAACCACAGTTCTAGTTATCTGGCCTACACCAGACTCTTCTAAACAGATATATTTGTGTCTGATCAGTCAGTGAGACACACAAAATGTTTTTTTTATGCAAAAAAGTGGATAATACAGAGATTTGAACCGTGGAACTGCAAAACCACAGTTCTAGTTATCTGGCCAACACCAGACTCTATTAAACAGATATATTTGTGTCTGAACAATCAGCGAGACACTCAAAATGTTTATTTTTATGCAAAAAGGTGGATGAAACCCAGATTTGAACCATGGAACTGCAAAACCACAGTTCTAGTTATCTGGCCTACACCAGACTCTTTTAAACAGATATATTAGTGTCTGAACAGTCAGCGAGACACTCAAAATGTTTTTTTTATGCAAAAAGGTGGATAATTCAGAGATTTCATCTGTCGGACTGCAAAACCACAGTTGTAGTTATGTGGCCTACACCAGACTCTTTTAAACAGATATAATTGTGTCTGAACAGTCAGTGAGACACCCAAAATGTTTTTTTTTACTGCAAAAAAAAGGATAATACAGAGATTTGAAATGTGGAACTGCAAAACCACAGTTCTAGTTATCTAGCCTACACCAGACTCTTTTAAACAGATATATTTGTGTCTGAACAGTCAGCAAGACACTCAAAATGTTTTTTTCATGCAAAAAGGTGGATTACACCCAGATTTGAACCATGGAACTGCAAAACCACAGTTCTAGTTATCTTCCCTACACCAGACTTTTTTAAACAGATATATTAGTGTCTGAACAGTCACCGAGACACTCAAAATGTTTTTTTTATGCAAAAAGGTGGATAATACAGATATTTGAACCGTAGAACTGCAAAACCACAGTTCTAGTTATCTGGCCTACACCAGACTCTTTTAAACAGATATATTTGTGCCTGAGCAGTCAGCGAGACACTTAAAATGTTTTTTTTTTATGCAAAAAAGGCAAAAAAGTGGATAATACAGAGATTTGAAACGTGGAACTGCAAAACCACAGTTCTAGTTATCTGGCCTACACCAGACTCTTTTAATCAGATATATTAGTGTCTGAACAGTCAGCGAGACACTCAAAATGCTTTTTTATGCATAAAGGTGGATAATACAGAGATTTGAACCATGGAACTGCAAAACCACAGTTCTAGTTATCTGGCCTACACCAGACTCTTTTAAACAGATTTATTTGTGTCTGAACAGTCAGCGAGACACTCAAATTATTTTTTTTGCGCAAAAAAGGGGATAATACAAAGATTTGAACCGTGGAACTGCAAAACCACAGTTCTAGTTATCTGGCCTACACCAGACTCTTTAAAACAGATATATTTGTGCCTGAACAGTCAGCGAGACACTCAAAATGTTTTTTTAATGCAAAAAAGTGGATAATACAGAGATTTGAACCATGGAACTGCAAAACCATTGTTCTAGTTATCTGGCCTACACCAGACTCTTTTAAACAGATATATTTGTGTCTGAACAGTCAGTGAGACACTCAAACGTTTTTTTTTTATGCAAAAAAGTGGATAATACAAAGATTTGAAATGTGGAACTGCAAAACCACAGTTCTAGTTATCTGCCCTATACCAGACTCTTTTAAACAGATATATTAGTGTCTGAACAGTCACCGAGACACTCAAAATGTTTTTTTATGCAAAAAGGTGGATAATACAGAGATTTGAACAGTGGAACTCCAAAACCACAGTTCTAGTTATCTGGCCTACAGCAGACTCTTTTAAACAGATATATTTGTGCCTGACCAGTCAGCGAGACACTTAAAAAAATTTTTTTTATGCAAAAAAGGCAAAAAAGTGGATAATACAGAGATTTGAAACGTGGAACTGCAAAACCACAGTTCTAGTTATCTGGCCTACACCAAACTCTTTTAAACAGATATATTAGTGTCTGAACAGTCAGCGAGACACTCAAAATGTTTTTTATGGAAAAAGGTGGATAATACAGAGATTTGAACCGTGGAACTTCAAAACCACAGTTCTAGTTATCTGGCCTAAACCAGACTCTTTAAAACAGAAATATTTGTGCCTGAACTGTCAGCGAGACACTCAAAATGTTTTTTTTATGCAAAAAGGTGGATGACACCCAGATTTGAACTGTCGAACTGCAAAACCACAGTTCTAGTAATCTGGCCTACACCAGACTCTTTAAAACAGATATATTTGTGTCTGAACAGTCAGCGAGACACTCAAAATGTTTTTTTAATGCAAAAAAGTGGATAATACAGAGATTTGAACCATGGAACTGCAAAACCATTGTTCTAGTTATCTGGCCTACACCAGACTCTTTTAAACAGATATAATTGTGTCTGAACAGTCAGTGAGACACACAAAATGTTTTTTTAATGCAAAAAAATGGATAATAGAGAGATTTGAAATGTGGAACTGCAAAACCACAGTTCTAGTTATCTGCCCTACACCAGACTCTTTTAAACAGATATATTAGTGTCTGAACAGTCACCGAGACACTCAAAATGTTTTTTTTATGCAAAAAGGTGGATAATACAGAGATTTGAACCGTGGAACTGCAAAACCACAGTTCTAGTTATCTGGCCTACACCAGACTCTTTTAAACAGATATATTTGTGCCTGAGCAGTCAGCGAGACACTTAAAATGTTTTTTTTTATGCAAAAAAGTGGATAATACAAAGATTTGAACCGTGGAACTGCAAAACCACAGTTCTAGTTATCTGGCCTACACCCGACTCTTTAAAACAGATATATTTGTGCCGGAACAGTCAGCGAGATACTCAAAATGTTTTTTAATGCAAAAAAGTGGATAATACAGAGATTTGAACCATGGAACTGCAAACCCATTGTTCTAGTTATCTGGCCTACACCAGACTCTTTTAAACAGATATATTTGTGTCTGAACAGTCAGTGAGACACACAAAATGTTTTTTTTATGCAAAAAAATGGATAATACAGAGATTTGAAACGTGGAACTGCCAAACCACAGTTCTAGTTATCTGGCCTACACCAGACTCTTTTAAACAGATATATTTGTGTCTGAACAATCAGCGAGACTCTCAAAATGTTTTTCTTTTATGCAAAAAGGTGGATTACACCCAGATTTGAACCGTGGAACTGCAAAACCACAGTTCTAGTTATCTGGCCTACACCAGACTCTTTTAAATAGATATATTAGTGTCTGAACAGTCAGGGAGACACTCAAAATGTTTTTTTTTTATGCAAAAAGGTGGATAATACAGAGATTTCAACCGTGGGACTGGAAAACCACAGTTCTAGTTATCTGGCCTACACCAGACTCTTTTAAACAGATATCTTTGTGCCTGAACAGTCAGCGACACACTTAAAATGTTTTTTTTATGCAAAAAAGTGGATAATACAGAGATATGATACGTGGAACTGCAAAACCACAGTTCTAGTTATCTGGCTTACACCAGACTCTTTTAAACAGATATGTTTGTGCCTGAACAGTCAGCGAGACACTTAAAATGTTTTTTTTTTATGCAAAAAAGTGGATAATACAGAGATATGATACGTGGAACTGCAAAACCACAGTTCTAGTTATCTGGCCTACACCAGACTCTTTTAAACAGATATATTTGTGTCTGAACAGTCAGCGAGACACTCAAAATGTTTTTTTTTTATGCAAAAAGGTGGATTACTCCCAGTTTTGAACCGTGGAACTGCAAAACCACAGTTCTAGTTATCTGGCCTACACTAGACTCTTTTAAACAGATATATTTGTGTCTGAACAGTCAGTGAGACACTCAAAATGTTTTTTTAATGCAAAAAAGTGGATAATACAGAGATTTGAACCATGGAACTGCAAAACCATTGTTCTAGTTATCTGGCCTACACCAGACTCTTTTAAACAGATATATTTGTGTCTGAACAGTCAGTGAGACACACAAAATGTTTTTTTTTATGCAAAAAAATGGATAATACAGAGATTTGAAACGTGGAACTGCCAAACCACAGTTCTAGTTATCTGGCCTACACCAGACTTTTAAACAGATATATTTGTGTCTGAACAGTCAGCGAGACACTCAAAATATTTTTGTTTATGCAAAAAAGTGGATAATACAAAGATTTGAACCGTGGAACTGCAAAACCACAGTTCTAGTTACCTGGCCTACACCAGACTCTTTAAAACAGATATATTTGTGCCTGAACAGTCAGCGAGACACTCAAAATGTTTTTTTAATGCAAAAAAGTGGATAATACAGAGATTTGAACCATGGAACTGCAAAACCATTGTTCTAGTTATCTGGCCTACACCAGACTCTTTTAAACAGATATATTTGTGTCTGAACAGTCAGTGAGACACACAAAATGTTTTTTTTTATGCAAAAAAATGGATAATACAGAGATTTGAACCATGGAACTGCCAAACCACAGTTCTAGTTATCTGGCCTACACCAGACTTTTAAACAGATATATTTGTGTCTGAACAGTCAGCGAGATACTCAAAATGTTTTTTTTTTATGCAAAAAGATGGATTACTCCAAGATTTGAACGTGAAAACTGCAAAACCACAGGTCTAGTAGTCTGGCGTACATCAGACTTTTTTAAACAGATATATTTGTGTCTGAACAGTCAGCGAGACACTCAAAATGTTTTTTTTTTATGCAAAAAGGTGGATTACACGCAGATTTGAACCGTGGAACTGCAAAACCACAGTTCTAGTTATCTGGCCTACACCAGACTCTTTTAAACAGATATATTAGTGTCTGAACAGTCAGCGAGACCCTCAAAATGTTTTTTTTTAAACAAAAAGGTGGATAATACAGAGATTTCAACTGTGGGAGTGCAAAACCACAGTTGTAGTTATCTGGCCTACACCAGACTCTTTTAAACAGATATATTTGTGTCTGAACAGTCAGCGAGACACTCAAAATGTTTTTTTTTATGCAGAAAGGTGGATAATACAGAGATTTGAACCGTGGAACTGCAAAACCACATTTCTAGTTATCTGACCAACACCAGACTCTATTAAACAGATATATTTGTGTCTGATCAGTCAGTGAGACACACAAAATGTTTTTTTTATGCAAAAAAGAGGATAATACAGAGATTTGAAACGTGGAACTGCAAAACCACAGTTCTAGTTATCTGGCCTACACCAGACTCTTTTAAACAGATATATTTGTGTCTGAACAGTCAGCGAGACACTCAAAATGTTTTTTTATGCAAAAAGGTGGATAATACAGAGATTTGAACCGTGGAACTGCAAAACCACAGTTCTAGTTATCTTCCCTACACCAGACTCTTTTAAACCGATATATTTGTGCCTGAACAGTTAGCGACACACTTAAAATGTTTTTTTTTTATGCAAAAAAGGCAAAAAGTGGATAATACAGAGATTTGAAACGTGGAACTGAAAAACCACAGTTCTAGTTATCTGGCCTACACCAGACTCTTTTAAACAGATATATTAGTGTCTGAACAGTCAGCGAGACACTCAAAATGTTTTTTTTATGCAAAAAGGTGGATAATAAAGAGATTTCAACTGTGGGACTGCAAAACCACAGTTGCAGTTATCTGGCCTACACCAGACTCTTTTAAACAGATATATTTGTGTCTGAACAGTCAGTGAGACACTCAAAGTGTTTTTTTTTATACAAAACGGTGGATTGCACCCAGATTTGAACCGTGGAACTGCAAAACCACAGTTCTAGTTATCTGGCCAACACCAGACTCTATTAAACAGATATATTTGTGTCTGAACAGTCAGCGAGACACTGAAAATGTTTTTTTTTTATGCAAAAAGGTGGATTACACCCGGATTTGAACCGTGGAACTGCAAAACCACAGTTCTAGTAATCTGGTCTACACCAGACTCTTTCAAACAGATATATTAGTGTCTGAACAGTCAGCGAGACACTCAAAATGTTTTTTTCATGCAAAAAAGTGGATAATACAGAGATTTCAAACGTGGAACTGCAAAACCACAGTTCTAGTTAATATGGCCTACACCAGACTCTTTTAAACAGATATATTTGTGTCTGAACAGTCAGCGAGACACTCAAAATGTTTTTGTTATGCAAAAAAGTGGATAATCCAAAGATTTGTACCGTGGAACTGCAAAACCACAGTTCTAGTTATCTGGCCTAAACCAGACTCTTTAAAACAGATATATTTGTGCCTGAACAGTCAGCGAGACACTCAAAATGTTTTTTTAATGCAAAAAAGTGGATAATACAGAGATTTGAACCATGGAACTGCTAAACCACTGTTCTAGTTATCTGGCCTACACCAGACTCTTTTAAACAGATATATTTGTGTCTGAACAGTCAGTGAGACACACAAAATGTTTTTTTTTATGCAAAAAAGTGGATAATACAGAGATTTGAAAAGTGGAACTGCAAAACCACAGTTCTAGTTATCTGGCCTACACCAGACTCTTTTAAACAGATATATTTGTGTCTGAACAGTCAGCGAGACACTCAAAATGTTTTTTTTTATGCAGAAAGGTGGATAATACAGAGATTTGAACCGTGGAACTGCAAAACCACATTTCTAGTTATCTGACCAACACCAGACTCTATTAAACAGATATATTTGTGTCTGAACAGTCAGCGAGACACTCAAAATGTTTTTTTTTACGCAAAAAGGTGGATTACACCCAGATTTTAACCGTGGAACTGCAAAACCTCAGTTCTAGTAATCTGGCCTACACCAGAATTTTTTAAACAGATATATTTGTGTCTGAACAGTCAGCGAGACACTCAAAATGTTTTTTTTCATTCAAAAAAGTGGATAATACAGAGATTTGAAACGTGGAACTGCAAAACCACAGTTCTAGTTACCTGGCCTACACCAGACTCTTTTAAACAGATATATTTGTGTCTGAACAGGCAGTGAGACACACAAAATATTTTTTTTTATGCAAAAAAGTTGAAAATACAGAGATTTGGACTGTGGAACTGCAAAACCACAGTTCTAGTTATCTGGCCTACACCAGACTCTTTTAAACAGATATATTTGTGTCTGAACAGTCAGCGAGACACTCAAAATGTTTTTTTTTATGTAAAAAAGTGGATAATACAAAGATTTGAACCGTGGAACTGCAAAACCACAGTTCTAGTTATCTGGCCTACACCAGACTCTTTAAAACAGAAATATTTGTGCCTGAACAGTCATCGAGACACTCAAAATGTTTTTTTAATGCAAAAAAGTGGATAATACAGAGATTTGAACCATGGAACAGCAAAACCACTGTTCTAGTTATCTGGCCTACACCAAACTCTTTTAAACAGATATATTTGTGCCTGAACAGTCAGCGAGACACTTAAAATGTTTTTTTTTTATGCAAAAAAGGCAAAAAAGTGGATAATACAGAGATTTGATATGTGGAACTGCAAAAACACAGTTCTAGTTATCTGGCCTACACCAGACTCTATTAAACAGATATATTAGTGTATGAACAGTCAGCGAGACACTCAAAATTTTTTTTTATGCACAAAGGTGGATAATACAGAGATTTCAACCGTGGGACTGCAAAACCACAGTTTTAGTTATCTGGCCTACACCAGACTCTTTTAAACAGATATATTTGTGTCTGAACAGTCAGCGAGACACTCAAAATGTTTTCTTTTATGCAAAAAGGTGGATTACCCGCAGATTTGAACCATGGAACTGCAAAACCACAGTTCTAGTTATCTGGCCTACAACAGACTCTTTTAAACAGATATATTTGTGTCTGAACAGTCAGCGAGACACTCAAAATGTTTTTTTTATGCAAAAAGGTGGATTACACCAAGATTTGAACCGTGGAACTGCAAAACCACAGTTCTAGTTATCTGGCCTACACCAGACTCTTTTAAACAGATATACTTGTGTCTGAACAGTCAGCGAGACACTCAAAATGTTTTTTTATGCAAAATGGTGGATAATACAGAGATTTGAACCGTGGAACTGCAAAACCACAGTTCTAGTTATCTGCCCTACACCAGACTCTTTTAAACCGATATATTTGTGCCTGAACAGTTAGCGACACACTTAAAATGTTTTTTTTTTATGCAAAAAAGGCAAAAAGTGGATAATACAGAGATTTGAAACGTGGAACTGAAAAACCACAGTTCTAGTTATCTGGCCTACACCAGACTCTTTTAAACAGATATATTAGTGTCTGAACAGTCAGCGAGACACTCAAAATGTTTTTTTTATGCAAAAAGGTGGATAATAAAGAGATTTCAACTGTGGGACTGCAAAACCACAGTTGCAGTTATCTGGCCTACAACAGACTCTTTTAAACAGATATATTTGTGTCTGAACAGTCAGTGAGACACTCAAAATGTTTTTTTTTATACAAAACGGTGGATTGCACTCAGATTTGAACCATGGAACTGCAAAACCACAGTTCTAGTTATCTGGCCAACACCAGACTCTATTAAACAGATATATTTGTGTCTGAACAGTCAGCGAGACACTCAAAATGTTTTTTTTTTATGCAAAAAGGTGGATTACACCCGGATTTGAACCATGGAACTGCAAAACCACAGTTCTAGTAATCTGGTCTACACCAGACTCTTTCAAACAGATATATTAGTGTCTGAACAGTCAGCGAGACACTCAAAATGTTTTTTTCATGCAAAAAAGTGGATAATACAGAGATTTCAAACGTGGAACTGCAAAACCACAGTTCTAGTTAATATGGCCTACACCAGACTCTTTTAAACAGATATATTTGTGTCTGAACAGTCAGCGAGACACTCAAAATGTTTTTGTTATGCAAAAAAGTGGATAATCCAAAGATTTGTACCGTGGAACTGCAAAACCACAGTTCTAGTTATCTGGCCTAAACCAGACTCTTTAAAACAGATAAATTTGTGCCTGAACAGTCAGCGAGACACTCAAAATGTTTTTTTAATGCAAAAAAGTGGATAATACAGAGATTTGAACCATGGAACTGCTAAACCACTGTTCTAGTTATCTGGCCTACACCAGACTCTTTTAAACAGATATATTTGTGTCTGAACAGTCAGTGAGACACACAAAATGTTTTTTTTTATGCAAAAAAGTGGATAATACAGAGATTTGAAAAGTGGAACTGCAAAACCACAGTTCTAGTTATCTGGCCTACACCAGACTCTTTTAAACAGATATATTTGTGCCTGAACAGTCAGCGAGACACTTAAAATGTTTTTTTTTTATGCAAAAAAGGCAAAAAAGTGGATAATACAGAGATTTGATATGTGGAACTGCAAAAACACAGTTCTAGTTATCTGGCCTACACCAGACTCTATTAAACAGATATATTAGTGTATGAACAGTCAGCGAGACACTCAAAATTTTTTTTTATGCACAAAGGTGGATAATACAGAGATTTCAACCGTGGGACTGCAAAACCACAGTTTTAGTTATCTGGCCTACACCAGACTCTTTTAAACAGATATATTTGTGTCTGAACAGTCAGCGAGACACTCAAAATGTTTTCTTTTATGCAAAAAGGTGGATTACCCGCAGATTTGAACCATGGAACTGCAAAACCACAGTTCTAGTTATCTGGCCTACACCAGACTCTTTTAAACAGATATATTTGTGTCTGAACAGTCAGCGAGACACTCAAAATGTTTTTTTATGCAAAAAGGTGGATAATACAGAGATTTGAACCGTGGAACTGCAAAACCACAGTTCTAGTTATCTTCCCTACACCAGACTCTTTTAAACCGATATATTTGTGCCTGAACAGTTAGCGACACACTTAAAATGTTTTTTTTTTATGCAAAAAAGGCAAAAAGTGGATAATACAGAGATTTGAAACGTGGAACTGAAAAACCACAGTTCTAGTTATCTGGCCTACACCAGACTCTTTTAAACAGATATATTAGTGTCTGAACAGTCAGCGAGACACTCAAAATGTTTTTTTTATGCAAAAAGGTGGATAATAAAGAGATTTCAACTGTGGGACTGCAAAACCACAGTTGCAGTTATCTGGCCTACACCAGACTCTTTTAAACAGATATATTTGTGTCTGAACAGTCAGTGAGACACTCAAAGTGTTTTTTTTTATACAAAACGGTGGATTGCACCCAGATTTGAACCGTGGAACTGCAAAACCACAGTTCTAGTTATCTGGCCAACACCAGACTCTATTAAACAGATATATTTGTGTCTGAACAGTCAGCGAGACACTGAAAATGTTTTTTTTTTATGCAAAAAGGTGGATTACACCCGGATTTGAACCGTGGAACTGCAAAACCACAGTTCTAGTAATCTGGTCTACACCAGACTCTTTCAAACAGATATATTAGTGTCTGAACAGTCAGCGAGACACTCAAAATGTTTTTTTCATGCAAAAAAGTGGATAATACAGAGATTTCAAACGTGGAACTGCAAAACCACAGTTCTAGTTAATATGGCCTACACCAGACTCTTTTAAACAGATATATTTGTGTTTGAACAGTCAGCGAGACACTCAAAATGTTTTTGTTATGCAAAAAAGTGGATAATCCAAATTTTTGTACCGTGGAACTGCAAAACCACAGTTCTAGTTATCTGGCCTAAACCAGACTCTTTAAAACAGATATATTTGTGCCTGAACAGTCAGCGAGACACTCAAAATGTTTTTTTAATGCAAAAAAGTGGATAATACAGAGATTTGAACCATGGAACTGCTAAACCACTGTTCTAGTTATCTGGCCTACACCAGACTCTTTTAAACAGATATATTTGTGTCTGAACAGTCAGTGAGACACACAAAATGTTTTTTTTTTATGCAAAAAGGTGGATTACACCAAGATTTGAACCGTGGAACTGCAAAACCACAGTTCTAGTTATCTGGCCTACACCAGACTCTTTTAAACAGATATACTTGTGTCTGAACAGTCAGCGAGACACTCAAAATGTTTTTTTATGCAAAAAGGTGGATAATACAGAGATTTGAACCGTGGAACTGCAAAACCACAGTTCTAGTTATCTGCCCTACACCAGACTCTTTTAAACCGATATATTTGTGCCTGAACAGTTAGCGACACACTTAAAATGTTTTTTTTTATGCAAAAAAGGCAAAATGTGGATAATACAGAGATTTGAAACGTGGAACTGAAAAACCACAGTTCTAGTTATCTGGCCTACACCAGACTCTTTTAAACAGATATATTGGTGTCTGAACAGTCAGCGAGACACTCAAAATGTTTTTTTTATGCAAAAAGGTGGATAATAAAGAGATTTCAACTGTGGGACTGCAAAACCACAGTTGCAGTTATCTGGCCTACAACAGACTCTTTTAAACAGATATATTTGTGTCTGAACAGTCAGTGAGACACTCAAAATGTTTTTTTTTATACAAAACGGTGGATTGCACCCAGATTTGAACCATGGAACTGCAAAACCACAGTTCTAGTTATCTGGCCAACACCAGACTCTATTAAACAGATATATTTGTGTCTGAACAGTCAGCGAGACACTCAAAATGTTTTTTTTTTATGCAAAAAGGTGGATTACACCCGGATTTGAACCATGGAACTGCAAAACCACAGTTCTAGTAATCTGGTCTACACCAGACTCTTTCAAACAGATATATTAGTGTCTGAACAGTCAGCGAGACACTCAAAATGTTTTTTTCATGCAAAAAAGTGGATAATACAGAGATTTCAAACGTGGAACTGCAAAACCACAGTTCTAGTTAATATGACCTACACCAGACTCTTTTAAACAGATACAGTTGTATGAAAAAGTTTGGGCACCCCTATTAATCTTAAGCTTAATGTTTTATAAAAATTGGTGTTTTTGCAACAGCTATTTCAGTTTGATATATGTAATAACTGTTGGACACAGTAATGTTTCTGCCTTGAAATGAGGTTTATTGTACTAACAGAAAATGTGCAATCTGCATTCAAACAAAATTTGACAGGTGCATAAGTATGGGCACCCTTATCATTTTCTTGTTTTAAATACTCCTACCTACTTTTTACTGACTTACTAAAGCACTTTTTTTGGTTTTGTAACCTCATTGAGCTTTGAACTTCATAGCGAGATGTATGCAATCGTGAGAAAAGCTACTTAAAGTGGCCACTTGCAAGTTGTTCTCCTGTTTGAAACTCCTCTGAAGAGTGGCATCATGGGCTCCTCAAAACAACTGTCAATTGATCTGAAAACAAAGATTATTCAA
This sequence comes from Phyllobates terribilis, assembly GCF_046119375.1. NCBI lineage: Eukaryota > Metazoa > Chordata > Amphibia > Anura > Dendrobatidae > Phyllobates > Phyllobates terribilis. Next base: position 22,700,810 of record NW_027362768.1, read on the forward strand.
CATAGTTGTTCAGGGGAAGGATACAAAAAGCTGTCTCAGAGATTTAACCTGTCAGTTTCCACTGTGAGGAACATAGTAAGGAAATGGAAGAACACAGGGACAGTTCTTGTTAAGGCCAGAAGTGGCAGGCCAAGAAAAACATCAGAAAGGCAGAGAAGAAGAATGGTGAGATTAGTCAAGGACAATCCTCAGACCACCTCCAGAGAGCTGCAGCATCAACTTGCTGCAGATGGTGTCACTGTGCATCGGTCAACTATACAACGCACTTTGCACAAGGAGAAGCTGTATGGGAGAGTGATGCGAAAGAAGCCGTTTCTGCAAGCACTCCACAAACAGAGTCGGCTGAGGTATGCAAAAGCACATTTGGAGAAGGCAATTTCTTTTTGGAAGAAGGTCCTGTGGACCGATGAAACCAAGATTGAGTTGTTTGGTCATACAAAAAGGCGTTATGCATGGCGGCAAAAAAACACAGCATTCCAAGAAAAACACTTGCTACCCACAGTAAAATTTGGTGGAGGTTCCATCATGCTTTGGGGCTGTGTGGCCAATGCCAGCACCGGGAATCTTGTTAAAGTTGAGGGACGCATGAATTCCACTCAGTATCAGCAGATTCTTGACAATAATGTTCAAGAATCAGTGACAAAGTTGGAGTTACGCAGGGGATGGATCTTTCAGCAAGACAATGATCCAAAACACCGCTCCAAATCTACTCAGGCATTCATGCAGAGGAACAATTACAATGTTCTGGAATGGCCATCCCGGTCCCCAGACCTGAAAATCATTAAACATCTGTGGGATCATTTGAAGAGGGCTGTCCATGCTCGGCGACCATCAAACTTAACTGAACTGGAATTGTTTTGTAAAGAGGAATGGTCAAAAATACTTTCATCTAGGATCCAGGAAATCATTAAAAGCTGCAGGAAGCGACGAAAGGCTGCTATTTTTGCAAAAGGAGGATCTACTAAATATTAATGTCACTTTTCTGGTGAGGTGCCCATACTTATGCACCTGTCAAATTTAGTTTGAATGCAGATTGCACATTTTCTGTTAGTACAATAAACCTCATTTCAAGGCAGAAACATTACTGTGTCCAACAGTTATTACATATATCAAACTGAAATAGCTGCTGCAAAAACACCAATTTTTATAAAACATTAAGCTTAAGATTAATAGGGGTGCCCAAACTTTTTCATATAACTGTATATTTGTGTCTGAACAGTCAGCGAGACACTCAAAATGTTTTTGTTATGCAAAAAAGTGGATAATCCAAAGATTTGTACCGTGGAACTGCAAAACCACAGTTCTAGTTATCTGGCCTAAACCAGACTCTTTAAAACAGATAAATTTGTGCCTGAACAGACAGCGAGACACTCAAAATGTTTTTTTAATGCAAAAAAGTGGATAATATAGAGATTTGAACCATGGAACTGCTAAACCACTGTTCCAGTTATCTGGCCTACACCAGACTCTTTTAAACAGATATATTTGTGTCTGAACAGTCAGTGAGACACACAAAATGTTTTTTTTATGCAAAAAAGTGGATAATACAGAGATTTGAACCATGGAACTGCAAAACCACAGTTCCAGTTATCTGGCCTACACCAAACTCTTTTAAACAGATATATTTGTGTCTGAACAGTCAGCGAGACACTCAAAATATTTTTTTTTATGCAAAAAGGTGGATTACACCCAGATTTGTACTGTGGAACTGCAAAACCACAGTTCTAGTTATCTGGCCTACACCAGACTCTTTTAAACAGATATATTTGTGCCTGAACAGTCAGCGAGACACTCAAAATGTTTTTTTTATGCAAAAAAGGTAAAAAAGTAGATAATACAGAGATTTGAAACGTGGAACTGCAAAACCACAGTTCTAGTTATCTGGCCTACACCAGACTCTTTTAAACATATATATTTGTGTTTGAACAGTCAGCGAGGCACTCAAAATGTTTTTTTTATGATAAAAGGTGGATTACACCCAGATTTGAATCGTGGAACTGCAAAACCACAGTTCTAGTTATCTGGCCTACACCAGACTCTTTTAAACACATATATTTGTGTCTGAACAGTCAGCAAGACACTCAAAATGTTTTTTTCATGCAAAAAGGTGGACTACACCCAGATTTGAACTATGGAACTGCAAAACCACAGTTCTAGTTATCTGGCCTACACCAGACTCTTTTAAACAGATATATTAGTGTCTGAACAGTCAGCGAGACACTCAAAATGTTTTTTTATGCAAAAAGGTGGATAATACAGAGATTTGAACCATGGAACTGCAAAACCACAGTTCTAGTTATCTGGCCTACACCAGACTCTTTTAAACAGATATATTTGTGCCTGAACAGTCAGTGAGACACTTAAAATGTTTTTTTTATGCAAAAAAGTGGATAATACAGAGATTTGAACCATGGAACTGCAAAACCACAGTTGTAGTTATCTGGCCTACACCAGACTCTTTTAAACAGATATATTTGTGTCTGAACAGTCAGTGAGACACACAAAATGTTTTTTTTTATGCAAAAAAGTGGATAATACAAAGATTTGAACCATGGAACTGCAAAACCACAGTTATAGTTATCTGGCCTACACCAGACTCTTTAAAACAGATATATTTGTGCCTGAACAGTCAGCGAGACACTCAAAATGTTTTTTTAATGCAAAAAAGTGGATAATATAGAGATTTGAACCATGGAACTGCTAAACCACTGTTCTAGTTATCTGGCCTACACCAGACTCTTTTAAACAGATAAATTTGTGTCTGAACAGTCAGTGAGACACACAAAATGTTTTTTTTATGCAAAAAAGTGGATAATACAGAGATTTGAACCATGGAACTGCAAAACCACAGTTCCAGTTATCTGGCCTACACCAAACTCTTTTAAACAGATATATTTGTGTCTGAACAGTCAGCGAGACACTCAAAATATTTTTTTTTATGCAAAAAGGTGGATTACACCCAGATTTGTACTGTGGAACTGCAAAACCACAGTTCTAGTTATCTGGCCTACACCAGACTCTTTTAAACAGATATATTTGTGCCTGAACAGTCAGCGAGACACTCAAAATGTTTTTTTTTTATGCAAAAAAGGTAAAAAAGTAGATAATACAGAGATTTGAAACGTGGAACTGCAAAACCACAGTTCTAGTTATCTGGCCTACACCAGACTCTTTTAAACAGATATATTTGTGTTTGAACAGTCAGCGAGACACTGAAAATGTTTTTTTTTATGCAAAAAAGTGGATAATACAGAGATTTGAACCGTGGAACTGCAAAACCACAGTTCTAGTTATCTGGCCTACACCAGACTCTTTTAAGCAGATATATTTGTGTCTGAACAGTCAGCGAGACACTGAAAATGTTTTTTTTATGCAAAAAGGTGGATTACACCCAGATTTGAATCGTGGAACTGCAAAACCACAGTTCTAGTTATCTGGCCTACACCAGACTCTTTTAAACACATATATTTGTGTCTGAACAGTCAGCAAGACACTCAAAATGTTTTTTTCATGCAAAAAGGTGGATAATACAGAGATTTGAACCATGGAACTGCAAAACCACAGTTCTAGTTATCTGGCCTACACCAGACTCTTTTAAACAGATATATTTGTGCCTGAACAGTCAGTGAGACACTTAAAATGTTTTTTTTTATGCAAAAAAGGCAAAAAAGTGGATAATACAGAGATTTGAAACGTGGAACTGCAAAACCACAGTTTTAGTTATCTGCCCTACACCAGACTCTTTTAAACAGATATATTAGTGTCTGAAAAGTCAGCGAGACACTCAAAATGTTTTTTTTTTATGCAAAAAAGTGGATAATACAGAGATTTGAACCATGGAACTGCAAAACCACAGTTGTAGTTATCTGGCCTACACCAGACTCTTTTAAACAGATATATTTGTGTCTGAACAGTCAGTGAGACACACAAAATGTTTTTTTTTATGCAAAAAAGTGGATAATACAAAGATTTGAACCGTGGAACTGCAAAACCACAGTTATAGTTATCTGGCCTACACCAGACTCTTTAAAACAGATATATTTGTGCCTGAACAGTCAGCGAGACACTCAAAATGTTTTTTTTAATGCAAAAAAGTGGATAATATAGAGATTTGAACCATGGAACTGCTAAACCACTGTTCTAGTTATCTGGCCTACACCAGACTCTTTTAAACAGATATATTTGTGTCTGAACAGTCAGTGAGACACACAAAATGTTTTTTATGCAAAAAAGTGGATAATACAGAGATTTGAAAAGTGGAACTGCAAAACCACAGTTCTAGTTATCTGGCCTACACCAGACTCTTTTAAACAGATATATTAGTGTCTGAACAGTCAGCGAGACACTCAAAATGTTTTTTTTTATGCAAAAAGGTGTATAATACAGAGTTTTCAACTGTGAGACTGCAAAACCACAGTTCTAGTTATCTGGCCTACACCAGACTCTTTTAAGCAGATATATTTGTGTCTGAACAGTCAGTGAGACACTCAAAATGTTTTTTTTATGCAAAAAGGTGGATTACACCCAGATTTGAATCGTGGAACTGCAAAACCACAGTTCTAGTTATCTGCCCTACACCAGACTCTTTTAAACAGATATATTAGTGTCTGAAAAGTCAGCGAGACACTCAAAATGTATTTTTTTATGCAAAAAAGTGGATAATACAAAGATTCGCACCGTGGAACTGCAAAACCACAGTTCTAGTTATCTGGCCTACACCAGACTCTTTAAAACAGATATATTTTTGCCTGAACAGTCAGCGAGACACTCAAAATGTTTTTTTAATGCAAAAAAGTGAACAATACAGAGATTTGAACCGTGGAACTGCAAAACCACAGTTCTAGTTATCTGGCCTACACCAGACTCTTTTAAACAGATATATTTGTGTCTGAACAGTCAGCGAGACACTCAAAATGTTTTTTTTTATGCAAAAAAGTGGATAATAATGAGATTTGAACCGTGGAACTGCAAAACCACAGTTCTAGTTATCTGGCCTACACCAGACTCTTTTAAACAGATATATTTGTGTGTGAACAGTCAGCGAGACACTCAAAATGTTTTTTTTATGCAAAAAAGTGGATAATACAAAGATTTGAACCGTGGAACTGCAAAACCACAGTTCTAGTTATCTGGCCTACACCAGACTCTTTCAAACAGATATATTTGTGTCTGAACAGTCAGTGAGACACTCAAAATGTTTTTTTTTAAGCAAAAAAGTGGATAATACAATATTTGTGCCTAAACAGTCAGCGAGACACTCAAATTGTTTTTTTTTATGCAAAAAGGTGGATTACACCCGGATTTGAACCGTGGAACTGCAAAACCACAGTTCTAGTTATCTGGCCTACACCAGACTCTTTTAAACAGATATATTTGTGTCTGAACAGTCAGCGAGACACTCAAAATGTTTTTTTTTTTATGCAAAAAATTGGATAATACAGAGATTTGAACCGTGAAACTGCAAAACCACAGTTCTAGTTATCTGGCCTACACCAGACTCTTTTAAACAGATATATTTGTGTCTGAACAGTCAGCGAGACACTCAAAATGTTTTTTTTTAAGCAAAAAAGTGCATAATACAAAGATTTGAACCGTGGAACTGCAAAACCACAATTCTAGTTATCTGGCCTACACCAGGCTCTTTAACCCCTTAATAACATCTGACGTACTAATACGCGTCTGCGCCCTGGGACTTAAGAGCCAGACCCGTATTAGTACGTCATATCTTTTATGCGGCACCGCGACTTAAGTCGCGGTGACAGCATTAAAGTTACGGTCCCATGTTACCTCCTGGTAGATGGCGTCATCATCCCGGGGGCTGTCGCCGCCCCCCCCCGCACCAGCGATCGCTGTGATTGGCTGTTCAAATCTGAACAGCCAATCACAGTATTTCTCACTGTTTCCGGCAATGTGATTGCCGGAAACAGTGATCTGCAGCCTAGGATCGGTGCTCCTATGAGCACCGATCATAGACTGTTGCTAGGACACCCCAGCCCTGGCCCCGGACTGCTATGATCGGTGCGATCACCGATCACATCGATCGCACCGATCGTAGCGCGACCGCGCGGTGACAGGGCGGTCATGGGGCGGTGACCGGCTTGTGATCTGCCTGTCACCGCCCCATGACCCCCTGTAATGTGATTCAAGCCCCCAGACTGCTGTGATTGGAGCGATCGATGATGACATCGATCGCTCCAATCAGAATACCTGAATACAGGTGACCAGGCGGTCACAGGGAGGTGTCACCCCTCTGTGACCCCCTGTGGTGCGTGCTCTGCTCCAGCCATGTCTGATTGGTGCAATCAGTGTCACCAATCAGATGGCTGGGGCACAACATGCACCACAGGGGGTCACAGAGGGGTGACACCTCCCTGTGACCGCCTGGTCACCTGTATTCAGGTACTCTGATTGGAGCGATCGATGTCATCAATGATTGCTCCAATCAGATTACCTTCACCTGTCACCACCCCATCATCACCCTGTGACCGCCCTGCAGACCCTCACATTTGGTGAGGATTTCTACAGAGCGATCACATCTGATGTGTCTGTGCTGGGCCTTGTAGTGCCACAGAATATTCTGTGACACCACAAGACCATCTTCTCACTGTTCCAGTCGCTGCTGCTGCCGCTGCTCCTGGATCTTCTGTTCCAGCGTCCTGGATCTTCTGCTCCAGCTCCTGGATCTTCTGCTCCTGACCTGCTGTGGTTCCTGCTCCAGAGCCTGCTGCTGATCCTGCAGAGAAGACTTTGGTAAGTCTGTTCTCCCCTCATCCACCCCAATCCCCCCTCCCCCCTCTTTTTACCCCCCCTTACCTTTTTTTTCTGCGTCCTGCAGCGGTCTCCAGCTCTGGTCCGAGTCTCCAGCTCCACTCCCAGTCACCAGCGCCGGGCTCCTGGTCACCAGCGCCGGGCTCCTGGTCACCAGCGCCGGGCTCCCGGTCTCCTGCTCTGGGTCTTCTGTTCCAGTCCTGCTGACCCTTTGGTAAGTCCATCTCTGATCTCCCCTCATTCACCCCAATCCCCCTCTTCCCACTCCCCTGTCTTTTTACCCCTCTTCCCACTCCCCTGTCTTTTAACCCCCCTTCCCACCCCAGTGTCCCTGTTAATTCTTTTGCTTCTGATCTCCAGCTCCAGTACCGTTCTCCTGCTCCGGGCTCCTGGTCTCCTGCACCGGACTCCTGGTCTCCTGCACTGGGCTCCTGGTCTCCTGCACCGGGCTCCTGGTCTCCTGCACCGGGCTCCTGGTCTCCGGCACCGGGCTCCTGGTCTCCTGCACCGGGCTCCTGGTCTCCTGCACTGGGCTCCTGGTCTCCTGCTCCGGGTTCCTGGTCTCCTGCTCCGGGCTCCCGCTCTGGGTCTTCTGTTCCAGTCCTGCTGACCCTTTGGTAAGCCCATCTCTGATCTCCCCTCATCCACCCTAATCCCCCTCTTCCCACTCTCCTATCTTTTTACCCCTCTTCCCACTCCCCTGTCTTTTTACCCCCCTTCCCATCCCAATCCGCCTCACCCCAGTGTCCCTGTTAATTCTTTTGCTTCTGATCTCCAGCTCCAGTACCAGTCTCCTGCTCCATGCTCCTGGTCTCCTGCTCCGGGCTCCCGTCTTCCTGCTCCGGGCTCCCGGTCTCCTGCTCCGGGCTCCCGTCTTCCTGCTCCGGGCTCCTGGTCTCCTGCTCCGGGCTCCCGGTCTCCTGCTCCGGGCTCCCGGTCTCCTGCTCCGGGCCCCCGGTCTCCTGCTCCGGGCTCCCGGTCACCAGTGCCGGGCTGCCGGTCACCAGCGCCGGGCTCCTGCTACGGGCTCCCGGTCCTGAAAGAACAGAGAGGACTTTGGTAAGTAATCTGATCTCCCCTCATCCAACCCAATTCCCCTCTTCCCACTCCCCACACATTTGTGCGCACATCCAGCAGCCACCGAGTATTGATCGGTGGCATAGTTCACCAATCCACACTCGTGCTCGCTGTTTGCACCACATACAGTATTTCCTTTTTCCACACACTCTAAATAAAGTACTGACACACACACACTCTCAAAGAATTGACACACACGCACCACATACATAACAAACAATGTCCTGCTCATCCCAAACTCATTATTCAGCGGAGGAGGCTTGCGCTATTCTTGCCTCCGACACTGACAGTGAGGGTGAGGATCCCACATTTCTTTGTTTTTCCGACTCCTCGTCGTCTTCCTCCTTCTCTTCTTCCTCCTCTTCCTCAGGTTCTGCTGGCCCGCCCCGCCGTCGTCGCAGGAGAGATGTTCCAGTGCCCCCCACAACTGAGCCTATATGGACTTCGCCCCCCGAAAATTATGAGCCGCTGATTCCTGATTTCGTAGCGGAATCAGGAAACAAGTTTGACACCACCGGCCTCACAGAAATAGACTTTTTCAAAGTCTTTTTCTCTGAGGATTTTATAAACCTCATGGTGGGCCAAACTAATTTATACGCTCATCAATTTTTAGAACAAAATCCCTCTTCATCATTTTCTAACTGGTCTCCTGTATACGCAGTAGAAATGATGAAGTTTTGGGGCCTGGTCCTTCTTATGGGGATCTTGAAGAAGCCCGAGCTTCGGCAATATTGGAGTGTTGACGTTTTGTATAACACTCCAGTGTTCCGAATGGTCATGCCCCGGACACGTTTTCAGGCCATCTACAAGTTCTTGCATTACCAAGATAATGCAAGGTGTCCTGCACGCGATGACCCGAACTTTGATCGTCTTTTCAAAGTTCGGCCGGTCATCGAACACTTCAACAACAAGTTTGGTGAAGTGTACGTGCCCCAAAGGGACATTTGTGTGGATGAGTTCTTAATTTATTTTAAGGGGTGGCTTGGATTCCAGCAGTACCTGCCCAGTAAGAGGGCAAGGTATGGGATCAAGCTGTATAAACTTTGTGAGAGTACCTCAGGATACACTCACAAGTTTAGAGTTTATGAAGGGAAGGACTCCCGGATTGAACCCCCTGAATGCCCCCCTGTTCTGGGAGTGAGTGGGAAAATTGTGTGGGACTTGGTGCACCCACTGCTTGATAAAGGTTATCACCTCTACGTGGATAACTTTTATACAAGTATCCCGCTCTTCCAGTCCCTCTCTGCGCGACGTACCGCAGGCTGCGGTACTGTCCGCAAAATTCAGAAAGGCCTCCCAAAGACGCTAATTGGGCAGCTGCTCAAAAGGGGTGAGAGCAGAGCCCAATGTAGCGACCACCTGTTGATGGTCAAGTACAAGGACAAAAGGGATGTCCTTTTCTTGACCACCATACATGGTGATGGCAGCACACTCAGCACTGTACGAGGTTCCACTACACAGGTCGTCAAACCAGACTGTGTAGTGGGGTACAACAAGTACATGGGGGGAGTTGATCTCTCTGATCAAGTCCTCCAGCCATACAGTGCTTTGAGAAAGTCCAGAGTGTGGTACAAGAAGCTGGCCGTGCACATTGTACAGATGGCAATGCACAATGCTTTCCTTCTGTCACAATGTGCAGGCCAGACTTCTGCGTCGTACCTTCAGTTTCAGGAAACAGTTATCAAGGCCCTGATATTTGGCAGCGGTGACAGAGAGGGCCCCAGTACTTCTGGAATTGAAGGACCAAGAATTGTACCAGGCCAGCATTTCCCAGGGCAGATCTCTCACAGCGGAAAAAAAGGAAAGTCACAAAAGAGGTGCCGAGTGTGTTATAAAAGTGGAATACGCAAGGACACCATTTATCAATGTGACACCTGCCCTGACAAACCTGGCCTGTGTATGAAAGACTGCTTCAAAAGGTACCATACTTCGATGGACTATTGAATTAATTTCTGAAGTATGACAACCTGACGAACACTGCACAGCTGACGTAGTGTTCGTCAGGTTGTCATACATCAGTTGTGTAGTGTTCGTCAGATTGTCCTACACAACTGATGTATAACACTACATTACAAAATTCAAAAATCAACTAGCACTACCAAAAAGGGGGCACTTGTTAGGCATTTCACTGTTTAGGCACATCAAGGGCTCTGAGAACATGACATGACGCCCGCAGACCATTCCATCAAAGTCTGCGTTCAAAAGCGTCACTCCTTCCCTTCCGAGCCCTTACATGCGCCCAAACAGTAGTTTTTTTCCAACACATGGGGTATATGAGTACTCAGGAGAAATTGCACAACAACTTATGGGGTGCAATTTCTCCTAGTACCCTTGTGAAAATATTTTTTTTTGCATTTTTGTGGAAAAAATGTTTTTTTTTTTATTTTCACAAGTCAACATTATGATTTTCTGAGAGGCACCTGGGGGTTCAATGGGCTCACCACACATCTATATAAGTTCCCTGGGGGGGTCTAGTTTCCAAAATGGGGTCACTTGTGGGGGAGCTCCAATGTTTAGACACACAGGGGCTCTCGAAACGCAACATGGTGTCCGCTAACAAATTGGAACCATGTCGCGTTTGGAGAGATCCTGTGTGTCTAAACATTGGAGCTCCCCCACAAGTGACCCCATTTTGGAAACTAGACCCCCCAAGGCACCTATCTAGATGCATAGTGAGCACTTGGAACCCCCAGGTGCTTCACAAATTGATCCATAAAAATGAAAAAGTGTTTTTTTTTCACTTATTCAATTTTACGAATCAATTTGTGAAGCACCTGGGGGTTCCAAGTGCTCATTATGCATCTAGATAGGTGCCTTGGGGGGTCTAGTTTCCAAAATGGGGTCACTTGTGGGGGAGCTCCAATATTTGGGCACACAGGGACTCTTCAAATGCAACATGGTATCCGCTAACAAATTGTCGGCTCAAATTGTTAGCGAATACCATGTTGCATTTGAAGAGTCCCTGTGTGCCCAAACATTTGAGCTCCCCCACAAGTGACCCCATTTTGGAAACTAGACCCCCCAAGGCACCTATCTAGATGCATAATGAGCACTTGGAACCCCCAGGTGCTTCATAAATTGATTCGTAAAATTGAATAAGTGAAAAAAAACCACTTTTTCATTTTTATGGATCAATTTGTGAAGCACCTGGGGGTTCCAAGTGCTTACTATGCATCTCAATAGGTGCCTTGGGGGGTCTAGTTTCCAAAATGGGGTCACTTGTGGGGGAGCTCCAATATTTGGGCACACAGCGGCTCTCCAAACGCAACATGGTGTCCGCTAACAAATTTAACGGAAAATCGGCTCAAATTGTTAGCGACACCATGTTGCATTTAGAGAGCCGCTGTGTGCCCAAACATTGGAGCTCCCCCACAAGTGACCCCATTTTGGAAACTAGACCCCACAAGGCACCTATCTAGATGCATAGTGAGCACTTGGAACCCCCAGGTGCTTCACAAATTGATTCGTAACAATGAAAAAGTGAAAAAAAAAACACTTTTTCATTTTTATGAATCAATTTGTGAAGCACCTGAGGGTTCCAAGTGCTCACTATGCATCTAGATAGGTGCCTTGGGTGGTCTAGTTTCCAAAATGGGGTCACTTGTGGGGGAACTCCAGTATTTGGGCACACAGCGGCTCTCTAAATGCAACATGGTGTCCGCTAACAAATTTAACGCAAAATCGGCTCCAATTGTTAGCGACACCATGTTGCGTTTGGAGAGCCGCTGTGTGCCCAAACATTGGAGCTCCCCCACAAGTGACCCCATTTTGGAAACTAGACCCCCCAAGGCACCTATCTAGATGCATTGTGAGCACTTGGAACCCTCAGGTGCTTCACAAATTGATTCATAAAAATGAAAAAGTGTTTTTTTTTTCACTTTTTCATTGTTACGAATCAATTTGTGAAGCACCTGGGGGTTCCAAGTGCTCACTATGCATCTAGATTGGTGCCTTGGAGGGGCTAGTTTCCAAAATGGGGTCACTTGTGGGGGAGCTCCAATGTTTGGGCACACAGCGGCTCTACAAACGCAACATGGTGTCGCTAACAATTTGAGCCGATTTTGCGTTAAATTTGTTAGCGGACACCATGTTGCATTTAGAGAGCCGCTGTGTGCCCAAATATTGGAGCTCCCCCACAAGTGACCCCATTTTGGAAACTAGACCACCCAAGGCACCTATCTAGATGCATAGTGAGCACTTGGAACCCTCAGGTGCTTCACAAATTGATTCATAAAAATGAAAAAGTGTTTTTTTTTTCACTTTTTCATTGTTACGAATCAATTTGTGAAGCACCTGGGGGTTCCAAGTGCTCACTATGCATCTCAATAGGTGCCTTGGGGGGTCTAGTTTCCAAAATGGGGTCACTTGTGGGGGAGCTCCAATATTTGGGCACACAGGGACTCTCTAAATGCAACATGGTGTCCTCTAACAAATTTAACGGAAAATCGGCTCAAATTGTTAGCGACACCATGTTGCATTTAGAGAGCCGCTGTGTGCCCAAACATTGGAGCTCCCCCACAAGTGACCCCATTTTGGAAACTAGACCCCACAAGGCACCTATCTAGATGCAGAGTGAGCACTTGGAACCCCCAGGTGCTTCACAAATTGATTCGTAACAATGAAAAAGTGAAAAAAAAAACACTTTTTCATTTTTATGAATCAATTTGTGAAGCACCTGTGGGTTCCAAGTGCTCACTATGCATCTAGATAGGTGCCTTCGGCGGTCTAGTTTCCAAAATGGGGTCACTTGTGGGGGAGCTCCAATGTTTGGGCACACAGGGACTCTCTAAATGCAACATGGTGTCCTCTAACAAATTTAACGGAAAATCGGCTCAAATTGTTAGCGACACCATGTTGCGTTTGGAGAGCCGCTGTGTGCCCAAACATTGGAGCTCCCCCACAAGTGACCCCATTTTGGAAACTAGACCCCCCAAGGCACCTATCTAGATGCATTGTGAGCACTTGGAACCCTCAGGTGCTTCACAAAGTGAAGAGTCTCCGCGAGCTCAAAGAACACTGGATTTTGGCTGTTGGAGCTGAAAAGAGGACATCGGTAAACCAGGGGAGGAGTCCTGAGGAGATAATTTGCATATTCCCACTGCATTTTGGGGTAAGTGAAGAGTTTCCGCGAGCTCAAAGAACATTGGATTTTGGCTGTTGGAGCTGAAAAGAGGACATTGGTAAACCAGGGGAGGAGTCCTGAGGAGATAATTTGCATATTCCCACTGCATTTTGGGGTAAGTGAAGAGTCTCCGCGAGCTCAAAGAACACTGGATTTTGGCTGTTGGAGCTGAAAAGAGGACATCAGTAAACCAGGGGAGGAGTCCTGAGGAGATAATTTGCATATTCCCACTGCATTTTGGGGTAAGTGAAGAGTCTCCGCGAGCTCAAAGAACACTGGATTTTGGCTGTTGGAGCTGAAAAGAGGACATCGGTAAACCAGGGGAGGAGTCCTGAGGAGATAATTTGCATATTCCCACTGCATTTTGGGGTAAGTGAAGAGTCTCCGCGAGCTCAAAGAACACTGGATTTTGGCTGTTGGAGCTGAAAAGAGGACATCGGTAAACCAGGGGAGGAGTCCTGAGGAGATAATTTGCATATTCCCACTGCATTTTGGGGTAAGTGAAGAGTCTCCGCGAGCTCAAAGAACACTGGATTTTGGCTGTTGGAGCTGAAAAGAGGACATCGGTAAACCAGGGGAGGAGTCCTGAGGAGATAATTTGCATATTCCCACTGCATTTTGGGGTAAGTGAAGAGTCTCCGCGAGCTCAAAGAACACTGGATTTTGGCTGTTGGAGCTGAAAAGAGGACATCGGTAAACCAGGGGAGGAGTCCTGAGGAGATAATTTGCATATTCCCACTGCATTTTGGGGTAAGTGAAGAGTCTTCGCGAGCTCAAAGAACACTGCATTTTGGCTGTTAGAGCTGAAAAGAGGGCATCGGTAAACCAGGGGAGGAGTCCTGAGGAGATAATTTGCATATTCCCACTGCATTTTGGGGTAAGTGAAGAGTCTCCGCGAGCTCAAAGAACACTGGATTTTGGCTGTTGGAGCTGAAAAGAGGACATCGGTAAACCAGGGGAGGAGTCCTGAGGAGATAATTTGCATATTCCCACTGCATTTTGGGGTAAGTGAAGAGTCTCCGCGAGCTCAAAGAACACTGGATTTTGGCTGTTGGAGCTGAAAAGAGGACATCGGTAAACCAGGGGAGGAGTCCTGAGGAGATAATTTGCATATTCCCACTGCATTTTGGGGTAAGTGAAGAGTCTCCGCGAGCTCAAAGAACACTGGATTTTGGCTGTTGGAGCTGAAAAGAGTACATCGGTAAACCAGGGGAGGAGTCCTGAGGAGATAATTTGCATATTCCCACTGCATTTTGGGGTAAGTGAAGAGTCTTCGCGAGCTCAAAGAACACTGCATTTTGGCTGTTGGAGCTGAAAAGAGGGCATCGGTAAACCCGGGGAGGAGTCCTGAGGAGATAATTTGCATATTCCCACTGCATTTTGGGGTAAGTGAAGAGTCTCCGCGAGCTCAAAGAACACTGGATTTTGGCTGTTGGAGCTGAAAAGAGGACATCGGTAAACCAGGGGAGGAGTCCTGAGGAGATAATTTGCATATTCCCACTGCATTTTGGGGTAAGTGAAGAGTCTCCGCGAGCTCAAAGAACACTGGATTTTGGCTGTTGGAGCTGAAAAGAGGACATCGGTAAACCAGGGGAGGAGTCCTGAGGAGATAATTTGCATATTCCCACTGCATTTTGGGGTAAGTGAAGAGTCTTCGCGAGCTCAAAGAACACTGCATTTTGGCTGTTGGAGCTGAAAAGAGGGCATCGGTAAACCAGGGGAGGAGTCCTGAGGAGATAATTTGCATATTCCCACTGCATTTTGGGGTAAGTGAAGAGTCTTCGCGAGCTCAAAGAACACTGCATTTTGGCTGTTGGAGCTGAAAAGAGGGCATCGGTAAACCAGGGGAGGAGTCCTGAGGAGATAATTTGCATATTCCCACTGCATTTTGGGGTAAGTGAAGAGTCTCCGCGAGCTCAAAGAACACTGGATTTTGGCTGTTGGAGCTGAAAAGAGGACATCGGTAAACCAGGGGAGGAGTCCTGAGGAGATAATTTGCATATTCCCACTGCATTTTGGGGTAAGTGAAGAGTCTTCGCGAGCTCAAAGAACACTGCATTTTGGCTGTTGGAGCTGAAAAGAGGGCATCGGTAAACCAGGGGAGGAGTCCTGAGGAGATAATTTGCACATTCCCACTGCATTTTGGGGTAAGTGAAGAGTCTTCGCGAGCTCAAAGAACACTGCATTTTGGCTGTTGGAGCTGAAAAGAGGGCATCGGTAAACCAGGGGAGGAGTCCTGAGGAGATAATTTGCACATTCCCACTGCATTTTGGGGTAAGTGAAGAGTCTTCGCGAGCTCAAAGAACACTGCATTTTGGCTGTTGGAGCTGAAAAGAGGGCATCGGTAAACCAGGGGAGGAGTCCTGAGGAGATAATTTGCATATTCCCACTGCATTTTGGGGTAAGTGAAGAGTCTTCGCGAGCTCAAAGAACACTGCATTTTGGCTGTTGGAGCTGAAAAGAGGGCATCGGTAAACCAGGGGAGGAGTCCTGAGGAGATAATTTGCACATTCCCACTGCATTTTGGGGTAAGTGAAGAGTCTTCGCGAGCTCAAAGAACACTGCATTTTGGCTGTTGGAGCTGAAAAGAGGGCATCGGTAAACCAGGGGAGGAGTCCTGAGGAGATAATTTGCACATTCCCACTGCATTTTGGGGTAAGTGAAGAGTCTTCGCGAGCTCAAAGAACACTGCATTTTGGCTGTTGGAGCTGAAAAGAGGGCATCGGTAAACCAGGGGAGGAGTCCTGAGGAGATAATTTGCACATTCCCACTGCATTTTGGGGTAAGTGAAGAGTCTTCGCGAGCTCAAAGAACACTGCATTTTGGCTGTTGGAGCTGAAAAGAGGGCATCGGTAAACCAGGGGAGGAGTCCTGAGGAGATAATTTGCATATTCCCACTGCATTTTGGGGTAAGTGAAGAGTCTTCGCGAGCTCAAAGAACACTGCATTTTGGCTGTTGGAGCTGAAAAGAGGGCATCGGTAAACCAGGGGAGGAGTCCTGAGGAGATAATTTGCACATTCCCACTGCATTTTGGGGTAAGTGAAGAGTCTTCGCGAGCTCAAAGAACACTGCATTTTGGCTGTTGGAGCTGAAAAGAGGGCATCGGTAAACCAGGGGAGGAGTCCTGAGGAGATAATTTGCACATTCCCACTGCATTTTGGGGTAAGTGAAGAGTCTTCGCGAGCTCAAAGAACACTGCATTTTGGCTGTTGGAGCTGAAAAGAGGGCATCGGTAAACCAGGGGAGGAGTCCTGAGGAGATAATTTGCACATTCCCACTGCATTTTGGGGTAA
Source organism: Phyllobates terribilis (assembly GCF_046119375.1). Classification (NCBI taxonomy): domain Eukaryota; kingdom Metazoa; phylum Chordata; class Amphibia; order Anura; family Dendrobatidae; genus Phyllobates; species Phyllobates terribilis. The sequence goes on from NW_027362768.1 coordinate 22,717,071, forward strand.
GTGAAGAGTCTTCGCGAGCTCAAAGAACACTGCATTTTGGCTGTTGGAGCTGAAAAGAGGGCATCGGTAAACCAGGGGAGGAGTCCTGAGGAGATAATTTGCATATTCCCACTGCATTTTGGGGTAAGTGAAGAGTCTTCGCGAGCTCAAAGAACACTGCATTTTGGCTGTTGGAGCTGAAAAGAGGGCATCGGTAAACCAGGGGAGGAGTCCTGAGGAGATAATTTGCACATTCCCACTGCATTTTGGGGTAAGTGAAGAGTCTTCGCGAGCTCAAAGAACACTGCATTTTGGCTGTTGGAGCTGAAAAGAGGGCATCGGTAAACCAGGGGAGGAGTCCTGAGGAGATAATTTGCATATTCCCACTGCATTTTGGGGTAAGTGAAGAGTCTTCGCGAGCTCAAAGAACACTGCATTTTGGCTGTTGGAGCTGAAAAGAGGGCATCGGTAAACCAGGGGAGGAGTCCTGAGGAGATAATTTGCACATTCCCACTGCATTTTGGGGTAAGTGAAGAGTCTTCGCGAGCTCAAAGAACACTGCATTTTGGCTGTTGGAGCTGAAAAGAGGGCATCGGTAAACCAGGGGAGGAGTCCTGAGGAGATAATTTGCACATTCCCACTGCATTTTGGGGTAAGTGAAGAGTCTTCGCGAGCTCAAAGAACACTGCATTTTGGCTGTTGGAGCTGAAAAGAGGGCATCGGTAAACCAGGGGAGGAGTCCTGAGGAGATAATTTGCACATTCCCACTGCATTTTGGGGTAAGTGAAGAGTCTTCGCGAGCTCAAAGAACACTGCATTTTGGCTGTTGGAGCTGAAAAGAGGGCATCGGTAAACCAGGGGAGGAGTCCTGAGGAGATAATTTGCACATTCCCACTGCATTTTGGGGTAAGTGAAGAGTCTTCGCGAGCTCAAAGAACACTGCATTTTGGCTGTTGGAGCTGAAAAGAGGGCATCGGTAAACCAGGGGAGGAGTCCTGAGGAGATAATTTGCACATTCCCACTGCATTTTGGGGTAAGTGAAGAGTCTTCGCGAGCTCAAAGAACACTGCATTTTGGCTGTTGGAGCTGAAAAGAGGGCATCGGTAAACCAGGGGAGGAGTCCTGAGGAGATAATTTGCACATTCCCACTGCATTTTGGGGTAAGTGAAGAGTCTTCGCGAGCTCAAAGAACACTGCATTTTGGCTGTTGGAGCTGAAAAGAGGGCATCGGTAAACCAGGGGAGGAGTCCTGAGGAGATAATTTGCACATTCCCACTGCATTTTGGGGTAAGTGAAGAGTCTTCGCGAGCTCAAAGAACACTGGATTTTGGCTGTTGGAGCTGAAAAGAGGGCATCGGTAAACCAGGGGAGGAGTCCTGAGGAGATAATTTGCATATTCCCACTGCATTTTGGGGTAAGTGAAGAGTCTCCGCGAGCTCAAAGAACACTGGATTTTGGCTGTTGGAGCTGAAAAGAGGACATCGGTAAACCAGGGGAGGAGTCCTGAGGAGATAATTTGCATATTCCCACTGCATTTTGGGGTAAGTGAAGAGTCTTCGCGAGCTCAAAGAACACTGCATTTTGGCTGTTAGAGCTGAAAAGAGGGCATCGGTAAACCAGGGGAGGAGTCCTGAGGAGATAATTTGCATATTCCCACTGCATTTTGGGGTAAGTGAAGAGTCTCCGCGAGCTCAAAGAACACTGGATTTTGGCTGTTGGAGCTGAAAAGAGGACATCGGTAAACCAGGGGAGGAGTCCTGAGGAGATAATTTGCATATTCCCACTGCATTTTGGGGTAAGTGAAGAGTCTCCGCGAGCTCAAAGAACACTGGATTTTGGCTGTTGGAGCTGAAAAGAGGACATCGGTAAACCAGGGGAGGAGTCCTGAGGAGATAATTTGCATATTCCCACTGCATTTTGGGGTAAGTGAAGAGTCTCCGCGAGCTCAAAGAACACTGGATTTTGGCTGTTGGAGCTGAAAAGAGTACATCGGTAAACCAGGGGAGGAGTCCTGAGGAGATAATTTGCATATTCCCACTGCATTTTGGGGTAAGTGAAGAGTCTTCGCGAGCTCAAAGAACACTGCATTTTGGCTGTTGGAGCTGAAAAGAGGGCATCGGTAAACCCGGGGAGGAGTCCTGAGGAGATAATTTGCATATTCCCACTGCATTTTGGGGTAAGTGAAGAGTCTCCGCGAGCTCAAAGAACACTGGATTTTGGCTGTTGGAGCTGAAAAGAGGACATCGGTAAACCAGGGGAGGAGTCCTGAGGAGATAATTTGCATATTCCCACTGCATTTTGGGGTAAGTGAAGAGTCTCCGCGAGCTCAAAGAACACTGGATTTTGGCTGTTGGAGCTGAAAAGAGGACATCGGTAAACCAGGGGAGGAGTCCTGAGGAGATAATTTGCATATTCCCACTGCATTTTGGGGTAAGTGAAGAGTCTTCGCGAGCTCAAAGAACACTGCATTTTGGCTGTTGGAGCTGAAAAGAGGGCATCGGTAAACCAGGGGAGGAGTCCTGAGGAGATAATTTGCATATTCCCACTGCATTTTGGGGTAAGTGAAGAGTCTTCGCGAGCTCAAAGAACACTGCATTTTGGCTGTTGGAGCTGAAAAGAGGGCATCGGTAAACCAGGGGAGGAGTCCTGAGGAGATAATTTGCATATTCCCACTGCATTTTGGGGTAAGTGAAGAGTCTCCGCGAGCTCAAAGAACACTGGATTTTGGCTGTTGGAGCTGAAAAGAGGACATCGGTAAACCAGGGGAGGAGTCCTGAGGAGATAATTTGCATATTCCCACTGCATTTTGGGGTAAGTGAAGAGTCTTCGCGAGCTCAAAGAACACTGCATTTTGGCTGTTGGAGCTGAAAAGAGGGCATCGGTAAACCAGGGGAGGAGTCCTGAGGAGATAATTTGCACATTCCCACTGCATTTTGGGGTAAGTGAAGAGTCTTCGCGAGCTCAAAGAACACTGCATTTTGGCTGTTGGAGCTGAAAAGAGGGCATCGGTAAACCAGGGGAGGAGTCCTGAGGAGATAATTTGCACATTCCCACTGCATTTTGGGGTAAGTGAAGAGTCTTCGCGAGCTCAAAGAACACTGCATTTTGGCTGTTGGAGCTGAAAAGAGGGCATCGGTAAACCAGGGGAGGAGTCCTGAGGAGATAATTTGCATATTCCCACTGCATTTTGGGGTAAGTGAAGAGTCTTCGCGAGCTCAAAGAACACTGCATTTTGGCTGTTGGAGCTGAAAAGAGGGCATCGGTAAACCAGGGGAGGAGTCCTGAGGAGATAATTTGCACATTCCCACTGCATTTTGGGGTAAGTGAAGAGTCTTCGCGAGCTCAAAGAACACTGCATTTTGGCTGTTGGAGCTGAAAAGAGGGCATCGGTAAACCAGGGGAGGAGTCCTGAGGAGATAATTTGCACATTCCCACTGCATTTTGGGGTAAGTGAAGAGTCTTCGCGAGCTCAAAGAACACTGCATTTTGGCTGTTGGAGCTGAAAAGAGGGCATCGGTAAACCAGGGGAGGAGTCCTGAGGAGATAATTTGCACATTCCCACTGCATTTTGGGGTAAGTGAAGAGTCTTCGCGAGCTCAAAGAACACTGCATTTTGGCTGTTGGAGCTGAAAAGAGGGCATCGGTAAACCAGGGGAGGAGTCCTGAGGAGATAATTTGCATATTCCCACTGCATTTTGGGGTAAGTGAAGAGTCTTCGCGAGCTCAAAGAACACTGCATTTTGGCTGTTGGAGCTGAAAAGAGGGCATCGGTAAACCAGGGGAGGAGTCCTGAGGAGATAATTTGCACATTCCCACTGCATTTTGGGGTAAGTGAAGAGTCTTCGCGAGCTCAAAGAACACTGCATTTTGGCTGTTGGAGCTGAAAAGAGGGCATCGGTAAACCAGGGGAGGAGTCCTGAGGAGATAATTTGCACATTCCCACTGCATTTTGGGGTAAGTGAAGAGTCTTCGCGAGCTCAAAGAACACTGCATTTTGGCTGTTGGAGCTGAAAAGAGGGCATCGGTAAACCAGGGGAGGAGTCCTGAGGAGATAATTTGCACATTCCCACTGCATTTTGGGGTAAGTGAAGAGTCTTCGCGAGCTCAAAGAACACTGCATTTTGGCTGTTGGAGCTGAAAAGAGGGCATCGGTAAACCAGGGGAGGAGTCCTGAGGAGATAATTTGCATATTCCCACTGCATTTTGGGGTAAGTGAAGAGTCTTCGCGAGCTCAAAGAACACTGCATTTTGGCTGTTGGAGCTGAAAAGAGGGCATCGGTAAACCAGGGGAGGAGTCCTGAGGAGATAATTTGCACATTCCCACTGCATTTTGGGGTAAGTGAAGAGTCTTCGCGAGCTCAAAGAACACTGCATTTTGGCTGTTGGAGCTGAAAAGAGGGCATCGGTAAACCAGGGGAGGAGTCCTGAGGAGATAATTTGCATATTCCCACTGCATTTTGGGGTAAGTGAAGAGTCTTCGCGAGCTCAAAGAACACTGCATTTTGGCTGTTGGAGCTGAAAAGAGGGCATCGGTAAACCAGGGGAGGAGTCCTGAGGAGATAATTTGCACATTCCCACTGCATTTTGGGGTAAGTGAAGAGTCTTCGCGAGCTCAAAGAACACTGCATTTTGGCTGTTGGAGCTGAAAAGAGGGCATCGGTAAACCAGGGGAGGAGTCCTGAGGAGATAATTTGCACATTCCCACTGCATTTTGGGGTAAGTGAAGAGTCTTCGCGAGCTCAAAGAACACTGCATTTTGGCTGTTGGAGCTGAAAAGAGGGCATCGGTAAACCAGGGGAGGAGTCCTGAGGAGATAATTTGCACATTCCCACTGCATTTTGGGGTAAGTGAAGAGTCTTCGCGAGCTCAAAGAACACTGCATTTTGGCTGTTGGAGCTGAAAAGAGGGCATCGGTAAACCAGGGGAGGAGTCCTGAGGAGATAATTTGCACATTCCCACTGCATTTTGGGGTAAGTGAAGAGTCTTCGCGAGCTCAAAGAACACTGCATTTTGGCTGTTGGAGCTGAAAAGAGGGCATCGGTAAACCAGGGGAGGAGTCCTGAGGAGATAATTTGCACATTCCCACTGCATTTTGGGGTAAGTGAAGAGTCTTCGCGAGCTCAAAGAACACTGCATTTTGGCTGTTGGAGCTGAAAAGAGGGCATCGGTAAACCAGGGGAGGAGTCCTGAGGAGATAATTTGCACATTCCCACTGCATTTTGGGGTAAGTGAAGAGTCTTCGCGAGCTCAAAGAACACTGCATTTTGGCTGTTGGAGCTGAAAAGAGGGCATCGGTAAACCAGGGGAGGAGTCCTGAGGAGATAATTTGCACATTCCCACTGCATTTTGGGGTAAGTGAAGAGTCTTCGCGAGCTCAAAGAACACTGCATTTTGGCTGTTGGAGCTGAAAAGAGGGCATCGGTAAACCGCGCGCCTGCCGGCGCGCGCATTTTGAAGCTTTTTTTTTTTAAGCTTTTTTCACTGTTTTCAGAACATTAACAGTAAGAACATGGAAGAGTCCAGGAGCCATTTGGTGAGCTGCATATCCTGCTACATGTTCACAGACTTGCCAGTGGAAAAGCCAAACTTCACATGCCAGAAATGCAAGCTTGTGTCCCTGTTGGAGGAAAAGTTGCGAAATCTAGAAGAGAGGTTAACTACCTTGAAAATCATTAAGGAAGGTGAAGAGTTCTTAGACAGAGCAGAATTATCTCTTCATGATTCAGAAAGAGAAGAAATTCGAACTGCACCTGACGAAACAGAGGAATGGAAGCATGTGACCCACAGAAGCAGGAGGATCGAGATGCAGTCAGCACCCATACTGCTCAGGAACCAGTACCAGGCTCTCACCTAGGAGAACCATGAAGAAATACAGCAAAATAAGACTTTGCCAGCAATGAATAACCTTGTAAGCCCTCAGAATCCTCCTGGATGGAGAAAGAAGAATGTTGTGAAGAAAAAACGGAGAGTGGTGGTCATGGGGGATTCCCTGTTAAGAGGAACAGAGGCCGCTATCTGCAGACCAGACATAACCTCAAGAGAAATGTGCTGTCTTCCAGGAGCAAAAATTAAAGATGTGTCTGACAGGATATCAAGACTCTTCAGACCTACAGATCACTACCCATTCCTGCTAATACATGTGGGGACAAATGACACCGCAAGAAAGGACCTTGAAACCATCTGCAGTGACTTTGAAGACTTAGGCAAGAAAGTGAAAGAATTGGGAGCGCAGGTGGTCTTCTCATCCATCCTCCCAGTGGATGGCCATGGAACAATGAGGTGGAATAAGATTCTACAGGTGAACAACTGGCTACGTCGATGGTGCCGTCAACAAGGATTTGGATTTCTGGATCACAGAATGAATTACCTATACGATGGACTACTTGCTAGAGATGGGGTGCACCTTACGAAGACTGGAAAACATGTATTTGGAAGTCGCCTTGCTACACTCATCAGGAGAGCTTTAAACTAGAACAATGTGGGAAGGGAAGCAAAAGGCCAGAAAAAGCCATACAGCTGACAAATACTATTGAGATCTCTGCTACTGGAAGTGGAAAGGAAGAACAAAGACAAAACAATTTAAATAATAAAAATATGGGAGGAAGAGAAACCAATCACAAACTAAAATGTTTTTATACAAATGCACAAAGCATGGGCAACAAACAAGGAGAATTGGAACTACTAACGCAGGAAAAGGAATATGATGTCATTGGAATCACTGAAACTTGGTGGGACGATACACATGATTGGAATAAAAGGCTAAAAGGATACAACTTATTTGCAAGAAACAGACTTGATAAACGAGGAGGAGGTGTCGCATTGTATGTTAGAAAAGCGTATATCTGCACAGAGATTGAAGCTTCAGAGACTGGGAGTTCTGTGGAAACTGTTTGGGTAAGAATACAAGGAGAGAACAACGGAAAGGACACCATTGTAGGCATTTACTACAGGCCACCTGGGCAAGCTGAAGATATGGATGAACTCTTTATGTATCAAATGACCAAGTTCTCCAAAAAATATGACGTAGTGGTCATGGGAGATTTCAACTATCCAGACATTTGTTGGGAATCTCTCTCAATTAAAACTAACAGGTCAAGCAAATTCTTATCCTCTCTTGCTGACAACTTTATCTTCCAAAAGGTAGGGGAGGAAACAAGGGGATCTGCTACTTTGGATCTAATCCTTATAAACAGGGAGGAAATGGTTGAGGAGGTAAAGGTGGCTGGGACGCTAGGAGGCAGCGATCATGCTATTATAGAATTTTGGATAACTAGAGGAGGAAGACATGTGAAGACTCAAACTTCAAGGTTAGATTTCAGAAAGGCAGATTTTAAGAGACTCAGAAAGAGAATAGGAGGGATCCAATGGCTGGATGTCCTTAAGGACAAAAATGTCCAGGAAGGATGGGAAATTTTTAAAAATGAGATTCTCAAAGCACAATCGTTAACAATCCCGAAAAGTAGGAAGAATGGGAAGCATTTAAGGAAACCAGGATGGATGAACACAGAACTTAAACACATGCTAAAAAGAAAGAAAGAAATGTTTATTAAATGGAAAGAGGGAGGCATATCTAAAGAAGATTATAATGCAGTCTGCAGATCCTGCAGGGCACGTATCAGGTTAGCTAAAGCTGGCAATGAATTAAGGCTTGCAAGAGATGTCAAAAGCAATAAAAAAGGATTTTGGGGGTATGTCAAAAGTAAAAGAAAAGTCAAAGATGCTATAGGATTTTTACAGGATGAAAATGGAGAAATGGTAAGAGAGGATGTTGAGAAGGCCGAACTTTTTAATTCCTATTTTGCATCTGTTTTCTCTCAGAAAGAAAATGTAACATCAACTGATCTTCACTGTCCTTTTAAAGGAATAGAGGAATCCAAGTTATCTGTAAACAGAAAGATTGTGAGGGAATATTTAGCTAACATAAATGAGTTCAAGTCTCCAGGTCCAGATGAATTACACCCCAGAGTACTGAAGGAGATCGTAGAAGAAATTTTAGAACCACTCTCCATAATCTTTGAAAATTCTTGGAGAACAGGAGAAGTCCCAGAAGACTGGAGAAGAGCAAATGTTGTTCCTATCTTCAAAAAGGGGAAGAAGGTGGACCCAGGGAACTATAGGCCGGTGAGTCTGACTTCTATACCAGGAAAGATCTTTGAACAAATTATTAAACAACATGTATGTAAGTACCTGGATAAGAATGAAGTGATTAACCAGAGTCAGCATGGGTTTGTAACTAACAAGTCATGTCAGACTAACTTAATTTCCTTCTATGACAGAATCACTGACTGGGTGGATCAGGGAAATGCTGTAGATATAGTATATCTTGACTTCAGCAAAGCATTTGACAAAGTATCTCACACCATCCTTATTGAAAAAATGACCAAGTATGCAGTGGACCAGGCAACTGTTAGGTGGATTCATAACTGGCTTAGTGATCGGACTCAAAGGGTGGTTGTAAATGGCTTCACATCCAGCTGGATTAATGTCTCAAGTGGGGTACCACAGGGCTCTGTCCTGGGACCTGTATTGTTCAACATCTTTATCAATGATTTAGATGAAGGAATTGAGGGTAAACTGATTAAATTTGCTGATGACACAAAGCTAGGAGGGATAGCTAATACTAGAGAAGAGAGAGAGAGGATTCAAAAAGACCTAAATAAACTGGAGCAGTGGGCAGCAACCAACAGAATGGTTTTTAACAGGGAAAAATGCAAAGTACTATATCTGGGCAATAAAAATGAAAAAAGCATATACAGAATGGGAGGAATAGAGCTAAGCAACAGTACATGTGAAAAAGACTTAGGTATACTAATAGATCATAGACTGAACATGAGTCAACAGTGTGATGCAGCAGCAAAAAAGGCAAATACAATTCTGGGATGTATTAACAGAAGCATACAGTCTAGATCACGTGAAGTCATTATCGGTCTTTACTCCTCTTTGGTCAGACCTCATCTGGAATACTGTGTACAGTTTTGGGCACCACATTTTAAAAAAGACATAGACAAACTGGAGCAAGTTCAGAGAAGAGCGACCAGAATGGTGACTGGTCTGCAAACCATGTCCTATGAGGAACGGTTGCAGGATTTGGGAATGTTTAGCTTGCAAAAAAGAAGACTGAGAGGAGACTTAATAGCTGTCTACAAATATGTCAAGGGCTGTCACATTGTAGAAGGATCCTCTTTATTCTCATTTGCACAAGTAAAGACTAGAAGCAATGGGATGAAACTAAATGGGAGGAGACACAGATTAGATATTAGAAAAAACTTTTTGACAGTTAGGGTGATTAATGAGTGGAACAGGCTGCCACGAGAGGTGGTGAGTTCCCCTTCAATGGACGTCTTCAAACAGAGGCTGGACAGACATCTGTCTGAGATGATTTAGTGAATCCTGCTTTGAGCAGGGGGTTGGACCAGATGACCCAGGAGGTCCCTTCCAACTCTACCATTCTATGATTCTATGATTCTAAATTGATTCATAAAAATGAAAAAGTGTTTTTTTTTTCACTTTTTCATTGTTACGAATCAATTTGTGAAGCACCTGGGGGTTCCAAGTGCTCACTATGCATCTAGAAAGGTGCCTTGGGGGGTCTAGTTTCCAAAATGGGGTCACTTGTGGGGGAGCTCCAAAGTTTGGGCACGCATGGGCTCTCCAAACACAACATGGCGTCCGCTAATTATTCAAGCAAATTTTACAATCAAAAAGTCAAATGGCGCTCCTTCCCTTCCGAGCCCTGCCGTGCGCCCAAACAGTGTTTTTTCCCCAAATATTGGGTATCTGCGTGCCCAGGGGAAATTGCACAACAAATTTTGGGGTCCATTTTTTCTTGTTACCCCTGTGAAAATAAAAAAATTGGGTCTAAAGTAACATTTTTGTGAAAAAAGTTAAATGTTCATTTTTTTCTTCCACATTCAAAAAAATTCCTGTGAAGCACCTGAAGGGTTAATAAAGTTCTTGAATGTGGTTTTGAGCACCTTCAGGGCTGCAATTTTTAGAATGGTGTCACTTTTGGGTATTTTCTGTCATAAAGACGTCTCAAAGTGACTTCAAATGTGATGTGGTCCCTAAAAAAATGGTTTTGTAAATTTTGTTGGAAAAATGAGAAATCGTTGGTCAACTTTTAACCCTTATAGCTCCCTAACAAAAAAAAATTTTGGTTCCAAAATTGTGCTGATGTAAAGTAGACATGTGTGAAATGTTATTTATTAACTCTTTTGTGTGACATATCGCTCTGATTTCAGGGCTTAAAAATTCAAATTTTGAAAATTGCTAAATTTTCAAAATTTTCGCCAAATTTCCATTTTTTTCACAAATAAACGCAAGTGATATCGAAGAAATTTTTCCACAATCATGAAGTACAATATGTCACGAAAAAAAAATCTCAGAATCAGGGGGATACGTTGAAGCGTTCCAGAGTAATTACCTCATAAAGTGACAGTGGTCAGAATTGTAAAAATTGGCCCGGTCATTAACGTGCAAACCACCCGCGGGGCTTAAGGGGTTAAAACAGATATATTTGTGCCTCAACAGTCAGCGAGACACTCAAAGTGTTTTTTTTAATGCAAAAAAGTGGGTAATACGGAGATTTGAACCATGGAATTGCAAAACCACAGTTCTAGTTATCTGGCCTACAACAGACTCTATTAAACAGATATATTAGTGTCTGAACAGTCAGCGAGACACTCAAAATGTTTTTTTATGCAAAAAAGTGGATAATACCGAGATTTGAAAAGTGGAACTGAAAAACCACAGTTCTAGTTATCTGGCCTACACCAGACTCTTTTAAACAGATATATTAGTGTCTGATCAGTCAGCAAGACACTCAAAATGTTTTTTTTTATGCAAAAAGGTGGATAATACAGAGATTTCAACTGTGGGACTGCAAAACCACAGTTCTAGTTATCTGGCCTACACCAGACTCTTTTAAACAGATATATTTGTGTCTGAACAGTCAGCGAGACACTCAAAATGTTTTTTTAATGCAAAAAAGTGGATAATACAGAGATTTGAAACGTGGAACTGAAAAACCACAGTTCTAGTTATCTGGCCTACACCAGACTTTTTTAAACAGATATATTTGTGTCTGAACAGTCAGAGAGACACTCAATATGTTTTTTTTATGCAAAAAGGTGGATTACACCCAGATTTGAATCATGGAACTGCAAAACCACAGTTCTAGTTATCTGGCCTACACCAGACTCTTTTAATCAGATATATTTGTGTCTGAACAGTCAGCGAGACACTCAAAATGTTTTTTTTTATGCAATAAGGAGGATTACACCCAGATTTGAACCGTGGAACTGCAAAACCACAGTTGAAGTTATCTGGCCTACACCAAACTCTTTTAAACAGGTATATTAGTGTCTGAACAGTCAGCGAGACACTCAAAATGTTTTTTTATGCAAAAAGGTGGATAGTACAGAGATTTGAACCGTGGAACTGCAAAACCACAGTTCTAGTTATCTGGCCTAAACCAGACTCTTTAAAACAGATATATTTGTGCCTGAACCGTCAGCGAGACACTCAAAATGTTTTTTTTAATGCAAAAAAGTGGATAATACAGAGATTTGAACCATGGAACTGCAAAACCACAGTTCTAGTTATCTGGCCTACACCAGACTCTTTTAAACAGATATATTTGTGTCTGATCAGTCAGTGAGACACACAAAATGTTTTTTTTATGCAAAAAAGAGGATAATACAGAGATTTGAAACGTGGAACTGCAAAACCACAGTTCTAGTTATCTGGTCTACACCAGACTCTTTAAAACATATATATTTGTGCCTGAACAGTCAGCGAGACACTCAAAATGTTTTTTTCATGCAAAAAAGTGGATAATACAGAGATTTGAACCATGGAACTGCAAAACCATTGTTCTAGCTATCTGGCCTACACCAGACTCTTTTAAACAGATATATTTGTGTCTGAACAGTCAGTGAGACACACAAAATGTTTTTTTTTATGCAAAAAAATGGATAATACAGATATTTGAAACGTGGAACTGCCAAACCACAGTTCTAGTTATCTGGCCTAGACCAGACTCTTTTAAACAGATATATTTGTGTCTGAACAATCAGCGAGACTTTCAAAATGTTTTTCTTTCATGCAAAAAGGTGGATTACACCCAGATTTCAACCATGGGACTGCAAAACCACAGTTCTAGTTATCTGGCCTACACCAGACTCTTTTAAACAGATATATTTGTGTCTGAACAGTCAGCGAGACACTCAAAATGTTTTTTTTATGCAAAAAGGTGGATTACACCCAGATTTGTACCGTGGAACTGCAAAACCACAGTTCTAGTTAACTGACCTACACCAGACTCTTTTAAACAGATATCTTTGTGCCTGAACAGTCAGCGAGACACTTAAAATGTTTTTTTTTATGCAAAAAAGTGGATAATACAGAGATATGATACGTGGAACTGCAAAACCACAGTTCTAGTTATCTGGCCTACACCAGACTCTTTTAAACAGATATATTAGTGTCTGAACAGTTAGCGAGACACTCTAAAAAAAATTTTATGCAAAAAGGTGGATAATACAGAGATTTCAACTGTGGGACAGCAAAACCACAGTTCTAGTTATCTGGCCTACACCAGACTCTTTTAAACAAATATATTTGTGTCTGAACAGTCAGCGAGACACTCAAAATGTGTTTTTTTTATGCAAAAAGGTGGATTACACCCAGATTTGAACCGTGGAACTGCAAAACCACAGTTCTAGTTATCTGGCCTACACCAGACTTTTTTAAACAGATATATTTGTGTGTGAACAGTCAGCGAGACACTCAAAATGTTTTTTTATGCAAAAAGGTGGATAATACAGAGATTTGAACCGTGGAACTGCAAAACCACAGTTCTAGTTATCTGGCCTACACCAGACTCTTTTAAACAGATATATTTGTGCCTGAACAGTTAGCGAGACACTCAAAATGTTTTTTTTTATGCAAAAAGGTGGATAATTCAGAGATTTCAACTGTCGGACTGCAAAACCACAGTTGTAGTTATCTGGCCTACACCAGACTCTTTTAAACAAATATATTTGTGTCTGAACAGTCAGCGAGACACTCAAAATGCTTTTTAATGCAAACAGGTGGATAATACAGAGATTTGAACCGTGGAACTGCAAAACCACAGTTCTAGTTATCTGGCCTACACCAGACTCTTTTAAACAGATATATTTGTGCCTGAACAGTTAGCGAGACACTTAAAATGTTTTTTTTATGCAAAAAAGGCAAAAAAGTGGATAATACAGAGATTTGAAACGTGGAACTGCAAAACCACAGTTCTAGTTATCTGGCTACACCAGACTCTTTTAAGCAGATATATTAGTGTCTGAACAGTCAGCGAGACACTCAAAATGTTTTTTTTTATGCAGAAAGGTGGATAATACAGAGATTTCAACTGTGGGACTGCAAAACCACAGTTGTAGTTATCTGACCTACACCAGACTCTTTTAAACAGATATATTTGTGTCTGAACAGTCAGTGAGACACTCAAAATGTTTTTTTTTATACAAAAAGGTGGATTACACCCAGATTTGAACCGTGGAACTGCAAAACCACAGTTCTAGTTATCTGGCCTACACCAAACTCTATAAAACAGATATATTTGTGCCTGAACCGTCAGCGAGACACTCAAAATGTTTTTTTTAATGCAAAAACTGGATAATACAGAGATTTGAACCATGGAACTGCAAAACCACAGTTCTAGTTATCTGGCCTACACCAGACTCTTTTAAACAGATATATTTGTGTCTGAACAGTCAGCGAGACACTCAAAATGTTTTTTTAATGCAAAAAAGTGGATAATACAGAGATTTGAAACGTGGAACTGAAAAACCACAGTTCTAGTTATCTGGCCTACACCAGACTTTTTTAAACAGATATATTTGTGTCTGAACAGTCAGAGAGACACTCAATATATTTTTTTTATGCAAAAAGGTGGATTACACCCCGATTTGAATCATGGAACTGCAAAACCACAGTTCTAGTTATCTGGCCTACACCAGACTCTTTTAATCAGATATATTTGTGTCTGAACAGTCAGCGAGACACTCAAAATGTTTTTTTTTATGCAATAAGGAGGATTACACCCAGATTTGAACCGTGGAACTGCAAAACCACAGTTGAAGTTATCTGGCCTACACCAAACTCTTTTAAACAGGTATATTAGTGTCTGAACAGTCAGCGAGACACTCAAAATGTTTTTTTATGCAAAAAGGTGGATAGTACAGAGATTTGAACCGTGGAACTGCAAAACCACAGTTCTAGTTATCTGGCCTAAACCAGACTCTTTAAAACAGATATATTTGTGCCTGAACCGTCAGCGAGACACTCAAAATGTTTTTTTTAATGCAAAAAAGTGGATAATACAGAGATTTGAACCATGGAACTGCAAAACCACAGTTCTAGTTATCTGGCCTACACCAGACTCTTTTAAACAGATATATTTGTGTCTGATCAGTCAGTGAGACACACAAAATGTTTTTTTTATGCAAAAAAGAGGATAATACAGAGATTTGAAACGTGGAACTGCAAAACCACAGTTCTAGTTATCTGGTCTACACCAGACTCTTTAAAACATATATATTTGTGCCTGAACAGTCAGCGAGACACTCAAAATGTTTTTTTCATGCAAAAAAGTGGATAATACAGAGATTTGAACCATGGAACTGCAAAACCATTGTTCTAGCTATCTGGCCTACACCAGACTCTTTTAAACAGATATATTTGTGTCTGAACAGTCAGTGAGACACACAAAATGTTTTTTTTTATGCAAAAAAATGGATAATACAGATATTTGAAACGTGGAACTGCCAAACCACAGTTCTAGTTATCTGGCCTAGACCAGACTCTTTTAAACAGATATATTTGTGTCTGAACAATCAGCGAGACTTTCAAAATGTTTTTCTTTCATGCAAAAAGGTGGATTACACCCAGATTTCAACCGTGGGACTGCAAAACCACAGTTCTAGTTATCTGGCCTACACCAGACTTTTTTAAACAGATATATTTGTGTCTGAACAGTCAGCGAGACACTCAAAATGTTTTTTTTATGCAAAAAGGTGGATTACACCCAGATTTGTACCGTGGAACTGCAAAACCACAGTTCTAGTTAACTGACCTACACCAGACTCTTTTAAACAGATATCTTTGTGCCTGAACAGTCAGCGAGACACTTAAAATGTTTTTTTTTATGCAAAAAAGTGGATAATACAGAGATATGATGCGTGGAACTGCAAAACCACAGTTCTAGTTATCTGGCCTACACCAGACTCTTTTAAACAGATATATTAGTGTCTGAACAGTTAGCGAGACACTCTAAAAAAAATTTTATGCAAAAAGGTGGATAATACAGAGATTTCAACCGTGGGACAGCAAAACCACAGTTCTAGTTATCTGGCCTACACCAGACTCTTTTAAACAAATATATTTGTGTCTGAACAGTCAGCGAGACACTCAAAATGTGTTTTTTTTATGCAAAAAGGTGGATTACACCCAGATTTGAACCGTGGAACTGCAAAACCACAGTTCTAGTTATCTGGCCTACACCAGACTTTTTTAAACAGATATATTTGTGTGTGAACAGTCAGCGAGACACTCAAAATGTTTTTTTATGCAAAAAGGTGGATAATACAGAGATTTGAACCGTGGAACTGCAAAACCACAGTTCTAGTTATCTGGCCTACACCAGACTCTTTTAAACAGATATATTTGTGCCTGAACAGTTAGCGAGACACTCAAAATGTTTTTTTTTATGCAAAAAGGTGGATAATTCAGAGATTTCAACTGTCGGACTGCAAAACCACAGTTGTAGTTATCTGGCCTACACCAGACTCTTTTAAACAAATATATTTGTGTCTGAACAGTCAGCGAGACACTCAAAATGCTTTTTAATGCAAACAGGTGGATAATACAGAGATTTGAACCGTGGAACTGCAAAACCACAGTTCTAGTTATCTGGCCTACACCAGACTCTTTTAAACAGATATATTTGTGCCTGAACAGTTAGCGAGACACTTAAAATGTTTTTTTTTATGCAAAAAAGGCAAAAAAGTGGATAATACAGAGATTTGAAACGTGGAACTGCAAAACCACAGTTCTAGTTATCTGGCTACACCAGACTCTTTTAAGCAGATATATTAGTGTCTGAACAGTCAGCGAGACACTCAAAATGTTTTTTTTTATGCAGAAAGGTGGATAATACAGAGATTTCAACTGTGGGACTGCAAAACCACAGTTGTAGTTATCTGACCTACACCAGACTCTTTTAAACAGATATATTTGTGTCTGAACAGTCAGTGAGACACTCAAAATGTTTTTTTTTTATACAAAAAGGTGGATTACACCCAGATTTGAACCGTGGAACTGCAAAACCACAGTTCTAGTTATCTGGCCTACACCAGACTCTATAAAACAGATATATTTGTGCCTGAACCGTCAGCGAGACACTCAAAATGTTTTTTTTAATGCAAAAAAGTGGATAATACAGAGATTTGAACCATGGAACTGCAAAACCACAGTTCTAGTTATCTGGCCTACACCAGACTCTTTTAAACAGATATATTTGTGTCTGAACAGTCAGTGAGACACACAAAATGTTTTTTTTATGCAAAAAAATGGATAATACAGAGATTTGAAACGTGGAACTGCCAAAACACAGTTCTAGTTATTTGGCCTAGACCAGACTCTTTTAACCCCTTCCCGACCCATGTCACACCGTTTGTGACATGGAAAACAGTTCGTTCCCGACCCATGTCACAGCGTCTGTGACATGGAGGGAAAGAGCCCCTGCAGCGCCTGCGAGCGGGGTCACTCAGGTGTCACAGTTGCTGATGCAACTAGACAACCTGAAGTTGACCACAGGGGGGGTGGATTAACCCCCCCGTGCCTGGGACCCCTCCGATTGGTAGTTTCATTTTCACTTTTAGTGAAACTGCCAATCGGAATGAATGAAACATTTCACCAATGAAAATTGGTGAAATATTTCAATCTGGGCATAGCCTGATGCTTACAGCATCAGCCATTGGCTGGGGGGAGTGTCACCTCTGTCCCCCCCCCCCAGATCTGATTGGGGCTAGTGTCCATGTGACGCTAGCCCTCCAATCAGATGTGGAGGAGGAAATTTAAATGGCTAACCAAATTCCTCAGCTTCTATCCTGTCCGTGGATGCTGAGGAGATTGGTTAGCCGCCGCCGACGTCGACCCCAGACCCGCCAGCGACCCGCCAGAGACCCACCAGCAACCACCGCCAGAGACCCGCCAGCGACCCTCGCCGCCAGCGACCCCCGCTTCCTGCGATCCGCTGCCGCCCGCGATCCCCTGCCGCCCCACATTGCTGCCGCCGGTAATTGTTTCTCCCCTTGTCTCACTCCAGCCCCCACTTAGCCCCCGACCCCCCCCTCCATCCCCTACCACCCCCCAACCCTCCACCCCAGCCCAATTTCCTACCGCTCCCTCCGCTCTCTCCCCTCTCTCCCACGTCTTCACCCACCGGCTGCTGCTCTCCTTCTGACAGCCGGTGGTCTCCTGCGCCTGTGATCACAACACCATCCCCCAGACCCAGGGATCACAACACCATCCCCCAGTCCCAGGGATCTCACCCCCCCCCAGGGATCTCACCCCCCCAGGGATCTCACCCCCCCAGGGATCTCACCCCCCCAGTGATCTCACCCCCCCCAGTGATCTCACCCCCCCAGTGATCTCACCCCCCCAGTGATCACCAGCCCCCCCCGCCATCCGAGTGATCACCCCCCTGCTGCCTGCCGGCTCCTACCCCCCTTTCTGCCCAGTGATCACTGCTGGCTCTTCCATCTCCTCAACCCCCTCCTGCGCCCCGTGCGCCTGAGCGTGGCCCCTCCTGTGCCCCGTACGCCTGATCGCGCCCCCTCCTGCGCCCCGTGTGCCTGACTGCGCCCCCTCCTGCGCCCCGTGCGCCTGACTGCGCCCCCTCCTGTGTGAATTTGAGCCGAAATTGTTAGCGGACACAATGTTGCGTTTGGAAAGGCCCTGTGTGCCAAAACATTGGAGCTCCCCCACAAGTGACCCCATTTTGGAAACTAAACCCCCCAAGGCACCTATCTAGATGCATAGTGAGCACTTGGAACCCCCAGGTGCTTCACAAATTAATCCGTAAAAATGAAAAAGTATTTTTTTTTCCACTTTTTCATTTTTACGAATCAATTTGTGAAGCACCTGGGGGTTCCAAGTGCTCACTATGCATCTAGATAGGTGCCTTGGGGGGTCTAGTTTCCAAAATGGGGTCACTTATGGGGGAGCTCCAATGTTTAGGCACACAGGAGCTCTTTAAACGCAACATGGTGTCCGCTAACAATTTGAGCCGAAATTGTTAGCGGACACCATGTTGCGTTTGGAGAGGCCCTGTGTGCCAAAACATTGGAGCTCCCCCACAAGTGACCCCATTTTGGAAACTAGACCCCCAAGGCACCTATCTAGATGCATAGTGAGCACTTGTAAACCCTAGGTGCTTCACAAATTAATCCGTAAAAATGAAAAAGTATTTTTTTTTCCACTTTTTCATTTTTACGAATCAATTTGTGAAGCACCTGGGGGTTCCAAGTGCTCACTATGCATCTAGATAGGTGCCTTGGGGGGTCTAGTTTCCAAAATGGGGTCACTTATGGGGGAGCTCCAATGTTTAGGCACACAGGAGCTCTTTAAACGCAACATGGTGTCCGCTAACAATTTGAGCCGAAATTGTTAGCGGACACCATGTTGCGTTTGGAGAGGCCCTGTGTGCCAAAACATTGGAGCTCCCCCACAAGTGACCCCATTTTGGAAACTAGACCCCCCAAGGCACCTATCTAGATGCATAGTGAGCACTTGGAACCTCCAGGTGCTTCACAAATTAATCCGGAAAAATGAAAAAGTATTTTTTTTTCCACTTTTTCATTTTTACGAATCAATTTGTGAAGCACCTGGGGGTTCCAAGTGCTCACTATGCATCTAGATAGGTGCCTTGGGGGGTCTAGTTTCCAAAATGGGGTCACTTATGGGGGAGCTCCAATGTTTAGGCACACAGGAGCTCTTTAAACGCAACATGGTGTCCGCTAACAATTTGAGCCGAAATTGTTAGCGGACACCATGTTGCGTTTGGAGAGGCCCTGTGTGCCAAAACATTGGAGCTCCCCCACAAGTGACCCCATTTTGGAAACTAGACCCCCCAAGGCACCTATCTAGATGCATAGTGAGCACTTGGAACCCCCAGGTGCTTCACAAATTAATCCGTAAAAATTAAAAATACTTTTTTTTTTTACAAAAAATTTCTTTTAGCCTATTTTTTTTAATTTTCACATAGGTAACAGGATAAAATGCATCCTAAAATTTGTTGGGCAATTTCTCCTGAGTACACCGATACCTCATATGTGGTCATAAACCACTGTTTAGGCGCATAGCAGGGCTCAGAAGGGAAGGAGCGCAATTTGACTTTTGGAGCTAATTTTCCAATCAAAAAGTGAAATGGCGCTCCTTCCCTTCTGAGCCCTGTCGTGTGCCCAAACAGTAGTTTATGACCACATATGAGGTATTGGTTTACTCAGGAGAAAATGCCCAACAAATTTTAAGATGCATTTTACCCTGTTACCCATGTGAAAATTAAAAAATTTAGGCTAGAAAAAAAAATTTGTTAGAAAAATTAAAATGTTCATTTTTTTCTTCCATGTTGCTTTAGTTCCTGTGATGCACCTGAAGGGTTAATAATCTTCATGAATGTAGTTTTGAGTAGCTTGAGGGGAGCAGTTTTTGGAATGGTGTCACTTTTGGGTGTTTTCTGTCATGTACACCCCTCAAAAGGACTTCAAATGTGATGTGGTCACTAAAAAAAATGGCTTTGCAAACTTTGCTGGAAAAAAGAAAATTTGCTGATGAACTTTGAACCCTTCTAACTTCCTACCAAAATTTTTTTTTTCCAAAATTGTGCTGATGTAAAGTAGACATGTGGGAAATGTTATTTATTAACTATGTTGTGTCACATCACTCTCTAGTTTAGCAGAATAAAAATTCAAAATTTGAAAATTGCAAAATTTTCAAAATTTTTCCCATATTTTTGATTTTTTCACAAATAAACGCAAATATTATCGACCTAAATTTAATACTAACATGAAGCACAATATGTCACGAAAAAACTATCTCAGAATCGCTAGGATCCGTTGAACTGTTCCAGAGTTTTTACTTCGTAAAGGGACACTGGTGAGAATTGACAAAAATGCCAAGGTCTTTAGGGTCAAAATCGGCTGGGTCCTGAAGGGGTTAAACAGATATATTTGTGTCTGAACAATCAGCGAGACTCTCAAAATATTTTTCTTTTATGCAAAAAGGTGGATTACACCCAGATTTGAACCGTGGGACTGCAAAACCACAGTTCTAGTTATCTGGACTACACCAGACTCTTTTAAACAGATATATTTGTGTCTGAACAGTCAGCGAGACACTCAAAATGTTTTTTTTAAGCAAAAAGGTGGATTACACCCAGATTTGTACCGTGGAACAGCAAAACCACAGTTCTAGTTATCTGACCTACACCAGACTCTTTTAAACAGATATCTTTGTGCCTGAACAGTCAGCGAGACACTTAAAATGTTTTTTTTTATGCAAAAAAGTGGATAATACAGAGATATGATACGTGGAACTGCAAAACCACAGTTTTAGTTATCTGGCCTATACCAGACTCTTTTAAACAGATATATTAGTGTCTGAACAGTTAGCGAGACACTGAAAAAATTTTTTTATGCAAAAATGTGGATAATACAGAGATTTCAACCGTGGGACTGCAAAACCACAGTTCTAGTTATCTGGCCAACACCAGACTCTATAAAACAGATATATTTGTGCCTGAACCGTCAGCGAGACACTCAAAATGTTTTTTTTAATGCAAAAAAGTGGATAATACAGAGATTTGAACCATGGAACTGCAAAACCACAGTTCTAGTTATCTGGCCTACACCAGACTCTTTTAAACAGATATATTTGTGTCTGATTAGTCAGTGAGACACACAAAATGTTTTTTTTTATGCAAAAAAGAGGATAATACAGAGATTTGAAATGTGGAACTGCAAAACCACAGTTCTAGTTATCTGACCTACACCAGACTCTTTTAAACAGATATATTTGTGTCTCTACAGTCAGCGAGACACTCAAAATATTTTTTTATGCAAAAAAGTGGATAATATAGAGATTTGAGCCATGGAACTGCAAAACCATTGTTCTAGTTATCTGGCCTACACCAGACTCTTTTAAACAGATATATTTGTGTCTGAACAGTCAGTGAGACACACAAAATGTTTTTTTTTATGCAAAAAAATGGTTAATACAGAGATTTGAAACGTGGAACTGCCAAAACACAGTTCTAGTTATCTGGCCTAGACCAGACTCTTTTAAACAAATATATTTGTGTCTGAACAATCAGCGAGACTCTCAACATGTTTTTCTTTTATGCAAAAAGGTGGATTACACCCAGATTTGAACCGTGGGACTGCAAAACCACAGTTCTAGTTATCTGGCCTACACCAGACTCTTTTAAACAACTATATTTGTGTCTAAACAGTCAGCGAGACACTCAAAATATTTTTTTTTAAGCAAAAAGGTAGATTACACCCAGATTTGTACCGAGGAACATCAAAACCACAGTTCTAGTTATCTGACCTACACCAGACTCTTTTAAACAGATATCTTTGTGCCGGAACAGTCAGCGAGACACTTAAAATGTTTTTTTTTATGCAAAAAAGTGAATAATACAGAGATATGATACGTGGAACTGCAAAACCACAGTTCTAGTTATCTGGCCTACACCAGACTCTTTTAAACAGATATATTAGTGTCTGAACAGTTAGCGAGACACTCAAAAAAAATTTTTATGCAAAAAGGTGGATAATACAGAGATTTCAACCGTGGGACTGCAAAACCACAGTTCTAGTTATCTGGCCTACACCAGACTCTTTTAAACAGATATATTTGTGTCTGAACAGTCAGCGAGACACTCAAAATGTTTTTTTATGCAAAAAGGAGGATAATACAGAGATTTGAACTGTGGAACTGCAAATCCACAGTTCTAGTTATCTGGCCTACACCAGACTCTTTTAAACAGATATATTAGTGTCTGAACAGTCAGCGAGACACTCAAAATGTTTTTTTTTTATGCAAAAAGGTGGATAATACAGAGATTTCAACTGTCGGACTGCAAAACCACAGGTGTAGTTATCTGGCTTACACCAGACTCTTTTAAACAGATATATTTGTGTCTGAACAGTCAGCGAGACCCTCAAAATGCTTTTTAATGCAAAAAGGTGGATAATACAGAGATTTGAACCGTGGAACTGCAAAACCACAATGCTAGTTATCTGGCCTACACCAGACTCTTTTAAACAGATATATTTGTGTCTGAACAGTTAGCGAGACACTTAAAATGTTTTTTTTTTAGGCAAAAAAGTGGATAATACAGAGATTTGAAACGTGGAACTGCAAAACCACAGTTCTAGTTATCTGGCCTACACCAGACTCTTTTAAGCAGATATATTAGTGTCTGAACAGTCAGCGAGACACTCAAAATGTTTTTTTTATGCAGAAAGGTGGAAAATACAGAGATTTCAACTGTGGGACTGCAAAACCACAGTTGTAGTTATTTGACTTACACCAGACTCTTTTAAACAGATATATTTGTGTCTGAACAGTCAGCGAGACACTCAAAATGTTTTTTTTATACAAAAAGGTGGATTACACCCAGATTTGAACCGTGGAACTGCAAAACCACAGGTCTAGTAATCTGGCCTACACCAGACTCTTTTAAACAGATATATTTGTGTCTGAACAGTCAGTGAGACACTCAAAATATTTTTTTTTATGCAAAAAAGGGCATAATACAAAGATTTCAACCTTGGAACTGCAAAACCACAGTTCTAGTTATCTGGCCTACACCAGACTCTTTAAAACAGATATATTTGTGCCTGAACAGTCAGCGAGACACTCAAAATTTTTTTTTAATGCAAAAAAGTGGATAAAACAGAGATTTGAACCATGGAACTGCAAAACCATTGTTCTAGTTATCTGGCCTACACCAGACTCTTTTAAACAGATATATTTGTGTCTGAACAGTCAGTGAGACACTCAAATGTTTTTTTTATGCAAAAAAGTGGATAATACAGAGATATGATACGTGGATCTGCAAAACCACAGTTCTAGTTATCTGGCCTACACCAGACTCTTTTAAACAGATATATTTGTGTCTGAACAGTTAGCGAGACACTCAAAAAAAATTTTTATGCAAAAAGGTGGATAATACAGAGATTTCAACCGTGGGACTGCAAAACCACAGTTCTAGTTACCTGGCCTACACCGGACTCTTTTAAACAGATATATTTGTGTCTGAACAGTCAGCGAGACACTCAAAATGTTTTTTTTTATGCAAAAAGGAGGATAATACAGAGATTTGAACTGTGGAACTGCAAATCCACAGTTCTAGTTATCTGGCCTACACCAGACTCTTTTAAACAGATATATTAGTGTCTGAACAGTCAGCGAGACACTCAAAATGTTTTTTTTTTATGCAAAAAGGTGGATAATACAGAGATTTCAACTGTCGGACTGCAAAACCACAGGTGTAGTTATCTGGCTTACACCAGACTCTTTTAAACAGATATATTTGTGTCTGAACAGTCAGCGAGACCCTCAAAATGCTTTTTAATGCAAAAAGGTGGATAATACAGAGATTTGAACCGTGGAACTGCAAAACCACAATGCTAGTTATCTGGCCTACACCAGACTCTTTTAAACAGATATATTAGTGTCTGAACAGTCAGCGAGACACTCAAAATGTTTTTTTTATGCAGAAAGGTGGAAAATACAGAGATTTCAACTGTGGGACTGCAAAACCACAGTTGTAGTTATTTGACTTACACCAGACTCTTTTAAACAGATATATTTGTGTCTGAACAGTCAGCGAGACACTCAAAATGTTTTTTTTATACAAAAAGGTGGATTACACCCAGATTTGAACCGTGGAACTGCAAAACCACAGGTCTAGTAATCTGGCCTACACCAGACTCTTTTAAACAGATATATTTGTGTCTGAACAGTCAGCGAGACACTCAAAATGTTTTTTTAATGCAAAAAAGTGGATAATACAGAGATTTGAACCATGGAACTGCAAAACCATTGTTCTAGTTATCTGGCCTACACCAGACTCTTTTAAACAGATATATTTGTGTCTGAACAGTCAGTGAGACACTCAAAATATTTTTTTTTATGCAAAAAAGGGCATAATACAAAGATTTCAACCGTGGAACTGCAAAACCACAGTTCTAGTTATCTGGCCTACACCAGACTCTTTAAAACAGATATATTTGTGCCTGAACAGTCAGCGAGACACTCAAAATTTTTTTTTAATGCAAAAAAGTGGATAAAACAGAGATTTGAACCATGGAACTGCAAAACCATTGTTCTAGTTATCTGGCCTACACCAGACTCTTTTAAACAGATATATTTGTGTCTGAACAGTCAGTGAGACACTCAAATGTTTTTTTTATGCAAAAAAGTGGATAATACAGAGATATGATACGTGGATCTGCAAAACCACAGTTCTAGTTATCTGGCCTACACCAGACTCTTTTAAACAGATATATTTGTGTCTGAACAGTTAGCGAGACACTCAAAAAAATTTTTTATGCAAAAAGGTGGATAATACAGAGATTTCAACCGTGGGACTGCAAAACCACAGTTCTAGTTACCTGGCCTACACCGGACTCTTTTAAACAGATATATTTGTGTCTGAACAGTCAGCGAGACACTCAAAATGTTTTTTTTTATGCAAAAAGGTGGATTACACCCAGATTTGAACCGTGGAACTGCAAAACCACAGTTCTAGTTATCTGGCCTACACCAGACTCTTTTAAACAGATATATTTGTGTCTGAACAGTCAGTGAGACACTCAAAATATTTTTTTTTATGCAAAAAAGGGGATAATATAAAGATTTCAACCGTGGAACTGCAAAACCACAGTTCTAGTTATCTGGCCTACACCAGACTCTTTAAAACAGATATATTTGTGCCTGAACAGTCAGCGAGACACTCAAAATTTTTTTTTAATGCAAAAAAGTGGATAATACAGAGATTTGAACCATGGAACTGCAAAACCATTGTTCTAGTTATCTGGCCTACACCAGACTCTTTTAAACAGATATATTTGTGTCTGAACAGTCAGTGAGACACTCAAATGTTTTTTTTATGCAAAAAAGTGGATAATACAGAGATTTGAAATGTGGAACTGCAAAACCACAGTTCTAGTTATCTAGCCTACACCAGTCTCTTTTAAACAGATATATTTGTGTCTGAACAGTCAGCAAGACACTCAAAATGTTTTTTTCATGCAAAAAGGTGGATTACACCCAGATTTGAACCGTGGAACTGCAAAACCACAGTTCTAGTTATCTGCCCTACACCAGACTCTTTTAAACAGATATATTAGTGTCTGAACAGTCACCGAGACACTCAAAATGTTTTTTTTATGCAAAAAGGTGGATAATACAGAGATTTGAACAGTGGAACTGCAAAACCACAGTTCTAGTTATCTGGCCTACACCAGACTCTTTTAAACAGATATATTTGTGCCTGACCAGTCAGCGAGACACTTAAAATGTTTTTTTTTATGAAAAAAAGGCAAAAAAGGGGATAATACAGAGATTTGAAACGTGGAACTGCAAAACCACAGTTCTAGTTATCTGGCCTACACCAAACTCTTTTAAACAGATATATTAGTATCTGAACAGTCAGCGAGACACTCAAAATGTTTTTTTTAATGCAAAAAAAAGTGGATAATACAGAGATTTGAACCATGGAACTGCAAAACCACAGTTCTAGTTATCTGGCCTACACCAGACTCTTTTAAACAGATATATTTGTGTCTGATCAGTCAGTGAGACACACAAAATGTTTTTTTTATGCAAAAAAGAGGATAATACAGAGATTTGAAACGTGGAACTGCAAAACCACAGTTATAGTTATCTGGCCTACACCAGACTCTTTTAAACAGATATATTTGTGTCTGAACAGTTAGCGAGACACTCAAAATATTTTTTTTTATGCAAAAAAGTGGATAATACAAAGATTTGAACCGTGGAACTGCAAAACCACAGTTCTAGTTATCTGGCCTACACCAGACTCTTTAAAACAGATATATTTGTGCCTGAACAGTCAGCGAGACACTCAAAATGTTTTTTAATGCAAAAAAGTGGATAATACAGAGATTTGAACCATGGAACTACAAAACCATTGTTCTAGTTATCTGGCCTACACCAGACTCTTTTAAACAGATATACTTGTGTCTGAACAGTCAGCGAGACACTTAAAATGTTTTTTTTTATGCAAAAAAGTGGATAATACAGAGATATGATACGTGGATCTGCAAAAACACAGTTCTAGTTATCTGGCCTACACCAGACTCTTTTAAACAGATATATTTGTGTCTCAACAGTTAGCGAGACACTCAAAAAAATTTTTTATGCAAAAAGGTGGATAATACAGAGATTTCAACCGTGGGACTGCAAAACCACAGTTCTAGTTACCTGGCCTACACCGGACTCTTTTAAACAGATATATTTGTGTCTGAACAGTCAGCGAGACACTCAAAATGTTTTTTTTTTATGCAAAAAGGTGGATTACACCCAGATTTGAACCGTGGAACTGCAAAACCACAGTTCTAGTTATCTGGCCTACACCGGACTCTTTTAAACAGATATATTTGTGTCTGAACAGTCAGCGAGACACTCAAAATGTTTTTTTTAGGCAAGAAGGTGGATAATACAGAGATTTGAACCGTGGAACGGCAAAACCACAGTTCTAGCTATCTGGCCTACACCAGACTCTTTTAAGCAGATATATTAGTGTCTGAACAGTCAGCGAGACACTCAAAATATTTTTTTTTATGCAAAAAAGGGGATAATACAAAGATTTCAACCGTGGAACTGCAAAACCACAGTTCAAGTTATCTGGCCTACACCAGACTCTTTAAAACAGATATATTTGTGCCTGAACAGTCAGCGAGACACTCAAAATGTTTTTTTAATGCAAAAAAGTGGATAATACAGAGATTTGAACCATGGAACTGCCAAACCATTGTTCTAGTTATCTGGCCTACACCAGACTCTTTTAAACAGATATATTTGTGTTTGAACAGTCAGTGAGACACTCAAATGTTTTTTTTATGCAAAAAAGTGGATAATACAGAGGTTTGAAATGTGGAACTGCAAAAACACAGTTCTAGTTATCTAGCCTACACCAGACTCTTTTAAACAGATATATTTGTGTCTGAACAGTCAGCAAGACACTCAAAATGTTTTTTTCATGCAAAAAGGTGGATTACACCCAGATTTGAACCGTGGAACTGCAAAACCACAGTTCTAGTTATCTGCCCTACACCAGACTCATTTAAACAGATATATTAGTGTCTGAACTGTCACCGAGACACTCAAAATGTTTTTTTATGCAAAAAGGTGGATAATACAGAGATTTGAACAGTGGAATTGCAAAACCACAGTTCTAGTTATCTGGCCTACACCAGACTCTTTTAAACAGATATATTTGTGCCTGACCAGTCAGCGAGACACTCAAAATGTTTTTTATGCAAAAAGGTGGATAATACAGAGATTTGAACAGTGGAACTGCAAAACCACAGTTCTAGTTATCTGGCCTACACCAAACTCTTTTAAACAGATATATTAGTATCTGAACAGTCAGCGAGACACTCAAAATGTTTTTAATGCAAAATGGTGGATAATACAGAGATTTGAACGATGGAACTGCAAAACCATTGTTCTAGTTATCTGGCCTACACCAGACTCTTTTAAACAGATATCTTTGTGTCTGAACAGTCAGCGAGACACACAAAATGTTTTTTTTATGCAAAAAAATGGAAAATACAGAGATATGATACGTGGAACTGCAAAATCACAGTTCTAGTTATCTGGCTTACACCAGACTCTTTTAAACAGATATCTTTGTGCCTGAACAGTCAGCGAGACACTTAAAATGTTTTTTTTTATGCCAAAAAGTGGATAATACAGAGATATGATACGTGGAACTGCAAAACCACAGTTCTAGTTATCTGGCCTACACCAGACTCTTTTAAACAGATATATTAGTGTCTGAACAGTTAGCGAGACACTAAAAAAAATTTTTTATGCAAAAAGGTGGATAATACAGAGATTTCAACCGTGGGACTGCAAAACCACAGTTCTAGTTATCTGGCCTACACCAGACTCTTTTAAACAGATATATTTGTGTCTGAACAGTCAGCGAGACACTCAAAATGTTTTTTTATGCAAAAAGGTGGATAATACAGAGATTTGAACCATGGAACTGCAAAACCACAGTTCTAGTTATCTGGCCTACACCAGACTCTTTTAAACAGATATATTTGTGCCTGAACAGTTACCGAGACACTTAAAATGTTTTTTTTTATGCAAAAAAGGCAAAAAAGTGGATAATACAGAGATTTGAAATGTGGAACTGCAAAACCACAGTTCTAGTTATCTGGCCTACACCAGACTCTTTTAAACAGATATATTAGTGTCTGAACAGTCAGCGAGACACTCAAAATGTTTTTTTTATGCAAAAAGGTGGATAATACAGAGATTTCAACTGATGGACTGCAAAAGCACAGTTCTAGTTATCTGGCGTACACCAGACTCTTTTAAACAGATATATTTGTGTCTGAACAGTCAGTAAGACACTCAAATGTTTTTTTTTTATGCAAAAAGTGGATAATACAGAGATTTGAAATGTGGAACTGCAAAACCATAGTTCTAGTTATCTAGCCTACACCAGACTCTTTTAAACAGATATATTTGTGCCTGAGCAGTCAGCGAGACACTTAAAATGTTTTTTTTTATGCAAAAAAGGCAAAAAAGTGGATAATACAGAGATTTCAAATGTGGAACTGCAAAACCACAGTTCTAGTTATCTGGCCTACACCAGACTCTTTTAAACAGATATATTTGTGTCTGAACAGTCAGCGAGACACTCAAAATGTTTTTTATGCAAAAAGGTGGATAATACAGAGATTTCAACCGTGGAACTGCAAAACCACAGTTCTAGTTATCTGGCCTAAACCAGTCTCTTTAAAACAGATATATTTGTGCCTGAACAGTCAGCGAGACACTCAAAATGTTTTTTTTTAATGCAAAAAAGTGGATAATACAGAGATTTGAACCATGGAACTGCAAAACCACAGTTCTAGTTATCTGGCCTACACCAGACTCTTTTAAACAGATATATTTGTGTCTGAACAGTCAGCGAGACACTCAAAATAGTTTTGTTTATGCAAAAGAGTGGATAATACAAAGATTTGAACCGTGGAACTGCAAAACCACAGTTCTAGTTATCTGGCCTACACCAGACTCTTTAAAACAGATATATTGGTGCCTGAACAGTCAGCGAGACACTCAAAATGTTTTTTTAATGCAAAAAAGTGGATAATACAGAGATTTGAACCATGGAACTGCAAAACCATTGTTCTAGTTATCTGGCCTACACCAGACTCTTTTAAACAGATATATGTGTGTCTGAACAGTCAGTGAGACACACTATATGTTTTTTTTATGCAAAAAAATGGATAATACAGAGATTTGAAACGTGGAACTGCCAAACCACAGTTCTAGTTATCTGGCCTACACCAGACTCTTTTAAACAGATATATTTGTGTCTGAACAGTCAGCGAGATACTCAACATGTTTTTTTTTTATGCAAAAAGGTTAATTACTCCAAGATTTGAACCGTGGAACTGCAAAACCACAGTTCTAGTAATCTGGCCTACACCAGACTCTTTTAAACAGATATATTTGTGTCTGAACAGTCAGCGAGACACTCAATTTTTTTTTTTTTTATGCAAAAAGGTGGATTACACCAAGATTTGAACCGTGGAACTGCAAAACCACAGTTCTAGTTATCTGGCCTACACCAGACTCTTTTAAACAGATATATTTGTGTCTGAACAGTCAGCGAGACACTCAAAATGTTTTTTTTATGCAAAAAGGTGGATAATACAGAGATTTGAACCGTGGAACAGCAAAACCACAGTTCTAGTTATCTGGCCTACACAAGACTCTTTTAAACAGATATATTTGTGCCTGAACAGTTAGCGAGACACTTTAAATGTATTTTTTTTATTCAAAAAAGGCAAAAAAGTGGATAATACAGAGATTTGAAATGTGGAAATGCAAAACCACAGTTCTAGTTATCTGGCCTACACCAGACTCTTTTAAACAGATATATTAGTGTCTAAACAGTCAGCGACACACTCAAAATGTTTTTTTTTATGCAAAAAGGTGGATAATACAGAGATTTCAACTGTGGGACTGAAAAACCACAGTTGTAGTTATCTGGCCTACACCAGACTCTTTTAAACAGATATATTTGTGTCTGAACAGTCAGCGAGACACTCAAAATGTTTTTTTTTATGCAGAAAGGTGGATAATACAGAGATTTGAAACGTGGAACTGCAAAACCACAGTTCTAGTTATCTGGCCAACACCAGACTCTATTAAACAGATATATTTGTGTCTGAACAGTCAGCGAGACACTCAAAATGGTTTTTTTTATGCAAAAAGGTGGATTACACCCAGATTTGAACCGTGGAATTGCAAAACCACAGTTCTAGTAATCTGGCCTACACCAGACTCTTTCAAACAGATATATTTGTGTCTGAACAGTCAGCGAGACACTCAAAATGTTTTTGTTATGCAAAAAAGTGGGTAATACAAAGATTTGTACTGTGGAACTGCAAAACCACAGTTCTAGTTATCTGGCCTAAACCAGACTCTTTAAAACAGATATATTTGTGCCTGAACAGTCAGCGAGACACTCAAAATGTTTTTTTTTTTCATGCAAAAAAGTGGATAATACAGAGATTTGAACCATGGTACTGCAAAACCACAGTTCTAGTTATCTGGCCTACACCAGACTCTTTTAAACAGGTATATTTGTGTCTGAACAGTCAGTGAGACACACAAAATGTTTTTTTTATGCAAAAAAGTGGAAAATACAGAGATTTGAAACGTGGAACTGCAAAACCACAGTTCTAGTTATCTGGCCTACACCAGACTCTTTAAAACAGATATATTTGTGCCTGAACAGTCAGCGAGACACTCAAAATGTTTTTTTAATGCAAAAAAAGTGGATAATACAGAGATTTGAACCATGGAACTGCTAAACCACTGTTCTAGTTATCTGGCCTACACCAGACTCTTTTAAACAGACATATTTGTGTCTGAACAGTCAGTGAGACACACAAAATGTTTTTTTTTATGCAAAAAAGTGGACAATACAGAGATTTGAAAAGTACAACTGCAAAACCACAGTTCTAGTTATCTGGCCTACACCAGACTCTTTTAAACAGATATATTAGTGTCTGAACAGTCAGCGAGATACTCAAATTTTTTTTTTTATGCAAAAAGGTGTATAATACAGAGATTTCAACTGTGAGACTGCAAAACCACAGTTCTAGTTATCTGGCCTACACCAGACTCTTTTAAACAGATATATTTGTGTCTGAACAGTCAGCGAGACACTCAAAATGTTTTTTTAATGCAAAAAAAGTGGATAATACAGAGATTTGTACCGTGGAACTGCAAAACCACAGTTCTAGTTATCTGGCCTACACCAGACTCTTTTAAGCAGATATATTTGTGTCTGAACAGTCAGTGAGACACTCAAAATGTTTTTTTTATGCAAAAAGGTAGATTACACCCAGATTTGAATCGTGGAACTGCAAAACCACAGTTCTAGTCATCTGGCCTACACCAGACTCTTTTAAACAGATATATTTGTATCTGAACAGTGAGCGAGACACTCAAAATGTTTTTTTTTATGCAGAAAGGTGGATTACACCCAGATTTGAACCGTGGAACTGCAAAACCACAGTTCCAGTTATCTGGCCTACACCAGACTCTTTTAAACAGATATATTTGTGTCTGAACAGTCAGCGAGACACTCAAAATATTTTTTTTTATGCAAAAAGGTGGATTACACCTAGATTTGTACTGTGGAACTGCAAAACCACAGTTCTAGTTATCTGGCCTACACCAGACTCTTTTAAACAGATATATTTGTGCCTGAACAGTCAGCGAGACACTCAAAATGTTTTTTTTTATGCAAAAAAGGTAAAAAAGTAGATAATACAGAAATTTGAAATGTGGAACGGCAAAACCACAGTTCTAGTTATCTGGCCTACACCAGACTCTTTTAAACAGATATATTTGTGTTTGAACAGTCAGCGAGACACTGAAAATGTTTTTTTTATTCAAAAAAGTGGATAATGCAGAGATTTGAAGCGTGGAACTGCAAAACCACAGTTCTAGTTATCTGGCCTACACCAGACTCTTTTAAGCAGATATATTTGTGTCTGAACAGTCAGCAAGACACTCAAAATGTTTTTTTCATGCAAAAAGGTGGACTACACCCAGATTTGAACTGTGGAACTGCAAAACCACAGCTCTAGTTATCTGGCCTACACCAGACTCTTTTAAACAGATATATTAGTGTCTGAACAGTCAGCGAGACACTCAAAATGTTTTTTTATGCAAAAAGGTGGATAATACAGTGATTTGAACCATGGAACTGAAAAACCACAGTTCTAGATATCTGGCCTACACCAGACTCTTTTAAACAGATATATTTGTGCCTGAACAGTCAGTGAGACACTTAAAATGTTTTTTTTTTATGCAAAAAAGGCAAAAAAGTGGATAATACAGAGATTTGAAACGTGGAACTGCAAAACCACAGATCTAGTTATCTGGCCTACACCAGACTCTTTTAAACAGATATATTTGTGTCTGAACAGTCAGCGAGACACTCAAAATGTTTTTTTATGCAAAAAGGTGGATAATACAGAGATTTGAACCGTGGAACAGCAAAACCACAGTTCTAGTTATCTGGCCTACACAAGACTCTTTTAAACACATATATTTGTGCCTGAACAGTTAGCGAGACACTTTAAATGTATTTTTTTTATTCAAAAAAGGCAAAAAAGTGGATAATACAGAGATTTGAAACGTGGAACTGCAAAACCACAGTTCTAGTTATCTGGCCTACACCAGACTCTTTTAAACAGATATATTAGTGTCTGAACAGTCAGCGAGACACTCAAAATGTTTTTTTTTATGCAAAAAGGTGGATAATACAGAGATTTCAACTGTGGGACTGCAAAACCACAGTTCCAGTTATCTGGCCTACACCAGACTCTTTTAAACAGATATATTTGTGTCTGAACAGTCAGCGAGACACTCAAAATATTTTTTTTTATGCAAAAAGGTGGATTACACCTAGATTTGTACTGTGGAACTGCAAAACCACAGTTCTAGTTATCTGGCCTACACCAGACTCTTTTAAACAGATATATTTGTGCCTGAACAGTCAGAGAGACACTCAAAATGTTTTTTTTTATGCAAAAAAGGTAAAAAAGTAGATAATACAGAAATTTGAAATGTGGAACTGCAAAACCACAGTTCTAGTTATCTAGCCTACACCAGACTCTTTTAAACAGATATATTAGTGTCTGAACAGTCAGCGAGACACTCAAAATGTTTTTTTTTATGCAAAAAGGTGGATAATACAGAGATTTCAACTGTGGGACTGAAAAACCACAGTTGTAGTTATCTGGCCTAAACCAGACTCTTTTAAACAGATATATTTGTGTCTGAACAGTCAGCGAGACACTCAAAATGTTTTTTTTATGCAGAAAGGTGGATAATACAGAGATTTGAAACGTGGAACTGCAAAACCACAGTTCTAGTTATCTGGCCAATACCAGACTCTATTAAACAGATATATTTGTGTCTGAACAGTCAGCGAGACACTCAAAATGTTTTTTTTTTATGCAAAAAGGTGGATTACACCCAGATTTGAACCGTGGAATTGCAAAACCACAGTTCTAGTAATCTGGCCTACACCAGACTCTTTCAAACAGATATATTTGTGTCTGAACAGTCAGCGAGACACTCAAAATGTTTTTGTTATGCAAAAAAGTGGATAATACAAAGATTTGTACCGTGGAACTGCAAAACCACAGTTCTAGTTATCTGGCCTAAACCAGACTCTTTAAAACAGATATATTTGTGCCGGAACAGTCAGCGAGACACTCAAAATGTTTTTTTTTTCATGCAAAAAAGTGGATAATACAGAGATTTGAACCATGGTACTGCAAAACCACAGTTCTAGTTATCTGGCCTACACCAGACTCTTTTAAACAGATATATTTGTGTCTGAACAGTCAGTGAGACACACAAAATGTTTTTTTTATGCAAAAAAGTGGAAAATACAGAGATTTGAAACGTGGAACTGCAAAACCACAGTTCTAGTTATCTGGCCTACACCAGACTCTTTAAAACAGATATATTTGTGCCTGAACAGTCAGCGAGACACTCAAAATGTTTTTTTAATGCAAAAAAAGTGGATAATACAGAGATTTGAACCATGGAACTGCTAAACCACTGTCCTAGTTATCTGGCCTACACCAGACTCTTTTAAACAGAGATATTTGTGTCTGAACAGTCAGTGAGACACACAAAATGTTTTTTTTTATGCAAAAAAGTGGATAATACAGAGATTTGAAAAGTAGAACTGCAAAACCACAGTTCTAGTTATCTGGCCTACACCAGACTCTTTTAAACAGATATATTAGTGTCTGAACAGTCAGCGAGATACTCAAATTTTTTTTTTTATGCAAAAAGGTGTATAATACAGAGATTTCAACTGTGAGACTGCAAAACCACAGTTCTAGTTATCTGGCCTACACCAGACTCTTTTAAACAGATATATTTGTGTCTGAACAGTCAGTGAGACACTCAAAATGTTTTTTTAATGCAAAAAAAGTGGATAATACAGAGATTTGAACCGTGGAACTGCAAAACCACAGTTCTAGTTATCTGGCCTACACCAGACTCTTTTAAGCAGATATATTTGTGTCTGAACAGTCAGTGAGACACTCAAAATGTTTTTCTTATGCAAAAAGGTAGATTACACCCAGATTTGAATCGTGGAACTGCAAAACCACAGTTCTAGTCATCTGGCCTACACCAGACTCTTTTAAACAGATATATTTGTATCTGAACAGTCAGCGAGACACTCAAAATGTTTTTTTTTATGCAAAAAGGTGGATTACACCCAGATTTGAACCGTGGAACTGCAAAACCACAGTTCCAGTTATCTGGCCTACACCAGAGTCTTTTAAACAGATATATTTGTGTCTGAACAGTCAGCGAGACACTCAAAATATTTTTTTTTATGCAAAAAGGTGGATTACACCTAGATTTGTACTGTGGAACTGCAAAACCACAGTTCTAGTTATCTGGCCTACACCAGACTCTTTTAAACAGATATATTTGTGCCTGAACAGTCAGCGAGACACTCAAAATGTTTTTTTTTATGCAAAAAAGGTAAAAAAGTAGATAATACAGAGATTTGAAATGTGGAACTGCAAAACCACAGTTCTAGTTATCTGGCCTACACCAGACTCTTTTAAACAGATATATTTGTGTTTGAACAGTCAGCGAGACACTGAAAATGTTTTTTTTTATGCAAAAAAGTGGATAATACAGAGATTTTAACCGTGGAACTGCAAAACCACAGTTCTAGTTATCTGGCCTACACCAGACTCTTTTAAGCAGATATATTTGTGTCTGAACAGTCAGCGAGACACTCAAAATGTTTTTTTTTATGCAAAAAGGTGGATTACACCCAGATTTGAATCGTGGAACTGCAAAACCACAGTTCTAGTTATCTGGCCTACACCAGACTCTTTTAAACACATATATTTGTGTCTGAACAGTCAGCAAGACACTCAAAATGTTTTTTTCATGCAAAAAGGTGGACTACACCCAGATTTGAACTGTGGAACTGCAGAACCACAGTTCTAGTTATCTGGCCTACACCAGACTCTTTTAAACAGATATATTAGTGTCTGAACAGTCAGCGAGACACTCAAAATGTTTTTTATGCAAAAAGGTGGATAATACAGTGATTTGAACCATGGAACTGCAAAACCACAGTTCTAGTTATCTGGCCTACACCAGACTCTTTTAAACAGATATATTTGTGCCTGAACAGTCAGTGAGACACTTAAAATGTTTTTTTTTTAGGCAAAAAAGGCAAAAAAGTGGATAATACAGAGATTTGAAACGTGGAACTGCAAAACCACAGTTCTAGTTATCTGCCCTACACCAGACTCTTTTAAACAGATATATTAGTGTCTGAACAGTCAGCGAGACACTCAAAATGTTTTTTTTTTATGCAAAAAAGTGGATAATACAGAGATTTGAACCATGGAACTGCAAAACCACAGTTCTAGTTATCTGGCCTACACCAGACTCTTTTAAACAGATATATTTGTGTCTGAACAGTCAGCGAGACACTCAAAATGTTTTTTTTTATGCAAAAAAGTGGATAATACAAAGATTTGAACCGTGGAACTGCAAAACCACAATTATAGTTATCTGGCCTACACCAGACTCTTTAAAACAGATATATTTGTGCCTGAACAGTCAGCGAGACACTCAAAATGTTTTTTTTTATGCAAAAAAGTGGATAATACAGAGATTTGAACCATGGAACTGCTAAACCACTGTTCTAGTTATCTGGCCTACACCAGACTCTTTTAAACAGATATATTTGTGTCTGAACAGTCAGTGAGACACACAAAATGTTTTTTTTATGCAAAAAGGTGTATAATACAGAGATTTGAAACGTGGGACTGCAAAACCACAGTTCTAGTTATCTGGCCTACACCAGACTCTTTTAAACAGATATATTAGTGTCTGAACAGTCAGCGAGACACTCAAAATGTTTTTTTATGCAAAAAGGTGGATAATACAGAGATTTGAACCGTGGAACTGCAAAACCACAGTTCTAGTTATCTGGCCTACACCAGACTCTTTAAAACAGATATATTTGTGCCTGAACAGTCAGCGAGACACTCAAAATGTTTTTTTAATGCAAAAAAGTGGATAATACAGAGATTTGAACCATGGAACTGCAAAACCATTGTTCTAGTTATCTGGCCTACACCAGACTCTTTTAAACAGATATATTTGTGTCTGAACAGTCAGTGAGACACACAAAATGTTTTTTTTTATGCAAAAAAATGGATAATACAGAGATTTGAAACGTGGAACTGCCAAACCACAGATCTAGTTATCTGGCCTACACCAGACTCTTTTAAACAGATATATTTGTGTCTGAACAATCAGCGAGACTCTCAAAATGTTTTTCTTTTATGCAAAAAGGTGGATTACACCCAGATTTGAACCGTGGAACTGCAAAACCACAGTTCAAGTTATCTGGCCTACACCAGACTCTTTTAAACAGATATATTAGTGTCTGAACAGTCAGCGAGACACTCAAAATGTTTTTTTTTATGCAAAAAGGTGGATAATACAGAGATTTCAACCGTGGGACTGCAAAACCTCAGTTCTAGTTATCTGGCCTACACCAGACTCTTTTAAACAGATATATTTGTGTCTGAACAGTCAGCGAGACACTCAAAATGTTTTTTTCTGCAAAAAGGTGGATAATACAGAGATTTGAACAGTGGAACTGCAAAACCACAGTTCTAGTTATCTGGCCTAAACCAGACTCTTTAAAACAGATATATTTGTGCGCGAACAGTCAGCGAGACACTCAAAATGTTTTTTTTTAATGCAAAAAAGTGGATAATACAGAGATTTGAACCATGGAACTGCAAAACCACAGTTCTAGTTATCTGGCCTACACCAGACTCTTCTGAACAGATATATTTGTGTCTGATCAGTCAGCGAGACACTCAAAATATTTTTGTTTATGCAAAAAAGTGGATAATACAAAGATTTGAACCGTGGAACTGCAAAACCACAGTTCTAGTTATCTGGCCTACACCAGACTCTTTAAAACAGATATATTTGTGCCTGAACAGTCAGCGAGACACTGAAAATGTTTTTTTCATGCAAAAAGGTGGATTACACCCAGATTTGAACCATGGAACTGCAAAACCATTGTTCTAGTTATCTGGCCTACACCAGACTCTTTTAAACAGATATATTTGTGTCTGAACAGTCAGTGAGACACACAAAATGTTTTTTTTTATGCAAAAAAATGGATAATACAGAGATTTGAAACGTGGAACTGCCAATCCACAGATCTAGTTATCTGGCCTACACCAGACTCTTTTAAACAGATATATTTGTGTCTGAACAGTCAGCGAGACACTCAAAATGTTTTTTTATGCAAAAAGGTGGATAATACAGAGATTTGAACCGTGGAACAGCAAAACCACAGTTCTAGTTATCTGGCCTACACAAGCCTCTTTTAAACAGATATATTTGTGCCTGAACAGTTAGCGAGACACTTTAAATGTATTTTTTTTATTCAAAAAAGGCAAAAAAGTGGATAATACAGAGATTTGAAACATGGAACTGCAAAACCACAGTTCTAGTTATCTGGCCTACACCAGACTCTTTTAAACAGATATATTTGTGTCTGAACAGTCAGCGAGACACTCAAAATGTTTTTTTAATGCAAAAAAGTAGATAATACAGAGATTTGAACCGTGGAACTGCAAAACCACAGTTCTAGTTATCTGGCCTACACCAGACACTTTTAAGCAGATATATTTGTGTCTGAACAGTCAGCGAGACACTCAAAATATTTTTTTTATGCAAAAAGGTGGATTACACCCAGATTTGAATCGTGGAACTGCAAAACCACAGTTCTAGTTATCTGGCCTACACCAAACTCTTTTAAACACATATATTTGTGTCTGAACAGTCAGCAAGACACTCAAAATGTTTTTTTCATGCAAAAAGGTGGACTACACCCAGATTTGAACTGTGGAACTGCAAAACCACAGTTCTAGTTATCTGGCCTACACCAGACTCTTTTAAACAGATATATTAGTGTCTGAACAGTCAGCGAGACACTCAAAATGTTTTTTTTTATGCAAAAAGGTGGATAATACAGAGATTTCAACCGTGGGACTGCAAAACCTCAGTTCTAGTTATCTGGCCTACACCAGACTCTTTTAAACAGATATATTTGTGTCTGAACAGTCAGCGAGACACTCAAAATGTTTTTTTCTGCAAAAAGGTGGATAATACAGAGATTTGAACAGTGGAACTGCAAAACCACAGTTCTAGTTATCTGGCCTAAACCAGACTCTTTAAAACAGATATATTTGTGCGCGAACAGTCAGCGAGACACTCAAAATGTTTTTTTTTAATGCAAAAAAGTGGATAATACAGAGATTTGAACCATGGAACTGCAAAACCACAGTTCTAGTTATCTGGCCTACACCAGACTCTTCTGAACAGATATATTTGTGTCTGATCAGTCAGCGAGACACTCAAAATATTTTTGTTTATGCAAAAAAGTGGATAATACAAAGATTTGAACCGTGGAACTGCAAAACCACAGTTTTAGTTATCTGGCCTACACCAGACTCTTTAAAACAGATATATTTGTGCCTGAACAGTCAGTGAGACACTCAAAATGTTTTTTTCATGCAAAAAGGTGGATTACACCCAGATTTGAACCATGGAACTGCAAAACCATTGTTCTAGTTATCTGGCCTACACCAGACTCTTTTAAACAGATATATTTGTGTCTGAACAGTCAGTGAGACACACAAAATGTTTTTTTTTATGCAAAAAAATGGATAATACAGACATTTGAAACGTGGAACTGCCAATCCACAGATCTAGTTATCTGGCCTACACCAGACTCTTTTAAACAGATATATTTGTGTCTGAACAATCAGCAAGACTCTCAAAATGTTTTTCTTTTATGCAAAAAGGTGGATTACACCCAGATTTGAACCGTGGAACTGCAAAACCACAGTTCAAGTTATCTGGCCTACACCAGACTCTTTTAAACAGATATATTAGTGTCTGAACAGTCAGCGAGACACTCAAAATGTTTTTTTTTATGCAAAAAGGTGGATAATACAGAGATTTCAACCGTGGGACTGCAAAACCTCAGTTCTAGTTATCTGGCCTACACCAGACTCTTTTAAACAGATATATTTG
Source organism: Phyllobates terribilis (assembly GCF_046119375.1). NCBI lineage: Eukaryota > Metazoa > Chordata > Amphibia > Anura > Dendrobatidae > Phyllobates > Phyllobates terribilis. The sequence continues at coordinate 22,757,106 of NW_027362768.1, forward strand.
TGTCTGAACAGTCAGCGAGACACTCAAAATGTTTTTTTTATGCAAAAAGGTGGATTACACCCAGATTTGAACCATGGAACTGCAAAACCACAGTTCTAGTAATCTGGCCTACACCAGACTCTTTTAAACAGATATATTTGTGTCTGAACAGTCAGCGAGACACTCAAAATGTTTTTTTTTTTATGCAAAAAGGTGGATTACACCCAGATTTGAACCGTGGAAGTGCAAAACCACAGTTCTAGTTATCTGGCCTACACCAGACTCTTTTAAACAGATATATTTGTGTCTGAACAGTCAGCGAGACACTCAAAATGTTTTTTTATGCAAAAAGTGGATAATACAGAGATTTGAACCGTGGAACAGCAAAACCACAGTTCTAGTTATCTGGCCTACACCAGACTCTTTTAAACAGATATATTTGTGCCTGAACAGTTAGCGAGACACTTTAAATGTATTTTTTTTATTCAAAAAAGGCAAAAAAGTGGATAATACAGAGATTTGAAACGTGGAACTGCAAAACCACAGTTCTAGTTATCTGGCCTACACCAGACTCTTTTAAACAGATATATTAGTGTCTGAACAGTCAGTAGAGATGAGCGTTGTTCTACTCGAACTGTTCGCCAATCTCAAATTCGAGCTGTTTTGGGCGGTGTTCGAGCCGTTCGGCGAACACGAACGATTTGAGAAAAATTCGGCTGTTCGAGGTTATGTTCGATAACTGTTCGTGCACCAAACTCATAACTGGATTTTTTCTGAGTAATAATGAAAATTAATGTTAATACGCAGTTTGAGTGTACAGCGGGGTGGGGGGAGGGGCAGGGGATGGATCTCTGCAGGAATAATGAAGATCTCCATTTTTTTCTCTTTCCTGCATTTGCAGTGGGGAGGTGCAGTCTGTCAGCCTATCAGCAGCGCACACACGGAGCGAACTGCTGTTTTTCACACAAGCAAGGGCATGTGTCATTGGCAGTGTATGTCACATGTCCTTGCCCTATAAGACCAAGCCATTTTCCCCGTCGCCACCATTTTCTCACTGCTGCAGCTGCGTGTTAGACGGCACCGCTGTTGCTGTGTGCGCTATACCTTGTTAATTTCAAGCCAATTTTCGCACAAATCTACAGATAGCTTGGGAGTAGGGAATAGTTGTGATTGCAGTCCTTTTAAGGACTAGGTTACAGCATTTCCTACGACTTTTATCAGGCAGGTCTGTGCTCTTAAATAGATAGATTGTGGGAGTAAAGACTAATTGTAATTGCAGTCCTTTTCAGGACTAGGTTACATCAGTTCCTATCAGTTTTTGCCAGGCAGGTCTGTGCCAGTGCTGTGCAAGTTTTTTTCACAGCATTTGGCTGAATCTAGCAAAGCTAATCCTTTTTGGCCTATTGCAGAGTGTGTTAGTCAGTGGAGTAGCCTATCTGTGTTGCAAGATATACCACCTGTGTATAGAATACCAATTTTTTTACTGCACCTAGTGAAGTAAAATCTTTTCGGCATAGTATCATTCTATTAGTCCATCTATACTGACCTCCATCAGGTTGCAAATTGAATATAATTTTTATCTGCATCTACCTCTGAAAAAATATTTGGGCTTCTAGCTGTGTGTGGGACTTGTTCTATTAGTCCATCTATACTGATCTCCATCAGGTTGCAAACTGAATATAATTTTTTTCTGCATCTAGCTCTGAAAAAATATTTGGCCTTCTAGTAGTGTGTGGGACTTTCTCTATTAGTCCATCTATGCTGACCTCCATCAGGTTGCAAATTAAAAATAATTTTTATCTGCATCTAGCTCTGAAAAAATATTTGGCCTTCTAGCAGTGTGTGGGACTTTCTCTATTAGTCCATCTATACTGACCTCCATCAGGTTGCAAATTAAAAATAATTTTTATCTGCATCTACCTCTGAAAAAATATTTGGGCTTCTAGCTGTGTGTGGGACTTGTTCTATTAGTCCATCTACACTGACCTCCATCAGGTTGCAAACTGAATATAATTTTTTTCTGCATCTAGCTCTGAAAAAATATTTGGCCTTCTAGCAGTGTGTGGGACTTTCTCTATTAGTCCATCTATACTGACCTCCATCAGGTTGCAAACTGAATATATTTTTTTTCTGCATCTACCTCTGAAAAAATATTGGGCTTCTAGCTGTGTGTGGGACTTGTTCTATTAATCCATCTATACAGACCTCCATCAGGTTGCAAACTGAATAAATTTTTTTTCTGCATCTAGCTCTGAAAAAATAGTTGGCCTTCTAGCAGTGTGTGGGACTTTCTCTATTAGTCCATCTATACTGACCTCCATCAGGTTGCAAATTAAAATAATTTTTATCTGCATCTAGCTCTGAAAAAATATTTGGCCTTCTAGCAGTGTGTGGGACTTTCTCTATTAGTCCATCTATACTGACCTCCATCAGGTTGCAAATTAAAAATATTTTTTATCTGCATCTACCTCTGAAAAAATATCTGGGCTTCTAGCTGTGTGTGGGACTTGTTCTATTAGTCCATCTATACTGACCTCCATCAGGTTGCAAACTGAATATAATTTTTTTCTGCATCTAGCTCTGAAAAAATATTTGGCCTTCTAGCAGTGTGTGGGACTTTCTCTATTAGTCCATCTATACTGACCTCCATCAGGTTGCAAATTAAAAATAATTTTTATCTGCATCTAGCTCTGAAAAAATATTTGGCCTTCTAGCAGTGTGTGGGACTTTCTCTATTAGTCCATCTATACTGACCTCCATCAGGTTGCAAATTAAAAATAATTTTTATCTGCATCTACCTCTGAAAAAATATCTGGGCTTCTAGCTGTGTGTGGGACTTGTTCTATTAGTCCATCTATACTGACCTCCATCAGGTTGCAAACTGAATATAATTTTTTTCTGCATCTAGCTCTGAAAAATATTTGGCCTTCTAGTAGTGTGTGGGACTTTCTCTATTAGTCCATCTATACTGACCTCCATCAGGTTGCAAATTAAAAATAATTTTTATCTGCATCTAGCTCTGAAAAAATATTTAGCCTTCTAGCAGTGTGTGGAACTTTCTCTATTAGTCCATCTATACTGACCTCCATCAGGTTGCAAATTAAAAATAATTTTTATCTGCATCTACCTCTGAAAAAATATTTGGGCTTCTAGCTGTGTGTGGGACTTGTTCTATTAGTCCATCTATACTGACCTCCATCAGGTTGCAAACTGAATATAATTTTTTTCTGCATCTAGCTCTGAAAAAATATTTGGCCTTCTAGCAGTGTGTGGGACTTTCTCTATTAGTCCATCTATACTGACCTCCATCAGGTTGCAAACTGAATATATTTTTTTTCTGCATCTACCTCTGAAAAAATATTGGGCTTCTAGCTGTGTGTGGGACTTGTTCTATTAATCCATCTATACAGACCTCCATCAGGTTGCAAACTGAATATATTTTTTTTCTGCATCTAGCTCTGAAAAAATATTTGGCCTTCTAGCAGTGTGTGGGACTTTCTCTATTAGTCCATCTATACTGACCTCCATCAGGTTGCAAACTAAAAATAATTTTTATTTGCATCTACCTCTGAAAAAATATCTGGGCTTCTAGCTGTGTGTGGGACTTGTTCTATTAGTCCATCTATACTGACCTCCATCAGGTTGCAAACTGAATATAATTTTTTTCTGCATCTAGCTCTGAAAAAATATTTGGCCTTCTAGCAGTGTGTGGGACTTTCTCTATTAGTCCATCTATACTGACCTCCATCAGGTTGCAAATTAAAAATAATTTTTATCTGCATCTAGCTCTGAAAAAATATTTGGCCTTCTAGCAGTGTGTGGGACTTTCTCTATTAGTCCATCTATACTGACCTCCATCAGGTTGCAAATTAAAAATAATTTTTATCTGCATCTACCTCTGAAAAAATATTTGGGCTTCTAGCTGTGTGTGGGACTTGTTCTATTAGTCCATCTACACTGACCTCCATCAGGTTGCAAACTGAATATAATTTTTTTCTGCATCTAGCTCTGAAAAAATATTTGGCCTTCTAGCAGTGTGTGGGACTTTCTCTATTAGTCCATCTATACTGACCTCCATCAGGTTGCAAATTAAAAATAATTTTTATCTGAATCTAGCTCTGAAAAAATATTTGGCCTTCTAGCAGTGTGTGGGACTTTCTCTATTAGTCCATCTATACTGACCTCCATCAGGTTGCAAATTAAAAATAATTTTTATCTGCATCTAGCTCTGAAAAAATATTTGGCCTTCTAGCAGTGTGTGGGACTTTCTCTATTAGTCCATCTATACTGACCTCCATCAGGTTGCAAATTAAAAATAATTTTTATCTGCATCTACCTCTGAAAAAATATTTGGGCTTCTAGCTGTGTGTGAGACTTGTTCTATTAGTCCATCTATACTGACCTCCATCAGGTTGTAAACTGAATATAATTTTTTTCTGCATCTAGCTCTAAAAAAATATTTGGCCTTCTAGCAGTGTGTGGGACTTTCTCTATTAGTCCATCTATACTGACCTCCATCAGGTTGCAAATTAAAAATAATTTTTATCTGCATCTAGCTCTGAAAAAATATTTGGCCTTCTAGCAGTGTGTGGGACTTTCTCTATTAGTCCATCTATACTGACCTCCATCAGGTTGCAAATTAAAAATAATTTTTATCTGCATCTAGCTCTGAAAAAATATTTGGCCTTCTAGCAGTGTGTGGGACTTTCTCAATTAGTCCATCTATACTGACCTCCATCAGGTTGCAAATTAAAAATAATTTTTATCTGCATCTACCTCTGAAAAAATATTTGGGCTTCTAGCTGTGTGTGGGACTTGTTCTATTAGTCCATCTATACTGACCTCCATCAGGTTGCAAACTGAATATATTTTTTTTCTGCATCTAGCTCTGAAAAAATAGTTGGCCTTCTAGCAGTGTGTGGGACTTTCTCTATTAGTCCATCTATACTGACCTCCATCAGGTTGCAAATTAAAAATAATTTTTATCTGAATCTAGCTCTGAAAAAATATTTGGCCTTCTAGCAGTGTGTGGGACTTTCTCTATTAGTCCATCTATACTGACCTCCATCAGGTTGCAAATTAAAAATAATTTTTATCTGCATCTAGCTCTGAAAAAATATTTGGCCTTCTAGCAGTGTGTGGGACTTTCTCTATTAGTCCATCTATACTGACCTCCATCAGGTTGCAAATTAAAAATAATTTTTATCTGCATCTACCTCTGAAAAAATATTTGGGCTTCTAGCTGTGTGTGAGACTTGTTCTATTAGTCCATCTATACTGACCTCCATCAGGTTGTAAACTGAATATAATTTTTTTCTGCATCTAGCTCTAAAAAAATATTTGGCCTTCTAGCAGTGTGTGGGACTTTCTCTATTAGTCCATCTATACTGACCTCCATCAGGTTGCAAATTAAAAATAATTTTTATCTGCATCTAGCTCTGAAAAAATATTTGGCCTTCTAGCAGTGTGTGGGACTTTCTCTATTAGTCCATCTATACTGACCTCCATCAGGTTGCAAATTAAAAATAATTTTTATCTGCATCTAGCTCTGAAAAAATATTTGGCCTTCTAGCAGTGTGTGGGACTTTCTCAATTAGTCCATCTATACTGACCTCCATCAGGTTGCAAATTAAAAATAATTTTTATCTGCATCTACCTCTGAAAAAATATTTGGGCTTCTAGCTGTGTGTGGGACTTGTTCTATTAGTCCATCTATACTGACCTCCATCAGGTTGCAAACTGAATATATTTTTTTTCTGCATCTAGCTCTGAAAAAATAGTTGGCCTTCTAGCAGTGTGTGGGACTTTCTCTATTAGTCCATCTATACTGACCTCCATCAGGTTGCAAATTAAAAATAATTTTTATCTGCATCTAGCTCTGAAAAAATATTTGGCCTTCTAGCAGTGTGTGGGACTTTCTCTATTAGTCCATCTATACTGACCTCCATCAGGTTGCAAATTAAAAATAATTTTTATCTGCATCTAGCTCTGAAAAAATATTTGGCCTTCTAGCAGTGTGTGGGACTTGTTCTATTAGTCCATCTATACTGACCTCCATCAGGTTGTAAACTGAATATAATTTTTTTCTGCATCTAGCTCTAAAAAAATATTTGGCCTTCTAGCAGTGTGTGGGACTTTCTCTATTAGTCCATCTATACTGACCTCCATCAGGTTGCAAATTAAAAATAATTTTTATCTGCATCTAGCTCTGAAAAAATATTTGGCCTTCTAGCAGTGTGTGGGACTTTCTCTATTAGTCCATCTATACTGACCTCCATCAGGTTGCAAATTAAAAATAATTTTTATCTGCATCTACCTCTGAAAAAATATTTGGGCTTCTAGCTGTGTGTGAGACTTGTTCTATTAGTCCATCTATACTGACCTCCATCAGGTTGCAAATTAAAATAATTTTTATCTGCATCTAGCTCTGAAAAAATATTTGGCCTTCTACCAGTGTGTGGGACTTTCTAAATTAGTCCATCTATACTGACCTCCATCAGGTTGCAAATTAAAAATAATTTTTATCTGCATCTACCTCTGAAAAAATATTTGGGCTTCTAGCTGTGTGTGGGACTTGTTCTATTAGTCCATCTATACTGACCTCCATCAGGTTGCAAACTGAATATAATTTTTTTCTGCATCTAGCTCTGAAAAAATATTTGGCCTTCTAGCAGTGTGTGGGACTTTCTCTATTAGTCCATCTATACTGACCTCCATCAGGTTGCAAATTAAAAATAATTTTTTTTCTGCATCTACCTCTGAAAAAATATTGGGCTTCTAGCTGTGTGTGGGACTTGTTCTATTAATTCATCTATACAGACCTCCATCAGGTTGCAAACTGAATATAATTTTTTTCTGCATCTACCTCTGAAAAAATATTTGGGCTTCTAGCTGTGTGTGGGACTTTTTCTATTAGTCCATCTATACTGACCTCCATCAGGTTGCAAACTGAATATAATTTTTTTCTGCATCTAGCTCTGAAAAAATATTTGGCCTTCTAGCAGTGTGTGAGACTTGTTCTATTAGGCCACCTATACTGACCTCCATCAGGTTGCAAATTCAAAATAATTTTTTGTCTGCATCTAGCTCTGAAAAAATATTTGGCCTTCTAGCAGTGTGTGGGACTTTCTCTATTAGTCCATCTATACTGACCTCCATCAGGTTGCAAACTGAATATATTTTTTTTCTGCATCTACCTCTGAAAAAATATTTGGGCTTCTAGCTGTGTGTGGGACTTGTTCTATTAGTCCATCTATACTGACCTCCATCAGGTTGCAAATCGAATATAATTTTTTTCTCCATCTAACCCAGCCAATAGTTTTGGCCTTATACCACAGTTTGGCCACTCAACTCTGCTCGGTTACCATCCATTGTTTTTTTGTGCAAACAACTCCAGAGTTGTGAATTAGTTAACCACCAAAATGAGTGGAAAAAGGCCTGCTGCTGGTGGAAAGGGGAATAGGCGTGTTGGGAAGGGGAAAAAAGGTTGTGTCCGTGGGGTAGGTGTTAAAGCAACAGTAACATCTGCAGAAGAAAGACCATCTTCCAGCCAAACTAAAATGTCTACTTCTTTTAGCGGACAATGTGATAAGATCCCTTTCTTACGGCCACGCCAATCGCTACAAATTCCAGATGAGGCACAAAAACAGCAGGTGCTTCAACGGATATCAAGTGCTCCTTTAAGTGGGCTCTCCTCCACATCAACTTCAACATCACAAATACTCCAGTCCTCAAAGGTGTCACCCCAATCGCACTTGCTTCCTCACAGCTCCCAAATCTCCAGCTGCCCGTCTGAGTATGAGGTAGAACAGATGGTTGAGTCTGCAGAGCTGTTTACTCATACTATAGCCTGGGAATCAGAGGTCGACTCCAGCGCTTCTGTGAATCCAGACGAGGAAATGATCTGCACTGATGCCCAGAATCTTTATGAGTCGGATCCAGGACCAGACGCAGAAGGTTCTGACCATAATATAGACCCTCATTCCCAAACTGTAACTCCTGTTGGTGGAGACAATGAGGAAGACGATGATGAGACTCAAATACCTGATTGGAGCGACAACTTTAGTTTTTTCTCAGGGCAGGAACAGGTTGGCTCTGAGGACGACAGGTGTGATAACGCACAGGGTGATGATGTTGAGGTTGGAGATCCCACTTACTGTCAACCCACAGTCAGCCAAGAGATGAGGTCAGCAGAGGAGGTGGAGGAAGATGCTAGTGACGACGAGGTCAGGTTGCGCCTTCCTGGACAGAGACGTAGTACTGGAAGCACGTCAACAACTGCATCCTCAAACACAACTCTGCCTCTCACCACAAGTCGTGGTGGCTCTTCAGGTCGCATGGGTGCTAAGCCTTGCATAGCCTGGGCATTTTTTCAGATCGATAAAGATGACCCAACTCGTGTTATCTGTAACATTTGTCAGCAAAAGCTAAGTAGAGGCCAAAAAATACATAGTTTGAGTACTTCATGCATGAACCGGCACATGGACATGAAGCATAAGTTGCAGTGGGAAGCTCAGTGTGCTACAATGCGGCCTAGCCGGCCGGGCCAACCACCATCTGCCATATCTTGTGCATCCGCGGCCTCTTCATCCTCTGTGACTGGAGGGACAGCAGTCACACCTGTTTTGGGGCGCAGACCTGCCACCTCTTTACCCGCAACAGCCAGCGTGATTGGCAGGTCATCATTTTCTTTGGAGGTGGTAACACCAGCTGGTGTTGAGCGCTGTCCGACATCGATAGCACCACCTTTGGATCAAGGCAACCTAACATGTCCGCCTGCATCTTCCTCACAGACCGGCAGTTTGCCGGGGACACCCTTATCAACCCCGTCTAAGCACAATAGCCAGCCCTCGGTCCCTCAGATGTGGACAAGTAAAAGACCATTTCCTCCTAGCCATGAGAAAGCTAAGAGGTTGAATTTCACCATCTGCAAGCTCTTGGCTACAGAAATGCTGCCTTTCCGCCTGGTGGACACAGAGGATTTTCGAGACCTTATGTCCGTCGCAGTGCCCCAGTACCAGATGCCCAGTCGGCACTACTTCTCAAAGAAAGGTGTGCCTGCGCTCCACCAGCATGTCGCACACAACATCACCGCTTCTTTGAGAAACTCTGTGTGTGACAGGGTGCATTTCACCACAGACACTTGGACGAGTAGGCATGGACAGGGGCGTTACATGTCGCTGACTGGGCACTGGGTAACTATGGTGACAGCAGGACAAGGGGCTGCTGTCCAAGTCTTGCCGTCCCCACGAGTTGTGCGTCAATCCTCTTTATGTCAAAGTTCCTCCACTGCTTCTGCCTCCTCAACCTCCTCTCGGTCTTCCACCTGCACCCAAAGCCTGTCTGGTCATGCCACAAGCTTTCTAACTGCGCAGAAGGGATCCTGCACACCTCCTTACTATGCTGGCAGTAGGGCTCAACGTCATCAGGCGGTTTTTACTTTGAAATGTCTGGGAAATGTGAGTCACACAGCTGAGGAGTTGTGGTCAGCTCTGGAGAACCAATTTCATGAATGGTTGTCTCCACTGGACCTGAAACCAGGGAAGGCCGTGTGCGACAATGCTGCAAACCTGGGTGCGGCCCTTCGCCGGGACAATGTCACACACGTGCCTTGTATGGCTCACGTGTTGAACCAGGTTGTCCAGCAATTTTTAGCCCACTATCCCAGACTAGATGGCCTTCTGCAGAGGGCACGGACGCTGTGTGCTCACTTCCGCCGTTCGCATCCCGCAGCTCAGCGACTTACATCTCTACAGAAGTCGTTGGGCCTGCCACTTCACCGGCTAAAATGCGATGTGCCTACCCGGTGGAATTCAACTCTGCACATGTTGCAGCGACTGTGGCAGCACCGACAAGCCCTGGTGCAATACGTTCTGACGTATAGCCTGGGCCAACGAGATCCAGAGGTGGGGCAAATCACGCTGGAGGAGTGGTCTCAGATCAGGGACCTATGCACCCTTCTGCACAGTTTTGAAATGGCGACGAAGATGTTTAGTGCTGACGATGCCATTATCAGCATGACTATTCCGGTGATTTACATGCTGGAGCACATGTTAAACAGAATTCGGAGTCAGGTGGTGGCACAAGAGGAGGTGGAGGAAGTAGAGGAGGAGGAGTTGTATGCGGAAGGGCTAACATCTGCAAGGTCCAGACGGTCGGCAGCACCAAGGCGGCAGGCATGTGAGGGTGGGGGAGATGGTTTTACCAGGGCGCATGGTAGCAGCCAAACTAGTGAGGAAGGTGCAGGAGCCCAGGAAGAAGTGGAGGACGAACTGATGGAAGACTCATCAGATGAGGGAGACCTTGATCACATTTCTGTTGTGCGAGGTTGGGGGGAGAGGACAGAGGAAGGAAGCATGATTGTTACCTCGCCACCAACACAACAGGGACTTGGTGCTCCTGGATGCGCAACACACATGAGTGCCTTCTTGCTGCACTACCTGCAACATGACCCTCGAATTGTGAGAATTAGAAATAATCCTGACTACTGGGTTGCCACACTGTTAGATCCCCGGTACAAAAGTAAATTTGCCGAAATTATTCCTGCCATAGAAAGGGATGCACGCATGCAGGAGTATCAGCAGAGACTGTTGCAGAATCTTACATGTGCTTTTCCACAAAACACCAGTGGTGCACGTAGTGAATCTCACAGTTCCAACTTGCCAACCGTGGGACCGTCAAGTGTTCAGCATTCAAACCGTAACAGAACCACAGTATCTGCTGGTAACATCAATTTTGCAGAATCATTTCACCACTTTTTTAGCCCATCCTTTGCAAGGCCACAGGAGACAAGAAGTCTGACACATAGTCAACGCCTAGAGACGATGGTACAGGAGTATCTCCAAGTAAACATTGAAGCCATGACTGTGTCACTGGACCCTTGCTCTTTTTGGGCTTCCAATCTGGATAAATGGCCGGAGCTAGCCACTTACGCCTTGGAGATCTTGTCATGCCCCGCAGCCAGCGTTCTGTCTGAACGTGTGTTCAGCGCTGCTGGTGGTGTGCTGACAGATAAGCGCACGCGCCTCTCAACTGATAATGTAGACAGACTCACGTTCATAAAGATGAACAAATCATGGATCCGAAACGACTTTTCTACCCCTGTGTCATCCTGGGGAGAGTAAAAGCTTGATGATTGGTTAAAATCACCCTACCAACTGTTTTAAGCTTTCAAATTACTAATCATGTTTATCTGTATCTTGGCTGGAAAATAATTTGGGCTTTGTAGCAGTGTGCAGCACTGATTCTATTAGGCCATCTATAATAAGCTCCACCAGATTTAAAATTACTAATCATGTTTATCTGTATCTTGGCTGTAAAATAATTTGGGCTTTGTAGCAGTGTGCAGCACTGATCCTATTAGGCCATCTATACTAAGCTCCACCAGATTTAAAATTAATAATAATTTTTAGCTGCATCTAGCCCGGAAAATAATTTTGGGGCTCCGAGATGCGCAAGACACATAAGTGCCTTCTTGCTGCACTACCTGCAACATGACCCTCATATTGTCAGAATTCGAAGTAATCATGACTACTGGGTTGCCACACTCTTAGATCCCCCAAACTTTTCGATCAACCTTTTAATTTTACTAAAGACCAAAAAAATGGTCATTTTTGAAATTATAAGCATTAGCAGGTTATTAGAAACTGAAATCAAACAGTTTTCAACTCAAAACTTTATTCTAGGTGATGTTACATTTTCACATAGGACCCCTTGTTCGAAAGGAGCTTCTGAACTCTCTCGTCCATTGAATTTGTCAGGTTTTGGATGGTTTCTGCTTCAATTGTTTTGCATGAGGACAGAATACCCTCCCAGAGGTGTTGCTTAGATGTGAACTGCCTCCCGCCATCATAGACACTCCTTTTGATGATGCTCCAGAGGTTCTGAATGGGGTAGAGGTCAGGGGAGCATGGGGGTCACACCATAAGTTTGTCCCCTTTTATGCCCATATCAGCCAGAGATGCAGATGTTTTATGTGCAGCATGACATGGTGCATTATCATGCAAAAAAATGATCTTGCTGTGAAATACACGGTTCTTCTTCTTGAACCATGGCAGGAAGTGCTGTTTGAGAAAATCCACATACATTATGGAGTTCATCTTTAGCGCCTTCAGGGATCCTAAAGGGGCCGACAATCTCTCTCCCCATGATTCCAGCCCAAAACATTACTCCACCTCCTCCTTGTTGGCGCTGTAGCCGTGTTTGCGTGGGGTGTCCATCAACCAGCCATCCTCCACTCCATCCATCTGGACCATCGAGCGCTGCACGGCACTCATCCGTGAACAAAACAGTTTTGAAATCAGTCTTCATGTAATGTTTAGCCCACTGGAGCCGTTTCTGCTTGTGTGAAGTAGATAGAGGAGGTCGACAGGATGGCGTATGCACAGCTGCAAACCTCTGAAGGACCCTGCATCTTGTTGTTCGGGGGACGTTGGAGGCACCAGCAGCTTCAAAAACTTGTCTGCTGCTATGACAAGGCTTTTTTGCCGCTGCTCTTTTAACCTGACGTAATTGCCTGTAGGAAAGAGTCCTCAATTTGCCCTTATCAGCACGCACACGTGTGTACTGTGAATCAGCTACATACTTCTTGATTGCCAAGACACTTCATCCTGATCATCGCACAATGTTGATTGTAGTCATGCCTTGACCTAAACACTCCACAATTTGTTGCTTCTCAGCAGCCGACACATCCTTTTTCTTTCCCATTTTGGCAGAAAATGTAGTCTGCTTAATAATGTGAGACAGCCTTCTTAAGTAGTCTTGCCTTTCATTGGACACACCTGCCAAACTAATTAGCACAGGTGTCCGCAATTGCTTACAGTGATATAAAGAGCCCTGACACACATCACCATCAATGAGTTTAACTGACAAACAAACAAATTCTTCCCTTATCACTCCTAAACACTTTTTGCATAATAATTTGGAACACAGTGTACATGTGCTTTTCCACAAAACACCAGTGGTTCACGTAGTGAATCTTACAGTTCTAACTTGCCAACCGTGGTCTGTATGGAGTTGTTCAATAAAGGGCCCAAAATTAAGATAACATAGATGGGAGAGGTCTCTATGAATAGGAATTCCTAAGTATTTGATACCCTGTGAGGGCCAGGCAAAGGGAAAGTTGGACTGGATGGAATCCTATATGGATTTGGGGAGGGAGACATCGAGGGCCTCAGACTTCGCTGCATTGATTTTAAAATTTGACCATGTAACAAAGTGATCTATTTCAGCCATAACAGCATGGATGGATATATGTGATTGAGTGATATATACTAGGACATCATCAGCAAATAGAGAGCACTTGTACTCGGTGCCTCCCACCTCAATCCACCTAATATTGGGGTTATGGCGAATTGATGAGAGCAGGTGCTCCGTCACTAGGATGTATAAGAGAGGGGACAGAGAACATCCCTGCCTTGTCCCATTGGTGATTGTGAAAGGTGATGAAAATGTTCTGACGCGCCCCCTGGGCCTTGGGACACCCGGAGCCGGACCCTTTTTGGTGGATGCTGGTGGTTGTAGTCTCCGTGGCGGCGACCCGGTTCCGTGGCTCAGGGCGGTCAAACCAGTGGCGGAACTATTTATGTGGTTTTGATGTTTAAATGTCCGACTACGCCACCCATGGATTGCGGTCAGAGTGAACCGCCGCTCCAGGGCAGACCGCTGAGGCTGGTGTTGTGGGTGCAGCAGAGCGTAGCATAACTCCCCACGGGAGGAGTATAGCCTCAGGGCAGTGTATACAGAGGATGGGGGTGATGGTGCAGGTCAGCAGCAGTAACGACACGGAGTCAGTGATGCAGTCCAGGGCCTTTACTCACAGTTCTTATTATCCAGACCACGTCTGCAGGTAACGGCTGCCCACGTCGTACTGTGCTCACCAGGTGAGGGGCTCAGACAACTCCCAGATAACTTTGGAGCGCTTCACAGGACCCCCTTTGTGTGTCCTTTGTCTGGCCTTTCTTACCAACCCTTCTGTCCGGCTGCCTCGGGCCTCCTCTTGGTAAACTTGGCGCCAGTTTCCCTGACCCTATGTGGTGCCTTCCTAGCGGGTGTAGCGAGGGGCTGCGCCACATAAAATGTCAGAGCCTCCGGTTTCTAGCTGAGGGTCGTTTCCTGCCTCCACTAGTTTCGGGGACCGGTCTCCCCCTTTGGCCTGACCCCTCCACGCAGGTGGATTCGGGCGTGCGGTGGCGACTCGCCCGTCCGCACCCCTGGGATCCCTTCATTCCTCGTTCCTGGAGCCTTCTCCGCTCCTCTTCCTTCCTTCTCCCTCTTCCAGGCCTGGGCCTCTGTTACTAAGCCCGCCATCGGAGACGAGTTCATGCAGAGCCCCTGCTCCCTGCCACTTCTGCTCAGACTTCTCTGCACTGAACTAAGATGGTGCCCACCTTTTATACTCCCTTCTCAATGCACCCAGGAACTGCTTCCTCCCTGCTCCTGCACTACAGGGTTCCCCTTCCTCAGTGTTCCCTCCCCCCACTCCAGCCAGGGACAGGGACTGTCATGCCCATCTCAGAGGCATATTGGTCGCCCTGCCCCACGGCAATGTGGTGTAATGCATGCAGGTGTCGGGTCCTGATCCACACTCCATCCTTACCTGAGAGTGAGATATCACACCTCTGGGGGAGGTGCAATACCTCTGTAGCAACCGAGCCCTCAGGGTGCTACAGTTCCATTTATCTTCAGCCTAGGTGACGTATTGTTATACAAGGCCGTGATTTTGGCTATAAAAGGGTCCCCTAGACCCCTACCCCAAGCATTTTAAGAGAATCATATATGGCGTGCCAGGAGACTCTATGGAATGCTTTCTCAGCATCCAACGAGAGTATCTAATTACAAATTTTTAACTGCATCTAGCCCAGGAAATACTTTGTGCCTAGTAGCAGTGTCTGCTAGTCAGCGGATTATCCCGGCTGTTAAGCAAGCTACACCACCTGTAGTTTGGACACTTAATATTTTCAAAGGAAATGCTTCGGGACCACGGGATACTCAGTGAAGAGCATCAGGAGGCACCCCAAGGCATAGGGGCTGGGACTGGCAGTAGGATGCCTTGCGGTGGACAGCCGAGCTCGATCCTTATAAAAGCTTTGTAACTGCAGCAGCTTTAGTGGACGCTACTGGAGCTGGAATTACGCGGCTGCTGGCATGAGACTTGCCCTCCAATAGATCCTTGTAAATGGATTTAAAGTGTATTCATTCAAATTAGAGAGACAATTTAAATTAAAAAGCTTAGAGCTGCTTCCACCACAGGGGGGCTCGCTCGACCCACCAGCGGACAGGCACCAGTATTGGGAGAGGGGGGCTGGCCGTCAGGGTTCACCGCGGCTCTGGCACAAACCCGGCGACACGGAGGTGGCACGGGCAGGAGCGGACTGAACGTGTCGGCTTCTCACTTTTTGGATTTTAGAAGGGCATGACATGCCTATATTTGTGTCTCCCCCTCCTTTTACTCCTCCACCTCTTTTCTTTTCGCATGACTATATGTACTTGTCACTTTTCCATGTGTTAGTTGTGTCTTCTGAGCAGTTTGTCAGCTTTTGGACACCTTTGAAGGTGTTTTCTATGTGTTTCTATGTGTTTTTGTTTGCCTGCCATTGGTTTTAACGGTGTTCGAAGGTGTTCGACGAACAGTTCGACGAACAGTTCGGCGAACACACGGGTGTTCGACGAACCGAACTCGAACACTACGGGGGTGGCTCAACACTAACAGTGAGCGAGACACTCAAAATGTTTTTTTTATGCAAAAAGGTGGATAATACAGAGATTTCAACTGTGGGACTGCAAAACCACAGTTGTAGTTATCTGGCCTACACCAGACTCTTTTAAACAGATATATTTGTGTCTGAACAGTCAGAGAGACACTCAAAATGTTTTTTTTTATGCAGAAAGGTGGATAATACAGAGATTTGAACCGTGGAACTGCAAATCCACAGTTCTAGTTATCTGACCAACACCAGACTCTATTAAATAGATATATTTGTGTCTGAACAGTCAGCGAGACACTCAAAATGGTTTTTTTTACGCAAAAAGGTGGATTACACCCAGATTTTAACCGTGGAACTGCAAAACCACAGTTCTAGTAATCTGGCCTACACCAGACTCTTTTAAACAGATATATTTGTGTCTGAACAGTCAGCGAGACACTCAAAATGTTTTTTTTCATTCAAAAAAGTGGATAATACAAAGATTTGAAACGTGGAACTGCAAAACCACAGTTCTAGTTATCTGGCCTACACCAGACTCTTTTAAACAGATATATTTGTGTCTGAACAGGCAGTGAGACACACAAAATGTTTTTTTTTATGCAAAAAAGTGGAAAATACAGAGATTCGAAACCTTGAACTGCAAAACCACAGTTCTAGTTATCTGGCCTACACCAGACTCTTTTAAACAGATATATTTGTGTCTGAACAGTCAGCGAGACACTCAAAATGTTTTTTTTTATGCAAAAAAGTGGATAATACAAAGATTTGAACCGTGGAACTGCAAAACCACAGTTCTAGTTATCTGGCCTACACCAGACTCTTTAAAACAGATATATTTGTGCCTGAACAGTCAGCGAGACACTCAAAATGTTTTTTTAATGCAAAAAAGTGGATAATACAGAGATTTGAACCATGGAACAGCAAAACCACTGTTCTAGTTATCTGGCCTACACCAGACTCTTCTAAACAGATATATTTGTGCCTTAACAGTCAGCGAGACACTTAAAATGTTTTTTTCATGCAAAAAAGGCAAAAAAGTGGATAATACAGAGATTTGATATGTGGAACTGCAAAACCACAGTTCTAGTTATCTGGCCTACACCAGACTCTATTAAACAGATATATTAGTGTATGAACAGTCAGCGAGACACTCAAAATTTTTTTTTATGCACAAAGGTGGATAATACAGAGATTTCAACCGTGGGACTGCAAAACCACAGTTCTAGTTATCTGGCCTACACCAGACTCTTTTAAACAGATATATTTGTGTCTGAACAGTCAGCGAGATACTCAAAATGTTTTCTTTTATGCAAAAAGGTTGATTACACGCAGATTTGAACCATGGAACTGCAAAACCACAGTTCTAGTTATCTGGCCTACACCAGACTCTGTTAAACAGATATATTTGTGTCTGAACAGTCAGCGAGACACTCAAAATGTTTTTTTTTATGCAAAAAGGTGGATAATACAGAGATTTGAACCATGGAACTGCTAAACCACTGTTCTAGTTATCTGGCCTACACCAGACTCTTTTAAACACATATATTTGTGTCTGAACAGTCAGTGAGACACACAAAATGTTTTTTTTTATGCAAAAAAGTGGATAATACAGAGATTTGAAAAGTGGAACTGCAAAAGAACAGTTCTAGTTATCTGGCCTACACCAGACTCTTTTAAACAGATATATTAGTGTCTGAACAGTCAGCGAGATACTCAAAATGTTTTTTTTATGCAAAAAGCTGTATAATACAGAGATTTCAACTGTGAGACTGCAAAACCACAGTTCTAGTTATCTGGCCTACACCAGACTCTTTTAAACAGATATATTTGTGTCTGAACAGTCAGCGAGACACTCAAAATGTTTTTTTTAATGCAAAAAAGTGGATAATACAGAGATTTGAACCGTGGAACTGCAAAACCACAGTTCTAGTTATCTAGCCTACACCAGACTCTTTTAAGCAGATATGTTTGTGTCTGAACACTCAGTGAGACACTCAAAATGTTTTTTTTATGCAAAAAGGTGGATTACTCCCAGATTTGAATCGTGGAACTGCAAAACCACAGTTCTAGTTATCTGGCCTACACCAGACTCTTTTAAACAGATATATTTGTGTCTGAACAGTCAGCGAGACACTCAAAATGTTTTTTTTTTATGCAAAAAGGTGGATTACACCCAGATTTGAACCGTGGAACTGCAAAACCACAGTTCCAGTTATCTGGCTTACACCAGACTCTTTTAAACAGATATATTTGTGTCTGAACAGTCAGCGAGACACTCAAAATATTTTTTTTTACGCAAAAAGGAGGATTACACCCAGATTTGTACTGTGGAACTGCAAAACGACAGTTCTAGTAATCTGGCCTACACCAGACTCTTTTAAACAGATATATTTGTGCCTGAACAGTCAGCGAGACACTCAAAATGTTTTTTTTATGCAAAAAAGGTAAAAAAGTAGATAATACAGAGATTTGAAACGTGGAACTGCAAAACCACAGTTCTAGTTATCTGGCCTACAACAGACTCTTTTAAACAGATATATTTGTGTTTGAACAGTCAGCGAGACACTGAAAATGTTTTTTTTTATGCAAAAAGTGGATAATACAGAGATTTGAACCGTGGAACTGCAAAACCACAGTTCTAGTTATCTGGCCTACACCAGACTCTTTTAAGCAGATATATTTGTATCTGAACAGTCAGCGAGACACTCAAAATGTTTTTTTTATGCAAAAAGGTGGATTACACCCAGATTTGAATCGTGGAACTGCAAAACCACAGTTCTAGTTATCTGGCCTACACCAGACACTTTTAAACACATATATTTGTGTCTGAACAGTCAGCAAGACACTCAAAATGTTTTTTTCATGCAAAAAGGTGGACTACACCCAGATTTGAACTGTGGAACTGCAAAACCACAGTTCTAGTTATCGGGCCTACACCAGACTCTTTTAAACAGATATATTAGTGTCTGAACAGTCAGCGAGACACTCAAAATGTTTTTTTATGCAAAAAGGTGGAAAATACAGAGATTTGAACCATGGAACTACAAAACCACAGTTCTAGTTATCTGGCCTACAACAGACTCTTTTAAACAGATATATTTGTGCCTGAACAGTCAGTGAGACACTTAACATGTTTTTTTTTTTATGCAAAAAAGGCAAAAAAGTGGATGATACAGAGATTTGAAACGTGGAACTGCAAAACCACAGTTGTAGTTATCTGGCTTACACCAGACTCTTTTAAACAGATATATTTGTGTCTGAACAGTCAGTGAGACACTCAAAATGTTTTTTTTTATGCAAAAAAGTGGAAAATACAGAGATTTGAAACGTGGAACTGCAAAACCACAGTTCTAGTTATCTGGCCTACACCAGACTCTTTTAAACAGATATATTTGTGTCTGAACAGTCAGCGAGACACTCAAAATGTTTTTTTTTTATGCAAAAAAGTGGATAATACAAAGATTTGAACCGTGGAACTGCAAAACCACAGTTATAGTTATCTGGCCTACACCAGACTCTTTAAAACAGATATATTTGTGCCTGAACAGTCAGCGAGACACTCAAAATGTTTTTTTAATGCAAAAAAGTGGATAATACAGAGATTTGAACCATGGAACTGATAAACCACTGTTCTAGTTATCTGGCCTACACCAGACTCTTTTAAACACATATATTTGTGTCTGAACAGTCAGTGAGACACACAAAATGTTTTTTTTTATGCAAAAAAGTGGATAATACAGAGATTTGAAAAGTGGAACTGCAAAACCACAGTTCTAGTTATCTGGCCTACACCAGACTCTTTTAAACAGATATATTAGTGTCTGAACAGTCAGCGAGACACTCAAAATGTTTTTTTTATGCAAAAAGGTGTATAATACAGACATTTCAACTGTGAGACTGCAAAACCACAGTTCTAGTTATCTGGCCTACACCAGACTCTTTTAAACAGATATATTTGTGTCTGAACAGTCAGCGAGACATTCAAAAATGTTTTTTTAATGCAAAAAAGTGGATAATACAGAGATTTGAACCGTGGAACTGCAAAACCACAGTTCAAGTTATCTGGCCTACACCAGACTCTTTTAAGCAGATATATTTGTGTCTGAACAGTCAGTGAGACACTCAAAATGTTTTTTTTATGCAAAAAGGTGGATTACACCCAGATTTGAATTGTGGAACTGCAAAACCACAGTTCTAGTTCTCTGGCCTACACCAGACTCTTTTAAACAGATATATTGGTGTCTAAACAGTCAGCGAGACACTCAAAATGGTTTTTTTAATGCAAAAAGGTGGATTACACCCAGATTTGAACCGTGGAACTGTAAAACCACAGTTCCACTTATCTGGCTTACTCCAGACTCTTTTAAACAGATATATTTGTGTCTGAACAGTCAGCGAGACACTCAAAATATTTTTTTTTTATGCAAAAAGGTGGATTACACCCAGATTTGTACTGTGGAACTGCAAAACCACAGTTCTAGTTATCTGGCCTACACCAGAGTCTTTTAAACAGATATATTTGTGCCTGAACAGTCAGCGAGACACTCAAAATGTTTTTTTTTATGCAAAAAAGGTAAAAAAGTAGATAATACAGAGATTTGAACCGTGGAACTGCAAAACCACAGTTCTAGTTATCTGGCCTACACCAGACTCTTTTAAGCAGATATATTTGTGTCTGAACAGTCAGCGAGACACTCAAAATGTTTTTTTTATACAAAAAGGTGGATTACACCCAGATTTGAATCGTGGAACTGCAAAACCACAGTTCTAGTTATCTGGCCTACACCAGACTCTTTTAAACACATATATTTGTGTCTGAACAGTCAGCAAGACACTCAAAATGTTTTTTTCATGCAAAAAGGTGGACTACACCCAGATTTGAACTGTGGAACTGCAAAACCACAGATCTAGTTATCTGGCCTACACCAGACTCTTTTAAACAGATATATTAGTGTCTGAACAGTCAGCGAGATACTCAAAATGTTTTTTTAATGTAAAAAAGTGGATAGTACAGAGATTTGAACCGTGGAACTGCAAAACCACAGTTCTAGTTATCTGGCCTACACCAGACTCTTTTAAGCAGATATATTTGTGTCTGAACAGTCAGTGAGACACTCAAAATGTTGTTTTTATGCAAAAAGGTGGATTACACCCAGATTTGAATCGTGGAACTGCAGAACCACAGTTTTAGTTATCTGGCCTACACCAGACTCTTTTAAACAGATATATTTGTGTCTGAACAGTCAGCGAGACACTCAAAATGTTTTTTCTTAAGCAAAAAGGTGGATTACACCCAGATTTAAACCGTGGAACTGCAAAACCACAGTTCCAGTTGTCTGGCCTACACCAGACTCTTTTAAACAGATATATTGGTGTCTGAACAGTCAGCGAGACACTCAAAATATTTTTTTTTATGCAAAAAGGTGGATTACACCCAGATTTGTACTGTGGAACTGCAAAACCACAGTTCTAGTTATCTGGCCTACACCAGACTCTTTTAAACAGATATGTTTGTGTTTGAACAGTCAGCGAGACACTGAAAATGTTTTTTTTTATGCAAAAAAGTGGATAATACAGAGATTTGAACCGTGGAACTGCAAAACCACAGTTCTAGTTATCTGGCCTACACCAGACTCTTTTAAGCAGATATATTTGTGTCTGAACAGTCAGCGAGACACGCAAAATGTTTTTTTTATGCAAAAAGGTGGATTACACCCAGATTTGAATCGGGGAACTGCAAAACCACAGTTCCAGTTATTTGGCCTACACCAGACTCTTTTAAACACATATATTTGTGTTTGAACAGTCAGCAAGACACTCAAAATGTTTTTTTCATGCAAAAAGGTGGACTACACCCAGATTTGAACTGTGGAACTGCAAAACCACAGTTCTAGTTATCTGGCCTACACCAGACTCTTTTAAACAGATATATTAGTGTCTGAACAGTCAGCGAGACACTCAAAATGTTTTTTTATGCAAAAAGGTGGATAATACAGAGATTTGAACCATGGAACTGCAAAACCACAGTTCTAGTTATCTGGCCTACACCAGACTCTTTTAAACAGATATATTTGTGCCTGAACAGTCAGTGAGACACTTAAAATCTTTTTTTTTTATGCAAAAAAGGCAAAAAAGTGGATAATACAGAGATTTGAAAAGTGGAACTGCAAAACCACAGTTCTAGTTATCTGCCCTACACCAGACTCTTTTAAACAGATATATTAGTGTCTGAACAGTCAGCGAGACACTCAAAATGTTTTTTTTTTATGCAAACAAGTGGATAATACAGAAATTTGAACCATGGTACTGCAAAACCACAGTTGTAGTTATCTGGCCTACACCAGACTCTTTTAAACAGATATATTTGTGTCTGAACAGTCAGTGAGACACACAAAATGTTTTTTTTATGCAAAAAAGTGGATAATACTGAGATTTGAAAAGTGGAACTGCAAATCCACAGTTCTAGTTATCTGGCCTACACCAGACTCTTTTAAACAGATATATTAGTGTCTGAACAGTCAGCGAGACACTCAAAATGTTTTTTTTATGCAAAAAGGTGTATAATACAGAGATTTCAACTGTGAGACTGCAAAACCACAGTTCTAGTTATCTGGCCTACACCAGACTCTTTTAAACAGATATGTTTGTGTCTGAACAGTCAGCGAGACATTCAAAATGTTTTTTTAATGCAAAAAAGTGGATAATACAGAGATTTGAACCGTGGAACTGCAAAACCACAGTTCAAGTTATCTGGCCTACACCAGACTCTTTTAAGCAGATATATTTGTGTCTGAACAGTCAGTGAGACACTCAAAATGTTTTTTTTATGCAAAAAGGTGGATTACACCCAGATTTGAATCGGGGAACTGCAAAACCACAGTTCTAGTTATCTGGCCTACACCAGACTCTTTCAAACAGATATATTTGTGTCTGAACAGTCAGCGAGACACTCAAAATATTTTTTTTTATGCAAAAAGGTGGATTACACCCAGATTTGTACTGTGGAACTGCAAAACCACAGTTCTAGTTATCTGGCCTACACCAGACTCTTTTAAACAGATATATTTGTGTCTGAACAGTCAGCGAGACACTCAAAATGTTTTTTTTTTCATGCAAAAAGGTGGATTACACCCAGATTTAAATCGTGGAACTGCAAAACCACAGTTCTAGTTATCTGGCCTACACCACACTCTTTTAAACACATATATTTGTGTCTGAACAGTCAGCAAGACACTCAAAATGTTTTTTTCATGCAAAAAGGTGGACTACACCCAGATTTGAACTGTGGAACTGCAAAACCACAGTTCTAGTTATCTGGCCTACACCAGACTCTTTTAAACAGATATATTTGTGCCTGAACAGTCAGTGAGACACTTAAAATGTTTTTTTTTTATGCAAAAAAGGCAAAAAAGTGGATAATACAGAGATTTGAAACGTGGAACTGCAAAACCACAGTTCTAGTTATCTGCCCTACACCAGACTCTTTTAAACAGATATATTAGTGTCTGAACAGTCAGCGAGACACTCAAAATGTTTTTTTTTATGCAAAAAAGTGGATAATACAGAGATTTGAACCATGGAACTGCAAAACCACAGTTGTAGTTATCCGGCCTACACCAGACTCTTTTAAACAGATATATTTGTGTCTGAACAGTCAGTGAGACACACAAAATGTTTTTTTTATGCAAAAAAGTGGAAAATATAGAGATTTGAAACGTGGAACTGCAAAACCACAGTTCTAGTTATCTGGCCTACACCAGACTCTTTTAAACAGATATATTTGTGTCTGAACAGTCAGCGAGACAATCAAAATGTTTTTTTTTATGCAAAAAAGTGGATAATACAAAGATTTGAACCGTGGAACCGCAAAACCACAGTTATAGTTATCTGGCCTACACCAGACTCTTTAAAACAGATATATTTGCGCCTAAACAGTCAGCGAGACACTCAAAATGTTTTTTTAATGCAAAAAAGTGGATAATACAGAGATTTGAACCATGGAACTGCTAAACCACTGTTCTAGTTATCTGGCCTACACCAGACTCTTTTAAACAGATATATTAGTGTCTGAACAGTCAGCGAGACACTCAAAATGTTTTTTTTATGCAAAAAGGTGTATAATACAGAGATTTCAACTGTGAGTCTGCAAAACCACAGTTCTAGTTATCTGGCCTACACCAGACTCTTTTAAACAGATATATTTGTGTCTGAACAGTCAGCGAGACATTCAAAATGTTTTTTTAATGCAAAAAAGTGGATAATACAGAGATTTGAACCGTGGAACTGCAAAACCACAGTTCAAGTTATCTGGCCTACATCAGACTCTTTTAAGCAGATATATTTGTGTCTGAACAGTCAGTGAGACACTCAAAATGTTTTTTTTATGCAAAAAGGTGGATTACATCCAGATTTGAATCGTGGAACTGCAAAACCACAGTTCTAGTTATCTGGCCTACACCAGACTCTTTTAAACAGATATATTTGTGTCTGAACAGTCAGCGAGACACTCAAAATGTTTTTTTTATGCAAAAAGGTGGATTACACCCAGATTTGAACCGTGGAACTGCAAAACCACAGTTCCAGTTATCTGGCCTACACCAGACTCTTTTAAACAGATATATTTGTGTCTGAACAGTCAGCGAGACACTAAAAATATTTTTTTTTTATGCAAAAAGGTGGATTACACCCAGATTTGTACTGTGGAACTGCAAAACCACAGTTCTAGTTATCTGGCCTACACCAGACTCTTTTAAACAGATATATTTGTACCTGAACAGTCAGCGAGACACTCAAAATGTTTTTTTTTATGCAAAAAAGGTAAAAAAGTAGATAATACAGAGATTTGAAACATGGAACTGCAAAACCACAGTTCTAGTTATCTGGCCTACACCAGACTCTTTTAAACAGATATATTTGTGTCTGAACAGTCAGCGAGACATTCAAAATGTTTTTTTAATGCAAAAAAGTGGATAATACAGAGATTTGAACCGTGGAACTGCAAAACCACAGTTCAAGTTATCTGGCCTACATCAGACTCTTTTAAGCAGATATATTTGTGTCTGAACAGTCAGTGAGACACTCAAAATGTTTTTTTTATGCAAAAAGGTGGATTACATCCAGATTTGAATCGTGGAACTGCAAAACCACAGTTCTAGTTATCTGGCCTACACCAGACTCTTTTAAACAGATATATTTGTGTCTGAACAGTCAGCTAGACACTCAAAATGTTTTTTTTATGCAAAAAGGTGGATTACACCCAGATTTGAACCGTGGAACTGCAAAACCACAGTTCCAGTTATCTGGCCTACACCAGACTCTTTTAAACAGATATATTTGTGTCTGAACAGTCAGCGAGACACTAAAAATATTTTTTTTTTATGCAAAAAGGTGGATTACACCCAGATTTGTACTGTGGAACTGCAAAACCACAGTTCTAGTTATCTGGCCTACACCAGACTCTTTTAAACAGATATATTTGTACCTGAACAGTCAGCGAGACACTCAAAATGTTTTTTTTTATGCAAAAAAGGTAAAAAAGTAGATAATACAGAGATTTGAAACATGGAACTGCAAAACCACAGTTCTAGTTATCTGGCCTACACCAGACTCTTTTAAACAGATATATTTGTGTCTGAACAGTCAGCGAGACACTGAAAATGTTTTTTTCTATGCAAAAAAGTGGATTACACCCAGATTTGAATCGTGGAACTGCAAAACCACAGTTCTAGTTATCTGGCTTACACCAGACTCTTTTAAACACATATATTTGTGTCTGAACAGTCAGCAAGACACTGAAAATGTTTTTTTCATTCAAAAAGGTGGACTACACCCAGATTTGAACTGTGGAACTGCAAAACCACAGTTCTAGTTATCTGCCCTACACCAGACTCTTTTAAACAGATATATTAGTGTCTGAACAGTCAGCGAGACACTCAAAATTTATTTTTTTTTATGCAAAAAAGTGGATAATACAAAGATTCGAACCGTGGAACTGCAAAACCACAGTTCTAGTTATCTGGCCTACACCAGACTCTTTAAAACAGATATATTTGTGTCTGAACAGTCAGCGAGACACTCAAAATGTTTTTTTTTATGCAAAAAAGTGGATAATAATGAGATTTGAAACGTGGAACAGCAAAACCACAGTTCTAGTTATCTGGCCTACACCAGACTCTTTTAAACAGATATATTTGTGTCTGAACAGTCAGCAAGACACTCAAAATGTTTTTTTTCATTTAAAAAGGTGGATTACACCCAGATTTGAACCGTAGAACTGCAAAACCACAGTTCTAGTTATCTGGCCTACACCAGACTCTTTTAAACAGATATATTTGTGCCTAAACAGTCAGCGAGACACTCAAAATGTTTTTTTTATGCAAAAAAGTGGATAATACAGAGATTTGAACCGTGAAACTGCAAAACCACAGTTGTAGTTATTTGGCCTACACCAGACTCTTTTAAACAGATATATTTGTGTGTGAACAGTCAGCGAGACACTTAAAATTTTTTTTTTTATTCAAAAAAGTGGATAATACAAAGATTTGAACCATGGAACTGCAAAATCACAGTTCTAGCTATCTGGCCTACACCAGACTCTTTCAAACAGATATATTTGTGTCTGAACAGTAAGTGAGACACTCAAAATGTTTTTTTTTTATGCAAAAAAGTGGATAATACAGAGATTTCAACCGTGGAACTGCAGAACCACTGTTCTAGTTATCTGGCCTACACCAGACTCTTTTAAACAGATATATTTGTGTCTGAACAGTCAGCAAGACACTCAAAATGTTTTTTTTTATGCAAAAAGGTGGATTACACCCAGATTTGAACCATGGAACTGCAAAACCACAGTTCTAGTTATCTGGCCTACACCAGACTCTTTTAAACAGATATATTTTTGCCTAAACAGTCAGCGAGACACTCAAAATGTTTTTTTTTTATGCAGAAAGGTGGATTACACCCAGATTTGAACCGTGGAACTGCAAAACCACAGTTCTAGTTATCTGGCCTACACCAGACTCTTTTAAACAGATATATTTGTGTCTGAACAGTCAGCGAGACACTCAAAATGTTTTTTTTTATGCAAAAAATTGGATAATACAGAGATTTGAACCGTGAAACTGCAAAACCACAGTTCTAGTTATCTGGCCTACACCAGACTCTTTTAAACAGATATATTTGTGTCTGAACAGTCAGCGAGACACTCAAAATGTTTTTTTTTAAGCAAAAAAGTGGATAATACAAAGATTTGAACCGTGGAACTGCAAAACCACAATTCTAGTTATCTGGCCTACACCAGGCTCTTTAACCCCTAAATAACATCTGACGTACTAATACGCGTCTGTGCCCTGGGACTTAAGAGCCAGACCCGTATTAGTACGTCATATCTTTAATGCGGCACCGCGACTTAAGTCGCGGTGACAGCATTACAGTTACGGTGCCATCTTACCTCCTGGTAGATGGCGTCATCATCCCGGGGGCTGTCGCCGCCCCCCCGCACCAGCGATCGCTGTGATTGGCTGTTCAAATCTGAACAGCCAATCACAGCATTTCTCACTGTTTCCGGCAATGTTATTGCCGGAAACAGTGATCTGCAGCCTAGGATCGGTGCTCCTATGATCACCGATCCTAGACTGTTGCTAGGACACCCCAGCCCTGGCCCCGGACTGCTATGATCGGTGCGATCGCCGATCACATCGATCGCACCGATCGTAGCGCGACCGCGCGGTGACAGGGCGGTCATGGGGCGGTGACCGGCTTGTGACCTGCCTGTCACCGCCCCATGACCCCCTGTAATGTGATTCAAGCCCCCAGACTGCTGTGATTGGAGCGATCGATAATGACATCGATCGCTCCAATCAGAGTACCTGAATACAGGTGACCAGGCGGTCACAGGGAGGTGTCACCCCTCTGTGACCCCCTGTGGTGCGTGCTCTGCTCCAGCCATGTCTGATTGGTGCAATCAGTGTCACCAATCAGATGGCTGGGGCACAACATGCACCACAGGGGGTCACAGAGGGGTGACACCTCCCTGTGACCGCCTGGTCACCTGTATTCAGGTACTCTGATTGGAGCGATCAATGTCATCAATGATTGCTCCAATCAGATTACCTCCACCTGTCAACACCCCATCATCACCCTGTGAGCGCCCTGCAGACCCTCACATTTGGTGAGGATTTCTACAGAGCGATCACATCTGATGTGTCTGTGCTGGGCCTTGTAGTGCCACAAAATATTCTGTGACACCACAAGACCATCTTCTCACTGTTCCAGTCGCTGCTGCTGCCGCTGCTCCTGGATCTTCTGTTCCAGCGTCCTGGATCTTCTGCTCCAGCTCCTGGATCTTCTGCTCCTGACCTGCTGTGGTTCCTGCTCCAGAGCCTGCTGCTGATCCTGCAGAGAAGACTTTGGTAAGTCTGTTCTCCCCTCATCCACCCAATCCCCCCTCCCCCCTCTTTTTACCCCCCCTTACCTTTTTTTTCTGCGTCCTGCAGCGGTCTCCAGCTCTGGTCCGAGTCTCCAGCTCCACTCCCGGTCACCAGCGCCGGGCTCCTGGTCACCAGCGCCGGGCTCCTGGTCACCAGCGCCGGGCTCCCGGTCTCCTGCTCTGGGTCTTCTGTTCCAGTCCTGCTGACCCTTTGGTAAGTCCATCTCTGATCTCCCCTCATTCACCCCAATCCCCCTCTTCCCACTCCCCTGTCTTTTTACCCCTCTTCCCACTCCCCTGTCTTTTAACCCCCCCTCCCACCCCAGTGTCCCTGTTAATTCTTTTGCTTCTGATTTCCAGCTCCAGTACCGGTCTCCTGCTCCGGGCTCCTGGTCTCCTGCACCGGGCTCCTGGTCTCCTGCACCGGGCTCCTGGTCTCCTGCACCGGGCTCCTGGCCTCCTGCACCGGGCTCCTGGTCTCCTGCTCCGGGTTCCTGGTCTCCTGCTCCGGGCTCCCGGGCTCCTGCTCTGGGTCTTCTGTTCCAGTCCTGCTGACCCTTTGGTAAGTCCATCTCTGATCTCCCCTCATCCACCCCAATCCCCCTCTTCCCACTCTCCTGTCTTTTTACCCCTCTTCCCACTCCCCTGTCTTTTTACCCCCCTTCCCATCCCAATCCGCCTCACCCCAGTGTCCCTGTTAATTCTTTTGCTTCTGATCTCCAGCTCCAGTACCAGTCTCCTGCTCCGTGCTCCTGGTCTCCTGCTCCGGGCTCCCGTCTTCCTGCTCCGGGTTCCCGGTCTCCTGCTCCGGGCTCCCATCTTCCTGCTCCGGGCTCCTGGTCTCCTGCTCCGGGCTCCCGGTCTCCTGCTCCGGGCTCCCGGTCTCCTGCTCCAGGCTCCCGTCTTCCTGCTCCGGGCTCCCGGTCTCCTGCTCCGGGCTCCCGTCTTCCTGCTCCGGGCTCCCGGTCTCCTGCTCCGGGCTCCCGTCTTCCTGCTCTGGGCTCCCGGTCTCCTGCTCCGAGCTCTTGGTCTCCTGCTCCGGACTCCTGTTCTCCTGCTCCAGGCTCCCGTCTTCCTGCTCCGGGCTCCCGGTCTCCTGCTCCGGGCTCCCGGTCTCCTGCTCCGGGCCCCCGGTCTCCTGCTCCGGGCCCCCGGTCTCCTGCTCCGGGCTCCCAGTCTCCTGCTCCGGGCTCCCGGTCACCAGCGCCGGGCTCCCGGTCACCAGCGCCGGGCTCCTGCTACGGGCTCCCGGTCCTGAAAGAACAGAGAGGACTTTGGTAAGTAATCTGATCTCCCCTCATCCAACCCAATTCCCCTCTTCCCACTCCCCACACATTTGTGCGCACATCCAGCAGCCGCCGAGTATTGATCGGTGGCATAGTTCACCAATCCACACTCGTGCTCGCTGTTTGCACCACATACAGTATTTCCTTTTTCCACACACTCTAAATAAAGTACTGACACACACACACTCTCAAAGAATTGACACACACGCACCACATACATAACAAACAATGTCCTGCTCATCCCAAACTCATTATTCAGCGGAGGAGGCTTGCGCTATTCTTGCCTCCGACACTGACAGTGAGGGTGAGGATCCCACATTTCTTTGTTTTTCCGACTCCTCGTCGTCTTCCTCCTTCTCTTCTTCCTCCTCTTCCTCAGGTTCTGCTGGCCCGCCCCGCCGTCGTCGCAGTAGAGATGTTCCAGCGCCCCCCACTACTGAGCCTATATGGACTTCGCCCCCCGAAAATTATGAGCCGCTGATTCCTGATTTCGTAGCGGAATCAGGAATCAAGTTTGACACCACCGGCCTCACAGAAATAGACTTTTTCAAAGTCTTTTTCTCTGAGGATTTTATAAACCTCATGGTGGGCCAAACTAATTTATACGCTCATCAATTTTTAGAACAAAACCCCTCTTCATCATTTTCTAACTGGTCTCCTGTAGACACAGTAGAAATGATGAAGTTTTGGGGCCTGGTCCTTCTTATGGGGATCTTGAAGAAGCCCGAGCTTCGGCAATACTGGAGTGTTGACGTTTTGTATAACACTCCAGTGTTCCGAATGGTCATGCCCCGGACATGTTTTCAGGCCATCTACAAGTTCTTGCATTACCAAGATAATGCAAGGTGTCCTGCACGCGATGACCCGAACTTTGATCGTCTTTTCAAAGTTCGGCCGGTCATCGAACACTTCAACAACAAGTTTGGTGAAGTGTACGTGCCCCAAAGGGACATTTGTGTGGATGAGTCCTTAATTTCTTTTAAGGGGCGGCTTGGATTCCGGCAGTACCTGCCCAGTAAGAGGGCAAGGTATGGGATCAAGCTGTATAAACTTTGTGAGAGTACCTCTGGATACACTCACAAGTTTAGAGTTTATGAAGGGAAGGACTCCCGGATTGAACCCCCTGAATGCCCCCCTGTTCTGGGAGTGAGTGGGAAAATTGTGTGGGACTTGGTGCACCCACTGCTTGATAAAGGTTATCACCTCTACGTGGATAACTTTTATACAAGTATCCCACTCTTCCAGTCCCTCTCTGCGCGACGTACCGCAGGCTGCGGTACTGTCCGCAAAATTCAGAAAGGCCTCCCAAAGACGCTAATTGGGCAGCTGCTCAAAAGGGGTGAGAGCAGAGCCCAATGTAGCGACCACCTGTTGATGGTCAAGTACAAGGACAAAAGGGATGTCCTTTTCTTGACCACCATACATGGTGATGGCAGCACACTCAGCACTGTACGAGGTTCCACTACACAGGTCGTCAAACCAGACTGTGTAGTGGGGTACAACAAGTACATGGGGGGAGTTGATCTCTCTGATCAAGTCCTCCAGCCATACAGTGCTTTGAGAAAGTCCAGAGTGTGGTACAAGAAGCTGGCCGTGCACATTGTACAGATGGCAATGCACAATGCTTTCCTTCTGTCACAATGTGCAGGCCAGACTTCTGCGTCGTACCTTCAGTTTCAGGAAACAGTTATCAAGGCCCTGATATTTGGCAGCGGTGACAGAGAGGGCCCCAGTACTTCTGGAACTGAAGGACCAAGAATTGTACCAGGCCAGCATTTCCCAGGGCAGATCCCTCACAGCGGAAAAAAAGGAAAGTCACAAAAGAGGTGCCGAGTGTGTTATAAAAGTGGAATACGCAAGGACACCATTTATCAATGTGACACCTGCCCTGACAAACCTGGCCTGTGTATAAAAGACTGCTTCAAAAGGTACCATACTTCGATGGACTATTGAATTAATTTCTGAAGTATGACAACCTGACGAACACTGCACAGCTGACGTAGTGTTCGTCAGGTTGTCATACATCAGTTGTGTAGTGTTCGTCAGATTGTCCTACACAACTGATGTATAACACTACATTACAAAATTCAAAAATCAACTAACACTACCAAAAAGGGGGCACTTGTTAGGCATTTCACTGTTTAGGCACATCAAGGGCTCTGAGAACATGACATGACGGCCGCAGACCATTCCATCAAAGTCTGCATTCAAAAGCGTCACTCCTTCCCTTCCGAGCCCTTACATGCGCCCAAACAGTAGTTTTTTTCCAACACATGGGGTATATGAGTACTCAGGAGAAATTGCACAACAACTTATGGGGTGCAATTTCTCCTAGTACCCTTGTGAAAATATATTTTTTTGCATTTTTGTGGAAAAAATGTTTTTTTTTTATTTTCACAAGTCAACATTATGATTTTCTGAGAGGCACCTGGGGGTTCAATGGGCTCACCACACATCTATATAAGTTCCCTGGGGGGTCTAGTTTCCAAAATGGGGTCACTTTTGGGGGAGCTCCAATGTTTAGACACACAGGGGCTCTCGAAACGCAACATGGTGTCCGCTAACAAATTGGAACCATGTCGCGTTTGGAGAGATCCTGTGTGTCTAAACATTGGAGCTCCCCCACAAGTGACCCCATTTTGGAAACTAGACCCCCCAAGGCACCTATCTAGATGCATAGTGAGCACTTGGAACCCCCAGGTGCTTCACAAATTGATCCATAAAAATGAAAAAGTGTTTTTTTTTCACTTATTCAATTTTACGAATCAATTTGTGAAGCACCTGGGGGTTCCAAGTGCTCATTATGCATCTAGATAGATGCCTTGGGGGGTCTAGTTTCCAAAATGGGGTCACTTGTGGGGGAGCTCCAATGTTTGGGCACACAGGGACTCTTCAAATGCAACATGGTATCCGCTAACAAATTGTCGGCGCAAATTGTTAGCGGATACCATGTTGCATTTGAAGAGTCCCTGTGTGCCCAAACATTGGAGCTCCCCCACAAGTGACCCCATTTTGGAAACTAGACCCCCCCAAGGCACCTATCTAGATGCATAATGAGCACTTGGAACCCCCAGGTGCTTCACAAATTGATTCGTAAAATTGAATAAGTGAAAAAAAACCACTTTTTCATTTTTATGGATCAATTTGTGAAGCACCTGGGGGTTCCAAGTGCTCACTATGCATCTCAATAGGTGCCTTGGGGGGTCTACTTTCCAAAATGGGGTCACTTGTGGGGGAGCTCCAATATTTGGGCACACAGCGGCTCTCCAAATGCAACATGGTGTCCGCTAACAAATTTAACGGAAAATCGGATCAAATTGTTAGCGACACCATGTTGCGTTTGGAGAGCCGCTGTGTGCCCAAACATTGGAGCTCCCCCACAAGTGACACCATTTTGGAAACTAGACCCCCCAAGGCACCTATCTAGATGCATAGTGAGCACTTGGAACCCCCAGATGCTTCACAAATTGATTCGTAACAATGAAAAAGTGGAAAAAAAAAACACTTTTTCATTTTTATGAATCAATTTGTGAAGCACCTGAGGGTTCCAAGTGCTCACTTTGCATCTAGATAGGTGCCTTGGGTAGTCTAGTTTCCAAAATGGGGTCACTTGTTGGGGAGCTCCAATATTTGGGCACACAGTGGCTCTCCAAATGCAACATGGTGTCCGCTAACAAATTTAACGGAAAATCGGCTCAAATTGTTAGCGACACCATGTTGCGTTTGGAGAGCCGCTGTGTGCCCAAACATTGGAGCTCCCCCACAAGTGACCCCATTTTGGAAACTAGACCCCAAAAGGCACCTATCTAGATGCATAGTGAGCACTTGGAACCCCCAGGTGCTTCACAAATTGATTCGTAACAATGAAAAAGTGAAAAAAAAAACACTTTTTCATTTTTATGAATCAATTTGTGAAGCACCTGAGGGTTCCAAGTGCTCACAATGCATCTCGATAGGTGCCTTGGGGGGTCTAGTTTCCATGTGTTTTTTTTTTCACTTTTTCATTGTTACGAATCAGATTTGAACCGTGGAACTGCAAAACCACAGTTCTAGTTATCTGGCCTACACCAGACTCTTTTAAACAGATATTTTTGTGTCTGAACAGTCAGCGAGACACTCAAAATGTTTTTTTTTATGCAAAAAAGGTAAAAATGTAGATAATGCAGAGATTTGAAACGTGGAACTGCAAAACCACAGTTGTAGTTATCTGGCCTACACCAGACTCTTTTAAACAGATATATTAGTGTCTGAACAGTCAGCGAGACACTTAAAATGTTTTTTTTTCATACAAAAAAGGCAAAAAAGTGGATAATACAGAGATTTGTAACGTGGAACTGCAAAATCACACTTCTAGTTATCTGGCCCACACCAGACTCTTTTAAACAGATATATTAGTGTCTGAACAGTCAGCGAGACACTCAAAATGTTTTTTTTTTATGCAAAAAGGTGGATAATACAAAGATTCAAACCGTGGAACTGCAAAACCACAGTACTATTTATCTGGCCTACACCAGACTCTTTAAAACAGATATATTTGTGCCTGAACAGTCAGCGAGACACTCAAAATGTTTTTTTAATGCAAAAAAGTGAACAATACAGAGATTTGAACCATGGAACTGCAAAACCACAGTTCTAGTTATCTAGCCTACACCAGACTCTTTTAAACAGATATATTTGTGTCTGAACAGTCAGTGAGACACACAAAATGTTTTTTTTTTATGCAAAAAAATGGATAATACTGAGATTTGAAACGTGGAACAGCAAAACCACAGTTCTAGTTATCTGGCCTACACCAGACTCTTTTAAACAGATATATTTGTGTCTGAACAGTCAGCAAGACACTCAAAATGTTTTTTTTTTCATGTAAAAAGGTGGATTACTCCCAGATTTGAACCGTGGAACTGCAAAACCACAGTTCTAGTTATCTGGCCTACACCAGACTCTTTTAAACAGATATATTTGTGTCTGAACAGTCAGCGAGACACTCAAAATGTTTATTTTTATGCAAAAAAGTGGATAATACAAAGATTTGAAACGTGGAACTGCAACACCACAGTTCTAGTTATCTGGCCTACACCAGACTCT
The DNA here is from genome assembly GCF_046119375.1 of Phyllobates terribilis. Classification (NCBI taxonomy): domain Eukaryota; kingdom Metazoa; phylum Chordata; class Amphibia; order Anura; family Dendrobatidae; genus Phyllobates; species Phyllobates terribilis. The sequence goes on from NW_027362768.1 coordinate 22,791,587, forward strand.
TTTAAACAGATATATTTGTGCCTGAACAGTCAGCGAGACACTGAAAATGTTTTTTTTTTATGCAAAAAAGTGGATAATACAGAGATTTGAACCATGGAACTGCAAAATCACAGTTCTAGTTATCTGGCCTACACCAGACTCTTTAAAACAGATATATTTGTGTCTGAACAGTCAGCGAGACACTCAAAATGTTTTTTTTTATGCAAAAAAATGGATAATACAGAGATCTGAACCGTGGAACTGCAAAACCACAGTTCTAGTTATCTGCCCTACACCAGACTTTTTTAAACAGATATATTTGTGTCTGAACAGTCAGCAAGTCACTCTAAATGTTTTTTTTCATGCAAAAAGGTGGATTACACCCAGATTTGAACTGTGGAACTGCAAAACCACAGTTCTAGTTATCTGGCCTACACCAGCCTCTTTTAAACAGATGTATTAGTGTCTGAACAGTCAACGAGACACTCAAAATGTTTTTTTCATGCAAAAAGGTGGATAATACAGAGATTTGAACCGTGGAACTGCAATACCACAGTTCTAATTATCTGGCCTACACCAGACTCTTTTAGTCAGATATATTTGTGTCTGAACAGTGTAATGCAGCAGCTTGCTTGGAATTCCTGTAATGGTCCAGGATGTGTTTTGGGCTGACCATTTACCTCCCCCTCAGGTGACTGGTCACATGACTGTGACATAGTGCAGGTCCTGTGCACAAAGAATGTCTTATCACATGACTGTGACATCAGCACAGGTCCTGTGGGTGTGTACTACAAGATATATAAACCCTGGTAGTCTTGACACAAGCCGTGTGTGTAAGGCGTGAGGCCTGTTCCTGTGTGGGACACCGCTAGAGTGTGAGGCCTATTGAAGCCTGGTGAAGCCTGAAAGGTAGAGGCTGGATGTTGGCTGTGTAAGCATACCAGTAGCCTTGGATGGTACGAGGGCTGGAGACCCCCATCTGGGAAGCCGTAAAGCCACAGTGGTGGCAGAATAAACCTGAAGCAGCTAAAACCCGCCAAAGGTAAAAACTCTGCGTTATATGGACGTTTATGTTGTTGCCTAGCTGAGGGCTCTAACTGGAGCCAAGTGGACGTGTCTGTTGCTGGAAAGGCTCCCGAATGTTATGTGGGTAATATGCTGGGGAGCCACTAAGATGGACTGTGTGATAAGCAGTTATGAAGTGCAATAAACTGCTGAAGTGTGAAAACTGTAAAACGTGGCTGGTGTGCTTTAATTGACCTGGTGCAGCGAGTATCCCCCAGTATGATGACTAGCGCTGCCTTCCATGTCGTTCGAGAATGCGGGCAACTGCAGCCCGGTTGCTAGGGGGCAACTGCAGCCTGGTTGCTAGGGGCAACGGCACAGGACGACGAGTGTGGATACAAGCATCTTGCTGTGACTCAGCGGGGTCACAAAGATTAAAGCATCTGGCTGCAACTCGGTGGGGTTGCGATGATTGTCATCGCACTCAAACCCGGATTTTGCTGTGGCTCGGCGGGGTCACGAAGATTAAAGCATCTTGCTGTGACTCGGTGGGGTCACGAAGATTAAAGCATCTTGCGGTAACTCGGCAGGGGTTACGAAAATTGTCGTCGCACTCAAACCTGGCTTGCTGTGGCTCGGTGGGGCCACGAAAATTTTCTGGGGTGAGTGAATAGTGTACCGCAATGGCTGTGAATGGAGCAGCAAAAGAAAATGAAGCTTTTGAGCGATTAGAGTGCCGGTTAAAACCGCAGCAGGAATTTGAGAAATGTCTGCGGGACATGGTGCTGGAACGGCAGGAGCTGTGGGCACCGTATGGAGTGGCGGCAGTAGACCATTCCGTGAACTCTCTGGGGGGGGCATTGTTGTCCCAGAGTGCCCGGGGAGGTGGTAAGAGCTGTTGTGAACTGAGTCCTAAGACTATTGTTGATTTTTCTTGTAAAAATTCCCCTACCGGTGTGGTTGTTAAAAAGGGGGCGGAGTCTAAAAAGGGGCGGTTGTTCAAAACAGCGTGGAGTATAGAAAATCAAAAAAATTTACTGGTGGTGGGTTGGTACCACCTAAAAATGACAATGTGACCGTTGATAATGGAGTAGCTCCAGTATAAGGGGGTGACGTCAAGGTGGGAGGTGACTTGTTAGTCCATGACACCATAGGGAGTGACGCAGACCCCGCAACTGACGGTGACACTACAAAAGTAGAAAGAGAGTTCAATCAGGAGGGGTTAGACGAGGGGAGAGAGTCCCCCTCTCGTCGTCGACAGCGCAAGGGCCACAAAAAGGTTGCTCCTGTAGCCTTTGCTGCAAGTGAAAATAAAGAAAATGTAGTTCTGTGTGCCTTTGTTTCAAGTGTGGATCCTCCTTTAGAAGCAGAAGAGGAGGTGACGTTGCCAATAGCAACCTCCAGTACACTGAGTCAGAAGGATCTGACAGCCCTGAAAGAGGAGGCGGCCAGTCCTGACCTAGAGCTGGAGCCTATCAGGCAGCAGTATCAGAGTGATGTGCAGCAACTAAGGGAAAACCTGGGGAACGTGTCCTCAGACCAGCTGAACCTGGAGGGAAGCGACGGGGAGGTTAACCAATGGAAGGAAGCGTTCTATGAAATAGAGGAGGACCGCCGCAAAATCAAGGAGGAGGTTTTTCAATTAGAAATTGACAAAGCGGAGTGTGAAGATGAGTTATGCGAGGTGAAAGATCGCTTCTCCCTGGTACAGTTAGAGCTGTCTGCCCTCAAAGAGGCGCTGCAGGATGAAGTTTCTGGGCATGAACAAAACCTAGAACGACTGCGCGAACAGTTCAACCGGGAGCTGTGTGACTCCAAGAAGGAATATGGTGAACTCATGAGGGAGCAGCAGCAATTCCAGGACCAAGTAAAGCCTCTAATGCAGGAGAAGGAGCGGCTGGTGGACTCTCTGTACCAGAAAGACTGGGAGCTATCCGCCCTGAAAGAGGCAATAAAAGATGAAATGTCTGGTCACGATCGTGAGGCAGAAAAGAGGCAAGAAAAGTTCAATAGGGAATTGCAACAAATCAAGAGAGACTATGAGGATCTCCTCAAGGTTAAGGAAAAACTAGAGGATGATAAAACTGAGGCAGAGCACGTGCGTCAAGTGGTTGAGACCACTCTGCAGGACACTCGTGATGAAAATGGTGACCTGCGCAGAAAAACCCTAGGTCTGGAAGCTCAGGTGAAGGAGCTGCAGATGGTCTATGTTAATTTCCAGAGGGCAGAGACGTGCCTTAAGGAAAAAATCAGCAAGATGGAAGCTGAGTGGAAAAAGTGGGAGTCTATCAGAGAAGCCACAGACCAGGGCCAGGAGTTGGCCACTGGAGATGGGAGATATGAAACAGATACCTCCTCGAATAATGCAAGCTCGGATGATTCGGTGGATGTAGGAGCCGAGATCAAGGAGTTCAAGGAGTCGCTACAAGCCCATTTGAAGCAAGAGAAGCTTCAGAGATGGGCTGCTGAGAGGCGAGTAGCCGAGCTAGAAGAAGAAGTTTTCAAGCTCAAAAGTCGCCTGGCAAAGTATCACTCAGTGAACGAGGCCTCCTTGGAAAAGGAAAAACAAGTTGCACTCACTCCCTTATACCATGAGAAGGTGGGCCTGAGGAGAGCTAAGAGAGTGTTAACCGAAGATAAATATGAAATGGAAGTGGTCAAGACGGAAATTCTTGAGTTTGTAGCTGTGAATCAGCTCAGGGGAAGCATACAGGGTGAAGAACCTGAAAGTCGGTTGCCCCTGAAACCTGAGCTAGATGATCTTTTTGGGACCACTGGTGAGACAGAAACGTCTCGGTACAAATGCCTCATAGATGTTCCCGAGGATTTGAGGAAAGAATGCACCAGTGAGTCCGTGCATGAAGAGTTTAAGAAGGCCGTGGGAGCCTGTAAGGTGTACTCGACCTCAGAAGCTAAACAGCTGGTGGTCCTGTCCACGACCGAAGTCACCGTGAAGAGGGTGGCGATCCTAAGTGACATGTACTGGCGATGTATTCGCACAAAGCGGTTTCTCCGGTTGAAGACGGAACAAGCCGTTAGACAACTGGAGCTTATGAGAAAAGCACACAGTCTGCGGGAAGAGGTCATCCGGGTGCCTCATGTTCTGGTGAGAAAGCTCATTGGGAGGAATGGCCGAGCCATGCAGATGATGGTAAAGAAGGCTGGTGTGGTGAAAGTAATCAGTCCACGTGATCATCAGGACTGGATACCAGATGAAGACGGCATGGTGTCTTTCTCCGCTGTAGGAACGGAAGAAAGTCTTGCATATGTGCGCATGCTGATGGAGTACCGAGTTACCTACCTGCGGGAGGTAGAACAGTTGAATCTCGCTAGACTGCGAGTGGATAGACAGCATCATCTGAGCAGCAGAAGATGGCAGCCGTCTAGAAATTGTGGGACCAGACAGAGAAAGGGCCCCCTAAGTATCAGAACAGCTACAGCTGAAGTTAGGGACCTTTCAAGATGTCCTGAGAGTAGTGGGCGTGGGTTTAGAGGTAGTGAGTAGAGATGAGCGTTGTTCTACTCGAACTGTTCGCCAATCTCAAATTCGAGCTGTTTTGGGCGGTGTTCGAGCCGTTCGGCGAACACGAACAATTTGAGAAAAATTCGGCTGTTCGAGGTTATGTTCGATAACTGTTCGTGCACCAAAATCATAACTGGATTTTTTCTCAGTAATGATGAAAATTAATGTTAATACGCAGTTTGAGAGTACAGCGGGGTGGGGGGAGGGGCAGGGGATGGATCTCTGCAGGAACAATGAAGATCTCCATTTTTTTTTCTCTTTCCCTCATTTACAGTGGGGAGGTGCAATCTGTCAGCCTATCAGCAGCGCACACACGGAGCGAAGTGCTTTTTTTCACACAAGCAAGGGCATGTGTCATTGGCAGTGTATGTCACATGTCCTTGCCCTATAAGACCAAGCCATTTTCCCCGTCGCCACCATTTTCTCACTGCTGCAGCTGCGTGTTAGACGGCACCGCTGTTGCTGTGTGCGCTATACCTTGTTAATTTCAAGCCAATTTTCGCACAAATCTACAGATAGCTTGGGAGCAGGGAATAGTTGTGATTGCAGTCCTTTTAAGGACTAGGTTACAGCATTTCCTACGACTTTTATCAGGCAGGTCTGTGCTCTTAAATAGATAGATTGTGGGAGTAAAGACTAATTGTAATTGGAGTCCTTTTCAGGACTAGGTTACATCAGTTCCTATCAGTTTTTGCCAGGCAGGTCTGTGCCAGTGCTGTGCAAGTTTTTTTCACAGCATTTGGCTGAATCTAGCAAAGCTAATCCTTTTTAGCCTATTGCAGAGTGTGTTAGTCAGTGGAGTAGCCTATCTGTGTTGCAAGATATACCACCTGTGTATAGAATACCAATTTTTTTACTGCACCTAGTGAAGTAAAATCTTTTGGGCATAGCATCATTCTATTAGTCCATCTATACTGACCTCCATCAGGTTGCAAATTGAATATAATTTTTTTCTGCATCTAGCTCTGAAAAAATATTGGGCTTCTAGCTGTGTGTGGGACTTGTTATATTAATCCATCTATACAGACCTCCATCAGGTTGCAAACTGAATATATTTTTTTCTGCATCTACCTCTGAAAAAATATTGGGCTTCTAGCTGTGTGTGGGACTTGTTCTATTAATCCATCTATACAGACCTCCATCAGGTTGCAAACTGAATATATTTTTTTCTGCATCTACCTCTGAAAAAATATTGGGCTTCTAGTTGTGTGTGGGACTTGTTCTATTAATCCATCTATACAGATCTCCATCAGGTTGCAAACTGAATATATTTTTTTCTGCATCTACCTCTGAAAAAATATTGGGCTTCTAGATGTGTGTGGGACTTGTTCTATTAATCCATCTATACAGACCTCCATCAGGTTGCAAACTGAATATATTTTTTTCTGCATCTACCTCTGAAAAAATATTGGGCTTCTAGCTGTGTGTGGGACTTGTTCTATTAATCCATCTATACAGACCTCCATCAGGTTGCAAACTGAATATATTTTTTTCTGCATCTACCTCTGAAAAAATATTGGGCTTCTAGCTGTGTGTGGGACTTGTTATATTAATCCATCTATACAGACCTCCATCAGGTTGCAAACTGAATATATTTTTTTCTGCATCTACCTCTGAAAAAATATTGGGCTTCTAGCTGTGTGTGGGACTTGTTCTATTAATCCATCTATACAGACCTCCATCAGGTTGCAAACTGAATATATTTTTTTCTGCATCTACCTCTGAAAAAATATTGGGCTTCAAGCTGTGTGTGGGACTTGTTGTATTAGTCCATCTATACTGACCTCCATCAGGTTGCAAACTGAATATATTTTTTTCTGCATCTACCTCTGAAAAAATATTGGGCTTCTAGCTGTGTGTGGGACTTGTTCTATTAGTCCATCTATACTGACCTCCATCAGGTTGCAAATTGAATATAATTTTTTTCTGCATCTATCTAGAGATGAGCGTTGTTCTACTTGAACTGTTCGCCAATCTCAAATTCGAGCTGTTTTGGGCGGTGTTCGAGCCGTTCGGCGAACACGAACAATTTGAGAAAAATTCGGCTGTTCGAGGTTATGTTCGATAACTGTTCGTGCACCAAAATCATAACTGGATTTTTTCTCAGTAATGATGAAAATTAATGTTAATACGCAGTTTGAGTGTACAGCGGGGTGGGGGGAGGGGCAGGGGATGGATCTCTGCAGGAACAATGAAGATCTCCATTTTTTTTTCTCTTTCCCGCATTTACAGTGGGGAGGTGCAATCTGTCAGCCTATCAGCAGCGCACACACGGAGCGAAGTGCTTTTTTTCACACAAGCAAGGGCATGTGTCATTGGCAGTGTATGTCACATGTCCTTGCCCTATAAGACCAAGCCATTTTCCCCGTCGCCACCATTTTCTCACTGCTGCAGCTGCGTGTTAGACGGCACCGCTGTTGCTGTGTGCGCTATACCTTGTTAATTTCAAGCCAATTTTCGCACAAATATACAGATAGCTTGGGAGTAGGGAATAGTTGTGATTGCAGTCCTTTTAAGGACTAGGTTACAGCATTTCCTACGACTTTTATCAGGCAGGTCTGTGCTCTTAAATAGATAGGTTGTGGGAGTAAAGACTAATTGTAATTGGAGTCCTTTTCAGGATTAGGTTACATCAGTTCCTATCAGTTTTTGCCAGGCAGGTCTGTGCCAGTGCTGTGCAAGTTTTTTTCACAGCATTTGGCTGAATCTAGCAAAGCTAATCCTTTTTGGCCTATTGCAGAGTGTGTTAGTCACTGGAGTAGCCTATCTGTGTTGCAAGATATACCACCTGTGTATAGAATACCAATTTTTTGACTGCACCTAGTGAAGTAAAATCTTTTGGGCATAGCATCATTCTATTAGTCCATCTATACTGACCTCCATCAGGTTGAAAACTGAATATAATTTTTTTCTGCATCTACCTCTGAAAAAATATTGGGCTTCTAGCTGTGTGTGGGTCTTGTTCTATTAATCCATCTATACTGACCTCCATCAGGTTGCAAACTGAATATAATTTTTTTCTGCATCTAGCTCTGAAAAAATATTTGGCCTTCTAGCAGTGTGTGGGACTTGTTCTATTAGTCCACCTATACTGACCTCCATCAGGTTGCAAACTGAATATATTTTTTTCTGCATCTACCTCTGAAAAAATATTGGGCTTCTAGCTGTGTGTGGGACTTGTTGTATTAGTCCATCTATACTGACCTCCATCAGGTTGCAAACTGAATATATTTTTTTCTGCATCTACCTCTGAAAAAATATTGGGCTTCTAGCTGTGTGTGGGTCTTGTTCTATTAATCCATCTATACAGACCTCCATCAGGTTGCAAACTGAATATAATTTTTTTCTGCATCTAGCTCTGAAAAAATATTTGGCCTTCTAGTAGTGTGTGGGACTTTCTCTGTTAGTCCATCTATACTGACCTCCATCAGGTTGCAAACTGAATATATTTTTTTCTGCATCTACCTCTGAAAAAATATTGGGCTTCTAGCTGTGTGTGGGTCTTGTTCTATTAATCCATCTATACTGACCTCCATCAGGTTGCAAACTGAATATAATTTTTTTCTGCATCTAGCTCTGAAAAAATATTTGGCCTTCTAGTAGTGTGTCGGACTTTCTCTATTAGTCCATCTATACTGACCTCCATCAGGTTGCAAATTAAAAATAATTTTTATCTGCATCTACAGTACCTCTGAAAAAATATTTGGGCTTCTAGCTGTGTGTGGGACTTGTTGTATTAGTCCATCTATACTGACCTCCATCAGGTTGCAAATTGAATATAATTTTTTTCTGCATCTAACCCAGCCAATAGTTTTGGCCTAATACCACAGTTTGGCCACTCAGCTCTGCTCGGTTACCATCCATTGTTTTTTTGTGCAAACAACTCCAGAGTTGTGAATTAGTTAACCACCAAAATGAGTGGAAAAAGGCCTGCTGCTGGTGGAAAGGGGAATAGGCGTGTTGGGAAGGGGAAAAAAGGTTGTGTCCGTGGGGTAGGTGTTAAAGCAACAGTAACATCTGCAGAAGAAAGACCATCTTCCAGCCAAACTAAAATGTCTACTTCTTTTAGCGGACAATGTGATAAGATCCCTTTCTTACGGCCACGCCAATCGCTACAAATTCCAGATGAGGCACAAAAACAGCAGGTGCTTCAATGGATATCAAGTGCTCCTTTAAGTGGGCTCTCCTCCACATCAACTTCAACATCACAAATACTCCAGTCCTCAAAGGTGTCACCCAAATCGCACTTGCTTCCTCACAGCTCCCAAATCTCCAGCTGCCCGTCTGAGTATGAGGTAGAACAGATGGTTGAGTCTGCAGAGCTGTTTACTCATACTATAGCCTGGGAATCAGAGGTCGACTCCAGCGCTTCTGTGAATCCAGACGAGGAAATGATCTGCACTGATGCCCAGAATCTTTATGAGTCGGATCCAGGACCAGACGCAGAAGGTTCTGACCATAATGTAGACCCTCATTCCCAAACTGTAACTCCTGTTGGTGGAGACAATGAGGAAGACGATGATAAGACTCAAATACCTGATTGGAGCGACAACTTTAGTTTTTTGTCAGGGCAGGAACAGGTTGGCTCTGAGGACGACGGGTGTGATAACACACAGGGTGATGATGATGAGGTTGGAGATCCCACTTACTGTCAACTCACAGTCAGCCAAGAGATGAGGTCAGCAGAGGAGGTGGAGGAAGATGCTAGTGACGACGAGGTCAGGTTGCGCCTTCCTGGACAGAGACGTAGTACTGGAAGCACGTCAACAACTGCATCCTCAAACACAACTCTGCCTCTCACCACAAGTCGTGGTGGCTCTTCAGGTCGCATGGGTGCTAAGCCTTGCATAGCCTGGGCATTTTTTCAGATCGATAAAGATGACCCAACTCGTGTTATCTGTAACATTTGTCAGCAAAAGCTAAGTAGAGGCCAAAAAATACATAGTTTGAGTACTTCATGCATGAACCGGCACATGGACATGAAGCATAAGTTGCAGTGGGAAGCTCAGTGTGCTACAATGCGGCCTAGCCGGCCGGGCCAACCACCATCTGCCATATCTTGTGCATCCGCGGCCTCTTCATCCTCTGTGACTGGGGGGACAGCAGTCACACCTGTTTTGGGGCGCAGACCTGCCACCTCTTTACCCGCAACAGCCAGCGTGATTGGCAGGCCATCATTTTCTTTGGAGGTGGGAACACCAGCTGGTGTTGAGCGCTGTCCGACATCGATAGCACCACCTTTGGATCAAGGCAACCTAACATGTCCGCCTGCATCTTCCTCACAGACCGGCAGTTTACCGGGAACACCCTTATCAACCCCGTCTAAGCACAATAGCCAGCCCTCGGTCCCTCAGATGTGGACAAGTAAAAGACCATTTCCTCCTAGCCATGAGAAAGCTAAGAGGTTGAATTTCACCATCTGCAAGCTCTTGGCTACAGAAATGCTGCCTTTCCGCCTGGTGGACACAGAGGATTTTCGAGACCTTATGTCCGTCGCAGTGCCCCAGTACCAGATGCCCAGTCGGCACTACTTCTCAAAGAAAGGTGTGCCTGCGCTCCACCAGCATGTCGCACACAACATCACCGCTTCTTTGAGAAACTCTGTGTGTGACAGGGTGCATTTCACCACAGACACTTGGACGAGTAGGCATGGACAGGGGCGTTACATGTCGCTGACTGGGCACTGGGTAACTATGGTGACAGCAGGACAAGGGGCTGCTGTCCAAGTCTTGCCGTCCCCACGAGTTGTGCGTCAATCCTCTTTATGTCAAAGTTCCTCCACTGCTTCTGCCTCCTCAACCTCCTCTCGGTCTTCCACCTGCACCCAAAGCCTGTCTGGTCATGCCACAAGCTTTCTAACTGCGCAGAAGGGATCCTGCACACCTCCTTACTATGCTGGCAGTAGGGCTCAACGTCATCAGGCGGTTTTTACATTGAAATGTCTGGGAAATGTGAGTCACACAGCTGAGGAGTTGTGGTCAGCTCTGGAGAACCAATTTCATGAATGGTTGTCTCCACTGGACCTGAAACCAGGGAAGGCCGTGTGCGACAATGCTGCAAACCTGGGTGCGGCCCTTCGCCGGGGCAATGTCACACACGTGCCTTGTATGGCTCACGTGTTGAACCTGGTTGTCCAGCAATTTTTAGCCCACTATCCCAGACTAGATGGCCTTCTGCGGAGGGCACGGTCGCTGTGTGCTCACTTCCGCCGTTCGCATCCCGCAGCTCAGCGACTTACATCTCTACAGAAGTCGTTGGGCCTGCCACTTCACCGGCTAAAATGCGATGTGCCTACCCGGTGGAATTCAACTCTGTACATGTTGCAGCGACTGTGGCAGCACCGACAAGCCCTGGTGCAATACGTTCTGACGTATAGCCTGGGCCAACGAGATTCAGAGGTGGGGCAAATCACGCTGGAGGAGTGGTCTCAGATCAGGGACCTATGCACCCTTCTGCACAGTTTTGAAATGGCGACGAAGATGTTTAGTGCTGACGATGCCATTATCAGCATGACTATTCCGGTGATTTACATGCTGGAGCACATGTTAAACAGAATTCGGAGTCAGGTGGTGGCACAAGAGGAGGTGGAGGAAGTAGAGGAGGAGGAGTTGTATGCGGAAGGGCTAACATCTGCAAGGTCCAGACGGTCGGCAGCACCAAGGCGGCAGGCATGTGAGGGTGGGGGAGATGGTTTTACCAGGGCGCATGGTAGCAGCCAAACTAGTGAGGAAGGTGCAGGAGCCCAGGAAGAAGTGGAGGACGAACTGATGGAAGACTCATCAGATGAGGGAGACCTTGATCACATTTCTGTTGTGCGAGGTTGGGGGGAGAGGACAGAGGAAGGAAGCATGATTGTTACCTCGCCACCAACACAACAGGGACTTGGTGCTCCTGGATGCGCAACACACATGAGTGCCTTCTTGCTGCACTACCTGCAACATGACCCTCGAATTGTGAGAATTAGAAATAATCCTGACTACTGGGTTGCCACACTGTTAGATCCCCGGTACAAAAGTAAATTTGCAGAAATTATTCCTGCCATAGAAAGGGATGCACGCATGCAGGAGTATCAGCAGAGACTGTTGCAGAATCTTACATGTGCTTTTCCACAAAATACCAGTGGTGCACGTAGTGAATCTCACAGTTCCAACTTGCCAACCGTGGGACCGTCAAGTGTTCAGCACTCAAACCGTAACAGAACCACAGTATCTGCTGGTAACATCAATTTTGCGGAATCATTTCACCACTTTTTTAGCCCATCCTTTGCAAGGCCACAGGAGACAAGAAGTCTGACACATAGTCAACGCCTAGAGACGATGGTACAGGAGTATCTCCAAGTAAACATTGAAGCCACGACTGTGTCACTGGACCCTTGCTCTTTTTGGGCTTCCAATCTGGATAAATGGCCGGAGCTAGCCACTTACGCCTTGGAGATCTTGTCATGCCCCGCAGCCAGCGTTCTGTCTGAACGTGTGTTCAGCGCTGCTGGTGGTGTGCTGACAGATAAGCGCACGCGGCTCTCCACTGATAATGTAGACAGACTCACGTTCATAAAGATGAACAAATCATGGATCCGAAACGACTTTTCTACCCCTGTGTCATCCTGGGGAGAGTAAAAGCTTGATGATTGGTTAAAATCACCCTACCAACCGTTTTAAGCTTTCAAATTACTAATCATGTTTATCTGTATCTTGACTGGAAAATAATTTGGGCTTTGTAGCAGTGTGCAACACTGATCCTATTAGGCCATCTATACTAAAGCTTCACCAGATTTTAAATTAAAAATAATTTTTAGCTGCATCTAGCCCGGAAAATAATTTTGGGGCTCCGAGATGCGCAAGACACATAAGTGCCTTCTTGCTGCACTACCTGCAGCATGACCCTCATATTGTCAGAATTCGAAGTAATCATGACTACTGGGTTGCCACACTCTTAGATCCCCCAAACTTTTCGATCAACCTTTTCATTTTAATAAAGACCAAAAAAATGGTCATTTTTGAAATTATAAGCATTAGCAGGTTGTTAGAAACTGAAATCAAACAGTTTTCAACTCAAAACTTTATTCTAGGTGATGTTACATTTTCACATAGGACCCCTTGTTCGAAAGGAGCTTCTGAACTCTCTCGTCCATTGAATTTGTCAGGTTTTGGATGGTTTCTGCTTCAATTGTTTTGCATGAGGACAGAATACCCTCCCAGAGCTGTTGCTTAGATGTGAACTGCCTCCCGCCATCATAGACACTCCTTTTAATGATGCTCCAAAGGTTCTGAATGGGGTAGAGGTCAGGGGAGCATGGGGGTCACACCATAAGTTTGTCCCCTTTTATGCCCATATCAGCCAGAGATGCAGATGTTTTATGTGCAGCATGAGATGGTGCATTATCATGCAGAAAAATGATCTTGCTGTGAAATACACGGTTCTTCTTCTTGAACCATGGCAGGAAGTGCTGTTTGAGAAAATCCACATACATTATGGAGTTCATCTTTAGCGCCTTCAGGGATCCTAAAGGGGCCGACAATCTCTCTCCCCATGATTCCAGCCCAAAACATTACTCCACCTCCTCCTTGTTGGCGCTGTAGCCGTGTTTGCGTGGGGTGTCCATCAACCAGCCATCCTCCACTCCATCCATCTGGACCATCGAGCGCTGCACGGCACTCATCCGTGAACAAAACTGTTTTGAAATCAGTCTTCATGTAATGTTTGGCCCACTGGAGCCGTTTCTGCTTGTGTGAAGTGGATAGAGGAGGTCGACAGGATGGCGTATGCACAGCTGCAAACCTCTGAAGGACCCTGCATCTTGTTGTTCGGGGGACGTTGGAGGCACAAGCAGCTTCAAAAACTTGTCTGCTGCTATGACAAGGCTTTTTTGCCGCTGCTCTTTCAACCTGACGTAATTGCCTGTAGGAAAGAGTCCTCAATTTGCCCTTATCAGCACGCACACGTGTGTACTGTGAATCAGCTACATACTTCTTGATTTCCAAGACACTTCATCCTGATCATCGCACAATGTTGATTGTAGTCATGCCTTGACCTAAACACTCCACAATTTGTTGCTTCTCAGCAGCCGACACATCCTTTTTCTTTCCCATTTTGGCAGAAAATGTAGGCTGCTTAATAATGTGAGAGAGCCTTCTTAAGTAGTCTTGCCTTTCATTGGACACACCTGCCAAACTAATTAGCACAGGTGTCTGCAATTGCTTACAGTGATATAAAGAGCCCTGACACACATCACCATCAATGAGTTTAACTGACAAACAAACAAATTCTTCCCTTATCACTCCTAAACACTTTTTGCATAATAATTTGGAACGCAGTGTACATGTGCTTTTCCACAAAACACCAGCGGTTCACGTAGTGAATCTTACAGTTCTAACTTGCCAACCGTGGTCTGTATGGAGTTGTTCAATAAAGGGCCCAAAATTAAGATAACATAGATGGGAGAGGTCTCTATGAATAGGAATTCCTAAGTATTTGATACCCTGTGAGGGACAGGCAAAGGGAAAGTTGGACTGGATGGAATCCTATATGGATTTGGGGAGGGAGACATCGAGGGCCTCAGACTTCGCTGCATTGATTTTAAAATTTGACCATGTAACAAAGTGATCTATTTCAGCCATAACAGCAGGGATGGATATATGTGATTGAGTGATATATACTAGGACATCATCAGCAAATAGAGAGCACTTGTACTCGGTGCCTCCCACCTCAATCCACCTAATATTGGGGTTATGGCGAATTGATGAGAGCAGGTGCTCCGTCACTAGGATGTATAAGAGAGGGGACAGAGGACATCCCTGCCTTGTCCCATTGGTGATTGTGAAAGGTGATGAAAATGTTCTGACGCACCCCCTGGGCCTTGGGACACCCGGAGCCGGACCCTTTTTGGTGGATGCTGGTGGTTGTAGTTTTCGTGGCGGCGACCCGGTTCCGTGGCTCAGGGCGGTCAAACCAGTAGCGGAACTATTTATGTGGTTTTGATGTTTAAATGTCCGACTACGCCACCCGTGGATTGCGGTCAGAGTGAACCGCCGCTACAGGGCAGACCGCTGAGGCTGGTGTTGTGGGTGCAGCAGAGCGTAGCATAACTCCCCACGGGAGGAGTATAGCCTCAGGGCAGTGTATGCGGAGGATGGGGGTGATGGGGCAGGTCAGCAGCAGTAACGACACGGAGTCAGTGATGCAGTCCAGGGCCTTTACTCACAGTTCTTATTATCCAGACCACGTCTGCAGGTAACGGCTGCCCACGTCGTACTGTGCTCACCAGGTGAGGGGCTCAGACAACTCCCAGATAACTTTGGAGCACTTCACAGGACCCCCTTTGTGTGTCCTTTGTCTGGCCTTTCTTACCAACCCTTCTGTCCGGCTGCCTCGGGCCTCCTCTTGGTAAACTTGGCGCCAGTTTCCCTGACCCTATGTGGTGCCTTCCTAGCGGGTGTAGCGAGGGGCTGCGCCACATAAAATGTCACAGCCTCCGGTTTCTAGCTGAGGGTCGTTTCCTGCCTCCACTAGTTTCGGGGACCGGTCTCCCCCTTTGGCCTGACCCCTCCACGCAGGTGGATTCGGGCATGCGGTGGCGACTCGCCCGTCCGCACCCCTGGGATCCCTTCATTCCTCGTTCCTGGAGCCTTCTCCGCTCCTCTTCCTTCCTTCTCCCTCTTCCAGGCCTGGGCCTCTGTTACTAGGCCCGCCTCCGGAGCAGAGCTCATGCAGAGCCCCTGCTCCCTGCCACTTCTGCTCAGACTTCTCTGCACTGAACTAAGATGGTGCCCACCTTTTATACTCCCTTCTCAATGCACCCAGGAACTGCTTCCTCCCTGCTCCTGCACTACAGGGTTCCCCTTCCTCAGTGTTCCCTCCCCCCACTCCAGCCAGGGACAGGGACTGTCGTGCCCATCTGAGAGGCATATTGGTCGCCCTGCCCCACGGCAATGTGGTGTAATGCATGCAGGTGTCGGGTCCTGATCCACACTCCATCCTTACCTGAGAGTGAGATATCACACCTCTGGGTGAGGTGCAATACGTCTGTAGCAACCGAGCCCTCAGGGTGCTACAGTTCCATTTATCTTCAGCCTAGGTGACGTATTGTGATACAGGGCCGTGATTTTGGCTATAAAAGGGTCCCCTAGACCCCTACCCCAAGCTTTTTAAGAGAATCATATATGGCGTGCCAGGAGACTCTATGGAATGCTTTCTCAGCATCCAACGAGAGTATCTAATTACAAATTTTTAACTGCATCTAGCCCAGGAAATACTTTGTGCCTAGTAGCAGTGTCTGCTAGTCAGCGGATTATCCCGGCTGTTAAGCAAGCTACACCACCTGTAGTTTAGACACTTAATTTTTTCAAAGGAAATGCTTCGGGACCATGGGATACTCAGTGAAGAGCATCAGGAGGCACCCCAAGGCATAGGGGCTGGGACTGGCAGCAGGATGCCTTGCGGTGGACAGCCGAGCTCGATCCTTATAAAAGCTTTTTAACTGCAGCAGCTTTAGTGGACGCTACTGGAGCTGGAATTACGCGGCTGCTGGCATGAGACTTGCCCTCCAATAGATCCTTGTAAATGGATTTAAAGTGTATTCATTCAAATTAGAGAGACAATTTAAATTAAAAAGCTTAGAGCTGCCTCCACCACAGGGGGGCTCGCTCGACCCACCAGCGGACAGGCACCAGTATTGGGAGAGGGGGGCTGGCCATCAGGGTTCACCGCGGCTCTGGCACAAACCCGGCGACACGGAGGTGGCACGGGCAGGAGCGGACTGGCCGTGTCGGCTTCTCACGTTTTGGATTTTAGAAGGGCATGACATGCCTATATCTGTGTCTCCCCCTCCTTTTACTCCTCCACCTCTTTTATTTTCGCATGACTATATGTACTTGTCACTTTTCCATGTGTTAGTTATGTCTTCTGAGCAGTTTGTCAGCTTTTGGACACCTTTGAAGGTGTTTTCTATGTGTTTCTATGTGTTTTTGTTTGCCTGCCATTGGTTTTAACGGTGTTCGAAGGTGTTCGACGAACAGTTCGACGAACAGTTCGGCGAACACACGGGTGTTCGACGAACCGAACCGAACTCGAACACTACGGGGGTGGCTCAACACTAGTAGTGAGACCTCCAGAAACTCAGGTTTGAGTGGCCCATACAAAAGACCCAATAGAGGACGGGACAGTACGGAGTCGAACCGGACCTTAGATACCAGGGCATGTGAGTCACACTGCTGTATTGACCGCTGGAAGCGGGGGAGGTCTGACAAGGTTACGACTGACCGCTGGGAGCGGGGGAGGTCTGACAAAGTTACGACCCGGAAATGTAACTTGACAAGGTCAGTGACAATGACGAATGGTAGGCCCCTAAGGAATGGGCTAATGTCGATGACTAATGTTCCAGGCGCTGAACAGCGCAATTGTCAAGTACATGGTCTCGGTGTGAACTGTGGGTTATGAGGTAATTGTGTATACTATGTGTTCAACCCCACAAGTTTGAACAGAGGGGGGGATATGTAATGCAGCGGCTTGCTTGGCATTACTGTAATGGTCTAGGATGTGTTTTGGGCTGACCATGTACCTCCCCCTCAGGTGACTGGTCACATGACTGTGACCTAGTGCAGGTCCTGTGCACAAAGAATGTCTGATCACATGACTGTGACATCAGCACAGGTCCTATGGGTGTGTACTACAGGATATATAAACCCTGATAGTCTTGACACAAGGCGTGTGTGTAAGGCGTGAGGCCTGTTCCTGTGTGGGACACCGCTAGAGTGTGAGGCCTATTGAAGCCTGGTGAAGCCTGAAAGGCAGAGGCTGGATGTTGACTGTGTAAGCATACCAGTAGCCTTGGATGGTACAAGCGCTGGAGAGCCCCATCTGGGAAGCCGGAAAGCCACAGTGGTGGCAAAATAAACCTGAAGCAGCTAAAACCCGCCAAAGGTAAAAACACTGCGTTATATGGACGTTTATGTTGTTGCCTAGCTGACGGCTGTGACTGGAGCCAAGTGGACGTGTCTGTCGCTGGAAAGGCTCCCGAATGTTATGTGGGTAATATGCTGGGGAGCCACTAAGATGGACTGTGTGTTAAGCAGTTATGAAGTGAAATAAACTGCTGAAGTGTGAAAACTGTAAAACGTGGCTGGTGTGCTTTAATTGACCCGGTGCAGCGAGTATCCCCCAGTATGATGACTAGCTCTGCCTTACAACAGTCAGCGAGACACTCAAAATGTTTTTTTATCGGTCGACCATGACAGCACCACGAGAGAGGGAATCCGCCCACCAAGGACAGGAAACCTACAGGCTTAAAAGGGGGCGGCCCTCCCTCTCGCCTCAGTTTGGTTTCCTGTCCTTGATGGAGGAAGCCGGTCGCAGGCGAAAAACGTGGATGGCGACGGCTGTCGATCCTGCGCCCCTGTCTGGGGATGGCAACTCCAGCATTTGGCCTATGCTCGTGCGCCCCTATATGGGAGAGGCACAGCATCCTGAGGCACAGGGGGTTCCTTCTGCAGTGGGGCTGCGCCCCTGTCTGTGGTGGCATCCCCTTTTCTGCCTCAGCCAGGTGCGCCTCCCGTGGGAGTGTAGGCCCTGGCTGAGCCCCAAAAGTGCGGTGGGGTCTGCATTCCGACTAGGGGTGACAGCCCACCATCACCCTCCGTAAGTATGGGGAGGGGGGGCAAGGGCCCAGGTGATTGTGTCCCCCGCCCTGCCCTGGGTGAACGCAGCGCGGTGCATCGCTAAAGCGCGGCTTACCTGAGGGAGCGCTGACGGCATGCGTCCTCGCGCGAGGCTCGTGCGGCGCGTACTTCCGGGTTTCGGTAAGTCGCGGCCCGATGACGTCACCGCGACTCGGCGATCATGTGCCAGTGTCAAAAGAGCGAGAAATTTAAAAAAAAAAAATAAAAAAAAATGGAAAAAGTGTGCTGATGCGCTGCTAGAGGGGAGGAGCCAATACCTATTTAACCTATCAGGTAACATGGCTCAGAGCTTCCCAAAGCTTCATTCTTTCATTATGGAGTCTGAAGGTGTCCAGTTGCAGCAGCAGCAGGTTGAGCAGCCGCCATCCTCACCATCTCAGGGGCTGTCTGGGGAGCCCCAAAAAACGCATCGCGCACGTGGTTCTGGTAGCCGGTCCTCAGGAAAACGGAGCTCGGGGTCTGGGTCTGGTCACCATACCTCTGGTAGAACGGACGAAACTGCAGCCTCTAGGGAAGGTCCCCCGGCTGAGAAGGGTCCTTCCTCCAATCCGGTACCAGCTGTTTTTTCTTCCTGAGCCGCCTGGGTAAGTGATCTTCGAGTAAGTTCACTTAGTAATATGGTATCCCTTCTCCCCTTCCAAATTTTAACAGGGGAAAAAATGTACCTCCAAGGCAAGGCATATACAGTGTGCGCTATGCAAGTCTCTTCTTCCTGACGGATACCCTAAAAAGCTATGTCAGTTATGCATAAACCAGACACTGGCAGAAGAGGGTCCTGCTCTAACTTCTGGTTTAAAAACCTTAGTTAAAACAGAGATTCACAAGGTCCTCTCCAAGAGAGTTAAAGAGAAAGTGAACTCGGACTGTGAGATCCCCTTAGTCTTGGATGACCCCCTATCCTCTCCCTATGAGTCGGATTCAGATGGTGCAGCTTTTTTCTCTGCTTCCTCCTCTGATAGTGGTGTGGGACAAAATTGCTTCCCCCTTGGTGAAGTGGACAGATTGATTAAAATGGTTCGGTCCACTATGGGCATCACAGAGGCCAGGCAGGAGAAGTCAGTCCAGGACGTTATGTTCGGGGGGCTGGGTCAAAGGAAGAGAAGGAGTTTTCCATTGAACGAAAAAATTCAGGGCTTAATCCTTAGTGAATGGAAAAAAATGGAAAGGAAGGGCGCTCTACCTCCATTCTTCAAAAGGAAGTACCCCTTTGAGGAATCAGCCTCTTCCTCCTGGGAAAAAGCCCCCAAGATAGATGTGGCCATTTCCAAAGCCTCTAAGAGTTCCTCCCTTCCGTTTGATGATATGGGAGCTCTTAAAGACCCCTGGATAGGAAGGCTGATTCTTTCCTTAGAGGGATCTGGGAGACTTCGGCGGGAGCCCTAAAACCCGCGGTGGCAGCTACTTGTACCGCCAGGTCCCTAATGATCTGGCTGGACCAGCTTGAAGCCCATCTTAAAAACAATACCCCTAGGAAGGAAATCTTGGCGGACAAGTCTCTCCTTCAGGGGGCGGCAGCCTTTCTGGCGGACGCATCGGCAGATTCTGTCAGATTAGCAGCAAGGTCGGCCGCCATGTCTAACTCGGCCCGGAGAGCCTTGTGGCTAAAATGTTGGCCGGGGAACATTCATGCGAGGACAAGACTCTGCGCTATCCCTTGTGAAGGGGAACATCTTTTTGGGTTGGTTCTGGATGAACTACTGGATAGAGCAAGTGACACAAAAAGGGGCTTTCCTAGCCTATCTGCCCCCACGTACAAACGTCCTTTTCAGAAAAGAATATTTCTACCTAATAAGCGCCAGAAGGGTCAGGATAAATGGGAAGACCGTAGACCGAAAGGTAAAGGGCTCCTGTTCGGATCCTCTTCTACTAGCCAAGGCCCCCGAAAACCGAGCCAATGACTCGCGGCCCAGGTAGGGGGGAGGTTATTGGGCTTCTTATCTGCCTGGACAAATATCTCTTCTAATATTTGGATCCTTGGTCTGGTAGGTTCCGGCCTGAGACTCGACTTTCAGCGAGTCCCTCGTGGGAGGTTCGTCCTGACCTCAAACCGGTCCTCAACACGGGAGCAGATGGCCCTACAAGTGGAGGTCCTGAATCTGGTCCATAAGGCCGTCTTAGTGGAGGTCCCGATAGCAGAGAAGGGACTGGGGTTCTACTCACCGTTATTTTTGGTCACTAAACCTGACGGATCCTTTAGGTGTATTATTAACCTTAAGGCCCTGAATAAATTTTTGTTAATTCCCACCTTTAAAATGGAGTCCACTAAGTTTACTATAAAACTATTGTTTTCAGGCTGTCACATGGTAGTATTGGATCTAAAGGACACATATTACCATATACCTATACACAGAAGCTTCCAAAAATACCTTAGAGTAGCCTTGGTCATAGGGGATGAAATCAAACATTTCCAATTTGCGGCCTTGCCATTCGGTCTCGCTATAGCCCCTGGAGTATTTACGAAGGTGATAGCGGAGGTGATGGCTCATGTACGGGAACATAATGTGTTAATTATCCCTTACTTAGATGATTTTTTGATCGTTGGAGACTCAGCCTCTCAATGTGTCTCCCATTTTAAATTGGTCTCCTCTATTCTGGAAGGTCTGGGCTGGATCCTAAATCTGGAGAAATCCAGGGTAGTCCCTTCGAGAGTACAGCAGTTCCTAGGTATCATGCTAGACTCAGACCTCCAGATGTGTTTCCTTCCAGAAGTCAAAAAACAGAAGGTTAAAAGGCTGGTGGAAGGAGCTCTTGCGAACCCGGTCATGTCCCTTAGGGCTGCAATGTCCTTGCTTGGTACCCTAATATCTTGTCTGCCAGGGGTAATGTGGGCACAGTACCACTCCAGAGTTTTACAGTGGGACGTCCTACAGAATGAGGTCTCGTTACGTGGGCACTTGGAGAGACGGATGTTCTTATCTCCTCGGTCTATTGACTCTCTACAGTGGTGGGTGAATTTAGAAAACTTGTCTCGAGGAGTTCCCTGGGTGGTCAGAATATCTGAAATAATTACAACTGACGCAAGTCTACATGGATGGGGAGCTCACTTGGGGGATATGATTGCCCAGGGGTTCTGGTCGGACGCTGAGAGAGCTCTTTCCTCTAATACTAGGGAACTACAGGCAGTTGATAGGGCTGTTGATCATTTCTTACCATTCCTTCACAATAAGAACATTAGGATCCTGTCCGATAATAATATAGCAGTAGCTTATATTAACCATCAGGGGGGTACTCGTGCTGGATCGCTAATGAGAGTGGCGGATCATCTCTTTCAGATCTCGGAACACCATCTCCTCTCTTTAACAGCCCTCCACATCAAAGGGAAAGAAAATTCAAAGCCAGACTTCTTAAGCTGTCATTTTTTAAGGCAAGGTGAATGGGAACTAAAACAGGACATTTTTTCCCTATTAGTCCGGAAATGGGGTCTTCCGGTGGTGGATCTCTTCGCCACAAAGCAAAACCGGAAGACAAAGGTTTTTTGCTCCCTAGATCCAAGAGAAAGGCCCCTGACAGTAGACGCTCTCCAGATCCCTTGGAACTTCAGTCTGGCCTATGCCTTCCCACCGTTAAACCTTCTGCCTATGGTGCTAAGAAAGATCAGAGAGGACAAGACAAGGGTCCTCTTGATCGCCCCCTTTTGGCCCAAAAGACCCTGGTTTTCATGCCTGAGGAACATGTCCATCTCGGACCCTTGGATCCTGCCCGAAGTTCCGTATCTCCTCAGCCAGGGTCCAGTGCTCCATCCGCGAGCTCCTGGCCTCCACTTGACGGCATGGAATTTGAGCGGTCCCTGCTAGAAGTAAAAGGGTTTTCCCAGAGTCTAGTATCTACTTTATTACGTAGTAGAAAGCCTGTCACTACCAAAATTTATGCAAAAATTTGGAACAAGTTTTTATCTTTTTCTAAATCTTCAGTGGATAAGGGAGCGCCAATTGGGAAGATTTTAGAGTTCCTACAAAGGGGCTTCGAGCTGGGGTTAGCAACGAGCACCTTCAAGGTCCAAGTGTCGGCACTAGGTGCTCTCTATAACTGTGTCCTCGCAGAAGACTATTGGATTTCCCGCTTTATAAAAGCGGTAGGTAGGTCCAGGCCGGTTACCAAAACTAATTTCGTTCCATGGGACCTAAACCTGGTTCTGAAAGCATAGCTGGGTCACCCTTTGAGCCGATAGATTCTGTATCCCTGAGATCTATTTCCCTCAAAACAGCGCTTCTTGTAGCCCTAACATCTGCTAGGAGGATTGGTGATATTCAGGCTCTGTCCTCTGGCCCTCCCTTCACCCAGGTCCTGGACGACAGAATAATTCTTAGAGCAGATCCAGCATACTTGCCTAAGGTAGCTTCCCAGTTTCATAGACTTCAGGAAGTAATATTACCCTCTTTTTGCCCGAACCCTAGTAATCAGAGAGAAGCAGATTTCCATGCTTTAGATGTGAGAAAGTGTGTGGTTAGGTACCTTGCTGTCACTCAGCCCTTTAGGAGAGATAGTTCCTTGTTTATCTCCTATCAGGGGGTTAGGAAGGGGCTCAAGGTCTCTAGATCCACCATAGCTAGATGGATTAGGGAGGCCATTATGCTAGCCTATGTATCCAGTGGAGAGGAAGCACCGTGTGGCCTGAAAGCTCACTCTACCCGGGCGGTGGCAACCTCATGGGCAGAGAGGTCTGGCGTCTCGATGGAGGACATATGTAAGGCAGCTACCTGGTCTTCCTTCTATAAGCACTATAGACTAGATCTGGGTACTTCGTCTGACCTCACATTTGGGAGAAGGGTGCTCCAAGCGGTGGTCCCTCCCTAGAATCTTCATCTCTGCAATTCTCTCATGGTGCTGTCATCGTCGACCGATAAAGAGATTAGTTACTTACCGGTAACGGGATTTCTCAGAGACCATGACAGCACCCTTATATTCCCTCCCTTCACCCCTTTTTGGGAGCACTTCTTATCTGTTTTCATTCTTTATTCTCACACATTGGTGTTGTAAGAAAATGTATATACTGTTTGTTTCATGATTATGTTGCTATGTCTACTAACCAGGCGAGAGAGAGGGCCGCCCCCTTTTAAGCCTGTATGTTTCCTGTCCTTGGTGGGCAGATTCCCTCTCTCGTGGTGCTGTCATGGTCTCCGAGAAATCCCGTTACCGGTATGGAACTAATCTCTTTTTATGCAAAAAAGGCAAAAAAGTAGATAATACAGAGATTTGAACTGTGGAACTGCAAAACCACAGTTCTAGTTATCTGGCCTACACCAGACTCTTTTAAACAGATATATTTGTGTCTGAACACTCACAGACACACTCAATTTTTTTTTTTTTGTGTGTGTGTGTGGGGGGGGGGGGAGTACCAAAAGGTTAATAAGACGGGTATTTGTACAGTCTGACTGTGGACAAAAAAAAAAAGAGGATTTAGATGAAAAAAAAGGATTTTTCCTGGCCTGAGACCTGGAGCTAAGTCCAGCAATTTGAGCAGCGGTAGCACACAGGACTGTAATGCAGTGTTTGTTGGTATAACCACTGCGTCTCCTATACAGCCTGCCTGCCTGATATCTGGGATGGATATTAGTCCTGAGAAGGACTGTTTGTTTGATTTGGCAGGCTTTAGAGACCCTACACTACCTATTCCGCACTACATATCTCTCCCTACACTGTCTGATCCCGGGCGACTGTGTCCAAGATGGCAGCGCCCGGTTTTAAATACTCGAGGTGATGCTGTGCGGCCAGCCAATCACTGCAATGCCCGCAACCAACATGGCTGCGGCATTACAGTGACTGGCTGGCAATCCCTGAATGTTCACTGGCTCTGTAATGAGCGCCAAACGTGCATGGCGGAGACCCGAGCTCCCGCCCGAGTAACCCGGAAATGCTCGGTGCTCGCCGAACATCCCAAGTAGTGAGATGCTCGGGCGAGTACTGAGCAGTGTCGAGCATGCTCGCTCAACACTATTAGTCACCGGAAATGGTCTTCCAACAATCTTGAAGGAGTTCTCAGAGATGCTTAGTGATTTGGTCGACAGGGTAGGGGTACTCGGATACCGAGATGGATGGGCTACTTCAGTGGGGATCACGGTTGGTCGGTTCCCGGTTCCGTGCCCTGGACCCTCAGTGAAGTGATGGGGGTTAGGATGATGGGAGTACCGTGTCGTGACACCTCCTGTGGTAACTGGTAAAATCGGTTACCAGCGCTGTGAATGGTCGCTGAGGTGATCGGCATATGGCTTGTCCGAACGCTATAGGCAATCATCACAAATTAGGCACACACACACACATTAAGTCTTTGTTTCAGTACCTTTTTTTTACTGATGTCCGGTAACAAGTACAGTTCAGGAGGGTAACCAGGTTTTCGGTGCAGGTAGAGATATTCACTCTGGAGATTTGTGAGGCCTCCTCTAACACTGTGTGCGTTGTTTGGGATCAGTCCTGCTTTAAGCTGAACCTGCCACCTTGACTTTCTTTGGGGTCCTTCTCCACAACTAACAATGAGGACCTTTCCTTGGGGCTACCAATTCTCTTTTTGAGCCCCTGGTCCTATACTTGGTCAAGTTTGGCAACTCTTTCCCCTTCTTCTTCAGGGTGAATAGATCCTCCTGATCTGTCCAGGTTTTCTATGCTATTCCTAAATTAATAGCAATCTCTGACTCCGGTGTCCGGGTGAGCTAAAGAGATAATCGTTTTATCTCTTTCTTTCTCTTTCTAGCCTCCGTCCCTCTCTCTAGGGTGCTTTCACAACACAGACCGGTTTCCTAGTTCAGGGCTTAACTGGTCCCCGGCCAACAGCTCTCTTTTTCATCCTTTCTTCACCCCCGTTTTCCAAACTAACTGCCGCTTTGCTGTCTCCCTGGAAACTGACTCCTCCCCTCAGACCTGGGGTGGAAGGTGTTGTGTGTGCCAAAGCATACATCTCCCCCTGCACCTATGGATCCTGTAGTAATCCCCGCAGGGGTGCGACATTCCCCCCTAGTCAACTTCAGTCCTTCGGGACTGAATTTTTTTTTTTTTTTTTAACAAAGATAACATAACATTAACATTTATATTTGTAATTTGAACAGAGTTCCAAAAATAAAATTTACAATAACCAAGGGAAATGGGAAAAACGGATAACCAGTCCATACAATGCTAGTCGATCTGCTGCAGGCTGTTAAAGGGAAAGTGTTTTTGCTACCACCAGTCCTGTGGCTTCAGTCCATTCTTAAAAATTTGCAAAAAGTTTCAGACGTCCAAACAGGTAAAGTCTCTGTAGGCTTAAAGATTCAAATAGACTTAATAATTCGCAATACTCAATAAAACATTTACTACGTGTGCCTTGGCGCAAGAGTCCTAGGTACTGCAGGGGCCTCTACCGGTCATAAGCACTGCAGGCCTTTTGGCCCTGGGATCACCTATTGGCCAAGATTTTTCTCTCCCTAGACAGCTTCTTACACCCACTCTACTTACCCCTTTTTTTTTTATGTTGTGTACCTGGTGTAACCTGTTTTCGTCTACTCGTCACCCTTCTATACACTGACTTTAACCACATATTTACATTTTTGAACCTATTTACATTTCCCACTTGTTATGGTTTACTCCCTGTATCTGAGTGGTGGGTGTCCAAAATGAATACGTGATGACCTCCGTAAAACTGGTATCCCACTGGTGCGTAAGCCTGGTGTGGAGCGAACACTACTTACTGACTCATGTGTTGGTCTACGTAGCACAGGTATGCCGGAGTGTCTTCCCACTCCCATAGTGGGAATGGCAGGTACACCGATTGCAGGATTTCCTAGCTCGGCTGCAGCAGGTGGTTCTTCTGCTCTTGATCCTTCTACTGGTTGTGGGAATGTCAACATGGGAATTAAATATGCTCCTTCTATTTGGGGCCAATCTGCGGGTAACTTTCCTAAGATTGTCTTAATTGTCCTTGGCGTCTCTTCTTCTGGTATGGGACAAGGGATATATTCTTTTTGTTGTAAGGGTTGAGGACACTTCTTTAAGTGGTCTCGGGACACTGTTGCTGCTGTTTTTCCGTTATCCTTGCTGATTAGACAGGTTTTCTGGTTGTCAAAATTGGATGGTAATACAGTGTATGGTTCTTCTTCCCATTGATTATCTAGCATATGAAAACCAATTCTCCGGGGGTTAACGGGATTCCTTGTGCATTTTTATTGAAATTGGTTTCTTGTCTTTCTCTGGATTTTGCTAGACTTTTCTCAACACACTCCTGTATTTTCTTGTATTGTTCTGTTCTTCTAGTATCCCAATCTGCACTTGAGGGGTCTTCCTCAGGAACTACAATGGCCATTTCAAAGTTCACTGGCAATTTTCCTGGTCTCGCTCTCATCAAGAATGCCGGGGTACAATTAGTTGAGCTTACTGAGATGTTGTTATAGATGTCAATAAGATCTGGTAATTTCTCTGGCCATCTGTTTCTGTCTTCCAAGGGTAGAGTCTTCAGCAATTCTATTACCACGTGATTCATTTTTTCGCACATTCCGTTAGTTTGGGGATGGTAAGGTGTGGTATGAATTTTCTTGCATCCATACAAGCTACAGAACTCTTGAAATATTTCCACTTCAAAGGCAGGACCCTGATCTGTCAATACCTATTCTGGATATCCATGTGGCCTGCAGAAATAAGCTTGAAAGGTTCTTGCTGCTGTCTGAGCTGTCAAGTCCTTCACAGGAGCTACCACTAGGAATCTGGAATAGTGGTCCACCATGGTAAGAGCATAAGTATAGCCTGATCTACTGGGTGTGAGTTTGACATGATCCAAGGCTACTAGTTCCAAGGGCTGTTTGGTTATGATAGGCTGGAGTGGTGCTTTCTGGTTGTTACGATCTCCTCTTCTTGATGAGCATGGGCCACAATTTTTACACCATTTTTCTATGGAAGACCTCATGCCAATCCAATAAAACCTATCACGTAACAGTATTTCCAGTTTTCTCCATCCAAAGTGTCCTGCTCCATTATGGTACGCTTCCAATACCATTTGGAAGTCTCTCTTTGGAACCATAACTTGCCATACCATTTCATGTGTCCTTGGATTGATATACCGTCTGCACAATTGGTTTTTATAGATAAATAACCTGCTTCTTTCTTTCCACAGGTATTGGGCCTCTGGGGGAGCATTCTTCTCAAGTTTGGAATCTGGTTGGGTTACCAGCCTCTTCACTAGGCTCACTGCCAGATCACTATCTTGGGTCTCTTTCCATCCATAATGAGGCAGCGGGTTTAGTGCAACATCCTGACGGTTCTGGTAGATATGGGTTTCTGTCATTTCACATTTTCTACTTTTATGGAAAGCTGGAAGTTCTATTTCCTCCAAGTCATCTGCTTCTTCTTCAAGCCCTTGCAAATGTACTTGAGGGTTTCTGGAGAGGGCATCAGCATTTGCATTTCCACGGCCTGCTCGGTACTTGATGGTAAAGTCGTAATTTGATAGCCGGGCCATCCAGCGCTGCTCCAATGCACCAAGTTTTGCAGTATCCAAGTGTGTTAGCGGATTGTTGTCTGTAAAGATGGTAAATTTTGAAGCTGCTAAGTAATGCTTGAACCTCTCCGTGACTGCCCAGACCAAGGCCAGAAACTCCAACTTAAAAGAGCTGTAATTTTCCGGGTTTTTCTCGGTAGGTCGAAGTCTTCTACTGGCATAGGCAATTACTCTTTCCTTGCCTTCTTGTATTTGGGACAGTACTGCTCCCAGGCCTACATTACTTGCATCCGTGTAGAGGACAAATGGTTGGTTATAATCTGGGTACGCCAAGATTTCCTCACCGGTCAGGGCCGGTTTCATTTGTTGGAAGGAGTCTTCTTGTTTCTTTCTCCATTCCAACAGCGGCTCTGAAGACCTTCTCTTCTTAGCTTGGCCTACTAGAAGATCATGTAGGGGTGCTGCCATCTTCGTGTAGCCCTTAATAAATCTTCTGTAATACCAAACCAAACCTAAGAACTGACATACCTCTCTGACGGTGGTCGGCCTCTGCCAGTCCTGGATAGCTGTCACTTTTTCCAGATCTGGCGCTACGCCATCCGCGCTGACCACATGCCCTAGGTATTGGACTTTTGGCTTCAGCAGGTAACATTTAGATGGTTTGAGTTTCATTCCATACTTTGTTAGAGCTGTAAATACCTCTACCAGGTCCCCGGTGCATTGCATAACCCAAATGGCATGCTATTGAATTCGCATAGGCCCATTGGTGTTGTGAATGCTGTTTTCTCCCGGTCTTCTTCTGCAACGGAGACCTGCCAATACCCACTAGTGAGATCTAATTGGGAGAAATACTTAGCAGTCTTTAATGCAGCAAGAGACTCCTCTATCCGGGGTAACGGGTAAGCATCTTTGTGAGTGATCTTATTGACCTCTCTGTAATCCACACACATCCTCATAGTGCCATCCTTTTTTCTGACTAAGACTAAGGGGGCCGCCCAGGGACTACAGCTATCTCTTATAACCCCGGCCTCCTTCATGTCCTGCAGCATCTCATTAGCACACTGGTAGTGGTTTGGTGGGATGGGTCTATGTCTCACTTTAATCGGGGGATGATCTCCTGTAGGTATAAGATGGCGCAACCCTTTTATCCTCCCAAAATCTAATGGATGCTTACTGAATACTTGGCTAAACTCTTGTACCACCCAGTAAACTCCTTGCTTCTGGCGGTAGGGAGTGGCATCCGTCCCTATGTGCAACTGCTTTTCCACTCCTCCAGCTGTCCCTTGGGGTTGTTGTCCTCCGCCTGACTTGACGGGGGCAAAGGCTCTAGTGTCTGTATGTTGTTATTACTGACAGTGTACGGCTTTGCTACAGTAGCATACCGGGGTAGTTTCACTTCTTCCTCCCCGCAATTCAACACACGGATTGGTACTCTTCCTGTTATGTTCTGCTACCAGAGCTAAGGAAAGAGAGGAGATCTGTCCCTACTATAGGACTCAGCTGAATCCCTACGATGTAACAGGGAACCTGATCCTGCGATCAGACCTGCTAAAGTCCTAAGCTAGTCTGTACGAAGACCTATAGATGTGGGGGAGGAATCCCTACAAGTACTAAGGACTGGGAGGAATATGGGACACTTCCTAACAGAAATAGTAGCAGACAGACGAACAAACAAAATATAAAGAACATAGAGGTCAGTAAACCAAGCAAACTAACAGAGCAAGACACAGAGCACAGGCTAGCTAGAAAGTAGATATACAATGAAGTCCAGCAAAGCCAGAAAGGCGGAGCAGGATTAAATAGGCCAACAAGGTCATGTGACCAGCAAAGGAAAAAAAACCTAACAGCAAGGTTCTAACAGTACCCACCCCTTCTAAGAGGATCCTCCGGATCCCCTAGGACCAGGCTTATCAGGAAATCTCCTGTGAAACGCTCTGATAAGTCTGGACGCGGAAACATCATCTGACCTCACCCAAGAGTTATCCTCGGGTCCGAAACCTTTCCAGGCCACAAGATACTGCAAACTACCTCTATACCGTCTAGAGTCAAGGAAAGAGAGGAGATCTGTCCCTACTATAGGACTCAGCTGAATCCCTACGATGTAACAGGGAACCTGATCCTGCGATCAGACCTGCTAAAGTCCTAAGCTAGTCTGTACGAAGACCTATAGATGTGGGGGAGGAATCCCTACAAGTACTAAGGACTGGGAGGAATATGGGACACCTCCTAACAGAAATAGTAGCAGACAGACGAACAAACAAAATATAAAGAACATAGAGGTCAGTAAACCAAGCAAACTAACAGAGCAAGACACAGAGCACAGGCTAGCTAGAAAGTAGATATACAATGAAGTCCAGCAAAGCCAGAAGGGCGGAGCAGGATTAAATAGGCCAACAAGGTCATGTGACCAGCAAAGGAAAAAAAACCTAACAGCAAGGTTCTAACACTTCCCCTGCGTACATCCACCACCCCTCTAGCTGTCAGCAGTGTAGGTCTATGCTCTGAATATATTGGTTCTACAACTGCATGATATTCCTTTCTTCTGATACCCATAGCTGCTCGACACCATATCATCATTTCACTGTTTGGTGGTAATACAATGGGAAATGGGTCTGTTACCCGCACACTGCCAATCTCCCCCCCCCCCAGACAGATTTACGTGTTGCTTGTGAATTAAGGCATGGATTTCTCTTTGAAGGACTCTCCTCCGCCGAATGCCAGCAGTCTCTGTAATCTGTTGGAGTAAAAACAGCACTTCTTCAAGGCAGTTTTCAATCACATTAGTACCAAGCACCATGTAAGGATATTTGTTATTGGGGTCATCTTCTACCACACATAACCCTTCGTCCCCCAACTCCACCCTCCCCAGCTTTATTGTCACTTCTCTAAACCCCACCTGATTCAGTGGTCGACCATTAGCTGCTAAAATGACAAGACTAGAGTCTGGGGGGCTAAGATCAGCATCAGACCAAAATTGCTTGTAAATGATATGTGGGATGGTGGTGACTTGTGACCCAGTGTCCAATAGGGCTGATGTGGGGATTCCTTCTAGCGTAATGTTGAGGTATGGACGGCCTCCCACATACCGACTACGCCCGTCATATGGGCCCTGCCGTTTTATTCCTGGGGATTGGCCCTGGGACCCAGGAATCTCGGGTTTAAACAACATCCTCTTGCAAAGTGGCCCGATTTGTTGCAACGAAGGCAAACGGGTTGTCCTGAAGAATCCGTGTGGTCGGTGGCTCTGCGTCGGTCCCCTGAATGGGCGACTTGTTGATCCCCTCCACTGGCGACATGGCTCTGCATCGGAATGGTGCGTTGGTCCCCTGCACGGGCAACATGAGCTTTCTCCTCATCGACGGAACATCCTCAGGGGATTCAGCTAACTGGATTTTGCTTGGTGGTTGTGCCTCCGTTCTAGCTTACAAGAGTTTTAACACGTAGTCCATGTTTTTGGTTAGTTCTAACACCTGATTACGTAGGTCATCAGCAGATTCGGGTGCGACAGCTTGTCCTACCGCTTCTACAGAGTTTTTAGGGGTAGGCTCTAAGGTCATGTGAGAGGTATTAACCTGCCAGGATGGAATTGCAGGTTTTGCAGATAATGGGTCTCGTAGTACAGTTATAGCACGGTCCTTTAAGGTATTAAAATCCTCATCTGGATGATCTAGGACCCACATGTGCACCTGCTGATGGTGAAAGTCTGATCTCAACCCATTCATAAACTGTTCTGCAAGCAATTTATCTTCATCTTGCACACTTGCTGGATCTACCTGTTTTATGGACCGGAGTGCCGCTTGTTAACGTAGGGCAAAGTCTCTGATAGTATCTTGCGGTCTCTGCTTGTATTGGTAGAATAGCATCCTTAGTTCAGACTGTGTGCGTTTTTCAAAAGCAGCTTTGAGCTTATCAAACACATTTTCTATAGAGTCTCCATCAGCATCGCTCCAAGTCTCAGCTTCTAGCTCCGCTGCACCTATTAATTGTCCCTGCACAACGGAGGCTCGCTGCTTTCTTGTCATCGCATACATGTCCAGCACTGCACACATTTTACGTTTGAAAGCTGCTAAGGTACCGGGTTTACCTTCATACGTCGGTAACAACTTGGCTCCCGGTACATACGGCAAGGCAATTGGCATTATCGTGGCCATCGCTCCAGATGCTGCAGCTCCCTCATCAGCTGAGGAACCGGCTGCTGCTGCGTCTTGGCCATCCCCTCCCTCAAGGTCTCGGATATTGTTTGCTTCACTCATGACTGTGTCCTCCTAGTTAACCGTTGCCAGCCGCTACGATCAACTCCTTCGGTAACAGGTGACTCTAAAAAAACGGCGGGGCTATCCTCGCGCTCCTTTAGCCGCGACTCTCTCCCCGCTCTGTGACGCAGTTTAATTTCTCTATGGCGCAGTAATGACGGCCTTTTTTTACAGTACAAAAACATTGAATAAAGACCAATTTAAGCACACAGTACCCGGTTCTACCGGGCCCGGGATACTGTTCATGACGCCAATCTGATTCGGTCGACAGAGTAGGGGTACTCGGATACCAGGATGGATGGGCTTCTTCGGTGGGGATCACGGTCGGTCGGTTCCCGGTTCCGTGCCCTGGACCCTCAATGAAGTGATGGGGGTTAGGATGATGGGAGTACTGTGTCGTGACACCTCCTGTGGTAACTGGTAAAATCGGTTACCAGCGCTGTGAATGGTCGCTGAGGTGATCGGCATACGGCTTGTCCGAACGCTATAGGCAATAATCACAAAGTAGGCATACCCACACATATTAAGTCTTTGTTTCAGTACCTTTTTTTTACTGATGTTCGGTAACAAGTACAGTTCAGGAGGGTAACCAGGTTTTCGGTGAAGGTGGTTATTCACCTTGGGGATTTGTGATGCCTCCTCTAACACTGTGTGCGTTGTTTGGGGTCAGTCCTGCCTTAAGCTGAACCTGCCACCTTGAATTTCTTTGGGGTCCTTCTCCACAACTAACAATGAGGACCTTTCCTTGGGGCTACCAATTCTCTTTTTGAGCCCCTGGTCCTATACTTGGTCAAGTTTGGCAACTCTTTCCCCTTCTTCTTCAGGGTGAATAGATCCTCCTGATCTGTCAGGGTTTTCTATGCTATTCCTAAATTAATAGCAATCTCGGACTCCAGCGTCCGGGTGAGATAAAGGGATAATCATTTTATCTCTTTCTTTCTCCTTCTAGCCTCTGTCCCTCTCTCTAGGGTGCTTTCACAACACAGACCGGTTTCCTAGTTCAGGGCTTAACTGGTCCCCGGCCAACAGCTCTCTTTTTCATCCTTCCTTCACCCCCGTTTTCCAGACTAACTGCCGCTTTGCTGTCTCCCTGGAAACTGACTCCTCCCCTCAGACCTGGGGTGGAAGGTGTTTTGTGTGTGCCCAAGCTTACATCTCCCCTGCACCTATGGATCCTGTCGTAATCCCCCGCAGGGGTGCCACATTTAGCACTTCTTGGCCCTTTTGCCTTCACTCTGCGGTCCAGCTCACCCCAAACCATCTCGATTGGGTTCAGGTCTGGTGACTGTGGAGGCAAGGTCATCTGGCGTAGCACCCCATCACTCTCCTTCTTGGTCAAATAGCCCTTACACAGCCTGGAGGTGTGTTTGGGGTCATTGTCCTGTTGAAAAATAAATGATGGTCCAACTAAACGCAAACCGGATGGAATAGCATTCCGCTGCAAGATGCTGTGGTAGCCATGCTGGTTCAGTATGCCTTCAATTTTGAATAAATCCCCAACAGTGTCACCAGCAAAGCACCCCCACACCATCACACCTCCTCCTCCATGCTTCACGGTGGGAACCAGGCATGTAGAGTCCATCCGTTTACCTTTTCGGCGTCGTACAAAGACACGATGGTTGCAACCAAAGATCTCAAATTTGGACTCATCAGACCAAAGCACAGATTTTCACTGGTCTAATGTTCATTCCTTGTGTTCTTTAGCCCAAACAAGTCTCTTCTGCTTGTTGCCTGTCCTTCGCAGTGGTTTCCTAGCAGCTATTTTACCATGAAGGCCTGCTTCACAAAGTCTCCTCTTAACAGTTGTTGTAGAGATGTGTCTGCTGCTAAAACTCTGTGTGATATTAACCTGGTCTCTAATCTGAGCTGCTGTTAACCTGCAATTTCTGAGGATGATGACTCCTATAAACTTATCCTCAGAAGCAGAGGTGACTCTTGGTCTTCCTTTCCTGGGGCGGTCCTCATGTGAGCCAGTTTCTTTGTAGCGCTTGATGGTTTTTGCAACTGCACTTGGGGACACTTTCAAAGTTTGCCAAATTTTTCGGACTGACTGACCTTCATTTCTTAAAGTAATGATGGCCACTCGTTTTTCTTTACTTAGCTGCTTTTTTCTTGCCAGAATACAAATTCTAACAGTCTATTCAGTAGAACTATCAGCTGTGTATCCACCTGACTACTGCACAACACAACTGCTGGTCCCAACCCTATTTATAAGGCAAGAAATCCCACTAATTAAACCTGACAGGGCACACCTGTAAAGTTAAAACCATTTCCGGTGACTACCTCTTGAAGCTCATCAAGAGAATGCCAAGAGTGTGCAAAGCAGTTATCAAAGCAAAAGGTGGCTACTCTGAAGAACCTACAATATAAGACATATTTTCAGTTGTTTCACACTTTTTTGTTAAGTATATAATTCCACATGTGTTAATTGATAGTTTTGATGCCTTCAGTGTGAATGTACAATTTTCATAGTCAAGAAAATACAGAAAAATCTTTAAATGAGAAGGTGTGTCCAAACTTTTGGTCTGTACTGTATGTAGTACAGTGCGGTACTACATGTTCTGTACCATTCTTTATCTGTGCAAATATATGAGCTGATTCTTTGAACACTAGGTGAAGACTGCTCCATTCCGGGGGTTTTTCTGATGCAAAAGGGCAAATTTACTAAAACGGGCTTATTTTAGACAGTATAAACTTATACTAGACATTCTTAAAATGTAGTAAATTTACACCATAGTGGCACATGCTGGATGATAATTTTGGCTTATTTTTAGGCTGTTTAGTCCAAATTTCACAACCCAATTATTGGCTCAGTTTGTGGAAGAAATTTTGTGCAAAATTTTGGTGCTCTGTGTTGCATCTCATGTCATGCAGCCTTTTTGTTACACCAGCCACTTGCACGCCTCCTAAACGCCACCCTACCCACTATGTGTTTCATTCTGTTTCATCCAGTACCTGATCACCTGTGTTGCCTTGTGCTAGTTGTAAGTCATAGGGGGCACAGCTGAGCGCTGCAGGAATTTGTATCCACCCTATCCTGCAGAGATTTGCTTCCCCAGCCAATCAGCTGCTAGCAGGTGATATATCAGGCAACTCTACCCTCCATTCCCTGCCCGAACATTGGTTCTTAGCACCTTGTTTACGCAATCCTCCATATTCTGTCTCCCGTTATCAACCCGGCTTGTTTATCCATCCTGTATGACCTCTCTGATCCTGACTTTGGCAACGTCTATCGACCTATGCTGCCTGCTCTGAACTTGGATTGTCTGATCACATCTTTGTTTTCGCCCTCCAGTACCTCGTACTTGCGCCTCTGATCCTCCTGTCAGCTGCTACAGTCCCTGGGACTGCCCTGAAGTGGTACCTGGTGTCTGCCAGCAGCCCAGCCTATTCTCACCATCAGAGGCTCTAGTGAAGACCCGGTAAACACTTAGTTATGTCCCTCCAGGGTAAGCCTGGCCCGTGGCACAGTGGTTCCATGCCCACCCACGTTACACTTTCACATAAAACTATGCAACATACAGAAAACTAAGATAAACTTTTTTTCTGTCAAGTCCTTGCCCTATTGTTGAGAAAGTGACTTAAAGGTTTCTGACTTTTAGAAGGAAGTATTTGTTTTATTTGCATTAGTTTGTGCAGCATATACCTCAGTGTGCACCTCGCCACAAATCCTACTCCACTCCCTACTGGAGTAAGACTTGTGATGTAGCGACAGTTGCCACACCCCATCCTTCCTTAGCCCCACCTTTTTGTTGAAGATGGAAGAAAATGGTGCGAGAACATCAAAACACGCAAAGTTTTAGTGCAGAATCAAGTTGCGCCAAAATTATGTGACTTTTCAAAGCTCTGACTCCAGAATACTGGGTTAAAACCTTTTCTGAATTGGGCCCCATATAACTTGGATTGTAGTCTGCTATTTGTACACCAGTCCCTAATATACTAATATAAAGTGTGCTTGAAGGAATGCCATAGATTATATTCCCTTGTATGAATAGGCATGTCCACTTTTTTTGTGCCTAATGTTTATTGAGAGGAGATCCAGTCAGCTTTCTGATGTGTCCATATTAGCAAATACGTGTATTCTTCCTGAAATTACAATTTGGCAGCATATATTTGATAACTGCATTGTGCTGTAATTCTTCTTAGAAAATTAAGACAATATTGACCAGGAGTTACTACAACCCCTAAAATTATGGAATCACCAGGCTTGGAGGATGTTCATTCAGTTGTTTAATGTTGTTGAAAAAAAGCAGATCACAGACATGGCACAAAACTAAAGTCATTTCAAATGGCAACTTTAAGAAACACTAAAAGAAATCAAGATTAAAAATGTGGTACTCAGTAAGGGTAATTTTTTTCAGACCAAGCAGAGGAAAAAATTTATGGAATCACTCAATTCTGAGGAAAAAATTATGGAATCACCCTGTAAATTTTCATTTCCAAAACTAACACCTGCATCAAATTAGATCTGCTTGTTAGTCTGCATCAAAAAAGGAGTGATCACACCTTGGAGAGCTCTTGCACCAAGTGGACTGACATGAATCATGGCTCCAACACGAGAGATGTCAATTGAAACAAAGTAGAGGATTATCAAACTCTTAAAAGAAGGTAAATCATCACGCAATGTTGCAAAAGATGTTGGTTGTTCACAGTCAGCTGTGTCTAAAATCTGGACCAAATACAAACAATATGGGAAGGTTGTTAAAGGCAAACATACTGGTAGACCAAGGAAGACATCAAAGCATCAAGACCGGAAACTTAAAGCAATATGTCTCCAAAACAGGAAATGCACAACAAAACAAATGAGGAACGAATGGGAGGAAACTGGAGTCATTGTCTGTGACCGAACTGTAAGAAACCACCTACAGGAAATGGGATTTACATACAGAAAAGCTAAACATAAGCCATCATTAACACCTAAACAGAAAAAAACAAGGTTACAATGGGCTAAGGAAAAGCAATCGTGGACTGTGGATGACTGGATGAAAGTCAAATTCAGTGATGAATAGAGAATCTGCATTGGGCAAGTTGATGATGCTGGAACTTTTGTTTGGTGTCGTTCCAATGAGATTTATCAAGATGACTGCATGAAGAGAACATGCAAATTTCCAAAGTTATTGATGATATGGGGTTGCATGTCAGGTAAAGGCACTGGGGAGATGGCTGTCATTACATCTTCAATAAATGCCCAAGTTGACATTGATATTTTGGACAGTTTTCTTATCCCATCAATTGAAAGGATGTTTGGGGATGATGACATCATTTTTCAAGATGCTAATGCATCCTCCCATAGAGCAAAAACTGTGAAAACATTCCTTGAAAAAAGACACATAAGGTCAATGTCATGGCCTGCAAATAGTCTGGATCTCAATCCAATTGAAAATCTTTGGTGGAAGTTGAAGAAAATGGTCCATGACAAGGCTCCAACCTGCAAAGCTGATCTGGCAACAGCAATCAGAGAAAGTTGGCGCCAGATTGATGAAGAGTACTGTTTGTCACTCATTAAGTCCATGCCTCAGAGACTGCAAGCTGTTATTAAAGCCAGAGGTGGTGCAATAAAATACTAGTGATGTATTGGAGTGTTCGTTTGTGTGTTTGTTTTTCATGATTCCATATTTTTTTCCTCAGAATTGAGTGATTCCATAATTTTTTCCCTGTGCTTCATCTGAAAAAAATTACCCTTACTGAGTACCACATTTTTAATCTTGATTTCCTTTAGTGTTTCTTAAAGCCCTAATGTTGCCATTCGAAATTACTTTAGTTTTGTGCCATGTCTGTGATCTGCTTTTTTTCAACAACATTAAACAACTGAATGAACATTCTCCGAGCTCGGTGATTCCATAATTTTTGCCAGGGGTTGTAGTTAGGGATGTGTCCCTACATAGTATCATCCCCTTCTATACCTTAGCCTGATTGACTGCAAACATAGGAGATAATTCTAAAATCCCCGGTATTGAAAAGTAGTTGGAAGGGATGAGTAGGTGCTCAGATGAGGATGCTTGTTACAAGAGCCAGAACTGGATTCATAGGAACTTCATTCTATTTTTCCTATATTTCTTATTGAGTAATAGATGCACTCCACTCACATGAAAACATATTTTATGACCTTGTCAGAGATCAAAAATCTTGGAATGAAATGTACAGCACACTTCATTTAATTAGTAGGGTGCTCAACCCAGGTCACAAAAAATGTCCCGTAATTGAAACATGGACATAGGGCCAAATTACATAAAATTTTTAAATGGCAATTTCTCTTGGTCACAGATTTAGAACCCCAAATTATTGTGTGCACAGAGCACCAAAAACTCTAATTTCTTATTTGGAAGTACAAGACAGACAGAACCCAATGATTTTGAAAGCATTTGTTTAGGGTTATGTTAAAGGAAAACAACCAGACAGAATCGGTTATTACAAACTCTTTCCCAATTAAGAGTTGTGTACATCAGAGCAACAAAGTAAGTATTACTCAGATCTGTGTATATGTATCATTTACACACTGCTATTAAATCTTGTCAGTACAATTAAACATTCCTAATTAAATTAGACATGCATCTCACACCCAGGAGAGCCTTGCTTGATCCTCCTAACACTGCCAAATTATCGACTTTAAATGTAAATGTACCAGATTAATCATCAACTTCTAAAAGCGTTAACTTCTGTGTTAATTGCATATTAATCCTGTTTTTAAACATAAATGTTCCCGAAAGAGTATTGATTTAAATGTTTTTTTAAAAAAAGACATAAGGGTCCAATGCAGTGGGTAGTGATGGGGATACAGAAATCATCTAGGACCTTAGGATATTCATAAGGCTATTTAACCCCTTGTAGTGCCGGCGTCCCTGCCCTCTGCTAGGCAGGGACGCTGCTCCTCTCACCGCTCTGCTCCGTGCCCGGCCTCCTCCCCCCGCTCTGCTGTCAGCGCGCGCTCCGTCCCGGCGTCCTCCTCCTGCTCTGCTCTCAGCGCGCGCTCCTTCCCGGCCCCTGTGCTTAGGGCGCACGCGCGCTCCCCTCCTCTTAAAGGGGCCGCGCGCGCCGCCCTAAAGAGTCCCCGGCCAATGGCCGGAGGACTTCATCATATATAAGGCACCTCCTCCAAAATGGAGGTGCCCGAGCAATGTTGTTTGCACCTGTGTCTCACCTGTGCTTCAGCCCTCAGGTCCCGTTGCCAGTTTCCTGCCAGTTTCCTGCCAGTTTCCTGCCAGTTTCCTGCCAGTTTCCTGCCAGTTTCCTGCTAGTTACCTGCCAGTACCTGCCAGTTACCTGCCTGATTCCTGCCTGAATACTTGTTACCTGTCTGCCAGTCTGAGGTCCGACGGTCTGCCTTACTACTCCTGTCAGTCTGTCTAAAGGACCAGCCTGCCCGCTCACCTGGGAGCGCATATCAGCTACCTGCCTGCTTGCCTGAGGTCCGACGGTCTGCCTTACTACTCCGGTCAGTCTGTCTATGGACCAGCTTGCCCGCTCACCTGGGAGCGCTTCTCCGTTATCTGCCTGCTTGCCAGCCCGGAGGCTCCGTTGTCACGTGCTGTGACCACCAGCTACTCCAGACTCTTGCCCGCTCACCTGGGAGCGCATCTCCGTTACCTGCCTGCTTGCCAGCCCGGAGGTCCCGTTGTCACGTGCGGTGACCATCAGCTATTCCAGAGACTCTTGCCCGCTCACCTGGGAGCGCTTCTCCGTTACCTACCTGCCTGCCAGCCCGGAGGTTCCGCCGTCACGTGCCGTGACCACCTGCTATTCCAGAGACTCTCGCTTGCTCACCTGGGAGCACACATCTACCACCTGCCTGCTAGCCTACCCGGAGGCTCTGCCATCACAGGTCGTACCTACCCCTTACCCAGAGACTGCCCTGATCACTTGCCGTAACTCCCTGTCCGTTCACCCAGAGACTGCCACCCGCTCCCTTACAAGGGCCGCCCCCTTGTATAGTAGCTCAGAGGTTCCGCCTCCCGGACCCGTTTCAGTCCGCCTCCCGGACCCGTTACAGTTTGCTCGGGCCATGGAACCCGGTGGCACCCAAGCTCCCTCGCTCTCGGACCTCTGTCTTGAACTGTCCCGTCAGAGGTCCCAACAGGAGGCCATCCTGGGTCACCTGCGGAATGTTAATACTCGCCTGAACACTCTGTCTGATCCACCAACAACCTCCGCCAGTGCCATATCTTGCAATCCGGCGGCTCCGCTGCTCACTAATACTATGGTATCCTACCCCGGACCCCGGCTTTCTGCACCTCCTCGCTTCGGAGGCGACCCCGTCCAGGCTCGGGGCTTCTTGAATCAGTGCACCCTGCATTTTGAACTTTTGTCCTACCAGTTTAACTCCGACCGGGCCAAAATTGCCTTCATCATGTCCCATCTCACCGGGGAGGCCCTGGCCTGGCTGAATCCTCTATGGGAGAGAGGAGACCCCCTGGTGTCCAACTTGCCTGCTTTTCTCACGGCTTTCCGGAAAGTCTTCGACGAACCCGGACGGAAGACCTCATCTGCATCATCGTTGCTACGCCTCCGTCAGGGGAGTCTCACCGTGGGCCAATATGCCATACGGTTCC
The DNA here is from genome assembly GCF_046119375.1 of Phyllobates terribilis. Lineage (NCBI taxonomy): Eukaryota > Metazoa > Chordata > Amphibia > Anura > Dendrobatidae > Phyllobates > Phyllobates terribilis. The sequence continues at coordinate 22,831,960 of NW_027362768.1, forward strand.
GTACCCTTGCCTCGGAGCTGGCCTGGGATAACGACGCTCTGGTTTCCGTCTTCTGGGAGGGTCTGTCCGGCCGTATTAAAGATGAACTTGCCGGTCGGGACATTCCTACCACTCTCGATGACTTAATAACTCTTGCCACCCGAATTGACCTACGGTTTCAGGAGCGTGCCAAAGAGGTCACCCGTGAGAGAAGGATTCCACGTTTAGCTCCTACTTTCCAGAAACCCGTCATTCCCTCCATCTCTCCCCAGGTACACTCTCCTGAGCCTATGCAGGTCGACCAGACCAAGATGGTCAAAACCCGTCAGGACTCACGCCGTGCCGAGGGGAGCTGCTTCTACTGTGGCAGTAAGGAGCACCGGATCCGTGCCTGCCCGGAGAGGTCGGGAAACGCCTGTGTCTAGGTTCGCTCAGAGAGGTCCACCTAGACAAGAATAAATCCTCTCCATCCCTGCTGTTGTCAGTTTCGATCACCTACGGGGAGAACCGTTATTTCGAACTAGCCCAACTTGACTCTGGAGCAGCCGGGAACCTTATTTCACAGTCCCTGGTTGAGAAATACCGCATCCCCACCAAACCTCTGGCTGTACCCTTGTCTGTCGCTGCCGTGGATGGGGGCCTCTTACCTCGCCCCATTCAACTCATCACCGAATCCATTACCCTGCAGGTGGGAATGCTGCATTCTGAAAGTATCTCCTTTCATGTTCTGCCTGGACTCTCTCACGCCCTCTTGCTAGGTCTGCCCTGGCTCCAGAGACATGCACCCGTGCTAGACTGGCAAACCGGAGAGGTCCTTCGCTGGGGACAAGACTGTCATAAAACCTGCCTGGTTCCCGTCCATCCCTCTCCTACCCCAGCTAATCTACCTGGACTTCCGATTCCTTATTGGTCTTATGCAGATGTCTTTAATAAAAAGGAGGCAGAGACATTACCACCACATAGACCATACGACTGTCCCATCGATCTGCTACCCGGTACTACTCCTCCCCGTGGGCGTATCTATCCTTTATCCGCTGCTGAGACCCGGTCAATGTCCGAATATATTGAGGAGAATCTGGCCAGAGGATTCATCCGGAAATCTACCTCCCCAGCGGGAGCAGGCTTCTTTTTCGTCAAAAAGAAGGACGGCTCTCTCCGTCCCTGTATAGACTATAGAGGCCTAAACCTGATCACGGTGAAGAATAAGTACCCCCTTCCGCTCATTCCAGAATTATTTGATCGTCTGAGGGGGGCTAGGATCTTCACCAAACTGGACCTTCGTGGGGCGTACAACCTGGTTCGTATTCGTCAGGGGGATGAATGGAAGACGGCATTCAACACCCGGGACGGCCACTATGAATACCTGGTAATGCCCTCTGGTCTCTGTAACGCTCCTGCCGTCTTTCAAGAGTTGGTCAATGACATCTTCCGGGACCTTCTCTACTCCTGCGTAGTGGTGTACCTGGACGACATCTTGGTCTTCTCTCCGGATCTCCAGACTCACCGGAGGGACGTTCGTCAGGTCCTGCTCAGGCTAAGGCAGAACCATCTCTACGCTAAATTTGAGAAGTGCCTCTTTGAGCAGACCTCGCTTCCGTTTCTGGGCTACATTATCTCTCAGACCGGCCTTCAAATGGATCCTGAGAAACTGTCTGCCATCGAGAAATGGCCCCGACCGGAGGGGTTGAAGGCCATTCAGCGTTTCCTGGGCTTCGCCAACTACTACCGCCTCTTCATACCACACTTCTCTTCCCGGACGGCCCCAAATTCTGCGCTCACCCGTAAAGGTACTAATCCCAAAGAGTGGCCACCCGAAGCAGAGGAGGCCTTTCTTTCCCTTAAACAGGCCTTCTCTTCCGCCCCGGTGCTGCATCGCCCAGATGGCAACAAGCAGTTCTTCCTGGAAGTTGACGCCTCCTCCTCTGGAGCCGGAGCGGTACTTACTCAAAAATCATCTTCCGGGAGGATGGTAACTTGTGGCTTCTTCTCTAAACTCTTCTCCTCCTCTGAGCGCAACTATTCCATAGGAGACCGAGAGTTATTGGCCATCAAACTGGCATTGGAGGAGTGGCGTTACCTGCTCGAGGGGGCTCTTCACCCGGTAATAATTTACACTGACCACAAGAACTTGGCTTACCTCCAGCATGCCCAGAGACTTAACCCGCGCCAAGCCCGGTGGTCCTTGTTTTTTGCTCGTTTTGATTTTGTCCTTCATTTTCGCCCGGCTGACAAAAACGTCAAGGCGGATGCCTTGTCTCGATCCTTTCTGGTGTCTGATCTCGAGGAGGATCCGAAACATATCATCGATCCCGCCAGAGTAATGCAGGTGGCTCCCGTGAGTCTAAATCGTCTTCCTCCTGGTAAGACGTTCGTACCAGTACCTGATCGGGAGAAGATTCTACACTGGGGTCATTCGTCTAAACTAGCTGGCCACGCCGGTCAGAAAAAGACCCTCCAGCTTATTACCCGGCACTACTGGTGGCCTAACCTGCACAAGGATGTAATAGACTTTGTTTCTGCCTGTGTGTCCTGCGCCCGCAACAAAGTTCCGAGACACCTGCCGGCCGGCCGCCTCCTACCTCTGCCAGTACCTGCTGCCCCCTGGCAGCATATAGCGATGGACTTCATTACTGATCTGCCCGTCTCTGCCGGTTGTACGGTCATTTGGGTGGTCGCTGACCGCTTCTCCAAGATGGCTCACTTCATTCCACTGCCAGGTCTTCCGTCTTCATGGCCTGCCCCGTCACATCGTGTCGGATCGTGGGGTACAGTTCACTTCCCGTTTCTGGAGAGCCACTTGTAAATTGCTGGACGTCACCCTGGACTTCTCCTCCGCTTACCACCCACAGTCTAATGGTCAAGTGGAGCGGATCAATCAGAACCTGACCAGTTACCTTCGGCACTTCGTTAATGCCCACCATTCTGACTGGGTGGATCTCCTGCCATGGGCCGAATTCTCGTACAACAATCACGAGAGCGAGTCTTCCTCCAAATCCCCGTTTTTTGTAGTCTACGGTCAGCATCCTCGGATCCCGTTTCCCGTCTCCACCTCGGCGGACAATCCGGCTGCGGAATCTCTTGTTAACAAATTTTCCTCCATATGGGAGAGTACCCGGTCCGCACTCCTTCTGTCATCCGAGCGTATGAAAAGACACGCTGACAAAAAACGTCTGGACCCTCCTCAATTCCGCCCTGGGGATAAAGTCTGGCTCTCGTCCAAATATGTCCGGCTCAAGATCCCTTCCTATAAGTTAGGGCCTCGGTTCATCGGCCCACTGGAGGTCATCAGTCAGATCAACCCGGTGGCCTATAAATTGAAACTCCCGGCCAACTTACGGATCCCTAACTCCTTCCATGTGTCTCTCCTCAAACCTGTGGTGCTTAACTCTTTTTCCAAGTCTACAGGTACGCCTCCTGCTCCGGTTTCTGCTGAGGACGAGTTTGAGGTAGAGAACATTCTTGCCACCAAAAGGGTAAGAGGAAAGACCTTTTTCCTGGTAGATTGGAAGGGGTTTGGTCCTGAGGAGAGAACGTGGGAGCCCCGGGAGAACATCCATGCCCCTCTCATCCTAGCTAAATTTCTGTCTGGCCTAAAAAAGGGGGGGCCTAAAGGGGGGGGTACTGTAGTGCCGGCGTCCCTGCCCTCTGCTAGGCAGGGACGCTGCTCCTCTCACCGCTCTGCTCCGTGCCCGGCCTCCTCCCCCCGCTCTGCTGTCAGCGCGCGCTCCGTCCCGGCGTCCTCCTCCTGCTCTGCTCTCAGCGCGCGCTCCTTCCCGGCCCCTGTGCTTAGGGCGCGCGCGCGCTCCCCTCCTCTTAAAGGGGCCGCGCGCGCCGCCTTAAAGAGTCCCCGGCCAATGGCCGGAGGACTTCATCATATATAAGGCACCTCCTCCAAAATGGAGGTGCCCGAGCAATGTTGTTTGCACCTGTGTCTCACCTGTGCTTCAGCCCTCAGGTCCCGTTGCCAGTTACCTGCCAGTTTCCTGCCAGTTTCCTGCCAGTTTCCTGCCAGTTTCCTGCTAGTTACCTGCCAGTACCTGCCAGTTACCTGCCTGATTCCTGCCTGAATACTTGTTACCTGTCTGCCAGTCTGAGGTCCGACGGTCTGCCTTACTACTCCTGTCAGTCTGTCTAAAGGACCAGCCTGCCCGCTCACCTGGGAGCGCATATCAGCTACCTGCCTGCTTGCCTGAGGTCCGACGGTCTGCCTTACTACTCCGGTCAGTCTGTCTATGGACCAGCTTGCCCGCTCACCTGGGAGCGCTTCTCCGTTATCTGCCTGCTTGCCAGCCCGGAGGCTCCGTTGTCACGTGCTGTGACCACCAGCTACTCCAGACTCTTGCCCGCTCACCTGGGAGCGCATCTCCGTTACCTGCCTGCTTGCCAGCCCGGAGGTCCCGTTGTCACGTGCGGTGACCATCAGCTATTCCAGAGACTCTTGCCCGCTCACCTGGGAGCGCTTCTCCGTTACCTACCTGCCTGCCAGCCCGGAGGTTCCGCCGTCACGTGCCGTGACCACCTGCTATTCCAGAGACTCTCGCTTGCTCACCTGGGAGCACACATCTACCACCTGCCTGCTAGCCTACCCGGAGGCTCTGCCATCACAGGTCGTACCTACCCCTTACCCAGAGACTGCCCTGATCACTTGCCGTAACTCCCTGTCCGTTCACCCAGAGACTGCCACCCGCTCCCTTACAAGGGCCGCCCCCTTGTATAGTAGCTCAGAGGTTCCGCCTCCCGGACCCGTTTCAGTCCGCCTCCCGGACCCGTTACACCCCTTAATGACCAGGCCAGATTTTTCAAATTTGACATGTGTCACTTTATGTGTCAATAACTCTGGAATGCTTCATTATATCCCAGTGGTTTTGGAACTGTTTTTTTCTTGAAACATTATATTTTATGATAATGGTAAATTTCAGTTGATGTGTTTTGCATTTATATATAAAAATATCGGAAATTTGACAAAAAGTTCTAAAAATTAGCAATTTTCAAACTTTGAATATCTATCCCTTTAATCCAGATAGTCACACCACACCACATAGTTAATAAACACCATTTACCCCATGTCTGCTTTTCATCAGCACTATCAGTAAAATGTTATTTTATTTTGTTAGGATGTTAGAAGCTTTAAAATTGTAGCAGTCATTTTTCATTTTTTCATGAAAATTTCCAAAACATTTTTTAAGGACCTATTCAGTTTTGAAGTGACTTTTGGGACCTATATACTGGAACCCCCCCCCCAAAATGATACCAATTTAAACACAGTGCCCCTCAACATATTCAACACTGCTGTCAGGTAGTTTATTAACCCTTCAGGTGCTTTTCAGGAATTAATGCAAAGTGAAGGACAGGAAAGAAAACTGTTATTTTTACCACTTAAATGTTGCTAAGGTCTGAACAGGCCGCTATAGCCGGCAGACTCTAAGGCCATTTATTTGGTTGTGTATTGCCATGTCAACCATCAGGACCCCACAATCATGATCTCAGGGTGCTGATGGGGCTTAAAAGGGAGCCCCACACTCTGTTAACCATCTAGATGCCAGTCACTATTGATAGTAGCATCTATGGGGTTAAAAGTCCATGGTTGGTGCCAAAAAGTTTTTCGTGACCGATGCAGCAGGAGGTCAGCTATAGTGTACAGCTAACAGCTGCTGTATTTTCACCTGATGTTATTCACTTATATCCCCGGTCCGTTTTAAGTCATATTGGGGGTCACTAAGTTTTCAACTTATGTGAAAGGTGTTTTTTCATTTGATTTTGCTTATATGTAAAATAAGTCTAGAAAAAAATTAGTTATAGGGTAAGTCTAACCAACATGGCTAGACTGAGAATTACAAATATGGCAGCCAGGGAGCTTTGGATTATTTGGGTAATTGACAGGGTTTTCTGTTATTTGTATTTATTGACCCTTGGGTCTTTGGGTTTATATTTCTGTAGAATTCCTGCCATCTACCACAGTGAGAACAAGATTAAAATTTCCTCAACTGAAGTTTTTGAAGGAACTTCGCAGGGAAGTTGTTCTAAACATCTTGGAGAACTAACCACAAATCTTCTGTGGATTTAGGTTGTAGAAATCCTTCTGTCTCTTCATGCGATCCCAGACAAACTAGATGATGTTGAGATCAGGGCTCTGAGTGAGGGGGGAGGGGGGATATCATCACTTCCAGAACTCTTTGTTCTTTTTTACACTGAAGATTGTTCTTAGTGACATTGGCGGTATGGTTGGGGTTGTTGCCTTGTTGCACAAAAAAATTGGAACCAGTCAGACGTCTCCCTGATGAAACTGCATGATGCATAACTATCTGCCTGTATTTCTCAGCATTGAGAATACCAAGAAATGGGCAATGTAGATGAACGACACATCAAATTTACTTCCTTTCCCAGCAGTGCCATCAGCTCACAACTGGCAGCAGTCAGTGGAACGTGTCTACTCTACACCCATCTACTATTTTGAGAAATCTGGCCAGAAGTGGTTTTAAAGGGAATGTGTCATCAAAATTTTTCTTTTCTCAACAATTGAAAAAAATGCAAAGTAATAATGTCTGGTTTTTTTAATTAACTTTTTTTAAATGGTATAAAATATGAAAAATAATTTCAAAAGTTTTGGTATTTTCAACTTTTAAACACTAGGGGGAGCAGCTGCTTAAATTTGCCATGAGAACATAGTGTTCTGCTAGCTCACATTACAACTGCTGTAAAAGTGGGCTGGATCTGCTCACATGTGTGTGATGTCACCCCTCTTCTCCCCTTCTGGGTGTTTGCAAAAGGATAAGGGAGGATGACGTTTGGGATCACAGTGCGGAGCCATTTTGTTCGTAACTGCAAAGTGATAGGAACATGTGGACAGTGTCACCGAGAAAGGCCGGCAGGGCCAATTCTGTCAGCTGGTGCTTGCCACTGTATCATGTGCTGGGAATAGATATGAAGACTGTATTATGCGCTGGGATTAGATACACAAACTGTATTATGCGCTGGGATTAGATACGCAGACAGTATCACATGTTCAGATTACATATGTGGATTGTATCATGCCTTGGGTTTAATTATGCAGACTGTATAACATGCTAGGAGTAGATAAATGGCTCAGTGGAGTGTGTCACACATGATGGAATTAGAAACACAAAGTGTATGGATAGAATTAGACTGAACGAAGTGTATCACATGTGAAGGGATTTAATACAGGGTTCAGTGGACTGTATTGTACAGGATGGAATTAGATACAGGGCTCAGCGGACTGTATTATACAGGATGGGATTAGAAACAGGGCTCGGCAAACTGTATCACACATGATGGAATTAGATACAGGGCTCAGCGGACTGTATCACAAGGGATAGGATTAGATACAGGGTTTAGGGGACTGTATTATACAGGATGGGATTAGGTACAAGGCTCAGCGAACTGTATCACACAGGATGGAATTCGATACATGGCTCAGTGGACTGTGTCAAACATGAAAGGATTGGATACATTGCTCTAGCTATGCCAGCGTAAAGGCTCATCCAGATGTGTGTAATGCAGGGATGTCTCTCCCAGGGGGATATAGGGGACTCGGTACCCGGGCCTTTTACCTTGTTTAGGATGTCACGGCAGTCGACTCCCGGGCCCGTACTCTGGGGTCTCTCTTGAAAAAGGGGTTTTAGTGTACAGTTTGTCTCGTGACGCCACCTGTGGTTCCCGGTAATGGTTACCGGCGCTGCTGCAGACCTCTGGGGGTGATGGGATGGCAGCTGGGATGTTTCTGCTCCCCACAGGTGGAGTTGGCCCCCGGGGCAGGTGTTAGGACAGATGGTGATACTGGGCATTGTAGTGCAGAAGAGATGGCGCAGCGGGAGTGATTGACAGAGACAGGAGATTTGCTTCAGTACCTTTACTGGCGTAATGGCAGGTATGGTCCAGGGTACTTGCTAGGAAGGGAGCACTTCAGGACTTCTCCCCAGTGAGCGGGTATAAGGCCTCCTGATCCCTGTCTGCCTCTCTATAAGCTTCTAGCCAGCCTGAAACTTGCCTAGCTTCTGTGTTGTGTTGGTCTCTCACCTGAACGCTTGGTAGTAGGACCTTTCTTTGGCAACCACTATCCCTGGATGCCGGGGCCTTCGTGGTTCCTAGTCCGGTTATTGTTGGTAGCTTCAGGATGACCAGGGGTCTGGAAGCCTCCTGGTAAGCCGATAGTCCCTACTGGGTATAGAGGACCCTGTAGGTGCGGACCCGGTGTCCGGTTTGTGTCTTGGGGTGAGCATATGATGCTCCTCTGCCCCCTCAACTCCTCTCTCCTCTCCTCTTTGCCTCCGGCCACACTCGGGGCCCTCAGAACACAGCAGCAGACGTGCTGCTCCTTCACTGGCCAGCACGCTTTCCCACTTTCTGCTCCCTGCCTAACTCCACCCGCCATATACATATATATCCCTAACAGAGCTCCCTCTGGTGGTATGAGGTGGAAGGGTGGAGGTGTTTGTTTGTAGTGAGGGCCTCTTGTGGAGAAGTCCGTCCATGCACCCTTTTGGGTCCTATAGTACCTGTGGTAGCAGGGAGCCACAGGGACATCTGAATAAGACTGTACTGCTGCATCTGCAAAGCACATCAGAACTCTGATGTGCTTTGCAGACACAGCACTGCAGCCTCATTTAGATATCCTTGTGACGCGCCTCCTGGGCCGTGGGGTACTCGGTACCGGGCCGGTCATTGCTAGGGGAGATGTCACAGTGGCGGTGACCCGGTCCGTGACCAAGGGCGGTCAGTAAAAAGGGGATTTTATAGTTTTTATGTACAAAGTTCGTGACGCCACCTGTGGTATGCGGCTAAAGGGAGCCGCCGCTGCTGAGCAGGTCCTCTGGAGCTCATGTTAGTGCAGCAAAGCTGGTGTGGCTCTCCACAGGTAGAGCTTAGCTCCAGGGCAGTGTAGATGTTATAGGTGATGATGGGCGTTGTAGTGCAGGGTTTGATGGTGCAGCAATAATCAGTCCACAACTTAATGGCGGTTTCCTCTTATCTTTACTGGCGGTGATTAGGCAAACCGGGACTAGGGTACTGGCTAGAAGTGGAAGTCCGGGCAGCCTGGAAGCAAGTAAGGAATTCACCTAACCAGGTGAAGAAGCAGGCCTTCCCTTTCCACTAATCTCTTTGGCCCTGCTGCTTGTAGCTGTGCGGTGGCCCTCGTCCCTGAGTGCAACGTCTTTGAGCTCACCCGTATGGCAGGCAGCTCGGGCCTTGCTGATGCGTCGCTCCCACGTGGCGGTGCTGGGCCCTGCGGTGCTGCTGAGCCTCCGGGCGTCTGCTGGGGCCAGGAGACCTGCAGTCTCCTGCCCTCCGGTTTCTGCTGCTGGGCCTTCAGTGCCCCACAGCCTCGGACTCCCATGTCCGGTTCCTCTGTGTTGGTTCCTTCTGGGGTGAACTGCCATGCAGCTTCACTCCCCAGCTTCTCTCTCATCGACGTCCTCACTTCAACTCCCCACACTAAGTCTCACTAACCCCGCCTCCAGATCCCAGTTGCCAAGGGGAGGTGCTCCCCTTGCTGGTCTGGAGCCAGGAACGTGTTCCATGTTAGTATACTTGACTAGGGGACCCCTGCTTGCTTCCAGGCATTGCATCACCTCTTGTGAGGGAGGCAATGCCACTGTGGCAACCGGACCCCTGGGGTGCCACATTCCCCCCTAGTTAACTTCAGTATTCCCGGACTGAGGATACCTTTTAAAATTAACAAATAACAATTCACATTACAAACAGGTTACAAAGTCAAAAATTACAAAAACCCAACAAAAATTGAAAGCAGTCACTGCGGCGCTTAATCTTTACGCCACAATCCGGGGAACTGTAATTTGGCTGGTGGGAACCGCATCAATCCACTTTGTGCATCGTCCCTGGGCGTGGCTTCAGGGCACTCTTTCCCTGGGCCTGCTCTTCAGCCACGCCTGCGGTTTACTTTCTAGGCCGATTAGCAACTATTTTCAATATTGTCCTGACCACACCTAGTCCTGTGACCCAATTGTCCATAAATTCAACAAATATACAGTACAGACCAAAAGTTTGGACACACCTTCTCATTTAAATATTTTTCTGTATTTTCATGACTATGAAAATTGTACATTCACACTGAAGGCATCAAAACTATGAATTAACACATGTGGAATTATATACTTAACAAAAAAGTGTGAAACAACTGAAAATATGTCTTATATTCTAGGTTCTTCAAAGTAGCCACCTTTTGCTTTGATGACTGTTTTGCACACTCTTGGCATTCTCTTGATGAGCTTCAAGAGGTAGTCACCGGAAATGGTTTTCACTTCACAGGTGTGCCCTGTCACGTTTAATAAGTGGGATTTCTTGCCTTATAAATGGGGTTGGGACCATCAGTTGTATTGTGCAGAAGTCAGGTGGATACACAGATGATAGTCCTACTGAATAGACTGTTAGAATTTGTATTATGGCAAGATAAAAGCAGTTAAGTAAAGAAAAACGAGTGGCCATCATTACGTTAAGAAATTAAGGTCAGTCAGTCTGAAAAATTGGGAAAACTTTGAAAGTGTCCCCAAGTGCAGTTGCAAAAACCATCAAGCGCTACAAAGAAACTGGCTCACATGAGGACCGTCCCAGGAAAGGAAGACCAAGAGTCACCTCTGCTTCTGAGGATAAGTTTATCCGAGTCACCAGCCTCAGAAATCGCAGGTTAACAGCAGCTCAGATTAGAGACCAGGTCAATGCCACACAGAGTTCTAGCAGCAGACACATCTCTACAACAACTGTTAAGAGGAGACTTTGTGCAGCAGGCCTTCATGGTAAAATAGCTGCTAGGAAACCACTGCTAAGGACAGGCAACAAGCAGAAGAGACGTGTTTGGGCTAAAGAACACAAGGAATGGACATTAGTCCAGTGGAAATCTGTGCTTTGGTCTGATGAGTCCAAATTTGAGATCTTTGGTTCTAACCACCGTGTCGCAGAAAAGGTGAACGGATGGATTCTACATGACTGGTTCCCACCGTGAAGCATGGAGGAGGAGGTGTGATGGTGTGGGGGTGCTTTGCTGGTGACACTGTTGGGGATTTATTCAAAATTGAAGGCATACTGAACCAGCATGGCTACCACAGCATCTTGCAGCGGCATGCTATTTCATCCGGTTTGTGTTTAGTTGGACCATCATTTATTTTTCAACAGGACAATGACCCCAAACACACCTCCAGGCTGTGTAAGGGCTATTTGACCAAGAAGGAGAGTTATGGGGTGCTACGCCAGATGACCTGGCCTCCACAGTCACCAGACCTGAACCCAATCGAGATGGTTTGGGGTGAGATGGCCCGCAGAGTGAAGGCAAAAGGGCCAACAAGTGCTAAGCATCTCTGGGAACTCCTTCAAGATTGTTTGAAGACCATTTCCGGTGACTACCTCTTGAAGCTCATCAAGAGAATGTCAAGAGTGTGCAAAGCAGTCATCAAAGCAAAAGGTGGCTACTTTGAAGAACCTAGAATATAAGACATATTTTCAGTTGTTTCACACTTTTTTGTTAACTATATAATTGCACATGTGCTAATTCATAGTTTCGAAGCCTTCAGTGTGAATGTACAATTTTCATAGTCATGAAAATACAGAAAAATCTTTAAATGAGAAGGTGTGTCCAAACTTTTGGTCTGTACTGTACATATCCAAGATTATTTAACGGTGACAACTATATACAACATACGCTTTAATTCTCTTATACTTTAGTTCCTCCAGCGGGCAGGAAGCTGACCCTTTGCACCCCGGGTCAACCTACGTAGTACAATTGTTGTCATTGTCCTACCCTGGTCACTATTATCTACCCCTGGTGTGGTGGGTTCACTATCCTCTACATTTCTCTTGGACCTACTCCGTACTAGTATACCGGACTGCCTTCTCCGGACTACTAAACCCACGATGGGACTGACAGGTTCACTGCTAGCAGAGGGTAGATTCTCCTGATCTGCTGCTGATGAAACATCTGTCTCTGGGGTCAGCTGGTCTTCCAGATATTCTGGAGCCTCTGCAGTTTCCGGTGAGGCTGCTTGGAGAAAGGTCAGGACCGGTACCACAATCGCTTTGTTCACCTGCGTCCAAGACCAGGGAAATTCTCCGAGGACTGTCTGAACGGTTTCCTCCACTTTTTCTGTGGGCCAAGGGCTGTCTTGATCTTCTTCTGTGTTTTTCAACTGTTCAGGACATATCTTAAAGTGGTCTCTTGAGACTGCCGCTGAAGTTTCCCCTCCATCTTTGCTGATGAGGCACACTTTGGTGTTGTCGTAATTCGAGGGTAGGACGGTGTATGGCTCAACCTCCCACTGGTCATCTAACTTGTGGACTCATCTTTTCCTCTTAAGTACCTGTTCTCCAGGTGATAAGGGAACGGCAGGTGCGTGCTGATTATAAGTTTTCTCTTGCTTCTGTCTCGCCTGGGACAAACTTTTCTCAACACACTCTTGCACCTTGCGGTATTGTTGCTGCCACTCTGTATCCCAATCTGCATCTGGTGATATCGTCTCTGGTGTTAAAACTCCCATGTCTAAGTCGATGGGTAGCTTACCAGGTTTTGCTCTCATCAGGTAAGCGGGTGTACAGTTGGTAGAGTTCACCGGGATGTGGTTGTTAGGTCCACCAAATCTGTTAACTTCTCTGGCCACAGGCTACGTTCTTCAAGGGGCATCGTCTTCAACAGGTCTATTACCACCTGGTTCATCTTCTCACACAACCGGTTTGTCTGGGGATGATACAGCATCGTCTTTATTTTCTTGCAGCCGTGCAAGTTACAGAATTCCTGGAACACCTCTGCTTCAAAGGCTGGATCTTGGTCGGTAAGCACCCATTCAGGGTAACCATGCGGGCGACAAAAGTGCTGTTGGAACACTTTGGCTGCCGTCTGAGCCATCTGGTCTTTCACTGGCACTACTACCAAGAACCGGGAGTAGTGGTCTACTATGGTGAGAGCGTAGACATAGCCTGACCAGCTTGGAGCTAGCTTCACGTGGTCCAAGGCTACCAGTTCAAGTGGTTGTTTGGTGATTATGGGCTGCAGGGGAGCCCTCTGGCTGTCTCTGTCTTTCCGTCTCAGGTTGCATGGACCACATTCTCGACACCATCTCTCGATTGCTTTCCTCATGCCAACCCAGTAGAATCGCTCACGTAGCAGGACTTCCAACTTCTTCCACCCGAAGTATCCTGCTCCATCGTGGTACGCTTCTAAGACCATTGGTGCATCCCGCCTTGGGACTACCACCTGCCAGACCAATTCGTGTGTCCGGGAGTTGATGCTTCTTCGACACAGCTTTCCCTCGTAGATGAACAGCTTGTCCTTTTCCTTCCACAACTGTTGGGTCTCCTGTGGAGCATCTGGATCAGGGTGCGAGTCCGCTTGTGTCAGCAACTACTTTACCAGGCAGACAGCCTGATCGTTATCTTGCATTTCTGCCCATCCATGGTGGGGCAATGGGTTGAAAGTGGCCTCTATGTTGGCGGAGCGCTTGTCCCTTACACAGTGGGAGCACTGGGTCACCCCGTGACGATGGAAAGTGGGTAGCTCTATCTCCTCCAGCTCTTCCGGGTCTTCTCCCCCATCTGGCAAGTTGGGCATCCTGGACAGCACATCAGCATTTGCATTTTTATGCCCCGCCCAATACTTGATGGTAAACTCATAGTTAGACAGTCGGGCCATCCATCGTTGTTCTAGGGCACCAAGCTTCGCAGTCTCCAGGTGCGTCAGCGGGTTGTATCTGTGAAGACTGTAAATCTGGAGGAGGCGGCGAGATAGTGTTTGAAGCGCTCTGTTACAGCCCAGACTATGGCTAAAAACTCTAACTTAAAGGAACTATAGTTGTCGGGGTTCCTTTCCGTGGGCCGGAGCTTCCTGCTGATGTAGGCAATCACTCTCTCTCTGCCCTGCTGTACTTGGGACAGCACCGCTCCCAATCCTACGTTGCTGGCATCCGTATGGAGTACAAATGGTTGGCCATAGTTGGGGTGGGCCAGGACTTCGTCTCCAGTAAGAGCCATTTTCAGGCGAATGAAAGATTCACCCTCTGGTTTACCCCATTTGAACGGAGGTTTCGAGTTCTTGGCCTTTTTGGACTGGCCCACTAAGAGGTCCTGCATGGGTGCTGCTATCTTGGTGAAACCCTTGATGAATCTCCTGTAGTAGCCTACCAGCCCGAGGAACTGCTGCACTTCCTTGATAGTGGAGGGTCTTGGCCAGTCCTTGATCACGGTGAATTTTTCAGGGTCTGGTGCTACACCTTTGGCGCTTACCACATGACCTAGGTACTGCACCTTGGGCTTCAACAGGTGGCACTTGGACGGCTTTACCTTCAGGCCAAAACCAGAAAGGGCTTCGAACACCTCGGCCAGGTGCTCCAGGTGATCTTCATATGTCTTTGAGTAGACGATTACGTCGTCTAGGTACAGCAGGACGGTTTCGAAGTTTTTGTGTCCTAGGCAACACTCTGTTAACTGCTGGAAGGTTCCTGGGGCGTTGCAGAGCCCGAATGGCATGCAGTTGAACTCGCTGAGGCCCATTGGTGTTGTAAACGCGGTCTTTTCTCTGTCCTCCTCTGCCACAGGAACCTGCCAGTACCCACTGGTGAGATCCAAAGTGGAGAAAAAGTTAGCTGATCTCAATGCTGCTAATGATTCCTCAATTCTGGGTAATGGGTAGGCGTCCTTATGTGTAATGCAGTTAATCTGCCTGTAATCAACACACATCCTCATTGTACCATCCTTTTTTCTAACGAGAACTAATGGAGCTGCCCAGGGGCTACAACTATCTCTGATCACCCCAGCCTCCTTCATCTCCCATAACATTCCTTTGGCACATTGATAGTGAGCTGGGGGTACAGGCCGGTACCTCTCTTTAATGGGCGGATGATCTCCCGTGGGGATATGATGTTGGACCCCTTTTACCTGCCCAAAGTCTAGTGGGTGTTTGCTGAAGACTCGTTCATACTCTTGGACCACCAGGTATACTCCATGCTTTTGGTGCAAAGGGGTGGAGTCAGTGCCCACTTGTAGCTTCTGACACCAATCCTCCATCTGACCCTTGGAGCCATTATTTTCCACCAGTTTGGACGGAAGCAAGGGTTCCACTGTCTTTATTGAGTTGTTACTGACAGTGAACAGCTTAGCAAGGGTAGCATACTGAGGTAAATGGACCTCTTTCTCCCCACAATTCAGGATGCGTATCGGTACTCTTCCCTTGCAGACATCAACTACCCCCCTGGCTGTCAAGATGGGGAGCCTACTGTCAGAGTACACGGGTTCCACCAGGGCCTGATAATCTTGACCCCTGAGACCTATTGCTGCCCGACACCATATTAACATTTCACTCCTAGGGGGCATTGCAATGGGGAATGGATCACTCATCCTGACACGGCCAACTTCTCCACCAGACAACTCTACCTGTTGTCTTTTCATCAGGGCTCTGATTTCCTTCTGCAGAACTCGCTGCTGACTGGAACTGGCAGTCTCTGCGACCTATTGCAACAAAAGAATAATTTCTCCAAGACAATTTTCTATCACATTGGTGCCTAAGGTTATCATGAGATGACTTTCTCGACGATCAATATCAACAATAATCATTCCTTGTGATGGCAATTCTACTTTGTCAAATTTTATGGTCATCTCTTTATACCCCACCTGAGGCAAGGGCTGACCATTGCTGGCATAGATACTAAGATGTTCATCTGGACGGCGGGTAATGTCTGAATCAGTCCAGTATTGCTTATAAAGGATATATGGCATCGTGGTCACCTGGGACCCAGTGTCCAGCAGCGCGTTCATTGGGATGCCATCAAGCACAACAGGCAGGACCGGTCGTCCTCCCACGTCCTCACCAGCTGTGTGGGCCTGGTCGTCTTACTCCTGGGGGTTGGCCCTCTGCCCCCGGGGTTGCTCGTTTAAATTACAGAATCTTGCGTAGTGCCCCACTTTTTGACAGCGGCGGCAGATGGGTTGTCCATCCTGGTTGTAGTGATCGCTGTTCCTCCCTCTGGTCGGTGGAATTCTTCTCTGTCGTCGCCACGGGACGTCATCTGGACTGGAAGCCAGCTGGATCTTTTCCTTGGGAGACACTTGCATGGCCTGCACGGTTTTGGTTAGTGTAGCCACACTTTTGGTCAGCCCCTGGACCTGAAGGCGCAGGTCTGCAGATGGATCATTATCTAGGGTCTGCGCGTCAGCCTCCACAGGTGCTGGGGAAAAGGACGCCACCTCCTGGTGGTATGTGATAGCGGGGCGCCGGAGGGATGCAGTGCCGCCTGGGGTTGATTCTCGCAGCACCCGGATGGCTCTGTCTTTAAATTGTGCAAAGTCCAGATCAGGGTTTTACAGAGCCATAATGCGCAGCTGTGTCCTGTGAGTGCTGGACAGGAGCCCCTCAATAAACTGCTGTTAATTATCTGTCCTCATCATGCACACTGTCGGGGTCTACCTGTTTGATGGCCCGCAGCTCCTCCTGCAGGTTTAGAGCATAGTCCCGTACACTGTCCTGCATCCTTTGTTTGCACCCATAGAACTTCATCTTAATTTCTGCTGCGGTGCGGGTGTCAAAGGTATCCTTCAATCGGGCCAGTATTTCTTTTACAGTGCCTTTGTCTCTGCCCGGCCAGGACTTCACCGATTAGCTGGCCTATGAGGATGCTGACTTTTTGTTCCTCAGACAGGGGGTACACTTTAAACAAACTGCGCAGTCTCTCCTCAAAGTCGTTCAGGGTGTGCGACTCCCCTGAGTACTGGGGCAACCACGCCGCCACCGGTATGTACGGCATTGATAACGGCATTACAGTGGCGGCGGCCGTGCCTGCGGCTGAATCCTCCCCCCGGTTGGGCATCTTCCTCCCCACTAGTGAACCTCAGCCAGGTCCTGGGCATCTGCTGACTGTAGCGTCAGCGTCCCTGCCCTCTGCTAGGCAGGGACGCTGTTCCCCTCACCTCTCTGCTCCGAGCCCGGCGTCCTCCTCCCGCTCTGCTGCCAGCGCGCGCTCCTTCCCGGCCACTGTGCTTAGGGCGTGCGCGCGCGCGCTCCCTCCCTCTTAAAGGGGCCGCGCGCGCCGTCCTAAGGAGTCCCCGGCCAATGGCCGGAGGACTTCACCATATATAAGGCACCTCCTCCAAAATGGAGGTGCCCGAGCAATGTTGTTGCACTGTTCACTACTCTGCTTCAGCCCTCAGGTCCCGTTGCCAGTTACCTGTCAGTTACCTGCCTGATTCCTGCCAGAGTCCTGCCAGTTTGCTGTCTGTTTCCTGCCTGATATTCCTGCTACCTGCTTGCTAGCCTGAGGTCCGACGGTCTGCCTTCCTACTCCTGTCAGTCTGTCTATGGACCAGCTTGCCCGCTCACCTGGGAGCGCTCCTCTGCTACCTGCCTGCTAGCCTACCTGGAGGCTCCGCCGTCACGTGCTGTGACCACCTGCCTGTCCAGAGACTCTTGCCCGCTCACCTGGGAGCGCTCCTCCGCTACCTGCCTGCTTGCCTACCTGGAGGCTCCGCCGTCACGTGCTGTGACCACCTGCTATTCCAGAGACTCTTGCCCGCTCACCTGGGAGCGCTCCTCCGCTACCTGCCTGCTTGCCTACCTGGAGGCTCTGCCGTCACGTGCTGTGACCACCTGCTTTTCCAGAGACTCTCGCCTGCTCACCTGGGAGCACTCATCTGTCATCCGCCTGCTAGCCTACCTGGAGGCTCAGCCGTCACAGGTCGTACCTACCCTATACCCAGAGACTGTCCCAGTCACTTGCTGTGACCTCCTGCCCGTTCACCCAGAGACTGCCCCAGTCACTTGCTGTGACCTCCTGCCCGTTTACCCAGAGACTGTCCCGGTCACTTGCCGTGACCTCCTGCCCGTTCACCCAGAGACTGTCCCGGTCACCTGCTGTGACTGCCTGCCCGTCTTCCCTGGTCGCCACCCGCTCCCTTACAAGGACCGCCCCCTTGTATAGTAGCTCAGAGGTTCCGCCTACCAGACCCGTTACACTGACGTACCAGTATGCTGCTCTGAAGGCGGAGAGATCTCTTACCCGGCGGTTCCGGATCGGGCCTCTTGCTTTTCCTCGGCGGGCGGCAAACCACATGATAACACCATTTAGTAAAGTCTATGGCACACAGGACCGATTATACCGGGCTTCGTGAATCCTGTTCGTGACGCCAAGTTGACGCGCCCCCTGGGCCATGGGGTACTCGGTGCCGTGCCGGTCATTGCTAGGGGAGATGTCACAGTGGCGGTGACCCGGTCCGTGACCCAGGGCGGTCAGTAAAAAGGGGATTTTATCGTTTTTATGTACAAAGTTCATGACGCCACCTGTGGTATGCGGCTAAAGGGGGCCGCCGCTGCTGAGCAGGTCCTCTGGAGCTGAGGTTAGTGCAGCAAAGCTGGTGTGGCTCTCCACGGGTAGAGCTTAGCTCCAGGGCAGTGTAGATGTTATAGGTGATGCTGGGCGTTGTAGTGCAGGGTTTGATGGCGCAGCAATAATCAGTCCACAACTTAATGGCGGTTTCCTCTTATCTTTACTGGTGATTAGGCAAACCGGGACTAGGGTACTGGCTAGAAGTGGAAGTCCGGGCAGCCTGGAAACAAGTAAGGAATCCACCTTGCCAGGTGAAGTTGGAGGCCTTCCCTTTCCACTAATCTCTTTGGCCCTGCTGCTTGTAGCTGTGCGGTGGCCCTCGTCCCTGAGTGCAACGTCTTTGTGCTCACCCGTATGGCAGGCAGCTCGGGCCTTGCTGATGCATCGCTCCCACGTGGCGGTGCTGGGCCCTGCGGTGCTGCTGAGCCTCCGGGCGTCTGCTGGGGCCAGGAGACCTGCAGTCTCCTGCCCTCCGGTTTCTGACTAGGGGACCCCTGCTTGCTTCCAGGCATGGCATCACCTCTTGTGAGGGAGGCAATGCCAGTGTGGCAACCGGGCCCCTAGGGTGCCACACTTGCATTACAGACATCTGAATGAGACTTTACACTGACATAGCAGAGCTTAGTCAGTGTTCAGAGCACAGCAGCGGGATGATTGCTCAGCGCTAATAGTCGCAGGAAGCCTGCTATTGTACTACTGATCCAACATGTTCTCACCGCTGGAAGAAATCACCTCTGCAGCACTGCACTCACTGCAAGTGACTTCTTCCAACTGTGAGAGCAGCTCGGTAGTCTGACATTACTAGTACAATGCAGGCTGTCGACCCCTGCTCTCCACCGCAGCCTGTTCCTCCGGTCACTGCTCACCACAGAACACTATGTAAGCAGTAACAATTGTAGCTCAGAGCACAGCTCTAGACTAAAACAAAATGGCTGCTGGCTCCCCCACAGCTGTGAAATGAACCACCCAAGGAGCTGAGTTCACAGCTGAGGCAGCCACAGTACAAGAGATGTGGTTGGATACCGACTGCAGTCTCCTATGCCCAGGGGCCGCCGTATTTGCAGTGCGTAAGTGTCATGCTCAGACACCTAGGTCAGCCGCACACGTTGCGTATTTGGTCAGTTTTTTACCTCAGTATTTGTAAGCCAAAATCAGGAGTGGATGAAAAATGCAGAACTGGTAACGTGTTTCTATTATACTTTTCCTATGATTGTTCCACTCCTGATTTTGGCTTACAAATACTGAGGTAAAAAACTCAAATACCCAACGTGTGAGCGTGGCCTTACTCACGAGCAAATAAAAATGGCAGCCCCCAGAGACAGCAGAAAAAAAAATGTTAAAACAAGACATTTAATTTTGCATAAAAAATAATTGATTACATAATCAATAAATATTAATACAAAAATAAAAATGGCGACACATTCCATACAAATTAAGAATTGCAGTAAAAAAACATACCTTCTATATGGAAACAAAGCCAAATGAGTTAGCTATGCACAAGGGAATGTCACAGCGGTCATACTTCCGAGATTATGATATAGAAAGGCATAATGTACGGTATCTGGACCCCTCTAATTTTCATTCCAGGTACACTAACAGTTCAGCGTGACATTGATTTGGCTGTGGAACCAGTGGATATTTCTTCAAAGTGTCCAAGGAGCCAATTTTTAACATGAAAATACTAGGCCACATGTTTCTCATGCTACTTTGAACATCCTGCGTGGCTTAAATGTACTTTCATAGCCTGTAGCATCTCTGGATTTATTTCCATCGAGCACATCATTGATTGGCAACTGCAAAGGGAGCTGCCAGCAGAGGATCTTGAACAATTTCTCAGATAAACATTAATAACCTTATTGATAGCAGCCAAGATTTGAAAGTGCATGGATTTCTGCAAATGGAGCTCATATCATTAGCATTTCTATCAAGCAGGAAAAGCTCCACTTCATACTCAGGATTTGGATGGCTGATTAAAGTTCATTAAGAATCACCTAAGAGGGTTCTTTAAAAAAAAGCCTGAGCTGTACATCTTTAGCTCCCAGTTTTGTGAATAATAATCCCAAGATTCAAGTGATAGGGACCTGCATAGTTAGTGTGACTGTTAATTCATAACAGCACATCAACAACTCAACAATAGCCCTTTTTATTCTTGCCAGTCCTAATTTTGCTACTAAACCTAAATCCTGAAACCAAGGCTTGTGTGGTACAGAAAATGTCCTTCCTACATTGTGAGAAAGGCAAGCCATATTTTCATTTTTCTTTTAAAGTGAAAAAGTAAATTCTCTATAAGCCAGAAATGTAAACACATCTGTCTACTTCACAAAGTGAGCGCATTGGAAAAATTTTTGTTTTTTTTAGCATACTTGTTGTAGTAATCCTATTTTAGACAGGAATAAGCTACCCGAATATTGCTGGTGGTTACGAACAATTACCATCCATTTTTTCATAGCCATGTAGGTTGAAGTCACTAGGACATTAACTGTGTTTGCATTAAAAGAACTTTAAACAGGTTTAAAACACTCCTAGGAGACCTCAAAGTGGTATACATCTATTTTCCGGTCAATTAGAAACTATTCAGTATTGCAATTTGCGGCAAATAGTTTACAGAAAATTACATTTTTGGAGAAAATTGACGAAGCTGGCAAATTTGGATTGCAAACGATCCACCCAACTCTAGTATCAAGCTTTAGCATGCTCCTACTCTTAATTCCTACCTGCAGCAACCCAAATCCACCTCCAAATGTACTAGAACAATGATTTCCAATGTAACAACAAAGCTTTTTATATCGAATCGTGTCTATGCTGTGTATTTCAGAGTGGAAAAAAAGGTTGCCTCATAGTATGAAGCAGAGACAAATATGTATTATGCTGCTCACTTCCCCTGGGTGTGACAATACTGATCTACGTATAATGTATATAGAGCAGGGGTTAGACAAAGCAGGACTACAGAGTCTTTTAGCAGGTGTTGATGTCAGTACTGATGTGAAAGCTGCTCTCTGGCCCTATTATTGGGACATTCACAGCAATAAACACACATTACGTGTCTGGGACCTGATGCCTGATTTGCTCCACTGAGCAACTGGCAGGAGTGAGGCGAGAGCGCAGCGCTGGAGACCTCATCACACAGAGTGGGCATGTAACTTTCATGATGTGATCAGTAGTGCGGAGAGAGACATGAAGGAGACACACTGAAACTCGGTCATACTGGATGAAACCAATGAAATTCCCCCTCCCATTTTCTTTCCTTTCAACCAACTTGCGTTACAATATTTTTTCAGAAGGTTATGAGAAAGAGGATAAAAGAAAAACAAATAAAAAAAACATTTTGTTTCTATTCTTGACACTTGTCCACTCACATATTTGTATTAACCTTTTACATGGTTTGTAAGAACTATATAAAATGTTATATGCAAATTGCCTCTTCAGAATAAAAGAGGACTTGTACTCTATAGCGCCACCTATTGGAAGCAGCAATCCTACAAGTCACAATCAACCCTTTAACGAGTCGTGCAATATGACTTAGGATAAAAGCCAAATCAGAATCTCAATTTGCAGACACGGTGTTTCGGGCTGTTGTCCCTTGTCAGTGCAAAGTATGAGTTCTGATTTGTCTAGGTTAGAATGATTGGGAATAACCATTCTAAATGATGGCATCTGTGGGATCCTAAAAATTGCAATAGGACCCACTAGTTATACCCTAATAATTGAGTGCCAAAAAGTAGTGCGCCCTATACGGTAACTGAAAAAAGGCCATACTTGGATAATACATGGATAGATTATCAGATCACTGCAGGATGCAGACAAGCACTAATAGCATATGAACTTATAGCATCTGCAAGGAGTTTGTACTTTCTCCCCATGTTTGTGTGGGTTTCCTCCCACACTCCAAAGACATACTGATCTAGATTGTAAGCCCCAATGGGGACAGTGCCGATAATGTCTGTAAATTGTCTGAATTGTAAAGCGCTGTGGAATATGTTGGCGCTATATAAATAAAAAGATTATTAGCATGGTTCACTATATGTATTAAGCATCCACACTCCTCATGAATGATAGGTATGTTTGTAGATGTTCATCAGTATTTTGCACCTGTGCTACCAGGGCCGGCGTCAGCACCCGGCGCATCCGGGCAAGTGCCGGGGCCCTGAGCAAGCGGGGGGGGGGTCCCTGCAGCCGGATACTTACCTCTCCCCGTGCCTCCGCAGATCCGCTGTCTCCCTGCTGTGCGCTCCCTGTGACGTCTCAGGTCAGAGGGCGCGGTGACGTCTTTCCACCGCGCCCTCCCCTGAGCCGTCACAGGCAGCGCAGAGCGGGACGACGCCAGCAGCAGGTGAGGAGAAGTGAGGTGAGTATTTGATTTTTTTTTTTTTTTAATGTATGGAGGCATGGGGCATTATATGGGGGGTGACATCCTGCATGGGGCATTATAAAGAAGGGGGATGACATCCTGCATGGGGCATTTTAAAGAGAGGGGGGTGATATCCTGCATGGGGCATTATAAAGAGGGGGGTGACATCCTGCATGGGGCATTATAAGGTGGGGGAAAGGGACATCCTGCATGGGGCATTATATGGTGGGGGAGAGGGACATCCTGCATGGGGCATTATATGGGGGGGTGACATCCTGCATGGGGCATTATATGGGGGGGTGACATCCTGCATGGGGCATTATAAAGAGGGGGGGGTGACATCCTACATAGGGCATTATATGGGGGGGAGAAGTGATCTCCTGCATGGGGCATTATATGAGGGGTAACATCCTGCATGGGGCATTATATGGTGGGAAAGGGACATCCTGCATAGGGCATTATATGGGAGGGGAGAAGTGACAACCTGCATGGGGCATTATATGGGGGGTGACATCCTGCATGGGGCTTTATATGGAGGGGAGAAGTGATATCCTGCATGGGGCATTATATGGGGGGGGAGTGACATCCTGCATGGGGCATTATATGAGGGGTGACATCCTGCATGGGGCATTATATGGGGGGGGGGACATCCTGCATGGGGCATTATATGGGGGGAAAGGGACATCCTGCACAGGGCATTATATGAGGGGGAGAAGTGACATCCTGCATGGGGCATTATATGGGGGGAGTGACATCCTGCATGGGGCATTATATGGGGGGTGACATCCTGCATGGGGTATTATATGGGGGGTGACATCCTGCATGGGGCATCATAAGGGGGGGAACAGCCTGCATGAGGCTTTATAAGGGGGGAACAGACGGCATAGGGCATTATGTGGGGAGAATAGCCTGCATAGAGCATTATATGGGGGCCAGTATCCAGTATGGAGCATTATAAGGAGACCAGTATTCTGTATGGTGCGTTATATGGGGGCCAGTATCCTGTAAGGAGCGTTTTATGGGGGCCAGTATTCTGTATGGAGCGTTATATGGGGGCCAGTATTCCATATGGAGTGTTATATGGGGGCCAGTATTCTGTATGGAGCATTTTATGGGGGCCAGTATACTGTGTGGAGCGATTTGGCAGTTTCTGAGCTATTGTGGAATTTACAATAGATATCACTCATGTAATGTAAGAAGTGAAATCTTTGCATTGTACTATACCTATATTTCTCTGCGGTATCTGTGCATCATGAATCATGGTATGTGTTAAAGGGGCCCACTGAGACTCTTTCGCCCAGGGCCCAGAAAAACCTGGAACCAGCCCTGTGTGCTACCACTATCATTTACCACTGAGGCATGTCTGCATCCTGCAGTGAATTGGTATTTTAACCTAGAAAAGTGGGTATAAAAAGTATACACAACCCTTAAAAATTGGCAAGTTTTTGTCATGTAAAAAAAATCATATCAATTAAAACCATTTCAGAAACGTTTCCACTTTTAATGTCACCTATAATCCGAACAAATCCATTGAGAAACAAACTGAAATCATTTTGAGCGGAAATCAAAAAAACTAAAATAATGTGGTTGCATAACTGTGAACACTCTCTTATAATTTGAGATGTGGTTGTTTTCGGAATTAGACAATCATATTTAAACTCATAATAAATAGTAGTCAGTGCACAGCTGCCATCATTTACAGTTATTCTGATTAACCTCATATAAAATTTAGCTGTACGAGTAAGATTTTTCTGACATTTTTTTCATTTAATTACATTTTACAACAAAAGCCAAGATCCGTAAATAGCTTACAACATAGCAAAGGGATCTTATTATTGAACGTTACCAGTCAGATAAGGGTAAAACAAAATTTCCAAGACTTTAGATATACCATGGAACACTGTCATCAAGAAGTGGCTTAAATTTGGCACAACTGGATGTCCCTAAAAAATGTATGAAAAGACAAGAAGAAAATCGGTCCAGGAAGCTGCCAAGAGGCCTACAGAGACGTTAAGAAAGCTGCATGAATTTCTGGCTTTGGCAAGTGCTGCATATAACAATAATCTCCTGTATTACTAAAGAAGCACTCCTCCTATCAAAATTTCTATCCTCTTAATATATTGCAGTCATCATATTATATAGCACTGTGTACTTACAATTGCTTATTTTACCGTTCTAAGCAGATAATTCTTCTGTTTTCCATTAGGTCTATGACATCGCATGATTAAAAACAGACCTGCTGAATCCTTTTAAGCTCTATGTAGAAATAGGAGGTTGATGTTCCCTGTATGACTCATCAGTCACTGCAAAAGTCAATGGCAGGGGGGAGCAGCGGAGCAGCTGGGTCAGGAGTTGAAGAGAGGAGTGATTTCTGCAGGGACAAGAGACTTCCTGTTTCTACATAGAGACAGAGAAAAGAGAAAAATTAGCTGGATAGAAAGGTAAAATTAGCAATTGTAAGTTGACAGTGCTATATAATATGATTGCAATATATTAAGAGGATAAAAAATTTGATGGTGGTGCTTCTTTAATATGTCTGGCCTGTGGGGTAGGGTGGCAAGACAGAAGCTAGCATTGCGCATCACCAAAAGAGCACCATACTTACAGTGAAGCATGGTGAAGGCAGCATTATACTTTGGGGCTGTTTTTCAGCAGCTGGCACTCTGGCTTTAGTCAAGGTGGAGGGAACTGTTAATAGTTCTGAATATCAGTCAATTTTGCAAGAAAACCTTCAAGATTCTGCTAAAAAGCGCTTAGGATGAATTTCACCTTTCAGCATGACAACAACCCTAAGCATACCTCCAAGCCAACAAAAGAATGGCTTTGCCAGAAGAAGATTAAAGTTTTGGAATGGCCCAGCCAGAGCTGAGACCGGAATCCAATTGAAAATCTGTGGGTTGACTTGGACAGGATGCTGTACACAGGAGATGCTCTCACAATCTGAAATGATTTGGAGTGTAATTCAAGAAATAATTGGTAAAGATTGTCAATTCTAGATGTGCTATGCTGATACACTATTACCCAGAAAGACTGAATGATGTCATTAATTCAAAGGGTAATTCATCAAAGCATTAGATTAAGAGTGTGCATATTTATGCAACCAATAATTTTAGTCCTTTCTTTTTCATTTTTCACCAGAAAAAAATCAGTTTCTTTTTCAGTTGAATTGTATAGATTATGGATGACATTAAAGGGAATCTGCCACCACTTTGGAGCTATCAGACCTCTACTATGGCCATACAGGGTATAGAAAAGTAAATCTATACATACCTGTATGGCCCAAAGTAGAGGTTTGATTGCAGAGAAATCTGTTTTTATAAACTCCGTTTTTCACAGGCTTGGGGTCCCCCGGACGGCAAGCAATCCCTGCCTATGTGCTTATTATTCCCCAAATCCCCATCTGTATGCTTAATTATCATATTCCCCCCTCCCCTGCACGTCACAGGGCCCTGTGACAGGCCCTGTGATGTGCACTGTGCTCCCTGACTTCCTGGGCATGCTCAAAGGGCCGCTAACATAGAACGCGCTTTGCTTCATCCCAGCCCCGTCTGTTTGTGCACTACGCTGCAGGGTTCTATTGCGCAGGTGCGGGGAAGTGACAGTGACTCCCCGGCGCCTGCGCAATAGAAACCTGCAGCACAGCGCACAGGAAGACGGGGCCGGGATGAAGCAAAGTGCGTTCTATGTGAGCGGCGCTTTGAGCATGCCCAGGAAGTCAGGGAGCACACAGGGGCTCTCCAAACGCGACATGGTGTCCGCTAACAAATTGAATGGAAAATTGGCTCAAATTGTTAGCGGACACCATGTTGCGTTTGGAGAGCCCATGTGTGCCTAAATTAATCCGTAAAAATAAAAAAGTGTTTTTTTTCCCACTTTTTGCTTTTTACGAATCAATTTGTGAAGCACCTGGGGGTTCCAAGTGCTCACTATGCATCTAGATAGGTGCCTTGGAGGGTCTAGTTTCCAAACTGGGGTCACTTGTGGGGGAGCTCCAATGTTTAGGCACACAGGGGCTCTCCAAACGTGACATGGTGTCCGCTAACAAATTGGAACCATGTCGCGTTTGGAGAGCCCCTGTGTGTCTAAACATTGGAGCTCCCCCATAAGTGACCCCATTTTGGAAACTAGACCCCCCAAGGCACCTATCTAGATGCATAGTGAGCACTTGGAACCCCTAGGTGCTTCACAAATTGATTCGTAAAAATTAAAGGGTTTTTTTTTCCACTTTTTCATTTTTACGAATCAATTTGTGAAGCACCTGGGGGTTCCAAGTGCTCACTATGCATCTAGATAGGTGCCTTCGGGGGTCTAGTTTCCAAAATGGGGTCACTTGTGGGGGAGCTCCAATGTTTAGGCACACAGGGGCTCTCCAAACGCAACATGGTGTCCGCTAACAATTTGAGCCGATTTTCCATTCAATTAGTTAGCGGACATCATGTCACGTTTGGAGAGCCCCTGTGTGCCTAAACAGTGGAAACCCCCCACAAGTTACCCCATTTTGGAAACTAGACCCCTCAAGGATTTTATCAAATGGGTATAGTGAACATTTTGAACCCAGAGGTACGACAGAAAATTTGATAACATTAGGTCATCATATTGAATAAGTTGTCATTAGTCTTAAGTGCAAGTGCTCGCTACTTGAGTTAGCATCGGGTACTCAGGTATGCACCATGTACTGCGTGTGCTCGAGTGACATGCTCGAGTCCCTGCCCCGCATGTTTCACGGTTATTAGACACCCAAAAAAAAACATGCAGGGATCGCTCGTGCATGGCAGGCAATCCCCGCAAAGTTTTTTTAGCCGCGAAGCATATGGGGCGGAGACTCGAGCATGTCACTCAAATACCCACGATACTCAATGCATACCAGAGCACCCGATGCAAACTCAAGTAGTGAGCACTTGCGCTCAACACTAGTCGCCATATCGTCATCTTTTTTTCTTACTTTTGAAAAAAATCCCAACCCCAACCCTAACCCCAACCCCAGCCCTAACCCTAGCACAACCCTAACCCTAGCACAACCCTAACCCGAGAGTTTATTTTTTACGCCGTTCCTCGTGTGGTATAAGTGATTAGACGCTTTATTCTTCAGGTCGGTGCGATTACAGTGATACCAGAATCATATGGGGTTTTTATGATTGACAGCTGTCACACACTAAAAGACGCATTTTTTGTAAAATCAAGTTTTTGCATCACCATATTTTGAGAGCTATAATTTTTCCAGATTTTGGCAGACAGAGTTATGTTATGCCTTGTTTTTTGCGGGATGAGTTGACGTTTTTATTGGTGCCATTTTCAGGCACGTGACATTTTTTGATCGCTTTCTATTCCGATTATTGGGAGGCAGAATAAACAAAAACGAACAATTCAGGAATTGTTTTTTTGTTTTTTTTTTTTTATTCTGTTCCGCGTGTGGTAAAATTGATAAGGCAGCTTTATTCTTTGGGTCAGTACGTTTACAACGGTACCACATTTATATTGTTTTTCTATGTTTTGGCGCTTTTACACAATAAAAGCTATTTTATTGAAAAAATTATTTTTTTGAATTGCTTTATTCTGAGAGCTATAATTTTTTGGATGATGGAGCTGTATGGCAGCTTGTTTTTTGCGGGACAAGATGACGTTTTCAGCGGGACCATTTTTATTTATATTCGTCTTTTTGATCGTGTGTTATTCCATTTTTTGTTTGGCGGTATGATGATAAAGCATTGTTTTTTGATTTGCTTTTTATTTTTATTTTTTACCGTGTTCACTGAAGGGGTTAACTAGTGGGACAATTTTATAGGTCAGGTCAGTCCGGACGCGGCAATACCAAATATGTGTACTTTTATTGTTTGTTTGCTTTTTTTCATAATAATATTTATTGATGGGTACATTATATTTTTATTTTTGATGGATTATTTTTTTTATTTTTTTTTTTTTTATATTTTTACAATTTTTTTTTTATTTTTTTTTCACTTTCTGGGAGTTTTTACACTTTTTTACTTTGTCCCACTCTGAGACTTTAACTTTTTTTATTCTGATCGCCTGCACAGCATAGGGATGGAGCACCATCCCTGTGCTATGCAGGCAGTCAGCGCTGCACAGTGAGAACATTGTGTTGTCGTGCACTGCGCATGACCAAACAATGTTCCTGCTGCCTGGTGACCCGGATGTTGTCATGACGACATCAGGTCGTCATGGCAACACCCGGGAAGCCGCGGCAGACAGCGCAGGAGGCCGGAAGAGGAGGTGAGTATACCGATCACCTCCCCTTGCCACCGTAATGCTGCGATCGACTTCGATCGCAGCATTGCGGGGGTTAATGTGCCGGGAGCGGTGTGGGACCGCTCCCTGCACATAGTACCGGGTGTCAGCTGTGACAATCAGCTGACACCAGGCGGCGATCGCGCCAGCACAGTCTGGTCATCACGATGACGTACTAATACAGGTCAGGCTCTTAAAGCCCAGGGCACTGACGCGTATTAATACGTCATGGGCTGTAAAGGGGTTAAATCAGAGAGATATGTTACACAAAATAGTTAATAAATAACATTTCCCACATGTTTACTTTACATCAGCACAATTTTGTAACCAAAATTTTTTTGGGTTAGGAAGTTATAAGGGTTAAAAGTTGACCAGCGATTTCTCATTTTTCCAACAAAATTTACAAAACCATTTTTTAGGGACCATATCATATTTGAAGTGACTATGAGGGGCCTTTATGACAGAAAATACCCAAAAGTGCCACCATTCTAAAAACTCCTCAAGGTGCTCAAAACCACATTCAAGAAGTTTATTAACCCTTCAGGTGCTTCACAGGAATTTTTGGAAAGTGGAAGAAAAAAATGAACATTTAACTTTTTTCACAAAAATTTTACTTTAGACCCCAATTTTTTATTTTTGCAAGGGTAACAGGAAAAAATGGACCCCAAAATTTGTTGCGCAATTTCTCATGAGCATGCCAATACCCCATATGTGGAAGCAAACCACTGTTTGGGCGCATGGCAGGGTTCGGAAGGGAAGGAGCGCCATTTGACTTTTTGAATGTAAAATTTGCTTGAATATTAGTGGATACCATGTTGCGTTTGGAGAGCCCCTGATGTGCCTAAACAGTGGAAACACTATTTTGGAAACTAGACACCTCAGGGAACTTATCTACACTGTGTTCCAAATTATTATGCAAATAATATTTTCTCAGATTTTCCCAAATTACCTATATGAATTGCAGTCATTGTAATTTTCCAGTCAAATAACTATTAGAGTACAATTGAAAGGTTTTTGTACAAACTGCCTATGATAACAGTATATTTAAAAAAAATAAAACACTCAAACTGCACTCAAAATGCATGCTCCAAATTATTATGCACAGCAGAGTTTTCAACCTTTTCATTTTAATAAAGAACAAAAAAATGGTCATTTTTGAAATTATAAGCATTAGCAGGTTATTACAAACTGAAATTACAGTTTTCAACTCAAAACTTTATTCTAGGTGATGTTACATTTGCACATAGGACCCCTTGTTCGAAAGGAGCTTCTGAACTCTCTCATTCATTGAATTTGTCAGGTTTTGGATGGTTTCTGCTTCAATTGTTTTGCATGAGGACAGAATACCCTCCCAGAGCTGTTGCTTAGATGTGAACTGCCTCCTGTCATCATAGACACTCCTTTTGATGATGATCCAGAGGTTCTCAATGGGGTTGAGGTCAGGGGAGCATGGGGGCCACACCATAAGTTTGTCCCCTTTTATGCCCACAGCAGCCAGAGATGTAGATGTGTTATGTGCAGCATGAGACGGGGCATTATCATGCATGAAATGATCTCGATGGTCCAGATGGATGGAGTGGAGGATGGCTGGTTGATGGACACCCCATGCAAACACGGCTACGGCGCCAACAAGGAGGAGGTGGAGTAATGTTTTGGGCTGGAATCATGGGGAGAGAGATTGTCGGCCCTTTTAGGATCCCTGAAGGGGTAAAGATCAACTCCATAATGTATGTTGAGTTTCTCAAACAGCACTTCCTGCCATGGTTCAAGAGGAAGAACCGTGCATTCCGCAGCAAGACCATTTTCATGCATGATAATGCACCGTCTCATGCTGCACATAACACATCTGCATCTCTGGCTGATATGGGCATAAAAGGGGACAAACTTATGGTGTGACCCCCATGCTCTCCTGACTTCAACCCCATTGAGAACCTCTGGAGCATCATCAAAAGGAGTGTCTATGATGGCGGGAGGCAGTTCACATCTAAGCAACAGCTCTGGGAGGGTATTCTGTCCTCATGAAAAACAATTGAAGCAGAAACCATCCAAAACCTGACAAATTCGATGAATGAGAGAGTTCAGAAGCTCCTTTCGAACAAGGGGTCCTATGTGCAAATGTAACATCACCTAGAATAAAGTTTTGAGTTGAAAACTGTTTGATTTCAGTTTGTAATAACCTACTAATGCTTATAATTTCAAAAATGACCATTTTTTTTGTTCTTTATTAAAATGAAAAGGTTGAAAACTCTGCTGTGCATAATAATTTGGAACATGCATTTTGAGTGCAGTTTGAGTGTTTTATTTTTTAAAAAATATACTGTTATCATAGGCAGTTTGTACAAAAACCTTTCAATTGTACTCTAATAGTTATTTGACTGGAAAATTACAATGACTGCAATTCATATAGGTAATTTGGGAAAATGTGAGAAAATATTATTTGCAGAATAATTTGGAACACAGTGTAGATGTGTGGTGAGCACTTTGAACCCCCAGGTGCTTCACAGAAGTTTATAACATTGAGCCGTAAAAATAAATTTTTTCCTGAGTAAGCCGATACCCCATATGTAGGAGAAAACCACAGTTTGGGCGCATGGCAGGGTTCGGAAGGGAAGGAGTGCCATTTGACTTTTTGAATGTAAAATTTGCTTGAATAATTAGCGGATGCCATGTTGTGTTTGAAAAGCCCCTGATATGCCTTAACAGTGGAAACCCCTCACAAGTGACACCATTTTGGAAACTAGTCCCCTCAGGGAACTTATCTTGATGTGTGGTGAGCACCCTGAACCCCCAGGTGCTTCACAGAAGTTTATTGTTATGTTCTGCTACCAGAGCTAAGGAAAGAGAGGAGATCTGTCCCTACGATAGAACTCAGCTAGATCCCTACGATGTAACAGGGGACCTGATCCTGCAATCAGACCTGCTAAAGTCCTAAGCTAGTCTGTACGGAGACCTATAGATGTGGGGAAGGAATCCCTACAAGTACTAAGGACTGGGAGGAAAATGGGACACCTCCTAACAGAAATAGTAGCAGACAGACGAACAAACAAAATATAAAGAACACAGAGGTCCGTAGACCAAGCAAACTAACAGAGCAGATACAGAGCACAGGCTAGCTAGAAAGTAGTTATACAATGAAGTCCAGCAAAGCCAGAAGGGCGGAGCAGGATTAAATAGGCCAACAAGGTAATGTGACCAGCAAAGGAAAAAACCTAAGAGCAAGGTTCTAACAGTACCCCCCCTTCTAAGAGGATCCTCCGGATCCCCTAGGACCAGGCTTATCAGGAAATCTCCTGTGAAACGCTCTGATAAGTCTGGACGCGGAAACATCATCCGACCTCACCCAAGAGTTATCCTCGGGTCCGAAACCTTTCCAGGCCACAAGTTACTGCAAACTACCTCTATACCGTCTAGAGTTAAGGATGCGAGAAATTTCATATTCCCCGTCCTCCACCACTGGAGGAACAGAGGCAGAGGCGTCACAATCCGATACAACCGCTTTTTTCAACAGAGAGACATGAAATACCGGATTAATTCTCCAGGAGGTAGGAACCTCCAACCTAACAGCAGATTGGTTGACAACCTGAAGCACCTTAAAGGGCCCTACAAACTTGGGACCCAATTTCTTAGAAGGAATCCTCAACCGCAGATTCCTAGAGGACAACCAAACCATGTCACCAACAGCGAACAAAACCTCCTGTCGTTTCCTATCAAAGTAGTCTTTAGATTTTCTGTTGGCCTCCTGAAGATTACCACGCACATCCGTCCAAACTCTCTCTAAATCACCGGAAAAATTCTCCTCCTCAGGCACGGCAGATCCCAACTTGGAGAACGACCCAAACGACGGATGTCTCCCAGAACAACAAAAAAAAGGCGAACAACCAGCAGAAGAAGATGTATGGTTGTTAAGAGCAAATTCAGCAAGTGGCAGAAACTCAGACCACCCCTCTTGATTGTCTGCCACAAAACAACGCAAGAAGTGCTCAACATCCTGGTTTTTCCTTTCTGTCTGGCCATTAGATTCAGGATGATATCCGGACGAGAACGACAAATGAACTCCCAACCTGTCACAAAAGGCACGCCAAAAACGAGCCACGAACTGAGGACCCCTATCAGAAACAATGTCAGTAGGAACGCCATGAAGTCTGACAATTTCCTTGACAAAGGCCTTAGCGAGAGTTTTAGCGCAGGGCAGTTTGACGAAGGGAACCAAGTGACACATCTTGCTAAAACGGTCCACGACCACCCAGATGACAGTAAAACCCTCAGAGGGGGGAAGGTCAGTTATAAAGTCCATAGCCAAATGTGTCCAAGGAGCACTGGGAACCTCCAAAGGACAAAGCAACCCCGCAGCAGGAGTATGTGAGGACTTAGATCTAGCACATATAGTACATTGACGCACCCACTTAATGACTTCCTTCTGCCATCCAGGCCACCAAAAACTGCGACCCACCAGTCTCTTGGTCTCAGAGATTCCGGGATAACCTGCCAACCGAGATTCGTGACACTCAACAAACAAATCTCTCCTAAAGGTCCCAGGCACAAACAACCTCCCATGAGTAGTGTTAGATGGGGCATTCTCCTGTGCTTTAAGAATCTCATCTTCCAAAACGGAGTCCAAAGCAGCTATCACAACACCTTCTTGTAAAATGTTCTCCTCTTTCTCAGCGCCGACTATGGGAGAAAAACTGCGAGACAAGGCATCCGCCTTAACATTCTTAGTACCAGGGATGTAAGTAACGGAGAAATTAAACCGCGAGAAAAACAGTGCCCACCTAGCCTGACGGGCATTCAGGCGCTTGGCAGCATCAAGATATATCAGATTTTTATGATCCGTAAGAACCTGAACGGGAAATTCCGCACCTTCCAAGAAGTGGCGCCAGTGTTCAAATGCGAGTTTAATAGCGAATAATTCCCGATTACCAATATCGTAATTCAGTTCAGTCTCCGAAAATTTTTTTGAAAAAAAGGCACAGGGATGTAATCCATCCCCGTTATCCTGAGACAATACTGCGCCAACCCCCACAGAGGAAGCATCAACCTCAACCAAAACGGCTTAGTCACATCAGGCTGCATAAGAATGGGAGCAGAGGTGAACCTCTCCTTGAGATACACAAAAGCTTCAATGGCCTCAGAAGACCACTGAACCGCATCAGCACCTTTCCTGGTGAGATCGGTCAGAGGTTTGACAATACTAGAAAAATTTTTTATGAATTTTCTGTAATAATTGGCGAAACCTAAAAACCTCTGTATCGATTTCAAACCAATAGGCCTAGGCCATTCCTGTACAGCTTGAACTTTAACCGGGTCCATCTCAAAACCTTCGCTGGAGATAATGTAACCCAAAAAACTAATTCTCTGTACAGCGAACTCACATTTCTCCAGCTTAGCAAAAAGCGAATTGTCCATTAATAACTGTAATACCTCACGTACGCTCCGCCAATGAGACTCCAGATCCGGCGAATAAATCAAAATGTCATCCAAATACACAACCACATTTTTGCCGATCAAAGGTCTAAGGATGTCATTAATAAGATTCTGAAAAAATGCAGGAGCATTAGTAAGACCAAAAGGCATAACCAGATTCTCAAAATGACCCACAGGAGTGTTAAAAGCAGTCTTCCATTCGTCACCCTCCTTCATGCGCAACAGATTGTATGCCCCCTTAAGGTCAATTTTAGAGAACCACTTGGCCCCCATTAACTGGTTAAACAGATCAGGAATCAATGGCAGTGGGTAAGGATTGCGTACAGTAATTTTGTTAATCTCACGAAAATCCAGACAAGGACGTAAACCGCCGTCCTTTTTTTTTACAAAAAAAAATCCAACCGCCACAGGAGACTTAGAGGGCCTAATGTGACCGGCGGCCAAACTTGTCTGTATGTATTCCTCCAAAGCCTTCCTCTCAGGAATAGTAAGGTTAAATAAACGACTTTTAGGAAGAGTCGCTGCAGGGACAAATTCAATAGAACAATCATAGTCTCTATGGGGAGGCAAAACCTGCGATTCCTTCTCAGAAAAAACTCTCCAAAAATCCTGAATAGGAACAGGCAATTCTCCCCTATCCAAAGCTGCAATACGCCCGTTACAACACTTGTCATAACATTTATGGCTCCAGGATTTAATTTCACTGGTAGACCAATCCAGTACAGGATTGTGAAATTTTAACCAGGGCAATCCCAGTATTACTGGAGAAGGCAAGTTATTCAAAACTACCAAATCCAATTTCTCATGGTGAACACCATTAATAGTGAGAGGAAATTCACAGACCTTGAGAGTAATATTCTTCAAAGGGGAACCATCCACAGAAACCACAGCAATGGGGGATGATAAAGGTTCGGGTTTTAAATTGAGTCTTTCCAAGAATCCCCCATCAATTACATTCAGAGTAGACCCACAATCAACAAACACCCGAAATTCCATTAATTTTTCCTGAGCAATCGTGGAAGCAGCTAAAAATATACCCTTGGAATTTAAACAGGCAATACGGGCATGACTGACCATTTTTTTTTCTTTCTTCATACGAAGCTCACAGCCTTTAATCAAATGACCAGATTTTCCGCAATAGAAACACAAGCCTTCAGAAAATCGACGGTCTTTTTCTTGAGAGCGAGGTGCCACCGATCCAATCTCCATCGGTTCACCACTGTTAGTACACACATTCTCATAACCAGAAACTGACATAGCAGAGGATTTGCTCTCATTAACCCTTGCACGCAGTCTCCTATCCACCCGTATAGCTAATTGCATAGCCTGTTGCAAATCTTCAGGTGTAGGATAAGCAATTAGCAGGTCTTTAACCCTTTCATTGAGCCCAGCAAGAAATAGACTTTTCAGAGCAGAATCGTTCCACCCTGTTTGAGTAGACCAACGACGGAAATGAGTACAATATTTTTCCACATTACCTGATCCCTGTCTCAAACGTCTTAACTCAGTCTCAGCTGATGCGACACGGTCAGGATCATCATATAATAGCCCCAAAGCAGAAAAAAACTATCCACTGATCTGAAGCATGTATCACTAGGTTGCAAAGAAAAGGCCCACTCCTGAGGCTCTTTGCGCAAAAGTGACATTATGAACCCTATGCGCTGGGATTCATCCCCAGAGGACTTGGGTCTCAAACGAAAATACAATAAGCAAGCATTTTTAAATGAAAAAAATTCTCGGTGTTCACCAAAAAATAAATCCGGCAAACATACCTTAGGCTCCAAGAAATGTGCTCCAGGACAGTTACTCACGTGCTGACGGAGCTCGGCCACCTCCAGAGAGAGTCCCTGCAGGCGATGAGCCAAATCCTGAACCGACACCATGATGGAACAGAAAAATCTTTCCTTAGAGAATTTGCAGGCTGGACTTACTGTTATGTTCTGCTACCAGAGCTAAGGAAAGAGAGGAGATCTGTCCCTACGATAGAACTCAGCTAGATCCCTACGATGTAACAGGGGAACTGATCCTGCAATCAGACCTGCTAAAGTCCTAAGCTAGTCTGTACGGAGACCTATAGATGTGGGGAAGGAATCCCTACAAGTACTAAGGACTGGGAGGAAAATGGGACACCTCCTAACAGAAATAGTAGCAGACAGACGAACAAACAAAATATAAAGAACACAGAGGTCCGTAGACCAAGCAAACTAACAGAGCAGATACAGAGCACAGGCTAGCTAGAAAGTAGTTATACAATGAAGTCCAGCAAAGCCAGAAGGGCGGAGCAGGATTAAATAGGCCAACAAGGTAATGTGACCAGCAAAGGAAAAAACCTAAGAGCAAGGTTCTAACATTTATAACATGGAGCCGTGAAAATAAAAAAATCTAACTTTTTCCACAAAAATGATGTTTTACCCCCAAATTTTTTATTTTCACAATGGTAAAAGGAGAAAATGGACCCCAAAAACTTTTGTGCAATTTCTTCTGAGTACGCCGATACCCCATATGTGGGGAAAATACACGGCAGGGTTCAGAAGGGAAGGAGCACTGTGTGACTTTTTGAACTCAAAATTGGCTGGAATTGAGAGCGGACGCCATGTCGCGTTTGGAGAGCCCCTGATGCACCTAAATAGTGGAAACCCCCCACAAGTGACCCCATTTTGGAAACTGGACCCCTCAAGGATTTTATTAAGGGGTATAGTGAACATTTTGAACCCAGAGGTACGACACAGAAATTTATAACATTAGGTCATCATATTGAATAAGTTGTCATTAGTCTTGAGCGCAAGTGCTCGCTACTTGAGTTTGCATCGGGTACTCAGGTATGAACCATGTATTGTGGGTGCTCGAGTGACATGCTCGAGTCCCCGCCCCACATGTTTCACGGTTGTTAGACACCAAACTAAAAAACATGCGGGGATCGCTCGTGCATGGCAGGCAATCACCGTCAGTTTTTTTGGTCGCGAAGCAAATGGGTTTGAGACTTGAGCATGTCACTCAAGCACCCGCATACCCAAGCACCCGATGCAAACTCAAGTAGCGAGCACTTGTGCTCAACACTAGTTGCTATATCTTCATTTTTTTTCTTTACTTATGTCAAAATCCCAACCCCAACACAACCCTAACCCTAGCACAACCCTAACGCTAGCACAACCCTAACCCTAGAGTTTATTTTTTATGCCTTTCCTAGTTAAATATAAGTGATTAGATGACTTTATTCTTTATTCGGTGCGATTACAGTGATACCAGATTTATAGCAGGTTTTTATTATTGGCAGCTGTCACACACTAAAAGACACTTTTTTTTTTTTTGGAAAGACTAATTTTTAGATCGCCATACTTGAGAGCTATAATTTTTCCAGATTTCGGCCGACAGAGTCATGTGATGGCTTGTTTTGTGGGACGAGTTGGCGTTTTTAATGGTACCATTTTCAGGCACGTGACATTTTTTGATCGCTTTCTATTCCGATTTTTGGGAGGCAGAATAAACAAAAACCAGCAATTCAGAATTATTTTTTTTATGCCATTCTGCGTGTTGTAAAATTGATAAGGTAGCTTTATTCTTCGGCCAGTACATTTACAGCGTTACCACATTTATATCTTTTGTTTTGGCGCTTTTACACAATAAAAACTATTTTATAGAAAAAAGAATATTTTTTGCATCGCTTTATTCTGAGAGCTATAACTTTTTTATTTTTCGGCAGATGGTAGCTTGTTTTTTACAGGACAAGATGATGTTTTCAGCAGTACCATTTTTATTTACATTCGACTTTTTGATTGTGCTTTATTCCATTTTTTGTTTGGTGGTATGATGATAAAGCATCGTTTTTTGCGTCGATTTTTTTTTTTACCGTGTTCACTAAAGTGGTTAACTAGTGTGACAGCTTTATAGGTCAGGTAGTTCCGGACGCGGCAATATCAAATATGTGTACTTTTATTGTTTTTTTTTTCCCCCATAATACTATTTATTGATGGGTACAATATATTTTTATTTTTTGGGGATTATTTTTTTCATTTTTTTTAAATATTTTTACCATTTTTTTTTCAGTTTCTGATTTTTTTTTAACTTTTACACGTTGTCCAACTATGGGACTTTCACTTTTTGCAGGCTGCTCACCTGTATAGCATAGGAATGCAGAACGATCCCTGTGCTATACAGGCTGTCAGCGCTGCAGAGGGAGAAGATATTGTGATCGTCCACTGCACATGATCAAAGTATCTTCCTGGTGTCAGGTCACATGACAACCACGGGACCTGGCCACAGATACCTCAGGACGCCGGAGAGGAGGTGAGTACCGGCGCTTACCTCCTCTTGCCACCGGAAAGCTGCAATCGACTTTGATCGCAGCATTTCGGGGGTTAATGTGCTGGGAGTGGTGCGGGACCGCTCCCAGCACATGTCACCAGGTGTCAGCTGTGACAATCAGCTGACACCCAGCGGCGATTCCGCCCACACAGCCTGATGCATACTAATACGTATCTGGTTCATAAGGCCCAGGGCGCAGATACGTATTAGTACGTATCATGTCGGAAAGGGGTTAAACTAAGCCTGCCAAAAAGTGGCATAAAGAGAAAAATGTCAAAGGTCTCATTCAGATGTCAGTTCTTCATGTACAAGTTCTATCTACTGTATATGTTTCGCAGAACTCATACCCATTATTGCCTATGGTGTTCACATTTGCATGCTTTTTGGGGACCAAATGGTCCATACAAAACACTGGAGACATGTCCAGTACATTTACATTAGATAGAAGCAGTGGATTTTTGATCTTATAGATTATCCATGTTGGCAACTACAGACAACTTAAAGAAGCATGAACGATCTGTCTGGGACTTTTTCTTTCAGGGAAAGAACCTGCATGGACAAAAGATCTATTGAAAAAAAAACAAATTAACTTTCTTCTGACTATTGCACAAAAAAAATTAAAACGTGGCCAACTTCTTTCCAGATGATAGCGTGTCATTGGTCAGCTGAAATAATTGGTTTTCAATGTCACCCTACATTCAATTGTTATGGTTGAATGTCTAAGGGGGGACAGTTCTCCTTGTGGAGAGTGTCAAGCCAGTGTAAGGAGACTCATAGGTCATGCAAATCTCCACTGGGAATGTAAATATGCAAATAGCCTCTTCAGAGAGGAAGAGAACAGGGACTAATTTCTCTGATAAGGTATGTTACAAAGTTGCTTATTTTCATGTGTACTATTGATTTATGAAAAAAATTAAATTGGCTGTTACTCTTTAAGTCCAAAATTAAATTACTGTAGATGTTATGATCCATGACCACCTTTTATTCTCTCCTTTATCATGAAATTTCATAATCAGTTATAACATACATGACCATGACTTCTCATGATGTGCTGTTCCAGTATTCTGATAATACAGTATTTACAATGATCTACTAGATTTAGATTTCAAACTCTTTAATGGATTTTCTGCAAAACAAATACAGTGGCATGTAAAAGTTTGGACACCCCCGGTCAAAATTACTACTATTGTGAACAGTTAAGCAAGTTGAAGATGAAATGATCTTTAAAAGGCATAAAGTTAAAGATGGCACATTTACTTTGAATTTTAGGCAAAAAAAAAATACAGACCAAAAGTTTGGACACACCTTCTCATTTAAAGATTTTTCTGTATTTTCTTGACTATGAAAATTGTACATTCACACTGAAGGCATCAAAACTATGCATTAACACATGTGGAATTATATACTTAACAAAAAAGTGTGAAACAACTGAAAATATGTCTTATATTCTAGGTTCTTCAAAGTAGCCACCTTTTGCTTTGATGACTGCTTTGCACACTCTTGGCATTCTCTTGATGAGCTTCAAGAGGTAGTCACCGGAAATGGTTTTCACTTCACAGGTGTGCCCTGTCAGGTTTAATAAGTGGGATTTCTTGACTTGTAAATGGGGATGGGACCATCAGTTGTGTGGTGTAGAAGTCTGGTGGATACACAGCTAATAGTCCTACTGAATAGACTGTTAGCTGCTTTTTTTCTTGCCATAATACGAATTCTAAGTAAAGAAAAACGAGTGGCCATCATTACTTTAAGAAATGAAGGTCAGTCAGTGCGAAAAATTGGGAAAACTTTGAAAGTGTCCCCAAGTGCAGTTGCAAAAACCATCAAGCGCTACAAAGAAACTGGCTCACATGAGGACTGCCCAAGGAAAAGAAGACCAAGAGTCACCTCTGCTTCTGAGGATAAGTTTATCCGAGTTACCAGCCTCAGAAATCGCAGGTTAACAGCAGCTCAGATTAGAGACCAGGTCAATGCGACACAGAGTTCTA
Source organism: Phyllobates terribilis (assembly GCF_046119375.1). NCBI lineage: Eukaryota > Metazoa > Chordata > Amphibia > Anura > Dendrobatidae > Phyllobates > Phyllobates terribilis. The sequence goes on from NW_027362768.1 coordinate 22,872,567, forward strand.
GCAGCAGACACATCTCTTCAACAACTGTTAAGAGGAGACTTTGTGCAGCAGGCCTTCATGGTAAAATAGCTGCTAGGAAACCACTGCTAAGGACAGGCAACAAGCAGAAGAGACGTGTTTGGGCTAAAGAACACAAGGAATGGACATTAGACCAGTGGAAATCTGTGCTTTTGTCTGATGAGTCCAAATTTGAGATCTTTGGTTCCAACCACCGTGCCTTTGTGCACGGTGAACGGATGGACTCTACATGCCTGGTTCCCACCGTGAAGCATGGAGGAGGAGGTGTGATGGTGTGGGGGTGCTTTGCTGGTGACACTGTTGTGGATTTATTCAAAATTGAAGGCATACTGAACCAGCATGGCTACCACAGCATCTTGCAGCGGCATGCTATTCCATCCGGTTTGCGTTTAGTTGGACAATCATTTATTTTTCAACAGGACAATGACCCCAAACACACCTCCAGGCTTTGTAAGGGCTATTTGACCAAGAAGGAGAGTGATGGGGTGCTACGCCAGATGACCTGGCCTCCACAGTCACCAGACCTGAACCCAATTGAGATGGTTTGGGGTGAGCTGGACCGCCGAGTGAAGGCAAAAGGGCCAACAATTGCTAAGCATCTCTGGGAACTCCTTCAAGATTGTTGGAAGACCATTTCCGGTGACTACCTCTTGAAGTTCATCAAGAGAATGCCACGAGTGTGCAAAGCAGTCATCAAAGCAAAAGGTGGCTACTTTGAAGAACCTAGAATATAAGACATATTTTCAGTTGTTTCACACTTTTTTGTTAAGTATATAATTCCACATGTGTTAATTAGTGTTGAGCGAGCACTAAAATGCTCGGGTGCTTGAAGCTCGGGCCGAGCTCGCCGTGATACTCGGGTGCTCGACCCGAGCAACGAGCTCAATGTTAGTCTATGGGAGACCCGAGCATTTTTGTGGCGGCACCCCAGGCAGTCTTTTAAAAGCCTAACAAGTGCCCAAAACGATAGTGACAGTGCTCAAATGACATGGGGACAGCATGGGGATCGCCCCAGTAAGCATTTCTGACCCCCAGGTCACTGCTGTCAACAACGTGGTCAGAGGTTTTAAGCCACTTTTAAGGGTTCACAATAAAACGTTCAAAAACAAAACTGAAACTGCTTTCCTGTGAAATATGTTAAGGAAGTTCCTTTCCAGGGTAAAGACTTGTGTATAAGGTAAAATAAATAACAAAAAAAAAAATACTCCTCCACACCTTGGGTTATGTTCACAAGTAGCATTTTTTTATGCGTTTTTGCACTTTTCTATTGCTTTCAACCGTGACAAATGCATTCACCGGGAAATGTCATTTTAACATTTTACAACCTTATCTGGCCATGTGCTGTGTGACACATACATACAGTGCTGAAAAGACATGGGAACAGCATGGGGAAGACCCCTGGAAGCATCTCTGACACCCAGGTCACTGCCTAAAAGTGTGCCCATCAGAAGTCATCCTTGCCGCATCAGAAGATGCAGACTTGCAACTATCCCCGTGCAAGTTCTTGTCCCAGGGCAGTGTTCAATTGTACCTCCCCCATTCCTTGCAATGCAAGCGCAAATATGCAGCATTTCAATGCCCCTTGGAAGAGCTGTGGAGTTCAGAGTGGTTTAACAAGACGCTTTTAATGCCCCTCAGAAGAGACGTGGAGGTCCCAGTAGCTTAACAAGACGGTTTTAATGCCCCTCGGAAAAGTGGTGGAGGTCACAGTAGCTTAACAAGACGCTTTTAATGCCTCTCAGAAGAGACGTGGAGGTCCCAGTAGGTTAACAAGATGGTTTTAATGCCCCTTGGAAAAGTGTTGGAGGTCACAGTAGCTTAACAAGACGCTTTTAATGCCCCTCAGAAGAGACGTGGAGGTCCCAGTAGCTTAACAAGATGGTTTTAATGCCCCTTGGAATAGTGGTGGAGGTCGCAGTAGCTTAATAAGATGGTTTTAATGCCCCTTACAAGAGCCATACAGTACAGCATCTTAAAAACATTATTCCCATTATTGGGGAGTGTGTCTCCCATAGTCTTTGCTTATGCCTTCCAAGCAAAAGCTGCCAAAAATTAGGACGGAGGAACTTGCAATGCCCCTTACAAGAGCCATGCAGTACAGCATATTACAAACATTATTCCCATTATTGGGGAGTGGGTCTCCCATAGTATTTGCTTATGCCTTCCAAGCAAAAGCTGCCAAAAATTAGGACGGAGGAACTTGCAATGCCCCTTATAAGAGCCATGCAGTACAGCATATTACAAACATTATTCCCATTATTGGGGAGTGGGTCTCCCATAGTATTTGCTTATGCCTTCCAAGCAAAAGCTGCCAAAAATTAGGAGGAAATGCAATGCCCGTTCGAAGAGTCGTGGAGGTTAGAGTTAATTAAAAACAACATTTCAATGCCCCTTGGAAGAGCTATGGAGTTCAGAGTGGTTTAACAAGACGCTTTTAATGCCCCTCAGAAGAGACGTGGAGGTCCCAGTAGCTTAACAAGACGGTTTTAATGCCTCTTGGAAAAGTGGTGAGGTCGCATTAGCTTAATAAGATGGTTTGGATGCCCCTTGGAAGAGACGTGGAGGTCCCAGTAGCTTAACAAGACGGTTTTAATGCCCCTTACAAGAGCCATACAGTACAGCATCTTAAAAATATTATTCCCATTATTGGGGAGTGGGTCTCCCACAGTCTTTGCTTATGCCTTCCAAGCAAAAGCTGACAAAAATAAGGACGGAGAAACTTTCAATAATGGCAACACGGACCACGGTCACCCTGGTGGTATAGTGGTGGTGGAGGCTGAGGATAAGGAGAAGAACATAAAACAGCCGAAATGAGGAAACGTATACCCATGTGTGGGTGTGAAGCGGTGCATGTGAATATATCTCCCGAAATAACACAGTGGATTTGACTTTTTGTTACTCTGCTGTCATTTGGTGGTGATGAGAAGTCTGGCCCAATCCAGCCCTTGTTCATTTCGACAAGGGTCAGCTTGTCAGCATTGTCAGTTGACAGGCGAGTGCGCTTATCAGTTATAATTCCCGCAGCGGCACTAAAAACACGCTCCGATAACACGCTAGCGGCAGGGCAGGCCAGGACCTCCAAGGCGTACAGAGTGAGTTCATTCCAAGTGTCCAGCTTGGATATACAATAATTAAAAGGCACAGAGGAATCACGGAGGACGCTGGTACGGTCGGCAAGGTACTCCCTCACCATCTTTTGAAACTCACTCCTTGTGAGAGTACCGCACGCCTCAGGGTCTGTCCGAAGGGAGGGTCTGAGAAAACTGTCCCAGAACGTTGACAGTGTTCCCCTGCCTCTGCTGGATTGGAGTTGCGTCACTCTCGCATGTACGCCTTGGTTGGGCAACGAACTGTGACCTCTGCCGCTAGCGTGTTCAGATGGGAATTTTTTTAACAGTTCTGCAGCAAGGGCCTTCTGGTACTGCCCCATTTTTGCAGACCTCTCCACCTCAGGACAGGAATAAGAGAGTGAAAGTTCTCCTTGTAGCGGGGGTCTAAAAGTGTCACCAACCAGTAATTACTGTCACCCAACATTTTGACAACGCGAGGATCACGGTTAAGGCAGCATAACATAAAGTCAGCCATGCGTGCCAGACTGGTAACGGGCAAGACTTCCGTGTCCTCACCAAGATGATGGCTGACCATGCTCTCCTCCTCCTCCCCCCTGTCCCCAGGCCACCCATGCTGAACCGACAGTATGACAGTTGTACAGGTACTACCGTCTACAGCGCATGATAAAAGCTCATGTTCTTCCTCCTCCTCCTCCTCTCTCTCATTGTCCCCCAATGCACGTTGGGATGAGATGAGGCTGGGCTGTGTGTAATCGACCGCTACGGCTTCTTGATCCATCTCATCATACTCTGGCTGCAATGCCTCCTCTTTAATTCTCTGCAGAGAGCGTTGCAAAAGACAGACAAGTGGAATGCTGACGCTAATGATGGCGTCATCGCCACTCACCATCTTGGTGGACTCCTCAAAGTTTGTCAATATGGTACATATGTCAGACATCCAGGTCCACTCCTAAGGTCTTATGTGTGGAGTCTGACCTGAATATCAATGGCCTTGTTGCAGCTGGTACTCCACAACTGCTCTCTTCTGCTCACAAATCCTTTGCAACATGTGGAGGGTAGAGTTCCAACGTGTGGGGACATAACACACCAGTCGGTGTGACGGAAGCTGCAAACGCTGCTGCAACACAGCAACGGTGGTAGAAGCTGTAGCCGACTTGCGAAAATGAGCTGACAGGCGGCGTACTTTGATGAGCAGATCTGGCAACTTGGGGTACGATTTAAGAAACCGCTGAACCACGAGGTTAAGCACATGAGCCAGGTATGGTACGTGTGTGATCTAGCCTCGCCTCAGAGCCGCCACCAGGTTACGGCCATTGTCACACACGACCATGCCTGGATGTAGGTTCAGCGGTCTCAGCCACAGATCTGCCTGCTCTTTCACAGCTGTCCACAACTCACAAGCAGTGTGAGGTTTCTCACCTAAGCTTATGAGTTTCAGCACAGCCTGTTGCCGCTTGGCGGAGGCAGTACTGCAGTGCTTCCAGCTTGTAACTGATGTGGTGATATCTGAGATGGAGGCTGAACATGATGAGGAGGAGGATGATGCGCAGGAGCTGTACACTGTGGGGGCAACTCTGACTGACATAGGGCCCGCAATCCTCGGTGTGGGGAGGATGTGTTCCGTCCCAAGGTCCGACTGGGTCCCAGCTTCCACTATGTTTACCCAGTGTGCCGTCAGGGAGATGTACCGTCCCTGGCCACAAGTACTTGTCCACGTGTCCGTTGTTAGGTGGACTCTCCCAGTAACTGCGTTGTTGAGAGCACGGCAGATGTTTTGGGACACGTGCTTGTGTAGTGCGGGGATGGCACACCGGGCAAAATAGTGTCGGCTGGGGACCGAGTACCGAGGGACGGCCACCGCCATAAGGTTGCGGAAGGATTCCGTCTCCACCAGCCTAAAAGGCAGCATTTCCATCGCAAGCAGTCGTGAAATGTGCGAATTTAAGACTGTGGCCTGTGGGGCGTTAGCTGTGAATTTCCGCTTTCATTCAAAGGTCTGGGATATGGACAATTGAACGCTGCGGTGGGACGTGGACGTTGATGCTGTTTCTTGAGAAACTGCCATAACAAGTGAAGACTGAGAGGAGGGGGCATCTTTGCATGCAGTATGGACAGGGGATTGCCTTGCACGCACAACAGGAGGTTCTCTTACATGCACAACAGCGGAAGAAGCAGTGGTGACACCCGCTGACACTGGTCGTGGACCCTGGGGTTCGCCCCACAAAGTCGGGTGCTTTGCTGCCATGTGCCTGATCATGCTGGTGGTGGTCAGGCTGGTTGTTTTGTCACCGCTGCTGATGCTGGCATGGCAGGTGGTACAAATGGCCTTTTTGGGATTATCAGCAGAGTCTTTAAAAAAATTCCAGACTCTGGAAGACCTACATGTTGTACTGGCAACGTCCCTCGTGTTGGTTTTACGGGGAACTGTTGCCCGCGCTCTGTGTGCGGCCACCACACTGCTTCTTCCTGCCTGTTGGGGTACTCTGCCTCCCTCACCCTGTGTGCTGCTGGCCTCGCTGTGCATGTCCTCCTGCCACGTTGGGTCAGTTACTAGATCATCCACCACCTCCTCCTCTTCCACGTGCGCATCACGATCCTCCTCCTCACTTCCTGGCAATTGTGTCTCGTCATCGTCCACCTCTTGTGACAAATTGCCAGCGTCGACTTCCTGTGGCTGTGGCTGTTCAAATATTTGGGCATCACTACATGGGATCTCCTCTTCCACCACTTCAAGTGGAGCAAGCGAGGGGCACAAATCTGGAAATGGACCACTGAACAGCTCTTCAGAGTGTCCAAGTGTGGGATCAGTTGCTGTCTGATGACACTCAGCCTGGTGGGAGGAAGGAGCATCAGGGTGAGGAGGAGTATGCGGTCGAGACTCACGGCTACTAAGAGTTGACTGTGTGGAAGACAGACCGGAGGTGGTGGTGCCCAGGTAACTGGAAGTATTATCTGCTATCCAATTAATAACCTGTTAATACTGATCAGTTCGCAATACTGGTGTTGTTCTGTGCTTCCCTAGTAATTCGGTCAAGAAGTGGGAGCGAGAAGATGTGGCTGTTGGTTTTAGCACATTTTCACCTTGGTCACGGCCCCGTCCTCTGCCTGCAACATCACCAGAACGTCCAGTTCCACGTCCCTTGCCACGCGCCTTGCCCATTGTAAAGGAAGTAAAATAGCTTACACTCACACTATCAATGGAAAAAGGGTAATAAAAAGTAGATTAGAACCGTGGAAAAGGAAAACCACAGTTCTATTTCTCTGGCCTACACCCGACTCTTTTAAACAATCTGAACAATCAGGGAGAAACTATTACTGTTTTTCTTTACGGAAAAAATAACAAAAGCTGGATTATAGAGATTTTTTACCGTGGAATGGCAAAACCACTGTTATAATTTACTGGTGTGTATACCAGACTTTTTAAAATATATATATTTGCGGCTGAACAGTGAGCGACACACTCAAACTGTTTTTTTTAGACACAAACGGCCCAAAAGTGGATAATACAGAGGTTTGACACGTGGAACTGCAAAACCACACTTGTATTTCTCGGGCCTACACCAGACTATTTTCAACAGATATATTTGTGTCTGAACAATCAGGAGACACTACTGCTTTTCTTTACAGCAAAAAAGCAGGATAATACAGAGATTTGACCCGTGGAACTGCAAAACCACAGTTCTAGTAATCTGGCCTACACCAGACTATTTTCAACAGATATATTTGTGTCTGAACAATCAGGAGAGACTACTGTTTTTCTTTACGGCAAAAAATGCAAAAAAGCAGGATAATACAGAGATTTGACCCGTGGAACTGCAAAACCACACTTGTATTTCTCGGGCCTACACCAGACTATTTTCAACAGATATATTTGTGTCTGAACAATCAGGAGACACTACTGTTTTTCTTTACGTCAAAAAATGCCAAAAGAAGGATAATACAGAGATTTGACCCGTGGAACTGCAAAACCACACTTGTATTTCTCGGGCCTACACCAGACTATTTTCAACAGATATATTTGTGTCTGAACAATCAGGAGACACTACTGTTTTTCTTTACGGCAAAAAATGCAAAAAAGCAGGATAATACAGAGATTTGACCCGTGGAACTGCAAAACCACACTTGTATTTCTCGGGGCTACACCAGACTATTTTCAACAGATATATTTGTGTCTGAACAATCAGGAGACGCTACTGTTTTTCTTTACGGCAAAAAATGCAAAAAAGCAGGATAATACAGAGATTTGACCCGTGGAACTGCAAAACCACACTTGTATTTCTCGGGCCTACACCAGACTATTTTCAACAGATATATTTGTGTCTGAACAATCAGGAGACACTACTGTTTTTCTTTACGGCAAAAAATGCCAAAAGAAGGATAATACAGAGATTTGACCCGTGGAACTGCAAAACCACAGTTCTAGTAATCTGGCCTACACCAGACTATTTTCAACAGATATATTTGTGTCTGAAAAATCAGGGAGACACTATTAGTTTGTTTTTTTACGGCAAAAAATGCCAAAAGCAGGATAATAGAGATTTTTTACCGTGGAACAGCAAAAGCACAGTTATAATTTACTGGTGTATACCAGACTTTTTTAAAATATATATATATATGAGCGACACACTCAAACTGTTTTTTTTTTAGATACAAACGGCCCAAAAGTGGATAATACAGAGGTTTGAACCGTGAAACTGCAAAACCACACTTCTGTTTCTCTAGCCTACACCAGACTATTTTCAACAGATATATTTGTGTCTGAAAAATCAGAGACACACTTTTTTTTTTTGGAGTGGGGGGACACCAAAAGGTTAATAAGACGGATATTTGTACAGTGTGAAGGAGGAAAAAAAAGAGGATTTAGATGAAAAAAAAAAGGATTTTTCCTGGCCCCCGAGACCTGGAGCTAAGTCCAGCAATTTCAGCAACAGGAGCACACAGGACTGTAATGCAGCGTTTGCTGGTATAACCACTGCGTCTTCTATACAGCCTGCCTACCTGATATCTAGGATGGATATTAGTCCTGAGAAGGACTGTTTGTTTGATCTGGCAGCCTTTACAGACCCTACACTAACTATTTAGCAGTATATATCTCTCCCTAAATCAGCAGCGCTGTCCCTACACTGTCTGATGCAGAGCGACTGTGTCCAAGATGGCGGCGCCCGGTTTTAAATACTTGAGGTGACGCTCTGCGGCCAGCCAATCACTGTAATGCCCACAAACAACATGGCTGCGGCATTACAGTGACTGGCTGGCAATCCCCGCATGTTCATTGGCTCTTTAAAGAGCGCCAAACATGCACATAATCAATGCAATGTTGAGCTGTTAGTGTATCTGGAATGAGGATTAGAGCAGCGCGGCTACCGTACATTATGCCACCTAACACTATCATCCTTGGAGTAGGACAAGTGAGAGGTTCCCTTGTAAATGCCTTACCATGGTATTGTCCATTTGGTTTCCAAATGAAGACTGAAGCAGATGACACAGCACATATTGTGGATTCCTGGCTACACTATCAGGTATGGGTATCTAAATCTGCATCAGAGGAGGAGTATTCAGAGTATGTCAAGCAGTAGACAATGATTACAATATTCAAGTACTACTTGAGAATGCAGCCTGGCTAACAAAGACAGTATCGCCAGGAGAAAAATGCTCATATTGCTGGTCAGTTTGCTTCTCATGTGAACAGATGATGCTGCTTCATGTGCTGATGGAGATCCATAGTTCATAGTCAATTTGTGATGGGACATACACATGTTATTTTTCTCCTGTAGAGCCTGCACACCGCAAAAGATCAGTCGCAAAAGATGACCACACATAGGACCATTGTCTACAACCAGAACCTTCAGGTACTGTTGAGCATTCTGCACCAACAGTAGCTGTGGCATCACCTGTTCCCGAGCTAACCACAGAAGAAGCAGATATGTGCCTTTGATCAGAAATCAGCTTTGCTCTTTATTGCCAACACCACCACCCTCCTCCACTGATGACATCACCTTCTTGTCACCTTAATCGGATTCCCAGGTCCTGCACACCACAAAATCATCACAATCTGTGACTTGACTCACAGTTGCCTTTGTCAGACATAGAGGAAAATTAAAATCCATAAGACATCTCCAGGGAGGGGATATGCCACCCCATCACATTGAACATATGGGGAAGAGGGAAAACTGCCTATAACTGGAGAACAGCTGACACTCCAACCTTCCTATTAGAGTGGGATTAATTATAGCTAGAGAGAAACTAATTTAAACAACCTTTGTAGCAGAGATCCCCTGCAGTGGACAGGTGATTAAAGCAAGAAATCTGCTGGGGAAGACAGTAAGCTGTGAGATCTGTTTACACAGTGCAGAAGTGCAGAGGCTGCCTTTGTTCCAAGGAAGAAGCATCCTGGGTTGAAAGGATTTTTCTGAAAGTGGTTCAGGTTTTGTGTCTCCATTGTCTAAATATGAATATTGGGGTTTTGCATCGATCCAATATTTATGGGATATCGATTTTCAGCATCACAGCGATGGGACGAACAGAACGCATTCACTCTCATCACTGTAGTGCCATTAGAACACCTACAATTTAATAACGTTCCGATAGCCAATGCTATAACTGTCATATTACATATCTAATCGAAAGATTGCAATATGAAATATGACGACATTATCTACCGCCTGCGACCTTCAGAGGCAAAGATATCCTGTAAGATGGAGATCTCATAAAATTCTAACATCAAGCAAATCCCACAATCCGTCCCCACATTAGCTCATCAAGGGGAGGTATATGGGTGTAAATTTGAACTAATAAAAAGCAGTATTTAGGTCTGGGCCATTTGTCAGTCCTTGGAAGACATAGTTCGCTGTGGTTCTGTCCAGTTTTCCAGTCAGAGCGTTTCACTCCGCTAAGCTCTGAGTCATTTCCGTGACCAGGTTTACTAATTCTCTTTTGTTATTCCTTTTTATGATATGTAATTGTATATATCATATTGTTTGTTCCCATTTTGTATAATCTTGTATATTTTTTATAAACACTGCCTATATTTCTGGATTATACATATAAAATTTAATAGCTCTGTTCCTCTTGCTCTGTAAACCTCACCCCTGAAGCCATACATTACCTGTAACGGGTGTCCAATTAGCTTGTGTAAATGATTGGTGATGGCTGCTAGTAGTTCTCTTGTTATAGAGGAGCTGGCAGTGACCGTATGGGGGGGCTATATACATATATTCCATGCGTGGAATCGTAGATGTATATACCTTACGCTCACTGTTCCTCAATAACCAGCCTAGTAGTGGAAGCAGCTGCAGTCTCACCCATCACTCGTCAACCAATTGCGTAATTGTCCTGATGATTGGAGGCAGCGGAGTTGCATTCCCCTCACAACTAGTGGCAGCGGTGAGATCTGGGTGATGTCTCTGGTGTCATCTGTGACAAAGTGGTAACAGTGGTGGGACCTGCGTGACCGACCCCCCCTCCTCCAGCTGTGTATCAGTGACAATCTTAGTGTGGAAAATGTCATGATCTCTTTGACCCTCCTCCTGAAAGTAAGGGTATGTGCACATGATGCGGTTTTAATTAGCTTCCGTGGCGGTTTTTCCGCCGCAGAAACGCATTAAAACCACTTGTTAATAGGTCTGCCATGTATAGCAATGGTAATCCGCATGTGCTGTGCACATGATGCGGAAATTTCCACTGCGGATTACCATTGCGGTAAAAACTGCAGCACTACCATTTATTGTGCAATTTCGCGATGAATTCGCACCCATTGATTAGCATTGAATCGCAGCAAACCCGCAGGTATAATCTATAATATAACCGGAGATGTGTCTCTCGGTCTGAAGCCTTTATAGACTGCGCATTTGCGATGCGCAGTCTGGCTCCAGACAGAAGAACACATGGAGCCGTTACAGGTAAGAGGAGTGTATGGCACCGGAGATCGCGGTATGCGTAGACACTGAACGCATACCGCGTTTTCCGACGCCATACCTACATACTTACCTGACCAGGAGGAGCATTGCCGCGGCGCCTCTCTTCTTGCCGGAGACCGGGGTAGGAGTGAGGCGTCGGAATCGGGGCATGCGCATAGCGCTATCCGGCGCCATTTTACTGAAGACATATTTGCAGTGTGTCTTCAGCAAAATGGCGCCAGACAGCGCGGTATGGGCACGTGCGTACTCTGGCGCCACACTCCTCCCCCGGCCTCCGGCAGAATGGGACACAGCGCTGGAGCACAGGGAAGAAAGGTGAGAAGTTTTTATTTTTTTGTATGTGTGCAGAGTGATAGGAATGAGGGGTACCATACATACCAGGATTGGGGGGTGAGGGGTGCCACGCATACCAGGATTGGGGGATCAGGGGGCCACACATACCAGGATTGGGGGATGAGGGGTGCCATGCATACCAGGATTGGGGGATGAGGGGTGCCATGCATACCAGGATTGCGGGGCAAGGGGGTACCATGCATACCAGGATTGGGGGTGAGGGGACCATGCATACCAGGATTAGGAATGAGGGAGTACCATGCATACCAGGATTGGGGGGTGGGGGGACCATGCATACCAGAATTGGGGGGTGAGGGGACCATGCATATCAGAATTGGGGTGTGAGGGGTGCCATGCATACCAGGATTAGGGGATGAAGGGAGCAATACATACCAGGATAGGGATGAGGGGGTACCATGCATACCAGGATTTGTGGGTGAGGGTGTAACACAGGTACTTTAGATGCAGTGACACAGAAACACAGAGCAGCCAGTACAGGGGTAAATAACAAGGGGGATTTACTGTAACAGGGTCAATCTCCATGCAGGGAGTAACAGGGAATATATGGAGACAACAAGGGGAGTAGCAGGTAATATGCTATAACTGACAATCCACAGTTGGGCTAGATGTAGCAGAGTCGACATGATTGTAATCGGCAGTTTTTTCACTTAGCTGACTCTTGCTCCTCACAAGGCAGTTGCCGGTGTTGTTTTCTTCCGGCTTCCCCGCCTAAAGAATGCTCCGTCTTCTGGTGGCAGCGGGCGGTCTCCGGTTTGACCCGCTGAGCCTCTAGTCCATAACAGTGCACCTCACTTGCTCGGCTCCAGGAATCCTGCGTCTCTTCTCCCTCTAGTTGGGCTTGACTCCCACTGTCCACTGCTGCTTTTCCCCGCGCAAGAACTCCTTTTCCACCCTCTTCCTAGACACGAGCTCAGCGTCCTGGTCACCTGACTCCTCAGCTCTCTCTCTGGACACACCTCCAGCTTCCCGGTCACCTGACTCCTGTCTCGCAGTCTGTCTTCCCCCTGCAACAAGAGGCACGGCCCCGGCAGTTCCGAATTCCTTGTTTTGAAAGTACTTACACCCCGGTCTTCCCCCTTACACTCCCGCTCTCCTTTAACTCGCCATTCCACGGGCGAGAGTTCCTTCACCAAACGTTCACATTCTTGGACTTCCTGGACGATACGTTGCCATATAAATTGATCTTGTTCGTAACGGTGATTAGGCACTCCTGCTGTTGTCCATTCTGACAAGCTTAACTCAGTTTGACTGATGGGGGAGTGCAGGGTCACTTGGATTCCCAATCTCCGCCTGCCCGGTGGCTTCAACCGATGGTTTTCCCTCGCCGCCTGCACTGGGGTCTGCAGGTAAACGAGTGCTGGGGCTCGGAGGTAGAATCAACAGTTCTTCTTCATCCACATCATGGCTTGGGGCAGCTGTGACAGGACCTTCTAGAAGCAGGTGATTCTTCTTCATCCTCATCATCTTTAGACAGACAGGGCCGCAGCATACTATGATGAACCACTCTGGTAGGGGCTGGAGCCCCCTCGGGTTGAACTTCATACACAGGTCCTTCAGCGCCAAACCTGCGCTTCACTCGGTGCGGGGTCCGTTCCCACCGCCTACTCAATTTGCCCTGGGGCCACCTGTCTCGAACCAACACCCGCTCCCCGGGCCTCAAAGCTGTCCCTCGAAGAGGCAATGTCTCATGATGTTTGAGCTCCCAAAACTTTTGTTGTACCAACCGTCGGAGGGTCTGTAGTCGATGCCGGTGTTCTCGGACCCAGGAAGACATCCCCGTCCGTGGGTAGTCCTCCTCGGGGTCCAGCTCTAACTCGGTAATCTCTCGCCCCTTTCGCCCGAACAGTAAGGTATAAGAAGTGAACCCCGTCGTACTATTCACTCGGTTGTTGTAGACCCACACCAGCTCGGCTACTAACTCAGGCCATCGCACCTTCCGATCTTCCTCCAATGTGCAGAGCATTTAGATCAGTGTCCAATTAAAGCGTTCACAGGCCCCATTTCCTTGAGGGTGATAAGGAGTAGTCTGTGACTTCTCAATCCTGTACAACTGGTGCAGCTCTTCCATCACCCGGCCCTGGAAGCAGACGCCTTGATCGGAATGGATCCTCTTTGGGCAGCCGTACACCCGAATGAAGTCTCGGCAGATGGCCTGCGCAGCTGATTTGGCGGTCTGATCTCTGGTCGGGGTCACCACCGCAAACTTTGTGAAGTGGTCTGTCATTACCAGGCAATGTTCATACCCGAGATGCGCTGGTCTAACTGGTTCTCACCCAACTGGCAGAAGATATTGTGTATTTTCTTTCAGAGCACCTGAAGTGCTGTGGCTTAGGGGACAAGTTACTTCACAAGGGAACAGAGAAGACAAAAATGGAAATGATGCACCGGAAAGTCAGCAATCAAAAAGATTAAAGGGGTATTCCCATCTCCAAGATCCTATCCCAATATGTATTAGGTGTAATAATAATAATATTAGCAAATATCTCCAATTAGAAGTGTAGTATAGTATTTTTCATTCACTGTGTCTCTTTCCTCATGTGCAGGCATCGCAGGACCTTAGGTATTCATGGTTACGACCACTAGCAGCTAGCTGTCACTTTATCAGTGGATGTAACCATGGATACCTAAGGTCCTGCGATGCATGCACATGAGGAAAGAGAGATAGCGAATCAGAAAAAATATACTAAATTTCTAATTGGAGATATTTGCTAATATTACTATTATTACACTTACTACATGTTGGGATAGGATCTTGGAAATGGGAATACCCTTTTAACTGCTATGGCAACAGTGTTGCATAATATTTGAAAATATGAATTTGTTTACATAAAATGTTCTTATGTCATTCCAGTAATTGGTAGCAAAGGTATAAAATCTAGAAAAAGCTTATGACTTTTCTCTTCAACTTAACACAAATTAGCGTTATCAAAAAGCTATGTGACAGGTCTGGTCTTATTTTCTGCAGGTACAATGTATATTTATTTTGGATGCTTATGAATACATTTCTAGTTGATAAACTAATTATGGAAAAGTAGGTTTTGTCCTTAAAAGACAAAAAGTCCATAGTGGTAGGGAGTGTGAGATACTTCTGTTTTGAGACTACACTGTTTTAATATGTATTTACTATTCTAGTCTTGGCAATTATGGGACAGATTGAGCCCCTGAAATATGTGACTTGGCATGAGTCTACGTCTGAGATCTATATTTAACTTGTAGTGTACAATCGGTATTTCTCTGTAGTATTTTAGTCATCCACTGACCAACTTGTTGCATGCAGAAAATGGATACCACCCAGTCTCTGGCATGTCCCCACTCTGCACTTTTGACTTTTAAACCAGACTAAACACTATTCAGTCATTCAAGAGGTCACAATTAGAAGAGCTTTAAGAAGCTGGGACTCTCAAAGACACAAACAGAATGTTCTGATCTTTACACTGAATACACTAAAGAGTCTCAATGGAAGTGGCATATTTACAGTTCCAGATTCACACCAGATTAACAAACTGACATATATTCCACATAGAAATCCTCTGCAAGATGCTTAATAATGTAGTATTACTAAGTAACTGTAAAATGGGTGACTACTTCATTTGGCTATCAAACTTTAATTGTATTGTAAAGTCAAACAATTTACAGGATGAGTACAGAGTAACAGAACATTTGACAACAGCTGTATTACATTTTTAAATATGCATTAAAAGAATATTACACTTTCAATAATTGCAACTCATTATGTTGGAAATACTAAAGACTACCTATGTAGAAATGTGCAAGGCTCAAAACCAATACAAATATTTTCTTTATTGGATAACATAATAATAACAACATAAAAGTAGACATAGAAAAGTCAGATATATTAAATACTAAAGGCCTTGTGCACACGTTGAGTATTTGGTGAGTTTTTTTTTCATCAGTATTTATAAGCCAAAACCAGGAGTAGAACAATCAGAGGTAAAGTATAATAGAAACACGTCACCACTTCGGCATTTATCACCCACTCCTGGTTTTGGCTTACAAATACTGATGTAAAAAACTCACCAAATACTCAACGTGTGCATGTGGCCTAAAGCCCCCATCTCACATAGCGAGATCGCTAGCGAGATCGCTGCTGAGTCACGGTTTTGGTGACGCAACAGCGACCTCACCAGCGATGTCGCTATGTGTGACACTTTGCAGTGATCAGGCCCCTACTGTGAGGTCGCTGATCGCTGCAGAGTGTCCTGGACCATTTTTTGGTCTTTGCCCTCCCGCTGGTCAGCACACATCGCTGTGTGTGACCAGCGGGACCAGCGATCAGGCTGGTAACCATGATAAACAGCAGGTTACTAGGGGCACACGCGCACTTAGTAACCCACTGTTTATCATGGTTACCACTCTGCTACGGTAAGCGGTAACCTCCCGCTCACCGTAGCAGAGTGGTAACCATGATAAACAGCGGGTTACTAGGTGCGCGTGTGCCCCTAGTAACCCGCTGTTTATCATGGTTACCAGCCTGCTCCTGCTTCAGCAGGCTGGTAACCAGAAGGAGGACATCGTGGAAAGATTCTTTCCACGATGTCGCTGCTCCCCTGATCGTTGGTGAGCCTGCCTGTTTGACAGCTCACCAGCGATCACATAGCGACGCAGCAACGATCCCTGACAGGTCGTATCGTTGTCGGGATCGCTGTAGCGTTGCTAAGTGAGACGGGGCCTTAAAGGTGGGTAAGTGATAAGAAATTTTGTGCATTTGTTTATTTTATTACCCACATAAAACCTTATTTGCACTTTGTCTTTTTCCAGTGTTTTTCCTTTTCAAAAATGCGAACCTGAAAGACATAAAAAGAGAGAGTTAAAGTAATAAAAACAAAAGGCACTCCCTCATTTACCAATTTATTATTAAAAAAATCCCCGCAGGTCCGACGTAATCTATGGTGATCCGAAGACGTCCAATGGTTCAGTACTGAAACCTACGGAGCGTTGTTCTGAGAACGACGCTTCATAGGTCCCTCCCGGTCATGTCTCACGAGTGATGACATCAGTAACATCATTGCTCATGAGACATGACCGGGAGTGACCTATGAAGCATCGTTTTCAGAACAACGCTCCATAGGTTGCAGTATAGAATCGTTGGACGTCGTGGGATTGCCATGGATTACATCGGAGCTGCAGGGATTTTTTTTTTTAATAAACTGGTGAATGAGGGAGCGTCTCTTGTTTTTATTTAACTTTCTTTTATGTCTTTCAAGTTCCCATTTTTGGACTACTTTTGATTCTGTGGATTACGTCGGATCTTCAATGTTTTTTGTTTTTTAATAAATTGGTGAGCGAGGTGTGGGGGAGCATTTTTAAAATAAACTTTTTTTTCCTTTTTTTTATTACGGGGTTAGTAATGGGGGTGTCTGATATACATCTCTCCATTACTAATCCCTGGGCTTGATGCCCTCTGACACTACAAAGCTGACATCAACCCCAAAAAATATTACCCCGATTGCCATCACACCAGGACAATCGGGAAGAGCTGGGGAAAGTGCACATCTAATGGATGCGCGAATTTTGGGGAGGCTGTAGGCTTCTATTTCTGGGCTGGAAGAGCCAAATAGCCATGGACCTTCCCAGCCTGACAATATAAGCCCGCAGCTGTCTGCTTTAACTGGACTGGTTATCAAAAAAAGGGAGATCCCACGTCGGTTTTTAAAATTATTTATTTATGATATAGATGCGTTTCACGTGACCTTTTTTCTAAACTGTGGATTTACCGCATTTAATGCAAGTTTATGGGGAAATTCCATACAGAAGACTAAGCGTTCCAGCAAAAGAAGCTGGCATGCTTCAGTCCGAAAACTAGCACCGCAGGTAAATTTACGCAGAGTAAAAAAGAAGCACAGTGGGCGTGGGATTTCTATTATTCCCATCCACTGTGCTTGTACGGTACAACGCAGCGTTTTAGACGCAGCAAAAATATGCTGCGTCCAAAACGCTACTGTTCATAATCATGGGCGCGCAGTTTACTGTACTCACTGCCAGAAATGCTGCACTCTACTTACTGCCAGAAAGGTAGCAATGTGGTCATCACCAGAGAAGATACATTGTACTCACAGCTATAGAGGTTACAATGTACACAACTACAGCCTTTACAGAATGGGTGATAAATGGGGGCTCATTGATCACTAGAAATTCCTCCTCAGTTTCAATCCATGTCTATGGGACTGATGGAAACAGACAATCACTACACTCAATTGTCTCCATCAGTCCCATAGAATCGTAATATAGAAGCAGATTGAATTCACATCCAGCACTCCATTAAAGAGGATCTTTCCCTATTTTTTATATTGAACTGGACACACGATGTACTAGTGTAGAGCATAATAAAACATTTTCTTTTTATTCACCTCTGTATTGCAGAGATATTAGCAATTAAAGTATATGGCAGCTAATGAGTTAATTTTCATTAAATTCAAGTGGACGTTCTTAGAGAGCTTTCACTAGAGTGCGCACATCTTCCCTCAGTATGATATTGACTAATCATAAGCAGCCGGCAACACTCAGGAGAAACAAGAAAATGCTCCACAATAGGTTAGAAGAGGCTACTCCTGTGTGAGATAGAATGATACAGCAGCTCTGATCCACTGCAGACTGACTACAAGCTGCTCTGAGTACATCAGACAGAAGTGTGATTACTGACATCTTTGAGCTTTCTTCTCCCGGCAGTCCATGTGGGGTGGGGGCACTACAACTGAGCTTAGCTATGTCACATTACAAATCCTATCAGCTCTCTTTTCATAGCAAGGTCACCTCTGATGTACTACCTCTTTCCCCACTCCCTTCCCCACATGAACTACCAGGAGATCAGAGCTCAAAGATGTCATTAATCTCACATATGTTTGTTGTGTTCACAGCAACACGCTCTCTGTACTCACTCTGCAGGGAGATCATGCTGTTATTACATCTCACAGAAGTAGGCAGATCTAAGCTATTGTGGGGACATATTCTTCTTTCTCCTGTGTGTTGCTGCCTGCTTATGATTGGTCAACATCATACACAGAGAAAAAGTAAATCCTCCCTAGTGAAAACTATCTTATAAAGACTTTGACTTAAACATTAAGTCATTAGGTGCCACATACTTTGATTGCCAATATCTCCACAGTGGAAAGGTAAAATAAAAAAAAAAAATATGTTGTGTATCCAGTTCAACATGAAATATCTGGTCAAAGGTCCTTTTTAAACTCCTCTTCACTGTGGTCATGAAATAAGAATACCTGGGAACTTCTGCTCAAGAGATAGAATTTTGATACAAGTGGTGGGAGCCACATCTTTAGGACATTTATGATACACCCCCTGTAAGGACCAAGCAATATTTTCTTTTGCCTTTCAAGAGCTATAATGTGATTATTTTCTGGCAGTCTTGCCATGTGAGGTCTTTTGATGTAGGGTGAGTTATATTTTTATATCAGACCATTTTGGAATACAAACAGAATAAAGTATTGAACACTTACATTAACAAATATATATATATATTTTTTTATGTAATTCACAGTGTGCTAAATAATATAATAATATTATACCTTAGATTGTTACTAATGAGTCAATACCAATTATGTAGGCATTTTTTATCATTTTAGTTTTACAAAATTAGAGGACTTTTCATTGCTCAAAAAAATAACTGCTAAATTTGTGTATTTATATCACAGTATATTATTGCTGCTTGTGCAATGATGATAGACATTTTATGGGGTCCAACCTTTGGCCTGGCACCATAGGTATACTAGGATGGCGATGTTAAGCTCCCAGCTACCATAGCAACCACCTTGTTGGGTGCTGGGATGAGAGAAGAAGCCTTCTTCCTATGTCAAACAGAAAAGGCTATATTTACAGAGAATTTGGAGTAGATCCTCTCCAAAATATTTATCAAAAACGGGTTTTAAACACTTGCAAAACTGTTCCTATTAATTTGAATGGGAAATCCACTTTGCTGCTCATATGAGGAGTTTTGAAATTTTTTTTTCTGAAGAGGTTCTGAAAAAAAGCTTCAAATTACACACAGGAAAAAAAAAATCTTCAACTTTTTTTAGGGTTTTTAAATGCAGGTTTTGAAGTGGATTATGTGACTAAATCCGCATTAAAAATATTTCATATCTGCTTGCAACAGGTTTTCCATTCATTTGTAAGAAAAAAAAAAGTGCCTATAGAACACGTCTCATTCATATCCACGAGATTTCTAATGAGTGTTCAAAAAAGCATCATGACAAATCTTTGGAGCAAATACAAAGCATAAATAGCAGCAAAATGCATGTTTTTGGTGGGGTTTTCTTTTGTATCAGAAAATGTGCCAAAAAAACATTCCCTATTACTACACCCTGTACTAAAAAATATATCAATATCAGTTATAGAATATGTGAATAAAATTCCAATATCACTACAAAATTCTGAGCATCACGATCAACATGGAAATAACAACATTAGCTACGAAGATCAAATATTCTCTCCGTGTGCCTCCTCATTAACAAAGAGATGCTAACAAGCAGGTAAGGTTAATTGCCCCCGGTTGACTGGCAGTCTCCAGCCTACACCAGGTACATCAAAATGGCACAATGAAAATTCTGTATTTCAAAGCCATCTCTATAATGCACCAATTTTAAATAATCTATGGATATACAGGTGCTTCTCACAAAATTAGAATATCATCGAAAAGTTAATTTATTTCAGTTCTTCAATACAAAAAGTGAAATTCATATTTTAAATAGAGTCATTACAGAGTGATCTATTTCAAGTGTTTATTTCTGTTAATGTTGATGATTATGGCTTACAGCCAATGAAAACACAAAAGTCATTATTTCAGTAAATTATAAAAAATTAACAAAAAACACCTGCAAAGACTTCCTACGCATTTAAAAAGGTCCTTTAGTCTGTTTCAGTAGGCTCCACAATCATGGGGAAGACTGCTGACTTGACAGATGTACAGAAGGCAGTCATTGACACACTCCACAAGGTCCCAGAGTCTGGAGGAATAGTGGAGAGGCTCACAATCCAAGCTGCTTGAGGTCTAGTGTGAAGTTTCCACAATCAGTGATGGTTTGAGGAGCCATGTCTCCTGCTGGTGTAGGTCCACTGTGTTTTATCAAGACCAAAGTCAGCGCAGCCATTTACCAGGAAATTTTAGAGCACTTCATGCTTCCCTCTGCCGACAAGCTTTTTGGAGATGGAAATGTCATTCTCCAGCAGGACTTGGCACCTGTCCACACTGCCAAAAGTACCAACACCTGGTTTAAAAACAACAGTATCACTGTGCTTGATTGGTCAACGAACTCACCTGACCTTAACTCCAGAGAATCTATGGGGTACTGTCAAGAGGAAGATGAGAGACGCCAGACCCAACAATGCAGACGAGCTGAAGGCTGCTATCAAAGGAACCTGGGCTTCCATAACACCTCAGCAGTGCCACAGGCTGATCGCCTACATGCCACGCCGCATTGATGCAGTAATTGATGTAAAAGGAGCCCCGACCAAGTATTGAGTGCATTTACCGAACATACATTTCAGTAGACCAACATTTCAGATTTTAAAAACATTTTTCAAGCTGTTGTTATAAAGTTATTCTAATTTACTGAGATAATGACTTTTGTGTTTTCATTGGCTGTAAGCCATAATCATCAACATTAACAGAAATAAACACTTGAAATAGATCACTCTGTAATGACTCTATATAATATAGGAGTTTCACTTTTTGTGTTGAAGAACTGAAATAAATTAACTTTTTGATGATATTCTAATTTTGTGAGAAGCACATGTATCTGTTATCAAGGAGAATAACTTATGGTTTCAAGTGCCAGCATTTTTGGCCTTGGGAAACCACACAAATGTCAGATGATCCCTAATTATGGATCTATCACAGATGGTGTGTCAAGGATGGTAAAAATATGCTTGAAACATGGTGGTCATATTATTCTACTAGGTGGTTCTGGTGGAAAAATATGATATCTGATCTATGTATACACACTATACGTCAGCACACTGTAATATATATGAATTTCACTATCGCTACACATGTTAAAAACGTAAGGTACTTCATTAACTTTTGATGAAAAAGTGCAAAAGTCATCCAATCAAATCATGGTGTACCTTTTATATGGATGGTCCCTGTCACTTGTATCAGACAGGGTAGCTCGTAATTAAAATATTTTTTAGGAAAGAAAGGGTGGATAAAGGAGCAGAGTCCTGGTGTGAGTGTGGACACATCCCTAGTATACTACATACTATTATTATTATGCTTTTCGTACATAGGGCCATCATATTCTGCAGAGCTTTACAGACATCATCGCTTTCCCCATTGGGGCTCACAATCTAACTTCCCTAACAATGTCTTTGGAGAGTGGGATTAAACCGGAGAACCCAGAAGAAACCCAAGCAAACACGGGGAGAACATACAAACTCCTTGCATAGTACACAAAAACAAACCAAAAAAAGACCTGCACACCTTTAGGCTGCGTGCCCACTATGCGTTTTTCAAGCGTTTTTGCCGAGGAATTTCCTCAGCGAAAATGCTTCAAAAATGCTTGGTAATACGTGCCCCATGGTCCCCAATGATAATCCGCATGTGCTGTGCACAAGCTGCGGAAATTTCCGTTGAGGCTTATCATTGTGGAAAAATACGCAGCATGTCCATTAATTTTGCGGACACTCAGCGTAATTGCCGCCATTGACTTGCATTGAGCCGCATAATATCCGCATGACTACATGTGCACATGCGCATATTAAGCGATTCAATGTGCGGATGGTACCTGGGTATAGAGAAGAGGAGTCATAGCCATAGAACCTGTTAAAAAAGAATTTAAAATAAAAAATAAAGATTATACTTACCTTCTGATGGCCGCCGGTGTTTTCTCTGTTCCGTCTGGTCTGCTGTATGGGTCGCGGTGTTGTGAAGGACCTGCCATGAGGTCATTGAGTCATGTGACCTGACATATGACTCAATGACGTCACCGCAGGTCCTTCACACCGCTGCGAGCTGCCCAAGACACCGGACGGAGCGGAGAAAACACCGGGAGGACATCGGAAGGTAAGTATGATCTTTATTTTTTACCATTCAATATTTTTTTTTAACTAACTTGGTCACACTACTATAAATCCATGCTGGTTGCATGGATTTATATAGTGTGAACAAGTTGTCAAGCACTTTTCCAAGTGATGCTAAAATCGCTTGGAAATCCCTTGATAACCCTCATGCAGAAATGCATGCAAAAACGCTTGACAAACGCTTCTACCTGGCGGGAAAAACACATGTAAAATCCGCATGCGTTTTTCCTGCTAAGGAGAAGCGGAAAAAATATCTAGCATTTCTGCATGGGCACTTAGCCTTAACCTTAAATTATTATATAGGTGCAGAAATATGCTGTAGCCAATATACATAATTATAAAATATATACGAACAGGTATCCCTGGGATACAGAAAGGGGGATTTATTTAAAATTTTACCTCAGGTGGAGAGTAGATGTATTTATAGGTTAGGCACCCAATGGTTTGAATGAAAACTTTGGTTTTGGATCTTTACGGTAAGTGGGGTATCCTTTTACGGGGGTGGGATTTCCATGACTTTTCTTATTTCACTATCCCTTTGCCCTTACATTTCTTAGGTTCTAATTTTGTTTTTAGGACCAAAAACAGATGAAAAAAATGTTCCCGGCATCAAGAAGAAAATAAAATTAATGAAATTTGTTTATTAATATAGTAAAAATCAAATAAAAAATACAAGAATAGAAAGGAAAAAAAAGGGGGTGGGGAGAGAACCTTACACGTTTCGGACAAGCATGTCCTTAGTCATAGGTATAAGAGAGCAGAGAAACTCCTGAGTATATATACACAGAGAATGGCTGCTTCCTTCAATTACAGAGTAAAGACATGATGCCCCTCGCAAATCTGGGCAGAACTACTTATAAACATAAAAAAGGGAAACCGCATGAATTATAAGTAATGAACATACAGTTTGGACAACCAATCAATACAACATATTGACTGAAGTATTAACTAATAAAAAAACATAAGATGCAAGATAATTCTTGCCCATAGGTATGCGTGCATTTAACCGCTTCATGACCGGAGCATTTTCCGATTTTGCGTTTTCGTTTTTTGCTCCCCTTCTTCCCAGAGCCATAACTTTTTAATTTTTCAGTCAATATGGCCATGTGAGGGCCTATTTTTTGCGGGACAAGTTGTACTTTTGAACGACATCACTAGTTTTACCATATCATGTACTGTAAAAAGGGAAAAAAAATCCAAGTGTGGTGAAATTGCAAAAAAGTACAATTCCACAATTGTTTTTTGGTTTATTTTTTAACCACATTCACTGAATGCTAAAAATGACCTGCCATTATGATTCTCCAGGTCAATACGAGTTCGTAGACACCAAACATGTATAGGTTCTTTTTTAATTAAGTGGTGAAAAAAAATCCAGTTTAGTAAAAAAAAAAAAAATGGCGCGATTTTCCGAGACCTGCAGCGTCTCCATTTTTCAGGATCTGGGGCCGGGTGAGAGCTTATTTTTTGCGTGCCGAGCTGACATTTTTATTGATTCCATTATGGGGTAGATCCGATGTTTTGATCACCCGTTATTGCATTTTATTGCAGTGTTGCAGCGACCAAAAAAACGTAATTCTGTCATTTTAAAATTTTTTCTCGTTACGCCGTTTATCGATCGGATTATTATTTTTTTATTGATAGATCGGGCGATTCTGAAAGCGGCGATACCATATATGTGTGTTTTTTTATTGTTTTATTTTGAAAGGGGCGAAAGGGGGGCAATTTAAACTTTTATATATTTTTAAAAACAATTTTTTTTTACTTTTTGCATGGTTCAATAGTCTCCATGGGAGACTAGAAGCAGCACTTGCCTGATCACCTGTGCTACACACAGATCAGATCGCCTGTGTGTACCAGATTTGCTCACTTGTTATGAGCGGCGGCGCACATAGCAATCTGGCAGTGACAACCGCAAGGGTCTCCTGTAGACCCCAGGTTGTCATGCCAACCCATCGGCGACCTGCGATCATGTGACGGGGTCGGCAATGGGCGGGGCCAATGACACGCTTCCCGGAAGCGCGAGTTAAATGCCGATGTCCGAGATTGACAGCAGCATTTAACTGGTTAACAGCCGCGGTTGGATCGTGATTCACCCGCGGCTGGTGCAGGCACATGTCAGCTGTATAGATCAGCTGACATGTGCCCGGAAAGGTGCGGGCTCAGCGCTGGATCCCGCACCATACAGGGGGGATCTGAAGTGGAGCGTACTATTACGCTCAACGTCAGAAAGGGGTTAATTGAAGTATCCAATATACTTCCCTCAAAAGCAAGGCTTTATGCTAGTCCCGCCTCTTCTGGGTCATTTATCATGTTCTGTGCTGACAACTTTTAAGGCAAAGACATTTTCTTGGTGTCTAAAAAGTGTTTTGATAGGCTCAAGGAGGAGCGGCTGAACTGCATTGAGTCAGGGGAGGACACAGCAATATGCTCGGCCATTCTTTTCGGCTTCTTTTTAACATGAGTGATATGCAACCAATATAATACTTGTTGCATGTGGTGCAGATGGCCATGTACACCACATAGGCTGTGCTGCAGTTAATGAAGGATTTAATATTATATGTTTTGTTGTTACTTGTAAAAAAAAGTTAGTCTTCAGCATATATTTACATAAATTGCACTTACTACCTCCACATCTATAGGAACCCTTAAAATCAAGCCAAGTATACTTTAGAGATACGTTGCTGGAAAATGTTAGGAGACACTAATTGTCCAATATTAGGGGCTTTCTAGCAACACATTAATTCCGCCTGACAGAATGTCGTGCAATTTTTCATCTTGGTAAAGGATAGGCATATATTTCAATATTAGTTTAGTAATATCTAAATAATCTATACTAAAAGGGGTAGAAACTGTAATGCATTGTTTCATATTTGTCTCATTATTGTTTCTTCTATGGAAACTGTTTAGTAAGAGACATAATAGGCACAGCTCTATTTGCAGTAGAATGATTGTAGCCCCTCTACTTAATTTTTTACTGTCTACCTAATATTCTGATTCAGTAGAACATGCACGACATGTTCTACTGGAATATTATCAATTACGCGTGTGTGTGGGGGGTGACAATTTGTGGCATGCAAAATTGAATTGCAACTGGTGGGTGTTCTAAAAAGTGTGGTTTAAATTAAGCCATTTGTCGCATCTCCAATGAGATTGACATCTACTCGGAGCGATGCCTGAACCTGCTCTAGCACTGCCTCCGTGACTGAAACCGGAACACTGCCAGGAGGAATACACAGTTGAAACCAGAAGTTTACATACACTATATAAAAAGACACATATGCATGTTTTTCTCAATATCTGACATGAAATCAGAATAAACCTTTCCAGTTTTAGGTCAATTAGGATTACCATCATTTTTAATATTTGCCAAATGCCAGAATAATGAGAGAGAGAGAATGTTTTAAGGCATTTTTATTACTTAGTGCAAAGTCAAAAGTTTACATACATTTCATTAGTATTTGATACCATTGCCCTTAAACTGAATGACTTGGGTCAAACGTTTGGGATATCCTTCCACAAGCTTCTCACAATAGTTGGTCGGAATTTGGGCCCATTTCTCCTGACAAAACTGGTATAACTGATCCAGGTTTGTAGGTCGCCTTGCTCACACCTGCCTTTTCAGCTTTGCCCATAAATTTTCAATAGGATTGAGATCAGGGCTTTGTGATGGCCACTCCAAAACATTGACTTTGTTATCCTTGAGCCACTTAGTTACCATTTTAGCAGTATGCTTGGGGTCACTGTCCTTTTGGAAGACCAATTTCCACCCAAGCTTTAACTTCCTGGCTGATGCCTTGAGATGTTGCTTCAGTATTGACACATAATCTTTTCCCATGATGCCATCTATTTTGTGAAGTGCACCAGTCCCTCCTGCAGCAAAACAACCCCACAACATGATGCTGACACCCCCGTGTTTCACAGTTGGGGTGGTGTTTTTAGGCTTCCAAGCTTCTCCCTTTTTCCTCCAGACGTAACGATGGTCATTACGTCAAAAAAAAGGTGTAATTTTATTCAGCTTCTTATGACCTACATGCCCATATAGATGGCTTAGGAGGGTTGATCCTACTGGCAGATTCCCTTTAAATATAACATGCATCACTTATCACCCATGTCCTTGATCTACACACAATTTTTTAATATATGATTATATTGGAACATATTCTGTTAGCATAAGCAATTGTCACCTACTAATTATTGGAACATTTTTACTAGAACTAACTGTGCATCGCCTATCAGTTTTGATTTTGTATACATGTACTTACTCTTTTTCACTTTACTCTGAGCTTTAATTTCTTTTAATACTTTTTTACTTCACTTACAGAATACACACACATACACATTCTTATTTGTACTCTGTCTGTATATTCGTATCTCTACTTTATTATATGCTGTACTGCAGTGGCTACATGCCTTTGCACTTTTCAATGCTAGATATTGTCCCAATTAGTGTGGGAAAGGGTTATGTTTAGATGTGTAACCATCCCTCTTTATTATACATGTACTTATTGACTGTATTTGGCCCTTTGTATCGATTCATACCTGTGTATAGATAATTACATTTCATAAAGAAGCACTGTAAATTTAACTTTTTAGGTCTCTGCCGATGACCCCAGCAGTGCGTGTGCGTGGACTTGCATCCCCCTGGCCCGTTGGAATCGCGGCTACCCGGAGCCTCTGTGCATGTACCGTTGCTACAACAGCGGTGGAGCGCTTGCATTCCACAGTTCGCAGGCCGACAAACCATTAAACTTCGAGGTGTGACATCAACAGCGAATGCTCCATAAAACCTGGGTGATGCAGCCAAATGAAAATGCATTACTTGATCACCTGTGTCACACCCCCTATGATTCTTTGTAGCGTCGGCGTCCCTGCCTCCTGCTAGGCAGGGACGCTGTTCCCCTCACCTCTCCGCTCCGTGCCCGGCGTCCTCCTCCCGCTCTGCTGGCGGCGCGCGCTGCTTCCCGGCCACTGTGCTTAGGGCGCGCGCGCGTGCTCCCCCTCTCTTAAAGGGGCCGTCCTAAGGAGTCCCCGGCCAATGGCCGGAGGACTTCACCATATTTAAGGCACCTCCTCCAAAATGGAGGTGCCCGAGCAATGTTGTTGCAAAGCCTTCACTCTGCTTCAGCCCTCAGGTCCCGTTACCAGTTACTTGCCAGATTCCTGCTTGATACCTGCCTGACATCCGCTTACCTGCTTGCAAGCCTGCGGTCCAACGGTCTGCCTTCCGACACCTGTCAGTCTGTCTATGGACCAGCCTGCCCGCTCACCTGGGAGCACTCACCTGCTACCTGCCTGCTAGCCTACCTGGAGGCTCTGCCGTCACTTGCCGTGACCACCTGCCAGTCCAGAGACTCTTGCCCGCTCACCTGGGAGCGCTCACCTACCTGCCTGCTAGCCTACCTGGAGGCTCTGCCGTCACTTGCCGTGACCACCTGCCAGTCCAGAGACTCTTGCCCGCTCACCTGGGAGCGCTCACATGCTACCTGCCTGCTAGCCTACCTGGAGGCTCTGCCGTCACTTGCCGTGACCACCGGCCAGTCCAGAGACTCTTGCCCGCTCACCTGGGAGCGCTCACCTGCTTCCTGCCAGCTAGCCTACCTGGAGGCTCTGCTGTCACTTGCCGTGACCACCTGCCAGTCCAGAGACTCTTGCCCGCTCACCTGGGAGCGCTCACCTGCTACCTGCCTGCTAGCCTACCTGGAGGCTCTGCCGTCACTTGCTGTGACCACCTGCCCGTCCAGAGACTCTTGCCCGCTCACCTGGGAGCGTCCACCTGCTACCTGTCTGCTAGTCTACCCAGAGACTGTCCCTGTCACTTGCTGTGACTACCTGCCCCTCTACCCAGAGACTGTCCCTGTCACTTGCCGTGACTACCTGCCCTTCTACCCAGAGACTGTCCCTGTCACTTGCCGTGACTACCTGCCCGTCTTCCCTGGGAGCCACCCGCTTCCTTACAAGGATCGCCCCCTTGTATAGTTGCTCAGAGGTTCCGCCTCCCAGACCTGTTACATTCTTATTGGTGCAACTAAACTACATTAGTGATGCTGTCCCCTATCCATCATACATCTCCTAAATAAGGACAAAACATGCGTTGGGATGGCAAGGACACATACCTAAGCTAGCCACAATGTCTATGTAAGTTAGTATTTTAGCTTTACTTTTAGATATTTGTGATACCTAGTGTTATATGAGAGGTATTTCTTCTTTAGTCACACAGTATTTTCTATCATGCGGTATATACTTCTATACCTACATGTAGTTCAACTGGTTTCTTAGTATTGTGATTCACTGTAAAACATAGCACCTTGCTTCTATATATTGATTGTGTATTAATTTATGAATTTGTCTTTTGATACTTAACAAAATACTCTTCTTGGGCATAATATACAGTGGGGAAAAAAGGTGTTTAATCTTTTAATTTTTTTTTCAAATTTTGGTGGAAAATAAGTATTTGGTCACCTACAAACAAGCAAGATTTCTGGCTCTCACAGACCTGTAACTTCTTAAGAGGCTCCTCTGTCCTCCACTCATTACCTGTAGTACTGGCACCTGTTTGAACTTGTTATCAGTATAAAAGACACCTGTCCGCAACCTCAAACAGTCAATCCCCAAACTCCACTATGGTAAAGACCAAAGAGCTGTTGAAGGACACCAGAAACAAAATTGTAGCCCTGCACCAGGCTGGGAAGACTGAATCTGCAATAGGCAAGCAGCTTGGTGTGAAGAAATCAACTGTGGAAGCAATAATTAGAAAATGGAAGACATACAAAACCACTGATAATCTCCCTCGATCTGGGGCTCCACACAAGATCTCACCCCGTGGGGTCAAAATGATCTCAAGAACGGTGAGCAAAAATCCCAGAACCACACGGGGGGATCTAGTGAATGACCTGCAGAAAGCTGGGACCAATGTTACACAGGCTACCATCAGTAACACACTACGCGGCCAGGGACTAAGATCCTGCAGTGCCAGACGTGTACCCCTGCTTAAACCATTTCATGTCTGGGCCCGTCTGAAGTTTGCTAGAGAGCATTTGGATGATCCAGAAGAGTATTGGGAGAATGTAATATGGTCAGATGAAACCAAAGTAGAACTGTTTAGTAGAAACACAACTCGTCGTTTTGGAGGAGAAAGAATGCTGAGTTGCATCCAAAGAACACTATACCTAATGTGAAGCATGGGGGTGGCAACATCATGCTTTGGGGCTGTTTATTTGCTAAGGGACCTGGACGACTGATCCGTGCACATGAAAGAATGAATGGGGCCATGTATCGTGAGATTTTGAGTGCAAACCTCCTTCCATCAGCAAGGGCATTGAAAATGAAACGTGGCTGGGTCTTTCAGCATGACAATGATCCCAAGCACACAGCCAGGGCAAAGAAGGAGTGGCTTCGTAAGAAGCATTTCAAGGTCCTGGAGTGGCCTAGCCAGTCTCCAGATCTAAACCCTATAGAAAACCTTTGGAGGGAGTTGAAAGTCCGTGTAGTCCAGCGAAAGCCCCAAAACATCACTGCTCTAGAGGAGATCTGCATGGAGGAATGGACCAACATACCAGCAACAGTGTGTGCCAACCTTGTGAAGACTTACAGAAAACGTTTGACCTCTGTCATTGCCAACAAAGGATATATAACAAAGTATTGAGATGAATTTTTGGAATTCACTAAATACTTATTTTCCAACAAAATTTGAAAAAAATTCTTTCCAAATCAGACAATGTGATTTTCAGGATTTGTTTTCTCATTTTGTCTCTCATAGTTGAGGTCTACCTATGATGTCAATTACAGGCCTCTCTCATCTTTTTAAGTGGAAGAACTTACACAATTGGTGGCTGACTAAATACTTTTTTCCCCACTGTGCTCCAGTGTCAGGCTTTTTTTATGCCCTATTTATCTTGTGTTGTTTTCTATAGCCAATATACAAACATATATATATACAGTGTCAGCACACTGCAATAAATGAATCTGTGAATTCCCCTATTGCTTGACACGTTAAAAAGTAAGGGACTTAGTCAACATTTTTTTTTATCAAAAAGTGCATCCATATAAAAGGTACACCGTGATGAGATGAGATGGCTTTTTCACACAACGCACAAAAAATTGTTCAGAAAACTCTCAAAAGAATGAACATATGCATTTCTATGTAAAATGAATGGTTGTGCATATGTTCAGGCTTTTGAGCATCTTGCAACCACTTCAAAAGTTCAAAAGACGCCAAGCAGCTAAAAGAAGTGAGCAAACCATTCTTCAGGCATTTTCTGTTCTGAAAATGCTCCATACTTTACAAAACAAGTCAATGGGAAAGGTCAAAAGACGCCTGAAACACACCTATGAGTCTTTTTGAACATTTTCATGACAAAACCTGCTAGTGGTTTCATTACTGCTTAATGGAGAAAACGCCAGTAAAAAGATAACCCAAAAATTATGGAGAAATGCTAAAAAAAAATGCTGGTGGTCGAAAATGATGATACAAACACTCAGGAAACGACCAAAATAACACAAAAAATACACTTCAGGATAAAAACCGATGATGTGTCCTGAAGCAGCTACCTCTTAGAAAACCCTGTGGGTTCACCTGAATTTAAAAGACACCAGGCCTGATTCATCAAGAGCCGCATTGTTCACACCAGTCTTTATGAGGGGATGTGTTGGAGTCAGATGCTCCTGATTCATGAAGAAGTATATGCCTCATCATGAATCAGGAGCATTGGACGAGCGGCATACACCTCTGTGCCCCTCAACACCAATCCTACTTCAGCTCTTGCTCAAGTAAGATTTGTGCCATAGTTAATGCTGCCGCTCGTCATGAATTTAATGAGTGGCGGTTACCACGTCACCGTCCGTTTCAGCGGAGATGGAAGAAAATGGTGTGAAGACATCAACAGTCGCAAAATCCCCAGACACATTCCAAAATCTTGAAGAAAAACTTCACAGAAGAGTGGAAGCTGTTATAGCTGCAGAGGGTAGACCAACTACATAGTAAAGAGGCTGTCTGGGGACGCGGTATGTAAAAAAATACCAAACTCAGTCATAGTCACCTCCCGGGCCCCACTCAGTGATAGGAAGCAGTGATGGCACCCATCCACCGGCCGCCGGACTCTGTGGCCTGTTATTGGCTGCTGCAGTCAGGTGACTTCAGCATCTCTACACATATTCTATATAAACTTGCGGAATCCTCTAACATATACAGTACAGACCAAAAGTTTGGAAACACCTTCTGATTTAAAGATTTTTCTGTATTTTCATGACTATGAAAATTGTACATTCACACTGAAGACATCAAAACTATGAATTAACACATGTGGAATTATATACTTAACAAAAAAGTGTGAGACAACTGAAAATATGTCTTATATTCTAGGTTCTTCAAAGTAGCCACCTTTTGCTTTGCACACTCTTGGCATTCTCTTGATGAGCTTCAAGAGGTAGTCACCGGAAATGGTCTTCCAACAATCTTGAAGGAGTTCCCAGAGATGCTTAGCACTTGTTCGCCCTTTTGCCTTCACTCTGCGGTCCAGCTCACCCCAAACCATCTCGATTGGGTTCAGGTGTGGTGACTGTGGAGGCCAGGTCATCTGGCGCAGCACCCCATCACTCTGCTCCTTGGTCAAATAGCCCTTACACAGCCTGGAGGTGTGTTTGGGGTCATTGTCCTGTTGAAAAATAAATGATGGTCCAACTAAACGCAAACCGGATGGAATAGCATGCCGCTGCAAGATGCTGTGGTAGCCATGTGGGTTCAGTATGTCTTCAATTTTGAATAAATCCCCAACAGTGTCACCAGCAAAGCACCCCCACACCATCACACCTCCTCCTCCATGCTTCACTGTGGGTACCAGGCATGTAGAGTCAATCCGTTCACCTTTTCTGCGTCGCACAAAGACACGGTGGTTGGAACCAAAGATCTCAAATTTGGACTCATCAGACCAAAGCACAGATTTCCACTGGTCCACTGTCCATTCCTTGTGTTCTTTAGCCCAAATAAGTCTCTTCTGCTTGTTGCATGTCCTTAGTAGTGGTTTCCTAGCAGCTATTTTACCATGAAGGCCTGCTGCACAAAGTCTCCTCTTAACAGTTGATGAAGAGATGTGTCTGTTGCTAGAACTCTGTGTGGCATTGACCTGGTCTCTAATCTGAGCTGCTGTTAACCTGCGATTTCTGAGGCTGGTGACTCAGATAAACTTATCCTCAGAAGCAGAAGTGACTCTTGGTCTTCCTTTCCTGGGGTGGTCCTCATGTGAGCCAGTTTCTTTGTAGCGCTTGATGGTTTTTGCCACTGCACTTGGGGACACTTTCAAACTTTGCCCAATTTTTCGCACTGACTGACCTTCATTTCTTAAAGTAATGATGGCCACTCGTTTTTCTTTACTTAGCTGCTTTTTTCTTTCAATAATACAAATTCTAACAGTCTATTCAGTAGGACTATCAGCTGTGTATCCACCTGACTTCTGCACAACACAACTGATGGTCCCAACCCCATTTATAAGGCAAGAAATCCCACTTATTAAACCTGACAGGGCACACCTGTGAAGTGAAAACCATTTCTGGTGACTACCTCTTGAAGCTCATCAAGAGAATGCCAAGAGTGTGCAAAGCAGTCATCAAAGCAAAAGGTGGCTACTTTGAAGAACCTAGAATAGAAGACATATTTTCAGTTGTTTCACACTTTTTTGTTAAGTATATAATTCCACATGTGTTAATTCATAGTTTTGATGCCTTCAGTGTGAATGTACAATTTTCATAGTCATGAAAATACAGAAAAATCTTTAAATAAGAAGGTGTGTCCAAACGTTTGGTCTGTACTGTATATATTTAAATAACTTTGTAGGAAATACAGTGATTGAACTGCAGAGGACTGGAGTAACATTATTTCAGCCTATTTGGGACATCTGGAGCAATAATTCTCTGGAGAACAAATGGTGAGCGCTACCATGAGTCCTGTGTCATACCAACAGTAAAGCATGCCGAGATCATTCATGTGTGGGGGCTTTTCATCATAGAGGGGCTCACTCACAATTTTGCACAAGAACATTGTCATAAATAAAGAATAGGATCTAAACCTCCTCCAAGAACAACTTCTCCTAACAATCCAGGGGTAATTTGGTGATGAAGTAAAATAAATACATAACATAAATAAATAATGCTTTTTCCAGCATGATGGAGACAATGTCACCAGGCAAAAGTGATCAAAAATGTCTTGATGAACAGAACACTGACATTTTGGGTCCATGGCCAGGAAACTGCCCAGGTTACTGATGTAAACTACTGAACACGGTCTAACCCCATATACATGTCTGTATCACATACTCCATAACCACCTGTGTGGTATATAGAGGTGTAACACTGCATATACAGCGCTCCCCGGCCGCACACCCCGCACACTGCTATGCACCAAGCGCTGGTAGTAACCAATACTAACCAGTTCTACCCGCTCATGTACTGACACACTGCAGCCTGACTCCTCCCCGCACGTGACTGATCACATGGGGATGACGTCATCGAAGGTCCTTCTGCCCACCGGAGTATAGCGTCTCCTCGGTGAGCAGCAGGAGGAGGACACGCACGGCCGGGGACAAGTGCGCGCACCGAGCGGCCTGACAACGGGTGAGCCTCTCCTCACTGCCCGCAGCTGCTCCTGTGCTGCCGGGAGGACGTGTTACTGCGCAGCGACGTGAGCCGTGACGTAGAATACTGCTGGTATTACTGCAGGGCACTGCTTATGGCTGCTTGGCACTGGTTGGTGTGGATGAAGCAGAGACGAGAGTGTTATTTATCACTTTGAGATTTTTTTTTGCTTAGTGTGATGACCTAGTAAATAGCCAGAGCCGCAGTCCCATGTAAAAGTTCAGAAAACTCCATATTATGACAGTATGTGTCAAGTGACAAAGTCAGATCTGCTGTATCTGTTGTGGTATATTAGCTGCGCACGCCCCCTTCTCCGGTGTAGCCCCCTGCTTGTGCCCCAATAATAATAATCTTTATTTTTATATACCGCCAACATATTCCACAGCACTTTACAGACTTTATGGGCACTGTCCCCATTGGGGCTCACAGTCTACATTCCCTATCAGTATGTCTTTGGAGTGTGGGAGGAAACCCACAGAAAAACGGGGAGAACATACAAACTCCTTGCAGATGTTGTCCTTGGTGGGATTTGAGCCCTGGACCCCAGCACTGCAGTGCTAACCCCTGAGCCATAGCTGCACGCGCCCCCCACCGGTGGATCCCTGATCTGCACAATCAACGCAGGGCTGAGTGTGACTTCTGGTTACTCATAAGGATTTTTCTTATGTTATAAAGTAAAGAACATAAAATCAGGTGAGATGGATTTGGAGCTGCCCAGGTCTCTGGAGCCACATTACATCCCCAGCGCTGCTAGAACTCAGCCCAGAAAACTCTTCTGCTCCTGGAGAGTCACATGGAGATTACTAATGCAGAAGAAGCCTCAGCTCTGCGCCAAGATCCACATGAAGTTCCCTCAAAAAGCCTTTAGTTGTTTGCAATAGAAAAAAGTGCTGTTGTTTTTATGTTTTTTTTTCTTTTTTTATTTTCGGTTATTTGTGGATACTGTCTGAAACCTGCAGTGAGTGTCCGCACACAGACTAATCTGACCTGCAGACGTCCAAACTGAAAAAAACCTAAGGAAAGGTGCACACTAAACTCTGGCGTTTTTGTGGTTTTCTTCCTGAAGTGCCTCTTCTGTTTTCTTTTTTTTTTCCCCATAGTTTTTGTGATACTGTAGTCAGGTTGTGTTCTTTTTATTTTTTTTACTATGTTGAATAATGGAGAAACCGTTAGCTTTTTTTTCTAAGCTTTGGTTCACATGCCCGTATAAAAAAAAAAATCGTCCGAGCGACATGCAGAAAGCTTGAATATTTTTTTTTTTTCTCATTTGTTATCCGCATGCAATCCACTTTTTCTTTTTAACAGCAGCAGCTATAAATAATTTCCAAGACAAATTTGTAGTTTATGTTAAAGAATTGCAATGTATCAATACGGCATCCATTTTTTTATTTATCTTTTTTTTTTTTTTTTTATACTTGACTTGAATGGGTGAGTCTCATCTGATTCACAGCAGAAACCAGTGCATGCTGCGGTCTTCATATACTGACTTGGTCTGTGAAAAAAATTGCTCATCTGCACTGCACCATTGAATAACACTAGTCCGAGCACTGTCTTTTTTTTTTTTTTTTTTTTTTTCATGCAGCACTCAGACCAAAAATATGGTTGTGTGAATGAGCCCTTACATTGTAAGTCCATAGAGCCTTGTTCTGATGCTTCTTAGACTTGCATTGTAATAGCCACTTCTAGACCACAATGTGAGCCGGCCAGTCAGACAGAATAGTGGATACGTGAGGGAGAGGAGGATCGGAGCGGTGCTGGAA
Source organism: Phyllobates terribilis (assembly GCF_046119375.1). NCBI lineage: Eukaryota > Metazoa > Chordata > Amphibia > Anura > Dendrobatidae > Phyllobates > Phyllobates terribilis. The sequence continues at coordinate 22,908,357 of NW_027362768.1, forward strand.
ATCCGGGAAGACTGCGATCGGTGAGGATATTCTCACACTTGGGCTAGGGTCACACAACCTTTTTCTCTCCATCTGAGAAAATCAATTTGATAATGCTAACCAGAATCAGAGTTTGATCCGATTTTCTTGGAGGTGGAGAGAGGATAAAAAAAAAAAAGTTTCTTCACCTCTTCCAATTTCCCTCACCCCCCCCCCCCCACAAACCCATAGACTTGAATGGACGAGTGCCATCCGATTCTCAGAGGAAAATCGTGCATGCTGCAATATTCCCCCACCCATCCTTTAAAAATCCTGCATGTGCACAGCCCCATAGCACTCGTACCCATGTTATTCTATCTGTCAAAGCCACGGGTTGCACATGTGTACATGACTGTATAAATTGGACAAGCCCTTACAGTGTATTACATACACCGTTACACAGGTTTAGGGAATAAAATATTTCATGGGAGCTCTTTTTTTAATGGATCAGAGAGTTTACTTGTATAAGAAATAATCTGATGCAACATGAATGAAAATCTGTCGGTTTCTCACGGATGTAAAACTATACACTGATGTGTGAATGTAGCCTTACTCTCTGGACATACCCTAAGGGTAGGCTCACGCCACTTGCGGACAGAGACAGGAGAGGCCCCTGTGCAAGAACAGTATATGGGCCCTTTGCAGCCCAATAGCTCATCATACTGCATCATTCCACCCGCTTTGGAGGTAGAAGTGGCCCCCTGACCTCTTGGGCCCCTGTGTGACTGCACCAATGATATGTCTGCCTCTGGCTCACGCTGAACTCAACTAATGTAGATTTGTCATGTCTGCATAAACTTTACCTAAGTGTCGTTGACGAAATGCTGATGAGTGACAGGTCCATTTATCCAGTAGATTATCAGATATGTAGCACAGGCCAATTCACGCTATAATTTATTTTCGCAGTGTGTGGATGAGATTTCTGAGAATCCCATTTAGAGGTCTGCTACTGTAATATGCCCTGCATCCGGCTCGTATACCTGTACCCGAATACAAGATATACTGGTTGTCCAGTTTTCCTATGCACTGCCATACACTTTACCTCTTGTTCTCTTAGTTTTAGCCCCTGTGGATATCATTTTCCCTGGTCAGCTCCTATTACTGAGCCTGTTGCCGTTCTGCAGTGACTGGGATATGCTTAGATTATGAGCCCACAGGAAATTTACTGGATCTGTGCACTGTTCAGCCTGATGATGTTACCGGGTACACTGCAGAAGGGCTGATTTCCATCGGAATATTCAGCAGACTTGGAGCAGAAGTTTCAATAACTGAAAATCTTTTCCATTCTCTTGAATAGCATCTTGGTGGCCCATGCATGGATTTCCACAAGTTCTATTCAGGTGAATGGGACAGTGGCAGAAAACTCTGCAACAAGTCTGCCACATATTAATTCACCCCTATAGAGCTGCGTGTCCCCATGTGCTTTACAACCAACATATTAAAAAAAAAAAAAGTGTACTTGCTGAGGCTTGCTGCTATGTTACAGATAGGACACACTTTTCTCATACACTGACTGCACAGGGGCTTAGGCACATATGACAAAAATGTGATGAAAAAACTAAACAGCATTATCTGATTGGTATGTGCTAGGTTTGTCACATCGCTACACTCGGATATGTCAGTACAAGGCCAGGGTCACACGGTAGTATTTTCTCTCATCCGAGAGATTAGGGCCATTTATACTAATCTGATCACAAGTTAATCTGAATATGAGCAGAGTGTCATCTGTTTTTCACGGATATGGAGAAGATGAGGGGAAAAAAAAAACTTCTCCGTTTTCTCCATCCTGTTAGTCTGTGAAAATTGGATTGCACTCGGATGTCATCTGAGTGCGATCCAATTTTTTTTTTTTTTGATGGACCCATTGTCTTGCATGGCTAAGTGTGATCCAATCGGATCCATCTCTGGCATGCTGTAATTTTGGACATGTGCACTGCTCTATAGAATAAGATCGCAGTCGGGCTGAAAATGTGGTTGTCTGCACGAGCCCTAGAAGAGATAAACTTATGCTTATCTGATGAACAATACAATGACTAACTACCGAAAAAAGTACCTTATTTACTTCAGATGAGTGGATTAATTCGCAGAACTCTGGTCCTTCGACCTGGTCTTATCTTCTGGGATCCCTGGCACAGCTTTTGATGAACCAGAGCTGGCATGACCTCATCTGTGAGGCTACATTCCCACGATGCGGTTTTTGACGCTGCGTATTTTCCCTGCATCAAAAACGCAGCGTCTTACAGCTCCTGCAAAGTGGATGGGATTTATAGAGATCTCCTGCTCTCTGTGCTTCTTATTTGCGCTGCGTAAACTGCCCTGCTGTGCATTTTTGTAATCTGCAGCATGTGAATTTTTTTTTTGCGGGTGTGCTGAATTTTCTGTCTGGATTTTCCCCATAGACTTAGATTAGATGCGGAAAATCCACAGGTAAAAAATGCTCATACATTTTAGCGTGTTTCTGCACTTCAGAAACGCTTGCAATCCACACCTAAGAACGTCAATAAAGTTCAGTGAAATCAACATACCAGAAAGTTTCAAAAACAATCATCTTTATTTACAAGAAAAAAATAACACACCAAACAGAGACAAAAAAGTAATAAACACGCACACAAACGCAATGAAAAAAACACAACCTAATTTACATAATAGGTGCAGAAATTCTGCAACATAATACGCTCACTAAGGGTGCGATCCCACGTTCAGGATTTGTTGCTTTTTTGAAGATGTGTGTTTATGCAGCAGCCAGATAGTACTTTATCCTGTAAAGCTGCATGGACTGGTCACCAGCTAGTATCTGTGTGATATACGTATGTACAGTCATGGCCAAAAGTATTGAGAATGAGACAAATAGTAATTTTTCCAAAGTTTATTGCTTCATTTTTTGTAATGGCAATTTGCATATACTCCTGAATGTCAAAGAGTGATCAGCTTAACAGCAATTACTGTACTTGCAAAGTCAATATTTGCCCAGAAAATGAACTTTAACCCCCAAAACACATTTCAACATCATTGCAGTCCTGCCTTAAAAGGAGCAGCTAACATCGTTTTAGTGATTGATCCATTAACACAGGTGTGGGTGTTGATGAGGACAGGGCTGGCGATCAATCAGTCATGATTAAGTAAGAATGGCATCACTGGACACTTTAAAAGGAGGCTGGTTCTTGGTATCATTGTTTCTGTTCAGTTAACCATGGTTATCTCTAAAGAAACACGTGCAGCCATAATTGCACTGCACAAAAATGGCCTAACAGGGAAGAGTATCGCAGCTACAAAGATTGCACCTCAGTCAACAATCTATCGCATCATCAAGAACTTCAAGGAGAGAGCTTCCATTGTTGTCAAAAAGGCTCCAGGGCGCCCAAGAAAGACCAGCAAGCGCCAGGACCGTATCTTAAAACTGTTTCAGCTGCGGGATCGGACTACCAGCAGTGCCGAGCTTGCTCAGGAATGGCAGCAGGCTGGTGTGAGTGCTTCTGCACGCACTGTGAGGCGGAGACTCTTTGAGCAAGGGCTGGTTTCAAGGAGGGCAGCAAAAAAGCCACTTCTCTCCAGAAAAAACATCAGGGACCGACTGATATTCTGCAAAAGGTACAGGGAGTGGACTGCTGAGGACTGGGGCAAAGTCATTTTCTCTGATGAATCCCCTTTTCGATTGTTTGGGACATCTGGAAAACAGTTTATTCGGAGAAGAAGAGGTGAGCGCTACCACCAGTCTTGTCTCATGCCAACTGTAAAGCATCCTGAAACCATTCATGTGTGGGGTTGCTTCTCAGCCAAGGGAATCGGCTCACTCACAGTCTTGCCTAAAAACACAGCCATGAATAAAGAATGGTACCAGAATGTCCTCCAAGAGCAACTTCTCCCAACCGTCCAAGAGCAGTTTGGCGCCCAACAATGCCTTTTCCAGCATGATGGAGCACCTTGCCATAAAGCAAAGGTGATAACTAAATGGCTCATGGAACAAAACATAGAGATTTTGGGTCCATGGCCTGGAAACTCCCCAGATCTTAATCCCATTGAGAACTTGTGGTCAATCATCAAGAGACGGGTGGACAAACAAAAACCAACAAATTCTGGCAAAATGCAAGCATTGATTATGCAAGAATGGACTGCTATCAGTCAGGATTTGGTCCAAAAGTTGATTGAGAGCATGCCAGGGAGAATTACAGAGATCTTGAAGAAGAAGGGGCAACACTGCAAATATTGACTTGCTGCATTAACTCATTCTAACAGTCAATATAACCTATTGGTACTCATAATATGATTGCAATTATATTTCTGTACGTGATATAAACATCAGACAAACACTAATAAAAACCAGAGGCCAGCAGATCATGAGAAAATATAATTTTGGTGTCATTCTCAAAACTTTTGGCCATGACTGTACATATAGGAAGAGCTACATAGTACATGAAGTGTAGGGGGAAAGTGTGCAGTGAAGGACTAAATCCTGAGGAAAAATCTAGGAAAGGTGAACTGTATTTTAGTGAGACGATGCAATGGGTCTGTCTAAAAAGATGTGTTTTTAGGATGTGCTTAAAACTATGGGCCCTGGTAATTAATCTGATTGGGGTATAGCATTCCAGAGAACTAGTGCAGCATGAGAAGATTGTGGAAGCGGGTTCAGATTTTAGATGGTTATTAGTGATGAGTGAGTATGTTCTATTAACCCTTTCGCCGAGTATGCTCGGGCCGTGCTCCGAGTATTTATAGCCGCTCGGTGATATGGTTAAATCGCTCCCGTATGCATGATTTGCCACTGTTTGACTGCTTTATTACATGTGAGGAATGTGTAAGAAATGGACATTCCTCACATGTATTAAAGCTGTCAAACAGTCGCAAATCATGCACACGGGAGTATACTTGGCGAAAGGGTTAACAGAACATACTCGCTCATCAATAATGGGTATCCTTAGTTGATTAGCAGGACCGTGGTGCAGAACTGTGGAGAACTTTGTGGGTGAGAGTGATACACTTATATTTTATTCTACAGTGAATAAGAAACCAGTGCGGTGACCGGCATGGGGTATCGGCGAAGCTGCTGGAGCCTGGCTGCTGCCATGACCATAACTTGGTGAGGGGAGCACCATAAAAAAGGTGTTTAAAGGTAGTGCTCAGCGGAGCCACAGACTCCTAATGGTCAAGTGTAGTTAAAGGGAACCTGTACTGTCAAAAACTGCTATTAACCTGCAGATATGGAGTAAATCTGTATGTTAATAGCGTTCTAAAGCTGTTCGGGTGCCCCAGTGAGAGCCCAGCTACCAGGAGGAAATTACGTTTTTTTTCCCCTGGCAGCCTCTGGCTTTCAGTCATAAAGGCGCGGTCGGCACATGTTCAGTCACTGCTAAGCTCATGGTGAGCAGTGGATGTAACCATGCCCTGGCAATGACTGCCAGTCGGGTCCGCGGTAATGCACTTTCATGTTAGAACGCTATTAACCTATAGAGTAACCTCATATCTGCAGGTTAATAGCATTTTTTGACATGACAGGTTCCCTTTCATGCCTGCTTACACCTGACCACCATCATGCGGTATATAAATTACTATGCTACATCTTGCTATTCTTCTCTATATGTTTAAAAAAAATAGCGCAAAGATGATCAAAACGATGTATAGCTGAACTACCCAGTTTATGGCCCATCGGGCTGTATGAATAGCGTTTTTGCACTCGCTCAGCTTATGTGATGTGAACAGCCCCTAATGAGAGCCAGGACACATTACCGCTGTTTTTACATAATACGGTGCTGTATTCAGCTAGAAGGAACAGTACTAGGGAAGAACGTGCGGCCAACAATGGTGCGAGCCGCTGGCTGAATTACCTATCTAGAACTCCAGTGAAATCAATGGCGGATGGTGACCCGTTATATCATGTAGTTTATGCTTTGGAATTACAGGAGAGATGTGCTAATATGTACATGCGTCCCCTGCTTGTGCCAGGGTCTGGAATATGAGTGGTATTTCAGTCCTTTTCTGTGAAAGGAGGAACTTGCTGTTCTGAAAACCAGGGAATATTTCCTATTCACTTTCTTTTCCGTCAGGTGGAACCTTTCACACATTTCTGGCTCGCACAGCGGAGGCTTTTGTCACACAAGCACTTTGCTTTCCTTTCCTTTCCACTTGGTAAAGGTTTCTTGTCACCTCTTTGTATTGTTTGTTCTGCTGAATGCACAGAATGAGAGGGAACAGTAGTGAGGGTTTCATGTCCTGACCTGTAAGCCGTTCATTTGACAGAATGTAAAATGTGTTTGATGTTCGCGTGTTTGTTTTCTGACTCCTGTTTTATTGAATACAGGAGTATGAAGAGGTAGAAGATGAGAAAATATGGCCGATCGTGCCCTTCTATATAAACTTGTGATTGGCTACTGTAAGAATATTTGCGCACACAGTATTTTCTGCAGACATTTCTGCATTGAAAACGTATATCTTGGCAGGAGCAGTGCTGCATAATAAAGTGCGGTTTTGTGTGTGGTTTTGATATCATTTTTACATTTTTTTTTATTTCCTCATTCATTAGAATGGGTGAAAAACGCTGAAGGAATTGACATGCTGAGATAGGAAACTGCTTCAGTTCTGCAATGAAAAAATAAGCAACATGTGCATGAAATTTCGGAAATCTCATGCACTTTTCTGGGACAGTAAAATACTAAGTTTTTTTTTTTCGCTGCAAAAAAATGTGACATGTGAACATACCCTAATTATGTTTTTATGAAGTTCGAGTCTCTTATTTGGGAAAGATTTCATGATGCTGTAATAAGAACATCTAATCGGTTAATAGGCCATTACTGCGCACATCTAAAAATACTGCGTACAAACCAGTCTTCCTGCAAGGTCGCCGGTGAGGTATGTAGACTATTATGGTAAAGTTATAAATGGGGTGATTAGGAAATGTCACTGGGATGATAGGTGATGAAGACAGATTTGGCTCATTTTATTTTGTGTTTTCTGCTAGCACTTGTATAGTATGTAAGCTCTGCAAATGGCCATAACTTCTTTACTTTTCTGTTGACGCAGTCATAGAAGATCTTGTTTCTAGCAGGTTGGGTTGTACTTCTTAATGGCAACTTTTAATTTACAATATAATTTACTAAAAGTTGAATAATTATTCCTTTTTTTTGGGGGGTGGGGGGGAGGGATTCATTTTCAGAATGACATGTTAGGCTATGTGCCCACGATGCAGAAATGCTCAGGATTTTTTCCTGAGCGTTTCTGCATCTCCCTGGCAGAAAAAACGCATGCGGATTGTACATGCGGATTGTACATGCGTTTTCCTGCCAGGGACATGCGGATGTGAAGCGTTCTTCACTTGCATTTCTGCATGCGGGTTGACAAGCGCTTTCCAAGCGATTTTAGCATCACTTGGAAAGTACTTGTCAACTTAGTCACACTATATAAATCCATGCAAACAGCATGGATTTATATAGTGTGACCCGAAAGAATGTCAAAAAATAAATATATACTTACCCTCCGATGGCCCGCGCTGTCTTGCTTTGCTCGGTCCCGGCTGCCGGCAGCGGTACACTGAAGGACCTGCCGACGTCAGCATCGCGTGACCGGTCACATGAATCTGACGTCAGCGCAGGTCCTTCATTCCATCGCGAAGTGCTTTGAAGCAAGGAGGAGTGTAGCGCGGGCCGCCAGAAGGTAAGTATATACACTACCGTTCAAAAGTTTGGGGTCACTTAGAAATGTCATTATTTTTGAAAGAAAAGCACATTTTTTTTCAATGAAGCTTTTATTAAATGAATCAGAAATACACTCTATATATTGTTAATGTGGTAAATGACTATTCTAGCTGCAAACGTCTTGTTTTTATTGCAATATCTACATAAGTGTATAGAGGCCCATTTCCAACAACCACCACTCCATTGTTTTAATGGTATATTGTGAGACGCAGAACAACTGAAAAGATGTTGGAAGAGTGCCTGATGCCATCTGTCAAGCATGGTGGAGGTAATGTGATGGTCTGGGGTTGCTTTGGTGCTGGTGAAGTGGGAGATTTGTACAAGGTAAATGGGATTTTGAATAAGGAAGGCTATCACTCCATTTTGCAACGCCATGCCATACCCTGTGGACAGCGCTTGATTGGAGCCAATTTCATCCTACAACAAGACAATGACCCAAAGCTCACCTCCAAATTATGTATGAACTATTTAGGGAAGAAGCAGGCTGCTGGTATTCTATCTGTAATGGAGTGGCCAGCACAGTCACCAGATCTCAACCCATTGAGCTGTTGTGGGAGCAGCTTGACCGTATGGTCCGCAAAAAGTGACCATCAAGCCAACCCAACTTGTGGGAGGGGCTTTAGGAAGCATGGGGGGAAATTTCTCAAGATTACCTCAGCAAATTAACAGCTAGAATGCCAAAGGTCTGCAATGCTGTAATTACTGCAAAGGGAGCATTCTGTGACGAAAGCAAAGTTTGAAGGAGAAAATTATTCTTTCTAATAAAAATCATTATTTCTAACCTTGTCAATGTCTGGACTATATTTTCTATTCATTTTGCAACTCATTTGATAAATAAAAGTATGAGTTTTCATGGAAAACCCAAAATTGTCTGGGTGACCCCAAACTTTTGAACGGTAGTGTATTTATTTTTTGTTTTATTCTTTTTTTACAGCTTTAATGGTACCCAGGTCCGGAGGAGAGTCTCCTCTCCTCTACACCCGGGTACCATCCATCCGCACATTAGAACGCGCCAATTACGCAAGTACAGATGCAGTCTTGCAGAATTGGCGCGTTCTAATGCAATTCAATGGTGGCGAAAACGCGGCACTTCCGCAAAATAATTGGTAGTGCTGCGTTTTTTTCCGCAATGATAATCCGCAGCGGAAATTTCCGCAGCATGTGCACAGCACATGAGGATTATCATTGGGGAGCATGGCAGGCCTTCTACCATGCGTTTTTTAAGCGTTTCTGCAGCGTTTTTGCCGCTGCGGAAATGCTTAAAAAACGCATCGTGGGCACACAGCCTTATAAAGAGAACTTTTCAGCAGGATATTTGACCCCGAACTAAGATTTGAACTTAAAAGCCCCTTTAATTCATATTACATTCATGCTTTGCTTGTAGTATTTTGTTACTTTTTTTTTGAGAAATCTATAATTAAAATTTTAGGTGCGAGTGCAGCGGGGTGGGGATTGCACTTCCAGCTCTGCTGCGCTCTCTTCCTTCTCCCTGCCGGCCTCCGGTCTTTGACCGGTCACTCTTCTGTGACCTGTCTCCTCTGCACAGGTGCCATCACTTCTTAGGTTTGTCTCATCAGAAGGAGCGGCGCTGCATGAGCACTAAGCTAATAATGTTGCGAGATCCATGGACTGACTCCAGCCATGTCACCAGGAATTTACTGCACATGCAGCATCGCTCCTTCTGATGAGACTAACCCGAGCAATGATGGCTCCTTCGCAGAATCTTGGGCGAGGGGAGACTGGTCACTGAGAGAAGAGTGACCTGGTATCAAAGACCAGAGGCCTGCAGTGGACGGTAACAGGGAGATGGCACAGCAGAGCTGGAAGTGTAGTTCTCACCCCGCTGCACTTGCAATTAAACCTTCAAGATTTCTTAAAAATATCCCAATGAAATACTACAAGCCAGGTATGAATGTAATAAGCATTAAAGCCGCTTTACACGCATGCCTTTAGTTAGGGATCGAATATCCTGCTGCCAGGTCCTCTCTAACTATGTTCTGCAGGGTAGAATAAATACCAAGTCAGAATTTTTGTATGTTTAAAAACATTTTTTTCCCTCTGAACAATTGGTTTGTGTCAACATATTGTGAGACCTATAACTTTTTTATTTTTGTTCTTGGTGGCTAGGGGGACATATTGGTGGGAGTCAATCAGATTGGCACATTTCTTGTTCAGAGAGATCAGCGATTTGTACTGATCAAAGACTGAGCGAGGGATTTTAGCTGCCTTTCCCTGGGTCAGGTAGGAGTAGATAGGCTGATTTTACATGGCTGTAATATGGCCCTTAACTGTGAAATGCTGTACTGGGCATTTCATAATTAATATATACTTGTACACTGAAAAGCAGTCTGCAGTGTCCTCCTCCCACCCATAAGTGAATGATTCACTGTATTCATATCGGCGACCATCAGAACCAATCATGCCTTCAAATTTTGTGCATATATAGGGCCTAATATTCTTCATTTGTGGGTCCCCGGCCCGTCCTTTTTTTTTCTTTTTTGTGGTATTCTTTGACTGTTTATGGCCCTATCTTCAAAATGGCGTATGGTGACCTGAATTTTGTGCAAAATTAAAACTCCTTTTTATTTGCGTCTCTATTTTTATTTTTTTGCAACATTTCAGTGTGAAAATGCTCATATTCCACCAAAATGTTGTAAAATTTGCACCAGAATATCCGGCATATCTAAAATCACTCTAAAAAACTTGGGAACTTAAGAAAAGTTGCAGTTGAATCAGCAGAAAACAGATGGAAAATCCAACCCCCTGCCTACAATGGTGAACATAGAACTAAAGCCGGAGACTACTTTAAAAAAAAAATAGACTTTTAAAAAAAAAAAAAAAAGCGCAAATTAAACAAAGAATTAGATGCAAATGACAAAAACCAACCAAAAAAAAGAACAAATGCAATAATGAATTGGGCCCATAGTGTTTTGCAGTAACTATTACTAGCAGTATTTAATACAATTGTGAATTCCAAAAACATGGGGAACATTTTCTAAAAAAGGGTACAGTCTTTGCTGAAAATGTTGGCATTGGGGAATGATCATTGCTGGGTAGATTTCTGTGTAGAAACTAGAAGTAACATAATCTGACATCACTTTCCAATGACAAATATTGACAATTTTGGAAAGAGCTGAAGGCTTCTTCTAATAAAGAGCCAAACATAAAAAGTCCCTGTTTTTCTTCATGACTCATTACGTGTTTTTCAAATATTGATTTGTCACGGCTAAATATTAACTACATATTACTGCTGCTCGAGACTGGACCACAATCCAGGTTATTTGACTTATCTTATTATTAGTTGAGAACATTTTAAGGCTTTTAGGGGTTTTCCCAAACTAGATAGAGCATAACCTGTGGTGGTCTGGCATGTCAATGGCAGGCCGCTCCTGCACTCGTCCGCTATACTAATGAAGGCAATGGAGCTGTTGTTTGCGGGCGTGACTGCCCCGATATATTCAGGGGCCCATGGAATGTAGCCCAACGTACAGATTGTAACTTATTAAACTAATATGCCCTAAATTTTTTCTCTGTTTAAATTATTGATTTAGGGAAAAATATGGTACATATAAACTAGAGTAACTTTTTAAACCAAACTCTTCATTCTCTTACAGAGAAGTAATGGTTGGCTGCCGCTATACATTAGAGCATAATGCAAATACAAATGGAGCTTAATGTGATTCTCTTCAAAAGATAATTTTGTGTTTTATTAAAGCTAAAGAGATGAGCAATGTGTGAACCAACTGAAGGCTATGGTCATAAGATCATGCATACACAGTATTCTATTGTGTAGTCTTCTATTCACGACGAGCGAGACCGGGTATTGGAAGGGGTGTTACCATGGCCACAAGGAGGTAAAATACGTATCCTAACAACGTATCACAGCGCTTGGTATATGAGACATTCTTGCAGTGTGATTGGGCTGATCTCTTGGAGATTTATATTGGTATTGAGACATGAGGTCATATCCTGTATTTTGACACTTGTAATTCTATTGGTTAATGAACACATACAGAGGTTATATATGGATGGTGTGCTTGGCTGAGAGCCATTCATGCCAGTGTCCCATCCCCTGATGACACTGCTAAAGCGGTGAAACATGTTGGGGGGGATGTGTGACATTTAACTTCATCCTATTCTACCAAAAATGATGACACCTGATACTTTCTGATGACACTATGCCTAAATGGTTCTAAAAATATAAATATTAGGTAAATTAGGGATGATCTTTTAATACCCCATATGTATTTTATTGACATATTGAATAAAAGTTCAATTTTATAGCCTTCTAGTGAGGGATATTATATGGGGTTTTCCCCATTTGGGTAATAATTTATGAACATCCCTCCGGGCTATTTCAAGTCCTCTTTTGGTGTTTGTCTTCTATTCAAAATAGTTTTTTTTCCTTGTTTTTTTTCTTGGATAATTTGGTTTACATTGCATGTTCACTTTCTCCCCTTCATCTCCCACAGTCTTGGCGAGATATCTCCCTTATTCACTCTCCACACTTGTTTTGCACTATGTATAGTGTTTTTTAAGTAATATTATTTCTTTTACCCCTAATCATGCTGCTGTGTATTGGTATCCAGATGTAGATTTGCTCATCTTGTTTTCCCTCTGTAACAACATGATGCCGATCAGATCACTATGTTGACTTGTCCATCACAAGACAGGGCCAATATGTAGTGTAGATGCTCAGGCCGCCGAGTTCTCTGGAAGCCAGAATTTCTGATCACAGAAGGTTTTTTTTTTCCTCCCAGATTGTTTTATTTTCCATAAAATCCTCATGGATGATTGGTCCTCTTGCTGCATAAATACTTGGTGCGGCCAGCCACCACAGGCAAATCTGCTGGTAAAATACATGGTTGGGAGAACCAAGGTGCATTTTTGTTGTTGTTGCTGACTCTGTCTCTGGTTTTGATTGTATCTGTTCCCTCTTGCATAATGAATTCAGGAACACAGGGTTAGTCTTTTATTGGAGTTTTGTTTTTATTTTTTCTATTTGAACCTCATATGCACTTTCACTTTATTCTTGGCGTCTTAGTTGTTGGTTTGGATTCATCTTGTATCGCAGAAGAATTACCGAAATGAAAAACTCATGCTTTTATTGCCCAGTATTTATTAGGTTTGACACCTTTTGAGCCTCAGTTGTTGAGGCATGGCATAGTGGTAAGGCGGTGATATCAGCTAAACAATGATGGTCACCCTGCCATTTTTACGGGTGTTCAATAAACTGCTCTTAAAGAAGCACTTAATCACGTATTTGATACCTGCACAGTTATATGGTTGTTTCCATTATCACTATCTTTAAAACCTCCCCCCATACACATTAGACTAATGTCAGCCAAACCTGCCAATATCTGCAGGATGGGCTGACGGTCTGCTGTGTATGGGGGTTTCCCCACACTCTCAGATGTTGGGGGAGAAAATAATCTGACATGGCTGGTTTCCAACAGCCAGTCCTTTTGTTCCCTGGGAGATGAGAAGGTGCCATAGGAGTCTGAAAGCGGCTCTTGAAGAAGACCGGAACACACGGCCTCTATGTGGGGACTCGGGGAGGTAGCTGTCTGGTAACTTTCTGGGGGGCTTTGCTCAGTCTTGTTCTGGAACTTGTGAAATAGATACATTAAAGCGCACCTGTCAGCAGGATTGTGCTCAGTAAACTACATACACTGCCAGGTGGGCGACATTACACTGATTAAAATGATACCTTGGTTGATGAAATCCGTACTGTGGTTCTTGTGTAATCTTTAATTTCAGTTTGGAGATAATGATATACTCGTGCTCTGGAGTGGCCTGTGGGGGGCGCTCTATCTGGTGCTCTGCTCACATATTCATCTGTGTGCTCTTATGACAGCTCACTGTCCCTTCACTGACCTGCCTCCTATTTTACCTAGCCCCGCACTACTAGATGCATTATGTAAAATAGGAGGCAGGTCAGTCATAAGGGCATACAGATGAATATGTAAGAAGAGCACCAGATAGTGCGCCCCCCACAGGCTGCCCTGGAGCACGAGCATATCATTATCTCCAAACTGAAAGTAAAGATTACACAAGAACCACAGGACGGATTTCATCAACCAAGGTATCATATTAATCAGTGTAATGTCGCCCACCTGACAGTGTATGTAGTTTACTGAGCACAATCCTGCTGACAGGTGCGCTTTAACTCTGTAGCAAATTTCAATATTCCAGTATTATCACCACTAAGAGCAGTGACTGCTAAAATGTGAAGTGCCCCTCAACTGTGTGTGTGTAAATGATGATTTATTAACACTTTAGCATAGTCTTCTTAACCCCTTCATCCCTGAGCCATTTTCAGTTCTTGTGCTTTAGTTTTTTGCTCCCCTTCTTCCCAGAGCCATAATTCTTTTTTTTTTTCCGTCAATATGGCAGTATGAGGGCTTGTTTTTTTGCGGGATGAGTTGTACTTTAGAAGGACACCATTGATTTTACCATATAGTGTACTGGGAACAAAAATCGAAGTGTAATGAAATTGCAAAAAAAAAAAAAAAAGTGCAATTCCACAATAGTTTTTTTTTTTTATTTTTATTTTTTACCATGTTCACTAAATACTAAAACTGACCTGCCATTATGATCCTCCAGGTCATTACGAGTTCACAGATACCAAACATGTAGAGGTTCTTTTTTATTTATGGTAAGTGGTGAAAAAAAAAAGTGCATTGTCATCATGAGGCCTTTGATGAAATGAATGTTGAATGTATCATTATAATTTGTGAAATGTAAGCTCCTCCTGTGAAATCTAAGACATCTTGCTCAATCCATGTCCTGTAATGCTAGAAGCGGCCTACAGTTACCCATAATTAGCTGGCTGTAATTACAGTAAGTAAGAAATGCTTGTGTGCTGAACAGATAGGGAGGGTGTCATGGCAGACGTGGTAATGTGCATGCAAATACAACACCTTACATACAGGCAGATGGGGCGACTGGTTAGATCAGTGCACAGAGCTCCAGATAGACCAGGAACTCAGGTTAGGTTGGCTATTGTCTTTCATTGAAGCCAAAGACTTGTAGCTAAGGTGGCCATATACAAGTGCTCCTCACTAAATTAGAATATCATCAAAAAGTTAATTTATTTCAGTTCTTCAATACAAAAAGTGAAACTCATATTATATAGAGTCATTACAAATAGAGTGATCTATTTCTAGTGTTTATTTCTGTTAATGTTGATGATTATGGCTTACAGCCAATAAAAACACAAAAGTCATTATCTCAGTAAATTAGAATAATTAACAAAAAACACCTGCAAAGGCTTCCGATGTGTTTAAAAAGGTCCCTTAGTCTGTTTCAGTAGTCTCCACAATCATGAGTAAGACTGCCACAAAAGGTCATTGCTAAAGAAGCTGGCTGTTCAGAGTGCTGTATCCAAGCATATTAATAATGGAAGGTTGAGTGGAAGGAAAAAGTGTGGTAGAAAAAGGTGCACAAGCAACCGGGATAACCGCAGCCTTGAAAGGATTGCTAAGAAAAGGCCATTCAAAAATTTGGGGGAGATTCTGAGTGGACTGCTGCTGGAGTCATTGCTTCAAGAGCCAAGACACACAGACGTATCCAGGACATGGGCTACAAGTGTAACATTCCTTGTGTCAAGCCACTCATGACCAATAGAGAACGCCAGAAGCATCTTACCTGGGCCAAAGAGAAAAAGACCTGGACTGTTGCTCGGTGGTCCAAGGTGTTGTTTTCAGATGAAAGTAAATTATGCATTTTATTTGGAAATCAAGGTCTCAGAGTCTGGAGGAAGAGTGGAGAGGACACAACCCAAGCTGCTTGAGGTCTAGTGTGAAGTTTCCACAATCAGTGATGGTTTGGGGAGCCATGTCATCTACTGGTGTAGGTCCACTGTGTTTTATCAAGACCAAAGTCAGCGCAGCCGTTTACCAGGAAATTTTAGAGCACTTCATGCTTCCCTCTGCCGACAAGCTTTTTGGAGATAGAAATTTCATTCTCCAGCAGGACTTGGCACCTGTCCACACTGCCAAAAGTACCAATACCTGGTTTACAAACAACAGTATCACTGTGCTTGATTGGCCAGCAAACTCGCCTGACCTTAACCCCAGAGAATCTATGGGGTATTGTCAAGAGGAAGATGAGAGACACCAGACCCAACAATGCAGACGAGCTGAAGGCTTCTATCAAAGCAACCTGGGCTTCCATAACACCTCAGCAGCGCAACAGGCTGATCGCCTCCATGCCACGCCGCATTGATGCAGTAGTTGATGCAAAAGGAGCCCTGACCAAGTATTGAAGGCATTTACTGAACATACACTTAAGTATTCAAACATTTTTTTATTTTAAAAACATTTTTCAAGCTGTTATAAAGTATTCTAATTTACTGAGATAATGACTTTTGTGTTTTCATTGGCTGTAAGCCATAATCATCAACATTAACAGAAATAAACACTTGAAATAGATCACTCTCTTTGTAATGACTCTATAATATATGAGTTTCACTTTTTGTATTGAAGGACTGAAATTTACTTTTTGATGATATTCTAATTTAGTGAGAAGCGCTTGTATGCCTGAAGGCTTCTCTTATACAGCTCCTAAGAAACTAGTCCGTTTCCAGATATATAGGTGACCATACTCCTCAGATCCGCCTGAAGAAGCTAGGTCGTGGAACTGTTTGTTGCATGTGTAGGTTATTCACAGGGCAATGGGCAGAGAAAGCTCCTGGTAAGGCCTCATTCAGATGTCTGTGATTGCTTGTAATTGTTCTGGCACCCATTATAATCTATGCAGCATTTTCATCTCCATGTTTTTTAGTGGACCATGTATCTGAGAAAAATCATGTAGACCTGTCTGATTTTTGATCCGAGTCACAAATTAAAATCGCTCATACAATTCTATAGCTGCATGAAAATCACAGACCGCACACGGATGCAATGCAATCCATGTGCTTTTCCTTTGTAATGGGTAGCAGAAGCATTGCAACTTATTTTTTCATAGCAGAAAATCACTTGTTAAACTCTAATAGTACAGACTGACTCCCCGACCAACGCACATGACTATTGCTCCAGTTATTTGTGTCCGAGCAAAATCACCGACGTCTGAGGCCTAAGAGAGGCTTATTGGACTTTAAAGCTGAATACAACCAAAGTGAATGAATTGCAAAAATCCCGTGTTTGTTGGTGGTTTATTGAAAACACACTTTATGTAGTAGATGTTGGATGTATGGCAGTGAACACAGTCCTCTAGTACGTGTCCACACATGATGGGTCTTACATAATGTCCCTACAATGCTCCTCTCTGTGCTATGGCTGCAGGCACTTGGCACCCCAGGATCGCATCATGTTATTCATCATGTGGGATGCAAAATATTAATGGATTTACAAACTATGGAGCGATTTTAATGCAATG
Source organism: Phyllobates terribilis (assembly GCF_046119375.1). Lineage (NCBI taxonomy): Eukaryota > Metazoa > Chordata > Amphibia > Anura > Dendrobatidae > Phyllobates > Phyllobates terribilis. The sequence goes on from NW_027362768.1 coordinate 22,925,438, forward strand.
GATGTGCCGTGACCCTCGTTTTTCCTGAAAGAAACATCAGATTACAGCTGAGCTGGGATAGAGCAAGTATAGATGTGGCATCTATTCAAAGTGCTGTGTACTCCTGCAGTGTAATGTAGATGCCCTGCGTATGATCGTGCTTGTATATAGATGATTACTATACTATGAATGTTGGGAAGCTGCAGTATCATGCCTGCTGTGTTAGTCACCAGATTGCATACTATTACTGGCTCCAGATAAAGGTCTGATGTATTGCTCCTGTCCTGCATTGGGCATCTGTGAATTGGATGTGCGATGGATGAGCTTAGTGTGGTTCATTATGTGTGTCTCACTACAGAACACACATTCGTATAAACACTGTTCAAATTGCCGTGTTTTTGGAGTTACTTACTTTTTTTTTGTAATGTTTTTGGGTGCAGATTACATGTATGCTTTGTCTACAGTACATGTTTAATAAAGTTAGTTTTATTCACCATAAATGCTGCGAAAAACGCAGTTTTTTTTTTGGCTTTTTTTTTTTCTTTCTTTCTATGGGTGAGAAAATGCGGCAAAAATGGTTAAAGAATTGACATGGTGCAGATTTAAAAAATTCTGCAGTTCTCAAATTAAGTTGAAAGAAAAAAAAAAAGTGTGTGCATGAGATTTCTGGGATCTTGTAGCTTTTGTTGATGCTGTAAAACAGTTTATTTTCATAAAAAAAAAACAAAACGCAGCAAACCAAATGCTACAAAAAGGCTGCATGTGAACATAATGTGTAGTAGGAAATACGGCACCCCTAGGTTTCCTTTTCGGGTGCTCGGATAGGGTCCAACCCCATAATAATGAAAATCCTATAGAGATCCGGCACTCCAGAATAAAGTGAATGTAGATGGTTTTATTCAATACATGTGCTCCATATTGGTGAGCTAATGTGACGTTTCGCTCAGTATGACCTTTATCAAACAAACACTGTGAATTATAGCAATGTTTCATGTGTCAAAATTAAGATAAGTACATGCCGTATATACATCAAAATACGATCTAATGTGAAATGAAGTATACAATCCTAGACTGAATCATATCATAAGCAAGGAAACATTCTAAAAAGCCACAGGGTCCATGTAAATGGTAAAGAACATAGGCGTGGCATCACTTGCGGTAGACGTGTTGGAAGTGACGTGTGCATGGTTGGCACTGTTTGGCACGGCGGCCCGCAGTAGTGACGTATAGACGGTTGCGTCACTAGGGGAGCGTGTGATCACTATGGAGACAGGTAAACAAACAGATGAGGCTGTAAGAAAGGAACGAGGGAGAAAGAAGAAGATCGGTGAGGGAATAATAGAGGACAGAGTGAACTTAATGTGAAGGAGGAACAAAGTAAAATAATGGAAAAGTGAATTGGAAAAAGAAGAGAATGGGGGAAAAAAAGAAACCTAATGAATAAGGATGCAGGAAAAAAATCAAAATTAAAATAAAATGAGAAATAAAAAATGAAAACTGAAAATAAAATAGGATTAGTACAAGGGGAAGAGGAGGAGACATAAGTAATTCTGCCAATAGAATACCCAGTGCCATGGAAGGATGAATTCTTGGGATGAGACTGATTATGTGCGTTGCTTTGATGAAAAGAAAAAAAAAATACCATTACCAGATTAAAAATTGAAACTGGATACATCAAAATCCCCGTTTAGGCCTTTTGGTTCTAGTGTTTGCAATGTGAACATAGCCTTATGTAATGTGTGTTGCCAGTATAAAGCAGTTGGCCAAGGATCCACCCTTGCCCATCTCAGGACCCTTGTTCTTGTGATCAGTAAAGGGGTCCCAGTGTTCATAGCCCTAAAAATCATGAGACACAGGCTGCGTGCCCACTATGCGTTTTTCAAGCGTTTTTGCCTCGGAATTTCCACAGCAAAAATGCTTGGTAATACGTGCCCCATGGTCCCCAATGATAACCCGCATGTGCTGTGCACATGCTGCAGAAATTTCCGCTGCGGATTATCATTGCAGAAAAATATGCAGCATGTCCATTATTTTTGCGGATACGCGGTGTAATTGCCGCCATTGACTTGCATTGAATCGCTTAATACCCGCATGACTACATGTACACATGCGGATATTAAGCGATTCAATGTGCGAATGGTACCCGGGTCTGGAGAAGAGGAGACTCTCATTCAGACTCTGGTACCATAGAACCTGTTAAAAAAAAAAAAAAAAATGAAAATAAAAAATATACATTACACTCACCTTCTGATGGCCCCCGGTCTCCTGTACGGTGCGTCCTGGCTCCCCGGCGGGTCCTGGCGCCCCGACGGCTCACGATGGTGTAAAAGGACCTTCCATGACGTCATTTAGTCATGTGACAGGTCACATAACCACTGAAGGCGGTCGCGTGACCTGTCACATGACTAAATGATGTCATGAAAGGTCCTTTTACACCACCGCGAGCCGCCCAAGACACCGGACCCACCGGAGAGAAGACCGGAGGCCATCGGAAGGTGAGTATAATGGGTTTTATTTATTTATTTTAACCATTTTTATTCTTTTTTTAACTAATTTGGTCACACTATATAAATCCATGCCGGTTGCATGGATTTATATAGTGTGACCAAGTTGTCAAGCACTTTCCAAGTGATGCTAAAATCGCTTGGAAAAGCGCTTGATAACCCGCATGAAAATACGCTTGAGGCTATGTGCCCACGATGCAGAAATGCTCAGGATTTTTTCCTGAGTGTTTCTGCATCTCCCTGGCAGAAAAAACACATGCGGATTGTACATGCGTTTTCTTGCCAGGGACATGCGGAAGTGAAGCGTTCTTCACATGCATTTCCGCATGCGGGTTGACAAGCGCTTTCCAAGCGATTTTAGCATCACTTGGAAAGTGCTTGTCAACTTGGTCACACTATATAAATCCATACAAAAGGCATGGATTTATATACTGTGACCGAAAGAATGGTAAAAAATAAAAAAATAAATCTATACTTACCTTCCGATGGCCCCCGCAGTCTTGATTCTTTCCGTCCTGGCTGCCGGCAGCGGTACACTGAAGGACCTGCCGACGTCAGCTTCGCGTGACCCGTCACATGACTATGACGTCAGCGCAGGTCCTTCAGTCCATCGCGATCTGCCGGCAAGCACAGACAAGGAGACCGGGGGCCGCCAGAAGGTAAATATAATCTTTATTTTTTATTTTATTCTTTTTTTCACAGTTTCTATGGTACCCGGGTCCAGAGGAGAGTCTCCTCTCCTCTAGACCTGGGTACCATCCCCACATTGGAACGCATGGAATGCGCATGTCCTTATCTAATGAAGCGGAATGCATGTGTTCTAATTCAAGTCAATGGCGGCGAAAATGCAGCACTTCCGCAAAATAATTGGTAGTGCGGCGTTTTTTTCCGCAATGATAATCCGCAGCGGAAATTTGTGCAGCATGTGCACAGCACATGCGAATTATCTTTGGGGAACATGGCAGGCCTTCTACCATGCTTTTTTTAAGCGTTTCTGCAGCGTTTTTGCCGCTGCAGAAACGCTTAAAAAACGCATCGTGGGCACATAACCTGACAAACTCTTCTACCTGGCAGAAAAAACGCATGTAAAATCCGCATGCGGTTTTCCTGCCAGGAAGATGCAGAAAAAATCTGCTGCATTTCTGCTTCGTGGGCACTTAGCCTAAGCCCTGAATCCCATGGCTTGAGTTGTCAAAACTAAAGATGCATCCTCTGTCCTTGATGACCAAACTCTATTGTGGAGAGAAATAAAATGTTTACCACCAATAAATCTCTCTAAAGTATAAACCCAAATTTCTAAAACAAAGGTATGAATGTAATCGGCATAACTGCACCTTTACATAGATGGCATTGGTTTGGGGTATAAACTCCTGATGACAGGTCTTCTTTAATCACGGAGTGGCATTTGGAGGTGTGAATAGATTCAGGATAATACTCTATCTGGTGTCGAGTGACAGCTATTATGTCTTGTATGTATCCAAGTCACACAAGCATCATACCTTGTTGCTGCCAGCCAGCTTCATACAGGTGGGGCTTTTATTTCTTTATTTACTTTTTAAACTTTGTGTATTAGTAACATTTAATCTTTTGCTAATATATTTGCTTACTAGCTATTGAACCGTTCTACACCCGGGTGGCGAGCATTTTTATTGGTACATTTTTACAGTGTCTTCAGTAAAATAGCGCCAGAGATCGCGGTATGCACACGCACTGACTCCGGCACCATTTTACTGAAGTAATGTACTACAATATCCACATAAAAATGTGCACGCGCCGGGCATAGGGATAATGGCAATGGCTGGCACGTGTTCACTGCTATGTTGACATTGTACAATTCAACACATGCGTATTTCTTGATATCCGACACCATTTTGGTGAAGACACTGTCTGCAATAAAATGGAGCCATAGTGCAGTATCCGCACATGCTGACTCCAGGGCTCACTCTGGCACCACACTGTGCAGGCGCCGCTTATCCCGGCTTCAGACAGTATGACTTTAACGGTAATATTTAATAATTTACAAGCAGTATTGGCACATAATGGATGTAGCTCTTCACTAGTGATCATCCAGTATGTGTGACTATGCTGAGAAGACACAGAAATATTATTCCAGAATTTCGTGCATTACTTTTCAGTGGCGTAGCTAGCTTTATTAACATTAATGAATACCTCCTTACATACAGTACAGACCAAAAGTTTGGACACACCTTCTCATTTAAAGATTTTTCTGTATTTTCATGACTATGAAAATTGTACATTCACACTGAAGGCATCAAAACTATGAATTAACACAGGTGTGCCCTGTCAGGTTTAATAAGTGGGATTTCTTGCCTTATAAATGGGGTTGGGACCATCAGTTGTGTTGTGCTGAAGTCTGGTGGATACACAGCTGATCGTCCTACTGAATAGACTGTTAGCTGCTTTTTTCTTGCCATAATACAAATTCTAAGTAAAGAAAAACGAGTGGCCATCATTACTTTAAGAAGTGAAGGTCAGTCAGTCCGAAAAATTGGGAAAACTTTGAAAGTGTCCCCAAGTGCAGTTGCAAAAACCATCAAGCGCTACAAAGGAACTGGCTCACATGAGGACCGACCCAGGAAAGGAAGACCAAGAGTCACCTCTGCTTCTGAGGATAAGTTTATCCGAGTTACCAGCCTCAGAAATCACAGGTTAACAGCAGCTCAGATTAGAGACCAGGTCAATGCCACACAGAGTTCTAGCAGCAGACACATCTCTACAACAACTGTTAAGAGGAGACTTTGTGCAGCAGGCCTTCATGGTAAAATAGCTGCTAGGAAACCACTGCTAAGGACAGGCAACAAGCAGAAGAGACTTGTTTGGGCTAAAGAACACAAGGAATGGACATTAGACCAGTGGAAATCTTTGCTTTGGTCTGATGAGTCCAAATTTGAGATCTTTGGTTCCAACCACCGTGTCTTTGTGCGACGCAGAAAAGGTGAACGGATGGACTCTACATGCCTGGTTCCCACCGTGAAGCATGGAGGAGGAGGTGTGATGGTGTGGGGGTGCTTTGCTGGTGACACTGTCGGGGATTTATTCAAAATTGAAGGCATACTGAACCAGCATGGCTACCACAGCATCTTGCAGCGGCATGCTATTCCGTCTGGTTTGCGTTTAGTTGGACCATTTATTTTTCAACAGGACAATGACCCCAAACACACCTCCAGGCTGTGTAAGGGCTATTTGACCAAGAAGGAGAGTGATGGGGTGCTACACCAGATGACTTGGCCTCCACAGTCACCAGACCTGAACACAATCGAGATGGTTTGGGGTGAGCTGGACCGCAGAGTGAAGGCAAAAGGGCCAACAAGTGCTAAGCATCTCTGGGAACTCCTTCAAGATTGTTGGAAGACCATTTCCGGTGACTACCTCTTGAAGCTCATCAAGAGAATGCCAAGAGTGTGCAAAGAAGTCATCAAAGCAAAAGGTGGCTACTTTGAAGAACCTAGAATATAAGACATATTTTCAGTTGTTTCACACTTTTTTGTTAAGTATATAATTCCACATGTGTTAATTCATAGTTTTGATGCCTTCAGTGTGAATGTACAATTTTCGTAGTCATGAAAATACAGAAAAATCTTTAAATGAGAAGGTGAGTCCAAACTTTTGTTCTGTACTGTATATCATACTTATGTCAGATTTGTGCAGTCATATTGGATAAAAACTATAAAAGTGGGGACATACGAGGTACAGTACAAGTCCATATATAGGTGCTATGTTTCTGTTCCATAACACCAAATCTACATGTTAATAGCATTTTTTCAGGTGACAGGTTCCCTTTGAAGGAAACCCCAAACTCCAAAGAATGAGCATTTCCTGAATCAGTTTACACTAGGAAAACTCCTAGTGTTTGACCACCTCAAAAGAAATCCTTTGTACCCGCATACCCTAAAGAGTGTGTCTATAGTCAGGGGATGTGCCTCTTCTCCTGGGAACTCCTGCTTAAATAGGAGCTGACCTGCAGATACTGAGAGCTGCCACTAAACCCTGTATAGAGCTGTGCTGTTCAGCTGCATGGACTGTTTAAGGCCTCATTCAGACATCAGTGTTTTTCAAGTACACAAAAAAATGCAATTATGTTATCAGTGTTTTGGATCTCTGTGTCATCGGTATTTTTTTGTTTTACACACATCTTACTACTATATAAAGAGCTTAATGTTGAGGTGAGTCCAAGAAAAACATCAGCTGACGTTGGAGCGATGACTCTATTGTTGTAGGTTATGACGATGAAAGGGAACATTTTCCCATTGAATTTTTAAATAGCTTAACCACATCCAACATGCCAAATCATTGCCTTAGACTTAAAGGGCTATTCCCATCTCCAAGATCCTATCCCAATATGTAGTAGGTGTAATAATAATAATATTAGCAAATATCTCCAATTAGAAATGTAATATAGTTTTTCTGATTTACTATGTCACTTACCCCATGTGCAGGCATTGCAGGACCTTAGGTATCCATGGTTACGGCCACTGATATAGTGACAGTTAATTAGCTAGTTGCTAGTGGTCGTAACCATGGATACCTAAGGTCCTGCAATGCCTTTCCATAAGGAAAGAGAAATAGCGAATCAGAAAAACTATATTACATTTCTAATTGGAGATATTTGCTATTGTTGTTGTTGTTATTATTATTATTATCATACCTACTACATATTTGGATAGGATCTTGGAGATGGGAGTACCTCCTTATGGTGGGCAGCATTATTATATTGCTGAGAAATTTTAATACAAAACGAGGACTCTGCAATGGTACACGATTAGTTGTAACATCATTGAATAGAAATGTTCTTGAGGCAGAGGTTTTAACAGGATCAGCTGAAGGTGATAAGGCATACAGAGAGATTTCCACGCGATCTGCCCTGGGCAATTCACATTTTGAATTGGCGAACGTCCCTGTAAGCTTATAAATTTTATTTTTGTTTTCCGTAATGTCATTTATTAGTTATGACAACTTTGTTTATCGTGTAAAAAGGCTGAAAGTAAATGGGTTATTTGAGTTAGTTTTTATGTAGAGCACACTTTTTTAGCTTCCAAAACGTATTTGTTTCGGAACTTAGGATGCTAGTGGATAAATAAATGACAAATGTTAATCACAGACTGATTGCACACTGATGTCATCCATGTTTTGTCCATGCCCATAAGCTTGTATTGATACTTTTCACCTGTGCTGCCATGACTTCTGCATGGACACAGTCTGCGAAAAAACAGACATGTGAACAGCCCCCTGGACTATAATGGGTACGTGCTCTATCCGTGAAAAACACTGATAGAACATGTATGTGCAACACAGACACCTGAATGAGGCCTAAAGCTGATCGTTGAGGGTGGCCAATTATTATTTTGGGGGTAGGTTATCCATTTCCAAGTATTGGACAAATCCAATAAATTCTAAAACATTGCCTTATTTTACATGGTGAAGAATGTTACTGAAAGCTTATATTACATGGAGATTCCTAGATAGATTTTTGCTGGATTATAAAAATTAAGTATACTATTACATATGCAAGTTATTTTGGCTCAAATTTCTAGTGTTAAAAGAAGCAGAAACTAAAATCCAGGTTCTCCATTGACCTATTGTGTCAGCAGGGAGTGCTTGTTGCTAGGTGTTCTGGGGACAATGGAGAAACCATGTAGTGTCCTGGAGGTTTTCCGGTGTAAGAACGAAGCTGTCTGCTGGCAGTGAGCCACACACAGATGTAGGTGAGCACGACAGCAGTGCAGGGACCTGCACAGCACAAGCTTCTTTACCCATCACTTATTTGACACGCTTTAGGCTATGTGCCCACGATGCAGAAATGCTCCGGAATTTTCCTGAGCGTTTCTGCATCTCCCTGGCAGAAAAAACGCATGCGGATTGTACATGGGTTTTTCCTGCCAGGGACATGCGAATGTGAAGCTTTTTGATCATGTGATTTTGCATGCAGGTTGTCAAGCGCTTTCCAAGCAATTTTAGCATCACTTGGAAAGTGCTTGACAACTTGGTCACACTATATAAATCCATGCAACCGGCATGGATTTATATAGTGTGACCAAGTTAGTTAAGAAAAAAGAGTAAAAATGGTAAAAAACAACAAACAAAAAAGACACATACTCACCTTCCGATGGCCCCCCCGGTCTCCTTATACGATGCGTCCGGTCTTCCCAGTGTCTCGCGGTTGTGTAAAAGGACCTTCCATGACGTCATTTAGTCATGTGACAGGTCACGCGACCGCCAACATAAGTGGCAGGTCCTTTTAGACCTTCGTGAGCTGCCGGGGAGCCAGGACGCATCGCTGTGGAGACCAGGGGTCATCAGAAGGTGAGTATAATGTATATTTTTTATTTTAATTCTTTTTTACTTTTTTTTACAGGTACTATGGTACCTGAGTCTGGATGAGAGTCTCCTCTTCTCCAGATCCCGGTACCATCCGCATATTGAATTGCTTAATATCCGCATGTGCACATGTAGTCATGCGGATATTAAGTGATTCAATGCAAGTCAATGGCGGCGAAAACGCCGCGATTACGCAAAATAACTTGTAGCGCTGCAGATTTTTCCGCAATGATAATCCGCAGCGGAAATTTCCACAGCATCTGCACAGCACATGCGGATTATCATTGGGGAACATGGCAGACCTTCTACCAAGCATTTTTTAAGCGTTTCTGCAGCGGAATTGCCGCTGCAGAAACACTTAAAAAAACGCATAGTGGGCACACAGCCTTATACTTATTCAGCACGTCCTTCAAATATGGAATACAGTAAAGCAATCACTTGCCGTATGTCAGTCACTGGAATCTTCCTTAAGAAGAAAATATTACTCACCCAGTCTTCACAAAATCAACTTTTTGTCTCCATATTACTGAAAATGCTGGTATTTGCAACTAATTCTCCAAAGACATCACTTGATTATACCTAAGATTGACATGTCTTTTAGATCCTGCCTGTTTGTATGTATTTTTGGCATTGTGACTGCGTAAGGTGACAGTGCCTTTTGTTACAGTATAAGAAGCGCTTGGCAAATCTCCTTATGTATAGGAGCAAATCAGTGAGACATATCGTCATATGGAGGGGTAAATAGAAAAGTTAAAGTAGTTGTCCAGGATTAGAAAACATGTCTGTTTTTTTTTTTTTTTCAGAAATGGCAGCACCCCCTGCCCATGGGATTCTAGTATTGCCGCTGAGCCCCATTGTAGTGAGTGGCGCTTAAAGAGGTTGTCCACTACTTTATCATTGATGGCCTATTCCTAGGTAGGTCATCAGTGTCTGATCGGCCAATGTCCGACACCCGGCACCCCTGCCGATCAGCTGTTATCGGTGTCGTTGGCTGCCGGCCGGAAGTGCTCACTTGCAAAGCTGCTCCATCTCCTGGTAGTGGCCGCCGCAGCGTACTACACATCCACCTCAATTTGATTTGAATAGGAGGCGGATGTGCAGTATCAAGTCCCAGCCACTATCAGAAGACAGCCACCTCTGCAAGCGAGTACTTCCGGCCAGCAGCCAACGACACCAATAACAGCTGATTGTCAGGGGTGCCGGGTGTCGGGCCTTGGCTGATCAGACACTGATGACCTGTCCTAGGAATAGGCCATCAATGATAAAGTAGTGGACAACCCCTTTAACTGTGAGACCACACACAACCCAAGCTCACAGGCGACTGGTAAATGTGTGTCCGTAGTTTTGCAATAGCTCTCATGTATTAAAATGGAAACATTGGCCTTGTTGCCTGGTGTTCAGCGTTAATTCATTAAAGTGCACTAGATAAATGAGATGTAACTTTTTTTTTTTTTCTCTGTTTGATAACGAGACCCAATAAATCACAAAAAAGGTCCTTTCTCTTCCTTTGAGGTGGCAAGTTGCAGCAGAGACCTTAGTATTCGGCTTTAATGAATTGCACAGTTGAAAAAGAAAACTCTGAAGGTCACTAATTTTATTTTAATGCCTTTAAAATAACGCACTCTGGCTCCTCTCCGGTTTGAATAACTCTCTAGCACATTTTATAGAAATTTTCATAATAAAAATTGATGTGCCCACGATGCTGAATTGATGCGGATTTTCCTGAGCGTTTCTGCATCTCACTGGCAGAAAAAAACGCATTTGGATTTTACATGCGGTTTTTCTGCGAGGGAGAAGTGTTTTTTAAGCGTTTTTGCATGCATTTTCGCGTGCGTTTTTTCAAGCGCTTTTCCAAGCGATTTTGAGCATCACTTGGAAAAGTGCTTGATAAGTTGCTCACACAATATAAATCCATGCAGCTGGCATGGATTTATAGTGTGTGACCAACTTATGCTGCTTTAAATGCAGCATCAATAGTAAAAAAACAAAAAAAAAAAAAAAGAATGAAAACGTAAAAAATAATAAATTATACTTACCTCTCCGGTGGAGTACTCTGTCCTTGGCATCCCTCGGTGTTCAGAAAGGACCTGCAGTGACATCATTTAATCAGTTGACAGGTCACGTGACCATCACATGATTAAATTACATCACCGCAGGTCCTTTCTGAACACCGAGGGATGCCAAGGACAGAGCACGCTGCCGGAGAAGTAAGTATAATTTTTTATTTTTTACGTTTTCATTTTTTTTTTTTTACTAATGGTACCCGGGTCTGGATGAGAGTCTCTTCTTCTCCAAACCCGGGTACCATCCGCGCATTGAACCTCATAACATCCGCATGCATACATGTATTCATGCGGATGTTGTGCAGTCCAATGCAAGTCAATGGCGGCGATTTTGCCGCGATTACGCAAAATAATTGGTAGTGCTGCGGATTTTTCCGCAATGATAATCCACAGCGGAAATTTCCGCAGCAAGTGCACAGCACATGCGGATTATCATTGGGGAACATGGCAGACCTTCTACCAAGCGTTTTTTAAGCGTTTCTGTAGTGGAATTGCCGCTGCGGAAACGCATTAAATCTGCATCGTGGGCACACAGCCTAAATGTATGTTTGTTCACTGTTTTGTTGCAGATATTTCTCCATTAGGCTGTGTTCCCATGATAAGTTTTAATTAAAACGCAGCGTCTTACAGCTCCAGCAATGTGGATGGATTTATAGAGATCTCCTGCCCGCTGTGCTTATATTTACACTGTGTAAACTGCCCTGCGGTGCGTGCTTCTAATCCGCGATATGTCAGTTTCTCTTGCCAAGTTACTGAGTTTTATGTGCAATTTCCACCATAGACTTACATTAGGTGCGGAAAATCCACCGGAAAAAAACATGAACGTGCGTTTCCGCTACAGATATTCGCTAAAAATGCATGTAATCAGCATATGACTGTAGCAAAGTTTTGTGAAAGCTAAATACCAGGAGATGTCAAAAATAAAGCGGCTTTGTTTATTACTTGACGTAACAGAGATAAAATTCGATTAAAAAGACGCAGTTAAAAACACAATGAAAAAAAATTCAAGTAACCTAATGTATCTAATAACTGCAAGAATGCTGCACAAAATTTGTAACTTCATCAAAAGCTCAACAAATACTCATGATGGGAATGCAAATGGGTTTTCTGGCTTCAGAGAACCCCTGTGCACAGCTGCATTTTTTTTCATACTGCTCAGGTCCAGCACTTAGTCTCCGCCGCAGGTCACCGAGTCGGTTATTGTTTGCAGGACTGACGTGTCTATAGCGCTGCAGCCGCACCGAGCTCACTGATTACCTGCAGACAGTAATGGACACTGGGAGCAGTGATGGAGACTGTGTTGGACCTGCGGAGGGTGAGTGAGTAAATTTGTTGCGTTTTTTTTTGGATGACATGGTATGTGTGACACTGGGATGGGAAAAGTTCAATAATAGAATGTATTCTCTGTTAAGTCTCTTTATGTCATCATAAAAGATATAAAAAAAATTAAACATTTTAAGTTGATATGTAGCTCTTCCATCACACGTGTGTGTGTGTGTGTGTGTGTGTGTGTGTATAAATAGATATATATAGATATGATATGTAACATGCACATACAGATTTATTTTTGAGCATGGATGGATGTTTTTTTCCGTTTTTGCAAGTTTTCTTTCTTCCCCTTCTTCCAGGGCCCGAAAAATGTTTTATAACTTTTCCATCGATAGCTGTATGAGGTTGTTTTTTTTTTTTTTTTTTTTCTGTGGGAAGAGTTGTACTTTTGAATTACGCCAGTCACTTTCATACTATGTATTTATGAAACGGATAAGAATTCCAAGTGCAGTAAAATGATGGGGGTAGGAGGGAAACTAAATTCCGCCAGAGTTCTTTAGCTTTTCTTTTTACAACGTTCATTGTGCAGTAAAATGACCTGCCAACATGATTCTTAAAGGGAATCTGTCAGTAGGATTACCCCTCCTAAGTCGTCTATATGGGCATGTAGGTCATTAGAAGCTGAATATAATGATACCTTCATATTTGCGATCCAATGTCTTATTCCAGAGGAATCCACACTTTTCTTATATGTAAATGAGATACGATTTATGGTCCGGTCACTGATCGGCATGAGACTCCAGCTCCAGAGCTTATTGTAAATTAAAGGGGACATTACCAGTGTGATGTATGATGGCCGCTCTCTGCTCTCCTGATCCCACTGCAGAGCTGTGTGTGATTATACCTGACACATCTGCAGGTTCCTCTCAGCTTCAGCCTCCATCTCACAGGCAGATAGGACAGCAATATTGTTACCATACAGCAGAGCTGTGTGTGATAATACCTGACACATCTGCAGGTTCCTCCCAGCTTCAGCCTCCATCTCACAGGCAGACAGGACTGCAATATTGTTACAATACAGCAGAGCTGTGTGTGATTATACCTGACACATCTGCAGGTTCCTCCCAGCTTCAGCCTCCATCTCACAGGCAGACAGGGCTGCAATATTGTTACAATACAGCAGAGCTGTGTGTGATTATACCTGACACATCTGCAGGTTCCTCCCAGCTTCAGCCTCCATCTCACAGGCAGACAGGGCTGCAATATTGTTACAATACAGCAGAGCTGTGTGTGATTATACCTGACACATCTGCAGGTTCCTCCCAGCTTCAGCCTCCATCTCACAGGCAGACAGGACTGCAATATTGTTACAATACAGCAGAGCTGTGTGTGATTATACCTGACACATCTGCAGGTTCCTCCCAGCTTCAGCCTCCATCTCACAGGCAGACAGGACTGCAATATTGTTACAATACAGCAGAGCTGTGTGTGATTATACCTGACACATCTGCAGGTTCCTCTCAGCTTCAGCCTCCATCTCACAGGCAGACAGGGCTGCAATATTGTTACAATACAGCAGAGCTGTGTGTGATTATTCCTGACACATCTGCAGGTTCCTCCCAGCTTCAGCCTCCATCTCACAGGCAGACAGGACTGCAATATTGTTACAATACAGCAGAGCTGTGTGTGATTATACCTGACACATCTGCAGGTTCCTCTCAGCTTCAGCCTCCATCTCACAGGCAGACAGGGCTGCAATATTGTTACAATACAGCAGAGCTGTGTGTGATTATACCTGACACATCTGCAGGTTCCTCCCAGCTTCAGCCTCCATCTCACAGGCAGACAGGGCTGCAATATTGTTACAATACAGCAGAGCTGTGTGTGATTATACCTGACACATCTGCAGGTTCCTCTCAGCTTCAGCCTCCATCTCACAGACAGATAGGACAGCAATATTGTTACAATACAGCAGAGCTGTGTATGATTATACCTGACACATCTGCAGGTTCCTCCCAGCTTCAGCCTCCATCTCACAGGCAGACAGGACTGCAATATTGTTACAATACAGCAGAGCTGTGTATGATTATACCTGACCCATCTGCAGGTTCCTCTCAGCTTCAGCTTCCATCTCACAGACAGACAGGACTGCAATATTGTTACAATACCGCAGAGTTGTGAGAGCTGCTGCAAATGTGTTTGTGAGAAGACCAAGTTAATTTCTCCTGTTCTGTGTTAGTTACTTGTCTCACACTGGTAACTCCACTTTTTATTTATACTAAGCTTTGGAGGCAGATTCTCGGGGAGATCAGTGACCGGAAATATATCTCTTATGAATATTTTTCTATTTGGATTGATCAGAAGTAGATGGGATGATACCTAATGTTTTTTTGTTTGTTATATTTTATATTTGAACTAGGAAAGAGGGACGATTTAAACTTTCTTAATTTAAGAAAATGTTTAAAAGATAATTTTTTTTTTTTTTTTTTACTTTCATTTTTAGTCAAAATATGGGATTTGAACCAGCAATTATTTGATTTTTTTTATACTATATATTGCAACAGTTCAGTATTATTAACCCCTTAAGGACCAAGCCTCTTTGTAGGTTAATGACCAGGTCTCATTTTTCAAATCTGGCCAGTGTCAATTTATGGGGTAATAACTCAGGAACACTTCAATGGATCCTGATTCTGAGACTGTTTTTTTTCAAGACATATTGTACTTTATGGTAGTGGTAGAACGTCTTCGATATGACGTGCTTTCATTTGTGAAAAAAATGGAAATTTGGCAAAAAACGTAATTTCACAATTTTCAAACTTTAAATTTTTATGCCCTTAATTCAGAGCTTTTTGTCACACAAAATAGATAATTAACATTTTACACGATTTTTTTTTTGTTAGGAAGTTGTAAGGGTTAAAATTTGATCCGCGATTTTGTCATTTTGCCAACAAAATTTAGGGACCACATCACATTTGATTTGAAGTGACTTTGAGGGGTCTACATGACAGAAAAATACCCAAGAGTGTCACCATTCTAAAAACTTCACCCTCTCAAGGTCCTTAAAACCACCTTCAAGAAGTTTATTAACCCTTCAGGTGCTTCACAGGAACTGAAGCAATGTGGAAGGAAAAAATTTTACTTTAGACCACAATTGTTTTGTTTTCACAAGGTTAACCGGAAAATATGGACACCAAAAATGATTGTGCAATTTCTCTTGAGTAAGCCGATACCCCATATGTGGAGAAAAAACACTGTTTGGGCGCACGGCAGGGTTCAGAAGTGAAGGAGCACTGTTTGACTTTTTGAATTTTAAATTGTCTGGAATCGAGAGCGTACGCCATGTCGCATTTGGAGAGCCCCTGATGTGCCTAAACAGTGGAACCCCACCCCCGCCCCCTCCCTCTTCCCACAAATGACTCCATTTTGGAAACTAGACCTCTCAATGAATTAATCTAGGGGTGCAGTGAGCATATTAACACCACAGGTGGGTCACAGAGTTTTATATCATTGGACTGTGAAGAAAAATAATTACATTTTTAACACACAAATTTTGTTTTAGCCCCAGATTTTAAATTTTCACATGGGGAAATGGGTAAAAATGGCACCAAAATTTGTCCCACAATTTCTGCTGAATGTAGAAATACCCCATATGTGGCTGTACAGTACTGCTTAGCCTTACGGCGAGATTCGGGAGGGACGGTGCGCTATTTGCCTCCTGGACTGAAGATTTTCCTAGAATAGTTTGCGGACTCCATATACAGAGTCCCTAAGTACTAGAAGTGCAGATCCTCCCTCAAGTGACCCCATTTTGGAAATTATACCCATGCCAAACATGTGGACTCCAACTGTGATTTAGGCACACTGGGGCTCAGAAAGGAGGGGGGCATTTGGATTTAGTATCGTGGAATTTGCGGAATTTCTTTTGGGGGGCGAGAAGCCATAGCCCTTTTCCAGTAAAGTGGAAGCCCCCTATATTACCGATATCCCGAGTGGGGACTTGCTTTTTTTGTGGATTGATTTGAAGCTTTTATTAGGAACATTTTACGTAACATTTTGCATCACATTTATCCTGCGCTCTACGCTGTGCACTTACATCAGGGTTTCCATCTAAATCTCAGAGTGACGTGATTGAGACGAAACCCCCGAGGGATTCATTCACTGTAATGAGGCAGCAGAGTTACTCTGGACTCCGTCTGGCCTCTGTTCAGCGTTGTTCTTCTTTTCAGAGGTGCACAAAACTGTGGCCGACCACTGTTTTATGCACTCCGAAAAAGAGGGACACTTCCGGATCACAGGTCAGACAGTGTCCATAGTGCCTCCATCTGCCTCATTACAGGGAATCTTTTTTCAGGTGTTTCCGTCTGAATTATGTATTTCAGAGATTTACACGGAAACCCTGGTGTAAGTGCTTAGCCCAGAATAAGGCTATGTTCACACACACGTTGTGTTTTTTTTTCTGCTGCAAATCTGCTGCTAACTTTTCTACTGCAAAAACGTGCATTTTCTGCTGCAAAAACGCTGAAAAAAGTGACATGCTCTATTTTCCAAATACGCAAGCAAGACAGAAAATACCCAGCAAACAAAAAGCAACATGTGTGCACAGAGAATTCTGGTTTCTCATAGACTTTGCTGGTACTGCTAGACGCAGCTGAAAATTTGCATAAAAATCTGCTGCAAAATACGCAGCAAAACACAACATGTGTGAACATAGTCTAAATGTGAGCCGAGCCTTACTGCGATCTTTGGGAGGCAGAATGAACAAATCAACAGCAGGTGAAGAATTGTTTTTTTTTACACCATTACGCATGCGGTATAAGTGATTAGACGACTTTATTCTTTGGGTCGGTGTGATTACAGCGATACCAGATTTATATCGGGTTTTTATGTTTGGCAGCTGTCACACACTAAAAGACGCTTTTTTTTTGCAAATCTATTTTTTGCATTGCCATATTTTGAGAGCTATAATTTTTACATATTTCGGCCGACAGAGTCATGTGACGGCTGGTTTTTTGCAGGACGAGTTGACCTTTTTATTGGTACCATTTTCGGGCACATGACACTTTTCTATTCTGATTTTTGGGAGGCAGAATGAACAAAAACCAACAATTCAGGAATTTTTTTGTTTGTTTTTTTATGGCGTTCCGCGTGTGGTAAAATTGATAAGGCAGCTTTATTCTTTGGGTCAGTATGATTTCAGTGACACCTCATTGATATTGATTTTTTTAATGTTTTGTTGCTTTTACACAAAAATTCTTATTTTTTAGAAAAAATAATTATTTTTGCATCACGCCATGACGAGGGCCAACGGCCCGAAACACTGTGTCTGCAAATTGAGATTCTGATTTGGCTTTTATCCTAAGTCATATTGCACGACTCGTTAAAGGATTGATTGTGACTTGTAGGATTGCTGCTTCCAATAGGTGGCGCTGTAGAGTACAAGTCCTCTTTTTCTCTGAAGAGGCGATTTGCATATTAAATTTCCCAGAGGAGCATTGCATTGCGAATAAGCCTCCTTACCTTGACGTGCCAGAGCTGGTGTGTCACTCTCCATAAGGAGAAACGTTACCCCTTAGACCTAGTAGTAAAAATGTAATTTTTGGATTTGCTGCAAATTTATCAGTTACACACAGGCCTGTGGAGTCGTTAAGCCAAACCTCCTTCTCCAACTCCGACTCCTCGATTTCCATGACACCGACTCCCTCATACATGGCTCATGTGTAAGTGATAAATTTACTGTAGCACAGATTCATCTCAGCTAAAAGTCTAGACCCTTAGATCAGGAATAGGACAGACATTTATAGGACATTTCATAACTTTCCCAAATTCTTATGAAAAAATATTCCCCACAAACTGCATTGAACTACTGTACCCAATTTATTATATATTTTAGGAGTTGAGTCGGTCCATTCTAAACCGACTCCATCAAAATGGACACTGACTCCACGACACAAGGGTTAATAGGTGAAACTGGACCCCACAATTGATTGCTCAATTTCTCCCCAACGCAGTGATGTCCCATATGAAATTACTGTTATGCCACACGTCAGAGCTGAGAAGGCAGGAGCGCTATTTGGCTTTTGGAGCATAGATTTTGGTAGAATAGTTTGTGGACGACATTTGCAGAGCTCCAAAGGTGGCAGAACAGCAGAAAAAACTTAAAAGTGACCTCATTGTAGAAATTGTACCTCTCAATGAATTAATCTACGACTGCAGTGACTATTTTGTAACATCCACACCATGCTTTATTCTGAAGAACTGCAAATGCCAGTTTAGTTCCCATAAATTGTGCCCCCATAAAGTGTAGAGCCCGCATATATTGTGGAGCCCCCATAAATTGTGCTCAGCTTCTGCTTCTAGCATCACACACCCCATACATTAATTAGGCTCTACCCATTACAATAATGCCAAACATGTGGCCTTTTACTGCGGTTTAGGCACAGTGGAGCTCAGATGCAGGGGGGCGCTTGGAGTTGGGAGCGCAGATTTCTCTGTATTTTATTTGAACGGGTGGGAGACATGTCACTTTTCTTTGTTGCTCCAGTGACAGATGACGAACCTGAGTGGGGGCTGATTTTGTGCGGGATAAATTAGGGTTTTTCTTGGTAACATTTTGGGATGCTTCCAGAATAAGGCTGGAATAACATTCTTGTGTTCTATGCTGAGCACTT
Source organism: Phyllobates terribilis (assembly GCF_046119375.1). Classification (NCBI taxonomy): domain Eukaryota; kingdom Metazoa; phylum Chordata; class Amphibia; order Anura; family Dendrobatidae; genus Phyllobates; species Phyllobates terribilis. The sequence goes on from NW_027362768.1 coordinate 22,944,257, forward strand.
ACGTCTGGGTTTCCCGTGTAATTCACACAAAAATGCGATTCAGACGAAATCCTAATGGAATCACCCACTTTACTGAGGCAGATGGAGACATTTTGGAGTCCGTTTGGCATCTGTTCCGCTGGTATCCCTCTTTTCTCAATACGCCTTCCACGACAGCATTGGAGGATGTTGTCCACGCCCGATTGGGGGACAGGAGCATAGAGAGTTTAAAAGCCCCTCCCCACTGTCAATCCCTAGTGTTTTCCTGTCCCCCTTGGGGCATGGAGAGATCCTGCAGTGCTGTCGGACCGGCAGGGCAGCGCTGTATTATTACCTGTGTTGGCCGGGCAGTGGTCGGTCGGGGTGCTCCCTCCTCCCTCCATGCTGCTCCCTCCTCCCTCCATGTTGCTCCCTTTTGGGACCATCCTGGCTTCCTGCGCCCCACAGAGGGTAAAGCAAGCCAGGGGATCATTTATGCCGGAGGCCGCTCCTGCTCTCCGGCATCTCCTCTTTCCTGGTGGCCTGGGGAGCACAGGCGTTGCCGCGCGCACGGGGCTTCTCCGCACGCACCGGAAGTGGCGTCACCGCACGCGCGCGCCGGAAGTGCGTCACCGTGGCGGCCTGAGCGTTCCACGCTGAGATGTGTGGTGGGGCACTCGTGAGCCGACAGTCGGTTTGGGCGCGTGCCGAGTGACGTCACTGCGGTCCCATCGCTCCGGTCAGGGCGTTCCACGTGGGACGCTGAATGTTTGATCCAGGACCGTCAAGGCCCATACCAACCTTGGATTGGCCCTTAAGTGACCGGAAAGGGGAGGGGACTGAGGTCCCTTGCTGGGAGGCACGGTTTTTTATTTAAAACTCGCCTGAAGACACCAAAAGGTAAGGCTATTCCCAATTTATTCCCACCATGGAAGGTGACAGGTCCAGTACCCCTGCATCTGCAGAGCCCAGCATGCCCTCGGCTACAGTGAGTAGTACCTGGGTTGTCACTATGGGGTTATTTCGGCCTCCTTTTTTAGATGACACTAGATCTCCCCTCCTTCTAGTTACATGGGTTCCCTTCTCTTCCCCTTAGGAAGACAAGGCCCCCGCTTCTAAGAAGGATAAGGACGAGCCCCATAGATGTGGCATCTGTACAAAAAAGCTGTCCCCATCCTATAAGAAGAAGTTGTGTCAGCCCTGTACGGATAAAATAATTAGGGAAGAAAATCACTCCTTGATCGAGGAGCTCAGATCACTCGTTAAACAGGAGGTCCAGGTTGTTAGACAGGATTCAGATGTGGTCTCTATGGGCTCTAGTAGCGCAGCCTCTGATGATTTTGAGGAATTGGCATCCGTAGGGCCTGCCAAAAAAGTAGAATCCAGTAGATATTATTTTTCCTCGGACAACTTAGAGGAACTACTGGACGCAGTTAGAGGCACTATGGGGCTGGAGGAAGTGGAGGTTCCCTGTTCTGTTCAGGACGAGATGTTTAGGGGCCTTAAATCAAAAAAGCAGACTGGTTTTCCAGTCCATGAGGTAAGTAGAGATCTCATCCGACAGGAATGGGAATCCCTGGAAAATCGTCTCACCACCCCTTCGGAATTAAAACATAGGTTTCCGTTAGAGGGTGAAGAATTTGAGTGGGAAGTCCTTAAGGTGGACATCCAGGTGGCTAGGGTAGTGAGGAAAACCTCGCTTCCCTTTGAGGACTCGTCCCAATTAAAGGATCCTTTGGACCGCAAAATGTAAAGTGTCCTTAAAAAATCATGGGAAACCTCTTCTGCCTCTCTCAAAGTCAATATTTCCTCGACTTGTGTGGCCAGATCCCTCTTCAAATGGCTGACCCAACTGGAGGAACATCTGTCTTAGGGCACGTCCAGGGCAGACCTGCTTGACTCCACCCCTCTCCTTCAAAAAGCCACATGTTTCTTAGCGGATTCCTCGGCTGAGTCAGTCCGGATCGCGGCCAGAGCAGCTGTCCTGTCCAATACTGCTCGCCGTGCTCTATGGCTAAAAACATGGAGTGGGGACGTCACCTCTAAAGTTAAGCTCTGTTCCATTCCATTCCAAGGAAAATATGTATTTGGCCCAGCCCTGGATGAAATCCTGGAAAAGGCCTCGGACAGGAAGAAAACCTTTCCCGAACAGAAACAGGCTAAGAAACGTTCCTTTCGGCCTTCCCAAAGTCACCCCTCACAGTATAAAGGAAATGAAAAATCTGGGCGCTGGAGCTATCCTAAAGGTGGCAAGGGCCGCAACATCCTTGTACCCCGGCAACAACACCAGCAGCAGGACAGGCAATGACTTGGTCCGTGTAGGGGGGCGTCTCTAGAATTTCTTTCCCCAGTGGCGGACAATATCTTCCTGCCAGTGGATCCTCAATACCATCGAGGAGGGTCTTCTATTGGAATTCGAGAGTCAACCCCCTCAGATCCTGAGGGTCACGTCCCTTCCTTCTCGGGGGGCTCAGGAACTCCTATCGGTCGCCCTAGAAAACCTTCTGAATTCGGGAGTGGTGTCTCTGGTCCCCACTGGCCGGGAGGGGACGGGTCACTACTCAAAAATATTCCTAATACGGAAACCATCAGGGTCCCCACGCATCATAATCAACCTGAAGTCCCTAAACCATCACATCAAATACAGACGATTCAAGATGGAGTCTATAAAATCAACTATTCCTCTAATAGGGAAAGACTTCGTCATGGCGACCATAGATTTAAAAGATGCGTACTACCATGTGCCGATTCATCCGTCCCACAGGAAGTTCCTGCGGTTTGCAGTCCTCAGGGACAATATAACAGTTCACTACCAGTACAACGTACTGCCCTTCGGCATCTCTTCAGCGCCCCGGGTGTTTACGAAGATTATGGCAGAAGTCATTGCACTCATCCAGAAACAGGGCGTCTGCATAATTCCATACTTGGACGACATGTTGATTGTCGCTCCTTCAGTGGCGACGCTCAATCTTCACGTCTCTATAACCTTAACAACCTAAGGGGTTCCAAACCTAAAAAAGTCGGAACGCCTCCCTTCATCAAGGAGGAAATTCCTTGGTGTCTTACTGGACTCCAAAAAACAGATGTCCTTTCTACCATTGGAGCATCAGACAGCTCTCAGATCCAAAATCTCAAATTTCAGACACCAAGAGAATCCAACGTTGAGAGCGATAATGTCTGTATTTGGGTCTATGACAGCTTGTATCCAGTCGGTGTCATGGGCCCAGGCCCACTCAAGGCCCCTCCAGGATCATATCCTAAGATCCTGGAACAGACAAAGGGACTCGCTAAACAAACGGTTCAGGACCCCCGGTCGGATAAAAGCTTCTCTTTCTTGGTGGCTAAGCTCCCGAAATCTTCAGAGGGGGATTTCTTGGACCCAGTACCCTCTAATTACAGTGACTACCGATGCCAGTTTACGAGGCTGGGGAGCTATGGTGGCCCAGATTCCCTTTCAAGGCAGATGGAGTCCCGAGATCAGTGCCAGATCTTCCAACTTCAGGGAGCTAATGGCGGTAGAAAAACTGCTCAGAGCGGCAGTCAACCTAATCCAGGGTTCTCACATCAAGATTCTCTCGAACAACGTGACTACAGTTGCCTTCCTTCGTCATCAAGGAGGTACGAAGGTACACAGCCTAAAACAGATTGCAGGCCGAATATTTTTTTGGGCAGAACAACATCTATCACTTTCAGCAATCCACCTGAAAGGCTCAAACAACGTTCAAGCAGACTTTCTAAGCAGGAAAGATATCCAGCCAGGAGAATGTAGCCTGAATCCTCAGATTTTCCAGTAGCTGGTAGCAAAATGGGGTCTCCCTGAGGTAGATCTCTTTGCCAGTCGGTTAAACGCAAAACTTCCCCTCTTCTTTTCATTGGACAGACGAGACCATGCCATGAATTTGGACTTACTAGCCCATCCCTGGCATTTCAAGCTGGTCTATGTGTTTCCTCCAATACCGCTGATAGCAAGAACCATCCAGAAAGTCAGGTTAGAGAGAGTGGCAACAATTCTGGTGGCCCCTCTGTGGCCCAAAAGGCCTTGGTTCGGGGCCATCACAGAACTCTGCCTAGAGGGTACGCCCCTCATATTCCTGATGCCTCACATCCCAACATTGCTCGGATCCTTTATTTTCTACAGAGTGGATTGGAGTTGGGTCTCAAACTCAGCACTCTTAAGGTGCAGATTTCAGCCCTAAGTTCCATATTCGACCAAGATTTGGCCTCCCATAGGTGGATCAAGAGATTCATAACTTCAGCACTCAGACTTCACCCTAGAATTCAGTCTCAGGTCCCATCCTGGGATCTAAATGTGGTACTCAAGGGTTTAACCCTCTCTCCCTTTGAGCCTCTATCCTCTAGCACAATACAGACTCTCTCTCATAAGACTGCCTTCTTAGTAGCCATGACTTCAGCACGGAGAGTAGGAGAACTACAGGCCTTTTCTATCAGAGAACCTTACATGAATATGACTGAAGATAGAATTATTCTTCGCCTGGACCCTTCCTTTCTCCCAAAGGTAGTTTCGGATTTCCATCGTTCCCAGGAAATCATCCTTCCCTCCTTCTGCCAGAAACCTTCCAATTCAAATGAAGCAGAATTCCACCTCCTAGATGTCCGCAGAGCTGTCCTTTATTATCTTCAACAAACTGAGTCTTGGAGATTGGATGGGAACCTATTTATACAGCACTCGGGGCAGAACAGAGGAAGGAAGGCAGCTAAATCCACTATAGCAAACTGGATCAAAAAGGCAATTGGGGAAGCCTATAACAACCAACAGATGAATCCACCGATTGCCTTAAAGGCTCATTCTACCAGATCCACATCAACTTCATGGGCCGAAAGAGCGGGCGCTTCTATTGAGCAGATTTGCAGGGCAGCTACATGGTCTTCCCTTTATACGTTTTCTAAACATAGATTAGACTTCTCATACACTAGGGATTTAGCCTTTGGTAGGAAAGTCCTACAAGCTATTGTCCCTCTCTAATAAAATATTGTTGGTATTCCTCCAATGCTGTCATGGAAGGCGTATTGAGAAAATAGAATTAGTCCTTACCGGTAATTCGGTTTCTAGAAGCCTTTCACGACCGCACGAATTTCCCTCCCTGTGGATTCCATATACCTGTCAGGTAACCATTTTCCAGGTGATCTTGGTAAACACTGGGGATTGACGGTGGGGAGGGGCTTTTAAACTCTCTATGTTCCTGTCCCCCAATAGGGCGTGGACAACATCCTCCAATGCTGTCGTGGAAGGCTTCTAGAAACCGAATTACCGATAAGGACTAATTCTATTTTTTAGGTGTTCACGCTTAAAATGATGGGACACTGCCGGAACAGAGACCAGACTGAGTCCAAAGTGACTCCATCGACCTCATAAGTGAGTGGTTCTGTCGTGGTTTTGTCTGAATCGCAGCTTTGGAGATTTACACGGAAACCCTGACGTAAGCGCTCAGCGGAGAGCGCAGGATAAATGTGAGCCGAGCCTTGTTCCGATTTTTTTCTTTTGGGAGTTAGAATGAACATATAGACAACAGTACAACTATAGTTCTTATTTTTAATTTTGCACAGTTCACCATGTGGTAGAAGTGATTCTTTATTCTTTTAGTCGGTGCGATTACAGAGATACCAGATTTATATCTGTTTTTTTATGATTTGCTGCTATCACACACTAAAAATGTGTTTTAACTTTTTTTTTTTTTTTATAAAAAAATAAAAATAAAATAAATTTCATCACCATATTCTAGAGCTGTAACGTTTTTTATTGTTTGGCGAATAGAGCTCTACGAGGGCTTATTTTTGCATGACTAGTTGGAGATTTTGATGGTACCATTTTTGGGCACATACAGTTTTTTGATCACTTTTTATTTGGATTTTTCAGAAACTGAATGAGCAATTTTTTGTTTTTATCTTTTTTTTTTTTTGCGCTTTTCACTGTGCGTTAAAAGTGATTAGACCGATTTATTCGTTGAGTCAGTACGATTACAGCGGTAAGGTTTTTTTTATACTTTTTTGTTCTATTTATTTATAGTATTCGCCATACGGATAAATAATGTGCCAGCTTTATAGATCAGGTCGTTCTGGACTCCGTGATACCAATTATGTGTACTTTTTTTGTTTTATCTTTGTTTTATCACCAAGGCTGTGTTTTAGTGATGAAATGGCTTTCCCTGTGTTTTTTTTTATTTATTTTTTTTACACATTTTATTTTACTTTTTCACAAAGTCCCGCACTGTGGGACATGTATAATTTTCACTTTAATCGCTGGTCTCATGCACTGCAGTACTCGTGTACTGCAGTGCATGAGACCTGGCAGTGATTCACTGACATCCCATGACCTCAGTACCATGCCAAGGATCAGCACCAGCAATTACAATTGCAGGGGAGGGGCGTCGATCCTGCAATAGAGGGTCTTTTAACCCCATCTTAATCACTTAAATACAACTTTTAGTGGTAATTAAGGGATTTATCGGCCCAGATCTGCTCCAAAACCTGCTGGGCCGATACTACAGGGTGTCACTTGTGATATACAGCTGTCACCTGCAGGAATTTTGGCCACAGGGCAGTGCTTTTCGCTCTTTTCCTATCACCAACGGCAATGAGGGAATAAGGCCCCTTAATGACTGGCGTTTTTATGCGTATCGGCAGTCATTAAGGGGTTAAAGGCTGCAGTCAGTGATAGTGGAATCTGAATGATTAAACAGCCGCGGTCAAAGCAGTGTCTGACACCTGTTGCAGGTAGATGTCAGCTGTGTAACTCAGCCAGCATCTGCCCTGTGTGGAGTGGGCTCAGCTCCAGAATCTACTCCATAAATATACACCCTGACTTTGATGTACCGTTACGTCAGGTGCACAGAGGGGTTAATTCTAGTGTATTGTACATATATACTAAAATCCTGTTTTAGCTGCTTGTATAGCATAATACAAAACATAAGGACACAATATAAGCTAAAAACAATTAAAGTAAACGTGACTAAACTGAGTCAGACTGGTACAAAGAGAAAAAGGATCCAGTCCGCGAGGGCTTAATGCTCCCATAGACATTAGACTAACATCTGTCGAACCCAATGATATCCGGCCAACAGTTTAAGGTTAAGATGAGAATCATGCATGACCAATTTTGGACTGCCGATCCTTTTTTGTTCTCGGCAAGATTATTCGCTCCTAGAGGAATATTTATATTCTGCAAAAAAAATTGTTGCAGTGTGATATTTTGATATTTTAATGTTTTGCAAACTTTTTTTTTTTTTTTTCATATTGTAATCTTGTAAAGTCACTGTAAAGGCAAGAGTCAGAAATTAACACAAACCTACACCTGATTATACAAAGTGTAGATTTAATTTTCTGATTTTAGAATAGTCCAAAATGCACCAAATGTATTTGTTTTGGCTGGTGAATGAAACGTCCATATTAATAGTTCTATCCTGTTATATTAGGTTTGTAGTTGTGTTCATAGGGTTCTGCGTTAATTGTCTATAAGCAGGGATGTGTGAATGGTGTCCACCTGTGTAATGTCCATGTGCGTTTCTTGCCTCCGTGTAGACTGCTGCTATCACATACTAACTATTATGTGTCCTTACAGAGCTGTGAGGGGGCTGTGTGAGCAGAATGGAGGAGCAGTGTCCGGCCATGCAGGGACCACCTGTCCCTCCGTTTCAGCCACAGGTATGAATTGTTTAAGAATTCAGCACTTAATTTTAATGCATGTCACTATATCTCCATATACGAAAAAGCTATTCAAGGAAACTGGTCACGAGGATTTTACACCTCAAACTAATGGAAATCTGTTCCTTTTTGTTAAAAAATCCAGGGTTAAAATTGTATGCAAATGAGCTGCAAGTGCTTCAGAGTGGGACATTGCACTTGCAGCTCTCCTGCCCTTCCTATTCCCCACCTGCCTACTGTCACTGACTTGTTACGGAGGCAGGTCACTCTGAAACAGGAGTGACCAGGCAGAAGGACAAAGGAGGCAGGAGAGCTGCAAGTGCAATGCCCCACTCTGAAGCACTTGCAGCTCATTTGTGTACAGATTAGATATTAGAAAAAAACTTATTGACAGTGAGGGTGATCAATGAGTGGAACAGGCAAAGCTTTCTTGTCCTCGATCATTGTGGCTGTAGAGCTTTTATTGTATTTTGAAAGTGGTGGTGTTCACTTTTTTCATGACAACACGGTTAGGAAATGAACAATAATCATACGTCGTTTGTGTATGCCATATTCTCACATAATATAAACTGTTGTACTTTGTTCTTTATTTTTTATTTTTCCCCTTTGTGCAAGATCTTCTTCATTTAATAGTTCAGCTCAAGTGGCTGTGATTTAATGAAAACTAATGCACAGCGTCTCTTTAAAGCGCTGTTTTGTTTTTGTTTTTATAGAAAGCACAGCAGCAATCCACATTAAAATGTGCGATTTCTGTGTGTGTTTTTTGTTAATGTGTTTTTTTTTCTTATTTGGGTTAAAAGAAAGTAAAGTTGCCTCCCCAAAATTGAAGCGGAGTGTATGAGTGCAGAATCGCAGCATTTCATTAAAGAAAAACTCTGAATCACATCTACACCACAAACGCATAAAAAGAGGGGAAACATTAAAATAGTAACATAAAAGTGCCACAGGCAGAGCACATTGCTTTTATATATTTTGATGCTGAAAAAGTGCAGAATAATGCAGCGTTAATACTATGAGGGGAGGTCCCCTAATAGTCCTGGAACATTATGATGGGTCCACAGGGATATGAAAAAACTGACTAATGACAGCAAATTTGGTAAACTTAAAAATATGCTTCTGTTCAATCCACCACTGCTCAAGCCCCAATCCTATGGTTGTTCCCACTTGTTCTTGTCTACATTGCTGCTACGCTGATATGCCATACATGTGTGTGTGATGACCACAATAAATCATTGGCTTCATGTCTCCTGTCATTCATAGTATCTCTGCTGAGGCCAGTTATAGGCTGCAAAGTTCAGTCATCACCGCTGAGAAGCAAACAAAGGGCGGTGGGACCACCGAGGCTTCAGTGCGGAATGGGATGACTGCTTAGTCTCCAACAACCCATTAAAAATATTGCTGATATCCAAATCTTTCCTCCATGGAAAGTGGATGTCCCTTCTATGTTACATTATACTCCTGAATAAATCTATTTAAAGGGTTATCGCCTATCCACTGGGACCCCTATCTGTCTATTCTGAGATTGGGACTGTAGAACGGAACTTTGCATCCTGACTGGAGGTATATACGTATAGCTTATAATTCATGACACACTAGCTATAGTTTTTATTATTCCAAATAGAGCACAATTTGAGTTATGAAGGAAATAGTTGTCTACCCATTATGGCTCCCAAGAGTCCAGTTTCACTTAATTTCGTTCAAAAGTGGTATTTTAATTGCAAACACTTATCAGCTATTAACTAAACAGTGAGACAGGCGTTAATGCAATCACCAGATTGGGGACTGCGGACTACACCATCACACGGCTGTGGTGAGGAGTTTTTATGGAGCATGTGCGCTGTTATTCCATACACACTATATGGGCCCGATTCATTAGAGGGGTTGTCCAGCCTTAGGCTACAAGTCTGAAGTCACTCTATGTTGAGCATTGACTGCAGACGTGGGAATCCGCATATTAAAATCCTCACAGCGTGAAGTGCATATCCCGTGCCTGGAGGGGCGGGCACGTGACCACAAGTATGCGATTTGCATACATGCAATCATGTGTTGACTAGATGGGCACGGGCTTGCCCAATGCAAGTGTATTGAGCAAGGCCGGACACAGTCTAGTTGGAATGTGGCTGGAATTATGCATATCGTATTCTTGCGATCACATGACCACCGGCACCGGATAATTTTCACAGTATGATGTGAGGATTCACAAGTCTGCTGTCACATAGTGACTACAGACTTGTACCCTAAGGCCAGACAATCCCTTTAAGACTGGCGTACTGCACACGGAGTAAGATGTGCTGAAGGGCTCGTTCACACTGTGCTCTGTCCCACACTCATTGGTCCCGTCAGGGCTTACGTCAGAGTCCTCCCGCAAAATGGGATTTGTGTGTATGCGCTAATGGGGCTATTGACTATATTGGTGCTGACAGTCAAGGTGTGCTCTTTTGTGCATCGTTTTCGGTCATATACACTGTCAACTACGTCCTAGTGTCTGCCTTCATTAGGCATATAAGCCCGAAAATGATGCACGACAGAGCTCATGTTGACTCTGGCACCATTATAGTCAATGTCCCCATCGGCACATAAGGCCATATCCCATTTTGTAGGGGGGGGGGTCGACCGTAAGCTCCGAAGGGAACAACGAACGTGAGACAAAGCTCAGTGTGAAAGCACCCCAATTCTTTCCCAGCGTTTTCCTCTGAATGAATTGGGCACATCTTATACCTGCCGTGTGCCTCTGCCAGTCCGGAGCTAGGTACACTTCTGATGTCATTTATGCCACTAAAGTAGTGTAAATTTTGATGGATTTGCCACATGGCTTCACTGCACCTGTCCTCCTACGCTGCCTTTTCTTTCTCAGAGCTGGCACGGAGTTGTGTATAAAAATAATGCCAAATGTCCCAAAATGTTGAGTTCTGCAAAAAATGTGCACTGCTAGAAAACTGGCGAATACACCTTTGATTAATCTGGGCACTATAAAAAAATGTTACTGAGCCAGCCAAATGCTTCATTTTTCTTATATTGTCTAGTATTAGAAATATATTATAACATTATCAATTAACTATGTATCAAAAGCCTCATTCAGACGTCCATGATTTTTCTCGTACATACAAACATGGACTGTTGTTCATCCGTGTTTATTTTAATCCATGTTTGCTTTATGTCAGTTTTTACCATCAGTTTCATCAGTGATTTTCATGTATGAAAAAATAAATACGTATCCAAGCTCCTGCTATCCATTACAAAGCCAATCATGGCCAGCACGCGGACTGTGAACACCAGGCATTTGCTGTCTTGACATTTTCATGGACCTATAGACTTATATTGGTAGTTTTGATCCATGGCTCCCATCATTGTGGCCATGTTTTTTTGCTACCCAATAAAAAGCATTTCTAGTACACATACGTGACTTGTAGATGTCTGAATGAAGCCTTAGACAACACATAAGTAATGGTGGCAAATCTCATGCCATGGACTTGTAGAGTACGGGGGCATTCATCCATCAGTATTGCTGTAAAAGTGCTGCGGAAACTTGCGCATGGTGTGTGACTATTATAGGCCATGCAGTTTTTAGTACTTGCCAGTAGTCACGCTTATCTACAAAATATATTCTCGAATTTATTACCATGTTGTGAATCATTATAGATTTTCTGTTACAACAGAAGATATTTATAAAATATCCTAATATTTCTGGAACATTTAGTAAAATGAAATGTTCTTGGGTCTTAATTCTTTCAAAAATTCTGTGCAAATTACTACAATCCCTGGAAAAACAATGAGGCCTTCATCCATGTCGAACTCTTAAACTCCAGAACTCTTGTGACAGTGCAGATGCGACAGACTGTTAATTCAGTGACCCCTCTGCCCTTTGTAAGGAAGAATTGTGGGGGAGGCATTGGATGGGAAGATGAAAATTGGGCTGTGAAGTTTGCATACACTGCCCACTGTTAAACAGATTACCTCTAATGAAGTGTCTAATGCTCAGGGCTCGTCAGCCTAATCAGTGGAGGCAGCTTCACCCTATCTCACAGAGCAAAGCCGTGGCCCTCTGGCCCTGGACAGCCACTCTGGTCTCCTCTCTCAGGGAGGCGCCTGGCCCTAACCAAGCCAGACAGTGTGTGATCTGACATGCAAATATAGGTCATTGCATATGTAAATGTGTGATTACAAACTCGCATGCCAAAACACATTAGCCAGACTTTGGACTCAGCATGCGGCTGTCACTGTGTCTTAGAGACTCACGCTAATCTTTGTCAAGTTGGAAAGCGTTCTCAAAGTCGGAGAAGGAGCTATGTTTTGTCTAATCCTTTTTTTTTTCACTTTCTACATATGTCGGTTGATTGCACATGAAGATTTACTAATCCTCTGCGTTGTGCCACTAGAGGTACACAAGTGTTTCTAGGACGCACAAGGTTATAGCAGATCATCATGCCCAAAGAAAAATTGGGGTGCCTTAGTAATGTGACCACAAATGTATAAACCAGGGAGTAGTTTGATTCCTTGTACAGTATGTTAAATCTGCTGGGATTTTAGTTTTTAAGCTATTCATCCGGTGGACATTTTTCACTATCTTTCTCCTACAATCCTTCAAACAATCTACTTCTTGTAGGCCCCATACTACAACTGTGGTCCACTCTCTGTGCAAGTGTCGGAAGTAAGCATCTGTATGATGTAAAATGCTAATGACCTTAAAATAGAGACCAGAACTTTGAAAATCAGATTTGTTGGGGCACTCAGGTGATCTTTTCAATCCTGTTCATGGTGCCAAAAGGAATCAGTAGATTTTGCTCGGGATTGATGCATGAAGCCAATTATTTGCAAGAAGAATGCAATATTACATGAATGCTGTGCAATAAGATTCTCCCCATAAAAGGGTTCGTTACATGGACCGCCCGACAGCACATTCAAATACCTGTTTACACAAGCAGACTACAGTGAACCATACGTGTTGAGTGACCCGTAGTATATCGCACAGAACACATAGGCACAAGTCCTGGTTACCAAGGATGTTGTACCGGTGAGATTTTTTTTTTGCGCTGCGAAAAAGATAATTTCTCCTGATGATCGAGCGTTCTGCTTGTCCCATCAGGTACTCCCCAGCCTGTTTACATAGAAAAACGCTCGTTTCACAATTATCTTGCTAACAGTTCTCATTCACGATTATCCTGCAGTGTAAATGCAGCTTAACAGAACAGGTCATCCCCTTCCCACAGGGTCCACATTCCTTATTAGTTCATACAAAGATGTTTGCTTTCAGAAATCCCTCTTTTTGGGGTTGCCTGGGCACTTTTATCAACTCCGGGGGTGGTGGACAGATGTAAACCTGAATAACATCACTCGGGTCAGTTTCTACTCTATGTAGGGCCACTACAGCGCCCCAAGTGTTTTGAACAGTATTTACACTGGCAGCCAACAGAGCTGATGCCTGGCAACCCCCCACCAATCAGATGTTATCAGGCTCCTACCAACCTGATATTCATGAACTATCCTGACAATAGATCACCTGTATGGTATTCTTGGACATCCCCTGGTTTCCGGACTAATCTGGTGGAGGGCGTATGCTATTCAGCAGACATTGGTCTATATGTTCGAATTGGGCAATGTTTCTTCAAAATGGGTTAATTGCTGTAATTATTATGGTTTAATAGGATGTACCATAAGTTAAATATTCATACAGTTTTCCAAGAGTAGTGATGCAGTAGTTATAAGAACATGAGATGCAGAGATTTCTTGCCATGATTGGAATGATTTCTATATTTGCCTTCTTTCCACCATGGCAGCTTGAATAGTGGTGCGTGAATGGTGCATCTACAATTTAATTATTGTTAAAGGAAACCTGTCTCGTCCCAAAACGTTATTAACTTGCCGATTTGGGGTTAATCTGCAGGTTGCTATTGTTCTAAAGCCACTCGACCGCTGCACTGGAAGTCCGGCTAGTGGGAGGAAATTAACTTTATTCCTCCCAGCAGCCTTCGGCTTTTAGTCATAGGCACGGCTTCAGTCACTGCTCAGTAACCACGCTCTGGTACTGACTGAAAGCCGGCCCTGTACTGATGCACGGTTGCTTCGGCTGTCAGAGTGCCGTGGTGTGATTACGGCCACCGCTCACTATGTACTGAGGGGTGGCTGAAAGCTGAGGCTGCCGGGAGGAATAAATAAAGTTCATTTTCTCCTGTTAGCTGGGCTGTCAGTGTGGCGGCTGCATGGCTCAAGAACTCCATTAACCTGCAGATTAACATCATATCTTCAGGTTAAGGCTATGTGTCCACGATGCAGAAATGCTCCGGATTTTTCCTGAGCGTTTCTGAATGTCCCTGGCAGAAGAAACGCATGCAAATTTTACATGCGTTTTTTCAGCCAGGGACAAGCGTTTTTCACGCGTTTTGCACATGCGATTTCGCATGCGAGTTGTCAAGCACTTTCCAAGCGATTTTAGCATCACTTGGAAAAGTGCTGACAACTTGGTCACACTATATAAATCCATCAACCAGCATGGATTTTATATAGTGTGGCCAAGTTAGTTAAAAATAAGAATAAAAATGGTAAAAAAAAAAACAAAAACAACATATACTCACCTTCCGATGGCCCCCGGTCTCCTTCTCCGTTGCGTCCGGCCACCCCGGTGTCTCGCGGTGGTGTAAAAGGACCTTCCATGACGTTATTTAGTCATGTAACAGGTCACGCTACTGCCGACGTCAGCAGTCGCGTGACCTGTCACATGACTGAATGATGTCATGGAAGGTCCTTTTACTCCATCGCGAGCCACCGGGGAGCCAAGACGTACCGGATAGAAGACCGCGGGCCATCAGAAGGTGAGTATAATGTGTTTTTTTATTTTAATGGCACACAGCCTAATAGTGTTTTTTTTGACATGAGGTTCCCTTTAAGCTGTTTAAACCATATATTAGGTTGTGTATAATCAGCAAGTTCTCTATGTATAAATTCCCCCTGCCTTCATCCCCTTTAGACTGATTTAGATAATGGGTACTTTTCGGGGAGTTGCTGATCCTACCATCACTTACTTCATCCTGCACTGGTGGCTCTAGTTATATTTTTTCATTTTATTGATGGCCGGAAACCACATTTTCCATCTGGTAATTCAATATATCACACACATTTGGGGTTTTGTGGTAGGGTCTACTGAATGTCACAGACATTGTCAATCTAACCTTTACAAAAATAGCATTGCACACGGACAGTTTTTTTTTTATCTCTCAAGGAAAAGAAAGCGGTTAGTATGACAGTGATGTGTGTCTAAAGCACAATATAGTGGTCTTCAAAAATAAATTTTGTTGCGCTGCGTCTATGAAAGCTTCTGCTCTAATGCTAAACGTGTCTGCATAGGAGATAATGGAATATATCAAACGTACAAGAACTCAAACGAGATTTGGTTTCAAATGATCCTTTCGTAAAAGACGACTTGCGGTGTAGCCGGAGCGATCCTCTACCTTCCTCCTGGGATATTCATCTGATTGTGAGGCCAAAATTACTGAGGCTTATTATATGTAAACTAGGAAGCAATTGGAGCAAAATATAATTGTGGCTTTTTTTTTTTTTTTTTTTAAATTGTGTGATTATTTTGAGGATTACTAACAAGGATTAAAATATATGTAATTCTGCATTAAGTTTCTAAAACAAGAATACAGAGGAAACTAAGTTATATTTAGGACTCGAAAGGTATAGATATAGCTTTCTCTTCTTCCTATTAGCAACATAATAAAATCAGATTTGCTTTATTATTGATGCGTATTACAATTTAAAGAATAACCATTGTATTAATTTTCTTTTCATAAATCAATAGCAGACTTAAAATATATCAGAAAGTTTATTTTTTTATTTATTTTAGAAAATCCACGTCTTTGTCTTACTGAACTGATCATTCAGTTTCAGTTCTTGGGTAAAGTCTGTCTTCAGTGGATACAGACTTCCCCATTACTGAGATAGGAGATGACCTTTGGAGGTTATGAAGTTCTGTGCAGAACGGTGTCTGTTTCAGGAGAACTTGCAGCAGAATATCTGTCTGCCTCCAGCTCCTCCCTCCTCTATAGAACTTTAAAAGCACCAACTCTCCTATATCTCCATAATGTAGTAAGCTGTCTTCACTGATAAAGATTTAGCCTCTAATTGAGGGCGAAAATTCAGTCCAGGAGGAGAAAGAAGCAGATTTCTCTGAGATATATTACAAAGTTGCTTATTTTTATGTCTACTAGTGATTTATGAAATAAAAATTGAAAAGACTTTTACTCTTTAAGTATTTGGTAATAGGCTTGTAGCGATGACTTACTGAGCACGAGGAATTTTTGTTCCCTGATCATTGCTGCTCTTTATTGCTAGCTAACATGTGGTTTTGCCAAATATATACCTTCCCTCTTTTTAGATGTTAACCATGTTCCTTCTATATTTCACATCTATAGAAAGCCCTGCGGCCAGACATGGGTTATAACACACTGGCCAACTTCCAGATTGAGAAGAAGATTGGCCGAGGTCAATTCAGTGAAGTCTACAGAGCCACGTGCCTTCTGGATAGAGTACCCGTTGCTTTAAAAAAGGTTCAGGTAAGTTTGTTTAGTAGAAGTATGAATTCCTTTTGTTTTTTGCTTACTTCACATTTAATCCTGACTCATGCAAGCTATGACTTTCACAGGGATAAATTTGTGAATTAAATACAGGTTTTGGCAATCTGCATTAGGAAGTCAGATTATGCTGATATCGTAAGATATTTTTATTAGAATTTTGCTGAATTTATAATTGGAGTCAAAATCAATGTTATTTAAAGTGTTCACTTTCATAGTAATCCTCATTTGATGAGTAGTGATCTCTGCAGAACATGGAGTGCCGGTTTTCTCAGGATCAGTGACTAGAGTGGAAATTGTTAGGAATGATTCCAGCCAGGTATGTTTAACCCCTTAACGACCTTGGGTTTTTCTGTTTTTGCGTTTTCATCTTTTGCTCCCCTTCTTACCAGAGCCAGAACTTTTTATTTTTCGTTCAATATGACCATTTGAGGGCTTATATTTTGCGGGACGAGTTGTACTTTTAAACGACATCACTGGTTTTACCATATCGTGTGCTGTAAAACGGGAAAAAAAATCCAAATGCGGTGAAATTGCAAAAAAAATTCAATTCCACAGTTGTTTTTTGGGTTATTTTTTTTACCATGTTCACTAATTGCTAAAACTGACCTGCCATTTTTATTCTCCAGGTCATTATGAGTTCGGAGACACCAAACATGTATAGGTTCTTTTTTATTTAATTGGTGAAAAAAAAATCCAAAATTTGCTTTAAAAAAAGCGCCATTTTCCGAGACCCGTAGCACCTCCATTTTTCGGGATCTGTGGCCGGTTGAGGGCTTATTTTTTTCGCATCGAGCTGACGTTTTGATTGATATTATTTAGGGGTAGATCCGATGGTTTGATCGCCCTTTATTGCATTTTATTGCAATGTTGCTGCGACAAAAAAAAACTAGTTCATTTAGAATTTTTTTCTCGTTACGCCGTGTACCGATCGGATTAATTATTTTTTTATATTGATAGATCGGGTGATTCTGAACGCGGCGATACCAAATATGTGTGTTTTGTTTTTTTATTTTATTTTGAATGAATTTTTATATTTTTAAAAACATTTTTTTACACTTACTGCTTGCTTCAATAGTAGACTAGAAGCAGCAGTTGTCTGATTGCTTCTACTGCATACAGGCGAGGAGCAGATCGCCTGTATGCAGTAGAAATGCTCATGTGCTATGAGCGCCGACCACTAGGTGGCGCTCATAGCAATTGAGACATGACAACCACATGGGTCTGCTGCAGACCCTGGGTTGTCATGCCCTCCCATCGGTGACCCACGATCATGTGACGGTGTCACCGATGGGTGGGGCCAATGCAGCACTTCCGGCGCGGCGATGTTAAATGCCGCTGTCAGAGATTGACAGCGGCATTTAACTGGTTAACAGCCGCGGGTGGATCGCGATTCCACCTGCGGCTGTTGTGGGCACACGTCAGCTGTAAGAATCAGCTGACATGTGCCCTGTTCTGTGCAAGCTCAGCGCCGGAGCCCCCGCTGAACCGGCCTTTCCGACCTGGTGCCTTCTATTACTGACCAGATCAGAAAGCTTTTAACAACCACCTGGGACCGAGCCTCATGGGTGACTAAACACAAAAAAATTGAGCTTGGGTTTAAGTTGGAATACATGCAGCACATAAACGCATGTTCACATTGGCCATTAAATATCCAAAACCTACAAGAATCAAAATGATCATAAACCCTTGTGTCACTAAATAAGTAAAAAAGCAAAAGTGTATTTAAATAGCATAGGGTTTTTAGTAAACACTGTTTTTGATCAAAAAAGCATAGAAGCCATTCCACCATCGGCAAGGTGATCCTGTTCTGGATGGTCCTACACTGGTAAGGTTTTTAATATTAGACCGTGTAGGACCATCCCAAACAGGGTCACCTTGCCGATGGCGTGATGGCTTTTTATGCTTTTTTTTTTTTTATTATTTTTTTTTAATCAAAAACAGTGTTAACTAAGAACCCTATGTTATTTAAATGCACTTTTGCTTTTTTACTTATTTAGTTCTAGCAGGGTTTATGCTCATTTTGTTTCTTGTAGGTTTTGCTCATGGGTGACTAGTCGGAAAGGCAGGTCCTCAGTGACTTCTCCCCGTCTGCTGCCAGTGACTGACAGGTATCTCTATACACGCACGCAGGGAGAGACCGGTCACTCCAGGTGAGCAGGTGGGGAGAAGCCAGCTGCGATCCGCCTTTCTGACGTGTCTTCTATGCCGCTCAGTTCCTGGTGGCTTTTAAAGTATGTTTTTCTTTGAAATACCGCAGTCTGAGAGTCAAACATATCTAGTGGAAATCATACTGCCAGTGTCTGATACATTTTGCCCAAGGATCAGGCAACATGTATAAGCTAACCAGTTCCCTTTTAAGCTTTCATTGGTGTTTTTTTAAGATTTAGGCCTGATTCACAAATGTGACTTGTGTACATGTTCTATCCGTGTTTTGTTACGGCTAGAACACATACCCCGTATATACTATGTGCACATTTAGAGATTTTTTTTCTTCTATTTTTGGGATTTATGGTTTTCAAAATAAATGGAAATGTGTCCGAGCTTAGTCCATTTCATGGACCACTCTCACACATCTTTAAAACGTGCTGTCCGATAAGACTCCAGATGTGTGAATGGGGCCTTAGACTGAGCTCTATGTAGAGAATTGGGACTCTGGTTTCTTTTAGAATTGAAAACCTCTTGATGTGTCGCTAGGTTTTTATAATTACTACAGGAAGCGTCCTAACAATGTATGTGTTGGGGTGAACGGTAAGCTGGATCCATAATATATAACACTTATTAGGGTTTGTAGATAAAAATATCCATTAAAGTTCTGACTGATATTGGTGTCTAGTTCACATCACTAATTTAGGAATAACCTATGGTCCTATAGGATGTTTCTGCCTGTTGACCAGGCCATTGCCAAATATGAAAATGAGCTCCCCAGCGTTCCCCACTGCTGAGCCGTCTCATTTAGTAGCACATTCCTGACTTTGAATCCCATTTCCCTTTTAATCTGCATAATATCTGCATATATTTGTGGGAGATCTGCTGCTTCTGTGTCTGCAGTGAATGACAGCTGCCAGCCGTCTTTCTGAATGCTATTACAATATGCAAAACTTACTACTGAAAAGAAGCGTGGATTTGTTTCAACTTTTCTGCTGGAGATTCCTTTCATTAGAATGAAGCATTTCAAAGCTGCCTTTGTGAGTTTTGTGATATGTTATTTTGTACATTTTCAGCTACAGCTTGCGAATCCACAGTTGGGCTGCACAAAATAATTCTTCCTTTTTTGCCATCAAGATGGGCCCCCAAACTGGATCTTGAAGTTCTTTCTTTTCAGGTTTTTTTGTAGACCACATTAGAGCTTATTTTTTAGCTTTCTGCACACGAGTTACTTAGTTCTTCTCTATATTTTACTCTATATGTGAAGGTCATGCACTTTACCGATGTAGTAGGCACCAGCTTGTAAGTAAGGATTTACGAACAGAGCAAACTTCAAAATAATCACTTGTGCCGTCTTTCTCCTGTGTGCTTAACCATTTTTGTTACAGACATGTCCCATCTATAGTCTAAAGGCTGTTTTTAATTGGCATTGGATCCTTCCTGCCCCTTTAAATTTGTAGGTTTTTGGCTCAGGAGATGCATAGCTGATAGAAATGGGTAAGGTCCCCCAGAGATACAGTACAGACCAAAAGTTTGGACACACCTTCTCATTTAAAGATTTTTCTATATTTTTATGACTATGAAAATTGTACATTCACACTGAAGGCATCAAAACTATGAATTGACACATGTGGAATTATATACTTAACAAAAAAGTGTGAAACAACTGAAAATATGTCTTCTATTCTAGGTTCTTCAAAGTAGCCACCTTTTGCTTTGATGACTGCTTTGCACACTCTTGGCATTCTCTTGATGAGCTTCAAGAGGTAGTCACCGGAAATGGTTTTCACTTCACAGGTGTGCCCAGTCAGGTTTAATAAGTGGGATTTCTTGCCTTATAAATGGGGTTGGGACCATCAGTTGTGTTGTTCAGAAGTCAGGTGGATACACAGCTGATAGTCCTACTGAATAGACTGTTAGAATTTGTATTATGGCAAGAAAAAAGCAGCTAAGTAAAGAAAAACGAGTGGCCATCATTACTTTAAGAAATGAAGGTCAGTCAGTGCGAAAAATTGGGAAAACTTTGAAAGTGTCCCCAAGTGCAGTTGCAAAAACCATCAAGCGCTGCAAAGAAACTGGCTCACATGAGGACCACCCCAGAAAAGGAAGACCAAGAGTCACCTTTGCTTCTGAGGGTAAGTTTATCCGAGTCACCAGCTTCAGAAATCGCAGGTTAACAGCAGCTCAGATTAGAGACCAGGTCAATGTCACACAGAGTTCTAGCAGCAGACACATCTCTCAACAACTGTTAAGAGGAGACTTTGTGCAGCAGCAGGCCTTCATGGTAAAATAGCTGCTAGGAAACCTCTGCTAAGGACAGGCAACAAGCAGAAGAGACTTGTTTGGGCTAAAGAACACAAGGAATGGACATTGGACCAGTGGAAATCTGTGCTTTGGTCTGATGAGTCCAAATTTGAGATCTTTGGTTCCAACCACCGTGTCTTTGTGCGACGCAGAAAAGGTGAACGGATGGACTCTACATGCCTGGTTCCCACAGTGAAGCATGGAGGAGGAGGTGTGATGGTGTGGGGGTGCTTTGCTTGTGACACTGTTGGGGATTTATTCAAAATTGAAGGCATACTGAACCAGCATGGCTACCTCAGCATCTTGCAGCGGCATGCTATTCCATCTGGTTTGCGTTTAGTTGGACCATCATTTTATTTTTCAACAGGACAATGACCCCACACACACCTCCAGGCTGTGTAAGGACTATTTGACCAAGAAGGAGAGTGATGGGGTGCTACGCCAGATGACCTGGCCTCCAGTCACCAGACCTGAACCCAGTCGAGATGGTTTGGGGTGAGCTGGACCGCAGAGTGAAGGCAAAAGGGCCAACAAGTGCTAAGCATCTCTGGGAACTCCTTCAAGATTGATGGAAGACAATTTCCGGTGACTACCTCTTGAAGCTCATCAAGAGAATGCCAAGAGTGTGCAAAGCAGTCATCAAAGCAAAAGGTGGCTACTTTGAAGAACCTAGAATAGAAGACATATTTTCAGTTTCACACTTTTTTGTTAAGTATATAATTTCACATGTGTTAATTCATAGTTTTGATGCCTTCAGTGTGAATGTACAATTTTCATAGTCATGAAAATACAGAAAAAAAATCTTTAAATGAGAAGGTGTGTCCAAACTTTTGGTCTGTACTGTAGGTATCCTTGTCCTGGCTAATGGGCGCACACTAATTGGCCAACTTGTGCTCCAATGTACCGTGATTTTATAAGTGTATTCTATACAGCAGAAATGCAAATATCACATATTGATTGTTTGCATATACAGTGGCTGCTTTCTGTAGTTTTTGGTTTGTATATTGTGTCACAATTTCTCCGCTTAGTGTGTCTTCCACGCTGTGATTGGCAGCTCAGTCGTCCAATCTAGTGCAGGGGCGTGTTGAGTGGTTTGTATTTTGATTGACCGCTCAGCCATCTAATCTGAGACTGAGGTGTTGCGCTTCCTTTTGGTGTTCCCTGTTCTAAATGATTACCCAGCTACTTAGCTGAGCTTTCAGCCCCAGATATCTGCCAGTCGTAGCATTTGCTTTGTGGTTTGCCTTGTATTCCTGTGCTGTTTGTTGATCTATTGCTGCCTGACCTTGGACCTCATTCTGACCATCCGTTTGCCTAGCCCATTTGCTCTGATCCACTATCTTCCAGTATTCTGACCTCGGACTGTGGCCTGACTTCACCTCTGTCTTTCCCCTTTAGTTTAGCTCTCTTGGTATGTTACCCCGGAAAGTTTGACTACCCTGTTTCACGGCCTATTCGTGAGTAGTGGCTAGTGTCACTCTTTGCCTCACGGCTTGTCCATGAGTAGTGATTAGTATCACATTATGCAATCAAAGCAGCATGCAGCTGTTTACACTTCATTCTGTTTGGAGGTGCTGGTTAGGTTTTTTTTTTTTTTTTTTTTAAATGTTCTGCCTTGTGATATAAGAGAAAAGTACTATTTATTAGACCGAGTCACCAGCTTTTGGCTCACACACGTGCTGTATCTATCGTTTTCATAGATGAAGTGTGTAACAATTATAGTCCACAGATGTGTTCATGTTGTGTTGTTTTTTTTTTTTGTTTGTTTTTTTGTGGTGCTCAAAATGGTTAATTCGAGTCAATTGTCCATTAAAAAACAGATTTCACACAGACACCATCTGTATTGCTTTCTAAGGCCACATTCACGCTGTCAGTATTTGGTCAATATTTTACATCAGTATTTGTAAGCCAAAACCAGGAGTGGGTGATAAATACAGAAGTGGTGACGTGATTCTATTATACTTTTCCTCTGATTGTCCCACTCCTGGTTTTGGCTTACAGATACTGATGTAAAATACTGACCAAATACTGAACGTGCGAATATGGCATTCACTGATTCTTCAGCCAGTGTGTGGTCATCTTAATAAGTTTATTATTTAATTCTATAACAATCATTGGGATGGAAAAGTAAATCCATTTTTAAAATAATTTTCTGGAGGTGTTTTGTCCAGCTCTCAGCACCAACTCTGATCAGCCATTGGAAGAGGTGGTGGCGCTCGTGTCAGTACCACAACCTTTTCAGTGTTTTCATAGCAGCTATAGGCCAGTACATACTTGTTTGTGATGTCTTTTCTTTAGCAGTCATTCAAGATATCCATTCGCTTCAGTGACAACTTGCTCTTCCATTGACAAGGGGAATATTAACGCCAAGTTGTTCATCAATTGTTTCTTATATTTTCACTGTGAGTAACAGAGTTTATAACCAAGGATGATCTTATGAACATGGTTGCATAAGCAGACAGCATGGCGGCTACAGAAGGATTACATCAGTGATCTTTGCCTGTATCTTATACCAGATTTGAAGGATAGTTGAAGCAATAAGTGCCAAAAAGTAGCTGCAAGTATCCTGTCAGCTTCCCGGCTGATGGCAGAGGTTCCAGCCAGATCGCAGTGCGAGCGGCTGCAATGACAAGTCACTGTGTGTCCTCATATATTTTGCCATCCATCCTGCTCGGGAGGGAGCTGTCACCACTGCATAGAAGAGATGTGATTGTAACTCTGAGCCTTTCTCCCCAAGGGCAGCTCACAAGCTTTATCTCCTTGAAAGGCCCACAGTGACTGTTTCATGTATCCTGCTCACATTTGTGAAGTACGAGACGCAGAAAACTGGAATCAAAGAATTGTACCACACGTTGTCATCAGAGAATGGGGGTTAGCAGCCTTAATTGTGGGACAGTACAGTTAAAATGGAACAGACTGATGTAAAATGCCTTTCATAACCATGTCTATGCATTTGCACATTGTGCATTTATTTTGTCTCCTTGCCTGATCGGAAATCTTTGGTGGGTAAGTGGTTACACAACACTAAGACAGACATGTCACATAGTAATCAGCCCTATAGCTGCATCCAGGCGTCGCCGCTGTGCCTCCACATTAACGGCGTCTTTGTAAATAACCTCATGTTCATCTTTATTTAATCCCTCGCAGATTTTTGATTTGATGGATGCCAAGGCAAGAGCAGATTGTATCAAAGAGATTGACCTCCTTAAGGTAAACACTTTTTGAAGAACCCCAAAGATTTGTTTGTAGAAAACGCTTTTTGTGTGAAATCTGAAGCTTTGATGATCTTGTTGTTACTTTCGTCTCGCCGAGACCCTTTTTCCAATGTGCCACATGAAGGCTTTGAACCACTTCGTCTTCACATCTCCTGTGAACTTGGCATCTTCTTAAATAAGGGAAGAAAGATGTTTACATCTTCGGATAAAACTGCATTAAAAGTCAATTTGCTGTTTTCCTTCTAACAAACGCAGTTGGATTATATGCTACCCTCCAACTATTTTGTTATAAATGGAAGCTTGCATATGTGGTTTACTGATCGCTATCCTGCACAATTAGCTCTTTCCCATATCATAGTGGCGATATAATAGAACTATGTTATTCAATTTCCATAGATGATATAGCTCTAAATAAACATAAATTACGGTACTTACTACAAAGTCAAAAAAGTGACAAGACCTCTGTTAAGGCAGGTTTCTACTATTTTCGATCAATGATATGACAGAACAATAGGCTGATACTGTGTGAGGAGGAATGATGGTACACCCATAGTGTGCATACTGTAGACTGCACGCTCCCTGTTTACACGGGGAGATGTGCTGCCCACAATAATTACTTTTAAGGCCACATATAAAATGTGATCATCCTATTTTGCCTACTAATTGTGTGGAAGTGAGGTTCAAAGGACCCCAACCGTTTGCTTATCCCTTGCCAAATTAACTTATTCAAGTGTATACGTGAAGCTTTGATATCGGACAGACAGAGTCAGATACTGAACTTCTCTTGAAGAGAAATGGCGCAGGAAAGATGTGTTTATTATTCCAGCATAACATATATATGTTCAGTATAAAGGAAGGTCCCAATAGGATGTCGCCCTGAGGCAATTGAGCAATCACAGTGGTCTCTGGCCCATGGTATAGATAAGTCTCATTATGTTGTCCTATGGGGTTAAATGTTTCCTCCCCAGATATTCTCCTCATTCGTCAGGATATTCTCTTGGGAGGTCTCATGTTGAATCCTTTGTCTCGTCTCCTTCTTGTAAACAATTTGAAAGTCCACTTCTATAACTAATTCCAACTAGTCCTTTTAGGATATTTGTATAGTGCCACACGAGTGCAGATATCTGATATATATATATATCAAGGTTTTCATAATATATTAAAGTGAGGGTATATATGACTAAGTGATATCCAATATAAGAAATATATGCAAAACAAGATTGATAACATATAACAGAATATAAGTATAGATATTTAGTATATATCAGAGTTTCATATAATGTTTTTTAGTAGATTTTAGAATCTTATCTTTAACAATTGCTACTACTTTTAAACAGGCCAATGATTGAGAAACCAGTTATCGGGCCGTATAACAGTGTCTTTAAAAGCGGCTACATTTCATATACTTTTAAGAGAGAAAATGTGAAATTGATTAGCCTGTTTTAAATTCATGCAGAACAACTTGTAAAATAACTTTTAACATTGCGTTTAATTTATTAAAAGACTATTTCTAGAATTGAAAGCTATCCCCCTATTTAGTTATGGGATAACTTGCTAATCACTGGGGGTCTGACTGCTGGAGCCAAACCACCAATGTTAACGGACCCTGGATCCCCAGAACCCTTCTTTGATTGGAGTGCACACTCAACTTCTGTTCAGTTACTTATGGGAGTGTCAGGGAAAGCCAAGTGCAGTGCTTGGGTGGTTCCAACAGTCCCAAAGACAATGGAGCAGAGGTCGAACATGCACACCTGTGCTCCATTCAAAGTTTTTAGGATGCAGGGTCATGTGTTCAGCATCACGTGGAGTCCCAGCGGTCAACCTCCAGCAATCAGTTCCCTATGCCTAGGTGATCACTTCAGAGTTTGGGAAAACCCCTTTAAGCAATCTATTAAATTGAACTAGATTTGGGTTACAAATACCATATCCACACTGTCAATGAACAGCAGATACAGTGTACTATAATTTCTTCTAAGGACATAGCGAATTGTGTGGCATACGCATACTATTTCCAAAGTCTCCTGAAAAGGCGCATTTAAGGTCCATTTACATGACCCAATAGGAAAATGATGAACAGCCATCTTTGAACTTTAAAGGGCTTACTGTAAATGAAAGTTGCCAGTGTGAGACATGTAATGACTGGCAGTCTGAGGCATGTAGCTCAGGACAGCACACTCGTAACTCGACCTTTGATTTACAATACTCTTTGGAAGCGGAGTCTCAGGAAAATCTATGTCCAGCCCATAGATCTTAACCTCTCATGTACAAATTAAGAAAAATGTAGATTTCTCTAGAATAAAACATTGAATCGCAGATACCAAGGTATCATTTTATTCCACTTTCTATGACCTCCATGGCCATATAGACTTCTTAGGATGGTTGATCCCACTGACAGATTCTTTTAAGTTTTATTACACTTTATAAATTCATAAGTCTACAATAGTAAAAATAGCGACTAGTATACGGTTTGTCATATGCCTTCATATTCACCTTTATTCTCTCTGCTTTAGTTTACCAATGTATTTTTTTACACCTGCCTATAAGAGCCCCTGAAGGTTACTGTGGCAGCCTGACATTTTGCTTTGAGAGAACTACTTTGACAGTTTAATGATAATTTGTTCCATGAAGAAATATCTGTTTATAGTGGATTCTGTAACGATACCCCCATCCAGCATAAATCACTGTGCCAGGGTTTATTGCTTTTTGCTCTGTCCTATGTAGAAGAACATTCGCCATCTGCACCATTAAACTGGTGTATATTCTACTTAATCAGGGGTTTTCTTTTTGTTTTTGCTTTCGGTGAACTTAACTTTTTCAAGTAGTTGTAGATGAGAAAAATCTTATTTAGAGGTTGTCTTTTGAGGAAACTGTAGATGTTGTCCGGAAACTTCCTCTAGCTTCCAGAAAATGCCATTGAGTTACACAGCCCAATGATTTCTATAGGAACTGCTTAATTCTAGATTAACTCCCAGGTAGCAACATTGGGTACATGATCCTCCTAACTAAAAAGAATTGCAATGTGTACAACCTTTTGATAGTAAAACTTCCCTTTATAAAATATCATGACAGTGACCTGTTGAGGGCCTAAGATGAAATGACAAGGCTAATT
This sequence comes from Phyllobates terribilis, assembly GCF_046119375.1. Taxonomy (NCBI): domain Eukaryota; kingdom Metazoa; phylum Chordata; class Amphibia; order Anura; family Dendrobatidae; genus Phyllobates; species Phyllobates terribilis. Next base: position 22,971,217 of record NW_027362768.1, read on the forward strand.
GATGAGTCCTCAAGGCGCTCCATTGGCAGCTATGCCTGTCTGTCTCAAGAAGATTGAGACATTAGATTGAGATTCTGAAGGTAAAGAACTAATTAATGGCTGTTTTGGTGTTTCTCACTCGGTCTAACAAGTCATTTGACTCATTTATTTTTATACATTTTGATTTACTTAAAATGATTTTATATTTTTCAGCAACTGAACCATCCAAATGTGATAAAATACTATGCATCATTTATTGAAGATAATGAACTGAACATAGTCTTGGAACTTGCAGATGCTGGGGACCTATCTAGGATGATAAAGGTACTTTTTTCCTTATGTAATTAAAAAATGTATCTAAGCACTTTTATAGCTAATATTGACTGGATTATCGTCTGCATGGGTGCAAAATTTCTATAAAGCTAAGAAGTAAAAAAATCCCCAATTCGAAAAAAAAGTCTATACTGCAAAATATGAAAATGACAGAACCCTAGGTTGGTGAGAAATGGTCAATGTTGTGCTGAAATATCAATAAATACAAGTAGTTTTTCTCTCACACGTAAAGGTATTTATTTGGTCAGACTTTGCATTTAAAGGAAATTTTAGCTAAAAAATGTAGTTAAATGTCATTAAATTATTTTTGCTAAATATTGTTATACCTCAGGTATGAAATGTGCCCTGATCTTTCTGTTATAAGCCCCAGTCCTACATCCTGGCAGGTCCTCTGACAGTTCATCTCTGACATGGGGCAGCGTTTCCTGAATCTTTACATGCTCAGTGCTGGCTGACTGCTCATTTCAGTACCTCAGCCAGCCCCCTCCTTTTATACTTAAAGGGGTATTCCCATTTCCATAATCCTATCCCAATGTGTATTAGGTGTAATTATAATAATAATATTAGCAAATGTCTCCAATTAGAAATGCAGTATAGTTTTTCTGATTCACTATGTCTCTTTTCTCATGTGCAGGCATTGCAGGATCTTAGGTATCCATGGTTACAACCTCTGGCAACTAGCTAACTGTCACTATATCAGTGGTCGTAACCATGGATACCTTAAATCCTGCAATGCCTGCACATGAGGAAAGGGATATAGCGAATTAGAAAAACTATACTGCATTTCTAATTGGAAATAGTTGTTAATAATATTATTACACCTACTACATATTGGGATAGGATCTTGGAGATGGGAGTACTCCTTTAAGCCAGTCTTTTATTTTATTTTTCTGTACATCTTCTTTGACAAAAGAAACAGTCAACCACCTTTTCACACTGCTGTGGTGATGAGCGAAGTGATTCCCTGTGTCAGAAACTGCCCAATAGAGGACCTTCCAAGACGGAAGCTTATAGGCTAAGATTGGGGCACCTTTCAGACCTAAAGTATGTTACTAAGTTCCAGGTGCAAAATTTACAAGCAAAATACCAAAAAATTATTAATGCTGGATAGAAAGTATAATATAACCTTTTATTAGTTGGTAAAACCATAATAAAACAAAACTATATAAGAGATGAATGAGTTCACACAGCAAGTGATGGTTCTACAGTTGTATATACAATGTATACAGCAGATCCCCCTTAAAGTCAGAGAATAGTCCCAAATGAGGAGGAACAACCAATAATATGGTAACACATGAGTCCAGTAGTCATAAACCATTTTATGTGCCCTGTGCAAAACCATCTGTACAGATAGATGCCAACCAGAGTAAGCGCAAACAAAGCAAACTCCAACCTACATCCCCACTCCGCCTATAACCATTACATTTATATAATGTTCCTTCATTGTACTGTAGTCCTCTGTAAAGTAAAGGAGCATTTGAACTTCAAGTAGTGTTAAAAACGCTCATTTCATAATTATATTGCCATGTAAAGACACCCAGTGAATGAGCAAAACATTTGTTCATCAGGTGAAATGATCTTTTACACTGTGTAAAAGATCTTCGTTCTCAGCGGTACAGCGCTCTGAGTAAACAGAACTCGCAGTGCCGAGGACTATGGCAGCCTATGTGCACTGAGCCATGCAGTGTAGGTCGCGCAGTGCGCATCGTCTACTTTGGTCGGCCTGTGTGAACAAACTTTTAGTATTTTAAATTAATTGATAGTAGGATGTTTACCAGGAAGTGGCATATCTATCTCTCTCTATCTCTATCATTGTGCATAAAAGAAATCTAGGCAGAACCTTCTAATAGACAAAGCTGCAGCAACACCCTCTGGGCGCTAAGATATATGCAAACAATGAATATTTGAAATGTATTTAGCCCTCCTGACATTCGCTGTACAGCAAATGTCTAATTCAAGTGTATGGGAGCCGGCTCGAGAGCTGATCTTTCACCATACATGGTGGGTGCTGCCTCTTTTCTGTGTTATACAGCCAGCACCTGGCTTTTAGCAGGGTCGTTGATTTGGGCATCTATTCAACCCTTGGCTCCAACCTAGTTCCTGAAGCCATCTTTGCATGCCACTGGGTTGTCATGGCAGCTCAGTGCCTTCTAAAGGACCCTCTCCCCCGTCGCCACCATGTGTTTTTTTTTTTTTTTACTTTTATGAAGCCTAGCTTTAGGCTTAATTTCAGAAGTATTTCAATATATATTGTACAAGTAATCAAATGATTGTATGTTCAAGTGCCTAAAGAAAACTTTTTTAATCACCCCTCCCCCATCCCTTACAGCCCCCTTTACCCAGTGCAAAAGAAAAAAGTGTCCGATCTATCGAAGTATACATTTATTTAACCAGTATTTTAGAACTCAAAAAGCAATTGAAACGTCAGATTTCCTGTTTTTAATGGACGCTCTTATCCCCAATAAATGCAATAAAAATAAAAAATAAAAACATTGAAGGTAGCACAAAATGATACCAATGAAAATGACAGCATGTCACTCAAAAAACAAGCTCTCGTAAAGGTCTGTCTGCAGAAAAATAAAGATTTGAGTTGCGATTTTACAAGTTCTGAATTTATTATTTTTTTTAAACCACTTGTATACAGTAAAAAAAACTATACAAGTCTGATGCTACCGTGATCGTCCTGATCGGAAGCATGTTGCCAGGTCGTTTTTTCCACAGAGTTAACACAGTAAATGCAAAATAAAAAACAGTGGAGGAAATTGCATTTTTTTTCTCACTATTTCACTGCATTTGGAAAGCCTTACCCATTATTCAGTAAATATACTAAACTGAATGCTGTCCTAAACTACAAGTCATCCTACCAAAAAAATCCCTCATACCGCTGAAAAATAAAGTTATGATTAAAAAATTTGAAGGGATTAAATGGCAGTTTATCATAAATATGGTGGTTAAGGTTGCAATCTGCAGAGACTGAAACGATGCAAACAGCTAAATGTGAACATGGCTTTACTGTTTTATTTCCATCATTCATGATAAATCCATCATGCAGTTTCCTGCTCCTAACCACATTATTATTATATGCCCTTTTGTTATATCCTTGGGGCTTTTCTGTTTGTCGCTTTTTCTGGAACCAGCTTTCAATTACAGGCAGACTGTTCTAGGCTCGACCACAATTCTTCTCTTTCATATCTTTGACCTCTGATAAGTGCACGCAGCATTCAGTCTGAAGGTAGTGTTTTACACATGGGATAGTCTTTGATGCTCCATCTTGTAGCATATAATTTAGTGAGGTTTTCTCCTGGTTATACTGAAGTTTTGCTTATTTGAACAAACAATTGAACAAGGTGAATGTCATAAGGAGCAGTGACGGCGAGAGAAAAGATATTGTCCTAATCCAGCCGACTCGGTGTGCAGCTGCTGGGACCATCAGTGGTCATCTGAACTTGAGTGACTTGGCAGACTTTGCAATACCACCACAGAAAGAATAAAGAATCACCTAGTGCCCCCTGGAAAAGATAAGATTACTTTTTCATGCACAGATATGCAAGGTCTAGCAGAGCAAGAAACCCTTTTGGCCCCTTTTCATCAGTGATTATACCAGATATCTGTCATAAACCATTTTGAAAAGTTTCAAAACTTCTGCCAACACGTTGTCGCGCAAAAAAATACTCTTGACTCAACATGAGCGCTATGGGGCGTGGTAATGGCTACTCATCTAATTCATGACAAGTTGTGGCGTGCCTAATACCAGAAATCCCATCTGAGACTGGAGTAAGATTTGTGTCGAGGTGCATGGAGGTGCGTGTGACAGTTTTTTTTTAGATGCGACTGATTAATTGAGAGGTGTGCGCGTCTCATTGAATCAGCTGCACCTCACTCATACATGCCCCATCATCAAGACTGGCATGAGGGATGCTGCTCTTGATGAATCAAGACCTTTGTTTACACAGATTAAGCAAAAACACAGTCGCCCCAATTCATCAAGAGCGGCCAGTCTTGATGAGAGGGACGTGTTTGCGTGAGATGCGCCTGATTCATTAAGAAACGCACACCTCTTTATAAATCTGACACGTCTGAAAAGTGGCGTGCGCTGCCACACACTGGAGTATGAGTTCTGATGTAAGGTACGTACAGCTCGACACCAAAAAGTTGCAAGATTTTTGCTCGTCCCACGTTGCACCATAATTTTTGCGTTTTTTTTTTTTTTTCTTAAAGCAATTTATGCCAAAATTTGGTATAATCTCTTTGTTGTCTCCGGTTCAGGGATAAGGGGGAGATTTTTTTTTTTTTTTTTTTTTTTTTAACTCCGAAGGCTTCAGAATTGTGAATGTCTAGATAGAACAGGTAGGAATAAATTGCATCACTTACCTTCTAGTAAACCTGATTTACAAACTTACTCAACTTATGTAAATGAATTTAATATAAACTGTGAAATGTTCTAAGATGATAGGTACTCTTTTACCTTTGCATTATGCTTCTATAGGTGGATTATATATTTATTGTTTTTTTGTTTCTATAGGGGGTAGACGGGTTTTCTAACAAGCTGATATTCCATCATGCATATGTTAACAAGCTGAGCTCCATCTTATTGACATCAAACATTCTCTGATGTGTAAATCTGCAGTAGACTGGTTGTATGGCCACGATGAAGAGATTACGAGTTCTAGATCTATTTAATTTTCATGTGGTGTACCATATCATTTGCCTAGGATGCAAGTTGTTATAATTCGCTGTAAACTTTTTCAAAGGTGTAAAACCACAGGGATTTTCTTAAAAAAAAAAAAAAAAAAAAAAAAAAAAAAAAAGAACAAGTTTAGATCACCTGGAGTCATGGAAATTCAAAAAAATAAACCTTTCAAAGACCAAAATAAAATATACACATAAACATACTGAAATCAGGGTTTCCCTTCTGCAGCTTCAATTTTACTATTAAAATGAAGTAGAAATTAGAAATAACAAAAACATGAGATGGCTAAAGGGCTATAAACATTGCTTTTGTAACTGTTATGGTAAAGTAGTGCTGTTACTACACCTATTTATAGAATATACATTTATTCTTATTGTATGCAGTATATAGAGGACCAACATACTGTCTTTTGCTACTTTGTTAAAGGCTTTGTCCACAACCAGCAAAATCTTTGACAAGTGCTTCAGCTTGCCCAATACTAAGGGTGTGTAATGCGCACACACTTAGGATTCAGCTAATCTTGCCGGGTACAGTGGTTGTCCCATGCAATTTCCATACTTGTGGTCATGTGCTGACTAAAGTCTGCGCCTCTCAATAGAACATTACCATAAGTAAGTAAATTGTGTACATGTGATTGCCACTGGGACAGGCAGGAGGAGCTCAATCCTAAGTGTGTGTGCGTTACACACCCTTATGACCATGAGATAACCCCCTTTCCCTTAATCCCTTCATAAAGGACACACTTGCTAACCCTTATACTTGCACAATGCTATTTAGTGAACTACATGGCCCATTTTAAAGCTCTTTTTGAGGATGCAGCCAATTTCCATTTTTTCACTTTTTTTTCCCTCTCCTTCAAAGAGCAAGAACTTTTTTTTCTGTTGGCATAGCCATTTGAGGGCCTGTAGCTTTGTTGTAGTTGAGCTGTAGTTTTGATTGGTGCCATTCATTTAACTAGATAGTGTACCGAAAAACTGGAAATAAAAATCCAAGTGGGGAGAAATGATGGGGGAGAGGGGGTTGGAAACTAAATGCAATTTTACTATTGTTTTGGGGTTTTGATTTCACTGTGACAATTGTGCAGTAAAAGTGACCTGGCAACATGGCTCTCCCGGTTAATACGATTACAGTGATGCTAAACATGCACAGATTACTATTCCAGGGTCTTTAACATTTTTTTTTGTTATTTTTTTTTTAAATTGGTGTATATCACCATTTTCTGAGGATTATATAAAAAGAAAACCTCAAAACCCAGCAATATGTTTATATATATATATATATATATATATATATATATATATATATATATATATATATATATATATTTTTTTTTTTTTTTTTCTTTATTCTTTTTTTGTTTAACTGGGTAAAAGAGGGTGAGGTAATTTTACATTTTTTTTGCTCTCAAAGTTTATTTATCCCCCATAGGGGACTTGTACCTTTTTGATTGGTAGTTTTTACTATATACTGCAATACTATATATTGCAGTATATTGTCCTAATATATGTCTCTTATGAAGTCCAGCAACAAGCTGGGCTTGGTAGGAGTACCAACATGTCAGCAACGGGGGCCTTCAGAGTGCCACTGGCTGCCATAACAACCCATCGGCACCGCACCATTGCTTCAGAGGGGGGTTGACAAGTTCCTGGAACAGATGCTCGGACATGTTGGAAAGTGATTGACTGCATTTATGGTGTTAATGGCAACAATTGTAGCTAGCTTTGATTGCTGCTGTTAGAGGCAGTTGCCGGCTGTGTGACTCAGCTGTTGTCTGCCTTGCTTGGAGCAGGCTCAAACTCTGAGCCCGCTCCAAATAACTATATTCCCTGACGTAATGGTACATCATGGAGGTTAATGGGTAAAATGTCATTGTTTTGCCAAGTAGTAAGAGTCTCCTTAAAAATAAAATAAAAGAGCCGGCACATAAGCTGGTATATGTTCTATGTGTAGGAGCAGGTTGACATTGTGGCCATGTAGACAAAACCTAAGATAAAAAGAAATGGAACAAATAACCTGTAGTAAGTAAATGGTAATAGTGGATGTAAGTAACGTAGGGTACTTGGTTAACACTATTTTGATCAAAAAAGTAGAAAAGACAACCCACCGCAACAACGTGTACCCAATTGAGGCACTCCTATTTATAGTATTAAAACTTCACCTTGTGTCAGCCGACCTCAATATAGATGAGGGTAGAGCAGGATCTTACAACCTTGAAAATAGATCTAGAAAAATTTTAATAAACTGTGTTAAGTTTGTCTCCAGCAGTGTCTTCCCCTGCTCAAAGTTAAATAAAAAAATCAATTGGTTGCAACACAGCGGTCTGGCTGTGTAGTCTGGACCGCCCACCCAAACTGCCGTCTAAAAATTCTTAGGAGATGGTCCAGACTACACAGCCAGACTTCTAGGCTTTGAGTCTTCTTACGATATACAAAGTTCTGAAGCTAATTAAAGTTTATCACAAATATATTTTGTGGCTTTCCAACTTATATATTATTCTATTTAAATAAAATTTTAATGTGAACCTTCGCTAATCAAAGCTAAAATTATTGAATAACCTGACTTGAAGTGAAAACAATTTCAAGTGTTGTCTTGGTCCTGCAGCCGTTTTGGTTTTCTTAGCTCCCAGCAATAATATGATATTTCAACATATGACCATAGAAGCCAGTCGCTGCCTGAGCCATGATGTCTTGATCATTGTGCTCTTTTGTTTTACACCATAGTCCGCTAAATATTTTAAACATTTTATGGGGCCATAAATTCCGGTGAGGTTGAATAGTTCCTTTTTGATTTGGGAGATAGAAGGTGTTTGGCTCATAGGAGACGTTGAAGAATGCATCAGGGCTCTTATTTTTCAGTCTTTATTCTGGGGTGAACTCCATCTCTGCCCCTCTATGGTAATTCACAGGCTGCTGTGTATGTGTATACATTAAAACATATCAGCCTGTCAGTCACCCCTGGAATGGAAGAGGTGGTGGAAGAGTGCCCCCCATGTATACATAGGACTCCACCTATGAACCTGTCCATATTCTTTGATCGGTCTTCTTTTACATACAGTTCAATACTTTTTTGTGATGTTTTACCTGTTGGCAGAGCTGAGCTGGCCCTGTAACTAAACTTATAAACTCAATATGTTAAAGGTGTGGTCCAGAATCCAACTTAAGTTTTCATCCTCAATCCCATTGTCCGATGAGCACAATGACAGCATGTTCTCTCTCTGGCTCAGATCCGTAGTAACGAACCGGAAGGAAAGTACACTGTTATTGCGTGTTGTAAGATGAATACGCTGCTTGCAGAGACCTGTGCTGCCCCCACAAGTGACGTCTCTTGCGGAGGGAACGCTGGTCCCTGCACTCCAGATAGTCTTACAACACATACTAACAGTGCGCTTATTGCACAGTGACAGTGCAGGTACTAGCCCAGCTCCTAAAATGAGCGTAACTGATGACTCTTAATTTCAAGGAGGGGGCAGGGGCAGTGGCAGTTACCACAGCCTCTGCCCCCTGATGACACTTTGTTTAATTATCCCAGCATGCACTGGGATTCTCAAACTAAACCTCATCAAAGAGGAAGTTGTTAAATAAAAAAAAAAAAAGAAAAGCAGTTAGTGTAGGCAGGGAAGTATAGGGAATTTTTAATTTAAGTATATTAGAAAATCGTTTAGATTATGGCACTAAATAGAGATTTAAGATGAAAATTAAGTTGGATTCCAGACAACCTCATAAGTCCCTTTTTCCTTAGGGATAATTTACATGACGGTATAGCAGCCATATTTTCTCATCTACATTATGCCTGAAATTCCCAACCTAAAGTCTGTTTTTTTTTTGTCCTGAATGAACAGCTTTTTATGCAAATTTTGCATGATGCTATTATTTTTGGTCACCAGACCCCCGGCCAAACCTTGATTTCAGGTCATACTACGAATGATAAGATTTGGTCACTTTATGGGTATGTAATTTAGCCTTTACTCTTAAAGGAAATGTTCTAAACTTTTCAAAATTTGCCAAGGTAAAGGAATGATTATACAATGTAGAAATAAGTGTTAAAGGGGTACTCCAGGGAGACAAAAAAATTTGTACTGTTCCTGCCCTCATACACTGTAAAGATGAGTTGTACAGTGCAGTTTTATGATCTTTTTAACCCTTGTAATTCAGTGTGACAAAATTTGCTCCCTCCTCCCTTTTGGGACATTGCATCATACACCAGTGTGCTGCTCCCTACTGTGAATAACAGCCAGCCTGAGCAGAGGAGGCGGTGGCCACACCTTCTGTTCTCTGCAGAAATACAGCTATTATCAGGAGACTGGCTAATAACAGTGGGGAGCTGCACACTGCTGTCCCAGATGGAGCATTGAGCAGTGCAGTGAAGAGCAGCTTCTGTCATACCAACCCCTGATCACGTCTCCCTGTCTGCAGTCCGAAGTGAGGGTGTGTGTTGGGGGCGTGGTCTGCTCCTGGCTTTTAGTAGTAGCAGCAGCCAGCCTCCTGATAATGTCTCCCTGTCTGCTGGGCTGCTAGCAGGGAGCAAATTACGCCCCCTCTTCTCAGGCTGACTGTTCCTTACAGGGGGGAGCAGCACACTGGTGTATGATGTGATGACCCAGATAGGGGGGGCGCAGTGAGGAGCAGCTCCTGTCTCACGGAATTACAAGGGTTATAAAAATCATAGAACTGCACTGGAAATCTCATCTTTATAGTGTATGAGAGCGGGGACAGTACAATTTTTTCTTTATCTCCCCAAAGTACCCCTTTAATTGCCCAGACTACCCATCAGTTATTGGAATGCTAAGGCCACAGTTTGGCTAGAGCATTCTGGTTGATTGACAGACTGGATCAAATGTTTTTTTATGCCCCACTTCTGGTTTTTGCTTCCAGCACATGCACAGAAGAATCCTAGACCTTTGGCCATAGGATCTGCATTGCTGTGGTCATGATGACATTGCAAGACCAGGGAGAGAAGGCAGTGCAGACTTTTCTGCAAGAGCGGGAAAGAGAAAGAAGCCTTTCTTGATCTGCTCTGCAACTCCAGAAATGGAGCAGAATTGTAACACTGTATATATTCTATACTGTTATGAATCTGCGGGTTACTACTGTTAGGTTTTACAAAAGTCCCAGAAAACCCCGTTATAAACGAAGACTAACGGTAAAGAAAATAATAATAAACCATCACAGTTCTGGATGTAGCCCCCCACACCCCCACAGTTCAAGGTTTCAATGAGTAAGGAGGAAAAAGGGGGAAGAGAGGAATATAGAGAAAGGGGAAAGGACAATGGTCAAACAATTGAGTGACTGTACAACTTTAGCAGAGCGAATCTAAAGCTGGTCCAATATATCCAAGCTTTCTTCAATATATCTTGTCCATATTATGACATTTATTTTTGAGACACACACTCTCACCATGGGGGGCGTTCAGGTTGTATCCACAACAGTGGGACACAAGTTTGTGCTGCACTTCTCAGATGTCTGAAGAAAGTTCTGATAGTTTCTTTCAAGTTGGCTTGTGATCTCTTCCATCTTGGACCAAAAGTGTTGGAGGCTTCTGTAGGATCAGAAGAAGCGTAAAATGGAGCCATCGTGTCCTTCAACATATCCTTTTTTTTCTTGTTTGTTGTCAATATAGATCTTTAGTTTCTCTTCTTTCATTTTCACCATCATATACAGTGGGTACGGAAAGTATTCAGACCCCTTTAAATTTTTCACTCTTTATTTAATTGCAGCGATTTGGTAAATTCTAGAAAGTTCATTTTTTTTCTCACTAAAGTACACTCTGCACCCCATCTTGACTAAAAAAAACAAATGTTGAAGTTTTTTCAAATTTATTAAAAAAGAAAAACTGAAACATGGTCATAAGTATTCAGACCCTTTGCTCAGACACTCATATTTAAGTCACATGCTGTCCATTTCCTGTGATCCTCCTTGAGATGGTTCTACTCCTTCATTGGAGTCCAGCTGTGTTTAATTAAACTGATAGGACTTGATTTGGAAAGGCACACACCTGTCTATATAAGACCTCACAGCTCACAGTGCATGTCAGACGAAATGAGAATCATGAGCTCAAAGGAACTGCCCAAAGAGCTCAGAGAAAGAATTGTGGCAAGGCACAGATCTGGCCAAGGTTATAAAATAATTTCTGCATTACTCAAGGTTCCTAAGAGCACAGTGGCCTCCATAATCCTTAAATGGAAGAAGTTTGGGACCACCAGAAGTCTTCCTCGACCTGGCTGTCCAGCCAAACTGAGCAATCGTGGGAGAAGAGCCTTGATGAGAGAGTTAAAGAAGAACCCCAAGATCACTGTGGCTGAGCTCCAGAGATGCAGTAGGGAAATGGGAGAAAGATCCACAAGCTCAACTATCACTGCAGCCCTCCACCAGTCGGGCCTTATGGCAGAGTGGCCCGACGAAAGCGTCTCCTCAGTGCAAGAAATATGAAAGCCCGCATAGAGTTTGCTCAAAAACACATGAAGAACTCCCAGACTATGACAAATAAGATTCTCTGGTCTGATGAGACGAAGATAGAACTTTTTGGTGATAATTCTAAGCGGTATGTGTGGAGAAAAGCAGGCAGTGCTCATCACCTGCCCAATACAATCCCAACCGTGAAACATGGTGGTGGCAGCATCATGCTATGGGGGTATTTTTCAGCTGCAGGGACAGGACGACTGGTTGCAATTGAAGGAAACATGAATGAAGCCAAGTACAGAGATATCCTGGATGAAAACCTCTTCCAGAGTGCTCTGGACCTCAGACTTGGCCGAAGGTTCACCTTCCAACAAGACAATGACCCAAGCACACGGCTAAAATAACAAAGGAGTGGCTTCAGAACAACTCTGTGACCATTTTTGACTGGCCCAGCCGGAGCCCTGACCTAAACCCAATTGAGCATCTCAGGAGAGACCTGAAAATGGCTGTCCACCAACGTTCACCATCCAACCTGACGGAACTGGAGAGGATCTGCAAGGAAGAATAGCAGAGGATCCCCAAATCCAGGTGTGAAAAACTTGTTGCATCATTCCCAAGAAGACTCATGGTTGTACTAGCTCAAAAGGATGCTTCTACTCAATACTGAGCAAAGGGTCTGAATACTTATGACCATGTGATATTTCAGTTTTTCTTTTTTAATAAATTTGCAAAAATGTCTACATTTCTGTTTTTTTCAGTCAAGATGGATGGGGTGCAGTGGACTTTAATGATAAAAAAAATGAACTTTTTAGAATTTACCAAATGGCTGCAATGAAACAAGGAGTGAAAAATTTAAAGGGGTCTGAATACTTTCCGCACCCACAGTAGTTAAATGCTGCTCTTCAGTCACCAGAATTTATATATCGCCTACTGCACTAAATAACAAATCTGTCTTCCTGGAGCTTCTGTACTCCTTCCACTGGTAGCGGTGTTCAATCAGTACTCCTCCATGTAACACTGGAGAAAATATCTCCACAACATTGTACATGCTTATATGGAACTATGATTTTTCCTTTTCTTTCAGCATTTCAAAAAGCATAAAAGGTTGATCCCTGAGAGGACGGTCTGGAAATACTTTGTGCAGCTTTGCAGTGCCTTAGAACATATGCATTCCCGACGTGTCATGCACAGAGGTAAGGGGAATATATACCAAAAATATGCTATGTTTTCCTTACTCGGTGAGCAATTCCCTGTTTTAGCGATAAAAGGAATATTTGCCTAGAGTTTATTTTTATATGGATTAATCACTATACACTATCAATACAGTGGCATGCAAAAGTTTGGGCACCCCTGGTTGTGACGAAAGTTTCTTATCTTAATCAGCCAGATGTCTAGATTTGTTAAGCCAAGAGAAATACACTATTCTGTTTGTGTTGACTTTAGAATTTGTGTGTGTTTCTTTGGTGGGTCAAGAAGGACAGACCAGTATTTGTTTAACCCTGAATGTTGTCTACTCTTGGTTCTGAAACAATGATGTTTGTTACTATGCTAATTGCATACTTACTGTACTAAAGCGAGCTAGATGTTGATTTAAAGACCCCCCCCCGATAGCTATTTTTAAGTGACATATGTCTGCAGCAGGCAGACTTTCAAGGAGAAACAAAGATCAGTGACACTTCAGACTATCAGCTTGGTAGCTTGGCTCAGTCCAGAGAGACAGATTTGGATTCTACGTGATTCTGGCCTAAGGTTGTACGGCCCTGACTGGTAAGATACAGATCTGCTTCATTGACTATCAGAGAATCCATGGATACATTTGGGGGAGACCAGGTTGGGACGATGAAGTCACCTGGCCCCATGGATATGTTGTTTGGGGTTACCAGTTGGGACCCTCTGGTCGCCTGGAACCCATGGAGACATTCGGAGAAGCTAGATTCCGACTAGCTGGTCATCTGGCCCCATGGAAACTCTGAGAGGCCAGGGTGGGACCCTCGGGTCTCCTGGCCTTGTACCTTGATGGACGGTCAGCTTCCTAAGCTTGCCGCTACCTCCTCTCTGTAGCGGCCCGCCAAAAGCGGGAGGTCACTGGTTGAGGTAGTTGGCCCTGGAAGTCCCAAAGTCGCAGTTGCTCTATTCCCATGGGGCCAGCAGAAGGGTGAGACTGTGTAATGTTGTACCATCATGGGCATTTGCTGGGACTGTTATGTGTTTGTTGTCTGGTGGTTCAATAAAATATTTTGACACTGTTTTACCCTCACCCTGTGTTGTCTGAGTAGTGTTCTGCCCACGGAAGACCTTGTGTCTTCACACTGGTCAAAATTACTGTTATGGCGAACAGTTAGGCAAGTTGAACATGAAGTGATCTCTAAAAGGCCTAAAGGTAAAGATGACCCATTTTCTTCGTATTTTAGGCAAAAAAAATATATATATATATATATATATATATATATATATATATATATATATATATATATATATATATATATATATATATATATATATATATACACACGTACATACACAGTACAGACCGAAAGTTTGGACACACCTTCTCATTTAAAGATTTTTCTGTATTTTCATGACTATGAAAATTGTACATTCACACTGAAGGCATCAAAACTATGAATTAACACATGTGGAATTATATACTTAACAAAAAAGTGTGAAACAACTGAAAATATGTCTTATATTCTAGGTTCTTCACAGTAGCCACCTTTTGCTTTGATGACTGCTTTGCACACTCTTGGCATTCTCTTGATGAGCTTCAAGAGGTAGTCACCGGAAATGGTCTTCCAACAATCTTGAAGGAGTTCCCAGAGATGCTTAGCACTTGTTGGCCCTTTTGCCTTCACTCTGCGGTCCAGCTCACCCCAAACCATCTCGATTGGGTTCAGGTCTGGTGACTGTGAAGGCCAGGTCATCTGGCGTAGCACCCCATCACTCTCCCTCTTGGTCAAATAGCCCTTACACAGCCTGGAGGTGTGTTTGGGGTCATTGTCCTGTTGAAAAATAAATGATGGTTCAACTAAACGCAAACCGGATGGAATAGCATGCCGCTGCAAGATGCTGTGGTAGCCATGCTGGTTCAGTATGCCTTCAATTTTGAATAAATCCCCAACAGTGTCACCAGCAAAGCACCCCCACACCATTACACCTCCTCCTCCATGCTTCACGGTGGGAACCAGGCATGTAGAGTCCATCTGTTCACCTTTTCTGCGTCGCACAAAGACACGGTGGTTGGAACCAAAGATCTCAAATTTGGACTCATCAGACCAAAGCACAGATTTCCACTGGTCTAATGTCCATTTATTGTGTTCTTTAGCCCAAACAAGTCTCTTCTGCTTGTTGCCTGTCCTTAGCAGTGGTTTCCTAGCAGCTATTTTACCATGAAGGCCTGCTGCACAAAGTCTCCTCTTAACAGTTGTTGTAGAGATGTGTCTGCTGCTAGAACTCTGTGTGGCATTGACCTGGTCTCTAATCTGAGCTGCTGTTAACCTGCGATTTCTGAGGCTGGTGACTCGGATAAACTTATCCTCAGAAGCAGAGGTGACTCTTGGTCTTCCTTTCCTGGGGCGGTCCTCATGTGAGCCAGTTTCTTTGTAGCGCTTGATGGTTTTTGCAACTGCACATGGGGACACTTTCAAAGTTTTCCCAATTTTTCGGACTGACTGACCTTCATTTCTTAAAGTAATGATGGCCACTCGTTTTTCTTTATTTAGCTGTTTTTTTCTTGCCATAATACAAATTCTAACAGTCTGCATCTGAATTGTTTTGTTTAAAATTCATTGTGGTAATGTCTAGAACCAAAATTAGAAAAATGTTGTCTCTGTCCAAATATATATGGACCTAACTGTAGATATATATATAGAGATAGATAGATAGATAGATAGATATAGGATATATATATTTAGTTATATAGTATATATGTAATTTTTTCATTTTAAAAAGGAAAATGGGCCGATTCAAAAGTTTGGTAACTTTGACCAAGGATTCAGACCTTAATTAACCTTTTAGGGTTATGGCTTGTTCACTATTATTGTTAGGAAAGGCCAGGTGATGCAAATTTCCCAGCTTTATACAAATCCAGCCACCTCTAACCTTGTGCTAAAAAACAGAAGCCATGGGTTCTTCAGCAGCTGCCTAGCACTCTGTAAATGAAAATGGTGGAGGCCCACAAAGCAGGAGAATGCTATAAGAGGATAGGAAAGCGTTTTCAAGTTGCCCTTTCCTCAGTTCGAAATGTAATAAAAAAAAATGGCACTTTAACAGGAACACTGGAGGTCAAGATAAGGTCTGGAAGAACAAGCAAAATTTCAGTGAGAGCTGCTCATGGGATTGCTAGAGAGGCAAATCAAAACCCCTGCTTGCCTGCAAAAGACCTTCTGAAAGATGTAGCTGACTCTGGAGTTGTCAATAGTATGCAAAAGAACATCTAAACAAGCCTGATGCATGTTGGAAACAAGTCCTGTGGACCCATGAGGTTAAAATAGAACTCTTTGGCCACAATGATCAAAGGTATGTGTGGGGAAAAAAAGGGCACAGAATTTTAAGCATGGGGGTGGATCAATCCTGCTTTGGGGTTGTGTTGCAGCCAATGGTACGGGGAACATTTCACATCTAGAGGAAGAATAGATTCAATGAAATTTCAATAAATTCTTGATGCAAACATAACACTATCTGTAAAAAAGCTGAAGTTGAAAAGAGGATGGCTTCTACAAATGGATAATGATCCTAAACACAAAAATCCACAATAGACTACCTCAAAAGGTGCAAGCTGAAGGTTTTACAGTGGCCCTCACAGTCCCCTGATCTGAACATCATTGAAAATGTGGCTAGACCTCAAAATAGCAGTGCATGCAAGACGACCCAGGAATCTCACAGAACTGGAAAAAGTTTCCAAGGAAGACTGGATGAAAATCCCTCAAACAAGAATTGAAATACTCTCTTGTCTGGCTACAAAAAGTGTTCACAAGCTGTTTAACTTGAGGCCTTTTAGAGATCAGTTCATCTTCAACTTGTTTAACTGTTCACGATGACAGTAATTTTGACCAGGGATGCCCAAACTTTTACTTGCCACTGTAATGTAAAGTTCTGTTACTTTTAGTCTCATTCTTTTGTTTAACTTACCGTTTTCAAGAACCCTGCTGGCTGCCATTCAGGGCCGGCTCCAGGTTTTTCTGGGCCCCGGGCGAAAGAGTCTCAGTGGGCCCCTTTAACACATACCACGATTCATGATGCAGAGATACAGCGGAGAAATATATATATATATATATATATAGTACAATGCAAAGATTTCACTTCTTACATTACATGAGTGATATCTATTGTAAATTCCACAATAGCTCAGAAACCGGTGAATCGCTCCACACAGAATACTGGCCCCCATGTAACGCTTCATACGGAATACTGGCCCCCATGTAAGGCTCCATACGGAATACTGGCCCCCATGTAAGGCTCCATACGGAATACTGGCCCCCATGTAAGGCCCCATACGGAATACTGGCCCCCATGTAAGGCCCCATACGGAATACTGGCCCCCATGTAAGGCCCCATACGGAATACTGGCCCCCATGTAAGGCCCCATACGGAATAATGGCCCCCATATAAGGCCCCATAAGGAATACTGGCCTCCATATAAGGCCCCATACGGAATACTGGCCTCCATATAAGGCCCCATACGGAATACTGGCTAGAGATGAGCGGTGTTCGACTAGAACTGTTCGCCAATCTCAAATTCGAGCTGTTTTGGGCGGTGTTCGAGTTGTTCGACGAACCCGAACGATTTGCAAAAAATTCGGCTGTTCGAGGTTATGTTCGATAACTGTTCGTGCACCAAAAGCGTGTCCTGCATGTCTGGCGCTATTTAGAGCACAAATCATGCAGGGATTGTCTGCCACTCACTGTAATGCCACAGCCATGGTGGTTGTGGCATTACAGTGATTGCCCAAATCGATGGGAACAGTGCCAACAGTGAAACATGAAAAGCCGGCAATTCAGCAGCGGCATACACCGGTACCCGACAATTTAGAACCGAAAGAATAGAGCTTCACACATAGATTAGATAGATAGAAACATGTCAGTCACATATATATGAAGTACAGTGAAAGTGCTGCTTACTGTACTTGTCATTTAGCGTAAAGGATTTATCAAAAAAAATAATAGTGTTTTCATGCACCGTCTCTTTAAAAAAGCCATCCGGCAATTCAGCAGCGGTACCCGACAATTTAGAATAGAAGGAATAGAGAATCACACATAGATTAGATAGATAGAAACATGTCAGTCACATATATATGAAGTACAGTGACAATGTTGCTTACTGTACTTGTCATTTAGTGTAAAGGATTTATTAAAAAAAATAATAGTGTTTTCATGCACCGTCTCTTTAAGAAAGCCGGCCGGCAATTCAGCAGCGGTACCCGACAATTTATAACAGACAGAATAGAGCTTCACACATAGATTAGATAGATAGAAACATGTCAGTCACATATATATGAAGTACAGTGATAGTGTTGGTTACTGTACTTGTCATTTAGTATTAAAATAAAGGATTTATTATTAAAAAAATTGGCGTGGGGTTCCCCTTAATTTTAGGCTCTAGTGGAGGTTAAGCAGACAGCTGGGGCAGATGTTTGAAGCCTGGGAAGGGGGTAATACCCACGGAGCTTCCCAGGCTACTAATATCAGCCCCCAGCTGAATACATAGCCTTTACTAGCTATTAAAATGGGGGACCCCCCCAAAAAAATGACGTGGGGTCCCCCCTAATTTAATAGCTAGCAAAGGCTAGGCAGACAGCTGGGGGCTGATATTAATAGCCCAGGAAGGGAGCCATGAATATTGGCCCCCTCCCAGGCTAGAAACACCAGCCGTCAGCCGCCCCAGAAATGGCGCATTCATAGGATGCGCCAATTCTGGCACTTAGCCTCGCTCTTCCACGCTGCCCTGGTGCGGTGGCAGGGGGTAATAGGGCTGGGGTTGATGTCAGCTTATAATGCCAGCTGACATCAAGCCCAGGTTAGTAATGGAGAGGCGTCTATAAGACACCCCCATTACTAACCCCATAGTCAAAGTTAAAAAAAACACAAACACCCAGAATAAAGTCCTTTAATTGAAATAAAGAGACAATTCTTTATTGTTCTAAATTAAACCATACTTACCGTCACGCCCATTCCAGCTGAAGCCAACGATCTCCTGTAATAAAAATAAAATAAAAAAGCAACCTCATCCTTACCTTTCCATGGTTCCCACGACAGCTTCAGCTCTGCTACATCGAGATGACAGGCTGGACCGCAGCAGAACGCTGCCATCCAGCCTGTCATCCCGCAGACACTGAGAAGCGCAGGCTTGCTTGCGCTCCACATTGTCTCTCTGTGACGGCATAAAGATGAGCCGAGGTCATGTCAATTGAACTCGGCTCACCTCATGCACGTCACTTACAGCGTGGGAGAATTCTCACGCTGAAGCGCTGAGTGCAGGAGAATTTTCCCACGCTGTCAGTGAGGTGCATGAGGTGAGCTGAGTTCATTGGACATGAGCTCACCTCATGCACGTCACTGACAGCGTGGGAGAATTCTCCTGCACTCAGCACTTCAGCGTGAGAATTTTCCCACGCTGTCAGTGATGTGCATGAGGTGAGCCGAGTTCATTGGACATGACCTCGGCTCATCTGGATGCCGTCACAGCGAGACACTGAGGAGCGCAAGCATGCCTGCTCTTCTCAGTGTCTGCGGCATGACAGGCTGGATGGCAGCGTTCTGCTGCGGTCCAGCCTGTCATCTCGATGTAGCAGAGCTGAAGCTGTCGTGGGAACCATGGAAAGGTAAGGATGAGGTTGGTTTATTATTTTTCTTTTATTGCAGGAGATCGTTGGCTTCAGCTGGAATGGGCGTGATGGTAAGTATAGTTTAATTTAGAACAATAAAGAATTGTGTGTTTATTTCAATTAAAGGACTTTATTCTGGGTGTTGTGTTTTTTTTAAATACTTTACTAGAAATTCATGGCGGTCATGTCTAATACTGGCGTGACCCCATGAATTTTGGGCTTGGGGCCAGCTGATAATACCAAGCTGGCCCTAACCCCTTTATTACCCAGTGAGCCACCGCACCAGGGCCCTGGATGAGTTGGGTACAGCGCCAGAAGATGGCGCTTCTATGAACGCGCCATTTTCCGGGGTGGCTGCGGA
The DNA here is from genome assembly GCF_046119375.1 of Phyllobates terribilis. Taxonomy (NCBI): domain Eukaryota; kingdom Metazoa; phylum Chordata; class Amphibia; order Anura; family Dendrobatidae; genus Phyllobates; species Phyllobates terribilis. Next base: position 22,990,795 of record NW_027362768.1, read on the forward strand.
CTGCAATTTGCAGCGGGGGGGGGCCCAGAAAGCTTGGGCCTCCCTGCGCTGCAGATTCCAGCCCCCAGCTGCCTAGTTGTACCTGGCTGGACACAAAAATAGGGCGAAGCCCCACGTATTTTTTTTTTTAATTATTTCATGAAATTCATGAAATAATTAAGAAAAAAAGGCCTTCCCTATATTGTTGTGTCCGGCCAGGTACAAATAGTCAGCTGGTGGTTGGGGGCAGCCCGTTCCTGCCTGCTGTACCTGGCTGGACACAAATATAGTGCGAAGCCCCACTTCAATTTTTTTTAATTATTTCATGAAATTCATGAAATAATTAAGAAAAAAAGGCCTTCCCTATATTGTTGTGTCCGGCCAGGTACAAATAGGCAGCTGGTGGTTGGGGGCAGCCCGTTCCTGCCTGCTGTACCTGGCTGGACACAAATATAGTGCGAAGCCCCACTTCAATTTTTTTTAATTATTTCATGAAATTCATGAAATAATTAAGAAAAAAAGGCCTTCCCTATATTGTTGTGTCCGGCCAGGTACAAATAGGCAGCTGGTGGTTGGGGGCAGCCCATTCCTGCCTGCTATACCTGGCTGGACACAAATATAGTGCGAAGCCCCACTTCAATTTTTTTAAATTATTTCAGGAAATTCATGAAATAATTAAAAAAAAATTGACGTGGGGCTTCGCACTATATTTGTGTCCAGTCAGGTGCAGCAGGCAGGAACGGGCTGCCCCCAACCACCAGCTGCCTATTTGTACCTGGCCGGACACAACAATATAGGGAAGCCCTTTTTTTCTTAATTATTTCATGAAATAATTTAAAGAAAATTGACGTGGGGCTTCGCCCTGTTTTTGTGTCCAGCCAGGTACAACTAGGCAGCTGGGGGCTGGAATCCGCAGCGCAGGGAGGCCCAAGCTTTCTGGGCCACCCCCGCTGCAAATTGCAGTCCGCAGCCACCCCGGAAAATGGCGCGTTCATAGAAGCGCCATCTTCTGGCGCTGTACCCAACTCATCCAGGGCCCTGATGCGGTGGCTCACTGGGTAATAAAGGGGTTAGGGCCAGCTTGGCATTATCAGCTGGCCCTAAGCCCAAAATTCATGGGGTCACGCCAATATTAGACATGACCACCATGAATTTCTAGTAAAGTATTTCAAAAAAACACAACACCCAGAAAAAAGTCCTTTAATTGAAATAAAGACACAATTCTTTATTGTTCTAAATTAAACCATACATACCGTCACGCCCATTCCAGCTGAAGCCAACGATCTCCTGAAATAAAAGAAAAATAATAAAGCAACATCATCCTTACCTTTCCATGGTTCCCATGACAGCTTCAGCTCTGCTACATCGAGATGACAGGCTGGACCGCAGCAGAACGCTGCCATCCAGCCTGTCATCCCGCAGACACTGAGAAGCGCAGGCTTGCTTGCGCTCCACAGTGTCTCTCTGTGAGGGCATCCAGATGAGCCGAGTTAATGTCCAATGAACTCGGCTCACCTCATGCACGTCACTGACAGCGTGGGAAAATTCTCCTGCACTCAGCGCTTCAGCGTGGGAGAATTCTCACACTGAAGCGCTGAGTGCAGGAGAATTCTCCCACGCTGTCAGTGACGTGCAGGAGGTGAGCTGAGTTCATTGGACATGAGCTCACCTTATGCACGTCACTGACAGCGTGGGAAAATTCTCCTGCACTCAGCGCTTCAGCGTGGGAGAATTCTCACGCTGAAGCGCTGAGTGCAGGAGAATTCTCCCACGCTGTCAGTGACGTGCAGGAGGTGAGCTGAGTTCATTGGACATGAGCTCACCTTATGCACGTCACTGACAGCGTGAGAGAATTCTCCTGCACTCAGCGCTTCAGCGTGAGAATTTTCCCACGCTGTCAGTGACGTGCATGAGGTGCGCCGAGTTCATTGGACGTGAACTCGTCTCATCTTTATGCCGTCACAGCCAGACACTGCAGAGCGCAAGCATGCCTGCGCTTCTCAGTGTCTGCGGGATGACAGGCTGGATGGCAGCGTTCTGCTGCGGTCCAGCCTATCATCTCGATGTAGCAGAGCTGAAGCTGTCGTGGGAACCATGGAAAGGTAAGGATGATGTTGCTTTATTATTTTTCTTTTATTGCAGGAGATCGTTGGCTTCAGCTGGAATGGGCGTGATGGTAAGTATGGTTTAATTTAGAACAATAAAGGATTGTGTCTTTATTTCAATTAAAGGACTTTATTCTGGGTGTTTGTGTTTTCTTTTAACTTTGACTATGGGGTTAGTAATGGGGGTGTCTTATAGACGCCTCTCCATTACTAACCTGGGCTTGATGTCAGCTGGCATTATAAGCTGACATCAACCCCAGCCCTATTACCCCCTGCCACCGCTACAGGGCAGTGTGGAAGAGCGAGGCTAAGTGCCAGAATTGGCGCATCCTATGAATGCGCCATTTCTGGGGCGGCTGACGGCTGGTGTTTCTAGCCTGGGAGGGAGCCAATATTCATGGCTCCCTTCCTGGGCTATTAATATCAGCCCCCAGCTGTCTGCCTAGCCTTTGCTAGCTATTAAATTAGGGGGGACCCCACGTCATTTTTTTGGGGGGGTCCCCCATTTTAATAGCTAGTAAAGGCTATGTATTCAGCTGGGGGCTCATATTAGTAGCCTGGGAAGCTCCGTGGGTATTACCCCCTTCCCAGGCTTCAAACATCTGCCCCAGCTGTCTGCTTAACCTCCGCTAGAGACTAAAATTAAGGGGAACCCCACGCCAATTTTTTTTAATAATAAATCCTTGATTTTAATACTAAATGACAAGTACAGTAACCAACACTGTCACTGTACTTCGTATATATGTGACTGACATGTTTCTATCTATCTAATCTATGTATGATTCTCTATTCCTTCTATTCTAAATTGTCGGGTACAGATGCTGAATTGCCGGCCGGCTTTTTTAAAGAGACGGTGCATGAAAACACTATTATTTTTTTTAATAAATCCTTTACACTAAATGACAAGTACAGTAAGCAACATTGTCACTCTACTTCATATATATGTGACTGACATGTTTCTATCTATCTAATCTATGTGTGAGGCTCTATTCCTTCTTGTCTAAATTGTCGGGTACCGGTGTTTGCCGCTGCTGAATTGCCGGCCGGCTTTTTTAAAGAAAGCGTCTTCTGAGCAGTTTGTCAGCTTTTCGACACCTTTGAAGGTGTTTTCTATGTGTTTTTGTTTGCCTGCCATTGGTTTTAACGGTGTTCGACGGTGTTCTAAGGTGTTCGACGAACAGTTCGACGAACAGTTCCTCGAACATCCCGGTGTTCGACGAACCGAACCGAACCCGAACACTACGGGGGTGGCTCAACACTAATACTGGCCCCCCATATAAGGCTCCATACGGAATACTGGCCCCCATATAAGGCTCCATACGGAATACTGGCCCCCATATAAGGCTCCATACGGAATACTGGCCCCCATATAAGGCTCCATACGGAATACTGGCCCCCATATAAGGCTCCATACGGAATACTGGCCCCCATATTATGCCCATACGGAATACTGGCCCCCATATAAGGCTCCATACGGAATACTGGCCTCCATATAAGGCTCCATACGGAATACTGGCCCCCATATAAGGCTCCATACGGAATACTGGCCCCCATATAAGGCTCCATACAGGATACTGGTCCCCTTATAAAGCTCCATACGGGATACTGGCCCCCATATAACGTTCCATACAGGATACTGGTCCCCTTATAAAACTCCATACAGGATACTGGCCCCCATATAACGCTCCATACAGGATACCGGTCCCCTTATAACGCTCCATACAGGATACCGGTCCCCTTATAACGCTCCATACAGGATACTGGCCCCCATATAATGCTGCATGCAGGCTGTTACCCCCCACATAATGCCCCATACAGGCTGTCCCCCCCCCCCCCTTATAATGCTCCATGCAGGCTGTTACCCCCCACATAATGCCCCATACAGGCTCCCCCCTTTTAATGCTCCATGCAGGCTGTTACCCCCCACATAATGCCCCATACAGGCTGCCCCCCCTTATAATGCTCCATGCAGGCTGTTCCCCCCCACATAATGCACTATGCAGGCTGCCCCCCCCTTTATAATGCCCCATGCAGGCTGTTCCCCACCTTATAATGCCCCATGCAGGATGTCACCCCCCCCTCTATATAATGCCCCATGCAGGATGTCGTCCCCCCTCTTTATAATGCCCCATGCAGGATGCCCCCCCCCTCTTTATAATGCCCCATGCAGGATGCCCCCCCTTATAATGCTCCATGCAGGCTGTTCCCCCCCACATAATGCCCCATACAGGCGCCCCCCCCCTTTTAATGCTCCATGCAGGCTGTTACCCCCCCCCCACATAATGCCCCATACAGGCTGTTCCCCACCTTATAATGCCCCATGCAGGATGTCCCCCCCCTCTTTATAATGCCCCATGCAGGATGTCACCCCCCCCTCTTTATAATGCCCCATGCAGGATGCCCCCCCTTATAATGCTCCATGCAGGCTGTTCTCCCCCACATAATGCCCCATACAGGCTGCCCCCCCTTATAATGCTCCATGCAGGCTGTTCCCCACCTTATAATGCCCCATGCAGGATGTCCCCCCCCCTCTTTATAATGCCCCATGCAGGATGTCACCCCCTCTCTTTATACTGCCCCATGCAGGATGCCCCCCCCCTTCTCTTTATAATGCCCCATGCAGGATGCCCCCCCCCTTCTCTTTATAATGCCCCATGCAGGATGCCCCCCCCCTTCTCTTTATAATGCCCCATGCAGGATGCCCCCCCCCCCTCTCTTTATAATGCTCCATGCAGGCTGTTCCCCACCTTATAATGCCCCATGCAGGATGTCACCCCCCCTCTTTATAATGCCCCATGCAGGATGCCCCCCCCTTCTCTTTATACTGCCCCATGCAGGCTGTTCCCCACCTTATAATGCCCCATGCAGGATGTCACCCCCCCTCTTTATAATGCCCCATGCAGGATGCCCCCCCCTTCTCTTTATACTGCCCCATGCAGGATGCCCCCCCCTTCTCTTTATACTGCCCCATGCAGGATGCCCCCCCCCCCTTCTCTTTATAATGCCCCATGCAGGATGCCCCCCCCCTTCTCTTTATAATGCAGGATGCCCCCCCCCCCTTCTCTTTATACTGCCCCATGCCTCCATACATTAAAAAAAAAAAAAATCAAATACTCACCTCCCTTCTCCTCACCTGCTGCCCGCTGCTCGGGTCCGAACGCCAGCGTTGTCGGTGTCTTCCCGCTCAGCGCTCCCTGTGATTGTCACAGCTGACACCTGGTACTATGTGCAGGGAGCGGTCCTGCACCGCTCCCAGCACATTAACCCCCGCGATGCTGCGATCGAAGTCGATCGCGGCATTGCGGGGGCAAGGGGAGGTGATCGGCGATACTCACCTCCTCTTCCGGCTTCCAGCGCTGTCTGCAAAGGCTTCCCGGGTGTTGCCATGACGACCCGATGTCGTCATGACAACATCCGGGTCACCAGAGAGCAGGAAGATTGCTTGGACATGCGCAGTGCATCTCCAAGCAATCTTCACACTGTGCACTTCTGACAGCCTTCATGGCATAGGGATGGTGCTCCATTCCTGTGCCATGCAGGCGATCAGAAAAAAAAAAGTGAAAGTCCCAGAGTGGGACAAAGTAATAAAGTGTATAAACTGTGTGAAAGTGGAAAAAAAAAAAAAAATGTGCAAAAATATTATAAAAAAAAAATAAATAAATAATACACCAAAAATAAAAATATAATGTACCCATCAATAAATATTATTATAAAAAAAATAAAAAAAAAACAATAAAAGTACACATATTTGGTATCGCCGCGTCCGGAACAACCTGACCTATAAAACTGTCCCACTAGTTAACCCCTTCAGTGAACACGGTAAAAAAAAAAAAAAAAAAAAAAAACAAAGCAAAAAACAATGCTTTATCACCATACCGCCAAACAAAAAGTGGAATAACACGCGATCAAAAAGACGCATATAAATAAAAATGATACCGCTGAAAACGTCATCTCGTCCCGCAAAAAACAAGCCGCCATACAGCTCCATCAGCCGAAAAATAAAAAAGTTATAGCTCTCAGAATAAAGCGATACTAAAAAATATTTTTTTCTATAAAATAGCTTTTATTGTGTATAAGCGCCAAAACATAGAAAAATGATACAAATGTGGTACCGCTGTAAACGTACTGACCCGAAGAATAAAGCTACCTCATCAATTTTACCACACGCGGAACAGAATAAAAAAAAAAAATAAAAAAAAACAATTCCTGAATTGTTGGTTTTTGTTTATTCTGCCTCCCAAAAATCGGAATAGAAAGCGATCAAAAAATGTCACGTGCCTGAAAATGGCACCAATAACAACGTCAAGTCATCCCGCAAAAAACGAGCCGTCACATGACTGTCTGCCAAAATCTGGAAAAATTATAGCTCTCAAAATATGGCGATGCAAAAACTAGATTTTACAAAAAATGCGTCTTTTAGTGTGTGACAGCTGTCAGTCATAAAAACCCCATATGATTCTGGCATTGCTGTAATCACACCGACCCGAAGAATAAAGTCGTCTAATCACTTATACCGCACAAGGAACGGCGTCAAAAATAAACTCTTGGGCTAGGGTTAGGGCTGGGTTTGGGGCTAGGGCTGGGTTTGGGGCTAGGGTTGTGCTGGGTCTAGGGTTGTGCTGGGGCTAGGGTTGTGCTGGGGCTAGGGTTGTGCTGGGGCTAGGGTTGTGCTGGGGCTAGGGTTGTGCTGGGGCTAGGGTTGTGCTGGGGCTAGGGTTGTGCTAGGGTTAGGGCTGGGGTTGGGATTTTTTTCAAAAGTAAGAAAAAAAGATGACGATATGGCGACTAGTGTTGAGAGCAAGTGCTCGCTACTTGAGTTTGCATCGGGTGCTCTGGTATGCATTGAGTATCGTGGGTATTTGAGTGACATGCTCGAGTCTCTGCCCCATATGCTTCGCGGCCAAAAAACTTTACGGGGATTGCCTGCCATGCACGAGCGATCCCCGCATGTTTTTTTTTGGGTGTCTAATAACCGTGAAACATGCGGAGCAGGGACTCGAGCATGTCACTCGAGCACACGCTGTACATGGTGCATACCTGAGTACCCGATGCAAACTCAAGTAGCGAGCACTTGCGCTCAAGAATAATGACAACTTATTCAATATGATGACCTAATGTAAACAAATAATGTGCCGTACCTCTGGGTTCAAAATGTTCACTATACACCTTAATAAAATCCTTGAGGGGTATAGTTTCCAAAATGGGGACACTTGTGGGGGAGCTCCACTGTTTAGGCACATCACGGGCTCTCCAAACGCGACATGGTGTCCGCTAACAAATTGAATGGAAAATCGGCTCAAATTGTTAGCGGACGCCATGTTGCGTTTGGAGAGCCCCTGTGTGCCCAAACATTGGAGCTCCCCCACAAGTGACTCCATTTTGGAAACTAGACCCCCCAAGGCACCTATCTAGATGCATAGTGAGCACTTGGAACCCCCAGGTGCTTCACAAATTGATTCGTAAAAATGAAAAAGTGAAAAAAAAAACACTTTTTCATTTTTATGAATCAATTTGTGAAGCACCTGGGGTTCCAAGTGCTTACTATGAATCTAGATAGGTGCCTTGGGGGGTCTAGTTTCCAAAATGGGGTCACTTGTGGGGGAGCTCCAATGTTTGGGCACACAGGGACTCTCTAAATGCAACATGGTATCCGCTAACAAATTGAATGGAAAATCGGCTCAAATTGTTAGCGGACACCACATTGCGTTTGGAGAGCCCCTCTGTGCCCTAACTTTGGAGCTCCCCCACAAGTGACCCCATTTTGGAAACTAGACCCCCCAAGGCACCTTTCTAGATGCATAGTGAGCACTTGGAACCCCCAGGTGCTTCACAAATTGATTCGTAAAAATGAAAAAGTGAAAAAAAAAAAACACTTTTTCATTTTTATGAATCAATTTGTGAAGCACCTGGGGTTCCAAGTGCTCACTATGAATCTAGATAGGTGCCTTGGGGGGTCTAGTTTCCAAAATGGGGTCACTTGTGGGGGAGCTCCAATGTTTGGGCACACAGGGACTCTCCAAATGCAGCATGATATCCGCTAGCAAATTGTCGGCTCAAATTGTTAGCAAATATCATGTTGCATTTGGAGAGTCCCTGTGTGCCCAAACATTGGAGCTCCCCCACAAGTGACCCCATTTTGGAAACTAGACCCCCCAAGGCACCTATCTAGATGCATTGTGAGCACTTGGAACCCTCAGGTGCTTCACAAATGATTCATAAAAATGAAAAAGTGTTTTTTTTTTTTCACTTTTTCATTGTTACGAATCAATTTGTGAAGCACCTGGGGGTTCCAAGTGCTCACTATGCATCTAGAAAGGTGCCTTGGGGGGTCTAGTTTCCAAAATGGGGTCACTTGTGGGGGAGCTCCAAAGTTTGGGCACACATGGGCTCTCCAAACACAACATGGCGTCCGCTAATTATTCAAGCAAATTTTACAATCAAAAAGTCAAATGGCGCTCCTTCCCTTCCGAGCCCTGCCGTGCGCCCAAACAGTGTTTTTTCCCCAAATATTGGGTATCTGCGTGCCCAGGGGAAATTGCACAACAAATTTTGGGGTCCATTTTTTCTTGTTACCCCTGTGAAAATAAAAAAAATTGGGTCTAAAGTAACATTTTTGTGAAAAAAAGTTAAATGTTCATTTTTTTCTTCCACATTCAAAAAATTCCTGTGAAGCACCTGAAGGGTTAATAAAGTTCTTGAATGTGGTTTTGAGCAACTTGAGGGGTGCAGTTTTTAGAATGGTGTCACTTTTGGGTATTTTCTGTCATAAAGACCTCTCAAAGTGACTTCAAATGTGATGTGGTCCCTAAAAAAATGGTTTTGTAAATTTTGTTGGAAAAATGAGAAATCGCTGGTCAACTTTTAACCCTTATAGCTCCCTAACAAAAAAAAATTTTGGTTCCAAAATTGTGCTGATGTAAAGTAGACATGTGGGAAATGTTATTTATTAACTCTTTTGTGTGACATATCGCTCTGATTTCAGGGCTTAAAAATTCAAATTTTGAAAATTGCAAAATTTTCAAAATTTTCGCCAAATTTCCGTTTTTTTCACAAATAAACGTAAGTGATATCGAAGAAATTTTTCCACAATCATGAAGTACAATATGTCACGAAAAAACATTCTCAGAATCAGGGGGATCCGTTGAAGCGTTCCAGAGTAGTTACCTCATAAAGTGACAGTGGTCAGAATTGTAAAAATTGGCCCGGTCATTAACGTGCAAACCACCCGCGGGGCTTAAGGGGTTAAAGCACACCAGCCACCTTTTTCCAGTTTTCACACTCCAGCAGTTTATTATACACGCCCTGTCTCAAAACTACCAGGGTTTATATATCTTCCAATGCACCCAGGACCTGTGCTGATGTCACAGTCATGTGATCAGACATTCTGTGTGCACAGGACCTGTGCTATGTCACAGTCATGTGACCAGTCACCTGAGGGGAAGGTACATGGTCAGCCAAAACACATCCTGGACCATTACAGTAATGCCGCATGCCTCTGCATTACACTATATATATATATATATATATATATATATATATATATATATATATATATATATATATATATATATATATATATATATATATATATATATATATATATATATATATATACAGTACAGACCAAAAGTTTGGACACACCTTCTCATTTAAAGATTTGTCTGTATTTTCATGACTTTGAAAATTGTACATTCACACTGAAGGCATCAAAACTATGAATTAACACATGTGGAATTATATACGTAACTAAAAAGTGTGAAACAACTGAAAATATGTCTTATATTCTAGGTTCTTCAAAGTAGCCACCTTTTGCTTTGATGACTGCTTTGCACACTCTTGGCATTCTCTTGATGAGCTTCAAGAGGTAGTCACCGGAAATGGTTTTCACTTCACTGATGTACCCTGTCAGGTTTAATAAGTGGGATTTCTTGCCTTATAAATGGGGTTGGGACCATCAGTTGTGTTGTGCAGAAGTCAGGTGGATACACAACTGATAGTCCTACTGAATAGACTGTTAGAATTTGTATTATGGCAAGAAAAAAGCAGCTAAGTATAGAAAAACGAGTGGCCATCATTACTTCATAAATGAAGGTCAGTCAGTCCGAAAAATTGGGCAAACTTTGAAAGTGTCCCCAAGTGCAGTTGCAAAAACCATCAAGCGCTACAAAGAAACTGGCTCACATGAAGACCGCACCAGGAAAGGAAGACCAAGAGTCACCTCTGCTTCTGAGGCTAGGTTTATCTGAGTCACCAGCCTCAGAAATCGCAGGTTAACAGCAGCTCAGATTAGAGACCAGGTCAATGCCACACAGAGTTCTAGCAGCAGACACATCTGTTCAACAACTGTTAAGAGGAGACTTTGTGCTGCAGGCCTTCATGGTAAAATAGCCGCTCGGAAACCACTGCTAAGGACAGGCAACAAGCAGAAGAGACAAGTTTGGGCTACAGAGCACAAGGAATGGACATTAGACCAGTGGAAATCTGTGCTTTGGTCTGATGAGTCCAAATTTGAGATCTTTGGTTCCAACCACCGTGTCTTTGTGTGACGCAGAAAAGGTGAACGGATGGACTCTACATGCCTGGTTCCCACCGTGAAGCATGGAGGAGGAGGTGTGATGGTGTGGGGTGCTTTGCTGGTGACACTGTTGGGGATTTATTCAAAATTGAAGGCATACTGAACCAGCATAGCTACCACAGCATCTTGCAGTGGCATGCTATTCCATCCGCTTCGTGTTTAGTTGGACCATCATTTATTTTTCAACAGGACAATGACCCCAAACACACCTCCAGGCTGTGTAAGGGCTATTTTATCAAGAAGGAGAGTGATGGGGTGCTACGCCAGATGACCTAGCCTCCACAGTCACCAGACCTGAACCCAATTGAGATGGTTTGGGGTGAGCTGGACCGCAGAGTGAAGGCAAAAGGGCCAACAAGTGCTAAGCATCTCTGGGAACTCCTTCAAGATTGTTGAAAGACCATTTCCGGTGACTACCTCTTGAAGCTCATCAAGAGAATGCCAAGAGTGTGCAAAGCAGTCATCAAAGCAAAAGGTGGCTACTTTGAAGAACCTAGAATATAAGACATATTTTCAGTTGTTTCACACTTTTTTGTTAAGCATATAATTCCACATGTGTAAATTCATAGTTTTGATGCCCTCAGTGTAAATGTACAATTTTCATAGTTATGAAAATACAGAAAAATCTTTAAATGAGGTGTGTCCAAACTTTTGGTCTGTACTATATATATATAAAATATATGATGCTATTTTAATCTGTAATATTTTATTATCCTTTTTGCAATTTATAAAATTCTGCCTGTACTAATAACTGCTGAAAAGTTGTGTACAAAACAGGAAATGTGAGTCTAGTATTCGACTTGGCGATCAGTGTGTAACTTTAGATTTATGATTTTTTTGTTTTATTTTTTTAAATATTGTACGCAATATGTTAAATTAACAGCTACATCAAAAATATTTAAAAATAGATTTCACATAGTCTTGTTTAAAGAAGAGATTTTTGATGACACATCAATGTAAAATGAAAGAAGCACTCCCATTAAGTTTTTTTATGTTCATTATTTGTGTATGTCATGTAGTGTGTTAATATACTCCCCTACTGCCACTCTCTCTCTCTGGGATCCAGCACTCTCCCTTTCCTCTTCTCAGTGAGGTCACCGCTCTGCAGACTCTCTGGGTCACACTGCGTTCTGCGTGAACTGGAAGTGGCTTTTCCAGTGTAAGTCTATGGAGCGTCAGAGCAAGGCCCCATAGGTGTGCATTGTAAAATAGACGTCCGTCTCATAGAGCCTAGAGTGACCCGGAGAGTCTGCTGAGTGGTGACGTCACTGAGAAGAGGAGCAGAATGGCGCTGGAGAGAGTGGGGGGGGGGTAGGTGAGTATATTCATATACTCACCCTAACCCTATATAACATGGAAAAAAAAAACTTAATGGGAGTACTTCTTTAAGATAATTATCCATCAACCCTCCCACATCCTAAAAAAAATAACATGCAAGTAAAAGAATCATTAAAGTATATCAACCCCAAAATGATGCCATTTAAAATACAGCTTGTATTGCACAAAATAAGGTGATGGAAAAATAAAAAGGTTTCAGCTCTCCCTCTGGGTGAGGGTGGTGGGGGGTGAATGGTGTTTCCTAAAGGCCCAAATAGGCTGTGTTTTAATGTATTATGTATGTACATGTGTAAATACAGATTAGTGTTACTACTGCCGTCTGTTGCATGACGCTATGTACAAGTATTTCAATGTTTGCTTTCAACTTTAGAAACTCTTCAAACAATGTTCTTGTACAGTAACACCGGACGTCACTCATGTATGTAGATAAGCAAAAATGTCCCAGAGCAAGTAGACTTCACAATTTTTGTTTGTTGGTTATAGTTGCTTTTATGTTTTTATTAGTTTGTTTAAATACATTCTTATAATTTTCAATGTGATGTGAAAAATAAATAGTGTGCACTTGCCTCTAGGTACATACAGAAATTCTCTTTGGTCACCAGCGGAATACATTGTTTGGTATCAGTCCACATGATTTCCTCCTGAATTGTCTTATTTGTGCGTTTGTCTTCTTACCTAAACTTGTTTTTCTCCCCAGATATTAAGCCAGCCAACGTGTTTATAACAGCCACAGGCGTGGTGAAGCTGGGGGATTTAGGTTTGGGCCGCTTCTTCAGCTCCAAAACCACAGCTGCACATTCTTTAGGTAAGCCGTCCTGAGAGGCACGGGTAGTGAGCGGGTGTTTTACTGCCCTGTCTGATACCATGTGTCAGCTGTGAAACCCACAGCCCCCTCCGGAAAGCCTTATTAACCTGTATTGGGGCACACACTATTAATTTCACGTAGCTTTCAGGAGTTTCCTGTTATGACGACCTTTAACCCTGCCACTGACATTAAAAGAACCCGCTGCCATCATAACCACTGATTATTTATTTTATGGCTGCGTTGTTAAAATTTAAAGGGGAGAAAGCAATTCATGAGATTGGCCTACGGTAGAAGAACATTTTACCAGGAGTATAATGAAAGAATTACAAGTGCCCCATAAAATGAAGCCTTTTTATTTGCTCTCAGAAAATGTGACAGCACTAGTCTGACTACTTAGAGATATATACATTTTTTGTAAGTTTTCAATACTGTCTGTATGTCTACGTGGGAGAAGTACTCCAACTTGGGGTCATGCCTTTATTGGGAAGTTGCTGCCATAATGTACAGTAACTGCTTAATGAGTAACTAAATTATTGGAGAAATGGAAGACTGGTAGGATCTTTGGGCACCTTAAGACTTTTTAATTTTTTTCATGATCTAGGTTACATTGACGGCAGATTGTCTAGACTAGCATCACATAATCAGAGAAACAATAACAGAGTCATATCCCCATTAAATGAGGCACCAATCAATTCATAATTTTTTTTATTTGTATAATATAAAATTACATTCATTAAAATAAGCTTGAGGTGTCATGTTGTAGCGAACAGGCAGCAAAACAGGTCTAAATTTTAAATAAGGTCTACCTCCCTAATTATAATGAAAATTAAGTGTTTAAAGAGTATCAGGAAAAATTATATTTGATTTTAAAGTGCATAGTACTAATAAGGGGTTAGAACTTGGGAATGCTGTGGTTATAAGTAATAGTGCAAGTGCCTATAGTTTACCAAGCATTTCAACACTCAGTATTGATCATATAGTTTAATCACATTCTATATAATAGGGGAGATCAGAGAGACATAGGATCAAATAGAGAGATAATTAATTAGTGTTTCCACTTACTGTTGCTGCAGACCTGTGGCTGACCCGGCTACCACCCCAACAACACCGTTTCGCCTTGGCTTTCCCAAAGGGTCGTAACCTAATTGTATCCTGATACTCCCTAAATACCCTGGCTTAGGCCATGATTGCGTCCGGAATAATGGCCAGCAGTTTGTAGTGCATGCGGTATTTGCATATTCTCAGTTTGCCATAGAGAGGACGAAAACACCGCATGGGCTATGTAGCCCGGTGAGGGTTGGATCAAAATCAGCAATGCAAGTCAATGGGTCCATGAAAAAATTGGACCGCACTCCAATAACATCAGAGTGCCGTCCAATTTTCACTGACTGTCAGAATGGAAAACGTGGGGATATTTTTTTTATTTTTTTTAATTTCTTGACTTACAAGAAAATCAGATGACACTTGTACCACACTGATCAGAATAATTTGTCTGTTTTTCCTCGTACGTGGAAAAATCGGTTTTGTGAATGAAGCCTTAGTCTAATATATATGTCCACATTTAGCCCCTATGGTTTAAGCAGCATAATTTTTCTTGGGTAATCCATATTTTTGATTTTTCTTTAAGAAAATATATTTGACATAAAATGCATTTACAAATAAAATATGAAACAGTGATTTGACAGACAAAAATCTTGTGCAGAATATAAAGGTATAGTAACTTATTTTTTCCAGGATACTCCATACAGCACCACTGAAAGCCTCTAAATTGTAGGGGTGTATAACGTATGTACAATCGATCACCTCGTTCCTGTAGAATTAACAGAAGAACATTTTAAAGGGATGACTATAGAGCCATCTTGTCTAAACGTTGGATATTGTACCTGTTTCTAGATAGGAATATTATGTGATTGTTTTGTAAGCGTTAAGAAAATACATACATTTTGGTATATTTTTTTATATTCTGAAAGGATACTATCAATTTACACCATAATGTCTGTTTACAGTGGGAACCCCATACTACATGTCACCAGAGAGGATACATGAAAACGGATACAACTTCAAATCTGATATTTGGTCATTAGGATGTCTACTGTACGAGGTAATTAACTAACTGGTATTCTCCTGGCACAGGTTGGCAGAATTGACTATTGACTTTGCAGTAAGTAATACAAATGCCTTAAAACATTCTCTCTCTCTCATTATTCTGGCATTTGGAAAATATAAAAAATTATGGTAATCCTAATTGACCTAAATCGGGAAAGTTTTATTCTGATTTTATGCCAGATTATTGAGAAAACCATGCATTTGTGTCTTTTTATATAGTGTATGTACAGTACAGACCAAAAGTTTGGACACATCTTCTCATTTAAAGATTATTCTGTGTTTTCATGACTATGAAAGTTGTACATTCACACTGAAGGCATCAGAACTATGAATTAACACATGTGGAATTATATACTTAACAAAAAAGTGTGAAACAACTGAAAATATGTCTTATATTCTAGGTTCTTCAAAGTAGCCACCTTTTGCTTTGATGACTGCTTTGCACACTCTTGGCATTCTCTTGATGAGCTTCAAGAGGTAGTCACCGGAAATGGTTTTCACTTCACAGGTGTGCCCTGTCAGATTTAATAAGTGGGATTTCTTGCCTTATAAATGGGGTTGGGACCATCAGTTGTGTTGTGCAGAAGTCAGGTGGATACACAGCTAATAGTCCTACTGAATAGACTGTTAGCTGCTTTTTTCTTTCCATAATACAAATTCTAAGTAAAGAAAAACAAGTGGCCCTCATTACTTTAATAAATGAAGGTCAGTCAGTCCGAAAAATTGGGCAAACTTTGAAAGTGTCCCCAAGTGCAGTTGCAAAAACCATCAAGCGCTACCTAAGAAACTGGCTCACATGAGGACCCCCCCTAGGAAAGGAAGACCAAGAGTCACCTCTGCTTCTGAGGATAAGATTATCCGTGTCACCAGAAATCACAGGTTAACAGCAGCTCAGATTAGAGACCAGGTCAGTGCCACACAGAGTTCTAGCAGCAGACACATCTCTACAACAACTGTTAAGAGGAGACTTTGTGCAGCAGGCCTTCATGGTAAAATAGCTGCTAGGAAACCACTGCTAAGGACAGGCAACAAGCAGAAGAGACTTGTTTGGGCTAAAGAACACAAGGAATGGACATTAGACCAGTGGAAATCTGTGCTTTGGTCTGATGAGTCCAAATTTGAGATCTTTGGTTCCAACCACCGTGTCTTTGTGCAGCGCAGAACAGGTGAACGGATGGACTCTACATGCCTGGTTCCCACCGTGAAGCATGGAGGAGGAGGTGTGATGGTGTGGGGGTACTTTGCTGGTAGCACTGTTGGGGATTTATTCAAAATTGAAGGCATACTGAACCAGCATGGCTACCACAGCATCTTGCAGCGGCATGCTATTCCATCCGGTTTGCGTTTAGTTGGACCATCATTTATTTTTCAACAGGACAATGACCCCAAACACACCTCCTGGCTGCGTAAGGGCTATTTGACCAAGAGGGAGAGTGATGGGGTGCTACACCAGATGACCTGGCCTCCACAGTCACCAGACCTGAACCCAATCGAAATGGTTTGGGGTGAGCTGGACCGCAGAGTGAAGGCAAAAGGGCCAACAAATGCTAAGCATCTCTGGGAGCTCCTTCAAGATTGTTTGAAGACCATTTCCGGTGACTACCTCTTGAAGCTCATCAAGAGAATGCCAAGAGTGTGCAAAGCAGTCATCAAAGCAAAAGGTGGCTACTTTGAAGAACCTAGAATATAAGACATATTTTCAGTTGTTTCACACTTTTTTGTTAAGTATATAATTCCACATGTGTTAATTCATAGTTTTGATGCCTTCAGTGTGAATGTACAATTTACATAGTCATGAAAATACAGACAAATCTTTAAATGAGAAGGTGTGTCCAAACTTTTGGTCTGTACTGTAAACTACTGGTTTCAACTGGGATCTAAGGGGTACTGTTTCTTCTTGTGGAGAGTGACAAACCAGGCCTGGCATGTCAGAGTGAGGAGACTTATACGCATGCATGCAAATTGACTCTTCAGAGAGGAAGAGGACTAGAACTGTAGTGCCACCTATTGGAAGTAGCAATCCTAAAAGTCAATATCGACTCTAACTAGCCTTACCACATGACTTAGGATATAAGCTATATCTAAACCTCTCTGAAGAGGCAATTTGCATATTTAATTTCCCAGAGGAGCGTGCATGGCGCCTAAGTCTCCTCAATCTGACATACCAGGCTTGGCCTGGCTTGTCACTCTCCACAAGTAGAAACCTTACCCCTTAGATCCCAGTCTTAAGCTTCTCACCTAGCCGAATCAGATCTCATACTTTGCAATGATGAGGGACATTACCCCAAAACAGTGTCTGCAAATTGAGATTCTGGTTTGACTTTTATCTTAAGGCACATGGCAAGGCTTATTAAAGGGTCAATATTGACTTTTTGGATTGCTGCTTTCAATAGGTAGATGGCACCAGAGTTCAATTCCTCTTCCTCTCTGAAGAGGCAATTTGCATATGTACATCATTAATTACAATTGATAGTGTATTCTTTGCACTTCTTGTGACTTGGGATATGTTTTACCCTTGTGTATTTTTTATGCTATATTATGTTAGTTTCACTTTAATTGGCTAGTTAATATGTTTATAACACCTTCATTGCTGGCTGTAATATGTCTTCACTCCACCTTATGTGATGCTTGAGGAAGGCTCTACTATTTTGAGTTGAAACATTGCATGGACTGATTAAAATCCGTTTTCTCACCATCTGACCTTGTAGTGCTTCCCCTATATTTTGGCTTTGTGTGCAACCTTGTGGACTTATCACCCATTTTTGCATGAAAAGTCCTGCCTTTATTTTTCTTTGGCCAAGGCCCCACTATCAGTATTTGGCCACGGCCCCACTATCAGTATTTGGTCAGTATTCGGTCAGTATTTTTTCTCAGAAGTGGGAGCCAAAACCAGGTGAGGAAAAGTCAGAGAAAAGGTATAATAGAAACAAGTCACCAATTCTGCATTTATCACCCACTCCTGGTTTTGGCTCCCACTCCTGAGTAAAATACTGAGCGAATACTGATAGTGGGGCCATGGCCTATCTGACTGTTATTCACCCACACCAGCTACATTTCAGCTCTCTATGTGGAGCCTTTCTCGGGCAGTGTTACATGGTCAAATACTGGGATAATTTTACATGCTTTTTTATTACATAGTGTAATTAAAATCATTCAGTGAGGGTAATTACTGTGTTCCTGTAATTAGTAATGAATTACAATTATTTATCTAAGTACATTCATATAGGAAAAAGTATATACCGTATTTTTCGGACTATAAGACGCACCTAGGTTTTAGAGGAGGAAAATAGGGAAAAAAATTAAGCAAAAAATGTGGTCATGATGCCCTGTTATGGGGGAGAGGGTCTGCTGCTGACACTGGTATTGGGGTAATGTCCCACAATTCTGTTAATATCCTCCTTCCTGGTATGTATGACTCTTTCCTGTTATACGTGGCCCCCATCCCATCCTGGTATACCTTGCCCTCATCCCCCATCCTGGTATGCATGGCACTCCTTGGTCCCCCATCCTGGTATGCATGGCACTCCTTGGTCCCCCATCCTGGTATGCATGGCACCCCTTGATCCCCCTTCCTGGTATGCATGGCACCCTTTGATCCCCCATCCTGGTATACATGGCACCCCTCTGAGCCCCCATCATGGTATGCCTGTCACCCCTCTGAGCCCCCATCATGGTATGCCTGTCACCCCTTGAGCCCCCATCCTGGTATGCATGGCACCCCTTGAGCCCCCATCCTGGTATGCATGGCACCCCTTGAGCCCCCATCCTGGTATGCATGGCACCCCTTGAGTCCCCATCCTGGTATGCATGGCACCCCTTGAGTCCCCATCCTGGTATGCATGGCACCCCTCTGAGCCCCCATCCTGGCATGCATGGCACCCCTCTGAGCCCTCATCCTGGTATGCATGGCACCCCTCTGAGCCCCCATCCTGGTATGCATGGCACCCCTTGAGCCCCCATCCTGGTATGCATGGCACCCCTTGAGCCCCCATCCTGGTATGCATGGCACCCCTTGAGCCCCCATTCTGGTATGCATGATGCATGGCACCCCTTGAGCCCCCATCCTGGTATGCATGGCACCCCTCTGAGCCCCCATCCTGGTATGCATGGCACCCCTCTGAGCCCCCATCCTGGTATGCATGGCACCCCTTGAGCCCCCATCCTGGTATGCATGATGCATGGCTCCCCTCTGAGCCCCCATCCTGGTATGCATGGCACCCCTCTGAGCCCCCATCCTGGTATGCATGGCACCCCTCTGAGCCCCCATCCTGGTATGCATGGCACCCCTTGAGCCCCCATCCTGGTATGCATGGCACCCCTTGAGCCCCCATCCTGGTATGCATGGCACCCATTGAGCCCCCATCACTCTGCCCACAAAAAACAAAAAAAAATCATACTCCCCTCCTCTCTCCTCCAGCACTGTCACGCTCTGCTGCCGACACCCTCACTGTGTGAGCCGCGCATGGCGTCCCCGCCATGCGCCCTCACAATGTGAGACGCTAAGCTGGAATAGTCACTGCTCCCCACGCCGAGACTCTGTGCGTGGGGAGCAGTGATCATTCAGTCTCTTCAATAGCCGGCACACTGTATCGCAGCGCGGCTCCTGCTGCCGCTGTGCAGTCAGTGTGCCTGCTGTTACAGACCATGAATATTCACTACAACCCATGGAAGTGGGTTGTAGGGAATATTCATGAGCTTTAATAGCGGGCACACAGACCGCAGAGCGCAGCAGGAGCCATGCTGCGGCTCCAGTGTTCCGGCTATTAAGGAAAATGAATGGTCACTGCTCTCCACGTCCATGGGCGTGGGGAGCAGGGAATATTCATTTTCTTTAGTAGCGGGCTCAGCATAGGCTGCAGCAGGCGGCTGCTGCCTCCTGTGCCACGCTGATCTCCCACTGCTGCTCCCCCACACCCACCACCACGTACAGCCAGGTATATAGTATTCGGACTATAAGACGCACCCCCCACTTTCCTCCAAAATTTTGGAGGAAAAAAGTGCGTCTTATAGTCTGAAAAATACGGTAATTAAATATGCTATAAATAGAACACAAATAATGCCAAAGTTCATATATACTTAATAAACAGCTGTTTCAATCAAGTGTAATAATAACAACCATAAGTGTCAGTCCTGTGTCAATAAAACAAAACATTCAATCAATCTGTGGACTTATAGTACTGCAATCTCCAGCTCATCTCCGATAACTATGCCTGTGCTCTGCCAGTGGACTGCAGTATTGACTAGAAGGCATGAACAAAGGCCGATGGGGAAGTATGTGTGCACTTCTAAAGTGTGATGGAGGCGACCATAATAAAGGCTATACATGTAGAAGAGTTTTACTTAGACATCAGCATGTAATTATTTTTAATTTTTCATAATTTCTAAGTATTACTCTTCAACTAGTGTGCTACGATTCCCAGGCACAAATAGTCTAAAGTGTAGACGACTATCTCTAAGGCCCCCCCTTCACACGTCAGTGTCCCTAGTACTTGTGGTGACAGTTTCCACACGTACTGGAGACACATACAGATGTAGACCCATTCATAACTATGGGTCTGTGCACATGTCAGTGTGTTTTCACAGACCCGTTTTTTGCCGGTAGCACAAGCACAGGCCACAAAACGTCCCGCACACGTGCACACTGATGACACAGGGATGACATCCGTGTGTCATCGGTTTGACCCTTACGGGCGCCTGGGAAAAGCCGTACAATTTGCGCTGTTCCCAGGCGCTGGGTGCTGAAGGCAGGTCTCCTCATTGTTGCCTGGTCTCCCTGAGATCAGCGCGACCAGGCGATAATGATGTATTCAGCACCCGCTGTGTACATCGTGTATTAAATGAATAAAGAATAAAAAAAAAAAAATGGCCTTGGCTCCCACTTAATTTTAAAAGCCAGCAGAGGGAAAGCCAACCACTGGGGGCTGATGATAATAAGCTGGGAAAGGGGACAATGTACCTAAAGGTTCCCCGGCTATTAATAGCTCACAGCTGTTTGGTTAGCCTTTACTGGTTAGTGTATGGGGGGACTCCAGAAAAAAATATGACGTAGGGTCCCCCTATAAATTCTAGCCAGCAAAGGTTAAACAGACAGCTGTGGACTGATATGAAAAGCCTGGGAAGGGGCCAGGGATATTGACCCACCTCCCAGACTAAGAACGTCGGTACTCAGACGCCCAAGAAACGATGCATTAATAAGATGCACCAAATCTGACACTTGGCCTCCCTCTTCCCACTTGCCCTTGTACGGTGCCAAGTGGGGTAATAGGTTTGGGGTTGATATCGGCTGTTTTATGGTCGCTGATCTCAATCCCGGGGGTTAGTAATGGGGAGGCATCTATTAGACACCCCATTACTAACCCCATAGTCAAATGTAATAAAGACACAGGCACACAGTAAAGTCCTTTATTTAAAAGAAACACTCCCCATCCTCTTTTTCCCATTTATTACTGTAAAATAAAAAATGATAAAACACCATATTACTCTCCTGTCCTTTGACAATCCATTTGTCCCATGAAGAAGAGCCCAATTTGGCTACATCTGGATTTCATGGCTGAGCCGTGGCATGATGCGACCGGTCAGCCGTAAATCCAGGATACACTGAGCTGAGCCTGAGAGTTCATAGAGGTTACTGCAGGTCACAGTCAGCCGCATTCCCACAGTCAGTTCAGTGTGAGCTGGCCGATGAACTGCGGTAACCTTTTATGATGTCATCGCTGGCACCCTGAGAAATTTCTTATTATATAGCACTATGTTCTTACAACTGCTTATTTTGCCTTTCTATTCAGTTAATTCTTTTTCTCCATCAGGTCTATGGCATCACATGATTAAAAACTAATTAACTGAATCCTTCTAAGCCCTATGTAGAAACAGGAAGTCTCCCTTCACTGCATGAGTCATCACTGCAAAAGTCTCTGGCAGGGGGAGGAGCAGAGCAGCTGGGTCAGGAGGTGAAGAGGGGGATGACTCCTACAGGGAAAAGAGACTTCCTGTTTCTACATAGAGCAGAAAAAAGAGAAGCAATAAGGCTGTGTGCCCACGATGCGTTTTTCAAGCGTTTATGCTGCGGAATTTCCGCAGCGTAAACGCTTCAAAAACGCATGGTAATCCGCCCCCATGGTCCCCAATGACAAGCCGCACTGTCAATGCCCATGCTGCGGATTTTTCCGCAGCGTTTATGCTGCGCACAAAAATCCGCAGCATGTCCATTAATTTTGCGAAAGCACGGCGTAATCACCGCCATTGACTTGCATTGAAACGCATAATATCCTTGTCAGTACATTTGTACTCACGGATTATATGCGTTTCAATGTGCGGATGGTACCCAAGTCTGGAGGAGAGGAGACTCTCATCCAGACCTGGGTACCATTGTACCTGTAAAAAAAAGAATAAAATAAAAAATAAAGATTATATTCACCTTCTGACGACCCCCGGTCTCCTTCCCTGTGCTTGCGGGCAGGACTGAAGGACCTGCGGTGACGTCACAGTCATGTGACCGCAGGCCCTTCAGTGCAGTGTCCTGCGATCAGCTGGCAGCCAGGAACGAGCGCAGCTGCACATGCCGGGCCATCGGAAGGTAAGTATAGGTTTATTTTTAAACATTCTTTTATGGTCACACTATATAAATCCATGCTGTTTGCATGGATTTATATAGTGTGACCTAGTTGTCAAGCACTTTCCAAGTGATGCTAAAATCGCCTGGAAAGCGCTTGTCAATCCGCATGCAGAAACGCATGTGAATAACGCTTCAAATCCACATGTATTTGGCAGGAAAAACGCATGTACAATCTGCATGCGTTTTTTCTGCCAGGGAGATGCAGAAATTTTCTGCTTCATTTCTGCATCGTGGGCGCACAGCCTAACTGTGTTGAAAGGCAAAATGAGCAATTGTACAGTGGGTACAGAAAGTATTCAGACCCCTTTTAAATTTTTCACTCTTTGTTTCATTGCAGCCATTTGGTAAATTCTAAAAAGTTCATTTTTTTCTCATTAAAGTACACTCTGCACCCATCTTGACTGAAAAAAAACAGAAATGTAGATTTTTTTGCAAATTTATTAAAAAAGAATAACTGAAATATCACATGGTCATAAGTATTCAGACCCTTTGCTCAGACACTTATATTTAAGTCACATGCTGTCCATTTCCTTGTGATCCTCCTTGAGATGGTTCTACTCCTTCATTGGAGTCCAGCTGTGTTTAATTAAACTGATAGGACTTGATTTGGAAAGGCACACACCTGTCTATATAAGACCTCACCGCTCATAATGCATGTCAGACCAAATGAGAATCATGAGCTCAAAGGAACTGCCCAAAGAGCTCAGAGAAAGAATTGTGGCAAGGCACAGATCTGGCCAAGGTTATAAAAGAATTTCTGCATTACTCAAGGTTCCTAAAAGCACAGTGGCCTCCATAATCCTTAAATGGAAGAAGTTTGGGACCACCAGAAGTCTTCCTAGACCTGGCCGTCCAGCCAAACTGAGCAACGTGGGAGAAGAGCCTTTGTGAGAGAGGTAAAGAAGAACCCCAAGATCACTGTGGCTGAGCTCCAGAGATGCAGTAGGGAAATGGGAGAAAGTTCCACAAAGTCACCTATCACTGCAGCCCTCCACCAGTCGGGCCTTTATGGCAGAGTGGCCTGACGGAAGCCTCACCTCAGAGTAAGACATATGAAAGCCCGCATAGAGTTTACTCAAAAACACATGAAGGATTCCCAGACTATGAGAAATAAGATTCTCTGGTCTGATGAGACGAAGATAGAACTATTTGGTGATAATTTTCAAGTGGTATGTGTGGAGAAAACCAGACACTGCTCATCACCAGTCCAATACAATCCCAACAGTGAAACGGGGTGTTTTTCAGCTGCAGGGACAGGACGACTGGTTTCAATTGAAGGAAACATGAATGAGGCCAAGTACAGAGATATCCTGTATGAAAACCTCTCCCAGAGTGCTCTGGACCTCAGACTTGGCCGAAGGTTCACCTTCCAACAAGACAATGACCCTAAGCACACAGCTAAAATAACAAAGGAGTGGCTTCAGAACAACTCTGTGACCATTCTTGACTGGCCCAGCCAGAGCCCTGACCTAAACCCAATTGAGCATCTCTGGAGAGACCTGAAAATGGCTGTCTACCAACGTTCACCATCCAACCTGACGGAACTGGAGAGGATCTGCAAGGAAGAATGGCAGAGGATCTCCAAATCCAAGTGTGAAAAACTTGTTGCATCATTCCCAAGAAGTCTCATGGCTGTACTAGCTCAAAAGGGTGCTTCTACTCAATACTGAGCAAAGGGTCTGAATACTTATGACCATGTGATATTTCAGTTTTTCTTTTTTAATAAATTTGCAAAAATGTCTACATTTCTGTTTTTTTCAGTCAAGATGGGGTGCAGAATGTACATTAATGAGAAAAAAATGAACTTTTTAGAATTTACCAAATGGCTGCAATGAAACAGAGTGAAAAATGTAAAGGGGTCTGAATACTTTCCGTACCCACTGTAAGTGCTATATAATATGATGATTACAATATATTAAGAGGATAAAAACTTGATGGAGTGCTTCTTTAATGTAGAGACAGTACTAAATGTAAAGGTTTATGTTTTTATTTGGGATTTCATTGAACCACATTCCCCTTACATGGCTCTACAACATCTGGGTATCTGACTGGTCGCTGGATAAAGTGCTTGCATCTCCCAGTGTGTAAACATTTCATTTCCCAATTGTAGACTAATTGACCCGTGTAGTGGTGTGCCTTCGCTTTTAAGCCTTCTTTAATCTTCATTAATTGCCTGTTCTTGCATTAGGCCTTTAGCGCAGTTGCGTGATTGTTTTGCTTAGATTACAACATTTTGGCAATATGCCTGATCTTTTTTTTTTTATTCCCACTTAATAATGCATTATAACCAATGTACAGTCCAGGTCACCATTTCAAAAATTGCACTTTGCACTCAAGCAAATTATGATACACCTGAAGATATAAAAATCTATTCTACTTTCTACTTAATGCAGTGAAGAAATTAATGAGGATCAAGTGGCAGCAATGAAATTGAAAAGTGAATTTTTTTTTGTACTTAAATTGCGCATAGTGATTTTGGATTTTTATTAATTTACATGCAAACAAGATGAGTCCAATTAATAAGGAGATGGTTTGCTTTTAATACACAGACCTTTACATGGCAAAGTAGGTATTACATGCTATTTTTTCCCTTTGTCTTATTGTTAAGCGCAGCAACTGGATTCTTGACAAGGTTGTAAGTTGGTGGCTTTTCAACACAGCATGGGGAGAGAAAGCAAAAGAGAGGGAGAAAGACTGCCACCAGCCTTAAAGACAGACAGTGGGATCCTGTCCTTCCACGACACCCCAGGAATACTAATCAGGCCGTGAGGTCAGGAGAGCAAGTCAATCATTCCCCAAGATCGGCTCAGTGTGCAAGATCAAATTAGCCTGAAAAATTCAGCTGCCGAGAGGAGAAATAAAAAGGGGGAGTGAGGTGGAGAGGAGGGAGGGAGGGGGAGGTAGAGGGAGAGAGCAGCTGTCAGAGAGAAGTCGGGAAGATACACTAATGAAGCAGATGAATAGTGCATAAAGCTTCAAAATAAAAACAGGACAGTTGACATTTTTCATCTGTCAAAGCAGGAGATGCATGAAAATATACTAGTCGCGGTTGGCTCCTCCGGGGGACGTACTGCGTGTTATTTTATTATTTTTTTTTTCCCTTCCCACCTACAACGTGTGACATTAACCTGTTCACTGACAGAAGCGCCCTGCAAGGCACTGCTAGGCAGTGGGATCTCGGGAATAGCAGGGAAGTTATTGGAAGGAGCAGAGCTAAAGCAGAATGAATTCTCTGGGACAAAAATACTCCACTTGAACATATAGATGGCAGATCGGGTTTGCTTCCTGGATCTGTAAATTCCCTAATGATTTACTATTATTATTTGTTATTATTTATTATGTGAATTCCCCTATTGGATGCAAGACAGTCCTTTTAAAAAAAAAAATAAAAAAAACCTCTCCATTTTCATTTTCCTATTAGTAACATTGTATATCTACTAGCGAAGTGCAAGCAGCTATTCTTTGTAACGTTCAGGGTATTTTAATTCTACACCTCTCAGATAAGGCGCTCTGTCCTAATATCTTGACACAACCATTTTTGTATTGGGAAATATCTGTTGAGATATCAAACCTAAGTCTTTAGATTTGTGCTAAATGGTTTAGGACTCCTTACTTCATGTATCTATTAAGGTTGCGTTCACACTAGCATTTTGACATTCTGGCTGTTCTATTTTTAGGGATAAACAAACGTAATTCATATAAAAAATGTTTTTGTGTAACTAGTTGAAACAGAAGTAGAAGGGACCCCATTGATTATTATACAGTCCATTTGGGTACAATATGTGTCAGTTTTTTAGAATGGAAAGAACATTACGGCATGATGCACATGACATGTAACGGAACCCAGCCCGAACCTATAACAGTCAGTGGGGTTCCTCTGTTTCTATTTGCTTCAGTTATGTAACATATCTATTTTTGACACCACATTTGTTTCTTAAAACAGAATGTCAAAACGCTAATGTGAACATAGCCTTACATCAGTTATCATAAATTGTGATCTCGCTTCTTAGTTGGTACACCATGCAATGAATAGTTGAGAAGGTTTATGGGTAGCGCGTGCAGCCTTCTATTCATCACCATCGATAGATGCGCCAAAGTTCAGCTTGAAACTTTGGTGTTCCAAGTATAGAAGAAGTGTACAGAAAAGTAAAGAATTTCTCTCAATAATGCTAACTAGTGCTGGTTACCGGTGAGTCCAGACATAGCAGAAGACACCTGGGTAAATTCTGACAGTCTGTAAAAAAAACATATCAGCGTATCCTCAACTCCTTGCAGACTTTTTCCACTACATGTAGATTTTTAAAAGTTTTCAAAACCTCATTCACACATACTGTCCATTAATGCAGTCTTCTGTCTGACCACATCCTTATTTCACCGGTGTAATGGTGTGGAGCTGACACAAATACTGATGTAATAGATATCGCATATACTTGCTAATTTATTTCATTTGCATTCCCCTGTATGACACCATAGCTTTAGCCTGTTTGGTCACTTATCTAACAACAAAGTGCATCTTAACTGGAGTCTGGTTTAATCTAAACAAGCAAATGTTAAAACTAGAACCAGAAGTAACTTTTAAAAACAATAGTAAAGTTACTCAACTTAAGTTAATTTTCAAACTGTGAAAGTTTGAATAGTGTATTTTTAATTTAAAGGGAATCTGTCAGAAGGTGTTTGCTATTTAATCTGCAAACAGAATAATGTAGGGCAATAGACCCTCCTTCCAGGGATGTCACTGGGCTGTGTTGTAGTTTCAATACAGTCAGTGTTTTATCAGCAGGAGATTATCACTGCCTGACTAGGTCTCACATGCACTGCAGTCAGGCTAATTTGTGTAACCCCGCCCCCACCGCTGATTGTACACAGGTAGCTGCAGGTGTCAGCAAGCTGCCAATCAGTGGTGTGAGCAGGGTTATACACAGTTCATTTTTCTGACCTCTGCTACATCTACCACACATAAAACAGGGATTCTATCAAAACTGCACCAAGCAGTTCAGTAAGTGATACATCACTGGAATGAGGCTTTCTTGCCCTATATTATGCTGCACTCAGATTACGTAGTAAAACCTGCTGACAGATCTGCTGACAGATTCTCTTTAATGATTCAGATCCACACAATTTATAGGATTTCAACTGGTCTAGAGATCTTCTGTAAGATATGGCTTTAGATGTACTGCTGTACTCTGTATCAGCTAATAGTGCAAATTGATGGAACTACCTTTTTGCTGCTTATAGAAATGCTCAAAAATGAAAATCAAGTGAGCAGAGTGCTTCCATGCATGACATTGTTATAATTGATATAGGTATGATGAAAAATGAAGTGCTCACTTGGTGAGCTATGCAACCAAGCATAGTAATGTGCAAGCTGTTCAGATTGCCGCCAGCTCCTATGCTGATTACCTGGATCCGTGGACAAGAGTAATTAATGGGAAAATAGGAAGTCAAGTGGCGCTGGCTGACTAAAACCATGGTAAATGACCAAAACAATAATAAAAAAAAATGTTGACATATGTAGAACGAATGATTTTTCGGTCCCCTACAAGGACCTTCCTCAGATTTAATGATTCATACTATTATAACCAAGGAAGGTCCTGGTACGAGACCAAAAAAGTGTTCATTTTATCTATGTTAACTTTTTTTATTGTAATAGTTTTTGTCATTTACCACAGTTTTAACACAGCTGCAATAAAAGTGGTTTTAATCGGACTGCACCACTGAACTTCTTTTCCTTTTTGCTGCCTACGGTACATAAAGAAACATGACATTTGGTATGCTACCCCCACTATTTCAGTTACTTACTAACCATTCTTTGACCTTGTGCTACTTTTAGTCTAGAATTATTTTTTGTTCTTTTTTTTAAATCTTTGGTACCAATTTATCAAAGCTTTTGCACCAGAATTCTGGCGTAAAAAAATCTTTGAAAAGGTCACAATTTTTTTTCACAAAAATGTTGCCACTTTTGGCTTTTTTATGCCATTTTCACCCTTCTCTAATAAATGTGGATGGAGCCGGGATGGGGCTTGATGACCCCCATTCATTGAATTCATAACTAGTAGTGGCGTTCCTTACGCCACAAATCTTATTCCAGTCCTGGTCACTTTGTGACGTGCCTGATTTATTAAGAAGCATGTACCTCTTAATGTATCGGGTACCTTGCATTCCACCCAACACCTCATCAAGATTGGCGTGAAAAACGCCAGTCTTGATGAATCGGGGTCTTTTTATTCCAGATTTGGGCCCTGACTCATTAAGATTGGCATTGGTTACTATAGTTTTAACAGGGGCGTGTAGGAATTGGATGTGCAAAATTCATTAAGAGACGCACACCACTTATTGAATTCAGTGCTTCTTATCTGTGCCGTTCGCCTTACCAGACATGTTTCTGACTGCTGTAACATTTCTGGCATAAGAAACGCCTCCACTTCCCATGAATTTGACTTGCAGGCACAGCGTCACCCAGACCAGTTTTCCTAGCTCCACACACTTTGACTGTACTTCCCAAAACTGGCACAAAAATGACAAAAGCTACCACATTTTTGCACAAAAATGTTGCTGCTTTTCAAAGTGTTTTACGCTAGCTTTCTGGCGTAAACCGTTTGATTTAGGGCTTGTTATTCTAACCTGTGTCATGCCACTTTTATAATCTAAATCTAAGTGGTATGAAATGCTTGCAGGTGGTGACAACTGTAAGGTGTTACAAGGCACCAGGGAGTAAAGAATGTTTTAATTATAATCTCATGTACAAAAAGCGTGTAAGACACTTTGTCAATCTCATTAAGACTTTAGAAACACTTTGTTAAAAATGGCATTCTGTATTTGGCACTTAGCACTGCTGCTTATATTGTCTCCCTAGTACTGTTCTTTCTCCCTTGAGTCATATAATTGTCTACTATGTGTAAGGACTGCACTGTCTGCTCCTAAAGAAATGCCAAGAACATTTAGTAGTTAAACACTTAATTGAAGTACAAACACATCCCCTATGGAAAACAATATTGTTTTATCCTTGGACTGATGTGAAATGTCATATATTTACAATTACTTTAAACTTTGTCATTTTATATGGACAAGGCACCAACATAAGTTATTTATTTTACTCACTTATATACCGCCATTAGTTCCACATTGTATTACTGACATTATCAGCACTGCCCCCATTGTGGCTCACAATCTAGATTCCCTAGCAGTATGTCTTTGGAGTGTGGGAGTAAACCGGAGAACCCAGATGAAACCCATGGAAACACGGGGAGAACATACAAACTCCTTGTAGATGTTGTCCTTGGTTGGATTTGAACCCAGCACTGCAAGGCTGCAGTGTTAACCACTGAGCCACCGTGCAAATATATATATTTTCATGACTTTGAAAATTGTACATTCACACTGAAGGCATCAAAACTATGAATTAACACATGTGGAATTATATACTTAACAAAAAAGTGTGAAACAACTGAAAATATGTCTTATATTCTAGGTTCTTCAAAGTAGCCACCTTTTGCTTTGATGGCTGCTTTGCACACTCTTGCCATTCTCTTGATGAGCTTCAAGAGGTATTCACCGGAAATGGTTTTCACTTCACAGGTGTGCCCTGTCAGATTTAATAAGTGGGATTTCTTGCCTTATAAATGGGGTTGGGACCATCAGTTGTGTTGTGGAGAAGTCTGGTGGATATACAGCTGATAGTCCTACTGAATAGACTGTTAGCTGCTTTTTTCTTGCCATAATACAAATTCTACGTAAAGAAAAACGAGTGGCCATCATTACTTTAAGAAATGAAGGTCAGTCAGTTCGAAAAATTGGACAAACTTTGAAAGTGTCCCCAAGTGCAAAGAAACTGGCTCACATGAGGACCGCCCCAGGAAAGGAAGACCAAGAGTCACCTCTGCTTCTGAGGCTAAGTTTATCTGAGTCACCAGCCTCAGAAATCGCAGGTTAACAGCAGCTCAGATTAGAGACCAGGTCAATGCCACACAGAGTTCTAGCAGCAGACACATCTCTTTAACAACTGTTAAGAGGAGACTTTGTGCAGCAGCAGGCCTTCATGGTAAAATAGCTGCTAGGAAACCACTGCTAAGGACAGGCAACAAGCAGAAGAGACTTGTTTGGGCTAAAGAACACAAGGAATGGACATTAGACCAGTGGAAATCTGTGCTTTGGTCTGATGAGTCCAAATTTGAGATCTTTGGTTCCAACCACCGTGTCTTTGTGCGACGCAGAAAAGGTGAACGGATGGACCCTACATGCCTGGTTCCCACCGTAAAGCATGGAGGAGGAGGTGTGATGGTGAAGGGGTGCTTTGCTGGTGACACTGTTGGGGATTTATTCAAAATTGAAGGCATACTGAACCAGCATGGCTACCACAGCATCTTGCAGCGGCATGCTATTCTATCCGGTTTGCATTTAGTTGGACCATCATTTATTTTTTCAGCAGGACAATGACCCCAAACACACCTCCAGGCTGTGTAAGGGCTATTGGACCAAGAGGGAGAGTGATGGGGTGCTACGCCAGATGACCTGGCCTCCACAGTCACCAGACCTGAACCCAATCGAGATGGTTTGGGGTGAGCTGGACCGCAGAGTGAAGGCAAAAGGGCCAACAAGTACTAAGCATCTCTGGGAACTCCTTCAAGATTGTTGGAAGACCATTTCTGGTGACTACCTCTTGAAGCTCATCAAGAGAATGCCAAGAGTGTGCAAAGCAGTCATCAAAGCAAAAGGTGGCTACTTTGAAGAACCTAGAATATAAGACATATTTTCAATTGTTTCACACTTTTTTGTTAAGTATATAATTCCACATGTGTTAATTCATAGTTTTGATGCCTTCAGTGTGAATGTACAATTTTAAAAGTCATGAAAATACAGAAAAATCTTTAAATGAGGTGTGTCCAAACTTTTGGTCTGTACTGTATATTCCAGTTATGAGCTTTTCTCTTGTTAGTGTAGGTAAGAGGTCTGGAGCTGATTCCCTTTCCAGGTGTGGCATTTGCATTTGGAAGCTATTGCTGTGTGAACACAAATGTGGAAGTCTCACTGGAAGAGAAACAGACCAGTATTAAGGTGAAAAAAAGAAGAAATCAATTAGATAGCAAAATTGTTAGGAGTGGTCAAATCAACAGTTTGGTACATTACGCAAAAAAAAAAAAAAAGCGTACTGGTAAGCTTGGGAATTCAAAAAGGTCTGGACGTCCATGGAAGACAACAGTGGTGGGTGATCGTAGAATCCTTTCCAGTGAAGAACACGCTCCAAGAAGACGGTGTTTCAGTATCTAAGTCTACAATAAAGAGACTTCATCAGCGCAAATACAGAGGGTTCACCACAAGGTGCAAACCATTAATCAGCCTTAAAAATAGAAAGGCCAAATTAGACTTTGCCTAAAAACATCTAAAGAAGCCAGCCAAGTTCTGGAAAAGTATTCTGTGGACAGATGAAACTAAGATCAACCTATACTAGACTGATGGGAAGATAGTATGGAGAAGTCTCATGATACAAAGCCCACCTCGTCCTCTGTAATACATAGTGCAGGCAATGTGATGGCGCGAGCATGCATGGCTTCTAATGGCACTGGGTCACTAGTGTTTATTGATGATATGACTTAAGAAAGAAGTAGCTGGATGAATAGTGAAGTGTAAACGTCTATATATAAATGAACATTGACCTAAAACATACTGCAAAAGCAACCCAGGAGTTTTTGTTTTTTTTTTAATTCAAAGTGTAGTATTCTGCAATTCTTCATTCACCGGATCTCAGCCCCATCAAGCATGCATTTCACATGCTTCAGACAAAATGTAAGGCAAAAAGGCAACAACCGGAGGCTGCTAAGTAAAGGCTTAGTAAGCATTATAAAGGAGGTAACCCAGCATTTGGTGATGTCCATAGCATCCAGATTTCAAGCAGTCATTGCCTGCAAAGGATTCTATGCAAAGTATTAAAAATAACATGTTAACTTTCCCATAAATAAAATGTTCAATCACTTTTGAGCTCCTGAAATGAGGCTTTGTAGAAAAAATGGTTGCAATTCCTAAGTGTTTCACACAATATTTTTTTTTCAACCCCTTTTATTAAACTTGAATGCATCATTCAGATGAAAAAATTATACCATCAGTGTTTTTCACATATGAATAAATAAATTACAAAGCTTCTCCTATCCTTTGCAGTGTTAAAAATGGACAGCACATTGATGCCATCAGTGTGATATACGTGTTTTCCACGGACCAATAGACTTGTATTGTTACTTTTCATCTGCTACTAGAAAAAAAAATCAAATGTGAACAGCCCCATAGACTATAATGGGTACTTGTATCAATGAAAATCGCGACTAGAACCCGTATGTACGTTCAATATAGACGTCTGAATGAAGGGGATGCTGTCCATTTCCAGTATTCATATAGGTTCTCCGCAGGCTTTATGACCCTGGCCATGCACTAGAGATATCTGCAGACCTTTATTATCATCTGCAGATTATCCTATGTGTACGACCAACCCAGACATCAGATTAGGCGCAGATATTTGTTGAATGAGCTTGATCTGCTGACTGCATACTCATTTATTTGGCCGGTCTTAAGGACCCCATACACATTAAATGAAAATGTTGATCATTTGTCAATGGCTTTAAACATGTTACAATATTGGCTGATGCAGTCTGTATTTTTTCAGTGCTTATCAACATCCGAGAAAAATCAGCACTGTGGAATGCGGAATGCGCGTTTCACCAAACCAACCAAGCAACCAACAGTCATTCATTATGGTCAAAATCGACCATTTCATTTGAGTTTTATGTAATGTGTATGGGCTTTCTTACCCCGAGTGCCAGAGAGATGTGAACGCTTATTACCTGATTCCATCTGTGTACATTACATCTTAGTTCTGAGGTTTTCTATTATTGGACCAGAAGTTTTAGAGCAAATTCTAAGGAAGGAACTTATCTTGTGCTCTCCTTGACTAGCAGTTTAATTATCTCCCTGTTGTTTGGCATTTAACCCTTTCACGCTGGATGCAATTTTCACCTTCCTAAACCACCAAATTTTTCATCTCTGACATGTCACTTAATTTGGTAGTAACTTTGGAATGCTTCCACATATCCCGTTGATGAGACTGTTTTGTTTTTGTGACTCATTGTTATGTTAATGTTAAATTTAGGTCTATATGAATTGAGTTTATAAAAAAGTTTGTTTGTTAAACTTTTTGTACAAAAAATAGCTTTTTTAAGTTTTATGCAATTAAAACTAAAACGATCATGCCAAGCAGTTAAGTTACCTTGTTTTCTTTACGTCATTTTTTGAAACACTTTTTTTGTTAAAAAACTTAAAATTCAGCTACAGTTTGTTTTGTTTTTTCCAACAAATTTTACAAGACTTATTTTTTTTTTTATTGATCACTACACTTTTGAAGTGACTAAAGAGCTTATGTCAGAAAACCATCAAACAAGATCTCATTTTAAAAACTGTACCCCTCAAAGAATTCAAAACTGCATTCAGGGAGTTTAATTCCTGTGAACCACCTGAAGGGTTAACAAAGTGTAATGAAAAATAAATAAATTACATTTTTCCAGTAAAAAAAAATTTCTTAAGCATCGATTTATTTATTTTTTTTATTTTTCATTTTCACAAGGGGTTATAAGAGAAATCACAATTTGTTAAGCAATTTCTCCGAAACTCTGCAATAACTCATATGTGGCTAGAAACTTCTGTTTGGACACGGAGGGGTAAAAGCGATGTTTGTCTTTTACAAAGCCATTTTGGCTGGAATACAATGTAGGCGCCAGGTTGCATTTTCAGAGCCCATAAAGTGCCAAAATTACAGAAACCCCGCACAAATGAGCCAATTTTGGATACTGCACCATTTAATGAGTGAGCAGAATCTTTTAACGCTGGTGTGAACCCAAAAAAATATATTTTTTTCCCCCAAAAAAATATTGATTTAGCCACAAATTTTTCATTTGCACAATTACAAAAAATTTCCAATTTCCACTAAAATATTGTTTTAACCTCAGAGTTTTCATTTTCACAAGGATTATACCCCATATGGTCGGAGACTGTTTTAGGGAAGAAGCACTTCCACTTTAAGACCACAGTTGTGTCTGTAATAATTTCTGGGTGCTATTTGCAGAGCCACAAGGACCTCAGAATTCCCCCCACATTTTGGAAATTACACCCCTCTGGGAATTCATCTACGGGTACAGTGACCATTAGACCACAAGCGTTATCCAGAGATGTGCATGCAGTTGTTCGGGGTTTGGAAAGACTGAGGCTCATGAGGAGGGCAATTGATCTAATGTGAGCAAGTTTCGCTGGATTTTTTTTTTCTTTTTTTGGTGGAGCAATGTGACCATGTCTCTTTTACCAGAGCCTTAAAGCAATTAGCAATATGGAAAGCAGTTATTTTCATTCACATATGACAGACCCAAGTGTGGGCTTGTTTTTTGTTAGAGGACTTGAAGTTTTCATTGGTACCATTTTGGGGTAAATAACTTTTTTGCTTTTTAGGCTGTGTTCACATTTATACTATGCTCTACACTGAGCACATCAGAGTTTCCATCTAAATCTTCGAAAACCATGATTTGAACAGGACCTCTGACAGAGCCATTCACTATGAGGCAGGGGAAGTTACTCGGACTCTGCACTTTTGTGTGTGCCTAAAGTAACACACAGGACACTGTAGGCACAGTCCAAAGTGGCTCCACATGCATCATTCTGGGATTGCTCCATGGGGATTTTGTCCGAATTCTGTTTTTCTGTGTTTTAGACAAAAATCGCATTGTAAGTGCGTCGTTCAGGTCACAGGATAAATATAAACTGTGCTTTATTCAGATTTTTGGGAGGCAGAATGAATAAACGGCAGTATAGGATTTTTTCTTATGCCATTCTCCACGCAGTATAAGTGATAAGACTGCTTTATTCTTCTAGCACGATTAGTGATACCAGTTATATATATACAGTACAGACCAAAAGTTTGGACACACCTTCTCATTTAAAGATTTTTCTGTATTTTCATGACTATGAAAATTGTACATTCACACTGAAGGCATCAAAACTATGAATTAACACATGTGGAATTATATACTTAGCAAAAAAGTGTGAAACAACTGAAAATATGTCTTATATTCTAGGTTCTTCAAAGTAGCCACCTTTTGCTTTGATGACTGCTTTGCACACTCTTGGCATTCTATTGATGAGCTTCAAGAGGTAGTCACCGGAAATGGTCTTCCAACAATCTTGAAGGAGTTCCCAGAGATGCTTAGCACTTGTTGGTCCTTTTGCCTTCACTCTGCGGTCCAGCTCACCCCAAACCATCTCGATTGGGTTCAGGTCTGGTGACTGTGGAGGCCAGGTCATCTGGCGTAGCACCTCATCACTCTCTTTCTTGGTCAAATAGCCCTTACACAGCCTGGAGGTGTGTTTGGGGTCAATGTCCTGTTGAAAAATAAATGATGGTCCAACTAAACGCAAACCGGATGGAATAGCATGCCGCTGCAAGATGCTGTGGTAGCCATGCTGGTTCAGTATGCCTTCAATTTTGAATAAATCCCCGACAGTGTCACCAGCAAAGCACCCCCACACCATCACACCTCCTCCTCCATGCTTCACGGTGGGAACCAGGCATGAAGAGTCCATCCGTTCACCTTTTCTGCGTCACACAAAGACACGGTGGTTGGAACCAAAGATCTCAAATTTGGACTCATCAGACCAAAGCACAGATTTCCACTGGTCTAATGTCCATTTCTTGTGTTCTTTAGCCCAAACAAGTCTCTTCTGCTTGTTGCCTGTCCTTAGCAGTGGTTTCCTAGCAGCTATTTTACCATGAAGGCCTGCTGCACAAAGTCTCCTCTTAACAGTTGTTGTAGAGATGTGTCTGCTGCTAGAACTCTGTGTGGCATTGACCTGGTCTCTAATCTGAGCTGCTGTTAACCTGCAATTTCTGAGGCTGGTGACTCGGATAAACTTATCCTCAGAAGCAGAGGTGACTCTTGGTCTTCCTTTCCTGGGGCGGTCCTCATGTGAGCCAGTTTCTTTGTAGCGCTTGATGGTTTTTGCAACTGCACTTGGGGACACTTTCAAAGTTTTCCCAATTTTTCGGACTGACTGACCTTCATTTCTTAAAGTAATGATGGCCACTCGTTTTTCTTTACTTAGCTGCTTTTTTCTTGCCATAATACAAATTCTAACAGTCTATTCAGTAGGACTATCAGCTGTGTATCCACCTGACTTCTGCACAACACAATTGATGGTCCCAACCCCATTTATAAGGCAAGAAATCTCACTTATTAAATCTGACGGGGCACACCTGTGAAGTGAAAACCATTTCCGGTGACTACCTCTTGAAGCTCATCAAGAGAATGCCAAGAGTGTGCAAAGCAGTCATCAAAGCAAAAGGTGGCTACTTTGAAGAACCTAGAATATAAGACATATTTTCAGTTGTTTCACACTTTTTTGTTAAGTATATAATTCCACATGTGTTAATTCATAGTTTTGATGCCTTCAGTGTGAATGTACAATTTTCAAAGTCATGAAAATACAGAAAAATCTTTAAATGAGAAGGTGTGTCCAAACTTTTGGTCCGTACTGTATATATTTATTTTTATTTTTTTTTTGTTTTGCTACTTTTGCACACTAAATTTAGGTTTTTTTTTTGCAAAAAAAAAAGTTATTTTTGCACCACCTTATTTTGAGATCTGTAAGTTTGTTTAGTTTTTCTCTGACAAAGCTGAGTGGGGCCTTGATTTTTGCAGGATGAGTTGCAGTTTTCAGTGACACCATTTTTCTTTACATACGTTTCTTGATCAAATTTTATTTTTATTTTTCTTGTGGGCGACATGATGGAAATACAGCTTGTTTTTTCTTTATAGTGTTCATCTTATGGGTTAAATAATATGACAGTTTCATAGTTTGGGTGGTTCTGGATGCGGTGATGCCAAATGTGTACTTTTTTTCTTGTGTGTGTGTTTTTCTTTTTATAGCAAATACCTTTTTAATGGCAAAACATATTCACATTTTTTTCAGTGTCTACTTTGTGTATGGTGTGGGTTTTTTTGTTACATGGGGTGGATTTCTCACTTTTCATGGGTGCTCTACATGAAAGCAAACTTCTCTAAGACCACGGCCCCACGATCAGTATTCGGTCAGTATTTTCTCTCAGGAGTGGGAGCCAAAACCAGGTGAGGAACAATCAGAGAAAAGGTATAAGGCTGTGTGCCCCCGATGCGTTTTTGGCGCGTATTTGCAGCGCGTAAACGCACCAGAAACGCATTGCATACTTTATCCCATGACATTCTGCAAGTTCTGTGCACATGGTCAGGATTTTTTCTGCGCAGATTTTACTTGCAGAAAAAATATGGACATGACCAATTCTTGTGCTTTGCTACATGTGTGTTTGCCTATACAATGCATTGGAAAAACACATTGGCAAATACGCGTCAAAAACGCATGTAAAAAACGTATGCGTTTTTCTGCCAAGGAGATGCTGAAATGCTCAGGAAAATTTCTGCTTCATTTCTGCATCGTGGGCACTAAGCCTAATAGAAACAAGTCACCAATTCTGCATTCATCCCCCACTCCTGAGAAAAAATAATGACTGTATACTGACCAAATACCGATAGTGGGGCCATGGACTAATAGGTCTACTCTCAGACCAACTTCAGGAACACTAAACCTAAAAAATGCACAAAAAAATCCTAGCGTTTACATTAAAAGTCCTCCTTTTTTATTTTTTCCTTTCTTCTGTGTTTCAAGAACTCATCCAACCCCCACCGACTACAACACCACCACCACTCTCCTTCAATGTCCTGTCTGACTGTAAGGGCACATTCAGATGTCCTTACAAATCGGGCAGAGATTGGACCACAATTCACAGACTGGTCATAGTTCTCCCGCCTTGAGCGTGACAGCCACATACTTTTCTGTGAGACTGTCACGCTCTGGTCGAGAGACCTACTGCCAGTCCTTGCTTTGCTGCCCGATCTCGGAATGAATTGTATGGACGTCTGAATATACTTGAAGACAACTGGCTGTGACAGAAGCCTCCGTATAGTGTCCTGTCTGAAGTAGGGCAAGAATTTAGCTGCGCCTCCTTGGATGAGGAATGTGGCTTTAGCCATCCACCAGCCAAGGATGGAATTGATCAGCCGCAGATGAATACTGAGTATTTGGGTTTTTGATGTTGCAGGTTTTCTGCAGCTATTAGATAAATTAGGTTACTTTTGTTTTTAAATTCTTTTTTATCATGTTTTTTGCACAGTGGGCATGAGATTTCTATAAATCCCATCTGCCTTGCTGGAACTGTAAGATGCTGCATTTTCAGCAAAACAAAAAAACTCATTGTGGGAACTTAACCGTGGTCTGCAGCATTTTAGGCACAGTCCTGAGAGTCAGTCTCCTAGAAATCCTACAGAGAACACAGTGAGGGCTGCTGTAGTCCCTGTATTTTTTGTTACATTTAAACCTCTTTTTCTAGTTTGTGTTCCTCCAATGCTAGACCCATATTACGACATATAAACTCGTGATTTTTTTTTTTTTCCAGAAAATTAAAAAAACATTATTATCAGTAATTAAAACTAAAAAGGCCAAGTTTATCATGTGGTAGTGATGCAACACTAACTGGAATAAAAAAAAGTCACAACTATTGTAATTTTCATGAGTGGTTTATATTTTGTCTCTGTCTTATACTGAATAAGAAATGGATGTGTGAACTCTTATTTTGATTTATTATAGATGGCGGCATTGCAAAGTCCTTTTTATGGAGACAAAATGAACCTGTACTCCTTGTGTAAGAAGATAGAACAGTGTGACTATCCTCCTCTGCCATCTGACCACTATTCTGAGGAGGTATGTCAGTGGAATTCTGCCATCTTTATTTCTGCATTTAACCTTCTTTTTGAAGATTCATTTTATGTTCTGCTGTGTCTTTGGAATTATGAACCCTTGAGGGCCTACTATATGTATGATGGCTTGTCTGCTGTGCAGTCCAGGTGTAGGCAATTAATTACATGAGGGGCCATGACTCTTGTGGATGGTCGAACCAATAGGCTAAAATTAATTCTGCTTAATATTAACATATTAATTATAATTATTTAATGTTAATATTGAATGACTTAATATTGAGCAGAATTAAGTATGCACACAACCTCCTATATACCGTATGAGCCCCAAGATAGCCTCCCATGTATGACGTGTGCCATAGGGCCTCCCATGCATGGCGTGTGCCACACACATGAAAAAAAAAGCAACAACACATACTTGCCTTGGTCCCGTTCCCCCAGCACTCTGCCTCTGCGCTCTCTGATGCACTGACTCTCCGTAATGCACAGCTGATGCGATAAAATTACATCATTAGGACTGGAACTGCCAGAGGGCCAGATGTGGCCTGCAGGCCGCACTTTTCCCAGGTCTGGTCTAGTCTAGAATAGCATTATGTAGCAGGATGGTCCTGCCTCTGTTACTCAATAATACAGGTAGCTTAGATAGATGTCCACTTGGCCAACCATAATCTGAGAAGTGGTTGGGAAAGCAGGAGCTCAATCATTTGACATGGTTTTAGCAACCTAGTTTTTTTGAGATTACTGTATTTGTTTTCTCACTACCCAATTTTAGCCAAGCAAACACTTGCCCATATGTACAAGAAAACGTATTGCTGTCAATGAATGTATTGTACATCAAATGCTCTCACTGGTAGATCTCACAAGACTCCAATTTGTGTAGGGTTATAACGCAATGATGATAGGCAGTAGGCAGAGAAGAAAACCATTCCTGAAGTCTCTAATCCTAGCACAGGTTACAAGAGGGCTTACACAGACCCCTCTGAATTGTCTGTGATCATGCCGGTAGTCACCGTTGTGACAAATATAGCACCATTACTGCACCGTTACAGTTATAGCACCATTACTGCTCCTCCTAAGCGCAGGTCATCATTGCAAGTGACAAAATAATTTGGTGTGATCAAAGGATCCACATGAACCTGAAAACTTGTGGGTCAGGAGTCTGTGAGGTCTATGGGAGCTTATCACTAGGAGAAAAACATTGTTGGGAAAGAAAATGGATACTGTTGTTCCACATTGAAAAGAGGACGATGTGGATAGATGAGAAAAAGTATTGCATGCTGAACGTAATATCTCTCCTCTGTTATAGTGCATGTCATGCGGCTGCTTTAGTGCCTGGATTTTTTTGTTGTGCCGGAATTTGTTATGGTTTCTTAGGCTATGAGCACACGGCATCTTGTAGACAGCAGTGTATCTGCTGAGTTTTCCCAGACCTGAAGCGGATTTGCCAGCAGTTTTGCCGCTGTCCCTGCGGTGGCTTCGCCTCCGGCGGCTTTTACTTTATACCGTCAAGTATAAAAAATGGGTGGTATCCTGAGGGAAGCCACCTGAAGAATGAACACCTCTCTTCTCTTAACCACTTCAGTGTTTCTGAACCGTGATGTTAAGATGTGACATGAGATGGAATGTGTGTCCGGTAATGTCGTTTTTACATTGCTGTGCATTATGTTCACTTTATGGGGCATTTAGTGGTGCTTTTTCAGGCCGATACTGGACCGAATTTCCCTTAAATAAGATGCCATGTGCACGTAGCCTTATGTTCTGTCTCCTGGTGGTTTTACAAAATGATGACAATATGCTCTAGGGGTGGTATTTTAAAGGCATTTTCTAACCAGACTGCAATTATTAGTCTAAACTAATCTAACTACATGACCTGCGTTCCAGTTTTGATGCAAATGTTTTGGTTTTTTGTTTTATTTTTTTTTGGGGGGGGGGGAGTTGCATATTTTAAAGATAACCCTGTGCACACAGCTTGTGATGTGGTCCTCTTGGTTACACTCGGCACATGCTGGCATAAGTGAGCGCTTCTGTTGCCCCAAAATATAATATGTAGATCTTGTGACTTTATAATGTGCAATTTATAATGTTTGTGTCCAACATGATGGAGGGGCCTTAGCATTCCCTCAGCCACTTGCACCCAGGTGCTACTTCTACAACCCCCATTGTTGTTCCCTTTTTTAATTTCTTTTTTGGGGGGGGGTCTTTTGTCTACAGCCGTAATATGAACAGGGGGATACCTATAAAGTACTTTTTGGTGTATTTTATATTGTGTACCTTAAGTAGGGCACATGCGTGTATATGTATTTTTCATTACTTTTTTACGGCTGCAAAAATGATTTGCGTAATCTAAAAGAGTAAATTAGTTATTTCTTGATGTATCATCTAAGCAATATTTATAGCTGCTTTTATAATGTCAAGGAATCCTTTCTTATAACACTTGCAGCACAACCCGGCTGCTACATCCATTCTCTGGTGCTTGTGTCTTTTATATATAACTTTTACAGAATTTATTTGCTTTTCTGTTTACATGAACTTTTACGGTGATAAATTGCTACAAACATGAACAATCTATTTTGTACAAAGCTGTATCCCACATTCTACACAGAGATATTCCATGCGGCTATATGACTTCTAATGGCAATGCAGGGCAGCCTCTGGATATAATGGCTATGCACATATGTAATTTCTGCTCCAGTCTCTGCATTTGCAGTGATGTTTAATACCGGTATGAATGTCAGGGGCAGCCTTTTGTTCTGACACTCATTGTCTCCTCCTTCCGTTTTCCCTCTTCTCTCACTCTCTCTGCTTTCTTTCTTTCCCTCTCTCTACCCCCTCCCTCGCTCTTCCAGTCTGCACATGAATATTTCACATATCTGCATCCTCATCGCCTATTCTCCTTGACTAATTTTCAGACTGTCCGCATTTGCATTTCACATGGTTGCTTATTAGGAAGGTACAGGGATGCTCCAGGATGGCAGTTGCCATGGCAACCTGCGGGGGGATTATAATGAGGGTACCACTCAGCGGAGCGGCTGTGCCGGTCCTGCCTGCAGGGCTGTGATTTTGCTGCTAAGTGTGAATCCAGAGTCACAGCCCAGGGGCACATATCAAAAACTATGCCCCATAGAGGATCTCCCAGTTAAAGAGCGACAGTTTTATTTATATATATATATACTGTATATTTTTATTGAATAACATTTTTAGTTTCTACTTTAAAGCCTCCACACACAAAAAAAAAAAATCTACCTGTGGTTTAACCCTTCATTGTGAGGACCCAATATGAGCCTAGATTTCTTAATAACAGGCGAGGGAAGACCATTATTTTGAGGCATTTTGCAGAATATCTGATCTCATGTCTAGGTATCATGAAGCCCACCCAGAGAATAGCAGAGGGGGTCTTCTATCGACTTTGGTCAATAACGCTGTCTATCGACGACACATTTCAAAAAGATTTATTTAGTGAAGAATAACATATCTTTTTGTTTTGTTTTCTCTTCAAAGCTGCGAATGTTGGTGAATACCTGCATAAATCCAGACCCAGAGAAGAGACCAGATGTAACCTATGTGTATGAGGTTGCAAAGAGAATGCATGCCGTGACCGCCTCCAGCTAGATTACTTATCCTCAAGGATTCTCCCACCCTACGTCCATCACTTTCAAGAATTTCCCTTGTGTACTCCGTAGAAGTGGGCAGATTTTTGTGGTCTTGTTGTATATTACAGAGACCATTACGTCATTTTTTTATTATTTTTTTTTGGATGGTACACTTAATTTTTCTGGTTAATCTGGATAAAATCCATCACTTCTAGACAAGCTTGCAATTCAAGACCTAGCCCTCATTCTGCAGCCAAAATTTGACGTCAGTCTGGTGGTTGCAGAATTGAGTAGTAATTAATCATACCCACATGTAATCCACACGTCAAGAAATTTGGTGAGAAGAGCGTATTAATGAAAGGTTTTGTCATATTTATCTCCTAACTTAAATCGACAAATCAAAACAAGGAACAAAAAATGAGTTGGAGAAGGTAAATCACTGATTTGGTGGACATCCCCTCAGACAATGGAAGGTTCTTCCTAAAGACACTGTATTAGAGTTTAGTGTTCCCCACAACTTAGTCAGACACATCACATAAATGTCCACCTTATTTTGCTGGTAAACAGAATTTGAAGGACTTTCCCTTTAGCCCTTTCTTATCTTGCTGCTCAGTTGCCTTTACTTTTTGGTAATCAAAATGATACCTTGTGCCTTTATAATGACTTTGCAAAACTTGAGAGAAATGTAATGTTATAGTTTTATGCTGTTTTTTTCCCTTTTCAGTATATTTTTCTATTTGTAAAATTAAATGACTATATTTTGGTGTATTTTACCACATACGTAAATATTTCTTTAAAATTCAGAATATCCATCTATTCTTGTAGACCAACAGGTATATACGTCACTTCTCTTGTGTGTGAGTGACCCTGTTGTCTTGGCTTGCATATATATATACAAATGCTTCTCACATTTTTGATGATATTCTAATTTCGTAATTTATTTTGGTTCTTCAATACAAAAAGTGAAACTCGTATATTATATAGAGTCATTACAGAGTGATCTATTTCAAGTGTTTATTTCTGTTAATGTTGATAATTATGGCTTACAGCCAATGAAAACACAAAAGTCATTATCTCAGTAAATTAGAATACTTTATAACAACAGCTTGAAAAATGTTTTTAAAATTCAAAATGTTGGCCTACTGAAATGTATATTCAGTAAATGCTCTCAATACTTGGTCCGGCTCCTTTTGCATGAATTACTGCATCAATGCGGCGTGGCATGGAGGCA
Organism: Phyllobates terribilis; assembly: GCF_046119375.1. Taxonomy (NCBI): domain Eukaryota; kingdom Metazoa; phylum Chordata; class Amphibia; order Anura; family Dendrobatidae; genus Phyllobates; species Phyllobates terribilis. Next base: position 23,034,941 of record NW_027362768.1, read on the forward strand.
ATCAGCCTGTGGCACTGCTGAGGTGTTATGGAAGCCCAGGTTGCTTTGATAGCAGCCTTCAGCTCGTCTCCATTGTTGGGTCTGGTGTCTCTCATCTTCCTCTTGACAATACCCCATAGATTCTCTATGGGGTTAAGGTCAGGCGAGTTTGCTGGCCAATCAAGCACAGTGATACTTTTGTTTTTAAACCAGGTATTGGTACTTTTGGCAGTGTGGACAGGTGCCAAGTCCTGCTGGAGAATGAAATTTCCATCTCCAAAAAGCTTGTCGGCGGGGGGGAAGCATGAAGTGCTTTAAAATTTCCTGGTAGACGGCTGCGCTGACTCTGGTTTTGATAAAACACAGTGGATCTACACCAGCAGATGACATGGCTCCCCAAACCGTCACTGATTGTGGAAACTACACGATAGACCTCAAGCAGCTTGGACTTTGTGCCTCTCCACTCTTCCTCCAGACTCTGGGACCTCGATTTCCAAATGAAATGTAAACTTTACTTTCATCTGAAAACAACACCTTGGACCACTGAGCAACAGTCCAGGTCTTTTTCTCCTTGGCCCAGGTAAGATGCTTCTGGCAGCGTTCTCTATTGGTCATGAGTGGCTTGACACAAGGAATGCGACACTTGTAGCCCATGTCCTGGATACCTCTGTGTGTCTTGGCTCTTGAAGCAATGACTTCAGCAGCCGTCCACTCCTTGTGAATCTCCCCCAAAGATTTGAATGGCCATTTCTTAACAATCTTTTCAAGGCTGCGGTTATCCCGGGTGCTTGTGCACCTTTTTCTACCACACTTTTTCTTTCCACTTAATATGCTTGGATACAGCACTCTGAACAGCCAGCTTCTTTAGCAATGACCTTTTGTGGCTTACCCTCTTTGTGGAGTGTGTCAATGACTGCCTTCTGTCAAGTCAGCAGTCTTCCCCATGATTGTGGAGCCTACTGAAACAGACTAAGGGACCTTTTTAAATGCTTAGGAAGCCTTTGCAGGTGTATTTTGTTAATTATTCTAATTTATTGAGATAATGACTTTTGTGTTTTCATTGGCTGTAAGCCATAATCATCAACATTAACAGAAATAAACACTTGAAATAGATCACTCTGTTTATAATGACTCTATATAATATGAGTTTCACTTTTTGTATGGAAGAACTGAAATGAATTAAGTTTTTGACGATATTCTAATTTTGTGAGAAGCACTTGTATGTTGGCCCCTGATTCACTTTATGTAACCGATAGTTTTTATTTATGGGCAAAATAGGCTATAGGACCAAAATCAACAATTGGCTGGAAATCTATCACTACTTGCCTTGAAAACCGGTCATGTTTTTATATTTTGCCACTGTAAAGAATATTTTTTGTTTGCACTTTGTAGCAATTCCAGGTTTTGTTGTTATGCTAAGTATTTACTGGTACTTACAGTCACGATATGGGGCAGTGTTTTGCCTGGAATGGTACATATATATATTCGCCTTTTCACTATGTGCCTTATTGTAATCTTCAGGTTGTGTATATTTTTCTCTTACTATGAGATTGTCCAGTTCTCTAAAGATATAAGTGTGATCTGTCATATGCAGTGTTCAGGAGAGAAAGGCTACACGTGATCTTTTTAATCCAGTAAGGAGAGAGTTTTCCTTTTTAAATGAATGATTAAAGGGAACCTGTCACCAGGTTTGACCGATGTGAGATACAGCCACCACCTTTCAACCCTCCATATACAGCATTCTATAATGCTGTATATAAGCCCCCCATCCGACCTGCAAGACTAGAAAAAGGGCTTTCATTATACTCACCTGGGGGGGGGGTCCGGTCCGAGGGATGTCGCTCGTCTTGGTCCTTCGCCTCCCTTCTTCTTGCGATGTCTTCCTCTCTTCAGCTTCGTGTGGGTGACACGTCCTACGTCATCCACACAGTGTCCAGCATCGCTCTCCTGCTCAGGCATACTTCTCTCTGCCCTCACAAGGGCAGTGTAAAGTACTGCAGTGCGCAGGTGCCAAGACTCTTTGACCTTTCCCGGTGCCTGCGCACTGCAGTACTGCAGGAGCTCGATGCCGGGGAGACTGTGTGGATGACATAGAAACACGTCATCCACACGAAGCGAGGAGGAGGATAGCATCGCAGGTAAAAGGGAGGCACTGGACCAAGATGAACGACACCCGTCTGACCGGACCGCCCCCCCCATCCTTCCCCTGGTGAGTATAATAAAAGCTCTTTTTCTTGTCTTGCTGGTCAGATCGGGGGTTTATATATAGCATTATAGAATGCTGTATATGAGGGCTGAAATGTGGTGGCCGTATCTCATATCAGTCAAACCTGGTGACAGGTTCCCTTTAAGGCCTCTTTCACAAGCATATATTTTTTACCATGTGATAATATCGAGACACACAGCGTGCTACTTAAATAGAATCTTATTTTATAGAACCCTATGGTGGTGTAAATCCAGTTGGGATCCTGATATTGCAGGCAGATTGTCACTGCAGGATTGATGTGTGAAACTCCTCACATATAGCAAACCTGTCATGAGATCATGCTGCCTGAACCATGGGCAGCATGAAACGGACACTGACTCCTTACTGCAGCCTTGTTTGCTTTACTCCGAAACTCCGCAGCGTTCTAGAGAAAACATATATTTTGAAAATCCAGTTGGGGACCACACATTTCGGTTCTCTTCTTTGAGGTAGTTCCTCTCTCTCCCATAGATAGACTGATAGGTTAACACATAACTAATGACAGGTGCTGTTTAACGTGAACCTGTCAGCTGATGCATGCTGCCCGATCCGTGTGCAGCATGTATCAGCTGGCTGAGATCATACAGTCATTGCTATGTTTGACTCTGAAATGCTGTGGCGTTTCAGAGAAAACAATTGTTTAAAAGCTACTGGGGGCCAAGACTGTGCGGTAGACTTGTTGGACAGGCGGGTCCCTGACTGTTTCTCTCCACCAACTGCCCTGGATTGACAGGTCTCTGCCTCATCCTGGTATGTATGGCACCCCTTATCCCTCTTCCTGGTATGTATGGCACCCCTTATCCCTCTTCCTGGTATGTATGGACCCCCTCATCCCTCTTCCTGGTATGCTTGGCACCACCATCCCATGCTGCACACAAAAAAGTAAACACTTATACTCACCTTTCTTCCTTTTCTGCTGCCAGCACTGACCTCAGTGTGAGCCACGCATGGCATCACCGCCATGCGCCCTCACACTGTGAGATGCTGTGCCGGATGAGCCCTACGCTGGTACTGTGTGCGTGGGGAGCAGTGACCATTCATTCTCCCTAATAGCACTCACTGTACCAAAGCGCGGCTCCTGCTGCGGCCGGCGGTCTGTTTGCCCGCTATTAAAGTGCATGAATATTCACTACAATCCATGAGAGTGGGTTGTAGTGAATATTGATTTACTTTAATAGTGGGCACACTGACCGGCCACAGCAGGAGCTGCACTGCGGTACAGTGTGAGCGCTATTAAGGCAAATGAATATTCACTGCTCTCCGCCCATGGGTGTGGGGAGCAGTGAATATTCATTTTCTTTAGTAGCGGGCACAGTGTAGGCTGCAGCAGGTGGCTCCTGCCTCCTGTGCCCGCTCCTCTACCACTGACACTCCCCCAAACCCTCCACCACCCACAGTCACCATATATAGTCCATATACATTAGGACTTTAAGATGCAGTCTCCACTTTCCTCCAAAATTTTAGAGGAAAAAAGTGCGTCTTATAGTCTGAAAAATACGGTATGTCTTTCTCTGAAACACCACAGCGTTTCAGAGTCAAGCATACTTGGCTGAGTTAATACGGCCAGTGCCTGATACATGCTGCCCATGGATCAGGCTGCATGTGTCAGGTACCAGGTTCACTTTATAGATATTGTCCAATTAGCACAACATTTTCTCTAAAGGATTACCCACTACTGGTCAGCATACTATGGCACGTCCCGCCATTGACAACACCGGAAAACAACCATGATCACCAATGGAACCTGCGAGCAGTCACTGAAATATCCACCACAAGAAAGATGTGCTATTACATGTTGCCCAATCAATAGAATAGATGACCATGCAATAAATGGTTGCAGAGTCCTCCAGAGCAGACAATCTTATTTGCAATGGTCTCTTCTCTGCTAATGGAAGTGGGTCCAGAACATCCTTTATGATTTTTAGAAAACCAATTGATGACGGTTATCTTATAATAATAGGAAAAACACTTTTAATTTGGGTGAAAAATTCACTTATCTTTTATAAAATAAAATTGGAATTTTCTATTTTTAGTGGAATATTTTCATTTGCTCCTATGAACCAGGCCTAAATAATTTTAAAACGTTTTTTTTTTTCTGTGATGAAACAAACTCTATTGACGAGTATGTGAATATATTAATGTGTTTATGTATAAATGTATATTAGAGATGATCGAATATTTTGAAATTCAAATTTACCAGGTCAAATTTTTTCTCCAAAAATCAAGTCGCTTGTGACACACATACATAGTGGGATAGACAGTTGCAGTTAAATATCTGAATTTTTTTAGGTATTTTCTTTTGTATTTTGATCCCCTCCTTCCTCCCATTCACAAAAAAAGGTTTGCATAAGAAATACAAAAACTCAGTACAGTCGCTTGTAATTAGCAAGCACATCAGCACGGACTCAGGTTTTTTTTCTTTTTTTTTCTTTTATACAAATATTGTGCTGCCTTGTTGCTGCTTTCTAGTGCATTATGAATGAAGAAAAAAATATTTTATATTTAATTCAAATACAGCTTGACAGATGCCAGCCATACCGTATCACTGACCAATCACACTGGCATTGCTGTTGTTCGCACCTCCCCTATCAATTGAATCTCTGTATTAGGCTACGGTCACACTATCAGTATTTGGTCAGTATTTTACATCAATATTTGTAAGCCAAACCAGATGAGGAACAACCAGAGAAAAAGTATAATGGAAACATGTGCACCAATTCTGCATTATTTTCCCACTCCTGGTTTTGGCTTACAAATACTAATGTGAAATACTGACTAAAAACTGATAGTGTGACTGTAGTCTTATTCACGGACTACTTCACTCATCTTCACTGCTGTAGTTGTACAAGATATTACTTTCTGGAGTATTTATCCAATGCTTTAGGGCTTTCTCTTCCCATCTCATCTCTATTGCTGAGCTGTGAACTTTGACATCCTCCAACTATTAAAAATCGCCCTAACATGGCTGCTGCACTCCTTTTAATATATAATGGATTTTTAGGATTTTCTTCTTTTTTTTTTTTTTACACCGCCTTTGACAATAGTTGCATCCGATGCCATAAACAATGATAAATGTGTGTCATGAGCCCAAAGAGAAATCTACAAATTTTAGTTCCCCCCACCCCCACTTTCATACAATGTAACCATCTCCATCCAGTACTTGCTTCTTTATGAGCGTCTTTCCTCTGCTGTTTCATGGGCTGGTCACCATATAGCCTTTCATTATGTGCAATCGTAGTAGACTGAACATACAGCACAAGTGTACAGAATATATTATGAGAGTATATTTTGTCTTCCCTCCCGAAAATATACTCAAATGTTTAATAACATAAGCTTGAAGGATGAAATATGCAAATATTACTGTATTTATTTGAAGAGTCTCCATTATATTCCATCTCTCCTTTGTTCAATGCATAACATTAACTGTCTTCTATAACGTTTTCCATTGCTACGTGGTCATATACAGCAAGTGTTGCAGACTTAAAGCGAGAATAACAATTTGTTGTGCTATCTTACAGAATATAAATAAATATAAATTTCTAAAGTAAATGTTTTATGTGTGTGTTTGGTCCTAGGAGAGTGCAGATGTATAGCCATGGTGCGCATTACTGATTACAGACTGCACGTGTAGTCAGCATTATAAAGGTGCCATTTGTCTGCTGAGAATATGTAAAGCAGTACGGAGAATTTGGGGAATATTTGTGCAGAGTAGCTCAAATCTATCAATATTGCATGTGCTGCGCTTGGTCATATTTCTTGTGTATGTATGCATATGTACACTCAAATATAGCTCTGAATTGGTGCATATATGTGATGACACTCATCCTAACAGGAGGGAATACATTTACCGTACAGTATAAACACATGTCGCACATCCTTGTCATACACATCTCACTGCACTATGTATCATTGACCTCAAAGCTTTAGCTCATTGTGTATTACAAACCATGACTTCTCACCCCGCAGTGAGATATTAATGATTTATCTTCTTCAATACAAACATATGGGGAGGGGGGGTTTGTTGAAAAGCTGTCCTCAAACTTCCTCAAAGTGAAACGGTTTGCTGTGGGTTTAGATTCTTCCTAATCCTTTCTAAAGCAAAACGAAGCAATTATTTTGTCTTTCCTACAGATGTTTTGCTCCACGCGGCCATCCATAATACCTACTGTTATTAGCAAAAAAGCCTCTCTGTTGAAGAAACCTTCATTAAGCGGAATCCCGCTGAAACAGCTATTGATCCAAAACCTCTTGTAGGTTCTGCTGGACACAATATCTTTTCCCTCTGCTCCCTATTTCCCTCCAGGGATAAAAGGCCAGATTAAAAAAAAAAGAAAAAGTTGATTTTTCTTTTTTTCTTTTTTTTTTTTTTTTTGTTCACATTTTATTTTTTTTTCATCACACCACAGAGTTATTTCATTTGCAAGCAGTTTTCAGAATCAAAAAAGTGAAGATCTTCAGAGGAGAGGAAGAATCGAAGATCTTGCTTTTCCCTGCGGTCAACCTCGGGAAGCGTGTTTGATAGAATTTAAATGTTCACTTCACACTAACAATTACTATTCATGTTGCTCTTTTGATGTTACATGCAGTGGATCTGTGGTATCTTCCGAACATCTAAATAACGCAGCTGAACCAGTGTTGGTATATATATATTTCTGGCCTGCTGGTTTTCTGTACTCATCAATTTAAAATCTTCCAGTGATCTGTACCAGGCTAGACACACTGCAAAACGCATTTTGTCCAACACTAAACATTGATCTTGTAATTGTTCAAGTTTTGCTTGTTCGCAGAACCTGTTACCATGATTTTCTAACCACTGTATTATTCTAATGAAATATGGCTGCAATGAGCTTTTAGGATCTTTTAGGAAAACTCTCATAAGGTCTCCTTAATACACAAAGTGCCAAGAGGTTGTCCAAGATTAGGAAAAAGACTTTCTCCTGCAGACACAATCCCATACTTGCTCATGGGCTGGTATTACAGTGTGGCTACATTAAAGTATATGGAACTGGGCTGAAATACCAGGTATTGGTCATGGACAAAAGGTTTATCTTTTAAGTAACATATGCTGTACGATTCATAAGAATGCTACTTCACTGATGGTAAAAAATGGCACATGGAAGGCAAATGGATGAAAAACTGACCACCACACAGAATAAAATATGATCGGACACAGGTCAGATTTATATGTGTGAATAAGGCCTAAGGCAGAGCTCAAAATCGCCTGCATTTAAGTAGTTTTCAAGCATGTACATGCAATAATCACAACTTCTTCTGTTAGGAGCTTACCCCATGCAGGGCTATTATAGAGTTTAACGGGAACCTGTCATGTCTGATATAGAATTAATATGAAGGTGCCTGGCCACCGTACCGAAAATGCGGCACCCAGGAGAAAATTAACTTTATGCCTCCTGGGAGCCGCCAGATTTCAGTCATACAATCGTACCAGCATTTTTTTACAGTCGCCACTCACAGCACTGTAAGCACGCCCTGGCACTGACTGACAGCCAGCTCTGCCCTGATGCACTGTACCACAAGTGGTCAGTCAATGCGCGGGGGCATGCTTACATCTGCTGCTCCACAGTACTGTGAGCAGTGACTAGCTGCAGCAGTATGCATCGGTGACTGACAGCCAGCGGTTTCTGGGAGAAATAAAGTTAATTTTCTCCTGGGTGCCACACTTTCCATGCGGCGGCCAGGCACCTTCCTAACACTTTTTTTTTAACCTGCTCTATATCTGTAGTTAATGATGTTATCTGACATGACAGGTTCCCTTTAAAGGAAACCTATGTGTACATAGAGAGACCTATTTTTAATTGCAGCTCTTTATTGGAAGTCAAAGCTTTGACTGCTATATGGATTTTTAAAGGGCTTTTTTTTTTTCGGTTTTGGAAAACTCCTGTCCATCAGATGCAGTTTGTTTGAAAAAAAAAAAAAAAAATCTCTGCTTTTCTCACCATACCTGGGTCCAGCACCAAATCTACACTACTGCTCCTGATGTCTGTTTTGGCTTTGCAGTGCTGAGGTAACTTCAACAGCCCAGCAGCCAATAACCAAGCTCAGTGGCTCATGCCAATAACTTGGACAGCACCGCTGAGCTCTGTCATTGGCTGCAGCACAGTTGACGTGATGTCAGTGCTGCAGACAATAACAGACATAGGGAGCAGTGGTGGAGACTAATTTGATTAAAATCTTAAATATATGAAAGCGAACCTGTCACGTCCTTTTTTGATATTAAACTGCCCCTAATGTCTTGTTAGTGATACAATGTGCATCACTAACATGGTCTTCTCAAGAAAAACCTCCCACTATTTTATATATAAAAAAAAAACAACTTTTTATCCTCAGGTGATTGCGTCACATACCTTCCTTCCAGTCACGGTCCTCTTCAAATTATTCACGCCCATCCCAACCTGATTGATTGCCTGGACTGCCCCTATGTCACGGCAGTCGCCATTACATCCTGTGCTTGCGCACTGGATCTGGGTGTACGTCCCCAGCTTCATGTCATATCTGTGCATGCTCCGGAACTGCAGTGAGTCTATGGTTAGATAACATATCCATTATGAGAGCGAGCGCTATGCTCGGCACTCTGTCCTCGTGGCTCCAGAGCATGCCAGATATGAAATTAAGCTGGGGACGTACACCCAGATCCAGTGCACAAGTGCAAGGTGTACTGGGCAATTGCCGTGACGTCGGGGCAGTCCAGGCAATCAATCAGGCTGCGATGGGCGTGAATAATTTGAAGAGGACTGTGACTGGAAGGAGCGAAAGCGCCACCCATATGACCGAAAGAGAAGGTACCGTATGTGATGCAATCCCCTAAGGATAAAAAGTGGGTTTTTTTTTTTTTTTAGATAATGTGAGCTTTTGCTTGAGAAGACAATGTTAGTGATGCACATGATATCACTAACAAGACAGTGAGGGCAGTTTAATATCAAAAAAGGACGTGACATTTTCCCTTTTAAGTTTGGATTTTCACTTTAGGATACATTGTAAGCCTGGTATTTTGAGAACAAAAATATTGGAATTTATTGTAGAGCTTTTATTTACATAACTATAACTATTCAGTTCATTTGCTGCATGTGCCATCGGAGGGTGAAGATAATCAGGCAGTAGAGGTGTAAGAGCTTTTTTTCCTGGTATCACCCCTTGTATGAGAGCAGATACTTCTGTATATAGGAGATCTTATGAGAATATGAGCAGTTGCCCGTCTTAATTCCATGCAATTGCCAACAAAAGCTATAAGATTTTAGAAATCTCATGCACATGCTCGTTTCTTTTTTTTCTCCCTGGCTGAATTTGAGAACTGCAGAGTATCTTTAAATTCACAGCATGTCAATTCTTTCAGCAAAAATGCTGCAAAAAAATTCAACAAACAAGTTTTGCTGCTTTTTGGTGAATAAAATTAACATCAAACATGTACTATGGTCAAAACACTCATGTAGTCTGCACAAAAAATGCCTCTAAAAAAGACCCCAAAAACGCAGCATAACATCGTTTTGAATGCTGTATTTTGGCTACAGAAATAACCCCACTACAAAATGCCAGTGAACATAGCCTTAGGCCTGGGCTGCCCTGTGACTTTTTGTAGCGCTTCAGATTGATTGTAACTATTTAGCTACAGCTGCAGGACAAAGCAATACATTGAGTTGCATGCAATTAGGTGGACTCCAGCTGCCACTTAATAATAATTAAAATCAATCAATAGAGCTACAAAATGTTGCAGTGTTGCCCAGGCTTAAAGGGTTGTCAGGCCTCATTCAGACGTATGTGTTGTACCCGTTGTTTTTTTCACAGATAGACCATGTACCCGTTATAGTCTATGGTGCTATTCACATGTCTTTGTTTTTTCACAGACTGTGACCTGTTTTTTTTTCTGGCAGCACGGATGAAAAGGGCCAATACAAGTCTATGGGTCTGTGAAAAACACAGAGCAGACAGATGGCATCCATGTACTGTCCGTATTTGAGACTGCAAATGATAGGAGAAGCTTTGTACTTTTTGTATCCATTCGTGAAAAATACTGATGGGGAAAAATGGACACATGGACCATACACTGATCCAAAACATTTGTCACCGGTACAATTTTTTCACAGACCTGTCAATGAGGCCCTAGGGTCAGACATGAATTTCTAGGCCTACATTACTCTTGGTTGCGAAATTGCATGTTTGGTGTCAAGCATTTCTTTTGTTATACCTGTTCACAAGCTACTGTATACTCCGAATCTTGACATTTATGACTTTGCTAAGCTGTGGCAGAACATATTTAATTTATAAATAATATTCCAACTTAGCAGATACTGCTTAAAATGGCAAGAATGTCATTTTTTTAGTTCTTAACCATCTAGACACTATTGTCTACATATTTGACACATGTGCGCTCATAAAAGACATCAATAGGCCAAGACACACAAGTGGCATTTTTGAACCCAAGGTTTCAGAGTAGAGCTTGTGACTTTACCTTACTGTAGCTGTCTGCTCTGTCCCCAGATAGCAAACTATTTTATGTGAAATGAATCCACTGCAGGTAGGATCAACCATGCCTTATTTGTTCTACTTTACAGTCTGCAGAGGAAAACCTCAATGTCTTAAAGGGAACCCGGGAGTCTATTCATGCTGCCCAAACCACTTGCAGCATGAATCAGAGCCTAGTTGCACAACTGCAGTCAGGTGTTTCAGAGAATACGTAGTTTGAAGAGCCGGTCGGGGACCATATGGACTGGAATGGTGTGGAGGTCAGCCGAGGACATCTTCAGACTACAGATCTTCATAGTTCCCAGTTGGCTTTTCAAATTGTTTTCTGTTATAAGCTCCTTTAGAGCACCTGTGGGTTAAAACAAAAATCTCACTACACTAGATGAATTCATTGAGGGGTGCAGTATCCAAATTGGGGGTCACTTGTGGTATACTGCTGCTGCTTTGAACCTTAGGGGCTGTGCAAATGGAATATGGTGTCCAAAATTTAACCCAATATTTTGTTCCAAAAGACAAATGGAGACAAATGGCACTCCTTTCTTCTGAGCTCTGCCACTGACCACTTATGAGAAAATTGGCATAACAAAATTTGCTGTCCATTTTCTACTATTACATTTTGCAGAAATGAAAATTTAGGGCTAAAACAACATTTTATTGGGAATGGTTTTTTTTCGCTCCCATATTGCAGTGGTATAAATTTCTGTGAAGCGTCAGTGGCTACACCACTAGATGAGTTCTTTAAAGGTGTAGTTTAAAAAAAAATTGGAATACATTTCTGGAGATCTCTGCTAATGGGACATTGTATCAGCAATCTATTCCAACTAAAATTACTACTCCAAAAGTCAAATAGCGCTCTTTCTATCCTGAGCCCTGCCACGTTCCCAATCAATGGATTTCTACCACATATAGGTTATTGCCACATTGAGCAAGTGAAAAACAAATTGTGTGGGCCAGTTACCCTTATTGCCTCATTGGGAAATGAAATATTTAAAGATAAAGCAGCATGTCAGTGGAAAAATGTATTTGTTTTTTATTTTTATAGCCCATGTTGTTTAAAATTCTGTGAAGCACCTCTGGCTTCTAAATGCTCATCACATCCTTGGATGAATTCCTTGATGGGTCTAGTTTCTAAAATTGCATCTCTTGTGGGCTGTTTCTGCTGTTTGGCATGTTAAGGGCTTTCAATTTGTAACATGGTATCCGCAATTTATTCAATCCAAATTTTCACTCCAAAAAAATTAATGGCGGTCTTTCCAAGCCCTGTCGCATGCCCAAACAATACATTCTAACCACATATGGGGTATTGTTGAGTTCTAGAGAAATTGCTTAGCAAATTGTGGGTCCATTTTTCCTCTAACCCCTTTTGAAAATAAATTGAAGCTAAAACAAAATTTACATTTTTTTTCCATTAAAATATTAAATTTGTTTTTCATTCCACTTTGTGTTAAGCCTTCTGGGGTTTCATGTGAACTAAGAAACTTCTTGAATGCAGCTTTACATTTTTTAAAGGGTGTAATTTTTAAAATGGGTTGTTGTTTATGGGTTTTCTAACATATAGTCCCCTCAAAGTCCCTTCTAAAATGAATTGGTCCCTAAAAATAGGTTTTGTAAATTGTTAAAAAATGAAAAACTGCTGCTACATTTTTTAGACTAACATCGCAAAATAAAATTACATTTGAAAACTGATTGACATAAAATAGACATGGTAAATGTTATTTATTAACTTTTTCTGTCGTTTTAATATCTGTTTCAATATCTATGTTTTCTTTATAAAAATATCTGTTTTTTGACAAAATAGCTCAAATCATATTGATCTAAGTATATTACTAATATAAAATACAATGTATGACGCAAAAAAGCAATCTTGACCTCGCTGAGATGCGCAGAAGCACTCCATGAAGTTACATGGGTAGGTAAAGAAAAGACTTGGTTCCATCAAGTTCATCCAGACCATGATATGATACAGACCACCCTCATGGGACTCTAACCCTTAATCCCTGGCTTATGAGGCCAGTCCCTTATCAATCAGGCCACTCGGGCTATAAAGAAGTAATGGGGTGGCAAGGAACCAAACCTGAGTCAATTGCTTGGAAGTCAGCTATGTTGACCACTATACCACCATGTTTTTACCACATAAAATAACACTTCTGCTTGAAAATCTGGTTTGGTCGGAAATGTGAAAAATGGCTGCGGCAGGAAGTGGTTAAAAGACCGTTCACATTTTGAAAACTCTCCAGTATAGCCAAATTAAAATGCTAAAGAAAAGTAAAAAAGTTATGGGTCTTCAAATATAGTAGCACAAATGTCTTTGAGGGGCAAAAATATGTGAACCTTTAGGATTAGCAGATAATTTGAAGGTGAAATTATTTTGGCATTTCCATCCCATTGATTGAAAATCAGGTGTGAGAGGGCAACTTGTGTTTTGTTTAAAAAAGCAGATTTATCAAAATCTGATCTTCACAATATAAGTTTGTAAAACTGTCTTGGCAGAAACAAAGGAGATTTCTGAGGACCTGGGGTGAAAGAGTTGTTGCTTCTCTCAGACCGGAAAGGGATGAAAACCATCTAGAAAGAGTTTGGACTCCACCAGTCCATAGTCTAAATAAAATGCAAAAGCGCAATAGGATCTTTTCCAAGTAACACAACGGAAGGGAAGAGGTAAATGCGCTCACCTTTATAGGGTTGTTTGTGACCCTATTTAAGAAAGAGAGGTATATATTTTTGTTGTTATCCATTCTGTTTTGCGACATGGGACTGTGGACACCCCTCCCCCTTACCTTGGCGCCCTCTTTTGAATTTTTTCATGTATTTAACTATGTTTGTGTGTTGTATACTGCTTTTATGTATGATTGTCCAGAAGATGTCGGTGTGACTCTGAAACACGTTGACAATAAAGCAACATTTTATACCCAAACGTGGATGTCATTTTTCCAGTAAGCGCAGAATACTTCCATTGCCCTGACAATTTTTTCCAATCCATAGTCTGATAGATTGGGTATCATCAGGATGACACTAAACAACAATGGTGTTCATGGCAGGATTGCAAGGTGAAAGCTACTACTCATTTGCCATTTGCTAAAGATCACCTGGACAAGCCAGGAAGGCTATTGGTACAATGTATTGTGAACAGATGAAAACAAAAAAAGAGCTTTTCGCTTTAAACGAGAAGCATTATGTTTGGAGGAAGAAAAGCAATGCATTACAGAATAAAAACCTCACACCATCTGTGAAAACCTATGGTATGATCTGGGCCATTGCATGATATTAGACATGTAAGTGTTACAGTGAAAGAATGCGTGTTAGACCCTGCTTATTCCAAGGCTTAACGGGCCACTATAGCTAGCAGTCCAAGAGTTCATTGTATGACTTCTTGTTGCCATGACAATCATTGGTTTCCCCTTGATCGTATGTATCACAGATGGTTTGATGGGGTAAAAGAGGGAGCCCTCCCTTTTACAACTTTCTAAATGCTGTGATTACTTTTGATCTCACCATTTAGAGTGCTGAACAGCAATGGGCAGTGCTGGTGCCGGCCCTGGCTGTTACAGCAGGAGCTCAGCTGTCAGTTAAACCAAGCTACTGCCATGATTGTGCTGGGCACAGCACCGGTGCCCACACGATCTCAAGGATGTACCGGTACGTCTGTTTCCGAGGACTCCCTGCAAAACAGAAGATACTGATGCGTTCAATGTTGGGAAGGTGGTAAACCTACAGAAATGTTGTGGATGGTCGGAAGCAGAAAGCCCACCAATATAGCAGAGCTGAAACCGTTTTAAGTGGGGGAATGAGCTAAAATTCCTACAAGCCAATTTGCAGGACTCATTAACAATTACCAGAAGTGTTCAGATGCAGTTATTGCTGCACAAATGGATCACACCTGATCCTCAAAGCAAAGGTTCAAATACTTTTAACAATCACAGACATCTGATATTTGTAAATTTTTTTTATGGAGGAAAGATAATCCAACTCTAATATTTTTTTCTTTATTTTTTTTTATCAGTTTCTCTTGATCTTCTTTTGGGACTTGTGTGAAACTCTAATGTAGCTTTAGATCAAATTAATGCTGAAATATGGAAAATTCTGGAGGGTTCACAAACTTTCAAGCACCACTGTAATTGTTAAAAGTGTGTTGGATCAAATTTACTAAGGTTGTGGAAGACCGTTTTATGTCAGGTTATATGCCACAGCAAGACTGAATACAGCAACAACAAATAGTGTACAGGAGTTATTCTGCATTTTAAAGCATCCTGGAGTTTCAAAGAAACAAGGAGAAACGGAAATGTTGAGGAACACAGACCCAGTGGTTGGCCAAAGGAACTTAGTGCAGCAGATGAAATGCACATCATGCTTTCCTTTTGAAATAGGAAAATGTCCAGCAGTGCCATCAGCTCTGAACTAGCAGCAACCAGTGGGAAACATCATCTACTGCATCGTTACCCAGAAGCTGGTTTCGAGTCTCAGTGCACCGCACCTCTATTGAGATATTTTCTACATTTGGTGAGCTGATATATTTTTTCCTTCCCGGTTGCTTTTTTTTCTAGCAACCAGTGGGACCTTGTGGCAAAGTTTGGCTAGAAATGGTCTTCACGGAAAATGTGTTGCCAAAAAGCCATACGTTCTATATTAACCCCTTCACAACACATATTTTACGTCATATGTTGTGTCCCTGCCTTTGAGGCGGGCTCACACACTGAGCACTCATCTTTCCCGGCACATCACACCTGATTTAATCAGCTACCCTGGGTCTCCAACAGTAGCTCCACCCGTGGCTGATAACCTGTTAAATCCCGCTGTCAATCTCTGACAGCGGCACTTAACCCACGCCGACAGGGGCGCGTGTCATTCCACGCTCTCATGGGCACACATATTTGGTGTCGCTTTTTCAGAAAAGTCTGATCTATCAAAATATAAAATAAATTCATCCGATCTGTATACAGCGTAACGGATATAATTCAAGATGCTAGAATTACGTTTTCTTGGCCACTGCAACATAATGCAATAAAGTACAATAAGAGGCGATCAAAACATCATATCTACCCCAAAATGGTATCAGTAAAAACATCAGTTCAGGGGGGCAAAAATAAGCCATCACACAGCCCCATATCCCAAAAATTTAAAAAGTTATAGGTCTCGGTAAATGGCGAACCTCTTAAAAAAAACAAAAAAAAACAACAAGCTAATACGTGTATTGGTATCTGCATACCCGTACAGACCTAGAGAATAGTTTTACCATATAATGAACATGGTAAATAAACCCCCCCAAAAAAACAATTTAGGAATTGTCCTTTTTTTTTTTGCAATTTCAAGGCACTTGGAATTTTTTTCCCTTTTTCCATCAAACTGTATGGTAAAATGAATGGTGTCATTCAGACGTATATCCCATTCCACAAAATATCAAGCCCTCATACAGCTATATTAACAGAAAAATAAAAATGACTCTTGGAAGAAAGGGAGAAAAAAAAAAAGGTAATTTGCCTGGGATTGAAGGGGTTAAAAATAAGGCCAAGTAACTCGACTATGCCCAAGAACATGGGAAATTGGGTGCAGAAAATGGCAGCAGGTGCTCTGGTGAGTCAAAATGAGAAATATTTGGCTGTAACAGAAGACCGCTTGTTCATCAGAGGGCTGGAGAGTGGTACAATAATGAGTGTCTACAGGCAACAGTGAAGCTTAGTTGACGATCCATGCAAGTTTGTGGCTGCAATTCAGCAAATGGAGTTGGATATTTAGTCAGAATTAATGGTGTCCTGATTGCCAAGAAATACAGGCAGATAATTATCCATCATGCAATACCATAAATTTATCCTTTCCTACAAAATATCACGGAGCCAAAGTCCAACGAAAGTACATACCAAAATCTTTTATTAAATATGTAAAAATAGGCTAAGATAGATACACAGAAAAATTAAAAAAGGTCGGCAAGCAAGAGCATGGGAGATTAAGGCTGTGGGCCCACAATCAGATGACAGGTCATGGTCACAGACAATCCTCACAAAAATCAAGCAGTACGTATGCTATTATTCCTATCCTCCCATATAATAATCCCATATAATAACGATAGATCAAGTGTATATATATAAATTTTTTGGCCATCATCATCATATTCTTTTCCAAAAGCTATATAATGATACAATTCACTCTATCCAGTAAAGTCATCTAGGCTAGAATCACCCATTGGACATAAAGGAAAGTGTGTCAATTCAGTGTCAAGACAGAAGATAGATAGGGAAAATGCTCTTACATATTTTCAACCTGTGTGGACCCGCTGTGCATGCAGCCCCAACACGCGTTTCATGTGGGCTTCCTCGGGGGCTGTGAATAAATTTATCCTGCAGTAGTACGATACCAAACATACAGCCAATGTCATTAGGAAGTATCTTCAGTTCAGGGGTGGACACTGACTGCTCGAGGCTACTGTGTAAGAAATGTGCTTGGGCCCCCTTCCTTTTATGGCGACCAAGCTACAGATACAGTGGGGAAAATAAGTATTTGATACACTGCCGATTTTGCAAGTTTTCCCACCTAGAAAGAATGGAGAGGTCTGTAATTATTATCGTAGGTACACGTCAACTGTGAGAGACAGAATCTCAAATAAATCACATTCTATGATTTTTACATTAATAATTAGCATTTTATTGAATGAAATATGTATTTGATACAATAGAAAAGCAGAACTTAATATTTGGTACAGAAACCTTTGTTTGCAATTACCGAGGTCAGACGTTTCCTGTAGTTCTTGACCAAGTTTGCACACACTGCAGCAGGGATTTTGGTCCACTCCTCCATACAGATGTTCTCCAGATCTTTAAGGTTTCTGGGCTGTCGCTTGGGTACTAAAAGATTCTACTCCTCTTCCCCCGTTTCTCATGCCACACGGTGTCCTCTTCTTTAGCGGGCGAATGAGCCTGCAGCTGATGTCGGCGTGCACATCATGGGGTATGACATCACTGCCATGCGCCCCAGTCTTTTGCATGCCGACGTCAGCTGCCAGCCTCTGATTAGCCGGTGGCGTGTATTGCAGCGCAGAGAGCTGTCGATGCTGCCGGAAGGCCCCCTTACACCTCTGGGCCCCAGTGCAGCTGCACCGGTATTATGTCCACCCCTGCTTAAAGCGTAAAGACAAAAATGGAGTCTTGGAAGTGATGATATGGCCCTCACAGAGACAGAAGGATTTGCACAAGCCTACAGAAGATCTGTGGCTCTCCGAGATGTTTAGAACAACATCCCTGCCGAGTTTCTTCAAAAACTGTGTACCTAAAATTGATATATTGGTTTGATTTTGACTTCACTTTTTTCATTCCCTTTGCATCTTCCTAATTGATAAAAATAAATGATTAAAACTTCAAAACATTTTTACTTTGCAGCATTTTTTCCACACCTGCAAAAGACTTTTGCACAGTACTGTATATAAGTGGTTACCTTTTAGATATCAATATTGATCTAGCTCTCAGTGTTCACAGGCACTGTAGTAGCAACATTTTTCATGAAGGCAGTTTAGAAATTTGCTTATCTCAACATTCTGGAAATAATTTACCAATGCAAAAAAAAGGCTGTGCAAATATGTACATAGTCTTTAAGGATTAATGCAGTGATGTAACGATCATGATCGCAGAGGGTCAAACTGGGCCCATGAGGTAGGGGGGGCCACCTATGCCAGCACCTATTTCAGCTGATTATGCATCCAAGAACACACATTTAGCTGGAGTGTATTGTGACTCACTACAATATATGCTGCCTCCCAATCATAAGTCAGTCAGTCAGAGACCGGTAGCTGACGTCTGCATGTCCGCCATGAGCGGTGCTTGGCAGTGACGTCATGTGCCACCCATTGCTGGCATGACTAAGTCAGCTGCAGGCTATACAACCCCTGGCAAAAATTATGGAATCACCAGGCTCAGAGGATGTTCATTCAGTTAGTAACAAGCTATCGGGGTAACCACCAGATCAATCAAATCATAAGCAAGGTAGTTAAAATATAACGTTTATTAGATATATATTAAAATTTCTTTATATAAAAAAACCCAAAGAGCCATATAATGAACCCTGGGTCTTCTGAATTACCATCAACAGCTTATAGCTGTATATACATGCAAACTACACCTCAAAATGCCAAGTACCAAGTATATAGGGTTTAGAAGAGTCCGTCTCAGTTCATCCAGAACACAGAGGATCATATAATTAAATATTACCCTTACTAGTGTTGGTTGACATTTTTAGTAACAATCATATAGAGATACCATGCATGTGCTCTAAAAAGGTGTATAATAGGTCAAGATAATATTCACCAACCTAGCACATATATAAATCCTGCGACTCATCTCACAGGAGTGTGCAATACATTATCAATAACCTTAGTTATACAATGAAATCCCACATGCCCTTTAACAAAAAGGTATCATGGACTATACAATGGAATCCCACATGCCCTTTATACAAGAAAAGTACCGTGGACCACGTCAGGGAAAATCAACAAAGCCTCACTAAAAAAATCCTTCAGGTTATTGCTGTACAAAGCATAATGAAACAATCTCACCCAATCCTATAGTGCATCATGGCTTGATTCATCCTGGTATAATGTCATCCTATTATTCAAGATCAAGGAGTATTGGAGGTATCCTGCTCCCAACGCGTTTCCTCCCAAATAGATTCATCAGGGGAGACTGAAAAGAGGGCTGAGGGTCTCCACCATTACAATCAGCCATTATCCTCCTCTCAGAAGACCCAAGGTTCCACCTCTCACTTCCTACACGATGTCTCCTTTAAACGGCCGCGCTAACAACACGCCGCTATGTCACATCCGGTCACGTGGGCTGGTATATCCGGTGTTTGGAACACATCCACCATCCAGATGGAACGCATACAGCATCTCACTGACATCACATCCGGTGACGTCCTCCCTATTTCCGGTTACTAGAACTCATGTATGCATTAATGAAGCGCATCCTGAACATTACACTGGCGCTTCATAGAAACCAAAACCGCCGATCCTAATCTGGATTTTACAGAGCGGTGATTGGGGAGGGAGGAGGAAAAAAGCAATCCACTACCAAAGTAAAAAAACTGGGGGATATAGTACACCTCCTCACCTCCATTCAGATATATTCACCACTCTTATCACGCAGCAAAATATTACATAATGGGACCAACTTATTTATAGCAAATCGACTTTTAAGAAAAAGGAAGCATCCGTCGTCCCACCCCTTAAGGGTTAAGCATGGCCTCCCACCATAGGGCTATCTTCACCAGACAGCTAAGCAGGCATAAATAGAAGGCTAAAACTCACATATATTTGTCCACAATAAACAATTTGGAACATTACCCAAAAGGTTAAACCGAAGGTCAGCATCTAAAGTACGGGGTAGAGAAAAAAACACACAATAGGGCTGGCAGATAATTGGTATATTTCTAAAAAATTAAGTAAACCCTGGCGAAATGGAAACCCTATACAAAGAGGACAAAAGGATAAAGAATGGCACACCAGATCTTTTCTACACTTACCCTAGGTCCTCATCCCCACCTAAAAGCAGAGGTTGGCACCCTAGACCTGCGCAGTGGCGCCCCCACTCAACGGCGGCTGTCCCTACACTCCTTTCCCTAGATTGTCCCTCATCCTATAGGAAACATTTATACGAGATTTGTTCATTAAGTCCACTAGGTGCCAGCGTGCGTAGATAATGTATCCATTTGGCCTCTCTTTGAAGTAGAGCTTTATCCCAATCCCCACCTCTCTGTGGAAACTTGACCTCATCAATACCTATGAACCTAACCGAATCAACTTTGCCCTCATGCATGGTGTTAACATGTTTAGCTAAGGGTGTATCCTTTTTATTAACAATATCACGCAAATGTTCACCTATACGCCTCCTGAGTTCTCTTTTCTTTTACCCACATATTCGATATTACACTGACATGTGGCTTTGTAAATAATCCCTTTTGATCTGCAATTTATGAAGGAATTAATATAGTATATTTCTCCAGTCACCTTACTCTCAAAAGTTTTACTCTGTTTGATCACCTTACATGCTACACATCCACTACATTTAAAGCACCCCTTGCCAGTTGATCTAAGCCATTCGTTACCCGCTCTACCAACGTAGTGGCTGTGTACAAGCCTATCTCGAAGGGATCTACCCCTACGGTATGTAATCTGTGGGGTGGACTTGACATAGCTCCCTATATCTTCATCCATCTGAAGGATCTTCCAGTGTTTCTGGAGAATTTTTCTGACCTCATGTGCCTTATCTGAATAGGTAGTAATCACTCTACATGTGTCATTTACTTCCTGATCCTGTGGGGATGGATAAAGAAGAGTCGTACGATCCTTCGCCAGGGTTACCTCATAGGCCTTAGCTAGAACTTTTTTGGGGTATCCTCTTTCAACCACCTCCCCAACCACCGCTCTGTAAAATCCAGATTAGGATCGGCGGTTTTGGTTTCTATGAAGCGCCAGTGTAGTGTTCAGGATGCGCTTCATTAATGCATACATGCGTTCCAGTAACCGGAAAGAGGGAGGACGTCACCGGATGTGTTGTCAGTGAGATGCTGTGTGCGTTCCACCTGGATGGTGGATGCGTTCCAAATACCGGATATACCAGCCCACGTGACCGGATGTGACGTAGCGGCATGTTGTTAGCGCGGCCGTTTAAAGGAGACATCGTGTAGGAAGTGAGAGGTGGAACCCTGGGTCTTCTGAGAGGAGGATAAGGGCTGATTGTAATGGTGGAGACCCTCAGCCCTGTTTTCAGTCTCCCCTGATGAATCTATTTGGGAGGAAACGCGTTGGGAGCAGGATACCTTCAATACTCCTTGATCTTGAATAATAGGATGACATTATACCAGGATGAATCAAGCCATGATGCACTATAGGATTGGGTGAGATTGTTTCATTATGCTTTGTACAGCAATAACCCGAAGGATTTTTTTAGTGAGGCTTTGTTGATTTTCCCTGACAAGGTCCACGGTACTTTTTTTGTATAAAGGGCATGTGGGATTCCATTGTAAAGTCCATGGTACCTTTTTGTTAAAGGGCATGTGGGATTTCATTGTATACCTAAGGTTATTGATAATGTATTGCACACTCCTGTGAGATGAGTCGCAGGATTTATATATGTGCTAGGTTGGTGAATATTATCTTGACCTATTATACACCTTTTTTGAGCACATGCATGGTATCTCTATATGATTGTTACTAAAAATGTCAACCAACACTAGTAAGGGTAATATTTAATTATATGATCCTCTGTGTTCTGGATGAACTGAGGCTGACTCTTCTAAACCCTATATACTTGGTACTTAGCATTTTGAGGTGTGGTTTGCATGTATATACAGCTATAAGCTGTTGATGGTAATTCAGAAGACCCAGGGTTCATTATATGGCTCTTTGGGTTTTTTTATATAAAGAAATTTTAATAGATGTTCATTCAGTTGTTTAATGTTGTTGAAAAAAAGCAGATCACAGATATGGCACAAAACTAAAGTCATTTCAAATGGCAACTTTAGGGCTTTAAGAAACACTAAAAGAAATCAAGATAAAAAATGTGGTACTCAGTAAGGGTAATTTTTTTCAGACCAAGCAGAAGGAAATAATTATGGAATCACTCAATTCTGAGGAAAAAATTATGGAATCACCCTGTAAATTTTCATTTCCAAAACTAACACCAGCATCAAATTAGATCTGCTCGTTAGTCTGCATCTAAAAGGGAGTGATCACACCTTGGAGAGCTGTTGCACCAAGTGGACTGACATGAATCATGGCTCCAACACGAGAGATGTCAGTTGAAACAAAGGAGAGGATTATCAAACTCTTAAAAGAAGGTAAATCATTACGCAATGTTGCAAAAAATGTTGGTTGTTCACAGTCAGCTGTGTCTAAAATCTGGACCAAATACAAACAACATGGGAAGGTTGTTAAAGGCAAACATACTGGTAGACCAAGGAAGACATCAAAGCGTCAAGACCGGAAACTTAAAGCAATATGTCTCCAAAACAGGAAATGCACAACAAAACAAATGAGGAAGGAATGGGAGGAAACTGGAGTCAATGTCTGGACCGAACTGTAAGAAACCACCTAAAGGAAATGGGATTTACATACAGAAAAACTAAACAAAAGCCATCATTAACACCTAAACAGAAAAAAACAAGGTTACAATGGGCTAAGGAAAAGCAATCGTGGACTGTGGATGACTGGATGAAAGTCATATTCAGTGATGAATCGCGAATCTGCATTGGGCAAGGTGATGATGCTGGAACTTGTTTGGTGCCATTCCAATGAGATTTATAAAGATGACTGCATGAAGAGAACATGCAAATTTCCACAGTCATTGTTATGGGGCTGCATGTCAGGTAAAGGCACTGGGGAGATGGCTGTCATTACATCTTCAATAAATGCCCAAGTTGACATTGATATTTTGGACAGTTTTCTTATCCCATCAATTGAAAGGATATTTGGGGATGATTACATAATTTTTCAAGTTGATAATGCATCCTGCCATAGAGCAAAAACTGTGAAAACATTCCTTGAAAGAAGACACATAAGGTCAATGTCATGGCCTGCAAATAGTCTGGATCTCAATCCAATTGAAAATCTTTGGTGGAAGTTGAAGAAAATGGTCCATGACTAGGCTCCAACCTGCAAAGCTGATCTGGCAACAGCAATCAGAGAAAGTTGGAGCCGGATTGATGAAGAGTACTGTTTGTCACTCATTAAGTCCATGCATCAGAGACTGCAAGTTGTTATTAAAGCCAGAGGTTGTTCAACAAAATACTAGTGATGTATTGGAGTATTCTTTAGTGTGTTTGTTTTTCATGATTCCATAATTTTTTCCTCAGAATTGAGTGATTCCATATTTTTTTCCCTCTGCTTGGTCTGAAAAAAACTACCCTTACTGAGTGCCACATTTTTTATCTTGATTTCCTTTAGTGTTTCTTAAAGCCATAATGTTGCCATTTGAAATGAATTTAGTTTTGTGCCATGTCTGTGATCTGCTTTTTTCAACAACATTAAACAACTGAATGAACATCCTCCGAGCCCGGTGATTCCATAATTTTTGCCAGGGGTTGTAGAAGAGTATCCCGATGTTGTATGCCGTGGGAACGGAGGAAGGTAAGAAGAATTGTTTAATTTTTTTAATGTGTTGGAAAAGAGTGGCTGAATGGATATTATACCAGGCAGGGGCTCAGGATGGGGGGCATTTTTACTGGAACGGGCTCAGGATGGGGGGGCATTATACCAGGAAAAGGCCAGGATGTTAGACATTATTACAGTAAGGGGCCCAAAACAAGGGCCATAACAGCAGGAAAGGGCCCATGATGCGGGACATTATACCAGGTTGGGGTACATTATTACAGTAAGGAGCCCAGGACAGGAGAAGAGGCCCAGGATGGGGGACATTTTTACTGTAAGGGGCTCAGGATGAGGGACATTATACTAGGAAGGGGTCCAGGACAAGGGACATTATAACAGAAAGGGGGCCAGGATGGGGGACATTATTACAGAGAGGAGCCAGGACGGGGGACATTATTACAAGAAGGGGCCAAGACAAGGAACATTATTACAGGAAGGTGCCAGGATGGGACATTATACATGGAGGGTGAACACGTATTTCTTTATAGGATCTAGAATACTACAAAGGTCCATACATCTGACCAACATGGAGGTGGGGGCCCAGGACAAAATTTTTCACCGGGTACCATTGGACTCTATTCATGCCAGTGGATTTAAGGTGAATATTGTATTAACTAATCAATGGTTCCCCCAAAAATAAGACATTTATCAATTATTCTTTAAAAAATAAAACCTTAATTTTAATCTGGTGATAGCTATTTAATGTAATCATTGAGGATGTAATAGGTGTTTAGTCCTCTAACATGGAGCTAGACTTAAAGCACATATAACTTAAATGTTACATTGTTTACAATAAAACATTTTATACACACATTGTTTTAAAAAAATGTAAGTCATTTTCTTCTAAATTCAAAAGTTTTGGAGATGGTAATCCAATGTGCATTACATTGCTTTTATCCTACTTGAACATGTCTGCAGGATTCTCAACATGAAATAGTGTGCTAGTTTAAGGTAAAGCATAGGCGGAAAATAAAATACACTGGATATAAATGGTGAATGCTTCAATTTTACTGTGCCATCCAAAGCGCAGGATTTCTGTTATCAAAGTACTACTGCAATTTTTCATCGCTGATCTACAATCCATTAAAGTGCCCTCTGGAGCGCTAATATATGAGTAATGTATGAGCTGTTCTGCAGAATATGTATGCGCTTAGACCAATTTTCTCTATTCTATCAATAAATCCTATATCTTGCTTTTCTCACATCAGCATTTCAGTATTTTATACCAGATATATTTATAAATAACCGTGTGTATTGAATTTATACAATAAAAAAGTGTTCTTTACCCTAATAAGCTTCTTATATATATTGTATTGTTTTACATAATGTGACTAAAACATTTTTTTTTCTTATTCGTTTTTTTGTGTTCTGTATTAATGAATTGTTACATCCATGAAACAATGCAATTTGACAACAGTTATGAATGTTTTTTTTTCATGGCGCAAACTCATATGTGCAATGGGAATGATGTTTCCGTGTATGCCCCCTTCTTAATAAGTGTTATGATTTATAGTGTCTGATTCAATATTATATATAGTTGTGTGTGTGTGTGTATGTATATATATATATATATATATATATATATATATATGTGTTTATATATATATATATATTTATAGTGATATAATGCGGTGTTCTCTACAGGAAGGATGTTATGTTATAGATCAGCATGAGCTGAGCCAATTGACATACCATATACAGTACAGACCAAAAGTTTGGACACACCTTCTCATTTAAAGATATTTCTTTATTTTCATGACTATGAAAATTGTACATTCACACTGAAGGTATCAAAATTATGTATTAACACATGTGGAATTATATACTTAACAAAAAAGTGTGAAACAACTGAAAATATGTCTTATATTCTAGGTTCTTCAAAGTAGCCACTTTTTGCTTTGATGACTGCTTTGCACACTCTTGGCATTCTCTTGATGAGCTTCAAGAGGTAGTCACCGGAAATGGTTTTCACTTCACAGGTGTTTCCTGTCAGGTTTAATAAGCGGGGTTTCTTGCCTTATAAATGGGGTTGGGACCATCAGTCGTGTTGTGCAGAAGTCAGGTGGATACACAGCTGATAGTCCTACTGAATAGACTGTTAGAATTTGTTTTATGGCAAGAAAAAAGCAGCTAAGTAAAGAAAAATGAGTGGCCATCATTACTTTATTAAATGAAGGTCAGTCAGTCTGAAAAATTGGGACAACTTTGAAAGTGTCCCCAAGTGCAGTTGCAAAAACTATCAAGCGCTACAAAGAAACTGGGTCACATAAGGACCGCCCCAGGAAAGGAAGACCAAGAGTCACCTCTGCTTCTGAGGATAAGTTTATCCGAGTCACCAGCCTCAGAAATCGCAGGTTAACAGCAGCTCAGATTAGAGACCAGGTCAATACCACACAGAGTTCTAGCAGCAGACACATCTCTTCAACAACTGTTAAGAGGAGACTTTGTGCAGCAGACTTTCATGGTAAAATAGCTGCTAGGAAACCACTGCTAAGGACAGGCAACAAGCAGAAGAGACTTGTTTGGGCTAAAGAACACAAGTAATGGACATTAGACCAGTGGAAATCTGTGCTTTGGTCTGATGAGTCCAAATTTGAGATCTTTGGTTCCAACCACCGTGTCTTTGTGCGACGCAGAAAAGGTGAACGGATGGACTCTACATGCCTGGTTCCCACCGTGAAGCATGGAGGAGGAGGTGTGATGGTGTGGTGGTGCTTTGCTGGTGACACTGTTGGGGATTTATTAAAAATTGAAGGCATACTGAACCAGCATGGCTACCACAGCATCTTGCAGCGGCATGCTATTCCATCCGGTTTGCGTTTAGTTGGACCATCATGTATTTTTCAACAAGACAATGACCCCAAACACACCTCCAGGCTGTGTAAGAGCTATTTGACCAAGAAGGAGAGTGATGGGGTGCTACGCCAGATGACCTGGCCTCCACAGTCACCAGATCTGAACCCAATCGAGATGGTTTGGGGTGAGCTGGACCGCAGAGTGAAGGCAAAAGGGCCAACAAGTGCTAAGCATCTCTGGGAACTCCTTCAAGATTGTTGGAAGACCATTTCCGGTGACTACCTCTTGAAGCTCATCAAGAGAATGCCAAGAGTGTGCAAAGCAGTCATCAAAGCAAAAGGTGGCTACTTTGAAGAACCTAGAATATAAGACATATTTTCAGTTGTTTCACACTTTTTTGTTAAGTATATAATTCCACATGTGTTAATTCATAGTTTTGATGCCTTCAGTGTGAATGTACAATTTTCATAGTCATGAAAATACAGAAAAATCTTTAAATGAGAAGATGTGTCCAAACTTTTGGTCTGTACTGTATATTGTATGTGTGTGTGAAAATATTTAGTTTACTGGTTTATTTAACTTCCTGCTCACTGTTGGCTAGATTGCCCAATGGATAGTGAATGGGCTCGACCATTGTCGGTATGAGTGTGAATACCGTAATAACCATCGGTCACATAGTGGTGCTGCCCACAGAACTGTTAAGTCCATTGAGTATTTAAATTAATAAATTCCAGGTTATCCAAAATATTTTCACACAAAATTATACTGTATACACTCCCTGACAGAAGTTATGTTGCTTATCCATATTGCTTATCTATAGATAGAAGTAACACTGCACTACACAGCAGTCCTTCTGTGAGCCGGTAAAAATGAGGAGCACTCACGTGACCCAGAAGAGGACTGAAGCGATGCTGGAAACCGGGGAAAATGGAGATTGGTAAGTAACTTAATACAGAAACACTATATATATTACAGACCTATTTCAGAAAGGGATGACATTTTTGTTGGGAGTGCTTCTCTAATACACTCCCTGACAGAAGTTATGTCGCTTATCCATGTTATTTAAATAAAAGCTTATAACCTGACGTTAAATTCATCCATTGGTTTTATAAATTACTCTTTTGAAAGCTGAAACCCTCCCAAATTTGGTTTAGGTTAAGAAAATAAATTGGCATCAATGCTGAAATATTGATCATTTAATGAACACAGAATGGTCAGATTTTGGCAAGACAAAAGTTTTGTCGCCTTGTCATACAATGCACCGAATCCTAGTTTACATCCTCACCAGTGCTCAGTAAATGATCGATTAATTGGTGGATGTGTATAAAAAGAAACCCAGCACCCCAGACCTTCACTTGAACTGCAACTTGAGCTCTGACAACATGCCAAAAATCCACCATGCGACCAAAGCCTTGATTATCAAGAGGCTGAAGACCAGATTCACTGCAGAGGTCTCTGGCACCTTTAATGTGTCTCAGCGTCAAGTACAAAGAATTAAAAAAAGATTTGAAGAGACTAGAGATGTGTTTGACAAGCCCAGGTCCGGCAGACCCCGCAAGACAACTGCTCAGGAGGAACTGACATATTTAGAAAAGTTTATGGGGTACAATTTTTGTTGAGAGTGCTTCTATAATCTGGTCAGCTCCTGTTATATAATATGCTGTCCATAGATTAATCAGCATATTGACATGACAGGTTCTTTGTTTTAAAGCACCACTCTGACGGTTTTTCTATTTTTTTTAATTTCCCCCTTGGAACTGCATGTTCCCTTCCTATAGTGAAATATTTACCAACCGCTGCCTTCCTCTGTTCTTGGCACCGCTCAAGTTGCCTTTTGCAGGTTATGACCCACCGGATCCCTCCAGTGTTTGCTGGACAGACTGGAAGTCACAACTCAATGCAAGTCTATGAGAGTCAGAACGAGGCCTCATAGACTTACATTGAGAGCTTGTGACAATTACCTAGGTTTTCCGATCAGTCAAAACTAAGCTGTCACAAAATGGCTGAACTGGATCAAAGTGGCACTGGGAATGGAAGAATACGGCGACTGGTATTTTGCTAGGGGCATGTAACAGACATTATTGATACCAATCCGACAGTGAAATAAAGAAAACAATGCCAGAGTGCAGCTTTAACCCTTTCACCCCGACGCCTGTTTTCACCTTCATGAAGAGGCCAATTTTTGCAATTCTGACAAGTGTCACTTTATGAGGTACTAACTCTAGAAAGCTTCAACGAATCGCACTGATTCTGAGATTGTTTTTATCGTGACATTGTATACTTCATGATAGTGGTAAAATTTCTTTGATATGATGGAATAAATGGAAATTTGGCGAAAATTCTGCAACTTTCAAAATTTTAATTTTTGTGCCCTTAAATCGGAGTTATGTCACACAAAATAGTTAATAAATAACATTTCCCACATGTCTACTTTACATCAGCACAATTTTAGACGCACAATTTTTTTTTTTGCTAGGAAGTTATAAGGTTTAAAAGTTGACCAGCGATTTTATAATTTTTCCATCAAAATTTACAAAGCCATTTTTTTAGGTACCACATCACATTTGAATTGCGTTCGAGGGGTCTATATGACATAAAATACCCAAAAGTGACACCATTCTAAAAACTGCACCCCTGAAGGTGCTCAAGAAGTTTATTAACCTTTCAGGCGCTTCACGGGAATTAATTCAATGTGGAAGGAAAAAATGAACATTGAACTTTTTTCACAAAAATTTTACTTTAACCCAATTTTTTTATTTTTGCAAAAGTAACAGGAGAAAATGGACTGCAAACTTTGTTGTACAATTTCTCCTGAGCACGCCAATGCCCCGTATGTGGAGGAAAACCATTATTTTGGCGCTCGGCAGGGAAAGAGTGCCATTTAACTTTTTGAATGTAAAATTTGCTGAAATAATTATGGATGCTTTGTTGCATTTGAATAGCCACTGATGTGCCTAAACAATGGAAACCCCCCACAAGTGACACCATTCTAGACCCCTCAATAAACTTATCTAGATGTGTGGTGAGCACCTTGAACCCCCAGGTGCTTCACAGAAGTTTATAATGTTGAGCCGTGAAAATAAAAAAAATACACCATACAATTTGTTGTGCAATTGCTCCTGAGTACGGTGTTACCCAATATGTGGAGGGAAACTACTGTTTGGGTGCACGGCAGGGCTTTGAAGGGAAGGAGCACCATTTAATTTTTTTAATGTAAAATTTGCTATAATAATTAGTGGACGTCATGTCGCATTTGGAGAGCCCCTGATGTGCCTAAACAGTGGACACCCTCCACAAGTGACACCATTCTGGAAACTAGACCCCTCAGGGAACTTATCTAGATGTGCGGTGAGCACCTTGAACCCCCAGGTGCTTCACAAAAGTTTAAACCGTTGGGCTGCAAAAATAAAAAAAATCACATTTTTCCCACAAAATGTTCTTTTAGCACCAAATGTTTGATTTTCACAAGGGTAACAGGAGAAAATGCATTGTAAAATTAGTTGTGCAATTTCTCCTGAGTACTCTGATACCCAATATATAGAGGAAAACTACTGTTTGGGTGCACAGCAGGGCTCGGAAGGGAAGAAGTGCCATTTCAATTTTTGAATACAAAATATGCTGGAATTATTAGCGGATGCCATGTCACATTTGGAGAGCCCCTGATGTGCCTAAACAGTGGAAAACCCTCACAAATACCCCATTTTGGAAAGTAGACCCATCAAGTTGCCTAACTTAGTATTTTAAGGCAAACCATATTCTTGAGTTATACATTTCCCTATGCCAGCTTGGTGCTCTTCTCCACAAAGTGAAACAGTGCAGCCTAGACCTTCATCAAAAGTTTCTTATCCATCCAACCTCTGCACTGATGAGGGGAGAGAAACCTGAAACAGCTATCTGCAGATAAAGATCCTTTCTTTTTGGAGAAGAGACTGGTTTAAGTAAAAGTGTTGATCCAGTCCCAGAGGCAGAAAAACAACCCCAAAACATCTTTGAACCTCCAGCATATTTGACTGTAGGTACTATGTTCTTTTCTTTGTAGGCCTTATTCTGTTTTCAGTAAACAGTAGACTGATGTGCTTTACCAAAAAGCTTTTTTCTTGGTCTCGTTTGTTTAAATGATGCTTTCCCAGAAGGATTTTGGCTTACTCACATACATTTTGGCAAACTGCAGTCTAGATTTTTATGTCTCTGTGTCAGCAGTGGGGTCCTCTTGGGTCTCCTGCCATAGTGTTTCATTACATTCATATATTTATGGATAGTTCACACTGACAATGATGCACCCTAAGCCTGCAGTACTGCTTGAATTTCTTTGGAACTTGATTGGGGCTGCTTAGTCACCATCTGAACTATACTACATTGCAACCTTTCATCAATTTTTCTCTGCCATCAAGGTCCAGGGAGATTAGCTACAGTGCCATGAGTCGTAAACTTCTTGATTATGTTGCGCACCGTCGACAAAGGAACATCAAGATCTCTGGAGATGGACTTGTAACCTTCAGATTGTTGATATTGGTCAACAATTTTGGTTCTCAAGTCCTAGTCCTCAGACAGTTTTCTTCTCTTTTTGTTCTCCATGCTTAGTGTGGCACACACAGACAACACAATACAAATATTGAATCAACTTCTCTCATTTTTATCTGGTTTGAGGTGTGATTTTCATATTGCCCACACTACTTGCCATAGGTTAGTTTGATCGAGCATCACATACTTGAAACAAAGTTGCGTTACTCACAATTTTGTAAAGATGCCAACAATTTTGTCCTGTCCATTTTTGGGTTTTGTGTGAAAAATGATGTCCAATTTGCATTTTTTCCTATATTCTTTTGTGTTGTTCCACAAAGGAAATAAATGTGTGTATAACAAAACATGTGTAATTGCAATAATTTTCTGGGAGAAATACTTCATTTTCTGGAACAATTTTAAGGGTGCTAACACTTTTGACCATAACTGTATGTATTGAAGAGTATTGACCTGTGAGCATTATCCTATTATGAGTTAAATAGCCAGGATTGGAGGTACTTTCAATCTCAAGCAATGCAGCAAGAGTCCATTTGCATAAAGCGAATGTCAATAATATGTTACTGAACGCAACCTTTTGGACCAAAATACTATGATGGTGAAAGGTGGAGATTCCCATTAAAGCTCGTTCACATATAGTGACAACTTTCACTGTAAGGGCACAGTCAGACAGCCGTATAAATTGGACCGAGATTGGAACACAGTGCTCAGACTGGCTGCGGCTCTCCAAACACAAATGTGACAGCTTCATATATTTCTATGCAGCTGTCTGCTTGGGTTGGAAGAGCTGCTACCAGTCCCAGCATGGTGTTCTGATCTCGGTCCGATTTATACGCCTGTCTGACTGCACCATAAATCTGAAAATCGGCTTTACAGGAGCCCAAACCATTAGGTCTATTCTAAGACGTGCAAAAACCACAAAAATGTTCATTTAGTTTGCTGATTAAGTGATTTCCAGGTAATCTTTACTTTACCCTAACAAATAAATGAGTTAGTCAGCAAACTGAATGAACATTAATGCAATTTTTGCATGACTTGATCATGTCAGTATGCTTGGATTATTATAGAAATATAAGTACATATGCAACAGGGTGTTTTGGTGTTATTGATGGGACTAACTAATGATTCTAGAAAAATGCTCACACCTTGAATTGGAGAACAAGGCGTGGGTCATCTCCTTCAGGCCTGGGCTAACTGTACGTCATAAGGTTACATTATCGCAACCTTATGACGTTAAATAAACTTTGGCCTGGACAAGGCCAAAAGTACCCACCTACAGTGAAGAGGCTGGAGATGCAGCACGCCCGATGATGGTAAAAAGAGGACTGGACAGCGAGAAGCGGGGCGGCCGGAGAGACATTAGTTAAAAAGATAACAATAATAATATTCAGCAGTCTTGCTGCTCACTATTCGATCCTCTTCTTTCCGCAATCACGTGCCTCATCTTCAAGACTTATGGACGCATTCAAGCCCCCGGAGGTCACTGCACGTCATAAGGTCATGACATTGAAGTTGTGACCTTATGACATGCAGTATCATCCGAGGCCCGGATGTGTCCATAAGTCCCGGCCTATTGTAAAGAGTCTGGAGCTGCGGCTCCCCTTACGACAGAAAGAAGAGGACCGGATGAGCGGTCAGCGGTGAGGTGAGTATTATTTCTTTTTTCTGGTCCTGTTCCACCTTACATACAAAGCTACAGAACGCATCTAGTTTGTAACCCAGGGACTGTCTGTATAATGAAAAATTAGACAACACGGAATCTTTTTTTTTTTTTTGTCAAATCAAAGAAAGCACTTAGCTGTTTTTTTTCAACAAACTTGTTGCTGGTTCACTTATTAACATTTACAATTCAACTTACACCCATTAACACAGAAATTTATATGCTTGAAGGTTGTAGGAGTTACAAAACTGCAGAGAGCAACCTGCAGCGGAACCAGTATATACACTATAAACAAAGAGGCAATGTTCTGCGGCCTCTTGTGTTCTCCACTGGGGCTGGTTTAATGAGAGGACTGGACCTTGCATTGCGATTTATTCATGCCGTAAAGTTATTCATTTCACGAAGGCCCGGGAAGCACCGTGTCAGCATAATCCATTCACGCGATGCATATTTACCAAGATTTGAGTCTTTATTGTTCCACTAGGCTAATAAAAATACATGGAAACTGGTAATACCGCTTTCAGGGGTCCCTGCAGAGAGGACAGGCAGCAAGAAGCTGATTTCAGAGTCCAGTAAAAGAGAAGTTTGAGAATTTTAAGAAAAATACTTGTGTGCTAGGAATTTTAAAATGTAAAATTCATGAAGAGAGGAAAGATAGTGATAGATATATATATATATATAATAATCTTTATTTATATAGCACAAACATATTTAGCAGCACTGTATAATTCAGAGGGTACATGTATTGACGAAATCAGAATAAAACATTTATTAATTAAAATTACATAAAAGGTAAAAGTGGCTATATTTTACACTGTCTAACCACCATATTTTATATATAAAAAGTACACAGAAAACTGCATGACCCAAGCATTATCTGTGTATGTAAAGATATGAAGCCCTTTTGAGAAATATCGGTGATGGAACTGTATGAAGAGATCAGGTTATGGGGAATAATTTAGAACGTTGTAAGGGGGGTAAATGGAGAATAGTTACGAATTATTGAATGAGATGAAGTAGATATTTCTAAAAATTAATGTTAAAAGTAGTGTTTTTAGGGCACATTTACATTATGTACAGTACAGACCAAAAGTTTGGACACACCTTCTCATTTAAAGATTTTTCTGTATTTTCTTGACTATGAAAATTGTACATTCACACTGAAGGCATCAAAACTATGAATTAACACATGTGGAATTATATACTTAACAAAAAAGTGTGAAACAACAGAAAATATGTCTTATATTCTAGGTTCTTCAAAGCAGCCACCTTTTGCTTTGATGACTGCTTTGCACACTCTTGGCATTCTCTTGATGAGCTTCAAGAGGTAGTCACCGGAAATGGTCTTCCAACAATCTTGAAGGAGTTCCCAGAGATGCTTAGCACTTGTTGGCCCTTTTGCCTTCACTCTGCGGTCCAGCTCACCCCAAACCATGTCGATTGATTTCAGGCCTGGTGACTGTGGGGGACAGGTCATCTGGCGTAGCACCCCATCACTCTCCCTCTTGGTCAAATAGCCCTTACACAGCCTGGAGATGTGTTTGGGGTCATTGTCCTGTTGAAAAAGAAATGATGGTCCAACTAAACGCAAACCGGATGGAATAGCATGCCGCTGCAAGATGCTGTGGTAGCCATGCTGGTTCAGTATGCCTTCAATTTTGAATAAATCCCCAACAGTGCCACCAGCAAAGCACCCCCACACCATCACACCTCCTCCTCCATGCTTCACGATGGGAACCAGGCATGTAGAGTCCATCCGTTCACCTTTTCTGCGTCGCACAAAGACACGGTGGTTGGAACCAAAGATCTCAAATTTGGACTCATCAGACCAAAGCACAGATTTCCAATGGTCTAATGTCCATTCCTTGTGTTCTTTAGCCCAAACAAGTCTCTTCTGCTTGTTGCCTGTCCTTAGCAGTGGTTTCCTAGCAGCTATTTTGCCATGAAGGCCTGCTGCACAAAGTCTCCTCTTAACAGTTGTTGTAGAGATGTGTCTGCTGCTAGAACTCTGTGTGGCATTGACCTGGTCTCTAATCTGAGCTGCTGTTAACCTGCGATTTCGGAGGCTGGTGACTCGGATAAACTTATCCTCAGAAGCAGAGGTGACTCTCGGTCTTCATTTCCTGGGGCGGTCCTCATGTGAGACAATTTCTTTGCAGCACTTGATGGTTTTTGCAACCGCACTTGGGGACACTTTCAAAGTCTGCCCAATTTTTCGGACTGACTGACCTTCATTTCTTAACCCCTTAATAACATCTGACGTACTAATACGCGTCTGTGCCCTGGGACTTAAGAGCCAGACCCGTATTAGTACGTCATCGCGATCGCGCGCGCACACAGGCTGTGCGGGCGCGATCGCCGCCGGGTGTCAGCTGATTGTCACAGCTGACACCCGGTACTATGTGCAGGGAGCGGTCACGCACCGCTCCCAGCACATTAACCCCCGCGATGCTGCGATCGAAGTCGATCGAAGTCGATCGCGGCATTGCGGGGCAAGGGGAGGTGATCGGCGATACTCACCTCCTCTTCCGGCTTCCAGCGCAGTCTGCAAAGGCTTCCCGGGTGTTGCCATGACGACCCGATGTCGTCATGACAACATCCGGGTCACCAGAGAGCAGGAAGATTGCTTGGACATGCGCAGTGCATCTCCAAGCAATCTTCACACTGTGCACTTCTGACAGCTTTCATGCATAGGGATGGTGCTCCATTCCTGTGCCATGCAGGCGATCAGAAAAAAAAAGTGAAAGTCCCAGAGTGGGACAAAGTAATAAAGTGGATAAACTGTGTGAAAGTGGAAAAAAAAAAAAAAATGTGCAAAAATATTATAAAAAAATAAAAAAAATAATACACCAAAAATAAAAATATAATGTACCCATCAATAAATATTATTATAAAAAAAATAAAAAAAAAACAATAAAAGTACACATATTTGGTATCGCCGCGTCCGGAACAACCTGACCTATAAAACTGTCCCACTAGTTAACCCCTTCAGTGAACACGGTAAAAAAAAAAAAAAAAAAACCAAGCAAAAAACAATGCTTTATCACCATACCGCCAAACAAAAAGTGGAATAACACGCGATCAAAAAGACGCATATAAATAAAAATGATACCGCTGAAAACGTCATCTCGTCCCGCAAAAAACAAGCCACAATATAGCTCCATCAGCCGAAAAATAAAAAAGTTATAGCTCTCAGAATAAAGCGATACTAAAAAATATTTTTTTCTATAAAATAGCTTTTATTGTGTATAAGCGCCAAAACATAGAAAAATGATACAAATGTGGTACCGCTGTAAACATACTGACCCGAAGAGTAAAGCTGCCTCATCAATTTTACCACACGCGGAACAGAATAAAAAAAAAAAAAAAAACAATTCCTGAATTGTTGGTTTTTGTTTATTCTGCCTCCCAAAAATCGGAATAGAAAGCGATCAAAAAATGTCACGTGCCTGAAAATGGCACCAATAACAACGTCAAGTCATCCCGCAAAAAATGAGCCGTCACATGACTGTCTGCCAAAATCTGGAAAAATTATAGCTCTCAAAATATGGCGATGCAAAAACTAGATTTTACAAAAAATGCGTCTTTTAGTGTGTGACAGCTGTCAGTCATAAAAACCCCATATGATTCTGGCATTGCTGTAATCACACCGACCCGAAGAATAAAGTCGTCTAATCACTTATACCGCACAAGGAACGGCGTCAAAAATAAACTCTTGGGTTAGGATTGGGCTAGGGTTAGGGCTGGGTTTGGGGCTAGGGTTGTGCTGGGGCTAGGGTTGTGCTGGGGCTAGGGT
The DNA here is from genome assembly GCF_046119375.1 of Phyllobates terribilis. Classification (NCBI taxonomy): domain Eukaryota; kingdom Metazoa; phylum Chordata; class Amphibia; order Anura; family Dendrobatidae; genus Phyllobates; species Phyllobates terribilis. The sequence continues at coordinate 23,071,533 of NW_027362768.1, forward strand.
TGTGCTGGGGCTAGGGTTGTGCTAGGGTTAGGGCTGGGGTTGGGATTTTTTTCAAAAGTAAGAAAAAAAGATGACGATATGGCGACTAGTGTTGAGAGCAAGTGCTCGCTACTTGAGTTTGCATCGGGTGCTCTGGTATGCATTGAGTATCGTGGGTATTTGAGTGACATGCTCGAGTCTCTGCCCCATATGCTTCGCGGCCAAAAAACTTTACGGGGATTGCCTGCCATGCACGAGCGATCCCCGCATGTTTTTTTTTGGGTGTCTAATAACCGTGAAACATGCGGAGCAGGGACTCGAGCATGTCACTCGAGCGCACGCTGTACATGGTGCATACCTGAGTACCCGATGCAAACTCAAGTAGCGAGCACTTGCGCTCAAGAATAATGACAACTTATTCAATATGATGACCTAATGTAAACAAATAATGTGCCGTACCTCTGGGTTCAAAATGTTCACTATACACCTTAATAAAATCCTTGAGGGGTATAGTTTCCAAAATGGGGACACTTGTGGGGGAGCTCCACTGTTTAGGCACATCACGGGCTCTCCAAACGCGACATGGTGTCCGCTAACAAATTGAATGGAAAATCGGCTCAAATTGTTAGCGGACGCCATGTTGCGTTTGGAGAGCCCCTGTGTGCCCAAACATTGGAGCTCCCCCACAAGTGACCCCATTTTGGAAACTAGACCCCCCAAGGCACCTATCTAGATGCATAGTGAGCACTTAGAACCCCCAGGTGCTTCACAAATTGATTCGTAAAAATGAAAAAGTGAAAATAAAACACTTTTTCATTTTTATGAATCATTTTGTGAAGCACCTGGGGTTCCAAGTGCTCACTATGAATCTAGATAGGTGCCTTGGGGGGTCTAGTTTCCAAAATGGGGTCACTTGTGGGGGAGCTCCAATGTTTGGGCACACAGGGACTCTCTAAATGCAACATGGTATCCGCTAACAAATTGAATGGAAAATCGGCTCAAATTGTTAGCGGACACCACATTGCGTTTGGAGAGCCCCTCTGTGCCCAAACTTTGGAGCTCCCCCACAAGTGAGCCCATTTTGGAAACTAGACCCCCCAAGGCACCTTTCTAGATGCATAGTGAGCACTTGGAACCCCCAGGTGCTTCACAAATTGATTCGTAAAAATGAAAAAGTGAAAAAAAAAACACTTTTTCATTTTTATGAATCAATTTGTGAAGCACCTGGGGTTCCAAGTGCTCACTATGAATCTAGATAGGTGCCTTGGGGGGTCTAGTTTCCAAAATGGGGTCACTTGTGGGGGAGCTCCAATGTTTGGGCACACAGGGACTCTCCAAATGCAACATGATATCCGCTAACAAATTGTCGGCTCAAATTGTTAGCGGATATCATGTTGCATTTGGAGAGTCCCTGTGTGCCCAAACTTTGGAGCTCCCCCACAAGTGACCCCATTTTGGAAACTAGACCCCCCAAGGCACCTATCTAGATGCATAGTGAGCACTTGGAACCCCAGGTGCTTCACAAATTGATTCATAAAAATGAAAAAGTGTTTTTTTTTTCACTTTTTCATTATTACGAATCAATTTGTGAAGCACCTGGTGGTTCCAAGTGCTCACTATGCATCTAGAAAGGTGCCTTGGGGGGTCTAGTTTCCAAAATGGGGTCACTTGTGGGGGAGCTCCAAAGTTTGGGCACAGAGGGGCTCTCCAAACGCAATGTGGCGTCCGCTAACAATTTGAGCCGATTTTCCATTCAATTTGTTAGCGGATACCATGTTGCATTTAGAGAGTCCCTGTGTGCCCAAACATTGGAGCTCCCCCACAAGTGACCCCATTTTGGAAACTAGACCCCCCAAGGCACCTATCTAGATGCATAGTGAGCACTTGGAACCCCTAGGTGCTTCACAAATTGATTCGTAAAAATGAAAAAGTGTTTGTTTTTTTCACTTTTTCATTGTTACGAATCAATTTGTGAAGCACCTGGGGGTTCCAAGTGCTCACTATGCATCTAGATAGGTGCCTTGGGGGGTCTAGTTTCCAAAATGGGGTCACTTGTGGGGAGCTCCAATGTTTGGGCACACAGGGACTCTCTAAATGCAACATGGTGTCCTCTAACAAATTTAAAGGAAAATCGGCTCAAATTGTTAGCGACACCATGTTGCGTTTGGAGAGCCGCTGTGTGCCCAAACATTGGAGCTCCCCCACAAGTGACCCCATTTTGGAAACTAGACCCCCCAAGGCACCTATCTAGATGCATTGTGAGCACTTGGAACCCTCAGGTGCTTCACAAATTGATTCATAAAAATGAAAAAGTGTTTTTTTTTTTCACTTTTTCATTGTTACGAATCAATTTGTGAAGCACCTGGGGGTTCCAAGTGCTCACTATGCATCTAGAAAGGTGCCTTGGGGGGTCTAGTTTCCAAAATGGGGTCACTTGTGGGGGAGCTCCAAAGTTTGGGCATACATGGGCTCTCCAAACACAACATGGCGTCCGCTAATTATTCAAGCAAATTTTACAATCAAAAAGTCAAATGGCGCTCCTTCCCTTCCGAGCCCTGCCGTGCGCCCAAACAGTATTTTTTCCCCAAATATTGGGTATCTGCGTGCCCAGGGGAAATTGCACAACAAATTTTGGGGTCCATTTTTTCTTGTTACCCCTGTGAAAATAAAAAAAATTGGGTCTAAAGTAACATTTTTGTGAAAAAAGTTAAATGTTCATTTTTTTCTTCCACATTCAAAAAATTCCTGTGAAGCACCTGAAGGGTTAATAAAGTTCTTGAATGTGGTTTTGAGCACCATGAGGGGTGCAGTTTTTAGAATGATGTCACTTTTGGGTATTTTCTGTCATAAAGACCTCTCAAAGTGACTTCAAATGTGATGTGGTCCCTAAAAAAATGGTTTTGTAAATTTTGTTGGAAAAATGAGAAATCGCTGGTCAACTTTTAACCCTTATAGCTCCCTAACAAAAAAAAATTTTGGTTCCAAAATTGTGCTGATGTAAAGTAGACATGTGGGAAATGTTATTTATTAATTCTTTTGTGTGACATATCGCTCTGATTTCAGGGCTTAAAAATTCAAATTTTGAAAATTGCAAAATTTTCAAAATTTTCACCAAATTTCCGTTTTTTTCACAAATAAACGCAAGTGATATCGAAGAAATTTTTCCACAATCATGAAGTACAATATGTCACGAAAAAACAATCTCAGAATCAGGGGGATCCCTTGAAGCGTTCCAGAGTAATTACCTCATAAAGTGACAGTGGTCAGAATTGTAAAAATTGGCCCGGTCATTAACGTGCAAACCACCCGTGGGGCTTAAGGGGTTAAAGTAATGATGGCCACTCATTTTTCTTTACTTAGCTGCTTTTTTCATGCCATAATACAAATTCTAACAGTCTATTCAGTAGGACTATCAGCTGTGTATCCACCAGACTTCTGCACAACACAACTGATGGTCCCAACCCCATTTATAAGGCAAGAAATCCCACTTATTAAACCTGACAGGGCACACCTGTGAAGTGAAAACCATTTCCGGTGACTACCTCTTGAAACTCATCAACAGAATGCCAAGAGTGTGCAAAGCAGTCATCAAAGCAAAAGGTGGCTACTTTGAAGAACCTAGAATATAAGACATTTTCAGTTGTTTCACAATTTTTTTGTTAAGTATATAATTCCACATGTGTTAATTCATAGTTTTGATGCCTTCAGTGTGAATGTACAATTTTCATAGTCATGAAAATACAGAAAAATCTAAATGAGAAGGTGTGTCCAAACTTTTGGTCTGTACTGTATGTTGAGAATTAACCTGATAGTCTTAGCTAGCAAATTCCAGAGTACTGGTGCAGCTTGAGAAAAGTTTTGAAAATAATAGTGGTAAATTGGGATTAGAAGATATAAGTCTTAGATCACTGACAGAATGTAAAGCAAGGTAGGATGGTAGACAGAGAAGAGGGTGTATATATATACAGTAGGTACGGAAAGTATTCAGACCCCTTTAAATTTTTCACTCTTTGTTTCATTGTAGCCATTTGCTAAATTCTGAAAAGTTCATTTTTTTCTCATTAAAGTACACTCTGCACCCCATCTTGACTGAAAAAAACCCAGAAATGTATAAGTTTTTGCAAATTTATTAAAAAAAGAAAAACTGAAATATCACATGGTCATAAGTATTCAGACCCTTTGCTCGGACACTCATATTTAAGTCACATGTTGTCCATTTCCTTGTGATCCTCCTTGAGATGGTTCTACTCCTTCATTGGAGTCCAGCTGTGTTTAATTAAACTGATAAGTCTTGATTTGGAAAGGCACACACCTGTCTATATAAGACTTCACAGCTCACAGTGCATGTCAGACCTGATGAGAATCATGAGCTCAAAGGAACTGCCCAAGGAGCTCAGAGACAGAATTGTGGCAAGGCACAGATCTGGCCATGGTTGCAAAAGAATTCCTGCATTACTCAAGGTTCCTAAGAGCACAGTGGCCTCCATAATCCTTAAATGGAAGTAGTTTGGGACCACCAGAAGTCTTCCTCGACCTGGCCGTCCAGCCAAACTGAGCAATCGTGGGAGAGGAGCCTTGGTGAGAGAGGTAAAGAAGAACCCCAAGATCACTGTGGCTGAGCTCCAGAGATGCAGTAGGGAGATGGGAGAAAGTTCCACAAAGTTAACTATCACTGCTGCCCTCCACCAGTCAGGCCTTATGGCAGAGTGGCCTGACGGAAGCCTCTCCTCAGTGCAAGACATATGAAAGCCTGCATAGAGTTTGCTCATAAACACATGAAGGACTCCCAGACTATGAGAAATAAGATTCTCTGGTCTGATGAGACCAAGATAGAACTTTTGGTGATAATTTTAAGTGGTATGTGTGGAAGAAAACAGGCACTGCTCATCACCTGCCCAATACAATCCCAACAATGAAACATGGTGGTGGTGGCAGCATCATGCTATGGAGGTGTTTTTCAGCTGCAGGGACAGGATGACTGTTTGCAATTGAAGGAAACATTAATGCGGTCAAGTACAGAGATATTCTGGATAGTGATGAGCGAGCACTAAAATGCTCGGGTGCTCGAAGCTCGGGTCGAGCACATTGGAATACTCGAGTGCTCGACCCAAGCAACGAGCCCAATGTAAGTCTATGGGAAACTCGAGCATTTTTCTGGCGGTCCTCCCCGGCGGTCTGCAGAAGGTCAAAAATTGCCCAAATCGATGGGAACAGTGCTCAATTAAACATCAGGCAGGCAGAATATATAGGCAGACAGGCAGGCGGGGTATATAGGAGGGTGCATGAAAAACATAGCAGGGCACTTGGAACACACTAGTGCCCTCCGATTTTCATGCACCCTTCTCTTTAAAAAAGCCGGCCGGAATTCATCAGCAGCATACACCGGTACCCGACAATTTAGAACAGAAAGAATAGAGCATCACACATAGATTAGATAGATAGAAACATGTCAGTCACATATATAAGAAGTACAGTGACAGTGTTGGTTACTGTACTTTTCATTTAGTGTTTAAAGGATTTATTAAAAAAAATAATAGTGTTTTCATGCACCGTCTCTTTAAAAAAGCCGGCTGGCAATTCAGCATCGGTACCCGACAATTTAGAACAGAAAGAATAGAGCATCACACATAGATTAGATAGATAGAAACATGTCAGTCACATATATAATGAGTACAGTGATAGTGTTGATTAATGTACTTGTCATTTAGTGTTAAAATAAAGGATTTATTTAAAAAAAAATTGGCGTGGGGTTCCCCGTAATTTTAGTCTCTAGCGGAGGTTAAGCAGATGGCTGGGGCAGATGTTTGAAGCCTGGGAAGGGGGTAATACCCACTGAGCTTCCCAGACTACTAATATCAGCCCCCAGCTGACCTAGCCTTTACTAGCTATTGAAATGGGGGACCCCAAAAAAAATGACATGGGGTCCCCCCTATTTTAATAGCTAGCAAAGGCTAGGCAGACAGCTGGGGGCTGATATTAATAGCCCAGAAAGGGTACCATGAATATTGGCCCCCTCCCAGGCTAGAAACACCAGCCGTCAGCCGTCCCAGAAATGACGCATCCATAGGATGCGCCAATTCTGGCACTTAGCCTCGCTCTTCCCACTGCCCTGTAGCGGTGGCAGTGGGATAATAGGGCTGGGGTTGATGTCAGCTTATAATGCCAGCTGACATTAAGCCCAGGTTAGTAAGGGAGAGGCGTCTATAAGACACCCCCATTACTAACCCCATAGTCTAAGTTAAAAAAAACACAAACACCCAGAATAAAGTCCTTTAATTGAAATAAACACACAATTCTTTAATGTTCTAAATTAAAGGATCACTTATGATGGGCACACTTTTAGGCAGTGACCTGGGAGTCAGAGATGCTTCCAGGGGTCTTCCCCATGCTATTCCCATGTCTTTTCAGCACTGTATGCCTGTGTCTAATCATGTCTCACACACTACATGGCCAGATAAGGTTGTAAAATGTTAAAATGACATTTCCAGGTGAATGCATTTGTCTTAGTTGAAAGCAATGCAAAAGTGCAAAAATGCATCAAAAACGCTGCGTGTGAACATACCCCAAGGTGTGGGGGAGCATTTTTGTTTTTGTATATTTATTTTGCCTTATATACAAGTCATTACCCTGGAAAGGATGTTCCTTAACATATTTCCCATGAAAATCCATTTCAGTTTCGTTTTTGTATGTTTTATTGTGAGTCCGTAAAAGTGGCGTAATACCTCTGACAACTTTGTTGACAGCAGTGACCTGGGAGTCAGAAATGCTTCCAGGGGTCTTCCCCATGCTGTTTCCATGCCATTTGAGCACTGTTCCCATCGATTTGGGCAATTTTTAGGCCCTCTGCAGACCGCCGGGGGGAGCCGCCGGAAAAAAGCTTGAGTTTCCCATAGACTTATATTGGGCTCGTTACTCGGTCCGAGCACTCAAGCATTCCAATTTTCTCGACTCAAACAACTAGTACCCGAGCATTTTAGTGCTCTCTCATCACTAGTGAGTACAGAGAATACTTCAATGCAACACACACACCCATCTCAGTCATTAATAGTAGAGGGGGCATTGGCCGAAGAAAGTAAAGTTTCGGCACACAGCGTGATAGTAACGGCCCCATGTGCTTCCCTTTACATATGAGTGCCTTCTTGATGCACTATCTGCAACATGATCCCCATATAGTTAGGGGCGGACACAGACTGTAGTGGGCCCCTGTGCAAGAATTTTTTGGGGCCCCCCCCCTGCCCTTCATAGGGGGCATGAAGGCCCCCCCCCCCCGTGCATCTCTCATCCCCCCGTGCATCTCTGATTCCCCCCACTCCTAGTTAATTAATTGTATTTAAAAAAAATAAAACGTGTTATACTTACCCCCAGGGCCGGCTCCAGGTTTTTGTGGGCCCTGGGCGACAGAGTCTCAGTGGGCCCCTTTAACACATACCATGATTCATGATGCACAGATACCACAGAGAAATATATATATATAGTACAAGGCCAAGGATTTCACTTACTACATTACATGAGCAATATCTATTGTAAATTCTACAATAGCTCAGAAACCGGCGAATCCTCATAGCGCACAGTGCAGACCGGACAGTATAGTCCTCCATACAGTATTATGGGCACCATATAATGCTCCATACAGGATACTGACCCCCTTATAATGCTCCATACAGAATACTGGTCCCCATATAATGCTCCATACAGGATACTGGTCCCCATATAACGCTCCATACAGGATACTGTCCCCCATATAACGCTCCATACAGTATACTGACCCCCATATAACACTCCATACAGAATATTGGCCCCCATGTAACGCTCCATGCAGGCTGTTTCCCCCTTATAATGCCCCATGCAGGATGACACCCCCCTTTTAATGCCCTATGCAGGATGTCACCTCTACCCCCCATAAAATGCCCCATGCAGGATGTCACCTCTCCCCCCCATATAATGCCCCTTGCAGGATGTCACTTCCCCCCTTTTCAATGTCCCATGCAGTATGTCAAACCACCCCCTCCCTTAAAATGCCCCATGCAGGAGGTCACACACCCCCCTCCTTATAATGCCCCATGCAGTATGTCACACACCCACCCTCCTTATAATGCCCCATGCAGGATGTCAATTCCCCCCTCCCCCTCTTATAATGCCCCATGCAGGATGTCACACCCCCTCCCTTATAATACCCCATGCAGGATGTCACTTCCCCCCTCCCTTATAATGCCCCATGCAGGATGTCACTTCCCCTCTTATAATGCCCCATGCAGGATGTCACTTCCCCCCTTCCCCTCTTATAATGCCCCATGCAGGATGTCACACTCCCCCCCACTCCCATATAATGCCCCATGCAGGATGTCAATTCCCACCTCCCCCTCTTATAATGCCCCGTGCAGGATGTCACTTCCCCTCTTATAATGCCCCATGCAGGATGTAACTTCCCCCCTTCCCCTCTTATAATGCCCCATGCAGGATGTCACACCACCCCCCACCCCCATATAATGCCCCATGCAGGATGTCAATTCCCCCCTCCCCCTCTTATAATGCCCCATGCAGGATGTCACTTCCTCCCTTCTCCTCTTATAATGCCCCATGCAGGATGTCACACCCCCTCCCTTATAATGCCCCATGCAGGACGTCACTTCCCCCCTTCCCCTCTTATAATGCCCCATGCAGTATGTCACCCCCCCATATAATGCCCCATGCAGGATGTCACGCCCCCTCCCTTATAATGCCCCATGCAGGATGTCACCCCACCATATAATGCCCCATGCAGGATGTCACACCACCCCCCATATAATGCCCCATGCAGGATGTCACACCCACTCTCCCCCCACCACATAATGCCCCATGCAGGATGTCACACCCACTCTCCCCCCACCATATAATGCCCCATGCAGGATGTCACACCCACTCTCCCCCCACCATATAATGCCCCATGCAGGATGTCACACCACCCCCCCATATAATGCCCCAATGCCGGATGTCACACCCACTTTCCCCCCACCATATAATGCCCCATGCAGGATGTCACACCCACTCTCCCCCCACCATATAATGCCCCATGCAGGATGTCACACCCACTCTCCCCCCACCATATAATGCCCCATGCAGGATGTCACACCCACTCTCCCCCCACCATATAGTGCCCCATGCAGGATGTCACACCACCCCCCCATATAATGCCCCATGCAGGATGTCACACCCACTCTCCCCCCACCATATAATGCCCCCATGCATAAAAAAAAAATCAAATACTCACCTCACTTCTCACCTGTTGCTGATCCAGACTCCAGCATCGCCCGCGTCTTCGCGCTGTGACAGCACAGGAGAGATCGCGCGCGGTGTAAACATATCACCGCTCCCTCTGACCTGAGACGTCACACTCAGAGGATGCGGAAGACGCTGCGGAGGCACGGGGAGGGGTAAGTATTGTGCCGGAGCCGTCACATGACCGGAGATGTCCCTGCGCTCAGCATGGGGCCGGGGGCCCATGCTGAGCGCAGGGACATCTCCGATCATGTGACGGCGGGGGGTCATGTGATGGCGGGGGGTCCTGTGGGGGAGCCCCATGAGGAGACGCACAAGAGGGGGGCCCCAACGGGGCTCCGAGGGGGCCCCGACCGGCCGGGCCCCATGCTGGAGTCAGGGCAGTCATGCCCTGATGGCGGCCCTGCTGGAGGCTGGAGGGGCCCCCTCTCCCTCGGGGGCCCCCGTTCAATGAACCGGCTGCACGGGCGGTAGGTCCGCCACTGCATATAGTTAAGATTCAAAATAATGCTGACTACTGGGTTGCCACTCTGTTAAATCCACGTTATCAGAGAAAATTTTGCCAGATGCTTCCTGCCCTGGAAAGGGACCTGCTAATGCTGGAGTATCGAAACCAGCTTTTAAGCAACTTTAAGAGAGGTGTTCCCCAAGATAGCAGTGAGGCACACAGTGTGCACCACAGCTGCAGTCTTTCAACCTCCTGCACGATAGTTCATCAAAACATTAGCAGCAGAGTAAATGGCAGAAGCAATTTCTGTGAGTCCTTTCACACATTTTTTAGACCAGACCGTGCACCAGCACAACAGAGTACAAGTCTGACATGTGGTGAACGACTGGCGAGGATGGTGCAGGAGTATCTAGGGCTCAATATGAATACCATCAGGGAGGATGTGGTCTTCAAAAATGGATGAATGGCCTGAGCTCACATGTAACGCCTTGGAGGTTTTATCATGCCCGGCAGCCAGCATTCTCTCGGAACGTGTGTTCAGCACTGCTGGTTGTGTCCTGATGAATAAGCGCTGCCGGCTGTCCCATGAAAGTGTATACCGCCTAACTTTCATAAAGATGAACAAGTCATGGATCTCCAAGAACTTTTGCACCCCAATCGCAGACTTTACAGACTCAGCGATGTTCTAGTTATTAGTGTGCTGCAGTCTGTGATATGGCTTTGTGGCACCCTGCTGTGCACAGGTACCACAGGACCCAGGGTGCATGGACAGACTTCTCCACAAGAGGCCCTCATTACATACAAACACCTCCACCCTTCCGCCTCATACCACCAGAGGGAGTCCTGATAGGGATATATATATGGAGGGTGGAGCCAGACAGTTCAGTTAGTTGTGAGTCAGACAGAGCCAGAGACTCTGAGAGCATGCTGACGCTGAGAGCAGCGAAGACGCAGCGCGTCTGCTGCTGAGTTCTAAGGGCCCCGAGTGTGGCCGACGGCAAGAGGAGAGAGGAGTTGAGGGGGCAGAGGAGCATCATAGGCTCACCCCAGTATACAAACCGGACACCGGGTCTGCGCCTACAGGGTCCCTTTATACCCAGTAGGGACCACCGGCATTCCAGGAGGACTACAAGCCCCTGGCAGACCTGAAGCTAGACCCACACAGGACCAGGAACCACGAAGGCCCCAGCGTTACCAGGGATAGTGGTTGCCAACAGAAGGTCCTACTACCGAGCGACAGGTGAAGGAACAGCATGACACATAAGCTAGGCCGAGTTGTAGGCTGGCCAGGAGCATACAGAGAGGCAGACACGGACCAGGAGGCCTTATACCCGCTCACTGGGGAGAAGTCCTGAAGTTCACCCATCCTACTGAGTACCCTGGACCGTACCTGACATCTGCACCAGTAAAGGTATTGAAGCGAATCCCCTGTCTCTGTCAGTTACTCCTGCTGCGCCATCCGCCTGCACTACAAGCCCCAGCATCACCACCATCAAACTCCACACTGCCCCGGGGGCCCGCTCCACCTGTGGGGAGCAGAAACACCTCAGCTGCCATCCCATCACCCCCCGGAGGTCTGCAGCAGCGCTGGTAATCCTTACCAGGTACCACAGGTAGCGTCACAAACTATTTATTTCTTTTTATCCAAGTTACAATTCCCCCTTTTTTGTTGACCGCCCTGGGCCACGGACCGGGCCAGCCACCGTGATATCCCCCACCAGCATCCATAGGCCCGGCTGCCGAGTACCCCATTGCCCCGGGGGCACGTCAGCTTCTCTGCCTGCCCTTGCTGCTGCAGGTTTTAGGCCCTTATTTTTTTAAATGTGAACACTCCTGATTGTGTCTCCATCTGCTGGGTTGGCTGTAGTGGAAGAGGTGTCGGTCCCCATTATGCTACTTATATTCTAGTGGTTTTAGGCCCTCATTTTTTTAAATGTGAACACTGAGGTGAAATTGATGCCACTGTGGTGGTGTTAGGCCCTAATTTAGGGAAATGTGAACACTCCAGGTTAGGTATCCATCTCCTTGGTTGGCTGTACTGGAAGAGGTGTCGGTCCTAATTCTACAATTTCTACAATTTCTACTATAGTGAAATTGATGCCACTTTGCTGGTGTCTGCCACTAAGTTTTGGAAATGTGGAGAATCCTGATTGGGTCTCCATCTATTGGGTTGGCTGTAGTGGAAGAGGTTTTGGTCTCCATTAAACTACTTCTACTCTGGTGAAATTGATGCCACTGTGGTGGTGTTAGGCCCTAATTTAGGGAAATGTGAACACTCCTAGTTAGGTCTCCATCTCCTGGATTGGCTGTACTGGAAGAGGTATCAGTCCTAGTTCTACAATTTCTACTGTAGTGAAATTGATCCCACTTTTCTGGTATCTGCCACTAATTTTTGGAAATGTGGAGAATCCTGATTGGGTCTTCATCTTTTGGGTTGGCTGTAGTGGAAGAGTTTTTGGTCTCCATTAAACTTCTTCTACTCTAGTGAAATTGATGCCACTGTGGTGGTGTTAGGCCCTAATTTAGGGAAATGTGAACACTGAACACTCCTGGTCAGGTCTCCATCTTCTACTCTGGTGAAATTGATACCACTTTGGTGGTGTTAGGTCCTAATTTAGGGCCTAGTGAACACTCCGGTCAGGTTTCCATCTCCTGGTGGGTTGGCTGTACTGGAAGAGGTTTTGGTCTCCTTTACAATTGTTATACTCTAGTGAAATTAATTTTTTGGTGCAGATATTGTTTTCCATACAGGGGTACACAGACATGATAAGCTCAAAATTGGTTTTCTTACTACCGTGGTATATAAAGCAGGCTACATCTCAGCTTAAAATTCTTTGATGCAAATATTGCTCTCCATACAGGGGGAAAAAAAAATAGGGTCCACGCAGCTTCCCGATCCTTGTCACCAGACGTTAACCCCCCGGAGGGGAAGTGTCATGGGCGTATCAGAGGTGTCAGACAGTGGCCTGCAGTTGGTTGCAGGAGATCTCTACGTTTGGCATTACAGACATCTTCTTAGATCAGAGGCTGTCTCTAGGACCTAGCGGCTACCTCCCTCTGGTAATTAGCTCCCTGGCCTGGGTGTATATGTGGCTCCCCTGCTGCGCATGAGTGCCACAGATCCTAGAGGGGTGCATGAATGGATTTCTCCACAAGAGGCCCCCACAGCATACACACACCTCCACCTTCCACCTTAGACCACCAGAGGGAGCCCGATAGGGATATAAATAGGGAAGGTGGAGCTAGGCAGTTCGGGTTTACAGCTTGTACAGCTCCTCTGCCCCCAATGCTACTCACTCCTCTAGCCTTCGGCCTGCTCGAGGCCCTCACTAGGCTATACACACTAGCGGCAGCTTGCCGCGCTTCACCGCTCTTATGGCGTTGGCACGCCTTGGGCTCTAACTGAGCTCCCTGAGTCTAGCTTGCAGGAGCCTGGTGCTCCACTGCTGAACTATTAGCTGAGTTCCCTAGACTAGACTCAGCTCCACTGCAGGCTGACCTCTCTCAGGCTTCTCTGCTGCAGGAAAACCCGAACTGCCTAGCGCCACCTTCCCTATTTATATCCCTATCAGGCTCCCTCTGGTGGTCTAAGGTGGAAGGTGGAGGTGTGTGTATGCTGTGGGGGCCTCTTGTGGAGAAATCCATTCATGCACCCCTCTAGGATCTGTGGCACTCATGCGCAGCAGGGGCGCCACATTCCCCCCTAGCAAAGCTCAGCACTCCTGGGCTGAAGTACATTTTGAAACAACAATATAGCATGAACAATGACAATCTTCCATTTATGGGAGGCACATTCTTGAACGTTGCATATAACATTAATAAGTAATAAATAGATATATGTATTGGAATAAGCAACCTAGAAGTCCAAGTCTCTTCCGGAGAGGTTGCTCAATGGGGCACTCCTGGGAGTGCAAATATTTACAAATAAAAGTCTTTGGGCTGCACATAGTCCTCAGCCACAGAGTTCTTAGGTACCCATACGGGTAATGAGAAGTAAATTGGTAAAGTGTCCTTATCACTTGAATTGTCCATTAATGAAGGCAAAAATATAAATTAAATGCATATAAAAGGCAATGAATACATGGCAATATACAATATAATACAGTAGCATACAATACAATGCTATATAATACCCCAGGGGTAACTATTTACACTTATCAGAAGTTTAACTATTTTACTCTCTGCATCTGACAGGGGTCTAACCTAGTGTACTACGTGTAGACCTACGTGGTACTGGGATGCGTGAGGCACTAGTATTTACACTACCTCCCATTCTGTCAGTTCTTTGTGTTGGGGAACTGCAGGGTTGCCTTAACCTCTCTACAGGAATGGCAAGTATACCATTGGCTGGGCCTTCTTGCTCTGCTCCAACCGGGGATCCTTCTTCCGGGGATTCTTCTTGAGCAGGCTCTTCTGAAGCACTAACAGGTTCTACTTGCTCTGGAGGGTCTTCTGGCTGTTGAAAGAAGTGGATCACAGGTATTATTACTGCTCCTCCTAGTTGAGGCCAATCTGCCGGGAAATCTCCTAAGTCAGTATGGATTACCGTTTCTTTAGGTTCCTCCGGGATAATGAGAGGCACTTCTTCTTGGGGCTTTAGCAGGTCTGGACACAACTTCAGACGGTTTCTAGATACTGTTGCAGTCGTTATTCCTCCATCTTTACTAATTAGGCAGGTTTTCTTATTATCAAATCTTGAATTCAGAACAGTGTAGGGTTCTCTCTCCCACTGGTCATCATTGTGGTTTCTTCTCTTTCTTTTTAACACTACTTCAACAGGTGTGAAGGGTTCTGCTGGGGCACCTCTGTTGTATAGAGCTTCCTGCTTGTCCCTCACCCGAGTGAGACTGTCTTCGACACAGGCTTGTACTCTTCTGTACTGCTCCTGTCTGGTCGTGTCCCAGTCCTCAGTGGTCACATCTGCTTCCGGTTCTACAACACCGAGCTCCAGGTCCATGGGCAACTTTCCTGGTCTTGCTCGCATGAGATATACTGGAGTGCAATTGGTGGAACTTACAGGTATGTGATTGCACAGATCTACCAGGTCAGGTAGTAGGTCTGGCCACTGATTTCTCTCCTCTAGTGGTATGGTTTTCAGCTGGTTGATGACGATGTTGTTCATCTTTTCACAGAGACCATTGGTTTGGGGGTGGTACAGTGTAGTTCTTATTTTCTTACACCGGTAGAGATGGCAGAACTCTGAACAACTCAGCCTCAAAGGCCGGGCCTTGGTCCGTCAGCACCTGCTCAGGGTATCCATGGGGTCTGCAGAAACACACCTGGAACGTTTTTGCTGCTGTCTCTGCCGTCAGTTCTTTGACGGGGGCGACCACCAGGAACCTGGAGTAGTGATCCACCATGGTCAGGGCATAGGAGTACCCTGACCTGCTGGGTGATAGCTTGACATGGCCCAGGGCCACGATATCCAGGGGTCGAGTCGTCTTGATGGGTTGCAGGGGTGCCTTCTGGCTGCTGTAGTCTTTTCTTCTGAGGCTACAGGGTCCACAGTCTCGGCACCACCGCTCAATGGAGCTGTGCATTCCTACCCAGTAGAATCGATACTTCAGCAGGGTCTCTAGCTTCTTCCAGCCAAAGTGCCCCGCCTGATCGTGGTAGGCCTCCAACACCATTTGGATGTCTATCTTGGGGACCACTATCTGCCATATCATCTCATGGGCTTTAGGATTGACGTACCTCCGGCACAGCTTCTCACGGTAGATAAAGAGCCGGCTTCTCTCGTTCCACAGCTGCTTTGCTTGCAGAGACGCTTCCTTCTCCAGGGAGGAACCTTCTTGGGTTATCAGCTCCTTGATACGGCTGACAACCGGGTCACTGTCCTGGGTCTCTTTCCAGCTGTGGTGAGGCAAAGGGTTTAACGTCTTCCCACGCTGCCTCCTGGAGGCTCGTTGCTCGTGGATCATCCCATTCCGGTGAAAGGCTGGTAGCTCAATCTCTTCCAGGTCATCCACTTCTTCTTCTGTGTCTGACTGGTGAGGCATCCTGGACAGGGCATCGGAGTTGGCATTCTTGTGGCCCGCCCGGTATTTAATTTTGAATTGGTAGTTTGACAGCCGAGCCATCCATCGCTGCTCCATGGCTCCCAGCCTGGCTGTTTCAAGATGGGTCAAGGGGTTATTGTCAGTGTAGGCAGTGAACTTGCTGGAGGCTAGGTAGTGCTTGAACCTTTCAGTGATGGCCCAGACCAAGGCCAGGAACTCTAACTTAAAGCTGCTATAGTTCTCTGGGTTCCTCTCAGTCGGGTGGAGCTTCCTGCTTGCGTATGCGATCACTTTCTCTTGACCATTCTGCTTCTGACTTAGGACAGCTCCCAGTCCTTCATTGCTGGCATCAGTATACAGCAGGAACGACGGTTGGCTGTAGTCAGGGTAGGCTAGGATCTCGTCGCCTGTCAGGATCTCCTTCATCTCCTGAAATGACTCGGCTTGCTCCTTACCCCAGTGGAATGGGGGGTTTCTGCCTTTGGGGGACTGTCCTACCAGGAGGTTTTGCAGAGCAGCTGCTTTCTTAGTGTAGTCTTTTACAAACCTCCGGTAGTATCCTACTAGTCTCAGGAACTGGCGCGCCTCCTTGAGGTTCTTCGGCTCCGGCCATTTCTGGATGGCAGTGACCTTCTCCGGGTCTGGTGCTACCCCTTCTGGACTGACAATATGCCCCAGGTACTGTACCTTTCTCATGAGCAGGTGGCACTTTGAGGGCTTCAGCTTCATGCCATACCGGGACAGTGACTCAAATACCTCCCCCAGGTGCTTCAAGTGGTTCTCATACATCTTGGAGTACACTATCACGTCATCCAGGTATAGTAATACAGTTTCGAAGTTGCGGTGTCCCAGGCAGCACTCCATCAATTTCTGGAACCTCTCGGGGGCGTTGCAGAGTCCAAATGGCATACTATTGAACTCGCAGAGTCCCATCGGGGTGGTGAAGGCCGTCTTCTCCCGATCCTCCTCAGCAACAGCTACTTGCCAGTACCCACTAGTGAGGTCAAGGGTGGAGAAGTAATTTGCAGACTTTAAGGCAGCCAGGGATTCCTCTATACGTGGTAAAGGGTATGCATCTTTATGTGTAATGCGATTTACTTGTCTGTAATCTACACACATTCTCATGCTTCCGTCCTTTTTCCTGACTAGAACTAGGGGAGCTGCCCAGGGACTACAACTATCCCTTACTACCCCTGCCTTCTTCATGTCATGCAACATCTCCTTGGCTTTCTGGTAATGTGCTGGTGTTATAGGCCTGTAATGTTCTTTGATGGGTGGATGATCACCTGTGGGGATGTGATGTTGTACCCCCTTAATCCTCCCAAAGTCAAGTGGGTGCTTGCTGAATACCTGCGCAAATTCCTGAACCACCCGGTTTACACCCTGCTTTTGGTGGGCAGGAGTGGTGTCTGTCCCAACATGGAGCTGTTGACACCAATCCTCCACCTGGGTTGCCGAGTCATTATCCTCCACTTCGTCTGGCGAGGTTAAGGACTCCGCCGTATGTATAGAGTTGTTATTTACAGCGTGTAACTTGGCAACAGTGGCATAGCATGGTAACCTGACCTCATTTTCCCCATAGTTGAGAAGACGGACGGGCACCCTCTCGTTGCGTACATCCACTACCCCTCTGGCAGTTAAGAGTGTAGGTCTGTGCTCTGAGCTAAGGGGTTCTACTACCGCCTGGTAGCTCTGTCCTTTAAGACCTATTGCTGCTCCACACCAGATAAGCATTTCACTCGTTGGGGGGATCACAATGGGTATGGGGTCTGTTACCCGCACATTACCAATCTCACCACCGGATAGCTTTACTTGCTGCTGGTACATCAGGGCTCGGATCTCCTTCTGGATCGCTCTTCTCTGCCCCGGTCTGGCGGCGTTAGCGAGCTGTTGGAGCAAAAACACCACTTCCTCCAAACAGTTACCAACAATGTTAGTGCCTAGTACCATATTCAGTCCTGAGTCATCAGAAACAGTCTCTACTACAATGAGTCCCCACCTTTACCGTCACATCCTTAGCCCCGACTAGGTTAAGAGGGAGGCCGTTAGAGGCATATACTGAAAAATCCGGGTTCAGGGGTTGGAGACTGTCCATGGACCAGTATCTCTTGTAAAGGACATCAGGCATAATTGTTACCTGAGATCCAGTGTCCAGCAGGGCAGGTATCGCAATGCCGTCCAGGATTATGGACAGGTAAGGTCTTCCTCCCACGTACCTGCTGTGCCAGTCTGAGGGGCCTGCTGAGTCTATTCCTGGGTGTTGGCCCTCGGACCAAGGGTTTTCTCATTTAAAGGACAGCTCTGGATGGTGTGACCTGACTTGTGGCAGCGGTGGCAGACAGGGTCTCTCGGTGAACGGCGTTGGTCGCTGATCCTCCCAGGGGGTGGCATTGTCCTCTTCCTCCTTCTCATCCAGGGGACATTCTCAGGGCTGTCGGCTAGCAGGATCCTTCCTTCTTCCTCGGGCTCCGTCTGCAGGTGCAGGGCACTAAGTTCAGTGGTCAGGGTTTTGCTCAACTGACGCACTTCAGAGCGCAGGCTGTCCAGCTCACTAGGGGACGTTGCTTGCACCTTGGCTTCAGCAGCCACTGGGGAAAAGGTGGACGCTGCAGGCACTAGGGTGGCCCCACCCTGGTAACATTGGATAGCAGTTGTTTCCAGGGGCTGCAGTCCTTTTATAGCCATGTCCTTAAGGGTGTGAAAGGTGGCATCTGGATGATCCAGGGACCACCAACGCACAGTCCGGCTCTCCTCTTTGGACCTCAGTCCCCGGATAAACTGTTCCTTCAGCATTTTATTTTCATCGTTGATGCTGTTTGGACTAACCTGTTTCAGAGCCCGCAGGGCCCCTTGTAAACGCCAGACATAGTACCGAACACTGTCCTCCAGTTGCTGAGAGCAGTTGTAGAACCTCATCCGGAGGTCTGTCTCAGTACAATTTTCAAAGACAATCTGTAACTTTTTAAAGATTGTGGACACTGACTCCTGGTCTGCGGCCGACCAGGTTTCTACTTCTCGCTCCGCAGCACCAGTCAGTTGTCCTAATACAACAGCGGCTCTCTGCTTGCCTGTCATAGAGAACATGTCCAGTATACCGCATAATTTCTGTTTAAATCCAGACAGGGTATCTGGTTTGCCGCTGTACTGGGGGAGCCACTTCGCTCCAGGGATGTACGGTAGGGCCATGGGTATGACAGGGGCTACAGGCCCTGCTGGTGGAGCGGCTGCTTCGGCCTGCTCGGCGTCGGGCGCGGGTTGAGCATCAGGGCGGTTAACCGATATTCCGGCGTTGTGCTGTTCCTCGGACATCCTGGCGCCCCCCCTAGCGAACCGTGGCCTACCTTCTTTTCTTTTCTCCCGGTAGGCCGCAGCTCCGCAGGTGACGGTCTTCTTGAGGACCTTGCGTCACTTGCGTCCTACGTCAGAGCGTTCAGCGACGCGCCTTCCAGGACCTGGCGCTTCCTGGTTTGACGTCGAGGCGTGGGGCGTGTCCGGGGCTTCGCGTGCTTTTGCAGGTACGCCTCTCAGTTTCCCGCGGTTACGCCCTTCTTCCCGCTCGGCGGCCCAACAATGGCGGCAATCTTCACCACAGTTAAATACACAGTTTTTTTTATTAAAGGCGCACAGTACCCGGTGGCAGCGGGCATAACACTCTGTCGTCGCAGCGGGCACGGAATCCTGTTCGTGACGCCAGGAAAGAGATGACGCGCCCAGGGGATGGGGAGGACTCAGCGCCCGGGCCTTGCTGTTGGTTTTGGGGGATGTCGTGGTAGTCGGCTCCCGGGCCCGTACCCTGGGCCTCTCTTTAAAAGGGTGGATAATTATATGAAAGTTCGTGACGCCACCTGTGGTGTCTGGTGAGGATCACCAGTGCTGCGGCAGCCCACTGAGGCCGGTGTTAAGGCAGTTTGGGTGGTATAGCTCCCCACAGGTGGAGCTAGGCCTCAGGGCAGCGTGGCTAAATGGATGCAGGACAGTTGGGACCCAGCCGGGTCAGAGTAAGAACAGGGACAGACATGATAGTCACTTCAGTACCTTTTACTGATGGAAGTTCAGGCACATTCCGGAGCACTGTAGGTTGAAGGGTGCATATCAGGATTCTCCCCAGTGAACGGGTATAGGGCCTCCTGTTTCTTGCCTTTGTGTAGTAAGTTTCTGACCTGCCTGTAGCTAGGCCTAACTTTGTTTCTGTCCTGCACCGGCTGACTTTGTGGTAGGGCCTTCTCTTGGAGTACCCGCTCCCAGCTTGCGGGGCCTCCGTGACTCCTGGCTCTGGTATGTATCAGCTCTTGGGTGATCCTGGGACCTGAAGTCTTTCAGGGGTCTCCGGTTGTCTCTACAGGGGGATATACGGCCCTGTAGACGTGGACCCGGTGTCCGGTATATGTTTTTGGGGTGAGCTTGTACAGCTCCTCTGCCCCCAATGCTACTCACTCCTCTAGCCTTCGGCCTGCTCGAGGCCCTCACTAGGCTATACACACTAGCGGCAGCTTGCCGCGCTTCACCGCTCCTGACGAAGCCACGCAGGCAAAACGCGCGTTGAGGCGCGCTATCAGCTCCCTGCTGGCAGTGCCTGCATACCGCAAACTAAATATGTCTCAAGGTAATATTGTCATTGCTGTTATCATGAACTTACCATTAGAGATGAGCGTTGTTCTACTCGAACTGTTCGCCAATCTCAAATTCGAGCTGTTTTGGGCGGTGTTCGAGCCGTTCGGCGAACACGAACAATTTGAGAAAAATTCGGCTGTTCGAGGTTATGTTCGATAACTGTTCGTGCACCAAAATCATAACTGGATTTTTTCTCAGTAATGATGAAAATTAATGTTAATACGCAGTTTGAGTGTACAGCAGGGTGGGGGGAGGGGCAGGGGATGGATCTTTTTTTTCTCTTTCCCGCATTTACAGTGGGGAGGTGCAATCTGTCAGCCTATCAGCAGCGCACACACGGAGCGAAGTGCTTTTTTTCACACAAGCAAGGGCATGCGTCATTGGCAGTGTATGTCACATGTCCTTGCCCTATAAGACCAAGCCATTTTCCCCGTCGCCACCACTTTCTCACTGCTGCAGCTGCGTGTTAGACGGCACCGCTGTTGCTGTGTGCGCTATACCTTGTTAATTTCAAGCCAATTTTCGCACAAATCTACAGATAGCTTGGGAGTAGGGAATAGTTGTGATTGCAGTCCTTTTAAGGACTAGGTTACAGCATTTCCTACGACTTTTATCAGGCAGGTATGTGCTCTTAAATAGATAGATTGTGGGAGTAAAGACTAATTGTAATTGGAGTCCTTTTCAGGACTAGGTTACATCAGTTCCTATCAGTTTTTGCCAGGCAGGTCTGTGCCAGTGCTGTGCAAGTTTTTTTCACAGCATTTGGCTGAATCTAGCAAAGCTAATCCTTTTTGGCCTTTTGCAGAGTGTGTTAGTCAGTGGAGTAGCCTATCTGTGTTGCAAGATATACCACCTGTGTATAGAATACCAATTTTTTTACTGCACCTAGTGAAGTAAAATCTTTTGGGCATAGCATCATTCTATTAGTCCATCTAAACTGACCTCCATCAGGTTGCAAATTGAATATAATTTTTTTCTGCATCTAGCTCTGAAAAAATATTGAGCTTCTAGCTGTGTGTGGGACTTGTTGTATTAGTCCATCTATACTGACCTCCATCAGGTGGCAAACTGAATATATTTTTTTCTGCATCTAGCTCTGAAAAAATATTGGGCTTCTAGCTGTGTGTGGGACTTGTTCTATTAATCCATCTATACAGACCTCCATCAGGTTGCAAACTGAATATATTTTTTTCTGCATCTACCTCTGAAAAAATATTGGGCTTCTAGCTGTGTGCGGGACTTGTTGTATTAGTCCATCTATACTGACCTCCATCAGGTTGCAAACTGAATATATTTTTTTCTGCATCTACCTCTGAAAAAATATTGGGCTTCTAGCTGTGTGTGGGACTTGTTCTATTAATCCATCTATACAGACCTCCATCAGGTTGCAAACTGAATATATTTTTTTCTGCATCTACCTCTGAAAAAATATTGGGCTTCTAGCTGTGTGTGGGACTTGTTGTATTAGTCCATCTATACTGACCTCCATCAGGTTGCAAACTGAATATATTTTTTTCTGCATCTACCTCTGAAAAAATATTGGGCTTCTAGCTGTGTGTGGGACTTGTTCTATTAATCCATCTATACAGACCTCCATCAGGTTGCAAACTGAATATATTTTTTTCTGCATCTACCTCTGAAAAAATATTGGGCTTCTAGCTGTGTGTGGGACTTGTTGTATTAGTCCATCTATACTGACCTCCATCAGGTTGCAAACTGAATATATTTTTTTCTGCATCTACCTCTGAAAAAATATTGGGCTTCTAGCTGTGTGTGGGACTTGTTCTATTAATCCATCTATACAGACCTCCATCAGGTTGCAAATTCAAAATAATTTTTTGTCTGCATCTACCTCTGAAAAAATATTTGGCCTTCTAGCAGTGTGTGGGACTTTCTCTATTAGTCCATCTATACTGACCTCCATCAGGTCAAACTGAATATATATTTTTTCTGCATCTACCTCTGAAAAAATATTGGGCTTGTAGCTGTGTGTGGGACTTGTTCTATTAATCCATCTATACAGACCTCCATCAGGTTGCAAACTGAATAAAAAATTTTTCTGCATCTACCTCTGAAAAAATATTTGGGCTTCTAGCTGTGTGTGGGACTTGTTCTATTAGTCCATCTATACTGACCTCCATCAGGTTGCAAATTGAATATAATTTTTTTCTGCATCTAACCCAGCCAATAGTTTTGGCCTAATACCACAGTTTGGCCACTCAGCTCTGCTCAGTTCCCATCCATTGTTTTTTTGTGCAAACAACTCCAGAGTTGTGAATTAGTTAACCACCAAAATGAGTGGAAAAAGGCCTGCTGCTGGTGGAAAGGGGAATAGGCGTGTTGGGAAGGGGAAAAAAGGTTGTGTCCGTGGGGTAAGTGTTAAAGCAACAGTAACATCTGCAGAAGAAAGACCATCTTCCAGCCAAACTAAAATGTCTACTTCTTTTAGCGGACAATGTGATAAGATCCCTTTCTTACGGCCACGCCAATCGCTACAAATTCCAGATGAGGCACAAAAACAGCAGGTGCTTCAACGGATATCAAGTGCTCCTTTAAGTGGGCTCTCCTCCACATCAACTTTAACATCACAAATACTCCAGTCCTCAAAGGTGTCACCCCAATCGCACTTGCTTCCTCACAGCTCCCAAATCTCCAGCTGCCCGTCTGAGTATGAGGTAGAACAGATGGTTGAGTCTGCAGAGCTGTTTACTCATACTATAGCCTGGGAATCAGAGGTCGACTCCAGCGCTTCTGTGAATCCAGACGAGGAAATGATCTGCACTGATGCCCAGAATCTTTATGAGTCGGATCCAGGACCAGACGCAGAAGGTTCTGACCATAATGTAGACCCTCATTCCCAAACTGTAACTCCTGTTGGTGGAGACAATGAGGAAGACGATGATAAGACTCAAATACCTGATTGGAGCGACAATTTTAGTTTCTTGTCAGGGCAGGAACAGGTTGGCTCTGAGGACGACGGGTGTGATAACGCACAGGGTGATGATGATGAGGTTGGAGATCCCACTTACTGTCAACCCACAGTCAGCCAAGAGATGAGGTCAGCAGAGGAGGTGGAGGAAGATGCTAGTGACGACGAGGTCAGGTTGCGCCTTCCTGGACAGAGACGTAGTACTGGAAGCACGTCAACAACTGCATCCTCAAACACAACTCTGCCTCTCACCACAAGTCGTGGCGGCTCTTCAGGTCGCATGGGTGCTAAGCCTTGCATAGCCTGGGCATTTTTTCAGATCGATAAAGATGACCCAACTCGTGTTATCTGTAACATTTGTCAGCAAAAGCTAAGTAGAGGCCAAAAAATACATAGTTTGAGTACTTCATGCATGAACCGGCACATGGACATGAAGCATAAGTTGCAGTGGGAAGCTCAGTGTGCTACAATGCGGCCTAGCCGGCCGGGCCAACCACCGTCTGCCATATCTTGTGCATCCGCGGCCTCTTCATCCTCTGTGACTGGGGGTACAGCAGTCACACCTGTTTTGGGGCGCAGACCTGCCACCTCTTTACCCGCAACAGCCAGCGTGATTGGCAGGTCATCATTTTCTTTGGAGGTGGTAACACCAGCTGGTGTTGAGCGCTGTCCGACATCGATAGCACCACCTTTGGATCAAGGCAACCTAACATGTCCGCCTGCATCTTCCTCACAGACCGGCAGTTTGCCGGGGACACCCTTATCAACCCCGTCTAAGCACAATAGCCAGACCTCGGTCCCTCAGATGTGGACAAGTAAAAGACCATTTCCTCCTTGCCATGAGAAAGCTAAGAGGTTGAATTTCACCATCTGCAAGCTCTTGGCTACAGAAATGCTGCCTTTCCGCCTGGTGGACACAGAGGATTTTCGAGACCTTATGTCCGTCGCAGTGCCCCAGTACCAGATGCCCAGTCGGCACTACTTCTCAAAGAAAGGTGTGCCTGCGCTCCACCAGCATGTCGCACACAACATCACCGCTTCTTTGAGAAACTCTGTGTGTGACAGGGTGCATTTCACCACAGACACTTGGACGAGTAGGCATGGACAGGGGCGTTACATGTCGCTGACTGGGCACTGGGTAACTATGGTGACAGCAGGACAAGGGGCTGCTGTCCAAGTCTTGCCGTCCCCACGAGTTGTGCGTCAATCCTCTTTATGTCAAAGTTCCTCCACTGCTTCTGCCTCCTCAACCTCCTCTCGGTCTTCCACCTGCACCCAAAGCCTGTCTGGTCATGCCACAAGCTTTCTAACTGCGCAGAAGGGATCCTGCACACCTCCTTACTATGCTGGCAGCAGGGCTCAACGTCATCAGGCGGTTTTTACATTGAAATGTCTGGGAAATGTGAGTCACACAGCTGAGGAGTTGTGGTCAGCTCTGGAGAACCAATTTCATGAATGGTTGTCTCCACTGGACCTGAAACCAGGGAAGGCCGTGTGCGACAATGCTGCAAACCTGGGTGCGGCCCTTCGCCGGGGCAATGTCACACACGTGCCTTGTATGGCTCACGTGTTGAACCTGGTTGTCCAGCAATTTTTAGCCCACTATCCCAGACTAGATGGCCTTCTGCAGAGGGCACGGTCGCTGTGTGCTCACTTCCGCCGTTCGCATCCCGCAGCTCAGCAACTTACATCTCTACAGAAGTCGTTGGGCCTGCCACTTCACCGGCTAAAATGCGATGTGCCTACCCAGTGGAATTCAACTCTGCACATGTTGCAGCGACTGTGGCAGCACCGACAAGCCCTGGTGCAATACGTTCTGACGTATAGCCTGGGCCAACGAGATCCAGAGGTGGGGCAAATCACGCTGGAGGAGTGGTCTCAGATCAGGGACCTATGCACCCTTCTGCACAGTTTTGAAATGGCGACGAAGATGTTTAGTGCTGACGATGCCATTATCAGCATGACTATTCCGGTGATTTACATGCTGGAGCACATGTTAAACAGAATTCGGAGTCAGGTGGTGGCACAAGAGGAGGTGGAGGAAGTAGAGGAGGAGGAGTTGTATGCGGAAGGGCTAACATCTGCAAGGTCCAGACGGTCGGCAGCACCAAGGCGGCAGGCATGTGAGGGTGGGGGAGATGGTTTTACCAGGGCGCATGGTAGCAGCCAAACTAGTGAGGAAGGTGCAGGAGCCCAGGAAGAAGTGGAGGACGAACTGATGGAAGACTAATCAGATGAGGGAGACCTTGATCACATTTCTGTTGTGCGAGGTTGGGGGGAGAGGACAGAGGAAGGAAGCATGATTGTTACCTCGCCACCAACACAACAGGGACTTGGTGCTCCTGGATGCGCAACACACATGAGTGCCTTCTTGCTGCACTACCTGCAACATGACCCTCGAATTGTGAGAATTAGAAATAATCCTGACTACTGGGTTGCCACACTGTTAGATCCCCGGTACAAAAGTAAATTTGCAGAAATTATTCCTGCCATAGAAAGGGATGCACGCATGCAGGAGTATCAGCAGAGACTGTTGCAGAATCTTACATGTGCTTTTCCACAAAATACCAGTGGTGCACGTAGTGAATCTCACAGTTCCAACTTGCCAACCGTGGGACCGTCAAGTGTTCAGCACTCAAACCGTAACAGAACCACAGTATCTGCTGGTAACATCAATTTTGCGGAATCATTTCACCACTTTTTTAGCCCATCCTTTGCAAGGCCACAGGAGACAAGAAGTCTGACACATAGTCAACGCCTAGGGAAGATGGTACAGGAGTATCTCCAAGTAAACATTGAAGCCATGACTGTGTCACTGGACCCTTGCTCTTTTTGGGCTTCCAATCTGGATAAATGGCCGGAGCTAGCCACTTACGCCTTGGAGATCTTGTCATGCCCCGCAGCCAGCGTTCTGTCTGAACGTGTGTTCAGCGCTGCTGGTGGTGTGCTGACAGATAAGCGCACGCGGCTCTCCACTGATAATGTAGACAGACTCACGTTCATAAAGATGAACAAATCATGGATCCGAAACGACTTTTCTACCCCTGTGTCATCCTGGGGAGAGTAAAAGCTTGATGATTGGTTAAAATCACCCTACCAACCGTTTTAAGCTTTCAAATTACTAATCATGTTTATCTGTATCTTGGCTGGAAAATAATTTGGGCTTTGTAGCAGTGTGCAGCACTAATTCTATTAGGCCATCTATAATAAGCTCCACCAGATTTAAAATTACTAATCATGTTTATCTGTATCTTGACTGGAAAATAATTTGGGCTTTGTAGCAGTGTGCAGCACTGATTCTATTAGGCCATCTATAATAAGCTCCACCAGATTTAAAATTACTAATCATGTTTATCTGTATCTTGACTGGAAAATAATTTGGGCTTTGTAGCAGTGTGCAGCACTGATCCTATTAGGCCATCTATACTAAAGCTTCACCAGATTTAAAATGAATAATAATTTTTAGCTGCATCTAGCCCGGAAAATAATTTTGGGGCTCCGAGATGCGCAAGACACATAAGTGCCTTCTTGCTGCACTACCTGCAGCATGACCCTCATATTGTCAGAATTCGAAGTAATCATGACTACTGGGTTGCCACACTCTTAGATCCCCCAAACTTTTCGATCAACCTTTTCATTTTAATAAAGACCAAAAAAATGGTCATTTTTGAAATTATAAGCATTAGCAGGTTGTTAGAAACTGAAATCAAACAGTTTTCAACTCAAAACTTTATTCTAGGTGATGTTACATTTTCACATAGGACCCCTTGTTCGAAAGGAGCTTCTGAACTCTCTCGTCCATTGAATTTGTCAGGTTTTGGATGGTTTCTGCTTCAATTGTTTTGCATGAGGACAGAATACCCTCCCAGAGCTGTTGCTTAGATGTGAACTGCCTCACGCCATCATAGACACTCCTTTTAATGATGCTCCAAAGGTTCTGAATGGGGTAGAGGTCAGGGGAGCATGGGGGTCACACCATAAGTTTGTCCCCTTTTATGCCCATATCAGCCAGAGATGCAGATGTTTTATGTGCAGCATGAGATGGTGCATTATCATGCAAAAAAATGATCTTGCTGTGAAATACACGGTTCTTCTTATTGGACCATGGCAGGAAGTGCTGTTTGAGAAAATCCACATACATTATGGAGTTCATCTTTAGCGCCTTCAGGGATCCTAAAGGGGCCGACAATCTCTCTCCCCATGATTCCAGCCCAAAACATTACTCCACCTCCTCCTTGTTGGCGCTGTAGCCGTGTTTGCGTGGGGTGTCCATCAACCAGCCATCCTCCACTCCATCCATCTGGACCATCGAGCGCTGCACGGCACTCATCCGTGAACAAAACAGTTTTGAAATCAGTCTTCATGTAATGTTTGGCCCACTGGAGCCATTTCTGCTTGTGTGAAGTGGATAGAGGAGGTTGACAGGATGGCGTATGCACAGCTGCAAACCTCTGAAGGACCCTGCATCTTGTTGTTCGGGGGACGCTGGAGGCACCAGCAGCTTCAAAAACTTGTCTGCTGCTATGACAAGGCTTTTTTGCCGCTGCTCTTTCAACCTGACATAATTGCCTGTAGGAAAGAGTCCTCAATTTGCCCTTATCAGCACGCACACGTGTGTACTGTGAATCAGCTACATACTTCTTGATTGCCAAGACACTTCATCCTGATCATCGCACAATGTTGATTGTAGTCATGCCTTGACCTAAACACTCCACAATTTGTTGCTTCTCAGCAGCCGACACATCCTTTTTCTTTCACATTTTGGCAGAAAATGTAGGCTGCTTAATAATGTGAGACAGCCTTCTTAAGTAGTCTTGCCTTTCATTGGACACACCTGCCAAACTAATTAGCACAGGTGTCTGCAATTGCTTACAGTGATATAAAGAGCCCTGACACACATCACCATCAATGAGTTTAACTGACAAACAAACAAATTCTTCCCTTATCACTCCTAAACACTTTTTGCATAATAATTTGGAACACAGTGTACATGTGCTTTTCCACAAAACCCCAGTGGTTCACGTAGTGAATCTTACAGTTCTAACTTGCCAACCGTGGTCTGTATGGAGTTGTTCAATAAAGGGCCCAAAATTAAGATAACATAGATGGGAGAGGTCTCTATGAATAGGAATTCCTAAGTATTTGATACCCTGTGAGGGCCAGGCAAAGGGAAAGTTGGACTGGATGGAATCCTATATGGATTTGGGGAGGGAGACATCGAGGGCCTCAGACTTCGCTGCATTGATTTTAAAATTTGACCATGTAACAAAGTGATCTATTTCAGCCATAACAGCATGGATGGATATATGTGATTGAGTGATATATACTAGGACATCATCAGCAAATAGAGAGCACTTGTACTCGGTGCCTCCCACCTCAATCCACCTAATATTGGGGTTATGGCGAATTGATGAGAGCAGGTGCTCCGTCACTAGGATGTATAAGAGAGGGGACAGAGAACATCCCTGCCTTGTCCCATTGGTGATTGTGAAAGGTGATGAAAATGTTCTGACGCGCCCCCTGGGCCTTGGGACACCCGGAGCCGGACCCTTTTTGGTGGATGCTGGTGGTTGTAGTCTCCGTGGCGGCGACCCGGTTCCGTGGCTCAGGGCGGTCAAACCAGTGGCGTAACTATTTATGTGGTTTTGATGTTTAAATGTCCGACTACGCCACCCGTGGATTGCGGTCAGAGTGAACCGCCGCTCCAGGGCAGACCGCTGAGGCTGGTGTTGTGGGTGCAGCAGAGCGTAGCATAACTCCCCACGGGAGGAGTATAGCCTCAGGGCAGTGTATACGGAGGATGGGGGTGATGGTGCAGGTCAGCAGCAGTAACGACACGGAGTCAGTGATGCAGTCCAGGGCCTTTACTCACAGTTCTTATTATCCAGACCACGTCTGCAGGTAACGGCTGCCCACGTCGTACTGTGCTCACCAGGTGAGGGGCTCAGACAACTCCCAGATAACTTTGGAGCGCTTCACAGGACCCCCTTTGTGTGTCCTTTGTCTGGCCTTTCTTACCAACCCTTCTGTCCGGCTGCCTCGGGCCTCCTCTTGGTAAACTTGGCGCCAGTTTCCCTGACCCTATGTGGTGCCTTCCTAGCGGGTGTAGCGAGGGGCTGCGCCACATAAAATGTCACAGGCTCCTGTTTCTAGCTGAGGGTCGTTTCCTGCCTCCACTAGTTTCGGGGACCGGTCTCCCCCTTTGGCCTGACCCCTCCACGCAGGTGGATTCGGGCGTGCGGTGGCGACTCGCCCGTCCGCACCCCTGGGATCCCTTCGTTCCTCGTTCCTGGAGCCTTCTCCGCTCCTCTTCCTTCCTTCTCCCTCTTCCAGGCCTGGACCTCTGTTACTAGGCCCGCCTCCGGAGCAGAGCTCATGCAGAGCCCCTGCTCCCTGCCACTTCTGCTCAGACTTCTCTGCACTGAACTAAGATGGTGCCCACCTTTTATACTCCCTTCTCAATGCACCCAGGAACTGCTTCCTCCCTGCTCCTGCACTACAGGGTTCCCCTTCCTCAGTGTTCCCTCCCCCCACTCCAGCCAGGGACAGGGACTGTCGTGCCCATCTCAGGGGCATATTGGTCGCCCTGCCCCACGGCAATGTGGTGTAATGCATGTAGGTGTCGGGTCCTGATCCACACTACATCCTTACCTGAGAGTGAGATATCACACCTCTGGGTGAGGTGCAATACCTCTGTAGCAACCGAGCCCTCAGGGTGCTACAGTTCCATTTATCTTCAGCCTAGGTGACGTATTGCGATACAGGGCCGTGATTTTGGCTATAAAAGGGTCCCCTAGACCCCTACCCCAAGCTTTTTAAGAGAATCATATATGGCGTGCCAGGAGACTCTATGGAATGCTTTCTCAGCATCCAACGAGAGTATCTAATTACAAATTTTTAACTGCATCTAGCCCAGGAAATACTTTGTGCCTAGTAGCAGTGTCTGCTAGTCAGCGGATTATCCCGGCTGTTAAGCAAGCTACACCACCTGTAGTTTGGACACTTAATTTTTTCAAAGGAAATGCTTCGGGACCACGGGATACTCAGTGAAGAGCATCAGGAGGCACCCCAAGGCATAGGGGCTGGGACTGGCAGTAGGATGCCTTGCGGTGGACAGCCGAGCTCGATCCTTATAAAAGCTTTTTAACTGCAGCAGCTTTAGTGGACGCTACTGGAGCTGGAA
Organism: Phyllobates terribilis; assembly: GCF_046119375.1. NCBI lineage: Eukaryota > Metazoa > Chordata > Amphibia > Anura > Dendrobatidae > Phyllobates > Phyllobates terribilis. The sequence goes on from NW_027362768.1 coordinate 23,101,937, forward strand.
TTACGCGGCTGCTGGCATGAGACTTGCCCTCCAATAGATCCTTGTAAATGGATTTAAAGTGTATTCATTCAAATTAGAGAGACAATTTAAATTAAAAAGCTTAGAGCTGCCTCCACCACAGGGGGGCTCGCTCGACCCACCAGCGGACAGGCACCAGTATTGGGAGAGGGGGGCTGGCCGTCAGGGTTCACCGCGGCTCTGGCACAAACCCGGCGACGCGGAGGTGGCACGGGCAGGAGCGGACTGAACGTGTCGGCTTCTCACTTTTTGGATTTTAGAAGGGCATGACATGCCTATATCTGTGTCTCCTCCTCCTTTTACTCCTCCACCTCTTTTCTTTTCGCATGACTATATGTACTTGTCACTTTTCCATGTGTTAGTTGTGTCTTCTGAGCAGTTTGTCAGCTTTTGGATACCTTTGAAGGTGTTTTCTATGTGTTTCTATGTGTTTTTGTTTGGCTGCCATTGGTTTTAACGGTGTTCGAAGGTGTTCGACGAACAGTTCGGCGAACACACGGGTGTTCGACGAACCGAACCGAACTCGAACACTACGGGGGTGGCTCAACACTACTTACCATAGCCTTTTTGACATTTGCATGCGTATACTGTGCTGCATTATACGTATGTGACTACTTCTGGCTGCCTAGCTATATTCAGGGTTTTCGTTATATATCACTGATCAGCTGGACATATACGCCCGCTGACTTATAGGCTGTATTATAGCTTAAACTTATCCCTGCTAGGAGACTATCTGGTCTGATCACTTCAGCACGTATGACTAAATTGATCTCAATGAAGTGATATTCTATTATTTGATCAATCCTGGTCCTAGTGCAATTTCCTTTTCTGTATACGTACGTCATATATCTTTTTGCGGTTGTTGCTAGGATCTGCCTATAGGGGATATGATCTTCTTCCTTTGGCTCCCTTTCATCTGCCTAACCTAGTCGTGCTTCTCACATTAGCCACTTTATACTCATTGTAATTTTATACTGTTTTTGATATCTCCTCCATTTTAAGAATTAATAAAACGTATAAATTGTCTAATAGCTCCGTTCTCTGGCTATTCTTTTTTGGAATTTGGTGTTTATTATGAACTTAATAGACATTTTCCCCACATAATTCCCTTCTTTTGTCTCACTCCTCTAGCCTTCGGCCTGCTCGAGGCCCTCACTAGGCTATACACACTAGCGGCAGCTTGCCACGCTTCACCGCTCTTATGGCGTCGGTACTCCTTGGGCTCTAACTGAGCTCCCTGAGTCTAGCTTGCAGGAGCCTGGTGCTCCACTGCTGAACTATTAGCTGAGTTCCCTAGAATAGACTCAGTTCCACTGCAGGCTGACCTCTCTCAGGCTTCTCTGCTGCAGGAAAACCCGAACTGCCTAGCTCCACCTTCCCTATTTATATCCCTATCGGGCTCCCTCTGGTGGTCTAAGGTGGAAGGTGGAGGTGTGTGTATGCTGTGGGGGCCTCTTGTGGAGAAATCCATTCATGCACCCCTCTAGGATCTGTGGCACTCATGCGCAGCAGGGGCGCCACATATATATACCTGGTGTGTCTGAGAGGGAGGTGCCGGCTATATTCATTTCTATTTGTGAAGGCAAAGTAAGAGTAGTACTTCGTCCTCTCTGCAGCTTGAGGCCGAGTTCACATTTGTCTGGAGTTGTCTAAAGCTAAGCATTCTCCCCCTGTTTGTCTACCCTTGTTGTCTATAGAGTTTAGTGGAGATCGACTAGTGCTCATCTCCTCCCATCCCTAGCCTTAGCCATACGCCAGGGAAAGACAGGGTGAGGCACACGTGCAGCGATTGCTGAAGAGGCAATATTGGAATGGTAGTTGAGACAGGGTAACACTAGACCAGACTAGGAGGTCTCCACTTCCCCCTTTCCCTAGTGACTGGGCTCCCTTTCACTCTTCCCTCTGTGTTGCACTAAGTCTCTCCCACACCTGGCGTGACATTATAGACAGCCGAGCACGTTTTGAAAATAAAAAATAAAAAATAAAAAAAACTGACATTTTTTTTTCTGTGTGTCTTTGGGTGTGCACTTTTTTGCAGAGTGGCTGCACAGGCTGTCTCTGGAGGCGAATGACCTCTGCGGTGAGGTACAACAGCAGCATCAGCAGCAGTTACAGGTCACCAATGTGGGGGTCTCTGCAGGTAGGCCTGTCCAGCCTGAACCCAAGGTTGCCCTCCCAGACAGGTTTTCAGGAGGTAGGGACACATTTTTTGCATTTAAGGAGGCATGTAAATTGTATTTCAAACTTCGTCCTTACTCCTCTGGTAATGAGGAGCAACGGGTTGGTATTGTGATCTCTCTATTGCAGGGAGATCCTCAGTCATGGGCATTTTCCTTACCACAGGAATCGGTTTGTCTCCACTCTGTTGAGGGGTTTATCAGAGCTCTGGCCCTCATCTATGATGACCCTGACCGAGTCGCCTTGGCTGAGTCTAGTCTACGTCGTCTTCAGCAGGGGATTCGGTCACTGGAAACGTACAGTTCGGGATTCCATAGATGGGCAATGGATTCCAAATGGAATGACTCAGCCCTTAGAAGTCAATTTTGTGAGGGTCTTACTGAAAGGTTGAAAGATGCCTTGGCACTATAGGAAACCCTTCAGTCCTTGGAGGCTGCCATGTCTTTGGCCATAAGTCTTGATAGATGCCTTTGGGACAGATGCGTGAGACCACCTTCTCCGGGGCCTTCTTGTCAGGATTGTGTACCTCTGCCAGGTCAGTGGTCTGGGGGTGAACCAGTAGTGGGGGAGGTGGAGGAACCCATGCAGTTAGGGGGTGTTTCTACATCATACATCTCCCTAGAGATTCACAAGAAAAAAGGTGTATGTTTTTTTGTGGGAAAAAGGGACATTTTGTTGGGATCTGTCCTTCAATTCCTAAACAAAAGGAGACTCGATTGACTCTTGGTAGTCTGGAGTTGGATAAACAAGGGGTCCATTTGTGGCCAAACTGCAGTTCCCGCCTTGTCCTGACAGCTGAGGTGGTGCTAGAGAGCAAAACCGAGAAAATTTCTGTGTTTGTTGACAGTGGAGTCTGAGTCAGCATGGTTGATGCTGAGTTAGTGAAAACTCATGGTCTTGCTTGCTGTGCTTTAGCTGAACCTATTTCCATCTTGGCCATTGACACTTGCACAGAAAACATTTACTCTGATTGTACACTGCTCAAAAAAATAAAGGGAACATTTAAACAACAGAATATAACTCCAAGTAAATCAAACTGTGAAATCAAACTGTCCACTTAGGAAGCAACACTGATTGACAATCAATTTCACATGCTGTTGTGCAAATGGAATAGACAATAGATGGAAATTATTGGCAATTATCAAGACACACTCAATAAAGGAGTGGTTCTGCTGGTGGGGACCTCAGACCACATCTCAGTACCAATGCTTTCTGGCTGATTTTTTGGTCACTTTTGAATGTTGGTTGTGCTTTCACACTCATGGTAGCATGAGACGGACTCTACAACCCACAGAAGTTGCTAAGGTAGTGCAGCTCATCCAGAATGGCACATCTGTTAGAACCTTGCTCTTAGGTTTTTTCCTTTGCTGGTCACATGACCTCGTTGGCCTATTTAATCCTGCTCCGCCCTTCTGGCTTTGCTGGACTTCATTGTATAACTACTTTCTAGCTAGCCTGTGCTCTGTATCTAACTCTGTTAGTTTGCTTGGTCTACGGACCTCAGTGTTCTATATATTTTGTTTGTTTGTCTGTCTGCTACTATTTCTGTTAGGAGGTGTCCCATTTTCCTCCCAGTCCTTAGTACTTGTAGGGATTCCTTCCCCACATCCATAGGTCTCCGTACAGACTAGCTTAGGACTTTAGCAGGTCTGATCGCAGGATCAGGTTCCCTGTTACATCGTAGGGATTCAGCTGAGTTCTATCGTAGGGACAGATTTCCTCTCTTTCCTTAGCTCTGGTAGCAGAACATAACAGTAAGTCCAGCCTGCAAATTCTCTAAGGAAAGATTTTTCTGTTCCATCATGGTGTCGGTTCAGGATTTGGCTCATCGCCTGCAGGGACTCTCTCTGGAGGTGGCCGAGCTCCGTCAGCACGTGAGTAACTGTCCTGGAGCACATTTCTTGGAGCCTAAGGTATGTTTGCCGGATTTATTTTTTGGTGAACACCGAGAATTTTTTTCATTTAAAAATCCTTGCTTATTGTATTTTCGTTTGAGACCCAAGTCCTCTGGGGATGAATCCCAGCGCATAGGGTTCATAATGTCACTTTTGCGCAAAGAGCCTCAGGAGTGGGCCTTTTCTTTGCAACCTAGTGATACATGCTTCAGATCAGTGGATAGTTTTTTTTCTGCTTTGGGACTATTATATAATGATCCTGACCGTGTCGCATCAGCTGAAACTGAGTTGAGACGTTTGAAACAGGGATCAGGTAATGTGGAAAAATATTGTACTCATTTCCGTCAATGGTCTACTCAAACAGGGTGGAACGATTCTGCTCTGAAAAGTCTATTTCTTGCTGGGCTCAATGAAAGGGTTAAAGACCTGCTAATTGCTTATCCTACACCTGAAGATTTGCAACAGGCTATGCAATTAGCTATACGGGTGGATAGGAGACTGCGTGCAAGGGTTAATGAGAGCAAATCCTCTGCTATGTCAGTTTCTGGTTATGAGAATGTGTGTACTAACAGTGGTGAATCGATGGAGATTGGATCGGTGGCACCTAGCTCTCAAGAAAAAGACCGTCGATTTTCTGAAGGCTTGTGTTTCTATTGCGGAAAATCTGGTCATTTGATTAAAGGCTGTGAGCTTCGTATGAAGAAAGAAAAAAAAATGGTCAGTCATGCCCGTATTGCCTGTTTAAATTCCAAGGGTGTATTTTTAGCTGCTTCCACGATTGCTCAGGAAAAATTAATGGAATTTCGGGTGTTTGTTGATTGTGGATCTACTCTGAATGTAATTGATGGGGGATTCTTGGAAAGACTCAATTTAAAACCCGAACCTTTATCATCCCCCATTGCTGTGGTTTCTGTGGATGGTTCCCCTTTGAAGAATATTACTCTCAAGGTCTGTGAATTTCCTCTCACTATTAATGGTGTTCACCATGAGAAATTGGATTTGGTAGTTTTGAATAACTTGCCTTCTCCAGTAATATTGGGATTGCCCTGGTTAAAATTTCACAATCCTGTACTGGATTGGTCTACCAATGAAATTAAATCCTGGAGCCATAAATGTTATGACAAGTGTTGTAACGGGCGTATTGCAGCTTTGGATAGGGGAGAATTGCCTGTTCCTATTCAGGATTTTTGGAGAGTTTTTTCTGAGAAGGAATCGCAGGTTTTGCCTCCCCATAGAGACTATGATTGTTCTATTGAATTTGTCCCTGGAGCGTCTCTTCCTAAAAGTCGTTTATTTAACCTTACTATTCCTGAGAGGAAGGCTTTGGATGAATACATACAGACAAGTTTGGCCGCCGGTCACATTAGGCCCTCTAAGTCTCCTGTGGCGGTTGGATTTTTTTTTTGTAAAAAAAAAGGACGGCGGTTTACGTCCTTGTCTGGATTTTCGTGAGATTAACAAAATTACTGTATGCAATCCTTACCCACTGCCATTGATTCCTGATCTGTTTAACCAGTTAATGGGGGCCAAGTGGTTCTCTAAAATTGACCTTAAGGGGGCATACAATCTGTTGCGCATGAAGGAGGGTGACGAATGGAAGACTGCTTTTAACACTCCTGTGGGTCATTTTGAGAATCTGGTTATGCCTTTTGGTCTTACTAATGCTCCTGCATTTTTTCAGAATCTTATTAATGGCATCCTTAGACCTTTGATCGGCAAAAATGTGGTTGTGTATTTGGATGACATTTTGATTTATTCGCCGGATCTGGAGTCTCATTGGCGGAGCGTACGTGAGGTATTACAATTGTTAATGGACAATTCACTTTTTGCTAAGCTGGAGAAATGTGAGTTCGCTGTACAGAGAATTAGTTTTTTGGGCTACATTATCTCCAGCGAAGGTTTTGAGATGGACCCGGTTAAAGTTCAAGCTGTACAGGAATGGCCTAGGCCTATTGGTTTGAAATCGATACAGAGGTTTTTAGGTTTCGCCAATTATTACAGAAAATTCATAAAAAATTTTTCTAGTATTGTCAAACCTCTGACCGATCTCACCAGGAAAGGTGCTGATGCGGTTCAGTGGTCTTCTGAGGCCATTGAAGCTTTTGTGTATCTCAAGGAGAGGTTCACCTCTGCTCCCATCCTTATGCAGCCTGATGTGACTAAGCCGTTTTTGGTTGAGGTTGATGCTTCTTCGGTGGGGGACAGATTTCCTCTCTTTCCTTAGCTCTGGTAGCAGAACATAACAACATCAATGTGAGCTGTGGCAAGAAGATTTGCTGTGCCTGTTAGCGTAGTGTCCAGAGGCTGGAGGCGCTACCAGGAGACAGGCCAGTACACCAGGAGACGTGGAGGGGGCCGTAGGAGGGCAACAACCCAGCAGCAGGACCGCTACCTCCGCTTTGTGCAAGGAGGAACAGGAGGAGCACTGCCAGAGCCCTGCAAAATGACTTCCAGCAGGCCACAAATGTGCATGTGTCTGCACAAACGGTTAGAAACCGACTGCATGAGGGTGGTATGAGGGCCCGACGTCCACAGATGGGGGTTGTGCTCACAGCCCAACACCGTGCAGGACGCTTGGCATTTGCCACAGAACACCAGGATTGGCAAAGTCTTCACTGGCGCCCTGTGCTCCTCACAGATGAAAGCAGGTTCACACTGAGCACATGTGACAGACGTGACAGAGTCTGGAGACGCCGATTTGGCAGTGGGTCAGTAATGGTGTGGGGTGGCATTTGTTTGGAGTGCCACACAGCCCTCCATGTGCTCACCAGAGGTAGCCTCACTGCCATTAGCTACCAAGATGAGATCCTCAGATCCCTTGTGAGACCATATGCTGGTGTGGTTGGCCCTGGGTTCCTCCTAATGCAAGACAATGCCAGACCTCATGTGGCTGGAGTGTGTCAGCAGTTCCTGCAAGATAAAGGCATTAAAGCTATGGACTGGCCCGCGGATGCTTTCGTTCAGGTCTGGGACGAGATCCCACAGGAGACCATCCGCAACCTCATCAGGAGCATGCCTAGGCATTGTAGGGAGGTCATACAGGCACGTGGAGGCCACACACAATACTGAGCATCATTTTGACTTGTTTTAAGGACATTACATCAAAGTTAGATCAGCCTGTAGTGTGTTTTTCCACTTTAATTTTGGGGGTAACTCCAAATCCAGGTCTCCATTGGTTAATAAATTTGATTTCCATTGATGATTTTTGTGTGATTTTGTTGTCAGCACATTCAACTTTGTACAGAACAAAGTATTCAATGAAAATATTTCATTCATTCTAATCTAGGATGTGTTATTTGAGTGTTCCCTTTATTTTTTTGAGCAGTGTACATAATGTAAAACTGAGGGTGGGGTCAGTTCATTGTGAAATAATTCCTTGCTTTATTCTGGACAATCTTCCCACACCTATTGTCTTGGGTATACCTTGGCTTGTTAAACATAATCCGCTAGTGGATTGGCAAGCCGGGGAGATTATTGAATGGGGAGATTACTGCCATGAGAACTATTTAGAAATTTCCCTTGCTACTGTCTCTATGGAAATTGTACCTGCTTTTCTGTCTGGTTTTGATGACATTTTTTCTGAGAGGGGGTGTCAGGATTTGTCTCCTCATCGTGCTTATGACTGTCCTATTAACCTGACCCCCGGAGCTAAACTACCGAAGTCCAGACTGTATAATCTTTCTGGCCCTGAGAGACAAGCCATGAAGGATTTCATTGCAGAAAGTCTGGAGAAGAAATATATCAGACCCTCATCTTCACCCATGGTGGCAGGGTTCTTCTTTGTGAAGAAAAAAAAAGATGACGGTCTATGTCCCTATTTAGATTTCTGGGAATTAAATCAAATTACCATCCGAGATCCATACCCTCTTCCTCTGATTCCTGATTTGTTCAGCCAGGTTGTGGGAGCTAAAGCATTCTACAAGTTGGATTTAAGGGGAGCCTACAACCTGGTTAGAATCAGAGAAGGGGACGAATGGAAAACAGCATTCAATACCCTGGAAGGACATTTTGAGAGTCTGGTTATGCATTTTGGTTTGACCAATGCACCTGCGGTATTCTAGCATTTCATAAATGATATTTTCCATTATTTGGTGGGGAGACTGTCTGGACAATATTTTGGTTTACTCACCTGAATTTAAGACTCATCGGGGGGCATGTTAAGCAGATGCTCCAGATATTAAGGGATAACAAACTTTATGCCAAACTAGAAAAATGTGTTTTCGCTGTTCAGGAGGTGCAGTTTTTGGGGTACTTGTTGTCATCTTTGGGTTTTCGGATAGATCCGGACTGGGAACGTCCCAAGAACCTGAAGGCTCTACAACGTTTTCTAGGCTTTACTAATTTTTATCAGAAATTCATCCAAAATTTACTCTGTTTTTGTGAAACCCCTTACTGACATGACTAAGAAGGGATCTGATTTTTCCAAATGGTCAGATGCTTCCCTCCAGGCCTTTTCTTCCTTAAAGAATCATTTTGCCACTGCACCTATACTCAGTCAACTCGATGTTTCTCAACCCTTTATTGTGGAAGTTGATGCGTCCAATGTCGGGGTTGGGGCTGTGTTGTCTCAGGGCTCGTCCCCTGGTAAATGGCGTCCATGCGCCTTCTTTTCTAAAAAAATTGTCTTCGGCTGAGAGAAATTATGACGTGGGTAATAGGGAACTTTTGGCGATCAAATTGGCTTTCGAGGATTGGCGACATTGGTTGGACGGGGCTGTCCATCCTATTACTGTTATTACTGACCATAAGAACCTGTCATATCTCCAGTCAGCTAAAAGTCTCAACCCTAGGCAAGTCAGGTTGTCCCTGTTTTTTACTAGGTTCAATTTTGTTGTCACTTTTCGTCCAGTGGTCAAAAATTTCAAGGCTGATGCTTCTCTGGTGATGGTGACCATGAGAACACTGCCCTGATATTACAGAAAGGAGTAGTCATTTTGGCACTTTATCCTTAACTGGAGGGTGAGGTGTTGGAGGCACAGGGGGACACCCTGGCCTCCTGCCCTTCAGGAAAGTTATTTGTACCATTTGATCTGGGCCGCAAAGTAATTAAAGAACATCATAACTCTGTGCTTGCTGAGCATCCAGGTGGTAAGGCAACCGCGGACATCCTCTCTCATCGTTTTTGGCGGCCGGGGTTGCATCGGGATGTGATTGAACACGTAGCTGCTTGTAGTATTTGCGCACGTTCTAAGGTTTCGCATACCCATCCGTCTGGTACTCTTCTTCCGCTACCTATCCCTAGTAGGCCATGGACACACTTGTCCATGGATTTTATTACTGACCTACCGGTTTCTGCAGGCAAAATGGTGGTGTGAATAATATTCTAGAATAATCACATGTTCCCTGGTTGTCAGGTCTCCAGGCACAGCGTAACCCGACTCCCAGCTGTAAGAGATAAAGGCTTCAGTATGAGTGTCCCTCTGCAGCGTGAGCTGAGCTGACAGGCAAGCCCCCTGCTGTGATCCTTTCCTTTATTCAACAACATGTGCTCTGTTGTGTAAGGTACTATATTTCTATACCAAGCTGTGGAAGAACTATATGTCCCAGCTCTTCACAAAATGGATTTTCTAGCTCAGGGAAAGATAGCGAACGCCAGACTGCATCCTAGCCAACTCTAGTGTGTAGGAATGAGGAGATACATGCCCCAGACTCTTGGAACCTCCTACAACTGCTATGTTTGGTACCCACACGTAGCAGGGGCCCGGCCGGGTCTGTTGACACCAGAACCAGTTTCCTGGGACCATCCAGTAAGGAGGTATGGGCCACATTAGTTCTGAGAGTCTCTTAGCCAGGAATGAACAGGGGGTGGAGACTTGGGATTGACAGAGGGCAGGTAGTGGGAGTTCCCAGAGAGTTGGAAGGTCTATGTAGCAAAAGCCTAGTGTCTTTTCCCTGGGGAAGCTCGTGACATGCAGACGTGAGGGACAAGTCCAGCAACCAAGCAGGGCACACATTCTTCCCCATGTGGTCGCCCAACCCCCGAGCCATGCTTTCCATCTAACCGGTAATTGACTTTAAGATCTGTTATGCTTGATGTACCATGCTTTTGTATTTGTAACTCTGACTACTGTATATATAACCCTGATGTATATAGTAGATTGTTTAGTGAGCCCTTATGGTGGTTAAATATATAATTTAATCTTGGGCTCGTCTTTTATCTCGAACCATGAACCTCATGTCTGTTGTTTGGTCCAACGACGCGCTACTGGGCTGATTTCTAGCCCGATATAATTTTGTTATATCAAATAGAAACTGGTGGCAGCTCTATCCGGGCCGACAAGGCTCTGCTTCACTGGAGTAGTGAAAGAGCCTCTCAGCCTATCAGGAATGTGGGAGAGTGTGGGGCCAGGTCAGCGTCTGAGTGGACCACCTTGTCCCACTCCCTGGTGCCTCTCTGTACCCATGTGGACAGGAGGTGACGGTGTAGAACTGTGACGATCTGACCTTACGCGTCCTTGAGGGGGTGCGGAACGTCACGTTGGTGCAAAAGGTAGATCCATATCATGTGCTCCGTTTAGCACAGTGTGACGTCAGGCGGGCGGCGGGGTGCGGATCCCCTGGAAGAAGCGGCAACAGCGGGATTCTGCGGGGCCCCCCTGGTGCCATTTCTTCACAGGTGGTTTTGGTGGTAGTAAATAGGTTCAGTAAAATGGTTCACTTTGTTGCATTGTCTGCACTTCCAAATGCCAAGACACTTTCTCAGGTGTTCATAAATGAGATTGTGAAGCTTCATGGGGTTCCCTCCGATGTGGTGTCAGATCGGGGGACTCAGTTTGTTTCCAGATTCTGGAAGGCATTCTGTTTACGACTGGGGGTGCAGCTGTCCTTTTCCTCTGCCTTCCACCCTCAGTCGAATGGTCAGACCGAGCGTGTCAATCAGAACTTAGAGACCTACCAGGTGTTTCGTCTCCGAAAATCGGGAGGATTGGACATCCTACTGACCGCTGGCAGAATTTTCCATTAATAATCATCGGCAAGAATCCACTGGCAGGTCACCGTTCTTCGGTGCATGCGGTTATCACCCACAGTTTGGTACCTTTAGCGGGGGAGGAGCTTCAGGAGTTCCTTCGGAGGAATGGTTTGCTTTGTCGCTCTCCTTGGTATGGCTGGGTGTTCTGAGTAATTTGAAGATCATGGGAGACAGGAATAAACGTATGGCTGAGAGAAAACGCTTGCCAGGTCCGGACCTGAATGTGAATGACTTTGTGTGGTTGTCTACCAGGAATATAAGATTGAAAGTTCCTTCTTGGAAGCTAGGACCTAGGTTTATTGGTACCTATAAAATAACCACCATCATTAACCCAGCAGTGTTTCGTCTTAAACCTCCTCAGGCCCTTAAGGTCCACAATGTGTTCCACAGGTCCTTACTCAAAAAGTATGTGGAACCTCTTGAGCCCTCACCTCTACCACCGCCCCCAGTAATGGTTGATGGTAATCTGGAGTTCCAGATTTCAAGGATTGTAGATTCTCGTCTCCAACGTCGTTCTCTACAATACTTGGTGCACTGGATAAAGGCTATGGTCCAGAGGAGAGGATGTGGGTTTCAGCATCAGAGGTGAACGCTCCCAGATTGGTTTGCTCATTCCACACCTCTTTTCCTGAGAAACTCGGTCCTGAGAGTCCGGAAGCCACTCATAGAGGGGGAGTACTGTCATGGGTGTATCAGAGGTGACAGACAGTTGTCCTGCAATGGTTGCAGGAGATCTCTATGTTTGGTATTACAGACATCTTCTTAGAGAGGCTGTCTCTAGGACCTAGCGGCTACCTCCCTCTGGTAATTAGCTTCCTGGCCTGGGTGTATATATACCTGGTGTGTCTGAGAGGGAGATGCCGGCTATATTCATTTCTACTTGTGAAGGCTTAGCAAGAGCAGTACTTCGTGCTCTCTGGAGCTTGAGGCCGAGTTCGCATTTGTCTGGAGTCGTCTAAAGGTAAGCATTCTCCCCCTGTTTGTCTACCCTTGTTGTCTATAGAGTTTAGTGGAGATCGACTAGTGCTCATCTCCTCCCATCCCTAACCTTAGCCATACACCAGGGAAAGACAGGGCGAGGCACGCTTGCGGCGATTGCTGAAGAGGCAATATAGGGACGGTAGTTGATACAGGGTGACACTGGACCAGACTAGGAGGTCTCCACTTCCCCCTTTCCCTAATGTCCCTAATGTCTGGACTCCCTTTCCCTCTTCCCTCTGTGTTTCACTAAGTCTTTCCCACACCTGGGAGGTGATCTTGATGAGACTCAGATACCTGACGGTCACACGGACTGTACTGTGCTGTCAGGGCAAGAAGAGTAGGAGGGTGACTCTCAAGTCGAGAAATGGGATAACACATTGGATGATGATGAAATTGTAGATACCACTTGGTGTGAACCCAGAGGCAGGCAGCTGAGTGGCTCATGCGAGGAGGTGGAGGAGGAGGAAGACGAGGAGGTCACTTTGCATCCTATGGCGCAGACACAGAGTGAAGCAAGCATGAGGAGCACTGCATCCTTAGCCACAACTGTGGCTGAGGCCAGCAGTGATCACGGGTCTGCAGCTTGCAGGGGTGGCAAGGGATGCCTAGTGTGACATGCAGAAGTAGTGCTGTTGCAGAGTATGACATACATAAGTAGTGCTGTTGCTTTAAAAGCATTCAGCAACTATTAGAAGTAACACAAGCACATGAGATAGGAAGTGATGTGCTCCAGAAGCATCCAGCAACTAGAGGGGTTAACACAGTCACAGGAGAAGGGGAGTGTTTTAGCAGAGCCCCAGCGGGATTGTGGGGAAGTTGTTTACTGTCTGGCTGGAGCCGAAGAGAAGGTGATGTGTGTGTTCTGTATCTCACAGAAGCGCCCCTGCAAGTGAAAAGGATTCAAGTCAGGAGTGAAGCTAAGCACAGGTCAGGTAGAGTTCCTAAACTAACAGTGCAGAGTATTGTCAAGCAGAAAGATAAGGACTGTAAGAAATGGTGTCACAGAGATCATATCCCTCAGCAACCCCCCCCTCCTCCATCTCACTGTGCTGTAAAGAATGCTGTGTTCATTAATGTGCCTTTGTATTAGAACTGTGCTGTCCTGTATAGAGATGAGCGTTGTTCGACTCGAACTGTTCGCCAATCTCAAATTCGTGCTGTTTTGGGCGGTGTTCGAGCCGTTCGGTGAACACGAACGATTTGAGAAAAATTCGGCTGTTCGAGGTTATGTTCGATAACTGTTCGTGCACCAAAATCATAACTGGATTTTTTCTCAGTAATGATGAAAATTAATGTTAATACGCAGTTTGAGTGTACAGCGGGGTGGGGGGAGGGGCAGGGGATGGATCTCTGCAGGAATAATGAAGATCTCCATTTTTTTTCTCTTTCCCGCATTTACAGTGGGGAGGTGCAATCTGTCAGCCTATCAGCAGCGCACACACGGAGGGAAGTGCTTTTTTTCACGCAAGCAAGGGCATGTGTCATTGGCAGTGTATGTCACATGTCCTTGCCCTATAAGACCAAGCCATTTTCCCCGTCGCCACCATTTTCTCACTGCTGCAGCTGCGTGTTAGACGGCACCGCTGTTGCTGTGTGCGCTATACCTTGTTAATTTCAAGCCAATTTTCGCACAAATCTACAGATAGCTTGGGAGTAGGGAATAGTTGTGATTGCAGTCCTTTTAAGGACTAGGTTACAGCATTTCCTACGACTTTTATCAGGCAGGTCTGTGCTCTTAAATAGATAGATTGTGGGAGTAAAGACTAATTGTAATTGCAGTCCTTTTCAGGACTAGTTTACATCAGTTCCTATCAGTTTTTGCCAGGCAGGTCTGTGCCAGTGCTGTGCAAGTTTTTTTCACAGCATTTGGCTGAATCTAGCAAAGCTAATCCTTTTTGGCCTATTGCAGAGTGTGTTAGTCAGTGGAGTAGCCTATCTGTGTTGCAAGATATACCACCTGTGTATAGAATACCAATTTTTTTACTGCACCTAGTGAAGTAAAATCTTTTGGGCATAGCATCATTCTATTAGTCCATCTATACTGACCTCCATCAGGTTGCAAATTGAATATAATTTTTTTCTGCATCTAGCTCTGAAAAAATATTTGGCCTTCTAGCAGTGTGTGGGACTTTCTCTATTAGTCCATCTATACTGACTTCCATCAGGTTGCAAATTAAAAATAATTTTTTGTCTGCATCTAGCTCTGAAAAAATATTTGGCCTTCTAGCAGTGTGTGGGACTTTCTCTATTAGTCCATCTATACTGACCTCCATAAGATTGCAAATTCAAAATATTTTTTTGTCTGCATCTAGCTCTGAAAAAATATTTGGCCTTCTAGCAGTGTGTGGGACTTTCTCTATTAGTCCATCTATACTGACCTCCATCAGGCTGCAAATTAAAAATAATTTTTATCTGCATCTACCTCTGAAAAAATATTTGGCCTTCTAGCTGTGTGTGGGACTTGTTCTATTAGTCCATCTATACTGACCTCCATCAGGTTGCAAACTGAATATAATTTTTTTCTGCATCTAGCTCTGAAAAAATATTTGGCCTTCTAGCAGTGTGTGGGACTTTCTCTATTAGTCCATCTATACTGACCTCCATCAGGTTGCAAATTAAAAATAATTTATTTCTGCATCTAGCTCTGAAAAAATATTTGGCCTTCTAGCAGTGTGTGGGACTTTCTCTATTAGTCCATCTATACTGACCTCCATCAGGTTGCAAATTAAAAATAATTATTTGTCTGCATCTAGCTCTGAAAAAATATTTGGCCTTCTAGCAGTGTGTGGGACTTTCTCTATTAGTCCATCTATACTGACCTCCATCAGGTTGCAAATTAAAAATAATTTATATCTGCATCTAGCTCTGAAAAAATATTTGGCCTTCTAGCAGTGTGTGGGACTTTCTCTATTAGTCCATCTATACTGACCTCCATCAGGTTGCAAATTAAAAATAATTTTTTGTCTGCATCTAGCTCTGAAAAAATATTTGGCCTTCTAGCAGTGTGTGTGGGACTTTCTCTATTAGTCCATCTATACTGACCTCCATCAGGTTGCAAACTGAATATATTTTTTTTCTGCATTTACCTCTGAAAAAATATTGGGCTTCTAGCTGTGTGTGGGACTTGTTCTATTAATCCATCTATACAGACCTCCATCAGGTTGCAAACTGAATATAATTTTTTTCTGCATCTACCTCTGAAAAAATATTTGGGCTTCTAGCTGTGTGTGGGACTTGTTCTATTAATCCATCTATACAGACCTCCATCAGGTTGCAAACTGAATATAATTTTTTTCTGCATCTACCTCTGAAAAAATTTTTGGGCTTCTAGCTGTGTGTGGGACTTGTTCTATTAGTCCATCTATACTGACCTCCATCAGGTTGCAAACTGAATATAATTTTTTTCTGCATCTAGCTCTGAAAAAATATTTGGCCTTCTAGCAGTGTGTGGGACTTTCTCTATTAGTCCATCTATACTGACCTCCATCAGGTTGCAAATTAAAAATAAATTTTTTCTGCATCTAGCTCTGAAAAAACATTTGGCCTTCTAGCAGTGTGTGGGACTTTCTCTATTAGTCCATCTATACTGACCTCCATCAGGTTGCAAATTCAAAATAATTTTTTGTCTGCATCTAGCTCTGAAAAAATATTTGGCCTTCTAGCAGTGTGTGGGACTTTCTCTATTAGTCCATCTATACTGACCTCCATCAGGTTGCAAATTAAAAATAATTTATATCTGCATCTAGCTCTGAAAAAATATTTGGCCTTCTAGCAGTGTGTGGGACTTTCTCTATTAGTCCATCTATACTGACCTCCATCAGGTTGCAAATTAAAAATATTTTTTTGTCTGCATCTAGCTCTGAAAAAATATTTGGCCTTCTAGCAGTGTGTGGGACTTTCTCTATTAGTCCATCTATACTGACCTCCATCAGGTTGCAAACTGAATATATTTTTTTTCTGCATCTACCTCTGAAAAAATATTGAGCTTCTAGCTGTGCGTGGGACTTGTTCTATTAATCCATCTATACAGACCTCCATCAGGTTGGAAACTGAATATAATTTTTTTCTGCATCTACCTCTGAAAAAATATTTGGGCTTTTAGCTGTGTGTGGGACTTGTTCTATTAATCCATCTATACAGACCTCCATCAGGTTGCAAACTGAATATAATTTTTTTCTGCATCTACCTCTGAAAAAATATTTGGGCTTCTAGCTGTGTGTGGGACTTGTTCTATTAGTCCATCTATACTGACCTCCATCAGGTTGCAAACTGAATATAATTTTTTTCTGCATCTAGCTCTGAAAAAATATTTGGCCTTCTAGCAGTGTGTGGGACTTTCTCTATTAGTCCATCTATACTGACCTCCATCAGGTTGCAAATTAAAAATAATTTTTATCTGCATCTAGCTCTGAAAAAATATTTGGCCTTCTAGCAGTGTGTGGGACTTTCTCTATTAGTCCATCTATACTGACCTCCATCAGGCTGCAAATTAAAAATAATTTTTATCTGCATATACCTCTGAAAAAATATTTGGCCTTCTAGCTGTGTGTGGGACTGGTTCTATTAGTCCATCTATACTGACCTCCATCAGGTTGCAAACTGAATATATTTTTTTTCTGCATCTACCTCTGAAAAATTATTTGGGCTTCTGTAACGGGTCCGGGAGGCGGAACCTCTGAGCTACTATACAAGGGGGCGGCCCTTGTAAGGGAGCGGGTGGCAGTCTCTGGGTGAACGGACAGGGAGTTACGGCAAGTGATCAGGGCAGTCTCTGGGTAAGGGGTAGGTACGACCTGTGGTGGCAGAGCCTCCGGGTAGGCTAGCAGGCAGATGGTAGATGTGTGCTCCCAGGTGAGCAAGCGAGAGTCTCTGGAATAGCAGGTGGTCACGGCACGTGACAACGGGACCTCCGGGCTGGCAAGCAGGCAGGTAACGGAGATGCGCTCCCAGGTGAGCGGGCAAGAGTCTCTGAGATAGCTGGTGGTCACAGCACGTGACAACGGAACCTCCGGGCTGGCAAGCAGGCAGGTAACGGAGATGCGCTCCCAGGTGAGCGGGCAAGAGTCTCTGAGATAGCTGGTGGTCACAGCACGTGACAACGGAGCCTCCGGACTGGCAAGCAGGCAGATAACGGAGAAGCGCTCCCAGGTGAGCGGGCAAGCTGGTCCATAGACAGACTGACCGGAGTAGTAAGACAGACCGTCGGACCTCAGGCAAGCAGGCAGGTAGCTGATATGCGCTCCCAGGTGAGCGGGCAGGCTGGTCCTTTAGACAGACTGACAGGAGTAGTAAGGCAGACCGTCGGACCTCAGACTGGCAGACAGGTAACAAGTATTCAGGCAGGAATCAGGCAGGTAACTAGCAGGAAACTGGCAGGAAACTGGCAGGTAACTGGCAGGTAACTGGCAGGTAACTGGCAACGGGACCTGAGGGCTGAAGCACAGGTGAGACACAGGTGCAAACAACATTGCTCGGGCACCTCCATTTTGGAGGAGGTGCCTTATATATGATGAAGTCCTCCGGCCATTGGCCGGGGACTCTTTAGGGCGGCGCGCGCGGCCCCTTTAAGAGGAGGGGAGCGCGCGCGCGCGCGCCCTAAGCACAGGGGCCGGGAAGGAGCGCGCGCTGAGAGCAGAGCAGGAGGAGGACGCCGGGACGGAGCGCGCGCTGACAGCAGAGCAGGAGGAGGACGCCGGGACGGAGCGCGCGCTGACAGCAGAGCGGGGAGAGGACGCCGGGACGGAGCGCGCGCTGACAGCAGAGCGGTGAGGGGAGCAGCGTCCCTGCCTAGCAGAGGGCAGGGACGCCAGCGCTACAGTACCCCCCCCTTTAGGCCCCCCCTTTTTTAGGCCAGACAGAAATTTAGCTAGGATGAGAGGGGCATGGATATTCTCCCGGGGCTCCCACGTTCTCTCCTCAGGACCAAACCCCCTCCAATCTACCAAGAAAAAGGTCTTTCCTCTTACCCTTTTGGTGGCAAGAATGTTCTCTACCTCAAACTCGTCCTCAGCAGAAACCGGAGCAAGAGGCGTACCTGTAGACTTAGAAAAAGAGTTAAGTACCACAGGTTTGAGGAGAGATACATGGAAGGAGTTAGGGATCCGTAAGTTGGCCGGGAGTTTCAATTTATAGGCCACCGGGTTGATCTGACTGATAACCTCCAGTGGGCCGATGAACCGAGGCCCCAACTTATAGGAAGGGATCTTGAGCCGGACATATTTGGACGAGAGCCAGACTTTATCCCCAGGACGGAATTGAGGAGGATCCAGACGTCCTTTGTCAGCGTGCCTTTTCATACGCTCGGATGACAGAAGGAGTGCGGACCGGGTACTCTCCCATATGGAGGAAGACTCGCTCTCGTGATTGTTGTACGAGAATTCGGCCCATGGCAGGAGATCCACCCAGTCAGAATGGTGAGCATTAACGAAGTGCCGGAGGTAACTGGTCAGGTTCTGATTGATCCGCTCCACTTGACCATTAGACTGTGGGTGGTAAGCGGAGGAGAAGTCCAGAGTGACGTCTAGCAATTTACAAGTGGCTCTCCAGAAACGAGAAGTGAACTGTACTCCTCGATCCGACACGATGTGACGGGGCAGGCCATGAAGACGGAAGATGTGGCGGATAAAGACTCTAGCCAGCTCGGGTGCAGACGGAAGACCTGGCAGGGGAATGAAGTGAGCCATCTTGGAAAAGCGGTCAGCGACCACCCAAATGACCGTACAACCGGCAGAGACGGGCAGATCAGTTACGAAGTCCATCGCTATATGCTGCCAGGGGGCAGCAGGTGCTGGCAGAGGAAGAAGGCGGCCGGCCGACAGGTGTCTCGGAACCTTGTTGCGGGCGCAGGACACACAGGCAGAAACAAAGTCCATAACATCCTTGTGCAGGTTAGGCCACCAGTAGTGCCGGGTAATAAGCTGGAGGGTCTTTTTCTGACCGGCGTGGCCAGCTAGTTTAGACGAATGACCCCAGTGTAGGATCCTCTCCCGATCAGGTACCGATACGAACGTCTTACCAGGAGGGAGACAATTTAGACTCACGGGAGCCACCTGCATTACTCTGGCGGGATCGATGGGGCAGTCACATGGTCTATGAGGTGGTAATGTCTCTGCCTCCTCCATATCAAAGACATCAGCACAAGACCAATAAGGAATCGGAAGTCCAGGTAGATTAGCTGGGATAGGAGAGGGACGGACGGAATGGACGGGAACCAGACAGGTTTTATGACAGTCTTGTCCCCAGCGAAGGACTTCTCCGGTTTGCCAGTCAAGCACGGGTGCATGTCTTTGGAGCCAAGGCAGACCTAGCAAGAGGGCGTGAGAGAGTCCAGGCAGAACGTGAAGGGAGATACTCTCTGAATGCAGCATACCCACTTGCAGAGTAATGGATTCGGTGATGAATTGGATGGGGCGAGATAAGAGGCCCCCATCCACGGCAACAACAGACAAGGGTACAGCCAGAGGTTTGGTGGGGATGCGGTATTTCTCCACCAGGGACAGTGAAATAAGATTTCCGGCTGCTCCAGAGTCAAGTTGGGCTAGTTCGGAATAACGATTCTCCCCGCAGATGATTGAGACAGACAGCAGCAGGGATGGAGAGGATTTATTTTTGTCTAGATCAAGTCCTCTGAGCGAACCTAGACACAGGCGTTCTCCCGACCTCTCCGGGCAGGCACGGATCCGATGCTCCTTACTGCCACAGTAGAAGCAGCTCCCCTCGGCACGGCGAAAGTCCTGACGGGATTTGACCATCTTGGTCTGGTCGACCTGCATAGGCTCAGGAGAGTGTACCTGGGGAGAAACGGAAGGAGTGACGGGTTTCAGAAAAGTAGGAACCAGACGTGGAAGCCCCTTTTCACAGGTGACCTCTTTGGCACGTTCCTGGAACCGTAGGTCAATCCGGGTGGCAAGAGTTATTAGGTCATCGAGAGTGGTAGGAATGTCCCGACCAGCAAGTTCATCTTTAATACGGCCGGACAGACCCTCCCAGAAGACGGATACCAGAGCTTCGTTATCCCAGGCCAGCTCCGAGGCAAGGGTACGGAACCGTATGGCATATTGACCCACGGTGAGGCTTCCCTGACGGAGGCGTAGCAGAGATGATGCGGATGAGGTCCTCCGTCCGGGTTCGTCGAAGGCTTTCCGGAAAGCCGTGAGAAAGGCAGGCAAGTCGGACACCAGGGGGTCTCCTCTCTCCCATAGAGGATTTAGCCAGGCCAGAGCCTCCCCGGTGAGATGGGACATGATGAATGCAATTTTGGCTCGGTCGGAGTTAAACTGGTGGGACAATAGTTCAAAATGCAGGGTGCACTGATTTATGAAGCCCCGAGCCAGGACGGAGTCGCCTCCGAAGCGAGGAGGTGCAGAGAGCCGGGGTCCGGAAAAGGATACCATGGTACTGGCCGTAGTTGCAGGTGGTGTTGTCAGAGTATCCAGGCGAGTATTGACATTCCGCAGGTGACCCAGGATGGACTCCTGTTGGGACCTTTGACGGGACAGTTCATGACACAGGTCCGTGAGCGAGGGAGCTTGGGTGCCACCGGGTTCCATGGCCCGAGCAAACTGTAACGGGTCCGGGAGGCGGAACCTCTGAGCTACTATACAAGGGGGCGGCCCTTGTAAGGGAGCGGGTGGCAGTCTCTGGGTGAACGGACAGGGAGTTACGGCAAGTGATCAGGGCAGTCTCTGGGTAAGGGGTAGGTACGACCTGTGGTGGCAGAGCCTCCGGGTAGGCTAGCAGGCAGATGGTAGATGTGTGCTCCCAGGTGAGCAAGCGAGAGTCTCTGGAATAGCAGGTGGTCACGGCACGTGACAACGGGACCTCCGGGCTGGCAAGCAGGCAGGTAACGGAGATGCGCTCCCAGGTGAGCGGGCAAGAGTCTCTGAGATAGCTGGTGGTCACAGCACGTGACAACGGAGCCTCCGGGCTGGCAAGCAGGCAGGTAACGGAGATGCGCTCCCAGGTGAGCGGGCAAGAGTCTCTGAGATAGCTGGTGGTCACAGCACGTGACAACGGAGCCTCCGGACTGGCAAGCAGGCAGATAACGGAGAAGCGCTCCCAGGTGAGCGGGCAAGCTGGTCCATAGACAGACTGACCGGAGTAGTAAGACAGACCGTCGGACCTCAGGCAAGCAGGCAGGTAGCTGATATGCGCTCCCAGGTGAGCGGGCAGGCTGGTCCTTTAGACAGACTGACAGGAGTAGTAAGGCAGACCGTCGGACCTCAGACTGGCAGACAGGTAACAAGTATTCAGGCAGGAATCAGGCAGGTAACTAGCAGGAAACTGGCAGGAAACTGGCAGGTAACTGGCAGGTAACTGGCAGGTAACTGGCAACGGGACCTGAGGGCTGAAGCACAGGTGAGACACAGGTGCAAACAACATTGCTCGGGCACCTCCATTTTGGAGGAGGTGCCTTATATATGATGAAGTCCTCCGGCCATTGGCCGGGGACTCTTTAGGGCGGCGCGCGCGGCCCCTTTAAGAGGAGGGGAGCGCGCGCGCGCGCGCCCTAAGCACAGGGGCCGGGAAGGAGCGCGCGCTGAGAGCAGAGCAGGAGGAGGACGCCGGGACGGAGCGCGCGCTGACAGCAGAGCAGGAGGAGGACGCCGGGACGGAGCGCGCGCTGACAGCAGAGCGGGGAGAGGACGCCGGGACGGAGCGCGCGCTGACAGCAGAGCGGTGAGGGGAGCAGCGTCCCTGCCTAGCAGAGGGCAGGGACGCCAGCGCTACAGCTTCTAGCTGTGTGTAGGACTTGTTCTATTAGTCCATCTATACTGACCTCCATCAGGTTGCAAACTGAATACAATTTTTTTCTGCATCTACCTCTGAAAAAATATTTGGGCTTCTAGCTGTGTGTGGGACTTGTTCTATTAGTCCATCTATACTGACCTCCATCAGGTTGCAAATTGAATAGAATTTTTTTCTGCATCTAACCCAGCCAATAGTTTTGGCCTAATACCACAGTTTGGCCACTCCGCTCTGCTCAGTTCCCATCCATTGTTTTTTTGTGCAAACAACTCCAGAGTTGTGAATTAGTTAACCACCAAAATGAGTGGAAAAAGGCCTGCTGCTGGTGGAAAGGGGAATAGGCGTGTTGGGAAGGGGAAAAAAGGTTGTGTCCGTGGGGTAGGTGTTAAAGCAACAGTAACATCTGCAGAAGAAAGACCATCTTCCAGCCAAACTAAAATGTCTACTTCTTTTAGTGGACAATGTGATAAGATCCCTTTCTTACGGCCACGCCAATCGCTACAAATTCCAGATGAGGCACAAAAACAGCAGGTGCTTCAACGGATATCAAGTGCTCCTTTAAGTGGGCTCTCCTCCACATCAACTTCAACATCACAAATACTCCAGTCCTCAAAGGTGTCACCCCAATCGCACTTGCTTCCTCACAGCTCCCAAATCTCCAGCTGCCCGTCTGAGTATGAGGTAGAACAGATGGTTGAGTCTGCAGAGCTGTTTACTCATACTATAGCCTGGGAATCAGAGGTCGACTACAGCGCTTCTGTGAATCCAGACGAGGAAATGATCTGCACTGATGCCCAGAATCTTTATGAGTCGGATCCAGGACCAGACGCAGAAGGTTCTGACGATAATGTAGACCTTCATTCCCAAACTGTAACTCCTGTTGGTGGAGATAATGAGGAAGACGATGATGAGACTCAAATACCTGATTGGAGCGACAACTTTAGTTTTTTCGAGAAATTATATCATCGCACACTCATAAGATTAGTTGCAGTGTTCATTTATTTTAGTATAGGCATAACATCAAACCAGTAACATGTAGTGGCGACAATAAATGGCGACAGTAGTAGTAGACGTTTCGGCCTAATCCAGGCCTTATTCATTAAGTCGCGCTACTGTAAAAGAGAGGTAAGATGTTTAGGATACATACATGTGAGGGAAGCAATAGTGATATACAACTCCATATAAAGTGATATTGACAGACGAGAAAAAGGCCAAAGAAGGGAGGGGGGGGGGGGGAGGTGGATAGGGAGCAAGAAGTAAAATAACAAATATACATATATACATATATACAAAGGGTTACAATCGCTAAGTATCATGGAGTACACAGTAAGGTTACCTTGTATAGGTTGAGATGCAGATATGTGCCAGAAGGGATTATTGTGGGAAATCTTGAGTAACACTGTAATGGCAAGGGATGTATATTAGAGACATGTCAGGGTCCCATGTAGGAGGGGGAATTTTGAAGACCAGTACCTCGTGTGTATGCCTTGTGCTTATCGGCCTATAGGGGACTGAAAACAGAGGAAGTCCCAGTTAATCAGTGCTATGCAAAGGGAAGTAAGACAAACCCCTCTAAGGTAAATACCTTCGCTTATGGTGTGGTACAGTGCTCCTGCGTCTCCATTTGGTGCTGTGGTCCCAGGTATGGCCGTTCATATAGGGGAGGAGGACAGCGTGTCTGTCTCCCTGTGCTGCTTATTGAACACTGGGAGTCCCCGTTTAAATATGTTGTGGCTGAGCGCTAAACCGGAAGTGCGTCACGGGAGGGGGCGTGTCCCCGGAAGTGACGTTACGCTCTGGGTATAATGGTGTATAGACGCTGAAGGTTGCTAAGGTACTCAGTACACAATAGTGGCTGGCTGACTAGCGCATGTGCAGAGCGCAGCGGGGCATACATATACAGGAGTAAAGTATAATATAGCGTTGTTGCGAGTACGGAAAGAGGACTTATATGTTAAGGTGTAATGCACAGCATTGCGCTATGAATGGGAGCAGGGGGGCACCACTAGATATTGTTAGTATTAGGCACTTGGGTTAGTCCTAGAGGAGTTAACTCACCTTTATGTACAAGTGGGTTCAGTGGTTCTGTAAGGAGAAAAGACAGTCAGTTATTGGAGGTGTATAGCAGACTATAACAATTAGGTGGTAATATATAGGAATTCAATGGATCCAATCGATCTCTCTGTTTAGACCTTTTGGGGATAACGTCTGTAGTGTATGGATCCAGTAAGACTCCCGTTGTCTTAATAGTTTAATGTGGTTGCCCCCCCGTCTAGGTCTTGCCACATGTTCAATCACTTGGAAGCGGAGTTGGGCCACCGTATGTCTGGCTCTGGTAAAGTGATCTGGTAGTGGGAGCCAATTCTTGCCACAACGGATGGTTGACTTGTGGCTTGCTATGCGATCTCTAATGTGCTGTGTGGTCTCGCCTACGTATAGCAGACCACATGGGCATTTGATAACGTAGATTCCAAAATTCGAGTCACACGTAAAGAATCCCCTGATGGGGTAGCTTTTCCCTGTCCTGGGATGTGTGATAGTGTCAGACTTAATGATGTTGGAGCATGCTGCACAATTGAGACAGGGAAAAGTGCCGTGGCGACGAGTGCTGAGGCGTTGAGAGGCAGTTGTACGTGATGACCCTATGTCTACCCTAATGATCTTATCTTTGATGTTGGGTGCTCTTTTTGCGCACATGAGTACCGGATTTGCAAATGTGGGAATTTCTGGGTAGGCTCTGACTTTCTCTATTAGTCCATCTATACTGACCTCCATCAGGTTGCAAATTAAAAATAATTTTTATCTGCATCTAGCTCTGAAAAAATATTTGGCCTTCTAGCAGTGTGTGGGACTTTCTCTATTAGTCCATCTATACTGACCTCCATCAGGCTGCAAATTAAAAATAATTTTTATCTGCATATACCTCTGAAAAAATATTTGGCCTTCTAGCTGTGTGTGGGACTGGTTCTATTAGTCCATCTATACTGACCTCCATCAGGTTGCAAACTGAATATATTTTTTTTCTGCATCTACCTCTGAAAAATTATTTGGGCTTCTAGCTGTGTGTAGGACTTGTTCTATTAGTCCATCTATACTGACCTCCATCAGGTTGCAAACTGAATACAATTTTTTTCTGCATCTACCTCTGAAAAAATATTTGGGCTTCTAGCTGTGTGTGGGACTTGTTCTATTAGTCCATCTATACTGACCTCCATCAGGTTGCAAATTGAATAGAATTTTTTTCTGCATCTAACCCAGCCAATAGTTTTGGCCTAATACCACAGTTTGGCCACTCCGCTCTGCTCAGTTCCCATCCATTGTTTTTTTGTGCAAACAACTCCAGAGTTGTGAATTAGTTAACCACCAAAATGAGTGGAAAAAGGCCTGCTGCTGGTGGAAAGGGGAATAGGCGTGTTGGGAAGGGGAAAAAAGGTTGTGTCCGTGGGGTAGGTGTTAAAGCAACAGTAACATCTGCAGAAGAAAGACCATCTTCCAGCCAAACTAAAATGTCTACTTCTTTTAGTGGACAATGTGATAAGATCCCTTTCTTACGGCCACGCCAATCGCTACAAATTCCAGATGAGGCACAAAAACAGCAGGTGCTTCAACGGATATCAAGTGCTCCTTTAAGTGGGCTCTCCTCCACATCAACTTCAACATCACAAATACTCCAGTCCTCAAAGGTGTCACCCCAATCGCACTTGCTTCCTCACAGCTCCCAAATCTCCAGCTGCCCGTCTGAGTATGAGGTAGAACAGATGGTTGAGTCTGCAGAGCTGTTTACTCATACTATAGCCTGGGAATCAGAGGTCGACTACAGCGCTTCTGTGAATCCAGACGAGGAAATGATCTGCACTGATGCCCAGAATCTTTATGAGTCGGATCCAGGACCAGACGCAGAAGGTTCTGACGATAATGTAGACCTTCATTCCCAAACTGTAACTCCTGTTGGTGGAGACAATGAGGAAGACGATGATGAGACTCAAATACCTGATTGGAGCGACAACTTTAGTTTTTTCGAGAAATTATATCATCGCACACTCATAAGATTAGTTGCAGTGTTCATTTATTTTAGTATAGGCATAACATCAAACCAGTAACATGTAGTGGCGACAATAAATGGCGACAGTAGTAGTAGACGTTTCGGCCTAATCCAGGCCTTATTCATTAAGTCGCGCTACTGTAAAAGAGAGGTAAGATGTTTAGGATACATACATGTGAGGGAAGCAATAGTGATATACAACTCCATATAAAGTGATATTGACAGACGAGAAAAAGGCCAAAGAAGGGAGGGGGGGGGGTGGGGAGGTGGATAGGGAGCAAGAAGTAAAATAACAAATATACATATATACATATATACAAAGGGTTACAATCGCTAAGTATCATGGAGTACACAGTAAGGTTACCTTGTATAGGTTGAGATGCAGATATGTGCCAGAAGGGATTATTGTGGGAAATCTTGAGTAACACTGTAATGGCAAGGGATGTATATTAGAGACATGTCAGGGTCCCATGTAGGAGGGGGAATTTTGAAGACCAGTACCTCGTGTGTATGCCTTGTGCTTATCGGCCTATAGGGGACTGAAAACAGAGGAAGTCCCAGTTAATCAGTGCTATGCAAAGGGAAGTAAGACAAACCCCTCTAAGGTAAATACCTTCGCTTATGGTGTGGTACAGTGCTCCTGCGTCTCCATTTGGTGCTGTGGTCCCAGGTATGGCCGTTCATATAGGGGAGGAGGACAGCGTGTCTGTCTCCCTGTGCTGCTTATTGAACACTGGGAGTCCCCGTTTAAATATGTTGTGGCTGAGCGCTAAACCGGAAGTGCGTCACGGGAGGGGGCGTGTCCCCGGAAGTGACGTTACGCTCTGGGTATAATGGTGTATAGACGCTGAAGGTTGCTAAGGTACTCAGTACACAATAGTGGCTGGCTGACTAGCGCATGTGCAGAGCGCAGCAGGGCATACATATACAGGAGTAAAGTATAATATAGCGTTGTTGCGAGTACGGAAAGAGGACTTATATGTTAAGGTGTAATGCACAGCATTGCGCTATGAATGGGAGCAGGGGGGCACCACTAGATATTGTTAGTATTAGGCACTTGGGTTAGTCCTAGAGGAGTTAACTCACCTTTATGTACAAGTGGGTTCAGTGGGTCTGTAAGGAGAAAAGACAGTCAGTTATTGGAGGTGTATAGCAGACTATAACAATTAGGTGGTAATATATAGGAATTCAATGGATCCAATCGATCTCTCTGTTTAGACCTTTTGGGGATAACGTCTGTAGTGTATGGATCCAGTAAGACTCCCGTTGTCTTAATAGTTTAATGTGGTTGCCCCCCCGTCTAGGTCTTGCCACATGTTCAATCACTTGGAAGCGGAGTTGGGCCACCGTATGTCTGGCTCTGGTAAAGTGATCTGGTAGTGGGAGCCAATTCTTGCCACAACGGATGGTTGACTTGTGGCTTGCTATGCGATCTCTAATGTGCTGTGTGGTCTCGCCTACGTATAGCAGACCACATGGGCATTTGATAACGTAGATTACAAAATTCGAGTCACACGTAAAGAATCCCCTGATGGGGTAGCTTTTCCCTGTCCTGGGATGTGTGATAGTGTCAGACTTAATGATGTTGGAGCATGCTGCACAATTGAGACAGGGAAAAGTGCCGTGGCGACGAGTGCTGAGCAGGCGTTGAGAGGCAGTTGTACGTGATGACCCTATGTCTGCCCTAATGATCTTATCTTTGATGTTGGGTGCTCTTTTTGCGCACACGAGTACCGGATTTGCAAATGTGGGAATTTCTGGGTAGACTCTGGCCAGGAGGGGCCAGTGTTTTTTAATGATGGCTTGAACTTTAGGCATTAAGGGGTGATGCGTGTGTACAAATGGCATCCTTTCCATTTTTGTAGTGGGCAGATGAGGGGGTTTTGGTTCCAGTGCTTGGTCTGCCTCATGCTGGAGGAGCTGGGTAGGGTAATTGCGTTCCCTGAATTTGGCAGACATGTCCTGTAGGCGTTGGGGGAGAGTGTTCGGGTCAGAGACGATTCGGGTCACTCTATGAAATTGGGAGCGTGGAAGACTATTTTTTGTAGCTTTGGTGTGGCAGCTAGAATAGTGTAGAAGGCTGTTACAGTCTGTTGGTTTAGAGAAGAGGTCAGTTACAAGTTTATTGTTGCCATCACGGATGACTAGAGTGTCAAGAAAGGAAATTTGATTAGGATCATAGGTAATTGTGAACTGTAGTTCGGGTCTGACGGAGTTGATATACGTGAAGAAGGTAATGAGTGTCTCTGGTGGGCCCTGCCATATGAGAAAGATATCATCTATATAGCGATGATAGGTGGTGCAGTGTAGTTTGAATGACTCATTAGGATAAATGAAACTCTCCTCGAACCTGTGCATATAGGCATTAGCGTAAGCAGGAGCTACATTTGAGCCCATTGCGGTGCCCCGCTTTTGCACAAAGAAGTCGTCGCCAAAAAGGAAGAAGTTCTGGTGTAGGACTAGTGTCAGTAGTTCTAAGCAGAATTGGATAGATAGGGGAGATAGATCAGACTCTGTAAGAAGATGTGCCTTGGCTTTTAAACCTAGTTCATGGGTAATTGAAGTGTACAAGCTGTTAACATCCAGTGTAACTAGTAGGCTGGTCGGGGTAAGACATGAGGTGTTCCTGATGATTTCCAAGAAGGCATTTGTGTCAAGTATAAAAGCTCGTGTTTTTTTGACAAGTGGTGTTAGAATCTTTTCTAGATAGATTGCTAATGGGGAAAGAATAGAATCAGTAGAAGCTACAATGGGTCGTCCCGGGGGTTTGGTCAATGATTTATGAATCTTAGGAAGAATATAGAATACGGGGGTTATAGGGTGGGAATTGGTTAGAAAAGTTGCTTTTTTGTGGTCAATGATTTTGAGATCAAGGTATCTGGTAAGAACTTCCTGAATTTTAGAGCGGATGTTACTGGTGGGGTCGTAAGAAATGCGACTATAAGTCGTTGTGTCGGCTAGTTGGCGATTAACCTCGTCCATGTAACTTGTCCGGTCCATGATGACCGTAGCGCCCCCCTTGTCTGGTTTGATCACTATGTTTTTGTTGTTACCCAGGCTTTTTAAGGCACTTTTTTCCTCATTGGTAAGGTTTTGATGTGTGGGAAAGAATCCTAGGTGTTGTTGGTGTAGCAGATTTCTGATGTCCCTGGTGATGAGAGCAATGGTTGTCTCAGTCGCGTGATTGGTGTGTGGAGGACAGAATGTACTAGGGTTACGTAACCCCAGATTAACTATGGAAAGCTCCATTGCAGTATCACCCCCTGGTGGAGGTGCTCTGAACATGGAGGTCTCTTTAGATAGTCCAAAGTGGGTCTTCAACCGTACAGACCGATAGAAATGTTGCAAGTCCTTCTCCAGCTGGAACGAGTCCCAGTTGGGTGTCGGACAGAAGGATAAACCTTTCTGTAAGACTGCTAGTTCAGTGGGGGAAAGGGTGTAACTGGAGATATTCTTCACCAGGTTCGGTGTCTTACCTGGGAGCGGGTTGTCATTCTTTCGTTTCCTCGATCTCCTTGTGGGTCTGGATGTTGGCGTCCTCCTTTTTTGGTTTTCCATAAAAAAGTTGGCTCGTTTTGCCCAGTAGAGGAATCGCTTCCCGAGCTGAAGGAGTTGTGATAACGCTGACCTGGTTGATGGCGGCATGTCGAGGAACCGGAGGAGGCGTTCCATCTGTAGACCCGGTTGTTGCTGTAGTCTTCGTTATCCCTCTGGAATTTCTGGCGCTTGCGTTCTTGTAGGGTTTTTTGGTGATCTGTAAGAATTTTGTCAGTCTTATTCTTCAGCGTAGTCCACTCTGTTGATGATAGGTTAGCAATGAGTTGAGTCTCGATGGCGGCAATGGATTTCTCGCTCTCCTTAATAGCTTTCTGCAAAAAATCTACCGTGAGAATGATGATATCATGAGAGCACTTATTCAATATCTTTTTGAACTTATCACAGTATTGTTCGTTATCCAAAAATAGTGTGGGGCGGAGATTACTCCTCAGACCTCTGGGGATCTTTCCCTGTCTATGATACTCAGCTAAAGTTACAGCATGTAAGTTATATGAGACAAGTCGTCGTCTCTCTTTTTCGTAGTCTTTACTTCTTATCTCCTCCGGGACGACCCATTGTAGCTTCTACTGATTCTATTCTTTCCCCATTAGCAATCTATCTAGAAAAGATTCTAACACCACTTGTCAAAAAAACACGAGCTTTTATACTTGACACAAATGCCTTCTTGGAAATCATCAGGAACACCTCATGTCTTACCCCGACCAGCCTACTAGTTACACTGGATGTTAACAGCTTGTACACTTCAATTACCCATGAACTAGGTTTAAAAGCCACGGCACATCTTCTTACAGAGTCTGATCTATCTCCCCTATCTATCCAATTCTGCTTAGAACTACTGACACTAGTCCTACACCAGAACTTCTTCCTATTTGGCGACGACTTCTTTGTGCAAAAGCGGGGCACCGCAATGGGCTCAAATGTAGCTCCTGCTTACGCTAATGCCTATATGCACAGGTTCGAGGAGATTTTCATTTATCCTAATGAGTCATTCAAACTACACTGCACCACCTATCATCGCTATATAGATGATATCTTTCTCATATGGCAGGGCCCACCAGAGACACTCATTACCTTCTTCACGTATATCAACTCCGTCAGACCCGAACTACAGTTCACAATTACCTATGATCCTAATCAAATCTCCTTTCTTGACACTCTAGTCATCCGTGATGGCAACAATAAACTTGTAACTGACCTCTTCTCTAAACCAACAGACTGTAACAGCCTTCTACACTATTCTAGCTGCCACACCAAAGCTACAAAAAATAGTCTTCCACGCTCCCAATTTCATAGAGTGACCCGAATCGTCTCTGACCCGAACACTCTCCCCCAACGCCTACAGGACATGTCTGCCAAATTCAGGGAACGCAATTACCCTACCCAGCTCCTCCAGCATGAGGCAGACCAAGCACTGGAACCAAAACCCCCTCATCTGCCCACTACAAAAATGGAAAGGATGCCATTTGTACACACGCATCACCCCTTAATGCCTAAAGTTCAAGCCATCATTAAAAAACACTGGCCCCTCCTGGCCAGAGCCTACCCAGAAATTCCCACATTTGCAAATCCGGTACTCATGTGCGCAAAAAGAGCACCCAACATCAAAGATAAGATCATTAGGGTAGACATAGGGTCATCACGTACAACTGCCTCTCAACGCCTCAGCACTCGTCGCCACGGCACTTTTCCCTGTCTCAATTGTGCAGCATGCTCCAACATCATTAAGTCTGACACTATCACACATCCCAGGACAGGGAAAAGCTACCCCATCAGGGGATTCTTTACGTGTGACTCGAATTTTGTAATCTACGTTATCAAATGCCCATGTGGTCTGCTATACGTAGGCGAGACCACACAGCACATTAGAGATCGCATAGCAAGCCACAAGTCAACCATCCGTTGTGGCAAGAATTGGCTCCCACTACCAGATCACTTTACCAGAGCCAGACATACGGTGCCCCAACTCCGCTTCCAAGTGATTGAACATGTGGCAAGACCTAGACGGGGGGGCAACCACGTTAAACTATTAAGACAACGGGAGTCTTACTGGATCCATACACTACAGACGTTATCCCCAAAAGGTCTAAACAGAGAGATCGATTGGATCCATTGAATTCCTATATATTACCACCTAATTGTTATAGTCTGCTATACACCTCCAATAACTGACTGTCTTTTCTCCTTACAGACCCACTGAACCCACTTGTACATATAGGTGAGTTAACTCCTCTAGGACTAACCCAATTGCCTAATACTAACAATATCTAGTGGTGCCCCCCTGCTCCCATTCATAGCGCAATGCTGTGCATTACACCTTAACATATAAGTCCTCTTTCCGTACTCGCAACAACGCTATATTATACTTTACTCCTGTATATGTATGCCCCGCTGCGCTCTGCACATGCGCTAGTCAGCCAGCCACTATTGTGTACTGAGTACCTTAGCAACCTTCAGCGTCTATACACCATTATACCCAGAGCGTAATGTCACTTCCGGGGACACGCCTCCTCCCGTGACGCACTTCCGGTTTAGCGCTCAGCCACAACATATTTAAACGGGGACTCCCAGTGTTCAATAAGCAGCACAGGGAGACAGACACGCTGTCCTCCTCCCCTATATGAACGGCCATACCTGGGACCACAGCACCAAATGGAGACGCAGGAGCACTGTACCACACCATAAGCGAAGGTATTTACCTTAGAGGGGTTTGTCTTACTTCCCTTTGCATAGCACTGATTAACTGGGACTTCCTCTGTTTTCAGTCCCCTATAGGCCGATAAGCACAAGGCATACACACGAGGTACTGGTCTTCAAAATTCCCCCTTCTACATGGGACCCTGACATGTCTCTAATATACATCCCTTGCCATTACAGTGTTACTCAAGATTTCCCACAATAATCCCTTCTGGCACATATCTGCATCTCAACCTATACAAGGTAACCTTACTGTGTACTCCATGATACTTAGCGATTGTAACCCTTTGTATATATGTATATATGTATATTTGTTATTTTACTTCTTGCTCCCTATCCACCTCCCTCCCCCCCCCCCCCTTACCCCCCTCTCCCTTCTTTGGCCTTTTTCTCATCTGTCAATATCACTTTATATGGAGTTGTATATCACTATTGCTTCCCTCACATGTATGTATCCTAAACATCTTACCTCTCTTTTACAGTAGCGCGACTTAATGAATAAGGCCTGGATTAGGCCGAAACGTCTACTACTACTGTCGCCATTTATTGTCGCCACTACATGTTACTGGTTTGATGTTATGCCTATACTAAAATAAATGAACACTGCAACTAATCTTATGAGTGTGCGATGATATAATTTCTCTGTACGTACTGGGCACCACGCGCCCCTTCATCAGCACCTCTAACTTACCGACAGAGTGCACGCTAATTATCTATTCTAACTTTAGTTTTTTGTCAGGGCAGGAACAGGTTGGCTCTGAGGACGACGGGTGTGATAACGCACAGGGTGATGATGATGAGGTTGGAGATCCCACTTACTGTCAACCCACAGTCAGCCAAGAGATGAGGTCAGCAGAGGAGGTGGAGGAAGATGCTAGTGACGACGAGGTCAGGTTGCGCCTTCCTGGACAGAGACGTAGTACTGGAAGCACGTCAACAACTGCATCCTCAAACACAACTCTGCCTCTCACCACAAGTCGTGGCGGCTCTTCAGGTCGCATGGGTGCTAAGCCTTGCATAGCCTGGGCATTTTTTCAGATCGATAAAGATGACCCAACTCGTGTTATCTGTAACATTTGTCAGCAAAAGCTAAGTAGAGGCCAAAAAATACATAGTTTGAGTACTTCATGCATGAGCCGGCACATGGACATGAAGCATAAGTTGCAGTGGGAAGCTCAGTGTGCTACAATGCGGCCTAGCCGGCCGGGCCAACCACCGTCTGCCATATCTTGTGCATCCGCGGCCTCTTCATCCTCTGTGACTGGGGGGACAGCAGTCACACCTGTTTTGGGGTGCAGACCTGCCACCTCTTTACCCGCAACAGCCAGCGTGATTGGCAGGTCATCATTTTCTTTGGAGGTGGTAACACCAGCTGGTGTTGAGCGTTGTCCGACATCGATAGCACCACCTTTGGATCAAGGCAACCTAACATGTCCGCCTGCATCTTCCTCACAGACCGGCAGTTTGCTGGGGACACCCTTATCAACCCCGTCTAAGCACAATAGCCAGCCCTCGGTCCCTCAGATGTGGACAAGTAAAAGACCATTTCCTCCTAGCCATGAGAAAGCTAAGAGGTTGAATTTCACCATCTGCAAGCTCTCGGCTACAGAAATGCTGCCTTTCCGCCTGGTGGACACAGAGGATTTTCGAGACCTTATGTCCGTCGCAGTGCCCCAGTACCAGATGCCCAGTCTGCACTACTTCTGAAAGAAAGGTGTGCCTGCGCTCCACCAGCATGTCGCACACAACATCACCGCTTCTTTGAGAAACTCTGTGTGTGACAGGGTGCATTTCACCACAGACACTTGGACGAGTAGGCATGGACAGGGGCGTTACATGTCGCTGACTGGGCACTGGGTAACTATGGTGACAGCAGGACAAGGGGCTGCTGTCCAAGTCTTGCCGTCCCCACGAGTTGTGCGTCAATCCTCTTTATGTCAAAGTTCCTCCACTGCTTCTGCCTCCTCAACCTCCTCTCGGTCTTCCACCTGCACCCAAAGCCTGTCTGGTCATGCCACAAGCTTTCTAACTGCGCAGAAGGGATCCTGCACACCTCCTTACTATGCTGGCAGTAGGGCTCAACGTCATCAGGCGGTTTTTACTTTGAAATGTCTGGGAAATGTGAGTCACACAGCTGAGGAGTTGTGGTCAGCTCTGGAGAACCAATTTCATGAATGGTTGTCTCCACTGGATCTGAAACCAGGGAAGGCCGTGTGCGACAATGCTGCAAACCTGGGTGCGGCCCTTCGCCGGGGCAATGTCACACACGTGCCTTGTATGGCTCACGTGTTGAACCTGGTTGTCCAGCAATTTTTAGCCCACTATCCCAGACTAGATGGCCTTCTGCAGAGGACACGGTCGCTGTGTGCTCACTTCCGCCGTTCGCATCCCGCAGCTCAGCGACTTACATCTCTACAGAAGTCGTTGGGCCTGCCACTTCACCGGCTAAAATGTGATGTGCCTACCCGGTGGAATTCAACTCTGCACATGTTGCAGCGACTGTGGCAGCACCGACAAGCCCTGGTGCAATACGTTCTGACGTATAGCCTGGGCCAACGAGATCCAGAGGTGGGGCAAATCACGCTGGAGGAGTGGTCTCAGATCAGGGACCTATGCACCCTTCTGCACAGTTTTGAAATGGCGACGAAGATGTTTAGTGCTGACGATGCTATTATCAGCATGACTATTCCGGTGATTTACATGCTGGAGCACATGTTAAACAGAATTCGGAGTCAGGTGGTGGCACAAGAGGAGGTGGAGGAAGTAGAGGAGGAGGAGTTGTATGCGGAAGGGCTAACATCTGCAAGGTCCAGACGGTCGGCAGCACCAAGGCGGCAGGCATGTGAGGGTGGGGGAGATGGTTTTACCAGGGCGCATGGTAGCAGCCAAACTAGTGAGGAAGGTGCAGGAGCCCAGGAAGAAGTGGAGGACGAACTGATGGAAGACTCATCAGTTGAGGGAGACCTTGATCACATTTCTGTTGTGTGAGGTTGGGGGGAGAGGACAGAGGAAGGAAGCATGATTGTTACCTCGCCACTAACACAACAGGGACTTGGTGCTCCTGGATGCGCAACACACATGAGTGCCTTCTTGCTGCACTACCTGCAACATGACCCTCAAATTGTGAGATTTAGAAATAATCCTGACTACTGGGTTGCCACACTGTTAGATCCCCGGTACAAAAGTAAATTTGCAGAAATTATTCCTGCCATAGAAAGGGATGCACGCATGCAGGAGTATCAGCAGAGACTGTTGCAGAATCTTACATGTGCTTTTCCACAAAACACCAGTGGTGCACGTAGTGAATCTCACAGTTCCAACTTGCCAACCGTGGGACCGTCAAGTGTTCTGCACTCAAACCGTAACAGAACCACAGTATCTGCTGGTAACATCAATTTTGCGGAATCATTTCACCACTTTTTTAGCCCATCCTTTGCAAGGCCACAGGAGACAAGAAGTCTGACACATAGTCAACGCCTAGAGACGATGGTACAGGAGTATCTCCAAGTAAACATTGAAGCCATGACTGTGTCACTGGACCCTTGCTCTTTTTGGGCTTCCAATCTGGATAAATGGCCGGAGCTAGCCACTTACGCCTTGGAGATCTTGTCATGCCCCGCAGCCAGCGTTCTGTCTGAACGTGTGTTCAGCGCTGCTGGTGGTGTACTGACAGATAAGCGCACGCGGCTCTCCACTGATAATGTAGACAGACTCACGTTCATAAAGATGAACAAATCATGGATCCGAAACGACTTTTCTAACCCTGTGTCATCCTGGGGAGAGTAAAAGCTTGATGATTGGTTAAAATCACCCTACCAACCTTTTTAAGCTTTCAAATTACTAATCATGTTTATCTGTATCTTGGCTGGAATATAATTTGGGCTTTGTAGCAGTGTGCAGCACTGATTCTATTAGGCCATCTATAATAAGCTCCATCAGATTTAAAATTACTAATCATGTTTATCTGTATCTTGACTGGAAAATAATTTGGGCTTTGTAGCAGTGTGCAGCACTGATCCTATTAGGCCATCTATAATAAGCTCCACCAGATTTAAAATTAATAATAATTTTTAGCTGCATCTAGCCCGGAAAATAATTTTGGGGCTCCGAGATGTGCAAGACACATAAGTGCCTTTTTGCTGTACTACCTGCAACATGACCCTCATATTGTCAGAATTCGAAGTAATCATGACTACTGGGTTGCCACACTCTTAGATCCCCCAAACTTTTCGATCAACCTTTTCATTTTAATAAAGAACAAAAAAATGGTCATTTTTGAAATTATAAGCATTAGCAGGTTATTAGAAACTGAAATTAAACAGTTTTCAACTCAAAACTTTATTCTAGGTGATGTTACATTTTCACATAGGACCCCTTGTTCGAAAGGAGCTTCTGAACTCTCTCGTCCATTGAATTTGTCAGGTTTTGGATGGTTTCTGCTTCAATTGTTTTGCATGAGGACAGAATACCCTCCCAGAGCTGTTGCTTAGATGTGAATTGCCTCCCGCCATCATAGACACTCCTTTTGATGATGCTCCAGAGGTTCTGAGTGGGGTAGAGGTCAGGGGAGCATGGGGGTCACACCATATGTTTGTCCCCTTTTATGCCCATATCAGCCAGAGATGCAGATGTTTTATGTGCAGCATGAGATGGTGCATTATCATGCAAAAAAATGATCTTGCTGTGAAATACACGGTTCTTCTTCTTGAACCATGGCAGGAAGTGCTGTTTGAGAAAATCCACATACATTATGGATTTCATCTTTAGCGCCTTCAGGGATCCTAAAGGGGCCGACAATCTCTCTCCCCATGATTCCAGCCCAAAACATTACTCCACCTCCTCCTTGTTGGCGCTGTAGCCGTGTTTGCGTGGGGTGTCCATCAACCAGCCATCCTCCACTCCATCCATCTGGACCATCGAGCGCTGCACGGCACTCATCCGTGAACAAAACAGTTTTGAAATCAGTCTTCATGTAATGTTTGGCCCACTGGAGCCGTTTCTGCTTGTGTGAAGTGGATAGAGGAGGTCGACAGGATGGCGTATGCACAGCTGCAAACCTCTGAAGGACCCTGCATCTTGTTGTTCGGGGGACGTTGGAGGCACCAGCAGCTTCAAAAACTTGTCTGCTGCTATGACAAGACTTTTTTGCCACTGCTCTTTTAACCTCACGTAATTGCCTGTAGGAAAGAGTCCTCAATTTGCCCTTTTCAGCATGCACACGTGTGTACTGTGAATCAGCTACATACTTCTTGATTGCCAAGACACTTCATCCTGATCATCGCACAATGTTGATTGTAGTCATGCCTTGACCTAAACACTCCACAATTTGTTGCTTCTCAGCAGCCGACACATCCTTTTTCTTTCCCATTTTGGCAGAAAATGTAGGCTGCTTAATAATGTGAGACAGCCTTCTTAAGTAGTCTTGCCTTTCATTGGACACACCTGCCAAACTAATTAGCACAGGTGTCTGCAATTGCTTACAGTGATATAAAGAGCCCTGACACACATCACCATCAATGAGTTTAACTGACAAGCAAACAAATTCTTCCCTTATCACTCCTAAACACTTTTTGCATAATAATTTGGAACACAGTGTACATGTGCTTTTCCACAAAACCCCAGTGGTTCACGTAGTGAATCTTACAGTTCTAACTTGCCAACCGTGGTCTGTATGGAGTTGTTCAATAAAGGGCCCAAAATTAAGATAACATAGATTGGAGAGGTCTCTATGAATAGGAATTCCTAAGTATTTGATACCCTGTGAGGGCCAGGCAAAGGGAAAGTTGGACTGGATGGAATCCTATATGGATTTGGGGAGGGAGACATCGAGGGCCTCAGACTTCGCTGCATTGATTTTAAAATTTGACCATGTAACAAAGTGATCTATTTCAGCCATAACAGCATGGATGGATATATGTGATTGAGTGATATATACTAGGACATCATCAGCAAATAGAGAGCACTTGTACTCGGTGCCTCCCACCTCAATCCACCTAATATTGGGGTTATGGCGAATTGATGAGAGCAGGTGCTCCGTCACTAGGATGTATAAGAGAGGGGACAGAGGACATCCCTGCCTTGTCCCATTGGTGATTGTGAAAGGTGATGAAAATGTTCTGACGCACCCCCTGGGCCTTGGGACACCCGGAGGCGGACCCTTTTTGGTGGATGCTGGTGGTTGTAGTCTTCGTGGCGGCGACCCAGTTCCGTGGCTCAGGGTGGTCAAACCAGTGGCGGAACTATTTATGTGGTTTTGATGTTTAAATGTCCGACTACGCCACCCGTGGATTGCGGTCAGAGTGAACCGCCGCTGCAGGGCAGACCGCTGAGGCTGGTGTTGTGGGTGCAGCAGAGCGTAGCATAACTCCCCACAGGAGGAGTATAGCCTCAGGGCAGTGTATGCGGAGGATGGGGGTGATGGTGCAGGGCAGCAGCAGTAGCGACACAGAGTCAGTAATGCAGTCCAGGGCCTTTACTCACAGTTCTTATTATCCAGACCACGTCTGCAGGTAACGGCTGCCCACGTCGTACTGTGCTCACCAGGTGAGGGGCTCAGACAACTCCCAGATAACTTTGGAGCGCTTCACAGGACCCCCTTTGTGTGTCCTTTGTCTGGCCTTTCTTGCCAACGCTTCTGTCCGGCTGCCTCGGGCCTCCTCTTGGTAAACTTGGCACCAGTTTCCCTGACCCTATGTGGTGCCTTCCTAGCGGGTGTAGCGAGGGGCTGCGCCACATAAAATGTCACAGCCTCCGGTTTCTAGCTGAGGGTCGTTTCCCGCCTCCACTAGTTTCAGGGACCGGTCTCCCCCTTTGGCCTGACCCCTCTACGCAGGTGGATTCAGGCGTGCGGTGGCGACTCACCCGTCCGCAACCCTGGGATCCCTTCGTTCCTCGTTCCTGGAGCCTTCTCCGCTCCTCTTCCTTCCTTCTCCCTCTTCCAGGCCTGGGCCTGTGTTACTAGGCCCGCCTCCGGAGCAGAGGTCATGCAGAGCTCCTGCTCCCAGTCACTTCTGCTCAGACTTCTCTGCACTGAACTAATATGGTGCCCACCTTTTATACTCCCTTATCAATGCACCCAGGAACTGCTTCCTCCCTGCTCCTGCACTACAGGGTTCCCCTTCCTCAGTGTTCCCTCCCCCCACTCCAGCCAGGGTCAGTGACTGTCGTGCCCATCTCAGGGGCATATTGGTCGCCCTGCCCCACGGCAATGTGGTGTAATGCATGCAGGTGTCGGGGTCCTGATCCTCACTCCATCCTTACCTGAGAGTGAGATATCACACCTCTGGGTGAGGTGCAATACCTCTGTAGCAACCGAGCCCTCAGGGTGCTACAGTTCCATTTATCTTCAGCCTAGGTGACGTATTGTGATACAGGGCCGTGATTTTGGCTATAAAAGGGTCCCCTAGACCCCTACCCCAAGCTTTTAAGAGAATCATATATGGCGTGCCATGAGACTCTATGGAATGCTTTCTCAGCATCCAACGAGAGTATCTAATTACAAATTTTTAACTGCATCTAGCCCAGGAAATACTTTGTGCCTAGTAGCAGTGTCTGCTAGTCAGCGGATTATCCCGGCTGTTAAGCAAGCTACACCACCTGTAGTTTGGACACTTAATTTTTTCAAAGGAAATGCTTCGGGACCACGGGATACTCAGTGAAGATCATCAGGAGGCACCCCAAGGCATAGGGGCTGGGACTGGCAGTAGGATGCCTTGCGGTGGACAGCCGAGCTCGATCCTTATAAAAGCTTTTTAGCTGCAGCAGCTTTAGTGGACGCTACTGGAGCTGGAATTACGCGGCTGCTGGCATGAGACTTGCCCTCCAATAGATCCTTGTAAATGGATTTAAAGTGTATTCATTCAAATTAGAGAGACAATTTAAATTAAAAAGCTTAGAGCTGCCTCCACCACAGGGGGGCTCGCTCGACCCACCAGCGGACAGGCACCAGTATTGAGAGAGGGGGGCTGGCCGTCAGGGTTCACCGCGGCTCTGGCACAAACCCGGCGACACGGAGGTGGCACGGGCAGGAGCGGACTGAACGTGTCGGCTTCTCACTTTTTGGATTTTAGAAGGGCATGACATGCCTATATCTGTGTCTCCCCCTCCTTTTACTCCTCCACCTCTTTTCTTTTCGCATGACTATATGTACTTGTCACTTTTCCATGTGTTAGTTGTGTCTTCTGAGCAGTTTGTCAGCTTTTGGACACCTTTGAAGGTGTTTTCTATGTGTTTCTATGTGTTTTTGTTTGCCTGCCATTGGTTTTAATGGTGTTCGAATGTGTTCGACGAACAGTTCGACGAACAGTTCGGCGAACACACGGGTGTTCGACGAACCGAACTCGAACACTACGGGGGTGGCTCAACACTAGTCCTGTACTACTGGGAAGACTGCGAACTGCTTTGCTGCTAAGGAAACTGTACTGTTTGTCACTGGAGCCTGTTGCCCATAAGACTTAACTTGCACTGGCTGTGCGGCTTCTTATTAAAAGCTACTGTTTTACAGTTTATGAGGACTCTTGTCAAGTGTGTCTGATCAGCAAGTGAAACAACCTAAGTGTCTGTGCCTGAGGATCAATACCCCTGTATGCCTGAGAGAAGCTGCATCACATGGTCTATGGTCGCCCTGAGTAACGGTTCCCCCAGGATTCCAAAGAATTCATGTAACCTGTCTCGTCCCTGTCTGAACCTAGCGGCGTGATTGTAACATTGGTGGCCCATGCGCGGAGTCCTGAGTGGGAATTAGCGTGTAGAGGGAGAAGAGGAAAAGTGTCTGGAAAAACACAGCAGCACCTCAACTCAACTCTGCTTCACCAGTTAAAGGGGACCAGCCCTAAGGAAAACTCACTAGCAGCAATGGATGTGGAAATACAAATGGACAGAATTAGTGAGCTGCTTCTTCAGTTAACCTGTGAAGAATTGAGAACAGTAGCAGAACATATAAAGATGTCAGAAGAACAGATTTCTAAAGCACACAACTGCCGGCAACTGTTAGCTGCCATTAATGCAAAAATGGATGAGCTGGGGGAGAAAGAAGCTGAAGATGTCATGGGGACGTTCCTCCAGGAGCTATCACAGTTTCTAACCAGGTTGAAGTTGGAGGATGGAGGGGTGCCACCAATTACCAAAAGCGGGAATCTGTCCACAGACAGAACTACAGAAATTGAAAGAACAATTCAAAGCCCTAACAACAGCCCTGCAGGAATCGACCAAAACCTCTGAACGGGTGACAGACTCAGACAGGACCTTTAACCTGCTCGGGTTAGATAAATCAGGGAGACTGTCCTCTCTAACACCACAAATCACCATAAGGAAAGAATTCAAGATCCTGGGACAGATTGGAGAGTGTGAACAGAAAGAGAGACAGTCTTATATGAACTTGCTGCACCAGATCGATGCAGGCTTACAGAAAGGCTACCAGCCAGATGAGATCGTTGAGGGGGTGGTGAAAGCGATCAGCCCAGGACTGAACCTCCGTAGTATGCTAGAAATGAAGAGTCAACTGACCTTGCAACAGCTGAAGATGATTTTAAAAGGGCACTATAAAGAAGAGTACTTCAGAAATGTTCCACCGACTCATTAACCTCTCAGAAAATTAATGAATCACCCCAAAGTTTTTTGTTCAGAGCAATTGAACTGAAGGCTAGACTGTTGTTTGCATCCAGAGATGTAGAAGCGGAAGAGAAGTTTGATGCTGGACTAGTCCAGAAGAAGTTATTGAGATTATTGGGAACAGGGTTAACTAGCAAAGACATTAAGTTGCAGCTGAAACAGTACCTAGAAGATGCTGGCATTCTGGACAAAGTCCTAATTGAAAAAATGAATGAGTTTGCTAGTTTGGAGTCAGAGACTGAACAGAAGTTAAAGAAAGGCTCTGTTCCTAAAATCACCAAAATGAGTCAGCTGAAGTTGGAGACTCCCAGTGGCCAGTGCGAAGATCATCATGGAGACCCACCAGTGCCACCTCCGAGAGGGAGCCTTAAATCACCAAAAAAAGAGAGGACCGCCAGCGCTGACTGAGAGGGAGTAATAGGAGAACTGCGAGCCAAGTTGATTGAGGTGAAAAAGTTTGTTCTTTCCAGGCCAGAACTGATATCCCTCAGACCCAGGAGTGGGTTCCAAAACAGAAGATACCCAGCTTGTGAAGCGTGCCATTCATCAAATCAGAGTACGGTGTGTGTCCACTGTCTAAGATGTGGTGAGGAAGGACATTATGCCAAGGAATGCCAATGGTCACAGTCGTTTGGGTTAAAAGACAGGAGGTTATCAGTGCGGGGCGACTGGTAACCGTGACACGGAGGAGGCCCCAGAAGCAAATCCAAATCTCACCAAACCTCAGAACAGCGCATGAGGTAAAACGGCTGGGTCAGTAGTATCCCCAAGTGTGTTCCCGTCTACAACAGCTGCAAGAGAGACAAGGGCATCAGTTACTTAATGCCCAGTGCGGAGGTCAAACGATGTACTCCTGGGAGGAGGATTCCTCAGTCAGTAAAGACAGCCTCATCAGCTTAATCGGTGAAAGGTGCTTTATATAGTGCTAGCTAGATGGACTGGTAAAAGCACTGTGGGACACAA
This sequence comes from Phyllobates terribilis, assembly GCF_046119375.1. NCBI lineage: Eukaryota > Metazoa > Chordata > Amphibia > Anura > Dendrobatidae > Phyllobates > Phyllobates terribilis. Next base: position 23,144,592 of record NW_027362768.1, read on the forward strand.
GAGCCCGAGCGAGCCTTTTAAATGAAGAATGGAGAAGGTGCTACCTGCCCCATACCTGTCTTCGGTTGCTAAAAGAACTATTAGGACCAGTGGAACTCCACGGCAAAGCTGTCAACCAGACCAAAATCCCTTTTATAGGCTGGTTGGAAGTGACTTTCCAACTGAGGGCCATGAAGAACAGCAACACCATTGAGCTTTTGGTACCTTTTCTCATGACCATTGATCAGAACGTGGCAGAGGATCCTATCCTGGGTTATAATGTAATCAGTGAGGTCATCACGAAACACAAGTCAGGGACACTGGTGGTGGATACAATTGCCACATCACTTGCCATACCCAACGCCGTGGCGGAAAATGTGATTCATACTGTAAAGAAAGCACAGAATACAATGGACCTAAAAGAAGTCAAGATAGGCTGGCGCCCAGCCATCATCCCTGCAGACCAAATGGTGGGGGTGAGGTGTGGAGTCCGGGTAGAACAGGAAGAAAAATCCAGAAAAGACTGTTCGTGCCAAAAGACTCCTCAGAACTTCCGGAAGGCCTAGTTCAAGGTGAAACTGTGCTTACGATTCCTACTAGTGGGTTTGTTCGAGTGACTGTACTGGTGATGAATACTACAAAACACGAAATTAGACTGCATCCAAAGACTGTGTTAGATCACATTGAAACCGTTAAAACAATATATCCAGCCAGTGTGAGACCCGCCCAGGGGTCTACAGTGAATTCAGTCTCCCCACGAAGGAACAGGAGTTGCCCAGGGGAAGAAATTGCACAACCCACCTCAGAGTCCTGGGATCCCCCATTACTCCTGGAACACTTGTGTGCTGAAGATCGAGCAGTAGCAAAACAGATGCTGAGAGAAGAATGTCATGCATTCTCCAAAGATGACTCTGATATAGGCTGTATCCCATCGTTGCAGTTGAAAATCAATTTGAAAGACACGACCCAGTAACCAGAAGTTACATGTATGTGCCAAAATCATTACACCATGAAGTGAATGTAGAGGGGAGCACACGGGCCTGCTACCATCACTCTGTGTGCCGGAACTATCTTTTCTTCGCCCAATGCCCCCTCTACTACTAAGGACTGAGACTGGAGTGTGTGCTGCAATGGAAGATTTGCTGTACTCATTGTTTCGCCGTCCCTTGGACCAGGACCGACACCGATCGCAAGCAAGACAGGAGATCGTAGATCCAGGATAACAGACTCACTTTTAATGTGCAATTCTTCCATACACGGCTGCAGTATACAGATCAAGACAAGTTCTTTGGTTAGTGAAGCCCACTTGGGAATGTGCCTTTCCAGTGTTTGTTCTTGTCCCTTCCTGAGACTCAACATCTTCCACATCTTCTGGGACCCGGCTGTGAGACTCCTCTCTAAAGAAACAGAGGCCTCGCACGCACCTCTCACAGGCCATGAGCCTAGGACATTACTAGTGTCCAGATTCTGTCTCAAATGTGTCCTCATTCTGTTCTGATAACTTTCACTAGTAAACACTTCTTCACTTCTGATACTGCTGTTGGAGTCTGCTTTCCTATCTGCTCAGTTGTCATCCACATTCCGTCTCTCACTGTATATGGAACAGAACCTACCCAGATACTGTGCACTTGGGTCTTGAACCCAGGAATGCAGTGGCCTGGCACAGGCCTCTCCTAACGGCAGGCGTACTCTGCCTAATGTTCCTCACTCCTCACTCTCCCCTCCTAGACTGTCTGTAACCAGGAAATGATTTTCTAAAAAACTGCTCTAATGCTGTAACTCCTCCCAGCTAATGATGTAACCCTTGTCCTAAATCTCTGTTGTCTAAGCAGTGTAGTGCAGCTGAATCCCTATCTATTGTAAAGTTCCCCCTTCTGGGCAGACCTCCCGCATCTCAGGGACTGCCTTAGGCAAAGCCTATGGGAGAACCGGCATACAATAAAACACTCTATCAAATAAATAACTATAAACACATATAACAATTATTAACCCCATCTTGACTCGACGTCTTCGTCAGCTAGCCACCCCCTAAATGAAAGACTTAATCAACAGAGGTTGGGTCCAAAAGTCAAAGTCGTCTTATTCCTCTCCTATTGTTTGTGTGAAGAAAGAAGGACGGTACGTTGAGACTAGAGATGAGCGTTGTTCTACTCGAACTGTTCGCCAATCTCAAATTCGAGCTGTTTTGGGCGGTGTTCGAGCCGTTCGGCGAACACGAACAATTTGAGAAAAATTCGGCTGTTCGAGGTTATGTTCGATAACTGTTCGTGCACCAAAATCATAACTGGATTTTTTCTCAGTAATGATGAAAATTAATGTTAATACGCAGTTTGAGTGTACAGCGGGGTGGGGGGGGGGGGGCAGGGGATGGATCTCTGCAGGAACAATGAAGATCTCCATTTTTTTTTCTCTTTCCCGCATTTACAGTGGGGAGGTGCAATCTGTCAGCCTATCAGCAGCGCACACACGGAGCGAAGTGCTTTTTTTCACACAAGCAAGGGCATGTGTCATTGGCAGTGTATGTCACATGTCCTTGCCCTATAAGACCAAGCCATTTTCCCCGTCGCCACCATTTTCTCACTGCTGCAGCTGCGTGTTAGACGGCACCGCTGTTGCTGTGTGCGCTATACCTTGTTAATTTCAAGCCAATTTTCGCACAAATATACAGATAGCTTGGGAGTAGGGAATAGTTGTGATTGCAGTCCTTTTAAGGACTAGGTTACAGCATTTCCTACGACTTTTATCAGGGAGGTCTGTGCTCTTAAATAGATCGGTTGTGGGAGTAAAGACTAATTGTAATTGCAGTCCTTTTCAGGACTAGGTTACATGAGTTCCTATCAGTTTTTGCCAGGCAGGTCTGTGCCAGTGCTGTGCAAGTTTTTTTCACAGCATTTGGCTGAATCTAGCAAAGCTAATCCTTTTTGGCCTATTGCAGAGTGTGTTAGTCAGTGGAGTAGCCTATCTGTGTTGCAAGATATACCACCTGTGTATAGAATACCAATTTTTTTACTGCACCTAGTGAAGTAAAATCTTTTGGGCATAGAATCATTCTATTAGTCCATCTATACTGACCTCCATCAGGTTGCAAATTAAAACTAATTTTTATCTGCATCTACAGTACCTCTGAAAAAATATTTGGGCTTCTAGCAGTGTGTGGGACTTGTTCTATTAATCCATCTATACTGACCTCCATCAGGTTGCAAACTGAATATATTTTTTTCTGCATCTACCTCTGAAAAAATATTGGGCTTCTAGCTGTGTGTGGGTCTTGTTCTATTAATCCATCTATACTGACCTCCATCAGGTTGCAAACTGAATATATTTTTTTCTGCATCTACCTCTGAAAAAATATTTGGCCTTCTAGTAGTGTGTCGGCCTTTCTCTATTAGTCCATCTATACTGACCTCCATCAGGTTGCAAATTAAAACTAATTTTTATCTGCATCTACAGTACCTCTGAAAAAATATTTGGGCTTCTAGCAGTGTGTGGGACTTGTTCTATTAGTCCATCTATACTGACCTCCATCAGGTTGCAAACTGAATATATTTTTTTCTGCATCTACCTCTGAAAAAATATTGGGCTTCTAGCTGTGTGTGGGTCTTGTTCTATTAATCCATCTATACTGACCTCCATCAGGTTGCAAACTGAATATATTTTTTTCTGCATCTACCTCTGAAAAAATATTTGGCCTTCTAGTAGTGTGTCGGACTTTCTCTATTAGTCCATCTATACTGACCTCCATCAGGTTGCAAATTAAAACTAATTTTTATCTGCATCTACAGTACCTCTGAAAAAATATTTGGGCTTCTAGCAGTGTGTGGGACTTGTTCTATTAGTCCATCTATACTGACCTCCATCAGGTTGCAAACTGAATATATTTTTTTCTGCATCTACCTCTGAAAAAATATTGGGCTTCTAGCTGTGTGTGGGTCTTGTTCTATTAATCCATCTATACTGACCTCCATCAGGTTGCAAACTGAATATACAGTTATATGAAAAAGTTTGGGCACCCCTATTAATCTTAAGCTTAATGTTTTATAAAAATTGGTGTTTTTGCAACAGCTATTTCAGTTTGATATATGTAATAACTGTTGGACACAGTAATGTTTCTCCCTTGAAATGAGGTTTATTGTACTAACAGAAAATGTGCAATCTGCATTCAAACAAAATTTGACAGGTGCATAAGTATGGGCACCTCACCAGAAAAGTGACATTAATATTTAGTAGATCCTCCTTTTGCAAAAATAACAGCCTCTAGTCGCTTCCTGTAGCTTTTAATGAGTTCCTGGATCCTGGATGAAGGTATTTTTGACCATTCTTCTTTACAAAACAATTCCAGTTCAGTTAAGTTTGATGGTCGCCGAGCATGGACAGCCCTCTTCAAATGATCCCACAGATGTTCAATGATATTCAGGTCTGGGGACTGGGATGGCCATTCCAGAACATTGTAATTGTTCCTCTGCATGAATGCCTGAGTAGATTTGGAGCGGTGTTTTGGATCATTGTCTTGCTGAAAGATCTATCCCCTGCGTAACTTCAACTTTGCCACTGATTCTTGAACATTATTGTCAAGAATCTACTGATACTGAGTGGAATCCATGCGTCCCTCAACTTTAACAAGATTCCCGGTGCCGGCATTGGCCACACAGCCCCAAAGCATGATGGAACCTCCACCAAATTTTACTGTGGGTAGCAAGTGTTTTTCTTGGAATGCTGTGTTTTTTTGCCGCCATGCATAACGCCTTTTTGTATGACCAAACAACTCAATCTTGGTTTCATCAGTCCACAGGACCTTCTTCCAAAAAGAAATTGGCTTCTCCAAATGTGCTTTTGCATACCTCAGCCGACTCTGTTTGTGGCATGTTTGCAGAAACGGCTTCTTTCGCATCACTCTCCCATACAGCTTCTCCTTGTGCAAAGTGTGTTGTATAGTTGACCGATGCACAGTGACACCATCTGCAGCAAGTTGATGTGCAGCTCTCTGGAGGTGGTCTGAGGATTGTCCTTGACTGATCTCACCATTCTTCTTCTCTGCCTTTTTGATGTTTTTCTTGGCTTGCCACTTCTGGCCTTAACAAGAACTGTCCCTGTGTTCTTCCATTTCCTTACTATGTTCTTCACAGTGGAAACTGACAGGTTAAATCTCTGAGACAGCTTTTTGCATCCTTCCCCTGAACAACTATGTTGAATAATCTTTGTTTTCAGATCATTTGACAGTTGTTTTGAGGAGCCCATGATGCCACTCTTCAGAGGAAATTCAAACAGGAGAACAACTTGCAAGTGGCCACTTTAAGTAGCTTTTCTCATGATTGCATACACCTGGCTATGAAGTTCAAAGCTCAATGAGGTTACAAAACCAAAAAAAAGTGCTTTAGTAAGTCAGTAAAAAGTAGGTAGGAGTATTTAAAACAAGAAAATGATAAGGGTGCCCATACTTATGCACCTGTCAAATTTTGTTTGAATGCAGATTACACATTTTCTGTTAGTACAATAAACCTCATTTCAAGGCAGAAACATTACTGTGTCCAACAGTTATTACATATATCAAACTGAAATAGCTGTTGCAAAAACACCAATTTTTATAAAACATTAAGCTTAAGATTAATAGGGGTGCCCAAACTTTTTCATATAACTGTAATTTTTTTCTGCATCTACCTCTGAAAAAATATTTGGCCTTCTAGTAGTGTGTCGGACTTTCTCTATTAGTCCATCTATACTGACCTCCATCAGGTTGCAAAGTAAAACTAATTTTTATCTGCATCTACAGTACCTCTGAAAAAATATTTGGGCTTCTAGCTGTGTGTGGGACTTGTTGTATTAGTCCATCTATACTGACCTCCATCAGGTTGCAAACTGAATATATTTTTTTCTGCATCTACCTCTGAAAAAATATTTGGCCTTCTAGTAGTGTGTCGGACTTTCTCTATTAGTCCATCTATACTGACCTCCATCAGGTTGCAAATTAAAACTAATTTTTATCTGCATCTACAGTACCTCTGAAAAAATATTTGGGCTTCTAGCAGTGTGTGGGACTTGTTCTATTAGTCCATCTATACTGACCTCCATCAGGTTGCAAACTGAATATATTTTTTTCTGCATCTACCTCTGAAAAAATATTGGGCTTCTAGCTGTGTGTGGGTCTTGTTCTATTAATCCATCTATACTGACCTCCATCAGGTTGCAAACTGAATATATTTTTTTCTGCATCTACCTCTGAAAAAATATTTGGCCTTCTAGTAGTGTGTCGGACTTTCTCTATTAGTCCATGTATACTGACCTCCATCAGGTTGCAAATTAAAACTAATTTTTATCTGCATCTACAGTACCTCTGAAAAAATATTTGGGCTTCTAGCAGTGTGTGGGACTTGTTCTATTAGTCCATCTATACTGACCTCCATCAGGTTGCAAACTGAATATAGTTTTTTCTGCATCTACCTCTGAAAAAATATTGGGCTTCTAGCTGTGTGTGGGTCTTGTTCTATTAATCCATATATACTGACCTCCTTCAGGTTGCAAACTGAATATATTTTTTTCTGCATCTACCTCTGAAAAAATATTTGGCCTTCTAGTAGTGTGTCGGACTTTCTCTATTAGTCCATCAATACTGACCTCCATCAGGTTGCAAATTAAAACTAATTTTTATCTGCATCTACAGTACCTCTGAAAAAATATTTGGGCTTCTAGCAGTGTGTGGGACTTGTTCTATTAGTCCATCTATACTGACCTCCATCAGGTTGCAAACTGAATATAGTTTTTTCTGCATCTACCTCTGAAAAAATATTGGGCTTCTAGCTGTGTGTGGGTCTTGTTCTATTAATCCATCAATACTGACCTCCATCAGGTTGCAAACTGAATATATTTTTTTCTGCATCTACCTCTGAAAAAATATTTGGCCTTCTAGTAGTGTGTCGGACTTTCTCTATTAGTCCATCTATACTGACCTCCATCAGGTTGCAAACTGAATATAATTTTTTTCTGCATCTAGCTCTGAAAAAATATTTGGCCTTCTAGTAGTGTGTCGGACTTTCTCTATTAGTCCATCTATACTGACCTCCATCAGGTTGCAAATTAAAACTAATTTTTATCTGCATCTACAGTACCTCTGAAAAAATATTTGGGCTTCTAGCAGTGTGTGGGACTTGTTCTATTAGTCCATCTATACTGACCTCCATCAGGTTGCAAACTGAATATATTTTTTTCTGCATCTACCTCTGAAAAAATATTGGGCTTCTAGCTGTGTGTGGGTCTTGTTCTATTAATCCATCTATACTGACCTCCATCAGGTTGCAAACTGAATATAATTTTTTTCTGCATCTAGCTCTGAAGAAATATTTGGCCTTCTAGTAGTGTGTCGGACTTTCTCTATTAGTCCATCTATACTGACCTCCATCAGGTTGCAAATTAAAACTAATTTTTATCTGCATCTACAGTACCTCTGAAAAAATATTTGGGCTTCTAGCTGTGTGTGGGACTTGTTGTATTTGTCCATCTATACTGACCTCCATCAGGTTGCAAACTGAATATATTTTTTTCTGCATCTACCTCTGAAAAAATATTTGGCCTTCTAGTAGTGTGTCGGACTTTCTCTATTAGTCCATCTATACTGACCTCCATCAGGTTGCAAATTAAAACTAATTTTTATCTGCATCTACAGTACCTCTGAAAAAATATTTGGGCTTCTAGCAGTGTGTGGGACTTGTTCTATTAGTCCATCTATACTGACCTCCATCAGGTTGCAAACTGAATATAGTTTTTTCTGCATCTACCTCTGAAAAAATATTGGGCTTCTAGCTGTGTGTGGGTCTTGTTCTATTAATCCATCTATACTGACCTCCATCAGGTTGCAAACTGAATATATTTTTTTCTGCATCTACCTCTGAAAAAATATTTGGCCTTCTAGTAGTGTGTCGGACTTTCTCTATTAGTCCATCTATACTGACCTCCATCAGGTTGCAAATTCAAATTAATTTTTTTCTGCATCTAACCCAGCCAATAGTTTTGGCCTAATACCACAGTTTGGCCACTCAGCTCTGCTCGGTTACCATCCATTGTTTTTTTGTGCAAACAACTCCAGAGTTGTGAATTAGTTAACCACCAAAATGAGTGGAAAAAGGCCTGCTGCTGGTGGAAAGGGGAATAGGCGTGTTGGGAAGGGGAAAAAAGGTTGTGTCCGTGGGGTAGGTGTTAAAGCAACAGTAACATCTGCAGAAGAAAGACCATCTTCCAGCCAAACTAAAATGTCTACTTCTTTTAGTGGACAATGTGATAAGATCCCTTTCTTACGGCCACGCCAATCGCTACAAATTCCAGATGAGGCACAAAAACAGCAGGTGCTTCAACGGATATCAAGTGCTCCTTTAAGTGGGCTCTCCTCCACATCAACTTCACAAATACTCCAGTCCTCAAAGGTGTCACCCAAAACGCACTTGCTTCCTCACAGCTCCCAAATCTCCAGCTGCCCGTCTGAGTATGAGGTAGAACAGATGGTTGAGTCTGCAGAGCTGTTTACTCATACTATAGCCTGGGAATCAGAGGTCGACTCCAGCGCTTCTGTGAATCCAGACGAGGAAATGATCTGCACTGATGCCCAGAATCTTTATGAGTCGGATCCAGGACCAGACGCAGAAGGTTCTGACCATAATGTAGACCCTCATTCCCAAACTGTAACTCCTGTTGGTGGAGACGATGAGGAAGACGATGATAAGACTCAAATACCTGATTGGAGCGACAACTTTAGTTTTTTGTCAGGGCAGGAACAGGTTGGCTCTGAGGACGACGGGTGTGATAACGCACAGGGTGATGATGATGAGGTCGGAGATCCCACTTACTGTCAACCCACAGTCAGCCAAGAAATGAGGTCAGCAGAGGAGGTGGAGGAAGATGCTAGTGACGACGAGGTCAGGTTGCGCCTTCCTGGACAGAGACGTAGTACTGGAAGCACGTCAACAACTGCATCCTCAAACACAACTCTGCCTCTCACCACAAGTCATGGTGGCTCTTCAGGTCGCATGGGTGCTAAGCCTTGCATAGCCTGGGCATTTTTTCAGATCGATAAAGATGACCCAACTCGTGTTATCTGTAACATTTGTCAGCAAAAGCTAAGTAGAGGCCAAAAAATACATAGTTTGAGTACTTCATGCATGAACCGGCACATGGACATGAAGCATAAGTTGCAGTGGGAAGCTCAGTGTGCTACAATGCGGCCTAGCCGGCCGGGCCAACCACCGTCTGCCATATCTTGTGCATCCGCGGCCTCTTCATCCTCTGTGACTGGGGTACAGCAGTCACACCTGTTTTGGGGCGCAGACCTGCCACCTCTTTACCCGCAACAGCCAGCGTGATTGGCAGGTCATCATTTTCTTTGGAGGTGGTAACACCAGCTGGTGTTGAGCGCTGTCCGACATCGATAGCACCACCTTTGGATCAAGGCAACCTAACATGTCCGCCTGCATCTTCCTCACAGACCGGCAGTTTGCCGGGGACACCCTTATCAACCCCGTCTAAGCACAATAGCCAGCCCTCGGTCCCTCAGATGTGGACAAGTAAAAGACCATTTCCTCCTAGCCATGAGAAAGCTAAGAGGTTGAATTTCACCATCTGCAAGCTCTTGGCTACAGAAATGCTGCCTTTCCGCCTGGTGGACACAGAGGATTTTCGAGACCTTATGTCCGTCGCAGTGCCCCAGTACCAGATGCCCAGTCGGCACTACTTCTCAAAGAAAGGTGTGCCTGCGCTCCACCAGCATGTCGCACACAACATCACCGCTTCTTTGAGAAACTCTGTGTGTGACAGGGTGCATTTCACCACAGACACTTGGACGAGTAGGCATGGACAGGGGCGTTACATGTCGCTGACTGGGCACTGGGTAACTATGGTGACAGCAGGACAAGGGGCTGCTGTCCAAGTCTTGCCGTCCCCACGAGTTGTGCGTCAATCCTCTTTATGTCAAAGTTCCTCCACTGCTTCTGCCTCCTCAACCTCCTCTCGGTCTTCCACCTGCACCCAAAGCCTGTCTGGTCATGCCACAAGCTTTCTAACTGCGCAGAAGGGATCCTGCACACCTCCTTACTATGCTGGCAGTAGGGCTCAACGTTATCAGGCGGTTTTTACATTGAAATGTCTGGGAAATGTGAGTCACACAGCTGAGGAGTTGTGGTCAGCTCTGGAGAACCAATTTCATGAATGGTTGTCTCCACTGGACCTGAAACCAGGGAAGGCCGTGTGCGACAATGCTGCAAACCTGGGTGCGGCCCTTCGCCGGGGCAATGTCACACACGTGCCTTGTATGGCTCACGTGTTGAACCTGGTTGTCCAGCAATTTTTAGCCCACTATCCCAGACTAGATGGCCTTCTGCAGAGGGCACGGTCGCTGTGTGCTCACTTCCGCCGTTCGCATCCCGCAGCTCAGCGACTTACATCTCTACAGAAGTCGTTGGGCCTGCCACTTCACCGGCTAAAATGCGATGTGCCTACCCGGTGGAATTCAACTCTGCACATGTTGCAGCGACTGTGGCAGCACCGACAAGCCCTGGTGCAATACGTTCTGACGTATAGCCTGGGCCAACGAGATTCAGAGGTGGGGCAAATCACGCTGGAGGAGTGGTCTCAGATCAGGGACCTATGCACCCTTCTGCACAGTTTTGAAATGGCGACGAAGATGTTTAGTGCTGACGATGCCATTATCAGCATGACTATTCCGGTGATTTACATGCTGGAGCACATGTTAAACAGAATTCGGAGTCAGGTGGTGGCACAAGAGGAGGTGGAGGAAGTAGAGGAGGAGGAGTTGTATGCGGAAGGGCTAACATCTGCAAGGTCCAGAAGGTCGGCAGCACCAAGGCGGCAGGCATGTGAGGGTGGGGGAGATGGTTTTACCAGGGCGCATGGTAGCAGCCAAACTAGTGAGGAAGGTGCAGGAGCCCAGGAAGAAGTGGAGGACGAACTGATGGAAGACTCATCAGATGAGGGAGACCTTGATCACATTTCTGTTGTGCGAGGTTGGGGGGAGAGGACAGAGGAAGGAAGCATGATTGTTACCTCGCCACCAACACAACAGGGACTTGGTGCTCCTGGATGCGCAACACACATGAGTGCCTTCTTGCTGCACTACCTGCAACATGACCCTCGAATTGTGAGAATTAGAAATAATCCTGACTACTGGGTTGCCACACTGTTAGATCCCCGGTACAAAAGTAAATTTGCAGAAATTATTCCTGCCATAGAAAGGGATGCACGCATGCAGGAGTATTAGCAGAGACTGTTGCAGAATCTTACATGTGCTTTTCCACAAAATACCAGTGGTGCACGTAGTGAATCTCACAGTTCCAACTTGCCAACCGTGGGACCGTCAAGTGTTCAGCACTCAAACCGTAACAGAACCACAGTATCTGCTGGTAACATCAATTTTGCGGAATCATTTCACCACTTTTTTAGCCCATCCTTTGCAAGGCCACATGAGACAAGAAGTCTGACACATAGTCAACGCCTAGAGACGATGGTACAGGAGTATCTCCAAGTAAACATTGAAGCCACGACTGTGTCACTGGACCCTTGCTCTTTTTGGGCTTCCAATCTGGATAAATGGCCGGAGCTAGCCACTTACGCCTTGGAGATCTTGTCATGCCCCGCAGCCAGCGTTCTGTCTGAACGTGTGTTCAGCGCTGCTGGTGGTGTGCTGACAGATAAGCGCACGCGGCTCTCCACTGATAATGTAGACAGACTCACGTTCATAAAGATGAACAAATCATGGATCCGAAATGACTTTTCTACCCCTGTGTCATCCTGGGGAGAGTAAAAGCTTGATGATTGGTTAAAATCACCCTACCAAACGTTTTAAGCTTTCAAATTACTAATCATGTTTATCTGTATCTTGACTGGAAAATAATTTGGGCTTTGTAGCAGTGTGCAGCGCTGATCCTATTAGGCCATCTATAATAAGCTCCACCAGATTTAAAATTAAAAATAATTTTTAGCTGCATCTAGCCCAGAAAATAATTTTGGGGCTCCGAGATGCGCAAGACACATAAGTGCCTTCTTGCTGCACTACCTGCAGCATGACCCTCATATTGTCAGAATTCGAAGTAATCATGACTACTGGGTTGCCACACTCTTAGATCCCCCAAACTTTTCGATCAACCTTTTCATTTTAATAAAGACCAAAAAAATGGTCATTTTTGAAATTATAAGCATTAGCAGGTTGTTAGAAACTGAAATCAAACAGTTTTCAACTCAAAACTTTATTCTAGGTGATGTTACATTTTCACATAGGACCCCTTGTTCGAAAGGAGCTTCTGAACTCTCTCGTCCATTGAATTTGTCAGGTTTTGGATGGTTTCTGCTTCAATTGTTTTGCATGAGGACAGAATACCCTCCCAGAGCTGTTGCTTAGATGTGAACTGCCTCCTGCCATCATAGACACTCCTTTTAATGATGCTCCAAAGGTTCTGAATGGGGTAGAGGTCAGGGGAGCATGGGGGTCACACCATAAGTTTGTCCCCTTTTATGCCCATATCAGCCAGAGATGCAGATATTTTATGTGCAGCATGAGATGGTGCATTATCATGCAGAAAAATGATCTTGCTGTGAAATACACGGTTCTTCTTCTTGAACCATGGCAGGAAGTGCTGTTTGAGAAAATCCACATACATTATGGAGTTCATCTTTAGCGCCTTCAGGGATCCTAAAGGGGCCGACAATCTCTCTCCCCATGATTCCAGCCCAAAACATTACTCCACCTCCTCCTTGTTGGCGCTGTAGCCGTGTTTGCGTGGGGTGTCCATCAACCAGCCATCCTCCACTCCATCCATCTGGACCATCGAGCGCTGCACGGCACTCATCCGTGAACAAAACAGTTTTGAAATCAGTCTTCATGTAATGTTTGGCCCACTGGAGCCGTTTCTGCTTGTGTGAAGTGGATAGAGGAGGTCGACAGGATGGCGTATGCACAGCTGCAAACCTCTGAAGGACCCTGCATCTTGTTGTTCGGGGGACGTTGGAGGCACAAGCAGCTTCAAAAACTTGTCTGCTGCTATGACAAGGCTTTTTTGCCGCTGCTCTTTCAACCTGACGTAATTGCCTGTAGGAAAGAGTCCTCAATTTGCCCTTATCAGCACGCACACGTGTGTACTGTGAATCAGCTACATACTTCTTGATTGCCAAGACACTTCATCCTGATCTTCGCACAATGTTGATTGTAGTCATGCCTTGACCTAAACACTCCACAATTTGTTGCTTCTCAGCAGCCGACACATCCTTTTTCTTTCCCATTTTGGCAGAAAATGTAGGCTGCTTAATAATGTGAGAGAGCCTTCTTAAGTAGTCTTGCCTTTCATTGGACACACCTGCCAAACTAATTAGCACAGGTGTCTGCAATTGCTTACAGTGATATAAAGAGCCCTGACACACATCACCATCAATGAGTTTAACTGACAAACAAACAAATTCTTCCCTTATCACTCCTAAACACTTTTTGCATAATAATTTGGAACGCGGTGTACATGTGCTTTTCCACAAAACACCAGCGGTTCACGTAGTGAATCTTACAGTTCTAACTTGCCAACCGTGGTCTGTATGGAATTGTTCAATAAAGGGCCCAAAATTAAGATAACATAGATGGGAGAGGTCTCTATGAATAGGAATTCCTAAGTATTTGATACCCTGTGAGGGCCAGGCAAAGGGAAAGTTGGACTGGATGGAATCCTATATGGATTTGGGGAGGGAGACATCGAGGGCATCAGACTTCGCTGCATTGATTTTAAAATTTTACCATGTAACAAAGTGATCTATTTCAGCCATAACAGCATGGATGGATATATGTGATTGAGTGATATATACTAGGACATCATCAGCAAATAGAGAGCACTTGTACTCGGTGCCTCCCACCTCAATCCACCTAATATTGGGGTTATGGCGAATTGATGAGAGCAGGTGCTCCGTCACTAGGATGTATAAGAGAGGGGACAGAGGACATCCCTGCCTTGTCCCATTGGTGATTGTGAAAGGTGATGAAAATGTTCTGACGCACCCCCTGGGCCTTGGGACACCCGGAGCCGGACCCTTTTTGGTGGATGCTGGTGGTTGTAGTCTTCGTGGCGGCGACCCGGTTCCGTGGCTCAGGGCGGTCAAACCAGTGGCGGAACTATTTATGTGGTTTTGATGTTTAAATGTCCGACTACGCCACCCGTGGATTGCGGTCAGAGTGAACCGCCGCTACAGGGCAGACCGCTGAGGCTGGTGTTGTGGGTGCAGCAGAGCGTAGCATAACTCCCCACGGGAGGAGTATAGCCTCAGGGCAGTGTATGCGGAGGATGGGGGTGATGGTGCAGGGCAGCAGCAGTAACGACACGGAGTCAGTGATGCAGTCCAGGGCCTTTACTCACAGTTCTTATTATCCAGACCACGTCTGCAGGTAACGGCTGCCCACGTCGTACTGTGCTCACCAGGTGAGGGGCTCAGACAACTCCCAGATAACTTTGGAGCACTTCACCGGACCCCCTTTGTGTGTCCTTTGTCTGGCCTTTTTTACCAACACTTCTGTCCGTCTGCCTCGGGCCTCCTCTTGGTAAACTTGGCGCCAGTTTCCCTGACCCTATGTGGTGCCTTCCTAGCGGGTGTAGCGAGGGGCTGCGCCACATAAAATGTCAGAGCCTCCGGTTTCTAGCTGAGGGTCGTTTCCTGCCTCCACTAGTTCGGGGACCGGTCTCCCCCTTTGGCCTGACCCCTCCACGCAGGTGGATTCGGGCGTGCGGTGGCGACTCGCCCGTCCGCACCCCTGGGATCCCTTCATTCCTCGTTCCTGGAGCCTTCTCCGCTCCTCTTCCTTCCTTCTCCCTCTTCCAGGCCTGGGCCTCTGTTACTAGGCCCGCCTCCGGAGCAGAGCTCATGCAGAGCCCCTGCTCCCTGCCACTTCTGCTCAGACTTCTCTGCACTGAACTAAGATGGTGCCCACCTTTTATACTCCCTTCTCAATGCACCCAGGAACTGCTTCCTCCCTGCTCCTGCACTACAGGGTTCCCCTTCCTCAGTGTTCCCTCCCCCCACTCCAGCCAGGGACAGGGACTGTCGTGCCCATCTCAGGGGCATATTGGTCGCCCTGCCCCACGGCAATGTGGTGTAATGCATGCAGGTGTCGGGTCCTGATCCACACTCCATCCTTACCTGAGAGTGAGATATCACACCTCTGGGTGAGGTGCAATACGTCTGTAGCAACCGAGCCCTCAGGGTGCTACAGTTCCATTTATCTTCAGCCTAGGTGACGTATTGCGATACAGGGCCGTGATTTTGGCTATAAAATGGTCCCCTAGACCCCTACCCCAAGCTTTTTAAGAGAATCATATATGGCGTGCCAGGAGACTCTATGGAATGCTTTCTCAGCATCCAACGAGAGTATCTAATTACAAATTTTTAACTGCATCTAGCCCAGGAAATACTTTGTGCCTAGTAGCAGTGTCTGCTAGTCAGCGGATTATCCCGGCTGTTAAGAAAGCTACACCACCTGTAGTTTAGACACTTAATTTTTTCAAAGGAAATGCTTCGGGACCATGGGATACTCAGTGAAGAGCATCAGGAGGCACCCCAAGGCATAGGGGCTGGGACTGGCAGTAGGATGCCTTGCGGTGGACAGCCGAGCTCGATCCTTATAAAAGCTTTTTAACTGCAGCAGCTTTAGTGGACGCTACTGGAGCTGGAATTACGCGGCTGCTGGCATGAGACTTGCCCTCCAATAGATCCTTGTAAATGGATTTAAAGTGTATTCATTCAAATTAGAGAGACAATTTAAATTAAAAAGCTTAGAGCTGCCTCCACCACAGGGGGGCTCGCTCGACCCACCAGCGGACAGGCACCAGTATTGGGAGAGGGGGGCTGGCCATCAGGGTTCACCGCGGCTCTGGCACAAACCCGGCGACACGGAGGTGGCACGGGCAGGAGCGGACTGGCCGTGTCGGCTTCTCACTTTTTGGATTTTAGAAGGGCATGACATGCCTATATCTGTGTCTCCCCCTCCTTTTACTCCTCCACCTCTTTTATTTTCGCATGACTATATGTACTTGTCACTATTCCATGTGTTAGTTGTGTCTTCTGAGCAGTTTGTCAACTTTTGGACACCTTTGAAGGTGTTTTCTATGTGTTTCTATGTGTTTTTGTTTGCCTGCCATTGGTTTTAACGGTGTTCGAAGGTGTTCGACGAACAGTTCGACGAACAGTTCGGCGAACACACGGGTGTTCGACGAACCGAACCGAACTCGAACACTACGGGGGTGGCTCAACACTAGTTGAGACTCTGCTGTGATTACCGGGAACTAAACCGAAAGTCAGTACCTGATCGGCACCCAATATCAAAGATCCAAGATATGCTGGATAGCCTATCAGGAAGTACCTGGTTCTCTGTCCTCGATCAGGGTAAGGCATACCACCAAGGGTTTGTCGACGAGTCCAGTAGACTCTTGACAGCATTCATCACACCGTGGGGATTATATGAGTGGATTCGCATACCGTTTGGGCTCAGTTCAGCTCCAGCAGAATTCCAGAGAAGCATGGAGACATGTTTTGACGGATTGAGGGACGATATCTGCCAGCCGTACTTGGATGACAATGTGGTACACAGCAAAACCTTCCGGGAGCATGTTGAACACGTGAGGACCATATTACACTGGTATCAAAAACACAGAGTTAAGTTGACCCCAAAGAAATGTGAACTGTTCAAAAGGCAAGTCCGATTTTTAGAGAAAATTGTGTCCGGAGAAGGATATACCATGGACCCAGCAGAAATCGCTCCGGTACTGGCCTTAAAAGACAAGCGGCCCTCTACCGTCGAGGAGTTGAGGCAAATATTAGGATTCCTCTCCTACTATCGTACTTACATTCATAACTTCTTCAGGATTGCCGCCCCACTATAGCTCCTCTTGGGGGGGACGACAGAGACGACAACACCCACGGAGAAAAAGAAGAACGTAGGACCGCCGTTTCGTCCCAACAGCCCATTATCAGGACAGCAGACCACCAAGAGGTATTGGAAGTACTAGTAGACTACCTGGTAAAGCCACCTGTCTTGGGATATCCTGATTTCAATTTAACATTTGTTCTTCATTGTGACGCTTCTCAAGTTGGACTGGGAGATGCCCTGTATCATCAACCAGATAGAAAATTGAGAGTCATCGGTTACGGTTCTAGAACTTTGACAGATGCTGAGAAGCATTACCATCTACATTCCGGAAAATTGGAGTTCCTGGCACTGAAATGGGCTATCTGTGAACGATTTAGAGATTAACTTTACTACAGCAAAGAGTTTGAGGTATACACTGACAACAACCCTTTGACCTATGTCCTCACTACAGCCAAACTGAATGCAACGGGTCAGAGATGGATCGCTGAACTAGCTGACTTCAATTTCAGCATCAAGTACAGGCCAGGAAAATGCAATGCGGATGCTGACGGATTGTCAAGAATGCCACTAGAGCCTGAAGAGTTCATGCAAGAATGCTCGGAGGAAGTTAGTCTGGAAGCAATTGAGAGCATTACCAAAGCAGTACAAGCTTATCAGGAGGAAGACACACCATTGTGGTGTTCGTTGACGGTGGAAACCACCATAAAAGCGAGAGAACACGATCACCCCCAGTCTATTCAACAACTAACAAAAGGGAAACTCCATAGAGCACAACGTCAAAATCAGATAATTGGTAGAATACTACTTTATCTGAACCAAAATCAGTTTCCAAGTAAACGAGAGAGACAATGAGTCACCAGCAGTATCTGTTTTAATTAAAGAATGGACGTAGCTCTGCTTCAGTGAAGACGGTATCCTGTATCGTAAAAGAGGACAAAACCGGCAGTTGGGACTACCTAGAGTATTTCGCAGGTTTCTCTTCAAAGATCTGGCCGTACATGCAGAGAGATATTGAGAGGTACGTGACCAGGGAGTGTGGGTGTCTGAAAGATAAACGTTCAAACACATCGACCCGGGAACCTATGGGCAACATCCAAACTACGTATCCGTTTGAAATGGTCTCAATAGACTTTCTACATCTCGAGACGTGCAAGGGTGGTTATGAATACAACTTGGTGGTAATAGATCATTTCACTCAATTTGCTCAAGCATATGCCACCACCAATAAATCAGGCTGAACAGCGGCAGAGAAGATCTTCAATGATTTTTCTTTGAGGTTTGCGTTCCCTACGAGGTTACACCATGGCCAAGGAAGAGAATTTGAGAACCAGCTCTTTGCCAAGCTAGGAAAGTACCGTAGAATTCAGAGCTCCCACACAACGCCCTATCACCCAGAGGGTAATGGACAAGTGGAACGTTTTAACCGGACAATATTGTTGATGTTGCGCACTTTAACAGCTGATGAGAAGAAAAACTGGAAGAGTTCTCTGTCAAAAGTGGTACATGCCTATAACTGTACAAAGAGTGATACAATGGGTTACTCACCCTTTTTCCTATTGTATGGACGATCACCAAGAATGCCAATCGACATCATGTTCGATACTCCGGTGTCAGAGACTTACAAAACGTATCCGGAGTACGTTCGAAATGGAAGGAACGGATGGCAGAGGCATACAACATAGCATCCAAAGTGGTTACGCAAGGACAGAGAAAGAGTAAGGAGTAATATGATTGAAAATGTTATGGAGCAGAATTGGCAGTGGGAAGCCGGGTGCTAGTCGTGAATGTACATGAGAAAGGCGGTCCAGGAAAACTTCATTCATATTTGGAATACAAGGTGTATGTGGTCGTAAGGAGGAAAGCTGATGACAGCCCAGTGTATGAAATCCGATTGGAAACGGGAGATAAGAAAACCAGAATAGTACATCGGAATTTACTGCTACCCTGTGATTATCTCCCACCACAACAAGACTTCCCAGAAGTAGACCGACATCGTCCGAGATCGACTAAGGGACCACCACAGACTGAAGCTCCGGAGGTGGATAGTGACCTTGAAACTTCCGATGGAGAAGAACACACCGTTGTATTTCTCGGACCGGCAAGGAGAAGGATGTACCATCCTCAGGAGAGTGAACTGCGTCGTGAGGCTCCAGAGTTTGTACCAAGGAGTACAGATGAAGTCCAATTCAGATCTGATGATCAAACACTGGCCCCTGAAAAGACCGATCGACGCTAAGGAGGAGCGGAATTACCATATCGTGCAGAAACAAGCGACTCAGGAGAAGTACAGGAACTTACAGAGGTAGCTCCAAAAGCATCTGAGGAAGCACGGGAAATGAGTGCGGTGGAAGAAACTTCTGTGACCGAAGAACCCGTGGTCTCTGAGGAACAACCCACCAGGAGGATGTCGACTCGAGAAGTGAGGAGGCCCGTGATGCTGATGTATGAGACACTTGGTGAACCAAGTCAAGTGCCAAGGACTGTCGACTGGAAACAGGTATCTCTGCCTGTGGACCAGGTAAGCCCACTTGAGTGGTATTCACCACCGAGAGGCATTATGGAAGATGTTGCCTGGTGTAACAGCTTGTTTTCATGCTTTGATTTTCCTTAAAAGACTTTGTAAAACAAAGAACTGTTAAAGCATAGAGAGAGAGAGCTGGTTGAAGGCGTATGAAAAGCTCCAGCTGAAGAGATGCTGATTATTTTAATTGTGTTGTTTATTTCTTACAGGCATCCTACAGGAAAAATGTAGTAAGATTAGGTTGTTATCAATGTTTATGAACGTTATACCAATTTCACAATGCCAATTTGTATATAAAGCTATCCAACTTTCACCACTGTCTCAGAATTGGCCAGATTGACCAATTAAGATGAATGTTGAGGACGACATTCAAAAAGGAGGGAAGAGTGTGACATGCAGAAGTAGTGCTGTTGCTTTAAAGGCATTCAGCAACTATTAGAAGTAACACAAGCACATGAGACAGGAAGTGTTGTGCTCCAGAAGCATCCAGCAACTAGGGGGGTTAACACAGTCACAGGAGAAGGGGAGTCTTTTAGCAGAGCCCCAGGGGGATTGTGGGGAAGTTGTTTACTGTCTGGCTGGAGCCATAAAGAAAGGTGATGTGTGTGTTCTGTATCTCACAGAAGTGCCCCTGCAAGTGAAAAGGATTCAAGTCAGGAGTGAAGCTAAGCACAGGTCAGGTAGAGTTCCTAAGCTAACAGTGCAGAGTATTGTCAAGCAGAAAGATAAGGACTGTAAGAAATGGTGTCACAGCGATCATCTCTCTCAGCCAACCCTCCCCCCCTCCTCCATCTCACTGTGCTGTAAAGAATGCTGTGTTCATTAATGTGCCTTTGCATTAGAACTGTGCTGTCCTGTACTACTGGGAAGACTGTGAACTGCTTTGCTGCTAAGGAAACTGTACTGTTTGTCACTGGAGCCTGTTGCCCATAAGACTTAACTTGCACTGGCTGTGCGGCTTCTTATTAAAAGCTACTGTTTTACCGTTTATGAGGACTCTTGTCAAGTGTGTCTGGTCAGCAAGTGAAACAACCTACGTGTCTGTGCCTGAGGGTCAATACCCCTTTATGACTGAGAGAAGCTGCAGCACATGGTCTATGGTTGCCCTGAGTAACGGTTCCCCCAGGACTCCAAAGAATTCATGTAACCTGTCTCGCCCCTGTCTGAACCTAGCGGCGTGCATGTAACACTAGCCTGGGCCTTTTTTGAGACTGCAAAGGATGAGCCAACTCACGTTATCTGCAAATTTTGCGATAAATAACTCAATAGAGGGAAAAAGTGCGATAATTTGACTACTACATGCAAGAACCTTCACATGCGCAATTAACATGCGTTACTCTGGCAATCTCACTGCGATAAAATGCAGACCTCAACAACCATCAGCCGCCTCATCAACCGCATCTGCTGCATCTTTCTCCTCCTCTGTTATTGTGCCAAGTCTTGTCACGCAGGTCTTCCACCGCAGAACCTCCGGTTCTTTACCCGCTCTAGTTAGGCTGAGTGAGAGCCGTCAGCTGTAACGGAAGCGGACATGTCTGCTGTTTTTGACCGATCTCAGAAAATGAGCACACCACAATTTTATCAATCCATCGTAACATCTCCGCCTGTATCTCACTCACGGTCCAGCAGTTTGTCCAGTTCACCGTATTCCACCCTCTCTCAGCACAGCAGCCAGCTCTCTGTCCCGTAGTTGTGGTCACGTAAAAGATTGTTTCCTCCTACACATGACAAAGCTAAGAGGTTGAACTCCACCATCTCCAATCAGTTGGCAACAGAAATGGTGGTGTCAGGCCCTAATTTTTTGAACTGTGAACACTTATGTATGGCTGCTTTTTTTTTACTGAGGAGGAAACCGGAGAACCTGGGGGAAACCCCTGCAAACACAGGGAGAACATACAAACTACTCACAGATGTTATCCTTGGTGGGATTAGAACCCAGGACTCCAGTGCTGCAAGGCTGCAGTGCTAACCATTGAGCCACCATGCAGCTCTCTCTGTTCTACTGGCTCTGATATCTAACATGCTGGAGAAACTTGCACCTACTGCTCCTCAGTGTCTTCAGCTCCTTTGTTAAAAACTAACATTTGGGCAGCCACTCAGTCTACCAAATAAAATTCCAGAGAAGGAAATTGTGGATGGCTTCGCTTCTGGTACTGGGTACACTGCTAATACCATGGCATTGTGCCATAATTCACTGGAAATATTCCAGGCTGGTTGGAGACTAGCTCATTCCCACAGAAAAGTGCCAAGAGCAAGCTAAGGAGATGGTGGCCTCTATCATCATAAAGGAGGAAGCTCGATGTCTAGGAGACTGACCGCTGCTGCTGTCTACCTTGTGAACATTGTGTTGAAGCTTGCAAGGTGTCACGGGTTTACCATGACAGAGAGGAGCCAGAAGACCGCAGCGTCTGATTTATCCCACTCCTGCAATCATTAGAAGCCTTTCACCTTCATTTTAATCGATGCAGGGGTTAATCTGCTCAGTTGTGAGCTCCTGGAAGCTTACAGTGATTTAGGCTCTAAGCAGATTTTTTCCATGCATCTCACCTACTGTGTCATGCTGTACCCCAATACATCAGACTGTCACCTACCATGGAATCCTTGAAAAGGAAGCTGAAGACCCACTTCTTGTGAAAAGCGTACAATCTGCGGTAACCCTCGCTCCAGCATACTGCTGCACGACTAGCTGTACCCTGGCCTATGGTATCCTTATCCATCCCTTGCAGATTGTTTGTGCGCCCTCGCAGGCAGGGTCCTCTATCCTCTCGTACCAGTCGATGACCCCTTTTCACATGTAAAGTGCCACGGAATAAATGACGCTGTAATAATAATAATAATAATTATAGCACTTGCACTCTGGTTCAATTGATGGCACTTTCCAGGTATCTACACCTAATTTGATGTGTTTTGGAAGCTTTTGGGCCTGTTTGAAGGTGTTGTATGTGAATTTTTTTGCCCCCCATTGAATCCTACGGCGTTTGGAAATGTTCGACGAATATTCGATGAATTAATCGGCAAATATTGCAAATTCGGCGATCGTAATCCGAACCGAATATTGAAACATTCGCTCATCTCTACATAGCACTCCCTAAGTGCTATGCAGTTGCCGATGCTTCTGTAGGACCCGGTGATCACAGGGTGGCTGGGTCTCTGTTGGCTTAGTAAAACTGCTGGATAATAGCAGACTCAGATGAGCTCTGCCAGTGACGCCTAGTACATAAGGGGCTGTTTTCCCCTTGAACTGGGGCTCCTATGGATGCCACAGTTACAGTGGGTAAAAAATGTTCCCCAGAGATCTTTTATGATCTCTTGAGGGACAAATTATGTAAAAAAATATAAAAGTATAACTTATCTGTAAAAAAAAAGTTAAAAATAAAAAGTTAATATGAAAAAATATAAAAAAATCCATCATTTTTTATATAAAAATAAATGTTATTTTATATAAATCTGTATATATTTATATGTATAAATATATATATATATATATATATATACAGTACATACCAAAAGTTTGGACACACCTTCTCATTTAAAGATTTTTCTGCATTTTCATGACTTTGAAAATTGTACATTCACACTGAAGGCATCAAAACTATGAATGAACACATGTGGAATTATATACTTATCAAAAAAGTGTGAAACAACTGAAAATATGTCTTATATTCTAGGTTCTTCAAAGTAGCCACCTTTTGCTTTGATGACTGCTTTGCACACTCTTGGCATTCTCTTGATGAGCTTCAAGAGTTAGTCACCAGAAATGGTCTTCCAACAATCTTGAAGGAGTTCCCAGAGATGCTTAGCACTTGTTGGTCCTTTTGCCTTCACTCTGCGGTCCAGCTCACCCCAAACCGTCTCGATTGGGTTCAGGTCTGGTGACTGTGGAGGCCAGGTCATCTGGCGTAGCACCCCATCACTCTCCTTCTTGGTCAAATAGCAAAATAATTTCCAAGGCATTGGATATACCATGGAACACTGTGAAGACAGTCATCAAGAAGTACTTTAAATTTTGTACAACAGTGACATTACCTAGGACTGGACATCTCTCAAAAATGTATGAAAATATAAGAAGAAAATTGGTCCTAGAGGCTTATAGCAATATTAAAGGTGCTGAAGGAATTTCTGGCAAGTACTGGTTGTGTACTGCATGTGACAACAATGTCCCATTTTCTTCTTATGTCTGGCCTGTAGGTAAATATGGTAAGATGGAAGCATTTTCTTAGAAAGAAAATAACCAAGCTAGGCTATTTTTTTGCCAAAATCTACATAAAGTCTACCAAAATAATGTGGGGAAATGTGTTATGGTCTGATGAGACCAAGTTTGAACTGACGCGCCCCCTGGGACATATTCCTTTTTGAGGGGAATACCCGGCACCGGATCAGATGGGGGGTTGTAGTCTCCGAGCGGCTGTGACCCGGCCCGTGCCCAGGGCGTCAAACTCAGTGTTATGTGGCAGTCCTACAGATGTTATTAAGAGTTCTTTTGTGTCGACTACGCCACCCGTTGTGATGCGGTCACTGTGGCCGCCGCTGCAGCAGGGTCCGCTGAGGCTGATGGTGGGTGCGCAGCTTGGTGGGATAACCCCCAACGGGAGGGGTATAGCCTCAGGGGGGACAGGTGCAGAGGATGGGGGTTGTGGTGGTGCAGTGCAGACGGCAATGAAGACAGAGTCGGGTTGTGCAGTTAAGGGTGTTTACTTACTGCAGATGTTGTACTGGTCACTCCAGCTGCGAGTGACCACCCGAGCCGTGCTGCGTCCACCAGGTCCTGGATCCAGCCAACCCCCAAACAAGTCCGGAGCGTGGCCCTGAGCTCTCCTTCTGTCCCGTTCTCTGGCCGTCCCCACCAGTGATCCACCTAGGTCCAGCTCCCTCGGGCCTTCTCTTGGGACACCCTTGGCCTTGGGTTCCCTGACCCTTCGTGTGGTGTGCCTTCGGGGTGGATGTGATGGGTGACCGTGACAAACGCTGCCCACGGTCTCCGGTCTCTGGCTGGGGTGTGTTTTGCCCCCCCACCAGCTTGGGTTCCGGTACCCTGTGCCGACTCTTCACCCGGGGATTTAAGTTGGGATCTTGGAGTCCTTTTCTGCTGTTTCCCCCTCTGGGTCTCTCTCTCTCTTCTCCTCTCTCACTCTGGGTCTTTCTTCTCCTCTGCTTGCTGACTTGTTCTCTGCATCTGACCCTGTTCTTAGTTGGTGCCCACCTTATATACACCCTCTATGTGTGAGCTCAGGTGACCAGCACCCAATGAGCTCCTATCTTTACCCAGGCTGCTCCCCCTATCTGCCCCTACACTACTTGGGATGTACCACCCCCCTCCCACTCCAGCCAGGAACAGACTCGGTCGTACCTGCACATTTCTAAGTGGGAGTACCGTCGGTCTGCTCCTCGGAAATGGGATGTGTGTAGTGCATGCAGCCCACCGAGCTCAGTTCCACACTCCATCCTTACCCGGGAGTGGAATATCACACCTCTGGGTTGAGGTGCAATACCCCTGTAGCAGCCGAATCCTCAGGGTGCTACAGAACTTTTTCCCCATAATCCCAATAGTTATGTTTGGCACAAAGACAACACCGCACAGCACCAAAAGAACACCATACCTATAGTGAAACATGGTGTATGGAGCATTATGCTTTGCGGCTGTATTTTGGCAGCTGGAACTGGGAATTTAATCAAAATGGAGGGAATTCTGAACAGTTCCAAATATCAGTCAATTTTGCATTAAAATCTGCAGGCGTCTGCTAAAAAGCTGAAGGTGAAGAGGAATTTCACCTTTCAGCATGGCATCGCTCTAAGTCCTAATCATATCTCCAAATCAACAAAAGAAATGGCTGTGCCAGAAGTAGATCAAAGTTTTGGAATGGCCCAGCCAGAGCCCAGACCTGAATCCAACTGAAAATCTGTGGACTGACCTGAAGGCACTGTATACAATAGATGCCCTTGCAATCTGACAGATTTGAAGCACTGTTGCAAGGAAGATTGCCAATTCTAGATGTACCATGTTGATTGATTCCTACCCAAAAATTGTGAATATTGTCATAAATTCAAAGAGTACTTCAACAAACTATAAGTTTAAGAGTGTGCATATTTAGGCAGCTACATTCCTTTAGTTCCTTTTTTATTATTATTTTCCACTCAAAAATATTTCAGTTTGATTCTCAAATGAATTGTAAGGATTAGGCAACATTAAAGATGTAAAAAATTATGCAATGATTCTTTTTGGTAGGATTTTTTTACATGACAAAAACCTGACATTTTAATAGAGTTGTGTCTTTTTTGTACATATTGCACATAATACATGACACATCTAAATATATATTACACATAATGTAGTATGGCCTAATTCAATGTTCGAAAAGCAAGCCAATAAATTGTTGAGTGATCGTAAGTGCTATAAGCAATTAACTTTTAATTCTACATCTAAATTTCATTCCGAACTCCTCGACATCTTGGCGGCTGCTTTTGAAGATCACGTCATCCCCAAAAACTTCATTGACCTGTACAAAAATTTGCATGCTAAGTTAGCCACATTGTATCTTATCCCCAAAATCCATAAAGATGCATCAGACCCACCGGGGAGACCTGTAGTCTCTGGGAACGAAAGTTTATGTGAGACTATATGCAAGATAGTAGATCATGGTCTTAAGACGCCTTGACAATATACAGTGGGGGAAATAAGTATTTGTTCCCTTGCTGTTTTTGTAAGTTTGCCTACTGACAAAGACATGAACACTCTATAATTTTAAGGGTAGGTTAATTTTAACATTGAGAGATAGAATATCCCCCCCAAAAATCAAGAAAATCACATTGTATAATTTAGATACATTTTTCGCATTTTGCAGTGAGAAATAAGTATTTGATCCCCTACAAACCATTATGAGTTCTGGCTCCTATAGACCAGTTAGACGCTCCTAATCAACTCGTTGCTTGCATTAAAGACAGCTGTCTTACATAGCCACCTGTATAAAAGACTCCTGTCCACAGAGTCAATTAATCAGACTCTAAACTCTACAACATGGGCAAGACCAACGAGCTTTCTAAGGATGTCAGGGACAAGATCATAGACCTGCACAAAGCTGGAATGGGCTAAAAAACCATAAGTAAGACGCTGGGTGAGAAGGAGACAACTGTTGGTTCAATAGTAAGAAAATGTAAGAAATACAAAATGACTGTCAATCTACATCGATCTGGGGCACCATGCAAAATCTCACCTCGTGGGGTATCCTTGATCATGAGAAAGGTGAGACATCAGCCTAAAACTACACGGGTGGAACTTGTTAATGATCTCCAGGCAGCTGGGATCACAGTCACCAAAAAAACCATTGGTAACACATTATGCCTTAAAGGTTTAAAATCCTGCAGTGCCCGCAAGGTCCCCCTGCTCAAGAAGGCACATGTGCAGGCCCGTCTGAAGTTTTCCAATGAACACCTGGATGATTCTGTGAGTTATAGTGAGAAGGTGCTATGGTCAGATGAGACAAAAATTAAGCTCTTTGGCATTAACTCAACTCGCCATATTTGGGGGAAGAAGAAGGATGAGTACAACCCTAAGAACATCGTCCCAACTGTGAAGCATGGTGGGGGAAACATTATACTTTGGGGGTGCTTTTCTGTAAAGGGGACATGATGACTGCACCATACTGAAGGGAAGATGGATGGGGTCATGTATTGAGAGATTTTAGACAACAACCTCCTTTCCTCAGTAAGAGCATTGAAGATGGGTCGTGACTTGGTCTTCCAGAAAGACAATAACCCAAAACATACAGCCAAGGCAACAAAGGAGTGGCCTAAAAAGAAGCACAGTAAGGTCATGGAGTGGCCTAGCCAGTCTCCAGACCTTAATCCCATAGAAAACTTATGGAGGGAGTTGAAGCTCCGAGTTGCCAAGCGACAGCTTTAACCCCTTTACAGCCTGTGCCATATTAGTACTTACAGGCTGCAATCCCACGGTTCAGTGAGGGCTTCGGCGCTGAGCCCGCACTGAACCGAGCACATGTCAGCTGATTATTACAGCTGACATGTGCCCGCAACAGCCGCAGGTGGAATCGTGATGCACCCGCGGCTGTTAACATGTTAAATGCTGCTGTCAATCTCTGACAGCGGCATTTAACAGCGCCGCGTCGGAAGCGCGTCACCTACCCCGCCCATCGGCGACCCCGTCACGTGATCGCGGGTCACCAATGGGAGGTCATGACAACACTGGGTCTGCAGCAGACACCAATGGTTGTCATGAGCGGGTCGCTATGAGCGCCACCTAGTGGTCGGCGCTCATAGCACAGTACCATTTCTGCTACATACAGGTGATCTGCTGATCATCTGTATGTAGCAGAGGCAATCAGACAGTTGCTGCTTCTAGTCTCCTATGGAGACTATAGAAGCAAGCAAAAAGTGAAAAAAAAAGTTTTTAAAATATAAAAAAAAATGAAAGAATATAAAAGTAATAAAATAATTAAAAAAAAATATTTTGTATCGCCGCGTTCAGAATCGCCCAATCTATCAATATAAAAAAAGAATTAATCCGATCTGTAAACGGCGTAGCGATAAAAAATTCTAAACGGCAGAATTACGTTTTTTGGTAGCCGCAACATTGAAATAAAATGCAATAACGGGCGATCAAAATATCGAATCTACCCCAAAATGTTATCAATAAAAACTTCAGCTCGGTACGCAAAAAATAAGCCCTCACCCAGCCCCAGATCCCGAAAAATGGAGACACTACAGGTCTTAGAAAATGGCGCTATTTTTATTTATTTTTTACCAAACTTTGGAATTTTTTTTCACCACTTCAATAAAAAAGAACCTATACATGTTTGGTGTCTACAAACTCGTAATGACCTGGAGAATAATAATGGCAGGTCAGTTTTAGCATTCAGTGAACGTGGTAAAAAAAATGAATAAAAAACAACGGTAGTATTGCACTTTTTTTGCAATTTCACCTCACTTGGATTTTTTTTCCCATTTTCCCGTACACGATATGGTAAAACTAGTAATGGTGTTAAAAAGTAAAACCCGTCCTACAAAAAATAAGCCCTCACCCGGCCATATTGACCAAAAAATAAAAACGCTATGGCTCTGGGAACAAAGGGAGCAAAAAACGGAAATGAAAAAACGCAAAATCCCAGGGTTGCGAAGGGGTTTCTTAATGATTTAGAGATGATCTGCAAATAGGAGTGGACCAAAATTCCTCCCAACATGTGCGCAAACCTCATCATCAACTACAAAAAACGTCTGACTGCAGTGCTTGCCAACAAGGGTTTTGCCACCAAGTATTAAGTGTTGTTTGCCAGAGGGATCAAATACTTATTTCTCACTGAAAAATGCAAAAAATGTATCTAAATTATACAATGTGATTTTCTTGATTTTTTCTTTGGATATTCTATCGCTCAATGTTAAAATTAACCTACCCTTAAAATTATAGAATGTTCATGTCTTTGTCATTGGGCAAACTTACAAAAACAGCAAGGGATCAAATACTTGTTTCCCCCACTGTACATCTGAATGAAAACTTGCTGATCACCACTGCGGACGTAGAGGCGTTGTACACCTCTATAAGGCACAGTGATGGCCTCATGGTAGTCTCCTGGTTTCTTCAATCCAGCAATATTGAAAAATCTATGTCAAAACTAATTGTCACTTTGTTGGAATTTATATTAACTCATAATACATTTACTTTCAACAAAAAAAACTTTTTACAATTACAGGGGACTGCCATGGGGGCATCCTGTGCCCCGTCTTATGCCAACTTATTCATGGGCTACTGGGAATGTGAGATTCTTTAAGACGATCAAGAGCTGGAGCCGACAAAATACATAATTGGATCCGCTATATTGATGATATATTCTTCATTTGGGAGGGTTCGAGCTAAGAACTAAAAGTATTTATGGATGATTTGAATTGTAATGATTATAATATTAAACTCACCTATAAATTTGGCAGGACAGCAGAATTTTTGGACATTTTTATTACAACAAATTCGGAGGGACAATTATCAACAACCTTGTTCCGTAGATCAACGGCTACAAATTCATTGCTCCATGCATCATCCTCCCATACGCATTCCACAGCACATGGGATTCCAGTAGGGCAATTCGTGAGAGTCAAAAGAATTTGCTCAGATGAAAACCAATTTGAACAACAGTCACGTGATCTTTCTGAACGTTTTAAAGAAAGGGGATGTAGTCATCGGATTATTTAGAAGGGCTATCAACTAGCTAAAATGACATCCAGAAATTCTCTTTTATATAAAAATTAACCCCTTAAAATCAAACAATGGTTGATAATCAGGTACGTTTGATTATCGATTGCCACAATCAATGGGAAAAATTTAAGAACATCATCAAGAAACGCTGGAATGTTCTTTCTACAGACCCCATCCTTAAACAGATTCTACCCACAACTCCATCAATTGTAGCCAAACGATCCCGCAATTTAGGTGATATGTTAGTACGTAGTCACTACGAGCCTAAAATTCAAACAGAACCTAAGGTGAAACATGTTTTTTTTCCGTGTGGGTTTTGTAAAGCCTGTGGTAATTTAATTAGAACTAAGAACTTTAAAAATTATGACTAGAAATCCATCGAAATCCGGCATCATATAACGTGTGGGTTTTGTAAAGCCTGTGGTAATTTAATTAGAACTAAGAACTTTAAAAATTATGACTAGAAATCCATCGAAATCCGGCATCATATAACGTGTTCGACAAAAAGGTGTTATCTATCTAGCAGAGTGTCCCTGCAATAAGATCTATGTAGGAATCACCAGTAGAGAACTTAAGTTAAGGGCCAGAGAACATTGTTTAGACATTGAAAAGATCAAATCGATCACTGATCACTCCACTCTTAAAACAATACCTAAACACTTTAATAGATATCATAAATGTAATCCTCATTTACTAAAAATTAGTGGTTAAAATGAGTCTTGGGGGGGGGGTGACCTTAATAAGAATCTGGGAAAATGTGAGAGCAGGTGGATTTATTGTTTAGGCTCTCTGGCCCCCCAAAGCTTAAATGAAAGCTTGGGGTTTGGGGTCTTTCTATAGTTTAGTCTGGAGTTGAGATTAGAAGCATGAGATTGGTGGGGGTTTTGGTTGGGTTAGGTTTTTTAATTGATTTTAACTATTTATTCATTCCATAGTTATTTTATAGTTATTTGTATCGTGGACCCTCAATTGGATTTAATATTGTACGTGGATGTGGGAGGAGATCAGAGTGGTGATGTCCTTCGTTGCTCATAATCACTGGACACTTGAATGGGATCCATGGAGAGACTTTTTCAGTTACTATGACGAGTCTGGTGGACTATTACATTCTGTGATGTCGTTGGAACTTTGTTTTATGATTACCGGCTCTTTGAAGAGACAAAGAAATGCTGATTTAAAAACTGATGAGAAATCCCCGCTGGAAGCTCAACTCACAAGAAGTATTTACCGTGATGATAGAAGGCGGTTCTGGCTGGTATTGATGATCATTGTAATGATGGAAACCCCAGTGATGTCCTATTTTAAGATTGGACAATAATACTTGGACGTTTAATATATAATCTACCTCAAGGGACAATTACAATATTCTACTCCATATTAATCAGCAACTTTTTTTTAATTTTTTTTACCTTTTTTTACCTTTTTATCATCATTTTTATATTTTCTGCTTCATAATTATTTAGGCTGTTATAAATAACTATTATATTATCTTTAGATCAATGAGTTTTGCATTTTTGATCGTATTCTTTTAGATTCACTTAGTTTTGGATCATCCATCTTGGCTTTGTAGTGGATGTTATTATATAGGCACCGTCACTTTACCATTATTTTTACTCAATTATTTTTACTCCATACTATTCCACAATGATAGATCATTTTTTAGTGGTTATTGCAGGATGCTACATTATACAAACACTGTCACTTTATTTCTATTTGCATCACTACATATTGATCATCCATCAGTGACCTAGGGCTAGATGGTTTACTATATAGGCACTACCACTTTATTGTTTACTATTAGTTACATCTCTATATATTGATTATCTATTAGTGTCTTATTGTGGGACGCTATATTACTAGGACACTGTTGTCAAGGTAAAATATATATATTATAGAAAGTCAATTAGTTTCTTTTAATAGATTACCTAATCAGTGTGAATCAATATAGAGATGATGGAATAATCTATGTGTATGTATGTATGCAATTGTGTATATGCAAATGGATATGTTAATAGTTAATGAATATATAACTAATAGCTTATATTCTTATTGTAGATATGAACAACTAAATGATTTCCTGGGAATGAGGTATGCATATGCACGGCTGATAACAGAGAGATTCATGTCGAGTTGGCAAAGATGGCGCTGAGAGACGAACTCACCCCTCCCATCGGAATTCCTAAAGCGTTACTGAGGTCAAAAGATACATGGACGAACAAATTACAGCGTGCCGAGTTATCAGAAAAGAGCAATAAATTTTACTAATCCCACCTAGAAGGAGAATACTATATAACCCCATGTCTACATAATAAAGTATGCCATTTGCGTGGTTCAGACTCTGAGTGAAGTTTTTCAACCAGATTAGTAGATTTGGTTAACTAGCGTCTCTGCATGCACTCGGACATCTTTAATTTGGAGAGCAGTTACCTAGTGTATCTTAAATTGGTGAAACCTTCACAAATGGTGCCGTGACTCGAATCACACTCGAGGGGAACTCTAGGTCTCGGGGTGCCCATCACCGGACCACCTACGGACGAGCCGGGACTGCTCAAATCGAGAGCCTGATCAACTCTCATCACTGAATATGGTAAGTCTGCAGATTTAATGAATCCCTAGTACTTACTCGTATTTTGAGCGGACTCTGGTGAGTTTTTGGTGTCTAGATTGGCCCTTAGGGACAGCCCCGTGCGACTTGGCGGGTCCCCGCTGTGTGATTCCAAGAACTCTGGTTTGTAGTTGCTCCTGGCTAACTGCTGCTCTGTGGTATATCAGGGGTCCCATCCCATTAGAACGATCTTTGTACGCAGGGGTGTACACGTATACACTTGAGAATTGAGGAAAATTTCTTTGTTTATAACGCGGGCACGCGGGGAGTGATGTTGTTGCTGATAAGTCGTGTATTAAGTCGTCATTAGGACGCGAGCACGCGGGGCAGACCAATCCTCTATTAAGTCGTGTATTAAGTCGTGGGACACGCAGGGAGTGAAGTTACTGATAAGTCATGTATTAAGATGTCATTAGGACGCGGGCACGCGGGGTTAACCAATCCTCTATTAAGACGTGGAATACGCAGGGAGTCAACTGCATCGTTAAGTCGTATATTAAGACGTCACTAGGACGCGGGTGCACGGGGTGTTCAGTGCTTCATTAAGTCATAAAACAATCAATTCAGTGCTTGTTAGGGAGTGTAGGGACTTGTTACAATTCTACTTGTGTATCAGCTGCCTGGTATGATCATAAGTCTAAGGGGACGGTACGCCTGGAGCCAAAATCATGAAAAAACTAAAGACATTGTTTGTGTCACAGGGGTAGCTTGATCAGGAGCGACAGGACCCCAAAGATATAGTTGCTAGAAGAGAAGGAAGGAAATATGTAGAGAAAACTGAAAAAAGTAATGTCATTGTGTGGGTTGTACCCGGCGGGTAGATTACAGTACGAGATGTTGAATGCAGAAATTTGTGAAAACAGGGGAAAGCTGGATAATGGGTCGTTGCAAAGTGAGCACATGTGGAAAAAGGCTGCGCTGAGTTTATCGAAAGAAGGGAAAAAGTATGTCCAGAAACTTAAACAGTTAACTAAAATATGCGAGCTACCAGATAAGGGCCGGTTACAGCTGCTAGAATAGCAAGAAATTATGAAAAAGAAAAAGGGCAAGCTAGAAGATAAAGGATTGTTACAAACAGCCTTGGCTTGGTATAGAACAGCAGAGAATTTTTCAAAAGAAGGGTGGGTGGAGGAAGAAAATGCAGACAATAAGGGAAAGATGCTATGTTATGTGTTTTACAAAGATACTGCTCTCCAGCCACCGCCCGATAATGGCGGACTGGGGGGATGGACCTGTACAAATTGCAGTCAGCAAAATCCTGATAATAGAGATACTTGTCTTGCATGCCGGGCACCACGTCCCAGACCTCACACTGTTCCTCCCCTTCCCACCATGCCTCTGCCACTGCCCTATAATGGTGGCGCAATGAATTGTTGGGGGTGTTCTAATTGTGGCCAGCAGAATCCATTGTCAGCAGATTATTGTGTTACATGTCACACGCCCTGTCCAGGAGGCCCACCCCTTGCTACTATCCAAGCCACTCCTAGTGCCCCATCCTCATCTGTTATACCTATGTCCGCCCAAAGTTCCAACCCCTCCTGCAGCGGCCATTTGCTACACCCATTGCATCACCTCTGGCCTCTGACCAGATGTCCCTTTCGGTGGTGGCCATCTTGGCCCACCCTTCCTGTAGTGTACTTCCTTCCGGTGGCGGCCATCTTGGCACATCCGGAATACAGGCCGCAATACACACTACACCCAGAATGTGTATGATGAAGATCATCATGAACAGTGTGTGTCACAACTTAGAGCTACAATCAACAATATTCTGAACTATGTTTGAACAAGGAACCTTACTTCTATTGCTCTTCTTGCTATAAATTCTGGAATGTATGGATTTCCTATGCAAGTCTGTGCCCAAGCGATAGTCCAAGCTATACGGGACTATAGATGACTAACTACTTTGGAGGAGATAAGACTAATCAGCAATGACTATCATAAATCTCAAATTCTCACCTGAGCTGTGGAAAGTGTCACAGCTAGATCAGACCCACTCAGCCGCCAGATGTCCTCAGAAGATAACCCAAATGAAGTATTTCCTAGACAAACAAGCCCACCTCCTGTTGCTGTGTTGCCAGTATCTCCCTCAACATCTTCTCAGTCAGAATCTCCAGTGCCAGATTACCATAATAGATATGTGGCATTCACACCTTCGCAAGTTTATCGAGTGATTAGTCAACTACCTGACCCAGACAGACACCCTATGGCGTTCTACAGAAGAATAAGACAAATTCAACAAACTTATTCAGCCACTTGGAAAGATCTTCATGACATCACTAGCATTAAATCGGGAGATGCCTTCTGGCCAATAATTCAAGTAGCTCTAAATGACAACCAAGTGACAGACAAGGAGACTTACCAATCAGGAGGAGCGTTTTGTCAACAACTTCAGCATGGGCCAAGGAGCAGCTCACAGACTCATCTACCAGTGTATCGGACTGTACTAAAGAATCAGGGGAGAATGTCAAAAATTTTTACACCAGAATCTATACTCTGTTCGATGTTCAAGGATCAAGGGTTCAATGAAGGTCAGAGGATCCAACAGAATCTGCTAGTCACTTCATTTGTTAGGGGACTCAGGGAGGAAATCTCAGCGAAGTTTACAGACTCCAGGCCAGAATACTTGGACATGTCCCCGCAAAAGGTACTCCTCATTGCTAAAGCTATAGTGAAACAATTGAATGCTGCTCCAAGGCCTACTCCAGAGCCTACTCCAGCACCGACACCAACTCCTGTTCCTGCTCCAGCTGCTCTAGCAGTCTATCAACCTGCAGATAATCAACAAGAACAGTTGCCATATCCCCCAGGATACCCACAACAACTATACCGCTCACCCCCACGATGGATGGGTCCTCAACAAATGTACAGAGGACCGAGTGTAAGACTAAGGGAACCAATCTGTTACCGTTGTAACCAACGGGGTCATTTCAGAAGAGGATGTCCAGAGAAAAGAGGGAATCCTTTCTATGGCTCGACGCCACTCTCCTACAACCCGCAATTTAAAAGAAGAGATTCTCCACGCTACCAAGGAAATCCACTGTACTCCCGCCAAGAGTAACATAGTTTGTAAAGCCGAATAAAGACTTGCGTCCATCAAGTTCGACCTGTTAGTTCTGTAATTGCTAAAGTTGATCCAGAGGAGGGCAAAAACCCCAAATGATTTAGCCAATCTTCACCTGAGGAAAAATTCCCTCCCGACTCTGAAACCAGCAGTCAGAATAAATCCCTGTAACAACCTACTATTTTATTTTATTTTTAAGTATATGCTGAAATCTGCCTGGTATCTAGAAATGCATCCAGTCCCCGCTTGAACTGGTGTAGTGAATCTGACATTACCGTCTCCTCACTCAGTGAATTCCATATTCTCACTGCTCTTACCGTAAAGAACCCCTTCCTATGCTGGTGCTGAAACCTTTTCTCTTCCAGTCTTAGTGAATGCCCTCTTGTTACCGTAATATCCCTCCTTTTGAACAAATCCCGGGCAAGATCTCTATACTGTCCCCTAACATATTTGTACACATTTATTATGTCCCCCCTCAACCTTCTCTTTTCCAGGCTGAATAGTCCTAGTTTTGCCAACCTCTCTGGGTATTGCAGTCCCTCCATTCCCTTTATTAATTTTGTTGCCCTCCTTTGTACCTTTTCAAGCTCATTTATATCCTTTCTATATACTGGGGCCCATAACTGAGCACAGTATTCCAAGTGTGGTCTGACCAGTGCTTTGTACAGTGGAAGAACAATGTTCTCATCCTTTGCAGCTATACCTCTTCTGATACATCCCATTACCCTGTTTGCCCTTACAGCAGCGGCCTGACTTTGGGCACTCCAATTTAGTTTGTTATCAATCAAGATGCCCAAATCCTTCTCCATCTCTGAATTCCCCAATGATTTCCCATTCAGTGAGTACTGGTGACTTCCATTTTTCCTTCCCATATGTATGACCTTACATTTCTCCTCGTTAAACCTCATTTGCCATTTAATGCTCCACCTACCCAGCTTATCCAAGTCCCTCTGTAGGTCTGCACTGTCCTCTTTTGTATTAATTGTTTTACATAACTTTGTGTCATCTGCAAATATTGATATTTTACTATTTATCCCTTTGACTATGTCGTTAATAAAGATGTTAAATAACATTGGGCCTAGTACAGACCCCTGTGGTACCCCACTAGTGACGCTTACCCAATCTGAGTATATTCCATTTATAACCACCCTCTGCCTTCTATCCTTTAGCCAGTTAGCTACCCACTTGCAGACATTTTCCCCCAGACCCATCATTCTCATTTTGTATACCAACCTATTATGTGGCACGCTATCGAACGCTTTTGAGAAGTCGAGATACACGACATCCACTGGTTCCCCCTGATCTACTCGAGAGCTAACCTCCTCATAGAAGTCAATCAGGTTTGTTTGGCAGGAGCGATTCCTCATGAATCCATGTTGGTTCGGGATTAAAAGATTATTAACATTAAGATGCTCCGTAATTGCCTCTTTAATGAAGCTTTCAAAAATTTTGCCCACAACGGACGTCAGACTCACCGGCCGATAGTTTCCGGCGTCACTTTTCGCTCCCTTTTTGAATATTGGCACTACATTCGCCTGTCGCCAATCAAGTGGCACAGACCCAGTCTCCACAGAGTCCTTAAATATAAGATATAACGGTCTGTCTATCACATTACTTAGTTCCCTTAGTACCCGTGGGTGTATGCCATCAGGTCCTGGTGATTTGTTTATTTTAATGTTACTGAGGCGTTTCTGTACCCCAGCTTGGGTTAGATTTGTCATACTTAGTGGAAGATTAAGTTTGTCACTTCTCATTTCTCCTGTTAGTTCTATTTCCTTTGTGAAAGTTGTTGAAAAAAACTAATTTAATAGATTAGCTTTATCCTCATCTTTCTCTATGATTTTGCCTTCCTCACTTTTTATCGGTCCAATATTATCCGATTTAATCCTTTTACTATTTATATACGTAAAGAACAGTTTGGGATTTGATCTACTTTCCCTAGCAATACGTTTCTCTGTTTCCTCCTTCGCTATTTTTATTTGTTTTTTACAGGTTCTCGTTTTTTCCTTGTAACACATTAGTGCCTCCTTACTGTTTTCCTGTTTTAATCTCTTGAATGCCTCTTTTTTGCTATTTAACGCCCCTTTTGCGTTCTTGTTCAACCATATTGGTTTCCTCTTATTTCTGGCCCTTTTATTCCCATACGGTATATACCTCTCGCACTGAGTATTCAGAATTCTTTTGAAGGTTTCCCATTTACTATTCGTATTCCCTTGATTAAGTACTTTGTCCCAGTCAATAAGTTGAAGGTTTTCTATCAGCTGATCAAACTTCGCCCTCCTAAAGTTTAATGTTTTTGTTGTTCCCTTATTGATAACCCTACTGAAGGGCATTTTGAAGTCGATAATATTATGATCGCTATTACCTAGGTGCCCCCCTATCTGTACCTCAGTTATTCTATCAGGCCTATTAGTCAATATTAAGTCCAACACGGCCTTCCCTCTCGTTGGTTCCTGCACTAGTTGGGAGAGATAATTATCCTTAATATTTGTCAAGAACCTTTTTCCTTTCTGAGATCTACAGGTTTCTGTTTCCCAGTTAATATCCGGGTAGTTGAAATCCCCCATTACAATCACTTCATTATGTTTTGCTACTTTGTCTATTTGTCCTAATAGCAGATTCTCATTCTCCTCTGTTATATTTGGTGGCTTATAGCAGACCCCCAGTAATATTTTATTATTATTTTTTGCCCCCTCTATCTCTACCCACATGGACTAGACCCCCTCTTCTCCCTCTCC
This sequence comes from Phyllobates terribilis, assembly GCF_046119375.1. Lineage (NCBI taxonomy): Eukaryota > Metazoa > Chordata > Amphibia > Anura > Dendrobatidae > Phyllobates > Phyllobates terribilis. The sequence goes on from NW_027362768.1 coordinate 23,182,573, forward strand.
TATATCTTCCCTTAGTCTGGGTTTTAGACATGACTTTACATATAAGCAGACTCCTCCGCCTTTCCCCTGTTTCCGGTCCCTTCTAAATAAACTATAATCTAATAAATTTACTGCCCAGTCGTAGCTATCGTCTAGCCAAGTCTCTGTTATACCTACGATGTCATACCTCTCCTCCGATATAAGCGCCTGCAGCTCATCTGCCTTATTGGTCAGGCTTCTTGCGTTGGTCAGCATGCAAGATAAAACTTTGGGGTTATTTAGCATCCTATTCTTCTCTAACGATCTAACTGTACTATCCCCACCCCCCTCTCCACCCTCATTATATTCACTTCTCCCCTTCCCCCTTGCTTGCCTCACATCCCACCTATTTCCTTGGTCCCCCCCCCCATCTCTAGTTTAAAAACTCCTCCAACCTATTAGCCATCTTCTTCCCCAGCATCGCTGCACCCTCCCCATTGAGGTGCAGCCCGTCCCTACGGTAGAGCCTGTAGCCGACCACGAAGTCGGCCCAGTTCTCCATGAACCCAAACCCTTCTGCCTTGCACCAACTCTTTAGCCACTTATTCACCTCCCTAACTTCCCGTTGGCGCTCCTGTGTGGCTCGCGGGATTGGTAGTATTTCTGAGAAAACTACCTTGGAGGTCCTTGCCCTAAGCTTCCTACCTAGGTCCCTGAAATCATTTTTAAGGACCCTCCATCTACCACTCACTTTGTCATTGGTGCCGATGTGGACCATGACCACTGGGTCTTCACCAGCCCCACCCAGTAACCTGTCAACCCGATCCGCGATGTGCCGGACTCGAGCGCCAGGGAGGCAGCACACCGTTCGGCGATCCCGGTCCTTGTGACAGATTGCCCTGTCTGTCCCCCTAATAATAGAGTCACCCACTACCAGAACCTGTCTTGCCTGCCCTACACTTCCCCCCTCCCCCTCATTACTGGAGCATACACTCCCCCGGCGGTCAGAGGATCTGTCGTGCTCCAATAATGCCGGTTCTGAACCAGCCTTCCTATACTTCTTCCCTCTATCCCTCCTAACTATTATCCAGCTCCCTGCCTGTTCAGCCTGCACTTCCCCTCTATGCTCCACCCCCAGTATTGCCCCATTGACTGTCTGCTCGGTGAGCAGCAAACTCCGTTCCATGTTGTCGATGCTCCTCAGTATCGCTATCTGAGCACTTAGATCCAGAATTTGGGCTTCCAAGTGCACGATATGCTCACATCTCTCGCAGCAGTATGGATCCTCGAGCGGTTGCTCACGGAATGCATACATTGCGCAAGATGTACACTGCACGGCTCCGGCCAATATGAACGTCATTCTAAATATGGGGATACAGTCAGTATATATATACACAAGTACAAAACACAATTATTAATATATAGGTGTATGGACGGGGATCAATTAGGGATGTGCAAGTGTATCAATTAGATATCGGCGGGGGATCAGTTAAGTATGGACGGGGGATCAATTAAGTATCAAGTATGGACGGGGGAATCAGATAAGTAGGTCAGGTGGATTAATTAAGTAAAAAGTAAAGAAAGAATGAAATACAGTCAGCAATTCAGTCCTAAGTCCTCCCTTCCAAACTCCCTGAATCCAAAGTCACTGAAAAACAAGTCACACACTTACTTTCGTTCGCACTTACGCTCCGGACACACGCAGCTCGTTCACACTCGCAAACTAAGAGATTTAAAGAGTTTTTTTTTTTTTCCTTTTCCAGCAATGTACCCTTCACCTCAATGCACGGCAGCCACCACAGAGAGAGTATGAGACAACGCCAAGAGAACCTGTGCAGAATTACAGAGACCAGCCACCACAATAGATGTACCAAAATAACAGGGACCCACCACGCCGGTTTGTGGGGGAAGATCACAATATCCGCCCATAGGACAGTGGCAAACCCGTGCTCACCTTGACCTCAGTTGAAAACATCCCCACTAAATCTGGACTGATTTCTACTGTCAAAATTGATGTAGAGGACAGAACTTTACCTTTCCTAGTAGACACGGGTGCAGCCAGATCAGTAATACAGTCAAGAGATTTTCCCTATGAATCGCTTATATCTGATGATTTCCTTTCATGTGTGGGAGTGGATGGAAAACCACACTCATCACGACTAACATTTCCATTGCCTATTGGGAAAGAACAGAAGCTGCTGGCCAGATTGCTCGCTTCAGACACCTGCCCGCTGAATTTGTTGGGAGCAGATCTACTCCAGAAGTTAAATGCTCAGATTTCATATTATGAGAATGGAATGCATCCAGATGTCTCTACTCCATTATCATTAGAGGAACATGCAAAGGTACATGCCCTCCCATTGTGTGTCATCCAATTTGCAACAAACCCAAATACCAAAGCATTATCTTGACGGCATACCACCTGAAGTCTGGTCTCAAGGTCCTGATGATATAGGCCGGCTGCCTGTCCCACCAGTCCAAGTTTTCCTGAAAGAAGGTGCACGGATTGCCAGACTCCCACAGCACCCACTGAAAGCAGCCCAAGAAGCGTCATTAGATGCCCAGATCCAAGAATTACTCAAGAAAGGAGCATTAATTCCCTGTGTTTCTCCTGATAATGCTCCATTGTTTCCAATGAAGAAGAAAACTGCTAGAGGAGAACTGGATAAATTCAGGATGGTGCAAGATCTGAGAGCTGTGAATGCAGTTACAATCCTGGAGACCTCAGTGGTGCCAAATCCACATACATTACTCAGTGAAATTCCCCCTGAGGCAACGCATTTTACAGTAATCGACTTGGCAAACGCCTTCTTCAGTGTGCCTCTACATCCAGACTGTCAGTATCTTTTTGATTTTACACACAGAGGAGTACACCTGGACCGTTATGCCTCAAGGAGCTCAGAACTCTCCTCATCACTTCACACTGGCCTAAACTACCTGTCTCCAACCCTGGAAGAGTGAGAATCCTGAAGTCACATTGATACAATATGTCGATGATCTACTCCTCTGTTGTCCCGATGACTAGACTTGCCACAGGTTCACCTATTCTTTGCTCCAATTTCTGGCCACCATCGGATGCAAAGTTACTCTGCAAAAGCTACAATGATGTACCAAAGTTGTGTTTTTGGGTCATTGCATATCCCAAGGTACCAAGCATGTCACCGAAGAGCGGAAAACTGTCATCCTTGACATCCTGTATCCGAGAACTGTCAAACAACTCCAAGCTTTCCTGGGAATGGTCACATACTGCAGGCAGTGGATCCCTAATGCGTCAGCTCTCATGCAACCTCTATATGATCGGGTCCACTCTTCTGAGCTTGACCTGCATTTTGACCAAGATTCTGAAGATGCAATGGACCAGTTGAAAGAATTCATCATTTCAGCCCCTGCACTGGGGATTCCCAACTATGAATTTCCATTCTTTCTATTTGTCTCTGAAGCATGTGGCCATGCCTCAGGAGTTCTGGCACAGAAACATGGAGACCACATGAGACCCATCGGATATTATTCCAGTAAATTGGATCGAGTGGCGCAAACAGCTCCAACATGTCTCAAAGCAGTGTTGGCAGCTACAGAACTCCCCCACAGAACAGCAGATGTTGTACTTGGCCATCCTACAATTATATTAGCCCCTCATGATTTGAAAGCTATCCTTGCACAAACCCAGAACAACCATCTATCTATGCAACGTCGTGTCAGAATCCAATGTGAGCTCCTTTTACCAGAAAATATAGCTCTTCGGCGATGTACTGTCTTGAACCCATCCACTCTGCTTCCTCTGTAAAGGGGGGACTGCCCTGAAGGCTTAGGGGGATCCCCAGAAGACCATGAATACCCTGATTCGAGTGACCATGATTGCCTTGATGTCATGAAGGCAGAAACCTCTCACCTACCTACTGTCTCTGAGCAGCCACTGCCTGAAGCGGATCTGATACTGTATACTGACGGGTCCAGATACGCAGATGAATTTGGAACTTACCATACCGGATATGCGGTGGTGTCCCCACCAACTGTTGTTTCTGCTGGACCACTGCCATCTTATATGTCAGCTCAAGAGGCCGAACTGTATGCTCTGACCGAAGCCTGCAAGTTTGCAGAGAGTCGAGTGGTCAATATCTACATGGACTCGAGGTACAGATTCGGGATTGCCCACGATTATGGACTGATATGGGCCCTGAGGGGCTACAAGACAGCCAGTGGAGCTCCAATCCGGAATGCAGCGGCAGTGAGAAGTCTGCTAGAAGCTCTTAAGTTACCTAGGCAAGTGGCTGTGATCAAAATTAAGGCTCATGGGAAACTGAATTCAGAGGAAGCCAAGGGGAATCATCTGGCTGACATTACAGCAAAAGCAGCAGCTATGGAACCAATATTTCCAGAGGAAGCAGGGTGTCGGGGGGTACGGAGGTGTTTGTGCTTACCAGAAGTCAGAGACAACGAGGGGATGAGGAAGAAACGGGAATGAGAAATTTGGGGTTGGAAGAAGAAGAGGAGGAAGATGAAGAGGAGCAAAGACTGGAAGAGAATCCGACACACAGGACTTAAGTGGACCGGCAGAATGCGGTAACGGAAGAAGGAAAACAAGGATGGATCGGACGGGGAGGAACGTTTTGTAATGACGGAATCTGGAGAGTGGAAAGAAGAATATGTCTTGCAAGAGCACTGTATCCTGCAGTGGCTCAGTGGGCTCATGGAAAGGTATATAGAGGGAAGACTCAGATGATTTCAGCTATCAATAAACTCTATATTGCACCCAAGATCTCAGTTCTTGCTACAAACTATACTAGGAGCTGTGAGATTTGTAACACTTGTAATCCCGGAAGAACAGAACATGTGCCAAAGAAGAAACTGGCAAAGTCACAGTATCCTTTCCAGAGAATCCAAATTGATCATATGCAATTACCCAAGAGTGGAAGATATGAATATGTTCTGGTGGTGGTGAATATGTTTTCCGGCTGGACAGAAGCATACCTAGTAGCCAACATAACTGCTAGAACTACAGTGAAAAGGCTTCTGGCAGAACTTATCTGCAGATTCGGGATTCCAGAAGTGATTGAAAGTGATCAAGGACCCTCCTTCACTGCAGAAGTTACAAAATCAATCTGGGAGATGATTGGGGCGAATGTGGGCCTGCTTACTCCTTATCATCCTCAAGGTAACGGCAAAGTTGAAAGGATGAATGGCACTTTAAAAAGCAAAATTCTTAAAGCCAGTAAAGAATTGTCACTTCCATGGCCAGAGGTGCTGCCTATTTCCCTATACTCAGTCCGAAATACCCCGAGACAACCCACAGGGCTCACACCATATGAGATCTTGTTTGGGGGGCCACCTAGAATGGGTCGATATTACCCAGAGCAGCTTAGTTCAGGGAATGATAAGCTTGTGAATTTTGTTGTCGGACTTGCTAAAGAATTAAAACTAACACATGCTCCAGTGTACTCTTCTATTCCAGACTCAGATCTTGAACCAGGTACTCACAGCATCCAGCCTGGAGATTTTGTCTGGATAAAGAATCACGTGTGAGGCACACTGGATGCCAGATTTGAAGGGCCCTACCAAGTGCTACTTACATCACCTACGGCTCTGAAGGTCGAAGGCCGAACATCATGTTTGCACACATCCCATTGCAAGAAGGTGGTCTCAGACCCACAACTCTGATGTTCCTTTGTCTGATGACAGTAGCTGGGGTGGGGGAGCCTTTGTTACGGTAACACGTGCATTCCAAGCAATTATTACTTAAGAGAATGATATTCCAGTTTTCTGGTACAACACTTCCTTGAATGTGGTGACATGAAGAATAGGATTAGATTGGAGGGCAAATGGACAGGGGAATGTGCCTTAACTAAAGCAATAATGTCTGTTTACCTTATATCTGAGTCCCAGGAATCCAAAAAGGAAATAAAGGCTGCGTTTGCAGGTACATACAGGGCCAAGAGAGAAGTTAACCCCAAAGGCAGTTTTGACCCACACATATATATTAATGTTTTCAGAGTGCTTAGGGGGCTGCCAGACAAATTCAAGGCCCGAGACCAAGTGAAGGCGGGATTTGAGCCCATAATACCCATAATAACCGTTAACAAGAACGTAGATTGGATAAATTACATATATTATAACCAACAAAGATTTGTCTATTACACCAAAGATGCCTTGCAAGGGATAGCTGACCAACTAGAACCCACATCTACCATGGCTTTCCAAGCAGAATAGCTCTGGATATGCTACTTGCAGAAAAGGAGGGGTATGCAAAATGATAGATGAGTATTGTTGTACGTATATCCCAGAAAATACCGGCCCCACAGGGAAAGATACTAAGGCTCTCAAAATCTATGAACAAACAGTTCTCCTTAGAACAAAAGTGTTGTACCAGAGAGATTACCGGAAGTAAGTGAGGTTGTAAAGTTAATATCCATATTTCTGTGTTAGGGGTGGCCCTCCATTACCCAGTCACTAGATCTTTTAGGGTCTCCATCCCTTTCCTGTAGGTCTTCGTATGAGTTAGATTTGGGAACGTCGGTGGGTCCGTCTAAAAGGGACGGGGCGCCCGTCACATCGTAGGGTTCCAGAATAGCCTTAACATAGGGTCAATTCTTCTCCCCCTCTGATTTTTAGCATATGGATATTAAAACAAATAATTGATTTTAGGGGGGTCTGTCAAGGTAAAATATATATATTATAGAAAATCAATTAGTTTATTTTAAAAGATTACCTAATCAGTGTGAATCAATATAGAGATGATGGAATAATCTATGTGTATGTATGTATGCAAATGTGTATATGCACATGGATTATGTTAATAGTTAATGAATATATAACTAATAGCTTCTATTCTTATTGTAGATACGAACAACTAAATGATTTCCTGGGAATGACGTATGCATATGCTCGGCTGATAACAGAGAGATTCATGTTGAGTTGGCAAAGATTGGGCTGAGAGACGAACTCACCCCTCCCATCGGAATTCCTAAGGCGTTACTGAGGTCAAAAGATACATGGATGAACAAATTACAGCGTGCCGAGTTATCAGAAAAGAGCAATAAATTTTACTAATCCCACCTGGAAGGAGAATACTATATAACCCCATGTCTACTTTTGCGTGGTTCAGACTCTGAGTGAAGTTTTTCAACCAGATTAGTAGATTTGGTTAATTAGCTTGTCCGCATGCACTCGGACATCTTTAATTTGGAGGAGAGCAGTTACCTAGTGTATCTTAAATTGGTGAAATCTTCACACTGTCACTTTATTTTGTATATCACCACCATATACACTTTATAATCTTATATTGTCTCTGTCACTATTCTGATTACAATTACATTGTAATTGCTACTGTCACTTTAACTTTTACATCCCTATATGCACTTTATAATCTTATATTGTCTCTGTCACTATTCTAACTATTATCATTCCAGTGTGAATAAAGGTTTGCTATTCACATTTTTCACTTATATCAGTTTTATTATTGAGTATTTATATTTATTATATTCTCTTACAATGTATTTCTTCACTAATTTTCAACCCTTCCATCACATCTACTTCCACACTGTGTTACTTCACCTTTAATATTATTATTATTTTTGCTTACGCATTCTTTTGATTCATTTATTTTCATTAACTGTATTTATGATCACTAGTAAAGATAAACCATAATCTCTATATCGCTTTCGTATTGAAATTTATATTTTGTTCCCTTCTTGTTACATTATAGGCTTTTGGGTTTTCCACACTGTAGCAACATACACATCCTTGGTTTGATGGATGTGTGCATACGTGGGTTGCGGACACATTGAGCCCTTCATGCCGTGGTCTAAAATGCGATTCACACCTCATTCCCGCTTGGCAGGTGGGGTGAGTGCGTCACCCAGCATGTGACCGCAAGTCCAAGGACTCTGTATTAATGTGCCCAATACAACTTAAGCATGCGCCGCGATATCCACTTAGAGAACATCATAGTCCAGATCTCTTTTGCTTGATCCATCATACTATTTAAACTTACACGCCCTCTGCCAAGACACGCCTCCTGAAGAAGCTAGGCGAAAAGTGCGCATCGGCCAGGAAGCTGAAGCCTCTTTACTACATTCCATGTGTGCTGCATAAACTAGGTGGTTATCAGACACTATTCATGTATGTTTTTGGTCTTATATTTAGGTTGTCACTATCATCAATGCAGTGTGCAATGATACATAAAACAACCACATGTACAGTACAGACCAAAAGTTTGGACACACCCCATTTAAAGATTTTTCTGTATTTTCATGACTTTGAAAATTGTACATTCACACTGAAGGCATCAAAACCATGAATTAACACATGTGGAATTATATACTTAACAAAAAAGTGTGAAACAACTGAAAATATGTCTTATATTCTAGGTTCTTCTAAGTAGCCACCTTTTGCTTTGATGACTGCTTTTCACACTCTTGGCATTCTCTTGATGAGCTTCAAGAGGTAGTAGGACTAGGTTACATCAGTTATTGCCAGGCAGGTCTGTGCCAGTGCTGTGCAAGTTTTTTTCACACAATTTGGCTGAATCTAGCAAAGCTAATCCTTTTTGGCCTATTGCAGAGTGTGTTAGTCAGTGGAGTAGCCTATCTGTGTTGCAAGATATACCACCTGTGTATAGAATACCAATTTTTTTACTGCACCTAGTGAAGTAAAATCTTTTGGGCATAGCATCATTCTATTAGTCCATCTATACTGACCTCCATCAGGTTGCAAATTGAATATAATTTTTTCTGCATCTAGCTCTGAAAAAATATTTGGCCTTCTAGCAGTGTGTGGGACTTGTTGTATTAGTCCATCTATACTGACCTCCATCAGGTTGCAAACTGAATATATTTTTTTCTGCATCTGCCTCTGAAAAAATATTGGGCTTCTAGCTGTGTGTGGGACTTGGTTCTATTAATCCATCTATACAGACCTCCATCAGGTTGCAAACTGAATATATTTTTTTCTGCATCTACCTCTGAAAAAATATGTGGCCTTCTAGCAGTGTGTGGGACTTTCTCTATTAGTCCATCTATACTGACCTCCATCAGGTTGCAAACTAAATATAATTTTTTTCTGCATCTAGCTCTGAAAAAATATTTGGCCTTCTAGCAGTGTGTGGGACTTTCTCTATTAGTCCATCTATACTGACCTCCATCAGGTTGCAAATTAAAAATAATTTTTATCTGCATCTACAGTACCTCTGAAAAAATATTTGGGCTTCTAGCTGTGTGTGGGACTTGTTCTATTAGTCCATCTATACTGACCTCCATCAGGTTGCAAATTGAATATAATTTTTATCTGCATCTAGCTCTGAAAAAATATTTGGCCTTCTAGCAGTGTGTGGGACTTTCTCTATTAGTCCATCTATACTGACCTCCATCAGGTTGCAAATCGAATATAATTTTTATCTGCATCTAGCTCTGAAAAAATATTTGGCCTTCTAGCAGTGTGTGGGACTTTCTCTATTAGTCCATCTATACTGACCTCCATCAGGTTGCAAATTAAAAATAATTTTTATCTGCATCTACCTCTGAAAAAATATTTGGGCTTCTAGCTGTGTGTGGGACTTGTTCTATTACTCCATCTATACCGACCTCCATCAGGTTGCAAACTGAATATATTTTTTTCTGCATCTACCTCTGAAAAAATATTGGGCTTCTAGCTGTGTGTGGGACTTGTTGTATTAGTCCATCTATACTGACCTCCATCAGGTTGCAAATTAAAAATAATTTTTATCTGCATCTACAGTACCTCTGAAAAAATATTTGGGCTTCTAGCTGTGTGTGGGACTTGTTCTATTAGTCCATCTATACTGACCTCCATCAGGTTGCAAATTGAATATAATTTTTATCTGCATCTAGCTCTGAAAAAATATTTGGCCTTCTAGCAGTGTGTGGGACTTTCTCTATTAGTCCATCTATACTGACCTCCATCAGGTTGCAAATTAAAAATAATTTTTATCTGCATCTAGCTCTGAAAAAATATTTGGCCTTCTAGCGGTGTGTGGGACTTGTTCTATTAGTCCACCTATACTGACCTCCATCAGGTTGCAAATTCAAAATAATTTTTTGTCTGCATCTAGCTCTGAAAAAATATTTGGCCTTCTAGCAGTGTGTGGGACTTTCTCTATTAGTCCATCTATACTGACCTCCATCAGGTTGCAAACTGAATATATTTTTTTTCTGCATCTACCTCTGAAAAAATATTGGGCTTGTAGCTGTGTGTGGGACTTGTTCTATTAATCCATCTATACAGACCTCCATCAGGTTGCAAACTGAATAAAAAATTTTTCTGCATCTACCTCTGAAAAAATATTTGGGCTTCTAGCTGTGTGTGGGACTTGTTCTATTAGTCCATCTATACTGACCTCCATCAGGTTGCAAATTGAATATAATTTTTTTCTGCATCTAATCCAGCCAATAGTTTTGGCCTAATACCACAGTTTGGCCACTCAGCTCTGCTCGGTTCCCATCCATTGTTTTTTTGTGCAAACAACTCCAGAGTTGTGAATTAGTTAACCACCAAAATGAGTGGAAAAAGGCCTGCTGCTGGTGGAAAGGGGAATAGGTGTGTTGGGAAGGGGAAAAAAGGTTGTGTCCGTGGGGTAGGTGTTAAAGCAACAGTAACATCTGCAGAAGAAAGACCATCTTCCAGCCAAACTAAAATGTCTACTTCTTTTAGCGGACAATGTGATAAGATCCCTTTCTTACGGCCACGCCAATCGCTACAAATTCCAGATGAGGCACAAAAACAGCAGGTGCTTCAACGGATATCAAGTGCTCCTTTAAGTGGGCTCTCCTTCACATCAACTTCAACATCACAAATACTCCAGTCCTCAAAGGTGTCACCCCAATCGCACTTGCTTCCTCACAGCTCCCAAATCTCCAGCTGCCCATCTGAGTATGAGGTAGAACAGATGGTTGAGTCTGCAGAGCTGTTTACTCATACTATAGCCTGGGAATCAGAGGTCGACTCCAGCGCTTCTGTGAATCTAGACGAGGAAATGATCTGCACTGATGCCCAGAATCTTTATGAGTCGGATCCAGGACCAGACGCAGAAGGTTCTGACCATAATGTAGACCCTCATTCCCAAACTGTAACTCCTGTTGGTGGAGACAATGAGGAAGACGATGATAAGACTCAAATACCTGATTGGAGCGACAACTTTAGTTTTTTGTCAGGGCAGGAACAGGTTGGCTCTGAGGACGACGGGTGTGATAACGCACAGGGTGATGATGATGAGGTTGGAGATCCCACTTACTGTCAACCCACAGTCAGCCAAGAGATGAGTTCAGCAGAGGAGGTGGAGGAAGATGCTAGTGACGACGAGGTCAGGTTGCGCCTTCCTGGACAGAGACGTAGTACTGGAAGCACGTCAACAACTGCATCCTCAAACACAACTCTGCCTCTCACCACAAGTCGTGGTGGCTCTTCAGGTCGCATGGGTGCTAAGCCTTGCATAGCCTGGGCATTTTTTCAGATCGATAAAGATGACCCAACTCGTGTTATCTGTAACATTTGTCAGCAAAAGCTAAGTAGAGGCCAAAAAATACATAGTTTGAGTACTTCATGCATGAACCGGCACATGGACATGAAGCATAAGTTGCAGTGGGAAGCTCAGTGTGCTACAATGCGGCCTAGCCGGCCGGGCCAACCACCGTCTGCCATATCTTGTGCATCCGCGGCCTCTTCTTCCTCTGTGACTGGGGGGACAGCAGTCACACCTGTTTTGGGGCGCAGACCTGCCACCTCTTTACCCGCAACAGCCAGCGTGATTGGCAGGTCATCATTTCCTTTGGAGGTGGTAACACCAGCTGGTGTTGAGCGCTGTCCGACATCGATAGCACCACCTTTGGATCAAGGCAACCTAACATGTCCGCCTGCATCTTCCTCACAGACCGGCAGTTTGCCGGGGACACCCTTATCAACCCCGTCTAAGCACAATAGCCAGCCCTCGGTCCCTCAGATGTGGACAAGTAAAAGACCATTTCCTCCTAGCCATGAGAAAGCTAAGAGGTTGAATTTCACCATCTGCAAGCTCTTGGCTACAGAAATGCTGCCTTTCCGCCTGGTGGACACAGAGGATTTTCGAGACCTTATGTCCGTCGCAGTGCCCCAGTACCAGATGCCCAGTCGGCACTACTTCTCAAAGAAAGGTGTGCCTGCGCTCCACCAGCATGTCGCACACAACATCACCGCTTCTTTGAGAAACTCTGTGTGTGACAGGGTGCATTTCACCACAGACACTTGGACGAGTAGGCATGGACAGGGGCGTTACATGTCGCTGACTGGGCACTGGGTAACTATGGTGACAGCAGGACAAGGGGCTGCTGTCCAAGTCTTGCCGTCCCCACGAGTTGTGCGTCAATCCTCTTTATGTCAAAGTTCCTCCACTGCTTCTGCCTCCTCAACCTCCTCTCGGTCTTCCACCTGCACCCAAAGCCTGTCTGGTCATGCCACAAGCTTTCTAACTGCGCAGAAGGGATCCTGCACACCTCCTTACTATGCTGGCAGTAGGGCTCAACGTCATCAGGTGGTTTTTACATTTAAATGTCTGGGAAATGTGAGTCACACAGCTGAGGAGTTGTGGTCAGCTCTGGAGAACCAATTTCATGAATGGTTGTCTCCACTGGACCTGAAACCAGGGAAGGCCGTGTGCGACAATGCTGCAAACCTGGGTGCGGCCCTTCGCCGGGGCAATGTCACACACGTGCCTTGTATGGCTCACGTGTTGAACCTGGTTGTCCAGCAATTTTTAGCCCACTATCCCAGACTAGATGGCATTCTGCAGAGGGCACGGTCGCTGTGTGCTCACTTCCGCCGTTCGCATCCCGCAGCTCAGCGACTTACATCTCTACAGAAGTCGTTGGGCCTGCCACTTCACCGGCTAAAATGCGATGTGCCTACCCGGTGGAATTCAACTCTGCACATGTTGCAGCGACTGTGGCAGCACCGACAAGCCCTGGTGCAATACGTTCTGACGTATAGCCTGGGCCAACGAGATTCAGAGGTGGGGCAAATCACGCTGGAGGAGTGGTCTCAGATCAGGGACCTATGCACCCTTCTGCACAGTTTTGAAATGGCGACGAAGATGTTTAGTGCTGACGATGCCATTATCAGCATGACTATTCCGGTGATTTACATGCTGGAGCACATGTTAAACAGAATTCGGAGTCAGGTGGTGGCACAAGAGGAGGTGGAGGATGTAGAGGAGGAGGAGTTGTATGCGGAAGGGCTAACATCTGCAAGGTCCAGACGGTCGGCAGCACCAAGACGGCAGGCATGTGAGGGTGGGGGAGATGGTTTTACCAGGGCGCATGGTAGCAGCCAAACTAGTGAGGAAGGTGCAGGAGCCCAGGAAGAAGTGGAGGACGAACTGATGGAAGACTCATCAGATGAGGGAGACCTTGATCACATTTCTGTTGTGCGAGGTTGGGGGGAGAGGACAGAGGAAGGAAGCATGATTGTTACCTCGCCACCAACACAACAGGGACTTGGTGCTCCTGGATGCGCAACACACATGAGTGCCTTCTTGCTGCACTACCTGCAACATGACCCTCGAATTGTGAGAATTAGAAATAATCCTGACTACTGGGTTGCCACACTGTTAGATCCCCGGTACAAAAGTAAATTTGCAGAAATTATTCCTGCCATAGAAAGGGATGCACGCATGCAGGAGTATCAGCAGAGACTGTTGCAGAATCTTACATGTGCTTTTCCACAAAATACCAGTGGTGCACGTAGTGAATCTCACAGTTCCAACTTGCCAACCGTGGGACCGTCAAGTGTTCAGCACTCAAACCATAACAGAACCACAGTATCTGCTGGTAACATCAATTTTGCGGAATCATTTCACCACTTTTTTAGCCCATCCTTTGCAAGGCCACAGGAGACAAGAAGTCTGACACATAGTCAACGCCTAGAGACGATGGTACAGGAGTATCTCCAAGTAAACATTGAAGCCACGACTGTGTCACTGGACCCTTGCTCTTTTTGGGCTTCCAATCTGGATAAATGGCCGGAGCTAGCCACTTACGCCTTGGAGATCTTGTCATGCCCCGCAGCCAGCGTTCTGTCTGAACGTGTGTTCAGCGCTGCTGGTGGTGTGCTGACAGATAAGCGCACGCGGCTCTCCACTGATAATGTAGACAGACTCACGTTCATAAAGATGAACAAATCATGGATCCAAAACGACTTTAATACCCCTTTGTCATCCTGGGGAGAGTAAAAGCTTGATGATTGGTTAAAATCACCCTACCAACCGTTTTAAGCTTTCAAATTACTAATCATGTTTATCTGTATCTTGGCTGGAAAATAATTTGGGCTTTGTAGCAGTGTGCAGCACTGATTCTATTAGGCCATCTATAATAAGCTCCACCAGATTTAAAATTACTAATCATGTTTATCTGTATCTTGACTGGAAAATAATTTGGGCTTTGTAGCAGTGTGCAGCACTGATCCTATTAGGCCATCTATACTAAAGCTTCACCAGATTTAAAATTAATAATAATTTTTAGCTGCATCTAGCCCGGAAAATAATTTTGGGGCTCCGAGATGCGCAAGACACATAAGTGCCTTCTTGCTGCACTACCTGCAGCATGACCCTCATATTGTCAGAATTCGAAGTAATCATGACTACTGGGTTGCCACACTCTTAGATCCCCCAAACTTTTCGATCAACCTTTTCATTTTAATAAAGACCAAAAAAATGGTCATTTTTGAAATTATAAGCATTAGCAGGTTGTTAGAAACTGAAATCAAACAGTTTTCAACTCAAAACTTTATTCTAGGTGATGTTACATTTTCACATAGGACCCCTTGTTCGAAAGGAGCTTCTGAACTCTCTCGTCCATTGAATTTGTCAGGTTTTGGATGGTTTCTGCTTCAATTGTTTTGCATGAGGACAGAATACCCTCCCAGAGCTGTTGCTTAGATGTGAACTGCCTCCCGCCATCATAGACACTCCTTTTAATGATGCTCCAAAGGTTCTGAATGGGGTAGAGGTCAGGGGAGCATGGGGGTCACACCATAAGTTTGTCCCCTTTTATGCCCATATCAGCCAGAGATGCAGATGTTTTATGTGCAGCATGAGATGGTGCATTATCATGCAAAAAAATGATCTTGCTGTGAAATACACAGTTCTTCTTCTTGAACCATGGCAGGAAGTGCTGTTTGAGAAAATCCACATACATTATGGAGTTCATCTTTAGTGCCTTCAGGGATCCTAAAGGGGCCGACAATCTCTCTCCCCATGATTCCAGCCCAAAACATTACTCCACCTCCTCCTTGTTGGCGCTGTAGCCGTGTTTGTGTGGGGTGTCCATCAACCAGCCATCCTCCACTCCATCCATCTGGACCATCAAGCGCTGCACGGCACTCATCCGTGAACAAAACAGTTTTGAAATCAGTCTTCATGTAATGTTTGGCCCACTGGAGCGAGCCGTTTCTGCTTGTGTGAAGTGGATAGAGGAGGTCGACAGGATGGCATATGCACAGCTGCAAACCTCTGAAGGACCCTGCATCTTGTTGTTCGGGGGACGTTGGAGGCACCAGCAGCTTCAAAAACTTGTCTGCTGCTATGACAAGGCTTTTTTGCCGCTGCTCTTTCAACCTGACGTAATTGCCTGTAGGAAAGAGTCCTCAATTTGCCCTTATCAGCACGCACACGTGTGTACTGTGAATCAGCTACATACTTCTTGATTGCCAAGACACTTCATCCTGATCATCGCACAATGTTGATTGTAGTCATGCCTTGACCTAAACACTCCACAATTTGTTGCTTCTCAGCAGCCGACACATCCTTTTTCTTTCCCATTTTGGCAGAAAATGTAGGCTGCTTAATAATGTGAGAGAGCCTTCTTAAGTAGTCTTGCCTTTCATTGGACACACCTGCCAAACTAATTAGCACAGGTGTCTGCAATTGCTTACAGTGATATAAAGAGCCCTGACACACATCACCATCAATGAGTTTAACTGACAAACAAATTCTTCCCTTATCACTCCTAAACACTTTTTGCATAATAATTTGGAACACAGTGTACATGTGCTTTTCCACAAAACACCAGTGGTTCACGTAGTGAATCTTACAGTTCTAATTTGCCAACCGTGGTCTGTATGGAGTTGTTCAATAAAGGGCCCAAAATTAAGATAACATAGATGGGAGAGGTCTCTATGAATAGGAATTCCTAAGTATTTGATACCCTGTGAGGGCCAGGCAAAGGGAAAGTTGGACTGGATGGAATCCTATATGGATTTGGGGAGGGAGACATCGAGGGCCTCAGACTTCGCTGCATTGATTTTAAAATTTGACCATGTAACAAAGTGATCTATTTCAGCCATAACAGCATGGATGGATATATGTGATTGAGTGATATATACTAGGACATCATCAGCAAATAGAGAGCACTTGTACTCGGTGCCTCCCACCTCAATCCACCTAATATTGGGGTTATGGCGAATTGATGAGAGCAGGTGCTCCGTCACTAGGATGTATAAGAGAGGGGACAGAGAACATCCCTGCCTTGTCCCATTGGTGATTGTGAAAGGTGATGAAAATGTTCTGACGCGCCCCCTGGGCCTTGGGACACCCGGAGCCGGACCCTTTTTGGTGGATGCTGGTGGTTGTAGTCTCCGTGGCGGCGACCCGTTTCCGTGGCTCAGGGCTGTCAAACCAGTGGCGGAACTATTTATGTGGTTTTGATGTTTAAATGTCCGACTACGCCACCCGTGGATTGCGGTCAGAGTGAACCGCCGCTGCAGGGCAGACCGCTGAGGCTGGTGTTGTGGTGCAGCAGAGCGTAGCATAACTCCCCACGGGAGGAGTATAGCCTCAGGGCAGTGTATGCGGAGGATGGGGGTGATGGTGCAGGGCAGCAGCAGTAACGACACGGAGTCAGTGATGCAGTCCAGGGCCTTTACTCACAGTTCTTATTATCCAGACCACGTCTGCAGTTAACGGCTGCCCACATCGTACTGTGCTCACCAGGTGAGGGGCTCAGACAACTCCCAGATAACTTTGGAGCGCTTCACAGGACCCCCTTTGTGTGTCCTTTGTCTGGCCTTTCTTACCAACCCTTCTGTCCGGCTGCCTCGGGCCTCCTCTTGGTAAACTTGGCGCCAGTTTCCCTGACCCTATGTGGTGCCTTCCTAGCGGGTGTAGCGAGGGGCTGCGCCACATAAAATGTCACAGCCTCCTGTTTCTAGCTGAGGGTCGTTTCCTGCCTCCACTAGTTTCGGGGACCGGTCTCCCCCTTTGGCCTGACCCCTCCACGCAGGTGGATTCGGGCGTGCGGTGGCGACTCGCCCGTCTGCACCCCTGGGATCCCTTCGTTCCTCGTTCCTGGAGCCTTCTCCGCTCCTCTTCCTTCCTTCTCCCTCTTCCAGGCCTGGGCCTCTGTTACTAGGCCCGCCTCCGGAGCAGAGCTCATGCAGAGCCCCTGCTCCCTGCCACTTCTGCTCAGACTTCTCTGCACTGAACTAAGATGGTGCCCACCTTTTATACTCCCTTCTCAATGCACCCAGGAACTGCTTCCTCCCTGCTCCTGCACTACAGGGTTCCCCTTCCTCAGTGTTCCCTCCCCCCACTCCAGCCAGGGACAGGGACTGTCGTGCCCATCTCAGGGGCATATTGGTCGCCCTGCCCCACGGCAATGTGGTGTAATGCATGCAGGTGTCGGGTCCTGATCCACACTCCATCCTTACCTGAGAGTGAGATATCACACCTCTGGGTGAGGTGCAATACCTCTGTAGCAACCGAGCCCTCAGGGTGCTACAGTTCCATTTATCTTCAGCCTAGGTGACGTATTGCGATACAGGGCCGTGATTTTGGCTATAAAAGGGTCCCCTAGACCCCTACCCCAAGCTTTTTAAGAGAATCATATATGGCGTGCCAGGAGACTCTATGGAATGCTTTCTCAGCATCCAACGAGAGTATGTAATTACAAATTTTTAACTGCATCTAGCCCAGGAAATACTTTGTGCCTAGTAGCAGTGTCTGCTAGTCAGCGGATTATCCCGGCTGTTAAGCAAGCTACACCACCTGTAGTTTGGACACTTAATTTTTTCAAAGGAAATGCTTCGGGACCACGGGATACTCAGTGAAGAGCATCAGGAGGCACCCCAAGGCATAGGGGCTGGGACTGGCAGTAGGATGCCTTGCGGTGGACAGCCGAGCTCGATCCTTATAAAAGCTTTTTAACTGCAGCAGCTTTAGTGGACGCTACTGGAGCTGGAATTACGCGGCTGCTGGCATGAGACTTGCCCTCCAATAGATCCTTGTAAATGGATTTAAAGTGTATTCATTCAAATTAGAGAGACAATTTAAATTAAAAAGCTTAGAGCTGCTTCCACCACAGGGGGGCTCGCTCGACCCACCAGCGGACAGGCACCAGTATTGGGAGAGGGGGGCTGGCCATCAGGGTTCACCGCGGCTCTGGCACAAATCCGGCGACGCGGAGGTGGCACGGGCAGGAGCGGACTGAACGTGTCGGCTTCTCACTTTTTGGATTTTAGAAGGGCTTGACATGCCTATATCTGTGTCTACCCCTCCTTTTACTCCTCCACCTCTTTTCTTTTCGCATGACTATATGTACTTGTCACTTTTCCATGTGTTAGTTGTGTCTTCTGAGCAGTTTGTCAGCTTTTGGACACCTTTGAAGGTGTTTTCTATGTGTTTTTATGTGTTTTTGTTTGCCTGCCATTGGTTTTAACGGTGTTCGAAGGTGTTCGACGAACAGTTCGACGAACAGTTCGGCGAACACACGGGTATTCGACGAACCGAACCGAACTCGAACACTATGGGGGTGGCTCAACACTAGCTACGAGTCTTGCTTGGTATCGTTCAGCTGTGCCATCTGTTCGGTACTTTACTTTAAAAAAACATTTACATCCTATAGCTTTTTTTCCTTCTGGTAATTCTGTTAGTGTCCATGTTTTTGAGTCATGCATGGATTTTATTTCTATTTCTGTTGCCTCTATCCATTTATTGGCTTCTTCTTCAGGAAGTCGAGATATGTCTTCCCAAGAGGTTGGCTCATAAATTTTACTTGAACTTGCCTTGTATGAAAGGCGTATTGGTGTTTTTCCTTTGTTTTCTCTTATTGAACTTCTTGGTTCTGAATCTGTTTGTAGTTGTTTCTCTTCACTTTCAGCATTCTGCTTTTTATTAATTTCAACTTCTTTTTCATCAGATATTCCTTCAGCTATATCATTGCTGTTTTTCTCATTTTTTGTTTCCAGTGAAATCATAGTGTCTTCATTTAGATCCTCAATGAATGTCACACTGTTACTCACCATAACTCTGTCTGTTTTGGGATCTAGGATTTGTTTTTTTACTTGAAAAAGACACCGGTACGGCGTTGAAATGTATTCTTAATAAAAAGCCTTTTTCATCATCATCATCATCATCTCTGAATAATTGATTCACTTCAGCAGCACAACCCACCTACGTGTTTATCCAACTGGATCCTAGATGATATAATTGTTGTTCATCTGCCTTGACATTGGTTATTACCTTGTTCCCTGCTAGGATTGTACACTCATCATCTTTGAATTTTACAGTAAGTCCTTGCTGTAAGACGTTTTACAGATAACCATCCTCCTTCTAATCCTGGAACAAATACACAAGTATTTTTGAATCATGCCCAAACTTGTTAGAACAGTTTAGAATTCCTTGTCCAACACCTTCTGCAGTTACTTTGCTTCCATCTGCAAGATAAATGGCTTCCTTCTTATTTAAATTAAGTTCAGTAAAGAAATTTTTATTACTTGTCATGTGACTTGTTGCTCCTGAGTCAATAAACCAACCCAACAATGATTTCTTATCAGTCACTTTAAAAGTGCCATTCCAATTATTTTCACATGAATCAGAAATCGTGTTCTTCACCTTCTGTGTTTTCTCTTTATGATGTAATTTCTGTTGTTCTGCTTTCCATATAGTACAGTCTTTATTTAAATGTCCTTTTTTCTTACATCTGAAACATTCTCTTTATTATGGGGTCTTTTTGATTCTGTAGCTTTAAGAGCATTTCCATTATCTTTTTCAGTAGAAGAATCATTTGTTTGATCTTTCCTTCTTTGATATTCATCTATGAGTCTGGTCTTCACAAACTCTAATGTACTGTCTGTTTCAGGTCTTTTCTCTAGTGCATTTATCAAAGCAGTACACAAATCCGGTAAATTGCACAATAATATTGCTGCTACATGGCTTTCCTTAATATCTTCACCAATTGATCTCAACTGTGATATCACTTCCATAATAGAGAATATATGTTTCTGATTGTCATTGTCTGCACTTAGTCTTATACTGTAAAGCTTTCTTAGCAGAAATAACTTGTGATTTAAGCTGGGTCTTTCGTGTAGCTTTCTTAGTGCTTCCCACATTCCCTTTGCTGTATCCTCATTCCTTATGTGGATTAATTGAGCATCATCCACTAATAGGCTGATGGTAGCTCTTGTTTGTCTATTTTTCTTATCCCATGTCTGATTATCCTCATCAGGTCTATCTGTAGTGATTACTTCCCATGAATCATCTTTAGACAATAACATTTCTACTTTGAACTTCCATAACTGATAATTCTCATTATTCAGCTTAGCTACTGTGAGTTTTAGCTCTGTGCTACTTGTCATCTTTAACTTGTCTTACTTGTTTGGAGAGAATTGTACTGAAGAATTCTTCTGCATTCACCAGAGTCTTGCTGAGAGTTAGGTCCTCGGTGCCTGGGTCCTCGGTGCCTGGACCCATAACCTGTTGCACAGCTTCTGGATACCCACAGTTGCAGTAGAAACTTCACAGAGCAGATTACATGGGATAACAAGCTTTTACTTCTCAGAACATGAGGTAAAGGAAAAAACGCAGTCACACAGTACTGCACCAGGAAGTAAGAACAAAACAGAAAATACAAGAGAGACCTTTTTTCTTTTTACAATACAGTAAACAAGGAAACTTTACTCAACATCGCCATCTACTGTCAAATCAGCAAAAAGTCCTCCTTCACACAAACAAAGAAGTCCACAACTGTTGCATATACCAACAAGACTGAACTTAATATCTCCAAAAATGAACTCCTTCGGTTTCCTCCCTCTACTAACCTATACCTGACTTTGCAATTTCCTTTAGGTGGTGCCACAATAATTCCCACTCAGCATTAGAGATGAGCGTTGTTCTACTCGAACTGTTCGCCAATCTCAAATTCGAGCTGTTTTGGGCGGTGTTCGAGCCGTTCGGCGAACACGAACAATTTGAGAAAAATTCGGCTGTTCGAGGTTATGTTCGATAACTGTTCGTGCACCAAAATCATAACTGGATTTTTTCTCAGTAATGATGAAAATTAATGTTAATACGCAGTTTGAGTGTACAGCGGGGTGGGGGAGGGGCAGGGGATGGATCTCTGCAGGAACAATGAAGATCTCCATTTTTTTTTCTCTTTCCCGCATTTGCAGTGGGGAGGTGCAATCTATCAGCCTATCAGCAGCGCACACATGGAGCGAAGTGCTTTTTTTCACACAAGCAAGGGCATGTGTCATTGGCAGTGTATGTCACATGTCCTTGCCCTATAAGACCAAGCCATTTTCCCCGTCGCCACCATTTTCTCACTGCTGCAGCTGCGTGTTAGACGGCAACGCTGTTGCTGTGTGCGCTATACCTTGTTAATTTCAAGCCAATTTTCGCACAAATCTACAGATAGCTTGGGAGTAGGGAATAGTTGTGATTGCAGTCCTTTTAAGGACTAGGTTACAGCATTTCCTACGACTTTTATCAGGCAGGTCTGTGCTCTTAAATAGATAGATTGTGGGAGTAAAGACTAATTGTAATTGGAGTCCTTTTCAGGACTAGGTTACATCAGTTCCTATCAGTTTTTGCCAGGCAGGTCTGTGCCAGTGCTGTGCAAGTTTTTTTCACAGCATTTGGCTGAATCTAGCAAAGCTAATCCTTTTTGGCCTATTGCAGAGTGTGTTAGTCAGTGGAGTAGCCTATCTGTGTTGCAAGATATACCACCTGTGTATAGAATGCCAATTTTTTTACTGCACCTAGTGAAGTAAAATCTTTTGGGCATAGCATCATTCTATTAGTCCATCTATACTGACCTCCATCAGGTTGCAAATTGAATATAATTTTTTTCTGCATCTAGCTCTGAAAAAATATTGGGCTTCTAGCTGTGTGTGGGACTTGTTCTATTAATCCATCTATACAGACCTCCATCAGGTTGCAAACTGAATATATTTTTTTCTGCATCTACCTCTGAAAAAATATTGGGCTTCTAGCTGTGTGTGGGACTTGTTCTATTAATCCATCTATACAGACCTCCATCAGGTTGCAAACTGAATATATTTTTTTCTGCATCTACCTCTGAAAAAATATTGGGCTTCTAGCTGTGTGTGGGACTTGTTCTATTAATCCATCTATACAGACCTCCATCAGGTTGCAAACTGAATATATTTTTTTCTGCATCTACCTCTGAAAAAATATTGGGCTTCTAGCTGTGTGTGGGACTTGTTCTATTAATCCATCTATACAGACCTCCATCAGGTTGCAAACTGAATATATTTTTTTCTGCATCTACCTCTGAAAAAATATTGGGCTTCTAGCTGTGTGTGGGACTTGTTCTATTAATCCATCTATACAGACCTCCATCAGGTTGCAAACTGAATATATTTTTTTCTGCATCTACCTCTGAAAAAATATTGGGCTTCTAGCTGTGTGTGGGACTTGTTCTATTAATCCATCTATACAGACCTCCATCAGGTTGCAAACTGAATATATTTTTTTCTGCATCTACCTCTGAAAAAATATTGGGCTTCTAGCTGTGTGTGGGACTTGTTGTATTAGTCCATCTATACTGACCTCCATCAGGTTGCAAACTGAATATAATTTTTTTCTGCATCTACCTCTGAAAAAATATTGGGCTTCTAGCTGTGTGTGGGACTTGTTCTATTAATCCATCTATACAGACCTCCATCAGGTTGCAAATTGAATATAATTTTTTTCTGCATCTAACCCAGCCAATAGTTTTGGCCTAATACCACAGTTTGGCCACTCAGCTCTGCTCGGTTCCCATCCATTGTTTTTTTGTGCAAACAACTCCAGAGTTGTGAATTAGTTAACCACCAAAATGAGTGGAAAAAGGCCTGCTGCTGGTGGAAAGGGGAATAGGCGTGTTGGGAAGGGGAAAAAAGGTTGTGCCCGTGGGGTAGGTGTTAAAGCAACAGTAACATCTGCAGAAGAAAGACCATCTTCCAGCCAAACTAAAATGTCTACTTCTTTTAGCGGACAATGTGATAAGATCCCTTTCTTACGGCCACGCCAATCGCTACAAATTCCAGATGAGGCACAAAAACAGCAGGTGCTTCAACGGATATCAAGTGCTCCTTTAAGTGGGCTCTCCTCCACATCAACTTCAACATCACAAATACTCCAGTCCTCAAAGGTGTCACCCCAATCGCACTTGCTTCCTCACAGCTCCCAAATCTCCAGCTGCCCGTCTGAGTATGAGGTAGAACAGATGGTTGAGTCTGCAGAGCTGTTTACTCATACTATAGCCTGGGAATCAGAGGTCGACTCCAGCGCTTCTGTGAATCCAGACGAGGAAATGATCTGCACTGATGCCCAGAATCTTTATGAGTCGGATCCAGGACCAGACGCAGAAGGTTCTGACCATAATGTAGACCCTCATTCCCAAACTGTAACTCCTGTTGGTGGAGACAATGAGGAAGACGATGATAAGACTCAAATACCTGATTGGAGCGACAACTTTAGTTTTTTGTCAGGGCAGGAACAGGTTGGCTCTGAGGACGACGGGTGTGATAACGCACAGGGTGATGATGATGAGGTTGGAGATCCCACTTACTGTCAACCCACAGTCAGCCAAGAGATGAGGTCAGCAGAGGAGGTGGAGGAAGATGCTAGTGACGACGAGGTCAGGTTGCGCCTTCCTGGACAGAGACGTAGTACTGGAAGCACGTCAACAACTGCATCCTCAAACACAACTCTGCCTCTCACCACAAGTCGTGGCGGCTCTTCAGGTCGCATGGGTGCTAAGCCTTGCATAGCCTGGGCATTTTTTCAGATCGATAAAGATGACCCAACTCGTGTTATCTGTAACATTTGTCAGCAAAAGCTAAGTAGAGGCCAAAAAATACATAGTTTGAGTACTTCATGCATGAACCGGCACATGGACATGAAGCATAAGTTGCAGTGGGAAGCTCAGTGTGCTACAATGCGGCCTAGCCGGCCGGGGCAACCACCGTCTGCCATATCTTGTGCATCCGCGGCCTCTTCATCCTCTGTGACTGGGGGGACAGCAGTCACACCTGTTTTGGGGCGCAGACCTGCCACCTCTTTACCCGCAACAGCCAGCGTGATTGGCAGGTCATCATTTTCTTTGGAGGTGGTAACACCAGCTGGTGTTGAGCGCTGTCCGACATCGATAGCACCACCTTTGGATCAAGGCAACCTAACATGTCCGCCTGCATCTTCCTCACAGACCGGCAGTTTGCCGGGGACACCCTTATCAACCCCGTCTAAGCACAATAGCCAGCCCTCGGTACCTCAGATGTGGACAAGTAAAAGACCATTTCCTCCTAGCCATAAGAAAGCTAAGAGGTTGAATTTCACCATCTGCAAGCTCTTGGCTACAGAAATGCTGCCTTTCCGCCTGGTGGACACAGAGGATTTTCGAGACCTTATGTCCGTCGCAGTGCCCCAGTACCAGATGCCCAGTCGGCACTACTTCTCAAAGAAAGGTGTGCCTGCGCTCCACCAGCATGTCGCACACAACATCACCGCTTCTTTGAGAAACTCTGTGTGTGACAGGGTGCATTTCACCACAGACACTTGGACGAGTAGGCATGGACAGGGGCGTTACATGTCGCTGACTGGGCACTGGGTAACTATGGTGACAGCAGGACAAGGGGCTGCTGTCCAAGTCTTGCCGTCCCCACGAGTTGTGCGTCAATCCTCTTTATGTCAAAGTTCCTCCACTGCTTCTGCCTCCTCAACCTCCTCTCGGTCTTCCACCTGCACCCAAAGCCTGTCTGGTCATGCCACAAGCTTTCTAACTGCGCAGAAGGGATCCTGCACACCTCCTTACTATGCTGGCAGTAGGGCTCAACGTCATCAGGCGGTTTTTACATTGAAATGTCTGGGAAATGTGAGTCACACAGCTGAGGAGTTGTGGTCAGCTCTGGAGAACCAATTTCATGAATGGTTGTCTCCACTGGACCTGAAACCAGGGAAGGCCGTGTACGACAATGCTGCAAACCTGGGTGCGGCCCTTCGCCGGGGCAATGTCACACACGTGCCTTGTATGGCTCACGTGTTGAACCTGGTTGTCCAGCAATTTTTAGCCCACTATCCCAGACTAGATGGCCTTCTGCAGAGGGCACGGTCGCTGTGTGCTCACTTCCGCCGTTCGCATCCCGCAGCTCAGCGACTTATATCTCTACAGAAGTCGTTGGGCCTGCCACTTCACCGGCTAAAATGCGATGTGCCTACCCGGTGGAATTCAACTCTGCACATGTTGCAGCGACTGTGGCAGCACCGACAAGCCCTGGTGCAATACGTTCTGACGTATAGCCTGGGCCAACGAAATTCAGAGGTGGGGCAAATCACGCTGGAGGAGTGGTCTCAGATCAGGGACCTATGCACCCTTCTGCACAGTTTTGAAATGGCGACGAAGATGTTTAGTGCTGACGATGCCATTATCAGCATGACTATTCCGGTGATTTACATGCTGGAGCACATGTTAAACAGAATTCGGAGTCAGGTGGTGGCACAAGAGGAGGTGGAGGAAGTAGAGGAGGAGGAGTTGTATGCGGAAGGGCTAACATCTGCAAGGTCCAGACGGTCGGCAGCACCAAGACGGCAGGCATGTGAGGGTGGGGGAGATGGTTTTACCAGGGCGCATGGTAGCAGCCAAACTAGTGAGGAAGGTGCAGGAGCCCAGGAAGAAGTGGAGGACGAACTGATGGAAGACTCATCAGATGAGGGAGACCTTGATCACATTTCTGTTGTGCGAGGTTGGGGGGAGAGGACAGAGGAAGGAAGCATGATTGTTACCTCGCCACCAACACAACAGGGACTTGGTGCTCCTGGATGCGCAACACACATGAGTGCCTTCTTGCTGCACTACCTGCAACATGACCCTCGAATTGTGAGAATTAGAAATAATCCTGACTACTGGGTTGCCACACTGTTAGATCCCCGGTACAAAAGTAAATTTGCAGAAATTATTCCTGCCATAGAAAGGGATGCACGCATGCAGGAGTATCAGCAGAGACTGTTGCAGAATCTTACATGTGCTTTTCCACAAAATACCAGTGGTGCACGTAGTGAATCTCACAGTTCCAACTTGCCAACCGTGGGACCGTCAAGTGTTCAGCACTCAAACCGTAACAGAACCACAGTATCTGCTGGTAACATCAATTTTGCGGAATCATTTCACCACTTTTTTAGCCCATCCTTTGCAAGGCCACAGGAGACAAGAAGTCTGACACATAGTCAACGCCTAGAGACGATGGTACAGGAGTATCTCCAAGTAAACATTGAAGCCACGACTGTGTCACTGGACCCTTGCTCTTTTTGGGCTTCCAATCTGGATAAATGGCCGGAGCTAGCCACTTACGCCTTGGAGATCTTGTCATGCCCCGCAGCCAGCGTTCTGTCTGAACGTGTGTTCAGCGCTGCTGGTGGTGTGCTGACAGATAAGCGCACGCGGCTCTCCACTGATAATGTAGACAGACTCACGTTCATAAAGATGAACAAATCATGGATCCGAAACGACTTTTCTACCCCTGTGTCATCCTGGGGAGAGTAAAAGCTTGATGATTGGTTAAAATCACCCTACCAACCGTTTTAAGCTTTCAAATTACTAATCATGTTTATCTGTATCTTGGCTGGAAAATAATTTGGGCTTTGTAGCAGTGTGCAGCACTGATCCTATTAGGCCATCTATACTAAAGCTTCACCAGATTTAAAATTAATAATAATTTTTAGCTGCATCTAGCCCGGAAAATAATTTTGGGGCTCCGAGATGTGCAAGACACATAAGTGCCTTCTTGCTGCACTACCTGCAGCATGACCGTCATATTGTCAGAATTCGAAGTAATCATGACTACTGGGTTGCCACACTCTTAGATCCCCCAAACTTTTCGATCAACCTTTTCATTTTAATAAAGACCAAAAAAATGGTCATTTTTGAAATTATAAGCATTAGCAGGTTGTTAGAAACTGAAATCAAACAGTTTTCAACTCAAAACTTTATTCTAGGTGATGTTACATTTTCACATAGGACCCCTTGTTCGAAAGGAGCTTCTGAACTCTCTCGTCCATTGAATTTGTCAGGTTTTGGATGATTTCTGTTTCAATTGTTTTGCACGAGGACAGAATATCCTCCCAGAGCTGTTGCTTAGATGTGAACTGCCTCCCGCCATCATAGACACTCCTTTTAATGATGCTCCAAAGGTTCTGAATGGGGTACAGGTCAGGGGAGCATGGGGGTCACACCATAAGTTTGTCCCCTTTTATGCCCATATCAGCCAGAGATGCAGATGTTTTATGTGCAGCATGAGATGGTGCATTATCATGCAGAAAAATGATCTTGCTGTGAAATACACGGTTCTTCTTCTTGAACCATGGCAGGAAGTGCTGTTTGAGAAAATCCACATACATTATGGAGTTCATCTTTAGCACCTTCAGGGATCCTAAAGGGGCCGACAATCTCTCTCCCCATGATTCCAGCCCAAAACATTACTCCACCTCCTCCTTGTTGGCGCTGTAGCCGTGTTTGCGTGGGGTGTCCATCAACCAGCCATCCTCCACTCCATCCATCTGGACCATCGAGCGCTGCACGGCACTCATCCGTGAACAAAACAGTTTTGAAATCAGTCTTCATGTAATGTTTAGCCCACTGGAGCCGTTTCTGCTTGTGTGAAGTGGATAGAGGAGGTCGACAGGATGGCGTATGCACAGATGCAAACCTCTGAAGGACCCTGCATCTTGTTGTTCGGGGGACGTTGGAGGCACAAGCAGCTTCAAAAACTTGTCTGCTGCTATGACAAGGCTTTTTTGCCGCTGCTCTTTCAACCTGACGTAATTGCCTGTAGGAAAGAGTCGTCAATTTGCCCTTATCAGCACGCACACGTGTGTACTGTGAATCAGCTACATACTTCTTGATTGCCAAGACACTTCATCCTGATCATCGCACAATGTGGATTGTAGTCATGCCTTGACCTAAACACTCCACAATTTGTTGCTTCTCAGCAGCCGACACATCCTTTTTCTTTCCCATTTTGGCAGAAAATGTAGGCTGCTTAATAATGTGAGACAGCCTTCTTAAGTAGTCTTGCCTTTCATTGGACACACCTGCCAAACTAATTAGCACAGGTGTCTGCAATTGCTTACAGTGATATAAAGAGCCCTGACACACATCACCATCAATGAGTTTAACTGACAAACAAACAAATTCTTCCCTTATCACTCCTAAACACTTTTTGCATAATAATTTGGAACGCAGTGTACATGTGCTTTTCCACAAAACACCAGTGGTTCACGTAGTGAATCTTACAGTTCTAACTTGCCAACCGTGGTCTGTATGGAGTTGTTCAATAAAGGGCCCAAAATTAAGATAACATAGATGGGAGAGGTCTCTATGAATAGGAATTCCTAAGTATTTGATACCCTGTGAGGGCCAGGCAAAGGGAAAGTTGGACTGGATGGAATCCTATATGGATTTGGGGAGGGAGACATCGAGGGCCTCAGACTTCGCTGCATTGATTTTAAAATTTGACCATGTAACAAAGTGATCTATTTCAGCCATAACAGCATGGATGGATATATGTGATTGAGTGATATATACTAGGACATCATCAGCAAATAGAGAGCACTTGTACTCGGTGCCTCCCACCTCAATCCACTTAATATTGGGGTTATGGCGAATTGATGAGAGCAGGTGCTCCGTCACTAGGATGTATAAGAGAGGGGACAGAGGACATCCCTGCCTTGTCCCATTGGTGATTGTGAAAGGTGATGAAAATGTTCTGATGCACCCCCTGGGCCTTGGGACACCCGGAGCCGGACCCTTTTTGGTGGATGCTGGTGGTTGTAGTCTTCGTGGCGGCGACCCGGTTCCGTGGCTCAGGGTGGTCAAACCAGTGGCGGAACTATTTATGTGGTTTTGATGTTTAAATGTCCGACTACGCCACCCGTGGATTGCGGTCAGAGTGAACCGCCGCTGCAGGGCAGACCGCTGAGGCTGGTGTTGTGGGTGCAGCAGAGCGTAGCATAACTCCCCACGGGAGGAGTATAGCCTCAGGGCAGTGTATGCGGAGGATGGGGGTGATAGTGCAGGGCAGCAGCAGTAACGACACAGAGTCAGTGATGCAGTCCAGGGCCTTTACTCACAGTTCTTATTATCCAGACCATGTCTGCAGGTAACGGCTGCCCACGTCGTACTGTGCTCACCAGGTGAGGGGCTCAGACAACTCCCAGATAACTTTGGAGCGCTTCACAGGACCCCCTTTGTGTGTCCTTTCTTACCAACCCTTCTGTCCGGCTGCCTCGGGCCTCCTCTTGGTAAACTTGGCGCCAGTTTCCCTGACCCTATGTGGTGCCTTCCTAGCGGGTGTAGCGAGGGGCTGCGCCACATAAAATGTCACAGCCTCCGGTTTCTAGCTGAGGGTCGTTTCCTGCCTCCACTAGTTTCGGGGACCGGTCTCCCCCTTTGGCCTGACCCCTCCACGCAGGTGGATTCGGGCGTGCGGTGGCGACTCGCCCGTCCGCACCACTGGGATCCCTTCATTCCTCGTTCCTGGAGCCTTCTCCGCTCCTCTTCCTTCCTTCTCCCTCTTCCAGGCCTGGGCCTCTGTTACTAGGCCCGCCTCCGGAGCAGAGCTCATGCAGAGCCCCTGCTCCCTGCCACTTCTGCTCAGACTTCTCTGCACTGAACTAAGATGGTGCCCACCTTTTATACACCCTTCTCAATGCACCCAGGAACTGCTTCCTCCCTGCTCCTGCACTACAGGGTTCCCCTTCCTCAGTGTTCCCTCCCCCCACTCCAGCCAGGGACAGGGACTGTCGTGCCCATCTCAGAGGCATATTGGTCGCCCTGCCCCACGGCAATGTGGTGTAATGCATGCAGGTGTCGGGTCCTGATCCACACTCCATCCTTACCTGAGAGTGAGATATCACACCTCTGGGTGAGGTGCAATACCTCTGTAGCAACCGAGCTCTCAGGGTGCTACAGTTCCATTTATCTTCAGCCTATTTGACGTATTGTGATACAGGGCCGTGATTTTGGCTATAAAAGGGTCCCCTAGACCCCTACCCCAAGCTTTTTAAGAGAATCATATATGGCGTGCCAGGAGACTCTATGGAATGCTTTCTCAGCATCCAACGAGAGTATCTAATTTCAAATTTTTAACTGCATCTAGCCCAGGAAATACTTTGTGCCTAGTAGCAGTGTCTGCTAGTCAGCGGATTATCCCGGCTGTTAAGCAAGCTACACCACCTGTAGTTTAGACACTTAATTTTTTCAAAGGAAATGCTTCGGGACCACGGGATACTCAGTGAAGAGCATCAGGAGGCACCCCAAGGCATAGGGGCTGGGACTGGCAGTAGGATGCCTTGCGGTGGACAGCCGAGCTCGATCCTTATAAAAGCTTTTTAACTGCAGCAGCTTTAGTGGACGCTACTGGAGCTGGAATTACGCGGCTGCTGGCATGAGACTTGCCCTCCAATAGATCCTTGTAAATGGATTTAAAGTGTATTCATTCAAATTAGAGAGACAATTTAAATTAAAAAGCTTAGAGCTGCCTCCACCACAGGGGGGCTCGCTCGACCCACCAGCGGACAGGCACCAGTATTGGGAGAGGGGGGCTAGCCATCAGGGTTCACCGCAGCTCTGGCACAAACCCGGCGACACGGAGGTGGCACGGGCAGGAGCGGACTGGCCGTGTCGGCTTCTCACTTTTTTGATTTTAGAAGGGCATGACATGCCTATATCTGTGTCTCCCCCTCCTTTTACTCCTCCACCTCTTTTATTTTCGCATGACTATATGTACTTGTCACTTTTCCATGTGTTAGTTATGTCTTCTGAGCAGTTTGTCAGCTTTTGGACACCTTTGAAGCTGTTTTCTATGTGTTTCTATGTGTTTTTGTTTGCCTGCCATTGGTTTTAACGGTGTTCGAAGGTGTTCGACGAACAGTTCGGCGAACACACGGGTGTTCGACGAACCGAACCGAACTCGAACACTACGGGGGTGGCTCAACACTACTCAGCATACCTGCTGTCTTGGAGTCATATTTGACACACAAATTTCCTTTATTCAACGTGGAAAATCACTCACTCGCTCATGTCACCTGCACCTTAAAAACATCTCCAGAATTCAACCTTTTCTCATCTTTGATACTGCAAAAACTCTTACTGTCATTCTTATTCACTACTACAACTCTCTTCTAATCGGTCTCCCTTTAAACAAACTGTCTTCTCTCCAATCCCCTCTGAATGTAGCAGCCAGGTTCGTATTTCTCTCAAGCCACTTCACTGACGCCTCTACCCTGTGCCAGGCATTGCACTGGTTAGGTTAAACAATCACTACAGAATACAATACAAACTCATCTTTCTCACCCACCAAGCTGTCCACAGTTCTGCACCGCCCTATATCTCATCCCTCATTTCTGTCTATCACCCCTCCCGTGCCATCCATTCTGCAACTGATCTAAGACTGGCATCCTTCTTAATTAGAACCTCATACCTCCATCTCCAAGAATTCTCTCGTGCCGTGCCAGTTTTCTGTAATGCCCAAAATGCGTACAGAAACCGCTGAACCACTAAGTTGAGCACATGGTCCAGGCATGGTACGTGTGCGTGCTTGCCTGGCTTCAGAGCTGCCACCAGGTTCTCTGATGCAGCTTTCAACAACTCTGTAATGGTGTGCGGTTTGTCCCCTAAGCAAAGCATATAGTCCTGCTTATTGTTATTGGCAACCACAAACTTTAAATACATAATCTGGAATATCTCCTGAAAAAAATGAATCAAGTGATGGAAATGGAGGTTGAAGAGGATGAGGAGGAGGTGGTGCAGGAGCTGTAGAGTGTGGGGGCAACCCTGATTGACCTAGGGCCCACAATCATCTGCGTCGGGAGGACGTATTCCGTCCCAGGGTCCCACTGGGTCCCAGCTTCCACAATATTATCCAAGTGGAATGCGTCAGTGAGATGTACCGTCCCTGGCCACATTCACTTGTCCATGTGTTTGTGGTTAGGCGGTCCTTCCCATTAAGTGTGCTGGGGAGGGCACGGGTAATGATCTGGGACTCGTGCTTGTAAAAAGCGGAGATGACACAGGGAGAAATAGTGGCAGCTGGGGAACGAGTATGGACACCCGGCCGCTGCCATGAGGTTGTGGAAAGCTTCCGCCTCCATGAGTCCAAAAGGCAACATTTCAAGTGCAATAAAGCAGTCCAGAAATTTGACAGTTTAGTATTGCGGCCTGTGGGTGGTTGGTTGCATACTTGTGCTTACATTCCAAGGACTGGGGTAGGAACAACTGAATGCTGCTCTGGGACAAGGACGTGGACGATGATGATTGTAAGTCTGCAATGACAGGTGCAGGATAGGAGGCATCTTCACATGCGCCATGGACAGGGGATTGGCGTGCACGCACAACAGCGGAAGAGGCAGTGGTGTCACCCACAGACACTGTTTCTGGACTTTGGCATTCCACCCAGCTAGTCGAGTGATTTGCTGTCATTTGCCTAAGCATGCTGGTGGTATTCAGGCTAGTAGTTTTGGTGCTCTTGCTGATGTTGGCCTGGCAGATGTTGCAAATGACCTTTCTGGTGTTATCTAAACAACAACCTTTAAAAAAGAACCATACTCAGGAAGACCTCAGGAACAGTTCTACTGGTAAATTCCGTGGTTGTTGATGTTCCAGGGAACGGTTGCCTGCCTTGTATCTATGGCCACCACACTGCTCGTTCCTGCCTGTTGTGGTGCTATGCCTCCCTCCCCCTGTGTGCTGCTGTCCTCGCTCTGCATGTCCCCTTGCCAGGTTGGGTCAGTGACTTCAACGTCCATTGCTTCGTCTTCCACTTCCGCACCCTGGTCCTTCTCTTAACTTTCTGTTCATTGTGTTTCATTATTATCCACCTCTTGCGACAGTAATTGCACTTTCCCACCATCACCTTCGGGTACCATGGCTGCTCAAATCACTTGAAGCTGGCCGGGTGAGAGGCCCGAATCTATAGATGAAAAAGTGAACAGCTCTTGGGGTAACCCTGGACTCTAATGTCTCCTTCAAACCACATATCCAAGCTCTTTCCATTTCCGAGCGGACCGAGCGAGAGGCCAGAATCTATAAATGGAAAAATGAACAAAACAGCTCTTCGGAGTGTCCAAGTGTAGGATCAGTTGTCTCAGGGCACTCAGAATGGTGGGAGGAAGGAGGATCAGGGTAAGGAGTATGCCGACTCCAAGTAAAAAGAATCTCCTGGATCTGCCCATTCCTCAACCACGAATCTACAAAAACAGTAGTGTATGCCCTCATCATCTCCTGTCTCAATGACTGCAACCTCCTGCTCTGTGGCCTCCCTTCTAATACTCTCGCAATCCTCCAATCTGTTGTCCAACTAATCCACCTATCCCATCTCTATTTCCTTACCTCTCCTCTCTGTCAATCCCTTTACTGGCTCCCCATTGCCCAGAGACTCCAGTTCAAAACCCTAACCTTGGTATGCCAAGCCATCCACAACCTGTCTCCTCCATTCATCTGTGACCTAGTCTCCCGGTACTTACCTGCACGCAATCTCCAATCCTCATGTGGCACCTCAGGGGTCTGGTTACCAATGTGATAGAAATATCACGTCTGAGAGCAAGTGGGAGGTTCCCTGGTCAGGAGCCCTTCAACAAGCAACACCTCCTGTCCCAGTCCAGATAGGGGAGGAATCTGCCCTATATAAACTGGATTTGGGGTGGAGTTAGTTCAGTTAGAGCCTGGAGTGAAGTTCCAGACACAGGGAAAGGAACAGCTAGGAGCTCTGTAGGAGCAGGAGCTGAGTGCCAGAGCCTGGAAGCTGATATTGCTCGTCCTGGCTGAAGACACTACGACCGGACGACGGAGTCCGAGGCTGTGAGGACTTATATATCCAGCAGCAGAAACCAGCCGGCAGGGGATTTCAGGTCCTCTGGCCATAGGAAGCCCGGAGGCTCAGTCACACACACAAGGGACCGGTACCGCCATCGAGGAGCGGAAGCTACCAGAGGGTCCAAGTCACCAGCCATACGGGTGAGCACCACACGGTATACTCAGGGACGTGGGCTACTTTCACTCGCTTACAGCAAGGTAGCCAGGAAGAGTGCAGATAGACGGGGAGGCCTACAACTCCACCTGGCCAGGGGAACTCCTGTTTGTTCACAGACTGACCAGGCCCCTTATGCTAGCCAGTACTCCTGGGAGGGTCTGCCTTATCATCATCAGTAAAGACCCTGAACTGCATTGCAAAGACTCTGAGTCGTTCCTGCTTCACCCGTGTACCATCACTCCCATCATCCACACTCACTGCCCTGAGGCTATACTCCTCCCGTGGGGAGTTGTCCCATCCTCTGATGCGCACACCACACCAGCCTCAGCGGTCTGCCTCGCAGCGGCGGTACACCCTGACCACAATCCACGGGTGGCGTAGTCGGACATTAAATCATAAAAACCCTATAAAAGATGGCCACTGGTCTGACCACCCTGAGCCACGGACCGGGTCACCGCCATGGAGACTACAACCCCCAGAGACCCGGCTCCGGGTAACCCACACACATGCACACACGGCCCAGGGGGCGCGTCAACTTTTGGCGTAGTCGGCAGGATTGTGACCAACCCGCCACAAACGGGTATTGTGTGCATGAAAAAGACTTTGCACTTACCTGAGTGAAGTTTCCCGCCATCCGGAGCCGTTTCCCGCCATCTTCAGTCGTCTCCCACCATCTTCAGTCGTTTCCCGCCGTCTTCAGCCGTTTTCCCGCCATCGGACGCCATCTTCAGGACGCCGCGCGGGAAGAAGAGGGGCGTGGACGTCCAAACCGCGTGAGACCTGAAGCCCCGCCCTACGCACCGACGCTGCGCAAGGTCCAGGAAGGAGAGAGAGCGGCGCTGACGTCACCAGGACGCGACGCAAGGCCCTCGCCCGGAGCAGCACAAGCGGAGCCGCGGCTTACGGAGGAAGAGCAACAAAAGGTAGGCCACGGTTAACTAGGGGGGCGGAAGATACCAGGAATGGAGGAAGCTCCCACCGCCAGTGAGGCCGCCGCCGCAGTAATGCCATTTACAATGCCTTACATCCCTGGAGCGGCCTGGCTGCCCCAATACTCAGGGAAGTCGCATACCCTAAGCGACTTTAAAGAGAAACTGTACAGCCTATTTAAAGTGTACCCCCTGACAGAGGGACAAAAAGTGAGCATATTGGTAGGCCAGCTAACCGGTGCAGCCCAACGAGAAGTAAAGTTCTGGTCAGTCAGGGACAAAGAGACCGTGAAGGAGAGCTTAGCCCGTCTGAAGGACACTTTTGATACCCGTACCTCAGCAGAGATCAAAATGAGGTTTTATGGGTGCAAGCAGCGGGCCCAAGACAGTATAAGAGACTATGCTTTAAATTTGCAAGAGGCCCTGGGAGCCATTAAACAGGCAGACCCTGACAGTGTGCGGAATGCAGATGAACTGTTGACTGAGCAATTCATTGAGGGTCTGCTGTCCAACGCCCACCGAACCCAGTTACGTGCAATGGCCTTGCAGAACCCTGGGTTAGACTTTGCAAAGTTCAAAGACAGGGCCATCCGGGTGCTCCGAGAACCGGCACCGGGTAGCGCTGTAACCCACCGGTGCCCTACTATTACCTATCACCAGGAGGCGGCGCCCTTGTCTGCAGAGCCTGTGGGAGCTGGTGCGCAGGCTTTGGATAAAGACCCGGCTGCAGACCTGCACCATCAGGTCCAAGAACTGACCAAAAGCGTTGCCGCATTAACCAGGACTGTGCAGTCGTTACAGGTATCCTCTCCAGGAAGGATCAAGCTGGCCACCAGTCCGGAGGACGTCCCGTGGCGCCGACAGAGGAGGATCCCATCGTCCAGAGGAAGACCCAGCGACAGATACAACGAGGACGGACAACCCATCTGCCGCCGCTGCAATCAACCCGGACATATGGCAAGGTACTGTCATTTAAACGGGCACAACCTGGGGCAGAGGGCCAATCCCCAGGCAT
The DNA here is from genome assembly GCF_046119375.1 of Phyllobates terribilis. Lineage (NCBI taxonomy): Eukaryota > Metazoa > Chordata > Amphibia > Anura > Dendrobatidae > Phyllobates > Phyllobates terribilis. The sequence continues at coordinate 23,218,750 of NW_027362768.1, forward strand.
AAGATCATCAGGCCCATCGAACTGGCATGAGAAATACGTAGGGGGACGTCCAGTCTTGCCTGTGGTACTGGATGGCATTCCTATGAGTGCCCTACTAGACACCGGGTCACAGGTAACTACCATCCCTTATGTGCTCTTTAAGCGGTACTGGAATGACTCGGACATAACCCGCTACCCAGATGACGACCTGAGTATCATAGCCTGCAATGGTCAGCCCGTGCCGCAGGTGGGATTCAAAGAGGTGACCAATAAAATCGGTAAGGTCGAACTGGCGGCACAAGGACTGATTATTGTGGACATTGATCGTCGTGAAAGTCACCCTAAAATAACCTTGGGTACTAACGTTATTGAGAATTGCCTTTCAGAAGTAATTGCCATTTTACAGCAAGTTGCCATGAACGCCAGCTCCGGCCAGCAGCGGGTCCTACAAAAGGAGATCCGGGCACTGATGAAACGGCAACAGGTAAAACTGTCGGGTGGTGAGATTGATAGCGTTAGGATGAGTGACCCGTTCCCTATCGCCATGCCCCCAAAGAGTGAGATGATGATCTGGTGTCTGGCAGCTATTGGTCTGAGGGGTAGAGACTACCAAGCTATGGTAGAACCCGTTTACTCAGACAGTAGGCCCACCATTTTGACGACACGGGGGGTGGTTGATGTCCGCCATGGGAGGGTACCTGTCCGCATCCTAAACATTGGGGATAGAGAAGTATGCCACGCTAGCCAAATTGTTCACCATAAACCAGAATTCTGTAAAGGCCATAGAACCCTTGCCTCCGTCTCAACCAGAGGAAGGTAACGGCTCTAAGAAACAAATGGAAGACAGGTGTCAGCAGCTGCATTTGGGTACTGACTCCACTTCCTCACACCAAAAACAGGGAGTCTACCGGGTGGTTTAGGAGTACGAAAGAGTCTTTAGTAAACACCCGCTAGACTTCGGGCGAGTAAAGGGGGTAGAGCATCACATCCCCACAGGAGACCATCCACCCATAAAGGAAAGATACCGAACTGTACCCCTTGCACACTATCAGCATGCAAAGGGGATGTTGCGAGACATGAAGGAGGCTCGGGTAATCAGGGACAGCTGTAGCCCCTGGGCAGCTCCACTAGTTCTAGTGAAAAAGAAGAACAACACAATGAGAATGTGCGTAGACTACAGAAAGGTCAACCGTATCACACACAAAGATGCGTACCCGTTACCTAGGATAGAAGAATCTTTAGCTGCATTAAAATCTGCTAACTTCTTCTCCACTTTGGATCTTACTAGCGGGTACTGGCAGGTTCCTGTAGCAGAGGCGGACAAGGAGAACCCTGGGTTTACCACCCCGCGTTTACCACCCCGATGGGTCTCAGCGAATTCAACTGTATGCCGTTCGGGCTCTGCAACACACCAGGAACCTTCCAGCGGTTGATAGAATGCTGTCTGGGACACCGGAATTTCGAGACGGTCCTGTTATACCTGGACGATGTCATCGTTTATTCCAAAACCTACGAGGACCATCTGAAACACCTGGCAGAGGTGTTTGACGCCCTGGCAAGCTACGGCCTAAAGGTGAAACCCTCCAAGTGTCATCTGCTGAAACCAAAGGTACAGTACCTGGGACACGTGGTGAGTGCCGACGGAGTGGCTCCCCACCCCGATAAGATCACCGTGATTAAGGACTGGCCAAGACCCTCCAACATAAAGGAAGTGCGGCAGTTCCTCGGGTTGGTAGGCTACTACCGAAGATTCATTCCCGGTTTCACCAAAATGGCAGCTCCTATGCAGGACCTCCTGATAGGTCAATCCAGGAAGGCCAAAAACCAGAAGCCACCCTTCAGGTGGGAAAAGCTGGAAGAGGAGTCCTTACGCCAGCTGAAGATGGCCCTCAGGGGGGATGAAATCCTGGCGTACCCTGACTACAGCCAGCCCTTTATCCTCCACATGGACGCAAGCAACATCGGGCTAGGAGCCGTACTGTCCCAGATCCAGCAGGGGAGAGAACGGGTAATCGCTTACGCCAGCCGAAAACTACGGCCCACAGAGAGAAACCCTGAGAATTATAGCTCATTCAAGCTAGAGTTCCTGGCAGTGGTGTGGGCAGTGACGGAACGTTTCAAGCATTACCTTGCTTCCTCCAAGTTCACCGTGTACACGGACAACAACCCGTTGACACATCTGGACACTGCGAAACTTGGTGCCCTGGAGCAGAGATGGATGGCCCGCCTGTCCAACTATGAATTCACCATCAAATACCGGGCGGGACGTTCAAATGCCAACGCAGACGCCCTGTCCAGGATGCCGAACTTACCGAACGGAGGGGAAGATCCAAAGGAACTGGAAGAGATCGAACTCCCTGCGTTCCACCGTCATGGAATTACCCAGTATTCCCACCGTGTAAGGGACAGGCACTCTGCTACGTTCAATCCCTTACCCCACTACAGCTGGGCAGAGACTCAAGACAGTGACCCCGCAGTCCGTCTGGTGAAGGAAATGCTGACACAGGCTGATGCCCGCCTTGACCCAGACGCCCCGGAGGAGACCAAACAGCTGTGGAAGGAGAAGAGTAAACTGTTTCTCTACAAGGGGAAGCTGTGCCAGAGAACTGTCAACTCCCGGACACATGAGCTGACCTGCCAGGTAGTGGTCCCGAGACGGGACGCGGCTATGGTCCTGGAGGCATACCACGACGGAGCAGGGCACTTCGGATGGAAGAAGCTGGAGTTCCTGTTGCGTGACCGGTTCTTCTGGGTAAACATGAGAGGGGCCATTGAGAGATGGTGCAGAGACTGCAGCCCGTGCAACCTGAGGAGGAAGGACCGTGCCAGCCAGAAGACCCCCCTGCAGCCCATCATCATGAAGCAACCACTAGAACTGGTAGCCCTGGACAATGTGAAGCTGGCTCCGAGTAAGTCCGGGTACATCTACACCCTAACCATCGTAGACCACTACTCCCGGTTCCTGGTGGTGGTCCCTGTCATGGACTTAACGGCTCAAACAGCAGCTAGAGCCTTCCAGCAGCACTTCTGCCGTCCACACGGGTATCCGGAGCAAGTGTTGACTGACCAAGGTCCAGCCTTCGAAGCGGAGGTCTTCCAGGAGTTCTGCAACTTGTATGGTTGCAGGAAGATAAGGACAATGCCTTACCACCCCCAAACCAACGGGCTGTGTGAGAAAATGAACAATATCGTCATTGATCTCCTCAAGACGTTGCCCCTGGAAGAATGCAGCCTGTGGCCGGAGAAGCTGCCAGACATGATTGACTTGTACAACCATATCCCAGTAAATTCCACCAACTGCACCCCGGCTTACCTAATGAGAGCAAGGCCTGGTAAGCTGCCAATTGACCTGGAGTTGGGAGTCCTGACACCCGAAGACACCTCACCAGAAGCAGACTGGGACACGGAACGGCAGCAGCAGTACCGGAAAGTACAGGAGACCGTGGAGCGAAGACTGTCTCAGGAAAGAGGAAGGCAAGAGAGGACTTATAACCAACATGCTCCCGCTGTTCCCCTGGCACCTGGAGAGCAGGTCTTGAAGAGGAATAGACCGCTCCACAAGTGAGATGAACAGTGGGAGAAGGACCCGTACACCGTACTGCCCTCAAGCCATGAGAACCCAAAAGTATGTGTCATCAGTAAGCATGGAGGAGAGACCACAGCCACTGTCTCCAGAGACCATCTGAAGAAGTGTCCCGAGCAGCTACAAGGTGCTGAAGAAGACCAGGATATCCTTCAACCCGCAGAGGGAAAGGAAGAAATGATCAGTACCGTACTCGGAGACTTTCCCCGGTCCTGGACTCAGATCAACAACGCAGTCGTGGTACCCATCATCACCTTTCTCCAGCCAGCCCCTCAAGGGCCTACAGAAGAACAGGGAGTGTCGGGAGAGCAGCCAGCCCAGGAGGCAGAAGGATCCATACAAGCAGCCCAGGAGAATCAACCCTCTGCTAGTAGTGAGCCTGTCGTGCCCCTAGTAAGCCAAAGAGTATGCAGGAAGCTGCCAGGCCTACCCGCAACACCTCCTACACCCTGTAGTGCAGAGCCAGATAGTGGGTTACGTAGGTCCACCAGGAGCACTAGAGGACAGATGCCCGCTCGCTGGAGAATCTAAAATGTAATGTGAATTTGCTTGTAAATTGCCAATGTTGAAAATGTTTGATGTTTTTGTTACCTTGTTATTAATTATGTCTTTCTAGTTTTCCTAGTTCATGGACTGACAGGTTATGGACGCTGAATAACCGGAACTACATTGTAAATAGTTGCACTTGGTGCCTCTTGCGAAGACGGCCACGGAAGAAAAACCTGTCTGGCGTGGCCCCGTGTGGTCCAAAGTAGTTCGCTTCGCCTTGCAGCCACGCCCAGGGCTAACATTTGGGGTTTGCTTTGGACAGGTCCCCTACTCTGTTCTAAGCCTTCCCCTTGGGCGATATGGACACCCGGTTACGGAAATACCGTGACCATCAAGACAAAATGTACTTTTTCCTGTTATTGTTTATACCCTGTTATATTATGTTTCAAAAATGTGTTTATTCCCGGAGTACTAAAATTCACTAGGGGGGAATGTGGCACCTGAGGGGTCTGGTTGGCACAGTGATAGAAATATCACGTCTGAGAGCAAGTGGGAGGTTCCCTGGTCAGGAGCCCTTGAACATGCAACACCTCCTGTCCCAGTCCAGATAGGGGAGGAATCTGCCCTATATAAACTGGATCTGGGGCGGGGTTAGTTCAGTTAGAGCCTGGAGTGAAGTTCCAGACACAGGGAAAGGAACATCTAGGAGCTCTGTAGTAGCAGGAGCTGAGTGCCAGAGACTGGAAGCTGATATTGGTCATCCTGGCTGAAGACACTACGACCGGACGACGGAGTCCGAGGCTGTGAGGACTTATATATCCAGCAGCAGAAACCAGCCGGCAGGGGATTTCAGGCCCTCTGGCCATAGGAAGCCCGGAGGCTCAGTCACACACACAAGGGACCGGTACCGCCATCGAGGAGCAGAAGCTACCAGAGGGTCCAAGTCACCAGCCATACAGGTGAGCACCACACGGTATACTCAGGGACGTGGGCTACTTCCACTCGCTTACAGCAAGGTAGCCAGGAAGAGTGCAGATAGACGGGGAGGCCTACAACTCCACCTGGCCAGGGGAACTCCTGTTTGTTCACAGACTGACCAGGCCCCTTATGGTAGCCAGTACTCCCGGGAGGGTCTGCCTTATCATCATCAGTAAAGACCCTGAACTGCACTGCAAAGACTCTGAGTTATTCCTGCTTCACCCGTGCACTATCACTCCCATCATCCACACTCACTGCCCTGAGGCTATACTCCTCTCGTGGGGAGTTGTCCCATCCTCTGCTGCGCACACCACACCAGCCTCAGCGGTCTGCCTCGCAGCGGCGGTACACCCTGACCGCAATCCACGGGTGGCGTAGTCGGACATTAAATCATAAAAACCCTATAAAAGACGGCCACTGGTCTGACCACCCTGAGCCATGGACCGGGTCACCGCCACGGAGACTACAACCCCCAGAGATCCGGCTCCGGGTAACCCACACACATGCACACACGGCCCAGGGGGCGCATCACTCACAAGATCTCCTTCTCTACACCCATCTTATCTCCTCTTCCCACAATCACATACAAGATTTCTCCCGTGCATCCCCCCTTCTCTGGAACTCTCTACCCCAAGATTTCTGACTCTTGCCTACTGTTGAAACCTTCAAAAGGTATCTGAAAACCCATCTGTCCCGAAAAGCGTACAACTTGCAGTAACCCTCGCTCCAACATACCGCTGCACGACCAGCTCTATCCTCACCTACTCTATCCTCACTCATCCCTTGTAGACTGTGAGCCCTCGCGGGCAGGTCCTCTCCTCTCCTGTAGCAGCCGCTGTCACATTTTTGTTCAAGATTATTGTAATTGTTTTTATAATGTATACCCCTTTTTCACAAGTAAAGCGCCATGGAATAAATGGTGCTAAAGTAATAATAATAATGTGGTCCAGACTCATGGCTACTGACACTGGACCATGTGGAAGACAGGGAGGTGGTGGTGGCAAACTGACTGGAAGCATTATATGCTATCCAACCAACCATATGGGTGTTTGTTGTGCTCTCTCAACAGGCACAGTTTCATCTTGCACACGGCCTTGGCCCCTGCGTGCGCAATCACGATTATGTCCTCTTCCCCGTCCCTTGTCCATTTTAAATGGAGTTTATTATTTGTCACGTTGCCAAAAATGTCTGTATTATTACCGCAGTAATATAGGATCACGTCTGATGAATAGACGGTGACATGGGAATCAGATGCTTCCAGAGGTCTTTCCCATGCTGTTCCCATGTCTTTTCAGATAAGGTAGTAAAATGTTGCAATGACATTTACCAGTGAATGTATTTTTCACCATTGAAAGCAAAGCCAAAGTGCAAAAACGCATCAAAAATGCTACGTGTGAACATAGCCCAAGGTGTGGAGGAGAATTTTTGTTTTGGGTTATTTATTTTACCTTATATACAAGTCATTACCCTGGAAAGGATACTCCTTAACATTTTTTCCCAGGAAAATACATTTTGGTTTCATTTTTGTATGTTTTATTGTGAGTCCGTAAAAGTGGCGTAATACCTCTGACAACATTGTTCACAGCAGTAACCTGGGAGTAAGAGATGCTTCCCGGGGTCTTCTCCATGCTGTTCCCATATCATTTGAGCACTGCTCCCATCGATTTGGGTAATTTTTAGGCCCTCAGCAGACTGCCGGGTGGGTGGGTGGGGGGGCGTTAGAAAAATGCTTGAGTTTCCCATAGACTTACAGTGGGTTCGTTGCTAGGACCGAGCACTCGAGCATTCCAATTTGCTTGACTCGAGAAATGAGGACCCGAGCATTTTAGTGCTCGCTCATCGCTCATCACTAGTTATAATCCAAAAATATTAAGTTGAAAGTGCCATCAGGAAAGCTGGGTCCTAAATTTATTCACCTATATGAGATTTTGGAGGTAGTTAATCTGGTGGACTTTAAATTCCTCTGTCTTTTTGCATCCCGAATGTGTTCCATCGATCACTGCTAGAGGATTTTGTCCCTTCATTTTTTTCTCCCTCATCCGTGCATCCACCGGTTTCTGTCAATGACAGTTTAGAGTGTGAGGTACAAAAAATTATGGATTTATGGAAAGTCTGTAATTCCCTCCAGCATCTCATCCATTGGAAGGGATACGGATCGGAGAAGAGATCCTGGGTGCCAGTTCGAGCCATGAAAGTCATTCGTCTGGTAAGGACCTTCCATCGTAGGTTTTTCGGGAAGCCCATGGTTCCGGTAGTCCCCCTACAAGAGTGTGTACTGTCACGATTCCACCACTTATGGTGTCTTATGGATGCTGTGAATGACAGCGCTGCCTCCCAATCCATGGCAGAGGTGTCAGTATTGTGAATGACAGCTCAGTTATCCTATCTGGCTAGGTCTGTGGTATCTCCTCCAGGACTCTTCCGTTCCTGCTGATCACAGAGCTATTTAGAACTCTCACAGCTTTGCTCAACTGGTCGAGGGATCATTTTTGAAGTAATGGGTGTATGCTAGTGTGTTTGAAGGAGGAGGGAAAGATACCAGATGAACTATGGGTTAAATATTTTAGTTAGGTGAGTGGTAACAGCTGGGGAAAGAGACTGAAGGACAAGTGAGGGAATAGGGTCATTGGTGCAGGCAGTAAGTCGAGAAGATGTGAGGAGCCAGGTAACCTCTTCAGGAGGGAAGAGAATGCATGAATGGGAATGGGAGAAAATTTCCTGTCGGATATAGTCAATTTTTTTCTTTGAAATAATTGGCCAGATCGTCAGCGCTGAGGTTGGTTGTTGGGTCCTGAACTCTGAATAGTGAGAAGATGAGGGTGTTGAAGTAAACTTGTTTGGAGAGGTGAAGGACAGAGTTGTAGATTTTAAGCATAAACTTATAATGAATGAAATCTTCGGCCAGATTGGATTTTCTCCATAGATATTCTGAGCATCTGGAGCACTGCTGGAGAAAAAGTGTTTGCAGTGTGTGCCAGGGTTACCACTGTCTGTGTCGAGTTGTTCTAGGTGTAGGAGGTGCAGCTTCATCCATGGCACTTTGCAGTGTTTCATTATGTTTCAGAGTCACTGTGACTGTGACTCCCCGGCACGCTGCCAATTAGAACACTGCAGAGAACAACGGGGCCAGGAGAAAAAGAAGCGCTCCTGATGCTCTGCGCATGAGCGGGAAGTGAGTGAGACGAGGGCACGTCACAGGGCCCTGTGATGTGCAGGGGAGGGGTGGAATATGCTAAATAAACAGATAGGCAGAGATTTCTGGGCTTACTAATTAGATAGGCGGGGATTTCTTGGCGTCCGTGGGACGCCAAGCATGTGAGAACAGATTTTATAAAACTACATTTCTCTGCAAGCAGACCTCTACTATGGGCCATACAGGTAAGTATAAATTTACTTTTCTATAACCTGTATGCCCATATTAGAGGTCTCAAATCTCCTTTAATGGCATGTACAGTACAGACCAAAAGTTTGGACACACCTTCTCATTTAAAGATTTTTCTGTATTTTCATGACTATGAAAATTGTACATTCACACTGAAGGCATCAAAACTATGAATTAACACATGTGGAATTATATACTTAACAAAAAAGTGTGAAACAACTGAAAATATGTCTTATATTCTAGGTTCTTCAAAGTAGCCACCTTTTGCTTTGATGTCTGCTTTGCACACTCTTGGCATTCTCTTGATGAGCTTCAAGAGGTAGTCACCGGAAAGGGTCTTCCAACAATCTTGAAGGAGTTCCCAGAGATGCTTAGCACTTGTTGGTCCTTTTGCCTTCACTCTGCGATCCAGCTCACCCCAAACCATCTCGATTGGGTTCAGGTCTGGTGACAGTGGAGGCCAGGTCATCTGGCGTAGCACCTCATCACTCTCCTTCTTGGTCAAATAGCCCTTACACAGCCTGGAGGTATGTTTGGGGTCATTGTCCTTTTGAAAAATAAATGATGGTCCAAATAAACGCAAACCGCATGGAATAGCATGCCGCTGCAAGATGCTGTGGAGGCCATGCTGGTTCAGCATGCCTTCAATTTTGAATAAATCCCCAACAGTGTCACCAGCAAAGCACCCCCACACCATCACACCTCCTCCTCCATGCTTCACGGTGGGAACCAGGCATGTAGAGTCCATCCGTTCACCTTTTCTGCGTCACACAAAGACACGTTGGTTGGAACCAAAGATCTAAAATTTGGACTCATCAGACCAAAGCACAGATTTCCACTGGTCTAATGTCCATTCCTTGTGTTCTTTAGCCCAAACAAGTCTCTTCTGCTTGTTGCCTGCCCTTAACAGTGGTTTCCTAGCAGCTATTTTACCATGAAGGCCGGCTGCACAAAGTCTCCTCTTAACAGCTGTTGAAGAGATGTGTCTGCTGCTAGAACTCTGTGTGGCATTGACCTGGTCTCTAATCTGAGCTGCTGTTATCCTGCGATTTCTGAGGCTGGTAACTCGGATAAACTTATCCTCAGAAGCAGAGGTGACTCTTGGTCTTCCTTTCCTGGGGCGGTCCTCATGTGAGCCAGTTTCTTTGTAGCGCTTGATGACTTTTGCAACTGCACTTGGGGACACTTTCAAAGTTTTCCAAATTTTTCACACTGATTGACCTTCATTTCTTAAAGTAATGATGGCCACTCGTTTTTCTTTACTTAGCTGCTTTTCTCTTGCCATAATACAAATTCTAACAGTCTATTCAGTACGAATATCAGCTGTGCATCCACCAGACTTCTGCACAACACAACTGATGGTCCCAACCCCATTTATAAGGCACGAAATCCCATTTATTAAACCTGACAGGGCACACCTGTGAAGTGAAAACCATTTCCGGTGACTACCTCTTGAAGATCATCAACAGAATTCCAATAGTGTGCAAAGCAGTCATCAAAGCAAAAGGTGGCTACTTTGAATAACCTAGAATATAAGACATATTCTCAGTTGTTTCACACTTTTTTGTTAAGTATATAATTCCACATGTGTTAATTCATAGTTTTGATGCCTTCAGTGTGAATGTACAATTTTCAAAGTCATGAAAATACAGAAAAATATTTAAATGAGAAGGTGTGTCCAAACTTTTGGTCTGTACTGTATATTCCTATATGATTGTGGCAAGTGGGGGTAACCTGAGTGGGTGATAGTAATTGACACACAAGGAAAGAAGGTTGTAGTGGTCAGAGAGCAAGAGAGGGGAATTAGTAAAATCATGCACTGAGAAGCGCCAGAAGAAGATCAGGTCCAGTGTATTCCTATTTTCATGTGTAGGAGAGTTAGTAAGCTGTGAAACTCTGGCCAACTTGCAGCCACATGAATTTTTCTGTTGGAAGTTTTCTTCTGCTGAGATAAATTATGTTAGGAATAGCGAGTTGTGTGCTGAGCTATCAGTATTGTGATAGACAGCTCAGCCATCCAATCTGAGGCTGGAGTGTGCTGAGCTGTCAGTGTTGTGACTGACAGTCCAGTCGCCCAATCAGGGCTGGCGCGTGATGCGTTTCCTACAGGTGTCTCCTATTCTGAGTGATTCCCTGGCTATTTAGCTGGCTGTCTGCTTCTGAATACTGCCAATTGTAGCCTTAGCTCAGTGGTGAATGTTTGCCTTCTTCTTCAATGTTCTGTTTCTGATCGATTGCTGCCTGACCTTGCCTCTGACCATCCATTTTCCTAGCCCCTTTGTCTTGTTCTGCTTTCTTCCTGGAATTCTGACCTCTGACTGTGACTTGACTATGCTTTTGCCTTATTTCTTTTGTTAATGATGAGCCCTCTTGGTATCTGACCCCCGACCTCTTGACTACCCAGCCTGACAGCTTGTCCATGAGTAGTGACTAGCATCGCATAAACAAATAAAGTACATATATTTGGTATCGCCGGGTCTAAAACGACCCGACCTATAAAATTGTAACACTAGTTAACCCCTTCAGAGAACACAGTAAAAAATAATAATTAAAAAACGTGACAAAAAGAACTATGCTTTTTCATCATACCGCCAAACAAAAAGTGGAATAAAACCGGATCAAAATGTCAAATGTAAATAAAAATGGTAGAGCTGAAAATATCATGTTGTCCCTCAAGAGACAAGCTGCCATACAGCTCTAGCAGCATAAAAAATGCTATAGCTCTCAGAATATACTGATGTAAAAACAATAATTTTTTTTTAATAAAAAATGTTTATTGTGTAAAAGTGGCAATACACAATAAAATTATATAAATGTGGCATCACTGTAATTGTACTGAATCAACGCACAAAGCTTTCTTATAATTTTTACCACACGGTGAACGGCATGAAACCCCCATAAAAAAAACAATTCTTGATTTGCTGGATTTTGTTCATTCTGCTTCCCAAAAATGGTAATAGAAAGCAATGTTGTGTGGCCGAAAATGGTACCAATAAAAACGTCAACTCATCCCACAAAAAACAAACCCTCACATGACTGTTGACAGAAATATAGAAAAATTATAGCTTTCAAAATATGGCGATGCAAAAACTTTGTTTTGCAAAAAAAATGAGTTTTTTAGTGTGATAGTAGCAAACATAAAAACTATGTATATCTGGTATCACTGTAATTGCACCAACTCGAAGAATAAAGGCGTCTAATCATTTATACCACATGGTAAATCGTAAAAAATAAATAAAACCAATTCTTGACCTGCTGTTGATTTGTTCATTTTGCCTCACAAAGACTGAAGCTTGGCTTGCATTTATCCATCGCTCTGCGCTGAGCACTTACATCAAGGTTTCCATGGATATCTCTGAAATACGTGATTCAGATGGAACCCCCGGCAGAAAATTCCCTATAATGAGGCAGATGGAGACACTGTGGACGTCGTCTGGCCTATAATTCAACAGTGTCCTTTTTTAAGCGTGCATAAAAGTGCGGTCGGCAACAGTTTTGTGCACCTCTGAAAAGAAGGATACGACTGAACAGAAGCCAGATGGAGTCCGGAGTAACCCTGTTGCCTCATTTTAGGGAATGGATCCATCGGAGGTTTCATCTGAATCACATTATTCAGAGATTTAGATGGAAACTCCGATTTAAGTACTCAGCGTAGAGCACAGGAAAAATGTTATCCAAAATTTTATGTTAAATGTTCCCAATAAAAGTGTGTATAGCGGTATAGAAAGCTGGTACTGCTTACATGTCCATACAGCTTTCAATATGAAGTATTACTTTCAATAGGAAGTATCACTTTCAATAGGAGGTATAACTTAAAATCTGTTACATGATCAGGAAAAAAACAGTCTAATGTGGTGCTCAGCTACAAAGTAGAACTGCATGAATGGACAAGAGATAAGGTTGAAAAATAGTGGCACTCACCACTGGTTACATTAAGGCAGCATTTTTACTGGGGTAACATGTACAAGACATATACCTGGAGGAACAGAGACGAGCGACAGCTATTTTGCGTGAAACCCGCTTCTTTTGGCTCATCACTATTTTTCAACCTTATCTCTTGTCCTTATTCCCAATAAAAGCTTCAACTCAATCCACAAAACCCATATAATTATCCCTCTCTAAACAGGCTATAAAATTTAACCTTTAATCTTCATATTAAAATGTGAATGTAGAGGGTATTAAAGTATTATCCCTAATCAGCCAAAATTATAAATAGACTAAAATCTATGACGTTCTGATGGTACCGTGGAGTGTCATCACTTGAGCTGAATGGGATAAATAAATCTCAGCACATGTTCCACCAACATGTTTCACTGCACTAGCGGCGTCATCAGGGGATGGCACACGTGTTTATTATTTGTACATACATTCTTCCAAGGCTATCCTTTTCCTCTTTGGTTGTGAACAAAGAAATCCTAACATCCCCTGCTAGGAGACTCTACTGATGTAGCCTGAAACCTAAGAGCTCAGCCTTACTCATGGGCAGATCTACAAGATCGTTTAGTTCACTTTGTGTTATAAGGTGTGGTTCAGTTGAGGTTGCTGACAGAAAGTCTGGGTCATGAGAGGAATATACTTAATGACACCAAGCACCTTCTTCTTTCTCACTTGACTTGAATGAAAATATTTCTGGTGCTTTTGGAACGGTCAGTTCTTCTGTATGTGGTGCTGGGCAGATTGCAATTGGAATGTTTGGATACAGTAAAGGACACTTCTTCCTTGAAATGTCTTCCTAATGGGGCACCATGCAGAAATAGCAATTGGTAGTGTGATTGGTTGGCTCTCTCCAGATCATTGTGTTATGGTTAATTTTTAATACCTAGATATCATTATTAATTTAGATAAAACAATCTATTCCATGAGGCCTCTGCTTGAGTGTTTTAAGACATACATTGTGAAATGTCTGACCTAAGATACTGGTTTCCTGTGAAGTCTGAGAACATTTTTACGTTGAGCAAAGGGAAATGTGTTTGTTACTGATAAGCTATTTCAGTTGTCTGTTCAGTTGTATGTAACAATGAAGTTCCGCTTTTTGTCTAGCTAATAAATTAGTGCGTCTATGTTGCCACACCAGAAGACTCTACTTGCTGACAATGAATGTCACATGTATTCTGTCTCTCTCCCTTCATCGATGAAGTATCTTAATTTGAATCTCACTGGCAATAACAGTACATGGTGCCGAAACCCGGGATTGTCATAACCGGACCTCCTCTGGACCCGTCAACAAGGATCTCTCTGGGAATTACTGAATGAAATCCGCGGTAAGTAATCCCTTGTATTACTACTAATTCAGTACTACCTAGAGGGCTCCAGGACAGGCAATTGGTGGTCCTAACAAGACAATCATTCTTTTGAACCCTTGCCAGTGATTGATTTTGTTGTCTTATATGTTTCAATGTGGTTTTTAGATGCATAATTGACGATTGAATGATGGTTGAATGATAATTGAATGAAGTGACAAGTAATCAACCTTGCCCAGCGTGTCGGGATTAGGCACCTCTGCAGTTCTTCTGTATATTTCAGGAGTCAGAGGATTGTTTTATGTTGTTTGTTTTGTCTACGTCATAAATGTCTGGTATGATATTGTAAACTATTAGGATCCTTGAATGTGGGACTGAATGATTTTTGATTGACCAATAAGGGACTACGGTCTCTGTTTGATAAGGGATCCCGTTATGTGTGTTCCTTCACATGTGGTGGAGAGGAAAATCGGTCCGTAAGAGGATCAGGGAAGTGTGATTGCCTATAACAGAGGAATTCCCCTGTAAATTGATAAGGGCACCCTCAAGAAAGGGGTAACTGAATGCAGTTTTTAGCCCGAATACAGCAGGGGGATTAATATCAGCGATTGTGCAGTGTACATTGAATGATTGACGCATTGTTAAGTCATTTTTGATTAATCAGAATCGTTGTCCTCAGTGTCTGTGTTCAGTTTTGTGTAAGCTCAAGAGAGGGAAAATCATAGTAGCTGAAGTTCTTGCTTAGCCTGTATACCCAGACTGGGAAACATATAGTATAAAAAGTAACACTTATTGCAGATATAATTGTCACGTAGTGCCTTTACAAGGTGTAGAAGGAAAACCTTTGAACTGGGAAATGCTATATGATCATGTATAAATAATTGGAATAGTAGTTGGAGCAGTAGGTTTGGTATTGTTATTTGTTTGGTTGTGTGTAAGAATCTCCCTAGCTCACAGGGCTGGAAAATCGGTGTTAGTACTTCCTTAAAGATCTGTCTTCCGAGGCTCAGGGGAGACTGGGACAGGATCAGATCCGTCTTTCGAGGATCAGAGGAGACTGGGACGGGATCAAATTTAGAGTCTGAGAGGCTCTAGGTGTGCTGAAGAGAGTTCTGCGGTAACTCTGGCACAGTGATTGCAGTCATGGGGACTGGCAACAGTAAGGAATTCACTAACCTAAAGGGCGAGGCCCCAGTTCCGGCATGTGAGATAGTGGAGAGACTGAAAGGGAAAGAAGCAGTAGAAGGATGTGAAATAATATTGAGGAAATTTAGTATGGGAAAGTGGGGAAATTTGGAAGAGAAGGAATGGGAGAACTATATCTGCAATTGGGAAGGATGGTTGAAAGATAAAAACAAACTAGAGCAGGCTAGGATGTGGTTAGAAGTAGCAAAACGTCTCTCAATGAGTGAACATAAATCAGAGGAAACCAGGCATGGAACAGTCTATGTAATCTATGATAGTTTGAAAAACTCTCAGACCCCTGTAGTCTCTGTACCTGATGTAAATTCTGCATCCCCTTCAGCACCACCGCCTTATGCTGGGTCAATGGGATGGACTTGCAGACATTGTGGTCATCAGAATCCCCCTGGGGTTAATTGTTGCAGGTACTGTGGATCTTCACACCCAGGGACAACACCCAGGGTGCCTCTGTTCCCTTTGAGGACCACTAGTCATGTACAGTTTCAACCTCCTAGGATGGTTGATAATGTTCCGATATACGATCCCCCCCAAGTAAACATATCAGCCTTGGTCCCCCAGTGAACTTATTGCCCTCGCTACACAGCTCCCAGATCCTCGAAAAAAAACCTTAACATTCAGAATGCGCCTCCAGGGTGTTCAGGAGGCATATCGGGCCACATGGGATGATCTAGTTTCTGTCATTCTGCAGAAAGGCAGTGACCCCTTACTTATGGAAATTACTCAGATGCTGCCAGGCCAGGAACCAGCCATTAAAGAGATTATAGAGATTACAGCAATGTAGAATGTTGGTCTTGCCGGCAAAAAGGACATCTATCCATCAAATATCCCGCAAAATCAACAGCCACTGCCCAGCCCCCTCCATAGGAAACTGGCAATCCAGATATCTCCCTCTGCCCCGTTGTCACACCCCAGGGACCCACACTCCCTGTTCCCGTATCTCTGGGGGAGGGACAAACTATTTCATTCATGGTAGACACTGGATCAGCCCGTACAGTATTAATGCAAGAACATTTTCCAGAGGACATTTTGTCCCCCGACTATGTGACTTGTGAAGGGGTAGAGGGACGACTTACTAAATTACAAATGACTCATCCTCTCCGGTTAAATATGCATGACTCAATCTCAATTGTAACCCAAGTTTTAGTTTCCCCTGATGTGCCTTTTAATTTGTTGGGAACAGATGTGTTGCAGAAAATTGGGGCCTGCATAGAATTCACTCCAAATGGCCCCAAGATGACCACCCCCCTGGATGATGACACATTGTGTAGTCTTCTGTCCCTAACAATTCCCACAGTTCTAGACAATACAGACTCTAAACCTCATTCCCATCCTGTTTGGCTTGAGGATGTACCCAGTCAATTGTGGGCATGTAGCAAACTTGATGTGGGAAAACTACCCATCCCTCCGGTGACTGTAAAACTTAAACCAGGTGCCCAACCCCCCTGTATAAAGCAGTATCCTTTAAGTGCTGCTCAGGATGCAGCAATACATAAGAATGTCCAGGAGCTTTTGTTAAGAGGCCTAGTAATTCCTATAACCTCCCCATTTAACACTCCCCTGTACCCAGTCAAAAAGAAAACCCCACCTGGACAACCAGTAACCTATCGTATGGTACATGATCTTTGGGCAGTTAATGCAGTAACTATAGTGGATACTTCACTTGTACCCAACCCCCATACTCTCCTGAATGAAGTCCCCTCCACAGCCACCTGTTTCACAGTGATTGATCTGGCCAATGTTTTTTTCTCTGTCTTCTTGTCCATGGAGTGTACCTCATATTTTGCCTTCACCCACAGAGGTGCTCAGTATGCATGGGCAGTCCTTCCTCAGGGAGCTGCTAACTCCCCTTCCTTATTTTCCACATCCCTAAAGACTGTACTCGATAACTGGTGCCCCTTTGATTCATCCACCATACTCTTACAATATGTGGATGACCTTCTCCTTTGCTGCACCACACTGACCAGATATGCCACAATGAATCTCAATCTCTGCTGATATTCTTAGCAGAAAATGGGTGCAAAGCTTCAAAAGATAAACTCCAATTGTGCAAGTCCACAGTCACTTTCCTTGGGCATTGCCTGTCTCAGGGCATTAAGAATCTAAGCTCAGGGAGGATTGAGGCTATACTAAAAATATGCCTTCCAAGATCTACCAAGTCCCTTCGGGCATTCTTGGGCCTAGTCCAGTTCTCCCGTCTCTGGATACGAAATGCCTCTAGTATTATGGCCCCATTGTTCCAATGCCTCAAAACTGAGCCTTTCACCATTAATTCTGAGGCTTTTGATGCATTTCACACCCTCAAGCTCACCCTCTCTGCCTCACCAGCTCTATGTATACCGAATTATGACAAGTTTTTTACTTTGTACTGCCACGAACAGGCTGGACATGCGTCTGGTGTCCTTACCCAAGAACAAGGTGGTAGGCAGCACCCTCTAGGGTATTACTCTGTAACCCTTGATCCAGTCATTATGGGTTCTCCTACTTGTGTTAGAGCTGTGACAGCTGCTTCAGAACTTGTTAAAAAGACAGAGGACATAGTGTTAGGAAGCCCTGTCACACTTCAAGTTCCTCATGCTGTATCTGAAATACTTAAACAGGCTCAGACCCGTCACCTCTCAGCAGGACCAGATGACCCAGGAGGTCCCTTCCAACTCTACCATTCTATGATTCTATTGAGATGATCTAGTGAATCCTGCTTTGAGCAGGGGGTTGGACCAGATGACCCAGGAGGTCCCTTCCAACTCTACCATTCTATGATTCTATGATTCTATGATTCTATGATTCTATCAAGGTTGACAAAATATGAAGTCTCACTCCCTACACCTCCCCATATAACTATCAAACGCTGTAATGTTCAAAAATCCAGCTACACTACTTCCAGTGGATTTAGAAAAGGGAGGAAAGTATCAGGATGTGGAAGAGGGAGAGACCATGAGCCAAGATTTGCCCCTGTTTTTCAAATTAGCAGATGAGGAAGCTCAATTTGATATGGCACATGAACATGATTGTGAGGCATTGATGGAAGCTGAAATAAAGGGCTTGGCAAATATTACTGATGTACCACTCACTAACCCCTCTGCTGAGTATTTTGTAGATGGATCCAGAGCTTGGGACAGTGAACAAGGACGATTCATCACCAGGTATGCAGTAGTCCACAATGGTAAGGCAGTGATACAAGAACCACTCCCCTCCAGCTGCTCTGCGCAAGAGGCAGAGCTTAAAGCACTCGCTGCAGCAAGTAATCTGGGAAAAGGTAAAGAAATTAATGTATTTTCTGACTCGCAATATGCTTATGGTGTTGCACATGACTTTGGCGCCATTTGGCGAAGTCGTAATTTCTTGACCTCTGCTGTACACCTATAAGGAATGCACAAGCGGTAGAGCAGCTACTCACAGCACTCACTCTTCCCCGAAGGGCAGCCATAGTCAAAGTGTCAGCACACACTCGGGAATAAACTCCCCTTGCAGTAGGGAATGCCTTGGCCGACCAGGCAGCTAAGGAAGCAGCACGATTACCTCTGACAGAGATACTGGCTATCGCAAGTGCGGGAACCCCAGGAGACTCAGAGTCAGGGCGTGCAGGAAGCTCCCTTTCAAATAAGGAGACATCCCCTGCACCGGTCCCAGTGGCCGTGGACCTCGAACTACTGCAGGTCTTCCAGACCCAGGCTCCCCCCCCCACGAGCAGAATGCATGGGTCAAAGCGGGCACCGTACAGTCAGTGTCAGGGGTATGGCAGGTAAACAAACGTATTTGCCTTCCACGCTGCCTGTTCCCCATGATGGCTGCCCTTGCACATTCTCCGGTGCATAACTCAAAGGGTGTTATGTGTGCAGTGGTGCTACAAAACTGGTGTGCCCCAGGGTTCCCGAATACAGCTGCAAAGTATGTTCAAGAATGTCTAGTTTGTACAAAACATAACCCTGGTAGGCCTATTCGAGTCCCACGGAAATGCACACCAAAACCAGATTACCCATTTCAGAGACTGCAGGTGGACTACATACAGCTACCTAAGGTAGGTAATTATAAATACGCCCTGGTACGCATTGACCTTTTCTCTGGGTTGCCAGAAGCTTGGGCAGTGACTAAAGCAAACACAAAAACTACTGATAAAAAATTGATCAGTGAGGTGGTTTGTAGATATGGGGTGCCCGAAACTATAGAAAGTGACAGAGGAACCCACTTTACTTGGGAACTAATGAAACAAATCATGGTCACTCTTGGGATAGAACAGGTTTTCCATGTTCCCTATCATCCACAAAGTAGTGGGAAGGTGGAACGTCTCAATGGTACCTTGAAGCTAAAAATTCAAAAGTGCATGGAAGAAACACACTTGTCCTCGGTAGATTGTTTGCCCATAGCATTGCATTCAGTGAGGACCACCCCAAGGGGGAGGGAGAAGCTGTCCCCATATGAAATACTGTTAGGTAGTGTCCCTAAGACAGGGTTGTATTTCCCACAGCAGCTGCAGGCCTCCTATGGTTCTCTCACTGAATATGTTCTGGAGTTGCATAAACATTTGACTGTTACTCATAATCGTGTTCTTTCCTCTATCCCAGAACCCAATTGCCTGAGCGGCACTCACACTTTGGTACCAGGAGACTGGGTCGCGGTAAAGAGACATATGAGGAGACCACTGGAGCCCAGATACAGTGAACCAATCCAAGTGCAGTTAACCACTGCCACTTCGGTCAAGCTTAAAGGCAAGGACACTTGGATCCACGCCAGCCATTGTAAAAAAAATTTTGAACCCCAGAAGCAGCAAAGATGATGACTAGTGTTGAGCCACCCCTGTAGTGTTCGAGTTCGGTTTGTTCGTCGAACACCCGTATGTTCGTCGAACTGTTCGTCGAACACCTTCGAACACCATTAAAACCAATGGCAGGCAGACAAAAACACATAGAAACACATAGAAAACACATAGAAAACACTTCAAAGGTGTCCAAAAGCTGACAAACTGCTCAGAAGACACAACTAACCCATGGAAAAGTGACAAGTACATATAGTCATGGGAAAAGAAAAGAGGTGGAGGAGTAAAAGGAGGGGGAGACACAGATCTAGGCATGTCATGCCCTTCCAAAACCAAAAAAGTGAGAAGCCGACACGGCCAGTCCGTTCCTTCCCGTGCGACCTCCATGTCGCCGGGTTTGTGCCAGAGCCGCGGTGGACCCTGACGGCCAGCCTCCCTCTCCCAATACTGGTGCCTGTCCACTGGTGGGTCGAGCGAGCCCCCCTGCGGTGGAGGCAGGTCTAATCTTTTTAATTTAAATTGTCTCTCTAATTTGAATGAGTACACTTTAAATCCTTTTACAAGGATCTATTGGAGGGCAAGTCTCATGCCAGCAGCCGCAGTAATTCCAGCTCCAGTAGCGTCCACTAAAGCTGCTGCAGTTAAAAAGCTTTTATAAGGATTGAGCTTGGCGGTCCATAGCAAGGCATCCTACCGCCAGTCCCAGCCCCTGTGCCTTGGGGTGCCTCCCCGATGCTCTTCACTGAGTGTCCCGGGGGCCCGAACCATTTCCTTTGAAAAAATTAAGTGTCCAAACTACAGGTGGTGTAGCTTGCTTAACAGCTGGGATAATCCGCTGACTAGCAGACACTGCTACTAGGCACAGAGTATTTCCTGGGCTAGATGCAGTTAAAAATTGTAATTAGATACTCTCGTTGGATGCTGAGAAAGCATTCCATATAGTCTCCTGGCACGCCATATATAATTCTCTTAAAAAGCTTGGGGTAGGGGTCTAGGGGACCCTTTTATAGCCAAAATCTCGGCCCTGTATCGCAATACATCACCTAGGCTGAAGATAAATGGAACATTTTCATCACCTTTCATAATCACCAATGGGACAAGGCAGGGATGTCCTCTGTCCCCTCTCTTATACATCCTACTAATGGAGCACCTGCTCTCATCAATTCGCCATAAACAAAATATTAGGTGGATTGAGGTGGGAGGCACCAAGTACAAGCGCTCTGCATTTGCTGATGATGTCCTAATATATATCACTCAATCACATATATCCATCCCTACTGTTATGGCTGAAATAGATCACTTTGTTACATGGTCAAATTTTAAAATCAATGCAGCGAAGTCTGAGGCCCTCGATGTCTCCCTCCCCTCCATACAGGATTCCATCCAGTCCAACTTTCCCTTTTGCCCTCACAGGGTATCAAATACTTAGGAATTCGTATTCATAGAGACGTCTATGTTATCTTAATTTTGGGCCCTTTATTGAACAACTCCATGCAGACCACGGTTGGCAAGTTAGAACTGTAAGATTCACTACGTGAACCACTGGTGTTTTGTGGGAAAGCACATGTACACTGTGTTCCAAATTATTATGCAAAAAGTGTTTAGGAGTGATAAGTTAAGAATTTTTTTGTTTGTCAGTTAAACTCATTGATGGTGATGTGTTACAGGGATCTTTATATCACTTTAAGCAATTGCAGACACCTGTGCTAATTAGTTTGGCAGGTGTGTCTAATGAAAGGCAAGACTACTTAAGAAGGCTGTCCCACATTATTAAGCAGCCTACATTTTCTGCCAAAATGGGAAAGAAAAAGGATGTGTCGCCTGCTGAGAAGCAACAAATTGTGGAGTGTTTAGGTTAAGGCATGACTACAATCAACATTGCCAAGACACTTCATCCTGATCATCGCACAATCAAGAAGTATGTAGCTGATTCACAGTACACACGTGTGGTGCTGATAAGGTAAAATTGAGGACTTTTTCCTATTGGCAATTACGTCAGGTTAAAAGAGCAGCGGCAAAAAAGCCTTGTCAAAGTAGCAGACAAGTTTTTGAATCTGCTGGTGCCTCCAACGTCCCCCGAACAACAAGATGCAGGGTCCTTCAGAGGTTTGCAGCTGTGCGTAAGCCATCCTGTCGACCTCCTCTATCCACTGTACATAAGCAGAAACGGCTACAGTGGGCCAAACAATACATGAAGACTGACTTCAAAACTGTTTTGTTCACCGATGAGTGCCGTGCAATGCTCGATGGTCCAGATGGATGGAGTGGAGGATGGCTGGTTGATGGACACCCCATGCAAACACGGCTACGGCACCAACAAGGAGGAGGTGGAGTAATGTTTTGGGCTGGAATCATGGGGAGAGAGATTGTCGGCCCCTTTAGGATCCCTAAAGGGTTAAAGATGAACTCCATAATGTATGTGGAGTTTCTCAAACAGCACTTCCTGCCATGGTTCAAGAAGAAGAACCGTGTATTCCGCAGCAAGATCATTTTCATGCATGATAATGCACCGTCTCATGCTTCACATAACACATCTGCATCTCTGGCTGCTATGGGCATAAAAGGGGACAAACTTATGTTGTGACCCCCATGCTCCCCTGACCTCAACCCCATTGAGAACCTCTGGAGCATCATCAAAAGGAGTGTCTATGATGGCGGGAGGCAGTTCACATCTAAGCAACAGATCTGGGAGGGTATTCTGTCCTCATGCAAAACAATTGAAGCTGAAACCATCCAAAACCTGACAAATTCAATGGACGAGAGAGTTCAGAAGCTCCTTTCGAACAAGGGGTCCTATGTACAAATGTAACATCACCTAGAATAAAGTTTTGAGTTGAAAACTATTTGATTTTGTTTCTAATAACCTGCTAATGCTTATAATTTCAAAAATGACCATTTTTTTGTTCTTTATTAAAATGAAAAGATTGATCGAAGAGTGTGGGGGATCTAAGAGTGTGGCAACCCAGTAGTCAGGATTATTTCGAATTCTGAAAATCTGAGGCTCATGTTGCAGGTAGTGCAGAAAGAAGACACTCATGTGTCTTGCGCATCTAGGAGCCCCAAAATTATTTTCCGGGCTAGATGCAGCTAAAAATTATTATTAATTTGAAAGCTGGTGGAGCTTAGTATAGATGGCCTTACAGAATCAATACTGCAAACTGCTACAAGGCATAAATTATTTTCCAGCCAAGATACAGATAAACATTATTAGTAATTTTAAATCTGGTGGAGTTTAGTATAGATGGCCTAATAGAATCAGTACTGCAAACTGCTACAAGGCCCAAATTATTTTCCAGTCAAGATACAGATAAACATGATTAGTAATTTTAAATCTGGTGGAGTTTAGTATAGATGGCCTAATAGAATCAGTACTGCCCACTGCTACAAGGCCCAAATTATTTTCCAGTCAAGATACAGATAAACATGATTAGTACTTTGAAAGCTTAAAACGGTTGGTGAGGTGATTTTAACAAATCATCAAGCTTTTACTCTCCCCAGGATGACACAGGGGTAGAAAAGTCATTTCGGATCCATGATTTGTTCATCTTTATGAACGTGAGTCTGTCTACATTATCAGTGGAGAGCCGCGTGCGCTTATCTGTCAGCACACCACCAGCAGCGCTGAACACATGTTCAGACAGAACGCTGGCTGCGGGGCATGACAAGATCTCCAAGGCGTAAGTGGCGAGCTCCGGCCATTTATCCAGATTGGACGCCCAAAAAGAGTAAGGGTCCAGTGACACAGTCATGGCTTCAATGTTTACTTGGAGTTACTCCTGCACCATCGTCTCTAGGCGTTGACTATGTGTCAGACTTCTTGTCTCCTGTGGCCTTGCAAAGGATGGGCTAAAAAAGTGGTGAAATGATTCCGCAAAGTTGATGTTACCAGCAGATACTGTGGTTCTGTTACGTTTTGAGTGCTGAACACTCGACGGTCCCACGGTTGGCAAATTGGAACTGTGAGATTCACTACGTGCACCACTGGTGTTTTGTGGAAAAGCACATGTAAGATTCTGCAACAGTCTCTGCTGATACTCCTGCATGCGTGCATCTCTTTCTATGGCAGGAATAATTTCTGCAAATTTACTTTTGTACCGGGGATCTAACAGTGTGGCAACCCAGTAGTCAGGATTATTTCTAATTCTCACAATTTGAGGGTCATGTTGCAGGTAGTGCAACAAGAAGGCACTCATGTGTCTTGAGCATCCAGGAGCACCAAGTCCCTGTTGTGTTGGTGGCGAGGTAACAATCATGCTTCCTTCCTCTGCCCTCTCCCCCCAACCTCGCACAACAGAAATGTGATCAAGGTCTCCCTTATCTGATGAGTCTTCCATCAGTTCGTCCTCCACTTCTTCCTGGGCTCCTGCACCATCCTCACTAGTTTGGCTGCTACCATGCACCCTGGTAAAACCATCTCCCCCACCCTCACATGCCTGCCGCCTTGGTGCTGCCGACCGTCTGGACCTTGCAGATGTTAGCCCTTCCGCATACAACTCCTCCTATTCTACTTCCTCCACCTCCTCTTGTGCCACCACCTGACTCCGAATTCTGTTTAACATGTGCTCCAGCATGTAAATCACCGGAATAGTCATGCTGGTAATGGCATCGTCAGCACTAAACATTTTCGTCGCCATTTCAAAACTGTGCAGAAGGGTGCATAGGTCCCTGATCTGAGACCACTCCTGCAGCGTGATTTGCCCCACCTCTGGATCTCGTTGGCCCAGGCTATACGTCAGAACGTATTGCACAAGGGCTTGTCGGTGCTGCCACAGTCGCTGCAACATGTGCAGAGTTGAATTCCACCGGGTAGACACATCGCATTTTAGCCGGTGAAGTGGCAGGCCCAACGACTTCTGTAGAGATGTAAGTCGCTGAGCTGCGGGATGCGAATGGCGGAAGTGAGCACACAGCGACCGTGCCCTCTGCAGAAGGCCATCTAGTCCGGGATAGTGGGCTAAAAATTGCTGGACAACCAGGTTCAACACGTGAGCCATACAAGGCACGTGTGTGACATTGCCCCGGCGAAGGGCCGCACCCAGGTTTGCAGCATTGTCGCACACGGCCTTCCCTGGTTTCAGGTCCAGTGGAGACAACCATTCATGAAACTGGTTCTCCAGAGCTGACCACAACTCCTCAGCTGTGTGACTCACATTTCCCAGACATTTCAAAGTAAAAACTGCCTGATGACGTTGAGCCCTGCTGCCAGCGTAGTAAGGAGGTGTGCAGGATCCCTTCTGCACAGTTAGAAAGCTTGTGGCATGACCAGACAGGCTTTGTGTGCAGGTGGAGGACCGAGAGGAGGTTGAGGAGGCAGAAGCAGTGGAGGAACTTCGAGATAGAGAGGATTGACGCACAACTCGTGGGGACGTCAAGACTTGGACAGCAGCCCCTTGTCCTGCTGTCACCATAGTTACCCAGTGCCCAGTCAGCGACATGTAACGCCCCTGTCCATGCTTACTCGTCCAAGTGTCTGTGGTGAAACGCACCCTGTCACACACAGAGTTTCTCAAAGAAGCGGTGATGTTGTGTGCGACATGCTGGTGGAGCGCAGGCACACCTTTCTTTGAGAAGTAGTGCCGACTGGGCATCTGGTACTGGGGCACTGCGACGGACATAATGTCTCGAAAATCATCTGTGTCCACCATGCGAAAAGGCAGCATTTCTATAGCCAAGAGCTTGCAGATGGTGAAATTCAACCTCTTAGCTTTCTCATGGATAGGAGGAAATGGTCTTTTACTTGTCCACATCTGAGGGACCGAGGGCTGGCTGTTGTGCTTAGACGAGATTGAGAAGGGTGTCCCCGGCAAACTGCCAGTCTGTGAGGAAGATGCAGGCGGACATGTTAGGTTGCCTTGATCCAAAGGTGGTGCTATCGATGTCGGACAGCGCTCAACACCAGCTGGTGTTTCCACCTCCAAAGAAAATGATGACCTGCCAATCACGCTGGCTGTTGCGGGTAAAGAGGTGGCAGGTCTGAGTCCGAAAACAGGTGTGTTTGCTGTTCCCCCAGTCACAGAGGATGAAGAGGCTGCGGATGCATAAGATGTGGCAGACGGTGGTTGGCCCGGCCGGCTAGGCCGCATTGTAGCACAGTGAGCTTCCCACTGCAACTTATGCTTCATATCCATGTGCCGGTTCATGCATGAAGTACTCAAACTATGTATTTTTTGGCCTCTACTTAGCTTTTGCTGACAAATGTTACAGATAACACGAGTTGGGTCATCCTTATCGATCTGAAAAAATGCCCAGGCTATGCAAGGCTTAGCACCCATGCGACCTGAAGAGCCACCACGACTTGTGGTGAGAGGCAGAGTTGTGTTTGAGGATGCAGTTGTTGACGTGCTTCCAGTACTACGTCTCTGTCCAGGAAGGCGCAACCTGACCTCGTCGTCACTAGCATCCTCCTCCACCTCCTCTGCTGACCTCATCGACTGGCTGACTGTGGGTTGACAGTAAGTGGGATATCCAACCTCATCATCATCACCCTGTGTGTTATCACACCCGTCGTCCTCAGAGCCAACCTCTTCCTGCCCTGACAAAAAACTCAAGTTGTCGCTCCAATCAGGTATTTGAGTCTCATCATCGTCTTCCTCATTGTCTCCACCAACAAGAGTTACAGTTTGGGAACGAAGGTCTACATTATGGTCAGAGCCTTCTGTGTCTGGTCCTGGATCCAACTCATAAAGATTCTGGGCATCAGTGCAGATCATTTCCTTGTCTGGATTCACAGAAGCTCTGGCGCCGACCTCTGATTCCCAGGCTATAGTATGAGTAAACAGCTCTGCAGACTCAACCATCTGTTCTACCCCACACTCAGACGGGCAGCTGGAGACTTGGGAGCTGTGAGGAAGCAAGTGCGATTGGGGTGACACCTCTGAGGACTGGAGTATTTGTGATGTTGAAGTTGAGGTGGAGGAGAGCCCACTTAAAGGAGCACTTGATATCCGTTGAAGCACCTGCTGTTTTTGTGCCTCATCTGGAATTTGTAGCGATTGGCGTGGCCGTAAGAAAGGGATCTTATCACATTGTCCGCGAAAAGAAGTAGACATCTTAGTTTGGCTGGAAGATGGTGTTTTTTCTACAGATGTTACTGTTGCTTTAACACCTACCCCACGGACGCAACCTTTTTTTCCCTT
This sequence comes from Phyllobates terribilis, assembly GCF_046119375.1. NCBI lineage: Eukaryota > Metazoa > Chordata > Amphibia > Anura > Dendrobatidae > Phyllobates > Phyllobates terribilis. The sequence continues at coordinate 23,245,490 of NW_027362768.1, forward strand.
CCCAACACGCCTATTCCCCTTTCCACCAGCAGCAGGCCTTTTTCCACTCATTTTGGTGGTTAACTAATTGACAACTCTGGAGTTGTTTGCACAAAAAACAATGGATGGGAACCGAGCAGAGCTGAGTGGCCAAACTGTGGTATTAGCCCAAAAGTATTGGCTGGGTTAGATGCAGATAAAAATTATTTTGAATTTGCAACCTGGTGGAGGTTAGTATAGATGGACTAATAGAACAAGTCCCACACACTGCTACAAGCCCAAGCCCAAATATTTTTTCAGAGCTAGATGCAGATAAAAATTATTTTGAATTTGCAACCTGGTGGAGGTTAGTATAGATGGACTAATAGAACAAGTCCCACACACTGCTACAAGCCCAAGCCCAAATATTTTTTCAGAGCTAGATGCAGATAAAAATTATTTTGAATTTGCAACCTGGTGGAGGTTAGTATAGATGGACAAATAGAACAAGTCCCACACACTGCTACAAGCCCAAGCCCAAATATTTTTTCAGAGCTAGATGCAGATAAAAATTATTTTGAATTTGCAACCTGGTGGAGGTTAGTATAGATGGACTAATAGAACAAGTCCCACACACTGCTACAAGCCCAAGCCCAAATATTTTTTCAGAGCTAGATGCAGATAAAAATTATTTTGAATTTGCAACCTGGTTGAGGTTAGTATAGATGGACTGATAGAACAAGTCCCACACACTGCTACAAGCCCAAGCCCAAATATTTTTTCAGAGCTAGATGCAGATAAAATTATTTTGAATTTGCAACCTGGTGGAGGTTAGTATAGATGGACTAATAGAACAAGTCCCACACACTGATACAAGCCCAAGCCCAAATATTTTTTCAGAGCTAGATGCAGATAAAAATTATTTTGAATTTGCAACCTGGTGGAGGTTAGTATAGATGGACTAATAGAACAAGTCCCACACACTACTACAAGCCCAAGCCCAAATATTTTTTCAGAGCTAGATGCAGATAAAAATTATTTTGAATTTGCAACCTGGTGGAGGTTAGTATAGATGGACTAATAGAATTTTGCTATGCCCAAAAGGTTTTACTTGGCTAGGTGCAGTAAAAAAATTTGTATTCTATACACAGGTGGTGTAGCTTGCAACACAGATAGGCTACTCCACTGACTAACACACACTGCAAGAGGCCAAAAAGGATTTGCTTAGTTAGATTTAGCCAAATGCTGTGAAAAAACTTGCACAGCACTGGCACAGAGCTGCCTGGCAAAAAGTGATAGGAACTGATGTAACCTAGCCCTCAAAAGGACTGCAATTACAATTAGTCTTTACTCGCAGCCCATCTATTTAAGAGCACAGACCTGCCTGATAAAAGTGGTAGGAACTGATGTGACCTAGCCCTCAAAAGGACTGCAATTACAATTAGTCTTTACTCCCAACCTATCTATTTAAGAGCACAGACCTGCCTGATAAAAGTGATAGGAACTGATGTAACCTAGCCCTCAAAAGGACTGCAATTACAATTAGTCTTTACTCCCAACCTATCTATTTAAGAGCACAGACCTGCCTTATAAAAGTCGTAGGAAATTATGTAACCTAGTCCTCAAAAGGACTGCAATCACAACTATTCCCAACTCCCAAGCTATCTGTAGATTTGTGTGAAAATTGGCTTGAAATTAACACTCAAAGTATAGCACACACAGCAACAGCGGTGCCGTCTAACATGCAGCTGCAGCAGTGAGAAAATGGTGGCTACGTGGAAAATGGCTGGGTCTTATAGGGCAAGGACATGTGACATACACTGCCAATGACACATGCCCTTGCTTGTGTGAAAAAAGCAGTTCGCTCCGTGTGTGCACTGCTGATAGGCTGACAGATTGCACCTCCCCACTGTAAATGCGGGAAAGAGAAAAAAAAATGGAGATCTTCATTATTTCTGCAGAGATCCATCCCCTGCCCCTCTCCCCACCCAGCTGTACACTCAAACTGCGTATTAACATTAATTTTCAGCATTACTGAGAAAAAATCCATTTATGATTTTGGTGCACGAACAGTTATCAAACATAACCTCGAACAGCCGAATTTTTTTCAAATTGTTAGTGTTCGCCGAACGGCTCGAACACTGCCCAAAACCGCTCGAATTTGAGATTGGCAAACAGTTCGAGTCGAACACCGCTCATCTCTAATGATGACCCTGCTTGTTTGGACTATGGTGATAGCAACCGTACCCTTTGTCCTAACTCTCCATGAAGTACTTAAAGAGAACTGGGATAACAAACTGATAAAGCATCACCAAGGCTTACTCCAAGACATGAACTCTAATGACCGTCCTAAGAACTGTTGGATATGCACCCATAGTCCAATATCCTCCAATACTATGCCTTATTTAGCTATTCCAGTGACTTTGAATGAAATGTTTTACTTAAGTAACCACACTTTTCCTATTAGATTAAGAACAACAAAGAAAAATAAGGCTGTAGGGCTAACTGTAGCTGCTTGGGTGACTGAGCCATGGTTGCTGTTTAACAGGAGTGGTCCACCTCTAAGTCAGACTGGAATGCCTTGGGCGACTGGTCGTGTCGACCTCTCCTGTTATCCAAACTTTACCTCTTGCAGCTGTATTCGGATAAAATCCAGAGGGTTTCCTTTCTCTACAGCTGACTATTCAGAGAGTAATGGATCTGCTACCACTACTATGCAGTGTAAAGCGGTTGATGCCACTCTCAATCCTTAGCTTCACTGTGTAAATGTCACCTTGCAAAATCTAATATCAGGTTTTACCTCAAATGACACTCAGTATCAGGAAAGAATTATGGAAAAATTAAGCACCACCTTGTTATCTAAATGGATTGCTAGTTTGTTCAACAACACTGCTGTTGGAGCACCACAGAGTTTATATATTGTATGTGGACATCAGGCTTACAAGTGGTTACCCAACAATTTCACAGGAGTTTGCACACTGGCCTTTCTGACACCTTCTACTTTTATAGTACCACACACAAGAGTAGATATTAAAGCAATCCGCTACACACACTGTACAGGCGAGCTGCAGACGACAAGCCCAGACCAAATGGTAAACCACATCTTGTAGAAATGGGGGTGGCTAATAAATTTTTTAGTGTTTAATTCATTTACCTATTCATAATGCAAATGTGGCATAAGTTGGTAGAGGCGACTAATTATCTAGATGACCAGATCTTCCAGATTCTTGACATTCTCAATACATCTAATATTGTACAGAAACAACTAATTACAGTTACTAACCAACACACCATAGTGCTAGATTACTTGACTGCTAGAGAGGGCGGGATGTGTCAGATAATAGGTCCTACCTGTTGCCACTACATAGACCCTGCAGGAAATTTCCAGGTAATGACCAAGATAGAGATAGTTAGAGAAATGAGGGATGTGTGGCTCCAAGAACATCATATCAACAAAGATTCCTGGTGGAGCGACACTTTCTCATTTCTTAATCCTGTCAATTGGTTCAAGGATATAGGTGGATGGCTAATGGGTATCCTACAAGGTATTCTACAAATAGGAATTTTTATATTACTAGTGTATATAGTTGCCAGGATTAGTATATTTGCTATTAAGAGACTATGCAAGAAAACACGTAAGATTAAGCATCACAGGCCTGCAAAATATAACACCACTTCTCCTATAAACATATATGATGAGATTTACAAGCAAGATATTTGTCGGTGAACGGGATTCGTCCCCTCCAGGCTTTTATAGCATGGGGAAGTAGCTGATGAATAAATTGTTTTGTAAAATGATAAAAAGGGAGGAATTGTTATGGTTAATTTTTAATACCTAGATATCATTATTAATTTAGATAAAACAATCTATTCCATGAGGCCTCTGCTTGAGTGTTTTAAGACATACATTGTGAAATGTCTGGCCTAAGATACTGGTTTCCTGTGAAGACTGAGAAAGTTTTTACGTTGGGCAAAGGGAAATGTGATTGTTACTGATAAGCTATTTCAGTTGTCTGTTCAGTTGTATGTAACAATGAAGTTCCGTTTTTTGTCTAGCTAATAAATTGGTGAGTCTATGTTGCCACACCAGAAGACTCTACTTGCTGACAATGAATGTCACATGTATTCTGTCTCTCTCCCTTCATTGATGAAGTATCTTAATTTGAATCTCACTGGCAATGTGAAGACCCTTTGCTGTCTAAACCAAAGTTCTCCTTAAACCAAAGAGGGTCTCCATAATAATTGGGACTGCAAAAAGCATGGATTGCCTCTTCCCATGCAACCACTGGGTAAGATGTGATGCACATCTATTGCAGCATATGTGTGGAGCCCAACTCTTGTCCTGCTCTACCATTCTGCAGCCAAAATACAGGTTGTAGGCTTTCCTTTTAATGGTAGTCAAGTTTTGCCTTTGTGATGCAAAAGTGATTTCTCTGCATATGTAACAAAAATTATCCGCTTTGTTAATGCAAGAACAAGGCATATGTGAAAAAAACATTATATGTATATATGTATACATTATACAGAGAGCATTTATAAAAGTAGGTGAGACAACTGTAATTAGGATTACGTTGAGTTGGCAATTTTTGATTGGTCACCCTAAGATAATGTGTACTGAAGGCTCAATAGACTAAATAGATGATGTAATAGACTAGCTACTAACAATGCATTAATGATGATGAAATAATAAAGACGCAATTTTTCTATAAGCCTGTATGAAAGGTGTCACAAGTACACTGCTCAAAAAAATAAAGGGAACACTCAAATAACACATCCTAGATCTGAATGAATGAAATATTCTCATTGAATACTTTGTTCTGTGCAAAGTTGAATGTGCTGACAACAAAATCAGGCTGATCCAACTTTGATGTAATGTCCTTAAAACAAGTCAAAATGAGGCTCTGTATTGTGTGTGGCCTCCACGTGCCTGTATGACCTCCCTAAAACGCCTGGGCATGCTCCTGATGAGGTTGCGGATTGTCTCCTGTGGGATCTCCTCCCAGACCTGGACTAAAGCATCCGCCAACTCCTGGACAGTCTGTGGTGCAACATGACGTTGGTGGATGGAGCGAGACATGATGTCCCAGATGTGCTCAATCGGATTCAGATCTGGGGAACTGCTGACACACTCCAGCCACATGAGGCATTGTCCTGTATTAGGAGGAACCCAGAACCAACCGCACCAGCATATGGTCTCACAAGGGGTCTGAGGATCTCATCTCGGTACCTAATGGCAGTCAGGCTACCTCTGGCGAGCACATGGAGGGCTGTGCGGCCCCCCAAAGAAATGCCATCCCATACCATTACTGACCCACTGCCAAACCGGTCATGCTGAAGGATGTTGTACGCAGCAGATCGCTCTCCACGGCGTCTCCAGACCCTTCTGTCATATGTGCTCAGTGTGAACCTGCTTTCATCTGTGAAGAGCACAGGGTGCCAGTGGCGACTTTGCCAATCCTGTTGTTCTGTGGCGAATGGCAAGCATCCTGCACGGTGTTGGGCTGTGAGCACAACCCCCATGGAGTCAGGTTCTAACTGTTTGTGCAGACACATGCACATTTGTGGCCTGCTGAAGGTCATTTTGCAGGGCTTTTGCAGTGCTCCTCCTGTTCCTCCTTGCAAAAAGGCAGAGGTAGGGGTCCTGCTGCTGGGTTGTTGCCCTCCTACGGCCCCCTCCACGTCTCCTGGTGTACTGGCCTGTCTCCTGGTAGCACCTCCAGCCTCTGGACACTAACAGACACAGCAAACCTTCTTGTCACAGCTCGCATTGATGTGCCATCCTGGATGAGCTGCACTACCTGAGCAACTTCTGTGGGTTGTAGAGTCTGTCTCATGCTAACACGAGTGTGAAAGCTCAACCAACATTCAAAAGTGACCAAAACATCAGCCAGAACGCATTGGTACTGAGATGTGGTCTGTGGTCCCTACCTGCAGAACCACTCCTTTATTGAGGGTGTCTTGATAAATGCCAATAATTTCCATCTAATGTCTATTCCATTTGCACAACAGCATGGGAAATTGATTGTCAATAAGTGTTGCTTCCTAAGTTGACAGTTTGATTTCACAGAAGTTTGATTTACTTGGAGTTATATTCTGTTGTTTAAGTGTTCACTTTATTTTTTTGAGCAGTATAATTACAACCTCCCCTGTATCTTGAAAATTAGAGCCAATCAGCAAATGTAAGTGTCATATTTGTTTTCAGTACAACAAAATTAGTTGAGTTCAACTGTTTTATTCTTTGAACCAATTTACAGTAGCATGTAAAAGTTTTGGCACCTCTACTCAAAATTACTGTTATTGTGAACAGTTAAGCAAGTTGAAAATTAAATTATCTCTAAAAGGCCTAACGTTAAATGCGTTGTCTGGTCAAAAATGATAAAACTGCAGTCACTCTGTTTGACTTATTTTGTTCAATACAAGTGTATGGAGAGCAATGCCACGCCCACTGGTTGGGGTTATGTATAATGCATACATACTCTCCGTTACAGGGTCTGATAACGGCGAATCCCCGCAGCACACAGTGTGTGCGCTGGGTGGATTCATAAGTCTGCAGTCACACAGAGTGACTGCAGACTTATCACTTTTGAACGTACAACCCCTTTAAAGATGATACATTTCCTTTGTATTTTAGGCAAAAAACAAAAAAAAATATTTTAAAAATTACAGAAAGGAAAATGCAATGCAAAATGCAAAGGTTTGGGCACCCTGCATGGTTAGAACTTAGTAGCACCCCCATTTGAAAGTATCACAGATTGTAAGCACTTTTTGTAGCCAGGCAAGAGTCCTTCAATTCTTGTTTGAGGGATTTTTATCCATTCTTCCTTGCAAAATTCTTCCAGTTCTGTGAGATTCTTTCGTCGTCTTGCATGCACTGCTATTTTGAGATCTAGCCACAGATTTTTAATGATGTTCAGATCATTGGACTGTGAGGGTCATGGTAAAACCTTCAGCTTCTGCCATTTGAGGTAGTTTATTGTGGATTTTAACATGTGTTTAGGATCATTATCCATTTATTGAAACCATTCTCTTTTTAACTTCAGCTTTTTTACAGATGGTGTTATGTTTGCATCAAGAATTTGTTGAAATTTCATTGAATCCATTCTTCCCTCTACCTGTGAAATGTTCCCCGTGCCATTTGCTGCAACACAACCCCAAAGCATGATTGATCCACCCCCATGCTTAATGGTTGGCGAGATGTTTTTTTTCCTGAAATTCTGTGCCATTTTTTCTCCACACATGCATCAGGCTTGTTTAGATGTTCTGCTGCATACTTTTGATGCTGAATTTTTTGGTGAGGACACAGGAGAGGGTTTCTTCTGATGACTCTTCCATAAAGGCCGTATTTGTGCAGGTGTCTCTGAACAGTAGAACAATGTACCACAACTCCAGAGTCCAGAGTCTGCTAAATCTTTCTGAAGGTCTTTTGTAGTCAATCTGGGGTTCTGATTTGGCTCTCTAGCAATCCTACGAGCAGCTTTCACTTACATTTTTCTTTGTCTTCCAGACATTATCTTGACCTCCACTATCCCTGTTAACTGTCATTTATTAATTACATTTTGAACTGAGGAAAGGGCAACTTGAAATCGCTTTACTATCTTCTTATAGCCTTCTCCTGGTTTGTAGGCCTCCACCATTTTCATTTTCTGAGTGCTAGGCAGTTGCTTTAAAGAACCTGTCACAGAAATATTAAGAATTTCTCCCTCCCAGACCCCTCTTCATCCCCCCTCCCCTATAGTATTTGGCATAGGAGATGAGCTGACATTCCACACAGCTGTCCCCATGCAAATTAAGCCACACAGCAGAAGAAGCTTGTAAGCAAATGCTAGCACAAAAGGTGCTACTGACTCAATTAACATGCAAGTGTTTTCCAGTGACACAGGCTTGTGAGAAATTTACAGCTAGAGGAGGAAAATGTACTCCCGGGCTTCAAAGAGAATTCAACTGAAATCTTTAGCTGGGCCGGCGCCAACACGGAATATGGAATATCTAAAGTTCTATACCTCCGATCATAATGGGACCCATATTTATATTTTTAGCGCCAGGGTCAGCTATGGAACAATATTCTTATTTTTAAATATCTGTGAGCCCCTCCGAGGAGCTGTAGCGTCAAAGTAAGAAGAATAACGGACCGCAGCTATGCCATGTGTAGTCTTTACGGAAAGGTAAATTCATAATAAAAAATATGGTGTCACTTTCGGGCATCTGCAATTAACCAGCGATAAGTTACCCCAGAAGTTAGAGATTCTAATAAAAATATGAAGACTGGAGCCCATCCCACATGATGTCAGCACAAGGGGTGTGTGGGCCGGTCTCCCCTACGCCATAAAAGACCCAGCCAAAGGTGGATCAGTACTCATGTTGGAAGTACATATTGATATGTAACACGGGTCATGTTCACTGAATGTTCCAATAGGAGCGCTTCCCTCCAACTATACTGAGTCGTCTCTGCGAACTTTATAGTAAGTGTCTTCTTTAATCCTGTTTATTTTGTGTAACTGTCTATTCTGTACTGTAAATGTCCCCCTTTGTAAAACCTTTTGTATATTTTTCATAAACACTGCCTCCCTTTTGGATTAAATATAAAATGTAATAGTCCTGTTTCTTTTGTCCTGTAATCATTCCTCCCCTGAAGTCATATACGCTACTAGAAAGCAGGCGTCTGACCAGGCCTGTATTACATTTCAAATTGGGTCGGTAGTGGCAGCGAATAATCATAAGTGGACTATCGTGAAGCTGGCAGTAACTGTACGGGGGCGTATACACATATTCCATGCATTAGAATCTGAAGGTGTACACGCCATGCACTTTCTACTTGCTTGCCGATAGCTATGTAGTGAGTAATCAGGATTGTGTGTGCGCGAATCCCTGCTCAATCCTGACACACTGACGGCAGCGGTGAGATATTGTGTGATCTCCCGATGTTGTCTCTGTGAATCCCTGACAGAACCTATGGCTGCTGTTTTTGGTACAAGGTTAGAGGAGGCTGGGTTTTTATATACAAAAACAAAGGAATACTATTAAGAATGAAACATATAATAATATTTTATTAAATAACAGACAATATTCCAGAATAAATAAATATAGAGAATATATATGATAATAGATGACTAAGGTGAAAGATACGATCGGGGGTGAGCAAAAGCAAACCCCAACAAAGAGAAAGGAGGACTATCTATCTTCTTCTTTTAATTGTGTGATGTTTTTAACTGCTGTTAATTAGTACATTTGTTTTCCAGATATTCATTTATATTTTTTCATATGTGGTGTCCATATTGGGGAGATTATTGAACATGCCAGTCCACTTACTATCCTGGAAATTTACGAACACCCTGGATGTATGAATCATTGATGAAAGAAAAGGACCTATACAATTATTATTTAAATTATATTGAAATTTATGGTGATTTTTTTTTTTTTTTTTTTATTAACTGTGCCTTGTTTATTTCACTGTTTATTTTGATTGTTTTCATTATTGTATACTATGCTATTTGGGATGATGCTCATTGTATACAGAGACTGATCTTAGTCATTTAGACATAATTGGGATCAGTTGGATATATTCATCTTATGGAAATCTTTTGTATTTGTTATTATTTTGATTAATCATTATGTGTTGTATATACACTTTGCAAAAAGATCTTCTTTTAAGAGGGATGACTATGTATATGAGAACAGTATCTGTTCTAACTGTATAAGTATCTGCAATACTGTCCTCTATGGTACACTAGTCTATATTGTAATTGATATGGATCAAAATCATTCTCTGGGAGTTTGTGGACTGGCCACCCACTTACTTACCGATGACTGATATTTGGTTGCATGTCACACTCCCCCTCTGTTTTAGGTGCGCGTCCGGCCTCTGCTGGTCCCCGCTCGCGTATTGTGATCCGAGCGTTGTGGGCGTGCCCTTGGTCGCCCGGACAACGGGGAAGTGACGTGTTTCTTTTTCCTGTTCTGCCGGGTGGCGGGGGTATCGTCTGCACGCCGGAGCGGATGGGACGCCGCGACTGGAGGCGCACCTATTGGACGCCTTTGCTTATTATTTTATATAAATATACTCACCTGCCCTGTCTGGCTACGCCTCCTGACGAAGCCATTCAGGTGAAACGCGCGTCGAGGCGCGCTGTTTGTTTCCCGTTCTGCAGACCGTATACCTCTATACCTTAATATGACTCAAGGTAATGTGTGACCATATACTATGTGGACGTCTATGTGATTTTTGTATTTATCTGGTTCTATTGACCAGATTGGTCACACTCTTTATTTGCTTTAACCTAGTCATTGTACTGTTCTGTGTCCTTGTGTAGTCTGAGATTTGGACATGAGCCCCAGGACTTGCACTTGGACACATTAGACGGATAGCTGTCTGCAGGAGGGTATGAGTCCTCCTTTCTCTTTGTTGGGGTTTGCTTTTGCTCACCCCCGATCGTATCTTTCACCTTAGTCATCTATTATCATATATATTCTCTATATTTATTTATTCTGGAATATTGTCTGTTATTTAATAAAATATTATTATATGTTTCATTCTTAATAGTATTCCTTTGTTTTTGTATTAGTGTGAGCAGTGTCCTTCACGATATTTTGTGGATATTGGTTTCACTTCTCCATTTTTGGCTCTTTTTTGGTTACATTTACTTTGGTTGGTTAGCTTCTTTTATAGGTTTATATGGTTTTGATTTATTGTATTTTCAGAGACCTTAACAGGTTACATGGACTATAGAAAACATGACAAATCCTGGGTTAATCAACTCGGGGAGGTCTTTGGTGAGAGGACGGTCAGTGAAAGGGAGACTCTTGATATTAAGGATTTGAAGCTTAAAATACGGGAGCTCCTGAAGAAACGGGTAAAATTGTGGTGGAATAAAGCGGCCTTGGAGAACTATCTCCATAAAGAAATCTTGCCAAGAGGTCTCCGTATTCAATTATTTCCAACATTGGACATTGATGACCCTGTCTTCATTAATAAATGGGAAGACACACTTACTAAATGTTCCCGAACTCTTCTGGAGCTACTTATAGGTCTTGATAAAAAGGCCCTTGAACCGCTAGAAAAAGAGATTGATAGTATTCGAGAGAAATTACATAACTCCTTAACCTCTGAAGAATGTAAGGCTTTTGATATAATTCTGGAGGAAGATCTCAACAAATGGGAGAGTGAAATCCAAAAAATTAAGTCTAAGAAATATATGCGTGACCTTGCTGACTATCAGTCGAATAATATCTATCGGTGGAAACATAGAGGTAAAGCAAGACCCCGCATACATTCAATTTCATCTATCTCCACTAATTCAGAGGAAGAATGTGGCAGTGGAACTGGGCGTTTTTTAGGCAAACGTCCTCTTTCCAACTTGGAAGACATTCCTGTGCAACCGCACATTTATACAAGAACACCCCCCGCGCATCTAAGAGGTCGCCCCTACAATTTCAGGGAGAAAAGAGGAAAGAAACCTTAGAGGTAATAAATCTTTCTAATAAACCTTTATCCATAGCCCAAATTGATGTACTGTCAAAGGGACTTTCCTTTTCCCCTGTAGAAAGATTTGACTACTTTACAGTGGTTAAAGACTTGGAATTATTTGCGAGAACCTTACTGTATAAAAAACATTTTAATTCAACAGTGGCCATGGACCTATCCCTTTCAGAAGCACAGGCTCTAAGGGATTTAGAGTCGCTAGAAGAGGAACAATTGTCGTCATTGGCCATCAACAGCCCCGTGCATCTCCACCGCCGATCCCGTGCCTTCCCGCCCTTGTCTGCATGCCCACAGATTGATATATTTGTGAAACTCGTCCGAGAGGACCTGAGTAAACTCGATTCACGGATTCAACAAGATAATCTGTCTTTTTCATCAAGGCGTGCTATACGTGAATTGCAACAGATGAAAAATGTAGTAATTAAACGAGCGGATAAGGGTGGGAATGTAGTGGTGTGGCCGGTGGAGATGTACGAGGCTGAGGCATTTAAACAACTCCACTGTACTCAGAAATATAGAAAATTGGACGGTATCCCTTTGAGTTCCTTTAAGCAGGAACTAAAAAATCTCATCGACGATGGCATGGAAGACCATGTCATTACGCCTAAAATGGGTGAGGCATTATTACCGGAGTTTCCTATAAACCCTACATTTTATCTTCTGCCTAAGGTTCACAAGAACCCCCTGTGCCCTCCAGGCAGACCCATTGTCTCTGGCATCGGGGGTCTTTGTGAACCAATATGCAAATTTGTGGATTTCTTTTTACAGCAGTGTGTGGAGACCCTTCCTTCCTTTGTGAAGGACACTACTGATGTCCTCAGGAGGTTGGATGGGGTATTTTTAGATAATGATATGTGGTTGGTCACTTGCGACGTGGAGTCCCTGTACACGTCGATACGGCATGACCAGGGAATCCGTGCAGTAGAATTCTTTCTTAATATGACCAACTTAGAATCTGAGAATATAGAATTCATATTGAAACTGCTCAATTTTATTTTGACGCATAACTACTTTGTGTTCAAGGACCGCCCCTTCCTTCAGCTCCAGGGTACTGCGATGGGGGCATGTTGTGCGCCCTCATACGCTAACTTATTCCTGGGGCTGTGGGAGAGGAATATTGTCATGAACACTTTGGGTATTGAAGCAGTAATTCTCTGGTCGCGCTATATTGATGATGTTCTTTTTATCTGGCAGGGCTCCACGTCGCAATTGGAGGGTTTCCTGGCCCGTCTTAATGTCAACGACTTGAATATTAGATTGACCTGGAAGTACAGTCAGAGTCACATTGATTTTTTGGACTTGCTTATCTTTAAGAATCTAGATGGCAGCCTTGAAACTGACATCTTTCGCAAGGAGACCTCGACGAACTCTCTCTTGCATTATAGCTCATCCCATCCTCCAAATTTAAAGAATTCCATACCAGTGGGGCAGTTCCTGCGGGCCCGCAGGATCTGCTCCTCTGAGGGAAGGTTCCTGGATCAGGCACAGGAGCTATCCTCACGTTTCTCAGAGAGAGGATATAGGAATCAAGATATAGAAAGGGGTTTTGTCAGAGCCTTGCAATCTGATAGGCAATTACTACTGAATAAACCACGACGACGAGATCATAGAAGGAAATATATACAGCGGAATACAATCCCTCGCTTTATTTCCACCTTTAATACAAACTGGTCAGCTATTAAATTAATTTTATCTAGACATTGGCCTATTCTCCTTACGGACAAAGATCTGCGCTACAATCTAACAGCACACCCATCCATTACGTGGCGCAAAAGTAGGACTTTGGGAGATCTTCTATCTAGGAGCCACTATATCCCTCCAGGAAATAAATTTATCTTTAAGAGTAGGGGTCCATCATGGGGAAGTCATTCTTGTGGTAGATGTTCAATTTGTAAATATGTTTCCAGGGTCACAGAATTTTGTGACTCTGGTAACAATAAGCAATATAAAATAGTGCATCACATCTCTTGTGAAACTGAGGCAGTTGTGTACTATCTAACATGCCCTTGTAAACTTATTTACATAGGAATGACGACAAGACCACTTAAAGTTCGTATTCAGGAGCACATCCGCGATATAAAAAATTCTAATACATGCCTCGATCCCCAAGCACTTAAAACCATCCCAAGACACTATCGGGAAGTTCATAAAGGTGACCCAAAAGGTACAACTATCTGTGGGATCGATCATGTCTATTTGGGGATCAGGGGTGGTGATGTAAAACAAAAGCTTTTCCAAAAAGAAACTCGTTGGATTGTGCTCCTGAATACAACAGCCCCTTATGGGCTTAATGAGTACGTTAGCTTCAAATCCTTTTTGACCTAAGACATTGGCGGGTGGTATTATCTATCTTCTTCTTTTAATTGTGTGATGTTTTTAACTGCTGTTAATTAGTACATTTGTTTTCCAGATATTCATTTATATTTTTTCATATGTGGTGTCCATATTGGGGAGATTATTGAACATGCCAGTCCACTTACTATCCTGGAAATTTACGAACACCCTGGATGTATGAATCATTGATGAAAGAAAAGGACCTATACAATTGTTATTTAAATTATATTGAAATTTATGGTGATTTTTTTATTTATTTATTTTTTTTTTATTAACTGTGCCTTGTTTATTTCACTGTTTATTTTGATTGTTTTCATTATTGTATACTATGCTATTTGGGATGACGCTCATTGTATACAAAGACTGATCTTAGTCATTTAGACATAATTGGGATCAGTTGGATATATTCATCTTATGGAAATCTTTTGTATTTGTTATTATTTTGATTAATCATTATGTGTTGTATATACACTTTGCAAAAAGATCTTCTTTTAAGAGGGATGACTATGTATATGAGAACAGTATCTGTTCTAACTGTATAAGTATCTGCAATACTGTCCTCTATATGGTATACTAGTCTATATTGTAATTGATATGGATCAAAATCATTCTCTGGGAGTTTGTGGACTGGCCACCCACTTACTTACCGATGACTGATATTTGGTTGCATGTCACACTCCCCCTCTGTTTTAGGTGCGCGTCCGGCCTCTGCTGGTCCCCGCTCGCGTGTTGTGATCCGAGCGTTGTGGGCGTGCCCTTGGTCGCCCGTACAACGGGGAAGTGACGTGTTTCTTTTTCCTGTTCTGCCGGGTGGCGGGGGTATCGTCTGCACGCCGGAGCGGATGGGACGCCGCGACTGGAGGCGCACCTATTGGACGCCTTTGCTTATTATTTTATATAAATATACTCACCTGCCCTGTCTGGCTACGCCTCCTGACGAAGCCATTCAGGTGAAACGTGCGTCGAGGCGCGCTGTTTGTTTCCCGTTCTGCAGACCGTATACCTCTATACCTTAATATGACTCAAGGTAATGTGTGACCATATACTATGTGGACGTCTATGTGATTTTTGTATTTATCTGGTTCTATTGACCAGATTGGTCACACTCTTTATTTGCTTTAACCTAGTCATTGTACTGTTCTGTGTCCTTGTGTAGTCTGAGATTTGGGCATGAGCCCCAGGACTTGCACTTGGACACATTAGACGGATAGCTGTCTGCAGGAGGATATGAGTCCTCCTTTCTCTTTGTTGGGGTTTGCTTTTGCTCACCCCCGATCGTATCTTTCACCTTAGTCATCTATTATCATATATATTCTCTATATTTATTTATTCTGGAATATTGTCTGTTATTTAATAAAATATTATTATATGTTTCATTCTTAATAGTATTCCTTTGTTTTTGTATTAGTGTGAGCAGTGTCCTTCACGATATTTTGTGGATATTGGTTTCACTTCTCCATTTTTGGCTCTTTTTTGGTTACATTTACTTTGGTTGGTTAGCTTCTTTTATAGGTTTATATGGGTTTTTATATAGCTGGGAAATTTGCATCACCTGGCCTTTTCTAATGATGATAGTGAGCAAGCCATAACCCTAACAGGCTAATTAAGGTCTGAAACCTTGGTTAATGTTATCTGAGCACACATATCTCCAAGGGTGCCCAAACATTTCCATGGGCCTATTTTCCTTTTTGTAATTTTTAAAATGTAAAAGATGAAAAAAAATTAGATTTTTGCCTAAAATACAAAGAAAATGTGTCATCTTTAACTTTAGGCCTTTTAGAGATCATTTCATCTTCAACTTGCTTAACTGTTCACAATAACAGTAATTTGGACCAGGGTGTCCAAACTTTTACATGCCACTGTAGCTGTAGAACAGCGTTTAATTTGTTTTCCAAGAGTCAAATAGCGCTCCTTCTGTTCTGACTCTCTCCGTGTGGCTAAATATTACTGTACATCCACATTTGCAGTATTGCTACGTTCAGCAGAAATTGTTTGACAAATTTTTGTGCCATTTTACCCATTTCCCAGTGTGAAAGTGTAAAATCTGGGGCTAAAACAATTTTTTTGTGGTAAAAACATATTTATTTTTTCGTCACTGCTCAATGGTATAAAATTCTGTGACACACCTGTATTGTCAATATGATCACTGCACCCTAGATGAATTCATTGAGACGTGTAGTTTATAAAATGAGGTCACTTATGGGGGTTTTACTCTTCTGGTTCCTCAGGGGCTCTGCCAATGTGACATAGAATACTCACACCATTGCAGCAAAATGTGCACTACAATATGGTGCTCCTTTCCTCTTGAGCTTTGCACTGTGCCTTAAAGTTGTTTTTGACCACATATGGGATATTGGCGCACTCAGGATGAATTGCATAACAAATTTTACTGTTCATTTTCTCCTATTATCCCTTTTGAAAATTGAAAACTTGGGGCCAAAGCAACATTTTAGTGGAAAAAATAGTAATTTTCCATTGACACAGCCTAATGATATAAAGTTCTGTGAATTGCTGAGGGTTAAAAATGACCAGTACATATATGAAATTCTCAGGATGTGTAGTTTCCAAAATGGGGTCACTTGTGATTTATTTTTACTGTTTTGGCATGTCAGGGGCTCTTCAAATGTGACATGGCATCCGTAATCTATTCCAGCCAAAATTGCGCTCCAGAATTCAATTGGTGCTCCTTCCCTTCTGAGCCCAAACAGTAGTTTTCCACCACATATGGGGTATCTGTCTACTCAGGACAAATTGCACAACAAATTATATACTTAATTTTCTCCTGTTTCCCTGGCAAAATTTGGGGCTAAATTAACATTTTTGTAGGAAAAAGTAAAATGTTAATTTTCCTTCCACATTGCTTTAATTCTTCTGAAGCACCTAAAGGGTTAGTAAACTTCTTGAATGTGGTTTTGAGCACTTTGTGAAGTTTTTAAAATGGGTGTCAATTTTGGGTATTTTCTATTGTTTCTTTTAAATTCTTTTTATTATGATTTTTTTAAATGGGTTTCAACAAGGTATAATAAATGTAGGAGTTGAACAATCATAGGTGAATATAAGTCATTCAATATATTTGTAATACAGCTATGAGTGAAAGATGTTGGATCCAGTTGGATAAACACGTAAGTGGTCTGCGCTGCTGAAGTAAATCAAGTAAAAAACCAAAAGACATTTGGTTTTTTACTTGAAAAAGATGCTGGTACGGCATTGAAACGCGTTGTTAATAAAAAGCCTTTTCATCATCATCATCATCATCATCTCTGAAAAATTGATTTACTTCAGCAGCGCAGCCAACTTACGTGTTTATCCAACAGGATCCAATATCTCCTGCAGGATTTATCTTCCAGCCACAGGGCAGCAGCAGCTGTTTTTCTTCATGCCTTCATAGGCGTTGTGCCTGTCACAACTCCATCAGGTGAGTGTAACCAGCACTCTCCTACTCTCCCTCCATAGGGTATCATCCTATTGTGCGCTCTGTTCCCCATATTTAGATCTACATGAGTGAAAGATGGGCATAACCAATTCGAATGGAGGTTATAAAGAGTATGTAACAATATCTAACTGGTGATACTAACAAGTGATGGAGGGGAGGAAGAGTCTGACAAGGGGAGGCAAGGAGGGGGCTAGAAGTGGTGAAAGTCCAGTTCCAATTTCTTTTGACATTGTTTAGGTGAACTGATGAGATTTATTAAGGATTAATAACTAGCGTGGAGATGGGGAAGATGGAGTGTCTTTCAGGGCAGGTGTACTTTAGATGGATTTACTAAATCAACGACAAGAAGTCCAGATTTGTGTAAAGTTTTGAGTTTGAAAGTTACTCAAGTCTGATAATTTGCTCCGCTTTGGAGATCCATTGAGCAGTAGAGGGGGGTAAGTTAGATTTCCAGAAAGTAGGAATCCTAATTTTTGCCACAGCCAATAAATGTCTAAGAAGACTAAGTTTGGTTTTAGGTATATTGTCTGGAGAAAATAGAGACATAGTTGAGGAGAAACAGCCAATTTCATTTTGAGAATCTGGTTCATAATGAGTAGGATCTCACACCAGAAGGTTATGATTTTTTGGGCTGGTCCACCACATGTGATAATACAAGCCATTTTCAGAGAGGCATCTCCAGCATAGTGGGCTATACCCGCTATTAAATTGATGAAGTTTGGCCGGAGTGATATGCCATCTAGTTAGGACTTTAAATCCATTCTCTTGTATATGGACACATTTGGATGTAAGTGTGGCACCCCTGCGGGTTCAGTTGCCACAGAGGTACTGCATCTCACCCAGAGGTGTGGTATCCCACTCTCAGGTAAGGATGGAGTACTGCCCGGGACCCAAACACCTGCATCCAACACTACACTACTCCAGATCAGCAGGAGGGGCAAGATGCATTGCTGCGCTGCTGAGCCCTGTCCCTGGCTGGAGTGGGGGGAACCAAGAGAGGGGGAACCATGTAGTGGGTGTGGTTGGAGGAAGTAGATCAGGGGAGCACTTGAGAAGAAGATATAAAAAGGAGAAGCCATCTTGGGAGTGAGTGCAGTTCAGTCAGAGGAGGAGAGTGAAAGGAGCAGGAGCTCTGCAGGAGCTCTGCTCAGGGAACAGGGCCTAGTGAGAGAGGCCCAGGACAGACTGAAGAGAGGAGAGGAGCGGGAAGGAAGGCTCCAGAACAGAAAGGATCCCAGGGGCACGGGCAGTGCGGATGCCACCTGTGCTCCCAAATCTACCACGAGTGTAAGGATCAGGCTGCAGAGAGAGGACCGGCCCCTAAACTAGCAGAGTTCTTCAAGTCTCAGCTAGATAACCGGAGGGTGCAGCATTTCAGGTTCTGCAGCCAGCAGCCACATCTAAATCGCCAAAAAGGAGGTCATAGAGGACCTAGGGGACAGAGAAAACGTCGCCCGACAAGGTCCGCGGTCACTGGCTTGGGACACTGGGTGTGAGGCGCAGGGCAGGAGGGTGAGAGCCAGCACAGGAAGTCGACCAGAAAAGGCTCACAGAACGGGGTCCCGCTAAGTGCTCTTGAATTACCTGAGGGTTTGCTGAACCCCTCCCTGAGTAGACACAGGACGACGTGGGAGATTATACACTGGTAACTGTAACCTGGAATCTTGGCAAACTGTGAGTAAAACCCTGATGACTGCACCCCACTGTCTCTGTGAATAATTGCTGCGCCATCACCTGCCTGCACTACACTGTAACAGCAACATCTATGACATCCCCACTACACTGTCCTGGAGCCAAGCTCTACCTGTGGAGAGTGAAACCAACTGTGCTGCATTAACAACAGCTCCAGAGGACCTGCTCCGCAGCAGTGGCTTCATAAAGCCACATACCACAGGTGGCGTCACGAACATTAAATACAAAAAACTATAAAATCCCCTTTTATTGACCGCCCTGGGTCATGGACCGGGTCACCGCCACTGTGATATCTCCCCTAGCAACGACCTGCCCGGCTACCGAGTACCCCACGGCACAGGGGGCGCATCATAAGCTTCGGAGTGAGTAATATTTTATCCATTTCTGTGGTTGAGAAGGTTCTTTTTTAGCTCTTGTTCCCATTTACTCAGGAAGGGGAGTTTTATAGGTGTTTGAAGAGAGATTAAATAGTTTTATATAGTTGCAGCGTTTTTTATTAGGCTTAGTTTGGGCCAGGAGAATTTCAAACTTTGTGAATTGTAGGTTCGAATTTGGATTGTTTACAAAGGATTTGAGGTGAATCAAGAATTTATGGAGGTGGATGGCATGAAGGGAGGAATTAGAAGTATCTCCAGTTCCTGTTTGGTGGGGATTAGTCCTGTTTCCAGTAAGTCTTGTAGAGGTTTGTTGGAATTGATTAATGTGGAGAGTGTTACGCTCACGCCTGGACTGACTGGCATGAGCGTGGTTAGTGGTCCCACTGGGCCACGAACCGCAGAGTGCCTGGAGGGGCGTGACTAGGGGCCTCGCCAGATCCGACCATGAACACACGGCGGCTTAATCGACTCCGTGGTCCGAGGAGGGACGTGGGAGGTGGCCCAAGTGCTACTCCAGGTCAGACCCCAATCACAGCTGTTGACCCACACCGGGGAATGTAGGAACGAGCGGGTTAGGCTGGTATGCAGACAGGTGGGTACTGGCAGGCACGGCTGATATGCAGACAGGTGGGTACTGGCAGGCACGGCTGGTATGCAGAGAGGCGGGTACTGGCAGGCATGGCAGGTATGCAGACAGGCCGTTACTGGCAGGTAGGAAAGCAGGCTGGATGGGGACCAGTATAGACTGGGATACAGGAACAGAACAGCATGTGCGGAGGACAAGCGGAGCAGAGCAGAGCAGAACCGCAGGCGCAGAGGACAAGTGGAGGAGAGCAGAGCAGAACCGCAGGTGCGGAGGACAAGCGGAGCAGAACCGCAGGCGCAGAGGACAAGTGGAGGAGAGCAGAGCAGAACCGCAGGTGCAGAGGACAAGCGGGGCGGAGCAAAGCAGAACCGCAGGTGCGGAGGACAAGCGGAGCAGAGTAGAGCAGAACCGCAGGTGCGGAGGACAAGCGGAGCAGAGGGGAACCTCAGGTGCGGAGCACAAGTGGAGCAGAGCAGAACCGCAGGCGCGGAGGACAAGCAGAGCAGAGCAGAGCAGAATCGCAGGCGGGGAGGACAAGCGGAGCAGTGCAGAGTGGAACCGCAGGTGCAGGCGGACAGGACAGGGCTCTGTTCACATGGAACAGACTGGGAAACACAGGAAGATAGCTAGAACACAGGAGGTAGATACGGAGGCAGGGAAACGGGACAAGCAGAACCAGATACACACAAGGTACTTGCAATGAAGTAGCGAGTGGACACAAAACTCACAAACAGAAGTACAGAGACAACGAGTTGGAGTTAGGTAGTGGTTAAGACGCAGGAGGAAAAGGGAAGGATCGGACATAGAGACAAACAGGTAACAGACTAGGACACAGTTCAGACAGGAACTGACTCTGGAACGAGATACAAGAACGAGCCTGGGTACTCAGCCCCCAGGGTGGCAGGAATAGACTAGAAGTCACAGATACAGGTAATGGACCTGGGTACTCAGCCCCCAGGGTTGCGGAAATAGACAAGATACAGGACAGGACCTGGCAACTCAGTTGCACAGAACACACGGAAAGAAAGTGTTGCTCAGGCACCTCCTACTGGGTGGAGGGGGTTTAAGAATCCAGTGACTCACAGCAATAGGCTGGGGACGCATTAGGACTGCTCACACTGTAACTTTAAGAATCAGGAAGTAACAGCGCCGCCGCCCTAAGCAATCAGACAAGAGACATGCACACAGCAAGTAATGGAGCAAAGTGTGCAGCCTGGACTGATAGGTAAGTTGGCGGTCTTGCATGGTTGGAGATGGTAAGCCATGCCAGCACGCCGCCAGGGATGTTACAGAGAGAAGGCTTTCGTTTTTAGCTTGAATGTGAGGGAGAAAGAGTTCTCTGATTGTTAAGAGGGGAGAGGGATAAGGGGAACAAAATTCCCTGATCTGACCTTTGGGTACTTTCTGTCACATAGGCCCCTCAAAGTCACCTAAAATGTGATGCGGTCCCTTAAAAATGGTTTTGTAAATTTGTTGGAAAAATTAGAAATTGCTGATAAAATTTTAACCTATCTAACATCCTCAAAAATAAAATTACATTTGAAATATGATACAAAAGTAGACATATGGGAAATGTTATTTATGAATTATTTTGTACAGCATGACTAACTGGTTTAAGGATATAAAAATTTAAAGTTTCAAAATTGCAAAATTTTCAAAATTTTCACCACAATTCCAATATTTTCACAAATAAATGCAAAAAATTTGACCTAAATTGACCACTAACATAAAGTACAATGTGTATTTGAAAAACATTCTGAGAATCAGTGGGATTTGTTGAAGCATTCCAGAATTATTACCACATAAAGAGACACTGGTTAGAATTGTAAAATTTGGCCTGGTCAGGAAGGTAAAAACAGGCTTCGAGGTGAAGGGGTTAACAATCATGGAGATCATATAAAATACTAGATGTGGCAGTTTTTGATGTGGGGTATATTTATTTCTGCATGAGCTAATTTGAGTGAAACGGAAAATTTTGTAATGAAGGTTATATTATTAACCTTACTTTCATGTTTTGGGTTAAAATTTTTTTTTCTGAAACTCAACATTGTTAAACTTTTTTAAATTGTACTTGTGTTCAGTGAGATATTAATTAAAATTTTACTTTTCAATGGAATGTATCAATTTATTCTGAGCACCGTATAGTACACATAATACATATCACCTACTGTATATATATCTATTTCACATAAAACTTGACGTATATATTATATATATACAGGTGCACCTCACTAAATTAGAATATCATCAAAAAGTTAATATATTTCAGTTCATTACAAAAAATGAAACTCATATATTATATAGAGTCATTACAAACAGAGTGTTTATTTCTGTTAATGTTGATGATTATGGCTTACAGCCGATGAAAACACAAAAGTCATTATCTCATTAAATTAAAATAATTAACAAAAAACACCTGCAAAGGCTTCCTAAGCTTTTGAAAAGGTCCTTTAGTCTGTTTCAGTAGGCTTCTCAATCACGGGGAAGACTGCTAACTTGACAGATGTCCAGAAGGCAGTCATTGACACACTCCACAAGGTCCCAGAGTTCCAATTTTCATTTGGAAATCAAGGTCCCAGAGTCTGGAGGAAGAGTCTAGAGGCACACAATCCAAGCCGCTTGAGGTCTAGTGTGAACTTCCCACAATCAGTGATGGTTTGGGGAGCCATGTCATCTGCTGGTGTAGGTCCACTGTGTTTTATCAAGACCAAAGTCAGCGCAGCCGTCTACCAGGAAATTTTACAACACTTCATGCTTCCCTCTGCCGACAAGCTTTTTGGAGATGGAAATTTCATTCTCCAGCAGGACTTGGCACCTGTCAACACTGCCAAAATAGCCAATAGGTGGTTTAAAAACAACAGTATCACTGTTACGGATCCGGGTGGTGGAACCTCTAAGTATCAACTCGGACCGACCCTGGTCGTATGGCGGCTAACGACTCCGTGACCAGTGAGGGACCGAGCAGAGGACCAGGTGCTACTCTGGGGACGACCTTGTAAGAGAGCAGGTGACTCCCACAGGTCAGATGGCTGAGACTGACCGATACTCCAGATGGGCACAGCAGGCAGGCCGACGAGAGGTCCAGGTAGATGAACTGGCAGAGACAGCAGGATAAAGGCAGAAGTCTCTAGGTAGGCTGTCAGGTGGTCACGGCAAGTGACAGGCGGGAGCCTCTAGGTAGGCTGACAGGTGGTAACGGCAAGTGACGGGCAGGAGCCTCCGGGTAGGCAGACAGGTGGTCATGGCAAGTGACAGGCGGGAGTCTCTAGGTAGGCTGACAGGTAACAGGCAGGTGCTCCCAGATAAGCAGGCGAGCGAAGCCCATAGACAGACTGGCAGACTGAACGTAAGACAGACTGTCGGGCTGGAGAGTAATCAGGCTGGTGGACTAGACTGATAGTCAGGCTGGCGGGCAGGACTAGTAGTCAGGTTAGCAGCGGGACCTGAGGGCTGAAGCAGAGGTAAGTACACTGTGCATCAACTATTGCTCGGGCACCTCCATTTTGGAGGAGGTGCGTTATATATGGGAGGACCTCCGGCAATTGGCCAGGGACTCCTTAGGGCGGCGCGCGCGGCCCCTTTAAGAGGAATGGAGCACACCCTAAGCACAGTGCCCGGGAAGCTGCGTGCGCCGGCAGCAGAAGCAGGAAGAGGAGCACTGGAGAACACCGGGCAGGCAGCGCGGCGGTCAGAGGGACGGCGTCTCTGCCTGGCAGAGGGCAGAGACGCCGATGCTAAAATCACTGTACTTGATTGGCCAGCAAACTCGCTTGACCTTAACTCCATAGAGAATCTATGGGGTATTGTCAAGAGCAAGATGAGAGACACCAGACACAACAATGCAGATGAGCTGAAGGCTGCTTTCAAAGCAACCTGGGCTTCCATAACACCTCAGCAGTGCCACAGGCTGATCGCCTCCATGCCATGCCGCATTGATGCAGTAATTGATGCAAAAGGAGCCCCGACAAAGTATTGCGTGCATTTACTGAACATACTTTTCAGTAGGCCAACATTTCGGATTTTAAAACATTTTTCAAGCTGGTGTTATAAAGTATTCTAATTTACTAAGATAATGACTTTTGTGTTTTCATTGGCCGTAAGCAATAATCATCAACATCAACAGAAATAAACACTTGAAATAAATCACTCTGTTTGTAATGACTCTATATAATATATGAGTTTCACTAATTAACTTTTTGATGATATTCTAATTTAGTGAGATGCACCTGTATATATATATATATATATATATACATATATATATATATATACGTGTTTATACATATGAAATAAACTAACGAGAAAAAGGGTAACAATTAGTGTTGAACGAACATGCTCGACACTGCTCGGTACTCGCCCGAGCATCACGCTACTCGTGATGTACGGTGAGCACCGAGCATTTCCGGGTTACTCGGGCGGGAGCTCGGGTCTCCGCCCTGCATGTTTGGCGCTCTTTACAGAGCCAATGAACATGCAGGGAT
Source organism: Phyllobates terribilis (assembly GCF_046119375.1). Taxonomy (NCBI): domain Eukaryota; kingdom Metazoa; phylum Chordata; class Amphibia; order Anura; family Dendrobatidae; genus Phyllobates; species Phyllobates terribilis. The sequence continues at coordinate 23,269,827 of NW_027362768.1, forward strand.
TGCCAGCCAGTCACTGTAATGCTGCAGCCATGTTGGTTGTGGGCATTACATTGATTGGCTGGCAGCACAGCGTCACCTCGAGTATTTAAAACCGGGCGCCGCCATCTTGGACACAGTTGCTCCGGATCAGCTAGTGTAGAGAAAGCGCTGCTGAGCTAGGGAGAGATTTATACTGTGAAATAGTTAGTGTAGGGTCTGTAAAGGCTGGCAAATCAAACAAACAGTCCTTCTCAGGACTAATATCCATCCCAAATATCAGGCAGGCAGGCAGGCAGGCTGTATAGGAGATGCAGTGGTTATACCAGCAAACGCTGCATTACAGTCCTGTGTGCTCCTGTTGCTGAAATTTCTGGACTTAGCTCCAGGTCCTGGGGGGGCAGGAAAAATCTTTTTTTTTCATCTAAATCCTCTTTTTTTTTCCTCCTTCACACTGTACAAATACCCATCTTATTAACCTTTTGGTGTCCCCCCCCCACACAAAAAAAAAAAAAAGTGTGTCTGTGACAGTTCAGACACAAATATATCTGTTTAAAATAGTCTGGTGTAGGACAGAGGAACAGAAGTGTGGCTTTGCAGTTCCACGGTTCAAACCTCTGTATTATCCACTTTTGGGCCATTTTTACCTAAAAAAAAACAGTTTGAGTATGTCGCTCACTGTTCACTCGCAATTATATATATTTAAAAAAGTCTGGTATACACCAGTAAATTATAACTGTGGTTTTGCTGTTCCACGGTAAAAAATCTCTATTATCCTGCTTTTGGCATTTCTTGCCGTAAAAAAAAAACTGTAATAGTGTCTCCCTGATTGTTCAGACACAAATATATCTGTTTAAAATAGTCTGGTGTAGGCCAGAGAAACAGAAGTGTGGTTTTGCAGTTCCATGGTTCAAACCTCTGTATTATACACTTTTGGGCCATTTGTACCTAAAAAAAACTGTTTGAGTGTGTCGCTCACTGTTCACCCGCAATTATATATATTTAAAAAAGTCTGGTATACACCAGTAAATTATAACTGTGGTTTTGCTGTTCCACGGTAAAAAATCTCTGTATTATCCTGCTTTTGGCATTTTTAGCCGTAAAGAAAAACAGTAATAGTGTCTCCTGATTGTTCAGACACCAATATATCTGTTTAAAAGAGTCTGGTATACACCAGTAAATTATAACTGTGATTTTGCTGTTCCACGGTAAAAAATCTCTATTATCCTGCATTTGGCATTTTTTGCCGTAAAAAAACCTGTAATAGTGTTTTACATGATTGTTCAGACACAAATATATCTGTTTAAAATAGTCTGGTGTAGGCCAGAGAAACAGAAGTGTGGTTTTGCAGTTCCATGGTTCAAACCTCTGTATTATCCACTTTTGGCCCATTTGTACCTAAAAAAAAAACTGTTTGAGTGTGTCGCTCACTGTTCAGCCGCAAATATATATATATTTAAAAAAGTCTCGTATACACCAGTAAATTATAACTGTGGCTTTGCTGTTCCACGGTAAAAAAATCTCTGTATTATCCTGCTTTTGGCATTTTTAGCAGTAAAGAAAAACAGTAATAGTGTCTCCTGATTGTTCAGACACCAATATATCTGTTTAAAAGAGTCTGGTATACACCAGTAAATTATAACTGTGGTTTTGCCGTTCCACGGTAAAAAATCTCTATTATCCAGCTTTTGGTATTTTTTCCGTAAAGAAAAACAGTAATAGTGTCTCCTGATTGTTCAGACACCAATATATCTGTTTAAAAGAGTCTGGTATACACCAGTAAATTATAACTGTGGTTTTGCCGTCCCACAGTAAAAAATCTCTATAATCCAGCTTTTGGTATTTTTTCCGTAAAGAAAAACAGTAATAGTGTCTCCTGATTGTTCAGACACCAATATATCTGTTTAAAAGAGTCTGGTATACACCAGTAAATTACAACTGTGGTTTTGCCGCTCCACGGTAAAAAATCTCTATTATCCTGCTTTTGGCATTTTTTGCCATAAAAAAAAACTGCAATAGTGTCTCCCTGATTCTTCAGACACAAACATATCTGTTGAAAATAGTCTGGTGTAAGCCCGAGAAATAGAAATGTGGTTTTGCAGTTCCATGGGTCAAATCTCTGTATTATCCTGCTTTTGCTATTTTTTGCCGTAAAGAAAAACAGTAATAGTGTCTCCTGATTGTTCAGACACAAATATATCTGTTGAAAATAGTCTGGTGTAGGCCCGAGAAATAGAAGTGTGGTTTTGCAGTTCCACAGGTCAAATCTCTGTATTATCCTGCTTTTGCCATTTTTTGCCGTAAAGAAAAACAGTAATAGTGTCTCCTGATTGTTCAGACACAAATATATCTGTTGAAAATAGTCTGGTGAAGGTCAGAGAAATAGAAGTGTGGTTTTGCAGTTCCATGGTTCAAACCTCTGTGTTATTGACTTTTGGGCCATTTTTACCTTAAAAAAAACAGCCTGAGTGTGTCGCTCACTGTTCAGCCACAAATATATCTATTTAAAATTGTCTGGTATACCCCAGTAAACAATAACTGTGGTTTTGCTATTCCACGGTAAAAAATCTCTATTATTCAGCTTTTGGAATTTTTTCCATAAAGAAAAACAGTAATAGTTTCTCCCTGTTTGTTCAGATTGTTTAAAAGAGTCGGGTGTAGGCCAGAGAAATAGAACTGTGGTTTTCCTCTTCCACGGTTCTAATCTACTTTTTATTACCCTTTTTCCATTGATAGTGCGAGTGTGAGCTATTTTACTTACTTTACAATGGGCAAGGCGCGTGGCAAGGGACGTGGAACTGGACGTTCTGGTGATGGTGAGTGCAGAGGACGGGGCCGTGGCCAAGGTGAAAATGTGCCACAACCAACAGTCATATCTTCTCGCTCCCACTTCTTGACCGAATTACTAGGGAAGCACAGAACAACACCAGTATTGCGAACTGATCAGTGTGAACAGGTTATTAATTGGATAGCAGATAATACTTCCAGTTACCTGGGCACCACCGCCTCCGGTCTGTCTTCCACACTGTCAAATCTTAGTAGCCGTGAGGTTCGACCGCATACTCCTCCTCACCCTGATGCTCCTTCCTCCCACCATGCCGAGTGTTGTCAGACAGCAACTGATCCCACACTTGGACACTCTGAAGAGCTGTTCACTGGTCTATTTCCAGATTTGTGTCCCTCACCTGCTCCGCTTGAAGTGGTGGAAGAGGAGATCCCATGTAGCGATGCCCAAATATTTGAACAGCCACGGCCACAGGAAGTCGACGCTGGCAATTTATCACAAGAGGTGGACGATGACGAGACACAATTGCCAGGAAGTGAGGAGGAGGATCGTGGTGCGCAAGTGGAAGAGGAGGAGGTGGTGGATGATCTAGTAACTGACCCAACGTGGCAGGAGGACATGCAGAGCGAGGCCAGCAGCACACAGGGTAAGGGAGGCAAAGTACCCCAACAGGCAGGAAGAAGCAGTGTGGTGGCCGCACACAGAATGCAGGCAACAGTTCCCCGTAACACCAACACGAGGGACGTTGCCAGTACAACCTGTAGGTCTTCCAGAGTCTGGAATTTTTTTAAAGACTCTGCTGATAACCCCAAAAAGGCCATTTGTACCACCTGCCATGCCAGCATCAGCAGGGGTGACAAAACTTCCAGCCTGACCACCACCAGCATGATCAGGCACATGGCAGCAAAGCACCCGACTTTGTGGGGCGAACCCCAGAGTCCTCGACCAGTGTCAGCGGGTGTCAACACTGCTTCTTCCGCTGTTGTGCATGCAATAGAACCCCCTGTTGTGTGTGCAAGGCAATCCCCTGTCCATACTGCATGCAACAATGCCCCCTCCTCTCTGTCTTCACTTGTTATGGCAGTTTTACAAGAAACAGCATCAACGTCCATGTCCACGTCCCACCGCTGGGTTCAATTGTCCATATCCCAGACCTTTGAACGAAAATGGAAATTCGCAGCTAATGCCCCACAGGCCACAGTCCTAAATTCGCACATTTCAAGACTGCTTGCGTTGGAAATGCTGCCTTTTAGGCTGGTGGAGATGGAATCCTTCCGCAACCTTATGGCGGTGGCAGTCCCTTGGTACTCGGTCCCCAGCCGACACTATTTTGCCCAGTGTGCCATCTCCGCACTACATAAGCACGTGTCCCAAAGCATCTGCCGTGCCCTCAACAACACAGTTACTGGGAGAGTCCCCCTGACAACGGACACGTGGACAAGTGCTTGTGGCCAGGGACGGCACATCTCCCTGACGGCACACTGGGTAAACATAGTGGAAGCCGGAACCCAGTCGGACCTTGGGACAGAACACATCCTCCCCACACTGAGGAATGCGGGCCCAATGTCAGTCAGAGTTGCCCCCACAGTGCAGAGCTCCTGCGCATCATCCTCCTCCTCCTCATGTTCAGCCTCCATCTCAGATATCACCACATCAGTTACAAGCTGGAAGCAATGCAGTACTGCCTCCGCCAAGCGGCAACAGGCTGCGCTGAAACTCATAAGCTTAGGTGAGAAACCTCACACTGCTTGTGAGTTGTGGACAGCTGTGAAAGAGCAGGCAGATCTGTGGCTGAGACCGCTGAACCTACATCCAGGCATGGTCAAGTGTGACAATGGCCGTAACCTGGTGGCAGCTCTGAGGTGAGGCGAGATCACACACGTACCATGCCTGGCTCATGTGCTTAACCTCGTGGTTCAGCGGTTTCTTAAATCGTACCCCGAGTTGCCAGATCTGCTCGTCAAAGTACGCCGCCTGTCAGCACATTTTCGCAAGTCGGCTACAGCTTCCGCCGCCCATGCTGTGTTGCAGCAGCGTTTGCAGCTTCCGTCACACCGACTGGTGTGTGATGTCCCCACACGTTGGAACTCTACCCCCAACATGTTGCAAAGGATTTGTGAGCAGAAGAGAGCAGTGGTGGAGTACCAGCTGCAACAAGGCCGTTGATATTCAGGTCAGACTCCACACATAAGACCTCAGGAGTGGACCTCGATGTCTGACATATGTACCATCATGACAAACTTTGAGGAGTCCACCAAGATGGTGAGTGGCGATGACGTCATCATTAGCATCAGCATTCCACTTGTCTGTCTTTTGCAACGCTCTCTGCAGAGAATTAAAGAGGAGCCATTGCAGCCAGAGTATGATGAGATGGATCAAGAAGCTGTAGCAGTCGATTGCACACAGCCCAGCCTCATCTCATCCCAACGTGCATTGGGGGACAATAAGGGAGAGGAGGAGGAGGAGGAGGAAGAACAGGAGCTTGTATCATGTGCTTTAGACGGTAGTACCTGTACAACTGTCATACCGTGGGTTCAGCGTGGGTGGCCTGAGGACAGGGGGGAGGAGGTGGAGGAGGAGGAGGAGAGCATGGTCAGTCGTCACCTTGGTGAGGACACGGAATTCTTGCCCATTACCAGTCTGGCACGCATGGCTGACTTTATGTTACGCTCCCTTAACCGTGACCCTCGCGTTGTCAAAATGTTGGGTGACAGTCATTACTGGTTGGTGACACTTTTAGACCCCTGCTACAAGGTGAACTTTCACCCTCTTATTCCTGAGGTGGAGAGGTCTACAAAAATGGGGCAGTACCAGAAGGCCCTTGCTGCAGGACTGTTAAAAAAATTCCCATCTGAACAAGCTAGCGGCAGAGGTCACAGTTCATTGCCCAACCAAGGCGTACATGCGAGAGAGATGCAACTCCATTCCAGCAGAGGCAGGGGAACACTGTCAACGTTCTGGGACAGTTTTCTCAGACCCTCCATTCGGACAGACCCTGAGGCGCGGGGTACTCTCACAAGGAGTGGAAAGTTTCAAAAGATGGTGAGGGAGTACCTTGCCGACCGTACCAGCGTCCTTCATGATTCCTCTGTGCCTTTTAATTATTGGGTATCCAAGCTGGACACTTGGAATGAACTCGCTCTGTACGCCTTGGAGGTCCTGGCCTGCCCTGCCGCTAGCATGTTATCGGAGCGTGTTTTTAGTGCCGCTGGGGGAATTATAACTGATAAGCGCACTCGCCTGTCAACTGACAATGCTGACAAGCTGACCCTTATCAAAATGAACAAGGGCTGGATTGGGCCAGACTTCTCATCACCACCAAATGGTAGCAGAGTAACATAAAGTCAAATCCACTGTGTTATTCCAGGAGGTGTATTCACATGCACCGCTTCACACCCACACATGGGTATACGCTTCCTCATTTCGGCTGTTTTATGTTCTTCTCCTTATCCTCAGCCTCCACCACCATCATATCACCAGGGTGACCGTGGTCCGTGTTGCCATTATTGAAATTTCCTCCGTCCTTATTTTTGTCAGCTTTTGTTTGGAAGGCATAAGCAAAGACTGTGGGAGACCCACTCCCCAATAATGGGAATAATATTTTTAAGATTCTGTACTGTATGGCTCTTGTAAGGGGCATTAAAATCGTCTTGTTAAGCTACTGCGACCTCCACCACTTTTCCAAGGGGCATTAAAACCGTCTTGCTAAGCTACTGCGACCTCCACGTCTCTTCCAAGGGGCATTAAAACCGTCTTGTTAAACTACTGCGACCTCCACGTCTCTTCCCAGGGGCATTAAAACCGTCTTGTTAAGCTACTGCGACCTCCATGACTCTTCCAACGGGCATTGCATTTCCTCCTAATTTTAGTCAGCTTTTGCTTTTCAATGCATAGGCGAACACTAAGGGAGACCCACTTCCCAATAATGGGTATAAGGTTTTTAGTACGCTGTAATCTACGTCTGTTTCAAGGGGCATATAGTTCCTCATAATTTTTGGAAAGCCTTCCATTTACTGCTTGGGCCAACAGTGCACAGGAGACCCAGTTGCTTTAAATGGAAAAATGGTTTAGTTAAGGCCCTCTGACCTCCATGTCACTTCCAAGGGGCATTGGAGTGCCTCTAAATTTTTGGTAGGCATTGAACTCACTGTATGCCCTATAACTGTGAAGCCGAACTGCTCCTTTTGGTACAGAAACATATCCTACAAGACATGTGTGGTTGACTGGCCTGATATTGATGTGAATGGTCCCTGTTCCTCCTGCTCTTTCTCCTTTGCCACTACCTCATCCATCATTTATCACCTGAAGCTTTGTTTTAACGGGAGTCATAGAACTGGGATAGTAGCAGGAAAACATCCAGCAATCCTCGGAGGAGGTAGGATATGCGCCAAAACGCTGACCACCTCAGGCCTAGCCGCTACTACATACATGCGCTTGCATTCCAAGAAAACAAAGCAGATGCTAACTTCTATCATCATCATGCTCCTCACCTTGGCACTCTCAACTCCCCTGATGGAGAAGCCAGGGCCCACCGGAGGAGTCTGGTTCTCTGGTGGGCTCGTCCAATGCTGCCCTAAAGCAGGCCAGGCTAAGAAAAGTGTGTGGGAAGGTGACAGGAGAAATAGGGGTGGCTGGGGACCGTTTATGGACACACGGCCGCCCACAGGCGGCTGGGGACCGTGTGTGGACACCCGGCCGCGGGGCGGCTGAGAACCGAGTATGGACACCCGGCCGCCCCCTGGCGGCTGGGGACCGAGCGTGGACACCCGGCCGCCGGGCAGCTGGGGACTGAGTATGGATACCAGGCCGCCAACGCAGCCATGACGTGGTGGCCAGATTCCTCCTCCACATGCCTAAAAGGCCCAATTTAAAGTGCAAGCAAGCAGAATGGTATTGCAGCCTGGGTGTGGGTGGGTTACAGGAGAAATAGGGGCGGCTGGGGACCCTTTATGTACACCCGGTCGGCCCCAGGTGGCTGGGGACCGTGTGTGGACACCCGGCCGCGGGGCGACTGAGGACCGAGTATGGACACCCGGCCGCCCCTTGGCGACTGGGGACCTAGTGTGGACACCCGGCTGCCGAGCGGCTGGGGACTGAGTATGGATACCTCACTGCCGAAGCAGCCATGAGGTAGTGGCCAGCTTCAGCCTCCTTCAAACTAAAAGGCCCCATTTCAAGTGAAAGCTAGCAATATGGTATTGCAGCCTGCAGGTGGGTGGCTGCATATTTGCGCTTGCATTGCAAGGAATGGGGGAGGTACAATTGAACACTGCCCTGGGACAAGGACTTGCACGGGGATAGTTGCAAGTCTGCATCTTCTGATGCGGCAAGAATCACTTCTGATGGGCACACTTTTAGGCAGTGACCTGGGTGTCAGAGATGCTTCCAGGGGTCTTCCCTATGCTGCTCCCATGTCTTTTCAGCACTGTATGCATGTGTCACACAGCACATGGCCAGATAAGATTGTAAAATGTTAAAATGACATTTCCCGGTGAATGCATTTGTCACGGTTGAAAGCAATACAAAAGTGCAAAAACGCATAAAAAATGCTACTTGTGAACATAGCCCAAGGTGTGGAGGAGTATTTTTTTTTTGTTATTTATTTTAGCTTATACACAAGTCTTTACCCTGGAAAGGAACTTCCTTAACATATTTCACAGGAAAGCAGTTTCAGTTTAGTTTTTGAACGTTTTATTGTGAGCCCTTAAAAGTGGCTTAATACCTCTGACCACGTTGTTGACAGCAGTGACCTGGGAGTCAGAAATGGGGCAATCCTCATGCTGTCCCCATGTCATTTGAGCACTGTCACTATCGTTTTGGGCACTTGTTAGGCTTTTAAAAGACTGCCGGGGGTGCCGCCGCAAAAATGCTGGGGTCTCCCAAAGACTAACATTGGACTCGTTGCTCGGGTCGAGCACCCGAGTATCACGGAGAGCTCGGCCCGAGCTTCGAGCACCCGAGCATTTTAGTGCTCGCTCAACACTAGTAACAATGTTTTGAACTTTTGACTTTCAAGCTTCATATCTCACCATCTACTACTGCTTCGATCATGAGACTACCATCATTTTATAGACAATCATCTTGGTTACCTCATACATGAACTTGACTTGCTACTATTTAGAATATGATTAGTTATGCAGATTCTTGTCATGTCACTATATTGCTACTGTTTTTCTCCTTGTGGTGGAAATATCTTTTTCTTCTTGTATACTACAAATGACAACCTGTTCTCACATTCTCTAATATCTCAGTATGTTATTAGGTTAATTCCCAAGCAAAACGTAACTGGTTCAAATTGAGGAGCAGTGATGGAGAAGATTTCCCAAGAAAAGAGAAACAGCATCATCCAGGTCATCAATAGAAGTCTCTTGGCCAAGAAAATTGCCAAACTGCATCATGTGAGTGCCATGACAGTTGGAAGAATATAAAATGAAGTCCATTCATCCATTCAAAAGCCAAGAGGTAGATGCCCAGGCAAAAAATCGAAGTCAACAAGTCGGCTCATCATAAAGTCTGTCTGGCACGAAAAACACGGCAGTGGGGGTGGCTCATATGCTTCGTAATAGTGCGATCACCGACATCCATGCAAGCACCATGTAACGCACGTTACACAAGTCTGGAATGGTGGCTCGAAAAAAGGTGAAGAAGCCTCGACTTCAATATCGTCGTAAAAAATGTCGGCTCGAGTTTGCAAAAAAGTATGAAAAGTGGACAGTAGAAGATTGGAAATGGTTGATTTGGAGCGATGAGACAAAAGTCAATAGACTAGGCTCTGATGGGTGCAAATGGGTCTGGAAGAAATAAGGGAAAAAGGTGCTAACAGATCAAGAAATTGAAGTAACTGTCAAGTTCGGTGGAAGAAGCCTGATGATATGGGGTTGTTTCACAGCCAAAGACATTGAATATGTGGCACCCCATGAGTCCGGTTGCCACAGTGGCATTACCTCCCTCACAAGAGGTGATACCATGCCTGGAAGCAAGCAGGGGTCTCCTAGTCAGGTATACTAGCATGCAAAACTTTCCTGGCTCCAGACCAGCAAGGGGAGCTCCTCCTCTTAGCAACTGGAATCTGGAGGTGGGGTTAGTTAGAGTTAGTGAGAGGAGTTGTATACAGGACAGCGACGAGGAAAGACCTGGGGAGTGGAGCTGCATGGTAGCTCATCCCAGAGAGGAGCGCAGAAGAACCGGACACCGGAGTGCGAGGTTGTGAGGCACTGAAGGCCCAGCAGTAGAAACCGGAAGGCAGAAGACTGCAGGTCTCCTGGCCCCATCAGATGCCTGGAGGCTTAGCAGCACATAGGGCCCAGCACCGCCACTTGAGAGCGACACATAAGGAAGGCCCGAGCTGCCTGCCTTACGGGTGAGCAGAAAGACGTTTTACTCAGGGAGGAGGGCCGCAGCACAGCTATAGGCAGCAGGGCCAAAGAGATTAGCGCAAAGGGAAGGCCTACAACTTCACCTGGCGAGGTGGATTCCCAACTTGCTTCCAGGCCGCCCGGACCTCTACTACCAGCTAGTACCCGTGCCACGGTATGCCTAACTACCGCAAGTAAAGATAAGAAGAAACCGCCATTAAGTTGTGGACTGATTATTATCTGCGCCGTCCCCCAGCACCGACCGTCTCGGCTACCGAGTACCCCACGGCCAAGGGGGTGCGTCAACTTGGCGTTACGAACATTAAAGGGGGTACTCGGTAGCCGGGCCAGTCTGTGCTGGGGGATGTCACAGTGGCAGTGACCCGGTCTGTGAACCAGGGCGGTCAATAAAAAGGGGTTATTGAAAGGGGATTATAGTTTTTATATCTAATGTTCGTGAGCCACCTGTGGTATGCGGCTATATGGAGCCGCCGCTGTGGTGCAGATCCTCTGGAGCTGATGATGACGCAACAGAGTTGGTTCAGCTCTCCACAGGCAGAGCTTAGCTCCAGGGCAGGAAGTGGTGATGTGATAGATGTTGCTGTGCAGTGTAGTGCAGGGGATGGCGCAGATAAAAATCAGTCCACAACTTAATGGCGGTTTCCTCTTATCTTAACTTGCGGTGGTTAGGCAGACCGGGGTGTAATGACCAGAGGTCCGAGAGAGATCCAGTGAGTCACAAACTGAGACAGAGACAGAAATAAACAACACTTTCTTTACTAAAACAGGGATAAGACAAAAATTCTGTATCGTATGAAACAGCCTCAGGTTCTACCTGGGACACTGTCCCTACTAAATACGCACAATCAGCAAATCAATGTGCCTATCTCAAGGTTTCCAGCTTATGTGAATTATTCTAGGGATCTGGAAGAATTTTACTTAAACACAGTGTCAGTCTAGTGAGGGCGGTCTATGGGCACACTGAGTAGAATCCTATCACTATTAACAATAATAATGCAAGAAACTGTACCAATTGCTCTTATACCCCTATTACAAGGATACCCGGGTATCTTAAAGTTACGGTACCGTTAATCTCAGATGTAGTCTATCACAGGCCTGTGAATCGCGGTGGCTGCAGCTAGTCCTGGAAAACTTTGGCGCCAAAACAAAAACAACGTTCACAAAATCAGTAAAGGTTCCTTGTCTTGTCGGCCGATGCCGGGCCCACATGCCGGGGACTTTAGTCCTGTAGCCTCAGGTTAAGGTCTGGGAAGATCTCTTCACAAGGCTTGTCAGTATCCTCTCAATGGGAATGGCACCGGACCCCTTCTTTCCTTTTGCAGTCACTCACTCTTTTCCAGACTACCGACCATGTGCTCCGTCACAGAAATGGATTCCCCAGTCTCTTCCCTTCTCACTCGACACTTGGCTCCTTCAGCACAAAGTCTCTAGTCCACTCAGCATGGACTTCCACAAAACTCCACAGAGCCACACAGCTTTCCCCAGCTCAGCACATGCTCTTAAGCAGGGACAGGGGTTAACAAACTCCACAGGGAAGTGTGTGGAGACAGCGTCTTGTTGCAGCTCAGTTCTCACAGACTTCCTGTCTCGCCTCTACACAGCAGACACTCTCAGAATGCACAGGGTCTCCAGCTCTGCCCCTGCTCTGAGCTCAGCCTGGCAAAAGTCACAGGGTCCTAATGCTCTCCTGCTGCTATCACAGTTCACACTCTCACATGGGCACAGGTACTAGCTGGTAGTAGAGATCCGGGCGGCCTGGAAGCAAGTTTGGATCCACCTCGCCAGGTGAAGTTGGAGGCCTTCCCTTTGCGCTAATCTCTTTGGCCCTGCTGCTTATAGCTGTGCTGCGGCCCTCCTCCCTGAGTAAAACGTCTTTCTGCTCACCCGTATGGCAGGCACCTCGGGCCTTCCTTATGTGTCGCTCCCACATGGCGGTGCTGGGCCCTATGTGCTGCTGAGCCTCCAGGCGTCTGATGGGGCCAGGAGACCTGCAGTCTTCTGTCCTCCGGTTTCTGCTGCTGGGCCTTCAGTGCCCCACAACCTTGGACTCCGGTGTCCGGTTCTTCTGCGCTCCTCTCTGGGGTGAGCTACCGTGCAGCTCCACTACCCAGGTCTTTCCTCGTCGCTGTCCTGTATTCAACTCCTCTCACTAACTCTAACTAACCCCACCTCCAGATTCCAGTTGCTAAGGGGAGGAGCTCCCCTTGCTGGTCTGGAGCCAGGAAAGTGTTGCATACTAGTATACCTGACAAAGGTACCCCTGCTTGCTTCCAGGCATGGTATCAGCTCTTGTGAGGGATGCAATGCCACTGTGGCAACTGGACTCCTGGGGTGCCACATTCCCCCCTAGTTAAATTCAGTATTCCCGGACTGAGGATACCTTTTTGAATTAACAATTAACAATGACAATTCACATTACAAATAGTTTACAAAATCAGAAATTACAAAAAACCAAACCAAAAATTGATAGCAGTCACTGCGGCGCTTAGTCTTTACACCACAATCCGGGGATTGTCTTTTTTTCCGGATAATTGAAATTTGGCTGGTGGGAACAGCCTCAACCCACTTTGTGTATCGTCCCTGGTCGTGGCTTCAGGGCACTCTGTCATTGGGCCTGGTCTTTGGCCACGCCTGCGGTTTATTTTCAAGGACACTTACTGACTATTTTCAATATTGTCCTGACCACACCTAGACCTGTAGTCCGATTGTCCATAAATGTAACAACTATATATATCCAAGATTATTTATCGGTTACAACTGTATATAACATACACTTTAGTTCCTCCAGCAGGCAGGGAGCTGACCTTTTGTACTTTGGGTCGATCTACATAGTACATTTGTTGTCACTGAACCCACCACACCAGGGGTAGACACTAAGGACCAGGGTAGGTCGTCTGCCTAACCAACGCAAGTAAAGATAAGAGGAAACCACCATTAAGTTGTGGACTGATTATTAACTGCGCCATCCCCTGCACTACACTGCACAGCAACATCTATAACATCACCATTTCCTGCCCTGGAGCTAAGCTCTGCCTGTGGAGAGCTGTCCCAACTCTCCTGCATCACCATCAGCTCCAGAGGATCTGCACCGAAGTGGCGGCTCCATATAGCCGCATACCACAGGTGGCATCACGAACATTAAACGATAAAAACTATAATCACCTTTTATTGACCGCCCTGGGTCACGGACCGGGTCAATGCCACTGTGACATCCCCTGCACCGCCCGGCACCGAGTACCCCACGACCCAGGGGGCGTGTAAACTACTTGACCATGATCGATGGCGGTCTTAATGCTGAGCTATATGCGAGTATCCTACAAGACGAATTACATTGAATACAAACACATGGGCCATGCACACAGTGAACAAGTCTGTAGGACAGTGTTCACACCACCAAAAGACTGAAACACACATGGACACAGTAAGACAAACGTATAAAAATACTCTGTTGTAAAAAAGTAACAGTAAACAGCAAGTGCTAGTAAAAAGGTGATAAAAAACAGGGTATTTAGTTGACACATTTTTTGCAAAAAATGTATACTAAGCTGCTCTATCAACGTCAGGGTAACTCAGATCAGAGCAGTCCCTATCTGATGTATTTAAAACTGATCATATGTATGGTACCTATATGAGAAGATCTAAGAGGTAATGACCATGTGGACACGCTGCATAGGACGGCATTTTATGTGCATAGCCCACAAGGGAGGGATGGAGACCTCTCTAATTTGGAAAAGCAAGAAACAAATTGAATTGAATACAAACACATGGGCCATGGGTAACTGTCAAGTTTGGTGGAAGAAGCCTGATGATATGGGGTTATTTCATAGCCAAAGATGTTGAATACTTGACCATGATTGATGGTGGTCTTAATGCTGAGCTATATGTGAGTATCCTACAAGACGAATTACTTTGTATGCTTAAGTACTATGGGTATAAAAAGGACGACATAGTGTTCCAGAAGGACAACAACCCAAAGCATACATCAAGATTGGAGAAGAAATGGTTCAATGACAATGAAGTAGAGGTGCTAGATTGGCCCCCACAGTCCCCAGAACTCAACCCAATCGAACACTTGTGGATAGAGTTGAAGAAAAAACTGTATACATACCCAAGTGAGACAACCAGTATGAATCAACTTTTGGAACATGTAGAAGAGACCTGGGATTAGATTTCGGTTGAGAAATGTTTGAATGTGATCCAGAGCATGCTCAGAAGGATTAAGCACCATTGAAAGCCAAAGGTGGATTTACAAAATACTGACAAAATAATAAAATAAAAACTTAGATTTTTATGAGCGAAGCAGTAACAATGCAGTCACATGACAAGAATTTGCATAACTAATCATATGCTAAATAGTTGTAAGTCAAATTTATGCATGAGATAGTCAAGAAGATTGTCTATAAAATGATGGTAGTCTCATGTTCAAAGCAGTAGTGGATGGTGAGATATGGAGCCTGAAAGTCAAAAGTTCAAACATTGTTACCCTTTTGTTCGTCAGTGTATATACATGTCAAATATATTAAACAATATATATGACACCTATATATATATATTACACATTATACATGACACCTATATATATATTATGCATAATAAATGATACTTTGCACAGAAAAAAAGAATAAAAAAAAATCAAAAATAACATAGTAGAATAGAGGTGACCGTATTTACTTGCATAGGTCACTGAAATTAACACTAACAGGATGCAGCAGCCCTCTTGCTAAAGGTGGAGGCAACACAGGTGTGAAATACTGATGAAACAACTGTAGCACCCTGAGGATTCGGCTGCTACAGGGGTATTGCACCTCAACCCAGAGGTGTGATATTCCACTCCCGGGTAAGGAAGGAGTGTGGAACTGAGCTCGGTAGGCTGCATGCACTACACACATCCCATTTCCGAGGAACAGGCCGACGGTACTCCCACTTAGAAATGTGCAGGTACGACCGAGTCTGTTCCTGGCTGGAGTGGGAGGGGGGTGGTACATCCCAAGTAGTGTAGGGGCAGATAGGGGGAGCAGCCTGGGTAAAGATAGGAGCTCATTGGGTGCTGGTCACCTGAGCTCACACATAGAGGGTGTATATAAGGTGGGCACCAACTAAGAACAGGGTCAGTTGCAGAGAGAAAGTCAGCGAGCGGAGGAGAAGAGAGACCCAGAGTGAGAGAGGAGAGAGAGAGACCCAGAGGGGGAAACAGAAGAAAAGGACTCCAAGAACCCAAATTAAATCCCAGGGTGAAGAGTCGGCACAGGGTACCGGAACCCAAGCTGGTGGGGGCAAAAACACTCCCCAGCCAGAGACCGGAGACCGTGGGCAGCGTTTGTCACGGTCACCCACCACATCCACCACGAAGGCATACCACGAGGAGGGTCAGGGAACCCAAGGCCAAGGGTCTCCCAACAGAAGGCCCGAGGGAGCTGGACCTGGGTGGATCAATAGTGGGGACGGCCAGAGAAAGGACAGAAGGAGAGCTCAGGGTCACGCTCCGGACTTATTTGGGGGTTGGCTGGATCCAGAACCTGGTGGACGCAGCACGGCTCGGGAGGTCACTCGAAGCTGGAGTGACCAGAACATCAGCAGTGAGTAAACATCCTAAACTGCATAACCCGACTCTGTCTCTGATTGCCGTCTACACTGCATCACCACAACTCCCATCCTCTGCACCTGATCCCCCTGAGGCTATACCCCACCCGTTGGGGGTTATATCACCAAAGCTGCACCTACACCACCAGCCTCAGCGGACCCTGCTGCAGCGGCGGCCACAGTGACCGCAACACAACGGGTGGCGTAGTCGACATTAAGAACTTGATAACATCTGTAGGACTGCCACATACAACTGAGTTTGACACCCTGGGCACGGACCGGGTCACAGCCACTCGGAAGACTACAACCCCCATCTGATCCGGCTCCGGATATTCCCCCTAAAGAATATGGCCCAGGGGGCGCGTCACAACCACTCACAACCAATATCTCATATATATAATATATATTTTTCTGCACATTTTATTTTTATGCAGGATGCAGCCAAACTTATCAGTTTTTCTATTGTAAATTAGGGTGTCTCTCCCTGTAGAGTGCACTTATGTAATGCTAGCAGACCGTCTGATCTAATAGTACGGATGTCACTAATAGGCTGTGGGACTGACACTGTGCACGTCATCTGTGTGACTGGCACCCTATACAAGCCTTATCTATGTGCAATAACAATATTTGGCAACCGCCCCACCCCTTCCATGAATTGGTAGGTTGTGAGTCAGCATTTTACACCTGTGTTACCTCTACGTGCTGCCTTTATCAAGTGGATCCTGTTAGTGCTAAGTTTCTGTGACCTGTGCTGGTAAATTTCGTGGCGTCTTTTCTTCTATGTTATCTATAAATACACTGCTCAAAAAAATAAAGGGAACACTCAGATAACACATCCTAGATCTGAATGAATGAAATATTCTCATTGAATACTTTGTTCTGTACAAAGTTGAATGTGCTGACAACAAAATCACACAAAAATCATCAATGGAAATCAAAATATTTAACCAATGGAGGCCTGGATTTGGAGTCACCCCCAAAATTAAAGTGGAAAAACACACTACAGGCTGATCCAACTTTGATGTAATGTCCTTAAAACAAGTCAAAATTAGGCTCAGTATTGCGTGTGGCCTCCACGTGCCTGTATGACCTCCCTACAAGGCCTGGGCACGCTCCTGATGAGGTTGCGGATGGTCTCCTGTGGGATCTGCTCCCAGACCTGGACTAAAGCATCCGCCAACTCCTGGACAGTCTGTGGTGCACCGTGGCGTTGGTGGATGGAGCAAAACATGATGTCCCAAATGTGCTCAATCGGATTCAGGTCCGGGCAATGAGCGGGCCAGTCCATAGCTTCAATGCCTTTATCTTACAGAAACTGTTGACACACTCCAGCCACATGAGGTCTGGCATTGTCTTGCATTAGGAGGAACCCAGGGCCAACCGCACCAGCATATGGTCTCACAAGGGATCTGAGGATCTCCTCTGGGTACCTAATGGCAGTCAGGCTACCTCTGGCGAGCACATGAAGGGCTGTGCGGCCCTCCAAACAAATGCCACCCCATACCATTACTGAATGCCAAACCGGTCATGCTGAAGGATGTTGCAGGCAGCAGATCGCTCTCCATGGCGTCTCCAGACTCTGTCACGTCTGTCACATGTGCTCAGTGTGAACCTGCTTTCATATGTGAAGAGCACAGGGCGCCAGTGGCGACTTTGCCAATCCTGGTGTTCTGTGGCAAATGCCAAGTGTCCTGCACGGTTTTGGGCTGTGAGCACAACCCCCATCTGTGGACTTCGGGCCCTCATACCACCCTCATGGAGTCGGTTTCTAACCATTTGTGCAGACACATGCAGAATTGTGGCCTGCTGGATATCATTTTGCAGGGCTCTGGCAGTGCTCCTCCTGTTCCTCCTTGCACAAAGACGGAGGTAGCGGTCCAGCTGCTGGGTTGTTGCCCTCCTATAGCCCCCTCCACGTCTCCTGGTGTACTGGCCTGTCTCCTGGTAGCGCCTCCAGCCTCTGGACACTACGCTGACAGACACAGCAAACCTTCTTGCCACAGCTCGCATTGATGTGCCATCCTGGAGGAGATCCCACAGGAGACCATCCGCTACCTCATCAGGAGCGTGCCCAGGCCTTGTAGGGAGGTCATACAGGCACGTGGAGGCCACACACAATACTGAGCCTAATTTTGACTTGTTTTAAGGACATTACATCAAAGTTGGATCAGCCTGTAGTGCGTTTTTCCACTTTAATTTTGGGGGTGACTCCAAATCTAGGCCTCCATTGGTTAATAAATTTGATTTCCATTGATGATTTTTGTGTGATTTTGTTGTCAGAACATTCAACTTTGTACAGAACAAAGTATTCAATGAGAATATTTCATTCATTCAGATCTAGGATGTGTTATTTGAGTGTTCCCTTTATTTTTTTCAGCAATGTATGTATTACACATAATGCATGACATCTACATTGTATATATATTGCACATAATGCATGACACCTATATATATATATATATATATATATATATATATATGTACTGTAACTTGGCGGGTGGTGGAACTGCTGTGCCGCGGTGCAAGGAGAGACCGGAGGGGCGTAACTAAGTGCCTCACCGAATCCGACCTTAGATCTATGGCGGCTTAACGACTCCGTGATCCAAGTCCAAGGAGGGACGAGGATGGTGGACCAGGTGCTACTCCGGTACTGACCTTGGATGGTAGGCAGCTGATCCTCAAGGACTGGAGGCAGGCACTGACAGACACAGTTGATGGACAGGCAGATGGGCACGGCTGATAGACAGGCAGGCACGGCTGATAGACAGGCAGGTGGGCACGGCTGATAGACAGGCAGGCACGGCTAATAGACAGGCAGGCGGGTACGGCTGATAGACAGGCAGGTGAGCACGGCTGATAGACAAGCAGGCGGGCACAGCTTATAGACAAGCAGGCAGGCAAATACATGAACTGGGACCTGGAAATAAAGAATGTGTTAACACCAAACAAACAAGTTGCACAGGCACCTCCATATTGGAGGAGGTGCCTTAAATAGCCAGAGTCCTCCGGCCATTGACCAGGGACACTTTAAGAGAAGGGAAGCGCACGTGCCATAAGCACAGTGTCTGGGGATCGGTGCGCCGTGCGCGCACCCCAGGCTGTGACAGCATGGTGGGAAGACATTGGAGCGGAACCCTCCGGCCGTGGGGGGCAGTGGTAAGGGGATCAGTGTCTCTGCCGGGGAGGAGGCAGAGACATTGGCGCTACAGTACCCCCCC
Organism: Phyllobates terribilis; assembly: GCF_046119375.1. NCBI lineage: Eukaryota > Metazoa > Chordata > Amphibia > Anura > Dendrobatidae > Phyllobates > Phyllobates terribilis. Next base: position 23,288,762 of record NW_027362768.1, read on the forward strand.
TTTACGACCCTCTTTTTCAGGCCGGCAAGAATTTTTTCCAGGAGGAGAGGGGCAAGGATGTTCTCTCTGGGTTCCCAGGATCTCTCCTCAGGTCCAAACCTGTTCCAATCTACAAGAAAGAAGGTCTTACCTCTTACCCTCTTCTTGGCCAAGATGCTCTCTACTTCAAAAACGTCCGCAGTGCTGACAGGAGCAGAAGTGGTACCCAACTCTTCGGAAAACGGACTGAGGAGGAAAGGCTTAAGGAGAGACACATGAAAGGAGTTGGGAATTCGTAGAGAGGCAGGAAGTTTGAGTTTGTAGGTCACCAGATTAATCTGATTAAGAATCTCGAAGGGACCAATGAAACGCGGGCCTAGTTTGTATGAAGGTACTTTGAGATGAACATATTTAGACGACAACCAAACCTTGTCCCCAGGACAAAACAGAAGAGGATCCAGACGTCTCTTATCTGCATGTTACTTCATCCGCTCAGATGATTTTTGTAAAGTAGATTTGGTCTCCTCCCAAATTTCAGAGAAACTCTTCACAAGGGACTCAGCAGCAGAAATCTCGGCGGACGTGGAAATAGAAAATGGGATGTTGGAATGTTGACCATATACCACAAAGAATGGAGACTTGGCAGAGGACTCACTCACGTGATTATTGTAGGAGAATTCGGCCCAAGGCAAGAGTTCAACCCAGTCACTGTGGTGGGCACTGACGAAGTGTCAGAGAAAATTAGTGAGGATCTGATTGATTTGCTCCACCTGTACATTGGACTGAGGATGATAGGCTGAAGAGAAATCCAATGTGACATTCAGCAGCTTGCATGTGGCCCTCCAAAAGTGAGAGATAAACTGGACTCCTCTATCCGAGACAGGGTGGAGAGACAGACCATGAAGGCGGAAAATATAAAGAATGAACTTCTCAGCTAGCACTGGTGCGGATGGAAGACTGGACAGAGGAACAAAGTGAGCCATCTTGGAGAAGCGATCCACAACCAGACAGGTGACTGTACAACTGGCCGATACAGGAAGATCTGTGATGAAGTCCATCGCAATATGCTGCCAAGGCATGGAGGGCACAGGCAATGGAAGTAATTGACTGGTCGGGAGCTGTTTAGAAGTTTTTATTCCAGGCACAAGAGGAACAAGTTGAGACGAAATCCGCCACATTTCGTAGGCTCGGCCACAAGTAATGCTGGGAAATAAGTAGAACTGTCTTCTTTTGTCCAGCATGACCCTCCAGTTTGGACGAGTGCCCCCCAAAGAAAGATGCGCTTTCTATCTGGTTTTGTCACATACGTCTTACCAGGAGGAAGCTGGGACAGGTCCAACGAGGCGACCGTAATGATTTTAGAGGGATGATGATGTGTTGCTGCTCCTCCTCCAGATCAGACGATAGATCAGATCTGGAAAGTGCATCTGCCTTGATGTTTTTATCCACCGGCCCGAAGTGGAGGAAGAAGTTGAAACGAGCGAAGAACAGGGACCACCTGGCCTGTCGAGGATTAAGCCATTGGGCAGAGTACTGGTAGGCAAGATTCTTATAGTCCGATTAGATAATCACTGGATGCAGAGCCCCCTCAAGTAAATACCGCCACTCTTCTAGTGCCAATTTGATCGCCAACAGCTCCCGGTCTCCAATGGAATAATTCCAGTCAGAAGAGGAAAAGAGCTTGGAAAAGAAACCGCAGGTCACCATGCGACCCGATGAGGATTTCTGGGTGAGGACGGCTCCAGCGCCTAAGGAGGAAGCATCCTCCTCCAGGAAAAATTGCTTATTACTGTCAGGGCAATGCAGAACCCGGAGCAAAAGAGAAGGCTTGCTTTAGGGACACGAAAGCACCTTCAGCCTTAGGGGTCCATATCTTAGGATCGACTCCTTTGCGGGTCATGTCAGAAATGGAAGCTGTCTGGGAGGAAAAGTGAGGAATAAATAGGCGGTAATAATTTGAAAAACCAAGGATCCGCTGAATCACCTTCAGACCGTCTGGCCGAGGCCACCCACTTAAGAATGGCCGACACCTTTTCGGGATCCATCTTCAAGCCCGGAAAAGAAGTCTGCTCAAAAACACATTTTTCAAATTTGGCATGCAGACGATTCTTCCTAAGCCTCTGCAGAACCTGGCAAATGTCCCTACGGTGTGAAGGCAGGTCGGGAGAGAACACCAGAATGTCATCCAGATGCACCACCACACACAAGTAGAGAAGATCCCGGAAGATGTCATTCACCAGCTCTTGAAAGACAGCTGGTGCGTTGCAGAGTCCAAACGGCATTACCTGATACTCATAGTGGCCTTACCGAGTATTGAATGCCGTCTTCCACTCATCTCCCTGCCAAATTCGGATCATGTTGTATGCCCCTCGAAGGTCGAGTTTAGTGAAGATTTTAGAACCCTTAAGACGATCAAACAGCTCGGAGATGAGGGACAGAGGATACTTATTTTTTTAATTATTTGATTCAATCCCCTATAGTCGATGCAAGGCCGAAGAGAACCGTCATTCTTCTTGACGAAGAAGAATCCTGCACCAGCTGGAGAGGTGGATTTCCGGATGAATCCCCTAGCAAGATTCTCCTTTACATAATCAGACATGGCATGGGTCTCGGCCTGCGACAGGGGATAAATCCGACCTTGAGGAGAAGTGCCGGGCTTAAGGTCAATAGGACAACCATACGGCCTTTGGGCGCGGTAAAGTCTCAGCATCATTTTTGTCAAAGACAACCGCATATGTCCAGTAGGGTGTGGGCAAGCCAGGAAATTTGGACAGAGAAGCTGGGGGTCGAATAGGGCAAGAGGGAAGCAGGCTGGGTTTGTGACAATCCAAACCCCAACTGAGCACTTCTCCGGAACGCCAATTCAAGACCGGTTGATGTCTTCTCAACCAAGGTATACCTAGTAGCATAGGGTGAGAGAGACTAGACATCACATAAAAGGAAATCTTCTTTGAGTAGAGCATTCCTACCTGGAGCACCACGGGCTCAGTAACCGACAAAATGGTCTCTGAAAATGCCATTCCATCCACTGAAGAGACAACCAATGGATCCAGGAGACGTTGGCGAGGAATTCGATACCGCTCAACCAGGGCATGCTGGATGAGATTACCTGTGGCGCCAGAGCCCAGATAGGCAGATTCATCAAAATGGATGTTGCCGCAGGATACTGATACTGGTAGAGTCAGAGATGGAGACCACCCTCCCCGTTTTCTATGTACACAAAAGGCATTTTCCTCTCAAATATTGTTAACAAATTTGTCTAAATCTGTGTTAGTGAGCACTTCTCCTTTGCCGAAAAAATCCATCAACCTCACAGGTGTGGCATATCAAGATGCTGATTAGACAGCATGATTATTGCACAGGTGTGTCTTAGGGTGGCTACAATGATAGGCCAATCTATAATGTGCAGTTTTACAGTTTTGTTGGTATCCGGGGGAGAGGTTCAGAAAACCACTCAGTATCTGGTGTGATCACCATTTGCCTCACGCAGTGTAACATATCTCCTTCACATAGAGTTGATGAGGCTATTGATTGTGGTCTGTGGAATGTTGGTCCACTCCTCCACTCCTCTTCAATGGCTGTGTGAAGTTTCTGGATATTGGCAGAAACTTGAACACGGTGTCGTATATGCCGATCCAGAGCATCACAACCATGCTCAATGGGTGACATGCCTGGTGAATATTTTGGCCATGCAAGAACTGGGATGTTTTCAGCTTCTAGGAATTGTGTACAGATGCTTGCAACATGGGGCCATGCATTATGATGCTGCAACATGAGATGAAGGTTGTAGATGAAAGGCACAACAATTGGCCTCAGGATCTCATCATAGTATCTCTGTGAATTCAAAATGGCATCAATAAAATTCACCTGTGTTCATTGTCCATAGCCTGCACATTCCATAACCCCACCGTCACCATAGGCCACTCGATTTACAACTTTGACATCAGCAAACCGCTCACCCACACAACGCCATATACACCGCCTGCCATCTGCGCTGTACAAAGATAACCAGGATTCATCCAACATGCCAGACACCATCGAATTTGAGCATTTTCCCCATGTCGGTTATGACGACAAACTGCAGTCAGGTGGAGACCCTGATGAGGGCAACGCGCATGCAGATGAACTTCCTTAAGATGGTTTCTGACAGTTTATGCAGAAATTCTTTGGTTATGCACACCGATTGTTGTAGCAGCTGTCTGGGTGGCTGGTCTCAGACAATCTTGGAAATGAAGATGCTGAACGTTGAGGTCAAGGGCTGCTGTGGTTATATGTGGTCTGCAGTTGGAAGGCCAGTGGGATGTACTTTCAAATTCTCTGAAACACCTTTGGAGATGGCTTACAATAAAGAAATGAACATTCAATTCATGGGCAACAGCTCTGGTGGACATTCCTGCAGTCTGCATGCCAGTTGCACGCTCCCTCAAAACTTGGAACATCTGTGGCATTGTGCTGTGTGATAAAACTGCACAATTTAGAACAGCCTTTTATTGTGGTCAGCCAAGGCACACCTGTGCAATACTTATGCTGTCTAATCAGCATCTTGATATGCCAGACCTGGGAAGTGGATGGATTATCTCGGCAAAGAGAAGTGCTCACTAACACAGATTTTAGGTACATTTGTGAACAATATTTGAGAGAAAAGGGTCTTTTGTGTACATACTGTAGAAAAAGTCTTAGATCTGTGAGTTCAGCTCATGAAAAATGGGATCAAAAACAAAACTGTTGTGTTTATATGTGTTACGGGTCCCGGGGGTGGAACCTCTGTGCTACGGTGCAAGGAGGGACCCAGAGGGGCGTAACTAAGTATCAACCCGGACCAACCCTGGTCGTACGGCAGCTAACGACTCCGTGACCAGGGAGGGACCGAGCCAAGGGACCAGGTGCTACTCTGGGGACGACCTTGTAAGGGATCAGGTGACTCCTACGGTACAGATGGCACGGACTGACCCGAATAGCAGGCAGGCTGGCGAGCGGAAGCCTCCAGGTAGGCTATCAGGTAGACATGGCAAGTGATGGAAGGAGTCTCTAGGTGGGCTGCAGGTGGTCATGGCAAGTGACGGCAGGAGTCTCTAGGTGGTCACCGCAAGTGACGGCAGGAGTCTCTAGGTGGACTGCATGTGGTCACGGCAAGTGACGGCAGGAGTCTCTAGGTGGTCACGGCAAGTGACAGCAGGTAACAGGCAGGTCACAGGCAAGTGCTCCCAGGTGAGCGGGCTGGCAGGCACGGCAGGTAACAGGCAGGCAACAGGCAAGTGCTCCCAGGTGAGCGGGCTGGCAGGCACAGCAGGTAACAGGCTGGCAACAGACAAGTGCTCCCAGGTGAGCAGACTGGCAGGCACGGCAGGTAACAGGCAGGCAAACAGGCAGGTAACAGGCAGGTAACAGGCTGGAGGGCAAGACTGGAAGTCAGGCTAGCAGCAGGACCTGAGGGCTGAAGCAGAGGTCAGAAACACTTTGCAACAACATTGCTTGGGCACCTCCATTTTGGAGGAGGTGCCTTATATATGGGAGGACCCTCGGCTATTGGCCGGGGACTCCTTAGGACAACGCGCACGGCCCCTTTAAGAGGGAGCGAGCGCTGGTGAACGCAGAGCGGGGAGCGCGGGGTTGCGAGGAGGTGAGTGGGACGGCGTCTCTGCCTGGCAGGGGGCAGAGACACCGATGCTACAATATGTTTGTTCAGTGTATCTCACACATTATACTTGAAACATACAGTGGTGTGAAAAAGTGTTTCTTTGGTTTGCAACATGATGTCTAGCTTTCAAACATCTTGTGTCTTCTTCACTTTGTCAGGCAGGTCCTTTTTAAGTGATTTCTTGATTGGGAAGAGGTGTGGCAGTAGTCAGGCCTGTGATTGGCTAGGGAAATTGAACTCAGCTTCCAAAGATGTGATAAACCACAGTTAATTTATGTTTGAAGGGGGGATCACATTTTCACACAGGGCCCTGTAGGTTTGGATTTCTTTTTCCCTTAATAATAACGACCTTCATTTAAAAACTGGATTTTGTGTTTACTTGTGTTATCCTTTTCTAATACTTTAATTTGTTTTATTATCTGAAACATTTAAGTGTGACAAGCATGCAAAAGAATAATACATCAGGAAGGGGGCAACCACTTTTTCACACCACTGTATAGATTACACCAAAGTTCAGACTGGCCCACAGGGGAGCAAGTAAATCTCTCAGTGAACCCCTGTGTAGGTCAGAACCGCCCACCACGGTATAAGACGAATATTAGCCACAATACTCTTGATTAACTATGTACAAAGGCAACATTTCATCACTCAGTTAACAAACTACCCTGTTTATTTTTACACAGAAACACAGGGACATTTGTGAATGTGGGTAATGTAATATTTGCATGTAACTGAATAGTGGGTTCCCAGAGTCAGTATTACTGGTGGGCCACTTGCACCCCTGTCTGACAGTGAGCACTGCCTTCTCTTCCAACTATTTTCCTAGAAGTACCTATTTAGCACCAGTGACCCGAACACTATCCATCTAGTAAGAAGCCGCAATTGACTTTTATTTGCACGCTCCAGATGTGCCTGCAGTAGCACAGCCACTTCAGCTTAGCACTTTGCTTTCTGCATTGCTTTTATTATACTATAGAATATTAGTGTAGAAAGAGGGGCTTATTCTTTTTTCCACTTTCAATTACATTTTCTCATGTACCTATAGAGATCACAGCCATTGTCCTGCACGTCTATCTTTTCACACTATTAATACTACATCCTTATCTTAGGGAAGAGCCATATAAAGTTGTGTTTACAGGGTTGTGTGACAGCCTACAACTACCAATTCCATTCAGACTGACAGTGGCCTCTAATAAACATAATCATTGTCTCTTTTTACGATAAAAGAAGTATTATGAAAAGTATTAACACATATGTAAAATGAAAGTGTTGTACTAGCTGCAGTGAGGCCAAGAGATATTCAGACTGATTTAACTAAAACATATTAACCCATCACTAAATATACAGCTAATACATCTTTAGGATTTATTATTGCCTGATCAAATCCAAACAATTTCCATTACCAGCTTCAATATCTGTGTTAGGCATCAGGTGTTTGCTGGATTTGAAATGGGTCCCAAACCTTCTGTGGATTCTGTGGTCTCCCATTCCAGTCCAGCCAGGGCTGATGCTGCTCAGCATTAGTCATCAGTCCCAACACCTAGCTGGTCCACGAGATGTACAGGTTGTCTCTCAGGTCTTTGTTCCTAGCAACATGAAGGATAGGTTGCGGAGGGAAACAGGGCTGCTAAAGCCTAAGTCCAGGATTCTCTGTACTAAGCATGCCCGTGACATGGCGGACCGTGATTGGTGGTTTGGGAGTCAGCTGATCCGGTGACCTGGCACCGCCTGATTGGTCGCGGGTGACGTCACCAATGGTGCGACGGTGGGCATGGCTTAATCTTTAAAAAGCCCGCCCACACACATGGTGGCGCGCTCTGATCATTGAGCTGTGATGGTGTTGTGAGGACGCTTGGTCTCTTGGGCTCCACGTGTGCTTTAGTTTCTGGCAGGCAGGTTTAGTGGAAATAGGCAGGCTTAGATGAAATAGGCAGGCAGCTTCATCTGACAGTCTGGCTCCAACAAAGGGGTCGCCTTCCACCCCGAGCAGTCTGCAGACACCCTATTCCCTGTACCACCTGTAAGCCACGTGGAGAGAAACTCCTCAGTCCGGTAGCACGCCGGCTGGGAGCACGTATACGCCGGCGTGTATCACACACGCATCCTAGCGCCTACTGTGTAGTCCCTGTGCTGTAAACAGGACTACAGATACATTATTTATCGCACATCTCTCGTGCAGTTAACGGAGATAGTGCGAATCCCTATCCCCGTTCCAGTGTGCAGTAACACGGAGGGGATTGTTATTTAAGTTGGTTGTTTTACCTTCTCACCCGGAAGGTGTTCGGCCGCAGTCCACCAGGCTGCATCGCGGACCCCGGGTTCGGTTGCTTTCCATTATTTAATAAAGTTGTTTGCAACCGTCCCCTTAACAATCTGTCTATATGTCAAGTCTATGGCTTTCTTTGCAGCCATTTTTTATTGCTGCAAACCATAGATACAGTAGATCCTAATTTAAAAAAATAGATAGTTTTGTGTATACAGCTTTTATACAGACCTTTGAGTCTCCAAGACTTGATAAAAGAGTACAAATAGAGAGGAACAAATCTTTTGAAATTTAAATTTGCAGGCTTCACGAGGCTGAATTTTTCTTGTTTTTAATTTAATTTGTAGCAAATAGATTTGCTATAAATTACAAGTTTTCCAGTTGCAATAAAAAATGTGTATAACACTCTGAAGTTTCCTAGGACTGTAATGAATCTCTTACATACTCTATAATGAAAAGATAGCCTAAGTAATGTTAACATATATGGTAATGGATGGCTATGGATGACCTGATGGTAAGTTTTCTTCACTGCTGTGCTGTGCTGTTACTATCTGTAAGTTTTATTCAGGATTTTATGGCTTTCTCTTATCTCCACTATTAGGCCAGGTCCCCACTATCAGTATTTGGTCAGTATTCGGTCAGTATTTTTTCTCAGGAGTGGGAGCCAAAACCAGGTGAGGAACAATCAGAGAAAAGGTAAAATAGAAACAAGTCACCAATTCTGCATTTATCACCTACTCCTGGTTTTGTCTCCCACTCCTGAGAAAAAACACTGACCGAATACTGACCAAATAGTAATAGTGGGGCTGTGGCCTTAGACTGTGAGTTGTGTCATCCTCCAATTATCTAGATTCTCCCCATAATGGCTGATGAATTCCTGCCTCTGCTTTTATAGGGCTATGATAGTCACTCCGGATTGGCTGTGCTATAACTTGTGATGTGATGAAAATCATTATGGGGAAGCTCAAACACGCATGTGGTCATGTGAACATTCTCTGGCTGATGCAATCTTCTGCAATGTGTAAAACGGCTATAGTAATTTTTGGCAATTCATGTGAATTGAATTGCAATTTTTTTTTAATTTTCCAGGTTCAATCAGCCTCCAACTGATTCATTCATATTTAGCTACAAACAACCCCTGTGTAGTCAGAATCTGAGATATGTTTCACCTGCTGAGGTGGATACACGAAACTTCTGAACTGAATGAGCATGTTTTAAGCAATACGGCCAAGTAGTGCTGCTAAAGTGAATCGGGACTAATGCAACAAAGATGATCTGCAGAACTAGCGTAGTGGAGACTTGGATATGGAGAAATGAAAGGCGAAGTAGAAGTAGTAGTGGAGACTGTAGCAAACACGAGCAATGGCGTTGGAGCAGTGGAGATTTGGATACAGCAGAACCAACAGCAGAGTTGGAGTTGTGGAATCTAATGTAGCAGAGTTGGAGTAGTGGAAACAGATGTAGTACAGCTGAGGTAGTGGACACTGAAGAGGCAGAGTCAGAGCAGGTGGACACTGATGCAGCAGATTTGGATCAGCAGCAGGAACACCAAATACCTGAATACTCAGGTTGTGTCATGTTGATTGAACAGAACCAAGTTTAAAGGACATTCTGGCATGACATAATAGAAATGTGCTGTGCTGTTATGGCTATCTGATGCAGAGGTGAAACAATAGAGCCAGCAGGTAGAGGAACGCAATGCTGTACTTGAACTAGAACTGGAACAGGTGAGTAACATTTTGCAGTCACACTCTCTACACTTGACATAGCATATTTCCAGTCATGACAGACTTACTTCTTTAATTTCCCTGTGGCAGATAGAAATTTCACATATACTCTGAATAAGTGCAAAAATAATTAAATAGCTTTTAGTGCCCCTCCATAGCTAATGAAATCTACTGAGATATAATGGCTTGTAGAATTACAACTAGATTAACACCAAGTTTGTGGTGTGCGCTCAGCATTCACCTGTTTTGGCCATACATTGACCCAGTTTACCATCATGACACTACTTCCTTAAATTTATTTAAATCATAGTTTCACTCTTTAAAGCAGCTTTGCACAAAAAAGCAGTAGACCTTTCTGTACACGATTTTTTTCTTTTTTTTTAATGAATCAATGGGAATCTAATCCATCTATATAGATATTCCATTCTATTATTTTGGGACATGAGTTTGACAGATTATTTCAGGCTGGTAGTGAACATTCATTCTCACAGCAAAATAGAATTTCACAGCAACTTTGTACAAGATGACAATTCAAGGACTTACATTTGCCAGTGATTTTTTTTTTAGTAATGATCTTTACCACCATGCATGCAATGAAAATACTAATGCATATAAAGTATAGTATATTCATCACTGTACACAGCTGCAACATAGTTCACAATAAAGTTTGCATGCCAGAATCTTTGACAAAGTCATATTCTTTTCAGCTACTCATTGCTCTATTGACGTTTTACCTGCCCAAGAAGAACCACAAATTCTTTAGACTTGTCCCTATAACAAAGCAAAGAAGTGCCCCATGCTACAATTCTCCAGCTATCATCCTCCTCCCACCATATCAGATGTCCCTGCTCAGATACTTCCCAAAGAACATAATGTTCAGCAGAGGCCGCTTCATGTCACAGACTCGGCAACTACACGTATATCACACTGGTCATTAGTGAGCATCCTTCTCTTCTAACTTGGCTCACAGCATAAAGCACAAAGAAGAGACAGGACACAAGCCATAAAACTGAAGTCTCTGTCACCTGCTGTCACCTCGGTGAGGATTTATCTGGTCCTGCACTGTCCTTTCCCTGGATGGCTATGAATAATGAATGGATGGCTCTCTTTCTAAAACAGTAACAAGAATAGAACGTGCTTGAAGAAAAAAAAATTCAGCCTCAAAAGACTATTTGTGTCTGTTAAAGTGTGAAAGACAAGACCAGTCCTTAAGTCTTACCAGGCCAGAGGGTCAAATGTAATTAAAATCTGTACAGATGAGTTTACAATCTATCAGTTTGCTTTCTGCATTTTGAATACCAGCCATCTCGGAACCGAGGTTCAGATGTAGGCTAAAATTGTACATTTAAGTACAGATAGGTAACCATCAACATAAAGTCATGAGAAATAACGTGCAATTTCTTTGAATTCTATATTCTATTTCAAGACATGAAAAAAACATCAGGTCCTTACTAGTGTTGAGCCACCCCCGTAGTGTTCAAGTTCGGTTCGGTTCGTCGAACACCCGTATGTTCGCCAAACTGTTCGTCGAACTGTTCGTCGAACACCTTCGAACACCGTTAAAACCAATGGCAGGCAAACAAAAACACATAGAAACACATAGAAAACACTTCAAAGGTGTCCAAAAGCTGACAAACTGCTCAGAAGACACAACTAACACATGGAAAAGTGACAAGTACATATAGTCATGCGAAAAGAAAAGAGGTGGAGGAGTAAATGGAGGGGAGACACAGATATAGGCATGTCATTGTAGCACCCTGAGGATTCGGCTGCTACAGGGGTATTGCGCCTCAACCCAGAGGTGTGATATTCCACTCCCGGGTATGGATGGAGTGTGGGACTGAGCCCAGAGAGCTGCATGCACTACACACATCCCATTTCCGAGGAACAGACCAACGGTACTCCCACTTAGAAATGTGCAGGTACGACCGAGTCTGTTCCTGGCTGGAGTGGGAGGGGGGTGGTACATCCCAAGTAGTGTAGGGGCAGATAGGGGGAGCAGCCTGGGTAAAGATAGGAGCTCATTGGGTGCTGGTCACCTGAGCTCACACATAGAGGGAGTATTTAAGGTGGGCACCATCTAAGATCAGGGTCAGTCAGTCAGCCTTTGCAGAGGAGTGAAAGAGAGCGGAAGAGCAGAGCAGCCCAGAGTGAGAGAGGAGAAGAAAGAGAGACCCAGAGGGGGTGAAAGAAAAGGACTCTGAGAACTCAAAGTCCATCACCGGGTGAAGAGTTGGCAACGGGGTACCGGATCCCAAACTGGTGGGGGCTAAAGCACACCCTAGCCAGAGACCGGAGGCCGTGGGCAGGATCTGCCACGGCCACCCACCACATCCACCCTGAAGGCAAACCACGTGAAGGGTCAGGGAACCCAAGGCCAAGGGTCTCCCAACAGAAGGCCCGAGGGAGCTGGACCTAGGTGGATCCCTGGTGGGGACGGCCAGAAGACAGGACAGGAAGGAGGGCTCAGGGTCACGCTCCGGACTTGCTTGGGGGTTGGCTGAATCCAGGACCTGGTGGACGCAGCACGGCTCGGGTGGTCACTTGAAGCTGGAGTGACCGGAACATCAGCAGTAAGTAAATACCCTAAACTGCACAACCCGACTCTGTCTTTAATTACCATCTATGCTGCACCACCACAACCCCCATCCTCTGCACCTGACCCCCTGAGGCTATACCCCACCCGTTGGGGGTTATACTATCAAAAGCTGCACCAACACCATCAGCCTCAGCGGACCCTGCTGCAGCGGCGGCCGTAGTGACCGCAATACAACGGGTGGCGTAGTCGACATAAAGAACTTTATAACATCTGTAGGACTGCCACATACTCTGAGCTTGACACCCTGGGCACGGACCGGGTCGCAGCCACTCGGAGACTACAACCCCCATCTGATCCGGCTCCGGGTATTCCCCTAAAGAATATGGCCCAGGGGGCGCGTCAACTTTGGCGTAGTCGGCAGGATCCCGTGCCCGCAACACCCGGGTACTGCGTGCCTGAAGAAAAGAACAAGTTTACCTCAAGAAGAAGTCTCCTGCCGGTTCCGGAGGGTCCCCGCCATCGGACTCCATCACAGGTCGATTCCCGCCGGTTGTCCGCCATTAACAGCTTTTTCCCGCCATCTGCAGAGTTTCCCGCCACTGGGAGACGATTCCCGCCATTTCCAAAGGTTTCCCGCCTTGGAAGAGCGGACGCCATTATGGGCGTGCCAGAGGGTGGTGAGAGGCCACCTCCCATCGTGGGCCAGGACCGAAAATGGCGCCAAAAGTGGAAACCGCCCCCACCAACAGAGACTGTGATGCTAGAGGTGTCTGTCAGCGTGAAAGAACTGCCCCTGGAGCTGACAATCACCAAGTGGCCCCGGGACCGCCCTCGAGGTGGGAGGACTGAGAAGAAGAGAGCAAAGATGGGTGTCGCCTGGAGCAGTCTGGAGAGAGCGCACCCGGAGACAAGAAGCCTAGAGCTGAGTCCAGAAGAAGCTTACCCGGAGATGGGAGAAGAGCAGAGCAGCACCGGCCCGCTGGCCAGGAGCCTGCTGGAGACAACGGAAGGAGAGCAGAGCAGCACCGACCCGTTGGTCAGGAGCCTGCTAGAAGCAACGACCCCACTAGGCCTAGTGGAGGTCTTGGCACAGCTCCCCCGAGACCGGGAGTGTGCGCAGACCGCTCTGGAGGGCCTCGCAAGGAGGATGGCCCGGGTGCAGCGAGAGACGTTGGCGGAGTGGAGCCGTGAGATGGCCCAGCAGACCGAGACCCGTCAGCGGAGCACGCCACCCAAGACGAGGAGACAGACCGCCTCTGAGGATGGCGCAGGAGGACTGAAGGCCGGAGACGGCGCCGAGAAGGGAGCCGAACGAAAGGAGGCAGGTAAAGGGGACGTCTCTACCCCAAGCCGGGAAACCGCGTACCTGCCCCAGCTCCCCGTCGCAGAGCCCGAAGTACCCCCTGCCGTGCCCGTAACTGCAACGTCACCGCCACAGACTAGGCCTCAACCGGAAGCCGCAGCCGCGACCCCTGTGACGTCACACGCCTCGACCCCGAGCGTGACCAAGCAGGAAGTACCACCAGCCTGGTCGCAAGGCCTAGTACCCCCGGGCGCCGCAATACCAACAGCGCCCCCTACCTCCGCGGAGCCCCCGGCCTGGTCGCAGGGCCAAGTAGCCCAGGGCGCCGCCGTCCTTACGGTGCCCTTCACTTTCCAGGTGCCCCAGGCCTGGCCGTAAGGCTTGGGCAACCCGGGCGCCACTTCCACCGCGCCCATAAGACCAAGAGTGCCGCACCTGGGTGAGGACCTGTTCGCCCAACATACGTGCCCGGATGGGCAGCCCTTTATTTGGCCACCGGAGTTTCACCATCCCCGACTCCGGAAGGAGAGACCCCTAGATGAACCCCTGATCCCGGCTCCAAAGCCTGTAAAGAGGATCTCGCCCCCGCTGGCAGAAGCGCAGTTTGAGTGGGACCCCACAGGAGAAGACCTCATGGGGTTCACTCAGGAGACTCGGGCAGCCGCAGCGGAGCGTGCAGAGTGCTGCCGCCAGCAGCTCGAGGTCTTTGAGAGGGAGCGGAGAGAGAGGCGGGTCCGAGAACAACAAGCGCAGATAAGGAGCGCGGAGCAGAAGAGCCGGGCAAGGAGGAATCCCCGTGCAGCTCATGGTCCCCCTTCCACCGGGACTGTGATCAAGTTCAATATGCAGCACGGGTGGGGCTTCATCCGAGACCACCGCACCCCAGGCGACGTCTTCGTGACCAGGAGAGACGTTGAGTCCCACCTACCGGAGGGACACAGAGGTCGTGACCTTTACATCGGGGACGAGGTCACCTTCACCCGGCACAAGTGTGCCAAAGGACCCTACGCCCTCCATGTGCATCGCCTGACGGAGGAAGAGCTGCGGTGTGAGGAGGAAGAACAAGAGGACCCGGACGGGTCTGAAGTTAAAGGTAACCACAAAGAAAGAGCAGGAGGACGTCGTCGTTAAGTACAGCGGAGCAGAAGCTGTATGTAGTTGCCCGTCGGGGCACAGTGAACTGTTACTGCTGCTATCATAGTCCCCGTTGGGACCAGCAAGTGTGAACTGTTTACCCGTTTATCCCTTAAATCCCACTGACCGAGGACTGAGAGCGGTCATTCCTCCCTAATACCTGGCCGAGGACTGAGAGCGGCCATATACCTTGTAAATAGTTGCGCGTCCTAAAGCGCCCCCTACTGGTTTTATAGGAAAGCCACGAGTTCCAAAGACTGTCGCACTTTACCCGGTCACACGTTGCACAGTGACCGGAGGAGGAGCCAGAGGCGACGAGAATGTTATTAATATGAAAAGTTTTATGATGATGCTGATATATATATGATATTTTATATGTTTTATTATGTTGTATATATAAAAAAAAAATGTATGTTTGTGGATGTTTTATATCTTGCAGCCCGAGGACGTGCTGTGATTTACCAGGGGGGAATGTAGCACCCTGAGGATTCGGCTGCTACAGGGGTATTGCGCCTCAACCCAGAGGTGTGATATTCCACTCCCGGGTAAGGATGGAGTGTGGGACTGAGCCCAGAGAGCTGCATGCACTACACACATCCCATTTCCGAGGAACAGACCAACGGTACTCCCACTTAGAAATGTGCAGGTACGACCGAGTCTGTTCCTGGCTGGAGTGGGAGGGGGGTGGTACATCCCAAGTAGTGTAGGGGCAGATAGGGGGAGCAGCCTGGGTAAAGATAGGAGCTCATTGGGTGCTGGTCACCTGAGCTCACACATAGAGGGAGTATTTAAGGTGGGCACCATCTAAGATCAGGGTCAGTCAGTCAGCCTTTGCAGAGGAGTGAAAGAGAGCGGAAGAGCAGAGCAGCCCAGAGTGAGAGAGGAGAAGAAAGAGAGACCCAGAGGGGGTGAAAGAAAAGGACTCTGAGAACCCAAAGTCCATCACCGGGTGAAGAGTTGGCAATGGGGTACCGGATCCCAAACTGGTGGGGGCTAAAGCACACCCTAGCCAGAGACCGGAGGCCGTGGGCAGGATCTGCCACGGCCACCCACCACATCCACCCTGAAGGCAAACCACGTGAAGGGTCAGGGAACCCAAGGCCAAGGGTCTCCCAACAGAAGGCCCGAGGGAGCTGGACCTAGGTGGATCCCTGGTGGGGACGGCCAGAAGACAGGACAGGAAGGAGGGCTCAGGGTCACGCTCCAGACTTGCTTGGGGGTTGGCTGAATCCAGGACCTGGTGGACGCAGCACGGCTCGGGTGGTCACTTGAAGCTGGAGTGACCGGAACATCAGCAGTAAGTAAATACCCTAAACTGCACAACCCGACTCTGTCTTTAATTACCATCTATGCTGCACCACCACAACCCCCATCCTCTGCACCTGACCCCCTGAGGCTATACCCCACCCGTTGGGGGTTATACTATCAAAAGCTGCACCAACACCATCAGCCTCAGCGGACCCTGCTGCAGCGGCGGCCGTAGTGACCGCAATACAACGGGTGGCGTAGTCGACATAAAGAACTTTATAACATCTGTAGGACTGCCACATACTCTGAGCTTGACACCCTGGGCACGGACCGGGTCGCAGCCACTCGGAGACTACAACCCCCATCTGATCCGGCTCCGGGTATTCCCCTAAAGAATATGGCCCAGGGGGCGCGTCATCATGCCCTTCTAAAACCAAAAAAGTGCGAAGCCGACACGGCCAGTCCGTTCCTGCCCGTGCGACCTCCGTGTCGCCGGGTTTGTGCCAGAGCTGCGGTGGACCCTGACGGCCAGCCCCCCTCTCCCAATACTGGTGCCTGTCCACTGGTGGGTCGAGCGAGCCCCCCTGCGGTGGAGGCAGGTCTAATCTTTTTAATTTAAATTGTCTCTCTAATTTGAATGAGTACACTTTAAATCATTTTACAAGGATCTATTGGAGGGCAAGTCTCATGCCAGCAGCCGCGGTAATTCCAGCTCTAGTTGCGTCCACTAAAGCTGCTGCAGTTAAAAAGCTTTTATAAGGATCGAGTTTGGCGGTCCACTGCAAGGCGTCCTACCACCAGTCCCAGCCCCTGTGCCTTGGGGTGCCTCCCCGATGCTCTTCACTGAGTGTCCCGGGGGCCCAAACCATTTCCTTTGAAAAAATTAAATGTTCAAACTACAGGTGGTGTAGCTTGCTTAACAGCTGGGATAATCCGCTGACTAGCAGACACTGCTACTAGGTCCAAAGTATTTCCTGGGCTAGATGCAGTTAAAAATTTGTAATTAGATACTCTCGTTGGATGCTGAGAAAGCATTCCATAGAGTCTCCTGGCATGCCATATATTATTCTCTTAAAAAGCTTTGGGTAGGGGACCCTTTTATAGCCAAAATCATGGCCCTGTATCGCAATCCGTCAGCTAGGCTGAAGATAAATGGAACATTATCATCACCTTTCATAATCACCAATGGGACAAGGCAGGGATGTCCTCTGTCCCCTCTCTTATTCATCCTAGTGATGGAGCACCTGCTCTCATCAATTCACGATATCCCAATATTAGGGGGATTGAGGTGGGAGGCACCGAGTACAAGTGCTCTGCATTTGCTGATGATGTGCTAGTATATATCACTCAACCACATATATCCATCACTGCTGTTATGGCTGAAATAGATCACTTTGGTACATGGTCAAATTTTAAAATCAATGCAGCGAAGTCTGAGGCCCTCGATGTCTCCCTCCCCAAATCCATACAGGATTCCATCCAGTCCAACTTTCCCTTTGCCTGGCCCTCACAGGGTATCAAATACTATTTTATCTTAATTTTGGGCCCTTTATTGAACAACTCCATAGAGATCTTACTTCTTGGACGGTGAAGGATTTTTCCTGGTTCAGCAGAATAAATATACTAAAAATGAACATCCTACCTAAACTCTTATACCTCTTCCAAACCATTCCCGTGGTAATTCCCTCAAATTTTTGGAAAAGACTACGCAGTAGCTTTTGCAGATCAGATTTATCTGGGCAAGTGGGCGTCCACGCATTCGGGGGGACGTTCTGATCAGACACAAACAAAAGGGGGGCCTTAGCCTTCCGGATTGTAGAAGGTATTACATGGCAGCAGTACATGCTAGAATCCTGGACTTCTTCCATCATTCTGAGGGGAAATTGTGGGTCAAAATAGCTCAATCCATTTGTCCTAAAGCTCTTACCACTCTCCCCTGGTGTGCCCATTTAATTGTCCCCTCTCTTGGCCTCATGTCATATAGTACTTATGCCACTGCTTTGGCTTTGAGATCCCCAAAAAAAAGCTTATCCTCAATCGACCCCCAGGGCCCCTTGCTCCCAATTTCAGATAATCCAGATTTCCCACCAGGACTATCTGCAAATAGATTTCTCGGTTCAAATAAATCCCATCCGATATTATTTTCTCATGTCATCTCCAATACTTCGCTGCTCCCCCTCAATGACTTGTCATAGGGAAGAGCCACTTCCCCAAAGGCTAATTTTGAATATAGCCAGTTACAACACTTCTATTCCACTGTGAAGAAGCGCACACATCTTCATAGAGATCTCACAAACTTTAAAAAATTTAGTCTATCATTGTCACCCCCTACACACTCCATCTCCCTACTGTATAATCTCCTCATTGCCCAGGTAACTGACAATAGGCCAGGATTCTGCGGTGCATGGGAAAGGGAACTGGGGAAGTCCTTCTCTGACTCACAATGGGATAAATGTTTCTTCCTAACACATAAAACCTCAATAGGGTCCAAAGCTCAGGAAACCTCCTTCAAAATTATCTCTAGATGGTACCGGGTACCAGCAGTCCTTCATAGATGGTATCCGGTGGTCTCAGATAGATGTTGGAGATGTGGGGAGGTGGAAGGGACAATGTCACACATATGGTGGGCATGCCCTATAATAAATGCATTTTGGGCAAAGGTGGTTCCCATGATTGAGAAAATAACTGGTTTGACTATCCCTAATACGCCAGAAGCCCTCCTTTTATCAATGTTACCAATAAGTAAACGTAGTTATAAAAGATCATCAATAGGCTACCTAATACAGGCGGCTATGAATGTCATTCCACGACACTGGAAAAGCAGAGATCCACCCACTGTGGAGGAATGGTTTGCGGAGATCTCCCTCCTTAATAGGATGGAGCATCTGATTGCCATCTCACCGGCTGATGTTGATAGATACTGTGTGATTTGGAGGGATTGGATTGATTTGCAAAACTCTGATGCCTACCATCTAGCCCCCAACTAAAGTTATCCGTGATGTCGACACAACAATGATCATAATCGCACTCTATTGATTGGTGGTCTGCCGTGGTCTGCTCCCTCTCTCTCTATCTTTCATATGGAAAAATACATGCTTGATCTGGATATTGATGGAAAACCCTCCCTGTACCCCCCAATGTACTGTCGTTATGCATAGATTTATAGTTATACTACCCCTTTAACTATGTATATTGTATTTTCTTGTACTTTTTCAACACAAAAATAAAAAAAACTTGAATTTGAAAAAAAAAATTGTAATTAGATCTACAGGCGGTGGCTACTCCGCTGACTAGCAGACACTAAAGCTTTGGAGCAGACCCCTGATTCCCAGGCTATAGTATGAGTAAACAGCTCTTCAGACTCAACCATCTGTGTTACCTCAAGCCATAGTGTATGTAGTTTCTTACGGTTAAAAGAGGGGGGGACCCGACCCACCTGGAATTGACGATGGCAACGTCATTTAAAACACAGCAAGGGGACTCCAAAAAGAGTCTCCATTTTTTCCCAAAATTGTGGCACAGACACCACTTAAGTGGCATCAATTGTCCCAGAGTTGCTTAAAATGGTTGGTGAGGTGATTTTCCAAAATCCTCAAGCTTTTAGTCTCCCCAGAATGACACAGGTGGGGCTGATGGTGGTTGTCCCGGCCCGCTAGGCCGCATTGTAGCACAGTGAGCTTCGCACTGCAACTTATGCTTCATATCCATGTGACGGTTCATGCATGAAGTACTCAAACTATGGATTTTTTGGCCTCTACTTAGCTTTTGGTGACAAATGTTACAGATAACACGAGTTGGGTCATCCTTATCGTTCTGAAAAAATGCACAGGCTATGCAAGGTTTAGAGCCCATGCGACTCTGCTACTAGCAATACTATCAAATGATTGGCTGGGTTAGATGCAGAGCGTCTGGTTTGGTTGAGGGTCCCCACAGTCTGCCTAGGCTAGATGCAGTTAAAAATTATTATTAGATACACAGGCAGTGCAGCTTGCTTCGCAGCTGGGCTAATACGCCCAAAGTATTGGTAGACTCTATACTAAATAAGGAAGGATTCACTGACTGTGGTGGCCCCTCCGTGGGCCGTGGCGATTGGTGGATATTTGGTGGATGATTATAGGAGAAAGCTCCTTAATAGAGAAAGTTGGTGGATTTATACTTTAAATACACGTGTACCAGCGGGTTTAAACATCAGACATGATTTGATGTATCATTATGAATGATCATTTATAGATTATTATTATATATATGTTCCTTTTTTCTTCTTTTCTTTTGCATTATTTACATTTATATGCATTGTTTCTATGCTATACGATTTTAACATGGTATGTGTGTTTAAATTTCTGATTAACTCAGCCTTGAACAGGTGCATAGCAGGACATGACATATAAATACCACTTCCTTGCTGTTTTTTTGCTATGCAATGATTAAGAACCTTTAGTTCGAAACGCGTTTGCTGTTCTTCTCCAAGGTGGACTTTTAAAATATTTTTTGTATGACCCAATAAAAAGTGGATTTTAGGAAATTTGTTCAGCTGGATCTTCCTGGTTCCTCATGTTCGTCAGGTAGCACTCCTGGCTCCGTGCTGTTGATCTTCTAGGTGGGTGAGCTGATTTTTTCCTTTCTGTTTCTGCCATGTAGCAATTGGTCATCCACTTTCGCTGCCCCTTACTCAACGAATTCACAAACATCTCCCGTCGGTTTGGAGTCCCATTATGCCCAACCAAAAACATAGGCCTCACAACTAAAAAAAATCGTTCTTAGGCATCGAAATCGACACCACAGCAAGGTTGTGCCGCCTCCCATGGGAAAAAATACCAAAACATTACACCTGATCTAGGTTTTTTGCGCAGTATGGAAAGTAACACTACAGCAGATGCAAGTATTACTAGGTCTCCTCATGTTTGCCAGCCGGGTAATGCCAGTCGGAAGGGTTTTTTCTCTTCATTTATCGCCCGCAACAAAAGGGGCATCTAAACCGAGTCATACAATCAGAATCAGCAGGCAGCTACGGGCGGACTTAGAGGTGTGGAAAACCTTCTTATAATCATTCAACAGTCACATGTTATTTATGTCAGCAGAACAGTCCAACATTCAACTAAGATTATTCACCGGGGCGGCAGAATCAGGCGGATATGCAGCGATACTAAATAACCAATGGTGCACAAGCTTATGGCCTCCGTATTGGGCAGAACAAGTGCTGACAAAAAAACAGTCAGTCCTGGAACTGTTTCCAATAGTGGTAGCAATATAAATATGGGGCGCGCGCCTGGCTAACAAAAATATACGCTTCATAACAAAAAACACCAGCCTAGCGCACTTCATTAATAATATGGCATCATCGTCTCTCCCAGTGCTGGGCCTACTACGCCGGCTAGCATTCCTGTGCCTATAACACAATGTATGGGTCCGCGCTAGCCACAATGCTGAGGGGTTTAACGCTGCTGCTAACGCTTTATCACAATTCAATTGGCAGATTTTCACACAGCTCCTCCCCAACGCCCACCCATCGGGCAACAGTTGCCCAGCCTCCCTATGGGATCTAGTGGAGAATGTTGATGCCATTAATCAGAGCGTCAGTTGCCCCATCGATGTGGCAAGCATACGGTAAGGCATTGGAACAGTGGACACGACTAGTAGCAGGCAGATGGGTTGACCAATGTGAACAAGCCAGATTACAAGTCACCATAGAATTTCTCCACCAGCTAATGATGAGGGGCATATCAGGGGCATCAGCGCAGCGGTGGCTGACCGGAGTAGCATTTCACTTCCAAATACTGAATTGGGGACATGTGACAAAGAGATTCATCATCAGACAATCCATAAAAGGGTGGAAAAGGGGTCAGCCAAGTCAAGAGTGTAGATGTCCCGTCCCGTGTCACTAAAACTGATTTCTCACATCATATCCCTAACACCATTAACATGATACTCACAATTCGAAGCAACACTACTGTCTACTGTATTTGCGATCGCCTTCTTCGGGGCGCTATGCATAAGCGAATTAGTCCCTCAATCCAAAATTAACACCAGTGGAGGCTTATTACACCAGGACGTAGTCATAGCCAATAATGCAATACGTCTACTCATACGCAAATCGAAAACGGTTCCAGCGGGCAGGGGCACTTGGGTACTTCTACAACCCACAAATGGTATGCTAAGTCGGGAAACAATAGTAAAAACATATATAACCATCAGATCACAAAGTAATTTCTTTATATCACACATTGATGGAACGCCATTATCAAGATACCAGTTCCAAGCTATATTTAATAAATGCATAACATCGGCAGGGAACCACCCCAAAGATTATGGGACACACTCATTCCGCATAGGCGCGGCCACGAAAGCAGCAAGAGCAGGACTGTCACAAACGGAAGTTCAGAGGATAGGGAGATGGCGATCCACGTGTTTGGTGAGATACATAAGACCGGACTTGTTATCCTAACGTGGTTTATTTCTTTTACAGGTGACGCTAAGCCAACAGTGTGGGTGATAGGCCACTCGTATATATATTGGGCAGAAAAAAGGGCGAAAGTCCGCCCAGGCGGGAGGAAATTAGAGTTTCATAACACATAGTTGAACTGGAGAGGTATTAGAGGCCTGCAATGGCCACAGGTACTAATGGAGGTAATCAAGGTAGGGAGAGAGGCAAGAGGTCCGGTCATCTTAGTTATACAGGCCGGGGGAAATGACCTAGGTTATCACAAGAGCGCATAACTAATGGCAATAATGAAACTAGACACTGAGCGCTTCAGAGAATTTTTCACAAAAATAGTCAGAGATTGTGCTGAGCGCGGTATGGCAAGGTGCCCGAGACATCACGGCCATCGAACGGACAAGGCGGCTAATAAATATTTGGACGCCAAAATTTATAAGAGACAGAGGCGGACAACTGGAAGGAGATAAAGCAGGCCTCATACGGCCCAACTGTGTTCACTTAATAGATATTGGACTGGACATATTCCTGTCAGGACTCCAGGACGGAGTGGAACAAGCGTTAAGAATGATGGATGGGGGTCACAGTCCTGCATATCAGTACGCAGGATCCTCCGTGGCCTGGAAATAGAAAGGATATGTTGGAGAGTTACACTTGTTGGCCAACTTGCCGTTGTGGAGACTGGAGACACAGGGCATGCTGCAAAAAGCTGAATTATTTTAGAAATATAATGCCTTTCTAATGTAATGAGTATAAATAGTTAATAAAGCTGTGACCGATCCTCATCCATCCAGTTGTAAGAGTTACATGATTGTATTGTCAATGAAAGGGGGGCGGTAGGGGGCTGGTTTGGTTGGGGGTCACCACAGTCTGCCTAGGCTAGATGCAGTTAAAAATCATTATTAGATACACAGGCGGTGCAGCTTGCTTCGCAGCTGGGTTACTACGCTGACTAGCAGACACTGAAGCTTTGGAGCAGACCTCTGAGTAAACAGCTCTTCAGACTCAACCATCTGTGTTACCCCAAGCCATAGTGTATGTAGTTTCTTACGGTTAAAAGGGGGGGGGAGACCCAACCCACCTGTAATTGACGATGCCAACGTCACATAAAATACAACAAGGGGACTACAAAAAGAGTCTCCATTTTTTCCAAAAATTTGGGGCACAGACACCACTTAAGTGGCATCAATTGCCCCAGAGTTGCTTAAAACGGTTGGTGAGGTGATTTTAACAAATCCTCAAGCTTTCACTCTCCCCAGGATGACACAGGGGTAGAAAATTCCTTGCGGATCGATGATTTGTTCATCTTTATGAACGTGAGTCTGTCTACATTGTCAGTGGACAGCCGCATGCGCTTATCTGTCAGCACACCACCAGCAGCGCTGAACACACGTTCAGAGAAAACAAAAATTATTATTAATTTGAAAGCTGGTGGAGCTTAGTATAGATGGCCAAATAGAATGAGTACCACACACTGCTACTATGCCCAAAATTATTTTCCAGGCAAGATGCAGCTAAAAATTATTAGTAATTTGAAAGCTGGTGGAGCTTAGTATAGATGGCCTAATAGAATGAGTACCACACACTGCTACAGGCCCAAAATTATTTTCCAGGCAAGATGCAGCTAAAAATTATTAGTAATTTGAAAGCTGGTGGAGCTTAGTATAGATGGCTTAATATAATGAGTACCACACACTGCTACTATGCCCAAAATTATTTTCCAGGCAAGATGCAGCTAAAAATTATTAGTAATTTGAAAGCTGGTGGAGCTTAGTATAGATGGCCTAATAGAATGAGTACCACACACTGCTACAGGCCCAAAATTATTTTCCGGGCTAGATGCAGCTAAAAATTATTATTAATTTGAAAGCTTAAAACGGTTGGTGAGGTGAATATAACAAATCCGCAAGCTTTTACTCTCCCCAGGATGACACAGGGGTAGAAAAGTCCTTGCGGATACATGATTTGTTCATCTTTATGAACGTGAGTCTGTCTACATTGTCAGTGGACAGCCGTGTGCGCTTATCTGTCAGCACACCACCAGCAGCGCTGAACACACATTCAGAGAGAACGCTGGCTGCAGGGCATGACAAGATCTCCAAGGCGTGAGTGGCGAGCTCCCGGACGTTTATCCAGATTGGAAGCCCAAAAAGAGCAAGGGTCCAGTGACACAGTCATGGCTTCGATGTTCACTTGGAGATACTCCTGTACCATCGTCTTTAGGCGTTGACTATGTGTCTGACTTCTTGTCTCCTGTGGCCTTGCAAAGGATGGGCTAAAAAAGTGGTGAAAGGATTCCGCAAAATTACTGTTACCAGCAGATACTGTGTTTCTGTTACAGTTTGAGTGCTGAAGACTCGACAGTCCCACGGTTGGCAAGTTAGAACTATGAGATTCACTGCGTGCACCACTGGTGTTTTGTGGAAAAGCACATGTAAGATTCTGCAACAGTCTCTGCTGATACTCCTGCATGCGTGAATCCCTTTCTATGGCAGGAATTATTTTGGCAAATTTACTTTTGTGCCGGGGATCTAAGAGTGTGGCAACCCAGTAGTCAGGATTATTTCGAATTTTGACAATTCGAGGGTCATGTTGCAGGTAGTGCAGCAAGAAGGCACTCATGTGTCTTGCTCATCCAGGAGCACCAAGTCCCTGTTGTGTTGGTGGCGAGGTAAGAATCATGCTTCCTTCCTCTGCCCTCTCCCCCCAACCTCGCACAACAGAAATGTGATCAAGGTCTCCCTCATCTGATGAGTCTTCCATGCCCATCGCCAGTTCGTCCTCCACTCCTTCCTGGGCTCCTGCACCTTCCTCACTAGTTTGGCTGCTACCATGCGCCCTGGTTAATCCCTCTCCCCCACCCTCCCATGCCTGCCGCCTTGGTGCTGCCGACCTGGACCTTGCAGATGTTAGCCCTTCCGCATACAACTCCTCCTACTCTACTTCCTCCACCTCCTCTTGTCCCACCACCTGACTCCGAATTCTGTTTAACAAGTGCTCCAGCATGTAAATCACCGGAATAGTCATGCTGATAATGGCATCGTCAGCACTAACCATCTTCGTCGCCATTTCAAAACTGTGCAGAAGGGCGCATAGGTCCCTGATCTGAGACCACTCTTCCAGCGTGATTTGCCCCACCTCTGGATCTCGTTGGCCCAGGCTATAAGTCAGCAACGACTTCTGTAGAGATGTAAGTCGCTGAGCTGCGGGATACGAACGGCGGAAGTGAGCACACAGCGACCGTGCCCTCTGCAGAAGGCCAGCTAGTCCGGTATAGTGGGCTAAAAATTGCTGGACAACCAGGTTCAACACGTGAGCCATACAAGGCACGTGTGTGACATTGCCCCGACGAAGGGTCACACCCAGGTTTGTAGCATTGTCGCACACGGCCTTCCCTGGTTGCAGGTCCAGTGGAGACAACCAATCATGAAACTGGTTCTCCAGAGCTGACCACAACTCCTCAGCTGTGTGACTCACATTTCCCAGACATTTCAAAGTAAAAACCACCTGATGACATTGAGCCCTACTGCCAGCATAGTAAGGAGGTGTGCAGGATCCTTTCTGCGCAGTTAGAAAGCGGGTGGCATGACCAGACAGGCTTTGGGTGCAGGTGGAGGACCGAGAGGAGGTTGAGGAGGCAGAAGCAGTGGAGGAACTTTGAGATAAAGAGGATTCATAGTTTCATAGTTTATAAGGCCGAAAAAAGACAAGCGTCCATCCAGTTCAGCCTATTTCTTGTGCACTGCAGCTATTCCGCAGCGTTGATCCAGGGGAAGGCAACAAAAAAACATGCGGTATAGGCCAATTTACATCATTGAGGAAAAATTTGAGGATTGACGCACAACTAGTGGGGACAGCAAGACTTGAACAGCATCCCCTTGTCCTGCTGTCACCATAGTTACCCAATGCCCAGTCAGCGACATGTAACGCCCCTGTCCATGCCTACTCGTCCAAGTGTTTGTGGTGAAATGCACCCTGTCACACACAGAGTTTCTCAAAGAAGCGGTGATGTTGTGTGCGACATGCTGGTGGAGCGCAGGCACACCTTTCTTTGAGAAGTAGTGCCGACTGGGCATCTGGTACTGGCGCACTGCGACGGACATAAGGTCTCGAAAATCCTCTGTGTCCACCAGGCGGAAAGGCAGCATTTCTGTAGCCAAGAGCTTGCAGATGGTGAAATTCAACCTCTTAGCTTTCTCATGGCTAGGAGGAAATGGTCTTTTACTTGTCCACATCTGAGGGACCAAGGGCTGGCTGTTGTGCTTAGACGGGGTCGAGTAGGGTGTCCCCGGCAAACTGACGGTCTGTGAGGAAGATGCAGGCGGACATGTTAGGTTGCCTTGATCCAAAGGTGGTGCTCTCGATGTCGGAGAGCGCTCAACACCAGCTTGTGTTTCCACTTCCAAATTAAATGATGACCTGCCAATCACGCTGGCTGTTGCGGGTAAAGAGGTGGCAGGTCTGCGTCCCAAAACAGGTGTGACTGCTGTCCCCCCAGTCACAGAGGATGAAGAGGCCGCGGATGCACAAGATGGGGCAGACGGTGGTTGGCCCGGCCCGCTAGGCCGCATTGTAGCACAGTGAGCTTCCCACTGCAACTTATGCTTCATATCCATGTGACGGTTCATGCATGAAGTACTCAAACTATGGATTTTTTGGCCTCTATTTAGCTTTTGGTGAGAAATGTTACAGATAACACGAGTTGGGTCATCCTTATCGATCTGAAAAAATGCCCAGGCTATGCAAGGCTTAGCACCCATGCCACCTGAAGAGCCACCATGACTTGTGGTCAGAGGCAGATTTGTGTTTGAGGATGCAGTTGTTGACGTGCTTCCAGTACTACGTCTCTGTCCAGGATGGCGCAACCCGACCTCGTCGTCACTAGCATCCTCCTCCACCTCCTCTGCTGACCTCATCGACTGGCTGACTGTGGGTTGACAGTTAGTGGGATCTGTAACCTCGTGATCATCACTCTGTGTGTTCTCACACCCGTCGTCCTCAGAGCCAACCTCTTCCTGCCCTGACAAAAAACTAAAGTTGTCGCTCCAATCAGGTATTTGAGTCTCATCATCGTCTTCCTCATTGTCTCCACCAACAGGAGTTACAGTTTAGGAACGAGGGTCTACATTATGCTCAGAACCTTCTTCATCTGGTAGTGGATCCTACTCATAAAGATTCTGGGCATCAGTGCAGATCATTTCCTCGTATGGATTCACAGAAGCTATGAAGCCGACCTCTGATTCCCAGGCTATAGTATGAGTAAACAGCTCTGCAGACTCAACCTGTTCTACCCCATACTCAGACGGACAGCTGGAGACTTGGGAGCTGTGAGGAAGCAAGTGCGATTGGGGTGACACCTCTGAGGACTGGAGTATTTCTGATGTTGAAGTTGATGTGGAGGAGAGCCCACTTAAAGGAGCACTTGATATCCGTTGAAGCACCTGCTGTTTTTGTGCCTCATCTGGAATTTGTAGCGATGGGCGTGACCGTAAGAAAGGGATCTTATCACATTGTCCACTAAAAGAAGTAGACATCTTAGTTTGGCTGGAAGATGGTCTTTCTTCTGCAGATGTTACTGTTGTTTTAACACCTACCTCACGGACACAACCTCTTTTCCCTTCCCAACATGCCTATTCCCCTTTCCACCAGCAGCAGGCCTTTTGCCACTCATTTTGGTGGTTAACTAATTGACAACTCTGGAGTTGTTTGCACAAAAAACGATGGATGGAAACCGAGCAGAGCTGAGTGGCCAAATTGTGGTACTAGCCCAAAAGGATTGGCTGGGTTAGAAGCAGTAAAACTATTTTATTAGATACACAGGTGGTGGAGCTTGGTATAGATGGCCTAATAGAATTCGTACCAAACACTGCTACAGGCCCAAAATTATCTTCCAGGCAAGATGCAGCTAAAAATTATTAGTAATTTAAAAGCTGGTGGAGCTTAGTATAGATGGCCTAATAGAATGAATACCACACACTGCTACAGGCCCAAAATTATTTTCCAGGCAAGATGCAGCTAAAAATGATTAGCAATTTGAAAGCTGGTGGAGCTTAGTATAGATGGCCTAATAGAATGAGTACCACACACTGCTACTATGCCCAAAATGATTTTCCAGGCTAGATGCAGCTAAAAATTATTATTAATTTCAAAGCTGGTGGAGCTTGGTATGGATGGCCTAATAGAATGAGTACCACACACTGCTACTATGCCCAAAATTATTTTACAGGCAAGATGCAGCTAAAAATTCTTAGTAATTGAAAGCTGGTGGAGCTTAGTATAGATGGCCTAATAGAATGAGTACCACACACTGCTTCTATGCCCAAAATTATTTTCCAGGCAAGATGCAGCTAAAAATTATTAGTAATTTGAAAGCTGGTGGAGCTTAGTATAGATGGCCTAATAGAATGAGTACCACACACTGCTAATATGCCCAAAATTATTTTACAGGCAAGATGCAGCTAAAAATTATTAGTAATTTGAAAGCTGGTGGAGCTTAGTATAGATGGCCTAATAGAATGAGTACCACACACTGCTAATATGCCCAAAACTTTTTACTTGGCTAGGTGCAGTAAAAAATTTGTATTACATACACAGGTGGTGTAGCTTGCAACACAGATAGGCTACTCCACTGACTAACACACACTGCTAATATGCCCAAAAGGTTTTACTTGGCTAGGTGCAGTAAAAAAATTGTATTACATACACAGGTGGTGTAGCTTGCAACACAGATAGGCTACTCCACTGACTAACACACACTGCAAGAGGCCCAAAAGGATTTGCTTAGCTAGATTTAGCCAAATGCTGTGAAAAACACTTGCACAGCACTAAAACAGACCTGCCTGGCAAAAAGTGGTAGGAACTGATGTAACCTAGCCCTCAAAAGGGCTGCAATTACAACTAGTCACTACTCCCAACCTATCTGTCTATTTAAGAGCACAGACCTGCCTGCTAAAAGTCATAGGAAATGCTGTAACCTAACCCTCAAAAGGGCTGCAATTAGAACTAGTCCCTACTCCCAAGCTATCTGTCTATTTCAGATAAAATTCGCTTGCAATTCACACAGTTATACTATATAGCATGCACACAGCAGCAGCGGTCCCGTCTAACACTCAGCTGCAGCAGTGAGAAAATGGTGGCGACGGGGAAAATGGCTGGGTCTTATAGAGCAAGGACATGTGACATACACAGCCAATGACACATGCCCTTGCTTGTGTGAAAAAAAGCAGTTCGCTCCGTGTGTGCTCTGCTGATAGGCTGACAGACTGCACCTCCCCACTGTAAATGCGGGAAAGAGAAAAAAAATGGAGATCTTCATTATTTCTGCAGAGATCCATCCCCTGCCCCTCCCCCCGCCCCGCTGTACACTCAAACTGTGTATTAACATTGATTATCAGCATTACTGTGAAAAAATCCAGTTACGATTTTGGTGCACGAACAGTTATCGAACATAACCTCGAACAGCCGGATTTTTTTCAAATCGTTCGGGTTCGTCGAACAGCTCGAACACCGCCGAAAACAGCTCGAATTTGAGATTGGCGAACAGTTCGATTCGAACACCGCTCATCTCTAGTCCTTACAAGGCTTTACAATTAGGTAAATACAACCGCAGATAAACAATAAGACATTTAATATTACACTGGGTCATCACTTACTGTATTTACCAAAAACTAGGCCAAAATGCAGAAACAGTGTTAGAACAATTAAGTACACTCCTACTGCTTCCATATTAATTAAGAGGGTAAGTAGCAGCCGGGCGCTGCTATAATTAAATGCCATTGATTAATTGTTCATCAGGAAGTGTGACTACCTATATAAAAGCTGAAATTTTGGCAGTTTTTTGGCTTTACACATTCAGACTTGTGTTAATTAATCAAACCAATGCAAAACAGCCCGAATAAGTGGTCTGAACATAGATAGTTTAGTAAAATACCTAAGGGGTGGGCGCCACACTCTCTGCAGGACCTCATCAGATCCAGGTATGATTCCATTATTCCTCTAGATCATGGTTTATCCATACACTATACACCAATGCTGGAGATGGGCTGTGCAATATCATACATGGGCATGTGCAATACACGGTGAACACTTTTTGTGGAGCAATAATAAGCTAAGGACTTGTGCAATTATTTACATCACACTACAGGTCTATTTTTGTGACCATATATATTTGAATTTTTTTTGTCCTGATTCCTATGGCCAAAATCTGGTCATCATACTTAACTGAGGCATTCCTTGCACTTTATATCCCTTCTGACCAAACATATATGGATTAATGACTATACCAACATCTTTTACTACTTTTTAGATTTATTTGGTTCTGGTGTCTTTCTAGCAGCAGTATTTATTCTATTCAAACCCTTTTTGGGTACCATGTTACTCAATTTTAAGCAATGTGTGTGCGCTCTCTTTTCTTTGCTGCCACTTACCCACTTGTATTAATAATAAAGGTATTTTACTAACTGTCTATATTCAGACCACTTATTCGGGCTGTTTTGCTTTGGTTTGATTCTTCTCCGATTGGTCTATCTGATCTATCCAGCAGACACACATCTACCTCTATGAAGGTGATCCCCCTAATGAATTATTTATACGGATATAGATGTGTATTATCTGCTCATCCTTTACAATATTTGTTTAATCATTGTGTTAAATTAATGCCAATGAGAAAAGACATCAGCTATGATTTTAGAGAAGCATCAATCTTGAAAAAGTTAAGGCCATTCTTCAGTGAGAGTATTTATTCACAAGTGGAAAGCATTCAAGACAGTTGACAATTTTCCAAGGAGTAAATGTCCCAGCAAATTAACCTCAAATTCAAACAGTGCCATGCTCTGAGAAATTGCAAAAAATCTAAGGGATTGTATAACATGGCATTGGCAGCAGCCTCGGACGAGAAACTCATCTTCCATGCCCGACACCCTAAATAAAAATGGGGGTTCTGGCTGTGTGTTCTTGTTACCTGGGCGATACACCTCTGCAGACTGCATGATGCCTTTATAATGGGCAGGCCAGGACCACATGTTAGAGAACGAACTGGGTGAGACCAACGTCCAAAATTAAACTTCTTTTTACTGATCATGAACTTTATAAGACCTATGTACAGCAGATAATAGGCACATTTCTTCACAAAGGTTTCTCCTGCTTTAAGCAGGCATGGGGACTTCTAGGTTACATTTAATAACACTTCATTTCTTTTGCACTTCACACTCTTGCATTTCATGACAATCCAAATGATTATGGGAGAATTTGTCTTCACCTGAGAGGGCCACACGGGTCGAGATGTAACACTATGGCCCCTCACAGCTTCTCTCAGTTCCCATCTGACTAAAGAGGACCCCACTGCTTGAGGTATGTCGATACAACTCCATACTAAAACCTTGAAAGTCCACTGTTCTCCGTAGGAGAGTTTAAGTCCCAATATGGTGGCCAT
The DNA here is from genome assembly GCF_046119375.1 of Phyllobates terribilis. Taxonomy (NCBI): domain Eukaryota; kingdom Metazoa; phylum Chordata; class Amphibia; order Anura; family Dendrobatidae; genus Phyllobates; species Phyllobates terribilis. Next base: position 23,320,456 of record NW_027362768.1, read on the forward strand.
TGCTTCCTTTCAATACACACAATTGAGTTCCCTTTCACTGTAGACAACTGTCCACTTAAGTCCTGCTGATACAATGCCTTCTCGTTCAATCCCCTTTAAGGGGGTCTTTTACTTCTCTTGAATTAAGTTCCGTAGCGTTTATGTGGCCGATCAGGCCTGGGTTCCAATTTGTCAAAAGTCTCCGTCAGATATCTCTTCATGTTTCCTTGGTCCTTATGACGTATTATCTGATGCCCAATGATGTTCCCTCTTCACACACAGCACACTATAACATGTCAGTTTGCCAACTGTCAGACCTCAGGTCTGTCTTTGCTGAACACTGCATTCTAACTCATTATCAGGAAGTTGTCTCCTCTTGTCCCACATAGTGCCTCCCATTCTGGGCGAATCCCAACTATGAACTCTATCTATACCAAACTAAGTGCACGTGTAGGCAAATTACTAAACAGATAAAATAACATTTAAAACAATACAATGCATTATATCTCAACACATACTGTATCTCTTCAAGTGGGTGTGGGGAGCACCACCACTTCCTTACTGTACAGTTCAGATTCTAAAGACCTCTAATGTTCAAGCATGGCAGTAAAATTAGAAAAAATTGAACAAATGATTTTTTGGAAGGATTGCCAATAGAGACTCTTCTTTCTAAAAAATAACATGGCAGCAAGGCTGCAGAGTAGCATTGGGACAAAATTGTAAGACTTATGAATCAATGTTCTTTGGACGAAAAGAGATTTTTGGCCATAATGCCCTGGGCCCCATTTGGCAAAATACTAACAATGCATATCAGCACAAACACCTCATGAAAAGTGTCAGTTTTAGTCACCTTGCAGTCATTGAGTTGACCATTAACACCTCTATATACCAACGTATTCAAGAGTGAAATGTTAGGCCATCTATCCAAATACAAAGGCTTGGCTGAAACTGGGTCATTCAACAGGATAATTATTACAACAACACCAGCAAATCTACATCAGAATGGTGGAAAAAGAAAATAATCAAGATGTTGCGATGGCCCATTCAGAGTCCAAACCTCAACCCAAATTAAAATGATGTGCTGAAATCTAAAGAGAGCTGTGCATGAACAAATGCCCACAAATCTCAATGAACTTAGGCAGTTGTTGGGTCAAAAGTCCTCCATAATGATGTGAGAGACTGATAAAGTCACCCAGTAAATTATTACTACAAGTTATTGCTGCTAAATGTAGTCGTATAAGCTATTGATTCTTGGAATATACCTATTTTTTCAGACAAAGAAATCTACAAAAATTGAAGCAAAAGTCCCAAATAAAAATAACAACCTTTATTTATAATCTATCAGAAAACATGAAATAGACATGATTTAAAAAAAATTCAATAAAAGACTGTGGGACACAGAGATGCATACCACCCAGGAAACAGATCAGACAAATGTAATAAACAGAGCCCAACAATCGCTGAAGTAGCAATGCAAGTGTAGATGTTAAATAATGGCTAATATATAGACCTCAGTGGAATTATTTCCACTCAGGGCTCTTTATTACACATTATTTAACATCTACACTTGTACTTCTACCTAAGCCACTTTTGAGCTCTATTTATTATATTTGACTAAGTCATTTGGCCACTTGGCCCATGATCATATTCATGTAAATTTGTTTTTTTGGATTGTGTATTATACATTTGTAATCCTGATGTTATCCCGATCTCTTTCCTGGGTGGTTTGGGTCCCACACTCTTTTATTACATTTTTTAAATAATGTCTATTTCATGTTTTCTGATGAATTAGAAATTAAAGTTCTTGTTTTTATTTGGTGCTTTTGCTTCCATTTTGTAGGTTTATTTGATGCTAAGGAGACCTTATATAGGTATTTATTAATTTTTCAGACACTGCTTCTGCATTTTGGCCTACTTTGTCTGAGGTTGCATCAGTAGAATGTAAGCCTGCAAGGGAAGGGTCTCTACCTTCTGTACCAGTCTGTTATTGTAGCTTGTTCACTGTAATTTATATTTGTATTTTGTAATTAACCCCTTCTCGTGTACAACACCATGGGATCAATGGTGTTATATAAATAAATAATAATAATTTACCTAATTTTAAGACCCTATAAGGTTCAGGTGTTTTTTTTTCTTATTATGTCCTAATCGGTAAAACCATAAAATATAAAGAGAGTGTACTTAGTTTTTCTTGTGATTGTATATTGCACACCTTCTTGTGGTTAAATAGGGACATATAAAGTGTGCCTGTCTTTAAAAAAGCATATGTTATAGAGTACACATGTCAAACTCTGGCCCATGGGCCAAATCTGGCCCACATGGTGGTTTTATTTGGCAGGCGACACTAGAACCACCACCCCTATGTGGGGACATTATTCAGTATGGAGGAATATGTGGGGTCCATTATTCTGTATGGAGGACTATATGGGGCCCATTATTCAGTACGGATGACTATGTGGGGCCCATTATACTGTATGGAAGACTATGTGGGGCTATTATACTGTATGGAAGACTATGTGGGGGCCATTATACTGTATGGAGGACTATGTGGGGCCATTATTCTGTATGGAGGATTATGTGGGGCCATTATTCTGTATGGAAGACTATGTGGGGGGCATTATACTGTATGGAAGACTATGTGGGGGCCATTATACTGTATGGAGGACTATGTCTGACCATTATTCTGTATAAGAGGACTGTGTGGTGCCCATAATACTTTATGGAGGACTATATTGGGCCCATTATTCTGTATGGAGGACTAAGTGGGGCTCATTATACTGTATACTGATTGGCCCGTGACTTTGTCCAAGTTTTTCATTTTGGCCCTCTGTGTGTTTGAGATTGATATCCCTATAATAGAGGCAGAACTTTTCATTGCTAAAGGCTTAACTCATATTGGCCAACTATTCTGGATGCCCACCCCCTAGAAGGTGATCAACAACAATACATCCCAATGGCTTCCCCTTTCACGGTTCTATCATGCGTATTTCAGACCAAATGCCTCATCCACATTTGCATTTGGATCCCATCAAAAGATCACACATAAGAAACCTGGAAGCTCTTTTTCCACTTTTACTGGACATTCTGGGAAGTATGTCATATTCTTTACATTAAAAAAGCTTTAACTTGACCATAATTGATCAGGTAATAGAAGAAATCATAAACTCCAATAGAAAAGTTTGAGATCCACTGACCTAGAAGAATAAATCCACCTTTACCAGATAGGTAAAACAAAGCACAAGACCAGAGATCAGTGGAAGCATTATGTGCAACCTGTGCAGTTGAAAAGACGTTTCCTACTGTACTCTGTTAGAATTACTGTTGGATTGTTAGGGAGAAATATGTGCTCAAGCTGAAGTGTTAGACAACATAGAGCCTGTATACAGCTCTTGCACATGGACCCCTGCTCTCCTTGTCCACCACTGTCAGAGATCTTTTAGGTCACCCCTTATTGTATCAAAAGACATTGGACAAATATTCTGATTGCCATAGGTAATCTCTAAAATAGAGGCTCACATGTCACAAGCGACATTATTTTAGCCAAGGCAAAAGTTAAAGTCTGTTTCAACATATTTATGATATCACTGTCCTTATGTTTTATACACTAAAATGACAGCACATTTTCTATGCCAGGGTATATGTGTATTAGAGCAACATTTTTTCTTGTTTTAACACCTTTACCCCCGAAGGATTTTTGCACCTTAATGACCAGGTCAATATTTTCACAATTCTGACCACTGTCACTTTATGTGGTAACAACTCTGGAACGCTTCAATGGATCCCCCTAATTCTGAGAATGTTTTTTTTGTGACATATTGTACTTCATGATAGCGGTAAAATTTCTTCGATATGACTTGCGCTTATTTGTGAAAAAAATGGAAATTTGGCGAAAAAAACTTTGAATTCTTATGTCCTTAAATCAGAGAGATACAAGTGTTTCTCACTAAATTAGAATATCATCAAAAAGTTAATTTATTTCAGTTCTTAAAAACAAAAAGTGAAACTCATGTATTATATAGAGTCATTACAAACAGAGTGATCTATTTCAAGTGTTTATTTCTGTTAATGTTAATGATTAATGGCTTACAGCCAATGAAAACACAAAAGTCATTATCTCAGTAAAGTAGAATAATTAACGAAAAACACCTGCAAAGGCTTCCTAAGCATTTAAAAAGGTCCCTTAGACTGTTTCAGTAGGCTCCACAATCATAGGGAAGACTGCAGATATTGACAGTGATATAGGCAGTGATTGACACATTCCACAAGGAGGGAAAGCCACAAAAAGTCATTGCTAAAGAAGTTGGCTGTTCACAGAGTGCTGTATCCAAGCATATTAATGGAAAGTTGAGTGGAGGGAAAAAGTGTAGTAGAAAAAGGTGCACAAGCACCCGGGATAACCGCAGCCTTGAAAGGATTGTTAAAAAAATAGCCTTTCAAAAATTTGAGGGAGATTCACAAGGAGTGGACTGCTGCTGGAGTCATTGCTTCAAGAGCCACCACACACCGACGTACCCAGGACATGGGCTACAAGTGTCGCATTTCTTGTGTCAAGCCAATCATGACCAAGAGACAACGCCAGAAGCGTCTTAAGTGGGCCTAAGAGAAAAAGACCTGGACTGTTGCTCAGTGGTCCAAGGTGTTGTTTTCAGATGAAAGTAAATTTTGCATTTCATTTGGAAATCAAGGTCGCAGGGTCTGGAGGAAGAGTGGAGAGGCACAAAATCCACGTTGCTTGAGGTCTAGTGTGAAATTTGCACAGTCAGTGATGGTTTGGGGAGCCATGTCATCTGCTGGTGTAGGTCCACTGTGTTTTATCAAGACCAAAGTCAGCGCAGCCGTCTACCAGGAAATTTTAGAGCTCTTTATGCTTCCCTCTGCCGACAAGCTTTTTGGAGATGGAAATGTCATTCTCCAGCAGGACTTGGCACCTGTCCACACTGCCAAAAATACCAATACCTGGTTTAAAAACAACAGTATCACTGTGCTTGATTGGCCAGCAAACTCGCCTGACCTTAACCCCAGAGAATCTATGGGGTATTGTCAAGAGGAAGATGAGAGACACCAGACCCAACAATGCAGATAAGCTGAAGGCTGCTATCAAAGCAACCTGGGCTTCCATAACACGTCAGCAGTGCCACAGGCTGATCGCCTCCATGCCACGCCGCATTGATGCAGTAATTGATGCAAAAGGAGCCCCGACCAAGTATTGAGTGCATTTACTGAACATACATTTCAGTAGACCAACATTTCGGATTTTAAAAACATTTTTCAAGCTGGTGTTATAAAGTATTCTAATTTACTGAGATAATGACTTTTGTGTTTTCTTTGGCTGTAAGACATAATCATCAACATTAACAGAAATAAACACTTGAAATAGATCACTCTGTAATGACTCTATATAATATGAATTTCACTTTTTGTTTTGAAGAACTGAAATAAATTAACTTTTTGATTATATTCTAATTTGGAAGTACTTGTATATACACTATAATACTTCTCAGTACAGTGAATGGGTCCAAGCTGCAATTCCTGCATAGTAACAGGTGGAGGAGCTGTTGGTCACAGTGCCACTGAGCCTGGTAGCCCGACAGCTGTTAATAAGGCTTCCACTGAAAGGTTTAGCACTAGTCAATCTTTCTACTAGTTCCCAGGGGTTGCTCTGGCCTTCACCTTTTAGACAGCACATGAATAGGAAGTCTATAATGGGGAGTTGGATTGGTGCATTTCTTTGTGCTTGGGTATTTTCTTTCTTTTTTTTCTTAAATCAATCTTGCAAATGTAACATACATATTTTTTAATGATGTAATGTATATCTTATATATATACGTATATACTAGCTATTGAACCTGTTCTACGCCCGGGTGGCGAGTATTTTTATTGGTACAGTTTTAATTTTATTAATGGCGCCGGAGTCAGCACGTGCTCATACCGCGCTATCTTGCGCCATTTTTTTTAAAGACATTGTCTGCGAATTCGCATATACAGTGTTTTCAATAAAATGTCGCCATAGTGTGGTATGCACACATGCTGACTCCGGCGCCTCACTGCGCAGGCGCCACCCATCCCGGCTTCGGAGAGAAGGACGGGTGTACTCACTTACGCTGAGCGCTGTATGTATAACATACTGAGAATACAGAGGAGTGTACTCACTTACGCTGAGCGTTGTATGTATAACATACTGAGAATACAGGGGGTGTACTCACTTATGCTGAGCACCGTGTATATAATGTACTGAGAATTCAGGAGGGTGTACTCACACTGAACGCTTTATATATAACGTACTGAGAATACAGAGGGGTGTACTTACTTATGCTGATCGCTGTATGTATAACGTACTGAGAATACAGGGGGTGTACTCACTTACGCTGAGTGCTGTATGTAAAACATACTGAGAATACTGGGGGTGTACTCACTTATGCTGAGCACTGTATATATAGCGTACTGAGAATACAGGGGGTGTACTCACTTACGCTGAACGCTGTATGTATAACGTACTGAGAATACAGGGGGGTGTACTCACGTATGCTGAGCACTGTAGATGTAACGTATTGAGAATAATGGGGGGTGTACTCACTTACGCTGAGTGCTGTATATGTAACGTACTGAGAATACAGGGGGTGTACTCACTTACGCAGAACGCTGTATATATAACGTACTGAGAATACAGGGGGTGTACTCACGCTGAACGCTGTATGTATAACGTACTGAGAATACATGGGGGTGTACTCACTTACGCTGAGTGCTGTATGTAAAACATACTGAGAATACCGGGGGTGTACTCACGTATGCTGAACACTGTAGATGTAATGTATTGAGAATACATGGGGGTGTCCTCACTTACGCTGAGTGCTGTATATCTAACGTACTGAGAATACAGAGGGGTGTACTCACGCTGAACGCTGTATATATAACGCACTGAAAATACAGGGGGTGTACTCACTTACGCTGATCGCTGTATGTATAACGTACTGAGAATACAGGGGGTGTACTCACTTACGCTGAGTGCTGTATGTAAAACATACTGAGAATACCGGGGGTGTACTGACTTATGCTGAGCACTGTAGATGTAACGTATTGAGAATACATGGGGGTGTACTCACTTGCGCTGAGTGCTGTATATCTAACGTACTGAGAATACAGGGGGGTGTACTCACTTACGCTGAACGCTGTATATATAACGTACTGAGAATACAGGGGGTGTACTCACTTATGCTGAACGCTGTATGTAAAATGTACTGAAAATACAGGGGGTGTACCCACGTATGCTGAGCACTGTAGATGTAACATATTGAGAATACAGGGGGTGTACTGACTTACGCTTAGTGCTGTATGTATAATATACTGAGAATACAGGGGGTGTACTCACTTACGCTTAGTGCTGTATGTATAATATACTGAGAATACAGGGGCTGTACTCACGCTGAGCGTTGTAGATGTAGCATACTGCGAATACAGGGGGGTGTACTCACTTACGCTGAGCGCTGTATATATAACGTACTGAGAATACAGGGGGGTGTACTCACTTATGCTGAGCGCTGTATGTATAATGTACTGAGAATGCGGGGGGGGTGTACTCACTTACGCTGAGCGCTGTATGTGTAACGTACTGAGAGCACAGGAGAGTGTACTCACGCTGAGCGCTGTATTTATAACATACTGAGAATACAGAGGGTGTACTCACTTATGCTGAGCGCTGTGTATATAATGTACTGATAATATAGGGGTGTACTCACAAATTTGTCTCTCTCTTTCTCTCTCGTCCTGGACATATTGTCGTCATGGCGCCACACTGAGCATGCTCAGTCTATAGAGGCTTCGGACAGAAGGACGCATCCCTGGTTATATTATAGATATATATACATATATATATATATATTTATATTTGCTTATATATACACTGTGTTCCAAATTATTATGCAAATAATATTTTCTCAGATTTTCCCAAATTACCTATATGAATTGCAGTCATTGTAATTTTCCAGTCAAATAACTATTACGAGTACAATTGAAAGGTTTTTGTTCAAACTGCCTATGATAACAGTATATTTTTAAAAAAATAAAAAACTCAAACTGCACTCAAAATGCATGTTCCAAATAATTATGCACAGCAGAGTTTTCAACCTTTTCATTTTAATAAAGAACAAAAATATGGTCATTTTTGAAATTATAAGCATTAGCAGGTTATTACAAACTGTAATCAAACAGTTTTCAACTCAAAACTTTATTCTAGGTGATGTTACATTTGCACATAGGACCCCTTGTTCGAAAGGAGCTTCTGAACTCTCTCGTCCATTGAATTTGTCAGGTTTTGGATGGTTTCTGCTTCAATTGTTTTGGATGAGGACAGAATACCCTCCCAGAGCTGTTGCTTAGATGTGAACTGCCTCCCGCCATCATAGATACTCCTTTTGATGATGCTCCAGAGGTTCTCAATGGGGTTGAGGTCAGGAGAGCATGGGCGCCACACCATAAGTTTGTCCCCTTTTATGCCCATAGCAGCCAGAGATGCAGATGTGTTATGTGCAGCATGAGACGGGCCATTATCATGCATGAAATGATCTTGATGGTCCAGATGGATGGAGTGGAGGATGGCTGGTTGATGGACACCCCATGCAAACACGGCTACGGTGCTAACAAGGAGGAGGTGGAGTAATGTTTTGGGCTGGAGTCATGGGGAGAGAGATTGTTGGCCCTTTTAGGATCCCTGAAGGGGTAAAGATGAACTCTATAATGTATGTTGAGTTTCTCAAACAGCACTTCCTTCCATGGTTCAAGAAGAAGAACCGTGCATTCCGCAGCAAGATAATTTTCATGCATGATAATGCACCGTCTCATGCTGCACATAACACATCTGCATCTCTGGCTGCTATGGGCATAAAAGGGGACAAACTTATGGTGTGGCACCCATGCTCCCCTGACCTCAACCCCATTGAAAACCTCTGGAGCATCATCAAAAGGAGTGTCTATGATGGCGGGAGGCAGTTCACATCTAAGCAACAGCTCTGGGAGGGTATTCTGTCCTCATCCAAAACAATTGAAGCAGAAACCATCCAAAACCTGACAAATTCAATGGACGAGAGAGTTCAGAAGCTCCTTTCGAACAAGGGGTCCTATGTGCAAATGTAACATCACCTAGAATGAAGTTCTGAGTTGAAAACTGTTTGATTTCAGTTTGTAATAACCTGCTAATGCTTATAATTTCAAAAATGACCATTTTTTTGTTCTTTATTAAAATGAAAAGGTTGAAAACTCTGCTGTGCATAATAATTTGGAACATGCATTTTGAGTGCAGTTTGAGTTTTTTATTTTTTTAAAAATATACTGTTATCATAGGCAGTTTGTACAAAAACCTTTCAATTGTACTCTAATAGTTATTTGACTGGAAAATTACAATGACTGCAATTCATATAGGTAATTTGGGAAAATCTGAGAAAATATTATTTGCATAATAAATTGGAACACAGTGTATTTGTATTCAACAACATATCAGCCAGTTTGAGAATACTTGTCACTCGCTAGTTGTATGCCACAGGTGCTAATTTATCAACTAATTGCAATGCTAAACCTGTTTGGGTGACGCCTTCTGTGAAGTGTATATAGCTGTGTATATAACTGTTTGATTGCATTGTGCATGTATATTCGCCTGATGAAGGAGCAAGACCAGCTCTGAAATGCTAAGGAAAACATTAAGGCTATGTGCACACGATCCGGAGCCGCTGCGGGTTTGATGCTGCGTGTTATGCAGCGCCAGACCCACAGTGGGCAGATGTTACAGTATAGTGGATGGGATTTGTAGAAATGCCATGTCCACTATGCGTATCTGGGCACCTGCGGATCACCCATGGAAACTGACATGTGGCGTGTCTTTCCAGACGGTAGCATGTCAATTTCTCTTGCGGGTCCGCATGTGGGCTTTCCCCATAGACCTAACCTCTATAAGGAAAGTCCACAGGTGAAAGAAAACGGCGCTGCTCATTTGCATATTGAGTGGAAGCCACAGGCGGCTATTCCGCTGTGTCAGGGCCGCAGCCAGCTCCGGAGAGTGTGCAGATACCCTCAAGACCCATTCACATGACAACTTCTCCAGTGGTATCGCTTGTTTTAAACCTTGGCAGCGTTATATACAGACACCACTTTCCTTTTCATTTCTTATGTATCTCTGGATCCTTGGACAGGATCCAGCAGGTGGAGCAGCAGCCATTGGATAGACAACATGCCAGTCACAGTGTTGTACCTGGAAATGCACAACTTTTCCAGCTGTTTTCCATCTGATCTGCGCAAGGTGCGTTTTTTGTCTTTTTCTTTTTAAGTATTGGCTGCAGTAAGGAGTTGATTATTCTTGGTGGTCAGCTCACACACCAATACTGTCAGATTGGGTGGCACTCAAGGTCCCAGCCATCCTAGCAACTCTGGCTGAACAAAGCCTGCACTGCACGGAGTTTCTGGTGCTGAGTCCGTCTCCTCCATCACCAGTGCCATTCACAGAATGAATACAGAAGGGGGCTGGTGATAGAAGCAGATGTGGCAGGAGCAGATCCAGGTGGAAATGCCATACTGCAAAACGTCAGTACCACTGCAGATTTTTGCTACAAGTATTAGTATTAATGCTCAGGTTGGACCCCCATCAATCAGTAAATGATATGTAAATAACACCTGTGATATACCATAACGTATTGTTTGGGACAAATGCTTTTATGACTATGTGACGTTTAGGCATGGTTAGACATACCATAAAGAGCTACTAGGTAGGAAAGCATTGTATACAATATTATTTAAATGAATAAAATTCAGTGTATGGCCATCAGTAATTGAGAATTTGAGACAATTATGTGAACCTAGATTTATACTTTTCAGACATGAGTGTTCGCTTTAGTTGTTTTCAGCCTAGACAATCCGCCATGAACTAAACAGCCAGAACTCAAATTCCCATTTACTGACAGCAAACACAGTTTTTGAAAATGGCAAAATGATTGTAAGATGTCATTAAGTGTAGATAAATGGTTAACTTTTTCAGATAGTCGATACTTGAACACAGAACATTTTTATAGACTTATCTTTAAAAGCTGTGATAGTCCTCTGAGATTAGGCATTTTGTGTCACTATACATCTTATTCTAGATTTCACTGTAGAGCATGTGATATTTTGATAGGTAATTTGAAGGTGACTTTTTCCCTCTCTTGATAGCTTTGAAAGAGTCATGTTCCCTCCACAGAAGGTCTATTGTGCCATGCTATTAAAAGCTGTCAGAAAAGTCTTTCTGCGCAGACAGCATGTGATTAGATGGTTGCAGCACCTGGTTGAACAGGTGCCACTAGTACTTAATTCCGACAATGGCTGATGAATATTTATGTCTTCCATCAAACTTGTAGGACTTGCATGCATTGTACACAAGTGCTGAACTAAAGGACAACTATGAAAAAGTTCACAGGAACATATAACTTTTTCTTTTTAGCAAACAATGTTTTATTTATGATGAAGTTCCTACAATTAAAGAGTAACCTTTGTTATTTTTATTTTTTCACAAATCAATGGTTCACGTGAAAAAAAGAAACTCTGTAATATATCTTATTAGAGAAATCTGCTTCTTTCTCCTACTGGACTAATAATTTATTCTCAAATTTCTCAATTCATGGGTTAAAGGGGTTATTCAGGTTGATCACGAAAGTCTGCAGACGCAGTGACTGCAGAATTGTGAATTCTCACATTGAGCGTAGTGCGTGATGATTCTGTGTGTGATGATTCTCCAGTGCCAGTGGTGAGACCGAGCAGTCACGTGACCTTAAGTATGTCATATGCATACTGTCATAGATGTAATGGAAAAATCCATAAAGCCATGTCTTAAGACAGGACGTGTCAGCCTCATATTCAACATATTGGATTGATTATAACTTGGGAAGTGAAGAAGAGATCACACTTGATTCCATTCCCCTATTGAACTAGAAGCTCCTGCAATAAACAGGTAATTAGAGTAAGATATCTGCTAGGGGCCAGACACCAAGTCTGGGATTCGTATATTCAAGGGGTTGAGAAATGAAAAATCTATCACCTCCAGATTTAACCCTTTCTCTTTTAAAAGCAACATTGGGTATTTACAGCAAGTCCCCCTGGCTCCGGTGTCCTGTTATGAATATTGTTTTTTTTTGTGGCAGGCTTAGGTCCCATAATTATGGGAGATATATTTTCGGCGTTGTAACGAAGTGGCAAACATAATGCATTCACCTACATCACTGTGAGTCCTGCCGATCACCCTCAAATTAATATTGGACAGATGAACGACGATATATATGCCATGTTTCCTATGTTTGGAAGGCTAAAATAATGATAGGAAGTTTGGCATTAAGAACTCCTGGGTCCTCCAGGTGGGCAGATATCCTGGAAATTGCGGATCTCTTCATTTCTGGGACCGGAGCCACATTCTCATTGACCAGCTCCTCTGAGGTCACTAAAGGGGAGGTATGTGGGTGTGACTTTTATTTAATAAAAGCAAATGACAAATTATAATCAGTGTTCATTTCTGGAAGACACAGTTCGCTGTGAGTGTTCCATTTTCCTAATCGGAGCACTTCCCTCCATAAAGATAAGAGCCATTTGTGTGACATCAGGTTTAGCACATTTCTTTTGTTATCCCTTTTTATTTTATGTAATTGTTAGTGTTGAGCCACCCCCGTAGTGTTCGAGTTCGGTTCGGTTCGTCGAACACCCGTATGTTCGCCGAACTGTTCGTCGAACACCTTCGAACACCGTTAAAACCAATGGCAGGCAAACAAAAACACAAAGAAACACATAGAAAACACATAGAAAACACTTCAAAGGTATGCAAAAGCTGACAAACTGCTCAGAAGACACAACTAACACATGGAAAAGTGACAAGTACATATAGTCATGCGAAAAGAAAAGAGGTGGAGGAGTAAAAGGAGGGGGAGACACAGATATAGTCATGTCATGCCCTTCTAAAACCAAAAAAGTGCGAAGCTGACACGGTCAGTCCGTTCCTGCCCGTGCGACCTCCATGTCGCCGGGTTTGTGCCAGAGCTGCGGTGGACCCCGACGGCCAGCCCCCCTCTCCCAATCCTGGTGCCTGTCCGCTGGTGGGTCGAGCTAGCCCCCCTGCGGTGAAGGCAGGTCTAATCTTTTTAATTTAAATTGTCTCTCTAATTTGAACGAGTACACTTTAAATCCTTTTACAAGGATCTATTGAACGGCCCGAACCATTTCCTTTGAAAAAATTAAGTGTCCAAACTACAGCTGGTGTAGCTTGCTTAACAGCTGGGATAATCCACTGACTAGCAGACACTGCTACTAGGCACAAAGTATTTCCTGGGCTAGATGCAGTTAAAAATTTGTAATTAGATACTCTCGTTGAATGCTGAGAAAGCATTCCATAGAGTCTCCTGGCACGCCATATATTATTCTCTTAAAAAGCTTGGGGTAGGGGTCTAGGGGACCCTTTTATAGGCAAAATCATGGCCCTGTATCGCAATACGTCACCTAGGCTGAAGATAAATGGAACATTTTCATCACCTTTCATAATCACCAATGGGACAAGGCAGGGATGTCCTCTGTTCCCTCTCTTATACATCCTAGTGACGGAGCACCTGCTCTCATCAATTCGCCATAACCCCAATATTAGGTGGATTGAGGTGGGAGGCACCAAGTACAAGTGCTCTGCATTTGCTGATGATGTCCTAGTATATATCACTCAATCACATATATCCATCCCTGCTGTTATGGCTGAAATAGATCACTTTGTTACATGGTCAAATTTTAAAATCAATGCAGCGAAGTCTGAGGCCCTCGATGTCTCCCTCCCCAAATCCATACAGGATTCCATCCAGTCCAACTTTCCCTTTGCCTGGCCCTCACAGGGTATCAAATACTTAGGAATTCGTATTCATAGAGACCTGTCCCATCTATGTTATCTTAATTTTGGGCCCTTTATTGAACAACTCCATACAGACCACGGTTGGCAAGTTAGAACTGTAAGATTCACTACGTGAACCACTGGTGTTTTGTGGAAAAGCACATGTACACTGTGTTCCAAATTATTATGCAAAAGTGTTTAGGAGTGATAAGGTAAGAATTTTTTGGTTTGTCAGTTAAACTCATTGATGGTGATGTGTGTCAGGGCTCTTTATATTACTGTAAGAAATTGCAGACACCTGTGCTAATTAGTTTGGCAGGTGTGTCCAATGAAAGGCAAGACTACTTAAGAAGGCTGTCCCACATTATTAAGCAGCCTACATTTTCTGCCAAAATGTGAAAGAAAAAGGATGTGTCGGCTGCTGAGAAGCAACAAATTGTGGAGTGTTTAGGTCAAGGCATGACTACAATCAACATTGCCAAGACACTTCATCCTGATCATCGCACAATCAAGAAGTATGTAGCTGATTCACAGTACACACGTGTGCATGCTGATAAGAAAAATTGAGGGCTCTTTCCTACAGGCAATTACGTCAGGTTAAAAGAGCAGCGGCAAAAAAGCCTTGTCATAGCAGCAGACAAGTTTTTGAAGCTGCTGGTGCCTCCAACGTCCCCCGAACAACAAGATGCAGGGTCCTTCAGAGGTTTGCAGCTGTGCGTAAGCCATCCTGTCGACCTCCTCTATCCACTTTACACAAGCAGAAACGGCTCCCGTGGGCTAAACAATACATGAAGACTGACTTCAAAACTGTTTTGTTCACCGATGAGTGCCGTGCAACGCTCGATGGTCCAGATGGATGGAGTGGAGGATGGCTGGTTGATGGACACCCCATGCAAACACGGCTACGGAGCCAACAAGCAGGAGGTGGAGTAATGTTTTGGGCTGGAATCATGGGGAGAGAGATTGTCGGCCCCTTTAGGATCCCTGAAGGGGTAAAGATGAACTCCATAATGTTTGTGGAGTTTCTCAAACAGCACTTCCTGCCATGGTTCAAGAAGAAAAACCGTGTATTCCGCAGCAAGATCATTTTCATGCATGATAATGCACCGTCTCATGCTGCACATAACACATCTGCATCTCTGGCTGATATGGGCATAAAAGGGGACAAACTTATGGTGTGACCCCCATGCTCCCCTGACCTCAACCCCATTGAGAGCCTCTGGAGCATCAACAAAAGGAGTGTCTATGATGGCGGGAGGCAGTTCACATCTAAGCAACAGCTCTGGGAGGGTATTCTGTCCTCATGCAAAACAATTGAAGCAGAAACCATCCAAAACCTGACAAATTCAATGGACGAGAGAGTTCAGAAGCTCCTTTCGAACAAGGGGTCCTATGTGCCAATGTAACATCACCTAGAATAAAGTTTTGAGTTGAAAACTGTTTGATTTCAGTTTGTAATAACCTGCTAATGCTTATAATTAGTGTTGAGCCACCCCCGTAGTGTTCGAGTTCGGTTCGGTTCGTCGAACACCCGTGTGTTCGCCGAACTGTTCGTCGAACTGTTCGTCGAACACCTTCGAACACCGTTAAAACCAATGGCAGGCAAACAAAAACACATAGAAACACATAGAAAACACCTTCAAAGGTGTCCAAAAGTTGACAAACTGCTCAGAAGACACAACTAACACATGGAAAAGTGACAAGTACATATAGTCATGCGAAAAGAAAAGAGGTGGAGGAGTAAAAGGAGAGGGAGACACAAATATAGGCATGTCATGCCCTTCTAAAATCCAAAAAGTGAGAAGCCGACACGTTCAGTCCGCTCCTGCCCGTGCCACCTCTGTGTCGCCGGGTTTGTGCCAGAGCCGCGGTGAACCCTGACGGCCAGCCCCCCTCTCCCAATACTGGTGCCTGTCCGCTGGTGGGTCGAGCGAGCTCCCCTGTGGTGGAGGCAGCTCTAAGCTTTTTAATTTAAATTGTCTCTCTAATTTGAATGAATACACTTTAAATCCATTTACAAGGATCTATTGGAGGGCAAGTCTCATGCCAGCAGCCGCGGTAATTCCAGCTCCAGTAGCGTCCACTAAAGCTGCTGCAGTTAAAAAGCTTTTATAAGGATCGAGCTCGGCTGTCCACCGCAAGGCATCCTACTGCCAGTCCCAGCCCCTATGCCTTGGGGTGCCTCCTGATGCTCTTCACTGAGTATCCCATGGTCCCGAAGCATTTCCTTTGAAAAAATTAAGTGTCTAAACTACAGGTGGTGTAGCTTGCTTAACAGCCGGGATAATCCGCTGACTAGCAGACACTGCTACTAGGCACAAAGTATTTCCTGGGCTAGATGCAGTTAAAAATTTGTAATTAGATACTCTCGTTGGATGCTGAGAAAGCATTCCATAGAGTCTCCTGGCACGCCATATATGATTCTCTTAAAAAGCTTGAGGTAGGGGTCTAGGGGACCCTTTTATAGCCAAAATCACGGCCCTGTATCGCAATACGTCACCTAGGCTGAAGATAAATGGAACTGTAGCACCCTGAGGGCTCGGTTGCTACAGACGTATTGCACCTCACCCAGAGGTGTGATATCTCACTCTCAGGTAAGGATGGAGTGTGGATCAGGACCCGACACCTGCATGCATTACACCACATTGCCGTGGGGCAGGGCGACCAATATGCCCCTGAGATGGGCACAACAGTCCCTGTCCCTGGCTGGAGTGGGGGGAGGGAACACTGAGGAAGGGGAACCCTGTAGTGCAGGAGCAGGGAGGAAGCAGTTCCTGGGTGCATTGAGAAGGGAGTATAAAAGGTGGGCACCATCTTAGTTCAGTGCAGAGAAGTCTGAGCAGAAGTGGCAGGGAGCAGGGGCTCTGCATGAGCTCTGCTCCGGAGGCGGGCCTAGTAACAGAGGCCCAGGCCTGGAAGAGGGAGAAGGAAGGAAGAGGAGTGGAGAAGGCTCCAGGAACGAGGAATGAAGGGACCCAGGGGTGCGGACGGGCGAGTCGCCACCGCACACCCGAATCCACCTGCGTGGGGGGGTCAGGCCAAAGGGGGAGACCGGTCCCTGAACTAGTGGAGGCAGGAAACGACCCTCAGCTAGAAACCGGAGGCTCTGACATTTTATGTGGCTCAGCCCCTCGCTACACCCGCTAGGAAGGCACCACATAGGGTCAGGGAAACTGGCGCCAAGTTTACCAAGAGGAGGCCCGAGGCAGCCGGACAGAAGTGTTGGTAAGAAAGGCCAGATAAAGGACACACAAAGGGGGTCCTGTGAAGTGCTCCAAAGTTATCTGGGAGTTGTCTGAGCCCCTCACCTGGGGAGCACAGTACGACGTGGGCAGCCGTTACCTGCAGACGTGGTCTGGATAATAAGAACTGTGAGTAAAGGCCCTGGACTGCATCACTGACTCCGTGTCGTTACTGCTGCTGCCCTGCACCATCACCCCCATCCTCCGCATACACTGCCCTGAGGCTATACTCCTCCCGTGGGGAGTTATGCTACGCTCTGCTGCACCCACAACACCAGCCTCAGCGGTCTGCCCTGTAGCGGCGGTTCACTCTGACCGCAATCCACGGGTGGCGTAGTCGGACATTTAAACATCAAAACCACATAAATAGTTCCGCCACTGGTTTGACCGCCCTGAGCCACGGAACCGGGTCGCCGCCACGAAGACTACAACCACCAGCATCCACCAAAAAGGGTCCGGCTCCTGGTGTCCCAAGGCCCAGGGGGTGCGTCAGAACATTTTCATCACCTTTCACAATCACCAATGGGACAAGGCAGGGATGTCCTCTGTCCCCTCTCTTATACATCCTAGTGACGGAGCACCTGCTCTCATCAATTCGCCATAACCCCAATATTAGGTGGATTGAGGTGGGAGGCACCGAGTACAAGTGCTCTCTATTTGCTGATGATGTCCTAGTATATATCACTCAATCACATATATCCATCCCTGCTGTTATGGCTGAAATAGATCACTTTGTTACATGGTAAAATTTTAAAATCAATGCAGCGAAGTCTGAGGCCCTCGATGTCTCCCTCCCCAAATCCATATAGGATTCCATCCAGTCCAACTTTCCCTTTGCCTGGCCCTCACAGGGTATCAAATACTTAGGAATTCCTATTCATAGAGACCTCTCCCATCTATGTTATCTTAATTTTGGGCCCTTTATTGAACAATTCCATACAGACCACGGTTGGCTACTTAGAACTGTAAGATTCACTACGTGAACCACTGGTGTTTTGTGGAAAAGCACATGTACACTGCGTTCCAAATTATTATGCAAAAAGTGTTTAGGAGTGATAAGGGAAGAATTTGTTTGTTTGTCAGTTAAACTCATTGATGGTGATGTGTGTCAGGGCTCTTTATATCACTGTAAGCAATTGCAGACACCTGTGCTAATTAGTTTGGCAGGTGTGTCCAATGAAAGGCAAGACTACTTAAGAAGGCTCTCTCACATTATTAAGCAGCCTACATTTTCTGCCAAAATGGGAAAGAAAAAGGATGTGTCGGCTGCTGAGAAGCAACAAATTGTGGAGTGTTTAGGTCAAGGCATGACTACAATCAACATTGTGCGATGATCAGGATGAAGTGTCTTGGCAATCAAGAAGTATGTAGCTGATTCACAGTACACACGTGTGCGTGCTGATAAGGGCAAATTGAGGACTCTTTCCTACAGGCAATTACGTCAGGTCGAAAGAGCAGCGGCAAAAAAGCCTTGTCATAGCAGCAGACAAGTTTTTGAAGCTGCTTGTGCCTCCAACGTCCCCCGAACAACAAGATGCAGGGTCCTTCAGAGGTTTGCAGCTGTGCATACGCCATCCTGTCGACCTCCTCTATCCACTTCACACAAGCAGAAACGGCTCCAGTGGGCCAAACATTACATGAAGACTGATTTCAAAACTGTTTTGTTCACGGATGAGTGCCGTGCAGCGCTCGATGGTCCAGATGGATGGAGTGGAGGATGGCTGGTTGACGGACACCCCACGCAAACACGGCTACAGCGCCAACAAGGAGGAGGTGGAGTAATGTTTTGGGCTGGAATCATGGGGAGAGAGATTGTCGGCCCCTTTAGGATCCCTGAAGGTGCTAAAGATGAACTCCATAATGTATGTGGATTTTCTCAAACAGCACTTCCTGCCATGGTTCAAGAAGAAGAACCGTGTATTTCACAGCAAGATCATTTTTCTGCATGATAATGCACCATCTCATGCTGCACATAAAACATCTGCATCTCTGGCTGATATGGGCATAAAAGGGGACAAACTTATGGTGTGACACCCATGCTCCCCTGACCTCTACCCCATTCAGAACCTTTGGAGCATCATTAAAAGTAGTGTCTATGATGGCGGGAGGCAGTTCACATCTAAGCAACAGCTCTGGGAGGGTATTCTGTCCTCATGCAAAACAATTGAAGCAGAAACCATCCAAAACCTGACAAATTCAATGGACGAGAGAGTTCAGAAGCTCCTTTCGAACAAGGGGTCCTATGTGAATATGTAACATCACCTAGAATAAAGTTTTGAGTTGAAAACTGTTTGATTTCAGTTTCTAACAACCTGCTAATGCTTATAATTTCAAAAATGACCATTTTTTTGGTCTTTATTAAAATGAAAAGGTTGATCGAAAAGTTTGGGGGATCTAAGAGTGTGGCAACCCAGTAGTCATGATTACTTCGAATTCTGACAATATGAGGGTCATGCTGCAGGTAGTGCAGCAAGAATGCACTTATGTGTCTTGCACATCTCGGAGCCCCAAAATTATTTTCCGGGCTAGATGCAGCTAAAAATTATTTTTAATTTTAAATCTGGTGGAGCTTATTATAGATGGCCTAATAGGATCAGTGCTGCACACTGCTACAAAGCCCAAATTATTTTCCAGTCAAGATACAGATAAACATGATTAGTAATTTGAAAGCTTAAAACGGTTGGTAGGGTGATTTTAACCAATCATCAAGCTTTTACTCTCCCCAGGATGACACAGGGGTAGAAAAGTCGTTTCGGATCCATGATTTGTTCATCTTTATGAACGTGAGTCTGTCTACATTATCAGTGGTGAGCCGCGTGCGCTTATCTGTCAGCACACCACCAGCAGCGCTGAACACACGTTCAGACAGAACGCTGGCTGCGGGGCATGACAAGATCTCCAAGGCGTAAGTGGCTAGCTCCGGCCATTTATCCAGATTGGAAGCCCAAAAAGAGCAAGGGTCCAGTGACACAGTCGTGGCTTCAATGTTTACTTGGAGATACTCCTGTACCATCGTCTCTAGGCGTTGACTATGTGTCAGACTTCTTGTCTCCTGTGGCCTTGCAAAGGATGGGCTAAAAAAGTGGTGAAATGATTCCGAAAAATTGATGTTACCAGCAGATACTGTGGTTCTGTTACGGTTTGAGTGCTGAACACTTGACGGTCCCACGGTTGGCAAGTTGGAACTGTGAGATTCACTACGTGCACCACTGGTGTTTTGTGGAAAAGCACATGTAAGATTCTGCAACAGTCTCTGCTGATACTCCTGCATGCGTGCATCCCTTTCTATGGCAGGAATAATTTCGGCAAATTTACTTTTGTACCGGGGATCTAACAGTGTGGCAACCCAGTAGTCAGGATTATTTCTAATTATCACAATTCGAGGGTCATGTTGCAGGTAGCGCAGCAAGAAGGCACTCATGTGTGTTGCGCATCCAGGAGCACCAAGTCCCTGTTGTGTTGGTGGCGAGGTAACAATCATGCTTCCTTCCTCTGTCCTCTCCCCCCAACCTCGCACAACAGAAATGTGATCAAGGTCTCCCTCATCTGATGAGTCTTCCATCAGTTCGTCCTCCACTTCTTCCTGGGCTCCTGCACCTTCCTCACTAGTTTGGCTGCTACCATGCGCCCTGGTAAAACCATCTCCCCCACCCTCACATACCTGCCGCCTTGGTGCTGCCGACCGTCTGGACCTTGCAGATGTTAGCCCTTCCGCATACAACTCCTCCTCCTCTACTTCCTCCACCTTCTCTTGTGCCACCACCTGACTCCGAATTCTGTTTAACATGTGCTCCAGCATGTAAATCACCGGAATAGTCATGCTGATAATGGCATCATCAGCACTAAACATCTTCGTCGCCATTTCAAAACTGTGCAGAAGGGTGCATAGGTCCCTGATCACTCCTCCAGCGTGATTTGCCCCACCTCTGGATCTCGTTGGCCCAGGCTATACGTCAGAACGTATTGCACCAGGGCTTGTCGGTGCTGCCACAGTCGCTGCAACATGTGCAGAGTTGAATTCCACTGGGTAGGCACATCGCATTTTAGCCGGTGAAGTGGCAGGCCCAACGACTTCTGTAGAAATGTAAGTCGCTGAGCTGCGGGAAGCGAACGGCGGAAGTGAGCACGCAGCGACTGTGCCCTCTGCAGAAGGCCATCTAGTCTGGGATAGTGGGCTAAAAATTGCTGGACAACCAGGTTCAACACGTGAGCCATACAAGGCACGTGTGTGACATTGCCCCGGCGAAGGGCCGCACCCAGGTTTGCAGCATTGTCGCACACGGCCTTCCCTGGTTTCAGGTCCAGTGGAGACAGCCATTCATGAAATTGGTTTTCCAGAGCTGACCACAACTCCTCAGCTGTGTGACTCACATTTCCCAGACATTTCAAAGTAAAAACCGCCTGATGACGTTGAGCCCTACTGCCAGCATAGTAAGGAGGTGTGCAGGATCCCTTCTGCGCAGTTAGAAAGCTTGTGGCATGACCAGACAGGCTTTGGGTGCAGGTGGAAGACCAAGAGGAGGTTGAGGAGGCAGAAGCAGTGGAGGAACTTTGACATGAAGAGGATTGACGCGCAACTCGTGGGGACGGCAAGACTTGGACAGCAGCCCCTTGTCCTGCTGTCACCATAGTTACCCAGTGCCCAGTCAGCGACATGTAACGCCCCTGTGCATGCCTACTCGTCCAAGTGTCTGTGGTGAAATGCACCCTGTCACACACAGAGTTTCTCAAAGAAGCGGTGATGTTGTGTGCGACATGCTGGTGGAGCGCAGGCACACCTTTCTTTCAGAAGTAGTGCCGACTGGGCATCTGGTACTGGGGCACTGCGACGGACATAAGGTCTCGAAAATCCTCTGCGTTCACCAGGCGGAAAGGCAGCATTTCTGTAGCCAAGAGCTTGCAGATGGTGAAATTCAACCTCTTAGCTTTCTCATGGCTAGGAGGAAATGGTCTTTTACTTGTCCACATCTGAGGGATCGAGGGCTGGCTATTGTGCTTAGACGGGGTTGATAAGGGTGTCCCCGGCAAACTGCCGGTCTGTGAGGAAGATGCAGGCGGACATGTTAGGTTGCCTTGATCCAAACGTGGTGCTATCGATGTCGGACAGCGCTCAACACCAGCTGGTGTTACCACCTCCAAAGAAAATGATGACCTGCCAATCACGCTGGCTGTTGCGGGTAAAGAGGTGGCAGGTCTGCGCCCCAAAACAGGTGTGACTGCTGTCCCCCCAGTCACAGAGGATGAAGAGGCCGCGGATAGACAAGATATGGCAGACGGTGGTTGGCCCGGCCGGCTAGGCCGCATTGTAGCACACTGAGCTTCCCACTGCAACTTATGCTTCATGTCCATGTGCCGGTTCATGCATGAAGTACTCAAACTATGTATTTTTTGGCCTCTACTTAGCTTTTGCTGACAAATGTTACAGATAACACGAGTTGGGTCATCTTTATCGATCTGAAAAAATGCCCAGGCTATGCAAGGCTTAGCACCCATGCGACCTGAAGAGCCACCACGACTTGTGGTGAGAGGCAGAGTTGTGTTTGAGGATGCAGTTGTTGACGTGCTTCCAGTACTACGTCTCTGTCCAGGAAGGCGCAACCTGACCTCGTCGTCACTAGCATCTTCCTCCACCTCCTCTGCTGACCTCATCTCTTGGCTGACTGTGGGTTGACAGTAAGTGGGATCTCCAACCTCATCATCATCACCCTGTGTGTTATCACACCCGTCGTCCTCAGAGCCAACCTGTTCCTGCCCTGACAAAAAACTAAAGTTGTCGCTCCAATCAGGTATTTGAGTCTTATCATCGTCTTCCTCATTGTCTCCACCAACAGGAGTTACAGTTTGGGAATGAGGGTCTACATTATGGTCAGAACCTTCTGCGTCTGGTCCTGGATCCGACTCATAAAGATTCTGGGCATCAGTGCAGATCATTTCCTCGTCTGGATTCACAGAAGCGCTGGAGTCGACCTCTGATTCCCAGGCTATAGTATGAGTAAACAGCTCTGCAGACTCAACCATCTGTTCTACCTCATACTCAGACGGGCAGCTGGAGATTTGGGAGCTGTGAGGAAGCAAGTGCGATTTGGGTGACACCTTTGAGGACTGGAGTATTTGTGATGTTGAAGTTGATGTAGAGGAGAGCCCACTTAAAGGAGCACTTGATATCCGTTGAAGCACCTGCTGTTTTTGTGCCTCATCTGGAATTTGTAGCGATTGGCGTGGCCGTAAGAAAGGGATCTTATCACATTGTCCGCTAAAAGAAGTAGACATTTTAGTTTGGCTGGAAGATGGTCTTTCTTCTGCAGATGTTACTGTTGCTTTAACACCTACCCCACGGACACAACCTTTTTTCCCCTTCCCAACACGCCTATTCCCCTTTCCACCAGCAGCAGGCCTTTTTCCACTCATTTTGGTGGTTAACTAATTCACAACTCTGGAGTTGTTTGCACAAAAAAACAATGGATGGTAACCGAGCAGAGCTGAGTGGCCAAACTGTGGTATTAGGCCAAAACTATTGGCTGGGTTAGATGCAGAAAAAAATTATATTCAATTTGCAACCTGATGGAGGTCAGTATAGATGGACTAATAGAGAAAGTCCGACACACTGCTAGAAGGCCAAATATTTTTTCAGAGCTAGATGCATACAAAAAATTATTTTGAATTTGCAACCTGATGGAGGTCAGTATAGGTGGACTAATAGAACAAGTCCCACACACTGCTAGAAGGCCAAATATTTTTTCAGAGCTAGATGCAGAAAAAAATTATATTCAGTTTGCAACCTGATGGAGGTCTGTATAGATGGATTAATAGAACAAGACCCACACACAGCTAGAAGCCCAATATTTTTTCAGAGGTAGATGCAGAAAAAAATATATTCAGTTTGCAACCTGATGGAGGTCAGTATAGATGGACTAATACAACAAGTCCCACACACAGCTAGAAGCCCAATATTTTTTCAGAGGTAGATGCAGAAAAAAATATATTCAGTTTGCAACCTGATGGAGGTCAGTATAGATGGACTAATACAACAAGTCCCACACACAGCTAGAAGCCCAAATATTTTTTCAGAGGTACTGTAGATGCAGATAAAAATTATTTTTAATTTGCAACCTGATGGAGGTCAGTATAGATGGACTAATAGAGAAAGTCCGACACACTGCTAGAAGGCCAAATATTTTTTCAGAGCTAGATGCAGAAAAAAATTAGATTCAGTTTGCAACCTGATGGAGGTCTGTATAGATGGATTAATAGAACAAGACCCACACACAGCTAGAAGCCCAATATTTTTTCAGAGGTAGATGCAGAAAAAAATATATTCAGTTTGCAACCTGATGGAGGTCAGTATAGATGGACTAATACAACAAGTCCCACACACAGCTAGAAGCCCAATATTTTTTCAGAGGTAGATGCAGAAAAAAATATATTCAGTTTGCAACCTGATGGAGGTCAGTATAGATGGACTAATACAACAAGTCCCACACACAGCTAGAAGCCCAAATATTTTTTCAGAGGTACTGTAGATGCAGATAAAAATTATTTTTAATTTGCAACCTGATGGAGGTCAGTATAGATGGACTAATAGAGAAAGTCCGACACACTACTAGAAGGCCAAATATTTTTTCAGAGCTAGATGCATACAAAAAATTATTTTGAATTTGCAACCTGATGGAGGTCAGTATAGGTGGACTAATAGAACAAGTCCCACACACTGCTAGAAGGCCAAATATTTTTTCAGAGCTAGATGCAGAAAAAAATTATATTCAGTTTGCAACCTGATGGAGGTCTGTATAGATGGATTAATAGAACAAGACCCACACACAGCTAGAAGCCCAATATTTTTTCAGAGGTAGATGCAGAAAAAAATATATTCAGTTTGCAACCTGATGGAGGTCAGTATAGATGGACTAATACAACAAGTCCCACACACAGCTAGAAGCCCAATATTTTTTCAGAGGTAGATGCAGAAAAAAATATATTCAGTTTGCAACCTGATGGAGGTCAGTATAGATGGACTAATACAACAAGTCCCACACACAGCTAGAAGCCCAAATATTTTTTCAGAGGTACTGTAGATGCAGATAAAAATTATTTTTAATTTGCAACCTGATGGAGGTCAGTATAGATGGACTAATAGAGAAAGTCCGACACACAACTAGAAGGCCAAATATTTTTTCAGAGCTAGATGCATACAAAAAATTATTTTGAATTTGCAACCTGATGGAGGTCAGTATAGGTGGACTAATAGAACAAGTCCCACACACTGCTAGAAGGCCAAATATTTTTTCAGAGCTAGATGCAGAAAAAAATTATATTCAGTTTGCAACCTGATGGAGGTCTGTATAGATGGATTAATAGAACAAGACCCACACACAGCTAGAAGCCCAATATTTTTTCAGAGATAGATGCAGAAAAAAATATATTCAGTTTGCAACCTGATGGAGGTCAGTATAGATGGACTAATACAACAAGTCCCACACACAGCTAGAAGCCCAAATATTTTTTCAGAGGTACTGTAGATGCAGATAAAAATTATTTTTAATTTGCAACCTGATGGAGGTCAGTATAGATGGACTAATAGAGAAAGTCCGACACACTGCTAGAAGGCCAAATATTTTTTCAAAGCTAGATGCAGAAAAAAATTAGATTCAGTTTGCAACCTGATGGAGGTCTGTATAGATGGATTAATAGAACAAGACCCACACACAGCTAGAAGCCCAATATTTTTTCAGAGGTAGATGCAGAAAAAAATATATTCAGTTTGCAACCTGATGGAGGTCAGTATAGATGGACTAATACAACAAGTCCCACACACAGCTAGAAGCCCAATATTTTTTCAGAGGTAGATGCAGAAAAAAATATATTCAGTTTGCAACCTGATGGAGGTCAGTATAGATGGACTAATACAACAAGTCCCACACACAGCTAGAAGCCCAAATATTTTTTCAGAGGTACTGTAGATGCAGATAAAAATTATTTTTAATTTGCAACCTGATGGAGGTCAGTATAGATGGACTAATAAAGAAAGTCCGACACACTACTAGAAGGCCAAATATTTTTTCAGAGCTAGATGCATACAAAAAATTATTTTGAATTTGCAACCTGATGGAGGTCAGTATAGGTGGACTAATAGAACAAGTCCCACACACTGCTAGAAGGCCAAATATTTTTTCAGAGCTAGATGCAGAAAAAAATTATATTCAGTTTGCAACCTGATGGAGGTCTGTATAGATGGATTAATAGAACAAGACCCACACACAGCTAGAAGCCCAATATTTTTTCAGAGGTAGATGCAGAAAAAAATATATTCAGTTTGCAACCTGATGGAGGTCAGTATAGATGGACTAATACAACAAGTCCCACACACAGCTAGAAGCCCAATATTTTTTCAGAGGTAGATGCAGAAAAAAATATATTCAGTTTGCAACCTGATGGAGGTCAGTATAGATGGATTAATAGAACAAGACCCACACACAGCTACAAGCCAAATATTTTTTCAGAGCTAGATGCAGAAAAAAATTAGATTCAGTTTGCAACCTGATGGAGGTCAGTATAGATTGATTAATAGAACAAGACCCACACACAGCTAGAAGCCAAATATTTTTTCAGAGCTAGATGCAGAAAAAAATTAGATTCAGTTTGCAACCTGATGGAGGTCAGTATAGATGGACTAATAGAATGATGCTATGCCCAAAAGATTTTACTTCACTAGGTGCAGTAAAAAATTGGTATTCTATACACAGGTGGTATATCTTGCAACACAGATAGGCTACTCCACTGACTAACACACTCTGCAATAGGCCAAAAAGGATTAGCTTTGCTAGATTCAGCCAAATGCTGTGAAAAAAACTTGCACAGCACTGGCACAGACCTGCCTGGCAAAAACTGATAGGAACTGATGTAACCTAGTCCTGAAAAGGACTCCAATTACAATTAGTCTTTACTCCCACAACCTATCTATTTAAGAGCACAGACCTGCCTGATAAAAGTCGTAGGAAATGCTGTAACCTAGTCCTTAAAAGGACTGCAATCACAACTATTCCCTACTCCCAAGCTATCTGTATATTTGTGCGAAAATTGGCTTGAAATTAACAAGGTATAGCGCACACAGCAACAGCGGTGCCGTCTAACACGCAGCTGCAACAGTGAGAAAATGGTGGCGACGGGGAAAATGGCTTGGTCTTATAGGGCAAGGACATGTGACATACACTGCCAATGACACATGCCCTTGCTTGTGTGAAAAAAAGCACTTCGCTCCGTGTGTGCGCTGCTGATAGGCTGACAGATTGCACCTCCCCACTGTAAATGCGGGAAAGAGAAAAAAAAATGGAGATCTTCATTGTTCCTGCAGAGATCCATCCCCTGCCCCTCCCCCCACCCCGCTGTACACTCAAACTGCGTATTAACATTAATTTTCATCATTACTGAGAAAAAATCCAGTTATGATTTTGGTGCACGAACAGTTATCGAACATAACCTCGAACAGCCGAATTTTTCTCAAATTGTTCGTGTTCGCCGAACGGCTCGAACACCGCCCAAAACAGCTCGAATTTGAGATTGGCGAACAGTTCGAGTAGAGCAAGGCTCATCTCTACTTATAATTTCAAAAATGACCATTTTTTTGTTCTTTATTCAAATGAAAAGGTTGATCGAAGAGTGTGGGGGATCTAAGAGTGTGGCAATCCAGTAGTCAGGATCATTTCCAATTCTGACAATCTGAGGGTCATGTTGCAGGTAGTGCAGCAAGAAGGCACTCATGTGTCTTGCGCGTCTAGGAGCCCCAAAATTATTTTCCGAGCTAGATGCAGCTAAAAATTATTATTAATTTGAAAGCTGGTGGAGCTTATTATAGATGGCCTAATAGAATCAGTACTGCAAACTGCTACAAGGCCCAAATTATTTTCCAGCCAAGATACAGATAAACATGATTAGTAATTTTAAATCTGGTGGAGTTTAGTATAGATGGCCTAATAGCATCAATACTGCAAACTGCTACAAGGCCCAAATTATTTTCCAGCCAAGATACAGATAAACATGATTAGTAATTTTAAATCTGGTGGAGTTTAGTATAGATGGCCTAATAGAATCAGTACTTCAAACTGCTACAAGGCCCAAATTATTTTCCAGCCAAGATACAGATAAACATGATTAGTAATTTTAAATCTGGTGGAGTTTAGTATAGATGGCCTAATAGAATCAGTACTGCAAACTGCTACAAGGCCAAATTATTTTCCAGCCAAGATACAGATAAACATGATTAGTAATTTTAAATCTGGTGGAGTTTAGTATAGATGGCCTAATAGAATCAGTACTGCACACTGCTACAAGGCCCAAATTATTTTCCAGCCAAGATACAGATAAACATGATTAGTAATTTGAAAGCTTAAAACGGTTGGTGAGGTGATTTTAACAAATCATCAAGCTTTTACTCTCCCCAGGATGATACAGGGGCAGAAAGGTCCTTTCGGATCCATGATTTGTTCATCTTTATGAACGTGAGTCTGTCTACATTATCAGTGGAGAGCTGCGTGCGCTTATCTGTCAGCACACCACCAGCAGCGCTGAACACACGTTCAGACAGAACGCTGGCTGCGGAGCATGACAAGATCTCCATGGCGTAAGTGGCGAGCTCCGACCATTTATCCAGATTGGAAGCCCAAAAAGAGCAAGGGTCCAGTGACACAGTCATGGCTTCAATGTTTACTTGCAGATACTCCTGTACCATCGTCTCTAGGTGTTGACTATGTGTCAGACTTCTTGTCCCCTGTGGCCTTGCAAAGGATGGGCTAAAAAAGTGGTGAAATGATTCCGCAAAATTGATGTTACCAGCAGATACTGTGTTTCTGTTACGTTTTGAGTGCTGAACACTCGACGGTCCCACGGTTGGCAAGTTGGAACTGTGAGATTCACTACGTGCACCACTGGTGTTTTGTGGAAAAGCACATGTAAGATTCTGCAACAGTCTCTGCTGATACTCCTGCATGCGTGAATCCCTTTCTATGGCAGGAATAATTTCTGCAAATTTACTTTTGTACCGGGGATCTAACAGTGTGGCAACCCAGTAGTCAGCAATATTTCTAATTCTCACAATTGGAGGGTCATGTTGCAGGTAGTGCAGCAAGAAGGCACTCATGTGTCTTGCGCATCCAGGAGCACCAAGTCCCTGTTGTGTTGGTGGCGAGGTAAGAATCATGCTTCCTTCCTCTGCCCTCTCCCCCCAACCTCGCACAACAGAAATGTGATCAAGGTCTCCCTCATCTGATGAGTCTTCCATCAGTTCGTCGTCCACCTTTTCCTGGGCTCCTGCACCATCTTCACTAGTTTGGCTGCTACCATGCGCCCTGGTAAAACCATCTCCCCCACCCTCACATGCCTGCCACCTTGGTGCTGCCGACCGTCTGGACCTTGCAGATGTTAGCCCTTCCGCATACAACTCCTCCTCCTCTACTTCCTCCACCTCCTCTTGTCCCACCACCTGACTCCGAATTCTGTTTAACATGTGCTCCAGCATGTAAATCACCGGAATAGTCATGCTGATAATGGCATCGTCAGCACTAAACATCTTCGTCGCCATTTCAAAACTGTGCAGAAGGGTGCATATGTCCCTGATCTGAGACCACTCCTTCAGCGTGATTTTCCCCACCTCTGGATCTCGTTGGCCCAGGCTATACTTCAGAACATATTGCACCAGGGCTTGTCGTTGCTGCCACAGTCGCTGCAACATGTGCAGAGTTGAATTCCACCGGGTAGGCACATCGCATTTTAGCCGGTGAAGTGGCAGGTCCAACGACTTCTGTAGAGATGTAAGTCGCTGAGCTGCGGGATGCGAACGGTGGAAGTGAGCACACAGCGACCGTGCCCTCTGCAGAAGGCCATCAAGTCCGGGATAGTGGGCTAAAAATTGCTGGACAACCAGGTTCAACATGTGAGCCATACAAGGCACGTGTGTGACATTGCCCCAGCGAAGGGCCACACCCAGGTTTGCAGCATTGGTTTCAGGTCCAGTGGAGATAACCATTCATGAAACTGGTTCTCCAGAGCTGACCACAACTCCTCAGCTGTGTGACTCACATTTCCCAGACATTTCAAAGTAAAAACCGCCTGATGACGTTGAGCCCTGCTGCCAGCATAGTAAGGAGGTGTGCAGGATCCCTTCTGCGCAGTTAGAAAAGCTTGTGGCATAACCAGTCAGGCTTTGGGTGCAGGTGGAGGACCGAGAGGAGCTTGAGGAGGCAGAAGCAGTGGAGGAATTACGAGATAAAGAGGATTGACGCACAACTCGTGGGGTCGGCAAGACTTGGACAGCAGCCCCTTGTCCTGCTGTCACCATAATTACCCAGTGCCCAGTCAGCGACATGTAACGCCCCTGTCCATGCCTACTCGTCCAAGTGTCTGTGGTGAAATGCACCCTGTCACACACAGAGTTTCTCAAAGAAGCGGTGATGTTGTGTGCGACATGCTGGTGGAGCGCAGGCACACCTTTCTTTCAGAAGTAGTGCCGACTGGGCATCTGGTACTGGGGCACTGCGACGGACATAAGGTCTCGAAAATCCTCTGTGTCCACCAGGCGGAAAGGCAGCATTTCTGTAGCCAAGAGCTTGCAGATGGTGAAATTCAACCTCTTAGCTTTCTCATGGCTAGGAGGAAATGGTCTTTTACTTGTCCACATCTGAGGGACCGAGGGCTGGCTGTTGTGCTTAGACGGGGTTGAGAAGGGTGTCCCCGGCAAACTGCCGGTCTGTGAGGAAGATGCAGGCGGACATGTTAGGTTGCCTTGATCCAAACATGGTGCTATCGATGTCGGACAGCGCTGAACACCAGCTGGTGTTTCCACCTCCAAAGAAAATGATGACCTGCCAATCACGCTGGCTGTTGCAGGTAAAGAGGTGGCAGGTCTGCGTACCAAAACAGGTGTGACTGCTGTCCTCCCAGTCACAGAGGATGAAGAGGCCACGGATGCACAAGATGTGGCAGACGGTGGTTGGCCCGGACGGCTAGGCCGCATTGTAGCACAGTGAGCTTCCCACTGCAACTTATGCTTCATATCCATGTGCCGGTTCATGCATGAAGTATTCAAACTATGTATTTTTTGGCCTCTACTTAACTTTTGCTGACAAATGTTACAGATAACATGAGTTGGGTCATCCTTATCGATCTGAAAAAATGCCCAGGCTATGCAAGGCTTAGCACCCATGCAACCTGAAGAGCCACCACGACTTGTGGTCAGAGGCAGAGTTGTGTTTGAGGATGCAGTTGTTGACGTGCTTCTAGTACTACGTCTCTGTCCAGGAAGGCGCAACCTGACCTCGTCGTCACTAGCATCCTCCTCCACCTCCTCTGCTGACCTCATCGACTGGCTGACTGTGGGTTGACAGTAAGTGGGATCTCCAACCTCATCATCATCACCCTGTGTGTTCTCACACCCGTCGTCCTCAGAGCCAACCTCTTCCTGCCCTGACAAAAAACTCAAGTTGTCGCTCCAATCAGGTATTTGAGTCTCATCATCGTCTTCCTTATTGTCTCCACCAACAGGAGTTACAGTTTGGGAATGAGGGTCTACATTATGCTCAGAACCTTCTGCGTCTGGTCCTGGATCTTATCACATTGCCCGCTAAAAGAAGCAGACATCTTAGTTTGGCTGGAAGATGGTCTTTCTTCTGCAGATGTTACTGTTGCTTTAACACCTACCCCACGGACACAACCTTTTTTTCCCTTCCCAACACGCCTATTCCCCTTTCCACCAGCAGCAGGCCTTTTTCCACTCATTTTGGTGGTTAACTAATTGACAACTCTGGAGTTGTTTGCACAAAAAACAATGGATGGGAACCGAGCAGAGCTGAGTGGCCAAACTGTGGTATTAGCCCAAAAGTATTGGCTGGGTTAGATGCAGTAAAACAATTTTATTACATACACAGGTGGTGGAGGTTAGTATAGATGGACTAATAGAACAAGTCCCACACACTGCTACAAGCCCAAATATTTTTTCAGAGCTAGATGCAGATAAAAATTATTTTGAATTTGTAACCTGGTGGAGGTTAGTATAGATGGACTAATAGAACAAGTCCCACACACTGCTACAAGCCCAAATATTTTTTCAGAGCTAGATGCAGATAAAAATTATCTTGAATTTGCAACCTGGTGGAGGTTAGTATAGATGGACTAATAGAACAAGTCCCACACACTGCTACAAGCCCAAATATTTTTTCAGAGCTAGATGCAGATAAAAATTATTTTGAATTTGCAACCTGGTGAAGGTTAGTATAGATGGACTAATAGAACAAGTCCCACACACTGCTACAAGCCCAAATATTTTTTCAGAGCTAGATGCAGATAAAAATTATTTTGAATTTGCAACTTGGTGGAGGTTAGTATAGATGGACTAATAGAACAAGTCCCACACACTGCTACAAGCCCAAATATTTTTTCAGAGCTAGATGCAGATAAAAATTATTTTGAATTTGCAACCTGGTGGAGGTTAGTATAGATGGACTAATAGAACAAGTCCCACACACTGCTACAAGCCCAAATATTTTTTCAGAGCTAGATGCAGATAAAAATTGTTTTGAATTTGCAACCTGGTGGAGGTTAGTATAGATGGACTAATAGAACAAGTCCCACACACTGCTACAAGCCCAAATATTTTTTCAGAGCTAGATGCAGATAAAAATTATTTTGAATTTGCAACCTAGTGGAGGTTAGTATAGATGGACTAATAGAACAAGTCCCACACACTGCTACAAGCCGAAATATTTTTTCAGAGCTAGATGCAGATAAAAATTATTTTGAATTTGCAACCTGGTGGAGGTTAGTATAGATGGACTAATAGAACAAGTCCCACACACTGCTACAAGCCAAAATATTTTTTCAGAGCTAGATGCAGATAAAAATTATTTTGAATTTGCAACCTTGTGGAGGTTAGTATAGATGGACTAATAGAACAAGTCCCAATCACTGCTACAAGCCCAAATATTTTTTCAGAGCTAGATGCAGATAAAAATTATTTTGAATTTGCAACCTGGTGGAGGTTAGTATAGATGGACTAATAGAACAAGTCCCACACACTGCTACAAGCCCAAATATTTTTTCAGAGCTAGATGCAGATAAAAATTATTTTGAATTTGCAACCTGGTAGAGGTTAGTATAGATGGACTAATATAACAAGTCCCACACACTGCTACAAGCCCAAATATTTTTTCAGAGCTAGATGCAGATATAAATTATTTTGAATTTGCAACCTGGTGGAGGTTAGTATAGATGGACTAATAGAACAAGTCCCACACACTGCTACAAGCCCAAATATTTTTTCAGAGCTAGATGCAGATAAAAATTATTTTGAATTTACAACCTGGTGGAGGTTAGTATAGATGGAGTAATAGAACAAGTTCCACACACTGCTACAAGCCCAAATATTTTTTCAGAGCTAGATGCAGATAAAAATTATTTTGAATTTGCAACCTGGTGGAGGTCAGTATAGATGGACTAATAGAACAAGTCCCACACACTGCTACAAGCCCAAATATTTTTTCAGAGCTAGATGCAGATATAAATTATTTTGAATTTGCAACCTGGTGAAGGTTAGTATAGATGGACTAATAGAGCAAGTCCCACACACTGCTACAAGCCCAAATATTTTTTCAGAGCTAGATGCAGATAAAAATTATTTTGAATTTGCAACCTGGTGGAGGTTAGTATAGATGGACTAATAGAACAAGTCCCACACACTGCTACAAGCCCAAATATTTTTTCAGAGCTAGATGCAGATAAAAATTATTTTGAATTTGCAACCTGGTAGAGGTTAGTATAGATGGACTAATATAACAAGTCCCACACACTGCTACAAGCCCAAATATTTTTTCAGAGCTAGATGCAGATAAAAATTATTTTGAATTTGCAACCTGGTGGAGGTTAGTATAGATGGACTAATAGAACAAGTCCCACACACTGCTACAAGCCCAAATATTTTTTCAGAGCTAGATGCAGATAAAAATTATTTTGAATTTACAACCTGGTGGAGGTTAGTATAGATGGAGTAATAGAACAAGTTCCACACACTGCTACAAGCCCAAATATTTTTTCAGAGCTAGATGCAGATAAAAATTATTTTGAATTTGCAACCTGGTGGAGGTTAGTATAGATGGACTAATAGAACAAGTCCCACACACTGCTACAAGCCCAAATATTTTTTCAGAGCTAGATGCAGATATAAATTATTTTGAATTTGCAACCTGGTGGAGGTTAGTATAGATGGACTAATAGAGCAAGTCCCACACACTGCTACAAGCCCAAATATTTTTTCAGAGCTAGATGCAGATAAAAATTATTTTGAATTTGCAACCTGGTGGAGGTTAGTATAGATGGACTAATAGAACAAGTCCCACACACTGCTACAAGCCCAAATATTTTTTCAGAGCTAGATGCAGATAAAAATTATTTTGAATTTGCAACCTGGTGGAGGTTAGTATAGATGGACTAATAGAATGATGCTATGCCCAAAAGGTTTTACTTGGCTACGTACAGTAAAAAATTTGTATTCTATACACAGGTGGTATAGCTTGCAACACAGATAGGTTACTCCACTGACTATCACACACTGCAAGAGGCCAAGATGGATTTGCTTAGCTAGATTTAGCCAAATGCTGTGAAAAAAACTTGCACAGCACTGGCACAGACCTGCCTGACAAAAAGTGATAGGAACTGATGTAACCTAGCCCTCAAAAGGATTGCAATTACAATTAGTCCCTACTCTCAACCTATCTATTTAAGAGCACAGACCTGCCTGATAAAAGTCATAGGAAATGATGTAACCTAGTCCTCAAAAGGACTGCAATCACAACTATTCCCTACTCCCAAGCTATCTGTAGATTTGTGTGAAAATTGGCTTGAAATTAACACTCAAAGTATAGCGCACACAGCAACAGCGGTGCCGTCTAACACGCAGCTGCAGCAGTGATAAAATGGTGGCTACGTGGAAAATGGCTGGGTCTTATAGGGCAAGGACATGTGACATACACTGCCAATGACACATGCCCTTGCTTGTGTGAAAAAAGCAGTTCGCTCCGTGTGTGCACTGCTGATAGGCTGACAGATTGCACCTCCCCACTGTAAATGCGGGAAAGAGAAAAAAAAATGGAGATCGTCATTATTTATGCAGAGATCCATCCCCTGCCCCTCCCCCCACCCCGCTGTACACTCAAACTGCGTATTAACATTAATTTTCAGCATTACTGAGAAAAAATCCAGTTATGATTTTGGTGCACGAACAGTTATCGAACATAACCTCGAACAGCCGGATTTTTTTCAAATCATTCGGGTTCGTCGAACGGCTCGAACACCACCCAAAACAGCTCGAATTTGAGATTGGCGAACAGTTCGAGTCGAACACTGCTCATCTCTAGCAATTGTATGTGCTGTATAGTTTTGTTCCCATTTTGTAACATCTTTTGTATATTTTTATAAACACTGCCTACTTTCGGATTATATATATAAAATGTAATAGTTTCCTTCCTCTTGCTCTATTAACTGCATCCTCGAAGCCATACGCTACCCGTAACAGATGTCCAATCGGTCTGTATAAACTATTGGAGGTGCCAGTTTTTCATTGGTTATTGCGGAGCTTGACGGTGACCGCACCAAATTATTTTTATTTATATATATATATATTATATAGTCATTGATGAAAGTATTGGCACCCTTGAAATTGTTCCAGAAAATTAAGTACTTCTTCCAGTACAGCTTGAATTGCTTTGGAATTTGATTGGGGTTGCTTATCCACCATCTGGACTATCCTGCATTGCAACCTTTCATCAATTTTTCTCTGCCGTCCACGTCCAGGGAGATTAGCTACAGTGACATGGGTTGTAAACTTCTTGATTAGGTTGCGCACCGTGGACAAAGGAACATCAAGATATCTGGAGATGGACTTGTAACCTTGAGATAGTTGATATTATTCAAAAATTTTGGTTGTCAAGACTTCAGACAGTTCATTTGTTCATCATGCTTAGTGTGGCACATACAGACACACAATGCAAAGATTCAATCAACGTCTCCCCTTTTTAACTATTTTCAGGGATAATTTTTATATTGCCCAAACCTATTACTTGCTACAGGTGAGTTTGAATGAGCATCACATGCTTGAAACAAAGTTGTTTACCCACAATTTTGAAAAAGTGCCAACAATTTTTGTCCAGCCCACTTTTGGGGTTTTGTGTGAAATTTTGTCCAATTTTCCTTTTTTCTATGTTTTTTGTGTTGTTCTAATACACACAAAAGAAATAAACATGTGTATAACAAAACATATTTCTTCATTTTCTGGTACCAACACTTTTGGCTATGATTGTATATGTATTCCATGCTTTGGAATCGGATGTGCATATACTATAGTCAGCATTGTACTGAAAGCAGTCATGGCCTCGTCCTTCAATCGTTATCCACTTGCTTAATTATCTTGACTATTGTAGGTGTTGAAGTGTTGGTTTGTGATGACCCGGAAACAGTGGGGGGGATATCTGCCGGATCCCCTGGCTGTTTTCTTTGACAATTGCTGGCAGCGGTGTGATATCTGTGAGATTTCCTGACTGTTGTCTTGACACATTTTCAGACACATTCTGATTAGACATGTGTGGCTTCACTCAATAAAAGTGAATTGAGCAAGCCCGCACTTGTCTACGATAGCTGTGATTGGCTGTTCAATTTTACACCAAGCACACACACACAAACCCACACAAAAACACACACACCTGAATGAAATCTGGTACACACACATTCACACCACACATGAAAAACTGTCGTCACACTCGTCCCAAATAAGGTATTTAAAAGAAGAGGCATACGCTTTCTTTGCCTCCGACACTAACAGTGAGGAAGAGGATGCCACCTTCCTTAATTTTTCATTGTGGCGCAATTGGGAATCCAATTTGACACCACCGGCCTCACAGAAATAGACTTTTTTAAAGTCTTTTTCTCTGAGGATTTTATGAACCTCATGGTGGCTCATACAAATTTGTACGCCCAGAAATTTTTGCCACAAAATCACCCTCCATCATTTTCTAACTGGACCTCTGTAGACACAGTAGAAATTATGACATTTTGGGTCCTGGTCCTTCACATGGGGTTAGTGAAGAAGCCAGAGCTTTGGCAATATAGGAGTGTTGAGGACGCGCCCCCTGGGCCGTGGGGTACTCGGTAGCCGGGCCGGTCGTTGCAGGGGATGTCACAGTGGCAGTGACCCAGTCCGTGCCGCAGGGCGGTCAATAGAAGGGAGTTAAGTGAAAAGGAAATAAAGTTTTATGAAATGTTCGTGACGCCACCTGTGGTGTGCGGCTGAAAGGGAGCCGCCACTGTGGAGAAGGTCCTCTGGAGCTGTTATTAATGCAGCAGAGTTGGTTCAGCTCTCCACAGGTAGAGCTAAGCTCCAGGGCGGTGCTGTGATGGTTAATGAAGAGGTAGATGTTGTGGCGCAGTGTGGTGCAGGGGATGATGGCGCAGTAATAATTCAAGTACACAGTGGGGTGCAGTCTTCAGGGTTTTACTCACAGTTTGCCAAGACTCCAGGTTACAGTTACTGGTGTATAACCTCCCACGTCGTCCCGTGTTTACTCAGGGAGGGGTTCAGCAACTCTCACGCCTCTCAGGAGTATTTAAACGGGACCCTGTTCTGTGTGCCTTTTCTGGTCATCTCACCGCACTGGCTCTCACCATCCAGCCCTGCGCCTCACACCCAGTGTCCCAAGCCAGTGACCGGGGACCTTGTCAGGCAACGTCTTCTCTGTCCCCTGGGTCCTCTATGGCCCCCTCTTCGACGATTTAGATGTGGTTGTTGGCTGCAGCACCTGAAATGCTACACCCTCCGGTTATCTAGCTGAGACTTGAATAACTCCACTAGTTTAGGGGCCGGTCCCCTCTCTGCGGTCTGATGCCTCCACGTCCTGGTAGATTCGGGCATACGGGTGGCCTCCAGCACTTCCCGTACCCCTAGGATGCTTTCTGTCTTCTGAAGCCTTTCTTCCTGCTCCTCTCCTCTCTTCAGTCTGTCCTGGGCCTCTCAACTCAGGCCCGCTCCTCCTGAGCAGAGCTCCTGCAGAGCTCCTGCTCCTTTCACTGTCCTCCTCTGACTGAACTGAACACTAGACTCTAGACTGAACTCTGAAGATGGCTTCCCTTTTTATATCCTCCTTCTCAAGTGCTCCCCTGAACTGCTTCCTCCACCCCCACCCACTGCATGGTTCCCCCTCTCTTGGTTCTCCCCACTCCAGCCAGGGTCAGGGCTCAGCAGCGGAGCAGTGCATCTTGCCCCTCCTGCTGGTCTGGAGTAGTGTAATGTTGGATGCAGGTGTTTGGGTCCCGGGTAGTGCTCCATCCATACCTGAGAGTGAGATACCACACCTCTGGTCGAGATGCAGTACCTCTATGGCAACTGAACCCGCAGGGGCGCCACATACCCCCCTGTTAAAACACAGCACGTCCACGGGCTGGAACAGAGTAACAAAACAAAGTATTTTAAAGACATGCACATTTTAGAATGCATTCGCATATAAGATCATAAACAAACTTCTTCTTCCCTTTATAGGAGGCACATTTCTTGAACGTTACATGTTTCTTATTAATTTCTATAAAACATTATAAAACTTTCTTCATATACGTATATAAAACATTTCCTGATAAAACATTTTTCAACAGGTTTCAAGTAAGTTCAGCAAATTACAGTGAGATCCTTAACCAGGTGTCCATCTCACTGGTGCAGGTGCAATTTGAGGGACCTGTCCGCAAACTCTCAACGTAGGCCCTGGGCGTGGTTGCAGGGCATAGGTGATCCACTCGTTGGACCATGTCTTCGGCCACGCCAAACGGGTTTTTGTTCTGCGGTCTACATAAAACCAATAAGAAGCACTTTAATAAGTGCAAACTATATACAGTGGAAAGTTTTTGGCTGCTCACAGTCCTCAGCCTGTCAGTTTGTATACCCTTACCGGGTAATTATGCACACAAAACTTTTCAGTTCACTCAAACAAGGATGTACCCTTCCTGGTTAATATATACAGTTCCTTCTAGAATCAACAGTTCAATAGTGGTGCTCCCTCCTGGAAAACACCTGCCTGCATAGGCTGGCCCAGGCAAGTCGTCAGCCTCTGACCGCAGGGGCATGCCCAGCCTCACTCACCTCGGTGCCTGGTGTAGGTGACTCGGTCACCAGGGTACAGATCTCAGTCAGGATGTCCTTGCTGGAGGTGGGACTCCACGTCCCTCTGGTTAACAAATAGATCCGTCGCGGCCTGTGGCTCTTTGATGAAGCCCCACCCGGTGTCCAGGTCGAACTTCACAACAGTCCCTTCTACGCGGGGACTGGATGTGGCCGTCTTTGCTTTGCGGGCCCGGGTCTTTTCCTCCATGTTCCTCGCCTCCATCTTCTCCACGAGCTCTGCCCTCCAGGCAGCAATCGCAGCATGCTGGGCCTCTTCCATCCTCCTACCCAGTTCTTGCATCTCATCCCGGATGAAGCTGGTGTCCTCCAGGGACAATTTTGTTAGCATACCCTCCAGAGTGAGGGGTTCTGCCGTGGGCTGCAGACCATGAGACGGAGCTTCAGGCTGACCTCTCTCCATCTTGCCTGCCGGGTGCGGTCTGTCTAGACAGCTGGAGACTCCGCCCTGTCTCCCAGGTTTCTTCTCTCCTCTCCCCTTTCTGGGGCGGTCCCATGGCTGCTTACTGTCGGCCACACCCGAAGTCGGCTTCCCCAGACTGATGAACAGATCCAGGTATATGGCCACAGGCGCATGGGGCGGGTTGCGCTTTTGGCGCCATTCTGGAACCCGGCCCACGATGGGAGGTTCCTTGTTGTCCTTGATAACTCACATAATGGTGCCCGTTCTTCTGGGGCGGGCGCCACATTCAGTATAGAACACAGTCTCTAGGCGCACAATAACCCGGTGATAACGGGTGGGTTCATATCCTGTTCGTGACGCCAAAATATATGACTCGCCCCCTGGGCTATGGGGTACTCGGTAGCCGGGCCGGTCGTTGCAGGGGATGTCACAGTGGCAGTGACCAGGTCCGTGACCCAGGGCGGTCAATAAAAGGGAGTTAAGTGAAAAGGAAATAAAGTTTTTATGAAATGTTCGTGACGCCACCTGTGGTGTGCGGCTAAAAGGGAGCCGCCACTGTGGAGCAGGTCCTCTGGAGCTGTTGTTAATGCAGCAGAGTTGGTTCAGCTCTCCACAGGTAGAGCAAAGCTCCAGGGCGGTGCTGTGATGGTTAATGAAGAGGTAGATATTGTGGCGCAGTGTGGTGCAGGGGATGATGGCGCAGTAATAATTCAAGTACACAGTGGGGTGCAGTCTTCAGGGTTTTACTCACAGTTTGCCAAGACTCCAGGTTACAGTTACCGGTGTATAACCTCCCACGTCGTCCCGTGTTTACTCAGGGAGGGGTTCAGCAACTCTCACATCTCTCAGGAGTACTTAAATGGGACCCCGTTCTGTGTGCCTTTTCTCGTCGTCTCACCGCACTGGCTCTCACCCTCTTGCCCTGCGCCTCACACCTAGTGTCCCAAGCCAGTGACCGCGGACCTTGTCGGGCGACATTTCTCTGTCCCCTGGGTCCTCTATGGCCACCTCTTCGGTGATTTAGATGTGGTTGTTGGCTGCAGCACCTGAAATGCTACACCCTCCGGTTATCTAGCTGAGACTTGAAGAACTCCACTAGTTTAGGGGCCGGTCCCCTCTCTGCGGCCTAATCCCTCCACGTCCTGGTAGATTCGGGCGTACAGGTGGCCTCCAGCACTTCCCGTACCCCTAGGATCCTTTCTGTCTTCTGAAGCCTTCCTTCCTGCTCCTCTCCTCTCTTCAGTCTGTCCTAGGCCTCTCAAATCAGGCC
The DNA here is from genome assembly GCF_046119375.1 of Phyllobates terribilis. NCBI lineage: Eukaryota > Metazoa > Chordata > Amphibia > Anura > Dendrobatidae > Phyllobates > Phyllobates terribilis. The sequence continues at coordinate 23,361,403 of NW_027362768.1, forward strand.
CGCTCCTCCTGAGCAGAGCTCCTGCAGAGCTCCTGCTCCTTTCACTGTCCTCCTCTGACTGAACTGAACACTAGACTCTAGACTGAACTCCCAAGATGGCTTCCCTTTTTATATCCTCCTTCTCAAGTGCTCCCCTGAACTGCTTCCTCCACCCACACCCACTACATGGTTCCCCCTCTCTTGGTTCCCCCCACTCCAGCCAGGGTCAGGGTTCAGCAGCGCAGCAGTGCATCTTGCCCCTCCTGCTGGTCTGGAGTAGTGTAGTGTTAGATGCAGGTGTTTGGGTCCCGGGAAGTACTCCATCCTTACCTGAGAGTGAGATACCACACCTCTGGGTGAGATGCAGTACGTCTGGGGCTACTGAACCCACAGGGGCGCCACATTGACATTTTGTATAACACTCCACTGTTCCGCATGGCTATGACCCACAAACAATTAGAGGCAATCCACAAATTTTGCACTGCAATGATAATGCACAATGTCTTCCCACAGATGACTCCAACTTTGTCGAACTTTGTAAAGTTGGCTAGTCATTGATCACTTCAGCAACAAGTTTGCTGAGATGTACAGTACAGACCAAAAGTTTGGACACACCTTCTCATTTAAAGATTTTTCTGTATTTTCTTGATTATGGGAATTGTACATTCACACTGAAGTCATCAAAACTATGAATTAACACATGTGGAATTATATACTTAACAAAAAAGTGTGAAACAACTAAAAATATGTCTTATATTCTAGGTTCTTCAAAGTAGCCACCTTTTGCTTTGATGACTGCTTTGCACACTCTTGGCATTCTCTTGATGAGCTTCAAGAGGTAATCACCGGAAATGGTCTTCCAACAATCTTGAAGGAGTTCCCAGAGATGCTTAGCACTTGTTGGCCCTTTTGTCTTCACTCTGCGGTCCAGCTCACCCCAAACCATCTCGATTGGGTTCAGGTCTGGTGACTGGAGGCCAGGTCATCTGGCGTAGCACCCCATCACTCTCCTTCTTGGTCAAATAGCCCTTACACAGCCTGGAGGTATGTTTGGGGTCATTGTCCTGTTGAAATATAAATGATGGTCCAACTAAACGCAAACCGGATGGAATAGCATGCCGCTGCAAGATGCTGTGGTAGCCATGCTGATTCAGTATGCCTTCAATTTTGAATAAATCCCCAACAGTTTCACCAGCAAAGCACCCCTACACCATCACACCTTCTCCTCCATGCTTCACAGTGGGAAGCAGGCATGTAGAGTCCATCCGTTCACCTTTTCTGCGTCGCACAAAGACACGGTGGTTGGAACCAAAGATCTCAAATTTGGACTCATCAGACCAAAGCACAGATTTTCACTGGTCTAATGTCCATTTCTTGTGTTATTTAGCCCAAACAAGTCTCTTCTGCTTGTTGCCTGTCCTTAGCAGTGGTTTCCTAGCAGCTATTTTACCATGAAGGCCTGCTGCACAAAGTCTCCTCTTAACAGTTGTTGAAGAGATGTGTCTGCTGCTAGAACTCTGTGTGGCATTGACCTGGTCTCTAATCTGAGCTGCTGTTAACCTGCGATTTCTGAGGCTGGTGACTCGGATAATCTTATCCTCAGAAGCAAAGGTGACTCTTGGTCTTCCTTTCCTGGGGCGGTCCTCATGTGAGCCAGTTTCTTTGTAGCGATTGATGGTTTTTGCAACTGCACTTGGGGACACTTTCAAAGTTTTCCCAATTTTTCGGACTGACTGACCTTCATTTTTTAAAGTAATGATGGCCACTCGTTTTTCTTTACTTAACTGCTTTTTTCTTGCCATAATACAAATTTTAACAGCCTATTCAGTAGGACTATCAGCTGTGTATCCACCTGACTTCTGCACAACACAACTGATGGTCCCAACCCCATTTATAAGGCAAGAAATCCCACTTATTAAACCTGACAGGGCACACCTGTGAAGTGAAAACCATTTCCGGTGACTACCTCTTGAAGCTCATCAAGAGAATGCCAAGAGTGTGCAAAGCAGTCATCAAAGCAAAAGGTGGCCACTTTGAAGAACCTAGAGTATAAGACATATTTTCAGTTATTTCACACTTTTTTGTTAAGTATATAATTCCACATGTGTTAATTCATAGTTTTGATGCCTTCGGTGTGAATGTACAATTTTCATAGTCATGAAAATACAGAAAAATCTTTAAATGAGAAGGTGTGTCCAAACGTTTGGTCTGTACTGTACGTTCCCCAAAAGGACATCTTCATGGATGAGTCCCTAATCCATTTCAAGGGGAGGCTCAAATTCCGACAATACCTGCCAAGTAAGAGGGTCAGGTACGGAATTAAGTTCTACAAACTGTGTGAGAGTACAGTTTAGAGTTGATGAAGGGAAGGACATGTGGATTAAACCCCCTGAACGCCCCCCTGTCCTGGGAGTGAGTGGGAAAATTGTGTGGGATTTGGTGCACCCACTGCTGGATCAAGGTTATCACCTCTATGTAGATAACTTTTTTACCAGCATCCCACTCTTCGAGTCCCTCTCTGCACGAGCTACCTCAGCCTGCGGTACTGTCTGCAAACATCAGAGAGGCCTCCCTAAAAGGCTAATTGGGCAGTTGCTCAGAAAGGGTGAGAGAAGAGCCCAATGTAGTGACAACATGTTTGTGTTCAAGTACAAGGACAAGAGGGGTGTCCTTTTCTTGACCACTGTACATAGTGATGGCAGCACCTCCACTGCTGTACAAGGTACCTCTACTCATCTCACCAAATCAGACTGTGTACTGTGGTAGAACAAAAACATGGGAGGAGTTGATCTCTCTGATCAAGTCCTCCAGCCATACAGTGCCATGAGAAAGGCCATGGTGTGGTACAAGAAGCTGGTTGTTCACATCGTGCAGATGGCAATGCACAGCTTTTTCGTGCAATCACGATGTGCATGCCAGACCGGTACGTACCTTCAGTTCCAGGAGGTAGTAACAAAGGCCCTAATCTTTAGAGGTCAGGAAGGAGCTGGAACTGTAGGTGCTCATATAGTATCAGGCCAATGTTTCCCCTATGAGGTCTCTCAAAGCACAAAGAAAGGAAGGATGCAAAAGAGGTGCCAAGTGTGTTACAGAAGGGGGATACGCAAGGACACCACTTATCAATGCGACACCTGCCCACACAAACCTGGCCTGTGTATAACAGAATGCTTCAAACTGTACCACACATCCATGGACTGCTAAATTCATTTCTGACTTGCACAACTCAGGTATGCCAACCTAACATACACTACACAACTCAGGTATGCCAACCTGATTTACACTACACAATTCACTTATGCCAACCAGATGCACTATACACAATTTACGTATACCCCCACATTATTAAATGTGGAGCTAAAGATAATTTTTGTGGAAAAAAATTGATTTCTTATTTTCATGGCTCTACGTTATAAGCTCCTGTTATCCTTGTGAAAATAAAAAATTGGGGTCTATATTAAAATTTTTGTGAATAAAAGTTAAATGTTAATTTTTTTCCTTCCACAATCCATTAATTTTTGTGAAGCACCTGAAGGGTTAATAAACTTCTTGAATGTGGTTTTGAGCACCTTGATGGGTGTCACTTTTGGGTATTCTCTGTCATATAGGCCCCTCAAAGTCACTTCAAATGTGAGGTGGTCCCTAAAAATAAAAAATGGTTTTGTAAATTTTGTTGGAAAAATGTGAAATCGCTAGTCAACTTTTAACCCTCATAATGTTCTACCAAAAAAAATTTGCTTCAAAAATTGTGCTGATGTAAAGTAGACATGTGGGAAATGTTATTTATTAACTATTTTATGTGATATATCTCTCTGATTTAAGGGCATAAAAATCAAAAGTTTGAAAATTGCTACATTTTCCAAATTTTCACCAAATTTCCGATTTTTTTGTTAAATTAAATAAATTCAAGTGATATTGAAAAAATTTTACCACCGTCATGAAGTACAATATGTCACGAAAAAACATTCTTAGAATCAGTGGGCTCCATTAAGGTGTTCCAGAGTTATTACCTAATAAATTGACACTGGTCAGAATTGTAAAATTTGGCTTGGTCATGAAGGTGAAAACAGGCTTGAGGCTTGAAGGGGTTAAACAGGTCAGAGTCATCATGTGTACATTTACTAATAACTATATATATCTTTTTTTCAATTATGTAGCTGATTGTTTTTTGAATAGAGATTTATATGTATTTCAGTTGTTTGAGTCCTGTATTCAGTTATAGTGTTGCAATGCACAAAAAAACAACATTTATTTATTTAGTGGGTTATTTTCTTAATTTGTAGATTATTTCATTGTCTATATTTTTTCTTGGGAAATACAAATTCAGTTAAAGTCAAAATGGTGAACATTTGGCTTCTACAGCCTTTATGTTTAACAGTACATAGCAGACTGCAGAATGAGACTACTCAGATTCCGCCAGTTATCTTATTCTGATGGCAACCTTGAAACCCTCCACTCTGAACTATTTTCAATGCTGATTTGTAAGCAGTTGAAAGTTGAACTTTTTCATTAATCAGCTTAGTAGTATTCAAAAGAAAAGATAAGGGACAGACCCTTCCATTAGTCAAGCCCACTGACTGATTCTTGTTAACTTATTTTGCATTTTTCTATGTACTATATTGCATAGATGCTGTAGAAATGAGCGGTTCAAAGTTTTTAATGAAACCCTGTTGAATAAATGATTATTTGCCAAACATACAATTATTAAGGTAAAAGAAAACCTATCCCTGAAGGTGAACGCATCCATTAGATTTTTTTTTCTGTGAATGATTGATGTCTCTTAAAGGGATTGTCCAATGCCACTCATTCCTTCATAGCCAGGTAAGTGGTGCCAATGACATCACATCTACAAATTCCCAGTTATTGTGCATGTCTCCTGGCAGGCATCTGTACACCCCTCCCCACCTGATGTAGAAGTGAACAGCATCAAATAGCTCTTTTAAAAGTTTTTCCGTTTTCAAAAAAGTTATGTCTCCAGGTGCAGTTTGCTATAGAAAAAGGCAAAACAAAAAACATATTGACAAACAGGCTAATTTCACCCTGCACGAGTCCAGCATTGAGCCTCCACCGCTGCCCCAGTGTCTGTTGTTGTGTACAGTGCTGATGTCTTGCCCACAGTGTTGCAATCATACAGTGAACTTAGCGGCTCTGCCTATATAGCTGGAATGAGCTGCTGAGCTCACTGATTAGCTGCAGCAAAGTCGACGTTGCGCCAGATCTACTGACAACAACGACCAGTAGTGAAGACTGTCACTGTAAACACACAGTGACCGTTCCACTAGAAGAGGTGCGTGGACCCATGTCATCGGTCCCCACACTCTGATCACTGTAATAAGTCAGTCAATATGACTGACGGATCACAGCATGATCATGTAGGAGGTGCTGAAATATCAGTACCTCCCGCATGATCACCGCAGGAGCTTGGCGCAGCTAGCAGCCGAGCTCCTGCAGTAAGACCAGGGACAGTTCCAGCACCACCCCTGGCTGTTTAACCCTCTAGATGCCACAATCGAGAGTGATCACAACATTTGGAAGGTTGTGAGAGGGAGTGGTCTCCCTCTTGCACCCCCGTGACCAAATCACAGGGAGACGACGGTTGTCATGGCACCCAGAGGTCAAACAATGATGACGCGCCCCCAGGGCCGTGGGGTACTCGGCAGACGGGTCTCTGGATGCCGGTAGGGGATTATCGCGGTGGCTGGCCCGGTCCGTGGCCCAGGGCGGTCACCCAAAAGGGGAATTATTTATAGGGGATTTGTCAAGTGTTCGTGACGCCACCTGTGGAGTGCCGCTAAAGGGAGCAGCCGCTGCGGAGCAGTCCTCTGAGGCAGATGGTAGGGCAGCTTGTGATGGAACGGCTCCCCACAGGTGGAGCGGGCCTCAGGGCAGCGTGGGGTAATGGATGGTGGTACAGTGGAGAGACGGCCAGGGCGGTTCAGGAAGAAATGACGGACACTCACACGGGGGTTCGCTTCGGTACCTTTACTGGTGTAGATGCAGGTAAGGTCCAGGGTACTCGGTAGGCAGGGTGCACTTCTGGACTCTCCCCAGTGAGCGGGTACAGGGCCTCCTGATCCGTTGCTTCCACTTGCTAAGCTTCTGACCTGCCTGGAGCTAGGCCTGGCTTAATTACTGTCTCTCTCTCTTGCACCTGCTGACCTGGTGGTAGGGCCTTCTCTTGGAGATCACTCTTCCTGGACGCTGGGACCTCCGTGACTCCTAGCCCTGGTACAGTAGTCAGCGGTGATTGACCTGGGACTTGTAGTCCTCCAGGTATCCGGTGGTCCCTACTGGGTATAAAGGGGCCCCGTAGGCGCAGACCCGGTGTCCGGTGTATATTTCGGGGTGAGCCTGGTACGCTCCTCTGCACCCTCAACTCCTCTCTCCTTTCCTCCTTGCCGTTGGCCACACTCAGGGCCCTCACTACTGCAGCAGCAGACGAGCTGCATCTTCACTGGTCTAAGTGCCAGCACACTCTGATAAAAGCACTGCACAAAACTAAACTGAGCTGCCTGGCTCCACCACCCCTATATATATCCCTAACGGGCTCCCTCTGCTGGTCTGAGATGGTAGGGTGGAGGTGTGTGAATGTAATGAGGGCCTCTTGTGGAGAAGTCCATCCATGCACCCTACTGGGTTCTGTGGCACCTGTGTGTAGCAGGTCACCACAATGACATCCCGGTGTGCCATGTATGGTGGCCTGTTACACCCAGCCATAGGCAGGGTGTAACAGGAGAAGTGCCTGAGTAATATCTCAGGTCTCATGCATTGCAGTACGTGTGCATTGCAATGCATAATGCATAATGCAATGCATAATGTAAAAGCAAAAGTGAACCAAAAAAGTACACACATTTTGTATCGCCGTGTCCAAAATGACCTGACCTATAAAACTGTCCCACTAGTTAACCCCTTCAGTGAACACTATTAAAAAAAAGGGTGGCAAAAACCTGTTTTTTCTTCATAGCGCTGGAAAAAAAGTGGAATAAAACGTCATCTTGTCCCACAGAAAACAAGCCACCATACAGCTCCATCAGTGGAAAATAAAAAAGTTATAGCTCTTAGAATATAGCGATGCAAAAACAATATTTTTTTCTATAAAATTGTTTCTATTGTGTAGAAGCGATAAAACATAAAAAAAAATTACATAAATGTGATATCACCTAAACTTGGAGTATATCCAAATACCACCTGCAATTAATAAAATTTCAATAAAGATTGTTGTTATATATATTTTTTTAAATTCTTATTACAAAACCACAAATGATTAAAAAAATTCAAGAGGAAAGGATGAATCAAAAGAATGTGGGCACGTGTGGACCAGGATTCATCCCCGATGTTGAGATCTCATACATATAAATTAGTAGTCATAGGAGGGGCTTTCTTTCCAATATAGGCCCCAATTCTCTACCCAGTGAACAACATAGGGTGTAAATATGCAAAAAACGTCCCTACATAGGGCTCAGCTCAATATAAACCTTGCTGTTAAATATACTAATACAACTCCTGAAATAATATGAGTCTATGCAAAAGAGTTATAAGTTAATACCCTCCCAAATAGGAGCACAGGTTTAAGTTTATCGAACTTTCCCATCAGGAATGTAAAAATGCCCGGTCCCGCCCCACAAGGGGCGTTACTTGAAATACATAATTCAGATGGAACCCCCTGACAAGAGATATCTATAATGAGACAGATGGAGGCACTGTGGATGTCATCTGGCCTATGATCCGACGATGTCCATCTTTTTAGGCGTGCGTAAAAGAGCGGTCAGCCATAGTTTTTTGCACCTCTGAAAGGTTGGACACTGCCAAACATAAGCAAGACAGAGTCCAGAGTCACTCTGCTGCCTCATTAGTGAATTGATCCTTCGGGGGTTTCATCCGAATCACGTATTTTGTAGATTTAGATGGAAACCCCGATGTAAATGCTCAGCATAGAGCACAGGATAAATGTGATCCAAAATGTTCTGTAGCCCAAAATACCACCAATAAAAGTTTCTACTCAACCCACAAAAAAACAAGTCCCCACTCTGGTTCGTTGCCTGTTACCAAAATTGTAGGGGGTGTCCACATTACTGGTAGCACAATGGCTCTGGAAATGTGACATGGCTCCCAAAAAAAGAAATCCAGCGTAATCTGCACTCCCAAATCCAATTGCCTCCCTCCTCCGGAGCTCCACAGTGTGCCTAAACCGCAGTTAGCATCCACTTCTTTGGCAATACTGTAGTGAGGATGGGAGTGTCCACTTAATTTACGGGGTGTGTGTCTCCAGAAGCACAAGCTGGACACAAAGTACAGACACTACAATGAACGGGCACTACAATGTACTAAGCGCAACGGCATACTTGCATTTTCACTAAGCAACGTCCATTGAAGCTTGTTTATGGAAACACACATGGAGTCAAAATCATCACTACACCTATAGATAAATTCACAGACCGTATAATTTACAAACTGGGATCAATTGAGGGGGATTCTCCTCTTCTGGCACTCAGGGGCTCTGTATATGGAGTCCACAAACTATTCTCCAAAAATTTGTTTTCCAAGAGTCAAATAGCGTTCCTTCCCTCCCGAGTCTCACCGTGTGGCCGAACAGTACTGTACAGCCACATATGGGGTATTGCCTTGTTCACTAGAAATTGTGTAACAAATTATGTGGTAACTTTTACCTATTTCTCCTTGTGAAAATGTAAAATCAGGGGCTAAAACAACATCATAGTGTTAAAAATTAAATTTTCTCCTTCCCTTCTGAGCTTTCCACTGTGCATAAAAAGTAGTTTTAGACCATCTATGGGGCATTGCCGCACTCAAGAGACATTGCGTAACACATTTTGGGGTCCATTTTCTCTTGTTACTTTTGTGAAAATGAAAAAATTGGGGCTAAAACAACATTTTCTGGGAAAAAATGTCATTTTTAATTTTCATGGTCCAATGTTTTAAAATTACGCAAGGCACCTGTGAGATCAAAATGCTCACCACACCTCTAAATAAATTCCTTGAGGGGTGTAGTTTCCAAAATGGGGTCACTTGTCTTGGGGTTTCCACTGTTTAGGCACATCAGTGGCTCTGAAAACGCAACATGGCGTCCGTTATCTATTCCAGACAATTTTGCACTCCAAAAGTCAATTAGCGCTCCTTCCCTTTCGAGCCCTGCGAGGCGTCAAGACAGTAGTTTTCCACTATGGCGTACTCAGGACAAATTGCACAACAAATTGTATGGTCCATTTTCTCCTGTTACCGTTGTGAAAATTAAAAATTTGGGGCTGTGGCAACACTTTTGCGGGAAAAATGTCTTGTTACATTTTCATGGCTCAAGGTACTCACTACACCTCTAGATAAGTTGCTTGATTGGTGTAGTTTCCAAAATGGGGTTACTTGTGGAGGGTTTCCACTGTGTAGGCATATCAGGCACTCTGCAGATGCAAAATGGCTTCTGCTATATATTCCAGCCAATTTTGTGCTCCAAAAGTCAAATGGTGCTCCTTCTGTTCCAAGCCCTGTTATGAACCTAAACAGTAGCTTTCCACCACATAATGGGTATCGGCGTACTCTGGAAAAATTGCACAAGAAATTGTACTGTCTGCTTTCTCCTGTTACTCTTGTGAAAATAAAAAATTTGGGGCTAAAACAACATTTTTGTGAGAAAAATATGATTTTTTTATTTTCACGGCTCAACATTGTAAAAATCTGTGAAGCACTTGGATGCTCAAGGTGCTCACAACCCACCTAGATAAATTCCATGAGGGGTCTAGTTTCCAATATGGGGTCACTTTTGGGGAATTTCTTCTGTTTAGGCATATCAGGGGCTCTTCAAACTCTACAAGGCGTTTGGAGAGCCAGTTGTGTGTTCAAAAAAATAAACTGTGCTCCTTTCCTTCAGACCCCTGCCTTGAGCCCACACAGTAGTTTTCGCCCACATATGAGGAATCGACGTTCTTGGGAGAATTTGCACAACAGATTTTGAGGTACATTTTTTCCTGCTACCCTTGTGAAAAAAAAAAAATGGGGCTAAAGTAACATTTTTGTGTCAAAAAAAGTAAAATGTTAATTTTTTCTTTACATATTCCTTTATTCCAGTGAAGAACCTGAAGGATTAATAAACTTCTTGAATGTGGTTCTGAGCACTTTGTGAGGTGCAGTTTTTAGAATGGTATCAGTTTTGGGTATTTTCTGTCAAATAGGCCCCTCAAAGTCACTTCTAAAAGAAAATGGTTTTGTATATTTTGTTGGAAAAATTAGAAATTGCTGATTGAACTTTTAACCCTTCTAACTTCCTAACAAAAAAAATTATGTTTAAAAAATTATGCAGATGTAAAGTAGACATATGGAAAATGTTATTTATTAACTATTTTGTGTGGCATAACTATCTGATTTAAGGGCATAAAAATGTAAAGTTTGAAAATGGCAAATATTTATATTTTCACAGATAAACGCAAATCATATCGATCAAAATTTACCACTAACAAAAAGTACAACATGTCATGAAAAAGCAGTCTCAGAATCACTGAGGCATGTTAAAGCGCTGCAGAGTTATTACCGCATAAATTGACACTGGTCAAATTTGGAAAATGAGGCTCGGTCATTAACGTACAAACTGGCTCAGTCCTTAAGGGGTTAAGACACCAGCACAACTGCTGAGTTTTTCAAAGTGAAAACACTTCAGGAAAACGCCGGTGAACGTTTTCCTGAAGCATCTTTTCTGGCATCTTTTCAGTCATTATATGGAGGCTCAGTCATCAGTGTTTTTGCTTCATATTTTCAAGTATTGAAACTTGAAAGTATAGAAAGAAGCCGCCTGAAGAATGAACATGTTGCTTCTATTAAGCGCTTCAAGGTTTTTGAACCCTGAAGGGGTTAAAAGAAGTGACATAGCATGGAGCATGTACACAGCAGTTTGGGTTTTACATTGCTGTGCATTATTTTTTTTTTACAGCACTTTTTAATAATAATCTTTTAATAAATAATCTTTTTATTTATATAGCGCCAACATATTCCGCAGCTCTTTACAATTCAGATAATATACAGACATTATCGGCACTGTCCCCATTGGGGAACATAATCTACAACCCTGGTAGCACTGTTCTATAGCCTAATTGGTTCAGAGTAGTGATGAGTGAGCACTAAAATGCTCGGGTACTCGTTGCTCGGGTCAAGCAAATTGGAATGCTTGAGTCCAATGTAAGCAACGAGTCCAATGTAAGTCTATAGGAAACTTGAGCATTTTTCTGGCGGCCCCCTATGCGGTCTGCAGTTGGCCTAAAAATTGCCCAAATCGATGGGAACAGTGCTCAAATGACATGGGAACAGCATGGGGAAGACCCCTGGAAGCATCTCTGACTCCCAGGTCACTGCTGTCAACAATGTTGTCAGAGTATAACGCCACTTTTACGGACTCACAATAAAACATACAAAAACGAAACCAAAATGGATTTTCCTGGGAAAAATGTTAAGGAACATCCTTTCCAGGGTAATGTCTTGTATATAAGGAAAAATAAATATACAAAAACATGTTCACACGTAGCGTTTTTCATGCGTTTTTGCACTTTTGCATTGCTTTCAGCGTTGAAAAATACATTCACCAGTAAATGTCATTTTAACATTTTACAACCTTATCTGGCCATGTGGTGTGTGAGACATCATCAGACACATCCTGTTTAATTTATGAAGGAGGGACTCTGAAAGTCACAAAGACTATTTTTATAGGGCCATCAGGCCGCCCTTACTATTCTTAAAGGGCCATCAGTCGGCCCTCACTATTGTTAGAGGGCCATCAGCTGGCTATGCTTTGTTGTTCCCATTATTAAAGAGTGGGTCTCCTATACTGTTATTGCGTATGCAGTGATTGCAAGGGCTGCCAAAAATTTGGACACACCCCAATACTCCTTTGAAGAGACGTAGAGGAGGGCCTCGGTAAAAATAATGTTCCCATTATAAAGGAGTGGGTCTCCTATAGTTGTAATGCCCATGCAGTGACTGCAAGGGCTGCCAAAATTTGGGAAAAACCCCAATAACAATTTAAAGACACATATAGGTGGGCCACAGTAATGGCATGTTCCATTTAGAAAGTAGCGGTTCTGCTATCCAGTTATAAGGTATGCAGTGAGTACAAGGGCTGCCAAAATTTAGGAAAAACCCCAATAACAATTTAAAGACACATAGAGGTGGGCCACAGTAACGACATGTTTCCATTAGAAAGGAGAGGGTCTGCTATCCAGTTATAGGGTATGCAGTGAGTACAAGGGCTGCCAAAATTTAGGAAAAACCCCAATAACAATTTAAAGACACATAGAGGTGGGCCACAGTAACGACATGTTCCCATTAGAAAGGAGCGGGTCTGCTATCCAGCTATACGGTATGCAGTGAGTACAAGGGCTGCAAAAATTTAGGAAAAACCCCAATAACAATTTAAAGACACATAGAGGTGGTCCTCAGTAACGGCATGTTCCTAGAAAGGAGCGGTTCTGCTATCCAGTTATAGGGTATGCATTGAGTACAACGGTTTCCAAAAATTTGGAAAAACTCCAATGCCCCTTACAAGAGACGTAGAGGTCGGAGGGCCTCCTGAAAACAATGTTCCCATTATTAGGAAGTGAGTCTCCCATACTGCTTGCCTGTACAGTGAATGCAACAGCTGCCAAAAATTTAGAGGAACTTCAATGCCCCTTGCAAGATACGTAAAGGTCGGAAGGCCTCCTGAAAAAAATGTTCCCATTGTTATGAAGTGGGTCTCCCATACTGTTTGCCTATGCAGTGAATGCAACGGCTGCCAAAAATTTGGAGGAACTCCAATGCCCCTTGCAAGAGACGTAGATATGGTGATATGGTAGATATGTAGATATGGTGGCGATATGGTGGTGGAGGATGAGGAGAAGGAGAAGGAGAAGGACAAGAGCAAATAGACAAAATCAAGAAGTGTACACCCATGTCTGGATGTGAAGACAGAGGTTCATGGGAATAGAGTTAGACCTCCCAAAAAAAAGACATTGTATTTGACTTTATGTTACGTTGCTATCATTCGGTGGTGTTGAGAAGTCTGGCCCAATCCACCCTTGTTAATTTTTATAAGAGTCAGCCTGTCAGCATTTTCAGTTGACAGGCGAATGCGCCTATCGGTTATAATTCCACCAGCGGCACTAAAAACCCTCTCTGACAAAACGCTAGCGGCACGGCAGGCCAGAACCTCCAAGGTGTAGAGAGCCAGTTCATGCCATGTGTCCAGCTTGGATACCCAATAATTATAAGGCACAGAGGAATCACTGAGGAGGTTGGTACAGTCAGCAAGGTACTCCCTCAGCATCTTCCTAAATTTTTCCCTCCTTGTGAGAGTACCCCATGCCTCAGGGCCTGTGCGATGGGAGGGTCTGAGAAAACTGTTGCAGAACTTTTGCAGTGTTCCCCTGCCTCTGCTGGATTGGATTTGTGTCTCGTCTGTACTCCTTGGTTGTCCAGCGAACTGTGACCTCTGCTGCCAGCATTTTCAGATGGGAATTTTTTTAATAATTCCGCAACAAGAGCCTTCTTGTACTGCCCATTTTATAAGAGACAGAAATGCGAGGGTCACGGGAAAGGCAGCGTAACATAAACTCAGCCATGTGTGCCAGACTGCTAACAGGCAAGACTTCCGTGTCCTCACCAAGAGGACGACTTACCATTCTCTCCTTCTTATCCTCCTCCTCCCTGTCCTCAGGCCATCCACACTGAACCGATGGTATGAGAGTTGTGCAGGTAGTACCGTCTATAGAGTAGGAAACTAGCTCCTGTTCTTCCTCCTCCTCTTCCTCATTGTCACCCAATCCACGTTCGGATGAGATGAGGCTGGGCTGTGTGGAATCACCGTGTATGGTTCCTTGCTCCATCTCATCGTGCTCTGCCTGCAATGCATCCTCTTTAATTGTGAGCAGGGAGCATTTCAGAAAACAGAGTAGCGGGATGGTCATGCTAATTATGGCATCATCATCGTTCACCATCTTGGTGGAGTCCTCAAAGTTTTGGAGGATGGTACAGATGTCTGACATCCATGTCCACTTCTGAGGTTCTATGTGTGGAGTCTGACCTGAAAACCGAGGAATAGTTGATGCTGGAAGTCAACAACTGCCCTCTTCTGCTCACAAATCCTTCCCAACATCTGCAATGTAGAGTTCCAATGCGTGGGAACATCACACACCAGTTGGTGAGCTGGAGGCTTTAAATGCTGCTGAAGCATGGCAAGGGCGGTGGAAGCTGTAGCTAACTTTCTAAAATGGGCACACACGCGGCGTACTTTGACAAGCAGATCCGGCAGATCTGGGTAGGTTTTGAGAAACCGCTGAACCATGAGGTTAAGCACATTGGCCAGGCATGGTACATGTGTGAGCTCGCCTCGCCTCAGAGCTGCCACCAGGTTCCGGCCATTTTCACACACCACCATGCCTGGCTGTAGGGTCAGCGGTGTCAGCCACAGATCTGCCTGCTCTTTCAGAGCTGTCCACAATTCTTCAGCATTGTGTGATTTGTCACTTAAGCATATTAGCTTCAGCACAGCCTGTTGCCGCTTGGCCGAGGCAGTGCTGCAGTGCTTCCAGCTTGTGACTGATGTGGTCATTTCGGAGATGGAGGCTGAAGAGGAGGAGGAGGTGCAGGAGCTGTAGAACGTGGGGGGGCAACCCTGATTGACCCAGGGCCCACAATCCTCGGCGTCGGGAGGACGTGTTTCATCCCAAGGTCCGACTGGGTCCCGGCTTCCACTATATTAACCCAGTGTGCCGTCAGCGAGATGTATCGTCCCTGCCCACAAGCACTAGGTGGACTTTCCCTGTAACTGCGTTCTTGAGGGCATGGTTAACGTTCTGGGACACGTGCTTGTGTAATGCATGGACGGCATACTGGGAGTAATAGTGGCGGCTGGGGACCGAGTACCGAGGGACGGCCGCTGCCATCAGGTTGCGGAAAGCTTCCGTCTCCACGAGCCTAAAAGGCAACATTTCAAGTGCAAGTATTCACAAAATGTGTGAATTTAGTAGTGTGGTCTGTGTGGCGTTGGCTGCGTATTTGCGCTTGCATTCCAAGGACTGGGTTAAGGACAACTGAATTCTGCGCTGGGACAAGGACGTGCTTGCTGATGGTGCTTATTGAGAGTGTGAAACGACAGGTGCAGAGCGGAGGCATCTTCGCATGTGCCATGGACAGGGGATTGGCTTGTACACACAACAGTGGAAGAAGCAGTGGTGTCCCCCGCAGACACTGTTTCTGGACCCTGGGGTTTGGCCCACTTAGTCGGGAGCTTTGCTGCCATGTGCCTAATCATGCTGGTGGTGGTCAGGCTGGTAGTTTTGCTACTCCTGCTGATGCGGGCCTGGCAGGTGGTGCAAATGGCCTTGTTGGGATTATCTGCAGAGTCTTTAAAAAATAACCAGACTCGGGAAGACCTAACAGTTGTACTGGCAACTTCCGTCGTGTTGGCGTTACGGGGAACGCTTTCCCGCCTTGTGTCTGAGGCCACCACACTCCTTCTTCCTGACTGTTGTGGTGCTATGCCTCCATTCCCCCCTGTGTGCTGTTGTCCTTACTCTACATGTCCCCCTGCCAGGTTGGGTCAGTTACTATATCATCCACCACCTCGTCTTCCACTTCTGCACCCTGGTCTTCCTCCTGACTTTCTAGCAATTGTGTCTCATCATCATCCACCTCTTGTGTCAGTAATTGCACTTTCCCACCGTTGCCTTTGTGTGACCGTGGCTGCTCAAATATTTGGGCATCGCTACACACGTTCTCCTCTTCACCCGCTTGCAGCTATAAATGGAAAAGTAAACAACTCTTCTGAGTGTCCAAGTGTGGGATCAGTTGTCTTCAGGTACTCGGCATGGTGGGAGGAAGGAGGATCAGGGTGAGGAATATGTGGTGCAGACTCATGGCTACAGAGACTTGACCGTGTGGAAGACAGGGTGGTGGTGGTGGTTGCAAAGTGACTGGAAGCATTATCTGCTATCCAACCAACATCCTTTTGACACGGCTCTGTGTTCAATAGTGGTGTTCTGCGGTTCCCTAGTAATTGGGACAGGAAAGTCGAGCAACACGATGTGGGTGTGTGTTGTGGCACAATTTCAGCTTGCCCATAGCCATGGCGTCAGCCTCTGCATGCACCGTAACCGTCACCTCCACTTCCACGTCCCTTGCCACACACTTTGCCCATTTTAAATGGAGGACAATATTTTCCCACGTTCACTATAAATGGCTGGATTTGAACCGCATTTATATTTTATACGTCTGACGGAGAACCACGGTTTTAAAAAACGAGCCTGTAGTTTACTAATACTAATCTTCACAGCGACCTCGTGTGAATAGCTTCACTGACACACTGCAACAAAATGTAAATGGAAGCCAGAAATGGCTGATATTTGAATGCAGTTATATGTGATACGTCTGACGGAGAACCACGTTTTAAAAAGCGGGCCTGTAGTTTACTAATACTAATCTTCATAGCGACCTTGTGTGAATAGCTTCGCTGACACACTGCAACAAAATGTAAATGGAGGCCAGAAATGGCTGATTTTGGAACGCAGTTATATGTGATACGTCTGACAGAGAAACACGTTTTAAATAGCGGGGCTGTAGTTTACTAATACTAATCTTCATAGCGACCTCATGTGAATAGCTTCGCTGACACACTGCAGCAAAATGTAAATGGAACCCAGAAATGGCTGAATTTGGAACGCAGTTATATGTGATACGTCTGACATAGAACCATGGTTTTAAATAGCGGGCTTGTAGTTTACTATTCTTCACAGTGACATCGTGTGAATAGCTTTGCTGATACACTGCAACAAAATGTAAATTTAGGCCAGAAATTGCTGAATTTGGAACGCAGTTATATGTGATACGTCTGATGGAGAACCATGGTTTTAAATTGCGGGCCTGTATTTTACTAATACTATTCTTCACAGTGACCTCGTGTGAATAGCTTCACTGACACACTGCAACAAAATGTAAATGGAAGCCAGAAATGGCTGAAGTTGGAACGCGGTTATATGTGATATGTCTGACAGAGAACCACAGTTTTAAATAGCGGGCCTGTAGTTTCTAATACTATTCTTCACAGCGACCTCATATGAATAGCTTCACTGACACACTGCAACAAAATGTTAATGGAAGCCAGATATGGCTGAATTTGGAACGCAGTTATCTGTGATATATCTGACGGAGAACCACGGTTTTAAAAAGCGGGCCTGTAGTTTACTAATACTATTCTTCACAGCGACCTCGTGTGAATAGCTTCACCTACGCACTGCAACAAAATGGAGGCCAATATTTTCCACGTTCAGTTCAAATTTCTGGATTTTTATCGCTGTAATATGGAACAAATCTGGCTGTATCATGCAGTGCTAACAAGCAAATGGAGCTGAAAAATGGTGTACTCTGGATTGCTTTTTAAGCAAATAACCAGGATTAAGATAAAAAAAAATTATCCATGGCCCCTAATATCTGTGGCTATGTCTACAAATATCTGTCACAG
Organism: Phyllobates terribilis; assembly: GCF_046119375.1. Lineage (NCBI taxonomy): Eukaryota > Metazoa > Chordata > Amphibia > Anura > Dendrobatidae > Phyllobates > Phyllobates terribilis. The sequence goes on from NW_027362768.1 coordinate 23,378,864, forward strand.
CAGCAGCAGATAGAACGTGCTATGGACCCTCTTGTTCTGTATGCCCTGCAGTCTGCTGCATACCCTGCTTCCCTGCCTAACTCTTGCTATCATCACTGCATCACTGAATATATGCAGCTGGATTAGTCCTCAAGACTTTTAGTTCAGATGGATATATATGTATATGCTGTGGAATACTTTTACTAACTATAAACAAGCAAATCTCTCCCTGACGCAGCAGCAGCTCTCCCTACTCTGCCTGATTCCGGGGTAGACTGTGACGAGCCTAGCGTCACCAGGTTTTAAATAGACCTGATGATGATGTGTTGCCAGCCAATCACTGTAATGCGCACATCCAACATGGCTACGGCATTACAGTGCGTGGCAAGCAATCCCTGCATGTTCATTGGCTCTCTAAAGAGCTCCAAACATGCAGGGCTTGGACCCGAGCTCCCGCCCGAGCAACACCGAAATACTCGTCGAGCGCCAAGCTTGTCGAGCACCGTGAGCCGAGTATCGAGAAGTGGCGAGAACGTTTGCTCATCACTAGTTCCCAGACGAAAACATTGGAATTTTATCTCATTTTGTGGTGCTGAAAATGAATATGATGCCTAAATTTGCTGATTGGCTCTAATTTTCAAGATCCAGAGGAGGTTGTAAATACTTATAACACCTTTCATGCGGGCTTATAGAAAAATTGCATCTTTATTATTTCATCATCATTATTGCATTGTTAGTAGCTTGTCTATTACATCACCTATTTAATCTATTGAGCCTTCAGTATTCTATCATCTTAGAAAAAACACCAACTCAGCTCAGATGATGTAATCCTAGTTACAGTTTTATTACCTCTACTTTTATTAATCCTCTCTGTGTAAGGTATACAGTTTTAGGATTTCTTAGCTTAGTTACTTAGCATATTGACATGTTTCTAGATGTTTTTTCAGATACAATTGTGCTCAAAAGTTTACATACCCCGCAGAATTTTTCTTTCTTGTCCTTGTTTCAGAGAAAATTAATGATAACCAAAAAACTTTTTCTCAACTCATGGTTATTGGTTGGGTGAAGCCATTTATTGTCAAACTATTGTGTTTTCTCTTTTTAAATCTTAATGACAACCAAAAATATCCAAATGACCCTGATCAAAAGTTCACATACCCCAGTTCTTAATACCATGTATTGCCCCCTCTAAAATCAATGACAGCTTGAAGTCTTTTGTGGTAGTTGTGGATGAGGTTCTTTATTTTCTCAGGTGGTAAAGCTGCCCATTCTTCTTGGCAAAAAGCCTCCTGTTCCTGTAAATTCCTGGGATGTCTAACATGAACTGCACGCTTGAGATCTCGGCAGAGTGGCTCAATGATATTGAGGTCAGGAGACTGTGATGGCCACTCCAGAACCTTCACTTTGTTCTGCTGTAGCCAATGACAGGTTGACTTGGCCTTGTGTTTTGGATCGTTGTCATGTTGGAACGTCCAAGTGCATCCCATGCGCAGCTTCCGGGCTGATGAGTGCAAATTTGCCTCCAGTATTTGCTGATAACGTGCTGCGTTCATCTTTCCTTCAACTTTTACCAAGTTTCCTGTGCCTTTGTAGCTCACACATCCCCAAAACATCAGCGATCCACCTCTGTGCTTTACTGTAGGAATGGTGTTCCTTTCATCATAGGCCTTGTTGACCTCTCTCCAAGTGTAACGTTTATGGTTGTAGCCAAAAAGTTCAATTTTGGTCTCTTCACTCCAAATTACCTTGTTCCAGAAGTTTTGAGGCTTGTCTCTGTGCTGTTTGGTGTATTGTAGGCAAGATACTTTGTGGCATTTGTGCAGTAATGGCTTTCTTTTGGCGACTCGACCATGCAGCCCATTTTTCTTCAAGTACCTCTTTATTGTGCATCTTGAAACAGCCACACCATTAGTTTTCAGAGAGTCCTGAATTTCAGCTGATGTTATTTGTTGTTTTTTCTTTGCATCCTGAACAATTTTCCTGGCAGTTGTGGCCGAAATGTTTGTTGGTCTACCTGACCGTGGTTTGGTTTTTACAGAGCCCCTGAATTTCCATTTATTAATCACAGTTTGAACTCTGCTTTCTGAGTTCCTTGGATATTTTTTATATCCCTTTCCTGTGTTATACAGTTCAACTACTTTTTCCCGTAGATCCGTTGACAATTCTTTGGCTTTCCCCATGACTCACAATCCAGAAACATCAGTGACTGGATGAAAAATGCAAGAGTCTGTCTGGATCCCAGATACTCACTCAGCTTTTATGCACACACACACTGATTACAAGCAAACAGTTATCAGGCCAAAATCACAAGGGTATGTGAACTTTTGATTAGGGTCATTTGGATGTTTTTGGTTGTCATTAAGATTTAAAAAAGAGAAAACACAGTAGTTTGACAATAAATAGCTTCACCCAACCAATAACCATGAGTGGAGAAAAATTTTTGGGGTTATCATTAGTGTTGAGCGATACCTTCCGATATCGGGAAATATCGGATCGGATTGGATCGGACCGATACCGAAAAAGTATCGGATATCGCCGATTCCGATACCGGAAACCAATGCAAGTCAATGGGACAGAAATATCGGAATGAAAATAAACCCTTTCTTTCCTTGTAGGTTAATTCTACATGAAGGAAAACAACTAAGAATAATGTAGAATGTATTGGGGGAGGTGGAGGAGACAATAAAGGCATAGAGGTTTAGCCCAACCAAATGGAATAGCAGGAATTAATATTTTTTTTAAGACGTTCTGAGTTACTGAAATATTGACTATGTTAAGTATTTTTAGATTTTGTCAGATATTTATGTTTCACTACTTCCATGCTCTTCACCTTCTTTTTTACTTCTCCCACACTTTCTCCTTCATCATCCTCAGCATCTTTTTCATCCACTTCTTCTTCACCTTCTTCATCTTCTTCTTCTTCACCTTCTTCGTATTATTCTTTTTTTTTCATTCTTCATATTCTACTTCTTCATCTTCTTCATATTCTTCTTCTTCATCATATTCTTATTTGTGACAGGCATTCCTGTAGTTGTTATCTATAAAAGGTTGGACATTACACCTTTCGTTCTGCCCGTCACAAAAGATTTACAACAGGATTTGTCCGCGTTCAGTTTGGCCTGCAGCAGCAGGTCTTTTCCAGGGGCACCACGAGGAGGAACGGACTCACCCCCATACACTGCTTAGTCATCTTCTGCTTATAATTTAGATATTATCTTTTGCTCTGATTTTTAGTCTTATGCTTAATGTTCTTCCGCTTTTTGTTCTGCAGCTTCTTGTATTTCTGCTTCTTGGTTTTCTGTCTCTTGTTCTTCTGTATCTTGGTGCTTGTCTTCTCTTCTTTGTCCTCTTGGTCAACTTCTTCAGGGTCATCTTCTTGGTATTCTTCGGGGTGGTCTTCAGGGTCGTCGTCTTCGGGGGTCCTCGTCTTCGGGGTCCTCGTCTTCTTCGGGTTGGTCTTCTGGGTCCTCGTCTTCTTCGGTGTGGTCTTCAGGGTCCTCGTCTTCTTCGGGGTGGTCTTCAGGGTCCTCGTCTTCAGGGTCCTCGTCTTCAGGGTCCTCGTCAGGGAGATCCAGAGTGATTACCAAGAACCATTTCAAAAAGCTTGAACTTGGAAATGTAGCAGAAGGTACAAGAAAGCTGAGGAACTACCGAGGACCAGCTGACGGTACTGGAACCCGGATGGGTAGCAGAAGGTACAAGAGCCAATGAGTCACCTAAACTGCAGGCACCATAGAGTCGGCTAACCCGACCGCAACACAACAGGACAACGCATTGGAGGCAAAGTGACGTTGACACTACCCGGAAACAGCTGGCATGCTGGAACCAGGCTGGGCAGGAGGGAGTACCCGTGCCAAAGTCACTGCCGAGAAACAGCTGACGGTACTGGAACCCGGATGGGTAGTAGAAGGTACAAGAGCAAATGGAACTACCGAGGACCAGCTGACGGTACTGGAACCCGGATGGGTAGCAGAAGGTACAAGAGCCAATGGAACTGCCGAAGACCAGCTGACGGTACTGGAACTCGGTTACTAAGCAGGAGGTACCTGTGCCAGAAAGTACTACCAAGGACCAGCAGACGTTGGTGGAACTTGGATACCGAGAAGGAGGCACCTAATCCAAAGGCACTGCCGATAACCAGCTGACGGTACTGGAACCCGGATGGGTAGCAGAAGGTACCCATGTAAAAAAAAGTTCAAGGCCGCGAGCAGGCCGCAGTTACCATAACCCACAGTCCTACGGGGGGTGCTTGTCCTATTGGCACTATGGAACCAGCCTTCATTGCCAGATCCCGCAGCCCACATAGGAGTCACCTAAACTGCAGGCACCATAGAGTTGGCTAACCCGACCGCAACACGACAGGACAACGCATTGGAGGCAAAGTGACGTTGACACTACCCGGAAACAGCTGGCGTGCTGGAACCAGGCTGGGCAGGAGGGAGTACCCGTGCCAAAGACACTGCCGAGAATCAGCTGATGGTACTGGAACCCGGATGGGTAGTAGAAGGTACAAGAGCCAATGGAACTGCCGAAGACCAGCTGACGGTACTGGAACTCGGTTACTAAGCAGGATGTACCTGTGCCAGAAAGCACTACCAAGGACCAGCAGACGTTGGTGGAACTTGGATACCGAGAAGGAGGCACCTAATCCAAAGGCACTGCCGAGAACCAGCTGACGGTACTGGAACCCGGATGGGTAGCAAAAGGTACCCATGTAAAAAAAAGTTCAAGGCCGCGAGCCGGCCGCAGTTACCAAAACCCACAGTCCTACAGGGGGTGCTTGTCCTATTGGCACTATGGAACCAGCCTTCATTGCCAGATCCCGCAGCCCACATAGGAGTCACCTAAACTGCAGGCACCATAGAGTCGGCTAACCCGACCGCAACACGACAGGACAACGCATTGGAGGCAAAGTGACGTTGACACTACCCGGAAACAGCTGGCGTGCTGGAACCAGGCTGGGCAGGAGGGAGTACCCGTACTAAAGTCACTGTCGAGAACCAGCTGACGGTACTGGAACCCAGATGGGTAGTAGAAGGTACAAGAGCAAATGGAACTACCGAGGACCAGCTGACGGTACTGGAACCCGGATGGGTAGCAGAAGGTACAAGAGCCAATGGAACTGCCGAAGACCAGCTGACGGTACTGGAACTCGGTTACTAAGCAGGAGGTACCTGTGCCAGAAAGCACTACCAAGAACCAGCAGACGTTGGTGGAACTTGGATACCGAGAAGGAGGCACCTAATCCAAAGGCACTGCCGAGAACCAGCTGACGGTACTGGAACCCAGATGGGTAGCAGAAGGTACCCATGTAAAAAAAAGTTCAAGGCCGCGAGCCGGCCGCAGTTACCAAAACCCACAGTCCTACAGGGGGTGCTTGTCCTATTGGCACTATGGAACCAGCCTTCATTGCCAGATCCCGCAGCCCACATAGAGACAGAGCAGGAGAAATTGCCGTCCGCACAGCAGGGGAACAGCTGACATTACTGAACCCCAATAACATGGCAGCAAGTGTTGACTGTGCAGACGGCACTTCCGAGCGCCAACTGGTGGTGTTGGAGCTCAGGGATAATACTGAAAACAGAGGAGCCAGAGGTGTAATTGGAGGAGGTTTTAAATCAGTAGTACAGTGGATGTGGACAGAGCAGGAGAAATTGCCGTCCGCACAGCAGGGGAACAGCTGACGTTACTGAACCCCAATAACACGGCAGCAAGTGTTGACTGTGCAGACGGCACTTCCAAGCGCCAACTGGCGGTGTTGGAGCTCAGGGATAATACTGAAAACAGAGGAGCCAGAGGTGTAATTGGAGCAACTTTAAAATCTGTAGTAGTGAGAATGGGGACAGAGCAGGAGAAATTGCCGTCCGCACAGCAGGGGAACAGCTGACGTTACCGAACCCCAATTACATGGCAGCAAGTGTTGACTGTGCAGACGGCACTTCCGTGCGCCAACTGGCGGTGTTGGAGCTCAGGGATAATACTGAAAACAGAGGAGCCAGAGGTGTAATTGGAGCAACTTTAAAATCTGTAGTAGTGAGAATGTGGACAGAGCAGGAGAAATTGCCGTCCGCACAGCAGGGGAACAGCTGACGTTACCGAACCCCAATAACATGGCAGCAAGTGTTGACTGTGCAGACGGCACTTCCGTGCGCCAACTGGCGGTGTTGGAGCTCAGGGATAATAGTGAAAACAGAGGAGCCAGAGGTGTAATTGGCGCAACTTTAAAATCTGTAGTAGTGAGAATGTGGACAGAGCAGGAGAAATTGCCGTCCGCACAGCAGGGGAACAGCTGACGTTACTGAACCCCAATAACATGGCAGCAAGTGTTGACTGTGCAGACGGCACTTCCGAGCGCCAACTGGCGGTGTTGGAGCTCAGGGATAATACTGAAAACAGAGGAGCCAGAGGTGTATTTGGAGGAGGTTTTAAATCAGTAGTACAGTGGATGTGGACAGAGCAGGAGAAATTGCCGTCCGCACAGCAGGGGAACAGCTGACGTTACTGAACCCCAATAACACGGCAGCAAGTGTTGACTGTGCAGACGGCACTTTCAAGCGCCAACTGGCGGTGTTGGAGCTCAGGGATAATACTGAAAACAGAGGAGCCAGAGGTGTAATTGGAGCAACTTTAAAATCTGTAGTAGTGAGAATGTGGACAGAGCAGGAGAAATTGCCGTCCGCACAGCAGGGGAACAGCTGACGTTACCGAACCCCAATAACATGGCAGCAAGTGTTGACTGTGCAGACGGCACTTCCGAGCGCCAACTGGCGGTGTTGGAGCTCAGGGATAATACTGAAAACAGAGGAGTCAGAGGTGTAATTGGATCAACTTTAAAATCTGTAGTAGTGAGAATGTGGACAGAGCAGGAGAAATTGCCGTCCGCACAGCTGGGGAACAGCTGACGTTACTGAACCCCAATAACATGGCAGCAAGTGTTGACTGTGCAGACGGCACTTCCGAGTGCCAACTGGCGGTGTTGGAGCTCAGGGATAATACTGAAAACAGAGGAGCCAGAGGTGTAATTGGAGCAACTTTAAAATCTGTAGTAGTGAGAATGTGGACAGAGCAGGAGAAATTGCCGTCCGCACAGCAGGGGAACAGCTGACGTTACTGAACCCCAATAACACGGCAGCAAGTGTTGCTGTGCAGACGGCACTTCCGAGCGCCAACTGGCGGTGTTGGAGCTCAGGGATAATACTGAAAACAGAGGAGCCAGAGGTGTAATTGGAGCAACTTTAAAATCTGTAGTAGTGAGAATGTGGACAGAGCAGGAGAAATTGCCGTCCGCACAGCAGGGGAACAGCTGACGTTACTGAACCCCCATGACACAGCAGCAAGTGTTGACTGTGCAGACGGCACTTCCGAGCGCCAACTGGCGGTGTTGGAGCTCAGGATAATACTGAAAACAGAGGAGCCAGAGGTGTAATTGGAGCAACTTTAAAATCTGTAGTAGTGAGAATGTGGACAGAGCAGGAGAAATTGCCGTCCGCACAGCAGGGGAACAGCTGACGTTACTGAACCCCAATAACATGGCAGCAAGTGTTGACTGTGCAGACGGCACTTCCGAGCGCCAACTGGCGGTGTTGGAGCTCAGGGATAATACTGAAAACAGAGGAGCCAGAGGTGTATTTGGAGGAGGTTTTAAATCAGTAGTACAGTGGATGTGGACAGAGCAGGAGAAATTGCCGTCCGCACAGCAGGGGAACAGCTGACATTACTGAACCCCAATAACACGGCAGCAAGTGTTGACTGTGCAGACGGCACTTCCGAGCGCCAACTGGCGGTGTTGGAGCTCAGGGATAATACTGAAAACAGAGGAGCCAGAGGTGTAATTGGAGCAACTTTAAAATCTGTAGTAGTGAGAATGTGGACAGAGCAGGAGAAATTGACGTCCGCACAGCAGGGGAACAGCTGACGTTACTGAACCCCAATAACACGGCAGCAAGTGTTGACTGTGCAGACGGCACTTTCGAGCGCCAACTGGCGGTGTTGGAGCTCAGGGATAATACTGAAAACAGAGGAGCCAGAGGTGTAATTGGAGCAACTTTAAAATCTGTAGTAGTGAGAATGGGGACAGAGCAGGAGAAATTGCCGTCCGCACAGCAGGGGAACAGCTGACGTTACCGAACCCCAATTACATGGCAGCAAGTGTTGACTGTGCAGACGGCACTTCCGTGCGCCAACTGGCGGTGTTGGAGCTCAGGGATAATACTGAAAACAGAGGAGCCAGAGGTGTAATTGGAGCAACTTTAAAATCTGTAGTAGTGAGAATGTGGACAGAGCAGGAGAAATTGCCGTCCGCACAGCAGGGGAACAGCTGACGTTACCGAACCCCAATAACATGGCAGCAAGTGTTGACTGTGCAGACGGCACTTCCGTGCGCCAACTGGCGGTGTTGGAGCTCAGGGATAATAGTGAAAACAGAGGAGCCAGAGGTGTAATTGGCGCAACTTTAAAATCTGTAGTAGTGAGAATGTGGACAGAGCAGGAGAAATTGCCGTCCGCACAGCAGGGGAACAGCTGACGTTACTGAACCCCAATAACATGGCAGCAAGTGTTGACTGTGCAGACGGCACTTCCGAGCGCCAACTGGCGGTGTTGGAGCTCAGGGATAATACTGAAAACAGAGGAGCCAGAGGTGTATTTGGAGGAGGTTTTAAATCAGTAGTACAGTGGATGTGGACAGAGCAGGAGAAATTGCCGTCCGCACAGCAGGGGAACAGCTGACGTTACTGAACCCCAATAACACGGCAGCAAGTGTTGACTGTGCAGACGGCACTTTCAAGCGCCAACTGGCGGTGTTGGAGCTCAGGGATAATACTGAAAACAGAGGAGCCAGAGGTGTAATTGGAGCAACTTTAAAATCTGTAGTAGTGAGAATGTGGACAGAGCAGGAGAAATTGACGTCCGCACAGCAGGGGAACAGCTGACGTTACCGAACCCCAATAACATGGCAGCAAGTGTTGACTGTGCAGACGGCACTTCCGAGCGCCAACTGGCGGTGTTGGAGCTCAGGGATAATACTGAAAACAGAGGAGTCAGAGGTGTAATTGGATCAACTTTAAAATCTGTAGTAGTGAGAATGTGGACAGAGCAGGAGAAATTGCCGTCCGCACAGCTGGGGAACAGCTGACGTTACTGAACCCCAATAACATGGCAGCAAGTGTTGACTGTGCAGACGGCACTTCCGAGTGCCAACTGGCGGTGTTGGAGCTCAGGGATAATACTGAAAACAGAGGAGCCAGAGGTGTAATTGGAGCAACTTTAAAATCTGTAGTAGTGAGAATGTGGACAGAGCAGGAGAAATTGCCGTCCGCACAGCAGGGGAACAGCTGACGTTACTGAACCCCAATAACACGGCAGCAAGTGTTGCTGTGCAGACGGCACTTCCGAGCGCCAACTGGCGGTGTTGGAGCTCAGGGATAATACTGAAAACAGAGGAGCCAGAGGTGTAATTGGAGCAACTTTAAAATCTGTAGTAGTGAGAATGTGGACAGAGCAGGAGAAATTGCCGTCCGCACAGCAGGGGAACAGCTGACGTTACTGAACCCCCATGACACAGCAGCAAGTGTTGACTGTGCAGACGGCACTTCCGAGCGCCAACTGGCGGTGTTGGAGCTCAGGATAATACTGAAAACAGAGGAGCCAGAGGTGTAATTGGAGCAACTTTAAAATCTGTAGTAGTGAGAATGTGGACAGAGCAGGAGAAATTGCCGTCCGCACAGCAGGGGAACAGCTGACGTTACTGAACCCCAATAACATGGCAGCAAGTGTTGACTGTGCAGACGGCACTTCCGAGCGCCAACTGGCGGTGTTGGAGCTCAGGGATAATACTGAAAACAGAGGAGCCAGAGGTGTATTTGGAGGAGGTTTTAAATCAGTAGTACAGTGGATGTGGACAGAGCAGGAGAAATTGCCGTCCGCACAGCAGGGGAACAGCTGACATTACTGAACCCCAATAACACGGCAGCAAGTGTTGACTGTGCAGATGGCACTTCCGAGCGCCAACTGGCGGTGTTGGAGCTCAGGGATAATACTGAAAACAGAGGAGCCAGAGGTGTAATTGGAGCAACTTTAAAATCTGTAGTAGTGAGAATGTGGACAGAGCAGGAGAAATTGACGTCCGCACAGCAGGGGAACAGCTGACGTTACTGAACCCCAATAACACGGCAGCAAGTGTTGACTGTGCAGACGGCACTTTCGAGCGCCAACTGGCGGTGTTGGAGCTCAGGGATAATACTGAAAACAGAGGAGCCAGAGGTGTAATTGGAGCAACTTTAAAATCTGTAGTAGTGAGAATGTGGACAGAGCAGGAGAAATTGCCGTCCGCACAGCAGGGGAACAGCTGACGTTACTGAACCCCAATAACACGGCAGCAAGTGTTGACTGTGCAGACTGCACTTCCGAGCGCCAACTGGCGGTGTTGGAGCTCAGGGATTACAGTTCAGGTGGTAGAAACATGAACAGAACAGGAGACCTGGATACTGTTGCCAACCAATTATTTATTCTGGAAGAGGACTGGCAAATTCATGAGAGATCCAGGCCTTGTTCATTTTGAGAAAAGTAAGCCGGTCAACGTTATCGGAGGATAGTCGCATGCGACGGTCTGTTAGTACACCACCTGCGGCACTAAAGACGCGTTCCGATAATACACTAGCAGCAGGGCAAGCTAGCACCTCCAATGCATACTGACTAAGCTCTGGCCATGTATCCAGCTTACAGACCCAAAACTTGAAGGGAGAAGAGCCGTCTGGGAGTACACTAAGAGGGCAAGACATGTAGTCTGTCACCATCTGACAGAAACGTTGCCTCCTGCTGACTGGAGCCGTCTGTGATGGTGTAGACATTTGTGGCGGCGGGGACACAAAACTTTGCCACATTTCGGCCATACTGGTCTTGCCTTGTGCTGAGGCACTGCTTCTGCTCCCTCTTTGTGCAGAGCTTCCTCCACTGCCTCGACGCACTGAGCTGCTTTGTAAAGCACTAGCAGCACTGCTCTCGGTTGGAATGGAGAACATGATGGAATGCACCAGTGCGTCTGGGTACTCCCACATTTTACGCTCCCGGTTCAACGGTGTTATGAGGCTTTGTAAGTTGTCCCGGTAGCGAGGATCTAGGAGGGTGGACACCCAATAAACAGCCGTGTTGAGAATGTGGGCGATGCGGCGGTCATTTCTCAGGCACTGCAGCATGAAATCAACCATGTGCTGTAGACTGCCAACTGGCCAAGAAACGCTGTCCCCTGCTTGAGGCGTGAACTCTGCCTGCTCTGCATCACCCCACCCTCGCTCTAGATACTGACTACTAGAGCATTGTGTACCTCCCTCCTCTGGACAGATGTCTTCCTCATCCATTGACTCCTCCTCATCCTCCTCACAAAGTGTCCCCTGCCTAGGCCTTTGTGAGGAACCACGTTGCGCAGACTGTAGAGAAGCAGATGGCATTTGTGACTCCTCATCCTCCACCTCTTCCAAAACCTCGTCCCTTAGTGCTTGCAGTGTTTTTTCAAGCAGGCAGATAAAGGGGATAGTCATGCTGACTAGTGCATCATCTGCACTCGCCATCCGCGTGGAATAATCGAAGGCACGCAAAACGTGGCAAATGTCCTTCATAGAGGCCCACTCAGTGGTGGTGAAGTGTGAACGGCGCGCACTGCGACTTGTTGGCGCCTGCTGCAGCTGGTACTCCATTACTGCTGCCTGCTGCTCACACAACTTCTCCAACATATGTAACGTTGAATTCCACCTGGTGGGTAGGTCACATATGATGCGATGTTCCGGAAGACGTAATCGGCGCTGCAGAGCTCCAATGCGTGATCTTGCATTGCTGGAACGCGGCAAGTGAGCGAACTCTGTGCGGACCTTGTGAAGCAGTGCATCAAGATCCGGATAGTCCCTCAAAAAACTCTGCACGACCAAGTTGAGCACATGTGCCAGACATGGGATGTGAGTGAGGTTGCCTAGGCCCAGAGCTGCCACCAGATTTCGGCCATTGTCACACACTACCATGCCTGGCTGGAGATTCGCTGGCACAAACCACACGTCGCTCTGCTGCTTGATGGCATTCCAGAGCTCCTGCGCTGTGTGGCTTCGATTCCCCAAAGAAATTAATTTTAATACGGCCTGTTGACGTTTGGCCACGTCTGTGCTCATATTGGTCACCATAACAGGTAACCGTTCACGGGTCGATGTGGAGGTAGACCGTGACGGCTCCTGCAGCGCTGATTCAGAGGAACTGGAGTATGAGGAGGAGTCAATGTGTACAGACTGGATTCCTGCAATCCTTGGAATTGGCAGAACACGTACAGCGCCACTTTCAAGATCTGTACCCGGCTCCACAACATTTACCCAATGGGCAGTGAGGGAAAGGTATCGTCCCTGTCCATGCTTACTGGTCCACGCATCGGTGGTCAGGTGGACCTTGCTACTGACGGCGTTTTGTAGCGCATGTTTAATTTTTCCCTCCACATGATGTTGCAGGGCAGGGACGGCTTGCCTGCTGAAATAAAAGCGGCTGGGCACGTTGTATTGTGGGACTGCCAATGCCATAAAGTTACGGAATGTGTCAGTCTCCACCAGCCTGAATGATAGCATTTCAAGGGCCAGTAGTTTAGCAATGCCAGCATTCAGAGCCTGTGCTCGGGGGTGGTTTGCCGAGTATGGGCGCCTTTTCTCCCATGCCTGTGCTAACAATGGCTGTAGACTGGCCTGGGAGTGTGAGGATGACTGGGAAAGTGGTGCTGTGGGTGGAATTACACTGTGTCTCTGTACAACAGTGCCAGAGATTCTTCCATGGCGATTCTGTGAGGAAGCCGAACCAGCTGTCTGTGAGCTGGAAGAAGAGGCTACAACACGAGCTGAAGAGGTGGTAGGTGGCGCTGTAGGTTGGCCTAGGTCTTCAGTGTGTTTTTGTAACTCCACCACGTGCTTGGTCCGCACATGTTTCCACATATTTGTGGTATTGAGGTTGCTGATACTTTTCCCTCTTTTCATCTTCTGATTACACAGCTTGCATTTGACAAAGCAAATGTCATCTGCAACTGTGTCAAAAAAGGACCAGGCACTGCAAGTCTTGGGAGCGCTCGCTTTGGATTTTGGAAGAGCCATGCTCCTAATGGGTGCCGAAGTGGAGGCTACAGGCAACCAAGTCTGCCCCCTCCCTCTCCCTCCTTTTTGGGCTGTTCGGGGAATCTCTTCCTCAGAGCTGCTCCCACCACCTTACTGTCCCTCACGCCACGATGGGTCAAGGACCTCATCATCTACACCACCCTCTTCAAACAACAGCTTCTCCTGGGTAGTCTCGACAGCACAGTACGCACCAGAAAGTGGCACCTGAGTCTCATCATCAGATGCGTACTGAGGTGTGCTGCTGACCATAGGCACTGGCCCACCCGCCTCTTCAGATTCAGAGAGACAAAACGGTTGCGCATCACTGCATACTACCTCTTCTTCAAATTCTCGAATTCTGCTTGGCTGGCCCCCTCTTTCCAAGCCAAGAGATTCAGAGAACAGAAGTAGAGATGGCTCCTGTCCAGGGCTCTCTGACTGCCTGGGCAATTTGGCAGGTGGTGAAGAGACAGATGGGTGCTCTTCAGTGCTCAGGACCTGAGAGGATCTGGAACTAATTGAAGTCGATGCGTTAGCTGCCATCCATCCGACAACGGCTTCAATTTGGTCCTCCCGCAGCAGTGGGGTACGGCTAGCTCCTACAAAGCTGCGCATAAAGGACTGTTCCCTGGTAAAACTGGGGGATGCTGAGTCACTGGTGCCCGCAGCAGGCACAAAATCCCCACGTCCTCTCCCTGCAGGCACAGAATCCTCACGTCCTCTCCCTGCAGAAACTCCACGCCCACGCCCACGACCACATGTCTTACTCCCTGCCTTCTTCATCTTGGTAGACTGATAAAGATAGGCAGAAAAGTACTAAGGGCTTAGTGTGCTTATTCCTGAACAGCTGCTAACAGGTATAAGAAACACTAATTTTATAAAGTGTGGACTAGACTTTAATATGAGCTAATGTGGCCTACACAGCTGTAAAGTGGAGTGTTTGGTGAACTTTATTTAGGTTTTTTTTGTCACAAAAAGACACTGGATGTGCCTAAAGATGTAATAACGATAGTATCACAAACTTTTTGTAGCTATTACAATGTAGGAAGGTAACCTACAATGCAATAGATGAGGCTACAAAAAATAGGCTAATACTAATCTGGCTGGGGCTGCAGGGCCCAATGCTGCAGAAAGGCTCCTCTAACTACTCCTATATAGTGTGTTTGGAACCAATTTAGCTGAATACGGATGGAACCACCACACTAATAGGAGAAATCAGGAAAAATTATGAATTGGCAAAAAAGGACAATGTATGAGGCAGTGACACACACTGAGTGCACTACAACCAGACGTGGTTGAAGCACACACTACAGGGTGAGCTGCACTCACACACCAGACCTTGCAGACAGCGGTGAACAGTACAGATGCAGAGCACTGTGCACTAGTGCTGCAAGACCAAAAAAATTTCTCTATCTACTCCTATATAGTGTGTTTGGAACCAATTTAGCTGAATATGGATGGAACCACCACACTAATAGGAGATATCAGGAAAAATTATGAATTGGCAAAAAAGGACAATGTATGAGGCAGTGACACACACTGAGTGCACTACAACCAGACGTGGTTGAAGCACACACTACAGCGTGAGCTGCACTCACACACCAGACCTTGCAGACAGCGGTGAACAGTACAGATGCAGAGCACTGTGCACTAGTGCTGCAAGACCAAAAAAATTTCTCTATCTACTCCTATATAGTGTGTTTGGAACCAATTTAGCTGAATACGGATGGAACCACCACACTAATAGGAGATATCAGGAAAAATTATGAATTGGCAAAAAAGGACAATGTATGAGGCAGTGACACACACTGAGTGCACTACAACCAGACGTGGTTGAAGCACACACTACAGGGTGAGCTGCACTCACACACCAGACCTTGCAGACGGCGGTGAACAGTACAGATGCAGAGCACTGTGCACTAGCGCTGCAAGACCAAAAAAATTTCTCTATCTACTCCTATATAGTGTGTTTGGAACCAATTTAGCTGAATACGGATGGAACCACCACACTAATAGGAGATATCAGGAAAAATTATGAATTGGCAAAAAAGGACAATGTATGAGGCAGTGACACACACTGAGTGCACTACAACCAGACGTGGTTGAAGCACACACTACAGGGTGAGCTGCACTCACACACCAGACCTTGCAGACGGCGGTGAACAGTACAGATGCAGAGCACTGTGCACTAGCGCTGCAAGACCAAAAAAATTTCTCTATCTACTCCTATATAGTGTGTTTGGAACCAATTTAGCTGAATACGGATGGAACCACCACACTAATAGGAGATATCAGGAAAAATTATGAATTGGCAAAAAAGGACAATGTATGAGGCAGTGACACACACTGAGTGCACTATAACCAGACGTGGCTGAAGCACACACTACAGGGTGAGCTGCACTCACACACAGAGACCTTGCAGAAAGCGGTGAACAGCACAGAGAACTGTGCACTAGCACTGCAAGGCACAGCGATTTATAAAGTAGCTTGGGTAAAGCAGAATAGACCAAATAGGTACAGTGCCTACAAGTAGTATTCAACCCCCTGCAGATTTAGCTGGTTTGATAAGATGCAAATAAGTTAGAGCCTTCAAACTGCAAACGAGAGTAGGTTTTATGAACAGAAGCATAAATCTTACAAACCAAAAAGTTATGTTGCTCAGTTGAATTTTATTAAATTTTAAACATAAAAGTGTGGGTCAATTATTATACAACCCCTATGTTTAATATTTTGTGGAATAACCCTTGTTTGATCAGGCCGGCACAGGTCTGTGGAGTTATCTTGGCCCACTCCTCCATGCAGATCTTCTCCAAGTTATCTAGGTTCTTTGGGTGTCTCATGTGGACTTTATTCTTGAGCTCCTTCCATAAGTTTTCAATTGGGTTAAGGTCAGGAGACTGACTAGGTCACTCCAACACCTTGACTTTTTTCCTCTTGAACCAGGCCTTGGTTTTCTTGGCTGTGTGCTTTGGGTCATTGTCTTGTTGGAAGATGAAATTACGACCCATCTTAAGATCCTTGTTGGAGGAGCAGAGGTTCTTGGCCAAAATCTCCAGGTAGGCCGTGCTATCCATCTTCCCATGGATGCAGACCAGATGGCCAGGCCCATTGGCTGAGAAACAGCCCCACAGCATGATGCTGCCACCACCATGCTTGACTGTAGGGATGGTATTCTTGGGGTCGTATACAGTGCCATCCAGTCTCCAAACGTCACGTGTGTGGTTGGCACCAAAGATCTCGATCTTGGTCTCATCAGACCATAGAACCTTGAACCAGTCTGTCTCAGAGTCCTCCAAGTGATCATGAGCAAACTGTAGACGAGCCTTGACATGACGCTTTGAAAGTAAAGGTACCATACAGGCTCGTCTGGAACGGAGACCATTGCGGTGGAGTACGTTACTTATGGTATTGACTGAAACCAATGTCCCCACTGCCATGAGATCTTCCCGGAGCTCCTTCCTTGTTGTCCTTGGGTTAGCCTTGACTCTTTGGACAAGCCTGGCCTCGGCACGGGAGGACACTTTCAAAGGCTGTCCAGGCCGTGGAAGGCTAACAGTAGTTCCATAAGCCTTCCACTTACGGATGATGCTCCCAACAGTGGAGACAGGTAGGCCCAACTCCTTGGAAAGGGTTTTGTACCCCTTGCCAGCCTTGTGACCCTCCACGATCTTGTCTCTGATGGCCTTGGAATGCTCCTTTGTCTTTCCCATGTTGACCATGTCTTAGTGCTGTTCACAAGTTTGGGGAGGGTCTTAAATAGTCAGAAAAGGCTGGCAAAAGAGATCTTTAATCCACACATGTGAAGCTCATTATTATTGGCGCCTGAACTACTTCTTAATACTTTAGGGGGACCAAACAGAATTCTTGTGGTTTGAGGGGTTGAATAATAAATGACACTCTGAATTAACTTTTAACGTTTTTAAAAAATAAATAAATAAATAA
The DNA here is from genome assembly GCF_046119375.1 of Phyllobates terribilis. Taxonomy (NCBI): domain Eukaryota; kingdom Metazoa; phylum Chordata; class Amphibia; order Anura; family Dendrobatidae; genus Phyllobates; species Phyllobates terribilis. Next base: position 23,395,891 of record NW_027362768.1, read on the forward strand.
CAAAAAAAAAATTTGCTGCAGTGCATTTCCCACTTCCAGGCTGATCTACAGTACAAATGTCACAATGCCAAGTTAATTCCGCATGTGTCAACCAGCTAAATCTGCAGGGGGTTGAATACTACTTGTAGGCACTGTAGCTAAAACTGTCCCTCAGAACAACAGCGTCCTATCCCTAACTGAATTCACAGCAGAGTGAGCTCAAAATGGCGGCGGCGGCTTTTATAGTGCATCATGACATCATTTCAGCAGCCAATCACAGCCATGCCATTAGTTAAGATGCCTACATGCCTAACAGGATGTGCCCACACTTCTTAGGATCCTCATTGGCTGAATAAAATGAAAATGGCTCATTGCATTATGGGAACTTCCGATTCCGGTATACAATATTGCAAAAGTATTGGAATTAAGTATCGGAATTCCGATACCGCGAATATCGGCCGATACCCGATATTTCAGTATCGGAATGCTCAACACTAGTTATCATTAGTGTTGAGCATTCCGATACTGAAATATCGGGTATGGGCCGATATTCGCGGTATCGGAGTTCCGATACTGAGTTCCGATACTTTTAGAATATCGAATACCGGAATCAGAAGTTCCCAAAATGCCTGCGCTCTGCAGTGTCTCTGAAGGATGACAAGCTGGATGGCAGCGCTCAGCTTACTGTACTTGTCATTTAGTGTAAAGGATTTATTAAAAAAAATAATAGTGTTTTCATGCACCGTCTCTTAAAAAAAGCCGGCCGGCAATTCAGCAGCGGTACCCGACAATTTAGAATAGAAAGAATAGAGTATCACACATAGATTAGATAGATAGAAACATGTCAGTCACATATATAAGAAGTACAGTGACAGTGTTGCTTACTGTACTTGTCATTTAGTATTAAAATAAAGGATTTATTTAAAAAAAAAATTGGCGTGGGGTTCCCCGTAATTTTAGTCTCTAGCGGAGGTTAAGCAGACGGCTGGGGCAGATGTTTGAAGTCTGGGAAGGGGGTAATACCCACGGAGCTTCCCAGGCTACTGATATCAGCCCCCTGCTGAATACCTAGCCTTTACTAGCTATTAAAATGGGGGACCCCCCAAAAAAATGACGTGGGTTCCCCACTATTTTAATAGCTAGCAAAGGCTAGGCAGACAGCTGGGGGCTGATATTAATAGCCCAGGAAGGGTGCCATGAATATTGGCCCCCTCCCAGGCTAGAAACACCAGCCGTCAGCCGCCCCAGAAATGGCGCATCCATAGGATGCGCCAATTCTGGCACTTAGCCTCGCTCTTCCCACTGCCCTGTAGCAGTGGCAGTGGGGTAATAGGGCTGGGGTTGATGTCAGCTTATAATGCCAGCTGACATCAAGCCCAGGTTAGTAATGGAGAGGCGTCTATATGACACCCCCATTACTAACTCCATAGTCAAAGTTAAAAAAAAACACAAACACCCAGAATAAAGTCCTTTAATTGAAATAAAGACACAATTTATTGTTCTAAATTGAACCATACTTACCATCACGCCCATTCCAGCTGAAGCCAACGATCTCCTGCAATAAAAGTAAAATAATAAAGCAACATCATCCTTACCTTTCCATGGTTCCCACGACAGCTTCAGCTCTGCTACATTCACATGACAGGCTGGATCGCAGCAGAAAGCTGCCATCCAGCTTGCCATGCCGCAGACACTGAGAAGCGCAGGCATGCTTGCGCTCCTCAGTGTCTGGCTGTGACGGCATCCAGATGAGCCGAGTTCATGTCCAATGAACTCAGCTCACCTCATGCACGTCACTGACAGCGTGGGAAAATTTTCCTGCACTCAGCGCTTCAGCGTGAGAATTTTCCCACGCTGTCAGTGACGTGCATGAGGTGAGTTCATGTCCAATGAACTCAGCTCATCCTATGGATGCGCCATTTCTGGGGCGGCTGATGGCTGGTGTTTCTAGCCTGGGAGGGGGCCAATATTCATGGCACCCTTCCTGGGCTATTAATATCAGCCCCCAGCTGTCTGCCTAGCCTTTGCTAGTTATTAAAATAGGGGGGACCCCACGTCATTTTTTTGTTGGGCCCCCCATTTTAATAGCTAGTAAAGGCTAGGTATTCAGCTGGGGGCTGATATTAGTAGCCTGGGAAGCTCCATGGGTATTACCCCCTTCCCAGGCTTCAAACATCTGCCCCAGCCGTCTGCTTAACCTCCGCTAGAGACTAAAATTACAGGGAACCCCACGCCAATTTTTTTTTTAATAAATCCTTTATTTTAACACTAAATGACAAGTACAGTAACCAACACTGTCACTGTACTTATTTTATATGTGACTGACATGTTTCTATCTATCTAATCTATGTGTGATGCTCTATCTTTCTGTTCTAAATAGTCGGGTACCGCTGCTGAATTGCCGGCCGGCTTTTTTAAAAAGACGGTGCATGAAAACACTATTATTTTTTTAAATAAATCCTTTACACTAAATGACAAGTACAGTAAGCAACACTGTCACTGTACTTATTATATATGTGACTGACATGTTTCTATCTATCTAATCTATGTGTGAAGCTCTATTCTTTCTGTTCTAAATTGTCGGGTACCGGTGTATGCCGCTGCTGAATTGCCGGCTTTTCATGTTTCACTGTGAGCATTGTTCCCATCGATTTGGGCAACCACCTCCCCCAATACATTCTACATTATTGTTAGTTGTTTTCCTTCATGTAGAATTAACCTACAAGGAAAGAAAGGGTTTATTTTCATTCCGATATTTGTGTCCCATTGACTTGCATTGGTTTCCGGTATCGGAATCGGCGATATCCGATACTTTTTGAGTATCGGCCTGATCCAATCCGATCCGATATTTCCTGATATCGGAAGGTATCGCTCAACACTAGTTATCATTCATATTCTCTGAAACAAGGCCAAGAAAGGAAAAATTCTGGAGGGGTATGTAAACTTTTGAGCACAACTGTATGCCTCGTTTTTGCATTAACAGAGAGGATAGTTTTTGCTATATATGCGGAGAAGTCACTTTTGTGTCACAAAGGCAAAACTTGACTACCATGATAAGGAAAGCCTACAACCTGTATTTTGGGTGCAGAATAGGAGATTAGGAGAAGAGTTGGGCTCCACACATATGCTGCAATAGATGTGTATTGCATCTTCCCATTGGTTGCATGGGAAGAAGCAATCCATGCCTTTTGCAGTTCCAATGATCTGAAGAGAGCCATCTGATCACACTACCCCCCATTAGGAAAGGAGATTCAAGGAAGATGAAATGAACTTTACAGCATCCAAACATTCCATCTGCAATACGCTCAGTACCACATACAGAAGAACTGCCGGTTCCAAACGCATCAGAAATATTTTCAGTCTAGTCAAGTGAGGAAGAGGGCACTTAGTGTCATGAATCATCTTTCTCTCACGACCCAGACTTTCTGTCCACAATCTCAACTGAACCACACCTTATAACACAAAGTGACCTTAATGATCTTGTTAGATATTTGGATCTGCCCAAGAGTAAGGCTGAGCTATTAGGTTCCAGGCTACAGCAGTGGAATCTCTTAGCGGGCAATGTTTGGATTTCTTTGTTCCACAATCGTGATAAAGATCTTCTCCTATACTTCTTCATGGAGGGCCATCTTGTAGCATGCAACAACATCAACAGCTTAATGGAAGCTCTGAAGATAAGTCATAATACAGAAGAATGGAGGCTCTTCATCAATTCATCTAAACAACCCTAGAAGCTGTCTTGCTGCATAATGGCAATGCGCTACTTTAAATTCCAGTTGGTTATGCAGTTCACGTAAAAGAAACCTATGACATCATGAAACAGCTGTTGAGGTACCTGACCTATGACCAACATTTGTGGCCCCTCTGTGGTGACTTAAAGGTGGTTTCCCTCTTACTTGATCTCCAGGGTGGATACACAAAGTACTGCTGCTTTCTGTGTGAGTGGGATAGTCATGCAAGAGAATATCCAATATTCACTTCAGCCAGGAAGTAAAAATGTCCTGGATCTCGCACTTGTTGACCCACATAAGATTTTGTCACCACCATTGCATATCAAGTTGGGCCTAATTAAGAACTTTATAAAGGCAATGGAAGAAAATGCAAAAGCATTCAAGCTTCTCATTGATAAATTTCAAAGGTTGAGTGAAGCAAAGATAAAGGAAGGAGTCTTCATTGGACCTCAGATTCATAAGCTTCATCAAGATGAGGAGTTTCTGCATTTGTTGCAGAGCAAGGAAAAGCTGCATGGGTAGCATTCGCTTTAGTGGTAAACTTATGAGCAGATAACTATGAAGAGTTGGTGGAAAATCTTCTCAAAACATATAAGGATCTTGGCTGTAACAAGTCCTTAAAGATTTATTTCTTACATTCGCCTCTAGACTTTTTTCCATCCCATTGCGGAGCAGTGAGCGACGAGCATGGTGATAGATTTCACCAAATTATTGTGGCTATGGAGAAAAGATACCAAGGAAAATGGACTGCAACAATGCTTGCAGATTACTGTTGGACAATTGTAAGAGATGATCCAATGTAGGAGTACAAGAGACAAGCAAAAAAGAGTTGTCACTGAATGAGAACCAAATTTTATAGCCCAATTTTTGTAATTATTTATAATTCGCAATAGTATTTAGACCTGTTTTAGTTATTTGAATTGTTGCTTAGTTTTCCCTAAATATTCTGCATCTTTATATTTTCAAAAATATTAATGTTTCTAAGTTTTGAAACTTTTATGCATTAATTATATGTAGCAGTAAAAGAAAAACGGTTTGATATAGAAACAAGAGCCAACTAAAATTTTTCATTGTCAGATTTGAATTCAGGAGGTCAAAATCATTAAGAAATATCTCATTTTACACTGAACCTGACATCTTTTGAAAATGTGTAAAACAGTGTAATCTGATTTCATGAGTGACAGAGTTTTCAGATTACAATATTTTACTAAATTGAAAAAAAGAAAAAAAAAGCAAATGAAAGAAATGAGTTACATTTGCTGATTGCTGACAATTACATCACAAAACACATATGATGTCACTAATCCTCAAATAGTGGTTATATTTCATTGTGTTGTTACACAAGACACCAGATATCAGGACACATTGCAAAACACATTCATCACCATTATATGATGAGGAAAAATGGAGACGCACTTGTTCCAGACAGTGCCTCTGGTAGAGCAGTCATCAAAGGCTAGAAAAATAACTGTCTCTCCCTTAAATGTTGTGAGATGTTCTAACAAAAAACATCTTAGAAGCACAACAAATTCAGTATAAAGTGTGTCCATCACCATTTTTATGGATACAGCACACTTTCTTCCAGTCATTATTTGGTATTAAGAATTAATTGCTAGACCTTTTTCAGTTAATTGGGAAATAGGAGGAGTCGGGGAGCTGTAAGGTGCTTTCATCAAAAACTAGATCATCATTATTTTCATTGTGCTTGTAAAGTGGAGCAATTCTAGAATGTAGCTAATTTATCCTGTAAATATCTGGCTGCCGAACGAGAGTCGTCTACTCAAAGGACCTGTGATATTAGACCTTTACTAAGAAGATGACAAACAGTGAAGCAAAAACTTTCATGCACATAATCAGACACACACATGTATCTATCTATCTATCTATCTATCTATCTATCTATCTATCTATCTATCTATCTATCTATCTATCAACAGATATATATATATATATATATATATATATATATATATATACACATACACTGCTCAAAAAAATAAAGGGAACACTTAAACAACAGAATATAAAGTAAATCAAACTTCTGTGAAAATCAAACTGTCCACTCAGAAAGCAACACTGATTGACAATCAATTTCACATGCTGTTGTGCAAATGGAATAGATAATAGATGGAAATTATTGGCAATTATCAAGACACCCTCAATAAAGGAGTGGTTCTGCAGGTGGGGACCACAGACCACATCTCAGTACCAATGCTTTCTGGCTGATGTTTTGGTCACTTTTGAATGTTGGTTGTGCTTTCACACTCGTAGTAGCATAAGACGGACTCTACAACCCACAGAAGTTGCTCAGGTAGTACAGCTCATCCAGGATGGCACATAAATACAAGCTGTGGCAAGAAGGTTTGCTGTGTCTGTCAGCGTAGTGTCCAGAGGCTGGAGGCACTACCAGGAGACAGGCCAGTACACCAGGAGACGTGGAGGGGGCCATAGGATGGCAACAACCCAGCAGCAGGACCGCTACATCTTCCTTTGTGCAAGGAGGAACAGGAGGAGCACTGCCAGAGCCCTGAAAAATGACCTCCATCAGGCCACAAATGTGCATGTGTCTGCACAAATGGTTATAAACCGACTCCATGAGGGTGGTATGAGGGCCCGACGTCCACACATGGGGGTTGTGCTCACAGTCCAATACCGTGCAGGACGCTTGGCATTTGCCACAGAACACCAGGATTGGCAAAGTCGCCACTGGCACCCTGTGCTCTTCACAGATGAAAGCAGGTTCACACTGAGCACATGTGACAGACCTGACAGAGTCTGGAGACGCCATGGAGAGCGATCTGCTGACTGCAACATCCTTCAGCATGACCGGTTTGGCAGCGGGTCAGTAATGGTGAGGGGTGGCATTTCTTAGAACGGCCGCACAGCCCTCCATGTGCTCGCCAGAGGTAGCCTGACTGTCATTAGGTACCGAGATGAGATCCTCAGACCCCTTGTGTGACCATATGCTGGTGCGGTTGGCCCTGGGTTCCTCCTAATGCAGGACAATGCCAGACCTCATGTGGCTGGAGTGTGTCAGCAGTTCCTGCAAGATGAAGGCATTGAAACTATGGACTGTCCCGCCCGTTCCCCAGACCTGAATCCGATTGAGCACATCTGGGACATCATGTCTTCCTCCATCCACCAACGTCACGTTGCACCACAGACTGTCCAGGAGTTGGTGGATGCTTTAGTCCAGGTCTGGGAGGAGATTCCACAGAAGACCATCCGCAACCTCATCTGGAGCATGCCCAGGCGTTGTAGTGAGGTCATACAGGCACGTGGAGGCCACACACAATACTGAGCCTCATTTTGACTTGTTTTAAGGACATTACATCAAAGTTGGATCAGCCTGTAGTGTGTTTTTCCACTTTAATTTTTGGTTGTGACTCCAAATCCAGGCCTCCATTGGTTAATAAATTTGATTTCCATTGATGATTTTTGTGTGATTTTGTTGTCAGCACATTCAACTTTGTACAGAACAAAGTATTCAATGAGAATATTTCATTCATTCAGATCTAGGATGTGTTATTTGAGTGTTCCCTTTATTTTTTTGAGCAGTGTACATATGTATATGTGTGTTTTGTGCATTTTTCTTTGTGCAAGTCTTCATGTGTATAGATGTGTATAGTATATCCCACACACACGGAGACATGCATAAAGAAAAATGTATAAAACACACATACATTCCAGCACTCATGATCAGATACATAAACACACACACACACACATTTACATACACACAAAGAATTATTCAGTAACAACACACTCATAATCATATACATGCGTGCACATGCACACCCACATACACTTACAGACACACAAAGATGTATTCAGCAACAACACACTGATAGTTAGATTCATACACACACAAAGACATGTATTCAGGAACAGCACATAATCACATACATACACCCACACACACAGACACACAAATACATATTCAGATACAACACACTTATAATCAGATACATACACTTACATTCACATACAAAGATGTATTCAGGAACAACACACTCCTAATCATACACATACACTTACATACTTACAAGGACATATTCAGGAACAATACACTCTTAATCAGATACATGCACACACTTAAGTACACACACACATATATATGTTCAGAAAAAACATACGCACATGTACAATCCTGAAAACACATGATCAAACACATACATAGTCTTACACACACATCTAAGCGCGTAAAGAATGACAAGCAATGGAGCAATAAATGTAATTTATACACACAGACACATACGCACATATGCAATCATGCAAACATAAATACATACATTCACTTGCATACATACAAAGATATACAGACTGAAAAATGCACACTTATCCAAACACACATACTGATATGCATACACACACAAATCCATGCAAATATGCTGTACATTCACAATAAGGATAACCATAACCTTCACACACATATATACTTAAATACATACACATACAATAGAATTTAACATACATACATAGGTGCATCATCAAATACACACACACAGACACAACACTTGTATATATGTATAATTCAACATTTAATTAATAAGCCAAGGTCAGCCACTCTCTGGCAACCTGCAGGGCCGTGTCTCTGCCGTCACTCCCCTAAGGCGTGCTGGCGGAATACTAATTAGTTTGGCCCAAGCTGGCAGCAAGGAGAGGGTGCGGAGTATTAACCCTTCTTTCAGCAAAACATGAAAGTAGGAATAAAATGGATGGTTTATGTCCCAATTATTTCTCATTTTAACTTAGATCCCTCAAATGGAATTAACCATTTAATGTAACGCATGCATCAATGAGGTAAAACATAACGTGTGAGGTCAGATTTTATATGTTTCCATATATTACGTTCTGTATATGTGTAACACCCACTGTTGGCACAACATTACACTTTACACTTTCCACTCTTGAATTTTTTAAAAATGTTCTAACTCTATGAGCTACAAAATACAGAGCACATTCCTACCCCTTAATTGCAACAGGGGACATATTTCTTTCCGTTTTTCAGTCGGAATATTTTACTGCTGTAGAAATGCTGTTAAATGTTAGTGAATGGGAATTCCTGATTTCCCCTCAACACATTGGGGCAGATTCACTAATCCTGTCCAGTATATAGACAGTGCAACGTAAACCAGACAGTCTGAAAATGCACCAGATCCACAGTGGCTCATGTTAGATTAGACATTTGATGCATCTTTAGACATATTTGTCTAATTTTATTCTAATCTTTGACTTGAGGACAATATTTTGGACCACAAATATGACCTTTTTGGGGGAATTTTGCATTTTAGGTCACAACCATTTTCTGCTAAACCAAATACGTTCCGGCCATGCCATGACCACTTGTCGAGTGAGATGCAAAAAGTATCTAAAACATGTAAAAATCTGGTGCATGGTATGTATGCCATTGATCTTTTTTTTTTTTGGAAATTGCACAAGAATTCTGGAGCACTGATCTTATTAAATGTCTCTCACTATGTTACTTAAATGCCAAGCTTTCAGCTGCTTTAGACCTTGCTGACATTGACTTCAATGCCACATAGAGTTTTTGAAATAGCTGAATGAAATCTAAATAATCTTAAAAAGAAATGCTAGATGGGTATGTGCTATCACCCAATGACGCAAAAATTTCACACACAGAAACAAACATAATCAGAACACTGAATACCAACCCACTGGTCCACAACCTCTCCAGCATCACTCCAGTATGGTTGTCATTATCTAAGCATCTTGTCTGTTCTATGAAATCTGTTAATTCTGACATAATGTTCCTAAAATCCAAAGTAAAACTAAGAGAAATGCTATAGTTTAGGAGATGAATTGGGCCACTGAAATAATCTGCTATATTTGTATAATTTGGTACTCAATGATAAATAGATAATGGTAAAATTCTAGAAATTTAGGACATTATATATATAACTTATGGCTCTACACGCAGAAAGGATTATATTGGTGTGATAGTGTGTATACACAGCGCCATCTAGTGTCCTCATCGCTGCTTGAGATTAGATCGCAGCTAAAGATTGGAAAAAAATTATTAAGGCTATGTGCCCACGATGCAGAAATGCTCCGGATTTTTTCCTGAGCGTTTCTGCATCTCCCTGGCAGAAAAAATGCATGCGGATTGTACATGGGGATTGTACATGCGGATTGTACATGTGGATTTTACATGTGGATTGTACATGCGTTTTCCTGCCAGGGACAAGCGGATTTGAAGCGTTCTTCACATGCATTTCCGCATGCGGGTTGACAAGCGCTTTCCAAGCGATTTTAGCATCACTTGGAAAGTGCTTGACAACTTGGTCACACTATATAAATCCATGCAAACAGCATGGATTTATATAGTGTGACCGAAAGAATGGTTAAAAATAAAAAAATGAATCTATACTTACCTTCCGATGGCCCCCGGAGTCTTTATTCGCTCCGTCCTGGCTGCCAGCAGCTCGCGGTACACTGAAGGACCTGCTGTCACATGACTATGACGTCAGCGCAGGTCCTTCAGTCCAACCGCGATCTGCCGGCAAGTGAGGACGAGCGCGTGGGGGCCATTAGAAGGTTAATTTAACATTTATTTTTTATTTTATTCTTTTTTTACAGGTTCTATGGTACCCGGGTCCGGAGGAGAGTCTCCTGTCCTCCAGATCTGGGTACCATCCGCACATTGAAAAGTGTGGAATGGGCATTTACATATACAGTGATGCGTAATCCGTGCGTTTCAATGCAAGTCAATGGCGGCGAAAACGCAGCACTTCTGCAAAATAATTGGTAGTGCTGCGTTTTTTTCCGCAATGATAATCTGCAGCGGAAAATTCTGCAGTATGTGCACAGCACATGAGGATTATCATTGGGGAACATTGCAGGCCTTCTACCATGCGTTTTTTAAGCGTTTCTGCAGCATTTTTGCCGCTGCGGAAACGCTTAAAAAATGCATCGTGGGCACACAGCCTAACTCCTATTTCTGTTTCCCTGTGTTAAATTTCCCTAATTTTAGGACATAGTTGCTGCTGGATTATCAAATATTTGAAGCAGGATGATCTCTGTAAGGGTGTGTTCACACAACCAATGTCTCTACATCCGAGAAAAAACACACCAATTATTCTAATCAGAGTGGCATCAGTATTTCTCAGGCGTGGAAAAAAAAAGTTTCTCCACCTCCTCCATTCTGTCAGTCTGTGACAATTGGATCGTACTCAGATGTCATCTGAGTGCTGTCCGTTTTTTTTCACTGACCCATAGACTAGCATTGTTGATTTTGATCAAACACTCGGATCAAAATAGGACATGTCTCCTTCTTTTTTCCGCAGACCACTCAGTCTGAGAAAAAAATCGGACATGTGCATAGCCCCATAGAATGCAATAGGTATGAGTGCTATCTGTAAAAACCACGGATAGCACTCACAAGAAAATCGGTTGTGTGCACGAGCCCTTAGTAAAATGCTAACATGATAGGCAAAAACTAAAAGGGGCATTATTTTTGATGGCAGCTAAGTGTAAAAGAATGTCAAGTGCCAAAAATCAGGAAAAATGTAAAGTGTGCCAACACTGGAGTGGTGGAATCAAATTCTGAGGACGGATGAACAGGCAGCGATATTACTTTGACCCTAGTACCCAGTTTCAATGTAGTAGCAAATATGCACAAGCTTCATATGGGCGCCAATGGTTTCAGAATGTGATACCAAACCAGCTGTGATCTTCAACTCCAGGCATGGAGGGCAATGCGAGATTTGTACCTAGACCAGAGTCATCACAAGGAAGTCCACATTCATATCACTACAACTCAATGAAACCTTCAGCACATTTTATTTGTCTCCTCATAGGATGATGTGCTTAGAAATATTTTCTAATTAGCAAACTGATTGGCTAATGTAAAAGATGGACTGCACGGATTTCTCAATTAATCTTTCCAGTTAATTATTAGATCCACGTTCTCTATACAAACACATACAGTTAAAAGCCTTTTGCTATTTCAAGTGGAAACCAATAAAAATCTTTTGGGCATATGGAGCAATTAGTGGCAGAGTATCAAAGCAAGCGGAGAGGGAATATGCAAAACAGGCCAGTGTCAACTTGTATCGTCTTCGTTAGGGATCTAACGAGAATATGGAAATGAGTGTGGATGATATGAGCCAGGAAAATAATTGAGCCGCTTATCTTACTTAACCCACTCAAGGCCAGGGTAGATTGTAATGCACAAATAGCAGTAGTATAGGCAGGTTGGTGTAGAGCCTGCAATAGCACATGGACCCCCCTAATCCAGAGAGGATTAAATGTTTCACTACAGCAGAACTGTTAACATATGTTCACATACAATTTTCCCACGTGTCCCTTACTTCTGAAAGGGCTTTATTTACATTTTTGATGTCACACACCTGTCATCCTAACCCTTGTTTGGCCAACATTGTTCTCTGCTGTTGCCCCCACTGCCACTTACATATGCATCCTCAATTCTACCGAGTGTGCATGTATTCTAAATAGAAAGAAGGAATTACACCCTTACTTATCCCAGGAATTAAATGATTGAAATTCAACCATTATGTGGTTATTGTAATCAGCAGGCCACCTAATACTATACAACTTACTATGGATTATGAGTAGTGATGAGCGAGCATGTTCTGTTAACTCTTTCGGCGAGCATGCTTGGGTGCTCACCGAGTATCTTCAGCATGCTCGGTGTTATGTTTACGTCACTCAGTGCTCATGATTTGCGACTGTTTGACAGCTTTAATACATGTGAGGAATGCCTAAGAAACAGGCATTCCTCACATGTAGTGATGAGCGAGTATGTTCTGTTAACCCTATCGGCGAGCATGCTCGGATGCTCACCGACTATCTTCAGCGTGCTCGGGTGTTATGTTTTAATTGCTCTGTGTGCATGATTTGCGACTGTTTGACAGCTTTAATACATGTGAGGAATGCCTAAGAAACAGGCATTTCTCACATATATTAACGCTGTCAAACAGTCGCAAATCATGCACACAGCTGACTAAAACATAACACCCGAGCACGCTGAAGATACTCGTGAAACACCCGAGCATGCTCGTAAATCTCGAGTAACGAGCATGTTCGCTCATCACTAATTATGAGTGCCACTTCCAGAAATCCCTGCATTTACACACCTTAGCTGCTATCAATTAGATTATTAATGGTTGTGTGAGAAATGATCTGCCACGTGGAATGCACTTAGACAAATCATCAAGATCCACTACTGGCAGTTCCCTTTCTAATTGCTGACCAATGATATCCCAGATGTGATTGATAGAAGACAAGACTGGAGATGCTGCGGCCATAATACCATGTTTAGGTCCTACACAGTGATGAGCGAGCACGCTGAAGATACTCGGGAAACACCCAAGCATGCTCGTAAATCTCGAATAATGGCAACCCGAGGTCATCATGACAACATCCGGGTCACCAAGCTACGGAATGCATGTTAGACCATGCTCAGAGTATGGTCTAAGAGGCTTCTGTCAGTGCTGCATTGATAGGTATAATGCATTTCAGTGCTGGTGCATTGCAATGCATTATAAGTGATCAGAGCCATGAAAGTGAAAGTCCCAAACAGAGTCTAAGTAAAAAAGTAAAATAAAAGTAAAAAAAATATATATATATATTTTTGAAAAAAATTCCGAAATAATAATATACTGTATATATTATACCCATAAATACGTATTTTCATGTAAAAACAAAAATAAGCAGAAATAGTACACATATTTGTTATTGCCGTGTACATAATGACCTGATCTATAAAACTGTCACATTAGGTAACTCCTTCAGTGAACACTGTAAAAAAAAAAAAATGAGGCACAAACTATGCTTTTTCATCATACCGCCAAACAAAAAGTGGAATAAAGCTCAATCAAAAAGATAAAAGTAAATAAAAATAATATTTCGGAAAACGCCATCTTGTCCTGGAAAAAAACAAGCCACCATACAGCTTCATCAGTGGAAAAATAAAAAAGATATAGCTCTCAGAATACAGAGATGCAAAAATATTTTTTTTTCTATAAAATAGTTTTTATTGTGTAAAAGCGGCAAAACATAAAACAGTTATATAAATGTGTTATCGCTGTAATTGTACTGATCAGAAGAATAAAGCCGCCTTAATTTTACCACGTGCGGAACGGCATAAAAAAATCCCAAAAAACAAAATAAACAATTCCTGAAGAACTGCTGGTTTTTGTTAATTCGGCCTCCCAAAAATCGGAATAGAAAGTGATCAAAAAATGTCATGTGCCTGAAAATGGTGCCAATAAAAATGTTAACTCATCCCACAAAAACAAGCCCTCACATGTCACTATCGGCAGAAATATAGAAAAATTATAGCTCTCAAAATATGACAATGCAAAAAAACTTTTATTGTGTCATAGCAGCAAAACAGAAAAAGACTATATAAATCTGACATTGCTGTAATCGCACCAACCCGAAGAATAAAGTCATCAAATCACTTATACCACACGAGGAATGGTGTAAATGAATAAACAAAACCAATTCTTGACCTACTATTAATTTTGTTCATTCTGCATTACAAAAATTGCAGTAAGGCTATACTCACATTTATCCTGCGCTCTGCACTGAGTGCTTACACCGGTGTTTCTGTGTAATTCTCTAATATAAATGAATCAGACGGAATCCCAGACTGAAGATTGCCTATAATGAGGCAGATGGAGACACTGTGGACGTCATCTGGCTTATGATCCTGCGGTTTCCGTCTTTTTAAGCGGGCATAAAATTGCAGATAACCACAGTTTTGTGCACTTCTGAAACAGAGACCAGATGGAGTCCAAAGTAACTCTGCTATCTCAGTTTCATCTGAATCATGTCATTCGGATATTTAGATGAAAACCCTGATGTAAGTGCTCAGTGTAGAGTGCAAGATAAATGTGATCCCAAATGTTATGTAAAATGTTTCTAATAAAAGCTTCAACTCAATGTCAATTCAATGGAAATATAGGGGGCCTCCACATTACTGGTAGCACAAAGGCAAAATGGCTCCACCAAAAGAAATCCAATGAATTCTGCGCTCCCAAATCCAAATGTCCCCCTTCCTTCTGAGCCCCAGTGTGCCTAAACTGCAGTTAGCAACCACGTTTGGCATTTCTGTAGCGATGAGAGCTTACTTAATTTACAGGGTTCATGTCTCCAGAAGCATGAGCTAGACATAATATACAGTATGGGTACTACAATTTATGGGAACTACAATGTGTGGGAATTACACTGGTAGATTTGCATTTTCCCTCAGCAACATTCGCTGCTGCTTGTTTCTGGAAAACACCCATAGAGTCAAAATCATCTCTGCACCTGTAAATAAATTCCTAGAGGAGTGTAATTTCCAAAATAGGGTCACTTGATGGAGGATTCTACTCTTCTGGCACTTAGGGGCTCTGTATATGGAGTCCACAAACTATTATGCGATAATTTGTTCTCCAAGAGTCAAATAGCGCTGCTTCCATTCCAAGTCACACCGTGTGGCTGAGCAGTACTGTACAGTCACATATGGGGTATTGCCAAGTTCATCAGAAATTGTGTGACAAATTTTGGTTCTATTTTTACCCATTTCCCCATGTGACAATGTAAAATCTGGGGCTGAAACAACATTTTTGTAGCAAAAATGTAATTATTTTTTCTTCACTGCCCAATGCTATAAGGTTCTGTTAACACACCTGCTGTGTCAATATGATCACTGCACCCCTATATGAATTCACTGATAGTGGTAGTTTGTAAAATGAGGTCACTTATAGGGGGGTTCTGCTGTTTTGGCACCTCAGACGCTTTGCCAATGTGACATTTCACCCTCAAACAATTCCAGCAAAATGGGAACTACAATATGGCGCTCCTCCCATTCTGAGCTTTGCACTGTTCCTCAAAAGTATCTTTTTACCATATATAAGGTATTGGCATGCTCAGGGGAAATTGCGTAACATGGTCCTTTTTCTCCTATTATCCCTTTTGAAAATTGAAAAATTGAGGCCAAAGTAAAATTTTAGTGTAAAAATTGGTAATTTTCCATTGACTCAATCCAATGTTATACAATTCTGTGAATGAATTGAGGGTTAAAAATGCTCACTACACTGCTATACAAATTCCTCAAGAAGTGTAGTTTCCAAAATGGTGTCACTTGTGGGGGTTTCTGCTGTTTTGGCATGTCAGGGGCTCTTCAAATATGACATGGCATTCGCAATCTGTTCCAGCCAATGTTAAATAATACTTCTTTCTGTATTATTTTTCTTCTACTGAGGACTTCTCAAAGTATCAATATCACGATATTCTTATAAAAAAATGTATCGATTTATTCTTGGATTGTCCATTAAAAAGAATCAGATTGCAGCAGGTACATACAATAATTAGTTATAAAGTAATTGTCCATTTGTCCATAATTAGCTTAATTGTAGAGATGAGCGTTGTTCTACTCGAACTGTTCGCCAATCTCAAATTCGAGCTGTTTTGGGCGGTGTTCGAGCCGTTCGGCGAACACGAACAATTTGAGAAAAATTCGGCTGTTCGAGGTTATGTTCGATAACTGTTCGTGCACCAAAATCATAACTGGATTTTTTCTCAGTAATGATGAAAATTAATGTTAATACGCAGTTTGAGTGTACAGCGGGGTGGGGGGAGGGGCAGGGGATGGATCTCTGCAGGAACAATGAAGATCTCCATTTTTTTTTCTCTTTCCCGCATTTACAGTGGGGAGGTGCAATCTGTCAGCCTATCAGCAGCGCACACACGGAGCGAAGTGCTTTTTTTCACACAAGCAAGGGCATGTGTCATTGGCAGTGTATGTCACATGTCCTTGCCCTATAAGACCAAGCCATTTTCCCCGTCGCCACCATTTTCTCACTGCTGCAGCTGCGTGTTAGACGGCACCGCTGTTGCTGTGTGCGCTATACCTTGTTAATTTCAAGCCAATTTTCGCACAAATCTACAGATAGCTTGGGAGTAGGGAATAGTTGTGATTGCAGTCCTTTTAAGGACTAGGTTACAGCATTTCCTACAACTTTTATCAGGCAGGTCTGTGCTCTTAAATAGATAGATTGTGGGAGCAAAGACTAATTGTAATTGGAGTTCTTTTCAGGACTAGGTTACATCAGTTCCTATCAGTTTTTGCCAGGCAGGTCTGTGCCAGTGCTGTGCAAGTTTTTTTCAGAGCATTTGGCTGAATCTAGCAAAGCTAATCCTTTTTGGCCTATTGCAGAGTGTGTTAGTCAGTGGAGTAGCCTATCTGTGTTGCAAGATATACCACCTGTGTATAGAATACCAATTTTTTTACTGCACCTAGTGAAGTAAAATCTTTTGGGCATAGCATCATTCTATTAGTCCATCTATACTGACCTCCATCAGGTTGCAAATTGAATATAATTTTTTTCTGCATCTAGCTCTGAAAAAATATTGGGCATCTAGCTGTGTGTGGGACTTGTTGTATTAGTCCATCTATACTGACCTCCATCAGGCTGCAAACTGCATATATTTTTTTCTTCATCTACCTCTGAAAAAATATTGGGCTTCTAGCTGTGTGTGGGACTTGTTCTATTAATCCATCTATACAGACCTCCATCAGGTTGCAAACTGAATATATTTTTTTCTGCATCTACCTCTGAAAAAATATTGGGCTTCTAGCTGTGTGTGGGACTTGTTCTATTAATCCATCTATACAGACCTCCATCAGGTTGCAAACTGAATATATTTTTTTCTGCATCTACCTCTGAAAAAATATTGGGCTTCTAGCTGTGTGTGGGACTTGTTCTATTAATCCATCTATACAGACCTCCATCAGGTTGCAAACTGAATATATTTTTTTCTGCATCTACCTCTGAAAAAATATTGGGCTTCTAGCTGTGTGTGGGACTTGTTCTATTAATCCATCTATACAGACCTCCATCAGGTTGCAAACTGAATATATTTTTTTCTGCATCTACCTCTGAAAAAATATTGGGCTTCTAGCTGTGTGTGGGACTTGTTGTATTAGTCCATCTATACTGACCTCCATCAGGTTGCAAACTGAATATATTTTTTTCTGCATCTACCTCTGAAAAAATATTGGGCTTCTAGCTGTGTGTGGGACTTGTTGTATTAGTCCATCTATACAGACCTCCATCAGGTTGCAAACTGAATATATTTTTTTCTGCATCTACCTCTGAAAAAATATTGGGCTTCTAGCTGTGTGTGGGACTTGTTGTATTAGTCCATCTATACTGACCTCCATCAGGTTGCAAACTGAATACATTTTTTTCTGCATCTACCTCTGAAAAAATATTGGGCTTCTAGCTGTGTTTGGGACTTGTTCTATTAATCCATCTATACAGACCTCCATCAGGTTGCAAACTGAATATATTTTTTTCTGCATCTACCTCTGAAAAAATATTGGGCTTCTAGCTGTGTGTGGGACTTGTTGTATTAGTCCATCTATACTGACCTCCATCAGGTTGCAAACTGAATATATTTTTTTCTGCATCTACCTCTGAAAAAATATTGGGCTTCTAGCTGTGTGTGGGACTTGTTCTATTAATCCATCTATACAGACCTCCATCAGGTTGCAAACTGAATATATTTTTTTCTGCATCTACCTCTGAAAAAATATTGGGCTTCTAGCTGTGTGTGGGACTTGTTGTATTAGTCCATCTATACTGACCTCCATCAGGATGCAAACTGAATATATTTTTTTCTGCATCTACCTCTGAAAAAATATTGGGCTTCTAGCTGTGTGTGGGACTTGTTCTATTAATCCATCTATACAGACCTCCATCAGGTTGCAAACTGAATATATTTTTTTCTGCATCTACCTCTGAAAAAATATTGGGCTTCTAGCTGTGTGTGGGACTTGTTGTATTAGTCCATCTATACTGACCTCCATCAGGTTGCAAACTGAATATATTTTTTTCTGCATCTACCTCTGAAAAAATATTGGGCTTCTAGCTGTGTGTGGGACTTGTTCTATTAATCCATCTATACAGACCTCCATCAGGTTGCAAACTGAATATATTTTTTTCTGCATCTAGCTCTGAAAAAATATTTGGCCTTCTAGCAGTGTGTGGGACTTTCTCTATTAGTCCATCTATACTGACCTCCATCAGGTTGCAAATTGAATATAATTTTTTTCTGCATCTAACCCAGCCAATAGTTTTGGCCTAATACCACAGTTTGGCCACTCAGCTCTGCTCGGTTCCCATCCATTGTTTTTTTGTGCAAACAACTCCAGAGTTGTTAATTAGTTAACCACCAAAATGAGTGGAAAAAGGCCTGCTGCTGGTGGAAAGGGGAATAGGCGTGTTGGGAAGGGGAAAAAAGGTCGTGTCCGTGGGGTAGGTGTTAAAGCAACAGTAACATCTGCAGAAGAAAGACCATCTTCCAGCCAAACTAAAATGTCTACTTCTTTTAGCGGACAATGTGATAAGATCCCTTTCTTACGGCCACGCCAATAGCTACAAATTCCAGATGAGGCACAAAAACAGCTGGTGCTTCAACGGATATCAAGTGCTCCTTTAAGTGGGCTCTCCTCCACATCAACTTCAACATCACAAATACTCCAGTCCTCAAAGGTGTCACCCCAATCGCACTTGCTTCCTCACAGCTCCCAAATCTCCAGCTGCCCGTCTGAGTATGAGGTAGAACAGATGGTTGAGTCTGCAGAGCTGTTTACTCATACTATAGCCTGGGAATCAGAGGTCGACTCCAGCGCTTCTGTGAATCCAGACGAGGAAATGATCTGCACTGATGCCCAGAATCTTTATGAGTCGGATCCAGGACCAGACGCAGAAGGTTCTGACCATAATGTAGACCCTCATTCCCAAACTGTAACTCCTGTTGGTGGAGACAATGAGGAAGACGATGATAAGACTCAAATACCTGATTGGAGCGACAACTTTAGTTTTTTGTCAGGGCAGGAACAGGTTGGCTCTGAGGACGACGGGTGTGATAATGCACAGGGTGATGATGATGAGGTTGGAGATCCCACTTACTGTCAACCCACAGTCAGCCAAGAGATGAGGTCAGCAGAGGAGGTGGAGGAAGATGCTAGTGACGACGAGGTCAGGTTGCGCCTTCCTGGACAGAGACGTAGTACTGGAAGCACGTCAACAACTGCATCCTCAAACACAACTCTGCCTCTCACCACAAGTCGTGGTGGCTCTTCAGGTCGCATGGGTGCTAAGCCTTGCATAGCCTGGGCATTTTTTCAGATCGATAAAGATGACCCAACTCGTGTTATCTGTAACATTTGTCAGCAAAAGCTAAGTAGAGGCCAAAAAATACATAGTTTGAGTACTTCATGCATGAACCAGCACATGGACATGAAGCATAAGTTGCAGTGGGAAGCTCAGTGTGCTACAATGCGGCCTAGCCGGCCGGGCCAGCCACCGTCTGCCATATCTTGTGCATCCGCGGCCTCTTCATCCTCTGTGACTGGGGGGACAGCAGTCACACCTGTTTTGGGGCGCAGACCTGCCACCTCTTTACCCGCAACAGCCAGCGTGATTGGCAGGTCATCATTTTCTTTGGAGGTGGTAACACCAGCTGGTGTTGAGCACTGTCCGACATCGATAGCACCACCTTTGGATCAAGGCAACCTAACATGTCCGCCTGCATCTTCCTCACAGACCGGCAGTTTGCCGGGGACACCCTTATCAACCCCGTCTAAGCACAACAGCCAGCCCTCGGTCCCTCAGATGTGGACAAGTAAAAGACCATTTCCTCCTAGCCATGAGAAAGCTAAGAGGTTGAATTTCACCATCTGCAAGTTCTTGGCTACAGAAATGCTGCCTTTCCGCCTGGTGGACACAGAGGATTTTCGAGACCTTATGTCCGTCGCAGTGCCCCAGTACCAGATGCCCAGTCGGCACTACTTCTCAAAGAAAGGTGTGCCTGCGCTCCACCAGCATGTCGCACACAACATCACCGCTTCTTTGAGAAACTCTGTGTGTGACAGGGTGCATTTCACCACAGACACTTGGACGAGTAGGCATGGACAGGGGCGTTACATGTCGCTGACTGGGCACTGGGTAACTATGGTGACAGCAGGACAAGGGGCTGCTGTTCAAGTCTTGCCGTCCCCACGAGTTGTGCGTCAATCTTCTTTATGTCAAAGTTCCTCCACTGCTTCTGCCTCCTCAACCTCCTCTCGGTCTTCCACCTGCACCCAAAGCCTGTCTGGTCATGCCACAAGCTTTCTAACTGCGCAGAAGGGATCCTGCACACCTCCTTACTATGCTGGCAGTAGGGCTCAACGTCATCAGGCGGTTTTTACATTGAAATGTCTGGGAAATGTGAGTCACACAGCTGAGGAGTTGTGGTCAGCTCTGGAGAACCAATTTCATGAATGGTTGTCTCCACTGGACCTGAAACCAGGGAAGGCCGTGTGCGACAATGCTGCAAACCTGGGTGCGGCCCTTCGCCGGGGCAATGTCACACACGTGCCTTGTATGGCTCACGTGTTGAACCTGGTTGTCCAGCAATTTTTAGCCCACTATCCCAGACTAGATGGCCTTCTGCAGAGGGCACGTTCGCTGTGTGCTCACTTTCGCCGTTCGCATCCCGCAGCTCAGCGACTTACATCTCTACAGAAGTCGTTGGGCCTGCCACTTCACCGGCTAAAATGCGATGTGCCTACCCGGTGGAATTCAACTCTGCACATGTTGCAGCGACTGTGGCAGAACCGACAAGCCCTTGTGCAATACGTTCTGACGTATAGCCTGGGCCAACGAGATCCAGAGGTGGGGCAAATC
Organism: Phyllobates terribilis; assembly: GCF_046119375.1. NCBI lineage: Eukaryota > Metazoa > Chordata > Amphibia > Anura > Dendrobatidae > Phyllobates > Phyllobates terribilis. Next base: position 23,417,315 of record NW_027362768.1, read on the forward strand.
ACGCTGGAGGAGTGGTCTCAGATCAGGGACCTATGCACCCTTCTGCACAGTTTTGAAATGGCGACGAAGATGTTTAGTGCTGACGATGCCATTATCAGCATGACTATTCCGGTGATTTACATGCTGGAGCACATGTTAAACAGAATTCGGAGTCAGGTGGTGGCACAAGAGGAGGTGGAGGAAGTAGAGGAGGAGGAGTTGTATGCGGAAGGGCTAACATCTGCAAGGTCCAGACGGTCGGCAGCACCAAGGCGGCAGGCATGTGAGGGTGGGGGAGATGGTTTTACCAGGGCGCATGGTAGCAGCCAAACTAGTGAGGAAGGTGCAGGAGCCCAGGAAGAAGTGGAGGACGAACTGATGGAAGACTCATCAGATGAGGGAGACCTTGATCACATTTCTGTTGTGCGAGGTTGGGGGGAGAGGACAGAGGAAGGAAGCATGATTGTTACCTCGCCACCAACACAACAGGGACTTGGTGCTCCTGGATGCGCAACACACATGAGTGCCTTCTTGCTGCACTACCTGCAACATGACCCTCGAATTGTGAGAATTAGAAATAATCCTGACTACTGGGTTGCCACACTGTTAGATCCCCGGTACAAAAGTAAATTTACAGAAATTATTCCTGCCATAGAAAGGGATGCACGCATGCAGGAGTATCAGCAGAGACTGTTGCAGAATCTTACATGTGCTTTTCCACAAAATACCAGTGGTGCACGTAGTGAATCTCACAGTTCCAACTTGCCAACCGTGGGACCGTCAAGTGTTCAGCACTCAAACCGTAACAGAACCACAGTATCTGCTGGTAACATCAATTTTGCGGAATCATTTCACCACTTTTTTAGCCCATCCTTTGCAAGGCCACAGGAGACAAGAAGTCTGACACATAGTCAACGCCTAGAGACGATGGTAGAGGAGTATCTCCAAGTAAACATTGAAGCCACGACTGTGTCACTGGACCCTTGCTCTTTTTGGGCTTCCAATCTGGATAAATGGCCGGAGCTAGCCACTTACGCCTTGGAGATCTTGTCATGCCCCGCAGCCAGCGTTCTGTCTGAACGTGTGTTCAGCGCTGCTGGTGGTGTGCTGACAGATAAGCGCACGCGGCTCTCCACTGATAATGTAGACAGACTCACGTTCATAAAGATGAACAAATCATGGATCCGAAACGACTTTTCTACCCCTGTGTCATCCTGGGGAGAGTAAAAGCTTGATGATTGGTTAAAATCACCCTACCAACCGTTTTAAGCTTTCAAATTACTAATCATGTTTATCTGTATCTTGGCTGGAAAATAATTTGGGCTTTGTAGCAGTGTGCAGCACTGATTCTATTAGGCCATCTATAATAAGCTCCACCAGATTTAAAATTATTAATCATGTTTATCTGTATCTTGACTGGAAAATAATTTGGGCTTTGTAGCAGTGTGCAGCACTGATCCTATTAGGCCATCTATACTAAAGCTTCACCAGATTTAAAATTAATAATAATTTTTAGCTGCATCTAGCCCGGAAAATAATTTTGGGGCTCCGAGATGCGCAAGACACATAAGTGCCTTCTTGCTGCACTACCTGCAGCATGACCCTCATATTGTCAGAATTCGAAGTAATCATGACTACTGGGTTGCCACACTCTTAGATCCCCCAAACTTTTCGATCAACCTTTTCATTTTAATAAAGACCAAAAAAATGGTCATTTTTGAAATTATAAGCATTAGCAGGTTGTTAGAAACTGAAATCAAACAGTTTTCAACTCAAAACTTTATTCTAGGTGATGTTACATTTTCACATAGGACCCCTTGTTCGAAAGGAGCTTCTGAACTCTCTCGTCCATTGAATTTGTCAGGTTTTGGATGGTTTCTGCTTCAATTGTTTTGCATGAGGACAGAATACCCTCCCAGAGCTGTTGCTTAGATGTGAACTGCCTCCCGCCATCATAGACACTCCTTTTAATGATGCTCCAAAGGTTCTGAATAGGGTTGAGGTCAGGGGAGCATGGGGGTCACACCATAAGTTTGTCCCCTTTTATGCCCATATCAGCCAGAGATGCAGATGTTTTATGTGCAGCATGAGATGGTGCATTATCATGCAGAAAAATGATCTTGCTGTGAAATACACGGTTCTTCTTCTTGAACCATGGCAGGAAGTGCTGTTTGAGAAAATCCACATACATTATGGAGTTCATCTTTAGCGCCTTCAGGGATCCTAAAGGGGCCGACAATCTCTCTCCCCATGATTCCAGCCCAAAACATTAATCCACCTCCTCCTTGTTGGCGCTGTAGCCGTGTTTGCGTGGGGTGTCCATCAACCAGCCATCCTCCACTCCATCCATCTGGACCATCGAGCGCTGCACGGCACTCATCCGTGAACAAAACAGTTTTGAAATCAGTCTTCATGTAATGTTTGGCCCACTGGAGCCATTTCTGCTTGTGTGAAGTGGATAGAGGAGGTCGACAGGATGGCGTATGCACAGCTGCAAACCTCTGAAGGACCCTGCATCTTGTTGTTCGGGGGACGTTGGAGGCACAAGCAGCTTCAAAAACTTGTCTGCTGCTATGACAAGGCTTTTTTGCCGCTGCTCTTTCAACCTGACGTAATTGCCTGTAGGAAAGAGTCCTCAATTTGCCCTTATCAGCACGCACACGTGTGTACTGTGAATCAGCTACATACTTCTTGATTGCCAAGACACTTCATCCTGATCATCGCACAATGTTGATTGTAGTCATGCCTTGACCTAAACACTCCACAATTTGTTGCTTCTCAGCAGCCGACACATCCTTTTTCTTTCCCATTTTGGCAGAAAATGTAGGCTGCTTAATAATGTGAGACAGCCTTCTTAAGTAGTCTTGCCTTTCATTGGACACACCTGCCAAACTAATTAGCACAGGTGTCTGCAATTGCTTACAGTGATATAAAGAGCCCTGACACACATCACCATCAATGAGTTTAACTGACAAACAAACAAATTCTTCCCTTATCACTCCTAAACACTTTTTGCATAATAATTTGGAACACAGTGTACATGTGCTTTTCCACAAAACACCAGTGGTTCACGGTGAATCTTACAGTTCTAACTTGCCAACCGTGGTCTGTATGGAGTTGTTCAATAAAGGGCCCAAAATTAAGATAACATAGATGGGAGAGGTCTCTATGAATAGGAATTCCTAAGTATTTGATACCCTGTGAGGGCCAGGCAAAGGGAAAGTTGGACTGGATGGAATCCTATATGGATTTGGGGAGGGAGATATCGAGGGCCTCAGACTTCGCTGCATTGATTTTAAAATTTGACCATGTAACAAAGTGATCTATTTCAGCCATAACAGCATGGATGGATATATGTGATTGAGTGATATATACTAGGACATCATCAGCAAATAGAGAGCACTTGTACTCGGTGCCTCCCACCTCAATCCACCTAATATTGGGGTTATGGCGAATTGATGAGAGCAGGTGCTCCGTCACTAGGATGTATAAGAGAGGGGACAGAGAACATCCCTGCCTTGTCCCATTGGTGATTGTGAAAGGTGATGAAAATGTTCTGACGCGCCCCCTGGGCCTTGGGACACCCGGAGCCGGACCCTTTTTGGTGGATGCTGGTGGTTGTAGTCTCCGTGGCGGCAACCTGGTTCCGTGGCTCAGGGCGGTCAAACCAGTGGCGGAACTATTTATGTGGTTTTGATGTTTAAATGTCCGACTATGCCACCCGTGGATTGCGGTCAGAGTGAACCGCCGCTCCAGGGCAGACCGCTGAGGCTGGTGTTGTGGGTGCAGCAGAGCGTAGCATAACTCCCCACGGGAGGAGTATAGCCTCAGGGCAGTGTATGAGGAGGATGGGGGTGATGGTGCAGGGCAGCAGCAGTAATGACACGGAGTCAGTGATGCAGTCCAGGGCCTTTACTCACAGTTCTCATTATCCAGACCACGTCTGCAGGTAACGGCTGCCCACGTCGTACTGTGCTCACCAGGTGAGGGGCTCAGACAACTCCCAGATAACTTTGGAGTGCTTCACAGGACCCCCTTTGTGTGTCCTTTGTCTGGCCTTTCTTACCAACCCTTCTGTCCGGCTGCCTCGGGCCTCCTCTTGGTAAACTTGGCGCCAGTTTCCCTGACCCTATGTGGTGCCTTCCTAGCGGGTGTAGCGAGGGGCTGCGCCACATAAAATGTCACAGCCTCCTGTTTCTAGCTGAGGGTCGTTTCCTGCCTCCACTAGTTTCGGGGACCGGTCTCCCCCTTTGGCCTGACCCCTCCACGCAGGTGGATTCGGGCGTGCGGTGGCGACTCGCCCGTCCGCACCCCTGAGATCCCTTCGTTCCTCGTTCCTGGAGCCTTCTCCGCTCCTCTTCCTTCCTTCTCCCTCTTCCAGGCCTGGGCCTCTGTTACTAGGCCCGCCTCCGGAGCAGAGCTCATGCAGAGCCCCTGCTCCCTGCCACTTCTGCTCAGACTTCTCTGCACTGAACTAAGATGGTGCCCACCTTTTATACTCCCTTCTCAATGCACCCAGGAACTGCTTCCTCCCTGCTCCTGCACTACAGGGTTCCCCTTCCTCAGTGTTCCCTCCCCCCACTCCAGCCAGGGACAGGGACTGTCGTGCCCATCTCAGGGGCATATTGGTCGCCCTGCCCCACGGCAATGTGGTGTAATGCATGCAGGTGTCGGGTCCTGATCCACACTACATCCTTACCTGAGAGTGAGATATCACACCTCTGGGTGAGGTGCAATACCTCTGTAGCAACCGAGCCCTCAGGGTGCTACAGTTCCATTTATCTTCAGCCTAGGTGACGTATTGCGATACAGGGCCGTGATTTTGGCTATAAAAGGGTCCCCTAAACCCCTACCCCAAGCTTTTTAAGAGAATCATATATGGCGTGCCAGGAGACTCTATGGAATGCTTTCTCAGCATCCAACGAGAGTATCTAATTACAAATTTTTAACTGCATCTAGCCCAGGAAATACTTTGTGCCTAGTAGCAGTGTCTGCTAGTCAGCGGATTATCCCGGCTGTTAAGCAAGCTACACCACCTGTAGTTTGGACACTTCATTTTTTCAAAGGAAATGCTTCGGGACCACGGGATACTCAGTGAAGAGCATCAGGAGGCACCCCAAGGCATAGGGGCTCGGACTGGCAGTAGGATGCCTTGCGGTGGACAGCCGAGCTCGATCCTTATAAAAGCTTTTTAACTGCAGCAGCTTTAGTGGACGCTACTGGAGCTGGAATTACGCGGCTGCTGGCATGAGACTTGCCCTCCAATAGATCCTTGTAAATGGATTTAAAGTGTATTTATTCAAATTAGAGAGACAATTTAAATTAAAAAGCTTAGAGCTGCCTCCACCACAGGGGGGCTCGCTCGACCCACCAGCGGACAGGCACCAGTATTGGGAGAGGGGGGCTGGCCGTCAGGGTTCACCGCGGCTCTGGCACAAACCCGGCGACACGGAGGTGGCACGGGCAGGAGCGGACTGAACGTGTCGGCTTCTCACTTTTTGGATTTTAGAAGGGCATGACATGCCTATATCTGTGTCTCCCCCTCCTTTTACTCCTCCACCTCTTTTCTTTTCGCATGACTATATGTACTTGTCACTTTTCCATGTGTTAGTTGTGTCTTCTGAGCAGTTTGTCAGCTTTTGGACACCTTTGAAGGTGTTTTCTATGTGTTTCTATGTGTTTTTGTTTGCCTGCCATTGGTTTTAACGGTGTTCGAAGGTGTTAGACGAACAGTTCGACGAACAGTTCGGCGAACACACGGGTGTTCGACGAACCGAACCGAACTCGAACACTACGGGGGTGGCTCAACACTACTTAATTGTTGAGATTCACCCATCTTTCCTTGGATCCTGGCTGGTAAATCATGTCTTTGTCCAACACGTGTCCAGGCCTACATGTCAGCTGCTTCTCAGCATGAAGATCCTTCTTCTGTGTCTTGTGGGGTGGGAAGAGCAAGAGAGCCCCCCCCTTTCTGTACCATGGGCTTTTATAGCCGTTCGTATGGCACACCTGTTCTACATATGGTAGTGAACTAAAAATACACACACAAATAGCGCATGTCAACTAGACACGATGGCTGATGCATAGAACTCAGATTTAAGAAAAAATGAATATCCATAATTAACTATTTAACAGCCAAAATTGCACTTCACTTGGCGCTCCTTCCCTTCCAAGCCCTGCTGTGTGCACAAACAGTAGTTTTCCCCCACATTTAGGATATTGGCGTATTCCAGAGAATTTGCATAACAAATTTTACAGTCCATTATCTCCTGCTACCCTTGGGAAAATGTAAAATCTGGGGCAAAAGTAACATATTTGTGGGAAAAATGAAAATGAATCATCCCTGTCCTAGTATGCATGGCACCCCTCATACCTATCCTGATATGCATGGCTCCCTCATCCCTGTCATGGTATGCATGGCACCCCTAATCCCTATCCTGGTATGCATGGCACCCATCATCCCTGTCCTGGTATGCATGGCACCCCTCATCCCTGTCCAGGTATGCATGGCATCCCTCATCCTGGTATGCATGGCACCCCTAATCCCTGTCCTGGTATGCATGGCACCCCTCATCCCTGTCCTGGTATGCATGGCACCCCTCACCCTGGTATGTATGGCACCCCTAATCCCTGTCCTGGTAAGCATGGAAACCTTCATCCCTGTCCTGGTATGCATGGCACCCCTCATCCCTGTCCTGGCATGCATGGCACCCATCATCCCTATCCTGGTATGCATCGCACCCCTAATCCCTGTCCTGGTATGCATGGCACCCTTAATCCCTGTCCTGGTATGCATGGCACCCCTAATCACTATCCTAGTATGCATGGTCCCCCTAATCCCCATCATGCTGCACATTAAAAAAAATAAACACTGCTACTCACCTCTCTACTCTCCTCCAGCGCTGTGTCCGGTCTGCCCCCACTGATCTCTCCATGTGAGCCGCGCATGACGTCACTGCCATGCGCGGCTCACATGGAGAGATCAGCTGCCGGAAGTCACTGCTCCCCACGCCGGGTCTGTGTGCGCGGGGAGCAGTGACTTCACTCTCCTTCATAGCCGGCACACAGAGGAGCCACGCTGCGGCTGCTGCTGCCGGCTATCTCCTGTGCCCGCTCATTAAAGGGCATGAATATTCACACCCTCCCCACGCCCATGGGCGTGGAGAGAGGTTGAATATTCATGCCCTTTAACAGCAGGCACAGGAGATAGCCGGCAGCAGCAGCAGCCGCAGCGCGGCTACACTCTATACCGCTATTAAGGAGCATGAATATTCAGTGCTCCCCACGCCCCATGGGCGTGGGGAGCAGTAAATATTAATTTTCTTTAGCAGCGGAGACAGTGTAGGCTGCAGCGGGCGGCTGCTACCTCCTGTGCCCCGCTCCTCCACCGATACCGCTCCCCCCACACCACACATAAATATACACCCCCTCAACATTCGGACTATAAGACGCACCCCCCCATTTTCCTCCAAAATTTTTGAGGAAAAAAGTGTGTCGTATGGTCCGAAAAATACGGTAGTTTACTCGCGTTTTTTCATTGGATTTTTGAGTGCGTTTTTTACCACGCGTTATTGACGCTGCTGTTTTTGTCTCTTGTTAGTATGTCTTGTTTTAAATAAAGCGCTTTGTTTTTGATACTTCCTAGTATTTGGCTTTGACAAAATGTAATTGATACAGACATGTGTGGAATAGATGCATTTTCAATGCGTTTCAACCACAGAAATACACTAAAAACGCATGTACGTTTTTTACCTGAGGATTTTACACATCTAATACAAGTCTATGGGAAAAATTTGCCCTAAAACTCATTGTACCCGCAATATAAAGTGACATGTTACAGATTTGAAACACGCACCACAGATCATTTTACTCTGAGTAAAAAAAAGCACAGTGGACGTGAGATCTCTATAAATCCCGTCCACTTTGCTGGACGCTGCGTTTTTGACACAGCAAAAATAAAGTCAAAAAGTCACCAAAAACCCTTCGTAGGCAAACAGCCTTATATGTTTCTAGAAATGCTGCATACCATCAAATAAGAAGCTGCACAGATAGTGGTCACACTAGAGCCATGAAGCTTGTGAAATGGCACAAAAGCCATATACTGGTGGACATCAGTAATATGAATGAGCCTGGTAAATGGAGGTTATTTTAAAGATTTTGCAGGCCGGAGCTTCAAGTTGAACCTCTGTATAAAATATTTGACCTAGTCACATTCGATGCTCTCCTAAAGGATTGTTCTCTAAAAATAGTCCAGTGCAATAAAAGTGCGTATGTAATGACCGTCCTACAGCACTTCTAATGACATCTCTCTGTTTATGTATAGACACAGCCAAACAGGAACAACCAGAACAGATGACCTTTATGTCCTTTGCTGGTTTACTAATGGAGATCACTAGCTATGGATAACTGGATTGCATGAGAACAGCTACATGGACATGTACATGACGCGCCCCCTGGGACATATTCCTTTTTGAGGGGAATACCCGGCACCGGATCAGATGGGGGGTTGTAGTCTCCGAGCGGCTGTGACCCGGCCCCGTGCCCAGGGCGTCAAGCTCAGTGTTATGTGGCAGCTTTACAGATGTTACTAAAGTTCTTTTGTGTCGACTACGCCACCCGTTGTGATGCGGTCACTGTGGCCGCCGCTGCAGCAGGGTCCGCTGAGGCTGATGGTGGATGCGCAGCTTGGTGGGATAACCCCCAACGGGAGGGGTATAGCCTCAGAGGGGACAGGCGCAGAGGATGGGGGTTGTGGTGGTGCGGTGCAGCCGGCAATGAAGACAGACTCGGGTTGTGCAGTTAAGGGAGTTTACTTACTGCTGATGTTTCGGTCACTCCAGCTGCTAGTGACCACCCGAGCCGTGCTGCGTCCACCAGGTCCTGGATCCAGCCAACCCCCAAACAAGTCCGGAGCGTGGCCCTGAGCTCTCCCTCTGTCCTTTCTTCAGCCGTCCCCACCAGGGATTCACCTAGGTCCAGCTCCCTCGGGCCTTCTTTTGGGACACCCTTGGCCCTGGGTTCCCTGACCCTGCATGTGGTGTGCCTTCGGGGTGAATGTGGTGGGTGACCGTGACAGACTCTGCCCACGGTCTCCGGTCTCTGGCTGGGGATTGTTTTTGCCCCCACCAGCTTGGGTTCCGGTACCCTGATGCTGACTCCTCACCCGGTGCTCTAATTTGGGTTCTTGGGTCCCTTCAGTCTTCCCCCTCTGGGTCTTTCTCTGCTCCACTCTCTCTCTCTCCAGGGCTGCTGTTTCCTGCTCTCTGCATCAGACTTGTCCTCTGCAGCTGACTGACTCTCTGCGTCTGACTGCCTCTCTGCGTCTGACAGGCTCCTCTGCGTCTGACCCTGATTCTAAGTTGGTGCCCTCCTTATATATCCCTCTATGTGTGAGCTCAGGTGACCAGCACCCAATGAGCTCCTAACACTACCCAGACTGCTCCCCCTATCTGCCCCTACACTACATGGGATGTACCACCCCCCTCCCACTCCAGCCAGGAACAGGCTCGGTTGTACCTGCACATTTCTAAGTGGGAGTACCGTCGGCCTGCTCCTCTGGAATGGGATGTATGTAGTGCATGCAGTCTATCTGAGCTCAATTCCACACTCCATCCTTACCCGGGAGTGGAATATCACACCTCTGGGTTGAGGTGCAATACCCCTGTAGCAGCCGAATCCTCAGGGTGCTACATTCCCCCCTGGTAAATCACAGCACGTCCTCGGGCTGTAAGACATAAAACACCAAAACATACAAATTTTTCATATAAACATATAAAACATATAAGACATTATATATATAACATATCTTATCAGATAAAACTTTCTCGTAGACTTCTCTTGTCTCTGGTTCCTCCTCCGGACACTGTGCAACGTGTGTCCGGGAAAAGTGCGACAGTCTCTTAGAAAATCTGGTTTTCTATAAAACCGGTAGGGGGCGCTTTAGGAAGCGCAACTATATACAGGGGTAGTTGGAAGTTGGCCGCTCTCAGTCCTCGGCCAGGTAGAGAAAAGGGAATGGCTGCTCACAGTCCTCAGCCTGTAGGATGAAGGGGTTAACGGGTAAAACAGTTCACTGGTCCCAACGGGGACTATTTTAGCAGCAGCAACAGTTCCAGTTTCAGTTCCTTTATACCCCGATTGGGTAACTATTTACATCGCTTCTCGGCCGCACTCAACGGCGTCTTCCTCCCGCTCTTTCTTGATATGGTGTTGCTTCAGACCCGTCCGGGTCCTCTGGCTCCTCCTCTCCGTACCGCAACTCCTCCTCCGTCAAGCGGTGTACGTGGAGGGCGTAAGGTCCTTTGGCACACTTGTGCCGGGTGAAAGTGACCTCATCTCCGACGTAGAGGTCACGGCCTTTGTGACCTTCCGGCAGGTGGGACTCGACGTCTCTGCGAGTCACAAAAACGTCACCGCGGTTGTTACGGTCCCGAATAAAGCCCCACCCATGCTGCGGGTTGAACTTTATCACTGTCCCGATGGTGCGGGGACAATGCGCTGCACGGGGGTTCCTCCTAGTCCGGCTCTTCTGCTCCGCGCTCCGGATTTGGGCCTGTTGTTCTCTGGCCCGCCTCTCCTCCCGTTCTCTCGTAAACTCTGCTAGCTGCTGACGACAACACTCAGTCCGCTCAGCGGCGACTGCCCGAGTTTCCTGAGTGAACCCCATTAGATCTTCTCCGGTGGGGTCCCACTCAAACTGTGCGTCTTCCAAAGGAGGCGAGACCCGAGTCACGGGCTTCGGAGCCGGGATCAGGGGCTCACACAAGGGCCCTCGTCTCTGTTGCCGCCCCAGCTCATGGTATCCTTCGGGCCAGATGAAGGGCTGCCCGTCCGGCCATGTGAGCTGGCTGAAGAGGTCCTCCCCCAGGTGTGGCACCCTTGGTATTGCGGGCGCGGGCGCGGTGGTGATGGCGCCCGGGTTGCCCAGGCCTTGCGGCCAGGCCTGGGGCACCTGGAAGGTGAAGGGCACCGTTAGGACGGCGGCGCCCTGGGTTACCTGGCCTTGCGGCCAGGCCGGAGGCTCCGCGGAGGTAGGGGGCGCTGTTGGTGGTGCGGCGCCCGGGGGTACTAGGCCTTGCGACCAGGCTGGTGGTAATTCCTGCTTTGTCACGCTCCGGGTCGGTGCGTGTGACGTCACAGGGGTCGCGGCGGCGGCTTCCGGTCGGGGCCTAGTCCATGGCGGTGACCTGGCGGCTACGGGCACAGCAGGGGGACTTTCGGGCTCTGCGACGGGGAGCTGGGGCAGGTAAGCGGTGTCACGGCTTGGGGTATAGGCGTCCCCTTTACCTGCCTCCATGCGTTCGGCTCCCTCCTCGGCGCCGTCTCCGGCCTTAGGTCCTCCCGCGCCATCCTCAGAGGCGGTCTGCTTCCTCTTCCAGGGTAGCGTGCTCCGTTGACTGGTCTCTGCTTGCTGGGCCATCTCCCGGCTCCACTCCGCCAGTATCTCGCGCTGTACCCGGGCCATCCTCCTTGCGAGGCCCTCCAGGGCAGTTTGTGCACACTCCCGGTCTCGGGGGAGCTGCGCTAGGATCTCCGCTAGACCTAGCGGGGTTGTGGACTCTAGCAGGCTCCTGACCATCGGGTCGGTGCTGCTCTGCTCGGCTTCCGGCAGGCTCCTGGCCAGCGGGCCGGTGCTGCTCTGCCCTCCTTCCTCGGTCTCTAGCAGACTCCTGGCCAGCGGGCCGGTGCTGTTCTGCTTTCTCTCCATCTCCGGGTAAGCTCCTCCGCTACTCTTCGTTAGACCTCTTGCCTCCGGGTGCGCTCGCTCCAGACTGCTCCAAGCGACACCCATCTTTTCTCTTCTCTTTCGTCTCCTCCCACTTCGAGGGCGGTCCCGGGGCAACTCGGTGACTGTCAGCTCCAGGGGGAGTTCTTTCACGCTGACAGACACCTCCAGCATCACAGTCTCTGTTGGTGGGGGCGGTTTCCACTTTTGGCGCCATTTTCTGTCCTGGCCCACGATGGGAGGTGGCCTCCTGCCCTCCTTTGGCACGCCCATAATGGCGTCCGCTGCTCTTCCAAGGCGGGAAATCTGCGGTTTTGGCGGGAAGCGTCGCCCAGTGGCGGGAAACTCTGCAGATGGCGGGAACAAGTTGGAAATGGCGGACAATCGGCGGGAAACGACTGGTGATGGAGTCCGATGGCGTGGACCCTCCGGAACCGGCGGGAGACTTCTTTCTGAGGTAAACTTGCACTTTTCTTCAGGCACGCAGTACCCGGGTGTTGCGGGCACGTAATCCTGCCGACTACGCCAAAGTTGACGCGCCCCCTGGGACATATTCCTTTTTGAGGGGAATACCCGGCACCGGATCAGATGGGGGGTTGTAGTCTCCGAGCGGCTGTGACCCGGCCCCGTGCCCAGGGCGTCAAGCTCAGTGTTATGTGGCAGCTTTACAGATGTTACTAAAGTTCTTTTGTGTCGACTACGCCACCCGTTGTGATGCGGTCACTGTGGCCGCCGCTGCAGCAGGGTCCGCTGAGGCTGATGGTGGATGCGCAGCTTGGTGGGATAACCCCCAACGGGAGGGGTATAGCCTCAGAGGGGACAGGCGCAGAGGATGGGGGTTGTGGTGGTGCGGTGCAGCCGGCAATGAAGACAGACTCGGGTTGTGCAGTTAAGGGAGTTTACTTACTGCTGATGTTTCGGTCACTCCAGCTGCTAGTGACCACCCGAGCCGTGCTGCGTCCACCAGGTCCTGGATCCAGCCAACCCCCAAACAAGTCCGGAGCGTGGCCCTGAGCTCTCCCTCTGTCCTTTCTTCAGCCGTCCCCACCAGGGATTCACCTAGGTCCAGCTCCCTCGGGCCTTCTTTTGGGACACCCTTGGCCCTGGGTTCCCTGACCCTGCATGTGGTGTGCCTTCGGGGTGAATGTGGTGGGTGACCGTGACAGACTCTGCCCACGGTCTCCGGTCTCTGGCTGGGGATTGTTTTTGCCCCCACCAGCTTGGGTTCCGGTACCCTGATGCTGACTCCTCACCCGGTGCTCTAATTTGGGTTCTTGGGTCCCTTCAGTCTTCCCCCTCTGGGTCTTTCTCTGCTCCACTCTCTCTCTCTCCAGGGCTGCTGTTTCCTGCTCTCTGCATCAGACTTGTCCTCTGCAGCTGACTGACTCTCTGCGTCTGACTGCCTCTCTGCGTCTGACAGGCTCCTCTGCGTCTGACCCTGATTCTAAGTTGGTGCCCTCCTTATATATCCCTCTATGTGTGAGCTCAGGTGACCAGCACCCAATGAGCTCCTAACACTACCCAGACTGCTCCCCCTATCTGCCCCTACACTACATGGGATGTACCACCCCCCTCCCACTCCAGCCAGGAACAGGCTCGGTTGTACCTGCACATTTCTAAGTGGGAGTACCGTCGGCCTGCTCCTCTGGAATGGGATGTATGTAGTGCATGCAGTCTATCTGAGCTCAATTCCACACTCCATCCTTACCCGGGAGTGGAATATCACACCTCTGGGTTGAGGTGCAATACCCCTGTAGCAGCCGAATCCTCAGGGTGCTACATACACATTCGATTGCAAGCATGGCAGACCACACTGCTAACATTCACACAGGAATTAGGAGTCTTCGATATTAAAACAAATTTATTTGCAAAATGTATTTTTGGCAATTGTAATGCTTCACAAGGGGTTAAAAACATTGGGGCAGATATACTATTTTAAGTGTACTGAATTCTAATGCAAATGTGCAAACTTTTGGCAAATGTTGGAGCATATTGGCGCATCTAGTTAGATCTATGTATTATATGTCCCAAACACTGCAGCTCACATGAAAACGTGGTATGTCTTCATACGGAGTATGCAAGGTAAGGTGGCACTGTGTGCAATACTGTACCAAAATTTAGGTGCAGAAAAGTAAGAAAACCAAAAAAGTGGTGTAAATTTAGCCAAAAGCGTGTAAAGTTGCACTGAATTTAGCATCTAGAATGAGACACATTTGGCACATTTTAATGAAATTCAAACATACACCATCTAAAATTAGGCAAGATTAGTAAATGTACCCCATTGTTTTAAGCCAACAATCGTTGTACAAATATTTAATTAGCTGAAATATATTCTCTCCAGTGGTGATGAGCAGATGGATTCCTAGTAAGCAGTATGTATCTATATTGTGTACTTATAATTAACATGAAGCTCTGGATTAACATTATAGATCAGGTTTAAGAGTTGTTGTAGCACATTCTCCTTGTGTTTCTGAAAGTTGGCATTATATCCTTGTATATTCTGACCAGTCTGTTCATCAATCTTTGTGGCCAGGTTTCCTTGGGATCCCATTATCTGGGGAAGAAATACAATAGGCAATGAAATTGGATCCACCTCTAAACTCAGAAAACTGATAACCTTTACATACAATATAGTAATGTGATAACAGTCAAAACTACAAACACTATGGTAAATGGCATATTGTTGAATCTACCTATACTTTGTGCAGAATTAATAGGCAAGTGAGTATTTTCATCATATCATAATTTTTGAAGATTTTCCAACTCTAGGCTGTATAAACCTGAATGCTTATTGGATGACGTTGATCAGGTGATGTGTATTTGAGTAAAGAGGGAGGGTGCGGCCTAAGGATCCAACTTTATTTATCAAGGTGTGCAGAATTACTAGGCACCTTGTTTTCCTCAGGCGAAATAGGCCAAAAAAGAGACTTAACTGACACTGAAAAGTCCAAAAAATGTAAATTCTTACATAGGGATGCAGCACTCTTTAAACTACTAAGATATTGGAGCGTCATCACAGAACTAGCAAAGGATTTGTTGCAAATAGTCAACAAGGTCTCAATAAAACATGGTGAGAAAAAAAGCCGCACACTAACTGTCAAAGTTTGAAAAGCCATTATCCTCCGGTTCTGTCATATTCCAGAACTGCAACCTCCCTGGAGAGCCAAGAAGTACAAGGTGTTCAGTGCTGAGAGACATGGCCATGGTAATTAAGGCTTAAACCCGACCACCACTGAACAAGACACAAAAGGTGAAATGTCATAATTGGGCCAAGAAATATCTGAAGATATATTTTTCAAAGGTTTTATGGACTGATAAGATGAGAGTGATTCTTGATGGACCAGATTGATGGTCCCCTGGCTGGATCAGTGGCACAGACGTCCACTTCAATTCAGACACCAGCAAGGTGGGTCTTTCAGGTTGAAGATAGACTCGAAATCAACTCCCAAACCTATAGCCAGTTTTAGGAGACTCTTTATTCAATCAGTGGTACAGGAAAAAGTCTGCATCTTTCAAGAAAACCATTATTTTTATGCAGGACAATGCTCCATTGCATGCATCAAAGTCTATACTGCATGGCTGCCAGTAAAGGTCTAAAAGATGTAAGAATAATCACATGGTCCCTTCCTCACCTGACCTAAACCTTATTGAGAACTTGTGGGCCCTTATTAAACAGGATAGTTATGGTGTAGGAAAACAGTCACCTCTCTGACCAGTGTCTGGGAGGTTGTAGTTGGCGCAGATCAAAAAGTTGATAGTTAGATTTAGAGATTGACAGACTACCCGGATAAAATACTTATAACTGTTATCGAAAGAACAGCTATATTGGCCACTGATATGTTTTTTTGAATGGTCAGAAATGTATTTTTGTACATTTTGAGTTGTTTGATTATTATTCTCACTTTAACAGATGAAAATAAACAATTAAGATGGGAAAATGTATGTTTTCCATGCATTTCATTGTCCATATGCACTGAGTATTGTCGTCACTTACAGTTGTCTGGATACGTCGAAAGTCACTCTCTCTTTTAAGCTTGTACTGATCAATATCAGCTGTCGCTTCTTCTTTTGCTTGCCTTAGTCGCTTATTTTTTCCTGGATTAAGAATAAAATTCATTTCAATGACTAATTGTTCGTCTAGTAAAAGATGGACATTGTACAGAACTCAATCATCTTTGGAATCTTTGGATAACATTTTTTTAGGGTTGACAGGAGTCAAAGCAAATGTTGCTTTATGTTTATTATGTATTATTATGTTTATTATGTATTATTGACATTATTATATATATATATAATTATAAATATGTATGTATTATATATTATTTGTATACATATAATTATAAATTATATGTATTTATAATTATAATCATATAATATAATATACATATAATTATAAATACATATAATTTATAATTATATGTATACAAATAATATATAATACATACATATTTATAATTATATATATATATAATAATGTCAATAATAATGTCAATAGACATACTTGCCAAAAGGAACTACATGGGGAAAACAGTCAAAGTGCAGTGAGAACAATTGGTCACTGCAGCTATCTTGCAAAAAAAGGCTCATGCACATGACGGTTTTGTATGAACCTGGAATCAGGCTAGCCTAAATGTGTATGAGCCTTCTACAGTCCCTCCTTATCCCTCAACCTTCGTGCCTGACCTTCATGGAACCCAACTCACAAAAACAAAACATGGCATACTCCATTGGTATCCATGTGAAATGCTTTACAGACAAATAATAATAACAATAATAATTTTATTTATGTAGCACTAATATTTTGCAGCACTTTACAATTCAGAGGTTGCAAGTGCAAACAATATCAGGCATTAGAGTCTGATTTGCATCTGTTTTTGGTCAAGTCTTTAGAGGTTTTTTTTTGCTCCACATTCACCTTTCCATTTGAGCCTTTTCTGAAGTCTATTTTACATGTGTTCACCCGTATTTTTTTTTTAGTCTTCCACTGTGGGTGAGGTTTAAGATTTCCAGATGTTAATGCCTGATTCGTGACTTTTCAAAAAGGTGCCACATTTTGCCAAATTTGTCGCAAATGTACTCCAGTCCCTCCACCTCTTCCACCCACCTGGAGTGATTTTACGCACACTAGAATTTTTTGATCAACTTTTGCAACTTTTTCCAAACGTGCTACCTTTTACTTTAACGTGAGAAAAAGGACCATTTTTTACTTTACGCAAAATTCAAGAATCGCGTCCATTTTGATGAATTTGACGCAAAAAACCTCAGCGAAGACCACAAGATAAAAGAAGAAAATTGACAGAAAAAAACGCAAATGATGCATTGGTCCCATAGTCCTTTAATTCAAGCCAGAGGAACTGAAGGGCCTGCTCACAAGAGCTTACGATCTACAAGAAAGTAGTGGTGACACAAAAAGTAAAAAGTGCTTGTACTGTATACATAGACAGCAATTCATCATTGCCATTGTGCCTGTTTTATGTCTAGTGTTGTGTGTTTTGCACCTTTTTTGTTTGGTTCCAATTCATTATTCTATCTGTGTCTTTTTTAAGTATATTTTATATGTGCTCACCTATTTTTTTTTTGCTTTGTTTTCCGCTTTGTGGGCAAAGATAGTAATTTCAGATGTTTTCGGATGATTTATCAATTGTGAAAATGCAAAATTTGGAGCAGCTCCGCCCCTGTCCTCCCCTTGGTGTATTTTTGAGTATGTCAGTATTTTGCTGCAATTTTTACACCATTTTGCAAATATGTGCAACTTTTACAACCAAAATAGTAAAAACAACAGTTCAAGACAGAAGAAAAGACCATATTTTACTCTGTGACATATTTATGAATCGTGCGCTCCATTTTGAAGAATTTGGCTCCAAAACCTGCAACTAATACCACAAGACGAAAAAGGAAAGTGGCTTGAAAAAACTGTAAATGATGAATCGGGGCCAACAAGTACACAATAAAAAATAAATACTGTGTCTCGATCCAACAAATATGTTAGTAAAGCCCCTGCTACATTTTTATTGCTGCCCATTCAAGACAGGTACCTATTAATCGTTGCAAGCTTTCCACGTAATTTCTCTAAAGACGACATCATCCTATCCAGCATGTGTATAATATTACAGCGTCTGTACAACTATGAAATCTTATGTTCACTTATGCAAATAATAAAAAATAGACCTCAGCTCATGTCTATAGATCAACACTTCCCCTCGGCATCTTAATACTCACATTTACTGTAACTGAATTGATGTATAAGAAACCTCAAGCAGGAAGTGAAGTTATCTTACAAATCTAGGGTAGAGCACAGTACATGACAACATTATTCTGCCTTCGTATATAGGTGTAATACTTTGTGCTGTTTTCTTATTCTTTACCATAATATTCACAGAAAGAAATAACATGTATGAAACTGTTCTTGTTAGACAGGAATCATACAAAGGGTGAATGGCCTGAGCTATCAGGGTTGTTTGGTGTAAACAGGTGGCCAGTACCAGCCTGCTCCTGTATAATGTACAACCACAGCTAGGAGTGTTTATGGTAATAACAGATCCAGTCGTAGGCACTGTATGTGCCCGAGCCCGGTGTTAGGACTGGGAAAGAGATCGCAGGGCGTTTCACCTCCTCTGTAATGTCATTAATGGAGATTTTCACTTATGTGTAGCATGAATACAAGATCTGTAGGTTTCCAGTGGTTAGCACCAAACATTCCCAAAAATGATAGGGAACAGTAGTACTGGCCACACATGGAAGCTAATATATGATAAATGTGGAAGCAACTAAAATATTGTAGTCTGTTTCCGTTTCCATGTTTGCAGGGGTCAGGGTCCCAGAGGATGCATCCCTCACCAATCACAGTTCTAGGGCCTATTAAATTAATGTGCCGTACATGTAACTTCCCCACAGCTAGCTGTTGCACAGTTGAAGTCGTCATTCTGTTCTGACCTTACAAGTGCCTGCAGACGAACGTATGAAAAATCGTCCGATTTTCATGCAGAAAAATGGGACGATTTTTTTCTCATTTTCATCAGATTTTCATCCATGTGCCATCTGTGTGCCCGTTTTTTACGTCAACGTGACATCTGTTTGACGCCCGTGTGCGATACGTTTTCATACATCTACATTAAAACATGATCACATACAGTTTCATAGGTTTAAGAAAGAAATCTATCCATAAAAATAGGATGCCGCTCTGATGGTCTGCGTGGAATCAGTTTTTTTTCTTTCACCCATAGACTTGATTGACTGAGTCTCATCCAAGACTTGGAAGAAAGTTGTGAATGCTGCAATTTTTTTTCTCACGGATACTCAGACCAGGAAAAAAAATTGTTAATCGGAACAACACTATTGAATAACATGGGTCAGAGAGCTGTCCGATTAAAAATTGGATAGAACACATCCGATTTATACACTAGTTTGTAGGCACCCTAAAGCTACATTCACACATATGAGTAAAATGTCTGTGTGATATCAGATTTTTGTTATAGGGTGGAGCACCGAGCCATAGAGTTTCACGGATATATTCACATATGATTGAAAAGCACGGATCCTAGTGTGCGATCCATGACTTAGAGCATGTCCTATTCAATTTTGAGGATTATTTATTTTTTAAATTTATTTTACTCACTTAAATAGCGCCATTATTATTACTGTCCCACAGTGATGCTGATGCCTGTAAATTCCCGGAGAATATGATGGAGCTATAGAAGCCAGTAAAATAAAATGAATGTAGTCAGGTTCCATTTAATCACATCTGTTTTGCAATGACCAATGTGACCATTTCACAGCTCATTTTGGGCTAGTTACGCAGCTTTCCTGGAGTCCTGAACATGCAGCCCTAGGTAATAGAAGCAGAGAATGTATCATTGAATGCTACAGGAGATTGTCTTATGATAAATGTAAAGAGTTACTGCTGCACAAGCATTACTTGACGTTGCCAGGACCTCTGTATTTGCCATAATTTCTGAATAGTGTTTCTCAATTACCGTATATGGCTTTTATTAAAACTTCATCATATGTTATTACTCAGCTTTCCAAGACTTTTGAATGGAAAGCTGTGTGGTTTTGGAGCAGCAAGGAAGTAGTGAAACCTTATTGTACCATTCAGCAGTCTTTATAAAAGGTGGACGACCATAGTAGCCACATCATGGCTGACTTCTCTGGATCTCTATGTAGTAAAATTGGGGTGCGCAGTAACAGTAAAGGAATACAACGCAGACATTGGCATTTCAGAGGCAGCTAGGTGAGCGATGTTGGACGTGTGTTGCCACAGTGGAGAAAATCTCTCTGTTATGTTTAGACATATATTGTGTGTCCATGCAATAGTCTCAGAAATAAATCTGCCTCTGGTTTGGGTGGTGGACATATTGCTTGCTATAGTAAGTTTATGATCTTACAGAAAACCCTATAAACTTTAAGTTGAGTTTCTGATCAAAGCCCTTGATCATTGTCGGGTTTCTTTGATTTTACCTCCCTTTGTTTGTGTATCATTTCCAGATGCATTCATCTTAACACATTTCTGACTATGGGACAGTTAATACAAAAGGGGTTTGTGATGCAGCCATCAAGGTATTTCTAAACTAAAGTTGGACCAATGTAAAAACACATGTTTGGGATTAAATTTCTCCAGGGAGATGGAGCTGTAATCGCTGATATCTGCAGAGTAATTGTAATTTCCAATCTCCATGTACACAAAAAAGGAGAAGAAATAATAATTTAAAAAAGTGTAATAAAAAATGGTGAAGTTTCCAAAAGCTCTAAACTTACTCTTCTTGGCCTCTTCAAGCTTGTCCTTTGCTCTTTTCTCAGCTTGAAGCAGCTGCTGGATGCCCTGGGACTGGCTAGCCATTCTGTGTCCTGCGCAGCCAGTAGACCTGTGCTGCCAGTCATCGGCCGCTCCTTTATACCCCCGCTGTTTACTATCATAACACTGAGTCGCTGCCTCCAGAACTAGATGGGACAGCACACATCTGGTTAAAGTGTGTTTTCAGAGCTGTTTGTAGACAGTATATATATATATACACTATATACACATCACACACTGTGAACAAGACGGACAAGGACACCAGCAGCAAGAAGAAACATTAGTGGCATGAACTATTATTAAAGCTGAATTGATTCTGTCTGGTTGATTGTAAACTAACACAAAGACAGAAAATAAAGTATAAGTTTTCCATTTGTAAATATTTTGTATCGTTTAGATAACAGAATATTTTACTAGCCTTTGTAAGCAGAAGGTTTAATATCTGCTCTAAATGTACAGCAACATTGTAATTATTTATCTTCACACATCTCACTCACCCCCCTATATCCAGTACACATCTCACTGACTCCCAATATCCAGCACACATCTCACTAACCCCCCTATATCCAGCACACATCTCACTAACCCCTTATATACAGCACACATCTCACTGACCCCTATATCGAGCACACATCTCACTAACCCCTTATATACAGCACACATCTCACTGACCCCTATATCGAGCACACATCTCACTGACCCACTATATCCAGCTCATATCTCCCTGACACCCAATATCCAGCATGCATCCCACTGACCCCCCAATATCCAGCACACATCTCACTGACCCCCCAATATCCAGCACACATCTCACTGACCCCCCTATATCCAGCACACATCTCACTGACCCCTCAATATCCAGCACACATCTCACTGACCCCCCTATATCCAGCACACATCTCGCTGACTCCCCTATAACCAGCACGCATCTCACTGACTCCCGTATATCCAGCACACATCTCACTGACTCCCTTATATCCAGCACACATCTCATTGACCCCCCAATATCCAGCACACATCTCACTGACCCCCCTATATCCAGCTCACATCTTACTGTTCCCCCTATATCCAGCACGTATCTCACTGACCCCCTATATCCAGCACACATCTCACTGACCCCCCAATTTCCAGCACACATTTCACTGACTCCTCTATATCCAGCACACAACTCACTGACCCCCCTATATCCAGCACACATCTCACTGACTCCCCTATATCCAGCACACATCTCTCTGACCCCCTATATCCAGCATACATCTCACTGACCCCCTATATCCAGCACACATCTCACTGACCCCCGTATATCCAGCAGAAATCTCATTGACCCCCTATATCTAGCACACATCACACTGACCCGCTATATCAAGCGCACATCTCACTGACCCTCTATATCCACCATACATCTCACTGACCCCCCCTATATCCAGCACACATCTAACTGACCCCCAATATCCAGCACACATCTCACTAATCCCCCTATATCCAGCATACATCTCACTGACCCCCTATATCCAGCACACATCTCACCGACCCCCGTATATCCAGCACACATCTCACTGACTCCCCTATATCCAGCACACATCTCACTGACCCTCTATATCCAACATACATCTCACTGACTCCCGTACATCCAGCACATATCTCACTGACCCCCCTATATCCAGCACAAATATCACTGACCCACTTTATCCAGCTCACATCTCCCTGACACCAAATAACCAGCACGCATCGCACTGACCCCCCTATATCAAGCGCACATCTCACTGACCCTCTATATCCACCATACATCTCACTGACCCCCCCTATATCCAGCACACATCTAACTGACCCCCAATATAGTAACATAGTAACATAGTTTGTAAAGCCGAATAAAGACTTGCGTCCATCAAGTTCGACCTGTTAGTTCTGTAATTGCTAAAGTTGATCCAGAGGAGGGCAAAAACCCCAAATGATTTGGCCAATCTTCACCTGAGGAAATATCCAGCACACATCTCACTAATCCCCCTATATCCAGCATACATCACACTGACCCCCTATATCCAGCACACATCTCACCGACCCCCGTATATCCAGCACACATCTCACTGACCCCCCTATATCCAGCACACATCTCACTGACCCTCTATATCCAACATACATCTCACTGACTCCCGTATATCCAGCACACATCTCACTGACCCCCCTATATCCAGCACACATCTCACTGACTCCCCTATATCCAGCATATATTTCTCTGACCCCCTATATCCAGCACACATCTCACTGACCCCCTATATCCAGCACACATCTCATTGACCCCCCTATATCCAGCACACATCGAATTGACCCCCAATATCCAGCACACATCTCACTGACCCCCAATATCCAGCACACATCTCACTAACCACCCTATGTTCAGCATACATCTCACTGACCCCCTATATCCAGCAAACATCTCACTGACCCCCTATATCCAACACACATGTCACTGACCTCCTATATCCAGCACACATCTTACTGCCCCTATATCCAGCACACATCTCACTGACCCCCTATATCCAGCACACATCTCACTGACCCCCTATATCCAGCACACAGCTCACTGAACCCTCAATATCCAGCACACATCTCACTGACCCCCTATATCCAGCACACATCTCACTGACCCCCTATATCCAGCACACATCTCACTGACTCCCTCTATATCCAGCACGCATCTCTCTGACCCCCTATATCCAGCACACATCTCACTGAACCCCTATATCCAGCACATTTCTCACTGACCCCTATATCCAGCACACATCTCACTGACCCCCTAAGTCCAGCACATATCTCACTGTCCCCCCTATATTCAGCACACATCTCACTGCCCCCCCATATTCAGCACATATCTCACTGACCCCCTATATTCAGCACACAACTCACTGACCCCCTATATCCAGCACACAACTCACTGACTCCCTCTATATCCAGCACACATCTCACTGACCCCCTATATTTACCACACATCCCCCTGATACCTCTATATCCAGCACACATCTCACTGACCCCCTATATTTACCACACATCCCCCTGATACCTCTATATACAGCACACATCTCACTGACCCCCTATATTTACCACACATCCCCCTGATACCTCTATATACAGCACACATCTCACTGACCCCCTATATTTACCACACATCCCCCTGACACCCCTATATCCAGCACGCATCTTATTCCCTCCCTTAAGTGCGGCGCTCAATACAAAAAGACAGGTAAGCGTACCTAGCACAGCATCGCTTCTTGAGGCTGCCCAATAAGGTTAGGGTGTTGTCACATCTCAGGTATTACTGAACCTAATGCCCCTGAATATTCCTAAGCAATGAAACGCGTTGGGTCTTCCATATGAGAGGACAATCGCCCATGGAAATTTTGACTCTGTGTTTGCCACAGTCTTGGGTGAGATCAATCCATTGTTCTTTATTATAATACCTTCTATATGATATGTTAAAAAGAGTGTATAGTAGGGAACTGGAACTGCTGTTTCTTATATGTGGGCACTTCTGGTCTGTTTGGAAAATATATACTAGGAGAGTTTGGGAATAGAACACCAGAGCTGCAGCATGGATACTTGCTACCATGCAATATTTTGATTCACATTCCCATTTATCATCTTGTTTGTAAGGTTTGACCTGTTGAATGCCAATTTGGTCACTGGCTCATGGTGCACTAAGAAAGTGGTCAATACATACTGTGGCGCCCCTGAGGGTTCAGTCGCCACAGGGGTACTGCACCTCAGATTGAGGTGTGGTATCTCCTCTCCCAGGTAAGGATGGAGCATCACTCAGGACCCCACTTCACACTCAACACTACACCACTCCTGTCCTGTAGGGGGTCTAAATGCACCAGGGTGCTGCCCTGGGCCGGGATAGAAGAGATGGACGGAACCAAAGATAGGGGGAACCAAGTAGTGGGTGAGAGTGGAGGAAACACTTACAGGAAGCACTTCTAGAATCATATATAATATACGGCCATCTTAAGTTTAAGGTCTTTGATTGTGGATCTTCTGTCAGAGTCCAGCAAGAGTCTGTAGCTGGCTGAAGATTTGCGGTCCTCATACTCTGGCCTTGAGACGAGGAGCGGGTCAGAGTTAACCAGTGTCTCTACCCGGTCAGGGTCCTGTTCTAAGAAGGCCCTGGAGGGGAACGGAGGAGATAGGCTCCACAGGCAAAAGGATCCCAGGGGGATACGGATGAAGCGGAGTCGCCACCTGTATTCTTCACTCTGGCCCAGCCAGAGGGATTCCTGCTGCAAGAGGGGTAATCGGCCCCCGATATCTGACTTTGTCACTTCACGTCTCAGTCAGAAAAGCCCGGAGGCTTAGTGGATCCCAGGGGGGAAACGGACGGAGCGGAGTCGCCACCTGTATCTCTCTACCTGCGTATATCCAGTGGGACCCGGCCTTACACCACGTTCGTACCACACACAGTCAGGAGGAGACTCAGTGGGAGAACTTACTAACTGACCAGCGGGGTCTCGACAGGTGCTCCTGATCTACCTGGGAAGTGCTGAACCCCCTTCCTGGTGGCCGCAATACGCCGTGTGTAGCAGAGAGAAGCTTTGCGGCTGAAAGTTCATCTAAAGTGAATAAAGACCCGGATGACTTCATTCACCACCTCCGCTTGTTTATTCCTGCATGGCACTGCACCCACCATACCTCCTTACAGTACACCAAACACTGCCCTGTGGCCTACTCCGCCTGTGGGGAGTAGTAGCAACCGAGCTGCCAGAACATCGGCCTCAGAGGACTATCGCAGCGCTCGTGGCCTTCACCAGAAACCACAGGTGGCGTTGTCGAACAACCACTCATCCCAAAGAAGCCTATTTTTCAGGTGACAGCCCTGGGCACGGACCGGGTCTAGGCCACGACTGCATCCCCGCAACACCTACACTGACCTGGCTCCGAGTATTCCCCAATTGCTCAGGGAGGGCGTCGCAATACTATCTGACATATAATGATACAATAAGGAATTGACAGAACACATCTCAGTGCCACCCCATATCCAGCTCTCATCTTATTGACCCTTTTATATATAAAGAACACATCTCACTGACGCCCCTATATCCAGCACCTATCTTACTGACCCACCTTTAGCTAGCAAACATTTTACTGACTCCTATATATCCAGCACAGATCTCACTGACCCCCTATATCCAGCACAGATCTCACTGATCCCCTATATCCAGCACGGATCTCACTGACCAACTATATCCAGCACAGATCTCCCTGACCCTCTATATCCAGCACACATCTCACTGATCTCTCTATATCGACAACACGTCTCATTGCTCCCTCCATAGCCAACGCAGATCTCAATGACCCCTTCATATCCAGAACACATATCGCTGACCTCCTTATGACCAGCACGCTTCTCTCTGACCCCCTATATCCACCACACATCTCACTGACCTACCCATATCCAGCACACATCTCACTGATCCCCAACATACAGCACACATCTCACTGGCCCCCTATATGCAGCGCTCATCTCATTGACCCTCTTACTGTGTATCCAGAACACATCTCACTGACCCACTTTCAGCCAGCACAAATCTCAGTAAGTCCCCTATATCCAGCACCCATCTTAATGATCCTCCTATATTTAGGAAACATCTCACAGACTCTTCTATATCCAGGACACATCTTAATGACCCCCTTATATTCAGCACATATCTCACTGACCCCTGCATCCAGCACATATATCACTGACCCCCTATATTTAGCACAGATTTCACTGACCCTTCTATGTCCAGCATGCATGTCAATGACTCCCTATATCCAGTACACACTTTACTGAACCCCAATATACCCACACAAACCCCATTGCCTCTTCATTTACCAGTACAGACCTCACAGACATGACTGATTTTATGAAAATATACAAATCAAATGAAGATACATGCACATCCAAATATTTCTCCTTGATTATTATCATACAATTCTAACTTATATCTTACAATGTCCACACAATAATGCCATTCATTGACCAATAAAATGGCACTATGCAAAGCCTAGATAATATCTCCATACAGTCTCTAAATAGTACTACCACATAGATCCAAGTAATCAGGGCCTGGGCAAAGAATTTTGATGCCCTAGGAAGATGAAGCCAATGGCGCCACGCTCCCCCCTTCCCCAATGAACTCTCAGCCCCCAAGTAAAAGAATAGGTCAGAGATTAAGGTAAAAGGACCCCTAATGCACCCCCTCTCCCACTTTGATGGGTCAGGTAACAAGCACTGATGACCACTTCCACTAGAATTACCCTTTTCATCAAAAAATACTAGCAAGAGTAAAAAAAGTGATGTACTTTAGGGATGACGTTCAGCAGGGAGTCGATTTTCAAAGTTAGATATCGAATCATTCAATGTTTGTAGACCATTTACACAATACAAGGGACAAATAGCAATATTTATCCCTGACATCCTATATTTTAAATGTCAGACCCAAGCACAGTCATGGAAACTAATATAACTTAACTATAATGGGGGCCATTTGGTTTCAATTCTGTTTATATCATTTGGCTTATTTCCTAATGGAAACTAAACAGACTCCATTATAGATAAAGGGATACGTATAATTGTTTTTAAGTCTGACATGTGACAAATACAGTTTAAAAAAAACTGATGGTGGTTCTGGCGCTATATTTATGTATTGATGGTGGTTATGGAGCCATATTCCTGTACTGATGGTAGTTCTTGTGACGTATTCATGTACTGATGGTGGTTCTTGTGTCGTATTCCTGTACTGGTGGTAGTTCTGGTGATGTATTCATGTAGTGATGGTTGTTCTGGTGCTATATTCATGTACAAGTGATGGCTCTGGTGATATATTAATGTAGTGATGATGGTTCTGGTGCTGTATTTATTACCAAAGCCATCATCAGTACATGAATACAAAACCAAAATCATCATCAGTACATAAATAGAACACCAGAGACATCAATAGTACATAAATATAGCACCAGAACCATAATCAATAAATAATAGGTCACAAGAACCACCATCAGTATATGAATATGGTGTCAGAACCATCATTAGTAGTGTTGAGCGAGCACTAAAATGCTCGGGTGCTCGAAGTTCGGGCCAAGCTCGCCGTGATACTCGGGTGCTCGACCCGAGCAACAAGCCCAATGTTAGTCTATGGGAGACCCGAGCATTTTTGCGGCGGCACCCCCGGCAGTCTTTTCAAAGCCTAACAAGTGCCCAAAACGATAGTGACAGTGCTCAAATGACATGGGGACAGCATGGGGATCGCCCCAGGAAGCATTTCTGACCCCCAGGTCACTGCTGTCAACAACGTGGTAGGAGGTATTAAGCCACTTTTAAGGGCTCACAATAAAACGTTCAAAAACTAAACTGAAACTGCTTTCCTATGAAATATGTTAAGGAAGTTCCTTTACAGGGTAAAGACTTGTGTATAAGATAAAATAAATAACAAAAAAAAAAAAAAATACTCCTCCACACCTTGGGCTATGTTCACAAGTAGCATTTTTTATGCGTTTTTGCACTTTTGTATTGCTTTCAACCGTGACAAATGCATTCACCGGGAAATGTCATTTTAACATTTTACAACCTTATCTGGCCATGTGCTGTGTGACACATGCATGCAGTGCTGAAAAGACATGGGAACAGCATGGGGAAAACCCCTGGAAGCATCTCTGACACCCAGGTCACTGCCTAAATGTGTGCCCATCAGAAGTGATCCTTGCCGCATCAGAAGATGCAGACTTGCAACTATCCCATTGCAAGTCCTTGTCCCAGGGCAGTGTTCAATTGTACCTCCCCCATTTCTTGCAAATATGCAGCCAACCACCCACCCACCCGCAGGCTGCAATACCATACTGCTTGCTTGCACTTGAAATTGGGCCTTTTAGGCATGTGGAGGCGGAATCTGGCCACCAAGTCATGGCTGCGTTGGCGGCCTGGTATCCATACTCGGTCCCCAGCAGCCCGGCGGCTGGGTGTCCACACTCGGTCCCCAGCCGCCAGGGGGCGGCCGGGTGTCTATACTCGGTCCCCAGCCGCCCCGCGGCCGGGTATCCACACACGGTCCCCAGCCGTCTGGGGGCAGCCGGGTGTCCATAAACAGTCCCCAGCCGCCCCTATTTCTCCTGTCAACTTCCCCACAAACACTTTTCTTAGCCCAGCCTGCTTTAGGGCATCATTGGATGAGCCCACCAGAGAACCAGACTCCTCCGGTGGGCCCTGGCTTCTCCATCAGGGGAGTTGAGAGTGCCAAGGTGAGGAGCATGATGATGATGATAGAAGTTAGCATCTGCTTTGTTTTCTTGGAATGCAAGTGCATGTACGTAGTAGCGGCTAGGCCTGAGATGGTCAGCGTTTTGGCGCATATCCTACCTCCTCCGAGGATTGCTGGATGTTTTCCTGCTACTATCCCAGTTCTATGACTCCCGTTAAAACAAAGCTTCAGGTGATAAACGATGGATGAGGTAGTGGCAAAGGAGAAAGAGCAGGAGGAACAGGGACCATTCACATCAATATCAGGCCAGTCAACCACATATGTCTTGTAGGATATGTTTCTGTAACATAAGAAGCGGTGCGGCTACACAGTTATAGGGCATACAGTGAGTGCAATGCCTACCAAAAATTTTGAGGCACTCCAATGCCCCTTGGAAATGACATGGAGGTCAGAGGGCCTTAACTAAACCGTTTTTTCCATTTATAGCAACTGGGTCTCCTGTACACAGTTGGCCTAAGCAGTGAATGGAAGGCTTTCCAAAAATTATTTCCCCTTGAAACAGACGTGGATTACAGCATACTAAAAACCTTCTACCCATTATTGGGGAGTGGGTCTCCCTTAGTTTTCGCCTTTGCATTGAAAAGCAAAAGCTGACTAAAATTAGGAGGAAATGTGATGCCCGTTGGAAGAGTCATGGAGATTAGAGGCAATTAAAAACAACATTTTAATGCCCCTCAGAAGACACGTGGAGGTCCCAGTAACTTAACAAGACGGTTTTAATACCCCTCGGAAAAGTGGTGGAGGTCACAGTAGCTTAACAAGACGCTTTTAATGCCCCTTAGAAGAGACGTGGAGGTCCCAGTAGGTTAACAAGATGGTTTTAATGCCCCTTGAAAAAGTGGGAGAGGTCACAGTACCTTAACAAGATGCTTTTAATGCCTCTCAGAGGAGACGTGGGGGTCCCAGTAGCTTAACAAGATGGTTTTAATGCCCCTTGGAAAAGTGGTGGAGGTCCCAGTAGCTTAACAAGACGGTTTTAATGCCCCTTACAAGAGCCATACAGTACAGCATCTTAAAAACATTATTCCCATTATTGGGGAGTGTGTCTCCCATAGTCTTTGCTTATGTCTTCCAAGCAAAAGCTGCCAAAAATTAGGATGGAGGAACTTGCAATGCCCCTTAGAAGAGCCATGCAGTACAGCATATTACAAACATTATTCCCATTATTGGGGAGTGAGTCTCCCATAGCATTTGCTTATGCCTTCCAAGCAAAAGCTGTCAAAAATTAGAACGGAGGAACTTGCAATGCCCCTTACAAGAGCCATGCAGTACAGCATATTACAAACATTATTCCCATTATTGGGGAGTGGGTCTGCCACAATATTTGCTTATGCCTTCCAAGCAAAAGCTGCCAAAGATTAGGACGGAGGAACTTGCAATGCCCCTTACAAGAGCCATGCAGTACAGCATATTACAAACATTATTCTCATTAGTGGGGAGTGGGTCTCCCATAGTATTTGCATATGCCTTCCAAGCAAAAGCTGCCAAAAATTAGGACGGAGGAACTTGCAATGCCCCTTACAAGAGCCATGCAGTACAGCATATTACAAACATTATTCCCATTATTGGGGAGTGGGTCTCCCATAGTATTTGCTTATGCCTTCCAAGCAAAAGCTGCCAAAAATTCGGACGGAGCAACTTGCAATGCCCCTTACAAGAGCCATGCAGTACAGCATATTACAAACATTATTCCCATTATTGGGGAAGCAAAAGCAGACAAAAATAAGGACGGAGGAACTTTCAATAATGGCAACACGGACCACGGTCACCCTGGTGGGTATAGTGGTGGCGGAGGCTGTGGATAAGGAGAAGAACATAAAACAGCCGAAATGAGGAAGAGTATACCCATGTGTGGGTGTGAAGCGGTGCATGTGAATTAGAGATGAGCGTTGTTCTACTCGAACTGTTCGCCAATCTTAAATTCGAGCTGTTTTGGGCGGTGTTCGAGCCGGTCGGCGAACACGAACAATTTGAGAAAAATTCGGCTGTTCGAGGTTATGTTCGATAACTGTTCGTGCACCAAAATCATAACTGGATTTTTTCTCAGTAATGATGAAAATTAATGTTAATACGCAGTTTGAGTGTACAGCGGGGCGGGGGGAGGGGCAGGGGATGGATCTCTGCAGGAACAATGAAGATCTCCATTTTTTTTTCTCTTTCCCGCATTTGCAGTGGGGAGGTGCAATCTGTCAGCCTATCAGCAGCGCACACACGGAGCGAAGTGCTTTTTTTCACACAAGCAAGGGCATGTGTGATTGGCAGTGTATGTCACATGTCCTTGCCCTATAAGACCAAGCCATTTTCCCCGTCGCCACCATTTTCTCACTGCTGCAGCTGCGTGTTAGACGGCATCGCTGTTGCTGTGTGCGCTATACCTTGTTAATTTCAAGCCAATTTTCGCACAAATATACAGATAGCTTGGGAGTAGGGAATAGTTGTGATTGCAGTCCTTTTAAGGACTAGGTTACAGCATTTCCTACGACTTTTATCAGGCAGGTCTGTGCTCTTAAATAGATAGATTGTGGGAGTAAAGACTAATTGTAATTGGAGTCCTTTTCAGGACTAGGTTACATCAGTTCCTATCAGTTTTTGCCAGGCAGGTCTGTGCCAGTGCTGTGCAAGTTTTTTTCACAGCATTTGGCTGAATCTAGCAAAGCTAATCCTTTTTGGCCTATTGCAGAGTGTGTTAGTCAGTGGAGTAGCCTATCTGTGTTGCAAGATATACCACCTGTGTATAGAATACCAATTTTTTTACTGCACCTAGTGAAGTAAAATCTTTTGGGCATAGCATCATTCTATTAGTCCATCTATACTGACCTCCATCAGGTTGCAAACTGAATATAATTTTTTTCTGCATCTAGCTCTGAAAAAATATTTGGGCTTCTAGCAGTGTGTGGGACTTGGTCTATTAGTCCATCTATACTGACCTCCATCAGGTTGCAAATTAAAAATAATTTTTTTCTTCATTTAGCTCTGAAAAAATATTTGGGCTTCTAGCAGTGTGTGGGACTTGTTCTATTAGTCCTTCTATACTGACCTCCAGCAGGTTGCAAATTGAATATAATTTTTTTCTGCATCTAGCTCTGAAAAAATATTTGGGCTTCTAGCGGTGTGTGGGACTTGGTCTATTAGTCCATCTATACTGACCTCCATCAGGTTGCAAATTAAAAATAATTTTTTTCTGCATCTAGCTCTGAAAAAATATTTGGGCTTCTAGCAGTGTGTGGGACTTGGTCTATTAGTCCATCTATACTGACCTCCATCAGGTTGCAAATTAAAAATAATTTTTTTCTTCATTTATCTCTGAAAAAATATTTGGGCTTCTAGCAGCGTGTGGGACTTGTTCTATTAGTCCATCTATACTGACCTCCATCAGGTTGCAAATTAAAAATAATTTTTTTCTGCATCTAGCTCTGAAAAAATATTTGGGCTTCTAGCAGTGTGTGGGACTTGGTCTATTAGTCCATCTATACTGACCTCCATCAGGTTGCAAATTAAAAATAATTTTTTTCTGCATCTAACCCAGCCAATAGTTTTGGCCTAATACCACAGTTTGGCCACTCAGCTCTGCTCGGTTACCATCCATAGTTTTTTTGTGCAAACAACTCCAGAGTTGTGAATTAGTTAACCACCAAAATGAGTGGAAAAAGGCCTGCTGCTGGTGGAAAGGGGAATAGGCGTGTTGGGAAGGGGAAAAAAGGTTGTGTCCGTGGGGTAGGTGCAGAAGAAAGACCATCTTCCAGCCAAACTAAAATGTCTACTTCTTTTAGCGGACAATGTGATAAGATCCCTTTCTTACGGCCACGCCAATCGCTACAAATTCCAGATGAGGCACAAAAACAGCAGGTGCTTCAACGGATATCAAGTGCTCCTTTAAGTGGGCTCTCCTCCACATCAACTTCAACATCACAAATACTCCAGTCCTCAAAGGTGTCACCCAAATCGCACTTGCTTCCTCACAGCTCCCAAATCTCCAGCTGCCCGTCTGAGTATGAGGTAGAACAGATGGTTGAGTCTGCAGAGCTGTTTACTCATACTATAGCCTGGGAATCAGAGGTCGACTCCAGCGCTTCTGTGAATCCAGACGAGGAAATGATCTGCACTGATGCCCAGAATCTTTATGAGTCGGATCCAGGACCAGACGCAGAAGGTTCTGACCATAATGTAGACCCTCATTCCCAAACTGTAACTCCTGTTGGTGGAGACAATGAGGAAGACGATGATAAGACTCAAATACCTGATTGGAGCGACAACTTTAGTTTTTTGTCAGGGCAGGAACAGGTTGGCTCTGAGGACGACGGGTGTGATAACGCACAGGGTGATGATGATGAGGTCGGAGATCCCACTTACTGTCAACCCACAGTCAGCCAAGAGATGAGGTCAGCAGAGGAGGTGGAGGAAGATGCTAGTGACGACGAGGTCAGGTTGCGCCTTCCTGGACAGAGACGTAGTACTGGAAGCACGTCAACAACTGCATCCTCAAACACAACTCTGCCTCTCACCACAAGTCGTGGTGGCTCTTCAGGTCGCATGGGTGCTAAGCCTTGCATAGCCTGGGCATTTTTTCAGATCGATAAAGATGACCCAACTCGTGTTATCTGTAACATTTGTCAGCAAAAGCTAAGTAGAGGCCAAAAAATACATAGTTTGAGTACTTCATGCATGAACCGGCACATGGACATGAAGCATAAGTTGCAGTGGGAAGCTCAGTGTGCTACAATGCGGTCTAGCCGGCCGGGCCAACCACCGTCTGCCATATCTTGTGCATCCGCGGCCTCTTCATCCTCTGTGACTGGGGGGACAGCAGTCACACCTGTTTTGGGGCGCAGACCTGCCACCTCTTTACCCGCAACAGCCAGCGTGATTGGCAGGTCATCATTTTCTTTGGAGGTGGTAACACCAGCTGGTGTTGAGCGCTGTCCGACATCGATAGCACCACCTTTGGATCAAGGCAACCTAACATGTCCGCCTGCATCTTCCTCACAGACCGGCAGTTTGCCGGGGACACCCTTATCAACCCCGTCTAAGCACAATAGCCAGCCCTCGGTCCCTCAGATGTGGACAAGTAAAAGACCATTTCCTCCTAGCCATGAGAAAGCTAAGAGGTTGAATTTCACCATCTGCAAGCTCTTGGCTACAGAAATGCTGCCTTTCCGCCTGGTGGACACAGAGGATTTTCGAGACCTTATGTCCGTCGCAGTGCCCCAGTACCAGATGCCCAGTCGGCACTACTTCTCAAAGAAAGGTGTGCCTGCGCTCCACCAGCATGTCGCACACAACATCACCGCTTCTTTGAGAAACTCTGTGTGTGACAGGGTGCATTTCACCACAGACACTTGGACGAGTAGGCATGGACAGGGGCGTTACATGTCGCTGACTGGGCACTGGGTAACTATGGTGACAGCAGGACAAGGGGCTGCTGTCCAAGTCTTGCCGTCCCCACGAGTTGTGCGTCAATCCTCTTTATGTCATTTTTCCTCCACTGCTTCTGCCTCCTCAACCTCCTCTCGGTCTTCCACCTGCACCCAAAGCCTGTCTGGTCATGCCACAAGCTTTCTAACTGTGCAGAAGGGATCCTGCACACCTCCTTACTATGCTGGCAGTAGGGCTCAACGTCATCAGGCGGTTTTTACATTGAAATGTCTGGGAAATGTGAGTCACACAGCTGAGGAGTTGTGGTCAGCTCTGGAGAACCAATTTGATGAATGGTTGTCTCCACTGGACCTGAAACCAGGGAAGGCCGTGTGCGACAATGCTGCAAACCTGGGTGCGGCCCTTCGCCGGGGCAATGTCACACACGTGCCTTGTATGGCTCACGTGTTGAACCTGGTTGTCCAGCAATTTTTAGCCCACTATCCCAGACTAGATGGCCTTCTGCAGAGGGCACGGTCGCTGTGTGCTCACTTCCGCCGTTCGCATCCCGCAGCTCAGCGACTTACATCTCTACAGAAGTCGTTGGGCCTGCCACTTCACCGGCTAAAATGCGATGTGCCTACCCGGTGGAATTCAACTCTGCACATGTTGCAGCGACTGTGGCAGCACCGACAAGCCCTGGTGCAATACGTTCTGACGTATAGCCTGGGCCAACGAGATTCAGAGGTGGGGCAAATCACGCTGGAGGAGTGGTCTCAGATCAGGGACCTATGCACCCTTCTGCACAGTTTTGAAATGGCGACGAAGATGTTTAGTGCTGACGATGCCATTATCAGCATGACTATTCCGGTGATTTACATGCTGGAGCACATGTTAAACAGAATTCGGAGTCAGGTGGTGGCACAAGAGGAGGTGGAGGAAGTAGAGGAGGAGGAGTTGTATGCGGAAGGGCTAACATCTGCAAGGTCCAGACGGTCGGCAGCACCAGGGCGGCAGGCATGTGAGGGTGGGGGAGATGATTTTACCAGGGCGCATGGTAGCAGCCAAACTAGTGAGGAAGGTGCAGGAGCCCAGGAAGAAGTGGAGGACGAACTGATGGAAGACTCATCAGATGAGGGAGACCTTGATCACATTTCTGTTGTGCGAGGTTGGGGGGAGAGGACAGAGGAAGGAAGCATGATTGTTACCTCGCCACCAACACAACAGGGACTTGGTGCTCCTGGATGCGCAACACACATGAGTGCCTTCTTGCTGCACTACCTGCAACATGACCCTCGAATTGTGAGAATTAGAAATAATCCTGACTACTGGGTTGCCACACTGTTAGATCCCCGGTACAAAAGTAAATTTGCAGAAATTATTCCTGCCATAGAAAGGGATGCACGCATGCAGGAGTATCAGCAGAGACTGTTGCAGAATCTTACATGTGCTTTTCCACAAAATACCAGTGGTGCACGTAGTGAATCTCACAGTTCCAACTTGCCAACCGTGGTCTGTATGGAATTGTTCAATAAAGGGCCCAAAATTAAGATAACATAGATGGGAGAGGTCTCTATGAATAGGAATTCCTAAGTATTTGATACCCTGTGAGGGCCAGGCAAAGGGAAAGTTGGACTGGATGGAATCCTATATGGATTTAGGGAGGGAGACATCGAGGGCCTCAGACTTCGCTGCATTGATTTTAAAATTTTACCACCTCAATCCACCTAATATTGGGGTTATGGCGAATTGATGAGAGCAGGTGCTCCGTCACTAGGATGTATAAGAGAGGGGACAGAGGACATCCCTGCCTTGTCCCATTGGTGATTGTGAAAGGTGATGAAAATGTTCTGACGCACCCCCTGGGCCTTGGGACACCCGGAGCCGGACCCTTTTTGGTGGATGCTGGTGGTTGTAGTCTTCGTGGCGGCGATCCGGTTCCGTGGCTCAGGGCGGTCAAACCAGTGGCGGAACTATTTATGTGGTTTTGATGTTTAAATGTCCGACTACGCCACCCGTGGATTGCGGTCAGAGTGAACCGCCGCTACAGGGCAGACCGCTAAGGCTGGTGTTG
Source organism: Phyllobates terribilis (assembly GCF_046119375.1). Lineage (NCBI taxonomy): Eukaryota > Metazoa > Chordata > Amphibia > Anura > Dendrobatidae > Phyllobates > Phyllobates terribilis. The sequence continues at coordinate 23,453,521 of NW_027362768.1, forward strand.
TGGGTGCAGCAGAGCGTAGCATAACTCCCCACGGGAGGAGTATAGCCTCAGGGCAGTGTATGCGGAGGATGGGGGTGATGGTGCAGGGCAGCAGCAGTAACGACACGGAGTCAGTGATGCAGTTCAGGGCCTTTACTCACAGTTCTTATTATCCAGACCACGTCTGCAGGTAACGGCTGCCCACGTCGTACTGTGCTCACCAGGTGAGGGGCTCAGACAACTCCCAGATAACTTTGGAGCGCTTCACAGGACCCCCTTTGTGTGTCCTTTGTCTGGCCTTTCTTACCAACACTTCTGTCCGGCTGCCTCGGGCCTCCTCTTGGTAAACTTGGCGCCAGTTTCCCTGACCCTATGTGGTGCCTTCCTAGCGGGTGGAGCAAGGGGCTGCGCCACATAAAATGTCAGAGCCTCCGGTTTCTAGCTGAGGGTCGTTTCCTGCCTCCACTAGTTCGGGGACCGGTCTCCCCCTTTGGCCTGACCCCTCCACGCAGGTGGATTCGGGCGTGCGGTGGCGACTCGCCCGTCCGCACCCCTGGGATCCCTTCATTCCTCGTTCCTGGAGCCTTCTCCGCTCCTCTTCCTTCCTTCTCCCTCTTGCAGGCCTGGGCCTCTGTTACTAGGCCCGCCTCCGGAGCAGAGCTCATGCAGAGCCCCTGCTCCCTGCCACTTCTGCTCAGACTTCTCTGCACTGAACTAAGATGGTGCCCACCTTTTATACTCCCTTCTCAATGCACCCAGGAACTGCTTCCTCCCTGCTCCTGCACTGCAGGGTTCCCCTTCCTCAGTGTTCCCTCCCCCCACTCCAGCCAGGGACAGGGACTGTCGTGCCCATCTCAGGGGCATATTGGTCGCCCTGCCCCACGGCAATGTGGTGTAATGCATGCAGGTGTCGGGTCCTGATCCACACTCCATCCTTATCTGAGAGTGAGATATCACACCTCTGGGTGAGGTGCAATACGTCTGTAGCAACCGAGCCCTCGGTGCTACAGTTCCATTTATCTTCAGCCTAGGTGACGTATTGTGATACAGGGCCGTGATTTTGGCTATAAAAGGGTCCCCTAGACCCCTACCCCAAGCTTTTTAAGAGAATCATATATGGCGTGCCAGGAGACTCTATGGAATGCTTTCTCAGCATCCAACGAGAGTATCTACTTACAAATTTTTAACTGCATCTAGCCCAGGAAATACTTTGTGCCTAGTAGCAGTGTCTGCTAGTCAGCGGATTATCCCGGCTGTTAAGCAAGCTACACCACCTGTAGTTTGGACACTTAATTTTTTCAAAGGAAATGCTTCGGGACCACGGGATACTTAGTGAAGAGCATCAGGAGGCACCCCAAGGCATAGGGGCTGGGACTGGCACTAGGATGCCTTGCGGTGGACAGCCGAGCTCGATCCTTATAAAAGCTTTTTAACTGCAGCAGCTTTAGTGGACGCTACTGGAGCTGGAATTACGCGGCTGCTGGCATGAGACTTGCCCTCCAATAGATCCTTGTAAATGGATTTAAAGTGTATTCATTCAAATTAGAGGGACAATTTAAATTAAAAAGCTTAGAGCTGCCTCCACCACAGGGGGGCTCTCTCGACCCACCAGCGGACAGGCACCAGTATTGGGAGAGGGGGGCTGGCCGTCAGGGTTCACCGCGGCTCTGGCACAAACCCGGCGACACGGAGGTGGCACGGGCAGGAGCGGACTGGCCGTCTCGGCTTCTCACTTTTTGGATTTTAGAAGGGCATGACATGCCTATATCTGTGTCTCCCCCTCCTTTTACTCCTCCACCTCTTTTCTTTTCGCATGACTATATGTACTTGTCACTTTTCCATGTGTTAGTTGTGTCTTCTGAGCAGTTTGTCAGCTTTTGGACACCTTTGAAGGTGTTTTCTATGTGTTTCTATGTGTTTTTGTTTGCCTGCCATTGGTTTTAACGGTGTTCGAAGGTGTTCGACGAACAGTTCGACGAACTGTTCGGCGAACACACGGGTGTTCGACGAACCGAACCGAACTCGAACACTACGGGGGTGGCTCAACACTAATGTGAATACACCTCCCGAAATAACACAGTGGATTTGACTTTATGTTACTCTGCTGTCATTTGGTGGTGATGAGAAGTCTGGCCCAATCCAGCCCTTGTTCATTTTGATAAGGGTCAGCTTGTCAGCATTGTCAGTTGACAGGCGAGTGCGCTTATCAGTTATAATTCCGCCAGCGGCACTAAAAACACGCTCCGATAACACGCTAGCGGCAGGGCAGGCAAGGACCTCCAAGGCGTACAGAGCGAGGTCATTCCAAGTGTCCAGCTTGGATACCCAATAATTAAAAGGCGCAGAGGAATCACGGAGGATGCTGGTACAGTCGGCAAGGTACTCCCTCACCATCTTTTGAAACTTTCCACTCCTTGTGAGAGTACCCCGTGCCTCAGGGTCTGTCCGAAGGGAGGGTCTGAGAAAACTGTCCCAAAACGTTGACAGTGTTCCCCTGCCTCTGCTGGATTGGAGTTGCGTCTCTCTCGCATGTACGCCTTGGTTGGGCAATGAACTGTGACCTCTGCCGCTAGCGTGTTCAGATGGGAATTTTTTTAACAGTTCTGCAGCAAGGGCCTTCTGGTACTGCCCCATTTTTGTAGACCTCTCCACCTCAGGAATAAGAGAGTGAAAGTTCTCCTTGTAGCGGGGGTCTAAAAGTGTCACCAACCAGTAATGACTGTCACCCAACATTTTGACAATGCGAGGGTCACGGTTAAGGCAGCGTAACATAAAGTCAGCCATGTGTGCCAGACTGGTAACGGGCAAGACTTCCGTGTCCTCACCAAGATGTCAACTGACCATGCTCTCTTCCTCCTCCTCCTCCTCCTCCCCCCTGTCCTCAGGCCACCCATGCTGAACCGACTGTATGACAGTTGTACAGGTACTACCGTCTACAGCGTATGATACAAGCTCCTGTTCTTCCTCCTCCTCCTCCTCTCCCTCATTGTCCCCCAATGCACGTTGGGATGAGATGAGGCTGGGCTGTGTGTAATTGACTGCTACGGCTTCTTCATCCATCTCATCATACTCTGGCTGCAATGCCTCCTCTTTAATTCTCTGCAGAGAGCGTTGCAAAAGACATACAAGTGGGATACTGACTCTAATGATGGCATCATCGCCACTCACCACCTTGGTGGACTCTTCAAAGTTTGTCAAGATGGTACATATGTCAGACATCCAGGTCCACTCCTGAGGTCTTATGTGTGGAGTCTGACCTGAATATCGACGGCCTTGTTGCAGCTGGTGCTCCACAACTGCTCTCTTCTGCTCACAAATCCTTTGCAACATGTGGAGGGTAGAGATCCAACGTGTGGGGACATCACACACCAGTCGGTGTGACGGAAGCTGCAAACGCTGCTGCAACACAGCAAGGGCGGCGGAAGCTGTAGCCGACTTGCGAAAATGAGCTGACAGGCGGCGTACTTTGACGAGCAGATCTGGCAACTCGGGGTACGATTTAAGAAACCGCTGAACCACGAGGTTAAGCATATGAGCCAGGCATGGTACGTGTGTGATCTCGCCTCGCCTCAGAGCCGCCACCAGGTTACGGCCATTGTCACACACGACCATGCCTGGATGTAGGTTCAGCGGTCTCAGCCACAGATCTGCCTGCTCTTTCACAGCTGTCCACAACTCACAAGCAGTGTGAGGTTTCTCACCTAAGCTTAGGAGTTTCAGCACAGCCTGTTGCCACTTGGCGGAGGCAGTACTGCAGTGCTTCCAGCTTGTAACTGATGTGGTGATATCTGAGATGGAGGCTGAATATGAGAAGGAGGAGGAGGATGATGCGCAGGAGCTGTACACTGTGGGGGAAACTCTGACTGACATAGGGCCCGGATTCCTCGTTGTTGGGAGGATGTGTTCCGTCCCAAAGTCGGACTGGGTCCCGGCTTCCACTATGTTTACCCAGTGTGCCGTCAGGGAGATATACCGTCCCTGGCCACAAGCACTTGTCCACGTGTCCGTTGTCAGGAGGACTCTCCCAGTAACTGCGTTGTTGAGGGCACGGCAGATGCTTTGGGACACGTGCTTGTGTAGTGCGGGGATGGCACACCGAGCAAAATAGTGTCGGCTGGGGACCGAGTACCGAGGGACGCCCACCGCCATAAGTTTGCGGAAGGATTCCGTCTCCACCAGCCTAAAAGGCAGCATTTCCAACGCAAGCTGTCGTGAAATGTGCGAATTTAGGACTGTGACCTGTGGAGCGTTAGCTGTGAATTTCTGCTTTTGTTCAAAGGTCTGGAATATGGACAATTGAACGCTGCGGTGGGACGTGGACGTGGATGTTGATGCTGTTTTTTGAGAAACTGCCATAACAAGTGAAGACTGAGAGGAGGGGGCATCTTTGCATGCAGTATGAACAGGGGATTACCTTGCACACACAGCAGGGGGTTCTATTGCACGCACAACAGCGGAAGAAGCAGTGGTGACACCCGCTGACACTGGTCATGGACCCTGGGGTTCGCCCCACAAAGTCGGGTGCTTTGCTACCATGTGGCTGATCATGCTGGTGGTGGTCAGGCCGGTAGTTTTGTCACCCCTGCTGATGCTGGCATGGCAGGTGGTGCAAATGGCCTTTTTGAGGTTATCAGCAGAGTCTTTAAAAAAATTCCAGACTCTGGAAGACCTACAGGTTGTACTGTCAACGTCCCTCGTGTTGGTGTTACGGGGAACTGTTGCCCGCCTTCTGTGTGCGGCCACCACGCTGCTTCTTCCTGCCTGTTGGGGTACTCTGCCTCCCTCACCCTGTGTGCTGCTGGCCTCGCTCTGCAAGTCCTCCTGCCACGTTGGGTCAGTTACTAGATCATCCACCACATCCTCCTCTTCCACTTGCGCACAACGATCCTCCTCCTCACTTCCTGGCAACTCTGTCTCGTCATCGTCCACCTCTTGTGACAAATTGCCAGCGTCGACTTCCTGTGGCCGTGGCTGTTCAAATATTTGGGCATCGCTACATGGGATCTCTTCTTCTACCACTTCAAGCGGAGCAGGTGAGGGGCACAAATCTGGAAATGGACCAGTGAACAGCTCTTCAGAGTGTCCAAGTGTGGGATAAGTTGCTGTCTGACGATACTCGGCATGGTGGGAGGAAGGAGCATCAGGGTGAGGAGGAGTATGAGGTCGAGACTCACGGCTGCTAAGAGTTGACCGTGTGGAAGACAGACCGGAGGAAGTGGTGCCCAGGCAACTGGAAGTATTATCTGCTATCCAATTACTAACCTGTTCACACTGATCAGTTCGCAATACTGGTGTTTTTCTGTGCTTCCCTAGTAATTCGGTCAAGAAGTGGGAGCGAGAAGATGTGGCTGTTGGTTGTGGCACATTTTCACCTTGGCCACGGCCCCGTCCTCTGCACGCACCATCACCAGAACGTCCAGTTCCACGTCCCTTGTCAAGCGCCTTGCCCATTGTAAAGTAAGTAAAATATCTTACACTCGCGCTGTCAATGGAAAAAGGGTAATAAAAAGTAGATTAGAACCGTGGAAGAGGAAAACCACAGTTCTATTTCTCTGGCCTACATCCGACTCTTTTAAACAATCTGAACAATCAGGGAGAAACTATTACTGATTTTCTTTACGGAAAAAATAACAAAACCTGGATAATAGAGATTTTTTACCGTGTAACGGCAAAACCACAGTTATAATTTACTGGTGTGTATACCAGACTTTTTTAAATATATATATTTGTGGCTGAACAATGAGCGACACACTCAAACTGTTTTTTTTAGATACAAACGGCCCAAAAGTGGATAATACAGAGGTTTGACCCGTGGAACTGCTAAACCACACTTGTATTTCTCGGACCTACACCAGACTATTTTCAACAGATATATTTGTGTGTGAACAATCAGGAGACACTAGAGGTTTTCTTTTCGGCAAAAAATGCAAAAAAGCAGGATAATACAGAGATTTGACCCGTGGAACTGCAAAACCACACTTGTATTTCTCGGGCCTACACCAGACTATTTTCAACAGATATATTAGTGTCTGAACAATCAGGAGACACTACTTTTTTTCATTATGGCAAAAAATGCCAAAAGCAGGATAATACAGAGATTTGACCAGTGGAACTGCTAACCACATTTCTAGCAATCTGGCCTACACCAGACTATTTTCAACAGATATATTTGTGTCTGAACAATCAGGAGACACTACAGTTTTTCTTTTCGGCAAAAAATGCAAAAAAGCAGGATAATACAGAGATTTGACCCGTGGAACTGCAAAACCACAGTTCTAGTAATCTGGCCTACACTAGACTATTTTCAACAGATATATTTGTGTCTGAACAATCAGGAGACACTACTGTTTTTCTTTACGGCAAAAAATGCCAAAAGAATGATAATACTGAGATTTGACCTGTGGAACTGCAAAACCACAGTTCTAGTATTCTGGCCTACACTAGATTATTTTCAACAGATATATTTGTGTCTGAACAATCAGGAGACACTACTGTTTTTCTTTACGGCAAAAAAATGCAAAAAAGCATGATAGTACAGACATTTGACCCGTGGAACTGCAAAACACACTTGTATTTCTCGGGCCTACACCAGACTATTTTCAACAGATATATTAGTGTCTGAACAATCAGGAGACACTACTGTTTTTCATTATGGCAAAAAATGCCAAAAGAAGGATAATACAGAGATTTGACCCGTGGAACTGCAAAACCACACTTGTATTTCTCGGGCCCACACCAGACTATTTTCAACAGATATATTAGTGTCTGAACAATCAGGAGACACTACTGGTTTTCTTTACGGCAAAAAATGCAAAAAAGCAGGATAATACAGAGATTTGACCCGTGGAACTGCAAAACCACACTTGTATTTCTCGGGCCCACACCAGACTATTTTCAACAGATATATTAGTGTCTGAGCAATCAGGAGACACTACTGGGTTTTTTACGGCAAAAAATGCCAAAAGAAGGATAATACAGAGATTTGACCCGTGGAACTGCAAATCCACAGTTCTAGTAATCTGGCCTACACCAGACTATTTTCAACAGATATATTTGTGTCTGAACAATCAGGAGACACTACTGTTTTTCTTTACGGCAAAAAAAGCCAAAATAATGATAATACAGAGATTTAACCCGTGGAACTGCAAAACCACAGTTCTAGTAATCAGGCCTACACCAGACTATTTTCAATAGATATATTTGTGTCTGAACAATCAGGAGACACTACTGTTTTTCTTTTCGGCAAAAAATGCAAAAAAGCATGATAGTACAGACATTTGACCCGTGGAACTGCAAAACCACACTTGCATTTCTCGGGCCTACACCAGACTATTTTCAACAGATATATTAGTGTTTGAACAATCAGGAGACACTACTGTTTTTCATTATGGCAAAAAATGCCAAAAGAAGGATAATACAGAGATTTGACCCGTGGAACTGCAAAACCACACTTGTATTTCTTGGGCCTACACCAGACTATTTTCAACAGATATATTAGTGTCTGAACAATCAGGAGACACTACTGTTTTTCATTATGGCAAAAAATGCCAAAAGAAGGATAATACAGAGATTTGACCCGTGGAACTGCAAAACCACACTTGTATTTCTTGGGCCTACACCAGACTATTTTCAACAGATATATTAGTGTCTGAACAATCAGGAGACACTACTGTTTTTCATTACGGCAAAAAATGCCAAAAGAAGGATAATACAGAGATTTGACCCGTGGAACTGCAAAACCACAGTTCTAGTAATCTGGCCTACACCAGACTATTTTCAACAGATATATTTGAGTCTGAACAATCAGGAGACACTACTGTTTTTCTTAACGGCAAAAAATGCAAAAAAGCAGGATAATACAGAGATTTGACCTGTGGAACTGCAAAACCACACTTGTCTTTCTCGGGCCTACACCAGACTATTTTCAACAGATATATTTGTGTCTGAACAATCAGGAGACACTACTGTTTTTCTTTACAGCAAAAAATGCAAAAAAGCAGGATAATACAGAGATTTGACCCGTGGAACTGCAAAACCACACTTGTATTTCTCGGGCCTACACCAGACTATTTTCAACAGATATATTTGTGTCTGAACAATTAGGAGACACTACTGTTTTTCTTTTCGGCAAAAGATGCAAAAAAGCAGGATAATACAGAGATTTGACCCGTGGAACTGCAAAACCACACTTCTGTTTCTCTAGCCTACACCAGACTATTTTCAACAGATACAGTACAGACCAAAAGTTTGGACACATCTTCTCATTTAAAGATTTTTCTGTATTTTCATGACTATGAAAATTGTACATTCACACTGAAGGCATCAAAACTATGAATTAACACATGTGGAATTATATACTTAACAAAAAAGTGTGAAACAACTGAAAATATGTATATTCCAGGTCCTTCAAAGTAGCCACCTTTTGCTTTGATGACTGCTTTGCACACTCGTGGCATTCTCTTGATGAGCTTCAAGAGGTAGTCACCGAAAATGGTTTTCACTTCACAGGTGTGCCCTGTCAGGTTTAATAAGTGGGATTTCTTGCCTTATAAATGGGGTTAGGACCATCAGTTGTGTTGTGCAGAAGGCTGGTGGATACACAGCTGATAGTCCTACTGAATAGACTGTTAGAATTTGTATTATGGCAAGAAAAAAGCAGCTAAGTAAAGAAAAACAAGTGGCCATCATTACTTTAAGAAATGAAGGTCAGTCAGTGCGAAAAATTGGGAAAACTTTGAAAGTATCCCCAAGTGCAGTTGCAAAAACCATCAAGCGCTACAAAGAAACTGGCTCACATGAGGATCGCCCCAGGAAAGGAAGACCAAGAGTCACCTCTGCTTCTGAGGATAAGTTTATCCGAGTCACCAGCCTCAGAAATCGCAGGTTAACAGCAGCTCAGATTAGAGACCAGGTCAATGTCACACAGAGTTCTAGCAGCAGACACATCTCTTCAACAACTGTTAAGAGGAGACTTTGTGCAGCAGGCCTTCATGGTAAAATAGCTGCTAGGAAACTACTGCTAAGGATAGGCAACAAGCAGAAGAGACTTGTTTGGGCTAAAGAACACAAAGAATGGACATTAGACCAGTGGAAATCTGTGCTTTGGTCTGATGAGTCCAAATTTGAGATTTTTGGTTCCAACCACCGTGTCTGTGTGCAGCGCAGAAAAGGTGAACGGATGGACTCTACATGCCTGGTTCCCACCGTGAAGCATGGAGGAGGAGGTGTGATGGTGTGGGGGTGCTTTGCTGGTGACACTGTTGGGGATTTATTCAAAATTGAAGGCATACTGAACCAGCATGGCTACCACAGCATCTTGCAAAGGCATGCTATTCTATCCGGTTTGCGTTTAGTTGGACCATCATTTATTTTTCAACAGGACAATGACCCCAAACACACCTCCAGGCTGTGTAAGGGCTATTTGACCAAGAAGGAGAGTGAAGGGGTGCTACGCCAGATGACCTGGCCTCCACAGTCACCAGACCTGAACCCAATCGAGATGGATTGGGGTGAGCTGGACCGCAGAGTGAAGGCAAAAGGGCCAACAAGTGCTAAGCATCTCTGGGAACTCCTTCAAGATTGTTGGAAGACCATTTCCGATGACTACCTCTTGAAGCTCATCAAGAGAATGCCAAGAGTGTGCAAAGCAGTCATCAAAGCAAAAGCTGGCTACTTTGAAGAACCTAGAATATAAGACATATTTTCAGTTATTTCACACTTTTTTGTTAAGTATATAATTTCACATGTGTTAATTCATAGTTTTGATGCCTTCAGTGTGAATGTAAAATTTTCATAGTCATGAAAATACAGAAAAATCTTTCAATGAGAAGGTGTGTCCAAACTTTTGGTCTGTACTGTATATTTGTGTTTGAAAAATCAGAGACACACTTTTTTTGGGGGTGTGGGGGACATCAAAAGGTTAATAAGACAGGCATTTGTACAGTGTGAAGGAGGAAAAAAAAAGAGGATTTAGATGAAAAAAAAAGTATTTTTCCTGGCCCCTGAGACCTGGAGCTTAGTCCAGCAATTTCAGCAACAGGAGCACACAGGACTGTAATGCAGCGTTTGCTGGTATAACCACTGCGTCTCTTATACAGCCTGCCTGCCTGCCTGCCTGATATCTGGGATGGATATTAGTACTGAGAAGGACTGTTTGTTTGATCTGGCAGCCTTTACAGACCCTACACTAACTATTTCACAGTATATATCTCTCCCTAAATTATCAGCGCTGTCCCTACACTGTCTGATCCCAGCCGTCTGTGTCCAAGATGGCGGCGCCCGGTTTTAAATACTCGAGATGACGCTGTGCAACCAGCCAATCAATGTAATGCCCACAACCAACATGGCTGCGGCATTACAGTGACTGGCTGGCAATCCCTGCATGTTCATTGGCTCTGTAAAGAGTGCCAAACATGCAGGGCGGAGACCCGAGCTCCCGCCCGAGTAACACGGAAATGCTCGGTGCTCGCCGAACATCCCGAGTAGCGTGATGCTCGGGCGAGTACCGAGCAGTGTCAGGCATGTTCGCTCAACACTAATTATTAGTACATGAATACATCAACAGAACAACCAACAGTACATTAATGCGTCACCAGAACCTCAATCAGTATATGAATACATCACAAGAACCACCATCAGTAAATAAATACAACAGTACCAGGATCAGTACATGTATACGTCTCCAGAATCACCATCAGTACATGAATACATCACCAATCTTAGTACAGCAATCATTTGTAATGTCAAGTCAGACCCATATACATTTGTATCTCATGAACCTACAACTTCCAGTATGTCATTAACAATCATAAGGAGATGCTTGGAATTGTTGTTATCAGTCTTTATGAGACTGCAGACCATACAGGAACCACTGTATTGATGAGCCGTAGTCATTATCAACAAGTAAACGTTTACATCCAGGTACCTTTATATGCGATATCTTCTCTGAGTCTTTTCTTTCTTTTCATCTCCATCTTCTCCAGATGCCATGATGATTTTCCACATTCACAGCTCATTTCTCCAGATTACCTCTTCTCCAGTCTTCAGTAGCACATCCCGACACAGTGCTCTTAAAAATAGGATTGTTATTAAAATGCCCTCTGCATAAAAATATCTGTCCATACTATGACCTAAATAAGCCTCCACACTGTCTGTTTTAATAATTTATAACCACCCCACTCTTATGAACCACAGTGTAACGCTATTGCCGGCGCCCCTGCATGGTGTCCCTTTCTCTCTTCATACAGAAACGCCAGCTTACGCACCACCCCGGCCCTCAGTGCGGTTCTCGTTGTGCTCCGGCTTTCTGGTATGCACACCGCAGTCTGTCTCGGCGGCGCGCCTAGTGCACGCGCGTGCTCCCCTGCTAAATTCTCCCAGCTAACAGCTGGGAGGCATTTAGTTAAAATCATCACCGGCACGGTGTCTCCCAGCCAATAGCTGGGAGGCATCTTGTATATAAAGCACCCTCCCCAACAGAGAGGTGCCTGAGCAACCCCTATAATTCTGTGTTAGGTGATTGGTGTGTATGCAACTGTATGTTGCCAAGTCCCCCATCCCTAGTCTGTTATAGTATCCCGTATCCTGTGTTCCATTAGTCCACCATAGTTAGTCCTTGTTTCCTGTGACCGCTTCGGTGGTGTCCTAATCCTGAAACCACATCTGCAGCATCTGCACCCCATGAACTCTGAAACTGTCCCTGTGGCCGTCCTGTTAGCATAGTCTGAACCTGTCCCTGTGGCCGTTCTATCTGCACAGTGTGAACCTGTCCCAGTGGCCATCCTGTCTGAACAGTGTGAACCAGTCCCAGTGGTGGTCCTATCTGCACAGCGTGAACCTGTCCCAGTGGCCATCCTATCTGCACAGTCTGAACCTGATGGTGAAGAGCCTGAGGTTTGGGGGGGAATGAAGGGGGAGGATGTTGTGACCACTCACATGGTCCTGTTGTGCAAACAAGCCCCGCACAACAAGGGAAAACGCTTCCAGGTGGGAGTCTGTATGATGACCACAGCTTAGTAGGAACTGCTGTAGGGAGTTTCTGTCCGCTTCAGCTTCTGCTATCGAAACACGTCGTGGCATTAGAGAGCATACTAAACTATTAAAGGTTTGTGTGTTATAACCTAATCCCCTGTCTAGTTGTTCTAGCGCTTCACTAACACCGCACAATTCCTTCTTTCTTGAACCTGTTCCAGTGGCTGTCCTGTCGGCACAGTCTGAACTTGTACCAAGTGGCCGTCCTGCCCTATTGAAAATTTGAAGTAACGTCTCTACCCTTTGGGGTCAGCAGTTACAGTCGGACGATGCCCTGGAGTGGAATCTGGCAGCTACCTGCCGTACAAGTGAGACTAGAGGCTCCAGTGAACACCAAGGTAGCTGCTTAGTCACCCCCCTTCAGGGTAAGTCTAGCTCATGGCACAATGTGTCCATGAACCACGTGCGCCACCTAGGAGTGTAACACATGGTCTATACTATGGCTGTTTGCTCTCGACTATTTTCCCTTACACTCTCTATATGCCCACACTGTCCCCTCACTATGCTAACCTATCTCCATACTGTAGCTCCATTTCACACTCGCACCTCTCCATATCCATTCTGTGCCCCCTTTCACACTATGCTCTCATACTGTTCACCACAATTGTTCTCTCCAAACTGTATCCCCTCTTCACATTGTTCCCCTACATGGTATGATGGTCACCACAGCCATCCACACAGTGTGATATCCACAACAGCCAACCACTGTGATGTCACCCACAACCCCTATACATTATGATGTCCCCAACAGCCCCCTATACAGTATGATGCCGCCCACTGCCCCCTATACAACATGATGCCCACCACATATCCTATATAATATGATGTCCCCACAGCCCAGGTATAATGTCCCCCATAGCTCAAAGTATAATGTCCCCCAGAGGTTCCAGTATAATGTTTGCCACAATCTCCCATATAATATGATGTCCCGCAAAGCCTGCCTCTCGTATGTCCCCGCAACCAGCCCCCCGTATGTCCCCATAGTCAGCCCGTCTTATGTCCCACGGCCAGCCCCTTGTATGTCCCCCACAGCCAGCCTGCCTGATGTCCCAACATCCAGCCTGTCTTTTGTCCTCCATAGCCATCCCATTTTATGTCCTCCGCAGCGAGCCCCTCGTATGCCCGCCTCAGCCAGCCTGTCTTATGTTCCTCACAGCCAACCTGTATAATGTCCCCCCCAGGCAGCTCATTTTATGTCCCATGCAGCAAGCTCCTTGTATGTCCCCGACAGCCAGCTCCTCGGATGTCCCCCACAGCCAGCTGGTCTTATGTCCCCCACAGTCAGCCCGTCTTAAATTCCCCACAGTCAGCCCGTCTTATGTCCCCCACAGTCAGCCCATCTTATGTCCCCCACAGTCAGCCCATCTTATGTTCCCCACAGTCAGCCCATCTTATGTCCCCCACAGCCAGGCGGTCTTATGCCCCCCACAGTCAGCCCATCTTATGTTCCCCACAGTCAGCCCATCTTATGTTCCCCACAGCCAGGCGGTCTTATGTCCCCCACAGTCAGCCCCTCATATGTCCCTCACAACCATCCTATCTAGTGTTCCCCACAGCTATCCCCTTTTATGTAACCACAGCCAACCCCTCTTATGTCCACACAGCCAGGCCATCTTATGTCTCCCACAGCCAGGCCCTCTTATGTCCCCACAGCCAGGCCCCCTTATGTCCTCACAGCCACTCTTTCGTGTAATGTCCTTCATTCATTGGTAAAATAATATCAGTGAAATAAAAAACTCCCTGCTCCCTGTACATCACGGCCCCCGTCTCTTCTTCTTTCCTGTACAGCAGTGGGCACTGGATGGCGAAATGACATTAGTGTATGGAACCATCCGACGTCCCCTACATGCGCAGTCTCCAACAGGACACGAACCGGAAGTGGCCTGCGTAGTGCTGGAGTTCCCGGTGAAGCAGAGAGCTGATTACAGATCCTATGCTCCTGTCCTGGGAGACACAAATACAATTGAGTTTAGGGAAACAGCGATGGCCAGGGCACAGGCAGAGAGAGGAATGATGGGTATCAGTGACTGACACTGATCACCTGAGTGCCCGGACTTTTTTTCCCCAAAGTGTGCCCCATTTGGGAAGGCAGGAGGTAGTGCCCTAATCTAGTGCCTACTCTGCCTACTACTCATACAGGCTCTGCATGTAATACTGCTATTTCCCAATTTAATCCCTTCACGCTAATGGATGCAACTGTAAGTCCATATTGCAGGTGATTTCCCGCAGTTGGGCATTTAGTTATGTCTTGTGGACAGCATGGGCCCTGGAAAGCCCATGTCATCCACAGAAGGAGTTGGATGTTATACACAGCTTAGGTACTGCTACGTATGGTGAGTCTGGACATAGCTCTAATTTCAACACTTTAACCACTTAGATGCCACTGTCAGTAGTGATAGCAGCATGTGAGGAGTTTGACAAAGGGAGATCTCTCCCTTAGACAGCCCATCAGCACCCCCCGCAATGCATTCGCTGGATCCCATGTACACAGGAAGCCTGACAATGACCTCGGTGTCTGCCACAGCCCAAGATCCCGCATACTGACAGGTTAGATAATTAATAGAGTGTATTATCAATGTGATCAAAGTATCTCCGGTTCAAGTCCCCTTGTGGGACTAGTACATTCAGTTTAAGGGCAGGGACACACTGCTGTATTTCTCGTCTGAGGATCACATGGTAAACCTCCTACTGGCCAGCACCTCTCCTGACCTGAGCTTGACAGCTGCATAGAAATCCATCATGCTGTCACGCTCAAGTCAGAAGAAGTGCCGGCCAGTGCGTTCAGTGCGATGCGATCATGGCATGAGTTATACGGCCGTGTGTCCCTGCCCTAAGAGCAATGATAGCAAATACTAATGAAATGAATGTAAACTTTTGACTTTGCAGTAAGTTGTAAAAATGCCTTAAAACAATCTCTCTCTCTCATTTTTCTGGCATTTGGCAAATATTAAAAATTATGGTAATTCTAATTGACCTAAAACGGGAAAGGTTTATTCTGCTTTCATGTCAGATATTGAGAAAAACATGCATATGTGTCCTTTTATATAGTGTATGTAAACTTCTGGTTTCAACTGTATATATATATATACATATATACAGTACAGACCAAAAGTTTGGACACACCTTCTCATTTAAAGATTTTTCTGCATTTTCATGACTATGAAAATTGTATATTCACACTGAAGGCATCAAAACTATGAATTAACACATGTGGACTGATATACTTAACAAAAAAGTGTGAAACAACTGAAAATATGTCTTATATTCTAGGTTCTTCAAAGTAGCCACCTTTTGCTTTCATGACTGCTTTGCACACTCTTGGCATTCTCTTGATGAGCTTCAAGAGGTAGTCACCGGAAATGGTTTTCACTTCACAGGTGTGCCCTGTCAGGTTTAATAAGTGGGATTTCTTGCCTTATAAATGGGGTTGGGACCATCAGTTGTGTTGTGCAGAAGTCTGGTGAATACACAGCTGATAGTCCTACTGAATAGACTGTTAGAATTTGTATTATGGCAAGAAAAAAGCAGCTAAGTAAAGAAAAATGAGTGGCCATCATTACTTTAATAAATGAAGGTCAGTCAGTCTGAAAAACTGGGCAAACTTTGAAAGTGTCCCCAAGTGCAGTTGCAAAAACCATCAAGCGCTACAAAGAAACTGGCTCACATGAGGACCGCCCCAGGAAAGGAAGACCAAGAGTCACCTCTGCTTCTGAGGATGTTTATCCGAGTCACCAGCCTCAGAAATCGCAGGTTAACAGCAGCTCAGATTAGAGACCAGGTCAATGCCACACAGAGTTCTAGCAGCAGACACATATCTTCAACAACTGTTTAAGAGGAGACTTTGTGCAGCAGGCCTTCATGGTAAGATAGCTGCTAGGAAACCACTGCTAAGGACAGGCAACAAGCAGAAGAGACTTGTTTGGGATAAAGAACACAAGGAATGGACATTAGACCAGTGGAAATCTGTGCTTTGGTCTGATGAGTCCAAATTTGAGATCTTTGGTTCCAACCACCGTGTCTTTGTGCGACGCAGAAAAGGTGAACGGATGAACTCAACATGCCTGGTTCCCACCGTGAAGCATGGAGGAGGAGGTGTGATGGTGCTTTGCTGGTGACACTGTTGGGGATTTATTCAAAATTGAAGGCATACTGAACCAGCATGGCTACCACAGCATCTTGCAGTGGCATGCTATTCCATCCGGTTTGCGTTTAGTTCGACCATCATTTATTTTTCAACAGGACAATGACCCCAAACACACCTCCAGGCTGTGTAAGGGCTATTTGACCAAGAAGGAGAGTGATGGGGTGCTACGCCAGATGACCCAGCCTCCACAGTCACCAGACCTGAACCCAATCGAGATGGTTTGGGGTGAGCTGGACCGCAGAGTGAAGGCAAAAGGGCCAACAAGTGCTAAGCATCTCTGAGAACTCCTTCAAGATTGTTGGAAGACCATTTCCGGAGACTACCTCTTGAAGCTCATCAAGAGAATGCCAAGAGTGTGCAAAGCAGTCATCAAAGCAAAAGGTGGCTACTTTGAAGAACCTAGAATATAAGACATATTTTCAGTTGTTTCACGCTTTTTTGTTAAGTATATAATTCCACATGTGTTAATTCATAGTTTTTGATGCCTTCAGTGTGAATGTACAATTTTCATAGTCATGAAAATACAGAAAAATCTTTAAATGAGAAGGTGTGTCCAAACTTTTGGTCTGCACTGTACATATATATATACAGTACAGACCAAAAGTTTGGACACACCTTCTCATTTAAAGATTTTTCTGCATTTTCATGACTATGAAAATTGTACATTCACACTGAAGGCATCAAAACTATGAATTAACACATGTGGAATTATATACTTAACAAAAAAGTGTGAAACAACTGAAATTATGTCTTATATTCTAGGTTCTTCAAAGTAGCCACCTTTTGCTTTGTTGACTGCTTTGCACACTCTTGGCATTCTCTTGATGAGCTTCAAGAGGTAGTCACCGGAAATGGTCTTCCAACAATCTTGAAGGAGTTCCCAGAGATGCTTAGCACTTGTTTGCCCTTTTGCCTTCACTCTGCGGTCCAGCTCACCCCAAACCATCTCGTTTGGGGTCAGGTCTGGTGACTGTGGAGGCCAGGTCATCTAGCGTAGCAACCCATCACTCTCCTTCTTGGTCAAATAGCCCTTACACAGCCTGGAGGTGTGTTTGGGGTCACTGTCCTGTTGAAAAATAAATGATGGTCCAACTAAACGCAAACCGGATGGAAAAGCATGCCGCTGCAAGATGCTGTGGTAACCATGCTGGTTCAGTATGCCTTCAATTTTGAATAAATCCCCAACAGTGTCACCAGCAAAGCACCCCCACACCATCACACCTCCTCCTCCATGCTTCACGGTGGGAACCAGGCATGTAGAGTCCATCCGTTCACCTTTTCTGCGTCGCACAAAGACACGGTGGTTGGAACCAAAGATCTCAAATTTGGACTCATCAGACCAAAGCACAGATTTCCACTGGTCTAATGTCCATTCCTTGTGTTCTTTATCCCAAACAAGTCTCTTCTGCTTGTTGCCTGTCCTTAGCAGTGGTTTCCTAGCAGCTATCTTACCATGAAGGCCTGCTGCACAAAGTCTCCTCTTAAACAGTTGTTGAAGATATGTGTCTGCTGCTAGAACTCTGTGTGGCATTGACCTGGTCTGTAATCTGAGCTGCTGTTAACCTGCGATTTCTGAGGCTGGTGACTCAGATAAACTTATCCTCAGAAGCAGAGGTGACTCTTGGTCTTCCTTTCCTGGGACGGTCTTCATGTGAGCCAGTTTCTTTGTAGCGCTTGATGGTTTTTGCAACTGCACTTGGAGACACTTTCAAAGTTTTCCCAATTTTTTGGACTGACTGACCTTAATTTCTTAAAGTAATGATGGCCAATCGTTTTTCTTTACTTAGCTGCTTTTTTCTTGCCATAATACAAATTGTAACAGTCTATTCAGTAGGACTATCATCTGTGTATCCACCAGACTTCTGCACAACACAACTGATGGTCCCAACCCCATTTATAAGGCAAGAAATCCCATTTATTAAACCTGACAGGGCACACCTGTGAAGTGAAAACCATTTCCGGTGACTACCTCTTGAAGCTCATCAAGAGAATGCCCAGAGTGTGCAAAGCATTCATCAAAGCAAAAGGTGGCTACTTTGAAGAACCTAGAATATAAGACATATTTTCAGTTGTTTCACACTTTTTTGTTAAGTATATAATTCCACATGTGTAAATTCATAGTTTTGATGCCTTCAGTGTGAATGTACAATTTTCATAGTCATGAAAATACAGGAAAATCTTTAAATGAGAAGGTGTGTCCAAACTTTTGGTCTGTACTGTATATATACTAGCTATTGAACCCGTTCTACACTCGGGTGGCGAGCATTTTTATTGGTATATGGTCTCCCATGTTGGTATGTGCTGCCCCCCTCCTGGTATTTGTGCTGCCCCCACCATCCTATCCCAGTATGCGTGGCACTCCTCATCCCCAATCCCGGTATGCTTGGCACCCCTCATCCCCAATCCCGGTATGCGTGGCACCCCTCATCCCCAATCCCAGTATGCGTGGCTCCCCTCATCCCCAATCCCGGTATGTGTGGCTCCCCTCATCCCCAATCGTGGTATGCATGGCACCACTCAACCCCAATCCTGGTATGCATGGCACCCCTCATCCCTATTCTGGTATGCGTGACACCCCTCATCCCCAATCCCGGTATGCGTGGCACCCCTCATCCCCAATCCCGGTATGCGTGGCACCCCTCATCCCCAATCCCGGTATGCGTGGCACCCCTCATCCCCAATCCCAGTATGCGTGGCTCCCCTCATCCCCAATCCCGGTATGTGTGGCTCCCCTCATCCCCAATCGTGGTATGCATGGCACCGCTCAACCCCAATCCTGGTATGCGTGGCACCCCTCATCCCTATTCTGGTATGCGTGGCACCCCTCATCCCTATTCTGGTATGCGTGGCACCCCTCATCCCCAATCCCGGTATGCATGGCACCCCTCATCCCCTATCCCGGTATGCGTGGCACCCCTCATCCCCAATCCCGGTATGCGTGGCACCCCTCATCCCCAATCCCGGTATGCGTGACACCCCTCATCCCCAATCCCGGTATGCGTGGCACTCCTCATCCCTATTCTGGTATGCGTGGCACCTTTCATCCCCAATCCTGGTATGCGTGGCACCCCTCATCCCCAATTCTGGCATGCGTGGCACCCCTCATCCCCAATCCCGGTATGTGTGGCACACCTCATCCCTATTCTGGTATGCGTGGCACCCCTCATCCCTATTCTGGTATTTGTGGCACTCCTCATCCCTATTCTGGTATGCGTGGCACCCCTCATCCCCAATCCTGGTATGCGTGGCACCCCTCATC
Source organism: Phyllobates terribilis (assembly GCF_046119375.1). NCBI lineage: Eukaryota > Metazoa > Chordata > Amphibia > Anura > Dendrobatidae > Phyllobates > Phyllobates terribilis. The sequence continues at coordinate 23,472,933 of NW_027362768.1, forward strand.
CCCAATCCCCGTATGCATGGCACCCCTCATCCCCAATCCCGGTATGCGTGGCACCCCTCATCCCCAATCCCGGTATGTGTGACACCCCTCATTCCCAATCCCGGTATGCGTGGCACCCCTCATCCCCAATCCCGGAATGCGTGGCACCCCTCATCCCCAATCCCGGTATGCGTGGCACCCCTCATCCCTATTCTGGTATGTGTGGCACCTTTCATCCCCAATCCTGGTATGCGTGGCACCCCTCATCCCCAATCCTGGTATGCGTGGCACCCCTCATCCCCAATCCCGTTATGCATGGCACCCCTCATCCCTATTCTGGTATGCGTGGCACCCCTCATCCCTATTCTGGTATTTGTGGCACCCCTCATCCCTATTCTGGTATCCGTGGCACCTTTCATCCCCAATCCTGGTATGCGTGGCACCCCTCATCCCCAATGCCATTATGCGTGGCACCCTCATTCCCAATCCTGGTATGCGTGTCACCCCTCATCCCCAATCCTGGTATGCGTGTCACCCCTCATCCCCAATCCTGGTATGCGTGGCACCCCTCATCCCCAATCCTGGTATGCGTGGCACCCCTCCGCCCTATTCTGGTATGCGTGGCTCCCCTCATCCCTATTCTGCTATGCGTGGCACCCCTCATCCCCAATCCTGGAATGCGTGGCTTCCCTCATCCCCAATCCCATTATGTGTGGCACCCCTCATCCCCAATCCCGGTATGCGTGGCACCCCTCATCCCCAATCCCGGTATGCGTGGCACCCCTCATCCCCAATCCCGGTAAGCGTGGCACCCCTCATCCCCAATCCCGGTATGCGTGGCACCCATCATCCCCAATCCCGGTATGTGTGGCACCCCTCATCCCCAATCCCGGTATGCGTGGCAACCATCATCCCCAATCCCGATATGCGTGGCACCCCTCACTCCTATTCTGGTATGTGTGGCACCTTTCATCCCCAATCCTGGTATGCGTGGCACGCCTCATCCCCAATCCTGATATGCGTGGCACCCCTCATCCCCAATCCCGGTATGCGTGGCACCCTTCATCCCTATTGTGGTATGCGTGGCACCCCTCATCCCTATTTTGGTATTTGTGGCACCCCTCATCCCTATTCTGGTAGGCTTGGCACCTTTCATCCCCAATCCTGGTATGCATGGCACCCCTCATCCCCAATCCCGGTATGCGTGGTTCCCCTCATCCCCAATGCCATTATGCATGGCACCCCTCATCCCCAATCCTGGTATGCGTGTCACCCCTCATCCCCAATCCTGGTATGCGTGTCACCCCTCATCCCCAATCCTGGTATGCATGTCACCCCTCATCCCCAATCCTGGTATGCGTGGAACCCCTCATCCCCAATCCTGGTATGCGTGGCACCCCTCAGCCCTATTCTGGTATGCGTGGCTCCCCTCATCCCTATTCTGCTATGCGTGGCACCCCTCATCCCCAATCCTGGCATGCGTGGCTTCCCTCATCCCCAATCCCATTATGTGTGGCACCCCTCATCCCCAATCCCGGTATGCGTGGCACCCCTCATCACCAATCCCTGAATGCATGGCACCCCTCATCCCCAATCCCGGTATGCGTGGCACCCCTCATCCCCAATCCCGGTATGCGTGACACCCCTCATCCCCAATCCCGGTATGCGTGGCACCCCTCATCCCCAATCCCGGAATGCGTGGCACCCCTCATACCCAATCCCGGTATGTGTGGCACCCCTCATCCCTATTCTGGTATGCGTGGCACCTTTCATCCCCAATCCTGGTATGCGTGGCACCCCTCATCCCCAATCCAAGTATGCGTGGCACCCCTCATCCCTATTCAGGTATGCGTGGCACCCCTCATCCCTATTCTGGAATTTGTGACACCCCTCATCCCTATTCTGCTATGCGTGGCACCTTTCATCCCCAATCCTGGTATGCATGGCACCCCTCATCCCCAATGCCATTATGCGTGGCACCCCTCATCCCCAATCTTGGTATGCGTGTCACCCCTCATCCCCAATCCTGGTATGCGTGTCACCCCTCATCCCCAATCCTGGTATGCGTGGCACCCCTCATCCCCAATCCTGGTATGCGTGGCACCTCTCAGCCCTATTCCGGTATGTGTGGCTCCCCTCATCCCTATTCTGCTATGCGTGGCACCCCTCATCCCCAATCCTGGCATGCGTGGCTTCCCTCATCCACAATCCCATTATGTGTGGCACCCCTCATCCCCAATCCCGGTATGCGTGGCACCCCTCATCCCCAATCCCGGTATGCGTGGCACCCCTCATCCCCAATCCCGGTATGCGTGGCACCCCTCATCCCCAATCCCGGTATGCGTGGCACCCATGATCCCCAATCCCAGTATGCGTGGCACCCCTCACTCCTATTCTGGTATGTGTGGCACCTTTCATCCCCAATCCTGGTATGCGTGGCACCCTTCATCCCTATTCTGGTATGCGTGGCACCCCTCATCCCTATTCTGGTATTTGTGGCACCCCTCATCCCTATTCTGGTAGGCGTGGCACCTTTCATCCCCAATCCTGGTATGCATGGCACCCCTCATCCCCAATCCCGGTATGCGTGGCTCCCCTCATCCCCAAAGCCATTATGCGTGGCACCCCTCATCCCCAATCCTGGTATGCGTGTCACCCCTCATCCCCAATCCTGGTATGCGTGTAACCCCTCATCCCCAATCCTGGTATGCGTGGCACCCCTCATCCCCAATCCTGCTATGTGTGGCACCCCTCAGCCCTATTCTGGTATGCGTGGCTCCCCTCATCCCTATTCTGCTATGCGTGGCACCCCTCATCCCCAATCCTGGCATGCGTGGCTTCCCTCATCCCCAATCCCATTATGTGTGGCACCCCTCACCCCCAATCCCGGTATGCGTGGCACCCCTCATCCCCAATCCCAGTAAGCGTGGCACCCCTCATCCCCAATCCCGGTATGCGTGGCACCCCTCATCCCCAATCCTGGTATGCGTGGCACCCCTCATCCCCAATCCTGGTATGCGTGGCACCGCTCAGCCCTATTCTGGTATGCGTGTCACCCCTCATCCCCAATCACCGTATGCGTGGCACCCCTCATCCCCAATCCCGGTATGCGTGGCACCCCTCATCCCCAATCTCGGTATGCGTGACAACCCTCATCCCCAATCCCGGTATGCGTGGCACCCCTCATCCCCAATCCCGGAATGCGTGGCACCCCTCATCCCCAATCCCGGTATGCGTGGCACCCCTCATCCCTATTCTGGTATGCGTGGCACCTTTCATCCCCAATCCTGGTATGCGTGTCACCACTCATCCCCAATCCTGGTATGCGTGGCACCCCTCATCCCCAATCCCGGTATGCGTGGCACCCCTCATCCCTATTCAGGTATGCGTGGCACCCCTCATCCCTATTCTGGTATTTGTGGCACCCTTCATCCCTATTCTGCTATGCGTGGCACCTTTCATCCCCAATCCTGGTATGCGTGGCACCCCTCATCCCCAATGCCATTATGCGTGGCACCCCTCATCCCCAATCCTGGTATGCGTGGCACCCCTCAGCCCTATTCTGGTATGTGTGGCTCCCCTCATCCCTATTCTGCTATGCGTGGCACCCCTCATCCCCAATCCTGGCATGCGTGGCTTCCCTCATCCCCAATCCCATTATGTGTGGCATCCCTCATCCCCAATCCCGGTATGCGTGGCACCCCTCATCCCCAATTCCGGTATGCGTGGCACCCCTCATCCCCAATCCCGGTATGCGTGGCACCCCTCATCCCCAATCCCGGTATGCGTGACACCCCTCATCCCCAATCCCGGTATGCATGGCACCCCTCATCCCTATTCAGGTATGCGTGGCACCCCTCATCCCTATTCTGGTATTTGTGGCACCCCTCATCCCCATTCTGCTATGCGTGGCACCATTCATCCCCAATCCTGGTATGTGTGGCACCCCTCATCCCCAATGCCATTATGCGTGGCACCCCTCATCCCCAATCCTGATATGCGTGTCACCCCTCATCTCCAATCCTGGTATGCGTGTCACCCCTCATCCCCAATCCTGGTAAGCGTGGCACCCCTCATCCCCAATCCTGGTATCCCTATTCTGCTATGCGTGGCACCCCTCATCCCCAATCCTGGCATGCGTGGCTTCCCTCATCCCCAATCCCATTATGTGTGGCACCCCTCATCCCCAATCCCGGTATGCGTGGCACCCCTCATCCCCAATCCCGGTATGCGTGGCACCCATCATCCCCAATCCCAGTATGCGTGGCACCCCTCACTCCTATTCTGGTATGTGTGGCACCTTTCATCCCCAATCCTGGTATGCGTGGCACCCCTCATCCCCAATCCTGGTATGCGTGGCACCCTTCATCCCCAATCCCGGTATGCGTGGCACCCTTCATCCCTATTATGGTATGCGTGGCACCCCTCATCCCTATTCTGGTATTTGTGGCACCCCTCATCCCTATTCTGGTAGGCGTGGCACCTTTCATCCCCAATCCTGGTATGCATGGCACCCCTCATCCCCAATCCCGGTATTCGTGGCTCCCCTCATCCCCAATGCCATTATGCGTGGCACCCCTCATCCCCAATCCTGGTATGCGTGTCACCCCTCATCCCCAATCCTGGTATGCGTGTCACCCCTCATCCCCAATCCTGGTATGCGTGGCACCCCTCATCCCCAATCCTGGTATGCGTGGCACCCCTCAGCCCTATTCTGCTATGCGTGGCTCCCCTCATCCCTATTCTGCTATGCGTGGCACCCCTCATCCCCAATCCTGGCATGCGTGGCTTCCCTCATCCCCAATCCCATTATGTGTGGCACCCCTCACCCCCAATCCCGGTATGCGTGGCACCCCTCATCCCCAATCCCGGTAAGCGTGGCACCCCTCATCCCCAATCCCGGTATGCGTGGCACCCCTCATCCCCAATCCCGGTATGCGTGGCACCCCTCATCCCCAATCCTGGTACGCGTGTCACCCCTCATCCCCAATCCTGGTATGCGTGGCACCCGTCATTTCCAATCCTGGTATGCGTGGCACCCCTCAGCCCTATTCTGGTATGCGTGTCACCCCTCATCCCCAATCCTGGTATGCGTGTCACCCTTCATCCCCAATCCTGGTATGCGTGTCACCCCTCATCCCCAATCCTGGTATGCGTGGCACCCCTCATCCCCAATCCTGGTATGCGTGGCACCCCTCAGCCCTATTCTGGTATGCGTGGCTCACCTCATCCCTATTCTGCTATGCGTGGCACCCCTCATCCCCAATCCTGGTATGTGTGGCTTCCCTCATCCCCAATCCCATTATGTGTGGCACCCCTCATCCCCAATCCCGGTATGCGTGGCACCCCTCATCCCCAATCCCGGTATGCGTGGCACCCCTCATCCCCAATCCCGGTATGCGTGGCACCCCTCATCCCCAATCCCGGTACGCATGTCACCCCTGATCCCTATTTTGGTATGCGTGGCACCCCTCATCCCCAATCCTGGTATGCGTGGCACCCCTCATCCCCAATCATGGTATGCGTGGCACCCTTCATCCCCAATCCTGGTATGCGTGGCACCCCTCATCCCTATTCTGGTATGCGCGGCACCCCTCGTCCCCAATCCCGGTATGTGTGGCTCCCCTCATCCCCAATCCTAGTATGCGTGGCACCCCTCATCCCCAATCCCGGTATGCGTGGCTCCCCTCATCCCCAATCCCGGTTTGCGTGGCTCCCCTCATCCCCAATCCTGGTGTGCATGGCTCCCCTCATCCCCAATCCCGGTATGCGTGGCACCCTTCATCCCCAATCCCGGTTTGCGTGGCTCCCCCCATCCGCAATCCCGGTATGCGTGGCTCCCCTCATCCCCAATCCTTGTATGTTTGTCACCCCTCATCCCCAATCCGGGTATGGTTGTCACCCCTCATCCCCAATCCGGGTATGGTTGTCACCCCTCATCCCCAATCCCGGTATGCGTGGCTTCCCTCTTCACCAATCCCGGTATGCGTGACAACACTCATCCCCAATCCCGGTACGCATGTCACCCCTCATCCCTATATTGGTATGCGTGGCACCCCTCATCCCCAATCCTGGTATGCGTGGCACCCCTCATCCCCAATCATGGTATGCGTGGCACCCCTCATCCCAATCCTGGTATGCGTGGCACCCCTCATCCCCAATCCCGGTATGCGTGGCACCCCTCATCCCCAATCCCGGTATGTGTGGCTCCCCTCATCCCCAATCCCGGTATGCGTGGCACCCCACATCCCCAATCCCAGTATGCGTGGCACCCCTCATCCCCAATCCCGGTATGCGTGGCTCCCCTCATCCCCAATCCCGGAATGCATGGCTCCCCTCATCCCCAATCCTGGTATGCGTGTCACCCCTCATCCCCAATCCCGATATGCATGGCACCCCTCATCCCCAATCCCGGTATGTGTGACACCCCTCATCCCCAATCCCAGTACGCATGTCACCCTTCATCCCCATTTTGGTATGCGTGGCACCCTTCATCCCCAATCCTGGTATGCGTGGCACCCCTCATCCCCAATCATGGTATGCGTGGCACCCCTCATCCCCAATCCTGGTATGAGTGGCACCCCTCATCCCTATTCTGGCATGCGTGGCACCCCTCATCCCCAATCCCGGTATGCGTGGCACCCCTCATCCCCAATCCCGGTATGTGTGGCTCCCCTCATCCCCAGTCCCAGTATGCGTGGCACCCCTCATCCCCAAACCCGGTATGCGTGGCTCCCCTCACCCCCAATCCCTGTACGCGTGGCTCCCCTCATCCCCAATCCTGGTATGCGTGGCTCCCCTCATCCCCAATGCCATTATGCGTGGCACACCTCATCCCCAATCCTGGTATGCGTGTCACCCCTTATCCCCAATCCTGGTATGCGTGTCACCCCTCATCCCCAATCCTGGTATGCGTGGCACCCCTGAGCCCTATTCTGGCATGCATGGCACCCCTCATCCCCAATCCTGGTATGCGTGCTTCCCTAATCCCCAATCTCATTATTTGTGTCACCCCTCATTCCCAATCCTGGTATGCGTGGCTCCCCTCATCCCTATTCTGCTATGCGTGGCACCCCTCATCCCCAATCCTGGCATGCGTGGCTTCCCTCATCCCCAATCCCATTATGTGTGGCACCCCTCATCCCCAATCCCGGTATGCGTGGCACCCCTCATCCCCAATCCCGGTATGCGTGGCACCCATCATCCCCAATCCCAGTATGCGTGGCACCCCTCACTCCTATTCTGGTATGTGTGGCACCTTTCATCCCCAATCCTGGTATGCGTGGCACCCCCCATGCCCAATCCTGGTATGCGTGGCACCCCTCATCCCCAATCCCGGTATGCGTGGCACCCTTCATCCCTATTATGGTATGCGTGGCACCTTTCATCCCTATTCTGGTATTTGTGGCACCCCTCATCCCTATTCTGCTATGCGTGGCACCCCTCATCCCCAATCCTGGCATGCGTGGCTTCCCTCATCCCCAATCCCATTATGTGTGGCACCCCTCATCCCCAATCCCGGTATGCGTGGCACCCCTCATCCCCAATCCCGGTATGCGTGGCACCCATCATCCCCAATCCCAGTATGCGTGGCACCCCTCACTCCTATTCTGGTATGTGTGGCACCTTTCATCCCCAATCCTGGTATGCGTGGCACCCCTCATCCCCAATCCTGGTATGCGTGGCACCCCTCATCCCCAATCCCGGTATGCGTGGCACCCTTCATCCCTATTATGGTATGCGTGGCACCTTTCATCCCTATTCTGGTATTTGTGGCACCCCTCATCCCTATTCTGGTAGGCGTGGCACCTTTCATCCCCAATCCTGGTATGCATGGCACCCCTCATCCCCAATCCCGGTATTCGTGGCTCCCCTCATCCCCAATGCCATTATGCGTGGCACCCCTCATCCCCAATCCTGGTATGCGTGTCACCCCTCATCCCCAATCCTGGTATGCGTGTCACCCCTCATCCCCAATCCTGGTATGCGTGGCACCCCTCATCCCCAATCCTGGTATGCGTGGCACCCCTCAGCCCTATTCTGCTATGCGTGGCTCCCCTCATCCCTATTCTGCTATGCGTGGCACCCCTCATCCCCAATCCTGGCATGCGTGGCTTCCCTCATCCCCAATCCCATTATGTGTGGCACCCCTCACCCCCAATCCCGGTATGCGTGGCACCCCTCATCCCCAATCCCGGTAAGCGTGGCACCCCTCATCCCCAATCCCGGTATGCGTGGCACCCCTCATCCCCAATCCCGGTATGCGTGGCACCCCTCATCCCCAATCCTGGTATGCGTGTCACCCCTCATCCCCAATCCTGGTATGCGTGGCACCCGTCATTTCCAATCCTGGTATGCGTGGCACCCCTCAGCCCTATTCTGGTATGCGTGTCACCCCTCATCCTTAAATCCTGGTATGCGTGTCACCCTTCATCCCCAATCCTGGTATGCGTGGCACCCCTGATCCCCAATCCCGGTATGTGTGGCTCCCCTCATCCCCAATCCCGGTATGCGTGGCACCCCACATCCCCAATCCCGGTATGCGTGGCACCCCTCATCCCCAATCCCGGTATGCGTGGCTCCCCTCATCCCCAATCCCGGAATGCATGGCTCCCCTCATCCCCAATCCTGGTATGCGTGTCACCCCTCATCCCCAATCCCGATATGCATGGCACCCCTCATCCCCAATCCCGGTATGTGTGACACCCCTCATCCCCAATCCCAGTACGCATGTCACCCTTCATCCCCATTTTGGTATGCGTGGCACCCTTCATCCCCAATCCTGGTATGCGTGGCACCCCTCATCCCCAATCATGGTATGCGTGGCACCCCTCATCCCCAATCCTGGTATGAGTGGCACCCCTCATCCCTATTCTGGCATGCGTGGCACCCCTCATCCCCAATCCCGGTATGCGTGGCACCCCTCATCCCCAATCCCGGTATGTGTGGCTCCCCTCATCCCCAGTCCCAGTATGCGTGGCACCCCTCATCCCCAAACCCGGTATGCGTGGCTCCCCTCACCCCCAATCCCTGTACGCGTGGCTCCCCTCATCCCCAATCCTGGTATGCGTGGCTCCCCTCATCCCCAATGCCATTATGCGTGGCACACCTCATCCCCAATCCTGGTATGCGTGTCACCCCTTATCCCCAATCCTGGTATGCGTGTCACCCCTCATCCCCAATCCTGGTATGCGTGGCACCCCTGAGCCCTATTCTGGCATGCATGGCACCCCTCAACCCCAATCCTGGTATGCGTGCTTCCCTAATCCCCAATCTCATTATTCGTGTCACCCCTCATTCCCAATCCTGGTATGCGTGGCTCCCCTCATCCCTATTCTGCTATGCGTGGCACACCTCATCCCCAATCCTGGTATGTGTGGCTTCCTTAATCCCCAATCCCATTATGTGTGGCACCCCTCATCCCCAATCCCGGTATGCGTGGCACCCCTCATCCCCAATCCCGGTATGCGTGGCACCCCTCATCCCCAATCCTGGTATGCGTGGCACCCCTCATCCCCAATCCCGGTATGCGTGGCACCCCTCATCCCCAATCCCGGTAAGCATGTCACCCCTCATCCCTATTTTGGTATGCGTGCCACCTCTCATCCCCAATCCTGGTATGCGTGGCACCCCTCATCCCCAATCATGGTATGCGTGGCACCCCTCATCCCCAATCCTGGTATGCGTGGCACCCCTCATCCCTATTATGGTATGCGTGGCACCCCTCATCCCCAATCCCGGTATGTGTGGCTCCCCTCATCCCCAATCCCAGTATGCGTGGCACCCCTCATCCCCAATCCTGGTATGCGTGGCTCCACTCATCCCCAATCCCGGTATGCGTGGCTCCCCTCATCCCCAATCCTGGTATGTGTGGCTCCCCTCATCCCCAATCCCGGTATGCGTGGCACCCCTCATCCCCAATCCCGGTATGCGTGGCTCCCCTCATCCCCAATCCCAGTATGCGTGGCTCCCCTCATCCCCAATCATGGTATGCTTGTCACCCCTCATCCGCAATCCTGGTATGCGTGTCACCCCTCATCCCCAATCCCGGTATGCGTGGCTCCCCTCATCCCCAATCCCGGTATGCGTGACACCACTCATCCCCAATCCCGGTACGCATGTCACCCCTCATCCCTATTTTGGTATGCGTGGCACCCCTCATCCCCAATCCTGATATGCGAGGCACCCCTCATCCCCAATCATGGTATGCGTGGCACCTCTCATCCCCAATCCTGGTATGCGTGGCACCCCTCATCCCTATTCTGTATGCGTGGCACCCCTCATCCCCAATCCCGGTATGTTTGGCTCCCCTCATCCCCAATCCCAGTATGCGTGGCACCCCTCATGCCCCATCCCAGTATGCTTGGCTCCCCTCATCCCCAATCCCGGTATGCGTGGCTCCCCTCATCCCCAATCCCAGTATGCGTGGCACCCCTCATCCCCAATCCCGGTATGCGTGGCTCCCCTCATCCGCAATCCCAGTATGCGTGGCACCCCTCATCCCCAATCCCGATATGTGGGGCTCCCCTCATCCCCAATCCTGGTATGCGTGTCACCCCTCATCCCCAATCCCGGTATGCATGGCACCCCTCATCCCCAATCCTGGTATGCGTGACACCCCTCCTCCCCAATCCCGGTGCACATGTCACCCCTACCCCTATTTTGGTTTGCGTGGCACCCCTCATCCCCAATCCTGGTATGCGTGGCACCCCTCATCCCCAATCCTGGTATGCGTGGCACCCCTCATCCCCAATCCTGGTATGCGTGGCACCCCTCATCCCTATTCTTGTATGCGTGGCACCCCTCATCCCCAATCCCGGTATGCGTGGCACCCCTCATCCCCAATCCCGGTATGTGTGGCTCCCCTCATCCCCAATCCTAGTATGCGTGGCTCCCCTCACCCCCAATCCCGGTATGCGTGGCTCCCCTCACCCCCAATCCTGGTATGCGTGGCTCCCCTCATCCCCAATCCTGGTATGCGTGGCACCCCCCATCCCCAATCCCGGTATGCGTGGCTCCCCTCATCCAAAATCCCGGTATGCGTGGCTCCCCTCATCCCAATCCTGGTATGCGTGCCACCCCATATCCCCAATCCTGGTATGCGTGTCACCCCTCATCCCCAATCCCAGTATGCGTGGCTCCCCTCATCCCCAATCCCGGTATGCGTGACACCCCTCATTCCCAATCCCGGTATGCATGACACCCCTCATCCCCAATCCCGGTATGCGTGGCACCCCTCATCCCCAATCCCGGTATGTGTGGCACCCCTCATCCCCAATCCCGGTATGCGTGGCTCCCCTCATCGTTATTCTGGTATGCGTGCCACCTTTCATACCCAATCATGGTATGCATGGCACCCCTCATCCCCAATCCTGGTATGCGTGGCACCCCTCATCCCCAATCCCAGTATGTGTGGCACCCCTCATCCCCAATCCTGGTATGCGTGGCACCCCTCAACCCTATTCTGGTATGCGTGGCAACCCTCATCCCCAATCTTGGTATGCGTGTCACCCCTCATCCCCAATCCTGGTATGCGTGTCACCCCTCATCCCCAATCCTGGTATGCGTGGCACCCCTCATCCCCAATCCTGGTATGCGTGGCACCCCTCATCCCCAATCCCGGTATGCGTGGCACCCCTCATCCCCAATCCCGGTATGCATGGCACCCCTCATCCCCAATCCCGGTATGCGTGGCACCCCTCATCCCCAATCCCGATATGCATGTCACCCCTCATCCCTATTTTGGTATGCGTGGCACCCCTCATCCCCAATCCTGGTATGCATGTCACCCCTCATCCCCAATCATGGTATGCGTGGCACCCCTCATCCCCAATCCTGGTATGCGCGGCACCCCTCATCCCTATTCTGGTATGCGTGGCACCCCTCATCCCCAATCCCGTTATGCGTGGCACCCCTCACCCCCAATCCCGGTATGTGTGGCTCCCCTCATCCCCAATCCCAGTATGCGTGGCACCCCTCATCCCCAATCCCAGTATGCGTGGCTCCCCTCATCCCCAATCCCGGTATGCGTGGCTCCCCTCTTCCCCAATCCCGGTATCCATGGCTCCCCTCATCCCCAATCCCGGTATGCGTGGCACCCATCATCCCCAATCCCAGTATGCGTGGCTTCCCTCATCCCCAATCCCGGTATGCGTGGCTCCCCTCATCCCCAATCCTGGTATGCGTGTCATCCCTCATCCCCAATCCCGGTATGCGTGGCACCCCTCATCCCTATTCTGGTATGCATGGCTCCCCTCATCCCGGTATGCGTGGCACCCCTCACCCCCCCACTACACTGTGTTCCAAATTATTATGCAAATAATATTTTCTCAGATTTTCCCAAGTTACCTATATGAATTTCAGTCATAGTAATTTTCCAGTCTAATAACTATTAGAGTACAATTGAAAGGTTTTTGTACAAACTGCCTATGATAACAGTATATTTTTTAAAAAATAAGAAACTCAAACTGCACTCAAAATGCATGTTCCAAATTATTATGCACAGCAGAGTTTTCAACCTTTTCATTTTAATAAAGAACAAAAAAATGGTCATTTTTGAAATTATAAGCATTAGCAGGTTATTACAAACTGAAATCAAACAGTTTTCAACTTAAAACTTTATTCTAGGTGATGTTACCTTTGCACATAGGACCCCTTGTTCGAAAGGAGCTTCTGAACTCTCTCGTCCATTGAATTTGTCAGGTTTTGGATGGTTTCTGCTTTAATAGTTTTGCATGAGGACAGAATACCCTCCCAGAGCTGTTGCTTAGATGTGAACTGCCTCCCGCCATCACAGACACTCCTTTTGATGATGCTCCAGAGGTTCTCAATGGGGTTGAGGTCAGGGGAGCATGGGTGCCACACCATAAGTTTGTCATGCATGAAATGATCTCGATGGTCCAGATGGATGGAGTGGAGGATGGCTGGTTGATGGACACCCCATGCAATCACGGCTACGGCGCTAACAAGGAGGAGGTGGAGTAATGTTTTCGGCTGGAATCATGGGGAGAGAGATTGTCGGTCCTTTTAGGATCCCTGAAGGGGTAAAGATGAACTCTATAATGTATGTTGAGTTTCTCAAACAGCACTTCCTTCCATGGTTCAAGAAGAAGAACCTTGCATTCCGCAGCAAGATCATTTTCATGCATGATAATGCACCGTCTCATGCTGCACATAACACATCTGCATCTCTGGCTGCTATGGGCATAAAAGGGGACAAACTTATGGCGTGGCACCCATGCTCCCCTGACCTCAACCCCATTGAGAACCTCTGGGGCATCATCAAAAGGAGTGTCTATGATGGCGGGAGGCAGTTCACATCTAAGCAACAGCTCTGGGAGGGTATTCTGTCCTCTTGCAAAACAATTGAAACAGAAACCATCCAAAACCTGACAAATTCAATGGATGAGAGAGTTCAGAAGCTCCTTTCGAACAGGGGGTCCTATGTGCAAATGTAACATCACCTAGAATAAAGTTTTGAGTTGAAAACTGTTTGATTTCAGTTTGTAATAACCTGCTACTGCTTATAATTTCAAAAATGACCATTTTTTTGTTCTTTATTAAAATGAAAAGGTTGAAAACTCTGCTGTGCATAATAATTTGGAACATGCATTTTGAGTGCAGTTTGAGTTTTTTATTTTTTTAAAAATATACTGTTATCATAGGCAGTTTGTACAAAAACCTTTCAATTGTACTCTAATAGTTATTTGACTGGAAAATTACTATGACTGCAATTCATATAGGTAATTTGGGAAAATCTGAGAAAATATTATTTGCATAATAATTTTGAACACAGTGTATACACACATCCCCAAAAAAATAAACCGTTATACTCACCTTTCTTCTCTGTACTCCAGCGCTGCAGCGTCCTGTTCTGACGGAGGCCGGGGGAGGAGTGCGGCGACAGAGCACCGCGCTGTCCGGCGCCATTTTGCTGAAGACACACTGTAAATGTGTCTTCAGTAAAATGGCGCCGGATAGCGCTATGCGCACGCGCCGATCCGACATCTCACTCCGCCCCCGGTCTCAGCTGAAGAGACGCGCAGCGGCAACGCTCTTCCCGGTCAGGTAAGTATGTAAGTATGGCGCCGGAAATCGCAGTGTGCGTTCAGTGCCTACGCATACCACGATCTCCGACGCCATACACCTCCTCTTACCTGTAACGGCTGGATGCGGTCTTCTGTCTGGAGCCAGACTGCACGTCACGCATGCGCAGTCTATAGAGGCTTCGGACAGAGACCCGCTTCCCCGGTTATATTATATATATATATATATATATATATATATATACAGTGCCTACAAGTAGTATTCAACCCCCTGCAGATTTAGCTGGTTTGATAAGATGCAAATAAGTTAGAGCCTTTAAACTGCAAACGAGAGTAGGTTTTATGAACAGAAGCATAAATCTTACAAACCAAAAAGTTATGTTGCTCAGTTGAATTTTATTAAATTTTAAACATAAAAGTGTGGGTCAATTATTATACAACCCCTATGTTTAATATTTTGTGGAATAACCCTTGTTTGCAATTACAGCTAATAATCGTCTTTTATAAGACCTGATCAGGCCGGCACAGGTCTGTGGAGTTATCTTGGCCCACTCCTCCATGCAGATCTTCTCCAAGTTATCTAGGTTCTTTGGGTGTCTCATGTGGACTTTATTCTTGAGCTCCTTCCACAAGTTTTCAATTGGGTTAAGGTCAGGAGACTGACTAGGCCACTCCAACACCTTGACTTTTTCCCTCTTGAACCAGGCCTTGGTTTTCTTGGCTGTGTGCTTTGGGTGGTTGTCTTGTTGGAAGATGAAATTACGACCCATCTTAAGATCCTTGATGGAGGAGCGGAGGTTCTTGGCCCAAATCTCCAGGTAGGCCGTGCTATCCATCTTCCCATGGATGCGGACCAGATGGCCAGGCCCCTTGGCTGAGAAACAGCCCCACAGCATGATGCTGCCACCACCATGCTTGACTGTAGGGATGGTATTCTTGGGGTCGTATGCAGTGCCATCCAGTCTCCAAACGTCACGTGTGTGGTTGGCACCAAAGATCTCGATCTTGGTCTCATCAGACCATAGAATCTTGAACCAGTCTGTCTCAGAGTCCTCCAAGTGATCATGAGCAAACTGTAGACGAGCCTTGACATGACGCTTTGAAAGTAAAGGTACCATACAGGCTCGTCTGGAACGGAGACCATTGCGGTGGAGTACGTTACTTATGGTATTGATTGAAACCAATGTCCCCACTGCCATGAGATCTTCCTGGAGCTCCTTCCTTGTTGTCCTTGGGTTAGCCTTGACTCTTCAGACAAGCCTGGCCTCGGCACGGGAGGACACTTTCAAAGGCGGTCCAGGCCGTGGAAGGCTAACAGTAGTTCCATAAGCCTTCCACTTACGGATGATGCTCCCAACAGTGGAGACAGGTAGGCCCAACTCCTTGGAAAGGGTTTTGTACCCCTTGCCAGCCTTGTGACCCTCCACGATCTTGTCTCTGATGGCCTTGGAATGCTCCTTTGTCTTTCCCATGTTGACCATGTCTGAGTGCTGTTCACAAGTTTGGGGAGGGTCTTAAATAGTCAGAAAAGGCTGGCAAAAGAGATCTTTAATCCACACATGTGAAGCTCATTATTCTTGGTGCCTGAACTACTTCTTAATACTTTAGGGGGACCAAACAGAATTCTTGTGGTTTGAGGGGTTGAATAATAAATGACACTCTGAATTAACTTTTAACGTTTTAAAAAAAAAAAAAAAAAAAAAAATTTGCTGCAGTGCATTTCCCACTTCCAGGCTGATCTACAGTACAAATGTCACAATGCCAAGTTAATTCCGCATGTGTCAACCAGCTAAATCGGCAGGGGGTTGAATACTACTTGTAGGCACTGTATATGGATGATGACATTAAGAGGATTGACACAAATCTAAAAACTGAGAGATCATACAGTATAGTCTAGAGCAGTGGTCCTCAACCTTTTTTTTTACCTTGAGAGCCACATTTTGCTCTGAGAAACAGTCGAGAACCACAATTTGTGTGAAGATATGATAAAAGCGTCCACATGTTTGGTCAAGAATTAGTTTCATTTATTTTTTATAAGCCTTTCCTCGTGCAGAATGAGTGATTAGGAAACTTTGTTCTTCAGGTTAGTGCGATTACAGCGATACCAGATTTATACCGTTTTTTTATGTTTGGCAGCTGTCACACACTAAAAAATGCTTTTTTTTTTTACAAAAAGTTTTTGTATAGCCATATTTTGAGAGCTCTAATTTTTCTATATTTCTGTCGACAGAGTCATGTGAGGGCTTGTTTTTTGCGGGACAAGATGACAGTTTTATAGAATAGGACATTCCGGACACAGTGATACCAAATATGTGTACTTTTTTTGTTTATTTTTGTTTTTCCATAAAAATATCTGTTTATTGGTATATTTTTTTTATTTTTTTATATTGTTTTTTTATTTAAAAAAAATATTTTTACAATTTTTTTTGCTTTTCTACTTAGTCCCTCTATAGGACTTTAACTTTTATCACTCTGCTCTGATTGCTGGTATAATGCATTGCAATGCACCAGCATTGAAATGCTTTATACCTGTCAGTGTTACACTGACAGAAGCCTCTTAGACCATGCTGTCAACATGGTCTAACAGGCTTGCAGTAGCTGGCAGACCCAGGGGTCGTCATGAGGACCTCGGGTTGCCATGACAACAATTGGGCCCTTGCGACGATCTGTCGGGATTGGCTCCCCCTAATTGTTGAGATCGATTGCGGCATTTAGGGGATTAAACAACCAGGGCCGATGCAGGCACTACTCCTTGCTGTGAGAGCCTGGTCTTGCTATCATTTAAGCGAGTAAGCTGAGCTTCTGGTGGCGATCGCTCATGATTGCCATGCACGGTTGCCGTGGCACAATTGCTGTGACGACAAGTACCTATACGTCATCAGTCGGGAACCACTATCCGACCATGACGTATAGGTCGTGAAGGGGTTAAAGGGTTATCACTAGTCATTAGAGGGTTATTCTAGTTATTTTGGGTCAGAGGGCCAGTGTATCTACTATTTTTTACCTTTAACTTTTTTACTTTTTAACTTTACCCTCTACATGCACCTACTCTGAAATATGCTCCTAGTAAAGCCAGTTAGTGTTTCCACACAGTATTTTACCTTTTTCATGGTCTCCACAAAGTCCACCAGACACAGTATGATGTGCCCACAGTGTATACTCAGCTCTGCTACATCAACACTCACACACCTTGAAAGTGCCCTGCTCCTCGTCCAGGCTGACTAGCCATTGGATCTTTCCGCCACTGTTCAGTCTGTGCAGAAACTGAATATCCTGCCAATACCTTTATGTCATGTGAGAATGGTATAGACCAGGGGTCCTCAAACTACGGCCCGCGGGCCACATGCGGCCCGTGGAGGACTTTTATCCGGCCCGCCGGGCTATGAGCGGAGGAGAGGAGAGCGGTGCCATTGCCCGCCCTTCCCCCCGCTTGCTCAGGGCCCCGGCAGGCGGATACTTACCTCTCCCCGTGCCTCTGCAGATCTGCTGTCTTACTGCTCTGCGCTTCCTGTGACGTCTCAGGTCAGAGGACGCGGTGACGTCTTTACACCGCGCCCTCCTGAGTGCCTTTACAGGCAGCGCAGAGCTGGACAACGCCAACGCGACGCTGAGGAGTCCGGAACAGAGTAGAGCAGCGGCAGCAAGTGAGAAGTGAGGTGAGTATTGGATTTTTTTTTTTTAATGTATGGAGGCATAGGTCATTATATGGGGGGGTGACATCCTGCAAGGGGTATAATATGGGGTGCTGACATCCTGCATGGGGCATTATATGGGGGGGAAAGGGACATCCTGCGTGGGGCATTATATGGGGGGAAAGGGACATCCTGCATGGGGCATAATATGGGGGGGTGACATGCTGCATGGGGCATTATATGGGGGGGGTGACATGCTGCATGGGGCACTATATGGGGGGAGGGTTACATGCTGCATGGGGCATTATATGGGGGGGTGACATGCTGCATGGGGCATTATATGGGGGGGAGGGTGACATGCTGCATGGGGCATTATATGGGGGGGAGGGTGACATGCTGCATGGGGCATTATATGGGGGGGTGACATGCTGCATGGGGCATTATATGGGGGGGAAGGGACATCCTGCATGGGGCATTATAAAGACAGGGGAGTGATATCTTGCATGGGGCATTATATGGTGTGAGAAAGGGACATCCTGCATGGGGCATTATATGGGGGGTGGCATCCAGCATGGGGTATTATAAGGGGGGGGGCAGCCTGCATGGGGCATTATAAGGGAGGGAACAGCCTGCATGGGGAATTATAAGGGGGAAACATGCTGCCTATTGGGGACCTATGCTGCCTATTGGGGACCTATGCTGCCTATTGGGGACATTTACCTGCCTATTGGGGACATTTACCTGCCTATTGGGTACATTTATCTGCCTATTGGGGACCTATGCTGCCTATTGGGTACAGTTACCTACCTATTGAAATACCGGTTGATTTAACTTTACTTGTTCTTCATTTTAAATATTGTATTTGTTCCTGTATTGTTTTTTTTACTTCAAAATAAGATATGTGTAGTGTGCATAGGAATTTGTTCATAGTTTTTAAAAAAAACTATATTCCGGCCCTCCAATGGTCTGAAGGACCGTGAACTGGCCCCCTGTTTAAAAAGTTTGAGGACCCCTGGTATAGACTATCAGAAAAGTGCAATACAAATGTTTTGTTGTTATTTGCCATTGTACTGTGACAATCAGGATTACCAACTTGACTATTTATTTTTTCTGGGGAGCCTATCAAAATATTACGGACAGACAATATTTTTTGGACACATTGGAAACTATCATAAATTATTCTGATTATAAGAGATATATGTCTACATCCTAAAATTCTGATATGAAGATATCAGCTGCAGTCACTGTAAACTGTAAAATAATGATAATTATAGTAAAAATGATCTACATAAGTTTCTTCAGCTATGGAAAATTCGGGGACGCCTTAACATTTTTTTACGGACTGTAACATTTTTTACACAGCAAAAAAGTGCCCTATTTTTACGGACTCTCCTGGAATTTCTGCACCGTTGGCATTTAATTCCAAAGACCAAAGGGTCCTGGCAGTACTTCCAGTCTCTGCATAGACTGAATGGTGGAGGAGGATGTGATGGTTTCCTGATCCACTGTGATATTTAGCAGCATCTGTGTCCTGAGAAGACAGACACATCTGTAGTCAGGATACTCCCTTAACCTCCAGCAAGACAGTGTAACAGCTCCCCAAATTCAGGACAGTTCTTCTGGATCCAAAACAGTGGCCAGTCTGTGCTTTGCAATTTGTGCTTGGACAGTGACACAAGGATGTCTAATTTCAGCCTCAGGGCTTGTGCACACAACCGATTTTCTCATACGAGTGTTATCGGTGATATTCTATGGGACTTTGCAAATGCCCGATTTTTTTCCTCGGACCGATCGATCTGCAGAAAAAAAATCTGAGACATGTCCGATTTTGATCGGATCAAAATCGTCAATGCAAGTCTATGAGTCCATGAAAAAAATCGGACCACAATCGGATGATATCCGAGTATGGTCCAATTTTCATATCAAAAGACTGACTGTCACTTCCAAAACAGAAAACTGGTGTGTACATCTCCATATATAACCAACAAATAAAGTTGCACTCTGTATCGCTATAGCATGAAAATATGAAATATATGAAATTTGAATTGCATTCCTGCTCTAGAAAATAGAAATGAATGAAAAATCTTAGCGCATAAATTGGCCAATTCATGTCTACCTGGTAGCCACAGTAAGGCGACTCTCGTTGCTGGGAACCTACCTAGTGTGAATCCTCTCTTAGACTGAAGTGTACATGTACAGTTATATGAAAAAGTTTGGGCACCCCTATTAATCTTAAGCTTAATGTTTTATAAAAATTGGTGTTTTTGCAACAGCTATTTCAGTTTGATATATGTAATAACTGTTGGACACAGTAATGTTTCTCCCTTGAAATGAGGTTTATTGTACTAACAGAAAATGTGCAATCTGCATTCAAACAAAATTTGACAGGTGCATAAGTATGGGCACCTCACCAGAAAAGTGACATTAATATTTAGTAGATCCTCCTTTTGCAAAAATAACAGCCTCTAGTCGCTTCCTGTAGCTTTTAATGAGTTCCTGGATCCTGGATGAAGGTATTTTTGACCATTCTTCTTTACAAAACAATTCCAGTTCAGTTAAGTTTGATGGTCGCCGAGCATGGACAGCCCTCTTCAAATGATCCCACAGATGTTCAATGATATTCAGGTCTGGGGACTGGGATGGCCATTCCAGAACATTGTAATTGTTCCTCTGCATGAATGCCTGAGTAGATTTGGAGCGGTGTTTTGGATCATTGTCTTGCTGAAAGATCTATCCCCTGCGTAACTTCAACTTTGCCACTGATTCTTGAACATTATTGTCAAGAATCTACTGATACTGAGTGGAATCCATGCGTCCCTCAACTTTAACAAGATTCCCGGTGCCGGCATTGGCCACACAGCCCCAAAGCATGATGGAACCTCCACCAAATTTTACTGTGGGTAGCAAGTGTTTTTCTTGGAATGCTGTGTTTTTTTGCCGCCATGCATAACGCCTTTTTGTATGACCAAACAACTCAATCTTGGTTTCATCAGTCCACAGGACCTTCTTCCAAAAAGAAATTGGCTTCTCCAAATGTGCTTTTGCATACCTCAGCCGACTCTGTTTGTGGCATGTTTGCAGAAACGGCTTCTTTCGCATCACTCTCCCATACAGCTTCTCCTTGTGCAAAGTGTGTTGTATAGTTGACCGATGCACAGTGACACCATCTGCAGCAAGTTGATGTGCAGCTCTCTGGAGGTGGTCTGAGGATTGTCCTTGACTGATCTCACCATTCTTCTTCTCTGCCTTTTTGATGTTTTTCTTGGCTTGCCACTTCTGGCCTTAACAAGAACTGTCCCTGTGTTCTTCCATTTCCTTACTATGTTCTTCACAGTGGAAACTGACAGGTTAAATCTCTGAGACAGCTTTTTGCATCCTTCCCCTGAACAACTATGTTGAATAATCTTTGTTTTCAGATCATTTGACAGTTGTTTTGAGGAGCCCATGATGCCACTCTTCAGAGGAAATTCAAACAGGAGAACAACTTGCAAGTGGCCACTTTAAGTAGCTTTTCTCATGATTGCATACACCTGGCTATGAAGTTCAAAGCTCAATGAGGTTACAAAACCAAAAAAAAGTGCTTTAGTAAGTCAGTAAAAAGTAGGTAGGAGTATTTAAAACAAGAAAATGATAAGGGTGCCCATACTTATGCACCTGTCAAATTTTGTTTGAATGCAGATTACACATTTTCTGTTAGTACAATAAACCTCATTTCAAGGCAGAAACATTACTGTGTCCAACAGTTATTACATATATCAAACTGAAATAGCTGTTGCAAAAACACCAATTTTTATAAAACATTAAGCTTAAGATTAATAGGGGTGCCCAAACTTTTTCATATAACTGTATATGGGAAGGTAGGATCCTGCTATAATTAAAACTGCCTGACGTGGATGGATGGAGTGCTCAGTCAGAAAACCTATGTATGCAAATATCCAAAGACTGACCGTCACTTCCAAAACAGAAAACTAGTGTGTACAGATGCTTAGTAAGAGTGGCCATCTCCATATATAACTGTGGTGCCCCTGAGGGTTCAGTCGCCACAGGGGCACTGCACCTCAGACTGAGGTGTGGTATCTCCTCTCCGAGGTAAGGGTGGTGCACCTCTCAGGACTCAGCCATCCATTCAACACTACACCACTCCTGTCCTGAGGGGGGGCTTTAAGGCACCATAGTGCTGCCCCAGCCGGAATAGAGGAGATGGGGGGAACCAAAAGATAGGGGGAACCATGTAGTGGGTGAGGGTGAAGGACACACTTTGAGGTTACACTTACTGAAACATATTTAACCAACGGCCATCTTAAGTTCAGGGTCTTTGGTTGTGGGTCTTCGGCCGGAAGGCAGCGCAGGGCCCCATCTGGCTGGAGGCTTACGGTCCTCGGTCTCAGGCCTCGAGACGAGGAGCGGGGTGGAGTGATCGGCGGTGGAGTATTGGCGCCTCCACCCCGGCCAGAGTCCCAGAAGCAAGAAGGCCAAGGCGGGGAGCAGAGGAGAAAGCTCCGTAGGCGGGGAGCAGAGGAGAAAGCTCCGTAGGCGGGGAGCAGAGGAGAAAGCTCCGTAGGCGGGGAGCAGAGGAGAAAGCTCCGTAAGCGGGGAGCAGAGGAGAAAAGCTCCGCAATAGGGGTAGCGGCCCCCGATATCTGTCTTTGCTACTTCACGTCTCAGTCACAAAAGCCCGGAGGCTTAGAGGATCCCACCGGGTAACGGACGGAGCGGAGTCGCCACCCGTACCCTTGTTCTGTGTATAGCCAGAGGGAGACCCAGCCTTGTAACATGCACCACATATGGACAGGAGAGGACCTAGTGGGAAATTCTAGGAACACTCAGGTGCGGGGGTCCTGATTGATGCACCCGAACTATCCGGAGTGTGCTAAACCCTTTCCTGGTGGCCGCAGCGCGCCATGAGGAGCAAGTAGAAGCCTTGCAGCTGACACCTAACATCGTGAGTAAAGTTTGGAAGACTGCATCCATTGCCTCCGGTTCCTCATTTCAGCGCGACACCACACCGCACCACCCACTACGACCCCCCTAATCCGTCTTCTCTGCCCTGAGGCCCTGCTCCGCCTGTGGGGAGTAGTACCATCTTCTGCTGCCACGACATCCCGCCTCAGAGGACTTCCGCAGCGCTGGTGGCGAATCACCAGGCACCACAGATGGCGTAGTCATTGCATCCACTCGATTACCATCGCCCCTCCTGGCCCTTATTTTACTGTGACGACCCTGGGCACGGGCCGGCCCTAGGCCACGACTGCATCCACCAGGAGGCCCGGTTCCGAGTACCCCCATCTCTCAGGGTAGGGCCAGCGAGCGGGAGCGAGGCGTCACATAACCAACAAATAAAGTAGCACTCTGTAGCGCGTATGCAAACATGAAATCAATTTTCACAGACTGACAGAATGGAGACGGTGGAGGAACTTCTCTTTTTTACTCTCCAGGTCTGAGAAAAACTGACACTTTGATCAGAATTATCAGACCATTCTTCTCGGATGTGTAGAAAACGGTGGTGTGACCCTATCCTTAGGCTGATACTACACTATATCTATACAACCCTATATCTGCCACTGCTGCGGGCCTGGTGTTATGACTAGAGGGGTGATGTCACGACAACAGCATGTGTCACCACTCTAGTCAGCCAGTCACTGAGCTCAGTGTTGTGTGCCATTAGCTTCTACACGAGCACTGAGCTCAGCGACTGTCTGACTAGAACGGTGACGCGTTGATGTGACCGATCTAGTCGCAACACGAGGACTGTAGCTGTATACTCCAACACTGCTAGTATTGAAAACTAAGGTTGTATTATTGGCCTCTCAATAGCAATATAAGCATAAATATCCAAAGGTAGCACTTATGTCTATAGAAATAGTAGTCTGCCCTTCTGTAATAGCTGGCGTTCTTCATTGCCAATTAGTGCAAAGGCTGATTCCTGCTGATTTGTAGTGAAAACATCATGTCATAGAGAGAAATTAAGATTTCCAGAGAGGGGACATATCACCCTCACATTCAACATATGGAACTAATTATAACTAGGGAAGTGAGAGAGCTGACACTTCCATCTCCACTGAAGTAGGAGCCTTCTGAAGCGACCAGGTAAATACAGCAGAGAGATTTGCTGGGAAACAGACATCAAGTCTAAGATTTGTTTACACAGAGGCAGGGAAGTATGCTTCCAAATCAAAGAACTTCCTCTAATCAAATAATCTTTCTGAGACGCTTTGGAGCTTGTGGTCAATGATGAATATTTAAGTTTGAATTGATCCGGTATTTATGGGAGATATATTTTCGGCGTCGCAGCGAAGGGACATGCATAACACATGCACTCACATCACAGTAAAACCAGCAGGACCCTCCAACTTAATATTGGTCCAATGGATGGTGCTATCCAGGCCATGTTTCATTTCTATAGACAGATAAGGCTATGTGCCCACGTTGCATTTATGAAGCAGAAAATTTCTGCAACATTTCTGCATGTCCCTTGCCAGAAAATCGCGTGCGTTTTTTGGTCGCGTTTTTGACGCGTTTTTGACGCGTTTTTGACGCGTTTTTGTATGCGGATTTTACATGCGTTTTTGTAAGCTTATTTCATGCGTTTTTGAGCACAAAGAAAGTTATTGAAAAAAAAAAAAAAAAAGATGGAAATCCTGATGTCATTTCCTAGTTCAACCCCTCTTCACCATTTTGTTTTTTGCAAAAGACAGTATGCCACAGGAATTGCAGCCCCTGCGGGTCAGCAGACCATGCCTAAACCTTCTGCTAATGACTTGCTTAAATCTCCTGCACTACAACGTTGAGCAGGTAATATAAACTAAGTTTTTTTGGGGTACATTATTTTTATGTAGTGTGTGTACTAACCTATTATTGTTCTATAGGAGCGTTTAAGGAGGAGAAGACGACCAAAAAAAATTTGGGTGCACCCTATCTTGCAGGAGCGGACGGACAAGGGCCACTTTAATGTTCTCTACCAGGATTTAAGGAGGTAAGATATATGTGAACAAAGTATAATGTCATCCGTCTATGCTGTTTTTTTAAGGTTTTGTTTGTATACTATGTTCCAAAATTATCTTTTAATATTTTTTTTTTCTCTGTTTACTATAGTTTTCCTGAAAAATTTAAACAGTTCTGCCGTCTGAACATTATTGCATTTGATCGGCTGCTAAGCCTTATGTCTCCTGACCTGGACTTCCAAGACACTGTAATGCGAAGGGCCATCTCTGCTGAGGAAAGGCTGTTCATCACCTTGCGGTAAGTTGAATGTTGATTTATATGTACCTGGTTTTGCTCGCCACCCTGCGGTGATGGCTGGTGTACCTGGTTTTGTTAGCCACCCTGTGGTGATGGCTCCACTGTGTCTGTCTTTGTGTACATATTTTTAGCTTGACCATGAGATCACCATGCACAGAGATCAGATTGAAAAGGTCACTGATGTGTAAACTCTAGAGCAAACATCATAGGCAAACACAGACACAAAGTCAAAACACATTATAAATTGATATGTGTGAACTCAAGAGAAAACAAAAGATGACCAAAAAAGATTGAGAATGTGGAGCCCCCCCCCCCCCCAAAAAAAAAGAGCCCATTGTTGGAATAGTTTTTTGTAATAAAGACCTTAATTTTTTAAAAGATGAATTAATAATGGATAATTACTGTTGGCTTGTATTTCTTTTTATGGCTTTTCTAATTATCTATTTTTCCTTTTCAGATTTTTGGCCACAGGAGAGAGCTATACATCACTGCACCTCCAATTTAGGGTTGGTAAATCCACCATTTCCAGAATTGTGAGGTGCACATGTACCGTCATCTGGCAGAAGTTGCAGCCCATCGTGATGCCTTCTCCAACCGAGGAGACTTGGCTGCAGGTCGCAGCAGGCTTTCAAACTGTGGCCAACCTTCGCTGACTACTTCATGAGTCCTGAAGGTGCCGTGCACTGGCAATACTCCTGTGCTGGTGTTGAGCAGCCTGACCAGCAGAGAAGATCTGATGAACAATAAAAGAAGAACTTCCTCCTTTTTTTTTTAAATAAAAATGTAAAAAAAATGTTTTTAAAAAAAATAAATTTTGGTTAAACTTAAATTTGTCTAAAATATTTCTTGAATTGCAACCTTCTACATTTTTTTTTTCGACAATACGTCAACGCAAAAGTGAACAAGCCACAAAGACCAGAGCCTGTAAATTGGCATTACTACCTAGAGCGCTATTCCCAAGTACTGTCTGCTAAAGTCAACCCTCACCATTGTTATTTGCTTGCGCTAAGAACAGAACTAGCAAATAACAGTGTTGAGAGTAGTATTCATCCAAAAAATAGTTGTGGTCCAAAATATCAAAGTATATTTCTAATTTAAAAACCACTGTATACAGCCGACCACATACGTAGATTAGTTTGAACAAATTTCAAAAATGTAGAGTTCCTCTGACCTGCGCTATGGTGAGCGCAGATCAGGGGAACACTTTTTCATTACAACCCAATCCAACCACATATACACTTGAAAAAAAAAATTAACAGATAGTTTAAATAATTTTTTTAATACGTAATATAGAATAACTGTAAAAAACTTTTTAAAAACACAAAACAACAAACTTCTAGAAAATTTAATCGGACAAACATTGCCCATAACTTGGGAAAAAATTACACACTGTGTACAGCACACCTGTCCTCTAATCAGTTTTGGGCCCTAAAATACGGGCAGCACCTGTAGGTTGTTTAATTATATAAAAAGAAAGACCTTTTCTTACAGTCCCCTACGCCTGATGCCTGGTATAGGTGACCATAAGAAAAGGTCTTTGTTAATTGTCTGATTCTGTAAAACATTGTGTATCTATCGACCTACAGGTGCTGTCTGTATTTGCTAGGGTCCAAAAATGCTGACAGGGAGGGGTAAAATTTTTTAACTACAAGTTTTGAAGGTCTTCTTCAAAGCTGTACCCAGGAAACATTTCTTGCGAAAAAGTAGAGTTGGGGGATGGTCCTCTGATAAATGATGATGCACCATGAGCCATTTGCCGACCATAACTTGGTTGCATATCTTCTGGACGGTATGCTGCAGCAACCTGACCAAAACGCTGGGTTGCAGCTGCTGGTCGTGGTGGAGGCACACTGGGTTTGAAACAATTAAATATTCCGCATACTACGGCTGGGGGCGAGGGCATAACTGCTGCCTCTTCAATTGCCATGACCATAGCGCCTGCTGCAGTCATGTACATGTTCTGCCTATCTCGTGGCAGAGATCTGATGCGGGCAGCTTGGGCTGAGCAAAATATATCGATGGCATCTTCCTGGGATGCCCTTTCCACAAGGCTGAGGGTTCGATTTGTGAGTGCTTCAAGCACAATAGTCCCACCCCCGTGGCTTTTGGCCTTTTTTTTGCCCGCCCTTCTCGATGCCACGAGATGAGCAGAACCAGACCCCCTCCCAGTGGGCCTCAACACATCACCAGCAGAGCTTCCAGCGTCACTTGGAGCAGGAGCAGGAGAATCAGTCACCAAACCCGTCCCGATGTCCGCTGGATTGGACAAAGAATGTGAGGGACAACCAGATGCTGAAGATGCCGAAGCAGATGGATCCGGTGAGGAAAGCTGGAAAAAGTCCTCGGATTCCTCCTCTACTTGCTCAGTGGTTGTGTCCTCTTCTGCTGTTGGGGCCATGATGTTTCCTTCAGTTCTGTATATAATAAAAGGTAAATCCCAATGTAAATACAACATTTTTGGAAACATTTCAATTAATATGTTTTGGGAATTTACCTCCGCAAACTCCTACTGGTTAGTATGAAGGCCAGCTCGTCCGCAAAAGGAAATTTCCTTTTTTTGGGTGATGAGCCACTTTGCACCGACTGGTGATACTTCACCAGCCGGTCGGTGACCGATCTCCACCGATTTTTAATATCATACACTGCAATGACACAACCAAAACAATTTATGAACTGCTTTGACACCAAAAAGTGCAATTATAAATAGATATAAAAATAAGTGTAAAAATCAAAACTTACTAATTTCCTCTTGGGCATCACGTTCAGCATTAACCCACTGGGGATACATTTGGCTCAACACAGAGGCCCAGGCGTCTTTTTTCTTCTGCTTGTCTTTGTAGTCAGGACTAGCTCGGTCCCATATTTCGGGATATTTTTCAATCTACAGTGAATAATAACGTGTGTGAATATTATTTTAAAAACAAAATGGAGGAATAAAAGATTAACCCCAAAAAAAAAATTAAATAAACATATGGAGATATGTACGCACACACACCAACACTAACCCCTCACCTATATTGTACGGTTCTTTCACACGTCAATCTCCGGGACGAGTGTTGATGCCATTTTCCACACACAGCGGAGACCCACACACAGACCCATTGCAAAGCATGCTCGGTCACACTTATCTGTACTAACGTGGATATGTGGACGTGAGAAATCAACCTTACAGCGTATGCAGGAGCTTTCAGTGAATGAACCTACATACACTGTACAATAATCTTTCAATCTTTTAACCAAAAAAAATAAGTGGGCTCACGCATAGCTTTAATAAATAGCAAAGGGAAAGCAGACGGTTGTTGGCTGATGTTATAGTCTGTGAAGTAGCCAATAACCATGGACCCTTCCTTTGCTATTAATACCAGGCCGCAGCAGTTAGCTTAGCCTTTACTGGCTACTATATAGGAAGCCCCCCCCCAAAAAAATGACATGGGGTCCCCCTATAAATTGTAGCCAGCAAAGGCTAGCCACTTTGCCTTTTCTGGCTACTATTTATGAAGACCCCCCCCAAAAAAATTACATGGGGTCCCCCTATAAATTGTAGCCAGCAAAGGCTAGCCGCTTTGCCTTTTCTGGCCACTATATAAGAAGACCCCCCCAAAAAAAATTACATGGGGTCCCCCTATAAATTGTAGCCAGCAAAGGCTAGCCGCTTTGCCTTTTCTGGCCACTATATAAGAAGACCCCCCCAAAAAAAATTACATGGGGTCCCCCTATAAATTGTAGCCAGCAAAGGCTAGCCGCTTTGCCTTTTCTGGCCACTATATAAGAAGACCCCCCCAAAAAAAATTACATGGGGTCCCCCTATAAATTGTAGCCAGCAAAGGCTAGCCGCTTTGCCTTTTCTGGCCACTATATAAGAAGACCCCCCCAAAAAAAATTACATGGGGTCCCCCTATAAATTGTAGCCAGCAAAGGCTAGCCGCTTTGCCTTTTCTGGCCACTATATAAGAAGACCCCCCCAAAAAAAATTACATGGGGTCCCCCTATAAATTGTAGCCAGCAAAGGCTAGCCGCTTTGCCTTTTCTGGCCACTATATAAGAAGACCCCCCCAAAAAAAATTACATGGGGTCCCCCTATAAATTGTAGCCAGCAAAGGCTAGCCGCTTTGCCTTTTCTGGCCACTATATAAGAAGACCCCCCCAAAAAAAATTACATGGGGTCCCCCTATAAATTGTAGCCAGCAAAGGCTAGCCGCTTTGCCTTTTCTGGCCACTATATAAGAAGACCCCCCCAAAAAAAATTACATGGGGTCCCCCTATAAATTGTAGCCAGCAAAGGCTAGCCGCTTTGCCTTTTCTGGCCACTATATAAGAAGACCCCCCCAAAAAAAATTACATGGGGTCCCCCTATAAATTGTAGCCAGCAAAGGCTAGCCGCTTTGCCTTTTCTGGCTACTATTTATGAAGACCCCCCCCAAAAAAAATGACATGGGGTCCCCCTATAAATTGTAGCCAGCAAAGGCTAGCCACTTTGCCTTTTCTGGCTACTATTTATGAAGACCCCCCCAAAAAAAATGACATGGGGTCCCCCTATAAATTGTAGCCAGCAAAGGCTAGGCGGACAGCTGCGACCTGATATTAATAGCCTAGAAAGGGGCCATGGTTATAGGCCCCCTCCCAGGCTATAATATCAGCCCTCAGCTGCCCCAGATTTGGCGCATCATATTTGTGCGCCAAATCTGGCGCTTAGCCTCGCTCTTCCACGCTGCCCTGGTGCGGTGGCAGGGGGTAATAGTGGTGGGGTTCATGTCAGCGCCAGCTGACATGAAGCCCAGGTTAGTAATGATGGGCGTCAATAAGACACCCCCATTACTAACCTACAAAGTGTTAAAAAGAAAAAAGACAAACACCCAGAAAAAAATAATTTATTTGAAATAAAACACAATTTTATTTAATTCTAATTTTACTAAAAAAAAAAAAAATAGTTACCTGTCCACGTTCCTGCGCTGATCTCCCATGCACAGCTGTCACATCTGGAGATGTGACAGCTGTCATGGCTGCTGTAAGCTCACGCTGCCGGGAACACGTCCGCTCCCAGCAGCATGAGCCCCTGACTGAGGTCACCGGAGTGCATTCAGTCAGCGCTGCTCCGGTGACCTCCTTTACAGCCCTGTTGTACCGTGGGAATTTCTCACGATACAGCGGGGCCGTAAAGCAGATCACCGGAGCAGCGCTGCCTGAACTCCGGCGAACCCGTTCATTCTAGCGGCGGCAGCGGTTCAGAGCGGTCACATTCTATGTGGCTGCTCTGAACTGGAGATCTTCGTGGGACACTCGTGGACTGCTACGGAGGGGTAAGGATAAGGTTGTGGTTTATTATTTTATATTTTATTACAGGAGATCGATGGCTTCGGGGAATTAGGTGTCTAGGTGAGTATAGGTGTAGTTTTTTATTTTTTACTTTATTTTAGGTGGCGATCGGCGGGGACAGGTAATGTATGAACTATTTTATTTTAGGTAACCACTGGCCACCAATGAAAAAAAAGGGGGCAGTAGATGACATATTATTGGGGCAAATAAAAAAAAAACTTTAATAATGATAGCACCCCCCCCCCCCAAAAAAAAAATAGGGGGGGGGGGGGGATAGGGTCAATAATATATGGAGGCACATATGGGGGCTATTAAATTTAATTTTGGGGCACATTTTACAGCAGGATCAGTCTGATGGGAACTACTGCTCCCATCGAGCTGATCCTGCTGGCAGGAGTGGACGGGGGACAGACATAGGCCGATGGGAGTAGTAGTGTCACATCGGCCTATGTCTGCCTGCTGACACCCGCGCACACAGACCCCACACAGACTCCACACAGACCCCACACAGACCCCACATACACACCACACAGACACATACAGACCACATACACACCACACAGACACATACAGACACTTACCACACTAATCATGAATCCCACGTTGACATTCATCCGCTTGTACCATCCCACGTTAGCAGCCATGATCCTGAGAGACGGGAATATTATGGGATTCTCGTCTTCCTGGATTATGGGATGCTCATGGGATGGATGGATGGAACGCCCAATTGTGACGTCACTTCCTATTTGCTGCGGTTTTGAGGTACAAGACCGCAGCAAAGGCGCTTCACTTCCGCAATTATTTTTACATATTTGCGGATTTGAAGCGGCCCAATGCAAGTCAATGGCGGCGATTACGCCGCGCTTCCGCAAAATTAAATGACATGCTGCGGATTTTTCCGCGGAGCATAAACGCAGCGGAAAAAACCGCAGCGTGGGCATTGACAGTGCGGCTTCTCATTGAGGACCATGGGGGGCGGATTACCAAGCATTTTTGGAGCATTTATGCTGCGGAAATTCCGCAGCATATACGCTTGAAAAATGCTACATGGGCACACAGCCTAAAAGCACGATGAGAAACATGATGACAATATCTACTGCCTGCGACCCCCTGGGGCAAAGATATCTGGTAAGTTGGGGATCTCATAAAATTCTGAAAAACCCAGCACATCCCACAACCAGCCCCCACATGAGCTCACCAAAGGGAGGTAGGTGGGCGTCATTTTGATCTTTTAAAAAGGAGAAATTGGGTTTGGTCATTTGTCAGTCCTTGGAAGGTACAGCTTGCTGTGGGTTCTATCCATTTTCCCAAGGAGTACCTCCCTCCACTAAGCTCTTAGCCATTTCCATGACATCAGGTTTAGTAATTTTCTTTTGTCATTTCTTTTATTTTATATAATTGTATATACAGTATTGTTTTGTTCCCATTTTGTATCATCTTTGCATATTTTTTATAAACACTGCCTACCTTTCTGGATTAAATATATAGCTCTGTTCCTCTTGATCTGTAAACCGCACCCCTAAAGCCATACGCTACCTGTAATGGGTGTCCAGTCAGCCTGTGTAAATGATTGGTGGTGGTGGTAGCTAGTAGTGGTTCCTTTTTGTTATTGTGGAGCTGTCAATGACCGTACCGGGGTATATATAAATATATTACATGCATTAGAACCAGAGGTGTATATACCATTCGCTCACTCCGAGTTCCTCCAATAACTGGCCTAGTAGTGGAAGCAGCTGCAGCTGAGTCCATCCCTCATCACTCAATTGCATAATTGTTCTGACAATTGGAGGCAACAGAGTTGCGTTCCCTTAACAAACTGGTGACAGCAGGTGCATCTGCGTGATCTCCCTGGTGTCATCTGTGACAAAGTGGTAACAGCGGTGGGATTTGTGTGACCCACCTGGCTGTATTCTTTGACAATTGGTGATAGAGTTGGGATCTGTGTGAACCCCCACCCCCGGCTGCATTTCTTTAACACATTAGCTAAATTACTATTTCATATTTTGGCTAAAAAGAACCTACCTGATGGTAACTGAAAATTCTGGCACAATACTCATGCAAATAAAGACAACATTGGCCTTCTTTTGGTAATTGGACATTTTATTATAGCCTATGACCCTAAGACCAATTCAATGGTTATCCTGCTTTTAGTTAACTGAATTGTGAGCATTCTTCAACATTGACTTTCCTGTAAAGTTTTCTTGAAATATTCTTACTGCTAACTGACTTGGGAATGTTAAGATATTCTTTTGTGTATTACACTTTAGGGCATAATGCTCATGTAAAGCCTCCCAGCAGGGGAGATGCAATAGACACCAATACAAGAAGAGAATTCAAAACTGACATTGTGGAAAGATATCATCAGATGCAAGATGTTAACATGGATCCTGAGAAACGACTCTCATCCACTACTATTATATTTTACTTGTCAATCACAAAGATTAGACATAGCATAGAAATACAAATGTAAATGTATATTCTATAGGGAGTGAAAGGACAGAAATGACAAATAAAGACTAAAGAGACTGATTTTAATAATTTAGTACAGAGTAATAGTAAATATTACATATTTATTGTATGCTGCTCATAATCCTAAACTAAATCAATACATTGCTTGGTGGCTAATATGTATAACTACTCACACACACCATTATTTTATGATGGTAATGCTGTAAATAAGAAATATGAAGATGTATCACAATAATGATACAGTACTGTGCTAAAGTTTCAGACATATGTTGAAAAATGCTGCAAAGTAAGAATGCCTTCTAAAATGGAAGTGTAAATAGTTTATTTTTATCAATTTTCAAAATGCAAATAAACAAAAGTGAAATTAACTCAATATTTGTTGTGACCAGCCTTTACCTTCAAAACAGCATTCATTTTTCTAGTTACAGTTGCACAAAGTCAGGGATTTTGTAGAAATATAACCAATTATACAAAAGAGGTCATAATAATAATTTTCATATGTAGGTTGAAACACGGTCATTAACTGAAACAGAAACAGCTATGAATGAGGCTTAAAGATGTGAGAGGAATAGCCAAACTCTGCTAGAAAGATACAAGGTAGTTATACTGCATCAGCAAGGTTTCTCCCAGGCACAGATTTCAAAGCAGACTGGGGTTTATAGTTCAGTTGTTCAAACTGTTTTGAAGAAGCACCAAGAAATGGTTAACGATGAGAACCATAGATGCAGTGGTCAGTAAAGGAAACTTAGTGCAGCACATGAAAGATACACTATGCTTATTTCACTCCTAAACATGGGCAGCATGGTGGCTCAGTGGTTAGCCCTTCAGTCTTGCAGCACTATGATCCTGGGTTCAAATCCCACCAAGGACTACATCTGCAAAGAGTTTGTATGTTCTGCCTGTGTTTGTGTGGGTTTCCTCCCACACTCCAAAGACATACTGATAGGATATCTAGATTGTGAGCCCCAATGGGAACAGAGCTGATATTGTCTGTGGAATTAATGGTGCTATGTAAGTGGCTAAAATAAATAAATAAACTGAAAGATATCCGGCAGTGCCATCAGCTCAGAACTGACAGGAACCTGTGAGACCCAGCTACACTTCTCTACTGTTCAGAAAAATCTGTCTGTAAGTGGACAGATTTGTGGCAAAAAAAGACATATCTTTGACATGACATGGAAACTATGCACAAAAACATAGGAACTGCAGTGAAGAAGAATTGCAGTAGAGGCACTGGACTGATGAATCAAAACTTTAAATATTTGACTGTAAAAAAAGGCAGTTTGTCTTCTGAAATGCTGGACAGCAGTACAATAATAAGTATCTGCAGGCAACAGTTAAGCATTATGGAGGTTCCTTATACATTTTGGGCAGCATTCAAGCAAAGGAGGATTTGGTCATGATATGGTTTACTGAATGCTGAGAAATACAAGCAGATTTTATCAATTGTGCAATACCATCAGGGAAGCATCTGGTTTCAAAATAAGACAAAGCAAGACAACAACAACGACCCTAAACATACAGCCCGAAGAAAAACATGGAGTCCTGTAAGTGATGATATGGCCACCACAGAGTCTAGCATCAAGTTTGCATGGAATTACATGAAGAGATAGAAGGATTTGTGGAAGATCTGTGGTTAGTTCTCCAGGATATCTGGAACAAATGACTCGCCCAGGGGGGTATGGGGGACTCGGTACTCGGGCCTTTACCTTCTTGGGATGTCACGGCGGTCGGCTTCCGGGCCCGTACCCTGGGGTCACTCTTAAAAGGGGGTTGGTTGCTTGTGCAGAAGCCTCCGGTTTTCTAGCTGAGACCTAAAGTAACTCGGCTAGTCCAGGGACCGGTTCCCTTCTTGCGGCCTGATCCCTCCACCGCCTGGCAGATTCGGGCGTACGGGTGCCGTCCTACACTCACCGTACCCCCTGGGATCCCTTCTGTTCCTGGAGCTTTTCTCCTGCTCCCACTCCTCTCTCAGTCTTGGGCCTGACAGGCTAAGCCCGCCTCCCGAGCAGAGCTCCTGCAGAGCCTCTGCACCTCTCGTCTTCTCACTCCCTTGTTACAAAGATGGCTCCCCTTTTTATACACCTCCTCTTCAAGTGCTTCCCTGGTCCGCATCCTCCACCCACACCCACTACATGGTTCCCCCTCACTTTGGTTCCCCCCCACTCCAGCCAGGGACGAGGCCCGCAGAAAGCAGTGCATCTTGCCTCTCCAGCCGGGCTGGAGTAGTGTAGTGATGGGTGCAGGTGTTAGGGCAGCACTCCATCCTTACCTGAGAGAATGAGATGCCACACCTCTGGGTGAGGTGCAGTACCTCTGTGGCGACTGAACCCTCAGGGGCGCCACACAAACTCCCTGTCAAGTTCCTTCAAAATCTCTATGCAAGTGTACCTAGAAAAATAGATATTTTGATGTTTGGACAAAAAATGTTTTGGGTTGAGTGGTCACAACAAATATTGATTTTCTAAGCTCCTAAGGGCATGTTTTCTTCAATTCAATGCTTTCTTCAGCCACTGTGGTCTTTCCAGTGACCCTGGCAGAGATGCAATTGGCCATCAAGTCATTCAAAGCTCCTAACTTTCTGTCCTACTGATCAGCCAATCTGGCAGTGGTGGGACAGTCACTGGGTTTGATTTGGCAGCCAATCATCCATCCCAATTCCATATTTGAAGTTCTTTTCTATACAGGGCCGGTTTTAGACAAAGTGGGGCCCTAGGCAAAAGTTTAAAGTGGTGCCCTAAATGCTCACACATTGCACGATCACACTTAAACATTTTGGTTGTATTTACATGCGCCGAGTTCAGGCCGCTAAACGAGCATGATCGACAATATTGAAGTCGTTTGGCGCTTGTTTCCTGGCCTCTTTACACCGATTGAGGAAGAATGATGGGCACAGAACGATCACTAATAGATCAACCTGTCCCCATACAGGATCATGTTATCAGCAGCATATCTGCAGTTTACACCGGGCGATGTGCTGCTGAGAACAATGATTTTTGTTCTGCCATAAACAATCCAATCACCCGATAAATGAGCAGCATTTTGCTCATTCGTTGGGCGATTGCTGACATGTTTACACCTATGAGCTCTCGTCTGCACTGCCGGGATTTATAAATGTGGATGTCATACACACACACAAACACACACACAGTGTCCCATACTGCCACTGTGTGTCTATACCTGACCATCTACATATACTATTTACATATATACTTGTTAGAATAATGCAATAAAATATATAACCATACACACACGTACACGGCACACACACGTACACGGCGCGCACTTGTACACACACACATGCACAGGGCAGACACAGCCCACACTCGTACACACACATGTACACGGCGCACACTTGTACACACACATGTACATATATGTATATAGCACACACATGCTGCCCAAAAAAAACCTCACATAACACATTGCACACACCTCACATACACACACCTCACATACACACACTGCACATACCTCACATAACACACTGCACACACCTCACATACACACACTGCCCACACCTCACATACACACACTGCCCACACCTCACATACACACACTGCCCACACCTCACATACACACACTGCACACACATCACATACACACACTGCTAATACATCTCACATGCACACACTGCACAAACCTCACATGCACACACTGCACACACCTCACATAACACACACTCACACACATCACATAACACACACCTCACATGCACACACTGCACGCACCTCACATGTACACACTGCCCACAACTCACATAACACACACTGCACACACCTCACATACACACACCTCACATGCACACACTGCACACACCTCATATGCACACACCTCACATAACAAACACCTCACATGCACACACCTCACATAACACACTGCACACACCTCACATACACACACTGCAAACACCTCACATGCACACACCTCACATACACACACTGCACACACCTCAAATGCACACACTGCACACACCCCACATAACATACACTGCACACACCTCACATGCACACACCTCAAATGCACACACTGCATACACCTCACATGCACACACCTCACATGCAAACACGGCACACACATCACATAATACAAACTGCACACACATCACATAACACAAACTGCACACACATCACATACACACAATGCACACACCTCACATGCACACACTGCTCACACCTCACATAACACACACTGCACATGTAGCACCCTGAGGATTCGGCTGCTACAGGGGTATTGCACCTCAACCCAGAGGTGTGATATTCCACTCCCGGGTAAGGATGGAGTGTGGAACTGAGCTCGGTAGGCTGCATGCACTACATACATCCCATTTCCGAGGAACAGGCCGACGGTACTCCCACTTAGAAATGTGCAGGTACGACCGAGTCTGTTCCTGGCTGGAGTGGGAGGGGGGTGGTACATCCCAAGTAGTGTAGGGGCAGATAGGGGGAGCAGCCTGGGTAAAGATAGGAGCTCATTGGGTGCTGGTCACCTGAGCTCACACATAGAGGGTGTATATAAGGTGGGCACCATCAGAGAACAGGGTCAGTCTTTGCAGGTCAGTCTGTCAGAGTAAGAAGCAGAGGAGCAGAGCAGCCCCAGAAAGAGAGGAGAAAGCAAGAGAGACCCAGAGGGGGAAACAGAAGAGAGGACTCTGAGACCCCAAATCCAATCCACGGGTGAAGAGTCGGCATCAGGGTACCGGAACCCAAGCTGGTGGGGGCAAAAACACACCCCAGCCAGAGACCGGAGGCCGTGGGCAGCGTCTGCCACGGCCACCCACCACATCCACCACGAAGGCATACCACGTGGAGGGTCAGGGAACCCAAGGCCAAGGGTCTCCCAACAGAAGGCCCGAGGGAGCTGGACCTGGGTGGATCACTAGTGGGGACGGCCAGAGAAAGGACAGAGGGAGAGCTCAGGGTCACGCTCCGGACTTGCTTGGGGGTTGGCTGGATCCAGGACCTGGTGGATGCAGCACGGCTCGGGAGGTCACTTGAAGCTGGAGTGACCGGAACATCAGCAGTGAGTAAATACCCTTAACTGCATAACCCGACTCTGTCTTCCTTTAACATCTATGCTGCACCACCACAACCCCCATCCTCTGCACCTGACCCCCTGAGGCTATACCCCACCCGTTGGGGGTTATACCATCAAAAGCTGCACCTACACCATCAGCCTCAGCGGACCCTGCTGCAGC
Organism: Phyllobates terribilis; assembly: GCF_046119375.1. NCBI lineage: Eukaryota > Metazoa > Chordata > Amphibia > Anura > Dendrobatidae > Phyllobates > Phyllobates terribilis. Next base: position 23,510,807 of record NW_027362768.1, read on the forward strand.
GGCGGCCATAGTGACCGCAATACAATGGGTGGCGTAGTCGACATTAAGAACTTATTAACATCTGTAGGACTGCCACATACAACTGAGTTTGACACCCTGGGCACGGACCGGGTCACAGCCACTCGGAAGACTACAACTCCCATCTGATCCGGCTCCGGATATTCTCCCTAAAGAATATGGCCCAGGGGGCGCGTCAACTTTGGCGTAGTCGGCAGGATTACGTGCCCGCAACAACCGGGTACTGCGTGCCTGAAGAGAAGAACGAGTTTACCTCAAAAAGAAGTCTCCTGCCGGTTCCGGAGGGTCCCCGCCATCGGACCCCATCACCAGTCGATTCCAGCCGGTTGTCCGCCATTAACAGCGTTTTCCCGCCATCTGCAGAGTTTCCCGCCACTGGGAAGCGATTCCCGCCATTTCCAAAGGTTTCCCGCCTTGGAAGAGCGGACGCCATTATGGGCGTGCCAGAGGGTGGTGAGAGGCCGCCTCCCATCGTGGGCCAGGACCGAAAATGGCGCCAAAAGTGGAAACCGCCCCCACCAACAGAGACTGTGATGCTAGAGGTGTCTGTCAGCGTGAAAGAACAGCCCCTGGAGCTGACAGTCACCAAGTGGCCCCGGGACCGCCCTCGAGGTGGGAGGAGACGAAAGGAGAGAACAAAGATGGGTGCCGCCTGGAGCAGTCTAGAGCGAGCGCACCCGGAGGCAAGAAGCCTGGAGAAGAGTATCGGAGGAGCTTACCCGGAAATGGCGAGAAAGCAGAGCAGCACCGGCCCGCTGGCCAGGAGCCTGCTGGAGACGACTGTAGGAGAGCAGAGCAGCACCGACCCGTTGGTCAGGAGCCTGCTGGAAACAACGACCCCACTAGGCCTAGTGGAGGTCCTAGCACAGCTCCCCCGAGACCGGGAGTGTGCATAGACCGCTCTGGAGGGCCTCGCAAGGAGGATGGCTCGGGTGCAGCGAGAGACGTTGGCGGAGTGGAGCCGTGAGATGGCCCAGCAGACCGAGACCTGTCAGCGGAGCACGCCACCCGAGACGAGGAGACAGACCGCCTCTGAGGATGGCGCGGGAGGACTGAAGGCCGGAGACGGCGCCGAGAAGGGAGCCGAACGAGTGGAGGCAGGTAAAGGGGACGTCTATACCCCAGACCGGGAAACCGCGTACCTGCCCCAGCTCCCCGTCGCAGAGCCCGAAGTCTATCCTGCCGTGCCCGTCGCTGCAACGTCACCGCCGCAGACTAGGCCTCAAACGGGAGCCGCGACCCCTGTGACGTCACACGCCTCGACTCCGAGCGTGACCAAGCAGGAAGTACCACCAGCCTGGTCGCAAGGCCTAGTACCCCCGGGCGCCGCAATACCAACAGCGCCCCCTACCTCCGCGGAGCCCCCGGCCTGGTCGCAGGGCCAAGTAGCCCAGGGCGCCGCCGTCCTTACGGTGCCCTTCACCTTCCAGATACCCCAGGCCTGGCCGCAAGGCCCGGGCAACCCGGGCGCCACTACCACCGCGCCCATAAGACCAAGAGTGCCGCATCTGGGAGAGGACCTGTACGCCCAGCATACGTGCCCGGATGGGCAGCCATTTATATGGCCACCGGAGTTTCACCATCCCCGACTCCGGAGAGAGAGACCCCTGGATGAACCCCTGATCCCGGCTCCAAAGCCCGTAAAGAGGATCTCGCCCCCGCTAGCGGAAGCACAGTTTGAGTGGGACCCCACCGGAGAAGATCTTATGGGGTTCACTCAAGAGACTCGGGCAGCTGCAGCGGAGCGTGCTGAGTGCTGCCGCCAACAGCTCGAGGACTTCGAGAGGGAGCGGAGAGAGAGGCGGGTCCGGGAACAGCAAGCTCAAGTAAAGAGCGCGGAGCAGAAGAGTCGGGCCAGGAGAGACCCCCGTGCAGCGCATAGTCCCCGCACCACCGGGACTGTGATAAAGTTTAACCTGCAGCATGGGTGGGGCTTCATCTGAGACCACCACACCCTAGGCGACGTCTTCGTAACCAGGAGAGACGTTGAGTCCCACCTACCGGAGGGACACAGAGGTCGTGACCTTTACATCGGGGACGAGGTCACCTTCACCCGGCACAAGTGTGCCAAAGGACCCTACGCCCTCCATGTGCATCGCCTGACGGAGGAAGAGCTGCGGTGTGAGGAGGAAGAACAAGAGGACCCGGACAGGTCTGAAACTAGAGCCAAAGGTAACCATAAAGCAAGAGCAGGAGGACGCCGTCGCTAAGGACAGCGAAGCAGAAGCTGTATATAGTTGCCCGTCGGGGCACAGTAAACTGAAACTGAAACCGTGAACTGAAACTGAAACTGAAACTGTTGCTGTTGCTAATATAGTCCCCGTTGGGACCAGCATGTGTGAACTGTTACCCGTTTTTCCCTTAATCCCACTGACCGAGGACTGAGAGCGGTCATTCCTCCCCAATACCTGGCCGAGGACTGAGAGCGGCCATATCCCTGTAAATAGTTGCGCGTCCTAAAGCACCCCCTACCGGTTTTATAGGAAAACCAGTTTTCCAGAGAGACTGTCGCACTTTACCCGGTCACACGTTGCACAGTGACCGGAGGAGGAGCCAGAGGCGACGAGAATGTTTTATATGGAAGGTTTTATTAATATATATATATGATGTTTTATATGTTTATGCAAAAATTTGTATGTTTTGGTGTTATTTATGTCTTACAGCCCGAGGACGTGCTGTGATTTACCAGGGGGGAATGTAGCACCCTGAGGATTCGGCTGCTACAGGGGTATTGCACCTCAACCCAGAGGTGTGATATTCCACTCCCGGGTAAGGATGGAGTGTGGAACTGAGCTCGGTAGGCTGCATGCACTACATACATCCCATTTCCGAGGAACAGGCCGACGGTACTCCCACTTAGAAATGTGCAGGTACGACCGAGTCTGTTCCTGGCTGGAGTGGGAGGGGGGTGGTACATCCCAAGTAGTGTAGGGGCAGATAGGGGGAGCAGCCTGGGTAAAGATAGGAGCTCATTGGGTGCTGGTCACCTGAGCTCACACATAGAGGGTGTATATAAGGTGGGCACCATCAGAGAACAGGGTCAGTCTTTGCAGGTCAGTCTGTCAGAGTAAGAAGCAGAGGAGCAGAGCAGCCCCAGAGAGAGAGGAGAAAGCAAGAGAGACCCAGAGGGGGAAACAGAAGAGAGGACTCTGAGACCCCAAATCCAATCCACGGGTGAAGAGTCGGCATCAGGGTACCGGAACCCAAGCTGGTGGGGGCAAAAACACACCCCAGCCAGAGACCGGAGGCCGTGGGCAGCGTCTGCCACGGCCACCCACCACATCCACCACGAAGGCATACCACGTGGAGGGTTAGGGAACCCAAGGCCAAGGGTCTCCCAACAGAAGGCCCGAGGGAGCTGGACCTGGGTGGATCACTAGTGGGGACGGCCAGAGAAAGGACAGAGGGAGAGCTCAGGGTCACGCTCCGGACTTGCTTGGGGGTTGGCTGGATCCAGGGCCTGGTGGATGCAGCACGGCTCGGGAGGTCACTTGAAGCTGGAGTGACCGGAACATCAGCAGTGAGTAAATACCCTTAACTGCATAACCCGACTCTGTCTTCCTTTAACATCTATGCTGCACCACCACAACCCCCATCCTCTGCACCTGACCCCCTGAGGCTATACCCCACCCGTTGGGGGTTATACCATCAAAAGCTGCACCTACACCATCAGCCTCAGCGGACCCTGCTGCAGCGGCGGCCATAGTGACCGCAATACAACGGGTGGCGTAGTCGACATTAAGAACTTATTAACATCTGTAGGACTGCCACATACAACTGAGTTTGACACCCTGGGCACGGACCGGGTCACAGCCACTCGGAAGACTACAACTCCCATCTGATCCAGCTCCGGATATTCCCCCTAAAGAATATGGCCCAGGGGGCGCGTCACACACACATCACATAACACACACTGCACACTCCTCACATGCACACACACTGCACACACCTCACATGCACACACATCACATAACACAAACTGCACACACATCACATAACAAACTGCACACATCATATACACACACCTCACATGCACACACTGCCCACACCTCACATAACACACTGCACACACATCACATAACACACACTGCACACACATCACATAACACACCCTGCACACACATCACATACACACAATGCACACACCTCACATGCACACACCTCACATAACACACTGCACACACCTCACATACACACACCTCACATGCACACACCTCACATAACACACACTGCACACACATCACATACACACAATGCACACACCTCACATAACATACACTACACACACCTCACATGCACACACCTCACATGCACACACTGCACACACCTCACATGCACACACCTCACATGCACATGACTCGCCCCCTGGGCCGTGGGCACTTGGAGCTGGGCAATCGGGAAACGATGGGGGTAGTAGTGGCAACCCAGTTCCGTGGCTCTGGGTGGTCAGACCATTGGTAGTCTGCGACGCGCTGTTGATGTGTCCGACTATGCCACCCATGGATTGCGGTCAGTGCGGACCGCCGCTGCCAGGTAGACCACTGGGGCTGATGATGTATGCAGCTGGGATAGTGTGACTCCCCATGGGAAGAGTGCGGCCCCAGGGCACTATAATGGAAGATGGGGGTGATGGTGCAGGACGTCCCAGTACCGTTAGTGCTGGAGGAGCAAGGAGCACACAGACAACAGGTTGCAGTCCAGGGTCTTTACTAGAACAGGTGAACTGACCCACAAACAGACCCGGCTAGGAGGGGGCCTGGACGTCTGAGAGCAAACGGGAAATTGGCCCTTGTCAGGGTGAGGGTGTAGGCCTACCGTGCTCTCTGCGCTCCTTCTGGCGATCTCCTCCTGGTAGGGTAACAGCCCACGGTCCCGAGCTCACCGTGACCTCTCGCCCGTATGGTTTGCAACGTGGGTTCCTTTCTACTCCCGGCCTGGTACGGCTCTGCTGGTCCCTTCTGCTGTGGCGGAGCCTCCGGGCTTCTTAGGCCAAGGAACGTACAGTCCCCTGCGGACTGATTATCTGCTGTAGGACGTGGAATCCTCACAGCCTCAGACGCCAAAGTCTGGTAAATTTGGTTCTTTATCTGCCAGGACAGGAATACTTCACCTCTTGTCCCTGGCTTGTGGCTCTCCTACTGCCACATGTCCTCTTAGGGTGCAATACAGCTGTCCCTCACTGCTCTGGGACACCTCTCAATCCAGAGACAGGTCGTCCAGTTCTCCCTAACCCTGCCCCCAGTTCCAGCTTTTATAGGGGCAGCCTGCACCCCCTACTGGCCTGAGACAGGAGGTATTGCATGCTAATGTTCCTCTGACCAGTGAACCTCCCCCTTGCTTTCAGACACAGCTTTATTATATTTGTGGCATCCAGGCCAGGGTGACACATTCCCCCCTAGTTGAATTTAGTACTCCGGGACTAAACAGTAAACAAAGATAATATACATGACTATAAAACATTAGTAGACAAACAACGCACAGATTGAGTTCTTAAGGTCACAGTGTGGTCTGTGCATCTCACTAACACAACGGGGAGCCTTAACCAGGTGGGGGTCTGTCCTAGCCCCAAGTCCTTTACAGTCTTAGTTCATTCCTTGGTCAGGCTCCGAACGCAGTCCATACAAAGTCACGGTTATGAAAAGTCCATAACCTTTGAGTCCGTACGGTAACTGTAAGAAACTGAAACACAGAATTACCTATCATGCATGTAACTTTGCAAACATTTCAACACTTGGCAACAGGGTTATTTACAATTTTAGTGCACCCTATATTCTCCAGCGAGCGGGTATCTGCCCCTTTGGGCTCCTGGTTGACCTGCGTAACCCACTGTCTGGTGGTGGACCGACCTGGCTTTCCCCACTAGCTTTAGGGGTACAGCTACCAGCTGGACTTACAGGCAGGGCAGGCAGCTGTCTGCGGGTCCTTTGGCTTACCGCAGGCATGACAGGCTCACTGTCAGCAGAGGGTTGACTCTCCTGGGCTGCTGGTACCGGCTCTTCCGCCTCTGGAACTGCTTGCTCTTCTTCTCCTTCCGGCTCTGGTGTAGGTTGTTGCAGGAAATGCAGGACGGGTACCACTATGGCATTGTTTATTCGAGTCCAGGACTGAGGGAACTCTCCGAGAACGGTGCTGATCATTTCTTCCTTGTCCTCTGCGGGTTCAAGGTCATTTTGATCCTCATCTGCACTATGAAGTTGCTCGGGGCATCTTTTGAGGTGGTCTCTGGAGACGGTACTAGTGGTTTCTCCTCCGTCCTTGGTGATCACACACACCTTCGGGTTGTCGTGGTCAGACTGCAGTACGGTGTAGGGTTCCCTTTCCCACTGGTCATCCAACTTATGTAGCCTTCTCTTTCGCTTCAGGACCTGCTCACCAGGCTCTAGGGGACCAGCAGGGGCGTGTTGGTTGAAGAGTTTTTCTTGCCTCTCTCTCACCTGGGCCAGGCTCTTCTCCACACTCTCCTGTACCTTCTTGTACTGCAGTTGCCTTTCCGTATCCCAGTCTGCATCCGGGGAGGTGTCCTCAGGTGTTAGGACTCCCATCTCCAGGTCTACAGGCAGCTTACCTGGTCTAGCTCGCATCAGGTAAGCCGGGGTGCAGTTGGTAGCATTCACCGGGATATGGTTGTATAAGTGTATTAGATCCGGCAGTTTTTCTGGCCACAGGCTGCGCTCCTTCAGGGGCAACGTCTTCAGGAGATCAATGACTATATTGTTCATTTTCTCACACATCCCGTTGGTTTGTGGGTGGTAAGGGGTTGTCCGAATCTTCTTACAGCCATAGAGGTTGCAGAATTCTTGGAAGATTTCAGCTTCGAACGCTGGACCCTGGTCCGTCAGGACCTGTTCCGGATACCCGTGTGGACGGCAGAAGTATTGCTGGAAGGCTCTGGCCGCCGTTTGGGCTGTCAAGTCTTTTACCAGGACCACCACTAGAAAATGGGAATAGTGGTCCACGATTGTCAGGGCGTAGATGTATCCTGACCGGCTTGGAGCCAATTTGACGTGGTCCAGAGCTACCAGCTCAAGAGGCTGCGTGGTGATGATGGGCCTCAAGGGTGTCTTCTGGCTGGCACGATCCTTCCTCCTTAAGTTACAACGGCCACAGTCCCTGCACCACTTCTCTACAGCCCCTCTCATGCCGACCCAAAATAACCGTCCTCTTAGCAGGAACTCCAGTTTCTTCCAACCAAAGTGCCCCGCTCTGTCATGGTAAGCCCCCAGGACCATAGCTGCATCCCGCCTTGGGACCACGACTTGCCAGGTCAGCTCGTGTGTCCGGTGGTTGACAAGTCTTCTGCACAGCTTGCCTTCATAGAGGAACAGCTTGCTCTTCTCTTTCCATAGCTGCTTGGCTTCCTCTGGGGCATCTGGATCTAAGCGGGCGTCTTCCCGGGTCAGCAGATCTTTCACCAGGCGGATGGCAGGGTCACTATCTTGGGTCTCAGCCCAGCTGTGGTGAAGTAGGGGATTGATCATAACGGTTGTTAAATCTTCCTCCTTCACGCGGTGGGAGTATTGAGCGGCTCCGTACCGGTGAAACGCGGGGAGTTCTACCTCCTTCAGCTCTTCTGGGTCTTCGTCACCTTCAGGTAAGTGAGGCATTCTCGATAGGGCGTCAGCATTGGCATTGGTTTTGCCTGCCCGGTACTTGATCACGAAGTCATAATTGGAGAGATGGGCCATCCACCGCTGTTCCAGGGCACCAAGTCTTGCACTGTCTAGGTGTGTTAACGGGTTGTTGTCCGTGTACACAGTGAACTTTGCGGAGGCCAGGTAATGCTTGAAGCGTTCCGTTGCGGCCCACACCACCGCAAAGAATTCTAGCTTGAAGGAGCTGTAATTCTCCGGGTTCCCTTCGGTGGGCCTCAGCTTCCGGCTGGCATACGCAATCACCCTTTCTCTGCCCTGTTGGTTTTGTGACAGTACGGCTCCCAGTCCCACATTACTGGCGTCTGTGTGGAGAATAAAAGTCTGGCCATAATCAGGGTAGGCCAGGATCTCATCCCCTGTGAGGGCCATCTTCAACTGGCGGAAGGACTCCTCTTCCGGTTTATCCCACTTGAAGGGTGGCTTTTGGCTTCTGGACTTAGACTGTCCTATCAGGATGTCCTGCATAGGAGCTACCATCTTAGTGAACCCGGGGATGAACCTTCGGTAGTAGCCTACCAACCCGAGGAATTGCCTCACTTCCTTGATGTTCGAAGGGCTTGGCCAGCTCTTGATTGCCGTGACCTTGTCAGGGTCGGGGGCCACTCCTTCCGCACTTACCACGTGCCCTAGGTACTGGACCTTTGGTTTCAACAGGTGACACTTTGATGGTTTCACCTTCAGGCCATAGCCTGCCAGGGCTTCGAACACCTCGGCCAGGTGCTTTAGATGGTCCTCGTAAGTCTTCGAATAGACAATCACGTCGTCCAGGTAAAGGAGGACCGTCTTGAAGTTTCGGTGCCCTAGACAGCATTCCATCAGCCTCTGGAAGGTCCCTGGTGTGTTGCAAAGCTCTAAGGGCATACAGTTGAACTCGCTCAGTCCCATCGGGGTGGTGAAGGCGGTCTTCTCCTTGTCAGCCTCTGCCACAAGAACCTGCCAGTACCCGCTAGTAAGGTTCAAAGTAGAAAAGAAGTTAGCTGATTTTAGTGCGGCTAAAGACTCCTCTATTCTAGGCAGAGGATATGCGTCTTTGTGGGTGATACGGTTGATTTGTCTATAGTCTACGCATATTCTCATGGTGCCGTCTTTCCTTTTCACCAGAACCAAGGGAGCTGCCCAGGGGCTACAGCTATCTCTAATGACCCCAGTGTCTTTCATTTCTCTTAGCATGCCCTTTGCGTTCTGATAATGTGCAGGGGGTACAGGTCTGTGTCTCTCTTTTATTGGTGGGTGGCTCCCTGTGGGGATGTGGTGTTCTATCCCTTTTACTCTGCTGAAGTCTAGCGGGTGCTTACTAAAGAGTCTCTCGTACTCCTGTACCACCCGGTAGACTCCTTGTTTTTGGTGCAGGGGAGTGGAGTCAGCACCCACATGGAGTTTCTGGCACCATTCCTTTTGTTTCTGGGAGCCATTACCCTCCGCCTGTGGAGATGGAGGCAAGGGTTCCACGGCCCTGATAGCTTTGTGCTCAACAGCAAACAGTTTGGCAAGTGTAGCATACCTGGGTAAATGAACCTTCCTCTCCCCAATGTTGAGGATGCGGACGGGCACCCTCCCATGACGGACATCAACCACCCCCCGGGCTGTCAAAATGGTGGGCCTGCTGTCCGAGTACATGGGTTCTTCCATGGCTTGGTAGCCTCTACCTCTCAACCCGATTGCAGTCCGACACCAGATCATCATTTCACTTTTGGGAGGCATGGAAATGGGGAATGGGTCACTCATTCTTACGCTACCGATCTCACCACCAGACAGTTCTACCTGCTGCCGTCTCATCAAGGCTTTTATCTCCTTGTTGAGGACTCTCTGTTGGCTGGAACTAGCATTCACCGCCACCTGTTGTAGAATTACAATTACCTCTGAAAGACAATTTTCAATCACGTTAGTACCCACAGTTATTTTAGGGTGACTTTCACGACGGTCAATGTCCACAACAATCACTCCCTGTGCCGGTAGTTCAACTTTACCAATTTTAATGGTCATCTCCTTGAATCCCATCTGCGGCATGGGTAAGCCATTACTGGCGATGATGCTCAAGTCACTGTCTGGATACCGTGTTATATCAGCATCAGTCCAATACTGCTTAAAAAGTACATAAGGGATAGTAGTTACTTGCGACCCGGTATCCAGCAAGGCGCTCATGGGGATACCGTCCAGCACCACAGGTAAAACCGGGCGCCCCCCAACGTACTTATTGCGCCAATTGTAAGGGCCTGGTGATCTTATGCCTGGGGGTTGGCCCTCTGCTCCAGGTTGGACCCGTTTAAATTACAGTACCTGGAAATGTGTCCGGGCTGGTTGCATCGACGGCAAATGGGCTGTCCATCCTCTGCGTAGCGGTCTGTGGGCCTCACTCGGAACGACTGGATCCTCCTCTGTCGACGCCACGGGACATCCTCCGGACTTGAAGCCAGCTCGATGGGTCTTGACGGGTCCACTTATAACGCCTGGACGGTCCTGGTCAACGCCGCGACGCTTCTGGTCAGCTCCTGGACTTGGTGATGCAGATCTTTCGACGGGGCTTGGTTCAGGGCCTGTGCATCGGCCCCCACAGAGTCCATAGAGGAGGGCGCCGCCTCCTGGTGGTAGGTGAGAGCAGGGGGTTTATAGCGCCACTTGTTGCGGGTTCACGGAGCACCCTTATGGCCCTGTCCTTAAATTGGGCAAAGGTCAGATCAGGGTTCTGAAAGAACATGAGGCGCAGCTGGGTCCTGTGGGCGCTAGACAGCAGACCTTCTATAAACTGTTCTGTTAGTAGCTCATCCGTATCCTGCACGCTGCCAGGGTCAGCTTGTTGGATGGCCCTCAAGGCTTCCTGCAAATTTAGGGCATAGTCTCTGATGCTGTCCTGTGTCCGCTGCTTACATCCATAGAACCTCATTTTAATTTCAGCGGAGGTACGTGTGTCAAAGGTACCCCGCAGCCGGGCCAGAATGCCCTTCACAGTTCTTTTCTCCTCAGCGGGCCATGACTTTACCTCCCGCTGGGATGCGCCAGTTAACTGCCCTGTCAGTATGCTAACCTTCTGTTCCTCTGTCAGGGGGTAAACTTGGAATAAACTGTACAGCCTTTCCTTAAAGTCAGTTAGGGCATGGGGCTCCCCCGAATACTTAGGCAGCCTACCGCTCCAGGGATGTAGGGCAGGGAAAATGGCATCACCGCTGCTGCAGCTGCACTGGTGGTAGTGGGTGCCTCCGTGTCCGACATCTTCCTCCCCCCTAGTTAAGCGTGGCCTACCTTCCGACGATCCTCTTCTGTAGGCTGCGGCTCCGCTGGTGCTGCTCTGGATGAGGATCTTGCGTCGCATCCTGGTGAAGTCAGCGTCGCTCTCTCTCCCTTTCAGGACCTTGCGCGGCGTCGGTGTGTGGGGCGGAGCTTCGGGTCTCGCGCGGTTTGGACGTCCACGCCCCTCTTCTTCCCGCGCAGCGTCCTGAAGATGGCGTCCGATGGCGGGAAAACGGCTGAAGATGGCGGGAACCAACAGAAGATGGAGGGAGACGGCTGAAAATGGCGGGAAACGGCTCCGGATGGCGGGAAACCTCTTCTTCAGGTACGTGTACAGTCTTTTTCAGGCACGCAATACCCGTTTGTGGCGGGTTGGTTATCTTGCCGACTACGCCAAAGCTGATTCGCCCCCTGGGCCGTGGGCACTCGGAGCCGGGCAATCGGGAAACGATGGGGGTAGTAGTGGCAACCTGGTTCCGTGGCTCAGGGTGGTCAGACCATTGGTAGTCTGCGACGCGCTGTTGATGTGTCCGACTACGCCACCCGTGGATTGCGGTCAGTGCGGACCGCCGCTGCCAGGTAGACCACTGGGGCTGATGATGTATGCAGCTGGGATAGTGTGACTCCCCACGGGAAGAGTGCGGCCCCAGGGCAGTATAATGGAAGATGGGGGTGATGGTGCAGGACGTCCCAGTACCGTTAGTGCTGGAGGAGCAAGGAGCACACAGACAACAGGTTGCAGTCCAGGGTTTTTACTAGAACAGGTGAACTGACCCACAAACTGGCCCGGCTAGGAGGGGGCCTGGACGTCTGAGAGCAAACGGGAAATTGGCCCTGGTCAGGGTGAGGGTGTAGGCCTACCGTGCTCTCTGCGCTCCTTCTGGCGATCTCCTCCTGGTAAGGAAACAGCCCAGGGTCCCGAGCTCACCGTGTCCTCTCGCCCGTATGGTTTGCAACGTGGGTTCCTTTCTACTTCCGGCCTGGTACGGCTCTGCTGGTCCCTTCTGCTGTGGCGGAGCCTCCGGGCTTCTTAGGCTAAGGAACGTACAGTCCCCTGCGGACTGGTTATCTGCTGTAGGACGTGGAATCCTCACAGCCTCAGACGCCAAAGTCTGGTAAATTTGGTTCTTTATCTGCCAGGACAGGCGTACTTCACCTCTTGTCCCTGGCTTGTGGCTCTCCTACTGCCACACGTCCTCTTAGGGTGCAATACAACTGTCCCTCACTGCTCTGGGACACCTCTCAATCCAGAGACAGGTCGTCCAGTTCTCCCTAACCCTGCCCCCAGTTCCAGCTTTTATAGGGGCAGCCTGCTCCCCCTACTGGCCTGAGACAGGAGGTATTGCATGCTAATGTTCCCCTGACCAGAGAACCTCCCCCTTGCTTTCAGACACAGCTTTATTATATTTGTGGCATCCAGGCCAGGTCGACACACACACACCTCACATAACGAACACCTCACATGCACATACCTCAGATATCACACTGCACACACCTCACATACACACACTGCAAACACCTCACATGCACACACCTCACATACACACACTGCACACACCTCAAATGCTCACACTGCACACACCTCACATAACATACACTGCACACACCTCACATGCACACACCTCAAATGCACACACTGCATACACCTCACATGCACACATCTCACATAACGCACACACTGCACACACCTCATATAGACACTGCACACACCTCATATACACATTGCACACACCTCACATGCACACACCTCACATGCACACACCTCACATAACACAGACACTGCACACACCTCACATGCACACACTGCTTTATGCTGGAGGGAATGATGATCTTCCACACTATGAGCTGCACCTTCTCCTGCTGGCAGCAGCCCTGTCTCAGCAGACACCCCCCTGCCCTTTCCTCTGCTCTGCTGGGACTGCAGACAGCAGGAGCAGGTGGAACTGACAGGAGCCAGAGCTCAGCACAGGTGGACACAGGAAGACTCATCTGGCAGCTCAGTTCTGTAGGTGCCAGGTCTCTGGCTCTCCCTCCCCTCAGGCTCTGTGCAGGAGGACAGGAACACTGGCCAATGAGCGCTTCTATCACTCTAACGAAGGAGGTTCAGTGGCCAGTCGCTACACGCTCCTCCTCTCTTAATGCCAGGCCCTCACCCAAGGTCCTGAATTTCCCCAGAGTGCAAGGCCTGTCGTGACATCACGGTCACATGACAGGTCACATGATCGTGATGTCACTACAGGTCCTGAACCAATGTCTACATGGAAGCTTCACTGATAATGCTATTATCAGTGAAGCTGCTGCTGAAGACGTTGGGGGTCCCCAAGAGGGTGGGGGCCCTAGGCAGATGCCTAGTCTGCCCTACCCTAGCGCCGGCGCTGGTTCTATATAAACCTGTGCCAATTACTTAATACACTGTGTGCAGAATTATGAGGCAAGTTGTATTTTAGAAGATTATTTTTTATTATTGATCAACAACTATGTTCTCAATCAACCCAAAAAACTCATTAATATCCAAGCTTAATATTTTTGGAAGTTGAAGTGTTTTTTTTTTTAGATTTGGCTATCTTAGGAGGATATCTGTTTGTGCAGGTAACTATTACTGTGCAGAATTATTAGGCAACTTAATAAAAAACAAATATAATCCCATCTCACTTGTTTATTTTTACCAGGTAAACCAATATCAGTGCACAAAATTTAGAAATAAACATTTCTGACATGCAAAAACAAAAACCAAAAAAAATAGTGATGAATATAGCCACCTTTCTTTATGATGACACTCAACAGCCTTCCATCCATAGATTCTGTCAGTTGCTTGATCTGTTTTTGATCAACATTGCGTGCAGCAGCCACCACAGCCTCCCAGACATTGTTATGAGAGGTGTACTGTTTTCCCTCCCTGTAGATTTCACATTTTATGATGGACCACAGGTTCTCTATGGGGTTCAGATCAGGTGAACAAGGGGACCATGTCATTATTTTTTCTTCTTTTAGACCTTACTGGCCAGCCACGCTGTGGAGTAGTTGGATGCATGTGATGGAGCATTGTCCTGCATGAAAATCATGTATTTCTTGAACGATGCAGACTTCTTCCTGTACCACTTCTTGAAGAAGTTGTCTTCCAGAAACTGGCAGTAGGTCTGGGAGTTGAGCTTCACTCCATCCTCAACCCGGAAAGGTCCCACAAATTCATCTTTGATGACACCAGCCCATACCAGCACCCCATCTCCACCTTGCTGGTGTCTGAGTTGGAGTGGAGCTCTTTGCCCTTTACTGATCCAGCCTCTGGCCCATCCATCTGGCCCATCAAGAGTCACTCTCATTTCATCAGTCCATAAAACCTTTGAAAAATCAGTCTTAAGATATTTCTTGGCCCATTCTTGACGTTTTATCTTATGTTTCTTGTTCAAAGGTGGTCGTTTTTCAGCCTTCCTTACCTTGGCCATGTCTCTGAGTATCGCACACCTTGTGCTTTTTGATACTCCAGTAACATTGCTGCTCTGAAATCTGGCAAAACTGGTGGCGAATGGCATCTTGGCAGCTTCACGCTTGATTTTCCTCAATTCATGGGCAGTTATTTTGCGCCTTTTTTGGCCAACACGCTTCTTGCGACCCTGTTGGCTATTTGCTATGAAACGCTTGATTGTTCGGTGATCACGCTTCAAAAGTTTGGAAATTTCAAGACTGCTGCATCCCTGTGCAAGACATCTCATAATTTTGGACCTTTCAGAGCCCGTCAAATCTCTCTTCTGACCCATTTTGCCAAAGGAAAGGAAGTTGCCTAATAATTAAGCACACCTTATATATAGGGTGTTGAGGTCATTAATCAACAACCCTCCTCATTACAGAGATGCACATCACCAGATTTACTTAACTGGTAGTTGGCTCTCCAGCCTATGCAGCTTGGAGTAGGACAACATGTATAAAAAGTATCATGCGATCAAAATACTCATTTGCCTAATAATTCTGCACACAGTGTATAACTGTATATTGTTGCTAATGGGTGAGCTTTACATTGTGTTTCTCTTCTGTAGTCTGAAATGGCTCCTTTGCTCTTGGACTTCCATTCTGTTATAGTTCAGATAGTCTCTGGTTCTGAACCTCGCTTTGTTCATTAATCTATTAATTTAGCTAAACAGGTAAGTGAATACTCTATAGACTTAAAAAAAAGTCTTCCCACCATTGATCTTCAGAAAAAAAGCTCCCCTTCTTCACAACTTCCTGCCTGTCTGGGTCAGTTTCATCGTTGACCTGCTAGCCCAAGTATAAGATCTGGTGAGATTCAGAGCAGTGTTTACAAAATCTATACAAAAGAGCTTGTAAGTCAAGTGACCAGAAGACTGGCCACCACTGATAGACATCAGAGGTGGCAGGTAATCTAGGCAACAAATAGTAAACTCTAAAATTAAAAAAACCTCTGTTTTGAGAATGGAGGTACTTTTTATAATAAACTAGCATTACCCGGCCACGTGTTGCTGTGGCTCAGTGTGGTAAATGGAAAAGAAAGAAAAGAGAAAGCACACGTTTCTAAAATATTTAATTTCAGGATACTTGTGGGTATACAATATTTTTTGTTGTTCCATTGTCTGTGTAGATATAGAGATTGTCTGGTTTGCCGACTCTAGAACACGCAATATATAATTGTCCATGTGAGAAGCAATCTGTGTCTAGATTTAAACCGCATAATTCTAAAGATTGAGCCTGAGCTTTGTTGATGGTGATTGCAAACGCCAATCGAATTGGGAATTGCAATCTCTTCAATTGAAATGGCATATCCATTGGAATCATAGGAATGCGAGGAATGAGGACATATTCACCTTTGAAAGGTTCTGTCAAGATTGTTGCTTCAACGACGTTGCTCAATAATTGTTTACTGCAAGAGGAGGGGGTGATCCGCTTGACATGTCCTGGGCCTGTACCGGCCAGATTACAGCGTCCATCCCGCCAGTGGCGCAGTGGGATTTGCACTCGCACGCTATCTGCCCACTGCTGCGAGGCTTGGGCCCAGCTCAGTGCCCGGAGCGGAGGCCGGGCCTGTGCCTCTCCGTACAGCCTCCCTCTCTCCTTCCCTCCATCCCCCGCTTGTTGTTGCGCAGCCGGAAATAGACTCACATGCCGGAGAAGAAGCCGCAGCAGCGGTGCCGGAGAGCAGAAGCGGCCGCCTCTCAGGCGGTGGTGGTGATGAGCACCAGCGTTTATTGGCCTCGAACAGATGGTCTCGTCTTTCCCCTTCCCCAAAACCCCCATGGGGTACACAAAAGGAGCAGAACACAGGCAGCGGCTGGGGCAAATGAAGGAGAGGGAGAAGGGTGTATGAATGATATGTCACTAAGGGGGGGAAGAATGCCGGGCGGCCGGGGAGTGTCAGCCTGGGAGTGAGGTCGTAACACCCACCTCTCACTGTTGCTTTTCCGTCCAACAGCTGGTATATAAAATCATAGGAGGTATATAAAAACATGCGTGTATTCAAATGCAACGTTGTGTCAAAATTTCAAAGCAATTGGTGGAGAACTTTCAGAAATTTAAGATTTTGAACCAACGAACATTTACATTTGTATTTGTATAGATAAGTTGCAAAGTTTCTTTTTTAACAGTCACTTTGCAATTATAAACATTTATGATTATGATTTAAGACACCCACCTGTATCTTGGGAATGAGATTCCAGAGTCCTTTGTTTGGTGTGCGCCCACATCTGTGCTTATTGTGCTTGAACTTGCATTAATCGCTGCCAGGTTCCACTTCATCTGTCCTAATGCTCCTAAGTTTGCTGTTTGTCTAAGTGCTCATGGTTCCACGTGTCCTTGAGGAAGTTGCACCAACCAGAGGCTTAATGGATCCTCCTCACCTAGTGAGCCTAACAGCCAATTTTTACTGTTGAAGCCCATTTTAGGCTGATGGTACTGCTACATCCAGGTTGTACAATCAATATGCATAACTAAAACCTCTGTAAATCTAAAAATAGGGGATATCAACTGCATAGCTCTCAACTGTTCTGGATTCAGCTGGACTGTCCCATCTTCTATACACACCTCTCTTCTTCTTCATCGCTCTGTAGCTCCCGTGCGTGGGGAAAGGCTGCATCTCTCTGCTCAGTGCATAAATTAAATATTCACTGCTACTCCCTCCTATGCTCAGGTCTCCCCAGGACTCAAACTCACAAGTCCATGTTCACAAGCTGTTGCTCTATGGAGGAGCCACAGCTCACATTGATGTTGATAGGAGAATTTGGTAACCTTGACTACTATTGCAGGCAATGAACAGAGAAACAGATTATACATTTTCATAGCGATATATTAGATATATATAACAATGTTATTTCCATGGTCCCTCTATACTGAGGTGAAGAAAAATATTTTTTTTTAGTTTCTATAAAAGTAGTAAAAATAAAAAACAATTACAAAAATGTATTTTTTTTCTGTGAGGCTTGTCAGGTCTCGAACTCGAAAAACACACAACTTTAAGACTACAGGCAGGCGCTTAAGCTACTAAACCACAAGCTCTGATGCAATGGAGAATTTTGTATACTTGATTTGCATTGCTGGCTCTGACTCCAAAGAGAGATAATACTGATAGAAATACAATACAATGTATGTATTTGTATTCTAGAGGGAGAATAAGAGTTTTTTTCATCCTATAAAATGACTAAAAAATAATAATCAAAAACACTAGATAATGAAAAAAGTAATGTAATTATTAAAGCATTTTTTAAACTAATAAACATCACAAATCAGCAAATAACACAGACATATTTGGTGCCCCTGTAATTTTAATGACCTGCACAACACAGCAATCAGATTATTTATGGGGATCAGTAAATGATGTAAAAAAATGGCGTGATTGATGTTTTTCTCTATTAAACCCATAAAAAATGTAATAAAACTGTAATGTTGAGGATGTGTTCTCACATAGTGTAAATTAGAGATGAGCGGTGTTCGACTCGAACTGTTCGCAAATCTCAAATTCGAGCTGTTTTGGGCGGTGTTCGAGCCGTTCGGCGAACACAAACAATTTGAAAAAAATTCGGCTGTTCGAGGTTATGTTCGATAACTGATTGTGCACCAAAATCATAACTGGATTTTTTCTCAGAAATGCTGAAAATTAATGTTAATACGCAGTTTGAGTGTACAGCGGGGCAGGGGATGGATCTCTGCATAAATAATGAAGATCTCCATTTTTTTTTCTCTTTCCCGCATTTGCAGTGGGGAGGTGCAATCTGTCAGCCTATCAGCAGCGCACACATGGAGCGAACTGCTTTTTTTCACACAAGCAAGGGCATGTGTCATTGGCAGTGTATGTCACATGTCCTTGCCCTATAAGACCCAGCCATTTTCCACGTAGCCACCATTTTCTCACTGCTGCAGCTGTGTGTTAGACGGCACCGCTGTTGCTGTGTGCGCTATACTTTGAGTGTTAATTTCAAGCCAATTTTCGCACAAATCTACAGATAGCTTGGGAGTAGGGAATAGTTGTGATTGCAGTCCTTTTGAGGACTAGGTTACATCATTTCCTACGACTTTTATCAGGCAGGTCTGTGCTCTTAAATAGATAGGTTGGGAGTAAAGACTAATTGTAATTGCAGTCCTTTTGAGGGCTAGGTTACATCAGTTCCTATCACTTTTATCAGGCAGGTCTGTGCTCTTAAATAGATAGGTTGGAAGTAAAGACTAATTGTAATTGCAGTCCTTTTGAGGGCTAGGTTACATCAGTTCCTATCACTTTTATCAGGCAGGTCTGTGCTCTTAAATAGATAGGTTGTGAGTAAAGACTAATTGTAATTGCAGTCCTTTTGAGGGCTAGGTTACATCAGTTCCTATCACTTTTATCAGGCAGGTCTGTGCTCTTAAATAGATAGGTTGTGAGTAAAGACTAATTGTAATTGCAGTCCTTTTGAGGGCTAGGTTACATCAGTTCCTATCACTTTTTGCCAGGCAGGTCTGTGCCAGTGCTGTGCAAGTTTTTTTCACAGCATTTGGCTAAATCTAGCTAAGCAAATCCTTTTTGGCCTCTTGCAGTGTGTGTTAGTCAGTGGAGTAGCCTATCTGTGTTGCAAGCTACACCACCTGTTTAAAGAATACAAATGTTTTTACTGCACCTAGCCAAGCAAAACCTTTTGGGCATAGCATCATTCTATTAGTCCATCTATACTAACCTCCATCAGGTTTCAAATTCAAAATAATTTTTATCTGCATCTAGCTCTGAAAAAATATTTGGGCTTGTAGCAGTGTGTGGGACTTGTTCTATTAGTCCATCCATACTAACCTCCACCAGGTTGCAAATTCAAAATAATTTTTATCTGCATCTAGCTCTGAAAAAATATTTGGGCTTGGGCTTGTAGCAGTGTGTGGGACTTGTTCTATTAGTCCATCCATACTAACCTCCATCAGGTTGCAAATTCAAAATAATTTTTATCTGCATCTAGCTCTGAAAAAATATTTGGGCTTGTAGCAGTGTGTGGGACTTGTTCTATTAGTCCATCTATACTAACCTCCACCAGGTTGCAAATTCAAAATAATTTTTATCTGCATCTAGCTCTGAAAAATATTTGGGTTTGGGCTTGTAGCAGTGTGTGGGACTTGTTCTCTTAGTCCATCTATACTAACCTCCACCAGGTTGCAAATTCCAAATAATTTTTATCTGCATCTAGCTCTGAAAAAATATTTGGGCTTGTAGCAGTGTGTGGGACTTGTTCTATTAGTCCATCAATACTAACCTCCACCAGGTTGCAAATTCAAAATAATTTTTTTCTGCATCTAGCTCTGAAAAAATATTTGGGCTTGGGCTTGTAGCAGTGTGTGGGACTTGTTCTATTAGTCCATCTATACTAACCTCCACCAAGTTGCAAATTCAAAATAACTTTTATCTGCATCTAGCTCTGAAAAAATATTTGGGCTTGTAGCAGTGTGTGGGACTTGTTCTATTAGTCCATCTATACTAACCTCCACCAGGTTGCAAATTCAAAATAATTTTTATCTGCATCTAGCTCTGAAAAAATATTTGGGCTTGTAGCAGTGTGTGGGACTTGTTCTATTAGTCCATCTGTACTAACCTCCACCACCTGTGTATGTAATAAAATTGTTTTACTGCATCTAACCCAGCCAATACTTTTGGGCTAATACCACAGTTTGGCCACTCAGCTCTGCTCGGTTCCCATCCATTGTTTTTTGTGCAAACAACTCCAGAGTTGTCAATTAGTTAACCACCAAAATGAGTGGAAAAAGGCCTGCTGCTGGTGGAAAGGGGAATAGGCGTGTTGCGAAGGGAAAAAAAGGTTGTGTCCGTGGGGTAGGTGTTAAAGCAACAGTAACATCTGCAGAAGAAAGACCATCTTGCAGCCAAACTAAGATGTCTACTTCTTTTAACAGTCAATGTGATAAGATCCCTTTCTTACGGCCACGCCAATCGCTACAAATTCCAGATGAGGCACAAAAACAGCTGGTGCTTCAATGGATATCAAGTGCTCCTTTAAGTGGGCTCTCCTCCACCTCAACTTCAACATCACAAATACTGCAGTCCTCAGAGGTGTCACCCCAATCGCCCTTGCTTCCTCACAGCTCCCAAGTCTCCAGCTGCCCGTCTGAGTATGGGGTAGAACAGATGGTTGAGTCTGCAGAGCTGTTTACTCATACTATAGCGTGGGAATCAGAGGTCGGCTCCAGAGCTTCTGTGAATCCAGATGAGGAAATTATCTGCACTGATGCCCAGAATATTTATGAGTCGGATCCAGGACCAGACGCAGAAGGTTCTGACCATAATGTAGACCGTTCCAAAACTGTAACTCCTGTTGGTGGAGACAATGAGGAAGATGATGATGAGACTCAAATACCTGATTGGAGCGACAACTTGAGTTTTTTGTCAGGGCAGGAAGAGGTTGGCTCTGAGGATGACGGGTGTGATAACACACAGGGTGATGATGACGAGGTTGGAGATCCCACTTACTGTCAACCCACAGTCAGCCAGTCGATGAGGTCAGCAGAGGAGGTGGAGGAGGATGCTAGTGACGACAAGGTCATGTTGCGCCTTCCTGGATAGAGACGTAGTACTGGAAGCACGTCAACAACTGCATCCTCAAACACAACTCTGCCTCTGACCACAAGTCGTGGTGGCTCTTCAGGTCGCATAAGGATGACCCAACTCGTGTTATCTGTAATATTTATCAGCAAAAGCTAAGTAGAGGCCAAAAAATACATAGTTTGAGTACTTCATGCATGAACCGGCACATGGATATGAAGCATAAGTTGCAGTGGGAAGCTCACTGTGCTACAATGCAGCCTAGCCGGCCGGGTCAACCACCGTCTGCCACATCTTGTGCATCCGCGGCCTCTTCATCCTTTGTGACTGGGGGGACAGCAGTCACACCTGTTTTGGGACGCAGACCTGCCATCTCTTTACCGGCAACAGCCAGCGTGATTGGCAGGTCATCATTTTCTTTGGAGGTGGAAACACCAGCTGGTTTTCAGCGCTGTCCGACATCGATAGCACCAGCTTTGGATCAAGGCAACCTAACATGTCTGCCTGCATCTTCCTCACAGACCGGCAGTTTGCCGGGGACAGCCTTCTCATCCCCGTCTAAGCACAACAGTCTGCACTCGGTTACTCAGATGTGGACAAGTAAAAGACAATTTCCTCCTAGCCAAGAGAAAGCTAAGAGGTTGAATTTCACCATCTGCAAGCTCTTGGCTACAGAAATGCTGCCATTCCGCCTGGTGGACACAGAGGATTTTCGAGACCTTATGTCTGTCGCAGTGCCCCATTACCAGATGCCCAGTTGGCACTACTTCTCAAAGAAAGGTGTGCCTGCGCTCCACCAGCATATCGCACACTACATCACAGCTTCTTTGAGAAACTCTGTGTGTGACAGGGTGCATTTCACCACAGACACTTGGACGAGTAGGCATGGACAAGGGTGTTACATGTCGCTGACTGGGCACTGGGTAACTATGGTGACAGCAGGACAAGGGGCTGCTGTCCAAGTCTTGCCGTCCCCACGAGTTGTGCGTCAATCCTCTTTATCTCGAAGTTCCTCCACTGCTTCTGCCTCCTCAACCTCCTCTCGGTCCTCCACCTGCACCCAAAGCCTGTCTGGTCCTGCCACAAGCTTTCTAACTGCGCAGAAGGGATCCTGCACACCTCCTTACTATGCTGGCAGCAGGACTCAACGTCATCAGGCGGTTTTTACTTTGAAATGTCTGGGAAATGTGAGTCACACAGCTGAGGAGTTGTGGTCAGCTCTGGAGAACCAGTTTCATGAATGGTTGTCTCCACTGGAGGGAAGGCCGTGTGCGACAATGCTGCAAACCTGGGTGCGGCCCTTCGCCGGGGCAATGTCACACACGTGCCTTGTATGGCTCACGTGTTGAACCTGGTTGTCCAGCAATTTTTAGCCCACTATCCCGGACTAGATGGCCTTCTGCAGAGGGCACGGTCGCTGTGTGCTCACTTCCGCCGTTCGCATCCCGCAGCTCAGCGACTTACATCTCTACAGAAGTTGTTAGGCCTGCCACTTCACCGGCTAAAATGCGATGTGCCTACCTAGTGGAATTCAACTCTGCACATGTTGCAGCGACTGTGGCAGAACCGACAAGCCCTGGTGCAATACGTTCTGACGTATAGCCTGGGCCAACGAGATCCAGAGGTGGGGCAAATCACGCTGGAGGAGTGGTCTCAGATCAGGGACCTATGCACCCTTCTGCACAGTTTTGAAATGGCGACGAAGATGTTTAGTGCTGACGATGCCATTATCAGCATGACTATTCCGGTGATTTACATGCTGGAGCACATGTTAAACAGAATTCGGAGTCAGGTGGTGGCACAAGAGGAGGTGGAGGAAGTAGAGGAGGAGGAGTTGTATGCGGAAAGGCTAACATCTGCAAGGTCCAGACGGTCGGCAGCACCAAGACGGCAGGCATGTGAGGGTGGGGGAGATGGTTTTACCAGGGCGCATGGTAGCAGCCAAACTAGTGAGGAAGGTGCAGGAGCCCAGGAAGAAGTGGAGGACGAACTGATGGAAGACTCCTCAGATGAGGGAGAACTTGATCACATTTCTGTTGTGCGAGGTCGGGGGGAGAGGGCAGAGGAAGGAAGCATGATTGTTACCTCGCCACCAACACAACAGGGACTTGGTGCTCATGGATGCGCAAGACACATGAGTGCCTTCTTGCTGCACTACCTGCAACATGACCCTCGAATTGTGAGAATTAGAAATAATCCTGACTACTGGGTTGCCACACTGTTAGATCCCCGGTACAAAAGTAAATTTGCAGAAATTATTCCTGCCATAGAAAGAGATACACGCATGCAGGAGTATCAGCAGAGACTGTTGCAGAATCTTACATTTGCTTTTCCACAAAACACTAGTGGTGCACGTAGTGAATCTCACAGTTCCAACTTGCCAACCATGGGACCGTCGAGTGTTCAGCACTCAAAACGTAACAGAAACACAGTATCTGCTGGTAGCATCAATTTTGCGGAATAATTTCACCACTTTTTTAGCCCATCCTTTGCAAGGCCACAGGAGACAAGAAGTCTGACACATAGTCAACGCCTAGAGATGATGGTAAAGGAGTATCTCCAAATAAACATTGAAGCCATGACTGTGTCACTGGACCCTTGCTCTTTTTGGGCTTCCAATCTGGATAAATGGCCGGAGCTCGCCACTTACTCCTTGGAGATCTTGTCATGCCCCGCAGCCAGCGTTCTGTCTGAACGTGTGTTCAGCGCTGCTGGTGGTGTGCTGACAGATAAGCGCACGCGGCTCTCCACTGATAATGTAGACAGACTCATGTTCATAAAGATGAACAAATCATGGATCCGAAACGACTTTTCTATCCCTGTGTCATCCTGGGGAGAGTAAAAGCTTGGTGATTTGTTAAAATCACCTCACCAACCGTTTTAAGATTTCAAATTACTAATAATGTTTATCTGTATCTTGGCTGGAAAATAATTTGGGCCTTGTAGCAGTGTGAAGTACTGATTCTATTAGGCCATCTATACTAAACTCCACCAGATTTAAAATTACTAATCATTTTTATCTGTATCTTGGCTGGAAAATAATTTGGGCCTTGTAGCAGTGAGCAGTACTGATTCTATTAGGCTATGTATACTAAACTCCACCAGATTTAAAATTACTAACCATGTTTATCTGTATCTCGGCTGGAAAATAATTTGGGCCTTGTAGCAGTTTGCAGTACTGATTCTATTAGGCCATTAATACTAAACTCCACCAGTTTTAAAATTACTAATCATGTTTATCTGTATCTTGGCTGGAAAATAATTTGGGCCTTGTAGCAGTTTGCAGTACTGATTCTATTAGGCCATCTATACTAAGCTCCACCAGCTTTCAAATTAATAATAATTTTTAGCTGCATCTAGCCCGGAAAATAATTTTGGGGCTCCTAGATGCGCAAGACACATGAGTGCCTTCTTGCTGCACTACCTGCAACATGACCCTCAGATTGTCAGAATTCGAAATAATCCTGACTACTGGGTTGCCACACTCTTAGATCCCCCACACTCTTCGATCAACCTTTTCATTTTAATAAAGAACAAAAAAATGGTAATTTTTGAAATTATTAGCATTAGCAGGTTATTACAAACTGAAATCAAACAGTTTTCAACTCAAAACTTTATTCTAGGTAATGTTACATTTGCATATAGGACCCTTTGTTCGAAAGGAGTTTCTGAACTCTCTCGTCCATTGAATTTGTCAGGTTTTGGATGGTTCCTGCTTCAATTGTTTTGCATGAGGACAGAATACCCTCCCAGAGCTGTTGCTTAGATGTGAACTGCCTCCCGCCATCATAGACACTCATATTGATGATGCTCCAGAGGTTCTCAATGGGGTTGAGGTCAGGGGAGCATGGGGGTCACACCATAAGTTTGTCCCCTTTTATGCCCATATCAGCCAAAGATGCAGATGTGTTATGTGCAGCATGAGACGGTGCATTATCATGCATGAAAATGATCTTGCTGCGGAATACACGGTTCTTCTTCTTGAACCATGGCAGGAAGTGCTGTTTGAGAAACTCCACATACATTATGGAGTTCATCTTTACCCCTTCAGGGATCCTAAAGGGGCCGACAATCTCTCTCCCCATGATTCCAGCCCAAAACATTACTCCACCTCCTCCTTGTTGGCGCCATAGCCGTGTTTGCATGGGGTGTCCATCAACCAGCCATCCTCCACTCCATCCATCTGGACCATCGAGCGTTGCACGGCACTCATCGGTGAACAAAACAGTTTTGAAGTCAGTCTTCATGTATTGTTTGGCCCACTGGAGCCGTTTCTGCTTATGTACAGTGGATAGAGGAGGTCAACAGGATGGCTTATGCACAGCTGCAAACCTCTGAAGGACCCTGCATCTTGTCGTTCGGGGGACGTTGGAGGCACCAGCAGCTTCAAAAACTTGTCTGCTGCTATGACAAGGCTTTTTTGCCGCTGTTCTTTTAACCTGACGTAATTGCCTGTAGGAAAGAGTCCTCAATTTTCCCTTATCAGCACGCACACGTGTGTACTGTGAATCAGCTACATACTTCTTGATTGTGCGATGATCAAGATGAAGTGTCTTGGCAATGTTGATTGTAGTCATGCCTTGACCTAAACACTCCACAATTTGTTGCTTCTCAGCAGCCGACACATCCTTTTTCTTTCCCATTTTGGCAGAAAATGTAGGCTGCTTAATAATGTGGGACAGCATTCTTAAATAGTCTTGCCTTTCATTGGACACACCTGCCAAACTAATTAGCACAGGTGTCTGCAATTGCTTACAGTGATATAAAGAGCCCTGACACACATCACCATTAATGAGTTTAACTGACAAACAAAAAAATTCTTACCTTATCACTCCTAAACACTTTTTGCATAATAATTTGGAACACAGCGTACATGTGCTTTTCCACAAAACACCAGTGGTTCTCGTAGTGAATCTTACAGTTCTAACTTGCCAACCGTGGTCTGTATGGAGTTGTTCAATAAAGGGCCCAAAATTAAGATAACATAGACGGGAGAGGTCTCTATGAATATGAATTCCTAAGTATTTGATACCCTGTGAGGGCCAGGCAAAGGGAAAGTTGGACTGGATGGAATCCTGTATGGATTTGGGGAGGGAGACATCAAGGGCCTCAGACTTCGCTGCATTGATTTTAAAATTTGACCATGTAACAAAGTGATCTATTTCAGCCATAACAGTAGGGATGGATATATGTGATTGAGTGATATATACTAGGACATCATCAGCAAATGCAGAGCACTTGTACTCGGTGCTTCCCACCTCAATCCACCTAATATTGGGGTTATGGCGAATTGATGAGAGCAGGTGCTCCGTCACTAGGATGTATAAGAGAGGGGACAGAGGACATCCCTGCCTTGTCCCATTGGTGATTATGAAAGGTGATGAAAATGTTCCATTTATCTTCAGCCTAGGTGATGTATTGCGATACAGGGCCGTGATTTTGCCTATAAAAGTGTCCCCTAGACCCCTACCCCAAGCTTTTTAAGAGAATAATATATGGCGTGCCAGGAGACTCTATGGAATGCTTTCTCAGCATCCAACGAGAGTATCTAATTACAAATTTTTAACTGCATCTAGCCCAGGAAATACTTTGTGCCTAGTAGCAGTGTCTGCTAGTCAGCGGATTATCCCAGCTGTTAAGCAAGCTACACCACCTGTAGTTTGGACACTTAATTTTTTCAAAGGAAATGGTTCGGGCCCCCGGGACATTCAGTGAAGAGCATCGTGAGGCACCCCAAGGCACAGGGGCTGGGACTGGCGGTAGGACGCCTTGCGGTGGACCGCCAAGCTCGATCCTTATAAAAGCTTTTTAACTGCAGCAGCTTTAGTGGACGCTACTGGAGCTAGAATTACCACGGCTGCTGGCATGAGACTTGCCCTCCAATAGATCCTTGTAAAAGGATTTAAAGTGTACTCTTTCAAATTAGAGATACAATTTAAATTAAAAAGATTAGACCTGCCTCCACCGCAGGGGGGCTCGCTCGACCCACCAGCGGACAGGC
Organism: Phyllobates terribilis; assembly: GCF_046119375.1. Taxonomy (NCBI): domain Eukaryota; kingdom Metazoa; phylum Chordata; class Amphibia; order Anura; family Dendrobatidae; genus Phyllobates; species Phyllobates terribilis. Next base: position 23,537,709 of record NW_027362768.1, read on the forward strand.
ACCAGTATTGGGAGAGGGGGGCTGGCCATCAGGGTCCACCGCGGCTCTGGCACAAACCCGGCGACACGGAGGTCGCACGGGCAGGAAAGGACTGGCCGTGTCGGCTTCGCACTTTTTTGGTTTTAGAAGGGCATGACATGCCTATATCTGTGTCTCCCCCTCCTTTAACTCCTCCACCTCTTTTCTTTTCGCATGACTATATATACTTGTCACTTTTCCATGTGTTAGTTGTGTCTTCTGAGCAGTTTGTCAGCTTTTGGACACCTTTGAAGTGTTTTCTATGTGTTTTCTATGTGTTTCTATGTATTTTTGTTTGCCTGCCATTGGTTTTAACGTTGCTCGAAGGTGTTCGACGAACAGTTCGACAAACAGTTCGACGAACATACGGGTGTTCGACGAACCGAACCGAACTCGAACACTACGGGGGTGGCTCAACACTAGTGTAAATGCTGCGTTCTTACTGCTCCTTTTTTTTCAGCAGGTGTCCGCATCATACAACTCAATAACAATGTTCTCTGATTATTGTGTGTTTGGTGGGTTTATTTTATGCGTTTTCCCCATTATTTGATGCAATTTCGGCGCAGATATAAAGCAGAGTTTTTAACGCTTTTTTAATAGTACAGAAATGCTTTGATTCTGCACTTAGAAATGCAACGCAATTTCTTTTTTCATACGTTTTTTTTCAGAAGAAGCCTATAGAGAAAAAATGCACCAAAAGTGCAGGGTTCAACAGCATCTTCAGGCCACAGAGGGCGGAGATTTCATGGAATCACATCCACTTTGCTTGGAAATTTAGACCATGTTCAAATGTAGGGTAAATGCTGTATATTTTCTGCTTTTTTGCACAAAAATTCAGCTGTGTTTAACTGTCCAAGCAAAGTGTATGTAATTTAATAAAAACTGCGCCCGCTGTGCAACCACGGATGCCGCTGAACTGTGCGGTTTTGGTGCTTTTTTCTCTCTTGTCTTTTATGTGGAGCCTAAATAAACACAAGTAAAAAAGCTGCAGTTACTTTATTAAGTGTAGACTCAAAGCTTTTCTGTACTATAAAAAACACATTAAACACGTGGCTTCACATCTACACCAGAATCACATTAAATAAGGGAGAGAAGATTGTTGTTGTGTAGTTTGGTGTGCACTTCTGCAGAAAATAAAAAACACAGTATTTTTGTCACGTGTGAACACGGCCTTACAGACACAAAAAAGCCGGATGTCACATAGTGAAGCTACATAGAGATGAGAAAGTCCTGGCGGCTCTGACTGTGAATGAACAAACATTAAATCCATAGGTCCCAACTACAGATGAGCAGGACACACAGATGATGTTGCGCTGTCCGGACTAATCACAAGCCGCATTGGGGACACCGGAAGGTAAGAGATTCACAGCCTCCCATCAAGCTGCCAGGTAGCACAGACCTGGACCTTGGACCAGAGACACGTGAATCCATCCGCTCATCTCTAGTCCCAACTGTCCCAGATACAGCAGCCAATCCCAGATTTGGGTCTCCTCCCTGCATTCTCGGGCTTCTGCTGAATGTCCCTCACTGCCAGTGCCTCTCTGATTTCTCCTCTTGCCAGGGTAGAAAGAAATGGTAAATGGGCATAGATTGGGGTATGGTCATGGGCGTGACCAAAATTTGCCACGTCAGAACATCTGTGCCTCTTTTTGTTCTTCAAAATTTGGGAGGCATGCTACTGCAGTGAAGTCAAATTCTCCAAAGCTGCTCTCCCTAGTGCACATTGGTATCCTATCTATACCCAGAGCAGAGGGGTTTTGTGCTGATGGCAATGATGACAAGTCTTCTCCTTGTCATCAGATCCAGAGAAGCAGTCACAGACAATTGACTTGTGTGATGTGGCTTCTTACGATTCTCCCAGTTCTGGTAATCTCACCATTCACTAGTCTTAGTCATTATCCTGCCTTGCTAGGATTCTGGTATTTCTTTTCAATTTCCCAGTTTCCACAGCAGGTAAGTCAGATATCAAATGCTTTAACATTACACATCATAGGGTCATATACTTCAGGATGAACTGAAAACAAGTAACAGGAACATTTTAAACTGTGTTCTTTGCAGAAAAGAAAGGCAGGAGGAGATCAATATTTCATCCAGTGGAGCTGAGCAGGAATTTCATTGTAGCTTTTCACAATGTACAATTTTACAAAGGCTATTAACCTCTATGTTGCAGAGTGTGGTGAAGAGATAAAAATATCACTAAGGAACAGTAAGGCTATGTTCACACACAACATTTTTCCTGCATTTTTATGCAGCCAAAACCTGCTCTCTTGGCAATTAAAATGTTGCATTCAAAATGCCTGTTGTGCGGCATTGTTGCTGCATTTTTGTGGGGTTCTTTTGCAGCGTTTTTTGTGTACAGATTACGTGTGCTTTATCTACAGTACATGTTTAATAAAATAATTTTTATTCACCGTTTCAAAAATTCTGCTGAAAATGCCTCAAAACGTTTGTTGTGTTTTTTTGCAGCGCTTTTGCACTTTTTCATTGCTTTCTATGTGTGAAAAAATGCTGCAAAAAAATTGCAAAAATTCTGAAAGAATTAACCTGCTGCAGATTTAAAAACGCTGCAGTTCTCAGATTCAGCACAACCAAAGAAATGAGTCGGCGCCTAAGTTGGTATACGTGCAAAGCGTAAGAGCACATTCACACTGTGGCCATTTAACAGACAAGAGTCAAGACCTAAGATAAAAACAAAATAAGCAAATACCCTATAGTAAGTAAATAACTAGTAATAGCACATGTACATAACATAGGGTACCTAGTTGACACCATTTTGATCAAAAAAGCATAAAAGCCATTCCACAGTGACAAGGTGTACCCAAGCGGGACGATCTTATCTCTGGTATTAAAACCTCACCAACAGATAGGATCATACTGATTGGGAACACATTATTGAGGTAAGATGGCTTTTACACTTTTTTGATCAAAATTGTATTAACTAAGTACCCTGCGGAATTTACATGTACTATTAATATTTATTTATTTATTTACTTACTGCTGTGTATTTGCTCATTTTGTTTTTATCTTAGGTTTTGTCTATTAAATGGTCACAGTGTGAACGTGCTCTTACACATTGCACATATATCATCTCATGCCCCAGCTAATTTTTTCGGTTTTGCTGTAGTTTCTTGTACTTTGTACAGCTAGGCGTTTCATCTATATAGCTTCCCATGAGCAGGTATCTGAACAGTAGGGCCCCTGTCCTGCTCTTCCCTTATCTACATTGAGGTCGGCTGACACAAGGTAAGGTTTTAATATCAGAGATAGGGTCATCCCAATGGGGTACACCCTGCCGCGGTGGGATGACTTTTACCCTTTTTTGATCAAAATGGTGTTAACTAAGTACCCTATGTTATTTACATGTACTATTACTATTTATTTATTTACTTCAGAGCATATGTTCAATTTGTTTTTGTTAGCAATCATGATTCTGTGCTCCCACCTGGGAATGGAGCAGGTCTGGTGCTACGCTACTCCAGTTGCGGGCGCCGCCATTGTCCTGACCCTGGAGGCGTAGCTACTACGCATGCACCACAACAAGCACAAACTGCGCTTCACAGGACTCCCTGCACGACGGGCCTCATGTCTCCTGTACCACTATTGCCTATCAGAGAGTATGAACCTCTCCTATCCCTGGACAGCCTCAAACGTACGACGTTTGGAAAAGACCTAGTGTGAGGTCGAAACGTAACCCTGTATGTTGCTTTGATCCTTCATCTACCATTATATTTCTTAAACACTGTGGTGAACTGTTACAATAAACATATTTTGCAGAGATACCCCTACGAGTGCGGCTGATTATCTTTTGAATGCTACTACGCATGCACGGAGACTATCCCAGTCTTATAGAGCATTGTGTTCTGGTGTTGTAGGACGTGTGAGGATGTGGGACGCCGTGTCTCTCACTGATTTCCCCAGTTGGCAGGCAATGCAGGACGCTGCTTTGTCTGGCACTGAGCAGTGGTGGAATTATGTTCATTCTGCTGAGCAAGCTAACAGGGAGTGGCTTTATGGGGATGATTGGGAAGTATTCAAAACCTGATCATTAGGTGGGCTATTTAATCCTTCTCCTTGCTCCTTGCTTTGCTGTTTATTGCAGTTCCTATGTGCTTTGGTGGTAAGTGGTGCTAGCATTAATGTTGCTAGCTTTTCAGGGGTTTTCTCATTTTCTCTCCAGGTTTCACTTCCTGGGGTTCTTGCAGAGGTACTCACCTATGCTGCACCCCCATAGGCAGAGTCTATATAGTATGATGCACCCCCATATGCAGACTCTATAGTATAATGCACCTCCATAGGCAGAGTCTGTAGTATAATGCACCCCCATAGGTAGACACTAGTGATGAGCGAGCATGCTCGCCACTGCTCGGTACTCGCCCGAGCATCTTAGTACTCGAGATGCTCGGAGCTCGCCGAGTACTTGCGCGATGCTCGGGCGGGAGCTCGGGTCCCCATCCTGCATGTTTGGCGCTATTTAGAGCACCAATCATGCAGGGATTGTCTGCCACTCACTGTAATGTCACAGCTATGGAGGTTGTGGCATTACAGTGATTGCCCAAATCGATGGGAACAGTGCTCACAGTGAAACATGAAAAGCCGGCAATTCATCGGCGGCATACACCGGTACCCGACAATTTAGAACAGAAAGAATAAAGCATCACACATCGATTAGATAGATAGAAACATGTCAGTCACATATATAAGAAGTACAGTGACAGTGTTGGTTACTGTACTTGTTATTTAGTGTTAAAATAAAAGATTTATTAAAAAAAATAATAGTGTTTTCATGCACCCGTCTCTTTAAAAAAGCCGGCCGGCAATTCATCAGCGGCATACATCGGTACCCGACAATTTAAAACAGAAAGTATTGAGCATCACACATAGATTAGATAGATAGAAACATGTCAGTCACATATATAATAAGTACAGTGACAGTGTTGGTTACTGTACTTGTCATTTAGTGTTAAAATAAAGGATTTATTAAAAAAAAAATTGGCGTGGGGTTCCCCGTAATTTTAGTCTCTAGCGGAGGTTAAGCAGATGGCTGGGGCAGATGTTTGAAGCCTGGGAAGGTGGTAATACGCACGGAGCTTCCCAGGCTACTTATATCAGCCCCCTGCTGAATACCTAGCCTTTACCATCTATTAAAATGGGGGACCCCCCAAAAAAATGACGTGGGGTCCCCCCTATTTTAATAGCTAGCAAAGGCTAGGCAGACAGCTGGGGGCTGATATTAATAGCCCAGGAAGGGTGCCATGAATATTGGCCCCCTCCCAGGCTAGAAACACCAGCCGTCAGCCGCCCCAGAAATGGCGCATCCATAGGGTGCGCCAATTCTGGCACTTAGCCTCGCTCTTCCCACTGCCCTGTAGCGGTGGCAGTGGGGTAATAGGGCTGGGGTTGATGCCAGCTTATAATGCCAGCTGACATCAAGCCCAGGTTAGTAATGGAGAGGCGTCTATAAGACACCCCCATTACTAACCCCATAGTCAAAGTTAAAAAAAACACAAACACCCAGAAGAAAGTCCTTTAATTGAAATAAACACACAATTCTTTAATGTTCTAAATTAAACCATACTTACCATCACGCCCATTCCAGCGGAAGCCAACGATCTCCTGCAATAAAAATAAAATAATAAAGCAGCCTCATCCTTACCTTTCAATGGTTCCCAGGACAGCATCAGCTCTGCTACATTCACATGACAGGCTGGATCGCAGCCAAAAGCTGCCATCCAGCTTGCCATGCCGCAGACACTGAGAAGCGCAGGCATGCTTGCGCTCCTCAGTGTCTGGCTGTGACGGCATCCAGATGAGCCAAGATCATGTCCATTGAATTCAGCTCACCTCATGCACGTCACTGACAGCGTGGCAGAAGTCTCCTGCGCATGCTGTGAGCATGAGAGAATTCTCCTGCGCATGCGGTGAGCGCAGGAGAATTCTCCCACGCTGTCAGTGACGTGCATGAAGTGAGCTCATGTCCAATGAACTCAGCTCACCTCATGCACGTCATTGACAGCGTGGGAGAATTCTCCTGCGCTCAGCGCTTGAGCAGGAGAATTCTCCCACGCTGTGATGGCATTGAGATGACAGGCTGGATCGCAGCTGAGCGCTGCCATCCAGCATGCCATCCATTATAGACACTGCAGAGCGCAAGCATAGACAGATTCTATATAGTGTTATGCACCCCCATAGGCAGACTCTATATAGTATTAAACTTACAAAGCACCAAAATAAGTCCACAATGGCCACAAGTTATCATCAAATATAAACATCTTTATTAAAGAAACAATACAAGCAATTTAAAAAGAAGTGAAACTGCGCTAATTAGCACTAGCACTAAAGAGTACTACCCTCACCGTTCGATATTAAGGTGACTCTATGGACTCACAACTAAAAGGAGGGCCAGCGGCTGAAAAACAACATGGATCAAATGTGAATTTAGTTTATCAGTCCACACATGTCACATGCAGTGAATCCATGCACCAAGTTGCACCTGGAGAGACCCACCAAGGGACCTATTAATCACACTATAGGTACTATGGCACTATTTTTGATCCCCGTGGGGGGGGGGTGATAGTCAAAGTGCTCAGTACTATGGATAGATCAATCCCAGTCACACCTGGTAACTGGTTCACGCATGGAGTGTGTATGGTAAAAGTGAGAATGTAGCACCCCGAGGGCTCGGCTGCTACAGGGGTATTGCACCTCAGACCAGAGGTGTGTTATTCCACTCCCGGGTAAGGATGGAGTGTGGACCAGGGCTCAGTAGGCTGCATGCACCACACACACCCCATTTCCGAGGAACAGACCAACGGTGCTCCCACTAGACAGAGTGCAGGCACGACAACTTCTGCTCCTGGCTGGAGTGGGGAGGGGGAGGAAAACCCAGTGGTGTAGGAGCAGATAGGGGTGGGTTTCTGGGCATAGGTAGGAGCCCATTGGTTGCTAGTCACCTGGGCTCGGGTGTCAGAAGGAGGTATATAAGGTGGGCACCATCTTAGATCAGGGTCAGTTCAGAGAGGAGCTCAGCCAGAGAGGGCTGACAGGGAGCTGTGGCTCAGTCTGGGCCCAGCTCCAGAGCCAGGCCTGGAGAAGAGGCCTGAGACAGCAGAGAGGGAGAGAAGAGAAGGAACAGCAAGGAGAGTAAGAAAGGAACTGAAACAGAGGAGAAAGGAGGCGAGGAACACAGAGAAAGGCCCAGAGACACGAAGGCAGAAGGAACCCCAGATTCCCAGAGGAGATACTGGGTGAAGGGTTGGCAGAGCAGGGTACCGGAACCCGAATTGGTGGAGGCGACTAATCCTCAGCCAAAACCGGAGGTTGTCACCACATCTTGGTGCGACCCCTCACTACATCCACCAGAAAGGCATACCGCATAGGGTCAGGGAAACCGGAGAGAGGTTTCGCCGACAGAAGGCCCGAGGAAGCTGGACAAAGGTGGGTCACTGGTGAGGACGGCCAGTAGAAAGGAAGAGAGGGGAGCTCTGAACCGCACTCTGGAATTGCCTGGGAGTTGACCGAGTCCCTCACCTGGTGGACGCAGCACGGCTCGGGCGGTCACTGCTGGCCGAAGTGATCTGAACAACAACAGTGAGTAAAGCTTTGGAAACTGCACCACAAGTCTCTGTGTTTCATCGCCGCACCAGCACCATCAGTACTGGGACACTCGCACCATCACTACCACCATCATCCACATTAGCTGCCCTGAGGCAATACTCCTCCCGTGGGGAGTCATCCCATACTCAGCTGCACAAACAACATCAGCCTCAGCGGTCTGCAGTGCAGCGGCGGTCCCCACTGACCGCAATCCACGGGTGGCGTAGTCGGACACTTATTACCATACAAATAGACTGCCACTGGTTTGACCACCCTGGGCACGGACCGGGTCACCGCCACGGAGAACTACAACCCCCAGCGATCCGGCTCCGGGTATTCCCCCTGCACAGCAGCAGCAGCACAGGCCCAGGGGGCGCGTCAAGAACATCCCATATAGCCATCAAAATAATGAATCACAAGATAACAGTATGCATGATATAGATAGCAATGTGGAAATATCTTACCCATGTGCACTGTGGCCGGACCTCGTGCCCCTACACACGTTTCGGTGTGCAAGACATCTTCTTCAAATGGAGTGTGTGCATAGACAGGAGTCTATAGAATAATGCACCCCCATAGGCAGACTCTATATAGTATAATGCACCCCCATAGGCAGAGTTTATAGTATAATGCACACCCCATAGGCAGAGCCTATATGGTATAATGCATCCCCATAGGCAGAGTCTATAGTATAATACACACCCATAGGCAGAGTCTAAATAGTAAATGCACCCGCATAGGCTGAGTCTATATAGTATAATTCAACCCCATAGGAAGTGTCTATATAGTATAAAGCACCCTCATAGGCAGAGTCTATATAGTATAATGCATCCCCAGAAGCAGACTCTATAGTATAATGCACCCCCATAGTCAGACTCTATAGTATAATGCACTCCCATAGGCAGACTCTATATAGTATAATGGACCCCCATAGACAGGAGTCTATAGAATAATGCACCCCCATAGGCAGTTCTTATATAGTATAATACAGACCCATAGGCAGAGTCTATAAAGTATAATGCACACCCATAGGCAGAGTCTATTTAGTATAATGGACCCCAATAGACAGGAGTCTATGGTATAATGCACCCCCATAGGCAAACCCTATATGGTATAATACAGCCCCATAGGCAGAGTCTATATAGTATAATGCCCCCCCATAGGCAGAGTCTATATAGTATAATGCATCCACATAGGCAGAGTCTATATAGTATAATGGACCCCCATAGACAGGAATCTATAGTATAATGCACCCCCATAGGCAGTTCCTATATAGTATAATACAGCCTCATAGGCAGAGTCTATATATGCACCCCCATAGGCAGAGTCTATTTAGTACAATGCATCTGCATAGGCAGAGTCTATAGTATAATGCACATCCAATAGGCAGAGCCTATATGGTATAATGCATCCCCATAGGCAGAGTCTAGAGTATAATGCACCCCCATAGGCAGAGCCTATATAGTATAATTCACCCCCATAGGCAGTGTCTATATAGTATAATGCACCCTCATAGGCAGAGTCTATATAGTATAATGTACCCCCATAGGCAGAGTCTATATAGTATAATTCACCCCCATAGGCAGAGTCTATATAGTATAATGCACCCTCATAGGCAGAGTCTATATAGTATAATGCATCCCCAGAAGCAGAGTCTATAGTATAATGCACCCCCATAGTCAGACTCTATAGTATAATGCACTCCCATAGGCAGACTCTATATAGCATAATGGACCCCCATAGACAGGAGTCTATAGTATAATGCACCCCCATAGGCAGTTCCTATATAGTATAATACAGCCCCATAGGCAGAGTCTATAGAGTATAATGCACCACCATAGGCAGTGTCTATATAGAATAATGCACCCTCATAGGCAGAGTCTATATAGTATAATGCATCTCCAGAAGCAGAGTCTATAGTATAATGAACCCCATAGTCAGACGCTATAGTATAATACACCCCCATAGAAAGAGTCTATATAGTATTATGCACCCCCATAGGCAGACTCTATAGTAGAGTGCACATCCTACAGGCAGAGCCTATATGGTATAATCCACGCCGATAGGCAGAGTCTACAGTATAATGCACACCCATAGGCAGAGTCTATATAGTACAATGCATCCACATAGGCAGAGTCTATAGTATAATGCACACCCCATAGGCAGAGTGTATAGTATAATGCACCCCCATAGGCAGACTCTATATAGCATAATGCACCCCCATAGGCAGAGTCTATAGTATAATGCACACCCATAGGCAGAGTATATACAGTATAATGCAGGGCCATAGTCAGAGTCAATAGTATTATGCACCCCATAGGCAGAGTCTATATAGTATAATGCACCGCTATAGGCAGACTCTATAGTATAATGCACCCCCATAAGCAGACTCTATATAGTATAATGCACCCTCATAGGCAGATGCTATAGTATAATACACCCCCATAGACAGAGTCTATATAGTATTATGCACTCCCATAGGCAGACTCTATAGTAGAATGCACATCCTATAGGCAGACCCTATATGGTATAATGCACACCCATAGGCAGAGTCTATAGTATGATGCACACCCCATAGGCAGACTTTATATAGTATAATGCATCCACATAGGCAGAGTCTATATAGTATAATGGACCCACATAGACAGGAATCTATAGTATAATGCACCCCCATAGGCAGTTCGTATATAGTATAATACAGCCCCATAGGCAGAGTCTATAAAGTATAATGCACCCCCATAGGCAGAGTCTATTTAGTACAATGCATCCACATAGGCAGAGTCTATAGTATAATGCACATCCCAAAGGCAGAGCCTATATAGTATAATGCATCCCCATATGCAGAGTCTATAGTATAATGCACACCCATAGGCAGAGTCTAAATAGTATAATGCACTCCCATAGGCAGAGTCTATATAGTATAATTCACCCCCATAGGCAGTGTATATATAGTATAATGCACCCTCATAGGCAGAGTCTATATAGTATAATGTACGCCCCATAGGCAGAGTCTATATAGTATAATGCACCCTCATAGGCAGAGTATATATAGTATAATGCATCCCCAGAAGCAGAGTCTATAGTATAATGCACCCCCATAGTCAGACTCTATAGTATAATGCACTCTCATAGGCAGACTTTATATAGTATAATGGACCCCCATAGACAGGAGTCTATAGTATAATGCACCCCATAGGCAGTTCTTATATAGTACAATACAGCCCCATAGTCTATAAAGTATAATGCACCTCCATAGGCAGAGTCTATATAGTACAATGCATCCACATAGGCAGAGTCTATAGTATAATGCACACCCCCATAGGCAGAGTATATAGTATAATGCACCCCCATAGGCAGACTCTATGTAGCATAATGCACCCCCATAGGCAGAGTCTATAGTATAATGCACACCCATAGGCAGAGTCTATATAGTATAATGCACCCCCATAGGGAGAGTCAATAGTATAATGGATCCCCAGAAGCAGAGTCTATAATATAATGCACCCCCATAGCCAGACTCTATAGTATAATGCACTTCCATAGGCAGACTCTATATAGTATAATGCACCCCCATAGGCAGAGTCAATAGTATAATGCACACCCCATAGCAGACTCTATATAGTATAATGGACCCACATAGAGTGTAGTCTATAGTTTAATGCACCCCCATAGGCAGAGTTTATAGTATAATGCACCCCTACAGGGAGAATATATAGTATAATGCACCCCCATAGGCAGAGTATATAGTATAATGCACCCCTATAGGCAGAGTATATAGTGTAATGCACCCCTATAGGCAGAGTATATAGTATAATGCACCCCCATAGGCAGAATCTATAGTATAATGCACCCCCATAGGCAGAGTCTATAGTATAATTCACCCCCATTGGCAGAGTCTATATAGTATAATGCATTCACATAGGCAGAGCCTATATAGTATAATGGACCCCCATAGATAGGAATCTATAGTATAATGCACCCCCATAGGCAGTTCCTATATAGTATAATACAGCCCCATAGGCAGAGTCTATAAAGTACAATGAACCCCCATAGGCAGAGTCTATTTAGTACAATGCATCCACATAGGCAGAGTCTATAGTATAATGCATCCCCATAGGCAGAGAGTATAGTATAATGCACAACCATAGGCAGAGTCTAAATAGTATAATGCACCCCCATAGGCAGAGTCTATATAGTATAATTCACCCCCATAGGCAATGTCTAAATAGTATAATGCACCCTCATAGTCAGAGTCTATATAGTATAATATAACCCCCATAGGCAGAGTCTATATATTATAATTCACCCCCATAGGCAGTGTCTATATAGTATAATGCACCCTCATAGGCAGAGTCTATATAGTATAATGCATCTCCAGAAGCAGAGTCTATAGTATAATGAACCCCATAGTCAGACTCTATAGTATAACGCACTCCCATAGGCAGACACTATATAGTATAATAGACCCCCATAGACAGGAGTCTATAGTATAATGCACCCCCATAGGCAGACCCTATATAGTATAATACAGCCCCATAGGCAGAGTCGATATAGTATAATGAACTCCCATAGGCAGAGTCTATATAGTATAATGCATCCACATAGGCAGAGTCTATATAGTATTATGCACCCCCATAGGCAGAGTCAATAGTATAATGCATCCCCAGAAGCAGAGTCTATAATATAATGCACCCTCATAGCCAGACTCTATAGTATAATGCACTTCCATAGGCAGACTCTTTATAGTATAATGCAACCCCATAGGCAGAGTCAATAGTATAATGCACACCCTATAGGCAGACTCTATAAAGTATAATGCACCCCATAGGCAGAGTCTATATAGTACAATGCATCCACATAGGCAGAGTCTAAAGTATAATGCAAACACCCATAGGCACAGTTTATAGTATAATGCACACCCATAGGCAGAGTCAATAGTATAACGCATCTTCAGAAGCAGAGTCTATAATATAATGCACCCCCATAGCCAGACTCTATAGTATAATGCACCCCCATAGGCAGACTCTATATAGTATAATTCACCCCCATAGGCAGAGTCAATAGTATAATGCACACCCCATAGGCAGACTCTATATAGTATAACGGACCCCCATAGAAAGGAGTCTATAGTTTAATGCACCCACATAGGCAGAGTTTATAGTATAATACACCCCCATAGGCAGAGTCTATAGTATAATGCACCCCCATAGGCAGAGTCTATAGTATAATGCACCCCCATAGGCAGAGTCTATAGTATAATGCACCCCATAGCAGAGTCTATATAGTATAATGCACCCCTATAGGCAGACTCTATAGTATAATGCACCCCCATAAGCAGACTCTATATAGTATAATGCACCCTCTTAGGCAGATGCTATAGTATAATACACCACCATACACAGAGTTTATATAGTATTATGCACCCCCATAGGCAGACTCTATAGTAGAGTGCACATCCTATAGGCAGAGCCTATATGGTATAATGCACACCCATAGGCAGAGTCTATAGTATAATGCACACCCATAGGCAGAATCTATATAGTGCAATGCATCCACATAGGCAGAGTCTATAGTATAATGCACACCCCACAGGCAGAGTATATAGTATAATGCACCCCCATAGGCAGACTCTATATAGCATAATGCACCCCCATAGGCAGAGTCTATAGTATAATGCACACCCATAGGCAGACTCTATAGTTTAATGCACCACCATATGCAGAGTCTATATTATAATGCACACCCATAGGCAGAGTCTATATAGTATAATGCACCCCCATAGCCAGAGTCTATATAGTATAATGCACCCTCATAGGCAGATGCTATAGTATAATACACCCCCATAGACAGAGTCTATATGGTATTATGCACCCCCATAGGCAGACTCTATAGTAGAATGCACATCCTATAGGCAGAGACTATATGGTATAATGCACACCCATAGGCAGAGTCTATAGTATGATACACACCCCATAGGCAGACTTTATATAGTATAATGCATCCACATAGGCAGAGTCTATATAGTATAATGGACCCACATAGACAGGAATCTATAGTATAATGCACCCCCATAGGCAGTTCCTATATAGTATAATACAGCCCATAGGCAGAGTCTATAAATTATAATGCACACCCATAGGCAGAGTCTATTTAGTACAATGCATCCACATAGGCAGAGTCTATAGTATAATGCACATCCTATAGGCAGAGCCTATATAGTATAATGCATCCCCATAGGCAGAGTCTATAGTATAATGCACCCCCACAGGCACAGTCTAAATAGTATAATGCACCCCCATAGGCAGAGTCTATATAGCATAATTCACCCTCATAGGCAGAGTCTATATAGTATATTGTACCCCCCATAGGCAGAGTCTATATAGTATAATTCACCCCCTTAGGCAGAGTCTATATAGTATAATGCACACTCATAGGCAGAGTCTATATAGTATAATGCATCCCCAGAAGCAGAGTATATAGCATAATGCACCCCCATAATCATACTCTATAGTATAATGCACTCCCATAGGCAGACTTTATATAGTATAATGGACCCCCATAGACAGGAGTCTATAGTATAATGCACCCCCATAGGCAGTTCTTATATAGTATAATACAGCCACATAGGCAGAGTCTATAAAGTATAATGCACCCCCATAGGCAGAGTCTATAAAGTACAATGCATCCACAGAGGCAGAGTCTATAGTATAATGCACACCCCCATAGGCAGAGTATATAGTATAATGCACCCCCATAGGCAGACTCTATATAGCATAATGCACCCCCATAGGCAGAGTCTATAGTATAATGCACACCCATAGGCAAAGTCTACATAGTATAATGCACCCCGATAGGCAGAGTCAATAGTATAATGCATCCCCAGAAGCAGAGTCTATAATATAATGCATCCCCATAGCCAGACTCTATAGTATAATGCACTTCCATAGGCAGACTCTATATAGTATAATGCACCCCCTTGGGCAGAGTCAATAGTATAATGCACACCCCATAGGCAGACTCTATGTTTTATAATGGACCCCCATAGAATGGAGTCTATAGTTTAATGCACCACCATAGGCAGAGTTTTAGTATAATGCACCCCTATAGGGAGAATATATAGTATAATGCACCCCCATAGGCAGAGTATATAGTATAATGCACCCCTATAGGCAGAGTATATAGTATAATGCACCCCTACAGGCAGAGTATATACCGAAGTATAATGCACCCCCATAGGCAGAGTCTATAGTATGATGCACACCCCATAGGCAGACTTTATATAGTATAATGCATCCACATAGGCAGAGTCTATATAGTATAATGGACCCCCATAGACAGGAATCTATAGTATAATGCACCCCCATAGGCAGTTCCTATATAGTATAATACAGCCCATAGGCAGAGTCTATAAATTATAATGCACACCCATAGGCAGAGTCTATTTAGTACAATGCATCCACATAGGCAGAGTCTATAGTATAATGCACATCCTATAGGCAGAGCCTATATAGTATAATGCATCCCCATAGGCAGAGTCTATAGTATAATGCACCCCCATAGGCACAGTCTAAATAGTATAATGCACCCCCATAGGCAGAGTCTATATAGTATAATTCACCCTCATAGGCAGAGTCTATATAGTATATTGTACCCCCATAGGCAGAGTCTATATAGTATAATTCACCCCCTTAGGCAGAGTCTATATAGTATAATGCACCCTCATAGGCAGAGTCTATATAGTATAATGCATCCCCAGAAGCAGAGTATATAGCATAATGCACCCCCATAATCATACTCTATAGTATAATGCACTGCCGTAGGCAGACTTTATATAGTATAATGGACCCCCATAGACAGGAGTCTATAGTATACTGCACCCCCATAGGCAGTTCTTATATAGTATAATATAGCCCCATAGGCAGAGTCTATAAAGTATAATGCACCCCCATAGGCAGAGTCTATAAAGTACAATGCATCCACAGAGGCAGAGTCTATAGTATAATGCACACCCCCATAGGCAGAGTATATAGTATAATGCACCCCCATAGGCAGACTCTATATAGCATAATGCACCCCCATAGGCAGAGTCTATAGTATAATGCACTTCCATAGGCAGACTATATATAGCATAATGCACCTCCATAGGCAGAATCTATAGTATAATGCACTTCCATAGGCAGACTCTATATAGTATATTGCACTCCCGTAGGCAGAGTCAATAGTATAATGCACACCCCATAGGCAGACTCTATATAGTACAATGGACCCCCATAGAAAGGAGTCTATAGATTAATGCACCCCCATAGGCAGAGTTTTAGTATAATGCACCCCTATAGGGAGAATGTATAGTATAATGCACCCCCATAGGCAGAGTATATAGTATAATGCACCCCTATAGGCAGAGTATATACTATAATGCACCCCTACAGGCAGAGTATATAGTATAATGCACCCCCATAGGCAGATTCTATAGTATAATGCAACCCCATAGACAGAGTCTATAGTATAATGCACCCCCATTGGCAGCATCTATATAGTATAATGTATCCACATAGGCAGAGTCTATATAGTATA
The DNA here is from genome assembly GCF_046119375.1 of Phyllobates terribilis. Lineage (NCBI taxonomy): Eukaryota > Metazoa > Chordata > Amphibia > Anura > Dendrobatidae > Phyllobates > Phyllobates terribilis. The sequence goes on from NW_027362768.1 coordinate 23,553,894, forward strand.
ATGGACCCCCATAGATAGGAATCTATAGTATAATGCACCCCCATAGGCAGTTCCTCTATAGTATAATACAACCCCATAGGCAGAGTCTATAAAGTACAATGCACCCCCATAGGCAGAGTCTATTTAGTACAATGCATCCACATAGGCAGAGTCTATATAGTATAATGGACCCCCATAGACATGAATCTATAGTATAATGCACCACCATAGGCAGTTCCTATATAGTATAATACAGACCCATAGGCAGAGTCTATAAAGTACAATGCACCCCCATAGGCAGAGTCTATTTAGTACAATGCATCCACATAGGCAGAGTCTATAGTATAATGCATCCCCATAGGCAGAGTCTATAGTATAATGCACACCCATAGGCAGAGTCTATATAGTATAATTCACCCCCATAGGCAGATTCTATATAGTATAATTCACCCCCATAGGCAGTGTCTATATAGTATAATGCACCCTCATAGGCAGAGTCTATATAGTATAATATAACCCCCATAGGCAGAGTCTATATAGTATAATTCACCCCCATAGGCAGTTTCTATATAGTATAATGCATCTCCAGAAGCAGAGTCTATAGTATAATGCACCCCCATAGTCAGACTCTATAGTATAACGCACTCCCATAGGCAGACACTATATAGTATAATGGACCCCCATAGACAGGAGTCTATAGTATAATGCACCCCCATAGGCAGACCCTATAAAGTATAATACAGCCCTATAGGCAGAGTCTATATAGTATAATACATCCACATAGGCAGAGTCTATAGTATAATGCACACCCCCATAGGCAGAGTATATAGTATAATGCACCCCCATAGGCAGACTCTATATAGCATAATGCAACCCCATAGGCAGAGTCTATATAGTATAATGCACCTCCATAGGCAGAGTCAATAGTATAATTCATCTTCAGAAGCAGAGTCTATAATATACTGCACCCCCATAGCCAGAATCTATAGTATAATGCACCCCCATGGGTAGACTCTATATAGTGTAATGGACCCCCATAGAACGGAGTCTATAGTTTAATGCACCCCCATAGGCAGAGTTTATAGTATAATGCACCCCTATAGGGAGAATATATAGTATAATGCACCCCAATAGGCACAGTATATAGTATAATGCACCCCTATAGGCAGAGTCTATAGTATAATGCACCCCTATAGGCAGAGTCTATAGTATAATACACCCCCATAGGCAGAGTCTATAGTATAATGCAACCCCATAGGCAGAGTCTATAGTATAATGCACACCCATAGGGAGAGTCTATAGTATAATGTACCCCCATAGGCAGAGTCTATATTATAATGCACCCCATAGGCAGAGTCTATATAGTATAATGCACCGCTATAGGCAGACTCTATAGTATAATGCACCCCCATAAGCAGACTCTATATATTTTAATGCACCCTTATAGGCAGATGCTATACTATAATACACCCCCATAGACAGAATCTATATAGTATTATGCACCCCCATAAGCAGACTCTATAGTAAAGTGCACTTCCTATAGGCAGAGCCTATATTGCATAATGCACACCCATAGGCAGAGTCTATAGTATAATGCACACCCATAGGCAGAGTCTATATAGTACAATGCATCCACATAGGCAGAGTCAATATAGTATAATGCACCCCCATAGGCACAGTCAATAGTATAATGCATCTTCAGAAGCAGAGTCTATAATATAATGCACCCCCATAGCCAGACTCTATAGTATAATGCACCCCCATAGGCAGACTCTATATAGTATAATTCACCCCCATAGGCAGAGTCAATAGTATAATGCACACCCCATAGGCAGACTCTATATAGTATAATGGACCCCCATAGAAAGGAGTCTATAGTTTAATGCACCCACATAGGCAGAGTTTATAGTATAATACACCCCCAAAGGCAGAGTCTATAGTATAATGCACCTCCATAGGCAGAGTCTATAGTATAATGCAACCCCATAGGCAGAGTCTATAGTATAATGTACCCCCATAGGCAGAGTCTATAGTATAATGCACCCCATAGCAGAGTCTATATAGTATAATGCACCCCTATAGGCAGACTCTATAGTATAATGCATCCCCATAAGCAGACTCTATATAGTATAATGCACCCTCTTAGGCAGATGCTATAGTATAATACACCACCATACACAGAGTTTATATAGTATTATGCACCCCCATAGGCAGACTCTATAGTAGAGTGCACATCCTATAGGCAGAGCCTATATGGTATAATGCACACCCATAGGCAGAGTCTATAGTATAATGCACACGCATAGGCAGAATCTATATAGTGCAATACATCCACATAGGCAGAGTCTATAGTATAATGCACACCCCACAGGCAGAGTATATAGTATAATGCACCCCCATAGGCAGACTATATATAGCATAAAGCACCCCCATAGGCAGAGTCTATAGTATAATGCACACCCATAGGCAGAGTCTATATAGTATAATGCACCCCCATAGGCAGAGTCAATAGTATAATGCACCCCATAGGCAGAGTCTATATAGTATAATGCACCCCTATAGGCAGACTCTATAGTTTAATGCACCACCATAAGCAGAGTCTATAGTATAATGCACACCCATAGGCAGAGTCTATATAGTATAATGCACCCCCATAGGCAGATTCAATAGTATAATGCACCCCATAGGCAGAGTCTATATAGTATAATGCACCCTCATAGGCAGATGCTATAGTATAATACACCCCCATAGACAGAGTCTATATAGTATTATGCACCCCCATAGGCAGACTCTATAGTAGAATGCACATCCTATAGGCAGAGACTATATGGTATAATGCACACCCATAGGCAGAGTCTATAGTATGATGCACACCCCATAGGCAGACTTTATATAGTATAATGCATCCACATAGGCAGAGTCTATATAGTATAATGGACCCCCATAGACAGGAATCTATAGTATAATGCACCCCCATAGGCAGTTCCTATATAGTATAATACAGCCCATAGGCAGAGTCTATAAATTATAATGCACACCCATAGGCAGAGTCTATTTAGTACAATGCATCCACATAGGCAGAGTCTATAGTATAATGCACATCCTATAGGCAGAGCCTATATAGTATAATGCATCCCCATAGGCAGAGTCTATAGTATAATGCACCCCCATAGGCACAGTCTAAATAGTATAATGCACCCCCATAGGCAGAGTCTATATAGTATAATTCACCCTCATAGGCAGAGTCTATATAGTATATTGTACCCCCCATAGGCAGAGTCTATATAGTATAATTCACCCCCTTAGGCAGAGTCTATATAGTATAATGCACCCTCATAGGCAGAGTCTATATAGTATAATGCATCCCCAGAAGCAGCGTATATAGCATAATGCACCCCCATAATCATACTCTATAGTATAATGCACTCCCATAGGCAGACTTTATATAGTATAATGGACCCCCATAGACAGGAGTCTATAGTATAATGCACCCCCATAGGCAGTTCTTATATAGTATAATACAGCCCCATAGGCAGAGTCTATAAAGTATAATGCACCCCCATAGGCAGAGTCTATAAAGTACAATGCATCCACCGAGGCAGAGTCTATAGTATAATGCACACCCCCATAGGCAGAGTATATAGTATAATGCACCCCCATAGGCAGACTCTATATAGCATAATGCACCCCCAAAGGCAGAGTCTATAGTATAATGCACACCCATAGGCAAAGTCTACATAGTATAATGCACCCCCATAGGCAGAGTCAATAGTATAATGCATCCCCAGAAGCAGAGTCTATAATATAATGCACCCCCATAGCCAGACTCTATAGTATAATGCACTTCCATAGGCAGACTCTACATAGTATAATGCACCCCCTTGGGCAGAATCAAAAGTATAATGCACACCCCATAGGCAGACTCTATGTTTTATAATGGACCCCAATAGAATGGAGTCTATAGTTTAATGCACCCCCATAGGCAGAGTTTTAGTATAATGCACCCCTATAGGGAGAATATATAGTATAATGCACCCCCATAGGCAGAGTATATAGTATAATGCAACCCATAGGCAGAGTATATAGTATAATGCACCCCTACAGGCAGAGTATATAGTATAATGCACCCCCATAGGCAGAGTCTATAGTATAATGCAACCCCATAGGCAGAGTCTATAGTATAATGCACACCCATTGGCAGCGTCTATATAGTATAATGTATCCACATAGGCAGAGTCTATATAGTATAATGGACCCCCATAGTTAGGAGTCTATAGTATAATGCACCCCCATAGGCAGTTCCTATATAGTATAATACAGCCCCATAGGCAGAGTCTATAAAGTACAATGCACCCCCATAGGCAGAATCTATTTAGTACAATGCATCCACATAGGCAGAGTCTATATAGTATAATGGACCCCCATAGACATGAATCTATAGTGTAATGCACCCCCATAGGCAGTTCCTATATAGTATAATACAGCCCCATAGGCAGAGTCTATAAAGTACAATGCACCCCCATAGACAGAGTCTATTTAGTACAATGCATCCACACAGGCAGAGTCTATAGTATAATGCATCCCCATAGGCAGAGTCTATAGTATAATGCACACCCATAGGCAGAGTCTAAATAGTATAATTCACCCCCATAGGCAGAGTCTATATTGTCTAATTCACGCCCATAGGCAGTGCCTATATAGTATAATGCACCCTCATAGGCAGAGTCTATATGGCATAATATAACCCCCATAGGCAGAGTCTATATAGTATAATTCACCCCCATAGGCAGTGTCTGTATAGTATAATGCACCCTCATAGGCAGAGTCTATATAGTATAATGCATCTCAAGAAGCAGAGTCTATAGTATAATGCACCCCCATAGTCAGACCCTATAGTATAACGCACTCCCATAGGCAGACACTATATAGTATAATGGACCCCCATAGACAGAAGTCTATAGTATAATGCACCCCCATAGGCAGACCCTATATAGTATAATACAGCCCCATAGGCAGAGTCTATATAGTATAATGAACCCCCATAGGCAGAGTCTATATAGTATAATGCATCCACATAGGCAGAGTCTATATAGTATAATGGACCGCCATAGACAGGAGTCTATAGTATAATGCACCCCCACAGGCAGTTCCTATATAGTATAATACAGCCCCATAGGCAGAGTCTATAAAGTATAATGCACCCCCATAGGCAGAGTCTATATAGTACAATGCATCCACATAGGCAAAGTCTATAGTATAATGAACACCCTCATAGGCAGAGTATATAGTATAATGCACCCCCAAAAGCAGACTCTATATAGCATAAAGCACCCCCATAGGCAGAGTCTATATAGTATAATGCACCCCCATAGGCAGAGTCAATAGTATAATGCATTTTCAGAAGCAGAGTCTATAATATAATGCACCCCCATAGCCAGAATCTATAGTATAATGCACCCCCATAGGCAGACTCTATATAGTATAATGCACACCCCATAGGTAGACTCTATATAATATAATGGACCCCCATAGAAAGGAGTCTATAGTTTAATGCACCCCCATAGGCAGAGTTTATAGTATAATGCACCCCTATAGGGAGAATATATAGTATAATGCACCCCCATAGGCAGAGTATATAGTATAATGCACCCCTATAGGCAGAGTTTATAGTATAATGCACCACTATAGGCAGAGTCTATAGTATAATACACCCCCATAGGCAGAGTCTATAGTATAATGCACCCCCATAGGCAGAGTCTATAGTATAATGCACCCCCAGAGGCAGAGTCTATAGTATAATGCACCCCATAGGCAGAGTCTATATAGTATAATGCACCCTCATAGGCAGACTCTATATAGTATAATGCACCCTCATAGGCAGATGCTATAGCATAATACACCCCCATAGACAGAGTCTATTTAGTATTATTCACCCCCATAGGCAGACTATATAGTAAAGTGCACATCCTAGAGGCAGAGCCTATATGGTATAATGCACACCCATAGGCAGAGACTACAGTATAATGCACACCCATAGGCAGAGTCTATATAGTACAATGCATCCACATAGGCAGAGTCTATAGTATAATGCACAACCCATAGGCAGAGGATATAGTATAATGCACCCACATAGGCAGACTCTATATAGCATAATGCTCCCCCATAGGCAGAGTCTATAGTATAATGCACACCCATAGGCAGAGTCTATATAGTATAATGCACCCCCATAGGCAGAGTCAATAGTATAATGCACCCCTTAGGCAGAGTCTATATAGTATAATGCACCCCTATAGGCAGACTCTATAGTATAATGCACCCCCATAAGCAGACTCTATATAGTATAATGCACCCTCATAGGCAGATGCTATAGTATAATACACCCCCATAGACAGAGTCTATATAGTATTATGCACCCCCATAGGCAGACTCTATAGTAGAATGCACATCCTATTGGCAGAGCCTATATGGTATAATGCACACCCATAGGCAGAGTCTGTAGTATGATGCACACCCCATAGGCAGACTTTATATATTATAATGCATCCACATATTCAGAGTCTATATAGCATAATGGTCCCCCATAGACAGGAATCTATAGTATAATGCACCCCCATAGGCAGTTCCTATATAGTATAATACAGCCCCATATGCAGAGTCTATAAAGTATAATGCACCTCCATAGGCAGAGTCTATTTAGTACAATGCATCCACATAGGCAGAGTCTATAGTATAATGCACATCCCATAGGCAGAGCCTATATAGTATAATGCATCCCCATAGGCAGAGTCTATAGTATAATGCACACCCATAGGCAGTCTAAATAGTATAATGCACCGCCATAGGCAGAGTCTATATAGTATAATTCACCCCCATAGGCAGTGTCTATATAGTATAATGCACCCTCATAGGCAGAGTCTATATAGTATAATGTACCCCCCATAGGCAGAGTCTATATAGTATAATTCACCCCCCTAGGCAGAGTCTATATAGTATAATGCACCCTCATAGGCAGAGTCTATATAGTATAATGCATCCCCAGAAGCAGAGTCTATAGTATAATGCACCCCCATAGTCAGACTCTATAGTATAATGTACTCCCTTAGGCAGACTTTACATAGTATAATGGACCCCCATAGACAGGAGTCTTTAGTATAATGCACCCCCATAGGCTGTTCTTATATAGTATAATACAGCCCCATAGGCAGAGTCTATAAAGTATAATGCATCCCCATAGGCAGAGTCTATATAGTACAATGCATACACATAGGCAGAGTCTATAGTATAATGCACACCCCCATAGGCAGAGTATATAGTATAATGCACCCCCATAGGCAGACTCTATATAGCATAATGCACCCCCATAGGCAGAGTCTATAGTATAATGCACTTCCATAGGCAGACTCTATATAGCATAATGCACCTCCATAGGCAGAATCTGTAGTATAATGCACTTCCATAGGCAGACTCTATATAGTATATTGCACTCCCATAGGCAGAGTCAATAGTATAATGCACACCCCATAGGCAGACTCTATATAGTACAATGGACCCCCATAGAAAGGAGTCTATAGATTAATGCACCCCCATTGGCAGAGTTTTAGTATAATGCACCCCTATAGGGAGAATATATAGTATAATGCACCCCTATAGGCAGAGTATATAGTATAATGCACCCCTATAGGCAGAGTATATACTATACTGCACCCCTACAGGCAGCGTATATAGTATAATGTACCCCCATAGGCAGATTCTATAGTATATTGCAACCCCATAGGCAGAGTCTATAGTATAATGCACCCCCATTGGCAGCATCTATATAGTATAATGTATCCACATAGGCAGAGTCTATATAGTATAATGGACCCCCATAGATAGGAATCTATAGTATAATGCACCCCCATAGGCAGTTCCTCTATAGTATAATACAGCCTCATAGGCAGAGTCTATAAAGTACAATGCACCCCCATAGGCAGAGTCTATTTAGTACAATGCATCCACATAGGCAGAGTCTATATAGTATAATGGACCCCCATAGACATGAATCTATAGTATAATGCACCCCCATAGGCAGTTCCTATATAGTATAATACAGCCCCATAGGCAGAGTCTATTTAGTACAATGCATCCACATAGGCAGAGTCTATAGTATAATGCATCCCCATAGGCAGAGTCTATAGTATAATGCACACCCATAGGCAGAGTCTATATAGTATAATTCACCCCCATAGGCAGATTCTATCTAGTATAATTCACCCCCATAGGCAGTGTCTATATAGTATAATGCACCCTCATAGGCAGAGTCATATATAGTATAATATAACCCCCATAGGCAGAGTCTATATAGTATAATTCACCCCCATAGGCAGTTTCTATATAGTATAATGCACCCTCATAGACAGAGTCTATATAGTATAATGCATCTCCAGAAGCAGAGTCTATAATATAATGCACCCCCATAGTCAGACTCTATAGTATAACGCACTCCCATAGGCAGACACTATATAGTATAATGCACCCCCATAGGCAGAGTCTATAGCAGGGGTCTCAAACTCGGCTGGGTATATGGGCCGCACATGGAAAAAATTTGAATTTGGGGGGCCGCATTCTTTGTTCAATGTGACATTTTTAGTGATACCATTTTTTTTGTATACACCTTTTGAACATTTTTGCCGTGTTTATTTTTTTATGGCTTGGGTCGTTATGGATGTGGCGATAATAAACGTGCACTTTTTTGTGTTTACTTTAGTTTACATATAAAACAGCATTTTTAGTGCCCAATATTTTTTCATCCTTTATTTTATTTTTTTTACAATTTTATTTCCCCCAATTGGCCACATACAGTAATATTGTCTTACAATTAGCATCATATAGTAATAATGGAAAACATCTTGTAGTAATGTTCCCCATCCAAGTCCCCATCTTGTACTAATGTGCCCCATCCAGGTCCCCATCCTGTGGCAACGTTCCCCATCCTGGCGCCCATCTTGTACTAATGTGCCTCATCCAGGTCCCCATCTTGGGGCTATGTGCCCCATCCAAGTCCCCATCCTGTGGCAATGTTCCCCATCCAGGTCCCCATCTTGTGGCTCTGGTCCCCATCTTGTGGCTCTGTGCCCCATCCAGGTCCCCATCTTGTGGCTCTGTGCCCCATCCAGGTCCCCATCTTGTGGCTATGTGCCCCATCCAGGTCCACATCTTGAGGCTATGTGCCCCATCCAGGTCCCCATCTTGAGGCTCTGTGCCCCATCCAGGTCCCCATCCTGTGGCAATGTTCCCCATCGAGGTCCCCATCTTGTGGCTATGTGCCCCATCCAGGTCCCCATCTTGTGGCTATGTGCCCCATCCAGGTCCACATCTTGAGGCTATGTGCCCCATCCAGGTCCACATCTTGAGGCTCTGTGCCCCATCCAGGTCCCCATCCTGTGGCTATGTGCCCCATCCAGGTCCCCTCTTGTGGCTATGTGCCCCATCCAGGTCCCCTCTTGTGGCTATGTGCCCCATCCAGGTCCCCATCTTGTGGCTATGTGCCCCATCCAGGTCCCCTCTTGTGGCTATGTGCCCCCTGTGCTGTTCTTCACACACATAAAATAGAAAAAAAAAAAGATGATTCTCACCTGTCCTCCGTTCCCTCGGCGGCCTTCCTGCAGATGTGGCCCGCAGGCACCACAGAGTCCGACCCCTTGACGATCCCGACCTGGTCCAGGAGGAGCCGCCGACAGCAGCGCTGCATTGCCGCACAGAGACTGTCTCCCAGCACAGCATTTTCAATGTCAGCCGCCGGCCAATCAGAGGCCAGCAGCTGACATCTGCATATGGCAATGACGTCATACTCGCTGCGCCGACACGCAGATATCAGCTGCTGGCCTCTGATTGGCCAGCGGCTGGCATTGGAAATGCAGTGCTGGGAAACAGTCTCTGTGTGGCAATTCAGCGCTGCTGTCGGCTGCTCCTCCTGGACCAGGTCGGGATCGTCAAGGGGTCTGTGCCTGCGGGCCGCATAAAGCAGCCTCAGGGGCCGCATGCGGCCCGCGGGCCGCGTGTTTGAGACCCCTGGTCTATAGTATAATGCACTTCCATAGGCAGACTCTATATAGCATAATGCACCTCCATAGGCAGAATCTATAGTATAATGCACTTCCATAGGCAGACTCTATATAGTATATTGCACTCCCATAGGCAGAGTCAATAGTATAATGCACACCCCATAGGCAGATTCTATATAGTACAATGGACCCCCATAGAAAGGAGTCTATAGATTAATGCACCCCCATAGGCAGAGTTTTAGTATAATGCACCCCTATAGGGAGAATATATAGTATAATGCACCCCCATAGGCAGAGTATATAGTACAATGCACCCCTATAGGCAGAGTATATACTATACTGCACCCCTACAGGCAGAGTATATAGTATAATGCACCCCCATAGGCAGATTCTATAGTATATTGCAACCCCATAGGCAGAGTCTATAGTATAATGCACCCCCATTGGCAGCATCTATATAGTATAATGTATCCACATAGGCAGAGTCTATATAGTATAATGGACCCCCATAGATAGGAATCTATAGTATAATGCACCCCCATAAGCAGTTCCTCTATAGTATAATACAGCCCCATAGGCAGAGTCTATAAAGTACAATGCACCCCCATAGGCAGAGTCTATTTAGTACAATGCATCCACATAGGCAGAGTCTATATAGTATAATGGACCCCCATAGACATGAATCTATAGGATAATGCACCCCCATAGGCAGTTCCTATATAGTATAATACAGCCCCATAGGCAGAGTCTATAAAGTACAATGCACCCCCATAGGCAGAGTCTATTTAGTACAATGCATCCACATAGGCAGAGTCTATAGTATAATGCATCCCCATAGGCAGAGTCTATAGTATAATGCACACCTATAGGCAGAGTCTATATAGTATAATTCACCCCCATAGGCAGATTCTATATAGTATAATTCACCCCCATAGGCAGTGTCTATATAGTATAATGCACCCTCATAGGCAGAGTCTATATAGTATAATATAACCCCCATAGGCAGAGTCTATATAGTATAATTCACCCCCATAGGCAGTTTCTATATAGTATAATGCACCCTCATAGACAGAGTCTATATAGTATAATGCATCTCCAGAAGCAGAGTCTATAGTATAATGCACCCCCATAGTCAGACTCTATAGTATAACGCACTCCCATAGGCAGACACTATATAGTATAATGGACCCCCATAGACAGGAGTCTATAGTATAATGCACCCCCATAGGCAGACCCTATATAGTATAATACAGCCCTATAGGCAGAGTCTATATAGTATAATACATCCACAAAGGTAGAGTCTATAGTATAATGCACACCCCCATAGGCAGAGTATATAGTATAATGCACCCCCATAGGCAGACTCTATATAGCATAATGCACCCCCATAGGCAGAGTCTATATAGTATAATGCACCTCCATAGGCAGAGTCAATAGTATAATTCATCTTCAGAAGCAGAGTCTATAATATATTGCACCCCCATAGCCAGAATCTATAGTATAATGCACCCCCATGGGTAGACTCTATATAGTATAATGGACTCCCATAGAACTGAGTCTATAGTTTAATGCACCCCCATAGGCAGAGTTTATAGTATAATGCACCCCTATAGGGAGAATATATAGTATAATGCACCCCCATAGGCACAGTATATAGTATAATGCACCCCTATAGGCAGAGTCTATAGTATAATGCACCCCTATAGGCAGAGTCTATAGTATAATACACCCCCATAGGCAGAGTCTATAGTATAATGCACCCCCATAGGCAGAGTCTATAGTATATTGCACACCCATAGGGAGAGTCTATAGTATAATGCACCCCCATAGGCAGAGTCTATATTATAATGCACCCCATAGGCAGAGTCTATATAGTATAATGCACCGCTATAGGCAGACTCTATAGTATAATGCACCCCCATAAGCAGACTCTATATATTTTAATGCACCCTTATAGGCAGATGCTATAGTATAATACACCCCCATAGACAGAGTCTATATAGTATTATGCACCCCCATAAGCAGACTCTATAGTAAAGTGCACATCCTATAGGCAGAGCCTATATTGCATAATGCACACCCATAGGCAGAGTCTATAGTATAATGCACACCCATAGGCAGAGTCTATATAGTACAATGCATCCACATAGGCAGAGTATATAGTATAATGCACACCATAGACAGAGTCTTTACAGTATAATGCACCCCTATAGGCAGACTATATAGTATAAAGCACCCCCATAAGCAGACTCTATATAGTATAATGCACCCTCATAGGCAGATGCTATAGTATAATACACCCCCATAGACAGAGTCTATATAGTATTATGCACCCCCATAAGCAGACTCTATAGTAAAGTGCACATCCTATAGGCAGAGCCTATATTGCATAATGCACACCCATAGGCAGAGTCTATAGTATAATGCACACCCATAGGCAGAGTCTATATAGTACAATGCATCCACATAGGCAGAGTATATAGTATAATGCACACCATAGACAGAGTCTTTACAGTATAATGCACCCCTATAGGCAGACTATATAGTATAAAGCACCCCCATGAGCAGACTCTATATAGTATAATGCACCCTCATAGGCAGATGCTATAGTATAATACACCCACATAGACAGAGTCTATATAGCATTATGCACCTACATAGGCAGACTCTATAGTAGAATGCACATCCTATAGGCAGAGCCTATATGGTATAATGCACACCCATAGGCAGAGTCTATAGTATAATGCACTTCCATAGGCAGACTCTATATAGTATATTGCACTCCCATAGGCAGAGTCAATAGTATAATGCACACCCCATAGGCAGACTCTATATAGTACAATGGACCCCCATAGAAAGGAGTCTATAGATTAATGCACCCCCATAGTCAGAGTTTTAGTATAACGCACCCCTATAGGGAGAATATATAGTATAATGCACCCCCATAGGCAGAGTATATAGTATAATGCACCCCTATAGGCAGAGTATATACTATACTGCACCCCTACAGGCAGAGTATATAGTATAATGCACCCCCATAGGCAGATTCTATAGTATATTGCAAGCCCATAGGCAGAGTCTATAGTATAATGCACCCCTATTGGCAGCATCTATATAGTATAATGTATCCACATAGGCAGAGTCTATATAGTATAATGGACCCCCATAGATAGGAATCTATAGTATAATACAGCCCCATAGGCAGAGTCTATAAAGTACAATGCACCCCCATAGGCAGAGTCTATTTAGTACAATGCATCCACATAGGCAGAGTCTATATAGTATAATGGACCCCCATAGACATGAATCTATAGTATAATGCACCCCCATAGGCAGTTCCTATATAGTATAATACAGCCCCATAGGCAGAGTCTATAAAGTACAATGCACCCCCATAGGCAGAGTCTATTTAGTACAATGCATCCACATAGGCAGAGTCTATAGTATAATGCATCCCCATAGGCAGAGTCTATAGTATAATTCACCCCCATAGGCAGTGTCTATATAGTATAATGCACCCTCATAGGCAGAGTCTATATAGTATAATATAACCCCCATAGGCAAAGTCTATATAGTATAATTCACCCCCATAGGCAGTTTCTATATAGTATAATGCACCCTCATAGACAGAGTCTATATAGTATAATGCATCTCCAGAAGCAGAGTCTATAGTATAATGCACCCCCATAGTCAGACTCTATAGTATAACGCACTCCCATAGGCAGACACTATATAGTATAATGGACCCCCATAGACAGGAGTCTATAGTATAATGCACCCCCATAGGCAGACCCTATATAGTATAGTACAGCCCTATAGGCAGAGTCTATATAGTATAATACATCCACATAGGCAGAGTCTATAGTATAATGCACACCTCCATAGGCAGAGTATATAGTATAATGCACCCTCCTAGGCAGACTCTATATAGCATAATGCACCCCCATAGGCAGAGTCTATATAGTATAATGCACCTCCATAGGCAGAGTCAATAGTATAATTCATCTTCAGAAGCAGAGTCTATAATATATTGCACCCCCATAGCCAGAATCTATAGTATAATGCACCCCCATGGGTAGACTCTATATAGTATAATGGACTCCCATAGAACGGAGTCTATAGTTTAATGCACCCCCATAGACAGAGTTTATAGTATAATGCACCCCTATAGGGAGAATATATAGTATAATGCACCCCCATAGGCACAGTATATAGTATAATGCACCCCTATAGGCAGAGTCTATAGTATAATGCACCCCTATAGGCAGAGTCTATAGTATAATACACCTCCATAGGCAGAGTCTATAGTATAATGCACCCCCATAGGCAGAGTCTATAGTATAATGCACACCCATAGGGAGAGTCTATAGTATAATGCACCCCCATAGGCAGAGTCTATATTATAATGCACCCCATAGGCAGAGTTTATATAGTATAATGCACCGCTATAGGCAGACTCTATAGTATAATGCACCCCCATAAGCAGACTCTATATATTTTAATGCACCCTTATAGGCAGATGCTATAGTATAATACACCCCCATAGACAGAGTCTATATAGTATTATGCACCCCCATAGGCAGACTCTATAGTAGAATGCACATCCTATAGGAAGAGACTATATGGTATAATGCACACCCATAGGCAGAGTCTATAGTATGATGCACACCCCATAGGCAGCCTTTATATAGTATAATGCATCCACATAGGCAGAGTCTATATAGTATAATGGACCCCCCATAGACAGGAATCTATAGTATAATGCACCCCCATAGGCAGTTCCTATATAGTATAATACAGCCCATAGGCAGAGTCTATAAATTATAATGCACACCCATAGGCAGAGTCTATTTAGTACAATGCATCCACATAGGCAGAGTCTATAGTATAATGCACATCCTATAGGCAGAGCCTATATAGTATAATGCATCCCCATAGGCAGAGTCTATAGTATAATGCACCCCCATAGGCAAAGTCTAAATAGTATAATGCACCCCCATAGGCAGAGTCTATATAGTATAATTCACCCTCATAGGCAGAGTCTATATAGTATATTGTACCCCCAATAGGCAGAGTCTATATAGTATAATTCACCCCCTTAGGCAGAGTCTATATAGTATAATGCACCCTCATAGGCAGAGTCTATATAGTATAATGCATCCCCAGAAGCAGAGTATATAGCATAATGCACCCCCATAATCATACTCTATAGTATAATGCACTCCCATAGGCAGACTTTATATAGTATAATGGACCCCCATAGACAGGAGTCTATAGTATAATGCACCCCCATAGGCAGTTCTTATATAGTATAATACAGCGCCATAGGCAGAGTCTATAAAGTATAATGCACCCCCATAGGCAGAGTCTATAAAGTACAATGCATCCACAGAGGCAGAGTCTATAGTATAATGCACACCCCCATAGGCAGAGTATATAGTATAATGCACCCCCATAGGCAGACTCTATATAGCATAATGCACCCCCAAAGGCAGAGTCTATAGTATAATGCACACCCATAGGCAAAGTCTACATAGTATAATGCACCCCCATAGGCAGAGTCAATAGTATAATGCATCCCCAGAAGCAGAGTCTATAATATAATGCACCCCCATAGCCAGACTCTATAGTATAATGCACTTCCATAGGCAGACTCTACATAGTATAATGCACCCCCTTGGGCAGAGTCAAAAGTATAATGCACACCCCATAGGCAGACTCTATGTTTTATAATGGACTCCAATAGAATGGAGTCTATAGTTTAATGCACCCCTATAGGCAGAGTTTTAGTATAATGCACCCCTATAGGGAGAATATATAGTATAATGCACCCCCATAGGCAGAGTGTATAGTATAATGCACCCCATAGGCAGAGTATATAATATAATGCACCCCTACAGGCAGAGTATATAGTATAATGCACCCCCATAGGCAGAGTCTATAGTATAATGCAACCCCATAGGCAGAGTCTATAGTATAATGCACACCCATTGGCAGCGTCTATATAGTATAATGTATCCACATAGGCAGAGTCTATATAGTATAATGGACCCCCATAGTTAGGAGTCTTTAGTATAATGAACCCCCATAGGCAGTTCCTATATAGTATAATACAACCCCATAGGCAGAGTCTATAAAGTACAATGCACCCCCATAGGCAGAATCTATTTAGTACAATGCATCCACATAGGCAGAGTCTATATAGTATAATGGACCCCCATAGACATGAATCTATAGTGTAATGCACCCCCATAGGCAGTTCCTATATAGTATAATACAGCCCCATAGGCAGAGTCTATAAAGTACAATGCACCCCCATAGGCAGAGTCTATTTAGTACAATGCATCCACATAGGCAGAGTCTATAGTATAATGCATCCCCATAGGCAGAGTCTATAGTATAATGCACACCCATAGGCAGAGTCTATATAGTATAATTCACCCCCATAGGCAGATTCTATATAGTATAATTCACCCCCATAGGCAGTGTCTATATAGTATAATGCACCCACATAGGCAGAGTCTATATAGTATAATATAAACCCCATAGGCAGAGTCTATATAGTATAATTCACCCCCATAGGCAGTTTCTATATAGTATAATGCACCCTCATAGACAGAGTCTATATAGTATAATGCATCTCCAGAAGCAGAGTCTATAGTATAATGCACCCCCATAGTCAGACTCTATAGTATAACGCACTCCCATAGGCAGACACTATATAGTATAATGGACCCCCATAGACAGGAGTCTATAGTATAATGCACCCCCATAGGCAGACCCTATATAGTATAATACAGCCCTATAGGCAGAGTCTATATAGTATATTGCACTCCCATAGGCAGAGTCAATAGTATAATGCACACCCCATAGGCAGATTCTATATAGTACAATGGACCCCCATAGAAAGGAGTCTATAGATTAATGCACCCCCATAGGCAGAGTTTTAGTATAATGCACCCCTATAGGGAGAATATATAGTATAATGCACCCCCATAGGCAGAGTATATAGTATAATGCACCCCTATAGGCAGAGTATATACTATACTGCACCCCTACAGGCAGAGTATATAGTATAATGCACCCCCATAGGCAGATTCTATAGTATATTGCAAGCCCATAGGCAGAGTCTATAGTATAATGCACCCCCATTGGCAGCATCTATATAGTATAATGTATCCACATAGGCAGAGTCTATATAGTATAATGGACCCCCATAGATAGGAATCTATAGTATAATGCACCCCCATAAGCAGTTCCTCTATAGTATAATACAGCCCCATAGGCAGAGTCTATAAAGTACAATGCACCCCCATAGGCAGAGTCTATTTAGTACAATGCATCCACATAGGCAGAGTCTATATAGTATAATGGACCCCCATAGACATGAATCTATAGGATAATGCACCCCCATAGGCAGTTCCTATATAGTATAATACAGCCCCATAGGCAGAGTCTATAAAGTACAATGCACCCCCATAGGCAGAGTCTATTTAGTACAATGCATCCACATAGGCAGAGTCTATAGTATAATGCATCCCCATAGGCAGAGTCTATAGTATAATGCACACCCATAGGCAGAGTCTATATAGTATATTTCACGTCCATAGGCAGATTCTATATAGTATAATTCACCCCCATAGGCAGTGTCTATATAGTATAATGCACCCTCATAGGCAGAGTCTATATAGTATAATATAACCCCCATAGGCAGAGTCTATATAGTATAATTCACCCCCATAGGCAGTTTCTATAGAGTATAATGCACCCTCATAGACAGAGTCTATATAGTATAATGCATCTCCAGAAGCAGAGTCTATAGTATAATGCACCCCCATAGTCAGACTCTATAGTATAACGCACTCCCATAGGCAGACACTATATAGTATAATGGACCCCCATAGACAGGAGTCTATAGTATAATGCACCCCCATAGGCAGACCCTATATAGTATAATACAGCCCTATAGGCAGTCTATATAGTATAATACATCCACAAAGGTAGAGTCTATAGTATAATGCACACCCCCATAGGCAGAGTATATAGTATAATGCACCCCCATAGGCAGACTCTATATAGCATAATGCACCCCCATAGGCAGAGTCTATATAGTATAATGCACCTCCATAGGCAGAGTCAATAGTATAATTCATCTTCAGAAGCAGAGTCTATAATATATTGCACCCCCATAGCCAGAATCTATAGTATAATGCACCCCCATGGGTAGACTCTATATAGTATAATGGACTCCCATAGAACTGAGTCTATAGTTTAATGCACCCCCATAGGCAGAGTTTATAGTATAATGCACCCCTATAGGGAGAATATATAGTATAATGCACCCCCATAGGCACAGTATATAGTATAATGCACCCCTATAGGCAGAGTCTATAGTATAATGCACCCCTATAGGCAGAGTCTATAGTATAATACACCCCCATAGGCAGAGTCTATAGTATAATGCACCCCCATAGGCAGAGTCTATAGTATAATGCACACCCATAGGGAGAGTCTATAGTATAATGCACCCCCATAGGCAGAGTCTATATTATAATGCACCCCATAGGCAGAGTCTATATAGTATAATGCACCGCTATAGGCAGACTCTATAGTATAATGCAGCCCCATAAGCAGACTCTATATATTTTAATGCACCCTTATAGGCAGATGCTATAGTATAATACACCCCCATAGACAGAGTCTATATAGTATTATGCACCCCCATAAGCAGACTCTATAGTAAAGTGCACATCCTATAGGCAGAGCCTATATTGCATAATGCACACCCATAGGCAGAGTCTATAGTATAATGCACACCCATAGGCAGAGTCTATATAGTACAATGCATCCACATAGGCAGAGTCTATAGTATAATGCACACCCCATAGGCAGAGTATATACTATAATGCACCCCCATAGGCAGACTCTATATAGCATAATGCACCCCCAGAGGCAGAGTCTATAGTATAATGCACACCCATAGGCAGAGTCTATAGTATAATGCACCCCCATAGGCAGAGTCAATAGTATAATGCACCCCATAGACAGAGTCTTTACAGTATAATGCACCCCTATAGGCAGACTATATAGTATAAAGCACCCCCATAAGCAGACTCTATATAGTATAATGCACCCTCATAGGCAGATGCTATAGTATAATACACCCACATAGACAGAGTCTATATAGTATTATGCACCTACATAGGCAGACTCTATAGTAGAATGCACATCCTATAGGCAGAGCCTATATGGTATAATGCACACCCATAGGCAGAGTCTATAGTATAATGCACTTCCATAGGCAGACTCTATATAGTATATTGCACTCCCATAGGCAGAGTCAATAGTATAATGCACACCCCATAGGCAGACTCTATATAGTACAATGGACCCCCATAGAAAGGAGTCTATAGATTAATGCACCCCCATAGTCAGAGTTTTAGTATAATGCACCCCTATAGGGAGAATATATAGTATAATGCACCCCCATAGGCAGAGTATATAGTATAATGCACCCCTATAGGCAGAGTATATACTATACTGCACCCCTACAGGCAGAGTATATAGTATAATGCACCCCCATAGGCAGATTCTATAGTATATTGCAACCCCATAGGCAGAGTCTATAGTATAATGCACCCCTATTGGCAGCATCTATATAGTATAATGTATCCACATAGGCAGAGTCTATATAGTATAATGTAGAGAAAAACGCAGCACAACTGGACCGGGGTGCACGAGTAGGATCCAACACCGTAGTAACAATAGTAAAATCTCGGCACACCAATGGTTAGAAATTAATTGAATTTTTATTATAAGAGCAGTCCACATATACGTTTCGGTCCGATAATTGGACCTTCATCAGTGTACTGCAGAAAAAATCAAAAAGAGAAATCGTCGCTTATACAAATGAAAGCCAAAATACAAGTGTAAATAACATAGGTCAAAATTGTGCTACAATTAGTTAAATGCATTTAGCAGATTCTGTCAACAATATCAAAGCTGTGCAATATATACAATATATAGCCAATGAACACTTACTGAGTGTGGAATGGGGGAATAGAAAATAGAATAGAAGAACGCTGTGTTCTAAGAGTGGAACCTGTGGACACAAGGGACATTGGTGGTTTCAGTGAGATAGCCTAGAATAGTGGAAGACGCTAAGCTGGTCAGTCATACCTGGAAGATCCTGCTATACCTGGGCGCAGATGGAGTGGAAGTGATGGCATGCGGTATCCACCGCTAATGACCGGCATAGTGCTGTGAGGGAAAGCGCCGTGTGTAACTAGAAGGTGGGCGGGATCGGAAGGAGGCTATGGCCAATCAGCAAATAGGAGTTTGATAGACATGATGGCCATATCCGGTAACTATGCCGGACGTGACGTTAGCGGCTGCGGGGAACGCTCGTGATTGGTGGAAGTACGCGCATGCGCTGATGCGTGCGTGTCAACCGATGGCAGAGTGCGTTCCACAGAGTAGAAAGAGGAGATAACAGCTGATCTGTGCATTCCACCTCAGGGGAGTCATAGATGACGTGATGGATGTGGAGGGAAGAGGCAGGAGGAGGGCGGACAATGGGATACAGGGAAATCTGAAATAGAAGGAGATAATAATTAGTACTGATGTAGATAGACATATTAAGAACATAATGTTTTGAGAGAGGAGGAAATCTCTGATAATATCTGATGTGATGAAACACAGTAAAGAATAAAATATTATGAAACAAAGCACTATAAGATGATCACAGTCTTGGTCAGGTGTCACATGAAAGCAAGAGGGTCATAGTCTCTGTTGAGCCCTCTAGGGGCTAAGGATTGTAATTCATGTATCCAGTAAGCCTCTCTTTGTTTCAGTTTCTGGATGCGGTTGCCACCGCGTCGAGGCTGCTGGATATGCTCAATTACCTGAAATCTGAGTTGTGTGACACTATGTCCTGTTGTGACAAAATGATGGGGAATAGGTAGCAGCAGATTTTTGCACCTAATCGTAGATTTATGCTTTGATATCCTATCCTTAATAGTTTGAGTTGTCTCCCCAACGTATATTAAACCACAGGGGCATTTTATGAGGTATACCACAAAGCTGGTATCACACGTGAAAAAACCTTTAACTGGGTATTGTTTACCTGTTTGGGGATGATGGATGTTATTACCTTTGAGAATGTTATTGCACTGATGGCATTGGAGGCAGGGGAATGTACCCTTCCTAGGAGTTTGGAGAAATCTCTGTCGTGGGCCTAGTGTGGTGGATCCTATGTCCGTTCGTACCAGAGAGTCTTTTAAATTCGGTGCCCTTTTGAAGCATGGTAAAAAAGGATGTTGAAATTCAGTGATGGTTGGGTATCCTGTGCTTAATATGCTCCAATGTTTACGTATAGTTCTATGTAATATATAAGCTGAAGGGTGGAATGTGTGTACGAAGGGAATACGGTTAGAGCTATTGGTCCGTGGGCGATTCTGTTCGCTCAATTGTTCCTCTAACAATGGCTGTGGATATCCCCTTTCTTGAAATTTGAGGGACATTTCTAGTAGTCGTTGTTGACGGAGAGATGTATTGGAAACAATACGTCTAACCCTCTGGAACTGAGACTTAGGAATGGCGCGTTTGATGGAGGTAGGGTGATTGCTGGAGTAATGTAGTAGGGTATTACGGTCAGTGGGTTTCCGGTAAAGGTCTGTGTAGAGAAGGCCTGATTCATCTTTGATAACTAGTGTGTCCAGGAAACTGATTTGGTTTGGATGTGAGTCCATGGTGAAATTGAGATTAGGCCATGCTGAGTTCATCTGATTGAAGAACTCAGTGAGGGATTCCTGGGAGCCCCCCCATATGCAAAAGATGTCGTCTATATAGCGTTTCCAGAGAATGGAATGTCTCTGGAAAAGTGGGTTAGAGTAGACGTTCTGAGCTTCAAAAGCGGCCATATAGCAATTTGCATAAGGGGGGGCTACATTAGAGCCCATGGCGGTCCCTGTGGTCTGTAGATAGAAGGTATCCTGAAATAGGAAATAGTTCTGTGTTAGTACTAAAGTCAGAAGTGCTGTGGAGAGGTCAATGATAGATGAGTCTGTTTGTGAATCCCTGAGCATAAGTTCGACCATGTCGATACCTTGGGCATGGGGAATGGATGTATATAGACTTGATACATCAAAGGAAACTAGTATAGCTCCAGAGGGGACTTGTTTCAATTCTGTCAGGATTTTAAGGAAGGACCCAGTGTCAAGTAGATATGATGGACTTCTTTGAGTTAAAGGGGTTAATATTTTTTCAAGAAAAATAGATAGCGGTGATAAAACAGAGTCAGTGGATGCTACTATGGGACGGCCTGGTGGTTTCGTAAGATGTTTATGAATTTTAGGTAAAATGTAAAACACTGGGATAATCGGGTGTTTGCTTGTCAAATAATCCCGTGTTTTCGTATCAATCACTCCAGCCATCAAGAACCGCTGTAAGACTGAGGCTATTTGGTTTTGAATGGAGGATGTGGGGTCTTTAGGAAGTTTTCGGTAGGTGGTCTCATCCTGTAACTGCCTTAATGCTTCCGCAATATAGTCACATTTGTTCATGACCACGATTGCACCGCCTTTATCAGCCGGTTTTATGATTAGATCCCTATCTTCATGTAAGCTGCGGAGGGCTTGTTGATCTAGATTGGTTAGATTTTTATGATAGTGTATTCTGCCTTTGTCGATGTTACCACGTAATTCCTGAAACGTGTTCTCAACAAAGGAGATGAAAGTCTCCAATGCAGGTGTACCCCGGGGGGGTCTGTAGGTGCTTACGGATCTAAGGCCCAGGCTTTGAGACGTAATACATACTGGTGGTTCTGATGGTGGAATGATAGGTGTTTTATTAGCGAAATGTGTTTTGAGCCGCAAAGTTCGAAAAAAGCGTTGTAATTCCATGTCGAGTTTGAAAGTACTGTATTTATATGTGGGGCTAAATGATAGACCTTTTTGTAATACTGAGGTTTGGGCAATGCTCAGGGTTTTGGAGGAGATATTTACCACCAGTGATGTGTCTGGGACCTGGTGATCCTGGTGAAGTCCATATTTCTTCTTCCGCCGGCCGCCTCGCCTCGTCTTCTTCGGGGTTGACGGCGTCTGGGTAGGTCTAAAAAAGAAGCAGACTGTGTAAGAGGTTCTCTGTGTTCGGCCTCGGATCCGGAGGTAGAGAAGTCTGTGGATGATTTTGCTGATCGGTGGGTGTTCCTGTCGGAAAAGGAGTAGTCCCGCCATTTGTAGACTCTTTTTCGTTCGTAGTCTTCGCAATCCCTGGCGAACTTGTTCCTCTTTCTGGTCTCCGTATCGCGTTTATGTAGATCAATGTTAGCTTGAATCTTACTTTGTAGTTCCTGGAAATCCTCTGTGCTGATTGAGGATATTAGTTGCGTCTCTATGTTCTTGATTTGTTCCTTAGTACTGGAGATTGCCTTGTGTAAGAAATCAACCGTTAGTAGCATAAGATCAAAGGAACATTTGTTAAGGATAAGTTCAAATTTAGTGCAATAGTCTGGAATGTCCGAAAAGAGAGTAGGGCGTAGTGCTACCCTTAGTCCCCTGGGGATCCTATGGACCCTCAGATACTCTGTGAGAGTTGCACAGTGTAACTCAATATTCGTTAAATGCCTACGTTCCTTCTCGAGATCCCGTCCACGTAACTCCCTGGGTGGAACCCTCAGAAAATCACTCGAGAGATTGGTCTGGGCAATGATATTGGATGCTTCATCTGCGTTGTATGAGAAAGTTGGTGCTGTCATGGCACAACAGTGTGCATGCGGAAAGGCGTAGATAATGTAGAGAAAAACGCAGCACAACTGGACCGGGGTGCACGAGTAGGATCCAACACCGTAGTAACAATAGTAAAATCTCGGCACACCAATGGTTAGAAATTAATTGAATTTTTATTATAAGAGCAGTCCACATATACGTTTCAAAAAGAGAAATCGTCGCTTATACAAATGAAAGGCTTTCATTTGTATAAGCGACGATTTCTCTTTTTGATTTTTTCTGCAGTACACTGATGAAGGTCCAATTATCGGACCGAAACGTATATGTGGACTGCTCTTATAATAAAAATTCAATTAATTTCTAACCATTGGTGTGCCGAGATTTTACTATTGTTATATAGTATAATGGACCCCCATAGATAGGAATCTATAGTATAATACAGCCCCATAGGCAGAGTCTATAAAGTACAATGCACCCCCATAGGCAGAGTCTATTTAGTACAATGCATCCACATAGGCAGAGTCTATATAGTATAATGGACCCCCATAGACATGAATCTATAGTATAATGCACCCCCATAGGCAGTTCCTATATAGTATAATACAGCCCCATAGGCAGAGTCTATTTAGTACAATGCATCCACATAGGCAGAGTCTATAGTATAATGCATCCCCATAGGCAGAGTCTATAGTATAATTCACCCCCATAGGTAGTGTCTATATAGTATAATGCACCCTCATAGGCAGAGTCTATATAGTATAATATAACCCCCATAGGCAAAGTCTATATAGTATAATTCACCCCCATAGGCAGTTTCTATATAGTATAATGCACCCTCATAGACAGAGTCTATATAGTATAATGCATCTCCAGAAGCAGAGTCTATAGTATAATGCACCCCCATAGTCAGACTCTATAGTATAACGCACTCCCATAGGCAGACACTATATAGTATAATGGACCCCCATAGACAGGAGTCTATAGTATAATGCACCCCCATAGGCAGACCCTATATAGTATAGTACAGCCCTATAGGCAGAGTCTATATAGTATAATACATCCACATAGGCAGAG
This sequence comes from Phyllobates terribilis, assembly GCF_046119375.1. Lineage (NCBI taxonomy): Eukaryota > Metazoa > Chordata > Amphibia > Anura > Dendrobatidae > Phyllobates > Phyllobates terribilis. The sequence continues at coordinate 23,578,717 of NW_027362768.1, forward strand.
TCTATAGTATAATGCACACCTCCATAGGCAGAGTATATAGTATAATGCACCCTCCTAGGCAGACTCTATATAGCATAATGCACCCCCATAGGCAGAGTCTATATAGTATAATGCACCTCCATAGGCAGAGTCAATAGTATAATTCATCTTCAGAAGCAGAGTCTATAATATATTGCTCCCCCATAGCCAGAATCTATAGTATAATGCACCCCCATGGGTAGACTCTATATAGTATAATGGACTCCCATAGAACGGAGTCTATAGTTTAATGCACCCCCATAGGCAGAGTTTATAGTATAATGCACCCCTATAGGGAGAATATATAGTATAATGCACCCCCATAGGCACAGTATATAGTATAATGCACCCCTATAGGCAGAGTCTATAGTATAATGCACCCCTATAGGCAGAGTCTATAGTATAATACACCTCCATAGGCAGAGTCTATAGTATAATGCACCCCCATAGGCAGAGTCTATAGTATAATGCACACCCATAGGGAGAGTCTATAGTATAATGCACCCCCATAGGCAGAGTCTATATTATAATGCACCCCATAGGCAGAGTTTATATAGTATAATGCACCGCTATAGGCAGACTCTATAGTATAATGCACCCCCATAAGCAGACTCTATATATTTTAATGCACCCTTATAGGCAGATGCTATAGTATAATACACCCCCATAGACAGAGTCTATATAATATTATGCACCCCCATAAGCAGACTCTATAGTAAAGTGCACATCCTATAGGCAGAGCCTATATTGCATAATGCACACCCATAGGCAGAGTCTATAGTATAATGCACACCCATAGGCAGAGTCTATATAGTACAATGCATCCACATAGGCAGAGTCTATAGTATAATGCACACCCCATAGGCAGAGTATATAGTATAATGCACCCCCATCGGCAGACTCTATATAGCATAATGCACCCCCATAGGCAGAGTCTATAGTATAACGCACACCCATAGGCAGAGTCTATAGTATAATGCACCCCCATAGGCAGAGTCAATAGTATAATGCACCCCATAGACAGAGTCTTTACAGTATAATGCACCCCTATAGGCAGACTATATAGTATAAAGCACCCCCATAAGCAGACTCTATATAGTATAATGCACCCTCATAGGCAGATGCTATAGTATAATACACCCACATAGACAGAGTCTATATAGTATTATGCACCCCCATAGGCAGACTCTATAGTAGAATGTACATCCTATAGGCAGAGCCTATATGGTATAATGCACACCCATAGGCAGAGTCTATAGTATAATGCACACCCCATAGGCAGATTTTATAAAGTATAATGCACCCCCATAGGCAGAGTCTATATAGTACAATGCATCCACATAGGCAGAGTCTATAGTATAATGCACACCCCATAGGCAGAGTATATAGTATAATGCACCCCCATAGGCTAACTCTATATAGCATAATGCACCCCCTTAGGCAGAGTCTATAGTATAATGCACACCCATAGGCAGAGTCTATATAGTATAATGCACCCCCATAGGCAGAGTCAATAGTATAATGCATCTCCAGAAGCATAGTCTATAATATAATGCACCCCCATAGCCAGACTCTTTAGTATAATGCACCCCATAGGCAGACTCTATATAGTATAATGCACCCCCATAGGCAGAGTCTATAGTATAATGTACCCCCATAGGCAGAGTATATAGTATAATGCACCTCTACAGGCAGAGTCTATAGTATAATGCAACCCCATAGGCAGAGTCTATAGTATAATGCACCCCCATAGGCAGAGTCTATAGTATAATACACCCCCATAGGCAGAGTTTATAGTATAATACACCCCCATAGGCAGAGTCTATAGTATAATGCACCCCTATAGGTAGAGTCTATAGTATAATGCACCCCCATAAGCAGACTCCATATAGCATAATGCACCCTCATAGGTCGATGCTATAGTATAATACACCCCCATAGACAGAGTCTATATAGTATTATGCACCCCCATAGGCAGACTCTATAGTAGAGTGCACATCCTATAGGCAGAGCCTATATGATATAATGCACACCCAATGGCAGAGTCTATAGTATAATGCACACCCCATAGGCAGACTTTATAAAGTATAATGCACCCCAATAGGCAGTCTATAGTGTAATGCACCTCCATAAGCAGACTCTATATAGTATAATGCACCCCTATAGGCAGACGCTGTAGTATAATACACCCCCATAGACAGAGTCTATATAGTATTATGCACCCCTACAGGCAGACTCTATTGTATAATGCACACCCCATAGGCAGATTCTATATAGTATAATGCGCCTCCATAGGCAGAGTCTATAGTATAATGCACCCAATAGGCAGAGTCTATAGTATAATGCACCCCAGAGGCAAAGTCTATATAGTATAATGCACCCCCATAGGCAGACTCTACCGTATATTGCACCTCCATGAGCAGACTCTATATAGTATAATGCACCTCTATAGGCAGACGCTGTAGTGTAATACACCCCTATAGACAGAGTCTATATAGTATTATGCACCCGCATAGGCAGACTCTATTGTATAATGCACACCCCATAGGCAGATTCTATATAGTATAATGCGCCTCCATAGGAAGAGTCTATAGTATAATGCACCCCATAGGCAGAGCATATAGTATTATGCACCCCCATAGGCAGAGCATATAGTATAATGCACCCCCATATGTTTCTAGTTTCCAAAGTGGGGACACTTATGTGGGTTTCTGCTGTTTTGGTACTTTAGGGGCTCTACAAATGAGTCATGGTGTCTGCAATCTATTCAAGCCATATTTACATTTCAAATACCAAATGTCGCTCCTTGCCTTCCGAGCCCTGCCATGTGTCCAGACAAAATTTTTGACTACATGTGGGAATTTCCCACGCTCAAAAGAAAGTGAGCAACAAAATGTGTGGTCTGCTTTTTCATGTTATCTCTTGAAAATTTGAAACATTTGGGGCTAAAGCAACATTTTCGTGAAAAAAATGAAAATTTTCAATATGCCGACCTAATGTTATCAAATTCTGTGTAGTACCCATGAGTTCAATATGCTCACTATACCCCTGCATAAAATTTTTGATTGGTGTAGTTTCCAAAATGGAATTAGTTTTGGGGGTTTTCTGCTGTTTGGGTGTCTTATGGGCTGTGCAAATGCGACATGGTGCCCACAATCTATTTCAGTCAAATTCGTGTCCAATATTCAAATAGCGCTCCTTCCCTTCCGATCCCTGCTGTGTGTCAAACAGAGGTTTCTGACCATGTGAGGGGTATCAGCGTGCTCGGAAGAAACTTGGTAACAAATTGTGGGGTCTATTTTCTTGTGCTATTCTTTGTAAAAGTGAAAAAATTGTGGCTAAATCAAAATTTTAGAGCAATAATTACAATTTTTTTTTTCATTTGAGTTAGCATTAATTCCTGTCTAGGGCTTAAGAAGTAAAAAAATTACTGACAGCAGTTTAGAAATATTTGAGGGGTGCAATTTTTGAATTGATATCACTTTTGGGGGAGTTTACAATATATAGACCCCACATTAAAATATGAATAGGTCGCTTTGTAAATTTATTGAAAAAATGAAAAATTGTGACTAAACTTTTAACCCTTCTACCATTCTATCAAAATAAAATGACATTTGAAAAATGATGCAGATGTAAAGTAGACATATGGGAAATGCTATTTATTAATTATTTTGTACAGCAGGACTAACAGGTTTAAGGATATAAAGATTGAAAGTTTGAAAATTGAGAATTTTTCAAAATGTTTGCCAAAATTCCAATATTTTCACAAATAAATGCAAAACATATTGTCCTAAATTTATCACTATCATAAAGTACAATGTATCACGAAAAAAAAACAGTCTCAGAATCACTGGGATACTTTATAGCGTTCCAAAGTTATAATTTACCATATAAAGTGACACTGGTAAGATTTAAAAACTTTGACCTGGTCAGGAAGGTTAAAATTGGCTCAGTCACTAAGGGGTTAAGTTAGGTGTATATTTTTTCTATCATACAAAGCCCTACAATTTTTGCAATGTTTAATAGTAATTAATACAATATTATTTTTGACTAGAATTATAATACTCTGCAGTCAAAATTCCATTTTAGGTTGATTTATCAATCTAAGTTAATTTCCAGACTCATGAATAATAATCACCCTTCCTCTTCCTTGCTGCAGTGATTTCTATGAGATCAGTACATCATGTCTGCAGTCCAGACTGTAAATGGATAAACGAAAACCAGAAGGGACTAAGGAATCATCAGTGTTGGAGCAAAGGGAAGTAAGTAAGATAAGAATTAAAGGTGTTGTCTGAGCTCAACAAATCGTGACAGTTTGCAATACGCAGTGTTAAGCGTCTCCTGTATTCCCCATGTGGGTGAGTGATCATACGCTCACATGTATGTGATTTGCATACTTTCAGTCACATACTGACTATTGTTTTCCCACTTCTCTAAATTCTCTTTTATTGATAGATGTATCTGTGGCACCCCAGGGGTCTGGTTTTCCACAGTAATGTAATGTTATGTCTGAGAGCAGGTGGGAGGTCCTTTGGTCAGGGATCCTGTGCATGCCACACCTCCTGCCCAGTCTTGGGAGGGGAAGGACTTCCCCTGTATAAACCCTGGGCTGAGGCAGGGTTAGTCAGTCAAGGAGAGTAGAGACAAGAAACAGCAGAAGCAATACTACTACGAGTCAGGGGCTGGCAGCTGCAGAGCTCGCCCTGACTGAGAAGCTTTCTTACCGGACCCGGCGTCCGAGGCTGTGGGGACTAACTCTTACCCAGCAGCAGAAGCCGACCGGCAGGGGATTTCAGGTCCTCAGGCCCAGAAACCCGAAGGCACGGTCACACGCGTGGGACCAGCACCGCCATCGTGGAGCGGAAGCCATTAGAAGGCCCCGAGTCACCGGCCATACGGGTGAGCACCACACGGTACACTCAGGGACGTGGGCTACTTATATCCGCTTCTAGCAAGGTAGCCAGAAGAGTACAGTCAGTTTGGGAGGCCTACAACTCCGCCTGGCCAGGGGAGATCCCATCTGCTCAAGGACTGACCAGGCCCCGTTCACTAGCAAGTACTCCGGGAGGGTCTATCGTTGTTACCAGTAAAGACCCTGAATTACACCGCACCATCTGAGTGGTTCCTGCTACCCCCATCATCCACATCTGCTGCCCTGAGGCCATACCCCTCCCGTTGGGGGTTATACCATCTATGCTGCACCATCCATCCACCGGCCTCAGCGGACTGTCCTGCAGCGGCAGCTCCATAGCTGCAGTCAACGGGTGGCGTAGTCGTCCTACATCTACCGCTGTTACATCGCCGCTCAGTTTGACTCCCTGGGCACGGACCGGGTCACCGCCACGAGACTACAACCCTCAAGAGATCCGGCTCCGGGTAAGCTCCCGCGTGCGCAACGCAGCGCGACACAGGCCCAGGGGCGCGTCATATCCTGTTGGCAAGTGACAGGAAGTATGCAAAATCATATACATGTGGCCACGTGACCATCCACTTACAATACCAAGGAATTGTGACCATGTGCTCATCACATACTGTCACGATTCAGCTGGAGTAACTGCAGACTTTTAATTTCAGCTTGGATAACCTCATTAATCCTTTCAGAACTGGGCAATTCAAGGAGTTTGTATATTCTCCCTTTGTTTGTGTGGGTTTCCTCCAGGTTCTCTGGCTTCCTTCACACTCCAAAGACATACTGATAAGGAATTTACATTGTGAGCCTCAATGGGGACAGTGATCATGTCTGTAAAGAACTGTGGAATGTAGTGGTGCTATTTAGGTGAGTAAAATAAACAAATAAAACAGGAAAAAAATCCAAGTGGGGTGAAATTATGAAAAAAAAATTCCATTCCGCAATGCTTTTTTGAGGTTTTATTTTTATTGTGCTCATTAAATAGTTAAAAACACCTGCCCTGTCATTATGATTATTAAGGAAAGTATAAATATGGTGTTACCAAACTTGTATATATTGTAAATATTTTTGTGGTGAAAAATGTAGAACTTTCTAAAAGGAAGGATATGCTTTTTGTCGCCATTTTCTGAAACCCATAACTTTTTTATTTTTTAAGCAATGGAGCTATGTCAGGGTTTTTTTGCATGGAGGGCTGGCATATTAACTGCTATCATTTTGGGCACATAAAATGTTTTAATTGCTTTTTATTGGATTTTTGGGAAGCGTGCAGAGACCAAAAAATAACAATTCTGGCCTTTTTTTTCTTTTCTATCACCATTGTTTAATATACAGAATAATTACTTTGGTTTGCAAAGATACCAATATGTGTATTTTTATATTTGTTCATTTTTAAAATGGGAAAAGGAGGGTTATTTGAATTTTTGTATTTTTATTTTTTACATATATACAATCATAGCTGAAATTGTTGGTGTGGCGCCCTTGTCTATAGCGCCACAAAATGCCTATAATATAATTCATATGTATTGCCAGCAATGGTGAGGGATAAGTTCTTTGCTGTTTTCATTACATACACATATTGTTACCCGATCCCTTACTGGAGGACTGTGCACTTTTGTCCAAACCAGGAAGTTGTGCATGATCCCTCAGAGAAGGGAGGAGGTGCTTGAGAAGTTGTAGTGTGAGGAAGAAGCAGCATCCTGGAGTTCTCTGTGCAAGGGAGAGAAGTGTACTCTCTGCAAGGACAAGCTGCACAAGGCCGGGTTTCAGTCCCGAGAGCACAGAGACTTCCAGGGTCCGTGCTAAACTGAAAGACTGCTCAGTCTTTTTGACTCGCAGAAGAGTGATTTTTCCTAGGGGCTCAGTGGTTCATAGAATCAGGAACACTACTACAGGAGAAAGTAGGTGTTTCCACAGGATTCAAGCTGCCTACTTGCTGGAAGGGATCACGGATCCAGTAACTTTTTACCTTGGACCCCTGGGGATCCAAGGAATCGTCTACCAGAGGTATACTTAGCAGCAGGAAGGCTACACATCCTGACAGCAGAGAATCTGAACCCTCACCATGCAGGTCTGACCAAAACTCTGTATGTGAACTGTATAGAATCTTCTGGAACTGTTTTCAGAACTCCAGTAAAGGGTACAAAATGGTTATTACCCTGTCTCAAGCTGATTATTCCCTGCTGCACCATTCCTGCTCCAACTCCCCTGGGATCCAGCCCTTTTTGGGAAGGGTTAATCATCTGGCACTGCTCATCACCACCTAACTCCCAGGGGCCCTCATCAGTGCCAGGCCATACCCGGCCGAACATCCCAACTGGCGTCACGAATAGTGTTGAGCATTCCGATACTGAAATATCGGGTATTGGCTGATATTCGCGGTATCGGAATTCCGATACTTAATTCCGATACTTTTAGCATATCGTATACCGGAATCGGAAGTTCTCATAATGCAATGAGCCAGTTTCATTTTATTCAGCCAATGAAGATCCTAAGAAGTGTGGCCACATCCTGTTAGGCATGTAGGCATGTTAACTAATGGTATGGCTGTGATTGGCTGCTGAAATGATGTCATGATGCACTATAAAAGCCGCCGCCGCCATTTTGAGCTCACTCTGCTGTGAATTCAGTTAGGGATAGGACGCTGTTGTTCTGAGGGACAGTTTTAGCTACCTATTTGCTCTATTCTGCTTTACCCAAGCTACTTTATAAATCGCTGTGCCTTGCAGCGCTAGTGCACAGTTCTCTGTGCTGTTCACCGCTGTCTGCAAGGTCTCTGTGTGTGAGTGCAGCTCACGCTGTAGTGTGTGCTTCAGCCACGTCTGGTTGTAGTGCACTCAGCGTGCGTCACTGCCTCATAGATTGTCCTTTTTTGCTAATTGATCATTTTTCCTGATTTCTCCTATTAGTGTGGTGGTTCCATCCGTATTCAGCTAAATTGGTTCCAAACACACTATATAGGAGTAGATAGAGATTTTTTTTTTGTCTTGCAGCGCTAGTGCACAGTGCTCTGCATCTGCACTGTTCACGCCTGTCTGCAAGGTCTCTGTGCGTGAGTGCAGCTCACGCTGTAGTGTGTGCTTCAGACACATCTGGTTGTAGTGCGCTCAGCGTGCGTCACTGCCTCATACATTGTCCTTTTTTGCTAATTGATCATTTTTCCTGATTTCTCCTATTAGTGTGGTGGTTCCATCAGTATTCAGCTACATTGGTTCCAAACACACTATATAGGAGTAGATAGAGGAGCCTTTCTGCAGCATTGTGCCCTGCAGCCCCAGCCAGATTAGTATTAGCCAATTTTTTGTAGCCTCATCTATTGCATTGTAGGTTACCTTCCTGTATTGTAATAGCTACAAAAAGTTTGTGATACTATCGGTATTACATCTTTGGTCACATCCAGTGTCTTTTTGTGACAAAAAAAACCTATATAAAGTTCACCAAACACTCCACTTTACAGTTGTGTAGGCCACATTAGCTCATATTAAAGTCTAGTCCACACTTTATAAAATTAGTGTTTCTTATACCTGTTAGCAGCTGTTCAGGAATAAGCACACTAAGCCCTTAGTACTTTTCTGCCTATCTTTATCAGTCTACCAAGATGAAGAAGGCAGGAAGTAAGGCATGTGGTTGTGGTCATGGGCGTGGAGTTTCTGCAGGGAGAGAACGTGAGGATTCTGTGCCTGCAGGGAGAGGACGTGGGGATTCTGTGCCTGCTGCGGGCACCAGTGACTCAGCATCCCCCAGTTTTACCAGGGAACAGCCCTTTATGCGCAGCTTTGTAGGAGCTAGCCGTACCCCACTGCTGCGGGAGGACCAAATTGAAGCCGTTGTCAGATGGATGGCAGCTAACGCATCAACTTCAATTAGTTCCAGATCCTCTCAGGTCCTGAGCACTGAAGAGCACCCATCTGTCTCTTCACCACCTGCCAAATTGCCCAGGCAGTCAGAGAGCCCTGGACAGGAGCCATCTCTACTTCTGTTCTCTGAATCTCTTGGCTTGGAAAGAGGGGGCCAGCCAAGCAGAATTCTAGAATTTGAAGAAGAGTTAGTGTGGCACCCCAGGGGTCTGGTTACCACAGTAATAGAAATATTATGTCTGAGAGCAAGTGGGAGGTTTCTCTGGTCAGGAGCCCTAAGCATGCAACAGCGCCCGCCCAGACCTGGGAGGGGAGGAATCTGCCCTTATAAACTGGGTCTGGGGCGGGATTAAGTGAGTCAGAGCCTGGAGACAGTTCCAGACACAGGGAAAGTGTCAGCAAGGAGCTCTGTAGGAGCAGGAGTGAGTGCCAGGGGCTGGAAGCTAGATAGCTCGCCCTGGCTGAAGACATTAAGACCGGACACGGAGTCCGAGGCTGTGGGGACATCCAGGTCCAGCAGCAGAATCCAACCGGCAGGGGATTCCATGTCCTCTGGCCAGAGAAGCCCGGAGGCATGGTCACAAGCAAGGGACCAGCTCCGCCATCGTGAAGTGGAGGCTAACAGAAGGCCCCAAGTCGCCGGCCGTACGGGTGAGCACCACACGGTATACTCAGGGACGTGGGCTACTTCTACCCGCACACAGCAAGGTAGCCAGGAAAGAGTACAGATAGACGGGGAGGCCTACAACTCCACCTGGCCAGGGGAGATCCTGCTAGCTCTCAGACTGACCAGGCCTCTACTGCTAGCCAGTACTCCCGGGAGGGTCTGCTTTATAACATCAGTAAAGACCCTGAACTGCACTGCACGGACTCTGAGTTATTCCTGCTGCGCTCGTGCACCATCACTCCCATCATCCACACTAACTGCCCTGAGGCTATACTTCTCCCGTGGGGAGTCATCCCATTCTTAGCTGCACACATAACACCGGCCTCAGCGGTCTGCCTTGCAGTGGCGGCCCCCACTGACCGCAATCCACGGGTGGCGTAGTCGGACTATCATCTCACTAATAAGACTGCCACTGAATTGACCACCCTGTGCACGGACCAGGTCAGCGCCACGGAGACTACAACCCCCAGCGATCCGGCTCCGGGTATGCCCTGCACAACACAGGCCCAGGGGGCGCGTCAACTTTGGCGTAGTCGGCAGGATTCAAACCAACCCACCCCAACGGGTATTGCGTGTCTGAAAAAAAGACTTTTGCACTTACCTGAGAGAAGTTTCCCACCGTCCGGAGTCATTTCCCGCCATCGGACGCCATCTTGGGTCGTTTCCCGCCATCTTCTGCCATCTTCCCGCCATCCGCAGCCGCTTCCCGCCATCGGACGCCATCTTCGGGACGCCGCGCGGTAAGAAGAAGGGCGTGGACGCCGAAAGCGCGCGAGATCTGAAGCTCCGCCCCACGCGCTGACGCTGCGCAAGGTCCTGGAAGGGAGAGGGAGCGACGCTGACGTCACAGGAGCGCGACGCAAGGTCCTCAACCCCGACAATCGACTGCGGAGCCGCGGCCTGCGGAAGAAGTGCATCGCAAGGTAGGCCACGGTCCACTAGGGGGGAAGGAGGATGTCGGATACCGAGGGGAACTCCACCGCCACACCGGCCGCCAGCGCAACCGCTGCTGTGGTCATGCCATTCACCATGCCCTATATCCCGGGGGCAACCTGGCTACCCCAGTACTCAGGGGAGTCACATACCCTAAGTGACTTTAGGGAAAGACTGGATAGCCTCTTCCAGGTATACCCCCTCATGGAAGAGCAAAAAGTGAGCATCCTGGTGGCCCAGTTAATCGGGGCAGCCCAAAGGGAAGTAAAGTCCTGGCCACCTAGGAAGAAGAGGACTGTCAGAGAAATACTAGCCCGGCTGAAAGACAAATTTGATACCTGAACCTCAGCCGAAATAAAGCTCAGATTTTACGGGTGCAAACAACGGGCACATGAAAGTATAAGAGACTATGCTCTAAACCTACAAGAGGCCCTGAGAGCCATTAAGCAGGCAGACCCTAACAGCGTGGGGAATGAAGACAAGCTGTTGACCGAACAATTTATTGAGGGTCTACTGTGCAATGCCCACCGAACCCAGTTGCGGGCAATGGCCTTACAGGACCCTGACCTGGACTTTGCACAGTTCAAGGACAGAGCCATCCGGGTGCTCCGAGAACCGGCACCAGGTGGCGCTGTGACCCACAGGCGCCCTGCTATCACTTATCACCAGGACGTGGCGCCCTTGTCTGCAGGGCCTGTGGGAGCTGATGCGCAGGCTTTGAACAATAACCCGGCTACAAACCTGCACCATCAGGTCCAAGAGCTGACTAAGAGCGTTGCCGCGCTAACCAGAACTGTGCAGTCTTTACAGGTCTCTTCTCCAGAAAAGATCCAGCTGGCATCCGGACCGGAGGACGTCCCATGGCGCCGACTGAGGAGGACCCCACTGGCCAGAGGAAGACCCAGCGACAGATACAACGAGGACGGACAACCCATCTGCCGCCGCTGCAATGAACCCGGACATATGGCAAGGTACTGTCATTTAAACGGGCACAACCTGGGGTAGAGGGCCAACCCCCAGGCATAAGATCATCAGGCCCATCGAACTGGCGTGATAAATACGTAGGGGGACGTCCGGTCTTGCCTGTGGTACTGGATGGCATTCCTATGAGTGCCCTACTAGACACTGGGTCACAGGTGACTACCATCCCGTACGTGCTCTTCAAGCGGTACTGGAATGACTCGGACATAACCCGCTACCCAGATGACGACCTGAGCATTATCGCCAGCAATGGTCAGCCCGTGCCACAGATAGGATTTAAAGAGGTGACCATCAAGGTCGGTAAGGTTGAACTGCCGGCACAAGGACTGATCATTGTGGACATTGACCGTCGCGAGAGTCACCCAAAAATAACCCTAGGTACTAACGTAATCGAAACCTGTCTTGCAGAGGTGATTCTTATTTTGCAACAGGTTGCCAAGAACGCCAGTTCCAGCCAGCAGCGTGTCCTCCAAAAAGAGATCCGGGCACTGATGAAACGGCAAGAGGTGCAACTATCTGGTGGTGAGATTGGTAGTGTGAGAATGTGTGACCCGTTCCCTATTGCCATGCCCCCGAAAAGTGAGATGATGATTTGGTCCCGGCAGCTATTGGTCTAAGAGGTAGAGACTACCAAGCAATGGTAGAACCTGTCTACTCAGACAGTAGGCCCACCATTTTGACAGCACGGGGGGTGGTCGATGTACGCCATGGGAGGGTGCCCGTCCGCATCATAAATATCGGGGAGAGAGAAGTATACCTGCCCCGGTATGCCACGCTAGCCAAATTGTTCACCATCAACCAGAACTCTGTACAGGCCGTGGAACCCTTGCCTCCATCTCAACCAGAGGAAGTTAATGGCTCTAAGAAACCAATGGAGGACTGGTGTCAGCAACTGCATTTGGGTACTGACTCCACTCCCTCACACCTAAAACAGGGAGTCTATCGGGTGGTTTAAGAGTACGAGAGAGTGTTTAGTAAACACCCGCTGGACTTCGGGCGAGTAAAGGGGGTAGAACATCACATCCCCACGGGAGACCATCCTCCCATAAAGGAGAGATACCGACCCGTACCCCCTGCACACTATCAACACGCCAAGGGGATGCTAAAAGACATGAAGGAGGCTGGGGTAATTAGGGACAGCTGTAGCCCCTGGGCAGCTCCACTAGTCCTAGTGAAAAAGAAAGACAACACCATGAGAATGTGTGTAGACTACAGGAAGGTCAACCGTATCACACACAAAAATGCGTACCCGTTACCAAGGATAGAAGAGTCCTTAGCTGCATTAAAATCTGCTAACTTCTTCTCTACTTTGGATCTCACTAGCGGGTACTGGCAGGTTCCTGTAGCAGAGGCGGACCGGGAGAAGACCGCATTCACCACCCCGATGGGACTTAGCGAATTTAACTGTATGCCGTTCTGGCTCTGCAACGCACCAGGAACCTTCCAACGGTTGATGGAATGCTGTCTGGGACACCGGAACTTCGAGACGGTCCTGTTATACCTGGACGATGTCATCATCTATTCCAAGACCTATGAAGACCATCAGGAACACCTGGCAGAAGTGTTTGAAGCCCTGGCAAACTATGGCCTAAAGGTAAAACCCTCAAAGTGTCATCTACTGAAGCCAAAGGTACAGTACCTGGGACACGTGGTGAGTGCTGACGGAGTAGCCCCCGACCCTGACAAGATTACCGTGATTAAGGACTGGCCAAGACCATCCAGCATAAAGGAAGTGCGGCAGTTCCTCGGGTTGGTAGGCTACTACCGAAGATTCATTCCCAGTTTTACCAAGAAGGCAGCTCCTATGCAGGACCTCCTGATAGGCCAGTCCAGGAAGGCCAAAAACCAGAAGCCACCCTTCAGATGGGAAAAGCTGGAAGAGGAGTCATTCCGCCAGCTGAAGATGGCCCTCACGGGGGATGAAATCCTGGCGTACCCTGATTACAGCCAGCCCTTTATCCTCCACACGGACGCAAGCAACATCGGGCTAGGAGCCGTACTGTCCCAGATCCAGCAGGGGAGAGAACGGGTAATTGCTTACGCCAGCCGAAAACTGCGACCCACGGAAAGAAACCCTGAGAATTACAGCTTGTTCAAGTTAGAGTTCCTGGCAGTGGTGTGGGCGGTAACCGAACGTTTTAAGCATTACCTTGCCTCTTCCAGGTTCACCGTGTACACGGACAACAACCCGTTGACACACCTGGACACTGCAAGACTGGGTGCCCTGGAGCAGAGATGGATGGCTCGCCTGTCCAATTATGAGTTCACGATCCAATACCGGGCAGGACGCTCCAATACCAATGCGGACGCTCTGTCCAGGATGCCAAACCTACCGGACGGAGGGAAAGATCCAGAAGAACTGGAAGAGGTCGAACTCCCTGCGTTCCACCGTCATGGTATTACCCAGTATTCCCACCGTGTGAGGGGCCAGCGATCCGCTACGTTCAACCCCTTACCCCACTACAACTGGGCGGAGATGCAAAACAGTGACCCCGCAGTCCGTCTGGTGAAGGAGATGCTGACCCAGGCTGACGCCCGCCTGGACCCAGACGCTCCGGAAGAGACCAAGCAACTGTGGACGGAAAAAAGCAGACTGTTTCTCTACAAGGAGAAGTTGTGCCGCAGAATGGTCAATTCCCGGACACATGAACTGATCTGGCAGGTTGTGGTACCGAGACGGGACGCAGCTATGATGCTGGAGGCCTACCACAATGGGGCAGGGCACTTCGGATGGAAGAAGCTGGACTTCCTGCTGCGTGAACGGTTCTACTGTGAGCCATTGAGAGGAGCCATTGAGAGATGGTGTAGAGACTGTGGCCCGTGCAATCTAAGAAGGAGGGACCGTGCCAGCCAGAGGACTCCCCTGCAGCCCATCCTCATCAGGCAGCCGCTGGAACTGGTCGCTCTGGACCATGTTAAACTGGCTCCAAGCAGAAGCGGGTATGTCTACGTCCTAACCATCGTGGATCACTACTCCCGGTTCCTGGTGGTGGTCCCTGTCAAAGACTTGACGGCTCAGACAGCAGCCAGAGCCTTCCAGCTGCTCTTCTGCTGCCCACACGGGTTCCCGGACCAAGTGCTGACGGACCAAGGACCAGCCTTCGAAGCGGAGGTCTTCCAGGAGTTCTGCAACCTGTATGGCTGCAAGAAGATAAGAACAACGCCCTATCACCCCCAAACCAATGGACTCTGCGAGAAGATGAACCAGGTGGTGATAGATCTGCTAAAAACATTGCCCCTGGAAGAACGCAGTCTGTGGCCTGAGAAACTGCCCGATCTGGTGGACCTGTATAACCACATCCCGGTAGGTTCCACCAACTGTACCCCGGCTTACCTAATGCGAGCAAGACCTGGTAAGCTGCCTGTTGACCTGAATATGGGAGTCCTGACACCCGAGGACACCTCGCCAGAGGCAGACTGGGATACAGAACGGCAGCAGCAGTACCGGAAAGTACAGGAGAGCGCCGAGCTAAGTCTCTGTCAATCAAGGCCTTCTGGAGTGGCGGCCTGCAACAGGTTCCTGACCACAGGGTCGGTGCTGCCTGACTCTCCCTCCATCTCCGGGTGTGTTCTCTCTAGACTCCTCCAAGCTGCTCCCATCTTCTCTGTTTTGTTCTCTCTCCGCCCCCATTGAGGGCGGTCCTGGGGCAACTTGGTGATTGTCAGTTCCAGGGGCAGACCCCCCACGCTGATGGACATCTCAATCATTGCAGTCTCTGCTGGTGGGGGCGGTCTTCGTTTTTGGCGCCATTCTTGGTCCTGGCCCACGATGGGAGGTGGTCTCTTGTCACCCTCTGGCACGCCCATAATGGCGTCCGCTCTGCCAGGGCGGGAAATCTTCTTAGATGGCGGGAATCGCTTCCCAGTGGCGGGAAACACTGCAGATGGCGGGAAAAGACTGCAGATGACGGGCAAATGGCGGGAACCGATCCGAGATGGCGTCCGATGGCGGGGACCCTCCGGAACAGGCGGGAGACTTCTTTTTGAGGTAAATGCGAACTTTTCTTCAGGCACGCAGTACCCGGTGGTTGCGGGCACGTTATCCTGCCGACTACGCCAAAGTTGACGCGCCCCCTGGGCCATGTTCAAGGGATACCCGGAGCCGGATCTGTATGGGGGTAGTAGTCCTTGTGGCGGTGACCCGGTCCGTGCCCAGGGTGTCAAACTAAGTGTGTGGCAGTCTTTGTAGATGTTGTTTAAGTGTCGACTACGCCACCCGTTGAGTGCGGCTTTGAAGCCGCCGCTGCAGAGCAGTCCGCTGAGGCCGGTGGTATATGTGCAGCAGTGATGGTATAACCCCCAACGGGAGGGGTATGGCCTCAGGGCAGCAGGTGTGGATGATGGGAGTTGTGATGATGCAGGAAGGAGAGGCAGAGTCAGGAGATGCAGTTTCAGGGTTTTTACTCACTGATGTTGCTTTAGTCACTCTGGCCTTGAGTGACCACCCGAGCCGTGCTGCGTCCACCAGGTCCTGGACTCGGCCAACCCCCAGGCAGTTCCGGAGCATGGTCCTGAGCTTCCCTTTCACTCTCTTTCTCCTGGCCGTCCCCACCAGGGATCCACCTCTGTCCAGCTCCCTCGGGCCTCTTAGTGGTTGAACCTTCTCTGGCTTCCCTGGCCCTACTCGTGGTGTGCCTTCCTGGTGGATATGGTGAGGGTCGTGGCAAAACTTGCCCACGACCTCCGGTTCCTGGTTAAGGGTTACTTCTGCCTCCGCCAGCTTGGGATCCGGTGCCCTCTTCTGCCAACCCTTCACCCTTTCTGGTCTGATTCTGGGATCTTAGGGTTCCCTCTGTCTCTGCTTCTCTGGGCCTTTCTTCCTCCTCTCTCTCTTCACTGCAGGCTTTGCTCTGGAGCTGGGCCCAGCCGGAGCCACAGCTCCCTGTCAGCCCTCCTGGCTGAGCTCCTCTGCTCTGCTCCTCCTCTCTCTGACTAAAGACCCTATTCTAAGATGGTGCCCACCTTATATACTCCCTCTATGTGTGAACCCAGGTGACCAGCACCCAATGGGCTCCTAGCTTTACCCAGAGTACTCCCCCTATCTGCCCCTACACTACTGGGATGTTCCACCCCCCTCTCACTCCAGCCAGGGACAGACGCTGTCGTACCTGCACATATACTGGTGGGAGTACCGTTGTTCTGTCCCCCGGAAATGGGATGTATATAGTGCATGCAGCCTACTAAGCTCAGTTCCACACTCCATCCTTACCCGGGAGTGGAATACCACACCTCTGGGTCGAGGTGCAATACCCCTGTAGCAGCCGAGTCCTCAGGGTGCTACATATACAGTGTGTGTTTGTTTGGTGCGTACGGCATATAAAGTGTGTGTTTGTGTGTGGTGCGTACGGCATATACAGTGTGTGTTTGTGTGTGTGTGTGGTGTGTATGGCGTATAAAGTGTGTGTGGTGCGACGGTGTTCCGCTGGTGGTACTGCGCAAGAGGCTGGTACCACCAGCAGTTTCCATATTGAGACACCCATCACTTGGGTGTCCCAATATGGCGGACGGCGAACTTCCACCGCTTTAATTCTGGGATCCGGACACATCTGAATGGAACAGAATGTGAATACATTACAAGTTAAGTATATATTAGATATTTTCATTTGCATTCATGGTCAATACTTGTCAAGCTTTCACTGTCCTTGGGGCCAAGCTACCTCATTTTGCTACTATGCTCTTTTCTTACCGACAGGACTCTTCTTGGACCATGGATCATGACAAGGAGGTGCAGCCAGGAAAGTAGCTAATATGCTTCATTACAGTTGTGCCTAAACCCCAGCACAACTCATATAGGTGAGCACCTGACTATGTTTTCATTTGGTATATTACTGTGAGACATATTACTTTATAGGAGCGCCATTGTTCTTTTTTTATTTCTGGCAGTACATGATTTTTTTGAAGCTGGAGAAATTTGTACAGTTTATTATTAGTCATGAGCGAACGTGCTCGCCACTGCTCAGTACGCGCTCCATCATCACTGTGCTCGACAAGCTCAGCGCTCAGTGAGTATTTCCGGGTTACTCAGGTGGGAACTCGGGTCCCCTCCCTGCATGTTTGGCGCTCTTTAGAGAGCCAATAAACATGCAGGGTCTGCCTGCCATGCACTGTAAAGCCGTAGCCATGTTGGCTGTGGGCATTACAGTGATTGGCTGGCCGTACGGCGTCATCAGGTCTATATAAGACCTGGCGCCGCTATGCTCGTCACAGTCACTCCAGAATCAGGCAATTAGTATAGGTATTCCACAACATATATACAGTATATATCCATCTGAACTAACAGTCCTTCTGAGGACTAATCGAGCTGCATATATTCAGTGGTGATAGCAGGAGTTAGCCAGGCAGGTATGTGGCAGACTGCAGTGCATGATACAGCACAAAAGGGTCCATTGAACGTCCTGTTAGTATAGGTATTCCACAATATACAGTGTATATGTATATATCCATCTGAACTAACAGTCCTTCTGAGGACTAATCCAGCCGCATATAATAAGTGCTAGGCAGGCAGGCAGTGTATGTGGCAGACTGCAGTGTATGATACAGCACAAGAGGGTCCACTGAATGTACTGTCTGCTGCTGCTGTAATAATTGCAGATATTTGTAGGCATAGCCCCAGATATCAGGGGCCAGGGCAATTTTTTTTATCTTAACCCTGGTTATTTGCTTAAAAAGCAATCCAGAGTACACCATTTTTCTGCTCCATATGCTTGTTCTCACTGCAGAATAAAGCCAGATCTGTTCCATATTTCAGTGATAAAAATCCAGAAATTTAAACTGAACGTGGAAAATATTGGCCTCCTTTTCCATTCTGTCGCAGTGTGTCGGTCAAGCTATTAACACTAAGTGTCTGTGAAGGATAGTATTTGCAAATTACGGGACTGCTATTTAAAACTGTGGTTCTCTGTCAGACATAACACCTATAAGAGTGTTCCAAAATCAGCCATTTCTTACATTTTCATTATGTTGCAGTGTGTCGGTCAAACTATTCACACTAGGTGTCTGTGAAAAATAGTATTAGCAAATTACAGGCCTGCTATTTAAAACCGTGGTTCTCTGTCAGAGACGTATCACATATAACTGCATTCCAAAATCAGCCATTTCTCATGAACTTGGAAAATATTGTCCTCCATTTAAAATGGGCAAGGTGCGTGGCAAGAGACGAGGAAGTGGACATGATGGTGATGGTACATGAAGAGGCCGAGGCAGACGGGTCACTGTGTTGAGCAGAGGGGCTGGAGAGGTGAGCAATGAGGTGAGTGGAAGGATTTATTTATGTATTTATTTATATATTTATCTTCCAATATGATGACTGCATTTGGCTGAATCATCGTGGAAGCAAAATACAAAAAAAATTCTGCATTTTTGCAAATGCGAATTTTTGTAAAATTCAAGCAGAATTATTTTCCACTTAAATTTATTTTCTCATCTCCAGTCTTTAGCGTTACACAAGTATGATATCACAGGAAAATATCATCCTATAAGAAGTTTTAGAAACCAAATAATTACCTGACAGCTGCTTCTCCCTTCAATTACATTTAGAGCTCCACCTGGAATCATATAGTTGTCAGGGTTGCCAACCATCCAGAAATGTCTCAGTGGCTTGTAAAAATAGGACAAAAATAGGTCCGTAAAAAAAAAAATTATGTGTCCATGATTTCTTTGAGCAAAGTAGTAAAATATGTCAGCATGATGGCCTGATGAAGAAACCAGTCCACTTTGAAATGAATGCCCGTTATCAATAAAACTAGATGCAGGCCCGATGCTATCGCATCGGGAGAGCGATAATGTCACGATGGGGGCAGGCTTTACAGCGTTGAGAAGCTTTTCCCCCCATGTGCTCACCCACCTATCCACTCTCTCTTTCTCCCATGTGCTGACTTCTCCCGTCTGTGCTCTCTTCTTTGACCTGTCTACCCCATGTGCTATCCCCCTTTTCTGCTGTGTCTCTCCTTTCTGTGCTATGTTCTCCCCTCATGTGCTGTCCCGTTTGAGCTGTCTCCCCCTGTGCTCTGTCTCTCTCCCCCCTGTGCGCTTTCTCTCTCCCCCATGTGCTGTCTTCTCCTTTCATGTGATGATGGCCTGATGAAGGAACCAGTCCACTTTGAAATGAATTGCCCGTTATCAATAAAACTAGATGGAGGTGACTCGCCCCCTGGGCCGTGGGGCACTCGGAGCCGGGCAGTAGGGAGACGCTGGGGGGTAATGGTGGCGACCCGGTTCCGTGGCTCAGGGTGGTCAGACCAGTGGTAGTCCGCTATGTGCTGTAGGTAATGTCCGACTATGCCACCCATGGATTGCGGCTATAATGAACTGCCGCTGCAAGGCAGTCCCCTGAGGCTGATGGTGTGTGCAGCTGAGTTAGTATAACTCCCCACGGGAAGAGTGTAGCCTCAGGGCAATGTAGTGGATGGTGGGGGTGATAGTGCAGGGCGTCCCAGTACCGTTAGTGCTGGCGAAGCAAAAAGCACAAAGACAACGTGTTGCAGTCCAGGGTCTTTTACTCACAGTTCGTATATTCCCAGTCACTTCTGTCAGCAATGACCGCCCGAGCCGTGTTGCGTCCACCAGGTGAGGGGCTCGGTCAACCCCCAGGCAGTTCAGGATTATGGCACAGGACCCCCTTCTGTCCTTTCTCTGGCCTGCTCCACCAGTGACCAACTTTTGTCCAGCTACCGCGGATCTGCGCGGGTAAACGTGGGCCCCGTTCCCCGCTGTTCTATATGGTGCCTTCCTAGCAGGTTTGGTGAGGTGTCGCACCAATAAATGATCACGACCTCCGGTCTTTGGCTGAGGGTAGTTTCTCCTCCACCAACTTGGGATCCGGTACCCTTAATCTGCCTGACCCTTTCACCCGGTATTCTCATGGGCTCTTAGGGTCCTTTCTACCTTCTTGTTTCTGAGCCCTTCTACACTTTGGGTACTTCTCTTTTCTTTGCTGTTCCTTTCTGTTTCTGTTCCTTTCTGTTTCTGTTCCTTTCTGTTCCTTTCTTCTGGCTCCGGCCTTCACTCTACGCCTGCCTCGTGGAGCTGGGCCCAGACTGAGCCACAGCTCCCTGTCAGCCCTCTCTGGCTGAACTCCTTCTCTCACTCCACTGACTGAACTTCTCCTCTTTCTGCACACCGAACTAAGATGGTGCCCACCTTATATACCCTCCCCTAGTATGTGAGCTCAGGTGACCAGCAACCAATGAGCTCCTACCTATGCTCAGAAACCGTCCCCTTCTGCTCCTACATCACTGGGTTTTCCTCCCCCCTCCCCACTCCAGCCAGGGACATGGTCTGTCGTGCCTGCATTACTATATAAATGGAAGCACCGTTGAGCTGTCCCCCGGAAATTGGGTGTGTGTGATGCATGCAGCTATCTGGGCCCTGGTTCACACTCCATTCTTACCCGGGAGTGGAATATCCCACCTCTGGCAGAGGTGCAATACCCCTGTAGCGGCCGAACCCTCGGGGCGCTACAGAGGCACCTGTGTACCCCATGTGCTCTCCCCCTTGTCTGCTCTCTCTCTCCACCCCTGTGCTGTCTTCTTCCCTCATGTGTACTCTCGTTTGAGCTGTCTCCCCGCGCAGTAAATCAGACCGCTGCCATCTTTGTGCAGGCAGATAGTGGCGGTCACATTAAAACTGAGCAAGGGCTCCTCCTGTAGAAAGTTGGCGGCGGTCAGTGAATCATTCATCTGATCCCGGTGGTGGCATGTACGGCTTGTTCGCGATGGTGTTCCGCTGGTGGTACTGTGCAAGAGGCTGCGTACGGCGTATACAGTGTGTGTGTGTATGTGTATGTCGTGCGTACGGCGTATACAGAGTGTGTGTGTGTGGTGCGTACAGC
Source organism: Phyllobates terribilis (assembly GCF_046119375.1). Classification (NCBI taxonomy): domain Eukaryota; kingdom Metazoa; phylum Chordata; class Amphibia; order Anura; family Dendrobatidae; genus Phyllobates; species Phyllobates terribilis. The sequence goes on from NW_027362768.1 coordinate 23,599,908, forward strand.
GTATACAGAGTGTATGTGTGTGTGGTGGTGTATACGGAGTATACAGTGTGTGTGGTGTGTACGGCATATACAGTGTGTGTGTACGGTGTATACAGTGTGTGTATGTGTGGTTCGTACGGCGTATACAGTGTGTGTGTGTGGTGTGTACGGCGTATACAGTGTGTGTGTGTGGTGCGTACAGCGTATACTGTGTGTGTGTGTGGTGCGTACGGCGTATACAGTGTGTGATGGTGCGTACGATGTATACAGTGTGTGTGTGGTGGTGCGTACGGCATATACAGTGTGTGTGTGGTGCGTATGGCGTATACAGTGTGCGTATGTGTGTGTTGCGTACGACGTATATAGTATGTGTTTGTGTGTGTGTGTGGTGCGTACGGCGTATACAGTGTGTGTTTGTGTGTGTGTGGTGCGTACGGCGTATACAGTGTGTGTGTGTGTGGTGCGTACGGCGTATACAGTGTTTGTGTGTATGTGGTGCGTACGGCGTATACAGTGTGTGTGTGGTGTGTACGGCGTATACAGTCTGTGTGGTGCATAAGGCGTATACTGTGTGTGTGTGTGTGTGTGGTGCGTACGGCGTATACAGAGTGTGTGTGGTGGTGCGTACGGCGTATACAGTGTGTGTATGTGTGTGTTGCGTACGACGTATATAGTATGTGTTTGTGTGTGTGTGTGGTGCGTACGGCGGATACAGTGTGTGTGTGTATGTGGTGCATAAGGCGTATACAGTGTGTGTGTGGTGGTGTGTATGACGTATACAGTGTGTGTGTGTGTGTGGTGTGTACGGCGTATACAGTCTGTGTGGTGCGTATGGCGTATACAGTGTGTGTGGTGGTGCGTACGGTGCATACAGTGTGTGTGTGGTGCGTATGGCGTATACAGTGTGTGTGTGTGTGTGTGGTGTGTACGGCATATAAAGTGTGTGTGGTGCATACAGCATATACAGTGTGTGTGTGTGTGTGTGTGGTGTGTACGGTGTATACAGTGTGTGTGTACGTGGTGCGTACGGCGTATACAGTGTGTGTGTAGTGCGTACGGCATATACAGTGTGTGTGTGTGTGGTGCGTACGCTTTATACAGAGTGTGTGTGTGTGGTGCGTACGGCGTATAGTGTGTGTGTGTGTGTGTGTGTGTGGTGCGTACGGCGTATACAGTGTGTGTGTGGTGGGTACGTCGTATACAGTGTGTGTGTGTGTGGTGAATACAGCGCACACAGTGTGTGTGTGGTGCGTACTGCGTATACAGTGTGTGTGTGGTGTGTACGGCATATACAGAGTGTGTGTGGTGGTGCGTACGGAGTATACAGTGTTTGTGTGGCGCGTACGGTGTATACAGTGTGTGTGTGTTTGTGTGGTGCATGCGGCGTATACAGTGTGTGTGTGGTGGTGTGTATGGCGTATACAGTGCGTTTGTGTAGTGCGTAAGGCGTATACAGAGTGTGTGTGTGTGTGGTGGTGCGTACACAGTGTGTGTGTGGTGCGTACGGCGTATACAGTGTGTGTGTGTGTGGTGGTGTGTATGGCGTATACAGTGTGTGTGTGTAGTGCGTAAGGCGTATACAGAGTGTGTGTGTGGTGGTGCGTATGGTGTATACAGTGTGTGTGGTGGTGCGTACGGTGTATACAGTGTGTGTGTGTGGTGAGTACGGTGTATACAGTGTGTGTGTTGTGCGTACGACGTATACAGTGTGTCTGTGTACGGTGTATTCAGTGTGTGTGTGGAGTGCGTACGACGTATACAGTGTGTATGTGTGTGTGGTGTGTACGGTGCATACAGTGTGTGTGTTTGATGTGTACAGTGTATACAGTGTGTGTGTGTGTGGTGCGTACGGCGTATACAGAGTATGTGTGTGTGGTGCGTACAGCGTATACAGAGTGTATGTGTGTGTGGTGGTGTATACGGAGTATACAGTGTGTACGGCATATACAGTGTGTGTGTACGGTGTATACAGTGTGTGTATGTGTGGTTCGTACGGCGTATACAGTGTGTGTGTATGTGTTGCGTACAGCATATACAGTGTGTGTGTGTATGTGGTGCGTATGGCGTATACAGTGTGTGTGTGTGGTGTGTACGGCGTATGCAGTGTGTGTGTGTGGTGCGTACAGCGTATACTGTGTGTGTGTGTGGTGCGTACGGCGTATACAGTGTGTGATGGTGCGTACGATGTATACAGTGTGTGTGTGGTGGTGCGTACGGCATATACAGTGTGTGTGTGGTGCGTATGGCGTATACAGTGTGTGTATGTGTGTGTTGCGTACGACGTATATAGTATGTGTTTGTGTGTGTGTGTGGTGCGTACGGCGTATACAGTGTGTGTTTGTGTGTGTGTGGTGCGTACGGCGTATACAGTGTGTGTGTGTGTGGTGCGTACGACGTATACAGTGTTTGTGTGTATGTGGTGGGTACGGCGTATACAGTGTGTGTGTGGTGTGTACGGCGTATACAGTCTGTGTGGTGCATAAGGCGTATACTGTGTGTGTGTGTGTGGTGCGTACGGCGTATACAGTGTGTGTATGTGTGTGTTGCGTACGACGTATATAGTATGTGTTTGTGTGTGTGTGTGGTGCGTACGGCGGATACAGTGTGTGTGTGTATGTGGTGCATAAGGCGTATACAGTGTGTGTGTGTGGTGTGTGCGGCGTATACAGTCTGTGTGGTGCGTATGGCGTATACAGTGTGTGTGGTGGTGCGTACGGTGCATACAGTGTGTGTGTGGTGCATACGGTGTATACAGAGTGTGTGTGTGGTGGTGCGTACGGCGTATACAGTGTGTGTGTGGTGCGTATGGCGTATACAGTGTGTGTGTGTGTGTGGTGTGTACGGCATATAAAGTGTGTGTGTGTGTGTGTGTGGTGCGTACGGTGTATACAGTGTGTGTGTACGTGGTGCGTACGGCGTATACAGTGTGTGTGTAGTGCGTACGGCATATACAGTGTGTGTGTGTGTGGTGCGTACGCTTTATACAGAGTGTGTGTGTGTGGTGCGTACGGCGTATAGTGTGTAGTTTCCAAAATGGAATTAGTTTTGGGGGTTTTCTGCTGTTTGGGTGTCTTATGGGCTGTGCAAATGCGACATGGTGCGACATGCGACATGCGACATGGTGCCCACAATCTATTTCAGTCAAATTCGTGTCCAATATTCAAATAGCGCTCCTTCCCTTCCGATCCCTGCTGTGTGTCAAACAGAGGTTTCTGACCATGTGAGGGGTATCAGCGTGCTCGGAAGAAACTTGGTAACAAATTGTGGGGTCTATTTTCTTGTGCTATTCTTTGTAAAAGTGAAAAAATTGTGGCTAAATCAAAATTTTAGAGCAATAATTACAATTTTTTTTTTCATTTGAGTTAGCATTAATTCCTGTCTAGGGCTTAAGAAGTAAAAAAATTACTGACAGCAGTTTAGAAATATTTGAGGGGTGCAATTTTTGAATTGATATCACTTTTGGGGGAGTTTACAATATATAGACCCCACATTAAAATATGAATAGGTCGCTTTGTAAATTTATTGAAAAAATGAAAAATTGTGACTAAACTTTTAACCCTTCTACCATTCTATCAAAATAAAATGACATTTGAAAAATGATGCAGATGTAAAGTAGACATATGGGAAATGCTATTTATTAATTATTTTGTACAGCAGGACTAACAGGTTTAAGGATATAAAGATTGAAAGTTTGAAAATTGAGAATTTTTCAAAATGTTTGCCAAAATTCCAATATTTTCACAAATAAATGCAAAACATATTGTCCTAAATTTATCACTATCATAAAGTACAATGTATCACGAAAAAAAAACAGTCTCAGAATCACTGGGATACTTTATAGCGTTCCAAAGTTATAATTTACCATATAAAGTGACACTGGTAAGATTTAAAAACTTTGACCTGGTCAGGAAGGTTAAAATTGGCTCAGTCACTAAGGGGTTAAGTTAGGTGTATATTTTTTCTATCATACAAAGCCCTACAATTTTTGCAATGTTTAATAGTAATTAATACAATATTATTTTTGACTAGAATTATAATACTCTGCAGTCAAAATTCCATTTTAGGTTGATTTATCAATCTAAGTTAATTTCCAGACTCATGAATAATAATCACCCTTCCTCTTCCTTGCTGCAGTGATTTCTATGAGATCAGTACATCATGTCTGCAGTCCAGACTGTAAATGGATAAACGAAAACCAGAAGGGACTAAGGAATCATCAGTGTTGGAGCAAAGGGAAGTAAGTAAGATAAGAATTAAAGGTGTTGTCTGAGCTCAACAAATCGTGACAGTTTGCAATACGCAGTGTTAAGCGTCTCCTGTATTCCCCATGTGGGTGAGTGATCATACGCTCACATGTATGTGATTTGCATACTTTCAGTCACATACTGACTATTGTTTTCCCACTTCTCTAAATTCTCTTTTATTGATAGATGTATCTGTGGCACCCCAGGGGTCTGGTTTTCCACAGTAATGTAATGTTATGTCTGAGAGCAGGTGGGAGGTCCTTTGGTCAGGGATCCTGTGCATGCCACACCTCCTGCCCAGTCTTGGGAGGGGAAGGACTTCCCCTGTATAAACCCTGGGCTGAGGCAGGGTTAGTCAGTCAAGGAGAGTAGAGACAAGAAACAGCAGAAGCAATACTACTACGAGTCAGGGGCTGGCAGCTGCAGAGCTCGCCCTGACTGAGAAGCTTTCTTACCGGACCCGGCGTCCGAGGCTGTGGGGACTAACTCTTACCCAGCAGCAGAAGCCGACCGGCAGGGGATTTCAGGTCCTCAGGCCCAGAAACCCGAAGGCACGGTCACACGCGTGGGACCAGCACCGCCATCGTGGAGCGGAAGCCATTAGAAGGCCCCGAGTCACCGGCCATACGGGTGAGCACCACACGGTACACTCAGGGACGTGGGCTACTTATATCCGCTTCTAGCAAGGTAGCCAGAAGAGTACAGTCAGTTTGGGAGGCCTACAACTCCGCCTGGCCAGGGGAGATCCCATCTGCTCAAGGACTGACCAGGCCCCGTTCACTAGCAAGTACTCCGGGAGGGTCTATCGTTGTTACCAGTAAAGACCCTGAATTACACCGCACCATCTGAGTGGTTCCTGCTACCCCCATCATCCACATCTGCTGCCCTGAGGCCATACCCCTCCCGTTGGGGGTTATACCATCTATGCTGCACCATCCATCCACCGGCCTCAGCGGACTGTCCTGCAGCGGCAGCTCCATAGCTGCATTCAACGGGTGGCGTAGTCGTCCTACATCTACCGCTGTTACATCGCCGCTCAGTTTGACTCCCTGGGCACGGACCGGGTCACCGCCACGAGACTACAACCCTCAAGAGATCCGGCTCCGGGTAAGCTCCCGCGCGCGCAACGCAGCGCGACACAGGCCCAGGGGCGCGTCATATCCTGTTGGCAAGTGACAGGAAGTATGCAAAATCATATACATGTGGCCACGTGACCATCCACTTACAATACCAAGGAATTGTGACCATGTGCTCATCACATACTGTCACGATTCAGCTGGAGTAACTGCAGACTTTTAATTTCAGCTTGGATAACCTCATTAATCCTTTCAGAACTGGGCAATTCAAGGAGTTTGTATATTCTCCCTTTGTTTGTGTGGGTTTCCTCCAGGTTCTCTGGCTTCCTTCACACTCCAAAGACATACTGATAAGGAATTTACATTGTGAGCCTCAATGGGGACAGTGATCATGTCTGTAAAGAACTGTGGAATGTAGTGGTGCTATTTAGGTGAGTAAAATAAACAAATAAAACAGGAAAAAAATCCAAGTGGGGTGAAATTATGAAAAAAAAATTCCATTCCGCAATGCTTTTTTGAGGTTTTATTTTTATTGTGCTCATTAAATAGTTAAAAACACCTGCCCTGTCATTATGATTATTAAGGAAAGTATAAATATGGTGTTACCAAACTTGTATATATTGTAAATATTTTTGTGGTGAAAAATGTAGAACTTTCTAAAAGGAAGGATATGCTTTTTGTCGCCATTTTCTGAAACCCATAACTTTTTTATTTTTTAAGCAATGGAGCTATGTCAGGGTTTTTTTGCATGGAGGGCTGGCATATTAACTGCTATCATTTTGGGCACATAAAATGTTTTAATTGCTTTTTATTGGATTTTTGGGAAGCGTGCAGAGACCAAAAAATAACAATTCTGGCCTTTTTTTTCTTTTCTATCACCATTGTTTAATATACAGAATAATTACTTTGGTTTGCAAAGATACCAATATGTGTATTTTTATATTTGTTCATTTTTAAAATGGGAAAAGGAGGGTTATTTGAATTTTTGTATTTTTATTTTTTACATATATACAATCATAGCTGAAATTGTTGGTGTGGCGCCCTTGTCTATAGCGCCACAAAATGCCTATAATATAATTCATATGTATTGCCAGCAATGGTGAGGGATAAGTTCTTTGCTGTTTTCATTACATACACATATTGTTACCCGATCCCTTACTGGAGGACTGTGCACTTTTGTCCAAACCAGGAAGTTGTGCATGATCCCTCAGAGAAGGGAGGAGGTGCTTGAGAAGTTGTAGTGTGAGGAAGAAGCAGCATCCTGGAGTTCTCTGTGCAAGGGAGAGAAGTGTACTCTCTGCAAGGACAAGCTGCACAAGGCCGGGTTTCAGTCCCGAGAGCACAGAGACTTCCAGGGTCCGTGCTAAACTGAAAGACTGCTCAGTCTTTTTGACTCGCAGAAGAGTGATTTTTCCTAGGGGCTCAGTGGTTCATAGAATCAGGAACACTACTACAGGAGAAAGTAGGTGTTTCCACAGGATTCAAGCTGCCTACTTGCTGGAAGGGATCACGGATCCAGTAACTTTTTACCTTGGACCCCTGGGGATCCAAGGAATCGTCTACCAGAGGTATACTTAGCAGCAGGAAGGCTACACATCCTGACAGCAGAGAATCTGAACCCTCACCATGCAGGTCTGACCAAAACTCTGTATGTGAACTGTATAGAATCTTCTGGAACTGTTTTCAGAACTCCAGTAAAGGGTACAAAATGGTTATTACCCTGTCTCAAGCTGATTATTCCCTGCTGCACCATTCCTGCTCCAACTCCCCTGGGATCCAGCCCTTTTTGGGAAGGGTTAATCATCTGGCACTGCTCATCACCACCTAACTCCCAGGGGCCCTCATCAGTGCCAGGCCATACCCGGCCGAACATCCCAACTGGCGTCACGAATAGTGTTGAGCATTCCGATACTGAAATATCGGGTATTGGCTGATATTCGCGGTATCGGAATTCCGATACTTAATTCCGATACTTTTAGCATATCGTATACCGGAATCGGAAGTTCTCATAATGCAATGAGCCAGTTTCATTTTATTCAGCCAATGAAGATCCTAAGAAGTGTGGCCACATCCTGTTAGGCATGTAGGCATGTTAACTAATGGTATGGCTGTGATTGGCTGCTGAAATGATGTCATGATGCACTATAAAAGCCGCCGCCGCCATTTTGAGCTCACTCTGCTGTGAATTCAGTTAGGGATAGGACGCTGTTGTTCTGAGGGACAGTTTTAGCTACCTATTTGCTCTATTCTGCTTTACCCAAGCTACTTTATAAATCGCTGTGCCTTGCAGCGCTAGTGCACAGTTCTCTGTGCTGTTCACCGCTGTCTGCAAGGTCTCTGTGTGTGAGTGCAGCTCACGCTGTAGTGTGTGCTTCAGCCACGTCTGGTTGTAGTGCACTCAGCGTGCGTCACTGCCTCATACATTGTCCTTTTTTGCTAATTGATCATTTTTCCTGATTTCTCCTATTAGTGTGGTGGTTCCATCCGTATTCAGCTAAATTGGTTCCAAACACACTATATAGGAGTAGATAGAGATTTTTTTTTTGTCTTGCAGCGCTAGTGCACAGTGCTCTGCATCTGCACTGTTCACGCCTGTCTGCAAGGTCTCTGTGCGTGAGTGCAGCTCACGCTGTAGTGTGTGCTTCAGACACATCTGGTTGTAGTGCGCTCAGCGTGCGTCACTGCCTCATACATTGTCCTTTTTTGCTAATTGATCATTTTTCCTGATTTCTCCTATTAGTGTGGTGGTTCCATCAGTATTCAGCTACATTGGTTCCAAACACACTATATAGGAGTAGATAGAGGAGCCTTTCTGCAGCATTGTGCCCTGCAGCCCCAGCCAGATTAGTATTAGCCAATTTTTTGTAGCCTCATCTATTGCATTGTAGGTTACCTTCCTGTATTGTAATAGCTACAAAAAGTTTGTGATACTATCGGTATTACATCTTTGGTCACATCCAGTGTCTTTTTGTGACAAAAAAAACCTATATAAAGTTCACCAAACACTCCACTTTACAGTTGTGTAGGCCACATTAGCTCATATTAAAGTCTAGTCCACACTTTATAAAATTAGTGTTTCTTATACCTGTTAGCAGCTGTTCAGGAATAAGCACACTAAGCCCTTAGTACTTTTCTGCCTATCTTTATCAGTCTACCAAGATGAAGAAGGCAGGAAGTAAGGCATGTGGTTGTGGTCGTGGGCGTGGAGTTTCTGCAGGGAGAGAACGTGAGGATTCTGTGCCTGCAGGGAGAGGACGTGGGGATTCTGTGCCTGCTGCGGGCACCAGTGACTCAGCCTCCCCCAGTTTTACCAGGGAACAGCCCTTTATGCGCAGCTTTGTAGGAGCTAGCCGTACCCCACTGCTGCGGGAGGACCAAATTGAAGCCGTTGTCAGATGGATGGCAGCTAACGCATCAACTTCAATTAGTTCCAGATCCTCTCAGGTCCTGAGCACTGAAGAGCACCCATCTGTCTCTTCACCACCTGCCAAATTGCCCAGGCAGTCAGAGAGCCCTGGACAGGAGCCATCTCTACTTCTGTTCTCTGAATCTCTTGGCTTGGAAAGAGGGGGCCAGCCAAGCAGAATTCTAGAATTTGAAGAAGAGTTAGTGTGGCACCCCAGGGGTCTGGTTACCACAGTAATAGAAATATTATGTCTGAGAGCAAGTGGGAGGTTTCTCTGGTCAGGAGCCCTAAGCATGCAACAGCGCCCGCCCAGACCTGGGAGGGGAGGAATCTGCCCTTATAAACTGGGTCTGGGGCGGGATTAAGTGAGTCAGAGCCTGGAGACAGTTCCAGACACAGGGAAAGTGTCAGCAAGGAGCTCTGTAGGAGCAGGAGTGAGTGCCAGGGGCTGGAAGCTAGATAGCTCGCCCTGGCTGAAGACATTAAGACCGGACACGGAGTCCGAGGCTGTGGGGACATCCAGGTCCAGCAGCAGAATCCAACCGGCAGGGGATTCCATGTCCTCTGGCCAGAGAAGCCCGGAGGCATGGTCACAAGCAAGGGACCAGCTCCGCCATCGTGAAGTGGAGGCTAACAGAAGGCCCCAAGTCGCCGGCCGTACGGGTGAGCACCACACGGTATACTCAGGGACGTGGGCTACTTCTACCCGCACACAGCAAGGTAGCCAGGAAAGAGTACAGATAGACGGGGAGGCCTACAACTCCACCTGGCCAGGGGAGATCCTGCTAGCTCTCAGACTGACCAGGCCTCTACTGCTAGCCAGTACTCCCGGGAGGGTCTGCTTTATAACATCAGTAAAGACCCTGAACTGCACTGCACGGACTCTGAGTTATTCCTGCTGCGCTCGTGCACCATCACTCCCATCATCCACACTAACTGCCCTGAGGCTATACTTCTCCCGTGGGGAGTCATCCCATTCTTAGCTGCACACATAACACCGGCCTCAGCGGTCTGCCTTGCAGTGGCGGCCCCCACTGACCGCAATCCACGGGTGGCGTAGTCGGACTATCATCTCACTAATAAGACTGCCACTGAATTGACCACCCTGTGCACGGACCAGGTCAGCGCCACGGAGACTACAACCCCCAGCGATCCGGCTCCGGGTATGCCCTGCACAACACAGGCCCAGGGGGCGCGTCAACTTTGGCGTAGTCGGCAGGATTCAAACCAACCCACCCCAACGGGTATTGCGTGCCTGAAAAAAAGACTTTTGCACTTACCTGAGAGAAGTTTCCCACCGTCCGGAGTCATTTCCCGCCATCGGACGCCATCTTGGGTCGTTTCCCGCCATCTTCTGCCATCTTCCCGCCATCCGCAGCCGCTTCCCGCCATCGGACGCCATCTTCGGGACGCCGCGCGGTAAGAAGAAGGGCGTGGACGCCAAAAGCGCGCGAGATCTGAAGCTCCGCCCCACGCGCTGACGCTGCGCAAGGTCCTGGAAGGGAGAGGGAGCGACGCTGACGTCACAGGAGCGCGACGCAAGGTCCTCAACCCCGACAATCGACTGCGGAGCCGCGGCCTACGGAAGAAGTGCATCGCAAGGTAGGCCACGGTCCACTAGGGGGGAAGGAGGATGTCGGATACCGAGGGGAACTCCACCGCCACACCGGCCGCCAGCGCAACCGCTGCTGTGGTCATGCCATTCACCATGCCCTATATCCCGGGGGCAACCTGGCTACCCCAGTACTCAGGGGAGTCACATACCCTAAGTGACTTTAGGGAAAGACTGGATAGCCTCTTCCAGGTATACCCCCTCATGGAAGAGCAAAAAGTGAGCATCCTGGTGGCCCAGTTAATCGGGGCAGCCCAAAGGGAAGTAAAGTCCTGGCCACCTAGGAAGAAGAGGACTGTCAGAGAAATACTAGCCCGGCTGAAAGACAAATTTGATACCTGAACCTCAGCCGAAATAAAGCTCAGATTTTACGGGTGCAAACAACGGGCACATGAAAGTATAAGAGACTATGCTCTAAACCTACAAGAGGCCCTGAGAGCCATTAAGCAGGCAGACCCTAACAGCGTGGGGAATGAAGACAAGCTGTTGACCGAACAATTTATTGAGGGTCTACTGTGCAATGCCCACCGAACCCAGTTGCGGGCAATGGCCTTACAGGACCCTGACCTGGACTTTGCACAGTTCAAGGACAGAGCCATCCGGGTGCTCCGAGAACCGGCACCAGGTGGCGCTGTGACCCACAGGCGCCCTGCTATCACTTATCACCAGGACGTGGCGCCCTTGTCTGCAGGGCCTGTGGGAGCTGATGCGCAGGCTTTGAACAATAACCCGGCTACAAACCTGCACCATCAGGTCCAAGAGCTGACTAAGAGCGTTGCCGCGCTAACCAGAACTGTGCAGTCTTTACAGGTCTCTTCTCCAGAAAAGATCCAGCTGGCATCCGGACCGGAGGACGTCCCATGGCGCCGACTGAGGAGGACCCCACTGGCCAGAGGAAGACCCAGCGACAGATACAACGAGGACGGACAACCCATCTGCCGCCGCTGCAATGAACCCGGACATATGGCAAGGTACTGTCATTTAAACGGGCACAACCTGGGGTAGAGGGCCAACCCCCAGGCATAAGATCATCAGGCCCATCGAACTGGCGTGATAAATACGTAGGGGGACGTCCGGTCTTGCCTGTGGTACTGGATGGCATTCCTATGAGTGCCCTACTAGACACTGGGTCACAGGTGACTACCATCCCGTACGTGCTCTTCAAGCGGTACTGGAATGACTCGGACATAACCCGCTACCCAGATGACGACCTGAGCATTATCGCCAGCAATGGTCAGCCCGTGCCACAGATAGGATTTAAAGAGGTGACCATCAAGGTCGGTAAGGTTGAACTGCCGGCACAAGGACTGATCATTGTGGACATTGACCGTCGCGAGAGTCACCCAAAAATAACCCTAGGTACTAACGTAATCGAAACCTGTCTTGCAGAGGTGATTCTTATTTTGCAACAGGTTGCCAAGAACGCCAGTTCCAGCCAGCAGCGTGTCCTCCAAAAAGAGATCCGGGCACTGATGAAACGGCAAGAGGTGCAACTATCTGGTGGTGAGATTGGTAGTGTGAGAATGTGTGACCCGTTCCCTATTGCCATGCCCCCGAAAAGTGAGATGATGATTTGGTCCCGGCAGCTATTGGTCTAAGAGGTAGAGACTACCAAGCAATGGTAGAACCTGTCTACTCAGACAGTAGGCCCACCATTTTGACAGCACGGGGGGTGGTCGATGTACGCCATGGGAGGGTGCCCGTCCGCATCATAAATATCGGGGAGAGAGAAGTATACCTGCCCCGGTATGCCACGCTAGCCAAATTGTTCACCATCAACCAGAACTCTGTACAGGCCGTGGAACCCTTGCCTCCATCTCAACCAGAGGAAGTTAATGGCTCTAAGAAACCAATGGAGGACTGGTGTCAGCAACTGCATTTGGGTACTGACTCCACTCCCTCACACCTAAAACAGGGAGTCTATCGGGTGGTTTAAGAGTACGAGAGAGTGTTTAGTAAACACCCGCTGGACTTCGGGCGAGTAAAGGGGGTAGAACATCACATCCCCACGGGAGACCATCCTCCCATAAAGGAGAGATACCGACCCGTACCCCCTGCACACTATCAACACGCCAAGGGGATGCTAAAAGACATGAAGGAGGCTGGGGTAATTAGGGACAGCTGTAGCCCCTGGGCAGCTCCACTAGTCCTAGTGAAAAAGAAAGACAACACCATGAGAATGTGTGTAGACTACAGGAAGGTCAACTGTATCACACACAAAAATGCGTACCCGTTACCAAGGATAGAAGAGTCCTTAGCTGCATTAAAATCTGCTAACTTCTTCTCTACTTTGGATCTCACTAGCGGGTACTGGCAGGTTCCTGTAGCAGAGGCGGACCGGGAGAAGACCGCATTCACCACCCCGATGGGACTTAGCGAATTTAACTGTATGCCGTTCTGGCTCTGCAACGCACCAGGAACCTTCCAACGGTTGATGGAATGCTGTCTGGGACACCGGAACTTCGAGACGGTCCTGTTATACCTGGACGATGTCATCATCTATTCCAAGACCTATGAAGACCATCAGGAACACCTGGCAGAAGTGTTTGAAGCCCTGGCAAACTATGGCCTAAAGGTAAAACCCTCAAAGTGTCATCTACTGAAGCCAAAGGTACAGTACCTGGGACACGTGGTGAGTGCTGACGGAGTAGCCCCCGACCCTGACAAGATTACCGTGATTAAGGACTGGCCAAGACCATCCAGCATAAAGGAAGTGCGGCAGTTCCTCGGGTTGGTAGGCTACTACCGAAGATTCATTCCCAGTTTTACCAAGAAGGCAGCTCCTATGCAGGACCTCCTGATAGGCCAGTCCAGGAAGGCCAAAAACCAGAAGCCACCCTTCAGATGGGAAAAGCTGGAAGAGGAGTCATTCCGCCAGCTGAAGATGGCCCTCACGGGGGATGAAATCCTGGCGTACCCTGATTACAGCCAGCCCTTTATCCTCCACACGGACGCAAGCAACATCGGGCTAGGAGCCGTACTGTCCCAGATCCAGCAGGGGAGAGAACGGGTAATTGCTTACGCCAGCCGAAAACTGCGACCCACGGAAAGAAACCCTGAGAATTACAGCTTGTTCAAGTTAGAGTTCCTGGCAGTGGTGTGGGCGGTAACCGAACGTTTTAAGCATTACCTTGCCTCTTCCAGGTTCACCGTGTACACGGACAACAACCCGTTGACACACCTGGACACTGCAAGACTGGGTGCCCTGGAGCAGAGATGGATGGCTCGCCTGTCCAATTATGAGTTCACGATCCAATACCGGGCAGGACGCTCCAATACCAATGCGGACGCTCTGTCCAGGATGCCAAACCTACCGGACGGAGGGAAAGATCCAGAAGAACTGGAAGAGGTCGAACTCCCTGCGTTCCACCGTCATGGTATTACCCAGTATTCCCACCGTGTGAGGGGCCAGCGATCCGCTACGTTCAACCCCTTACCCCACTACAACTGGGCGGAGATGCAAAACAGTGACCCCGCAGTCCGTCTGGTGAAGGAGATGCTGACCCAGGCTGACGCCCGCCTGGACCCAGACGCTCCGGAAGAGACCAAGCAACTGTGGACGGAAAAAAGCAGACTGTTTCTCTACAAGGAGAAGTTGTGCCGCAGAATGGTCAATTCCCGGACACATGAACTGATCTGGCAGGTTGTGGTACCGAGACGGGACGCAGCTATGATGCTGGAGGCCTACCACAATGGGGCAGGGCACTTCGGATGGAAGAAGCTGGACTTCCTGCTGCGTGAACGGTTCTACTGTGAGCCATTGAGAGGAGCCATTGAGAGATGGTGTAGAGACTGTGGCCCGTGCAATCTAAGAAGGAGGGACCGTGCCAGCCAGAGGACTCCCCTGCAGCCCATCCTCACCAGGCAGCCGCTGGAACTGGTCGCTCTGGACCATGTTAAACTGGCTCCAAGCAGAAGCGGGTATGTCTACGTCCTAACCATCGTGGATCACTACTCCCGGTTCCTGGTGGTGGTCCCTGTCAAAGACTTGACGGCTCAGACAGCAGCCAGAGCCTTCCAGCTGCTCTTCTGCTGCCCACACGGGTTCCCGGACCAAGTGCTGACGGACCAAGGACCAGCCTTCGAAGCGGAGGTCTTCCAGGAGTTCTGCAACCTGTATGGCTGCAAGAAGATAAGAACAACGCCCTATCACCCCCAAACCAATGGACTCTGCGAGAAGATGAACCAGGTGGTGATAGATCTGCTAAAAACATTGCCCCTGGAAGAACGCAGTCTGTGGCCTGAGAAACTGCCCGATCTGGTGGACCTGTATAACCACATCCCGGTAGGTTCCACCAACTGTACCCCGGCTTACCTAATGCGAGCAAGACCTGGTAAGCTGCCTGTTGACCTGAATATGGGAGTCCTGACACCCGAGGACACCTCGCCAGAGGCAGACTGGGATACAGAACGGCAGCAGCAGTACCGGAAAGTACAGGAGAGCGCCGAGCTAAGTCTCTGTCAATCAAGAGAAAGGCAGGAGAGGACTTATAACCAACATGCTCCCGCTGTTCCCCTGGTACCTGGAGAGCAGGTCTTGAAAAGAAAAAGGCGGCTCCATAAGTTGGACGACCAGTGGGAAAAGGACCTGTACTCCGTACTGCCCTCAAGCCACAATAATCCAAAGGTGTACGTCATCAGCAAGGATGGAGGAGAGACCACAGCCACTGTCTCCAGAGACCATCTGAAAAAGTGCCCCGAGAAGTTGCAAAGCACGGATGAAGATCAGGAAAACCCTCAACCCGTAGAAGAAAAGGAGGAAATGATCAGCACCGTACTCTGAGACTTTCCCCGGTCCTGGACACAAGTAAACAACGCTATCATGGTGCCCATCCTCACCTTTCTCCAGGCAGCCCCTCAAGTGCCTACAGAAGACCTGGAAGAGCAGCCGGCCCAGGAGGCAGAAGAGTCCACACCAGCAGCGCAGGAGGATCAACCCTCTGCTAGTAGTGAGCCTGCCGTGCCCCTAGTGGGCCAAAGAGTATGCAGACAGCTGCCCAGCTTACCCATAACACCTCCTACACCCTGTAGTGCAGGACCAGCTAGTGAGCTCCGTAGGTCCACTAGAGTCACTAGAGGTCAGATGCCCGCTAGCTGGAGAATATAAAGTAATGCACTGTAAATTTACCTGTTTCTTGAAAATGTTTACGGTTTTTGTTGTTGCCTGTTATTAATTATGTTTCTCAGTTACCCTGCAGATTTCTATGGACTAACAGGTTATGGACGCTGGATAACCGGAACAATCTTGTAGATAGTTGCACATTGTGCCTCTTGCGAAGACGGCCGCGGAAGAGAAAACCTGTCTGGCGTGGTCTCCTTGCGGCCCAAAGTAGCTAGCTTCAGCCTTGCAGCCACGCCCAAGGCCAACGCAAGGGGTTTTCTTTGGACAGGTCCCCTACCTCGCTTAAAACTTCACCTTGGGTGATATGGACACCCGGTTACGGAAACGCCGTGACCACAAAATGTACTTTTTCATGTTGTCTTGTTATTGTTATACCCTGCATTTATGTTTCTTTAAAAATATGTTTAGTCCCGGAGTACTAAATTTTACTAGGGGGGAATGTGGCACCCCAGGGGTCTGGTTACCACAGTAATAGAAATATTATATCTGAGAGCAAGTGGGAGGTTTCTCTGGTCAGGAGCCCTAAGCATGCAACACCGCCCGCCCAGACCTGGGAGGGGAGGAATCTGCCCTAATAAACTGGGTCTGGGGCGGGATTAAGTGAGTCAGAGCCTGGAGACAGTTCCAGACACAGGGAAAGTGTCAGCAAGGAGCTCTGTAGGAGCAGGAGTGAGTGCCAGGGGCTGGAAGCTAGATAGCTTGCCCTGGCTGAAGACATTAAGACCGGACATGGAGTCCGAGGCTGTGGGGACATCCAGGTCTAGCAGCAGAATCCAACCGGCAGGGGATTCCATGTCCTCTGGCCAGAGAAGCCCGGAGGCACGGTCACAAGCAAGGGACCAGCACTGCCATCGTGAAGCGGAGGCTAACAGAAGGCCCCAAGTCGCCGGCCGTACGGGTGAGCACCACACGGTATACTCAGGGACGTGGGCTACTTCTACCCGCACACAGCAAGGTAGCCAGGAAAGAGTACAGATAGACGGGGAGGCCTACAACTCCACCTGGCCAGGGGAGATCCTGCTAGCTCTCAGACTGACCAGGCCTCTACTGCTAACCAGTACTCCCGGGAGGGTCTGCTTTATAACATCAGTAAAGACCCTGAACTGCACTGCACGGACTCTGAGTTATTCCTGCTGCGCTCGTGCACCATCACTCCCATCATCCACACTAACTGCCCTGAGGCTATACTTCTCCCGTGGGGAGTCATCCCATTCTTAGCTGCACACATAACACCGGCCTCAGCGTTCTGCCTTGCAGCGGCGGCCCCCACTGACCGCAATCCACGGGTGGCGTAGTCGGACTATCATCTCACTAATAAGACTGCCACTGAATTGACCACCCTGGGCACGGACCGGGTCAGCGCCACGGAGACTACAACCCCCAGCGATCTGGCTCCGGGTACGCCCTACACAACACAGGCCCAGGGGGCGCGTCAGTAGTATGCAGTGATGCGCAACCATTTTGTCTCTCTGAATCTGAAGAGGCGGGTGGGCCAGTGCCTATGGTCAGCAGCACACCTCGGTACGCATCTGATGATGAGACTCAGGTGCCACTTTCTGGTGCGTACTGTGCTGTCGAGACTACCCAGGAGAAGCAGTTGTTTGAAGAGGGTGGTGTAGATGATGAGGTCCTTGACCCATCATGGCGTGAGGGACCGGAAGGTGGTGGGAGCAGCTCTGAGGAAGAGATTCCCCGAATGGCCCAAAAAGGAGGGAGAGGGAGGGGGCAGACTTGGTTGCCTGTATCCTCCACTTCGGCACCCATTAGGAGCATGGCTGTTCCAAAATCCAAAGCGGGCGCTCCCAAGACTTGCAGTGCCTGGTCCTTTTTTGACACAGTTCCAGATGACATTTGCTTTGTCAAATGCAAGCTGTGTAATCAGAAGGTGAAAAGAGGGAAAAGTGTCAGCAACCTCAATACCACAAATATGTGGAAACATGTGCGGACCAAGCACGTGGTGGAGTTACAAAAACACACTGAAGACCTAGGCCAACCTTCAGCGCCACCTACCATCTCTTCAGCTAGTGTTGTAGCCTCTTCCTCCAGCTCACACACAGCTGGTTCGGCTTCCTCACAGGATCACCATGGAAGAACCTCTGGCACTGTTGTACAGAGACACAGAGTAATTCAACCCACAGCACCACTTTCCCTGTCACCCTCACACTCCCAGGCCAGTCTACAGCCATCATTAGCACAGACATGGGAGAAAAGGCACCCATACTCGGCAAACCACCCCCGAGCACAGGCTCTGAATGCTGGCATTGCTAAACTACTGGCCCTTGAAATGCTATCATTCAGGCTGGTGGAGACTGACACCTTCCGTAACTTTATGGCATTG
The DNA here is from genome assembly GCF_046119375.1 of Phyllobates terribilis. Taxonomy (NCBI): domain Eukaryota; kingdom Metazoa; phylum Chordata; class Amphibia; order Anura; family Dendrobatidae; genus Phyllobates; species Phyllobates terribilis. The sequence goes on from NW_027362768.1 coordinate 23,617,685, forward strand.
GCAGTCCCACAATACAATGTGCCCAGCCGCTTTTATTTCAGCAGGCAAGCCGTCCCTGCCCTGCAACAGCATGTGGAGGGAAAAATTAAACATGCGCTACAAAAGGCCGTCAGTAGCAAGGTCCACCTGACCACCGATGCGTGGACCAGTAAGCATGGACAGGGACGATACCTTTCCCTCACTGCCCATTGGGTAAATGTTGTGGAGCCGGGTACAGATCTTGAGAGTGGCGCTGTACGTGTTCTGCCAACTCCAAGGATTGCAGGAATCCAGTCTGTACACATTGACTCCTCCTCATACTCCAGTTCCTCTGAATCAGCACTGCAGGAGCCGTCACGGTCTACCTCCACATCGACCCGTGAACGGTTACCTGTTATGATGACCGATATCAGCACAGCCGTGGCCAAACGTCAACAGGCCGTATTAAAATTAATTTCTTTGGGGAATCGAAGCCACACAGCGCAGGAGCTCTGGAATGCCATCAAGCAGCAGAGCGACGTGTGGTTTGTGCCAGCGAATCTCCAGCCAGGCATGGTAGTGTGTGACAATGGCCGAAATCTGGTGGCAGCTCTGGGCCTAGGCAACCTCACTCACATCCCATGTCTGCACATGTGCTCAACTTGGTCGTGCAGAGGTTTTTGAGGGACTATCCGGATCTTGATGCACAGCTTCACAAGGTCCGCATAGAGTGCGCTCACTTGCAGCGTTCCAGCTCTGCAGCGCCGATTACGTCTTCCGCAACATCGCATCATATGTGACCTACCCACCAGGTGGAATTCAACGTTACTATATGTTGGAGAGGTTGTGTGAGCAGCAGGCAGCAGTAATGGAGTACCAGCTGCAGCAGGCGCAAACAAGTCGCAGTGCGCGCCTTTCACACTTCACCACCACTGAGTGGGCCTCTATGAAGGACATTTGCCACGTTTTGCATGCCTTCGATTATTCCACGCGGATGGCGAGTGCAGATGATGCACTAGTCAGCATGACTATCCCCCTTATCTGCCTGCTTGAAAAAACACTGCAAGCACTAAGGGAGGAGGTTTTGGAAGAGGTGGAGGATGAGGAGTCACAAATGCCATCTGCTTCTGTACAGTCTGCACAACGTGGTTCCTCACAAAGGCCTAGGCAGGGGACACTTTGTGAGGAGGATGAGGAGGAGTCAATGGAGGAGGAAGACATCTGTCCAGAGGAAGGAGGTACACAATGCTCTAGTAGTCAGTATCTAGAGCGAGGGTGGGGTGATGCAGAGCAGGCAGAGTTCACGCCTCAAGCAGGGGACAGCGTTTCTTGGCCAGTTGGCAGTCTGCAGCACATGGTTGATTTCATGCTGCAGTGCCTGAGAAATGACCGCCGCATCGCCCACATTCTCAACTCGGCTAATTATTGGGTGTCCACCCTCCTAGATCCTCGCTACCGGGACAACTTACAAAGCCTCATAACACCGTTGAACTGGGAGCATAAAATGCGGGAGTACCAAGACGCACTGGTGCATTCCATCATGTTCTCCATTCCAACCGAGAGCAGTGCTGCTAGTGCTTTACAAAGCAGCTCAGTGCGTCGAGGCAGTGGAGGAAGCTATGCACAAAGAGGGAGCAGAAGCAGCGCCTCAGCACAAGGCAAGACCAGTATGGCCCAAATGTGGCAAAGTTTAGTATCCCCGCCGCCACAAATGTCTACACCATCACAGACGGCTCCAGTCAGCAGGAGGCAACGTTTCCGTCAGATGGTGACAGACTACATGTCTTGCCCTCTCAGTGTACTCCCAGACGGCTCTTCCCCCTTCAAGTTTTGGGTCTCTAAGCTGGATACATGGCCAGAGCTTAGCCAGTATGCATTGGAGGTGCTGGCTTGCCCTGCTGCTAGTGTATTATCGGAACGCGTCTTTAATGCCGCAGGTGGTGTACTAACAGACCGTTGCATGCGCCTATCCTCTGATAACGTTGACCGGTTTAATTTCTGAAAATGAACAAGGCCTGGATTTCGCATGAATTTGCCAGTCCTCTTCCAGAATAAATAATTGATTAGCAACAGTATCCAGGTCTCCTGTTGTGTTCATGTTTCTACCACCTGAACTGTAATCCCTGAGCTCCAACACCGCCAGTTGCTGCTCAGAAGTGCCGTCTGCACAGTCAACGCTTGCTTCAGTGTTATTGGGGTTCAGTAATGTCAGCTGATCTCCAGCTGTGTGTCCGGCAAATTCTCCTGTTCTGTCCACATCCACTGTACTACTAATTTAAAACTTGCTCCAATTACACCTCTGGCTCCTCTGTTTTTAGTATTTACCCTGGGCTCCAACACCGCTAGTTGCTGCTCAGAAGTGCCGTCTGCACAGTCAACGCTTGCTCCAGTGTTATTGGGGTTCAGTAACGTCAGCTAATCTCCAGCTGTGTGTCCGGCAAATTCTCCTGCTCTGTCCACATCCACTGTACTACTAATTTAAAACTTGCTCCAATTACACCTCTGGCTCCTCTGTTTTTAGTATTTACCCTGGGCTCCAACACCGCTAGTTGCTGCTCAGAAGTGCGGTCTGCACAGTCAACGCTTGCTCCAGTGTTATTGGGGTTCAGTAACGTCAGCTGATCCCCTGCTGTGTGTCCGGCAAATTCTCCTGCTCTGTCCACATCCACTGTACTACTAATTTAAAACTTGCTCCAATTACACCTCTGGCTCCTCTGTTTTTAGTATTTACCCTGGGCTCCAACACCGCTAGTTGCTGCTCAGAAGTGCTTTCTGCACAGTCAACGCTTGCTCCAGTGTTATTGGGGTTCAGTAACGTCAGCTGATCCTCTGCTGTGTGTCCGGCAAATTCTCCTGCTCTGTCCACATCCACTGTACTACTAATTTAAAACTTGCTCCAATTACACCTCTGGCTCCTCTGTTTTTAGTATTTACCCTGGGCTCCAACACCGCTAGTTGCTGCTCAGAAGTGCCGTCTGCACAGTCAACGCTTGCTCCAGTGTTATTGGGGTTCAGTAACGTCAGCTGATCCCCAGCTGTGTGTCCGGCAAATTCTCCTGCTCTGTCCACATCCACTGTACTACTAATTTAAAACTTGCTCCAATTACACCTCTGGCTCCTCTGTTTTTAGTATTTACCCTGGGCTCCAACACCGCTAGTTGCTGCTCAGAAGTGCCGTCTGCACAGTCAACGCTTGCTCCAGTGTTATTGGGGTTCAGTAACGTCAGCTGTTCCCCTGATGTGTGTCCGGCTAATTCTCCTGCTCTGTCCACATTCACTACTACAGATTTTAAAGTTGCTCCAATTACACCTCTGGCTCCTCTGTTTTCAGTATTATACCTGAGCTCCAACACCGCCAGTTGGCGCTCAGAAGTGCCGTCTGCACAGTCAACACTTGCTCCAGTGTTATTGGGGTTCAGTAACGTCAGCTGTTCCCCTGCTGTGTGTCCGGCAAATTCTCCTGCTCTGTCCACATTCACACTACTACAGGTTTTAAAGTTGCTCCAATTACACCTCTGGCTCCTCTGTTTTCAGTATTATCCCTGAGCTCCAACACCGCCATTTGGCGCTCAGAAGTGCCGTCTGCACAGTCAACACTTGCTTCCATTTGCTCTTGTACCTTCTGCTACCCATCCGGGTTCCAGTACCGTCAGCTGGTTCTCGGCAGTGCCTTTGGCTTAGGTGCCTCCTTCTCGGTATCCAAGATCCACCAACATCTGCTGGTCCTTGGTAGTGCTTTCTGGCACAGGTACCTCCTGCTTAGTAACCGAGTTCCAGTACCATCAGCTGGTCCTTGGTAGTTCCATTGGCTCTTGTACCTTCTGCTACCCATCCGAGTTCTAGTACCGTCAGCTGGTTCTTGGCAGCGTCTTTGGCACGGGTACTCCCTCCTGCCTAGCCTGGTTCCAGCACGCCAGCTGTTTCCAGGTAGTGTCAACGTCACTTTGCCTCCAATGCGTTGTCCTGTCGTGTTGCGGTCGGGTTAGCCGACTCTATGGTGCCTGCAGTTTAGGTGACTCCTATGTGGGCTTCGGGATCTGGCAATGAAGGCTGGTTCCATAGTGCCAATAAGACAAGCACCCCCTGTAGGACTGTGGGTTTTCGGTAACTGCGGCCGGCTCGCGGCCTTGCAACTTTTTTTTACATGGGTACCTTCTGCTACCTATCCGGGTTCCAGTACCGTCAGCTGGTTCTCGGCAGTGCCTTTGGCTTAGGTGCCTCCTTCTCGGTATCCAAGTTCCACCAACGTCTCCTGGTCCTTGGTAGTGCTTTCTGGCACAGGTACCTCCTGCTTAGTAACCAAGTTCCAGTACCGTCAGCTGGTCCTCAGTAGTTCCATTGGCTCTTGTACCTTCTGCTACCCATCCGAGTTCCAGTACCGTCAGCTGGTTCTCGGCAGTATCTTTGGCACGGGTACTCCCTCTTGCCCAGCCTGGTTACAGCACGCCAGCTGTTTCCGGGTAGTGTCAACGTCACTTTGCCTCCAATGCGTTGTCCTGTCATGTTGCGGTCGGGTTAGCCGACTCTATGGTGCCTGCAGTTTAAGTGACTCCTATGTGGGCTGAGGGATCTGGCAATGAAGGCTGGTTCCATAGTGCCAATAAGACAAGCACCCCCTGTAGGTACCTCCTGCTTAGTAACTGAGTTCCAGTACCGTCAGCTCGTCCTCGGTAGTTCCATTGGCTCTTGTACCTTCTGCTACCCATCCGGGTTCCAGTACCATCAGCTGGTTCTCGGCAGTTCCTCAGCCTTCTTGTACCTTCTGCTACATTTCCAAGTTCAAGCTTTTTGAAATGGTTCTTGGTAATCACTCTGGATCTCCCTGACGAGGACCCTGAAGACGCGGACCCTGAAGACCACCCCGAAGAAGACGAGGACCCCGAAGACGAGGACCCTGAAGACGAGGACCCTGAAGACCACCCCGAAGAAGATGAGGACCCCGAAGACGACGACCCTGAAGACCACCCCGAAGAAGATGAGGACCCCGAAGACGAGGACCCTGAAGACCACCCCGAAGAAGACGAGGACCCCGAAGACGAGGACCCTGAAGACCACCCCGAAGAAGACGAGGACTCCGAAGACGACCCTGAAGACGACGACCCTGAAGACCACCCCGAAGAAGACGACGACCCCGAAGACGACGACCCTGAAGACGAGGACCCTGAAGACGACGACCCTGAAGACCACCCCGAAGAAGACGAGGACCCCGAAGACGAGGACCCTGAAGACGAGGACCCTGAAGACCACCCCAAAGAAGACGAGGACCCCGAAGACGACGACCCTGAAGACGACGACCCTGAAGACTACCCCGAAGAAGACCAAGAAGATGACCCTGAAGAAGATGACCAAGAGGACAAAGAGCAAGAAGACAACCACCAAGGTACAGAAGAACAAGAGACAGAAAACCAAGAAGCAGAAGTACAAGAAGCTGCAGAAAAAAAGCGGAAGAACAATAAGCATAAGACTAAAAATCAGAGCAAAAGATATTATCTAAATTATAAGCAGAAGATGACTAAGCAGTGTATGGGGGTGAGTCCGTTCCTCCTCGTGTTGCCCCTGGAAAAGACCTGCTGCTGCAGGCCAAACTGAACGCGGACAAATCCTGTTGTAAATCTTTTGTGATGGGCAGAACGAAAGGTGTAATGTTCAAACTTTTATAGATAACAACTACAGGAATGCCTGTCACAAATAAGAATATGATGAATAAGAAGAATATGAAGAAGATGAAGAAGTAAAATATGTAGAAGAATAATAGTTGAATAAGAAGAATATGAAGAATGTAAAAAAAAAGAATAATACGAAGAAGGTGAAGAAGATGAAGAAGGTGAAGAAGTTAATGAAAAAGATACTGATGCTGAGGATGATGAAGGAGAAAGTGTGGGAGAAGTAAAAAAAGAAGGTGAAGAGCATGGAAGTAGTGAAACATAAATATCTGATAAAATATAAAAAAACTTAACATAGTCAATATTTCCGTAACTCAGAACGTCTTAAAAAAATATTAATTCCTACTATTCCATTTGATTGGGCTAAACCTCTATGCCTTTATTGCCTCCCCCACATCCCCCAATACATTCTACATTATTCTTAGTTGTTTTCCTTCATGTAGAATTAACCTACAAGGAAAGAAAGGGTTTATTTTTATTCCTATATTTGTGTCCCATTGACTTGCATTGGTTTCCGGTATCGGAATCGGCGATATCCGATACTTTTTGGGTATCGGTCCGATCCAATCCGATCCAATATTTCCCGATATCGGAAGGTATCGCTCAACACTAGTCACGAACCCTTTTTTTATTAACCCCCACAATTGATAAAGACTGGCGCATGCCCCCGGTCGGACCATACCAGCACTCGGACTGCCTTGCATCAGTACCGTGACCGCAGTGACCCGGCCGCGGCAGCACATTGGCACCTTTGAAATTGTTCCAGAAAATGAAGTATTTCTCCCAGAATATTATTGCTGTTACACATTGTTATACACATGTTTATTTTCTTTGTATGTATTGGAACAAAACAAAAAAACAGAAAAAAGGCAAATTGGACACATTTCACACATTTCACACAAACCCCGAAAATGGGCTAGACAAAATTGTTGGCACCTTTCCAAATTTGTGGGTAAACAACTTTGTTTCAAGCTCGTTCAAACTCACCTGTGGCAAGAAACAGGTTTGGGCAAAATGAGAATCACACCTGAAACCAGATAAAAAGGAGAGAAGATGACTCAATCTTTGCATTGTGTGTAGGTATGTGCCACACTAAGCATGGAGAACTGTCTGAGGACTTGAGAACCAAAATTGTTGAACAATATCAACAATCTCTATTTCACAAGTCCATTTCCAGAGATCTTGATGTTCCTTTGTCCACAGTGCGTAACATAATCAAGATGTTTACAACCCATGGCACTGTAGCTAATCTCCCTGGACGTAGTCGTCAGAGAAAAATTGATGAAAGGTTGCAATGCAGCACAGTCTAGATGGTGGATAAGAAGCCCCAATCAAGTTCCAAAGAAATTCAAGCTGTCCTGCAGGCTCAGGGTGCATCAGTGTCAGCGCAAACTATCTCGACATTTGATTGAGAAGAAATGCCATAGCAGGAGAACCAGGAAGACCCCACTGCTAACACAGAGACTTAAAAAAGCTAGACTGCAGTTTTACAAAATGTACGTGAGTACTCCAAAATCCTTCTGGGAAAGCGTCTTGTGGACAGATGAGACCAAGATAGAGGTTTTTGGTAAACCACATCATTCTACTGTTTACCGAAAATGGAATACGGCCTACAAAGAAAAAAACAGTTCCCACAGTCAAATATGGTGGAGGTTCAAAGATGTTTTAGGGCTGTTTTGCTGCTTCTGGCACTGTGTGCCTTGACTGTGTGCAAGGCATTGGGAAATCTGAAGATTACTAAAGGATTTTGGGTCACGATGTAGTGCCCAATGCCAGAAAGTTGGGTTTGTGTCCTAGGTCATAGGTCTTTCAGGATGGAAACAAAGCACTGGAGAGTTCTGAAGTGGCCAGCAATGAGTCCCAATCTACATCCCATTGAACATCTGTGGAGTGATCTTAAAATTGCAGTTGGCAGAAGGCACCATTTAAATTAGATATCTGGAGCAGTTTGCAAAAATTCCAATTGAGAGCTATAACAAGCTTGTTGATCGTTATAGGAAGAGATTGATTGTAGTTATTTATTCCAAAAGGTGTGCAACCAAGTATTAATTTGAGGGTTCCAACAGTTTTGTCAGGCCCATTTTCGGGGTTTTGTGTGAAATGATGTCCAATTTGCCTTTTTTTCTCAGTTTTTTTTTGCATTGTTCCAATACACACAAAGGAAATAAACATGTGTCTCACAAAACACATGTAGTTGCAATAATTTTCTGGGAGAAATACTTCATTTTCTGGAACAATTTCAAGGGTGCCAACACTTTTGGTCATGACTGTATTTATAAAAAACTATTTTTTAAAAATGTTTTATTATTTAGTTTAGTTTAGTTCAGAAGACTTTTATTGCTTGTTCTATATATTGCAATGCAGTATATAGTGTAAATGATGGTTTTCTATGAAGTGCCAGACTTGGTATCAGTACCAAGATGGCAGCCAGAGTATCAAAAAGACAGCCAAGGGGCATTTCATTAGGACTCCTGCTGCCATAATAACCTACCTGCACCCCAAATGCATAGAGAAAGAATAATATTCAGATCACCTGCACCTGGTTGGTCGCAAGGCTGCTTGCTAGGCAGTAGACCAGTAGAAGGAAGAGACTGGAGGCAATGTCCAAAATTAATTAAAACCTGAAATGCATTTCCTCAAGTTTAAAACATGTAAGCAGTAATATTCCATATACAGGGTACAGAAGTATTGGTTACATGTTTCAGGCAAAACTGGCCCTTAATTATAGCATCAAAAACAAATATACAAAATTTAAAAACCTTTCAAAAGGAAGTATCATAGTACAAATTGATAAATTCATTAATTTCACCTGATAGGTGTTATTAAACCGCAATGATCAGAGCTAGCCAGTCGTCAACTGCTGCCTGTGGAGCGGGCTCAGCTACAGAGCCTGCTCCATACATGCAGACTCCAGTTCAGATGTATATTTACATTCACTTGGGCCAAATTTAATCTGCAGCATAAAAATGACCCCAAATATGCAGCCAATGTCATAAAGAACTATCTTCATCAGTACAAGGAGTCCTGGAAGTGATGATATGGCCCCCATATAGTCCTGATCTCAAAATCATCAAGTCTTTCTGGGGTTATGTGAAGAGACAGGAGTATTTGAGCAAGCTTACGTCCACAGAAGATCTGTGGTTGGTTCTCCAAGATGTTTGGAACAACCTCTATGCCGACATCCTTCAAAAACTGTGTGCAAGTGTACCAAGAAGAAGGGTGGTCACACCAGATTTAAATTTCTATTTTGTTCGTTCACTTAGCATTTTGTTAATTGAGAAAAATAAACTATTAACATTTCTGTTTTGGAAAACATTCTTACTGTGCAGCATTTTTTTCCACCCCTGCCTAAAACTTTTAGTATGGTATTTCTGGCTTTGTTTAATCATTTACTATGTATGTACTCTGTACATTATAATGACTGCTGTTGTTGACAGCTTTGTTTACTAGTTTATTACACAAATAAAATAAGAATTGAAGGGTTGAAATTGAATTTTCTTCTTACCCTCTTACAAAGACAGACTGGACCTTCAATTTGTGAGCTTTCAGCTCCCCCATCTGGAATTATGCACTTGTTTATGTTTGACTGTCTGCTTATTTTCAACTATATAATCTGTATATACTGTATCAGTCAGGAGTTAAAGGGCTGGTCCACTACTTGGACAGCCTCTTCTGTATCCTTATTTTTTCTCCTTGTAAAATAATAAGACTTGTACTCACTTCTGGTGCTGATGCCGTTCCAGCTATATCACAACTGGCTCTCCAGGGGCTCGCATGACATTGTTATTCACTCTTCACATTGGATTAGTGAAAAAATGATAAAACAAGGATGGAACACTGAAGTAAAATGGATCAGTAGTGTAGCTACCGGAATAAGGCAGAACGGGCGGTTGCCCAGGGCCTCAAGCTCAGAGGGGAGATTTGCTACCCCTAACTGTATTGGCATGGAATGCACACCAATACAGTTAAGCCCTGCGGAAGAGCAGGGAGACACAATCTCCCTGCACTACTGCTCTCTGCACTCTGTAGACCACAGGTCGTTTTAAGCCCACAGAACGGCCAAGGCACCGGCACGTCAGAGTCACGCGCGGTGATAGCATTGAACCGCATCGGGACTCTGATGTGGATGCTATGTTAGAGTTTGCGAGCTAATGCGGGGGCCATTATACAGTTTAGGGGCTAATGTGGGGGCCATAATACAGTTTGGGAGCTAATGTGGGGGCCATTATACTGTTTAGGGGCTAATGTGGGGACCATTATACGGTTTAGTGGCTAATGCAGGGGAAATGATACAGTCTGATGGCTACTGTGGGGGTCATTATAATGTGTTTTGGGGGAACTGTTGAGATGTCAGTGTAGCGAAGCTGTGGGCCCATTATACTGTGTAGTGGGCAGTTGTGGAAACATCATATTGTGTATAGAGGAACTGTTAGTGCATTATACTGTGTATAAGGGAGCTGTGGGTCCATCATAAAGTATATAGAGGAGCTGTACATTGAGGAACTCAGGGGACATTATTAGATGTTAAGTGGGTGCTTTAGAAGCATTATTGTTATGGGGCACTCAGAGTACTGTGAGCATCAAAGGTACGCAGGGGCATTATTATTTTCTAGGGACAAAATGTGGACACTGTTTTCGAGGGCACTTGCACTTGCACCAACTAGAGGGCACAAAGGAGGCATTATTACTGTGTATGGGGCACAGTGGACTGCAGGAGGGACTGGTGCACTTCACAAAATAGATGGCATCATGAGAAAAGAAGATTATGTGCCAATACTGAAGCAACATCTCAAGACATCAGCCAGGAAGTTAAACATTGGGTGGAAATGGGTATTCCAAATGGACAATGACCAGAAGCATACTGTCAAAATGGTGACAAAGAGGCTTAAGGATAACAAAGTCAATGTTCTGGAGTGGCCATCACAAAACCCTGATCTCAATCCTATTGAAAATTTATGGGCAAAGCTGAAAAGGCAGGTGTAAGCCTCTGGTTTCAACTGTATACAACGTCGTGTTCACTTTAAGGACCATGTGAGTGCAAGGGGTCGCTTATAGGAACATCTCTGTTTACTTCAGTAGATTCCCCTTTAATGCTGTAGTCTCTGTAAATCACTAGTGGTTCAGCAAGCCGAGTCTGATGGGCACTGATGCATTCAAGTGCCTGTATTTGCCTGTCTGAGTTTGGCTCCAAACTAACTGTGTGTGCGTGCATGCTCCCACCATAATCTTTGCGGTGGGTCTGAGCTCAAGACTTACTGACCTGTGTCTGGTTGCTGTGTTGTTGCAGAGATGAAACTGCCTGGGCGATGGCTATTTGACCAAGGGATGCTGAACTCTAACCGGTGTGTGGTACCACAGCTGACTTGCTGGAGGGCCCTTCGGGTGCCTCACGGGTGTCATAGAGGAGTTACAGGGGAAAAAGAGGCCTTTTGTGATTAGTATTACAGGCAAGAATATTCTCAATGTCTAAGTAGATTACAAATAAAATAGAACAGCAGCTGCAAATTACATGCAAATGGTTAATGGTAGGTGATGGTCAATTGCATATTCCCCATCGCCTCACACTATCCAATAAAAAATTGGATAGCACTTGTCCAATGTATATGGTGGTGTCAGCGAGCCCTAACACTTGGTCTGTGTACTGTCCACTGTCCACTCGGACCGAAAATATGTTCACTCAAATGTAACGGGATTTGGGAGTATGACCCGACGGGGCCATAGACTATAATGTGGGCTGACGCAGACGTATGTGTAGCGCCCCGAGGGTTCGGCCGCTACAGGGGTATTGCACCTCTGCCAGAGGTGTGATATTCCACTCCCGGGTAAGGATGGAGTATGGACCAGGGCTCAGGTAGCTGCATACAGCACACACACCCCATTTCCGAGGGACAGCTCAACAGTGCTCCCATTAGTACAGTAATGCAGGCACGACAGACCATGTCCCTGGCTGGAGTGGGGAGGGGGGAGGAAAACCCAGTGATGTAGGAGTAGGAGGGGACGGTTCCTGAGCGTAGACACGTTTACCCGCGCAGATCCGCGGCAGCTGGACAAAAGTTGGTCACTGGTGAGGCAGGCCAGAGAAAGGACAAAAAGGGGGTCCTGAGCCAGACTTCTGAACTGCCTGGGAGTTGACCGAGCCCCACAACTGGTGGACGCAGCACGGCTCGGACAGTCACTACCTGTACAGAAGTGACCCGGAGCACATGAACTGTGAGTAAAAGACATTGGATTGCAGTACGTTGTCTGTGTACTTTCTCGCTTCTCCAGCACTACCGGTACTGGGACTCCCTGCACCATCACCCCCATCATCCATTGCACAACCCTGGGGCTACACTCTTCCCGTGGGGAGTTAAACAACCTCAGCTGCGTACACCATCAGCCTCAGGGGATTACCTTGCAGCGGCGGTTCATAATAACCGCAATCCACGGGTGGCGTAATCGGACAACATGAACAGCACATAGCAGACTACCATTGGCCTGACCACCCTGAGCCACGGAACCGGGTTGCCACTACTACCCCCATCGTCTCCTGTTGCCCGGCTCCGAGTGCCCCACGGCCCAGGGGGCGAGTCATATGCTCTGTCGTTTTTGGGTGTGTACGCCTACTGGAGGCAGACACTCATACATCGTAGATTTCGTCTGGGTGTCTGCCTCCAGTAGGCCCAATAGGCCCAAAAATGATGCACGTCAGAGCGCATGTTCAATCAGCTAGCACCATTATCATCTATGGCCCCGTCTGCACATACGTCCAAATTCCGTTTTGCGGTGGGTTCAGATGCAAACCTCAAAGGGACCCATGAACGTGAAGATAAATGCAATATGAAAGCACCCTTAAAGGAAGCCTGTCACCTTGGAAAATGCTATTTACCTATAGATATAGGGTTAATCTGCAAGTAAATATTGTTAAACTACTTCCTGGCCGCCTTATTGAAAGTGTAGCTACCAGGAGAAAATTAATTTATTTCCTACTAAGATGCGTCCTCTTTAAGTCACAGAGGCGTGCACAGAGCGGCTACAGGCACAGAGCGGCTACAGGCACAGAGCGGCTACAGGCACAGAGGGGCTACAGGCACAGAGGGGCTACAGGCACAGAGGGGCTACAGGCACAGAGCGGCTTCAGGCACAGAGCGGCTACAGGCACAGAGGGGCTACAGGCACAGAGGGGCTACAGGCACAGAGCGGCTACAGGCACAGAGGGGCTACAGGCACAGAGTGGCTACAGGCACAGAGGGGCTACAGGCACAGAGGGGCTACAGGCACAGAGGGGCTACAGGCACAGAGCGGCTTCAGGCACAGAGCGGCTACAGGCACAGAGGGGCTACAGGCACAGAGGGGCTACAGGCACAGAGGGGCTACAGGCACAGAGCGGCTTCAGGCACAGAGCGGCTACAGGCACAGAGCGGCTACAGGCATAGCTCACAGGATTTGTTCACAAGACTGTATTTATCGGTCCAAGTGCTGTCCGTGAAAAACCAGACAGTACTCGGACCAATGTTGTTTCTTCCATAAATTGAATGACATTCAAATCTATGGGTGTGCAAAATAAAAAAAAGGATGTCATACGGAGCCACAGTATAGCATCTGTTTTTTTACAGATACACTGCAATTCTTTATCACAGGAAACTGTAAATGGTCCTGTAAATTATTAATAACTGCTACTGTAAAAAAAAAACGTATTGCACACGGATTGGACACAGTTGACAAGTGAGAACAAAATTGTCTGAGTTTTCTGGATGAAATGCTGAGAATTGTTTACACGCTCGTGTGAACTTAGCCTACTGCTCACTGTACTGTGAGCGGTGGCTGTAAGCATGCCTTGGCACTTTAATTGACAGCTTGCTCTGCACAAATGCATTCCAGAATGAGCTGTCAATCACAGTGTCGGGGTGTGCTTATAGCCGCTGCTCACAGTATAGTGAGCAATGCTGTAACCAGTTACTATAGCTGCTCCATTCACACCCCATGACTGAAAGCCGGCGGCTGCCAGGAAGAAATAAGTTAATTTTTTCCCATTGGTGGCACTTTCAGTGAGACAGTAGGCAGTATTGTAATGCTATTTACCTGCAGATTAACCCTATATCTGCAGGTAAATAGCATCTTCGGTGGTGGCTGGTTCCCTTTAACTGGAAGATTACAGACATCTCTACACCCTTTTAAAACTTTGTGTATCATTAGGTCAAATCAACAGGAAGCTTTGCAACATTTTACAAAACACTAAACCTATGTGTAACTTGATGTTGAAGCTATTGCTAAAGTCTAACAAAGAAGATGTAAGGAAGGTGGGTGAAGTTAGAAGAATGTAGCACTGAATATATCCACATCGGTGTGAATTTTAGACTGGGAAATCTGGAATGGAAAGAGTTAAAATAACATACTAATGTGATCAATGAGCTAAGTAACCAATATCTATCTGCAGACCATCCATACTTGTTGTACAACACATGACTCATACTTGCTGTTTTTACTGTGACATTTATGTGTATCAACACTCGGCATACATCTTATAAGTGTAGACTGAAAAGCATTACTGACTAAAAGACATAGAGAGACACATGCCAGGATCTGGCTTTAGCTCTGGCACTTTCTCTATACATGTACTTAGCTAAAAGACTTATCATAAAGATCTGCCTTAGTTTTATCTCTCCCTATGTGACATAAAAATTAAACTTCACAAAGAGGAAGGTAGTCAGGCATTATGGGCCACATGCGGTTTCTTCAGGAAGCGAAGCTGCTAAGGGAGGAAATGACAACACATTTAAATTACTGGGACACTGATATAAACATCTGCAATATTTTTATGCTTGTAGAGTTTGCTAAAAAGGTTTCCAAATAAAAGCAGGGTTTAGCTATAGGTGGTGCAGAGGTAGCAGTTGTAGGCAGGTCAGATGCCTAGGGTTGCCCAAGGGTCAGGCTACCAGATAAGAAGACATGATTGAAAAAACCATCATCTGGTCCCAGGGGCGGACATATCGTGGGCCCAGAGGTGAAGGAGGGCCCGTCAGCACCTGTGACTATTTCAGCTGGATGCGTGTCCAAGGACGCACATTTAGCTGAAATGTATTGCGGCGTAGGGAACCCGTTGACTCCCTGCACTGCAATATACACGCCGCCAGCCAATCAGAGGACGGCAACTGATGTCAGCGTGCCCATGACTGGGGGAACATGGCAGTGACGCCATGCCCCATGGCAGGGATACCGAAGTCAGCTGCCGGATCCCGCGCCGGCTGTAGAAGAGGAAACCACGTGGCGTAGGAGCGTGAGGGAAGTGAGTAGTATTGTTTGTTTTTAATGTATGGATGGAGCACATTGTACCAGGATGGGACCAATTATACCTGGAAGGGGACCAGGATGGGGGACATTATAGTAAGAAGGTGACTAGGATGGGAGACATAATCTCAGGAAGGGGCCCAATATGGGAGACATTGTTACTGGAAAGTGCCTCCCTTATTATGCACCATCCTCTCTGGCAAATAAATATAAGGTAGAATAAAAACATAATGCATAGCCACACTGCAGTAAGTAAATACATGGTTACACGTAAAAAACATGGGGTACATAGTTAATATTTTTTTTGTCAAAATGGCTGCAGCATACATGTGCACCTACATACAATATTATGCTTATACTAACAGGTGGCCCTTGTTTTTGGTTTTGATTTAGTTTTTTGGACTCAGTACATTTGGGATGTGGTTCTCCCTTGAGCTGTGCACCTTTATCTACTCAGTTTTCCATAGGTAGATTTGAAACATTTTCAGGCACTGGTCCTGCTTTGCCTTCCGTTTATTTTGAGGATGGCCCCAGGATGGGCAACATCATACCTCTCAACTTTTGAAGAACAGAAAGAAGGTGAGATCATGCAGCGCGCATCGATTCATGGGACTCTGGTCCAGGGTCCAGGTCAGTGCTACCTGGCGGCTGGAGGGAGGTCTGCAAATCTCCGGCGTTCCTGCAGCAGCTTTTGATTAGCCATGGCAGCCGGACGTCATCTGTGCGCCCTGTTCATCTGTAGTTGGGACCTGTGGATTTATTTTTGGTTCATTCATTCACGGTTGGAGCTGCCAGAACTTTCTCATCTTTATGTAGCTTCACTATATGATATCTGGCTTTTTGATGTCTTAGTCCGTGTTCACACGTAGCATATAACAATCTTCTCTGATTATTGCTGAATTTTTTTATACATTTTGTGAAGCCGCGTGTTTAATGTGTTTTATTATAGTACAGAAAAACTTTGATTCTACACTTAAAAAAGTATCTGCAATTTTTTACATGTGTTTTTTTTAGACTCCACATAAAAGCCTCCAGAGGAAAAAAAGCACGAAAATCACACAGTTCAGCAGCGTCTTTAGACGCACAGTGGGCACAGTTTTCATGAAATCACATCCACTTTATTTGGACAGTTAAACAGCAGAATTTCTGTGCAAGAAAAGAGGCAGAAAATACGCAGTATTTACATTACATGTGAACATGGTCTACATGTCTGTTAGAACCGTCCTGTTTGTTTTTTCCATCTTGTGTTTTGCGGTCACGTGACCATCTGCCTTTATATTCCAGCTCCGCCCTTTTGGCTGTGCTGGACTTCAGTGTTTGACTGTTTCTCTAGCCAGGTGCTTCTGTGCCTTTCTCTGTCAGTTCGTTTGGTCCTTCTGGGACCTCTAGTACTTTTTTTTTGTCTGTTTCTCTTTTTGTGTTCTGCAAAAACTTCTCTGTTTAGGAGGTGTCCCATTTTTGTCCCCGTCCTTAGTTCTTTTAGGGACCCCTCCCCTTATGCTATTGGTCTTCATTCAGACTAGCCGAGGACTAAGCGGGTCTGTTCGCTAGGAACAGGCAGCCCGCTTCATCGTAAGGTTTCAGCTTAGTTTTACTGTAGGGACAGTTTTCCCTTATCTTTCCTTAGTTCATGTTGCAGATCATAACAGTAAGTCCTGCCCAAAAAAAGCTAAAAGGAAAGAAATTCGGGGATCAGTATGGTTTCCATCCAGGATTTGGCTCAACGCCTGCAGGGATTGTCTCTGGAGGTGGCCGAACTCCAGCAA
This sequence comes from Phyllobates terribilis, assembly GCF_046119375.1. Taxonomy (NCBI): domain Eukaryota; kingdom Metazoa; phylum Chordata; class Amphibia; order Anura; family Dendrobatidae; genus Phyllobates; species Phyllobates terribilis. The sequence continues at coordinate 23,634,339 of NW_027362768.1, forward strand.
CATGTGAGTAGCTGTTCTGAAGCGCATTTTGTGGAACCCAAGGTAGGACTGCCTGATGTTTTTATGGTAAACAGCAAGATTTTTTTCCTTTAAAAATGCTTGTTTGCTATATTTTCGTTTGAGACCAATGTCCTCTGGGAATGAATCACAGCGCATTGGTTTTATTATGTCACTTTTGCGCAAAGAACCACAGGGGTGGGCCTTTTCTCTCCAACCTAATGATCCATGTTTAAGGTCTGTAGAAGAAATTTTTTCTGCTATGGGGCTATTATATGATAATAATTGATTGAATCTCATCTGCTGAGGCAGAACTCAGGCATTTGAATCAGGGGTCAGGTGATGTTGAAAATTATTGTACACACTTCAGAAGATGGGCCTCAGAAGTTAAATGGAATGATCCAGCTCTGAAATGTCTATTTCTTGCTGGTCTGAGTTAAAGGGTTAAGGATTTGCTAATTGCATTCCCCGCACCTGAGACTCTGCAGGATGCCATGCAATTAGCTGTTCGTGTGGATAGGAGACTGAGATTTAGACAGAATGAGGTAAAGACTCCTGTAATGCCAGGTCCTAGTTCCCAGAAAATCTGTTCTGATGGCGGAGAACTGATGGAGGTTGGGGCGAAGTCGCTCCACTCTCTGGAAAGAGACCGGAGGTTCGCGAGGAATTGTGTCTTTATTGTGGTAAAGCTGACCATTTGATTAAGTATTGTGAGCTTCGTTTAAGTAAAGAAAAGAAAAGGTCAGTTACGCCCGTATAGCTCGTTTACGCTCTGCAGGAGTATTTCTTTCTGGGAGTACTACTTTGCAGGAAAATTTGATTGAATTTCAGGTATTTGTGGATTGTGGTTCAACACTTAATGTGATTGATAAAGGGTTTTTGGAAAACCTTAAATTGAAATCCAAATCTTTGTCATCACCTATTTCTGTGATTGCTATTGATAACACTCCCTTGAAATGTATTACTCACAAGGTTGCTGCATTTCCCCTCACTATCAATGGACTTCACCAAGAAGTTTTGGACTTGGTTTTATTACATAATTTACCCTCTGCGGTCGTTCTAGGATTGCCTTGGTTAAAACTGCACAATCCTTTGCTGGACTGGTCTACTAATGTGATTAAGTCTTGGAGTCCGAAGTGGTATGATAAATGTTGTAACGGTCGCATTGCGGCTGTGGAAAAAGGGGAATTACCTGTACCTATTCAAGATTTTTGGAGGGTTTTTTCGGAGGAGGAGTCGCAAGTTTTACCTCCTCATAGGGATTATGATTGCGCCATTGAGTTTGTTCCTGGAGCTACTCTTCCCAATAGTCGCTTGTTTAATCTGACTATCCCTGAAAGAAAGGCCTTGGAGGAGTACATACAGAATGGCCTGGCTGCTTGTCACATTAGACCTTCTAAGTCGCCTGTGGCAGTTGGATTTTTCTTTGTTAAAAAAAAGGACGGGGGTTTATGTCCATGTCTGGATTTTCGTGAAATTAATAAGATTACCGAACGCAATTCCTACCCATTACTGTTAATTCCTGACTTGTTTAACCAGTTAGTGGGGGCCAAGTGGTTCTCTAAAATTGATCTCCGGGGGGCATACAATTTGTTACGAGTGAAGGAGGGTGATGAATGGAAAACTGCTTTTAACATTCCGGTAGGTCATTTTGAGAATCTGGTGATGCCTTTTGGTCTTACCAATGCACCTGCATTTTTTCAGAACCTTATTAATGACATCCTGAGACCTTTGATTGGTAAGAATGTGGGTGTGTATTTGGATGACATTTTGATTTATTCACCAGATCTAGAGTCCCATTGGCAGAGTGTACGTGAAGTTTTGCAGTTATTGAGTGATAATTCACTCTTTGCTAAGCTGGAGAAATGTGAGTTAGCTGTGCAGAAAATTAGTTTTTTGGGCTACATTGTCTCCAGCGAGGGCTTTGAGATGGACCCTGTGAAGGTTCAGGTTGAGCAGGAATGGCCTAGGCCTATTGGTTTGAAATCTATACAGAGATTTTTGGGTTTTGCCAATTATTACAGGAGATTCATTAAGAATTTTTCTGTAATTGTTAAGCCTCTGACCGATCTCACCAAGAAAGGTGCGAATATGGTCCAGTGGACTACTGAGGCCATTGAAGCGCTTGAGAATCTCAAAGAGAGGTTCAGTTCTGCCCCTATCCTTATGCAGCCTGATGATGTGGTGCCCCTGAGGGTTCGACCGCCACAGGGATTCTGCACTTCTTTAATGGAGTGTTGTATTCCTCCTCTGAGGTAAGAACAGTGTGATGGTCAGGACCCTTCCTTCACATACAACACCACACTTCTCCACCAGAGGGGGCTAGAATGCACTAGGTGCTGCCCTCCTGGTTACAGGGAGACTGGGGAACCAAGAGTTAGGGGAACCATTTAGTGGGTGAGGATGGAGGACTCACATTTTAGTGACACTGTAAAATTCGTATTTAATAAAAAGCCATCTTGGTTTTTGGTCCTGGTAGTCTAGTTCTTTGATGGTCCTTGTTAGTCAAGTTACCTGGCTGTCATGTACTGTGATCTCCCACCCTGAAAGTGGATCCTGTGTGGACCTGCAGTGGATGGAGGCACAGCCCTCGTACCCCGGCCTTGGGACGAGGGGCAGGTTGCAGACAAGGAATGTCTCAACCTGGTCAAGGACCACGACCAAGAAGGCCCAGAGCTTAAGAGTGTAGCTCCACCGCAAATGGGTCCCAGGGAGGATGCAGACGGAGCGGTATACGCCACCTGTCCTCGTCCACCTGATATATTCAGAGGGAGCCCGGCTGCAAGAGGGGTACCGGCCCCAGACACCCGACCTTGCTACTCCACGTCCTGGTCGGGAAAGCCCGGTTGGCCCTGAGGATCCCACCGGGTAACGGAAAGAGCAGAGCTGCCACCCGTGCCCTTTTTCTGAGAGGAGTTCAGAGGGAGACCCGGCCTATCTACACACCCAGACAGGAAAGGACCCGGTCTGAAGTCTAGGAACACTCTGGTGCAGGGTCCTGATTTAACGCTGGACTTACTCGGAGGTTGTCGGACCCTCGTCTCTGGTGGCCGCAGAACTCCGCGAGGAGCAGGGAGTCGCCTTCCTTCTGCCATCTATGATGTGAGTAAAGCCTTGGAAGTTCACCCCTATGGCCTCCGGACTCTTTATTCTGCGCCACACTGCACTATGCAGACTTTCTAGACTATTACCCCCGTCATCCTGTCTTTCTGCCCTGAGGCCCTGCTCCGCCTGTGGGGAGTAATAACAACGTTGGCCGCTATACCACCATGCCTCAGCGGACTGCAGCGGCGCTGGTGGCCTTCACCAGGTGCCACAGGTGGCGTAGTCGTAATCAGCCACTCAACCCGGATAAGCCCGTACCATCCTTTTAATTGTGACGGCCCTGGGCACGGAGCGGGTCCGGGCCACGGCTGCATCGCATCTCTCGAACTTAGGACCCGACTCCGAGTCCCCATCTCTCAGGGTAAAAAGGGGCTTACAGGAGGCTTTGAGGCGTCACAATGAGACCAAGCCTTTTTTGGTCGAGGTCGATGCTTCATCGGTGGGGGTCGGAGCAGTTTTGTCTCAGGAGAACAAGGATGGAGTACATCCTTGTGCCTTCTTTTCGAAAAAATTTTTGGAAACCAAACTGAATTATGATGTTGGAAATTTGGAGTTGCTGGCTATTAAACTCGCGTTTGAACATTGGCGTCATTTTTTGGAAGGTGCTAGATTTCCTATTCAGTTTTTCACAGATCATGAGAATTTGATCTATCTGGATGCTGCCAAGCGCTTGAATGCCCGTCAAGCTAGGTGGGCACTTTTTTTTTCTCGGTTTCATTTTTCTGTTACCTATATACCTGGTACTAAGAATGTTAAAGCCGATGCTTTATCTCGCAGTTCCTCCAACAATTATACTCGTTCCTAAATTCAACCTGGGCAGGATTGGAACTCATGATGCATTATTACAAACATTGTATAAACTTTTCAGACACATATGTTATGACAGACCAATCACATATATTATCTACTGATTTATATGTAAGTATACTGATCGGAATAATTTACTCCACTTTGATAGTCTGCACCCTTTCTCTATGATTTTTTTTACCTAAATCCTAGTTACATAGAGTTAAACAATTTTTTTCTAATAACTCCATTCAAGAAAAGTGTCTAGATGAAATGGGGGATAAATTCAAAGAAAGGGGTTACCCATCTAGAGTTTTACACCAATGTTTAAATGCGACTTCAGTGAAACGTGAGATCGTGTTCCCTTTGTTCTCACGTTTCATCCTTATGTATCCAGACTCCATAGGACGATACATAAATTTTGGAATATCCTGCAGACAGCATATCCAATTATTAAAGAGTTTCAGGTCCCCTTTCTCCCCTGTTTTAGGCGACCCCCTAATCTTAGACAAATTAGTATGAGCAGACATTAGTTCCTTTCGGAGTTGCTTACGGCAACATTGTCAAATGTCCATGCGGTCTCTTGTGTGTTGATGAAACCACACAACATATAAGAGACCACATTTCTAAGCATTAATCCACCATTACATGTAAAAATTTATATTTGCACCCTTTATCATTTCAATATGGCTGGTCATACTGTGGCTCAATTGAAGTTCCAGGTGATCGAACAGGTTCATCCACCTCGCTGGGGGGTTCCCTTATCCATTTACTGAAAAAGCGAGAGGCATTTTGGATACACGAACGTAAAACCCTTACACCAAAGAGCCTTAATCGAGACTATGATTTACAGTCTTTTATGTGAACCAATCCTGAGAATCCTGCCCCTTCACTTTTTTTGAAAAAAAAGATAAAATAATTTTTACATTCTAAATTCTCCAGTACACTTCCTACATAGGGAGAGAAAAACTTTAAATGGTTTTGACCATCTATGCAGAACCTTTGTGTGGCACCCCAGGGGGTCTGGTTTCTACAGTGGTAGTAATACCATGTCTGGGAGCAAAACAGGAGTTTCCTGGTCAGGAACACACTACTTGCAACACGTCCTGCTCCAGACCAGAAAAGGGGAGGATCCTGCCCTTTGTAACTGGATCTGGAGGCGGGGTTAGCCAGTTCAGTCAGTGTGAGGAGTCAGATAGGACACTAAGGAGCAAGGAGCTGAGGACTGGAGCTGTGCAGAGCTTGTCCTGGCCAGGGTATACAGAGAACCGGACACCGGAGTCCGAGGCTGTGGGACCCTTCAAGCCCAGCAGCAGATACCGCAAGGCAGGAGATTGCAGGTCTCCTGGCCCCCAGAAGCCCGGAGGCTCAGCCACATGAAAGGACCAGTACCGCCACAGAGGAGCGAGGAATACACGGGATCCGAGTCGCCAGCCATACGGGTGAGCAGCATGTTACACTCAGGGACGTGGGCTACAACATGACTATAAGCGGGATAGCTAAAAGAGTACAGTCAGAACGGCAGGCCTACAACTCCACCTGGCCAGGGTAATTCTAGGATTGCTCCCAGACTTACCAGGCCCTCATCTCTAGCAAGTACTCCTGTCGGGGTCTATATAATTGTCACCAGTAAAGACCTCAGGACTGCACTGCAAAGACTCCGTGTCATTACTACTGATCCAGGTACTATCACCACCATCATCCTTACACGCTGCCCTGAAGCTACACTCTTCCTGTGGGGAGTTACACTACCTTGCTGCGCATATCACCAGCTTCAGCGGACTGCTCCGCAGCAGCGGTTACTAATAACTGCATTCCACAGGTGGCGTAGTCGGACTATACACATAGACTTCCCTGATTTGACCACCCTGGGTCACGGACCGGGTCGCCGCCACGGTGACTACTACCCCCAGCATCTACAAGGCCCGGCTCTGGGTATCCCCCACGGCCCAGGGGGCGCGTCAACTTTGGTGTAGTCGGCAGGATTTCGTGCCCGCGACCACCGGGTACTGCGCGCCTTCACAGACTGTGTCGCATACCGTGGTGAAGATTTCCCGCCATCTGCTGGCGTTTTCCCGCCATTGTCTGCAATTTTCGGGTCGCCGCGCGAGAAGAAGAGTGGCGGAACCGCTGGAAACTCACGAAGTTCAAAGCCCCTCCCCGCGCGCTGACGCAACACCTGGTCCTGGAAGGAACCCCAGTGAGCGCTGACGTCAGACGCGTGCGACGCCAGGTCCTACAAGGAGACCATCGCCTGCGGAACTGCGGCCTATGGAGGAAAAGAGAAGGAAGGTAGGCCACGGTTCACTATGGGGGAGGAAGACGCCGGATATGGAGGGAACTTCCACCGCCAGCGCGGCCGCTGCCGCAGTGATGCCATTCACAATGCCCTATATCCCGGGAGCGGCGTGGCTGCCCCAGTACTTAGGAGAGTCGCACACCCTGAGTGACTTCAAAGAGAGACTAAGCAGCCTGTTTAAGGTATATCCCCTGTCCGAGGAGCAGAAAGTGAGCATCCTTATAGGCCAGTTAATCGGTGCAGCCCAGAGAGAAGTAAAATCCTGGTCAGCCAGAGAAAAAGGGACTGTAAAAGAGATACTGGCCTGCCTAAAGGACACTTTTGACACCCGCACCACCGCAGATATAAAAATGAAGTTCTATGGGTGCAAACAACGGGCACAGGACAGTGTACGGGACTATGCTTTAAACCTGCAGGAGGCGCTGAGGGCCATCAGACAGGTAGACCCTGATAGTGTGCGTGATGCAAACAGACTGTTAACTGAACAATTTATTGAGGGTTTACTGTCCAGCGCCCACCGAACCCAGCTGCGCATCATGGCTCTGCAAAACCCTGACTTAGACTTTGCTCAGTTTAAGGACAGGGCCATCCAGGTGCTACGAGAACCAGCATCAAGTGGCGCTACAGCTCACCGCCGCCCGGCTATCACCTACCACCAGGAGGTGGCACCCTTTTCCCCAGAGCCTGTAGGAGCTGATGCACAGACTCTGGATAATGCCCCGTCAACAGACCTGCACCATCAGGTCCAAGAGCTAACTAAAAGTGTAGCAGCACTAACCAAAACTGTGCAGTCCTTGCAGGTGTCCCCCAAAGGAAGGATTCAGCTGGCTTCCAGTCCGGAGGACGTCCCGTGGTGCCGACAGAAGAGGATTCCACCATCCAGAGGGAGGAACAGCGACCGCTACGACCAGGACGGACAACCCATCTGCCGCCGCTGCAACCAACCAGGACATTATGCAAGGTACTGTCATTTAAACGAGCAAAACCTGGGGCAGTGGGCCAACCCCTAGGCATAAGACCACCAGGCCCATCAAGCTGGCGAGACAAATATGTGGGAGGACGACCGGTCCTACCTGTCGTGCTGGACGGCTTTCCAATGAGCGCGTTGCTGGACACTGGATCCCAGGTGACCACCATCCCCTACATTCTTTTCAAACGGTACTGGACTGACTCTGACATCACCCGCCGTCCAGATGAACATTTGAGCATTTATGCCAGCAATCGTCAGCCTGTACCTCAGGTGGGGTTCAAAGAAGTGACCATAAAGGTTGGCAAAGTCGAGCTGCCAGCACAAGGACTGATTATTGTCGACATTGATCGCCGAGAAAGTCATCCTATGATAACTTTAGGCACTAATGTCATTGAAAATTGACTTGCAGAAATAATTGTCTTATTGCAGCAGGTTGCGGAAACCGCCAGTTCCAGCCAGCAGCGCGTTCTACAAAGGAAGATCCGAGCCCTGATGAAAAGACAGCAGGTAGAACTGTCTGGTGGTGAAATTGGTAGTGTTAGGATGAGCGACCCATTCCCAATCGCCATGCCCCCAAAAAGTGAGATGATGATATGGTGCCGGGCAGCTATTGGTCTAAGGGGTAGAAATTACTAGACCTTGGTAGAGCCCGTCTACTCTGACAGTAGGTCCACCATTTTGACAGCCAGGGGGGTGATTGATGTCCGCCATGGGAGGGTACCCGTCCGTATCCTAAACATTGGGGAAAGAGAAGTCCATTTGCCCCGGTATGCCACCCTAGCCAAACTGTTCACTGTCAACCAGAATTCTATAAAGACAGTGGAACCCTTGCCTCCATCCCAACAGGCTGAGGATAACTGCTTCAAGGGACAAATGGAGGACTGGTGCCAGAAGCTGCATGTGGGCACTGACTCCACCCATCCACATCAAAAACAAGGAGTATACAGGGTGGTCCAGGAGTATGAGAGGGTCTTCAGTAAACACCCACTCGACTTCGGGCTGGTAAAGGGGGTTCAACACCATATCCCCACGGGAGACCATCCACCCATTAAAGAAAGGTATCGGCCTGTACCTCCTGCACACTACCAAAATGCCAAAGGGATGTTGCGAGAAATGAAGGAGGCTGGGGTAATAAGAGACAGTTGTAGCCCCTGGGCAGCTCCATTAGTTCTTGTAAAGAAAAAGGATGGCACTATGAGAATGTGTGTAGACTACAGGAAAATCAACCGCATAACACACAAAGATGCATACCCGCTACCCAGGATAGAGGAGTCACTAGCTGCGTTAAAATCTGCTAACTATTTCTCTACTTTGGATCTTACTAGTGGGTATTGGCAGGTTCTTGTAGCAGAGACGGATAAGGAGAAAACCGCATTCACCACCCCGATGGGCCTCAGCGAGTTCAACTGCATGCCATTCGGGCTCTGCAACGCCCCAGGTACCTTCCAGCGGTTGATGGAGTGCTGTCTGGGACATAAGAATTTCGAGACAGTCCTGCTGTACCTGGATGACGTCATTGTATACTCCCAGACGTATGAGGACCATCTGAAGCACCTGGCGGAAGTGTTTGATGCCCTGGCTGGCTTTGGTCTAAAGGTGAAGCCCTCAAAATGTCATCTGCTGAAGCCCAAGGTACAGTACCTGGGGCACGTGGTGAGCGCTGACGGTGTGGCTCCAGACCCCGATAAAATCACAGTAATCAAGGACTGGCCAAGACCCTCCACCATAAAGGAAGTGCGGCAGTTCCTCGGGTTGGTAGGCTACTACCGAAGATTTATTCCAGGCTTCCCCAAGATGGCGGCACCCATGCAGGACATCCTGGTAGGCCAGTCCAGGAAGGCCAAAAACCAGAAGCCACCATTCAAATGGGACAAGCTGGAAGATGAGTCCTTCCACCAGCTAAAAATGGCCCTCACGGGGGGACGAGATCCTGGCTTACCCTGATTATGGCCAGCCCTTCATCCTCCACACGGACGCGAGCAACGTGGGACTGGGAGCGGTGCTGTCCCAGATCCAGCAGGGCAGAGAACGGGTAATCGCTTATGCCAGCAGGAAGCTCCGGCCCACAGAAAGGAACCCTGAAAATTACAGCTCCTTCAAGCTAGAGTTCCTCGCAGTGGTATGAGCAGTGACAGAGCGCTTTAAACATTACCTCGCCTCTCCAAGTTCACCGTATTCACAGACAACAACCCGCTGACACACCTGGACACTGCGAAACTTGGTGGCCTGGAGCAGAGATGGATGGCCCGACTCTCCAATTATGAGTTCACCATCAAGTACCGGGCTGGGCGCAAGAATGCCAACGTGTAGCACCCTGAGGACTCGGCTGCTACAGGGGTATTGCACCTCGACCCAGAGGTGTGGTATTCCACTCCCGGGTAAGGATGGAGTGTGGAACTGAGCTTAGTAGGCTGCATGCACTACATACATCCCATTTCCGGGGGACAGAACAACGGTACTCCCACCAGTATATGTGCAGGTACGACAGCGTCTGTCCCTGGCTGGAGTGGGAGGGGGGTGGAACATCCCAGTAGTGTAGGGGCAGATAGGGGGAGTACTCTGGGTAAAGCTAGGAGCCCATTGGGTGCTGGTCACCTGGGTTCACACATAGAGGGAGTATATAAGGTGGGCACCATCTTAGAATAGGGTCTTTGGTCTTTAGTCAGAGAGAGGAGGAGCAGAGCAGAGGAGCTCAGCCAGGAGGGCTGACAGGGAGCTGTGGCTCCGGCTGGGCCCAGCTCCAGAGCAAAGCCTGCAGTGAAGAGAGAGAGGAGGAAGAAAGGCCCAGAGAAGCAGAGACAGAGGGAACCCTAAGATCCCAGAATCAGACCAGAAAGGGTGAAGGGTTGGCAGAAGAGGGCACCGGATCCCAAGCTGGCGGAGGCAGAAGTAACCCTTAACCAGGAACCGGAGGTCGTGGGCAAGTTTTGCCACGACCCTCACCATATCCACCAGGAAGGCACACCACGAGTAGGGCCAGGGAAGCCAGAGAAGGTTCAACCACTAAGAGGCCCGAGGGAGCTGGACAGAGGTGGATCCCTGGTGGGGACGGCCAGGAGAAAGAGAGTGAAAGGGAAGCTCAGGACCACGCTCCGGAACTGCCTGGGGGTTAGCCGAGTCCCGCACCTGTTGGACGCAGCACGGCTCGGGTGGTCACTCAAGGCCAGAGTGACTAAAGCAACATCAGTGAGTAAAAACCCTGAAACTGCATCTCCTGACTCTGCCTCTCCTTCCTGCATCATCACAACCCCCATCATCCACACCTGCTGCCCTGAGGCCATACCCCTCCCGTTGGGGGTTATACCATCACTGCTGCACATATACCACCGGCCTCAGCGGACTGCTCTGCAGCGGCGGCTTCAAAGCCGCACTCAACGGGTGGCGTAGTCGACACTTAAACAACATCTACAAAGACTGCCACACACTTAGTTTGACACCCTGGGCACGGACCGGGTCACCTCCACAAGGACTACTACCCCCATACAGATCCGGCTCCGGGTATCCCTTGAACATGGCCCAGGGGGCGCGTCAACTTTGGCGTAGTCGGCAGGATAACGTGCCCGCAACCACCGGGTACTGCGTGCCTGAAGAAAAGTTCGTATTTACCGTAAAAAGAAGTCTCCCGCCAATTCCGGAGGGTCCCCGCCATCGGACGCCATCTCGGATCGGTTCCCGCCGTTTGCCCGCCATCTGCAGTCTTTTCCCGCCATCCACAGAGTTTCCCGCCATTGGGAAGCGGTTCCCGCCATCTGAGAAGATTTCCCGCCCTGGCAGAGCGGACGCCATTATGGGCGTGCCAGAGGGTGGCAAGAGGCCACCTCCCATCGTGGGCCAGGACCAAGAATGGCGCCAAAAGCGGAAACCGCCCCCACCAGCAGAGACTGTGATGCTTGAGATGTCCATCAGCGTGAGGGGACTGCCCCTGGAACTGACAATCACCAAGTTGCCCCGGGACCACCCTCAGGATGGGCGGAGAGAGAACAAAAGAGAGAAGATGGGAGCAGCTTGGAGGAGTCTAGAGAGAACGCACCCGGAGATGGAGGGAGAGGCAGGCAGCACCGACCCAGTGGTCAGGAGCCTGTTGCAAGCGACTACCCCAGAAGGCCTGGTGGAGATCCTGGCGCAGCTCCCCAGAGATCGGGAGCATGCACGGACCGCACTGGAGGGCTTGGCTCAGAGGATGGCCCGAGTGCAGCGAGACGTACTGGCCGCGTGGAGCAGAGAAATGGCCCAGCAGGCTGGAACCCGCCAGCAAAAGACACCGCCAGCAGCGAGGAGCACGCCTGCCCTTGAAGGAAGAGCAGGAGGGACGAAGGCCGGAGACGGCGCCGTGGAGGGAGCTGAAGTAACGGAGGCAGGTAATGGGGACGTCTACACCCCGTACCCGGAGGCCGAGAACCTGCCCCAGCTCCCCGTCGCAGAGCCCGAAATCCCATTCACTGTGCCCGTCGCTGCACCGCCACTGCTCCAAACTAGGCCTCAAGCGGCAGGAGCCGCGGCCGCGCTCCCCGTGACGTCACGCGCCTCAAATCAGAGTGCGACCAAACAGGAAGCGCCATCGGCCTGGTCACAGGGCAGAGTACCCCCGGGCGCAGCCGTCTCCACAGTGCCCTTCACATTCAGAGTGCCCCCGGGCGCCGCGGCAATCATCGCGCCCGCAACCTCCATCATGCTACCCCTGGGAGAAGACTTGTTTACCCAGCATACTTGCCCGGATGGGCAGCCCTTTGTGTGGCCGCCGGAGTTCGTCAATCCCCGACTCCGGAGGGAACGGCCTCTGGATGAGCCCCTGATCCCGGCTCCGGCGCCCGCCAAGATCACCCCACTCTCGTTGGAGGAGGCGCAGTTCGCGTAGGACCCCACTGGAGAAGACCTCATCGGGTTCACCCAAGAGACCCGGGCGGCCGCAGCCCAGCGTGCAGAGTGCTGCCGACAGCAGTTAGAGGTCTTCAACAGAGAAAGGAGAGAGAGGCGGGTCCGCGAGGAGCGGCTGCAAATCCGGAGAGCAGAGCAGAAAATCCGGACCCGACGGAACCCCCGTGCAGCCCACGGTCCCCGTGCCACCGGGACTGTAATCAAATTCCAACTGCAGCACGGTTGGGGCTTCATCAGGGATCACAAAACCCCCGGTGACGTTTTTGTAACCCGCAGAGATGTCGAGTCTCACCTACCGGAGGGACACCGTGGTCGTGACCTGTACCTGGGTGACGAGGTCACCTTCACCCGGCACCAGTGTGCCAAAGGACCCTATGCCCTTCATGTACATCGCCTGACGGAAGAAGAGCTGCGGTGTGAGGAGGAACAAGAGGACCCGGACGGGTCTGAAGCCTACCCTCAGGAAGGAGCAGGAGGGCATCGTCACCATTAAGAGGTGAACTGAAACTGTATATAGTTACCCGTAAGGGTATATGCCATGCTGCTTAATTAAAATGAGTTCCCCGTTGGGACAAGTGTGAACTGTTCCAGTGTGTCCCATTTCCCCACAGGCTGAGGACTGTGAGCAGCCATCCCTTTTTCCCACTGGCCGAGGACTGAGAGCGGCCATATCCATTGTATATAGTTGCGCTTCTTAAAGCGCCCCCTACTGGTTTTATAGGAAACTGTTTTTTCTACCAGAGACTGTGGCACTTACCTGGTCACAATTTGCACAAGTGGCCAGAGGTCAAAAATGTTTTACATGAAAAGTTTTATTATGCTGAAAGAGTTAATATTATTTTATGATGTGTCTGTAACATTTTAAGAGAGAAGTACCTCCCATAAAGGGATGGGTTGAAAGTTATATTTTATATGTAAGTGCACTTTCAAAAATTTGTATGTTTTTGGATATTTTATTCTTTTACAGCCCGAGGACGTGCTGTGATTTACCAGGGGGGAATGTAGCACCCTGAGGACTCGGCTGCTACAGGGGTATTGCACCTCGACCCAGAGGTGTGGTATTCCACTCCCGGGTAAGGATGGAGTGTGGAACTGAGCTTAGTAGGCTGCATGCACTACATACATCCCATTTCCGGGGGACAGAACAACGGTACTCCCACCAGTATATGTGCAGGTACGACAGCGTCTGTCCCTGGCTGGAGTGGGAGGGGGGTGGAACATCCCAGTAGTGTAGGGGCAGATAGGGGAGTACTGTGGGTAAAGCTAGGAGCCCATTGGGTGCTGGTCACCTGGGTTCACACATAGAGGGAGTATATAAGGTGGGCACCATCTTAGAATAGGGTCTTTGGTCTTTAGTCAGAGAGAGGAGGAGCAGAGCAGAGGAGCTCAGCCAGGAGGGCTGACAGGGAGCTGTGGCTCCGGCTGGGCCCAGCTCCAGAGCAAAGCCTGCAGTGAAGAGAGAGAGGAGGAAGAAAGGCCCAGAGAAGCAGAGACAGAGGGAACCCTAAGATCCCAGAATCAGACCAGAAAGGGTGAAGGGTTGGCAGAAGAGGGCACCGGATCCCAAGCTGGCGGAGGCAGAAGTAACCCTTAACCAGGAACCGGAGGTCGTGGGCAAGTTTTGCCACGACCCTCACCATATCCACCAGGAAGGCACACCACGAGTAGGGCCAGGGAAGCCAGAGAAGGTTCAACCACTAAGAGGCCCGAGGGAGCTGGACAGAGGTGGATCCCTGGTGGGGACGGCCAGGAGAAAGAGAGTGAGAGGGAAGCTCAGGACCACGCTCCGGAACTGCCTGGGGGTTAGCCGAGTCCCGCACCTGGTGGACGCAGCACGGCTCGGGTGGTCACTCAAGGCCAGAGTGACTAAAACAACATCAGTGAGTAAAAACCCTGAAACTGCATCTCCTGACTCTGCCTCTCCTTCCTGCATCATCACAACCCCCATCATCCACACCTGCTGCCCTGAGGCCATACCACTCCCGTTGGGGGTTATACCATCACTGCTGCACATATACCACCGGCCTCAGCGGACTGCTCTGCAGCGGCGGCTTCAAAGCCGCACTCAACGGGTGGCGTAGTCGACACTTAAACAACATCTACAAAGACTGCCACACACTTAGTTTGACACCCTGGGCACGGACCGGGTCACCGCCACAAGGACTACTACCCCCATACAGATCCGGCTCCGGGTATCCCTTGACCATGGCCCAGGGGGCGCGTCAAACGCACATGCACTATCCAGGATGCCTAACTTGCCAAATGGGGGAGAAGACCCAGAAGAACTGGAAGAGATAGAAATCCCCGCTTTCCACCGTCATGGGATAACTCAGTGCTCCCACTGTGTGAAAGACAGGTACTCTGCCACCAAAGAGGCCACGTTCAATCCCTTGCCCCACCACAGCTGGGCAGAAACACAAGACAGTGACCCGGCCGTCCACCTAGTCAAAGAGTTGCTGACACGAGCCGACTCATACCCTGACCCAGATGCTCCAGAGGAGACCAAACAGCTGTGGAAAGAGAAGAGTAAGCTGTTCATCTATGAAGGGAAGCTGTGTCGAAGAACTGTCAACTCCCGGACGCACGAGCTGGTCTGGCAGGTGGTAGTCCCGAGGCGGGACGCGTCTATGGTCTTGGAAGCGTACCACGATGGAGCAGGACACTTCGGATGGAAAAAGCTGGAAGTCCTGCTGCGTGATCGGTTCTATTGGGTTGGCATGAGAGGAACAGTCGAGAAGTGGTGTCGAGACTGCGGACCGTGCAACCTGAGAAGGAAAGACCGTGCCAGCCAGAAGGCCCATCATCACCAAGCAGCCACTCGAACTGGTAGCCCTAGACCATGTGAAGCTATCCCCGAGCAGGTCAGGCTATGTCTACGCTCTCACCATCGCAGACCACTACTCCCGGTTCCTGGTAGTAGTGCCAGTCAAGGACCAAACGGCTCAGACAGCAGCCAGAGCTTTCCAGCAGCACTTCTGCCGCCCGCATGGTTACCCAGAACGTGTGCTAACTGACCAAGGTCCTGCCTTCGAGGCAGAAGTATTCCAGGAGTTCTGCAACCTGTACGGCTGCAAGAAGATCAGGACAACGCCTTGTCACCCCCAGACCAACGGGATGTGTGAAAAGATGAACCAGGTGGTGACAGACCTACTGAAGACATTGCCCCTGGAGGAACGCAGTCTGTGGCCAGAAAAGTTGCCAGACCTGGTGGACCTCTACAATCATATCCCAGTGAATTCCACCAACTGCACACCAGCGTACCTGTTGCGAGCGAGACCTGGTAAGCTGCCCATCGACCTGGATATGGGAGTTCTGACACCAGAGAACGCCTCACCAGATGCGGATTGGGACACTGAGTGGCAACAGCAATACCGTAAGGTACAGGAGAGTGTTGAAAGAAGTCTGTCTCAAGCAAGAGAAAGGCAAGAGAGGACTTACAATTAACATGCACCAGCTGTTCCCCTGTCACCTGGAGAGAAAGTCCTAAAGAGGAAGAGGCGACTTCACAAGTTGGATGACCAGTGGGAAAAAGAGCCGTACACCATTTTACCATCAAACCATGATAACACCAAAGTGTGCCTCATAAGTAAAGACGGAGGAGAGACCACAGCAACAGTTTCCAGAGACCACCTGAAGAAATGTCCCGAGCAGCTACAGCATGCTGAAGAAGGCCAAGATATCCCTCAACCCGCAGAGGAAGTGGAAGAAATGGTCAGCACAGTACTCGGAGAATTTCCCCAGTCATGGACACAAGTGAATAATGCCATTGTTGTGCCAGTCCTTACATTTCTCCAACCAGCCCCTCAAGCACCTACAGAAGTCTCAGTAGAGTTGGAAGAACCATTGGCCCCGGAGACAGAAGATTCCTCACCAGCAGACCAGGAGAATCTACCCTCTGCTAGTAGCGAGCCTGTCGTACCCACGGTAAGCCAAAGGATCCGTAGGAAGCTGCCCAACCTACCAGTGACACCTCAAAATACCAGTAGTGCAGATCACACAGTGCCCACTACACCAGGGGTAGGGAAAGGGGACCAGAGCAGAACACAGACAGACAGCGTGTTACGCAGGTCTACCAGAAGCACCAGAGGTCAAATTCCTGCTCGTTGGAGAATATAAAATGTAATGTATATTGCAAATGTTTTATGTGTGTATTAATGTGTTTTCCCAGTTAACCGACAGGTTTCAAAGACTTTCAGGTTATGGACAATGGATAACCAAAAACTTTGTCTGTAAATAGTTGCACCTGGAAAGTGTCCCTTTGTGCCAGACCACAGAACAAAAACCCGTGGAGGTGGCTGAAGACGTGGTCCAACATCCGGATCATCAATGCCCTGTAGCCACCCCAGGGCCTCCGTGGAGGGTTTGGGATGGGTCCCTCAAACTACATCTTCGGTGAAATGGACACCTGGTTGCGGATGATACCGTGACCTATAATGACTGTAAATATGTTCATGTATTGTATATTGTTACCTGTTATACTTTTGCAAGATATGTTCAGTCCCGGAGTACTGAAATTTACTAGGGGGGAATGTGGCACCCCAGGGGGTGTGGTTGCCACAGTGGTAGTAATACCATGTCTGGGAGCAAAACAGGAGTTTCCTGGTCAGGAACACACTACATGCAACACCTCCTGCTCCAGACCAGAAAAGGGGAGGATCCTGCCCTTTATAACTGGATCTGGAGGCGGGGTTAGCCAGTTCAGTCAGTGTGAGGAGTCATAGAGGACACTAAGGAGCAAGGAGCTGAGGACTGGAGCTGTGCAGAGCTCGTCCTGGCCAGGGTATACAGAGAACCGGACACCGGAGTCCAAGGCTGTGGGACCCTTCAAGCCCAGCAGCAGATACCGCAAGACAGGAGATTGCAGGTCTCCTGGCCCCCAGAAGCCCGGAGGCTCAGCCACACGAAAGGACCAGTACCGCCACAGAGGAGCGAGGAATACACGGGATCCGAGTCGTCAGCCGTACGGGTGAGCAGCACGTTACACTCAGGGACGTGGGCTACAACACGACTATAAGCGAGATAGCCAAAAGAGTACAGTCAAAATGGCAGGCCTACAACTCCACCTGGCCAGGGTAATTCTAGGATTGCTCCCAGACTGACCAGGCCCTCATCCCTAGCATGTACTCCTGTCGGGGCCTATATAATTGTCACCAGTAAAGACCCCAGGACTGCACTGCAAAGACTCCGTGTCATTACTACTGATCCAGGTACTATCACCACCATCATCCTTACACGCTGCCCTGAAGCTACACTCTTCCTGTGGGGAGTTACACTACCTTGCTGCGCATATCACCAGCTTCAGCGGACTGCTCCACAGCGGCGGTTACTAATAACCGCATTCCACAGGTGGCATAGTCGGACTATACACATAGACTACCCTGGTTTGACCGCCCTGGGTCACGGACCGGGTCGCCGCCACGGTGACTACTACCCCCAGCATCTACAAGGCCCGGCTCCGGGTATTCCCCACGGCCCAGGGGGCGCGTCATTTGGTTATACTGATACTTATATACAGTATCTCCTTTTTACCATTTTGTTAATATGGATACTTCGACGGCAATACTGTGAATACTGTCTCTTTAAAATTTTGACCATAAGACAGATATCATTACTAAACATTGTGTTATGTTAATAATCTGTTGTTTTGTTTTTACTTTAGAACTGCGCTTAATACATCCCACTTCACGTTTATCTGTGTCCTGACACTATTTTCTAATAAAGTATGTTTTTCACTGTTGTATTCTTGCTAATATTCTATGTCATGTCACAATTCCCTTTTTCCACTTCCACAGATGCCTAAAAGTTTCTCCTAGCACTTATGCGGTATTTACCGCTCATACTATTGTGGATTGCCGACATCCTTTTAGATACCTCTTCCATCCTGACGCCATGTTCCCATACCAACCAGGATGCATATGAACATCCGTAAATCGCTTCTTATTGCACAAACTCCGGTCTCCACCCACAGTGATGTCACTTCACCATGACTACTGCGAAGCCTGCATTGCCCAGTCTTTTCTTTTCCCCACACGCCCACAGTGAGTGATGACTTTTCCATGTCTACTGCGATGCTTGCAGGATTGTGACGCGCCCCCTGGGCCGTGGTGTTCTCGGCAGCCGGGCAGGTCCTGTATTGGGGTAGTCTCAGTGGCAGTGACCCGCTCCATGGCCCAGGGCGGTCAAATAAAGAACAGTCAATTGGGGAAATAAAGTTTTTGGGGATAATGTTCGTGACGCCACCCATGGTATGCGGCTATATGGGGCCAACGCTGCGGTGCAGATCCACTGGGGCTGATGGTGACGCAGAAGATAGTGCAGCTCTTCACGGGCAGAGCTAAGCTCCAGGGCAGTTTATGGTGATTTGAAAAGATAGATGACAGTGTAGTGCAGGGCTGAGGGCGCAGGTAATGACCAGACAACACAAGAATGGCGGTTTCCTCTACCTTTACTTGAGGCTTGACGGTGCACACCGGGACACTGGTAATAGCTGGTGATGGAGATCCGGGCGACCTAGAAGCAATTTGGGGATCCACCTCGCCAGGTGGAGTTGTAGGCCTTCCCTCTGCGCTATCCTCTTTGGCCCTGCTGCTTAAAGCCCTTTTCAGGTGTCGTTCCTTCGTGGCGGCGCCGGGCCCTAGTATGCTACTGAGCCGCCGGATGTTTGGTGGGGCCAGGAGACCTGCAGTCTCCTGCCCTACGGATTTAGCTGTCGGGACTTTAGTACCCGAACAACCACAGGCTCCGGTGTCCTGTTTCTTCCGCTTTTCTCTGGGGCGAGCTTGGTCACAGCTCCTTTCCCCAGGTTCTCCTCGTCGCTCTTCTGTCTCCAACTCCCTTTTCTCACTCCAACTGACTTTTCTAGACCCCGCCTCCAGGCTCCAGTTTAAAGGGGAAGCTCCCCTGAAACTGGGATAGAGCTCCCCCTTCCGGTCTGGGGCCAGGAAATGTGTTGGATGCTGGTGTTACCTGATAAGGGGACCCCTCCTTGCTTCTAGGCATGGCAACACCCCCTGTGAGGGAGGCAATGCCAATGTGGCATCCGGACTCCTGGAGTGCCACATTCCCCCCTAGTTAAATTCAGTACTCCCGGACTGAGGACACCTTTAGAATTAAACAATAACGATATATATTCCAAAAAAATTTACAAAGTCTCAAAAAGGCAAAAATTGCAGAACAACAAAAACCAAACCAAAATTGGGAGCAGTCATTGGGCACCTAGTCTTTACGCCACTATCCAGAAATTGTCTTTTCCCGGGTACATGAAGGTTGGCTGGTGGGAACCGCCTCAACCCACTTCGTGTATCGTCCCTGGGCGTGGCTTCAGGGCACTCTGTCGGTGGGCCTGGTTTTCGGCCACGCCTGTGGTTTATTTTCAAGGCCAACAATTAACTTTACTCAACATTGTTCTGACCACACCTAGTCCTGTG
Organism: Phyllobates terribilis; assembly: GCF_046119375.1. Lineage (NCBI taxonomy): Eukaryota > Metazoa > Chordata > Amphibia > Anura > Dendrobatidae > Phyllobates > Phyllobates terribilis. Next base: position 23,653,798 of record NW_027362768.1, read on the forward strand.
GTCCATTTGTCCATAAATATAATAACTATATACACTCACGATTGCTTAAAAGTTCTTACAGGAAGTCTCTGTAGGCTCTCATGCTTAACGGTTGCAATTATATACTATACACTATTATCTTATTACACCTTAGTCCTTATAATGGGCAGGGATCTGAACTCTGGTACTATGGGTTGATCTACGCAGTACATTTATTGCCAATGACCTACCTGGGTCTCTAGTGTCTACCGCTGGTGTGGTGGGAGCACTATGGACTACACTACAGTTAGTCTGACGTAACACTGGTAGGCTTGGTAGTCTTCTACAACCTCTTTGACTCACCATGGGCATGACAGATTCACTGCTAGCAGGGGGTGGATTCATTTGTTTCTCTTCGGTTGTGGCATCTATTGCTGGGGCCGTCTGGTCTCTCAGCTGTTCTGGAGTCTCTGCGGCTTCCGGTAAAGCTACTTGGGGAAAGGTCAGGACAAGTACCACGATTGCTTGGTTCACCTGCGTCCAAGACCGGGGAAATTCTCCAAGGATGGTTTGAACCATCTCTTCCACCTTTTCTGTGTGCTGGGGGCTGTTTTGTTCTTCCTCTTGGTGTCTCAATTGATCAGTGCATATCTTCATGTGGTCTCTTGAGTCTGCCGCTGAAGTCACTCCTCCATCTTTACTGATGAGGCATACCTTGGTGTTGTCGAAATTTGAAGGTAAGAAGACGGTGTATGGCTCAACCTCCCACTGGTCATCTAATTTGTGAACTCGTCTCTTCCTTTTGAGTACCTGTTCTCCAGGTGATAAGGGAACTGCAAGTGCATGCTGATTATAAGTTCTCTCCTGCCTCTGTCTTGCCTGGGACAAACTTCTCTCTACACATTCTTTCACCTTGCGGTATTGTTGCTGCCGCTCTGTATCCCAATCTGCACCTGGTGATGTTGTCACAGGTGTTAAAACTCCCATGTCCAAGTCAATGGGTAACTTGCCAGGTCTTGCCCTCATCAGGTAGGCGGGTGTACAGTTGGTGGAGTTCACTGGGATGTGGTTATATAGGTCTACCAAATCCGGTAACTTCTCCGGCCACAGGCTACACTCTTCAAGGGGTAACGTCTTCAACAGGTCTATTACCACCTGGTTCATTTTCTCACACAACCCGTTGGTCTGGGGATGATACGGCATCGTCCTTATTTTCTTGCAGCCGTACAAGTTACTGAATTCCTGAAACACTTCTGCTTCAAAGGCTGGGCCTTGGTCGGTAAGCACTCGTTCAGGGTAACCGTGCGGGTGACAAAAGTGTTGTTGAAACGCTTTGGCTGCCGTCTTAGCCGTCTGTTCCTTCACTGGCACTACTACCAGGAACAGTGGTCTACTATGGTGAGAGCGTAGACATAGCCTGACCATCTTGGGGCTAGCTTCATGTGGTCCAAGACTGCCAATTCAAGTGGTTGTTTGGTGATTATGGGCTACAGGGGAGCCCTCTGGCTATCACAGTCTTTCCGTCTCAGGTTGCATGGACCACATTCTCGACACTATCTCTCGATTGCTTTCCTCATGCCAACGCAGTTAAATCGCTCACGTAGCAGGACTTCCAACTTCTTCCACCCAAAGTGTCCTTCTCCATCGTGGTACGCCTCTAAGATCATTGGCGCATCCTGCTTCGGGACTACCACCTGCCAGACCAGTTCGTGTGTCCAGGAGTTGATGCTTCTCTGACACAGCTTTCCCTCGTAGCTGAACAGCTTGCCTTTCTCCTTCCACAACTATTGGGTCTCCTGTGGAGCATCTGGACCAGGGTGTGAGTCAGCTTGTGTCAGCAACTCCTTTACTAGGTGGACAGCCGGGTCGCTATCCTGCGTCTCTGCCCATCCATGGTGGTGCAATGGGTTAAACGTGGCCTCTCTGTTGGCGGAGCGCTTGTTCCTCACACAGTGGGAGCCCTGGGTCACCCCGTGACAATGGAAAGCCGGTAGCTCCATCTCCTCCAGCTCTTCCAGGGTCTTCTCCCCCATCTGGCAAGTTGGGCATCCTGGACAGCACATTAGCATTAGCATTTTTATGCCCCGCCCGATACTTGATGGTAAACTCGTAGTTGGACAGCTGGGCCATCCATCTCTGCTCCAGCGCACCTAGCTTCGCCGTTTCAAGGTGGGTCAGCGGATTATTGTCTGTGAAAATTGTAAACCTTGCTGAAGCCAGGTAGTGTTTGATGTGCTCTGTTACAGCCCAGACTATGGCTAAAAACTCCAACTTGAAGTAACTATAGTTGTCGGGGTTCCTTTCCGTGGGACGGAGTTTCCTGCTGGCGTAGGCAATCACTCTCTCTCTACCCTGCTGTACCTGGGATAGCACCACTCCCAATCCCACGTTGCTGGCATCCGTATAGGGTATAAAGGGTTGGCCATAGTCGGGCTAGGCCAGGACTTTCTCTCCCGTAAGAGCCACCTTCAGTCGAGTGAAGGATTCTTCTTCTTTTTTACTCCACTTGAACGGAGGATTCGAGTTCTTGGCCTTCTTGGACTGGCCCACTAAGAGGTCCTGCATGGGTGCCGCTATCTTGGTGAGACCCTTGGATGAATCCCCTGTAGTAGCCTACCAGCCCGAGGAACTGCCGCACTTCTTTGATAGTGGAGGGTCTTGGCCAGTCCTTGATCAAGGTGACTTTTTCAGGGTCTGGTGCTACACCTTCGGTGCTTACCGCATGGCCTAGGTACTGCACCTTGGGTTTCAACAGGTGCCACTTGGACGGCTTTACTTTCAGGCCAAAACCGGATAAGGCCTCAAACACCTCAGCCATGTGCTCCAGGTGGTCTTCATATGTCTTTGAGTAGATGATTACGTCGTCCAGGTACAGCAGAACGGTTTCAAAGTTTTTGTGTCCTACGCAACACTCCATTAACCGCTGGAATGTTCCCGGGGCATTGCAGAGCCCGAATGGCATGCAGTTGAACTCGCAGAGGCCCATTGGTGTCGTAAACGTGGTCTTCTCTCTGTCCGCCTCTGCCACGGGAACCTGCCAGTACCCACTGGTGAGATCTAAAGTGGAGAAATAGTTAGCGGATCTCAGTGCAGCTAATGATTCCACAATTCTGGGTAATGGGTAGGCGTCCTTATGTGTAATGCGGTTAATCTGCCTATAATCAACACACATCCTCATTGTACCATCTCTCTTTCTAACGAGGACTAATGGAGCTGCCCAAGGGCTACAACTATCTCTGATCACCCAAGCCTCCTTCATCTCCCGTAACATTCCCTTGGCACATTGATAGTGAGCTGGAGGTACAGACTGGTACCTCTCTTTAATGGGCGGATGGTCTCCTGTGGGGATATGATGTTGGACCCCTTTTACCTGCCCAAAGTCTAGTGGGTGTTTGCTAAAGACTCGCTCATATTCTTGGACCACCCGGTACACCCCATGCAAAGGGGTGGAGTCAGTGCCTACTTGTAGCTTCTGACACCAATCCTCCATCTGACCCTTGGAGCCATTGTCCTCCGTCTGTTCGGACGGAGGCAAGGGTTCCACTGCCTTTATTGCATTGTTACTGACAGTCAGTGAACAGCTTAGCAAGGGTGGCATATCGCGGTAAATGGACCTCTTTCTCCCCACAATTCAGGATGAGTATCGGTAATCTCTCCTTGCGGACATTGACTACCCCTCTGGCCGTCAAGATGGTTGGCCTACTATCAGAGTACACGGGTTCTACCAGGGCCTGATAATCTTGACCCCTGAGACCTATTGCTGCTCGACACCATATTAACATTTCACTCCTAGGGGGCATTGCAATGGGGAATGGATCACTCACTCTGACACTGCCGACTTCTCCACCAGACAGCTCTACCTGTTGTCTCTGCATTAGGGCTTTGATCTCCTTCTGCAGAACTCGCTGCTGACTAGAACTGGCAGTGTCTGCGACCTGTTGCAACAAAACAATAATTTCCCCAAGACAATTCTCTATCACATTGGTGTCTAAGGTTATCATAGGATGGCTTTCTCGGCGATCAATATCTACAATAATCAACCCTTGTGATGGCAATTCTACTCGGCCAACCTTTATGGTCACCTCTTTATACCCCTTTATACACCTCTTTATACATGAGGCCAGGGCTGACCATTGCTGGCATAGATGTTAAAGTGTTCACCTGGACTGCGGGTAATGTCTGAATCAGCCCAGTATCGTTTAAAAAGGATATATGGCATCGTTGTCACCTGGGAACCAGTGTCCAGTAACGCGTTCATCGGGATGCCATCAAGCACGACAGGTAGGACCAGTCGTCCTCGCATATACTTGTCTCGCAAACTTTGTGGGCCTGGTCATCTTACTCCTGGGGGTTGACCCTCTGCCCCAGGGGTTGTTTGTTTAAATCGCAGAATATTGCGAGGTGCCCCGCCTTTTGACAGCGGCGGCAGATGGGTTGTCCGTTCTGGTCGTAGCGATCGCTGTCTCTCCCTCTGGTCAGTGGAATTCTTCTCTGCTGTCGCCCCGGGACGTCATCTGGACTGGAAGCCAGCTGGATTCTTTCCTTTGGAGACACTTGCATGGCCTGCATGGTTTTGGTTAGTGTAGCCACACTTTTGGTCAGCTCCTGGACCTGAAGGCGTAGGTCTGCAGAGGGGTCATTATCTAGGGTCTGCGCGTGAGCCTCCACAGGTGCCGGGGAGAAGGACGCCACCCCCTGGTGGTATGTGATAGCTGGGCACCGGAGGAATGCAGTGCCACTTAGGGTTGATTCTCGCAGCACCCGGATGGCCCGGTCTTTAAATTGCGCAAAGTCCAGATCAGGGTTTGGCAGAGCCATAATGCGCAGCTGTGTCCGGTGAGCGTTAGACAGGAGCCCCTCGATAAACTGTTCGGTTAGCAATTTGTCCTCGTCTCGCACACTGTCGGTGTCTACCTGTTTAATGGCCCGCAGTACCTCCTGCAGGTTTTGAGCATAGTCTCGTACACTGCCTTTTGTTTGCAGCCATAAAACTTCATTTTAATCTCCGCTGCCGTGCGTGTGTCAAAGGTATCCTTTAACCTGGCCAGTATTTGCTTAACAGTGCTTTTGTCCCTGCCCGGCAAGGACTTCACCTCCCTCTGGGCTACACCGATTAGCTGGCCTATAAGGATGCTGACTTTTTGCTCCTCAGACAGGGGGTACACTTGGAACAAACTTCGCAGTCTCTCCTCAAATTCGCTCAGGGTGTGCGACTCCTCTGAGTACTGGGGCAACCACGCCGCCCCTGGAATATACGGCATGGATAAAGGCATTACAGTGGCGGCGGTCGCGCCCGCAGCTGGATCCTCTCCCAGGTTGGGCATCTTCCTCCCCCCCAGTGAACCTCAGACATGTCCTGACTCCTGGGTTTCGGCTGGCGCACCAATCTGCTGCTCTGCAGGCGAGAGGGATCGCTTACCCCGCGGTTCCCGATCGGGCCTCCTGCTTTCCCTCCGCTGACGTCAAATCACGTTATTATATAGCTCAGCAAAGTCTATGGCACACAACACCCAGTTATACCGGGCTAAAATACTGTTCGTGACGCCAAGTATGGCGCTCCTCCTGGGCCGTGGGGTACTTGGTCCTGTATTGGAGTAGTCTTGGTGATACTGACCCGGTCTGTGGCCCAGGGCGGTCAAATAAAGAACAGTCAATTGGAGAAATAAAGATTTGGGGATAATGTTGTGACGCCACCCGTGATATGCGGCTATATGGGGCCGCCGCTGTAGTGCAGATCCACTGGGGCTGATGGTGACGCAGCATAGATGGTTCAGCTCTCCACAGGCAGAGATAAGCTCCAGGACAGTATATGGTGATTTGAAAAGGTAGATGTTGTCGGCAGGGACAGTGTAGTGCAGGGCTGAGGGCGCAGGTAATGACCAGACAACACAAGAATGGCGGTTTCCTCTACCTTTACTTGAGGCTTGACGGTGCAGACCAGGGCACTGGTAATAGCTGGTGATGGAGATCCAGGCGGCCTAGAAGCAATTTGGGGATCCACCTCGCCAGGTGGAGTTGTAGGCCTTCCCTCTGCGCTATCCTCTTTGGCCCTGCTGCTTAAAGATATGCTGCGGCCCTCGTTCCTGAACAATCGTTTATTCCTCGCCGTATGGCAGGCAGCTCGAGCCCTTTTCAGGTGTTGCTCCTTCGTGGCGGCGCTGGGCCCTAGTATGCTACTGAGCCGCCCGATGTTTGGTGGGGTCAGGAGACCTGCAGTCTCCTGCCCTCCGGATTTAGCTGTCGGGACTTTAGTACCCGAACAACCACGGACTCGGGTGTCCTGTTTCTTCTGCTTTTCTCTGGGGCGAGCTTGGTCACAGCTCCTTTCCCCAGGTTCTCCTCATCGCTCTCCTGTCTATAACTCCCTTTTCTCACTCCAACTGACTTGTCTAAACCCCGCGTCCAGGCTCCAGTTTAAAGAGGAAGCTCCCCTGAAACCGGGTTAGAGCTCCCCCTTCTGGTCTGGGGCCAGGAAATGTGTTGGATGCTGGTGTTACCTGATAAGGGGACCCCTCCTTGCTTCTAGGCATGGCATCACCCCCTGTGAGGCAGGCAATGCCAATGTGGCATCTGGACTCTTGGGGTGCCACAATTGCACCACCTGTTCCTCTCGTAACACGCCCTTCATTTAAGTGCTCACTGGCTAGTCTGCTGTCCTAAGGTGACACTCCTCCACGATGACGCATGAGCCCATCCTACTTACACCATGCCCTTATTGGTCCATCTTTTCTATTTAGTAATTGGTCTCTCTATTTAAACCAGGAAACTCCTATCTTACACTAGTGCTTACGCTCCTTATAGCAGTGGATACAGAGGAACAAGCTGGTATACTTTTGCACTGTTTCTGACCTTATGTTCCTGGGCAGTTTGGTAATTCATATTTTTTGTCTTGTTTCCTCATTCTGGGCTGTCCAACTGCCGATAGGGCATGGTATACAGTGATGAGCAAAAGGGTAACAATGTTTTGAACTTTTGACTTTCAGGCTCCATATCTCACCATCCACTACTGCTTCGAATGTGAGATTACCATCATTTTATATCCCAAGCGAAAGGTCACTGGTTCAAATCGAGAAACAGCCATGAAGAAGATTTCACAAGAAAAGAGAAATATCATCATCCGGCTAATCAATAGCGGTCTCTCATACAAGAAAGCTGCCAAATTGCATCATGTGAGTGCCATGAGAGTTGGAAAAATATGAAATGAAGTCCATCCATCCATTCAAAAACCAAGAGGTGGACTTTCAGGCAAAATATTGGAGTCAACAAGTTGGCTAATCACAAGGTTTATCAGTTCTGGCGCAACAAACACGGCAGTGGAAATGGCTAGTACATTTTGCAATAGTGAGATCACAGACGTCCATGCAAGCACCGTTCGATGCACCTTACACAAGTCTGGAATAGTGGCTCGAAAAAAGGTGAAGAAGCCTCAACTTCAATATCGCCATAAGAAGCGTTGGCTCGAGTTTGTACAAAAAGTGGACAGTAGAAGATTGTAAACGGGTGATTTGGAGTGATGAGACCGAAGTCAATAGACTAGGCTCTGATGGGTGCAAATAGGTCTGGAAGAAACAAGGGAAAAAGTGACTAATGAAATGAGAAATGGAAGGAACTGTCAAGTTCGGTGGATGAAACCTGATGATATGGGGTTGTTTCACAGTCAAAGGCATTGGATACTTGACCAGGATCGATGGTGGTCTCAATGCTGAGCTATATGTGAGTATCCTACAGGATGAGTTACTTCATACACTCGAGTGCTATGGGTCTGAAAAGGACGATATAGTGTTCCAGCAGGACAACGACCTGAAGCATAGGTCGAGATTGGCGTAGAAATGGCTCAATGACAATGAAGTGGAGGTGCTGTATTGGCCTCCACAGTCCCCAAACCTCAACCAAATCGAACACTTGTCGGTAGAATTGAGGAAAAAACTGTATACATACCAAAGTTAGTCAACCAGTATGCACCAACTTTGGGAACGTGTAAAAGAGACCTGGGATCAGATTTCGGTCCAGACATGTTTGAATCTGATTGAGAGCATGCCCAGAAGGATTCAGGCAGTGTTGAAAGCCAAAGGTGGATTTGCAAAATACTAACAAAATAATAAAAATGAAAATTTATATTTTTAGGAGCAAAACAGTAACATGACAAGAATCTGCATAACTAATTATATGATAAATAGTTGTAAGTCAAATTTATGTATGAGATAGTCAAGATGGTTGTCTATAAAATGATGGAAGTCTCACGTTCAAAGCAGTAGTGAATGGCCTGAAAGTCAAAAGTTCAAAACATTGTTACCATTTTGCTCTGCATTGTAAGTCAGGTCTATCTAAAACTCATATAGCATTTGGTTTCCATTTTGGTTGAATCTGCCACTCTTTTTTTCTCATTCCACAAAGATCTGTTTCATTCTTTCATTCTTACAACTTCCTTTTTCCATTTTGTTTTTCTTCCTTTTTCTGTGTTTTCATTTTTCACTCTTTTGCTTCCCTTTTTTTCCCCTCTTCCCTTTTTTTCTCTTTTTTCTTTTTCCCCTTTTTTCTTCTTTTCTCCTTGTTTTCTATTTTCCCTTCCCTTTCTCCCTCTCCTTCCTCCTTCCTTTCTTTTTTCCCTTTTTTCTCTTTTTCTTTTTTCTCCCTTTTTCTCCTCTTTTTTATTTCTTGATTTTCCTTAGTATGACTCTCACCTATAGCCTTGGTCCACTTATCATTATTTTTCCTATAGCTCTGATTTACATTTCATCTAAATCTGGACTTCATTGGTTTGATTGTACATTGATTTTGTTATGTTCTGCATTTTATTTTATGTTTGAATACTTTGTACATTTATGGTTTGAAAATCTAATAAGTGTGTATAGACATGTGTACTTTCCAGTTGACTTTCATTCAATTTCGGGATAGGATCCTATTCGAGCACCCAACCTCAGAATTGCCGTGTGTATTATATAAGTATATAAAAATACGGATCGATGTTCATCAGTGCTTTGGATCAAATCAAATCATCAGTCTTTGGTTCGTGTTAGGTTTTACTATCAGTGTTTCATCAGTGACTTTCATTGATTAAAAAATAAATAAGTAAATTGTAAAGCTTTCCCAATTCATTGCAATGTTAATCATGGACTGGACACTGATGGCATCTGTGTGCTGTTCATGATTTTCACGGACCCTTAGAATTGTATGGGTACTTTGATCCATGACTGTGATCTAAAATGGAATTGTCCCTGTGACTTTTTGAGGACCATTCAGACCACAGTAAAACTTGGGCGTGTGGACAGACTCGTAAACCATTATAGCTGTATTCTATCTCAGAAAATCACAGATAGAACATGTACATTACTCACAGACATCAGAGTGAGGCCTAAGAGTTACTTATTACTATTCTATTCAAATAGACCATACACAGTGCATAATTATGCACTACGCAATAAACCCTGAATATCTGTAGTATTCCTAGGCTCAAGCCCCGGATGTTTGGCCTAGTGTCCCAGATCTCTAAGTGACTGCCAGATTGAATTGTATTCACATCCACTGGAAACAAAGTTGAATACTATGGCAAAAATTGGAAGCTGGCACGTTTAGGTGGGCTGCGCTGCGGGAATGAAGAGGCTTGGGATTCCACGATGGTTTTTATTAATACCAACGCGTTTCTGCGCCGGAATGGCGCCTTTCTCAAGGTATAAAAACCAAATGAACAGGACACAACAACTGAGGGCTTTAAGTAGGAGAAAATGGCTCCAAAAAGCACAAGGAACGCCCCTAAAATGGGAGGGGGAGGAAGCGAGGAGAAAAAAAAAGGGGTGTTGACACAAGGCACAAGGAAGGTAAAGTGGTGAATAAAGCAGAGAAGAAATAAATAAATAAATAGAGTTAAATAAAGTTAACTTTGTTCCCTGCACTCCTTCTCTATATATTTATTCATTTCTTCTCTGCTTTATTAACCACTTTACCTTCCTTGTGCCTTGTGTCAACACCCCTTTTTTTTTTTCCTTTTCATTTTTTTTCTTTCTCCTCGCTTCCTCCCCCTCCCCTTTTAGGGGCGTTCCTTATGCTTTTTGGAGCCATTTTCTCCTACTTAAAGCCCTCGGTTGTTGTGTCCTGTTCATTTGGTTTATATACCCTGTAAAAGGCGCCGGTCCGGCGCAGAAACGCGTTGGTATTAAGAAAAACCATCCTGGAATCCCAAGCCTCTTCATTCCCGCAGCGCAGCCCGCCTAAACGTGCCAGCTTCCAATTTTTACCATTACCTCTGGAAGAACCATTTCCTGCAGCAACGGGGCAGCAGCAGAGGCTTTTGATGCATTTATAGGTGTTGTGCCTGCACACAACACCTTTAGGTGAGTGCTACCATTGATTATACCTACCCCTTGCCAGACAGTATTGCCCTATTTTGTCCCTCTCCAGAGCTTCTCAAAGTTGAATACTATAACAGAGCAACAGGCCTTTACAACAGTGATGTAACTTGAGTCTTAGGGTCCCAGGTAGTGATGGGCGAACCCGAACAGTAAAGTTCAGGGTCCGTACCGAACACCTACTGTTTGGGCACGGACCCCGAACATGGACTTCCTCAGTAAGTCCGTGTTACTGTTTGAGCTCTGGCTCGGGTTCGGGTGTTTCCCGCTCTGTCACAGCGCAGGAAACACAGGCTCTGATCGGCGGTAATACCATTACCGCGGTCAGAGCGCTGTGGCATCATGTTGACAGGTGTCAGCATGATGACATAGCTGTGACAGTAACTCGCGGTAAAAAGCTTACCGCGGGTCATAGGCGACGGCTGATGGTACTACTACCACCATCAGCCGGCGCCTCCTGTCGTAGGGAACAACAAGCGCAGGCACTGCTGGATGGGAGCAGTAGTCTCCCATCCGCCAGCGCCTGTGCTCTGCTGAAAGTAAAAAAAAATGTTACCATTAATAAAAAAAAGTTCAAATAAAATTAAAACACATTATACTCACCTACACCTTGTCCCCAATGTTTGGCGCTCCTGCAAAAAAGAAAAAAGAAAAAAACTCCATATACTTGACTCGCCCCCTGGGCCGTGGGGCACCCGGAACTGGGCTTCAGTGCGATGATGGGGGTAGTAGTGGCAACCCGATCCCGTGGCTCAGGGTGGTCAGACCAAATGCTGTGTTAGTCTATTTGTAGAGTTATGAATGTCTGACTACGCCACCCGTGGATTGCGGTCAGGGATGACCACTGCTGCTAGGCAGACCGCTGAGGCTGATGTTGGTGTGCAGCACAGGGGTAGGATAACTCCCCACGGGAAGAGTGTAGCCTCAGGGCAGCGTATATGAATGCTGGGGGTGATAGTGCAGGCCGCAGTAATAAAAGTTCAGAGTCCGCTTCAAACAGTCCAGGGTCTTTATTGTAGGTATTACTACTGACCCAACAGGAGTACCGGGTAGGAATGGGCCTGGGTATCTGAGAGCACTCGGGCGAGCCCCACTGGTCAGGGTGAGTGTGAAGGCCTACCGTTCTCTCTCTGCCCTTGCTGACTATCCCCCTTTTCGTGGTGTGATAGCCCACGTCCCTGAGCTGGCCGTGTACTTCGCCTGTATGGCTTTCGACTCGGGCCTTAGGTACCTTTTGCTTTTCCGTGCTGTACCGGTCCCTCTGTGTGGCGGAGCCTCCAGGCTTCTTAGGCCAAGGGACCTGAAATCCCTCACAGGATGGTTCTCTGCTGCTGGGCTTGCAACCCTGACAGCCTCGGACCCCAATGTCCGGTAGTGATTCTCTCAGCCAGGACCGGCTCTCGTCGCCTCTGTCCCTGGCTTGCAGTCTCTCCTCTGCCTCACGGACTCCTCAGCTGCTGCTGACCTGTCCCTCTTCTCTGAGAACCCTTCTGGACACTTCAGAAGTGGGTTCTGGTCTCTCTAACCCTGCCCCAGTTCCAGCTTTTATAGGGGCAGCCTGCTCCCCCTACTGGCCTGGGACAGGAGGTGCTGCATGCTAATGGTCCCTGACCAGGGAACCTCCCTCCTGCTCTCAGACACAGCCTTTAATATTTGTGGCATCCAGGCCTGGGGTGACACATACTCACCGTACACCTAGTCCCCGAAGCCCATGATCACCTGTAATAAAAGTAAAATAATAAAGCAACCTCATCCTCACCTGTCTGCTGCAGTCCAAATAGCAAGGGCCAGGGATATTTGGCTCCCCCATTCACATGAATGGGTTCCTATTTTCGGGTTCGGGGTTCGGGTACTGTTTTGGTACCCGAACCCCAACTTTTAAAAAACTGTTCGGCATTCGGCTCAATTAGCCAAACCCGAACAGTTACAGGTTCGCCCATCACTAGTCCCAGGGCAACAATTGTATCTGGTTCCTTGCCCCCCCCACCACACACACACTAGCATAGATTCCAACCATCCTCGATTCAATAGAATGAGCTGTCCCACTGTGCCTGGAGGTCAGTGCTATGTCTTGACTTTCACTCATGCTGTGTAATGACTTGTCTTCTGCACAGCTGTGCCGACTTCACTGCGTGTGTTCATTGCTCAGCAGTAGTTATTCCTCCTCCACTAGGAGAAGGACTGTCATCTGTTTGTGCACTGAGCATACTCACTTTCATTTAATTAACTCATTCTACTCTATTCCTGAGGTCTCCCCAAGATTCAAACGCACAACCTACAACATTGGAGGCAGCAGAAAAACCTATGAGCCAAAGGATTAACTCTTAAGTATAGAAGAATAGAAAGATTTTCTGTAATTGAATATGCATTGAACGCATCTTCATTACAGGCACATTGTACTGATACATAGAGCTACTCTTCTGTATACTAGGTTAATCCTATAAAGAGCTAGCGTAACAGAACATATCAAGAAATTCCTACATAGCTACTGGATAGGAATAAAGGGTTCAGCACAAAAGACATATACAAGTATATACTAGACTATATACTAGTAGATTTCTAAATACTTGTATTCTAGAAGTAAAATAAAAGTCAGATTTTTTTGTTCCTATAACATTAATGAAGAGTAATGAAAAACAATTACAATGATGACATTTTAATGCACTTTTTAAAAAAATAAAAATTACAATTCAGCAAATAATATGGTCACATTTGGTGTACCTGTAATCGCTGCAACACAGTGAACAGATTAATTAGTGCTAGATAAATGGCATAAAAATGATGTGATTGATTCTTTTATCTATTAAAACCATAGTAAATGTAATAAAAATGTAACGCTGAGGCCGTGTTCACACATTTTTGCTGCATTTTTTTTATCTGAAAGTCTTCTGTAGGCGATAGGGTCTGTGTACACTGCCCATAAAAAAATAAATAAAACAAGGCAATACGATCATTTTCTAAGTAATACTTCTAAATAATACAGTCATATCGTTACTTAATAACAAGTATTAGCCCTATATTATTACTGAACAAAACCTACTATACAAAGACCATACAACATACAAGAGGCACCTAATACTGCCACATCATGACCATATGCTACTAACACATAGTGTCCGAATAAAATCCCCAATCCTGTTACTGAGGAAAACTCACTATACCAAGACCAATATAAAGATAATACTACATACAAAGAACCTCCAGATAATGACCATCATATTGATTATTAATAAAAATTACAGTGCTAACTAGTGATGAGCGAGCATGCTCACTACTGCTTGGTGCTCGCCCGAGCATCTCACTGCTCGAGATACTCGGCGCTTGCCGAGTATTTCCAGGTTGCTCGGGCGGGAACTCGGGTCCCCTCCCTGCATGTTAAGCGCTCTTTAGAGAGCCAATGAACATGCAGGGATTGCCTGTCATCCACTGTAATGCCGTAGCCATGTTGGTTGTGGGCATTACAGTGATTGGCTGGCCGCACAGCGTCATCAGGTCTATATCATACCTGGCGCCGCCATGCTCATCACAGTCACTCCGGATCAGACAGTGTAGGGAGAGCTGCTGCTGTGTCAGGGAGAGATTTGATCGTGTATTAGATAGTGTAGGGCGAAAAACCGTACATTACACATATCCATCTTAACAAACAGTCCTTCTGAGGACTAATCCATCTGCAGAGATATCAGGCAGGCAGGGTGTATAGGCAGGCAATGTATATAGCAGACTGCAGTGCATATAGCACAAGAGACTCCATTCCAATTCTGCCTTCTGCTGCTGTTAGATATTTCTATACAAAGGCCCAGGTCTCAGGGGCCAGGAATACTTTTCTTTGGATCTTAATCCTCATTATTTGCTTAAAAAGCAATCCAGAGAACGCCATTTTTTCTGCGCCATTTGCTTGTTGGCACTGCAGAATACAGCCAGGTACTTTCCATTTTAGAGCGGTAGAAACCCAGCTATTTAAAACTGTGCTTTCTCCGTCGAACGGATCACATATACGTTGTCAAAAAATACTGCCATTTCTGGCCTCCATTAAAAATTTCCTTTAGTGTGTCATTGAAGCAATTCACCGCAGTTTGCTGTTCAAACTACTTACCTATAGGCCAGGTATTTAAAACTGTGTTTTCGCTATCACACGGATCACATATAAGTTCGCTCCAAACTCAGTCATTTGTAGTGAGCGTGGAAGATACTGTCCTCCATTTAAAATAGGCAAGGCACGTGGCAAGGGACGGGGATGCTAATGGTGCATGCAGAGGCCGAAGATAAGGCTGTGGGCAAGCCGAAATTGTGCCACAACAAACACCCACATCTTCTCGCCTGACCTTCCTGTCCCAATTTCTAGGGGACCGCAGCACACCACTATTGAACCCAGAGTAGTGTCAAAAGGTTGTTGGTTGGATAGCGGATAATGCTTCCAGTCACTTAGCCACCACCACCACCACCCTGTCTTTCACACGGTCAAGTCTCTGTAGCCGTGAGTCTTGACCGCATATTCCTCACCCTGATCCTCCTTCCTCCCACCATGCAGAGTACCCAGAGACAACTGATCCCACACTTGGACACTCTGAAGAGCTGTTCACTTTTCCATTTATAGATTCGGGCCTCTCGCCCGGTCCACTTGAAGCGGGGCAAGAGGAGATCGCGTGTAGCGATGCCCAAATATTTGAGCAGCCACGGTCACACGAAGGCGATGGTGGGAAAGTGTCACAAGAGGTGGACGATGATGAGACACAATTGCCAGAAAGTCAGGAGGAGGACCAGGGTGCGGAAGTGGAAGACGAGGTGGTGGATGATATTGTATCTGACCCAACCTGGCAGGAGGACATGCAGAGCGAGGACAGCAGCACACAGGGGGAGGGAGGCAGAGCACCCCAACAGGCAGGAAGAAGCAGTGTGGTGGCCACAGACAGAAGGCAGGCAACCGTTCCCCGTAACACCAACACGAAGGAAGTTGCCAGTACAACTGTTAGTTCTTCCCCAGTCTGGTTGTCTTTTAAAGACTCTGCCGATAACCCCAAAAAGGCCATTTGCACCATCTGCCAGCTCAGCATCAGCAGGGGTGGCAAAACGACCAGCCTGACCACCACCAGCATGATCAGGCACATGAAAGCAAAGCATCCAACTTTGTGGGCCGAACCCCAGTGTCCAGACACTGTGTCTGCGGGAGGCACCATTGCTTCTTCCGCTATTGTGCATGCAAGCCAATCCCCTGTCCATGGTGCATGCGAAGATGCCTCCAGCCCTGCACCTGACGTTGCACACTCAAGTAGCAGCATTAGGAAGAACGTCCATGTCCTTGTCCCAGCGCAGCGTTCAGTTGTCCATACCCCAGTCCTTGGAACGCAAGCGCAAATATGCAGCCAACGCCCCACAGGCCAAACTACTAAATTCTCACATTAGCACGTGTCCTAAAACATTAGCCGTGCTCTCAACAACGCAGTTACCGGTAAAGTCCACCTAACCACGGACACATGGACAAGTGCTTGTGGGCAGGGATGGTACATCTCGCTGATGGCACACTGGGTTAGCATAGTGGAAGCCGGGACCCAGTCGGACCTTGGGACGGAACATGTCCTCCCAACGCCAAGGATTGCAGGCCCTAGGTCAATCAGGGTTGCCCCCATGGTCTACAGCTCCTGCACCTCATCCTCCTCAGCCTCCTCCTATTCTTCAGCCTCCAATGACCACATCAGTCACAAGCTGGAAGCACTGCAGCACTGCCTCGGCCAAGCGGCAACAGGCTGTGCTGAAGCTAATATGCTTAGCTGAAAAACCGCACAATGCTGAAGAGTTGTGGACAGCTCTGAAAGAGCAGGCAGATCTGTGGCTCACATCGCTGAACCTACAGCCAAGTATGGTTGTGTGTGACAATGGCCGGAACCTGGTATCAGCTCTGAGGCGAGGCGAGCTCACACACGTACCATGCCTGGCCCATGAGCTTAACCTCGTGGTTCAGCGGTTTCTCAAATCCTACCCGGAGCTGCTGGATCTGCTTGTTAAAGTACACCTCCTGTGTGCCTATTTTAGAAAGTCAGCTACAGCTTCCGCCGCCCTTGCAGTGTTTCAGCAGCGTTTGCAGCTTCAAGCTCACTGACTGGTGTGTGATGTCGCCACGCGTTGGAACTCTACACTGCAGATGTTGGGAAGGATTTGTGAGCAGAAGAGGGCAGTTGTTAAGTACCAGCCACAACAAGGCTGTTGGTATTCAGTTCAGACTCCACACATAAGACCTCAGGAGTGGACATAGAGGTCAGACATATGTACCATCCTCCAAAACTTTGAGGACTCCACCAAGATGGTGAGCGGCGATGACGCCATAATTAGCTTCACCATCCCGCTTCTCTGTCTTCTGAAACGCTCTCTGCTCACAATCAAAGAGGATGCATTGCAGGCGGAGCATGATGAGATAAAGCAAGGAACCATACAGGGTGATTACACACAGCCAAGCCTCATCTCATCCCAACGTGGATTGGGTGACAATGAGGAAGAGGAGGAGGAGGAGGAAGGACAGGAGCTAGTTTCATGCACTATAGACGGTACTACCTGCACAGCCGTCATACCGTCTGTTCAGCGTGGATGGCCAGAGGACAGAGAGGAGGAGGAGACCATGGTCAGTCATCCTCTTGGTGAGGACACGGAAGTCTTGCCTGTTAGTAGTCTGGCACGCATGGCTGAGTTTATGTTACGCTGCCTTTCCCATGACCCTCGCATTCTCAAAATTTTGGGTGACAGTCATTACTGCTTGGTGACACTTCTAGACCCACGCTACAAGGAGAACTTTATATCTCTTATTCCTGAGGCGGACAGGTCTACAAAAATGGGGCAGTACCAGAAGGCCCTTGTTGCGGAACTATTAAAAAAATTCCCATCTGAAAACGCTGGCGGCAGAGGGCACACTTCGTTGGACAACCAAGGAGTACAGGCGAGAGAGACACAACTTCAATCCAGCAGAGGCAGAGGAACACTGTCAAAGTACTGGGAGAGATTTCTCAGACCCTCCCATCGCACAGGCCCTGAGTCACGGGTTACTCTAACATGGAGTGGAAAGTTTGGGAAGATGCTGAGGGAGTACAATGCCGACCGTACCAACGTCCTCCGTGATTCCTCTGTGCCTTATAATTATTGGGTATCCAAGCTGGATACGTGGAATGAACTGGCTCTCTATGCCTTGGAGGTCCTGGCCTGCCCTGCCGCCAGCGTTTAATCAGAGCGGGTTTTTAGTGCCGCTGGTGGAATTATAACTGATAAGCGCATCCGCCTGTCAACTGAAAATGCTGACAGGCTGACTCTTATTAAAATGAACAAGGGCTGGATTGGGCCAGACTTCTCAACACCACCGAATGATAGCAGCGTAACATAAACTCAAATCCAGTGTCTTTTCTTGGGAAGTGTATTCCCATGCACCTTTTCACACCCACACATGGGTATACGCTTCCTGATTTTGTCTATTTGCTCTCGTCCTCCTCCTTCTCCTCATCCTCCACCACCATATCACCAGGGTGACCGTGGTCTGTGATGAAACACCCACATAATTTTTTTAAAGGGTGTTTATGATGCCCGTGAAAAATTTTTTTTATACAATATGTTCATGTATATCCCCCAGGGGTAAATGTTTGTCAACCCATACACTTAGTGCATGGACATTACAAGTATATTAGACCCTCTCCTTTCTAATGGGAACATTTTTTATGAGGCCCTCCTCCACGTCTCTTCCAAGGGGCATTGAAGTGCTTCCAAATTTTTGGCAGCCCTTGCATTCACTGCATAGGCCAACACTATGGGAGACTCTCTCCTTTCTAATGGGAATTTGTCATTACTGTGGCCCTGCTCTGTGTGTCTTTAAATTCTTAGTGGGATTTTTCCTAAAATTGGTCAGCCGTTAGACTCACTGCATACCCTGTAACTGTATAGCAGACCCTTTCCTTTCTAATGGGAACCTGTCGTACTTGTTACTGTGGCCTTGCTCTGTGTGTCTTTAAATTCTTAGTGGGGTTTTTCCTAAAATTGGTCAGCCGTTGGACTCACTGCATACCCTATAACTGTATAGCAGACCCTCTCCTTTCTAATGGGAACATGTCGTACTTGTTACTGTGGCCCTGCTCTGTGTGTCTTTAAATTCTTAGTGGGGTTTTTCCTAAAATTGGTCAGCCGTTGGACTCACTGCTTACCCTATAACTGTATAACAGACCCTCTCCTTTCTAATGGGAACATGTCGTACCTTGTTACTGTGGCCCTGCTCCGTGTGTCTTTAAATTCTTAGTGGGGTTTTTCCTAAAATTGGTCAGCCGTTGGACTCACTGCATATCCTATAACTGTATAGCAGACCCTCTCCTTTCTAATGGGAACATGTCATACCTTGTTACTGTGTCCCTGCTCTATGTGTCTTTAAATTCTTAGTGGGGTTTTTCCCAAATTTTGGCAGCCCTTGCAGTCACAGCATGGGCATTACCACTATAGGAGACCCGCTCCTTTATAATGGGAACATTTTTTTTACTGAGACCCTCCTCTATGTCTCTTCAAAGGGGTATTGGGTTGCGTCCAAATTTTTGGACGCCCTTGCCGTCACTGGATATGCAATAACAGTATAGGAGACCCACTTGTTAATAATGGGAACCACAAAGCATAGCCGACTGATGGATCTCTAACAATAGCTAGGGCCAACTGCTGGCCTTTTAAGAATTGTAAGGGCCATCTGATGTCCCTATAAAAATAGGCTTTATGACTTTCAGAGTCCCTCCATCATAAATAAAACAGGATGAGTCTGATGATGTGTCACACACCACATTGCCAGATAAGGTTGTAAAATGTTAAAATGACATTTCTCGGTGAATGCATTTGTCTTAAAAAAAAACAAACAATAGGATCTTTCTTTAGTATAAAAAACAGCGTCACCAATTTAACAACAATGTAATCACATTGTTCAGCTCATGCACCTCCTCCTCCATCTCCGAAATGACCACATCAGTAACAAGCTGACAGCACTGCAGCACTGCCTTGGCCAAGCAGCAACAGACTGTGCTGAAGATAACATGCTTAATGCTTAATTGAGAAACCGCCCAGCGCTGCAGAGTTGTTGAAAGCTGTAACACAGCAGCCTGATCTGTGGCTCTCACCGCTGAACATACAGCCAGGCATGGTCGTGTGTGACAATGGGCGGAACCTGGTGACGGAGAAATGACAGCCGGGGTAGATACGGTTTCCGTCTATGCCAGCCCTTTCACCGAGCTAAAGAATATGGCTGTGGTGAAATACAACTCCCACTGAGAAGTTGTTTCAGATTGAAAAACATTGTGCCCACCAGAGGATTTGATTCTGAGGGCTAACCTTTCTCACCCACTCAAGAGCCCCATAGAAGCTGCAAAGTTAGCGCTATCATGAACTCTCCTGAGGTAGAAGCCAAGGCACACCAGAGGATTCTGTGGTGGGACCGTCCAACCCTGCTGAGAAGCAGTCCTGGTTAAGAAAAGTGTGTGGGAAGGTTCCTGGACACTCTATGGCTGCTTTTTTACAGAGGAGGAAACACATGCAAACACGGGGAGAACATACAAAGTCCTTGCAGATGTTGTCCTTGCTAGGATTTGAACCCAGGATCCCAGCGCTGAAAGGCTTCAGTGCTAACCACTGATCCAATGTGCTGCCGTTCACCCTCTAATATCTAACAGGCTTTTGAAACTTTCACCTACTGCCATTCTATCTTCAGCTCCTTTGTGAGAAAATGTATTTGGGCAGCCACACAGTCTACCAAATAAATTCCTGAGAAGGAAATTGGGGATGGCTTCGCTACTGGTACTGGGGGCAGTGCTAATACCGTGGCGTCGTACCATAGTTTGCTGGAAATATTCCAGGCTGGTAGGAGGCAAGCAAATTCCCACATAAAAGTACCAGCAGTAATGTTCAGGCCACATTTCAAGTGCAAGCGGCTTTAGAGGACTTCCTGGGAGAAATGACACACAGGGTACATACGGTTTCCCTCTATGCCAGTCCTTTCATCGAGCTAAATACAACTCTCAGCCAAAAAAGTTGTGGACTGGCTCCGTACCGTCCCTGGCCACATTCACCTGTCCACGTGTTTTTGGTTAGGCGGTCCTTCCCGGTAAGTGCATTGGGGAGGGCACGGGTAATGTTGTGGGAACCGTGCTTGTGGAAGGCGGAGGCGACACCAGGAAATATAGTGGAGGCTGGAGACCGAGTATGGACACCCGGCCGCCGCCGGCATGAGGTTGTGAAAAGCTTCCGCTTCCACGAGCCTAAAAGGCCATATTTCAAGTGCAAAGAGCTGCCCAGAAATCTGGCAGTTTAGTGTTGCGGCCTGTGGGTGGGTGGGTGGCTGGCTGCATACTTGCACTTGCATTCCAAGTAACAGAAAACTAAGCAGATGGTGGCCTCTATCATCATGGCCTCACCTCGGCACTATGAACTCTCCTGAAGGAGAAGCCAGGGCCCGCCGGAGGAGTCTCCGGTTCTCTGGTGAGCCCGTCCAACCCTCTGCCGGAAAGCAGCCCTGGCTAAGAAAAGTGTGGGGGAAGGTTCCCGGACACTCTATGGCTGCTTTTTTAATGTGGATCGGCCATGCTTATGCATGTGTTTTCTCAAAACGCATTACAGATCAGGCCATTGTCCAACTCTGCATTCAAGAAATGTGTCCATCAAGCTGGGGGGGCCGCCCCAAGGTGTGTCCGACAGCAAGTTGCCATGGAAACCTGGGAGACAGTGCGGAGTCTCCAGGAGTCCAAACAGACCGCACCCGGAGGGCAAGATGGAGAGTCAGGAGCCAGCTCCCATCCGTGGTCCGCAACAAGAGGCAAGGCCTCTCAGATTGGAGGATGCCATGGCAGAGCTATCCCTGGAGGATACTGAATTCCTCCAGGCGGAAATCCAGGAGCTGGGCCAGAGAATGGAGAGGGCCCCGCAGGACGCCATTGCCGGCTGGAAAAAGGAGCTGCTGGAGAAGCTGATGATCCGGCAGCAGCCAGTGCTTCACTCCACCAGCAGCGCCCCAGCCCCAGAGGAACCTGAACGGAGCCAGGAGGCAGAGGATGGCACAAGCGCAGCCGCGGGAGCAGGTAAGGAGAGACTCCCTGTCCCGGGCGCTGACAGTGCTAGCCTGCTCGTGGGCTCCCTGGCGGAACCTCCAATCCCGGGCGCCTACTCCACCATCCTACTCCTGGGCCCCCTGGCAGAACCTCCAACCCTGGGCGCCTTCTCTGCCGATCAGCTCCCCGGTCTCCAGGTGAAATCTCCCGTCCCGGCACCTACTTTACTGACTGGCTCCCAGACCCCCTGGCGGAAACCCCGATCCCGGGCACTTGCTCCGCCGACATGCTCCTGGGCCCCCTACTGGAGCCACCTGCCCCCGCGCCCGAGTGGGTCTATGGAAACACCACCTACGACTGGTATGCCAGATATAAGGACCAGCAAGGACAAGGACACCCCGCTAGCACCTGCACCTGCACCCCCGGTTACCTGCCAAGGAGGAGAGGAGTTCCGGTGGGACAACCAGGAAGGGGACCTCATGGGGTTCCCGAGGGAGATGCAGGCCCTCCGGAGGGAAGAGCACTGCAGGAGGGAGCTCCAGCTGTTGGAGCGGGAGCGTCACGACCGGCAGGTGCGATGGGAACAGAAGGAGGCCCGGAACTTGGCGGCTAAAACCCGGGCCCGCCAAGCAAGAGCTGCCACCCCTAGTCCCCGTCTAGAGGAGATCGTAGTCAAGTTCGATCTGGATGCGGGGTGGGGCTTTGTGAGGGAACCGCACACCAATCGAGACGTATTTGTCAACCGGCGGGATGTAGAACCCCACCTCCAACAGGGGCATCCCAGCCGAGACCTTTAACCTGGTGACTTCGTCACATTTACCCGTCACAAGGGCGAGCGCAGCTGGTATGCCCTCCAGTTATATCGAGTAGCGAAAAGGAGAGACATGGCCCTGCAGCGCGAGGCTGAAGACCCGGCTGGGTCAGCCTGCAGGAACCAGGAGTTCCCCCGGAGGGAGCATCACTGTTAAACTGTTTAAACTGTTTATAGTTACCTGGAAGGGTACAACCCTGCCAGTTTACAAAGTTAACTTGTGTGTATTCAAGGTTTTATAGTTACCCGTTTAAAGAACTGTCAGGTTATGGATGGTGAATAACCAAAGAACTTTCCATTGTAAATAGTTGCACTTCTTAAAGTGCCCCTTATTGGTTTTATGCAACAACAAATGACCTCAGAACAAAAACCCATTTGGCGTGGCCGAAGACGTGGTCCAACACCTGGATCGTCTATGCCCTGCAGCCACGCCCAGGGCCTACGTTGAGGGTTTTCAGGCGGGTCCCTCATGCTCATGTTTGCTAGTTTGCACCTTGATAAAGAAAATGGACACCCGGTTACAGATCGTGCTGTAACCTATTGAAAAATGTTTTATATGAAAAATGTTTTATAAGTGTAAAGAAAGATGTTCTTTAAAAAGTCTCATAATGTTTTGATAACATTGTAAGACTTTTTAAAGAACATCTTTCTTTACACTTCTAAAACATTTTTCATATAAAACATTTTTCAGTAACGTAACCAGTAACGTTCAAGAAAAAGTGCCTCCCATAAAGGGAAGAAAAAGTTGTTTGAAAATTCTTCTATGTGATGCATCAAAAATTTTGCATGTCTGTAACATACCCTGTGTTTTTACTCTGTTCTAGCCCGCGGACGTGCTGTGTTTTACCAGGGGGGTATGTGGCGCCCCTGAGGGTTCGGTCGCCACAGAGGTACTGCATCTCACCCAGAGGTGTGGTAGCTCACTCTCAGGTAAGGAAAGAGTACAGCTCGGGACCCTAACACCTGCATCCAACACATACCCGCAGTGGGGGTAGGGCGAGATTGCACCTAAGGGAGAGCACAGTCCAGGGTCCCTAGCTGAGGGGAGGTACTATGTAGTGGGTGTGGGTGGAGAAAGTAGCTTAGGGGAGCACATGAGAGGAAGATATAAATAGAGAAGCCATCTTGTTTGAGTAGTAGGAGTCAGAGAGCAGTCTGAGGAGGAGAAGTGTGGGAGCAGGAGCTCTGTAGGAGCTCTGCTCAGGAGGAGGGCCTGAGGAGAGGCCCAGGACTGAAGGAGAGGGAGAGAGGAGCAGGAAGGGTGCCAGGAACAAAGAAGGGACCCCAGGGGTACGGGCAGTGCTGAAGGCCACCCGTGCGCCCGAATCTACCAGGAGGTGGAGGGGTCAGGCCACACAAAGGGGACCGGTCCCTCAATTAGCGGAGCACTTTATGTCTCAACTAGAAACTGGAGGCTGCAGCATTTCAAGTCCTGTAGTCAACAGTCCATATCAGTCTCACCAAGAAGGTAACTATAGAGGACCCAGGGGGTGGAACAGACGTCGCCCGACAAGGCCCGCAGGTACCGGATTGGGACACTTGGTATGAGGTGCAGGGAAATGGCCAGGGAGAGAACACACAGAAGGGGGTCCCGCTAAGTACTCCGGAGATATCTGAGGGTCGACTGAATCCCTCCCTGAGTAAGCGCAGCACGACGAGGGAAGTTACACCGGTACCGGTAACTTGGATTGCAACAAGCGTGAGTAAAGACCCTGAGGACTGCACCCCACTGTCTCTGTGATTATTAACTGCGCCATCATCCCTGCACTACAACGCCCAGCATCACCTACTACATCTACACTGCCCTGGAGCTAAGCTCTACCTTTGGAGAGCCACACCAGCTTTGCTGCACTAACATCAGCTCCAGAGGACCTGCTCCGCAGCGGCGGCTCCACATAGCCGCATACCACAGGTGGCGTCACGAACTGTACATAAAAACTCTATTAAATTCCCCTGTAAATAATCCCCTTTTGAATGACCGCCCTGGGTCACGGACCGGGTTATCGCCACTGTGACATCTCCCGTAGCAACGAACGGCCTGGCACCGAGTACCCCACGGCCCAGGGGGCGCATCACTTGCATTCCAAGGAATGGGGTAGGGACAACTGAACGCTGCAGTGGGACAAGGACGTGGACGGTGATTGTTACAAGTCTGCAACGACAGGTGCATGGCGGGAGGCATCTTCGCATGTGCCAAGGATCACTTATGATGGGCACACTTTTAGGCAGCGACCTGGAAGTCAGAGATGCTTCTAGAGGTCTTCCCCATGCTGTTCCCATGTCTTTTCAGCACTGTATGCATGTGTCTGAAGATGTGTCACACACCACATGGCCAGATAAGGTTGTAAAATGTTAAAATGACATTTCCTGGTGAATGCATTTGTCTTGGTTGAAAGCAATTCAAAAGTGCAAAAACGCATCAAAAACACTGCGTGTGAACATAGCCCAAGTTGTGGAGGAGTATTTTTGTTTTTGGTTATTTATTTTGCCTTATGTACAAGTCATTACCCAGGAAAGGATGTTCCTTAATATATTTCCCAGGAAAATCCATTTTGGTTTCGTTTTTGTATGTTTTATTGTGAGTCCGTAAAAGTGGTGTAATACTCTGACCACGTTGCTGACAGCAGTGATCTGGGAGTCAGAGATACTTCCAGGGTTCTTCCCCATGCTGTTCCCATGTCATTTGAGCACTGTTCCCATCGATTTGGGCAATTTTTAGGCCCTATGCAGACCACCGGAGGGAGCCGCCTGAAAAATGCTCGAGTTTCCCATAGACTTACCAATGGGAGGTCACACTTTCAGCGACCTCGATAGTTACACCTCTGCTTTGAAGGTTACTTGATATAGTAACGTCATCAAGCTGCTTGCACTGAGCCCACTACTTGGGATTCTGAGTCACTCCCTTTGGTGTGGAAATGGGGTTTGGTGATTATTAGGTTATACTATTTTGGGTGCTCTTTTGGGTAATACAAGGGGGGGACAATGGAATAATTAAAATTGTATGGGGGTACTAAAGGAAGGATTATTATTTTATGAGGGCCTAAAAGGATTAATATACATATAGTACATATACTGTACACATATTACATATATACATATACAGTATGTATATGTTCCTACAAAAAAAGACAGCCAGTCGCCAGGTCAAAGTACAAAGTTTCATTGTTAGACAAAGATTACTCACATGCTGTATATACATTACTAAAAAATGTAGAGAACACTTAAAAGGGAACTATATTTTCTGGTAACTTTCCTGAATAAGCTCACATTTGTGTGTGCATGTGGAATAACACAATTTTTAACCATTAAATGACTGGTATCCTACAATTCTCACCAGTTAATCTATCTATAATTTGCAATTGACTCTGTGCTAGTGGGGGGGGGGAGCTACACTGATGCCTCCCATATACTAAACATACAGAGAGAAGTGTTCTTGTTCTTTTTTGCTTGATAAATCACAGACAGGAGCATCAGAAGCACTGAAGAAATTAGATAGCAGGATTTAGCAGTGTAGCTGTGAATCCAGCACAGGAATAAGCTATCAAGAATCTGCATGTTCTGTTTCTCTGCCCCTCACTTTACTTCTACTCACTACCCCTTAGAGCACATTAAGAGGAGGGACCTGACACCTCACTGTGCTGCCATTGTGTTTTTTTACAGTGACTATCTCCTTATCTTTCTTAATTGCTTTTCCCCTAGTTTTGCATCTTGCTAGTGTCCTTGTCAATACAGGTAGCATGAGACAGTTCCTGAAACCCATTTACGTTGCACAGGAAGCCCAGCTCCCAGAGAATTGCATATCCATACGTGCTGCATAATGACCCTGATATTTCTGAATCAAATTAAACAAATATCACTGACCTAGGTAGACTAACAATATATTAAAAACTATTTTTTTTATCACTAAATATTAAAAGTATATTCCAATTCCACAGTGCAGTAGAAATTTAGATCCAACCAGTCATATAGAAAGCAATGATAGTATTTTTCTCTATAATATTATACCACCAATACTGGTTATTTCCCTAGATAGACTGCTTTTGCTGTATACAAATATAGCAATATATTGCTGGATATTGGTGGTGAATTTTTCAACCAATGTGAATGGAGAATATCCTAGATAATAACCATTTCTTCTATTCAGCATACTTAGGTCTGCCTAGCTAACAGTCTGTTTCCTAATATCACAATAATATAAATAGCTTAAAGTTTATATGATACACTGAACTCTACATGGTCAAATAAATTATCCCTTTATTTTATATAAGTGGAGTTGCTCAATGTGGATACATTGTTGCACTCAGCCAGCTACAGGGAGCAATTTAATTTATTCTTATTCTCCCAATTAGGCCGGGATCATATGAGCGATGATTCTCTCTTCCGAGAGAATCGGATCAATTATGATTATGACACTCTGCTCAAACTTTGATCCAAGTTTGATCAGAGTGTCAGTTTACTGTGATCCAATTCTCTAGGATGAGAGAATCATATCCAGCTGTGGAGAAGATGGAGAACTTAATTTCTCCATCTTCTTCATTGTCGGTAAATCGGACTGCATTCGGATGACATCGGAGAATAGTACAATGTTCTACATGCACGCATAGACTTGAATGGGTGCGTGTGATCTGATTTGCGGAGCCACTCGCAGCATGCTGCAATCTTTTCCACAGACTAATTCGGTCTGTAGAAAAAAATGTAGATTTGCACTACCCCATAGTATAATATTGGTCCAAGTGCTATCCGATAAAACATCAGATAGCACTTGTCCGAGTTGTATGCTTGTGCTGCAAAATAGCTTAATTTCCACATGAATGGTTACTATATGCTATTAATCTATCATTTAGTCTAACTGAATTGATACACTAGGCTGGCACACTGAATAATTAAATGACCTAATAATAACCAACAAGTATTATCCCTCGATGCATATTCAACTATTTATATTTGATGTCTCAGCACGTTTCGCCCACCCTCTGCTTGGTGAGCACATCAGGAGACTATATCATTTACTGTATTATGGCACCATACTCTCTGATATTGACTCTGGCTGCCATAATATGAGCCACTCAATATCAGAGATTCTAGTGCCATAATACATTAAATATAAGATATTAATAGCTGAACATACATCTAGTGACAAAACGTGTTGGATATTATTGGGTTGAGTAACTTAAGTATTCAGTGTGTCAGCCTAATATATCAATTCAATTAGAAAAGCATCAGCGAGAAAGGGGAGGCTCCATAAATGTCGCTTAGGTTTGCAAACCCTCATTTCACCTCTTAGACTTGAACATTGACTTTGGATTTATGGCACAGAGAACAGTGGAACTTTGGGGGTATTACTGCGGGTGCCTATGGTGAAAAGCTTTAGTTACCTACAGTGGCTTAACTAGAGTCCGATGGGACCCAGTGCAAAATTTGGACCTGTTGCCCCACCTGCATATTGTTCAGAAGTATAAGCCCTTGAAGTGTTCTAGTTCATACAAAGATATACTGTACGTGTTCGCCCTCCCATGCAATAATGTCGACCATCATGACTCCTTCCTGTAATAATGTTCCCATCCTGGGCCCTTTCCTGTAATATCCCCATCTTGAGTCCCATCCTAGTATAATGACCTCTATCCCAGGCCCCTTCTAGTAATAATGTCCTCCATCCTGGTCCCCTTCTAGTAATAATGTCACCATCCTGGGCCCCTTCTAGTAACAATGTCCCCCATGCTGAGCCCCTACCCAGTATAATGTCCTCCATCCTTGGCCCCTTTCTGGTATACTGTCTCCAATCCTGGGCCTCTTCCAGTAATAATGTCCCTCATCATTGGCCCCTTCCTGGTATAATGTCCCCCATCCTGGGCCTGATCCTGGTATAATGTTCCCAATCATGGGCCCCTTTCAGTAACAATGTCCCCCATCCTGGGATCCTACCTGGCATAGTTTCCTCCATTCTGGGACACTTTCTGGTAAAATGTCCCCCATCCTCTTCTCCTTCCAGTAGTAGTGTCCTCCATCCTTGGTCCCTTCATGGTATAATGTCCTCCATCCCGAGTCCCTTCCATTAATAATGCCCCCATACTGGGCCCCTTTCTTGTATAATGTCTCCCATCCTTGGCCCTACCCAGTAATAATGTCCCCCATCCATGGCTCCTTCCTGGTTTAATATCCCCCTTCCGGGCCCCCTTCCTGGTATAATATCCCCCATCCTGGGCCCTTACCTGTTATAATGTCCCCAATCCTGGGCCCCTCCAAATAATAATTTCCCCCAACATGGGCCCCTTCCTGATATAATGTCCCCATCCTGGTATAATGTCTCCCATCCTGGGCCCCTCCAGTAATGATTTCGTCTATTCTGGTGCTCTTCTCCAAGACAGTTAAAAAAAGAAATAAGCAAGTCTTCTTACCTTCTACTCCCACAACGAGCGGCATCCTCTTTTACAACCAGTACAGAGGCCGGCAGCTGACTTCAGTGTGCCCATCATGGGCAGTGCATGACGTCATTGCCATGCACTACCCATGATGGGTATGTAGATGTCATCTACCAGCCTCTGGTTAGCTGGTGGCATGTATTGCAGTGCAGAGAATCAGTGAGTCTTTGCACATGCATTTACTGATATGAACTCAGTTAAAGAGGACCTTTCACCAAATTTTTCTTGTTGAACTGGGAACATGAAGTAATAGTGGTCACAGAGCAGAATAAATTGTTTGTTTTTTTTATTTTGCTTTTTCATTGATGAGATATTAGCGATCAAATTATTTATTACCTAATGAGTTAACCTTTTTTATTTCCAAGTGTGTGTGACATAGTTTCTACTGGGTGTGGGAAGTTCTCCCTGTATGATGCTGACCAATCATAAGGA
This sequence comes from Phyllobates terribilis, assembly GCF_046119375.1. Lineage (NCBI taxonomy): Eukaryota > Metazoa > Chordata > Amphibia > Anura > Dendrobatidae > Phyllobates > Phyllobates terribilis. The sequence goes on from NW_027362768.1 coordinate 23,682,794, forward strand.
GGCAGTAACACTCAAGGGAAGGAAGAACACACCTCTGCATATTTCTTTTCTGATGTACTGCCCCTCACCCCACAATGCCTGTTCGGAGATGAGCTGAAAGTGTCAGTATCATACTTATGTCTGTTGTGCTCAACTTGTTTCATAGTTTGTAAGGATGATGGTAGACATAAATTGAGTTCAACCTATAACCTAACATTGTAATCACTCTGCAGTGAGATCAGAGTAGGCTGTCATTACTTCTCCTACAGGAGTAGTCCAGAACAGGCAGGCTGCTCCTGTGATAGATGCAATGACAGCCCTAATCTCACTATAAGTTGCTTGAGCACAGTTGACATTAGTGTAAATACTGACACATTCTGTAATCAGGAGAACTGATAGAAGGAATTGTAAAGTGACCCAGCTAAACTCAGCTGTACTGTCCCTCCTCCTACACTGACTAATGCAGGAGATCAGAGTTGTGTCACTACATCTCACACACTGAGGAATCTGCTCTAGACTATGGTGAGGGCGCGTTCTTCTTTCCTTTGAATGCTGCTGCCTGTTTATGATTGGTCAGCATCAAACATTGAGAAGAAGTACACGCGCACAGTGAAAACTGTCTGTTAAATACTACATGAACTGAAAAAAAAGTTAACTCATTAGGTGTCAAATACTTAGATTAATATCTTTGCAATGGAGAGGCGATATAAAAAGCTTTATTCCGCTCTACAGTCACTATTACATCAAGTGTCTAGTTCAACGTGAAAAATTTGGTGAAAGATCCTCTTTAAAGGGATTGAGAGAACCTTATAAAATAGAGAGATAAGGCACTTTGCGTATGGATCAATGCAGAAATGACAAGAAATATTCATATACTGCATGCCTCATCTCACTTATTTTGTAGATTTTTACATCTTCAATGTATAGGAGTAAAATACTTAGTGAATCCACAGTAAAGTCTACATGTAACACATTTAGATTTTGCTGAATCTCTTCAGATTCAACATAGATTAGAAACTAAATAAGCCATAGGCCATGGTCACACCACATTTTAAAGGGAGCCTGCTAGTAAAGTCGTGCTGGCCAATCCATGGGAAGCAGTAATTAGATGCTGGCTGCACGATTGCAGCCAGATATGATTTTCTATGAAATGCCAGAGAAAGCAAAAGCTTCCCTGCACAGCTCTAGTTGCTTGACAGATCTCTCCCATGTGAGAATATATATGGAGAGACCTGTCAGTCATTTTTTGAAGGGGCAGAAAGAAGCCTGCTCGGCTTAGTAACGGCTATTCCTATAGGCCGCGTTCTGCTCTTCAAACTATGTTTTCTCTGAAATACCAGACGGTTTCAGAAAAAAACATATCTGGCCATAATCGTGGAGTCAGTTTCTGATTCATGCTGCCTGTGGTTTGGGAAGCATGAATCAACTAACAGATTCTCTTTAAGGCCTCTGTTTAAGCTGCTGGGATGTATGTAAAACGTAAGAGAGACAAAGTTAACATTTTTATAAGGGTGTAAAAGTAACCATATCTAGGGCATTGTTTGTCATAAGACTACCACTTTAAAAGGCCATTTTTTTTAGTTCCAGACAAAATTTGGGCAATTTTCATCTCGCCACTCCAGGATTAATATGAAGTTCTGTTTTTGCAGTGAGTGAATCTATGTGTACTTTTATTACAATTTTCTTTTACAATGCTTTTTTCTTTTTTACTTTTTTTAATCCCATAATGGAACATTCATTACACAGACTTTCTTAAAAATACAATATAATGTATATGCCTTTGTATAAAATGTATAAAATGGTCACCTAACATGATAAAGGTACTGTAATAATCTGAAACACTTGACAAACTATCACATCAAGGTACTTTAAATTGTGCCTAAAACTGCAACTACCAGTGTTGCCTTTGTGGCAGTAGGGTAGTTTTTTATGGTATTTTTTATGTGTTTTTGAAACGCACCAAACAAAGCATGAGTGAAAGCTCATGGGTTGGGTTTACACATCACAAATTTGTTGATGGAATCTGTGGCCTTACTGCTGTGAATTTGACTCATTTACAAAAATGTATATGTTATCTATCTGTATAATGTACTCAAAATATGTGTAAGTCAGAAAGCTAGTAAAAGAATTGTTTTCAGAAAACTTTCTTTCAAAGGCTGTGATAGTTTCATGAACGGGGACAACCCCTTTTTAGAGTTACACATACAGAGACAGCAGATTGATTTGAATATGCAGGGACGGACCTACCTTTGGTAAGTGAATGGGGGGACCACGTCTACCTCTAAAGCAGGTGCAATTGTGCGTTATGATGAGTTATTGGGCTGCGCAGGGCCCATATATTGTTCTTGCACAATTTTTCTGTCTGTGTCCGCTCCTGGAATATGTCATTTAAACTATTTATTTTGTGCAAAGTCACATATATTGATTAAAGATTGCTGCAGCCTAACATTTCAAGAAAGCAAGTGTGTACTTTGCATTACATTTGCACATTATAAGCAAGTAAATGAGAAGAGGTGCAGTGTCTTGTTTCTTCTTAACAAAGGAGTTATTTAATAGCACGCCTTTATTTCCTTCCTGTGTAGGTCTGTGGCTTGGTAACATTGCTTTTCTATTCTGAATTTCCATGATCAGGTCAAAGTATTCGTCTCCTATCTAATGGCTAATCGACACATTTAATTTGCCACAAGAAATTAGTATTAGGTTCTTCGGTGTGATCCCTGGAGAAAGCAACTATAGAATGAACACAGAGGTTCCAATTCATCAAAGCTTTTATGCCAGTATTCTGACATAAAAAGCATTGAATAGTTGCATAATTTTGGTGCAAATGGTGGTTGCACTAAAATTGTGCAACCTTTGGCACTCTCACGCCATTTTTGCACAGCTCTGACAAGTTGGGTGGAGCTGTGATGGGAGGGAGGCATGGCGACTGCCACTTGTTAAATTCATGGCCCCATATATCAGGCGCCAAAAATATAAAGCAGGATACACATTTACACATTAGTTTTAGACATAAGATGCCTTTACTTTATTATGTCTTTATATTTTATGCTATTATATATTATATAGCTGAATTGGTGGACAATTCAGAAATTCCACACCACCGGTCTATATAATATATTATGGTCCCATTAAGTGTCATATTCCACCTTCTTTCCCAATAGCTGTATTGGTTTGACCTGTGGGCTAAACCAATCAAAAGGGGCTTCTTTCTCTTCCTCCGTCCTCTTACCTTATATACAACCAGCAGTGCAAATGTTCCTCCTCTCCCAGCTCTTAAGTGGGCTGTCTCACCTTTCCTCCCTTATATGCAGTTCCATGGGAGTTGTGTTGTTTGGCTTGCTGATTGTTTGCTCATTTTCTTTTTCTTTTAATATTTAAATCACAGTGGTGGTTAGCAAGAAAGTCTATGGAGATGAGTTGGCATTCTAGACTTACTTATGTGTTGGGAGTCCATCTGTAGGCATTATGCTACACGTTCTGCTGATTTCGAACTTTTAAGGTGCCTCGGTTGTGATTTATTGGTAATGTGACTGACTAGTCCAAGATTGTGTGTGTTGTGTATATGTTCAGGTTCATGAGGGATCAAAAGTACGTTGTTTATGCAGTCTCCATAGTCTACTTGAACTGTTTACACTGAAGTATATGGCACAAGTTTGCACCAGCCTACAGTTATTGAGCAAGTGAGTCATGCTGTTCAAACCGCAGGAAGCATGAATTGTAGACTGGCTACATGTTTGCTGCCAGTTATATTATATTATTTTCTGAAACACTACAAAAGTACGAGGGTCATAGGCAGAGACAAGACTAGTTCAGCTCTGCCCCTGTTGACTCTTTCCAGCGCTGCTGCACGTGATTGACAAGTCTCTCCCTGTGTACACACGAATGGCCAGGAAGAGCCAGCTGGTCGTGGAGATGGACTAGTCTCATTTCCAGCTTTGGTTCATAAAGTATATCTTCTCTAAAACACCGGAGCGTATCACAGAATAATATATTTGGCTTGGAATCATGTGCAAGGCTGTGATTCATGCCGCCCATTGTTTTAGCATCATGAATTAATGGACAGCAGTTTCCGTTCAATTATGATGATTTGTTGTAGATTTCCAATCTTCTCCACTGAGTATCCACAATTGCATGTTTTTAAAACCCATTATAATGTAGTGGAAAAATTGAATTGGACTTGAACATGCAAAATGTCTATTATTTTGCAAATTTTGTCACTAAGTTGCTGAGTATTTGCTGCAAATTCATATAAAAATCCACACTGGATAATTTCTGTCATGTTTGTATTTGGGCTTAAAGAGGACTTTTCACCAGTTTGAGAATGTTAAACTAACGACGTCACAGAATACTGGCTGCAGACCTGAATAAAATGAAGTTTTTATTTTTTAATTTCTCCTCTCTGTTCCGAAATATTAGCTTGTAAAGTTATGGTTATAACTAATGTTAAGTAAACGTGGACGGTACCTGAGAATTTTCCCTGGGGGCATATACTTCTTTCTCTATATGAACTTGACCAATTATAATCAGGCAGCAACATACATGGGAAAAAGTTTCTTTACTCTAACTTGGGACTAACAGAAACAGTGTAGTTTAGTGTGCTAAAATGTTTCCATAAGTTCCATTCATTTCTGGAGGACTTACAGAAACACCATAGCTTTGATTCTCTTGACTGTTTCCTTAGCTCCACATTTAGTAGCCTGGTGTCACGGGTGTGTCAGAGGTGACAGACAGTCGCCATGCAGTGGGTTGCAGGAGATCTCCACGTTTGGCATTGCAGACAGCTGCTTAGATAGGAGGCTGTCTTTAGGACCGAACGACTACCTCTCTCTTGCTAATTTGCTCTCTGGCCTGGGTGTATATATACCTGGTGTATCTGAGAGGGCATCGTCGGTTATATTCATTTCTACTTGTGAAGCTTAGCAGGAGCAGTACCTCATCCTCTCTGGAGCTTGAGGCCGTGTGCACATTTGGAGTTCATCTAAAGCTAAGCCATTTTCTCCTGTTTTGTCTACCCTTGTTGTCTTTAGAGTTTTAGTGGAGGTTAACTAGTGTTCATCTCTTTCCATCCCTAGCCGTAGCCTTAAGCCAAGGAAAGTAGGGCAAGGCACGAGATCGGCGATAGCTGAGGAGGCTATATAGGGATGTTAGTTGAGACAGAGTGACGCTAGACCAGATTAGGAGGTCTCTACTTCCCCCTTTCCCTAGTGTCTGGGCTCCCTCTCCCTTTTCCCTCTGTGTTGCAGTTACACCTGGCGTGACACCTGGGTGGAGTTATTAGCTATGAAAAGCTATCATAGGAATAACCCTTTGAAGGGATTCTCCAGCTAGTAAAAATTTTTTTAGATGTGTCTTAAAGTAGAAAATATGTAACTTACTCGTGGACTTTTATCATCAAAGATGTACCAATGTCATGCTGTCTATGATGATCCAAGCTCTTGCAGACTCCTGGCTTGTATTGGACACAAAAGATCCTGTGACCAGTGCTGCATGAAAAGTGGGCTGGCTTACTCTCTTATTTCTGTATCTAAGCTAACCCTATTCTCTGTCATGTCTGGTATGTAGAACGTTGGACTTGAGTCTCTTCAGTTGCGGGTCCCTCAAAAAACTTGAGAACACCCAGGTTGTACCAGTGGATGCCCAAGATGTAAGGATGGAAACTGTCCCACTTGTGCCAACCCAGTCTCATTTAGAGAAAAGAAAGTCCACTGAGCCACATACAGTTGTGTTCAGACTCCTGTAAACATTGTCACACACAAATGAGGCCCACAGAAGAGTAATGATGGACTCCTCTCTAGCACCTTTTAGACCCAGTTGCTTCAATTTTTCCTATTTTAAATACATTTTAATTTGTCATCAATATGTTGTTTAATTGCATTTTTATTGTGATTTTACCTCTTTTATTTGAATAACTTTAAATCAATAAAATAATGCATGCATTTTTACTATGAATCACTGCATTTTTGCATTACATTTTTACAACCAAAATACATTTTTGGATTATGTTTCATCCTGTGTTATAACTGACTTGAAAAAAAGCAATGTTAAACAGTGGCAATTTGTGACACATTATTTTGTTTATTAATACGCTTTTGTGGAGACACAGGGGTCTCCCGTGCGCATAATACTACTCAGACAACACAGGATGAGGGTAAAACAGTGTGGCAATACATTATTGAACCAACAAACAGACAATACACATATAGAACAGTCCCAGCAAATTCCCAAGATGGTGCAAAATTACACAGTCTCAGTATTCCGCTGGCCCACTGGGAATAGAGCAGGTGCTACTTCGAGGCTTCCAGGGCCAACTACCTCAACCAGTAGCTCCCCGCTTTGGCAGGCCCCCACAGAGAGGAGGTAGCGGCAAGCTTAGGAAGCTAACGGTCCATTGAGGTAAGTGGCCAGGAGACCTGAGAGTCCCAACCTGGCTTCTCCGAACATATCCATGGAACCATGTGACCGGATGGTGCCAGCCTGGTTTTCTCTGAGTGTATCCATGGGTTCCAGGTGACTGGATGGTCCCAACCTAGCTACCCCTAACATCTCCATGGGACCAGGTGACTGGAGGGTCCCAACCTGGTTTCCCCAACCATATCCATATCCATGAGTTCTGTGATAGTAAATAGAGCTGATCTATATTCCTTCAGCTTGGACTGGGGTCCCCTAAGCTGACACCTGTAGAGTCACATCTGTATCCCTCTTGATGGAGCCATGTGTCCTGGTTGCTGTCCTGAAGAGTCTCTCTGAATCTCTTGCAGGATGATCGAAATCCCTTTTTATATTTACATCTGTGGCTCAGGTTATCATTCACAGGTCAGGGGGAAATGTGACAGGGGCTCATTGTTTGAGCATTTAATCAATCTGCATATTTGGTATACCACTGCTCTGCAGATCAACAAACTAGCTGGCCTAGTACAATATGTAATTAGCATATTAGCAAACATCATTGTCCCAAGATTCCAAGTCACCACCTTGCAAAACCAGCAGACAATACATTGTAGGAGCTGATATAAGATGTAAATAACAGCCACTCATCAATTAACAAATATCAACTCAAGTGATCAACATCCAGGCTTATTCAAACAATAGTCTGTGTTGATCAACCAAAGAAAAACACAAATTCAAAAGTCAACATAAAGGTAAAGGTGTACGGCTCCTGGACTACTGAATTTACACGTCTGGATAATTAAGATTAAAAGCTGTGTTGTCACAGCTTTATTTGTACTTAACAAGAATACAAAGTGTTAAAATGATGAGAAAAAAAAACCTGCAAAAACCCTGCCTTACAATGTACCACACATTTGTGATTTCCTGGCATTTCTCTGATTGAATCTTTTTATAGTCTACGGTTATGTTTGGTTTTGGAATTTGCTTAGTTAATCATACACAAATAAAAGACATCGTTTTCACAAACTGAAAATGTGAAACTTTTACCTTTCACCAAGCGTTGTTCTACAATGTGGTTTAATGTGACCATGGTTTCTATAAGTTTTTTCTTCCAATTTAGATAAATCTGTCCTGGTTATGTGATAGTCACTATTTAAACCCTTACAGACAGGCAATTTTAATTTTTTGTGCTTACATTTTTCTTCTCCATTTCATTCAAGAGGCATAACTTTTTTCCATTGAGGGTTTGTTTTTAGTGGGATGCATTGTAGTTTTAAATGACACTGTTCATTTTACCATATACTGTATAATACACTGACAAATTAAAGTTCCAACTGCGGCGAAATGATGAAAAAAAAATGCAATTCTGCCATTGTTTTTTGAGTTTTAACAGTTTTGTATTTATAGTTTTATGGGGATTTTTTTACAGGTTTAAAAAATTCAGAACTTTGTAAAAAAAATGTTGGTTTATGTCGCCATTTTTCTTAGATCCGTAACTTGTATTTTGAGTGTCAACCTGTAGTATTATTTATTACCGTTTGGGGTACCTACAGTGATTATTTTGATATTCGTTGCACTTGTTGTCGGAAGTAACAGCAATTCTAGTATTTCAGTTTCTTTTTTTCATTTTGGGGTTCAAATTAGGGGATAATTGTTTGTATGTTTTATTAGTTCATGCAATTAAATATGCTGCAATGTGTTATATAACAAAATATATTATTTTTTGTATTTTCTGGTTGCTGAAAAGGGGGCAATTTAAGTTATTATATTTTTAATTTACTTTTTTTTTTACAAATTTTTAACATTTTAAATTAGTCCTCTTAGGGGACTTGAACCTGTGGTTGCCTATACAATGCACTACAATTCTGTAGTATTGCAGTGTATTATGAACTTGAAGAGATATTATTAAGACACAGACTTTAGTAGAACCCAGTATCAAGAGAAAATAGTCGGCACTCCGTGTAGCTAGGGTGGTACACGTGGAGAACAATGTCTGTAGGAAAAGCAAATCCCGGCACTCACGTGAGTGCCGGGATTTGCTTTTCCTTTAGTAGAACCCAGACTGCCTTGACAACCCAGCTGCATCCCAAGTCTGAGTTCATGCAGGGGCCGATAGCAGTCAGAAGTGTGGTCACCATGTTGAAGCCTTTTGAATGACACTTTTATGCTTGAAGCACTTAAAAGCTTAATGCAAACAGCCTTTGGCCTTAATGAGCTTCTCACATTTAGTTGTTTCCTTTAGAGATAGGGGAAGGCAGGGATTCTTAATTAGGGTGAGTTGATAATGAGCGGTGGGGCCATTGCATTTTTCTAGGGTGCCAACCCCTGCAGCTAGGTAGGATTCATTAGGCAGCCTAGCCTTAGGGTTCAACTAGTTTTCTATCCTTTTCACCCATTACTATAATTTTTTCACAGGGGACCTCCTGTCTCCCTTTCTCCCCATTTACTTTCCTCTATTTAACTCCATCTATCCCCTTTTTGTGTTTTGGATTAATACCTTTTTTCTAGTTATTTGTATCATTTACAAATTTCCATCTTCTTTGCCTAGAAAATACCATAAATAATAGATACCTATTCTTATTTCAGTCTATCCTTAGGTTGCTGAAATTATTAGGTTATACTACTGTCTATTTAGGGGAGAGATTATGATAATTTTCTCCTCATTGTCCCCTCCTATTCATTTGCGAGTGTAGTGATTGGGCTGCGGTATAAGGATACGCCTCCTCTCTCAATAATTCCTGCTGATTTCTGTTGGGATAATGTGTGGTTGGATGAGTTAATGCCCACCTCCCATCCTGTCTTCTATTTGGAGGATCAAAAACATGGAGGATCATTAACTGAACATCACTAGTGATGAGCGAGTATGTTCTGGTAACCCTTTCGACGAGCAATCTCGGGTGCTCGCTGAGTATCTTCAGCATGCTCAAGTGTTATGTTTCAGTCACTCCGTGCTCATGATTTGCGACTGTTTGACAGCTTTAATACATGTGAGGAATGCCTAAGAAACATGCATTCCTTACATGTATTATAGCTGTCAAACAGTCGCAAATCATGAAGATACTTGGAAAACACCAGCGCATGCTCATAAATCTCGAGTAACGAGCATGCTCACATATCACTAAACATCACCCATACCAATGGCGAAGCTGTTTCTGTTTTTTACTAATAGGCTTATAGCTCTTGGAACATTGTTAATTGTCTATCCCTATGGTAATACCCAATTGCTTATAGAATAATTACATGTTATGTCTGTTCTATTATAGCCAGGAGGCTTTTTTTTATTTTATATTAAAAATTACATTTTATATACTTGCCTCTACACGTGCTGATACTTTTAACCATATATTTACTTTCAGTAAAGATTAGACAAGATCACATCAGTTGTCTTTGGATGACAGCTAGTTCACATAACCGACACCTGCACTGTATGGAGCAGGCTGAGCTCTTAATCCAGCTCCATACAAGCAGTGCGTACAACCTTACATACATGTATAACTGATGTGATAAAGTGATTAATAGGCCATACACATACAGTATGTGATCAAGAAGGTTACATAAGCTAAGATCTAGAAAAACTGATACACAGATGATGCAACTCTTTCTAAATGGGATGAATCCATATGTCAATAAATACTGTCCATTATGACAGGCATATAGAGGTTTTATGCATAAAACTGCATTATTTTACATTATACTATGCATATATTTTGTTTGCTGAAACTGGAACACCCATTTTAATAGAGTGGATTTCCCATTTTAAGACTTTGGAATAAAAAGTAGCTACAAAGAGCATCACTCTCTGGAGGACCTGGCACATTTCTACATATGACAGAAAGTGAATGTGGTAGTGATGAATGAGTATGTTCTGTTAACCCTTTCGGCGAGCATGCTCGGGTGCTCGCCGAGTATCTTCAGCGTGCTCGGGTGTAATGTTTTAGTCGCGCAGTGTGCATGATTTGCGACTGTTTTACAGCTTTAATACATGTGAGGAATGCCTAAGAAACAGGCATTCATCACATGTATTAAAGCTGTCAAACAGTCCAAATCATGCACACAGCGCGACTAAAACATAACACCCGAGCATGCTCGTAAATCTCGAGTAACGAGCATGCTTGCTCATCACTATCCTGTGGCCATTTGCATGGGTGTCATTTAATTAGGAGAATTGAACATCTGCTTCCATGATTCCCAACAGATCACCATTCATCATGGTTGGTTCATGCAACAGCCTGTAAACATCTTGTTTTCATGGGACCCTTCTAACAGAATGATTTGGTCAGAAGCAGAGGCATAGTTAAGTGTTCAGCTCGGGAGGATGAAGGGAGAAGTGAAACATCTGAGTGGGCCCCTAACCAGGTAACCCTGATTACTACTGCATTGGTGCACCCTATTTGTGTGTATTGGTGAACCTCAACAGATGACCGTGCTACTGAAAAATCTCTCTACAAATATCAACACTGTGACAAAGTCATCGCCAAAATACTGGAGGGGAGATATGTTTCACTGAGGCTTTTAGCTTCAGTGAGTTGAAACCTAGAAGTTTTCTCCAGCACACTGTGTGTCTAGGGGTTAATCGGCCATTTTAATAGGCTAGAATTTTATGTGAACAGCTGTAGAGTGGGTGGAAGGCTGCTCACCATATCTCCATCCCAGGGTTTGGCCTGGAATATAAATAGTCATCCTTTTGAATCTTGTGGTGTTCAGTATCTGGAGAAGCCAGCTCCAGAGAGAGGAGCTTGTGTTTTTGTGCTAATCTGAACCGTGTGTTTTGCTAATTCTGAGTGGCCAGACCCTGACTGGTGCAAGGACTATGCTGTACATTTTTATTTGCCAGAAGGGCCGTGTTTATTTTTATGACTTTAATGTTTAATAAACCAGCAAGATATTTAAAGAGATAACGTTCCATGTCTACCTCCGTGTGCAGCTGAGTGATCTGATCTACCACAGGTAGTAGAGAATGTGGGCAGTGTGGCGCCCCTGAGGGTTCAGTCGCCACAGAGATACTGCGCCTCACCCAGAGGTGTGGTGTCTCCCTTCTCTCAGGTAAGATGGGAGTACCGCACGGAACCCCAAAACACCCGCATCCAACATCACACTTCTCCAGGCCAGCAGGAGGGGCAAGACGCAATGTAGTTTTCTGCTGAGCCCTGGCCCTGGCTGGAGTAGGGGGAACCCAAAGGTAGGGGGGAACCAATAGTGGGTGTGGGTGGAGGAAGCAGATACAGGAAGCACTTATACAGTAGCTATGAAAGAGAAGCCATTTTTAGTGAGTTCAGTAGTGGAGTAGTGGAGTAGTGGAGTGAGTGGAGTTTAGTGAGGGCTGTTCAGTGGAACAGTCCGGGAGCAGAGGCTCATCAGGAGCTCTGCTCCACAAGTTAGGGCCCAGGATAGAGGCCCCGGAGGGGAGCAGGGAATAGGCTCCGTTCTAAGGAAAGAATCCCAGGGGGTACGGCGCCTGCAGGACGGCACCCGTATGCCCCGCTCCTGCCAGGTGTCAGGAGGGAGCGGTTGCTTCATTCTAATCTCCAGGGGGTCAGGTTGGTCCCGGATCTGACGAACAGGAAGGACTTCAGCATACCTGAGCGGGATTGAGAGTGGGCAGAGTAGGGCAACGGAGAGAAGGACCAAGTGTGAAGACGGTCAAAGTAGGAACACGAGAAAGTGGGGTTCCGCCAGGCATTCCTAAGCTGTTTGAAGAAGGATTGAACCCCTGTCCGGTGAACGCGGCGCGACGAGGGAGGCCTTCACCTGTAAAGTGCACTTTTGGATTGCCTAAGAACTGTAAGTAAAATAGTAAAATCCTGGACGACTGCATTGAACTGCCTCTGACTGTTTCTTCACCGGCGCCATTCTTCCTCCCCCGCACTACAATGCCCAATGTACCATTCATCTATTTACACTGCCCTGAGGCCCGCTCCGCCTGTGGGGAGCCGTACCATCTTTAGCTGCCCTGACATCTGCCTCGGAGGACTGTTGCAGCGCTGGTGATCCTCACCAGACACCACAGGTGGCGTCACGAACTCTCTGAACTTTTTACTAAAAAGTGATACCCCTTTGTGCACCGACCGCCCTGGGCCAGCCACCGTGATTCCTCCCAAAGAGTACCCCATGGCCCTGGGGGCGAGTCAGCAGCGTTCCTAGTGAACATGTGTGACTGCTACAATAGGGACTGCATGTCCTGGGTGAAGGCGGCAGTGAGCCAGGAAGCATGGAGGACCTGATTAAGCACCTTGTGAAATCTCAACAGCAGCAACAGCTGGCACATCAGGAGACAAGTAAGCTTCTGATGCAACAGATCCAGCAATAGCAGCAGCAGCACATAGAGCATCAGCAGCAGTAACAAGACCAGTGCCGACAACAGCAGCAGCAGATTGAGGTGCTCACAGAGATGGTTCGTGGGAGGCCGGCAGCCCCTCCCTCAAGTCCAGGTGATGATTCATACGTCCAGAAAGTGGTAAGATGAGCCATGCAAAAGATGACCCCAGGGGTTGATGTGGAGGCATTTTTGACTGTTTTTGAATGGGTAGCAGAATGAGAAAAGCTGCCGCCAGAGCAGTAGGAGAGGTGTTGGCCCTCTATCTAACTGTCGAGCCCTAAAAAGCTTATAATGACCTCACATTTGGCATTGCAGGATGCACAGGTGTATGTCAAATTAAAAACTGAAATTTTGGCACGCACAGGAGTGACTATGTTAGTCAGAGCCCAAAGAGTTCAACACTGGGCATATTGTGGTGACAAACCTCCTTGCTCCCAGATGTTCGACTTATTGCATGTTGTACAAAAGTGGTTGCAGCTGGAGTCCTCCACTCCCGCCCAGATGGTCGAGCAAAATTTATCCACTCCCTTCTTAGGCCGGTGCAGACCCGGGTTGCCTAGGGGGACGCCCAAAATGCAGACGACCTAGTTGGCCTAGTATAAAAGTACCAGGTGGTTGAGAATTCCCTAAGGATGCCAGGTATTGCTGCATCCCCGTACTTGGGTATCCAGTAAATCTCAAAAGAGGGGTAGTAGAGCCACAACTGGGGGTAGTTTGTGGTTCCAAAGGGTCACTGAGGGGTTGCCAAAAGCCGCTGTTAAAGACTTGACCTTTTGGAGACGTCACAGTCCTGGACACATAGCCGCCCCTTGTGCTATGTCCTCCGAACAGATGGACTGCAGCATGGTGAGGTGCTGCTTGTATTACGCCTATCCAGCCTGCAGTGTGGACTGTCAGCCCGATGAGGGGCCTCAGGCATGTCCCATAACAATGAATGGGATACTGGCGATGGGACTTTTGGACTCGGGGAGTTTGGTGACTCTGATAAGGGCCACACTTCCCCGCCAGTTGATCCCCGTGAAAAACGTGGGCATCCGCTGTATTCACGGGTACGTCAAGGACTACCCTGTTGCCAGAGTGACTGTAAAAATGAACTGCGGCGATGAGTCCCATGAGGTTGGAGTGGTTAAAGACCTGCTACACCCAGTGATAATAGGGTAGGACTTTAACTTGTTCTGGGACTTATGGCGGAGTGGGGGGTACCAATTGACTCAGACGGAAGCCAGGTCAACCATGATGAGTTATCCCTGTGTGTCCTTGCTGGTGACAAGGAGGAGACGGTGACCGATCAGGCAGAGATTCCTGAATTGGGGATTTCTGGGGGGAGTTTTGGGACTGCTCAAATATTAACATAGTAATGTAGGTTGAATAAAGACCTAGGTCCATCAAGTTCAACCTTTCTCCCCCAATTGTACTCTCCATACCAACACTTCACTAACTTACTGGAACCAGGCCTCACAAATGAATTACCATTTTTATTTTTATCATTACTCCACTATTACAACTACAAATAAACTGCGGGATCTTACTTTAAAAGGGGCTTTTAACAATATGACTGTGATAAATGGGGTTGCTCAAAAGCCTGGGGCTGACACCAGATTTCCACATTTTGCTTTAAATAAGGAGCTGCTATGTCGGGTCACTAAACTATGAGAAGAAGTGATAGAGCAGTTGTTGGTGCCGGGTCCCTATAGGTGTAGGGTATTAGATTTGGTCCATTCTCATGTGTTGGCATCTGGGTGTAGAGAAAACCCAAGAGCGGGTCCTGCAGAGGTTCTACTGGCCTGGATGTCACTGAGACATTGTTAATTTCTTCTGATCCTGCCCTACATGTCAGCTAATTGCTCCATTACCCCACTTCCACAGTCTCCTAGTGCCGTTGCCCATATAGAGGTCCCATTTGATCAGATTTCCATGGACCTTTTCGGACCCCTGGTTAAGTCTGCCTGGGGGCACCAGTACATTCTAGTGGTGATGGGCTAACCAACACGGTAGCCGGAGGTGGTACCCCTGAGAAACTCCTCTGCCAGGAGTAAAGCATGAGAGATAATGCATATTTTCTCCCGGACGGGCTTCTAAAGGAGATCCTGACAGACCAATGGACACCTTTCATGTCCAAAATGATAAGAGAGTTGTGTAAGGCTCTCCAAATTACACAACTCCGGATGTCTGTGTACCATCCGCAGACACACGGCCTGGTGGAGAGGTTCAACAAGAATCAGACCCTAAAATCCATGCAGAACAAGGTCGTGGAGAAGTATGGTCGAGACTGGGATTGCCTACTCTCATACCTGCTATTCTCAATTATGGAAGTTCCACAGGCCTCTATGCGATTCTCCTCCTTCAAGCTGCTATATGGACGGCACTCTCGCGGACTTCTGGACATTGCAACGGAGACCTGGGAAGCTGAGGTATCCCACCGGAGCGTCATGGAACATGTGGCCCAGATGCAGGACAGGATCGCAAAGGTGATACCGATTGTGAGAGAGAGCCTCCTTCAATCCAAAGAGGCCCAAGCAAGGGTCATCAACCGTTCGGCCAGACTGAAACAGTTTAGCCCTGGAGACTGGGTGTTGGTGTTGATCCGCATGGTGGAGAGTAAGTTCCTGGCCATGTTGCAAGGGCCATACGAGGTGGTCAAAAAGTTGAGTGATGTCAACTACAAGATCCACCAGCCAGGGAGAAGAAAGCCATACCAGGTATACAACTTCAACTTGCTTAAACTGTGGCGAGACAGGGAATCGGTGGAAGCTACATGTCTGGGGGCCAATCCTGAAGCAAGGATCGAGGATGTCACAGTGGCTGAGACACCGTCACCAGCCCAGAAGTAACAGAGCCGAGAACTGCATCAGCGAAACCGGGACCTTTTTTCGGAGTTGCCAAGATGTACGCAGGTTGCGGAGCATGAAATCCTGATGGAACCACATGTACGCGTGAGCTTCAAGCCATATTGGATTCCTGAAGCAAGCTGCAAGGTAATCTCAAAGGAGGTGAGAAGAATGTTGACCCTGGGCGTCATCGAGGAATCAAAGAGTGGCTGGTCCAGCCCCATAGTCCTAGTGCCGAAGCCTGATGGAGAGTGGCGCTTTTGCAATGATTACAGGAAGCTAAATGAGGTTTCCAAGTGCGACATGTATCCGATGCCCTGTGTGGATGAACTCATTCAGAGGCTAGGTCCAGCCAGGTACATCACCACCCTAGACCTAACGAAAGGGTACTGGTAAATTCTCCTATCTCCAAGTGCTAAGGAGAATATGGCCTTCTTTACATGTGACGGGTGCTTTCAATACACCAGGATACTGTTCGGTCTATAGGAAGCCCCAGATACCTGTTAGAGGGCCATGGACTGGATCATAGTCTCTCCCAAAAAGTACACCACAGCTTATCTTGACAACATTGTCATCTTCAGCCCGGTTTGGCGAAGTCACCTGCAGAAAGTCCAGGCAGTACTGGATGCGCTGAGGAATGCAGGGTTTACTATAAAGCCAAAGAATTGCACCATAGGGAAAGAAGAGGCAACATCATCGGGATGGGCGAAATAAAGCCGCAAGTGAAAAATGGGGAGGTTATCCAGAATTGGCTGCAACCGGTCTCAAGAAAACAGGTTTGGGCAATTCTGGGAATTGTGAAATACTATCGGCGATTTATCCCAAATTTCTCCATGGCAGCCACACCACTAACCGACCTTCTTAAAGGCACGAAGAAGTCGATCGCTAAATGGTCTTCTGAAGCAGACATGGCATTCCAAGAGTTAAAGCTTGCCTTGTGTAAGAAGCCGGTCTTGATCGCACCTGACTTCAGTAAGGAGTTCGCAGTCCAGATAGACGCCTTAGAGGTCAGGTTAGGCGCCGTGTTGTCCCAAGAAGTAAACGGGGAGGGACATCCCATCCTGTACTTGAGCAGAAAACTCTCTAACTGTGAAAAAAATTACGCCATAGTGGAAAAAGAGTGCTTGGCCATCAAGTGGGCAATTGACAACCTAAGGTACTACCTATTGGGCCGAAAGTTCAGGCTAGTGTCAGATTAAGCCCCTGAGATGGATGACGGAAAGAAAGGGGAAGAATGCCCGGGTGACTAGGTGGTTTCTAGCCCTCCAGGACTTTAGTTTTCATGTGGAGCACAGGCCCGGGAAGCTACATGGTAATGCAGATGCCCTGTCTAGACTTCCCTGTTTGATGACTGAAGGTTTCGAAATCCCCAGCTTTGGGCAGGGGGAGGGGATATGTGACAAAGTCATTGGCAAAGTACTGAAGGGGAGATATGTTTCACTGAGGCTATTAGCTTTCTCCAGCACACTGTGTGTCTAGGTGTTAATCGGCCATTTTTAATGGGCTAGGATTTTGTGTGAACAGCTGTAGAGCGGGTGGGAGGCAGTTCACCATATCTCCACCCCACGGTTTGGCGTGGAATATAAATAGCCAGCCTTTTGAATCATGTGATGTTCAGTATCTGAAGAAGCCAGCTCCAGAGAGAGGAGCTTGTGTTTTTGTGCTAATCTGAACCGTGTGTTTTGCTTATCCTGAGTGGCCGGCCCCGGCAGGTGCAAGGACTATGCTGAACTTTTTCTTTTGCTTTGCCGTTATGCCATTATGCCAGAAGGGCCATGTTTATTTTTATGAACTATATATTGGTTTATGCCGTTTAATAAACCAACAAGAAATTTAAAGAGACAGCGTTCCGTGTCTACCTCCGTGTGCAGCTGAGTGAGCTGATCTACCACAGCTGATATTACCGACATATAGTGACCATATAGTGGTAGATACCAGCCCTGCAGAACATATAAGAGATTACAGTACAGTTACAGATAGTGACTTACAGATAACATTCTTTCTGATGGGGTCCTCAGAACATAATAGCACTCTTGATGGGGCAACAAGCTTGCACTAGCAGTTTGCTAGAGACTTTTCACAGGTAACTCTCACTTTTTAATGTGGGCACTACTCTACAATGCTGCACAACACAGACAGAGAAGACTCTATGCACACTGCTGATACAATGGTCCTTGCTATCTGGCTAGTTTTGTCTCTTTCAGCATGGCTCAGCATTAGTGATGCGCAAGCATGCTCGTTACTCGAGATTTACGAGCATGCTCGGGTGTTTTCCGAGTATCTTCAGCATGCTCGGGTGTTATGTTTTAGTCGCACTGTGTGCATGATTTGCAACTGTTTCTTAGGCATTCCTCACATGTATTAAAGCCGTCAAATAGTCGCAAATCATGAGCAATGAGTGACGAAAACATAACACCGAGCACCGCTGAAGATACTCGATGAGCACTCTAGCATGCTCGCCAAAAGGGTTAACAGAACATACTCGCTCATCACTACTCAGCATGGCTTCCAACTGGGTGTGTCAGTGGTGTCACTTGTTTGTCATTTTACGTCCTTCCACACATAGCACCCTCTTGAATGCTTCCCTTATTTTTTGTAACTAGGCATACACCCGTAAGCCTTCTCTGTAGCGGCAAAACTTTTCCAAGCTTATGCTCTAATATCTATGTAGTGTGGAATTGGTTTGCCCTCTGTCATGGACAGCGACTTTTCTACCACGTCAGTGGGTGAACTCTTCGCTGTGGGAATAGCTTGAAACACTCCCCTCCACAGCAGCACTTCATTCTCCTGCAGGCGTAAGATGCATAGTAACCAACCTGAAACCAGCTATACTACATGCAAAACTCTGTCTATTAATCCATTTTTTACTTATACATCGTAACTGTTGCCATTGGCAGGCTGCCCCCTTAAAGAGGTTGTCCATTACTATATAAAATGCCCCAATGTATTTAAACGGTGGCAATAAGTTTTTTTGTAAATACCTTCTGCTGTTCATCTTGCCTGTGAGCGGCGCTATTGCTGACTGCTCACAGGCATCACGTGACCCCTGGCTGCAGCCGGCTCTGACATTCACTGATGTAACATCAAGTTCCGGCTGCAGCCGGGAGTGATTCAGTGACGTGCTCCCCGCTGATTCAAGGGCTGTGGGCGAGGTTTCCCCCGTGTCACAGCTCAGCATCCACTGCGTGCTTTCCCTCTCCTGCATTCATTGGGAAAGCACGCGATGGATGCTGGGCTGTGACATGTGAGGAAACCCTTCCTATCAATCAGCGGGGAGCGCGTCACTGAGTCACTCGCGGCTGCAGCCGGAACTTGATGTGACATCAGCAGATGCTAGAGCCGGCTGCAGCCGGGGGTCATGTGATGCCTGGGAGCTGTCAGCAATAGTGCCGCTCACAGGCAAGACACAAAGCAGAAGCTATGTACTTATATCCACCCTTTAAATACATTGGGGCATTTTATATAGTAGTGGACAACCTCTTTAAACCTCACCAGTCACTGAACCTGTGAGGCAGGCATACTGATCATAGCTCTCATAGCCAAAGGAAATAAATTCAGTCACATATCCCATTTGCACCAAAACCCCCCAACATTTTTTATAGAAATAATTTCCAATTTGATTTCTTGTTCTTAAATTTTGAATCAGACAGGATATACTGCAATAAGTGGGAAATAACCTGATATACGTCATGGTTAATCATCTTTGCAGGCAGGAAATGTGTCATTACGACAACGACCTACAAACCTGGATCAGTTACACCAGTTTTGTCACGAGGAGTGGGCCCAAATTCCGACCAACTATTGTGAGAAGCTTGTGGAAGGATATCCCAAACGTTTGACCCAAGTCATTCAGTTTAAGGGCAATGGTACCAAATACTAATGAAATGTATTTTAACTTTGGACTGTGCAGTAAGTAATAACAATGCCTTAAAACATTTGACGCGCCGCCTGGGCCGTGGGGTACTCGGTAGCCGGGCCGGTCGATGCTGGGGGATGTCACAGTGGTAGTGACCCGGTCTGTGACCCAGGGCGATCAATAAAAGAGGATTATTGAAAGGGGATTATAGTTTTTATAGTTTAATGTTTGTGACGCCACCTGTGGTATGCGGCTATATGGAGCCGCCGCTGCGTTGCAGATCCCTTGGAGCTGATGGTGACGCAGCAGAGTTGGTTCAGCTCTCCACAGGTAGAGCTAAGCTCCAGGGCAGTGCAGTGATGTTATAGATGTTGCTGTGCAGTGTAGTGCAGGGGATGGCGCAGATAACAATTCTAGGACACAGTGGGGTTCAGTCTTCAAGGTTTACTCATAGTTGTTCAAGACTCCAGTTTACCAAGGCCAGTGTGTAACCTCCCACGTCGTCCTGCGTTCACCAAGAAAGGGGTTCAGCAGCTCTCAGGTATTTCAGGAGTACTTAAACGGGACCCCGTTCTATGTGCCTTCCTTGGTCGTCTTCCTGTGCTGCCTCTCACCCTCCAGCCCTGCGCCTCACAATCAGTGTCCCAAGCTGGTAATCTCAGATCTTGGCGGGCAACCTGCAGTCCCCTGAATCCTATATGGCTACCTTTTCGGTAGTTGCGGCTGTGAGCAACTGCACCCTGAAAGCACAGAAGCCTCTAGTTTCTAGCTGAGCCTTGTAGTTCTCCACTAGTTAGGGGCCGGTCCCCTTTGCAGCCTGATCCCTCCACGTTCCTGCAGATTCGGGCGCACGGGTGGCTTCCTGTACTTCCCGTGCCCCAGGGAACCCCTCTGTCTCTGGAGCCTTCCCTCTGCTCCCATCCTCTCGCTCTCTCTCCCTCTCTCCTGGGCCTCTCTTACTAGGCCCCACTCCTCTCAACTCCTGCTTCAAGCACTGGAGCCAGGAGCCTGGACCTCTTCCACTGCTCTCCTGAGCAGGACTCGCTGTGACTGAACTCCTTCTAGATAGTTCATTGCTTTCTTATACTCCCACTGAATTGCTCCCCTAAACTACTTCCTCCACCCATACCCACTACATGGTTCCACCCTCCAGCCAGGGACCAGGGACTGTGCTGTCCCTTAGGAGAAATCTCGCCCTTCCCTCTGAAGTGGAGTGTAATGGATGTGTGGCACCCCAGGGGTCTGGTTTCCACGGTAACAGCAATGTTATGTCTGAGAGCAGGTGGGAGGTCTCTTGGTCAGGGATCCTATGCATGCCACACCTCCTGCCCAGTCCTGGGAGGGGAAGAACTTCCCCTATATAAACCTAGGGCTGAGGCAGGGTTAGTGAGTAGAGAAGAAGTAGAGACAGAGAAGAGAAGCAGATATAGGAAAAGAACATCAGGAGCTCTGTGGGAGCAGTGCTATAAGGAGTCAGGGGCTGGCAGCTGCAGAGCTCGCCCTGACTGAGAAGCTATCACCGGACCCGGAGTCCGAGGCTGTGGGGACTAATCTTTACCCAGCAGCAGAAACCGCCCGGCAGGGGATTTCAGGTCCTCTGGCCAAGAAACCCGAAGGCACGGTCACACGCGTGGGACCAGCACCGCCGTCGTGGAGCGGACGCCACAAGAAGGCCCCGAGTCACCGGCCATACGGGTGAGCACCACACGGTACACTCAGGGACGTGGGCTACTTTTACCCGCCTCTAGCAAGGTAGCCAGAAGAGTACAATTAGTTGGGGAGGCCTACAACTCCGCCTGGCCAGGGGAAATCCCATCTGCTCAAAGACTGACCAGGCCCCGATCGCTAGCCAGTACTCCGGGAGGGTCTATCTTTATCACCAGTAAAGACCCTGAACTACACCGCATCGTCTCTGAGTGATTCCTGCTTCCCCCATCAGCCACGTCGGCTGCCCTGAGGCCATACCCCTCCCGTTGGGGGTGATACTATCACGCTGCACAATCCTACCACCGGCCTCAGCGGTCTGCCCTGCAGCGGCAGCTCCTTCGCTGCATTCAACAGGTGGCGTAGTCGTCCAACATCTACCGCTAATACATCGCCGCTCAGTTTGACTCCCTGGGCACGGACCGGGTCACCGCCACGAGACTACAACCCTCAACAGATCCGGCTCCGGGTAAGCTCCCGTGCGCGCGATGCCGCGCGAAGCAGCAGGCCCAGGGGCGCGTCAGATGCAAGTGTGTGGGTCCTGGGCAGTACTCCATCCTTACCTGAGAGTGGGATACCACACCTCTAGTTGAGATGCAGTACCACTGTGGCGACTGAACCCGCAGGGGCGCCACACATTCTCGCTCTCTCATTATTCTGGCATTTGGCAAATATTAAAAATTATGGTAATCTTAATTGACCTAAAATGGGAAAAGTTTATTCTGATTTCATCTCAGATATTGAGATAAACATGCATATGTCATATGTGTCTTTTTATATAGTATATGTAAACTTCTGATTTCAACTGTATGTCTCCCATCCTGGGCCCATCTTTTTATATACAGGGGCATGTAAAAGTTTGGGCACCCCTGGTCAAAGTTACAATTATTGTGAATAGTTAAGCAAGTTGAAGATGAAATGATCTCTAAAATGCCTAAAGTTAAAGATGACACATTTCCTTTGTATTTTAGGCAAAAATATACACTACTCAAAAAAATAAAGGGAACACTTAAACAACAGAATATAACTCCAAGTTGATCAAACTTCTGTGACATCAAACTGTCCACTTAGGAAGAAACACTGATTGACAATCAATTTCACATGCTGTTGTACAAATGGAATAGACAATAGATGGAAATTATTGGCAATTATCAAGACACCCCTCAATAAAAGAGCGGTTCTGCAGGTGGGGACCACAGACCACATCTCTGTACAAATGCTTTCTGGCAGATGTTTTGGTCACTTTTGAATGTTAGTTGTGCTTTCACACTCGTGGTAGCATGAGATGAACTCTACAACCCACAGAAGTTGCTCAGGTAGTGCAGCTCATCCAGGATGGCACATCAATGCGAACTGTGGCAGGAAGGTTTGCTGTGTCTGTCAGCGTAGTGTTCAGAGGCTGGAGGCGCTACCAGGAGACAGGCCAGTACACCAGGAGATGTGGAGGGGGCAGTAGGAGGGCAACAACCCAGCAGCAGGACCGCTACCTCCGCATTTGTGCAAGGAGGAAAAGGAGGATCACTGCCAGAGCCCTGCAAGATGACCTCCAGCTGGCCACAAATGTGCATGTGTCTGCACAAATGGTTAGAAACCGACTCCATGAGGGTGGTATGAGGGCCCGATGTTCACTGATGGGGGTTGTACTCACAGCCCAACACTGTGCAGGACGCTTGGCATTTGCCACAGAACACTAGGATTGGCAAAGTCGCCACTGGCGCCCTGTGCGCTTCAAAGATAAAAGCAGGTTCACACTGAGCACATGTGACAGACGTCACAGAGTCTGGAGACGCCGTGGAGAGAGATCTGCTGCCTGCAACATCCTTCAGCATGACCAGTTTGGCAGTGGGTCAGTAATGGTGTGGGGTGGCATTTTTTTGGAGGCCCGCACAGCCCTCCATGTGCTCGCCAGAGGTAGCCTGACTGCCATCAGGTACCGTGATGAGATCCTCAGACCACTTGTGAGACCATATGCTGGTGCGGTTGGCCCTGGGTTCCTCCTAATGCAGGACAACGCCAGACCTCATGTGGCTGGAGTGTGTCAGCAGTTCCTGCAAGATGAAGGCATTGAAGCTATGGACTGGCCCGCCCGTTCCCCAGACCTGAATCTGATTGAGCACATCTGGGACATCATGTCTCGCTCCATCCACCAACGTCACATTGCACCACAGACTGTCCAGGAGTTGGCGGATGCTTTAGTCCAGGTCTGGGAGGAGATCCCACACGAGACCTTCCGCAACCTCATCAGGAGCATGCCCAGGCGTTGTAGGGAGGTCATACAGGCACGTGGAGGCCACACATAATACTGAGCCTCATTTTGACTTGTTTTAAGGACATTACATCAAAGTTGGATCAGCCTGTAGTGTGTTTTTCCACTTTAATTTTGGGGGTGACTCCAAATCCAGGCCTCCATTGGTTAATAAATTTGATTTCCATTGATAATTTTGGTGTGATTTTGTTGTCAGACTCAGCATATTCAACTTTGTACAGAATAAAGTATTCAATGAGAATATTTAATTCATTCAGATCTAGGATGTGTTATTTGAGTGTTCCTTATATTTTTTTGAGCAGTGTATATATATATTTATTTAAAAATTACAAAAAGGAAAATGGGCCGATTCAAAAGTTTGGGCTCCCTTCATGGTTAATACCTAGTAGCACCGCCTTTTGAAAGTATCACAGCTTGTAAACGCTTTTTGTAGCCAGATAACAGTCTTTCAATTCTTGTTTGAGGGATTTTCATCCATTCTTCCTTGGAAAATTCTTCCAGTTCTGTGAGATTCCAGGGTCATCTTGCATGCTCTGCTATTTTGAGGTCTAGCAATGCATATCAGCTGAATTTGTGTCCTCGGAGACACATGCAGTTGAAGTATGCACTGGCTACAGCGGGCCCCACTCCCGCACAGGCTCTGTTGCGACCACACCCTCTGTGACCGTAATCGTTACGCCCCTGATTCTAGATCATATTTGAATCAATAAATTTACAATAGTGTAGTAGAATTCGCTTTGACATTGTCAGCAATGACTAGACTGTGTATGACATATGTATTAGTAATTGTATTTGGAATTTTCTAGGAGGAATAACAGAGGGACGGCACAATGAACACCTCTGAGTAAAGATGTTTTAGAATTGTTATTTCAAAAAGAATACAAGTTGTGGAAGATTAGTATAAACAGAGTAGACACAAGTAGGATAGGATAACAAGATGCTTATCCAGAAGGTAATAAAGTTCAATAGAAGTAATGCTTTGTTTATCAAAAGAAATCATTAGAGTCCTTTTATTCTGCTAAATTTGAGTTTGTCTTTTTTCACATATTTTCCCAGGAATTTAATGTCCCTTAAACCCTAGGGTTTCTCCAGACCCCAGAGCATAATAAACGTAATACGTAAATGATAAAGAAAATCCTTATACTCGTCACTCACCTGTCCGGCCGCTCCACTCCTCACCACCACCTGTCCAGTCTTCATTGCATCTTCGGTTCATCATCAGCCGCACTGACATCCCAGGGCCTCTCACATTAGGCCGGGGATTCTGAGTTTAAAAGGTTCAGGAGGCTTCGGCGCATTGGCCAAAAAAGGTCATGGCTCATGCCTTTAAGGGTGCATATGCAGAATCGCTATCAAGGTAGGTGGCCCCAGTCTTGCGTGACAGGCTTTAGCAGTTCAATCGGGCCGACAGCAATCTGAAAATTTGACGAGGACCAGACGGGTCACTGTGTTGAGCAGAGGGGCTGGAGAGGTGTGCAATTTGTTGAGTGGAAGGATTTATTTTATTTATGTATTTACAGTGCTTTGTGAAACATAAAGATATAAAATTCTAAATTTTTTGGGAAGAATCAACAACAAGTGGGACACAATTGTGAAGTGGAAAAAAATGTATTGGATATTTTAAACTTTTTAAAAAAATTAAAACTGAAAAGTCGAGCGTGCAATATTATTCGGCCCCTTTGAGTTAATACTTTGTAGCGCCACCTTTTGCTGCGATTAGAGCTGCAAGTTGCTTGGGTTATGTCTCTATCAGTTTTGCACATGGAGAGGCTGAAATTCTTGCCCATTCTTCCTTGCAAAACAGCTCGAGCTCAGTGAGATTGGATGGAGAGCATTTGTGAACATCAGTTTTCATCTCTTTCCACAGATTCTCAATTGGATTCAGGTCTGGACTTTGACTTGGCCATTCTAACACCTGGATACGTTTATTTTTTAACCATTCCATTGTAGATTTTGCTTTATGTTTGGGATCATTGTCTTGTTGGAAGATAAATCTCCGTCCCAGTCTTAGGTCTTTTGCAGACTCCAACAGGTTTTCTTCCAGAATGGTCCTGTATTTGGCACCGTTCATCTTCCCATCAATTTTAACCATCTTCCCTGTCCCGGCTGAAGAAAAACAGGCCCAAACCATGATGCTGCCACCACCATATTTGACAGTGGTAATGGTGTTTTGAGCTGTGTTGCTTTTACGCCAAACATATAATTTTGCATTGTGGCCAAAAAGTTGGTTTCATCTGACCAGTGCACCTTATTCCACATGTTTGGTGTGTCTACCAGGTGGCTTGTGGCAAACTTCAAACAAGAATTTTTATGGATATCTTTGAGAAATGGCTTTCTTCTTGCCACTCTTCCATAAAGGCCAGATTTGTGCAGTGTATGACTGATTGTTGTCCTATGGACAGACTCTCCTACCTCAGCTGTAGATCTCTGTAGTTCATCCAGAGTGATCATGGGCCTTTTGGCTGCATGTCTGATCAGTCTTCTCCTTGTTCGAGATGAAAGTTTAGAGGGACGGCCGGGTCTTGGTAGATTTGCAGTGGTCTGATACTCCTTCCATTTCAATATGATCGCTTGTGACGCGCCCCTGGGCCTGCTGTGTCGCGCAGCGTCTCGCGCACGGGGGCTTACCCGGAACCGGATCAGATGAGGGTTGTAGTCTCCGAGTGGCGGGGACCCGGTCCGTGCCCAGGGAGTCAGACTCAGTGTGTGGCAGTCTTGATAGATGTTATTTGAGTGTCGACTACACCACCCGTTGATTTGCAGCTATGGAGCTGCCGCTGCAGGGCAGACCGCTGAGGCCGGTGTAGAATTGTGCAGCGTGATAGTATAACCCCCAACGGGAGGGGTATGGCCTCAGGGCAGCCGACGTGGAAGATGGGGGTAGCAGGAACCACTCAGAGACGGTGCGGTGTAATTCAGGGTCTTTACTGATAACAACGATAGACCCTCCCGGAGTACTTGCTAGCGAACGGGGCCTGGTCAGTCCTTGAGCAGATGGGATCTCCCCTGGCCAGGCGGAGTTGTAGGCCTCCCAAACTGACTGTACTCTTCTGGCTACCTTGCTAGAAGCGGATATAAGTAGCCCACGTCCCTGAGTGTACCGTGTGGTGCTCACCCGTATGGCCGGTGACTCGGGGCCTTCTATTGGCTTCCGCTCCACGATGGCGGTGCTGGTCCCACACGTGTGACCGTGCCTTCGGGTTTCTGGGCCTGAGGACCTGCAATCCCCTGCCGGTCGGTTTCTGCTGCTGGATAGGAGTTAGTCCCCACAGCCTCGGACGCCGGGTCCGGTAAGAAAGCTTCTCAGTCAGGGCGAGCTCTGCAGCTGCCAGCCCCTGACTCGTAGTAGTATTGCTCCCACTGAGCTCCTGCTGTCTCTTCCTATGACTGTTTCTTGTCTCTACTCTCCTTGACTCCTTACCCTGCTTCAGCCCCGGGTTTATATAGGGGAAGTTCTTCCCCTCCCAGGACTGGGCAGGAGGTGTGGCATGCACAGGATCCCTGACCAAAGGACCTCCCACCTGCTCTCAGACGTAATATCTCTATCACTGTGGCAACCAGACCCCTGGGGTGTCACATTCCCCCCTAGTGAAATTTAGTACTCCGGGACTAAACATATTTTTAGAAAAACATAACAAGGTATATGTTAGAACCTTGCTGTTAGGTTTTTTTTCCTTTGCTGGTCACATGACCTTGTTGGCCTATTTAATCCTGCTCCGCCCTTCTGGCTTTGCTGGACTTCATTGTATATCTACTTTCTAGCTAGCCTGTGCTCTGTATCTAGCTCTGTTAGTTTGCTTGGTCTACGGACCTCTATGTTCTATCTATTTTGTTTGTTCGTCTGTCTGCTACTATTTCTGTTAGGAGGTGTCCCATATTCCTTCCAGTCCTTAGTACTTGTAGGGATTCCCTCCCCACATCTATAGGTCTCCGTACAGACTAGATTAAGACTTTAGCAGGTCTGATCGCAGGATCAGGTTCCCTGTTACATCGTAGGGATTCAGCTGAGTCCTATAGTAGGGACAGATCTCCTCTCTTTCCTTAGCTTTGGTAGCAGAACATAACAGTATAACAATAACAATACAATAAGAAAAACACATAAGATGGTTACGGCGTGTCCGCAACCGGGTGCAGTCTTTGAAGAAAAGCAAGGTGTCCATTTCACCAAAACAGGGAGACGTAACCAGGTAGGGGGTCTGTCCTACCCCGAGTCCTTAACAGTCTTTAGTCCGTCCTGGGTTACCCTCCAACTATGTACACAGGATTCCCGGTAAATCCACCAAGGACTCCTACAAATAACTAGAAACACAAAATTATACACAAGCAACAATACACAGGTAAACATAAATAAAACAATTTATACACTTCAAATCCTCCACCGTGCGGGTAACTGGCCTCTAGTGGCCCTAGTGGACCTACGGAGCTGACTGCCTAGCCCTGAACTACAGGGTGTAGGAGCTGTCAAGGGTAAACTGGGCAGCTGTCTACCGGCTCTTTGGCTCACTAGGGATATGGCAGGCTCACTGCAAGCAGAGGGTTGATCCTCCTGGTCTGCGGGTGTGGGGTCTTCTGCCTCCTGGAAGGGCTGTTCTTCCAGCTCTACCTGTTGCTCCGTAGGTGCTTGGGATGCTGGTTGGAGGAAGGTGAGTACGGGTACCACAACTGCACCATTGACTTGAGTCCAAGACCGAGGGAAGTCCCCGAGCACAGTACTAACCATATCTTCCCTTTCCTCTACGGGTCGATGGTCTTCTTGTTCCTCTTCAGGGTTCCTCAGTTGTTCGGGACACTTCTTCAGGTGGTCCCGGGATACAATAGCTGTGGTTTCCCCTCCGTCTTTACTGATGGTACAAACCTTCGGGTTCTCGTGGCTTGAGGGCAGTACGGTGTACGGGTCCTTTTCCCACTGGTCGTCCAACTTGTGGAGCCGTCTCTTCCTCTTCAAGACCTGCTCTCTGGGTACCAGGGGAACAGCGGGAGCATACTGGTTGTAAGTTTTCTCTTGTCTTTCCCTAGCCTGACAGAGACTTCGCTCCACGCTCTCCTGTACTCTCCGGTACTGCTGCTGCCTCTCCGTGTCCCAGTCTGTTTCTGGTGAAGTGTCCTCGGGTGTCAGGACTCCCATTTCCAGGTCAACAGGTAACTTACCAGGTCTTGCCCTCATTAGGTAAGCCGGGGTACAGTTGGTGGAACCTACCGGGATGTGGTTGTATAGGTCCACCAGATCGGGCAACTTCTCAGGCCACAGACTGCGTTCTTCCAGGGGCAACGTTTTTAAAAGATCCATTACCACCTGGTTCATTTTCTCACAAAGTCCATTAGTTTGCGGATGGTAGGGTGTCGTCCTTATCTTCCGGCAGCCATACAGATTGCAGAATTCCTGGAAGACCTCCGCTTCAAAGGCAGGTCCCTGGTCCGTCAGCACTTGGTCCGGGTACCCGTGTGGACGGCAAAAGTGCTGCTGGAAGGCTCTAGCTGCTGTTTGAGCCGTTAAGTCCTTGACGGGGACGACAACCAAGAACCGGGAGTAATGATCCACGATGGTTAACGCGTAGACGTAGCCACTTCTGCTTGGGGTCAGTTTTACATGATCCAAGGCTACCAGTTCCAACGGTTGCCGGGTGACGATGGACTGCAGGGGAGTCTTCTGGCTGGCACGGTCCTTCCTTCTCAGGTTGCACGGACCACAGTCTCTGCACCACTTCTCAATGGTTCCCCTCATGCCTACCCAGTGGAATCGCTCGCGCAGCAGGAACTCCAGCTTCTTCCACCCGAAGTGTCCAGCTCCGTCGTGGTATGCCTCCATCACCATGGCTGCGTCTCTTCGTGGCACCACTACTTGCCAGAGTAGTTCATGCGTCCGGGAGTTAACCATTCTGCGGCACAACTTCCCCTTGTAAAGGAACAGTCGACTCTTCTCTGCCCATAGTTGTTTGGCTTCCTCCGGAGCGTCTGGTTCAAGGCAAGCCTCCGGGCGAGTCAGCATCTCCTTCACCAGTCGGACGGCAGGGTCGCTGTCTTGCGTTTCCGCCCAGTTGTAGTGAGGTAAGGGGTTCAACGTAGCAGCCTGCTTACTCCTTACCCGGTGGGAATACTGGATAGTCCCATGACGGTGGAAAGCAGGGAGTTCAACTTCTTCCAGTCCCTCCGGATCTTCTCCTTCGTCCGGCAGGTTGGGCATCCTGGACAGGGCATCCGCGTTGGTATTGGAGCGTCCGGCCCGGTATTTGATTGTGAACTCGTAGTTGGACAGACGGGCCATCCACCTCTGCTCCAGGGCACCGAGTCTTGCCGTGTCCAGGTGTGTCAACGGGTTGTTATCCGTGTACACGGTAAACCGGGAAGAAGCGAGGTAATGCTTAAAGCGCTCGGTGACTGCCCATACTACGGCCAGGAACTCTAGCTTAAATGAGCTGTAATTCTCGGGGTTCCTTTCGGTGGGTCGCAGTTTTCGGCTGGCGTAGGCGATTACTCGTTCCTTCCCCTGCTGGATCTGGGACAGTACGGCTCCTAGCCCGATGTTACTGGCGTCGGTGTAGAGGATAAAGGGCTGGCTATAATCCGGGTACGCCAGGATTTCGTCCCCCGTGAGGGCCATCTTCAGCTGGCGGAAGGACTCTTCTTCCAGCTCCTCCCATTTGAAGGGCGGCTTCTGGTTCTTGGCCTTCCGGGACTGGCCTATCAGGAGGTCCTGCATAGGTGCTGCCTTTTTGGTGAAACCGGGAATAAACCTTCGGTAGTAGCCTACCAACCCGAGGAACTGCCGCACTTCTTTTACGCTGGAGGGGCTTGGCCATTCCTTAATTGCGGTGATCTTATCAGGGTCGGGAGCCACTCCGTCAGCGCTCACCACGTGTCCCAGGTACTGCACCTTTGGTTTCAGGAGGTGACACTTGGAGGGTTTCACCTTTAGGCCGTAACTCGCCAGAGCTTCGAACACTTCCGCCAGGTGTTTCAGGTGGTCCTCATACGTCTTGGAATATACGATGACATCGTCCAGGTACAACAAGACCGTCTCGAAGTTTCTGTGGCCCAGACAACACTCCATTAGTCGTTGGAAGGTTCCTGGTGCGTTGCAGAGTCCGAACGGCATGCAGGTGAACTCGCTAAGTCCCATCGGGGTGGTGAATGCGGTCTTCTCCCGGTCCGCCTCTGCTACAGGAACCTGCCAGTACCCGCTAGTGAGATCCAAGGTAGAGAAGAAGTTAGCAGATCTTAAAGCAGCCAATGACTCCTCTATCCTTGGTAAGGGGTACGCATCCTTGTGTGTGATACGGTTGATTTTCCGGTAATCTACACACATCCTCATGGTGTTGTCTTTTTTTCTGACTAAGACTAGTGGAGCTGCCCAGGGGCTACAGCTATCCCTGATCACCCCAGCCTCCTTCATGTCTCTAAGCATCCCCTTGGCGTGTTGGTAGTGGGCAGGGGGTACGGGTCGATACCTCTCTTTTATAGGAGGATGGTCTCCCGTGGGGATGTGGTGTTCTACCCCCTTGACTCGCCCGAAGTCTAACGGGTGTTTACTGAACACTCTCTCGTACTCCTGAACCACCCGATAGACTCCTTGTTTCTGGTGTGAGGGAGTGGAGTCAGTACCCAGATGTAGTTGCTGACACCAGTCCTCCATGTTTTTCTTAGAGCCGTTACCTTCCTCCGGGTGAGATGGAGGCAAGGGTTCCACAGATTGTATAGAATTTTGGTTAATGGTATATAATTTGGCTAGCGTGGCATACCGGGGCAGGTACACTTCCCTCTCCCCGATATTTATTATGCGAACGGGCACCCTCCCATGGCGTACATCAACCACCCCCCGTGCTGTCAAAATGGTGGGCCTACTGTCTGAGTAAACTGGTTCTACCATTGCCTGGTAATCCCTACCTCTCAGACCAATAGCTGCCCGGCACCAAATCATCATTTCACTTTTTGGGGGCATGGCAATAGGAAAAGGGTCACACATTCTTACGCTACCAATCTCACCGCCGGAGAGTTCCACCTGTTGCCGTCGCATCAGTGCCCGGATCTCTTTCTGGAGCACCCGCTGCTCGCCGGAGCTGGCGTTCTTGGCAACCTGCTGTAAAAGGAAAATCACCTCTGCAAGACAATTTTCAATTACATTAGTTCCTAGAGTTATTTTTGGGTGACTCTCATGTTTGTCAATATCTACAATGATCAGTCCCTGTGCTGCCAGTTCGACTCTACCGATTTTGATGGTCACCTCTTTAAATCCGATCTGTGGCACGGGCTGGCCATTGCTGGCGATGATACTCAAGTCGTCGTCAGGGTAGCGGGTAATATCCGAGTCATTCCAGTACTGCTTAAAGAGCACGTACGGGATGGTGGTGACCTGCGACCCGGTGTCCAGTAGGGCACTCATGGGAATGCCATCCAGTACCACCGGCAAGACTGGACGTCCTCCCACATATCTGTCGCGCCAGTTCGATGGGCCTGGTGATCTTTTTCCTGGGGGTTGGCCCTCTACCCCAGGTTGTGCCCGTTTAAAGAACAGTACCTTGCCATATGTCCGGGTTGATTGCAGCGGCGGCAGATGGGTCGTCCGTCCTCGCTGTATCGGTCACTGGGTCTTCCTCTGGCCGGTGGGGTCCTCCTTGGTCGACGCCACGGGATGTCCTCCGGTCCGGATGCCAGCTGGATCTTCCCTGGGGTGGAAACCTGTAAAGACTGCACAGTTCGGGTTAGCGCAGCAACGCTCTTAGCTAGCTCTTGGACCTGATGGTGTAGGTCTGGAGCCGGGTCATTGTCCAAAGCCTGCGCATCAGCTCCCACAGGCCCTGCCGACAAGGGCGCCGCCTCCTGGTGGTAAGTAATAGCTGGGCGCCTGTGGGTCATAACGCCACCCGGTGCCGGTTCTCGGAGCACCCGGATGGCTCTGTCCTTGAACTGTGCAAAGCCCAGATGGGGATCCTGTAAGGCCATCGCCCGCAACTGGGTTCGGTGGGCATTACAATACAGTCCCTCTATAAATTGTTCAGTCAACAGCCTGTCCTCGTTTCCCACTCCATCAGGGTCGGTCTGCTTAATGGCCCTCAGGGCCTCTTGTAGGTTTAGTGCATAGTCCCTTATACTCTCATGCGCTCGCTGCTTGCACCCATAGAATCTAAGCTTAATCTCGGCTGAGGTGCGGGTATCAAAGGTATCCTTCAGCCGGGTTAGTATCCCTGCGACAGTCTTCCTCCCAGGTGGCCAGGATTTTACTTCCCTTTTAGCTGCCCCGGTTAGTTGGGCCACCAGGATGCTCACTTTTTGCTCTTCTGTGAGGGGGTACACCTGGAAGAGGCTATCCAGCTTTTCTCTAAAGTCATGCAGGGTATGTGACTCCCCTGAGTACTGGGGTAGCCAAGCTGCTCCCGGGATATAGGGCATGGTGAAGGGCATAACTGCAGCAGCGGTGGCGCTGGCGGGGGTTGAGGCAGTGAAGCTCTCCTCCGTATCCGACATCTTCCTCCCCCCTAGTGGACCGTGGCCTACCTTGCGATGATCCTGTTCCGTAGGCCGCGGCTCCGCAGTAGATCGTCAGGGTTGAGGACCTTCCGTCGCGCTCCGGTGACGTCGGCGTCTGCTGGGCTCCTTCCAGGACCTTACGCAACGTCCGGACGTGAGGCGGGGCTTCAGTTCTCGCGCGCTTTCGAAGTCCACGCCCCTCTTCTTCCCGCGCGGCGTCCTCAAGATGGCGTCCAACGGCGGGAAAACTCCACGGATGGCGGGAAGAAGGCCGAAGATGGCGCCGGATGGCGGGAAAACTTCGCGGATGGCGGGAAGAAGGCAGAAGATGGCGCCGGATGGCGGGAAACCTCACCACTGGTAAGTTTGAACAGTCTTTGCTTTTCAGGCACGCAGTACCCGGTGGTTGCGGGCACGAAATCCTGCCGACTACGCCAAAGTTGACGCGCCCCTGGGCCTGCTGTGTCGCGCAGCGTCTCGCGCACGGGGGCTTACCCGGAACCGGATCAGATGAGGGTTGTAGTCTCCGAGTGGCGGGGACCCGGTCCGTGCCCAGGGAGTCAGACTCAGTGTGTGGCAGTCTTGATAGATGTTATTTGAGTGTCGACTACGCCACCCGTTGATTTGCAGCTATGGAGCTGCCGCTGCAGGGCAGACCGCTGAGGCCGGTGTAGAATTGTGCAGCGTGATAGTATAACCCCCAACGGGAGGGGTATGGCCTCAGGGCAGCCGACGTGGAAGATGGGGGTAGCAGGAACCACTCAGAGACGGTGCGGTGTAATTCAGGGTCTTTACTGATAACAACGATAGACCCTCCCGGAGTACTTGCTAGCGAACGGGGCCTGGTCAGTCCTTGAGCAGATGGGATCTCCCCTGGCCAGGCGGAGTTGTAGGCCTCCCAAACTGACTGTACTCTTCTGGCTACCTTGCTAGAAGCGGATATAAGTAGCCCACGTCCCTGAGTGTACCGTGTGGTGCTCACCCGTATGGCCGGTGACTCGGGGCCTTCTATTGGCTTCCGCTCCACGATGGCGGTGCTGGTCCCACACGTGTGACCGTGCCTTCGGGTTTCTGGGCCTGAGGACCTGCAATCCCCTGCCGGTCGGTTTCTGCTGCTGGATAGGAGTTAGTCCCCACAGCCTCGGACGCCGGGTCCGGTAAGAAAGCTTCTCAGTCAGGGCGAGCTCTGCAGCTGCCAGCCCCTGACTCGTAGTAGTATTGCTCCCACTGAGCTCCTGCTGTCTCTTCCTATGACTGTTTCTTGTCTCTACTCTCCTTGACTCCTTACCCTGCTTCAGCCCCGGGTTTATATAGGGGAAGTTCTTCCCCTCTCAGGACTGGGCAGGAGGTGTGGCATGCACAGGATCCCTGACCAAAGGACCTCCCACCTGCTCTCAGACGTAATATCTCTATCACTGTGGCAACCAGAGGTGTCACATTTGCACAGTGCTCCTTGAGATGTTTAAAACTTGGGAAATCTTCTGTATCCAAATGCGGCTTTAAACTTCGCCACAACAGTATCTCGGACCTGCCTGGTTTGTTCCTTGGTCTTCATGATGCTCTCTGCACTTGAAACTGAACCCTGAGACTATCACAGAGCAGGTGCATTTATACGGAGACTTGATTACACACAGATGGATTCTATTTATCATTACCAGTCATTTAGGACAACATTGGATCATTCAGAGATCCTCACTGAGCTTCTGGAGTGAGTTTGCTGCACTGAAAGTAAAGGGGCCGAATAATATTGCATGCCCCACTTTTCAGTTTTTAATTTTTTAAAAAAGTTTAAAATATCCAATAAATTTTGTTCCACTTCACGATTGTGTCCCACTTGTTGTTGATTCTTCCCAAAAAAATTTGAATTTTATATCTTTATCTTTGAAGCCAGAAATGTGGCAAAAGGTAGAAAAGTTCAAGGGGGCCAAATACTTTCACAAGGCACTGTATTTATATATTTATCTTCCAATATGATGACTGCATTTGGCTGAATCATCGTGGAAGCAAAATACAAAAAAAATCTGCATTTTGGCAAATGCGAACTTTTGTAAAATTCAAGCAGAATTAATTTCCACTCAAATTTATTTGCTCATCTCCAGTCTATAGCGTTACACAAGTATGATATCACAGGAAAATCTCAACCTATAAGAAGTTTTAGAAATCAAATAATTACCTGACAGCAGCTTCTCATTTCAGTTACATTTAGAGCTCCACCTGGAATCATATAGTTGTCAGGGTTGCCAACCATCTAGAAATTTCTCAGTGGCCTGTAAAAATAGGACAAAAATAGGTCCGTAAAAAAAAATGTATGTGTCCATGATTTCTTTGAGCAAAGTAGCAAAATGTGTCAGCATGAGGCCTGATGAAGAAACCAGTCCACTTTGAAATGAATTGCCCGTTATCAATAAAACTAGATGGAGGCCCGATGCTATCGCATCGGGAGGACGGTAATGTCACGATTGGGGCAGGCTTTACAGCATTGAGAATCTCTCTCCCCATGTGCTCACCCACCTATCCACTCTCTATTTTCCCCATGTGCTGACTTCTCCCGTCTATGCTCTCTTCTTTGACCTGTCTACACCATGTGCTATCCCCCTTGTCTGCTGTCTCTCTCCTTCCTGTGCTGTGTTCTCCGCTCATGTGCTGCCCCGTTTGAGCTGTCTCCCCCTGTGCTCTGTCTCTCTCCCCCCTGTGCGCTTTCTCTCTCCCCCATCTGCTGTCTTCTCCTCTCATGTGATCTCTTCTTTGACCTGTGTACCCCATGTGCTCTCCCCCTTGTCTGCTCTCTCTCCACCCCTGTGCTGTCTTCTTCCCTCATGTGTTCCCTCATTTGAGCTGTCTCCCCGGGCAGTAAATCAGACCGCTGCCATCTTTGTGCAGGCAGATAGCGGCGGTCACATTAAAACTGCGCATCCGCTGCTCCTGTACAAGGATGGCAGCGGTCAGTGAGTCATTCGTCTGATCCCGGCGGCGGTGTGTACGGAGTGTTCACAACGGTGTTCCGCTGGTGGTACCGCGCAAGGGGCTGCGTATGGCGTATACAGGGTGTGTATGTGTGTGAGTGTGCGTATGGTGCGTATACAGAGTGTGTGTTGTGTGTGTGTGTGGTGCATACAGCGTATACAGTGTGTGTGTGGTGCGTGCGGCATATGCAGTGTGTGTGGTGCATATGGCGTATACAGTGTGTGTGTGTGTGGTGTGTACGGCGTTTACAGTGTATGTGTGTGTGGTGTGTACGGCGTATACAGTGTGTGTATATCGTGCATACGATGTATACAGTGTGTGTTGCGTACGGCATATACAGTGTGTGTATGTGGTGCGTACGGCGTATACAGTGTGTGTGTGTGGTGCATATGGCGTACACAGTGTGTGTGTGTGGTGTGTACGGCGTATACAGTGTATGTGTGTGTGGTGCATACAGCGTATACAGTGTGTGTGTGTTGCGTACGGCATATACAGTGTGTGTGTGGTGCGTACGGTGTATACAGAGTGTTTGTGAAGTGGTGCATACGGTGTACACAGTGTGTATGTGTGTGTGGTGCATATGGCGTATACAGTGTGTGTGGTGCGTACGGCATATACAGTGTGTGTGGTGCGTACGGCGTATACAGTGTGTGTGTGGTGCATATGGCATATACAGTGTGTGTGTGTGGTGTGTACGGAGTTTACAGTGTATGTGTGTGTGGTGTGTATGGCATATACAGTGTGTGTATATGGTGCATACGGTGTATACAGTGTGTGTGTGTGTGATGCGTACAGCATATACAGTGTGTGTGTATGTGGTGCGTACGGCGTATACAGTGTGTGTGTGGTGCATATGGCGTACACAGTGTGTGTGTGTGTGTGGTGTGTACGGCGTATACAGTGTATGTGTATGTGGTGCATACAGGGTATACAATGTGTGTGTGTTGCGTACAGCGTATACAGTGTGTGTGTGGTGCGTACGGCGTATACAGAGTGTGTGTATGGTGGTGCATATGGCGTATACAGTGTGTATGTGTGTGTGGTGCGTACGGCGTATACAGAGTGTGTGTATGGCGGTGCATATGGCGTATACAGTGTGTATGTGTGTGTGGTGCGTACGGCGTATGCAGTGTGTGTGTGTGTGTGTGTGTGTGTGTGGTGCGTATGGCGTATACATTGTGTGAAGTGGTGCATACGGCGTATACAGTGTGTTTGTGGTGCGTACGGCGTATACAGAGTGTGTGTGTGGTGGTGCGTACGGCGTATACAGTGAGTGTGTGGTGCGTATGGCATATACAGTGTGTATATGTGTGTGTTGCGTACGGCGTATATGACGCGCCCCCTGGGCCATGTTCAAGGGATACCCGGAGCCGGATCTGTATGGGGGTAGTAGTCCTTGTGGCGGTGACCCGGTCCGTGCCCAGGGTGTCAAACTAAGTGTGTGGCAGTCTTTGTAGATGTTGTTTAAGTGTCGACTACGCCACCCGTTGAGTGCGGCTTTGAAGCCGCCGCTGCAGAGCAGTCCGCTGAGGCCGGTGGTATATGTGCAGCAGTGATGGTATAACCCCCAACGGGAGGGGTATGGCCTCAGGGCAGCAGGTGTGGATGATGGGAGTTGTGATGATGCAGGAAGGAGAGGCAGAGTCAGGAGATGCAGTTTCAGGGTTTTTACTCACTGATGTTGCTTTAGTCACTCTGGCCTTGAGTGACCACCCGAGCCGTGCTGCGTCCACCAGGTCCTGGACTCGGCCAACCCCCAGGCAGTTCCGGAGCGTGGTCCTGAGCTTCCCTCTCACTCTCTTTCTCCTGGCCGTCCCCACCAGGGATCCACCTCTGTCCAGCTCCCTCGGGCCTCTTAGTGGTTGAACCTTCTCTGGCTTCCCTGGCCCTACTCGTGGTGTGCCTTCCTGGTGGATATGGTGAGGGTCGTGGCAAAACTTGCCCACGACCTCCGGTTCCTGGTTAAGGGTTACTTCTGCCTCCGCCAGCTTGGGATCCGGTGCCCTCTTCTGCCAACCCTTCACCCTTTCTGGTCTGATTCTGGGATCTTAGGGTTCCCTCTGTCTCTGCTTCTCTGGGCCTTTCTTCCTCCTCTCTCTCTTCACTGCAGGCTTTGCTCTGGAGCTGGGCCCAGCCGGAGCCACAGCTCCCTGTCAGCCCTCCTGGCTGAGCTCCTCTGCTCTGCTCCTCCTCTCTCTGACTAAAGACCCTATTCTAAGATGGTGCCCACCTTATATACTCCCTCTATGTGTGAACCCAGGTGACCAGCACCCAATGGGCTCCTAGCTTTACCCAGAGTACTCCCCCTATCTGCCCCTACACTACTGGGATGTTCCACCCCCCTCTCACTCCAGCCAGGGACAGACGCTGTCGTACCTGCACATATACTGGTGGGAGTACCGTTGTTCTGTCCCCCGGAAATGGGATGTATGTAGTGCATGCAGCCTACTAAGCTCAGTTCCACACTCCATCCTTACCCGGGAGTGGAATACCACACCTCTGGGTCGAGGTGCAATACCCCTGTAGCAGCCGAGTCCTCAGGGTGCTACATTCCCCCCTGGTAAATCACAGCACGTCCTCGGGCTGTAAAAGAATAAAATATCCAAAAACATACAATTTTTTTTTTTTCAAAACATCATAAACATATAAAACACTATATATTCTATCAGCAGCATAAAACTCTTCATATAAAACTTTTCATTATAAACATTCTTGTTCCTCCGGCCACGGTGCAACTTGTGACCGGGTAAAGTGCAACAGTCTCTTCTGGGAAAAACACAGTTCCTTATAAAACCAGTAGGGGGCGCTTTAAGAAGCGCAACTATTTACAAGGTATATGGCCGCTCTCAGTCCTCGGCCAGTGGGGAAAAGGGATGGCTGCTCACAGTCCTCAGCCTGTGGGGAGATGGGACACACTGGAACAGTTCACTGGTCCCAACGGGGACTATATCTTACTGGCAACAGTTATTGTACCTTCACGGGTAACTATTTACAGTGCTCCTACTGTACATCAGTGGCGACGTCCTCCTGCTCCTGCCTGAGGGTAATCTTCAGACCCGTCCGGGTCCTCTTGCTCCTCCTCACACCGCAGCTCCTCCTCAGTCAGGTGATGTACATGAAGGGCATAGGGTCCTTTGGCACACTGGTGCCGGGTGAAGGTGACCTCATCACCCAGGTAAAGGTCACGACCTCTGTGTCCCTCCGGCAGATGGCTTTCTACGTCTCTGCGGGTGACAAAGACGTCGCCGGGGGTTCTGTGGTCCCGTATAAAACCCCACCCGTGCTCCATTTGGAATTTTATTACAGTCCCGCTGGCACGGGGACCGTGGGCAGTACGGGGGATTCTGCGGGCCCGGCGCTTTTGCTCGGCGCTCTGGACTTGGAGCCGCTCCTCGCGGACCCGCCTCTCTCGTCGCTCCTTAGCAAAAACCTCCAATTGTTGCCGGCAGCACTCCGTACGCTGGGCTGCGGCTGCCCGGGTCTCCTCGGTGAATCCCATCAGGTCCTCACCGGTAGGGTCCCACTCAAATTGGACGTCCTCCAACGGAAGCGGATCGAGTTTGGCGGGCGCAGGAGCCGGAATTAGAGGCTCATCCAGAGGCCGTTCCCTCCGGAATCGAGGGTGAATATATTCAGGTGGCCACACGAAGAGCAGCCCGTCCTGGGTGGTGTTTTGTGCGGAGCGGTCTTCGCCCAGACGGGGTGCTGTGGAGGCAGAGGGCGCTGTGGTGTTTGCGGCGCCCAGGGGCTCCTGGCCTTGCGTCCAGGCCGAAGGTAGTCTGAATACAAAGGGCGCTTTAAAGGCTGCGGCGCCCGGGTCTACCAGGCCTTGCGACCAGGCCGGTGGCATGATGGAGGTAGAGGGCGCCGCGAAGACGGCGGCGCCCGGGAGTACTTGGCCTTGCGACCAGGCCGGGGGCGCTTCTTGCTTGGCCGCGCTCTGAGTCGAGGCGCATGACGTAGCAGGGGGCGTGGCCGCGGCTCCTGCCACTTGAGGCCTAGCTCGGAGCGGTGACGATGCAGCAACGTGAGTGGTGAGTGGGGTCTCGGGCTCTGCGATGGGGAGCTGGGGCAGGCTTGCGACCATCGGGCACGGGGTGTTGTCGTCCCCATTACCTGCTCCCTTTTCTTCAACTCCCTCCGCGGCGTCGTCTCCGGCCGTCGTCCCTCCTGCACCTTCCTCAGAGGCGGACATGCTCCTTGTCATGGGTGGCGTGCTTCGCTGGCGGGTTCCAGCCTGCTGGGCCATCTCCTTGCTCCACTCCGCCAGCGCTTCCTGCTGTACCCGGGCCATCTTCCGTGCGAGGCCCTCCAGCGTGGTCTGTGCACGCTCCCGATCTCCGGGGAGCTGCGCCAGGATCTCCAGCAGGCCTTCTGGAGTGGCGGCCTGCAACAGGCTCCTGACCACAGGGTCGGTGCTGCCTGACTCTCCCTCCATCTCCGGGTGTGTTCTCTCTAGACTCCTCCAAGCTGCTCCCATCTTCTCTGTTTTGTTCTCTCTCCGCCCCCATTGAGGGCGGTCCTGGGGCAACTTGGTGATTGTCAGTTCCAGGGGCAGACCCCCCACGCTGATGGACATCTCAATCATTGCAGTCTCTGCTGGTGGGGGCGGTCTTCGTTTTTGGCGCCATTCTTGGTCCTGGCCCACGATGGGAGGTGGTCTCTTGTCACCCTCTGGCACGCCCATAATGGCGTCCGCTCTGCCAGGGCGGGAAATCTTCTTAGATGGCGGGAATCGCTTCCCAGTGGCGGGAAACACTGCAGATGGCGGGAAAAGACTGCAGATGACGGGCAAATGGCGGGAACCGATCCGAGATGGCGTCCGATGGCGGGGACCCTCCGGAACCGGCGGGAGACTTCTTTTTGAGGTAAATGCGAACTTTTCTTCAGGCACGCAGTACCCGGTGGTTGCGGGCACGTTATCCTGCCGACTACGCCAAAGTTGACGCGCCCCCTGGGCCATGTTCAAGGGATACCCGGAGCCGGATCTGTATGGGGGTAGTAGTCCTTGTGGCGGTGACCCGGTCCGTGCCCAGGGTGTCAAACTAAGTGTGTGGCAGTCTTTGTAGATGTTGTTTAAGTGTCGACTACGCCACCCGTTGAGTGCGGCTTTGAAGCCGCCGCTGCAGAGCAGTCCGCTGAGGCCGGTGGTATATGTGCAGCAGTGATGGTATAACCCCCAACGGGAGGGGTATGGCCTCAGGGCAGCAGGTGTGGATGATGGGAGTTGTGATGATGCAGGAAGGAGAGGCAGAGTCAGGAGATGCAGTTTCAGGGTTTTTACTCACTGATGTTGCTTTAGTCACTCTGGCCTTGAGTGACCACCCGAGCCGTGCTGCGTCCACCAGGTCCTGGACTCGGCCAACCCCCAGGCAGTTCCGGAGCATGGTCCTGAGCCAGGGGCGGAACTACCGCCCGTGCAGCCGGTTCATTGAACGGGGGCCCCGAGGGAGAGGGGGCCCCGAGGGAGAGGGGGCCCCGAGGGAGAGGGGGCCCCTCCAGCCTCCAGCAGGGCCGCCATCAGGGCAGACGCCCTGACTCCAGTGTGGGGCCCAGCCGGTAGGGGCCCCCTCTTGTGATTCTCTCTCCTCACGGGTCCGGGACATCTCAGCGCTGCGCTCCTGCGGCAGCACCTTCATGATTCCCCTGATTTCCGGTCATGTGACGGCGCCGTCACATGGCCGGAAGTCAGGAGAACCTGGTGTTAGCGATTTGGACGAGCGCCAGGATTCTGCAGGGATCGCATGGGGGTAAGTTTTACAAGTTTTGTTTTTTTCAAAATACAATTTATTAGGAGTGGGGGAATGGGAGGTGTGTGTGTGTGTGTGTGTGTGTGTGTGTGTGTTAGTGTTATAAGAGATGCACATGGGGGGGGGAGATGATAAAAGATGCACATGGGGTGGGGGGGATGAGAGAGGTGCACATGTGGGGGGGAGGGGGATGAGAGAGGTGCACATGTGGGGGGAGGGGGATGAGAGAGGTGCACGTGGGGGGGGGAGATGATAAAAGATGCACATGGGGTGGGGGGGATGAGAGAGGTGCACGTGGGGGGGATGAGAGATGCACATGGGGGGGGATGAGAGATGCACATGGGGGGGGATGAGAGATGCACATGGGGGGATGAGAGATGCACATGGGGGGGATGAGAGATGCACATGGGGGGGGATGAGAGATGCACATGGGGGGGGATGAGTGATGCACATATGGGGGGGTGAGAGATGCACATGGGGGGTGAGAGATGCACGGGGGGGGTGAGAGATGCATCGGGGGGGTGAGCTGCACATTGGGGGGATGAGAGCTGCACATGGGGGGGTTATGTTTACATAACTTTGTTGCCTTATGAAGCGCAGGGGGGGGGCCCCAAAAAATTTCTTGCACAGGGGCCCACTACAGTCTGTGTCCGCCCCTGTCCTGAGCTTCCCTCTCACTCTCTTTCTCCTGGCCGTCCCCACCAGGGATCCACCTCTGTCCAGCTCCCTCGGGCCTCTTAGTGGTTGAACCTTCTCTGGCTTCCCTGGCCCTACTCGTGGTGTGCCTTCCTGGTGGATATGGTGAGGGTCGTGGCAAAACTTGCCCACGACCTCCGGTTCCTGGTTAAGGGTTACTTCTGCCTCCGCCAGCTTGGGATCCGGTGCCCTCTTCTGCCAACCCTTCACCCTTTCTGGTCTGATTCTGGGATCTTAGGGTTCCCTCTGTCTCTGCTTCTCTGGGCCTTTCTTCCTCCTCTCTCTCTTCACTGCAGGCTTTGCTCTGGAGCTGGGCCCAGCCGGAGCCACAGCTCCCTGTCAGCCCTCCTGGCTGAGCTCCTCTGCTCTGCTCCTCCTCTCTCTGACTAAAGACCCTATTCTAAGATGGTGCCCACCTTATATACTCCCTCTATGTGTGAACCCAGGTGACCAGCACCCAATGGGCTCCTAGCTTTACCCAGAGTACTCCCCCTATCTGCCCCTACACTACTGGGATGTTCCACCCCCCTCTCACTCCAGCCAGGGACAGACGCTGTCGTACCTGCACATATACTGGTGGGAGTACCGTTGTTCTGTCCCCCGGAAATGGGATGTATGTAGTGCATGCAGCCTACTAAGCTCAGTTCCACACTCCATCCTTACCTGGGAGTGGAATACCACACCTCTGGGTCGAGGTGCAATACCCCTGTAGCAGCCGAGTCCTCAGGGTGCTACATATACAGTGTGTGTTTGTTTGGTGCGTACGGCATATAAAGTGTGTGTTTGTGTGTGGTGCGTACGGCATATACAGTGTGTGTTTGTGTGTGTGTGTGGTGTGTATGGCGTATAAAGTGTGTGTGGTGCGACGGTGTTCCGCTGGTGGTACTGCGCAAGAGGCTGGTACCACCAGCAGTTTCCATATTGAGACACCCATCACTTGGGTGTCCCAATATGGCGGTCGGCGAACTTCCACCGCTTTAATTCTGGGATCCGGACACATCTGAATGGAACAGAATGTGAATACATTACAAGTTAAGTATATATTAGATATTTTCATTTGCATTCATGGTCAATACTTGTCAAGCTTTCACTGTCCTTGGGGCCAAGCTACCTCATTTTGCTACTATGCTCTTTTCTTACCGACAGGACTCTTCTTGGACCATGGATCATGACAAGGAGGTGCAGCCAGGAAAGTAGCTAATATGCTTCATTACAGTTGTGCCTAAACCCCAGCACAACTCATATAGGTGAGCACCTGACTATGTTTTCATTTGGTATATTACTGTGAGACATATTACTTTATAGGAGCGCCATTGTTCTTTTTTTATTTCTGGCAGTACATGATTTTTTTGAAGCTGGAGAAATTTGTACAGTTTATTATTAGTCATGAGCGAACGTGCTCGCCACTGCTCAGTACGCGCTCCATCATCACTGTGCTCGACAAGCTCAGCGCTCAGTGAGTATTTCCGGGTTACTCAGGTGGGAACTCGGGTCCCCTCCCTGCATGTTTGGCGCTCTTTAGAGAGCCAATAAACATGCAGGGTCTGCCTGCCATGCACTGTAAAGCCGTAGCCATGTTGGCTGTGGGCATTACAGTGATTGGCTGGCCGTACGGCGTCATCAGGTCTATATAAGACCTGGCGCCGCTATGCTCGTCACAGTCACTCCAGAATCAGGCAATTAGTATAGGTATTCCACAACATATATACAGTATATATCCATCTGAACTAACAGTCCTTCTGAGGACTAATCGAGCTGCATATATTCAGTGGTGATAGCAGGAGTTAGCCAGGCAGGTATGTGGCAGACTGCAGTGCATGATACAGCACAAAAGGGTCCATTGAACGTCCTGTTAGTATAGGTATTCCACAATATACAGTGTATATGTATATATCCATCTGAACTAACAGTCCTTCTGAGGACTAATCCAGCCGCATATAATAAGTGCTAGGCAGGCAGGCAGTGTATGTGGCAGACTGCAGTGTATGATACAGCACAAGAGGGTCCACTGA
The DNA here is from genome assembly GCF_046119375.1 of Phyllobates terribilis. NCBI lineage: Eukaryota > Metazoa > Chordata > Amphibia > Anura > Dendrobatidae > Phyllobates > Phyllobates terribilis. The sequence goes on from NW_027362768.1 coordinate 23,727,014, forward strand.
ATGTACTGTCTGCTGCTGCTGTAATAATTGCAGATATTTGTAGGCATAGCCCCAGATATCAGGGGCCAGGGCAATTTTTTTTATCTTAACCCTGGTTATTTGCTTAAAAAGCAATCCAGAGTACACAATTTTTCTGCTCCATATGCTTGTTCTCACTGCAGAATAAAGCCAGATCTGTTCCATATTTCAGTGATAAAAATCCAGAAATTTAAACTGAACGTGGAAAATATTGGCCTCCTTTTCCATTCTGTCGCAGTGTGTCGGTCAAGCTATTAACACTAAGTGTCTGTGAAGGATAGTATTTGCAAATTACGGGACTGCTATTTAAAACTGTGGTTCTCTGTCAGACATAACACCTATAAGAGTGTTCCAAAATCAGCCATTTCTTACATTTTCATTATGTTGCAGTGTGTCGGTCAAACTATTCACACTAGTTGTCTGTGAAAAATAGTATTAGCAAATTACAGGCCTGCTATTTAAAACCGTGGTTCTCTGTCAGAGACGTATCACATATAACTGCATTCCAAAATCAGCCATTTCTCATGAACTTGGAAAATATTGTCCTCCATTTAAAATGGGCAAGGTGCGTGGCAAGAGACGAGGAAGTGGACATGATGGTGATGGTACATGAAGAGGCCGAGGCAGACGGGTCACTGTGTTGAGCAGAGGGGCTGGAGAGGTGAGCAATGAGGTGAGTGGAAGGATTTATTTATGTATTTATTTATATATTTATCTTCCAATATGATGACTGCATTTGGCTGAATCATCGTGGAAGCAAAATACAAAAAAAATTCTGCATTTTTGCAAATGCGAATTTTTGTAAAATTCAAGCAGAATTATTTTCCACTTAAATTTATTTTCTCATCTCCAGTCTTTAGCGTTACACAAGTATGATATCACAGGAAAATATCATCCTATAAGAAGTTTTAGAAACCAAATAATTACCTGACAGCTGCTTCTCCCTTCAATTACATTTAGAGCTCCACCTGGAATCATATAGTTGTCAGGGTTGCCAACCATCCAGAAATGTCTCAGTGGCTTGTAAAAATAGGACAAAAATAGGTCCGTAAAAAAAAAAATTATGTGTCCATGATTTCTTTGAGCAAAGTAGTAAAATATGTCAGCATGATGGCCTGATGAAGAAACCAGTCCACTTTGAAATGAATGCCCGTTATCAATAAAACTAGATGCAGGCCCGATGCTATCGCATCGGGAGAGCGATATTGTCACGATGGGGGCAGGCTTTACAGCGTTGAGAAGCTTTTCCCCCCATGTGCTCACCCACCTATCCACTCTCTCTTTCTCCCATGTGCTGACTTCTCCCGTCTGTGCTCTCTTCTTTGACCTGTCTACCCCATGTGCTATCCCCCTTTTCTGCTGTGTCTCTCCTTTCTGTGCTATGTTCTCCCCTCATGTGCTGTCCCGTTTGAACTGTCTCCCCCTGTGCTCTGTCTCTCTCCCCCCTGTGCGCTTTCTCTCTCCCCCATGTGCTGTCTTCTCCTTTCATGTGATGACGGCCTGATGAAGGAACCAGTCCACTTTGAAATGAATTGCCCGTTATCAATAAAACTAGATGGAGGTGACTCGCCCCCTGGGCCGTGGGGCACTCGGAGCCGGGCAGTAGGGAGACGCTGGGGGGTAATGGTGGCGACCCGGTTCCGTGGCTCAGGGTGGTCAGACCAGTGGTAGTCTGCTATGTGCTGTAGGTAATGTCCGACTACGCCACCCATGGATTGCGGCTATAATGAACCGCCGCTGCAAGGCAGTCCCCTGAGGCTGATGGTGTGTGCAGCTGAGTTAGTATAACTCCCCACGGGAAGAGTGTAGCCTCAGGGCAATGTAGTGGATGGTGGGGGTGATAGTGCAGGGCGTCCCAGTACCGTTAGTGCTGGCGAAGCAAAAAGCACAAAGACAACGTGTTGCAGTCCAGGGTCTTTTACTCACAGTTCGTATATTCCCAGTCACTTCTGTCAGCAATGACCGCCCGAGCCGTGTTGCGTCCACCAGGTGAGGGGCTCGGTCAACCCCCAGGCAGTTCAGGATTATGGCACAGGACCCCCTTCTGTCCTTTCTCTGGCCTGCTCCACCAGTGACCAACTTTTGTCCAGCTACCGCGGATCTGCGCGGGTAAACGTGGGCCCCGTTCCCCGCTGTTCTATATGGTGCCTTCCTAGCAGGTTTGGTGAGGTGTCGCACCAATAAATGATCACGACCTCCGGTCTTTGGCTGAGGGTAGTTTCTCCTCCACCAACTTGGGATCCGGTACCCTTAATCTGCCTGACCCTTTCACCCGGTATTCTCATGGGCTCTTAGGGTCCTTTCTACCTTCTTGTTTCTGAGCCCTTCTACACTTTGGGTACTTCTCTTTTCTTTGCTGTTCCTTTCTGTTTCTGTTCCTTTCTGTTTCTGTTCCTTTCTGTTCCTTTCTTCTGGCTCCGGCCTTCACTCTAGGCCTGCCTCGTGGAGCTGGGCCCAGACTGAGCCACAGCTCCCTGTCAGCCCTCTCTGGCTGAACTCCTTCTCTCACTCCACTGACTGAACTTCTCCTCTTTCTGCACACCGAACTAAGATGGTGCCCACCTTATATACCCTCCCCTAGTATGTGAGCTCAGGTGACCAGCAACCAATGAGCTCCTACCTATGCTCAGAAACCGTCCCCTTCTGCTCCTACATCACTGGGTTTTCCTCCCCCCTCCCCACTCCAGCCAGGGACATGGTCTGTCGTGCCTGCATTACTATATAAATGGAAGCACCGTTGAGCTGTCCCCCGGAAATGGGGTGTGTGTGATGCATGCAGCTATCTGGGCCCTGGTTCACACTCCATTCTTACCCGGGAGTGGAATATCCCACCTCTGGCAGAGGTGCAATACCCCTGTAGCGGCCGAACCCTCGGGGCGCTACAGAGGCACCTGTGTACCCCATGTGCTCTCCCCCTTGTCTGCTCTCTCTCTCCACCCCTGTGCTGTCTTCTTCCCTCATGTGTACTCTCGTTTGAGCTGTCTCCCCGCGCAGTAAATCAGACCGCTGCCATCTTTGTGCAGGCAGATAGTGGCGGTCACATTAAAACTGAGCAAGGGCTCCTCCTGTAGAAAGTTGGCGGCGGTCAGTGAATCATTCATCTGATCCCGGTGGTGGCATGTACGGCTTGTTCGCGATGGTGTTCCGCTGGTGGTACTGTGCAAGAGGCTGCGTACGGCGTATACAGTGTGTGTGTGTATGTGTATGTGGTGCGTACGGCGTATACAGAGTGTGTGTGTGTGGTGCGTACAGCGTATACAGAGTGTATGTGTGTGTGGTGGTGTATACGGAGTATACAGTGTGTGTGGTGTGTACGGCATATACAGTGTGTGTGTACGGTGTATACAGTGTGTGTATGTGTGGTTCGTACGGCGTATACAGTGTGTGTGTATGTGTTGCGTACAGCATATACAGTGTGTGTGTGTATGTGGTGCGTATGGCGTATACAGTGTGTGTGTGTGGTGTGTACGGCGTATACAGTGTGTGTGTGTGGTGCGTACAGCGTATACTGTGTGTGTGTGTGGTGCGTACGGCGTATACAGTGTGTGATGGTGCGTACGATGTATACAGTGTGTGTGTGGTGGTGCGTACGGCATATACAGTGTGTGTGTGGTGCGTATGGCGTATACAGTGTGCGTATGTGTGTGTTGCGTACGACGTATATAGTATGTGTTTGTGTGTGTGTGTGGTGCGTACGGCGTATACAGTGTGTGTTTGTGTGTGTGTGGTGCGTACGGCGTATACAGTGTGTGTGTGTGTGGTGCGTACGGCGTATACAGTGTTTGTGTGTATGTGGTGCGTACGGCGTATACAGTGTGTGTGTGGTGTGTATGGCGTATACAGTCTGTGTGGTGCATAAGGCGTATACTGTGTGTGTGTGTGTGTGTGTGGTGCGTACGGCGTATACAGAGTGTGTGTGGTGGTGCGTACGGCGTATACAGTGTGTGTATGTGTGTGTTGCGTACGACGTATATAGTATGTGTTTGTGTGTGTGTGTGGTGCGTACGGCGGATACAGTGTGTGTGTGTATGTGGTGCATAAGGCGTATACAGTGTGTGTGTGGTGGTGTGTATGACGTATACAGTGTGTGTGTGTGTGTGGTGTGTACGGCGTATACAGTCTGTGTGGTGCGTATGGCGTATACAGTGTGTGTGGTGGTGCGTACGGTGCATACAGTGTGTGTGTGGTGCATACGGTGTATAGAGAGTGTGTGTGTGGTGGTGCGTACGGTGTATACAGTGTGTGTGTGGTGCGTATGGCGTATACAGTGTGTGTGTGTGTGTGGTGTGTACGGCATATAAAGTGTGTGTGGTGCATACAGCATGTACAGTGTGTGTGTGTGTGTGTGTGGTGTGTACGGTGTATACAGTGTGTGTGTACGTGGTGCGTACGGCGTATACAGTGTGTGTGTAGTGCGTACGGCATATACAGTGTGTGTGTGTGTGGTGCGTACGCTTTATACAGAGTGTGTGTGTGTGTGGTGCGTACGGCGTATAGTGTGTGTGTGTGTGTGTGTGTGGTGCGTACGGCGTATACAGTGTGTGTGTGGTGGGTACGTCGTATACAGTGTGTGTGTGTGTGGTGAATACAGCGCACACAGTGTGTGTGTGGTGCGTACTGCGTATACAGTGTGTGTGTGGTGTGTACGGCATATACAGAGTGTGTGTGGTGGTGCGTACGGAGTATACAGTGTTTGTGTGGCGCGTACGGTGTATACAGTGTGTGTGTGTTTGTGTGGTGCATGCGGCGTATACAGTGTGTGTGTGGTGGTGTGTATGGCGTATACAGTGCGTTTGTGTAGTGCGTAAGGCGTATACAAAGTGTGTGTGTGTGGTGGTGCGTACACAGTGTGTGTGTGGTGCGTACGGCGTATACAGTGTGTGTGTGTGTGCTGGTGTGTATGGCGTATACAGTGTGTGTGTGTAGTGCGTAAGGCGTATACAGAGTGTGTGTGTGGTGGTGCGTATGGTGTATACAGTGTGTGTGGTGGTGCGTACGGTGTATACAGTGTGTGTGTGTGGTGAGTACGGTGTATACAGTGTGTGTGTTGTGCGTACGACGTATACAGTGTGTCTGTGTACGGTGTATTCAGTGTGTGTGTGGAGTGCGTACGACGTATACAGTGTGTATGTGTGTGTGGTGTGTACGGTGCATACAGTGTGTGTGTTTGATGTGTACAGTGTATACAGTGTGTGTGTGTGTGTGGTGCGTACGGCGTATACAGAGTATGTGTGTGTGGTGCGTACAGCGTATACAGAGTGTATGTGTGTGTGGTGGTGTATACGGAGTATACAGTGTGTACGGCATATACAGTGTGTGTGTACGGTGTATACAGTGTGTGTATGTGTGGTTCGTACGGCGTATACAGTGTGTGTGTATGTGTTGCGTACAGCATATACAGTGTGTGTGTGTATGTGGTGCGTATGGCGTATACAGTGTGTGTGTGTGGTGTGTACGGCGTATACAGTGTGTGTGTGTGGTGCGTACAGCGTATACTGTGTGTGTGTGTGGTGCGTACGGCGTATACAGTGTGTGATGGTGCGTACGATGTATACAGTGTGTGTGTGGTGGTGCGTACGGCATATACAGTGTGTGTGTGGTGCGTATGGCGTATACAGTGTGTGTATGTGTGTGTTGCGTACGACGTATATAGTATGTGTTTGTGTGTGTGTGTGGTGCGTACGGCGTATACAGTGTGTGTTTGTGTGTGTGTGGTGCGTACGGCGTATACAGTGTGTGTGTGTGTGGTGCGTACGACGTATACAGTGTTTGTGTGTATGTGGTGGGTACGACGTATACAGTGTGTGTGTGGTGTGTACGGCGTATACAGTCTGTGTGGTGCATAAGGCGTATACTGTGTGTGTGTGTGTGGTGCGTACGGCGTATACAGAGTGTGTGTGGTGGTGCGTACGGCGTATACAGTGTGTGTATGTGTGTGTTGCGTACGACGTATATAGTATGTGTTTGTGTGTGTGTGTGGTGCGTACGGCGGATACAGTGTGTGTGTGTATGTGGTGCATAAGGCGTATACAGTGTGTGTGTGTGGTGTGTGCGGCGTATACAGTCTGTGTGGTGCGTATGGCGTATACAGTGTGTGTGGTGGTGCGTACGGTGCATACAGTGTGTGTGTGGTGCATACGGTGTATACAGAGTGTGTGTGTGGTGGTGCGTACGGCGTATACAGTGTGTGTGTGGTGCGTATGGCGTATACAGTGTGTGTGTGGTGTGTACGGCATATAAAGTGTGTGTGGTGCATACAGCATATACAGTGTGTGTGTGTGTGTGTGTGGTGCGTACGGTGTATACAGTGTGTGTGTACGTGGTGCGTACGGCGTATACAGTGTGTGTGTAGTGCGTACGGCATATACAGTGTGTGTGTGTGTGGTACGTACGCTTTATACAGAGTGTGTGTGTGTGGTGCGTACGGCGTATAGTGTGTGTGTGTGGTGCGTACGGCGTATACAGTGTGTGTGTGGTGGGTACGTCGTATACAGTGTGTGTGTGTGTGGTGAATACAGCGCACACAGTGTGTGTGTGGTGCGTACTGCGTATACAGTGTGTGTGTGGTGTGTACGGCATATACAGAGTGTGTGTGGTGGTGCGTACGGAGTATACAGTGTTTGTGTGGTGCGTACGGTGTATACAGTGTGTGTGTGTTTGTGTGGTGCATGCGGCGTATACAGTGTGTGTGTGGTGGTGTGTATGACGTATACAGTGTGTGTGTGTGTGTGGTGGTGTGTATGGCGTATACAGTGTGTTTGTGTAGTGCGTAAGGCGTATACAGAGTGTGTGTGTGTGGTGGTGCGTACACAGTGTTTGTGTGGTGCGTACGGCGTATACAGTGTGTGTGTGTGTGGTGGTGTGTATGGCGTATACAGTGTGTGTGTGTAGTGTGTAAGGCGTATACAGAGTGTGTGTGTGGTGGTGCGTATGGTGTATACAGTGTGTGTGGTGGTGCGTACGGTGTATACAGTGTGTGTGTGTGGTGAGTACGGTGTATACAGTGTGTGTGTGTGTGGTGCGTACGACGTATACAGTGTGTCTGTGTACGGTGTATTCAGTGTGTGTGTGGAGTGCGTACGACGTATACAGTGTGTATGTGTGTGTGGTGTGTACGGTGCATACAGTGTGTGTGTTTGATGTGTACAGTGTATACAGTGTGTGTGTGTGTGTGGTGCATACGGCGTATACAGTGTGTGTGTGTGTGGTGCGTACAGCAAATACAGTGTGTGTTTGTGTATGTGTGTGGTGCGTATGGCGTATACAGTGTGTGTGTGTGTGTGTGTTGCGTATGGCGTATACAGTGTGTGTGGTGCATACGGCATATACAGTGTGTGTGTGGTGTGTACGGTGTATACAGTGTGTGTGTGGTGCGTATGGCATATACAATGTGTGTGTGTGGTGCGTACAGCGTATACAGTGTGTGTTTGTGTGTGTGTGTGGTGCATACGGTGTATACAGTGTGTGTGTGTGTGTGGTGCATACGAAATATACAGTGTCTTAGAAGAAAAAAAGCGATCAGGGTCACCCAAAAGAGTATTTCTTAGTATAAAAGATACATGACAGCGGGTATCTGCGAGTCATGTGGTTAAATATATGTCCCTCCCATAGTCAACCGGCCCCCCTAATAAAATAAACACAACAGACATTATATATTGGATTAAATTGGCCACAGCAGCCGTTTATTAACATATAAAGCAAACATTACAAACATATCCTAAAGGAGTGGTCCTCGAAGCCCCAAACCATTTTAAAACCAAGGAAAACCATATTGTGCTTTATATGTCTCCGGCCAGGTTGCGTATTACCTCTAGCCGCTAAGCACCAGCTCAGAGGCACCAAATCAAACAGCCTGGCCAATGAAAAGGGCCCCAAATCACGGACCCTCTGTTCCATTCCCCCATGGGATCAAGCACCCGAGACCACTGAATACCATGTAGGGGGGTCCAGAACTACCCGAGGTTCCCCCCCCCCACTGATCCACCACTAACCATGAACACCAACTTCGAGGATCCCCCCAATGCCATGAGCACAAATATTCTAACACCTTAAATATTTGTGTCCCTCCACAGTCTCAAACCTTTTTCTATACCTTCTTGAATTGCCAAGCACCACATGTCCATACCGACCGCGTTCAAATGTACCCCGTCCCTCCTCCAGAACTCCCCTTCTCCCGACTCTAATTCCAAATGGCGTATGGCCAAAGCCCCATTCCTCACCATGAAACGCGTGACTGCTCTATTAATTTTTACCCGGGCCCTGTTGATTGCATCATTTGATCGAGCCCCTCGCCAAATTTTCCGTGGAACAATGTCTGACCAAATGACTAAAACCTTTGGAAACATTGCCCACAATCTTAATATATCAAATTTGATATCTTTTATAAGTTCCCTGCACGACCTCCTACATAGGTCATTACCACCTAAGTGTACCACCAGCAAATCAGGGACCCGATCAAGCCTCACAAAATGATGGAATTCCGCCAGTAGCTGCCGCCAAACCATTCCCCGCTTTCCGATCCACCGAAGAATAGCTTCCTCCTCCGAAAATCCCAACTGACGGCCGGCGGGCCTCACCGCTGCTCGCAAAGCAGCCCAGAAAACAAAAGAATGGCCCATGATCCATACAAGTCGGGGGGCCACATCTGTGAAGTTAAACAGAAACACAACTCTAATAGACAGTAACGTCAAACAGCACTAAACAAGCTCTGAATTACACCCAAGCAGGTCGTATGTAAGATTTAAACCGTATGGATTCCCAACGCCCAATCTTTTTAACCAGATCGTCACTCAACCCCCTCCTAGCTGCCTCAGTGGCTGCACCAATCCTGAAAGAATGACCGCTGTACTCTTTTGGCGAGATACCGCTAGCCTCCAGGCACTTTTTTTGCACCGCTATGAACTGAAATCGAGACAAAAAGGAACCATCCTCATGAACCAATAATGGCGATTTGAACCCCACTACCTCCATCCCAAATTCACTCAAACAACGAACCGGACACATGCCAGACCCAACCACTGCGAACAAAACCAATTTACACCCTTTTCTGAATTGATCAGTCTTTGAAAAACAAATGAAAACCTCTATTCTATCCGAATATAAATTCACATCATCCCGTAAAAGACCTCCAATGACAAATCTTGATGGGCTAACCAACTCCCCTAGGCGTAATGCCCCAAAAAAGGCCAACGAAAATGCTAATCGAAATAATCTGACTTCCCATGGAGACTTACAAATTGATCCAAGAAGATGTCCCAATGTTAGCAATAGACCATAAGATATGGGCCGCCTGCAATCTCTCACCTTCCAGCCTTTTCGCCAACCTTTTAAAGCCTGGCGGACCAAAGTTGCCTTCGTTACGTCCGGCAGACCTCTTATTTTAAAACCAAAGGCTAAACCTGCCATCAAATTTTTAATTTTACGGACAGACCAGCCCTCCTCCCAGCAATGACCGACCAATAATAATAAAAGGCTTTCACTCTCTAAAGGGTCTCCCATAGCCACCTTCCAATCTTCCCACCGCTGCCAAGTGACCTCATACGATGACCAAGTCCTAGCAGATAAAGATTGACCGATCAAATTCTTTACAGCTCGAAGTGAAGAGTCCACAGTTCTGGAGGGCATACCAAACCTGTCGATGAAGCCTGAGGTGCCGGTGACTGAACTGATCCCACTGCGAATGAGAAACAGCAGGAATGGTTGAAATTAAAGGATCCAGCTTGAGCTCTGCCACTATCCACATATTCAAAGATAAGCCGATCAACACCATCTTTTGCAACACTTTTACAACCAGCGGCGATGTAGCCGCCAAAGAATTGATAGCTAACACTACCCCTTGGCTCTTGCATGAAAAACAAATCTTCTGATTCTGAAAATATTCACCCCACAGAACAAGAGAGACCATTATGGGAAAAAGATTGATCAATGTAAGATTCTCGACTAAATTCCGATCAAACCATGATGCAGGCCATTTCTCCTCAACACAACTATCCCGAAAAAGAATAGCAAAACTTTGATCTCTTGACACATCAATGTACAATCCCAAATCACTAGCATTCACCACCGGAGCAATCCAGACCGACCTGCCGTTATAAGACTCTAAAAATTGAGTCCAAGTCATCCCGCAACTCCTTACGCAACCTAATGAAGTGATGAGGTGATTTTACTCCAGCCGTTGCTAAAGACAAACGCCTACAAAAGGCCCTGCCCATAGGCATGATACGATAGGCAAAATTAAATTTACCGAGCAGCGACTGTAACTCACGCAAAGTAATTTTATGCAGCTTCCTGACTCTAGATACCATTTCCAACAGATCAACAACCTTTTCCACGGGAAGGCTACATTCCATCTTAACCGTGTCGATTAAAATTCCTAGAAAACTCAAGGACGTATCCGGACCTACAGTTTTTTCAGCAGCCAACGGCACTCCAAACTTCTTAGCCACACTAACCATAGTGTGCAATAACACTGAACAAACGGGAGAATTAGCAGGACCCACATATAAGAAATCGTCCAGATAATGAATGCAAGAATTAAGACCAGAAACATCCCTGACAACCCATACAAGAAAAGTGCTAAATGTTTCAAAGTACGCACAGGACAGCGAGCAACCCATTGGGAGACAACGGTCTACGAAAAAGCTACCATTCCAGGAGCAGCCTAATAGATGCATGCTCTCCGGGTAACAGCCTAAAAGCCGCCTCTATGTCAGTCTTGCCAATAGTGCCCCCTTTCCAAAAAACCGAACCCAACTAATTGCCATATCAAAAGAAGTATAACTCACTGAACACAGATCAGGATCAATACCATCATTCACCGACGTGCCCTTTGGAAAGGAGAGGTGATGAATTAACCTGTATTTTCCCAGTTCCTTTTTTGGGACAATGCCCAATGGAGACACCCGCAAATTTTTTAAGGGCTTGTAGGCGAAAGGCCCAGCCATTCTACCTAAAGCCACTTCTTTTGATAATTTTTCCGTAACCACTTCAGGAAACTGAAACGCGGATTTCAAATTTTTTGCAATAAATTGAATTTCATTATCAATAAACGGTATCCTAAAACTGACGTCAAAACCTTCTTCTAATAGCGCGGCCGCTGCCCTGTCCGGGTATCTATTTAGAAACTGCCGCATCTCTGCCAGACGCACCGGCGTCACCCCTTTTGTCAGTGCCTTCGCTGTTTCTGCCCTTTCCTCCTTTAAAACATCTGGCTGCGCAATGGCTACCCCCCGCATAAGGAGCAGTCGTGTTTAAACTTACACTTACTGTCGAATTTACAGGATCCTTCATTGAAAAGGAAACATAATCCCCTTTGAATGGCTGATGAGTGTCCCGCCTGTCTGGGACCGCTGCCGTTCCCAAGAAAGGACTGATTAGATTGTCCACTCCTATTCGGTGCCATTACCTTCAGCCATAAGGCAATATCCTTATGGTCCCAGCGGATACTAGGACGCACCGCTTTCCTCTGATGAAATTGTTCGTCATAGCGCAACCACCCCTGTCCCCCATACACCCTATAAGCTTCCCCAATTGCATCTAAATAGCAAAAAAGCCCAGAACAATTTTCTGAAGCTTTTTCACCTATCACACTAGCTAAAATTGCAAACACCTGCAACCAGTTCATAAATGTCCGTGGTATCAGGAGGTACCTCCGTTTTTCTTCATCCTCCTTTTTGGAATCATCCTTCCTAAACCTATCCAGATTAAATCGTTCCAATGGAAGTAAAGAGAATATGTCTACATAATCCCCTTTCCATATCTTCTCCCTGACCTCCAGCTTCAAATGGCCCAAAGGCCCTTCGAAACAAACATAAACCTCCCCTTTTGCCCTATCATCTAATCTCACATTTTCATCTTTGTCCTTATCACCCTTGTTACCAACTGTTTGTGTAGAACCCGATATACCAGTGTTAGAGTCGCCGGATGATAAATTACCTCCCGCTAAGCCCAATGTATTGGTTTGAGGTGATTGACAATTACCCAGCCATGCAGAGGTAGGTGACCCTACTCCCTGTGACCCATTCGTTCCCGCCATCAAAACAGCTAAATCCCTTAAACCCTGCATCAATACGTTAATGCTCCCGCCAACCCCCCAGATACATCCTGACTGTTTAATGCTAACGGTGGTAACGGGAGCCTGCAAGGAAAAATTTGCGACGACTCACCTGGCTGCCTAGGTGCTGTGAACCCAGCAGCCATTGGTCCTGAATCCTGGAGCTGACGTCCATCATCCGAAATTTGTTGGCCCCGATGAGCTGAGGGAGGGAGACCTGAGGGGCCAGCGGCCTGCTGCCCCGTTATTAACTCTGAACATGGCCCCGGATTTATTGTAGAAGATGACCAGTGGCTGCAGCCAGCCTGACTACAGCCGTGACCAGCAGGCAAAATTGATGTGAGGACTGAGCCAGTAACGTGCTGCCCGTATACATGAGTCCCGTCTGTATGACTATTATTACTAGGCCCCGCAGCTGCAGAGCCAGCCGCCCGCTGCAAGCCTGCAGCGTTATGATGGACGGACGCCGAGACCGCACCGTGGGCGGAGCTAACGACATGGGCGGGGCCGGCCGTATCCTGACTGCCCGCTCCTGGATCATCCTCAGTCGCGTCCCGAGCCGTCGGAAGATGGGCGGAGCGATCGTCACCGTTCCCGCGCCGAGAGGCCTCCAGGTTAGGCCTCCGCTGAGCAGGTCCCCGCCGCTGCATGGGGCCAGCCGTACCTGCTCCTGAAGACGCGCCGCCTCGCACTGTAGAGGAGGAGGCCGACACCTCCTCCTGATGCAGGTCCCGGCGTGTCGCTGGATTCCTCCCAGTGTGGGAAGCACGGGCCGTGGCAGCGCGAACCCTGTTCCCGCCTGAAGGGTCCCGAGAGGGGCTCCTGATACGCCGCCGAACCCTGGGGGTTTCATCAGGGCTGAGGCGCGCCGGAGGCCTAGCCCTCCGCGGCCGTCGTGACTCGGGGGCAGGTGTAATATTACCTGCTCCCGTACCCCCAAGCAGGCTTTGTACTGATGCCTGCAACAAATCCGCCCTGTTCCGGCCAGCAGCGTACCATAGCTGCTGCAGCATTAAATCAATGGCCTCCATCCTTACACAGATAATGTTTAAGGGATGACGGCAACCTGAAATGGCTGCCAAATCCCATATGGCTGACCTTTATATACCTCACTCCTCCCTAACAACCGCCCCTACCCTAAAGTACCCTCCCATACTATACCAACAAATCAAATTAAACGTAAATATGACCACAAACCCTATTCCCCCCTTGCCTTGGCAAACCCTCCCCCTATATCCCGCATTAACCCTGTCATGCCGGCCTCCCTCTAAAGCCTGTGGCTGAGTACAGCCTCTCTTTTTATTGTATAAATATAAAATGCAAAATGCAATACACATGCTTGGCAAAAATGGTGCAAATACACACACTATAAAAAATCCATCGTAATGTAGGACCAACGGGGTCTTTTCTGTGAGAGTCACAACGGCTCAGTGGCCATGTGCACTGTCATTAAGTGACCCACATAACCATATTCAAGTCCAAGTAAGTATACCAGTATTTAAAGATGTCCAGGAAAATGATATTGATCTATAATAGAGAATTCATTAAATAGTCACCAAATAGTTAAACATCAAAGTATTAGCAACAGATAAATGTATGAACAATTAGTTCATACCTGGACCTAGGACCATATGGTGGGGGAGCTCACAGAGGTGGACGCGTGGCCCCTCTGTTAGTATAGGTATTCCACAACATACAGTATATATATATATATATACTGTATATATATATATATATATATATATATATATATATATATATATTCATCTGAACTAACAGTGCTTCTGAGGACTAATCCAGCCGCATATAATAAGTGCTAGGCAGGCAGGCAGTGTATGTGGCAGACTGCAGTGTATGATACAGCACAAGAGGGTCCACTGAATATCCTGTCTGCTGCTGCTGTAATAATTACAGATATTTGTAGGCATAGCCCCAGATATCAGGGGCCAGGGCAAAATTTTTTTTTATCTTAATCCTGGTTATTTGCTTAAAAAGCAATCCAGAGTACACAATTTTTCTGCTCCATATGCTTGTTCTCTCTGCAGAATAAAGCCAGATCTGTTCCATATTTCAGCGATAAAAATCCAGAAATTTAAACTGAACGTGGAAAATGTTGGCCTCCTTTTCCATTCTGTTGCAGTGTGTCGGTCAAGCTATTCACGCTGCAAACATACAGGCCTGCTATTTAAAACTATGGTTCTCTGTCAGACATAACACCTATAAGAGTGTTCCAAAATCAGCCATTTCTTCCATTTTCATTTTGTTGCAGTGTGTCGGTCAAACTATTCACACTAGGTGTCTGTGAAAAATAGTATTAGCAAATTACAGGCCTGCTATTTAAAATTGTGGTTCTCTGTCAGACGTATCACATATAAATGCGTTCCAAAATCAGCCATTTCTCACGAACGTGGAAAATATTGTCCTCCATTTAAAATGGGCAAGGTGCGTGGCAAGGGACGAGGAAATGGACATGATGGTGATGGTGCATGCAGAGGCCGAGGACGTGGCCGTGGTCAAGATGAAATTGTTCCACAACAAACACCCACATCTTGTCGCTCCACCCTCCTGTCCCAAATACTAGGGGACCGCAGCACACCACTATTGAACACAGAGCAGTGTCAAAAGGTTGTTGGTTGTATAGCAGATAATGCTTCCAGTCACTTTGCCACTACCACCACCACCCTGTCTTCCACACGGTCAAGTCTCAGTAGCCGTGAGTCTGGACCGCATATTCCTCACCCTGATCCTCCTTCTTCCCACCATGCCGAGTGCCCGGAGAGAACTGATCCCACACTTGGACACTCAGAAGAGCTGTTCACTTTTCCATTTGTAGATTCGGGCCTCTCGCCCGGACAGCTTCAAGTGAGTCAGGAGGCTAATGGGTGTAGCAATGCCCAAATATTGGAGCAGCCATGCTCACACAAAGGCGACGGTGGGAAAGTGCAATTACTGTCGCAAGAGGTTGATGATGATGATGATGAGACACAATTGCCAGAAAGTCAGGAGGAGGACCAGGTTGCGGAAGTG
Source organism: Phyllobates terribilis (assembly GCF_046119375.1). Lineage (NCBI taxonomy): Eukaryota > Metazoa > Chordata > Amphibia > Anura > Dendrobatidae > Phyllobates > Phyllobates terribilis. Next base: position 23,742,111 of record NW_027362768.1, read on the forward strand.
GAAGACGAGGTGGTGGATGATATAGTTCTGTACCGTCCCTGGCCACATTTACTTGACCACGTGTTTATGGTTAGGCGGTCCTTCCCAGTAAGTGCACTTGGGAGGGCACGGGTAATGTTGTGGGACCCGTGCATGTGGAAGGTGGAGATGACACCAGGAGAAATAGTGGCGGCTGGGGACCAAGTATGGCCGCCATGAGATTTTAGACAACTTCCACCTCCATGAGCCTAATAGGCCACATTTCAAGTGCAAGCAGCTTTAGAGGACTTCCTGGGAAAAATGACAGCTGGAGTATATACGGTTTCCCAAGTCCTTTCACCAAGCTAAAGAATGTGGCTGTGGTGAAATATAACTCTCAGAAAAAAAAAGCTGTGGACTGGCTCCATACCGACCCTGGCCACATTCACTTGACCACGTGTTTGTGGTTAAGCGGTCCTTCCCAGTAAGTGCACTTGGGAGGGCACGGGTAATGTTGTGGGACCCGTGATTGTGGAAGGCGGAGACGACACCTGGAGAAATAGTGGTGGGTGGGGACACCCGGCCGCCGCCCGAGGTTGGGGACAGCTTCCGCCTCCACGAGCCTAAAAGGCCACATTTCAAGTGCGAGCAGCTGTCAAAAATTTGGCAGTATAGTATTGCAGCCTGTGGGTGGGTGGGTGGCTGGCTGCATACTTGCACTTGCATTCCAAGGAATGGGGTAGAGACAACTGAACGCTGCGCTGGGACAAGGACGTGGACAGTGATTGTTGCAAGTCTGCAACGACAGGTGCATGGCGGGAGGCATCTTCGCATGTGCCAAGGATCACTTCTGATGGGCACACTTTTAGGCAGTGACCTGGGAGTCAGAGATGTTTCAAGGGGTCTTCCTCATGCTTTTCCCATGTCTTTTCAACACTGTATGCATGTGTCTGATGATGTGTCACACACCACATGGCCAGATAAGGTTGTAAAATGTTACAATGGCATTTCCCGGTGAATGCATTTGTGTTGGTTGAAAGCAATGCAAAAGTGCAAAAACGCATCAAAAACGCTTTGTGTGAACATAGCCCAAGGTGTGGAGAAGCATTTTTGTTTTTGGTTATTTATTTTGCGTTATATACAAGTCATACCCTGGAAAGGATGTTCTTTAACAGGAAAATCCATTTAGTTTTTGTTTTTGCATGTTTTATTGTGAGTCCGTAAAAGTGGCATAATACTCTGACAACGTTGTTGACAGCAGTGACCTGGGAGTCAGAAATGCTTCCAGGGATCTTCACCATGCTGTTCCCATATCATTTGAGCACTGTTCCCATCGATTTGGGCAATTTTTAGGCCCTCTGCAGACCGCCCGGGGAGGCCGCTGGTAAACTGCTCGAGTTTCCCACATACTTACATTTGGCTCATTGCTCAGACCGAGCACCCGAGTATTCCAATTTTCTCGACCTGAGCAACAAGTAGAGCACTTTAGTGCTCTCTCATCACTACTTATCTGCTTTGGGCCTGAATTTTGCCGCATGACACACATTCTCTAGAGATTCAGCTCATGGACAAATGTCCTCCCAATTTCCTTTGTAACTTGCTGATAAAATTCAGAATTCACTGTTTCATCAATGATGGCATATGTAGTAAAACAGGCCCAAACCATTAAAATACCAGCGAGTTTCACAGATAGTATGAAGTTTTCATGCTACAATGTAGTCTTTTTTCTTTCTCCAAATATAACGCTTCTCATTTGAACCAAAAAGCTTTATTTCAGTCTCATCCATCCATAAAACACTGTTCGAAAAACCTTTTGGCTTGTCCAGGTGATCTCAAAGTCAAAGTGCAGACTGACAGCATTGATCTTTTTGGAGAACAATGGCCAGCTGCAAGGGTGATCACAGAGTCTATATCATGATGCATGAGTCTGGAACTCCACCCACTGTGAAGTCCATTGGCAGCATGATTTTGTTTCAGAATTGTGTGGACAGCTGTTGGGCATTATATTAAACAAAATTTTTGACTCATGCAGTAAAATGTGGTATGTGCAATTGACGCGCCCCTGGGCCTGCTTTCTGGTGTAGCGTTGCGCACGCAGGGGTTACCCGGAGCCGGATCTATTAGGGATGGTAGTCCTTGTGGCGGTGACCCGGTCCGTGCCCAGGGAGTCAGACTGAGTGGCGGTGTACGTAGCAGTAGATATTGGACGACTACGCCACCCGTTGAATGCAGCTATGGAGCCGCCGCTGCAGGGCAGACCGCTGAGGCCGGTGACACAGTTGTGCAGCGGAGATGGTATAACCCCCAACGGGAGGGGTATGGCCTCTGGGCAGCCGACGTGGATGATGGGGGTAGCAGGAACCACTCGGAGACGGTACGGTGTAGTTCAGGGTCTTTACTGGTGACAAAGACAGACCCTCCCGGAGTACTGGCTAGCGAATGGGGCCTGGTCAGTCCTTGAGCAGATGGGATTTCCCCTGGCCAGGCGGAGCTGTAGGCCTTCCCAACTAACTGTACTCTTCTGGCTACCTTGCTAGAGGCGGGTAAAAGTAGCCCACGTCCCTGAGTGTACCGTGTGGTCCTCACCCGTATGGCCGGTGACTCGGGGCCTTCTATTTGCTTCCGCTCCACGACGGCGGTGCTGGTCCCACGCGTGTGACCGTGCCTTCGGGTTTCTTGGCCAGAGGACCGGAAATCCCCTGCCTGACGGATTCTGCTGCTGGGTAAAAGTTAGTCCCCACAGCCTCGGACTCCGGGTCCGGTGAGAAAGCTTCGATCAGGGCGAGCTCTACAGCTACCAGCCCCTGACCTCTTCTTAGCACGATTCCCACAGAGCTCCTGGTCTTTCTTTCCTATTACTGCTTCTCTTCTTCTCTCTACTCTTCTTCCTAACCCTGCCTCAGCCCCAGGTTTATATAGGGGAAGTTCTTCCCCTCCCAGGACTGGGCAGGAGGTGTGGCATGCATAGGATCCCTGACCAAGAGACCTCCCACCTGCTCTCAGACATAACATTGCTGTTACTGTGGAAACCAGACCCCTGGGGTGCCACATTCCCCCCTAGTGAAATTTAGTACTCCGGGACTAAACATATTTTTAGAAAAACATAACAAGGTATAAACAATAATAATACAATAAGAAAAACACATAAAGATGGTTACGGCGTGTCCGCAACCGGATGCAGTTTTGAAGAAAAGCAAGGTGTCCATTTCACCAAACAGGGAGACGTAACCAGGTAGAGGTCTGTCCTGCCCCGAGTCCTTAACAGTCTTTAGTCCATTCCTAGGTTACGCTCCAACCAATTGTACAAGGATTCCCGGTAAATCCACCAAGGACTCCTAAAAATAACTAGAAACACATAATTATTTACAAGTAACAGACAGGTGACCACAAATAAAACAATTTAAACACTTCAAATCCTCCAACGTGCGGGTAACTGGCCTCTAGTGGCCCTAGTGGACCTACGGAGCTGACTGTCTGGCCCTGAACTACAGGGTGTAGGAGCTGTCAAGGGTAAACTGGGCAGCTGTCTACGGGCACTTTGGCTCACTAGGGGTACGGCAGGCTCACTATAAGCAGAGGGTTGATCCTCCTGTTCTGCTTGTGTGGAGTCTCTTGCCTCCTGGACCGGCTGCTCTCCCAGCTCTACCTGTTGCTCCGTAGGCACTTGGGATGCTGGTTGGAGGAACGTGAGGACGGGTACCACAACTGCACCATTGACTTGAGTCCAGGACCGAGGGAAGTCTCCGAGCACAGTACTAACCATATCTTCCCTTTCCTCTACGGGTCGAGGGTCTTCTTGTTCCCCTTCTGGGTTCCGTAGCTGTTCGGGACACTTCTTCAGGTGATCCCGGGATACAATGGCTGTGGTTTCCCCTCCGTCTTTACTGATGGTACAAACCTTTGGGTTGTCGTGGCTTGAGGGCAGTACGGTGTACGGGTCCTTCTCCCACTCGTCGTCCAACTTGTGGAGCCGTCTCTTCCTCTTCAAGACCTGCTCTCCGGGTACCAGGGGAACAGCGGGGGCATACTGGTTGTAAGTTTTCTCTTGTCTTTCCCTAGCCAGACAGAGACTTCGCTCCACGCTCTCCTGTACTTTCCGGTACTGCTGCTGCCTCTCTGTGTCCCAGTCTGCTTCCGGTGAAGTGTCCTCGGGTGTCAGGACTCCCATCTCCAGGTCAACAGGTAGCTTACCAGGCCTTGCCCTCATTAGGTAAGCCGGGGTACAGTTGGTGGAACCTACAGGGATGTAGTTGTATAGGTCCACCAGGTCGGGCAGCTTCTCAGGCCACAGACTGCGTTCTTCCAGGGGCAATGTTTTTAGAAGATCTATCACCACCTGGTTCATTTTCTCACAAAGTCCATTAGTTTGCGGATGATAGGGTGTCGTCCTTATCTTCCGGCAGCCATACAGAGTACAGAATTCTTGGAAGACCTCTGCTTCAAAGGCAGGTCCCTGGTCCGTCAGCACCTGCTCTGGGTAGCCGTGTGGACGGCAGAAGTGCTGCTGGAAGGCTCTAGCTGCTGTTTGAGCCGTTAAGTCCTTGACGGGGACGACAACCAAGAACCGGGAGTAGTGATCCACGATGGTTAATGCGTAGACGTAGCCACTTCTGCTTGGGGTCAGTTTTACATGATCCAAGGCCACCAGTTCCAACGGCTGCCGGGTGACGATGGACTGAAGGGGGGTCTTCTGGCTGGCACGGTCCTTCCTTCTTAGGTTGCATGGGCCACAGTCTCTGCACCACCTCTCGATGGTTCCTCTCATGCCTACCCAATGGAACCGCCCGCGCAGCAGGAACTCCAGCTTCTTCCATCCGAAGTGCCCAGCCCCGTCGTGGTATGCCTCCATCACCATAGCTGCGTCCCTTCTTGGCACCACTACTTGCCAGACCAGTTCATGCGTCCGGGAGTTAACCATTCTGCGGCACAACTTCCCCTTGTAAAGGAACAGTCGACTCTTCTCAGCCCACAGTTGCTTGGTCTCCTCCGGAGCGTCCGGGTCAAGGCGAGCTTCTGGCTGAGTCAGCATCTCCTTCACCAGCCGGACGGCAGGGTCACTGTCTTGCGTTTCCGCCCAGTTGTAGTGAGGTAAGGGGTTGAACGTAGCGGCTTGCTTACCCCTTACACGGTGGGAATACTGGACAGTCCCATGACGGTGGAACGCAGGGAGTTCGACCTCTTCCAAATCTTCTGAATCCTCACCCTCGTCTGGTAGGTTTGGCATCCTAGACAGGGCGTCCGCGTTGGTATTGGAGCGTCCTGCCCGGTATTTGATTGTGAACTCATAGTTGGACAGGCGGGCCATCCATCTCTGCTCCAGGGCACCGAGCCTTGCCGTGTCCAGATGCGTCAACGGGTTGTTATCCATGTACACGGTGAACCGGGAAGAGGCGAGGTAGTGCTTAAAGCGTTCGGTGACTGCCCACACCACTGCCAGGAACTCCAGCTTGAATGAGCTGTAATTCTCAGGGTTTCTTTCGGTGGGTCTCAGTTTTCGGCTGGCGTAAGCAATTACCCGTTCTTTCCCCTGCTGGGTCTGGGACAGTATGGCTCCTAGCCCAATGTTACTGGCGTCGGTGTAGAGGATAAAGGGCTGGCTGTAATCAAGGTATGCCAAGATTTCATCCCCCGTGAGGGCCATCTTCAGCTGGCGGAAGGACTCTTCTTCTAACTTCTCCCATCTGAAGGGCGGCTTCTGGTTCTTGGCCTTCCGGGACTGGCCTATCAGGAGGTCCTGCATAGGAGCTGCCTTTTTGGTGAAACCGGGAATGAATCTGCGGTAGTAGCCTACCAACCCTAGGAACTGCCGCACTTCCTTTACACTGGAGGGACTTGGCCATTCCTTAATTGCGGTGATCTTATCAGGGTCGGGAGCCACTCCGTCAGCGCTCACCACGTGTCCCAGGTACTGCACCTTTGGTTTCAGGAGGTGACACTTGGAGGGTTTCACCTTTAGGCCATAGTTTGCCAGAGCTTCGAACACTTCCGCCAGGTGTTTCAGGTGATCCTCGTAGGTTTTGGAATAGACGATGACATCGTCCAGGTATAGCAGGACCGTCTCGAAGTTTCGGTGTCCCAGACAGCATTCCATCAACCGTTGGAAGGTTCCTGGTGCGTTGCAGAGTCCGAACGGCATGCAGGTAAACTCGCTAAGTCCCATCGGGGTGGTGAATGCGGTCTTCTCCCGGTCCGCCTCTGCTACAGGAACCTGCCAGTACCCGCTAGTAAGATCCAAAGTGGAGAAGAAATTAGCAGATCTTAAAGCAGCCAAAGACTCCTCTATCCTTGGTAAAGGGTACGCATCTTTGTGTGTGATATGGTTGATTTTCCGGTAATCTACACACATTCTCATGGTGTTGTCTTTTTTTTTAACCAAGACTAGTGGAGCTGCCCAGGGGCTACAGCTATCCCTGATTACCCCAGCCTCCTTCATGTCTCTGAGCATCCCCTTGGCGTGTTGGTAATGTGCAGGGGGTACGGGTCGGTATCTCTCCTTTATGGGAGGATGATCTCCCGTGGGGATGTGGTGTTCTACCCCCTTGACTCGCCCGAAGTCTAACGGGTGTTTACTAAACACTCTCTCATACTCTTGAACCACCCGATAGACTCCCTGTTTCTGGTGTGAGGGAGTGGAGTCAGTACCCAAATGTAGTTGCTGACACCAGTCCTCCATTGTTTTCTCAGAGCCGTTACCTTCCTCCGGAGAAGATGGAGGCAAGGGTTCTATGGACTGTATGGAATTTCGATTGATGGTATACAATTTGGCCAGCGTGGCATACCTGGGCAGGTACACTTCCCTCTTCCCGATATTCACTACGCGAACGGGCACCCTCCCATGGCGTACATTGACCACCCCCCGTGCTGTCAAAATGGTGGGCCTACTGTCTGAGTAAACTGGTTCTACCATTGCCTGGTAATCTCTACCTCTCAGACCAATAGCTGCCCGGCACCAAATCATCATTTCACTTTTTGGGGGCATGGCAATAGGGAAAGGGTCACACATTCTCACGCTACCAATCTCACCACCGGAGAGTTCCACCTGTTGCTGTCGCATCAGTGCCCGGATCTCTTTCTGGAGCACTCGCTGCTCGCCGGAGCTGGCGTTCTTGGCAACCTGCTGTAAAATGAAAATCACTTCTGCAAGACAATTTTCAATCACATTAGTTCCTAGAGTTATCTTTGGGTGACTCTCGTGTTTGTCAATGTCTACAATGATCAGTCCCTGTGCTGCCAGTTCCACTCTACCGATTTTAATGGTCACCTCTTTAAATCCGATCTGTGGCACGGGCTGACCATTGCTGGCGATGATACTCAAGTCGTCGTCAGGGTAGCGGGTTATATCCGAGTCATTCCAGTACTGCTTGAAGAGCACGTACGGGATGGTGGTGACCTGTGACCCGGTGTCCAGTAGGGCACTCATAGGAATGCCATCCAGTACCACAGGCAAGACTGGACGTCCTCCCACGTATTTGTCACGCCAGTTCGATGGGCCTGATGATCTTTTTCCTAGGGTTTGGCCCTCTACCCTAGGTTGGGCCAGTTTAAAGGACAGTACCTTGCCATATGTCCGGGTTGATTGCAGCGGCGGCAGATGGGTTGTCCGTCCTCGTTGTATCGGTCGCTGGGTCTTCCTCTGGCCGGTGGGGTCCTCCTTGGTCGACGCCACGGGATGTCCTCCGGTCCGGATGCCAGCTGGATCTTCCCCGAAGTGGAAACCTGTAAAGACTGCACAGTTCGGGTTAGCGCAGCAACGCTTTTAGCTAGCTCTTGGACCTGATGGTGCAGGTCTGGAGCCGGGTCATTGCTCAAAGCCTGCGCATCAGTTCCCACAGGCCCTGCCGACAAGGGCGCCGCCTCCTGGTGGTAAGTGGTAGTGGGGCGTCTGTGGGTCATAACGCCACCTGGTGCTGGTTCTCGGAGCACCCGGATGGCTCTGTCCTTGAACTGTGCAAATCCCAGATGAGGGTCCTGTAAGGCCATTGCCCGCAACTGAGTTCGGTGGGCATTGCAATATAAACCCTCTATAAATTGTTCAGTCAACAGCCTGTCCTCGTCTCCCACGCCGTCAGGGTCGGTCTGCTTAATGGCTCTCAGGGCCTCTTGTAGGTTCAGAGCATAGTCCCTTATACTCTCTTGTGCTCGCTGCTTGCACCCGTAGAATCTAAGCTTGATCTCGGCTGAGGTGCGGGTATCAAAGGTGTCCCTCAGCCGGGTTAGTATCCCTGCGACAGTCCTCCCCCCAGGTGGCCAGGACTTTACCTCTCTTTGGGCTGCCCCGGTTAATTGGGCCACCAGAATGCTCACTTTTTGCTCTTCTGTGAGGGGGTACACCTGGAAGAGGCTATCCAGCTTTTCTCTAAAGTCATGCAGGGTATGTGACTCCCCTGAGTACTGGGGTAGCCAGGCTGCCCCCGGGATATAGGGCATGGTGAAAGGCATGACCGCAACAGCGGTGGCGCTGGCGGGGGTTGGAGCGGTGAAGCTCTCCTCCGTATCCGACATCCTTCTCCCCCCTAGTGGACCGTGGCCTACCTTGCGATGATCCTCTTCCGTAGGCCGCGGCTCCGCAGTGGATCGTCAGGGTTGAGGACCTTCCGTCGCGCTCCTGTGACGTCGGCGTCGGCTGGGCTCCTTCCAGGACCTTACGCAGCGTCCGGACGTGAGGCGGGGCTTCAGTTCTCGCGCGCTTTCAGAGTCCACGCCCCTCTTCTTCCCGCGCGGCGTCCTCAAGATGGCGTCCAATGGAGGGAAAACTCCACGGATGGCGGGAAGAAGGCCGAAGATGGCGCCGGATGGCGGGAATCTTCACCACAGGTAAGTTAAAAAGTCTCTTTTTCAGGCACGCAGTACCCGGTGGTTGCGGGCACGAGATCCTGCCGACTACGCCAAAAGCTGACGCGCCCCTGGGCCTGCTTTCTGGTGTAGCGTTGCGCACGCAGGGGTTACCCGGAGCCGGATCTATTAGGGGTGGTAGTCCTTGTGGCGGTGACCCGGTCCGTGCCCAGGGAGTCAGACTGAGTGGCGGTGTACGTAGCAGTAGATATTGGACGACTACGCCACCCGTTGAATGCAGCTATGGAGCCGCCGCTGCAGGGCAGACCGCTGAGGCCGGTGACACAGTTGTGCAGCGGAGATGGTATAACCCCCAACGGGAGGGGTATGGCCTCAGGGCAGCCAACGTGGATGATGGGGGTAGCAGGAACCACTCGGAGACGGTACGGTGTAGTTCAGGGTCTTTACTGGTGACAAAGACAGACCCTCCCGGAGTACTGGCTAGCGAATGGGGCCTGGTCAGTCCTTGAGCAGATGGGATTTCCCCTGGCCAGGCGGAGCTGTAGGCCTTCCCAACTAACTGTACTCTTCTGGCTACCTTGCTAGAGGCGGGTAAAAGTAGCCCACGTCCCTGAGTGTACCGTGTGGTGCTCACCCGTATGGCCGGTGACTCGGGGCCTTCTATTTGCTTCCGCTCCACGACGGCGGTGCTGGTCCCACGCGTGTGACCGTGCCTTCGGGTTTCTTGGCCAGAGGACCGGAAATCCCCTGCCTGACGGATTCTGCTGCTGGGTAAAAGTTAGTCCCCACAGCCTCGGACTCCGGGTCCGGTGAGAAAGCTTCGATCAGGGCGAGCTCTACAGCTACCAGCCCCTGACCTCTTCTTAGCACGATTCCCACAGAGCTCCTGGTCTTTCTTTCCTATTACTGCTTCTCTTCTTCTCTCTACTCTTCTTCCTAACCCTGCCTCAGCCCCAGGTTTATATAGGGGAAGTTCTTCCCCTCCCAGGACTGGGCAGGAGGTGTGGCATGCATAGGATCCCTGACCAAGAGACCTCCCACCTGCTCTCAGACATAACATTGCTGTTACTGTGGAAACCAGACCCTTGGGGTGCCACACAATCATCCTGAGTCTATGGGAGTGGCCATATCACCCAATCTTTACAGCCACTTCTAAGTCCTGAACTCTAAAATATGTGTAAATGTCACACTTATCAAAGACACTAAAAGCCTAAACCTCTTATGCACTTCTATATACACCACAGTTTAACAGTTTAACCCCTTAGATGTTGTAGCATTTAATTGGATGAATACAGAAGGGGGGTACATTCCCTTAACCACCACCCTTTTCTTGGTGTAACACAGTGGCAGCGTGCCGATGTTAATGTGAAGGCCCCTATGTCAGCCATATTTATATTCCAATTAAACTGTCGCCTCTAGCTTGGCTTCAAATCAAGCCCTCAAGTGAGTCTAATAAAAAAACATTATAAACGCTAAAAATATATTTTAAAAATATAGAAAAACCCCTTGTAGCGCCGGCGTCCCTGCCCTCTGCTAGGCAGGGACGCTGCTCCCCTCACCCCTCTGCTCCGAGCCCGGCGTCCTCCTCCCGCTCTGCTGGCAGCGCACGCTCCTTCCCGGCCACTGTGCTTAGGGCGCGCGCGCGCGCTCCCTCCCTCTTAAAGGGGCCGCGCACGCCGTCCTAAGGATTCCCTGGCCAATGCCTGGACGACTTCACCATATATAAGGCACCTCCTCCAAAATGGAGGTGCCCGAGCAATGTTGTTGCACTGTTCACTACTCTGCTTCAGCCCTCAGGTCCCGTTGCCAGTTACCTGCCAGTTACCTGCCAGAAACCTGCCAGTTTGCTGTCTGTTTCCTGCCTGACATTCCTCCTACCTGCTTGCTAGCCTGAGGTCCGACGGTCTGCCTTCCTAACCCTGTCAGTCTGTCTATGGACCAGCTTGCCCGCTCACCTGGGAGCGCTCATCTGCTACCTGTCTGTTTGCCTACCTGGAGGCTCCGCCGTCACATGCTGTGACCACCTGCTTATCCAGAGACTCTCGCCTGCTCACCTGGGAGCACTCATCTGCATCCGCCTGTCAGCCTACCTGGAGGCTCCGCCGTCACATGCTGTGACCATCTGCTTATCCAGAGACTCTCGCCTGCTCACCTGGGAGCACTCATCTGCATCCGCCTGTTAGCCTACCTGGAGGCTCCGCCGTCACATGCTGTGACCACCTGCTTTTCCAGAGACTCTCGCCTGCTCACCTGGGAGCACTCATCTGTCATCCGCCTGCTAGCCTACCTGGAGGTTCAGCCGTCACAGGTCGTACCTACCCTATACCCAGAGACTGTCCCGGTCACTTGCTGTCACCTCCTGCCCGTTCACCCAGAGACTGCCCCGGTCACTTGCTGTGACCTCCTGCCCGTTTACCCAGAGACTGTCCCGGTCACTTGCCGTGACCACCTGCCCGTTTACCCAGAGACTGTCCCGGTCACCTGCTGTGACTACCTGCCCGTCTTCCCTGGTCACCACCCGCTTCCTTACAAGGACCGCCCCCTTGTATAGTAGCTCAGAGGTTCCGCCTCCCAGACCCGTTACACCCCTAAATAAATAAAAGTTTAATTCATTCCCCTTTTTTCAAAACCTTAATAAAAAATAAAATAAAAAAACTGTCTGTATTAATAATATATCATATTGTTTATGACGCGCCCCCTGGGCCGTGGGGTACCCGGTGCCGGGCCGGTAGATGCTGGGGGTTGTAGTCACTGTGGCGGTGACCCGGTCCGTGACCCAGGGCGGTCAATCCAAGGGAAATGATATGTATAGGTTTTTATAATGTCCGACTACGCCACCTGTGGAATGCGGCTAAAGGGGGCCGTCGCTGGGGAACAGTCCTCTGAAGCTGGTGGTTTTGCAGCAATGATGGTATAACTCCCCACAGGAAGAGTTAGCTTCAGGGCAGTGTGTGGATGATGGTGGCTGTGCAGGTTGTGCTGAGTGTTGTAGTGCAGTGAGGGATGGCGCAGCAAGGAACACAGAGACAAGATAGTGCAGTCCCAGGGTCTTTACTCACAGTTGTTGCAGTCCAGATTACAGGTACCAGAGCAATCTCCCCCGTCATGCTGTGCGTACTCAGTGAAGGGCTCAGTCTACCCCCAGATAGCTCCAGAGTACTTATCAGGACCCCCTTCTGTGTCCTTTCTCTGGCCTCTTCTCTGCACCTCACACCTAGTGACTCCAATCCAGTACCCGCGGGCCTTGGCGGGCGACGTATGTTCCGTCCCCTGGGTCCTATGTAGCTACCTTCTCGGTGAGACTGGTGTGGACTTGTGGCTACAGAACTTAAAGTACTGCAGCCTCCGGTTTCTAGCTAAGACTTGCAATCTTTCACTAGTTAAGGGATCCGGTTCCCTTCTTCTGGCCTGACCCCTCCACCTCCCGGCAGATTCGGGCGTACGGGTGGCCTCCAGCACTGCCGGTACCCCTGGGATCCCTTCTGTTCCTGGAGCCTTCCTGCTCCCTCTCCTCTCTTCTCTCAGACTTGGGCCTCCCAGGCTAGGCCCGCCTCTGGATCAGAGCTCATACAGAGCCTCTGCTCCTGTCATTTCTCCTCCTCTGACTGAACACTGCTGAACTAAGATGGTTTCCTATTTATACAGCTTCCTTTTAAGTGCTCCCCTAAGCTACCTTCTCCACCCACACCCACTACATAGTCCCCTCCCGCCAGCTAGGGAACCTGGAACTGTGCTCTCCCTTAGGAGCAATCTCGCCCTGCCCCCGCTGCGTATATGTGTTGGATGCAGGTGTTAGGGTCCTGAGCTGTACTCCTTCCTTACCTGAGGGTGAGATACCACACCTCTGGGTGAGATGCAGTACCTCTGTGGCGACTGAACCCTCAGGGGCGCCACATTTATATCACATGGTGAACAATGAAAATAAAAAAACAAAATGACAAAATCATTTATGGTCATCTCACCAGCAAAATGGGCAATAGTATTTACCTGCCAGGTCACAGAACTAGTACACTATCAGGATACAGCTAACCCATATAATAAAGATGGAGGCAATATAGGTGCAAAATACTGATGAGACAATCACTCACAAACTACCAATTCATGGAGGGGGTGATTGCTTTGTATTAAAATTGCATAAAAAAAAGACTTGTATAGGGCGCTGGTCACACAAATGCAGCGCATAGTGTTTGGCTTACAGCCTATTTGTGACACCCATACTATTAGCTAATGCCGGCTGCCCAGCACTATATAAGTACACCCCACCAGGACAGACAACCTAGTTTACAAAGGTCTGAATTGATGGGCCTGGCTGCACCCTGAATACAAATATAAAGTGTAAATAAATCAATGTAATAGACATGAGGTATTGATCGATATTTTGGACAAAATACGCCAAAAAATTAAAGCCAATCAGCAAATTTAAGCATCATATTAGTTGAATTCAACTTATTTTGTAGAGCTGAAAACTGTTTTCGTCTCTAAACCAATTTGCTGTAGAACAGTGAATAATTATATAATTATATCAAACGTATAAATGTTTGCTATTTGTGCTTTTTATTGTTAAAGGGGTTGTCCACTACTAGGACAACTGCTTCTTAAACTAAATGTTCGGCCCTGATAAAATAAAAACACCTATACTCACCTTCCGTGCCAGCTCCGTTCCAGTGTTGTCGGCACTCGCGATTCCCGGGCTGTGATGCATTGGAATGACACCTAATGCCCGGCGCTCAATCAGTGCTGGCATCACTGTCCCCGCCTTTGGACAAATTAAACATGAAGAGGAAGCCCTGTTTTCTGCTTCATGTTCAGTTTGTCCGAAGGCTGGGACAGTGATGCCAGCGCTGATTGGGCGCCAGGCATCACGTGTCATCACTGCTCCGGGACCACGAGTGCCAAAACCGCTGGAACGGAGGAGGCATAGGAGGTGAGTATAGGTGTTTTATTCTATCGAGGTCGAACATTTAGTTTAAGAAGGGGTTGTCCTAGTAGTGGACAACCCCTTTAACTTCTTATGGACCGAGCCACTTTGTAGGTTAATTGTGGTGCCCCTGAGGGTTCGATTGCCACAGGGATACTGCACCTCTTTAATGGGGTGTGGTATCTCTCCTTTGAGGTAAGGATGGTGCAACTGTCAGGACCCCACCTCCGCATCCAACACTACACTTCTCCCACCTGTAGGGGGGCTAATATGCACCAGGGTGCTGCCCCAGCCGGGATAAGAGGAGATGGGGGAACCAAAAGTTAGGGGGAACCTGGTAGTGGGTGAGGGTGGAGGACGCACATGTAGGTTACACAACAAAAATTCATATTTAATAGCCAGCCATCTTGGGCTTATGGTCTTTTGATTGTGATCTTCATCGCTGAACGTGGCTTTCTGTGTGAACCTGCAGTTGATGGGGACACGGTCCTCGTACTCTGGCCTTGAGTCGAGGAGCAGGTTAGAGTTAACGTCTGTCTCTACCCGGTCAAGGTCCCTATCCAAGAAGGCCTGGAGCAGAGGAGTCTAGCTCCACCGCAAAAGGATCCCAGGGGGATGCAGACGGAGCGGCATACGCCACCTGTCCTCGCTATTCCGGCCTAGTCAGAGCGATTCCTGCTGCAAGAGGGGTACCGGCCCCCGACACCTGAATTTGCTACTTCACGTCCTAGTCAGGAAAGCCCGGAAGGCTCAGTGGATCCCACCGGTTAACGGAGGAAGCGGAGTTGCCACCCGTACCCTTGTTTTGTGCATAGTCCAGAGGGAGACCCGGCCTTTCTACACACACACGGATAGGAGAGGACTTAGTTTGAAGTCTAGGAACACTCTGGTGCGGGGTCCTGACTAAAGCACCTGAATTACTCGGAGGTTGTCAGACCCCCGGTCTTGGTGGCCGCAGAGCCCCGTGAGGAGCAGGGAGAAGCCTTGCAGCTGCATGCTCTACCGTGAGTAAAAACCATGGAAGTCTACCCCTATGGCCTCCGTTCCCTTTATTTCTGCACCGCACCGCACAGCACCAGCACTTCTCAACACTACTCCCTCCATCCGCCTCTCTGCCTTGAGGCCCTGCTCCGCCGGTGGGGAGTAGCACCATCTACAGCTGCCACTACATTCCACCTCAGAGGACTGCTGCAGTGCTGGTGGCCATCACCAGACACCACAGGTGGTGTAGTCGATAAATACCACTCAACCATGATAGCCCATTACTTTTATGTGACGGCCCTGGGCACGGAACGGGTCCAGGCCACGACTGCTTTCCCCAACATCTGACCCGGCTCCGAGTACCCCATCTCCCAGGGAGGGCTGTGAGCGTCACATTAATGACCAGGCCTGATATTTTTTTAATCTGACCAGTGTCAATTTATGAGGTAAAAGCTTTGAAACGCTTCAACGGATCCCACTGATCCTGAGATTTTTTTCATGACATATTGTTCTTCATGGTAGTGATAACATTTCTTTGATATGATTTGTGTCAGGGCCTGGAAGGGAAGGAGCACTGTTTGACTTTTTGAAAGCAAAATTGGCTGGAATCGAGAGCGTACGCCATGTTGCATTTGGAGAGCAGTGATCATATTGACACCACAGGTGGGTCTCAGAATTTTATACCATTGGGCAGTGAAAAAAAAAAAATTACATTTATACCACAAAAATTTGTTTTAGCCCCAGATTTTACATTTTCACACTGAGAAATGGGTAAAAATGGCACCAGAATTTGTCACACAATTTCTGCTGAACGTGGCAATACCCCATGTGTGGAGATATAGTCCTGCTTAGCCACACGGTGAGACTTGGGAGGGACAGAGCGCTATTTGCCTCCTGGTGTGCAGATTTTCCTAGACTAGTTTGTGGACTCCAAATACAGAGCTCCTAAGTGCTGGGAGAGCAGAATTCCCCCTCAATTGACCCCATTTTGGAAATTATACTCCTGCCAATCATGTGGATGCTAAATGTGGTTTAGGCACACTGTGGGGCTCAGAAAGGAAGGGTGGCATTTGGATTTGGGAGCTCAGAATTTTCTGAATTTCTTTTGTGCAGTGGGGAGCCATTTAGCGTTTCCAGAGCTTTTGTGCTACCAGTAATGTGGAAGTGACTCGCCCCCTGGGCCGTGGGGCACTCGGATCCGGGCGGTAGGGAAACGATGGGAGTAGTAGTGGCAACCCGGTTCCGTGGCTCAGGGTGGTCAGACCAATGGTAGTCTGCTATGCTCTATTGATAATGTCCGACTACGCCACCCGTGGATTGCGGTTATTAGGAACCGCCGCTGCATGCAGACCGCTGGGGCTGATGAGGTGTGCAGCTAGGGTAGTGTGACTCCCCACGGGAAGAGTGCGGCCCCAGGGCAGTATAATGGATGGTGGGAGTGATGGTAGTGAGAGTCCCAGTGCTGATAGTGCTGGAGGAGCAAGAAGCACACAGACAACAGGTTGCAGTCCATGGTCTTTACTAGAACAGGTAAATTGACCCACAAACAGTCCCGGCAAGGAGGGGACCTGGATGTCTGAGAGCAATTGAGAGATTGGCCCTGGTTAGGGTGAGGGTGTAGGCCTACCGTGCTTTCTGCGCTCCTTCTGACTATCTCCCCCTTATAGGATAACAGCCCACGCTTCCGAGCTCTCCGTGTATTCTCGCCTGTATGGCCTGCGACGTGGGTTCCTTTCTACTCCCAGCCTTGTACGGCTTTGCTGGTCCCTTCTGTTGTGGCAGGGCCTCCAGGCTTCTTAGGCGAAGGTATATACAGTCCCCTGCGAACTGGTTATCTGCTGGGGGATGTGGAATCCTTCCAACCTCAGACACCACAGTCTAGTAAATTAAGTCCGTGATCTGCCTAGACAGGCTCTCTTCGCCTCTTGTCTCTGGCTTGTGGCTCTCCTCCTGCCACACTTCCTCTTAGGTGCAATACGACTGTCTGTCCCTGCTCTGCTCTGGGACAAGTCTCAGTCCAGAGACAGGCCTTCAAGTTCTCTCTAACCCTGCCCCCAGCACCAGCTTTTATAAGGGCAGCCTGCTCCCCCTACTGGCCTGAGACAGGAGGCATTGCATGCTAATGTTCCCCTGACTAGAGAACCTCCCCCTTGCTCTCAGACACAGCTTTATTACATTTTGTGGCATCCAGGCCAGGGTGACACATTCCCCCCTAGTGAAATTTAGTACTCTGGGACTAAACAGTAAACAAAGACAATATGCATAACCATAAAACATTAATAGACAGAGGACGCACAAATTGAGTTCTTAAGGTCACAGTGTGGTCTGTGACCGGGTGACCATATCACCAGCACAACGGGGAGCCTTAACCAGGTGGGGGTCTGTCCTACCCCAAGTCCTTTACAGTCTTAGTTCATTCCTGGGTTAGGCTCCAAACGCAGTCCATACAAGGTCCCGGTTATTAAAAGTCCATAACCTTTGAGTCCTTACGGTAGCTGCAAGAAACTGAAACACAGAATTACCAAACATGCATGTAACTTTGCAAACAATTCAACATTTGGCAACAGGGTTATTTACAATCTTAGCGCGATCTATATTCTCCAGCGAGCGGGTATCTGCCCCTTTGTGCTCCTGGTTGACCTACGTAGCCCACTGTCTGGTGGTGGACCAACCTGGCTTTCCCCACTAGCGTTAGGGGTACAGCTACCAGCTGGGTGTACAGGTAGGGCAGGCAGCTGTCTGCGGGTCCTTTGGCTTACCGCAGGCATGACAGGCTCACTGTCAGCAGAGGGTTGACTCTCCTGGGCTGCTGGTACAGGCTCTTCTGCCTCTGGAACTGCTTGCTCCTCTTCACCTTCCGGCTCTGGTGCAGGTTGTTGAGCAATTGGTTGCAGGAAATGCAGGACAGGTACCACTATGGCATCATTTATGCGAGTCCAGGACTGAGGGAACTCTCCGAGAACGGTGCTGATCATTTCTTCCTTGTCCTCTGCGGGTTCAAGGTCACTCTGATCCTCTTCTGCACTACGGAGTTGCTCGGGGCACCTTTTGAGGTGGCCTCTGGAGACGGTACTAGTGGTTTCTCCTCCGTCCTTGGTGATTACGCACACCTTTGGGTTGTCGTGGTCAGACTGCAGTACGGTGTAGGGTTCCCTTTCCCACTGGTCGTCCAACTTATGTAGCCTTCTTTTTCGTTTTAGGACTTGCTCACCAGGTTCAAGGGGACCAGCAGGGGCGTGTTGATTGAAGAGTTTTTCTTGCCTCTCTCTCACCTGGGCCAGGCTCTTCTCCACACTCTCCTGTACCTTCTTGTACTGCAGTTGCCTTCTCGTATCCCAGTCCACATCCGGGGAGGTGTCCTCTGGCGTTAGGACTCCCATCTCCAGGTCTACGGGCAGCTTACCTGGTCTGGCTCGCATCAGGTAAGCCGGGGTGCAGTTGGTAGCATTCACCGGGATATGATTGTATAAGTCTATCAGGTCCGGCAGTTTTTCTGGCCACAGGCTGCGTTCCTCCAGGGGCAACGTCTTCAGGAGATCGATAACTATATTGTTCATCTTCTCACACATCCCGTTGGTTTGTGGATGGTAAGGCGTTGTCCGAATCTTCTTACAGCCATAGAGGTTGCAGAACTCCTGGAAGATTTCAGCCTCGAACGCTGGACCCTGGTCTGTCAGGACCTGTTCCGGATACCCGTGTGGACGGCAGAAGTATTGCTGGAAGGCTCTGGCCGCTGTTTGGGCTGTCAAGTCTTTTACCGGGACCACCACTAAAAAACGGGAATAGTGGTCCACGATTGTCAGGGCATAGATGTATCCTGACCGTCTGGGAGCCAATTTGACATGGTCCAGAGCTACCAGCTCAAGAGGCTGCGTGGTGACGATGGGCCTCAAGGGTGTCTTCTGGCTGGCACGGTCCTTCCTCCTTAGGTGACAAGGGCCACAGTCTCTGCACTATTTTTCTACAGCTCCTCTCATGCCGACCCAAAAGAACCTTCCTCTTAGCAGGAACTCCAGTTTCTTCCAACCGAAGTGCCCCGCTCTGTCATGGTAAGCCCCCCGGACCATAGCTGCATCCCGCCTTGGGACCATGACTTGCCAGGTCAGTTCGTGCGTCCGGTGGTTGACAATCCTTCTGCACAACTTGCCTTCGTAGAGGAACAGCTTGCTCTTCTCTTTCCATAGCTGCTTGCCTTCCTCTGGGGCATCTGGATCTAAGCGGGCGTCTTCCTGGGTCAGCAGATCTTTCACCAGGCGGATGGCAGGGTCACTATCTTGGGTCTCGGCCCAGCTGTGGTGAGGTAGGGGATTGATCATCACGGTTGTTAGATCCTCCTCCTTCACGCGGTGGGAGTAATGATTGGCTCCATACCGGTGAAACGCGGGGAGTTCTACCTCCTCCAGCTCTTCTGGGTCTTCGTCACCTTCAGGTAAGTGAGGCATCCTCGATAGGGCGTCAGCGTTGGCATTGGTTTTGCCGGCCCGGTACTTGATCACGAAGTCAAAGTTGGAGAGGCGGGCCATCCACCGCTGTTCTAGGGCACCCAGTCTTGCATTGTCCAGGTGTGTCAACGGGTTGTTGTCCGTGTACACGGTGAACTTTGCGGAGGCCAGGTAATGCTTGAAGCGTTCCGTCACGGCCCACACCACCGCCAAGAATTCTAGCTTGAAGGAGCTGTAATTCTCCGGGTTCCTCTCGGTGGGCCTCAGCTTCCGGCTGGCGTACGCGATCACCCTTTCTCTGCCCTGTTGGTTTTGGGACAGTACGGCTCCCAGTCCCACATTACTGGCATCTGTGTGGAGAATAAAAGGCTGGCCATAGTCAGGGTAGGCCAGGATCTCATCCCCCGTGAGGGCCATCTTCAACTGGCGGAAGGACTCCTCTTCCGGTTTATCCCACTTGAAGGGTGGCTTTTGACTTCGGGACTTAGACTGTCCAATCAGGAGGTCCTGCATAGGAGCTGCCATCTTAGTGAACCCGGGGATGAACCTTCGGTAGTAGCCTACCAACCCGAAGAACTGTCTCACCTCTTTGATGTTCGAGGGGCTTGGCCAGCTCTTGATTGCCGTGACCTTGTCAGGGTCGGGGGCCACTCCTTCCGCGCTTACCACGTGCCCTAGGTACTGGACCTTTGGTTTCAGCAGGTGACACTTCGATGGTTTCACCTTCAGGCCATAGCCTGCCAGGGCTTCGAACACCTCGGCCAGGTGCTTTAGATGGTCCTCATAGGTCTTTGAATAGACGATCACGTTGTCCAGGTAAAGGAGGACCGTCTTGAAGTTTCGGTGCCCTAGACAGCATTCCATCAGCCGCTGGAAGGTCCCTGGTGCGTTGCAGAGCCCGAAAGGCATGCAGTTGAATTCGCTCAGTCCCATCGGGGTGGTGAAGGCGGTCTTCTCCTTGTCAGCCTCTGCCACAGGAACCTGCCAGTACCCGCTAGTAAGGTCCAAAGTAGAAAAGAAGTTAGCTGATTTTAGTGCGGCTAAAGACTCCTCTATTCTAGGCAGCGGATATGCGTCTTTTTGGGTGATACGGTTGATTTGTCTATAGTCCACGCACATTCTCATGGTGCCGTCTTTCTTTTTCACCAGAACCAAGGGGGCTGCCCAGGGGCTACAGCTGTCTCTAATGACCCCAGCTTCTTTCATTTCTTTTAGCATGCCCTTTGCGTTCTGATAATGTGCAGGGGGTACAGGTCTGTGTCTTTCTTTTATCGGTGGGTGGCTCCCTGTGGGGATATGGTGTTCTATCCCTTTTACTCTGCCGAAGTCTAGCGGGTGCTTACTAAAGACTCTCTCGTACTCCTGTACCACCCGGTAGACTCCTTGTTTTTGGTGCAGGGGAGTGGAGTCAGCACCCACATGGAGTTTCTGGCACCAGTCCTCCTTTTGTTTCTGGGAGCCATTACCCTCCGCCTGTGGAGATGGAGGCAAGGGTTCCACGGCCCTGATAGCTTGGTGTTCGACAACAAACAGTTTGGCGAGTGTAGCGTACCTGGGTAAGTGTACTTCCCTCTCCCCAATGTTGAGGATGCGGACGGGCACCCTCCCATGACGGACATCAACCACCCCCCGGGCTGTCAAAATGGTGGGCCTGCTGTCTGAGTACACGGGTTCTACCATGGCTTGGTAGTCTCTACCTCTCAACCCGATTGCAGTCTGACACCAGATCATAGAATCATAGAATGGTTGAGTTGGAAGGGACCTCCTGAGTCATCTGGTCCAACCCCCTGCTCAAAGCAGGATTCACTAGATCATCTCAGACAGATGTCTGTCCAGCCTCTGTTTGAAGACGTCCATTGAAGGGGAACTCACCACCTCTCGTGGCAGCCTGTTCCACTCATTAATCACCCTAACTGTCAAAAAGTTTTTTCTAATATCTAATCTGTGTCTCCTCCCATTTAGTTTCATCCCATTGCTTCTAGTCTTTCCTTGTGCAAATGAGAATAAAGATGATCCTTCTACAATGTGACAGCCCATAGCCCATAGAATCATTTCACTTTTGGGAGGCATGGAAATGGGGAATGGGTCACTCAGTCTTACGCTACCGATCTCACCACCAGACAGTTCTACCTGCTGACGTCTCATCAGGGCTTTTATCTCCTTGTTGAGGACTCTCTGTTGGCTGGAACTAGCATTCACTGCCACCTGTTGTAGAATTACAATTACCTCTGAAAGACAATTTTCAATTACATTAGTACCCACAGTTATTTTAGGGTGACTTTCACGACGGTCAATGTCCACAATAATTACTCCCTGTGCCGGCAGTTCAACTTTACCAATTTTAATGGTCATCTCCTTGAACCCCATCTGCGGCACGGGTAAGCCATTACTGGCGATGATGCTCAAGTTACTGTCTGGATACCGTGTGATATCAGCATCAGTCCAATACTGCTTAAAAAGTACATAAGGGATAGTGGTTACTTGTGACCCAGTATCCAGCAAGGCGCTCATGGGGATACCGTCCAGCACCACGGGTAAAACCGGGCGCCCCCCAACGTACTTATCACGCCAATTATAAGGGCCTGGTGATCTTATGCCTGGGGGTTGGCCCTCTGCCCCAGGTTGGACCCGTTTAAATTACAGTACCTGGAAATGTGTCGGGGCTGGTTGCATCGACGGCAAATGGGCTGTCCATCCTCTGCGTAGCGGTCTGTGGGCCTCCCTCAGAATGACGGGATCCTCCTCTGTCGACGCCACGGGACATCCTCCGGACTTGAAGCCAGCTCGATGGGTCTTGACGGGTCCACTTGCAACGCCTGGACGGTCTTGGTCAACGCCGCGACGCTCCTGGTCAGCTCCTGGACTTGGTGGTGCAGGTCTTTCGACGGGGCTTGGTTCAGGGCCTGTGCATCAGTCCCCACGGGGTCCATAGAGGAGGGCGCCGCCTCCTGGTGGTAGGTGAGAGCAGGGTGCCTGGGGTTTATAGCGCCACTGGTTGCAGATTCACGGAGCACCCTTATGGCCCTGTCCTTAAATTGGGCAAAGGTCAGGTCGGGGTTCTGAAAGAACATGAGGCGCAGTTGGGCCCTGTGGGCACTAGACAGCAGACCTTCTATGAATTGTTCTGTTAGCAGCTTATCCGTTTCCTGCACACTGCCAGGGTCAGTTTGTTGAATAGCCCTCAAGGCTTCCTGCAGATTTAGGGCATAGTCTCTGATGCTGTCCTGTGCCCGCTGCTTACATCCATAGAACCTCATTTTAATCTCAGCGGAGGTACGTGTGTCAAAGGTACCCCGCAGCCGGGCCAGAATACCCTTCACTGTCCTTTTCTCCTCAGTGGGCCATGATTTTACCTCCCTCTGGGCTGCGCCAGTTAACTGCCCTGTTAGTATGCTGACCTTCTGTTCCTCTGTCAGGGGGTAGACTTGAAACAAACTGTACAGCCTTTCCTTGAAGTCAGTTAGGGCATGGGTCTCCCCTGAGTACTTGGGAAGCCAGGTCGCTCCAGGGATGTAGGGCAGGGAAAAGGGCATCACCGCTGCTGCAGCTGCGCTGGTGGTAGTGGGCGCCTCTGTATCCGACATCTTCCTCCCCCCTAGTTAAGCGTGGCCTACCTTCTGACGATCCTCTTCTGTAGGCCGCGGCTCCCCTGCTGCTGCTCTGGACCTTGCGTCGCGTCCTGATGACGTCAGCGTCGCTCTCTCTCCCTTCCAGGACCTTGCGCAGCGTCGGTGCGTGGGGCGGAGCTTCGGTTCTCGCGCGCTTTGGACGTCCACGCCCCTCTTCTTCCCGCGCGGCGTCCTGAAGATGGCGTCCGACGGCGGGAAAACGACTTCGGATGGCGGAAAAACAGCTGAAGATGGCGGGAACCAACTGAAGATGGCGGGAAATGGCTCCAGATGGCGGGAACCTTCACCACGGCAGGTATGACAGTCTTTTGAAGGCACGCAGTACCCGGTGGTTGCGGGCACGAAATCCTGCCGACTACGCCAAAGCTGACTCGCCCCCTGGGCCGTGGGGCACTCGGATCTGGGCGGTAGGGAAGCGATGGGAGTAGTAGTGGCAACCCGGTTCCGTGGCTCAGGGTGGTCAGACCAATGGTAGTCTGCTATGCTCTATTGATAATGTCCGACTACGCCACCCGTGGATTGCGGTTATTAGGAACCGCCGCTGCATGCAGACCGCTGGGGCTGATGAGGTGTGCAGCTAGGGTAGTGTGACTCCCCACGGGAAGAATGCGGCACCAGGGCAGTATAATGGATGGTGGGAGTGATGGTAGTGAGAGTCCCAGTGCTGATAGTGCTGGAGGAGCAAGAAGCACACAGACAACAGGCTGCAGTCCAGGGTCTTTACTAGAACAGGTAAATTGACCCACAAACAGTCCCGGCTAGGAGGGGACCTGGATGTCTGAGAGCAATTGGGAGATTGGCCCTGGTCAGGGTGAGGGTGTAGGCCTACCGTGCTTTCTGCGCTCCTTCTGACTATCTCCTCCTTATAGGATAACAGCCCACGCTTCCGAGCTCTCCGTGTATTCTCGCCTGTATGGCCTGCGACGTGGGTTCCTTTCTACTCCCAGCCTTGTACGGCTTTGCTGGTCCCTTCTGTTGTGGCAGGGCCTCCAGGCTTCTTAGGCCAAGGAATATACAGTCCCATGCGAACTGGTTATCTGCTGGGGGATGTGGAATCCTTCCAGCTTCAGACACCAAAGTCTGGTAAATTAAGTCCGTGATCTGCCAAGACCGGCTCTCTTCGCCTCTTGTCTCTGGCTTGTGGCTCTCCTCCTGCCACACTTCCTCTTAGGTGCAATACGACTGTCTGTCCCTGCTCTGCTCTGGGACACGTCTCAGTCCTGAGACAGGCCTTCAAGTTCTCTCTAACCCTGCCCCCAGCACCAGCTTTTATAGGGGCAGCCTGCTCCCCCTACTGGCCTGAGACAGGAGGCATTGCATGCTAATGTTCCCTTGACTAGAGAACCTCCCCCTTGCTCTCAGACACAGCTTTATTACATTTTGTGGCATCCAGGCCAGGGTGACACAGAAGCCCCTATATTTCTGTTGACAGATGAAGGGCCTGAGTGGGGGATATTTTTTGCTGATTGAGTTGAAGCTTTTATTGGGAAAATTTTGCATAATATTTTGGATCACATTTTTCCTACTCTCTATGCTGAGCCCTTATATAAGGCTTTCCATCTAAATCTCTGAGTGATGAGATTAGCCGAGGAATCCAGTCACTATAATGAGGCAGCAGAGTTACTCTGGACCTCATTCAGTGGTGTCCTTCTTTTTAGAAGTGCACAAAACACTGGCCGACAGAACTTTTATGCATGCCTAAAAAGACAGACACTGCCGGATCAAAGGCCTGGCGGCTTCCACAGTGCCCCATTTGCCTCATTATAGGGTATCTTCCACTGTCTTCCACTGGAGGTTCCATCTGAATCACGCATTTCAGAGATTTACATTGAAACCCCGGTGTAAGCGCTCAGCGTAGAGGGCAGGATAAATGTGAGCCGAGCCTTACTGTGATCTTTGGGAGGTAGAATGAACAAATCAACAGCAGGTGAAGAATTTATTTTTATTTATTTTTTTACGCCGTTCCTCATGCGGTATAAGTTAATAGACGACTTTATTCGGGTCTGTGCGATTACAGCGATATCAGATTTATATTGGGTTTTTATGATTGGCTGCTGTCACACACTAGAAGACGCTTTTTGAGATATTTTGAGACCTAAAATTCTTCCATATTTCAGGCGACAGGGTCATGTGAGAGCTTGTTTTTTGCGGGACAACTTGACGTTTTTATTGGTACCATTTTCGGGCACATGACATTTTTTGATGCCTTTCTATTCCGATTTTTGGGTCGGCAGAATGAACAAAAAACAACAATTAAGGAATTGTTTTTTTTATGTCGTTCCGTTTTATAGATCGGATTGTTCCGGACGCGGCGATACCAAAGATGTGTAGTTTTTTGTTTATTTTTATTCTTATTACAAAATTTTTTTTATTTATTAGTGTCATATTTAGTGTAATAAAGTGTAATATTTAGAGTAATATTTTTTATTATTTTTAAATATTTTTAAATATTCTTTTTATATTTTTACAATTTTTGTTTTACCTTTCTAACTTTTTTACTTAGTCCCTCTATGGAACTTTCACTTTTTTCACTTTTGTTCACAGGTGTAATGCATGATACCGTCCCTCTGCCTGCCTCCTGAATGTTGCGATCGCGCTCGATTGCAGCATTTAGGGGTTTAACAGTCAGGGCCGGTGCTGACATCACTTCTGGTTGCTAGTGCAGGAGTTCAGCCACTGGCAGCGCTGAGCTCCTGCTATGATCAGGCAGGAGGTGCTTGTTATTTCAGATAACTTTTCAGAGTAAACTTACGTGAGTGTGTGTGCATGAGTAATAACAGTCTTCCTGACCATTATTTCCATTCTTGAGAAAGGGGGAGTTTCCCTGAAATGTAGCCTAAGTCGGTGCATTTGGAACTGGCTGCTCCGGTGTTTGCTACATGTCCTAGAATCGGGATCTTATATTGGAGGCATTTGTGCCAAAAGAAAATGTTTACAATTGCCAAACAAGAATAAAGGACATTTCATCTGTATATGGTAATATAATAAATATGAAATTGCTATTGAAATTGTAACTATGTAACTAAAAAACTTGCATACAGTAATTTTTTTATAGCATATCAATGCTGCTTGAAGTGCATTTTTTCAATATGCTATGTTTTATGGATAGGAAGAATCCATGTGTGCACTCATATCCTTGACTCCAATGTATTGCCTTTCAAGAAAAATTGGTTTTGAACATTTTGTATTATTTGCTTCCTGCATAATTCACCAATTTTCCCTTTTTCAGGATCTATCTCTACTTTTTTGTTGTCTCTGACCTAGTGGGTGGAAATAGGCTGCTACAATATCTCCAATATACAGTACACACAGAAAGCTGGATTCCTGCTCTTCTTTCATCATAACATACTGAAAGAAGCAGACCCATGGGGGTATTATATATCAGTTTTGAGCTGTGTGGCTGTGAATCCATCATCAAAGTAAAATGTATTTGTTAGAAGCTGCAGCACGAGCTGCCTGGCATCCCACTGTGCTAAGTGCTTCCCACGCCTTCTTCCCCCTGTAAATTTCAATATGTTTAGTATTTTGTTACTTCACTGTGCTGATAGTTCCTCTTGTTTTAATCAAGACGGATGTGAGCTAGTTTTTTCAGAGTGAATGAGAATGAGTTGAATGAGTTCAAGAGGCAGGGTGGGTGAGGGAGTTGTTCATTAAAGGGGTTTTCTCAACTTTAAAAGCATTTCCCTATCCACAGGATAGAAGATTACTTTCCAATTGTTAAGGGTCTGACCATTATGGCCCCCACTGTTCCCGAGAACCAGGGATATGAAGAGCCCCAGTTGAATGAAACTGAGGTCAATTATGCAAACTACCGCTCCATTTATTCTTCATAGGAGTGTGCATAATTCATGGCACTCCTTTTAGAATGAATGGAGAGGCACTCCGCATGATCGACCTCTGTTCCATTCAGCTGGGGCTCTTCAGAGTTGTGTCTTTCAGACCTCCAGTGATCGGAAAGTTATCCCCTATGCTATGGATATGGAAAAACCTTTAAACTAGAGAACACCCCTTTAATGGCGAAAGAAGCATATTTATCTGATTAAATACATTCTAAAGTTGCTTTTTTACTTGTAATAGTGATAGGCTTCTTGAAACAGCAGTGACCATTTAATGTTAAAATCTAAATATAAAAGCTATTAAAAAAACTGATTTAAAACAATAAAAATAAGTTATATATCTTGGAAGAAAAGAGGAAAACGGGTTAAAGGACTAAAAAATATTACATATTTTATTCATATTCAAAATGGGGGAACACTAAAAAAATGATGTGAGGTAGCCCCTATTTTTAATAACCAGCTAAGGCAAAGCAGATAGCTGGGGGCTGATACAGGCTGGAAAGAGCCATGGTTATTGGCCCCTTCCCAGCCTAATAAGACCTGCCCTCAGCCGCACAAGATATCGTGCATCCGTTAGATGCGCCAATTCTGGGGCATAGCCTCAGCTCTTCTCGATTGCCCTGGTGCCGTGGCAATTGGGGTAATGGGATTGTGGGGTTGATGTCAGCTGTGTAATGTCCGCTGACATCAAACCCACGGGTAAGTGATGGAGAGGCGTCTATCAGACACTCTCATTACTAACTCAGTACGTAAAAACAGAAGAAAACATACTAAAACAAAATATTTATTTAAAAAAAACACACACAAAAAAATCTTTATTTAAAAAAAAAACACCCCAACAATTTCCCTTTCCCCCATTTATTAAAAAAATAATAATAAAAGAAAAATAATAATCCACAGGGTCCGCCGTAATCTATAATTACCACGACGATCCCAGTCTTCTTCATCCAGTCTATGGAGCTCCGATCAGAGAATGCAGCTCCATAGACTGGAGCAGCTGCCACTGTCGGGTCTCACGCTGCACTCTGCGAGACCCGACTGCTGTAAATTGAGGTGACGTTAGTAAGGTCACCTTAGTTCATAGCGTCCGGTTCTCACGATGTGCAGTGCCAGTGCCGGACTGATGGACGACTGATCATCAGTCCAGCACTAGCGCTGCGCAGCGTGATAAACAGCTGCTGGGAACTGAGGTGATGTCAGTAAGGTCACCTCAGTTCATAGCGGCTGGTTCTCAAGATGCATAGCGCCAGTTCCAGACTGATGAGCGGTTGTTCATCAGTCTGGCACTGGTGCTGCACATCGTGAGAAACGGCCGCTATGAATTGAGGTGACCTTACTGACTTCATTTCAAAT
Source organism: Phyllobates terribilis (assembly GCF_046119375.1). Classification (NCBI taxonomy): domain Eukaryota; kingdom Metazoa; phylum Chordata; class Amphibia; order Anura; family Dendrobatidae; genus Phyllobates; species Phyllobates terribilis. The sequence goes on from NW_027362768.1 coordinate 23,770,021, forward strand.
CACAGTAGCTGGCTCTCGCGGGGAACAGTGTGAGACCTGGCAGTGGCTGCTGCTCCAGTCTATGGTGCTGCGTTCTCTGAACGGAGTTCCATAGACTGGATGAAGAAGACTGGGATCGTTGTGGGACCTCCATATTAGGGCGGACCCAGTGGATTATTATTTTTTTTTTTAATAAATGGGTAAACGAAGGAGTGTGTCTTTATTCAAATAAAGTATTTTTCCTGTGTGTCTGTGTTTTTTTTTAACTATTAATTTACTTGGTTAGTAATGGGGGTGTCTGATAGATGCATCCCCATTACTAACCTCTGGGCTTGATGTCAGCGGACATTGCTCAGCGAACATCAACCCAAAATATTACCCTGCTTGCCAACTTACTGGGGCAAGCGGGAAGAGCTGTGCAGAGTGCCTGAATTGGCGTATCTAATGGATGCGCCTTTTCTGGGGAGACTTGGGGTTGATATTTTTAGGCTGGGGAGGGCCAAACATCCATGGGCCTTTCCAGCCTGAGAATACCAGCCCACAGCTGCTTGCTTTACCTTGGCTGTTTATCAAAAATGGGGGGGACCACATGCCGTTTTCTTAAATTATTCATTTAAAAAATCTGTGAGGGGGCCCCTCTATTTTTTATAACCAGCCAAGATAAAGAAGACGGCTGAGTGCTGCAGCCCGCAGGTGTCTGCTTACCTGTGCTTGTTATCAAAAATAAGGGGGACTCTATGTCTTTTTTTATTTTTTATTTTTTCTAAGATGGTGCGCCGGTCAATCACAGCCATGCCAATACTTGACATGGCTGTAATGATGTCGGAAATGCCCACACAGGAAAAGCTTATTGATTGGCTGCGCTGCAGCCTTTGAACAAGCTTTATTAGTCTGCCGAACCTGAAGAGTAAACTGGATGTACAGTAAGAAGTCAGTGTTCGGGGTTTGGTACCGGACACTAGTTGTCCGGTATGGGCCCTGAACTTTACAGTTCGGGTTTGCTCATCCCTATCCATTAATTAATTTATCTACATATAGGAGATGCTGCTAGGTGTCATGTCATATTGTACTTATTTCTCTAAACCAGTATTTCCCAAACCCCATCCTCATGGCCCCCAAGAGATCATGAATTCTGGATTTCCTTAGTATTGCACGGTTGATGTAATTACTATCAAAGCATCAGAAAATGCCACAGGTTTTCTCACCTTTGCAATACTAAGGAAATCCTGAAAACATGGTTTGTTGGGAGCCATGAGGACTGGAGTTTTGGAAACACTGCTCTAATCCATAACTCCAGGTAACGGAATACAGGTAATAGAGATGAGTAGATCTTTTGAAATTCAAATTTGCTGGATTTGCCGAATTCTCCTCAAAAATTTGAGTCAATTTGCATAGATTTGGGGGAGAAAAGAAAGAGAGAAAACCTTACCCACCATAAGAGCTTACACTTACCAAGCGAGAAAGAGAGGATCCCACTGACTATAAGAGCTTACAATTTACAGATGAGAGAGAGAGGACCCCGCTTACCATAAGAGCTTATACACTACAGTAAAGAGAGACTTAGTTACTTTGGAGATGGAAAACGACTCTGCTGTACAAACTGTGCTCTACTGGGGACTGCTGAACTGTGATAGCTTTGGTACTGACCACCACTGTACACTGTGTGCAGAATTATTAGGCAAGTTGTATTTTAGAGGATTATTTTTATTATTGATCAACAACTATGTTCTCAATCAACCCAAAAGACTCATAAATATCCAAGCTTAATATTTTTGGAAGCTGGAGTGGGCTTTTTTTTTATTTGGCTATCTTAGGAGGATATCTGTTTGTGCAGGTAACTATTACTGTGCAGAATTATTAGGCAACTTAATAAAAACCAAATATAATCCCATCTCACTTGTTTATTTTCACCAGGTAAACCAATATCAGTGCACCAAATTTAGAAATAAACATTTCTGACATGCGAAAAAAAAAAAAAAAAAAAAATTAGTGATGAATATAGCCACCTTTCTTTATGATGACATTCAATAGCCTTCCATTCATAGATTCTGTCAATTGCTTGATCTGTTTTAGATCATCATTGCGTGCTGCAGCCACCACAGCCTCCCAGACACTGCTCCCAGAGGTGTACTGTTTTCCCTCCCTGTAGGTCTCACATTTTATGATGGACCACAGGTTCTCTATGGGGTTCAGATCAGGTGAACAAGGGGGCCATGTCATTATTTTTTCTTCTTTTAGACCTTTACTGGCCAGCCACGCTGTGGAGTAGTTGGATGCATGTGATGGAGCATTGTCCTGCATGAAAATCATGTTTTTCTTGAACGATACCGACTTCTTCCAGTACCACTGCTTGAAGAAGTTGTCTTCCAGAAACTGGCAGTAGGTCTGGGAGTTGAGCTTCACTCCATCCTCAACCCGAAAAGGTCACACAAGTTCATCTTTGATGATATCAGCCCATAACAGTACCCCACCTCCACCTTGCTGGCGTCTGAGTCGGAATGGAGCTCTCTGCCCTTTATTGATCCAGCCTCTGGCCCATCCATCTGGCCCATCAAGAGTCACTCTCATTTCATCAGTCCATAAAACCTTTGAAAAATCAGTCTTAAGATATTTCTTGGCCCATTCTTGACATTTTATCTTATGTTTCTTGTTCATAGGTGGTTGTTTTTCAGCCTTCCTTACCTTGGCCATGTCCCTGAGTATCGCACACCTTGTGCTTTTTCATACTCCAGTAACGTTGCAGGTCTGAAATATGGCAAAACTGGTGGCGAATGGCATCTTGGCAGCTTCACGCTTGATCTTCCTCAATTCATGGGCAGTTATTTTGCGCCTTTTTTTGGCCAACACGCTTCTTGCAACCCTGTTCGCTATTTGCCATGAAACGCTTGATTGTTCGGTGATCACGCTTCTAAAGTTTGGAAATTTCAAGACTGCTGCTTCCCTCTGCAAGACATCTCACAATTTTGGACTTTTCAGAGCCCGTCAAATCTCTCTTCTGACCCATTTTGCCAAAGGAAAGGAAGTTGCCTAATAATTAAGCACACCTTATATAGGGTGTTGATGTCATTAGACAACACCCCTCCTCATTACAGAGATGCACATCACCAGATTTACTTAATTGGTAGTTGGCCCTCAAGCCTATGCAGCTTGGAGTAGGACAACATGTATAAAAAGTATCAAAGTGATCAAAATACGCATTTGCCTAATAATTCTGCACGCGGTATACAAGGTATTATCATCTGTAAGATGTTATAGCTGCAGGGTATTATGGGGAGGTCTACGCAGCAATACAAAATGGTGTTAACCTGCTCTCTGATGCTGTTTCTTTCTTTATGCCAAATGCAAATAGAATCTCATAATGTTCATCTCATTTGTGTGAAAACACGAATTTCAGAAATTTGTTTCAAACTCCCTCCTCTGTGAATCGATCCGCTTATCTCTAACAGATAATGTAATATATTTGAGATTACAACCCCAATTTGGTTTTATTTCTTCATTCAGTCTTCATTAATCCTACTTGTGATATTTTGTGAGAAAACATTCAAGATATTAGAGGAGAAAAAAAAAAATCATAAGTAGAGATGAGTGAACCCGAACTTAAAAGTTCGAGGTTCGTACCGGACAGTTAGTGTCTGTTGCTAAATGCCGAGCACTGACTTTTCTCGAACGTCCATTGCAAGATTTGGAGTTCCGGGAAAGAGAGAGATTTTCCTGCTCCAAAATTTGGGTCTGTGAAGACACGGGGTCTTCCCTGGGCGTAACACTACTCAGACAACACAGGGTGAAGGTAAAACAGCGTGGCAATACTTTATTGGACCACAAAGTGGACAATAAACACATAGAACAGTCCCAGCAAACACCCACGATGGTACAAGATACACAGTGGTACAGTCTCACCCTTCCGCTCCGCCCGCCTGGGATAGAACATCTGTGACTTTGGGACTTTCAGGGACAACTACCTCAACTAGTGGCCCCCCACTTATGGTGGGCCCCCACAGAGAGAAGGTAGCAGCAAGCTTAGGAAGCTAGCAGTCTATCGAGGTCCATCGAAGTTCTAGAACCCGAACTTCCACGGATCCACTCATCCCTAATTGTAAGGAAACGGATTCGAAATTATCCATTAAATTACTAAATGGACCCAGCCTTTTCTAAAAGCAATTTCATTTAGTAAATCATGATATTGATGCACAGTGAATTAAAGGCAGAAAAACGGCAAGTGTCCCTGCCATAATTCACTGCATCTGTGGAATACGGCACAAATCTATCTACCAACCTAATCTGCAGGAAGTATGATATTTCATTTACTTAGGTAAAATGTCATTGAAATCTAAAAATGTTTTTTTTTGGCAAGTAGGTAGATAAGTTTCATTTTTATTTTACAGGAAAAACAGCAGTACGAGGGAGGTATACACAGGAGCTCAGACTATGTGAACATCAAAGGAGTGCGAGGCAACAACGCTTCTTTTTTAGATGATATCAACAGGGATTCTGATAAAAGTTGTACCACATAGATGATTAACTTACATGGTAGAATACCATAACATTTGCCTTTAAGTTTCTTTAAAGCGCCAACTCAGACACACTTTCTGTATAATGTAATGTGTCCTGCTTAGGTGACTTGTCACTTCATATGTGTCATGCATAGAAACAATGCTGGTTTATATCTGTTGACTTCTCTTTCTTATCTATATTCAAATTTGGAAAGCATAGAAATTTGATTATTAGATTCGCAGTAAATTCCTTTTCAGAAGCTTTCAAGAGAAAACCCTAGGGCTTTGCAGCGCTGTTTATCTGGCCTCAGGGCATAACTACAGTAACAAAGCTTCACTTTATGTCTTCTTGCCCCCTGAGAGATTATATACACCTTATTATATAATATATATTATGTTAAGAGATGTATTTTCCTAATTTGCAACTGAGCCATACTGTATATGGGACCTTGTCTGAAACTTTAATAGTATTTTATTGCAATGCTGTTATTCTAAAGTTATTTAGGTACATTTTCAGTCACTTTAGGCTTCGTACTCAAAGCATGTACAGTCTCTTGCGCACCAAACTACAGAGCCAAAGGCAAGCCTTGTGCCACTGGTACTGTGCCTCCATATAGCACTGTAGGGTAGGATTATTTTAACTTAGAAACAATGCATCTATTGTAGGGCTGAATGTCTCTGTAATATGGAAGATGATACCATGATTTGCATCATATTGGAAGCATTTAGATTACACTATAGCAGGGGTCACCAACCTGTGACTAAGGAGCCACATGTGGCTCGTGGACCCAAGAGGTGTGGATCGCGGCCGTCCGCCAACCTGGTGCATTAGCATCTGGTCTATCAATCAGCTATGAAGAGAAGGTCTCCAAACTCATGTTGACTGTTCTGAGTAGCGTTGCAGATTAGAGAAGATCTGAATGTGCATATTCTTGTGGAGCAGAAGGGGGATAGAAATTAATATAGTTAGATGGAGATAGGATGATATTGTTAGTTAGAGGGTTGTTTAACCCCTTTACCCCCCAGGGTGGTTTGCACGTTAATGACCAGGCCAATTTTTACAATTCTGACCACTGTCACTTTATGAGGTGATTACTCTGAAACGCTTCAACCGATCCCACTGATTCTGAGAATGTTTTTTCGTGACATATTTTACTTCATGATAGTGGTAAAAATTTCTTCTATATCACTTGCGTTTATTTGTGAAAAAATTGGAGATTTGGCAAAAATTTTGAAAATTTCACAATTTTCTAAATTTTAATTTTTATTCCGTTAAATCAGAGAGATACAGTATGTTACACAAAATAGTTAATACATAACATTTCCCACATGTCTTGTTTACATCAGCACAATTTTGGAATCAACATTTTTTTTATTAGTGCGCTATAAGAGTTAAAAGTTGATCAGTGATTTCTCATTTTTCCAGCAAAATTTACAAAACCATTTTTTTAGGGACCACATCACATTTGAAGTGACTTTGAGGGGCCTTTATGACAGAAAATACCCCAAAGTGACACCATTCTAAAAACTGCACTCCTCAAGGTGCTCAAAACAACATTCGAGAAGTTTATTAACCCTTCATGTGCTTCACAGGAATTTTTGGAATGGTGAAGAAAAAAATGAACATTTAACTTTTTTCACAAAAATGTTACTTTAGACCCCAATTTTTTTATTTTTGCAGGGGTAACAGGAAAAAATGGACCCCAAAATTTGTTGTGCAATTTCCACTGAGCACGCAGATACCCCATACGTGGGGAAAAAACAGTGTTTGGACCCACGGCAGGGCTCAGGAGGGAAGGAGCGCCATTTGACTTTTTGAATGTAAAATTTGCTTGAATAATTAGCGGATGCCATGTTGCGTTTGGAGAGCTCCTAACCAGTGGAAACCCCCCACAAGTGACACTATTTTGGAAACGAGACCCCTTGAGGGGTGACCCATCTCTCATCCGAGCAACAGAACTCTATCCCCTTCTCCCACAAGTCCCAAAACAAACTAAAGTCTCGACCTACGATAATGGGGTGCAATAAGTCCTGGACCATAGCAACCTCGTGGAACTCAGCACCTTGGGCTATTTCAATGTCCTGGATAGTCTTTAGTATCCCCATGAATGCAGCGTACGCTAACCTTCTTCCCAGGGATCAGCTGGGGAGGAAGTGTGGCCCTCACGAGGGTCACCAAACTCCCTGAGACAAGCAGTCCAGTCACTTGCCAACCATTCACCTTTACGGGACAAGCCTGTGGCCCCTCATTGGGTGAACAATTTACACTACAATCCGGATATGAATAGTATGAACAGCGGTGTCCCAGGCTACAGTCCATCTGCACGGAGGTCAGGGGACAACAGGTGGCTATATGGCCTGGGCCATGGCATTTCCAGCATATAATATCGCCAGCTGGGACCTTTCGCATTACCTCCTTTGGACCTGGAAAGCCCCATCCCTTTTGGGCCTCCTCCCCCTTTTGGGACCCCCGGTATGGAGTGGGTTCCCTCCCAAGGAACCCTCGACCCCTTGATACCTTTCGACCAGTCCATTGGCATTCCGGGGATCATCCTTGGCAACCGAAGTCTGTATTGGCTTTGGAAAGGAATGCACGAACCAGTCCATTACCACTCGTTCTACCATCTGCACAGGGGTAGAGGACTCTGGCAGCAAGCATTTTTGGACCAGGTTGTCACAGTGATACGCCCAGCAGTGGACTTGTTGTGCCCTGACAGTCATTGTCACCCCAAGGAAAAAGACTGACCGTTACTCCCAAAACAGAAAACTATTCAAATTAATATATTTCATATTTGCATAATTAGTGTTACAGAGTGCTACTTTATTTGTTAATTGTCATCCCAAAGTGCTCCAAAATTTAAGTTTTCTGTTTTACATATTCCTTGATGTCTTGTAAGGCTAAGTCAAGGCCTTCTGGGGATCCCCCATTAAGTTTGGCACCAGTCCTTCAGCCCATTGCTCTGGAGCGAGTTTCTCCCTCTGGCGACTCTTTTAAAGACAGACAAAAAGGCCTCTATATCGTCACCCTTGGTCATTTTCTGCAGGGCTCCCCTTACCGCCTTTTGGATAGAAAAATTATCAGCTGACCTTGGAGTCAGAGCTGCGCCATGCCACAAACCGCCTCTGTGAGTAATTTAATCTGCTGTTGCTGTTGCTGCTGCTGGAGCCATTGCATAAGCAGTTTACTTGTCCCCTGTTGTGCCAGATGCTTTCTGTAGCTGTTGCTGGTGCTGCTGCTGATGGTCCCACACCAGGTGTTTAATCAGGTCCTTCATGCTGACTGACGTTGCTTGCTGGCTTATGACCTCCTTCACCCAGGACTTACAGTACCTCTGTAGCAGTCACACATGTTCCCTGTTGAACGTTGCCCGCACTTCTAACACCAATTGTAGGAATGCTACTCGCTTGGGTGTGTGGTAAGGTAACACAGGAACCGATTCCATTTAAATGCATTATCAATTTTACCACACGCGGAACGGCATAAAAAAACCCCAAAAACACAATTCCCGAATTGCTAGTTTTTGTTTGTTCTGCCTCCCAAAAATTTAAATAGAAAGCGATCAAAAAATGTCACATGCCCGAAAATGGTACCAATAAAAATGTCAACTTGTCCCACAAAAAACAAGCTGTCACATAACTTTGTTGGCCAAAATATGGAAAAATTATAGCTCTCAAAATATGGCGATGCAAAAACTAGTCTTTGCAAAAAAAGCATCTTTTAGTGTGTGACAGCTGTCAATCATAAAAACCCGATATGAATCTGGTATCGCTATAATCACACCGAGCTGAAGAATAAAGTCATCTAATCACTTATACCACACGAGAACGGTGTAAAAAAAGAAACTCTAGGGTTAGGGTTGTGCTAGGGTTAGGGTTGTATTAGGGTTGGGGTTAGGGTTGGGCTAGGGTTAGGGTTGGGCTAGGGTTAGGGTTAGGGTTGGGCTAGGGTTAGGGTTGGGTTAGGGTTGGGGTTAGGGTTGGGGTAGGGTTAGGGTTGGGTTAGGGTTGGGTTAGGGTTGGGGCTAGGGTTAGGGTTAAGGTTGGGCTAGGGTTAGGGTTGGAACTCGAGCATGTCACTTGAGCACCCGTGATACATGGTGCATACTCGAGTACCCGATGCAAACTCGCACTTGCGCTCAAGACTAATTACAACTTATTCAATATTATGACCTAATGTTATCAAATTCTGTTTTACCTCTGGGTTGAAAATGTACACTATACCCCTTGATAAAATCCTAAAGAAGTCTCACCGCACCCAGAGTCTGACGGGTTTCCCTTTTGTGGGGAATGAGGAGGTAGTGTCCCCTGAGGCTGACATTTTGGAGTTAGAGGTGACCGGCGGAAATTATGGGTCCACCCAACATAGGGACCTAATTCTGAAGGAGGCGTTCAATAATGTAAGCGTCATAAACGGGATAGCACAGGAGCCTGGGGCTGACACCAGGTTTCCCTATTTTATGTTGAGTGGGGACTTATTGTATCGGGTTACTAAGGTAAGGGAGGAGATAGTGGAACAATTGGTACCAGGACCCTATAGACAGAGGGTGTTGGATATGGCCCATTCCCATGTCTTGGCTGGAAATCTGGGGGTGGACAAAACTCAAGAGTGGGTCATGCAGAGGTTCTATTGGCACGGATGACACCGAAAATATTAAAATATTGCAGGTCCTGCCCCACTTGCCTTTTAACCGCACTCACTTTCGAAGTCACCTCGTGCCATAACCCATCATAGAAGTGCCATTCGAGTGAATTGCCATGAACTACTCACCCGAATGAGTAGCATTCCCGCAATAGCTTGTTTTATATTTTTCAATACAACACTATTGAAGTATATAATGAAAATGGAGGTCACCTATGAAGCCCAGCCTATAGCTGTGCTTCACGGGAATAACAAGATTGCAGCCAAAGGAGCCTTCAGCAAGACATTTGTAACCCATCAGTATCCCTGCAATGTTTGGAAATGTAAAGGGTTAACAGCAATGATTGTAGCTTATTTCCAGCCACTGCTGTTAGATACAGATGCCGGCTATGTAACACGTCAGGTATCTACCATGTGTAAAAGCTGGCTGAGATACTGAACCCTTCCACATGTGGCCGCCAACACAGATGTATTTGGAAAAAACAAACAAAAATAAAACCTTTCAAATACTTTGTTTTACTTATCGTGTTCCTTTTTTCAGTCATATATCTCAGGTCACATACTTAGATTTTCCTGTCACTGGATTGTGGGGCATTGTGGGAGATGAGCTGATAATTGCACAGTTCATTCTCTTAGATGATTCGTCTTACCACATAGTGGAGATGAGCTGTTCTCAAGCTGCAGTAGCTCTATTTATGGAACATGACCCTGCAAAAAGTAACTCAAAACTAGTACAAAAACTGTAAAATTATTTAAACTTTAATTTTTCTGCCATTTGATGCAATTTCAGCCTATGAAAAATTGCCAAAAGAAAATTTTAATTATTTTTTTAAAGTAATAGTCCTAAACGCTCCATGTGTCAACTTTACACTTCTTTTTTACGTTGATCTATATGATTGCTGATCTTTTTTATATGTGAGGCTAAGCTTGAATTTCCATTTGTTTAAAACTAATCTTTTCAAAGGTTAGAATAAATAGAAAAATACTGGTATGCCATTGTCATTCACACACTCAAAATATGCTAAAACGCAAAATGGAAGGGGTTGTCCCCTGTATCTTTATTTTAACAAATGTGTTGAGGAATGGGCCATATTAAGCCACTCTTCAAATTTTAATTCATACTTTTACTTCCAGTTATTGGTGACTTTAACCCAGGTAGGTATTGTATTACTTCTGGACGCCACTAATTCTTACAAGGCCCATTTCAGAACCTTTACATTCTGTTACATTATGACATTGTGAAATCATTATTTCGGTACAGCATAGCTGTTTTTGGTAAAAGGGATAGCACTTATCAGCTTAAATTATATGTACTTCATACATGCCATGTACTTGTACGTTACCATTTACCACCGGAAGAAAGTTATACTCATCTTTGATAATTTGGGACAATGGTGAAAATAAATACTAAATGACATCTCAGCATCTTTTCGCTCCCACATTCGTTACTTCGGTGGACAGTGTGGCCAGGCTACTTGAACTTATTTTCTAACATACTCATAGTACATAATTTGCTAAGGAAATGACAACGCGGTTTATAAACCAACTTCCTGGAAGCTTTGAAGAAGTAGGTAGGATGAAACTAAGCTCTGGTCTGAGGGTTTCATTGCTTGGTGCACTTACAGCACTAAGTCACAGAGGAAGCTGCAAGAGGATTGATAACAAGGTATTACCATGCACGAAAATGCTACTTCTCTAAGTAAATTCTGAAATGTTATTAACCTGATGCTAACTGGATCGCAATTATTGTAGGGAAAAGGGCACAAGGAGCCTTCATCACCATGAATTTGTATCTAAAACTGATAGTACTTGGATTTCTTCTATGGGATGAAAATCATTTTACCCAAGGTAAGTGCAAAGCTATAATGAATCTTTGGGTGTGTAATGCAAAAGCAGGGCATATATTATATATTAACAATATTAATCATAAAGTTAATTGACTTGTAATATTGAGTTTTGCGTTGGCTATGGTGGCTAGTTTTTCATGTAGTTTGCGTTGTACTATTATTTGTGACCTTTATAGGAAATATTCATTCTAAATTAGATCTAAAATAAAATCTGATAATTCTATTATCATTGATCTTCATAGTAATGTACTATTAAGATCTATTGAGAAAGGATCAAATGTGGCACAAATACTCTGAGACTTGAACTTGGACCAAATTTTCTTCATAATATTGAGAATTACTCATTATGTACCTGAGTGTTTGTTTCTTTACATATATCTCATATTTCCATAAAATAATTCCATGGATGTTTTACACGAGTAGACTTTTTTATGTACAATTCACCCTTAGAATAATTGTATCAGTGTGGATGTGCTCACATCGATTTATGTATTAATCACTCTTAGTCCTGGCATTGTCTGGGCGTTTCTCTAATGTTCTGCAATTACTTATTTTATATGCAGCATTAAGATCAGTTCTGTAGCGTTTATAAATTTCCTCTCAGTTTCATTCTATGGGTTTTCACTTGTTTTATGCTTTGTTTTTTCCATAAACTTTGAAGAGTAGAAAATATTAGGGACATTATTTTTTTGTATTATTTTGTTGCTTTTTTTGGATTCCATTCCTAACTGTATCATGTCTTATACTGTTTTTTTTAGATATTTTTTAGCTAATAAAAGACATAGACGCTCAAAATGACTAAAATCCATATATATGAGCCCAAAATTACAACCCTTGCCTGTCTAGTCAAAAATTGTCATAGTCCTAGCTATGTGTTGTGAGGATGCAAGCACCAGTCCTAACCTTTAATGACCATTTAGATCTGTATTCCTCATAAATAAAGCTGGTGGAGTACAATGTTCTATGCAAATGACTAACTTTTGATTAATGATTAATGGTGAATAATTTAAACCTGCTGACAAAAACCAGTAAACATGAAATGGTAAATGACCAACATAAGAAACATGACATTTTATGCCATGAGATATTTAGCATTGCCGGTACTCATGCCAATAGGCAAATTATTTCCAGACGGACTTTGTTTAAAGAGTAAACGTCATTTTATTTTTTACTTCGTAAATCAACAGCACTCATGAAAATAAAAAAGTTTGTAATATATCTTATCAGAGAAACCTGCTTCTTTGTCAGGACTGATCATTCATTCTCAAAATTCTCAATTCACAGTTGGTGCTGATAGGACTCTATGTTGATGGAAGGATGGAGGAGCTATGCCTCTAGCTCTTCCTCCTCTTTTCCTCTACGTAGACTTTTATCAGTACCAACTGCCATCTCCTATCTCAGTAATGTAACAATCTGTCTTCACTGAATACAGATTGTAACTGCGAATTGAGAATTTTGGGAATGAATGATCAGTCTTGAGAAAGAAGCAAGTTTCTCTAATAAGATACATTACAAAGTTGCTTATTTTCAAGTGTACTATTGATTTATGGAATAAAACTTAAAATGATAGTTACTCTTTAATGCAGTATAAATGCAACAGAGTACCAAACCAGAAGGCCAAAAGTGCTCTTTACATAAACAATAAAAAAATTATATTTAGCTATCTACGTAGAGCTTATTTCTGTGCCTTGTAAATTGTGACTACTGAATCATCTTTTATAACATAAACCATAGTGTGATTCTGACCAAGTGCCATTTTTAGGTCCCTTGTGCCAATGAAAAAGCATTGAAACTTTGGCACACATAAAAAATTGTTTCATGGGCTCCGCATCTCTTTACAGGACGGACTAGAATTCCCTGTACAATTTTATCCTGCTTACATGCCACTCAGTTTCCCCCAAGAATGACAATTTTGCAACCATTTACTCTGCAATGAAAAAAAGAGCTGTCTGCTTAGTAGGCATGCATGCCACAGACTAGAAACGGATGAACATACGGATACGTGCACTACATGTTCGAATTCAACTTCTTCATTGTTTTATATATGTTTTCCAAAATGAAAACTCATTCTCCACACTCCATGCTAAAATTACATTTAAAGAGAGACGTAGTCAAATGGGTATAATGACATCCTACTTCTGAATAAAAGGCTAGATTTTGCAATCAAAGTTCCCCAAGCAAGTGTCTTTAAAAAGCAAATGTGTTTACTTCCCCTAAGAAAGCTAAGGGTATGAGGATTAAGAATAAATTGTATGGTAGTAAAGTAACAAAGCTGTTAGGCACTATTCAGACTGTCTGTTTGGTGCAATTTTTGACTTATTTTTGTTATACCCCGAAAAAAAAAAATATTTAAAGAAAGTCTTATCTATTCTTTCATTCGCTGTTTTCTTGTTATTGTGAATTGGCTAAAATGAGAGATGAGTGAGTGAATTCGCAGAACCCTAGTCCAGTGGCAGTGTCAATATTCCATGAATGGTGTATGGGAGCACTGCAAACTAGCTCCTACTTGCTGGTACCCTGGCGCCTCCTCTGAATTATATATAGTCCTGGAGTGATGTCATTGTTGCAACATGATGCACGTATGACATTGCGCTGGGTCTACAAATCAGAAGAGACATCAGTATTGCCAGCAGGAAGGAGGAAGTTCGCAGAGCTCCCAACCGGAGGCCACGGAGTACTGGTGTGGTCTCTGGAACAGGATTCTGTGAATTGATTCGCTCATCTCTACTACAAATACAACATATAATCTTTGGTGGGGAATGAATCTAGTCTTAGGCTGTGTGCCCACGATGTGTTTTTTAAGCATTTCCGCAACGGCAAAAATGCTGCAAAAATGCTTAAAAACGCATGGTAGAAGGCCTGCCATGTTACCCAATGATAATTTGCATGTGCTGTGCAAATGCTGCGCTGCATTTTCGCCACTATTGACTTGCATTGAAACGCATGGATTACGCATCACTGCATATGTAGATGCGCATTCCACGTGTTTCAATGTGCGGATGGTACCCGGGTCTAGAGGACAGGAGACTCTCCTCCAGACCCGGGTACCATAGAAACTGTAAAAAAAAGAATAAAATAAAAAATAAATGTTATATTTACCTTCTGACGGCCCCCGCTGCGCTTGTCCTCCCTTGCCGGCAGCTCGCGGTGGACTGAAGGACCTGTGCTGACGTCATAGTCATGTGATGGCAGGTCCTTCAGTGCAGTGTACCGTGAGCTGCCGAAAAGGGAGAACATAGTAACATAGTAACATAGTAACATAGTTTGTAAAGCCGAATAAAGACTTGCGTCCATCAAGTTCGACCTGTTAGTTCTGTAATTGCTAAAGTTGATCCAGAGGAGGGCAAAAACCCCAAATGATTTGGCCAATCTTCACCTGAGGAAAAATTCCCTCCCGACTCTGAAACCAGCAGTCAGAATAAATCCCTGTATCAACCTACTATTTTATTTTATTTTTAAGTATATGCTGAAATCTGCCTGGTATCTAGAAATGCATCCAGTCCCCGCTTGAACTGGTGTAGTGAATCCGACATTACCGTCTCCTCACTCAGTGAATTCCATATTCTCACTGCTCTTACAGTAAAGAACCCCTTCCTATGCTGGTGCTGAAACCTTTTCTCTTCCAGTCTTAGTGAGTGCCCTCTTGTTACCGTAATATCCCTCCTTTTGAACAAATCCCGGGCAAGATCTCTATACTGTCCCCTAACATATTTGTACACATTTATTATGTCCCCCCTCAACCTTCTCTTTTCCAGGCTGAATAGTTCTAGTTTTGCCAACTTCTCTGGGTATTGCAGTCCCTCCATTCCCTTTATTAATTTTGTTGCCCTCCTTTGTACCTTTTCAAGCTCATTTATATCCTTTCTATATATTGGGGCCCATAACTGAGCACAGTATTCCAAGTGTGGTCTGACCAGTGCTTTGTACAGTGGAAGAACAATGTTCTCATCCTTTGCAGCTATACCTCTTCTGATACATCCCATTACCCTGTTTGCCCTTACAGCAGCGGCCTGACTTTGGGCACTCCAATTTAGTTTGCTATCAATCAAGATGCCCAAGTCCTTCTCCATCTCTGAATTCCCCAATGATTTCCCATTCAGTGAGTACTGGTGACTTCCATTTTTCCTTCCCATATGTATGACCTTACATTTCTCCTCGTTAAACCTCATTTGCCATTTAATGCTCCACCTACCCAGCTTATCCAAATCCCTCTGTAGGTCTGCACTGTCCTCTTTTGTATTAATTGTTTTACATAACTTTGTATCATCTGCAAATATTGATATTTTACTATTTATCCCGTTGACTATGTCGTTAATAAAGATATTAAATAACATTGGGCCTAGTACAGACCCCTCTGGTACCCCACTAGTGACGCTTACCCAATCTGAGTATATTCCATTTATAACCACCCTCTGCCTTCTATCCTTTAGCCAGTTAGCTACCCACTTGCAGACATTTTCCCCCAGCCCCATCATTCTCATTTTGTATACCAACCTATTATGTGGCACGCTATCGAACGCTTTTGAGAAGTCGAGATACACGACATCCACTGGTTCCCCCTGATCTACTCGAGAGCTAACCTCCTCGTAGAAGTCAATCAGGTTTGTTTGGCAGGAGCGATTCCTCATGAATCCATGTTGGTTCGGGATTAAAAGATTATTAGTATCAAGATGCTCCGTAATTGCCTCTTTAATGAAGCTTTCAAAAATTTTGCCCACAACGGACGTCAGACTCACCGGCCGATAGTTTCCGGCGTCACTTTTCGCTCCCTTTTTGAATATTGGCACTACATTCGCCTGTCGCCAATCAAGTGGCACAGACCCAGTCTCAACAGAGTCCTTAAAAATAAGATATAACGGTCTGTCTATCACATTACTTAGTTCCCTTAGTACCCGTGGGTGTATGCCATCAGGTCCTGGTGATTTGTTTATTTTAATGTTACTGAGGCGTTTCTGTACCCCAGCTTGGGTTAGATTTGTCATACTTAGTGGAGGATTAAGTTTGTCACTTCTCATTTCTCCTGTTAGTTCGATTTCCTTTGTGAAAGTTGTCGAAAAAAAATTATTTAATAGATTAGCTTTATCCTCATCTTTCTCTATGATTTTGCCTTCCTCACTTTTTATCGGTCCAATATTATCCGATTTAATCCTTTTACTATTTATATACGTAAAGAACAGTTTGGGATTTGATCTACTTTCCCTAGCAATACGTTTCTCTGTTTCCTCCTTCGCTATTTTTATTTGTTTTTTACAGGTTCTCGTTTTTTCCTTGTAACACATTAGTGCCTCCTTACTGTTTTCCTGTTTTAATCTCTTGAATGCCTCTTTTTTGCTATTTAACGCCCCTTTTACGTTCTTGTTCAACCATATTGGTTTCCTCTTATTTCTGGCCCTTTTATTCCCATACGGTATATACCTCTCGCACTGAGTATTCAGAATTCTTTTGAAGGTTTCCCATTTACTATTTGTATTCCTTTGATTAAGAACTTTGTCCCAGTCAATAAGTTGAAGGCTTTCTTTCAGCTGATCAAACTTCGCCCTCCTAAAGTTTAATGTTTTTGTTGTTCCCTTATTGATAACCCTACTGAAGGGCATTTTGAAGTCGATAATATTATGGTCGCTATTACCTAGGTGCCCCCCTATCTGTACCTCAGTTATTCTATCAGGCCTATTAGTCAATATTAAGTCCAACACGGCCTTCCCTCTCGTTGGTTCCTGCACTAGTTGGGAGAGATAATTATCCTTAATATTTGTCAAGAACCTTTTTCCTTTCTGAGATCTACAGGTTTCTGTTTCCCAGTCAATATCCGGGTAGTTGAAATCCCCCATTACAATCACTTCATTATGTTTTGCTACTTTGTCTATTTGTCCTAATAGCAGATTCTCATTCTCCTATGTTATATTTGGTGGCTTATAGCAGACCCCCAGTAATATTTTATTATTATTTTTAGTTCCCTCTATCTCTACCCACATGGACTCGACCCCCTCTTGTCCCTCTCCTTTATCTTCCCTTAGTCTGGGTTTTAGACATGACTTTACATATAAGCAGACTCCTCCGCCTTTCCCCTGTTTCCGGTCCCTTCTAAATAAACTATAATCTAATAAATTTACCGCCCAGTCGTAGCTATCGTCTAGCCAAGTCTCTGTTATACCTACGATGTCATACCTCTCCTCCGATATTAAGCGCCTGCAGCTCATCCGCCTTATTGCGTTGGTCAGCATGCAAGATAAAACTTTGGGGTTATTTAGCATCCTATTCTTCTCTAACGATCTAACTGTACTATCCCCACCCCCCTCTCCACCCTCATTATATTCACTTCTCCCCTTCCCCCTTGCTTGCCTCACATCCCACCTATTTCCTTGGTTCCCCCCCCCGTCTCTAGTTTAAAAACTCCTCCAACCTATTAGCCATCTTCTTCCCCAGCACCGCTGCACCCTCCCCATTGAGGTGCAGCCCGTCCCTACGGTAGAGCCTGTAGCCGACCGCGAAGTCGGCCCAGTTCTCCATGAACCCAAACCCTTCTGCCTTGCACCAACTCTTTAGCCACTTATTCAACCTCCCTAACTTCCCGTTGGCGCTCCTGTGTGGCTCGCGGGATTGGTAGTATTTCTGAGAAAACTACCTTGGAGGTCCTTGCCCTAAGCTTCCTACCTAGGTCCCTGAAATCATTTTTAAGGACCCTCCATCTACCACTCACTTTGTCATTGGTGCCGATGTGGACCATGACCGCTGGGTCTTCGCCAGCCCCACCCAGTAACCTGTCAACCCGATCCGCGATGTGCCGGACTCGAGCGCCAGGGAGGCAGCACACCGTTCGGCGATCCCGGTCTTTGTGACAGATTGCCCTGTCTGTCCCCCTAATAATAGAGTCACCCACTACCAGAACCTGTCTTGCCTGCCCTACACTTCCCCCCTCCCCCTCATTACTGGAGCATACACTCCCCCGGTGGTCAGAGGATCTGTCGTGCTCCAATAATGCCGGTTCTGAACCAGCCTTCCTATACTTCTTCCCTCTATCCCTCCTAACTGTTATCCAGCTCCCTGCCTGTTCAGCCTGCACTTCCCCTCTATGCTCCACCCCCAGTATTGACCCATTGAGTGTCTGCTCGGTGAGCAGCAAACTCCGTTGTCGATGCTCCTCAGTACCGCTATCTGAGCACTTAGATCCAGAATTTGGGCTTCCAGAACGGAGCGAAGCAAGACTGCGGGGGCCATCAGTAGGTAAGTATAGATTCATTTTTTTATTTTTAACCATCCTTTAAGGTCACACTATATAAATCCATGCCATTTGCATGGATTTATATAGTGTGACCAAGTTGTCAAGCACTTTCCAAGTGATGCTAAATTCGCTTGGAAAGTGCTTGTCAACCTGCATGCGGAAATGCATGTGAAGAACGCTCCATTTCCGCATGTCCCTGGCAGGAAAAATGCATGTACAATTCGCATGTACAATCCAAATGCGTTTTTCCTGCCAGGGAGATGCAGAAACGCTCAGGAAAAATCCGGAGCATTTCTGCATCGTGGGCACATAGCCTAAGGGAAGAAAAAATTGTTAACTTTTTGGTGTGAAAAACGACATTACATTACTGTACAAAAAATTTAGGACATGCTAAGTTTGCAGTTACACCAGGCCATTGGAGAAGTGGGGCCCAATAGTCTAGAAAATAAATTGTGTATGATAGTTTTGCACCCCTGATGCAGATTTTGCATTTTGGCCAATCATTTTTAAATTACTTACATATTTTAAGTGTTGGTTATTGTATAATTGACCTGACTGAAATGTCGTTTTAACAGTTCAATTATAAGTTAATTAATTTTGGTTTATTAGATCAATTGGTAGAATTCATTTATGTCACGCCTAGGGGTGAATTAGAGTTTGGTTACTTGCTAACATTTCACTGGGAGGTCCTAGTACTGTTGTACTGGTGTATGACATCGAAATCTGCAAGTAAATGAGCTGACATCCGGCAATCAAGCCATAAGATTTATGGCACATTTAGAGCTGGCAACCATAGTCATCAACCGGTCACCAATTGGCTAGGTGCAAGCCGATTGACAGTGATATAAAGGCCTGTTTAGGCATGCCAACGAATGCAATATGCACACACAACCATCGTTAATACAATCATTCTGAGTGGAAGAAATATCCTCTGCTCCCCAGCACATCTGTTTATACAGGATGATGTACTACCAATAAATATAATGTTTAAATTTGATGATCAAAGGTTTAAACATCGAGTTATAATAAGGCTAAATTAGCCTATGTTTTTTCTCCACCCCTTGGAAGGGTTGGTTGACCACTACATTACGTATGCCATCTTATATGCTCTTTGTGCCTGCTCCTTGGAAGGTTATTAGTCTGTGGCCATGGTACCATGTTGGTTATGTGATATATATCATTTTTTCTTTTGGTTAGATGTAGTTGTATTCTACGGCACTCTAAAGTACCTTTGTTCAACTGATTTCTGCCAATCTACATTTTTTTGTAAATATTTTAACTTTTGTAAAATAAAAGTAAGATTTTAGCAGATTTTTAATCGATTCTTAAAATTAAGAGACAATATTTTTCTCCATTTAAAAAAATGCAACAAAACAGGATGGAGGATACTCGGGAGATATCTTTGATGGCAATTGGGTGAGGAGCGTATAAGTGTGGAGGTGAAAAGGAGATCTTTAGAGGATTGGAGGTTATATGTTGAAAGCTATTGGGAGATTAGTTCAGAGATTTATGGGGGACACAGATTATGGACGGCTTTGTAGGTGTTACGGATCCGGGTTGTGGAACCTCTGTGCTGCGGTGCAAGGAGGGACCAGAGGGGCGTAACTAGGTATCAACTCGGACTGACCAAGGTCGTATGGCGGCTCAATCGACTCCGTGACCAGGGAAGGACCGAGCAGAGGGACCAGGTGCTACTCTGGGCCAGACCTTGTATGAGAGCAGGTGACTGCCACGGGTCAGAAGGCAGGGATTGACCGGTACAGCAGATGAGCATGGCAGGCAGGCTGACGGGTGATCTGGGTAGACGGACTGGCAGACACAACGGGTAACTGGCAGGAGTCTCCGGGTAGATGGACTGGCAGACACGGCAAGTAACAAGCAGGAGCCTCCAGGTAGGCTGGCTGGTAGGCACGGCAGGTAACAGGCAGGTGCTTCCAGGTAAGCAGGCGGGCAAAGCCCATAGACAGACTGGCGGACTGGACTGTAGACAGACTGTCGGGCTGGAGAGTAGACAAGCTGGCGGACTGGACTGGTAGTCAGGCTGGCGGACTGGACTGGTAGTCAGGCTGGCGGACTGGACTGGTAGTCAAGCTGGCGGACTGGACTGGTAGTCAAGCTGGCGGACTGGACTGGTAGTCAGGCTGGCGGACTGGACTGGTGACAGACTGTCGGGCTGGAGAGTAGACAAGCTGGCGGACTGGTAGTCAAGCTGGCGGACTGGACCTGAGGGCTGAAGCAGAGTTTAGGACACAAAGCTACAACCTTGCACAGGCACCTCCATTTTGGAGGAGGTGCCTTTTACATGGGAGGTCCTCCGGCCATTGGCCGGGGACTCCTTAGGACGGCGCGCGGCCTCTTTAAGAGGGAGGGAGCGCACGCGCTTTAAGCACAGTGCCCAGGAAGCTGCGCGAGCCAGCAGCAGCAGCAGGAGCGCCGGGGGACGCCGAGAGGGGAGCGCGGCGGTAAGAGGGACGGCGTCTCTGCCTATCAGGGGGCAGAGACGCCGATACTACAGTAGGTAAATGTCAATAGTTTGAACTGGATATGTTGGGGAATTGGGAGCCAATGGAGAAACGTGGTTTAGTCAGGCAGCAGAATTAAGGACAGACTGGAGAGGTGCGGGAGTGTTAGCTGGGAGGCCACAGAGGAGGATATTGCAGTAGTCAAGGTGGAAGATGGTGAGGGTATGCACTAACATTTTAGTAGATTCAAGGTTGAGGAAAGGATGGATTCTGGAAATATTTTTGAGTTGCAGGCGGCAGGAGGAGGCGAGAGCTTGAATGTTTGGTTTGAAGGACAGGGTAGAGTCAAGGGTTACTCTGAAGCAGTGGAGATCAGGTACAGGGGAAAGCATGATGTAATTTATTGTGATAGATAGATAGATCAGCTATGGGGGTTAGGTAAAAATCAATTAGATTAGATAAGCAATCCAGCATTTTTTTTTGCACATACAATGCTTATTCTCCATCAATATTATCACTGTCTAATTGATTTAATTCCACCTCAGTTATATCTACTCATCATTCCTCTTTATTATGAAATATTTTGTCATGTGATCCCTTGTCTGTCAACTGGTCCATTACATGCACTAATGTGTAAACAGGATGTCAGTTTCTGACATTCTGTTTATTACAGGTTGACATCATCATCTATCAAATCCCTCCTGACAGATCTCATACTCTTCTCTTTTCCACCCAGCTCCACTCTCGGCCCCTCTGTATGCCCTCCTATGTAGCTAAGATATGAGGAAAGACTTATGAAACTGTCAACAAGAAAAATTGTCTCTGCTGCTCATAGCAACCAATCATAGCACAGCATAGAACAGCTTTTATTTTTTGTTCTGATCTTGAAATATTAAATCTGCACTGAGATTGGTTACTATGGACAGCAAAGACTGTTTTCCTTTTAGACAGTTTCATGAATCTGCTCCATTACCTTATTACTTCTGCTTTATATTAGAGAGTAGTGATAAAGCAGATGAGACAGGCTAAAGCAGTGTTAACAGGTACGAGGATGCAAAAGTCCAGAGAATGAGGAGACAGTGGTACTTAATCAACATCTATTTATTTAACTGTGGCCTCGCTCACATTAGCGTATAAATCGGGCAAGTACAATCCAATAAGAAGTCGGATTGCGCTTGTACCAATGTTATTCAATGAGTCAGTGCTGATCTGCAAATTTTTTCTCAGGTGGAATATGGATGAGAAAAAAATCGCAGTATGCTGCGAGTTTCTGTGTAAGTCGGACAGGACTCGCCAATGCAAGTCTATGGGTGTGAGAAAAAAATTGGACGGCACAAGAACCATGCATATCTCGCCAAAATTTTAAGCACACATCTTAAAAGAAACATGAAATTTCATCAGTCAAGAACAGTAATTTCATAGTCGAACCGTCAGAATAGAGAGATAGAATAGATTGATATATAGAATAAGTAGATGCACTGCAGCTATTTACATATAATAAACTAGCACCCTTTAGTGCCTTTCATGTGGTATTAAAGGGTGTTTAGCTTATTTAACCTATTAAATAAATAATTTAAAAAAATTATGTGGGGTCCCCCCTATTTTTATGATAACTAGCAAAGGTAAAGCAGACAGCTGCGGGCTTATATTATCAGGCTGAGAAGGTCCCTGGTTATTGGGCCCTTCCCAGCCTAAAAATACAAGTCTGCAGACGCTCCAGAATTGGTGCATCACATGTGATACTCCAATTTTGGCACTTTGCCCGGCTCTTCCTGATTGCCCTGGTGAGGTGTCAATGGTAGCTGGGGTTGATGACAGCTGTGATTTGTCAAAAATCACAGCTCCATCAACGCCTGGGGTTAGTAATGGAGAAATGTCTATCAGACACCCCCCATTACTAACCCAGTAATCAAAAATAAAAACACACACAGAAAAAAAACACTTTATTTGAATAAAGGCTCTCCCACATTATCCCTTATTCACCAATTTAGTGGAAAAAAAAAATCCCACGTGGGTCCGATGTAATCCACCGCACCTGAAGTAGTTCATAAAAGGATACCTGAAAAACTGAAAAACATAAAAAGGCAGAAATAAAAACAAGAGACAGTCCCTTGTTCACCAGTTTTTTACCCAAAATGTTCCCACGAAGCTCCACTGCAGTCCACATTCCCTGAATCTGTCTCTGGTGACTGTGAATAACAGTAAAGTTACTGCTATTCACAGGGGTTGGTTACTCACGACAACGCTCATCATCATCGGTGGCTCCCGCTGTGCTCAGTGATACCTGGCGGCTCTGATGACCATTGTCATCACTTCTCGGCGCTTGTTAATCATATGATATATTATAATGTAATGATAATATAATCCCAAAGCCGTCTGCTTTACATTTGCTGGTTATCAAAAATAAGGGGGACCCCACGTAATTTTTTTTTAAAATTATTTATTTATTTAATAGGTTACATAAAGCTAAACACCCTTTTATTGCCACATGAAAGACACTAAAGGGTGCTTGTCGATTATATATAGGGGGCTTGTGAAATTATATGTCTACAAGATATCTATCTATCTATCTGTCTATCTATCTACATACCTATTATTAGCTATCTCCAATATATCTAATATCTTTCTATCATCTATTTATAGCTGTATATTAGATTGCTTTATTAGTTTGTAGAGACTCTACTGTATACATCACATTTGATCCACTGAGACTGCTGTCTACATTACATAGATAGAATATACTAAGACGGCTGTACACAGTACATGGATATAATATATACGGAGACTCTGCTATATATATCTGGGGACACCAGTTCTATCTTACTGATCTATCTACTGGCTTTAATTAGATTGAAGTAAATAAAATATGATGAGACTGTAGCATTATGGGTAATGTAGTCTGCATTAAGGGAACTAAATCATAGACTAAGATGGAATCAAGATGGTAGACAACCCAAACATGGCACATCAATCAAAACAGCTGTACATTAGAACTTATACATTATTCTTTAATAAAAACTCATGCTGCGCTATATAGGCAGATTGATTCCTTAATTAATATAGTCTGCCTTTTAATCTGTTACATATGTTGTGTACAGGCCTCAAGTAATTCTTTCTCTCTATGAGAATATATACGGTAAATCTATATACACACATATATATATATATATATATATATATATATATATATATACACACACATATATGTTATGTTTGATACTTATGGATGTTTGATCCCAAAATATGTTTGATCGCAACTTCTGTACTCAGTGTATTAGTTGAGATTATCTTAGCTTTAGTCACATTTAATGATAAGTGACGGCTGCAGATTCCCTATAAACTTTTCCTTTTGTCAGCGTTCTAACTAGCGTGATCCCTGTATTATTCTCCATGCGGACATTGTCCATCCAGTGACCGCCCCTCTAGTGCAACTCTCTCTCCGCTTCTCTGTCACTTTCCTCTTTATTTTGACATAAAAAAACCTCCAAAAACTTTTATTCTTCTTTCTTCACTTCCATCACAAGCGATGATTGTCTCCTCCACCGTAAAGACTGATAGATGTGACTGTGTTCTATTGATGTGGCACTGCCAGCATCAACTCAACTTTCGACGGTAAAAAGGGCCTTTTTATTTTAGGTTAAAAACCCTAAGGCCTTTTACCTCTCAAATGTGATTTTCAAGCAGTACGACAGTTCTGAAACAAGGTGGCCTCTTCAATTTCATGCTCATGTCTGGAATCCCTTCTGATGTTTAACCCTTGATTTGCTAGAGAAACCTAGAGCACATTAAAGCACCTTACATCTGATCTAGCTATAGATTTTCTTGTTTTGTGCATTTCCTAAGATTTTTAACTTGATCTGATTAGCAGTACAGTGTGACAAAGTCTGTTCACTTTTAACTATTAACACCCACATTTCTGCAAGACTTCACCCCCAGCTTCCTTTCATGTCACAATGACCTTGTTCTGCTAAAAACATCACATGCTGAATTACATACTATATATACATACAGTATTATATACTGAATTATTACCTTTAGATAAGACCATATTACATTCATTTGGAAGATTGCAAGATACTAAATCTTAAATAGAATAAAGGACATGCTTAATATCTGCCCTGTTCATTGTCTTTGAGACTGGCAGAAAAAAGAAAAAAAACTCGCATGGTCAGCTTTTTCTAGAAATCTTATAGACAATGTATTGATTGGAGGTGATGCACATCTCTACTCCATTCTAGATGAGGTTCTGCAGACCTGCTCTCCAGATCCAGTGTCCCAGTACAAGTTTTGAATATGTGAACATGCACCTGTTATAGTCCATAGGACATTTTACACAGAGAAAAGTGAACAGGTTCCCTCCTACCCCCCAAAAAAAGGACACCACATGGATGATATTCATGTTGTGGCATCTGTGTGCTGCCCTTTTTCCTTGACTGGTTGGTAAGCAAAACTTAGAAAACCTCAATCAGATATTTTTCTCATACAAGAAAAACAGATCACGTAGGGATGGTAAAAACGAACACACAGACCAAAAATGGATGAAATCCAATTGAGCACACTGATGGAAAACAGTCATTTTTTATCACATACTAGAAAAACGCTGAAGTTTCACAAAATTATTTCAAGAAATAATAGGGAGCATCTGCTATAATGACATTATATATAGATATATTGGTCACTTTACACTTGCATGTCACTCTCCAGAAGGAGAGACATTACCCATTAGATCCCAGTCTATAAACAAATGCTATTGACGCGCCCCTGGGCCTGCTGTGTCGCGCCGCATCGCGCGCACGGGGAAGCTTACCCGGATCCGGATCAGATGGGGGTAGTAGTATCGTGGCGGTGACCCGGTCCGTGCCCAGGGAGTCAAACTGAGCGGCAGTCTTTAGCAGTAGATGTTAGAATGTTCGACTACGCCACCCGTTGAATGCGGATATGAAGCCGCCGCTGCAGGGCAGACCGCTGAGGCCGGTGGTAAGGTTGTGCAGCGTAGCTGGTAGAACCCCCAACGGGAGGGGTATGGCCTCAGGGCAGCAGATGTGAATGATGGTGGTAGCGATGGTGCAGCAAGAAAGCTCAGAGACATGTGATGCAGTTTCAGGGTTTTTACTCACAGGTGTCGCCACGGTCACTCCGGCCTTGAGTGACCACCCGAGTCGTGCTGCGTCCACCAGGTGTGGGACTCGGCCAACCCCCAGGCAAGTCCAGAGCGTGGTCCTGAGCTCCCCTCTCTTCCTTCCTACTGGCCGTTCCCACCAGGGACCCACCTTTGTCCGGCTCCCTCGGGCCTCTTGGTGGTAAAACCTTCTCTGGCTTTCCTGACCCTATTCGTGGTATAGGTGAGTGTGGTGAGGGTCGTGCCAAATCTTGACCACGACCTCCGGTTCCTGGTTAAGGATATCTTGCCTCTGCCAGCTTGGGATCCGGTACCCTTTTCTGCCAACCCTTCACCCGTCCACTTGTGGGATCTCAGGGTTCCCTCTTGTCCTGTGTCTCTGGGCCTTTCTTCCTCCTCCTCTCCACTACAGGCCTGGCCCTAGAGCTGGGCCCAGCCGGAGCCACAGCTCCCTGTCAGCCCTCCTGGCTGAGCTCCTCTCTGAACTCACTCCCTGAACTCACCCTGTCCTAAGATGGTGCCCACCTTATATACTCCCTCTATGTGTGAGCCCAGGTGACTAGCACCCAATGGGCTCCTACCTCTATGCCCAGAGCCCCTCCCCTATCTGCCCCTACACTACTGGGATGTTCCTCCCCCCCTCCCACTCCAGCCAGGGACAGACGCTGTCGTACCTGCACATCTACTTGGTGGGAGTACCGTTGTTCTGTCCCCCGGAAATGGGATGAGTGTAGTGCATGCAGCTATCTGAGCTCAGTCCCACACTCCATCCTTACCCGGGAGTGGAATACCACACCTCTGGTTTGAGGTGCAATACCCCTGTAGCAGCCGAGTCCTCGGGGTGCTACACTATAAATGCAGAACATGGTGTGCTATTCAAGGTAAGCACTCGTGCTCGCCATGGACATCAGTTGATATGTAATCTTAGGCTCATTGTTCGTTTATTTGCTTTGGGTGAGATCAGACATGATACATATTTTGTGTCACAAATATTGATTCGAATCCATAGTGACTCCACATGAGCATTTTGCATTGGATTCCAGGGCACACTTAAGGGCGTCTCCTGGTGCCAGAAACTCTTGTCAGTGCTGTCCTATGTAAGCTTTGGTGCCTGCCATTCTCTGTTTACTTGTCAGAAGTGATGACCTGTGGTACCAGCAATGATGCCGGTATGTGCAGCATGTGACTGCCGAGGCAAGTGATTTTGACACCTAAAAAACTTGCATTTGCCCCTGAGATTTTGCTCTGGATTTTCTGCATATTTTACTCTTTGCATTGCATTTCTCAAATAGAGTTCAATTGCACAAATGCACCGTTCCCTGTATCAGGCTCACCTTTGTAGTCTGATCACTGGTCTTGTAATTTACTGCAGACCTCATAGTTGGACCACCAGTAGGCTTCTCCTGTGTGGTTAAGCGTGTGCAGATGATATCTGTAGCATTCAGATGGAGAGCGCACCTAACCCCACACATGGCACAGGCAGGCAGTGGAGCTCTCATAGCTGTTAGACCTGGGGCCGAGCAGTCTAGTGACCATTGTTACCAACACTGGTGACTATATGATGCAGACGACATACAGTCATAGGTACAGGCAGGCTGCCACATAGAACAATGCCATGTCTGCATCATATGAACATTACTGGGTGACAGTCAGAGCATTGATATGTCTCAGACACACAGCTTGGCTCTGTGCACTGTCTGCATGCACTATGGCTGAAGGTCAGGTTACTGCAGGTATAAGCCAGATGTCCCATACTACTGCACCCTTTCAGCCATAATAAAGCAGACCGCTACATAGAAAATTGCTGTGTGCCTGCGTTATATGAAGACTCTGACTGCCACATAGTGGTTAGCGCTGATTACAACGGTCACTAGCCTGCTCAGACCAAGGTCTGTCAGCCGGCTATGAGAACTCTGCTGTCTGTCTGGTGTTGTCTGTCAATCTGTATACTACAGATACTGTAGCATCAGCGCATGCTCGGCCACAGCAGGAGAAGCCTAATGGTGGACGAATTATGAGGTTTGAAGCAAATTACAAGAACCAGTGATCGGACTACACAGAAAAACCTAATGTAGTCAAAGGTGCATTTCTGGTATTAAATTCTATTTTAGAAGTATATTATTTTTCCAAGCTTTTTTAGATAGGTTGTATTTCTTATCATGGTAAAGCCCCATCCAAGCATCTACAGAATGGCTGCTTCCATGGAGATTTTCACTTATATGGACAGACCAAACTCCCAAAGGTTTCTTTATATTGAAATTAGAAATATCGCCACTACATCAAGGTATATTGTTTCAAATTATACAGTAACTTTTACATGTTTGTATATCCATTTCTATGAATAGTCCTCCCATGTTGGCATTAGAAAAAACGCTCATATCTTTCTTGTGGTGCAGACATCATGGCCCTAGACAGGGGGTAACTATAGTATTTGTAGGGGTTGCAATCGCATCCGAGCCCTGGAGACTTGGGGGTCCCAAAGTTTCCGTTGCCTTATTTGGAAAGACTATAACTAGTAAAGACCTGTGTTTGTTGGTGGCCCCAGTGGAGATTTTGCATTGGGGCCCACAATCTTCACGTTATGCCACTGGCCCTAGATGTGTTGTTTTATTTTAACTGATTCAAAAGTAATCTATTTGGCATCAATGAGAGCTGTACGAAGACTATTATCCTTAGGTAACAATGCCTCTATGTTTGGTGCCAGGTAAAGAAAGCGTAATTGTCCACATTGCTACAGATACTGTATCTTACATTTTGGCACTGTTAATTCTAGAAAGCCCAGAAGACCATAGAAAATGTATTTCATGCTCCATCCTTATTTATATCAGGTGTAAACACTGCAACTCAAAATCAATGTTTCAACTGGACAAACCTTACTTCAAAATATACTAAGATCTTTAAAGTGTAACCGGTGCTTTAATTTTTATTTATAAGTCAATTGTACACATGGAAATAAGAAACTTTGTAATACATTTTATCAGAGAAATCTGCATCTTTCTCCATCAGGACTGATCATCCATTCTCAAACCTCTCAATTTACTGGTAAAATCTGCATTCAGTGAAGACAGACTTTCCCATGACTAAGATAGGAGATGATAGTTGCAAGTGATAAGATTCTATAACTGAAAAAAATGAACTGGAATATAAGTTGGTATGCATGCAAAATAGGAGCATGTTCACACTAAAGAGACAAAACCCAAGACAGAGACAAAATTAACATATACCCTGCTGTAAGTATATAAGTGAAAGTGTGACACATGGTAAGGTTTTAATACTAGAGGCTAGGACCATCCCAATTTGGGTGCACCTTGATTCTGGTGGGATGGCTTTTACACTTTTTTTGATCAAAAATGGCGTTTTCTATGAATCCTACATTTTTTATATGCACTATTGCTTTTACTTATTTACTTACAGCAGGGTATATGTTAATTTTGTTTCTGTCTTGGGTTTTTGTCTGATAGGATTCTATGTAGAGGGGAGGAGGAAAGAGTTAGAGGCAGAGCTCATCACCCTCCTGACTAAATCGAGTCTTATCAGTAGCATTGGTGATCTCCTATTCCAGTGATGTAGTAATCTGTAGTCATTGAAGATAGATTTTACCTGTGAATTGAGACGTTTGAGAATGAATGATTAGTCCTGGCGGAGAAAGAAGCAGATTTCTCTGATAAGATATATTACAAAGTTGATCATTTTGACATATATTACTGATATATTAGATGAAAATTAAAATGACGGTTAGTCCTTATCCTAAGTCATATTGTGACTTGTAGGATTGCTGCTTCCAATAGATAGCGCTATAGGGTTCAAGCCCTCTTTTTCTCTGAAGAGACAATTTGCAGGTTAGTCTTTAAGCACATACAAGGGCTATTACACCTTTAGCAAATACAGGTCATTTATTGCATAATGCAAAGTTATACAATTTTCCTATATAATTACAGTATGTATTCCTCGCAGCTCTCAAGATCTCTGCTTACTGTTATTTCATAGGAACCCTTATTATTTACCGCACGTTAATAAAATCTGTCTTGATCGGTTTATGACCGCATAAGATGTATGGATAATTGCAACAGAAACCAACTATACCAACTGTACTCCACAGAGTCAGATCAGCAGCAATGTATAAAGGGATGTTGAGTGACGAATAGCAAGGAATCCTAGGAATTGTCCTCTTATGCAAAAATGGTACTTCCATTCAGTAATAAAACAGTGTTTGTGCATCCATTGCCAGGGGGTACTCAAAACCTCCTAATCCATAATAGCTTTGAGAAATGAAAATACAAGTAGTTATTGTATCATACATGAAATTTGTAAACCAAACAAAAGTGTATGTTTTCTCTAGTGGTTGTTAAAAGTCATGGACTACTAAAAATCTAATATAGTTTGTAATGCAGTCCAATACAATAGCATAAAAAATAATAAGAACTCTGACATGGGTCTATAACCTGAGATCATTCAAGTTCAACACTGAAACTTCAACTCTGGTAAAATGAATTGGAGCTTTCACCCCTTAGCCTCATCACAGCATGTCACAAAGAGAACTGGTGTCTATCAGAATGAACTTTTAAAGCATGAAAAATTCTTATAAGAGGAGGGAACCTTGATATTACTGGTGTGTGATGAGCAAGTTTTCTTTTAGAAAGTTATTCTGCACAAAGTTTCCTGTCTTGGGTTGTATTAATCCTCAAAGAAACACGAGAATGATTGACAGAATTTAGTAAATTAATTTGAGCAAAATCAATTGATTATTGGACATTGGTATTCGTTTGATGTAAAGGCATAAATTGGCCACATGGCAACATGGTTATTGGTGTATGTGCACAATTATACTCTATCTATCTATCTATCTATCTATCTATCTATCTATCTATCTATCTATCTATCTATCTATCTATATATCCTGTATATAAGCAGAAAAAAATATGCAGCATCTGCTTTAGTGTAAAGAATAGGTGACAGCCCACAAGTTGTAGCCCAAAAATAGATAATAATCGTAAAAAAGCAGAATAAAAACTACAAAAAAAAGTGCAGTCAGTAGTGCGCTGAAAATATGGCAACAATGTTGTGGTAGTATGCTAACAATGTCGTGGCAGTATCCTAACAATGTCGTGGTAGTATGCTAACAATGTTGTGGTAGTATGCTAACAATGTCATGGTAGTATCCTAACAATGTCATGGTAGTATCCTAACAATGTCGTGGTAGTATGCTAACAATGTCGTGGTAGTATGCTAACAATGTCATGGTAGTATCCTAACAATGTCATGGTAGTATCCTAACAATGTCGTGGTAGTATGCTAACAATGTAGTGGTAGTATCCTAACAATGTCGTGGTAGTATGCTAACAATGTCATGGTAGTATGCTAACAATGTCATGGTAGTATCCTAACAATGTCATGGTAGTATCCTAACAATGTCGTGGTAGTATGCTAACAATGTAGTGGTAGTATCCTAACAATGTCATGGTAGTATCCTAACAATGTCGTGGTAGTATCCTAACAATGTCGTGGTAGTATGCTAACAATGTAGTGGTAGTATCCTAACAATGTCATGGTAGTATCCTAACAATGTCGTGGTAGTATCCTAACAATGTCGTGGTAGTATGCTAACAATGTCGTGGTAGTATCCTAACAATGTCGTGGTAGTATGCTAACAATGTCGTGGTAGTATCCTAACAATGTCGTGGTAGTATCCTAACAATGTCGTGGTAGTATGCTAAAAATGTCGTGGTAGCATGCTAACAATGTCGTGGTAGTATCCTAACAATGTCATGGTAGTATCCTAACAATGTCGTAGTAGTATCCTAACAATGTCGTGGTAGTATGCTAACAATGTCATGGTAGTATCCTAACAATGTCATGGTAGTATCCTAATAATGTCGTGGTAGTATGCTAACAATGTCGTGGTAGTAACCTAACAATGTCATGGTAGTATCCTAACAATGTCGTGGTAGTATCCTAACAATGTCGTGGTAGTATGCTAACAATGTCGTGGTAGTATCCTAACAATGTCATGGTAGTATCCTAACAATGTCGTGGTAGTATGCTAACAATGTCGTGGTAGTATGCTAACAATGTCATGGTAGTATCCTAACAATGTCATGGTAGTATCCTAACAATGTCGTGGTAGTATGCTAACAATGTAGTGGTAGTATCCTAACAATGTCATGGTAGTATCCTAACAATGTCGTGGTAGTATCCTAACAATGTCGTGGTAGTATGCTAACAATGTAGTGGTAGTATCCTAACAATGTCATGGTAGTATCCTAACAATGTCGTGGTAGTATCCTAACAATGTCGTGGTAGTATGCTAACAATGTCGTGGTAGTATCCTAACAATGTCGTGGTAGTATGCTAACAATGTCGTGGTAGTATCCTAACAATGTCGTGGTAGTATCCTAACAATGTCGTGGTAGTATGCTAAAAATGTCGTGGTAGCATGCTAACAATGTCGTGGTAGTATCCTAACAATGTCATGGTAGTATCCTAACAATGTTGTAGTAGTATCCTAACAATGTTGTGGTAGTATGCTAACAATGTCATGGTAGTATCCTAACAATGTCATGGTAGTATCCTAATAATGTCGTGGTAGTATGCTAACAATGTCGTGGTAGTATCCTAACAATGTCATGGTAGTATCCTAACAATGTCGTGGTAGTATCCTAACAATGTCGTGGTAGTATGCTAACAATGTCGTGGTAGTATCCTAACAATGTCGTGATAGTATGCTAACAATGTCGTGGTAGTATCCTAACAATGTCGTGGTAGTATCCTAACAATGTTGTGGTAGCATGCTAAAAATGTCGTGGTAGTATGCTAACAATGTCGTGGTAGTATCCTAACAATGTCATGGTAGTATCCTAACAATGTCATGGTAGTATCCTAGCAATGTCGTGGTAGTATCCTAACAATGTCGTGGTAGTATGCTAACAATGTCGTGGTAGTATCCTAACAATGTCGTGGTAGTATCCTAACAATGTCATGGTAGTATGCTAACAATGTCGTGGTAGTATCCTAACAATGTTGTGGTAGTATCCTAACAATGTCATGGTAGTATCCTAACAATGTTGTGGTAGTATCCTAACAATGTCATGGTAGTATCCTAACAATGTCGTGGTGGTATGCTAACAATGTCGTGGTAGTATGCCAACAATGTTGTGGTAGTTTGTAATTGGATCTGCTGGTAGTTCCCTGCTGCATTAGTTTTCATGTTCATCACAAGGGACCTTTGAGGGCTATACTAAGCACTGAGGAGAAATAGTACCTTAGATGGGAAGATTTTCACAGCATGCAGGAGGAGACCAAGAGGATCTTGCTTTATTACTGTACCTCTAATCAACGATTAATGAGCTGGTATTAATAGTTAATAGAATTTTTGAAAATTTGCCAAAATTCTCAAATTTAAATATATCCTAATACTTTACACAGAATGGTGAGCTTATTCAGACTAAGATTAAAATGTCCAAAATTGGATATTCACTTTAAAGGAGTTGTGTAGTTTTAATCGCTCATTTTCGCATATCAGTGTATTCTGACTTATTAGATGAAGGTATCTTGTTTTGGATCTTCAAATTTCAGCCAGAGTGAAGATGCAAAAATGACCCTTATTGTTGATGGCCAAAAAGATCTAAGCATTTCTTGGACAGACCATTGTTTCATTGAGGCCTTTACAATGCTTAAAGGGGTTTTCTGACCTAAACAAGAATTGTTCTGCAAGGAGATAACGGTATAAAATAACAAATGAGGCAAGCTCACCAGATTGAAAACCCGATGCTCCAAACACAAGCTGCTCTGACGCTCTTCAACAAGACAGGAAGTGATGTCGACCCATTCTCTGGTCACCTGACCACTGGGACCTGTGATTGGCTGAAGCGTTCAGCTGACTGGAATGGCACATTATTGGATATGCCACTGATTATAGTCATTGTCAGGTGACTGAAGATTGGAACTTTATCACTTTTGGCCCCGATGGAGAGGACTGGAGCAGCCTGCAATGCAATGATGGGGTTTGACCCTGGCGAGTATAAATCATGTATGTAGCTTTAGCTGCCTTCAGAGCTATTTTTGTTTTTTTAACGCCCCTTTAATTACCACTTTGGTGGTTTGGCAAGGAAATTGGATCAGCTTATAGTTACTGGACAATTTTAACAAAAGAATTGTCCAAAGAAGAAAATCCTTTTTAAAGCTGACAGAAGTTAAACATTTTCAGCATGAAACACTTTCAAAATGAAATTTTATTGGAAATATTTTCATTTAAAAGGAAGACTCTGAAATCACCCATTTTATTCCGTTTTTCAGTAAAGCAATGCAGAAATACATTAAACAAAAAATTGTTTATAGGTAAAGTATTATATTGTGCTTAAATATTCTCATGGTTAAAGGAAACTAAGCATTCAACAAGACATTTGCAAAATAGGAACAAAAATTTGCAAGATAGCACTGGTGTCTAATTCCTCTTTTGCTGTTACAAGAATTGAACTAAGAAAAACAAGATACAGTACATACAGGATACACACACTCCTACCACATCACAAATTTTTACAAGTGGCTTCTGCAGCTACAGTTTTTGGAAATGGAGACTGAATGTTTCGAAACCTTAATAACGATAGCTAGAGCATGCTGCAGTCCTCATATCAATCCTACATGTAAGGGCTCGCTCAATGACATATAACACAGTCGAGTGCTATGTGATGATTTATCTGATATCACTCAGACCAATATGTTATACTATGGTGCAGTACAGTTCTGCGATTATTTTCTCATGACGATTCGGCAGGAGAAAATAATCGTAGCATGCTGCACGTGAGTCCGATATTAGGATCACACGCACCCATACAAGTCTATGGGTGCGTGTGAAACATCGGACTGCACTCGGATGTCATCCAAGTGCAGTCTGATGTATGCTCACAGAGACAAAGGAGAAGATGGAGAAATTGCATTCTTCATTTTCTCTGCACCTGTGCTGTGATTCTCTCATGCGAGAGAATCAGATCACAGTAGGATGACACTCAGCCCTATTCTCTCGCATGAGAGAATATATGGCAGTGTGAGCGTACCCTAATAATGTAATCAGGTTACCTATTTTCAAGGTCAGATTGGCTAAGGTGTGTAATTAGAAATGACTGGGTCCAGAGTAGATTGACTTGGTAGCTTCTTAGCTTTTTTCATTGCTGGTAGTCCAGTTCTCGAGCACAGGGGGCACAGTAGAGGAGGGACATTGGAAGGACATTGTGCAGGCATGATTTTCATGTGCGTACACACATGCCAGCAGGTGTAGTAGGACACTGTCTATAGCAGGGTTCCCCAACTCCAGTCCTCAAGGCCCACCAACAGGTCATGTTTTCAGGATTTCCTTAGTATTGCACAGGTGATAATTCCAGCATCAGCACAGGCAATAGTTACATCACCTGTGCAATCCTAAGGAAATCCTGAAAACATGACCTGTTGGTGGGCCTTGAGGACTGGAGTTGGGGAACCCTGGTCTATAGCACTAGCTTCATTCTGCTCTATCACCTGTGCAGATGCTGCTCTTCATTATTGAGACCTCTTGTACTGGTGTAGACATTATCTCTATATCTGTGCGGCCTGGGTTCCCGTGAGACCCCAGCCCCATAACGGCTCTCCATGGTTGTTACAGCAATAGTCACACTCCTGGAGCACCTTGGGCATGGATATGACAAACCATTTTATGATTTTTCACATTATTATTAGACACCCCTGGTCATGGACTTATGTTGGTAGAATGAAGATAGAAAAAAGAGGACAGCGTCCTCTGTAATATGTTCATGGACTGTTTATATGAACAGACTACGCAGGCTGTTGAAAAGCCACTCACTTAATATATGTATTCAAGTATGTAACCCCTTTAGGACTATCTAGAGCAATTGCCATTTCTGATGTCTTTGTGCTGAATCATTGAGGGTCACAAGATGCATCAGCAAAGTACTTGAACATAGTTATAGACATCTTATGGAATAGTGTTGTCAACTTGTCATCCACAAGGACTTTATCCCAAAATGAGGAGATGACAGTGCCACTCCAGAAGACATCTCTAATTATTTTCTTGTTAAATACATGGTCTGGGTTTGGCCAGATAAAAGACTTTTCAGGAGTGGTTTAGGATGATGTGCCATGTAAAGTTGTCTACCTCTCCTTGCGAGCTCTACTATGTGTTTTATTGTCTCATGATTTAAATTGTCTGCTTTTCAAATTGTGTTTCTCTTTCCATGTATGCAGCATGGCCCTAGGCAGGTTACGACCCTGTGCACCATGTTGCATGTTATATGCTGGGTGTATGTCTGTGATTGTGGTGAGAAGGGCTCTTTTGCTACCTGTTGACAGCAAAATGAAAGCTAAGAGTGCGGTGCATTTTTCTTGCATTGAAATTCTGACTTAGAACCCAGAGGTTATGAGGCCTGAACTGGACTGTATCCAGCAGAGACGTAGACTGATAGTCCAAGTAGCTGGTCAGATAAGCTGCATACTGGAAGGGTCCATGTTGGAAGAACAGAGCAAAAAATTAGAGCAGCTCTTGCTCAACCAGGCTCCGTTCTAATGTTTAATGAACAATGTCTGTTTTTCATCCATAGTCAATATCAAGGAAAAACAGATTTGACCATCAATATTTAAATCAGACTAAAACATCAAATACCATGTATCAACCAATATAGTATTTTTTCTGAACTGTGCGACACACAAGAAAAAACCTTTAAGGGTCCATACTTAGTGTTTGAAGTCTTGGGCTGAGGAAAAAAATCCTTTCGTTGCCAATGAAACTTGTTTTTTATTGATACTGGAGGTCCATGTTAGAGACTACACTGAGAATGTTATATGGTGGTAGCAGAGTGATCCGCCAGGGCTTAGTGCAGGAATGAACGATGAGAATAGGGAATGAGTTAGAGGAGTTCTGCCGTGATGGTAAGAGTGTAAAAGTACAATTTAAAAAGAAAAGGGAGAGGCATTACCCAGTTTCACGGCTGCTGGTCCAAATGTTGTTAGTTGGTATTTTGCTTGTATCCTTAGAGCTCTTGCCCTACCAATGCTGCATACAAAATACCTGCACAAAAACTGTGTTCTAAAGGTTTGCTTTGCTTCTGTTTGTCCAAAATTGTGGTCCATGTTGGTGAATTTCTCTGGTAGTAATGTATCTGCATGTCATGGACTTGCCATCATGTTATGGTAGTAATATTAAATTACCTAATGGCTTGATAAGAAATGTTAGGATACTTGATGAAGGGAATGCAGAAGATCCTAGATTGCTCTAGATATAAAGAAAACATATCAGCAGAGTACAGCAGTGAGAATATGAAAAGCTTTCCTCATTACATTATCCAGTAGTGAAAGGCTCCAGACCATAGTGGCCAAGAACAGCGTAATTTTGATTTGAGAAAACTGCAGTAGAGATCTTAGTATTGTGCTTTTTTCCCCCATATTCTGTAATACTAGGTTCAGTTTTGGGGGTCCAATGCTCCATTATACAAATTTGTCACAGATGCCATCCAAGAAGTTGGAAAAATGCTGTAGCAGGCGGCATTTTTTCCCCAGTATAATAAAAGACACCACTGAGGAAACCTAGCAGACCCAACTATGATCAGTTTGTGATGCAAAAACCTTCTTTTTGTCTACAATAGTTGATGTCCCTTTATTATAATTACAGTTCATGGTATTAATAGATCATTAGGTAGCAGGGATGTAACTATAGAGGATGTAGAGAATGGATTCACACCTGGGCGCTAAAACTTAGGGTTCCCAAAAAGGTCCCTTTGTCCC
Source organism: Phyllobates terribilis (assembly GCF_046119375.1). Lineage (NCBI taxonomy): Eukaryota > Metazoa > Chordata > Amphibia > Anura > Dendrobatidae > Phyllobates > Phyllobates terribilis. The sequence continues at coordinate 23,807,539 of NW_027362768.1, forward strand.
ATGTGAGAAGACCATTGGCCGCCCTATTGGAGAGTTTTCATTGGCAGCCACAAGCTTCAAGTTAAGTAGATCTTTGTACTGCTCTCTTATACAGTATATTCATATATGGTTATTAGGCTTGTTTAATCCATATTTTTTTTCAAGTTAAAAAACCTAAAAGGGAATCTGTCACCAGGTTTGTGCTATGAAATCTGAGGATAGCATTATGTATAGGCTTGGACACTGATTTTAGTTATACACTACTTATTAGGCTGTGTGCTGATGTTTCCATACAATGAATGTTTTATCCCCAGGAGATTACGACTTCCCAGGCAAGCTCCCTTGTGCCCAGTAGTCCAACCTCGCCCCCTCCTATTATAAGCAGCTCACTGTCAACAGACAATGTACATATAAAGTTGCGGTGTGGGTGGGGTTAGGTTTCTGAGCTCTACTACATACTACATCTAAAAACTCTGATTGTGTCACAACTGCTGCACCCAGTAAACTAAGTGACACATCCCTGGAATCAGGGTCTCTTTTGCTACATTATGCTGCTCTCTCTGTAGCAAAAACCTGCTGACAGATTCCCTTTAAAGAGGATCCAATCTCACAGAAGGGTCTCCAATGTCCCACCTTCCCTCCACTAAAAGACCCAATTTTTTAGCAAAAGTTAGGTCTGAACTATTTGGTTGTTGGATTAATCCTCCACGTCCATCCTCGCTGTGAAAGAGGCACATCTCGAATATTATCGTGAAATATCACTCTTTGCACTAATCCAACTCTCTCACATACTTACCGAACAGTAACCACCCTAATAATGATATCATTGAATAACCGTTGTGTAAACTCTATTTGAGCACAGCATTATTCTATAATTTCTATAACTCATTTCCATTAACTCTCTATTTGTTACATAAAAGTACAAATAAAAACCTAGAGAAATTCAGTACAAATAAGCACCTCGAGAAATTCAAAATAAAATTTTAAAAGATGTCTCAATTTTAGGATCTAAATAGCCGTAGAGCATGTTGCACTATTTTTACCTAAACGATTGGAGATCCAGGATAGCAAATAGTCATCATACACAATGAAACTCACTTACAGTTTCTTTTTACATACAGTGTTTGCTTTGGGAATTTTTCACTACAAAATAATTTTCTTTTACATTACTCTAAATTAGTCATTACTGGAAATGAGTGGAATAATTTGTGCAGAAAGCAGTTGGAGTAGAATTTCCTGAAATTCGCGGTTTCATGCGAGTTCGAACATTTTGAGATTCGATTTGTGGTTCACAAAAAAAATTGCCCGCCACCATTTACCAGACTGATAAAGCATCAGAGAGCAGGCAGACATCATTTTGCGTTGCAGTGCAGACCTCCCCATAATGTCTTGCAGCTACTATGACATCTTGCGGAATATCATACCTTGTATAGAAAGGGTACTGGGCAAGTCTCTCTCTCCTGTACAGTGTAAGCTCTTATTAACAAGATCCTCTTTCTTTCTTCTATAGAATATAAGCTTTTATGCTCAGCTGGGTCCTCTCTTTCGCTCACCTATAGAGTGTAAACTCTTATGGTCAACAGGGCCCTCTCTCTGTCTCTCCTGTAGAGTGTAAGCTCTTATGTTCAGCAGGGTCCTCTCTCTGTCTCTCCTGTAGATTGAAAGCTTTTATGGTCAGCAGGGTCCTTTCTCTGTCCCTCCTGTAGAGTGTAAGATATTATGGTCAGCGGGGTCCTCTCTTTCGCTCACCTATAGATTGTAAGCTTTAATGGTCAACAGGGTCCTCTCTCTGTCTCTCCTGTAGATTGTGTTTATGGTCAGCAGGGTCTTTTCTCTGTCTCTCCTGTAGATTGTAAGCTCTTATGATCAGCGGGGTCCTCTCTCTCCTGTAGAGTGTAAGCTCTCATGGTCAGTGGTGTGCTCTCTCTCCTGTAGATTGTAAGCTCTTATGATCAGCGGGGTCCTCTCTCTCCTGTAGAGTGTAAGCTCTTATGATCAGCAGGGTCCTCTCTCTCGCCTATAGAGTGTAAGCTCTTATGATCAGCGGGGTCCTCTTTCTCCTGTAGAGTGTAAGCTCTTATGATCAGCAGGGTCCTCACTCTCCTGTAGAGTGTAAGCTCTTATGATTAGCAGGGTCCTCTCTCTCGCCTGTAGAGTGTAAGCTCTTATGGTCAGCGGTGTCCTCTCTTTCACTCACCTATAGATTGTAAGATTTTATAGTGAGAAGGGTCCTCTCTGTCTCTCCTGTAGATTGTAAGCTCTTATGGTCAGTTGGGTCCTCTCTCTCCTGTAGAGTGTAAGCTCTTATGATCAGCAGGGTCCTCTCTCTTTCTCTCTCTTGTTGAGTGTTAGCTCTTATGGTCCGCGAGGTTCTCTCTCCTCTTCCCCACATGTATTTTCCAATTATAAGCTTTCTGGTATTGAGATTGGTGCAAATGACATTTTTTTGGAAAAAATTGGGCGAACTTGGTGAATTCGAATTTCAAAAGATCCGCTCTTCTTTAGTCCTTAAGAAACATGAGCCGCTTAGGACACCTACACTGTTATCATAGAACTGTGCCCAAAAATGTTACTGTTGGTGGCTAAATATTACTAGTAGGCGAAGGTCCTAACATTGAGCAGAATTACTATTGAATTTCCACAAAAAAGGCTGTCTTCTGTGAACAGCTATAAGAATAGCCATGTAATAAAGAAAATAATACCTTATAAAGAACATGAGAACGTAGCATAGCAAGCAAGCACTTCCTGTGCATGCCGAAATAGAGAAGTAATGTTTCCACACACCCTGTCTGGCTTTTACACCTCTCTTTTGGTGATTAATTTAGAAACTTAACTGCACGGAGATCTCAGAACAAAGCTCTGCGGATGAGTTGTATAAGAAATAACACAATTTAGGTACAATTTAGATTTAGCAACTAAAATAGAAGCTGTAGAAATTTGGGATTTAGGAGTTTGTCTTCACACAAGTTAATGTAAGTGATAACAATGAGACAGGACGTTAAGGGATCTGTTAGGAGAACTGCCTGCAAACGAGGAAATAGAATGTAGTTACAGAGAATATAAAATGGGTGCTAAATGCTAATAAAGAAAGCAGAGCAAAATGGCTTCCACATTTTCTAATCAGTTTAGTTGTAGTTTTGTGTTATAGTGAGTTGTTAATGGAAGTTAGTTAGAGAAAATATAGAATAAGGGTAGGTTTACAGGGTTTTTTTAATATGGATTTTGGAGTGGATTCAAAATCAACGTCTAAAACCGTTCAAAAAAATAAACATTCTATATAAAAACTGACTTGCTGTGCACACGTTCAGGCTTTTTAACATCTTTTTAACATCTTTTAACCACTTCAGGTTTGTAAAAACGTCACGCAGTTAAAAGAAGTGATTATTTTTCTTCCATTTTCTGCTTAGAAGACTCTCTGTACTTTACAATACAATTCAATGAAAAAGCCGAAAAGATACCTGGAAGACAACTGAACATTTTTTGCAGTATTTTTACATATTTTTTGCTTAAAAAATACACTAGCGGTTTCTTTATTATTCAATACAGTGAAAAAAAATGACAGTAAAACGACCTTAAAAAAATATGACTCAAAAATTATGGGAAAACCCTCCAAAAAAAGCCAGCAGCAAAAACACTCAGGAAACAATAGTAAAAATGACACAAAAGATGCTTCAGGAAAGAAAACTCCACAGTTTCCTGAAGCATCTTCTGCTTGAAAAACTCGGTTGGGTTCACTTGAGATTAAAAGGCATCATGTGCCCACAGCCCTATAGTTCACATGGTGCTTTTTCTTTGCATGTGTTTTTTTGAGTGTGCAAAAAGAAGCAGTATACCAGTTGCTGAGACCTTTCTCCTTAAAAATAAGCTACAAAATTGACCATGCAAAAAAGAATTGACATGACACTTATTCTACTGTGTGTTAAATAGGTGCGGAAGCAAACCCAACATGTGTACTATGGGCTTATTTTCCTATTCAACTGAATGGGAAGCTCATTGGAAGTGAAAAAACTGAGTGTAAATACACCTGCGACATACCCTGAAGCTCTAGTCCTAGATGTCACACAATGGGCAGCTCAATAGCTCTTCACTCTGAGCCCGTTATTATTTTTCAGAATTCTACCAGTAATTATATTGTTCATATATTGCAGACCTATACAGATTGTTATCACTTGAATCCATTCCCCTGTCCTCATATTTCACAGAAAGCCAAATAATCTATAAGTATGTGTGTGTGCGAGGAAACTAGAATATTGTGAGAAAACCCAAGCAAACATCAGTAGAACTAATCCCATGCAGTTAGTGTCCTTGTTTGGATTCAAAGTCAATGTCCCAGTGCTGCAAGGCAACAGAGTGAGGCAGAACGTTGGTAGAAAAGATTACAATACTAGTCAAAAGTTTGGACACGTTTTCTTGCAATAGTTTTCTTTGTGCTTGTTGGAATGTGGACATTGTAGATTCAGACTGAAGTCAGAAAAAACATAAAAAACACAAATGGGAAGAAGGAGTAAGGAAACACATGAGAAATAAACTAAATATGTGTTAAACATTAAATCTCTCAATGTACGCCCCATTTCATTCTGAAGACAGCTTTACACTCCTTTTCTCTCAAGCGACTTAATCAGATAATCACCTGGAATGGCTTTCCAACACTCTTGAAGGAGTTCCCAATGGTGCTGAGCACTTGTTGGCTTAATTTTCTTCACTCTGCCATCTAATTTATCCCAGACCATTTCATATGGGTTGAGATCTCTTCCTTGGTCACATAGCCCGCACATAGCCTTGGCGTTTGGTTTAGGTCATTGTCTTTTTACAACAGAAATTATTGTCCCAGTAAGTGCGAACAAGATGGGATGGCATATCGTTGCAAAATGCTGTAGCAGCCATACTGTGTAAGTATGCTTTGAATAAATTACCAATGGTGTAACCAGCAAAGCACCCTCACATCATCACACCTCGTCCTCATCTATGCCTCACAGTGGGCACCAGACATGTAGATACCATCCATTCACCATTTCTGCGTCTCATGAAGGCAAGGTGGTGGGTACTAAAAATCTCTAATTTTTGCTTATTAGACTACAGTAAAGACTTTCACTGATCTAAATTCTAGTCATGTTCGTGGCCCAAACAATTCTCAATTTCTTGTTTGCGATCCTCAGTAGTGGCTTTGTTGCAACAACTTGAATATAAAGATCTGCTTTTCCCAGTCTCCTATGGACAGTTGATCTTGAGATGTGTCTGCTGCTTAGTGTCTGTGCATTATTTATGAGAGCAGTAAGTTACTTGCGGTTTCTGAGACTGGTACCTCTGATGAACTTATCCTCTGCAGCAGACGTAATTTTTGGTCTTCCTTTTTTGGGACAATCCTCAACGCTGCCAGTTTAATCATAGCAATTAACAGTTTTCTTGACTGCACTTGAGAATACCTTCAAGGTTCTAGCAATACTCTGGATTGATTGACCTTCATATCGTAAGGTAATTGTGTACTGTCATTTCTCTTTACTTAGTTGAGTGCTTCTTGCCATATTCTGTCTTAAAATAGTTGTGAAATAGGACTTAGCACTGTATGGATCAGTGTACCTACACTGCCACAAGTGAAACACACGTGACGGTCACAAACATTTTCTGAAGGCCGGTGATTCCCCAAATAAACTCTTGAAGATGTGCATCTGGTCATTGGAAGTTATCCTAGGTCACTACCTGATGAAACTGCTTGAGAGAATTCCAAGGGAGTGTAAAGTTGTCATCAGTAAAATGCAGGAACATTAGGAAATCTGAGGTTTAACATGTATTCTAGCTTGTTTCACATGGGTTTCTTTTCCCCTTGTGCCTATATGTGTTGCTTCGTGGTTTTGCTGCTTTCAGTCTGAATCTACAATGTGCAAATATCAATGCATGAATAGGTGTGTCCAAACTTTTAACCGATACTGTATCTAGATGTACCCTAAAAGAAACCATGAATATTATTGTTTCTTTTGAATCTGACCCCCTGCTAACTGCAACTGTAGGTTTGCAGTTTACTTTGTAGAGTTTACATCTCAAAGTGCTATAAAGAAAAATTACTCTCCTTTAGCACAAAATAAAACCATGTGTCTTGATTTGGTTGATATGATTTTTCTGAATATTTTTTAAAGGTCTTCTCAACACAAAGATGACTTTTAGACATTTCTGATTTTAATGTAAATGTCCACCTTTAATTCTTATTTAATTTTTTAAAATGTTATATATATAAGATCAACTTAATATGAAAAAGGCCTGAGGTTTTTTTTTTAATAAAAGTGTCCTTAAAGAGGTTGTGCACTACTGGACATTCACTTTTGAATGCCACAGGATTCAAAAAGCACTTTAAAGGGAACCTGCCAGATGGTTTTACTCCACTTAACCACAATCACCACCACCAACTACATTGATCAGCTTTTACAGCTCTACCAGTATGTTTTGGATAACTTCTGATACCAATTTTTTTATAAATTAAAGGGTTTGTTTCATTTTATCTAAACAAGACACCATTGCTCCCCTACCTCCTGATGCCTTGTTTAGTGTGGGCAGTGTGCTTCTGCTTGATTGACAGTTCGGACCAGCGGCATGGTGGTGATGCTGAGAAAGCTTTGTCTCTGCAGCATCAAAGGAGCACAGGAGCACTGAAGTTGGTGGTCTGGCCAGCTTTGGAGCAACACTTGCATGCTATATAGCAAGGATCTTGTAAGCAATGGATTCTCTGTCTAGGAAACTGGCCACAGCTGATAGACTGCAACTGCAGAGATGGCTAGGCAATGAGCAGTAAACTATAAAATTAAAAATCCCTCCAGTTTAGTAAATGAAGACGATTTCTAATAAGAAGTAAATTGCAAAGTTTCTTGTTTTTCATAAGCTCAAGTTCACGAATTCAAGAACTTGAGAATAACTCTTTATGTTGTAAATGGCCTCCTACTACTCACCAGAGTGCTCAGGTTCCTGTGACTAATTCATGTAGTCCAGGGTGTAATCACACCAATTTAGGGTTCACCGATGTCAGAAAATTGGTCCAATGTCAGAAAATCATCCCTAAAATAATGAATGTGTTCTAATGAGACATACAGTGGTGCTTTAAAGTTTGTGAAGCCTCCAGCATTTTGCCATATTTCTCCACACATTTGACCTGCATCCTCATGAGATTTTCACAGAAGGCCTAAAAGTAGATGAAGAGAACTAAATCAAACAAATTAGTCAAAAATATTAAACCTCATATTTTTTAAATAAAAACCTTTAGAATTACCAAATAATGTGAAGGTTAAATTAGAGTCTGGTGTTTTCAGTCAGTGGGATGACAATTAGGTGTGAGTGGATGATCTGTTTTATTTAAAGAGCAATGATCTAATAAAGTCTGATCTTCACAACACATGATTGTGGAAGTGCATTATGACACAAATAAATTTGAATTCTGAGGACCTCAGAAGAATTGTTGATGCTTCTCAAGCTGGAAAAGGTTGGTATGTAAATCTTCTGTACAGAGTTTGGACTTTACCAATTCACAGTTAGACAGATGGTGCACAAGTGGAGTAAATTCTAGACTATTATTATGCTCTCCTGGACTGGTGGACCAACAAAGATCATAAAAGAGCACGGCATATAATAGTCCACATGGTCACAAATGAACCCATGGAAACCCCTAAGCAACTAAAGGCCTCTCTTACATTAGCTAATGTTAATGTTCTTGAGTCCAACATCAAGAGGACACTGAATAACAATAGTGTGCATGCCAGAATTTCAAAGAACCAACTGACAAACTCCTTTTAATAGCCTTGCAGGGCTAACCATGGTGGATTGTCTTCGGAGACCAGTGAAAGATGGCCATGCCCAAAACCCACCAAGTTAATCTAGTTTAAATGATAGCATGTGCTGTTGTCTTCTAGTTTTGGCTCATTGGCAGTGCTAAGTTGAAGCCTGTGAAAGTATACCCAGCCTCACTGTGCATGCTCAGGATGTAGAAAACTATGATATGTTGTTTGGTTGGGTTTTGAGCATTGAAAGCTTGACTCTTCTTCCTAGCTTTTCAACCTCCTTAACCCCATGAATATAATTAACATACAATGTATGATGAGATTAAAGTTCTTTTTGACAAATGCTCCTAATTTATCAAATAAGAACATCTTTAGAAAACATAGCAGTTGAAGAGTAACTAGTTTTTTTTTCACAAATCAACAGTACATATTAATATAACAAGCTTTGTAATATATTTTTTTATTAAAGACATAATAATTTTTTTCACTCTGTTCAGTGAAGACAGATTTTCAGGTTAATGAGGAATCATATGAGTGTTGCTGTTCATAAAAGTCTATGGAGAGGATAGGAGGGAGGAGGAGAGTAGAGCTTAGATGCAGAGACAGACCTTCTGCAAGTTCTCTTGAAACGACAGTTATACTTTACCAAGTGGCAGATTGAAAATGTAAAACTGAAAAAACTTTTTAACAGATTTCCAGTATGAAAAGAAGTAACTTTCTAAATATATTGCAAAACGTATCTTTACATATCCTGAGTTACAGTTTGTATTATCTCCATTCAAGCACCTAATGCAGTCAAAATTATGTACAACAAATAAGTTAAAAGAGTGGTCTGGCATCTAAAATGTATTTTCTAACTTTCTATCCTTACACCCTACTACTTTTGTAATTTCCTTTATTACACAACACCCTACACTCCTCCCTATGTACCTAATCTGTAAATGTGTTCTTTTTACTGTACTTCCTGTGATGTTTTGTTTGAGAGGAGTCTCAAACGTGAAAGCACAGGAGGTTGGGGCTGCACTCACTCCCCAGAGCACCCATTGCCCCTCCTGGACAGGACGTCACAGGGGGTGGCGCTGCAGTTACTCACTAGTTTTTTGAAGATATCCTGGATCTCGGGTTATGGACGCTGTGGTTGATATGATGTTCTCTTCTAGTAGGGGTGATGGATGCTGCGAAGAGTGAGTGCAGCCCCAGCCTCCTGAGATGTCATGTTTGAGACGCTTCTCAAATAAAATGTCACCGGAAGTACAGTAAAAAACACATGTAGAGATTTTGTAGATAAGGAAAAGTGTAGGGTATTGTGTAATAAAGGAAATTACAAAAGTGGTTATGGTGTAAGAATAGATAGTTAGAAAATACATTTTAGGAGCAGGAACACCCCTTTAAGGCTATAGATTGGGAAGTAGGTGAACAGGAGGAGCCCACCTTGTGCATGAGAAAACTGTTATAACAGCCAGCAAAGTGGCAGTCAAACAATTATTGAGATGGTTAGAGACCATCAGTGGTATGACACTTCCCCATGAAAAATTTTAATGTGATAGTTTAGATTGGTTATGGCTCTCTTCATGAGAAAAGGCACTGAAGAAACTAGAGATCAGTATTCAGACACTTGTATCACTCTGAGTTTACCCTGATGCATCTAAGTTTTTATGCAGGTGTGTACTGCTTGCATAAAATTTCTTAAGAGTATTTTAAAGAGGTTTTCATTGAAAGATATTTATATCTTGCATTTACTAAAGAGGCTGGTGTTGCTTTTATTAATCATATTGCATGTGTTCATTTTTTAGTGTAAAGGAGTTTATGTGACTTACATCATTGCAGTCCACTCACTGGAATTTTATGGGATGCAACTGAATCCATTTGTCCTGTTTCCATATTCCCCTTAATGAGAATATTATTCAGGGTTCGGGAATATTTATGAATCGTCAGGACGTCTTTAAGCTCTCTATTACTGCTTTTGTAGCATATTAAATTCATTCGATGATACCAACAGCTGCTGCCTGAGGGAACCTGCAGATGTCACATGATACAACACCGGCCTAGGGGTTGGCTTGTGCCGATCGCTTGAACAGAGCGACTAGACCTCCGAATAGTGCCGCTGAATGGAGACATGAGAATAAAATGAAAATAGATAAATAGCATATTGAGCTTTAGGTCTCTTGACAAAAATCAGACATTTCAAAAATCCTCAACGGAGAGAGTAGATAGAGAAACGCAGATGGTTAGATTTGTATCAGCCTAGAATGTGTTTTATCTCTGTGTATCAGAAAAGATGAAGGACGAGGAGCTGAATAACAAGAGTTGCTTGGAAAGAGCTGAAAGCCACAAGTGCTGGCATTGAGCTGCGGTTTGATCGCTGATACCGTAGAGAGACTTTAATTGCATTGTTGTTCCTGTTGACAGCTTGTGATAAAACAATTTGGAGGCAGGAGGCCGGCTATGGCCAGGCTTGAAGTGAGCTAGGCGACGCGTCGCAGGAAATATGTTCGTAAATGTAGCCGAACTGTTTAACACAGTGGGGCTTGTTCATCGGGAAGAATAGGGCCATACTGCAAAGTATTACGTAGAAAATAATAATATTTCATCTAGCATAACAACGAAACTTTAGAATTCATGTTAAAACTTCATAAACCCTAAAATGCCTAGCACTGAATAACATAGATATTAAAAGTACAGTTCTAATAAAAGTCTAATATAGGTTTATACAACACAATCTATATTGGCTATATACACAATCTGATCTTTAGCTATTTACAGCCGTGCTTACGTAGGCTGATGAATGCTCTATGCACAAGTAACGATGGTTTAATGCAACTGTTTTATTTGCATAAAATGTTGTGTTTTCAGTAGCACAAGTCCTGTTTATAAGGGGCAATGTGCTGCCGATAACAATGTTTTTTAAGGCTGCTTAAAAATCATTGCACCTAACGAACAAGCATTTTGTTGACTCGCTAAGATGTTTGCCTGCCTGCTTAGATGGGTCAATTGACGTTACTCTAAATGCTTGTTCTTCAATTATTAGCTTGTCCAAATGGAACATTAGAAATTACATAGTTGTGCAAAATTACTAATAACATTAATCAGTTCCGTAATCTTGAGAAATATTAACTTCTTGTATCCTGTGGTATTTATTTATTCAATTTCCTGTTGCCTACATAGCAACAACATACTCCACAAAAAATTAGAATGATCTTTATTTAGGGAAGAGTCAGACGGCCGTATAACCCAGATGGGGCAAGCAATGCAGTGCACAGACTGGCCAGCGACTCTCCAGACCCGAGGGTCACAGCATGAATATGCAACTGTCAGGTTCAGGTCGGGAGAACTGCTGGTCAGCCCGAGCATTGCATTGCGATCACCGTCCAAGTTACACGGCCTTCTGACTCTTCCCTTTTATAGAGCCACCACATTATGCAGCAATCTACAATCCAGAGGATAGATCTGCACACAAAATCAGACGTTACTGATTTAACTATCTAACAATTCAAATAAAATGAGTGGGGGACCTATTCCCAAGAGTTTACAATGTATGTAGTGACCATTCATATCATTCCCTGTAAAAAATTGGGCTCACAATCTAATTTTCTTATCTCTCTCTGTCTAAACGCCCAGATGAAAACTGGCCGTTTTCTGTAAGAACTGCTGACCATCTGATGTATATGGAGTTCTCCAGACAATCACCCAACAGATGACGTTGGGGGAGAGATGGAGCAAATAGTTGAAATTTCAATACCAGATACTTTTTGTTTTCCCCCCATTGAATATGCATGAGCATTTGTTCTCTTATGTGTATGATGGAGTCTGGGAGAGCTAGCTGTCTGTGTGTGCTGCCAACTTTACACACCCACACTAAGACGGCATTCACACATATGTTTGTCACTGTTCGAGCATGAACTGTGATTTATGGACCAGCCACGGGTCTCCTGACCCGAACTTGACAGCTTCATAGACATATAAGAGGCTGTCAAGTTCGGGTCAGGAGACCTGTGTACTGTCCGTGCATCATGATCTATGTATGTGCCATGACACACAGGTATGTAAATGCTGCCTAAGGCCTGTTTTATAAGCAGACAATTAGAACATCACTGTTTTTGGCTTGCAAGAGAATATTGAAGAAGCCAGGAAACCTATGCCAACACATGATTTAGACAGTTTGAAATCACCAAATTTTAGGTCAGATGTGTGCCGGAAGGATACTCATTTGGCATTTGCCCTTCATTATACCCTATGAATATTTTCAACACATTCATCAGAAGCAGTTCCCAGCATGAAGGTTGCCTATCCATATGCATTTGTGTAAAAACATTGGTAATCTTACTACAATGGTAAAATGGGTGAGATCTATTAGGCAGCATGTGTACAGTCAGTTGATGTGTTAGAAGTAGGAAAACCGAGCAAACCTAGGGAAGAGTCATACGGCTGGATAACTTGAACGGGGTTGGTGACGCAATGCTCGGACTGGCCAGCGGCTCTCCCGACAAGAGTGTGACAGCTGCATAGAAACATATTCTGCCATACTCAGTTTGGGTGAGCCGATGGCCAGTCTGAGCATTGCGTTGCCATCCCCGTTCAAGTTATATGGCAGTTTGACTCTTCCCTAAGGATGAGTGATTTTGGAAAGGGCAGAAATGTAATGTAAAGATTAGTAACACAAGAAAGTCTGAGAACCATTACAAGATGTAGACTTGGTCTCCAAATTTCCCATATTTCAAGCCCCACCATGCAACCTACAGGAATTTAAATGCCCAGCTGCTAACATCATGATGCCAGATATCAAATGACACCCTCCGAGGTATTTTGTAGCCCATGACTCAATGGCTCAGAAGTGTATGGTGACACAAGGGGGTCCTTCACAATATTAGGAAGGTTGTGTTTATATACAGTATCTTAAAAAATTCTACTAATTTATTAGCAGTAGGAAATATATTATTAGGATAAAAGTAGGTTGACCCATATCCTGTAATTACAGGTTTATAATTTTGGGTTGCACTACTGTTTAAACATATTAATTGGAATAATGATGTAAGCAGGTTCATCAGAGCTGCAGATGGACTCTTTTGCTGTTATGACTTTTACCTTCTTTCCATAAGTAGCTGGATTTTAATACATTTAAAACATTGGAAAGAATAAAAACTGCAATGTCCAGTTGATGGTCCATTTATTTTAGCATTAACTTAGTTCTTAAAGAGAATGCATCATCAGAAAATGAGCTATTGTTTAAATGAGATTTTGTTATTAAAACTATTATTAAAAAATTTGTGACATTTTTTCCATATGAGAATCTGTTCTATAAAAAATTAGAGAACAAAGGTAAGCTTCCATTTGGTAGCACATGTAAATTTCTTGAAAGGACAGGAAGTAGGAATCTAGAATAGACCCAGCAGCATGTGTAAAAATTGTAAGAATTCTATATCTTTTTAACAAAGATTGTCATATGAAATATTGTCAATTTTTTTAATTTTTTTAAGAAAGTACATTTGACATTTAAACAGTAGGTCTTTTTCTAATGACACATTCATTTTATATACTCCTCAACATTGAAATTGCAACACCAAGAAGAAAAAGTTAATGATATGAAAATTATGATAAAATGGGAAATTTTCAAAACGTCTCAATTTATTCAGTATCGAATTTGAGCACCATGCACAAAATCCCTGCTCTTACACTCCTTGGCTGCTATCAATCAGGTTATTAATGGTTATTTGAGGAATTTTCTGCCACGCTGAATGCACTTGAGCACACAAATCACCAAGATCCGCTGCTGGCAGCTCCTTTTGCAATTGCTGTCCAATGATGTCCTGATGGGAGGCAAGTCTGGAGACACTGCAGCCCATGGTAGCATGTTTAGGTGGCGCAGGCTGTTCATAAAAGCACGAGCAACATGTAACTTGCCTTTGTTGTGTTGAAAAACGGCTCCTGGAATGCTTGCATGTTCCCTTTGAAGGCCTCTTCCTGGCGCTGGCTGCGTGGTCTCCAGAGCAATCTCTGGCTAGCATTACAGCCAAGACAAACGCAGGACCCATAGCTGAAGAGGATAGACCTCCATTTCAGTATATGTTACCGTTCTGTTACACCATAATAAACTTGATTGTTAATAACATATTCCTACTTTATATTTTATTATCAAATATGCTATTAAGTATTTTTTTGTTCTAAGTTGTATGTTAGCATTAGATGAGTTACCCATCATAAACATTTATTCACATTGATATCACATACTATCAATATGCCAAGTCTCTTGTAGAATTCTGCAGAGCCAACACATGAATTATCAGAATGTGGATTTTCTTCCTGAAGCTACTGATAGATGATTGTGCTGCATTTTGAATTATTGCCAAATGTTCAGCTTTCGTTACATACAAGGGTTAAATATCATGATGTGTATCAGCTGTATTTTGAAGAACACTTTTAGGCAATCTAGAAGCCTACTGTTCGTAAATAAGATGTCACGGCAGCAACTAGCATTTATCCCCAGTGCCGCCCCACTTACAGTGTGGTTTCTCCTGGCAGTGCTGCTGCATTTGTTTCCTCCTACACTCCCCTGCACGGCTGCTACAGCATGATGGTTCCATCTAGCCTTAAGGGGGCATGGCGGTTCTCTGCAGGAATTTTACCCTGCTGTGTACTGCAGAGATCTGGCTCCCCAGCCTATCCCATGCGAGCATGTTCTATTTAAGGCAGCTCCTCCCACCATTCCTTGCCTGAACAAAAAATGGAATAAAACGCGATCAGAAAGATGAATGTAAATGAAAAGGGTGCCGCTGAAAACGTCATCTTATCCCACAAAAAAGCCACGATACAGCTCCATCAGCCGAAAAATAAAAAAGTTATAGCTGGAATAAAGCAATGCAAAAAAAAATACTTTTTTCTATAAAATAGTTTTTATTGTGTAAAAGCGCCAAAACATAAAAAAATTATATAAATGTAGTATCGCTGTAAATGTACTAACTCGAAGAATAAAGCTGCCTTCTCAATTTTACCACACATAGAACGGCATAAAGAGAAAAGAAAAAAACAATTCCTGAATTGTTTTTTTTTTTTTTTATTCTGCCTCCCAAAAATTGGAATAGAAAGCGCTGCAATCACACCGACCCGAAGAATAAAGTCTTCTAATCACTTATACCGCATAAGGATCAGCATAAAAAATAAACTCTAGGATTGCAGTTACGGTTAGGTTTAGGGTTGTGTTAGGATTAGGGTTGTGTTAGGGTTAGGGTTGTGTTAGGGTTTGGGTTGTGTTAGGGTTGTGCTAGGGTTAGGGTTGTGTTAGGGTTGTGTTAGGGTTAGGGTTGTGTTAGCATTGTGTTAGGGTTAAGGTTGTGCTAGGGTTAAGATTAGGGTTACAATTAGGATTAGGGTTAGGGTTGAATTAGGGCTGGGGTAGGGTTGTGTTAGGGTTAGGGTTGTATTAGGGTTGGGATTAGGGTTGTGTTAGGATTGTGTTGGGATTTTTTCAAGAGTAAAGAAAAAAAATGATGATGATATGGTGTGCTGTGTCTTGCAGAGATCAGGCTCCCCAGCCTATACCATGTGAGCATGTTCTATTTAATGCAGCTCCTCCCACCATTCCTTTCCTGAACATGAGTTCCTGCCCCATTTGTACCTGTCCATGCTATCCTGTATTCTGATTCTCATTACCAACCTGCTTAATTACCCGTCGTGACTGACCTCTCTGCTCCCGACCGCAACTATTCATACTGATTGTGTGTACAGACCATTTGACCATGCTTTGTCTTTGCTTTCCTGTACTGTGCCTCTGACCGTCCGGTCAGCTGCTGCAGACCCGAGGACTGTCCTGGAATGGTACCTGGCAACTACCTGCTGCCAAGCCTAAGCTCATCACCAGAGGCTCTATTGAACATCAGGTAGTCGCTTAGTCCGGCCCCTCCAGGGTAAGCCAGGCCTATGGTGCAGTGGATCCACACTCACCAGCGTTACTGAGCGTTACTTAAGAAACCTGGTCTGGAACTAGAGGCTCTGTTTTCTGACATATTATTCAGAGGGTTATAAAAGAGGAACCTAAAAATGGTTTGATTGTACTAAATGTAGCTGGTTAACTATGAGTTCTACACCTTTCTCAAAAATGTTTTATGTAAATATTTCACTGTTCTCAAATCCTCAGAATGTTTGGCCTGATCGTTAGATGATACAAAAGTAAAATAACTGGTGGCATATATGGAAGAGAATGGAGCTTATAGCAGGATGAAAATGAGTTTCAATATTGTGATGAGCTTTGGATAGAAAGTTCTTAATACCTAGTGTGAAAGGAGATGCCATTTTCTACTATTAGACCCCCCTCTTTGGGACATATTGGGTTTTTGCATGGCTCCTTACAGTTACAATACAGGCTAACAAGAGGCAATTTGACGTAGAGGTGCCATATGTTACCTCTCCATACCCTAATGCTGCCGTGAAAATATAGTTAAATATGTCAGCAATTCATCAGTATAAGGCCTCATTCACACAACTGATTTAATCGTACTAGTGCTATCTGTGGTTTTCACTCGTACATATGATATTCTATGGGGCTGTGTACATGTCCAAGTGGTCCGTGGAAAAAATCAGAGTCATGTCCGATTTTCATCCAAGTGTTGTATTAAAATTGTCAATGCAAGTCTATGAGTCCGTGAAAAAAAAATGGATGGCATACAGACTGATAGAATGGAGAAAGTGGAGAACCTTTTTTTTCCCTCCACGTCCAAGAAAATCTGATGCCACTTTGATCAAACTGTGATCAAAGTCTGATCAGAGTAATCAGACTATTTTTCTTGAGTGTGGAGAAACCACTTGTATGACTCTACCCTAACACTAAGAATTGTAGTCCGCCATAGCAGTTCTCTGTTCTGGCTCAAAGAGATGGTCCACTAGAGGACTTCCCTTTAGTGACAGCCATATGTCTTAGTAGGTCATTTGAATTGGAATTGTCTAAATGCGACTTTACAGTCAATGCTTCAATACTTATAAACTTCACACATACGACTACTTTGCATTGCTTCATTTGAACTTCTTCATTTATGGTCATTCAAGGCTACATTCCTACAATGAGCTTTTGGTGCTTTTTTGATGTTGCAGAATTTCTGCACCCTTTCTGCATCTATTATTTAAATTGCCAAAAGAGATGAAGTCAGCTCACCACTTTCATTGCTTTGCACCTGGGTGGGAATGGAGTCCTTACATGGAGCCGACCTGGTGCGGGTCGAGAAAAATACAAAAAATAGGAAAAATACAAATGCCTCAGCGATGAAAAGGTAAGTATAAAACTGTACTTTTATTACAGTGATTCAAAGATTGTTATACTGACATCACAGAGGTTAAAGCAAACTGACGCGTTTTAGCGTTCAAGCCTTAGTCTTGGTAAATGTAAAAATCACATATATGCACTTATATATCATTGGAACAAATAACCCATGTGTGAATATAAACCAATACTACAATTATCCCAATTAAGGACACGTCCTTGGAAAATAAAGG
This sequence comes from Phyllobates terribilis, assembly GCF_046119375.1. Taxonomy (NCBI): domain Eukaryota; kingdom Metazoa; phylum Chordata; class Amphibia; order Anura; family Dendrobatidae; genus Phyllobates; species Phyllobates terribilis. Next base: position 23,824,752 of record NW_027362768.1, read on the forward strand.
ATTAAAAACACTTAAGTGCACACTGGAGAAAAAAAGTTCTCTATGTATATTGCAATATAAGATCTTGTCTAATGTTCATTAGACAAGTTTTTACAGTTTACAGTTTAAAAATCAAAAACGCTTCTCTATTGAGAATCTTTATTTTGAGGTCCCCTCCCCTAACAGACTTGTGGACCTTTTTTATGCCCATAAAACCTAAGTGCTGTTACATCTCCTTTGTGAACTTGGGAAAAATGTCTGGAAATCACTGACACATTAATCGCTGTTGTACTGGCCGCATCTGACATATGTCTCCTGATGCGTTTTTTCAGAAGTCCAATGATACAACCAACATACTGTATATACAATATTCAACCAAATATTTAACCCCAGTGGTTTTACTGTTGATAAAATGTCTAATAGAGAATCTTCTCCTGTAATATTAGATGAAAATATTTTACTTTTGGTGACATGATTGCATGAAATTTATTGCAAATGTCCACATTAGTAAAGAGCCAAGTGTTTCCTAAATTTTCTGAAGATTTTGAAAAAAGATTGGGAGATTAAATAGTACCCAGTGTGGAGGCTTTTTTTAGCAATAAATCGGATATTTTTGTTGTTCACTATCTCAGACAATTTTTTTGCCCTGATTAAGTATGAGAAGATATTTTTTAATGATGTTTATAATGTCATAATATTGCTGAGTATATTGTGTTGAAAAAGTGATGATGTATTTGTTATTCTTGTCATTATTCCTATGGGACATATTTTCCCAGTTTTTTTGTCACTTAACAGATTGTTACTGTCAATTCATTATTATTTTATTAAGTTATTATTTAAATTTGGTTACTTGCATTTTTTCATTGCGTTTTGTGTGCGTTTTTTAACCTCTTATGGACCCTGGGATTTTCCCTTTTTGCATTTTCGTTTATTGCTCCCCTTGTTCCCAGAGCCATAGCGTTTTTATTTTTTGGTCAATATGGCCATGTGAGGGCTTATTTTTTGCGGGACGAGTTGTACTTTTGAACGACATTGCTTATTTTTTGCGCGCCGAGCTGAAGTTTTTATTGATACCATTTTGGGGTAGATCTGATGTTTTGATCGCCCATTATTGCATTTTATTTATTTATAGATTATTTTTTACACTTTTTGCATGCTTCTATAGTCTCCATAGGAGACTAGAAGCAGCAACTGTCCGATTGCCTCTGCTACATAGAGGTGATGAACAGATCACCTCTATATAGCAGAAATGCTCCTGTGCTATGAGCGCCGACCGCTAGGTGGTGCTCATAGCGATCAGCACATGACAACCACTGGGGTCTGCTGCAGACCCAGGGTTGTCATGCCCAACCATCAGTGACCCGCGATCACATGACGGGGTCACCGATGGGCAGGGTAAGTGACGTGCTTCCGGCGCTGTTAAATGCCGTTGTCAGAGATTGACAGCGGCATTTAACATGTTAACTGCCGCGGATGGATCACGATTCCACCCGCGGCTGTAGCGGGCACATGTCAGCTGTAAGAATCAGCTGACATGTGCCCGGTTCAGTGTGGGCTGCCCTCGCTGAACAGGGGGTGACAGCCTGGTGCGTACTAATACGCCCCAGGCTGTAAAGGGGTTAAAATGCATTTTAGTTTTTGACTCTGGTGTGTCATTCTTTAAATAAAGCTGGCTTGTTTTTTAAACTTTCTGGAAATTTGATTTCACTGAACTTTATTGACATATGTAGGTGCGGATTACATGCGTATTGAATGTGTTTCCGCTGCGGAAGCACACTAAAAACACAGTTGCGGTTTTTACCTGCGGATTTTCCACATCTAATGTAAGTTAATAGGGAAAATCTGCACAGAAACCTCAGTGTTCCGGCAAGAGAAATTGCCATGCTGCAGATGTGAAACACGCACCGCAGGTCACTTTACACAGCGGAAATAAAAGCACAGAGGGCAGGAGATCTCTATAAATCCCATCCACTTCGCTGGAACTGTAAGACCCTGCGTTAATGATGCAGGGCAAACACGCAGCGTCAAAACAGCGATAAAAGCTCATCGTGGGAACGTAGCCTTATAGTCCTTCACATGTCATCTCCACATCTCTAAATCTCCCTGTATAACAGGAAGCAAATGTTTCACTTTTTGTTTGGTGCTCATTAGTGTTGAGCCACCCCCGTAGTGTTCGAGTTCGGTTCGTCGAACACCGGTGTGTTCGCCGAACTGTTCGTCGAACTGTTCGTCGAACACCTTCGAACACCGTTAAAACCAATGGCAGGCAAACAAAAACACATAGAAACACATAGAAAACACCTTCAAAGGTGTCCAAAAGCTGACAAACTGCTCAGAAGACACAACTAACACATGGAAAAGCGACAAGTACATATAGTCATGCGAAAAGAAAAGAGGTGGAGGAGTAAAAGGAGGGGGAGACACAAATATAGGCATGTCATGCCCTTCTAAAATCCAAAAAGTGAGAAGCCGACACGTTCAGTCCGCTCCTGCCCGTGCCACCTCCGTGTCGCCGGGTTTGTGCCAGAGCCGCGGTGAACCCTGACGGCCAGCCCCCCTCTCCCAATACTGGTGCCTGTCCGCTGGTGGGTCGAGCGAGCCCCCCTGTGGTGGAGGCAGCTCTAAGCTTTTTAATTTAAATTGTCTCTCTAATTTGAATGAATACACTTTAAATCCATTTACAAGGATCTATTGGAGGGCAAGTCTCATGCCAGCAGCCGTGTAATTCCAGCTCCAGTAGCGTCCACTAAAGCTGCTGCAGTTAAAAAGCTTTTATAAGGATCGAGCTCGGCTGTCCACCGCAAGGCATCCTACTGCCAGTCCCAGCCCCTATGCCTTGGGGTGCCTCCTGATGCTCTTCACTGAGTATCCCGTGGTCCTGAAGCATTTCCTTTGAAAAAATTAAGTGTCCAAACTACAGGTGGTGTAGCTTGCTTAACAGCCGGGATAATCCGCTGACTAGCAGACACTGCTACTAGGCACAAAGTATTTCCTGGGCTAGATGCAGTTAAAAATTTGTAATTAGATACTCTCGTTGGATGCTGAGAAAGCATTCCATAGAGTCTCCTGGCACGCCATATATGATTCTCTTAAAAAGCTTGGGGTAGGGGTCTAGGGGACCATTTTATAGCCAAAATCACGGCCCTGTATCACAATACGTCACCTAGGCTGAAGATAAATGGAACTGTAGCACCCTGAGGGCTCGGTTGCTACAGAGGTATTGCACCTCACCCAGAGGTGTGATATCTCACTCTCAGGTAAGGATGGAGTGTGGATCAGGACCCGACACCTGCATGCATTACACCACATTGCTGTGGGGCAGGGCGACCAATATGCCTCTGAGATGGGCACGACAGTCCCTGTCCCTGGCTGGAGTGGGGGGAGGGAACACTGAGGAAGGGGAACCCTGTAGTGCAGGAGCAGGGAGGAAGCAGTTACTGGGTGCATTGAGAAGGGAGTATAAAAGGTGGGCACCATCTTAGTTCAGTGCAGAGAAGTCTGAGCAGAAGTGGCAGGGAGCAGGGGCTCTGCATGAGCTCTGCTCCGGAGGCGGGCCTAGTAACAGAGGCCCAGGCCTGGAAGAGGGAGAAGGAAGGAAGAGGAGCGGAGAAGGCTCCAGGAATGAGGAATGAAGGGATCCCAGGGGTGCGGATGGGCGAGTCGCCACCGCACGCCCGAATCCACCTGCGTGGAGGGGTCAGGCCAAACGGGGAGACCGGTCCCCGAAACTAGTGGAGGCAGGAAACGACCCTCAGCTAGAAACCGGAGGCTCTGACATTTTATGTGGCGCAGCCCCTCGCTACACCCGCTAGGAAGGCACCACATAGGGTCAGGGAAACTGGCGCCAAGTTTACCAAGAGGAGGCCCGAGGCAGCCGGACAGAAGGGTTGGTAAGAAAGGCCAGACAAAGGACACACAAAGGGGGTCCTGTGAAGCGCTCCAAAGTTATCTGGGAGTTGTCTGAGCCCCTCACCTGGTGAGCACAGTACGACGTGGGCACCCGTTACCTGCAGACGTGGTCTGGATAATAAGAACTGTGAGTAAAGGCCCTGGACTGCATCACTGACTCCGTGTCGTTACTGCTGCTGCCCTGCACCATCACCCCCATCCTCCGCATACACTGCCCTGAGGCTATACTCCTCCCGTGGGGAGTTATGCTACGCTCTGCTGCACCCACAACACCAGCCTCAGCGGTCTGCCCTGCAGCGGCGGTTCACTCTGACCGCAATCCACGGGTGGCGTAGTCGGACATTTAAACATCAAAACCACATAAATAGTTCCGCCACTGGTTTGACCACCCTGAGCCACGGAACCGGGTCGCCGCCACGAAGACTACAACCACCAGCATCCTCCAAAAAGGGTCCGGCTCCGGGTGTCCCAAGGCCCAGGGGGTGCATCAGAACATTTTCATCACCTTTCACAATCACCAATGGGACAAGGCAGGGATGTTCTCTGTTCCCTCTCTTATACATCCTAGTGACGGAGCACCTGCTCTCATCAATTCGCCATAACCCCAATATTAGGTGGATTGAGGTGGGAGGCACCGAGTACAAGTGCTCTCTATTTGCTGATGATGTCCTAGTATATATCACTCAATCACATATATCCATCCATGCTGTTATGGCTGAAATAGATCACTTTGTTACATGGTCAAATTTTAAAATCAATGCAGCGAAGTCTGAGGCCCTCGATGTCTCCCTCCCCAAATCCATATAGGATTCCATCCAGTCCAACTTTCCCTTTGCCTGGCCCTCACAGGGTATCAAATACTTAGGAATTCCTATTCATAGAGACCTCTCCCATCTATGTTATCTTAATTTTGGGCCCTTTACTGAACAACTCCATACAGACCACGGTTGGCAAGTTAGAACTGTAAGATTCACTACGTGAACCACTGGTGTTTTGTGGAAAAGCACATGTACACTGTGTTCCAAATTATTATGCAAAAAGTGTTTAGGAGTGATAAGGGAAGAATTTGTTTGTTTGTCAGTTAAACTCATCGATGGTGATGTGTGTCAGGGCTCTTTATATCACTGTAAGCAATTGCAGACACCTGTGCTAATTAGTTTGGCAGGTGTGTCCAATGAAAGGCAAGACTACTTAAGAAGGCTGTCTCACATTATTAAGCAGCCTACATTTTCTGCCAAAATGGGAAAGAAAAAGGATGTGTCGGCTGCTGAGAAGCAACAAATTGTGGAGTGTTTAGGTCAAGGCATGACTACAATCAACATTGTGCGATGATCAGGATGAAGTGTCTTGGCAATCAAGAAGTATGTAGCTGATTCACAGTACACACGTGTGCGTGCTGATAAGGGCAAATTGAGGACTCTTTCCTACAGGCAATTACGTCAGGTTAAAAGAGCAGCGGCAAAAAAGCCTTGTCATAGCAGCAGACAAGTTTTTGAAGCTGCTTGTGCCTCCAACGTCCCCCGAACAACAAGATGCAGGGTCCTTCAGAGGTTTGCAGCTGTGCATACGCCATCCTGTCGACCTCCTCTATCCACTTCACACAAGCAGAAACGGCTCCAGTGGGCTAAACATTACATGAAGACTGATTTCAAAACTGTTTTGTTCACGGATGAGTGCCGTGCAGCGCTTGATGGTCCAGATGGATGGAGTGGAGGATGGCTGGTTGATGGACACCCCACGCAAACACGGCTACAGCGCCAACAAGGAGGAGGTGGAGTAATGTTTTGGGCTGGAATCATGGGGAGAGAGATTGTCGGCCCCTTTAGGATCCCTGAAGGCGCTAAAGATGAACTCCATAATGTATGTGGATTTTCTCAAACAGCACTTCCTGCCATGGTTCATGAAGAAGAACCGTGTATTTCACAGCAAGATCATTTTTTTGCATGATAATGCACCATCTCATGCTGCACATAAAACATCTGCATCTCTGGCTGATATGGGCATAAAAGGGGACAAACTTATGGTGTGACCCCCATGCTCCCCTGACCTCTACCCCATTCAGAACCTCTGGAGCATCATCAAAAGGAGAGTCTATGATGGTGGGAGGCAGTTCACATCTAAGCAACACCTCTGGGAGGGTATTCTGTCCTCATGCAAAACAATTGAAGCAGAAACCATCCAAAACCTGACAAATTCAATGGACGAGAGAGTTCAGAAGCTCCTTTCGAACAAGGGGTCCTATGTGAAAATGTAACATCACCTAGAATAAAGTTTTGAGTTGAAAACTGTTTGATTTCAGTTTCTAATAACCTGCTAATGCTTATAATTTCAAAAATGACCATTTTTTTGGTCTTTATTAAAATGAAAAGGTTGATCGAAAAGTTTGGGGGATCTAAGAGTGTGGCAACCCAGTAGTCATGATTACTTTGAATTCTGACAATATGAGGGTCATGTTGCAGGTAGTGCAGCAAGAAGGCACTTATGTGTCTTGCGCATCTCGGAGCCCCAAAATTATTTTCCGGGCTAGATGCAGCTAAAAATTATTAGTAATTTTAAATCTGGTGGAGCTTATTATAGATGGCCTAATAGAATCAGTGCTGCACACTGCTATAAAGCCCAAATTATTTTCCAGCCAAGATACAGATAAACATGATTAGTAATTTGAAAGCTTAAAACGGTTGGTAGGGTGATTTTAACCAATCATCAAGCTTTTACTCTCCCCAGGATGACACAGGGGTAGAAAAGTCGTTTCGGATCCATGATTTGTTCATCTTTATGAACGTGAGTCTGTCTACATTATCAGTGGAGAGCCTCGTGCGCTTATCTGTCAGCACACCACCAGCAGCGCTGAACACACGTTCAGACAGAACGCTCGCTGCGGGGCATGACAAGATCTCCAAGGCGTAAGTGGCTAGCTCCGGCCATTTATCCAGATTGGAAGCCCAAAAAGAGCAAGGGTCCAGTGACACAGTCATGGCTTCAATGTTTACTTGGAGATACTCCTGTACCATCGTCTCTAGGCGTTGACTATGTGTCAGACTTCTTGTCTCCTGTGGCCTTGCAAAGGATGGGCTAAAAAAGTGGTGAAATGATTCCGCAAAATTGATGTTACCAGCAGATACTGTGGTTCTGTTACGGTTTGAGTGCTGAACACTTGACGGTCCCACGGTTGGCAGGTTGGAACTGTGAGATTCACTACGTGCACCACTGGTGTTTTGTGGAAAAGCACATGTAAGATTCTGCAACAGTCTCTGCTGATACTCCTGCATGCGTGCATCCCTTTCTATGGCAGGAATAATTTCTGCAAATTTACTTTTGTACCGGGGATCTAACAGTGCGGCAACCCAGTAGTCAGGATTATTTCTAATTCTCACAATTCGAGGGTCATGTTGCAGGTAGTGCAGCAAGAAGGCACTCATGTGTGTTGCGCATCCAGGAGCACCAAGTCCCTGTTGTGTTGGTGGTGAGGTAACAATCATGCTTCCTTCCTCTGTCCTCTCCCCCCAACCTCGCACAACAGAAATGTGATCAAGGTCTCCCTCATCTGATGAGTCTTCCATCAGTTCGTCCTCCACTTCTTCCTGGGCTCCTGCACCTTCCTCACTAGTTTGGCTGCTACCATGCGCCCTGGTAAAACCATCTCCCCCACCCTCACATGCCTGCCGCCTTGGTGCTGCCGACCGTCTGGACCTTGCAGATGTTAGCCCTTCCGCATACAACTCCTCCTCCTCTACTTCCTCCACCTCCTCTTGTGCCACCACCTGACTCCGAATTCTGTTTAACATGTGCTCCAGCATGTAAATCACCGGAATAGTCATGCTGATAATGGCATCGTCAGCATTAAACATCTTCGTCGCCATTTCAAAACTGTGCAGAAGGGTGCATAGGTCCCTGATCTGAGACCACTCCTCCAGCGTGATTTGCCCCACCTCTGGATCTCGTTGGCCCAGGCTATACGTCAGAACGTATTGCACCAGGGCTTGTCGGTGCTGCCACAGTCGCTGCAACATGTGCAGAGTTGAATTCCACCGGGTAGGCACATCGCATTTTAGCCGGTGAAGTGGCAGGCCCAACGACTTCTGTAGAGATGTAAGTCGCTGAGCTGCGGGATGCGAACGGCGGAAGTGAGCACACAGCGACCGTGCCCTCTGCAGAAGGCCATCTAGTCTGGGATAGTGGGCTAAAAATTGCTGGACAACCAGGTTCAACACGTGAGCCATACAAGGCACGTGTGTGACATTGCCCCGGCGAAGGGCCGCACCCAGGTTTGCAGCATTGTCGCACACGGCCTTCCCTGGTTTCAGGTCCAGTGGAGACAACCATTCATGAAATTGGTTCTCCAGAGCTGACCACAACTCCTCAGCTGTGTGACTCACATTTCCCAGACATTTCAAAGTAAAAACCGCCTGATGACGTTGAGCCCTACTGCCAGCATAGTAAGGAGGTGTGCAGGATCCCTTCTGCGCAGTTAGAAAGCTTGTGGCATGACCAGACAGGCTTTGGGTGCAGGTGGAAGACCGAGAGGAGGTTGAGGAGGCAGAAGCAGTGGAGGAACTTTGATATAAAGAGGATTGACGCACAACTCGTGGGGACGGCAAGACTTGGACAGCAGCCCCTTCTCCTGCTGTCACCATAGTTACCCAGTGCCCAGTCAGCGACATGTAACGCCCCTGTCCATGCCTACTCGTCCAAGTGTCTGTGGTGAAATGCACCCTGTCACACACAGAGTTTCTCAAAGAAGCGGTGATGTTGTGTGCGACATGCTGGTGGAGCGCAGGCACACCTTTCTTTGAGAAGTAGTGCCGACTGGGCATCTGGTACTGGGGCACTGCGACGGACATAAGGTCTCAAAAATCCTCTGTGTCCACCAGGCGGAAAGGCAGCATTTCTGTAGCCAAGAGCTTGCAGATGGTGAAATTCAACCTCTTAGCTTTCTCATGGCTAGGAGGAAATGGTCTTTTACTTGTCCACATCTGAGGGAGCGAGGGCTGGCTATTGTGCTTAGACGGGGTTGATAAGGGTGTCCCCGGCAGACTGCCGGTCTGTGAGGAAGATGCAGGCGGACATGTTAGGTTGCCTTGATCCAAAGGTGGTGCTATCGATGTCGGACAGCGCTCAACACCAGCTGGTGTTACCACCTCCAAAGAAAATGATGACCTGCCAATCACGCTGGCTGTTGCGGGTAAAGAGGTGGCAGGTCTGTGCCCCAAAACAGGTGTGACTGCTGTCCCCCCAGTCACAGAGGATGAAGAGGCCGCGGATGCACAAGATATGGCAGACGGTGGTTGGCCCGGCCGGCTAGGCCGCATTGTAGCACACTGAGCTTCCCACTGCAACTTATGCTTCATGTCCATGTGCCGGTTCATGCATGAAGTACTCAAACTATATATTTTTTGGCCTCTACTTAGCTTTTGCTGACAAATGTTACAGATAACACGAGTTGGGTCATCTTTATCGATCTGAAAAAATGCCCAGGCTATGCAAGGCTTAGCACCCATGCGACCTGAAGAGCCACCACGACTTGTGGTGAGAGGCAGAGTTGTGTTTGAGGATGCAGTTGTTGATGTGCTTCCAGTACTACGTCTCTGTCCAGGAAGGCGCAACCTGACCTCGTCGTCACTAGCATCTTCCTCCACCTCCTCTGCTGACCTCATCTCTTGGCTGACTGTGGGTTGACAGTAAGTGGGATCTCCAACCTCATCATCATCACCCTGTGCGTTATCACACCCGTCGTCCTCAGAGCCAACCTGTTCCTGCCCTGACAAAAAACTAAAGTTGTCGCTCCAATCAGGTATTTGAGTCTCATCATCGTCTTCCTCATTGTCTCCACCAACAGGAGTTACAGTTTGGGAATGAGGGTCTACATTATGGTCAGAACCTTCTGCGTCTGGTCCTGGATCCGACTCATAAAGATTCTGGGCATCAGTGCAGATCATTTCCTCGTCTGGATTCACAGAAGCGCTGGAGTCGACCTCTGATTCCCAGGCTATAGTATGAGTAAACAGCTCTGCAGACTCAACCATCTGTTCTACCTCATACTCAGACGGGCAGCTGGAGATTTGGGAGCTGTGAGGAAGCAAGTGCGATTGGGGTGACACCTTTGAGGACTGGAGTATTTGTGATGTTGAAGTTGATGTGGAGGAGAGCCCACTTAAAGGAGCACTTGATATCCGTTGAAGCACCTGCTGTTTTTGTGCCTCATCTGGAATTTGTAGCGATTGGCGTGGCCGTAAGAAAGGGATCTTATCACATTGTCCGCTAAAAGAAGTAGACATTTTAGTTTGGCTGGAAGATGGTCTTTCTTCTGCAGATGTTACTGTTGCTTTAACACCTACCCCACGGACATAACCTTTTTTCCCCTTCCCAACACGCCTATTTCCCTTTCCACCAGCAGCAGGCCTTTTTCCACTCATTTTGGTGGTTAACTAATTCACAACTCTGGAGTTGTTTGCACAAAAAAACAATGGATGGGAACCGAGCAGAGCTGAGTGGCCAAACTGTGGTATTAGGCCAAAACTATTGGCTGTGTTAGATGGAGAAAAAAATTATATTCGATTTGCAACCTGATGGAGGTCAGTATAGATGGACTAATAGAGAAAGTCCCACACACTGCTAGAAGGCCAAATATTTTTTCAGAGCTAGATGCAGACAAAAAATTATTTTGAATTTGCAACCTGATGGAGGTCAGTATAGGTGGACTAATAGAACAAGTCCCACACACTGCTAGAAGGCCAAATATTTTTTCAGAGCTAGATGCAGAAAAAAATTATATTCAGTTTGCAACCTGATGGAGGTCAGTATAGATGGACTAATAGAACAAGTCCCACACACAGCTAGAAGTCCAAATATTTTTTCAGAGGTAGATGCAGAAAAAAATTATATTCAGTTTGCAACCTGATGGAGGTCTGTATAGATGGATTAATAGAACAAGTCCCACACACAGCTAGAAGCCCAATATTTTTTCAGAGGTAGATGCAGATAAAAATTATTTTTAATTTGCAACCTGATGGAGGTCAGTATAGATGGACTAATAGAGAAAGTCCCACACACTGCTAGAAGGCCAAATATTTTTTCAGAGCTAGATGCAGACAAAAAATTATTTTGAATTTGCAACCTGATGGAGGTCAGTATAGGTGGACTAATAGAACAAGTCTCACACACTGCTAGAAGGCCAAATATTTTTTCAGAGCTAGATGCAGAAAAAAATTATATTCAGTTTGCAACCTGATGGAGGTCAGTATAGATGGACTAATAGAACAAGTCCCACACACAGCTAGAAGTCCAAATATTTTTTCAGAGGTAGATGCAGAAAAAAATTATATTCAGTTTGCAACCTGATGGAGGTCTGTATAGATGGATTAATAGAACAAGTCCCACACACAGCTAGAAGCCCAATATTTTTTCAGAGGTAGATGCAGATAAAAATTATTTTTAATTTGCAACCTGATGGAGGTCAGTATAGATGGACTAATAGAGAAAGTCCCACACACTGCTAGAAGGCCAAATATTTTTTCAGAGCTAGATGCAGATAAAAATTATTTTTAATTTGCAACCTGATGGAGGTCAGTATAGATGGACTAATAGAGAAAGTCCCACACACTGTTAGAAGGCAAAATATTTTTTCAGAGCTAGATGCAGAAAAAAATTATATTCAGTTTGCAACCTGATGGAGGTCAGTATAGATGGACTAATAGAACAAGTCCCACACACAGCTAGAAGCCCAAATATTTTTTCAGAGGTAGATGCAGATAAAAATTATTTTTAATTTGAAACCTGATGGAGGTCAGTATAGATGGACTAATAGAGAAAGTCCCACACACTGCTAGAAGGCCAAATATTTTTTCAGAGCTAGATGCAGATAAAAATTATTTTTAATTTGCAACCTGATGGAGGTCAGTATAGATGGACTAATAGAGAAAGTCCCACACACTACTAGAAGGCCAAATATTTTTTCAGAGCTAGATGCAGAAAAAAATTATATTCAGTTTGCAACCTGATGGAGGTCAGTATAGATGGACTAATAGAACAAGTCCCACACACAGCTAGAAGCCCAAATATTTTTTCAGAGGTAGATGCAGATAAAAATTATTTTTAATTTGCAACCTGATGGAGGTCAGTATAGATGGACTAATAGAGAAAGTCCCACACACTGCTAGAAGGCCAAATATTTTTTCAGAGCTAGATGCAGATAAAAATTATTTTTAATTTGCAACCTGATGGAGGTCAGTATAGATGGACTAATAGAGAAAGTCCCACACATTGCTAGAAGGCCAACTATTTTTTCAGAGCTAGATGCAGAAAAAAATTATATTCAGTTTGCAACCTGATGGAGGTCTGTATAGATGGATTAATAGAACAAGTCCCACACACAGCTAGAAGCCGAATATTTTTTCAGAGGTAGATGCAGAAAAAAAATATATTCAGTTTGCAACCTGATGGAGGTCTGTATAGATGGATTAATAGAACAAGTCCCACACACAGCTAGAAGCCCAATATTTTTTCAGAGGTAGATGCAGAAAAAAATATATTCAGTTTGCAACCTGATGGAGGTCAGTATAGATGGACTAATAGAGAAAGTCCCACACACTGCTAGAAGGCCAAATATTTTTTCAGAGCTAGATGTAGAAAAAAATTATATTCAGTTTGCAACCTGATGGAGGTCAGTATAGATGGACTAATAGACCAAGTCCCACACACTGCTAGAAGCCCAAATATTTTTTCAGAGGTAGATACAGATAAAAATTATTTTTAATTTGCAACCTGATGGAGGTCAGTATAGATGGACTAATAGAGAAAGTCCCACACACTGCTAGAAGGCCAAATATTTTTTCAGATCTAGATGCAGATAAAAATTATTTTTAATTTGCAACCTGATGGAGGTCAGTATAGATGGACTAATAGAGAAAGTCCCACACACTGCTAGAAGGCCAAATATTTTTTCAGAGCTAGATGCAGAAAAAAATTATATTCAGTTTGCAACCTGATGGATGTCAGTATAGATGGACTAATAGAACAAGTCCCTCACACTGCTAGAAGCCCAAATATTTTTTCAGAGCTAGATGCAGAAAAAAATTATATTCAATTTGCAACCTGATGGAGGTCAGTATAGATGGACTAATAGAATGATGATATGCCCAAAAGATTTTACTTCACTAGGTGCAGTAAAAAAACTGGTATTCTATACACAGGTGGTATATCTTGCAACACAGATAGGCTACTGCACTGACTAACACACTCTGCAATAGGCCAAAAAGGATTAGCTTTGCTAGATTCAGCCAAATGCTGTGAAAAAAACTTGCACAGCACTGGCACAGACCTGCCTGGCAAAAACTGATAGGAACTGATGTAACCTAGTCCTGAAAAGGACTGCAATTACAATTAGTCTTTACTCCCACAATCTATCTATTTAAGAGCACAGACCTGCCTGATAAAAGTCGTAGGAAATGCTGTAACCTAGTCCTTAAAAGGACTGCAATCACAACTATTCCCTACTCCCAAGCTATCTGTAGATTTGTGCGAAAATTGGCTTGAAATTAACAAGGTATAGCGCACACAGCAACAGCGGTGCCGTCTAACACGCAGCTGCAGCAGTGAGAAAATGGTGGCGACGGGGAAAATGGCTTGGTCTTATAGGGCAAGGACATGTGACATACACTGCCAATGACACATGCCCTTGCTTGTGTGAAAAACAGCAGTTCGCTCCGTGTGTGCGCTGCTGATAGGCTGACAGATTGCACCTCCCCACTGTAAATGCGGGAAAGAGAAAAAAAAATGGAGATCTTCATTGTTCCTGCAGAGATCCATCCCCTGCCCCTCCCCCCACCCCGCTGCACACTCAAACTGCGTATTAACATTAATTTTCATCATTACTGAGAAAAAATCCAGTTATGATTTTGGTGCACGAACAGTTATCGAACATAACCTCGAACAGCCGAATTTTTCTCAAATCGTTCGTGTTCGCCGAACGGCTCGAACACCGCCCAAAACAGCTCGAATTTGAGATTGGCGAACAGTTCGAGTAGAACAACGCTCATCTCTAGTGCTCATGTCCTTCAAGTCTGAATGGATTGGAAAATAGCATAAATGAAAGTCTTACTATTCATACTGCTGCCTCTGCTCTGTAAGATGCCTGTAGGTGTGCACATCCTGTGTAGCTTAACATGAGATCCCTATCAGCAAACTGTACAGTAGCTCATACTATTAATCACCGGCATTATTAGCAGTTCCTGTCAGTGGGAAGATCTTTATACATGTACTAACTCGTCCTATAAGAATCTGCTATATATTTTTCTTGTCCAAAATTCTTTTTTTTACATTTTTGGCAATTAAATCAAGTTAGTTTTTGTACACCACCAGGTGATTATTATGTTATTATGTTTTACCGCAATTTGTGTGATCCTTATTTAAAGGGAATCTGTCAGCAGGCTTTTGCTATATAATCTGAGGACAGTACGAGATAGGGGTTAAAACACTGAATTCAGTGATGTGTCACTTATTATTTGTTTACTTACAACAAAAGTTTAATCACTAGGACATTATCATTGCCCTGATTACCTGTCTCCTGCCAAGTCGTCCGACTACACTCCCTCCTGTGATACGCAGCTCACTGTCACTATACAGTGTACACAGAGAGCTGTGGTGTTGGTGGGGGAAGATTTCTGAGATTTGCTACATGCTACATCCAGGATCAGGCCATAGCAGCGCTTTGGACGCAGCGTATTTTCACTGCTTCCAAAGCGCTGCGTCCGATCACGCAGGTAACTCCACATGCGTTTATTGAATGCGGAGTTACCGCATCCAATACATTCTATTGTGGAAATTTCTGTTGCAGAGACTAGCATCTCTGCAACAGAGATTGACATGCTGTGGCTCATAAAGCCGCACCGTGGGTGAGTTTACGCAGCGTCAAATAGAGGCACCGTGGGTGTGGGATTTCTATACATCCATCCACTTTGCTTCTAATGTAGAATGCAGCGTTTTGGACGCAGCGCAGGTAAGCTGCGTCCAAAACGCTGCAAATACTGATTGTGGGCACATACCCTAAAAACTCAATGTCAGAACTGCTGCACCCAGTAAACTAAGTGATACATCATTGGACTCAGCGCTCTTTCCCTATATTATGCTGCTCTCAGATGAGGTATCAAAAACCTAGTGTCAGATTCCCTTTAATACAATGTGTATTATTATTATTATTATTATTTATTATTATAGCGCCGTTTATTCCATGGCGCTTTACATGTGATAGGGATATACATAACAAAAGCATTTACATAATCTTAACAAAACGAGTCAGCGACTGGTACAGGAGGAGCGAGGACACGGCCCGCGAGGGCTTACATTTTAGAAGGGATGGGTGAGGATACATTAGGTGAGGGTAGAGCTGGTCGTGCAGCGGTGGTTACTGCAGGTTGTAGGCTTGTCGGAAGAGGCAGGTCTTCAGGTTTCTTTTGAAGGTTTCCACGGTCGGCGAGAGTCTGATGTGTTGGGGTAGAGAGTTCCAGAGTAGGGGGGATGCACGGGAGAAATCTTGTATACGATTGTGGGAGGAGGAGATAAGAGGGGAGTAGAGGAGGAGATCTTGCGAGGATCAGAGGTTGCGTGCAGGTAAGTACCGGGAGACTAGGTCACAGATGTATGGGGGAGACAGGTTGTGGATGGCTTTGTATGCCATGGTTAGAGTTTTGAACTGAATTCTCTGGGCAATGGGGAGCCAGTGAAGAGATTGACAGAGAGGAGAGGCCGGGGAATAGCGGGGGGACAGGTGGATTAGTCGAGCAGCAGAGTTTAGGATAGATTGGAGAGGTGGAAGAGTGTTGGAAGGGAGGCCACGGAGCAGGAGGTTGCAGTAGTCGAGGCGGGATATGATGAGGGCATGCACTAGTGTTTTTGCAGAGTCTTTGCTGAGGAATGCACGGATACGGGAGATGTTTTTGAGTTGGAGTCGGCAGGAAGTGGAAAGGGCTTGGATATGTGGCTTGAAGGAGAGATCAGAGTCCAGGGTTACTCCAAGGCAGCGAGCTTGTGGGACTGGGGAGAGTGAACAGCCATTGATGTTGATAGCTAGGTCAGTTGGGAGGGTTGAATGAGATGGCGGAAAGATGATGAACTCTGTTTTATCCATGTTGAGTTTTAGAAATCTGTCAGAGAAGAAGGATGAGATGGCGGTCAGACATTGTGGGATTTTGTTTAGTAGGGAGGAGATATCGGGTCCAGAGAGGTAGATCTGTGTGTCGTCAGCATAGAGGTGATACTGAAAACCGTGAGACTCTATGAGCTGTCCCAGGCCAAAGGTGTATATTAGGCAGCGTGGTTTTCATCCACTTTGGAAGGATAACCAATAAAACACATCATTTTCTTTTGTATTTATTAAATGTAATCTGTCATTTAATTCATGCTGCTCGAGCCACAGGCTGCATGAATCAGAGTCTGGCTGCGCGATTGCAGCCTTGTTTTACTCGGAAATACTTGGAAACTTTTCACGGATAACACACTTTGAAAAGAATGTCAGTGACTATTCTTCTCAGTTGACTAGACCGAGGCTGGTCTATGGTGACTTATCCCCGCTGCTCTAAACTGACAGGTCTCTCCCTATAAGGGTGAAATAACTTCACCATAATCTGATTTATGCTTCCTGTGGTTCTGGCAGCATGAATCAGATGACAGGTTCCCTTTCATTAGTAAGTCATAGATTTCATCTGGAGCAATATGTAAAACTACCATTGACCAAATAAGTTCACGCCCATCTACCACAGCAGTGCTGGTTAGTGTTGAGTGAGTATGTTCTGTTAACCCTTTCGCCGAGTATGCTCGGGCGAGCACCGTGTAGTTACAGCTGCTTGGTGATATGTTTGAATAACTCCCGTGTGCATGACTTGCAACTGTTTGATCGCTTTAATACATGTGAGGAGTGTGTAAGAAATAGACATTCCTCACATGTATTAAAGCTGTCAAACAGTCGCAAATCATGCACACGGGAGTGATTCAAACATATCATACTCGGCGAAAGGGTTAACAAAACATACTCGCTCATCACTAGTGCTAGTCAATAGGATGACAATGATGGATATCCATTTGTAGGCCAAAGTGGTCATCATTTTCTAGGGTAATCAATAGCCGGAAGAGAGGTTAGCCCGATGCACTTTATAAGCTTCTAGTACCAGTAATCAAGCAAGGTCTACAAGGTTAGCACATATATAACACTCCAATGTGGGTAGAGGGTTTCCTAATACGGCCACGGCCCCACTATCAGTATTTGGTCAGTATTCGGTCAGTATTTTTTCTCAGAAGTGGGAGCCAAAACCAGGAGTGGGTGATAAATGCAGAACTGGTGACTTGTTTCTATAATACCCTTTCTCTGATGGAGCCAAAACAAGATGAGGAACAATCAGAGAAAAGATATAATAGAAACAAGTCACCAATTCTGCATTTATCACCCACTCCTGGTTTTGGCTCCCACTCCTGAGAAAAAATACTGACCGAATACTGATCAAATACTGATAGTAGGGCCGTGGCCAAATACTGTAGAAAGTATTACACGCCTTTCAAAATCTCCAGGGAGCATTACCTGTTAGACTCCCTCCTTACACCAGCTAGATCTCCATGAATAGATCCAATGCAATAGCTTCATCTTTTTGTATATTATCCTATGTATTTTCTGCAGGCTTTGGTAATATACGCAGTATAGAAGCCATTTGATTATGATTCGGGTTATCTCAGGAAGTTCTCTGCTGTAGCAGTACCCCGAGCTCTAGCACAGGCATTGCATTAGGTGTCTGTTACACAAGCTGCAGACAACTGAGGCAGCAGGATCTCCTATCTAGATTTCAGTGTCAGCTTGCCAGACAAGGGAAAATGTGCAGAATGAAGAAACAATGTCAATTATATTCTATTTATATACTGAGAAGTTTAGGTAGTCAAATATATTAAAAGTAAAATAATTAAAACATAAAGGGAACATTGATGCCAAATTATTCATCTCTGTATATGTAAAATGATGGTGAATCCATGATTTCTAGTAATTGATAACTCTCCCCCTTGTCTCCCTTGACCTCCAGTAATAATACAACAGATACATTTCTTGAGAATTTACATTAGTTCATGTTTCATTGTCTAAGGGATCGTTCACACAACCATATTTTCAGTCTGAGTGCTATCCGTTGAAAAAAAACGGACCAATATTATTCAAAAGGGCAATGCAGAAGAAAGAATTTTTTCACTGACCAAATCTGTATGTGAAAAAATTTCAGCATGCATGTTTTTTCTCTGGGAGTCGGATGAGAGTCACCCATTCAAGTCTATAAGGCAAAGCATGTAATTCCAGTGGATGAAGTTCAGTTAAAAATTAATTTTATTAGAAAAATAGTAAAAGGTACGGCGGCTATACAGTCCAGTAGAGATACAGAAACCAACGCATTTCAACCTATACGGTCTTACTCATCGAACCATGGACCGTATTGGTTGAAACACATTGGTTTCTGTACCCCTACTGGACTGTATAGCCGCCGTACCTTTTACTATTTTTCAATTAAAATGGATTTTTAACTGAACTTCATCTGCTGGAATTACATGTATAGCCTTTTGGATATCAAGCCCGGTCCCAGGCTTTCCGTGCGGTCCTCGCAGCAGTATCCCATTATTACAGTACTGGTGAGTTGGCTCTTCCCCTCCCCATTCCCTCCACCGTTGGTTCATTCAAGTCTATGGGTGCTAGAAAAAAAATCGGATGCCACAACACAGTATCTGATTTTTATGGATACATTGCAGTTCTGTAACATAGGAAACTGTAAATGGTCGTGTAAATGATTAATAGCTGCTGCTCTAAAAAAATGGATTGTATACACATGACAAGTGAGAAAAACATCGGCCCACTTTTCTGGATGAAACTCTGAACAATTTTTTTATACTGTCATGTGAACCTGAATTATTTTCTCCCCATGACTACTGGGGCAACCAGGGTCTAGGAACAAAAAACCTCTTCATGGACACCTTAACATACTTTTGTATATTTTTTTTAAAGAAAGGAGAAAGGCGCTTCAAGAATTGCTATTTTTTTCTGCCATTTTCTTTGAGATTTTCTCATGTGTATTTGACGTGCCCAGGGGATGGGAAAACGACTCGGCGCCCGGGCCTTGCTCTTGGTTTTGGGGGATGTCGCGGTGGCCGGCTCCCGGGCCCGTACCCTGGGGTCACTCTTAAAAGCAAAGGGAAGGGGGAAAAGGTGTATGGGAAAGGGGAAATGTTCATGACGCCACCTGTGGTGTCTGGTGAAGGTCACCAGCTCTTCAACAGTCCTCCGAGGCAGGTGTCAGGGCAGCTATAGATGGTTCGGCTCCCCACAGGTGGAGCAGGCCTCAGGGCAGTGTAGAGAGGGATGCAGAATAGAGCGCTGGCGGGTGCAGAGCCGCGGAGGAAAGAACAGACAGAGGCAGTAGTTGAAGTCATCCAAGTCTTTACTCACAGTAGCGTTTTCTCAGCTCAGAGCTTCTCTCTGCTGTCATACAGCGAGCTGCGGCCACCAGGGTGGGGTTCAGCACACTCCAGGTAGTTCAAGAGCGCTTGACAGGACCCCCGCTCTAGTGTGTTCCTCTCTTGTTGAACTTCTCCCGCCAAGTGTCCCCCACTGAGTCCCCTACGGGTACTGCGATGTCCCTTGTGGGTAACGTGTAGTTCTCGGACTAGTGGGTGCCCTTTTTGGTGACTTGTGGTGAGAACGTGGCGTAAGGCCGGGTCCCTCTGGATAAACTCAGATTAGGGCATACAGGTGGCGACTCCGCTCTGTCCGTATCCCCCTGGGATCCACATAAGCCTCCGGACTTTTCCGACAGAGACGTGAAGTGCAAAGTCAGATAATCGGGGACCGGTACCCCCTCTTGCGGCAGGGTCTCTCTGGCTGGGCCAGAATAAGCTATGCAGGTGGCGACTCCGCTCCGTCCGCACCCCATGAGATCATTTCGCCTATGGAGCTTAACTCCTCTGCTCCCCTCCTGGGCCTTCTTGGTTGGACTCTGACCGGGTACAGAACCGGTTATAACTCTGCCCCAATCCCCCGTCTCGAGGCCTGAGATCGGAAACCGTGGACCCTGAGGCGGCTGCAGCCTTGTGCTGACCTGCCGTCCCAAAGACCCACGACCAAAGACCCGGTTCTTAAAATGGCCTCCAGTTATATATGATTCTATTAAGTGCTAAAGTAAAGTTCTTCCTCCACCCTCACTCACTACGTGGTTCCCCTTAAACTTTGGTTCCCCCCAACTCCTTCATTCAGGCCCGGGGCAGCACTATGGTGCTTTAGGGCCCCTTCAGAACTGGAGTGGTGTAGTGTTGAGTGTGTAGTTGGGGTCCTGTGAGGTACTCCATCCTTACCTGGGAGTGGAGATACCACACCTCGATCTGAGGTGCAATACCCCTGTGGCGACTGAACCCTCAGGGGCGCCACATATTTTTTTGGGGGGTTGTTTCCTGAAACGTTCTTTTCAGCCTTTTTTCTGCCAGCCTTTTTTTGAATTTTTTAGGGGCATCTTTTTACAAGCATTTTTCAGACTTTTTTGGGCATCCATTACGCATTGAATAAACCGCTTGTGTTTTTTATGTTGTGGTGAAAGCGCTCACAAAATGCTCGAGAAGATGCCCAGACATCTTGTGGACTTCCCATTGACATCTATTGTATAGTATGGAGGTTCTTCCTAGTGGAAATCGCCTGAATAATGGACGTTTCATTTCTTTTTAATGCTTAGCAGTTTTGAAAGCCTGAAATGTTTAAAAGATGTTCAAATGCCTGAAGATATGAGCAGCAAGTTGTGTTTCCATAGAAGTAAAAAGGATGGTCATTTAGAGCATTTTGTGAGTGTTTTGTTCAAGTTTTTTAAGTATCTGTGCCACTGAAAAATACCAGGAAATTGTGATAGTGGGGCTGTGGCCTTACAGGTAAAAACAGTGTCCAAATGTCACTTTTAGGCCACAGTCCCACTATCAGTATTTGGTCAGTATTCGGTCAGTATTTTTTCTCAGGAGTGGCAGCCAAAACCAGGAGTGGGTGATAAATGCAGAATTGGTGCACTTGTTTCTATTATACCTTTTTCTCTGATTGTTCCTCACCTGGTTTTGGCTCCCACTCCTGAGAAAAAATACTGACCCAATACTGATCAAATCCTGATAGTGGGGCCGTGGCCTAAGGTTATGTCTGACAACAAAGGCTGATTCATACGTTAGTATTTGCCCAGCATCTTGCACCAGTGTTTACATGCCAAAACCAGGAGTGGAATTTACAGGGAAAAACTATAATTGAAAGATTGACACCTGTTTTGTGTTTTGGAGACACTCCTAATTTTGGCATACAAATACTGATCAAATACTGATCACAAATACTGATGTGTGAATAAAGTCTTAGGCAACTTTGCAGGAAAATCCACAGCATTAGGGCTCATGCAGATGACCACAGATTCTCTCATCCAAGAGAATTGGGCCGATTATGCAAATCAGATTCTGATCAGATTCTGATAAGAGTTTGATCAGAGTGTCAGAGTAGTGCGATCAAATTCTCTCGGGTGAGAGACTCATAGTTCACTGTGCGGAAAAGACGGAGACCAAAATGTCTCCATCTTCTCCATTGTGTCATTGTATGGATATCCGGCTGCACTCAGATGTCATCCAAGTGTAGTCGATGGTTTCCACGCGCTCACTGACTTGCATGGCCAAGTGCGATCCAAATATCGAATCAAACTCGGAGATATGCAGCGATTCTTTTCCTCAGACATGTGTACAGCCCCATAGACTAATATTAGTCTGGGTGCGATCGGATCGTCCTCAGACCAATATGTCTGTCTTCACCTGCCCAAATTTCAAGACTGACTATCTGATTTCTGCTGCTAAAGTGTAGTTTGGTATGCCGCAGTCCTGCAGATTTCACAACACATCATGCTCTGGATATGGCATCTTTTCTGGTGTTGAGATGTGTCATTTTTTGTAACCACTTTAAACTAAATAGTTTTTGTACATTTTGTACAGGAAACCTAAGACAAGGGCTCAACAATGAATTTGCCCATGAATTGTGTTAATCTGTTATGTTTTGAAGTGTCTTAAATTTTGGCCCTTTTATGGCAAAAAAATCCCCTTTTTCTTAATAAGTCAATAGAAAATGAAACATTTTAAAGTTCAAAATTCCAGACAAAATAGTGCAGAACTATTCACCCAATCTTACCGAAATCAAAACTGTATGATTTATACAATGTTAAATATAAGTGCCCATAACAGCGTAAAGTACAGGAAGAATATAAGATCCTTACAGCTGCAATAGAACTAGGTGTGGCACATCTGTGACACACTTATACGGAGGCAGCAGTTTAGTGTTAGCACATGTATCTATATTGGAAGGAGGGGGTTACGGCAGGTGTTTCTCCCCAAGTCTGTGGCAGGAAATAAAATGTCATAGCTTCACACATTTATTTTGCAAGTGTTTATAGCGGCATTATCTCTTAACCCCTTAAGCCCCGCGGGTGGTTTGCACGTTAATGACCGGGCCAATTTTTACAATTCTGACCACTGTCACTTTATGAGGTAATTACTCTGGAACGCTTCAACGGATCCCCCTGATTCTGAGATTGTTTTTTCGTGACATATTGTACTTCATGATTGTGGAAAAATTTCTTCGATATCACTTGCGTTTATTTGTGAAAAAAACGGAAATTTGGCGAAAATTTTGAAAATTTTGCAATTTTCAAAATTTGAATTTTTAAGCCCTGAAATCAGAGCGATATGTCACACAAAAGAGTTAATAAATAACATTTCCCACATGTCTACTTTACATCAGCACAATTTTGGAACCAAAATTTTTTTTTGTTAGGGAGCTATAAGGGTTAAAAGTTGACCAGCGATTTCTCATTTTTCCAACAAAATTTACAAAACCATTTTTTTAGGGACCACATCACATTTGAAGTCACTTTGAGAGGTCTTTATGACAGAAAATACCCAAAAGTGACACCATTCTAAAAACTGCACCCCTCAAGGTGCTCAAAACCACATTCAAGAACTTTATTAACCCTTCAGGTGCTTCATAGGAATTTTTTGAATGTGGAAGAAAAAAATGAACATTTAACTTTTTTACAAAAATGTTACTTTAGACCCAATTTTTTTTATTTTCACAGGGGTAACAAGAAAAAATGGACCGCAAAATTTGTTGTGCAATTTCCCCTGGGCACGCAGATACCCAATATTTGGGAAAAAAACACTGTTTGGGCGCACTGTAGGGCTCGGAAGGGAAGGAGCGCCATTTGACTTTTTGATTGTAAAATTTGCTTGAATAATTAGCGGACACCATGTTGCATTTAGAGAGCCCCTGTGTGCCCAAACATTGGAGCTCCCCCACAAGTGACCCCATTTTGGAAACTAGACCCCACAAGGCACCTATCTAGATGCATAGTGAGCAGTTGCAACCCCCAGGTGCTTCACAAATTGATTCGTAAAAATGAAAAAGTGAAAAAAAAAACACTTTTTCATTTTTACGAATCAATTTGTGAAGCACCTGGGGGTTCCAACTGCTCACTATGCATCTAGATAGGTGCCTTGGGGGGTCTAGTTTTCAAAATGGGGTCACTTGTGGGGGAGCTCCAATGTTTGGGCACACAGGGACTCTCTAAATGCAACATGGTATCCGCTAACAAATTGAATGGAAAATCGTCTCAAATTGTTAGCGGACACCACATTGCGTTTGGAGAGCCCCTCTGTGCCCAAACTTTGGAGCTCCACACAAGTGACCCCATTTTGGAAACTAGACCCCCCAAGGCACCTTTCTAGATGCATAGTGAGCACTTGGAACCCCCAGGTGCTTCACAAATTGATTCGTAATAATGAAAAAGTGAAAAAAAAACACATTTTCATTTTTACGAATCAATTTGTGAAGCACCTAGGGGTTCCAAGTGCTCACTATGCATCTAGATAGGTGCCTTGGGGGGTCTAGTTTCCAAAATGGGGTCACTTGTGGGGGAGCTCCAATGTTTGGGCACACAGGGACTCTCTAAATGCAACATGGTATCCGCTAACAAATTGAATGGAAAATCGGCTCAAATTGTTAGCGGACACCACATTGCGTTTGGAGAGCCCCTCTGTGCCCAAACTTTGGAGCTCCCCCACAAGTGACCCCATTTTGGAAACTAGACCCCCCAAGGCACCTTTCTAGATGCATAGTGAGCACTTGAAACCCCCAGGTGCTTCACAAATTGATTCGTAATAATGAAAAAGTGAAAAAAAAAACACTTTTTCATTTTTATGAATCAATTTGTGAAGCACCTGGGGTTCCAAGTGCTCACTATGCATCTAGATAGGTGCCTTGGGGGTTCTAGTTTCCAAAATGGGGTCACTTGTGGGGGAGCTCCAATGTTTGGGCACACAGGGGCTCTCCAAACGCAACATGGCGTCCGCTAACAATTTGAGCCGATTTTCCATTCAATTTGTTAGCGGACACCATGTCGCGTTTGGAGAGCCCGTGATGTGCCTAAACAGTGGAGCTCCTCCACAAGTGTCCCCATTTTGGAAACTATACCCCTCAAGGATTTTATTAAGGTGTATAGTGAACATTTTGAACCCAGAGGTACGGCACAGAATTTGTTTACATTAGGTCATCATATTGAATAAGTTGTCATTATTCTTGAGCGTAAGTGCTCGCTACTTGAGTTTGCATCGGGTACTCAGGTATGCACCATGTACAGCGTGTGCTCGAGTGACATGCTCGAGTCCCTGCTCCGCATGTTTCACGGTTATTAGACACCCAAAAAAAAACATGCGGGGATCGCTCGTGCATGGCAGGCAATCCCCGTAAAGTTTTTTGGCCGCGAAGCATATGGGGCAGAGACTCGAGCATGTCACTCAAATACCCACGATACTCAATGCATACCAGAGCACCCGATGCAAACTCAAGTAGTGAGCACTTGCTCTCAACACTAGTCGCCATATCGTCATCTTTTTTTCTTACTTTTGAAAAAAATCCCAACCCCAGCCCTAGCCCTAGCACAACCCTAGCCCTAGCACAACCCTAGCCCTAGCACAACCCTAGCCCTAGCACAACCCTAGCCCTAGCACAACCCTAGCCCCAGCACAACCCTAGCCCCAGCACAACCCTAGCCCCAGCACAACCCTAGCCCCAGCACAACCCTAGCCCCAGCACAACCCTAGCCCCAGCACAACCCTAGCCCCAGCACAACCCTAGCCCCAGCACAACCCTAGCCCCAAACCCAGCCCTAACCCTATCCCAATCCTAACCCAAGAGTTTATTTTTGACGCCGTTCCTTGTGCGGTATAAGTGATTAGACGACTTTATTCTTCGGGTCGGTGTGATTACAGCAATGCCAGAATCATATGGGGTTTTTATGACTGACAGCTGTCACACACTAAAAGACGCATTTTTTGTAAAATCTAGTTTTTGCATCACCATATTTTGAGAGCTATAATTTTTCCAGATTTTGGCAGACAGTCATGTGACGGCTCGTTTTTTGCGGGATGACTTGACGTTGTTATTGGTGCCATTTTCAGGCAGGTGACATTTTTTGATCGCTTTCTATTCCGATTTTTGGGAGGCAGAATAAACAAAAACCAACAATTCAGGAATTGTTTTTTTTTATTTTTTTTATTCTGTTCCGCGTGTGGTAAAATTGATGAGGTAGCTTTATTCTTCGGGTCAGTACGTTTACAGCGGTACCACATTTGTATCATTTTTCTATGTTTTGGCGCTTATACACAATAAAAGCTATTTTATAGAAAAAAATATTTTTTAGTATCGCTTTATTCTGAGAGCTATAACTTTTTTATTTTTCGGCTGATGGAGCTGTATGGCAGCTTGTTTTTTGCGGGACGAGATGACGTTTTCAGCGGTATCATTTTTATTTATATGCGTCTTTTTGATCGCGTGTTATTCCACTTTTTATTTGGCGGTATGGTGATAAAGCATTGTTTTTTGCTTCGGTTTTTTTTTTTTTTTTTTTTTACAGTGTTCACTGAAGGGGTTAACTAGTGGGACACTTTTATAGGTCAGGTTTTTCCGGACGCGGCGATACCAAATATGTGTACTTTTATTGTTTTTTTTTATTTTTTTTATAATAATATTTATTGATGGGTACATTATATTTTTATTTTTGGTGTATTTTTTTTTTAATTTTTTTATAATATTTTTGCACATTTTATTTTTTTCCACTTTCACACAGTTTATACACTTTATTACTTTGTCCCACTCTGGGACTTTCACTTTTTTTTTTTCTGATCGCCTGCATGGCACAGGAATGGAGCACCATCCCTATGCCATGAAGGCTGTCAGAAGTGCACAGTGTGAAGATTGCTTGGAGATGCACTGTGCATGTCCAAGCAATCTTCCTGCTCTCTGGTGACCCGGATGATGTCATGACGACATCGGGTCGTCATGGCCACACCCGGGAAGCCTTTGCAGACTGCGCTGGAAGCCGGAAGAGGAGGTGAGTATCGCCGATCACCTCCCCTTGCCCCCGCAATGCCGCGATCGACTTCGATCGCAGCATCGCGGGGGTTAATGTGCTGGGAGCGGTGCAGGACCGCTCCCTGCACATAGTACCGGGTGTCAGCTGTGACAATCAGCTGACACCCGGCGGCGATCGCGCCCGCACAGCCTGTGTGCGCGCGCGATCGCGATGACGTACTAATACGGGTCTGGCTCTTAAGTCCCAGGGCACAGACGCGTATTAGTACGTCAGATGTTATTAAGGGGTTAAAGAGCACATCATCATCGTAAAAAATAATTCTACAAAAATGTTACAATGGGATCAGCTAATGATAATTCCGAAAACACTAATCAATACATTGATTATTTTGATATGAACCTCCGATATACGTACAGCACTAGTCAAACGTTTGGATTCACCAGTTCATACAATGGTTTTCCTTCTTCTCATTGGAATGTGCATGTTGTAGATTCAATCTGAAAGTAGCAAAACAATGAAGGAACACATATGGAAGCAAGGAGTAAAGAAACATGTGTGAAACAAACCAGAATATGTGTAATCCCTTATGTGTACCCCCCTTTTACTCTGATGACAGCTTTATAATCCAATGGCATTCTTTCAAGTATCATCATCAGGTAGTCTCCTGAAATGGTTTCCAATGAAAAAGCATGTCATTAAAAGTTCACTTATGGAATCACTGGCTTTCAGAAAATGTTTGAGACTATCAGGTGTGTGTAACGTGGTGCCGGGCGATAGCCATGGGCGAGATACTCGTCTCTTGAGCTTTGGCCCTGCTGCATGAAGTTGAGGTTCCTTGCTGGGTGTGTGGACTTATGCTGTGGGGGGCTATGCCCTTGCAAGCCACATATTACCGATGACTTTTGTTGGCCAGGACCAGATGATGAACAGTTCAATGAGAGAGACCACCAGTCAAAAATAAAGTTTTTACTGAATGATAATTTGGCAGGGATTATATACAGTAGATAGCAGGTACATATCTTGATGAACATTTCCTTTATAATATAGAGCATTTTCCACACACAGTTTCAATTCCATTCTTTTTACTCACCTGTCCTCTTTCTTCACCGTTCCCCACTACTTCAACGCGACCCAGCTCTGTACTACAGTCCAGTTAGCAAGAGTCCTTTACTCAATCCACAGTTCCGCATCTTTTTTCCCCTCAAGAATTATGCTGTCAGTATGGCCGGTACTTAACTTCTCTGTCATGCTGATCCTGGAAGTGCCGATGCTTGCATCTTCATTTATATTCACATCTTTGCAAATACAAAGGGATGCCGGAAACTTCCTATACCCCCCTCACCTTCCCCGCCAATCTGGCGGCTCAGAGAGGGGAATTTTTTTTTTTTTACTTTTGTCAGGCCAGTGTCACCCCCCACAACCCACCGCCCTGCTTTGAGGTATCCTCAAGTGCGATTAAATATACCACCAATCGCTAAGATTAAATTGACTCTCATGAGGATCACCCCAGGAAAGGAAGAACAAAAATTAACTCTGCTGCAGAGGATAAGTCTATCAGAGTTAACAGCCTTAGAAAACACTAATTAACAGCACCTCAAATAATAGCCTTCATAAATAATACACAGACATCAAGTACTAGACGCATGTCAACATTCACTGCCAAGAGGAGACTATGAGAAGCAGGTTTTATGGTCAAATTGCTGCAAAAAAGCCACTAATAAGGACCACAAATAAGGAGAGACTAATTTGGGCCAAGCATTGAAATGACTAAACATTAGATCGGTGGAAATCTGTACTGTGATCTGATGAGTCAAAGTTTGAGATTTTTGGTACCCACCACAATGAATTTGCGAGATGCAGAAAATGTGATAGTTTCTACATGTGTGATGGTGTGAGGGTGCTTTGCTGGTTACACTATTGGTGATATATTTCAAATTTAATGGCTACTATACTACAGTATTCTACGGCATGTCATCCCTTCTGGTTTTCACTTAGTCCCTATCATTTGTATTGCAACTGGACAATGACCCAAAATACACCTCCAGGCTAAGTAACGGCTATGTGACCATGAATGAGAGGGATGGAGTGCTGTGTCAGTTGATATGGCCTCCACAATCACCTGACTTGAACCCAGCTGAAATTATTTGAGATATGTTGGGCACAGGGTGAAGGCAAACCAGCCAACAAAAGTACTCAGCACCTCTAGGAATGCCTTCAAGGTTGCTGAAAAGCCTGATGAAGCTGCTTGAGAGAATATAAAGGGAGTGTAATGTCATCAGAGTAAAAGGGGGTCCTTCTGCAATTTCTAAGGTTTAACACATATTCTGTCTTGTTTCACATGTGTTTCTTGTGTGTTTATAGAAGTTATATATCAGCTTTAAACATTAGGTCTCATGCTGATAGATTGTTTCCGTGTTCAACTGTTTGCATTGCAATTAAAAAAAATACTGACCCAAAGTTACAGCACTAATCCATATGTCACATTTAGTGGTTTAATATACAGGGTGATAATAAAAGATTCATCGGGCTTCAAATAGGTATACATGCACAATAGTGAAGGGCACATGATAACAAACAAACTCTCCAAGTTTAGCACATAATGTTCACAAATGTTCTATGTGTCCTCCTTTTTTCACACGACACACATCTATTCAGTAATCCAGGTCAACCCAGACATGTCCCCGTCGATGGTCATTACAGCGGTGGTAATGCAGCCCCGGAGCTCATCCAGTGTTGCTGGCACAGGCGGCACGTAAACAATGTCTTTGACATACCCTCAAAGGAAGAAGTCACACACTGTCAGATCGGGAGACCTGGGGGGCCATCTGAAGAGTGCCAAGTGAACACCAGTACAGTGCCCAATTCACCGGTTTGGGAGTTCCTCATTGAGATAGCGACCACCTCTGAATGCCAGTGGAGTGGAGCTCCATCTTGTTGGAAAATGAAGTTTCTGGAATCAATTGTCAGTTGCAGAAACAAACATAACTGTAACATGGAGGTATGATGTACCCGTCACAGTCTTTTCAGAGAAAAAAAAGGGTCTGTCCGCCTTTGTTTTCGATATTGCACAGAAAACAAGTTTAAAGGGGGTTGTACTGGCAAAGGGTGTTCATTACTTGGTGGTTGGATTCTGTAAAAATAACAAAATAAATTATACTCCCCTGCTGTCATCCTCTTTGATAGAGTGCAGTGATTGGATATATTTCTGATGATGTGGGGTTCAAGTCACCCGAATACTGCAGCCTATCAGAAGCCACAGAGGTGGTGTAATTGATTGGACTGCACTGTCATGGCTATCAGTGTTGGTGCAGACCACAGAGCAGCCTGCATTGGATCCAGGTGGGTAGGTGAGCATGATTTATTTTGTTATTTTTACAGGATCCAACACCCAGTTAACAAGAACCTTTTGCCCGGACAAATCTTTTCAAATATGCAGGCTACACTTGTGTTTTCATTTATTCTTTTGGTTAAAAATTTGGGAATTACATTTCAAACATACTGTACATTCTCTAGAAAATGTATCACTTTATTTTGTAATAATTAAAGCCAGAAAGTTAAATATTTTTCATCTGTTTTTATATTATGTTTGTATATTTTTACTCTATTTTCTGTCCATAAGTTACATATAAGTTTCTGTACATCGGTACATTGGAGCTGCCATCTTTCCTGTGCTTCCAGCAGCATTTATGCCCATGATTTACAGCTGCCACATGGATCATAGGCAACAATAAAGAAGCTCTAACTCATTGACTTCTATAGTACAGTAGGCCTTTCTAGGCGTGATCTATGACCTGTGTAGAGGGGGTGGAGGTGAGATGTGACATCACCTATTGTAAATGGTGTGATCCTGTGTTATCATCTCTATATATATATGTCATTCACTTGCCTATAATGATGAGATTACTGGAAAAGGGAAGTATCAGCTTAATATTAAGCTTAGTTAGCAGAGTAAATATTGCAAGATTTTTTTTTTAATTAAACATTATGATCTTGTAAACTTAAAAAAATACTTATAATATGAAAACTTAATTTAAGCACTAAATAAATCCCTTTAGCAAGTAGGAGCCCCTTCAGTAATATAGGAGAATCATCACAGGCAAATCATGCTAGCCTCAGTTGCTCCTGTTCCATCGGCGGAACTGCAAAGGGTTACTGCAACAGCAATCCCCATCGATAGAATAGAGGTGCAGAAATTCTGATAAATCAACAAATGAAGGAGATTGGACGAGGCAACCTAAAATTGTTAGCCAATCCTATGTGTAAGGCTATATTCACAAGTGCCGTTTTTGCAGCATTTTTTTCCGCACCCAACACCTTCATTTTTGGTAGTAAAAATGCTGCTTTTAAACTGCTGTGTTTTTCAGGCAGATTACATGTGTGATTTGTCTACCGTTCATGTTACTACACTTAGTTTTATTGACCAAAACACTGCAAAAATGCAGCACAAATGTTATGCTGCATTTTTGCACTTTCTCATTGCTTTGTATGGGTGAAAAAATGCAGCAAAAACACTGAAAGTATTGACATGCTGCAGATTTTCAAAAATGCTGAAGTGCTCACAATTTGCAAGGAAAAAAAAACTGTGATTTCTGAAATCTCATAGCTTTAGCTGGCACTGTAAAACCGTAACTAACACTTAAAGAGTAATAGTCATTTTAATTTATCTTTCACAAATCAATAGTACACATGAAAATAAGGTACTTTGTAATATGTTTTATTAGAGAAATCTGCTTCCTTCGCTTCCTGAATTGACCATTCTTTCTCAAAATTCTCCGTTCACAGGTAAAATCAGTCTTCAGTGAAAACAGATTTTTCCATTACTGAGATAGGACAGTTGGTACTCATAAAGTTCTATGGAGATCTGTAACTGTCATTTCAGAAGTACTTGTCACAGAATGTATATGTGTCCCTCTAGCTTCTCCCTACTCCTCCCCCATAAAAGCAACCTATTATGTCCAAAAAAACACTGTTAACCTGCAGATATGGGTTAATCTGCAGGTTAATAGTGTTCTAAAGCCGTGCGGCTGCTGCATTGAGAGCCCAACTGCCGGGAGGAAATGTACTTTATTGCTCCTGGCAGCCTCCAGTCATATAGGCGCAGCCAGAGCGGCTTCAGTTACTGCTCAGTACATAGTGATCCGTGGCTGTAATCCCACCCCCACACTGACTGACAGCCAGCTCACAGTGCATCAATACAGTGCTGGCTGTCAGTCAGTGCTGGAGTGCGGTTACACTATGTACTGAGCAGTGACTGTAGCCGTTCCTCTATGACTGAAAGCCGGAGGATGCCTTGAGGAATAAAGTTCACTTCCTACCAGTAGCGGGGCCTTCAGTGCAGCGACCAGACAGCTTTGGATTGCTATTGAACTGCAGATTAACCCTATAGCTGCAGGTTGATATTGTATTGGGACGTGAAAGGTTCCCTTTTAAAGCTCCTAATAAAGAGTAACCATTGTTTTAATTTTTATTTTATAAATTATTAGTACACATCACAATAAGCAACTTTGTTTATCTTTGGCTATTGAAGTAAACCCTGATTTATTAAAATATGGCCATATTTGTGGAAAGCTTGTTGAGTTACATGTATTACGATTCTGCTCTAGATTCAGCTTTATTTTACTGCTTAAGAATATTAGGTAGATCAAAATTAATTCTTATGTAACATTAAAAAATATCTGTGAGATATGAAGTAGGACTAGATTGGTAAGTGCTTTGTTCAGGATACTTAGCAGCAATGGCTTGATGTGCAGTCCTCAGATCAGGCTTTCTCCTTGGGTCAGTGGGGCTGCAGTCTTATCTGGGTCACCTCTAATTCTAACTGGAAGCAGAACAGCCGTAATGAATTGTTGCTTAATTAGACTGTGTGTTATAGATGGAGAAGTAAAGACAAATAACACATTTGTGTTGTGTTTGGTCCTTACTGAAGCTGAAACAGGCTTGTATGCTGTTACCACTAGTACCAGTGTATCACATAACAAATTCTATGCAATCAGAATAAATTATTTGATGCTGAAAGTGTATATCAGGCAAGGAAAGCAGCCCTGTCAAGTCTCATGTTTTTCATATGATTGTCATGCTTTAGCACTCAAATACATGACAATCATAGAAACTGCCCAGAGCACTTAGTACTGAAAAGCCGACTTTCTATTCTCCGCCAAGTAGAGAATTGAATATGGTGTAGCAATCGTATAGCTAAATAAAAGCTACGTACAAATAATGCACATGAGGAAATATGGGAGATTCACCCCGCTGGCTGATTTTTGTTCTGATAAATCATCTCAGACTTTGGAATATATATGTGTGTATGTGTGTGTATGTGTGTGTATGTGTGTGTGTGTGCGTGTGTGTATATATATATATATATATATATATATATATATATATATATATATATATATACACATCTCTGCCAATTGCAAGTAACACTAGTTATAATAAATACTTTTACAGTAGTAACAGAAAATTGCAATCTGAATCTACCCAGATTCAGATTTTTCCAGGATCAGAATATTGATGGCCAAGGTTGTGTTTGCCGCTAGGCACATGAGGGCATATGTCTGTAAGAGCAGAATTTATGGGTAGCACTACAATGAGTGCATTTTTCTTATTAATTTTTATTAATTAAGTAGGTATATATAATAAATGTGCATCATTGCATGTATACATGTGTGTGCATGTAAAGGGAATCTGTCAGCAGGATTTCACACCCCAAACTATTTATTATATGATATACGCATGGAGCTCTTCCAAAGACATTTACAGGGACACCTTTCCATGGCCAGTCCATTCTCCATTACTGAGAAATTAGCATTTGAATGAATATGCAAATGAAGCTGAAGAGTTATGGTAGATTTGAAGCCTCTGTCACTCCAGCTCTATTCCCTGACCAATGCTTCCTCCTCCTACTTGACTGTTGGCTCCTTGAAGTCATACAGCATAGAGGCTGCCAGTCAAGCAGGAGGAGGTGGCGCCCGACGGGGAATAGAGCTGGAGTGACAGAGGCTTCAGATCTACACACAGTTCTTCAGCCTGTATGTAATGAGCATTTTCTGTGCAGTGTGTGGTAATGTGTACATGTATATAATGTATGTATTTGTATATATTTTATGTACATAGTATCATGTAATATTTTACAAATGGATACATTTCAATGGTATAGTATATGGAGGCATTAGCGTGTACACACATGTAGTCGCTGCTGTCTGGCCATGATACGGAAGCAAACTATCCCAACTTGCAGAATTACCAGTCAGTCCAGTTATCAGATGACTGATGTCTGAACAGTTTTCGCAGGTTTTTTGCATTAGGCGGGGGATACATGACAACTTTGGCCACAACTCATGACACACAACCAAAGTTCTGCTAAATTGTAGTATGATGCAAGTAAATGGGGTCACATTGCGAACTAAAAGCTCCCGTGACCGCGACAAGCAAGTTGCAATATATACAAAACAATTGCTGCTTTGCTAGTTGCAATTGTGGTACATTGTGTGTCAAAATGAATCCCCATTCACTTGCATTATGTTTTGATGTAACAGCAGCTTACAACAACTTTTGATTGTGGAACCTAAGTCACGATGCAGTACGTATATTACTAGGGGCATCACAGAGAATTTATGGCCTAAACTACATAAAGAGACATTATCTCATAAATGATCTTTATCACTGATGCACAGATTATCAGATTGCTAGAGGAATCCCAATATCTCAAGTCAAGGTACTGAGTACTTCTTCCTCCTCACTGCAAGACCCCAGCGAAGAGGAATCTAGATGGAGTAGAGCATGCGCCCTGCCACTCCAATAAATGTCTATGAGGATGATGATGGTGCTGGCGCTGGGTGCAGTTTTTAATATTCACCTCAGGCAGCACAAACGCTAGAATTGGCCTTGTGTAAAGATATTATATTGTTCACAAAGCAAGGTGTTTTTTTTTTTAAATCAGAGATTTTTAAGCAGTTTTCAACCCAGTGAAGAAGTCTCCAGAGAATTCCCTGACATTACTGCCTGCATTTCCCTCTATGTGGACTTTAGAGCTCACGTACAAATTGGAAGTATCTGGTATGCATCCAAGTGCCACAACTTTTTAATAGAAATCTTTTCACAGTAGGTTTACTTTCATTAGCAACTGTGTTTATACTGTGTTAATAGAGTCTATAGGGAATTTTAACTTGGTTATGAGAGTTAATATTTATTCTATATAAAAATTTGAATTTGCATGTATGCGTCATATAGTAGATACAAGGCAGGAAGAGACATCCCTTCTAAATTAGCTGTAAGAAAGACAAACCATATTGAGTGTTTAACCAGTCTTTGTCTCTCAACTTAAGTTAATGAGAGTTTAGTGTTTTTTGTCAAATCTGATCTAGCACCTTCATTCATTATTTTAAATATATCTATAAAGTCTCATAGTTAATGAAGAGAATGGCTATATATGTATATATATGTATAAATATATATATATATATATTTAGATAGTTTATATATATATTTATATTATATATTTTTTTTATATATTTATATACAGTGGTTATTATATGTAATAATAACCAATATATATATATATATATATATATATAGATATAGATATAGATATAGATATATATATATATATATATGTATGTATATTGTAGATTATTATTGGGACAAGAGTGCCACCTGCAGGCTGCTGTTGACATGCGGATCTACATGAGCTCGCATATCATTTGTGCTGTGGTTAGAAAAGAGTGTACTTAAGCTCCATCTATTGGTGGATATGTCAAATTGATGCTCTTCTTTTAGCTAATGTTAGAGGAAAACTTTTTATTACTTCAGCAACAAGTTCAAGCCTCAGTTTCAGGAATTTTTTTACTTTATTAATACACGATGATCATATTTAGTATGTGCAGATGTTAACATTCTATAATATTTTGTTTTCTCCAGGACAATCGTCACCAGGACCAGGTAATGTAATGCCGCTCAAACTTGTCATTGTTTAAAGTATTATATACTGTATATACGTACATATTACATGTGTAAAATTGGATGCATTAAATACAGCTGCTTTACAACAATACATTAGATTTAATATGCTGCTTGTATGTAGATGTTCTGTATGTATAGCTTAGATAGTACAGATAAGCTTTACCAATTTTTTAAAGTTAATTATAAAAATGCTTTATTATGTTACACCTAAAGGTGCAGTTGTGTTTCCACCCTAGATGTTTTATAGTATTTCCACTGGAAAAACAAAAAATGTTTCAGGCTAGGAACGGCTATGTCTGGTGCTTCTTCATCATTTTCATAAACCACTTAACAAAAATTCCAGATGGAAACTGATGGAGGAACTGATCCTATTATTTGAAAGTTGCAAATCCAATAGCCAGAACACAATGTTTCATGTAACATTGGGATTTGGACCTGGATCAGCGTCTGGGTGTAAATAGTAAAACTGAACCTGGTGCAAGTTATATGTGAACCAAGCCTTAAAGATGACAGACCTGTGGCCTCATGTAACTCACTAGATCAGAACTGCATCAGTTGCCATCAGTAAGTTTCACCATTTACTCCCAGACACTGACCGGTTGTGATCAGGCCACCAGTGCGCCAAAACCCGATGTGTCCGTCAGGTTGGAATTATCCCACTGCAAACAATGGGATCAGTTCATCCTTCAGTTTACATGCAGCGTTTTTGTTAAAATCCAGATGGAAGTGACGACACAGCGTTGGCCATGTGTGAACACAGCCTTAGATTTTGCCAGCTCCTTCATGCAGCTAGAAAATGAAAGGAGAGGAGACTGCAAATGTTCGGGACTCTCTCCATTTACTTATATGCTAGCTATAGATAGGTGTCAAAATCATATGAATGTCTAAAATATAAAATCCCCTTTAATATAAATGTAGGAGAAAATTGCTTGAAATAGTAATGTGGAATAGTAATCATCATTTTTAAACATTTCGTTATGGCTGTCAAAAACATTAATGTTTGATTCACATGGGCAGATTGCTGTAGTTAGAAAAAGTTAAGCAAAGTCAGAAGTAGATCCTAAAGGAAGGAAAGATATAAAAGGAAGAGAGCTTTTATATTTCTCTTCCTGTCAGTATCGAATCCATGTTTCTACTAAATAATTTGCACTGTATGAATCAGGCCTACAATGGGCTGGAGTTACCAAACAATGCTAATATCAGATGTATCTCACAAGTTTGTAGCTTTGAAACTGCCTGGTATTTATGAGGATGCAGATGCGGTAATACTCAATCTCAAAAGTTTATTAATCACAAATTCCAGTTTTCTGGATATATACAGAAGTTAATCTTAAAAAAATAATAATGATTTAAGGTATGGAATGTATAGCCTGAGCACTGTACAGGCCTCAGGGAGGAGGACAATCAGGATATCCAGCCCATATCAGTATAAGACTTCATCAACACTGCTGTATTATTGTGTAAGTATATTAAAGGCAGTCTGTCACTAGGTTTTTGCTACCTCATCGGAGAGCAGCATCATGTAGAGGCAGAGAACCTTATTCCAGTGATGTATCACTTACTGTGTTGCTTGCTGCAGTTTTGAAAAAATCACTGATTTATCTGTTGCAGGCCTAGCAGTTCTCTAAATGCTGAGCTCTATATAACCCCGCCCACACCACTGTTTGTCAGCTTTCTATATACACTGTGCATAGGCAGAAAGCTGTGAATCAGTGTTGGGGGTGGGGTTATTCAAAGCTCATGAATATGGAGGACTACATGGCAGCAGGTTTACTAGTCCTCTAGTGATAATCTCTTGCTGATAAAACTGTGATTTTATCAAAAACTACAGCAAGCAGCCCAGTAAGTGACACATCACTGGAATCAAGGCCTCTGTGTTTTTATTATGCTGCTCTTACATTGGGTGTAAAAAACTGATAACAGATTCCCTTTAAAGCACTAAAGATCAATGAGCAAACGGACCGGACCTACCACCAGTGCAGCAGCACAGGGGCCCACAGGGGAGATTAGAATCCAGGTAGCAAACTGAACTACGACTATCCAAACAGCGTTTGCTGGCACCACTTTCTTCTACCACCAATTTCTTGTACAAGAATTTTCATTTCTACAGCTCACATAAAAATTAAAAGTTATGGTCATTATTGCTATGAATGTGGGAATTCTGATCATCTGAACAAATGCAAACCCCAAATTTACATCACTAAATAAATTAAATTACAAACTTTATACTGTTTAGCTTTCATTGCTGGTTGAGGCTAAGGCTAGGTGCACATCGACAAGTGGGCTTAGCAGCTATGGTATATGACCAACAGTGGCCGCAGTCTAGATAGATGGCATTCATTCACCATAGGTATCCATTTGTCACACAAGGTGAGGGAAGAGTGGGAAGGGAGCCCAACAACTAGGAAAAGGGGGAGTGGAGAACCCTAGGCAGATCTAATATCACCCTGACTACCCTATCATCCTTATATAGATTACACACCTATTGCCGAGCAGGAAACCTAATCCCTGAATGTCCCTAGAGCTTGGCCCTAGGTACGGAGGGGACGGGGTGAACACTAGTCAGTCTTCACTGTAACTAAAGACAACAAGCTAAACAAACAAAGGGGATACTCTTAGCTTGAGAAGACACCAGAGAGATAACACCAACTGTCCTCCAAGGGAAGTCCAAGAAGACACTAGCTAACTACTAGTATTCCAGGCATGGATAGAGGAACATAGAACTATCACCGGCGACTCTCTGGAGACACTGAAAGTTTTTAACTACCAAACAAGGGTGTGTCAATTAGCAGCAGAAGGTGGAGGTCACTGCGGGGTCCTAAAGGAAGAAGGATATCACTACACTACAGAGATGAGAGGATCAAGAAGGAGTCTGCAATGCCAAACACAGTGACCTTCTACAGCCGCATCCAGAGCGACTGTCTGTCACACTTGATACACCCGTGACACCATTGAAGAAGTGTATACCATATGGTTTTGTTATTTCTTGTTGTTTTTTTTTGCTGTGAACCTCTCCATTTGATTGAGGATTACTTGCTGATCACTGGGGGTCTAACTGCTGAGAACCCTAGCGATACAGTGATTGGAGCACTGGATCCCTGAGAACAAGACTCTGCAGCCCCATCTTGAATGGAGCAGAGGAACGCATTCTTGACCTCCGGCTCATTCATTGTCTATTGAAGTACCAGAAATAGCGGAGCGTTCCACTCGGCCATCCTATAGAGAATGGATTTAGGATAGACTGAACATTCAGTCCTCCGCCCCATTCGGGACAGGGCTTTAGATCCCCGATCTCGGGATTGCTGGGAATCCCAGTGGTCAGACACCCAGTTATGAGCAAGTTATCCCTTATCACACATATAGGGTATAACTTGATTTTTTTTGACTCTATTAAAGGCAGAAATGTGTTTTAAATAAATGATTCTGACTATGAATGGCTTTATTTGCTTTACCTGCCCTCAATGGGTCTTTTATCCAAGTAATTATCATCTTATCACTTGGATCACGTACAGACTCCATTAAATGTGAACCTTTGGCCATAGGGCTTATTTTTCATTGAATTTAATCATCCAAGCAACTTTACATGTAGGGTGGATTAAGTTTATTCAACGACAGGATATTAAAAGCAGCATTGCTAATATTCTACTCCTCTCTCCACTGTAAAATAGCTATTAAATGTCACATGCAAACCGGCTTCTATAAAACAGCTACCAATTACGCTCATAAATATATATGTAAAATATAAAGGACTTTGCCAGCCTTTGGGCACTTTTAGCTAGTTGTGGATGAGTACTTTTTTTGTATAAAAGTCAAACCTTTAAGCTTTCCAGTAGATTCTAGAAATGAGACTGTGCCAGATCGCACTGGCACATGCCAATTACTGTTAAAGCTACTTATTAAAAGTAAGAACTTTCCAAGTTGGATTACATCCAGTTTAGAGGTGATTCATTTAAACAAAGAAGACGAGGTATAGGGAAAAAATGAAGCTCACATAAGTCCAGGTAGATTTAAATTAATTTTTAATTAGAATTTTATATATTTTTAATAAGACAAAGGTCTGTTTATAGATAGGGGCATTTTTTATTATGACTAATAAAATACATCTGCAGTATATATAATATAGTTATACTGACTATCGTTATATTCTTCTCCTCTTTAGGACCAGTCTCAACTGCACCTCACTCTACCATCAGTATCCAGAACAGCTCCATTGACTCACCATCACCACGCATTGCTTCCAACACTTCAAGTAACTCATTCCTGCTTCCCATATAGACTCCGATGATTGAAACACCAGCGGGAAACTGATGCTAGGACCGATCCTAATATTTTCTCTGGGATCACTTCTGGCATCCAGCACAGCAGTTGCCACAATACATAGCACATTTTGGTTCATGCCATTATTTGCACAAACATTCGTGACTTTCTGCTGTTTTTCTTGCTAGTTTTCAACAGGGGCACAAAAAGTGGGCAGGGTTTACCAGTAGGGGACGCGACCTCCTGGAAGTTGACAGATGGTATAAATTGCACTATAAATCTATACCTGATCACTTCTAGAGCACGGACTAGTAGGGCTGTACAGCTCTTAAGTGCATTTAAATCAAGCGTGCTATGGTTAAAGGGAATCAACACCAGGTTTTTGCGATATAATCTGGAAGTAGTATAACATAGGGTAAGAAAGCCTGATTCCAGGGATATATCACTTGCTGGGCTGCTTGGTGTAGTTTTCATAGAATACCTGTTTTGTCTGATGTTGATGTAGCATAGCAAAGTATTCTGCTCTATGTATAACCCTGCTCACACCTCTTATTGGCAGGGTCCTGTGAACACTGTGCATTAGGAGTAAGCTGCTACTCAGTGGTGGAGGCGGGGTTAAACAGATTAGCTGGACTGCTGGTCCCGTGAGCTGTAGTCTGGCTGTGCTTATCTCCTGCAGATAAAACACTGTTTGCATTGAAACTGCATCACACATCCTAATAAGTGACACATCCCTGGAATCAGGGTCTCCTGTCCTATACTATGCCACTATTAGAATATGGCTGGAGTCACACAGTCGTCCATTCTCCCATGCGAGAGAATCTGGTCAATTATGCAAATAACACTCGGATCAAGCTCTGTCAGAGTTTGGGTCAAGTGTCAGTGCTCTGGGCCCCGATTCTCTTGCAGTAGAGGACAGCAGCTCAAGTGCGGAAGAGACAGAGAAAGTAATTTCTCCATCTCCTCCATTACCGCCATCCAATTCGGCATGAGAAAATAATCGCAGATCTGTACTACCCCATAATATAACATTGGGCCTAGTGCTATCCAATAAAACATCGGATAGAACTCGACCAAGTTATACGCTCGTATGAGCGAGCCCTAAATAACAAAAACCTGCTGACAAATTCCCTTTAAAGACAAGGCAATTCAACGTCGTTCACAATAAGATAAATACGCTCCTTGATTAATAGAAGGGAATATGTTTTTAAAAATAGGAGCACTGATTGCCTGCTAATCTGGTAAGTGATTTTGGAATTAGACAATATCTCTACATATATTTTTATAGGATTATCCTACCTTAAATGGGTTATACGCTATTTATGACCAGGATAGGTCATCAATATCCTCCCTGTAAGTCATCAATATCAGATTGGTGGAGGTCAGTCACCCACCGCACCCATTGATCAGCCATTATTAGCTCCACCGGCTGTGCATTAGCACCGATTCTCTTAAAGGGGTATTACCATCTCCAAGTAATAATAATAATATTGGCAAATACTTCCAATTAGGAATGTAGTAGAGTTCTTCTGATAAGCTATATCGCTTACCTCATGTGCAGGCATTGCAGGAGCTTAGGTATCCATGGTTACGACCACTCATATAGTGGCAGTTAGTTAATTAGCTGTTAGTGGTCATAACCATGGATGCTTAACCTTCACATGCAGTGCCCTTCACATGGGGTAAGTGACATAGCTTATCAGAAGAACTATATTACATTTCTAATTGGAGGTATTTGCTAATATTATTATTATTTCACCTATTATATATTAGGATATGATCTTGAAGATGGGAGTACCCCTTTAAGTACTCGACAGCAGACACTACACATTGAGCGGAGCTGCACAGTGCAGTTCTGTTCAATATCTACTTCTGGCTGCCACCGGAGCTAATAACAGCTGATCGGTGGGCTTGCCGAGTGTTAGATTTCCATCTATATGATATTCCTAAGGATAAGTCATCAATATCATGTGACCGTAGAGCCCTTTTAAAAGTCTGTCTGTTAAGGCCGTGTTATTTTTATGCTGTGTGTCTTGATAGCGGTCAGAGTTCCGTTTTTTCTGATATAGACACCGATTTATAATTGAGCGATCTGGCTTCCTACAGCCACCGCTCAAAAGGAACCAGAGCTCCATTTTTGTGAGACAGTCTTCTAAATCCCTTGTCTAGACATAGATTGAAAATGTAGGTATTACCTCCCTGCCACCAGAGGGAGCATGGGAGCTTACTGTATACAGCTATTATTAAGTTCCATATACACCCATATGTAGTTAATTCCTAAGCAACCTCTGGGGGCTGCTGAAGACTACCGGAGGATGTGAAGTTCTGTATCTGAAAAATGGAGGTCTTGCAGCTATCAAGAAGTAATAAAAATCTACACAGAAAAAATGTTATTGGGGGGTGGAAATTCTCCTTTGGTTTAATAATACATTTTTAGCATCAGTTTTAAATTGGCATTTGAACAATAGTTATGTGTAATATAGGTATATTATTGAAGGAGATATTGTCCATTAGAGCTATTGTTACTCATAATAACCCTCTGCTATTCCTCTTGGGAATATGTGAATAAATGGATAAGTGTACATTACCATTTCATTGTCAGTATGCTGTGATCTTACCCAGTCCGACAATGATTAGAGACACATCAAGAGAACAAATATGCAGAATGGCAAGCTTGTCCTTTTGGTATAGGTTCATTATAAAATACTGGTGCAGTTTAGCTATATTTATAGATGTCTGCCATGTATTGGTCGTATCCCAATATTAGTAATTGACCTCCAATGTATATAAATTAAAATCTGATCTGAACCAAGGCGCTCTAGTATTGGCTATATAATTGGCAGATAAACTCCATTTTGGTGCAAGTAAAAGCACCATGAGAAAGTGAAAATTGTCAGATGTGATGATTTATCGAACAGATAATGTTTTACAAATGTTTGTTTCTCAATATGGGGCACATACAGTACTGTGCAAAATTTTTAGGCAGGTGGGGGAAAATGTTACACAGTAAGATTGCTTTCAAAAATAGATGTGTTCATAGTTTATTTTAATAAATTAAAAAATGCAAAGTGAGTGAATAAAAGAGAAATCGAAAAAACATTAATATTTGATGTGACCACCATTTGCCTTCAAAGTTTATTCCAAACATCTTGTAGAGCCTTAGATCTTCTGTGGATGTCGGCTTTGCAGAAAATCCTTCTGTCTTTTTAAATCCAAGACAGACTAAATGATGACAAGATGAGGGCTCTTTGTGCCATATCTTCACTTGTAGGGTTACGCAAATACTTTTGTATGTTCATA
Source organism: Phyllobates terribilis (assembly GCF_046119375.1). Lineage (NCBI taxonomy): Eukaryota > Metazoa > Chordata > Amphibia > Anura > Dendrobatidae > Phyllobates > Phyllobates terribilis. Next base: position 23,867,588 of record NW_027362768.1, read on the forward strand.
AAATCCCTGACAGACTAGATGATGTTGATATTAGGGCTCTGTAGGGACAATATCATCAATTCCAGGACTTTTTGTTCTTTATATTGAAAATTGTTCTTAAAGGGAATGTGTCACTCCCTGGGCGATATCAGACCTCCACTATGGACATACAGGGTATAGAAAAGTAAACCTATACTTACCTGTATGGACCATAGTGGAGGTCTGATTGCAGAGAAATCTGGTTTTATAAAGTCTTTTTTCCAGAGGCTTGGCGTCCGGGGGACGGGAAGAAATCCCAACCTAACTGCTTACTATTCCCCTAAATCACCACCTCTGTGCTAAATTACCATATTCCCCCCTCACCTGCACATCACAGGGCGCTTTGACAGGTCCTGTGACATGCCCTGCTCTGCCTCCCCCCCCATGGAGCGCGCTTTGTTTCCCTCCGGCCCTGTTTGGCTGCGTACTGCCAGTGTCTCAGTGACTCACCGTCGCTTGTGCAATACAAGGCTGCGGCGCAGTACGCAGCCAAACGGGGCCGGAGGGAAACAAAGCGCGCTCCATGGCAGTGGCGCTTTCGCGGGAGGGGAGGCAGAGCAGGGCCTGTCACAGGGCCCTGTGACATGCAGGTGAGGACGGAATATGGTAATTTAGCACAGAGGTGGCGATTTAGGGGAATAGTAAGCAGATAGGAGGGGTTTTCTTGGCGTCCCCCGGATGCCAAGCCTCTGGAAAACAGACTTTATAAAATCAGATTTTTCTACAATCAGACCTCTGCTATGGGCCATACAGGTAAGTATAGATTTACTTTTCTATCACATGTATGGTCATTGTAGAGGCCTGATATCGCCCTGGGGGTGACACATTCCCTTTAATGACATTTAGGGTTGTTGTCCTGCTTCAGAATAAATTTGGAATCAAACAGATGCCTTCCTCATGTAATGACATGATAAATAAGTATCTGCATGTAATTCATTGAGCATTGAGAACACCAAGAAATAGGCAATGTTGAAGCCCATATATGCAGTGGATGGCCAAGGAAACTTAGTGCAGCAGATAAAACACATATTATTACGGTACTTTGAAATCAGGAGATGTCCAGCAGTACCATCAGCTCAAAACTGTTAGCAGCCAATGTTATCCAGTTACACCCGTATATTGTTCAGAGAAGTCTGTGTAGAAGTGGACTTCATGGAAGACTTGGGGCCAAACCCCATACCTTCGACATGGAGATAAGGCTAAGTAACTCAACTATGCACAAGAACATATGAACCGGCATACATATAAATCACAGCAGATGCCCTGGACTGATGAGTCAAAATGTGAAATATTTGGCTGTATCAGCCAAACTGTTTATTTGCTGGACAGCTTTACCATAATAAGTGTCTGTAGACAAAAGTGAAGCATGGCTGAGGTTCCTTGCAAGTTTGGGGCTGCATTTCAGCAAATAAAGTTGGGAATTTGGTCAACATTAATGTTGTCCTCAGTGCAGAAGGACAACATTAATCCTGCATACTCAAACTCAATTCTGCATCTACCAAACATCTGTGGTTAGTTCTCCAAGATGTTTGGAACAACCTCCCATCTGAGTTCCTTCAAAAACTGTGTGTAAGGGTATCTAGAAGAATTGATGTTTTGATGCTCCTTTGAACGGTGATCACAAAAAAATATTGATTTGTTTTAGATTTCTCTTTTGTTCATTCTCTTTGCATTTTGCTAATTGAGAAAAACTATTAACACTTCTTTTTTTAAAGCATTTTTACTTTTGCATTTTTTCTATACCTGCCTAAAACATTTGAACAATACTGTATGCATCAAGTTGACAGAAATGTCTATTTTATAAGGTCATGAGCAATTTTAAAGATTTATATCTGATATGTCTGTCATCATTAGTAATTTAAATAGTGCTATAACTCATTATAAAATATTGTTCGGAAAATAAGAGCAAATGTTTCCACTTTTTGTTCATTGCAGATCAAACTCAATTTGATGATGGCCCATCTAACATGCAAGCACCCATCTCCACTGTCCCCATGAAAGTTACCATACTTGCAGACAACAGCACTGCTGTCCATCCTGCACTCACTTCTCCAACCACCAACACCAATACCATTTTATTCACAGGTCTGGCTGAACAACGACTATAGAAATAAACAAATGTTACAAATTAGTATTTATTCCAGTCACTATCAGTGACTAATAAGTGGTCCTAAAATGTAAAATTAAAGTATAATTATTTATTAGTCCAAAGTGTCCGTGCAGCAGAGTAAACAGTTCATCACATACATGGAAGTCTATGCCTGTTCACACCTATCGATGGACAACGGTAGCTTGAGTCTTTGTGTGATGGGAGACTTCATTTTTGGTCCTGGTATATACCGTTGGAGTGAACAATTAATTTCCATGTATTTCTAGCAGAGGCTACTGTATATTATCAAACAGATACACAATAAGTCTAACCTCTATTATTTCTTACTGCCCTTCATAAAAAGGGGTTTAAAAACATGAATAAAAAAAGCTAAAGAAAAATTAAACTTTAAAAAAAAATTGCAATACTTTCCTTGCAATAAGAAAAAACCCATACAATTATTGATTATCTGACGTGAGAGAAATAATAAAGGCATCTGTATGTTTTTATTTGATCTCATACGGACATAGAATATTGATATATCAGGCCTGAGGTTGCCATATAACTTTTGATAGGCATCATTTGTGCATTTTGATACATTTCTAAGATATTATAAAAAATATATAAAGTCCTTTGTAAAATCCGAGCTATCACATTGTTATAACTCAAAATTTGTCAAGTAAACTTGGTACATCTGAAAAAAACAATTGTGCTACTTCAGTAGGTGCATAGGGTCCATGTGCAAATACTGCCCATAACAATATGCATGTAGAGCAGGGGTGCACAACCAGTAATACTCACTGTCATCTCACTTGTCTCATATTTGGTGACTCCTCAGCAGTTTGGTTTTGGCAATCCACAGGGAAAAAAAATGAGGTGGAGTGGAAGGGAGGTGAATGTGAACAACGCTCAGCATTTTAGTCTACAATGGTTACCAAATTTCCCATACACTGAGATGTCTGCATTCAGTGTGTGACCACCTCTGTTCTTCCCTTCTGGAGTATCAAATGGGGACAAAAGGGACCTTCATTCTCCTTACAAGTGGAAGTCTTAGAATTGGAAAACTGTCAGACATGTATTGCATATATTGCTGAGATCTCTGAGATAGGTATAAACAATTACGCTTTACTGTGGCCTATGGGAGTGGTAGAGTCGGCCAATTTGACCCTCTGACTTAAAAAGCTTATGCACACCTGTTGTGGACAAACAGTTCTCCACACCCCATTAGCAATTTCCAAGATCAGTAACACTAAGAGCTCGTGTAGACGACCGTATTTTTGGTCTGAGTGTGATCCGACAAAACATTGGATCGCACTTGGACCAATGTTATTCTATGAGGCCATGCACATGTCCGATTTTTTTCCTTGGACAGAGACTGTCAGACAAAACAATTGTAGGATGCCACAGTTTGATCCGATATTGGGATTGCACTCGGACATGGAAGTCAATGAGTCCGTCCGAAACATTGGACTGCACTTGGATGACATCTGAGAGCAGTCCGATTTCCACGGACTGACAAAATGTTTTTTCCTTCTCCTCCTCATCTGAGAAAATTGGATCACACTGTGATCACACCGTGATTAAACTTGTATCAGAGTGTGATTAGCATAATTGGCCCGATTCTCTCAGATGAAAGAATATATGGCAATCTGCACCTAGCCTAATAGTGTATATATTATAGTATTATTGAACAAGAGAACCTCTATTCTTGAAAGTTGCCTTCGTCAGGGAACATGTTAAACTTTCAATCTCCTTGCTATAAACTTGGAGGGGTATTCTCAACTTTGAAAGTTTTTCACTATCCCTGGGATATGAGATAACTTCCCAATTGCTGGTCATCTGACCATGATGGCCTGCCGCGATTCTGAGAACCATGGCTCTGAAGAACCCTGACTGATTGGATCAGTGGTCGGTCATGTGCACTGCTGCTCCATTCTATCTTAATGGAGATAACCAAATGCTGCACTCAGCTGGTCTTAGACACCCCCATTAGAATAAATGGAGAGGCAGTGTACATGATTGACATCCACTCCATTCAATCAGGTCTCTTGAGAGTCCTGGCTCCTGGGATCGCTGGGGGCCATGGTGGTTAGAACCCCAGAGATCGGAATGTTATCTTGTGGATAGGGGATAATTATAAAACTTGAGAATACTCCTTTAAGGTGTGAGATGGACCAATAAATCAACATGCAATGTATGTTTAGATTGCCAGGAATGTAGCTTACAAATTTCACAGGTACTGCTATAAGTGTTTCCCAAACATCAGTAGAAAACCCTGAGAGCTCCAGGTTATAGTGAAGGAAGGACTCCATACAATATTAGGTGACGTGTTTTGCCTAGAGATGCATTTAGATTGACCAGTCTTGACCAATAATGAGCACCAATTGACTATAACTGCTGGTTTACTATCAGCACTCATTTACTGGCCTGTTTCCACAGGTCGACAAATTTCTGATGGGAACAGAATAATCAGTAATATGTCCATTTTGTATCCATAAGAAATCATATAATTGCAAGCAAATTCCCTGATGCACTGCCAATGATGTTGATTTTTATGTGTAAATGATCCAATCACTCAACAAACAAGTGTTTTGGTCACAACTGGGGTGGTCAACGGTTTACATAGGAATGTATTTGTGATTGAGCCAGATCCATATACAGTAATTATAGATAAAGACAGATAAGTACAATTTTTGCTAAAATGTAGGTTTTATAGAATGTCAAATACAAATGTATTGTCCTTTAGTTTGCAGGACGGCGGGCGGTCATTAGTAATCATAATGTCATGATCATTTCATGCTTCATGTCCTGTAACAGGTGGCTCAGTCTCCTCTGGCACGCAAGCACCCACTCATAGCCCCACCACGGATCGCACATCTCCACTCAGTGGCACAGGTTTGGTTTATTCTCAACATGCTATCATCTTTAAGCTGAGCAGAAAGCGTAATGAAACACGTTGTATCTAAATGAAAAACAACTGCTGAAAATAAAAAGCAGAACATTTCTATACATCGCTGTAATGTACGAGATATGACCTGCCTTCCAACAGTAATAGGTTTACCTGATTTTACAATAAGACTAATATGGCATTCCCTGGCCAGTATAAGAACAGACGAGTTCTGAAGTTACATGAATAGCGTCTCGCTTTACAAAACCAGCTGATGCTACTTTTCTTCTGTGGTCACACGGCAGCGGAATTGAGCTCGGGGTCCCTGCAGATTACAGCCAATAATGGTCCTTGCTGCAGGACACAATGAGGTCACCCTGATAACACAAGAGTCATCCCCTATAGTTTATACACTATTCACAGTTCTACAAAGATCAAGTAATGTATAATGATATACGGTGATGGATGGCAGCATGTGAATGTCCACTCGTAAAGCAGTTTTCCACTTCAGAAAATGCCTTTTCTAGATGGCAGACAACCTATGATTAGTCAATAACTGCAGTAGAACTGCTTAAATTTTACTTTTCCCTTTAACATTAATGTGGAAATTCAGTAAAGTGCTTTGTGGCAATGGTTTTCCATGGTCAAGAATTGCATTGGATGAAGCCCTCAGCTTAGGATAAAAGAGGAGATTAATACACCTGTAGAGCATATGGAAAGCAGACTCCAGGCCACTGGATCTCCTTCCTCTATACTTCTTCCATAGAGCTGTATTAGGGGTAAGCTTCTCCCCTATTAGTCTGGTCCTATTACCTCGTGTCCACATGGCCTACCTGAAGGAATTTATTTTCCCTTCTAATGTCACTTCGATGTTAGCAAAATCCTGTAAAATATTCTGCAGTTTGGATGTAGGAACTAATCACATCCTGGCTTTATTATAGCCCTGCTTATACATATTAATGTGTTATCACCTATCCAAAGGATGAGCAAAATCATATTGAGTTTTGTGGGTCTGATGACGGGAACCCATGGGCACTAATAGCCAGAGCAGAAAATAATATCCCTGTTAGAATGGAGAAGCAAAGCGCATGCTCGACCTGCTTTCCATTCATTGCCTACAGGGTTGCCAAGGGCTATACTCTGCTTTTTTTGGCAGCCCCATAGAGAACAAATGTAGCAGCAGTTGGGCATGCTGTCACGCCAGGTGTTAGTGCAACACAGAGGGAAAAGGGAAAGGGAGCCCAGACACTAGGGAAAGCGGGAAGTGGAGTCCTCCTAGTCTGGTCTAGCGTCACCCTGTCTCAACTCCCGTCCCTATATTGCCTCTTCAGCAATCGTCGCACGCATGCCTCGCCCTACTTTCCCTTGCGTATGGCTATGGCTAGGGATGGGAAGAGATGAGCACTAGTCAACCTCCACTAAACACTATAGACAACAAGGGTAGACAAAACAGGGGGAGAATGCTTAGCTTTAGATGACTCCAAATATGCACAAGTTGTCAAGCTACAGAGAGGACGAAGTACTGCTCCTGCTAAGCCTCACAAGTAGAAATGAATATAGCCGGCAACTCCCTCTCAGACACACCAGGTGTATATACACCCAGGCCAGAGAGCTAATTAGCAGAGGGAGGTAGCCGCTAGGTCCTAAAGACAGCCTCTCATCTAAGAAGCTGTCTGCAATGCCAAACGTAGAGATCTCCTATAACCAACTGCAGGGCGACTGTCTGTCACCTCTGACACACCCGTGACACATGCTCTGCTCACTCATTCTAATAAATATAAAAGTGCCCGTGAAGGATAATATTCCCTGTTCTGACAACCATTACAGGTCCCAGAGGTCGGACCCACACTGATCAATAAGTCATCATCTATTTTTTGGTTAGGTGATAAATTGTTTTCACCAGAGGACCCCTTTAATGACAAAAATGAAATGCAGCCCATAATTCCACCCTTTATGGAGATTATAATTTTATTCTCTAGTTTACAGAACCATTTTCCCTACAGTCCTATTATTTAAAAGTGATTTCTCTGCTGAACAGGTTTTCTTTGTACTAGTTTATGCAAAAAAGGTGTATTCAGACACTCTATAGTGTATATACATTATATTGTAATGCTTGTACAAATATTTTTAGACCATTATCATTTTTATTTATTTATTTACTTTTTTTGTCTAATTTTGCCTCACTCCAGATACTCCAAGCACTGGTTACAACCAAACCACATCATCACCAAAAGTCTCCACTTCTCCTCAAGGAGGTGACACGCAGACCCACATCCATTCCAATCACTCTTTAGCTTGCATGCGAATAAATACTAAGGAAAAAAAATCTTTTATCTATTGATCACTCGATCTATATTTCTGTCTATCTAGTCTTTTACTAATTAAAATATAATATCTAACTTCATCTATTACTTTTCTATTATTTTTCTCTTTAATTTGCTTTAAAAAAAATTTCTGATTCTCCCACTACATATTTATGTATTTTAATTATATTTTTCTGTTTTCTTTTAGCCAATAAGACCCATCTGAATTGCAGTAAGTATTTCTGTAAAGACATCGGCATTTCCTGAGAATATTTTTATAAGTTGATTTACAAATCAATTGCAAAACTTTCTAAAACTTGTAAGGGGCGAACCGTGTCTAAAATGCATCAGTAAATCTGCCCCTGCTTTGGCATTACCTTCAAATTTGTAAAATTTGTTCTATAGTACGTTTGAGACTCTTGGGCTACATTCATATCACACATAGGTCTCTGTTACCCTATAGGACACACAAATTAAATGGGTATCTTCAATAGATGCCATACAGTATCTGTCACTATAGGATCCCATTGTAAAAAAAAAATCCCAAAAAAGTTCATAGATGTTTTTACAGAAGAATCCTACACTCATGGATGTCACCAAATGTCATCTATTGGAGGCATCCATTTAAAGTAAATGTCTTAACATATTAAACAGATGTCTAAATGTGATGTGAACGTAGCAGGAAAGGGGAGTATAAACACTTACGTTATATTTCCTTTTCATTTTAACCCCTTCATGATCGGGCTATTTTTCGTCATTTTCGTTTTTTCCTCCCCTTCTTCGAAGAGACATAATTTTTTAGTTTTCCTTCCACATAACCATATGAGGGCTTGTTTTTTGCGGGACAAGTTGTACTTTTGAATGATATTGTTAATTTTATCATGTGATGCACTGGAAACAGGCCAAATACTTCCAAGTGCGTTGGAATTGCAAAAAAAGTGCAATTCTACAATTGTTTTTTTTTTTTTTTACCATGTTCACTAGACGGTAAAACTGACCTGGCAATACGTTTCTCCAGATCAGTACGATTATACAGATATCAAACATGTATAGTTTTTTCATTTAAATGGTGTTAAAAAAAGTTAAGAAATTTGTAAAGAAATTTTTTTTGCTTGTGTCGCCGACCTGTAACATTTTAAATTTTTGGGATATGGGACTGTGCGGGGCTTACTTTTAGTACCCTGAGCTGACGTTTTTGGTCTTTGGACTTTGGTCTTGACTCCAAAAACTGCATCAAAATCTGCTCCTAAAGCTAAGTGCCCACGTTGCGGAAATGAAGCATATTTTTTACGCTTCTCCCTGGCAGGAAAAACGCATGCGGATTTTACATGCGTTTTTCCCGCCAGGTAGAAGCGTTTGTGAAGCGTTCTTCACATGCATTTCTGCATGCGGGTTATCAAGCGCTTTCCAAGCGATTTTAGCATCACTTGGAAAGTGCTTGACAACTTGTTCACACTATATAAATCCATGCAACCGGCATGGATTTATAGTAGTGTGACCAAGTCAGTTAAAAAAAAGAATAAGAATGGTGAAAAATAAAAAAAAATAAAGTTTATACTCACCTTCCGGTGTCTTCCCGGTGTTTTGTCTGCTCCGTCCAGTGTCTTGCACCGCTTGCGGTAGTGTGAAGGACCTTCGGTGACGTCATTGAGCCATGTGATGGGTCACATGACTCAGTGACGTCATGGCAGGTCCTTCACATCAACGCGAACATTGCAAGACACCGTCCCGGAGCAGACAAAACACCGGGAAGACATCGGTAGGTGAGTATAAACTTTATTTTTTATTTTAAATTCTTTTTTTTTACAGTTTTCTATGGTACCATGGCCATTGAAAGTGCGGCTTGTCATTGGGTACCATGGGGGGCGGATTACCAAGCGTTTCCCAAGCGTTTATGCTGTGGAAATTCTGCAGCATAAACGCTTGTAAAACGCTACGTGGGCACACAGCCTAAGAGCCTGTGCACACGTTGCAGATTTGTTGCTTTTTTTCTGCACAGATTTATCATAAAACCTGAATGGTTTCCTGATGCCAGTAAAGTGAATGAAAATCCTGAAGTCTCATGCACACGTTGCTTATTAGTGACTTGCAGATTTGGTGCAGATTTAAATCTACCGCATGTCAATTCTTTCAGTATTTTCACTGCAGATTTCACCCATACTAATGTGTGAAGAAAAAATCTGCACTAAAAATGCAAGTTAAATACGTAGCAAAAATGCAGCAACAACACACATTTTTGCAGCTGCATTTTTTTGTTTTTTACATATCATAATTGAAATTAAATGATTGTGACTGCAATGTGGCTGTTTTTCTATTTTTCATATGTATTTATAACTATTTAATCAGTGTATGTTTCCACCATCAAAAAGAAAAACTTCTAAGGAACAATAACAAGAAGTGACTATTAACACGTCACCATAATTCACCTGTAAGTGAATGTGGTCATGCGATTAAGACCTTTCATTTAATCTTCAACTTTTATCTTCAAGTCTTTGTTAAGTACTAAATTTCAAAACAATTGCAATTTTAATATTTCTTTATTTTGGTGGAGACTTTGTTTTTCGGATAATTATTTTTTTTTCAGAAAAATTGCCTGCATAGACCTAGATATAATAGATAACATACTGACTGCTAGTAATCACTACTAGAGGTAGCACAGGATGTTACTGCAAATTGTGTAACTATTATCTTTACAGGGTGGGCCATTTATATGGATACACCTAAATTAAATGGGAATGGTTAGTGATATCAACTTCCTGTTTATGTCACATTACTATATGGGAGGGAGAAAACTTTTCCAGATGGGTGGTGACCATGGCGGCCATTTTGAAGTCATTGCAACCCTCTTCTCCCACTCTTGACACATTGATAGCAACACCGCAGAAGAAATGCTAGCCCCGGCCTCCAGTATCCGTTGTTTCAGATGCTGCACATCTCGGATCTTGATGGTATGGTGTGGTATATGGGGTACAAAGATAGTGGGGCCATTCTTCATCAATGGAAACCTCAATGCCACTGGATATCTGAAATTGCTACATGATGATGTGTTGCCCTCTTTATGCACTGAAGATGGCACGTTCCATGAGTTTTTCCAACAAGATGGTGCACCACCACATTATGGGTGTCAGGTCCGAGCATTCCTACATGAACAGTTTCCTGGAAAGTGGATTGGTCATCATGGGCCAGTTGAATGGCCACCAAGGTCTCCCAATCTGACCCCCTTAGACTTTTATTTTTGGGGTCATCTGAAGGCAATTGTCTATGCTGTGAGGATACGAGATGTGCAGCATCTGAAACAACGGATACTAGAAGCCTGTGCTAGCATTTTTTCTGCGGTGTTGCTATCAGTGTGTCAAGAGTGGGAGAAGAGGGTTGCATTGACAATCCAACACAATTTTATAAGTGATCATAAACTTGTAAAAAACTCATGAAAGTATAAAGTTACGTTAAAACAATGCACACCATTGTTTTTCTTATGAAATTCTCAATAAGTTTGATGTGTGACATGTCCTCTTCCCATTGAAAAAAATAAAGTTGGATCCAAAATGGCCAACTTCAAAATGGCCACCATGGTCACCAACCATCTGGAAAAGTTTTCCCCCTCCTATATACTAATGTGCCACAAACAGGAAGTTGATATCACCAACCATTCCCATTTAATTTAGGTGTATCCATATAAATGGCCCACCCCGTAGAAATAGAATACAGTTAAGGCTCATTTAAAATGCTTGTTTGCTGATTATTAGCTTGTGTGAACAGGAAATCACTTGACGAATGCGTAAAATGCTCATTTGTTGGGTGATTGGATCGTCCTTGCTGGAATTAAAATTATTATGCTCGGCAGCACATTGCCCAATGATGATGATAATATATGTGATCAAAATGATCGTGTTAATGATTGTATCGTTCTGTGTGCATAGAATTCTTGTTGTCCTGAACTAGACCATTAAACGACCAGTGATCGGCTTGTAAATAGGTGATCAGTCATCTTTTAATGGCTGAGGTCACCTTGTCCAAGCTTCTATTCTCCCTTTAAAGGGAACCTGGCATGTAAAATAAGACTTTTAAGCAGCAGATATGATGAGGTTAATCTGCAGGTTATTAGTAGTGATGGGCGAGCACTAAAATGCTCGGGTGCTCGATGTACGGGTCGAGCACATTGGAATACTCGGGTGCTCAACCCGAGCAACGAGCCCAATGTAAGTCTATGGGAAACGTGAGCATTTTTCAGGCGGCTCCCCCCGGCGGTCTGCAGAGGGTCTAAAAATTGCCCAAATCGATGGGAACAGTGCTCAAATGACATGGGAACAGCATGGGGAAGACCCCTGGAAGCATTTCTGATTCCCAGGTCACTTCTGTCAACAACGTTGTCAGAGGTATTACGCCACTTTTGCGAACTCACAATAAAACATACAAAAACGAAACCAAAATGGATTTTCCTGGGAAATATGTTAAGGAACATCCTTTCCAGGGTAATGACTTGTCTATAAAGCAAAATAAATAACCAAAAACAAAAATACTCCTCCACACCTTGGGCTATGTTCACACTTAGCATTTTTGATGCGTTTTTGCACTTTTGCATTGCTTTCAACCGTGACAAATGCATTCACCAGGAAATGTCATTTTTACATTTTACAACCTTATCTGGCCCTGTGGTGTGTGAGATATCATCAGACACATCCTGTTTCATTTATGAAGGAGGGACTCTGAAAGTCACAAAGCCTATTTTTATAGGGCCATCAGGCGGCCATTACTATTCTTAAATGGCCAGCAGTTGGCCCTCACTATTCTTAGAGAGCCATCAGCCAGCTATATTTTATTGTTCCCATTGCTAAAGAGTGGGTCTCCTATACTGCTATTGCGTATGCAGTGAGTGGCAAGGCTGCCCAAAATTTGGACGCACCCCAATAGCACTTTTAAAATTTGGAGGCACCCCAATACCCCTTTGAAAAGACTTAGAGGAGGGCCTCCTGAAAACAATGTTTCCATTATTAGGAAGTAGGTCTCCCATTGTGTTTGCCTATGCAGTGAATGCAAGGGTTGCCAAAAATTTGGAGGCACTCCAATGCCCCTTGGAAGAGATGTGGAGGTCAGCGGGCATCCTGAAAACAATGTTCCCATTATTAGGAAGTGGGTCTTCCATTGTGTTTGCCTACGCAGTGAATGCTAGGGCTGCCAAAAATTTGGAGGCACTCCAATGCCCCTTGGAAGAGACGTAGAGGAGGGCCTCATAAAAAATGTTCCCTTTAGAAAGGAGCGGAACTCCTATACTTGTAATGCCCATGCACTAAGTGTATGGGGTGACAAACATTTAGCCCTGGGGGGTATACATGAACATACTGTATAAAAACATTTTTTTACAGGCATCATAAACACGGTCACCCTGGTGATATGATGGTGGAGGATGAGGATGAGGAGAAGGAGGAGGACAAGAGCAAATAGCCAAAATCAGGAAGCGTATACCCATGTGTGGGTGTGAAGAGTTGCATGGGAATACACCTCCCAAAAAAAGACACTGGATTTGAGTTTATGTTACGCTGCTATCATTCAGTGGTGTTGAGAAGTCTGGCCCAATCCAGCCCTTGTTCATTTTTATAAGAGTCAGCCTGTCAGCATTTTCAGTTGACAGGTGAATGCCCTTATCAGTTACAATTCCACTCCGATAAAACGATGGCGGCAGGGCAGGCCAGGACCTCCAAGGTGTAGAGAGCCAGTTCATTCCACGTATCCACCTTGGATACCCAAATAATTATAAGGCAGAGAAGAATCACAGAGGATGTTGGTACGGTCGGCAAGGTACTCCCTCAGCATCTTCCCAAACTTTGCACTCCTTGTGAAAGTACCCCGCGCCTAAGGGCCTGTGCGATGGGAGGGGCTGAGAAAATTCTGCCAGAACTTTGACAGTGTTCCCTTGCCTCTGCTGAATTGAAGTTGTGTCTCTCTCGCCTGTACTCCTTGGTTGTCCAACGAACTGTGACCTCTGCCGCCAACGTTTTCAGATGGGAATTTTTTTAATAGTTCCGCAACAAGGGCCTCCTTGTACTGCCCCATTTTTGTAGACCTATCCGCCTCAGGAATAAGAGATATAAAGTTCTCCTTGTAGCATGGGTCTAGAAGTGTCACGAACCAGTAATGACTGTCACCCAAAATTTTGAGAATGCGAGGGTCATGGGTAGTGTTGAGCCACCCCCGTAGTGTTCGGGTTCGGTTCGTCGAACACCGGGATGTTCGAGGAACTGTTCGTCGAACACCTTAGCACACCGTCGAACACCGTCGAACACCGTTAAAACCAATGGCAGGCAAACAAAAACAAATAGAAACACATAGAAAACACCTTCAAAGGTGTCCAAAAGCTGACAAACTGCTCAGAAGACACTCTCTTTAAAAAAGCCGGCCGGCAATTCAGCAGCGGCATACACCGGTACCCGACAATTCAGACAAGAAAGAATAGAGCATCACACATAAATTAGATAGAGAGAAACATGTCAGTCACATATATAAGAAGTACAGTGACAGTGTTGGTTACTGTACTTGTCATTTAGTGTTAAAGGATTTATTAAAAAAAATATTAGTGTTTTCATGCACCGTTTCTTTAAAAAAGCCGGCCGGCAATTCAGCATCGGTACCCGACAATTTATAACAGAAAGAATAGAGCATCATACATAGATTAGATAGATAGAAACATGTCAGTCACATATATAAGAAGTACAGTGATAGTGTTGATTACTGTACTTGTCATTTAGTGTTAAAATAAAGGATTTATCAAAAAATGAAGTGTCTATGAAGGATGGCATGCTGGATGGCAGCGCTCAGCTGTGATCCAGCCTGTCATCTCAATGCCATCCCAGCGTGGGAGAATTCTCCTGCTCAAGCGCTGAGCACTGAGAATTTTCCCACTCTGTCAGTGACGTGCATGAGGTGAGCTGAGTTAATTGGACATGAGCTCACCTCATGCACGTCACTGACAGCGTGGGAAAATTCTCCTGCACTCACCGCATGCGTAGGAAAATTTTCCCACGCTGTCATTGACGTGCATGAGGTGAGCTGAGTTCATTGGACATGAACTCGGCTCATCTGGATGCCGTCACAGCCAGACACTGAGGAGCGCAAGCATGCCTGCGCTTCTCAGTGTCTGCCGCATGGCCAGCTGGATGGCAGCGTTCTGCCATTACTAACCTGGGCTTGATGTCAGCTGGCATTATAAGCTGACATCAACCCCAACCCTATTACCCCACTGCCACCGCTACAGGGCAGTTGGAAGAGCGAGGCTAAGTGCCAGAATTGGCGCATCCTATGGATGCGCCATTTCTGGGGTGGCTGACGGCTGGTGTTTCTAGCCTGGGAGGGGGCCAATATTCATGGCACCCTTCCTGGGCTATTAATATCAGCCCCCAGCTGTCTGCCTAGCCTTTGCCAGCTATGAAAATAGGGGGGACCCCACGTCATTTTTTTTGGGGTCCCCCATTTTAATAGCTAGTAAAGGCTAGGTATTCATCTGGGGGCTGATATTAGTAGCCTGGGAAGCTCCGTGGGTATTACCCCCTTCCCAGGCTTCAAACATCTGCCCCAGCCGTCTGCTTAACCTCCGCTAGAGACTAAAATTACGGGGAACCCCACGCCAATTTTTTTTTAATAAATCCTTTATTTTAACACTAAATGACAAGTACATTAATCAACACTATCACTGTACTTCTTATATATGTGACTGACATGTTTCTATCTATCTAATCTATGTGTGATGCTCTATTCTTTCTGTTATAAATTGTCGGGTACCGTTGCTGAATTGCCGGCCAGCTTTTTTAAAGAGACAGTGCATGAAAACACTAATATTTTTTTAAATAAATCCTTTAACACTAAATGACAAGTACAGTAACCAACACTGTCACTGTACTTATTATATATGTGACTGACATGTTTCTATCTATCTAATCTATGTGTGATTCTTTCGGTTCTAAATTGTCGGGTACCGGTGTATGCCGCTGCTGAATTGCTGGCTTTTCATGTTTCACTGTGAGCACTGTTCCCATCGATTTGGGCAACCACTGTAATGCCACAACCACCATGGCTGTGGCATTACAGTGAGTGGCAGACAATCCCTGCATGATTGGTGCTCTAAATAGCGTCAGACATGCAGGACACGCTTTTGGTGCACGAACAGTTATCGAACATAACCTCGAGCAGCCGAATTTTTTGCAAATCGTTCGCGTTCATCGAACGACTCGAACACTGCCCAAAACAGCTCGAATTTGAGATTGGCGAACAATTCTAGTCGAACACCGCTCATCTCTAGTCATGGGAAAGGCAGCGTAACATAAACTCAGCCATGCGTGCCAGACTACTAACAGGCAAGACTTCCGTGTCCTCACCAAGAGGAAGACTGACCATGCTCTCCTCCTCCTCTCTGTCCTGTGGCCATCCACGCTAAATAAACGCTATGACAGTTGTGCAGGTAGTACCATCTATAGCGCATGAAACTAGCTCCTGTTCTTCCTCCTCCTCCTCTTCCTCATAGTCACACAATCCACGTTGGGATGAGATGAGGCTGGGCTGTGTGTAATCACCCTGTATGGCTCCTCGCTCCATCTCATCGTGCTCCGCCTGCAATGCATCCTCTTTGATTGTGAGCAGAGAGCATTGCAGAAGGCAGAGAAGCGGGATGGTGATGCTAATTATGGTGACATCGCCGCTCACCATCTTGGTGGAGTCCTAAAAGTTTTAGAGGATGGTACTCTGACATCCATGTCCACTCCTGAGGTCTTATGTGTGGAGTCTGAACTGAATACCGACGGCCTTGTTGATGCTGGTACTCAACAACTGCCCTCTTCTGCTCACAAATCCTTCCCAACATCTGCAGTGTAGAGTTCCAACAAGTGGGGACATCACACACCAGTCTGTGAGCCGGAAACTGCAAACGCTGCTGAAATACGGCAAGGGCGGCGGAAGCTGTAGGTGACTTTCTAAAATGGGCACACAGGCAGCGTACTTTAACAAGCAGATCCGGCAGCTCCGGGTAGGATTTGAGAAACCACTGAATCACAAGATTAAGCACATGGGCCTGGCATGGTACGTGTGTGAGCTCGCCTCGCCTGAGAGCCGCCACCAGGTTCCGGCCATTGTCACACATGACCATGCCTGGCTGTAGGTTCAGCGGTGTGAGCCACAGATCTGCCTGCTCTTTCAGAGCTGTCCACAACTCTTCAGCATTGTGTGGTTTGTCACCTAAGCATATTAGCTTCAGCACAGCCTGTGGCCGCTTGGCCGAGGCAGTGCTACAGTGCTTCCAGCTTGAGACTGATGTGGTCATTTTGGAGATGGAGGCTGAAGAGGAGGAGGAGGAGGCTGAGGAGGATGAGGTGTAGGAGCTGTAGACTGTGGGGGCAACACTGATCGACCTAGGGCCCGCAACCCTCGGCGTCGGGAGGAAGTGTTCCACTATGTTAACCCAGTGTGCCATCAGTGAGATGTACCATCCCTGCCCACAAGTACTTGTTTTGGGCCACGTGCTTGTGTAATGCAGGGACGGCACCCCGGGAGAAATAGTGGCGGCTGGGGACCGAGTACCGAGGGATGGTCGCCGCCATCAGGTTGCGGAATGCTTCCGTCTCCACAAGCCTAGAAGGCAACATTTTGAGCGCAAACAGTCGTGAAATGTGGGAATTTAGTAGTGTGGCCTGTGGGGCGTTGGCTGCGTATTTGAGCTTGCATTCCAAGGACTGGGGTATGGACAACTGAACGCTGCGCTGGGACATGGACGTGCTTCCTGATGCTGCTACTTGTGAGTGTGCAAAGACAGGTGCAGGGCAGGAGGCATCTTCGCATGCACCATGGACAGGGAATTGGCTTGCATGCACAACAGCGGAAGAAGCAGTGGTGCCACCTGCAAACACTGTTCCTGGACCCTGGGGTTTCACCCACAAAGTCGGGTGCTTTGCTGCCATGTGCCTTATCATGCTGGTGGTGGTCAGGCTGCTAGTTTTGCCACCCCTGCTGATGCTGGCCTGGCAGGTGGTGCAAATGGCCTTTTTGGGGTTATCGGCAGAGTCTTTAAAAAACAACCAGACTCGGAAAGACCTAACAGTTGTACTGGCAACTTCCTTCGTGTTGGTGTTACAGGGAGCGTTTGCCTGCCTTCTGTCTGTGGCCAGCACACTGCTTCTTCCTGCCTGTTGGGGTGCTCTCCTCCCTCCCCCTATGTGCTGCTGTCCTCGTTCTGCATGTCCTCCTGCCAGTTTGGGTCAGTTACTATATCATCCACCACCTCATCTTCCACTTCCGCACCCTCCTCTTCCTGACTTTCAGGCAATTGTGTCTCATCATCATCCACCTCTTGTGACACTTTCCCACCGTCGCCTTCGTGTGACCGTGGCTGCTCAAATATTTGGGCATCGCTACATGCGATTTCCTCTTGCCCCGCTTCAAGTGGACTGGGCGAGAGGCCCAAAACTATAAATTGAAAAGTGAACAGCTCTTCAGAGTGTCCAAGTGTGGGATCAGTTGTCTCCGGGCACTCGGTATGGTGGGAGGAAGGAGGATCAGGGTGAGGAATATGCAGTCCAGACACACGGCTACTGAGACTTGACCATGTGGAAGACAGGGTGGTAGTGGAGGTGGCAAAGTGACTGGAAGCATTATCCGCTATCCAACCAACAACCTTTTGACACTGTTCTGGGTTTAATAGTGGTGCGCTGCGGTCCCCTAGGAATTGGGACAGGAAGATGTTGGTGTTTGTTGTGGTACAATTTCAGCTTGCCCACGGCCTCGGCCTCTGCATGCACAATCACCATCACCATCACGTCCAGTTCCCCGTCCTTTGCTACACGCCTCGCACATTTTAAATGGAAGGCAATATCTTCCATGCTCACTACAAATGGCTGAATTTGTAGTGAAGTTATATGCAATCCGTGTGACGGAGAAATCAGAGTTTTAAATACCTGGCCTGTAGGTAACGATTTTGAACAGCAAACCGGTGTCAAAAACTTTGCTGAAAAAAAATTTATTGGAAGCCAGAAATGGCAGTATTTTCTGAAAACATAAATGTGATCCGTGTGATGGAGAAAACACAGTTTTAAATGCCTAGCCTGTAGGTAACTATTCTGAACAGCAAACTGGTGTGAATTGCTTCATTGACACACTGAAGCAAATTTTTAATGGAGGCCAGAAATGACAGTATTTTCTGAAAACGTATATGTGATCCGTGTGAGGGACAAACCACAATTTTAGATACCTGGCCTCTAGGTAACTATTTTGAACAGCAAACTGGTGTGAATTCCTTCACTGACACACTAAAACAAATTTTTAATGGAGGCCTGAAATGGCAGTAATTTCAGCGCAATTATATCTGATCCGTGTGACGAACAAACCAGTTTTAAATAGCTGGATTTTTAGCACTGTAATATGGAAAGGACCTGGCTGTATTCTGCAGTGCCAACAAGCAAATGGCGCAGATAAACTGTGTTCTCTGGATTGCTTTTTAACCCCTTCGCAACCCTGGGATTTTCCATTTTTGCATTTTCGTTTTTTGCTCCCCTTGTTCCCAGAGCCATAGCGTTTTTATTTTTTGGTCAATATGTCTGTGTGAGGGCTTATTTTTTGCGGGATGAGTTGTACTTTTGAACAACATTACTGGTTTTAGCATGTCATGCACTGGAAAACGGGAAAAAAATCCAAGTGCTGTGAAATTGCAAAAAAAGTGCAATACCACAGATTTTTTTTTTTTTTTACGACGTTCACTTAATGCTAAAACTGACCTTCCATTATTCTTCTCCAGGTCATTACGAGTTCATAGACACCAAATATGTATAGTTTCTTTTTTATTTAAGTGGTGAAAAAAAATTCCAAAATTTGCTAAAAAAAAAAATGGCGCCATTTTCCAAGACCCGTAGCGTCTCCATTTTTCGGGATCTGGGGCTGGATGAGGGCTTATTTTTTGCGAGCCGAGCTGAAGTTTTTATTGTTGCCATTTTGAGGTAGATTCGATGTTTTGATTGCCCATTATTGCATTTTATTAAAATGTTGCCGCGACCAAAAAACGTAATTCTGGCGTTTAGAATTTTCTTCTTGTTATGCCGTTTACCAATCGGATTAATTCTTTTTTTATATTGATAGATCAGGCGATTCTGAGTGCGTCGATACCAAATATGTGTATGTGTGGGATTTATTTTTTAATTTTTTAATTATTTTTTTTTTTTTCCCTTTTTGCATGCTTTTATAGTCTCCATAGGAGACTAGAAGCAGCACTTGTCTGATTGCCTCTGCTACATAGAGGTGATGAGCAGATCACCTCTATGTAGCAGAAATGCTCCTGTGTTATGAGCGCCGACCACTAGGTGGCACTCATAGCGATCAGCACATGACAACCACTGGGGTCTGCTGCAGACCCAGGGCTGTCATGCCCACGCATCGGTGACCCGCGATCACGTGACTGGGTCACCGATGGGCGGGGTAAGTGACGTGCTTCCGGCGCGGTGATGTTAAATTCCGCTGTCAGAGATTGACTGCGGCTTTTAACATGTTAACAGCCACGGGTGGATCGCGATTCCACCCGCGGCTGTTGCGGGCACATGTCAGCTGTAATAATCAGCTGACATGTGCCCAGTTCAGTGCGGGCTCACCGCCGGAGCCCGCGCTGAACAGGGGGTGACAGCCTGGTGCGTACTAATACGCCACAGGCTGTAAAGGGGTTAAGCAAATAATGAGGATTAAGTTCCAAAAAAAAATATTCCTGGCCACTAAGTCCTGGGCCTATTTCTAGAAATATCTAACAGCAGCAGCCGACAGAACTGGAATGGAGCCTCTTGTGCTATGTGCACTGCAGTCTGCTATATACCCTGCCTGCCTGACTATATACACTGCCTGCCTGATATCTCTGCAGCTGGATTAGTCCTCAGAAGGACTGTTTGTTGCGATGGATATGTGTCTCTAATATTCACTGTGTTCCAAATTATTATGCAAATAATATTTTCTCAGATTTTCCCTAATTACCTATATGAATTGCAGTCATTGTAATTTTCCAGTCAAATAACTATTACAGTACAATTGAAAGGTTTTTGTACAAACTGCCTATGATAAAAGTATATTTTAAAAAAATAAAAAACTCAAACTGCACTAAAAATGCATGTTCCAAATTATTATGCACAGCAGAGTTTTCAACCTTTTCATTTTAATAAAGAACAAAAAAATGGTCATTTTTGAAATTATAAGCATTAGCAGGTTATTACAAACTGAAATCAAACAGTTTTCAACTCAAAACTTTATTCTAGGTGATGTTACATTTGCACATAGGACCCCTTGTTCGAAAGGAGCTTCTGAACTCTCTCGTCCATTGAATTTGTCAGGTTTTGGATGGTTTCTGCTTCAATTGTTTTGCATGAGGACAGAATACCCTCCCAGAGCTGTTGCTTAGATGTGAACTGCCTCCCGCCATCATAGACACTCCTTTTGATGATGCTCCAGAGGTTCTCAATGGGGTTGAGGTCAGGGGAGCATGGGGGTCACACCATAAGTTTGTCCCCTTTTATGCCCATAGCAGCCAGAGATGCAGATGTGTTATGTGCAGCATGAGATGGGGCATTATCATGCATGAAAATGATCTTGCTGCGGAATGCACGGTTCTTCTTCTTGAACCATGGAAGGAAGTGCTGTTTGAGAAACTCAACATACATTATGGAGTTCATCTTTACCCCTTCAGGTTGAAAACTCGGCTGTGCATAATAATTTGGAACATGCATTTTTAGTGCAGTTTTTTATTTTTTTTAAAATATACTGTTATCATAGGCAGTTTGAACAAAAACCTTTCAATTGTACTCGTAATAGTTATTTGACTGGAAAATTACAATGACTGCAATTCATATAGGTAATTTGGGAAAATCTGAGAAAATATTATTTGCATAATAATTTGGAACACAGTGTAGTTTGGTACACTTACACTAACTAGAAACAAGCAAATCTCTCCCTAGCTTAACAGCACCTCTCCTTACACTGTCTGATTCCGGAGTGACTGTGACAAGCATGGCGGCGCCAGGTCTGATATAGACCAGATGACTCTGTGCGGCCAGCCAATCACTGTACTGCCACAACAAAGCATGGCTACGGCATTACAGTGAGTGGCAGGCAATCCCTGCATGTTCATTGGCTCTGTAAAGAGCATAAACATGCTGGGAGGAGACCCGCGCTCTCGCCGAGCAACCCCGGAAATACTCGGTGAGCGCCGAGCATGTGGAGCAGTGAGATGCTCGGGCGAGCACTGAGCAGTAGCGAGCATGCTCGCTCATCACTAGTTATTAATGTTCTGAACCTGCCCGGCACCTGCCCGCTGCCGGGAGGAGATGACCTTTATTAACCCTGGCAGCATTCGGCATTCAGCCATAGTGGTGGCACCGGCACGGTTTCAGTCACCGCTTAGCGGCTTCTGTAACTGTGCCCACGACATTGACTGATAGCAGACTCAGCATTAGCATTTTTTCACACATGTTCCATTTAAAGGCAGCTGGAGGCCCATCTTGTTGTCTTTTAGATACTGTATGACCGTGCTGGGGATTTGTTTTAGTATCATAAAAACAAAGATATATTATGATAGATTGTTTGATTGAATTTTTTTTTTTATAGAATTGGGTTACAGAAATAAAATAGTCTAAAGTGAGGAAGTTCTATTTAAGATGATATTGAAAATATGTAAAGTATGTTTTATTGTTAATACAAAAATGTATGTCTTATTATATAATAGATGGCACTGAGAACATACAAGTGGAACCTCAGTACAATAACTATCCTGAGATATTGAAGCTGGAGAATGTTCCTGACAACCTCGAAAAAGAAACCCTGAAATGTTCAAATGACAAATATAACAACTCAGGGGACTACCAGTTCAAGCTTCAAAATTTTATATTTAATGTTCCCCTATGTGAACCAACAAACATTATGTGCAGGTTTGAGGTGTGCAAGGATGATGAGACGTTCAATATAACCTTGGATGTTCCACCCAGTAAGTAAGAACTCATACTTAAAGTCGACTTGTAGTTTCAAATAACTTTTCAGGATAAGGTTTTATGTGTTCATGAGGAATTACGCTATTTTCTGACTATTACGTATCTTACATGATTTTTGATCAGTTTTCTCTGTATGAATCTCTGCCTCTAGCTCCTTCCTTTTCTACTTTCCAAAGACTCTTCTTCAGTTTCTTGTCTTTAGACCACAGCCCCACTATCAGTATTTGGTCAGTATTTTTCTCAGGAGTGGGAGCCAAAACCAGGAGTGGGTGATAAATGCAGAATTGGTGACTTGTTTCTATTTTACCTTTTCTCTGATTGTTCCTCACCTGGTTTTGGCTCCCACTCCTGAGAAAAAACACTGACCGAATACTGACCGAATACTGATAGTGGGGCCATGGCCTTACTTGTACTACTGATTTACAAGGAAAGTATGTATTTGAACTATCCTCTATCTGCAGGATAGGTAATAATTGCGTGATCAGTGCAGTTAAGCTGTTTGGACCCCCATACTAAAGAAACCTCAGGATCCAAATCCCCCATTTTGAATGGCAGTTGGGCTCCTCCACTTGGACATCCTCTGAGATGCCTGAACGGATCTGTACTTCAGATTCCTATACTTTTGATGGGTGGGGGCTCCTGCATTTACACCTCCACATTTCAGGCTCTCATCATTTAACATGTTGAAAAATGATAACTGTCAATTTTACGCAAACATCTTTAACAAATCGCTATATTAATGCAGCATAGCTAGTGATTGTAATACTAACTAACAGTATATGAATCAGTGTATACTGGGGAATTTATGTGCTGCTCTTATTTAGTTGCTTAGTTTTTCCAGAAAATGGCCCGATATGGAAAACATTTATTTGGTCTGATTCTGTTAAAAAGGTTATCTACACACACAGAATATCGGCCAGGCATGTGCAATACCTAGAAAGCAGCTGTCGATCCCATGACAGCAGAGCCCGTAACCTCCCAATGCTAAAGTGAGAGGCACTGGATATCCACTGTAATAGGAAGTTTTGGTTTGGCGGATCAATGCCAGGGATTTGCATTATTTGCAACCTGTACAGTTACCTTCTGAAAAATGCAATGATCAAAATGAAATTTCCTAATAAAATACCTACATAATAAAAGTTGTTTTAATTTTTATTTCATAAATCAACAGTACACATGAATATAAGCAACTTTGTAATGTATTTTATTAGAGATATCTGTTTTTTTCTCCTCCTGGAATGATCTTTCATTCTCAATTCATGGGTAAAACCAGATTTTCCCATAATGGAGATAGATGACAGTTGGTGCTTTTAAAATCATATGGAGAAGGAAAAGGGAAGAAGCCAGAGGCAGACACAGACGTTCTGCTGCAAATTCTCCTGAGATGACAGTTACAGTTCTCCATAGAAGTTCATAAGCACCAACTGTCATCTCCTATCTCAGGAATGGGAAACCTTTATTAACTGATGACACATTTTACCAGTGAACTGAGAATTTGAGAATGAATGATCAGTCCAATAGGAGAAAAAAAAGCAGATTTCTTTAATAAAATATATTACAAAGATTCTTATTTTCACGTGTGCTATTGATTTATAAAAAGAAAAAAAAAGACGGTTAAGCTTTAAAGTTACATCACAGCAAAGTATCAAAAAAACAAACACTCAAAACATGTTTTAAGAACATTAATTGAGTGCCTTGGGGCTGTTAATTCACCAGTATACCGTTTCTGGGGTACTGCCACTGTGAAGGTGCTGCCACAGTTGGCATCTCTAGTATAACTTTTGATCATATTGATAAGAATACATACAATCTTAAAATATATTATTGTTCCAATTGGCTATTTCACTCTCAGCATGGTAGAACTGGACAACCTAAGGTCCTAAGGATCTGAGTCTGACATTATAATGTGCCTCATGTAAACCAATAAATTTCGTCTTTTCTGCTGATATAGCCCGGATGTACCAATAAGTGGAATGGATGCAGCAAAAATTAAAAGCAATAGTTCTAATCATAGTTTCCAAGAGTCGACTTACTTGTATGTTGGGGAGGGGTAGGGCACTGATTACAATACATAGCCTATATCTTGCTTTGTAGGGAACCTGTCATATCCCCAAATGCTCTTAACCTGCAAATATGGTGTTAATCTGCAGGTTAATAGTGTTCGGAAGCTATGTGACTGCCATTCTAAAAGCCTGGCTACAGGGAGGAAATTAGCTTTATTCCTCCTGGCAGCCTCCAACTTTCAGTCACTGCTCAGTACACAGTGAGTGGCGGATGTAATCAAGCCCTGGCACATTAATTACCAGCCATCGCTGCACTGATATGCTGTAGAGAAGGCTGTCAGCCAGTTGTTACAGCTGTCGCTCACCAGGTACTGAGCAGTGACAGAAGCCGCACCTCTATGACTGAAAGCCAGAGGCTACCGGGAGAAATAAAGTTAATCTCCTCCCGGTAGCTGGGCTTTCAGTTTGGCAGCTGTGCTGCTTTAAAACGCTATTAACCTGCAGATTATCCCCATATCTGCAGGTTAATAGCACTTTGGGACATGACAGGTTCTATTAAGGGTGATTGGTGGAAAATATTAAAAATAAAAACTGTAAAAAAAAATGAAAATGAATAGAAATTACTCACTGATCCATGCATGTCACGACCTGATAGAAAAGAAAGAGTATAAATGTTTTGGCCTTCAAGGTATTAATGCATTGGCTTTAATTCTCTTCCAGAATCTGAAAAATACAGTTTAATGATCACAGAAGAAAGACACAGTTTTTTGTTCAAATGGAATAATTCAAATGGATACCAGTGTAAAGTAGAGACTGACTCTGTGTGTTCAGAGGAAGGTAGGTTGTATCTTCAATGCAGGAGCATCAATAGTATCATCAGCAGTAAAAAGCAGCCCCACATGTCAAAAACCAATAAAACCTTTTGCAATATAAAGCGTCATTCAACTGCCTTACATCTTAAAGTGGCTAATATTGAGAGCTATTGCAATGACCTTGTTCACATAATGCAGGTATAAGGCAGTATTTGGTGAACATATTTTCCGAGAAATAGGATTTAAAAAAAAAACTTTAAAGTTTTTATTTTCTCTTTTACATTTTTATTGTTTGAATTCATTTATGTTGGTAAATAAAATGAAGCCTTAAATCTACAGCGGTGCTCTAAGATCAGCTGTATACATTATGCCACACAGGGAATGCTGCCGTGCTCTGACAATTCATAGAATACAGCAGGCACCATAAAACCAAAGAAATTACTTTATAGAATGTTGGGTGAAAAAAATAAACTTGTGGTGAATTTGTTCTTTACAGCTAATAGTTTTGATACTCCAGTGTTGAATTATAAATCTTGTGGAGTTGTGGCCTCTCTTTCTAGCACCATTTTAAACTAAATGTACAGCATCATCAGAAAATAACTTATCGTTTAAATCATTTTTTCGGGGGTAAAATGTATTTTTAAAAATTACTTGGCATCTCTTTTTTATATAACAATCTTCATTAAGCAAAAACAAACTCTTTCAAATTTTTACACTGTTTCCAATTTATATCTGTCCTTTCATGTAGAGTTTTCAGCAGTGTCAGTATCATCACAGGCAGGATTACAATGACAGATGACACCCCTCTTATACACAACTGATAACGAAGGATCCACCATTCACAATAGGTGATGTCACAGCTCCCTCCCATCACAGGGACCTTTATATACTATCAGGCTTCAATGTGATTGCCATTTTCGAAAAATATTTCTAAACCTGCCCCCATAGAAAACTGCTGTTATACGACAGAATCCACATGGATTAAACACTTCAATTGACCATATTGAAGTCAAGATTCTTGCACAACCACATATAGCTGGGCGTGCCCTGAAGACTAGGCATTTTTAAAAACACAGTGGGAATGGAACTTAATCCCATTGACTACAGTGTAAAAGCTGTGAACTGCAGAAGCGTCCTGTAACGTTACTGTAGAGCCATTACTACTGCCGAATTACAGCATATAATAGATTGTATCTCTGAAGAGGAAATTTGCATATTAAATTTCCCAGAGGAGCATTGCATGACGAATAAGCCTCCTTACCTTGTCAAGGAGAAACGTTACCCCTTAGACCTCAGTCCAGAGCCTCTCACCTAGCCAAATCAGTTCTCATACTTTGCACTGACGAGGGTCAACAGCCCGAACACCGTGTCTGCAAATTGAGATTCTGATTTGGCTTTTATCCGAAGTCATATTGCACGACTTGTTAAAGGTTCAATTGTGACATGTAGGATTGCTGCTTCCAATAGGTGGCGCTATAGAGTACAAGTCCTCTTCATCTCTGAAGAGGCAATTTGCATATGTAAAGATAAGTCATCCAAACTAACCTATTTCAGGGGTGAGGAGCCAACCATCACAGAAATATCGAGGGCCTCCTCACTGTCCCCTGCCAGATTATGCTGGGAACATTAAACTGGCCATATACGAGATATCTATTGGACGAACGTTAGTTTGGCAGACATTCTGTCTGGATGCCCCATACACAGCTTCCCAATTCTAGCTGGCATATAATGTCGGGGAGAGAAGGATCCAGAAACCTAATGTGTTCAGTCAATTTTAGAAAAACCTTTACTTACATTGTAAGAATAGATTTGTGGAAGACTGATTACTGAGGCCTTTATATTCTCCATAACAAAGGACCTGCGGAGCTCTGCTATGCTCCTGTCAGCTCTCCATGGAATCAAAGTCTCAAGGCAACACCCTTGGTTACAACTTCTGGTATTTCTCTATAACTTGTTGAACTTCTTCAAATTTCTTTTTAAATGTTAGTGACCATTTAAAACAGAATTTCCATTTTTCAGTCAAATGTAAAATGACAGATTTTTCAATTACAATTGATTTCTGCTTCATGAACAATGCCCCCTCTTTTACTTTATTATTTAGAATTTATTTCATTTTTAATCTATCTTTTTGAAATTATCTGTAGGTGGAAAAATCATCACCGGGAATAAAGTTGTGACCAACCTGGAACCTTACACTAAATACAATTGTACTTCCACTTTATTGTATAACAACAAGCTAATAAAGACCGAAACTCGAACTCTAATGACCAAGATTGGAGGTAAGCCCATGTTTCTTAACAGTACAATGCAATCTGTAGTAGAATGTTTTAAAGTGATTATGATATGATAATTGTAACTGTGAATGTGTGAAAAAGGAAATTAGTAACACAATGAGGCAATGTAGAAAATACAATGGTTTCTAGCTGGCCATAGCTAGGGCTAATTTTTTATTTGATTTCTAAATATAATTTAATAAACTAACAAATATGTCAGCCGCTGTGAAACTATGATAAGTATAGGGGACCTCCATTCAGGAGGAAATGGCTAGTAGGAATGGATCAACTCTATAGACAAACACTGTCTAGAAACCTCATTGTTGACCCTAGTAAACACTTACAATGACGATTTCATTTCTTTCGGTGCTCTTAAAAAATTAAAGTTGCGCAAGTTGCTATGGACAACAGAAAATTATTCTGTTCATTGGTTTTCATGAATCGCTCTGACTATGTTCCAGAAAGAAACGTCAGTGATGCCAACTGTTATGATCTGCAACAAGTACTAAGGAAATAAAGGGGAAAGCTATCCATACAGTAAGACTAATCTGAATCCCTACGATGTAACGGGCTGCCTGTTCCTTGCCTTAGTCCTCGGCTAGTCTGAACGAAGACCTATAGCATAAGTGGAGGGGTCCCTAAAAGAACAAAGGACTGGAACAAAAATGGGACACCTCCAAAGCAGAGAAGTTGTTGTAGAACACAAAAAGATAAACAGACAAAAAGAACTAGAGATCCCAGAAGGACCAAGCGAACTGACAGAGAAAGGCACTGAAGCACCTGGTTAGCAAAACAGTCAAACAACACTGAAGTCCAGCACAGCCAAAAGGGCGGAGCTGGAATATAAAGGCAGATGGTCACGTGACCGCAAAACACAAGATGGAAAAAACAAACAGGAGGGTTCTAACAGTACCCCCTCTTTTATGAGGATCCTCTGGATCCTCCAGGCCCAGGCCTATCCGGAAACCTCCTGTGGAAAGCTCTAACAAACCTAGGAGCAGAGACATCATCCGCCCTTACCCAGGAGTTATCTTCGGGACCGAAACCCTTCCAGGAGACGAGATACTGTAATCTCCCTCTATGCCATCTAGAATTCAAGATACGAGAAATTTCATATTCGTCGTCTTCCATCACAGGAGGAACTGTGACAGTGGCATCCCTATCTGATACATCAGCTTTTTTCAACAAGGAAACATGAAACACAGGATTAATCTTCCAGGAAGTAGGGACATCCAACCTAACCGCAGACGGGTTAATAACCTGAAGCACTTTAAATGGACCCACAAACTTAGGACCCAGTTTTTTAGAGGGAATCCTCAACCGCAAGTTCCTTGAGGACAACCAAACCATGTCACCCACAGTAAACAAAACCTCCTTATGTTTCCTGTCAAAATACTTCTTGGACTTCTTGCTAGCCTCTTGAAGGTTGCAACGTACATTAGTCCAAATTCTCTCCAAATCACTGGAAAAATTCTCCTCCTCCAGCACCGCAGACCCCAATTTGGAGAACGAACCAAAAGACGGATGTCTCCCAGTACAACAAAAAAAAGGAGAACACCCAGCAGAGGAGGATGTATGATTGTTAAGAGCAAATTCTGCGAGAGGCAGAAACTCAGACCACACCTCTTGATTGTCTGCCACAAAACAACGCAAAAACTGTTCAACATCCTGGTTCTTTATTTCAGTCTGTCCATTAGACTCAGGATGATACCCAGACGAAAATGACAAATGGACTCCCAACCTGTCACAAAAAGCACACCAAAAGCGAGCCACAAACTGAGGTCCTCTATCAGAAACAATATCCGTGGGAACGCCATGAAGCTTGACAATCTCCTTAACAAACGCCTTAGCGAGAGTCTTGGCGCAGGGCAACTTAATGAATGGAACCAAATGACACATCTTACTAAAATGGTCCACGACCACCCAGATGACAGTAAAACCCTCGGACACAGGCAGATCAGTAATAAAATCCATTGTGAGATGCGTCCAAGGCACACTAGGAACCTCCAGAGGGCAAAGCAACCCCGCAGCAGGAGTATGTGAAGCCTTCGACCTAGCAAACACAGGACATTGACGCACCCACTTGATGACTTCCTTCTGCCATCCAGGCCACCAAAAACTGCGACTGATAAATCTTTTAGTCTCAGAAATTCCTGGATGACCTGCCAACCGAGACTCATGACACTCCACAAACAAATCTCTCCTAAAGGTTCTAGGTATGAACAACCTCCCATGGGGAGTGTTAGATGGAGCATCATCTTGAGCTTTCAGAATCCCATTCTCCAAAACGGAGTCCAATGCCGCCACCACAACTCCTTTCTGTAAAATGCTCTCCTCCTCCTCGGCACCGACCATAGGAGAGAAGCTGCGAGATAAAGCATCGGCTTTAACATTCTTAGCACCAGGGATATAGGTAACAGAAAAATGAAACCGATAAAAAAAAGTGCCCACCTAGCTTGACGGGCATTCAAGCGCTTGGCAGCATCCAGATAGATCAAATTCTTATGATCTGTGAAAATCTGAATAGGAAATCTTGTGCCTTCCAAAAAATGACGCCAATGTTCAAAACGTGAGTTTAATAGCCAGCAACTCCCGATTTCCAGCATCATAATTCAGTTCGGTTTCCGAACTTTTTTTTCGAAAAGAAGGCACAAGGATGTACTCCATCCCTGTTCTCATGAGACAAAACTGCTCCGACCCCCACCGATGAAACATCGACCTCGACCAAAAATGGCTTGGTCTCATCAGGCTGCATAAGGATAGGGGCAGAAATGAACCTCTCTTTGAGATACTTAAACGCTTCAATGGCCTCAGTAGTCCACTGGACCGTATTCGCACCTTTCCTGGTGAGATCGGTTAGAGGTTTAACAATTACAGAAAAATTCTTAATGAATTTCCTGCAATAATTGGCAAAACCCAAAAATCTCTGTATAGATTTCAAACCAATAGGCCTAGGCCATTCCTGAACAGCCTGAACCTTCACCGGGTCCATCTCAAAGCCCTCACTGGAGACAATGTAGCCCAAAAAACTAATTTTCTGCACAGCGAGCTCACATTTCTCCAACTTAGCAAAGAGTGAATTATCACTCAATAACTGCAAAACTTCATGTACACTCTGCCAATGGGACTCCAGATCTGGCAAATAAATCAAAATGTCATCTAAATACACAACCACATTCTTACCAATCAAAGGTCTCAGGATGTCATTAATAAGGTTCTGAAAAAATGCAGGTGCATTGGTAAGACCAAAAGGCATCACCAGATTCTCAAAATGACTTATCGGAGTGTTAAAAGCAGTTTTCCATTCATCACCCTCCTTCACTCGTAACAAATTGTATGCCCCCCAGAGATCAATCTTAGAGAACCACTTGGCCCCCACTAACTGGTTAAGCAAGTCAGGAATTAACGGCAATGGGTAGGAATTGCGTACGGTAATCTTATTAATTTCACGAAAATCCAGACATGGACGTAAACCCCTGTACTTTTTTTTAACACAGAAAAATCCAACTGCCACAGGCGACTTAGAAGGTCATAGTTACATAGTTTATAGTTTATAAGGCCGAAAAAAGACAAGCGTCCATCCAGTTCAGCCTATTTCTTGTGCACTGCAGCTATTCCGCAGCGTTGATCCAGGGGAACGCAAAAAAAAAAAAAAAAAAAAAAAAAAAAAAAAAAAAAACATGCGGTATAGGCCAATTGACATCATTGAGGAAAAAATTCACTTCCCGACACCAATCTGGATTAATTAACTATCACTAAGCATAAGATGTAATTTTATTGTTCTCAAGAAAGGCGTCCAGGCCTCTCTTGAACTCATTAAGTGAGTTGGACATCGCCACTTCCTCTCCCAGAGAGTTCCAGAGTCTCACGGCTCTGACCGTAAAGAATCCCCTTCTATGCTGGTGCAGGAACCTCCTTTCCTCCAGACGCATAGTGTGCCCCCTCGTCTTTGTCACCATCCTTGGTATAAACAGGTCATGGGAGAGATCTCTGTACTGCCCCCTGATGTATTTATACATGTTTATGAGGTCTCCCCTAAGCCTTCTCTTTTCCAACGTAAATAGGCCTAATTTTGACAACCTCTCTGGGTATTCTAGTCCCTCCATTCCCTTTATTACCTTAGTCGCCCTCCTTTGTACCCTCTCTAGCTCCAATATGTCTTTCCTGAGCACCGGAGCCCAGAACTGTGCACAATATTCTAAGTGCGGCCTTACCAGCGCTTTATACAGAGGAAGAACAATGTTCTCATCATATGCCCCTATTCCTCTTCTGATGCATGCCATGACTCTATTTGCCTTCGCAGCTGCTGCCTGACACTGGGCACTCCAATTTAATTTGCTATTAACCAAGACGCCCAGGTCCTTCTCCATGTCAGATTTCCCCATCGGTTTCCCATTTAATATGTATGGGTGACTGCTGTTTTTCTTTCCCATGTGCATGACCTTACATTTATCGGCATTGAACCCCATTTGCCATTTTTTGGCCCAACTCCTCAATTTATCTAAATCCTCCTGTAGCTGTGCCCTATCCTCATCTGTGTTAACTACTTTACAAAGTTTAGTATCATCTGCAAATATTGCTATTTTACTATGCAACCCCTCCACTAGATCATTAATAAATATATTAAATAATATAGGGCCCAAGACAGACCCTTGAGGCACCCCGCTAGTAACCCTGACACACCCTGAGCTTACTCCATTGATAACCACCCTCTGCTTTCTATCACTCAGCCAGCTATTTACCCACTTACACACATTATCCCCCAGACCAAGCATTCTCATTTTATATACCAACCTTTTGTGTGGCACGGTATCAAACGCTTTGGAGAAGTCAAGGTATACAACATCCACTGACTCTCCCCGGTCCAGCTGTGAGCTCACCTCCTCGTAGAAGGCAATCAGGTTTGTTTGGCAGGAGCGATCTCTCATGAATCCATGTTGATATGGAGTTAGACAGTTATTATCATTAAGATATTCTACAATAGCATCTCTAAGAAATCCTTCAAACAATTTACCCACAACAGACGTTAAGCTGACTGGTCTATAGTTCCCAGGGTCACTTTTAGACCCCTTTTTGAATATTGGTACCACATTTGCTTGGCGCCAGTCTAGTGGGGCAGTCCCTGTCCATAAAGAGTGCTTGAATATAAGATACAGCGGTCTGTCTATCACATTACTTAATTCTTTTAGTACCCGGGGGTGTATGCCATCTGGGCCTGGTGACTTGTCTATTTTGATATTATTTAGGCGTTTCTGAACTTCCTCCTGGGTTAGGTGGGTGATATTTAGCGGAGGGTTTACTTTATCACTTTGCATTTCCTCCGATAAATTGTTTTCTTTTGTGAAAACAGTGGAGAAGAAGCTATTGAGTAGGTTTGCTTTACCCTCATCGCCCTCTATGATTTTACCCAGGTTATTTTTCAATGGGCCAACTCCATCAGTTTTAATCCTCTTACTGTTTATATAGTTAAAGAACAGTTTGGGATTCGTTTTACTTTCTTTGGCAATTAGTCTCTCTGTCTCCTCTTTTGCTATTCTTATTTGTTTCTTACAGATTTTGTTTTCTTCCCTATAAGATATTAGCGCTTCCTCGCTGCCTTCTTGTTTAAGTTTACCGAAAGCCCTTTTTTTGTTTTTCATTGCCCTCTTGACTTCCTTATTTAGCCACATTGGCTTCCTCCTATTCCTAGCCCTTTTATTCCCATAAGGTATGTACCTTCTACAGTGACTATGTAGGACTGTTTTGAAAATTTCCCATTTTCTATCCGTGCTCCTATTACTGAAGATACTATCCCAGTCTATAAGGTGAAGGGCATCTCTTAGCTGATCAAACTTTGCCCTCCTGAAGTTCA
Source organism: Phyllobates terribilis (assembly GCF_046119375.1). Lineage (NCBI taxonomy): Eukaryota > Metazoa > Chordata > Amphibia > Anura > Dendrobatidae > Phyllobates > Phyllobates terribilis. The sequence continues at coordinate 23,900,808 of NW_027362768.1, forward strand.
GTGTTTTTGTGACTCCCTTGCTGGGCACCCTACTGAAGCACATGTGGAATTGTATAATGTTGTGGTCACTATTTCCCAGGTGCCCCCCAACCTGCACCTCAGTTATTCTGTCTGGCCTGTTAGTTAATATTAAGTCTAAAAGGGCCGTCCCTCTAGTTGGTTCCTGCACAAGTTGTGACAAATAATTGTCTTTGATAATTGACAGAAACCTGTTTCCTTTCTGAGATCTACAGCTTTCGGTTTCCCAGTCTATATCGGGGTAGTTGAAGTCCCCCATAATAATCACCTCGTTATTTTTTGCTACTTCGTCTATTTGTCTCATTAATAGACTTTCCGTGGCTTCTGCTATATTTGGTGGTTTATAACAGACTCCTATGATAATTTTATTATTGTTTTTTGCCCCATGTATCTCCACCCATAAGGAGACCATAAGGAGATCTAATGTGACCAGCAGCCAGGCCAGTCTGTATGTACTCCACCAAAGCCTTTCTTTCAGGGATAGTCAGATTAAACAAGCGACTCTTGGGAAGAGTAGCTCCCGGAACAAACTCAATGGCGCAATCATAATCCCTATGAGGAGGTAAAACTTGCGACTCCTCCTCTGAAAAAACCCTCCAAAAATCTTGAATAGGTACAGGTAATTCCCCTTTTTCCACAGCCGCAATGCGACCGTTACAACATTTATCGTACCACTTCGGACTCCAAGACTTTATGATATTAGTAGACCAGTCCAGCAAAGGATTGTGCAGTTTTAACCAAGGCAATCCTAGAACGACCGGAGAGGGAAAATTATTTACTACAACCAAGTCCAAAATTTCTTGGTGAAGTCCATTGATAGTGAGAGGAAATGCAGCAACCTTGTGAGTAATACATTTCAAGGGAGTGTTATCAATTGCAATCACAGAAATAGGTGATGACAAAGGTTTGGATTTCAATTTAAGTTTTTCCAAAAACCCTTTATCAATCACATTAAACGTTGAACCACAATCCATAAATACCTGAAATTCAATCAAATTTTCCTGCAAAGTAGTACTCCCTGAAAGAAATACTCCTGCAGAGGGTAAACAAGCTATATGGGCGTAACTGACCTTTTTTTCTTTACTTAAACGAAGCTCACAATACTTAATCAAATGGTCAGCTTTACCACAATAAAGACACAATCCCTCGGCGAACCTCAGGTCTCTTTCCTGAGAGGGGAGCGACTTCGCCCCAACATCCATCAGTTCTCCGCCATCTGAGCAGATTTTCTGGGGACTAGGACCTGGCATTACAGGAGTCTTTACCTCATTCTGCCTAAATCTCAGCCTCCTATCCACATGAACAGCTAATTGCCTGGCATCCTGCAGAGTCTCAGGTGCGGGGAATGCTATTAGCAAATCCTTAACCCTTTCACTCAGACCAGCAAGAAATAGACATTTCAGAGCAGGATCATTCCATTTGACTTCTGAAGCCCATCTTCTAAAGTGTGTGCAATAATTTTCAACATCACCTGACCCAATTCAAACGCCTGAGTTCTGCCTCAGCATATGAGATATTCGATCAGGATCGTCATATAATAGACCCATAGCTGAAAAAAATTCTTCTACAGACCTTAAGCATGAATCATTAGGTTGGAGAGAAAAAGCCCTCCCCTGTGGTTCATTGCGCAAAAGTGACATAATAAAACCAATGCGCTGTGATTCATTCCCAGAGGACCTTGGTCTCAAACAAAAATATAACAAACAAGCATTTTTAAAGGAAAAAAAATCTTGCTGTTTACCATAAAAAACATCAGGCAGTCCTACCTTGGGTTCCACAAAATGCGCTCCAGAACAGCTACTCACGTGTTGCTGGAGCTCGGACACCTCCAGAGACGATCCCTGCAAGCGTTGAGCCAAAACTTGGACGGAAGCCATACTGATCCCCGAATTTCTTTCCTTTAGTTTTTTTGGGCTGGAATTACTGTTATGATCTGCAACAAGTACTAAGGAAAGAAAGGGGAAAGCTATCCCTACAGTAAGACTAAGCTGAATCCCTACGATGTAGCGGCTGCCTGTTCCTTGCAAACAGACCCGCCTTAGTCCTCGGCTAGTCTGAACGAAGACCTATAGCATAAGGGGAGGGGTCCCTAAAAGAACTAAGGACTGGAACAAAAATGGGACACCTCCTAAACAGAGAAGTTGCTGCAGAACACAAAAAGATAAACAGACAAAAGGTACTAGAGATCCCAGAAGGACCAAGCGAACTGACAGAGAAAGGCACCGAAGCACCTGGCTAGCAAAACAGTCAAACAACACTGAAGTCCAGCATAGCCAAAAGGGCAGAGCTGGAATATAAAGGCAGATGGTCACGTGACTGCAAAACACAAGATGGAAAAAACAAACAGGAGGGTTCTAACACCAACAGCCAACAAACAGGGTGGCAACGTGACTGTTATACAGCTGATCAAAAAATCACGGACAGACAATATTTTTTAGGCCACATTGGAAAGCCATCATAAATCATTATTATTATTGTTACAGTATAAGTGATCCATGTCTACTGCCCATAATACTGATATGAAGATGTCAGCTGCATTCACTGCAAAATGGTGATGTTACGGTCAAAATAATCTGTAGAAGTTTCTTCAGTTTCAAAAAAAATCAACGACAGGGAAAAAAAGTTTAAAAAAGTCTATTTACGGAGTGGGAAAAAAGTGCCCTATTTTTATGGACTATCCTGGAAATTCTAGACGGTTGGCAGCCTCACCATAAACAGATGGCAACAATTGAATTTTTGCTAAGCATTAAAATAAAAGACTTGATCCGATTGACTCCCAACCACTTTTTTATTAATGTAATTGTCATTCTTGCATTGCACTGCCCCTCCACGGCAACTTCTAGATCTAAAGAGATTTCCAGGACTAAAAAATTGATGGCTCTTCTTTAGGATAGACTGACCATGATTGATCAGTGGGGTGAAACCCGCTATTCCTGAGAAAAACTGAAATAAATCTGAGCTACATTAGCAGGCACTGCTGCATCTACAGCTTCATATCACAGTACTCACATAAAGATTGAAGGGGGGACTTTCTAAAAAAAATCCAGTAGTTCTTTTGATCTTGTTTTTACAGGAGTATCCCATTTTCACAAAGTGGTGTCTAAACTATTGCATAATTGTAAAACAACACAAACAAAGATAATCACCCTCTCTGGGTCCAGCACAGGCTATGCCGGTCTCTGTATATTGGCACATCTACAATGAAAATCACCGCTGCAGCCAATAACTGGGCTCATCTTCTCTGCTGCTCTAAACAGCATGAGCCGCTGAGCTCAGTGATTGGCTGCAGCAGTGACATGCACTGTAGTCAAGACATCACTGCTACAGTCAAAACATAGAGACCAGAGAGCCTGTGCTGGACCCAGGAAAGTTGAGTACAATCTGTGTTTTCATCTTCATAAATATGCAATTGTTTGAACAACACTTTTGTGAAAGTGGAAAGCCCCTTTAAAGGGAATCTGTCACCAAGTTTTTGCCACCAAATCTGCAAGCAGTATAATGAAGAGAGCAATCTTGATTCAAAAGATGTATCACTTACCAGGCTGCTTGCTGTAGTTTTGTTAAACTCATTGTTCCATCATCAGGAGATTAGTAAACCTGTTGCCATGTAGTCCTCCATATCCATGAGCTCTGTTTAGCCCCTCCCCAATCACTGATCAGCAGCTTTCTGTGTACACTGATCATGGGCAGAAAGCTGCCAATCAGTGGTGTGGGCGGGGTTCCAGAGAGGACAGGATTCAGAGAACTGCTAGATCTGCAGCCGAGAAAAGAGTGATTTTATAAAAAATACTGCAAACTGGCCAGTAAGTGATACGTCAGTGGAATCAGGTTCTCTGCCTCTACATTATGCTGCCCTCAGATTAGGTAGTTAAAAGCTGGTGACAGATTCCCTTTAAGCGCAATATTTTTTAACATGTAACTTTTGCTAGTTTTAAGTGTAATTCTCTTTATTTCTTATTTTCATAACATAAAACCTAATTCTACATCTAAAGAGCACTTTTCTAGCCTCGCAATATAAAGCAGCATTGCCAACATATTGTATACTATTAGATTAATGCTTTCTTGATCCACTTTCAAATAATTCTAAAGAAAATCCATTGTTTCTTGAGAAAAGGGGAGACCTCCAAACATTAATATTCTTTTTAGGTACATAATTCAAAATAAATTAATTTATCTTTTATCATAAAATCAAAGCCTTGAATCAGAGTATGTTTTTTTGCAGGAGTTACCTCCATTTATACATACTGTACATAGGAAGGCCAGCTTTGCAGTCAGCAGATCTCCTTTAGCTGTACCTTCTTCAAGCTGAGATTTATAGAAAAAAATGCATATGTTGTAAACACTGGGCGAAAATTACATTTTTATATGATTACAAAAGCTTTCAGGATAAACATGAACTCATGTTTGTTTTATTCTGTTTCAGCTCCAGGAGAAGTACAAAATTTGAATGGGATTCCAGATAATACAACAGTTAATGTTACGTGGAATGAGCCAAACAAAACTAATGGCCCATTGGGTGGATATCGTGTTAATATAAGCGGTGTGTATTTGGAGTAGCTATATGGATCACAGTGATGGATTTCCGTTTCATGTTAGCCCTTCATTTGCTTATCTTATTGTATGAATAGCAATGTGTTATTTAAGTTATTTTTTTACAAAATTTACAATAACTCAACTCTTTCATGATTGTGTATATTTTGGGGTCTTTATATCCAGATCAAAATGTATCTTTATTGTGCTTGTTCATCTTTTTTCACATCTGCATCAGAGATTCTGTTCAGGGCCCCTGTCATAGATTTAGCTGTGTGATACTTCAAAAACGAGGATTGAGTCCAATAGATTCCAGTCCAAAAATCAATGGACACCATGATGGAATCCAATGTACTATAAATCAATAGGGTCTCTCAGGTGCAAGTGGTATTTGTCAAATGATGGATTTGGCACTGTAATATGGTTACTGTTATAAACCGCATTGCAGATGTAGACGGAGCTCCATATTTCATTAACATTTTAGAAGGACAAATAAACATTTCCTATGTTCCAAGTTGATGCTGGTATAGTTTTGTTTTGTAGGAATTATATCGTAATGTAAAAAAATAAGTTGCTTTAATTAAGTATATTTACCCCAAATATTCTAAGATTTACACATTTTGCAAAATATGACATGACTATAGCTCTTACATGTCTCACTTAGTCTTTGTGCACATCTGCTTTGGAGATTCCATTCAAAGTGGCTCCATCCAATCCCATTATATTTCTGGATGGGAATGGCCCAGTTTATAAAAATCATAAGCAAATAAGAATTACAATTTAAGGCATATTTGCTTTACCCCTTCACACATCTTGGCATACATGCACATCGTGATGAAGTGTTACTTGCCGCATCACGATATATATGTACGGCACCACAATGAAGAAGGCCCAGGCGCTGCATTGATCAATTGTAGTCTTAGCCTCCACCATGTACATTTTATTCACACAAACCTACAACCACCAGTATGTTCTTAACAATGGTAAAGATATGCTGGGAGTGGTTGCTACCAACCATCATTAGACTGCAAACCACACAAGAACAACAGTACCAGTTAGATTCAGTCAGTATCACAAATAAACATTTACATCCAGGTACCTTTATAGGTGACATCGTCTCTCATAGGAGTCATTCTCATCTCTTTAGTCTCCATCTGGTCCAGACGCCTTAAAGACTTTTAACATCCACACCTCGTCTATGCAAATTTCAAACTATTCCCCCTTTTGTATTACAACCTCCACAACATCTCCCTTTATTAATTATAGTCACCACATTGTACCCCCATATGAGCTACAACCACCACACTGTCCCTCTTATCAACTATGACCTCCACATTGTCCCAACTTCACGCTGTCCCCTCTCCATTGTATGCCCTTATGCTGTCCCTAGCTCCACACTGTCCCAATCTTCACAGTGTACTCCAATGCCTTCCTCTCTCTTTACTGTACCTCCTATCCATACTGAGCCCTCACACTGTCCCCCCACTCTGTCATTCCTCTATATTGTGCCTTCTCTTCATAATGTCCCTTCATTCTGTGCCCCCTCTCACACTTGTTCCCCCACTGCATACTAGCACCCTCCCAGTCTGCAATAAGTTTCTCTTGGTCTTGAATTTCAGCTCCATAGGATGCACTGTTGCTGCCTCTGTGGTGCTGCAATGACTTCAGCAGTGTGACAATGGGACCTCATGATATCTCTGCCTCTGTAGTGATGGAGCTCATATCTTCAATTGTATTCACAGCTTAATGAAACCCTCCCGTGAAGTTTTTTATAAATTAAATCTGTATATATGTGCTTATAGTGTAGTACGTGTTTATTTACTCACCTACCACCACTTTCTCTGGGATCCAGCGCAGGTCTGCTCCTCTCCCCTGTGATGTCAACGCTCTTCAGACACTCCGGGTCCCACTGCCTTGTGCATGAATTTGAAGTGGCTTTTACAATTTAAGTCTGGATCGTCAGAATAAGGCTCCATTGTTTTACATTGTAAAAGAGTTTGAAGAGTGGTGACATCACTGAGAAGAGGAACAGGGCAGCGCTGGATTTTGGAGACATCCATACTTCCCACTTATAATAAAGGGTCTTTCTGTTCCTTTTCCTACCCAACCAGTACTGATATTGTAGATTGGTGTTCACCTTATAAAGCAGTTGCTGTTTCTGTAGACTTCCATATGATGGCTAGTTCTCTACAGGTCATTTATAAGATTTAACTAGTTGTCCACCTAGCATTGATGGGAATTACATCTAATTTTAAATTGAGTAAAATCAGTTCTAGATTCGGGTGGAGAGTTTGATGATAATGTTAGTTATTATGGCAAAAATATCTGTCCAGACTTGTTTTATTGCTATACAATTCCACTAGTTATAGATTAAATCTCTTGGTTCTTCACAGCCTTTACAAAAAAAGTTCAGAAATTTCAGTCTCTCCTGCCCGATCAGTGCCAGAGCTCAGCGCTACCAGTTTCTGAGCTCCGGCACTAAACAGCCAGGAGCGGTGTCAGCGCCATCCCTGGCTGTTAAACTCCTGAACACTGCGATCAAGTGCGATCAAGTGCGATCGCAGTGTTCAGGAGGCAGGCAGAGGGACGGGACCTCCCTCTGCCTTCAGGTCGGCGTCCCCGTGATGTCATCATCGGGACCCGACCGTTGCCATGGTGACATTGGGTCGTCATGACGACCCCCAGATTACCAAGCTATGGAAAGCTCCTTAGACCAATGCACAGCATGGTCTCAGGAGCTTTCACTATAGGTATATGACGCGCCCCCTGGGCCTGTGTTGCTGCTGCTGTGCAGGGGGAATACCCGGAGCCGGATCGCTGGGGGTTGTAGTTCTCCGTGGCGGTGACCCGGTCCGTGCCCAGGGTGGTCAGACCAGTGGCAGTCTAAATGTTGTAATAAGTGTCCGACTACGCCACCCGTGGATTGCGGTCAGTGGGGACCGCCGCTGCGCTGCAGACCGCTGAGGCTGATGTTGTTCGCGCAGCCGAGTATGGGATGACTCCCCACGGGAGAAGTATTGCCTCAGGGCAGCTAATGTGAGAGATGATGGGAGTGATGGTCTGAGGGTCCCAGTGATAATGGTGCAGGAGCGGCAAGGAATCACAGAGACGTGAGGTGCAGTTCAGGGTCTTTACTGATGGTACAAGGCAGACCCTCCCGGGAGTACTGGCTAGTATAAGGGGCCTGGTCAGTCTGCGAGCAAGCAGGAGTTCCCCTGGCCAGGCAGAGTTGTAGGCCTCCCCGTTAATCTGCACTCTTCCTGGCTACCTTGCTGTCAGCGGTTACAAGTAGCCCACGTCCCTGAGTATACCGTGTGGTGCTCACCCGTATGGCTGGTGACTTGGGGCCTTCTGTTAGCCTCCGCTCCTGGATGGCGGCGCTGGTCCCTTCTCTGTGACTGAGCCTCCGGGCTTCTATGGCCAGAGGACCTGGAATCCCCTGCTGGTTTCTGCTGCTGGGTATAGATCAGTCCCCACAGCCTCGGACTCCTGTGTCCGGCTTTAGTATCTTCGTCCAGGGCGAACTCTGCTCAGCTCCAGCCCCTGGACTTCTGCTACTGCTCCTACAGAGCTCCTAGTTCTTCCTTTCCCTCTCCAGACTCTGACTGCTTGTTCTGCAGGCTCTGTCTAACCTAATCCCGCCCCAGACCCAGTTTATAAGGGCAGATTCCTCCCCTCCCAGGTCTGGGTGGGCCGTGTTGCATGTTTAGGGATCCTGACCAGAGAAACCTCCCACTTGCTCTCAGACATAATATCTCTATTACTGTGGCAACCAGACCCCTGGGGTGTCACATATAATGTATTGCAATGCTAGTGCATTGCAGTACTTTATACCTATGGAAAAAGTGAAAAAAGTGAAAGTCTCATAGTGGGACTAAGTAAAAAAGTTTAAAAAAATGAAAAAAAAATTGTAAAAATCTAAAAAAAAAGTAAAATAAATAAAATATATTACACTAATAAAGACAGATTTTTAGGTAAACAAAATAAAAATAAACAAAAAAGTACACATATTTATTATCGCTGCATCTGTAACGACCCGATCTGTAAACGTGTCACACTAGTTAACCCCTTCAGTGAACAGCGTAAAAAAAAACAAAAACCACATGAGAAACTATGCCTTTTCATCATACCGCTGGAAAAAAGTGGGATAAAACACAATCAAAAAGACGGATGCAAATAAAAATGGTATCGCTGAAAACATCATCTTGTCCCACAAAAATTAAGCCGCCATATAGCTCCAATGGCCGAAAAATTAAAAAGTTACAGCTCTCAGCATACAGCGATGCAAGGATAATTATTTTTTCTATAAAAGTTTGTTATGTAAAAGCGCAAAAACATAAAAAAATTACATAAATGTGGTACCACTGTAAACGTACTGACCCACAGAATAAAGCTGCTTTATCAATTTTGCCACACAAGTAACAACAACAACAACAACAAAAAAATCCTGAATTGTTAGTTTTTGTTCATTCTGCCTCCAAAAAATCAGAAAAAGAAAGCGATCAAAAAATGTAATTTGCCCGAAAATGGTACGAATAAAAACGTCAACTTGTCCTGCAAAAAACAAGCCCTTACTTGACTCTGTCGTCCAAAATATGGAAAAATTATAGCTCTTTAAATATGGCGATGCAAACATTAGTTGTTGCAAAAAAAAGCGTCTTTTAGTGAGTGACAGCTGTCAATCATAAAAACCCGATATGAATCTGGTATCGCTGTAATCGCACTGACCTAAAGAATAAAGTCGCCTAATCACTTTTATACTGCACAAGGAATGGCGTAAAAAATAAATAAAACAAATTCTTCACCTGCTGCTGATTTGTTTATTCTGCCTCCCAAAGATCTCAGTAAGGCTTGGTGCACATTTATCCTGCGTTCTGCGCTGAGCTCTTACATCGGGGTTTCTGTGTAAATCTATGAAATATGTGATTCAGACAGAACCCCTGGCAGAAGATTTCCTGTAATGAGGCAGATGGAGGCACTGTGGATGCCGTCTGACTCATGATCCGGCTGTGTCCATATTTTTAGGCGTAGATAAAAGCGCGGTCGGCCACAGCTTTGTGCACCTCTGAAAAGAAGGACAACGCTGAACAGAGGCCAGACGGAGTCCAGAGTAACTCTGCTGCCTCATCTCATTTTAGTGAATGGATCCCTCAGGGGTTTCATCTGAATCACATAATTCGGAAATTTAGATGGAAACCCCAAAGTAAGTGCTCAGCGTAGAGTGCTGGATAAATGTGATCCAAAATGTTCCCAATAAAAGCTTCACATAAAAAACCCCCGCTCAGGTCTGTCACATGTTAATGGAAATATAGGGGGCTTACATGTTACTGGTAGTAGAAAGGCTCTGGAAAAGCAAAATGGCTCCTCGCCGCCCAAATGAAATTCAGAAAATTCTGCGCTCCTTGAGGGGGGATTCTGCTCTTCTAGCACTTAGGGGCATTGAATATGGAGTCTGCAAAATATTCTAGGAAAATCTGCGCTCCGTCCCTCCCGAGTGTCGCCGTGTGGCCAAGCAGTACTGTACAGCCATATATGAGGTACTGTCACATTCAGCAAAAATTATGGGACAAATTTTGTTGCCATTTTATCCATTACCCCAGTGTGAAAATGTAAAATCTGGGGCTAAAACAAAATTTTTGCAGTAAAAATGTAATTATTTTTTTCCTCACTGCCCAATGGTATAAAATTCTGTGACCCGCCTGTGGTGTCAGTATGATCACTGCACCCCTAGATGAATTAATTGAGAGGTGTAGTTTGTAAAATGGGGTCATTTATGGGGGAATCTGCTGTTCTGGCACCTCAGAGGCTCTCCTAGTGGGTCACGTCACCTTCAAACCACAACAGTAAAATCTGTACTATAATATGGTGCTCCTTCCTTTCTTACCTTTTCACTATGCCTCAAAAGTAGTTGCCAATTACATGTAGGGTATTGGCGCACTCAGGGGTAATTGCACAACAAAATGAGAGGTCAATTTTCTCCTGTTACCCCTATGAAAATAAAAAATTTGGGGCTAAAAGAAAATTTTTGTGAGTTTTTTATTTTCACGGCTCTACGTTATAAACTTCTGTGAAGCACCTGGGGATTCAAAGTGCTCACCACACATCTAGATAAGTTCATTGGGGGGTCTATTTTACAAAATGGGGCCACTTGTGGGGGGTTTCTGCTGTTTAGGCACATCAGGGGATCTCTAAATGCAACATGGTGTCCGCTCTAAATTCCAGTCAATTTTGCATTCAAAAAGTTAAGCCGCGCTCCCTCCCATCTGAACCCTGCTATGCACTCAAACAGTGGTTTTCATCCACATATAGGATATCAGCGTGCTCAAGAGGAATTGCACAACAACTTTTGGGTCCATTTTCTCCTGTTACCCTTGTGAAAATAAAAAAATTAGGGCTAAAAGAAAATTTTTGTGATTCTTTTATTTTCACGGCTCTACGTTATATACTTCTGTGAAGCACCTGGGGGTTCAAAGTGCTCCCCACAAATCTAGATAAGTTCATTGAGGGGTCTAGTTTTCAAAATGGGGTCACTTGTGGGGGGTTTCCACTGTTTAGGCACATCAGGGCTCTCCAATTGCGACATGGCGTTCACTGATTATTCCAGCAAATTTTGAACTCAAAAAGTCTACATATAGGGTATCGGCATGCTCAGGTGAAATTGCACAACAACATTTGGGGTCCATTTTCTCCTGTTACACTTGTGAAAATAAAAAATTTAAGGCTAAAAGAAAATGTGTGATTTTTTTTATTTTCACGGCTCTATGTAGCGCCTAAACAGTAGTTTTCCGCTACATATTGGGTATCAGCATGCTCAGGAGAAATTGCACAATATATTTTGGGGTCCATTTTTTTCTGTTACCCTTGTAAAAATAAAAAAAATTGGGTCTAAATTTAATTTTTTGTGAAAAAAGTTTAAATGGTAATTTTTTTCTTCCTCATTGCGTCAGTTCCTGTGAAGCACCTGAAGGGTTAATAAACTTCTTGAATGTGGTTTTGAGCACCTTGAGGGGTGAAGATTTTGTAATGGTGTCACTTTTGGGTATTTTCTGTCATATAGACCCCTCAAAGTCACTTCAAATGTGATGTGGTCCCTAAAAAAAATGGTTTTGTAAATTTTGTTGGGAAAATGAGAAATCGCTGGTCAACTTTTAACCCTTATAACTTCCTAACAATTTTTTTTTTTTTCAAAATTGTGCTGATGTAAAGTAGACATGTGGGAAATGTTATTTATTAATTATTTTGTGTGACATATCTCTCTGATTTAAGGGCATAACAATTCAAAGTTTGAAAATTGCAGAATTTTCAAAATTTTCACCTAATTTCCGTTTTTTCTTACAAATAAACGCAAGTCACATCGAAGAAATTTTACCACTATCGTGAAGCACAGTATTTCACGAAAAAACATTCTCAGGATCAGGGGAATCCGTTGAAGCGTTCCAGAGTAATTACCTCATAAAGTAACAATGGTCAGAATTGAAAAAATTGGCCCGGTCATTAACCTATAAAGTGGCTCGATCCTTAAGGGGTTAAACTGACAGTCGAAAACCTGAGCATAAATACCCTAACCTTTGAATACCATGTGATTAATACAGAAGAACTCATAGAGTTTAAAGCTATGTTGTTATTCCTCATGTGCACACCTGATAGCTTATTCCAAAAAGTCATCAGAAACAAGAATCACACTTTAAGTTACAATAGTTAGTTATATGTTTTTCTGTCTTACAGGTAAAGGGAATGTTCAGAACTTTGAAACAAAGAACATTACAGGTAAATTAGATTTTTTCAGTAAGCTTTCAAGCATACAAAGAAAAGAGGGCACTCCCTCTGCCTGGAGAAAGGAAGAAAAGTTCAATTTCCTGAGAAGACAAGCCTTTTCTTTACCATGAGAACTATACATCTGTGGAATTGTTGATGATTTAAAAAAGGCTTATATGCTTTTTTTTTAATTTTAGAAAAAGATAACATAAATAATTATGTAAAAGTAATTTTTTTAATTTTTAGCCCATAGCATTGATGAAATCAAGAGGGCAAGAGGGCAAGAATAACTCTTCTGCAGCAGACAGGATCATGCATGATAGTTTTAGATATAACCCTTCCTTTTACCCTTTCCCATCCCAGGATTGAATTGTCTTTTCTCAACGAAATTATCTATGTAACTATATAAACAAGGACCCAAAATATGGTGCAAAAATGACCAAAAAATTCACAAATTTAAAGAGTTTCTAATTTCTCTGCTGATTGCCAAATAACATTTGGCTGCAGTAGAATCAATTGAAATACTTTGCCATTAGCTTATGTGGATTCTTTTTCCATGATATGTGGATGAGATTTGTTAAAAAGTCATCCATTTGCTGCTAGTACGATCTGCCTCTAAATTTCATGACTGAAAATCCAGGTGGAAAATCCACAATGTATCAGCAATATGTGAACTTCTTCATATGGTTTACAAAGTATTTTAGTCCATCTATTTAAACCTATTATGCGTGATGATACACAGGAAGACTGAAAATAAACCCTTATAAGGTAGTTGCCAATTGTCTTTATTATATGGGAAAAAAATCCAGCGTTACAAAAAGGCCTGTTGCCATTACACATCAACATAAGGTCCCATGGTGAAAACACATGGTGGACTTGGCAGTGTGAACTAGCTTGGGGAAATCCACTGGGACATTTTGTTGGATCATAGAAAAACAAAATAACCACCTTGAGGTAGACACTATTTTCCTAGGGCTATTACAGATAAAGACATTTAGGCCAGTTGAATTTCATGAAAATCTTCAGTCCCCGCGAATTTGAACAATTTGAGATTGATTTGCGAGGATTGCAGACAAAAAAAAAGAAGCCCAGTGGCATTTCACACATAGATGAGGACTTCAGCAATCAGAGTGGACTAATAACATCACAGCCACGTAGGCTTCCCAATAATGACTTAAAGCTGTCACATCTTATGGTCTTGTGCAGCCAATCAGGGGATACTATCTTAGCCACTATAAAAGTTGAGGGTTGGCAAAATAGAGCCATTTTAGGATTTTACAGGCTAAGGCTAGGGTCTCACATCCGAGAAAATCTTTCTGATTATGCTAATCACACTCAAATCGAATTCTGCGTGTGATCCAATTTTCTCGGATGAAGAGAAAAAAAACAAAAAAAGTTTCTCCACCTTCTCCATTCAGTCTGTCTATGAAAATCGGACCACACTTGGACATGTGCATAGTCCATTAGAATAACATCGGTCTGATTGCTATCTGCCAAAATGACTGATAGCACTCATGCGATTTTCACGGTCGTGTGCATGAACTCAAAGGATAGGAGGTCAGAGCGAACAGCTGATTACATATAGGGATAGAAAAAGGCCTAAATCTGATTCTGATGTACTACTGCAGTGCTGAAGTTCTTTCAAGAATGATGCTGATGTAAAGTAGACACATGGGAAACTTATTTATTAACGAATTTGTGTGGTATGAATATCTGTTAAAAGGCATAAAAATTCAAAGTTAGAAAATTGCTAATTTTTCACTAACATAAAGTATAATATTTCACGTAAAAATAATCTCAGAGTCACTGACAGTTATGTACAAACATTCCAGAGTTAATACTACATAAAGTGACACATGTTAGATTTAAAATCTGTTCAGAAAAGTCAAAACTCAATTTGGCAGGAAGTTGTTAGGAAAGGGTTTTCTGATGTAAAAAAATAAATAAAAAAATAAATAAAAAATACACAGTTGTGGTATTGCCATGTCCATAAAAGTTAGATCTAACAAAATCTAAAGTTACTTAACACTATCAGTAAAAACCGTAAAGAGAAAAAAAAATCAAAATGCCAGAATTGTGATTGTCATTAGGTTTTTTCTACTCCATCTGAGAGCAGCATGATTTAGGGGCAGAGACCATCATTCCAGTGATGTGTCACTTACTGGGCTGCTTGCTACAGTTTTGATAAAATCCCTGTTTTCTCTGCTGCAGATCTAGCAGTTCTCTAAATGCTGAGCTCTGTATAACCCCACCCACACCCCTGATTGGCAGCTTTCTGTGTACACTCTGAATAGGCAGAAAGCTGCCAATCAGTGGTGGGGGCGGGGTTACACAGAGCTCATGAATATGGAGGAGTACATGGCAGCAGATTTACTAGTCCTCTAGTGATAATCAGTTCAGGGGCAAACATATCATTGGTGCAACCTGTGCAGCTGCACCGGGGCCCAAGAGGCCTCCAAAGCAGGTAGAATTGTGCATTATGATGAGCTATTAGGTTGCAAAAGGGGCCCATATACTGTTCTTGCACAGGGGCCCTCTTCTGTTTGAACTCACCAGTGAATAACCTGATAAAATATCAAAACTAAAGCAAACAGCCGGGAAAGTGACAAATTGCTGTAATCAGTCTCTACATTATGCTGCTCTAAGATTAGATAGCAAAAACATGGTTACAGATTCCCTTTAATTTTTCATATTGTAAATCAGTCTTTCAGTTCTTTTGACTCATGCTCTTCAAAGACGCATATTGGAAAGGTAGATAATTGTCACAGTTGTCAAGAGTTTTGACTATTGTCAATTATGTTAACAATCCTTTTTTAATTGTGTGCGACATAAAAGTAAATACAATAATATTGGACATCATTTCATAGCATGAGTTGCAGAGATAATTCAATTAATTTGAAATAATTGATAGAAATAAATTATCACTAGTGTTATGGTGTTATGACATTTTAATTTTAGTTGTTGAAATTTCACAATAATCTGTATTATTTTTTCTTTACATTTTAGTACTTTCCGTTCTGTTTACCAAGCTAGAGCCTTACACAGAGTACATTATTAGTGTCAAAGCATTCAACAATAATGGAACACATGATTTAGATGGTATACCTAAGACAATAATGACAAGGACAAAAGAAGGAAGTAAGTCTACATTTTATTTTTGCTTTCAAATTTCTTTAGTGCTGTAATTTTTCACTCTTTAATTTATTTTGTACAAGGAAAATTTCCTATTGCATTTCACTTCAGTAGGAGCCGAGCTTCAGCACCTGAGAGCAGCCGCTACACAGAGTACAGAGCTGTGCTGTTCTGATTCCATACAGTTTAAATCCATCTGTCGAGAGTTATATAATTAAATTAATCTCTGGCATTATCTTTCCATTTCTTATGTCATGATTAGAGATGAGCGGTGTTCGACTTGAACTGTTCGCCAATCTCAAATTCGAGCTGTTTTGGGCGGTGTTCGAGTTGTTCGACGAACCCGAACGATTTGCAAAAAATTCGGCTGTTCGAGGTTATGTTCGATAACTGTTCGTGCACCAAAAGCGTGTCCTGCATGTCTGGCGCTATTTAGAGCACCAATCATGCAGGGATTGTCTGCCACTCACTGTAATGCCACAGCCATGGTGGTTGTGGCATTACAGTGATTGCCCAAATCGATGGGAACAGTGCTCACAGAGAAACATGAAAAGCCGGCAATTCAGCAGCGGCATACACCTGTACCCGACAATTTAGAACCGAAAGAATAAAGCTTCACACATAGATTAGATAGATATAAACATGTCAGCCACATATATACGAAGTACAGTGAAAGTGCTGCTTACTGTACTTGTCATTTAGCGTAAAGGATTTATCAAAAAAAATAATAGTGTTTTCATGCACCGTCTCTTTAAAAAAGCCGGCCGGCAATTCAGCAGCGGTACCCGACAATTTAGAATAGAAGGAATAGAGAATCACACATAGATTAGATAGATAGAAACATGTCAGTCACATACAGTCATATGAAAAAGTTTGGGCACCCCTATTAATCTTAAGCTTAATGTTTTATAAAAATTGGTGTTTTTGCAACAGCTATTTCAGTTTGATATATGTAATAACTGTTGGACACAGTAATGTTTCTGCCTTGAAATGAGGTTTATTGTGCTAACAGAAAATGTGCAATCTGCATTCAAACAAAATTTGACCGGTGCATAAGTATGGGCACCCTTATCATTTTCTTGTTTTAAATACTCCTGCCTACTTTTTACTGACTTACTAAAGCACTTTTTTTTGGTTTTGTAACCTCATTGAGCTTTGAACTTTATAGCCAGGTGTATGCAATCATGAGAAAAGCTACTTAAAGTGGCCACTTGCAAGTTGTTCTCCTGTTTGAATCTCCTCTGAAGAGTGGCATCATGGGCTCCTCAAAACAACTGTCAAATGATCTGAAAACAAAGATTATTCAACATAGTTGTTCAGGGGAAGGATACAAAAAGCTGTCTCAGAGATTTAACCTGTCAGTTTCCACTGTGAGGAACATAGTAAGGAAATGGAAGAACATAGGTACAGTTCTTGTTAAGGCCAGAAGTGTCAGGACAAGAAAAACATCAGAAAGGCAGAGAAGAAGAATGGTGAGATCAGTCAAGGACAATCCTCAGACCACCTCCAGAGAGCTGCAGCATCAACTTGCTGCAGATGGTGTCACTGTGCATCGGTCAACTATACAACGCACTTTGCACAAGGAGAAGCTGTATGGGAGAGTGATGCGAAAGAAGCCGTTTCTGCAAGTACGCACAAACAGAGTCGGCTGAGGTATGCAAAAGCACATTGGAAGAAGCCTATTTCTTTTTGGAAGAAGGTCCTGTGGACTGATGAAACCAAGATTGAGTTGTTTGGTCATACAAAAAGGCGTTATGCATGGTGGCAAAAAAACACAGCATTCCAAGAAAAACACTTGCTACCCACAGTAAAATTTGGTGGAGGTTCCATCATGCTTTGGGGCTGTGTGGTCAATGCCGGCACTGGGAATCTTGTTAAAGTTGAGGGACGCATGGATTCCACTCAGTATCAGCAGATTCTTGGCAATAGTGTTCAAGAATCAGTGATAAAGTTGAAGTTGCGCAGTGGATGGATCTTTCAGCAAGACAATGATCCAAAACACCGCTCCAAATCTACTCAGGCATTCATGCAGAGGAACAATTACAATGTTCTGGAATGGCCATCCCAGTCCCCAGACCTGAATATCATTGAACATCTGTGGGATCATTTGAAGAGGCTGTCCATGCTCGGCGACCATCAAACTTAACTGAACTGGAATTGTTTTGTAAAGAGGAATGGTCAAAAATACCTTCATCCAGGATCCAGGAACTCATTAAAAGCTACAGGAAGCGACTAGAGGCTGTTATTTTTGCAAAAGGAGGATCTACTAAATATTAATGTCACTTTTCTGGTGAGGTGCCCATACTTATGCACCTGTCAAATTTTGTTTGAATGCAGATTGCACATTTTCTGTTAGTACAATAAACCTAATTTCAAGGCAGAAACATTACTGTATCCAACAGTTATTACATATATCAAACTGAAATAGCTGTTGCAAAAACACCAATTTTTATAAAACATTAAGCTTAAGATTAATAGGGGTGCCCAAACTTTTTCATATGACTGTATATAAGAAGTGCAGTGACAGTGTTGATTACTGTACTTGTCATTTAGTGTAAAGGATTTATTTAAAAAAATAATAGTGTTTTCATGCACTGTCTCTTTAAAAAAGCCGGCCGGCAATTCAGCAGCGGTACCCGACAATTTATAACAGACAGAAGAGAGCATCATACATAGATTAGATAGATAGAAACATGTCAGCCACATATATACGAAGTACAGTGACAGTGTTGCTTACTGTACTTGTCATTTAGCGTAAAGGATTTATCAAAAAAAATAATAGTGTTTTCATGCACCGTCTCTTTAAAAAAGCCGGCCGGCAATTCAGCAGCGGTACCCGACAATTTATAACAGACAGAATAGAGCTTCACACATAGATGAGATAGATAGAAACATGTCAGTCACATATATATGAAGTACAGTGATAGTGTTGGTTACTGTACTTGTCATTTAGTATTAAAATAAAGGATTTATTATTAAAAAAAATTGGCGTGGGGTTCCCCTTAATTTTAGGCTCTAGCGGAGGTTAAGCAGACGGCTGGGGCAGATGTTTGAAGCCTGGGAAGGGGGTAATACCCACGGAGCTTCCCAGGCTACTAATATCAGCCCCCAGCTGAATACATAGCCTTTACTAGCTATTAAAATGGGGGACCCCCCAAAAGAAATGACGTGGGGTCCCCCCTAATTTAATAGCTAGCAAAGGCTAGGCAGACAGCTGGGGGCTGATATTAATAGCCCAGGAAGGGAGCCATGAATATTGGCCCCCTCCCAGGCTAGAAACACCAGCCGTCAGCCGCCCCAGAAATGGCGCATTCATAGGATGCGCCAATTCTGGCACTTAGCCTCGCTCTTCCACGCTGCCCTGGTGCGGTGGCAGGGGGTAATAGGGTTGGGGTTGATGTTAGCTTATAATGCCAGCTGACATCAAGCCCAGGTTAGTAATGGAGAGGCGTCTATAAGACACCCCCATTACTAACCCCATAGTCAAAGTTAAAAAAAACACAAACACCCAGAATAAAGTCCTTTAATTGAAATAAAGACACAATCCTTTATTGTTCTAAATTAAACCATACTTACCGTCACGCCCATTCCAGCTGAAGCCAACGATCTCCTGCAATAAAAGAAAAATAATAAAGCAACCTCATCCTTACCTTTCCATGGTTCCCACGACAGCTTCAGCTCTGCTACATCGAGATGACAGGCTGGACCGCAGCAGAACGCTGCCATCCAGCCTCTCATCCCGCAGACACTGAGAAGCGCAGGCTTGCTTGCGCTGCTCAGCGTCTCTCTGTGACGACATCCAGATGAGCCGAGTTCATGTCCAATGAACTCGGCTCACCTCATGCACGTCACTGACAGCGTGGGAAAATTCTCAAGCTGAAGCGGTGAGTGCAGGAGAATTCTCCCACGCTGTCAGTGACGTGCAGGAGGTGAGCTGAGTTCATTGGACATGAGCTCACCTTATGCACGTCACTGACAGCGTGGGAGAATTCTCCTGCACTCAGCGCTTCAGCGTGAGAATTCTCCCGCTGAAGCGCTGAGTGCAGGAGAATTTTCCCACGCTGTCAGTGACGTGCATAAGGTGAGCTCATGTCCAATGAACTCAGCTCACCTCCTGCACGTCACTGACAGTGTGGGAGAATTCTCCTGCACTCAGCGCTTCAGTGTGAGAATTCTCCCACGCTGAAGCGCTGAGTGCAGGAGAATTTTCCCACGCTGTCAGTGACGTGCATGAGGTGAGCCGAGTTCATTGGACATTAACTCGGCTCATCTGGATGCCCTCACAGAGAGACACTGTGGAGCGCAAGCAAGCCTGCGCTTCTCAGTGTCTGCGGGATGACAGGCTGGATGGCAGCTTTCTGCTGCGGTCCAGCCTGTCATCTCGATGTAGCAGAGCTGAAGCTGTCATGGGAACCATGGAAAGGTAAGGATGATGTTGCTTTATTATTTTTCTTTTATTTCAGGAGATCGTTGGCTTCAGCTGGAATGGGCGTGATGGTAAGTATGGTTTAATTTAGAACAATAAAGAATTGTGTGTTTATTTCAATTAAAGGACTTTTTTCTGGGTGTTGTGTTTTTTTTAAATACTTTACTAGAAATTCATGGTGGTCATGTCTAATATTGGCGTGACCCCATGAATTTCGGGCTTAGGGCCAGCTGATAATGCCAAGCTGGCCCTAACCCCTTTATTACCCAGTGAGCCAGCGCATCAGGGTCCTGGATGAGTTGGGTACAGCGCCAGAAGATGGCGCTTCTATGAACGCGCCATTTTCCGGGGTGGCTGCGGACTGCAATTTGCAGCGGGGGTGGCCCAGAAAGCTTGGGCCTCCCTGCGCTGCGGATTTCAGCCCCCAGCTGCCTAGTTGTACCTGGCTGGACACAAAAACAGGGCGAAGCCCCACGTCAATTTTCTTTAAATTATTTCATGAAATAATTAAGAAAAAAAGGGCTTCCCTATATTGTTGTGTCCGGCCAGGTACAAATAGGCAGCTGGTGGTTGGGGGCAGCCCGTTCCTGCCTGCTGTACCTGGCTGGACACAAATATAGTGCAAAGCCCCACGTCAATTTTTTTTAAATTATTTCATGAATTTCCTGAAATAATTTAAAAAAATTGAAGTGGGGCTTCGCACTATATTTGTGTCCAGCCAGGTACAGCAGGCAGGAACGGGCTGCCCCCATCCACCAGCTGCCTATTTGTACCTGGCCGGACACAACAATATAGGGAAGCCCTTTTTTTCTTAATTATTTCATGAATTTCAAGAAATAATTAAAAAAAATTGAAGTGGGGCTTCGCACTATATTTGTGTCCAGCCAGGTACAGCAGGCAGGAACGGGCTGCCCCCATCCACCAGCTGCCTATTTGTACCTGGCCGGACACAACAATATAGGGAAGCCCTTTTTTTCTTAATTATTTCATGAATTTCATGAAATAATTAAAAAAAATTGAAGTGGGGCTTCGCACTATATTTGTGTCCAGCCAGGTACAGCAGGCAGGAACGGGCTGCCCCCAACCACCAGCTGCCTATTTGTACCTGGCCGGACACAACAATATAGGGAAGGCCTTTTTTTCTTAATTATTTCATGAATTTCATGAAATAATTAAAAAAAAAGTACGTGGGGCTTCGCCCTATTTTTGTGTCCAGCCAGGTACAACTAGGCAGCTGGGGGCTGGAATCTGCAGCGCAGGGAGGCCCAAGCTTTCTGGGCCCCCCCCCGCTACAAATTGCAGTCCGCAGCCACCCCGGAAAATGGCGCGTTCATAGAAGCGCCATCTTCTGGCGCTGTACCCAACTCATCCAGGGCCCTGGTGCGGTGGCTCACTGGGTAATAAAGGGGTTAGGGCCAGCTTGGTATTATCAGCTGGCCCCAAGCCCAAAATTCATGGGGTCACGCCAGTATTAGACATGACCGCCATGAATTTCTAGTAAAGTATTTAAAAAAAACACAACACCCAGAATAAAGTCCTTTAATTGAAATAAAGACACAATTCTTTATTGTTCTAAATTAAACCATACTTACCATCACACCCATTCCAGCTGAAGCCAACGATCTCCTGCAATAAAAGAAAAATAATAAACCAACCTCATCCTTACCTTTCCATGGTTCCCACGACAGCTTCAGCTCTGCTACATCGAGATGACTGGCTGGACCGCAGCAGAACGCTGCCATCCAGTCTGTCATCCCGCAGACACTGAGAAGCGCAGGCATGCTTGCGCTCCTCACTGTCTCGCTGTGACGGCATCCAGATGAGCCGAGGTCATGTCCAATGAACTCGGCTCACCTCATGCACGTCACTGACAGCGTGGGAAAATTCTCACGCTGAAGTGCTGAGTGCAGGAGAATTCTCCCACGCTGTCAGTGATGTGCATGAGGTGAGCTCATGTCCAATGAACTCAGCTCACCTCCTGCACGTCACTGACAGCGTGGGAAAATTCTCCTGCAATCAGCGCTTCAGCGTGAGAATTTTCCCACGCTGTCAGTGACGTGCATGAGGTGAGCCGAGTTCATTGGACATGAACTCGGCTCATCTGGATGTCGTCACAGAGAGACGCTGAGCAGCGCAAGCAAGCCTGCGCTTCTCAGTGTCTGCGGGATGACAGGCTGGATGGCAGCGTTCTGCTGCGGTCCAGCCTGTCATCTCGATGTAGCAGAGCTGAAGCTGTCGTGGGAACCATGGAAAGGTAAGGATGAGGTTGCTTTATTATTTTTCTTTTATTGCAGGAGATCGTTGGCTTCAGCTGGAATGGGTGTGATGGTAAGTATGGTTTAATTTAGAACAATAAAGGATTGTGTCTTTATTTCAATTAAAGGACTTTATTCTGGGTGTTTGTGTTTTTTTTAACTTTGACTATGGGGTTAGTAATGGGGGTGTCTTATAGACGCCTCTCCATTACTAACCTGGGCTTGATGTCAGCTGGCATTATAAGCTGACATCAACCCCAACCCTATTACCCCCTGCCACCGCACCAGGGCAGCGTGGAAGAGCGAGGCTAAGTGCCAGAATTGGCGCATCCTATGAATGCGCCATTTCTGGGGCGGCTGACGGCTGGTGTTTCTAGCCTGGGAGGGGGCCAATATTCATGGCTCCCTTCCTGGGCTATTAATATCAGCCCCCAGCTGTCTGCCTAGCCTTTGCTAGCTATTAAATTAGGGGGGACCCCACGTCATTTTTTTGGGGGGGTCCCCCATTTTAATAGCTAGTAAAGGCTATGTATTCAGCTGGGGGCTGATATTAGTAGCCTGGGAAGCTCAGTGGGTATTACCCCCTTCCCAGGCTTCAAACATCTGCCCCAGCCGTCTGCTTAACCTCCGCTAGAGCCTAAAATTAAGGGGAACCCCACGCCAATTTTTTTAATAATAAATCCTTTATTTTAATACTAAATGACAAGTACAGTAACCAACACTATCACTGTACTTCATATATATGTGACTGACATGTTTCTATCTATCTAATCTATGTGTGATACTCTATCTTTCTGTTCTAAATTGTCGGGTACCGCTGCTGAATTGCCGGCCGGCTTTTTTAAAGAGACAGTGCATGAAAACACTATTATTTTTTTAAATAAATCCTTTACACTAAATGACAAGTACAGTAAGCAACACTATCACTGTACTTATTATATATGTGACTGACATGTTTCTATCTATCTAATCTATGTGTGAAGCTCTATTCTTTCTGTTCTAAATTGTCGGGTACAGATGCTGAATTGCCGGCCGGCTTTTTTAAAGAGACGGTGCATGAAAACACTAATATTTTTTTTAATAAATCCTTTACACTAAATGACAAGTGCAGTAACCAACACTGTCACTGTGCTTCTTATATGTGTGACTGACATGTTTCTATCTATCTAATCTATGTGTGATGCTCTATTCCTTCTTGTCTAAATTGTCGGGTACCGGTGTATGCCGCTGCTGAATTTGCCGGCCGGCTTTTTTAAACAGAGTGTCTTCTGAGCAGTTTGTCAGCTTTTGGACACCTTTGCAGGTGTTTTCTATGTGTTTCTATGTGTTTTTGTTTGCCTGCCATTGGTTTTAACGGTGTTCGACGGTGTTCTAAGGTGTTCGACGAACAGTTCGACGAACAGTTCCTCGAACATCCCGGTGTTCGACGAACCGAACCGAACCCGAACACTACGGGGGTGGCTCAACACTAGTCATGATGATATCAGACTTTTTGTTCAACACATGAGCCACAGGTAAAAGTGTTAGTCCAATCCTTAGGGCTCGTTCACACGATCGTATTTTCAGTCCGAGTGTTATCAATGGAAAAAACAGACAACACTCAGATCAATACTGTTATTCAATGGGGCAGTGCACATGAGCAATTTTTTTCACTTACCAAATCTGCATTTCAAAAAAATTGCAGCATACATTATTAATAATAATAATAATTTTATTTCTATAGCGCCAACATATTCCACAGCACTTTACAATTAAGCAGGGACATATACAGACAATAAAGACATCACAAAGTACAACATAGTGCAACAGTTAGGCTGTGTGCCCACTATGCAGTTTTTAAACGTTTCCGCAGCGGCAATTCCGCTGCAGACACGCTTAAAAAATTCTTGGTAGAAGGCCTGCCATATTCCCCAATGATAATCCGCATGTGCTGTGCACATGCTGCGGAAATTTCCGCTGCGGATAATCGTTGCGGAAAAATCCGCATTGACTTGCATTTGAGCGCATGGAATCCACATCACTGGATCTGTACATGCGGATTACGTGCGTTTCTATGTGAGGATGGTACCCAGGTTTGGAGAAGAGGAGACTCTCCTCCGGACCCGGGTACCATAGTACCTGTAAAAAAAGAATAAAATAAAAATAATATATTATACTTACCTTCTGATGGCCCCCGGTGTCTTTATCCGATGCGTCTTGGCTTGCCGGCAGCTCGCGGTGGACTCATGGACCTGCGATGACGTCACTTAGTCATGTGACGGGTCACGAGACCGCTGACGTCGGCAGGTCCTTTAAGCTACCGCGAGCTGCCGGCAAGCCAGGACGCATCAGATAAAGACACCAGGGGCCATCAGAAGGTAAGTATAATATTTATTTTTTATTTTTTACCATTCTTTCGGTCACACTATATAAATCCATGCCGGTTGCATGGATTTATATAGTGTGACCAAGTTGTCAAGCACTTTCCAAGTGATGCTAAAATCGCTTGGAAAGCGCTTGTCAACCCGCATGCGGAAATGCCAGTGAAGAACGCTTCACTTCCGCTTGTCCCTGGCAGGAAAAACGCTTGTAAAATCCGCATGCGGAAATGCATGTGAAGAACGCTTCACTTCCGCTTGTCCCTGGCAGGAAAAACGCTTGTCAACCCGCATGCGGAAATGCATGTGAAGAACGCTTCACTTCCACATGTCCCTGGCAGGAAAAACGCATGTACAATCCGCATGTACAATCCGCATGTGTTTTTTCTGCCAGGGAGATGCAGAAACACTCAGGAAAAATCCGGAGCATTTCTGCATCATGGGCACATAGCCATACAGGAGGAGTGAGGGCCCTGCTCGTAAGCTTACACTCTATAAGAAAGTTTCTTCCGTATATCAGATGAGACTCACTCATCCAAGTGTATGGGTGCATGCAGGGCCGGCTCCAGGTTTTCGTAGAACCCGGGCAAAAGAGTCTCAGTGGGCCCCTTTAACACATGCCACGATTCATGATGCACAGATATGGCAGAGAGATATAGGTATAGTACAGTATATAATAAATATGACCACCCATGCTGTGCCCTAAATAAGCCCTACACTGTGCCCCGGAGTAAATAATTGCCCCTCACTGTGCTCTTTGCACAAAAATTACCCCACATTGTTTCTTATGTTACATAGTGTCCACACTGTCCCCTCTTATAACTTATTCCCACCATATTGTTCCACTTTTTTTTTTTTTTACTATGATTACCACCATGCTGTATGCATTGGTGAACTACAACTGCCACATTTTCCTCCATTATGAGATATACCCAAAACACCTTCCTTCTTTATGGACTATGACCTCCACATTGTTTTCCCCCAATGCAGACCCCCCACTATGCTTTCACTCCATATTGAGCCTCCTCTTCACACTGTTCCCCCACTCATTACTGAGCCTGTTCTTTACACTGTCCTTCCAATGCTGCCCCTTCTCCATTCTGATCCCCATACTGCCCAATCTCCAGTCACAGACTCCCCATATTGATCCATCTGCACACTGAGTCCCCCCTTTACTTCCCAATCTCCACACCAAATCCTCACATACTACCCCAACTCCATACAGAGCCGTCGCCCTCTTTCAGACCGATCTCCATACTGTCTTATCTCCACAAAGTGACCCC
This sequence comes from Phyllobates terribilis, assembly GCF_046119375.1. Lineage (NCBI taxonomy): Eukaryota > Metazoa > Chordata > Amphibia > Anura > Dendrobatidae > Phyllobates > Phyllobates terribilis. The sequence continues at coordinate 23,926,564 of NW_027362768.1, forward strand.
CAACACTGCACCATCTCCATATTGAGCCCCCTATGCTGCCGCATATTGTACAGAGTCCCCTACACTGCCTCATCTCCACACAAAGACCCCATTACTGACCCATCTTTATAAAGAGCATCCCTATGCTACCAATTGCCATGCTAAGCCCCCCATACTGCCCCATCTCCAAAAAGAGTCCTCATATACTTCCCTATCTCCATATAGAGCACCCATCCTGCTCATCTTGATACAGAGCACCCTATACTGGCCCATATCCATACAGAATCCCCCTATACTGCCCCATCTCCATACAGAACCCCTATAGTGTTCCATTTCCATATAAAATCCCCCCTATACTGCTCCATCTCCATACACAACTCTCTATAGTGTCCATTTCCATACAGAATCCCCCCTATACTGCTCCATCGCCATACACAACCCCTATAGTTCCCATTTCCATACAGAATCCCCCCTATACTGCTCCATCTCCATATACAACCCCCTATAGTGCCCTTTAGTGCCCATTTCCATACAGAATCCCCTTACACTGTCCAATCTCCATAAAGAGGCCCATATACTGCCCCATCTCCATATAGAATAAACTTATACTGCCCAATTTCTATATAGAGACCCCTATACTGCCCCATCTTCATATTAAAGTGCCCTATATTTCCATATTGAGCCCTTTATACTTCAGCATCTCCATAAAGACTCACCCAGCTGTAATACCGCATCCCCATATGGGCCCGGGCCCCTTTCCATATTAATCCCCTATGTGTATATGGCCATGTCTTCAGCTCTACGAGCGCTTACCATCTCCTAGCTGCTGCACCAACGCTGTTCAGTCCTCTGCGGCGCTTTCATGATGTCTGCAGCGTGATGAGATGACCTCATCATGCTGTATGTCAGGTAGGGAGAAGATCCCGGAAGTGCCGTCTCTTGCATCTTCATTTGCATTCGCGTCTGTAAAGACGCGAATGCAAATGAATGACCGCAGAATGTGCACTGCCTCCCCTCACCCCCTGATGGCGAGTGGGCCCCCCTGTTTGTTCAGGGCCCCGGCACTTGCCCGGGTTCTGACGCCAGCTCTGGGTGCATGAAAAAAATCAGATGCTATAGGGAGCCACAGTACAGCATCCAATTTTTATGGATACATTGCAATTCTGTAACATAAGAAACTGTAAATGGTCCTGTAAATACCTAAAAGCTGCTGTAAAAAAATGAATTGTATACAGAAGAAAAGTTAGAAAAAATTCTTCCCACTTTTATGGATGAAACTCTGAACGATTTTTTATACGGTTGTATAAACCTACCCTTATAAAGTCAGCTGTCACCTATTATTAAATGTCAGCACAATCTCCTGAATGAAATGTCAATGTTATGCATGTTATATTAGCCCCAATTTTTTCACCTTTACAAGTGATGGCATGAGAATGACTACTCAATTTGTGACCCAGTTACTTCTGAGCATGCTGATACCCCGCATGTGGTCAGAAACCTCTGCTTGGACAAATGGTAGGGCTCGGAACAGAAGAAGCACTATTTTGATTTCATAAAACACAAATTTGACTGAAATAGACTGTGGGCACCAAGTCACATTTGCACGGACCCTAAGGTGCCTAAACAGCAGAAACCCCCCCACAACTAATCTCATTTTGGAAACTACACCCCTCAAAGATTTTATCCAGGTGTATAGTAAAGATTTTGAACCCGCAGGTACTACACAGAATTTTGATAACATTAGATTGTCATATAGAAATATTTTAATTTTTTCACGAAAATGTTGGTTTAGCCCCAATTTTGTCACTTTTTCAAGAGGTAACATGAAAAAATGCACCAATCAGTTTGTTACCCACTTTCTTCTGAGCATGTAGTCAGAAAGTTCTGTTTTGACAATCGGCAGGGCTCGGAACAGAAGGGGCAATATTTGAAATACATATTTGGCAGGAATAGATTGTGGACACCATGTCGCATTTGCAGAGTTCTTGATGTTCCAAAAGAGCAGAAACCCCCACCAGGGCCAGCTCCAGGTTTTTGTGGGCCCTGGGCGAAAGAGTCTCAGTGGGCCCATTTAACACATACCACAATTCATGATGCACAGATACCGCAGATATATATGTATATATATATATATATATATATATACACAGTATGTATATATATATATATATATATATATATATATCTGCAGTATCTGTGCATCATGAATTGTGGTATGTGTTAAAGGGGCCCACTGAGACTATAGTACAATGCCAAAGATTTCACTTCTAACATTACATGACCGACATCTATTGTAAATTCTACAATAGCTCAGAAACCGGCAAATCATTCCATAGAGAATACTGGCCCCCATAAAATGCTCCATACAGGATACTGGCCCCCATATAACGCTCCATACAGGATACTGGCCCCCATATAACGCTCCATACAGGATACTGGCCCCCATATAATGCTCCATACAGGATACTGGCCCCCATATAATGCTCCATACAGAATACTGACCCCCATATAACGCTCCATGCAGGCTGTGCCCCCACATAATGCTCCATGCAGGCTGTTCCCCCCATATAATGCCTCATGCAGGCTGTTCCCCCCACATAATGCCCCATGCAGGCTATTCCCCCCATATGATACCCCATGCAGGATGTCACCCCCCTTATAATGCCCCATGCATTATGTCACCCCCCCTTATAATACCCATGCAGGATTCCACACCCCCCTCCCTTATAATGCCACATGCAGGATGTCACTCCCCCCCATAGCATGCCCCATGCAGGATGTCACTCCCCCCCCTTTAATGCCCCATGCAGGATGTCACACCCCCCCTCCCTTATAATGCCCCATGCAGGATGTCCCTTCCCCTCCCTTATAATGCCCCATGCAGGATGTCACTCCCCCCCTTATAATGCCCGATGCAGGTTGTCACACACCCATTCCCTTATAATGCCCCACTCAGTATGTCACTCGCCCCCATATAATGCCTCATGCAGGATGTCATTCCCCCCCATATAATGCCCCATGCAGGATGTCACTCCCCCTCCCTTATAATGCCCCATGCAGGATGTCACCCCCCCTTATAATACCCCATGCAGGATGTCACACACCCATTCCCTTATAATGCCCCACTCAGTATGTCACTCGCCCCCATATAATGCCCCATGCAGGATGTCATTCCCCCCCATATAATGCCCCATGCAGGATGTCATTCCCCCCATACAATGCCCCATGCAGGATGTCACTTCCCCCCTTTTGATGCCCCATGCAGGACCTCACTCCCCCCCTTTTAATGCCCCATGCAGTATGTCACTCCCCCTCCCTTATAATGCCCCTGCAGTATGTCACTCCCCCTCCCTTATAATTCCTCATGCAGTATGTCACTCCCCCTCCTTTATAATGCCCCATGCCTCCATACATTAAAAAAAAAAAATCAAATACTCACCTCACTCCTCCTCACCTGCTGCCTCTGCTCCGGACTTCAGCGTCGCCGGCGTCTTCTCGCTCTGCGCTGCCTGTGATGGCTCAGGGGAGGGCACGATGGAAAGACGTTACCGCGCCCTCTGACCTGAGACGTCACACAGAGCGCACAGCAGGAAGACAGCGGATATGCGGAGGCATGGGGAGAGGTAAGTATTGTGCCGGCTGCCGGGGCCCTGAGCAAGCGGGAGGGAGCGGGCGCTGACACCGCTCTCCTCTGCTCATGGGTCCCATAGCGCGGGCCCCGGCACTTGGCCGGGAGCGCCGGGTGCTGACGCCGGCCCTGACCCCCACAACTGACCCCATTTTGTAAACTGCACCCCCTAAAGAATTCATTTATGGATGTAATGAGTCTTTTGAGGGTGTAATAAGAGCTATTCCTCCTGTGCTCAAACGTAAACCCATTAGTATAGTGTGACTGAACGATTAGGCCCAAAAGGGATGGACACCCTGTGGCTTTTTAGGTCATATATTCATATATATGGGGTACAATATCCCCAATATCACATTTGCCAGTAAATACGACCATACCCTGCTGACAAACCATGCCACTGTTATTTCATTAGAGCTGGAAAAAAATCAATTTCAAATGATAGACATTTTTCAAAATGGAGGAGTGTAAGAATGTTGCAAAGATGAGCACATTCACAGGATAAAAGAACATCCAGGGCAGCTTCCACTCTCTATATATTTTTTTTTAAAGGGACAGTGACTACAGGCTTCTGAATTCTCACAGCGCATGCACTGCACAATTTTAGGATTCTGGATGGTCATGTCAGCACAAATATAGGATTTGCATACTTATGGCCACATTCTGACTAGACGTTTCTGTCCTCACTCAATTTATTGTCGTTGAGTGAGGACACGCATGTCTAGTTGGCATGTGACCACTTGTATGTAAATCGCCGGCACAAAAGAAGTCAGAAGTCTGCAGTCACATAGAATGACTGCAGACTCATCAAAAACTTGGTCAACCCATTTAATGCTCCTAACAAATAAAATCATGAGAATTAGTCAGTATCACAAATAACATTTACATCCAGATACCTAATAGATGATGTTGTCTCTGGAGTCGTTCTCTTTATTTTCTTCTTCATCTTGTCCAGATGCCATGATGAATTTTCTCATCCACAGCTCGTATCTGCAGACTTCCATCTTCTCCTGTCTTCTGCAGCACATCTCGACATGATGCCCTTAAAGATATCAGTGTCATTATAATGCTTCTGAATAAAAATATCTGCCCTACACTGAGCCCCTGAATAACTTATTGCCCCTCACTATATTCCCTGCACAAAATATCACCCCCACACAGTCCCTCTTATAATACATGCTCCCCACACTGCACTCTCCTTTCCATACTGGGCCCCCTCTTCACATTGTCCTCATACTGTGTCCTTCACACTTGGTCTCTGTCAGAGTAATGGATAGTATACGTACAAGAAAAATCAGACTTGTGAATAGAACCTCAATCCAAATCATTAACTAATAGGAGAATGACGGATAAGGCTGTAGTGCTTGTCATTATTCTAGCTTAATGAGATTGCTGTGGATATACGTATCTTGGCTGTACCAATGACTGTAGATGCAAAAGACTTGGCCTTCCCAAATGGTGACTCTTGAAAAAAGACCCCATTACTTAAAATAAAATTCTATGCATATATAGTTATTAGTGTTGAGCGAGTATGTTCTGTCCGAGTACGCTCGGGCCGAGCTCCGAGTATTTACAGCTGCTCGGTGATATGGTTGAATCTCTCCCGTGTGCATGATTTGCAACTGTTTGACAGCTTTATTACATGTGAGGAATGTGTAAGAAATAGACATTCCTCACATGTAATAAAACTGTCAAACAGTTGCAAATCATGCACGTGGGAGCGATTCAACCATATCACCGAGCAGCTATAAATACTCTGTGCTCGGCCCGAGCATACTCGGCGAAAGGGTTAACAGAACATACTCGCTCAACACTATTAGTTATCATATAACACTGCTGCTGCTATGCCTGGACTAAATATTACCTACAGACTGTTATAAAACAAAATAAACTACGCAAACCATTATTATTAATAATACCACTATACTAGGTCCAAATAATATTGCCACACCATGGCTTCTACCATTACCACTCCATGTTGAAAAAATAATACCAATACAGAACAAAACACACTACACAAATATTACCAATAATGCCACTATATACAATACCTACCACTACAGATTGACTAACTAATGCCACCAAACTATTGCTGAGCATTTTACTGTAGTTTTTAACCACTGAGATCAAAATAGTTTAGCAGCAAAAAAATGAAAAATACACCAAAGATACATAGAAAATGGAACATTTCTGCTGTCGATTTCTGGCCGTAATACCTTTTTTATGTATAAAAAAGCTGTGTGAACATATCGTTAGGGTGATATTGTGTGTCCCACTCAGTAGGGCTATGTTCACATACAGCATTTTTGCAGCATTTTTTCTGCAGTGAAAACCTGCTGTATTGGCAGTAAAATCGCTGTATTCAAAATCCCCATTTTGCTGCATTTTTGCAGCATCTTTACCAGCATTTTAGCTGCGTTTTTGTTGTATTTTTTGCATTGTTTTTTGGATGAGGATTAAATGTGTGCTTTCTCTATAGTACATGTTTAATAAAGTTAGTTTTAGTTACTAGTGATGAGCGAATGTGCTCACCACTGCTCGGTACTCACCCGAGCATCACGGTGCTCGAAAAGCTCGGCGCTCGACGAGTATTTCCGGGTTGCTCGGGCGGGAACTCGGGTCCCCTCCCTGCATGTTTGGCGCTCTTTAGAGAGCCAATGAACATGCAGGGATTGCCTGCCACGCACTGTAATGCTGTAGCAATGTTGGTTGTGGCATTACAGTTATTGGCTGGCCACACAGCGTTATCAGGTCTATATCAGACCTGGCGCCGCTATGCTCGTCACAGTCTACCCCGGAATCAGGCAGAGTAGGGACAGCTGCTGCTGAGTCAGGGAGAGATTTGCTTGTTTATAGTTAGTATAGGTATTCCACAATATATATAGCCAACTGAACTAACAGTCCTTCTGAGGACTAATCCAGCTGCATATATTCAGTGGTGAACTGGTGATAGCAGAAGTTAGACAGGGAGGCAGGGTATGTGGCAGACTGCAGGGCATATAGGCATATAGTGCAAGAGGGTCCGTTGAACGTCCTGTTATTATAGGTATTCCACAACATATATATATATATATATATATATATATACTGTATATATATATATATACACACACATAGTCAAAATTGTTGGTACCCCTCGTTTAATGAAAGAAAAACCCACAATGGTGATAGAAATAACTTGAATCTGACAAAGGTAATAATAAATTATAAATCTATGAAAATGAGCAAATGAAAGTCAGACATTGCTTTTCAATCCTGCTTCCACAGAATTTAAAAAAAAATGAAACTCATGAAATAGGCCTGGACCGAAGTGATGGTACCCCTGAAAATAATGTGACAAAAGGGACATGTTAAATCAAGTTGTGTCCACTAATTTGCATCACAGGTGTCTACAATCTTGTAATCAGTCAGTGGTCCTGTATATAGGGCTACAGATACTCACTGTGCCGTTTGGTGATATGGTGTGTATCACACTCAACATGGACCGGAGGAAGCAAAGGAAAGAGTTGTCTCAGGAGATTAGAAAGAAAATTATAGGCAAGCATGTTAAAGATAAAGGCTATAAGACCAACTCCAAGCAGCTTGATGTTCCTGTGACTACAGTTGCACATATTATTCAGAAATTTAAGATCCATGGGACTGTAGCCAACCTCCCTGGATGAGGCCGCAGGAGGAAAATTGATGACAAATCAGAGAGACAGATAATACGAATGGTAACAAAAGAGCCCAGGATAACTTCTAAAGAGATTAAAGGTGAACTTCAAGCTCAAGGAACATCAGTGTCAGATCGCACCATCCGTCGTTGTTTGATCCAAAGTGGACTTCATGGGTGACGACCAAAGAGAACACCATTGTTGATAAAAAATCATAAAAAAGCCAGACTGGAATTTGCCAAACTACATGTTGACAAGCCACAAAGCCTCTGGGAGAATGTCCTATGGACAGATGAGACAAAAATGGAAGTTTTTGGCAAGGCACATCAGCTCTATGTTCACAGACGGAAAAATGAAGCATATCAAGAAAAGAACACTGTCCCTACTGTGAATCATGGAGGAGGCTCTGTTATGTTCTGGGGCTGCTTTTCTGTATCTGGCACAGGGTGTCTTGAATCTGTGCAGGGTACAATGAAATCTCAAAACTATTAAGGGATTCTAGAGAGAAATGTGCTGCCCAGTGTCAGAAAGCTTGGTCTCAGTCGCAGGTCATGGATCTTGCAACAGGATAATGACCCAAAACACACAGCTAAAAACGCCCAAGAATGGCTAAGAGGAAAACATTGGACTATTCTGAAGTGGCCTTCTATGAGCCCTGAACTAAATCCTATTGAGCATCTTTGGAAAGAGCTGAAACATGCCGTCTGGAAAAGGCAACCTTCAAACACGAGACAACTGGAGCAGTTTGCTCATGAGGAGTGGGCCAAAATACCTGTCTAGAGGTGCAGAAGTCTCATTGATAGTTACAGGAATCGTTTGATTGCAGTGATTGCCTCAAAAGGTTGTTCAACAAAATATTAAGTTAAGAGTACCATCATTTCTTTCCAGGCCTATTTCATGAGTTTAATTGTTTTAAAAATTCTGTGGAAGCAGGGTTGAAAAGCAATGTCTGACTTTCATTTGTTCATTTTCATATATTTTTAATTTATTATTACTTTTGTCAGATTCAAGTTATTTCTGTGACCATTGTGGGTTTTTCTTCCATTAAACGAGGGGTACCAACAATTTTGACCACGTATGTATATATCCATCTGAACTAACAGTCCTTCTGAGGACTAATCCAGCTGCATATAATAAGTGTTAGGCAGGCAGGCAGTGTATGTGGCAGACTGCAGTGCATATAGCGCAAGAGGGTCCATTGAACGACCTGTCTGCTGCTGCTGTAATAATTACAGATATATGTAGACATAGCCCTAGATATCAGGGGCCAGGGCAATTTTTTTTTTTTATCTTAATTCTGGTTATTTGCTTAAAAAGCCATACAGAGTACACCATTTTTCTGCTCCATTTGCTTGTTAGCACTGCAGAATACAGCCAGATCTGTTAAATATTTCAGCGATAAAAATCCAGAAATTTGAAATCAACGTGGATTATATTGGCCTCCTTTTCCATTCTATTGCAGTATGTCAGTCAAGCTATTCACACTAGGTGTCTGTGAAGAATAGTATTAGTAAATTACAGGCCTCCTATTTAAAACCGTGGTTCTCTGTCAGACATATCACCTATAACAGTGTTCCAAAATCAGCCATTTCTTTCATTTTTATTTTGTTGCAGTGTGTCGGTCAAGCTATTCACACTAGGTCTCTATGTAGAATAATATTAGTAAATTACAGGCCTACTATTTAAAACCGTGGTTCTCTGTTAGACGTATCACATATAACTGCGTTCCAAAATCAGCCATTTCTCATGAACATGGAAAATATTGTCCTTCATTTAAAATGTGCATGGCAAGGTACGGGGAAGTGGACGTGATGGTGATGGTGTATGCAGAGGCCGAGGACATGGCCGTGGGCAAGCTGAAATTGTGCCACAACAAATACCCACACCTTGTCGCTCGACCTTCCTGTCCCAATTACTAGGGGACCACAGTACAACACTATTAAACACAGAGCAATGTCAAAAGGTTGTTGGTTGGATAGCAGATAATGCTTCCAGTCACTTTGCCACCACCACCACCTCGTCTTCCACATGGTCAAGTCTCAGTAGCTATGAGTCTAGACCGCATATTCCTCACCCTGATCCTCCTTCCTCCCACCATTCCAATTGCCCGGAGACAACTGATTCCACACTTGGACACTCAGAAGAGCTGTTCACTTTTCCATTTGTAGATTAGGGCCTCTCGGCCGGCCAGCTTCAAATGACTCAAGAGGATAACACGTGTAGCAATGCCCAAATATTTAAGCAGCCACGGTTACATGAATGCAACGGTGGGGAAGTGCAATTACTGTCACAAGAGGTGGATGATGATGATAAGACATAATTGCCAGAAAGGCAGGAGGAGAACCAGGGTGTGCAAGTGGAAGATGAGGTGGTGGATGATATAGTAACTGACCCAACCTGGCAGAGGGACATACAGAGTGAGGACAGTAGCACACAAGAGGAGGGAGGCTTGGCACCACAACAGGCAGGAAGAAGCAGTGTGGTGGCCGCAGACACAAGGTGGGAAAGTTTTCCCCGTAACGCCAACAACACAGAAGTTGCCTGTACAACTGTTAGGTCTTCTCGAGTCTGGTTGTTTTTAAAGACTCTGCAGATAACCCCAAAAAGGCCATTTGCACCACCTGCCATGCCAGCATCATCAGGAGTAGCAAAACTAGAAACCTGACCACCACCAGCATGATCAGGCACAAGGCAGCAAAGCACCTGACAAAGTGGGCCAAACCCCAGGGTCCAGAACCAGTGTCGGTGGGTGACACCACTGCTTCTTCCTCTATTGTGCGTGCACGCCAATCCCCTGTCCATAGCGCATGCCAAGATGCCTCCCGCCCTGCACATGTCGTTGCACACTCTCAACTAGCACCATCAGCAAGCACTTCCACGTCCTTGTTCCAGCGCTGCGTTCAATTGTCCCTACCCCAGTCCTTAAAATGCAAGCGGTAATTACGCAGCCAACGCCCCACAGGCCACACTACTAAATTCACACATTTCGCGAATGCTGGGGCTCGAAATGTTGCCTTTCAGGTTCGTGGAGACGGAAGCTTTCTGCAACCTGATGGCGGCCGTCCCTCAGTACTCGGTCCCCCCCAGCCACCACTATTTCTCCCGGTGTGCTGTCCCCGCATTACACAAGCACGTGTCCCACAACATTAGCCGTGCCCTCAACAACGCAGTTACTGGGAAAGTACACCTAATCACGGACACGTAGACAAGTGCTTGTGGACAGGGACGGTATATCTCGCTGATGGCACACTGGGTTAATATGGTGGAAGCCGGGACCAAGTCAAACCTTGGGACGGAATACATCCTCCGGACACCGAAGTTTGCAGGCCCTGGGTCAATCAAGGTTGCCCCCACATTCTACAGCTACTGCACCTCCTCCTCCTCTTCAGCCTCCATCTCCGAAAAGACCACATCAGTCGCAAGCTGGAAGCACTGCAGCACTGCCTCGGCCAAGTGGCAACAGGCTGTGCTGAAGCTAATATGCTTAGGTGACAAACCGCACAACGCTCAAGAGTTTTGGACAGCTCTAAAAGAGCAAGCAGATCTGTGGCTGACACCACTGACCCTACAGCCAGGCATGGTTGTGTGTGACAATGCCCGGAACCTGGTGGCGGCTCTGAGGCGAGATGAGCTCATACACATACCATGCCTGGCCCATGTGCTTATCCTCGTGGTTCAGCAGTTTCTCAAAACCTACCTGGATCTGTCGGATCTGCTTGTCAAAGTATGCCACCTGTGTGCCCCTTTTAGAAAGTCAGCTACAGCTTCCGCCGCTCATGCTGTGCTTCACAGCGTTTGCAGCTTCCGGCTCACCGACTGGTGTGTGATGTCCCCACACGTTGGAACTCTACATTCTAGATGTTGGGAAGGATTTGTGAGCAGAAAAGGGCAGTTGTTGACTACCTGCATCAACAAGGCCATCAGTATTCAGGTCAGACTCCACACATAAAACCTCAGGAGTGGACATGGGTGTCAGACATCTGCATCATCCTCCAAAACTTTGAGGACTCCACCAAGATGGTGAGCGACGATAATGCCATAATTAGTATCACCATCCCACTTTTCTGTCTTCTGAAACGTTCTCTGCTTATAATCAAAGAGGATGCATTGCAGGCGGAGCACGATGAGATGGAGCAAGGAACCTTACAGGGTGATTCCACACAGCCCAGCCTCATCTCATCTCAACGTGGATTGGGTGACAATGAGGAAGAGGAGGAGGAGGAAGAATAGGAGCTAGTTCCCTACGTTATAGATGGTACTACCTGCACAACTGCCATACCTGCCATGTCTGTTCAGTGTGGATGGCCTGAGGACAGGGAGGAGGAGGATGAGGAGGAGACCATGGTCAGTCGTTCTCTTGGTGAGGACACGGAAGTCTTGCCTCTTTGCAGTCTGGCACACATGGCTGGCCCATGTGCTTAACCTCGTGGTTCAGCGGTTTCTCAAAACCTACCTGGATATGCTGGATCTGCTTGTGAAAGTATGCCACCTGTGTGCCCATTTTAGAAAGTCAGCTACCGCTTCCGCTGCCTTTGCTGTGCTTCAGCAGCGTTTTCAGTTTCCAGCTCACCGACTGATCTGCGATGTCCCCACGAGTTGGAACTCTACATTGCAGATGTTGGGAAGGATTTGTGAGCAGAAGAGGGAAGTTGTTGACTACCAGCATCAACAAGGCCATCAGTATTCAGGTCAGACTCCACACATAAGACCTCAGGAGTGGGCATGGATGTCAGACATATGTACCATCCTCCAAAACGTTGAGGACTCCACCAAGATGGTGAGCCATGATAATGCCATAATTAGCGTCACCATCCCGCTTCTCTGTCTTCTGAAATGCTCTCTGCTCACACTTAAAGAGGATGCATTGCAGGCGGAGCATGATGAGATGGAGCAAGGAACCATACAGAGTGATTCCACACAGCACAGCCTCATCTCATCCCAACGTGGATTGGGTGACAATGAGGAAGAGGAGGAGGAAGAACAGGAGCTAATTTCCTGCGCTACAGACTACCTGCACAACTGTCATACCGTTTGTTCAGCGCGGGTGGCCTGAGGACAGGAAGGAAGAGGAGGAGGAGGATGAGGAGGAGAGCATGGTCAGTCATCCTCTTGGTGAGGACACTGAAGTCTTGCCTCTTTGCAGTCTGGCATACATGGCTGAGTTTATGTTACGATGCCTTTCCCGTAACCCTCACGTTGTCCAAATTTTGGATGACAGTCATTACTGGTTGGTGACTCTTCTAGACCCACGATACAAGGAGAACTTTCTGTCTCTTATTCTCTTGCAGGACAGGCCTAATAAAATGGTGCAGTACGAGAAGGCCCTTGTTGCGGAATTTTTGAAAAAATTCCCATCTGAAAAAGCTGGCGGCAGAGGTCACAATTCATTGGAGTACAGGCGAGAGAGACACAAATGCAATCCAGCAGAGGCTGGGGAACACTATCAAAGTTCAGGGACAGTTTTCTCAGACCCTCCCATCGCACAAGCCCTGAGGCGTGGGGTACTGTCCCAAGGAGGGAAAAGTTTTGGAAGATGGTGAGGGTGTACCTTGCTGACCATACCAATGTCCTTCGTGATTCCTCTGTGCTTTATAATTATTGGATATGCAAGCTGGACACGTGGCATGAACTGGCTCTCAACGACTTGGACATCCTGGCCTGCCCTGCCTCTAGCATTTTGTCAGAGAGGGTTTTTAGTGCCACCGATGGAATTATAACCGATAGGCGCATCCGCTTGTCAACTGAAAATGCTGACAGGCTGACTTTTATAAAAATTAACAAAGGCTGGGTTGGGCCAAACTTCTCAACACCACTGAATAATAGCAGCGTAACATAAACTTAAATACAGTGTTTTTTTGGGGAGGTCTAACTCTATTCCCATGCACCTCTGTCTTCACACTCAGACATGGGTATACGCTTCCTGATTTTGTCTATTTGCTCTTGTCCTCCTCCTTCTCCTCATTCTCATCCTCCACATCCTTCTCCATATCACCACCATATCTACCATATCACCATATCTACGTCTCTTGCAAGGGGCATTGGAGTTCCTCCAAATTTTTGGCAGCCATTGCATTCACTGCATAGGCAAACAGTATGGGATACCACTTCCTAATAATGGGAACATTGTTTTCAGGAGGCCCTTTGACCTCTACTTCTCTTGCAAAGGGCATTAGGTGCCTCCAAATTTTTGGCAGTCATTGCATTCACTGCATAGGCAAACAGTACGGGAGACCCACTTCCTAATAATGGGAACATTGTTTTCAGGAGGCCCTCCGACCTCTACGTCTCTTGCAAGGGGCATTGGAGTTCCTCCAAATTTTTGGCAGCCGTTTCATTCACTGCGTAGGCAAACAGTATGGGAGACACACTTCCTAATAATAGGAACACTGTTTTCAGGAGGCCCTCTGACCTTTACATCTCTTGCAAAGGGCATTGCGCGCCTCCAAATTTTTGGCAGCCATTGCATTCACTGCATAGGCAAACAGTTTGGGAGACCCACTTCCTAATAATGGGAACATTGCTTTCAGGAGACCCTCCGACCTCTATTTCTCTTACAAGGGGCATTGGAGTTCCTCCAAATTTTTGGCAGCCATTGCATTCACTGCATAGGCAAACAGTATGGGAAACCCACTTCCTAATAATGGGAACAATGTTTCAGGAGGCCCTCTGACCTCTAAGTCTCTTGCAAGGGACACAGAGTTCCTCCACATTTTTTGCAGCCGTTGCATTCACTCCATAGGCCAACAGAATGGGAGACCCACTCCTTTTTAATGGGAACATGTCGTATTCGTTACTGTAGCCCAGATCCATGTGTCTTTAAATTGTTAGTAGGGTTTTTCCTAAATGTTGGCAGCCGTTGGACTCACTGCATACCCTATAACTGTATAGCAGACCCTCTCCTTTCTAATGGGGACATGTCATTACTGTGGCCAATCTTTATGTGTCTTTAAATTGTTAGTGGGGTTTTTCCTAAGTTTTGGTAGCCGTTGGACTCACAGCATACCCTATAACTGTATAGCAGACCTTCCCCTTTTTTAATGGGAACATGTCGTTACTGTGGCCCAACTCTATGTGTGTTTAAATTGTTAGTGGGGTTTTTCCGAAATTTTGGCAGCCGTTGGACTCACTGTATACCCTATAACTGAATAGCAGACCCTCTCCTTTCTATTGGGAACATATCATACTCGTTACTGTGGCCCAGCTCTATGTGTCTTAAATTGTTAGTGGGGGTTTTCCCAAATTTTGGCAGCCCTTGCAGTCACAGCATGGGCATTACCACTATAGGAGACCCACTTCTTTAATGGGAACATTTTTTTTTATTGAGACCCTCCTCTATATCTCTTCAAAGGGGTATTGGGGTGCGTCCAAATTTTTGGCAGCCCTTCCAGTCACTGCATACGCAATAACAGTATAGGAGACCCACTCTTTAATAATGGGAACGAAAAAGGATAGCCGACTGCTGGCCCTTTAAGAATAGTAAGGCTGTAAAAATAGTGTTTGTGACCTAAATGAAACAGGATGTGTCTGATGAAGTTTCACACACCACATGGCCAGATAAGGTTGTAAAATGTTAAAATGTCATTTCCCGGTGAATGCATTTGTCACGGTTGAAAGCAATGCAAAAGTGCAAAAACGCATCAAAAACGCTACGTGTGAACATAGCCCAAGGTGTGGAGGAGCATGTTTGTTTTTGGTTATATATTTTATTTATTTTGCCTTATATACAAGTCATTACCCTGGAAAGGATGTTCCTTAACATATTTCCCAGGAAAATCCATTTTGATTTTGTATTTGTATGTTTTATTGTGAGTCCGTAAAAGTGGCGTTATAGCTCTGACAATGTCATTCACAGCAGTGACCTGGGAGTCAGAAATTCTTCCAGGGATCTTCCCCATGCTGTTCCCATGTCATTTGAGCACTGTTCCCATCGATTTGGGCAATTTTTAGGCCCTCTGCAGACCGCCCATAGACTTGCATTGGGCTCGTTATATTCGGACCGAGCACTCGAGCATTCCAATTTGCTCCACCCGAGCATTGAGCACCCGAGCATTTTAGTGCTCGCTCATCACTGTTAGTTACCAATAATGCTGCAAAAATGCAGTGATAAACAATGTTGCAAAAATGTTGCAAAAACGCTGAAAGAATTGACATGCTGCAAATTTAAAACTCTCAAATTTAGTTACGAAAAAAAGCGTTTGCATGAGATTTCTGAAATCGAATAGCTTTTGCTGGTACTGTAAAAAGCAGCTTATATTTTGCATAAAAAACAGCAAAAAATTGCAGCAAAAATGCTACATGTGAAGAAAGCCTTATATTGCTTCTTATCTGTCACAAACAGTTATAGCGCCCTTTTTCTGTTCGCACACAGTAACAGTGCCCCGTTTTTGTTCCCATATAGTAATAGTCCATCCTATGTGTGCTCTAGACAATAATAATGACCCCTATGTGCTGCAAATAAAATAATAATGCACCCTCTGTTCTCCATAGAAAATATAGCGCTCCATTGAAGCATAGACAGTAATCATTCCTGTTTAACTGGAATCTGTCAGCTGTCTTTTTACTATAGAATCTGAGAGAAACATAATGTAGAGACAAAAAGCTTGATTCCAGGGATGTATCACTTACTTTTGATAGTTTCCCTGTTTTTTATGTAGATGTAGCAGAGCTAAGACTTCTTGGCTGTGTATAACCTGGCTCTCTCTCCTGACTGGTAGCTTTCTGTGTACACTGTGAATTGTCAACAAGCTGTCAATCAGTGATGGGAGCGGGGTTACACAGATTATCCAGTCTGCTGTGCACATGAGAACTAGTCCTGCAATGACAGTCTCCTGCTGATTAAACACTGATTGTATTGAAACTACAGCACACAGCCTAATCAGTGACTCATCACTGTAATCAGGCTCTCACCTTCTACATTAAGCTGCTCTAAGATTCAAAAGCAAAAACCTGCTGAGAGATTCCCTTTAAAAGTAAAAATGAACCTTATGTGCTCTTTTGAAGGTTATACTGGCCTTTCAAGTAATAATGCCCTCTGAGTTCCCACTTCAAGAAATAATTCCGCCTGAGTGGCCTTTCAAGTAATAATGCCCTTTAGTAGACCCTTCAAATAATAATGCCCCTTGAGTGCTCACTTCAATTAATAATGCTCCCTGAGTGCCCCCTCAAAGTAAAAATACATTCTGAGTGCTCCCTCAAGTAATACAGAAGAAAAACTGTAGGGGAACAAAAGCGCACAAGACTATCAGGTGATACCCTTTTAGCTGCAAAGGAAAGTAAAAGGAAGGTGCTCACCTGAGCAGGTTGTGTGCAGGCACAACTCCTATGAACACCTGAAGATATCAGCTGCTGCTGCCTTGTTGCTGGGGATGATCTCCTCCAGGATAGTCAAGCAATTTTGACGATAACACGATCAGGCGGAGCTGCTGTAATAATGAATCCTTAGGACCAAGAGGAGTTGAACGGTTTTTATTTCCACAATGCGTTTCAATGCTGGTCTAGTGTCTTTTTCAAGTGTTGAAACGCGTTGTGGAAATAAAAACTGATCCTAAGGATTCTTTATTACAGCAGCTCAGCCTGAAATCCCTCAAGTAATACAGCATATTGAGTGACCCTTTCAAGTAATAATGCCTCCTCTGTGCCCCCTTATATTGTCATAATGCCACCTTTGTGCTGCATCATCTGTAAAAAATAAAGCTATAAAGCTTTCACATGCTTATCATCTTACGGACGCTGACATCTTAGAGGCTGCAGGTCTACAGCATCCTTCGGCCTACGAGGCTGAAAGTGATAGTGCAGCAAGCCCGTAGCTTCCTACAAAACCCCAAGATTCAGCTTTATTAGGCTGTGTACCCACTATGCGTTTTTAAGCGTTTCCACAGCGGCAATTCCGCCGCAGAAACGCTTAAAAAACGCTTGGTAGAAGGTCTGCAATGTTCCCCAATGATAATTCGTATGTGCTGTGCACATGCTGCGGAAATTTCTGCTGTGGATTATCATTGCGGAAAAATCCACAGCACTACCAATTATTTTGCATAATAGCGGCGTTTTTGCCGCCATTGACTTGCATTGAATCGCTTAATATCCGCATGACTACATGTGCACATGCGGATATTAAGCGATTCAATGTGCGGATGGTACCCGGATCTGGAGAAGAGGAGACTCTCCTCCAGACACGGGTACCATAGTACCTGTAAAAAAAAAAAGAATTTAAAATAAAAAAATACATTATACTCACCTTCCGATGTCCCCCGGTCTCCTTAGTGATGTGTCCTGGCTCCCCGGTGGCTCGCGATGGTCTAACAGGACCTTCCATGACGTCATTTAGTCATGTGACGGGTGACACGACCGCTGACGTCGGCGGTCGCGTGACCTGTCACATGACTAAATTACGTCATGGAAGGTCCTTTTACACCACCGCGAGACACCGGGGAGACCGGACGCATCGGATAAGGAGACCGGGGGCCATCGGAAGGTGAGCATAATGTTTTGTTTTTTTTACCATTTTTATTATTTTTTTTAACTAACTTGTTCACACTATATAAAATCCATGCCGGTTGCATGGATTTATATAGTGTGACCAAGTTGTCAGGCACTTTCCAAGTGATGCTAAAATCGCTTGGAAAGCGCTTGACAACCCGCATGCGAAATCACATGTGCAAAACGCGTGACAAACGCTTGGCCCTGGCTGAAAAAACGCATGGAAAATCTGCAGGCGTTTTTTCTGTCAGGGAGATGCAGAAACGCTCAGGAAAAATCCAGAGCATTTCTGCATCATGGGCACATAGACTTAGTGTTATGCTCACAAAGATAAAGTTCAAAGTGGGCCATCACCGGATCATGTGGCAGTGCCTCAGAGAAGGCCTCAGAAATGTTGTACCTCTTGGAATTTTGTGCCTGGTGCAATAATGCCCTGTGTGTGAACCATGCGATGCTACTGGATGTTAGATTTCTGTCATCATTGTACTACCTGATATGTTGATTTTGTGTCCATATAAATCTCTCATTTATGTTTGCATTCCAGTACCAACTGAAGTTGAGAATATGGTTGTAAAAATTGGATTAGCAAATAATGAAGTCAAAGTTGATTGCAAACAACCTAAACGTATTAATGCAGAAAACGGAGTATACGTACTTTTAGTAGATGATGTCAAAAATGCTGAAAATACACATTGTCACTTTCTTATAAAAGATCTGTACTACCTGACGACATATTCATTTACGGTAAGAAAAATATTTTTACCATTGAAAATGTGAATAAAAAGTTTGCCATATTTCATGGCAGGTTATTTGCTCAACATGTTAAACCACATTGGGAAAGATTTGTTAATATAGGTGAAACTACAGCAAGAATGATACACAGCACTTATCCCTCTCACAGATGGCCCAAATAGATACATCAAGGACCCAATATATACTGTACCTATTAATAGTGGATTTGAGTTATCCCTTCTTTTGATATCATTAAGCTTGGTTCACACAGGGTGTTTACTTAGCAGGTGGATGGGTATCGGTACATGTAAGGCCTCAGTCAGACGTCAGGATTTTTGATGTCTGAAAAAGATGGACCCAGTTTAATCAGTGATTTCCATCAGATTTTCTTCAGGGTTTCATCAGAGTTTTGTCAGAGTTTCATCATTTTTTTTCACTGTTGTGAAAATAAAAGAAAGTTTCTCCACCTTCTCCTAAAAAAACAGACAGCACAAGGATTGCACCTGAATTTTACCAACCCATAGACTTGTATTGCAAATTTTGATTCAACACTCGGCTCAATATTGAACATGTCTCCACAATTTTGCACAGTCTACATGGTCTGAGGAAATGATCTGATATGTGAACAGCCCCCTAGACAGTCATAGGTACCCATGAAAAAATGGATAGCATTCGAACATGAAAAACTGATGCGTGAATGAGGCCTAACACAAATGGTTGCTTATGGGGCTTATGAAGGAAAGAGGCCAAAATCAGGTGGCGCCATACTTCTTCTTCATGGGCAATGTTAACTTGCACAAGGATTGGTGTCCATATTAGCAAGTAAGATAAGGGGATTGGCAACAAGTTCTTTTTGCCCTACAAGTTTGGTGGGATGAACAATCCTCATACTGTCCTATGAACGTTAGCATGGACATGTGTATGGAGCTTTACTTAGGGAGTATTGGTCAGATATAGGAAAATAAAGAATTTTAGTAAAGAGTAAAAAAACTTGTCTTCTGAAGCGTAAGGATTTTTATGGGTAATTGTGTTCATATCATTACTCTGACCTATAAATGTACATCATTCATTTTTGTTTGCCAAAATTACTTTTTTATGATCTGTTACCTAGGAAAAGAACAAAAAAGAGTCCGGCCACACCTTTCATTATTCATTTATAGAATCTTGTTACACAGAATCAAATCAGACGTGAAAACCTAATTTTGCATTTACTTTGCAGGTCTTCTATAAAAATACTAAATACGCAGGACCGCCTGAAACAAAGAAAATAACAACTAGGTGTAAGTACATCAAAGGATTAATTTTTGTAGAGAGAACCTTTCACTTTTAGAAATCTTCCTAAACGACTATTATGTGCAGATAGCTTATGTATCTGGATATGAGTAAATGCCTGGATAATGTTTAATTATTATCCCCGATATCACTTTCACTCTCCTCCAATAAGGACACAAATGGTCTTTGCTTTGCAAACTAATGAAGCATTTAACAGTCCTCTATACTAATATCTAAGCTTAGGTGTCCAGGGGATGTGCTACAATGTAAACCACAGACCAATTGTGGACTTATAGCAGGAGATTGAAAGTGAGTTCAGAAGTAATATTTGCATTGTTGGAATCTGTCAGCTATCCTTCCTTTCTAGGACTGTAGATCAGGACTGTTTCTCATGAGCAGATTAGCAATAAACTTGTTTTCCACACAAAGGGTAAGCAAATATATTTTGCTATGATTCTTAAAATCAAGGGATAATAACAAAATTGTATATTAAATGTATTCTGTACCTTTACAAGTGATGAACCCTTGTATGATTCTGCAGCAGCAACCTTTGGTGTTCCAATGGGGTAGCATGCTCTTTTTATCACTGTTATAATATGTTGGCTACTAGGACAGTTGTCTATATAGAGATATAGCTAGAAATGACTGGGACACTTAGCAACATTTTGAATGCCTTTTGCTCTTCAGAGCAGGTACCATCTCCATTCAAAAGTGAGGTTAATCATCATCTGCACACACTTCCCAGACTTTTATTAAAAAAAAAGCAAATGTTGCCTAATGGTAGACATGTTCTAACCTTTTTGAGATGTATAGTGTAAGAGGATGACTGTGACAGTCATGTGCTTCTCCCATGATTAGAAAAATGGTTATAACCTGTGTATATTAAAAAGTGTTTTATTTTTCTTAGAACCTTATGGGCACCAAGGTGCACAGTTAATGTATTTCTATAATATGTGGAAGACTCAATGTGTTCTGATAAATGTATTAGATATAGGGAAAGGATAAGATTAGTGTTTTCCTATACACATAACCATTTTTCTAATCAAGGGAGAAGCACATGACTGTCCCGGTCAACCCTCTTACACTATCAATTTCTAAATGTGTTCAATGTTTTGTTGTGCATGAAATATGGCTATAAGATTTCCAAATCACACTGCATTCTTGTTTTATGTACATTTTACACATCGCCCCAACTTTTCTTGAAATTGGGGATGTATTTTATTTTAGAAATGTACAACAATGTATTTTTTTTCAGTAACCTTCAGTATTTTTCCATCATTTATTTTGTGTCTTCCAGATAATGATAAAGCCCTCATTGGATTCTTGGCTTTTTTTATAATTATCACTTGCCTGGCCCTGATCCTCGTTATGTATAAAATCTACAAACTGCAGAAAAGATCTTCATGGTAATGTGGAAACTTCTTTTATAATCATACACACAGCTTGGATTCATTCATATACTTTAACATATTTGTAACTGGAGCCTCCACCTACTATGGACCATTTATACATTGTGGCAGAAGGACTTTTGACTTCCTCAGGCACCAGAACTCTCTTCAGACAACACTATGAAGATAACCTGATTATAATTTATATATCTACCCAAAACATCGCCACCCTCTAACCCTTTATGTCAGTTTGGGCCCTTTTCTTGTTATTACTTAGTTTTATCAGTCATCGTTTCCATCATGCCACCAACATTAATGAAATACAGTTGTGCAACCTTGTAATTCTGCAGGCGGGATAAGAGTGACAGAAGCATAGGAGGGATGGAAGGGACTTAGAAAAGACTGCTATTAGACTCTGCACTGTTGGTGTGTATAAGAGCAGTATACACAAATTGAGAAATGTTGATACTTAAGATTATTTGCAAAGTTGATTTACTGTTACTGCTATAAATTAAAATGCAGAAAAAAATAGTCAAAGAGGTGTACATACCATTCAAACACAAATCAAGTCTGTATGTGAATCTGTAGCTTTTCTATTTGCCATCATTGTTATCACCATTAAACAATGTACTAGTTCATGGCTAATTTATCACTTCTGTTTAGTAAAGTGACCTTGACTTCTAGTTGTGGTGTCTAGTCAGGAATGGATCCCACTTCTTCACCCAATAGTTGTGAAAAATTTGTCCCTCTTAATTAATATTAAGCATTGCGAAATTTAATTTACAATCCAGTATTACTGTAATAATTCAATCTTAAGTGGTCCTTCACACTTTCGGATTATAGACTAGAGGAGAATGTGGTCAATCTCTTTAGCGATCCAATCACAGGAAGAAAGAGCCATGCATCTGTGTTTCATGTGATCATGGAAGGTTTTTAGCTTCCACTCATCTTTACAGATTTTTACCATAATGGAGAGAAAAAACCCAAAGGGAGGATTTATTAGGACTGGTGTCTTAAAATTAATCTACAGTACCTAGAGTAAGGTGCACTTATTTTAATTAGATTGGCACATTACTGGCCTTCTGTCTAAAGTTAGTGATTGTCCAAACTGAAATGAAAAGTCTGCAGTCACCCAATAAAATTGCTATCCACACACTGTCACAATTCCCTGCCGGTAATCCCCATGTGGTGGGTGGTCACAAGACCAGATGTATGTTGTGATATTTGTGGTCAAGTGCCGAAGAGATTCTTCTCATAAATTCTCTTCAATTGAGAGAAGCCAAATGAGTCTAGTCGGCAGAATAGTACGGGTTTGCCTTAAAGATTATGCTGGCATAGATTTTGTCTTAAAATAATGATAATGTCTGGTAAATATGTTGGGCTGCATGGGGTCCAATTTTTCTTTATACTGAGTACTGCTCACCTTTCAAAAATTGGCAACAAGAGCAGAAAACAGAAAAAGGTTGCAAATCATTGTGCAAATGGGATAATTTGATATTTTTTTTCTTGTTTGTCTTTATACATTTTCACGTTTAAAAACCGTGCTAACCAATATTCTTGTTATTTCAGCAATTTTCCAGATGACTTTCCACTAATCGAGCAAGGTAACTGGTTTTATAATATAAACCTATTTAAAGTAAAATGCCACAAGTTGTATAACTGTTTTTAATAAACTATTTTTGCATAAATTCTCACTGATAAATGCCTGTAAAGAAATATTCACATGACTTGTTGCAGAAACTTCACAGACTGAAAATAAATGTATCAGATTAGGTTTATGTTGGTATGACAGTGGGGCAGAACTTGTGCGCACATCAATGGACACAGATACAACACGGTTCATTTGAAACAGGTTTTACTTCAAATAAAACAGAACAAAACCGATAAAGAAATAGGTGCAGGGCACAGAAATATATGAATAAAATTACATTTTATTTTTGCCAAAAATTAAAACAATTCTTTTAATTTATGTCAGAAATAAAATTTAATTTTATTCATACATTTCTGTGCCCTGCACCTATTTCTTTATCGGTTTTGTTCCATTTCTATGTGCATTTTGGCCTACTTACTTTATGCTAATTATATATATATATGTAGGTTTATGTATAAAATAGGACAGGCAAACATAATGGTTAAAGACTCTCGTGAAGGGAGCAAAAGGTTTCACAACAACATGGTAAAGAGTGTGGTCAGCACTTCACCCCTCGGGAACAGATCTTCACATTTACACAATTATAGGAGCAGTCTCTAAGCTTCACAGTTGTATGGCTAATCAGCAACAACAGCAACTGTTTCCTATAGGCCATGGCCCCACCATCAGTATTCAGTCAGTATTTTTTCTCAGGAGTAGGAGCAAAAACCAGGTGAGGAACAATCAGAGAAAAGGTATAATAGAAACAAGTCACCAATTCTGCATTTATCTCCCACTCCTGGTTTTGGTTTCCACTCCTGAGAAAATATACTGACCAAATACTGATAGTGGGGCCGTGGTCTTAGGGTATGTGCGCATGTAGCACTACCCTGGGAAGAGAACTTAGCTAAGAGCTATGTGTGCACATTAATCTATTGCTTAGAGACTGGGCTTCTTGTTGCACAAAATTGCTCGAGTTACTGTAAAATAATGGGCAAATTGCCTCTTCAGAGAGGAAGAGGACTAGAACTCTATAGCGCCACCTGTTGGAAGCAATGATCCTATAAGTCATTATCAAACCTTTAACAAGTCTTGCAACGGTTTTAGGATTAAATAATGACCGTCGTGCGACTGTGATATTTGTGTCACTGTCATCTTCTGTGAGCTTTTTTGTATCACATTTAACCTTTATTTTTTAAAGACGATGAGAAACAGCTTTTGAACATTGAGCCCATCCCAGTAGATCAACTCCTTGAGACATACAAAAGAAAAAATGCCGATGAGGGACGTCTATTCCTTGATGAATTTCAGGTAAAAATTGAAAAATATTTCTGATTTTTTACAGTAAATTTGAATGTACAGTACTGACCAAAAGTTTGGACACACCTTCTCATTTAAAGATTTTTCTGTATTTTCATGACTATGAAAATTGCACATTCACATTGAAGGCATCAAAACTATGAATTAACACATGTGGAATTATATACTTAACAAAAAAGTGTGAAACAACTGAAAATATGTCTTATATTCTAGGTTCTTTAAAGTAGCCACCTTTTGCTTTGATGACTGCTTTGCACACTCTTGGCATTCTCTTGATAAGCTTCAAGAGGTAGTCACCGGAAATGTTTTTCACTTCACAGGTGTGCCCTGTCAGGTTTAATAAGTGGGATTTCTTGCCTTATAAATGGGGCTGGGACCATCAGTTGTGTTGTGCAGAAGTCAGGTGGATACACAGGTGATAGTCCTACTGAATAGACTGTTAGAATTGGTATTATGGCAAGAAAAAAGCAGCTAAGTAAAGAAAAACGAGTGGCCATCATTACTTTAAGAAATGAAGGTCAGTCAGTCCGAAAAATTGGGCAAACTTTGAAAGTGTCCCCAAGTGCAGTTGCAAAAACCATCAAGCGCTACAAAGAAACTGGCTCACATGAGGACCGCCCCAGCAAAGGAAGACCAAGAGTCACCTCTGCTTCTGAGGATTAGTTTATCCGAGTCACCAGCCTCAGAAACCGCAGGTTAACAGCAGCTCAGATTAGAGACCAGGTCAATGCCAAACAGAGTTCTAGCAGCAGACACATCTCTACGACAACTGTTAAGAGGAGACTTTGTGTAGCAGGCCTTCATGGTAAAATAGCTGCTAGGAAACCACTGCTAAGGAGAGGCAGCAAGCAGAAGAGACTTGTTTGGGCTAAAGAACATAAGGAATGAACATTAGACCAGTGGAAATCTGTGCTTTGGTCTGATGAGTCCAAATTTGAGATCTGTGGTTCCAACCACCGTGTCTTTGTGCGACGCAGAAAAGGTAAACGGATGGACTCTACATGCCTGGTTCCCACCGTGAAGCATGGAAGAGAAGGTGTGATGGTGTGGGATGCTTTGCTGGTGACACTGTTGTGGATTTATTCAAAATTGAAGGCATACTGAACCAGCATGGCTGCCACAGCATCTTGCAGCGGCATGCTATTCCATCTGGTTTGCGTTTAGTTGGACCATCATTTATTTTTCAACAGGACAATGACCCCAAACACACCTCCAGGCTGTGTAAGGGCTATTTGACCATGAAGGAGAGTGATGGGGTGCTACACCAGATGACTTGGCCTCCACAGTCACCAGACCTGGACCCCATCGAGATGGCTTGGGGTGAGCTGGACCGCAGAGTGAAGGCAAAAGGGCCAACAAGTGCTAAGCATCTCTGGGAACTCCTTCAAGATTATTGGAAGACCATTTCCGGTGACTACCTCTTGAAGCTCTTCAAGAGAATGCCAAGAGTGTGCAAAGCAGTCATCAAAGCAAAAGGTGGCTACTTTGAAGAACCTAGAATATAAGACATATTTTCAGTTGTTTCACACTTTTTTGTTAAGTATATAATTCCACATGTGTTAATTCATAGTTTTGATACCTTCAGTGTGAATGTACAATTTTCATAGTCATGAAAATACAGAAAAATCTTTAAATGAGAAGGTGTGTCCAAACTTTTGGTTTGTACTGTATATTGGGGCGTGGTATAATGTTACTAATCAGATTTGTTATGTTACAAACTACAATGTTACCCACTAGTTTTGGATACTTTGGGTTCAAATTTTGGGATGAAGGTATAATAATCCATCAGTTAAGAAGCCAACCTACTGTATATGTGGTTCATTTCTACTCAGAACAAAATGAAAGCGTTCCTACAAATCCCTGGTGCTCTAGGGTAAAATAATACCTAGGGATCTGCTGGTTTACTCATCTCCCAGGTTCCAGGATTGTTCCTAGCGTTCTGTTTCTGACAGTAAGCTGGATGCAGTCTTTACTGATTACTGAGTGTGGTCCAATGTTTTCCACAGACCCATAGACATGAATGTGTATGTGCGATTTGATTATCGAAGGCAACTTGGGCATGCAGTGATTTTTTTCCTTGGAGTACTCAGTTCGAGGAAAAATCAGACATTTGTATAGCCCATAGAATATCATGGGGACGAGTCCTATCCATCAAAACGATGGATCGCACTTGTCTGATTTTTACGGTTGACTGCATGAGCCCTTAGAAGCGCAAATATTTAGTGCTTGTGAAAATAATGAATGATTCACTCAGAAAGAAAAAGACAACATTTAAAAAAACAAAAATAAAACAACATTTATCATTTATTTGCTTTTTCTTTTTAGAGTATTCCACGAGTGTTTAGTAAATTCCCCATCAAAGAAGCCAGAAAACCATGTAACCAATCTAAAAACCGTTACATTGATATTTTACCTTGTAAGTAAATTGTTTTATGTATTACTGATGATTTTGGAACATACCGAACTGACTGATCACTAATTCATTTTACAGATGATGTCAACAGAGTGGTCTTATCTGAGATACATGGAGAATCAGGATCAGACTATATCAATGCCAGCTACATTAATGTAAGGCTAAAGGCTTTGTTATAAAATCCAACTTAGCCGTCTATGATCTTACCTTAAAAACTTTACTACACTTAAAGAAGCACTCCTCCTCCCATCAAAGTTTATACGCTCTTAATATACTGCAATCATCATGTTATACAGCACTGAGTACTTACAATTGCTTATTTTTCCCTTCTACACATTTAATTCTTCTGTTTTCCACTAGGTTTATGACATCATGTGATTAAAAATTGACTAACTGAATCTTTCTAAGCTCTGTGTAGAAACAGGAGGTCAATTTTTCCTGTATGACTCATAAGTAGCTGCAAAAGTCCCTGGCAGGGGGAAGAGGAGCAGCTGGGTCAGGAGTTGAAGAGAGGAATGATTTCTGCAGGGACAAGAAACTTCCTGTTTCTGTATAGAGACAGAGAAAAGAGAAGAATTAGCTGGGTAAAAAGGCAAAATGAGCAATTGTAACCGCACAGTGCTATATAATATCATGATTGCAGTATATTAAGAAGATAAAAACTTTGATGGGACTGCTTTTTTTAAGGCTTTATTCACACATCAGTACTTTTGATAACTATTTGTATGCCAAAATGAGGAGTGTCTCCAAAACACTGAACAGGTGTCAATATTTCAGTTATAATTTTTCTCTGTAAGTTCCACTCCTGATTTTGGCATATAAACACTGGTGCAAGATGCTGACAAAATACTGACATGAGAATGAGGCCTAAGATACACACCATCTCTCCTATCAATTTTGAGCATTGAGCCAGCATATTTTACACTGATTGCAGAATTATTAGGCAAGTTGTATTTTAGAGGATTATTTTATTATTGATCAACAACTATGTTCTCAATCAACCCAAAAGACTCATAAATATCCAAGCTTAATATTTTTGGAAGTTGGAGTGGGTTTTTTTTAGATTTGGCTATCTTAGGAGGATATCTGTTTGTGCAGGTAACTATTACTGTGCAGAATTATTAGGCAACTTAATAAAAACCAAATATAATCCCATCTCACTTGTTTATTTTCACCAGGTAAACCAATATCAGTGCACAAAATTTAGAAATAAACATTTCTGACATGCAAAAACAAAAACCCAAAAAATTAGTGATTAATATAGCCACCTTTCTTTATGATGACACTCAACAGCCTTCCATCCATAGATTCTGTCAGTTGCTTGATCTGTTTTCGATCAACATTGCGTGCAGCAGCCACCACAGCCTCCCAGACACTGTTCCGAGAAGTGTACTGTTTTCCCTCCCTGTAGATCTCACATTTTATGATGGACCACAGGTTCTCTATGGGGTTCAGATCAGGTGAACAAGGGGGCCATGTCATTATTTTTTCTTCTTTTAGACTTTTACCGGCCAGCCAGGCTGTGGAGTAGTTGGATGCATGTGATGGAGCATTGTCCTGCATGAAAATCATGTTTTTCTTGAACGATACCGACTTCTTCCTGTACCACTGCTTGAAGAAGTTGTCTTCCAGAAACTGGCAGTAGGTCTGGGAGTTGAGCTTCACTCCATTCTCAACCCAAAAAGGTCCCACAAGTTCATCTTTGATGATACCAGCCCATACCAGTACCCCACCTCCACCTTGCTGGCATCTGAGTCGGAGTGGAGCTCTCTGCCCTTTACTGATCCAGCCTCGGGCCCATCCATCTGGCCCATCAAGAGTCACTCTCATTTCATTAGTCCATAAAACCTTTGTAAAATCAGTCTTAAGATATTTCTTGGCCCATTCTTGACGTTTTATCTTATGTTTCTTGTTCATAGGTGGTTGTTTTTCAGCCTTCCTTACCTTGGCCATGTCCCTGAGTATCGCACACCTTGTGCGTGTTGATACTCCAGTAACATTGCAGCTCTGAAATATGGCAAAACTGGTGGCGAATGGCATCTTGGCAGCTTCACGCTTGATTTTCCTCAATTCATGGGCTGTTATTTTGCGCCTTTTTTGGCCAACACGCTTCTTGCGACCCTGTTGGCTATTTGCCATGAAACACTTGATTGTTCGGTGATCACACTTCAAAGGTTTGGAAATTTAAAGACTGCTGCATCCCTCTGCAAGACATCTCACAATTTGGACTTTTCAGAGCCCGTCAAATCTCTCTTCTGACCCATTTTGCCAAAGGAAAGGAAGTTGCCTAATAATTAAACGCACCTTATATAGGGTGTTGATGTCATTAGTCAACACCCCTCCTCATTACAGAGATGCACATCACCAGATTTACTTAATTGGTAGTTGGCTCTCAAGCCTATGCAGCTTGGAGTAGGACAACATGTATAAAAAGTATCAAGTGATAAAAATACTAATTTGCCTAATAATTCTGCACACAGTATATATGTAAAGCTTTGCTTTAAGTTAATGAAATAGAATAATGTCTTCCATTGAGAGCTAATTTACATAATTAGCAAAACGCTTGTGTGCTGCTAGAAAACATCTTATTTATAGATTGAATATTTTCTTTGATACAATGTTCTTTACTGTAACTCTATGTCACCTCTAAAATATACTGTTTATATCTCATTTGCTTCATACTTTTATTTAGGGATTTAAGGAACCAAGAAAGTACATTGCTGCTCAAGGTAAACTTCATGCTAATAAAGGTGACCTGATTATCTTAGGTTATACATTAGATTTTCTTTATATTTAATTGTGGGATATTTACAGGCCCCAAGGAGGAAACTATGAATGATTTCTGGAGGATGATCTGGGAACAGAAGTCAACAATCATTGTGATGGTCACCCGCTGTGAAGAAGGGAATCGTGTAAGTGTAAACTAGTGATTAAACCATTTTAGAGCTCAGGACAAAGCTAGATTGCAGAAATCTGGCATGTATCAATTTATGCAAAAAAAAGTTGACAATAGTTTTGCATTTTCACATAATTCTGTTTCTGTTTTTGTCACATTTTCTATTTACCAACAAAACCGAAAAGAAACAATCTAAAGGCCATACAATAAAATTACATAATCTTTATTAGTATCAAAACAATCCATCGCAGGTCATGTAAGTGAACAGAGCACAATACAAAGGCTGTGCATATAGGCGCGCAGCAGTAAAGATGCATAATGAAAACAATAAGTACAAAATTCATATGAATATACTGTATATTCCCCCTGCGCATACAAGAATCGATAATTATAATAGGTATAGGAGTGAAAAATTTATAAATTGATCTTAGTATTATATATCACTCCTAAAGGTAATATTGGACCACTACAGTATGTGCAAGATTGCATGTTATACCATACTGATCAATCATTATAAGGTAAGTCGCTTATGAAGCGAGTTATTGCTATTAGCACTGGTCCATTTATATACCCATGCAAGTCCAGGCTTGCCAAGGTCAAACAAAGGCCTGAAATGATGATGCTGGAGGGGGTCGGTGTATGCCCCAAACTGCGCCGCAACCGCCCAACGCGCGTTTCGGAACCCTTCGTCAGGGGGCGGTTGTGCGGCAGTTTGGAGCATGTACCGACCCCCTCCAGCATCATCATTTAAGGCCTTTGTTTGACCTTGGTAAGCCTGGACTCGCATGGGTATATATATGGACCAGTGCTAATAGCAATAACTCGCTTCATAAGCGACTTACCTTATAATGATTGATCATTATGGTATAACATGCAATCTTGCACATACTGTAATGGTCCAATATTACCTTTAGGAGTGATATATAATACTAAGATCAATTTATAAATTTTTCACTCCTATACCTATTATAATTATCGATTCTTGTATGTGCAGGGGGAATATATATTCATATGAATTTTTGTATTTACTATATTTATTGTTTTCATTATGTATCCTTACTGCTGCGCGCCTATATGCACAGCCTTTGTATTGTGCTCTGTTCACTTCCATGACCTGTGATTGATTGTTTTGATACTAATAAAGATTATGTAATTTTATTGTATGGCCTTTAGATTGTTTCTTTTCAGTTTTGTTGGTAATCTTTTGTGCGATTGGCCACTATATTTAGTCCTAACATTTAGTAGAATCCTAATATGGTAATATTGTGATTGTGATTGATATACGAGATATATATTGCTCT
The DNA here is from genome assembly GCF_046119375.1 of Phyllobates terribilis. Taxonomy (NCBI): domain Eukaryota; kingdom Metazoa; phylum Chordata; class Amphibia; order Anura; family Dendrobatidae; genus Phyllobates; species Phyllobates terribilis. The sequence goes on from NW_027362768.1 coordinate 23,957,249, forward strand.
TTCTACTATTGTTCCTATGAATTTCATCTATTACATTTTCTATTTACTTTTAGTGATAAATTTAGGTTGATATGGTTAACATTTATGCATTAAAAAGTAAAAAATGGCCAGAAATGTAAACAATTTAACTAAAGTAATGGAATATATTTATGCAGTGTATTGTATAAATATGTTAATATGTTTGCATGCAATTTTGCAAATTTCAAGTTTAATTTTTTTTGTTTGCATCAAGCAACTTTAGAACAGCACTGCATTTGGCAGAATGATTTACATTTGGGTATCTCTTATGTCCTAGACTTGGAGTCTTGCACTTCCATTCAACTCCTTCTGCCTATTGTTTTAGAGCCAGGGAAGAAGTAGGGAAGGACACGGAGCACAAGTTACTGTTGTAGTGTTCCGTGGGATAACCTTTTAAGTGTTTTGCTACATATATTTATAAGTTTGGAAAACAAAATGGGAAAATACTTACATTATCAGTATCTGAAAAGAGTGTTTTCATATAATTGTGATTCTGATTTTCAGAACAAGTGTGCTCAGTACTGGCCATCTAATGAAGAAGGGGCAGAGGAATATGGAGACATCACTGTCAAGATCACAGAGGCGAAATTCTTTCCTGATTATATTACTCGGAAACTACACATCTCTAATGTAAGTTATTTTTTTGGTTATCATGCTTACTTATATTTATATAGAGTCATCATATTCCACAGTCCTCTACAGATATTATCATCACTGTCCCCATTGGGGCTCACAATCTACATTCCCTATTAGTATGTCTTTGGAATGTGGCAGGAAACCAGAGAACCCGGAGGAAACCCGGAGAACATACAAACTCCTTGCAGATATTGTCCTTGGTGGGATTTGATTCCAGGACCCCAGCACTGCAAAGCAACAGTGCTAACCACTGAGCCACCGTGCTTACGAAAGCAATAGGCAGCAGTTTGCAATGTCCTGTGCATCTTCACTTAAATTACTTTCATGAAAATAGTCTTGTGAAGTATCAGTTATGCTTTCTGTTTTACTAACTAAAGATTATAAAGCTTGCCAGAAATAATGTCATTCTATATCTGGATCATCTCTAAGGCTAAGTGCCCACGTTGCGGAACTGAAGCATATTTTTTACGCTTCTCCCTGGCGGGAAAATCGCATGCGGATTTTACATGCGGTATTCCCGCCAGGTAGAAGCGTTTGTGAGGCGTCTTTGCAGCGTCTTTGCATGCATTTCCGCATCACTTGGAAAAGTGCTTGACAACTTGTTCACACTATGTAAATCCATGCAACCGGCATAGATTTATATAGTGTGACCAAGTAATAGTTAAAAAAAAAGAATCAGAATGGTAAAAAATAAAAAAATAAAGTTTATACTCACCTTCCGATGCATTCTCTGCCCCGTCCGGAGTCTTGAGCGGCTCACGCTGTGGTGTGCAGGACCTGTGGTGACGTCATTGAGTCATGTGATGGGTCACATGACTCAATGACGTGGCAGGTCCTTCACACAACAGCGCGACGGAGGGAAAACATCAGAAGATAAGTATAAACTTTATTTTATTCTTTTTTTTACAGGTTCTTTGGTACCCAGGTCTGGATGAGAGTCTCCTCTCATCCAGACTTGGGTACCATCCGCACATTGATTCCGCTGTGCTTCCGCAAAATTAATGAACATGCTGCGGATTTTTGACCGCAGCATATACGCTGCGGAAAAATCCGCAGCATGGGCATTGACATTGCGGAATGCCATTGGGGACCATGGGGTGCGGATATACATGCGTTTTACAAGCGTTTACGCTGCGGAAATTCCGCAGCATATACGCTTGTAATACGCAACGTGGGCACGCAGCCTAACACCTGAATTTAGCATTGTAACTTCACAGTCACATACTAGAGACCCACACTAAGGCTACAGTCACACTATCAGTATTTGGTCAGTATTTCTCATCAGTATTTGCGAACCAAAACCAGGTGAGGAACAATCAGAGGAAAAGTATAATAGAAGCACGTCACCAATTCTGCTTTTTTCACCCATTCCTAGTTTTGGCTTACAAATACTGATCTGAAATACTGACCAAATACTGATAGTGTGAATGTAGCTTAAGGCCTTAGGTTACACTTGATGCCACAATGTACCATAGCACAGACTGCCAAGTTAGAGGGTGTTATTCATGGGAAAAACTAGGCATTTACCTCAAAAGTTCTACCTTCGAGAATATCAAGTTACCTGAAGCAAAGTCTTGAGTAGGCACTTCGAAATCTACTTACCTTCATTTAAATAAAGTGGCAGACTTGTGACCTTGACCACCTGGCATCCTAGACCTCCCATCCAACTCACCGCATTAGCAGATATGCCACATTTGGTGAAAGCAATAACAACTGGTCTCAGCTTGGAAACCGCTGATGTTTCTTGGCTGTAAGCATGTTATTGTCAAATTTCTTGTGTATAGGTGTTAAGGAAAAAACAAGTTACAACTCCATATGTTTTTACTGCTTGGGCAATTACACTTCTGTATTTAGGGCATAATGTTGTAAGGTGAATCATGAATATGGGACTACTATGAAGATTAAATGAGAGTTGAATTTCCAATTTTTTTGATGGCCTTATGAAGAGATCCCAATTAAAATAGTTACAATTTGGCCCCTTATGGCACAGGTTAGCTCCCCTAACCTGCTAACTATATTTTGCTAAATAATTTATTTGTATTTTAGTTGCATATATAACGCCATTAAAGGGAAACTGACAGCAGAAAATTGCATATGACACTAATCTCAGGCTCTTGCAGGCAATTACATGATAACTACAAAAATGTTTGAAGCCAAACTACATATGTTGTGGTTTTTCTACAGGTATTAAGTAAAAACTTGCCTCCATGAGTGGAAAACTATTACCCCGAGTCATCGGTACAGAGCGGTATACTGACTGAGTCACCAAGTCATGGTGTGAGGAGACGATCTTTCCCATTGATTCAACGCTCCAGCTATATGATGTCAGTTCAGACGCCTTTGACATGTATCGCAGGCATTTGATTGATCTGGGCTTAGAAAGTCTCCATCATGTGCAGTAAGCTGAGCTGTATGCATTTCAGCCTCCCCAATCTCACTGCATATGACAGAGGCGTTATGAGACCAGATCACGAAAGTGTCTGCTATGGATTTCAAAGATGTCATTGTTGAAGTCACCTGGTCACCTGATCAAAGGGGAAGGACACACACTGACATGGTGACTCAACCAGTATACCGTATTGTACCAATGACTCAGGGTAATGTTTTCCACTCATGGAAGAAATTTTTTACTTTATAACTATAGTAAAACCACTACACGCATAGTATAGCTAACACCATCATTGTAATGATCACATCATTTCCTGTAGGAGCCCGGGATTAGTTTGATAGGCAATTTTCTGATGTCAGGTTCCCAATAATTTCCACAGCACTTTACAAACATCATCGCTGTCCCCATTGGGGCTCACAATCTAAATTCCTTATCAGTATGTTTTTGGAGTTTGGGAGGAAATCGGAGAACCCAAAGGAAACCCACGCAAACATGGGGAGAACATAAAAACTCCTTGCAGATATTATCTTTGGTGGGATTTGAGCCAACGACCCAGTGCTGCAACAACTATTGATCCACCGTGCTGCCCCTTTGATACTTGTCCTTCAATCCATGCCTATGGTGGCAGCCAACTGTTCCCTGATATTTCTTACCCCATTTCTCATGTACATCTTACTATAACTGATATAAATGTATGTACAGCAGAAAGGTTGTTTATTTGACCAATTTTCATAGTTTTACTATTGTTAAAATAACATACAATGAGCAATTTACATAGGTTGCATATGAATTATAATCACCAACGCTTTTTATCCATAATATAGCGTCGTGAAAAATCAGAGCGTGACATCACTCACATCCAGTTCACTGTTTGGCCAGATCATGGTGTACCAGATGATCCCAACCTCTTGCTGAAATTACGTCGAAGGGTCAACGCTTTGAGCAATTTTTTCAGTGGTCCAATAATTGTTCATTGCAGGTAATTATAAAATATTTCCACTAGAATGATATATACAGCTGATGCTCTTACCTGACATTGGGTTGACCAATCTGAATAAAATTGTAGGAAACATTTAGTATTAGTTGATTTGGATTTTAACTTTATGATATAAAGAGGAATGGAATACATAGCAACATGCAACATCAACTTAATCTTTAAGGCCTTTTGCAGACATCACATCTGCACAGAACCTGACATATTGTTATGACTCCATACAAGCTGTTCCAGGCTTTAATATGATCGTCTATAGCACTGCATTTCATAGGGAGACTTTTTTCTATCACATTAACATTGAAAATCGAGGCATATTCCATAGCTTGGTGCATATTGGAGGTATTCTTTAATGGAGAGACCTGCAGCAGATGTATCCAAACTGGTGCCAAAGTGGCCCAGGTACCCATAAGACCAATACGATTGTTTCTTTAATTTCTGGGCATCTTCTTCACTTTTCTTTCATATCTACTGTATATTATATTATGACCTTTAGCATTCCAATATGAAATAATCAGTGGTATGCACCAAGAAAGCAGCAGTCTTACATTTTGCTATAGATTGTAGCATCTATAATGCAATTTTACAACCTCTAACATTTATGACCGTCTGTTTTCAGTGCTGGTGTTGGACGTACAGGAACCTATATAAGCATTGACGCCATGTTGGAAGGTCTGGAGGCAGAGAGCAGGGTGGATGTGTATGGCTATGTGGTACAGTTGAGACGCCAGCGCTGTTTGATGGTTCAAGTGGAGGTGAGTATAGAAGCAGCCATGGCACTACTCTTACTTTATTACTATGATTTATCCCATTAATGGAATACTTGCCATTGTCGTACAGCAAAGAGGATCAGATATGTGATTGTATGTGATTTACTTCCAGTCCCAGTACATCTTCATTCACAAGTCTTTGGTGGAATACAATCAGTTTGGTGAGACAGAAATCAGCACATCTGAATTGCCACATTCACTCAACAACATGAAGAAAAGCGACCTACCCTCCGAACCGTCTCCGCTTAACTGTGAATTTCAGGTAAGTTAGAGAAAAAAAAACAAATGCTGCTGACTTGTCTCCTTTACAAAACTCATTTTGAAATATAATTTTATGGCATTTTTGTAGTAAACAGAGGAAGTATCTTTTCCAGCAAGCCAGTGGCTACAAAAAGCCTCACTGGGAAACCCAGCCTGCCTATTAATTTGATGAACAGTCCATTTATTTCATTAAGTACAATTTATTGCTTCATTTGCCAACTGGTAACTCTACATGAAAAGTGGACACCTGCTGCCAGATTGTTCTGCAGATTTTAGCTAATTCAGAGAGTACTGGGAATTCCTGTGATCTCAATTTAAATTAAATCTGTCAGTAGAATCAGCCCTCCTAAGTCGTCTATATGGACATGTAGGTCATAGAAAGCTGAATATAATGATGCCTTCATATCTATGATCTGATCTTTTATTACAGATGTATCCACATTTTTCCTGAAGTGTAAATGAGCTGTTAAGATCTATGGGGCAGACATAGCTCGCCGTGAGAATTTTCCTCCAGAGATAATTTTAAGTGAAAGTGGATGTCACCAATGTGAGACATGTAATGACTGACAGTTGACTCTCCTGATTTATATGTCTTACACAGCTCTGCAGGCAGATTCTCAGGGAGATCTGTGTCCGGCCCATAGATCTTAACAGCTCAGTTGCATATTAAAAATTTGGATTACTCTAGAATAAAACATTAGATCACAGATATCAAGATATCGTTTTATTCCACTTTCTATGACGTAGAAAACCCATATATGGCTTAGTAGGGTTGATACCACTGATAGATAACCTTAAGGGAATTATTTTTATTAAACAAAGCACTTTATCCCGTCTTAGCTAGACTTTCCTTCCTAGTGCAAAAATTCACTTTACTGCCCTACTCCTTTGTCTATTGTCAATGCTTTAGCCAATAATACAAAAATAGTACATGGTGTCTGGAGTTAGAAAGGCATGTGGGGGAATATATGGAAATGGATAAATCTATCTTTATGACTGCGGTCTGGTTGATTTTTTTAATGTAATTAATTTATTAATTTAAAAAATCCTGGCAAAGGCAGTGTAGCCTGTTCATCCCCTTTCTTCTCTGAAGTCGAAACCCAGGGTTCTGCCAGCCCCTCAGCCCAGCTATGACCACTTCTTTATTCTTCGGACTAATACATTGGTGTTGTCTTGAGATTGCCTATGAAGCTGATGTGAATTTTTGATTTTCTGTGCATTGTGATAACTTACTGGGATAAACTTTAATTCAGTGGGATTATTTGCAGCTCTATGTAAAGAGGCAGATAAGGCTATGTTCATATTAGCTTGATATCTATAATACCAAATAGCAAGCTACACCATTTTGGAAAAAGAGAAAAAAATGTTTCCTCCTGTCCAAGAGGCTAACTAAATGCCAAGTGGTGTCATATAAACTTAGAAAAGTTAAATTAAATTTAATATAAATATTCTATAGAACCAACAAACAGCTGAAATTGTGTGCTAGTGTGAACAGAGCCAGAATTAACAGTTGTGAAATTAAATTTTTAGAGATTACCTTCATATAAAAACTGGAGACCACAGACAACAGGAAACCATCAGGATAACAAAGACAAGAACCGCCACTCCTCGGTTGTTCCATGTAAGAGATTATATATATTCATATCCATATGTGAATCCATAGAAGATCCACATGCTATAGTGTTATGCTGTAGAGTTACAGCTGACAGACTTACACACATTGCCGAGCTGTGATAGACCCACACAGCCTAGGTGCATTGTCACATATACTGTTGGGTGATGTGCGTTCAAAGATATTTCTTCTTAGTTGCATAGCAGAAAACTTCTCTTTCCTTCCACATGAAATCAGAAGCATACAGGGGTGCAGGTAAAGCTCATTCTTGTATTAATACCGTATGTCGACTCTGTACAACTTGGAGCCAACATATGGCCACAGGCATGAGCGCTAAAGCTGACCGTAAGTATAGAAGTTTTCTATCACAGTATATGACTCCTTTGAAGAGAACATGTCAACCGGATCAAAAGTTGCCAATTTCTGCTAGTGTTTTATTCCCACTGCTCCCATAGGTATTCTGTTTTTTATTTAAATTAAATCCGCCATGCGGTTCTAGAGATACGGGCCTTTTTATTTAGTACCAATTTTTATGGTCTTTACCAGAGAGCGTTTCTCACAGGATTCTCTGGGGGCTTGTCTTTAGGCAGCCCCTCATAATTTCTCTGTGAGCCACGCCCCCTTGATAAAGACCATAAAAATGATCAGTCAGTGAATAGGCTGATATCCCTGAAATCGTAACAAATCAATAAACAGAATACTCTGGAGAGCAGTGAGGCAAGGTTTGACTTAGTGACAGGTCCTCTTTAAATAACAGTTACAATTAATGAATCTGATATGAGCATTCTTGTAAATGTTTGATTAATATAATTTATTAACTGTATCTGAAATGCGTGCGGTTCATGACTATATTATAATATAAGCTGTTGCTCTCTGGTTATTTTATTTGAAGCCCAAGGCTCAGCACTATGGGGCTTATAGGACTAAATATACTTTATGATGCTCCCTGCTCACAGGTCCGCTATGTATATAAGACTTCAAAGAAATGTTAAGAGAAGCAGATACTACTTGTTGGTGCATGGTCTCTGCACTTTTGGTGCCTCTGCTATACCAGACAATCATCCCTACACATGAGCCTTTTATGGACGTATGGGTTGTGATGCTATAATGGGTGATTCACTACGAAAGTAGAAGCAGGCCTGGATGCCTTTCTTGCAAAATAAATATTACAGATTATGTGCACTAGATTCTATGATGGGACGTTGATCCAGGGAACGACTCTGATTGCCATATGGGGTAATTAGCATCTGCTTCATGGGTTTTTTGCCTTCCTATAAAACAACCCTTTCACATTGAGATGTTTTCCTACTTTCAGTAGCCCCATCAGGGCTTACGTCCGAACCCCCCTGCAGAACGGGACTTGGGAGTATGCACTGAACTGGCCATTGACTATAATGGTGCAGACTGAGTCACAGTGTGCTCTGTTGTGCATAATTTTCAGTCTTACATGCATATTGGAGGTGGACACTAAGACATAGTCTACTACCTCTAGCTGTTCGCCTCCAGTAGGCATATACTGCCAAAAATGGTGCACAAAAGAGCACACTGTGACTCCGTCTCCATCATAATAGTCAATAGCTCCATTGGCACATATACCTGAATCCTGTACTGTTGAGGGGTTCAGATTTAAGCCCAAATGAGGCCACTGAAAATGCACAATGTTATAAGGCTCTAAGGCTATAGAATGAGCCTAATGGACCTTCAACCTTAAAAACTTTGAAACTAGTAAAAGTGTAATAAAAAAATCCTAGTCATATACAACATTGATTAAAAAATATACATTAACTTGACTGCTCAAACTTTATATATATATAATTTTTTTATTTCCAGATGAATTTAACCGTGTCCAGGTCAAGGTGAATGATGAGCCAGAAAGAGAACAAACCGAGGACTCGGAGATGTCTTCAGATGAGGATAGTGACTCTGAGGATTCTGTCTACATCAATGCGTCTTTCATAACAGTATGATGCCTTATATACATATCTTTCTTACTCAAGTAGATCTGAAAGATCTGTAATCTTGGTAATATTTACACATTAGGGAAATAAGTATGCATTTATCCTTATAAATGTCTGTCGGTACGGCGGCAGGTCTTGTAAAAAAAATGTACCACTTTTGTCATAGATAACAATTAGTCTCTCACTAATGTTGGCTCTCTATAGAAACAAGATCTAGATGACTGTAGGAACCAGAAATAATCAAAGTAATATCTTACTTTTATATACTATTCACAAACTTATATAAAGGATTGACACTGTGATAAACCCTTAGCATTTCAGATGTCCAGCGCTATTATTATTATACATTGTACTGTACAATAATATAATTAGTAAAGGGGAATGTATATTGGTCATGGGCAAGTGAGCCAGCACCCATTCTCATCTACTGTGATGCAACCATTGTTTCTCACCATTCCAAGGGTCTATGGTTCAGTTGTGTCTATGAGGAAAAGTTTATTAAGACATTATTAATAGCCCAGAGAGTTTTTCCAAAAGTTCTTCACTGTTTTATTAAGGGGACGTGAATTATGGGAATTATTTTCAACTGCTACTATGAAATGCCATTTTAAACTCAAAAATTATTTTTTTTCTTTTTTTTCAGGGATATTGGGGAACTCGCTCAATTGTGGCAGCCCAAGCCCCTCTAAAAAACACAACATCTGAATTTTGGGAAATGATCTTCCAGAAAAAAATTAAAGCAATTGTGATGCTTTCTGGATCAAACCTAGAGAATGTGAGTATTATAGATACGAAATATAAAAATACACTCAGCACAGTGACACATACTGTATCCATCAGCTTTTTGATCTTTCCAACCATCTCTATAATGTTGATCTTCAAATCAGGAGTTATGATTGATCCAATAGCTTCCTAATTATTTTACATTTAATATATTATCATCATGCTGAGATACACAAACCATGGAAGATGAATGGGGCACAAGTACAGTATGTAGATATAGCAGCTGTCATCTCTGTTTATACAGGAAGATGATTGTGCGCCATATTGGAAAGAAAAGACCAAGACATATAATGATCTTGAAGTCGATCTCACAGATGAAAATCCATGTGGTAGCTACACTGAACGATCTTTTGAGATCAGGCATACTAAGGTAAGACTATTTCAGTTACCTCACTCTTTTTACTCTTTCTCCTACATTTTGGTGATAATTACATTTTAGGTATAGTCTAAACATTGCATAACTCTAAAGAGCTTTTGTCATTTCTTCACTGTCAAGCGATCAGAGATCAGGATATTTAAACCTGGAATACTTATTCAGTAACTATAGAAAAAATAACTTGTTTCCATTATGAAAATATAGGTCAAAAGTTAGAACATGCACTTAGTCATTATTAAAGGGAATCTATCACCAGGTTTTTGCTACCCCATCTGAGAGCAGCATAATGTAGGGGCAGAGACCTTGATTCCAGTGATGTATCAGTTACTGAGTTCCTTGATGTCATTTTCATAACATCCCTGTTTTATCTGCTGCAGATCTAGCAGTTCTCTGAATACTGAGCTGTGTATAACCCCGCCCACACCACTGATTGGCAGCTTTCTCTGCACACTGTGTATTGACAGAAAGCTGCCAATTAATAGTGGGGGCGGGTTATACAGAGCAGGAGGACTACATGGCACAAGACAACTAGTCCACTAGTGATAATCTCCTGCTGGTAAAATACCTGCTTAGAAACCCCAAATAAACAATTTATCAGAAAACATTAGTGATGTGTCACCCAGGGGGGATATAGGGGACTCGGTACCCGGGCCTTTTACCTTGCTTAGGATGTCACGGCAGTCGGCTCCCGGGCCTGTACTCTGGGGTCCCTCTTGAAAAAGGGGTTTTCAGTGTATAGTTCGTTTCGTGACGCCACCTGTGGTTTCCGGTAATGGTTACCGGCGCTACTGCAGACCTCCGGGGGTGATGAAATGGCAGCTGGGATGTTTCTGCTCCCCACAGGCGGAGCGGAGCCCCGGGCAGAGTTGATGAAAGGATGCAGGTGAAGGATGGCCAGGTCAGGGGGAATGACGGACACTCACACAGGGGATTCGCTTCAGTACCTTTACTAGTGTAATGGCAGGTATGGTCCAGGGTACTTGCTAGGAAGGGTGCACTTCAGGACTTCTCCCCAGTGAGCGGGTATAAGGCTTCCTGATCCGTGTCTCCCTCTCTCTAAGCTTCTAGCCAGCCTGAAACTTTGCCTAGATTCTGTGTTGTGTTGCTCTCTCACCTAACCGCTTGGTAGTAGGACCTTTCTTTGGCAACCACTATCCCTGGACGCTGTGGCCTTTGTGGTTACTAGTCCAGTTATTGCTGGTAGCTTCAGGATGACCAGGGGTCTGGAAGCCTCCTGGTAAGCCAGTTGTCCCTACTGGGTATAGAGGACCCTGTAGGCGCGGACCCAGTGTCCAGTTTGTGTCTTGGGGTGAGCCTATGATGCTCCTCTGCCCCCTCAACTCCTCTCTCCTCTCCTCTTTGCCTCCAGCCACACTCGGGGCCCTCAATTCAGCAGCAGACGTGCTGCGTCTTCACTGCTCTCAGTGGCAGCACACTCTCTGAACTACTAACTAACTGAACTGCCTGGCTCCACCCTCCATATATATATCCCTATCAGGGCTCCCTCTGGTGGTTTGAGGTGGAAGGGTGGAGGTGTCTGCATGCAATGAGGGCCTCTTGTGGAGAAGTCCATCCATGCACCTTTTTGAGTCCTGTGGTACCTGTGAACAGCAGGGTGCCACAGTCCCACAGCAAAGACTGTGAAATAAAGAGTACCTGTCAGCAGGATTTAGCCATGTAAAGTAAAGGCATAGCCACAATAGTGCTGCCATACTGATTAATTCCTTTAGCCGTGGCCATTTTCCATTTTTTCATTTTCGTTTTTTCCTTTCCTCCTTCCAAGAGCCATAACTTTTTGATTTTTCTCTCAATATAGCCGTATGAGGGCTTGTTTTTTCCGGAATAAGTTGTCATTTTGAATATCACCATTTATTTTATCATGTAATGCACTGGAAATCGGGAAAAAAATTCCAAGTGCATTGAAATTGAAAAAAGTGCAATTTCACAATTTTTTTTGTTTTTTTATTTACAATGTTCACTATACAGTGAAACTGACCTGGCAATATGATTCTCCAGGTCAGTACGAGTACTCAGATACTAAACATGTATGGTTCTTTTTTATTTAAGTGGTGAAAAAAAAATTAGCAAATTCGTAAAAAAACAATTGTTTTTACTGATAGCATTTTGGGGTAGATAAGATGTTTTGATCGCTAAAAAAATGTAATTCTGACATTTCAATTTTTTTTTCATTATGCTGTTTGCCAATCAGACTAATTTATTTTATATTTTGATAGATCAGACTTATACAAGCGCAGTGATGCCAAACATGATTTTTTTTATTGTTTTATTTTTAATGAGGCAAAAGGGAGGTGTTTTTAACTTTTGTGTTTTTTTTTACTTTTTTTAGATTTTTAAAAACATGTTTTTTACTTTTAAGTGCATTCAATGGTTCCCTTAGGGGAGTTGAAACTGCGATCATCTGATCACTGGTACTATACATAGCAGTAAATCAGCTAAACGCTGGCTTTCACAGGAGGATCGCCATGACAGGCCCAGGGTCATCAGCAGACAGCTGGTTGTCATGGCAACCCATTGGCGCCCTGCGATCATGTCCCCCTTGATCTATTAACAGGTTAACAGCCTCAGGCGGAACTCCGTGCCTGTTACAGGCACATGATAGCTGATAAAATCAGCCATCATGTGCGTGGAAAGATGCGGGCTCAGTGTGCAAGCCTGCATCAAACTAAGGAAGTGGGCATATGATGTACCAGTATGGAAGGGATTAAGTTCATACCTTTACTGAAGTAATCCGATTTGTAATTCTTGTTTCATTAGTGTTTGAAGTTTGCTTCTAATGATGTTTCAGCGCACAAGGGCTGGATTGTAGGTAGAGTTTTCTCCTCCCGCTTCGACCCCATGTGCCTGCCTTCAATGATCCAAATGCAGCAAAAAGATTTTTCAGTGACCTGCCTCCTGTTAGAAATTTTGCGCCACCACCGTCATGGGCATAGGCGGCACATGCAGTTTGATTTCCTGGCCTGTGTAATACATAGTAACATAGTTTTTAAGGTTGAAGGAAGACTAAGTCCATCTAGTTCAACCCATAGCCTAACATGTTGATCCAGAGGAAGGCAAAAAAAAAACATGTGGCAAATACTAAGCTCCACATTGGGGAAAAAAATTCCTTCCCGACTCCATACGACAATCAGACTAGTTCCCTGGATCATCACCTTATCAAGGAATCTAGTATATATAACCTGTAATATTATACTCTTCAAGAAAGGCATCCATGCCCTTCTTAAATTGCAATAGTGAATCACTCATTACAACATCATGTGGCAGAGAGTTCCATAGTCTCACTGCTCTTACAGTAAAGAATCAGCGTCTGTGATTATGATTAAACCTTCTTTCCTCCAGACGTAGAAGATGCCCCTTTGTCCCCGTCTCTGGCCTCAGAGTAAAAAGATCAGTAGACAGGTCTTTGTACTGTCCCCTCATATACTTGTACATAATAATAAGATCACCTCTAAGCCTTCGTTTTTCCACAGTAAATAACCCCAAGTGTAATAACCTGTCTTGGTATTGCAGACCCCCCCAGTCCTCTAATAACCTTGGTTGCTCTTCTCTGCACCCGCTGTAGTTCAGCTATGTCTTTCTTATACACTGGAGACCAGAACTGTACACAGTATTCTAAGTGTGGTCACACTAGTGACTTGTATAGAGGTAAAATTATGATCTCCTTATGAGCATCTATGCCTCTTTTAATGCATCCCATTAATTTATTTGCCTTTGCAGCAGCTGCCTTACACCCAGGTCTTTTTCAGTTACAGTTTTGCCCACTGTTTTACAATTTATACATTTTATTTCCTCTGCCCAAGTGCATTACCTTACATTTATCCCCATTAAAGCTCATTTGCCATTTATCAGCCCAAGCTTCTAGTTTACATAGATCCTCCTGTAATATAAAATTGTCCTCCTCTGTATTGATTACCCTGCAGAGTTTAGTGTCATCTGCAAATATTGAAATATTACTCTGTATGCCCCCTACAAGGTCATTAATAAATATGTTAAAAAGAAGGGGACCCAATACTGACCCCTGTGGTACCCCACTGTTAACTGAGACCCAGTCTGAGTGTTTTCCATTAATAACCACCCTTTGTTTCCTATCACTGAGCCAATTCTTAACCCACATACATATATTTTCTCCTATCCCCATTGTTCTCATTTTATGTATCAACCTTTTCTGTGGAACTGTATCAAAAGGTTTTGAAAAGTCCATATACACAATATCCACTGCACTTCCTTGGTCCAGTCCGGAACTTGCCTCCTCATAAAAACTGATCAGATTAGTTTGACAGGAACAGTCCCTCGTAAACCCATGTTGATATTGAGTCATGAGGTTATTCTTCTTCAGATACTCTAGTATAGCATCGCTTAGGAAACCCTCCAGGATTTTACCCACAGTAGAGGTTAAGCTTACTGGCCTATAATTTCCAAGTTCAGTTTTTGTCCCCTTTTTGAATATTGGCACCACATTTGCTATACGCCAGTCCTGTGGTACAGACCCTGTTATTATGGAATCTTTAAAGATTAAAAATAATGGTCTATCTATGACGTTACTTAATTCCTGCAGTACTCGCGGGTGTATCCCATCCGGACCTGGGGATTTGTCAACTTTAGTGATTTTTAGACGCCGCCGTACTTCCTGCTGGGTTAACCAAGTGACATTTAATGGAGAATTTTTGTTATCACTAATCATGTTTTCTGTAATGCGATTTTCTTGTGTAAATACGGTTGAAAAAAAAATCATTTAGCATATTGGCTTTTTCCTCATCCTCATCCACCATTTCACCCAGACTATTTTTAAGGGGGCCAACACTATCACTTTTTAGTTTTTTACTATTTATGTAGTTAAAGAATATTTTGGGATTATTTTTACTTTCTCTGGCAATGATTCTCTCTGCCTAAATCTTTGCTGCCTTGATTTGGTTGTTACAGAATTTATTTAATTTTCTATATTTATTTAATGCCTCATCACTATCTACTTGCTTTAGTTCTCTAAATGCTTTCTTTTTTGTCACTTATTGCGCCCCTTACAGTTCAATTTAGCCATAGTGGTTTCCTCCTATTTCTAGCATGTTTATTCCCATGGGGTATATATTGTGTACAGGTCCTATTCAGTATGCTAATAAATGCCTCCCATTTGCTTTGTGTAGCTTTATGTCTCAGGATATCGTCCCAGTTTATTGCACTAAGATTTATTTAATGGTCTCAAATAAAATGGCACTGAGACATCGCATGCACAGACCGAGATCTCTGCATCTTCATTGAGTCTCCGGTGCCATTTTATTGAAGACCAGAAGATCAGCCGGAAAATCAAACTGTGCACACACCATCCATACCAGCTACCGCAGAGGCATGACATTTCAAACAGGAGGTATGTCACTGAAAAATCAGTGAGCTGCCATTGAAACACCAGTGGCAGGCGGAGGTGTCGGAGCAGGAGGGGAAGACCCTACCCATAGACCCACCCTTCTTTACTGATATATCAACAAGAAAACTTCAAATATTGATTAAATAAGAACCACAGATCGGATTCCTTCAGTAAAGGTATCAATTTAATCAGTATACTGTAACAGCGCCATGTCTTTACTTTATATTGCTAAAATCTGCTGACAAATTCTTTTTAAATTGCAGGTGGTAACAGTCACATGAACAGATGATTAAATTCAGTTTGTGATATTAACAATTCCACTTGCTGATAAGTAGTTATTGTTGTAGAGAGTAGTGTTCCATAGTTTTGATCCAATTGGGTTAAGTGCCGTAAAGATAATCTAGAAATGAAAATGACTGTTCAACTGCTCCTTCTAATGAAGGAAAAAAACAAATACTAATAATATTAATGTAACCTTGTTAGCACATTTAGTTTCTGTTTAAATGTATTACTACCACATATAGTTTATACAGATAAGACATTCACATCATATAATATCTCTTCTATGCTTTAGAGGAAAGATATCAGAAAGATCTCTCAGTTCCATTACAACCAATGGGAGGATGTTCTCCCCAAAGAAACTAAGAGGCTACTGGAGATGATTGCGAAAATCAGAAAGATTGTCCCAAGCAAGAAATTGGAGGAGCCAAGCAGACATGACAAATCAGTTCCTCTTGTTGTCCATTGCAGGTAATTCAAGATCCTTAGATGTGGCTTTTGATATACTTTTCTGATGCATTAAAACATCTGAAAAGGGCAGTAAGTAAGCTCAGCTCATGTACACATTTTCTGCAGGGGATTTTCTTGCTAGATCACATTGGAATTTGCCAGTTTTCTTGCTGACTTTGATGAAGATTTGCAATGGATTTCACCCAATTGCGAAAGGTGACATCAGCACCGTAAATTGGTATGCAGTAAAGGGAACCTGACAGCTGATACATGCTGCACATGGCTCGGGCAGCAAGTATCAAACAGTGGCTGTACTATTTCAGCCATAAATGTTTAACTCTAAAATGCTGTGGCATTTCAGAGAAAAATATAGTTTAATAGTCGTCGGGAACCGAGCCATGCTGGAGACTAGTTGGACAGGCAGGTTCCCAGCGACATCTCCCCACCAATTGCCCTTGAGTAATAAGTCTTTCCCTATACACGCATCTCTCACTCCGGGCGAAATGCGAGACATGTGAGACAGTGTCACATCAACTGAAGAGTCATGTATGAAGATTTTTGATGAAGTTTATTTCCAGGCTGAAATACTTGTAGATTTGTACAAGCCAGCAGGTGAAAAGACGATACCTATTAAGAAGACGATAACCTATAACTAAAGGCAACTTGCATGGGAAAGAGATGTAACTAGGATGTTCTAGAAAAAGGCACACTTGCTGAGGCTGTGTGAGGCTATGTGCCCACGATGCAGAAATGCTGCATACTTTTTCCGCTTCTCCCTGGCAGGAAAAACGCATGCGGATTTTACATGCGTTTTTCCTGCCATGTAGAAGTGTTTGTCAAGCGTTTTTGCATGCATTTCTGGATGCAGGTTATCAAGCGCTTTTCCAAGCGATTTTAGCATCACTTGGAAAAGTGCTTGACAACTTGTTCACACTATATAAATCCATGCAACCGGCATGGATTTAGATAGTGTGACCAAGTTAGTTAAAAAAAAAGAATAAGAATGGTAAAAAATAAAGATTATGCTTATCTTCCGATGGCCCCCGGTCTCCTTCTCTGCTCCGTTCGGTCTCCCCGGTGTCTCGCGGTGGTGTTAAGGACCTGCAATGAAGTCATTGAGTCATGTGGCAGGTCACGCGACTGCCGACTTCAGCGGTCGCGTGACCTGTCACATGACTCAATGATGTCATGTCAGGTCCTCACACCACCGCGAGCCGCTCAACTCATCGCACGCATCGCTGAGGTGGCCGAGGGACATTGGAAGGTAAGTATAATCTTTATTTTTTATTTTAAATTCTTTTTTTTACAGTTTCTATGGTACCCAGGTCTGGATGAGAGTCTCCTCTTCTCCAGATTTGGGTACCATCCGCACATTGAACCGTGTGATATCCGCTTGTGCAGATGCAGTGATGTGGATGTCACGCGGTACAATGCAAGTCAATGGCAGCGATTACTCTGCGTGTCCGCAAAATTAATGGACATGCTGCGGATTGTTCCGCAATGATAATCCGCTGCGGAAATTCTGTGTCAGAAACGCTTGAAAAACGCATAGTGGGCACGCAGCATGATACTCTGGTCAGGATTGACACACAATTGCAGATTTTTTCGAGTAATGATACTTCCTAATGGCAGTGTCCTCTTTCAGCACAATAATATGTCCTACTACACTTAAAAATTGTTCAGGAATAGTTTGAAAAACATTCAAACATCTGATTTGCATCCAGCATCTGTGGGATGTTCTGTAAAAGCAACTCTGATCAAAATAGATGCACCTTGCAATTTACAAGATTAGGATATTGTTGTACTCTTGGTGCCAGATACCACGGGACAACTTATATGTCTTGTGGACTCTACTTATCTGAGCTATTTTGATAGCACTAGAGGGGCGCACACAATATTAAACAGTTAGTCTTCGCACTATTACTAATTGGATTATATGGCCTTTGCGATTCATTCTGCACACGTTCACATTCATACATGTACTTACAAAGAGCTAAGTAAAAAATTCTGTATAGTAATTTATGTCATTGATATTTTTTTTCAAAGTGATGGATCTAAGCGAACTGGAACATTCTGTGCCCTCTGGAATCTTCTTCAAAGTGCCCAGGTTGAAGAAGTCATTGATGTCTTCCAGACAGTGAAACATTTACGTCGCCAGCGGTCAGGAATGGTGTCTTCTTTTGTAAGTATATAATGAAAGAAGTAATTTTGGCGCTTCACATTGTATAAAATTGCTCACAGACCATTTTTTAATGGGGGTAAAAAGTCTATTTCTGTTATACAGATCCAAAATAAAAAAATGACGATCCAATGGCGCTGTCGCTCCAATGAGTTATTAAAAAACAATTTTTTTATTAAAGCATTGTTTTTTGATACTTCATTGAAGTGACAGCGCCATTGGATCGTCTTTTTTTCATTTTTTATTTTGGATCTGTATCTTCACCCTCAGCTGGGGGCTGATGACAAGGGCTGCAGTCTGCTAACGTCAGAGTTGTGCCTGACATTGCACAACGATTCCTGGTGAGCCTTTACAGTATTGGGCTGGAGAAAGCCAGTCTGGGCTGATTCACACATACACATATGTACAGTATATGTGCATATACAGTGCC
Source organism: Phyllobates terribilis (assembly GCF_046119375.1). Taxonomy (NCBI): domain Eukaryota; kingdom Metazoa; phylum Chordata; class Amphibia; order Anura; family Dendrobatidae; genus Phyllobates; species Phyllobates terribilis. The sequence continues at coordinate 23,975,755 of NW_027362768.1, forward strand.
TTCAGAAAGTATTCATAACGTGAACCTTTCCATATTATTTCACATTACACCCACATAATTAATTCTATTTTAGTGGGATTTTATGGGATATACCAACACAAAGTAGCAAGTATTTGTCACGAGTAAAGAAAATGATACGTGGGTTTCTAATTATTTTAAAAATATACAGTGGCTTGAGAAAGTATTCACCCCCTTGGCATTTTTCGTGTTTTGCGCTACCTCACAACCTGGAATTTCACTCTTTTTTTGAGGGATTGCATCAGTTCATGTAAAGAACATGCCTGCAACTGTGAGCATTTGGATTTCTTTTTAATTGTGAAGCAAACAACAAATAGGACAGAATTACTGAAAACTTCAGTGTGCATAACTATTCACCCCCTAAAAGTCAGTACTTTGTATAGCCTCCTTTGACAGCAATTACAGCTATAAGATTCTTTGGATAAGTCTCTATGATCTATGAGGTGGAAGGGCTTATTTGCTAGAAAAGGGGCATGGCAAAATATGCAATAACCTGTGGAAAAAATTGTGCCAAAAATTTAGAACAAATTTCTAACTCAATATAGAGCAACAGATGTATTCTTAGAGCAGACAGTGATAAAATATGCTAAATAGCATAAACCACTATGATACATTTGATGCATTTTAATACAGTCTAGTCTAATTTTGCACCATATAAGTATTAGACAGTATTGATAAGTATGCCCCATTATGTGTACAGCTCTCCAGAAATCTAAATCTTAAACTGTATTATACCTTATCATTTTAGGAGCAATATGAATTCCTTTATGATACTTTGGCCAGTACTATACCTGCCCAAAATGGTCAGGTCAAGATAACCATTCATCAGGAAGACAAATTGGATGTCAAGAATGAAATGAACAACAAAACCCCAGAAGAAAAGCAGGCGGCGGTCACAGCCAGCCTAACAGAGACCACCCCAACTGTTCCCAAAGAGGATGAAACAGTCTCCAATGGACCCAGTGCCGCCGCATTCACAGAAGTTTCGCTAAGAATAGATGAATGACAAGCAAGTGAATACATAATGTAGAAGACAGAGGATAGTGGACACGTTTATGCCTTTTGGGCCTTTTATGTCAACTAACATTCTCATGAACAAAACTAGTACTTTCCCGTATACCCCTAACCTGATGTGCTATGTATAATATAAGTGCACATTTGATGTTAATAAGGCACAGCTGCAAACATTTCATGCATTATGTGCAGAGTTTATGACAAAAGATCTAATAATTCTCAGCGCCGCGTGTGCCCAAGATGTGTTATAGTAACAAGCTATTGAAATTCTTTCTCTCTATGTAATTCAGAGTTTTCCATATGAGGTATAGACAGCCTGCTGCTCTCCAGATGCTTTGCAAATGCCGAGCTGACGCATCACGTCTCCATCTGCAGTATAGTAATTGTTCAAACGAATAATTGTTCGGATAATCAATATTGCCAGTAAAGCAACTTATACAGTCCAAGGAGGCAAAAGCTTAAAGTATGCAAGCCATAGCTTTAGGTCCAATCGCACAGTAGCTTATATTTCTGCGCTAGGTGTATTTTATTTTATATAGTATTCATTTTGTAAACTCAAGGGATCAATAAGAAATGTTGTCTTTTATTATTAATTATGTGTAGCTACCATAGTCTTTAATAAATGAATATATGAAATCTGAAAATCAAAGTCGAGATAGACCTAAGGAATCTTTATACATATCTATACAAAGGTGCAATACAAGAGTAGGTCATATTAAATAGCAGGACCATGGTTTTAAATTTATGAGGCTAACCTTTCAACCTATTTACTTACATCTTGTGTTTGGTCCAAACCTGAACAATATACAATACCAAAGATATTAGAGCATGAAGAATAGAACATCGAGAGAAGAGGATGAAAGTCTAGTCGGCACATAACTGCAAGTATGCAAATCGCGTACTTCTGGTAATATGACCGCCATCTCATGCTGGAAATAAAGGGGATTCCTCACTGTGCAGATGTTACGATTCGGTAATCAGAAATCTCTCTTAATCATGGAAAACCCCTTTAAGTACAATATACAGTATTGCATGAGAGTAAATTCCAGGTACTGAAAAATTCTTGAATATGGTTGTGGAAGTCAATAATAATAATAATAATAATAATAATATAGATTGGTTTTGTTTTGAAATAATCCAAAAAAATGGCAAAACCAAAGCAACATGCAATATACATTTCACATATATCTTTCCAAAGTTTTGTTGAACAGGAACTTGGCTGTGTTCACAAAAGCTGGGTGAGATTTAAATTTTATATGCATGTCAATATGTTTTAATAATTCTAATTTTACACATTGGCACAAAAATTATCTACGTAAAGGTATTTTAAAATACAAATTACATCAAATCACATTGAAAGTGTGACACATACTTTCCGGAGAATTTATTTCAACCATCAAAAAGATAAAAAAATAAGAATAAAGGAGGACCAAAGAGGAACAGGTCATAAATTTGAATTGTTCTCTGAAAGATGGACTACTGGGGAGGTGGAGTCATTCTAAGTATTCTATCTTTTTATTCTCTCTCTTTCATTTTTTTCACTTTAAAGATAATATGTGGCTTTGTAAATATGCTAGGTGGAAACATTTAGACAATATATTTTTCTTTGATAACTTTAGATACTTTTTTTTTACTCAGGGTTTATGTTATCTTATGCAAATACATATTCCCAGTGTACTGTGCAAATCTTAAAACCTCATGGGTATGTTGAAAAATTTACAGGCAGGACAAAGCTAAGTAAGGCTATGCGCCCACGATGTAGAAATGCTCAGGATTTTTTCCTGAGCGTTTCTGCATCTCCCTGGCAGAAAAAAACGCATGCGGATTGTACATGCGTTTTCCTGCCAGGGACATGCGGAAGTGAAGCATGCGGGTTGACAAGCGCTTTCCAAGCGATTTTAGCATCACTTGGAAAGTGCTTGTTAACTTGGTCACACTATATAAATCCATGCAAACAGCATGGATTTATATAGTGTGACCGAGAGAATGTCAAAAAATAAAAAAATAAATATATACTTGCCCTCCGATGGCCCACGCTGTCTTGCTTCACCGTCCCGGCTGCCGGCAGCGGTGGATTGAAGGACCTGCCGACGTCAGCATCGCGTGACCCGTCACATGACGCTGACGTCAGCGCAGGTCCTTCATTCCATCGCGAAGTGCCGGGAAGCAAGGAGGAGCGCACCGCGGGCCGCCAGAAGGCAAGTATACATTTATTTTTTATTTTATTCTTTTTTTTTACAGATTTTTTAATGGTACCTGGGTGTGGATGAGACTCTCCTCTCCTCTACACCCTGGTACCATCCGCACATTAGAACGCGCCAATTACGCAAGTACAGATGCAGTCTTGCGGAATTGGCGCGTTCTAATGCAAGTCAATGGCGGCGAAAATGCAGCACTTCCGCAAAATAATTGGTAGTGCTGCGTTTTTTTCTGCAATGATAATCCGCAGCGGAAATTTCCGCAGCATGTGCACAGCACATGCGGATTATCATTGGGGGACATTGCAGACCTTTTACCATGCATTTTTTAAGCGTTTCTGCAGCGTTTTTGCCCCTGCGGAAACGCTTAAAAATCGCATCGTGGGCACACAGCCTAAAGTAACATGATAACAACACCGTCAGGAAATAATTTGGTCCTTAATATTGTATGTTTTAGAAAAAAAATTGTGTATTTCAATATATCTTGAACATATGTCTAAAATCAAAACACCAAATTTTTGTGAATTAATGAAAAATGTTTTTTTTTTTAAATGTATCCTTGAGTTTAACCTTATAGTAACATTTCATACAGATTGTATATTCAGATTGTATTTTCAATGGCAGTTCCAAGACCAGGACTGAAAATTCCAGTAAAATGCCTTCTTCAGAGCTTATAATAAACCTTACAGATTTGCATATTTTAATGGAATACTTAGAGAATAATAGAACAATATGGGGCTGTTATTTTGTACATGACAGTTCTGTTATTTGCTAAGTATTGAACCATATTCTTGTTATGCAGATTTTTTTTTACTTTTAATATATTTGCTTTGTGATATAAAAGTGTTTGATTGCATATTTTTACTACTGAAAAAAGAGGATTTGAGAATATTTAATATTCTGTGAAAAGACTTAATTATTTAAGATGGATTTATTCAATTTGGAAACAAAAGAAATTAAAAGAAAATAAATCTACAGATGGTGTATATTAATATTGTGTGCTGATTATATTTTTACTGAACAGGTACAAATTACCAAACTCATGTGAAAAAGAGCAATGGTTGACACTGATATATTATAAGATATACATAATATAATCATTGCCATCAAATCCATTGCTTTATCCAAATGAGTTTTTTTATTTTGCCTTATAAACTATACATTCCTGCAGTAGCAGGAATATACATAAAAACTTTTTTTCTGCTCTACTTTGTAGAAATACAGGGCACTGAAGTTACTGACATATAACTAATGTGTTAATTTTTTTATTCAACTGAGAATTTTATTTAATTTAGCTCCGTGGGTGTGTACTTTCATCAAATTATGACACTGTTCAATCATAAAAAGGATGCGCCCATAGGTAGGAAAAAAACGAGATGACCACTGACCTAAATATCATGTCCATTTAGGTCGGAAACTATACCAGTGTGATGCTTACCTGTCCTTGGCCTTTAGCTGCCCCTGAGACTTTTCTCACTATTATGCCACTGTGTGCCTCCTCTTCCAGCACTCTACAAACAGGAAGTGCCGGAAGGGAGACGAGGTCACGTGAAATAGACAAAGTCTCGCACAATCATTCTTGACTGTACCACTTCTCTGGTTCTGTATCAGGTAGTTGGCTACTTTATCCTCAACTTGTCCCATTGGCCAACAACTAATCCTTAGATTCCACTCCGTTTACTCTGAAGTGAAGGACAGAACACTGTATAAGGTTGTGGCTTGCACAAGTCTATTTTTTGGATGCCCTTTTGAGTTGATAGAGAATCTACATTCCTGACTTCTTAGAGCTACAATTTATGTATATCCTGAAGAAGAAGTATGTATACTTCGAAACGTGGCGAATAATAAAACCGTACAAATAAGCTTCCTGCATCCAGGATCTTTTCATCATTCCTCCAGCAGTGTGAAAAATCCACAACATTTCCTCCTTTTCTTCACCATATTGACAAATAGCACAAGATCGTAAGTATCCGCTCTCCTCCAAAAAAGTTTATTTATTGATTACACCTTACAAAAAATTAAAATGCAACAGTTCTGACATAAAAGGCCTTTTTTATGTCATATATAGTGAAAGGAACACATTCAATGACTGCATGTTTTTTGTAATAAACCTGGTCAAATTCTTATAAGAAAAAAAAAGTTATCTGCCAGAATTGCCACACTTCCAACAAAAAATAAAATTAAAAACAATCAAAGCATCATATGTGCCCCAAAATTGTATCAATAAGAATGCCAGCTCAGTCAATAAAAAAGCCCTCTTTCAGCTCCTTGGATAAAATAATAAAACAATTACAGAAAATGGAGTCACAAAACAACTTTCTTTTTTACAAATTTCAAACTTTGGTATAAACTTAATTGAACTGATCTGGAGAGTCATGTTTCCAATAATTTTAACCGCATAATGGACTAAGTAAAAGCACAACCCAAAAAACAATTGCAGATTTAGGGAGAGGAGGGTTGCAGATTTGCCAGATTTGGATTTTTTTCCCCCTTTTAAGTATATTAACCCCTTTACCCCCCCAAGCCTGTTTTCACCTTCAGGACCAGGCACAATTTTACAATTCTGACCAGTGTCAACTTATGTGGTAGTAACATAGTAACATAGTTTGTAAAGCCGAATAAAGACTTGCGTCCATCAAGTTCGACCTGTTAGTTCTGTAATTGCTAAAGTTGATCCAGAGGAGGGCAAAAACCCTAAATGATTTAGCCAATCTTCACCTGAGGAAAAATTCCCTCCCGACTCTGAAACCAGCAGTCAGAATAAATCCCTGTATCAACCTACTATTTTATTTTATTTTTAAGTATATGCTGAAATCTGCCTGGTATCTAGAAATGCATTCAGTCCCCGCTTGAACTGGTGTAGTGAATCTGACATTACCGTCTCCTCACTCAGTGAACTCCATATTCTCACTGCTCTTACCGTAAAGAACCCCTTCCTATGCTGGTGCTGAAACCTTTTCTCTTCCAGTCTTAGTGAATGCCCTCTTGTTACCGTAATATCCCTCCTTTTGAACAAATCCCGGGCAAGATCTCTATACTGTCCCCTAACATATTTGTACACATTTTTTATGTCCCCCCTCAACCTTCTCTTTTCCAGGCTGAATAGTCCTAGTTTTGCCAACCTCTCTGGGTATTGCAGTCCCTCCATTCCCTTTATTAATTTTGTTGCCCTCCTTTGTACCTTTTCAAGCTGATTTATATCCTTTCTATATATTGGGGCCCATAACTGAGCACAGTATTCCAAGTGTGGTCTGACCAGTGCTTTGTACAGTGGAAGAACAATGTTCTTATCCTTTGCAGCTATACCTCTTCTGATACATCCCATTACCCTGTTTGCCCTTACAGCAGCGGCCTGACTTTGGGCACTCCAATTTAGTTTGCTATCAATCAAGATGCCCAAGTCCTTCTCCATCTCTGAATTCCCCAATGATTTCCCATTCAGTGAGTACTGGTGACTTCCAGTTTTCCTTCCCATATGTATGACCTTACATTTCTCCTCGTTAAACCTCATTTGCCATTTAATGCTCCACCTACCCAGCTTATCCAAATCCCTCTGTAGGTCTGCACTGTCCTCTTTTGTATTAATTGTTTTACATAACTTTGTGTCATCTGCAGATATTGATATTTTACTATTTATCCCGTTGACTATGTCGTTAATAAAGATATTAAATAACATTGGGCCTAGTTCAGATCCCTGTGGTACCCCACTAGTGACGCTTACCCAATCTGAGTATATTCCATTTATAACCACCCTCTGCCTTCTATCCTTTAGCCAGTTAGCTACCCACTTGCAGACATTTTCCCCCAGCCCCATAATTCTCATTTTGTATACCAACCTATTATGTGGCACGCTATCGAACGCTTTTGAGAAGTCGAGATACACGACATCCACTGGTTCCCCCTGATCTACTCGAGAGCTAACCTCCTCGTAGAAGTCAATCAGGTTTGTTTGGCAGGAGCGATTCCTCATGAACCCATGTTTCCATGTTGGTTCGGGATTAAAAGATTATTAGCATCAAGATGCTCCGTAATCGCCTCTTTAATGAAGCCTTCAAAAATTTTGCCCACAACGGACGTCAGACTCACCGGCCGATAGTTTCCGGCGTGACTTTTCGCTCCCTTTTTGAATATTGGCACTACATTCGCCTGTCGCCAATCAAGTGGCACAGACCCAGTCTCAACAGAGTCCTTAAATATAAGATATAACGGTCTGTCTATCACATTACTTAGTTCCCTTAGTACCCGTGGGTGTATGCCATCAGGTCCTGGTGATTTGTTTATTTTAATGTTACTGAGGCGTTTCTGTACCTCAACTTGGGTTAGTAACTCTGGAACACTTCAATGGATTCCAATGATTCTGAGAATGTTTTCTCAAGACATATTGTACTTCATGATAGTGGTAAAATTTGTTCAATATGCCTTGCGTTTCTTTGTGAAAATATCAGAAATGTGGCAAAAATTTTGAAAATTATGCAATTTTCAAACTTTTATTTCTTACGCCCTTAAACCACAGAGTTTTATCACATAAATTTGTTAATAAATAACATTTATCACATGTTTACTTTACATCTGCATCATTTTTTAAACACATTTTTTTTGTTAGAAAGTTAGGTTAAAAGTTGATCAGCAATTTCTAACTTTTCCAACAATATTTCCAAAACAATTTTTTTTACGAACCACATCACATTTGTAGTGACTTTGGAGTGCCTATATGAGACACCAAAAAGACACCATTCTAAAAACTGTACCCTCAAAGTCATCAAAACCACATTCAAGAACTTTATTAACTCTTCAGGTGCTTCACGGGAATTAGTGCACTGTGGAAGGAAAAAAGAACATTTCACTTTTTTTCACAAAAATTTTTCTTTAGCCCAAGATTTTTTATATTCATAATGATAACAGGAGAAAATGGACCCAAAATGTGTTGTGCAATTTTTCCTGAGTACACTGATACCACATATGTTGTGGAAAACTATTGTTTGGGCACACAGCATGGCTTGGAAGGGAAGCACTACCATTTGACTTTTTAAACACAAAAATGGCTGGAATCGAGATGCCATGTCACGTTTGGAGAGCTCCTGATGTGCCTAAACTGTAGAAACCCACACAAGTGACCCCATTTTGGAAACTAGATACCTCAAGAAATGTGTCTAGATATGTGGTGAGCATCTTGAACCCCCAGGTGCTTGATCTGAGCATGGTCTAACAAGCTTGCTAGCCTGGTGACCTGGGGGTTGTCATGACAACCTTGAATCACCATGGAAACAATTGTGCCCTTGCGATGATGTCATGGTGGCGCCGATCGGAGGTGAGAGGGAGCTCTAAATACTGCGATCAATGTCGATCGCAGCATTCACGCGGTTAAACTGCCAGGAGCAGTGCCCACATCACTTCTGGCAGTGAGAGACAGGTGTAAGCTATGATGTTAGCTGAACACCCAGCGAAGATCGTGTGTGCACTGCTCCTGTGTTCGCAAATCGCCATGACGTACCCCATACATCATAGGTTGGGAAGTCCTTCTCTTCCATGACGTACTAAGTACATCAAAGGTCGGGAAGGGGTTAAATGATAAAATGAATCTTGCCATTCAAATCTGCAACTCGTTCTGAAAAAATAGGGCCTCACATAGTTACTGTATATTGAAGGAAAACAAAAAAGTTGTTTCTCTTCAAACCAGTGGATGAAAAATGAAAGCTCAAAAGCAAAACATTCGCAGGTCATTTAAAGGGTTAATGAGTAGAAGAAGCTAAGGGCTCATGCAGGCGTTGTTGCAAATTGGTCCAATCTCGAACCGCAATGCATGGACTGGCCATGGGTCTCCCACCGTGAACATGACAGTGCAATAGAAATATATGAAAATGTAAAGCTCTGGTCAGGAGACCCACGGCCAGTCCGTGCATTGTGGTCTGTGATTGGACTGTCTGAATGAGCCCTAAGAATTTTTTTTTTCATATGAGAAAATCAGATGCTGTAAGGATTGTAAAAGCTGATACTGAGGCCAAACAAGGGTTCAGCACACTAAAAGAAAAAGAACAGACCGCTTTCATTCATGAGAAAAAGAATTGACTTGTGAAACTGGCCTAAGTGTAAGCCTGTGTTCCCAAGTAAAAGATTCGTTAGGGAATCATCCACACAGAAATTTTCCACAATGTATATGTGGCACCCCAGGGGTCTGGTTGCCACAGTAATAGAAATATTACGCCTGAGAGCAAGTGGGAGGTTTCTCTGGTCAGGAGCCCTAAGCATGCAACACTTCCTGCCCAGACCTGGGAGGGGTCAGGAATCTGCCCTTATAAACTGGGTCTGGGGCGGGATTAGTGAGTTCAGTCAGAGCTTGGAGAACAAGCAGACACAGGGAAAGAAACAGCAGGAGCTCTGTAGGAGCAGTAGCTGAAGACCAGGGGCTGGAGCTGAGCAGAGCTCACCCTGGCAGAAGAATCTGATAACCGGACACCGGAGTCCGAGGCTGTGGGGACTGATATTCACCCAGCAGCAGAAACCAGCTGGCAGGGGATTCCAGGTCCTCTGGCCATAGAAGCCCGGAGGCTCAGTCACAAGGAAGGGACCAGCACCGTCATCCAGGAGCAGAGGCTAACAGAAGGCCCCAAGTCACCAGCCAGACGGGTGAGCACCACACGGTATACTCAGGGACGTGGGCTACTTCTACCCGCTTACAGCAAGGTAGCCAGAAAGAGTGCAGATAGACGGGGAGGCCTACAACTCCACCTGGCCAGGGGAACTCCTGTTTGCTCGCAGACTGACCAGACCCCTCATGTTAGCCAGTACTCCCGGGAGGGTCTGCCTTAATATCACCAGTAAAGACCCTGAACTGCACTGCAAAGAGTCGTTCCTGCTTCATCGCCGCACCAGCACTACTAGTGCAGGGACTCCCGTGCACTATCACCCTCACCATCAACTACACTGCCCTGGGGCTCCACTCTTCCCGTGAGGAGTCACACTACCTCAGCTGCACACATCATCAGCCCCAGCGGTCTGCCTTGCAGCGGCGGTCCGCACTGACCGCAATCCACGGGTGGCGTAGTCGGACAATTAACCTAAAACCCCCACAAAATACCGCCATCGGCCTGACCACCCTGAGCCACGGGACCGGGTCACCGCCACGGATTCTACAACCCCCAGAGACCCAGCTCCGGGTATCCCACAGACGTCCACACTAGGCCCAGGGGGCGAGTCAGCTTTGGCATAGTCGGCAGTATTTTGTGCCCGCAACCACCGGGTACTGCGCGCCTTCAAAAGACTGTCATACCTGCCATGGTGAAGGTCCCCGCCATCCGGAGCCGTTTCCCGCCATCTACAAAAGTTTCCCGCCATCCGCGGTCGTTTTCCCGCCATCGGACGCCATCTTCGGTACGCCGCGCGGGAAGAAGAGGGGCGTGCACGCCGAAAGTGCGCGAGACCCGAAGCTCCGCCTCACGCATCGACGCTGCGCAAGGTCCTGGAAGGGAGAGAGAGCGACGCTGACGTCACCGGAGCGCGACGCAAGGTCCTCCACCCTGACGATCGTCTGCGGAGCCGCGGCCTACGGAGAAGAAGCAACAGAAGGTAGGCCACACTTAACTAGGGGGGAGGAAGATGACGGATACGGAGGGACCCTCTACCACGAGCGCGGCCGCTGCCGCAGTAATGCCATTTACAATGCCCTATATCCCCGGAGCGGCCTGGCTGCCCCAGTACTCAGGGGAGTCGCATACCCTAAGCGACTTTAAAGAGAGCCTGTACAGCCTGTTTAAGGTGTACCCCCTGACAGAGCGACAAAAAGTGAGCATATTGGTAGGCCAGATAACCGGGGCAGCCCAACGTGAAGTAAAGTCCTGGTCCGTCCGGGACAAGGAGACTGTAAAAGAAATCTTAACCCATCTGAGGGACACTTTTGATACCCGTACCTCAGCAGAGATCAAAATGAAATTCTATGGGTGCAAGCAGCGGGCCCAAGACAGTATAAGAGACTATGCTTTGAATTTGCAAGAGGCCCTGGAAGCCATTAAACAGGCAGACCCTGACAGTGTGCGGAATGCAGATGAACTGTTAACTGAGCAATTCATTGAGGGTCTGCAGTCCAACGCCCACCAAACCCAGTTACGTGCAATGGCCTTGCAGAACCCTGGTTTAGACTTTGCAAAGTTCAAAGACAGGGCCATCCGGGTGCTCCGAGAACCGGCACTGGGTAGCGCTGTAACCCACCGGCGTCCTGCTATTACCTATCACCAGGAGGCGGCGCCCTTGTCTACAGAGTCTGTAGGAGCTGGTGCGCAGGCTTTGGATAACAACCCGGCTACAGATCTGCACTATCAGGTCCAAGAGTTAACCAAAAGCGTAGCCGCGCTAACCAGAACTGTGCAGTCTTTACAGGTTTCCCCTCCCGGGAAGATCCAGCTGGCATCCAGACTGGAGGACGTCCTGTGGCGCCGACAGAGGAGGATCCCAACATCCAGAGGAAGACCCAGCGACAGATACAACGAGGACGGACAACCCATCTGCCGCCGCTGCAATCAACCCGGACACATGGCAAGGTACTGTCATTTAAATGGGCACAACCTGGGGTAGAGGGCCAACCCCCAGGCATAAGATCATCAGGCCCATCGAACTGGCGTGATAAATACGTAGGGGGACGTCCGGTCTTGCCTGTGGTACTGGATGGCATTCCTATGAGTACCCTACTGGACACTGGATCACAAGTGACTACCATCCCTTATGTGCTCTTTAAGCGGTACTGGAATGACTCGGACATAACCCGCTACCCAGATGACGACCTGAGTATCATCGTCAGCAATGGTCAACCCGTGCCGCAGGTGGGGTTCAAAGAGGTGACCATTAAGGTCGGTAAGGTCGAACTGGCGGCACAAGGACTGATTATTGTGGACATTGACCATCATGAGAGTCACCCTAGAATAACCTTGGGAACTAACGTGATTGAAAATTGTCTTGCAGAGGTGATTCTCATTTTACAGTAGGTTGCCAAGAACACCAGTACCAGCCAGCAGCGTGTGCTCCAAAAAGAGATCCGGGCACTGATGAAGCGGCAACAAGTGGAATTATCTGGTGGTGAGATAGGTAGCGTGAGAATGTGTGACCCGTTCCCTATTGCCATGCCCCCAAAAAGTGAGATGATGATCTGGTGCCGGGCAGCTATTGGTCTAAGAGGTAGAGACTACCAAGCAACGGTAGAACCCGTCTACTCAAGACAGTAGGCCCACCATTTTGACAGCATGGGGGGTGGTCGATGTACGCCATGGGAGGGTGCCCGTCCGCATCATAAATATCGGGGAGAGAGAAGTATACCTGCCCCGGTATGCCACGCTAGCCAAATTATTCACCATAAACCAAAATTCTGTAAGAGCCGTGGAACGCTTGCCTCCCTCTCAACCAGAGGAAGGTAACGGCTCTAAGAAACAAATGGAGGACTGGTGTCAGCAACTGCATTTGGGCACTGACTCCACTCCCTCACACCAAAAACAGGGAGTCTACCGGGTGGTTCAGGAGTACGAAAGAGTCTTTAGTAAATACCCGCTAGACTTCAGGCGAGTAAAGGGGGTAGAACATCACATCCCCACAGGAGACCATCCACCCATAAAGGAAAGATACCAACCTGTACCCCCTGCACACTATCAGCATGCAAAAGGGATGTTGCGGGACATGAAGGAGGCTGGGGTAATCAGGGACAGCTGTAGCCACTGGGCAGCTCCACTAGTTCTAGTGAAAAAGAAGGACAACAGCATGAGAATGTGTGTAGACTACAGAAAGGTCAACTGTATCACACACAAAGATGCGTACCCGTTACCTAAGATAGAAGAATCTTTAGCTGCATTAAAATCTGCTAACTTCTTCTCCACTTTGGATCTTACTAGCGGGTACTGGCAGGTTCCTGTAGCAGAGGCAGACAAGGAGAAGACTGCATTCACCACCCCGATGGGCCTCAGCGAATTCAACTGTATGCCGTTCGGGCTCTGCAACGCATCAGGAACCTTCCAGCGGTTGATGGAATGCTGTCTGGGACACAGGAATTTCGAGACGGTCCTGTTATACCTGGACGATGTCATCGTTTATTCCAAAACCTACGAGGACCATCTGAAACACCTGGCAGAAGTGCTTGACGCCCTGGCAAGCTACGGCCTAAAGGTGAAACCATCCAAGTGTCACCTGCTGAAACCAAAGGTGCAGTACCTGGGACACGTGGTGAGTGCTGACGGAGTGGCTCCCGACCCCGATAAGATCACCGTGATTAAAGACTGGCCAAGACCCTCCAGCATAAAGGAAGTGCGGCAGTTTCTCGGGTTGGTAGGCTACTACCGAAGATTCATTCCCGGTTTCACCAAAATGGCAGCTCCTATGCAGGACCTCCTGATAGGCCAATCCAGGAAGGCCAAAAACCAGAAGCCGCCCTTCTGATGGGAAAAGCTGGAAGAGGAATCCTTCTGCCAGCTGAAGATGGCCCTCACGGGGGATGAAATCCTGGCGTAACCTGACTACAGCCAGCCCTTTATCCTCCATACGGACGCGAGCAACATCGGGCTAGGAGCCGTACTGTCCCAGATCCAGCAGGGGAAAGAACGGGTAATCGCTTACGCCAGCCGAAAACTAAGGCCCATAGAGAGAAACCCTGAGAATTATAGCTCATTCAAGCTAGAGTTCCTGGCAGTGGTGTGGGCAGTGACCGAACGTTTCAAGCATTACCTTGCCTCTTCCAAGTTCACCGTGTACATGGATAAAACCCGTTGACACACCTGGACACTGCAAGACTTGGTGCCCTGGAGCAGAGATGGATGGCCCGCCTGTCCAACTATGAATTCACCATCAAATCCCTTACCCCACTACAGCTGGGCGGAGACGCAAGACAGTGACCCCGCAGTCCGTCTGGTGAAAGAAATGCTGACACAGGCTGATGCCCGTCTTGACCCAGATGCTCCGGAGGAGACCAAGCAACTGTGGAAGGAGAAAAGCAGGCTGTTTCTTTACAAGGAGAAGCTGTGCCGGAGAATGGTCAACTCTAGAACACATGAGCTGACCTGGCAGGTAGAGGTCCCAAGACGAGACGCGGCTATGGTTCTGGAGGCGTACCACGACGGAGCAGGACACTTCGGATGGAAAAAGCTGGAGTTCTTGTTGCGTGAACGGTTCTACTGGGTAGGCATGAGAGGAGCCATCGAGAGGTGGTGCAGAGACTGTGGCCCGTGCAACCTAAGAAGAAAGGACCGTGCCAGCCAGAAGAGTCCCTGCAGCCCATCATCACCAGGCAGCCACTGGAACTGGTAGCCCTGGACCATATGAAACTGGCTCCAAGCAAATCTGGGTACGTCTACGCCCTCACCATCGTAGATCACTACTCCCGGTTTCTAGTGGTGGTCCCGGTCAAGGACTTAACGTCCCAAACAGCAGCCAGGGCCTTCCAGCTGCACTTCTGCCATCCACACGGGTACCCGGAGCAAGTGCTGACGGACCAAGGACCAGCCTTCGAAGCGGAGGTCTTCCAGGAGTTCTGCAATCTGTATGGCTGCAGGAAGATAAGAACAACGCCCTATCACCCTCAGACCAACGTACTATGTGAGAAAATGAACCAGGTGGTGATAGACTTGCTAAAAACGTTGCCCCAGGAGGAACGCAGTCTGTGGCCTGAAAAACTGCCTGATTTGGTGGACTTGTACAATCACATCCCTGTAGGCTCCACCAACTGTACCCCGGCTTACCTAAAGAGAACAAGACCTGGTAAGCTGCCTATTGACCTGGATATGGGAGTCCTGACACCTGAGGACACCTCGCCAGAGGCAGACTGGGATACAGAACGGCAGCAGCAGTATCGGAAAGTACAGGAAAGCGTCGAGCGAAATCTGTCTCAAGCAAGAGAAAGGCAAGAGAAGGCTTATAACCAGTATGCTCCCGCTGTTACCCTGGTACCTGGAGAGCAGGTCTTGAAGAGAAAGAGACGGCTCCATAAGTTGGATGACCAGTGGGAGAAGGACCCGTACACCGTACTGCCCTCAAGTCATGAGAACCCAAAAGTATGTATCATCAGTAAGGATGGAGGAGAGACAACAGCCATTGTCTCCAGAGACCACCTGAAGAAGTGTCCCGAGCAGCTGCAAAGCCCTGAAAAAGATCAAGAAAACCCTCAACCCGCAGAGGAAAGGGAAGAAATGATCAGTACCGTACTTGGAGACTTTCCTCGGTCCTGGACTCAGATTAACAACGGAGTCGTGGTACCCGTCCTCACCTTTCTCCAGCCAGCCCCTCAAGGACCTACAGAAGAACAGGTAGTGTCAGAAGAGCAGCCGGCCCAGGAGGCAGAAGAATCCATACAAGCAGCCCAGGAGAATCAACCCTCTGCTAGTAGTGAGCCTGTCGTGCCCTTAGTGAGCCAAAGAGTACGCAGAAAGCTGCCAGGCCTGCCCGTAACACCTTCTACACCCTGTAGTGCAGAACCAGATAGTGGGTTATGTAGGTCCACCAGGAGCATTAGAGGACAGATGCCTGCTCGCTGGAGAATCTAAAATGTAATCTGTAAATTGCAAATGTTGAAAAAGGTTTATGTTTTTGTTACCTGGTTACTAATTATGTTTCTCTAGTTACCCTGCAGGTTTATTTGGACTGACAGGTTATGGACGCTGAATAACCGGAACTACATGTAGATAGTTGCACCTTGGTGCCTCTTGCAAAGATGGCCGCGGAAGAGAAAACCTGTCTGGCGTGGCCTCCTTGTGGCCCAAAGTAGCTAGCCTCAGCCTTGCAGCCACGCCCAGGGCCAACGCTTGGGGTTTGCTTTGGACAGGTCCCCTACTCTGTTCCAAGACTTCACCTTGTTGGGTGATATTGACACCCGGTTACGGACACGCCGTGACCTCTAAAGACTAAAGCTTCTTGTATATATGTTGTTGTATTATTGTTTATACCCTGTATTTGTGTTTTCTTAAAAATGTGTGTAGTCCCAGAGTACTAAAATTCACTAGGGGGGAATGTGGCACCCCAGGGGTCTGGTTGCCACAGTAATAGAAATATTACGTCTGAGAGCAAGTGGGAGGTTTCTCTGGTCAGGAGCCCTAAGCATGCAACACTTCCTGCCCAGACCTGGGAGGGGAGGAATCTGCCCTTATAAACTGGGTCTGGGGCGGGATTAGTGAGTTCAGTCAGAGCTTGGAGAACAAGCAGACACAGGGACAGAAGCAGCAGGAGCTCTGCAGGTGCAGTAGCTGAAGACCAGGGGCTGGAGCTGAGCAGAGCTCACCCTGGCAGAAGAATCTGATAACCGGACACCGGAGTCCGAGGCTGTGGGGACTGATATTCACCCAGCAGCAGAAACCAGCCGGCAGGGGATTCCAGGTCCTCTGGCCATAGAAGCCCGGAGGCTCAGTCACAAGGAAGGGACCAGCACCGCCATCCAGGAGCGGAGGCTAACAGAAGGCCCCAAGTCACCAGCCATACGGGTGAGCACCACACGGTATACTCAGGGACGTGGGCTACTTCTACCCACCTACAGCAAGGTAGCCAGAAAGAGTGCAGATAGACGGGGAGGCCTACAACTCCACCTAGCCAGGGGAACTCCTGTTTGCTCGCAGACTGACCAGGCCCCTTATGTTAGCCAGTACTCCCGGGAGGGTCTGCCTTAATATCACCAGTAAAGACCCTGAACTGCACTGCAAAGACTCTGAGTCGTTCCTGCTTCATCGCCGCACCAGCACTACTAGTGCAGGGACTCCCGTGCACTATCACCCTCACCATCAACTACACTGCCCGGGGGCTCCACTCTTCCCGTGGGGAGTCACACTACCTCAGCTGCACACATCATCAGCCCCAGCGGTCTGCCTTGCAGCGGCGGTCCGCGCTGACCGCAATCCATGGGTGGCATAGTCGGACAATTAACCTAAAACCCCCACAAAATACCGCCATCGGCCTGACCACCCTGAGCCACGGGACCGGGTCACCGCCACGGATTCTACAACCCCCAGAGACCCGGCTCCGGGTATCCCACACACGTCCACACTAGGCCCAGGGGGCGAGTCATATACATGAGATTTGTTCCACTCTCATTTAACTGTTAATGTATTACACCACGAATTATGCAGAATATTCACAATAAATATGTAATGTACCCCAACTGGTGAATGTATGTGAAACAGATTTGAAGTATTCTTACCAAAGAAAACCTGCACCAATAAACAGACCTAAGTCTGCATTATTTACATGCAGATTTTGCTGCACATTTTACCCTATGCAATGCAAGGGTTCAATCCACAGTAAAAATCGTCAAAAGGAATTGGCGCAAAATGGATGTACATATCCCCAGTGTAGGTCTATCTCCACATTGCACTGTAATTATGTGAAACACTGTATGCAACGGAAATCTAGCGCTTGCTTGTAAGCACTGATTCCATGTGCAGTTCACCATGAGACCAGCCTTTACTAGGTGAGAATCTCAGCAGGTTATTATTTACTTGATGTAATAATTGTGTAAATTATTACCCATGTCTATACCTTATATATATTATTTAAGGCCAAACCTTCAGGAGGCACAAAACCCTTGAGGAAACAGAGATGGTGATACTCGTGAGGTTTCTATGGTCCCCAATCCAAGGCCTCATTCAGATGTCCATTTTCACATACATATTCTATCCATATTTTATCCAGATAGAACATGTATCCATTACATTTTCTGGAGATGTTCACACCTGTGGTTTTTTGAAGACCATGCATCTGCACTACAAAATACATATGAATGTACATCCATTTTTGATCCCAGCCACAATTCAAAATCACCCATACAAATCTATTTGTTGCCGTTGTACTTCTCTGTGTACTGAACAAGTATTTTATTATTATACTGGTAGCTCTGTTGCATTATTGAGTGAAAGGACCAATATCCATTGACCTTCCCACCCTGATAGTGTCAGTTTAGTGCTGTCAAAATTTTACCTTGGTTGGTTATGTGAAATGAGAGGAGCCCATATTATTTGTGTATTTTTTATGCAAAATCGAGCAGTATGTTTTCCATTTATTTCTTTTGAATAGAAGCAGTACATTTTTGTCTTCTTGAGCCCCTGGTTACATTTTCAAGTTAACACAGGATAAAATGTTGACACATGAAACATTCTAATGTATTTATTTGTTTATTCATTCATTTTTTTATGTGGATCCGCACATTTTCCGCTCCAACCAATGCAAAACCAGCAGCAGCAAACTGATCCTCTTGGGATGGGAAGGTCCTTAGAAACTGGTTACTTCTTAATCTAAAGATAATAGCTTGCAGCCGTCCCAGGCACAAACTATCACATTGGATGGTCTGTTTCTGGGGGTAACCAACTCCATCCCAATTCCCATTGTGCATTATTCAATGGATTAAGAGGGGGTGTCAATTTTGAGGCGACAAAACAACGCTGGCTGACACTGAGCCTCAGTGATAATATAAAGGTGTCTGCCAGGATTAAATTGTTTAGAGCCACGTCACATGATCCCAAATATCTTTGGGCTAGAAAGTTACATTGAAGGGATCTTATCCCTGTAATAAATGCAATGTTTGCCAATACTTACCAGCTACAACATGCTCTCAGCACACTTTGGGACCAGGCCAAGTAAGATTAAAATCATATATGAATTGCCAAGCACACATTGTGATCTATGTCTTGATTTGTCCCTGCTCAAAGGTCTGAGTAGGTCAAATAACAAAAGGATTAAGGATCAGCACAAAAGATCATCATTTTCGGCAGTGCATCGTCCAGTGTAAAGAGGACTCACTGCCAATATCTGAGTACATATCGCTTCGTGCACATAGTGTACTACCATCTGCCTGGGTAACGAGGCTATTAAATGATCACTGATTGGTAAAGGTTTAGTGATTGGCAGTCATTTAGTGCCACTGGTTGGTCTATGCAAACGGACCCTTGTACAGTGTGTTTACATCCAGTAAATTACCATTGACGTCTTATATGTCTAGAGCCATTTTCTTTGTTTATTTTCCATTCTGTCAAACTTTTATGTGGATGTCTTAACTTTCATGTTGACATCATGTACTCTTTCCCCCAATTTATTACCAGTCACTCTCCTGTGTCCTCAACCCCCCACCACTTTGCTCCTCCTAATTACATGTCATCCTCCCCCAATTCATTATACTGTCATGACCTCTCTCCTACCCCTAATTTATTATAATTTCATGTCTTCTCCCACACCCGCCCAAAAGTGTGGACTTGAGTTGTGGTACAGTAGTGCCCCTGACCATCTTAAATTCTTATCTTTAACGATCCATGATATATATTAGAACCTACTTACTAGAATGGCTACTACTCAAACCTAAACATCACATAGACAAAGTTACATCCCCTGCCAACCCCCCACCTTACTCCTCAGCGATACACATGGGGAGTACCTGATCCACATGGACCTTTTTATCAGGACTTTATTTGTGGTATAATTGCAACAACTAACCATTTCATGTTACTAAGCCTTAATGGCTTACTTTGATGATTATTTATTAATGTGAATGATTTAATCCTGGTGTTATGTAGATGTCTGCATGGGTTGTGCTTTGAAGGTTTTTGTCTTACTTATTTAATTTCTACTAAGGGTCCATTTACACTGACAGACCAGCGGCATGATATGACTGCCAATTGGTAAACTTTTACCAATCGATATTCGGTGAATGCCATTTTATACAGACAGACAAAAGTAAACTATATTAGAAAACTCAGTGCGCATAGGCAATGTGAGTCTTGTTTACACAGGATGATGCACCTACAAGGACGATGAAGCTATATAAAAGATAATTTTACCCAATGAACGAGTGTTTTGGTCACTCATTAGGTGATCGGCAGCCTGTTTACATGGCAAGATAATGAATGTTTTTGACAGCACTCATTCAGGATTATCTTGCAGTGTATATGCCCCTTAATTGTTCATGTGGTGGAATATTGACGTTATCATTAGTCATGGTTGTGAGATCTCTTTCTCCTTTACATCTTCTACTCTTTAAAATGTTTTCAAATCATATCTGATCTTGAATGTAAGCTAATTATGTGTCAATAATAAAGATATTCACTTTTTTTTCTAGCCAAATTGCTCTTGATGAGCCTTTACTAAATACTAATGTAAGTTTTTTATTTTGGGAATAAAAATAATCATTCTCGGCAGCACATCATCCTGTGTAAACAGCACATATGTTTCCAAAAACAATGATAATCTATGCTCACAGAATGATCGTATGAATGATCATTCTGTGTGCATGGGAAGTGCGATCAGCCTGTATTAACAGGTTATTAAAAAACCTCAGATCGACAACATGTTGCCAATTTGTGGTCATTTGATGGACGCAATCGTATTATGTAAATGTACCCCTAGGGCCAAGGCCGGTGTAGGACTGGCATGCCAAGGGCCTACCAATAAGTAGAAATAAACGCATCTGATGGACAGGTGTGACCCTAGTTTTGGAACAATGCAGCAATAATAGAGTATTATTGTTTTATTAGTGGGGGTTCAATTAGCGGGAGAACAATGAATCGAATAAATTGAATGTGGATGGTTGTGACATTGTGTGTGCTCCAGAATTTGTTTACTACTGTAGTTATCATCTTAGCCATAAGAGGGCGACATAGGATCATATTATTAAACTAAACAAAAAAAATCATTTCTTAGATTTTCATCTAATCTGCAAATGAAAATATACCTTCCCCACTATCTTTATATGTAGTTGAAAACATCCTGTGCAAAAAGCAGCAGAAATAATGTAATGTATACAAGGTTGTTGAAAAGATACTGTCAGGAATATTATTAACCTATTAGTACACATGATCTCACTGCATTAATAACAGTAAGGCCACGGCCCCACTATCAGTATTCGGTCAGTATTCCATCTGTATTTTTTCTCAGGAGTGGGAGACAAAACTAGGAGTGGGTGATAAATGCAGAATTGGTGACTTGTTTCCATTATACCTTTTCTCTGATGGTTCCTCATCTGGTTTTGGCTCCCACTCCTGAGAAAGAATACTGACCGAATACTGACCAAATACTGATAGTGGGGCCGTGGCCAATTACTGAAAGTGGGGCCGTGCCCTAAGGTTTGTTACAGTTAAGAAAAATTAACTAAAAAGGTAACTAATAAAGTTACGTTTTAACATGATGTAGACACTGTTTAATAGTTTTGAGACATCCACAGATCACTTAAAGGGAAAGGCAATAGTAATCAGCTCATTCTTGGAGAGTGGCCACAACAGTGTATAGACTCACAAGGACCACCGCATTTATCTCTGGTCTTGAGGAGATGTTTGTTGGAGTCAGACACTCCTAATTCATTAAGAGGAGCACACCTCTTCAGGAATTAGGAGCATTTGCACATGGCCTGCGCTCCGTGTGCCCCTCCACAAATCCTACTCCAGTCACTGTCTGGAGTAAAATTTCTGGCATAAGGAATGCAACAGCTCATCATGAATTAAGAGAGCTGTGGTGTCACACCCCCATCGCGCCCCCACTATGCCTTTGAACTACACCCCTGCTCTGCCCATTTTTGGCTGAGCTGGGAGAAACATCATAAGTTGCAAAATTATTGTGTAACTCTGAATTGAGAAAAAATGTGCAACTTTTTAAAGCGATTTATACCAAAATTCTAGCGAATTTGCTTTGATGAATCCGGGCTATAGACTTTCTATTGAGACCGCATTACACCCTGCCCAAGCTTGGGGAGAAGCTGTGTGCTTTTTGGTTTCCCTTTGAGCAATTGTTGGGACACTCAGGATCCTGACTCTCTTGGATTAATAAACTACTAACAGCTATTGACTACAAAAAAACTTTTTTTAACGTTTAGTTACCTCAAAAGGGAATCTGTCAGCAGGATTTCAATCCCAAATTATTTATATGTGTATGCAGCTCTTTCAAAGACGAATCCAGCAATATCTTTACATGGCCAAATCAGCAATATGAGGCTGAAGACTTTCTTGGTTGAACAGATCCCTGACAAAGAGATCCATTCGACATAGAAACACATTGGGAATAAACTACAATCTATTTCTTTTCATCATTCCCTTTATCTATCTTCGAATACATTTTCAGCAAAGCTGACTTACCCCAAAAGGGAGGGGTTTATATATTAGTGGACACATCACTTTCCCCACCTTGGGACAAATCACATTTGGGGGAAGTGAGAGCTGCTGTATGTATGTGTTATGGCCAAAAGCTGGAATAGTGATGAGGCCGCTAATTGGCCACAGGAATCGCGGGATGTAACAATGTTACAAGATCGCCATGAGAGCTGACACTGATACAACTGGAACAGTGTTCGCACTAGAGGTGAGTATAAGTGTTATTATTTTAATGGGGCAAACATTAAGAAGGGGTTGTCCAAGCAGTCGACAACCCCTTTAATTCTAACCCTTCAAAGGAATGCCCACTTCTGGGCGTAATTTATGTAAACCACTCTCCTTTTGGGGTGAGCCAACTCAAATTTACTAAGAATGTATCTGACAATTTGTGACAATGCAGGCAAATTTGGGACAGCTGGCAAGCATGCAAGGACTAATTGACTCCCAAGTTCTCATGGTATATACTGTAGACATCTGGGCACCGATTCATCAGTGCCTTTGTGCCAGGGATTGTATGATGTAACAATGTCACGCAATCGCTGGGAGAGCTGACACCAATACTGCTATGATGCCACTAGCACTGGAATTGAGTATAAGTGTTGTTAATTTAATGTGGACAATCATACGGATTGAGAAAGGGTTGTTCAGTAGTAGACAACTCTTTTAAAACCACCTTTTCATCCAAAACTTATGTTGATAAGTCTACAGACACCATGAACTCTCAGCCTACAGTCGAATATATATATACTGCTGCTGATCTGACTCGAAAGAACTACTTTTGGTGTGGGACAGGTTTTGTCGCACTTTTTGGGGGCATTTTTTTTCAGATCAGTAATCTAATGGAAATGTATGTCAAAGGGGGAATAGCAAGTAAAGAACTTTGGGCAACAGCAGGAAGGGGAGTTTGAATAAGTTGGTAAGAGGTAAGGAGGTTGCTGGCATATTAAAGGGAACCTGTTACCAGGTTTTCCCCATATGAGATACGGACACCACCTTTCAGCCCTCATATACAGCATAGTAATATGCTGTATATAAGTGTAACATGTTGACATGTCTTTTTAGTAATGAGTTCATATTACTGACAGTATAAAGTTCTCCTGCAATGACTTAGTCCGGCCATTAGGGGTGAGCAAGAAACAAGTAAAGAAAAAGCCCGGGGATCTGTAAAAAAAAGGAAGTTCTCCTAGGAGACGAGATCTGTCTGATGCCAAAAGGACGTTTGGGAGGTTGTACTGACTGCAGCCAGACGGTGTGTCCTAGAAGAAGCTGTGCCTTTTGAGTAACTGAGATATGTGTCCGGTCACCAACTGTGTAGTCAGTTAGGGAATAGTGTTGAGCGAGTATGTTCTATTAACCCTTTTGCCGAGTATGCTCAGGCCGAGCTCCGAGTATTTACAGCTGCTCGGTGATAAGGTTAAATCGCTCCCATGTGCATGATTTGCAACTGTTTGACAGCTTTATTACATGGGAGAAATGTCTATTTCTTACACATTCCTCACATGTAATAAAGCTGTCAAACAGTTGCAAATCATGCACACGGGAGCGATTTAACCTTATCACTGAGCAGCTGTAAATACTCGGAGCTCGGCCCGAGCATACTCGGACAGAACATACTCGCTCAACCCTATTAGGGAAAGCTAGTTAGTGATTCCAGTAGTGCTGAGAACTGCCTGGTGTATATCACTGCTGATGGACTGATCAGGTTTGATCCAGAGATTGTGAAGGATCTGGTATACTAAGACTCCGTGTACGTGGAAACTACAAAGGAGCCCTGTTGTGAACTACACTTTGAGACTGAGATTGATTCTAATTCCTGCTTACACCTGGATGTGCTGGAGAGCTTGGTGAGAAGGAGAAGCTGATCAAACCCTGTGGCCAGAGATCAGGGTCTAATAAAATGTTTACTTTGCTAACTGTTCGTATATGTATTAAGTCTGAGAGATTTCTCTTTGCTCTTGTAGGAAGAGAAACTGCATACTATATAGGTAACGCGTTGGCTAAATATATACAGTACAGACCAAAAGTTTGGACACACCTTCTCATTTAAAGATTTTTCTGTATTTTCATGACTATGAAAATTGTACATTCACACTGAAGGCATCAAAACTATGAATTAACACATGTGGAATTATATACTTAGCAAAAGAAAATATGTCTTATATTCTAGGTTCTTCAAAGTAGCCACCTTTTGCTTTGATGACTGCTTTGCACACTCTTGGCATTCTCTTGATGAGTTTCAAGAGGTAGTCACCGGAAATGGTCTTCCAACAATCTTGAAGGAGTTCCCAGAGATGCTTAGCACTTGTTGGCCCTTTTGCCTTCACTCTGCGGTCCTGCTCATCCCAAACCATCTCGATTGGGTTCAGGTCTGGTGACTGTGGAGGCCAGGTCATCTGGCGTAACACCCCATCACTCTCCCTCTTGGTCAAATCGCCCTTACACAGCCTGGAGGTGTGTTTGGGGTCATTGTCCTGTTGAAAAATAAATGATGGTCCAACTAAACGCAAACCGGATGGAATACCATGCCGCTGCAAGATGCTGTGGTAGCCATGCTGGTTCAGTATGCCTTCAATTTTGAATAAATCCCCAACAGTGTCACCAACAAAGCACCCCCACACCATCAAACCTCCTCCTCCATACTTCACGGTGGGAACCAGGCATGTAGAGCCCATCCGTTCACCTTTTCTGCGTCGCACAAAGACACGGTGGCTGGAACCAAAGATCTCAAATTTGGACTCATCAAACCAAAGCTCAGATTTCCACTGGTCTAATGTCCATTCCTTGTGTCCTTTAGTCCAAACAAGTCTCTTCTGCTTGTTGCTTGTCCTTAGCAGTGGTTTCCTAGCAGCTATTTTACCATGAAGGCCTGCTGCACAAAGTCTCCTCTTAACAGTTGTTGTAGAGATGTGTCTGCTGCTAGAACTCTATGTGGCATTGACCTGGTCTCTAATCTGAGCTGCTGTTAACCTGCGATTTCTGAGGCTGGTGACTCGGATAAACTTAGCCTCAGAACCAGAGGTGACTCTTGGTCTTACTTTCCTGGGGCAGTCCTCATGTGAGCCAGTTTCTTTGTAGCGCTTGATGGTTTTTGCAACTGTACTTGGGGACACTTTCAAAGTTTGCCCAATTTTTCGGACTGACTGACCTTCATTTCTTAAAGTAATGATGGCCACTCGTTTTTCTTTACTTAGCTGTTTTTTCTTGCCATAATAGAAATTCTAACAGTCTATTCAATAGGACTATCAGCTGTGTATCAACCAGACTTCTGCACAACACAACTGATGGTCCCAACCCCATTTATAAGGCAAGAAATCCCACTTATTAAACCTGACAGGGCACACCTGTGAAGTGAAAACCATTTCCGGTGACTACCTCTTGAAGCTCATCAAGAGAATGCCAAGAGTGTGCAAAGCAGTCATCAAAGCAAAAGGTGGCTACTTTGAAGAACCTAGAATATAAGACATATTTTCAGTTGTTTCACACTTTTTTGTTAAGTATATAATTCCACATGTGTTAATTCATAGTTTTGATGCCTTCAGTGTGAATGTACAATTTTCATAGTCATGAAAATACAGAAAAATCTTTACATGAGAAGGTGTGTCCAAACTTTTGGTCTGTACTGTATATGTGTGTTCTCTAAGGGGAAAACAAGGGTACCCAGATCCCATTGTATTAGTGTGGGAGGGGTGTGTAAGGTTATATTCCTGGGAGGACCACATGCCATGTCCGCGGTAACATCCTGGGTAGGCCCTGTACTGAATAAGGGTGGGAGTGGCATAGCCCAGGGGTAGTTTGGCTCATTCCCGCAAAATTGGCACCTGGGCTCTCTCGGGCTGCATAACTTGTATTTTGTGTTAGTGGCTGTTGTGGCCCATATTTTGTAGAATCGTTTAACCCTGTCATTTGTGTGACCAGTATAAGGAAAGTTATTTGCCACTATACGAGGTCAGAGTCATTCATAGCAGCGCCGTATCCCTCATACACATTCGACCGGCGTTCCGGTCGTTACATAAGCCCCCGATTTAGCCTGCAACAAAAGAAAAACAGCTTTTATTATACTCACCTGCACGACAGTCGGGTCCGAAGGGCGTTGCTGCTCCTGTGACTCCCTTCTTCTTTCGATGCCATCCTCCTTCTTGCTTCGTGAGGATGACGTGTCCTACGTCATCCACACAGTCTCCCCTCAATCGTGCTCCTGCGCAGGCGTACTTCTCTACCCTGACTAGGGCAGAGTAAAGTACTGCAGTGCAAATGTGTCGGGTCTCTTTCACCTTTCCTGGCGCATGAGCACTGCAGTACATTTCTCTGCCCTCAACAGGGCCGAGAAGTACACTTGCGCAGGAGCGCGATGCCGGGGACACAGTGTGGATGATGTAGGGATGCATCATCCACACGAAGCACAGGAGGACAGCATCGAAAGAAGAAGGGAAGCACTGGACCAGGACCAGCAATACCCCTCGGATCCGACCGCGCCCCAGGTTAGTATAATAAAAGGTGTTTTTCTTTTGATGCAGGCCAGATCGGGGGCTTATATACAGCATTATAGAATTCTGTATATGAGGGCTGAACGGTGGTGGTCTTATCTCATATCGGCCAAACCTGGCGACAGGTTCCCTTTAAGTAGTCAATGATATATGGGGAGCAAACTATGTGGACAATAGTCATGGCTGGAAGTAGTCTTTATGACAGTATAAAACAAATGGAAAAGACAGGAAAAGTGAACAACACATAATCCGAGAAGACATCTCCTGTGAGTCATTGGATTTCACTGTACTGGAATGACAAGCACTTGACATCCGGAATCTTTTTATAAATATAACCCTGGGAAGGAACTAGCTTTATTCTGCTAATTAAAAACAACATTGAACAAATAGGCAGATGGCTGTCAGGATGGCAGCAGTCTTTTTTTTAAGAAGTGCTGACCAACTATATTTTGTGAAGCATAATGCAAAATGCACCATTTGCCAATGTATTCAACATTACCATTGTCCTAACTAGGAATACAACAATTGAATACTACAACATTCTAACAGAATCCATGACATGCTGTAAATCACATCCCAACCACTCCGAGGCCCCATATAGACCCATATAGCATGGATATCTCATATCGGAGTATTCCGAAACAACGGTTTTGTTTTCAAAGCTGATCATTTCACACCTCACATCTTAGGGTATATCAAACAAGGAACAAAAGTAAGGAAGGACACCTTGTATAATACTGATGTCAAAGGCACCCTGTGATGCAAAAGTATGTGCAGTGAGCCACGGGGGAGGCATCAAATGTTGCACAGGAGTCAGCTGGGATATGTAGTTCCACTGGCAGCAGATTTTAATGTCACGGTGGCTGAAGTGAGTCGCTGGAGCCCTAAACACTTCCCTCGTGTCCACAACAATTGTCAATAATGGGAGGTGGCACTTATGGAGATGATATAGAACCCCCAGGGGCGCTCCTGTAGAGATGGTGTCTGGATGCAGGTGCTGGAGCGCCCCTGAAGTTCATGAAATTTCAAGCAGTCAGACACAGATAAACTTGTAAATGTAACACTTTACTGAAGCAGAAAATAGGGTACAGTCTCTCTCTTAAAGGCAAAGTGGCTATAATTCACAGTATAGGTTACACTGCATATTGTGCGTATGAAAGACGGTGTTTTCTCCTTATGAAGCAAGCACATTTAGGGCCTCTCGGGGCGGCTGGAGCACAGTGCTTTTCACTTGCTATTGGGGGAAATATTATGCACAGTCCAGGTAATACTACACTGATGGAGGGACCTTCATGGGTTGGCTCCCCGTGGCAACACACTAGTGGTATGGAAGTGCTCACGGTTTTGGTTCCACCATTCCCTATTGCAGAGGGTAGATCAGACAAAGTTTGTCAGACTCAATGGACCTGGTTTTGGCTGGAAGCACATAGGAAAATCCTGTACGCAGGAGGGCACTTGTTCAGCCTTATCTTTCTTGTCTATTTGAGGCTTCACTCCTTTGTGGAGGCGACTATGTTGAGGATGATGTCTCCTCAGCGTGGACTGGAATGGATTCAGGGAACAGAGGAGCTTCCTTGCTCTTCCTTGACTGAACTAAACAGGACAAAACTGGTTTGTACCAGCTCTCAGGAAATATGTGTACTGAGCTGGGAGGCTCCTTCCAGTCATATCTATACCAGCTTGTTGTGAGGAAATTAATCACCTAACTTTCATACGCATACACTGATTAGTAGACGGCAGCAAAGTACAAATTACAATGCACATTTATGTGTCCTCAGTAGTGATGAGCGAGTATGTTCTATTAACCCTTTCGGCGAGTATGCTCGGGCCAAGCTCCGAGTATTTACAGCTGCTCGGTGATATGTGTGAATCGCTCCCCTGTGCATGACTTGCGACTGTTTTACAGTTTTATTACATGTGAGGAATGTCTATTTCTTACACATTCCTCACATGTAATAAAGCTGTCAAACAGTTGCAAATCATGCACACGGGAGAGATTCAACCATATCACCGAGCAGCTATAAATACTCGGAGCTTGACCCAAGCATACTCTGACAGAACATACTCGATCAACCCTAATCCTCAGTGTACGCACATACAATGTATTACATCTCCTAACTCAGTGTCCAAAATTGTGCTGACACACTGGAACAAATCTACTGCCACATGACAACTGTTTCACTCAGCAGCAGTAGACTGGGTACTGGGACACCACATACATTTTACTGTCTGATATATTGATAAGTACTTGGCAAGAATGTAGATATGGTGTCTAAGGAACATTGCCTTTCTTCCATCTTGGTATTTTATCATCGGATTTATAAGTTACGGTGCCCAGAATAGTTACTGGTTGGCAGCAAGGAACTTCAGACAGCAATTGCCTACTCAATAGTAATAATGATGCCTTAAGCCTTCCAGTCTTCCAGCTTCATAATCTGTTCACTATCAACTGTTTTCTTTCACCGTAAAGCTCCCATTTAAGAAGGACCCACAAGTTCTCAATAGGATTTAGGTCAGGTGAGGAAGGGACCATGTCAATATTCTGTCCTCTTTAAGGCCCTTACTGGCAGCCAAGCAGTGGAGTACTTCGATTGTTTTCTTTAAAGATGCAGCCTTTATCTTTTACCACTGCTTGAAGAAAGTGTCTTCTACAAACTGACGGTGGGTTTGGGAGTTGAGTTTTAGTCCATCTTCAACCTAAAAGGATCCAACTAGCTCATATTTAATAATACCAGCCCATAACAGTATGCCACCTCCATCATGCTGGCATCTTGTACTTCTAAGCACTACAAGAAGGTTGCACCTCTAAAATATGACAGCACTGGAGGATAATGGTCTCCTTTACATTTGATTATTCTTAAATTTTTGGCAGTTAATGTGTGTCTTTTTTCTCATCATGTTTTTTTTACCCTGTTGACTATTTGCAACAAAGCTTTTGATGGTTCTGTGATCACGCTCCAATATCTTAATAATTTCAAGAGTTCTGCTTCCCTCTGTAAAACTTGTAACAATTTTTAACTTTTCAAAGTCAGTTAAATCTCTTTTTTGTACCATTTTGCCTGAGGAAAACAAGCTGCCTAGTAATTCTGCACACCTTGATAAAGAGTGTTGTATCCTTAGGCCGCACCTTCCCTCAATACACATCACCTGATTTTCATCACATAAGCATTCCAGTTTATACAGCTCGGTGTTGGAAAATCTGCATAAAAGTGATGATATGGTCAAAATATTCACTTGTCTAATAATCATGCATACAGTGTAGAGAAATATTAACTTTTTTCCTAGAAGAAATGTGACGCCTCATTCTCGAAAGAGCCCTTTTAATTTTTGAGTTTACCCTGGGTGATGGGGGACTCGGTGTTGGGTCCTGTGATGAAGAGATGGGATGTAGCCGTGGCCCGGACCCGACCCGTGCTCAGGGCCGTCACATGAAAAGGAAGATGTTGTGGGCTCGTCCGGGTTGAGTGGCTGATTAACGACTACGCCACCTGTGGTGCCTGGTGCAAGGGTCACCAGCACCGCTACAGTCCGCTGAGGCCTGGTGTCGTGGCGGCTGAAGTTATTACTGCTCCCCACAGGCGGAGCAAGGCCTGAGGGCAGGCAAACAGGATGAAGGGGGGTAGTAGTAGTGCGGGGAGTACGGGCACCGCGTCGCATGGTATGGCGTATAATGAACTGTCCGGAAGCCATAGGGGTGAACTTCCAAGGCTTTACTCACTTAGAGATGACAGCGGGAAGGCGACTGCCTGCTCCCCGCGGAGTCCTGCAGCCACCAGGGACGGGGGTCCGACTACCTCCAAGAAAGTCCAGTGTTCAGTAGCGACCCTACACCAGAGTGTTCCTGCACTACAGACTTCACCCTTTCCCGTCTGTGCGTGTGTGGATAGGCCGGGTCTCCCTCTGAGCTCCTCTCAGGACTAGGGCACGGGTGGCAATTCCTCTCCATCCGATGCCCGGCGGGATCCTCAGGGCCTAACCGGGCTTTCCCATCCAGGACATAGAGTACAAGGTCGGGTGTCGGGGGCCGGTACCCCTCTTGCAGCCGGAATCCGTCTGAATAGATCAGGTAGGCGAGGACAGGTGGCGTGCTCCGCTCTGTCTGCATCCTCCCCGGGACCCATTTGCTGGAGAGCCACACTCTAAAGCTCCCGGGCCTTCTTGATCCTGGTCATTGGCCAGGTTGAGACATTCCTTGTCTACAACCTACCTCTCGTCCCATGGCCAGTGTACGAGGGCTGTGTCCCTTCTCGGTGCAGGCCCACACAGGGAAGTCACATTACACACAGTATTTTGACAGCACAGTACGACCACTAGAACCTATGACTTAGGACTAGCAAGAAGGACCAGAGAAGAACTCTGAGCAAGAAGGACCAAGTTCAAAGATGGCATTCTATTAAATATGAAATGTGAAGTGTAACTAACTTGTAAGTTCTCCACCCTCACCCACTAACTGGTTCCTACCACTTTGTGTTCCCCAGTCTCCCTGTAACCAGGGGAGCAGCACCTAGTGCATACTAGCTCCCTCTGGTTGAGAAGTGTGGTGTTGGATGCAAGGCTGGGTCACGACTATCACACTGGCCTTACCTCAGAGGAGGAACACTACACTCCATTAAAGAAGTGCAGCATTCCTGTGGCGGTCGAACCCTCAGGGGCGCCACAGAAACATCGCCATCATGCAAAAAATACTAAAAGAGTAAGGACTGGGTAGTTTCAGCTGACATTTTGGAATAATACAGCTCAGTATAGAAGTGGCAGACCAGATAAAAGAACAGCATTTAGTCCAAGAAGGCAATGCTGAAAGCAGTAAGATCACCAGCAAACAAATGGTGTGGATGTCCACTGTATGATTGTAGAATGTGGCTTGAGCCAGACTAGTCCCAAGCACATGAGACAAGAAGAATGTTAAAGACAGGCCATTATCATAGTCTTTTCTGTTAAATGTATTTGTTGACAATGTGCATTTTTTCCATTTTGAAATATGTTTCAAAAATATTAAAATAGAAATCTTGCAATTTTCATATTGTCCAAGGGGCCTTTTCAGATTCCATCTTTTCACTGTTTCATGAAATAAACATGTACATTAATAGGGTTGTCCAACCTCTTCTTGATCTAAATGTTTTTCACCAATAAAATAAAAAAGCTTAGAAAAGGAAAAAAAATCGGCACCAAAAATCTCAAAAGCTCTGGTATATAATTACCTGCCACACAGTATATTGCAAACCGGTACTCCGGGATCTCGGGTGCAAACCTGGAGAAAACAGTTGCCAGACAAGTCCATGTAAAAAGAAAAAAAAGGTTGCACTCACCGTCCCTTTAAAAGTCCTGTATTGCATTGCAGCTAAAAACATGCAGGTAGGGAAACGAAGTGGATCAAAGTCGGACGACGGCCGTTTTGCGCCTCCACCACTTCAACTGGTCCTAAGATATTTTTCTTGCCAAGTATATTGTTTTTTTTGGGATGCTTTGCAACCCACAACTACAGCGACATCCACAGTAACGGACTGTCATCAGACAGCTGTGGTAATTACCCCTTCTGTATCTGTAACCACAATACTCATCCATGCAGTTATCTTCTACTCATTTTCATCAACACTACAAATGGAGCATTTGACAACTTGCCCCTTTTGCATTACAGACTATGATGCAGCAAACTTTAATTTGAGACTTAACATAGCACAAACCCTTGTCAGGTTAAGGTTTGCTGCATCATGATATGATATGTAATGAATTAAGTGTCAAGTTGACGATTGCTGCATTTGTACAGCACATACATATTAAAATTTGTCCTCAGCAGTTCTGCTTGAATCAAATAAAAGTCACCTACTCTATACAGTGGTGGCCAAAAGTATTGGCACCCCTGCAATTCTGTCAGATAATACTCAGTTTCTTCCTGAAAATGATTGCAATCACAAATTCTTTGGTATTATTATCTTCATTTAATTTGCTTGCAAGTAAAAAACATAAAAGAGAATGAAGCAAAAATCAAATCATTGATCATTTCACACAAAACTCCAAAAATGGGCTGGACAAAAGTATTGGCACCCTCAGCCTAATACTTGGTTGCACAACCTTTAGCCAAAATAACTGCAAACAACCGCTTCCGGTAACCATCAATGAGTTTCTTACAATGCTCTGCTGGAATTGTAGACCATTCTTCTTTGGCAAACTGCTCCAGGTCCCTGATATTTGAAGGGTGCCTTCTCCAAACTGCCATTTTGAGATCTCTCCACAGGTGTTCTATGGGATTCAGGTCTGGACTCATTGCTGGCCACCTTAGAAGTCTCCAGTGCTTTCTCTCAAACCATTTTATAGTGCTTTTGGAAGTGTGTTTTTGGTCATTGTCCTGCTGGAAGACCCATGACCTCTGAGGGAGCCCCAGCTTTCTCACACTGGGCCCTACATTATGCTACAAAATTTGTTGGTAGTCTTCAGACTTCATAATCACATGCACACGGTCAAGCAGTCCAGTGCCAGAGGCAGCAAAGCAACCCCAAAACATCAGGGAACCTCCGCCATGTTTGACTGTAGGGACTGTGTTCTTTTCTTTGAATGCTTCTTTTTTTTTCCTGTACACTTTATGTTGATGCTTTTTGCCAAAAAGCTCCACTTTTGTCTCATTTGACCAGAGAACATTCTTCCAAAACGTTTTAGGCTTTCTCAGGTAAGTTTTGGCAAACTCCAGCCTGGCTTTTTTATGTCTCGGGGTAAGAAGTGGGGTCTTCCTGGGTATCCTACCATACAGTCCCTTTTTATTCAGACGCCAAAGGATAGTACGGGTTGACACTGTTGTACCCTCGGACTGCAGGGCAGCTTGAACTTGTTTGGATGTTAGTCGAGGTTCTTTATCCACCATCCGCACAATCTTGCGTTGAAATCTCTCGTCAATTTTTCTTTTCCGTCCACATCTAGGGAGGTTAGCCACAGTGCCATGGGCTTTAAACTTCTTGATGACACTGCGCACGGAAGACACAGGAACATTCAGGTCTTTGGAGATGGACTTGTAGCCTTGAGATTGTTCATGCTTCCTCACAATTTGTTTTCTCAAGTCCTCAGACAGTTCTTTGGTCTTCTTTCTTTTCTCCATGCTCAATGTGGTACACACAAGGACACAGGACAGAGGGTGAGTCAACTTTAATCCATGTTAACTGGCTACAAGTGTGATTTATTTATTGCCAACACCTGTTAGGTGCCACAGGTAAGTTACAGGTGCTGTTAATTACACGAATTAGAGAAGCATCACATGATTTTTCAAACAGTGTCAATACTTTTGCCCACCCCCTTTTTTAGGTTTGGTGTGGAATTGTATCCAATTTGGCTTTAGGACAATTTTTTGTGTTTTTTCATTGAAGACAAATTAAATGAAGATAATAATACCAAAGAATTTGTGATTGCAATCATTTTCAGGAAGAAACTGAGTATTATCTGACAGAATTGCAGGGGTGCCAATACTTTTGGCCAGCACTGTATAATATCCTACGGGAACATAATGAACCAGTGTTCTCTAAATCTGCTTTCTGTCTTCCTTTCGAAGAACCAATAAATATTTCTTCTGCTTAAAGGGTTTGTCCATAGGAGTCATCCCCTTATCAAAAGGCAAAGTGAGGTGGAAAAGAATACTTAAATAAAATTAAAAAAATAATTGTCTGCAGCATTAACATTTCATCCAAGGGGAAGAAACAATGTGAATGATGCAGCTGGTCGCATGATACACTTGTCAGATGTTGATTCCAAGAGTCCAACGCAGCACTGAGTAGAGAAGCATCTCCAGTGATAAGTAACAATTTTTTTTAGATTTTTCTTCATCTCCTTAGGACAATTAATAAAATGTTGTTCAGTAGTGGACATAACTAAAGGATTATTTCCACAATATCAATCATATGGTAGCTCTAGCGGCTTAAAGTTCAAAATTTAATAAACTTGTCAAATGCAGACAAGTGCTTGCTGCTCTAGATATCACACTATCAATTTGCATGTCAGAGTGTTTGTACTTTTGTACCTAATAAATCTACTTAAATACATGAATTTTTTGCTATTGATTTATTGTAAATGAGGAATGGGAATTGGTATGTCAGGGTGTTTTGCCTACCTCACCACCAATGGTTCCATACTGTACTGTAGTTCTTTCTGTGTGAGTTTTACATATCTGCTATTATTCTATATAGCAAGCGCAGAAATACCAGACACTAGAGATCGATTCGAACAACCCCGGTTCATGGTCCAATTTAGTGCTCTTTGGCTGTGGACAGGGGCAGATTTCCTGACTCTCTGGCATTCCCGGCTACTCTTATGATTTGTTTTGTTGACGGGTCGTTACCTGTGCATTGCACAGCATATGTTGTCACACCAGGCCGGTGAATTAAGCACCACACTGAAGAGCCTGGAAGGTCAGGAAATACGTGTAGCTCCTGTCCACAGCCAGAGACAGCCACAAATCAGAGCTCAGCTTTCATTACTTTTTTTTTAAAACAGCAACTGTTTTAAAGGGAACTTGACAGTGGCTATATGATGCCTGATCCGTGGGCAGCATGTATCAGACACTGGCTTTTGGATCTCAGACAGGTTACTGTATGTTTGACAATAAAACTCTCTAGCATTTCAGTGAAAGATATACTTTAAAAGCCACTGGAGACTGAGCCACAAGGCTTCTCCCCGCCTGCTGCCATTGACTCACAGATCTCTCTGTATACACGCAAGTAGGGAGAGGCCTGTCACTCCAGGTCAGCGGATTTGGAGTAGCCATTGGGGACCTGCCTGTCTGACTAGTACCCCCTTGTATTAAACTTTAATTGCATGTTCTTTGAATGGGACTGATGATTTTGAGTGTTATAGGCATAGCGCAGAAACCCAGTCTGAGTGGCCAAATTGGAAAATGGCGACCAAATACTTACACATTGCAGTACATTTGATCTGTCAGTTTTTCACTAACAGGAGATGTGTTAGACCCTGCTTACGGTAAGGTTAATCAGGCCATCATAGCTGGCAGACCCCGCCATTAATTATCCTCAGGATGCAAGAGCAACCACCGGTACCTCAGAATCTCATTATAGGTGGTGCCTATGAGGTTAAGCAGGGAGCCTCTTCTCTCTGATACCCTATGTAGACTATACAGTAGAGTGTCATGAGTATTATACACTGATTAAGCCAGTAACCTACATAAGGCACTTTACAGTTATTCCTCAGCACCCTATGAAGGTGGCACTGAAGAATAAGGGGTGGTCAGAAAGTAATTAATTTTCTTCCTACATTTTTATCTATATATTATGATATAATAATTTTTCTAATATGATTTAACCCTTTTCTGACTTTTGACCTAATAGTACGTCATGGTGCGAGGAGATTGCCGCTGGGTGTCAGCTGATTGTCACAGCTGACACCCGGTACTATGTACAGGGAGCAGTCCCGCACCGCTCTCTGCACATTAACCCCTTCAACGCTGCGATTGAAGTCGATCGCAGCATCACGGGGGCAAGGGAAGGTGATCGCCGATAATCACCTCTCGCAGTGCATGACCAAAGTATCTTCTCCCTCTGCAGCAGTGACAGCCTGCATAGCTGCTGCTGCTCTCTATGCTATACAGGCGATCTGCCATCTAACAGGGAGGCCTGACAGGAAGTGGTGGAGGCGGAGCCTGCCGTGTGCTGCAAGAGTTGTGCTGTGTGTGGAGAGAGCTCCTGGGAAGGGAGGAGAGCCAGGCGGAGGTGACCGAGCGGACCGGGAGGACCAGTAGGAGGTGACCGGAGGGACGAGCGCAAGAGAGCGCTGTGGCAGCGTGCAGTGCTGGCCGGCGGAGGGTGCCAGGTGGTGGTGACCAGGAGGTGATCAGGAGGACCGGTAAGAGGCGACCGGAGGGTCGAGCGCGCTGTGATAGCGAGCAGTGTCCCTAGAGGAGGTGAATGAGGGGCAGGAGGCCGCGATAAGCGGCCCTACTGAACCCAAGTGTGTACTGTACTGTATTGTATTTGTATCTGTATTGTAATTGTATTGTATTCCCTAGTCCATATTTAATTGATTACCCCCGTCCATATTTAATTGATCACCCCGTCCATATTTAAATTGATTCCCCTGAACACCCCCGTCCATATTTAACTGATCCCTCTGACCACATTAAATTGACCCCCCCGTCCTCATTTAATTGATCCCCGACCACCCCCCGTCCATATTAAAGTGATCCCCCTGACCACATTTAAATGATTGACCACCCCAGCCCATAATTGATTGATCCCCCTTGTCCTATTTAATAGATTCCCCTTGTCCACTTTTACTCATTCCCAGTCCCTATCTATTTGCCTTATCCCCCACCATATTTAATTAACCCCTGTCCATAATTAATTGATTGATTCCCCAGACCACAATTAATTATTTCCCCAGTCCATATTTATTGATATTATTGATACTTATTGATCCCCAGTCCTTAGTTAATTGACCCACCGTCCATACCTATTTATTTGCTTTACCCCCCATCCTATTTAATTAACCCCCCTGTCCATAATTAATTGATTGATTCCCTAGTCCACAATTAATTATTTCCCCAGTCCAT
Organism: Phyllobates terribilis; assembly: GCF_046119375.1. Taxonomy (NCBI): domain Eukaryota; kingdom Metazoa; phylum Chordata; class Amphibia; order Anura; family Dendrobatidae; genus Phyllobates; species Phyllobates terribilis. Next base: position 24,013,073 of record NW_027362768.1, read on the forward strand.
ACTTATTGATCCCAGTCCATAGTTAATTGACACACCGTCCATACTTAATTAATCCACCTGACCAACTCAGCTGATCCCCCGTCCACACTTAATTGATACTTAATTGATCCCCTGTCCATACTTAACGGATCCCGTGTCTATATCTAATCGATACACTTGCACATCCCTAATTGATCCCCGTCCATACACCTATATATAAATAATTGTGTTTTGAACTTGTACATATATACTGACTGTATCCCCATATTTAGAATGACGTCCATGTTGGCCGGAGCCGTGCAGTGTACATCTTGCGCAATGTATGCATTCCCTGAGCTACCGCTCAGGGATCCATACTGCTGCGAGAGATGTGAGCATATCGTGCACTTGGAAGCCCAAATCCTGGATCTAAGTGCTCAGATAGCGGTACTGAGGAGCATCGACAACATGAAACGGAGTTTGCTGCTCACCGAGCAGACACTCAATGGGTCAACAATGGGGGTGGAGCTTAGTGGGGAAGCGCAGGCTGAACAGGCAGGGAGCTGGGTAACAGTTAGAAGGGATAGAGGGAAGAAGTATAGGAAGGCTGGTTCAGAACCGGCATTATTGGAGCACGACAGATCCTCTGACCGCCGGGGGAGTGTATGCTCCAGTAATGAGGGGGAGGGGGGAAGTGTAGGGCAGGCTAGACAGGTCCTGGTAGTGGGTGACTCTTTTATTAGGGGGACAGACAGGGCAATCTGTCACAAAGACCGGGATCGCCGAACGGTGTGCTGCCTCCCTGGCGCTCGAGTCCGGCACATCGCGGATCGGGTTGACAGGTTACTGGGTGGGGCTGGCGAAGACCCAGCGGTCATGGTCCACATTGGCACCAATGACAAAGTGAGTGGTAGATGGAGGGTCCTTAAAAATGATTTCAGGGATCTAGGTAGGAAGCTTAGGGCAAGGACCTCCAAGGTAGTTTTCTCAGAAATGCTACCAATCCCGCGAGCCACACAGGAGCGCCAACGGGAGGTTAGGGAGGTGAATAAGTGGCTAAAGAGTTGGTGCAAGGCAGAAGGGTTTGGGTTCATGGAGAACTGGGCCGACTTCGCTGTCGGCTACAGGCTCTACCGTAGGGACGGGCTGCACCTCAATGGGGAGGGTGCAGCGGTGCTGGGGAAGAAGATGGCTAATAGGTTGGAGGAGTTTTTAAACTAGAGACGGGGGGAGAAACCAAGGAAATAGGTGGGATGTGAGGCAAGCAAGGGGGAAGGGGAGAAGTGAATATAATGAGGGTGGAGAGGGGGGTGGGGCTAGTACAGTTAGATCGTTAGAGAAGAATAGGATGCTAAATAACCCCAAAGTTTTATCTTGCATGCTGACCAACGCAAGAAGCCTGACCAATAAGGCGGATGAGCTGCAGGCGCTTATATCGGAGGAGAGGTATGACATCGTAGGTATAACAGAGACTTGGCTAGATGATAGCTACGACTGGGCGGTAAATTTAACAGATTATAGTTTATTTAGAAGGGACCGGAAACAGGGGAAGGGCGGAGGAGTCTGCTTATATGTAAAGTCACGTCTAAAGCCCAGACTAAGGGAAGATATAGGAGAGGGAGAAGAGGGGGTCGAGTCCATGTGGGTAGAGATAGAGGGGGCAAAAAATAATAATAAAATATTACTGGGGGTCTGCTATAAGCTACCCAATATAACTGAGGAGAATGAGAAACTGCTATTAGGACAAATAGACAAAGTAGCAAAACATAATGAGGTGATTGTAATGGGGGACTTCAACTACCCGGATATTGACTGGGAAACAGAAACCTGTAGATCGCAGAAAGGAAAAAGGTTCTTGACAAATATCAAGGATAATTATCTCTCCCAACTAGTGCAGGAACCAACGAGAGGGAAGGCCGTGTTGGACTTAATATTGACTAATAGGCCTGATAGAATAACTGAGGTACAGATAGGGGGGCACCTAGGTAATAGCGATCATAATATTATCAATTTCAAAATGCCCTTCAGTAGGGTTATCAATAAGGGAACAACTAAAACATTAAACTTTAGGAGGGCGAAGTTTGATCAGCTGAAAGAAAACCTTCAACTTATAGACTGGGACAAAGTTCTTAATCAAAGGAATACGAATAGTAAATGGGAAACCTTCAAAAGAATTCTGAATACTCAGTGCGAGAGGTATATACCGTATGGGAATAAAAGGGCCAGAAATAAGAGGAAACCAATATGGTTGAACAAGAACGTAAAAGGGGCGTTAAATAGCAAAAAAGAGGCATTCAAGAGATTAAAACAGGAAAACAGTAAGGAGGCACTAATGTGTTACAAGGAAAAAACGAGAACCTGCAAAAAACAAATAAAAATAGTGAAGGAGGAAACAGAGAGACGTATTGCTAGGGAAAGTAGATCAAATCCCAAACTGTTCTTTACGTATATAAATAGTAAAAGGACTAAATCGGATAATATTGGACCGATAAAAAGTGATGAAGGCAAAATCATAGAGAAAGATGAGGATAAAGCTAATCTATTAAATAATTTTTTTTCGTCAACTTTCACAAAGGAAATCGAACTAACAGGAGAAATGAGAAGTGACAAGCTTAATCCTCCACTAAGTATGACAAATCTAACCCAAGCTGGGGTACAGAAACGCCTCAGTAACATTAAAATAAACAAATCACCAGGACCTGATGGCATACACCCACGGGTACTAAGGGAACTAAGTAATGTGATAGACAGACCGTTATATCTTATATTTAAGGACTCTGTTGAGACTGGGTCTGTACCACTTGATTGGCGACAGGCGAATGTAGTGTCAATATTCAAAAAGGGAGCGAAAAGTGACGCCGGAAACTATCGGCCGGTGAGTCTGACGTCCGTTGTGGGCAAAATTTTTGAAGGCTTTATTAATGAGGCAATCATGGAGCATCTTGATGCTAATAATCTATTAACCCCGAACCAACATGGATTCATGAGGAATCGCTCCTGCCAAACTAACCTGATTGACTTCTACGAGGAGGTTAGCTCTCGAGTAGATCAGGGGGAGCCAGTGGATGTCGTGTATCTCGACTTCTCAAAAGCGTTCGATAGCGTGCCACATAATAGGTTGGTATACAAAATGAGAATGATGGGGCTGGGGGAAAATGTCTGCAAGTGGGTAGCTAACTGGCTAAAGGATAGAAGGCAGAGGGTGGTTATAAATGGAATATACTCAGATTGGGTAAGCGTCACTAGTGGGGTACCACAGGGGTCTGTACTAGGCCCAATGTTATTTAATATCTTTATTAACGACATAGTCAACGGGATAAATAGTAAAATATCAATATTTGCAGATGACACAAAGTTATGTAAAACAATTAATACAAAAGAGGACAGTGCAGACCTACAGAGGGATTTGGATAAGCTGGGTAGGTGGAGCATTAAATGGCAAATGAGGTTTAATGAGGAGAAATGTAAGGTCATACATATGGGAAGGAAAAATGGAAGTCACCAGTACTCACTGAATGGGAAATCATTGGGGAATTCAGAGATGGAGAAGGACTTGGGCATCTTGATTGATAGCAAACTAAATTGGAGTGCCCAAAGTCAGGCCGCTGCTGTAAGGGCAAACAGGGTAATGGGATGTATCAGAAGAGGTATAGCTGCAAAGGATGAGAACATTGTTCTTCCACTGTACAAAGCACTGGTCAGACCACACTTGGAATACTGTGCTCAGTTATGGGCCCCAATATATAGAAAGGATAGAAATGAGCTTGAAAAGGTACAAAGGAGGGCAACAAAATTAATAAAGGGAATGGAGGGACTGCAATACCCAGAGAGGTTGGGAAAACTAGGACTATTCAGCCTGGAAAAGAGAAGGTTGAGGGGGGACATAATAAATGTGTACAAATATGTTAGGGGACAGTATAGAGACTTTGCCCGGGATTTGTTCAAAAGGAGGAATATTACGGTAACAAGAGGGCATTCACTAAGACTGGAAGAGAAAAGGTTTCAGCACCAGCATAGGAAGGGGTTCTTTACGGTAAGAGCAGTGAGAATATGGAATTCACTGAGTGAGGAGACGGTAATGTCGGATTCACTAAACCAGTTCAAGCGGGGACTGGATGCTTTTCTAGATACCAGGCAGATTTCAGCATATACTTAAAAATAAAATAAAATAGTAGGTTGATACAGGGATTTATTCTGACTGCTGGTTTCAGAGTCGGGAGGGAATTTTTCCTCAGGTGAAGATTGGCCAAATCATTTGGGGTTTTTGCCTTCCTCTGGATCAACTTTAGCAATTACAGAACTAACAGGTCGAACTTGATGGACGCAAGTCTTTATTCGGCTTTACTAACTATATATGTAACACAAAAAACCCTTTTATGTAAAAGATAATCTTTAATAATCACAACATGACACATACAACACAAAAAAAGTGCCCATAAAAAAGTGACTTAGTGCAGGTAGTTATATGGATATTGACCCTATATGGTCGCTCCCCCCCCCCCCCCAGTACACACACCAGAGGCGATGAGAAGAATTTTGGCCACTGGATATATAGTACGTTAGTATGGGGTTAAATAAAAAACACACCTTATAAGCACCAAGAAACTTATTTTTAATAACAGCAGGAAAACGTAGCTAGAGGGTACAAACTCATGTCTGATGTTGGTGGATCATGCAGATCCAGATCCCCAAACTACATTTGATGGATAAATGACACAAAAAACATATCAAGGGTACAACCCGCAAGACGAGCTGAGACAATATAAACATACCCTATTGTAAATGCAGTACCGCTGTGGTTCTTAATACTGATAGACACCACAGCATTACTTTAGAGTGGCGAATAGATATTTCTGCCACATCTGCCGTTACACAATAGTAACACAATATACATGTAAAAAAGGGAGAACTTATCTTGCAAAAATGTTAGGGTGCTCCAAGTGCTCCTCGACGCGTTTCCCCGTTAATATGTGGTTCATCAGGAGAAGATCCAGTCATCCTGCAGAGATCTATACTCCTTCATCACATCCCCTTCCATATAAAGGCTCACCGCGCCATATCAAGATAGTATCACTTCCCTAAGTCAGAGTAAAACCTTTACTTCCAGGTTAGTAAGGTCTCCTGTCTCTCAATCAGACTGCGCCTGTGTTAACTAGGACTAAGCCACTAGAGGTCTCCTCGTATGTACTGTGAATGTTTTTTCCTCCTACCGGAGCCCTGAAGTTTTCACTTCCCATAGATTGCAGGGCTAGCGCAGTCTCCCGTCCCTGAGCCGAACTGTGCCTGCGCTACCTGAGAACTCACCACTAGAGGTGTTGTCGCACATACTGCGCATATCCGCCCCTCCTATTTGGGCCTGGGATCTATTACCTGCAGTGTTGCTCATGCCGCTATTGCGCATGCCTAAGGGCCCTATTCAGGCATCACATAAGTGCTCAACATAGGGCAGAGTGCAGCCCTTCAAGTCACTGCTCTGTGTATTCCTCACGGTCCGATCAAAGCATTCGCTATGCCTGTATTTTCATTGGCTCACTGAACAGAGGGACCCCCCTCCTCAGTATTCATGGGTCAGCCCTCTAAATATGCCAGAGGCTATATATCCATGTATACATCCTCCACAACGAGACCTATAATAAAGGATTCGCTGTTATCAGCAACTGACATATTCCTTTCTTGTTCGCAGATGGGTCAGCCCGGTGACATCAAGGCACCTGCTATAAACAGATGGTTGCCATCCTTTTTATATTACTGTCGCAAATCCCAATGTTTACAGGTATATTTTATGAAGGAACATATAGCTAAAATGGAGTGTTCTCGCCTTATGATTTATGGTTCGATGTGTCCCTGAATCAAGAAACAAAAGGACAGAGACACATCGAGTTGGGGATAGTCCTATGTGTCCTATATATATAGATAATCTGATATCCAATTCATGATATTTGATAAACACAAATTAATAAATAACTAAACCAGTGCAGGTCGGTATTTTTGGGGTCAAAGAATCAAATGAAGCAGCAAAAATTCTGCTGCTCATTGAGTCCAATAGGTGCAAGAGTGTCCAATCTGAATATCCATTGGCACTCCTTCTGAAGGAGTAGCCTATCCCAATTTCCCCCTCGGGGATTTTTCCTTACCACTTCCACTACACAAAATGACAGGGATTTGGAATCATTAAGATGATATTCCCTGGTATGCCGGGCTAAGGATGTGTCCCTCTTATGTCTTATGTCTCCCAGGTGTTCCCCTTTCGTCTCCGCAACTCTCAATTGGTCTTACCAATGTAGCTGCGGGGACACGAACAGGTCGCCATGTAGACCACACTCTCGGACTTGCAATTAGCGAAGTCCCTCATATAGAAAACTTTGTTCCTCAAGGCACCAATGAAGCTCTTACAAGATCTAATCCATGGACAGAACTTGCAATTACCACATTTGTAAGTGCCTCATATTTTCCGATCCAACCAGGTCCCTGGTTTGGTTGGCTGCTTATACATATTGTGGACAAGTCTGTCCCTGATCGAGCGCCCCTTTCTATAAGTGATTCTGGTGTATGGGGGCACATAACCCCTTAAGATCCGGGACTGCCATTAAAATCCCCCAATGTCTTTTTATGATGTTATATACTTAATTTGACCTGTTGTCAAATGTGCCTATGACCCTCATTAACCCATTTCCATCCTCTCTATTCCTTGGGCTTAACAACACATGTCTGTCCTGACTTCTAGCATGTAGGAATGCACTATCCAGTACCCTCTCTGGATAGCCCCTCTCTTTAAATCGGGCTCTTAAATCCCGGGCCTGTGTCGCAAAGTCTTTGTTGTCCAAGCAATTGCGTCTTATGCGCAAAAATTGCCCCTTGGGGATACCCCTCCTGAGAGGGCCTGGTTGATGACGTTCCCACCTGAGGAGACTGTTGGCAGCGGTGGGTTTCCCAAAGGTCCGAGTGGTAATGAATCCCTCCTGATTCCTGCCAATGGTTACGTCCAGAAACGTGATCTCATGTCTCTGGATCTCTGATGTAAATTTCATGCCTATTTCATTGACATTAAGGCATTTTATAAAACCATCAAATTCCTCCATGGATCCAGACCAGAGTATCAACACTTCATCAATAAATCGTGTCCACAGGAGGATATACGGTAACCACCAGCTATCCTCCTGTAGCACAACAGTCTCCTCCCACCAGCCCAGGAAGAGGTTGGTGGTAGGTCCTCCCATTGAACACAAAGTAATTGTGGGTAAGGATGAAGGACATGAGGTCAAAGACAAATTCATTATGGGTTCTCATCTGTGTGGATCTCGCACTCAGGAAGTGTTGCATCCCTTTTATTCCTGCCCAATGGGGGATGTTACTGTAGAGCGACTCAATGTCTATGGATGCCAATAAGACTAAGACACTGTCATCAATATTGATACCCTCGAGCTTTTTCAAGAGGTCAGCGGTATCGCTTATGTGTGAGGGGAGAGAGGTTACAAATGGACTCAGGATCTTATCCATATAGATCCCTGAATTCTGCCCTATAGATCACACCCCTGATACTATGGGTCGACCTCTGAGAGGGGTCACCCCCTTGTGTATCTTAGGTAGGGCATAAAAGGCAGAGATCACAGGGTGGCTTGGCAATAAAAATTCAAATTCATCTTTTGATATTAAGCTATTTTCAAGATTCTTTATCAAAAGGGATGTGAGGGTGTCTAGATATCGTGTAGTTGGGTCGAATTCCAATACCACATATGTATCTGGATCCTTTAAAATAGATTGGCACATGGACAAATAGAGGGGGTGCTCAAGAATGACTAAATTCCCCCTTTTGTCGGACAGTTTTATAATTAAATGCTCATTCATCTCCAATCTATTTAGAGCTTCCAACTCGGGACTCGTTAAGTTGGCTTTATAGTCCATGGATTGGGGGATTTTTAATCTAGAGAGTTCCTCCTCTACCACTCTCAGAAAGATATCCAAACTATCTAGATCCCTCATAGGGGGTGCTCTTGTACTCTTGTTCTTAAGCTCAGTAAATGGACCTAAATCTCGTGCTTGCTCATTTTCTTCTAGAAGACCTGCCAAAGTTTCCACCACCCCTAGCTCATTCTCTGAAATCCCCAACTTATGACACTGTTCCCTTTTTTGTTGCACAAAAAACTTATGCCACTTTAATTTCCGTCCAAATAAGTGCATATCTTTTACCCATATAAAGGAATAGAAGGAAGTAGTGGGGACAAAAGTAAGACCTTTTTGTAGGACCCTGGTTTCCTCATTTGACAGGTTATAGGTAGTCAGGTTGATAATTTGACTCCTATTCAATTGATCCTGTTTCTCAATTGATACCCCCTGGGGCCCTTTGTTCCAAAAAAGATCCCGATGAGGAAAAGGATGATGGTACCGGGTCTGGATTTGCTGTAACATCCGTTGTTAGAGTAGCCTGTCTCAAAGGTACCAACGGCGTCACACTTATTTGTTTCCCCATATCTCTGTGTTGACCCTGTCGCATATTTCATCCTCCTCGTACCCACCATCTATTTCTTATGGGTCTACCTCTCTCTCCACCTCTATATCTCCACCTGTTCCTAGGGTCTGTACCTTCACGATCTGAACTCTCTGCCTCTGAGGATGAGATATCAGTGTTATTCACAAAGGAGGTTGATACAAAATTATATACTCTGTTATCTTTAAATTCATTAAAGTCTCTGAGGAATTGACTGTGTTTCCTCTCCTTTATAATGACTTGAAAGCGCTCTACAGATAACTGGAGCAGCACTTCCCTTTTACCAAATTCAGGGTCCCCTTTTAGCTTTAAAGTTCTATCAATAAGTTCATTTAGGTGGACCCCTGTACGTTCAAAGTTCCTTTTCTGCTCTTCAAGGAGAATATGCATAAATCTCAGCGAGGAGGCTATGGATTCCTTTTGCTAACCATCAAGCAACTGAGTGTTCGCAAGTCTTGGTGAAGGAAAAATGTTGATCTTCAGTCCATTCAGTACTATGTTGTTTTTAATGTAGTTCTCTAGGGCTTTAATCTCCCACCAAGATTTCAAACCCTCCTTGTATCCAATATATAGATCCTTAAATAGAGCCTTAATAGATACCCGACTGTTATCTCCCACAGGAATTGCCTCAGTGGAGAATGCTTGGTTGGCATCCTCCATCCATGATTCTGTGCTTATAGGACCCGAGAGGAAACCTGCCATGGTACAAACATTTAAATCAGATCACACCGTCTTGATTGAAAATAAAGGGAAAATAATCTACCATCTAACACAAAAAACCCTTTTATGTAAAAGACAATCTTTAATAATCACAACATGACACATACAACACGAATAAAGTGCCCATAAAAAAGTAACTTAGTGCAGGTAGTTACAGTACAGACCAAAAGTTTGGACACACCTCATTTAAAGATTTTTCTGTATTTTCATGACTTTGAAAATTGTACAATCACACTGAAGGCATCAAAACTATGAATTAACACATGTGGAATTATATACTTAACAAAAAAGTGTGAAACAACTGAAAATATGTGTTATATTCTAGGTTCTTCAAAGTAGCCACCTTTTGCTTTGATGACTGCTTTGCACACTCTTAGCATTCTCTTGATGAGCTTCAAGAGGTAGTCACCGGAAATGGTTTTCACAGGTGTGCCCTGTCAGGTTTAATAAGTGGGATTTCTTACCTTATAAATGGGGTTGGGACCATCAGTTGTGTTGTGCAGAAGTCAGGTGGATACACAGCTGACAGTCCTACTGAATAGACTGTTAGAATTTGTATTATGGCAAGAAAAAAGCATCTAAGTAAAGAAAAACGAGTGGCCATCATTACTTTAAGAAATGAAGGTCAGTCAGTCCGAAAAAATTGGGAAAACTTTGAAAGTGTCCCCAAGTGCAGTTGCAAAAACCATCAAGAGCTACAAAGAAACTGGCTCACATGAGGACCGCCCCAGGAAAGGAAGACCAAGAGTCACCTCTGCTTCTGAGAATAAGTTTATCCGAGTCACCAGACTCAGAAATTGCAGGTTAACAGCAGCTCAGATTAGAGACCAGGTCAATGCCACACAGAGTTCTAGCAGCAGACACATCTCTACAACAACTGTTAAGAGGAGACTTTGTGCAGCAGGCCTTCATGGTAAATAGCTGCTTGGAAACCACTGCTAAGGACAGGCAACAAGCAGAAGAGACAAGTTTGGGCTAAAGAACACAAGGAATGGACATTAGACCAGTGGAAATCTGTGCTTTGGTCTGATGAGTTCAAATTTGAGATCTTTGGTTCCAACCACCGTGTCTTTGTGCGACGCAGAAAAGGTGAATGGATGGACTCTACATGCCTGGTTCCCACCGTGAAGCATGGAGGAGGAGGTGTGATGGTGTGGGGGTGCTTTGCTGGTGGCACTGTTGGGGATTTATTCGAAATTGAAGGCATACTAAACCAGCATGGCTACCACAGCATCTTGCAGCGGCATGCTATTCCATCCGGTTTGCGTTTAGTTGGACCATCATTTTTCAACAGGACAATGACCCCAAATACACCTCCAGGCTGTGTAAGGGCTATTTGACCAAGAAGGAGAGTGATGGGGTGCTACGCCAGATGACCTGGCCTCCACAGTCACCAGACCTGAACCCAATTGAGATGGTTTGGGGTGAGCTGGACCGCAAAGTGAAGGAAAAAGGGCCAACAAGTGCTAAGCTTCTCTGGGAACTCCTTCAAGATTCTTGGAAGACCATTTCCGGTGACTACCTCTTGAAGCTCATCAAGAAAATGCCAAGAGTGTGCAAAGCAGTCATTAAAGCAAAAGGTTGCTACTTTAAAGAACCTAGAATATAAGACATATTTTCAGTTGTTTCACACTTTTTTGTTAAGTATATAATTCCACATGTGTTAATTCATAGTTAAGATGCCTTCAGTGTGAATGTACAATGTTCAAAGTCATGAAAATACAGAAAAATCTTTAAATGAGAAGGTGTGTCCAAAATTTTGGTCTGTACTGTACATGGATATTGACACTATATGGTCACTCCCCCCCCCCCCCAATACACACACCAGAAAATGAGAAGAATTTTGGCCACTGGATTGGATAAGTACATTAGTATGGGGTTAAATGAAAAACACACCTTATAAGCACCAAGAAACTTATTTTTATACAGGCGATCTGAAAATAAAATGTGAAAGTCCCATAGTGGGACAAGGTGTAAAAGTAAAAAAAAGAATCAGAATGTGAAAAAAAAAAATAAATAAATTGTACAAATATAAAAAAAAAAATGAAAAAAATATTCCAAAAAAATATATATATATTGTACCCATAAATAAATATTATTGTGGAAAAAAACAAACAGTAAAAGTACCCATATATGGTATCGCCGCATCTGGAACTACATGTCCTATAAAACTGTCCCACTGGTTAACTCCTTTAGTGAACACGGTAAAAAAAACAAAGCAAAAACCATGCTTTATCATCATACTGCCTAACAAAAAATGCAATAAAACGCCGTCAAAAAGACGAATGCAAATAAAAATGGTACCGCTGAAAACGTCATCTTGTCCCGCAAAAAACAAGCCACCATACAGCTCCATCGGCCGAAAAATAAAAAAGTTATAGCTCTCAGAATAAAGCGATACAAAATTTTTTTTTCTATAAAATAGTTTTTATTGTGTAAAAGCGCCAAAACAAAAAAAAATATATACATGTAGTTCCGCTGTAATCATAATGACCCGAAGAATAACGCTGCCTTATCAATTTTGCCACACGCGGAACAATATAAAAAAAAATATAAAAAACAATTCCGGAATTGTTGGTTTTTGTTTATTCTCCCTCCCAAAAATCGAAATAGAAAGTGATCAAAAAATGCCACGTGCCCAAAAATGATACCAATAAAAATGTCAACTTGTCCCGCAAAAAACAAGCCATCACATGACTCTGTCTGCTGGAATACGGAAAAATTATATCTCTCAAAATATGGCGATGCAAAAACTAGTCTGCAAAAAAAACGTCTTTTAGTGTGTGACAGCTGTCAATCATAAAAACCCAATATGAATCTGGTATCTCTGTAATTGCACCAACTCGAAGAATAAAGACGTCTAATCACTTATACCGCACGAGTAACGGCGTAAAAAATAAACTCTAGGGTTAGGGTTGTGTTAGGGTTGTGTTGGGGTAGGGATTTTTTCAAAAGTAAAGAAAAAAAATGACGACGAGATGGCGACTAGTGAGCGCAAGTGCTCGCTACTTGAGTTTGTATCGGGTGCTCGGCATGCACCAAGTATCGCGGGTGCCGGAGTGACATGCTCGCGTCTCCTCCCCATATGTTTAGCAGCTGTTTGCTGCCAAAAAAGCCTCACGGGGATTGCCTGACATGCACGAGCGATCCCTGCATATTGTTTTTTTTTGGGTGTCTAATAACCGTGAAACATGCGATGCGGGCGGGGACTCGAGCATGTCATTCGAGCACCCGCGATACATGGTGCATACCTGAGTACCCAATGCAAACTTAAGTAGCGAGCACTTGCGCTCAAGACTAATGACAACTTATTCAATATGATGACCTAATGTTATCAAATTCTGTGTCGTACCTCTGGGTTCAAAATGTTGACTATACCCCTTGATAAAATCCTTGAGGGGGCTAGTTTTCAAAATGGGGTCACTTATAGGGGGTTTCAATTGTTTAGGTGCATCAGGGGCTCTCCAAAACCAACATGGCATCCACTAATTATTCAAGCAAATTTTACATTCAAAAAGTCAAATGGCACACCTTCCCTTCCGAGCCCTGCTGTGCGCTCAAACAGTGGTTTTCCCCCACATATGGGGTATCGGCGTGCTCAGGAGATAGAGGCAACAAAGCTGACAGTGTGCATTGTAGGAAGCGAACACGGTGAGCAGGGAGTACAGAGACTTGCACCCCCAAAAGGGACATCGGTTTCAGGGTCGGTGCTAGTCTCTGCAAAATGGAAATGCCTGTAGGTAAAAAAAATAAATAAATAAAGAAGATTATACAGGAAAGGATAGCAAGTTTTTAATTAAGACATATTAGAAAAACTAATGCATTAAAATAAATAGATAGACATTTAAGATGAAAATCAATATTAGTTTCGGACCATTCCTTTTATGACTGCCAAGAAAAGGATATTGGTGGTCATTAAGGGATTAAACAAGATAAAGTCGACCACCTTATTTAAGTAGGACTTTTCAGTTACTGATTAATTACATGAAATTGTCATAGTGTTTATTACATTTGGCCAAGATATTAAAGTAAGTCATTAAAATACTGTAAGGCATGTAAAAATATATTGTATGATCCATTTCCTGTGATTTCATATAAACGTATGTGAAAACCAAACATTTCCACATAACGACTGCCTAATAATTGACTCCTTAGCCAATATTTCACGCTGCACTTGGCCGAGGTCATATTTTATTTTATTTTACTTACTTGGATTTGAACCATGTCCAAGCTTGAAGATTTTTTTGCAGAATTTCAAATCCGTTGGTCAATTTGCACTAAAAACACCCCAATGTATAAGCAGTTAGTCATGAAAAAGCAGGATATTATAACATTATTATTGGGAAATTGCCATATGACCTCAGCATCCTTGGGAAATCGTTGACATATTTGCAGTAATCTGAGCGTTTGCTGGAAAGAAGAGTTCTGGTTTGGATAAAATGAAGACAACTGGATGTGGAAAGCACTCTGTGTGGTTCTAGAGACATACACGTATTAGGGACAATGAATAGCTTTTTCTGATAGATGATCTCTCTTCATCTGAAGAAGGCGAGTGTGTAGTGCAGAGTATGTAAGCATATGTACTTGGCAATAATGAAAAGGATATGTGAGTGTGGTTGCCAACAGCAGCATCATGCCTGTGGTTTCCTCAATCTCCAGCCCAAAACAGAAATTTCTTCTGTGAGGTATTTAAATGAGCTTACACAGCACAGCATTCTGCAACTTACCACCAGGGGAGAGACGTATACACCAAATCCAGAATGAAGTCTTCATAAGGAATAAAGCAGAGTCTTTCAGAGAGAGATAATTCTGGTAGTGTATTATCCCGTTTGAAACCTACTGTAACACACCGTTACATAGCTGTCTGCAGGGCTGCCATTACGAATTTCAGGGCCCCATACTGGCAAAATTTTTGAGCCCCTTGAGACTCCGCCCCAGCTCTGCCTCCACCCCTCGAACCTTCTATAGTCCCACTGCCCATTCTTGGAAAAACTCCACTTCTGTACAACGTCCTCTTCAGTCACACATTAACAGTTCCCATCGAACACCATATCACATACATAGCCATCAGCTTTGGTTTTGGCCAAAAGATTTTTTAATGCAAAAAAAGGAACATGGACCGCACCTCCAAAAAAATCAGGCGATTTTAATTAGCAGGAGACTGCAAAGAGGATCTAGCCTATTTTGCTCTCACTTGAGAGCTTGAGGAAGGTGAGTCACAATGCTCCTTTCATGTGGTGTTGGTGCAGTGTGTCGTCCAATGTTGCTGTGGCTTTGTGCTCGTGGGGCAGCGCGGTCTGGAGTCATGGGGACTTGCAGCATGGGTGCTGTGAGGCACCAGGCCGCCTGCCCTGCTGGTGCATTGTCGCTGCGGCGGTGGTAGGCGCACTGCTCCACTCCCGTTCAGGCAATAAATGTTAGAACCCAATACGAGGTTTGCCGTGACGTGGCATGGGTTTCATACAGTCTGATCAGAATGTTAAACTAAGAACCTCATGTTCAGTTTTATATATTTTTGCCGAGAGGCATTAGATCAACGTATGTTTTTAGAGGTGCTGTCCATTCTCCTTTTTTCAGCTAAAAGATTTTTTAAGCCTGCCACCACGACAAGGTAGATTTTTTGGCAGGGTCCTACTCTACTCTAATCTATTAAACATTTGATAAAAAACCCAATACTCTTTTTAGGTATAGTTGTATTTATTTTTCTTTAAGAGAATGTGTTGCATACATTTTTTTAAAATTACCAATAATACCACATACAAGGGACAAATACCGCAACACCATGATCAGACCACATATTACCACCACATAGTGACCGAATAATACCACATACAAGGGACACATACTGCCACACCATGACCAGACCACATATTACCACCACATAGTGACCAAATAATACCACAAACAAGTGACAAATACTACCACATCATGACCAGATTACATATTATCACCACATAGTGACAAAATAATACCACACAGTGGTATAATTCCACATGTGTTAATTCATAGTTTTGATGCCTTCAGTGTGAATGTACAATTTTCATAGTCATGAAAATACAGAAAAATCTTTAAATGAGAAGGTGTGTCCAAACTTTTGGTCTGTACTGTATATATATATATATTTATTTATCATACTCACTTTCATTAATCTTTCGGGATCTGTTAATAATTTCTCATAGTGTATGAAACGTATAGATAAACCTTACCCAAGATGGCACTTGGGACTTTATAAGCATGGCCATCAGTATGTGCTTGCACACTTTGACCCAGGTGCAAAGTTGTTTCTATTAAGGCTTCTACTGAGATGTGCATATATGTCTATGACTTCAAGGGGAGATTCCTTATGTACTAGCGTGCTCCATTTTGAATATCGAATATGAATCAACTAATTCGGGCGATGGTGGCACATTGCATGCATGGCTCAGCTGGTGGCATTACAGTTCCTATATATACCTGGCAGCACATTCATAATTAGTACCTCTTGAAAAAGCTCATGCGAAACACACTTTGGGTCCAGCACTAATGCTATGGGTAAGCAATCTATGCAATCTACTTATTATGTGGTCTAACACTGTTATACAGTTATATGAAAAAGTCTGGGCACCCCCATTAATCTTAAGCTTAATGTTTTATAAAAATTGGTGTTTTTGCAACAGCTATTTCAGTTTGATATATGTAATAACTGTTGGACACAGTAATGTTTCTGCCTTGAAATGAGGTTTATTGTACTAACAGAAAATGTGCAATCTGCATTCAAACAAAATTTGACAGGTGCATAAGTATGGGCACCTCACCAGAAAAGTGACATTAATATTTAGTAGATCCTCCTTTTGCAAAAATAACAGCCTCTAGTCACTTCCTGTAGCTTTTAATGATTTCCTGGATCCTGGATGAAGGTATTTTTGACCATTCCTCTTTACAAAACAATTCCAGTTCAGTTAAGTTTGATGGTCGCCGAGCATGGACAGCCCTCTTCAAATGATCCCACTGATGTTCAATGATATTCAGGACTGGGGACTGGGATGGCCATTCCAGAACATTGTAATTGTTCCTCTGCATGAATGCCTGAGTAGATTTGGAGTGGTGTTTTGGATCATTGTCTTGCTGAAAGATCCATCCCCTGCGTAACTTCAACTTTGTCACTGATTCTTGAACATTATTGTCAAGAATCTGCTGATACTGAGTGGAATCCATGCATCCCTCAACTTTAACAAGATTCCCGGTGCCGGCATTGGCCACACAGCCCCAAAGCTTGATGGAACCTCCACCAAATTTTACTGTGGGTAGCAAGTGTTTATCTTGGAATGCTGTATTTTTTTGCCGCCATGCATAACACCTTTTTGTATGACCAAACAACTCAATCTTGGTTTCATCAGTCCACAGGACCTTCTTCCAAAAATAAATTGGCTTCTCAAAATGTGCTTTTGCATACCTCAGCCGACTCTGTTTGTGGCGTGCTTGCAGAAACGGCTTCTTTCGCATCACTCTCCCATACAGCTTCTTGTGCAAAGTGCGTTGTATAGTTGACCGATGCACAGTGACACCATCTGCAGCAAATTGATGCTGCAGCTCTCTGGAGGTGGTCTGAGGATTGTCCTTGACTGATCTCACCATTCTTCTTCTCTGCCTTTCTGATGTTTTTCTTGGCCTGCCACTTCTGGCCTTAACAAGAACTGTTCCTGTGTTCTTCCATTTCCTTACTATGTTCCTCACAGTGGAAGCTGACAGGTTAAATCTCTGAGGCAGCTTTTTGTATCCTTCCCCTGAACAACTATGTTGAATAATCTTTGTTTTCAGATCATTTGACAGTTGTTTTGAGGAGCCCATGATGCCACTCTTCAGAGGAGATTCAAACAGGAGAACAACTTGCAAGTGGCCACTTTAAGTAGCTTTTCTCATGATTGCATACACCTGGCTATGAAGTTCAAAGCTCAATGAGGTTACAAAACCAAAAAAAGTGCTTTTAAGTCAGTAAAAAGTAGGTAGGAGTATTTAAAACAAGAAAATGATAAGGGTGCCCATACTTATGCACCTGTCAAATTTTGTTTGAATGCAGATTGCACATTTTCTGTTAGTACAATAAACCTCATTTCAAGGCAGAAACATTACTGTGTCCAACAGTTATTACATATATCAAACTGAAATAGCTGTTGCAAAAACACCAATTTTTATAAAACATTAAGCTTAAGATTAATAGGGGTGCCCAAACTTTTTCATATAACTGTATATAGTGGTTATTTACCATAACTGGCCACACCATATCATGCATCATATTCCAGAGAGGGGTGACTTAAACTTATCCAATTGAGATACCTTAACCATGACTTTTTTAGATTTCAGACTATCCCCTGTGAAATTGATGTTTTTCTTATTTGACCTTTGTGACTTTGCTTCCCATAATATAACTCCATTTTTATATGTCTGTTAACGCTGGATATTTTGAATCTTCTATTATTGACCTGTTTTTATTCTTTTTAATCAATGTTTCAATAAAAAAAATATACATTTTAACTACTTGCGATAGTATATAAGATAACACTGCATGGATTAATGTGACCTGGTCTAAATGAACAAGTATTGCATGGCAGGCTCTAAAGATAACATTACATAATTTCTTTTTGCAAGTGAAATAAAACAAGTTTGACATGCATGATGTGCAGAAAAAATGTTACATCTCAAATACCGCCTTGTACAAAAAAAATGCTTCCATACCCCATATATTTATACAACCAGAAAGGATTTTACATTGTTTTTTTTTTTTAAGTAAAGTGAAAACTTTCACCTAAAATTGAGATGAAATAAATATCGTTTTATTTCAATTCTCCTGTTTTTTTATGACTGATTAACAAGGGTACACCACATTTGTGGGTTAAATGGTCTTTTAAGCTACTGTGAATTATTGGCAGTGGGAGAAGTTCACTGATTAATCATTGCAGTCTGGGACCATAATTCATTTTAAAAACTTAAAAACTGGGCTGCATTGTTAAAAGTCTCTTTCGAATGTGTCTTACGGCTCAAGAGAAGTCATCTCCAATTTGTTTCCTGTGAATTATGTTTCTCTGGAGAACTTTACTTGGCAAAGTTGTATTTTTGGGAACGAGACATAAGATCTTTGCAACATCTGCAGCCAAAAACGATATATTATAAAAATATCAGTAGTGATTTCTTAACACAGTCATAGTTTATTTTCTCCCAGCCAACCTCACAGATCCGGCAGGATTATTCCATTCTGTCATATTGCAGAATTTCCTTTGGTTGGAAGGGCGTCCACCGAGACCTTTGAAACAAGTTTACTAGTGGAAGATAGCCAGAGAAAAGATGTAAGAAATGATCAAAGCAGTTCACATAAGAAATGAACCTACGCTATATACCCTTATTCTGTGCATCTAACCAAAAAAGAATATGCTGTTACTGCTGCCTACACAATATATTCAAGTAATTCCTTAAAATCCCTTTCGTACCTTTTGTGGGACCAAGTAATTTGGTCATAAACACATATAATGTTAAGATGATGTCAGTTTTGGATGGAATTGGTAATTGATAAACTTTGCAGTCCCTTTTTTAGATGGTTCATCTACATCATACCCATAGACATCCCTCACTTCACAACCAAGATAGGGATCATTGGTATAAATATGCAAAGAAAGACACCTCTTAAGCTCTGCTGGATGCCCAAAAAAGACTTCACCAATGGGACCGAATTGTTGAAGAATGGTTTTGATTATTGTAAGAACAGTGATGTGGTTAGAAGATTAGAAGAGTCCTTCCCCCTCATCAGAGTGAACATAATAGAGGATATTTTTATATCATCTGATTGTTAGACTGAACAGGCTTAAAATGCTCCATATTTTTATAATGGTTTATGCTGTTTGATACATCTGGCACATCTTTAGGATGTCTAGCTTAAGTTTACATGATTTATTAGTTGGCTTATTATGTACCAGAAATTTGCGCCAACTATTTGGCAAATTTTTTGGGCATTAAGTATTGCATGTTACATCATGCCCCTTTTTCGCCCAGTAACTCCTCTTTTCAGCAAATCTACACCTCCTTGTGGGCCAAGGCCCCAAAAAGGTGTCAGGCTTAGTCAGAAACAAAGATCAGCAGCACAATCCATTGGTAAAGAAATCCTCTTAGGATAGTAGCCAGAGAAAATCCTCTAAATAGAAATACAAAAATAGAGGCAGCAATCCAAAGAATTCAGATGGAAAAACACATGAATTTTATTCGCTCAGGTGCAATGTTTCAGCTTCCTTTGAAGCCTTTTTTCAAGCATGAAAGCTGGAAGCATGGGGATATGCATAATTAAAATTATGCTATATATAAATAGATCAAAATGATTATTCATGTTTATATATAAATCTATATACAGTATACTGTAGTAAATAAATATATTGAGGCAGCACTCCAGATAGATTCAATTCTTAGAAAAAATGGACTTTATTGAGCCCAAATGGCTCATACTGTAAATATATTTAGCGGGTGAAATAAGTAATGAACACGTCACCATTTTTCTAAGTAAAAACATTTCTAAAGGTGCTATTGACATGAAATTCTCACCAGATGTCAGTAACTATCCCATCCAATCCACACAGACAAAGAAATCAAGCCATAGTTGTCCATAAATTGTTATATGAAATAATTAGTGATGAGCGAACGTGCTTGGTGATACTCGGATATCATTCGAGTATCTGGGTGCTCGGATGTGCTCGGCACTCACCGAGCATTGGGTGTTGCTCAGATTTCAAGCTCGAATCCTAGCCCCACATGTTTGGTGCCTGTTACACAACCAATAAACATGCGGAGATAGCCTGCCAGTCACTGTAATGCCGTAGCCATCTTGGTAGTGGCATTACTGTGATTGACTGGCCGCATTACCTCATCAGAGGTTATAAAAGGCACACTGACGCCATTGCACAGCTCAGGGACAGCTGTGAAAGGAGGGAGAGAGTGCTTGTCCAGCCCTGTGTGTGCACAGTTTCAGGTATCAGAGTCCTCTAGTGGTGATATTGGTGCTGATGCTGAACCATCATACTAACAATCCTTCTAAGGGCTAATCCTGTGCTTTGCCCTTTGTATGAGATACATTCTGCATTTAGCCTAGGGACAGTTGCAGGAATACAGCCTCTAGTCATGGCTAAGAGCTTTGCAGTCTGTTGCTAAATACATAACTGCTGAAGGTGACCACATTCTTTTTTTTTTATGAAAAAATTGACTACATTGTCGTCCATACAGTTTAACATGCATAGTGTTACATTATGGTGGTATATTAAACTGCAAAAAAATAAAAAAAATGCTTCTGTATTGAATTAGCCATTCATACAGTTTAATGTGCTTAGTGTTACATTATGGTGGTATATTAAACTCCAAAAAAATGTTCAAATTTTTTTTCTGGATTGAATATATTAACCCTTTCATGACCGGGGTATTTTCCGTTTTTGAGTTTTCGTTTTTTGCTCTCCTTCTTCCCAGAGCCATAACTTTTTTTATTTTTTCATCAATATGGCCGGTGGAATGCTTATTTTTTGCGTGACAAGTTGTAATTTTGAACGACATCACTGGTTTTACCATTTCGTGTACTGCTAAACCTGACCTGCCATTATTATTCACCAGGTCATTATGAGTATGTAGATACCAAACATGTATAGATTCTTTTTTATTTAAGTGGTGAAAAAAAATTCAAAAGTTTGCTAAAAAAAAATGACGCCATTTTCCGAGACCTGTAACGCCTCCATTTTTCAGGATCTGAGGTTGGGTGAGGGCTTATTTTTTGCATGCCGAGCTGATGTTTTTATTGATACAATTTTGGAGTAGGTACGATGTTTTGATCGCCCGTTATTGCATTTTTTCTTGTTACACCGTTTACCAATTGGATTGATTTTTTTTATATTGATAGATCGAGCGATTCTGAACGCGGCGATACCAAATATGTGTATGTATGGGGTTTGTTTTACTGTTTTGTTTTGAATAGGGAAAAAGGTTGGTGATTTAAACTTTTACATGTTTTTTATATTTTTATAAACATTTTTTTTATACTTTTTGCATGCTTCAATAGTCTCCATAGGAGACTAGAAGCTGCAGTTGTCTGATCCCCGCTGCTACACACAGGAGATGATCAGATCGCCTGTGTGTAGCAGACTTGTCCAATTCTTATGAGTGCTGACCACTGGGCGTTGCTCATAGCAATCTGGCAATGACAACCATAAGGGTCTCCTGCAGACCCCAGGTTGTCATGCCAACTAGTGTTGAGCGAGCATGCTCGACACTGCTCGGTACTCGCCTGAGCATCACGCTACTCGGGATGTTCGGCGAGCACCGAGCATTTCCTGTTTACACGGGTGGGAGCTCGGGTCTCCGCCCTGCACGTTTGGCGCTCTTTACAGAGCCAATGAACATGCAGGGATTGCCAACCAGTCACTGTAATGCTGCAGCCATGTTGGTTATGGGCATTACAGTGATTGGCTGGCCGCACAGCGTCACCTCGAGTATTTAAAACCGGGCGCCGCCATCTTGGACACAGTCGCTCCGGATTAGACAGTGTAGGGACAGCGCTGCTGATTTAGGGAGAGATATAAACTGCGAAATAGTTAGTGTAGGGTCTGTAAAGGCTGCCAGAACAAACAAACAGTCCTTTCCAGGACTAATATCCATCCCAGATACCAGGCAGGCAGGCTGTATAGGAGACACAGTGGTTATACCAGCAAACGCTGCATTACAGTCCTGTGTGCTCCTGTTGCTGAAATTGCTGGACTTAGCACCAGGTGTCGGGGGCCAGGAAAAATCCTTTTTTTTCATCTAAATCCTCCTTTTTTTTTCCTCCTTCACACTGTACAAATACCCGTCTTATTAACCTTTTGGTGTGTCCCCCCCCCCCCCAAAAAAAGCGTGTCTCTGATTTTTCAGACACAAATATAACTGTTGAAAATAGTCTGGTGTAGGCTAGAGAAACAGAAGTGTTGTTTTGCACTTCCACGGTTCAAACCTCTGTATTATCCATTTTGGGCCATTTTTATCTAAAAAAAAACAGTTTGAGTGTGTCGCTCACTGTTCAGCCGCAAATCTATTTATTTAAAAAAGTCTGATATACCCCAGTAAACAATAACTGTGGTTTTGCCATCCCACGGTAAAAAATCTCTATTATTCAGCTTTTGGTATATTTTACATAAAGAAAAACAGTAGTGTCTCCTGACTGTTGTGACACAAAAATATATCTGTTGAAAATAGTCTTGTGTAGGCCCGACATCCCAGTGTGGTTTCGCAGTTCCACGGGTCAAATCGCTGTACTATCCAGTTTTGGGCCTTTGGTATCTAAAATAAAAGCAGTTTGAGTGTGTCGCTCACTGTTCAGCCGCAAATATCTCTATTTAAAAAAGTGTGGTATACCCCAGTAAACAATAACTGTGGTTTTGCCATCCCACGGTAAAAAATCTCTATTATTCAGCTTTTGGTAGTTTTTTCCGTAAAGAAAAACAGTAGTGTCTCCTGACTGTTGTGACACAAAAATATATCTGTTGAAAATAGTCTTGTGTAGGCCCGACATCCCAGTGTGGTTTCGCAGTTCCACGGGTCAAATCGCTGTACTATCCAGTTTTGAGCCTTTGGTATCTAAAAAAAAAGCAGTTTGAGTGTGTCGCTCACTGTTCAGCCGCAAATATCTCTATTTAAAAAAGTGTGGTATACCCCAGTAAACAATAACTGTGGTTTTGCCATCCCACGGTAAAAAATCTCTATTAATCAGCTTTTGGTAGTTTTTTCCGTAAAGAAAAACAGTAGTGTCTCCTGACTGTTGTGACACAAAAATATATCTGTTGAAAATAGTCTTGTGTAGGCCCGACATCCCAGTGTGGTTTCGCAGTTCCATGGGTCAAATCGCTGTACTATCCAGTTTTGGGCCTTTGGTATCTAAAAAAAAAGCAGTTTGAGTGCGTCGCTCTCTGTTCAGCCGCAAATATCTCTATTTAAAAAAGTGTGGTATACCCCAGTAAACAATAACTGTGGTTTTCCTCTTCCACGGTTCTAATCTACTCTTTATTACCCTTTTTCCATTGATAGTGCAAGTGTAAGCTATTTTACTTCATTTACAATGGGCAAGGCGCGTGGCAAGGGACGTGGAAGTGGACGTTCTGGTGATGGTTCGTGCAGAGGACGGGGCCGTGGCCAAGGTGAAAATGTGCCACAACCAACAGCCACATCTTCTCGCTCCCACTTCTTGACCGAATTACTAGAGAAGCACAGAACAACACCAGTATTGAGAACTGATCAGTGTGAACAGGTTATTAATTGGATAGCAGATAATACTTCCAGTTACCTGGGCACCACCACCTCCGGTCTGTCTTCCACACGGTCAACTCTTAGTAGCCGTGAGTCTCGACCGCATACTCCTCCTCACCCTGATGCTCCTTCCTCCCACCATGCCGAGTGTCATCAGACAGCAAGTGATCCCACACTTGGACACTCTGAAGTGCTGTTCACTGGTCCATTTCCATATTTGGGCCCCTCGCCTGATACACTTGAAGTGGTGAAAGAGGAGATCCCAGGTTGCGATGCCCAAATATTTGAACAGCCACGGCCACAGGAAGTCGACGTTGGCAATCTGTCACAAGAGGTGGACTATGACGAGACACAATTGCCAGGAAGTGAGGAGGAGGATCGTGGTGCGCAAGTGGAAGAGGAGGAGGTGGTGGATGACCTAGTAACTGACCCAACGTGGAAGGAGGACATGCAGAGTGAGGCCAGCAGCACACAGGGGGAGGGAGGCAGAGTACCCCAACAGGCAGGAAGAAGCAGTGTGGTGGCCGCAGACAGAAGGCAGGCAACCGTTCCCCGTAACACCAACACGAGGGACATTGCCAGTACAAGCGGTAGGTCTTCCAGAGTCTGGAATTTTTTTAAAGACTCTGCTGATAACCCCAAAAAGGCCATATGTTCCACCTGCCATGCCAGCATCAGCAGGGGTGACAAAACTACCAGCCTGACCACCACCAGCATGATCAGGCACATGGCAGCAAAGCACCCAACTTTGTGGGGCGAAACCCAGGGTCCACGACCAGTGTCAGCGGGTGTCACCACTGCTTCTTCCACTGTTGTGCGTGCAATAGAACCCCCTGTTGTGTGTGCAAGGCAATCCCCTGTCCATACTGCATGTAAAGATGCCCCCTCCTCTCAGTCTTCACTTGTTATGGCAGTTTCTCAAGAAACAGCATCAAAGTCCACGTCCACGCCCCACAGGCCACAGTCCTAAATTCGCACATTTCACGACTGCTTGCGTTGGAAATGCTGCCTTTTAGGCTGGTGGAGACGGAATCCTTCCGCAATCGTATGGCGGTGGCCGTCCCTCGGTACTCGGACCCCAGCCGACACTATTTTGCCCGGTGTGCCATCCCCGCACTACACAAGCACGTGTTCCAAAGCATCTGCCGTGCCCTCAACAACGCAGTTACTGGGAGAGTCCACCTGACAACGGACACGTGGACAAGTGCTTGTGGCCAGGGATGGTACATCTCTCTGACGGCACACTGGGTAAACATAGTGGAAGCCGGGACCCAGTCGGACCTTGGGATGGAACACATCCTCCCCACACCGATGATTGCGGTCCCTATGTCAGTCAGAGTTGCCCCCACAGTGTACAGCTCCTGCGCATCCTCCTCCTCCTCCTCATGTTCAGCCTCCATCTCAGATATCACCACATCAGTTACAAGCTGGAAGCATTGCATTACTGCCTCCGCCAAGCGGCAACAGGCTGTGCTGAAACTCATAAGCTTAGGTGATAAACCTCACACTGCTTGTGAGTTGCGGACAGCTGTGAAAGAGCAGGCAGATCTGTGGCTAAGACCGCTGAACCTACATCCCGGCATGGTCGTGTGTGACAATGGTCGTAACCTGGTGGCGGCTCTGAGGCGAGGTGAGATCACACACGTACCATGCCTGGCTCATGTGCTTAACCTCGTGGTTCAGCGGTTTCTTAAATCGTACCCCGAGTTGCCAGATCTGCTCGTGAAAGTACGCCGCCTGTCAGCTCATTTTCGCAAGTCGGCTACAGCTTCCGCCGCCCTTGCTGGGTTGCAGCAGCGTTTGCAGCTTCCGGCACACCGACTGGTGTGTGATGTCCCCACACGTTGGAACTTTACCCTCCACATGTTGCAAAGGATTTGTGAGCAGAAGAGAGCAGCTGTGGAGTACCAGCTGCAACAAGGCCGTCGATATTCAGATCAAACTCCACACATAAGACCTCAGGAGTGGACCTGGATGTCTGACATATGTACCATCCTGACAAACTTTGAGGAGGCCACCAAGATGGTGAGTGGCGATGACGCCATCATTAGTGTCATCATCCCACTTGTCTGTCTTTTGCATCGCTCTCTGCAGAGAATTAAAGAGGAGGCATTGCAGCCAGATGAGATGGATCAAGAAGCCATAGCGGGCGATTACACACAGCCCAGCCTCATCTCATCCCAACGTGCATTGGGGGACAATGAGGGAGAGGAGGAGGAGGAGGAGGAAGAACAGGAGCTGCTATCATGCGTTGTAGACGGTAGTACCTGTACAAGTGTCATACCGTCGGTTCAGCGTGGGTGGCCTGAGGACAGGGGGGAGGAGGAAGAGGAGGAGGAGGAGGAGCAGGAGAGCATGGCCAGTCGTCATCTTGGTGAGGACACGGAAATCTTGCCCGTTACCAGTCTGGCACGCATGGCTGACTTTATGTTACGCTGCCTTAACCGTGACCCTCGCATTGTCAAAATGTTGGGTGACAGTCATTACTGGTTGGTGACACTTGTAGACCCCCGCTACAAGGAGAACTTTCACTCTCTTATTCCTGAGGTGGAGAGGTCTACAAAAATGGGGCAGTACCAGAAGGCCCTTGCTGCAGAACTCTTAAAAAAATTCCCATCTGAACACGCTAGCGGCAGAGGTCACAGTTCATTGCCCAACCAAGGCGTACAGGCGAGAGAGATGCAACTCCAATCCAGCAGAGGCAGGGGAACACTGTCAATGTTCTGGGACAGTTTTCTGACACCCGCCCAGCTTACAGGCCCTGAGGCGCGGGGTACTCTCACAAGGAGTGGAAAGTTTCAAAAGATGGTGAGGGAGTACCTTGCCGACCATACCAGCATCCTCCGTGATTCCTCTGTGCCTTTTAATTATTGGGTATCCAAGCTGGACACTTAGAATGAACTCGCTCTGTAAGCCTTGGAGGTCCTGGCCTGCCCTGCCGCTAGCGTGTTATCGGAGCGTGTTTTTAGTGCCGCTGGGGGAATTATAACTGATAAGCGCACTCGCCTGTCAACTGACAATGCTGACAAGCTGACCCTTATCAAAATGAACAAGGGCTGGATTGGGCCAGACTTCTCATCACCACCAAATGACAGCAGAGTAACATAAAGTCAAATCCACTGTGTTATTTCGGGAGGTGTATTCACATGCACCGCTTCACACCCACACATGGGTATATGCTTCCTCGTTTCAGCTGTTTTATCTTCTTCTCCTTATCCTCAGCCTCCACCACCACTATACCACCAGGGTGCCAGCATTGCAAGTTCCTCCGTCCTTATTTTTGGCAGCTTTTGCTTGCAAGGCATAAGCAAATACTATGAGACACCCACTCCCCAATAATGGGACTTATGTTTGTAATATGCTGTACTGCATGGCTCTTGTAAGGGGCATTGCAAGTTGCTCCATCCTAATTTTTGGCAGCTTTTGCTTGCAAGGCATAAGCAAATACTATGGGAGACCCACTCCCCAATAATGGGACTTATGTTTGTAATATGCTGTGCTGCATGGCTCTTGTAAGGGGCATTGCAAGTTGCTCCATCCTAATTTTTGGCAGCTTTTGCTTGCAAGGCATAAGCAAATATTATGGGAGACCCACTCCCCAATAATGGGACTTATGTTTGTAATATGCTGTACTGCATGGCTCTTGTAAGGGGCATTGCAAGTTGCTCCGTCCTAATTTTTGGCAGCTTTTGCTTGCAAGGCATAAGCAAATACTATGGGACACCCACTCCCCAATAATGGGACTTATGTTTGTAATATGCTGTACTGCATGGCTCTTGTAAGGGGCATTGCAAGTTGCTCCATCCTAATTTTTGGCAGCTTTTGCTTGGAAAGCATAAGCAAATACTATGGGAGACCCACTCCCCAATAATGGGACTTATGTTTGTAATATGCTGTACTGCATGGCTCTTGTAAGCGGCATTGCAAGTTGCTCCGTCCTAATTTTTGTCAGCTTTTGCTTGCAAGGCATAAGCAAATACTATGGGAGACCCCCTCCCCAATAATGGGACTTATGTTTGTAATATGCTGTACTGCATGACTCTTGTAAGGGGCATTGCAAGTTGCTCCGTCCTAATTTTTGTCAGCTTTTGCTTGCAAGGCATAAGCAAATACTATGGGACACCCACTCCCCAATAATGGGACTTATGTTTGTAATATGCTGTACTGCATGTGACGCGTTCCCTGGGCCGTGTGTACACGTGTGTGGGATACCCGATGCCGGGTCTCTGGGGTCTGTAGTCTCCGTGGCGGTGACCCGGTCCTGTGGCTCAGGCTGGTCAAACCAGTGGCAGTCTTTCTTAGGTTTTGAGGTTAATTGTCCGACTGCGCCACCCGTGGATTGCGGTCAGGGAGTACCACCGCTGCGAGGCAGACCACTGAGGCTGGTGTTGTGTGCGCAGCAGAGAATGGGATAACTCCCCACGGGAGGAGTATAGCCTCAGGGCAGTGAGTGTGGATGATGGGGGTGATGGTGCACGAGCGCAGCAGGAACGACTCAGAGTCTTTGCAGTGCAGTTCAGGGTCTTTACTGATGATTATAAGGTAGACCCTCCCGGGAGTACTGGCTAGCATAAGAGGCCTGGTCAGTCTGTGAGCAAGCAGGAGTTCCCCTGGCCAGGTGGAGTTGTAGGCCTCCCCGTCTGTCTGCACTCTTCCTGGCTACCTTGCTGTAAGCGGGTAGAAGTAGCCCACGTCCCTGAGTGTACCGTGTAGTGCTCACCCGTATGGCTGGTGACTTGGGGACTTCTGTTAGCCTCCGCTCCACGACGGTGGTGCTGGTCCCTTGCTTGTGACTGAGCCTCCGGGCTTCTATGGCCAGAGGACCTGAAATTCCCTGCCGGCTGGTTTCTGCTGCTGGATATATAAGTCCTCACAGACTCGGACTCCTGTGTCCGCTTCCTTTTGTCTTCTGCCAGGGCGAGCTCTGCTCAGCTTCCAGCCCCTGGTCTTTAGCTCCTAGCTCCTACAGAGCTCCTTGCTGTTACTTTCCCTTGCTCTCACTCTGACTCTGACTGTTCTCTGTTCTCTGACTCACTCAACCCCGCCCCAGATCCAGTTTATAAGGGCAGAGTTCTCCCCTCCCAGGACTGGGGCAGGAGGATGTTGCATGTTTAAGGGATCCTGACCAGGAAACCTCCCACTTGCTCTCCGACGTAGTATCTCTATTACTGTGGTGACCAGACCCCTGGGGTGCCACACATGGCTCTTGTAAGGGGCATTGCAGTTCCTCATAATTTTTGGAAAGCCTTCCATTCACTGCTTAGGCCAACAGTGCACAGGAGACCCAGTTGCTATAAATGGAAAAAAAGGTTTAGTTAATGCCCTCTGACCTCCATGTCATTTCCAAGGGGCATTGGAGTGCCTCCAAATTTTTGGTAGGCATTGCACTCACTGTATGCCCTATAACTGTGTAGCCGAACCGCTCCTTTTGTTACAGAAACATATCCTACAAGACATATCTGGTTGACTGGCCTGATATTGATGTGAATGGTCTCTGTTCCTCCTGCTCTTTCTCCTTTGCCACTACCTCATCCATCATTTATCACCTGAAGCTTTGTTTTAACGGGAGTCATAGAACTTGGATAGCAGCAGGAAAACATCCAGCAATCCTCGGAGGAGGTAGGATATGCGCCAAAACGCTGACCACCTCAGGCCTAGCCGCTACTACATACATGCGCTTGCATTACAACAAAACAAAGCAGATGCTAACTTCTATCATCCTCATCATGCTCCTCACCTTGGCACTCTCAACTCCCCTGATGGAGAAGCCAGGGCCCACCGGAGGAGTCTGATAGTCCGGTGGGCTCGGCCAATGCTGCCCTAAAGCAGGCCAGGCTAAGAAAAGTGTGGGAAAGGTTACCGGGACAAATAGGGGTGGCTGGGGACCGAGTATGGACACCCAGCCACCCCCTGGAGGCTGGGGAGCAAGCGGGGACACCCGGCCACCAGGCGGCTGGGGACTGAGTATGGATACCAGGCCGCCGACACAGCCATGGCGTGGTGGCCAGATTCCGCCTCCACATGCCTAAAAGGCCCAATTTAAAGTGCAAGCAAGCAAGCAGTATGGTATTGCAGCCTGGGGGTGGGTGGGTGGCAGGCTGCATACTTGCGCTTGCATTGCAAGGAATGGGAGAGGTACAATTGAACACTGCCCTGGGACAAGGACTTGAATGAGGATTGTTGCAAGTCTGCAACGACAGGTGCAAGGTGGGAGACATCTTCGCATGTACCATGAACAGGGGTTTGGCATGCACACACTACAGCGGAATAGGCTCTCCTTCCCACTAAATGCACTGGGGAGGGCACAGGTAATGTTTTGGTATACGCGCTTAATCTTATGTATAAGGCACACCAGGACAAATAGGGGAGGCTGGGGACTAAGTATGGATACCTCGCTGCCGAAGCAGCCATGAGGTAGTGGCCAGCTTCGGCCTCCTCCAAACTAAAAGGCCCCATTTCAAGTGCAAGCTAGCAGTATGGAATTGTAGTCTGGGGGTGGGTGGGTGGCAGGCTGCACACTTACACTTGCATTAAAAGAAAACATAGCAGATGCTAACTTCTGTCATCATCATCATGCTCCTCACCTTGGCACTCTCAACTCCACCGATGGAGAAGTCAGGGCCCCCTGGAGGAGTCTGGTTGTCTGGTGGGCTCGTCCAATGCTGCCTAAAGCAGGCCGAGCTAAGAAAAGTGTGTGGGGGGATGTTCCAAGGAGAAATAGGGGCGGCTGGGGACCGTTTATGGACACCAGGCTGCCCCCAGGCGGCTGGGGACCGTGTGTGGACACCCGGCCGCGGGGCGGCTGGGGACTGAGTATGGACACCCGGCCGCCAGGCGGCTGGGGACTGAGTATGGATTCCAGGCCGCCAACACAGCCATGACGTGGTGGCCAGATTCCGCCTCCACATGCCTAAAAGGCCCAATTTCAAGTTCAAGCAAGCAAACAGTATGGTATTGCAGCCTGGGGGTGGGTGGGTGGCAGGCTGCATATGTGCGCTTGTATTGCAAGGAATGGGGGAGGTACAATTGAACACTGCCCTGGGACTAGAACTTGCATGGGGATAGTTGCAAGTCTGCATCTTCTGATGCGGCAAGGATCACTTATGATGGGCACACTTTTAGACAGTGACCTGGGAGTCAGAGATGCTTCCAGGGGTCTTCCCCATGCTGTTCCCATGTCTTTTCAGCACTTTATGCATGTGTCACACAGCACATGGCCAGATAAGGTTGTAAAATGTTAAAATGACATTTCCCGGTGAATGCATTTGTCATAGTTGAAAGCAATACAAAAGTGCAAAAACGCATAAAAAATGCTACTTGTGAACATAGCCGAAGGTGTGGAGGAGTATTTTTGTTTTTGGTCATTTATTTTAACTTATACACAAGTCTTTTCCCTGGAAAGGATGTTCCTTAACATATTTCACAGGAAAAAAGTTTCACTTTCGTTTTTGAACGTTTTATTGTGAGCCCATAAAAGTGGCTTAATACCTCTGACCACGTTGTTGACAGCAGTGACCTGGGGGTCAGAAATGCTTCCTGGGGCGATCCCCATGCTGTCCCCATGTCATTTGAGCACTGTCACTATCGTTTTGGGCACTTGTTAGGCTTTTAAAAGACTGCCGGGGGTGCCACCACAAAAATGCTCGAGTCTCCCATAGACTAACATTGGGCTCGTTGCTTGGGTCAAGCACCCGAGTATCACGGCGAGCTCGGCCCGAGCTTCGAGCACACGAGCATTTTAGTGCTCGCTCAACACTAATGCCAACCCATCGGTGACTTGCAATTATGTGACGAGAGGTCACCGATGGGCCGGGCCAATGACGCGCTTCCCGGAAGTGCGAGTTAAATGCCGCTGTCAGAGATTGACAGCGGCATTTAACTGGTTAACCACCGTGGGTGGATCGTGATTCCACCCGCGGCTGTTGTGGGCACATGTCAGCTGTATAGATCAGCTGACATGTGCCCAGAAAGGGGGATCTGACGTGGGGCGTACTATTACGCTCCATGTCAGAAAGGGGTTAAACTAAAAAACTAAAAAAAATGCTTTGCCTGCTGCAAGTTATCTGCTGTAAGCATAGAAAACCTTACATTTTTCAAAATGAATAAGGTATGGATGTTTACCAACGTTCATTCACCTGTAGCTGATGATCAGCAGTACCATCTGCTTACCTGCATGTCCGTTGCCTGTGTTCTGCTATACCCTTCTGCTGTCGCCAGTATCGATGGCCCACAGCCATCTAATTTCATCATGTCATCTATATTGTAGCACTGCTGCTGGCAGAGCTGCCATTGCTGGCCCTATATTGTCAGACATTTACTTTCCTACCCTGTACTAATTTTATGCCATGTAATTTGTGGCACTGCCACTAGACAACAATGCCGACCACTCATCTTCTGTCTACATATTTTTTTATAATGATACACTGTACTGCTGATACGAAATGTAATCTCTTGAGGTTCCTCAAAGTCTTAAAAGAAGGCAATTTTTTTAAATGCTTGTTGACAAGCCAGTGCTCCTTCACTTTGAAAATACCTAGCCTGTTTCTGCTCCCTAAAAAGGAGGTAATTTGTAACTGTTTACTGTTAGCAAACCTATTGGGGATCTCAAAAAGGGGATAATTCATTTGCTACTAGTTGAGAAGCCATTACTTCTTCACTTTCAAAGGTGCTATTGTACACACCTGTTTTTGCTTAAAAAATAAATGGATATTTTTTAGATGTCTTATGCAAAAGCTTTTGCTTCTTCATTTAGCGAGGGAAAAAGCTTTGAAAACTCTGCAAATAGGCTTAATTTTTGCACAACCACATGTGCATTCCCTGTGTTAATACAACAACAAAACAGGCATCTGAACCTCCAAAACTAATCATTTTCCTGAATTTAAGTAACCTAATATATTTGAAACTGCAGTATGTTAAATAGTCTTTTATTTACTACTGGTTACCATCCGTTTTCGCCTAGCCAGATAGGTTGAGGCAACTTAATGTTAATAAGGCTGTGTTTGCATTAAATAGCTCAAAAGAGGTTTAGTACAGTCCTAGGAGACCTTTGTTTTCAAGCCTATTGGAGGCTTTGCATTATTGCTATTCGCTGCAAATAGAAGCAGCAATTCTAAAAATCAATATCGACCCTTTAACAAGCCTTGTTACATGACTTAGGAAAAAAGCCAAATAAGAATCTTAATTTGCAGATACAGTGTTTCAGGGGATTACCCCTCATCAGTGCAAAGTATGAGATCTGATTTGACTAGGTGAGAGGCTAAGACTGGGATTTAAGGGGTAACTTTTCACCTTGTGGATAGTGACAAGCCAGGCCTGGCATGTCATGCATTTTCCTCTGGGAAATTACATATGCAAATTGCCTCTTCAGAAAGGAAGAGGACTGAAGGAGGACTATGTGGGGCCGATTATACTGTATGGAGCACTTTTTGTGGCCATTATACTGTATTGAGGGCTGTATGGGGATTACAGTTGGAACATCATACTGTGATGGGGTCACCATTCTTTGTTGGGGGAGATGGAAGAAGGTGGGGTTCAGTAGGGTCATCATTCTATGCGTGTCGGGGGTAATGTGGAGCAATTCACTGTGATGGTATAATACTGTGTTTGGTGGTACTTTCGTTTGCATCATACTTTATGCATCATACTTTATTATTTGTATTATTCAAGCTTTTTTATCCTTTGTCATTACATGTTTAAATCAGGTCATTGGGCCATATGCTTTTTACTGCTGTTACATAGCATATTATATTTTATTCTAACACCTATTAAATGAAATGTACCTTGTTCATGTGATATCCACTTTAAGTTTGTTTCCATATGAAAAAGTTAATTGTTATATTTGATGATAAGGAAAAACTTCCTCAATTGTAGACATTTTTTAAATAAATATCAAGGTTGGCCCAAAACTTTGTCCAAGCTTCTAATTTTGGCCCTCTGTGTACTTGAGTTTGACACCCCAGCTTTAACACTTTTCAATGTATACAAGTATATATACAGTGCCTACAAGTAGTATTCAACCCCCTGCAGATTTAGCTGGTTTGATAAGATGCAAATAAGTTAGAGCCTTCAAACTGCAAACGAGAGTAGGATTTATGAACAGAAGCATAAATCTTAGAAACCAAAAAGTTATGTTGCACAGTTGAATTTTATTAAATTTTAAACATAAAAGTGTGGGTCAATTATTATACAACCCCTATGTTTAATATTTTGTGGAATAACCCTTTTTGCAATTACAGCTAATAATCGTCTTTTATAAGACCTGATCAGGCCGGCACAGGTCTGTGGAGTTATCTTGGCCCACTCCTCCATGCAGATCTTCTCCAAGTTATCTAGGTTCTTTGGGTGTCTCATGTGGACTTTATTCTTGAGCTCCTTCCACAAGTTTTCAATTGGGTTAAGGTCAGGAGACTGACTAGGCCACTCCAACACCTTGACTTTTTCCCTCTTGAACCAGGCCTTGGTTTTCTTGGCTGTGTGCTTTGGGTCGTTGTCTTGTTGGAAGATGAAATTACGACCCATCTTAAGATCCTTGATGGAGGAGCGGAGGTTCTTGGCCAAAATCTCCAGGTAGGCCGTGCTATCCATCTTCCCATGGATGCGGACCAGATGGCCAGGCCCCTTGGCTGAGAAACAGCCCCACAGCATGATGCTGCCACCACCATGCTTGACTGTAGGGATGGTATTTTTGGGGTCGTATGCAGTGCTATCCAGTCTCCAAACGTCACGTGTGTGGTTGGCACCAAAGATCTCGATCTTGGTCTCATCAGACCATAGAACCTTGAACCAGTCTGTCTCAGAGTCCTCCAAGTGATCATGAGCAAACTGTAGACGAGCCTTGACATGACGCTTTGAAAGTAAAGGTACCTTACGGGCTCGTCTGGAACGGAGACCATTGCGGTGGAGTACGTTACTTATGGTATTGACTGAAACCAATGTCCCCACTGCCATGAGATCTTCCCGGAGCTCCTTCCTTGTTGTCCTTGGGTTAGCCTTGACTCTTCGGACAAGCCTGGCCTCGGCACGGGAGGACACGTTCAAAGGCTGTCCAGGCCGTGGAAGGCTAACAGTAGTTCCATAAGCCTTCCACTTACGGATGATGCTCCCAACAGTGGAGACAGGTAGGCCCAACTCCTTGGAAAGGGTTTTGTACCCCTTGCCAGCCTTGTGACCCTCCACGATCTTGTCTCTGATGGCCTTGGAATGCTCCTTTGTCTTTCCCATGTTGACCATGTCTGAGTGCTGTTCACAAGTTTGGGGAGGGTCTTAAATAGTCAGAAAAGGCTGGCAAAAGAGATCTTTAATCCACACATGTGAAGCTCATTATTCTTGGTGCCTGAACTACTTCTTAATACTTTAGGGGGACCAAACAGAATTCTTGTGGTTTGAGGGGTTGAATAATAAATGACACTCTGAATTAACTTTTAACGTTTTTAAAAAAAAACAACAAAAAAAACAAAAACAATATTTGCTGCAGTGCATTTCCCACTTCCAGGCTGATCTACAGTACAAATGTCACAATGCCAAGTTAATTCCGCATGTGTTAACCAGCTAAATCTGCAGGGGGTTGAATACTACTTGTAGGCACTGTATCTGTGTTACTGAATTGAAGCAGTCTATGACCTATATCCAGTCCAAACAATAGCAAAACTCTTTTTACAATAAGTCATGCCATGCATTTGATGTCAAACATATTTTAAGTATTTAGCTGAATTTGGTAAACATTTGAAACAATTTTGTCTCAAATCATTATTGTATTGGTCTATTTTTTATCTAGTTTTTCCTTTTTTTTTTTTTTGTTCTTTGCGCCAAATTTTCTTCTTTAAGGCTATGTGCCCACGATGCAGAAATGAAGCAGAAAATTTCCGCTTCATTTCTACATGTCCTTGCCTGGAAAAACGCATGCGGAATTTCACACTCATTTTTCACGCATTTTTGAAGCGTTTTGTACATGCGGATTTGCCTTGTGTTTTTCTAATGCATTAAAGAAGGCAATTCCGCAAATAATGGACATGCGGCAGATTTTTCCGCACATCAAAAACGCTGCGGAAAATTCCGCATCATGGGCGTTGAACTTGCGGAATGTCATTGGGGACCATGGGGGAAGGATTAGCAAGCGTTTTACAAGCGTTTACGCTGCAAAAATGTTGCAGCAAAAACGCTTGAAAAACGCATCATGGGCACGCACCCTTGAGATCCAACTATGTTGATATCTGTTTTCTACTCATTGATCTGTATTTTTTTCAGTTCGCTATTTTTGGGTGTTTTTTCTAATCTATATGTTTTGGGTCAATTAATTATTTGTGAGTTTTTCAAAAGTTGCAACACTTTTTCTGGTACAAATATACTCCATTCCCACCTCAGAGTGATATTTGTACAAATGTTAGAGTTGTGCAACATTTTAATGGATCATGTATATTTTTGCTCTAAAAAGATGTAAAAAAGGAGCATTTTTGATTTTCCACATTATTCATGAATCTGCACCATTTTGAAGAGTTTAGTGCTAAAAACGACAATGAATTCGACAACACAATAAAGAAAAGCTACTTAAAAAATCCTGCAAATGATGAATTGGTCCCAGTGTTGGAAGATAAAATAAAACTATCCGATTTTTAGAAAATGCAGACTTAGACTATATAATCTTAAAATGCCTGACATTTATCAAAGTGGTTCATGCATTTAATAAATTAGTTATTGTGGTGCATATTTAGCCTGTATAGTCTAAGTATATACACTTACTTTGTGCCAAAAATTTGCACCAAATTTGGTGAATTTTGGACTTTGGTTTCACAATATAAGTCATTATCCTTTTCTTTGCAAGCCACACCATTCTTTCCATTAATCCATGCTGCCTTGTCATGAAAAGTGTCTGGAACACATACCGGTAAGTACGTTTTTTTTCCGCAAATTAAGATGGAATTCTGTCACATTTGGAAAATGTACCCCCTGTATAGTAGAATTCTGAATAACTATCAGTTATACACTTTTTTAGATAAATATGGAAACCCCTTTGCCGGTCACAATATCAGTGTCAAACATATTACAAAGTTTCTCTTTCTGCAGTTTCTGTACCCATTCTAGTACATGCATGAAATTGTAATCTGCATCACGTTCCCTGGGTGGAATGGTATAAACCCCTGTAGCTGTGGTTAAACAGAGGAAATGATTGCATCCATGTCTAATTAGATTTCTGTGGAATGCATATGGTCACAATAATTCAAACTTGTCTTCTGCATACTGGCCTGTAGATGGCAGTCTTATTCCTAAATAAAAAATGGTTCATTCACACATCCTCATTAACTATGCTAAAGCATGTAATTAACAGCAGCTGACTAATTATAGCTAATTAGACCTGTATGTGAGTGCAGAGAGAACACTTAGCATGCATTACAATGACGTTTAACCTGAAATTATAAATCAGATGATGATCAGTTTCCATGTCAAACCATTGTATAGCGCTTCCTGTGAGGATTCTGGCACTGATAAAACAGAGCTCTGAATATAGTACCCTTCTCTTTTTCTAATGTATTTCATAAAGTAAATTATGTTTTAAAATGGCTTTTAATTCTAGCCATATTGCTACCATTTTCATTGCTAACTGCTTCCTCACGTTGCAAATCACATTCTTACTTTAGAATTATTTATATTATATTATTTTACTTTTCTCTAACCATTGGTCGAAAAATTATTCTCTTATAGATGCCAAATAGAAATGAACGAATCTTTTGAAATTGTTATCCACTTTGACAAAATTTTCCATAAAAACTTGATTTGCAGTGAATACATTCGCCCTGAAGCTCAATAATTCAAACTCTCTAGTTGCCCAGAAAAAAAGGTGTATAATACTTTGAGGTCTCCTAGCTGTGTAATGAACCCTTTTGAGGTTTTTAAAACATATCTCAACAAATATAGGGGAAATGGATAATAATCGATGTGACAAAGTCACGGGCAGAATATTGGAGGGGAGATATGTTTCAACATGAAAGTTGTCTCCTGCATGGTAGGTGCAGAGAGGGTTAATCAGCCATATTTAAAAGGGCGTGTTTTATGAGAATAACCATAGAGCGGGCGGGAGGTTGTTCTCCATATCTCCACCTCAGGGTGTAGTCTGGGCTATAAATAGCTAGCCTTTTGACTCAGGTGTTGGTCAGAGGCTTGCTCCAGAGAGGAGCTTGCATGTGTTGTGCTGAACTGTGTGTTTTTGCTAAATGCTGAGAGGCCAGACCCTGTCAGGTACAAAGACTATGCTGGACATTTTCTTTTGTTTTGCTATTATGCCGGAAGAACAGTGTTTATTTTTATGAACTCTATACTGGTTTATGCCATTTAATAAACCAACAAGAAATTTAAAGAGACAGTGTTCCGTGTCTACCTCCGTGTGCAGCTGAGTGAGTCGTCTTACCACACCGGTCATATCCAAAAACATATTTACCAAGAAACTTCAGTTACAGACTTTTTAGGCTAACTAAATTGTAAAAACAGACCATAAATTATCACTTTTTTTGGAGGCAGATGACTGCCTTGCTGGTGTTTATACACAAGTAGTGCAAAAGGAAAAAAGTGGATTTTTCACAATTTGTGTTGCAAAAATTATCTATTTTGAGAGTATCAAGAACTTTGTTCATTGCTAAATGAAGAAGCAATAGCTTTTTCAAGAGCCATCCAAAATCCTCCCTTCATTTAGCTAGCAAGAACAGGTTAGCTGTTTGAAAGTGAAGAAGTGATGGATTCTAAACTAGAAGTTAAAAAATATCTCTTTTGGGATTTGCAACAGGTTTCCTATTCTCAAAATGATTAAAGTATTACAAAAGCTTTCTATCAAGCCATCTAAAAATTATTCCGTTTGTGGGAGCAGGAACAAGCTGGCTGTTTGCAATGCGAAGAAGCAAAGACTTTTCATCAAGCCAAGAAAAAAAACATCCCTATATTAGGAACTGCTTGAGAGAGACCGCTTCCCAGCAGCAGTACAGTATAGTTAACATACAGGACAAGTGCAAGAGATGCATGTAGGTGTCTAGTGGCAGTGGCAACAGCAGAAGCCGCATGATTTAAGAATGTGACAGGACAGGCAAGGAGATGTCTGGCAGTGTAAGGCCAGCAATAGCAGGCCAATACATAACAGTACAGTACAAATGAGATGATGGACAGGGAGTAAATGACTAGCTGATTGTGGGCCATCAACACTGGTGGCAGCAAAACAATGATGAAGACAGAAAACGGACAGGCAGGCAATACCTAATCATTGGCATCAACTGTAGGTGAATGGAACTTGGTACTGATATATGCTTGATGCATTTTGATATATGTAAAGTTTCCCACATTTGTGGAGGATAATCTGGTTTGCTTGAGTATGACAAATCCACCAGCCACACTGAATAACCTCTTTGACAGTACGCTGAAGGCTGGGCATGACAATTACATCCATAGTAAATTGGGCCAATTCTGCTGACCCAGAAATCCATGGGATCGGGGCCCAGGGTATCTGAAAGAACACAGTCTAGATTTGCTGAATAGCATCAGGATGGTGCTGTGGCAGATAAAATACCTGGTCCATCATGTCAAATATACTGTATTGTTCATGCTGCTACCTCAGCTCTTGTTGTAGCGCTAGAGCTCGCAAAGGTGGGGGAGCATTGGGCCTGAGGGAACCAAAGAAGGGTTACCTGGTCAGCCGTGTGGCTAGCAGGTGCCTACTTAGAGGTGTAGCTATATTTTCTGGCACCTAAGGCAAGAATTAAATTTGCCACCCCCCACCCCCAACTCAAGCGGTTTGAGTAGTTGTCATGTGACCACTTGTATGAGATTTGCATAATTCCAGTCACATGCCAATGAGCTGATTTTCCTGATTATCTCAATATCTCAATATTCAGTGAAATACAACAGCCACTGCTTCACTGGGAAAATAGAAAGTATGAAAATTGCATATGAGTGATCAATCATGTGATGACAGAGCAAAACCCTAACAGTGAGTATATTACAGGCTGTTAGGACTCTACGTGACTGCAGATTTCTGAATTCTCACAGTGTGCAATGCAGTCTGTCAGGAT
The DNA here is from genome assembly GCF_046119375.1 of Phyllobates terribilis. NCBI lineage: Eukaryota > Metazoa > Chordata > Amphibia > Anura > Dendrobatidae > Phyllobates > Phyllobates terribilis. The sequence continues at coordinate 24,052,550 of NW_027362768.1, forward strand.
TCTTACATGCCAGTGGCAAGGGCAAACAGTTATGTAACTGCAAGGATGCGATTTGCATACTTCCGGCTACATTCCCGCTAGATATGTCTGGCCTCGCTCAATTCACTTGTATTGAGTGAGTCTATGCATTCTATCTGGCACATGATTGCATGCATGCAAATCGCAGGTTTCATGACTTCCTGCTTTCACGGATGACACCAGAGAATCCTGACAGCATGCAGTGTGTTCACTGTGAAAATTTAGATATCTGCAGTCACATAGAAAGACTGCAGACTCGTTACAAACTTGAACATCCCATGTAATGCTTCTAACATAAATTCAATTGTAGTAACTAGTGATGAGAGAGTGTGCTCGCTTAACTCTTTAACCGAGCACACTTGCCTGCTTCCTGAGTATCTTCGGCGTGCTCATAAATTATATTTGAGTCCCTGCGTCTGCATGATTTACGGCTCTTATAAAGCCACAACACATGTGAGGATTCCCTATGAAAGAGGCAATCCCTGCAAGTGTTGAGGCTGTATAATAGCCATAAATCATGCAGACAAAGGGACTCGAACATAATATACAAGCACGCTGAAGATACTTGGAAAGCACCCGAGCGTGCTCGGTTAAAGGGTTAAACGAGCACACTCGCTCATCACTAGTAGTAACCCTTAACTTGTCAGACATCACAATACTTTACTAACATGACCACCATGTATCATGTAATATTACAAGATATGTATTGCTACATGTGTACAGGATCAGAACCAATAGCACCACAAGAATACATCATCAGAACCACCAGCAGTATAGAAATACATCACCAGAACCACCATCAGTATAGAAATATAGCATCACAAGACCCATCAGTACAGAAATACATCACCAGAACTACAATCAGAACAGGAATACATCACCAGAATCACCATCAGTACATGAATAAATCACCAAAACCTCCATAACTACATGAATTTATCAACATCACCACCATCAGTAAATGAATACATACACAAAGCTTAGTACAGCAATCAATTATAATGTTAGGTCAGCGCTATATGCAATTGTATCACAGGAGCCTAAAACTTCCAGTATGTTCTTAACAATGGTAAGGTGATACTGGGAGTTGTTGTTATCAGTTATCATCAGATCACACATGAACCACAGTACTGATGAAAGTTAATCAGTATCACAAATAAACATTTACATCCAGGTACCTTATAGGTGGTATCTTATGTCATTGGAGTCATTCTATTTTCTTCTTTATCTTGTTCAAATGCCATGATGACTTTACACATCCACAGCTCATCTCTGCAGGCTTCCATCTTCTCCAGTCTTCTGCAGCACATATTGACCTAGTGACCTTAAAAATAGCAGCATTATTATAATGCTTCTGAATAAAAATATCTGACCTACACTATGCCCCTGAATAAATGATTGCCCTTCACTGTGTTTCCTGCACAAAATATGATGCTACACTGTTCCTCTTATGGTACATGCCCTCCACTTTCCATACTAGGCCCCCTCTTCACACTGTCCTCTCAATCTGTGTCCCCTATAGTGCCTAGTTTCTATATTGTCCCCCCCCTCATCGGCATACTACCCCCTTTCTTGCTGTGCTCTCACACTGTTCCCCATGCTGATCCCTCTCTATGCTGCCCTCACTACTCTATTCTGTGTCCTTCACACTTTTCTCCAACCATAATCTCTCCTCACACTATTCACCTTAATAATCTCCTATTCCCCTCCCTCCTCATACTGTCTCCTCACATATGTCGATCCCTTGCTATCCTTACTGTCTCCTCATACATCCCCATACAGTTTCCACACCTATTCCCTCCCACTTCTCATACTGTTTCCTCCCATATTTCACACTCCTCATACTATCTCTTCACAGATCCCCCACTTCCCAAACTGCCATACTGTCTCCTAACAGGTCCTACTCACAGCCCATGCTGTCATACTGTCATCTCACAGGTCCTCCTCAGTTCCCATACTGACATACTATCTCCTCACAAGTCCCACTCACACCCCATTCTGACATACTGTTTCTTCACAGGTCTCTCTCACTCCCAAAAACTGCCATACTGTCTTCTCACAGGTCCCACCCACTCCCCATACTGTATCAGCACAAATCAAACTGTGTCTGCACCAATCCCCCCTTGCTCCTCATACTGTGACCACAGCACCAATACCCTCCACTCCTCATACTGTGTCTGCAGTATCAACCCCCCCACTGCTCCTCATACTGGGTCCACCACACCAATGCCCCCTGTGTTAGGCATCAGGCTGTGGCTGGATTCAAAACGGGTCCAGGACCTTCTGTGGTCTCCCATTTTGGTCCAGCCAGGGCTGATGCTGCTCAGCATCATCATCAGCCCCAACACCTAGCTGGTCCACGAGACGTACAGATTATCTCCTGTGTATTGGTACCTAGCAAGGTTAAGCATAGGTTGCAGAGGGAGACAGGGTGCTTGGAATCTAAGTCCAGGATTTGTCGCACTGAGCATGCCCGTGACCTGGCGGATCGTGATTGGTGGTTTGGCACCCACCTGACCCGGTGACCTGGTACTGCCTGATTGGTCCACTTGTGGCGTCACCAATGGTGCGTCGGTAGGCAGGGTTTAGTCTTTAAAAGGCCCGCCCACAAACATGGCGGCGCGCTCTGATCATTTGAGTAAGTGATGCTGCTGTGTGGACAACTGTGTTCCACGTGCTCCCTAGCTGTTCGCTTCGTGACCTGCTGATGCCAGAGTTCGCTCGGCTAATTAGCACAGGTCGCTTAGGCAGGCTAGTTCCACAGAGGCAGGCTAGTTCCATAGAGGCAGGTAGTTTCGTCTAGCAGTCTGGCTCTGCCAAAGGGGTCGCCTAACACCATGAGCAGCCTGGAGACGTCCTATCCTTGGCTATCACCTGTCAGCCACATGGAGTAGTACCCTTCAGGCCGGTAGCACGCCAGCTGGAGGCACATGTACCCGTTGGCATAGTCACACACACGCATCCTAGCGCCGCCACTGTAGTCCCTGTGCTGTAACCGGACTACAGATAGTTTTTCTCTGCCTATCTCCTGTGCTGTTAACGGAGATAGTGCGATTTGCTATACCCGTTCCAGTGTGCAGAAACACGGAAGTGTTTTACATTTAAGTTGGTTGCTTTCCTTTCCACCAGGAAAGTGTTCGGCATCAGTCCACCAGGCTGCACCGCAGACCCCGGGGTCGGTTGCGTTCCATTGTATTAAAGTTGTCTGCAACCGCCCTCCTAACAGTATCGGAGCGCCAAGGTCTTGCCGAACATGGCCGACAACCAGCAACTGCAGCGTTACATTCAGCAACTGGAGACCAGACTTAGTTCTCTGGAACAAGCTCCGGTCACTGATATCACTGCAGTAGCTACCCAGGCGGCTTCTCAAGCAGCCAATCTAGTGCACTCGGCTGCGGTGAATGCTGCAACAGCTACCCCATTACCCCGTTTCACTCTCCCGGAAAAATTTTCTGGAGACAGTAAATCCTGTAGGGGTTTTATTAATTTATGCTCCATTCAGTTGGAGATGATGGAGGCACGGTTCCCCTCCGAAACAGCCAAAGTGGGTTATGTCGTCTCATTACTCTCCCACAGGGCTCTGGAGTGGGCTACTCCCCTATGGGAGCGGAATGATCCGGTTGTAGCAAATGCGGGTCTTTTCCTTAAGACCCTAAAAAGTGTATTCCTAGGCCCTCAGGTCACGCATGATACTGCTCTTAAGCTAGTTGCGTTTATCCAGGGTTTGGCCACCGCCAGCCACTATGCCATCCAGTTTAGAACCCTATCGGCTGAACTGGACTGGTCTGAGCGGTCGCTTATCCCGGTGTTCTGGAAGGGTCTGGCTGGGCATATTAAAAATGCTCTATCTACCAGAGAGATTCCAACCTCCCTGAAGGAGTTAATCTCGCTTGCTAACCGAATAGATTTGCGTCATGCAGAACACAAATTAGAGCTGGAGGTCCCCAGACCCCAGTGTCGCTTGGCACCGTCCTTCTCTAGACCCGTTTCCAAACCCGCGACTCCTGACCCGGAGCCTGAGGCTATGGATATATCTCGGACTGAGTCTAGTCCCTCTCGTTCCCGACCTGAACATCTCTTGGAGTACCCCATTAATAAGGGTTCCAAGCAGTCGGGAAAACGAGTAGGTCTTACCACCATTGAAGGAGGTGTGTTAGATTCTGGGGCTTCTTCCTCCAAATTATTATATAAGGTGACATTGTCCTTCAGAACATCTGCAGTTACTGCTAAGGCGTGGGTGGACTCTGGTGCTGATGGCAATTTTTTGTCATCTACGTTTGCCCAGAGGCACGCCATTCCTATAGAGTTACTGCCAAGACCAATGAACATTAGAGTAATCAATGGTTCACTCCTGGACACGCAAATCACCCACCAGTCAATTCCCCTCACCATGTCAATTCCTCAGGGCCACCGGGAGGTCATCTCCTTTCTTATTATCCCCGGTGGATTAGATGAGTAGATGAGGTGTTATTGGGTCTCCCCTGGTTACGTTGTCATACTCCACACATTGATTGGAATACGGGGAGAATTTTTTCCTGGAGTGAGAATTGTGTGTCTCAGTGTATGGTTACTGTCACCCGGAGGGTAGTTTCTGATCCCTCTACCGTCGTGGCTTCCGGTACAGATTCTTTGTCTGTCCCCAAGACCCGGATCTTGTCAGACTATGCCAAAAAGAACTCTCAGGTAGAGTGGGTGGCTCCAGTGTCCTCTAATCAGGTTCCGTCGGGGAGGACGTTTGTTTCCCCTAAGTTACAAAATGAGGTGCTCTCCTGGGCTCATGCCCCTAAGATCGGAGCTCATCTGGGGGTCAAACGTACCACTAAGTCCCTTCAACGGTCCTATTGGTGGCCCCCGGTGGCACCAGGACATCAAAGACTTTGTTCTCTCATGTCCCATCTGTGCGAGAGACAAATCTTTCCGCCAAAGTCCGGCTGGTCTTCCCCAGCTGTCACCCGTGACGGACTCCACACATAGAGAGTCGGTTGTCACTTCTCGTCGTCCTGCCCCCATATTCTATCCGGGCGACAGAGTGTGGCTCACGGCCTGTAATACTAAAGTACGCGGGGAATCTGAGAGGTTTGCCCCTCGCTTTAAAAAAGATACCCTGTACACCGGAGGGGTCACGGTTCTGTGAATCCACTCTGTGACCCGGTGGACCACATTTTTGCCCCCCTGCTCATGGAGGAAAATGAGCGTCAAGTGGAGGGGGATGATGTTAGGCATCGGTCTGTGGCTGGATTCGAAATGGGTCCAGGACCTTCTGTGGTCTCCTATTTCAGTCCAGCCAGGGCTGATGCTGCTCAGGATCGTCGTCAGCTCCAACGCCTAGCTGGTCCACGAGACGTACAGATTATCTCCTGTGTATTGGTACCTAGCAAGGTTAAGCATAGGTTGCAGAGGGAGACAGGGTGCTTGGAATCTAAGTCCAGGATTTGTCGCACTGAACAAGCCCGTGACCTGGCGGATCGTGATTGGTGGTTTGGCACCCACCTGACCCGGTGACCTGGTACCGCCTGATTGGTCCACGGGTGGCGTCACCAATGGCGCGTTGGTAGGCAGGGCTTAGTCTTTAAAAGGTCAACCCACAAACATGGCGGTGCGCTCTGATCATTTGAGCAAGTGATGCTGCTGTGTGGACAACTGTGTTCCACGTGCTCCCTAGCTGTTCGCTCCGTGACCTGCCGATGCCAGAGTTCGCTCAGCTAATTAGCACAGGTCGCTTAGGCAGGCTAGTTCCATAGAGGCAGGCTAGTTCCATAGAGGCAGGTAGTTTCGTCTAGCAGTCTGGCTCTGCCAAAGGGGTCGCCTAACACCCTGAGCAGCCTGTAGACGTCCTATCCTCGGCTATCGCCTGTCAGCCACGTGGAGTAGTACCCTTCAGTCCGGTAGAACGCCGGCTGGAGGCACGTGTACCCGTTGGCATAGTCACACACGCATCCTAGCGCCGCCACTGTAGTCCCTGTGCTGTAACAGGACTACAGATAGTTTTTCTCCGCCTATCTCCCGTGCTGTTAACGGATATATTGCGATTTGCTATACCCGTTCCAGTGTGCAGAAACACGGAAGGGTTTTACATTTAAGTTGGTTGCTTTCCTTTCCACCCGGAAAGTGTTCGGCATCAGTCCACCAGGCTGCACCGCGGACCCCGGGGTCGGTTGCGTTCCATTGTATTAAAGTTGTCTGCAACCGCCCTCCTAACACCCTGATTCTCATACTGTGTCCGCAGCACCAATTTCCCACCGCTCCTCATACTGTGTCCACAGAAATCCCCCTGCTTCTCATACTGTGTCCGCAGCACCAATCCCTCTATCACGCCTCATACTATGTCCACACCAATCCCCACTTGCTTCTCATACTGTGTCCACAGCACAGTTCTTCCCCGCTCCTTATACTGTGTTTGCAGCACCAATCCCCCCTACTCCTCAAACTGTGTCTGCCGTACCAATATTCCTGGCTCCCACACTGTATCTGCAGCACCAATATTCCTGGCTCCCATACTGTGTCCGCAGCGTGAATCCCCCTATCTCTCCTCATACTGTGCACACAGCAGTAATCGGCCTCACCGCTCCTGTGTCCACACCAATCCCCTCTGCTCTTCACACTGTGTCCACAGCACCAATCTTCCCCGCTTTTCATACTGTGCCCAAAGCACCAATACCCCCCAATCTTCATACTGTGTCCGCAGTACCAACCCTCCATCATTTTTCATATTATGTCTACACCAATACTCTCCTGCTCCTCATATTGTGTTCGCATCCTCAATCTTCCCCGCTCCTTATACTGAGCCAAGAGCACCAATCCCTTGCACTCCTCATACTGTGTCTGCATCCCCAATCCCCCCCACTGCTCATATTGTGTCCACACCAGTACCCCCACTCCCTATACTGTGTCTATAGCACCAATCCCCCACCGCTCCTCATACTGTGTCCACACCAATTCCATCTCACCCTGCTCCCTATAATGTCTCTTCCATTGTACATTGTATTAATGGAATACCAAGAATTTTAGTTTGTCAAGTTACAACAATTTTTCCCTTTGTGCCCTGCCCTGTGCAGGGTTCCAATTCTACACAGGGTCCTACAGCAGGAAGTTACCCCAGTAGATGCCCCTGAAAAACTTCTCACATGTGTCAAAAATGATGGCGGAGAAAGAACCTAAAAAAATTGCTAGTAATTGAAGCCAAACTTTTTTTTTTTCAATCAGTTTTTGTACTTAGTGGCCATTCCTTCTATGTTCTGGCATTTATCCCAGATGTAAGCACAGAAAAAATTCATTTCACAAAAAAAGATAAAGAAGCGGAGACATATGAAATTTTGATACATAGAACAAAATGAATTTTGTTTTGGAAACATTTTTGCCTTTTGTATCCAAACCTGTGGAAGGACCCAAGGGTTCTCCCTAGGGAACTGAGCCCAGATTCTAGTCCTAAAAATATTAAAGATTTAACTAAAAGTCAGATGAAAACTAAGACATACTAAAAAATTGAGTCATGGAAGATGAAGAAGTTTGCTTTGAAAAAATATTCTATATTACGTGCCCAGACCTATCAAGGACATTTTTTGTTCAATAAATAATGGTGATGTCGCGCCCCTGAGGGTTCAGTCGCCACAGAAGTACTGCACCTCAACCAGAGGTGTGGTGTCTCCCTTCTCTCAGGTAAGGAGGGAGTGCTGCACGGAACCCCAAACACCTGCATCCAACACTACACTGCTCCAGGCCGGATGGAAGGGCAAGATGCAACGTGTTTTCTGCTGAGCCCTGTCCCTGGCTGGAGTGGGGGGAACCAAAGGTAGGGGGAACCAGTAGTGGGTGTGGGTGGAGGAAGTAGTTAGAGGAAGCACTTGTAGAAGGAGATATAAATAGGGAAGCCATCTTAGAGAGTGTGTTCAGTCAGAGGAGGAGAGTGAGAGGAGCAGAGCCTTTGCAGGAGCTCTGCTCCAGAGGCGGGCCTAGCCAGTGAGGCCCAAGTCTGAAGAGTTCAGAGTCAGGGAGCAGTTCAGATGAACAGCTCGGGACAGTTCAGAAGAACAGTCCGGGAGCAGAGTCTCATTAGGAGATCTGCTCCACAAGTAGGGCCAGGTCAGAAGGCCCCGGAGGGGAGCAGGTAGTAAACTCCGTTCTACAGAAAGGATCCCAGGGGGTACGGCGCATGCAGGACGTCACCCGTACGCCCCGCATCTGTCAGAAGACAGTGGGATCGCTGCGGCATCCTAATCCCCAGGAGGGTCAAGTAGGTCCCGGATCCGACGTACAGGAAGGACTTCAGAGCACCCGAGCGGGATTGAGAGTGAGCAACGCAGAGCAGGAGGGAGAAAGACCAGAGTGAAGACGGTCAAAATAGGAACACGAGAAAGTGGGGTTCTGCCAGGTATTCCCAAGTTGCTTGAGGAAGGATTGAATCTCTGCCCGGTAAACGCACCGTGACGCGGGAGGCCTTAACCTGTATAGTGCACCTGTGAAGTGTCTAAAGAACTGTGAGTAAAATCTTGGATGACTGCACTGCACTGCTTCTGTCCATTCTTCATCGGCACTATCGTTCCCCCTGCACTACAACGCCCAGCGCAACCCACTCTCTATTACTACACTGCCCTGAGGCCTGCTTCACCTGTGGGGAGCCGTTCCATCTCGAGCTGCCCTAACATCTGCCTCAGAGGACTGTTGCAGCGCTGGTGATCCTCACCAGACACCACAGGTGGCGTCACAAACTTTCCCAAATTCCCATATATATAATATCCCCCCTTTTGAGTGACCGCCCTGGGCCACGGACCGGGCCAGCCACCGTGATATCCCTCGGCAACCAGGGGCCCGGCGGCCGAGTACCCCATGGCCCTGGGGGCGCGTCAGTGACTAAATGTCTCCTAATGAGGCTGAACACATACAACTGTTTTGCAAAAGGCAGCAGAATTCAGGTGGATCGGCATAGATTGTGGTGAGCTTGGAGATGTAAGTTCAGTATCCACACAAAAGTGTGGGCACACAAAAGGCTAAGTGACAATACATTGGAGGAAGAAAAGGAAAAGTACAGAAAGCCGTAGGTGAGGATGATGATGCAGTTATGTCAACAACAAGGCACTAGTGGGTGCTACTGGTTACCAGAAAGAATATCCCGAGTAGAAGGAACGCAGCTTAAGCCTTGCTTATTTTGCTGGTTAGTTTGCTGTCTCCATGTGAGCAGGTGATGCTGGTTCATGTGCTGATAGCGAAACATGGTTCCTAGTTACTGTTTTGCCAGGATGTATAAGCTTTATTTTCTAGCAGCAGAACCTGCACATTGTAATAGATTGGTCCTCTGGCAACTTGGAAAATAATTCCCAAACCCAAGATGCATGCATAAAGAACTCACGACCACCAGTACTACCAGAGCTTTCAGGCACTATTGAGTCTCCTACACCAAAATCATCACTTGCTTTTGAGCTTACATAAGAAGAGGATCTTCTTCCAGAAAGTCTGATGGCAGGACATTTGATTTGTCCTCTATTGCCAACTCTATTACTCTGCCACTGTGATGAGATCATGTCTTTGGCACCTCGATCTGGTTGCCAAATACAGTGGCACCCTGCAGCGCAGTGGTGCCACAGATCCCAGAGGGGTGCATGGATGGACTTCTCCACAAGAGGCCCTCATAGCATTCACACACCTCCACCCTACCACCTCAGACCACCAGAGGGAGCCCAGATAGGGATATATATACTGGAGGGTGGAGTTAGGCAGTGAGTCTGTTGAGAGGAGCTCCTGCAGAAGCTAGCCTGCAGTGGAGCTCAGTCAGTTCAGTCCAGACTCAGAGAGCTCGAGTTAGTGAGTCTAGGGCGTGCCGATGCCAAAAGAGCGGTGAAGAGTAGCGAAGCCTACTGCCCCTGTGGAGCCTAGAGAGGGCCCCGAGCATGGCCGAAGGCGAGTGGAGTAAGCAAGCAACATATGGGGCAGAGGAGCTTAACTAGCTCACCCCAAAACCATTTACCGGACACCGGGTCCGCGTCTGCAGGGATTCCTTACATCCAGCAGAAACAACAGGATCCCCTGGCGAACTATATGTCCCAGGAACACAAAAAGCTGATTACGTACCAGGGTCAGGAGTCACGGAGGTCCAAGAGACCAGGGAGTGTGATCTCCAACAGAAGGCCCTACCACCAGGTGAGCAGGTGCAAGACAGAGACCAAGTTTGGCCTAGCTCCAGGCAGGTCAGAAAATTATCAAGGAAAGGCAAGGAACAGGAGGCCCCACACCCGCTCACTGGGGAGAGTCCTGATATGCACCCTTCACCCTGAAGTACCCTGGACCGTGCCAGAAACACCACCAGTAAAGGTACTAAAGTGAACTGTTGTGTGTGTGCCTATTCTTCCTCTGACCCGGCTAGGTCCCCTCTGTCCTGCATCCCTACACTTACGCTGCCCTGATGTCCCGCTCCACCTGTGGGGAGTTGCACCAACTAAGCTGCCTGAACACCGGCCTCAGAGGACTGTCGCAGCGCTGGTGATCCTCACCAGACACCACAGGTGGCATCACGAATATTTCCCTATCCCATATAACTTCCCTCTTCTTTTAAGAGTGACCCCAGGGTACGGGCCCGGGAGCCGACCACCATGACATTCCACAAGATCAGGCAACAACAAGGCCCGGGCGCCGAGTCGTCCCCATCCCCTGGGCGCAACATCTCTCCCTGGCTTCGGGAACAGGATTCCATGCCCGCTGCAGCGACGGAGTGTTGTGCCCGTTGCCACCGGGTACTGTGCGCCTTTAATCAGAACTGTGTATTTAACTGTGGCGAAGATCGCCACCATTGTTGTACCGCCAAGCAGGAAGAAGGGCGTAACCGTGGGAAACTGAGAGGCGTACCTGCTGAAGCGCGCGAAGCCCCGGACACGCCCCACGCCTCAACGTCAAACCAGGAAGCGCCAGGTCCTGGAAGGAGCCCCGGTGAGCGCTCTGACGTAGGACGCAAGCGATGCAAGGTCCTGAAGGAAGACCGTCACCTGCGGAGCTGCAGCCTAGGTAGGCCACGGTTCGCTAGGGGGCGCCAGAATTTCCGAAGAACAGCACAATGCCGGAGTACCAGTTAACGGCCCTGATGATCAACCCGCACCCAGCGCCGAGCAGGCTGGAGCAGCCGCTCCACCAGCAGGGCTTGTAACCCCTGTCATACCCATGGCCCTACCGTACATCCCTGGAGCGAAGTGGCTCCCCCAGTACAGCGGCAAACCAGATACCCTGTCTGGATTCAAAATGAAAATATACGGTATACTGGACATGTACTCTAAGACAGGCAAGCAAAGAGCCGCTATTGTATTGGGACAATTGACTGGTGCTGCGGAGCGAGAAGTAGAAACCTGGTCGGCCGCAGACCAGGAGTCAGTGTCCGCAATCTTTAAAAAGTTACAGACTGTCTTTGAGGATCGTACTGAGACAGACCTCCGGATGAGGTTCTACAACTGCTCTCAGCAACGGGAAGACAGTGTTCGGGACTATGCCTGGCGTTTACAAGGGGCCCTGCGAGCTCTGAAACAGGTTAGTCCAACCAGCATCAATAATGAAAATAAAATGCTGAAGGAACAGTTTATACGGCGACTGAGGTCTCAAGAGGAGAGCAGGACTGTGCGTTGGTGGTCCCTCTATCATCCAGATTCCACCTTTGACACCCTTAAGAACATGGCTATAAAAGAACTGCAGCCCCTGGAAACAACTGCTATCCAATGTTACCAGGGTGGGGCCACCCCAGTGCCTGCAGCGTCCACCTTTTCCCCGGTGGCTGCTGAAGCCAAGGTTCCAGCAACGTCCCCTAGTGAGCTGGACAGCCTGCACTCTGAAGTGCATCAGTTGAGCAAATCCCTGACCACTGTACTGAGTGCCCTGCAGCTGCGGATGGAGCCCAAGGAGGAAGGAAGGATCCTGCTAGCCGACAGCCCTGAGGATGTCCCCTGGATGAGAAGGAGGAGGAGGACAACGCCACCCCCTGGGAGGACCAGCGACCAACACCGCCCGCCGAAGGACCCTGTCTGCCACTGCTGCCACAAGACAGGTCACGCCGTCCGGAGCTGTCCTTTAAACGAGCAAACCCTGGGACCGAGGGCCGACACCCAGGAGTAGACCCCTCAGGCCCATCAAACTGGTACCGCAGATTCGTGGGAGGAAGACCTTTCCTGTCCATCGTGCTGGACGGCATCGCGACACCTGATCTGCTGGACACAGGATCTCAGGTATCCATCATGCCTGATGTCCTCTACAAAAGGTTCTGGTCCATAGACGAAATTCACCCACCAAATCCAAATCTTTCCATGTATGCCTCAAACGGCCTCCCCCTTAACCTAGTCAGGGTTAAGGATGTGGCAGTAAAGGTGGGAAGAGTGGAACTGAAGGACCAGGGAATAATTGTAGTAGAGACTAATCCTGATGATACAGACTTGTATATGGTACTTGGCACAAATATTGTTAGTAACTGTTTGGGAGAAGTGTTGTTCTTGCTCGAACAGATAGCTGACACTGCCAGACCAGGGCAGAGGAGGGTGCTCCAGAAAGAAATCCGAGCCCTTATGTACCAGCAACAGGTAAAGCTAACAGGCGGTGAAATTGGTAATGTACGGGTGACAGACCCGGTACCCATTGGGATTCCCCCGATGAGTGAAATGCTGATTTGGTGTAGAGCAGCAATAGGTCTCAAAGGACGGAGCTACCAGGCGGTAGTAGAGCCCCTTAGCTCGGAGCATAGATCTACAGTCTTGACTGCCAGAGGGGTAGTGGATGTACACAATGGGAGTGTGCCCGTATGCCTCCTAAAGTATGGGGAGGACGAGGTTAGATTACCACGCTACGCCACTGTTGCCAAACTGTACACAGTAAATAACAACTCCATACACACGGCGGAGTCCTTAACCTCACCAGATGAAGTAGAGGCTAATGACCCGGCAACCCAGGTGAGGGATTGGTGTCAACAGCTCCATATTGGCACAGGCACCACTCCTGCCCATCAGAAGCAGGGTGTACACCGGGTGGTTCAGGAATACGCACAGGTATTTAGTAAGCACCCACTTGACTTTGGGAGGATTAAGGGGGTTCAACACCATATCCCCACAGGTGACCATCCACCCATCAAAGAACGTTACAGGCCTATACTACCAGCACACTACCAGAAGGCGAAGGAGATGTTGCACGACATGAAGAAGGCAGGAGTAGTAAGGGATAGTTGTAGTTCCTGGGCAGCTCCCTTAGTTCTAATCAGGAAAAGGGATGGAAGCATGAGAATGTGTGTAGATTACAGACAAGTAAATCGCTTTACACATAAAGATGCATACCGTTTACCACGTATAGAGGAATCCCTGGCTGCCTTAAAGTCTGCAAATTACTTCTCCACCCTTGACCTCACTAGTGGGTACTTGCAAGTAGCTGTTGCTGAGGAGGATCGGGAGAAGACGGCCTTCACCACCCCGATGGGACTCTGCGAGTTCAATAGTATGCTGTTTGGACTCTGCAATGCCCCCGGAACGTTCCAGAGATTGATGGAGTGCTGCCTGGGACACCGCAACTTCGAGACTGTACTACTATACCTGGACGACATGATAGTGTACACCAAAATGTATGAGGACCACTTGAAGCACCTGGCGGAGGTATTTGAGTCGCTGTCCCGGTATGGGATGAAGCTGAAGCCCTCAAAGTGCCACCTGCTCAAGCGAAAGGTACAGTACTTGGGGCACATCGTTAGTCCAGAGGGAGTAGCACCAGACCCGGAGAAGGTCACTGCCATCCAGAAATGGCCGGAGCCGAAGAGCATCAAGGAGGTACGTCAGTTTCTGGGACTAGTCGGGTATTACCGGAGGTTTGTGAAGGACTATACCAAGAAAGCGGCGCCTTTGCAAGATCTCCTGGTAGGACAATCCGGGAGAGGCAGAAACCCCCCGTTCCAGTGGGGTAAGGAGCAAGCTGAATCCTTCGAGGAGATGAAGGGGATCCTGACAGGCGAAGAGATCCTACCCTACCCTGACTACAGCCAACCATTCCTGCTGTACACTGATGCCAGGAACGAAGGATTAGGAGCTGTCCTGAGTCAGAAGCAGAATGGCCGAGAGAAGGTGATCGCCTATGCAAGCAGGAAGCTCCGCCTGACCGAGAGGAACCCAGAGAACTATAGCAGCTTCAAGTTAGAGTTCCTGGCCCTGGTCTGGGCCATAACCGAGCGGTTCAAGCACCACCTAGCCTCCAGTAAATTCACTGCCTTCACTGATAACAACCCCTTGACTCATCTAGAAACAGCCAAGTTAGGAGCCATGGAACAACGATGGATGGCTCGGCGGTCAAACTACCAGTTCACCATTAAGTACCGGGCAGGCTGCAAGAATGCCAACGCCATTGCCCCCTGTCCAGGATGCCTCACCAGTCGGACACTGAAGAAGAAGTGGATGACCTGGAGGAGATTGAACTACCTGCCTTTCATCGGAATGGAAGGGTCCACGAGCAATGAGCCTCCAGGAGGCATCGCGGTAAGACGTTGAACCCCTTGCCTCACCACAGCTGGAAGGAGACCCAGGACAGCGACCCGGTTGTCAGCCGTATCAAAGAGCTGATAACCCAGGAAGGTTCCTCCCTGGAGAAGGACGCGTCTCTACAAGTCAAGCAGCTGTGAATTGAGAAGAGCCGGCTGTTCATCTATAGAGAGAAACTGTGCCAGAGGTACATTAACCCTAAAACCCATGAGATGGTATGGCAGATAGTGGTGCCCAAGACAGACATCCAGATGGTGTTGGAAGCCTACCACAATCAGGCGGGGTACTTTGGCTGGAAGAAGCTAGAAACCCTGCTGAAGTGTCGGTTTTATTGGGTAGGAATGCGTAATTCCATTGAGAGGTGGTGCCGGAATTGTGGACTCTGTAGCCTCAGAAGAAGGGACTACAGCAGCCAGAAGGCACCCCTGCAACCCATCAAGACAACTTGACCCTTGGAGATCGTGGCCCTGGATCATGTCAAGCTGTCACCCAGCAGGTCAGGATATTCCTATGCCCTAACCATGGTGGATCACTACTCCCGGTTCCTGGTGGTCGCCCCCGTCAAGGATCTGACGGCAGAAACTGCGGCGAAGACGTTTCAGGCGTACTTCTCCAGGCCCCATGGATACTCGGAGCAGGTGCAGACAGATCAAGGCTCAGCCTTTGAAGCCGAATTGTTCAAGGAGTTCTGCCATCTGTACGGGTGTAAAAAGATTCGGACTACACCGCACCATCCCCAAACCAACGGTCTCTGTGAAAAGATGAATAACATCATCATCGACCTGCTGAAGACCTTACCACTAGAGGAGAGAAATCAGTGGCCAGACCTACTAACTAACCAGGTAGATCTATACAACCACATACCTGTGAGTTCCTCCAATTGTACTCCAGCATATCTCATGCGACCCAGACCCGGGAAGTTGCCCATGGACCTGGAGCTTTATGTACCCGTAAGGGTACATAAAGAACTTTGTGGCTGAGGACTGTGTGCAGCCCAAAAACTGTTTGCTGTAAATAATTGCACTCCCTGCAGTGCCCCTTTAGGTGACCTCAAAACAAAACCTGTCTGGCGTGGCAGAAGTGGAGGTCCAACTCAGGATCGCCATGCCCTGCAGCCACCCCAGGGCCTACGTTGAGGGTTTGCTTTGGACAGGTCCCTCAAGCTACCTTGTACTTTACCCATGAGATGGACACCCTGTCAGGGGACCTCACAGGAACAGACTTAAATTCTGAGGTTGCTTATTGTATGTATGTATATATTTATTATTTATAATGTTTTATTATGCAACGTTCAAGCAAAGTGCCTCCCATAAAGGTTATAAAAATGACTTCAGTCCGGGAGTACTGAGCTTTGCTAGGGGGGAATGTGGTGCTCTGCTGCGCAGTGGTGCCACAGATCCCAGAGGGGTGCATGGACGGACTTCTCCACAAGAGGCCCTCGTAGCATTCACACACCTCCACCCTACCACCTCAGACCACCAGAGGGAGCCCAGATAGGGATATATATACTGGAGGGTAGAGTTAGGCAGTGAATCTGTTGAGAGGAGCTCCTGCAGAAGCTAGCCTGCAGTGGAGCTCAGTCAGTTCAGTGCAGACTCAGAGAGCTAGAGTTAGTGAGCCTAGGGCGTGCCGACGCCAAAAGAGTGGTGAAGAGTAGCGAGGCCTTACTGCCCGTGTGGAGCCTAGAGAGGGCCCCGAGCGTGGCCGAAGGTGAGTGGAGTAAGAAAGCTACATATGGGACAGAGGAGCTTAACCAGCTCACCCCAAAACCATTTACCGCACACCGGGTCTGCATCTGCAGGGATTCCTTACATCCAGCAGAAACAACCGGAACCCCTGGCGAACTATATGTCCCAAGAACACCAAAAGCTGATTACGTACCAGGGTCAGGAGTCACGGAGGCCCAAGAGACCAGGGAGTGTGATCTCCAACCGAAGGCCCTACCACCAGGTCAGCAGGTGCAAGACAGAGGCCAAGTTAGGCCTAGCTCCAGGCTGGTCAGAAACTAATCAAGGAAAGGTAAGGAACAGGAGGCCCCACACCCACTCACTGGGGAGAGTCCTGATATGCACCCTTCACCCTGAAGTACCCTGGACCGTGCCAGAAACACCACCAGTAAAGGTACTGAAGTGAACTGTTGTGTGTGTGCCTATTCTTCCTCTGACCCGGCTCGGTCCCCTCTGTCCTGCATCCCTACACTTACGCTGCCCTAAAGCCCCGCTCCACCTGTGGGGAGCCGCACTAACTAAGCTGCCTGAACACTGGCCTCAGAGGACTTTCGCAGCGCTGGTGATCCTCACCAGACACCACAGGTGGCGTCACGAACATTTCCCTATCCCATATAACTTCCCCCTTCTTTTAAGAGTAACCCCAGGGTACGGGCCCGGGAGCCGACCACCGCGACATCCCCCAAGATCAGGCAACAACAAGGCCCGGGCTCCGAGTCGTCCCCATCCCCCGGGCGCGTCAATACCAGAAGCATTGCCCATGACTCAGCTCAGTTTCCTAATATGAGAAATGGCCTTAACTTTCTGCCTCCACAACTCTAGATTTGCCCTAACTCAAAGTACCACTTCCACTGCCTGTGTCTCTATCACCATGGCTTGCAGACTCAGCAACATAGCTACACGTTTGAATCATTTACTCAACCTACTCCTGCCCCATGTCATCTGAAGACAAAGATTAACTGTCCATCTCATCCAATAAATCAATTGGAAGAAGTTGTTATTGTGAAATATCTTCCTTAGCCCCCCAGGGGGGCTATAGCTTAGGGCAGGATGGGGTACCTCCGGCTATTTAATGTTCTTTTCTGTGGCCTCTGGGCAGATTCCCCGCCACTGCAGTGCTCGGGTCAGTAGCTGCATTTTCCTGGTGCTTTAATTGCTCCAGTCACAGTGAGCTAACAAGCGCCCACACACAAAATTCATTACAAAACGCTGCCTCGCATACCATGAAAGATCACATCCAGACGCTGGCCAGTGACGTACTTTGTGGGTGGAGTCACCATACTCTGTGCTCCCCCACCAATAACTACAATAGCAGCGGCAGCCCCCATGTCTCCTGTGTTGTATATGCCCCGCCCCTCTTGTGTTGTATATGCCCCACATATCCTGTGATGTATATATGCCCCGGACCCTCCTGTGATGCATATGTCTCAGCCCCTTCTGGGTTGTATATATGCCCCAACCCCACCTGTGATGTATATATGCCCCATGTCTCCTGTGCTATATATATGCCCCAGCTCCTCTTGTGATTTACATATGCTCCAACCCCACCTCTGATGTATATATGCCTCAGCGTCTCCTGTGATGTATATATGTCGCGCCCAGGGGATGGGGAGGACTCGGCGCCCGGGCCTTGTTGTTAGTCTTGGGGGACGTCGCGGTAGTCGGCTCCCGGGCCCGTACCCTGGGCCTCTCTTTTAAAAGGGTGGATAATTATGTGAAAGTTCGTGACGCCACCTGTGGTGTCTGGTGAGGCTCACCAGCGCTGCGGCAGCCCACTGAGACCGGTGCTAAGGAAGCTTGGGTGGTATAGCTCCCCACAGGTGGAGCTAGACCTCAGGGCAGCGTAGGAGAAGGGGATGCAGGACAGATGGGACCCAGCCGGGTCAGAGTAAGAACAGGGACAGACACGATAGTCACTTCAGTACCTTTTACTGGTGGTGTTTCAGGCACACCCCGGAGCACTGTAGGGTGAAGGGTGCATATCAGGATCCTCCCCAGTGAGCGGGTATAGGGCCTCCTGTTTCTTGCCTTTGTGTAGTAAGTTTCTGACCTGCCTGGAGCTAGGCCTAACTTTGTCTCTGTCCTGCACCAGCTGACTTTGTGGTAGGGCCTTCTCTTGGAGTACTCGCTCCCAGCTTGCGGGGCCTCCGTGACTCCTGGCTCTGTTACGTATCAGCTATTGGGTGATCCTGGGACTTGAAGTCTTCCAGGGGTCTCCGGTTGTCTCTACAGGGGTATATATGGCTCTGTAGACGCTGACCCGGTGTCCGGTATATGTTTTCTGGGGTGAGCTTGTACAGCTCCTCTGCCCCAATGCTACTCACTCCTCTAGCCTTCGGCCTCACTCGAGACCCTCACTAGGCTATACACACTAGCGGCAGCTTGCCGCGCTTCACCGCTCTTATGGCGTCGGCACGCCTTAGGCTCACTAACCTGAGCTCTCTCTGGACTGAACTCCACTGCAGGCTGACCTCTCTCAGGCTTCTCTACTGCAGGAACTCTTCAGAGGAACTGACTGCCTAGCTCCACCTTCACTTTTTATATCCCTAACGGGCTCCCTCTGGTGGTCTGAGGTGGAAGGTGGAGGTGTGTGTGTGCTATGGGGGCCTCTTGTGGAGAAATTCATTCATGCACCCCTCTAGGATCTGTGGCACTCATGCGCAGCAGGGGCGCCACATTCCCCCCTAGCAAAGCTCAGCACTCCCGGGCTGAAGTACATTTTTTAAAAAGATAAACATTCACAATCTTCCCTTTGTGGGAGGTACATTCTTAAACGTTGCATATAATATTATAAATAATAAATATATACATATATACCATAAGCAACCTCAGAATTTAAGTCTCTTTTGGTGAGGTTCCCCGAAAGGATGTCCATCTCACAGGGCAGAGTACTTGGTAGCTTGAGGGACCTGTCCCAAACCCTCAACGTAGGCCCTGGGGTGGCTGCAGGGCATGAAGATCCCGAGTTGGACCTCCAGTAGAGCCACTCCAGACAGGTTTTTCTTCTGAGGTCACCTAAAGGGGCACTCCACGGAGTGCAAATATTTACAAGAAATAGTTTTTGGGCTGCACATAGTCCTCAGCCACAAAGTTCTGTATGTATCAAGGGAAGTGTCCGTTTCACTTGAATTGTCCATTAGAAGGCAAAACACATATTAATAAATACATAAACCAGAAAATACATAATATAATTCAATATAATACAATACAATGCTATATAATACCCCAGGGGTAACTATTTACACTTGTCAAAGTTTAACTATTTTATTCTGTGTATCTGACAGGGATCTGACCTTTGGTACTACGTATGGACCTGCGTGGTACTGGGATACGTGAGGCACTAGTATTTGCACTACCTCCCATTCTGTCAGTACTAGGTGTAGAGGGGCTGCTAGACTGCCTTGGCCTCTCTGCGGGACTGGCAAGTATACCAATAGCTGGCCCTCCCATTGCGTACATCCACTACCCCTCTGGCAGTTAAGAGTGTAGGTCTGTGCTCTGAGCTAAGGGGTTCTACTACTGCCTGATAGCTCTGTCCCTTAAGACCTATTGCAGCTCTACACCAGATAAGCATTTCACTCATTGGGGGAATCACAATTGGTATGGGGTCTGTTACCCGTACATTACCAATCTCACCACCGGATAGCTTTACTTGCTGCTGGTACATCAGGGCTCGGATCTCCTTCTGCAGTGCCCTTCTCTGCCCTGGCCTGGCAGTGTCAGCTATCTGTTGGAGCAAGAACACAACTTCTCCCAAACAGTTACCAACAATATTAGTGCCAAGTACCATATACAAATTGGTATCATCAGGATTAGTCTCTACTACAATTAGTCCCTGGTCCTTCAGTTCCACTCTCCCCACCTTCACTGCCACATCCTTAACCCCAACTAGGTTAAGGGGGAGGCCATTTGAGGCATAAACGGAAAGATTTGAAGCTGGGGGGCGTAGATCGTCCATGGACCAGAACCTTCTGTAGAGGACGTCAGGCATGTTGGTTACCTGAGATCCTGTGTCTAACAGAGCATGTGTCGGGATGCCGTCCAGCACAATGGACAGGAAAGGTCTTCCTCCCACGAACCTGCTGTACCAGTCTGATGGGCCTGGGGAATTTAGTCATGGGGGTCGGCCCTCGGCCCCACGGTTTTCTCGTTTAAAGGACAACTCTGGATGGTGTGGCCGGACTTGTGGCAGCGGTGGCAGACAGGGTCCCTCAGTGGATGGCGTTGGTAGCTGATCCTCCCAGGGGGTGGCGTTGTCCTCTTCCTCTAACTCATCCAGGGGACATCTTCAGGGCTGTCGGCTAGCAGGATCCTTCCTTCTTCCTCGGGCTCCGTCCGCAGCTGCAGGGCACTCAGTACAGTGGTCAGGGGTTTGCTCAACTGACGCACTTCAGAGTGCAGGCTGTCCAGCTCACTAGGGGACGTTGCTTGCACCTTGGCTTCAGCAGCCACCGGGGAAAAGGTGGAGGCTACAGGCACTGGGCTGGCAGCACCCTGGTAACATTGGATAGCAGTTTTTTCCAGGGGCTGCAGTTCTTTTATAGCCATGTCATTAAGGGTGTCAAAGGTGGCATCTGGATGATCCAGGGACCACCAACGCACAGTCCTGCTCTCCTCTTGGGACCTCTGTCCCCGGATAAACTGTTCCTTCAGCATTTTATTTTCATTATTGATGCTGGTTGGACTAACCTGTTTCAGAGCTCGCAGGGCCCCTTGTAAACGCCAGGCATAGTCCCGAACACTGTCCTCTGGTTGCTGAGAGCAGTTGTAGAACCTCATCCGGAGGTCTGTCTCAGTACGATTCTCAAAGACAGTCTGTAACTTTTAAAAGATTGCGGACACTGACTCCTGGTCTGCGGCCGACCAGGTTTCTACTTCTCGCTCCGCAGCACGGTCAATTGTCCTAATACAACAGCGGCTCTTTGCCTGCCTGTCATAGAGTACATGTCCAATATTCCGCATATTTTCCGTTTAAATCCAAACAGGGTATCTGGTTTGCCGCTGTACTGGGGGAGCCACTTTGCTCCAGGGATGTACAGTAGGGCCATGGGTATGACAGGGGTTACAGGCCCTGCTGGTGGAGCGGCTGCTTCGGCCTGCTCGGCGACGAGCTCGGGTTGAACATCAGGGCCGTTAACCAGTATTCCGGCGTTGTGCTGCTCTTCGGACATTCTGACGCCCCCCTAGCGAACCGTGGCCTACCTTCTTTTCTTTTCTTCCGGTAGGCCGCAGCTCCGCAGGTGACGGTCTTCTTCTGTATCTCGCGTCGCTTGCGTCCTACGTCAGAGTGTTCAGTGACACTTCTTCCAGGACCTGGCGCTTCCTGGTTTGACGTCGAGGCGTGGGGTGTGTCCAGGACTTCACTTGCTTTTGCAGGTACGCCTCTCAGTTTCCCGCGGTTACGCCCTTCTTCCCGCCCGGCGGCCCAACAATGGCGGCAATCTTTGCCACAGTTAAATACACAGTTTTTTTTATTAAAGGCGCACAGTACCCGGTGGCAACCGGCATAACACTCTGTCGTTGCAGAGGGCATGGGATCCTGTTTGTGACGCCAGGAAAGAGAATGTCTAGGATCTGTGGCACTCATGCGCAGCAGGGGCGCCAAATATATGCCTCAGCGTCTCCTGTGATGTATATATGTCCCAGTCCCTCCTGTGATGTATATATGCCCCAGCCCCTCCAGTGATGTATATATGCCCCAGCATCTCCTGTGAAGTATATATGCCCCAGCGTCTCCTTTGATGTATACATGCCCCAGCGACTCCTGTGATTTATATATTCCCCAGCGACTCCTGTGATTTATATATGCCCCAGCGTCTCCTGTGATTTATATATGCCCCAGCATCTCCTGTGACGTATATATGCCCCATGTTTCCTGTGATGTATATATGCTTCAGCATCTCCTGTGATTTATATATGCCCCAACTTCTCCTGTGATGTATATATTCCCCAGTGTCTCCTGTGATGTAGAGATGCCCCAGCGTCCCCTGGGATGTATAGATGTCCCCAGTGTCTCATGTGATGTATATGCCCTCAGCACCTCCTGTGATGTAGAGATGCCCCTGCACCTCCAGTGATGTATATGTCCCCAGCCCCTCCAGTGATGTATATGTTCCAGCCCCTCCTGTGATGTAGAGATGCCCCTGCCCCTCCAGTGATGTATATGCCTCCAGCCCCTCCAGTGATGTATATGCCCCCAGTCACTCTTGTGATATAGAGATGCCCCCAGCCCCTCCATCGATGTTTATGGCCCAGCACCTCCAGTGATGTAGAGATACCTCTGCCCCTCCAGTGATGTATATGCCCCCTGCCCCTCCAGCAATGTATATGCCCCTAGCCCCTCCAGTGATATATATGCCCCAGATCCTCCTGTGAATTAGAGATTCTGACGCGCCCCCTGGGCCTGTGGGGAACCCGGAAGCGGGCCTTTTTAGGATGAATGCTGGGGGTTGCAGTCCTCGTGGCGATGACCCGGTCCGTGCCCAGGGTGGTCAAATCAGAGGCAGGGTTATTGGTATGATGATAGTCCGACTACGCCACCCGTGGATTGTGGTCAGTGGGGACCGCCGCTGCAAGGAAGACTGCTGAGGCCGGTGTTATGTGTGAATGATGGGAGTGATGGTACACGAACGCAGCAGGAATAACTCAGAGTCCGTGCAGTGCAGTTCAGGGTCTTTACTGGTGTTATAAGGCAGACCCTCCCGGGAGTACTGGTTAGCAGTAGGGGCCTGGTCAGTCTGTGAGCAAGTAGGGTCTCCCCTGGCCAGGTGGAGTTGTAGGCCTCCTCGTCTATCTGCACTCTTTCCTGGCTACCTTCCTGTATGCGGGTAGAAGTAGCCCACGTCCCTGAGTATACCGTGTGGTGCTCACCCGTATGGCTGGTGACTTGGGGCCTTCTGTTAGCCTCCGCTCCACGACGGCGGTGCTGGTCCCTTGCTTGTGACCGTGCCTCCGGGCTTCTATGGCCAGGGAACCTGGAATCCCCCGCCGGTTGGATTCTGCTGCTGGACCTGGATGTCCCCACAGCTTCGGACTCCGTGTCCGGTATTAGTGTCTCCAGCCAGGGCGAGCTATCTGGCTTCCAGCCCCTGGCTCTCACTCCTGCTCCTACAGAGCTCCTGGTTCTTCCTTTCCCTGTGTCTGCTGTCTCTGTCTGGGACTCTCTCTCCTGATCCCGCCCCAGACCCAGTTTATAAGGGCAGATTCCTCCCAAGTCTGGGCGGGCGGTGTTGCATGCTTAGGGCTCCTGACCAGAGAAACCTCCCACCTGCTCTCAGACGTAATATTTCTATTACTGTGGTAACCAGACCCCTGGGGTGCCACATTCCCCCCTAGTAAAATTTAGTACTCCGGGACTAAACACATTTTTAAAGAAACATAAATGCAGGGTATAACAATAACAAGTCAACATGAAAAAAGTACATTTTGTGGTCACGGAGTCTCCGTAACCGGGTGTCCATATCACCCAAGGTGAAGTATGTGAAACAAGAGGGCATCCATGTCACCCAAGGTGAAGTCTTAAGCGAGGTAAGGGACCTGTCCAAAGAAAACCCCTTGCGTTGGCATTGGGCGTGGCTGCAAGGCTGAAGCTAGCTACTTTGGGCCGCAAGGAGGCCACGCCAGACATGTTTTCTCTTCCGCGGCCGTCTTCGCAAGAGGCACAATGTGCAACTATCTACAAGAATTGTTCCGGTTATCCAGCGTCCATAACCTGTTAGTCCATAGAAATCTGCAGGGTAACTGAGAAACATAATTAATAACAGGCAACAACAAAAACCGTAAACATCTTCAAGAAACAGGTAAATTTACAGTGCATTACTTTATATTCTCCAGCGAGCGGGCATCTGACCTCTAGTGACTCTAGTGGACCTACGGAGCTCACTAACTGGTCCTGCACTACAGGGTGTATGAGGTGTTACGGGTAAGCTGGGCAGCTGTCTGCGTACTCTTTGGCTAACTAGGGGCACGGCAGGCTCACTACTAGCAGAGGGTTGATCCTCCTGCGCTGCTGGTGTGGACTCTTCTGCCTCCTGGGCCGGCTGCTCTTCCAGCTCTACCTGGTCTTCTGTAGGCACTTGAGAGGCTGGCTGGAGAAAGGTGAGGACGGGCACCACGATAGCGTTCTTTACTTGTGTCCAGGACCGGGGAAAGTCTCCGAGTACGGTGCTGATCATTTCCTCCTTTTCCTCTACGGGTTGAGGGTCTTCCTGATCTTCATCCGTGCTTTGCAACTTCTCGGGGCACTTTTTCAGGTGGTCTCTGGAGACAGTGGCTGCGGTCTCTCCTCCATCCCTGCTGATGACGTACACCTTTGGATTATTGTGGCTTGAGGGCAGTACGGTGTACGGGTCCTTTTCCCACTGGTCGTCCAACTTATGGAGCCGCCTTTTTCTTTTCAAGACCTGCTCTCCAGGTACCAGGGGAACAGCGGGAGCATGTTGGTTATAAGTCCTCTCCTGCCTTTCTCTTGATTGACAGAGACTTCGCTCAATGCTCTCCTGTACTTTCCGGTACTGCTGCTGCCGTTCTGTATCCCAGTCTGCCTCTGGCGAGGTGTCCTCGGGTGTCAGGACTCCCATATCCAGGTCAACAGGCAGCTTACCAGGTCTTGCTCGCATTAGGTAAGCCGGGGTACAGTTGGTGGAACCTACCGGGATGTGGTTATACAGGTCCACCAGATCAGGCAGTTTCTCAGGCCACAGACTGCGTTCTTCCAGGGGCAATGTTTTTAGCAGATCTATCACCACCTGGTTCATCTTCTCGCAGAGTCCATTGGTTTGGGGGTGATAGGGCGTTGTTCTTATCTTCTTGCAGCCATACAGGTTGCAGAACTACTGGAAGACCTCCGCTTCGAAGGCTGGTCCTTGGTCCATCAGCACTTGGTCCAGGTACCCGTGTGGGCGGCAGAAGTGCAGCTGGAAGGCTCTGGCTGCTGTCTGAGCCGTCAAGTCTTTGACAGGGACCACCACCAGGAACCAGGAGTAGTGATCCACGATGGTTATGGCGTAGACATACCCGCTTCTGCTTGGAGCCAGTTTAACATGGTCCAGAGCGACCAGTTCCAGCGGCTGCCTGGTGATGATGGGCTGCAGGGGAGTCCTCTGGCTGGCACGGTCCCTTCTTCTTAGATTGCACGGGCCACAGTCTCTACACCATCGCTCAATGGCTCCTCTCATTTCTATCCAGTAGAACCGTTCATGCAGCAGGAACTCCAGCTTCTTCCATCCGAAGTGCCCTGCCCCATTGTGGTAGGCCTCCAGCACCATAGCTGCGTCCCGTCTCGGTACCACAACCTGCCAGATCAGTTCATGTGTCCGGGAATTGACCATTCTGCGGCACAACTTCTCCTTGTAGAGAAACAGTCAGCTTTTCTCCGTCCACAGTTGCTTGGTCTCTTCAGGAGCGTCTGGGTCCAGGCGGGCGTCAGCCTGGGTCAGCATCTCCTTCACCAGACGGACTGCGGGGTCACTGTCTTGCGTGTCCGCCCAGTTGTAGTAGGGTAAGGGGTTGAACGTAGCGGATCGCTGGCCCCTCACACGGTGGGAATACTTTGTAATCCCATGATGGTGGAACGCAGGGAGTTCAACCTCTTCCAGTTCTTCTGGATCTTCCCCTCCATCCGGTAGGTTTGGCATCCTGGACAGGGCGTCCGCATTGGTATTGGAGCGTCCTGCCCGGTATTTGATCGTGAACTCATAATTGGACAGGCGGGCCATCCATCTCTGCTCCAGGGCACCCAGTCTTGCAGTGTCCAGGTGTGTCAACGGGTTGTTGTCCGTGTACACGGTGAACCTGGAAGAGGCAAGGTAATGCTTAAAACATTCGGTTACCGCCCACACCACTGCCAGGAACTCTAGCTTGAACGAGCTGTAATTCTCAGGGTTTCTTTCCGTGGGTCGCAGTTTTCGGCTGGCGTAAGCAATTACCCGTTCTCTCCCCTGCTGAATCTGGGACAGTACGGCTCCTAGCCCGATGTTGCTTGCGTCCATGTGGAGTATAAAGGGCTGGCTGTAATCAGGGTACGCCAGGATTTCATCCCCCGTGAGGGCCATCTTCAGCTGGCGGAATGACTCCTCTTCCAGCTTTTCCCATCTGAAGGGTGGCTTCTGGTTTTTGGCCTTCCTGGACTGGCCTATCAGGAGGTCCTGCATAGGAGCTGCCTTCTTGGTAAAACCGGGAATGAATCTTCGGTATTAGCCTACCAACCCAAGGAACTGCCGCACTTCCTTTATGCTGGATGGTCTTGGCCAGTACTTAATCACGGTGATCTTGACAGGGTCGGGGGCTACTCCGTCAGCACTCACCACGTGTCCCAGGTACTGTACCTTTGGCTTCAGTAGATGACACTTTGAGGGTTTTACCTTTAGGCCATAGTTTGCCAGGGCTTCAAACACTTCTGCCAGGTGTTCCAGATGGTCCTCATAGGTCTAGGAATAGACAATGACATCGTCCAGGTATAATAGGACCGTCTCGAAGTTCCGGTGTCTCAGACAGCATTCCATCAACCGTTGGAAGGTTCCTGGTGCGTTGCAGAGCCCGAACGGCATACAGTTAAATTCGCTGAGTCCCATCGGGGTGGTGAATGCGGTCTTCTCCCGGTCCGCCTCTGCTACAGGAACCTGCCAGTACCCGCTAGTGAGATCCAAAGTAGAGAAGAAGTTAGCAGATTTTAATGCAGCTAAGGACTCTTCTATCCTTGGTAATGGGTACGCATCTTTGTGTGTGATACGGTTGACCTTCCTGTAGTCTACACACATTCTCATGGTGTTGTCTTTCTTTTTCACTAGGACTAGTGGAGCAGCCCAGGGGCTACAGCTGTCCCTAATTACCCCAGCCTCCTTCATGTCTTTTAGCATCCCCTTGGCGTGTTGATAGTGTGCAGGGGGTACGGGTCGGTATCTCTCCTTTATGGGAGGATGGTCTCCCGTGGGGATGTGATGTTCTACCCCCTTTACTCGCCCGAAGTCCAGCGGGTGTTTACTAAACACTCTCTCGTACTCTTGAACCACCCGATAGACTCCCTGTTTTTGGTGTGAGGGAGTGGAGTCAGTACCCAAATGCAGTTGCTGACACCAGTCCTCCATTGGTTTCTTAGAGCCGTTACCTTCCTCTGGTTGAGATGGAGGCAAGGGTTCCACGGCCTGTACAGAGTTCTGGTTGATGGTGAACAATTTGGCTAGAGTGGCATACCGGGGCAGGTATACTTCTCTCTCCCCGATATTTATGATGCGGACGGGCACCCTCCCATGGCGTACATCGACCACCCCCCGTGCTGTCAAAATGGTGGGCCTACTGTCTGAGTAGACGGGTTCTACCATTGCTTAGTAGTCTCTACCTCTTAGACCAATAGCTGCCCGGCACCAAATCATCATCTCACTTTTCGGGGGCATGGCAATAGGGAACGGGTCACACATTCTCACGCTACCAATCTCACCACCAGATAGTTCCACCTGTTGCCATTTCATCAGTGCCCGGATCTCTTTTTGGAGGACACACTGCTGGCTGGAACTGGCGTTCTTGGCAACCTGTTGCAAAATAAGAATCACCTCTGCAAGACAGTTTTCGATTACGTTAGTACCTAGGGTTATTTTTGGGTGACTCTCGCGACGGTCAATGTCCACAATGATCAGTCCTTGTGCCGGCAGTTCAACCTTACCGACCTTGATGGTCACCTCTTTAAATCCTATCTGTGGCACGGGCTGACCATTGCTGGCGATAATGCTCAGGTCATCATCTGGGTAGCGGGTTATGTCCGAGTCATTCCAGTACCGCTTGAAGAGCACATACGGGATGGTAGTCACCTGTGACCCAGTGTCTAGTAGGGCACTCATAGGAATGCCATCCAGTACCACAGGCAAGACCGGACATCCCCCTACGTATTTGTCACGCCAGCTCGATGGGCCTGATGATCTTATGCCTGGGGGCTGGCCCTCTACCCCAGGTTGTGCCCGTTTAAATGACAGTACCTTGCCATATGTCCGGGTTGATTGCAGCGGCGGCAGATGGGTTGTCCGTCCTCGTTGTATCGGTCGCTGGGTCTTCCTCTGGCCGGTGGGGTCCTCCTCAGTTGGCGCCACGGGACGTCCTCCGGTCAGGATGCCAGCTGGATCTTTCCTGGAGAAGAGACCTGTAAAGACTGCACAGTTCTGGTTAGCGCAGCAACGCTCTTATTCAACTCTTGGACCGGATGGTGACGGTCTGTAGCCGGATTATTGTTCAAAGCCTGCGCATCAGCTCCCACAGGCCCTGCAGACAAGGGCGCTGCGTCCTGGTGATAAGTGATAGCAGGGCGCCTGTGGGTCACAGCGCCACCTGGTGCCGGTTCTCGGAGCACCCGGATGGCTCTGTCTTTGAACTGTGCAAAGTCCAGGTCAGGGTCCTGTAAGGCCATTTCCCGCAACTGGGTTCGGTGGGCTTTGCACAGTAGACCCTCAATAAATTGTTTGGTCAACAGCTTGTCTTCATTCCCCACGCTGTCAGGGTCTGCCTGCTTAATGGCTCTCAGGGCCTCTTGTAGGTTTAGAGCATAGTCTCTTATACTTTCGTGTGCCCGTTGTTTGCACCCGTAAAATCTGAGCTTTATTTCGGCTGAGGTGCGGGTATCAAATGTGTCTTTCAGCCGGGCTAGTATTTCTCTGACAGTCCTCTTCTTCCTAGATGGCCAGGACTTTACCTCCCTTTGGGCAGCCCCGATTAACTGGGCCACCAGGATGCTCACATTTTGCTCTTCCGTGAGGGGGTATCCCTGGAAGAGGCTATCCAGTCTTTCCCTAAAGTCACTTAGGGTATGTGACTCCCATGAGTACTGGGGTAGCCAGGTTGCCCCCGGGATGGTGAATGGCATGACCGCACCAGCGGTTGGCTGGCGGCCGGTGTGGCGGTGGAGCTCCCCACGGTATCCGACATCCTCCTTCCCCCCTAGAGGACCGTGGCCTACCTTGCGATGCTCTTCTTCTGTAGGCCGCGGCTCCGCAGTCGATCGTCGGGGTCGAGGACCTTGCGTCGCGCTCCTGTGACGTCAGCGTCGCTCTTCCTCCCTTCCAGGACCTTACGGAGCGTCAGTGCGTGGGGCGGAGCTTCGGATCTCGCGCGCTTTCGGCGTCCACGCCCCTCTTCTTCCCGTGCGGCGTCCTGAAGATGGCGTCCGATGGCGGGAAGCAGCTGCGGATGGCGGGAAGACGGCAGAAGACGGCGGGAAACGACCCAAGATGGCGTCCGATGGTGGGAAACTTCTCTCAGGTAAGTGCAAAAGTCTTTTCTTCAGGCACGCAATACCCGTTGGGGCGGGTTGGTTTGAATCCTGCCGACTACGCCAAAGTTGACGCGCCCCCTGGGCCTGTGGGGAACCCGGAAGCGGGCCTTTTTAGGATGAAAGCTGGGGGTTGTAGTCCTCGTGGCGGGTGGTCAAATCAGAGGCAGGGTTATTGGTATGATGATAGTCCGACTACACCACCCGTGGATTGCGGTCAGTGGGGACCGCCGCTGCAAGGAAGACTGCTGAGGCCGGTGTTATGTGTGCAGCTAAGAATGGGATGACTCCCCACGGGAGGAGTACAGCCTCAGGGCAGTTAGTGTGAATGATGGGAGTGATGGTGCACGAACGCAGCAGGAATAACTCAGAGTCTGTGCAGTGCAGTTCAGGGTCTTTACTGGTGTTATAAGGCACACCCTCCCGGGAGTACTGGTTAGCAATAGGGGCCTGGTCAGTCTGTGAGCAAGTAGGATCTCCCCTGGCCAGGTGGAGTTGTAGGCCTCCCTGTCTATCTGCACTCTTTCCTGGCTACCTTGCTGTATGCAGGTAGAAGTAGCCCACGTCCCTGAGTATACCGTGTGGTGCTCACCCGTATGGCCGGTGACTTGGGGCCTTCTGTTAGCCTCCACTTCACGACGGCGGTGCTGGTCCCTTGCTTGTGACCGTGCCTCCGGGCTTCTATGGCCAGGGAACCTGGAATCCCCCGCCGGTTGGATTCTGCTGCTGGACCTGGATGTCCCCACAGCTTCGGACTCCGTGTCCGGTATTAGTGTCTCCAGCCAGGGCGAGCTATCTGGCTTCCAGCCCCTGGCTCTCACTCCTGCTCCTACAGAGCTCCTGGTTCTTCCTTTCCCTGTGTCTGCTGTCCTCCAGACCAGACTGCGTCTCTGTCTGGGACTCTCTCTCCTGATCCCACCCCAGACCCAGTTTATAAGGACAGATTCCTCCCCTCCCAGGTCTGGGCGGGCGGTGTTGCATGCTTAGGGCTTCTGACCAGAGAAACCTCCCACCTGCTCTCAGACGTAATATTTCTATTACTGTGGTAACCAGACCCCTGGGGTGCCACAATTCCCCTGCCTCTCCAATGAAGTATATGCCCCCAGCCCCTCCAGCGATATATATGCCCCAGACCCTCCTGTGATTTAGAGATTCCACTGCCTCTCCAGTGAAGTATATGCCCCTAGCCCCTCCAGTAATGTATATGCCCACAACCCCTTCAGTGATATATATGCCCCCAGCCCCTCTAGTGATGTATATGCCCCCAGTCCCTCCTGTGATATGTTACATGTAGGCGCCTAAGGTCAGATAGGGGGGAGATCGGTTACATGAATTCGTTGGAATCCTGGGGTAACCGTTACTCAGGGCGACCAAAAGCTGCAGCTTCTCTCAGGCACAGGATAGATTCAATTGCTGACCAGACACATTTGACAAGAGTCCTGAGAAATGGTAGAACAGTAACATTTAATGAGGCACGGCCAGTGCAATTTAAGTGTCTCTTTGAGCAACAGGCTCCAGTAATAACAGTGCAATCTCTTTTGCAGCACAGTAGTACACAGTCTATCCAGTAGCACAGTACAGCACAGTTTTAATGCATACGCAACCACAGGCTTTTCTTTCACAAGGACTCAATAGTACACAGCATTCTTTATCATGCATGGAGATAGAGGGGGGGGGGGTTTGATGAGGGAGATGATCTCTATGACAGTATTCCTTCCAGTCCTTATCTTTCAGCCCGATAATACTCCACACTGTTAGCGCAGGGAGTCTATCTGTCCTGTGTTTAGCTTCCCTCCTGACCTGAATTCTGTTACCTTGCCTTCTGTGAGATGTAGATCATACACCACCTTTCTATCCAGCTCTAGCCAGACAGTAAACAACTTCCCCACAATCCCCCCTGGGGCTTCGTTTAAAACACTCCCTGTCTCCTGGGACTGTGTTAACCGCTCTAGCTGCTGGATGCTTCTCGAGCACAACACTTCCTGTCTCCTGTGCTTGTGTTACTTTTAATAGTTGTTGGATGCTTTTGAAGCAACAGCATTACTTCTGCATGTGACACTCTTCCCTCCTTTTTGAATGTAGTCCTTGACATTCGTCTTAATTGGTCAATCTGACAAATTTTCAGACAGTGGTGAAAGTTGAATAACTTTTATATACAAATTGGCATTGTCAAATTGATATAAGGTTCAGAAACATTGATAACAACCTATTCTTACGACCTTTTTCTTGTAGGACGCCTGTAAGAAATAAACAATTAAAACAATCAGCATCTCTTCAGCTGGAGCTTTTCGTATGTCTTCAACCAGCTCTCTCTCACTAGGCTTTAACAGTTCTTTGTTTCTACAAAGTCTTTTAAGGAAAATCAAAGCATGAAAACAAGTCTTTCCAGCAGGAAACAACTTCCATACTGCCTCTCGGTAGTGAATACCACTCCAGTGGGCTTACCTGCTCCGTAGGCAGAAATACCTGTTTCCAGTCAACAGTCCTTGGCACTTGACTTGGTTCACCAAGTGTCTCATACGTCAGCATCATGGGCCTCACTTCTAGAGTCGACGTCCTCCTGGTGGGTTGTTCCTCAGACACCATGGGTTCTTCAGTCACAGGAGTTTCTTCCGCCGCACTCATTTCCCGTGCTTCCTCAGATGCTCTTGGAGCTGCCTCTCTAAGTTCCTGCACTTCTACTGAATCGACGGTTTCCGCACGGTCTGGTAATTCCGCTCCTCCTGAGTGTCGATCGGTCTCTTCAGAGACCGGTGTTCAATCATCAGATCTGAATTGGACTTCATCTGTACTCCTTGCTACAAACGCTGCAGCCTCGGTACTTAGTTCACTTTCCTGAGGAAGGTACATCCCTCTCCTAGCTGGTCCGAGAAATACAACGGTGTGTTCTTCTTCATCGGAACTTTCAAGATCACTATCCACCTCCGGAGCTTCAGTCTGTGGTGGTCCCTTAGTCGATCTGGGATGAAGTCAGTCTATTTCTGGGAAGTCTTGTTGTGATGGGAGATAATCATAGGGTAGCAGTAAATTCCGATGGACTATTCAGGTTTTCTTGTCTCCCGTTTCCAATCGGATTTCATGCACTGGGCTGTCATCGGCTTTCCTCCTTACGACCACATACAAGTTGTCTTCCCAGTACAAACAAAGTTTTCCTGGACCGCCTTTCTCACATATGTTCTTGACTAGCACCCGGCTTCCTGATGCCAATTCTGATCCATAACATTTTCGATCATAGTACTCCTTACTCTTGCTTTGTCGTTGCGTAACCACTTTGGACTCTATGTTGTATTCCCCTGCCATCCATTCCTTCCATTTCCGAACGTACTCCGGATACATTCTGTAAGTCTCTGACACCGGAGTATCGAACATGATGTCGATTGGCAGTCTTGCCGATCGTCCATATAATAGGAAGAAGGGTGAGTAACCCGTTGCATCACTCTTTGTACAGTTATAGGCATGTACCACTTTTGACAGAGAACTCTTCCAGTCTTTCTTCTCGTCAGCTGTTAAAGTGCGCAACATCGACAATAATGTCCGGTTAAAACGTTCCACTTGTCCATTACCCTGTGGGTGATAGGGCGTTGTGTGGGATCTCCGAATTCTACAGTACTTTCCTAGCTTGGCAAAGAGCTGGTTCTCAAATTATCTTCCTTGGTCGTGGTGTAACCTCAAAGGGAACCCAAACCTCAAAGTAAAATCATTGAAGATGTTCTCTGCCGCTGTTCGACCCACTTTAATGGTGGTGGCATATGCTTGAGCAAATCAAGTATAATGGTCCAGCACCACCAAGATATATTTGTAAGCACCCTTGCACGCCTCAAGATGTAGAAAGTCTATTGAGACCATCTTAAATGGATACGTAGTTTGGATGTTGTCCATAGGTGCCTGGGTTAATGTGTTGGGACGTTTATCTTTCAGACACCCACACTCCCTGGTCACGTACCTCTCAATATCTCTCTGCATGTACGGCCAGAAGAAAGTTCACAGATCAAGTTTGTTGTCCTTTCCACTCCCAGGTGTCCCATGTTTTCATGGAGTTCTTTGAAGACCAACCTACGGAATATTCTGGGTAGTACCAACTGCCGGTTTTGTCCTCCTTTACAATACAGGATACCATCTTCTCTGAGGTAGAGCTTCATCCATTCTTGAACTAAAACAGATACTGCTGGTGACTCATTATCTCTCTCCCGTTTACTTGGAAACCGATTTTGGTCCACATAAAGTAGTATTATAACAATTATCTGATCTTACCAATTTGCTCTATGGATTTTTCCTTATGGTAGTTGTTGAATAGACCGGGGTGATCTTGTTCTCTCGCTTTTATGGTGGTTTCCACCGTCAACGGACACCACAATGGTGTGTCTTCCTCTTGATAAGCTTGTACTGCTTGGGTAGTACTCTCAATTGCTTCCAGACTGACTTCCTCTGAAAATTCTTGCATGAACTTCTCAGGCTCTAGTGGCATTCTAGACAATCCGCCAGCATCCACATTGCATTTTCCTAGCCTGTACTTGATGCTGAAATTAAAGTCAGTTAGTTCAGCAACCCATCTCTGACCCGTTGCATTCAGTTTGGCTATAGTGAGGACATTGGTCAAAGGGTTGTTGTCAGTGTATACCTCAAACTCTTTGCTGTAGTAGAGATAATCTCTAAATCGTTCACAGATAGCCCATTTCAACACTAGGAACTCCAATTTTCCAGAACGTAGATGGTAATTCTTCTCGGCGTCTGTCAACGTTCTAGAACCATAACCGATGACTCTCAATTTTCCATCTTGATGCTGATACAGGGCAGCTCCCAGTCCAACTTGAGAAGCATCACAATGAAGAACAAATGGTAAGTTGAAATCAGGATATCCCAAGATGGGTGGTTTTACCAGGTAGTCTACTAGTTCTTCCAATACCTCCTGGTGGTCTGCTGTCCAGAGAATAAGCTGTTGGGATGAAACGGCGTTGTTTCTTTAAGGCCCGGTCCTACCCACGTTCTTCTTTTTCTTCGTGGGTGTTGTTGACTCTGTCGTCCCCCCCAAAAGGAGGTATAGTGGGGAGAAATCCTGGAGAAGTTCGAAACGTAAGTACGATAGTAGGAGAGGAATCCTAATATCTGCCTCAACTCCCCAACAGTAGAGGGCCCGAGCAATTTCTGCTGGGTCCATGGTATATCCTTCTCCGGACACAATTTTCCCTTGAAACCGGACTTGCCTTTTGCACAGTTCACACTTCTTTGGGGTTAACTTAAATCCGTGTTGTTGATACCGCTGTAATACGGTCCTCACGTGTTCAAAATGCTTCTAGAAGGTTTTGCTGTGTACCACATTGTCATCCAAGTACAGCTGGCAGATGTTGTCCCTCATTCCTTCTAAACATGTCTCCATGCTCCTCTGGATTTCTGCTGGAGCTGAACTGAGCCCAAACGCTATGCGGATCCACTCGTATGACCCCCAAGGTGTGATGAATGCTGTCAAAGATCTACTGGACTCTTCAACAAACCCTTCATGGTATGCTTTACCCTGATCGAGGACAGAGAACCAGGTACATCCTGATAGGCTATCCAGCATATCTTGAATCTTTGATACCGGGTGCCGATCAGGTGCTGACTTTCGGTTTAGTTCCCGGTAATCACAGCAGAGTCTCAACGTACCGTCCTTCTTCCTAACACAAACAATAGGAGAGTAATAAGACGACTTCAACTTTTGGACCCAACCTCTGTTGATTAGATCTTGTAAATATTCTTTCACTTCACGGTGTAATGGATTTGGCACAGTCATGTAACTTCTGGATACTGGGGTCGTGTCTTTCAAATTGATTTTCAACTGCAACGATTGGATACAGCCTATATCAGAGTCATCTTTGGAGAATGCATGACACTCTTCTCTCAGTATCTGTTTTGCTACCACTCGATCTTCAGCACACAAGTGTTCCAGGGGTACTGAGGGATCACAGGACCCAGAGGTGGGTTGTGCAATTTCCACCCCTGGGCAACTCTTGTTCCTTGTTGGGGAGATTGAATTTATGCTAGACCCCTGGGCGTGTCTCACACTGGCTGGATATACTGTTTTAACAGTTTCGATGTGACCCAACACAGTCTTTGGATCCAGTCTAATTTTGTGTTTCGTAGTATTCATCACCGGTACTGTCACTCGAGCAAACCCACCAGTAGGAATCGCAAGCACAGTCTCACCATGAACAAGGCTTTCCGGAAGTTCTGAGGGGTCTTTCTGGACTTTTCTTCCCGGTTCTACCCGGACTCCACACCTCACCCCCACCATTTGGTTTGCAGGGATGATGGTTGGGCGCCAACCTACCTTGACTTCTTTTAGGTCCATTGTATTCTGTTCTTTCTTTACTCTATGAATCACATTTTCCGCCACGGAGTTGGGTATGACAAGCGATGTGGCAATTGCATCCACGACCAGTGACCCTGACTTGTGTTTCGTGATGACCTCACTGATTACATTATAACTCAAGCAAGGATCCTTTGCCACGTTCTGATCACTGGTCACTAGAAAAGGTACCAAAAGCTCAATGGTGTTGCTGTTCTTCGTGGCCCTCAGTTGGAAATTCACTTCCACCCAGCCGATGTAAGGGATTTCGGTCTGGTTGACAGGTTTGCCGTGCAGTTCCATTAGTTCTAAGAGTTCTTTTAGCGACCGAAGGCAGGTATGTGGCAGGTAGCGCCTTCTCCATTCTTCATTTAAAAGGCTCGCTTGGGCTCCTGTGTCCCACAGTGCTTTTACCAGGAGTCCATCTAGCTGGCACTGTATAAAGCACCTTACACCGATTATGCTGATGAGGCTATCTTTACTGACCGAGGAATCCTCCTCCCAGGAGTACATTGTTTGACCTCCGCACTGGACATTAAGTAACTGGTGGCCTTGTCTCTCTTGCAGCTGTTGTAGACGGGAACACACTTGGGGATGGTACTGGCGCAGCCATTTTACCTCATGTGCCATTCTGGGGTTTGGTGGGATCTGGATTTGCTTCTGGGGCTTCCTCCATGTTGCGGTTACCAGTTGTCCCACATTGGCAACCTCTTGTATTTTAACCCAAACGACCGTGACCATTGGCATTCCTTGGCATAATAATGTCCTTCCTCACAACATCTTAGAGTGTGGACACACACCATATTCTGATTTGATGAAAGGCACGATTCACAAGCCGGGTATCTTCTATTTTGGAACCCACTCCTGGGTCTGAGGGATACAAGTTCTGGCCTAGAACGAGTCAACTTTTTCACCTCAATCAACTCAGCTCGCAGTTCTCCTATTACTTCCTCCCAGTCAGCGCTGGCTGTCCTCTCTTTTGTTGGTGATTTAAGGTTCCTTCTCGGAGGTGGCACTGGAGGGTCTCCATGATGATCTTCGAACTGACCCCCGGGGGTCTCCAACTTCAGCTGACTCATTTTGGTGATTTTAGGAGCAGAGCCTTTCTTTAACTTCTGTTCACTCTCTGACTCCCAAACTAGCTGCCTCATTCATTTTTTCAATTAGTACTTCATCCAGAATGCCAGGATCTTCTAGGTACTGTTTCAGCTGCATTTGATGTCTTTGCTGATTAACCCCGTTCCCAATCATCTCAAGAACTTCTTCTGGACTAGTCCAGCATCAAACTTCTCTTCCGCTTCCACATCTCTGGATGCAAACAACAATCTATCCTTTAGTTCAATTGCTCTGAGCAAGAAATTTTGGGGTGATTCATTATTTTTCTGTGAGAGGTTAATGAGTCGGTGGAACAATTCTGAAGTACTCTCTTCTTTATAGTGCCCTTTTAAAATCATCTTCAGCTGCTGCAAGGTCTATTGAATTGTCCTGGGCTGATCGCTTTCACCACCCTCTCAACGATCTCATCTGGTTTGTAGCCTTTCTGTAAGCCAGCATCGATCTGGTGCAAAAAGTTCATATAAGACAGTTTCTCTTTCTGTTTACACTTTGCAATCTGTCCCAGGATCTTGAATTCTTTCCTTATGGTGATTTGTGGTGTTAAAGAGGACTGTCTCCCTTATTTATCTAACCCGAGTAGGTTGAAGGTTTTTTTTCTGAGTTTATCACTCGTTCAGAGATTTTGGTAGATTCCTGCAGGGCTCTTGTTAGGGCTTTGAATTGTTCTTTCAATTCCTGTAGTTCTGTGTGAGGACGGAGATTCACGCTTTTGGTAATTGGTGACGCCCCTCCATCCTCCAACTTCAACCTGGTTAGAAACTGTTTTAGCTCCTGGAGGAATGTCCCCATGACGTCTTCAGCTTCTCCCCAAGCTCATCCATTTTTGCATTAATGGCAGCTAACAGTTGCCTGCGGTTTTGAGCTTTAGAAATCTGTTCTTCTGACATCTTTATATGTTCTGCTACTGTTCTCAATTCTTCACAGGTTAACTGAAGAAGCAACTCACTAATTCTGTCCATTTGTATTTCCACATCCATTGCTGCTAGTGAGTTTTCTTTAGGGCTGGTCCCCTTTAACTGGTGTAGCAGAGTTGAGTTGAGGTGCTGTGCTGCTGTGTTTTTCCAGACACTTTTCCTCTTCTTCCTCTACACGCTAATTTCCGCTCAGGATTCCCCATACGGGCCACCAATGTTACACATACGCCACCTAAGTTCAGATAGGGGCGAGACCTGTTACATGAATTTGTTGGAATCCTAGGGGAACCATTACTCAGGGCGACCATAGGCTGCTGCTTCTCTCAGGCACAGGATAGATTCAAAAGCTGACCAGACATATTTGACAAGAGTCCTCAGAAACGGTAGAACATTAACATTTAATGAGGCACGGCCAGTGCAATTTAAGTGTCTCTTTGAGCAACAGGCTCCAATAAGTACAGTACAATCTCCTTTGCATCAGAGTAGTACACAGTCTATCCAGTAGCACAGTACAGCACAGTTTTAATGCATACACAACCACAGGCTTTTCTTTCACAAGAACTCAATAGTACACAGCATTCTTTATCCTGCATAGAGATGGAGGGGTGAAAGTTTGATGAGGGAGATGATCCCTATGACAGAATTCCTTCCAGTCATTATCTTTCTGCCTGATAATACTCCACATTATTAGCTCAGGAAGTCTATCTGACCTGTGTTTAGCTTCCCTCCTGACCTGAATTCTGTTCCCTTGCCTTCTGTGAGATGCTGATCATACACCGCCTTTCTCTTGGGCATTAGGCTGGCAGTAAACAACTTTCCCACAATACCCTTGGGGCTCTGCTAAAACACTCCCTGTCTCCCATGACTGTGTTAACCCCTCTAGTTGCTGGATGCTTCTGGAGCACAACACTTCCTGTCTCCTGTGCTTGTGTTAGTTCTAATAGTTGCTGGATGCTTTTGAAGCAACAGCACTTCTTCAACACATCACAGATATACTGTATATGCCCCCTCCCTTCCTGTGATGTATATGTACTGCTGCGAGTTCTTTTCAAAATTCATTGCCACAGAGTTGCCTGCTCTCCAGACCGATGCAAACCTGAAAAATCAGTTGTAAGTAGGAACATCAATACCACCAGTAGTAATGGTCTTAAAGTCACAAAAACATTTGGGAGGAATTTAACATTCAATCACATTTTAACTTTGATGGGGGATCAGTGACCTAGAACCACCACCGATGATGGGATGGAGAAGTCCCATATCTAGAATCATTGGCTTTCACAGCTGCATAAAAAGAAAGCATCTCCTGCCATCACATTAGAGGTGAGTTGATTAATTGTTTGAAGAAATATAGCAGGATAAATTTGAAATTGATAATTTTGGGCGGTACCCGAAGGATGGTAGAAATATCCAAATGGCCCTGGCAAAAAAAGGTTCCCCACCCCTGGCTTAGGGGAATATGGGGTAAAACAGATATAGGTGTAATTGACAGCATTGAAAGTGGCCCGAGGCAAGGAGGAGAGGAGTTTAGGGGGCAGAGGAGCATCATAGGCTCCCCCCAAGACACAAACTGGACACCGGGTCCGCGCCGACAGGGTCCTTTATACCCAGTAGAGATCACGGGCATACCAGGAGGACTACAAGTCCCTGGTCGACCTGAAGCTAAACCCTTGACAGGACTAGGAACTGCGAAGGACCCGGCGTCCAGGGATAGTGGTTGCCAGAAAAAGGTCCTACTAACAAGCGACAGGTGAAGGAACAGCACGACACAGAAGCTAGGCCCCGTTGCAGGCTGGCCAGGAGCTTAGAGAGAGGGAGACACGGACCAGGAAGCCTTATACCCGCTCACTGGGGAGAAGTCCTGAAGTGCACCCTTCCTACCGAGTACCCTGGACCGTACCTGACATCCGCACCAGTAAAGGTACTGAAGTGAATCCCCTGTCTCTGTCAGTTACTCCTGCTGCGCCATCTCTCCTGCACTACAAGCCCCAGCATCACCACCATCTGCACCTACACTGCCCCGGGGGCCCTCTCCACCTGTGGGGAGCAGGAACATCCCAGCTGCCATGCCATCACCCCCGGAGGTCTGCAGCAGCACCGGTAACCATTACCAGAAACCACAGGTGGCGTCACGAGACAAACTGTACACTAAAACCCCATTTTAAAGAGAGACCCAGAGTACGTGCCCGGGAGCCGACTGCCGTGACCTCCTAAACAAGGTAAAAGGCCCGGGTACCGAGTCCCCTATATTCCCCTGGGTGACACAGTAAGAATTAGTGATGAGCGAATGCAATCGCCACTGCTGGGTACTCGCCCGAGCATCACGGTGCTCGACGAGCTCGCCGAGTATTTCCGGGTTGCTCGGGCAGGAACTCGGGTCCCCTCCCTGCATGTTTGGCGTTCTTTAGAGAGCCAATGAACATGCAGGGATTGCCTGCCACGCACTGTAATGCCGTAGCCATGCTGGTTGTGGGCATTACAGTGATTGGCTGGCCGCACAGCGCCATCAGGTGTATATAAGACCGGGCGCTGCCTTGCTCGTCACAGTCTACCCCGGAATCAGGCAGAGTAGGGAGAGCTGCTGCTGCGTCAGGGAGATATTTTCTTG
This sequence comes from Phyllobates terribilis, assembly GCF_046119375.1. Classification (NCBI taxonomy): domain Eukaryota; kingdom Metazoa; phylum Chordata; class Amphibia; order Anura; family Dendrobatidae; genus Phyllobates; species Phyllobates terribilis. The sequence continues at coordinate 24,092,969 of NW_027362768.1, forward strand.
TTTATAGTAGGTATAGGTATTCCCCAACATATATCATTTTATATCCATCTGAACTAACAGTCCTTCTGAGGACTAATCCAGCTGCATATAATCAGTTCTAGGCAGGCAGGCAGTGTATGTGGCAGATTGCAGTGTATGATACAGCACAAGAGGGTCCATTGAGCGTCCTGTTAGTCTCGGTATTCCCCAACATATATATATATATATATATATATATATATATCTATATATCTATATATATACACAGTGGGGGAAATAAGTATTTGATCACTTGCTGTTTTTCTAAGTTTGCCCACTGACAAAGACATGAACAGTCTATAATTTTAAGGGTAGGTTAATTTTAACATTGAGAGATAGAATATACAAAAAAGAAACAAGAAAATCACATTGTATAAATTAGATAACATTTTTTGCATTTTTCAGTGAGAAATAAGTATTTGATCCCCTATAAATCATTATGAGTTCTGGCTCCTACAGACCAGTTAGACGCTCCTAATCAACTCGTTACCTACATTAAAGACAGCTGTCTTACATAGTCACCTGTATAATAGACTCCTGTCCACAGACTCAATTAATCAGTCAGACTCTAACCTCTACAACATGGGCAAGATCAAAGAGCTTTCTAGGAATGTCAGGGGCAAGATCATAGACCTGCACAAAGCTGGAATGGGCTACAAAACCATAAGTAAGACACTGGGTGAGAAGGGCACAATTTTTGGTGCAATAGTAAGAAAATGGAAGAAATACTGTCAATCGACATCGATCTTGGGCACCATGCAAAATCTCACCTCGTGGGGTAACTTTGATCATGAGGAAGGTGAGAGATCAGCCTAAAACTACATGGGGGGAACTTGTTAATGATCTCAAGGCAGCTGGGACCACAGTCACCAAGAAAACCATTGGTAACACATTACGCCTTAAAGGTTTAAAATCCTGCAGTGCCCGCAAGGTCCACCTGCTCAAGAAGGCACATGTGCAGGCCCATCTGAAGTTTGCCAATGAACACCTGGATGATTCTGTGAGTTATTAGGAGAAGGTGCTGTGGTCAGTTGAGACAAAAATTGAGCTCTTTGGCATTAACTCAACTCGCCGTGTTTGGAGGAAGAAGGATGAGTACAACCCTAAGAACATCGTCCCAACCATGAAGCATGGTGGGGCAAACATTATACTTTGGGGGTGCTTTTCTGAAAAGGGGACATGACGACTGTGTACCATCCCTGGCGGCATGCTGGCATGGTTTACCACCTCCCACCATGCAAGACCACCATCTTACCTATCAGTCCAGGCTGCACACTTTGCTCCAGTACCTGCTGTGTGCATGTCTCCTGTCTGATTGCTTAGGGCGGCGGCGCGGTTACTGCCTGATTCTTATAGTAACTGTGTGCGCACTCCTAATGCGCCCTCAGCCTATTGTTGTGAGTCACTGGATACTTAAACCCCCTCCACCCAGTAGGAGGTGCCTGAGCAACACTTTCTTTCAGTGTGTTCTGTGCAACTGAGTTGCCAGGTCCTGTCCTGTATCTTTTCTGTTTCCGCCACCCTGGGGGCTGTATACTCAGGCCTGTTACCTGTATCTGTGACTTCTAGTCTGTTCCGCCACCCTGGGGGCTGTATACCCAGGCCTTTTACCTGTATCTGTGACTTCTAGTCTGTTTCCGCCACCCTGGGGGCTGAGTTCCCAGGCTCGTTCCTGTATCTTGTCCCTGGTTCAGTTCCTGTCTGAACAGTGTCCTAGCCCATTTTTGTTTGTCTCTATGTTCGTATCTTCCCTTTTACTGCAGTGTCTGAACTTGCACCAAACTCCAACTCGTTGTCTCTGTACTTCTGTTTGTGAGTTTAGTGTCCACTCGCTACTTCATTGTAAGTACCTTGTGTGTATCTGCTCTGCTTGTCTACCGCACCTGCGGTTTTGCTCTGCTCTGCTTGTCTACCGCACCTGCGGGTTTTGCTCTGCTCTGCTTGTCTACCACACCTGCGGGTTTTGCTCTACTTGTCTACCGCACCTGCGGGTTTTGCTCTGCTCTGCTTGTCTACCGCACCTGCGGTTTTTGCTCTGCTCTGCTTGTCTACTGCACCTGCGGGCTTTGCTCTGCTCTGCTTGTCTACCGAACCTGCGGGTTTTGCTCTGCTCGTCTACCGCACCTGCGGGTTTTGCTCTGCTCTGCTTGTCTGCCGCACATGCTGCTCTGTTCCTGTACTGGTCCCTATCCTGCCTGCGTTCCTACCTGCCAGTACCCACCTGTCTGTATACCAGCCGTGCCTGCCAGTACCCACCTGTCTGCATACTAGCCGTGCCTGCCAGTACCCTCCTGTCTGCATACCAGCCATGCCTGCCAGTACCCACCTGTCAGTATGCCAGCCAAACCTGCCTGTTCCTGCATTCTCTGGTGTGGGTCAACAGCTGTGACCGGGGTCTGACCTGGAGTAGCACCTGGTCACTCTGCTCGGTTCCTCCCTGGTTCAAGGAGTCTATTGAGCCACTGTGCGACCTTGGTCGGACCGAGTTGATACTTAGTCATGCCCCTCCAGGCACTCCTGGGTTCATGGTCCAGTTGGATCACTAACCACGCTCACGCCAGTCAGTCCAGGCGTGTGCATAACAGACTGCACCATACTGAAGGGAAGATGGATGGGGTCATGTATCCAGAGATTTTGGTCAATAGCCTCCCTCAGTAAGACCATTGAAGATGGATCGTGGCTGGGTCTTCCAGCAAGACAATGTCCCAAAACATACAGCCAAGGCAACAAAGGGGTGGCTTAAAGAGAAGCACATTAAGGTCATGGAGTGGCCTAGCCAGGCTCCAGACCTTAAGCCCATAGAAAATTTATGGAGGGAGTTGAAGCTCTGAGTTGTCAAGCGACAGCCTCAAAATCTTAATGATTTAGAGATGATCTGCAAAGAGAAGAGGGCCAAAATTCCTCCTGACATGTGTGCAAACCTCATCATCAACTACAAAAAATGTCTGACTGCTGTGCTTGCCAACAAGGGTTTTGCCACCAAGCATTAGGTGTTGTTTTCCAGAGGGATCAAATACTTATTTCTCACTGCAAAATGCATAAAAGTGTATCTAATTTATACAATGTGATTTTCTTGATTTTTTTGGATATTCTATCTCTCAATGATAAAATTAACCTACCCTTAAAATTATAGACTTCTCATGTCTTTGACAGTGGGCAACCTTACAAAAAGAGCAAGGGATCAAAAACTTATTTCCCCCACTGTATATATATATATATATATATATATATATATATATATATACAGTACAGACCAAAAGTTTTGACACACCTTCTCATTTAAAGATTTTTCTGTATTTTCATAACTATGAAAATTGTACATTCACACTGAAGGCATCAAAACTATGCATTAACACATGTGGAATTATATACTGTGTGCAACAACTGAAAATATGTCTTATATTCTAGGTTCACCTTTTGCTTTGATGACTGCTTTGCACACTCTTGGCATTCTCTTGATGAGCTTCAAGAGGTAGTCACCGGAAATGGTCTTCCAACGATCTTGAAGGAGTTCCCAGAGATGCTTAGCACTTGTTGGCCCTTTTGCCTTCACTCTGCGATCCAGCTCACCCCAAACCATGTCGATTGGGTTCAGGTCTGGTGACTGTGGAGGCCAGATCATCTGGCGTAGCACCCCGTCACTCTCCTTCTTGGTCAAATAGCCCGTACACAGCCTGGAGGTGTGTTTGGGGTCACTGTCCTGTTGAAAAATAAATGATGGTCCAACTAAACGCAAACCGGGTGGAACAGCATGCCGCTGCAAGATGTCACCAGCAAAGCACCCCCACACCATCACAGCTCCTCCTCCATGCTTCACGGTGGGAACCAGGCATGTAGAGTCCATCCGTTCACCTTTTCTGCGTCGCACAAAGACACGGTGGTTGGAACCAAAGATCTCAGATTTCCACTGGTCTAATGTCCATTCCTTGTGTTCTTTAGCCCAAACAAGTCTCTTCTGCTTGTTGCCTGTACTTAGCAGTGGTTTCCTAGCAGCTATTTTACTATGAAGGCCTGCTGCACAAAGTCTCCTCTTAACAGTTGTTGTAGAGATGTGTCTGCTGCTAGAACTCTGTGTGGCATTGACCTGGTCTCTAATCTGAGCTGCTGTTAACCTGCGATTTCTGAGGCTGGTGACTCGGATAAACTTATCCTCAGAAGCAGAGGTGACTCTTGGTCTTCCTTTCCTGGGGTGGTCCTCATGTGAGCCAGTTTCTTTGTAGCGCTTGATGGTTTTTGCAACTGCACTTGGGGACACTTTCAAAGTTTTCCCAATTTTTCGGACTGACTGACCTTCATTTCTTAAAGTAATGATAGCCACTCGTTTTTCTTTACTTAGCTGCTTTTTTCTTGCCATAATACAAATTCTAACAGTCTATTCAGTAGGACTATCAGCTGTGTATCCACCTGACTTCTGCACAACACAACTGATGGTCCCAACCCCATTTATAAGGCAAGAAATCTCACTTATTAAACCTGACAGGGCACACCTGTGAAGTGAAAACCATTTCCGGTGACTACCTCTTGAAGCTCATCAAGAGAATGCCAAGAGTGTGCAAAGCAGTCATCAAAGCAAAAGGTGGCTACTTTGAAGAACCTAGAATATAAGACATATTTTCAGTTGTTTCACACTTTTTTGTTAAGTATATAATTCTACATGTGTTATTCATAGTTTTGATGCCTTCAGTGTGAATGTACAATTTTCAAAGTCATGAAAATACAGAAAAATCTTTAAATGAGAAGGTGTGTCCAAACTTTTAGTCTGTACTGTATATATATACATACACTGCCTGCCTGCCTAGCACTGATATATATATATATATCAGTGCTAGGCAGGCAGGCAGTGTATGTGGCAGACTGCAGTATATGATACAGTACAAGAGGGTCCATTGAGCGTCCTGTATGCTGCTGTAATAATCATAGATATTTCTAGACATAGCCCCAGATATCAGGGGCCAGGGAAATTTTTTTTATCTTAATCCTGGTTATCTGATTAAAAAGCAATCCAGTGTACACCATTTTTCTGCTCACTGCAGAATAAAGTCAGATCTGTTCCATATTTCAGTGATAAAAATCCAGATATTTGAACTGAACGTGGAAAATATTGGCCTCCTTTTCCATTCTGTTGCAGTGTGTAGGTGAAGTTATTCACACTACGTCTCCATGTAGAATAATATTAGTAAATAACAGGCCTACAATTTAAAGCCGTGGTTCTCTGTCAGACATATCACCGAAAAGACTTAAAAAATAATACACTTCCTCCTTTTTCATTCCGTTGCAGTGTGTCTGTGAAGCTATTCACACTAGGTCTCCGTGTAGAATAATATTAATAAATTACAGGCCTACAATTTAAAGCCATGGTTCTCTGTTAAAAATGCAAAAGGTAAAAGCTGGTGATAAGAAGTGCTGAGGCATATAAAATTCAGCAATTACTACCTTTAATAAAGTCCTTGTAAAAACACAACGTGTTTCGACGGCATGCAAGCCGTCTTCATCAGGTGATACAAGGAAATGACCTCAGGAATGTTATATAGGATCAAAAAACAAACCGATTGGACCGCTCATTAATGACATAATAACAATCAGTAATTTAACCCCCTAATATTGTCTGCAAGCCAACGTGTGAAAACACAAACCAGCATATAGGATACCATGAATCATAATATATTTCACAAAAAAAACAAAACACTTCTATTTAAAAAATAATAATTGAAAAATAAAAGTATATATACATACACACACATAAACACACGTGTGGCGCCCCTGCGGGTTCAGTCGCCACAGAGGTACTGGTATCTCACGCTCAGGTAAGGATAGAGTGCTGCACGGGACCCTAACACCTGCATCCAACACTACACTACTCCAGACCAGCAGGAGAGGCAAGATACGTCGCTTCCTGCTGAGCCCTGTCCCTGGCTGGAGTGTGGGGAACCAAGATAGGGGGAACCATGTAGTGGGTGTGGGTGTAGGAAGTAAATCAGGGGAGCACTTGTTAGGGATAGTATATAGAGAGAAGCCATCTTGAAAGAGGGGTCCAGTCTGAGAGGAGGAGGGCCTAGAGAGAGGCCCAGGACAAACTGAGGAGGAGAGGGGACCGGCCCCTATTCAGTGAGAATTACAAAGTTCAACTGGAAACCGGAGGCTTCTGTACTTTCAGGGTGCAGTTGCCACATCCGCACTCAAGTTGCCAAAAAGGCAACCACACAGGATCCAGGGAACTTCAGGTTGCCCATAAAGATCCGAGGATACTGGCTTGGGACATTGTTTGGCGAGGCGCAGGGCAAGAAGGGTGAGGGCCAGCGCAGGAAGACGGCTGAGAAGGGCATATAGAACGGGGTCCTGTCAGGCACTCTTGAAACACCTGGAAGTTTGCTGAACCTCTGCCTGGTAAACGCAGCGCGACGTGGGAGGTCATAGTCCGGAAAGTGTAACCTGAGGAACTTATCAACTGTGAGTAAACCCTGAGGACTGCACCCAACTATCTCTGTGAAATTATTGCTGCGCCATCACCCCCTGCACTACACTGCACCACGAGTGCTACTTCCATAACAGCAACTTCTACACTGCCCTGGAGCTAAGCTCTACCTGTGGAGAGCTAAACCAACTCTGCTACATTAACAACAGCTCCAGAGGACCTGCTCCGCAGCGGCGGCTCCCTTTAGACGCATACCACAGGTGGCGTCACGAACTGTATATAAGAACTATAAATCCCCTGTAAATATTCCCCTTTTGATTGACCGCCCTGGGTCACGGACCGGGTCACCGCCACTGTGACATCTCCCCTAGCAACGACCGGCCCGGCACCGAGTACTCCAATGCCCAGGGGGCGCGTAACACGCATGCGTGCACGTGCATATATATTTAATTTAAATTAATAAATGTAAAAAATGTTAAAAGATGCATTTAATTAAATACGCTAAAAGAAGCTATTATAAAGCTCATTTCATTATATTCTCAATAGTAAGATTATGTCCTTCTGGCGCTAAAGTGCCCAATTTAAAAATTCAGAAGCTTTCTTTCTTAATAAGATTGCCCAAACAATTTTGCATACTTTTATCTATATGATCAATAATTGTAAGGGTCATTTGACTAGGGTCCCTCTGATGCACAATATTAAAATGCCTTGATAAACTATGCAATTGATACTCATTTCTAATATTCTGTCTGTGCTTGTTTAAACGGGAATGCATGGTCTGTACCGTGCGGCCCACATACTGGAGACCGCACGTGCACTCCAACAAATAAACCACATAGGTGGATTGGCATGACAACCTATGTTTGATGAAAAAGCGTTCACCTGTGGTTCTAGACGTGAAACTCAAAGTCCCATTGATAATACTATGGCAACACAAGCACCTAGGGATACAGCATTGGTAACAGCCCACATCACTCGAATCTTCAATGTGTGTTACTATTTTCTTACAGGTTGTGTTACTGGGAGCTACCAAATTTCGTAAACACTTATTCTTCCTATACATTACCATTGGTTTATCTAGGAGAACATCTGAGAGAAATGGATCTGCCTTCAAAATATACCAATATTTATGCAATAACTTATGAATAATCAGAAGGGGCTGGCAATATGTGGTTATCAAACTCCATTTCGCTAAATCACTAGATTTACAAACAGATGACCTGGAATCCAAAACCTTATTTACACAGGATTCCTGTGTTAGTGATTTTGTTTTATTAAATGCATCCCATAAAAGTTTTTTCGGGTAACCTTTGCAAGGAACCTCTTTTTTAATATATGGGATTCTCTGCAAAAATCACGATCACGTGTGCAATTTTTATGGATTTGCCAATACTGACTGTAAGGAACATTACGAATCCAGCTTGGGAGACGTCCGCTATCGAATCGCAAATACCTGTTCACATCACCGGATTTAAAAAAGGTCGATGTGAACAGCCCCCCTGCATCATCTGTTTGAATTAACAGGTCTAGAAACTGGATGGCTAAAAAAGATGAAGAAGCCGTGAAGGTCAGGCCCCAATGATTTCTATTGAGTTCCTCGACAAAAAGAGTGGCCTCCTCCTCAGTGCCATGACACAAAAAAATGAGATCGTCTATGTATCATCTTTAGAGGGTAATGTGGGAACCCGCTGTGGGGGACTGAGCAATGAAGACGGACTCAAAAGCACCCATAAAGAGATTAGCGTAGCTGGGTGCAAATCTCGTCCCCATTGCGCAGCCCCTCAACTGGCGGTAGATGGATCCCTCAATCGAAAACACGTTGTTATCCAAAATGAAAGCTATGGCAGACAGAAGAAAATCCCTCTCTTGCACAGGTAACAAATCATCTGATTCATGATACAGTGGTGGCCAAAAGTATTGGCACTCCTGCAATTCTGTCAGATAATACTCAGTTTCTTCCTGAAAATGATTGCAATCACAAATTCTTTGGTATTATCTTCATTTAATTTGCTTGTGTGGCACCCCAGGGGTCTCTTTGCCACAGTAATAGAAATATTATGTCTGAGAGCAAGTTGGCGGTTTCTCTGGTCAGGAGCCCTAAGCATGCAACATGGCCCACCCAGACCTGGGAGGGGAGGAATCTGCCCTTATAAACTGGGTCTGGGGCGGGATTAGAGAGTGAAGTCCCAGACAGAGACGCAGTCAGGTCTGGAGGACAGCAGACACAGGGAAAGCAAGAACTAGGAGCTCTGTAGGAACAGGAGCGAGTGCCAGAGGCTGGAAGCTAGGAAGCTCGCCTTGGCTGAAGACACTAAACCCGGACACGGAGTCCGAAGCTGTGGGGACATCCAGGTCCAGCAGCAGAATCCAACCGGCAGGGGATTCCATGTCCTCTGGCCATAGAAGCCCGGAGGCACGGTCACAAGCAAGGGACCAGCACCGCCATCATGAAGCGGAGGCTAACGGAAGGCCCCAAGTCACCGGCCATACGGGTGAGCACCACACGGTATACTCAGGGACGTGGGCTACTTCTACCCGCATAGAGCAAGGTAGCCAGGAAAGAGTGCAGATAGTCGGGGAGGCCTACAACTCCACCTGGCCAGGGGAGATCCTGCTGGCTCACAGACTGACCAGGCCCCTACTGCTAACCAGTACTCCCGGGAAGGTCTGCTTTATACCATCAGTAAAGACCCTGAACTGCACCACACGTCTCTGTGTTTCATCGCCGCATCAGCACCATCAGTCCTGGGATGCTCACACCATCACTCCCATCATCCACACTAGCTGCTCTGAGGCAATACTTCTCCCGTGGAGAGTTATCCCATACTTGGCTGCGCAAACAACATCAGCCTCAGCGGTCTGCAGTGCAGCGGCGGTCCCCACTGACCGCAATCCACGGGTGGCGTAGTCGGACATTGTTATTACCTAAGACTGCCACTGGTTTGACCGCCCTGGGCACGGACCGGGTCACCGCCACACTGAGACTACAACCCCCAGCGATCCGGCTCCGGGTATCCCCTGCACAACACAGGCCCAGGGGGCGCGTCACTTGCAAGGAAAAAACACAGAAGAGAATGAAGCAAAAATCAAATCATTGATCATTTCACACAAAACTCCAAAAATGGGCCAGGCAAAAGTATTGGCACCCTCAGCCTAATACTTGGTTCCACAACCTTTAGCCCAAATAACTGCGAACAACCGCTTCCGGTAACCATCAATGAGTTTCTTACAATGCTCTGCTGGAATTGTAGACCATTCTTCTTTGGCAAACTGCTCCAGGTCCCTGATATTTGAAGGGTGCCTTCTCCAAACTGCCATTTTGAGATCTCTCCACAGGTGTTCTATGGGATTCAGGTCTGGACTCATTGCTGGCCACCTTAGAAGTCTCGAATGCTTTCTCTCAAACCATTTTATAGTGCTTTTGGAAGTGTGTTTTGGGTCATTGTCCTGCTGGAAGACCTATGACCTCTGAGGGAGACCCAGATTTCTCACACTGGGCCCTACATTGTGCTGCAAAATTTGTTGGTATTCTTCAGACTTCATAATGCCATGCACACGGTCAAGCAGTCCAGTGCCAGAGGCAGCAAAGCAACCCCAAAACATCAGGGAACCTCCGCCATGTTTGACTGTAGGGACCGTATTCTTTTCTTTGAATGCCTCTTTTTTTTTCCTGTACACTCTATGTTGATGCTTTTTCCCAAAAAGCTCTATTTTTGTCTCATCTGACCAAAGAACATTCTTCCAAAATGTTTTAGGCTTTCTCAGGTAAGTTTTGGCAAACTCCAGCCTGGCTTTTTTAAGTCTCGGGGTAAGAAGTGGGGTCTTACTGGGTATCCTACCATACAGTCCCTTTTCATTCAGACGCCGACGGATAGTACGGGTTGACACTGTTGTACCCTCGGACTGCAGGGCAGCTTGAACTTGTTTGGATGTTAGTCGAGGTTCTTTATCCACCATCCGCACAATCTTGCGTTGAAATCTCTCGTCAATTTTTCTTTTCTGTCCACATCTAGGGAGGTTAGCCACAGTGCCTTGGGCTTTAAACTTCTTGATGACATTGCGCACGGAAGACACAGGAACATTCAGGTCTTTGGAGATGGACTTGTAGCCTTGAGATTGCTCATGCTTCCTCACAATTTGGTTTCTCAAGTCCTCAGACAGTTCTTTGGTCTTCTTTCTTTTCTCCATGCTCAATGTGGTACACACAAGGACACAGGACAGAGGTTGAGTCAAATTTAATCCATGTTAACTGGCTGCAAGTGTGATTTAGTTATTGCCAACACCTGTTAGGTGCCACAGGTAAGTCACAGGTGCTGTTAATTACACAAATTAGAGAAGCATAACATGATTTTTCAAACAGTGCCAATACTTTTGTCCACCCCCTTTTTTAGGTTTGGTGTGGAATTGTATCCAATTTGGCATTAGGACAATTCTTTTTGTATTTTTTCATTGAAGACAAATTAAATAAAGATAATAATACCAAAGAATTTGTGATTGCAATCATTTTCTGGAAGAAACTGAGTATTATCTGACAGAAATGCAGGGGTGCCAATACTTTTGGCCACCATTGTAAGACCCTACTGTCTTGAGGCCCAATTCGTGGGAAATGTTGCTATACAATGCCGATACATCAAGAGTTAGAAGAAGACGACCCAATTTGGGGGGTATTGCTTTCAACTCATTAATTAATTGAGTAGAATCCTTAAGATAGGATGGTAAAAGAACTACATATTTCCGTAAAAATAAATCCACGTAGTGGGACAGATTGCAGGCAATCGAACTTATACCGGATATAATGGGATGACCGGGAGGGTTTTTGGACTCCTTATGGAGTTTGGGGGGGGAATAAAAAAAGGCATTCTATACTGAGCAATGTCTAAAAAACTTTTTTCTCTTTTATTCAGAAAACCCGCAGTATGAGCTTTCTTGATAAGCTTATTATATTCCAAAAAAATGGAGATAGACGGATCCTGGGTGAGTGACTCATAATAGTCTTGATCACCCAGGATCCGCCTACCTTCTCCCAAATACCAGTTTCTATTCATAAGCACAATACTCCCCCCTTTATCTGCACTTTTTATAATTAGATTTTCATTTTTTTTTTTTAAGATTGTTTCTTAACCTGGGGGGAATCAAGGAGTGGACCTCCTTCAATACCAACTGCTGAAAGGTCTCAATATGAGCCCCTTTGTGATGTATAGGGTAGAACTTACCATATCGATCTTTAATGTCCACATGGACAAAATTCGCCTCCTGGGCCAAGGGCTCCACGGATTCAACCGACGGGTGGGCAGCAGAGGATTTAATATCTATATGAACAAAGCTCGCCAACTGTTCCGTAGGCTCAGAGGGTACAACCGACGAGAGGACAGCATTGGATCTACCTCTTTCCTTTAAAGCAAAATGCCGCTGTATTGTAATTTTTCTAAAAAACTCATTAAGATCTAAATAAAGTAAAAAAGGATTCAAAGGGGACGTGGGACAAAACGACAGTCCACGTGCCAAAAGCGTAATTTCATCATTGGTAAAAATTAGTGTTGAGCGAGCACTAAAATGCTCGGGTGCTCGAAGCTTGGGCCGAGCTCGTCGTGATACTCGGGTGCTCGACCCGAGCAACAAGCCCAATGTTAGTCTATGGGAGACCCGAGCATTTTTGCGGCAGCACCCCCGGCAGTCTTTTAAAAGACTGTCAACAAGGTGGTCAGAGGTATTAAGCCACTTTTAAGGGTTCACAATAAAACGTTCAAAAACGAAACTGAAACTGCTTTCCTGTGACATATGTTAAGAAAGTTCCTTTCCAGGGTAAAGACTTGTGTATAAGGTAAAATAAATAACCCCCCAAAAAAATACTCCTCCACACCTTGGGCTATGTTCACAAGTAACATTTTTTATGCGTTTTTGCACTTCTGTATTGCTTTCAACCGTGACAAATGCATTCACCGGGAAATGTCATTTTAACATTTTACAACCTTATCTGGCCATGTGCTGTGTGACACATGCATACAGTGCTGAAAAGACATGGGAACAGCATGGGGAAGACCCCTGGAAGCATCTCTGACACCCAGGTCACTGCCTAAAAGTGTGCCCATCAGAAGTCATCCTTGCCGCATCAGAAGATGCAAACTTGCAACTATCCCCATGCAAGTTCTTGTCCCAGGGCACTGTTCAATTGTACCTCCCTCATTCCTTGCAATGCAAGCGCAAATATGCAGCCAACCACCCACCCACCCCCAGGGCTGCAATACCATACTGCTAGCTTGCTTGCACTTGAAATTGGGCCTTGTAGGCACGAGGAGGCGGAATCTGGCCACCACGTCATGGCTGCGTTGGCGGCCTGGAATCCATACTCAGTTCCCAGCCGTCCCGCAGCTGGGTGTCCACACACAGTCCCCAGCCGCCTGGGGGCAGCCGGGTGTCTATAAACGGTCCTGAGCCGCCCCTATTTCTCCTTGGAACTTCCCCCCACACACTATTCTTAGCACGGCCTGCTTTAGGGCAGCATTGGATGAGCCCACCAGAGAACCAGACTCCTACGATGGGCCCTGGCTTCTCCATCAGGGGAGTTGAGAGTGCCAAGGTGAGGACCATGATGATGATGATACAAGTTAGCATCTGCTTTGTTTTCTTGGAATGCAAGCGGAAGTGTGCAGCCTGCCACCCACCCACCTCCAGGCTGCAATACCATACTGCTTGCTTGCATTTGAAATTGGGCCTTATAGGCATGTGGAGGCGGAATCTGGCCACAATGTCATGGCTGTGTTGGCGGCCTGGAATCCATACTCAGTTCCCAGACGCCCGGCGGCCGGGTGTCCACACTCGGTCCCCAGCCGCCAGGTGGCGGCCGGGTGTCCATACTCGGTCCCCAGCCGCCCCACGGCCGGATGTCCACACATGCTCCCCAGCCTCCCCTATTTCTCCTTGGAACTTCCCCCCACACACTTTTCTTGGCCCGGCCTACTTTAGGGCAGCATTGGACGAGCCCACCAGAGAACCAGACTCCTCCGGTGGGCCCTGGCTTCTCCATCAGGGGAGTTGAGAGAGCCAAGGTGAGGACCATGATGATGATCTGCTTTGTTTTCTTGGAATGCAAGTGCATGTATGTAGTAGCGGCTAGGCCTGAGGTGGTTAGCGTTTTGGCACATATCCTACCTCCTCCGAGGATTGCTGGATGTTTTCCTGCTACTATCCCAGTTCTATGACTCCCGTTAAAACAAAGCTTCAGGTGATAAATGATGGGTGATGCAGTGGCAAAGGAGAAAGAGCAGGAGGAACAGGGGCCATTCACATCAATATCAGGCCAGTCAACCACATATGTCTTGTAGGATATGTTTCTGTAACAAAAGGAGCAGTTCAGCTACACAGTTATAGGGCATACAGTGAGTGCAATGCCTACCAAAAATTTTGAGGCACTCCAATGCCCCTTGGAAATGACATGGAGGTCAGAGGGCCTTAACTAAACCATTTTTTCCATTTATAGCAACTGGGTCTCTTGTACACTGTTGGCCTAAGCAGTGAATGGAAGGCTGTCCAAAAATTATGAGGAACTACAATGCCCCTTAAAACAGACGTGGATTACAGCGTACTAAAAATCTTCTACCCATTATTGTGGAGTGGGTCTCCCTTAGTTTTCGCCTTTGCATTGAAAAGCAAAAGCTGACTAAAATTAGGAGGAAATGCAATGCCCGATGGAAGAGTCGTGGAGGTTAGAGGTAATTAAAAACAACATTTCAATGCCCCTTGGAAGAGCTGTGGAGTTCAAAGTGGCTTAAGCAGACGCTTTTAATGCCCCTTTGAAGAGACGTGGAGGTCACAGTAGCTTAACAAGAGGCTTTTAATGCCCCTTACAAGAGCCATACAGTACAGCATCTTAAAAACATTATTCCCATTATTGGGAGTGGGTCTCCCATAGTATTTGCTTATTCCTTCCAAGCAAAAGCTGCCAAAAATTAGGATGGAGGAACTTGCAATGCCCCTTACAAGAGCCATGCAGTACAGCATATTACAAACATTATTCCCATTATTGGGGAGTGTGTCTCCCACAGTCTTTGCTTATGCCTTCCAAGCAAATGCTGGAAAAAATTAGGATGGAGGAATTTGCAATGCCCCTTACAAGAGCCATGCAGTACAGCATATTACAAACATTATTCCCATTATTGGGGAGTGGGTCTCCCATAGTCTTTGCTTATGCCTTCCAAGCAAAAGGTGCCAAAAATTAGGACGGAGGAACTTGCAATGCCCCTTACAAGAGCCATGCAGTACAGCATATTACAAACATTATTCCCTTTATTGGGAAGTGTGTCTCCCATAGTCTTTGCTTATGCTTTCCAAGCAAAAGCTGCCAAAAATTAGGATGGAGGAACTTGCAATGCCCCTTACAAGAGCCATACAGAACAGCATATTACAAACATTATTCCCATTATTGGGGAGTGGGTCTCCCATAGTATTTGCTTATGCCTTCCAAGCAAAAGCTGCCAAAAATTAGGAGGAAATGCAATGCCCGTTTGAAGAGTCGTGGAGGCTAGAGTTAATTTAAAACAACATTTCAATGCCATTTGGAAGAGCTGTGGAGTTCCGAGTGGTTTCACAAGACGCTTTTAATGCCCCTCGGAAAAGTGGTGGAGGTCCCAGTAGCTTAACAAGACGCTTTTAATTCCCCTTGGAAAAGTGGTGGAGGTCCCAGTAGCTTAACAAGACGCTTTTAATGCCCCTTTGAAGAGACGTGGAGGTCACAGTAGCTTAACAAGAGGCTTTTAATGCCCCTTACAAGAGCCATACAGTACAGCATCTTAAAAACATTATTCCCATTATTGGGAGTGTGTCTCCCATAGTATTTGCTTATTCCTTCCAAGCAAAAGCTGCCAAAAATTAGGACGAAGGAACGTGCAATGCCCCTTACAAGAGCCATGCAGTACAGCATATTACAAACATTATTCCCATTATTGGGGAGTGTGTCTCCCATAGTCTTTGCTTATGCCTTCCAAGCAAAAGCTGCAAAAAATTAGGACGGAGGAACTTGCAATGCCCCTTACAAGAGCCATGCAGTACAGCATATTACAAACATTATTCCCATTATTGGGGAGTGGGTCTCCCATAGTCTTTGCTTATGCCTTCCAAGCAAAAGGTGCCAAAAATTAGGACGGAGGAACTTGCAATGCCCCTTACAAGAGCCATGCAGTACAGCATATTACAAACATTATTCCCTTTATTGGGAAGTGTGTCTCCCATAGTCTTTGCTTATGCTTTCCAAGCAAAAGCTGCCAAAAATTAGGACGGAGGAACTTGCAATGCCCCTTACAAGAGCCATACAGTACAGCATATTACAAACATTATTCCCATTATTGGAATAGTATTTGCTTATGCCTTCCAAGCAAAAGCTGCCAAAAATTAGGAGGAAATGCAATGCCCGTTTGAAGAGTCGTGGAGGTTAGAGTTAATTTAAAACAACATTTCAATGCCCTTTGGAAGAGCTGTGGAGTTCCGAGTGGTTTCACAAGACGCTTTTAATGCCCCTCGGAAAAGTGGTGGAGGTCCCAGTAGCTTAACAAGACGCTTTTAATGCCCCTCGGAAAAGTGGTGGAGGTCCCAGTAGCTTAACAAGACTCTTTTAATGCCCCTTGGAAAAGTGGTGGAGATCCCAGTAGCTTAACAAGACGCTTTTAATGCCCCTCGGAAAAGTGGTGGAGGTCACAGTAGCTTAACAAGACTCTTTTAATGCCCCTCGGAAAAGTGGTGGAGGTCACAGTAGCTTAACAAGATGCTTGTGGAGTTCAGAGTGGCTTAATAAGATGGTTTTAATGCCCCTTGGAAGAGATGTGGAGGTCACAGTAGCTTAACAAGACGCTTTTAATGCCCCTTGGAAGAGACGTGGAGTTCAGAGTGGTTTAACAAGATGGTTTTAATGCCCCTTGGAAGAGACGTGGAGGTCACAGTAGCTTAACAAGACGGTTTTAATTCCCCTTGGAAGAAACGTGGAGTTCAGAGTGGTTTAACAAGACGATTTTAATGCCCCTTGGAAGAGACATGAAGTTCAGAGTAGTTTAACAAGACGGTTTTAATGCCCCTCGGAAAAGTGGTGGAGGTCACAGAAGCTTAACAAGACGCTTTTAATGCCAGTCAGAAGAGACGTGGAGGTCCCAGTAGCTTAACAAGACAGTTTTAATGCCCCTCGGAAAAGTGGTGGAGGTCCCTGTAGCTTAACAAGATGCTTTTAATGCCCCTCGGAAAAGTGGTGGAGGTCACAGTAGCTTAACAAGACGCTTTTAATGCCCCTCGGAAAAGTGGTGGAGGTCGCAGTAGCTTAACAAGACGCTTTTAATGCCCCTTACAAGAGCCATACAGTGCAGCATCTTAAAAATATTATTACCATTATTGGGGAGTGGGTCTCCCACAGTCATTGCTTATGCCTTCCAAGCAAAAGCTGACAAAAATAAGGACGGAGGAAATTTCAATAATGGCAACATGGACCACGGTCACCCGGGTGGTATAGTTGTGGTGGAGGCTGAGGATAAGGAGAAGAACATAAAACAGCCGAAATGAGGAAGCGTATACCCATGTGTGGGTGTGAAGCGGTGCATGTGAATACACCTCCCGAAATAACACAGTGGATTTGACTTTATGTTACTCTGCTGTCATTTGGTGGTGATGAGAAGTCTGGCCCAATCCAGCCCTTGTTCATTTTGATAAGGGTCAGCTTGTCAGCATTGTCAGTTGACAGGCGAGTGCGCTTATCAGTTATAATTCCCCCAGCGGCACTAAAAACACGCTCTGATAACACGCTAGCGTCAGAGCAGGCCAGGACCTCCAAGGCGTACAGAGCGAGTTCATTCCAAGTGTCCAGCTTGGATACCCAATAATTAAAAGGCACAGAGGAATCACGGAGGATGCTGGTACAGTCGGCAAGGTACTCCCTCACCATCTTTTGAAACTTTCCACTCCTTGTGAGAGTACGCCGCGCCTCAGGGTCTGTTCGAAGGGAGTTGCCTCTCTCTCGCTTGTACGCCTTGGTTGGTCAACGAACTGTGACCTCTGCCGCTAGCGTGTTCAGATGGGAATTTTTTAACTGTTCTGCAGCAAGGGCCTTCGGGTACTGCCCCATTTTTGTAGACCTCTCCACCTCAGGAATAAGAGAGTGAAAGTTCTCCTTGTAGCGGGGGTCTAAAAGTGTCACCAACTAGTAATGACTGTCACCCAACATTTTGACAACGTGAGGGTCACGGTTAAGGCAGCGTAACATAAAGTCAGCCATGCGTGCCAGACTGGTAATGGGCAAGACTTCCGTGTCCTCACCAAGATGACGAATGTCCATGCTCTCCTCCTCCTCCTCCTCCCCCCTGTCATCAGGCCACCCACGCTGGACTGTATGACAGTTGTACAGGTACTACCGTCTACAGCGCATGATATAAGCTCCTCTTCTTCCTCCTCCTCCTCCTCCCCCTCATTCTCCCCCAATGCACGTTGGGATGAGATGAGGCTGGCCTGTGTGTAATGAACCGCTACGGCTTCTTGATCCATCTCATCATACTCTGGCTGCAATGCCTCCTCTTTAATTCTCTGCAGAGAGCATTGCAAAAGACAGACAAGTGGAATGCTGATGCTAATGATGGCGTCATCACCGCTCACCATCTTGGTGGACTCCTCAAAGTTTGTCAAGATGGTACAGATGTCAGACATCCAGGTCCACTCCAGAGGTCTTATGTGTGGAGTCTGAACTGAATATCGACGGCTTTGTTGCAGCTGGTACTCCACAACTGCTCTCTTCTGCTCACAAATCCTTTGCAACATGTGGAGGGTAGAGTTCCAACGTGTGGGGACATCACACAGCAGTCGGTGTGACGGAAGCTGCAAACGCTGCTGCAACATCGCAAGGGCGGTGGAAGCTGTAGCCGACTTGCGAAAATGAGCTGACAGGCGGCATACTTTGACGAGCAGATCTGGCAACTCGGGATACGATTTAAGAAACCGCTGAACCACAAGGTTAAGCACATGAGCCAGGCATGGTACGTGTGTGATCTCGCCTCGCCTCAGAGCCCCCACCAGGTTACGGCCATTGTCACACACGACCATGCCTGGATGTAGGTTCAGCGGTCTCAGCCACAGATCTGCCTGTTCTTTCACAGCTGTCCACAACTCACAAGCAGTGTGAGGTTTCTCACCTAAGCTTAGGAGTTTCAGCACAGCCTGTTGCCACTTGGCGGAGGCAGTATTGCAGTGCTTCCAGCTTGTAACTTATGTGGGGATATCTGAGATGGAGGCTGAACATGAGGAGGAGGAGGAGGATGATGCGCAGGAGCTGTACACTGTGGGGGCAACTCTGACTGACATAGGACCCGCAATCCTCGGTGTGGGGAGGATGTGTTCCAAGGTCCGACTGGGTCCCGGCTTCCTCTATGTTTACCCAGTGTGCCATCAGGGAGATGTACCATCCCTGGCCACAAGCACTTGTCCACGTGTCCGTTGTCAGGTGGACTCTCCAGGTAACTGCGTTGTTGAGGGCACGGCAGATGTTTTGGGACACGTGCTTGTGTAGTGCGGGGATGGCACACCGGGCAAAATAGTGTCAGCTGGGGACCGAGTACCGAGGGACGGCCACCGCCATAAGGTTGCGGAAGGATTCCATCTCCACCAGCCTAAAAGGCAGCATTTCTAAAGCAAGCAGTCGTGAAATGTGTGAATTTAGGACTGTGGCCTGTGGGGCGTTAGCTGCGAATTTCCGCTTTCATTCAAAGGGCTGGGATATGGACAATTGAACGCTGTGGTGGGACGTGGACGTGGACGTTGATGCTGTTTCTTGAGAAACTGCCATAAAAAGTGAAGACTGAGAGGAGGGGGCATCTTTGCATGCAGTATGGACAGGGGATTGCATTGCACACACGACAGGGGATTGCATTGCACACACAACATGGGGTTCTATTGCACGCACAACAGTGGAAGAAGCAGTGGTGACACCCGCTGACACTGGTCGTGGACCCTGGGGTTCGCCCCACAAAGTCGGGTGCTTTGCTGCCATGTGCCTTATCATGCTGGTGGTGGTCAGGCTGGTAGTTTTGTCACCCCTGCTGATGCTGGCATGGCAGGTGGTACAAATGGCCTTTTTGGGGTTATCAGCAGAGTCTTTAAAAAAATTCCATACTCTGGAAGACCTACCGGTTGTACTGGCAACGTCTCTCGTGTTGGTGTTACGGGGAACGGTTGCCCGCCTTCTGTCTGCGGCCACCACACTGCTTCTTCCTGCCTGTTGGGGTACTCCTCCCTCCCCCTGTGTGCTGCTGGCCTCACTCTGCGTGTCCTGTTGCCACGTTGGGTCAGTTACTAGATCATCCACCACCTCCTCCTCTTCCACTTGCGCACCACGATCCTTCTCCTCTCTTCCTGGCAATTGTGTCTCGTCATCGTCCACCTCTTGTGACAAATTGCCAGCGTCGACTTCCTGTGGCCGTGGCTGTTCAAATATTTGGGCATTGCTACATGGGATCTCCTCTTCCACCACTTCAAGCGGAGCAGGCGAGGGGCACAAATATGGAAATGGACCAGTGAACAGCTCTTCAGAGTGTCCAAGTGTGGGATCAGTTGCTGTCTGACGACACTCGGCATGGTGGGAGGAAGGAGCATCAGGGTGAGGAGGAGTATGCGGTCGAGACTCACAGCTACTAAGAGTCAACCGTGTGGAAGACAGGCCGGAGGTGGTGGTCTCCAGGTAACTGGAAGTATTATCTGCTATCCAATTAATAACCTGTTCACACTGATCAGTTCGCAATATTGGTGTTGTTCTGTGCTTCCCTAGTAATTCGGTCAAGAAGTGGGAGCGAGAAGATGTGGCTGTTGGTTGTGGCACATTTTCACCTTGGCCAGGGCCCCGTCCTCTGCACGCACCATCACCAGAACGTCCACTTCCACGTCCCTTGCCACACACCTTGCCCATTGTAAAGTAAGTAAAATAGCTTACACTCGCACTATCAATGGAAAAAGGGTAATAAAAAGTATATTAGAACCGTGGAAGAGGAAAACCACAGTTCTATTTCTCTGGCCTACACCCGACACTTTTAAACAATCTGAACAATCAGGGAGAAAATATTACTGTTTTTCTTTACGGAAAAAATACAAAAAGCTGAATAATAGAGATTTCTTACCGTGGAACAGCAAAATCACAGTTATAATTTACTGGTGTATGTAGACCAGACTTTTTAAAATATATATATTTGCGGCTGAATAGTGAGCGACACACTCAAACTGTTTTTTTTAGATACAAATGGCCCAAAAGTGGATAACACAGAGGTTTGAACCGTGGAACTGCAAAACCACACTTGTATTTCTCGGGCCTACACCAGACTATTTTCAACAGATATATTTGTGTCTGAACAATCAGGAGACACAATTATTTATTTTTTACGGCCAAAAATTGCGAAAAGCAGGATAATACAGAGATTTGACCTGTGGAACTGCAAAACCACACTTGTATTTCTTGGGCCTACACCAGACTATTTTCAACAGATATATTTGTGTCTGAACAATCAGGGGGCACTATTTTTTTTTTACGGCAAAAATGCCAAGAGCAGGATAACAGAGATTTTTTACCGTGGAACAGCAAAAGCACACTTCTGTCTCTCTGGTCTACACCAGACTATTTTCAACAGATATATTTGTGTCTGAAAAATCAGGGAAACACTATTATTATTTTTTTTACGGCAAAAAATGCCAAGAGCAGGATAATAGAGATTTTTTACAGCGGAACAGCAAAAGCACACTTCTGTCTCTCTGGCCTACACCAGACTATTTTCAACAGATATATTTGTGTCTGAAAAATCAGGGAGACACTATTATTTTTTTTTATGGCAAAAAATGCAAAAGCTGAATAATAGAGATTTCTTACCGTGGAACAGCAAAACCACAGTTATAATTTACTGGTGTATGTAGACCAGACTTTTTTAAATATATATATTTGCGGCTGAATAGTGAGCGACACACTCAAACTGTTTTTTTTAGATACAAATGGCCCAAAAGTGGATAACACAGAGGTTTGAACCGTGGAACTGCAAAACCACACTTGTATTTCTCGGGCCTACACCAGACTATTTTCAACAGATATATTTGTGTCTGAAAAATCAGGGAAACACTATTATTATTTTTTTTACGGCAAAAATTGCCAAGAGCAGGATAATAGAGATTTTTTACCGTGGAACAGCAAAAGCACACTTCTGTCTCTCTGGCCTACACCAGACAATTTTCAACAGATATATTTGTGTCTGAAAAATCAGACATTATTTTTTTTTTTTACGGCAAAAAATGCCAAAAACAGGATAGTAGAGATTTTCTACCGTGGAACAGCAAAACCACAGTTATAATTTACTGGTGTATACCAGACTTTTTTAAATATATATATTTGCGGCTGAACAGTGAGCGACACACTCAAACTGTTTTTTTTAGATACAAATGGCCCATGGAACTACAAAACCACACTTCTATTTCTCTGGCCTACACCAGACTATTTTCAGCAGATATATTTGTGTCTGAACAATCAGAGACACACTTTTTTTTGGGGGAGGGAGACACCAAAAGGTTAATAAGACGGGTATTTGCACAGTGTGAAGGAGGTAAAAAAAAGAGGATTTAAATTAAAAAAAAGGATTTTTCCTGGCCCACGAGACCTGGAGCTAAGTCCAGCAATTTCAGCAACAGGAGCACACAGGACTGTAATGCAGTGTTTGCTGGTGTAACCACTGCGTCTCCTATACCGCCTGCCTGCCTGCCTGATATCTGGGATGGATATTAATTCTGAAAAGGACTGTTTGTTTGATCTGGCAGCCTTTACAGACCCTACACTAACTATTTCGCAGGATATATCTCTCCCTAAATCAGCAGCGCTGTCCCTACACTGTCTGATCCGGAGCGACTGTGTCCAAGATGGCGGCGCCCGGTTTTAAATACTCGAGGTGATGCTGTGCAGCCAGCCACTCACTGTAATGCCCACAACCAACATGGCTGCGGCATTACAGTGACTGGCTGGCAATCCCTGCATGTTCATTGGCTCTGTAAAGAGCGCCAAACATGCAGGGCGGAGACCCGAGCTCCCGCCCAAGTAACCCAGAAATGCTCGGTGCTCGCCGAACATCCCGAGTAGTGTGATGCTCGGGCGAGTACCGAGCAGTGTCGAGCATGCTCGCTCAGCACTAGTAAAAATGTGATCCGACAGATTGAGAATGCCTGATTTATTACATATATTCTCATTTTTGTGGAATATCAACTTCTAACCTTATTGGGCTTTTGTTCTTTTCTGAGAGAACTGTTAGAACCCTCCTGTTTGTTTTTTTCCATCTTGTGTTTTGCGGTCACGTGACCATCTGCCTTTATATTCCAGCTCCACCCTTTTGGCTGTGCTTGACTTCAGTGTTTGACTGTCTCTCTAGCCAGGTGCTTCGGTGCCTTTCTCTGTCAGTTTGTTTGGTCCTTCTGGGACCTCTAGTACCTTTTTGTGAGTTGGTCTTTTTGTGTTCTGCAACAACTTCTCTGTTTAGAAGGTGTCCCATATTTGTCCCAGTCCTTAGTTCTTTTAGGGACCCCTCCCCTTATACTATAGATCTTCGTTCAGACTAGCCGAGGACTAAGGCGGGTCTGTTCACTAGGAAAAGCCAGCCCGCTATATCGTAGGGATTCAGCTTAGTCTTACTGTAGGGACAGCTTTCCCCTATCTTTCCTTAATACATGTTGCAAATCATAATAGTAAGTCCAGCCCAAAAAAATAAAAGGAAAGAAATTCGGGGATCAGTATGGTTTCCGCCCAGGATTTGGCTCAACGCTTGCAGGGATTGTCTCTGGAGGTGGCCGAGCTACAGCAACACGTGAGTAGTAGTGTTGTTGAGCAAGCACTAAAATGCTTGGGTGCTCGAAGCTCGGGCCGAGCTCACTGTGATACTCGGGTGCTCGACCTGAGCAACGAGCCCAATGTTACTCTATGGGAGACCCGAGCATGTTTGTGGTGGCACCCCCGGCAGTCTGTAGAAAGCCTAAAAAGTGCCCAAAACGATAGTGACAGTGCTCAAAAGACATGGGGACAGCATGGGCATTGCTCCAGGATGCATTTCTGACCCCCAGGTCACTGCTGTCAACATCGTGGTCAGAGGTATTAAGCCACTTTTACGGGCTCAAAATAAAACGTTCAAAAACGAAAATGAAATTGTTTTCCTGTGAAATATGTTAAGGAACTTCCTTTCCAGGGTAAAGACTTGTGTATAAAGTAAAATAAATAACCAAAAACAAAAATACTCCTCCACACCTTGGGCTATGTTTACAAGTAGCATTTTTTATGCGCTTTTGCACTTTTGTATTGCTTTCAACCGTGACAAATGCATTGACCGGGAAATGTCATTTTAACATTTTACAACCTTATCTGGCCATGTGCTGTGTGACACATGCATACAGTGCTGAAAAGACATGGGAAAAGCATGGGGAAGGCCCCCGGAAGCATCTCTGACACCCAGGTCACTGCCTAAAAGTGTGCCCATAAGAAGTGATCCTTGCCGCATCAGAAGATGCAGACTTGCGACTATCCCCGTGCAACTCCTTGTCCCAGGTCAGTGTTCAATTGTACCTCCCCCATTCCTTGCAATGGAAGCGTAAGTGTGCAACCTGCCACCCACCCACCCCCAGGCGGCAATACCATACTGCTAGCTTGCTTGCACTTGAAATTGGGCCTTTTAGGCATGTGGAGGCAGACGCCGGCAACCATGTCATGGCTGCGTCGGTAGCCTGGTATTCAAACTCAGTCACCAGCCGCCCGGCGGCCGGGTGTCCACGCTCGGTCCTTAGCCGCCTGGGGGTGGCCAGGTGTCCATAAACGGTCCCCAGCCGCCCCGATTTCTCCTTGGAACTTCCCCCACACTTTTCTGAGCCTGGCCTGCTTTAGGGCAGCATTGGACAAGCCCACCAGAGAACCAGACTCCTCCGGTGGGCCCTGACTTCTCCATCAGGGGAGTTGAGAGTGCCAAGATGAGGAGCATGATGATGATGATAGAAGTTAGCATCTACTTTGTTTTTTTGGAATGCAAGCGCATGTATGTAGTAGCGGCTAGGCCTGAGGTGGTCAGCGTTTTGGCGCATATCCTACCTCCTCCGAGGATTGCTGATGTTTTCCTGCTACTATCCCAGTTCTATGACTCCCGTTAAAACAAAGCTTCAGGTGATGAATGATGGATGAGGTAGTGGCAAAGGAGAAAGAGCAGGAGGAACAGGGACCATTCACATCAATATCAGGCCAGTCAACCACACATGTCTTGTAGGATTTGTTTCTGTACCAAAAGGAGCGGTTCGGCTACACAATTATAGAGCATGCAGTGAGTGCAAATGCCTACCAAAAATTTTGAGGCACTCCAACATGGAGGTCAGAGGGCCTTAACCAAACAGTTTTTTCCATTTATAGCAACTGGGTCTCCTGTGCACTGTTGGCCTAAGCAGTGAATGGAAAGCTTTCCAAAAATTATGAGGAACTGCAATGCCCCTTGAAACAGACGTGGATTACAGCATACTAAAAACCTTCTACTCATTATTGTGGAGTGGGTCTCCCTTAGTGTTCGTGTAGCGCCCCGAGGGTTCGGCCGCTACAGGGGTAATGCACCTCAGACCAGAGGTGTGATATTCCACTCCCAGGTAAGGATGGAGTATGGACCAGGGCTCAGTTAGCTGCATACAGCACACACACCCCATTTCCGAGGGACAGCTCAATGGTGCTCCCACTAGACAGAAGTGCAGGCACGACCGACTATGTCCCTGTCTGGAGTGGGGAGGGGGGTGGAAAACCCAGTGCTGTAGGGGCAGATAGGGGGTTGGTTCCTGAGCGTAGGTTGGAGCCCATTGGTTGCTGGTCACCTGGGCTCATGGTCAGAGGGAGGTATAAAAGGTGGGCACCATCTTAGCTCTAGGAGAAGAGAAGTTCGTTCAGTCAGAGGAGAAGATCGGGAGTGGAGGCTCTGTAGGAGCTCCACTCAGGAGCGGGCCTAGAGAGAGGCCGAGGAAGAGAGAGAGAGGAGGTGAAAGGGAGCTGTGATTAAGTCTCATCCCAGCTCCACGAGGAAGGAACAGAAAGGAACAGAGAAAGAGAAGATGAGACAGAGAAACAGAAGGGCTCAGGAACAAGAAGGTGGAAGGGACCCTAAGAACCCACGAGAATCCAGGGTGAGGGGTCAGGCAGATTAAGGGTACCGGATCCCAAGTTGGTGGAGGAGAAACTACCCTCAGCCAAAGACCGGTCGTCGTGATCATCTATTGGTGAGACACCTCATCAAACCTGCTAGGAAGGCACCATATAGGACAGCGGAGGACGGGGCCCACGTTTAACCGCACAAGTCCGCGGCAGCTGGACAAAAGTGGGTCACTGGTGAGGCAGGCCAGAGAAAGGATTAAAGGGGGTCCTGTGCCATGCTCCTGAACTGCCTGGGAGTTGACCGAGCCCCACACCTGGTGGACGCAGCACGGCTCGGGCGGTCACTGCTGACTGAAGTGACCCGGAACAAATGAACTGTGAGTAAAGACCCTGGACTGTAACTTGTTGTCTGTGTGCTCCTTCGCGCCTCCAGCACTACCGGTACTGGGACTCTCACCACCATCACTCCCACCATCCACTACACTGCCCTGGGGCCGCACTCTTCCCGTGGGGAGTCACACCATCCCAGCTGCATTCATCATCAGCCCCAGCGGACTGCCTTGCAGCGGCGGTTCCTAATAACCGCAATCAACGGGTGGATTAGTCGGACATTATCTGAAGCACGTAGCAGACTACCGTTGGTCTGACCACCCTGAGCCGCGGGACCGGGCCGCCACTACTACCCCCATCATTCTCCTATCGCCCGGATCCGCGTGCCCCACGGCCCAGGGGGCGAGTCATTCGCCTATGCATTGAAAAGCAAAAGCTGACTAAAATTAGGAGGGAATGCAAAGCCCGTTGGAAGAATGGTGGCAATATCAATTGCCCTTGGAAAAGTGGTGGAGGTCACAGTAGCTTAACAGGACGGTTTTAATGCCCCTTGGAAGAGACGTGGAGGTCGCAGTGGAATAAAAAGACAATATCAAAGCCCCTTGGAAAAGTGGTGGAGGTCGCAGTAGCTTAACAAGATGGTTTTAATGCCCCTTGGAAGAGACGTGGAGGTCGCAGTAGCATAACAAGACAGTTTTAATGCCCCTTGGAAGAGACGTGGAGGTCGCAGTAGCTTAACAAGATGGTTGTCATGCCCCTTGGAAAAGTGGTGGAGGTCGCAGTAGCTTAACAAGACAGTTTTAATGCCCCTTGGAAGAATGGTGGAGGTCGCAGTGGAAAAAAAGACAATATCAATGCCCCTTGGAAAAGTGGTGGAGGTCGCAGTAGTTTAACAAGACAGTTTTAATGCCCCTTGGTAAAGTGGTGGAGGTCGCAGTAGCTTAACAAGACGGTTTTAATGCCCCTTGGAAGAGACGTGGAGGTCGCAGTGGAATAAAAAGACAATATCAAAGCCCCTTGGAAAAGTGGTGGAGGTCGCAGTAGCTTAACAAGATGGTTTTAATGCCCCTTGGAAGAGACGTGGAGGTCCCAGTAGCTTAACAAGATGGTTTTCATGCCCCCTGGAAAAGTGGTGGAGGTCGCAGTAGCTTAACAAGACGGTTTTAATGCCCCTTGGAAGAATGGTGGAGGTCGCAGTGGAATAAAAAGACAATATCAATGCCCCTTGGAAAAGTGGTGGAGGTCGCAGTAGCTTAACAAGACGGTTTTAATGCCCCTTGGTAAAGTGGTGGAGGTCGCAGTAGCTTAACAAGACGGTTTTAATGCCCCTTGGAAGAGACGTGGAGGTCGCAGTAGCTTAACAAGATGGTTTTAATGCCCCTTGGAAGAGATGTGAAGGTCGCAGAAGCTTAACAAGACGGTTTTAATGCCCCTTGGAAAAGTGGTGGAGGTCGCAGTAGCCTATCAAGATGGTTTTAATGCCCCTTGGAAGAGACGAGGAGGTTGCAGTGGAATAAAAAGACAATATCAAATGTCCCTTGGAAAAGTGGTGGAGGTCGCAGTAGCTTAACAAGACAGTTTTAATGCCCCTTGGAAGAATGGTGGAGGTCGCAGCGGAATAAAAAGACAATATCAATGCCCCTTGGAAAAGTGGAGGTCACAGTAGCTTAGCAAGACGGTTTTCATGCCCCTTACAAGAGCCATGCAGTACAGCTTATTAAAAACATTATTCCCATTATTGGGGAGTGGGTCTCCCATAGTCTTTGCCTATACCTTCCAAGCAAAAGCTGCCAAAAATTAGGACGGAGGAACTTGCAATGCTGGCAACACGGACCACGGTCAACCTGGTGGTATAGTGGTGTTGGAGGCTGAGAATAAGGAGAAGAGCAAAATACAGCCGAAATGAGGAAGCGTATACTAATGTGTGGGTGTGAAGCGGTGCATGGGAATACACCTCCCGAAATAACACAGTGGATTTGACTTTATGTTACTCTGCTGTCATTTGGTGGTGATGAGAAGTCTGGCCCAATCTAGCCCTTGTTCATTTTGATAAGGGTCAGCTTGTCAGCATTGTCAGTTGACAGGCGAGTGCTCATATCAGTTATAATTCCCCCAGCGACACTAAAAACACGCTCCGATAACACGCTAGCGGCACGGCAGGCCAGGACCTCC
Organism: Phyllobates terribilis; assembly: GCF_046119375.1. Lineage (NCBI taxonomy): Eukaryota > Metazoa > Chordata > Amphibia > Anura > Dendrobatidae > Phyllobates > Phyllobates terribilis. Next base: position 24,121,030 of record NW_027362768.1, read on the forward strand.
AAGGCGTACAGAGCGAGTTCATTCCAAGTGTCCAGCTTGGATACCCAATAATTAAAAGGCACAGAGGAATCACGGAGGATGCTGGTACAGTCAGCAAGGTACTCCCTCATCATCTTTTGAAACTTTCCACTCCTTGTGAGAGTACCCCGCGCTTCAGGGCCTGTAAGCTGGGCGGGTCTCAGAAAACTGTCCCAGAATGTTGACAGTGTTCCCCTGCCTCTGCTGGATTGGAGTTGCATCTCTCTCGCCTGTACACCTTGGTTGGTCAACGAACTGTGACCTCTGCCGCTACCCATGTTCTACAGCAAGGACCTTCTGGTACTGCCCCATTTTTGTAGACCTCTCCACCTCAGGAATAAGAGAGTGAAAGTTCTCCTTGTAGCGGGGGTCTAAAAGTGTCACCAACCAGTAATGACTGTCACCCAACATTTTGACAACGCGAGGGTCACGGTTAAGGCAGCGTAACATAAAGTCAGCCATGCGTGCCAGACTGGTAACGGGCAAGACTTCCGTGTCCTCACCAAGATGATGACTGACCATGCTCTCCTCCTCCTCCTCATCCCCCCCTGTCCTCAGGCCACCAACGCTGAACCGACTACAGGTACTACTGTCTACAGCGCATGATACCAGCTCCTGTTCTTCCTCCTCCTCTCCCTCTCCCTCATTGTCCCCCAATGCACGTTGGGATGAGATGAGGCTGGGCTGTGTGTAATAGCACATTATGGGTTCTTGATCCATCTCATCATACTCTGGCTGCAATTCCTCCTCTTTAATTCTCTGCAGAGAGCATTGCAAAAGACAGACAAGTAGGATGCTGATGCTAATGATGGCGTCATCACCACTCACCATCTTGGTGGACTCCTCAAAGTTTGTCAGGATGGTACATATGTCAGACATCCAGGTCCACTCCTGAGGTCTTATGTGTGGAGTCTGACCTGAATATTGACGGCCTTGTTGCAGCTGGTACTCCACAACTGCTCTCTTCTGCTCACAAATCCTTTGCAATATGTGGAGGGTAGAGTTCCAACGTGTGGGGACATCACACACCAGTCAGTGTGACGGAAGTTGCAAACGCTGCTGCCACACAGAAAGGGCGGCGAAAGCTGTAGTCGACTTGCGAAAATGAGCTGACAGGCGGTGTACTTTGACGAGCAGATCAGGCAACTCAGGGAGCAATTTAAGAAACCGCTGAACCACGAGGTTAAGCACATGAGCCAGGCGTGGTACGTGTGTGATCTCACCTTGCCTCAGAGCCGCCACCAGGTTACGGCCATTGTCAAACACGACCATGCCTGGATGTAGGTTCAGCGGTCTCAGCCACAGATCTGCCTGTTCTTTCACAGCTGTCCACAACTCACAAGCAGTGTGAGGTTTATCACCTAAGCTTATGAGGTTCAGCACAGCTTGTTGCCGCTTGGCGGAGGCAGTACTGCAGTGCTTCCAGCTTGTAACTGATGTGGTGATATCTGAGATGGAGGCTGAACATGAGGAGGAGGAGGATGATGCGCAGGAGTTGTACACTGTGGGGGCAACTCTGACTGACATAGGGCCCGCAATCCACGGTGTGGGGAGGATGTGTTCCGTCCCAAGGTCCGACTGGGTCCCGGCTTCCACTATGTTTACCCAGTGTGCCATCAGGGAGATGTACCATCCCTGGCCACAAGCACTTGTCCACGTGTCCGTTGTCAGGTGGACTCTCCCAGTAACTGCGTTGTTGAGGGCATGGCAGATGTTTTGGGACACGTGCTTGTGTAGTGCGGGGATGGCACACCGGGCAAAATAGTGTTGGCTGGTGACCGAGTACCGAGGGACGGCCACCGCCATAAGGTTGCGGAAGGATTCCGTCTCCACCATCCTAAAAGGCAGCATTTACAACGCAAGCAGTCGTGAAATGTGAGAATTTAGGACTGTGGCCTGTGGGGCGTTGGCTGCGAATCTCCGCTTTCGTTCAAAGCTCTGGGATATGGACAATTGAACGCTGCGGTGGGATGTGGAAGTGGACGTTGATGCTGTTTCTTGAGAAACTGCCATAACAAGTGAAGACTGAGAGGAGGGGGAATCTTTGCATGCAGTATGGACAGGGGATTGCCTTGCACACACAACAGGGGGTTCTATTACACGCACAACAGCGGAAGAAGCAGTGGTGACACCCGCTGACACTGGTTGTGGACCCTGGGGTTCGCCCCACAAAGTCAGGTGCTTTGCTGACATATGCCTGATCATGCTGGTGGTGGTCAGGCTGGTAGTTTTGTCACCCCTGCTGATGTTGGCATGGCAGGTGGTACAAATGGCCTTTTTGGGGTTATCAGCAGAGTCTTTAAAAAAATTCCAGACTCTGGAAGACCTACCGGTTGTACTGGCAACGTCCCTCGTGTTCGTGTTACAGGGAACTGTAACCCGCCTTCTGTGTGCGTCCACCACACTGCTTCTTCCTGCCTGTTGGGGTACTCTACCTCCCTCCCCCTGTGTGCTGCTGGCCTCGCTCTGCATGTCTTCCTGCCACGTTGGGTCAGTTACTAGATCATCCACCACCTCCTCCTCTTCCACTTGCGCACCACAATTCTCCTCCTCACTTCGTGGCAATTGTGTCTCGTCATCGTCCACCTCTTGTGACAAATTGCCAGTGTCGACTTCCTGTTGCCGTGGCTGTTCAAATATTTGGGCATCGCTACATGGGATCTCCTCTTCCACCACTTCAAGCGGAGCAGGCGAGGGGCACAAATAAGGAAATGGACCAGTGAACAGCTCTTCAGAGTGTCCAAGTGTGGCCATTGTGTCTTGCCCATTGTAAATGAAGTAAAATAGCTTACACTCGCACTATCAATGGAAAAAGGGTAATAAAAAGGAGATTAGATCCGTGGAAGAGGAAAACCACAGTTCTATTACTCTGGCCTACACCAGACTCCTTTCAACAGATATATTGGTGTCTGACCAGTCAGGGAGACACTATTACAGTTTTTTTTTACGTCAAAAAATGCCAAAACCAGGATAATACAGAGATTTGACCCGTGGAACTGCAAAACCACAGTTCTATTTCTCTGGCCTACACCAGACTCTTTTAAACAGATATATTAGTGTCTGACCAGTCATGAAGACACTATTACAGGTTTTTTTTATGGCAAAAAATGCCAAAAGCAGGATAATACAGAGATTTGACCCATGGAACTGCAAAACCACAGTTCTATTTCTCTGGCCTACACCAGACTCTTTTAAACAGATATATTGGTGTCTGAACAGTCACAGACACACTCAATTTTTTTGGGGGGGTGGGAAAAATACCAAACGGTTAATAAGATGCGTATTTGTACAGTCTGACTTAGGGAAAAAAAAATACAGGATTTAGATGAAAAAAAAAAGAATTTTTCCTGGCCCCTGAGACCGGGGGATAAGTCTAACAATTTGACCAACAGGAGCACACAGGACTGTAATGCAGCGTTTGCTGGTATAACCACTACGTCTCCTATACAGCCTGCCTGACTGATATCTGGGATGGATATTAGTCCTGAGAAGGACTGTTTGTTTGATTTGGCAGGGTTTAGAGACCCTACAATACCTATTTCGCACTATATATCTTTCCCTAACTCAGCAGCACTCTCCCTACACTGTCTGATCGCGGGCGACTGTGTCCAAGATGGCGGCGCCCAGTTTTAAATATTCGAGGTGATGTTATGCGGCCAGCCAATCACTGTAATGTCCACAAACAACATGGCTGCGGCATTACAGTGACTGGCTGGCAATCCCTGCATGTTCATTGGCTCTGTAAAGAGCGCCAAACGTGCAGGGCGGAGACCCGAGCTCCCGCCCGAGTAACCCGGAAATGCTCGGTGCTCGCCAAACATCTCGAGTAGGGAGATCCTCAGGCGAGTAATGAGTAGAGATGAGCGGTGTTCGACTCGCACTGTTCGGATATGTCAAATTAAAGCTGTTTTGGGAGGTGTTCGAGCCGTTCAGCGAACACGAACAATTTGAAAAAAATTCGGCTGTTCGTGGCTATGTTCGATAACTGTTCGTGCACCAAAATCATAACTGGATTTTTTCTCAGTAATGCTGAAAATAAATGTTAATACGCAGTTTGAGTGTACAGCGGGGTGGGGGGAGGGGCACGGGATTGATCTCTGCATAAATAATGAAGATCTCCATTTTTTTTTCTCTTTCCCGCATTTACAGTGGGGAGGTGCAATCTGTCAGCCTATCAGCAGCGCACACACGGAGCGAACTGCTTCTGTTCCCACAAGCAAGGGCATGTGTCATTGGCAGTGTATGTCACATGTCCTTGCCCTATAAGACCCAGCCATTTTCCAAATCGCCACCATTTTCTCACTGCTGCAGCTGCGTGTTAGACGGCACCGCTGTTGCTGTGTGTGCTATACTTTGTTAATTTCAAGCCAATTTTCACACAAATCTACAGATAGCTTGGGAGTAGGGAATAGTTGTGATTGCAGTCCTTTTAAGGACTAGGTTACATCATTTCCTACGACTTTTATCAGGCAGGTCTGTGCTCTTAAATAGATAGGTTGGGAGTAAAGACTAATTGTAATTGCAGTCCTTTTCAGGGCTAGGTTACATCAGTTCCTATCACTTTTATCAGGCAGGTCTGTGCTCTTAAATAGATAGGTTGGGAGTAAAGACTAATTGTAATTGCAGTCCTTTTGAGGGCTAGGTTACATCAGTTCCTATCACTTTTTGCCAGGCATGTCTGTGCCAGTGCTGTGCAAGTTTTTTTCACAGCATTTGGCTAAATCTAGCAAAGCAAATCCTTTTTGGCTTCTTGCAGAGTGTGTTAGTCAGTGGAGTAGCCTATCTGTGTTGCAAGCTACACCACCTGTGTATAGAATACCAATTTTTTTACTGCACCTAGTGAAGTAAAACCTTTTGGGCATAGCATCATTCTATTAGTCCATCTATACTGGTGGTGGAGGCGGAGCCTGCCGTGTGCTGCAAGAGTTGTGCTGTGTGTGGAGAGAGCTCCTGGGAAGGGAGGAGAGCCAGGCGGAGGTGACCGAGTGGACCGGGAGGACCAGTAGGAGGCGACCGGAGGGACGAGCGCAAGAGAGCGCTGTGGCAGCGTGCAGTGCCGGCCAGCGGAGGGTGCCAGGTGGTGGTGACCAGGAGGTGATCAGGAGGACCGGTAAGAGGCGACCGGAGGGACAAGCGCGCTGTGATAGCGTGCAGCGTCCCTAGAGGAGGTGAGTGAGGGGCAGGAGGCCGCGATAAGCGGCCCTACTGAACCCAAGTGTGTACTGTACTGTATTGTATTTGTATCTGTATTGTAATTGTATTGTATTCCCTAGTCCATATTTAATTGATTACCCCCCCGTCCATATTTAATTGATCACCCCCGTCCATATTTAAATTGATTCCCCTGAACACCCCCGTCCATATTTAACTGATCCCTCTGACCACATTAAATTGACCCCCCGTCCTCATTTAATTGATCCCCGACCACCCCCCGTCCATATTAAAGTGATCCCCCTGACCACATTTAAATGATTGACCCCCCCAGCCCATAATTGATTGATCCCCCTTGTCCTATTTAATAGATTCCCCTTGTCCACTTTTACTCATCCCCAGTCCCTATCTATTTGCCTTATCCCCCACCATATTTAATTAACCCCTGTCCATAATTAATTGATTGATTCCCCAGACCACAATTAATTAATTCCCCAGTCCATATTTATTGATATTATTGATACTTATTGATCCCCAGTCCTTAGTTAATTGACCCACCGTCCATACCTATTTATTTGCTTTACCCCCCATCCTATTTAATTAAACCCCCTGTCCATAATTAATTGATTGATTCCCTAGTCCACAATTAATTATTTCCCCAGTCCATACTTATTGATCCCAGTCCATAGTTAATTGACACACCGTCCATACTTAATTAATCCACCTGACCCACTCAGCTGATCCCCCGTCCATACTTAATTGATACTTAATTGATCCCCCGTCCATACTTAACTGATCCCGCGCCGATATCTAATCGATACACTTGCACATCCCTAATTGATCCCCGTCCATACACCTATATATAAATAATTGTGTTTTGTACTTGTACATATATACTGACTGTATCCCCATATTTAGAATGACGTCCATGTTGGCCGGAGCCGTACAGTGTACATCTTGCGCAATGTATGCATTCCCTGAGCTACCGCTCAGGGATCCATACTGCTGCGAGAGATGTGAGCATATCGTGCACTTGGAAGCCCAAATCCTGGATCTAAGTGCTCAGATAGCGGTACTGAGGAGCATCGACAACATGGAACGGAGTTTGCTGCTCACCGAGCAGACACTCAATGGGTCAACACTGGGGGTGGAGCTTAGTGGGGAAGCGCAGGCTGAACAGGCAGGGAGCTGGGTAACAGTTAGAAGGGATAGAGGGAAGAAGTATAGGAAGGCTGGTTCAGAACCGGCATTATTGGAGCACGACAGATCCTCTGACCGCCGGGGAGTGTATGCTCCAGTAATGAGGGGGAGGGGGGAAGTGTAGGGCAGGCTAGACAGGTCCTGGTAGTGGGTGACTCTATTATTAGGGGGACAGACAGGGCAATCTGTCACAAAGACCGGGATCGCCGAACGGTGTGCTGCCTCCCTGGCGCTCGAGTCCGGCACATCGCGGATCGGGTTGACAGGTTACTGGGTGGGGCTGGCGAAGACCCAGCAGTCATGGTCCACATTGGCACCAATGACAAAGTGAGTGGTAGATGGAGGGTCCTTAAAAATGATTTCAGGGATCTAGGTAGGAAGCTTAGGGCAAGGACCTCCAAGGTAGTTTTCTCAGAAATACTACCAATCCCGCGAGCCACACAGGAGCGCCAACGGGAGGTTAGGGAGGTGAATAAGTGGCTAAAGAGTTGGTGCAAGGCAGAAGGGTTTGGGTTCATGGAGAACTGGGCCGACTTCGCTGTCGGCTACAGGCTCTACCGTAGGGACGGGCTGCACCTCAATGGGGAGGGTGCAGCGGTGCTGGGGAAGAAGATGGCTAATAGGTTGGAGGAGTTTTTAAACTAGAGACGGGGGGGGAACCAAGGAAATGGGTGGGATGTGAGGCAAGCAAGGGGGAAGGGGAGAAGTGAATATAATGAGGGTGGAGAGGGGGGTGGGGATAGTACAGTTAGATCGTTAGAGAAGAATAGGATGCTAAATAACCCCAAAGTTTTATCTTGCATGCTGACCAACGCAAGAAGCCTGACCAATAAGGCGGATGAGCTGCGGGCGCTTATATCGGAGGAGAGGTATGACATCGTAGGTATAACAGAGACTTGGCTAGACGATAGCTACGACTGGGCGGTAAATTTAACAGATTATAGTTTATTTAGAAGGGACCGGAAACAGGGGAAGGGCGGAGGAGTCTGCTTATATGTAAGGTCACGTCTAAAGCCCAGACTAAGGGAAGATATCGGAGAGGGAGAAGAGGGGGTCGAGTCCATGTGGGTAGAGATAGAGGGGGCAAAAAATAATAATAAAATATTACTGGGGGTCTGCTATAAGCCACCTAATATAACAGAGGAGAATGAGAAACTGCTATTAGGACAAATAGACAAAGTAGCAAAACATAATGAGGTGATTGTAATGGGGGACTTCAACTACCCGGATATTGACTGGGAAACAGAAACCTGTAGATCACAGAAAGGAAAAAGGTTCTTGACAAATATCAAGGATAATTATCTCTCCCAACTAGTGCAGGAACCAACGAGAGGGAAGGCCGTGTTGGACTTAATATTGACTAATAGGCCTGATAGAATAACTGAGGTACAGATAGGGGGGCACCTAGGTAATAGCGATCATAATATTATCAATTTCAAAATGCCCTTCAGTAGGGTTATCAATAAGGGAACAACTAAAACATTAAACTTTAGGAGGGCGAAGTTTGATCAGCTGAAAGAAAACCTTCAACTTATAGACTGGGACAAAGTTCTTAATCAAGGAAATACGAATAGTAAATGGGAAACCTTCAAAAGAATTCTGAATACTCAGTGCGAGAGGTATATACCGTATGGGAATAAAAGGGCCAGAAATAAGAGGAAACCAATATGGTTGAATAAGAACGTAAAAGGGGCGTTAAATAGCAAAAAAGAGGCATTCAAGAGATTAAAACAGGAAAACAGCAAGGAAGCACTAATGTGTTACAAGGAAAAAACGAGAACCTGCAAAAAACAAATAAAAATAGCAAAGGAGGAAACAGAGAGACGTATTGCTAGGGAAAGTAGATCAAATCCCAAACTGTTCTTTACGTATATAAATAGTAAAAGGATTAAATCGAATAATATTGGACCGATAAAAAGTGATGAAGGCAAAATCATAGAGAAAGATGAGGATAAAGCTATTCTATTAAATAAATTTTTTTCGTCAACTTTCACAAAGGAAAAAGAACTAACAGGCGAAATGAGAAGTGACAAACTTAATCCTCCACTAAGTATGACAAATCTAACCCAAGCTGGGGTACAGAAACGCCTCAGTAACATTAAAATAAACAAATCACCAGGACCTGATGGCATACACCCACGGGTACTAAGGGAACTAAGTAATGTGATAGACAGACCGTTATATCTTATATTTAAGGACTCTGTTGAGACTGGGTCTGTACCACTTGATTGGCGACAGGCGAATGTAGTGCCAATATTCAAAAAGGGAGCAAAAAGTAACACCGGAAACTATCGGCCGGTGAGTCTGACGTCCGTTGTGGGCAAAATTTTTGAAGGCTTTATTAATGAGGCAATCATGGAGCATCTTGATGCTAATAATCTATTAACCCCGAACCAACATGGATTCATGAGGAATCGCTCCTGCCAAACAAACCTGATTGACTTCTACGAGGAGGTTAGCTCTCGAGTAGATCAGTGGATGTCGTGTATCTCGACTTCTCAAAAGCGTTCGATAGCGTGCCACATAATAGGTTGGTATACAAAATGAGAATGATGGGGCTGGGGGAAAATGTCTGCAAGTGGGTAGCTAACTGGCTAAAGGATAGAAGGCAGAGGGTGGTTATAAATGGAATATACTCAGATTGGGTAAGCGTCACTAGTGGGGTACCACAGGGGTCTGTACTAGGCCCAATGTTATTTAATATCTTTATTAACGACATAGTCAACGGGATAAATAGTAAAATATCAATATTTGCAGATGACACAAAGTTATGTAAAACAATTAATACAAAAGAGGATAGTGAAGACCTACAGAGGGATTTGGATAAGCTGGGTAGGTGGAGCATTAAATGGCAAATGAGGTTTAACGAGGAGAAATGTAAGGTCATACATATGGGAAGGAAAAATGGAAGTCACCAGTACTCACTGAATGGGAAACCATTGGGGAATTCAGAGATGGAGAAGGACTTGGGCATCTTGATTGATAGCAAACTAAATTGGAGTGCCCAAAGTCAGGCCGCTGCTGTAAGGGCAAACAGGGTAATGGGATGTATCAGAAGAGGTATAGCTGCAAAGGATGAGAACATTGTTCTTCCACTGTACAAAGCACTGGTCAGACCACACTTGGAATACTGTGCTCAGTTATGGGCCCCAATATATAGAAAGGATATAAATGAGCTTGAAAAGGTACAAAGGAGGGCAACAAAATTAATAAGGGGAATGGAGGGACTGCAATACCCAGAGAGGTTGGCAAAACTAGGACTATTCAGCCTGGAAAAGAGAAGGTTGAGGGGGGACATAATAAATGTGTACAAATATGTTAGGGGACAGTATAGAGACCTTGCCCGGGATTTGTTCAAAAGGAGGGATATTACGGTAACAAGAGGGCACTCACTAAGACTGGAAGAGAAAAGGTTTCAGCACCAGCATAGGAAGGGGTTCTTTACGGTAAGAGCAGTGAGAATATGGAATTCACTGAGTGAGGAGACGGTAATGTCGGATTCACTAAACCAGTTCAAGCGGGGACTGGATGCTTTTCTAGATACCAGGCAGATTTCTGCATATACTTAAAAATAGAATAAATTAGTAGGTTGATACAGGGATTTATTCTGACTGCTGGTTTCAGAGTCGGGAGGGAATTTTTCCTCAGGTGAAGATTGGCTAAATCATTTGGGGTTTTTGCCCTCCTCTGGATCAACTTTAGCAATTACAGAACTAACAGGTTGAACTTGATGGACGCAAGTCTTTATTCGGCTTTACTAACTATGTAACTATGTAACTATGTAATACTAACCTCCACCTGGTTGCAAATTCAATATAATTTTTATCTGCATCTAGCTCTGAAAAAATATTTCGGCTTGTTGCAGTGTGTGGGACTTGTTCTATTGGTCCATCTATACTAACCTCCACCAGGTTGCAAATTCAATATAATTTTTATCTGCATCTAGCTCTGAAAAAATATTTGGGCTTCGGCTTGTAGCAGTGTGTGAGACTTGTTCTATTAGTCCATCTATACTAACCTCCACCAGGTTGCAAATTCAATATAATTTTTATCTGCATCTAGCTCTGAAAAAATATTTGGGCTTCGGCTTGTAGCAGTGTGTGGGACTTTTTCTATTAGTCCATCTATACTAACCTCCACCAGGTTGAAAATTAAAAATTATTTTTCTCTGCATCTAGCTCTGAAAAAATATTTGGGCTGGTAGCAGTGTGTGGGACTTGGTCTATTAGTCCATCTATACTAACCTCCACCAGGTTGCAAATTAAAAATAATTTTTATCTGCATCTAGCTCTGAAAAAATATTTGGGCTTGTAGCAGTGTGTGGGACTTGGTCTATTAGTCCATCTATACAAACCTCCACCAGGTTGAAAATTAAAAATAATTTTTATCTGCATCTAGCTCTGAAAAAATATTTGGGCTTGTAGCAGTGTGTGGTACTCATTGTATTAGGCCATCTATACCAAGCTCCACCAGCTTTGAAATTAATAATACTTTTTAGCTGCATCTAGCACTGAAAATAATTTTTCTTCCCAATAGTGGTAGCAATAGAAATATGGGGCGCGCGCCTGGCTAACAAAAATGTATGCTTCATAACAAAAAACACCAGCCTAGCACACTGCATTAATAAGATGGCATCATCGTCTCTCCCAGTGCTAGGCCTACTACGCCGGCTAGCATTCCTGTGCCTAAAACACAATGTATGGGTCCGCGCTAGCCACGATGCTGAGGGGTCTAAAGCGGCTGCTAACGCTTTATCACAATTCAATTGGCAGATTTTCACAGAGCTCCTCCCCAACGCCCACCCATCAGGCAACAGTTGCCCACCCTCCCTATGGGATCTAGTGGCGAATAGTTGATGCCATTAATCAGAGCGTCAGTTGCCCCGTCGACGTGTCAAACATACGGTAAGGCATGGGAAGAGTGGACACGACTAGTAGCAGGCAGACGGGTTGACCAATGTGAACAAGCCAGATTACAAGTCGCCATAGAATTTCTCCACCAGCTAATGATGAGGGGCATATTAGGGGTGTCAGCGCAGCGGTGTCTGACCGGAGTAGCATTTCACTTCCAACTACTGAATTGCGGAGATGTGACAAAGAGATTCATCATCAGACAATCCATAAAAGGGTGGAAAAGGGGTCAGCCAAGTCAGGAGTGTAGACGTCCCGTCCCGTGTCACTAAAACTGATTTCTCACATCATATCCCTAACACCATTAACATGACACTCACAATTTGAAGCAACACTACTGTCTACTGCATTTGCGATCGCCTTCTTCGGGGCGCTATGCATTAGTCCCTCAATCCAAAATTACCACAGGGGCACTTGGGTACTTCTACAACCCACAAACGGTACACTGAGTCGGGTAACAATAGTAAAAACATATATAATCATCAGATTACAAAGTAATTTCTTCCTATCACACATTGATGGAATGCCATTATCAAGATACCAGTTCCAAGCTATATTTAATAAATGCACAACATCGGCAGGAAACCACCCCAAAGATTACGGGACAAACTCATTCCACATAGGCGCGGCCACGGAAGCAGCAAGAGCAGGACTGGCAGAAACGGAAGTTCAGAGGATAGGGAGATGGCGATCCACGTGTTTGGCGAGATACATAAGACCGGACTTGTTATCCTAACGTGGTTTGTTTCTTTTACAGGTGACGCTAAGCCAACAGTGTGGGTGATAGGCCACTCGTATATATATCGGGCAGAAAAAAGGGCGAAAGTCCGCCCAGGCGGGAGAAAATTAGAGTTTCATAACACATATTTCAACTGGAGAGGTATTAGAGGCCTGATATGGCCACAGGTACTAATGGAGGTAATCAAGGTAGGGAAAGAGGCAAGAGGACCGGTCATTTTAGTTATACAGGCCTGGGGAAATGACCTACGTCATCACAAGAGCGCATAACTAATGGCAATAATGAAACTAGACACTGAGCACTTCAGAGAATTTTTCACAAAACTAACTATAGTAAGGTCAGAGATTGTGCCGATTGCAGTATGGCAAGGTGCGCGAGACATCAAGGCCATCGAATGGACAAGGCGGGTAATAAATATTCGGATGGCAAAATTTAGAAGAGACAGAGGCGATGTAGTGATACAACACCGACAACTGGAAGGAGATAAAGCAGGCCTCATACGGCCCGACGGTGTTCACTTAATGGATATTGGACTGGACATATTCCTGTCAGGACTCCAGGACGGAGTACGCAGGATCCTCCGTGGCCTGGAAATAGAAAGGACATGTTGGAGAGTTACACTTGTTGGCCAACTTGCCGGTGTGGAGACCCATTTCATGCTGCAACAAGCTGAATTATTTTAGAAATAAAATGCCTTTCTAAGGGAATGAGTATAAAGAGTTAATAAAGCTGTGACCGATCCTCACCCATCCAGTTGTAAGAGTTACATTATTGTATTGTCAAGGAAAGGGGGGCGGTAGGGGGGCTTAGCGTCTGGGATGGTTGGGGGTTCCCACAGTCTGCCTATGCTAGATGCATTTAAAAATTCTTATTAGATACACAGGCGGTGCAGCTTGCTTCGCAGCTGGGCTACTACGCCCAAAGTATTGCCTAGGCTAGATGCAGTTAAAAATTCTACGCTCACTAGCAGACACTGAAGCTTTGGAGCAGACCTCTGAGTAAACAGCTCTTCAGACTCAACCATCTGTGTTACCCCAAGCCATAGTGTATGTAGTTTCTTACAGTTAAAAGGGGGGGGGAGCGACCCAACCCACCTGGAATTGACGATGCCAACGTCACGTAAAACACAGCAAGGGGACTCCAAAAAGAGTCTCCATTTTTTCCAAAAATTGTGGCACAGACACCACTTAAGTGGCATCAATTGCCCCAGAGTTGCTTAAAACGGTTGGTGAGGTGATTTTACCAAATCCTCAAGCTTTTAGTCTCCCCAGGATGACACAGGGGTAGAAAAGTCCTTGCGGATTCATGATTTGTTCATCTTTATGAACGTGAGTCTGTCTACATTCTCAGTGGACAGCCGCGTGTGCTTATCTGTCAGCACACCACCAGCAGCGCTGAACACACGTTCAGAGAGAACGCTGGCTGCAGGGCATGACAAGATCTCCAAGGCGTGAGTGGCGAGCTCCGGCCATTTTCCAGATTGGAAGCCCAAAATGAGCAAGGGTCAAGTGACACAGTCATAGCTTCGATGTTCACTTGGAGATACTCCTGTCCAATCCGCTCTAGGCGTTGACTATGTGTCAGACTTCTTGTCTCCTGTGGCCTTGCAAAGGATGGTCTAAAAAAGTGGTGAAACGATTCCACAAAATTGCTGTTACCAGCAGATACTGTGTTACTGTTATGGTTTGAGTGATGAAGACTCGACAGTCCCATGGTTTGCAAGTTAGAACTGTGAGATTCACTACGTGCACCACTGGTGTTTTGTGGAAAAGCACATGTAAGATTCTGCAACAGCCTCTGCTGATACTCCTGCATGCGTGAATCCCTTTCTATGGCAGGAATTATTTTGGCAAATTTACTTTTGTACCGGGGATCTAAGAGTGTGGCAACCCAGTAGTCGGGATTACTTTGAATTCTGACAATCCGAGGGTCATGTTGCAGGTAGTGCAGCAAGAAGGCCCTCATGTGTCTTGCGCATCCAGGAGGACCAAGTCCCTGTTGTGTTGGTGGCGAGGTAAGAATCATGCTTCCTTCCTCTGCCCTCTCCCCCCAACCTCGCACAACAGAAATGTGATCAAAGTCTCCCTCATCTGATGAGTCTTACATGCCCATCACCAGTTCGTCCTCCACTTCTTCTTCGGCTCCTGCACCTTCCTCAACAGTTTGGCTGCTACCATGCACCCTGGTTAATCCCTCTCCCCCACCCTCCCATGTCTGCCACCTTGATGCTGCCGACCGTCTGGACCTTGGAGATATTATCCCTTCCACATACGACTCCTCCTCTACTTCCTCCACCTCCTCTTGTCCCACCACCTGACTCTGAATTCTGTTTAACGTGTGCTCCAGCATGTAAATCACCAGAATAGTCATGCTGATAATGGCATCGTCGTCAGCACTAAACATCTTCGTCGCCATTTCAAAACTGTGCAGAAGGATGTGTGGTGCCCCTGAGGGTTCAGTCGCCACAGAGGTACTGCATCTCACCCAGAGGTGTGGTATCTCACCCTCTAATAAGGAAGGAGTAGGCTCGGGACCCTAACACCTGCATCCAACACATACCCGCAGTGGGGGTAGGGCGAGATTGCTCCTAAGGGAGAGCACAGTCCCAGGTCCCTAGCTGGTGGGAGGGTCCTATGTAGTGGGTGTGGGTGGAGAAAGCAGCTTAGGGGAGCACATGACAGGGAGAGTATAAATAGGAAGCCATCTTAGAAAGAGCAAGCCAGTCAGAGGAGAAGTGACAAGAGCAGAGGCACTGCATTAGCTCTGCTCCGGAGGCGGGCCTAGCCTTTGAGGCCCAGGACTGAAGGAGAGAAGAGAGGAGTGGGAGCAGGAAGGCTCCAGGAACCGAAGGGACCCTAGGGGTACGGGCCGTGCAGAAGGCCACCCGTACGCCCGCTGCTACCAAGAGGTAGAGGGGTCAGGCCAGATAAGGGGAACCGATCCCTCAACTAGCAGAGAAACAGCAAGGCTCAACTAGAAACCGGAGGCTGCAGAATTTCATGTACTGCAGGCCAAAGTCCACACCAGTCTCACTAAGAAGGTAGCCACATAGGACCCAGGGGACGGAACACACGTCGCCCGCCAAGGCCCGAGGATACCGGATAGAAGTGTCACTGGGTGTGAGGTGCAGGGAGAAGGCCAGAGAAAGGACACACAGAAGGGGGTCCTGCTAAGTACTCCGGAGCTATCTGGGGGTGGACTGAGCCCCTCACTGAGTACGCACAGCACAACGGGGGAGATTGCTCTGGTACCTGTAATCTGGACTGCAACAACTGTGAGTAAAGATCTTGGGACTGCATCACACGGACTCTGTGTTCATTACTGACTCCCTGAACTACAACCACCATCATCCACCCACACTGCCCTGAAGCTACACTCTTCCTGTAGGGAGTAATAATACCATTGCTGCAAAACCACCAGCTTCAGAGGACTGTTCCGCAGCGGCGGCCCCTTTGGCCGCACTCCACAGGTGGCGTAGTCGGACATTATAAAACCCATATATACAAATTACCCTTGGATTGACCGCCCTGGGACACGGACCGGGTCACCGCCACAGTGACTACAACCCCCAGCGTCTACCGGCCCGGCTCCGGGTACCCCACGGCCCAGGGGGCACGTCAACTTCATAGGTCCCTGATCTGAGACCACTCCTGCAGCGTGATTTGCTCCAACTCTGGACCTCGTTGGCCTAGGCTATACGTCAGAATGTATTGCACCAGGGCTTGTCGGTGCTGCCACAGTCGCTGCAACATGTGCAGAGTTGAATTCCACCGTGTCGGCACAACGCATTTCAGTTGGTGAACTGGCAGGCCCAATGACTTCTGTAGAGATGTAAGTCGTTGAGCTGCGTGATGCGAACGGCGGAAGTGAGCACACAGCGACCGTGCCCTCTGCAGAAGGCCATCTAGTCCGGGATAGTGGGCTAAAAATTGCTGGACAACCAGGTTCAACACGTGAGCCATACAAGGCACGTGTGTGACATTGCCCCGGCGAAGGGCCGCACCCAGGTTTGCAGCATTGTCGCACACGGCCTTCCCTGGTTGCAGGTCCAGTGGAGACAACCATTCATGAAACTGGGTCTCCAGAGCTGACCACAACTTCTCAGCTGTGTGACTCACATTTCCCAGACATTTCAAAGTAAACACCGCCTGATGCCGTTGAGCCCTGCTGCCAGCATAGTAAGGAGGTGTGCAGGATTCCTTCTTCGCAGTTAGAAAGCGGGTGGCATTACCAGACAGGCTTTGGGTGCAGGTGGAGGACCGAGAGGAGGTTGAGGAGGCAGAAGCAGTGGAGGAACTTCTAGATAAAGAGGATTGACGTACAACTCATGGGGACGGCAAGACTTGGACAGCAGCCCCTTGTCCTGCTGTCACCATAGTTACCCAGTGCCCAGTCAGCGACATGTAACGCCCCTGTCCATGCCTACTCGCCCAAGTGTCTGTGGTGAAATGCACCCAGTCACACACAGAGTTTCTCAAAGAAGCGGTGATGTTGTGTGCGACATGCTGGTGGAGCGCAGGCACACCTTTCTTTGAGAAGTAGTGCCGACTGGGCATCTGGTACTGGGGCACTGGGACGGACATAAGGTCTCGAAAATCCTCTGTGTCCACCAGGCGGAAAGGCAGCATTTCTGTAGCCAACAGCTTGCAGATGGTGAAATTCAACCTCTTAGCTTTGTCATGGCTAGGAGGAAATGGTCTTTTACTTGTCCACATCTGAGGGACCGAGGGCTGGCTGTTGTGCTTAGACGGGGTTGAATAGGGTGTCCCCGGCAAACTTGCCGGTCTGTGAGGAAGATGCAGGCGGAAAAGTTAGGTTGCCTTGATCCAAAGGAGGTGCTCTCGATGTCGAAGAGCGCTCAACACCAGCTGGTGTTTCCACTTCCAAATGAAATGATGACCTGACAATCACACTGGCCGTTGCGGGTAAAGAGGTGGCAGGTCTGCGTCCAAAAACATGTGTGACTGCTGTCCCCCCAGTCACAGAGGATGAAGAGGCCGCGGATGCACAAGATGGGGCAGATGGTGGTTGGCCCAGCCCGCTAGGCCGCATTGTAGCACAGTGAGCTTCCCACTGCAACTTATGATTCATATCCATGTGACGGTTCATGCACGAAATACTCAAACTATGGATTTTTTGGCCTCTACTTAGCTTTTGGTGACAAATATTACAGAGAACACGAGTTGGGTCATCCTTATCGATCTGAAAAAATGCCCAGGCTATGCAAGGCTTAGAGCCCATGCGACCTGAAGAGCCACTACGACTTGTGGTCAGAGGCAGAGTTGTGGTTAAGGATGCAGTTGTTGACGTGCTTCAAGTACTCCGTCTCTGTTCAGAAAGGCGCAACCTAACCTTGTCGTCAATAGCATCTGTGACGCCCAGCTGCGCTTGGTATCACAGATCCTAGAAGAGTGCATTGATGGAATCCTCCACAAGAGGCCCCCATAAACATTCACACATCTCCACCTTCCACCTCAGACCAGCAGAAGGAGCCCGTTAGGGATAAAAATAGGGAAGGTGGAGCTAGGCAGTTCAGTTCCTCTGAAGAGTTCCTGCAGCAGAGAAGCCTAAGAGAGGTCAGTCTGCAGTGGCGCTCAGTCTAGTCTAGAGAACTCAGTTAATAGATCAGCAGTAGAGCACGAGGCTCCTGCTAGCTAGATTCAGGGAGCCCAGTTAGAGCTTAAGGTGTGACGGCGCCATAAGATCGGTGAAGCGCGGCAAACTGCCGTTAGTGTGTATAGCCTAGTGAGGGCCCGAGTGGGCCGAAGGCGAGTGGAGAGTTAGTACATAGGGGGCAGAGGAGCTAAACCAGCTCACCCCAAAGCATTTACCGGACACCGGATCCGAACTTACCGGGATCTCTATGACCCAGTAAGGCATAACCGGAATCCCTGGAGAAATACAAGTCCCAGGATCGGTAAGGTGCTGATACGTAACAGAGCCAGGAGACGCTTAGGCATCGCATAATGTGAGCGTGATCTCCAAGGCAAGGCCCTACCACAAGGTCAGCCAGCGCAGGACAGAGACAAAGTTAGGCCTAGCTCCAAGCAGGTCAGAAACTTACTACGCAGAGGCAAGAAACAGGAGGCCCTACGTTGAAGCACCTGCTGTTTTTGTGCCTCATCTGGAATTTGTAGCGATGGGCGTGTCCGTAAGAAAGGGATCGTATCACATTGTCCACGAAAAGAAGTAGACATCTTAGTTTGGCTGGAAGATGGTCTTTCTTCTGCAGATGTTACTCCCCCCCACCGCGGGGGGGGGGCTCGACCCACCAGCGGACAGGCACCAGTGTTGGGAGAGGGGGGCTGGCCGTCAGGGTCCACCGCGGCTCTGGCACAAACCCGGTGACACGGAGGTCGCACGGGCAGAAACGGACTGGCCGTGTCGGCTTCGCACTCCAGCGTAGTCCCTCTGCCCGCTCGCGCCCGTAACCTCAAAGGGATGCGCAAGCGGCTTTTCTTCCCAGGGCTGTTCCCCGCCCAGCAGGAACGTGGGGGAGCTCAGGTCAGCCTTCCACTGTACTCCCTTACCTCCCTCGCCCTCTTTCCTTCTTCCGTTCTCCATCTAACCCCTCGGCTCTGTGGTGTCCGCTCTCCCTTCAGCTCTCTCCTTCTCACAGGTGGACTACCGCGTGTATTCATACTGTGGTGAATCTTTTGGGTCCAGGCATAAGAAGTTGTCGAGGTAATGGATAATATGTGCACCCTTAGAAACGTCCATTACAACCCATTCGAGGAAGCAACTAAACGCCTCAAATAGTGAGCAGGTTCTGGAGCACCCCATGGGCAAACAGCGATCTATATAGTATGCTCCTTCCCAGAAGCAGCCCAATAGGTGGACACTATTCGGAGGCACAGGTAGTAAGTAACCGGAACGCCGCATCAATGTCTGTTTTGGCCATTAGGGTGACCCTTCCCAACTTCTTGATCCGCCTGATTGCCTTGTCAAAGGATGTACAGTATATACTACTGTACTTGGTTCCGCGTCGATGTTGTCGTTTACGGACCTGCCCCTTGGTATGACAAATGGTGGATTAGTCCGAATGTATTGGGTTCCGATTTTGGCACAGCTCACAATGGGGATACCACTACGTCTTGTAAGGAAGGTGTTCTGAATGGAACCGCCATTCTACCTAAAGATATACAGTACAGACCAAAAGTTTGAACACACCTTCTCATTTAAAGATTTTTCTGTATTTTCATGACTATGAAAATTGTACATTCACACTGAAGGCATCAAAACTATGAATTAACACATTTGGAATTATATACTTAACAAAAAAGTGTGAAACAACTGAAAATATGTCTTATATTCTAGGTTCTTCAAAGTAGCCACCTTTTGCTTTGATGACTGCTTTGCACACTCTTGGCATTCTCTTGATGAGCTTCAAGTGGTAGTCACCGGAAATGGTCTTCCAACAATCTTGAAGGAGTTCCCAGAGATGCTTAGCACTTGTTGACCCTTTTGCCTTCACTCTGCGGTCCAGCTCACCCCAAACCATCTCAATTGGGTTCAGGTCTGGTGACTCTGGAGGCCAGGTCATCTGGCGTAGCACCCCATCACTCTCCTTCTTGGTCAAATAGCCCTTACACTGCCTGGAGGTGTGTTTGGGGTCATTGTCCTGTTGAAAAATAAATGATGGTCCAACTAAACGCAAACTGGATGGAATAGCAGGCCGCTGCAAGATGCTGTGGTAGCCATGCTGGTTCAGTATGCCTTCAATTTTGAATAAATCCCCAACAGTGTCACCAGCAAAGCACCCCCACACCATCACACCTCCTCCACCCATGCTTCACGGTGGGAACCATGCATGTAAAGTCCATCCGTTCACCTTTTCTGCGTCGCACAAAGGCAAAGTGGTTGGAACCAAAGATCTCAAATTTGGACTCATCAGACCAAAGCACAGATTTCCACTGGTCTAATGTCCATTCCTTGTGTTCTTTAGCCCAAACAAGTCTCTTCTGCTTGTTGCCTGTCTTAGCAGTGGTTTCCTAGCAGCTATTTTACTATGAAGGCCTGCTGCACAAAGTCTCCTCTTAACAGCTGTTGAAGAGATGTGTCTGCTGCTAGAAATCTGTGTGGCATTGACCTGGTCTCTAATCTGAGCTGCTGTGATTTCTGAGGCTGGTGACTCAGATAAACTTATCCTCAGAAGCAGAGGTGACTCTTGGTCTTCCCTTCCTGGGGCGGTCCTCATGTGAGCCAGTTTCTTTGTAGCGCTTGATGGTTTTTGCAACTGCACTTGGGGACACTTTCAAAGTTTGCCCAATTTTTCGGACTGACTGACTTTCATTTCTTAAAGTAATGATGGCCACTCGTTTTTCTTTACTTAGCTGCTTTTTTCTTGCCATAATACAAATTCTAACAGTCTATTCAGTAGGACTATCAGCTGTGTATCCACCTGACTTCTGCACAACACAACTGATGGTCCCAACCCCATTTATAAGGCAAGAAATCCCACTTATTAAACCTGACAAGGCACACCAGTGAAGTGAAAACCATTTCCGGTGACTACCTCTTGAAGCTCATCAAGAGAATGCCAAGAGTGTGCAAAGCAGCCATCAAAGCAAAAGGTGGCTACTTTGAAGAACCTAGAATATAAGACATATTTTCAGTTGTTTCACACTTTTTTGTTAAGTATATAATTCCACATGTGTTAATTCATAGTTTTGATGCCTGCAGTGTGAATGTACAATTTTCATAGTCAGGAAAATACAGAAAAATCTTTAAATGAGAAGGTGTGTCCAAACTTTTGGTCTGTACTGTATATTTTTTTAATTTTCTTGTCAGGACATCTGGGTGTTGGTAGGCTGATTTTAGATTTTTACTCCAGACTTTCTTGATTTTAGAAGGGCATTACATGCCTATATCTGTGTCTCCCGCTCCTTTTACTCCTCCACCTCTTTTCTTTTCGCATGACTATATGTACTTGTCACTCTTCCATGTGTTAGTTGTGTCTTCTGAGCAGTTTGTCAGCTTTTGGACACCTTTGAAGTGTTTTCTATGTGTTTTCTATGTGTTTCTATGTGTCTTTGTTTGCCTGCCATTGGTTTTAACGGTGTTCGACAGTGTTCGATGAACAGTTCGACGAACATACGGGTGTTCGACGAACCGAACTCGAACACTACGGGGGTGGCTCAACACTAGTAACGAGCAGTGTCGAGCATGCTCGCTCAACACTAGTGAGTAGCTGTTCTGGAGCGCATTTTGTGGAACCCAAGGTAGGACTGCCTGATGTTTTTTATGGTAAACAGCAAGATTATTTTTCCTTTAAAAATGCTTGTTTGTTATATTTTTGTTTGAGACCAAGGTCCTCTGGGAATGAATCACAGTGCATTGGTATTATTATGTCACTTTTGCTCAATGAACCACAGGGGTGGGCCTTTTCTCTCCAACCTAATGATCCATGCTTAAGGTTTGTAGAAGAATTTTTTTCTTCTGTGGGTCTATTATATGACGATCCTGATCGAATCTCATCTGCTGAGGCAGAACTCAAGCGTTTGAATCAGGGGTCAGGTGATGTTGAAAATTATTGCACACACTTCAGAAGATGGGCTTCAGAAGTCTGGTCTGAGTGAAAGGGTTAAGGATCTGCTAATTGCATTCCCTGCACCTGAGACTCTGCAGGATGCCATGCAATTAGCTGTTCGTGTGGACAGGAGGCTGAGGTTCAGGCTGAATGAGGTAAAGACTCCTGTAATGTCAGGTCCTAGTCCCCCGAAAATCTGCTAAGATGGCGGAGAACCAATGGAGGTTGGGGCGATGTCACTCCGGTCTCAGAAAAGAGACCGGAGGTTCGCTGAGGGATTGTGTCTTTATTGCAGTAAAGCTGACCATTTGATTAAGTACTGTGAGCTTCGTTTAAGTAAAGAAAAAAAAAGGTCAGGTACGCCCGTATTGCTTGTTTACGCTCGGCAGGAGTATTTCTTTCTCGGAGTACTACTTTGCAGGGAGATTTGATTGAATTTCAGGTATTTGTGCATTGTGGTTCAACACTTAATGTGATTGATAAAGGGTTTTTGGAAAACCTTAAATTGAAATCCAAACCTTTGTCATCACCTATTTCTGTGATTGCAATTGATAACACTCCATTGAAATGTATTACTCACAAGGTTGCTGCATTTCCCCTCACTATCAATGGAGTTCACCAAGAAATTTTGGATTTGGCTGTATTAGATAATTTACCCTCTCCGGTCGTTCTAGGTTTGCCTTGGTTAAAACTTCACAATCCTTTACTGGACTGGTCTACTAATGTGATTAAGTCTTGGAGTCCAAAGTGCTATGATAAATGTTGCAATGGTCGCATTGCGGCTGTGGAAAAAGGGGAATTACCGTTACCTATTCAAGATTTTTGGAGGGTTTTTTTCGGAGGAGGAGTCGCAAGTTTTACCTCTTCATAGGGATTATGATTGCGCCATTGAATTTGTTCCGGGAGCTACTCTTCCCAAGAGTCGCTTGTTTAATCTGACTATCCCTGAAAGCAAGGCCTTGGAGGAATACATACACACTAGCCTGGCTGCTGGTCACATTATACCTTCTAAGTCGCCTGTGGCAGTTGGATTTTTCTTTGTTAAAAAAAAGGACGGGGGCTTACGTCCATGTCTAGATTTTCGTGAAATTAATAAGATTACCGTATGCAATTCTTACCCATTGCCGTTAATTCCTGACTTGTTTAACCAGTTGGTGGGGGCCAAGTGGTTCTCTAGAATTGATCTCTGGGGGGCATAAAATTTGTTACGAGTGAAGGAGGGTGATGAATGGAAAACTGCTTTTAACACTCCGGTAGGTCATTTTGAGAATCTGTTGATGCCTTTTGGTCTTACCAATGCACCTGCATTTTTTCAGAACCTTATTAATGACATCCTGAGACCTTTGATTGGTAAGAATGTGGGTGTGTATTTGGATGACATTTTGATTTATTCACCAGATCTAGAGTCCCATTGGCAGAGTGTACGTGAAGTTTTGCAGTTATTGAGTGATAATTCACTCTTTGCTAAGCTGGAGAAATGTGAGTTCGCTGTGCAGAAAATTAGTTTTGTGGGCTACATTGTCTCCAGCGAGGGCTTTGAGATGGACCCTGTGAAGGTTCAGGCTGTGCAGCAATGGCCTAGGCCTATTGGTTTGAAATCTATACAGAGATTTTTGGGTTTTGCCAATTATTACAGGAAATTTATTAAGAATTTTTCTGTAATTGTTAAACCTCTAACCGATCTCACCAGGAAAGGTGCTAATAGGGCCCAGTGGACTACTGAGGCCATTGAAGCGTTTGAGTATCTCAAAGAGAGGCTCAGGTCTGCCCCTATCCTTATTTTGCCTGATGAGACCAAGCCTTTTTTGGTCGAGGTCGATGCTTCATTGGTGGGGGTTGGAGCAGTTTTGTCTCAGCAGAACAGGGATGGAGTACATCCTTGTGCCTTCTTTTCGAAAAAAATTTCGGAAACCTAACTGAATTATGATGTTGGAAATCAGGAGTTGCTGGCTATTAAACTCGCGTTTGAACATTGGCGTTATTTTTTGGAAGGCGCTAGATTTCCTATTCAGGTTTTCACAGATCATAAGAATTTGATCTATCTGGATGTTGCCAAGTGCTTGAATGCCCGTCAAGCTAGGTGGGCACTTTTTTTTTCTCGGTTTCATTTTTCTGTTACCTATATCCCTGGTACTAAGAATGTTAAAGCCGATGCTTTATCTCACAGCTTCTCTCCTACGGTCGGTGCCGAGGAGGAGAGCATTTTACAGAAAGGAGTTGTGGTGGAGGCATTGGATTCCATTTTGGAGGATGGGATTCTGAAAGCTCAAGATGATGCCCCATCTAACACTCCCCATGGAAAGTTGTTTGTGCCTAGAACCTTTAGGAGAGATTTGTTTGTGGAGTGTCATGAGTCTCGGTTGGCAGGTCATCCAGGAATTTCTGAGACTAAGAGACTTATCAGTCGCAGTTTTTGGTGGCCTGGATGGCAGAAAGAAGTCATCAAGTGGGTGCGTCAATGTACTGTGTGTGCTAGGTCAAAAGCTTCACATACTCCTGCTGCGGGGTTGCTTTGCCTTCTGGAGGTTCCTAGTGTGCCTTGGACGCATCTCACAATGGATTTTATTACTGATCTTTCTGTGTCCAAGGGTTTTACTGTCATCTGGGTGGTCGTGGACCGTTTTAGTAAGATGTGTCATTTGGTTTCATTCATTAAGTTGCCCTGCGCCAAGACACTCACTAAGGCGTTTGTTAAGGAGATTGTCAAGCTTCATGGCGTTCCCACGGATATTGTTTCTGATAGAGGACCTCAGTTTGTGGCTCGCTTTTGGCGTGCTTTATGTGACAGGTTGGGAGTCCATTTGTCATTTTCGTCTGGGTATCATGCTGAGTCTAATGGACAGACTGAAAGAAAGAACCAGGATGTAGAACAGTTTTTGCGTTGTTTTGTGGCAGACAATCCAGAGGTGTGGTCTGAGTTTCTGCCTCTCGCAGAATTTGCTTTTAACAATCATACGTCCTCCTCTGCTGGGTGTTCTCCTTTTTTTTGTTGTACTGGGAGACATCCGTCTTTTGGTTCGTTCTCCAAATTGGGGTCGGCGGTGCCGGAGGAGAAGAATTTTTCCGGTGATTTGGAGAGAGTTTAGACTAATGTACGTTGCAACCTTCAAGAGGCTAACAAGAAGTCGAAAAAGTATTTTGATAGGAAACGTAAGGAGGTTTTGTTTACTGTGGGTGACATGGTTTGGTTGTCCTCAAAGAACCTGCGGTTGAGGATTCCCTCTAAAAAACTGGGTCCTAAGTTTGTGGGTCCATTTAAGGTGCTTCAGGTGGTTAACCCGTCTGCTGTTAGGTTGGATGTCCCTACTTCCTGGAAGATTAATCCTGTGTTTCATGTTTCCTTGTTGAAAATGGCTGATGTGTCAGATAGGGATGCCACTGTCACAGTTCCTCCTGTGGTGGAAGACGGCAAATATGAAATTTCAAAAATCTTGAATTCTAGATGTCATAGAGGGAGATTACAGTATCTTGTCTCCTGGAAGGGTTTCGGTCCCGAAGACAACTCCTGGGTAAGGACGGATGATGTCTCTGCTCCTAGGCTTGTTAAAGCTTTCCACAAGAGGTTTCCGGATAGGCCTGGGCCTGGAGGATCCGGAGGATCCTCATAAAAGAGGGGGTACTGTTAAAACCCTCCTGTTTGTTTTTTCCATCTTGTGTTTTGCAGTCACGTCACCATCTACCTTTATATTCCAGCTCCGCCCCTTTGGCTGTGCTGGACTTCATTGTTTGACTGTCTCTCTAGCCAGGTGCTTTGGTGCCTTTCTCTGTCAGTTAGCTTGGTCCTTCTGGGACCTCTTGTACCTTTTTGTCAGTTTGTCTTTTTGTGTTCTGCAACAACTTCTCTGTTTAGGAGGTGTCCCATTTTTGTCCCAGTCCTTAGTTCTTTTAGGGACCCCTCCCCTTATGCTATAGGTCTTCGTTCAGACTAGCCGAGGACTAAGGCGGGTCTGTTTGCTAGGAACAGACAGCCCGCTACATCGTAGGGATGCAGCTTAGTCTTACTGTAGGGACAGCTTTCCCCTATCTTTCCTTAGTACATGTTGCAGATCATAACAAGAACGGTGGTCTGGGAATCGAGGGATCTAATAGATCTGCGACCCCCTCTACACCCCCGTTTCCTCTTTTTCGTTTTGGTTGTCTTCCCGGTACAACCTGAAAAAACTGAGTGATCTTAGTGTTCCTAGAAGTAGAACCACTACTGCTGGGGGGGATCAAAATATTGAAAACATGGTCTCCAGCTGAAGTAGTAACATTAGAGTTAGACATGGTATTAGTACCCAACGGTGCACCAAGGATGGGGGCCCTTAAAGATGAAGAGATAATCTCCACATTGGAGGAATCACTCAATATGGGCATAATATGGGCATAATTTCCAGTGCTACATTATTACTCCAATTTGGGGTGGTATATGCAGAGTTTTTACCCGTAGATGATAAGTTCTCCTGAGGCAGGACAGGTAGATCCACAATCTGCCTCACAGATGAATCATCACCAGTTTTAAAAATCGCCACAAAGCAGCGATTAAATCCAGATTGGGAAAAATAACCAATGTTGGCTGCAATGCAGCTATCCATGAACCGTGGTCCCACGCAGCAGCATAAGATGTTATGTAAAATAAAAGCAAAACATAATGTGTCAACCTGTAAGGTGATATTATAAGAAGGCCAAGGAGCCACTCACCCCAAAGGTTGTGCAGACGTGCACAACCACGTTGAATGCCTGAGTGATAAACCTGTGGTGTCAGGTGTGCAGTTTTCAGATGTAGGCAGCGCCACAGCACAGCACTTCCGGGATCACCAAAGCCGCTATGGGAAAAGGCGTCATGTGATACAGGACCTGCAGTGATACAATTAAGGTCCTTCAACTGTGCCACAATACAGCGCTCCCAGAAATGCCGAGGCTAATGTAGATAGAGGCGTCACATGATATAGGACCTGGGATAATGTGATTAAGGTCCTCCAACAAGACAGCTGAGTTAAGTAAGTCCAAACAATAATCCAGGAATCGGTGAATAATATTATTATTAAACACCCAAAGCAGCTCAACCAGCACCCCAACAGGGTGCATGATCTCATGATTGCTAAAAGCAACCTTGATAAATATTCACATTCATTAGAGTATAAGGAGTTTCATATTATTCTTAGATCAAGATTGGATAAATATTAGGAAGAAATAATAAAAAAAAAGAGTATCCAAATTACTTAGAGATAGGAATGATAATAACAATCCCAGGGTTGAGGAAATGGATGCAGTTTAAACCTCTAATGAGAATAATTCTGAATTGATATCCAATTCTCAATCTCGGGTCAATGGTTGTCCTGGTAAAACTCATCAAAACTCTTGGTTGTTATTGAAATCTGACAAGCAAAAAGTATTTTATGATCGAAATAAGTTAAAAACTGGAAAGCCAAATATTAGCAATAACAGTAAAAATTCAAGTAAAAAGAAAATAAGCTGCATGGAGTTAGTTGGGACTAATTCTGTATCGATAGATGAGGCTAATCAATCATCCAATCTGCCCACCTTTAGTAATCCCTCTATTGTGGTTCAAGAATTTTTATCAACTGTGAGTCTGGACCCTGTACCAGCAAATGTTGATAATTCTACTTGTGATACACCCCGGGCTTCTAGGGTGTTGGATATGGTACCTTTGGTAACAAGATTGACAAATCAAACTACTGGTCCCTTGATTGTTGGTAATACCCAAAATGGGAAGGAGGATTTTCCAAAACAACGATTCAGGCTGTTACATCAACACAGGTTGAGGTGGGTTCAAATTTTCCTAATATTTCTACCTTCACTGTCCATGATAGTACTGATATACAGACTTCGAATCAATATGAGATCCTTGGGGATTCCCCTATGTCAGATGAATCTGTGATGTTGAGCCAGTTGGCTCCATCTATGGTTAAGGTTAATCTTAAAACTGGTGATGATTCATCTGTGAGGCAAATTGTGGATCTACCTGTCCTGCCTCAGGAGAACTTATCATGTAAGGGTAAAAACTCTGCTTATACCACCCCAAATTGGAGTAATAATGTAGCACTGGAAATTATGCCCATATTGAGTGATTCCTCCAATGTGGAGGTTATCTCTTCATCTTTAAGGGCCCCCATGCTTGGTGTACCGTTGGGTACTAACACTATGTCTAACTCTAATGTTACTACTTCAGCTGGAGACCAGGTTTTCAATATTTTGACCCCCCCCCCCAGCAGTAGTGGTTCTACTTCTAGGAACACTAAGATCACTCAGTTTTTTCAGGTTGTACCGGGGAGACAACCAAAACAAAAAAGAGGAAATGGGGGTGTAGAGGGGGTCACAGATCTATTAGATCCCTCGATCCCCGGACCACCGTTCTCTCAGAAAAGAACAAAAGCCCAATAAGGTTAGAAGTTGATGTTCCACAAAATGAGACTATATGTAATAAATCAGCCATTTTCAATATGTCGGATCACATTCTTACCAATGATGAAATTATGCTTTTGACACGTGGACTGTCATTTTGTCCCATGTCCCCTTTGGATCCTTTTTTACTTTATTTAGATCTTAATGAGTTTTTTTCAGAAAAATTACAATACAGCGGCATTTTGCTTTAAAGGAAAGAGGTAGATCCAATGCTGCCTGCCCGTTGGTTGTACCCTCTGAGCCTACGGCCCAGTTGGCGAGCTTTGTTCATATAGATATTAAATCCTCTGCTGCCCGCCCGTCGGTTGAATCCGTGGAAACCTTGGCCCAGGAGGCGAATTTTGGCCATGTGGACATTAAAGATCGATCTGGTAAGTTCTACCCTATACATCACAAAGGGGCTCATATTGAGACCTTTGAGCAGTTGGTATTGAAGGAGTTCCGCTCCTTGATTCCCCCCAGATTAAGAAACAATCTTACATGGGGGTAGAAGAAGGCTATCGCCTCCCTACGGACAAATGAAAATCTAATTATAAAAAGCGCAGATAAAGGCGGGGGTATTGTGCTTATGAATGGAGACTGGTATTTGGGAGAAAGTAGGCGGATCCTGGGTGATCAAGACTATTATGAGTCACTCACCCAGGATCCATCTATCTCCATTTTTTTGGAATATAATAAGCTTATCAAGAAAGCTCATACTGCGGGTCTTCTGAATTAAAGAGAAAAAAGTTTTTTAAACATTGCTCAGTATTGAATGCCTTTTTTTTATTTCCTCCCCAAACTCCATACGGACTCCAAAAACCCTCCCGGTCGTCCCATTATATCCGATATAAGTTTGATTACCTGCAATCTGTCCCACTACGTGGATTTATTTTTACAGAAATATGTAGTTCTTTTACCATCCTATCTTAAGGATTCTACTCAATTAATTAATGAGTTGAAAGCCATACCCCCCAAATTGGGTCGTCTTCTTCTAACTCTTGATGTATCAGCATTGTATAGCAACATTTCCCAAGAATTGGGCCTCAAGGCAGTAGGGTCTTATCTTGAATCAGATGATTTGTTACCTGTGCAACAGAGGGATTTCATTTTTTTGTGGGATGGCACTGAGGAGGAGGCCACTCTTTTTGTCGAGGAACTCAATAGAAATCAATGGGGCCTGACCTTCACGGCTTCTTCATCTTTTTTAGCCATCCAGTTTCTAGACCTGTTAATTCAAACAGATGATACAGGGGGGCTGTTCACATTGACATTTTTTTTTAAATTCCTTGATGTGAACAGTTATTTGCGATTTGATAGCGGACATCTCGCAAGCTGGATTCGTAATGTTCCTTACGGTCAGTTTTGGCGAATCCGTAAAAATTGCACACGTGATCGTGATTTTTGGAGAGAATCCCATATATTAAAAAAGAGGTTCCTTGCAAAAGGTTGCCCGAAAAAACTTTTATGGGATGCATTTAATAAAACAAAATCACTAACACACGAATCCTGTGTAAATAAGGTTTTGGATTCCAGGTCATCTGTTTGTAAATCTAGTGATTTAGCGAAATGGAGTTTGATAACCACATATTGCCAGCCCCTTCGGATTATTCATAAGTTATTACATAAATATTGGTATATTTTGAAGGCAGATACATTTCTCTCAGATGTTCTCCCAGATAAACCAATGGTAATATATAGGAAGAATAAGTGTTTACGAAATTTGGTAGCCCCCAGTAACACAACCTGTAAGAAAATAGTAACACACATTGAGGATTCTAATGATGTGGGCTGTTACCAGTGCTGTATCCCTAGGTGCTTGTGTTGCCATAGTATTATCAATGGGACTTTGAGTTTCACATCTAGAACCGCAGGTGAACGCTTTTTCATCAAACATAGGTTGTCATGCCAATCCACCTATGTGGTTTATTTGTTGGAGTGCTTTATAATAGCTTCTTTTAGCGTATTTAATTAAATGTATCTTTTAACATTTTTTACATTTATTAATTTTATATTAAATATACATGCACGTGCACACATGCGTGTGTTTATGTGTGTGTATGTATATATACTTTTATTTTTCAATTATTATTTTTTAAATAGAAGTGTTTTGTTTTTTTGTGTTTTTGTTTTTTTTTTGTTTTTTTGTGAAATATAATATGATTCATGGTATCCTATATGCTGGTTTGTGTTTTCACATGCTGGCTTGCAGACAATATTAGGGGGTTAAATTACTGATTGTTATTATGTCATTAATGAGCGGTCCAATCAGTTTGTTTTTTGATCCTATATAACATTCCTGAGGTCATTTCCTTGTATCACCTGATGAAGACGGCTTGCATGCCGTCGAAACACATTGTGTTTTTACAAGGACATTATTAAAGGTAGTAATTGCTGAATTTTATATGCCTTAGCGCTTCTTATCACCAGCTTTTAACTTTTGCATTTTCCACATTTCACCCCTTTGGGGTTACTGGTGAGCTGCTTTGGCTTACTTTTTAATTTTAGCTCATGTACAGTTTGCCCCTCATTTTGACATCCCAGCGCTTCTTACTACCAGCTTCAACTTCTTTTTTCTTTTCACATGGTTTTCTGTTAGACATATCACTGAAAATACTTCAAAAATCATGCATTTCTTCCATTTTCATTTTGTTGCAGTGTGGCAGTGAAGCTATTAACACTAGGTCTCTGTGTAGAATAATATTAGTAAATTACAGGCCTACAATTTAAAGCCATGGTTCTCTGTTAGACATATCACCGAAAAGACTTAAAAAATCATATCTTTCTTCCATTTTCATTCCGTTGCAGTGTGTCGGTGAAGCTATTCACACTACTTCTCCGTGTAGAATAATATGAGTAAATTACAGGCCTACTATTTAAAATCGTGGTTCTCTGTGAGACATATCACATATAACTACGTTCCAAAATCATCCATTTCCTGTGAACGTTGAAAATATTGTCCTCCATTTAAAAAGGGCAAGGTGCGTGGCAAGGGACGGGAAAGTGGACGTGATGGTGATGGTGCATGCAGAGGTCGAGGACGTGGCTGTGGGCAAGGTGAAATTGTGCCACAACAAACACCCACATCTTGTCGCTCGACCTGCAGTTACTAGGGGACCGCAGAGCACCACTATTGAACACAGAGCAGTGTGAAAAGGTTATTGGTTGGATAGCAGATAATGCTTCCAGTCACTTGGCCACCACCAATCACCTCTACCTTGTCTTCCACACGGTCAAGTCTCAGTAGCCGTGAGTCTGGACCACATCTTCCTCAACCTGATCTTCCTTCCTCCCACCATGCCGAGTGCCCAGAGACAACTGATCCCACACTTGGACACTCAGAAGAGCTGTTCACTTTTCCATTTGTAGATTCGGGCCTCTTGCCCTGCCAGCTTCAAGCGAGTAAAGAGGAGAACGCGTGTAGCAATGCCCAAATATTGGCGCAGCCACGGTCAAACGAACGCGACAGTGGTAAAGTGTAATTACTGTCGCAAGAGGTGGATGATGATGATGAGACACAATTGCCAGAAAGTCAGGAGGAGGACCAAGGTGCGGAAGTGGAAGACGAGGTGGTGGATGATATAGTAACTGAACCAACCTGGCAGGGGGACACACAGAGTGAGGACAGCAGCACACAGGGGGAGGGAGGCGTAGCACCACAACAGGCAGGAAAAAGCATTGGCCGCAGACACAAAGCGGGAAGGCGTTCCTCGTAACACCAACACGACGGAAGTTGCCAGTACAAGTGTAGGGTCTTCGCGATTCTGGTCATTTTTTAAAGACTCTGCAGATAACCCCAAAAAAGCCATTTGCACCACCTGCTAGGCCAGCATCCCCATCCCCTTTTAATGGACTGGAGTTTATAGAAAGTGATAGAAAAAAATCTCTCTTTTTTTATAACTCCGACTGTATATGAGAAGGGGTCCATAGTGTGATATTTTGCAGAGGGTAAAGTGCAATAATAATTATATGCTCCTTCAGTGGGAATAATCGATATCTGCTCAAGAGTTGGTAATTAAGTATACAGATATATTGAGAGTAGTATCTAGGCACCAGGTATTACACATTGGGTGATTGGTTTTAGGAAATATTAGTATCCTGGGTATGACTCATGTGACAAAATATTTGGGCATACAAGATAGACTGCATACAGTACGGTGGTTTTGTTTATAGGATTTTAATATTTATAATAAAGTACTGTTTTTTAACTATTGCTATTACACCTCAGTCAGTGATTTTTTGTCTATTTTGGTGGTTTAAATATATTTTGAGTTGTTGGTCCTCAGTCAGTGAATCTCCAAGATGCCTCCCGCCCTGCAGCTGTCGTTGAACACTCTCAACTAGCACCATCAGCAAGCATGTCCACATCCTTGTCCCAGCGCAGCGTTCAGTTGTCCGTACCCCAGTCCTTGGAACGCAATTGCAAATACGCAGCCAACGCCCCACAGGCCACATTACTAAATTTCCACATTTCGAGAATGCTTGCACTCGAAATGTTGCCTTTTAGGCTTGTGGAGATGGAAACTTTCCGAAACCTGATGGCAACGGCCGTCCCTCACTACTAGGTCCCCAACTGCCACTATTTCTCCCGGTGTGCGGTCCCCGCATTACACGAGCACGTGTCCCACAATATTAGACGTGCCCTGAACAACGCAGTTACTGGGAAAGTCCACCTAACCATGGACATGTGGACAAGTGCTTGTGGGCAGCGACGGTATATCTCGCTGACGGCACACTGGGTTAATATAGTGGAAGCCGGGACCCAGTCAAACCTTGGGATGGAACACGTCCTCCCAACGCCGAGGATTGTAGGCCCTGGGTCAATCTGGGTTGCCCCCACATTCAACATCTCCTGCACCTCCTCCTCCTTCTCAGCATCCATCTCCGAAATGACCACATCAGTCGCAGGCTGGAAGCACTGCAGCACTGCCTCGGCCAAGCGGTAACAGGCTGTGCTGAAGCTAATATGCTTAGGTGACAAACCACACAACGCTGAAGAGTTGTGGGCAGCTCTGAAAGAGCAGGCAGATCTATGGCTGACACCGCTGACCCTACAGCCAGGTATGGTCATGTATGACAATGGCCAGAATCTGGTGGTGGCTCTGAGACGAGCTCATACATGTACCATGCCTGGCCCATATGCTTAACCTCGTGGTTCAGCGATTTCTCAAAACGTACCCGGATTTGTCGGATCTGCTTGTAAAGTACGCCGCCTGTGTGCCCATTTTAGAAAGTCAGCTACAGCTTCCGCCGCCCTTGCCGTGCTTCAGCAGCGTTTGCAGCTTCCAGCTCACCGACTGATCTGCGATGTTCCCACGCATTGGAACTCTACATTGCAGATGTTAGGAAGGATTTGTGAGCAGAAGAGGGCAGTTGTTGAGTACCAGTATCATCAAGGCCGCCGGTATTGACGTCAGACTCCACACATAAAACCTCAGGAGTGGACATGGATGTCAGACACTGTACCATCCTCCAAAACATAGAGGACTCCACCAAGATGGTGAGCGGCGATGACGCCATAATTAGTGTCATCATCCCGATTCTCTGTCTTCTGAAACGCTCTCTGCTCGCAATTAAAGAGGATGCATTGCAGGAGGAGCACGATGAGATGGAGCAAGGAACCATACAGGGTGATTACACATAGCCCAGCCTCATCTGATCCCAACGTGGATTTGGTGACAGTGAGGAAGAGGAGGAGGAAGAAGAACAGGAGCTAGTTTCCTGCGCTACAGACGGTACTACCTGCACAACTATCATACCGTCTGTTCAGCGTGGATGGCCTGAGGACAGGGAGGAAGAGGAGAAGAAGGAGGATGAGGAGGAGAGCATGGTCAGTTGTCTTCTTGGTGAGGACACGGAAGTCTTACCTCTTTGCAGTCATGTACACATGGCTGAGATTATGTTATGCTGCCTTTCCCATGACCCTCATGTTGTCCAAATTTTGGATGACAGTCATTACTGGCTGGTGACACTTCTAGACCCAAGCTACAAGGAGAAATTTCTGAGAAGCTCTGGAGAGGGACAAAAGTGCACACAAAATAGGGCAATACCGTCTGGAAAGGCGTAGGTGTAATCAATGGTAGCACTCACCTAAAGGTGCAGGCACAACACCTACAAATGCATCAAAAGCCGCTGCTGCTGCCCCGTGGCTGGAGGAAATGATTCTTCCAGAGGTAATGGCAAAAATTGGAAGCTGGCACATTTAGGTGGGCTGCGCTGCGCGAATGAAGAGGCTTGGGATTCCAAGACGCTTTGTATTGATACCAACGCGTTTCTGCGCCGGACCGGCTCCTTTTTCAAGGTATAATAAACAAAAATACCTTGAGAAAGGCGCCGGTCCAGCCCAGAAACGCGTTGGTATTAATAAAAACCGTCTTGGAATACCAAGCCTTTTCATTCCCGCAGCGCAGCCCGCCTAAACGTGCCAGCTTCCAATTTTTGCAAGGAGAAATTTCTGTCTCTTATTCCTTTGCAAGACAGACCTAATAAAATGGTGCAGTATGAGAAGGCCTTTGTTGCGGAATTATTAAAAAAATTCCCATCTTGAAACGCTGGCGGCAGAGGTCACAGTTCGTTGGACAACCAAGGAGTACAGGCGAGAGAGCTACAAATGTAATCCAGCCGAGGCAGGGGAACACTGTCAAAGTTCTGGGACAGTTTTCTCAAACCCTCCCA
Source organism: Phyllobates terribilis (assembly GCF_046119375.1). Classification (NCBI taxonomy): domain Eukaryota; kingdom Metazoa; phylum Chordata; class Amphibia; order Anura; family Dendrobatidae; genus Phyllobates; species Phyllobates terribilis. The sequence continues at coordinate 24,155,636 of NW_027362768.1, forward strand.
TCGCACAGGCCCTGAGGCACGGGGTACTCTCACAAGGAGTGCAAAGTTTCGGAAGATGATGTGGGAGTACCTTGACGACTGTACCAACGTCCTCCGTGATTCCTCTGTGCCTTATAATTATTTGGTATCCAAGCTGGACACGTGGCATGAACTGGCTCTATGCTTTGGAGGTCCTGGCCCGCCCTGCCACTAGCATTTTGTCAGAGCAAGTTTTAGTGCCGCCGGTGTAATTATAACCGATAGATGCATCCGCCTGTCAAAATGCTGACAGGCTGACTCTTATAAAAATGAACAAGGGCTGGATTGTGCCAGACTTCTCAACACCACTGAATGATAGCAGCGTAACAAAAACTCAAATACAGTGTCTTTTTTTTGGGAGGTCTAATTCTATTCCCATGCACCTCTGTCATCACACCCAGACATGGGTATATGCTTCCTGATTTTGTCTATTTGCTCTTGTCCTCCTCCTCCTCCACATCCTCATCCTCCACCACCATATCACCACCATATGTACCATATCAACATATCTATGTCTCTTGCAAGGAACTTTGGAGTTCCTCCAAATTTTTGGCAGCCGTTGCTTCACTGCATAGGCAAACAGTATGCGAGACACACTTCCTAATAATGGGAGCATTTTTCGCAGGAGGCCCTCCGACCTCTACGTCTCTTGCAAGGGGCATTGGAGTTCCTCCAAATTTTTGGCATCCGTTGCTTCACTGCATAGGCAAACAGTATGGGAGACAAACTTCCTAAAAATGGGAGCATTTTTTGCAGGAGGCCCTCCGACCTCTACATCTCTTGTAAGGGCCATTGGAGTTCCTCCAAATTTTTGGCAACCGTTGCATTCACTGCATACCCTTTAACTGTATAGCAGACCCTCTCCTTTCTAATGTGAACATGTCATTACTGTGGCCTAGCTCTATGTGTCTTTAAATTGTTAGTGGGGTTTTCCCAAATTTTGGTAACCCTTGCAGTCACAGAATGGGCATTACCACTATAGGAGACCCGCTCCTTTATAATGGGAACATTTTTTTTACTGAGACCCTCCTTTATGTCACTTCAAAGGGGTATTGGGTTGCGTCAAAATTTTTAGCCGCCCTTGCAGTCACTGCATATGCAATAACAGTATAGGAGACCCACTTGTTAATAATGGGAACAACAAAGCATAGCCTGCTGATGGCTCTCTAACAATAGCGAGGGCCGACTTTTGGCCCTTTAAGAATAGTATGGGCCACCTGATGACCCAGTAAAAATAGGCTTTGTGACTTTCAGAGTCTCTCCATCATAAATGAAACAGGAAGTGTCTGATGATGTGTCACACACCACATGGCCAGATAAGGTTGCAAAATGTTAAAATGCCATTTCCCGGTGAATGCATTTGTCTTAAAAAATAACATAAGAAAAAAATAAAAACACAATAGGATCTTTGTTTCGTATAAAAACTAGACTCACCAATGTAACCTCAATGTAATCACATTGTTCAGCTCCTACACCTCCTCCTTCAGTTCGGCCTCCATCTCAGATATGACCACTTCAGTCACAAGCTGAAAGCACTGAAGCACTGCCTTGGCCAAGGGGCAACAAGCTGTGCTGATGATAACATGCTTAATGCTTAGGTGACAAACCGCCCACCACTGCAGAGTTGATGAAAGCTGTAACACAGCCGCCTGATCTGTGGCTCTCACTGCTGAACATACAGCCAGGCATGGTCATGTGTGACAATGGACAGAACCTGGTGGTGACGGTGAAATGACAGCCGGAGTAGATACGGTTTCCCTCTATGCCAATCCTTTCACCGAGCTAAAGAATATGGCTGTGGTGACATACAACTCCCACTGAGAAGCAGTTTCGAACTGAAAACAATTGGGCCCACCAGAGGATTTGATTCTGAGGGCTCAACTTTCTCCCCCGCTCAAGGGCCCCATAGCTGCTGCAAAGTTTTCACTATCATGAACTCTCCTGATGTAGAAGCCAGGGCCCACCCGAGGATTCTCTGGTTGGACCATCCATATCTACCGAGAAGCATTCCTGGGTAAGAAAACTGTGTGGAAAGGTTCCTGGACACTCTGTGGCTGCTTTTTTATTGAGGTGAAAACCCACACAAACACGGGGAGAACATACACAATCCTTGCAGATGTTGTCCTTGCTGGGATGTGAACCCAGGATCCCAATGCTGCAAGGCTTCAGTGCTAACCACTGAGCCAATGTGCTACCATTCACCCTCTGATATCTAACAGGCTGGAGAAACTTGCACCTACTGCCAGTCTATCTTCAGCTCCTTTGTGAGAAACTAATATATTTCGGCAGCCACTCAGTCTACCAAATAAAATTCCTGAGAAGGAAATTGGGGATGGCTTCACTACTGGTACTGGGGGCAGTGCTAATGCTATGGCGTCGTACCATAGCTCACTGGAAATATTCCAGGCAAGCAGATTTCCACAGAAAAGTACTAGCAGTAATGTTCAGGGACACTTGCTTGTGGAAGGTGGAAACGATACTGGGAGAAATAGTGGCGACTTGGGACCGAGTATGGACACCCGGTCGCCGCTGCCATGAGGCTGTGGACAGCCTCTGATTCTATGAGCCTAAAAGGCCACATTTCAAGTGCAAGCAGCTGCCCAGAAATCTGGCAGTTTAGTATTGCGGCCTGTGGGTGGGTGGCTGCATATTTTCCGCTTGCATTGCAAGTAACTAAAACTAAGCAGATGGTGGTCTCTATCATTATCACGAGTCCTCCCCTCGGCACTATGAACTCTCCTGATGGAGAAGCCAGGGCCCACTGGAGGAGTCTCCAGTTCTCTTGTGGGCCCGTCCAACGCTGCTGAGAAGCAACCTTGGCTAAGAAAAGTGTGTGGGAAGGTTCCCAGACACTCTATGGCTGCATTTTTAATGTGTACTGGCTCCGTACCGTTCCTGGCCACATTCACCTGTCCATGTGTTTGTGGGTAGGTGGTACTTCCCACCTAAGTGCACTGGGCAGGGCACAGGTAAAGTTGTGGGACCTGTGCTTGTGGAAAGCGGTGACGACACCTGGAGAAATAGTTTCGGCTGGGGACCAAGTATGGAAACCCGGCCGCCACTGCCATGAGGTTGTGGACAGCTTCTGCCTCCACGAGCCTTAAAGGCCACACTTCAAGTGCAAGCAGCTGTCCAGAAATCTGGCAGTTTAGTATTGCGGCCTGTGGGTGGGTGGCTGCATACTTGTGCTTGCATTCCTAGTAACAGAAAACTAAGCAGATGGTGGCCTCTATCATCATCATGGCCTCACCTCGGTACTATGAACTCTCCTGATGGAGAAGCCAGGGCCCACCGGAGGAGTCTCCGGTTCTCTTGTGGGCCCGTCCAACCCTGCCGAGAAGCAGCCCTGGCTAAGAAACGTGTGTGGGAAGGTTCCCAGACATCGATGGCTGCTTTTTTAATGTGGATTAGACGTGCTTATGCATGTTATTTCTCAAATTGCATTGCAGATCAGGCCATTGCCCAACTCTGTTGTCATGAAATTAAAGGGCAAAGAAAGATGTTTGTGTGTCGAAGCACCACGGACAAGTGTGAGCTGATGTTGGACGGGCTGCCATTGCTTATGCGACAAGCTGCATTAGAGGACTTCCTGGGAGAAATGATACCCAGAGTAGATATGGTTTTGAACAGCTTCCACCTCCACAAGCCTAAAAAGCCACATTTCAGGTTCAAGCAGCTGTCAAAAATTTGGCAGTATAGTATTGCAGCCTGTGGGTGGGTGGGTGTCTGGCTGCATACTTGCACTTGCATTCCAAGGGATGGAGTAGGGACAACTGAACACTGCGCTGGGACAAGGATGTGAATGGTGATTGTTGCAAGTCTGCAACGACAAGTGCATGGCAGGAGGCATCTTCACATGCTCCTAGGATCACTTATGATGGGCACCCTTTTAGGCAGTGACATGGGAGTCAGAGAGGCTTCCGGGAGTCTTTCCCAATCTGTTCCCATGTCTTTTCAGCACTGTATGAATGTGTCTGATGATGTGTCACATACCACATGGCCAGATAAGGTTGTAAAATGTTAAAATGACATTTTCTGGTGAATGCATTTGTCTTGGTTGAAAGCAATGCAAAAGTGCAAAAACGCATCAAAAACGCTACGTGTGAACATAGCCCAAGGTGTGGAGAAGCATTTTTGTTTTTGGTTATTTATTTTCCCTTATATACAAGTCATTACCCTGGAAAGGATGTCCCTAAACGTATTTCCCAGGAAAATGCATTTTGATTTAGTTTTTGTATGTTTTATTGTGAGTCCGTAAAAGTGGCGTAATACCTCTGACAACGTTGTTGACAGCATTGACCTGGGAGTCAGAAATGCTTCCAGGGGTCTTCCCCATGCTGCTCCCATGTCATTTGAGCACTGTTCCCATCGATTTGGGCAATTTTAACCCCTTTCCAACCCATGACGTCTTAGTACGCACATTTGCGTACCCCCGGTTCAGTGAGGGCTGCTGCGCTGAGCCCTCACTGAACCGAGCACATGTCAGCTGATTCTTACAGCTGAGATGTGCCCGCAACAGCCGCGGGTGGAATCGCGATCCACCCGCGGCTGTTAACATGTTAAATGCCGCTGTCAATCTCCGACAGCGACATTTAACGCGCGCTTCCGGGTTGCGCGTCATAAGCCCCGCCCATCGGCGAACCCGTCACGTGATCGCGGGTCGCCGATGGGCGTGCATGACAACCCAGGGTCTGCAGCAGACGCCTGTGGTTGTAATGATCTGGTCGCTATGAGCGCCACCTAGTGGTCGGCGCTCATAGCACAGGACCATTTCTGCTGCATGCAGGGGATCTGCTCGTCCCCTGTATGTAGCAGAGACGATCAGACAACTGCTGCTTCTAGTCTCCTATGGAGACTATTGAAGCATGCAGTAAGTGAAAAAAAAATGTTTTTAAAAATATAAAAAAAAATATATATATAAAAGTTTAAATCACCCCCCTTTCGCCCCATTCAAAATAAAATATAAAAAAAAAAAACCCACATACACATATTTGGTATCGCCGCATTCAGAATCGCCCGATATATCAATATAAAAAAAGAATTAATCAGATAAGTAAACGGTGTAACGAGAAAAAAATTCTAAACGCCAGAATTACGTTTTTTGGTCGCCACAAAATTGCAATAAAATGCAATAACGGGCGATCAAAACATCGGATGTACCCCAAAATGTTATCAATAAAAACGTCAGCCCGGCGCGCAAAAAATAAGCCCTAACTTAGCCCCAGATCACGAAAAATGGAGACGCTACAGGTCTCGGAAAATGGCGCTATTTTTTTTTAGGTTTTTTTACCAAATTTTGGAATTTTTTTTCACCACTTAAATATAAAATAACCTATACATGTTTGGTGTCTACGAACTCGTAATGACCTGGAGAATAAGAATGGCAGGTCAGTTTTAGCATTCAGTGAACGTGGCAAAAAAAATAAATAAAAAACAACTGTGGTATTGCACTTTTTTCGCAATTTTACCGCACTTGGAATTTTTTTCCCGTTTTGCCGTACATGATATGGTAAAACTAGTAATGGCGTTGAAAAGTACAACTTGTCCCGCAAAAAATAAGCCCTCACATAGCCATATTGTCCAAAAAATAAAAACGCTATGGCTCTGGGAACAAGGGGAGCAAAAAACGAAAAAGCAAAAATGACAAAACCCAAGGTTGCGAAGGGGTTAAGGTTCTCTGGAGACCGCCGGGGGAGCCGCCAGAAAAATGCTCTAGTTTCCCATAGACTTACATTGGGCTCGTTACTCGGTCCGAGCACCCGAGTATTCCAATTTGCTCGTCTCGAACAACGAGTACCCAAGCATTTTAATGCTCGCTCATCACTAGTAAGAATGGGCTGCTATCAGTTAGGATTTGGCCCAGAAGGAAATATCCAGCACGCTTAGACAAATTATGTCCCAAAAATAAGGATCAACACTGGAAATACTGAGTCTTTGCATAAACTCGATGTATTTGTCAATAAATGTTTAAAAAAGTTAGCAATTGCTTAAAACTGTACTTCATTTATAACATAAAAACATCTTACTAAAAGTTCTAAAAGCACCGAGGTGAAAGCTTTGTAAAAAAAAATTTGACACTCTCAAAACTTTTGGCCTTTGATGGTATAGAGGTTTCTCAATTCAGGAAAGGCAGAAGAAATGCAGACAAAAACAGATGACATTTCAAAAATAGCTTTCGTCATAAAGATGCAAAAAGCATGTTGATTACAGAGTTTTACAGGAGTCAACAACTATAAACCAATAAACAGCAATGTGCAAAAGGTATGTAACAAAGAGTAAGTGCACATATACTAAAGAGGTTGTCCAGATTAAAATGATAAGTCTGCAAGTCACTCTATGTGACTGCAGACTTGTGAGTCCTCACAGCTCACACACTGCATGCCGTGAGGATTCTTTGGTGTCATCGCCAGGGCCATCAGTTAAACCAGCTGATATTATTTTTCACTAAGCGCCAGGATTGCTTTCCAATTACTGATAGATTTCAGCTGGTGTCATAACTTTCCATGGCTTTTTGCACTTCTCTTTCTTCATATGTTCACTACTTTTTCCCTGTGTTATTTCTCATTATTGCATATAACTTAACTATGGTTTGATTTCTTTGCCTTTGTGGTTTGAATTGGTAGTCACCGACATCTGGTGAGAATTCAGTGTGAATAGCCTGTAGAAATCTATTTAATTAGAAAATTGGTGACGTGTTCAATACATATTTCACCCGCTGTATACAGCAAAAAAAACTATGCACGTTCAAAAGGATGTTAAACTATAAGTGCAAAGTTTATATAAGAAAGTGCTGAATGCTGGACGGTAAGTATACAGTGCCTACAAGTAGTATTCAACCCCCTGCAGATTTAGCTGGTTGACACATGCGGAATTAACTTGGCATTGTGACATTTGTACTGTAGATCAGCCTGGAAGTGGGAAATGCACTGCAGCAAATATTGTTTTGTTTTTTTTGTTTTTTGTTTTTTTAAAACGTTAAAAGTTAATTCAGAGTGTCATTTATTATTCAACCCCTCAAACCACAAGAATTCTGTTTGGTCCCCCTAAAGTATTAAGAAGTAGTTCAGGCACCAAGAATAATGAGCTTCACATGTGTGGATTAAAGATCTCTTTTGCCAGCCTTTTCTGCCTATTTAAGACCCTCCCCAAACTTGTGAACAGCACTCAAACATGGTCAACATGGGAAAGACAAAGGAGCATTCCAAGGCCATCAGAGACAAGATCGTGGAGGGTCACAAGGCTGGCAAGGGGTATAAAACCCTTTCCAAGGAGTTGGGCCTACCTGTCTCCACTGTTGGGAGCATCATCCATAAGTGGAAGGCTTATGGAACTACTGTTAGCCTTCAACGGCCAGGACAGCCTTTGAAAGTGTCCTCCCGTGCCGAGGCCAGGCTTGTCCGAAGAGTCAAGGATAACCCAAGGACAACAAGGAAGGAGCTCCGGGAAGATCTCATGGCAGTGGGGACATTGGTTTCAGTCAATACCATAAGTAACGTACTCCACCGCAATGGTCTCCGTTCCAGACGAGCCTGTAAGGTACCTTTACTTTCAAAGCGTCATGTGAAGGCTCGTCTACAGTTTGCTCATGATCACTTGGAGGACTCTGAGACAGACTGGTTCAAGGTTCTATGGTCTGATGAGACCAAGATCGAGATCTTTGGTGCCAACCACACACGTGACGTTTGGAGACTGGATGGCACTGCATACGACCCCAAGAATACCATCCCTACAGTCAAGCATGGTGGTGGCAGCATCATGCTGTGGGGCTGTTTCTCTGCCAAGGGGCCTGGCCATCTGGTCCGCATCCATGGGAAGATGGATAGCACGGCCTACCTGGATATTTTGGCCAAGAACCTCCGCTCCTCCATCAAGGATCTTAAGATGGGTCGTAATTCATCTTCCAACCAGACAACGACCCAAAGCACACAGCCAAGAAAACCAAGGCCTGGTTCAAGAGGGAAAAAGTCAAGGTGTTGGAGTGGCCTAGTCAGTCTCCTGACCTTAACCCAATTGAAAACTTGTGGAAGGAGCTCAAGAATAAAGTCCACATGAGACACCCAAAGAACCTAGATAACTTGGAGAAGATCTGCATGGAGGAGTGGGCCAAGATAACTCCACAGACCTGTGCCGGCCTGATCAGGTCTTATAAAAGACGATTATTAGCTGTAATTGCAAACAAGGGTTATTCCACAAAATATTAAACATAGGGGTTGAATAATAATTGACCCACACTTTTATGTTTAAAATTTAATAAAATTCAACTGAGCAACATAACTTTTTGGTTTGTAAGATTTATGCTTCTGTTCATAAAACCTACTCTCGTTTGCAGTTTGAAGGCTCTAACTTATTTGCATCTTATCAAACCAGCTAAATCTTCAGGGGGTTGAATACTACTTGTAGGCACTGTAGATATCTAATACAGTGGAGCTGTAAAGTTAAAGAGTTTATCTTGGATTATGTTTTTGTTTTGGGCCTAAAAACTCTACCTACCTGCCTGTTGTGACCGGCACCAATCTCTGCTTCTGCTGGCATAGCGCAGTTACAGATGGCTCCTGTCGACAATTCAGCAGCTTCAGCTGATGTCTAGTGATGAGCACAAGCGCTCGTTACTCGAGTTGGCCTAGGGTACTCAGGTTTGCATAGATTATCGTAGGTGCTCGAGTGACATGCTCTAGTCCAGGGGCCTCATGTTTTGCGACTGTTAGACAGCCAAAAAACATGCGGGGATTGCCCATGTTTGTCAGGCAATCCCTGCATGTTTTGTAGCTGTCAACCAGCTGCGAAACATGTGACCGCGAGGACGCGAACATGTCACTCGAGCACCCGCAATACTCAGTGCATACCTGAGCACCCTAGGCAAACTCAAGTAACGAGAAGTTGTGCTCATCACTACTGATGTCACATTGATAGAGCAGCAGCTTCTTTTACGTTCTGCTATGTTGACAGGATGTGACGGCCAAAGTCATGCTGATTACAGCTGGCTCCCCGCTGCCTAAATGCAGGGAGCCAGCTGTCAATCAGCATGACTTCGACTGTGAAGTCCCGTCAACAGAACAGCCCAGAAGAGGAAGAGCTGCTGTGTTGACGTTAAGCAGTTAAATTGCTGGCAGTGACTGCTCTGTTCTGACACTGGGTAGAACAGGCAGGCAGTTGACTCTGTTAGCAACAACAGTAACTGCCTGTTAGTTTTTAGGCCTATATTAAAAAAATATAGTCCTGGATAAACTTTTTAAACATCATACTAGCAGTATAGCAGGTCCATGAATAAATGATACCAACTATAAAGTACTTTGTGCAGAGTTGAAAAATGAAGTGACATAATGAAAATTATGATGCACTCATACCGATTAGCTCCAAAGTCCATGCAATGTTGCCAATCCCAACACAAATTTTGATTCTGTCTTCTTTAGCTGGTGAAGTCATTCCTTATTAATAACAAGTGCCCAATCAACTTGCTTGCAGCTTATAAGAGTCAACAGCTGTCAACTGTTGATAATTACATCAAGTGCTGTTACTTTTCACACTTTATATAACACGCTGACAATCTCCTCAGAAGCTCCTCCTTTATTCTACCACTTTTTCTGTATTATGGTCAATACTGAGCAGTGCACTCTTTCTCACCTCTGTTTCTTGACAGCAATGCCTTGGTGTAGTATGTCTGGAAATCTTTGCATTCCTGCAGTCTTCTCACATAGTTACTGTGTATCCCCCTTACTTAGTCATCAGTCTCTTCTCAGTTCTGGCAAACTTCTTCACATACAAGCATCTGCATACAGACTCCCTTTGTTTTCACATCTCCTCGCCCTTTGTATGTAACTATACTGACTCTATATAGTATATGTATACTAGACTCACAGGACTAAGCCTCTTTGCTGCCCTCTGTGGGCAATGCTCACTCTCTTCCTTAAAGGGAATGTGTCACCCCCTGGGACTTCTCAGACCTCTAATATGGGCATACAGGTGATAGAAATGTAAATCTATATATATCTGTATGGCCCATATTAGAGGTCTGCTTGCTTTGATATATCTTTTTAGAAAATCCGTTTTCCTAGGCTTGGCGACAGGGGGACGCCAAGAAACTCCCACCTACCTACTTAATTTAAATATTCACCCCTCCCCTGCATGTCACAGGGCCCTGTGACGTGCACTCTAGATCTGCACATGCGAAATGCGCCTATAAGTTAAGGGGCATTTTTTTTCTCCCTGCCCTATTTTACTGCTGTGCTCTAGTACGCAGGTGCCGGGGAGTCACTGTGACTTCCGCTCCTTTGACCTCCGGCGTACGCAACAATAAGGTTTGGTGCCCACATCCTGATAGTCAGCAACTATCCGGGAGGAAGTGGGGACCAAACCTTATTGTTGCGCATGCCGGAGTTCATTGGAGCGGAAGTCACAATGGTGTTATTTTAACATGTATTCCACCACATAAGTGCTCATCATATATGCCTATTTTGCATAAGTAGGACCCATGAACTCTGTATATCATATTATTATTGCATTTTCAATTTTTGCTTAAATCAGTGTGTCAGAAGCTGTGTTTTTTTTGCAACTCTATTGTGGGTTGAATTGTATTTGTGTTGATTGGCTTTTCAATTGATTTTTAAAAATCTTTCTGTGGCTAATTGTGTTTAATAAAGCATTGTTTATCTTTATGGTGATCCATGTTTCATGGCATGTTTCTTTTTCTTCTTCATTGAATTTAGTTGTCTTTTGACATGCCACAGGTTGATCCCATCAATTTGATGGTGCCCTCCATTTTGTCTGTGTTAGATGGATCAAGGATATATCATACCTCAGTGGGCATCCTATGGGGAGATGGGCAGGACCATTCCACGTATAGTCTCCTGGACTAGTCCTATTCACAGTAATATGATCTTTAAAACAGGTGAGAATCACTATATAATGTGAACTGTCACCACACAATGCAGATACCTATATTAACAATTAAAAGAAAAATTCAGCCAAATAATTAATTTATGGGTGTCGATTAGTGTTGAGCCACCCCCGTAGTGTTCGAGTTCGGTTCGGTTCGTCGAACACCCTTGTGTTCGCCGAACTGTTCGTCGAACTGTTCGTCGAACACCTTCAAACACCGTTAAAACCAATGGCAGGCAAACAAAAACACATAGAAACACATAGAAAACACCTTCAAAGGTGTCCAAAAGCTGACAAACTGCTCAGAAGACATAACTAACATATGGAAAAGTGAAAAGTACATAAAGTCATGCGAAAAGAAAAGAGGTGGAGGAGTAAAAGGAGGGGGAGACACAGATATAGGCATGTCATGCCCTTCTAAAATCCAAAAAGTGAGAAGCCGACACGGCCAGTCCGTTCCTGCCCGTGCCACCTCCGTGTCACCGGGTTTGTGCCAGAGCCGCGGTGGACCCTGACGGCCAGCCCCCCTCTCCCAATACTGGTGCCTGTCCGCTGGTGGGTCGAGCCCCCCCGCGGTGGGGGGGGAGTAACATCTGCAGAAGAAAGACCATCTTCCAGCCAAACTAACATGTCGACTTCTTTTCGTGGACAATGTGATACGATCCCTTTGTTACGGACACGCCCATCGCTACAAATTCCAGATAAGGCACAAAAACAGCAGGTGCTTCAGCGGATATCAAGTGCTCCTTCAAGTGGGCTCTCCTCCACCTCAACTTCAACATCACAAATACTCCAGTCCTCAGAGGTGTCACCCCAATCACATTGCTTCCTCACAGCTCCCAAGTCTCCAGCTGCCTGTCTGAGTATGGGGTAACACAGATGTTTGAGTCTGCAGAGCTGTTTACTCATACTATAGCCTGGGAAACGGAGGTCTGCTCCAGAGCTTCTGTTAATCCAGATGAGGAAATGATCTGCACTGATGCCCAGAATCTTTATAAGTCGGATCCAGGACCAGATGAAGAAGGTTCTGAGCATAATGTAGACCCTCCTTCCCAAACTGTAACTCCTGTTGGTGGAGACAATGATGAAGACGATGATGAGACTCAAATACCTGATTGGAGCGACAACTTGACTTTTCGGTCAGGGCAGGAAGAGGTTGGCTTTGAGGACGACGGGTGTGATAACACACAGGGTGATGATGACAAGGTTGGAGATCCCACTTACTGTCAACCCACAGTCAGCCAGTCGATGCGGTCACCCGGGCCTTTGCCTGGCCTTGGGGATGTCGTGGTGGTGGGCTCCCTGGCCCGTACCCTGGGGTCACTCTTTAAAAGGGTGGATAATTGTTAATTTTATAAGAGATCGTGACGCCACCTGTGGTATCTGGTGAGAAGCACCAGCGCTGCAGCAGTCCACTGAGGCCCGTGATAAGGCAGCTCGATGGTATAGCTCCCCACAGGGGGAGCTAGGTCTCAGGGCAGCGTATGCAGGGGGAATGCAGGACAGGCGAGACCCAGCTGGGTCAGAGCAAGAACGGGAACGGACACGGTAGCCACTTCAGTACCTTTTACTGGAGGAAATTCAGGCACATCCCGGAGCACTGTAGGGTGAAGGGTGCATATCAGGATCCTCCCCAATGAGCAGGTGTAGGGCCTCCGGTTTCTTACCTCTGCGTAGTAAGTTTCTGACCTGCCTGGAGCTAGGCCTAACTTTGTCTCTGTCCTGCGCTGGCTGACCTTGTGGTAGGGCCTTCTCTTGGAGTTCACGCTCCCAGTATGCGGGGCCTAAGCGTCTCCTGGCTCTGTTACGTATCAGCACCTTAGCGATCCTGGGACTTGTAGTTCTCCAGGGATTCCGGTTATGCCTTACTGGGTCATAGAGATCCCGGTAAGCTCGGATCCAGTGTCCGGTAAATGCTTCGGGGTGAGCTGGTTAAGCTCCTCTGCCCCTTATGTACTAACTCGCAACTCGCCTTCGGCCTACTCGGGCCCTCACTAGGCTATACACACTAACGGCAGCTTGCCGCTCTTCACCGATCTTATGGCGCCGGCACACCTTAAGCTCTATCTGGGCTCCCTGAATCTAGCTAGCAGGAGCCTCGTGCTCCACTGCTGAACTATTAACTGAGTTCTCTAGACTAGACTGAGCTCCACTGCAGACTGACCTCTCTTAGGCTTCTCTACTGCAGTAACTCTTCAGAGGAACTGAACTGCCTAGCTCCACCTTCCCTATTTATATCCCTAACGGGCTCCCTCTGCTGGTCTGAGGTGGAAGGTGGAGATGTGTGAATGTTTATGGGGGCCTCTTGTGGAGGATTCCATCAATACACTCTTCTAGGATCTGTGATACCAAGCGCAGCGGGGCGTCACAGATGCTATTGACGATGAGGTTAGGTTGCGCTTTCCTGGACAGAGACGGAGTACTGGAAGCACGTCAACAACTGCATCCTCAACCACAACTCTGCCTCTGACCACAAGTCGTAGTGGCTCTTCAGGTCGCATGGGCTCTAAGCCTTGCATAGCCTGGGCATTTATTCAGATCGATAAGGATGACCCAACTCGTGTTATCTATAATATTTGTTACCAAAAGCTAAGTAGAGGCAAAAAAATCCATAGTTTGAGTACTTCATGCATGTACCGTCACATGGATATGAAGCACAAGTTGCAGTGGGAAGCTCACTGTGCTACAATGCGGCCTAGCAGGCTGGGCCAACCACCATCTGCCCCATCTTGTGCATCCGCGGCCTCTTCATCCTCTGTGACTGGGGGGACAGCAGTCACACATGTTTTTGGACGCAGACCTGCCACCTCTTTACCTGCAACAGCCAGTGTGATTGGCAGGTCGTCAGTTCATTGGGAAATGGAAACACCTGCTGCTGTTGAGCGCTCTCTGACATCGAGAGCACCACCTTTGGATCAAGGCAACCTAACATGTCCGCCTGCATCTTCCTCACAGACCGGCAGTTTGCCGGGGACACCCTACTCAACCCCGTCAAAGCACAACAGCCAGCCCTCGGTCCCTCAGATGTGGAAAAGTAAAAGACCATTTCCTCCTAGCCATGAGAAAGCTAAGAGGTTGAATTTCACCATCTGCAAGCTGTTGGCTACAGAAATGCTGCCTTTCCGCCTGGAGGACACAGTGGATTTTCGAGACCTTTTGTCTGTCGCAGTGCCCCAGTACCAGATGCCCAGTCGGCACTACTTCTCAAAGAAAGGTGTGCCTGCGCTCCACCAGCATGTCGCACACAACATCACCGCTTCTTTGAGAAACTCTGTGTGTGACAGGGTGCATTTCACCACAGACACTTGGACGAGTAGGCATGGACAGGGGCGTTACATGTCGCTGACTGGGCACTGGGTAACTATGGTGACAGCAGGACAAGGGGCTGCTGTCCAAGTCTTACCGTCCCCAAGAGTCAATCCTCTTTATCTCGAAGTTCCTCCACTGCTTCTGCCTCCTCAACCTCCTCTCGGTCCTCCACCTGCACCCAAAGCCTGTCTGGTAATGCTACCTGCTTTCTAACTGCGCAGAAGGAATCCTGCACACCTCCTTACTATGCTGGCAGCAGGGCTCAACGGCATCAGTGTTTACTTTGAAATGTCTGGGAAATGTGAGTCACACAGCTGAGGACTTGTGGTCAGCTCTGGAGACCCAGTTTCATGAATGGTTGTCTCCACTGGACCTGCAACCAGGGAAGGCCGTGTGCGACAATGCTGCAAACCTGGGTGCGGCCCTTCGCAGGTGCAATGTCACACACATGCCTTGTATGGCTCACGTGTTGAACTTGGTTGTCCATAATTTTTTAGCCCACTATCCCGGACTAGATGGCCTTCTGCAGAGGGCACGGTCGCTGTGTGCTCACTTCCGCCGTTCGCATCCCGCAGCTCAGCGACTTACATCTCTACAGAAGTCGTTGGGCCTGCCAGTTCACCGGCTGAAATGCGATGTGCCGACACGGTGGAATTCAACTCTGCACATGTTGCAGCGACTGTGGCAGCACCGACAAGCCCTGGTGCAATACGTTCTGACGTATAGCCTGGGCCAACGAGATCCAGAGGTGGGGCAAATCACGCTGCAGGAGTGGTCTCAGATCAGGGACCTATGAAGTTGACGTGCCCCCTGGGCCGTGGGGTACCCTGAGCCGGGCCGGTAGACGCTGGGGGTTGTAGTCACTGTGGCGGTGACCCGGTCCGTGACCCAGGGCGGTCAATCCAACGGTAATTTGTACATATGGATTTTATAATGTCTGACTACGCCACCTGTGGAGTGCGGCCAAAGGGGCCGCCGCTGCGGAACAGTCCTCTGAAGCTGGTGGTTTTGCAGCAATTGTATTATTACTCACCACAGGAAGAGTGTAGCTTCAGGGGAGTGTGGGTGGATGATGTTGGTTGTAGTGCAGGGAGTCAGTAATGAACACAGAGTCCGTGTGATGCAGTCCCAAGATCTTTACTCACAGTTGTTGCAGTCCAGATTACAAGTACCAGAGCAATCTCACCCGTCGTGCTGTGCGTACTCAGTGAGGGGCTCAGTCCACCCCCAGATAGCTCCGGAGTACTTAGCAGGACTCCCTTCTGTCAGTCCTTTCTCTGGCCTTCTCCCTGCACCTCACACCCAGTGACACTTCTATCCGGTATCCTCGGGCCTTGGCGGGCAACTTGTGTTCCGTCCCCTGGGTCCTATGTGGCTACCTTGTTAGTGAGACTGGTGTGGACTTTGGCCTGCAGTACATGAAATTCTGCAGCCTCCGGTTTCTAGTTGAGCCTTGCTGTTTCTCCTCTAGTTGAGGGACCGGTTCCCCTTATCTGGCCTGACCCCTCTACCACCTGGTAGCAGCGGGAGTACGGGTGGCCTTCTGCACGGCCCGTAGCCCTAGGGTCCCTTCGGTTCCTGGAGCCTTCCTGCTCCCACTCCTCTCTTCTCTCCTTCAGTCCTGGGCCTCCCAGGCTAGGCCCGCCTCCGGAGCAGAGCTCATGCCAAGCCTCTGCTCCTGTCACTTTTCCTCCTCTGACTGGCTTGCTCTTTCTAAGATGGCTTCCTATTTATACTCTCCCTGTCATGTGCTCCCCTAAGCTGCTCCCCTAAGCACCCACTACATAGGACCCTCCCACCAGCTAGGGACCTGGGACTGTGCTCTCCCTTAGGAGCAATCTCGCCCTATCCCCACTGCGGGTATGTGTTCGATGCAGGTGTTAGGGTCCCGAGCCATACGCCTTCCTTACCTGAGGGTGACATACCACACCTCTGGGTGAGATGCAGTAACTCTGTGGTGACTGAACCCTCAGGGGCACCACACACCCTTCTGCACAGTTTTGAAATGGCGACGAAGATGTTTAGTGCTGACGACGATGCCATTATCAGCATGACTATTCCGGTGATTTACATGCTGGAGCACACATTAAACAGAATTCAGAGTCAGGTGGTGGGACAAGAGGAGGTGGAGGAAGTAGAGGAGGAGTCGTATGCGGAAGGGATAACATCTCCAAGGTCCAGACGGTTGGCAGCACCAAGGCGGCAGGTATGGGAGGGTGGGGGAGAGGGATTAACCAGGGCGCATGGTAGCAGCCAAACTGTTGAGGAAGGTGCAGGAGCCGAGGAAGAAGTGGAGGATGAACTGGCGATGGGCATGAAAGACTCATCAGATGAGGGAGACCTTGATCACATTTCTGTTGTGCGAGGTTTGGGAGAGAGGGCAGAGGAAGGAAGCATGATTCTTACCTCGCTACCAACACAACAAGGACTTGGTCCTCCTGGATGCGCAAGACACATGAGTGCCTTCTTGCTGCACTACCTGCAACATGACCCTCAGATTGCAGAATTCGAAGTAATCCCGACTACTGGGTTGCCACACTCTTAGATCCCCGGTACAAAAGTAAATTTGCCGATATAATTCCTGCCATAAAAAGGGATTGACGCATGCAGGAGTATCTGCAGACGCTGTTGCAGAATCTTACATGTGCTTTTCCACAAAACACCAGAGGTGCACGAAGTGAATCTCACAGTTCTAACTTGTCAACCGTGGGACTGTCGAGTCTTCATCACTCAAACCATAACAGTAACACAGAATCTGCTGGTAACAGCAATTTTGTGGAATCGTTTCACCACTTTTTTAGACCATCCTTTGCAAGGCCACAGGAGACAAGAAGTCTGACACATAGTCAATGCCTAGAGAGGATGGTGCAGGAGTATCTCCAAGTGAACATCGAAGCCATGACTGTGTCACTGGACCCTTGCTCATTTTGGTATTCCAATCTGGAAAAATGGCCGGAGCTCGCCACTCACGCCTTGGAGATCTTGTCATGCCCTGCAGCCAGTGTTCTCTCTGAACGTGTGTTCAGCGCTGCTGATGGTGTGCTGACAGATAAGCGCACGAGGCTGTCCACTGAGAATGTAGACTGACTCACGTTCATAAAGATGAACAAATCATGGATTCGCAAGGACTTTTCTACCCCTGTGTTATCCTTGGGAGACTAAAAGCTTGAGTATTTGGTAATATCACCTCACCAACCGTTTTAAGCAACTGTGGGGCAATTGATGCCACTTAACCCTAGAACGCATGACTATAAAAATCTACACTTTCATATACCTGGGGCCTTTTAGGCCCGTGTGCAAATAACATGGAATAACTCAAACTCAAATGACAAACAACTATATACATGAAGAATACCTAGAGTTTCAAAATTCTAATTAAAGTAATCTTGCAGAAAATAGAAAACAATTAACAGGGCGCGACTGCGAGGCCCCAGGTATGCGTTCTAGGGTTAAGTGGTGTCTGTGCCACAATTTTGGGAAAAAATGGAGACTCTTTTTGGAGTCCCCTTGCTGTGTCTTACGTGACGTTGGCATCGTCAATTCCAGGTGGGTCGCCACCCCCCCCTTTTAACTGTAAGAAACTACATACACTATGGCTTGGGGTAACACAGATGGTTGAGTCTGAAGAGCTGTTTACTCAGAGGTCTGCTCCAAATCTTCAGTGTCTGCTAGTCAGCGTAGAATTTTTAACTGCATCTAGCCTAGGCAATACTTTGAGCGTAGTAGCCCAGCTGCGAAGCAAGCTGCACCGCCTGTGTATCTAATAAGAATTTTTAAATGCATCTAGCCTAGGCAGACTGTGGGGACCCCCAACCAAACCCAGACGCTCAGCCCCCCTACCGCCCCCCTTTCCTTGACAATACAATAATGTAACTCTTACAACTGGATGGGTGAGGATCGGTCACAGCTTTATTAACTCTTTATACTCATTCCATTAGAAAGGCATTTTATTTCTAAAATAATTCAGCTTGTTGCAGCATGCCCTGGGTCTCCACTCCGTCAACTTGGCCCACAAGTGTAACTCTCCAACATGTCCTTTCTATTTCCAGGCCACGGAGGATCCTGCGTACTCGTATGCAGGAATCTGACCCCCACCCATCACTCTTAACGCTTGTTCCACTCCGTCCTGGAGTCCTGACAGGAATATGTCCAGTCCAATATCCATTAATTGAACACCGTCGGGCCGTATGAGGCCTGCTTTATCTCCTTCCAGTTGTTGGTGTCGTACCACTACACCGCCTATGTCTCTTCTAAATTTTGCCATCCGAATATTTATTACCAGCCTTGTCCGTTCAATGGCTTGCGCACCTTGCCATACCGCTATCGGTACAATCTCTGACCATACTATAGCTAGTTTTGTGAAAAATTCTCTGAAGCGCTCAGGGTCTAGTTTCATTATTGCCATTAGTTATGCGCTCTTGTGATGACCTAGGTTGTTTCCCCCGGCCTGTATAACTAAGATGACCGGACATCTTGCCTCTCTCCCTACCTTGATTACCTCCATTAGTACCTGTGGCCATAGCAGGCCTCTAATACCTCTCCAGTTGAGATATGTGTTATGAAACTCTAATTTCCTCCCGCCTGGGTGGACTTTCGCCCTTTTTTCTGCCCAATATATCTACGAGTGGCCTATCACCCACACTGTTGGCTTAGCATCACCTGTAAAAGAAACTTACCACGTTAGGATAACAAGTCCGGTCTTATGTATCTTGCCAAACACGTGGATCGCCATCTCCCTATCCTCTGAACTTCCGTTTCTGACAGTCCTGCTCTTGCTGCTTCCGTGGCCGCGCCTATGCGGAATGAGTGTGTCCTGTAATCTTTGGCTTGGTTCCCTGCCGATGTTATGCATTTATTAAATATAGCTTGGAACTGGTATCTTGATAATGGCGTTCCATCAATGTGTGATAGGTAGAAATTACTTTGTGATCTGATGGTTAGATATGTTTTTACTATTGTTACCCGACTCAGTGTACCGTTTGTGGGTTGTAGAAGTACCCAAGTGCCCCTGCCCGCTGGAACCGTTTTCGATTTGTGTATGCGTAGACGTATTGCATTATTGGCTATGACTACGTCCTGGTGTAATAAGCCTCCACTGGTGATAATTTTGGATTGAGGGACTAATTCGCTTATGCATAGCGCCCCGAAGAAGGCGATCACAAATGCAGTAGACAGTAGTGTTGCTTCAAATTGTGAGTGTCATGTTAATGGTGTTAGGGATATGATGTGAGAAAACAGTTTTAGTGACACGGGACGGGACGTCTACACTCCTGACTTGGCTGCCCCCTTTTCGACCCTTTTATGGATTGTCTGATGATGAATCTTTGTCACATCTCCCCAATTCAGTAGTTGGAAGTGAAATGCTACTCCGGTCAGACACCGCTGCGCTGACGCCCCTGATATGCCCCTCATCATTAGCTGGTGGAGAAATTCTATGGTGACTTGTGATCTGGCTTGTTCACATTGGTCAACCCGTCTGCCTGCTACTAGTCGTGTCCACTCTTCCCATGCCTTACCGTATGCTTGCCACGTCGACGGGGCAACTGACGCTCTGATTAATGGCATCAACTATACGCCACTAGATCCCATAGGGAAGGTGGGCAACTGTTGCCCGATGGGTGGGCATTGTGGAAGAGCTCTGTGAAAATCTGCCAATTGAATTGTTATAAAGCGTTAGCAGCAGCTTTAGACCACTCAGCATAGTGGCTAGCGCGGACCCATACATTGTGTTTTAGGCACAGGAATGCTAGCCTGGGTAGTAGGCCTAGCACTGGGAGAGAGGATGATGCCATCTTATTAATGCAGTGCTCTAGGCTGGTGTTTTTTGTTATGAAGCGTATATTTTTGTAAGCCTGGAGCGCGCCCCATATTTATATTGCTACCACTATTGGGAAGAAAAATTATTTTCAGGGCTAGATGCAGCTAAAAATTATTATTAATTTAAAAGCTGGTGGAGCTTGGTGTAGATGGCCTAATACAATGAGTCCCACACACTGCTAGAAGGCCAAATATTTTTTCAGAGCTAGATGCAGATAAAAATTATTTTTAATTTGAAACCTGATGGAGGTCAGTATAGATGGACTAATAGAACAAGTCCCACACACTGCTAGAAGGCCAAATATTTTTTCAGAGCTAGATGCAGATAAAAATTATTTTTAATTTGCAACCTGATGGAGGTCAGTATAGATGGACTAATAGAACAAGTCCCACACACTGCTAGAAGGTCAAATATTTTTTCAGAGCTAGATGCAGATAAAAATTATTTTTAATTTGCAACCTGATGGAGGTCAGTAAAGATGGACTAATAGAACAAGTCCCACACACTGCTAGAAGGCCAAATATTTTTTCAGAGCTATATGCAGATAAAAATTATTTTTAATTTGCAACCTGATGGAGGTCAGTATAGATGGAATAATAGAACAAGTCCCACACACTGCTAGAAGACCAAATATTTTTTCAGAGCTAGATGCAGACAAAAAATTATTTTGAATTTGCAACCAGATGGAGGTCAGTATAGATAGACTAATAGAACAAGTCCCACACACTGCTAGAAGGCCAAATATTTTTTCAGAGCTAGATGCAGACAAAAAAATATTTTGATTTTGCAACCTGATGGAGGTCAGTATAGATGGACTAATAGACCAAGTCCCACACACTGCTAGAAGGCCAAATATTTTTTCAGAGCTAGATGCAGATAAAAATTATTTTTAATTTGCAACCTGATGGAGGTCAGTATAGATGGACTAATAGACCAAGTCCCACACACTGCTAGAAGCCCAAATATTTTTTTCAGAGCTAGATGCAGATAAAATTTATTTTTAATTTGCAACCTGATGGAGGTCAGTATAGATGGACCAATAGAACAAGTCCCACACACTGCTAGAAGGCCAAATATTTTTTCAGAGCTAGATGCAGATAAAAATTATTTTTAATTTGCAACCTGATGGAAGTCAGTATAGATGGACTAATAGAACAAGTCCCACACACTGCTAGAAGGCCAAATATTTTTTCAGAGCTAGATGCAGATAAAAATTATTTTTAATTTGCAACCTGATGGAGGTCAGTAAAGATGGACTAATAGAACAAGTCCCACACACTGCTAGAAGGCCAAATATTTTTTCAGAGCTAGATGCAGATAAAAATTATTTTTAATTTGCAACCTGATGGAGGTCAGTATAGATGGACTAATAGTACAAGTCCCACACACTGCTAGAAGGCCAAATATTTTTTCAGAGCTAGATGCAGACAAAAAATTATTTTTAATTTGCAACCTGATGGAGGTCAGTATAGATGGACTAATAGACCAAGTCCCACACACTGCTAGAAGGCCAAATATTTTGTCAGAGCTAGATGCAGATAAAAATTATTTTTAATTTGCAACCTAATGGAGGTCAGTAAAGATGGACTAATAGAACAAGTCCCACACACTGCTAGAAGGCCAAATATTTTTTCAGAGCTAGATGCAGATAAAAATTATTTTTAATTTGCAACCTGATGGAGGTCAGTATAGATGGACTAATAGAACAAGTCCCACACACTGCTAGAAGGCCAAATATTTTTTCAGAGCTAGATGCAGACAAAAAATTATTTTTAATTTGCAACCTGATGGAGGTCAGTATAGATGGACTAATAGAACAAGTCCCACACACTGCTAGAAGGCCAAATATTTTTTCAGAGCTAGATGCAGGTAAAAATTATTTTTAATTTGCAACCTGATGGAGGTCAGTATAGATGGACTAATATAACAAGTCCCACACACTGCTAGAAGGCCAAATATTTTTTCAGAGCTAGATGCAGATAAAAATTATTTTTAATTTGCAACCTGATGGAGGTCAGTAAAGATGGACTAATAGAACAAGTCCCACACACTGCTAGAAGGCCAAATATTTTTTCAGAGCTAGATGCAGATAAAAATTATTTTTAATTTGCAACCTGATGGAGGTCAGTATAGATGGACTAATAGAACAAGTCCCACACACTGCTAGAAGGCCAAATATTTTTTCAGAGCTAGATGCAGACAAAAAATTATTTTTAATTTGCAACCTGATAGAGGTCAGTATAGATGGACTAATAGACCAAGTCCCACACACTGCTAGAAGGCCAAATATTTTGTCAGAGCTAGATGCAGATAAAAATTATTTTTAATTTCCAACCTGATGGAGGTCAGTATAGATGGCCTAATAGACCAAGTCCCACACACTGCTAGAGGCCCAAATATTTTTTCAGAGCTAGATGCAGATAAAAATTATTTTTAATTTGCAACCTAATGGAGGTCAGTAAAGATGGACTAATAGAACAAGTCCCACACACTGCTAGAAGGCCAAATATTTTTTCAGAGCTAGATGCAGATAAAAATTATTTTTAATTTGCAACCTGATGGAGGTCAGTATAGATGGACTAATAGAACAAGTCCCACACACTGCTAGAAGGCCAAATATTTTTTCAGAGCTAGATGCAGACAAAAAATTATTTTTAATTTGCAACCTGATGGAGGCCAGTATAGATGGACTAATAGAACAAGTCCCACACACTGCTAGAAGGCCAAATATTTTGTCAGAGCTAGATGCAGAAAACAATTATATTCAATTTGCAACCTGATGGAGGTCAGTATAGATGGACTAATAGACCAAGTCCCACACACTGCTAAAAGCCCAAATATTTTTTCAGAGCTAGATGCAGAAAAAAATTATATTCAATTTGCAAACTAATGGAGGTCAGTATAGATGGACTAATAGAATGATGCTATGCCCAAAAGGATTTACTTCACTAGGTGCAGTAAAAAAAATTGGTATTCTATACACAGGTGGTGTAGCTTGCAACACAGATAGGCTACTCCACTGACTAACACACTCTGCAATAGGCCAAAAAGGATTAGCTTTGCAAGATTTAGCCAAATGCTGTGAAAAAAACTTGCACAGCACTGGCACAGACCTGCCTGGCAAGAACTGATAGGAGCTGATCTAACTTAGTCCTGAAAAGGACTGCAATTACAATTAGTCTTTACTCCCAACCTATCTATTTAAGAGCACAGACCTGCCTGATAAAAATCGTAGGAAATGCTGTAACCTAGTCCTTAAAAGGACTGCAATCACAACTATTCCCTTCTCCCAAGCTATCTGTAGATTTGTGCGAAAAGTGGCTTGAAATTAACAAGGTATAGCGCACACAGCAACAGCGGTGCCGTCTAACACGCAGCTGCAGCAGTGAGAAAATGGTGGCGACGGGGAAAATGGCTTGGTCTTATAGGGCAAGGACATGTGACATACACTGCCAATGACACATGCCCTTGCTTGTGTGAAAAAAAGCACTTCGCTCCGTGTGTGCGCTGCTGATAGGCTGACAGACTGCACCTCCCCACTGTAAATGCGGGAAAGAGAAAAAAAAATGGAGATCTTCATTATTCCTGCAGAGATCCATCCCCTGCCCCTCCCCCTGCGCCGCTGTACACTCAAACTGCGTATTAACATTAATTTTCATCATTACTGAGAAAAAATCCAGTTATGATTTTGGTGCACGAACAGTTATCGAACATAACCTCGAACAGCCGAATTTTTTTCAAATCGTTCGTGTTCGCCGAACGGCTCGAACACCGCCCAAGACAGCTCGAATTTGAGATTGGCGAACAGTTCGAGTCGAACACCGCTCATCTCTAGTGTCGATCAAACTGTTAGATTCCTTTTAAGCGAACTAATAGGTGATGTAAACTTAGACTAGACAGTCTAAAGATGCATCGTATGTATCAAACAGCATAAACAGCTGTAATAATGATGGCACATTTTACACTGTAAGTTTACCCTGTCTAAAAATTAGACAGTATTGAAAAATATACTCATTGTATATTATCACTATCGATGGTTATATCGAGGTGGACTGAATATGGAAGCATTACAGATCTTAATAAAACTTTCGCAAACAAGCTTTGTAAAGTCACTCCGATTAGCTGGACCCAGGGGAACCCTCGCCTCAGAGGTGTATCTATGTCTTCTAGCACCCTGGGCAAGTTCATTCTGGTTACAAGTAAGCTGAGCAGCAGTACTCAATGTCAAGCAGCAGTTGCAAAAGCAAGCAAGATTTTAGGATGTATAAAAGAGAAATAAATTCCCGCAATCCCAACATATTGTTACCCCTTTATAAATCACTGGTGAGACCACATCTAGAATATGGGATCCAGTTTTGGGCTCCACATTTTAAAAAGGATATTCAGAAGTTAGAGTCAGTTCAAAGGCAGCAACTAGATTATTACAAGGGATGGAAGGCCTCTCATATGATGAGATATTGGAAAGGTTGAGCTTGTTTAGCTTAGAAAAACTACGCCTATAAATATATGTGTGGTCAGCACAAAGGACTAGCACATGACTTACTCCTTCCAAAGACCATACTAAGGACCAGGGGCAAGACCAGGGGCACTCATTACAGGTGGAAGAATGGTGATTTCGGCACCTAAACAGGAAAGGGTTCTTTACAGTCAGAGCAGTCGGACTGCGGAATGCTGACCACAAGAGTTAGTAATGGCAGACACTATAACTAGAGATGAGCGTTGTTCGACTCGAACTGTTCGCCAATCTCAAATTCGAGCTGTTTTGGGCGGTGTTCGAGCCGTTCGGCGAACACGAACGATTTGAGAAAAATTCGGCTGTTCGAGGTTATGTTCGATAACTGTTCGTGCACCAAAATCATAACTGGATTTTTTCTCAGTAATGATGAAAATTAATGTTAATACGCAGTTTGAGTGTACAGCGGGGTGGGGGGAGGGGCAGGGGATGGATCTCTGCAGAAATAATGAAGATCTCCATTTTTTTTTCTCTTTCCCGCATTTACAGTGAGGAGGTTCAATCTGTCAGCCTATCAGCAGCGCACACACGGAGCGAAGTGCTTTTTTTCACACAAGCAAGGGCATGTGTCATTGGCAGTGTATGTCACATATCCTTGCCCTATAAGACCAAGCCATTTTCCCCATCGCCACCATTTTCTCACTGCTGCAGCTGCGTGTTAGACGGCACCGCTGTTGCTGTGTGCGCTATACCTTGTTAATTTCAAGCCAATTTTCGCACAAATCTACAGATAGCTTGGGAGTAGGGAATAGCTGTGATTGCAGTCCTTTTAAGGACTAGGTTACAGCATTTCCTACGACTTTTATCAGGCAGGTCTGTGCTCTTAAATAGATAGATTGTGGGAGTAAAGACTAATTGTAATTGCAGTCCTTTTCAGGACTAGGTTACATCAGTTCCTATCAGTTTTTGCCAGGCAGGTCTGTGCCAGTGCTGTGCAAGTTTTTTTCACAGCATTTGGCTGAATCTAGCAAAGCTAATCCTTTTTGGCCTATTGCAGAGTGTGTTAGTCAGTGGAGTAGCCTATCTGTGTTGCAAGATATACCACCTGTGTATAGAATACCAATTTTTTTACTGCACCTAGTGAAGTAAAATCTTTTCGGCATAGCATCATTCTATTAGTCCATCTATACTGACCTCCATCAGGTTGCAAATTGAATATAATTTTTTTCTGCATCTAGCTCTGAAAAAATATTTGGGCTTCTAGCAGTGTGTGGGACTTGTTCTATTAGTCCATCTATACTGACCTCCATCAGGTTGCAAACTGAATATAATTTTTTTCTGCATCTAGCTCTGAAAAAATATTTGGCCTTCTAGCAGTGTGTGGGACTTGTTCTATTAGTCCATCTATACTGACCTCCATCACGCTGCAAATTCAAAATAATTTTTTGTCTGCATCTAGCTCTGAAAAAATATTTGGCCTTCTAGCAGTGTGTGAGACATTCTCTATTAGTCCATCTATACTGACCTCCATCAGGTTGCAAATTCAAAATAATTTTTATCTGCATCTACCTCTGAAAAAATATTTGGGCTTCTAGCTGTGTGTGGGACTTGTTCTATTAGTCCATCTATACTGACCTCCATCAGGTTGCAAACTGAATATAATTTTTTTCTGCATCTAGCTCTGAAAAAATATTTAGCCTTCTAGCAGTGTGTGGGACTTTCTCTATTAGTCCATCTATACTGACCTCCATCAGGTTGCAAATTAAAAATAATTTTTATCTGCATCTAGCTCTGAAAAAATATTTGGCCTTCTAGCAGTGTGTGGGACTTTCTCTATTAGTCCATCTATACTGACCTCCATCAGGTTGCAAATTAAAAATAATTTTTTGTCTGCATCTAGCTCTGAAAAAATATTTGGCCTTCTAGCAGTGTGTGGGACTTTCTCTATTAGTCCATCTATACTGACCTCCATCAGGTTGCAAATTCAAAATAATTTTTTGTCTGCATCTAGCTCTGAAAAAATATTTGGCCTTCTAGCAGTGTGTGGGACTTTCTCTATTAGTCCATCTATACTGACCTCCATCAGGCTGCAAATTAAAAATAATTTTTATCTGCATCTACCTCTGAAAAAATATTTGGCCTTCTAGCTGTGTGTGGGACTTGTTCTATTAGTCCATCTATACTGACCTCCATCAGGTTGCAAACTGAATATAATTTTTTGCTGCATCTAGCTCTGAAAAAATATTTGGCCTTCTAGCAGTGTGTGGGACTTTCTCTATTAGTCCATCTATACTGACCTCCATCAGGTTGCAAATTAAAAATAATTTATATCTGCATCTAGCTCTGAAAAGATATTTGGCCTTCTAGCAGTGTGTTGGACTTTCTCTATTAGTCCATCTATACTGACCTCCATCAGGTTGCAAATTAAAAATAATTTTTTTGTCTGCATCTAGCTCTGAAAAAATATTTGGCCTTCTAGCAGTGTGTGTGACTTTCTCTATTAGTCCATCTATACTGACCTCCATCAGGTTGCAAACTGAATATATTTTTTTTCTGAATCTACCTCTGAAAAAATATTGGGCTTCTAGCTGTGTGTGGGACTTGTTCTATTAATCCATCTATACAGACCTCCATCAGGTTGCAAACTGAATATAATTTTTTTCTGCATCTACCTCTGAAAAAATATTTGGGCTTCTAGCTGTGTGAGGGACTTGTTCTATTAGTCCATCTATACTGACCTCCATCAGGTTGCAAACTGAATATAATTTTTTTCTGCATCTAGCTCTGAAAAAATATTTGGCCTTCTAGCAGTGTGTGGGACTTTCTCTATTAGTCCATATATACTGACCTCCATCAGGTTGCAAATTAAAAATAATTTATATCTGCATCTAGCTCTGAAAAGATATTTGGCCTTCTAGCAGTGTGTGGGACTTTCTCTATTAGTCCATCTATACTGACCTCCATCAGGTTGCAA
The DNA here is from genome assembly GCF_046119375.1 of Phyllobates terribilis. Taxonomy (NCBI): domain Eukaryota; kingdom Metazoa; phylum Chordata; class Amphibia; order Anura; family Dendrobatidae; genus Phyllobates; species Phyllobates terribilis. The sequence goes on from NW_027362768.1 coordinate 24,183,083, forward strand.
ATTAAAAATAATTTTTTGTCTGCATCTAGCTCTGAAAAAATATTTGGCCTTCTAGCAGTGTGTGGGACTTTCTCTATTAGTCCATCTATACTGACCTCCATCAGGTTGCAAATTAAAAATAATTTTTTGTCTGCATCTAGCTCTGAAAAAATATTTGGCCTTCTAGCAGTGTGTGGGACTTGTACTATTAGTCCATCTATACTGACCTCCATCACGCTGCAAATTCAAAATAATTTTTTGTCTCCATCTAGCTCTGAAAAAATATTTGGCCTTCTAGCAGTGTGTGAGACTTTCTCTATTAGTCCATCTATACTGACCTCCACCAGGCTGCAAATTAAAAATAATTTTTATCTGCATCTACCTCTGAAAAAATATTTGGCCTTCTAGCTGTGTGTGGGACTTGTTCTATTAGTCCATCTATACTGACCTCCATCAGGTTGCAAACTGAATATAATTTTTTGCTGCATCTAGCTCTGAAAAAATATTTGGCCTTCTAGCAGTGTGTGGGACTTTCTCTATTAGTCCATCTATACTGACCTCCATCAGGTTGCAAATTAAAAATAATTTATATCTGCATCTAGCTCTGAAAAGATATTTGGCCTTCTAGCAGTGTGTTGGACTTTCTCTATTAGTCCATCTATACTGACCTCCATCAGGTTGCAAATTAAAAATAATTTTTTTGTCTGCATCTAGCTCTGAAAAAATATTTGGCCTTCTAGCAGTGTGTGTGACTTTCTCTATTAGTCCATCTATACTGACCTCCATCAGGTTTCAAACTGAATATATTTTTTTTCTGCATCTACCTCTGAAAAAATATTGGGCTTCTAGCTGTGTGTGGGACTTGTTCTATTAATCCATCTATACAGACCTCCATCAGGTTGCAAACTGAATATATTATTTTTTTCTGCATCTACCTCTGAAAAAATATTTGGGCTTCTAGCTGTGTGAGGGACTTGTTCTATTAGTCCATCTATACTGACCTCCATCAGGTTGCAAACTGAATATAATTTTTTTCTGCATCTAGCTCTGAAAAAATATTTGGCCTTCTAGCAGTGTGTGGGACTTTCTCTATTAGTCCATATATACTGACCTCCATCAGGTTGCAAATTAAAAATAATTTATATCTGCATCTAGCTCTGAAAAGATATTTGGCCTTCTAGCAGTGTGTGGGACTTTCTCTATTAGTCCATCTATACTGACCTCCATCAGGTTGCAAATTAAAAATAATTTTTTGTCTGCATCTAGCTCTGAAAAAATATTTGGCCTTCTAGCAGTGTGTGGGACTTTCTCTATTAGTTCATCTATACTGACCTCCATCAGGTTGCAAACTGAATATAATTTTTTTCTGCATCTAGCTCTGAAAAAATATTTGGACTTCTAGCAGTGTGTGGGACTTTCTCTATTAGTCCATCTATACTGACCTCCATCAGGTTGCAAATTAAAAATAATTTTTTGTCTGCATCTAGCTCTGAAAAAATATTTGGCCTTCTAGCAGTGTGTGGGACTTTCTCTATTAGTCCATCTATACTGACCTCCATCAGGTTGCAAACTGAATATATTTTTTTTCTGCATCTACCTCTGAAAAAATATTTGGGCTTCTAGCTGTGTGTAGGACTTGTTCTATTAGTCCATCTATACTGACCTCCATCAGGTTGCAAACTGAATACAATTTTTTTCTGCATCTACCACTGAAAAAATATTTTGGCTTCTAGCTGTGTGTGGGACTTGTTCTATTAGTCCATCTATACTGACCTCCATCAGGTTGCAAATTGAATATAATTTTTTTCTGCATCTAACCCAGCCAATAGTTTTGGCCTAATACCACAGTTTGGCCACTCAGCTCTGCTCGGTTCCCATCCATTGTTTTTTTGTGCAAACAACTCCAGAGTTGTGAATTAGTTAACCACCAAAATGAGTGGAAAAAGGCCTGCTGCTGGTGGAAAGGGGAATAGGCGTGTTGGGAAGGGGAAAAAAGGTTGTGTCCGTGGGGTAGGTGTTAAAGCAACAGTAACATCTGCAGAAGAAAGACCATCTTCCAGCCAAACTAAAATGTCTACTTCTTTTAGCGGACAATGTGATAAGATCCCTTTCTTACGGCCACGCCAATCGCTACAAATTCCAGATGAGGCACAAAAACAGCAGGTGCTTCAACGGATATCAAGTGCTCCTTTAAGTGGGCTCTCCTCCACATCAACTTCAACATCACAAATACTCCAGTCCTCAAAGGTGTCACCCCAATCGCACTTGCTTCCTCACAGCTCCCAAATCTCCAGCTGCCCGTCTGAGTATGAGGTAGAACAGATGGTTGAGTCTGCAGAGCTGTTTACTCATACTATAGCCTGGGAATCAGAGGTCGACTCCAGCGCTTCTGTGAATCCAGACGAGGAAATGATCTGCACTGATGCCCAGAATCTTTATGAGTCGGATCCAGGACCAGACGCAGAAGGTTCTGACCATAATGTAGACCCTCATTCCCAAACTGTAACTCCTGTTGGTGGAGACAATGAGGAAGACGATGATGAGACTCAAATACCTGATTGGAGCGACAACTTTAGTTTTTTGTCAGGGCAGGAACAGGTTGGCTCTGAGGACGACGGGTGTGATAACGCACAGGGTGATGATGATGAGGTTGGAGATCCCACTTACTGTCAACCCACAGTCAGCCAAGAGATGAGGTCAGCAGAGGAGGTGGAGGAAGATGCTAGTGACGACGAGGTCAGGTTGCGCCTTCCTGGACAGAGACGTAGTACTGGAAGCACGTCAACAACTGCATCCTTAAACACAACTCTGCCTCTCACCACAAGTCGTGGTGGCTCTTCAGGTCGCCTGGGTGCTAAGCCTTGCATAGCCTGGGCATTTTTTCAGATTGATAAAGATGACCCAACTCGTGTTATCTGTAACATTTGTCAGCAAAAGCTAAGTAGAGGCCAAAAAATACATAGTTTGAGTACTTCATGCATGAACCGGCACATGGACATGAAGCATAAGTTGCAGTGGGAAGCTCAGTGTGCTACAATGCGGCCTAGCCGGCCGGGCCAACCACCGTCTGCCATATCTTGTGCATCCGCGGCCTCTTCATCCTCTGTGACTGGGGGGACAGCAGTCACACCTGTTTGGGGGCGCAGACCTGCCACCTCTTTACCCGCAACAGCCAGCGTGATTGGCAGGTCATCATTTTCTTTGGAGGTGGTAACACCAGCTGGTGTTGAGCGCTGTCCGACATCGATAGCACCACCTTTGGATCAAGGCAACCTAACATGTCCGCCTGCATCTTCCTCACAGACCGGCAGTTTGCCGGGGACACCCTTATCAACCCCGTCTAAGCACAATAGCCAGCCCTCGGTCCCTCAGATGTGGAAAAGTAAAAGACCATTTCCTCCTAGCCATGAGAAAGCTAAGAGGTTGAATTTCACCATCTGCAAGCTCTTGGCTACAGAAATGCTGCCTTTCCGCCTGGTGGACACAGAGGATTTTCGAGACCTTATGTCCGTCGCAGTGCCCCAGTACCAGATGCCCAGTCGGCACTACTTCTCAAAGAAAGGTGTGCCTGCGCTCCACCAGCATGTCGCACACATCACCGCTTCTTTGAGAAACTCTGTGTGTGACAGGGTGCATTTCACCACAGACACTTGGACGAGTAGGCATGGACATGGGCGTTACATGTCGCTGACTGGGCACTGGGTAACTATGGTGACAGCAGGACAAGGGGCTGCTGTCCAAGTCTTGCCGTCCCCACGAGTTGTGCGTCAATCCTCTTTATGTCAAAGTTCCTCCACTGCTTCTGCCTCCTCAACCTCCTCTCGGTCTTCCACCTGCATCCAAAGCCTGTCTGGTCATGCCACAAGCTTTCTAACTGCGCAGAAGGGTTCCTGCACACCTCCTTACTATGCTGGCAGTAGGGCTCAACGTCATCAGGCGGTTTTTACTTTGAAATGTCTGGGAAATGTGAGTCACACAGCTGAGGAGTTGTGGTCAGCTCTGGAGAACCAATTTCATGAATGGTTGTCTCCACTGGACCTGAAACCAGGGAAGGCCGTGTGCGACAATGCTGCAAACCTGGGTGCGGCCCTTCGCCGGGGCAATGTCACACACGTGCCTTGTATGGCTCACGTGTTGAACCTGGTTGTCCACTATCCCAGACTAGATGGCCTTCTGCAGAGGGCACGGTCGCTGTGTGCTCACTTCCGCCGTTCGCATCCCGCAGCTCAGCGACTTACATCTCTACAGAAGTCGTTGGGCCTGCCACTTCACCGGCTAAAATGCGATGTGCCTACCCGGTGGAATTCAACTCTGCACATGTTGCAGCGACTGTGGCAGCACCGACAAGCCCTGGTGCAATACGTTCTGACGTATAGCCTGGGCCAACGAGATCCGGAGGTGGGGCAAATCACGCTGGAGGAGTGGTCTCAGATCAGGGACCTATGCACCCTTCTGCACAGTTTTGAAATGGCGACGAAGATGTTTAGTGCTGACGATGCCATTATCAGCATGACTATTCCGGTGATTTACATGCTGGAGCACATGTTAAACAGAATTCGGAGTCAGGTGGTGGCACAAGAGGAGGTGGAGGAAGTAGAGGAGGAGGAGTTGTATGCGGAAGGGCTAACATCTGCAAGGTCCAGACAGTCGGCAGCACCAAGGCGGCAGGCATGTGAGGGTGGGGGAGATGGTTTTACCAGGGCGCATGGTAGCAGCCAAACTAGTGAGGAAGGTGCAGGAGCCCAGGAAGAAGTGGAGGACGAACTGATGGAAGAATCATCAGATGAGGGAGACCTTGATCATATTTCTGTTGTGCGAGGTTGGGGGGAGAGGACAGAGGAAGGAAGCATGATTGTTACCTCGCCACCAACACAACAGGGACTTGGTGCTCCTGGATGCGCAACACACATGAGTGCCTTCTTGCTGCACTACCTGCAACATGACCCTCGAATTGTGAGAATTAGAAATAATCCTGACTACTGGGTTGCCACACTGTTAGATCCCCGGTACAAAAGTAAATTTGCAGAAATTATTCCTGCCATAGAAAGGGATGCACGCATGCAGGAGCATCAGCAGAGACTGTTGCAGAATCTTACATGTGGTTTTCCACAAAACACCAGTGGTGCACATAGTGAATCTCACAGTTCCAACTTGCCAACCGTGGGACCGTCAAGTGTTCAGCACTCAAACCGTAACAGAACCACAGTATCTGCTGGTAACATCAATTTTGCGGAATCATTTCACCACTTTTTTAGCCCATCCTTTGCAAGGCCACAGGAGACAAGAAGTCTGACACATAGTCAACGCCTAGAGACGATGGTACAGGAGTATCTCCAAGTAAACATTGAAGCCATGACTGTGTCACTGGACCCTTGCTCTTTTTGGGCTTCCAATCTGGATAAATGGCCGGAGCTAGCCACTTACGCCTTGGAGATCTTGTCATGCACCGCAGCCAGCGTTCTGTCTGAACGTGTGTTCAGCGCTGCTGGTGGTGTGCTGACAGATAAGCGCACGCGGCTCTCCACTGATAATGTAGACAGACTCACGTTCATAAAGATGAACAAATCATGGATCCGAAACGACTTTTCTACCCCTGTGTCATCCTGGGGAGAGTAAAAGCTTGATGATTGGTTAAAATCACCCTACCAACCGTTTTAAGCTTTCAAATTACTAATCATGTTTATCTGTATCTTGGCTGGAAAATAATTTGGGCTTTGTAGCAGTGTGCAGCACTGATTCTATTAGGCCATCTATAATAAGCTCCACCAGATTTAAAATTACTAATCATGTTTATCTGTATCTTGACTGGAAAATAATTTGGGCTTTGTAGCAGTGTGCAGCACTGATCCTATTAGGCCATCTATACTAAGCTCCACCAGATTTAAAATTAATAATAATTTTTAGCTGCATCTAGCCCGGAAAATAATTTTGGGGCTCCGAGATGCGCAAGACACATAAGTGCCTTCTTGCTGCACTACCTGCAACATGACCCTCATATTGTCAGAATTCGAAGTAATCATGACTACTGGGTTGCCACACTCTTAGATCCCCCAAACTTTTCGATCAACCTTTTCATTTTAATAAAGACCAAAAAAATGGTCATTTTTGAAATTATAAGCATTAGCAGGTTATTAGAAACTGAAATCAAACAGTTTTCAACTCAAAACTTTATTCTAGGTGATGTTACATTTTCACATAGGACCCCTTGTTCGAAAGGAGCTTCTGAACTCTCTCGTCCATTGAATTTGTCAGGTTTTGCATGGTTTCTGCTTCAATTGTTTTGCATGAGGACAGAATACCCTCCCAGAGCTGTTGCTTAGATGTGAACTGCCTTCCGCCATCATAGACACTCCTTTTGATGATGCTCCAGAGGTTCTGAATGGGGTAGAGGTCAGGGGAGCATGGGGGTCACAACATAAGTTTGTCCCCTTTTATGCCCATATCAGCCAGAGATGCAGATGTTTTATGTGCAGCATGAGATGGTGCATTATCATGCAAAAAAATGATCTTGCTGTGAAATACACGGTTCTTCTTCTTGAACCATGGCAGGAAGTGCTGTTTGAGAAAATCCACATACATTATGGAGTTCATCTTTAGCGCCTTCAGGGATCCTAAAGGGGCCGACAATCTCTCTCCCCATGATTCCAGCCCAAAACATTACTCCACCTCCTCCTTGTTGGCGCTGTAGCCGTGTTTGCGTGGGGTGTCCATCAACCAGCCATCCTCCACTCCATCCATCTGGACCATCGAGCGCTGCACGGCACTCATCCGTGAACAAAACAGTTTTGAAATCAGTCTTCATGTAATGTTTGGCCCACTGGAGCCGTTTCTGCTTGTGTGAAGTGGATAGAGGAGGTCGACAGGATGGCGTATGCACAGCTGCAAACCTCTGAAGGACCCTGCATCTTGTTGTTCGGGGGACGTTGGAGGCACCAGCAGCTTCAAAAACTTGTCTGCTGCTATGACAAGGCTTTTTTGCCGCTGCTCTTTTAACCTGACATAATTGCCTGTAGGAAAGAGTCCTCAATTTGCCCTTATCAGCACGCACACGTGTGTACTGTGAATCAGCTACATACTTCTTGATTGCCAAGACACTTCATCCTGATCATCGCACAATGTTGATTGTAGTCATGCCTTGACCTAAACACTCCACAATTTGTTGCTTCTCAGCAGCCGACACATCCTTTTTCTTTCCCATTTTGGCAGAAAATGTAGGCTGCTTAATAATGTGAGACAGCCTTCTTAAGTAGTCTTGCCTTTCATTGGACACACCTGCCAAACTAATTAGCACAGGTGTCTGCAATTGCTTACAGTGATATAAAGAGCCCTGACACACATCACCATCAATGAGTTTAACTGACAAACAAACAAATTCTTCCCTTATCACTCCTAAACACTTTTTGCATAATAATTTGGAACACAGTGTACATGTGCTTTTCCACAAAACACCAGTGGTTCACGTAGTGAATCTTACAGTTCTAACTTGCCAACCGTGGTCTGGATGGAGTTGTTCAATAAAGGGCCCAAAATTAAGATAACATAGATGGGAGAGGTCTCTATGAATAGGAATTCCAAAGTATTTGATACCCTGAGAGGGCTAGGCAAAGGGAAAGTTGGACTGGATGGAATCCTATATGGATTTGGGGAGGGAGACATCGAGGGCCTCAGACTTCGCTGCATTGATTTTAAAATTTGACCATGTAACAAAGTGATCTATTTCAGCCATAACAGCATGGATGGATATATGTGATTGAGTGATATATACTAGGACATCATCACCAAATAGAGAGCACTTGTACTCAGTGCCTCCCACCTCAATCCACCTAATATTGGGGTTATGGCGAATTGATGAGAGCAGGTGCTCCGTCACTAGGATGTATAAGAGAGGGGACAGAGGACATCCCTGCCTTGTCCCATTGGTGATTGTGAAAGGTGATGAAAATGTTCTGATGCACCCCCTGGGCCTTGGGACACCCGGAGCCGGACCCTTTTTGGTGGATGCTGGTGGTTGTAGTCTTCGTGGCGGCGACCTGGTTCCGTGGCTCAGGGTGGTCAAACCAGTGGCGGAACTATTTATGTGGTTTTGATGTTTAAATATCCGACTACGCCACCCGTGGATTGCGGTCAGAGTGAACCGCCACTGCAGGGCAGACCGCTGAGGCTGGTGTTGTGGGTGCAGCAGAGCGTAGCATAACTCCCCATGGGAGGAGTATAGCCTCAGGGCAGTGTATGCGGAGGATGGGGGTGATGGTGCAGGGCAGCAGCAGTAACGACACAGAGTCAGTGATGCAGTCCAGGGCCTTTACTCACAGTTCTTATTATCCAGACCACGTCTGCAGGTAACGGCTGCCCACGTCGTACTGTGCTCACCAGGTGAGGGGCTAAGACAACTCCCAGATAACTTTGGAGCACTTCACAGGACCCCCTTTGTGTGTCCTTTGTCTGGCCTTTCTTACCAACCCTTCTGTCCGGCTGCCTCGGGCCTCCTCTTGGTAAACTTCGCGCCAGTTTCCCTGACCCTATGTGGTGCCTTCCTAGCGGGTGTAGCGAGGGGCTGCGCCACATAAAATGTCACAGCCTCCGGTTTCTAGCTGAGGGTCGTTTCCTGCCTCCACTAGTTTCGGGGACCGGTCTCCCCCTTTGGCCTGACCCCTCCACGCAGGTGGATTCGGGCGTGCGGTGGCGACTCGCCCGTCCGCACCCCTGGGATCCCTTCATTCCTCGTTCCTGGAGCCTTCTCCGCTCCTCTTCCTTCCTTCTCCCTCTTCCAGGCCTGGGCCTCTGTTACTAGGCCCGCCTCCGGAGCAGAGCTCATGCAGAGCCCCTGCTCCCTGCCACTTCTGCTCAGACTTCTCTGCACTGAACTAAGATGGTGCCCACCTTTTATACTCCCTTCTCAATGCACCCAGGAACTGCTTCCTCCCTGCTCCTGCACTACAGGGTTCCCCTTCCTCAGTGTTCCCTCCCCCCACTCCAGCCAGGGACAGGGACTGTCGTGCCCATCTCAGAGGCATATTGGTCGCCCTGCCCCACGGCAATGTGGTGTAATGCATGCAGGTGTCGGGTCCTGATCCACACTCCATCCTTACCTGAGAGTGAGATATCACACCTCTGGGTGAGGTGCAATACCTCTGTAGCAACCGAGCCCTCAGGGTGCTACAGTTCCATTCATCTTCAGCCTAGGTGACGTATTGTGATACAGGGCCGTGATTTTGGCTATAAAAGGGTCCCCTAGACCCCTACCCCAAGCTTTTTAAGAGAATCATATATGGCGTGCCAGGAGACTCTATGGAATGCTTTCTCAGCATCCAACGAGAGTATCTAATTACAAATTTTTAACTGCATCTAGCCCAGGAAATACTTTGTGCCTAGTAGCAGTGTCTGCTAGTCAGCGGATTATCCCGGCTGTTAAGCAAGCTACACCACCTGTAGTTTGGACACTTAATTTTTTCAAAGGAAATGCTTCGGGACCACGGGATACTCAGTGAAGAGCATCAGGAGGCACCCCAAGGCATAGGGGCTGGGACTGGCAGTAGGATGCCTTGCGGTGGACAGCCGAGCTCGATCCTTATAAAAGCTTTTTAACTGCAGCAGCTTTAGTGGACGCTACTGGAGCTGGAATTACGCGGCTGCTGGCATGAGACTTGCCCTCCAATAGATTATTGTAAATGGATTTAAAGTGTATTCATTCAAATTAAAGAGATAATTTAAATTAAAAAGCTTAGAGCTGCCTCCACCACATGGGGGCTCGCTCGACCCACCAGCGGACAGGCACCAGTATTGGGAGAGGGGGGCTGGCCGTCAGGGTTCACCGCGGCTCTGGCACAAACCCGGCGACACGGAGGTGGCACGGGCAGGAGCGGACTGAATGTGTCGGCTTCTCACTTTTTGGATTTTAGAAGGGCATGACATGCCTATGTGGCACCCCAGGGGTCTGGTTTCCACAGTAACAGCAATGTTATGTCTGAGAGCAGGTGGGAGGTCTCTTGGTCAGGGATCCTGTGCATGCCACACCTCCTGCCCAGTCCTGGGAGGGGAAGAACTTCCCCTATATAAACCTAGGGCTGAGGCAGGGTTAGAGAGAGAACAAGAGTAGAGAAGAGAAGCAGCATAGGAAGAAACAACAGGAGCTCTGTGGGAGCAGTGCTAAAAGGAATCAGGGGCTGGCAGCTGTAGAGCTCGCCCTGATTGAAGAGTTACCACCGGACCCGGAGTCCGAGGCTGTGGGATTTAACCCAGACCCAGCAGCAGAAACCGACCGGCAGGGGATTTCAGGTCCTCTGGCCAAGAAACCCGAAGGCACGGTCACACGCGTGGGACCAGCACCGCCGTCGGGGAGCGGAAGCCACTAGAAGGCCCCGAGTCACCGGCCATATGGGTGAGCACCACACGGTACACTCAGGGACGTGGGCTACCTTTACCCGCCTCTAGCAAGGAAGCCAGAAGAGTACAATTAGTTGGGGAGGCCTACAACTCCGCCTGGCCAAGGGGGATCCCATCTGCTCAAGGACTGACTAGGCCCCGACCGCTAGCCAGTACTCCGGGAGGGTCTATCTTTGTCACCAGTAAAGACCCTGAACTACACCGCATCGTCTCCGAGTGGTTCCTACTACCCCCATCATCCACGTCGGCTGCCCTGAGGCCATACCCCTCCCGTTGGGGGTTATACCATCCACGCTGCACCATCCTTCCACCGGCCTCAGCGGTCTGCCCTGCAGCGGCAGCTCCATAGCTGCATTCAACGGGTGGCGTAGTCGTCCTACATCTACTGCTAATATACTGCCACTCAGCTTGACTCCCTGGGCACGGACCGGGTCACCGCCACGAGACTACTACCCCTATCAGATCCGGCTCCGGGTAGGCTCCCGCGTGCGCAACGCTACTCAGCACAGGCCCAGGGGCGCGTCACCTATATCTGTGTCTCCCCCTCCTTTTACTCCTCCACCTCTTTTCTTTTCGCATGACTATATGTACTTGTCACTTTTCCATGTGTTAGTTGTGTCTTCTGAGCAGTTTGTCAGCTTTTGGACACCTTTGAAGGTGGTTTCTATGTGTTTCTATGTGTTTTTGTTTGCCTGCCATTGGTTTTAACGGTGTTCGAAGGTGTTCGACGAACAGTTCGACGAACAGTTCGGCGAACACACGGGTGTTCGACGAACCGAACCGAACTCGAACACTACTGGGGTGGCTCAACACTAACTATAACAGCTTTCAAAAAAGGGCTGGATGACTTCCTCGATACACATAACATTGTGGGTTACAGTTAAATTAGACAAAATGTTACACCTATAGTAGTACATTTAGTACGGTAATAGTATATAGCATAAATAGTATCATGATTAGGTTTGATCCAGGGTTCTAGGACTGATCGCCTTTTCTCAAATTTTTCCCTGTGATGCAAATTGGCTGAATGTGTCTTAGGGGTTTTGCCTTCTTCTGGATCAACAGATTTAGGCATAGGGATTTTAGTAATACTATTATTAGAATCACAAGAGTTGTACAAAATATAAAACTAATTGAAAAAATTGTAAACGGGTTCATTTTTAATTGTAATAGTGCAGCAATAATAAAAATGGTATTAATAATAAATTTGTGAGGCCTAGTCCCAGTAAGTTAGTGTAGTGTTAGTGTAGGGAGTACAATTGGGGGAGAAAGGTTGAACTTGATTGACCAAGGTCTTTAGTCAACTTATGTTACTATGTAAGTATGAAAATCGCATGTAAGTGAAGTGGCCATGTGATGAAAGATGGAACCTGCAAGTAGAGCTGAATCCTGACAGTGAGTATATTATACGCTGTTAGGATTGGCTACAGGGCTTCATTTTATAATTAAAGGGCTTGTCCAGGTTTGAGATGAAAGTCTGCAGTTACTCTATGTGACTGCAGGTTTCTGAATTCTCACACAGCATGCATGTGGCAAGTCGATGGACTTGTGAGCACAAGTATGAGATTTGTATACTTCTGGCCAGATTCTGACTAGACGTGTCCTTCCTCGCTAGATTCATTGTCATTGAGTGAGGCCATACATGTCTAGTCGGCATGTGAACGCATGTATGTAAATTGCCGGCACCAGAGAATCCTGACAGCGTGCAGTGCGCACTGTGAGAATTCAGAAGTCTGCAGTCACATAGAATGACTACAGACTCATCACAAACGTAGACAATATCTTAAATGCTCCTAACATAAATAAAAATATAAAAATGTCAGCATCACAAACAACATTTACATCCAGGTACCTTATAGATGACGTAGTTTCTGGAGTCATTCTCTTTCTTTTATTCCTCTTCTCCAGACGCCATGATAACTTTTCTCATCCACAGCCCATCTCTGCAGAATTCCATCTTCTCCGGTCTTCTGCAGCACATCCCCACACGATGCACTTAAAGATAGCAGTGTCATTATAATGCTCCTAAATAAAAAAAATATCTGCCCTATACTGAGCTCCTGAATATATAATTACCCCTCACTATATTCCCTGCACAAAATATGACCCACACATTACCCCTCTTATGGTACATGCTCTCCACACTGCTCTCTCCTTTCCATACTGGGCCCCCTCTTTACACTATCCTCTCACATTGTGTCCCCCCTATATGGCCCAGTCTCTATACTGTGCCCCCTCATTATACTCCTCCCCTTAGCATACTTTCCCCTCCTGTCTGTGACCTTACACTGTCCCCCCATGCTACCCCCCCCACCCAATACAGTCTCTATTCTGTGCCCACTCACACTTTTCTTGGCCCGTACTGTCTCCTCACACTATTTCCCTCAATAGTCTCCTTACATATTTTCCTCTACCTCATCATATTTCCTTCTCACACATCCTCTCAACTCCCCATACTGTGTCCACACACATCCCATCACCCTCGCTCCCCATACTGAGTCCGCACACATCCCATCACCCTTGCACCCCATACTGTGTCCACACACATCACATCACCCTTGCCCACCATACTGTGTCTGCACACATTTTTCCCCTCGCTTCCCATAATGTGTCTGAACCCACCCCCCATTCGCTCCCCGCAGATTAAATCTCCCTCCAAACAGAATAAATCTCCCTTCAACATTGAATAAACCCATCCTCTACACTAAATAAACCCTCCACCATACTGAATACATCCCCCACCACACTGCATAAATAGCCCACCTGAATAAATAGCCCCCCCTCAACAATGAATAAATAGCCTCCCCTGCACAATGAATAAATAGTCCCCCTGCGCCATAAATAAATAGCCCCCTTACACAATGAATACATAGCCCCCTGCACACTGAATAAATAGCCCACCTGCACAATGAACAAGCAGCCCCCCTGCTCAATGAGTAAATATCCCCCCTGCATCCTGAATAAATATCCCCCGGCACACTGAATAAACCCCCCCCCTCCACAATGAATAAACAACCCACCTGCACAAGTAATAAATACCCCCCCTGCCCCCTGCACCCTGAATAAGCAGCCCCCCCTGCACACTGAATAAATAGCCCCCCTGCACAATGAACAAATAGCCCCCCTGCACAATGAATACATACCCCCCCTGCATCCTGAATAAATATTCCCCTGCACACTGAATAAATCCCCCCTCCACAATGAATAAACAGCCCACCTGCACAAATAATAAATAGCCCCCTGAATAAGTAGCCCCCCTGCTCACTGAATAAACCCCCCTCCACACTGAATACGTAGCTCCCCTGCCCACTGAATAAATCCCCCCTCCACACTGAATAAATATCCCCCCCCCTGCACACTGAATAAATTATCCCCCTGCACAATGAACACATAGCCCCCCTGCACAATGAATAAATAGCCCCCCTGCATCCTGGATAAATATCCCCCCTGCACACTGAATAAACCCCTCTCCACATTGAATAAACAGCGCCCCTGCACAATTAATAAATAACCCCCCTGCACCCTGAGTAAGTAGCCCCCTGCACACTGAATAAATCCCCCCTCCACATTGAATAAACAGCCCCCCTACACAATGAATAAATAGCCCCCCTGCACACTGAATAAATAGCCCCCCCTGCACAATGAACAAATAGTCCCCCTGCACAATTAATAAATAGCCCCACTGCACCCTGAATAAGTAGCCCCCCTGAACACTGAATAAATCCCCCCTTCACACTGAATAAATAGCCCCCTCCACACTTAATAAATTGCCCCCCTGCACATTGAAAAAATAGCCCCTCCTGCACAATGAATAAATAGCCCCCCTGCACAATGAATAAATATCCCCCCTGCATCCGGAATAAATATCCTCCCTGCACACTGAATAAATCTCCTCCTCTCCATTGAATAAACAGCCCACCTGCACAATTAATAAATATCCCCCCTGCACCTTGAATAAATAGCCCCCCTGCATACTGAATAAATCCCCCCACCACACTGAGTTAATAACCCCCTGCACACTGAATGAATCCCCTCTCTACACTGAATAAATAGCCCCCTGCACACTGAATAAATCCTCCCTCCACACTGAATAAATAGCCCCCCTGCACACTGAATAAATCCCCCCTCCACACTGAATAAAAAGCCACCCTGCACAATGAATAAAAAGCCCTCCTCCACCTTGAATAAATAGCCCCCTGCACACAAAGGAGCACTTACCACTAATGGTCTTCTCTCTTTTGGGTTCCGGCGACTGACATCAGCAGCGAGATCACATCACCTGGTCACGCTGCTGATGTCACTCTAAGCTGATGGTCAGAGCTTCAATTGTACTTGCGTCTGAAAGACGCAAATCCAATTGAACACTGGGAGCCGACGCTGCACCTTCTGTGAGTTGGCTGTCAGTTTGACAGCCGGCTCAGAGAAAGGCCAAATCCTGGTCCAGGGGGAGGAAGAATGCTGCTGCCGGGGAAAACACCTCGGACTGCCGCAGTAGGCGGCCTGACAGCGCCCCTCTGCTGGCTGCGCCCGCTGCCCCCTCAAGTACGCCTCTGCTTGGCCTTCAACCTTTAAACCATCTAGAGGGATCTGGACATACACAGGGCCTACAGGTTTATGTCTATGAAGTGACTGCTGACTGGTGGAGCAAGCTGATAATAATCGTCATGATGCCAGATCATAACCAGGAGGTCAGGGTCAGAGACAAAATTTTGAGACAGTCTGGTAGTCAGTAATATGAGCCATGGTCAGGAACTAATAGCCAGAAGATAAGAAGCAGGGCTAGACAAAGCAACAGACTAGGGGAAGAAACAATTTATAACTGGGATTCCCCGCATCCACCTTGGTGCTGACACTTCTCTGGTGGCAGGTATCTTGGGCAGTCTGTATGTGATGTCCAGACTATTTACAATAGCTAGAAAGAGACAGCTTTACTCATTTGACCTCTTGTTGATGGTACTGAGTCACCCCAATCTGCATGGGATTTTCAATATGAGTAGTATGCAGAGTCTTAGGTGGTGATACAATATCAGTGCTGTGTTCCTGTCTGCGTTTCTACAACCACTTGTTTGTGAATTGCTAAGGACAATGCTGATTCAAGTGAAACTGGAGAAAGAAAGTGTAGTAACATGTACTTGATTTGGTCAGAAAGTCCAGTAAGGAAGTGATGGTGAATGGCTTCGTCATACATTGAGAGGTTATGCTCCAGTGCTGAAACTTAGAACAGAATTCTTCAGCTATATGTCGCCATTGATGACGAGGATGCTATTTTGCTTTTTGCTAATGCTTCATGGTCAGGGTTATTGTATAGGAGCTCTAGGGCCTAAAATAAAGCATCCACTGTGAAGAGATCTGGAGCATCAAAGATCAAAGGTTAGGGAGAGGGCCAAAGCCAGGGAGTAATCCTGCAGCAAAGATATGATGAGTCTTGGCAGAATCTGAAGTACAGGCAACAAAGTTCCCTACGTGAAAAAATGCTTACAGTCACCTGAAAATGGTCTGGTAGGTTTACTTTGTGTTCAGGAATAGTCAAGGGAAGTTCTGCAGTGGCTTTGACCTGAGCGCTTTCACACTGCTGAATCGGCTCTGCAAGATCCTGGACCAAGAGCGCCATGTCTTGCATTTGATTCATCACTACTTGGAGGTTATCTGTAATTTGGCCCAGTGATACTGTAAATGCGAACTGTATATTGAAGCCTGTCAACTCTTATTAGGGCATTTTCAAACAGACTTTGAACAAACTACTCCATTTAGCTGGTCCCAGGAAAAGCCGTAGCCTTCACCCTTTAACCAGGGTTTATCCAGGGATCTGGACTTACACCTCTCTCTTTCATACTTTCCTCTGCCAATTTCTTCACTGGCTTCTAATTACCCAGCAAATTCAGTTTGAATTACTAACAATAATTTTCAAGACTGTCCATAATTTATCTCCTCCATACATCTCCAAACTAAGGTCCTGATACCTTCGCACACGTACTCTCCGGTCCTCACAAGATCTGCTTCTCTCCTTCACACTTGTATGTTCCTCACCCAAGATTTTTCCCAACATCTCCAACCTCTGGAATTCATTGCTTCAGCATGTGCAAATGTTTTCCTCAACTGAAACCTTCAAACACAACCTGAACTAATTTCTTCTGGAAAGCCTGTAGCCTACAATAACCGTGCTGCCACCTCACTACCACCGAAGCTGCTGCATCGCCCCGACCTACTGTCTCCTTCCCCATTACCCTGTAGACTGCAAGCCTACAAGGACACTGCCTTCTCCCTTCTATACCAGCTGTTACTGTTAGTTTGTTCATTGTAATTTATATATGTATTTTGTATGTGAATCCTCTTCACATGTCCAGCACCATTGAATCAATGGTGCTCTAAAAATAAATAGATAATGTTAATAATAGAGGAATAATAAAGTCACTGATGTTACAGTTCAAGGATGAAAAGCATTGTAAAGTCATAGAATAGGCTATTACCACAATGGTGCTGTGGCTTATGTTGGCACTATATAAAATAAATAATAAACATAATAATTATTATTAGTAGCAGTAGTGATGATGTCACAGAATAGAAGTGATGTGCACTATGATGTCATAGGTCAGGGACAATAAACGCAGTTATGTCAGCTTATTTAACTGATCGTAAAGAGCTAAAATGTCACAGCATCGTAACACACGCATAATACAATGAAAATCTAGATGAATAGAAAATCTTAACCCAAACTGTAAATACTTTTGGTGGATCTTGTCTTACGTCGTCCATA
Organism: Phyllobates terribilis; assembly: GCF_046119375.1. NCBI lineage: Eukaryota > Metazoa > Chordata > Amphibia > Anura > Dendrobatidae > Phyllobates > Phyllobates terribilis. The sequence continues at coordinate 24,200,199 of NW_027362768.1, forward strand.
CACATTAGATAAAAGCTGTCTGAAATTTTTTGGACAATAATCTGCCTATCTAATATAAACTATAAACTGTCCTCCAGACAGTCCTCCAATGGCAGATGTTGGGAGAGAGATGGATCGAGCATGTTAGATTTCAATGTGTACAATCCTTTCCTCTCTTTAAAGATAAGCCCCTTTCACATAATAAACTTAAACATCCCACTTTGACATTTGAAAAGGGGAAGAGATCATGAAAAGCAAGTTACCAAGAGCTTTCCATGTGTAGTATTGTGTGTTCTGGCACATACTGCATCTGCCATTATCTCCAACGTGACGGACTAAACCTTTTTTACCGTGACATGTGAAGATCATCTGTTTTCTTTCTGCTTCACGTGGCATGAAAATATGTACCGTATTTCTGAAAACTGTTTTTGCTCACAGAAAAGAAAATACAGTTGGGATTAATGCATGTAATTCAAACAACCAAGACATTGCAAGAAAATGTAGTGTTGTTTAAGTATCATATAAGAAAATATTTTGTTCTCACTTTTCAGACTGATAACCTGCAGCATCATCTGCTGTGTTTTGTTTGCAATAAGCTTCTGAACTGCGTATCCTCGAGCATCCCAGTCCGCCCAGTATACCCAGTACTCTGGTACCAGATGAGCATATATTACTGTACAGTTCAATGTTTAGTCGGGATTGTAAACATTAAAGAGGTGCTGACCTTGGACTATCATACAAATAAGTGCATTCAGGTCATCTCTCTTTCTCAGTGTTCTTCTCCTCTCTCTTGCAAATGTATTTTACTAAGTGGGACACACTATTGCAGCACTAAAGCTTATAATCCGTCCCGTTTCTTCTTTATGAGATTAAATCCTGACATCTCATTTCCATGCAGTCTGGGGCTTTCCATCCACTATGTACTTTACATAAATTAATTTTTCTATTCAATGAAAAAATGGGACAAGCCAGGCCTGTTTCTCTTAGGGGGGAGTTTTTCTTCTTTGTATCACATCATGCACATACTGTTATCCATGTGATAGCGTTACGTATTGTATTATAGCATAGAAAGAATGGAAATAATATAAGTAGATGTCCTTATGCTTTTTTTTTTAATCAAGCACTTTATAATTTATACTTTACTAATATATTTACAATTAGTATTGGAAACAGTGGAAATATTAAGACTGTAGGGTAATACTAGCAAACTATTAGATTCAAGTCCAATGCAAGGAATAGTTTGAGCATGCTAGGAATTCATCGAAGAGAGAAAGAAAAATCATCACTTCTTTGTATCTATTAGGCCACGGCCCCTCTATCAGTATTTGGTCAGTATTCGGTCAGTATTTTTTCTCAGGAGTGGGAGCCAAAACCAGGTGAGGAACAATCAGAGAAAAGGTATAATAGAAACAAGTCACCAATTCTGCATTTATCACCCACTCCTGGTTTTGTCTCCCACTCCTGCGAAAAAATACTGACCGAATACTGATAGTGGGGCCGTGGCCTTACATGTTTAAATTGACCCAACATACTGAATTCATTGGAACCAGATGACCATCTAAATTTTATAGATGCTTCCTGATTCCCGCATGATGGCAGAAGTCGGGCAGATGAAGATTGGGCAGTTGGATTTCAGCTACCCAATCTTTTACACTTTACTTTTATGATTAGCTGCAAATGTAATGTATAGCCAGACTCCAGTCTCTGACAGCATTTCCAGTTTAATAATATTCTTGGGTAGTCAAAATATTAATAAAAAGTTCTCTTTGTAAAATGTACTAATAACCCTACATTTTACTGTTAAAGCTAATTTGCAATGAGTGTTAAAGGGGATTTCCATTAATATTTGACCCCTTTCATATGTCCTAACTCTCATCAGTTTTCTAGTATACTTGTTTTGCCTGCACTGCATGTGTGAGCACGCCTCTGTGTGCATTACTTAATCCTCTGTTGTTATGTAGGCTCTGCTACTTCTGATCTGGGAATCGAAGTCGGACGAAATGAGAAGGACACGTCATTGGTGGGGGAGGGGCTACCTTTCAATGAGTGACAACAGTCTGAGCATGCACGCACTATTCAGAAATCTCACTCCAGTCCGGTACTAGAGGGAGATTTCTGGAGTAGGAAACGCTACAGCTCGTCATAAATCAGGCGAGCTGTGTCATCTCACCTCAGCTCTGCTCATTTTGGGAGAAACTCTGAGTTTTGCCTAAACTTTGTGACTTTTCAAAGTTTTTAATACAGAATTCTGATGTGAAAGCTTTATTGTTTTTTTCTATAGCTAGGTTAATATTAGTGTTGAGCCACCCCCGTAGTGTTCGAGTTCGGTTCAGTTCGGCGAACACCCGTGTGTTCGCCGAACTGTTCGTCGAACTGTTCGTCGAACACCTTCGAACACCGTTAAAACCAATGGCAGGCAAACAAAAACACATAGAAACACATAGAAAACACCTTCAAAGGTGTCCAAAAGCTGACAAACTGCTCAGAAGACACAACTAACACATGGAAAAGTGAAAAGTACATATAGTCATGCGAAAAGAAAAGAGGTGGAGGAGTAAAAGGAGGGGGAGACACAGATATAGGCATGTCATGCCTTCTAAAATCCAAAAAGTGAGAAGCTGACACATTCAGTCCGCTCCTGCCCGTGCCACCTCCGTGTCGCCGGGTTTGTGCCAGAGCCGCGGTGAACCCTGACGGCCAGCCCCCCTCTCCCAATACTGGTGCCTGTCCGCTGGTGGGTCAAGCGAGCCCCCCTGTGGTGGAGGCAGCTCTAAGCTTTTTAATTTAAATTGTCTCTTTAATTTGAATGAATACACTTTAAATCCATTTACAAGGATCTATTGGAGGGCAAGTCTCATGCCAGCAGCCGCATAATTCCAGCTCCAGTAGCGTCCACTAAAGCTGCTGCAGTTAAAAAGCTTTTATAAGGATCGAGCTCGGCTGTCCACCGCAAGGCATCCTACTGCCAGTCCCAGCCCCTATGCCTTGGGGTGCCTCCTGATGCTCTTCACTGAGTATCCCGTGGTTCCGAAGCATTTCCTTTGAAAAAATTAAGTGTCCAAACTACAGGTGGTGTAGCTTGCTTAACAGCCGGGATAATCCGCTGACTAGCAGACACTGCTACTAGGCACAAAGTATTTCCTGGGCTAGATGCAGTTAAAAATTTGTAATTAGATACTCTCGTTGGATGCTGAGAAAGGATTCCATAGAGTCTCCTGGCACGCCATATATGATTCTCTTAAAAAGCTTGGGGTAGGGGTCTAGGGGACCCTTTTATAGCCAAAATCACGGCCCTGTATCACAATATGTCACCTAGGCTGAAGATAAATGGAACTGTAGCACCCTGAGGGCTCGGTTGCTACAGAGGTATTGCACCTCACCCAGAGGTGTGATATCTCACTCTCAGGTAAGGATGGAGTGTGGATCAGGACCCGACACCTGCATGCATTACACCACATTGCCGTGGGGCAGGGCGACCAATATGCCTCTGAGATGGGCACGACAGTCCCTGTCCCTGGCTGGAGTGGGGGGAGGGAACACTGAGGAAGGGGAACCCTGTAGTGCAGGAGCAGGGAGGAAGCAGTTCCTGGGTGCATTGAGAAGGGAGTATAAAAGGTGGGCACCATCTTAGTTCAGTGCAGAGAAGTCTGAGCAGAAGTGGCAGGGAGCAGGGGCTCTGCATGAGCTCTGCTCCGGAGGCGGGCCTAGTAACAGAGGCCCAGGCCTGGAAGAGGGAGAAGGAAGGAAGAGGAGCGGAGAAGGCTCCAGGAACGAGGAATGAAGGGATCCCAGGGGTGCGGACGGGCGAGTCGCCACCGCACGCCCGAATCCACCTGCGTGGAGGGGTCAGGCCAAAGGGGGAGACCGGTCCCCGAAACTAGTGGAGGCAGGAAACGACCCTCAGCTAGAAACCGGAGGCTGTGACATTTTGTGTGGCGCAGCCCCTCGCTACACCCGCTAGGAAGGCACCACATAGGGTCAGGGAAACTGGCGCCAAGTTTACCAAGAGGAGGCCCGAGGCAGCCGGACAGAAGGGTTGGTAAGAAAGGCCAGACAAAGGACACACAAAGGGGGTCCTGTGAAGCGCTCCAAAGTTATCTGGGAGTTGTCTGAGCCCCTCACCTGGTGAGCACAGTACGACGTGGGCAGCCGTTACCTGCAGACATGGTCTGGATAATAAGAACTGTGAGTAAAGGCCCTGGACTGCATCACTGACTCCGTGTCGTTACTGCTGCTGCCCTGCACCATCACCCCCATCCTTCGCATACACTACCCTGAGGCTATACTCCTCCCGTGGGGAGTTATGCTACGCTCTGCTGCACCCACAACACCAGCCTCAGCGGTCTGCCCTGCAGCGGCGGTTCACTCTGACCGCAATCCACGGGTGGCGTAGTCGGACATTTAAACATCAAAACCACATAAATAGTTCCGCCACTGGTTTGACCACCCTGAGCCACGGAACCGGGTCGCCACCACGAAGACTACAACCACCAGCATCCACCAAAAAGGGTCCGGCTCCGGGTGTCCCAAGGCCCAGGGGGTGCATCAGAACATTTTCATCACCTTTCACAATCACCAATGGGACAAGGCAGGGATGTCCTCTGTCCCCTCTCTTATACATCCTAGTGACGGAGCACCTGCTCTCATCAATTCGCCATAACCCCAATATTAGGTGGATTGAGGTGGGAGGCACCGAGTACAAGTGCTCTCTATTTGCTGATGATGTCCTAGTATATATCACTCAATCACATATATCCATCCATGCTGTTATGGCTGAAATAGATCACTTTGTTACATGGTCAAATTTTAAAATCAATGCAGCGAAGTCTGAGGCCCTCGATGTCTCCCTCCCAAAATCCATATAGGATTCCATCCAGTCCAACTTTCCCTTTGCCTGGCCCTCACAGGGTATCAAATACTTAGGAATTCCTATTCATAGAGACCTCTCCCATCTATGTTATCTTAATTTTGGGCCCTTTATTGAACACCTCCATACAGACCACGGTTGGCAAGTTAGAACTGTAAGATTCACTACGTGAACAACTGGTGTTTTGTGGAAAAGCACATGTACACTGTGTTCCAAATTATTATGCAAAAAGTGTTTAGGAGTGATAAGGGAAGAATTTGTTTGTTTGTCAGTTAAACTCATTGATGGTGATGTGTGTCAGGGCTCTTTATATCACTGTAAGCAATTGCAGACACCTGTGCTAATTAGTTTGGCAGGTGTGTCCAATGAAAGGCAAGACTACTTAAGAAGGCTGTCTCACATTATTAAGCAGCCTACATTTTCTGCCAAAATGGGAAAGAAAAAGGATGTGTCGGCTGCTGAGAAGCAACAAATTGTGGAGTGTTTAGGTCAAGGCATGACTACAATCAACATTGTGCGTTGATCAGGATGAAGTGTCTTGGCAATCAAGAAGTATGTAGCTGATCCACAGTACACACGTGTGCGTGCTGATAAGGGCAAATTGAGGACTCTTTCCTACAGGCAATTACGTCAGGTTAAAAGAGCAGCGGCAAAAAAGCCTTGTCATAGCAGCAGACAAGTTTTTGAAGCTGCTGGTGCCTCCAACGTCCCCCGAACAACAAGATGCAGGGTCCTTCAGAGGTTTGCAGCTGTGCATACGCCATCCTGTCGACCTCCTCTATCCACTTCACAGAAGCAGAAACGGCTCCAGTGGGCTAAACATTACATGAAGACTGATTTCAAAACTGTTTTGTTCACGGATGAGTGCCGTGCAGCGCTCGATGGTCCAGATGGATGGAGTGGAGGATGGCTGGTTGATGGACACCCCACGCAAACACGGCTACAGCGCCAACAAGGAGGAGGTGGAGTAATGTTTTGGGCTGGAATCATGGGGAGAGAGATTGTCGGCCCCTTTAGGATCCCTGAAGGCGCTAAAGATGAACTCCATAATGTATGTGGATTTTCTCAAACAGCACTTCCTGCCATGGTTCAAGAAGAAGAACCGTGTATTTCACAGCAAGATCATTTTTTTGCATGATAATGCACCATCTCATGCTGCACATAAAACATCTGCATCTCTGGCTGATATGGGCATAAAAGGGGACAAACGTATGTTGTGACCCCCATGCTCCCCTGACCTCTACCCCATTCAGAACCTCTGGAGCATCATCAAAAGGAGTGTCTATGATGGCGGGAGGCAGTTCACATCTAAGCAACAGCTCTGGGAGGGTATTCTGTCCTCATGCAAAACAATTGAAGAAGAAACCATCCAAAACCTGACAAATTCAATGGACGAGAGAGTTCAGAAGCTCCTTTCGAACAAGGGGTCCTATGTGAAAATGTAACATCACCTAGAATAAAGTTTTGAGTTGAAAACTGTTTGATTTCAGTTTCTAATAACCTGCTAATGCTTATAATTTAAAAAATGACAATTTTTTTGGTCTTTATTAAAATGAAAAGGTTGATCGAAAAGTTTGGGGGATCTAAGAGTGTGGCAACCCAGTAGTCATGATTACTTCGAATTCTGACAATATGAGGGTCATGTTGCAGGTAGTGCAGCAAGAAGGCACTTATGTGTCTTGCGCATCTCGGAGCCCCAAAATTATTTTCCGGGCTAGATGCAGCTAAAAATTATTATTAATTTTAAATCTGGTGGAGCTTAGTATAGATGGCCTAATAGGATCAGTGCTGCACACTGCTACAAAGCCCAAATTATTTTCCAGCCAAGATACAGATAAACATGATTAGTAATTTTAAATCTGGTGGAGCTTATTATAGATGGCCTAATAGAATCAGTGCTGCACACTGCTACAAAGCCCAAATTATTTTCCAGCCAAGATACAGATAAACATGATTAGTAATTTGAAAGCTTAAAACGGTTGGTAGGGTGATTTTAACCAATCATCAAGCTTTTACTCTCCCCAGGATGACACAGGGGTAGAAAAGTCGTTTCGGATCCATGATTTGTTCATCTTTATGAACGTGAGTCTGTCTACATTATCAGTGGAGAGCCGCGTGCGCTTATCTGTCAGCACACCACCAGCAGCGCTGAACACACGTTCAGACAGAACGCTGGCTGCGGGGCATGACAAGATCTCCAAGGCGTAAGTGGCTAGCTCCGGCCATTTATCCAGATTGGAAGCCCAAAAAGAGCAAGGGTCCAGTGACACAGTCGTGGCTTCAATGTTTACTTGGAGATACTCCTGTACCATCGTCTCTAGGCGTTGACTATGTGTCAGACTTCTTGTCTCCTGTGGCCTTGCAAAGGATGGGCTAAAAAAGTGGTGAAATGATTCCGCAAAATTGATGTTACCAGCAGATACTGTGGTTCTGTTACGGTTTGAGTGCTGAACACTTGACGGTCCCACGGTTGGCAAGTTGGAACTGTGAGATTCACTACGTGCACCACTGGTATTTTGTGGAAAAGCACATGTAAGATTCTGCAACAGTCTCTGCTGATACTCCTGCATGCGTGCATCCCTTTCTATGGCAGGAATAATTTCTGCAAATTTACTTTTGTACCGGGGATCTAACAGTGTGGCAACCCAGTAGTCAGGATTATTTCTAATTCTCCCAATTCGAGGGTCATGTTGCAGGTAGTGCAGCAAGAAGGCACTCATGTGTGTTGCGCATCCAGGAGCACCAAGTCCCTGTTGTGTTGGTGGTGAGGTAACAATCATGCTTCCTTCCTCTGTCCTCTCCCCCCAACCTCGCACAACAGAAATGTGATCAAGGTCTCCCTCATCTGATGAGTCTTCCATCAGTTCGTCCTCCACTTCTTCCTGGGCTCCTGCACCTTCCTCACTAGTTTGGCTGCTACCATGCGCCCTGGTAAAACCATCTCCCCCACCCTCACATGCCTGCCGCCTTGGTGCTGCCGACCGTCTGGACCTTGCAGATGTTAGCCCTTCCGCATACAACTCCTCCTCCTCTACTTCCTCCACCTCCTCTTGTGCCACCACCTGACTCCGAATTCTGTTTAACATGTGCTCCAGCATGTAAATCACCGGAATAGTCATGCTGATAATGGCATCTTCAGCACTAAACATCTTCGTCGCCATTTCAAAACTGTGCAGAAGGGTGCATAGGTCCCTGATCTGAGACCACTCCTCCAGCGTGATTTGCCCCACCTCTGGATCTCGTTGGCCCAGGCTATACGTCAGAACGTATTGCACCAGGGCTTGTCGGTGCTGCCACAGTCGCTGCAACATGTGCAGAGTTGAATTCCACCGGGTAGGCGCATCGCATTTTAGCCGGTGAAATGGCAGGCCCAACGACTTCTGTAGAGATGTAAGTCGCTGAGCTGCGGGATGCGAACGGCGGAAGTGAGCACACAGCGACCGTGCCCTCTGCAGAAGGCCATCTAGTCTGGGATAGTGGGCTAAAAATTGCTGGACAACCAGGTTCAACACGTGAGCCATACAAGGCACGTGTGTGACATTGCCCCGGCTAAGGGCCGCACCCAGGTTTGCAGCATTGTCGCACACGGCCTTCCCTGGTTTCAGGTCCAGTGGAGACAACCATTCATGAAATTGGTTCTCCAGAGCTGACCACAACTCCTCAGCTGTGTGACTCACATTTCCCAGACATTTCAAAGTAAAAACCGCCTGATGACGTTGAGCCCTACTGCCAGCATAGTAAGGAGGTGTGCAGGATCCCTTCTGCGCAGTTAGAAAGCTTGTGGCATGACCAGACAGGCTTTGGGTGCAGGTGGAAGACCGAGAGGAGGTTGAGGAGGCAGAAGCAGTGGAGGAACTTTGACATAAAGAGGATTGACGCACAACTCGTGGGGACGGCAAGACTTGGACAACAGCCCCTTGTCCTGCTGTCACCATAGTTACCCAGTGCCCAGTCAGCGACATGTAACGCCCCTGTCCATGCCTACTCGTCCAAGTGTCTGTGGTGAAATGCACCCTGTCACACACAGAGTTTCTCAAAGAAGCGGTGATGTTGTGTGCGACATGCTGGTGGAGCGCAGGCACACCTTTCTTTGAGAAGTAGTGCCGACTGGGCATCTGGTACTGGGACACTGCGACGGACATAAGGTCTCGAAAATCCTCTGTGTCCACCAGGCAGAAAGGCAGCATTTCTGTAGCCAAGAGTTTCCAGATGGTGAAATTCAACCTCTTAGCTTTCTCATGGCTAGGAGGAAATGGTCTTTTACTTGTCCACATCTGAGGGACCGAGGGCTGGCTATTGTGCTTAGACGGGGTTGATAAGGGTGTCCCCGGCAAACTGCCGGTCTGTGAGGAAGATGCAGGCGGACATGTTAGGTTGCCTTGATCCAAAGGTGGTGCTATCGATGTCGGACAGCGCTCAACACCAGCTGGTGTTACCACCTCCAAAGAAAATGATGACCTGACAATCACGCTGGCTGTTGCGGGTAAAGAGGTGGCAGGTCTGCGCCCCAAAACAGGTGTGACTGCTGTCCCCCCAGTCACAGAGGATGAAGAGGCCGCGGATGCACAAGATATGGCAGACGGTGGTTGGCCCGGCCGGCTAGGCCGCATTGTAGCACACTGAGCTTCCCACTGCAACTTATGCTTCATGTCCATGTGCCGGTTCATGCATGAAGTACTCAAACTATGTATTTTTTGGCCTCTACTTAGCTTTTGCTGACAAATGTTACAGATAACACGAGTTGGGTCATCTTTATCGATCTGAAAAAATGCCCAGGCTATGCAAGGCTTAGCACCCATGCGACCTGAAGAGCCACCACGACTTGTGGTGAGAGGCAGAGTTGTGTTTGAGGATGCAGTTGTTGACGTGCTTCCAGTACTACGTCTCTGTCCAGGAAGGCGCAACCTGACCTCGTCGTCACTAGCATCTTCCTCCACCTCCTCTGCTGACCTCATCTCTTGGCTGACTGTGGGTTGACAGTAAGTGGGATCTCCAACCTCATCATCATCACCCTGTGCGTTATCACACCCGTCGTCCTCAGAGCCAACCTGTTCCTGCCCTGACAAAAAACTAAAGTTGTCGCTCCAATCAGGTATTTGAGTCTCATCATCGTCTTCCTCATTGTCTCCACCAACAGGAGTTACAGTTTGGGAATGAGGGTCTACATTATGGTCAGAACCTTCTGCGTCTGGTCCTGGATCCGACTCATAAAGATTCAGGGCATCAGTGCAGATCATTTCCTCATCTGGATTCACAGAAGCGCTGGAGTCGACCTCTGATTCCCAGGCTATAGTATGAGTAAACAGCTCTGCAGACTCAACCATCTGTTCTACCTCATACTCAGACGGGCAGCTGGAGATTTGGGAGCTGTGAGGAAGCAAGCGCGATTGGGGTGACACCTTTGAGGACTGGAGTATTTGTGATGTTGAAGTTGATGTGGAGGAGAGCCCACTTAAAGGAGCACTTGATATCCATTGAAGCACCTGCTGTTTTTGTGCCTCATCTGGAATTTGTAGCGATTGGCGTGGCCGTAAGAAAGGGATCTTATCACATTGTCCGCTAAAAGAAGTAGACATTTTAGTTTGGCTGGAAGATGGTCTTTCTTCTGCAGATGTTACTGTTGCTTTAACACCTACCCCACGGACACAACCTTTTTTCCCCTTCCCAACACGACTATTCCCCTTTCCACCAGCAGCAGGCCTTTTTCCACTCATTTTGGTGGTTAACTAATTCACAACTCTGGAGTTGTTTGCACAAAGAAACAATGGATGGGAACCGAGCAGAGCTGAGTGGCCAAACTGTGGTATTAGGCCAAAACTATTGGCTGGGTTAGATGCAGAAAAAAATTATATTCGATTTGCAACCTGATGGAGCTCAGTATAGATGGACTAATAGAACAAGTGCCACACACAGCTAGAAGCCCAAATATTTTTTCAGAGGTAGATGCAGAAAAAAAATATATTCAGTTTGCAACCTGATGGAGGTCAGTATAGATGGACTAATAGAGAAAGTCCCACACTGCTAGAAAGCCAAATATTTTTTCAGAGCTAGATGCAGACAAAAAATTATTTTGAATTTGCAACCTGATGGAGGTCAGTAGAGGTGGACTAATAGAACAAGTCCCACACACTGCTAGAAGGCCAAATATTTTTTCAGAGCTAGATGCAGAAAAAAATTATATTCAGTTTGCAACCTGATAGAGGTCTGTATAGATGGATTAATAGAACAAGTCCCACACACAGCTAGAAGCCCAATATTTTTTCAGAGGTAGATGCAGAAAAAAAATTATTTTTAGTTTGCAACCTGATGGAGGTCAGTATAGATGGACTAATAGAGAAAGTCCCACACACTGCTAGAAGGCCAAATATTTTTTCAGAGCTAGATGCAGATAAAAATTATTTTTAATTTGCAACCTGATGGAGGTCAGTATAGATGGACTAATAGAGAAAGTGCCACACACTACTAGAAGGCCAAATATTTTTTCAGAGCTAGATGCAGAAAAAAATTATATTCAGTTTGCAACCTGATGGAGGTCAGTATAGATGGACTAATAGAACAAGTCCCACACACAGCTAGAAGCCCAAATATTTTTTCAGAGGTAGATGCAGAAAAAAATTATATTCAGTTTGAAACCTGATGGAGGTCTGTATAGATGGATTAATAGAACAAGTCCCACACACAGCTAGAAGCCCAATATTTTTTCAGAGGTAGATGCAGAAAAAAAATTATTTTTAATTTGCAACCTGATGGAGGTCAGTATAGATGGACTAATAGAGAAAGTCCCACACACTGCTAGAAGGCCAAATATTTTTTCAGAGCTAGATGCAGAAAAAAAATTTATTCAGTTTGCAACCTGATGGAGGTCAGTATAGATGGACTAATAGAACAAGTCCCACACACAGCTAGAAGCCCAAATATTTTTTCAGAGGTAGATGCAGATAAAAATTATTATTAATTTGCAACCTGATGGAGGTCAGTATAGATGGACTAATAGAGAAAGTCCCACACACTGCTAGAAGGCCAAATATTTTTTCAGAGCTAGATGCAGATAAAAATTATTTTTAATTTGCAACCTGATGGAGGTCAGTATAGATGGACTAATAGAGAAAGTCCCACACACTGCTAGAAGGCCAAATATTTTTTCAGAGCTAGATGCAGATAAAAATTATTTTTAATTTGCAACCTGATGGAGGTCAGTATAGATGGACTAATAGAGAAAGTCCCACACACTGCTAGAAGGCCAAATATTTTTTCAGAGCTAGATGCAGAAAAAAATTATATTCAGTTTGCAACCTGCTGGAGGTCAGTATAAATGGACTAATAGAACAAGTCCCACACACAGCTAGAAGCCCAAATATTTTTTCAGAGCTAGATGCAGATAAAAATTATTTTTAATTTGCAACCTGATGGAGGTCAGTATAGATGGACTAATAGAGAAAGTCCCACACACTGCTAGAAGGCCAAATATTTTTTCAGAGCTACATGCAGATAAAAATTATTTTTAATTTGCAACCTGATGGAGGTCAGTATAGATGGACTAATAGAGAAAGTCCCACACACTGCTAGATGGCCAAATATTTTTTCAGAGCTAGATGCAGAAAAAAATTATATTCAGTTTGCAACCTGATGGAGGTCTGTATAGATGGATTAATAGAACAAGTCCCACACACAGCTAGAAGCCCAATATTTTTTCAGAGGTAGATGCAGAAAAAAAATATATTCAGTTTGCAAACTGATGGAGGTCTGTATAGATGGATTAATAGAACAAGTCCCACACACAGCTAGGAGCCCAATATTTTTTCAGAGGTAGATGCATAAAAAAAATATTTTCAGTTTGCAACCTGATGGAGGTCAGTATAGATGGACTAATAGAGAAAGTCCCACACACTGCTAGAAGGCCAAATATTTTTTCAGAGCTAGATGCAGAAAAAAATTATATTCAGTTTGCAACCTGATGGAGGTCAGTATAGATGGACTAATAGAACAAGTCCCACACACAGCTAGAAGCCCAAATATTTTTTCAGAGGCAGATGCAGATAAAAATTATTTTTAATTTGCAACCTGATGGAGGTCAGTATAGATGGACTAATAGAGAAAGTCCCACACACTGCTTGAAGGCCAAATATTTTTTCAGAGCTAGATGCAGATAAAAATTATTTTTAATTTGCAACCTGATGGAGGTCAGTATAGATGGACTAATAGAGAAAGTCCCACACACTGCTAGAAGGCCAAATATTTTTTCAGAGCTAGATGCAGAAAAAAATTATATTCAGTTTGCAACCTGATGGAGGTCAGTATAGATGGACTAATAGAACAAGTCCCACACACTGCTAGAAGGCCAAATATTTTTTCAGAGCTAGATGCAGAAAAAAATTATATTCAATTTGCAACCTGATGGAGATCAGTATAGATGGACTAATAGAATGATGCTATGCCCAAAAGATTTTACTTCACTAGGTGCAGTAAAAAATTTGGTATTCTATACACAGGTGGTATATCTTGCAACACAGATAGGCTACTCCACTGACTAACACACTCTGCAATAGGCCAAAAAGGATTAGCTTTGCTAGATTCAGCCAAATGCTGTGAAAAAACTTGCACAGCACTGGCACAGACCTGCCTTGCAAAAACTGATAGGAACTGATGTAACCTAGTCCTGAAAAGGACTGCAATTACAATTAGTCTTTACTCCCACAATCTATCTATTTAAGAGCACAGACCTGCCTGATAAAAGTCGTAGGAAATGCTGTAACCTAGTCCTTAAAAGGACTGCAATCACAACTATTCCCTTCTCCCAAGCTATCTGTAGATTTGTGCGAAAATTGGCTTGAAATTAACAAGGTATAGCGCACACAGCAACAGCGGTGCCGTCTAACACGCAGCTGCAGCAGTGAGAAAATGGTGGCGACGGGGAAAATGGCTTGGTCTTATAGGGCAAGGACATGTGACATACACTGCCAATGACACATGCCCTTGCTTGTGTGAAAAACAGCAGTTCGCTCCGTGTGTGCGCTGCTGATAAGCTGACAGACTGCACCTCCCCACTGCAAATGCGGGAAAGAGAAAAAAAAATGGAGATCTTCATTATTCCTGCAGAGATCCATCCCCTGCCCCTCCCCCCACCCCGCTGTACACTCAAACTGCGTATTAACATTAATTTTCATCATTACTGAGAAAAAATCCAGTTATGATTTTGGTGCACGAACAGTTATCGAACATAACCTCGAACAGCCAAATTTTTCTCAAATCGTTCGTGTTCGCCGAACGTCTCGAACACCGCCCAAAACAGCTCGAATTTGAGATTGGCGAACAGTTCGAGTAGAACAACGCTCATCTCTAGTTAATATATTTATTTTACAAATCTTTTCCAAAACTTTATTTTTAGTCATTTCACCTTGTAAGTCTTCCTACCTAGAGCAATTTCAGTTGACTTTTACCCTTAGGAACATTTTCAATCCAAAATCTTACATTGTAGCTCCCGTATGTATCTTCTGGTTTGAAATAGGTCTTAAGCCCTCCATACACATTGCAGCAATATCTGCCGAACCTGCCGATATTGATGGGTTCAAACAACAGTCTATTTTATTATCAGTGGGAAATATTGATCCATGTTTGATTCTGTACTGTCCATTGTCTCCTAAAGATAAGCTGCCGCTGGACTGGCTTTTTCATAGGGAACACAGGATTGCTTGGCCGAACTAGTGCTCCTATATCTGGCAGAGCCGGTCAAGATGACTGCTGGCCCAACAATTGCCAAAATCAACGTTCAGTCAACAGTCATTAAATGTGTATGGCAAACTTTGGTGTTTGAATGTTTCTTCTCTTTAGAAATGGTAACATTCAAAGAAATGTAAGCTATCTTTCTCTTCTTAGAAGAAAATCTTGCAAACAGTTTTATTTAGTTATTGCAACTATTTGACATGAGGGCAGGATCTGATTCTTACCCTCTCCACAGACAAACAAGGTCATCTATGTAATGTTTCCAGGTGACTAAAACATTTTTTCTCGGTATTCGACAGATTGTTAATACATGTCCATTAACTGCTTTAGGCCCATTTTGAACCATGTATGAGCCTACCTATAGAAGTGTATTTTCATAAGTAAAACATGAGAAAACACTGTTTTATGTTCCATAAAACATGTTCCAACACAAGGCATAATACTCCGATAAAAAAAAGCATGGAGACTATCAGCAACAGTTAACAAAGTATTGAAAGTGGTTCTGTAGTCGTTCTATTGTTATCAAAACAACAGCCATAATTTTGTTTTAATAAGAGGGAGTCACATATCCTGTGCCCCTATAGATATTTTCCTATATTAGTGATTAATCCCAGTGTTTTGTGAATAGTTGCAGGGATTATAGTTTCTTAACATATTCTTGTGTTATGAAGAAATGGGAGGTCGTGACAACCACGGAAGCATGTCATCAGTATGATGATGTAACCACCTGAAAAAAATCCATATAGTTGTCTGTAGACTGAAAGATGAAACTGATACTGGCCATTGGGAATGACAGTCTCCCTTGGCACGCTTTCAGCCTATTCCACCTCTTCCAAGTGACAATGTTTATCTCTGCATAAGTTAATGTACAGACTTGGTTTTACGGTCTGCAATAGTCTGAAACTTCTTATTCAATAACACTGACACACCTATAATCTGGAGGAGGTAGAGAAGCATGATAACACATTCATGCCATTTACAAATGTCAGACTGTAAACAATAGTGTATAAAACAGTATAACAGGCCTTCTTTGTTCTACTGTTGTCCCGGGTTTTAGCACAGTGGTGCCTGGGCTCAATGTTGATTGACGTTCAGGTCAACATTAAAGATATTCTACGTGAACAGAACAAAAAAAGTGTCAGCTTTCTTTCAGAAACCATGCAACTCTTGGCCACAGTATTTATCTGGCTCTACCATTCAGTTTCATTAAAGTGAATAGAGGTGAGCTGGAATACCACACAAAACCTGTGGACACATCTGGTTGTGCTTATGAAAAAAAGGAAGCCACATTTGCTTGTCCAAGCAAAATCCTTTAAAAATATATCTCTGTTTACAATATCTCAGTTTTCCAATGAGCTATTTTTGCACGGATGAATCACAGAATAACAATATTGTATTTATATACAATCCCAATTCCAAAAAAGTTGGGACGCTGTGAAAAATGTAAACAAAACAAGAATGCAATGATTTAGAAATCTGTAATAGTCGCATTTTATTCATAACTGAACATAGAACACAGAACAGAAGATGAACATTAGATATTTTTCCATTGTATTAGAAAAAAATTACTCATTTAGAAATTGATGGCAGCAACACATCTAAAAAAAAGCTGTGACAGTGCCATGTCTACCATTGTGTAGCATCCCCTCTTTTTTTTACAACAGCTGGTAAATGTCTAAGAAGTGAGCAGATCAAATGCTGAAGTTTTGGGAGAGGATAGTTGTCCCATTCTTGTCTGATGTAGGATTTTCACTGCTCCACAGTCCTAAGTCTGCCAGATTTTGTACTTCAAAATATGCCAAATGTTTTCTATTGGTGAAAGGTCTGGACTGCAGGCGGCAGTTCATCACCTGAACTCTTCTTCTACGAAGCCATGCTGGTTTGATGGATGCAGTATGTGGTTTACCATTTTCTTGCCAAAATAAAAAAAACCTTCCCTGACATCTTGATAAGAGAATATGTTGTTCTAAAACCTCTGTGTAATCCTCAGCATCGATAATGCCTTGCATGATGAGTACCCTGCCTATGCCATCGGCACTAATGCAACTCTATACCATCAGAGATGCATGCTTTCAAACTGTGTTCTGAACAAGCTCTATGGTCTCTCTCCTCTTGTGTCCGCATGACACGTCTGTGGTTTCCATAAAGAAATTCTAATTTTAATTCATCTGATCACAAAACAGTTTTCCATTTTTTCTCAGTTAATTTTAAATGAGCTTTGGCCCACTAATGATGGCAGTCTAACTGAGTGTTGATATGTGGCTTCTTTGCAGGATAGAACTTTAACGTGAATTTGTGGATTGCAATGTGTTCACAAACGATGATTTCCGGAAGTATTCCAGAGCCCTTGCAGTGATTTGCACAACTGAATCCTGCCTATTTTTAATGTAGTGCTGGATGGGGGCTCATTTATCATAAGAATCCAATATTGAGTGTTGGCCTTGTCCCTTATGCACATGGATTTCTCCAGAATCTGAATCTTTAGATGATATTATGTACATGTAGGGATATTCAAAGTCTTTGTAATTCTATGTTAAGAAACACATTTTTCTGAAATTGTACCACAATGTTTAGACATATTTGATCAGAGATTGGTGAACCACTGACTATCTTTGCTTCTGTGAGACTTTGCCTCCCTAATAGAGATGAGCGAGCACTAAAATTCTAGGATGCTCGTTGCTCGAACTGAGCAATTTCTTATGCTCATTTGCTTATTTCGAGTAATGAGTAGTGTTGAGCCACCCCCGTAGTGTTTGAGTTCGGTTCGGTTCGTCGAACACCCATGTGTTCGCCGAACTGTTCGTCGAACTGTTCGTCGAACACCTTCGAACACCGTTAAAACCAATGGCAGGCAAACAAAAACACATAGAAACACATAGAAAACACCTTCAAAGGTGTCCAAAAGCTGACAAACTGCTCAGAAGACACAACTAACACATGGAAAAGTGACAAGTACATATAGTCATGCGAAAATAAAAGAGGTGGAGGAGTAAAAGGAGGGGGAGACACAGATATAGGCATGTCATGCCCTTCTAAAATCCAAAAAGTGAGAAGCCGAGACGGCCAGTCCGCTCCTGCCCGTGCCACCTCCGTGTCGCCGGGTTTGTGCCAGAGCCGCGGTGAACCCTGACGGCCAGCCCCCCTCTCCCAATACTGGTGCCTGTCCGCTGGTGGGTCGAGAGAGCCCCCCTGTGGTGGAGGCAGCTCTAAGCTTTTTAATTTAAATTGTCCCTCTAATTTGAATGAATACACTTTAAATCCATTTACAAGGATCTATTGGAGGGCAAGTCTCATGCCAGCAGCCGCGTAATTCCAGCTCCAGTAGCGTCCACTAAAGCTGCTGCAGTTAAAAAGCTTTTATAAGGATCGAGCTCGGCTGTCCACCGCAAGGCATCCTAGTGCCAGTCCCAGCCCCTATGCCTTGGGGTGCCTCCTGATGCTCTTCACTAAGTATCCCGTGGTCCCGAAGCATTTCCTTTGAAAAAATTAAGTGTCCAAACTACAGGTGGTGTAGCTTGCTTAACAGCCGGGATAATCCGCTGACTAGCAGACACTGCTACTAGGCACAAAGTATTTCCTGGGCTAGATGCAGTTAAAAATTTGTAAGTAGATACTCTCGTTGGATGCTGAGAAAGCATTCCATAGTCTCCTGGCACGCCATATATGATTCTCTTAAAAAGCTTGGGGTAGGGGTCTAGGGGACCCTTTTATAGCCAAAATCACGGCCCTGTATCACAATACGTCACCTAGGCTGAAGATAAATGGAACTGTAGCACCGAGGGCTCGGTTGCTACAGACGTATTGCACCTCACCCAGAGGTGTGATATCTCACTCTCAGATAAGGATGGAGTGTGGATCAGGACCCGACACCTGCATGCATTACACCACATTGCCGTGGGGCAGGGCGACCAATATGCCCCTGAGATGGGCACGACAGTCCCTGTCCCTGGCTGGAGTGGGGGGAGGGAACACTGAGGAAGGGGAACCCTGCAGTGCAGGAGCAGGGAGGAAGCAGTTCCTGGGTGCATTGAGAAGGGAGTATAAAAGGTGGGCACCATCTTAGTTCAGTGCAGAGAAGTCTGAGCAGAAGTGGCAGGGAGCAGGGGCTCTGCATGAGCTCTGCTCCGGAGGCGGGCCTAGTAACAGAGGCCCAGGCTTGCAAGAGGGAGAAGGAAGGAAGAGGAGCGGAGAAGGCTCCAGGAACGAGGAATGAAGGGATCCCAGGGGTGCGGACGGGCGAGTCGCCACCGCACGCCCGAATCCACCTGCGTGGAGGGGTCAGGCCAAAGGGGGAGACCGGTCCCCGAACTAGTGGAGGCAGGAAACGACCCTCAGCTAGAAACCGGAGGCTCTGACATTTTATGTGGCGCAGCCCCTTGCTCCACCCGCTAGGAAGGCACCACATAGGGTCAGGGAAACTGGCGCCAAGTTTACCAAGAGGAGGCCCGAGGCAGCCGGACAGAAGTGTTGGTAAGAAAGGCCAGACAAAGGACACACAAAGGGGGTCCTGTGAAGCGCTCCAAAGTTATCTGGGAGTTGTCTGAGCCCCTCACCTGGTGAGCACAGTACGACGTGGGCAGCCGTTACCTGCAGACGTGGTCTGGATAATAAGAACTGTGAGTAAAGGCCCTGAACTGCATCACTGACTCCGTGTCGTTACTGCTGCTGCCCTGCACCATCACCCCCATCCTCCGCATACACTGCCCTGAGGCTATACTCCTCCCGTGGGGAGTTATGCTACGCTCTGCTGCACCCACAACACCAGCCTTAGCGGTCTGCCCTGTAGCGGCGGTTCACTCTGACCGCAATCCACGGGTGGCGTAGTCGGACATTTAAACATCAAAACCACATAAATAGTTCCGCCACTGGTTTGACCGCCCTGAGCCACGGAACCGGATCGCCGCCACGAAGACTACAACCACCAGCATCCACCAAAAAGGGTCCGGCTCCGGGTGTCCCAAGGCCCAGGCGGTGCGTCAGAACATTTTCATCACCTTTCACAATCACCAATGGGACAAGGCAGGGATGTCCTCTGTCCCCTCTCTTATACATCCTAGTGACGGAGCACCTGCTCTCATCAATTCGCCATAACCCCAATATTAGGTGGATTGAGGTGGGAGGCACCGAGTACAAGTGCTCTCTATTTGCTGATGATGTCCTAGTATATATCACTCAATCACATATATCCATCCCTGCTGTTATGGCTGAAATAGATCACTTTGTTACATGGTAAAATTTTAAAATCAATGCAGCGAAGTCTGAGGCCCTCGATGTCTCCCTCCCTAAATCCATATAGGATTCCATCCAGTCCAACTTTCCCTTTGCCTGGCCCTCACAGGGTATCAAATACTTAGGAATTCCTATTCATAGAGACCTCTCCCATCAATGTTATCTTAATTTTGGGCCCTTTATTGAACAATTCCATACAGACCACGGTTGGCAAGTTAGAACTGTAAGATTCACTACGTGAACCACTGGTGTTTTGTGGAAAAGCACATGTACACCGCGTTCCAAATTATTATGCAAAAAGTGTTTAGGAGTGATAAGGGAAGAATTTGTTTGTTTGTCAGTTAAACTCATTGATGGTGATGTGTGTCAGGGCTCTTTATATCACTGTAAGCAATTGCAGACACCTGTGCTAATTAGTTTGGCAGGTGTGTCCAATAAAAGGCAAGACTACTTAAGAAGGCTCTCTCACATTATTAAGCAGCCTACATTTTCTGCCAAAATGGGAAAGAAAAAGGATGTGTCGGCTGCTGAGAAGCAACAAATTGTGGAGTGTTTAGGTCAAGGCATGACTACAATCAACATTGTGCGATGATCAGGATGAAGTGTCTTGGCAATCAAGAAGTATGTAGCTGATTCACAGTACACACGTGTGCGTGCTGATAAGGGCAAATTGAGGACTCTTTCCTACAGGCAATTACGTCAGGTTGAAACAGCAGCGGCAAAAAAGCCTTGTCATAGCAGCAGACAAGTTTTTGAAGCTGCTTGTGCCTCCAACGTCCCCCGAACAACAAGATGCAGGGTCCTTCAGAGGTTTGCAGCTGTGCATATGCCATCCTGTCGACCTCCTCTATCCACTTCACACAAGCAGAAACGGCTCCAGTGGGCCAAACATTACATGAAGACTGATTTCAAAACTGTTTTGTTCACGGATGAGTGCCGTGCAGCGCTCGATGGTCCAGATGAATGGAGTGGAGGATGGCTGGTTGATGGACACCCCACGCAAACACGGCTACAGCGCCAACAAGGAGGAGGTGGAGTAATGTTTTGGGCTGGAATCATGGGGAGAGAGATTGTCGGCCCCTTTAGGATCCCTGAAGGCGCTAAAGATGAACTCCATAATGTATGTGGATTTTCTCAAACAGCACTTCCTGCCATGGTTCAAGAAGAAGAACCGTGTATTTCACAGCAAGATCATTTTTCTGCATGATAATGCACCATCTCATGCTGCACATAAAACATCTGCATCTCTGGCTGATATGGGCATAAAAGGGGACAAACTTATGGTGTGACCCCCATGCTCCCCTGACCTCTACCCCATTCAGAACCTTTGGAGCATCATTAAAAGGAGTGTCTATGATGGCGAGAGGCAGTTCACATCTAAGCAACAGCTCTGGGAGGGTATTCTGTCCTCATGCAAAACAATTGAAGCAGAAACCATCCAAAACCTGACAAATTCAATGGACGAGAGAGTTCAGAAGCTCCTTTCGAACAAGGGGTCCTATGTGAAAATGTAACATCACCTAGAATAAAGTTTTGAGTTGAAAACTGTTTGATTTCAGTTTCTAACAACCTGCTAATGCTTATAATTTCAAAAATGACCATTTTTTTGGTCTTTATTAAAATGAAAAGGTTGATCGAAAAGTTTGGGGGATCTAAGAGTGTGGCAACCCAGTAGTCATGATTACTTCGAATTCTGACAATATGAGGGTCATGCTGCAGGTAGTGCAGCAAGAAGGCACTTATGTGTCTTGCGCATCTCGGAGCCCCAAAATTATTTTCCGGGCTAGATGCAGCTAAAAATTATTTTTAATTTTAAATCTGGTGAAGCTTATTATAGATGGCCTAATAGGATCAGTGCTGCACACTGCTACAAAGCCCAAATTATTTTCCAGTCAAGATACAGATAAACATGATTAGTAATTTGAAAGCTTAAAACGGTTGGTAGGGTGATTTTAACCAATCATCAAGCTTTTACTCTCCCCAGGATGACACAGGGGCAGAAAAGTCGTTTCGGATCCATGATTTGTTCATCTTTATGAACGTGAGTCTGTCTACATTATCAGTGGAGAGCCGCGTGCGCTTATCTGTCAGCACACCACCAGCAGCGCTGAACACACGTTCAGACAGAACGCTGGCTGCGGGGCATGACAAGATCTCCAAGGCGTAAGTGGCTAGCTCCGGCCATTTATCCAGATTGGAAGCCCAAAAAGAGCAAGGGTCCAGTGACACAGTCGTGGCTTCAATGTTTACTTGGAGATACTCCTGTACCATCGTCTCTAGGCGTTGACTATGTGTCAGACTTCTTGTCTCCTGTGGCCTTGCAAAGGATGGGCTAAAAAAGTGGTGAAATGATTCCGCAAAATTGATGTTACCAGCAGATACTGTGGTTCTGTTACGGTTTGAGTGCTGAACACTTGACGGTCCCACGGTTGGCAAGTTGGAACTGTGAGATTCACTACGTGCACCACTGGTATTTTGTGGAAAAGCACATGTAAGATTCTGCAACAGTCTCTGCTGATACTCCTGCATGCGTGCATCCCTTTCTATGGCAGGAATAATTTCTGCAAATTTACTTTTGTACCGGGGATCTAACAGTGTGGCAACCCAGTAGTCAGGATTATTTCTAATTCTCACAATTCGAGGGACATGTTGCAGGTAGTGCAGCAAGAAGGCACTCATGTGTGTTGCGCATCCAGGAGCACCAAGTCCCTGTTGTGTTGGTGGCGAGGTAGCAATCATGCTTCCTTCCTCTGTCCTCTCCCCCCAACCTCGCACAACAGAAATGTGATCAAGGTCTCCCTCATCTGATGAGTCTTCCATCAGTTCGTCCTCCACTTCTTCCTGGGCTCCTGCACCTTCCTCACTAGTTTGGCTGCTACCATGCGCCCTGGTAAAATCATCTCCCCCACCCTCACATGCCTGCCGCCTTGGTGCTGCCGACCGTCTGGACCTTGCAGATGTTAGCCCTTCCGCATACAACTCCTCCTCCTCTACTTCCTCCACCTCCTCTTGTGCCACCACCTGACTCCGAATTCTGTTTAACATGTGCTCCAGCATGTAAATCACCGGAATAGTCATGCTGATAATGGCATCGTCAGCACTAAACATCTTCGTCGCCATTTCAAAACTGTGCAGAAGGGTGCATAGGTCCCTGATCTGAGACCACTCCTCCAGCGTGATTTGCCCCACCTCTGAATCTCGTTGGCCCAGGCTATACGTCAGAACGTATTGCACCAGGGCTTGTCGGTGCTGCCACAGTCGCTGCAACATGTGCAGAGTTGAATTCCACCGGGTAGGCACATCGCATTTTAGCCGGTGAAGTGGCAGGCCCAACGACTTCTGTAGAGATGTAAGTCGCTGAGCTGCGGGATGCGAACGGCGGAAGTGAGCACACAGCGACCGTGCCCTCTGCAGAAGGCCATCTAGTCTGGGATAGTGGGCTAAAAATTGCTGGACAACCAGGTTCAACACGTGAGCCATACAAGGCACGTGTGTGACATTGCCCCGGCGAAGGGCCGCACCCAGGTTTGCAGCATTGTCGCACACGGCCTTCCCTGGTTTCAGGTCCAGTGGAGACAACCATTCATGAAATTGGTTCTCCAGAGCTGACCACAACTCCTCAGCTGTGTGACTCACATTTCCCAGACATTTCAATGTAAAAACCGCCTGATGACGTTGAGCCCTACTGCCAGCATAGTAAGGAGGTGTGCAGGATCCCTTCTGCGCAGTTAGAAAGCTTGTGGCATGACCAGACAGGCTTTGGGTGCAGGTGGAAGACCGAGAGGAGGTTGAGGAGGCAGAAGCAGTGGAGGAAAAATGACATAAAGAGGATTGACGCACAACTCGTGGGGACGGCAAGACTTGGACAGCAGCCCCTTGTCCTGCTGTCACCATAGTTACCCAGTGCCCAGTCAGCGACATGTAACGCCCCTGTCCATGCCTACTCGTCCAAGTGTCTGTGGTGAAATGCACCCTGTCACACACAGAGTTTCTCAAAGAAGCGGTGATGTTGTGTGCGACATGCTGGTGGAGCGCAGGCACACCTTTCTTTGAGAAGTAGTGCCGACTGGGCATCTGGTACTGGGGCACTGCGACGGACATAAGGTCTCGAAAATCCTCTGTGTCCACCAGGCGGAAAGGCAGCATTTCTGTAGCCAAGAGCTTGCAGATGGTGAAATTCAACCTCTTAGCTTTCTCATGGCTAGGAGGAAATGGTCTTTTACTTGTCCACATCTGAGGGACCGAGGGCTGGCTATTGTGCTTAGACGGGGTTGATAAGGGTGTCCCCGGCAAACTGCCGGTCTGTGAGGAAGATGCAGGCGGACATGTTAGGTTGCCTTGATCCAAAGGTGGTGCTATCGATCTCGGACAGCGCTCAACACCAGCTGGTGTTACCACCTCCAAAGAAAATGATGACCTGCCAATCACGCTGGCTGTTGCGGGTAAAGAGGTGGCAGGTCTGCGCCCCAAAACAGGTGTGACTGCTGTCCCCCCAGTCACAGAGGATGAAGAGGCCGCGGATGCACAAGATATGGCAGACGGTGGTTGGCCCGGCCGGCTAGACCGCATTGTAGCACACTGAGCTTCCCACTGCAACTTATGCTTCATGTCCATGTGCCGGTTCATGCATGAAGTACTCAAACTATGTATTTTTTGGCCTCTACTTAGCTTTTGCTGACAAATGTTACAGATAACACGAGTTGGGTCATCTTTATCGATCTGAAAAAATGCCCAGGCTATGCAAGGCTTAGCACCCATGCGACCTGAAGAGCCACCACGACTTGTGGTGAGAGGCAGAGTTGTGTTTGAGGATGCAGTTGTTGACGTGCTTCCAGTACTACGTCTCTGTCCAGGAAGGCGCAACCTGACCTCGTCGTCACTAGCATCTTCCTCCACCTCCTCTGCTGACCTCATCTCTTGGCTGACTGTGGGTTGACAGTAAGTGGGATCTCCAACCTCATCATCATCACCCTGTGCGTTATCACACCCGTCGTCCTCAGAGCCAACCTGTTCCTGCCCTGACAAAAAACTAAAGTTGTCGCTCCAATCAGGTATTTGAGTCTCATCATCGTCTTCCTCATTGTCTCCACCAACAGGAGTTACAGTTTGGGAATGAGGGTCTACATTATGGTCAGAACCTTCTGCGTCTGGTCCTGGATCCGACTCATAAAGATTCTGGGCATCAGTGCAGATCATTTCCTCGTCTGGATTCACAGAAGCGCTGGAGTCGACCTCTGATTCCCAGGCTATAGTATGAGTAAACAGCTCTGCAGACTCAACCATCTGTTCTACCTCATACTCAGACGGGCAGCTGGAGATTTGGGAGCTGTGAGGAAGCAAGTGCGATTGGGGTGACACCTTTGAGGACTGGAGTATTTGTGATGTTGAAGTTGATGTGGAGGAGAGCCCACTTAAAGGAGCACTTGATATCCGTTGAAGCACCTGCTGTTTTTGTGCCTCATCTGGAATTTGTAGCGATTGGCGTGGCCGTAAGAAAGGGATCTTATCACATTGTCCGCTAAAAGAAGTAGACATTTTAGTTTGGCTGGAAGATGGTCTTTCTTCTGCACCTACCCCACGGACACAACCTTTTTTCCCCTTCCCAACACGCCTATTCCCCTTTCCACCAGCAGCAGGCCTTTTTCCACTCATTTTGGTGGTTAACTAATTCACAACTCTGGAGTTGTTTGCACAAAAAAACAATGGATGGTAACCGAGCAGAGCTGAGTGGCCAAACTGTGGTATTAGGCCAAAACTATTGGCTGGGTTAGATGCAGAAAAAAATTATTTTTAATTTGCAACCTGATGGAGGTCAGTATAGATGGACTAATAGACCAAGTCCCACACACCGCTAGAAGCCCAAATATTTTTTCAGAGCTAGATGCAGAAATTTTTTTTATTCAATTTGCAACCTGATGGAGGTCAGTATAGATGGACTAATAGACCAAGTCCCACACACTGCTAGAAGCCCAAATATTTTTTCAGAGCTAGATGCAGAAAAAAATTATTTTTAATTTGCAACCTGATGGAGGTCAGTATAGATGGACTAATAGACCAAGTCCCACACACTGCTAGAAGCCCAAATATTTTTTCAGAGCTAGATGCAGAAAAAAATTATTTTTAATTTGCAACCTGATGGAGGTCAGTATAGATGGACTAATAGAACAAGTCCCACACGCTGCTAGAAGCCCAAATATTTTTTCAGAGATAAATGAAGAAAAAAATTATTTTTAATTTGCAACCTGATGGAGGTCAGTATAGATGGACTAATAGACCAAGTCCCACACACTGCTAGAAGCCCAAATATTTTTTCAGAGCTAGATGCAGAAAAAAATTATTTTTAATTTGCAACCTGATGGAGGTCAGTATAGATGGACTAATAGACCAAGTCCCACACACCGCTAGAAGCCCAAATATTTTTTCAGAGCTAGATGCAGAAAAAAATTATATTCAATTTGCAACCTGCTGGAGGTCAGTATAGAAGGACTAATAGAACAAGTCCCACACACTGCTAGAAGCCCAAATATTTTTTCAGAGCTAAATGAAGAAAAAAATTATTTTTAATTTGCAACCTGATGGAGGTCAGTATAGATGGACTAATAGACCAAGTCCCACACACTGCTAGAAGCCCAAATATTTTTTCAGAGCTAGATGCAGAAAAAAATTATATTCAGTTTGCAACCTGATGGAGGTCAGTATAGATGGACTAATAGAATGATTTTACTTCACTAGGTGCAGTAAAAAAATTGGTATTCTATACACAGGTGGTATATCTTGCAACACAGATAGGCTACTCCACTGACTAACACACTCTGCAATAGGCCAAAAAGGATTAGCTTTGCTAGATTCAGCCAAATGCTGTGAAAAAAACTTGCACAGCACTGGCACAGACCTGCCTGGCAAAAACTGATAGGAACTGATGTAACCTAGTCCTGAAAAGGACTCCAATTACAATTAGTCTTTACTCCCACAATCTATCTATTTAAGAGCACAGACCTGCCTGATAAAAGTCGTAGGAAATGCTGTAACCTAGTCCTTAAAAGGACTGCAATCACAACTATTCCCTACTCCCAAGCTATCTGTATATTTGTGCGAAAATTGGCTTGAAATTAACAAGGTATAGCGCACACAGCAACAGCGGTGCCGTCTAACACGCAGCTGCAGCAGTGAGAAAATGGTGGCGACGGGGAAAATGGCTTGGTCTTATAGGGCAAGGACATGTGACATACACTGCCAATCACACATGCCCTTGCTTGTGTGAAAAAAAGCACTTCGCTCCGTGTGTGCGCTGCTGATAGGCTGACAGATTGCACCTCCCCACTGCAAATGCGGGAAAGAGAAAAAAAAATGGAGATCTTCATTGTTCCTGCAGAGATCCATCCCCTGCCCCTCCCCCCGCCCCGCTGTACACTCAAACTGCGTATTAACATTAATTTTCATCATTACTGAGAAAAAATCCAGTTATGATTTTGGTGCACCAACAGTTATCGAACATAACCTCGAACAGCCGAATTTTTCTCAAATTGTTCGTGTTCGCCGACCGGCTCGAACACCGCCCAAAACAGCTCGAATTTGAGATTGGCGAACAGTTCGAGTAGAATAACGCTCATCTCTAGTAATGAGTCACCACCTGTGAACTTGACTCAATCCCATCCCACCTCATCCCAAACCTTACCACTATCTTCATCCCAACCCTAGCCCACCTTTTCAACCTGTCACTAACAACTGGCGTCTTCTCTTCATGCTTCAAACATGCCTCGATCACACCCATCCTCAAAAAGCCCTCCCTTGACCCATCCTCTCTGACTAGCTATCGTCCCATATCACTTCTCCCCTATGCCTCAAAACTACTGAAACAACACGTCTATTCTGAACTGTCCTCCCACCTCTCCTCCTGCTCCCTCTTCGACCGCCTACAATCTGGTTTCCGACCGCACCATTCTACTGAAACTGCACTGACTAAAGTCACCAACGACCTGCTAACCGCCAAATCCAAGTGTGGCGCCCCTGAGGGTTCGACCGCCACAGGAATGCTGCACTTCTTTAATGGAGTGTGGTGTTCCTCCTCTGAGGTAAGCCTGGTGTGATGGTAGTGTTCAAGCCTTTTGCATCCAACACCACATTCCACCAGAGGAAGCTAGTTTGCACAAGGTGCTGCTCCCCTGGTTTCAGGGAGACTGGGGAACACAAAGTTGTAGGAACCAGTTAGTGGGTGTGGGTGGAGGAACAGTTAGTTAGTGACACTTCTAATTTCATATTTAATAGAATGCCATCTTTGATCGTGGTTCTTTGGCGGTTCTTGGGCTGTCAAGCTGTCAAAATACTGTGTGTAAAGTGACTTCCCTCCGGGAGCGCAGATCCTGTGTGGGCCTGCACCGGCATGGGACACAGCCCTCGTACCCCGATCTATGGGACGAGAGGAAGGTTGCAGGCAAGGAATGTCTCAACCCGGCCAAGGACCAGGATCAAGAAGACCCGGGAGCTTTAGAGTGTGGCTCCCTAGCAAATGGGTCTCGGGGAGGATGCAGATGGAGCGGAGCACGCCACCTGTCCTCGCCTACCTGATCTATTCAGAGGGATTCCGGCTGCAAGAGGGGTACCGGCCCCCGACACCCGACCTAGCACTCTATGTCCAGGACGGGAAAGCCCGGTTAGGCCCTGATGATCCCGCCGGGCCTCGGATGGAGAGGAATTGCCACCCGAGCCCTACACCTGAGAGGAGCTCAGAGGGAGACCCGGCCTATCTACACACGCACAGACGGGAAAGGGTAAAGTCTGTAGTGCAGGAACACTCTGGTGTAGGGATGCTACCTCACACTGGACTTCCTCGGAGGTAGTCGGACCCCCGTCCCTGGTGGCCGCAGGACTCCGCGAGGAGCAGGGAGAAGCCTTGCGCTGCTTGAGAGAGAACTGTGAGTAAAGCCTTGGAAGTTCATCCCTATGGCCTCCGGACTGTTCATTACGCGCCATACCACGCGACGCAGTGCCCTTACTCCCCGCACTACTAACCCTCCTCTATCCTGCCTTGCCTGCCCTGAGGCCGCGCTCCGCCTGTGGGGAGCAGCGAGAACTTTAGCCGCCATAACATCGGGCCTCAGCGGACTGTAGCGGCGCTGGTGGCGCATCACCAGACACCACAGGTGGCGTAGTCGACAATTACCACTCAACCCGGAAAGCCCTAACATCATTTTTAATGTGACGGCCCTGGGCACGGAACGGGTCCAGGCCATGACTGCATCTCCTCAACATCTGACCCGGCTCCGAGTATCCCCCATCTTCCCAGGGCAGGGCTTGCGAGCGTCAGATCACTGGCGTAGTCGGCAGGATATCGTGCCCGCAGCAACGGAGAAAAGTGCCCATTGCTATCGGGTACTGTGTGCCTTACACCTTGGACTGTTGTTTTACACTTAAAATGGCGCCCGCCCAAGAAGAACAGGCACCATAATGTTGTGAAAAGACTGTCTTTGTACACCTCCCATCGTGGGCTGGGCTCCCGCTTGGCACCAAAAATGTGGACTGCCCCTTCCATCAGAGACTGTCCGCGGAGTAATGCCCGTCAAACAGGATGGGCTGAACGAAGGCGGGCCTGTCAGCATGCCGCCCAGGAACCGCCCCGAAAGAGGAGGAAGAAGGAAAGCAACAAGGTGCGGCCATGTCAGTCGGAGCTTGGCAGTCAACGGAGGCAGTCATGGATGCCTCTGGGGAGTGAGACCGCGTGACCACTGAACCCGGTTCAGGCCCTTCACCCGGCAGAGAGCAAGGCGGCAGCATATTAACACCGGGAGATATTGAGTTTCTCCACTCGGAAGCTCCGGGACTTGAAAGGAGGCAGAAGGAGGCCCAGGAGGCGGCGACGGCTGCGTGGAAAGCAGAGATGCTGCAGCGGATCCGAGACCGCCGTCGAGGAGAGGAGGTTCCAGGACCAGTCGGCCCGGAGGTAGAAGTCGAGAGTGACCTAGCGGCAGGTGAGAGTGCAACCCCTGCCCCGGCTGCGGAGCCATCAGAGACGATCCTGGACCTCATGGCGGAGTACATAGTCCCCTACGCAGTCACCTGGGAGCAAGCACTAGCTCCTGAGCTGCAACCGGCAGCTGTTGGTGGGGACTTTCGCTGTCACGAGAGCTCGTTAACGGATGTGCCTGGAGCTGCGGAGGAGGCTACCGGCTCCAACCCGGACTGGTCCGCATCGGTAGAGGACTTACAGCAACCCGTCCTAACCCCGCTACCTGCACCGGCGGTAACCTGGCCCGAGGCCGAGGAGTGGGCCTGGGAAAACCAGGGGGGCGACCTTATGGGCTTCCCGCGGGAGACCAGATCTGAAGCGCGCAGGAGGAGCCAATGGTGCAGCGACCAGATCTTCCAACTGGCACGGGAGCAACGTCAGTGGGAGCAACGCTGCGAGCGCCTCGAGGTGAGGACCAAGGCTACAAAGACTCAGGCGCGACTGCAGGAGGCCACCCATCCTAGTCCCCGGTATGAAGGCCAGGTTGTGCGTTTTCACCATGAGGCGGGGTGGGGGTTTATCCGGAGTCCCATGCTCCAGGGCGATGTGTTCGTCAGCAGGC
Source organism: Phyllobates terribilis (assembly GCF_046119375.1). Lineage (NCBI taxonomy): Eukaryota > Metazoa > Chordata > Amphibia > Anura > Dendrobatidae > Phyllobates > Phyllobates terribilis. Next base: position 24,230,559 of record NW_027362768.1, read on the forward strand.
GGGACGTCGAGCCGCGCCTTAAGAAGGGACATCCTGGCCGGAACCTCTTCCCCGGGCGATAATGTGACTTTCACTCGCCACCAGGGGGAGCGTGGGTGGTACACCCTGGATGTTCACAAAGTGTCTGGGAGTGACGCAACCCCGCCCTCAGCCTCAGGTGACCGGCTAGCCTCTGTCGGGAGGAATGAGCCCTTCCCTCCACATGAGCCCCAAGTCTAAAGCAGCCCCCGGCTGCTGTAGTTATTGTTTGAAGTTTGACTATTGCTGCTATTTTTGTGTGTTTCTTCATTTATAGAGACTTTGGTCCCTGCAGACTATGGCAGGCGGCGGAATTCATTGTAAATAGTTATGCATCTATTTAGGTGCTCCCTATTGGTTTTATACAAAACTGTGCCTACTTTCTACCTCAGACCTCAGAAGCAAAACCTGTCTGGAGTGGCTTGTGTGGGGGTCCAGCTCCGGATCTTCATGCCCTGCAGCCACCCCAGGGCCCACGTAGTGGGTTTAGGGCAGGTCCCTCTTGCTACTGAACTGACCGTCGTCACCTTTAAGCAGTCCGCTGCCTTGATCAAAAAGTCTCTTGTCTTAATTTATAATTTTGCACTTTTATACCTTTGTACTTTTATAATTTTATACTTTGCACTTTTGTACTATTATAACTGTCATGCAACGTTACAAGAAATGTGCCTCCCATAAAGGGATGATAGTTTTACTTGTTATATAGAAAGAAATTTTCCTGGGTGCTATTCCTTTGCAGCCAGCGGATGTGCTGTGTTTTACCACGGGGGAATGTGGCGCCCCTGAGGGTTCGACCGCCACAGGAATGCTGCAGTTCTTTAATGGAGTGTGGTGTTCCTCCTCTGAGGTAAGCCTGGTGTAATGGTAGTGTTCCAGCCTTTTGCATCCAACACCACATTCCACCAGAGGGAGCTAGTTTGCACTAGGTGCTGCTCCCCTGGATTCAGGAAGACTGGGGAACACAAAGTTGTAGGAACCAGTTAGTGGGTGTGGGTGGAGGAACAGTTAGTTAGTGACACTTCTAATTTCATATTTAATAGAATGCCATCTTTGATCGTGGTTCTTTGGCGGTTCTTGGGCTGTCAAGCTGTCAAAATACTGTGTGTAAAGTGACTTCCCTCCGGGAGCGCAGATCCTGTGTGGGCCTGCACCGGCATGGGACACAGCCCTCGTACCCCGATTTATGGGACGAGAGGAAGGTTGCTGGCAAGGAATGTCTCAACCCGGCCAAGGACCAGGATCAAGAAGGCCCGGGAGCTTTAGAGTGTGGCTCCCTAGCAAATGGGTCCCGTGGGGGGGTTCCAGATGGAGCGGAGCACGCCACCTGTCCTCGCCTACCTGATCTATTCAGAGGGATTCCGGCTGCAAGAGGGGTACCGGCCCCTGACACCCGACCTCGCACTCTATGTCCAGGACGGGAAAGCCCGGTTAGGCCCTGAAGATCCCTCCGGGCCTCGGATGGAGAGGAATTGCCACCCGAGCCCTACACCTGAGAGGAGCTCAGAGGGAGACCCGGCCTATCTACACACGCACAGACGGGAAAGGGTAAAGTCTGTAGTGCAGGAACACTCTGGTGTAGGGATGCTACCTCACACTGGACTTCCTCGGAGGTAGTCGGACCCCCGTCCCTGGTGGCCGCAGGACTCCGCGAGGAGCAGGGAGAAGTCTTGCGCTGCTTGAGAGAGAACTGTGAGTAAAGCCTTGGAAGTTCATCCCTATGGCCTCCGGACTGTTCATTACGCGCCATACAACGCGACGCAGTGCCCTTACTCCCCGCACTACTAACCCTCCTCTATCCTGCCTTGCCTGTCCTGAGGCCGCGCTCCGCCTGTGGGGAGCAGCGAGAACTTTAGCCGCCATAACATCGGGCCTCAGCGGACTGTAGCGGCGCTGGTGGCGCATCACCAGACACCACAGGTGGCGTAGTCGACAATTACCACTCAACCCGGAAAACCCTAACATCATTTTTAATGTGACGGCCCTGGGCACGGAACGGGTCCAGGCCACGACTGCATCTCCTCAACATCTGACCCGGCTCCGAGTATCCCCCATCTTACCAGGGCAGGGCTTGCGAGCGTAACATCACTAGAATGACAGGCCCAGGGGATGGGGATGACTCGGTTACACGGGTCTTTAGCCTTAAGGAGGTTGCGGTGGTCGGCTCCCGGGCCCCTACTCTGGGGTCACTCTTTAAAAAGGCGTTGATAGATGTTAAGTTTATAAAAATGTTCGTGACGCCACCTATGGTTTCTGATGATATTCACCAGCGCTGCGCAGTCCACTGAGGCCGGTGATAAGGCAGCTAGATGGTATAGCTCCCCACAGGTGGAGCTGGGCCTCAGGGCAGTATAAGAACGGGGATACAGGACAAGGAGACTCAGCCGAGTCGGAGCAAGAACAGGAACGGACACAAAAGTCACTTCAGGACCTTTTACTGGTGGAATTTCAGGCACTCTCCGGAGCACTGTAGGGTGAAGGGTGTATGTCCGGATCCTCCCCAATGAGCAGGTTTTGGGCCTCCTGGTTCTTGCTGCTGCGTAATTAGTTTCTGACCTGCCTGGAGCTAGGCCTAACTTTGTCTCTGTCCTGCGCTGGCTGACCTTGTGGTAGGGCCTTCTCTTGGAGTGCACGCTCCCGACCTTCGGGGCCTATGTGTCTCCTAGCTCTGGTACGTATCAGCACTTTAGCGATCCTGGGACTTGTAGTTCTCCAGGGATTCCGGTTAATCTTACTGGGTCGTGGAGATCCCGGTAAGCTTCGGACCCGGTGTCCGTAACTGCTTCTTTGGGGTGAGCTAGTTAAGCTCCTCTGCGCCCTATGAACTAACTCTCTACTCCTTCGCCTTCGGCCTACTCGGACCCTCAATAGGCTACTCACACTAACGGCAGCGTGCCGCGTTTCACCGATCTTATGGCGCCGGCACACCTAAAGCTCACCTCTCTGAGCAACACCCGAGTCTGGACTCCACTCTGTATTCAGGCTTGCACCAACTGAACTCTCAGAGGAATTGCTGAGTCACTGAGCTCCACTGCAGACTGACCTGTTTCTGTGTCTCGCTCTGCAGGAACTTATCAACAGACTCCAACTCCCTGCTGCCTGGCTCCACCTTCCCTTTTATATCTCCCTAAGGATCTCCCTCTGGTGGTCTGAGGTGGAAGGTGGAGATGTGTGAATGGTTATGGGGGCCTCTTGTGGAGGAATCCTTCAATACACCCTCCTAGGATCTGTGATACCGAGCACAGCTGGGCTTCACACAAGCGACACTACTCTGTACTCCTCCTCTTGGACCTGTCATCTGCCTTCGACACAGTGGACCATTCCCTCTTACTACAAACTCTCTCATCTTTCGGCATCACAGACTTGGCCCTATCCTGAATCTCCTCATGCCTAACAGACCAGACATTCAGTGTCTCCCACTCACACACTGCCTCCTCATCTCACCCCCTATCTGTCGGTGTCCCCCAAGGTTCAGTTCTAGGACCCCTACTCTTCTCCATCTACACCTTAAGCCTGGGACAACTCATAGAGTCTCATGGCTTTCATTATCACCTCTATGCCGACGACACACAGATCTACCTCTCTGGACCCGATATCTCCACCCTACTAACCAAAATCCCACAATGTTTGTCCGCTATTTCATCCTTCTTCTCTGCTAGATTTCTAAAACTTAACATGGACAAAACAGAATTCATCATCTTTCCGCCATCTTATTCAACCCCCCCAACTGACCTATCTATCAACGTCAATGGCTGTCCACTCTCCCCAGTCCCAAAAGCTCGCTGCCTTGGGGTAACCCTGGACCCTGAACTCTCCTTCGAACCACATATCCAAGCCCTTTCCACTTCCTGCTGACTCCAACTTAAAAATATCTCCCAGATCCGCACATTCCTGAACCATGAATCTGCAAAAACACTAGTGCACACCCTCATCATCTCAAGCCTCGACTACTGCAACCTCCTGTTCTGTGGCCTCCCTTCCAACACTCTTGCACCCCTCCAATCTATCCTAAACACTGCTGCCCGACTAATGCACCTGTCCTCCCGCTATTCCCCGGCCTCTCCTCTCTGTCAATCTCTTCACTGGCTCCCCATTCATCAGAAACTCCAGTTCAAAACCCTAATCATGGCATACAAAGCCATTCACAACCTGTCTCCTCCATATATCTCTGATCTAGTCTCCCGGTACATACCCGCACGCAACCTCCGATCCTTACAAGATCTCCTTCTCTACTTCCCTCTTATCTCCTCCTCCCACAATTCTATACAAGATTTCTCCCGAGCATCCCCCCTACTCTGGAACTCTCTATCCCCAGACTCTCGCCGACTGTGGAAATCTTCAAAAGGAACACGAAGACCCACCTCTTCCGACAACCCTACAACCTGCATTAACCATCGCTCCACCATACCGCTCGAGGATCAGCCTTACACTCACCTACTGTATCCTCACCCATCCCTTGTAGATTGTGAGCCCTCGCGGGTAGGCTCCTTGCTCCTCCTGTACCAGTCGCCATCATGTTTTGTTCAAGATTATTGCAATTGTTTTTGCTATGTATACCCCCTTTTCACATGTAAAGCACCATGGAATAAATGGCGCTATAATAATAAATAATAATAATAATGGGAGTCAATGGGAAATCCTAGCATTTTTCTGGCAGACCCTACAAGGAAGTCTGGGGGGCAGTGAAAAAGTTGAAATGTATGGAAAAAGTGCTGAATGAAAGCAGAACAGCATGGGGAAGACCCCGGGAAGCATATCTGACTCCCAGACTTTTGCTGAGAACAATGGTGTCACACTTTTACCCCACTTTAAGGACTGACAATAAAATGTTCAAAATCAAAGAGAAATTGGAGTTTACAGGAAAAAAATGTTAAGAAACATTTTTCTTGTATAATGACAAATATAGGGCTAAGTTTAAAAAGGATGTAAAAAAAGAATAATTTAAGGAAACCAAAATTTACATTTTTATTAAAAAATTGGAAATTTCAGGGTAATTTCTGAAGGAAGCAAGAAGTGCCAAAAATTAGGGACTCAGATACACCCTGTATTAGACCTAAAGGAGGGCCTCATACACATTTTGTTCAAATTGTCATGTAGTAGTACTCCTAGGCTCATAAAGGCTATGCAACTAAGTGAAAATCCTGCCCAAAATTGCAAGCAGAGTCAGCCATACACCCTTGAAGGCACCAACTGTAGTGCATCATAAAAATATTAATAAAGTGTAGTTGTGGTACTTTTATGCTCATAATAGCTTTGCACAAGGTGCAAAGCCATGAAAAAAGTATTAGTAGGGTAATCCAGTCATCCATAGACCCTAAAAGGCAGCAAATGGCAGACCTCATTCAAATATTGAACATTAAAAACACTTTATGTGCTGCTGTCATCCTGTGGTATGGAAAAGTTGGGTCTAATCCAGGCTTTATTCATTGTTATCAGAATGAGCCTGTCAGCACTTTCTGTTGACAGGCAGAAGTGGCACTAAAACCCCACTCAGACAAGATGCTAGCAGCAAGGCCACACAACACCTCCAAGGCATAGAGAAACAGCTCATGTCAGGTGTCCAGCTTTGAGACCCAATAGCTGAAGGTCGCAGAGGAATTAGGGAGTACGCTAGTTTTGTCGGCCAGGTATTGCGTGATCATCTTTAAAAACTTTCCCTCCTTGTCAAAAATATCAGGTCATCAGGGCCTGGATGCTGGGAGGGTGTCATGAAATTGGCCCAGGCCTTTGACAGTGTACCCCTGCCTCTGATGTGTGTCTCTCTCACCTCTCCTCCTTGGTTGGGCAAGGAAGTTTGCCCCGTGCCGTTAGTTGCCTGATGGGAATTTTTTCAACATATTTTCCACAATGGCCTTCTGGTATAGCATCATTTTAGAAGACCTCTACCCATCAGGAAGAAGAGATGCAAAGTTCTCCTTGTAGTGTGGGTCTAGCAGGATGAATAGCCAGTACTCTTTTTTGTGCAAGATGAATGTAACGTTAGGGTCATGGGAAAGACAGCAGTACATAAATTCTGCCATATGTGTCAAGGTCCCCACAGCCAACACTTCCCTGTCTTCATCATCATGACTACTATTCATCTCCTCCTCCATCTCTTCCTCCTCATTCCCCTTCTCAGCTCATCCACATAGGAGAGACGGGGCGAAGCCTGAGTGAGTTCTAGCCTCTTTTGTGCTATCAGCCCGCTCCTGTTCCTCCTTCTATTCCTCAGCCTCCACCTCTTCATTGTTACCCAATCCACCCTGAGCACATGAGATGAGGCTGTGCTGGGTAGTGTCTCCCTGCCTCATGTCTTCCTCTGTCTCCACCTTGTCCACATGCAAAGCTTCATGTTTCATTTTCAGCAGCGACTGTTTTAGTAGGCACAGAAGCGGGAACGTTGGGTTGATGATGGCGTCATTGCTGCTCACCATTTTTGTAGAGTTCTCAAAGAGTTGGAGAACCACACAAATATCAGACATCCATGTCCACTCTTCAGTTGTTATCTGTGGAGGCTAACTAGAATACCAATGGACGTGTTGGAGCTGGTATTCCTCTGCTGCTCATAAAGCCTTGCCAGCATGTGCAGTGTGGAGTTCCAGGGTGTGGTCATGTCACACACCAGTCGGTGAGCTGGCACTTGCATGCATTGCTGCAGTGCTGCCAGAGGGGCGGCACCTGTAGCTGACTTGCAGAAATGGGCACTAGCGCGACGTACCTTGACCGGAAGATCTGGAAAATCTGGATAGGTTTTCAGAAACCGCTGAACTATCAAGTTAAACATGTGGGCCAAGCATGGTATGTGTGTGAGCTCGCCAAGCTTCACAGCCACCACTGGTTTATGGCCATTATCACACATGCCCATGCCTGGTTGGAGGTTCATTGGCAAGAGCCACAGATCTGTCTAGTTTATTATTCCTTTCAATAACTGCTGCAGTGTGCGATTTGTCTCCTAGACAAATTAGCTTCAGTAGAGCCTGTTGCCGCTTCGATGAGGCAGTGCTGTAGAGCTTCCAGCTGATGTGAACAATGTGCTCTGAGATAGAACATCGGAGATGGAGGGGCGCAGGAACTGGTGTAGGAGGAGGAGGAAACCCTGATAGATGTAGGGATAGCAATACTCAGTGTCGGTAGCACATGTGCCGTGCCAGGGTGAGACCCGGCCCGGGCTTCCACAATGTTCACCCAGTGTACCATCAGAAAAATGTGTCATCCTTGGCCACAAGCGCTTGTAGATGTGTTGGTTGTTAAGTGGACAATCCCATTAACCGCATTGGTAAGGGCAAGGGTAATATTCCTGGACAAGTGCTGGTGCAACACAGGAATGCCACACCAGGAGAAATAGTGGCGGCTGGGGCCCAAATAACGAGGGACTAAAATTCTACACCTGTAGCAGGTCAATTTAGGTTTTCATTTCAAACCAACGAAATGTCACACAAACCAAGTTCTATAGTATATGTGACAATAGTCAATTTTTGAACAACTAAATTTCTACACCTGTACCAGGCCAATTTAGGTTTTTATTTCAAACCAACGAAATTTTGCACAAACCAAGTTCTAGAATACATGTGACAATAGTGAGTTTTTGAACAACCAAACTTTTACACCTGTAGCAGGCCAATTTTGTTTTATATTTCAAACCAACAAAATTTCACATGAACAAAGTTCTACAGTATATGTGATAAGTAACCCACCTTTTTTTTCTTCATTGTTGTATATATTTTTTTAAACTGTACAGTTTTCAAGAAATGAAACATATTTTACTGAAAAAAATGTTAACTAAAAGAAAACTGTGTGACAAAATATCTTTGTTGTAAAAAAATAAATAATAAAAAAAATCTGGATGGTAGTAGTCAATTTTTGAACAATCAAATTTCTACACCTGTAGCAGGCCATTTTTTGCTTTTATTTCAAACCAACAAAATTTCACTCAAAGCAGATTTTACAGTATATATGACAATAGTAATTTTTTTCAACAAAAATATTTTGTGAACTGTACGAGTTTTTAAAAATTTTAATCCACTTTAATTTTACAAAAGCACATTAAACTGTATGGATGACTAACTGAATCCAGAAAAAAAAATTGAACGTTTTTTGGGAGTTTTAGATACCACCCTAATGTAACAATAACTGCGTTAAACTGTATGGATGACCAATTGAATCCAGAAATTTTTTTTTTATGTAAATATTTTTAATGTGTACTTCATGTACTCCTACACTCCTAAATGCTTTGCAGAAAGTGCAAAGCCAGGAAAAAATGATAAAGGAGGGTAATACAGTAATCCTCTTCAGGTGTCCCCTTCTTCTTTTCCTTCCTCAGGAGGCTGGTGGGACTGTCTCCACCTGCTTCCTGGAGCCAGATTCCCAGGTGCCTGTAAGTGATCCGGCTTCAGGTAGTGTCAGAGCCACCTACTAGTTCCTTCTCAAACCGCCTTGAGGAGTCTCTCCCAGGCCCGTTCATTTCTCAAGAAGGGTTCATCCTGCTTTCTTCTTTCTGGGATCACACCCACTGCTGGTTCCAGCCATCAGTTCTTGCAGCCTTTGAGGCAAGTGTTTCGTCTCTACTGCCCGCTGGTTGAGCAAGATGTGGTGACGGGTTCCAAACTCTTCGACAGACCCCTTTTCTTTGCTGACGGTCATACATAATGACCTTCCCCCGGGATGCCAACTGTCCGTACCTTGCGACTAGCGGGCCTGCTAGCATTTCTCCAGCCCTGGTCCTGGCTCACCGTCTTCTCTCTTCTGACCAGCCTAGCCACCGCAGTCCGCGCACTGCAGGGTTCCTGGCTCTTGCTAGTTCCTGGCTCTCCTGTTTGAAGTTCGCAAGAACCCCAGCGGTGAAGGCTGCGGCCTGGGTTTGTGCCTCGGTGGTACTGGGAAAGCGGCCATTTCCGGACTGCAGGCTACTGCCACCTCAGCTGTTGCGCCAGCTTGGTATGGCTCCGATATTCCTCCGGTCACTCCCACAGGAGTCTCGCAGGATTCTGCCATATTTGTTGCCTTGTCATCCACTAGGCATGTTACACTGTATGGATTACTAATTCAATCCAGAAAAAAAATTGAATGCTTTTTTGGAGTGTTAAATACTACCGAAATGTACCCAAAGGCACGTAATGCTCTGCGGATGAGTAATTAAATCCAGATAACTTTTTGAATGCTTTTCTGAGGTGTTATATATCAGAGAAATGTACCACAAAGCATGTAATACTCTATGGATCACAATATATTAAATTTTTTCATACACACATGAAAAAAGCAACTGCCACAACTGTATATTTAGCAACGGACTGCAAAGTCCTAATCCCTGCCTACAAACTGTATTCAGCCACTCTCCCTGCTCCTGCAACTCTCTCTCCCTCCATAGATTAAATGCAGAATGTATGTGATACAAACAGCAAAGGATTAGCCCTTAGAAGAGCTCTTAGTATGATGGTTGAGCTTCAACACCAGTATCAACACTACATGACTCTGATTCGTTATACTATGCACACACAAGCCAGGACAAGCACTTTGTCCCTCCAATAACAACTGTCACAGCTGTGCAATTGCGTCAGTGTGCAGAACCTGGCAGTGCCGGTCCTTTTATAATCCCTGATGATGTGATACAGACAGCCAATCACAGTAATGCCACTAACAAGATGGCAATGGCATTACAGTGACTTGCAGGCAATCCTCGGATGCTTATTGGCTGTGAAACTGGCGCTTAACATATGGCAGGGATTTGAGTTTGAAATTGAGCACCGCCCAATGCTCGCCGAGTAATGAGCACATCCCAGCACCCAGATACTCGAGTGATATCCGATTATCACCAGCATTTTGTTAACCTTGTTCCAACTTTTTTGAGATGCGTTGCTGTCATGAATTTCTGACTGAGTTATTTTTTTTCTAATGATATGGAAATACATCTAATGTTCATCTTGTCATCTGTGTTCTATTGTGAATAAAATATGGCTGTAAGAGATTTCCATGTGATTGCTTTCTTGTTTTCTTTACATTTTACCCAGCTTCCTAAATTTTGGGGTTGTACAAAAGAGTCTCAAATTTGGGACAAAGAATATTGCTTCAATATACAGCACAATGCAAAAGTGTTAGACAGACACATATTGAAAAAAAGCTGAAAGGTAAGAATGCTTTCCAAACTAGAAGTGTTAATAGCTTAATTCATCAATTAACAAAATGCAAAGTAAATGAACCAAAGAGAAATGTAAATCAAATGAATATTTGGCATGGCCACTGTTTTTCTTCACAACAGTATCAATTTTTCTAGGTATATTTGCACAAAGTCAGATTTTGATGGATTGAAGTCAGATTTATGAGTAACTAGAGATGAGAGGATCTTTTGAAATTCAAATTCGCTAACTTTGCTAAATTTTCCTCACAAATTTGGTTTGCTGCGAATAAATTCTCAAGGATTTCAATACTAGAAAACTTTAAATTTTTCATAAAATATACAATGGGGAGAGGAGTGAGAGAACCTTGCTGACCATAAGGACTCTGAATAGGTGAAAGAGAGAGGACCTCGCTGATCATAAGAATTTACACTCTACAGAAGAGAGTAAGACTTAGCCAGTGATGGAAATGAAAAACGACTCTCTCATACAAACTGTGATCTGCTGGGAACCACCGATCTTTAATGGCCCAGGTACTGATCACCACTGTACAATGGATGATAATCCATTAGATGTCATCACTGCATGGCAATGCAAAATGACATTTGCCTGCTTGATGCTTCATCAGTGTCAGCTATGGTGCGTGGCAAGATTTTTTGCGAACTGGGAATCGAATCTCAAAATGTTCAAATTTACGTGATACCACACATTTCAGGCAATTCGACTGGAACTTGATCAGCTCATCTCTATGAGTAACCAATAATGCCAAATTGGTGATAATGGTTGTCATTTCCATGTGTAGGTTGAAGCATTGTCATTAACTGGAACATTAATATTAATAATAATAATTTTTATTTACATATCGCCAATATATTCCGCAGTACTTTACAATTAAGTACGAACATATACAGACAATATAAACAATACAATGTATCATATTTCAACAGTTACAGGAGGATTGAGGGCCCTGCTCGCAAGCTTACAGTCTATATGGAAATGTGGGGATATAATAGGAAGAACATGGTCATCAGCCAGTATCCGTCTAAGGGCAGTTACCGTGTGGTATTTGGTGCATGGATGATGTGAAGATAGATGAATACGCAGGGGCAGATTAAGATTAATATTTAGGAGGGAACAGGGGAGTGTTAGGTTGGTGAATTGAGGTGGTAGGCTTTGTCTAAACAGATGTGTTTTTAAAACACGTTTGAAGACATGGGGGCTAGATATAAGTCGCATTGTTTAGGGTAGTGCATTCCAGAAAACTGGCACGGCATGAGAGAAGTCTTGGAGCCGGAGGTGTGAGGTTAGGATTAAGGAGGATGTCAGTCTTAGATCAGTTGCAGAACGGAGGGCAGGGGAGGGGCGATAGACAGAAATGAGGGATGAGATGTAGGGCAGTGCAGAACTGTGGAGAGCTTTGTGGGTGAGAGAGACGAGTTTGTATTGTATTCTGTGGTGAATGGGTAACCATGGGTATAACTCTAAGTGACTCAAGTATGCAAAAAAACATTGAAACTGGGGTGCAGGAAAATGGCACCGGGTGCTTTGGGCTTATTGGTCAAAATGTGACATATGTGTATATAGCAGAATGCAGTTTATTAATTGAAGAGCATTACAGCGGTACAAGAATGTCTGCAGACAACAGTGAAAGTGTGGAGGTTTCTTGCAAGTTTTGGGCTGCATTTCAGCTAATGAAGTTGAGGATCTGATCAGGATTAATGGTGTCCTCAATACTGAGATGTCCATCCTGTAATGACCCCAACATACAGCAAATGTCATTAAGAACTTAAGTATAAAGAACAAGGAGTCCAGGAAGTGATGATGTGGCCCCCACAAAGCTCTGATCTCAACATTATCGAGTGTATCTGAGGTTATATGAAAACACAGAAGGATTTATACAAGTCATATTTGGAACAACCACCTCCTGAGTGCCATCAAAATCTGTGTGCTAGTCTACCTAGAAGAACTGATGATGTTTTGAAGGCAAAAGGCGGTCACAATGATTATTGATTTGATTTAGATTTCTCCTTTGTTTATTAACCTTGCATTTTGTTAATTGCTAAAAATAAACTATTAGCTCTTCTATTTTTTTAAGCATTCTTACTTTGCAGCATTTTTTCCAAACCTGCTTAAAATTTTGCACAATTCTGTATATATAAATGTATTTTTGCAATATGCATTGATGTGGCTGTATGTGGTATTGGTTTATACAATTTTTTTGACTTTTTTTTTTCTTATATTGTCCATATTTCACACTAAAAAATCTGATATATTTACTCTTGAGGTTTTTACGATCCTCTGGAAACCTATCATTTGCATAGTTTTTTATCTAATATAAGCATAATAAAAATATTTTTTATTGTATCTCTATTTTTATATCTTCGAGGCAACATCCTCTCCAAAGCCTGGAAGAGGTCATTTACATATAAGGAAAATGTATATTTCTCTGGAATAAGAAATTGGATCACAGCTATCAAGGGATCATTTTATTCAGCTTCCTATGACTTACATGCCCATATAGACGGGAAGCAGGAGCCTCAAATGGCATGCGGGGGAGACAGGTGCAAAGGACACCTTGCACCTGTCTCCCCCGCACACCCTTTGGGGCTCCTGCCACACGCTGATATTTGACATGTCCTGCATATTACAATAAAGTACATATTTTGAGAAGATCAGAGGAGTGCTGCCTTTATGCTTTCTTTTCTGGAAACTGCATGGGAGAACCTGGTCAATAACCTGAAGAGAATGCTCGCGTTTCCCATAGACTTACATTGGGCTTGTTACTCGGACCGAGCACTCGAGCATTCCAATTGGCTCGACCCGAGCAACGAGTACCCGAGCATTTTTGTGCTCGCTCATCACTAGTAAGGATGATTCTGAGAAAGGTCAGGAATAAGGCCAGGACTACATGGAAGGTCCTGGTCAATGACCTGAAGAGAGCTGAGACCACAGTCTCAAACATTACCATTAGTAACACACTACACCTTCATGGATTAAAATCCTGCAGGGCACGCAAGGTCCCCCTGCTCATGCCAGCACATATCCAGGCCCATTTGAAGTTCACCAATTACCATCTGGATGATCCAGAGGAGGCACGGGAGAAGGTCATGTGGTTAGATGAGACCAAAATAGAACTTTTTGGTATTAACTCCACTCGCCGTGTTTGGAGAAAGAAAAAGGATGAGCACAACCCCAATAACATCGTCCCAACCGTGAAGCATGGTGAGGGAAACATCATACAGTGACAAGCAAAAGGGTAACAATGTTTTGAACTCTTGATTTTCAGGCTCCATATCTCACCATCCACTACTGCTTTGAATGTGAGACTTCCATCATTTTTTAGACAATCATCTATCTCATACATAAATGTGACTTGTGACTTGAAACTATTAGCATAGGATTAGTTATGCAGATTCTTGTAATGTCACTGCATTGCTACTGCTTTGCTATTAAAAATCAAAATTTTAATTTTTAGTTTGTTAGTATTTTGTAAATCCACCTTTGGCTTTCAACACTGCCTGAAACCGTCTGGGAATGCTCTCGATCAGATTCAAACATGTCTCAACCAAAATATGATCCCAGGTCTTTTCTACACGTTCCCAAAGTTGGTTCAAACTGGATGTCTCACTTGGGTATGTATCCAGTTTTTTATTCAACTCTATCCACAAGTGTTCGATTGGGTTGAGGTCTGAGGACTGTGGAGGCCAATTCAGCACCTCTACTTCATTGTCATTGAACCATTTTTTTTGCCAATTTTGACGTATACTTTGGGTCGTTGACCTGCTGGAACACTATGTCATTCTTTTTACACCTATAGTACTCGACTGTATGAAGTAACTCTTCTTGTAGGATACTCACATATAGCTCAGCATTCAGACCACTATTGATCTTAGACAAGTATCCAACGCCTTTGGCTGTGAAACAACCCCATATCATCAGGCTTCCTCCACCGAACTTGACAGTTCCATAAATTTCTCGATCCATTAACCCCTTTTTCCCTTATTTCTTCCAGACCCATTTGCACCCATCAAAGCATAGTCTGTGGACTTTCATTTCATTGCTCCAAATCACCCGCTTCCAATCTTCTACTGTCCACATTTTTCTTTGCAAACTCCAGCTGACGCATATTATGACAATATTGTAGTCGAGGCATCTTCACCTGTTTTCTAGTCACCATTCCAGACTTACGTAATGTTCATTGCACAGAGGTTGCAAGGACGTCTGTGATCTCACAATTACGAAGCAAATAAGTCACCTCCACTGCTGTGTTTGTCACGCCAAAACTGATAGACCTTGTGATGACCCAACTTGTTGCCTCCATTATTTTGCTTGAACGTCCACCTCTTTGCTTTTTGAATGTTACTATGGATGGATGGACTTAATTTTGGATTCTTCTAACTGTGATGGCACTCACATGATGCAGTTTGGCAATTTTCTTGGCCCAGAGACCACTATTGATGAGCTGGATGATGCTGTTTCTTTTTTCTTGGGAAATCTTCGGCATGGCTGCTCCTCGATTCGAAGCAGTGACCTTTCACTTGGGAATCAACCTAACAACACACTGAGCTATTATGGAATTTGAGAACAGGTTGTATTTTGTAGTATACGGGGAGAAAAATATTTTTTTACCACCAGGAGCAAAACAGCAACAATACAGTGACATGACAAGAATCTGCATAACTAATCATATGCTAAATAGTTTCAACTCAAATTTATGTATGAGATAGCCAAGATGATTGTCTATAAATTGATGGTAGTCTCACGTTCAAAGCAGAAGTGGATGGTGAAATATGGAGTCTGGAAGTCAACTGTTCAAAACATTGTTACTCTTTTGCTCATCGGTGTACTTTTGTGGTGCTTTTCTGCAGAGTGGATAGGATAACTGCACCGTATTGAAGGGAGGATGGATGGGGTCATGTATCATGAGATTTTGGCCAACAACCTCCTTCCCTCAGTAAGAGCATTTAAGATGGGTGGCAGCTGGGTCTTCCAGCATGACAATGACCCAAAACACACAGCCAGGGCAACTAAGGAGTGGCTCCAGAAGAAGCATTTCATGGTCTTGGAGTGGCCTAGCCAGTCTACAGACCTGAACCCAATTGAAAATCTTTGGAAGGAGATGAAACTTAATGTTGCCCAGCGACAGCCCCGAAACCTGAAAGATCTGGAGAAAATCTGTATGGAGGATTGGGACAAAATCCCTGCTTCAGTGTGTGCAAACTTGGTCAAGAACTACAGGAAACGTCTGACCTCTGTAATCTCAAACAAAGGTTTCTGTACCAAATATTACGTTGTTTTTCTATTGTATCAAATACTTATTTCATGCAATAACATGAAAATTAATTATGTAAAAATCATACAATCATACAATGTGATTTTCTGGATATTTGTTTAGATTCTGTCTCTCACAGTTGAAGTGTACCTACGACAAAAATTACACACCTCTCCATTCTTTGTAGGTGGGAAAACTTGCAAAATTGGCAGTGTATCAAATACTTATTTTCCCCACTATAAATGTAATTGCATGTGAAAATAGTTCAAGTTACAATACATGGTTCTAGTCTTGTCAATGGTTTTGTACCATTGTCAAATTTTATTCTATTTTCTTTGATGCAGTCAATATTCATTGGACTCGTCAGTATATATATGCAAAAGAAGAGGAGAGCTCACGTGACCTAGAAGAGGACCAGAATGGCAATAGAAACCAGGGAAGACAGCAATCAGTATTTTAATATTACTACAGTGCACTACATTACAGACATATCTTAAAAAAACTTTGGGGGATGGAATTTTTGTTTCAGATTTTTGAATCCATAATCCATATTGGAAACCATAGCTCCTGTACAAAAAGGGACACAGTTGCATTCATCGTTCAGCGAGCTTATTCTTCTAACAACCCACCGACAGCAATGAATGTTAATTGTGACCTTCCATTCAGTTTTCTTGAATGTAAGCAGCTTTTTGTAGATCATTTTTTATGGGTTATAACAAGCACTCAGAAAAATTAAAACTGGTAATAACAACTTGAACATGGTAATTAGGTTTAGTGAAAGAAAAAATATCCAAAACTGAATCATGTAGGAACATGGAGGACATATAGTGAATGTTTTCACAAGTGGAATGAACATGAATCCCTATATTCAGCATCCATCATAGGTGATTATCCAAGGTATGCCAAAAATTATAACAATGTGTCTCATTTTCTTTCTTAGCCATGCAAGGAGCATAGATGTTTGACAAGTTGTACATTAATGATATAAAAAGTCTAACAATGTGCTAATATTACATTCATCTTAGCCTTTGCTTACATCTTCAATAGAAATACCAGACAAAATAGCTCAGCAAGCTGCACTATTTTGTGCAGTAAAAAAACAGCAAGGCGGAAGCTTGATGGAACCTATTATAGTCAATGGGGCCCATCAGATGCTATTGGTGGCACTTCCTCATAAGAGCAGAAAATGAAGGAAGTAGAACAACATAAATGAAGAAAACAGATGGGAACGAAGGGTTAGAGGGGTTGCTTCACTCAGGCAATGCCTGTACATATGCTATATCACTTCTTAAGAGAAACATGGAGACTGGAGATGGTTCGCCTACTTTAGTCCACTTCCTAAAAAACTGAGCAGCTCTTGCTCATGTGTACCTGGTCATCAATGGCTTCCACATGATGCTAGATATTCTCTACAGTAGCGGCATCATGGCCCTAGCAATAACTGCTGATCGTTGGGAGTTTCTGAATTCTGGTGTAATAAAGGATTGTTTCTTGAGACAAGCCCTTGAAGTCGCACTATATTTACTCTGCCTTAGTATTCCCATCCTACTTTGTGTTCTCCATAAATACTTAACTATCATCACTTGATAAATAACTGGATGTTTATGGTTAAATTGGGCACTGTCAAGCCAAAAATAAAAGTTTCCATAAAATGATCAATATAGGGTAAAGAATCCATAAGGAAAGATGGGAGACAAAAACAGCAGTCATCAGTCTTGCCGTGATGTACAGTCAACGATCGATGGTTTGCCTTTATATACCAAACTCACCGACAGCGTTGAATGTTCATCATGACAGGCATATGGCATCCATTAACTTGAACAGTATCCAAATGAAAGCTAGCTGCCATTGAATCGTGTCCAACGCAAGCACTTAGGATCCAAACGATATATTTTCGACAGACATGGAAATATGCTTTGTATATCCTTTGTGCTGTAGACTTCAGGATTAACCCGTTCTCAAGACTTGCTGAAAGATTTATTTAATTGATACCCTGTAGTCAGCTGAGGTAATTACAGAAGGATGAGTAATCAGCGAGCTCGTAGAACAGCTGGCAGGATGTCAAGATGGATGTTCTGCAGGAAAAACACAGAAGAAAATAGTTATTTTTGCTATAACAAAAATCTGTAGAGCCAAGAAATTCTATCATTTTTCCAACAATCTCAGAACCATTGTGTATGAGCAGATACATAAATCAGGTGTTAAAGGAGAAAATAAGAAATGTCTTATAAGACATTGTACCACTGGTGAATCTAAACTAATATATTACAAATTTGGAATTCCATCATATAGCCTTATCATTCCATTAATATGAATGCAAGATAGATCAATTCATATTAAGTGAATGGAAGCTGGAGGGATTTGCCCTGGCTGTCAAACTGTAATGTTAGAGTGTTCATCTAGATTCCAATAATAAGACCCCCTATATGGACTTCAATGCCTGGACAGACCGAGCGTCTTCTGACCTTAACTTACAGACACACTTATAGACACATAAGAAACTGTGGGTTCTGGTCAGGAGACCGTGGTCAGTCTGTGCACTGTGGTCTGGATGTGGATTATAAATATGTCCATCTGAACCCAGACTTAGACATATAGCGAGCATATATATAAGAAATCCTTTGGCTTTTACCTAATGATGTGTGATGTAACATACATTCATCAGATTCTTACAATGTATCTAGTTAAAACTCCTGAAATGTCTCACACTTATTTTCCAGTTTGTCATGTATAGTAGTCTTAGGCTAAGACTTTACAGAAGCTCTTTGTGCTGTCTTTGTATTCAGCCCCACTGAGTGAATATTTTGCAGGACCACCTTTCGCTGTATTACTGCTGCAAGTCTTTTGTGGTGTGACTCTACCAGTTTGGCACATCTAGAGGCTGACATTTTTGCAGACTATCTCTAGCACAGTGAAATTGGATAGAGGCGTCTGTTCACAGCAAATTTCAAGTCTTGCCACAGAGTCTCAGGCTGTGTGCCCACTATCCGCTTTTTAAGCGTTTCCACAGCGGCAATTCCACTGCAGAAATGCTTAAAAAACGCTTGTTAGTAGGTCTGCTATGTTCCCCAATGATAATCCGCATGTGCTGTGCACATGCTGCAGAAATTTCAGCTGCGGATTATCATTGCAGAAAAATCCGCAGCACTACCAATTATTTTGCGGAATCGCTGCGTTTTCACCGCCATTGACTTGCATTGAATCACTTAATATCCGCATGACTACATGTGCACATGCGGATATTAAGCGATTCAATGTGCGGATGGTACCCGGGTCTGGAGAAGAGGAGACTCTCATCCAGACCCGGGTACCATAGTACCTGTAAAAAAAAAAAGATTTGAAAATAAAAAAAACACATTATACTTACCTTCTGATGGCCCCTGGTCTCCTGTGTGATGCGTCCTGGCTCCCCGGCAGCTCGCGATGGTCTAGAAGGACCTTCCATGACATCATTTAGTCATGTGACAGGTCACGCAACTGCTGACGTCGGCGGTCGCGTGACCTGTCACATGACTAAATGACGTCATGGAAGGTCCTTTTACACCACCGAGAGACACCGGGAAGACCGGAGAAGGAGACTGGGGGCCATCGGAAGGTGAGTATAATGTTTTTTGTTGTTTTTTTTTACCATTTTTCTTCTTTTTTTTTTAACTAACTTGGTCACACTATATAAAATTTATGCCGGTTGCATGGATTTATATAGTGTGACCAAGTTGTCAAGCACTTTCCAAGTGATGCTAAAATCGCTTGGAAAGCGCTTGACAACTCGCACGCCACGTGACAAACGCTTGTCCCTGGCTGAAAAAATGCATGTACAATCCGCATGCGTTTTTTCTGCCAGGGAGATGCAGAAACACTCAGGAAAAATCCGGAGCATTTCTGCATCGTGGGCACATAGCCTCAATGGGATTTAGGTCTGGACTTTGGCTGGGACATTCGCACACAAGATAGGTGATAATTTGTTGGTCTGTGGGGGTCCAACCACTGAGATGTGCACCCGATAGGTAGAATGGGGAACTTTTGTCCCCATTAGAGTGACAGTGTGCATGCTCCACTGCTACTCCATTTATTCCTTGTAGGGCTGTGCTCGGCTTTTCTGGCAAAAGAGTAAGAATGAAGCAGCAATCAGGATTCTGATATGCCCCTTTATTTTGTAATGGGGATAAAAGTTCCCCATTGGGGATACAAAGTCTCCATTCTGCGATTGGCAGTGGTCGGCAAGTTGTTGGCAGTGGTCGGCAACTTGTT
This sequence comes from Phyllobates terribilis, assembly GCF_046119375.1. Taxonomy (NCBI): domain Eukaryota; kingdom Metazoa; phylum Chordata; class Amphibia; order Anura; family Dendrobatidae; genus Phyllobates; species Phyllobates terribilis. The sequence goes on from NW_027362768.1 coordinate 24,250,182, forward strand.
TTCACCGGACAACCCCCTTTTATGTTACTGTGAAGCATCTACAGATTTTTAAAGGTCCGGAAGTAAATCTCTATAAAATTAGATTTTTCTTTGAAATGCTCCCTGTGTTGAATAACGTAATTCATTGTGTCCATGCCACCTACAGGCACAGGCATCAGTACCTAATGATAAATTCACCTTTTGCAGTATCGGCAGGAATAATCGTTTAAATCATTAGGATTTACATTAGCAGGCATTATTTTGAAGTGGATATGTTCTGTATATGTGATTGTCTCTTGGTATGGAAATATACACAGATGTGTTCTACCTTACCATACCACTTCAGCTTTGGAAAAAAATGCAATATTCACAACAGAGTGCAGCAAATCTGATCACCTCTTGCCACTCATCTTGGTATATCTCAAGCTAACAGGGCAGTTTAGACAGGACATGTCTGTACATAACACATATACAGTAAGTCAATGTATATAGTCTATGCCCAGCATTACAGTTTACATCATTAATCGCTAGATTAAAGTCAGAGCACTCCCAATTTTGAGCTCTAAATCATAGAAGGGATTAACATTGACCTGATTCCAGAAATAAAGCTGCAGATCGACAGGCGGTTAAAATTCAAGAAAACCAGAGGTGCAAGGATAAAGCCACAGAAAACTGAGAAACATATCCATTCCTGCCCACATAGTTGTGATCTGCACCTATTACCGTATTTAAACAACTGTCACCTACAATTAGGATGGAAGGTCTAGGTCTAAATCATTGCTACAAAGACATAAAGACTACTGACATTAGGCAGCCCCAGAATCCAATACACTCTGACATTTCACAACCCACTCTCCTTTCTTTATTCTATGGTACACATTACTCATCGCTTTTGACCCAGGACTTCTGTTTTATCAAAGGTTAATTATATAAAACTACCCAGAAATAAACATTCAATTTCATTCCAACTCCCGGAGTCAGGCCGGCAAACTAGAGTACCACAAGTTCCTTACTTAGTCCAAACTCTGATACAATGACATGCCCGCGACAATGGCACTCACTCAGGTCCATCAGCAGAGAGGGGATAACTTACCATCTGAAGCTGATTTTAGAGTACAGTACTTCTCTCTAGGGTTTATTGTGGTATTTTTAGGACAATTCACAACCCTTTATTCCATTTTAATGATATAATCTACAGTATAGTTTTGATATGTAATTAAATTTAAATACACATATAGCAGCTGTATAATAGAAAAATTAGCAAATAAACTATCAAAATGATTGTCTGGCTGGTGCCAAGTTCAACCTGCCTAATTGATAGGCCGATAATTGTGAACAATCATTCCTAAGAATGCTCATTTCACAATTGTCAGCCTGTCATTGCAAGCCGATGAAGAGCAAAACGTTCGTTGGGTGAAATGAATTTCATACTTTTCTAAAAATCATCGTTCTCAACAGCACATAAAACTGGAGATGTGGTGTCGATAATATATTATTTACGCCCCAAATGATTATATTATCATAAATAGAAGTCTCTAAATGTAGCAAAAATGTCACTTCTAAGTTCTTCATCTCCGTGGATCTGCTCCATATCTTATGATGAACACTAACTGCGCATGACAGATCCCATTGACAATATTGGAATCTATCTGGTTTCCATTATTTACCAATTAAACTTGTGCAGCATGCTGCCCTGTATTGTTCAGTGTTTTTTGCTAGATCTATTAGGCTACGTTCTCACATTAAGTATTTGTTAAGGTTTTAATGTTGCAGATTTTCTGCACCATTTATGTACCTATTAGGTTACTTGCATTTTTTTCCATTGCATTTTTTACATGCATTTTTATTACTTTTATGCTTATGTCTCTTGGTATGTCATGGTACAAATAAAGCTGCTTTGTTTTTAACGCTTCCTGTTATTTGTCTTTGACAAACCTTTATTGACAGAGTTATGTGCGGATTGCATGCGTTGTTTTACCTGCAGATTTTCTGCATTTAATGCAAGTCTATGAGGAAAAAACGCACATAAAACGGTCATTCGCGAGATAAATTGACATGTTGCGGATTTGAAACACGCACCGCAGGTCGATTTACGTTGCATAAAAAAGTGCACAGTGAGCATGAGATTCCTATAAATACCATCCACTTTGCTGGAACAGTTAGACGCTGCGTTTTTTTAAAGTGTTAAAAACTAATCATGGGAACTTAACCATAGAGGCTTGGAATGGAGCCAGAAGGACAGATATGACCAGAATCTTACACAGATAACTCATTGTTCATTGTAAATCAATAAGTACAAATCCACCCATAATCTATCTCCTCCATATATCTCCAAACTAATCTCCCGATATCTTCCAACACATCATCTCCGGTCCCCCCAAGACCTCCTTCTCTCCTCCACACTTATATGTTCCTCATCTGCTTTAATCCTGTGCCCCAACATGTCTGATTATACACATTCGGAACTTTCAGATGGAACTTGGAAACGCATCTCTTCAAGAAAGCTTACAGTCTGCAATGACCAATCCACCACCACCGGAGCTGCCGGAACCCCCCAACCTACTGTTTCCATCCCCATTACCCTGTAGACTGTAAGCCCGCAAGGGCAGGGCCCTCTCATTTCTGTATCAGTCTGTCATTGTTAGTTTGTTTAGTGTAATTTATATTTGGATTTTGTATGTAAACCCTTCTCATGTACAGCACCATGGAATCAATGGTGCCTTAAAAATAATTAAATAATAATAATAAATGAACATACAAAAACAAACAAACAAAAAAAAAACAAGATCATTAGTAGCAACCAATAAGATTACTTTTTTTTACTATCTAACCAGAATTGGTTAAATTAAAATTGCCTTTTGATTGGATGTTAAGGGCAACCTCTCATCGTTTTGCCTGCCCTATCATTTACACACAATATCATTATCTTAATAAAACAATACATTAATATGAATATGTGCAGATATCCAATTCTATCCCATCTACTGCGTCATATGGGTAGGCTGAGGAGAGAGGGTGAGAACAGAACAAAAATAAACCAAGCACTTTGTTTGCCGCAAGCGTTGGGGTGAAAACCTACATGAAATTTCTCTTTACAGTTACAGGAATCCTAATGCGCATTGTCAGGGTTAGGAGGCGAGGAAATGCTGCCCTCACTCTCTCACACACCCGCGGGGACTTTTGCGGTCTCTGCGGTCTGTCTCCGGTGGCCTATGTACCAGCGATGATGGAAACGACATAATTTAAGTGACGGCGTTTGCTCTGCGTCCAGTGGCCGAGTGAGGGAACTGGAGCAGAAAAGCGATGTTTCTGCAGGAATTCTTTCATCTGACCTAAATTCACTCATGCTTTCAGTATCAGAACAAATTCACTTTTTTTCCAGAGACGCACCGGATGGAAAGACTATACAGTGCATGATATGGATATTAAAATTATTCGAAAATATGTCATATGGGATGTTTCCTTTTTTTGTTTCATTAGTTCAAGCCAATTTTTTTATTTCAATATGTTTGTTTTTTTAAATAATTCATACCTCCCATGTACTAACTGAATATACAGAGACCATGACTTTCCTATTGGGAGCTGAACACATTGACCCATACTTATAAAAAATGGCATTTCATACATTTGTTTAAAAACATTTATTTGAGTCAATAATACTAAATTTATTTAAAAAAAATAATTGGACTGTCCTAAGGTCTGCAAAGGAAATATATGCCTACCATGTGCAGGCGTAGATTTCCAATGATTTTATCACATTTTCAGAATTTTGTGTTAGTAAATCTGATTAAATAGTGTAGGAGACGCCCAGCTCTAGCAAGTCACTCCAACTGTTCACTGCGATCTTCAACTGCAAAACAACTGATATATACATTGATTTCTTAATAATGTAAATATTGGGTAGGCAATAGAGTGCCACCAATGTTCCACCATTTTCTACTTTATTTATTTTTTTATAATATATCTGTCTAAAAACTATGGGCTACGCCCAGTTACAGTAAGCCACTCCCACTTTTCTTGCTTTTATAATAAAAAACCTCACTAAAAAGTGGAGGCCACTCCCAGTTCCTGTAAGCCATGCCCACATTTCACTGCATTTTTCAACAGCAAGAAAAAATGCCATAAATTGATAATAAAGAGAAGCCCAAATCTTTACTTTTATTTGTTAATGTTTTTACTGATATCATAAATGATAGAAAATAACCATTTGTTGATTCAGCTATTTGAGGCGCAAACAAGTCTAAGGCTAAGTTCACACCAGAGTATAAAAAAACTGTCTGATTTCCATCCATAAAAAAATGGACGAATTTTTTATCTATTTTGTCATCCGTTATTATATATCAGCAGTGAATTAAATTTACAAAAGCAGATACAGCTTTCTATGATAATAATGTCAATGAATCCAGAAATATCAGATGCCATATGGTTGTACTATATGCCATCTGATATATCTGGGATCCTACACTGTGTGCAGAATTATTAGGCAAGTTGTATTTTAGAGGATTATTTTTTTTATTGATCAACAACTATGTTCTCAATCAACCCAAAAGACTCAAATATCCAAGCTTAATATTTTTGAAAGTTGGAGTGTTTTTTTTTAGATTTGGCTATCTTAGGAGGATATCTGTTTGTGCAGGTAACTATTACTGTGCAGAATTATTAGGCAACTTAATAAAACAAATATAATCCCATCTCACTTGTTTATTTTCACCAGGTAAACCAGTATCAGTGCACAAAATTTAGAAATAAACATTTCTGACATGCAAAAACAAAAACCAAAAAAATTAGTGATCAATATAGCCACCTTTCTTTATGATGACACTCAACAGCCTTCCATCCATAGATTCTGTCAGTTGCTTGATCTGTTTTCGATCAACATTGCGTGCAGCAACAACCACAGCCTCCCAGACACTGTTTCGAGAGGTGTACTGTTTTCCCTCCCTGTAGATCTCACTTTTTATGATGGACCACAGGTTCTCTATGGGGTTCAGATCAGGTGAACAAGGGGGCCATGTAATTATTTTTTCTTCTTTTAGACCTTTACTGGCCAGCCACGCTGTGGAGTAGTTGGATGCATGTGATGGAGCATTGTCCTGCATGAAAATCATGTTTTTCTTGAATGATACCGACTTCTTCCTGTACCACTGCCTGAAGAAATTGTCTTCCAGAAACTGGCAGTAGGTCTGGGAGTTGAGCTTCACTCCATCCTCAACCCGAAAAGGTCCCACAAGTTAGTCTTTGATGATACCAGCCCATACCAGTACCCCACCTCCACCTTGCTGGCGTCTGAGTCGGAGTGGAGCTCTCTGCCCTTTATTTATCCAGCCTCTGGCCCATCCATCTGGCCCATCAAGAGTCACGCTCATTTCATCAGTCCATAAAACCTTTGAAAAATCAGTCTTAAGATATTTCTTGACCCATTCTTGACATTATATGTTATGTTTCTTGTTCAAAGGTAGTCGTTTTTCAGCCTTCCTTACCTTGGCCATGTCCCTGAGTATCGCACACCTTGTGCTTTTTGATACAACAGTAATGTTGCAGCTCTGAAATATGGCAAAACTGGTGGCGAATGGCATCTTGGCAGCTTCACGCTTGATTTTCCTCAATTCATGGACAGTTATTTTGCGCCTTTTTTGGCCAACACGCTTCTTGCGACCCTGTTGGCTATTTGCCATGAAACGCTTGATTGTTCGGTGATCACGCTTCAAAAGTTTGGAAATTTCAAGACGGCTGCATCCCTCTGCAAGACATCTCACAATTTTGAACTTTTCAGAGCCCGTCAAATCTCTCTTCTGACCCATTTTGCCAAAGGAAAGGATGTTGCCTAATAATTAAGCACACCTTATATAGGGTGTTGATGTCATTAGACAACACCCCTCCTCATTACAGAGATGCACATCACCAAATTTACTTAATTGGTAGTTGGCTCTCCAGCCTATGCAGCTTGGAGTAGGACAAAATGTACAAAAAGTATCATATGATCAAAATACTAATTTGCCTAATAATTCTGCACGCGGTGTATATAGAGAAAGATATCCTCCAGCAATGAAAAAAAATGTAAATTCAATTTGGTATTTTTTATAAAAATGGAGAAAAAGCGTTATTATTCTGTTATAAAATCATGGTATACCCTGTTGAATTTTTTTTCCATCGCTGGAGGATATCTTTCTCTCTCTATATTGATCCACGTTCTGGACTTGGACGGCTCCGAGTGGTGATCTTCATTGGACATAAGTACTGCGGAAAGTGGTGAGCTGACTTTCCCTATCCCATTTATTTCTGTTATTTGATATGAGATTCTTTGACTTTTTCCATAGGCTTGAATAGGCCAGCATCTTCCAAAATAAGGAAGAGAATAGTGCATGCTGCTATTTTTTGGATGCGTTATTCGATCTGTGTACAGTAGTGGCCATCTGACCAGACATCTTGAATAACATTGGCCTGAGTGCTGTCCGTATTTTTTCCATGGACAGCGCTCAGATTAAAAATATGGTCATGTGAACGAGTCCTAACCGTGATATGTTCTGGAAATTTGCAATATTTTATAAATATCTAAGCTTGCTACAAAGCTAAACGCTGATTGTCCCAATAGTTATCTCTCCTGACTCCCCCATATACAGCAACGCTTAGCGTATGTTTTGAATGTGAAAAGGGGAGAAAGCCATTACCAGACACTTCTGGCAGCAGCTTATCATACAGGAGAACAAAAGGATTTCATATTTGAATTTAAACCTTTATCTAATCCTTATCTCTCGACAGATGATGTATGAGACTTGGGAGGCCCCTATCAGCACTCGATGGTGGGAGACCAGGTGCGGAGACCTGTGATCCAACGGGTTCTTTGTAATAAATAGTGCAGTATGTGATTGGTAAATGTATCACAGGCAAGCGCATGATTTAATTTGTGAACATTTTTTGATCAGACTCATGATCATTAACCTTTATCAGCCAAGACCAATTTTTGTTTTTGCACTTTCATTTTTTCCTCTCCTTCGTGATAACTTTTTTATTTTTTTGTCAATACAGCCAAATGAGGGCTTGCAGGACAAGCTGCAGTTTTGAATGGCACAATTTATTTTCTCCTGTAATATACTGGAAAAAGGGAAATACGGTAAATTTGAAAAATACAACATTGTTTTTTAGGTTTTGTTTTTACGGCATTTATTATGCAGTACATACATCTTGCCATCATTATTCTTCAAGTCAGTACAGTTATAATGATACCAAACATGATTTAGGTTTTTTTTAGTGCTTTAGTGGTGAAAACAAATTCAGGAATTTGTTAAAAAAAAGTCTCAATTTTCAAGTGTTTCAAAGTGTTTTTTGCATGGAGAGCTGACATTTGTAATTTTATTTTATTGATATCATTTATTGATATCATTTTTGGATACATTAAATGTTTTGATTGCTTTTTATTGCATTTTTTTATGGGTAAAGTGCAAAAAAACCCCAGAAAATTCTCTCATTTTTTTGTGCTATGGCTAGTGTTGAGCATTCCGATACTGAAATATCGGGTATCGGCCGATATTCGCGGTATCGGAATTCCGATACTTAATTCCGATACTTTTGCAATATCGTATACCGGAATCGGAAGTTCCCATAATGCAATGAGACATTTTCATTTTATTCAGCCAATGAGGATCCTAAGAAGTGTGGGCACATCCTGTTAGGCATGTAGGCATCTTAACTAATGGCATGGCTGTGATTGGCTGCTGAAATGATGTCATGATGCACTATAAAAGCCACCGCCGCCATTTTGAGCTCACTCTGCTGTGAATTCAGTTAGGGATAGGACGCTGTTGTTCTGAGGGACAGTTTTAGCTACCTATTTGCTCTATACTGCTTTACCCAAGCTACTTTCTAAATCACTGTGCCTTGCAGTGCTAGTGCACAGTTCCCTGTGCTGTTCACCGCTGTCTGCAAGGTCTGGTGTGTGAGTGCAGCTCACCCTGTAGTGTGTGCTTCAACCCCGTCTGGTTGTAGTGCACTCAGTGTGTGTCACTGCCTCATACATTGTCCTTTTTTGCCAATTCATAATTTTTCCTGATATCTCCTATTAGTGTGGTGGTTCCATCTGTATTCAGCTAAATTGGTTCCAAACACACTATATAGGAGTAGATAGAGAAATTTTTTTCCGTCTTGCAGTGCTAGTGCACAGTGCTCTGCATCTGTACTGTTCACCGCTGTCTGCAAGGTCTGGTGTGTGAGTGCAGCTCACCCTGTAGTGTGTGCTTCAACCCCGTCTGGTTGTAGTGCACTCAGTGTGTGTCACTGCCTCATACATTGTCCTTTTTTGCCAATTCATAATTTTTCCTGATATCTCCTATTAGTGTGGTGGTTCCATCCGTATTCAGCTAAATTGGTTCCAAACACACTATATAGGAGTAGATAGAGAATTTTTTTTCCGTCTTGCAGCGCTAGTGCACAGTGCTCTGCATCTGTACTGTTCACCGCTGTCTGCAAGGTCTGGTGTGTGAGTGCAGCTCACCCTGTAGTGTGTGCTTCAACCCCGTCTGGTTGTAGTGCACTCAGTGTGTGTCACTGCCTCATACATTGTCCTTTTTTGCCAATTCATAATTTTTCCTGATATCTCCTATTAGTGTGGTGGTTCCATCCGTATTCAGCTAAATTGGTTCCGAACACACTATATAGGAGTAGATAGAGAAATTTTTTTGGTCTTGCAGCGCTAGTGCACAGTGCTCTGCATCTGTACTGTTCACCGCTGTCTGCAAGGTCTGGTGTGTGAGTGCAGCTCACCCTGTAGTGTGTGCTTCAACCCCGTCTGGTTGTAGTGCACTCAGTGTGTGTCACTGCCTCATACATTGTCCTTTATTGCCAATTCATAATTTTTCCTGATATCTCCTATTAGTGTGGTGGTTCCATCCGTATTCAGCTAAATTGATTCCAAACACACTATATAGGAGTAGATAGAGGAGCCTTTCTGCAGCCTTGGGCCCTGCAGCCCCAGCCAGATTAGTATTAGCCTATTTTTTGCAGCCTCATCTATTGCATTGTAGGTTACCTTCCTACATTGTAATAGCTACAAAAAGTTTGTGATACTATCGTTATTACATCTTTAGGCACATCCAGTGTCTTTTTGTGACAAAAAAAAACCTAAATAAAGTTCACCAAACACTCCACTTTACAGTTGTGTAGTCCACATTAGCTCATATTAAAGTCTAGTCCACACTTTATAAAATTAGTGTTTCTTATACCTGTTAGCAGCTGTTCAGGAATAAGCACACTAAGCCCTTAGTACTTTTCTGCCTATCTTTATCAGTCTACCAAGATGAAGAAGGCAGGGAGTAAGGCATGTGGTCGTGGGCGTGGAGTTTCTGCAGGGAGAGGACGTGAGGATTCTGTGCCTGCAGGGAGAGGACGTGGGGATTCTGTGCCTGCTGCGGGCACCAGTGACTCAGCATCCCCCAGTTTTACCAGGGAACAGTCCTTTATGCGCAGCTTTGTAGGAGCTAGCCGTACCCCACTGCTGCGCGAGGACCAAATTGAAGCCGTTGTCGGATGGATGGCAGCTAACGCATCGACTTCAATTAGTTCCAGATCCTCTCAGGTCCTGAGCACTGAAGAGCACCCATCTGTCTCTTCACCACCTGCCAAATTGCCCAGGCAGTCAGAGAGCCCTGGACAGGAGCCATCTCTACTTCTGTTCTCTGAATCTCTTGGCTTGGAAAGAGGGGGCCAGCCAAGCAGAATTCGAGAATTTGAAGAAGAGGTAGTGTGCAGTGATGCGCAACCGTTTTGTCTCTCTGAATCTGAAGAGGCGGGTGGGCCAGTGCCTATGGTCAGCAGCACACCTCAGTACGCATCTGATGATGAGACTCAGGTGCCACTTTCTGGTGCGTACTGTGCTGTCGAGACTACCCAGGAGAAGCAGTTGTTTGAAGAGGGTGGTGTAGATGATGAGGTCCTTGACCCATCATGGCGTGAGGGACAGGAAGGTGGTGGGAGCAGCTTTGAGGAAGAGATTCCCCGAACGGCCCAAAAAGGAGGGAGAGGGAGGGGGCAGACTTGGTTGCCTGTAGCCTCCACTTCGGCACCCATTAGGAGCATGGCTCTTCCAAAATCCAAAGCGGGCGCTCCCAAGACTTGCAGTGCCTGGTCCTTTTTTGACACAGTTGCAGATGACATTTGCTTTGTCAAATGCAAGCTGTGTAATCAGAAGGTGAAAAGAGGGAAAAGTGTCAGCAACCTCAATACCACAAATATGTGGAAACATGTGCGGACCAAGCACGTGGTGGAGTTACACAAACACACTGAAGACCTAGGCCAACCTACAGCGCCACCTACCACCTCTTCAGCTCGTGTTGTAGCCTCTTCCTCCAGCTCACACACAGCTGGTTCGGCTTCCTCACAGGATCGCCATGGAAGAATCTCTGGCACTGTTGTACAGAGACACAGTGTAATTCCACCCACAGCACCACTTTCCCAGTCATCCTCACACTCCCAGGCCAGTCTACAGCCATCGTTAGCACAGGCATGGGAGAAAAGGCGCCCATACTCGGCAAACCACCCCCGAGCACAGGCTCTGAATGCTGGCATTGCTAAACTACTGGCCCTTGAAATGCTATCATTCAGGCTGGTGGAGACTGACACATTCCGTAACTTTATGGCATTGGCAGTCCCACAATACAACGTGCCCAGCCGCTTTTATTTCAGCAGGCAAGCCGTCCCTGCCCTGCAACATCATGTGGAGGGAAAAATTAAACATGCGCTACAAAACGCCGTCAGTAGCAAGGTCCACCTGACCACTGATGCGTGGACCAGTAAGCATGGACAGGGACGATACCTTTCCCTCACTGCCCATTGGGTAAATGTTGTGGAGCCGGGTACAGATCTTGAGAGTGGCGCTGTACGTGTTCTGCCAACTCCAAGGATTGCAGGAATCCAGTCTGTACACATTGACTCCTCCTCATACTCCAGTTCCTCTGAATCAGCGCTGCAGGAGCCGTCACGGTCTACCTCCACATCGACCCGTGAACGGTTACCTGTTATGATGACCGATATGAGCACAGCCGTGGCCAAACGTCAACAGGCCGTATTAAAATTAATTTCTTTGGGGAATCGAAGCCACACAGCGCAGGAGCTCTGGAATGCCATCAAGCAGCAGAGTGATGTGTGGTTTGTGCCAGCGAATCTCCAGCCAGGCATGGTAGTGTGCGACAATGGCCGAAATCTGGTGGCAGCTCTGGGCCTAGGCAACCTCACTCACATCCCATGTCTGGCACATGTGTTCAACTTGGTCGTGCAGAGTTTTTTGAGGGACTATCCGGATCTTGATGCACTGCTTCACAAGGTCCGCATAGAGTGCGCTCACTTGCGGCGTTCCAGCAATGCAAGATCACGCATTGCAGCTCTGCAGCGCCGATTATGTCTTCCGGAACATCGCATCATATGTGACCTACCCACCAGGTGGAATTCAACGTTACATATGTTGGAGAGGTTGTGTGAGCAGCAGGCAGCAGTAATGGAGTACCAGCTGCAGCAGGCGCAAACAAGTCGCAGTGCGCGCCGTTCACACTTCACCACCACTGAGTGGGCCTCTATGAAGGACATTTGCCACGTTTTGCGTGCCTTCGATTATTCCACGCGGATGGCGAGTGCAGATGATGCACTAGTCAGCATGACTATCCCCCTTATCTGCCTGCTTGAAAAAACACTGCAAGCACTAAGGGACGAGGTTTTGGAAGAGGTGGAGGATGAGGAGTCACAAATGCCATCTGCTTCTCTACAGTCTGCGCAACGTGGTTCCTCACAAAGGCCTAGGCAGGGGACACTTTGTGAGGAGGATGAGGAGGAGTCAATGGATGAGGAAGACATCTGTCCAGAGGAGGGAGGTACACAATGCTCTAGTAGTCAGTATCTAGAGCGAGGGTGGGGTGATGCAGAGCAGGCAGAGATCACGCCTCAAGCAGGGGACAGCGTTTCTTGGCCAGTTCGCAGTCTGCAGCACATGGTTGATTTCATGCTGCAGTGCCTGAGAAACGACCGCCGCATCGCCCACATTCTCAACACGGCTGATTATTGGGTGTCCACCCTCCTAGATCCTCGCTACCGGGACAACTTACAAAGCCTCATAACACCGTTGAACCGGGAGCGTAAAATGCGGGAGTACCAAGACGCACTGGTGCATTCCATCATGTTCTCCATTCCAACCGAGAGCAGTGCTGCTAGTGCTTTACAAAGCAGCTCAGTGCGTCGAGGCAGTGGAGGAAGCTCTGCACAAAGAGGGAGCAGAAGCAGCGCCTCAGCACAAGGCAAGACCAGTATGGCCGAAATGTGGCAAAGTTTTGTGTCCCCGCCGCCACAAATGTCTACACCATCACAGACGGCTCCAGTCAGCAGGAGGCAACGTTTCCGTCAGATGGTGACAGACTACATGTCTTGCCCTCTTAGTGTACTCCCAGACGGCTCTTCTCCCTTCAAGTTTTGGGTCTGTAAGCTGGATACATGGCCAGAGCTTAGTCAGTATGCACTGGAGGTGCTAGCTTGCCCTGCTGCTAGTGTATTATCGGAACGCGTCTTTAGTGCCGCAGGTGGTGTACTAACAGACCGTCGCAATGGACTATCCTCCGATAACGTTGACCGGCTTACTTTTCTCAAAATGAACAAGGCCTGGATCTCTCATGAATTTGCCAGTCCTCTTCCAGAATAAATAATTGGTTGGCAACAGTATCCAGGTCTCCTGTTCTGTTCATGTTTCTACCACCTGAACTGTAATCCCTGAGCTCCAACACCGCCAGTTGGCGCTCGGAAGTGCCGTCTGCACAGTCAACACTTGCTGCCGTGTTATTGGGGTTCAGTAACGTCAGCTGTTCCCCTGCTGTGCGGACGGCAATTTCTCCTGCTCTGTCCACATCCACTGTACTACTGATTTAAAACCTCCTCCAAATACACCTCTGGCTCCTCTGTTTTCAGTATTATCCCTGAGCTCCAACACCGCCAGTTGGCGCTCGGAAGTGCCGTCTGCACAGTCAACACTTTCTACCATGTTATTGGGGTTCAGAAACGTCAGCTGTTCCCCTGCTGTGCGGATGGCAATTTCTCCTGCTCTGTCCACATTCTCACTACTACAGATTTTAAAGTTGCTCCAATTACACCTCTGGCTCCTCTGTTTTCAGTATTATCCCTGAGCTCCAACACCGCCAGTTGGCGCTCGGAAGTGCCGTCTGCACAGTCAACACTTGCTGCCGTGTTATTGGGGTTCAGTAACGTCAGCTGTTCCCCTGCTGTGCGGACGGCAATTTCTCCTGCTCTGTCCACATCCACTGTACTACTGATTTAAAACCTCCTCCAAATACACCTCTGGCTCCTCTGTTTTCAGTATTATCCCTGAGCTCCAACACCGCCAGTTGGCGCTCGGAAGTGCCGTCTGCACAGTCAACACTTGCTACCATGTTATTGGGGTTCAGTAACGTCAGCTGTTCCCCTGCTGTGCGGACGGCAATTTCTTCTGCTCTGTCCACATTCTCACTACTACAGATTTTAAAGTTGCTCCAATTACACCTCTGGCTCCTCTGTTTTCAGTATTATCCCTGAGCTCCAACACCGCCAGTTGGCGCACGGAAGTGCCATCTGCACAGTCAACACTTGCTGCCGTGTTATTGGGGTTCAGTAACGTCAGCTGTTCCCCTGCTGTGCGGACGGCAATTTCTCCTGCTTTGTCCACATCCACTGTACTACACATTTTAAAGTTGCTCCAATTACACCTCTGGCTCCTCTGTTTTCATTCTTATCCCTGGGCTCCAACACCGCCAGTTGGCGCTCGGAAGTGCCGTCTGCACAGTCAACACTTGCTGCGGTGTTATTGGGGTTCAGTAACGTCAGCTGTTCCCCTGCTGTGTTCACGGCAATTTCTCCTGCTCTGTCCATATTCACTGTGCTACTTATTTAAAACTTGCTCCAATTACACCTCTGGCTCCTCTCTATTTTTATTCTTATCCCTGGGCTCCAGCACCGCCAGTTGGCGCTCGGAAGTGCTGTCTGCACAGTCAACACTTGCTGCCGTGTTATTGGGGTTCGGTAACGTCAGCTGTTCCCCTGCTGTACGGACGGCAATTTCTCCTGCTTTGTCCACATCCACTGTACTACACATTTTAAAGTTGCTCCAATTACACCTCTGGCTCCTCTGTTTTCATTCTTATCCCTGGGCTCCAGCACCGCCAGTTGGCGCTCGGAAGTGCCGTCTGCACAGTCAACACTTGCTACCATGTTATTGGGGTTCAGTAACGTCAGCTGTTCCCCTGCTGTGCGGACGGCAATTTCTTCTGCTCTGTCCACATTCTCACTACTACAGATTTTAAAGTTGCTCCAATTACACCTCTGGCTCCTCTGTTTTCAGTATTATCCCTGAGCTCCAACACCGCCAGTTGGCGCTTGGAAGTGCCGTCTGCACAGTCAACACTTGCTGCCGTGTTATTGGGGTTCAGTAACGTCAGCTGTTCCCCTGCTGTGCGGACGGCAATTTCTCCTGCTTTGTCCACATCCACTGTACTACACATTTTAAAGTTGCTCCAATTACACCTCTGGCTCCTCTGTTTTCATTCTTATCCCTGGGCTCCAGCACCGCCAGTTGGCGCTCGGAAGTGCCGTCTGCACAGTCAACACTTGCTCCAGTGTTATTGGGGTTCAGTAACGTCAGCTGATCCCCAGCTGTGTGTCCGGCAAATTCTCCTGCTTTGTCCACATCCACTGTACTACGGATTTAAAACCTCCTCCAAATACACCTCTGGCTCCTCTGTTTTTAGTATTTACCCTGGGCTCCAGCACCGCCAGCTGGTTCTCGGCAGTTCCATTGGCTCTTGTACCTTCTGCTACCCATCCGGGTTCCAGTACCGTCAGCTGGTCCTCGGTAGTTCCATTTGCTCTTGTATCTTCTGCTTCCCATCCGGGTTCCAGTACCGTCAGCTGGTTCTCGGCAGTGTCTTTGGCACGGGTACTCCCTCCTGCCCAGCCTGGTTCCAGCACGCCAGCTGTTTCCGGGTAGTGTCAACGTCACTTTGCCTCCAATGCGTTGTCCTGTCGTGTTGCGGTCGGGTTAGCCGACTCTATGGTGCCTGCAGTTTAGGTGACTCCTATGTGGGCTGCGGGATCTGGCAATGAAGGCTGGTTCCATATTGCCAATAGGACAAGCACCCCCTGTAGGACTGTGGGTTTTGGTAACTGCGGCCGGCTCGCGGCCTTGAACTTTTTTTTACATGGGTACCTTCTGCTACCCATCCGGGTTCCAGTACCGTCAGCTGGTTCTCGGCAGTGCCTTTGGATTAGGTGCCTCCTTCTCGGTATCCAAGTTCCACCAACGTCTGCTGGTCCTTGGTAGTGCTTTCTGGCACAGGTACCTCCTGCTTAGTAACCGAGTTCCAGTAACATCAGCTGGTCCTCGGTAGTTCCATTGGCTCTTGTATCTTCTGCTACCCATCCGGGTTCCAGTACCGTCAGCTGGTCCTCGGTAGTTCCTCAGCTTTCTTGTACATTCTGCTACATTTCCAAGTTCAAGCTTTTTGAAATGGTTCTTGGTAATCACTCTGGATCTCCCTGACGAGGACCCTGAAGACGAGGACCCTGAAGACCAACCCTAAGAAGACGAGGACCCCGAAGACAATGACCCTGAAGAAGAGGACCCTGAAGACCACGTCGAAGAAGACGAGGACCCTGAAGACCACCCCGAAGAAGACGAGGACCCCGAAGACGAGGACCCAGAAGACCAACCCGAAGAAGACGAGGACCCCGAAGACGAGGACCCCGAAGACGACGACCCTGAAGACCACCCCGAAGAAGACCAAGAAGATGACCCTGAAGAAGTTGACCAAGAAGACAAAGAAGAGAAGACAAGCACCAAGATACAGAAGAACAAGAGACAGAAAACCAAGAAGCAGAAATACAAGAAGCTGCAGAACAAAAAGCGGAAGAACATTAAGCATAAGACTAAAAATCAGAGCAAAAGATAATATCTAAATTATAAGCAGAAGATGACTAAGCAGTGTATGGGGGTGAGTCCGTTCCTCCTCGTGGTGCCCCTGGAAAAGACCTGCTGCTGCAGGCCAAACTGAACGCGGACAAATCCTGTTGTAAATCTTTTGTGACGGGCAGAGCAAAAGGTGTAATGTCCAACCTTTTATAGATAACAACTACAGGAATGCCTGTCACAAATAAGAATATGATGAAGAAGAAGAATATGAAGAAGATGAAGAAGTAGAATATGAAGAATGTAAAAAAATGAATAATACGAAGAAGGTGAAGAAGAAGAAGGTGAAGAAGAAGTGGATGAAAAAGATGCTGAGGATGATGAAGGAGAAAGTGTGGGAGAAGTAAAAAAGAAGGTGAAGAGCATGGAAGTAGTGAAACATAAATATCTGACAAAATATAAAAATACTTAACATAGTTAATATTTCCGTAACTCAGAACATAATAAAAAAATAGTAATTCCTGCTATTCCATTTGACTGGGCTAAACCTCTATGCCTTTATTGTCTCCCCCACCTCCCCCAATACATTCTACATTATTCTTAGTTGTTTTCCTTCATGTAGAATTAACCTACAAGGAAAGAAAGGGTTTATTTTCATTCCGATATTTCTGTCCCATTGACTTGCATTGGTTTCCGGTATCGGAATCGGCGATATCCGATACTTTTTCGGTATCGGTCCGATCCAATCCGATCCGATATTTCCCGATATCGGAAGGTATCGCTCAACACTAGCTATGGCTTTTAACGTATGGGTTAAGAAATTTCACATTTTAATTGATCAGATTTTAATGTGGTGATACAGAACATGATTATTAGTGATTTAGAATTTTATTTTTAAATCAGGAAAAAAGATGGTGATTCAAATTAGCTTTTCTTTTTATGCTTTTGATATTTGTAAAACCTCTTTCTTTTTACTTTTACTTTTCTCCCCTTAGAGGACATGAACCTGCAATTGTATGATCATTTTTTCCATTTAATGCAATATATTACAGTATATTTGTAAAATCACAATATGAACTCATATGGTCTCCTATGAGTAATATTCTACGATCTCCATAGGATGGGCATTACAACAGTTCCAAGATGGGAGCCATGGGGGTCTTCAGCATGCCCATGTTACTATGGTAAACCATCAACACCCCATGATAGCACTTCAGGGGAAAGGACAATGGGCATCTTGGTACTGCGCTTTTTTAATGCCGCTGGCAACAGTATTTATGGAGTTAACAGCAGCGATCATAGCCTAGCTCCAATCACTGCAATCACTGCTACTATATGTAGATGCTGCTATGTATGATGTGGACTTCCGAGCCTGCTCCATTCACCAGCACCTGCTGCATGACGCACTTTGTGTAGTAGGAAGGAGTTATAGGGGTTGTCCCCTTTTACCTACTTTTAACTCATATATTGAGTTAAAGGGAATCTGTCAGCAGGTTTTTGCTACAAAATATGAGGACGGCATGATGTAGGGTTAAAACACTGAATTCAGTGATGTGTCACTTATCAGGCTGTGTGCTGTTGTTTATTTACAATGAGTGTTTTATCACTAGATTATCGATGCTGGACTGGTGCTCTCACACGCCTACTGGAACGGGGTTACTTTTCATTGGAGGGCTGACTACTAGGACCTCCCAGTGATATAGAAAACAAGGCTCTGGCCGACTAGAGAGGAGGTTGAGCATGAGCACCGCCTCCATTTCTTGTCTATGGGACTGCCAGAGAAAGCCGAGTATATCACTCAGCTATTTCCGGACGTCTCATAAACAATGCATGGTAACCCTGTTCTTCACACCATTAATAATGGTTTTGGTAACATTACCTCCATCAGTTTCTCTTTTATCACAACTCATAATGAAAATATTCTAGAAAGTTCTATTCATTTAAAAATATGCTTCATACAAGTTTTTAGCTTATGTAAATGTCTCTCCAAAGAAACAACAGCCTTTATCCATCTATGTGAACCACAGATCACACTGAGCAATGTTCATTTTTGAAATGACCGAGAGATCGTAACACTACTGGCAATAAATGAATCTGATTGTGGAGACGTGTGGGTTTGAGACCATGAGGCGCGTGCGGTATTCTGAGGCGCGTGCGGTATTCTGAAGCGCTTGGTTTGGTGTGTTTTACATCACCTGTGCCTATGATGTGTGCAGTGAAGTCAGGCAGGAGGTTTTATATCTATATTAAATATGCTATGATGTTAGACAGGAAACATCTGCTCTTCAGTTCAGCAGATTTAGAGCAACGGTTAAAATGCCATGAACCGTGTGAAAAGAACGCATATGGACTCCATATAAACAGCTGCATTCCTAACTAGATTATCAGACAGATGTCTACTGACAGGGCAACCAAGGACAGGACACGACCAGAACTGGCTGTCGGCCCACAAAAGTTAATGATGGGCAGGCGATTTGGGTTTAGTAAATGTATACAGCAAACATGGATGAATATCACAGAGAAAGAGAGAGAAAAAGAGGAAGGAAGGAAGAAAAAATGAAAGGAAGGATTAATTCCTGTCCTGATGAGTTCCTGACAAACTGTTGAAAGACATGATCAGAATCAGACCAGTACTGATATGGACGAAAGCTTTATATCTAGAGCCCTTACCCCTGATGTTCTGTTCCGGTCTACTATACACTTATAATGTTCCAGTCATTTTTGACAGGATCTATTAAAGTCTAGATTTTTAGGTAACTTAAGTGTTTTATTTGAATACCTGTTGCATTATTATACTGTATGTGAACATGGTTGTTCATAAACAAATGGAAAATGAAATCAAAAACTTAATTTTCACTTTTTTTGTATAAAAAAATGTTACATGGCCTTATACATTTATTCATGCATATTGCACATTTGAACATAAAAAAAATATTCTTTATATAACTGTAAACTATAACTAATAACATCAAACTGCATGTAAATATATTTAAAAAAAAATAAAAAGTTCATTTTTTTCTATATAAAATGGTAAATAAGGTTCACTGTGCTGAATTTGCTTTTTGCATTCGTCACAAGTATAATTTACATCTCTTTTGCATAAGTACTTTGCACATCTGCAACATATCCCATTTGTTTTGTGATTACTTGATGTTGGACAGAAGGCGCATCGTTTCCGTTTTAGGCTGGTTGCGTTGCTGGTGCAGGCAATAGGTATCATAGCAGTGCTGGTGGAGGCCATTGGTTCACTTTCTTTAGCATGCTGTTGGATCCGGTGGACAATGGCTGCGGCTCGATCATCTCTGGGTGTTACTTTTCTTTCTTCGATATATGGGCTAACCAGTGATTTTCCTAACTCCTCTATAAAAATTCTTCTTTTATATAGTTTATTTTTGTTCCAATTTGGGTGTATTTCACGCCATAACACGAATGCATTGTATGCCGACACGTCAAGAATTTGGAAAAAAACAACCATTGGCCATCAATTTGTTTTGCGTTTACAGATGTAAGTGCCTATGAGTTGATCTAGAGCAGGGTTCCCCAACTCCAGTCCTCAAGGCCCACCAACAGGTCATGTTTTCAGGATTTCCTTAGTATTGCACAGGTGATGGAATTATTGCCTGTGCAGGTGATGCAATTATCACCTGTGTAATACTAAGGAAATCCTGAAAACATGACCTGTTGGTGGGCCTTGAGGACTGGAGTTGGGGAACCCTGATCTAGAGTATCAACCGCCCCTTATGTGGCATTGTAATGTAGAATCATGTTCGGCTTTCTGTCGTCTCGATTACTGATTGCACTATCATGGTGCATTGTGCTCATCAGAATGACCTGTTTGTGTTTTTTGGGAAAGTAAGAAACTACTGTTGTATCCTTAGTAAAATAAAACATAGAACTATAAACATCTCTCTTACTGAGGATACCTTGCGGCAGTTCTGGCTTATTTTACCAGCATGGTCATTTTTCTATTCAGCAACATCTGCCCCAGTTGGTATGATGTGAAAAAATTGTTGCATGTAACATTTTGTCCTTTGAGTCCATGGGTCAAATCCAAAACTACTCGCACACCTTGACTTTTTTCAGCTCTTTCTTCAGTGTTTTTCCCTATGTATACCTGAGCGTTTACAGCATTTACAGCATATTACAGCGTATTTACAGCCTATTAACTTTAGTATTAACTTTTGCTGTCGCACAGAGTCCATATTTTGATGCCGTACTTTGCAGGTTTACTTGGAATATACTGTCTGAATAAGATACAGCGAAAAAATTTTGCACATAACTATACTGGAAGCACATCCATCTGCTATGCCGTAATTTGAAAATGTATGTATGTGTAAATCTGCACAGACCAAAAGGACCTAGATAAATTGATAAATAGTAGTAGATGTAATATATAGTCCAAAATGAGATTATAACTCCTTTACTTAACTCAAAAAATGGCTGGAAATTAGTATAAAAGGCTATTGGTCATTTTTGACCGAACATTACAAGTGTAAAAAAAAAACGTGGAGCAAAAAGTAGAAAAAAAAAATACCCATAGTAAAAACCCCTCAAATGAGGAAAAGTCAATTAACCACAAGTTTCAGAACCGCATAATGAATATTTTAAAAAATATCAAATTTCAAATTCAGTCATTTTTGACTGAACAGAACAGCAGGGTTGAAGGAGTTACCAATAGGACAGATGATTACTTGCTGACCAGTAGCTGTCCCACCAACAAGACAGGACTGATCGGAAGATCAGAGAATTTTTATCCCTGACTGGGAACTTTTATCCTTGTTACAAATGGAGTGGCATGATGGACGCCAAACCACTGCACCATTCCAGCTATAAAAGTTCACCAACTCACCAACTTACCACCTATCCTTTGCATATGAGTAGACTTGTTTTCACTACTTTAAGTTTGTCAAAGCCACATTTCTATCAATGAAGATCAAAGTATCTTAAGATAACAAGAGAACTATAGACAGCTGAAATTATACAGTTTTTAAGTGCTAAATGCCAGTAATCCTCACATTAAGATGTAATCTGTAGATAGTGAGGATCAGAGTAACAAGTAGATGTGATTAAAGACTTACAGCACATTTACCTGAGTGCATGTACCGCATTTGTGCCATTTGTCATTTGTAGCTTATCAACTTTTATCGTTGCTGTAATGGAAATTAGGAATCTACATCCCGACTTCCTGGAGAGAAAGCTGGCCATACATGTTAGATGGGTGGCCATACATGTTAGATGGGTGGCCATACATGTTAGACGGCTGGCCATACATGTGAGACGGCTGGCCATACATGTGAGACGGCTGGCCATACATGTGAGACGGCTGGCCATACATGTGAGACGGCTGGCCATACATGTTAGACGGCTGGCCATACATGTTAGACGGCTGGCCATACATGTTAGATGGCTGGCCATACATGTTAGACGGCTGGCCATACATGTGAGATGGCTGGCCATACATGTGAGATGGCTGGCCATACATGTGAGATGGCTGGCCATACATGTGAGATGGGTGGCCATACATGTGAGATGGGTGGCCATACATGTGAGATGGGTGGCCATACATGTTAGATGGGTGGCCATACATGTTAGATGGCTGGCCATACATGTGAGATGGCTGGAATCAGGGTCTCTGTCTCTTCATCATGCTGCTCTCAGATTAGGTGGCAAAAATCTGGTAACATATTCCCTTTGAAGTAGTTGTCAATATAAATGACATATTTAATGAGAGACTTGGAAAGGTGCTAATAATGGAGAACATTGCCAGTAGTTAGCCAGTATGTGATTAATACTAATAACGATTACATGAAATAATGCAGAAATCAAATGGCCTGAACAATCATTTGTCCTGTTTTTCTCTCATGTTCTTAAAAAAGCACTCCTCCCATCAAAATTTGTATCCTATTAATATATTGCAATCATCATATTATATAGCTCTGTGTGCTTACAATTGCTCATTTTGCCTTTCTAACCAGTTAATTCTTCTCTTCCATTAGGTTTATGACATCACGTGATTAGAAACGGACTAGCTGAATCCTTCTAAGCTGTATGTAAAAACAGGAGGTCAATTTTCCCGGAATGAGTCATGAGTCACTGCAAAGTGCCTGGCAGGGGAAGGAGCTGAGTAGTCGGGTCAGGAGTTGAAGAGGGAAATGATTCATGCAGGGACAAGAGACTTCATATTTCTACATTGAGCAGAGAAAAGAGAGGAATTAGCTGGGTAGAAAGACAAAATGAGCAATTGTAAGTACACAGTGTTATAATATGATGACAGCAATATATTAAAGGGGGCGTCTGATGCTTTTAAAAAAATGCCAGTGTGTTTTAATGATACACACAACCTTCTTTCTAATTACCTTGCGCTGCTGATACTGCCTGTGAGCGGTGCTATCACTGGCCGCTCACAGGCATCACGTGACCTCCGGCTGCAGCCGGCGCTGACATCTGCTCACGTCACGACAAGTTGTGGCTGCAGCCGGGGGTCCTTCTTCCGCGTTCCATCGGTGGCTGCTGGTTTGTGGGCGGGTTACCCCCCGCGTCACACCCGGCATCCATCGCGCGCTCTCCCGGTCCCCATTCATTGGGAAAGGGAGCTGTGGATGCTGGGTGTGACGCAGGTGAATAACTCCACTCACAACCCAGCAGCCACTGCGGGGACCCCAGCACTGAGTCACGCCTCACTTGTCGTGACGTCAGCGTGGGGTCACGTGCTGCCTGTGAGCGGCCACCGATAGCGCCGCTCACAGGTAGTATCAGGAGAGCAAGGTAGTTAGAAAGAAGCTTCTATTTATCATTAAAACACACTGGCATTTTTTTTAAACGTACTGGATGCCCCCTTTAAGAGGATAAAAACTTTGATGGGAGTGCTTCTTTAAGGAATAATTAATCAAAAATAAAAATATTGGTGAAATATTACCAATAAATGTACTGGGGCCCTACTTTTCTACTTAAGTTCATATACACTGAGTCTGCAGCAATATACACTGAATATACATTGAAGTGGGTTTAAGTTGCTGAGTTAATCTTGGCACCAGAAGTTTGTGGTTTACGATGCAATTCCTAACTATTTTTGTCTGCAGAAAGCAGAAAGGGGTCCTTTCAGTCTGATCTTGGCCTTCAGCCCAATGACTGGTTTATATAAGGTAAAACAAAAACAAAAGATAAGTATTCTACATTATACAGCTCTCAGGTTTAATCATAGTAGTGTATTGTGCTCTGTCACACCGGGGACAGGATGAGGACATATGAACAAAGGAACAGCAGATTTTCTGCTCCATTAAATTTAATGTATTCCCATATGGGCAGATCTCAGCAGAGGTCAGGCCTATGGCTGAATGATATGACTTGTGTCCGGTATAGCCATACATATGTCTGTACATGACAGCTAATTGGCTGGAACTTCCTTCAGATTTAAAGCTTACGGCTTTCATCAGACTGGATTTTCCAGCATGATCTGTATGAATTTTCGGTTGTTATCTCTGACCATTTTGACACCACACAAATGATGTTCCGAATTGCCATTAAAAGTTCATTTTTTTAACTTTGCCATGGTTACTTGTTTTACTGCCAAGGGAACAATTGACAATAGTTACAGGTGGCTTTGAAAATCTTCCTCTCATTAATTGGCACAAATGCATTAGGCTATATTTTATTACTATATTGCTTTTGGGATAAAAGTTCTACTGCAATGATATGGATCTTGGCATGCAGCATAAAATATATAGTTTATAGCTTGCCATCTTTTATTAAATTGAAATAGTTGTGCATTTTAATTATTTAGATTTGAGAGTTCTCAGTGGTTAATACCTTTTAATGGCTAACTGAAAAGATGGTAACAAATGTGTCGCATGGATTTATGTCATTCTACATCAACTAAGGAATGTGCTCCTCAGACTTGTGAGGCCATCACAACACTGGACCTAGTCACAGAACAATAAAACCTTCACACTCCTTATCTATTAACTGCTAAAATATTTATAGCCAGAACTGTTTATCTCTTCATAATAACTCTGCTTTTCATCACCTGTCTTACCTATTGCATTTTTTGTGTGTCTTATTGTGTATAAATATGTGACTCTTCAGATTTTGTGGTATATTAGCCTGATGGAGAGACCTGCGTAGTCTCGAAAGCTTGTAATTTGTTACCATCTTTTCAGTTAGCCATTAAAAGGTATCAACCACTGAGGACTCTCAAATCTAAATATTTTCCTATCTACTGGCTAACTCGGTACAAGAATATGCATTTTAATTAGTGATGCTGGCCACCTTAAAGGGATACAAAATATATTTGTATATAGGTTATAGGTGATAAATTGATGATTGCCTGGGTTCTGACTGCTCGGACCTCCAGAATCATTAAACAGTGTTCCAAAAATACCTAGAATGAATGCAGCATTAATGACTTTGTGTGGTGATGGCTACATCAACTATCCGCTTTCTAAAAGTGGTATAAATAGATAAAAAAAACTGTCATGTCCCCTTATGCTATTACTTGCAGTTATAGGGTTAATCTGCAGGTTACTATCTTTTCAATGATGTCCCAGTTACTGGGAGAAAATTAACTTTTTTCCTCCCGTGAGCCGCCAGGAGGAAATTAACCTTTTTCCTCTCGACAGGTTCCCTTTATTGGCACATTGACTACACATATTCAGTAATGCTTCATTCCCATAAATAAATTATTTCTGCCCATTCTGAGGATTAGTAGAGGGTCTCATCAGCCAGACGTCAGCTATCATTCATTTATCATTTATCCAGTGGATGGCCATTTCGTGTCACAATGATTCTTTCTCAAGGCCTCATTGGATACTGCAAGATCACACTTATGTCCTCAGCTACACGTTCAGTGCATAGCTACAAATACTAGAAATCATCAATAAAATGTTTAACATTGTAAAAAAAAAACAACCAGTCATTTGTAAAGAGACTAATACATTTTTGCAAGAATAAAGATAGTTTGTTTCCTTCTTTGATACCCAATGGTCCTAGCGCCTCTGCTGGAATAACTTAATTCGAATTATAAACCTATTGCAGTGTGAGACTATCTTTACCATTTGTCAGGGAAAATGACCCTGCAAATGAGAGGGACGTTTAATCCCTATTATTTATTTCCTTCATGTGATTAAAAGTTTACTACATCGCTCGTCTTTGCTCAGTGAATACAATTGATCTTTAAAATTGGTTAATTTTCTCAATTAGAAAAGAATTCAGAGAAACAAAAAATGACAGTGATAGGATATAAACTATTGTTGAGAATTCTACTACACATAATTTTTGCATGGACACATAAATTTAAAGTAGGAGCAACGTACAGACACCTAATTACCAAGAAGATTGAGTCCCGTAATTAGCCTTGACCGTTTTATACTGTTCCCCAACAAGCTATTCAGTTAGTTTCCTACATTTATTGAAAGTTATAATTTGGGAATTTTTGTGCCGTGGGGCACCAGGTCGCTCCCCCTGCTGGTGCACTGTTGCCTCGACATTGGTTGGTAAATGGCGCCGCACTTTTTAGGTGAGGGACCCAATGAAGGGCTCACTGTGATGTAGTAGTGGGATGATCAGAATATTAAACTAAGAACTTCGTCTTAATTTTTCATAAGTTTTGCTCAGCCGCAATAAATCAATGTATAGTTTTTTGATGTGTGGTCCATGTCCTTTTCTACAGCTAAAGCAAATCTTTGGCTCTATTTGCTAAGTTTTCATTACGCTCAAAAAATAATCAATGTTTTCTAATAGCTTGATTAATTTGTTCCTCCATTGGGCTACGTAGAAACAAAAAAACACATTTGGAAAATATAATAGTTTACCAAACAATTGTCTCTTCCTTATTTAATGAAAAAAAAAAACATGGAAAATATCCTAACTGTAATGTGCATAGCTAGGAATATAAGTTTGATTTTGCTATTTCCCAGAAGACATTGAGAAAAGTCAATGTGTCAGTGCAGTGGAATCATTTTTTGTGCATGAATTTTTTTTAGAGTTCTGATCTTCAAATAAGGAGTCTGGGGTCTGAAAATATTTTGAAATCTTATTTTAGGTCTGAATTTATTTCTGTTGCTATAGAAGCTGAGGACGGCTTAATTAGTGAGGCACTTTACATGTCTTGGCAGTAAACTCTGCAATTGTCAGGAGAAATCATTATGGTGGTCAGGGCCGGATGCCAAAGAAAAGAGAATATGTACAATTAGAAAAGATGTCACTGAATCAGTGAATTTATAAAAAGTATGCATAACCCAGCCTTAATTAATATCCTTGTCAGGAGGATGTCTTTACTACTATGATAGACCGTCACTGACATTATATTGGGGCACAGCCATTTGACAAAGTCAATTATAATACTCCCCCAGATGAAGTAGAGTCAAAACACGCTTCAGGGTCTGAGGTGTAGGCCGATGTGGTGACACAGTCTATTAGAATTTTTGGGGTATGTCTGATTATAATGTAGATTTATTTTTTCCCTGTTGATTTTATTTTATTTTATTTTTTGTGCATTACATTGCACTAAATCTCTCTATATATATAACTTACAGAGATGCATTGTAATTAACTTTGTGGATACCTGCATATATATGTGCCTATACATACCTTTAACATTACTCCTAGATAATATTCTGCCATCTGGTGGCTACCCTTGGCATTGTAATCTTATTTTCTAGATTTTGTGTCTCTCATCGGCCTCCTTTTGCTTTCATTGTTCCTTGATTTTACTATTAACTTTTAAATGTTATTTTTATTTGTGTAGTTGTGCATCTCAATAAAATATTTATTGCGTATATATACATTTTTCTGATTTTGTTATTAAATTGGGGTAACACATATGATATAATTGTAATACTCAGTTGCCAACGCTAGAAGAGAAAGGCAGTGTTGTTCATAGATACTACATGGCAAAGTAGTGATCAGGGAGGAGGGATTGATTTTGGAAATCAGCCTATGGCTTATAGTCCATTTAATTTGTCAATAATTGTATATATTAAACATGATATTGATATCATGTATAGAACTTGTATATGTCAATGTAAGTGTTTTAGCTATTATAGTAAAAAATATTTCTTCTTAGCAGACATTTCCACATCTAGGCCTCACATAATGGAATCATTATACTGTGCTCTGGGTTATCGTTAATGTTAACATGTACTGTATATGTGAAATATATTAAAGGAGCAATATGAAATCCCATCCTAAAGATGTAACTAAACAACAGTGGAGCCCTGAAGATAATGTGTCTCTGGTTTTCCTCAATAAAAGCAATAGATGTCACTTTTATCTTCAAATGTGCCATGTCAGCTACACAAAATTACTATGTGGTTGAAGGTTATATTTTAACTGTTATTTTAGTTCAGACACAGGCGCTACTAATTTCTCACAAGAGCGTCCTGCCCCTTTTTAAGTTTACACATCCAAGCCAAAAATCTAGTTACAGGGGAAGCTCCCTACTGGGTCATAAGCCTGGGTGTATATTTTAAGACTCTGTAAATAGGCTCTTTGTGTTACATTTTAGAAACTTGGCTTTTTTTTTTATTTCCAAAGACATTGCAAAATGTTAAAATTCCAGTTTCCCGCAGCAAGGTATTTAGGAATATCTAATGGTTTTAAATGCAAGGTTACTTAACTTTTTCCTATCATTCATTGAAGAAGTGATATTAGTTTGTACAGTAATTAATTTGCAGGGGTATAGCCTGAAGCTCCTGAGCCCCAGTGAAAAACTAACAGCCGACCACATCCCATACCACATGCCAATGGATTGTGCTCAACAGAGGGGAGGGTAGCACCCATGTCACTATTAATATCATTGCTTCCACATTTCACATAGAAGAAATAATATCAATCGGACGTAATAGCTTACAGTATTGGGAATTAAACCATAAAAAGTAGACTCTAGCGATATGTGGCTGGCTCCAATGTCAATTTGAAAGGGCATTGTCTTTTTTTGGATCATTTTTTTAGGTCATCATTGGCAAATTAGTAATAATTCAATACCCGGCTCCCCCATTAAAGGGAAACTATCAGGTTTTTGCTATGTAATCTGAAGACAGAGTGCTGAAGGGGTTAAAACACAGACTTCAGCCTCTCTTATCAAGCTATGAGGTTTTCTTTGCTTACAATGATTATTTTAGGACTAGTGGCTCATCATTGCTGTGACTAGCTGGTCACATGAGCCCTGGCCCAACACGTTCCCTCCTGTGATAGGCAGCTCACTGTCACAGGATTACAAGGTATTGCCCATATGGTGTGAATTGGCTCTCTTTGTAAGTGCATTTTTTATGGAAATATCATCCTTCAAATAAATGGAAATTTTAATTACACCGGTGGAGTCTCCTCACTGGCTGGATTTTGTTCTGAAGTTGTGTTCAATGCAGCAGCCTGCTGCTATCCGAGAAGAAAGGCGGAAATACCGAGAAGGAGTTTATAGGTGAGAGGACTTTATCATTTTCTTTGTATAACTTTTCCCAGTGGTATTTTTAGTAGGAAGGTTGCAAGGTAATACATCCCCTTCCCTGTTGCAGAATTATAGCTCACACTTCCTATCTGACAAGACAAATTCTGTATCCCGTGCTCTCCTCCACAGTAAGTTACAACAGCCAGATCCAACTGTTATAACAGAATACAGGCAAATCAGAGCTGTGATAGGAATGGATGAGGGGATACGAACACTGAGAACAGGACTGAAAAATTATAGAAGAAGCTGTCAGACTTGTTACATCACTTCATATAGACACCTACCCTACATACATGTGACTGCTGCAGTCATAGCAATATAGTGGCATTATTAATTCATACTGTACTGCAGTGATAATATTACATGTACAATAACAGACGTGTAATAGAAGTATAGAGCATGTTTATACATATAGATATTTATACATACCAAGAATAGTATGTACTTATATAGTTAATGTAGATATACACATAGCATGTCAAAACTAACATTTTTGCACCTCTCCAGTCCATCCTTATCTCCGCTTGATTAATCCACCTCTCCTCTCGCTTCTCCTCCACCTCTCCCCTCAGCCAATCTCTTCACAGGCTTTTAATTCTCCAACAAATTCAGTTTAAACTAACTATCAAAGATTCACGAGGCTGCCCCTCATCTGGCTCCTCCACATATCTCCAAACTAATCTTCTGATATCTTCCTGACAAGTAATCTCCGGTCCTCACAAAATCTCCTTCTTTCCTCCACTCTTGTATGTTTCTCACCCAATCGCCTTCGAGATTTAACCTGAGCACCCCCTATCCTCTGAAATTCAGTGCCTCAATACCTCCAATTGTCTCCCACATTGCAACCGTCAGACACATCCTGAAAACTCACTTATACAGAGAAGCCTACAACTTGCAACGACCCCACTGTCACCTCCCTACCACCGTGCTGCTGTAAACTCCCACCCCTCGACCTATTGTTTCTTCCCCAATTACCCAGTAGAATGTAAGCCCCTAAGGGGGCGGTCCTCTCCTCCTCTGTATCCGTCTTTCACTGTTAGCTTGTTGAATTATAATTCATATGTATATTTTGTATGTAAATCCTCTTCACCTCTACAGCACCATGGAATCAATGGTAAAAATAGAATAGTTATAACATTTGAAAAAAGACATAGCTCTATCAAGTTCAACTTTTCTTGACCAATTACACATTATCACTAGATTATTTGTAACCCACTTTTTCATTTCTTACGAGAAAAACATCCTGTGTATGATAGTATTAAATGTTTGCAGTATATGGCAGCATTATTTCTAACTGCAGTTAGCAAGACAGAATAATTGACATATATACTGTATATAATATTCAAAACATTTTAACTTATGTCAATGCTTATTCAAAACTAAAATTCAACATTTCGCTTTGATGGAAGGTGACCTTTCAAAAGCAATAACTCTAATGGGCCCAGTTCTAGTTTACTCAGGTCTGACACAAGGCGGTTTTTAAAAAAATGCCAATTGAAACCAAATTAAAAATGTCAAAAAGGCTAGATCATTCAGAATAACCCCTGCCCAAATGCCACTTTAGATGCATGGCTGTATGTGACCATACCGGAAGGGTCCCTGTCTACACAGAATGATCATTAATTTATTGACCATTTCCCTATGAGTAATAAGACTTCATTAATACAAAGATGGTTATCAAGAATTTTTAATTGTAGAGTATGTGAAAAATCAAATAAATTATGTATTTTGTTCTATGTCGTGTGTTATGTCTGATTTTTGTATCCATATGATCAGGCTTAATGCTCTGTGATCATTCCCAATGGGAATTTATCATAAAAGAATAAGTAGTTTTAAAAAATAGAATAGAGTCCTACTTTGCATTTCTGTTTCATTTTTACAATCCGTGTTACAAAAGCAATGTACATTCTCTTTTTTCCCAGATTGTCACAATAAGTGATTAACGCTATAAAGCATCTGTTATGTTAGAAATTCATTATTAAACAAGCCCTATTAATTGAGAAATGGCCGACGTTACGTGTTCATTCTAATTTTCATACTTGAAACTAATCCCATAATTTTTTTTTTAATGAACAATACACCCCCTCTTCTAAATTCCTCCCATCTCTTTTTCCCAGTGAATATATTATGAAGTAGAACTGCATTCATGAGATAAAGCCGGCTTCCTCGCTGCAAGCAGTCAGATAATGTTCTGAGAGGGGCGTATGGGATTAATTGGGAAGAGGATAAGGGACGGAGGGGGGCGGATGCTGAACAGGCCGGCCAATCTGACGATAAGATCTGGCGATAAGATCAGTTCATTATTGAAGGCTTTCCTACAGCATGTCAGGAATATCAGAAAACCACTTTCTACAATATATCAAAGGAAGAAAGAATTTCAGTTGCTAACGAATCTGCTTGAATATTTAGTGTTTTCAAATGAGAAGATTATTGCACATCCGTGGAATTTGCACAGTATCGGGCTGCAGGACGCAGGGAGGAGAGTATGGATTTCACTCAAGAACTGTTACAACAGCAGGTCAAGCTCATAACTGTTAATGAGGTTCACTCTGAGCAAGTGACTACATTTTTATTATATGGCTTAAAGAAGGAGAGGAGGATTAATGAAGAAACAATATGATTCGTTCTGTCAATGTGAAAAAAGATATATTAAACTACTGTTGGGTTTGGCCGGAAGTGTTGGCACCGTTGAAATTGTTCCAAAAAATCAAGTATTTCTCCCAGAAAATTATTGTAATTACACATATTTTGTTGCACATGTTTATTTCCTTTGTGTGTATTGGAACAACACAAAAAAAAAACAGAGGAATAAAAAGCAAATTGGACATATTTTCACACAAAACCCAAAATAATGGTCCGGATAAAAATGTTGGCACCGTCAGCTTAAAATTTGGTTGCACACCCTTTGGAATAAATAGCTGCAGTAATGGATCCATTTTTTTGCTTACTGTATCCAGCAGGCAAAAAAAGGATTGGCTGCAAAGGAAAGAAAAACGGATGACTAATTAACTGATCCGTTTTCCATAGACCTCAATGTTAAAAAAACGGATCCAGCAGAGATCAGTTATTTAAAAACGGACTAAAAAGTTGTGTCTGCACAACTTTTTTGCCAACAGATTGCTGCTGGATCCGTTCTAACTGATCACTACTGGACATGTGAACATAGCCTAAGAAGGAAAAAGCTGTAAGAATAATTTAAAATTTCTTGCATCCACAGGCAGTTTTTAAAGAGTATGTGACTTTGTTAAACTGTCTCGTCGTATACATAAAATGCAGGGTTGAATTAACAACAATAACTCACTAATACCAGTTTCTGTTCAATTTAAAGCAGCACACCATTTTTTTATTTGAATTGTGCAGCATAGGCAATGTAGAAACTCTCATATGAGCCTAGATTTGATACCTTCCCTATGGTTGTTTTAGTTGGTTTACCACTCATGGTTGTTTTCCTTATTGATTCTTTCTTCCCCTCTAATATGGTTGCTATAATGCAACCAATTTTTCACCTGAATACCAAAAGGGTATTAGAGGGAACCTGTCCAGAAACTCTATTTACCTGAAGATATAGGGTTAAACTGCCGGTAAATAGCATTTAAATCCTGTGTAGCAGTTTTCTAGAACAGTAGTTACAGGGAGAAAAATTACTTTTATTCTCCCTGCAGCTTCCTGTCATTGGTGCAGGGATCTGTTATAGACACACTACACAGTGACCGTGCTATAATCACTCCCTGGAAAATTGATGATCTTCTTGCAATCAAAGTGCAGTGACTGTAACAACCTTCTGCACCAACCCTATGACTGGAAAAAAGCAGCTGCAAGGAGGATATAAGTTAATTTCTCTCTATAGCTGCTGCTCCAGTAAGCATGCCAGATATGATTTAAATGCTACAGTCAGTTTATTCCTGCAGATTACCAATATACAGTGGGGAAAAAGTATTTAGTCAACCACCAATTGTGCAAGAGTTCCCACTTAAAAAGATGAGAGAGGCTTGTAATTGACATCATAGGTAGACCTCAACTATGAGAGACAAAATGAGAAAACAAATCCTGAAAATCACATTGTCAGATTTGGAAAGAATTTTTTTTCAAATTTTGGTGGAAAATAAGTATTTGGTGAATTACAAAAGTTCATCTCAATACTTTGTTATATATCCTTTGTTGGCAATGACAGAGGTCAAACATTTTCTGTAAGTCTTCACAAGGTTGGCACACACTGTTGCTGGTATGTCGGCCCACTCCTCCATGCAGATCTCCTCTAGAGCAGTGATGTTTTGGGGCTGTTGCTGGGCAACACGGACTTTCAACTCTCTCCAAAGGTTTTCTATAGGGTTTAGATCTGGAGACTGGCTAGGCCACTCCAGGACCTTGAAATGCTTCTTACAAAGCCACTCCTTCATTGCCCTGGTGGTGTGCTTGGGATCATTGTCATGCTGAAAGACCCTGTCACGTTTAATCTTCAATGCCCTTGCTGATGGAAGGAGGTTTGCACTCAAAATCTCACTATACATGGCCCCATTCATTCTTTCATGTGCACGGATCATCGTCCTGGTCCCTTGGAGAAACAGCACCAAAGCATGATGTTGCCACCCCCATGCTTCACAGTAGGTATGGTGTTCTTTGGATGCAACTCAGCATTCTTTCTCCTCCAAACACGACGAGTTGTGTTTCTACCAAACAGTTCTACTTTGGTTTCATCTGACCATATAATATTCTCCCAATACTCTTCTGGATCATCCAAATGCTCTCTAGCAAACTTCAGATGGGCCCGGATATGTAATGGCTTAAGCAGGGGGACATGTCTGGCACTGCAGGATCCAAGTCCCTGGCGGATCCCTAGTGTGTTACTGATGGTAGCCTGTGTAACGTTGGTCCCAGGTCTCTGCAGGTCATTCACTAGGTCCCCCTGTGTGGTTCTGGGATTTTTGCTCACTGTTCTTGAGATCATTTTGAGCCCATGGGATGAGATCTTGTGTGGAGCCCCAGATCAAGGGAGATTATCAGTGGTCTTGTATGTCTTCTATTTTCTAATTATTGCTCCCAAAGTTGATTTCTTCACACCAAGCTGCTTGCCTATTGCAGATTCAGTCTTCTCAGCCTTGTGCAGGGCTACAATTTTGTTTCTAGTGTCCTTGGACAGCTCTTTGGTCTTCACCATAGTGGAGTTTGGAGTGTGACTGAGGTTGCAGACAGGTGTCTTTTATACTGATAACAAGTTCAAACAGGTGCCAGTACTACAGGTAATGAGTGGAAGACAGAGGAGCCTCTTAAAGAAGAAGTTACAGGTCTGTGAGAGCCAGAAATCTTGCTTGTTTGCAGGTGACCAAATACTTATTTTCCACCAAAATTTGAAAAAAAATTCTTTCCAAATCAGACAATGATTTTCAGGATTTGTTTTCTCATTTCGTCTCTCATAGTTGAGGTCTACCTATGATGTCAATTACAGGTCTCTCTCATCTTTTTAAGTGGGAGAACTTGCACAATTGGTGGCTGACTAAATACTTTTTTTCCCCACTGTATATGCAAGTAAATAGCATTTTTGAAGGTGATAAGTTTCCTTTAAAGGGGATATCCACTATTAAAACAACCCATTCTCAATCATTATGCTGCCCCCAAGTAAAATAATTACAGCTAATCTCAAGTCTGGTGCCGGTGCTGCTTCAGTGGTGTTGGCACTTGCTCTTCTGAGGCTTGCATGACAGCTGAGCAGATGTTTCACTCTCTCTGGATGGAAGTGATATCCGGAAGAAATCAGAGCTGAGGCTGCTCTCACTTCCTCTGGAAGTGGAGTGGAGCAGCCGCTAATTGGCCACATGCATCATGTGACATAACAATGTCATGCGAGCCCTGGGAGACCAGTGCTGACACCACTGAAACAGCGACGGCACCGGAGTACAGCCATTATCTTTTTTACTTGGGTGAAACATAGTGACTGAGAAATGGTTAGTGGTCCGAGTAGTGGACAACCCCTTTAAGCAGCACAAAAAGCCATGCAGAAAAACAAGGGGTTGAAGCTGGGTGGGCAAGGCAGGAGCCTGAGAGCTGCCAGAAGTGATTCAATAGGCGATGATATAATCCTGTAGTTCACAGGAGGTTAGAGACTGACATCTTGTCTACACAGGTGAGCATGATGTTCTGTATTGGTGGTCAGACTGGAGGTCACATGACATTGCCATCCATAGTGAAAAGTTTAAAAGCTGTGGATGCAACTGCGCTGCGATTAAGTAAGTTACACAACTAGAATATTGCTGATAAGCTACCATCATATGTGCAAAAAAGATTGCCTTTTCAGATCTACCCTCAATATTTAGACCCAGACTATGCAGATGCAAAGAAAAGTTATATTTGCTTGCACAAATACATATACATAGAACACTTTATGTGTACATGCCTTCTGTATATGAATGACTAGTATCTTAATTTTCCCAAAAACATTATCTAATAATGAAATAGAACTCATCCATCTAAGGGAATATTAACTTTCATTGCTAATTATCACACATTATAATTACTTGAATAATCAGATAATACAACCCCTGTCTGCACTATAGAGTATGTTATTAAACTGATTCTCCACCCTGGGACTAAAAAGGGACACATTTCACATGTTTATTACCCCAGTTGGTGCCCTCTGTTTTTCTCTCACTGCCTCCTCTGCTCAGATCTGTGATCCATTCATCCTGCTTCCAAGACAGCCACAGCGGTGTAATGAGGAGAGCAGGGGTAAGTCTAAGCAACACTTCCCTTGTCTTTCCTGTGCTATGAGATAGAAGAGGCAAGGTAGGTGTGATTTAGGGTTATTATGGCATCCACGATGCTACTGTTACAGCAATTTTGGAAGCAGAAGGAATGGAACATAGATCTGAGCAGAGAAGGCAGAAGGGCTAAAATTGGGGACACCAGATAGGGTGAGCGTACATAAGAAAGTATTGTCACTTTTCAGTCCCAGGGTGGAAAATCGCTTTAGAGAGAATATTACTTCTGCCATTTAAAAAATACATAAAAAATATTTCTGCTCTTCGCCTATATCCCTTCTATTCTTTAAAGCCAATGGTATTGATAATTGATATTTTATTTCTTTATAAACTTTATGAAATAGTTTTGAGTATCTGGAGCTATAGGAGAGAAAATTAATTATTCTGTACAATAAATCAGGGCTACCCTTGGAAGAATATACCATAATCTGACTATACTGCAAATTGTTTCTATGAGCTAAGTACATAGTAGAGAAATGGCTTCAAATAGCTTCAACATACAGGCAATTCTCACAAAATTAGAATATCATCAAAAAGTTAATTTATTTCAGTTCTTCAATACAAAAAGTGAAAGTCATATACTATATAGAGTCATTACAAACAGAGTGATCTATTTCAAGTGTTTATATCTGTTAATGTTGATGATTATGGCTTACAGCCAATGAAAACACAAAAGTCATTATCTCAGTAAATTAGAATACTTTATAAACAACAGCTTGAAAAATGTTTTTAAAATCTGAAATGTTGGCCTACTGAAATGTATGTTCAGTAAATGCACTCAATACTTGGTCGGGGCTCCTTTTGCATCAATTACTGCATCAATGCGGCGTGGCATGGAGGCGATCAGCCTGTGGCACTGCTGAGGTGTTATGGAAGCCCAGGTTGCTTTGATAGCAGCCTTCAGCTCATCTGCATTGTTGGGTCTGGTGTCTCTCATCTTCCTCTTGACAATACCCCATAGATTCTCTATGGGTTAAGGTCAGGCGAGGTTGCTGGCCATTCAAGCACAGTGATACTGTTGTTTGTAAACCAGGTGTTGGTACTTTTGGCAATGTGAACAGGTGCCAAGTCCTGCTGGAGAATGACATTTCCATCTCCAAAAAGCTTGTTGGCAGAGGGAAGCATGAAGTGCTCTAAAATTTCCTGGTAGATGGCTGCGCTGACTTTGGTCTTGATAAAACACAGTGGACCTACACCAGCAGATGACATGGCTCCCCAAATCATCACCGATTGTGGAAACTTCACACTAGACCTCAAGCAGCTTGGATTGTGGCCTCTCCACTCTTCCTCCAGACTCTGGGATCTTGATTTCCAAATGAAATGCAAAATTTACTTTCATCTGAAAACAACACCTTGGACCACTGAGCATCAGTCCAGGTCTTTTTCTCCTTGGCCCAGGTAAGATGCTTCTGGTGTTGTCTATTGGTCATGAGTGGCTTGACACAAGGAATGCGACACTTGTAGCCCATGTCCTGGATACCTCTGTGTGTGGTGGCTCTTGAAGCAATGACTCCAGCAGCAGTCCACTCCTTGTGAATCTCCCTCAAATTTTTGAATGGCCTTTTCTTAACAATCCTGTCAAGGCTGGGGTTATCCCGGTTGCTTGTGCATCTTTTTCTACCAAAAGTTTTCCTTCCACTCAACTTTCCATTAATATGCTTAGATACAGCACTCTATGAACAGTCAGCTTCTTTAGCAATGACCTTTTGTGGCTTACCCTCCTTGTGGAGTGTGTCAATGACTGCCTTCTGGATATCTGTAAAGTCAGCAGTCTTCCCC
The DNA here is from genome assembly GCF_046119375.1 of Phyllobates terribilis. Lineage (NCBI taxonomy): Eukaryota > Metazoa > Chordata > Amphibia > Anura > Dendrobatidae > Phyllobates > Phyllobates terribilis. The sequence goes on from NW_027362768.1 coordinate 24,287,050, forward strand.
ATGATTGTGGAGCCTACTGAAACAGACTAAGGGACCCTTTTAAATGCTTCAGAAGCCTTTGCAGGTGTTTTTTTGTTAATTATTCTAATTTACTGAGATAATGACTTTTGTGTTTTCATTGGCTGTAAGCCATAATCATCAACATTAACAGAAATAAACACTTGAAATATATCACTCTGTTTGTAATGACTCTATATAATATATGGCTTTCACTTTTTGTATTGAAGAACTGAAATAAATTAACTTTTTGATGATATTCTAATTTTGTGAGACGCACCAGTAGTTCCAATGCAGCAATTCACATTTATATCTAAATATCTCAATATGCTATGACCATCCAAATTTGTGCATCCAGCAAAAACAAGCAAAATTTCTATACTATAAACATTAAAAGTATTTTAGTGCCTTAGATGCCCTATCCGAGGCCTCTCACCCAGCCATATCAGACCACTTGCTTTACACTGAGGACGGGCAAACAGCTCAAAACACGTCTGCAAATTGAGTGTCAAGTTTGGCTTCCTAATTCACATGTCAAGGCTTAAAAAAGGGTTGTTATTGACTTCTAGGATTACTACTTTCAGTAGGTTGCACTAGAGTTCCTGTCCTCTTCCTCTCTGAAGAGACTATACACATATAGCTGAACTAAAGACCCCGTCACACTAAGCGATGCAGCAGCGATCCCGACAACGATACGACCTGTCAGGGAGCGTTGCTGCATCGCTAATACATCGCTGGTGAGCTGTCAAACAGGCAGGCTCACCAGCGATCAGGGGAGCAGCGATATCGTGGAAAGAATCGTTCCACGATGTCCTGCTCCCGTTACCAGCCTGCTGCAAGCAGGAGCAGGCTGGTAACTATGGTAAACATCGGGTTACTAAGTGCGCGTGTGCCCCTAGTAACCCGCTGTTTACCATGGATACCACTCTGCTACGGTGCGCGGGAGCCTCCGCGCACCGTAGCAGAGTGGTATCCATGGTAAACAGCGGGTTACTAAGTGCGCGCGTGCCCCTAGTAACCCGATATTTACCATGGTTACCAGCCAGATCGTTGGTCCCGCTGGTCACACACAGCGATGTGTGCTGACCAGCGGGAGGCCAACGACCAAAAAATGGTCCAGGACACTTTGCAACGATCAGCGACCTCACAGCAGGGGCCTGATCGTTGCAAAGTGTCACACATAGCGACATCGCTGGTGAGGTCGCTGGTGAGTCACCAAAACCGTGACACAGCAGCGATCTCGCTAGCGATATCGCTTAGTGTGACGGGGCCTTAAGAATTACATTCAGTCTTAGGCATTATTTTACTGTTAATGAAAAAAATATGCCAGCAATATCCAGTCAGTGGGGGTCTGACTTGTGACACCTACAACACTCAGCTATTGTTTAAGAAGTAGCAGCATAATGAGGCATGGCCACTCTTATTTACTCTTAAAGGGGTGGTCCAAAATACAAACTTAATTTTCATCCTAAATCCCTATCTATTTAGTGCCATAATCTAAACTATTTTCTAATATATTTGAATAAAAAATTCCATATCCTTTCCTAACTACATTATCTTACTTCTTTTCTTGTTTCCTACTTCCATTTTGATGACGCTTCATTTCAGAATCCCATTGCATGCTAGGATGCACAAATGAGTGTCATCAGGGGGAAGAGGCTGTAGTCACTGCTGCAGCATACCAGAAACAAAGCATCTTTGGTGACGTTCGTTTCAAGGGCTGGGCTAGCCCAGCGTGATGTGCACTGTGCGATATGCATGATGGCAGCACACTTTCTCTCCCCAGTTCAGATCAGCAGTAACAAACTGGCAACAAAGTGCACATTCAGTGCACGTTGTCAGAATTCCCATTGTGCAGAGACCAGCCCCTCCCCCACCCGTGATGTAATTTTCTGGGGCAGCGCTGATCTCAGCACACCAGGTATTCTGACAGTGCGCACGCTCTGTTTACGGCTTGTTACAGCTGATCTAAGTAGATGAGAGAGCGCACTGTCAATGTGCACATTGCGCAGGGAGTAGCCCAGCCCGCGAAACAGAGATCACTGATGACGCTTCGCTTCAGTGACCGCAGCCTCTGCCCCCTGATGACACTTTGTTTGAGTATCCCAGCATGCACTGGGATTCTTAAACTAAATGTCATCAAAAAGGAAGTAGGAAAGAAAAAAAAAGAAAGAAAAGCAGTTAGATAGCATAGTTAGGGAGGATAGAGAATTTTTAATTCAAGTATATTAGAAAATATGTATTCAACAAATGTTTGATACTTGTTTATATTGATTTAAGTATTTCTGTCCTGGGATATATTTTTTCTTTGGTTGTTTCATATTAGAAAATAGTTAAGATTATGACATTAAATACTGTAAATATAGATTTAGGATGAAAATTTGTTTTTCGGACCACCCATTTAAGGAGCAGCACTGTGTCATGTAAATGGCATTGGCGCACTACATCAATGCTGTTGCATACTTGTAGCACTTTGAAGCTTAAAGGGAACCTGTCCGCAGAGCTTATGTCATTTGGTAGCTAATGCAATCATGTTAAATAGTTTAAAAATATCTTTTAGATAAGCCCATGTAGTTCTACTAGGTGGCTGAATGCAAAGGTATATTATGTTATGCATCATTCTACAATAGTCTTCTGAGAGGTTTTGCAGTGGTGACTACTAGTCATGGATGTAATCATATTTTCTGCTGTAATCATGCTCACTCTTGATTAACGTCCAACTTGGTGTGTAAGTTCAGCGTTAGCTGTGCCAAGCAGGCATCAAGTCAAGGAAGAGTGGGCATGACTACAGACGAGCCTGTGATTGCAGCTGGATATAGTCATCACTACAGCACCATCCAGATAACTGTTGGAGAGTGGTGCCCAGTGGTGTTATAGCTTTACTTTCTCTCCCCGAATAAAGATGCCAATTTCAATATGACATAACTGAAAATGTAATTACAAGTCCTGTAAGACATTAGCATTAGTTTAATAATCAAAAATCTGCCTGTATGTTCCCGTTATTCTTATCATTTTATACACTCTGTTTCAGCTTCCGTCTCATCTCAAGTGAAAAACAGAAACTTACATTGAACAGATGTGACAAATATCAGATATGAACATTACAGAAGATTCGATTTAGAGCAATTTGATTTTATTGTAAACGTAGAAATCCCTAATAGTCCATGGGAATAAGTAAGAACAGTGAGGCAATGGAGCTGCCAAGAGACAATGGAGAGAGACAATGGAGGAAGTTATCATTGTGAGGTCACTAAAAGAGTTCAAAAGGGGCCTGTAAGCCCCGGAAAACTGGTTACTTACTGTTACTAGATAAGGAAATCCAAAATTTATTCTGATTCCATATCTTTTAGTTGGGAAGGATTTTTTTCTCGAAAATGAAGAAAATTGATTTATACCTTATGGGTTTTGTTTGCCTGATTCGGGATCAAGATAGCGTTTAACAGACTGGACAAGATGGACCTAAGTTTTTCGTCATCTTTACAAACTAAGATACTAATTTACTGTTTCCCGCTTTCAATAAAATGTGAAATACAGAAAGTGTATAGTGCTCACCTCAAGTTATCTGCCATTGATTGTATTTCAAGTGCTGACAAGAATTTTACCTAAAAAGAGAAAGATTTGTCAGTCAAGTATTCATAGCACAGGATGGATATCTGTTTAAGACTTTGCATTTTGTCAGAGTTTTTGTTTTTGAAAACTCAACACAAGCTGATTACAAATGGCAAGAAGAATACTAAGACTGTGTTCACATCTACTTCTGTCCTTGTCCAGGATGATTTATTTAGCTTGAATATAACCATAAAACTCAGCATACAAGGAAATTTGACATGCAGATTTCAAAAACTCACTGGTCAGTTTATGCTCAGTAAAAAAGGCACAGTGGGCATGAGGTTTGTATAAAACTCATCCACTTGCTGGAACTGTTGGACGCCACATTATTGCACAGCAAATATATATAACTCAACAAAACCTCACTGAGAGAACTTGGCTAGGGATGAGCGAAACCGTGGAAGTTCAGGTTCTGTTACCCGATGCAAACTGTAGTCCAAAATTTGGTTTGGGTACCAGAACTCAAACCCCATTGAAAACAATGGAGACGCAAACTTTGGATCTGGAAAAAAATTCTCTCTCTCTCTCAACTTTCCCCGTAACTCAGAACTTTGCAATGGACTTCCAGAAGAAGTCAGATTCGGCATTTAGCGCAGGACTCTGTCTGGTACGAACCCCGAACTTTTAAATTTGGGTTCGCTCATCTGTAAACTTGACCTAAAAATGTCTGTCAGTAGCGAATCTGTTGTAACACTTTAATAAGTGAGAAAATGTGTTTATCTAATCGACACTGTTACAAGATGTAAAATATATTTAGCTCTTATCAAGCTGTGATGGAAGACCCATAATGATGACTGTGACCAACTCTAATTTTAGAACAACGTTAACTGAGGACTGATGTGGACATAATTGTAAAATGACAATTCATTCTTAATGGATTAATTATCATTGCGAATAAAGTTGATCTCCTGTTTGAAGGTATCCTGCATTAATTATTAAGCCATTACAGCATAAAGCCACTTCTCGTATCAGGAAGAGACAAAATCTAAGATAGAAACAAAATGAACATATACTCTGCTATAAGTAAGTGAAATGCAATAGTGCTTATGAATAATTTTGGGTATTTAGTAAATACTGTTTTTGATAAAAAAAAAAAAGCGTAAAAGCAACCAGCGACAAGGTGTAACCAGCAGAGACAGTACTAAACTCTAGGTTTAAAACCTTACCATGTGCCAAAGTGACATCAATGTGAATAAGGGCTGAGCAGTACCAGGGCCTAACTATGGACACCTAAGAATGGGGAGCTATATATGATTTTTACATAATTAATTTGCATTTTATTGCATGAAATAAGTATTTCATACAATAGAAAAACAGAACTTAATATTTGGTACATAAACCTTTGTTTGCAATTACAGAGGTCAGAAGTTTCCTGTAGTTCTTCACCAAGTTTGCACACACTGCAGCAGAGAATTTGACCCACTCCTCCATACAGATCTTCTTCAGATCTTTCAGGTGTTGGGGCTGTTGCTGGGCAACATTGAGTTTCAGCTCCCTCCAAAGATTTTCTATTGGGTTCAGGTCTGGAGACTGGCTAGGCCACTCCAGGACCTTGAAATGCTTCTTACGGAGCCACTCCTTATGTAACATACCTGGCGGCGACCTTGCATAGTGGTCCATCTCCCACTGTGCAAGAGCGCGCACTTGATCTCCAGTCCAGGGTGTCTCTCTGGCTTCCCTCCATGCTGTCTGTTTGCTTCTGTGTCTGCTGCTTATGGGCGGCGCCCGATCACTTCCTGCTTTTTGTACCTGCTGCAGGCACACCCTTTGTGCGTCCTCAGCCTATTGCTGTCTGTCACCTGGTATTTAAATCAGCTGCCCCATTAACCCATGCCTGAGCATCTTGCCCTGTCAGTTGGCTTTTGTCTCTGACATGCCAGGTCCTGTCTATGTTACCTGTCTTGCAGTATCTGTTCCCATGTCTGTACTGTGTCCTATCTGTGCACCTTAACCTGCAGTCTGTACTCGTTCCTTGCCTGTTCGTTCCGCCTTCCTGGAGGCTGTATTTCCAGGCCAGTCTGAACACGCTCCTTGCCTGTTCGTCCCGCCTCTCTGGGGGCCGTATTCCCAGACCCGCTCCTGTATCCCGCTGCAGTGTCGGTCTCCTCCGTACACTCAGTTCCAGTCTGAACTCTCTCCTATCTTTTACCTGTTTTTTCTCTATGTCCGTTCCTTTCCTTTTTCTGCAGAGTCTGAACTCGTACCTACTCCTGCTCGTTGTCACTGTACTTCCGTTTGTGAGTTTGTGGTCCACTCGCTACTTCTCTGCAAGTACCCTGTGGGTATCTGGTTCTGCCTTTCCCTTCTAGTCTGTTCCGTGTGAACAGAGCCCTGTTCCTTCCGCGTCTGCGGTTTTCGCTTTGCTCAGCTCTGTCCGCCGCGTCTGCGGTTTTCGCTTTGCTCAGCTCTGTCCGCCGCGTCTGCGGTTTTCGCTTTGCTCAGCTCTGTCCGCCGCGTCTGCGGTTTTCGCTTTGCTCAGCTCTGTCCGCCGCGTCTGCGGTTTTCGCTTTGCTCAGCTCTGTCCGCCGCGTCTGCGGTTTTCGCTTTGCTCAGCTCTGTCCGCCGCGTCTGCGGTTTTCGCTTTGCTCAGCTCTGTCCGCCGCGTCTGCGGTTTTCGCTTTGCTCAGCTCTGTCCGCCGCGTCTGCGGTTTTCGCTTTGCTCAGCTCTGTCCGCCGTGTCTGCGGTTTTCGCTTTGCTCAGCTCTGTCCGCCGCGTCTGCGGTTTTCGCTTTGCTCAGCTCTGTCCGCCGCGTTTGCGGTTTTCGCTTTGCTCAGCTCTGTCCGCCGCGTCTGCGGTTTTCGCTTTGCTCAGCTCTGTCCGCCGCGTCTGCGGTTTTCGCTTTGCTCAGCTCTGTCCGCCGCGTCTGCGGTTTTCGCTTTGCTCAGCTCTGTCCGCCGCGTCTGCGGTTTTCGCTTTGCTCAGCTCTGTCCGCCGCGTCTGCGGTTTTCGCTTTGCTCAGCTCTGTCCGCCGCGTCTGCGGTTTTCGCTTTGCTCAGCTCTGTCCGCCGCGTCTGCGGTTTTCGCTTTGCTCAGCTCTGTCCGCCGCGTCTGCGGTTTTCGCTTTGCTCAGCTCTGTCCGCCGCGTCTGCGGTTTTCGCTTTGCTCAGCTCTGTCCACCGCGTCTGCGGTTTTCGCTTTGCTCAGCTCTGTCCACCGCGTCTGCGGTTTTCGCTTTGCTCAGCTCTGTCCACCGCGTCTGCGGTTTTCGCTTTGCTCAGCTCTGTCTACCGCGTCTGCGGTTTCGAATTTGTCTCCCAGTCTGTACTGGACCCTACCCAGCTTGTGCTCTAGTCTGCCTGTTCCTGTATTCCCCGGTGTGGGTCAACAGCCGTGTCCGGAGTCTGACCTGGAGTAGACCCTGGTTCCTCTGCTCGGTTCCTCCCTGGTGCACTGGCGTCGTATGCCGTCGTGCGACCTTGGTCGGATCGGGCAGATACTTAGTTACGCCCCTCCAGGCACTCTCCGGTTCATGGCACAGTGGAATCACTACATAAACACGCACACGCCAGTCAGTCCGGGCGTGTGCATTACAGCATGCTCAGGCCATGGTTCCCGTTGAGCCCCACGGCCTTCGCTCTCTGAGAAGTTTTCCAGCGAATACATGCATTAAAATAAATAAATAAAACATTTTTTTTCCCTTTAGCTGAGTTCCAGGCGAATTACGCACCCGTCCAGATGGATCTATCTGCTCTCGTTCCTGCGGATCCGCTACGTTATTATGGGGATCCAAGACAAAGTCGTGCATTTGTGGAGCAATGCATGCTACACTTCAAGTTCTACCCTCTATGTTTTCCCACCGATCGGGTTAAGGTGGCATTCATTATGTCTTACCTGGCGGGTGATGCCTTGGAATGGATCAACCCCCTATATGAAACACAGGATCCGATCCTCCTGGACCTAATGGCCTTCCTGGTGGCCTTTCTAATGGTCTTTGATGATCCTAACCCGGAGGCTCCTGCTGAAGCTTCACTTCCCAATATCCCGGAGCAGCCCCAATGGGTAATGTGTGTGGGTAGCGCAATAGTCCTCCAGCCCAATGAGACTACTGCCCACCCAGAATCCTCACAGGGTGACTACGCTTTCCGGAATACTTCTCCCAACCTCAAGAGGCAGTCCAGACGTGCTAGGCGTAGAGGCAAGCCGTCACGCCAGGGTCTGTCCTCCCTGAGACCTACTGACCCCAACCTTGAAGTCCCTACTGAAGCTTCATCTCCCTGTATCCCGGAGAAGCCCCAACGGGTAATGTGCGTGGGTAGTGCACCAGTTCTCCTGCCCGAAGAGACTTCTGCCCATCCAGACTCCACACAGGAGAACTTCCTGCACCCGGCATCAGATGCTTCACCCACTTTAACCGGTGTGCATGTCCAAGGATGCTCCAAAGCTGTGGTTACCTCAGAGTCTGTGCACCTCTACTACCTGGCGGAGGACCCCCTGTTGCCTCCTGAATCCTCCGGGATACCACTCGATGACAAATGGAGAGAGACTTCTCTACACCCAGTACTCGATACTTTGTCCGCTTCGTCCTGTGAGCCTGACAATGGGTACCCCAAAGTGGTAGTTACCTCCGAGTCTCTACACCCCTCCGACCAGGCGGAGGACCTCCAGTTGTCTCCAGAACCCTTCGGGGTGCTACCTGGTAGCGAAAGGACAGAGACTCTCCTATACTCTGTACCTGATACCTCGCTCGCTTCGTCCAGTGAGTCCAACCTAGTGTACTCCGAAGCAGAGGTTACTCCCGAGTCTCTACACCCCTCTGACCAGGCGGAGGACCTCCAGTTGTCTCCAGAACCCTTCGGGGTGCCACCTGGTGGTGAATGGACAGAGACTTTCCAATACTCGGTACCCGATACCTCACCTGCTTCGTCCAGTGAGTCCGACCTAGTGTACTCTGAAGCAGATGTTTTCCCCGAGCCTCTGCACTCTTCTGACCCGGCAGAGGACCTCCAGTTGTTTCCTGACTCCTCCGGGGTACCACCAGATAACAAAGAGACAGTGACTTTTTTTCATCCTGTACCTGATAACCTGTCTATTTCTTCCTGTGAATTTGACAAGATGTACCTCGAAGCAGAGGCTATCCCCGAGTCTCTACACCCCTCCGACCAGGCGGAGGACCTCCAGTTGTCTCCTGAACCCTTCGGGGTGCTACCTGATAATGAATGGACAGGTACTCTTCTATATTCGGTACCTGATACCTCGCCCGCTTCATCCAGCGAGTCCGACCTAGTGTACTCCGAAGCAGAGGTTACCCCCGAGTCTCTGCACTATTCCGACCTGGCGGAGGACTCCCAGTTGTTTTCTGAATCCTCCTGGGTACCACCAGATAACAAGGTAACAGGGACTTTTCTACACCTTGTACCTGATACCTCGCCCATTTCATCCTGTGAGTTTGACAAGATGTACCCCGAAGCAGAGGTTACCCCCGAGTCTCTGCACTCCTTCAACCCGGCGGAGGACTTCCAGTTGTCTCCTGAACCCTCTGGGGTGCTACCTGATAATAAGTGGAGAGAGACTTCCCTGTGTGCTGTTCCTGGTACTCCACCTGTTTCGTGTGTTGCTGACGATGGCTGGATAGGAGGTAGCATCCTAGCTACCCAGATGAGACCAGTTTCTCCAGTGGACAGTGGAAGTGATCTACTTGAAGTAAAGGATTGGCCCTCGAATTCCCTGCGGAACATTCTGGCAGGCCTGAAGAAGAGGGGGAGTAAGGGGGGGGGGTACTGTAACATACCTGGCGGCGTCCTTGCATAGTGGTCCATCTCCCACTGTGCAAGAGCGCGCACTTGATCTCCAGTCCAGGGTGTCTCTCTGGCTTCCCTCCATGCTGTCTGTTTGCTTCTGTGTCTGCTGCCTATGGGCGGCGCCCGATCACTTCCTGCTTTTTGTACCTGCTGCAGGCACACCCTTTGTGCGTCCTCAGCCTATTGCTGTCTGTCACCTGGTATTTAAACCAGCTGCCCCATTAACCCATGCCTGAGCATCTTGCCCTGTCAGTTGGCTTTTGTCTCTGACATGCCAGGTCCTGTCTATGTTACCTGTCTTGCAGTATCTGTTCCCATGTCTGTACTGTGTCCTATCTGTGCACCTTAACCTGCAGTCTGTACTCGTTCCTTGCCTGTTCGTTCTGCCTTCCTGGAGGCTGTATTTCCAGGCCAGTCTGAACACGCTCCTTGCCTGTTCGTCCCGCCTCTCTGGGGGCCGTATTCCCAGACCCGCTCCTGTATCCCGCTGCAGTGTCGGTCTCCTCCGTACACTCAGTTCCAGTCTGAACTCTCTCCTATCTTTTACCTGTTTTTTCTCTATGTCCGTTCCTTTCCTTTTTCTGCAGAGTCTGAACTCGTACCTACTCCTGCTCGTTGTCACTGTACTTCCGTTTGTGAGTTTGTGGTCCACTCGCTACTTCTCTGCAAGTACCCTGTGGGTATCTGGTTCTGCCTTTCCCTTCTAGTCTGTTCCGTGTGAACAGAGCCCTGTTCCTTCCGCGTCTGCAGTTTTCGCTTTGCTCAGCTCTGTCCGCCGCGTCTGCGGTTTTCGCTTTGCTCAGCTCTGTCCGCCGCGTCTGCGGTTTTCGCTTTGCTCAGCTCTGTCCGCCGCGTCTGCGGTTTTCGCTTTGCTCAGCTCTGTCCGCCGCGTCTGCGGTTTTCGCTTTGCTCAGCTCTGTCCGCCGCGTCTGCGGTTTTCGCTTTGTTCAGCTCTGTCCGCCGCGTCTGCGGTTTTCGCTTTGCTCAGCTCTGTCTGCCGCGTCTGCGGTTTTCGCTTTGCTCAGCTCTGTCCGCAGCGTTTGCGGTTTTCGCTTTGCTCAGCTCTGTCCGCCGCGTTTGCGGTTTTCGCTTTGCTCAGCTCTGTCCGCCGCGTCTGCGGTTTTCGCTTTGCTCAGCTCTGTCCGCCGCGTCTGCGGTTTTCGCTTTGCTCAGCTCTGTCCGCCGCGTCTGCGGTTTTCGCTTTGCTCAGCTCTGTCCGCCGCGTCTGCGGTTTTCGCTTTGCTCAGCTCTGTCCGCCGCGTCTGCGGTTTTCGCTTTTGCTTTTTGTGCATTTGTGGAGCAATGCATGCTACACTTCAAGTTCTACCCTCTATGTTTTCCCACCGATCGGGTTAAGGTGGCATTCATTATGTCTTACCTGGCGGGTGATGCCTTGGAATGGATCAACCCCCTATATGAAACACAGGATCCGATCCTCCTGGACCTAATGGCCTTCCTGGTGGCCTTTCTAATGGTCTTTGATGATCCTAACCCGGAGGCTCCTGCTGAAGCTTCACTTCCCAATATCCCGGAGCAGCCCCAATGGGTAATGTGTGTGGGTAGCGCAATAGTCCTCCAGCCCAATGAGACTACTGCCCACCCAGAATCCTCACAGGGTGACTACGCTTTCCGGAATACTTCTCCCAACCTCAAGAGGCAGTCCAGACGTGCTAGGCGTAGAGGCAAGCCGTCACGCCAGGGTCTGTCCTCCCTGAGACCTACTGACCCCAACCTTGAAGTCCCTACTGAAGCTTCATCTCCCTGTATCCCGGAGAAGCCCCAACGGGTAATGTGCGTGGGTAGTGCACCAGTTCTCCTGCCCGAAGAGACTTCTGCCCATCCAGACTCCACACAGGAGAACTTCCTGCACCCGGCATCAGATGCTTCACCCACTTTAACCGGTGTGCATGTCCAAGGATGCTCCAAAGCTGTGGTTACCTCAGAGTCTGTGCACCTCTACTACCTGGCGGAGGACCCCCTGTTGCCTCCTGAATCCTCCGGGATACCACTCGATGACAAATGGATGACTTCTCTACACCCAGTACTCGATACTTTGTCCGCTTCGTCCTGTGAGCCTGACAATGGGTACCCCAAAGTGGTAGTTACCTCCGAGTCTCTACACCTCCAGTTGTCTCCAGAACCCTTCGGGGTGCTACCTGGTAGCGAAAGGACAGAGACTCTCCTATACTCTGTACCTGATACCTCGCTCGCTTCGTCCAGTGAGTCCAACCTAGTGTACTCCGAAGCAGAGGTTACTCCCGAGTCTCTACACCCCTCCGACCAGGCGGAGGACCTCCAGTTGTCTCCAGAACCCTTCGGGGTGCCACCTGGTGGTGAATGGATAGAGACTTTCCTATATCCTGGATCTGATACCTCGCTTGCTTCGTCCTGTAAGTCCGACCTAGTGTACTCTGAAGCAGAGGTTACCCATGAGTCTCTACACCCCTCTGACCAGGCGGAGGACCTCCAGTTGTCTCCAGAACCCTTCGGGGTGCCACCTGGTGGTGAATGGACAGAGACTTTCCAATACTCGGTACCCGATACCTCACCTGCTTCGTCCAGTGAGTCCGACCTAGTGTACTCTGAAGCAGATGTTTTCCCCGAGCCTCTGCACTCTTCTGACCCGGCAGAGGACCTCCAGTTGTTTCCTGACTCCTCCGGGGTACCACCAGATAACAAAGAGACAGTGACTTTTTTTCATCCTGTACCTGATAACCTGTCTATTTCTTCGTGTGAATTTGACAAGATGTACCTCGAAGCAGAGGCTATCCCCGAGTCTCTACACCCCTCCGACCAGGCGGAGGACCTCCAGTTGTCTCCTGAACCCTTCGGGGTGCTACCTGATAACGAATGGACAGGTACTCTTCTATATTCGGTACCTGATACCTCGCCCGCTTCATCCAGCGAGTCCGACCTAGTGTACTCCGAAGCAGAGGTTACCACCGAGTCTCTGCACTATTCCGACCCGGCGGAGGACTCCCAGTTGTTTTCTGAATCCTCCTGGGTACCACCAGATAACAAGGTAACAGGGACTTTTCTACACCTTGTACCTGATACCTCGCCCATTTCATCCTGTGAGTTTGACAAGATGTACCCCGAAGCAGAGGTTACCCCCGAGTCTCTGCACTCCTTCAACCCGGCGGAGGACTTCCAGTTGTCTCCTGAACCCTCTGGGGTGCTACCTGATAATAAGTGGAGAGAGACTTCCCTGTGTGCTGTTCCTGGTACTCCACCTGTTTCGTGTGTTGCTGACGATGGCTGGATAGGAGGTAGCATCCTAGCTACCCAGATGAGACCAGTTTCTCCAGTGGACAGTGGAAGTGATCTACTTGAAGTAAAGGATTGGCCCTCGAATTCCCTGCGGAACATTCTGGCAGGCCTGAAGAAGAGGGGGCGTAAGGGGGGGGGGTACTGTAACATACCTGGCGGCGTCCTTGCATAGTGGTCCATCTCCCACTGTGCAAGAGCGCGCACTTGATCTCCAGTCCAGGGTGTCTCTCTGGCTTCCCTCCATGCTGTCTGTTTGCTTCTGTGTCTGCTGCTTATGGGCGGCGCCCGATCACTTCCTGCTTTTTGTACCTGCTGCAGGCACACCCTTTGTGCGTCCTCAGCCTATTGCTGTCTGTCACCTGGTATTTAAACCAGCTGCCCCATTAACCCATGCCTGAGCATCTTGCCCTGTCAGTTGGCTTTTGTCTCTGACATGCCAGGTCCTGTCTATGTTACCTGTCTTGCAGTATCTGTTCCCATGTCTGTACTGTGTCCTATCTGTGCACCTTAACCTGCAGTCTGTACTCGTTCCTTGCCTGTTCGTTCCGCCTTCCTGGAGGCTGTATTTCCAGGCCAGTCTGAACACGCTCCTTGCCTGTTCGTCCCGCCTCTCTGGGGGCCGTATTCCCAGACCCGCTCCTGTATCCCGCTGCAGTGTCGGTCTCCTCCGTACACTCAGTTCCAGTCTGAACTCTCTCCTATCTTTTACCTGTTTTTTCTCTATGTCCGTTCCTTTCCTTTTTCTGCAGAGTCTGAACTCGTACCTACTCCTGCTCGTTGTCACTGTACTTCCGTTTGTGAGTTTGTGGTCCACTCGCTACTTCTCTGCAAGTACCCTGTGGGTATCTGGTTCTGCCTTTCCCTTCTAGTCTGTTCCGTGTGAACAGAGCCCTGTTCCTTCCGCGTCTGCGGTTTTCGCTTTGCTCAGCTCTGTCCGCCGCGTCTGCGGTTTTCGCTTTGCTCTGCTCTGTCCGCCGCGTCTGCGGTTTTCGCTTTGCTCTGCTCTGTCCGCCGCGTCTGCGGTTTTCGCTTTGCTCAGCTCTGTCCGCCGCGTCTGCGGTTTTCGCTTTGCTCAGCTCTGTCTGCCGCGTCTGCGGTTTTCGCTTTGCTCAGCTCTGTCCGCCGCGTCTGCGGTTTTCGCTTTGCTCAGCTCTGTCCGCCGCGTCTGCGGTTTTCGCTTTGCTCAGCTCTGTCCGCCGCGTCTGCGGTTTTCGCTTTGCTCAGCTCTGTCCGCCGCGTCTGCGGTTTTCGCTTTGTTCAGCTCTGTCCGCCGCGTCTGCGGTTTTCGCTTTGCTCAGCTGTCTGCCGCGTCTGCGGTTTTCGCTTTGCTCAGCTCTGTCCGCCGCGTTTGCGGTTTTCGCTTTGCTCAGCTCTGTCCGCCGCGTCTGCGGTTTTCGCTTTGCTCAGCTCTGTCCGCCGCGTCTGCGGTTTTCGCTTTGCTCAGCTCTGTCCGCCGCGTCTGCGGTTTTCGCTTTGCTCAGCTCTGTCCGCCGCGTCTGCGGTTTTCGCTTTGCTCAGCTCTGTCCGCCGCGTCTGCGGTTTTCGCTTTGCTCAGCTCTGTCCGCCGCGTCTGCGGTTTTCGCTTTGCTCAGCTCTGTCCGCCGCGTCTGCGGTTTTCGCTTTGCTCAGCTCTGTCCGCCGCGTCTGCGGTTTTCGCTTTGCTCAGCTCTGTCCGCCGCGTCTGCGGTTTTCGCTTTGCTCAGCTCTGTCCGCCGCGTCTGCGGTTTTCGCTTTGCTCAGCTCTGTCCGCCGCGTCTGCGGTTTTCGCTTTGCTCAGCTCTGTCCGCCGCGTCTGCGGTTTTCGCTTTGCTCAGCTCTGTCCGCCGCGTCTGCGGTTTTCGCTTTGCTCAGCTCTGTCCGCCGCGTCTGCGGTTTTCGCTTTGCTCAGCTCTGTCCGCCGCGTCTGCGGTTTTCGCTTTGCTCAGCTCTGTCCGCCGCGTCTGCGGTTTTCGCTTTGCTCAGCTCTGTCCGCCGCGTCTGCAGTTTTCGCTTTGCTCAGCTCTGTCCGCCGCGTTTGCGATTTTCGCTTTGCTCAGCTCTGTCCGCCGCGTCTGCGGTTTTCGCTTTGCTCAGCTATGTCCGCCGCGTCTGCGGTTTTCGCTTTGCTCAGCTCTGTCCGCCGCGTCTGCGGTTTTCGCTTTGCTCAGCTCTGTCCGCCGCGTCTGCGGTTTTCGCTTTGCTCAGCTCTGTCCGCCGCGTCTGCGGTTTTCGCTTTGCTCAGCTCTGTCCGCCGCGTCTGCGGTTTTCGCTTTGCTCAGCTCTGTCCGCCGCGTCTGCGGTTTTCGCTTTGCTCAGCTCTGTCCGCCGCGTCTGCGGTTTTCGCTTTGCTCAGCTCTGTCCACCGCGTCTGCGGTTTTCGCTTTGCTCAGCTCTGTCTACCGCGTCTGCGGTTTCGAATTTGTCTCCCAGTCTGTACTGGACCCTACCCAGCTTGTGCTCTAGTCTGCCTGTTCCTGTATTCCCCGGTGTGAGTCAACAGCCGTGTCCGGAGTCTGACCTGGAGTAGACCCTGGTTCCTCTGCTCGGTTCCTCCCTGGTGCACTGGCGTCGTATGCCGTCGTGCGACCTTGGTCGGATCGGGCAGATACTTAGTTACGCCCCTCCAGGCACTCTCCGGTTCATGGCACAGTGGAATCACTACATAAACACGCACACGCCAGTCAGTCCGGGCGTGTGCATTACAGCATGCTCAGGCCATGGTTCCCGTTGAGCCCCACGGCCTTCGCTCTCTGAGAAGTTTTCCAGCGAATACATGCATTAAAATAAATAAATAAAACATTTTTTTTCCCTTTAGCTGAGTTCCAGGCGAATTACGCACCCGTCCAGATGGATCTATCTGCTCTCGTTCCTGCGGATCCGCTACGTTATTATGGGGATCCAAGACAAAGTCGTGCATTTGTGGAGCAATGCATGCTACACTTCAAGTTCTACCCTCTATGTTTTCCCACCGATCGGGTTAAGGTGGCATTCATTATGTCTTACCTGGCGGGTGATGCCTTGGAATGGATCAACCCCCTATATGAAACACAGGATCCGATCCTCCTGGACCTAATGGCCTTCCTGGTGGCCTTTCTAATGGTCTTTGATGATCCTAACCCGGAGGCTCCTGCTGAAGCTTCACTTCCCAATATCCCGGAGCAGCCCCAATGGGTAATGTGTGTGGGTAGCGCAATAGTCCTCCAGCCCAATGAGACTACTGCCCACCCAGAATCCTCACAGGGTGACTACGCTTTCCGGAATACTTCTCCCAACCTCAAGAGGCAGTCCAGACGTGCTAGGCGTAGAGGCAAGCCGTCACGCCAGGGTCTGTCCTCCCTGAGACCTACTGACCCCAACCTTGAAGTCCCTACTGAAGCTTCATCTCCCTGTATCCCGGAGAAGCCCCAACGGGTAATGTGCGTGGGTAGTGCACCAGTTCTCCTGCCCGAAGAGACTTCTGCCCATCCAGACTCCACACAGGAGAACTTCCTGCACCCGGCATCAGATGCTTCACCCACTTTAACCGGTGTGCATGTCCAAGGATGCTCCAAAGCTGTGGTTACCTCAGAGTCTGTGCACCTCTACTACCTGGCGGAGGACCCCCTGTTGCCTCCTGAATCCTCCGGGATACCACTCGATGACAAATGGAGAGAGACTTCTCTACACTCAGTACTCGATACTTTGTCCGCTTCGTCCTGTGAGCCTGACAATGGGTACCCCAAAGTGGTAGTTACCTCCGAGTCTCTACACCCCTCCGACCAGGCGGAGGACCTCCAGTTGTCTCCAGAACCCTTCGGGGTGCTACCTGGTAGCGAAAGGACAGAGACTCTCCTATACTCTGTACCTGATACCTCGCTCGCTTCGTCCAGTGAGTCCAACCTAGTGTACTCCGAAGCAGAGGTTACTCCCGAGTCTCTACACCCCTCCGACCAGGCGGAGGACCTCCAGTTGTCTCCAGAACCCTTCGGGGTGCCACCTGGTGGTGAATGGATAGAGACTTTCCTATATCCTGGATCTGATACCTCGCTTGCTTCGTCCAGTGAGTCCGACCTAGTGTACTCTGAAGCAGAGGTTACCCATGAGTCTCTACACCCCTCTGACCAGGCGGAGGACCTCCAGTTGTCTCCAGAACCCTTCGGGGTGCCACCTGGTGGTGAATGGACAGAGACTTTCCAATACTCGGTACCCGATACCTCACCTGCTTCGTCCAGTGAGTCCGACCTAGTGTACTCTGAAGCAGATGTTTTCCCCGAGCCTCTGCACTCTTCTGACCCGGCAGAGGACCTCCAGTTGTTTCCTGACTCCTCCGGGGTACCACCAGATAACAAAGAGACAGTGACTTTTTTTCATCCTGTACCTGATAACCTGTCTATTTCTTCCTGTGAATTTGACAAGATGTACCTCGAAGCAGAGGCTATCCCCGAGTCTCTACACCCCTCCGACCAGGCGGAGGACCTCCAGTTGTCTCCTGAACCCTTCGGGGTGCTACCTGATAACGAATGGACAGGTACTCTTCTATATTCGGTACCTGATACCTCGCCCGCTTCATCCAGCGAGTCCGACCTAGTGTACTCCGAAGCAGAGGTTACCACCGAGTCTCTGCACTATTCCGACCCGGCGGAGGACTCCCAGTTGTTTTCTGAATCCTCCTGGGTACCACCAGATAACAATGTAACAGGGACTTTTCTACACCTTGTACCTGATACCTCGCCCATTTCATCCTGTGAGTTTGACAAGATGTACCCCGAAGCAGAGGTTACCCCCGAGTCTCTGCACTCCTTCAACCCGGCGGAGGACTTCCAGTTGTCTCCTGAACCCTCTGGGGTGCTACCTGATAATAAGTGGAGAGAGACTTCCCTGTGTGCTGTTCCTGGTACTCCACCTGTTTCGTGTGTTGCTGACGATGGCTGGATAGGAGGTAGCATCCTAGCTACCCAGATGAGACCAGTTTCTCCAGTGGACAGTGGAAGTGATCTACTTGAAGTAAAGGATTGGCCCTCGAATTCCCTGCGGAACATTCTGGCAGGCCTGAAGAAGAGGGGGCGTAAGGGGGGGGGTACTGTAACATACCTGGCGGCGTCCTTGCATAGTGGTCCATCTCCCACTGTGCAAGAGCGCGCACTTGATCTCCAGTCCAGGGTGTCTCTCTGGCTTCCCTCCATGCTGTCTGTTTGCTTCTGTGTCTGCTGCTTATGGGCGGCGCCCGATCACTTCCTGCTTTTTGTACCTGCTGCAGGCACACCCTTTGTGCGTCCTCAGCCTATTGCTGTCTGTCACCTGGTATTTAAACCAGCTGCCCCATTAACCCATGCCTGAGCATCTTGCCCTGTCAGTTGGCTTTTGTCTCTGACATGCCAGGTCCTGTCTATGTTACCTGTCTTGCAGTATCTGTTCCCATGTCTGTACTGTGTCCTATCTGTGCACCTTAACCTGCAGTCTGTACTCGTTCCTTGCCTGTTCGTTCCGCCTTCCTGGAGGCTGTATTTCCAGGCCAGTCTGAACACGCTCCTTGCCTGTTCGTCCCGCCTCTCTGGGGGCCGTATTCCCAGACCCGCTCCTGTATCCCGCTGCAGTGTCGGTCTCCTCCGTACACTCAGTTCCAGTCTGAACTCTCTCCTATCTTTTACCTGTTTTTTCTCTATGTCCGTTCCTTTCCTTTTTCTGCAGAGTCTGAACTCGTACCTACTCCTGCTCGTTGTCACTGTACTTCCGTTTGTGAGTTTGTGGTCCACTCGCTACTTCTCTGCAAGTACCCTGTGGGTATCTGGTTCTGCCTTTCCCTTCTAGTCTGTTCCGTGTGAACAGAGCCCTGTTCCTTCCGCGTCTGCGGTTTTCGCTTTGCTCTGCTCTGTCCACCGCGTCTGCGGTTTTCGCTTTGCTCAGCTCTGTCCGCCGCGTCTGCGGTTTTCGCTTTGCTCAGCTCTGTCCGCCGCGTCTGAAGTTTTCGCTTTGCTCAGCTCTGTCCGCCGCGTCTGCGGTTTTCGCTTTGCTCAGCTCTGTCCGCCGCGTCTGCGGTTTTCGCTTTGCTCAGCTCTGTCCGCCGCGTCTGCGGTTTTCGCTTTGCTCAGCTCTGTCCGCCGCGTCTGCGGTTTCGAATTTGTCTCCCAGTCTGTACTGGACCCTACCCAGCTTGTGCTCTAGTCTGCCTGTTCCTGTATTCCCCGGTGTGGGTCAACAGCCGTGTCCAGAGTCTGACCTGGAGTAGACCCTGGTTCCTCTGCTCGGTTCCTCCCTGGTGCACTGGCGTCGTATGCCGTCGTGCGACCTTGGTCGGATCGGGCAGATACTTAGTTACGCCCCTCCAGGCACTCTCCGGTTCATGGCACAGTGGAATCACTACATAAACACGCACACGCCAGTCAGTCCGGGCGTGTGCATTACACCTTAGTTGCCCTCGCTGTATGTTTCGGGTCATTGTCACGCTGGAAGACCCAGCCGCGATCCCATCTTCAATGCTCTTACTGTAGGCAGGAGGTTGTTGGCCAAAATCTCGCAATACATGACCTCATCCATTCTCCCTTTAATGCGATGCAGTCGTCCTGTCCCCTTTGCAGAAAAGCACCTCCAAAGTATGATGTTTCCCTCACCATGATTCACTCTTGGGATGGTGTTCTTGGGGTTGTATTTATCCTTCTTCTTCCTCCAAACATGGTGAGTGGAGTTGATATATGGTCTCATCTGACCATATGAACTTCTCACATGCCTCCTCAGGATCATTCAGATAGCCATTGGCAAACTTCAAAAGGGTCTAGAAATGTGCTTGTGTGAGCTGAAAGACCTTGTGTGTCCGGCAGGATTTTAATCCATGACGGCATAGTGTGTTACTAACGGTAAAGTTTGAGACTGTGGTCCCAGCTCTCTTCAGGTCATTGAGCAGGACCTTCCATGTAGTTCTGGCCTTATTCCTGACCTTTCTCAGAATCATCCTTACCCCACGAGATGAGATCTTGCATGGAGCCCCAAACCGAGGATGATTGACAGTCATCTTGTGTTTCTTCCATTTTCTAATAATTGTGCCAACAGTTGTTGCCTTCTCACCAAGCTGCTTGTCTATTGCCCTGTAACCCATCCCAGTCTTGTGCAGGTCTCCAATTTTGTCCCAGGAGTCCTTAGACAGCTCCTTGGTCTTGGCCATGGTGGAGAGGCTGGAGTGTGATAGATTGAATGGACAGGTATCTTTTATACAGGTAATGAGTTCAAACAGGTGCAATTAATACAGGTAATGCGTGCAGAGTAGGAGGGCTTCTTAAAGAAAAACTAACAGATAAGTGAGAGCCAGAATTCTTGTTGGTTGGTAGGTGATCAAATACTTATTCTATGCAATAAAATGCAATTTAATTATTTAAAAATCATACAATGAGATTTTCTGGGTTTTATTTTTAGATTCTGTCTTTCACAGTTGAAGTGTACCTACGATAAAAATTACAGACCTCTCCATTCTTTGTAGGTAGAAAAACTTTAGTAATGTATCAAATACTTATTTTCCCCCATAAATATATACACCGATGTGGTATCGCTACGTCCATAAAGGTTAGACCCATCAAAACATAAATATAAATTAATTAACATTGTGAATAGGAAAAAATTCAAAACACCAAAATTAAGCTTTTGTGGTTGTCGAACTACCGCAAAAGTGCCATAAAATGTTATCAAAATGTTGCATCTATATCAAAATAAACTAAAAAAAATGTCAGCTTGTCCTGAAAAAATCAAGCTCTCACACAGCTCTACCGACCATAAATGAAAACTCACCTGTGGCAAGTAACAGGTGTGGGCAATATAAAAATCAGATAGAAAGGGGAGAAGTTGACTCAATCTTTACATTGTGTGTCTGTATGTGCCACACTAAGCATGGAGAGCAGAAAGAGGAGAAGATAACTGTGTGAGGACTTGGGAATCAACAATATCAACAATCTCAAGGTTACAAGTCCATCTCCAGAGATCTTGATGTTTCTTTGTCCACAGTGCACAACATAATCATGAAGTTTACAACCCATGGCACTGTAGATAATCTCCGTTGATGTGTACGGCAGAGAAAAAATTATGAAAGTTTGCAATGCAGGATAGTCCAGATGATGGATGAGCAGCCCCAATATAGTTCCATAGAAATTCAAGCTGTCCTGCAGGCTCAAGGTGCATTAATGTAAGTATGACACCACAGGAGTCCGGTTGCCACAGTGACATTGCCTTCCTCACAAGAGATAATGCCATGCCTGGAAGCAAGGAGGGGTCCCCTAATCAGGTATACCAGCATACAACACTTTTCTGGCTCCACACCAGAAAGGGGAGCTCCTCCCCTTAACAACTGGAATCTGGAGGCGGGGTTAGTAAGAGGGAGTGGAAGAGGAGTTGGAGACAAGGCAGCGACAAGGAAGGACCTGGGGAAGGGAGCTGTGTACAAGCTCACCCCAGAGGAGAGAAGCGCAAGTGAACCGGACAGCAGAGTCCGTGGTTGTGGGGCACTGAAGGCCCAGCAGCAGAATCCGCAGGGCAGGAGACTGCAGGTCTCCTGGCCCCAACAGACGCCCGGCGGCACAGCAGCACCATAGGGCCCAGCACCGCCATGTGGGAGTGACACTTGAGGAAGTCCCGAGCAGCCTGCCATACGGGTGAGGAAAAAGACGTTTTACTCAGGGACAAGGACCGCAGCATAGCTTCAAGCAGCAGGGCGAAGGAGAATAACGCAGAGGGAAGGCCTACAACTCCACCTGGCGAGGTGGATCCCCAACTTGCTTCCAGGCCGCCCGGACCTCCACTACTAGCTAGTACCCATGCCCCGGTCTGCTCTGTCAAACCGCAAGTAAAGGTACAGGAAACCGCCATTAATGTGTTGTCTGTTCATCACCTGTGCCCTCAGCCCTACACTGTCTCTGCTGACACCATCTACTCTTCAAATCATCCACACTGCCCTGGAGCTTAGCTCTGCCTGTGGAGAGTTGAACCAACTCTGCTGCATCACCATCAGCTTCAGTGGATCTGCACCGCAGCGGCGGCCCCATATAGCCGCGTACCACAGGTGGCATCACAAACATTATCTCTAAAAACTTTATTCCCTTTTACTTTTCCTTTAATTGACCGCCCTGGGTCACGGACCAGGTCACTGCCACCGTGACATCCCCAGCGCCGACTGGCCCGGCTACCGAGTACCCCACGGCCCAGGGTGCGGGTCATAAGTGCAAACTATCTGTGAACATTTGAATGAAATGAAACACTATTGCAGGAAATGTAGGAGGACCCCACTGCTGACACAAAAACATAAAAAAGCAAAAGCTAGACTACAGTTTGCCAAAATGTCAGTAAGCCAATGTAGCACCCCGAGGGCTCGGCTGCTACAGGGGTATTACACCTCAAACCAGAGGTGTGATATTCCACTCCCGGGTAAGGATGGAGTGTGGACCAGGACTCAGTAGCTGCATGCACCACACACACCCCATTTCCTAGGGACAGCTCAACGGTGCTCCCACTGGATGGAAGTGCAGGCACGACAGCATCTGTTCCTGGCTGGAGTGGGGAGGGGGAGGAAAACCCAGTGGTGTAGGAGCAGATAGGGGTGGGTCTCTGGGCATAGGTAGGAGCCCATTGGTTGCTAGTCACCTGGGCTCGGGTGTTAGAAGGAGGTATAAAAGGTGGGCACCATCTTAGGACAGTAGTCAGTGCAGTGCAGAGAAGAAGCTAAGAGTGAGAGGAGAAGACAGGAAGCAGAGCCCCTGCATGGGCTCTGCTCTGCAGGCAAGCCTCGTCAGGAGGTTGGAGCCTGAGAGAGAGAGAAAGGAGAATGAACAGAAAGGACAGTAAGAAAGGAAGCAAGGAACAGAAACACAGAGAAAGGCCCAGAGACACGAGGACAGAAGGAACCCCATATGCCCAGGAGATACAGGGTGAAGGGTTGGCAGAGCAGGGTACCGGAACCCAAATTGGTGGAGGCGACTAATCCTCAGCCAAAACCGGAGGTTGTGACCACATCTTGGTGCGACCCCTCACTACATCCACCAGAAAAGCATACCACATAGGGTCAGGGAAACCGGAGAGAGGTTTCGCCAACAGAAGGCCCGAGGAAGCTGGACAAAGGTGGGTCACTGGTGGGGACGGCCAGAGAAAGGAAAGGAAGGGAGTCCTGTGCCCCGCTCTGGAATTGCCTGGGAGTTGGTCGAGCCCCTTGCATGGTGGACGAAGCACGGCTTGGGCAGTCACCGCCGGTACCGAGGTGACTAGGACCAGTAAAGAACTGTGAGTAAAGCATTGGAAACTGCAACCACACGTCTCTGTGTTTCATCGCCGCACCAGCACCATTAGTACTGGGACGCTCACACCATCACTACCATCATCCACATTAACTGCCCTGAGGCAATACTTCTCCCGTGGGGAGTTATCCCATACTTGGCTGCACATACAACACCAGCCTCAGCGGTCTGCAGCGCAGCGGCGGTCCCCACTGACCGCAATCCACGGGTGGCGTAGTCGGACATTTGCTATACATTAAGACTGCCACTGGTTTGACCACCCTGGGCACGGACTGGGTCACCGCCACACGGAGACTACAACCCCCAGCATTCTACAACAGGCCCGGTTCCGGGTTCCCCTGCACAACACAGGCCCAGGGGGCGCGTCAACTTTGGCGTAGTCGGCAGGATCGAGACCAACCCGCCACAAACGGGTATTGCGTGCCTGAAGAAAATCGTACATGTACCTTGAAAAGAAGTCTCCCGCCATTTCCAGAAGTTTCCCGCCGTCCGGAGTCGTTTCCCGCCATCCGGAGCCGATTCCCGCCATCAGACGCCATCTTGGACCGTTTCCCGCCATCAGACGCCATCTTGGGTCGTTTCCCGCCGTCTTCCCGCCATCCGCAGTCGTTTTCCCGCCGTCTTCCCGCCATCCGCAGTCGTTTTCCCGCCATCGGGCGACATCTTCGGGACGCCGCGCGGGAAGAAGAGGGGCGTGGACGCCGAAAGCGCGCGAGATCCGAAGCTCCGCCCCACGCACCGACGCTGCGTAAGGTCCTGGAAGGGAGAGGGAGCGACGCTGACGTCACAGGAGCGCGACGCAAGGTCCTCAACCCCGACGATCGACTGCGGAGCCGCAGCCTAGGGAGGAAGATCATCGCAAGGTAGGCCACGGTCGACCAGGGGGGAGGAGGACACCAGGAACGGAGAGCAAGATGGCGGACCGGCAGCGGACTAAGCTGCCCAGCATCGGCAGTGCCCCAGCCGTCGCGGGCTCCGACCAGCACCAGGAGAAGACGCGTGATGCAGGAGCGGTCGTGGGAGCAGGTAAGAGGAGTCTCCCTGTCCCGGATGCTGCCAGCGTCAGCCTGCTCCCAGGCCCCCTGGTGGAGCCGCCGATCCCGGGCGCTGCAAACACCGACCTGCTCCAGACCCCGCAACAAGCCCTGCTGCCGAGCCCTCCAGCCCTGGTCACTGCCGCCACCAGCCCGCGCCCAGGCCCAAAGTCGCACCCTCTGACCCCGGGCGTCATCAACAGCGACCTTCTCCAGGCTCGGTCGCAAGGCCTGCTACACAAGGGCGCAAAGGGACTGTATGCCCTCCATGTCCACCGTCTAACAGAGGAGGAACTGCGGTACCTCCCAGACATGGACTACCCTGAGGGCCCGGACGGGTCTGAAGAGTACAAGGAGGAAGCATCAGGAGGACACCGTTACCAGTGAACGGTAAATGGAACTGTATATAGTTACCCGTAAGGGTATAGAAACTGTTACTGAGTGGAGTGTGGTCCCCGTTGGGACTGATATAGAACTGTGTAGAAGTTACCCCCTATATCCCTTATCTGGCTGGGGACTGAGAACAGCCATCCCTTTTTCCTAATCTGGCTGGGGACTGAGAGCAGCCATTCCCCCAAGAAGAAAGAACACCTGGTCGCAAGTCGCACCACTGCCAGAACTCAAGAATGTGTTGTTTGAAAAAAAAAAAAATGTTTTACTTAAGAATGTCTTATACTGAAAAAGTCTGTGTGCTGCTAAAATAGAAATGCCAAAGTTTTATATGGTGTTTTTGCAAAAAGAGTTCCGGTGGCATTAGCAAAATGTTTTATAATGTTTTATACCAGTAACGTTTGAAAGAGAAAAGTGCCTCCCATAAAGGGATGGGTTAAAAGTTGATGTCTTATATGCGAATGCATTCTAAAATTTTGTATGTTTTAAATTGTTTTATTCTTTTCCAGCCCGAGGACGTGCTGTGATTTACCAGGGGGAATGTAGCACCCCGAGGGCTCAGCTGCTACAGGGGTATTACACCTCAAACCAGAGGTGTGATATTCCACTCCCGGGTAAGGATGGAGTGTGGACCAGGACTCAGTAGCTGCATGCACCACACACACCCCATTTCCTAGGGACAGCTCAACGGTGCTCCCACTGGATGGAAGTGCAGGCACAACAGCATCTGTTCCTGGCTGGATTGGGGAGGGGGAGGAAAACCCAGTGGTGTAGGAGCAGATAGGGGTGGGTCTCTGGGCATAGGTAGGAGCCCATTGGTTGCTAGTCACCTGGGCTCGGGTGTTAGAAGGAGGTATAAAAGGTGGGCACCATCTTAGGACAGTAGTCAGTGCAGTGCAGAGAAGAAGCTAAGAGTGAGAGGAGAAGACAGGAAGCAGAGCCCCTGCATGGGCTCTGCTCTGCAGGCAAGCCTCGTCAGGAGGTTGGAGCCTGAGAGAGAGAGAAAGGAGAATGAACAGAAAGGACAGTAAGAAAGGAAGCAAGGAACAGAAACACAGAGAAAGGCCCAGAGACACGAGGACAGAAGGAACCCCATATGCCCAGGAGATACAGGGTGAAGGGTTGGCAGAGCAGGGTACCGGAACCCAAATTGGTGGAGGCGACTAATCCTCAGCCAAAACCGGAGGTTGTGACCACATCTTGGTGCGACCCCTCACTACATCCACCAGAAAAGCATACCACATAGGGTCAGGGAAACCGGAGAGAGGTTTCGCCAATAGAAGGCCCGAGGAAGCTGGACAAAGGTGGGTCACTGGTGGGGACGGCCAGAGAAAGGAAAGGAAGGGAGTCCTGTGCCCCGCTCTGGAATTGCCTGGGAGTTGGTCGAGCCCCTTGCCTGGTGGACGAAGCACGGCTTGGGCAGTCACCGCCGGTACCGAGGTGACTAGGACCAGTAAAGAACTGTGAGTAAAGCATTGGAAACTGCAACCACACGTCTCTGTGTTTCATCGCCGCACCAGCACCATTAGTACTGGGACGCTCACACCATCACTACCATCATCCACATTAACTGCCCTGAGGCAATACTTCTCCTGTGGGGAGTTATCCCATACTTGGCTGCACATACAACACCAGCCTCAGCGGTCTGCAGCGCAGCGGCGGTCCCCACTGACCGCAATCCACGGGTGGCGTAGTCGGACATTTGCTATACATTAAGACTGCCACTGGTTTGACCACCCTGGGCACGGACTGGGTCACCGCCACACGGAGACTACAACCCCCAGCATTCTACAACAGGCCCGGTTCCGGGTTCCCCTGCACAACACAAGCCCAGGGGGCGCGTCACCAATCCTTCTGGGAAAGTGTGTCTTGTGGACAGATGAGACCAAGATAAAGCTTTTTGGTAAAGCACATCATTCTACTGTTTACCAAAAATGGAATGAGGATTACAAAGAAAAGAACACAGTACTTACAGGCAAATATGGCGGTGGTTCAAAGATGTTTTGGTGTTGTTTTGTTGCTTCTGGCAATGGGTGCCTTGACTGTGTGAAAGGCATCATGAAGATTACTGAAAGGATTTTGGGTCGTAATATAGTGCCCAATATCAGAAAGCTGGGTTTTCATCCTATGTCATGGGTCTTCCAGCAGGTAAATGACCCCAAACATACTTCAAGAAGCACCCAGAAATGGATGGAAATAAAGTGCTGGAGAGTTCTGAAGTGGCCAGCAATGAATCTCGTTCTAAATCCCATTGAACACCTGTGGAGAGATGTTAAAATTGCTGTTGGGAGAAGGCTCCCTTCAAATATGAGAGACCTGGGGCAGTTTGCAAAATAAGAGTGGTGAAAATTCCAGCTGAGAGGTGTAAGAAGATTATTGATGGTTATAGGAAGCGATTGATTGCAGTTATTTATTCCAAAGGGTGTGCAACCAAATATTAAGTTGAGAATGCCAACAATTTTGTCCGGCCCACTTTTGAGTTATTTAGTGAAATTATATGTAATTTGCCTTTTTCTCTTAGTTTTTTTGTGTTGTTCCAATACACACATGACACATATGCATATATATATATATATATATATATATATATATATATATATATATTTAATTTAGGTAATATTAAATTTTTTGATAAGCTATTTAAAGTATAGCAAGGTACATAACACTTAACACTGTTGCCTATAGCTACTGATGAGTACTACTGGTATAATATGCTAATATGCTAAGGACTGTGTAAAGATGTACATATACCTTAGATAATGGTATACTGAAAAGTATCTCTCCTTACCCCCCTATAGAAATGCACATAGTTAAGTCAGTCTGAGTCCATCAGCTCAAAAAGGCAATCTCAAATATACATGGCACTGTTCACTTTATCTAGCAATTCACATGGAAACCCCAATGTTCACCCTTTAAACTCTATGTAGGGAGATGAACTTACAACAAGTTGCCCAGTGTTGCATCTATAGTACAGTTGATGGCTGGTGGAGAAAGCCTGAGCGAAGAGTAATCAGACAGCAATGTCGGTGACTGAAGGGACAGAACTAAGGATAAAATCACATGACGAAAAACGTAGACCAAGAAATTACAGAGGTCAGATACCAGGTCAGTAAAAAGCAAAGTAATTTGAACTGGCATCCAAGTCAAGAGGGATTACAGAAGATGCAAGTTAAGGATCAAGCCAGGTCAGAGTCAGAATAACAGCATATACAGCTCCAGAGATGTACAATCCCAATTCCAAAAAAAAGTTGAGACGTTGTATAAAATGTAAAGAAAACAAGAATACAATGATTTATAAATCTCTTATGGCCATCTTATGGCCATATTTTATTAACAACAGAACATAGAATCAACAGCAGAAGATGAACATTAGATATTTTTTATTTAATTTGAAAAAAATTAACTCATTTTGAAATTGATGGCAGCCACACATCTCAAAAAAGTTTGGACATGGTAAACAAAAGGCTGGAAAAGTAAGTGGCAGTAGTGAAAAAGAGTTGGACGGTGAATTTTCAACCAAACACAATGGCTAGCAACTCCCAGCAGACTGTAGTGATATTGTATGGTACTGCCCTATTGACTGTAGCAGGGAGCTAATTACACCTGTTAAGCAGTGGAGCAGCACACACACACACTCTCCCTGGCTCGGCATTACCACAAGTCACTTTCACACCAGTTTTCCTTCGTGGACTGCGCCTGCCCCTGCCCCACCCAGTGATATCGGCAATGTAGCCTCATCCATCATCTGTAGTGAATGCAGCAGTGGTGCCTGGAAACAGGCAAGTGTTGCTTGAATAATTACAGGTAGGGATATAATTGCATTCCCCCTTTTAAGAAGGTCCTCTGGACCCATAGGTTTAGTCTCATCATGAAAAAAATTATGAAGTTTGCTGATCAGGTTGTCAGCATTGATGTTATAATCAAAAAGCCAAGATCTCACCTCTGGGCCATAACCTGTCTACTGAAATTTATATTGTAAGGACACTCTCACCAGATGTGAATCAAGCATTTTTTGCACTTTATATTTTCAGTTTCTTCTGATCATAAAAGGAGAATCTCTGATATGTGGAATAGGCAATTGATACATTTTGAGCACAAATTTATGAAATACATTAGGTATTCATGAGGATGGAGGCAGTTTCAGATGGAAAGCTGCAGGATTAACAACCTCAATTATGGGCCAATAAATTTGGGTCACAAATTGGTAGAAAGAAATTGTTTGATGCTTTTAGTGGATGACCAAACCTTGTCTCCAGCACCGAAGCTTGGCCCACTAGCACATCTCTGATTACCTGAAGTCTGTCTACTCTTCACTTAATTCAAACTCTCTTAGAAAGTCTTCAAAGATTTTGGGTTGAACTGAATCCTTAATACTATGGAACTTATAAGAGTAAATTTTGAAACCTTTAGCAAACAGGATATATCCCAGCAAGTTCCCTTCCTAAACCAGCAAGACATATTTTTCAAGTTTAGAAAATAATTGCCTCTGAGTCATACAGGACATACATGTCAGATATGTGACAATCAGGTGAATAAACCAAGATCTCATTTTAATAGACGATTACATATTAATGACTTATATCTTGGAATATGTCATTAACAAAATTTTGAAAACTAAAGGGCATTACCAGATATTCATAGTGACCCTTTGGGGTATTAAATGCTGCCTTCCATTCATCTCCTTTTCTTATGCAGATCACATTATATGCATTCTGGAGATAATGCTTAGTACTCCAGTACAGCACTTAGTACACCAGTACAGCACTTAGTACACCAGTATTCTGGTTATAGAATCAGAGATGAGTTGCTGAAGATATTTTTTTGGAATAATAATTGTGTTAATTTCCCTGCAGTCTATACATGGCATAATAATTGTGTTTGTCTGTTTGATTCATGAGCCATGCAGGTTTTTATTCCATTGCTATGCACATTGCTATTTCTAGCATAAACCTCATCATTTTTCTCTAATAGGTGCACTATCCATGGTTACGATCACTAGCAACTAGCTAATTAACTCACTATATGAGTGGTCGTAAGCTACTGCAATGCCTGCACATGAGGAAAAACACATAGCGAATCAGAAGAACTATACTACATTTCTAATTGAAAATATTTGCTAATATTATTATTATTACACCTACTACATATTGGGATTTGATCTTACAGATGGAAATACCCCTTTAAAGTTCAGAAATTGACAAAGAAGCTTCTGTAGAGGCTTGAGACTGTGCAGATTACTAAAGTTAGAGCCATTCTTCAAGTTCCTGGACCAATTGAACCAGAGTTTGCATTTGATGGATCACAGATTACAGGAGATACATTTTGAGCCAGTTATTCTGTAAAGTCAGTCTGAGACCTTCAGCTTAAAAAGGCAACCTTGTACAGACTTGGTGCTAGTCATTCCACCTAGTAATTCCCATAAGAACCCCCGGCTATTACCTTCTCACTGCTATACTGGTAATTGGACTTAAAATCCCCCCTTCCTCTCTGGGTTACATCTAAAGAGCAACTGCTGACCGGAGGAGTGAGCCTGAGGCAAGAATAGTCAGACTTCTGGGGAGACAGAACACCATAGAGAATCAGACAATACATAAACCGAGGAATAGCCAAGATCAGATACCAAGAGGTCAGTCTGAAGGAGGTCAGTCTAAACCTAAGTCAGTGGACTCAGGGTCAAAGTCAGAAGGAATTATCAAAAATACATATCAAGCCAGGTCAGAATCTGAAAAAAAGTACATATATCTCTACAAATGTACGATTAAAACCAAACACAATAACTGACAACTCCCAGCAGCTTAAATAGAGTGTGGTGCTGATCCTTAAACTGTAGCAGGGAGCTGATTGCGCCAGCGGAGCAACTGGACAGCAGACAGCAAATCAACCTATTCTCCCAAGCAAGTCAAAGCCACACCAGTATAGGACAGTGCCTGCGCCACCCAGTGTTATTGGCAATGCCACCCCCTTCATCACAAGTGACCCCTGCAGGTGTCACCTGGCAGCAGAGACTGTAATGGTTGGAGGAGGTTCAGGTAGGAATGTAACACAGATTGAGCTTAGCATGTGATTTCAATGGGAGGAGTTTAGTGATAAGCTTAGCTAAATAGGTCATTAGTTAAGGGTGGTAACAAATGAACTAATGTTTAGAATTAATCTAACACACTGTGTAGGACCCTTGGCACGGTACATGATACAACACCAAAGATAGGTTCCCTATATCAAGTGTGACTCTGATGATTCTCATCTAGTGATAACACACTGCATCAGTATTCTTATATTACTTTTTTACACCTAGCAGAAGAACAAATACATAAAGGGGTTTTCCAGGTTCAGAAAACCCCTTCACTTCAGCTGAAGTTGTTTTAAAAAAATAAACTGTGCCCCCCCCACCCCCCGACGTGGCCAGCATTGTTCCCAGTGTCTGTTAGTGTCTGCAGTGCTCGCGTCAAGTCGGCATCGCTGCAGCCAATCAATGAGCTTATTTATTGCTGAGAGACCCATCAATCACCTTGAGCAGCTCTGATTCATGCTGCCCATGGTTTGGACTGCATGAATAAAGTGACAGGTTTCCTTTAATCATAATCTTAAAGGGAACTGATCAGTAATCTCTACTATTCCAGCAGTGCTTTTCCAAAACCTGGGGTGTAAAAAGTGATTGGTTCATGCAGTCTTATAATAAAATAGTAATTTTTTGCATTTTTGATCACAATGAGGGTAAGGATTACAAATATGCCAGAGTTTGAGAATAAAACAATCTTTAGTATGAGAGAGCATGGTGGGGTCTAAGATCAAAATCCCTATTGCTGTATAAATATAATTAATAGTAAGTGATTGACATAATAATAATAACAATTTTATTTCTATAGCACCATTTATGCAGGACTTTACAATTCAGAGGACAAGGAAAATCAGACATTACAGATTATATAAAATGTATATTTTATATGAATATATAATAGGAAAAAGATGATTAATACCCATAAAAATTGTCTAAAGGCAACTAATCATTATAACAGGAGATTGTCAAATAACTACTAAAAATTCATGGTGTTATTCTACTAAGTTGTGTCGAAATGTACGATGTACAAAGGTAACATAATGAAGTGAAAAATAACTTTGCGGGCAAAATAACATCAAAGCACAGAACACATTTCCATTCTATGAATGAGTATATTTATATATGAAAGCAACACGCTGTGAAATTTTTACCTACTTAAAAAGCAGACAGACTGGCATTGAAAATGTTAACTTGTTCAGAAGGACAGAGAAGTTTTTCCAAAGTGGCTCATTACCACTACAACTGTCTGGCGTCAACCAGATGCTTATCTATCAGCAGCACACTGTGCACACTAACCCCTAATTGCCAACAAGAATTTGCTGTGTAGGCATGTCTGCATTACCCCACCACAATCCCAATTTAATATCGAGAGACTTTATGACAAATATAAAGATATAAAGTCAAGATGTACATATCAATATACATAAACCTATTCAATCTATTCTGTCATGCTATAGCAATACAAATATTTGCTTGGAATGATATTCTTATTGCATTATGAAAAATTATCCTGCGCATCAAAAGTCTAATCTAAGTTTGTGAGCAATAGTGAGATTTTTAAGAAACAGAAACATAACAGAGACAGAATACTTATTTTTATAATTCTTAGAAACTGTCACCATTTACATGAGTTCCTCTCCCTAATGGAGATAATAATTGAATAATTTCCTTATTTCAGGCATATGCAGAAGAAGGCAATTAACCTCTCAGTATATTTAAGTAATCTGGGAGGAAACACAAAAATCCCCAAGCCATTATTTGTCTTTGGTCAAATTTGAAACCAAGAACTCCCATGTTGCCAGCTACCATTTTAATTCCAAATAGGTGACAACCGCTTACACAGATTAATCATAGCCCATTTCTTGAGTGGGTCACTAGCGTTTTAGGTTAAATAGGACCTTCAGACTTTCCATCACAGCACTTGCCACCCGAGTGTCTATCATATCCCTGGACTCTTTCATACATATTTTTTCTTTTTTCCCTGTAGTTCATCATCCAGTCTACTACTAATCAGACACAAACTTATGTAGTCAGATTTCACTGATTTGTCTGTGCAACCAAATACATGGTGCCATATGGCCCCATACACATTAGATTCAATTCGGCCAAACACTCTGATTTGGAAATGTATTCTCTTTTCTGACATATGTCGGGGAAAATAAGGATTGAACAGTTGGAACTTTATCAACCAATCCATTTGTTCAGCAGGCATATAGGTCCCCACTCCAATATCCCCATAAACCATGAGTGTTCATGTGTATGGGGAAGTCGGCAGAGATAAGTGTCAATCAAATTACTGTTCATCTGATCACCAGAAGCACCATAGTGTTTATGTTAAAGGGAATTTGTCAGCAGGATTTCACCCTCAAAATATTTATGTGTGCATATAGCTCTTTCAAAGATAAGTCCAGCTATACCATTATCTAGACAGTAGTCTCGGTCACTCCAGCTCTATTCTCTAACCCAGTGCTGCCTCATCCTGCTTGACAGACAGCCTTTATGATGTGTGATTTCAGGAAAAGGAGCCATCAGTGAAGCAGCAGGAGGAGGTGACGCTGGGTGACAAATAGAGCTGGAGTGACAGAGGCTTCAGGTCTACAATTGCTCTTCAGCCTAATCTGCATATCAGTTCAAATGCTGATTTCTCAGTAATAGGGGAACTGACTGGCCATTTAAAGGTATTTCTGTACTCGACTTTGAAAGATTTACATGTACATAAATATAGTTTGGAGGGGGTGAAATCCTGCTGACAGATTCCCTTTAACTTTTTATTTGTGATTTTTCTTCTGTACGAGTATTCTGAAAGATTGCGTTATCCCAAGCAGAATTTGTTGAGATTGTCAAATTTGGAGACAGGTTTTGTCAGTAAAGCAAAAGATGGACTACCAAAGAAATGATACAGATACTGTGGCAGCAATTGTTGCTTCGGCCTCACTCAGCAAGGGCCCACAATGTGATTGTCTGTCTCTGGAAAGTGGGATTAGTCATACCTCAATTCAGCGAATTTATCTACCCATAAATAACACATTTACAGAATTCAGAGGCTGAAATATCTGTTCAAGGATGATCCAGACAATTGTATAGAATTTACAGACTGGGTGAAACAGCAACTTTAGATAAACCTTTGTTATCCCTATCAGGTGCTGTTTGGTAATGGAAGCAAGATTGGCAACTGGGCTGTGGATAATAGTGGCTTCTGTGCCTGATATTGGTTACTAGTTAAGATCTTCTGTAATGAAATGTTCACCAGAAATACAGAAATAATTACAAACTCAACACGTTATGTTTGCGGTAACGCCACCCATCATATCACCAGTATGAAAGAAAAATTACATGAGAACGAATAAAGTTACATTAACATTAACTTCATCACTATTTTTCTAGTGAAATTCTCTAAAAGATTTATGTCACACACTTACCTTCACATTTTAAAAACTGAAGTTGAATCCAAGATGGCGCCATATTGGTGACATTGCCTAACAAGTTCTCACTTTCGCATCAGCTTGTTTCTAATACTGGATGAATATCTGCCAGTCATTTTCATTCTATATTAGTGTTTCCTTACGTTCTAGACATTCTGTAACTTAGTTTTTGTTTATTAATAGTGATGACTGAGAACTAAAATGCTCGGGTGCTCGTTGCTCGGATCGAGCAAATCGTAATGCTTGGGTGCTTGACCTGAGCAACGAGCCCAATGTAAGTCAATGGGAAACTCGAGCATTTTACTTGCGCCCTCCTACCATCCAGAGGTCTGGAGGGGGCCTAAAAATTGGCCAAATCGATGGGAACAGTTCTGAAATGACTTGGGAACAGCATAGGAAAGACCCCTGGAAGCACCTGACTCCCAGGTCACTACAATGCTGTCAGAGTTTTATGCCACTTTTAGGCTGTGTGGCCACTATGCGTTTTTTAAGCATTTCCGCAGCGGCAATTCTGCCGCAGAAACGCTTATAAAATGCTTGGTAGAAGGTCTGCAATGTTCCCCAATGATAATCCGCATGTGCTGTGCACATGCTGCGGAAATTTCCGCTGCGGATTATCATTGCGGAAAAATCCGCAGCACTACCAATTATTTTGCGTAAGCGTGGCGTTTTTTCCGTTATTGACTTGCATTGAATCACTTAATATCCACATGACTACATGTGCACATGCGGATATTAAGCGATTCAATGTGTGGATGGTACTCGGGTCTGGAGAAGAGGAGACTCTCCTCCAGACCCGGGTACCATAGTACCTGTAAAAAAAAAAGAATTTAAAAACATTATACTCACCTTCTGATGGCCCCCGGTTTCCTTAGTGATTTGTCCTGGCTCCCCGGCAGCTCGCGATGGTCTAAAAGGACCTTCCATGATGTAATTTAGTCATGTGACAGGTCACGCGACCGCCGACGCCAGCGGTCGCGTGACCTGTCACATGACTAAATGACGTTATGAAAGGTCCTTTTACACCACTGCGAGCTACTGGGGAGACTGGAGAAGGAGACCGGGGGCCATCGGAAGGTGAGTATAATGGGGTTTTTTTGCTTTTTTTTTTACCATTTTTATTCTTTTTTTTAACTAAATTGGTCAAACTATATAAAATCCATGCCGGTTGCATGGATTTATATAGTGTGACCAAGTTGTCAAGCAGTTTTCCAAGTGATGCTAAAATCGCTTGGAAGGTGCTTGAGAAATCGCATGTGCAAAATGCGTGACAAACGCTTGTCCCTGGCTGAAAAACGTTTTTGCACTTTCACATTGCTTTAAACGGTGGAATACACATTCACCAGTAAATGTATTTTTAACATTTTACTACCTTATTTGGTCATGTGGTGTGTGAGACGTGATAAGACACACCCATAGGGTGCTGAAAAGACATGGGAACAGCATGGGGAAGACCCCTGGAAGCATCGCTGCATCCCAGGTCACTGCCTAAAACCGTGGTCACCAGACGTGATCCTATATTACTGCGGTAATAATAGAGACATTTTAGGCAATGTGACAAATATTAAACTCCATTTAAAATGTGCAAGGCGCGTGGCAAGGGACTGGTAAGTGGATGTAAAGGTGATGGTGCACGCAGAGGCCGTGGCCATGGGCAAGATGAAACTGTGCCTGCTGAGGGAGCACAACAAGCACCCACATCATGTCGACCTAGTTTCCTGTCCCACTTTCTAGGGGGCCACAGAATACCACTCGTGAAGCAAGACCAGTGTGAAAAGGTTATTGGTTGGATAGCAGATAGAAAAAGCTTCCAGTCAGTTTGCAACCACCACCACCATCCTGTCTTCCATACGGTCCAGTCTCAGTAGCCGTGAGTCTGGACCACATTATTATTATAGCGCTATTTATTCCATGGCACTTTACATGTGAAAAAGGGGTATACACAGGGCCGGCGTCAGCACCTGGCATATCTGAGCAAGTGCCGAGGCCCTGGACCAGGTGGATTAATCGGGCAGCAGAGTTTAGGATAGATTGGAGGGGTGCAAGATTGTTAGAAGGGAGGCCACAGAGGAGGAGGTTGCAGTAGTCAAGGCGGGAGATGATGAGGGCATGCACAAGTGTTTTTGCAGATTTTTCTTTGAGGAATGTGCGGATCTGGTCGTTTTTTTTTTACTTGGAGTCGGCATATTCCTCACCCTGATCCTCCTACCTTCCACCATGTCTAGTGCCCAGAGACAACTCAACCAACACTTAGACACTCCAAAGAGCTGTTCTGTTCATCTTTCCATGTATAGATTCTGGCCTCTGGCTCGGTCCACTTCAAGCAGGGCAACAGAAGATCGCATGTAGAGATGCCCAAATAATTGAGCAGCCATGGTCACTCAAAGGTGATGGTGGGGGAGTGCAATTACTGTCGCAGGAGGTGGATGATGATGAGACACAATGGACAGAAAGTCAGGAGGAAGACCAGGGTGCGGAAGTGTAAGATGAGGTGGTGGACGATGAAGTTGATGGACCGAACACCAGGGTCCAGAAACAGTGCCTGCGGGTGATACCACTGCCTCTTCCCCTGTTGTACGTGCATGCCAAGCCTCCGTCCATGATGCAGGCAAAGATGCCTCCCACCCTGCACCTGTCGTTGCACACTTGCAATCATCACTGTCAGCAACCACGTCAACATCCTTGTCCCAGTGCAGCAGTCAGTTGTCCCTACTAGTGATGAGCGAGTATGTTTTGTTAACCCTTTCGCCGAGTATGCTCGGGCGAGCACCGAGTAGTTATAGCTGCTCGGTGATATGTTTGAATCACTCCCGTGTGCATGATTTGCGACTGTTTGACAGCTTTAATACATGTGAGGAATGGCTATTTCTTACACATTCCTCACATGTATTAAATCTATCAAACAGTTGCAAATCATGCAAACGGGAGTGATTCAAATATTACCATTTGCTTGACTTAGTGATTCAGCGGTTTATCAAAACCTACCCGGATCTTCCAGAGCGACTTATTAAAGTATGCCGCTTGTGTGCCCATTTCAGAAAGTCAGCTACAGCTTCCGTCGCCCTGGCAGTGATTCAGCAGTGTTTTCAGCTTCCAGCTCACCGACTGGTGTGTGATGTGACCACGCGTTGGAAATCAACATTGCAGATGTTTAGAAAGATTTGTGAGCAGCAGAGGGCAGTTGTTGAGTACCACCTTCAACACAGCCATCAGAATTCAGGTCAGCCTCCACAAATAAGAGCTGATAAGTGGGCATGGAAGTCTGACATCTCTGCCGTCCTCCAAAACTTTGAGGACTTCACCAAGATGGCGAGCGGCGATGACGCAATAATTAGCGTCACCATCCCACTTCAATGTCTACTGAAATGCTTGCTGCTTACAATTAAAGAGGCATTGCAGGCGGAGTACGATGAGATGGACAATGAACTATACAGGGTGATGCTACACAGCTCAGCCTCATCTCATCTCAACACGGATTGGGTGATATTGAGGAGGAGGAGAAAGAGGAGGAGAACATGGATAGTCGTCCTCTTGGTGAGGACAAGGAAGTCTTGGCTGTTGGCAGTCTGGCACACATGGTTGACTTTATGTTCCGCTGCCTTTACCGTGATCCTCGCATTGTATGCAGTTTGGGCGACAGTAATTACTGGCTGGTCACACTTAATAATAATTATTTTTATTTATGTAGCGCCAACATATTCCGCAGCACTTTATGAGTAAGTAGAGACACATATACATATATTATATATTATATATATATATATATATATATATATATATATATACAAACAATACAATGTATCACATTTCAACAGTTACAGAAGGAGTGAGGGCCCTACTCGCAATCTTACAATCTATATGGAAATAGGGGGACACAATAGGTAGAACATGGTCATCAGCCAGTATCTGTAAGTGCAGTTACCATATGCTATTGCGTGCATAGAGGATGTGGAGACAGGTGGATAGGCAGGAGCAGATTAAGATTAAGATTTAGGAGGGAACAGGGGAGAGTTGGATTAGTGAGTTGAGGTGATATTATCGTCTTGTCTAAACAGATGTATTTTTAAAGCACGTTTAAAAACATGGGGGCTAGATATAAGTTGCATTGTTTAGGGTAGTGCATTCCAGAAAACTGGCGCGGCACGACAGAAGTCTTGGAGACGGAGGTGTGAGGTTCGGATTAAGGAGGATGTTAGTCTTAGATCAGTTGCAGAATGGAGTGCACGGAAGGGTTGATAGACAAAATGAGGGATGAGATATATGGCAGTGCAGAACTGTGGAGAACTTGGTGGGTGAAAGAGATGAGTTTGTGTTGTATTCTGTAGTGAATGGGTAACCTAACCAGTGCAATGACTGGCACAGGGTAGAGGCGTTGGTGAAGTGTCTTGATAGAAATACAACCCTGGCTGATGCATTCAGAATGGATTGGAAAGGAGAGTGTTTGTTTACAGGGAGACCAATTAGAAGAGAGTTGCACTAGTGAATAAAAGCGACAGAAAGAGTTTTTGCAGTATCAAAGGTGAGAAAAGGTAGGAGTTTGGAGATGTTTTAAAGGTGCAGGTGACATGAGCGAGTGAATGATTTTCAACGGGGAATAAAGGAAAGTTGTGTGTCAAATATGACTCCAAGAAAACAGAGGCGTGCTGAGTGGGAGTTATGGTGGCACCACCTAAAGGAAATTGCAAAGTCAAGTATAGGTAGGTTAGGAAAAGTCAGATATAGGTAGGTTAGTAGAGGGAAGAAACAGAAGGAGATATTTAGTATTTCATTTTTGAAGATATTCAGAATTCACTATTTCTGGCCCTTGTTGAAGAATTATTAAAAAAAATTCCCATTTAACAACGCTGGCGGCAGAGGTCACAGATGGAAATTGGACAATGAAGGAGTACAGGTGAGGGAGACACAAACCAGATGCGGCAGAGGCAGGGGGACACTGTCAAAGGTCTGAGACAGTCTTCTCAGACCGTGCCAGCACCCAGGCCCTGATACATGGGGTACTCTGACAAGGAGGGAAAAGTTTTGGAAGATGCTGAAGGACTACCTTGGTGACCATACCAGCATCCTCCATGATTCCTCTCTGTGCCTTTTAATTGTTGGGTATCCAAGCTGCACACATGGCATGAACTGTCTCTGTACGCCTTGGAGGTCATGGCCGCTAGCGTTTTGTCAGAGATGGTTTTTAGTGCCGCTGGGGGAATTATAACTGATACAACTGATAGGCGCATCCGCCTATCAACTGAAAAAGCTGACAGGCTGACTCTTTTCAAAATGAACAAGGGCTTGACTTCTCAACACACCAGATGATGGCATCAAACATAAACTCAAATCCAGTGTGTTTTTTTTTTTTTGGGGGGGGGGGGTCTATTCCCATGCACCCCTTCACACGCAGAGATGGGTAATATATATGATGCGCCCCCCTGGGCCGTGCGGTACTCGGTGCCGGGCCGGTCGTTGCTAAGGGAGATGTCACAGTGGCGGTGACCCGGTCCGTCACCCAGGGCGGTCAGTAAAAAGGGGAATATTTACAGGGGATTTACAGTTCTTTTATACAGTTCGTGACGCCACCTGTGGTATGCGGCTAAAGGGAGCCGCCACTGCGGAGCAGGTCCTTTGGAGCTGGTGTGAATGCAGCAGAGTTGGTTCAGCTCTCGACAGGCAGAGCTTAGCTCCAGGGCAGTGTAGATGTTGCTGTTATGGAAGTAGCACTCGTGGTGCAGTGTAGTGCAGGGGGTGATGGCGCAGCAGTAATAATTGACAGAGTGGGGTGCAGTCTTCCAGATTTACTCACAGTTCTTACTTTGCTCCTGGTTACAACTTCAGATCATAACTTCCCACGTCGTGCTGCGTTCACCGGGCAGGGGCTCAGCCAACCCTCAGGTACCTCTGGAGTACATAACAGGACCCCTTTCTGTGTGTTCTTTCTGGCCGTCTCCCTGCACCTCACACCTAGTGTCCCAATCCAGTGACCGCAGACCTTGCCGGGCGACATCTTCTCTGTCCCCTGAGTCCTCTATGGCCACCTTCTTGGTGAGATAGATGTGGCTTGTGGCTGCAGCACCTGAAATGCTGCAGCCTCCGGTTACCTAGCTGTAATTCTCACTAGTTAGGGGCCGATCCCCTCTGCGACCTGATCCCTCCACCGCCTGGTAGATTCGGGTGTGCGGGTGGCCTCCAGCACTGCCCGTACCCCTGGGATCCTTTCTTCACTCCTGGAGCCTTTTCTCTGCTCCCGTTCCTTCCTCCTCTCCTTCTCCTAGGCCTCCTCACTCAGGCCCGCGCTTCCAAGAGCAGAGCTCCTGCAGAGCTCCTGCTCCCAACTCCTCCTCTGACTCTCTCTCAGGCTTCACTCTTCTGACTCCCCTCTTCTAGATGGTTCCATCCCTTTTTATATCACTTCTTTCAATGCTCCCCTGAACTTCTTCCTCTACCCACACCCACTACATGGTTCCCCCTACTTTGGTTCCCCCCACTCCAGCCAGGGACACGGCTCAGCAGGGAAGCGACGCATCTTGCCCCTCCTGCTGGTCTGGAGTAGTGTAGAGTTGGATGCAGGTGTTAGGGTCCCGGGCAGTACTCCTTCCTTACCTGAGAGTGAGATACCACACCTCTCGGTGAGATGCAGTACCTATGTGGCGACTGAACCCTCAGTGGCGCCACATATACGTCTCAGGATTTCTTCTATTTTATATCACCCTCCTCCTTCTCCACATCCTCCACCACCACCACCATATCACCAGCGTGACCATCATGCAAAGCCCACATAATTTTTTAAGGGTGTTTATGAAGCTTGTAGAAACTATTTTTAGAGGCCTACCTCTAACTTCATATTGTATATAATACCAGGAGTACATACGATTTCCCTCTATGCCAGTCCTTTCACCGGCCTAAAGAATGTGGCTGTGGTGAAATACAACGCTCACCAAGAAGCAGCCCTGGCTAAGAAAAGTCTGTGTGAAGGTTCCTGGATACTCTATGGCTGCTTTTTTACTGTGGACTGGCTCCAGCAATCTATAAGACTTAAGATGCAATCTGGCACCCAATTCTGTTCTCCCTCTGATATCTAACAAATAGGTCATGCTGGAGAAACTTGCACCTACTGCCACTCAGTGTCTTCAGTTCCTTTGTGAGAAACTTAATGTTTGGGCAGCCAGTCTACCAAATAAAATCCCTGAGATATGGAAATTGTGGATGATTTTGCTTCTGGTACTGGGTGCTAATACCAACCATGGCGTGCCATTCACTGGATATTCCTGGCTGGTAAGCTCATTGTCACAAAAAAGTACCAGCAAGCTAAGGAGATGGTGGTCTCTATCATCATGAAGAAGGAGTTTGCTCGCTGTCTAGGAGACCGACCACCACTGCTGTCTACCTTGTGAACATTGTGTTGAAGCTTGCAATGATTAAGAGGTTACATTGGCAAGTTATACTAAGTTATGAGTTATATGTTTTTATACTAAAGATCTGGCTGTGTTTTTACAGGTTTTTTTTGGCCTTATATACAAGTTATGACCCTGCAAAGAATGTTTCTTAACATTTTTTCCAGGAAAACCCATTTTAGCTTTTTTTTTGCATGTTTTTCGGTCAGTCCGTAAAAATGGCATAATACTCTGACAACATTGTTCACAGATATGCTATTAGTCAGTGACCAAGTGTAAATAGGTTTGAACAACACACAACTGGCAGACTTTAAATGGAGTATAACATCTGCCATGCTCCCAAAAAATTCTAGATTATTAGCGCAGTAATATCTGATCCCGTCTGATGACCACTGTTTTAGGGAGTGGTGGTAGAGATATGGTACTAGTCAGCGACTAAGTGTGAATAGGTTGAACAACACACAACTGGCAGACTTTAACTGGAGTGTAATATCTGGCATGCTCCCAAAAAATTCTGGATTATTACCATAGTAACATCGGATCCCGTCTGATGACCATGGTTTCAGGCAGTGGTGTTAGAGATATGGTATTGGTCAGCGACTTAATGCAATATTTGGCAAGCTCCAAAAAATGTGACGATCATTACCACAGTAATATGGGATCACGCCTGATGACCACGGTTTTAGGCACTGGCCTTGTAGTATACTATTGGTCAGCGACCAAGTTTCAATAGGTTCAACAACACACAGCTGACATACTTTAAATGGAGTACAATATCTGACACGTTCCCTAAACATTTCTGGATTAGTACCACAGTAATATCTGATATGTCTGACTGACGACCATGGTTTTAGGTGCAGGCCTTGAACTACAGTTAGTATTGGTCAGCAACCAGGTGTGAATAGGTTCAACAACACACAGCTGCCATACTTTAAATGGAGTATAATATCTGATACGTTCTCTAAAAATTTCTGGATTAGTACCGCAGAAATATCTGATAAGTCTGATGACCACAGTTTTAGGCAGTGGCCATGTAATATGCCATTGGTCAGCGACCAACTATGAATAGGTTGAACAACACACAGCGGGCAGACTTTAAATGGAGTATAATATCTGGCATGCTCCACAAAATGTCTGTATTATTACGGCAGTAATATCGGATCACATCAGATGATGGACAAGTTTCTCTGCTTCCACAATATAGCAATGAGAATAAAATCAACCAAATCTGGCTGTATGCTGCTAACAAGCAAGTGGAGCAGTTAAAATTGTATATTATATTGCTTTTTAAGCAAATAATTAGGATTAAGAGGAATAAGAATATTAGCCCTGATATCTAGGGCTATGAATTTCTGTAACAGCAGCAGCAGACAGAACGATGAACCCTATTCTACTCTATACACTGTCCACAAACTCTGCCTGCCTAACTCCTGCTACCACCAGAATTAATATATGCAGCTGAATTAGTCCTTAGAAGGACTATTAATTCAGATGGATATATATCTTGCTGTGGAATATCTATACCTAACTAATAAACCACCAGTTCAGCAGCAACTCTCCCTACTCTACCTGTTTCCAGGGTAGACTGTGACGAGCATAGGGTCACCAGGTCTTATATAGACCCGATGATGTTATGCGGCCAGCCGATCACTGTAGTGCCACAACCAACATAGCTACGGTATTACAATGAGTGGCAGGCAATCCCCGCAAGTTTATTTGCTGCCTAAAGAGCGCCAAACATGCGGGGCAGGAACCCGAGCTCCCCCTCAAACATCCCAGAAGTACTCGCCGAGTGCCAAGCATCTCGAGCAGAGAGATGCTCGGGTGAGTACCGGGCAGTTGCGAGCACACTCGCGCATCACTACTCGTTAACTTACACATATAGGCCCCAAATAATCAAATCGATTACACCACAATTCTGGCATAGATTGCTTTGAAAAGTCGGAAAATTTTAGTGCATCTTGAACCACTGTTGTTTTCATTGCCACTTTCACCCAGCTACACTAAACAGGTGGAGCCGGGGCAGTAAGGAGGGCATGACGCCACAGCTCGTTAATATTAATGATGATCTGTGGCATCCCCTATGCCAGAAATCTTACTCCGGTCCCTGACTAAAATAAGATTAATGGCAAGGCACACAGAGGAGCATGCCACTTGTCAGGTACGCCTCTTAATGAATCATGAGCGTCTGACTACAGCACGCCCCCTCATTCAATCGGGGTTATAGTTTAGGAGGAGGTCGTTTGAAAGTATGAAAAATCATCTACTTTTCATCCAGAAAACTAATCAGATTTTCCTCCATATTGTCAACCATGTAGCATTTCTACACCTGTATTTTACATTCGTGTCTCATCCGTGCGACCTCCGTATTCATACATCAGCATTTTAAACTGTATCTGATAAAATACAGCTTCCTGTGTTAATAACATCAATGTATCCATAAAAATAATATGCAAAACAGATGATCCCTAAAAGTTCAGATTTTTTTTGCACACCCATAGACTTGTATAGGAGAGTCTCATCCATACACGGTACAGAATAGTGCATGCTGTGATTTTTTTCACATTTAGTCCGTGTGAAAAAAACTGTCATCTAAACAGCCCTAGTGAATCAGATTGGTCAGTGTTCAGTCTGATTTTTACTGAACGAGCCCTTATTTTGAGTGGAGTCTATTCAAACTTTATGAATCAAAGCTTTTCAGTGCATAAGATAAAAATGTAAAAAAATGAAATAGTTTTACAATTTTTTTTAATAAACTTACCAAAAGTTCAAAGTAATTGTAACATTTTCATCCAAAAATGAAATTCTGATCAGACCAC
Source organism: Phyllobates terribilis (assembly GCF_046119375.1). Taxonomy (NCBI): domain Eukaryota; kingdom Metazoa; phylum Chordata; class Amphibia; order Anura; family Dendrobatidae; genus Phyllobates; species Phyllobates terribilis. Next base: position 24,330,981 of record NW_027362768.1, read on the forward strand.
ATCCTTCAGCTTAAGTGTTTGTCCAAGATGAAGACTAATAATAAGTTCAGTGCAAGACTTTCTAATGTACGTAACTTTGTGCTTCAATTCAATTTCATTAAAATTTCAAGACGTCTGCTTTCTGTCCGTAGATTGATACATTGTTAGTTACTTTACGATGACTAAACAAAAATATGGAAATGTGGAATATGAGAAGTGTTTTTGCCTTTGATCCTTTTATGATTATTAACGATCTATTGAAGTAGAAGTAAAGACATATAATATAAACCATAATAAACCAGAATGTACATAGCTACAGTATCTGAACATATATAGTTGGTTCTGTTACATCTAGTGAACGGCAGTGTGGAGCTTCATCCATGCAGGTGATAATGTTAAAAAACAAAAATTCAATTAATAAAAGTTTAGTAGAAAATATCGCAATAATCCTTTTAAAATGCACAAATTGCAGACACCTAATTTTCCTGCAGATTTTACAAGGGTCGAGAACATAGAGGGGCACCGATCTCTACCAGGAATGGTAAATCTTTAAGAGCAATGCAGGAGTTTCTGGAACTAAAGAGTTAATAGTGCATGAACCTTCACTGAAACTTGCACCTGGCTACACAAAGACAGGGATGTCAGAGGTCAAGCCTAGGCATTAAAATACAGAATAAACAGGCCTTTCTTTGGCAGACAGAATCCCTGCAGGGTGTTACCTTATTCCTTGTCTATCCCTTCTTTCACCAGAGTGTTACCCAGAATGCACTAAACCCAGCACTTAACCCTTCTGCTCCGAAAATGAGGGGTCCGATCCTCTCCTCTGAAATGTTTGTATTTCTTGCTTCTATTATATTGACTGGTTGGCTTATCTGAATGCAGTGGGAAAAGGATGACCTTTCTCTGGAAGAAGCTGGATGCCTGCAAGTAAACTGTTGTGGCTCATCTGTCTGATTGATGATGGTGTCTGAATCACATCTAGGTGACAGCATGGAAGAACAAGGTGACCAGTGGATGGTGCAAGGAAATCTGCAAGATCACATTCTCAAAATAAATAATCTACGGTATTCATCTTTCTCTGCATCACAAAAATAAATCTTTAACCTGTGTATTTACCGGTAGGGGGATCAATTATCCCAAATACCTACAGCAGTCCTTTGTGACCAGGGGATTAGTTTCATGTTCCAGGCCTCAAAGTGACATTGATACCGCTCATCCATCCCCTATGACTTTGCATGTATATGTTCTATGTTTCACGCTTACGAGATGCACATGCAAGTAAAAAAATAGTAAAATAGCGCCATCATTTTGTGACCAGGATTATGTCATCTAATACAACCCCTGGCAAAAATTATGGAATCACCGGGCTCGGAGGATGTTCATTCAGTTGTTTAATGTTGTTGAAAAAAAGCAGATCACAGACATGGCACAAAACTAAAGTCATTTCAAATGGCAACTTTAGGGCTTTAAGAAACACTAAAAGAAATCAAGATAAAAAATGTGGTACTCAGTAAGGGTAATTTTTTTCAGACCAAGCAGAGGGAAAAAATTATGGAATCACTCAATTCTGAGGAAAAAATTATGGAATCATGAAAAACAAACACACAAAAGAACACTCCAATACATCATTAGTATTTTGTTGCACCACCTCTGGCTTTAATAACAGCTTGCAATCTCTGAGGTATGGACTTAATGAGTGACAAACAGTACTCTTCATCAATCTGGCTCCAACTTTCTCTGATTGCTGTTGCCAGATCAGCTTTGCAGGTTGGAGCCTTGTCATGGACCATTTTCTTCAACGTCCACCAAAGATTTTCAATTGGATTGAGATCCGGACTATTTGCAGGCCATGACATTGACCTTATGTGTCTTCTTTCAAGGAATGTTTTCACAGTTTTTGCTCTATGGCAGGATGCATTATCATCTTGAAAAATGAAGTCATCATCCCTAAACATCCTTTCAATTGATGGGATAAAACTGTCCAAAATATCAATGTAAACTTGGGCATTTATTGAAGATGTAATGACAGCCATCTCCCCAGTGCCTTTACCTGACATGCAGCCCCATATCATCAATGACTGTGGAAATTTGCATGTTCTCTTCATGCAGTCATCTTTATAAATCTCATTGGAACGGCACCAAACAAAAGTTCCAGCATCATCACCTTGCCCAGTGCAGATTCGCCATTCATCACTGAATATGACTTTTATCCAGTCATCCACAGTCCACAATTGCTTTTCCTTAGCCCATTGTAACCTTGTTTTTTTCTGTTTAGGTGTTAATGATGGCTTATGTTTAGCTTTTCTGTATGTAAATCCCATTTCCTTTAGGCGGTTTCTTACAGTTCGGTCACAGACATTGACTCCAGTTTCCTCCCATTCGTTCCTCATTTGTTTTGTTGTACATTTCCTGTTTTGGAGACATATTGCTTTAAGTTTCCGGTCTTGATGCTTTGCTGTCTTCCTTGGTCTACCAGTATGTTGCCTTTAACAACTTTCCCATGTTTGTATTTGGTCCAGATTTTAGACACAGCTGACTGTGAACAACCAACATCTTTTGCGACATTGCGTGATGATTTACCTTCTTTTAAGAGTTTGATAATCCTCTCCTTTGTTTCAATTGACATCTCTTGTGTTGGAGCCATGATTCATGCCAGTCCACTTGGTGCAACCGCTCTCCAAGGTGTGATCACTCCTTTTAAGATGCAGACTAACAAGCAGATCTAATTTGATGCAGGTGTTAGTTTTGGAAATGAAAATTTACAGGGTGATTCCATAATTTTTACTTCAGAATTGAGTGATTCCATAATTTTTTCCTTCTGCTTGGTCTGAAAAAAATTACCCTTACTGAGTACTACATTTTTTATCTTGATTTCTTTTAGTGTTTCTTAAAGCCTTAAAGTTGCCATTTGAAATGACTTTAGTTTTGTGCCATGTCTGTGATCTGCTTTTTTTCAACAACATTAAACAACTGAATGAACATCCTCCGAGCCCGGTGATTCCATAATTTTTGCCAGGGGTTGTATCTGTCCTGCCAATTGTAAGTTCACAACCTCTGTCCACCTATCAATCTCTGCAACCTTTAGGAGCCATGAGAAGAATGAGTGTAGCTTAGAAGGGGTCATCCAGAACTATTACATTTTTTCACTATGGGCCGAAGAACTAACAGGCAGGTAGTTGCTTACTATCTGTCTGTTGTGCCCAGCACAGATCCCTTCCTGCACAGAGTGGTCACTGACCGCTCCTGCCTATGATTCCGCTTCCACTGACATCACGTCAACAGAGCAGCGGCTTTTCTTCTGCTCTGCTTTGTTGTTGTAGCGTAACTGCTGTTGTCATGCTGATTGACAGCCGGCTCCCTGCTGCATAACTGTGGGGAGCCACTGGTCAATCAGCATGACATCAGCAGTCATGCCCTGTTGACTGAGCAGCCCGGAAGAAGATCTGCTCTGTTGATGTGAAGCAACTGAATCCCCGACAGGAGTGGTCAGTTACTGCTCTGATCCAGCACCGCATAGAACAGGCAGGTAGTTAACAACTACCTGCCAGTTAGTTTTTCGGCTCATATTAAAAAAAATGTAGTCCTGGATAAACCCTTTAATCAGAATTGTATATAGTGCCAGCAGCTACAGCATCCTGGTGGGAAATCAATGTCAAGGTGACTGGACATCAGGGCCAGTTTTAGACAAAGTGAGGCCCTGGGCAAAAGTTTAGAGTGGGGCCCCAAATGCTAACATATTGCACCACACACAGAAACATTTTGGCTGTATGTACATGCGTTGAGCTCAGGCCGCCAAACGAGCGTGATTGACAATATTGAAGTCCTTCAGTGCTTCTTTCCCAGTCTCTTTACACTGGGTGAGGAAGAATGATGAGCACAGAACAATCACTAATAGATCAGTCTGTTTCCATACAGGATCATGTTATCAGCAACATATCTGCAGTTTACACCGGGCGATGTGCTGCTGAGAACAATTGTTTTTGTTCCGGCATAAACAATCTAATCACTCGATGAATGAGCAGCATTTTGCTTGTTTAATATAATACATCCCATAGTCATCTACATCATATAATGCACCCCATAGTACTCCATATTGTATAATGCACACCATATAGTCCTCCATATATAATGTGCCCCATAGCCCTCCATATAGTATAATGCACACCCCATAATCTTCCATATAGTATAATAAACTCCCCATAGCCCTCCATATAGTATAATGCACACACTATAGTCCTCCATATAGTATAATACACTCCCCATAGCCCTTCATATAGTATAATGCACACCATATAGTCCTCCATATAGTATAATGCACTCCCCATAGTCCTTCATATTGTATAATACACTCCCCATAGCCCTTCATATTGTATAATACACTCCCCATAGCCCTTCATATAGTATAATGTGCCCCATAGCCCTCCATATAGTATAATACACTCTCCCTAGCCCTCCATATAGTATAATGCACAACCCATAGTCCTCCATATTGTATAATGTACTCCCCATAGTCCCTTATATTGTACAGTACACTCATCATAACCCTCCATATAGTATAATACACTCCCCCCGCACAGTCCTCCATATAGTATAATGCATCCTATACTCCTCCATATAATATAATGCACTCCCCATAGTCCTCCATATTGTATAATACACTCCCTATAGTCCTCCAAATTGTATAATACACTCTCTATATATTATAATGCACAGCACCATATCCTTCCTAAAGTATATTGCACTCCCCACAGTCCTCAATATAGTATAATGCACTTCCCATAGTCCTCCATATTGTATAATGCACCCCCATAGTCCTCCATATAGTACAATGAACTCCCCATAGTCCTTCATATAGTATAATGCATTCCCCATAGTCCTCCATACAGTATAATGCAGGTCCCATATAGTAATAGTATTATGTAGTCCCCAAAGTCCTTGATAGAGAATAATGCAGCCCCCAAATAATACATATAGCATAATGCACCTCCTCAATACAGTATAATGCAGCCCCCCATAGAGTATAATGCAGCCCACCTCATAGAGTATAATGCAGCCCCCTCAGAGCATAATGCAGCCCCCCTCATAGAGCATAATGCAGCCCCCCTCATAGAGCATAATGCAGGCCCCTCGTAGAGTATCTGACGCGCCCCCTGGGCCAGTGCTGTTTGGGGATTACCCGGAGCCGGATCAGATGGGGGTTGTAGTCTCCGAGTGGCGGCGACCCGGTCCGTGCCCAGGGTGTCAAACTCAGTGTGTGGCAGTCCTGATAGATGTTATTGGTGTTCTTAGTGTCGACTACGCCACCCGTTGATTTGCGGTCAAAAGGCCGCCGCTGCAGAAGGGTCCGCTGAGGCTGGTGGTGTGTGTGCAGCTGTGGTAGTATAACCCCCAACGGGAGGGGTATAGCCTCAGGGGGTCAGATGTAGAGGATGGTGGTTGTGAAGGTGCAGGAGAGCTAAGCAAGAAGACTCAGAGTCGGGCTGTGCAGTTCAGGGGTTTTTACTTACGGGTGTTCTTATGGTCACTCTGGCCTGAAGCGACCACCCGAGCCGTGCTGCGTCCACCAGGTCCTGGACTCGGCCAACCCCCAAGCAATTCTGGAGCGTGGTCCTGAGCTCCTGTCTGACTTTCCCTCTCTTCTGGCCGTTCTCACCAGGGATCCACTTATGTCCGGCTCCCTCGGGTCTCTTGGTGGGTACACCTCTTCTGGGTTCCCTGACCCTATACTTGGTATGCCTTCCTAGTGGATTTAGTGAGGGTCGTGGCAGATCCTGCCCACGACCTCCGGTTCCTGGCTAAGGTGTGCTTTTCTCTCTCTGCCAGCTTGGGATCCGGTACCCTGGGTGCCAACCCTTCACCCTGCTGTTTGTATTCTGGGGTCTTGGGGTTCCTTCTTCTTCTCTCTGGGTCCTTCTGACTCCTCTCTCTCTCTCTCAGACTTGGCCTTGGAGCTGGGCCCAGCCGGAACCACAACTCCCTGTCAGCCCTTCTGGCTGAGCTTCTCTGCTCTGCTCCTCTGACTCACTCCACAAAAGACTGACTGACTCTACAAAAGACTGACCCTGATCTAAGATGGTGCCCACCTTATATACTCCCTCTATGTGTGAGCTCAGGTGACCAGCACCCAATGAGCTCCTAGCATTACCCAGACTGCTCCCCCTATCTGCCCCTACACTACTGGGATGTTCCACCCCCCTCCCACTCCAGCCAGGGACAGACACTATCGTACCTGCACATATATTGGTGGGAGTACCGTCGATCTGTCCCCCGGAAATGGGATGTATGTAGTGTATGCAGCTATCTGAGCTCAGTCCCACACTCCATCCTTACCCGGGAGTGGAATACCACACCTCTGGCTTGAGGCGTAATACCCCTGTAGCAGCCGAGTCCTCAGGGTGCTACATATCCATATTGCGCTCATATGAAAATCCCCTGCAGGTGACTGCTCTCTTTTAGCCTGCAGCTGCTTTTGACTGAACATGTATGAAAAATTAAGTAATTTTAAGGCTACCATCATGGGGGAAAGGACCATTTTTTTTCTCAGGTGTCCTCTTAGTTGCTTTGATTTTTATTTTTCTCTAAGAGGTGTGCTTGCTTCCAAACCAATAAAAGACCCATGGAAGGTCATCATTAAGCAACAGGTCCATGAAACACAGATGCATAACAGAAGCAAATCGTAAACCTTCCAATTTGCATTGAGGTTTCTTAGATCACCATGGATCGCAAATCGGATCAGAATATTACATCCAGTGAGTCTCACGGATCTCATGCTCGGGAGCATGATTTTAACGGATGTGTGAATACATGAACATGTACTCTATGTGCCCGAATGTTGTCTGAAAAAAAATCAACAACAATCAGAAGTGTCACACGGATGTATGAATGCAGCCTAAGAAGTATTGCCCAGCTCACCTCCCGATACAAGTCAGCTGTAAGTCTGTGTTCACACGCTGCACTACTGCATGTGGTTGGGCAAGCTGCCCAGGAACATTAGCACATAACTTTATAGGCAACACCTCAGTATTGCCACAAACTCATGCATCCATTGGCAGCTGAAAGTGGACACGTTGCTGTTCCCAGAGCTCCAACATGAGATCCAAGCCTTATTGGGGCTTTACTTGTAGAATATAATCCGTTTCCTTAGATTAATCTATTAATTAATTAGAAATATTTTACTAAGTGGGGTTCTCAGAGGAGAGACCCTTATCTATGAGAAATATCTTGTGAATATGTTATTCATCTGAAAGACAGAGATTGATACAGATATTTGAGAGATAATCTCCAAAAAGATCTTTTTTAAGCATTTTATACATTGTTATCTAGTCAACCATTCACAGTAAGACCATCTTGCAATTAATAGCCAGTCCATATAGTACAGACAGTTTCCAGACATAAGATGAAATGGAGGTAAGTGACCAAAACTCCATAACATAAGTTCCCACATTCTGGATTTGCCTCAGAAAATATCTGCATCAATTCTGTAAGAATCTGCATGAAAATCTGCCACAGTAACCAGTGTATTTTAGTGCAGATTTGCTAGACATTTGACTAAAATAATACAAAAAACGCAATATTCCTCTCCCCAGTGCTTCTGTGGTAAAGCTATTTTGATTCTCCTCTCTGGTCTCTGCACTCACACCCTCCTGTGACGCACACTGTGACATCATCATTGAAGGACCGGTGTTCAGAGGTCTGCTGAGGACAAGAGCGGTGTAGCCATCGGAACACCAAAGGTTGTATATAGAGGGTTTTTTATCATTATTTAAACATCAAGAAAAGTGTAATTATTTTATTTGGACATGTAGATTTTGCTGCGACTGTAGCAATTGTTGCAGATTTTGAGTAAATGGAAAAAAATCAGGAACAAATTCACAACCATTCAGCAACAAAAATGTGTATAAAAATATGTGCCTTGTCAATTTTTGCACGGACAACTTCCACAGCTTGTACATTAGATTTGTTCAAATGTCAACTGCTTTTCTGCTTATTTTTTTTTTTTTGTTCTGAAAATTTGAATAGAAAATTTAAAGTAAATTGTGCATGTTGTGAATATCCGAGCTGTCCAAAAACAGAAGATGTTCAAGTAAAATGTAGTCCATAAAAAATGTCCCTCATTTTTTTAAGACAAAATTACGAGACATGTTCCAGATCATTTTTCCATTTTCAAATCTGCTCTGGAAATGATAAAAGCGGCTATGGGCCTGACACTTTTGTCTATGCATCTTTATCTAGGAGCCCATTGCGTACATGACATGATCCTTTTAATCCACGTGTCCTACTCCGTATGCTAATTCCCATCACATGTATTTTAAAGGATATCACCAGGCCTGGCCGCCACATGCAAATCCATGCTGATTAAAAAGTTAAACATAGACAAGAAATGCATATGCAACCCAGTGTGAAGAAGATAAGAAGCTGAAAAGAGCAGGAAACGAGAAGGGAAAGTTTGCCTGAAATAACCTCAGTGGAAAAGTTGCTTTCTAAAATGCCATGTAATTTAATAACTTTGGAGCAGCATAATTTTCAACAGTTTATATAATATGGACTTTAGTGTATCCAATAGAATGAGGCCTAGTATATAGACAATGACAAATAATTAAATATTTCAGATTTTTTTTTTCCATTTTAATAATGGAATGGCAAATAGAATAAGTGGTCATAAAATTGTGAGGAAACACCTTCATGGCTATGGAATACACTTGTTCTGGTGAAACGTGGTAGCTATGAGCAAAGACAGTTTTCTTTGGGATACATTTTTTGATAAATCTTACATGCAGAACTTGTACAGTAACACCCTGTGTAAGTGCAATTTGTTGCAAATTACATTTTGGAATTGCAGGCTAGCTAATGTCAAACCTGAAAGCTGAAAATTCAAGTTTGATTGCAATCAACCCCCTGTCATCTTTCTTATCTGCCTCACATCTGCCCTCTGATCTGATATTTAGCCCTATTCAAGTTTACTTTTCTCTTTTGATAACTAACTTTTGAATTGCAAGCCCTAAACCCTATGTCTGATACTGTTCCTATTTCAATATATCCGAATTCATAATTCTACCACACAAATATACATTTACTTTAGACTTCATGGATAAAGAAAAAAGCAAATAGTTGAACTTGAAGTGTTTACCCATAGCGATCTACGAAAAGTCCACTTTTATTTTTTAAAAAACAAATCAAAGGGTTTTTCCCATGAATACCATTTATCATCTATCCGCCAAATAGATGTTAAAGGGAATCTGTCGGCTGATTCATACTTCCCCAAATCATGTTCTGCTATTTCAGAGAAAATAGATGTTCTGGCCAGCTTTTCCCAGCATTGCACCAGGAGATTGACAGATCTCTTGATTGGATAAGTTGGACAGTTGCGGCAATGGTCTAGTCTTGTTTATTCCTTGGGTCCCAGGCCGGCACTTCTAACTATATTTTCTTTACTCTGGGGAGTTTCAGAGACAGATGTATCTGGCTCCAATCATGCAGCCAGGAAATGATTCAAGCATGATACCAGCTGAGAGGTTCCCTCAAAATGTCTGCTCGCTGAGGGTCCCTTTCCTGGAACCCTCACTAGTCACTAGAATGTCAGTTCCGAGCCCCACTTTTCACTAGCTGTTGTTATAATTTAAAAGTGCAGCTCTATTGCAGATATGTGCTCCCAATGCATTCATTGTCTATGGGACTGATGGAAATACCTGAGCACTGTACTTTGCCATCTAAGTCAATTCCACTTACAATAAATGTAGCAGTAGCAAGCAAATGTGAGCATTCAGTCCTGACCACAGCTTAGAGGCAGGGCCGGCGTTAGGGCCAGGCCTAGTGCCCCCACTTCCCCAGGGGCCTCCAACCAGTGGCACGCTGCCCGTGAGTCAGGGGGACGTCAGCGCTGGCCCCCTCCCCTCCTTCCGCATCGCGCATTCAAATGTATCGGCATCTATGATGCCGTTACAGTTGAAAGCAATGATGGAGGAGAGAGCGTCATGTGATGCTCCCTCACCCATCATTCTGCCTCTGCCTGCAGCGGGTGCGATCATGTCTTTTCATCGCGAGCCACGCTGTGTCGGCAGTGGAGCAGCTGTGATGCGCTGCGGACACCGAGGCAGCGGGGGAAGGAGGAGGAGAGATGAGTATGTATTTATTTTTGTGTAAATCAGTGAGTACGCGGTCGCTATAATACTGCAGGACTGGGTGGCAGCATTATACTATGGGGGGCCTGCATTATACTCTGGGGGGCTACATTACACTGTGTGCAGAATTATTAGGCAAGTTGTATTTTAGAGGATTATTTTTATTATTGATCAACAACTATGTTCTCAATCAACCCAAAAGACTCATAAATATTCAAGCTTAATATTTTTTGAAGTTGGAGTGGGTTTTTTTTAGATTTGGCTATCTTAGGAGGATATCTGTTTGTGCAGGTAACTATTACTGTGCCGAATTATTAGGCAACTTAATAAAAACCAAATATAATCCCATCTCACTTGTTTATTTTCACCAGGTAAACCAATATCAGTGCACAAAATTTAGAAATAAACATTTCTGACATGCAAAACCAAAAACTAAAAAAATTAGGGATCAATATAGCCACCTTTCTTTATGATGACACTCAACAGCCTTCCATCCATAGATTCTGTCAGTTGCTTGATCTGTTTTCGATCAACATTGCGTGCAGCAGCCACCACAGCCTCCCAGACACTGTTCCGAGAGGTGTACTGTTTTCCCTCCCTCTAAATCTCACATTTTATGATGGACCACAGGTTCTCTATGGGGTTCAGATCAGGTGAACAAGGGGGCCATGCCATTATTTTTTCTTCTTTTAGACCTTTACTGGCCAGCCACGCTGTGGAGTAGTTGGATGCATGTGATGGAGCATTGTCCTGCATGAAAATCATGTTTTTCTTGAACGATACCAACTTCTTCCTGTACCACTGCTTGAAGAAGTTGTCTTCCAGAAACTGGCAGTAGGTCTGGGAGTTGAGCTTCACTCCATCCTCAACCCAAAAAGGTCCCACAAGTTCATCTTTGATGATACCAGCCCATACCAGTACCCCACCTCCACCTTACTGGCGTCTCAGTCGGAGTGGAGCTCTCTGCCCTTTACTGATCCAGCCTCTGGCCCATCCATCTGGCCCATCAAGAGTCACTCTCATTTCATCAGTCCATAAAACCTTTGAAAAATCAGTCTTAAGATATTTCTTGGCCCATTCTTGACGTTTTATCTTATGTTTCTTGTTCAAAGGTGGTCGCTTTTCAGCCTTCCTTACCTTGGCCATATCCCCGAGTATAGCACACCTTGTGGTTTTTGATACTCCAGTAACGTTGCAGCTCTGAAATATGGCAAAAATGGTGGCGAATGGCATCTTGTCAGCTTCACGCTTGATTTTCCTCAATTCATGGGCAGTTATTTTGCGCCTTTTTTGGCCAACACGCTTCTTGCGACCCTGTTGGCTATTTGCCATGAAACACTTGATTGTTCAGTGATCACGCTTCAAAAGTTTGGAATTTTCAAGACTGCTGCATCCCTCTGCAAGACATCTCACAATTTTGGACTTTTCAGAGCCCGTCAAATCTCTCTTCTGACCCATTTTGCCAAAGGAAAGAAAGTTGCCTACTAATTAAGCACACCTTATATAGGGTGTTGATGTCATTAGTCAACACCCCTCCTCATTACAGAGATGCACATCACCAGATTTACTTAATTGGTAGTTGGCTCTCAAGCCTATGCAGCTTGGAGTAGGACAACATGTATAAAAAGTATCATGTGATCAAAATACTCATTTGCCTAATAATTCGGCACACAGTGTATACTCTATGGGGGCCTACATTACACTATGGCGAGGCTGCATTATACTATATGGGGGGGCTGCATTATACTCTGGGGGACTACTTTATAGTCTATGGGGGCCTGCATTATACTATATGGGGGGCTGCATTATACTCTGGGGGACTACATTATACTCTATGGGGGCCTGGATTATACTATGGGGAGGCTGCATTATACTATATTGGGGGGGGTCTGGATTATACTCTATGGGGGGCCTGCATTATACTCTATGGGGGGCCTGCATTATACTATAGAGAGGCTGCATTATACTCTATGGAGAGGCTGCATTATACTCTATGGAGAGGCTGCATTATACTCTATGGAGAGGCTGCATTATACTCTATGGAGAGGCTGCATTATACTCTATGGAGGGGCTGCATTATTCTCTATGGAGAGGCTGCATTATACTCAGGGGGGGTGGCTGCATTATACTCAAGGGGGGTGGCTGCATTATACTCTATCAAGGACTATGAGGTGCATTACACTCTATCAATGTCTATAAGGTACATTATACTCTATGAAGGACTATGGAAAGTGCATTATACTATATGAAGGACTATGGGGAGTGCATTATACTATATGGAGAACTATGGCATGTGCATCATACAATATGGAGGACTATGGCTTATGCATCATACAATATGGAGGACTATGGAGAGTGTATTATACTATATGAAGGACTATGGGATTTGCATTATACAATATTGAGGACTATGGGGTGTGCATTATACAATATGGAGGACTATGGGGTGTGCATTATACAATATGGAGGACTATGGGGTGTGCATTATAAATACAACCGAAATGTTTCTGTGTGAGATGGTGCAATATGTGAGCATTTGGGGCTCCACTTTAAACTTTTGCCTAGGGCCACATTTTGTCTAAAACCAGCCTTGCTTAGAGGGAGAGAGTTCTGGATCCCAGTTCCAGTGATCAGTGGTGATCCCAGAGGTGAGGGCCCCAGCTATTGCATATGTATTACCTTTTCTTTATATAAGGGATAAATGTCATTTGTTGCAGAACCTCTTTAAACAATAGCATGATTGCACAGGTTGCTATAAGTAACGCTTTTGGCATGTACAAGCTTTCGTATATTAGATACTATGTTGAGTGAGAAACAGAAGTGCTGATTTATAAAAAAAAGCTAAAAATGTTGCAAAGTGAAACTTTTTCTATTTCAGTTGCTCTTTTTTTTTTCTTAGTAATATTTTGCCATTACCACAGTTAATATTGTTTTACATTCAAAGTGTCTGAAATCTAAATAAAATCTGAGAAAATGTTATTAAATTGTAAAACCAGATTGACACCATTTCCGTTTCTTTGTTACCAACCTTTTACAATGTTTTGACATTTATTATATATTTATAGTTTTTAGAGTAGGTACACACAGAACAGGTTACAGCCCAATATTAACCCGAGCACAGGATCATTCATTGAAAATGAGCTCATAGACTTTACAAAAAATGTTCTTAGAAAATAAAATGCTTATAGAGGTTAATGACTACTGATTGTCTCATGAGTCCCTGGCAATTACAAATGAAATACCACGTCATCTTATCACATGCACCACAGGAATACAATATCAGCATTATAAGATGTTCAGAAAGGGAACTTGTTCATACAGTTGGAAAAGGGTTAATTTATTTGCAGCCGCCTCTTAACCAAGAGATACTTAGTCCACTTAGCTACCATTCAATCTTGTCAAAAGTTGTTCCTATTACTAATATCTCTTTTTATGTAGTAAGTTATTTTCCTCTCTATATCATTTATTGCATTTCACTTACTTTATTTTATTAATTTGTATTAAATCATGTCAACTACACAAAAAGGACAAAGGAAAATTGACTCAGGGCAGACAGCCTACAAAGAACTCTCTTATTTTCCTTCTTCAACCCTCCACACAAGACCAATTAGAATTGAAAATGTGATGTTGATTTAATGCATTTGAATCTATAATAAGTTCACGAAGAAAGATGTCATTGAAACAAGCTCTCTCATGTGAATAAAGACATAAGCTGTCATTGGGGAGTCGTCATTTCATAAAAGGAAAACAGAGCGCGGCAGAAGAAATTCATACAAAAATAAGCCGAATAACATATACTTCTGTAAGTTCAAAAGGGGGTATGACGCACCCCTGGGCCTTCGTCGCGCGGCATCGCGCTCACGGGAGCTTACTCGGAGCCGGATCTGTTGAGGGTTGTAGTCTCGTGGCGGTGACCCGGTCCGTGCCCAGGGAGTCAAACTGAGCGGCGATGTATTAGCGGTAGATGTTGGACGACTACGCCACCCGTTGAATGCAGCGAAGGAGCTGCCGCTGCAGGGCAGACCGCTGAGGCCGGTGGTAGGATTGTGCAGCGTGATAGTATCACCCCCAACGGGAGGGGTATGGCCTCAGGGCAGCCGACGTGGATGATGGGGGTGGCAGGAATCACTCAGAGACGATGCGGTGTAATTCAGGGTCTTTACTGGTGATAAAGATAGACCCTCCCGGAGTACTGGCTAGCGATCGGGGCCTGGTCAGTCCTTGAGCAGATGGGATCTCCCCTGGCCAGGCGGAGTTGTAGGCCTCCCAAACTGACTGTACTCTTCTGGCTACCTTGCTAGAGGCGGGTATAAGTAGCCCACATCCCTGAGTGTACCGTGTGGTGCTCACCCGTATGGCCGGTGACTCGGGGCCTTCTAGTGGCGTCCGCTCCACGACGGCGGTGCTGGTCCCACGCGTGTGACCGTGCCTTCGGGTTTCTTGGCCAGAGGACCTGAAATCCCCTGCCGGGCGGTTTCTGCTGCTGGGTAAAGATTAGTCCCCACAGCCTCGGACTCCGGGTCCGGTGATAGCTTCTCAGTCAGGGCGAGCTCTGCAGCTGCCAGCCCCTGACTCCTTGTAGCACTGCTCCCACAGAGCTCCTGTTGTTTCTTCCTATGCTGCTTCTCTTCTCTCCTCTTGTTCTCTCTCTACTCACTAACCCTGCCTCAGCCCTAGGTTTATATAGGGGAAGTTCTTCCCCTCCCAGGACTGGGCAGGAGGTGTGGCATGCACAGGATCCCTGACCAAGAGACCTCCCACCTGCTCTCAGACATAACATTGCTGTTACTGTGGAAACCAGACCCCTGGGGTGCCACATTCCCCCCTAGTGAAATTTAGTACTCCGGGACTAAACATATTTTTAGAAAAACATAACAAGGTATAAACAATAATAATACAATAAAAAAACACAAAGATGGTTACGGCGTGTCCGCAACCGGGTGCAGTCTTTGAAGAAAACAAAGGTGTCCATTTCACCAAAACAGGGAGACGTAACCAGGTAGGGGTCTGTCCTGCCCCGAGTCCTTAACAGTCTTTTAGTCCATTCCTGGGTTACGCTCCAACCAATTGTACAAGGATTCCCGGTAAATCCACCAAGGACTCCTAAAAATAACTAGAAACACATAATTATTTACAAGTAACAGACAGGTGACCAAAAATAAAACAATTTAAACACTTCAAATCCTCCAACGTGCGGGTAACTGGCCTCTAGTGGCCCTAGTGGACCTACGGAGTTGACTGTCTGGCCCTGAACTACA
Organism: Phyllobates terribilis; assembly: GCF_046119375.1. NCBI lineage: Eukaryota > Metazoa > Chordata > Amphibia > Anura > Dendrobatidae > Phyllobates > Phyllobates terribilis. The sequence continues at coordinate 24,346,336 of NW_027362768.1, forward strand.
GGGTGTAGGAGCTGTCAAGGGTAAACTGGGCAGCTGTCTACGGGCTCTTTGGCTCACTAGGGGTACGGCAGGCTCACTATGAGCAGAGGGTTGATCCTCCTGTTCTGCTTGTGTGGAGTCTGCTGCCTCCTGGACTGGCTGCTCTTCCAGCTCTACCTGTTGCTCCGTAGGCACTTGGGATGCTGGTTGGAGGAACGTGAGGACGGGTACCACAACTGCACCATTGACTTGAGTCCAGGACCGAGGGAAGTCTCCGAGCACAGTACTAACCATATCTTCCCTTTCCTCTACGGGTTGAGGGTCTTCTTGCTCTCCTTCTGGGTTCCGTAGCTGTTCGGGACACTTCTTCAGGTGATCCCGGGATACAATGGCTGTGGTTTCCCCTCCGTCTTTACTGATGGTACAAACCTTTGGGTTGTCGTGGCTTGAGGGCAGTACGGTGTACAGGTCCTTCTCCCACTGGTCGTCCAACTTGTGGAGCCGTCTCTTCCTCTTCAAGACCTGCTCTCCGGGTACCAGGGGAACAGCGGGAGCATACTGGTTGTAATTTTTCTCTTGTCTTTCCCTAGCGAGACAGAGACTTCGCTCCACGCTCTCCTGTACTTTCCGGTACTGCTGCTGCCTCTCTGTGTCCCAGTCTGCTTCCGGTGAAGTGTCCTCGGGTGTCAGGACTCCCATCTCCAGGTCAACAGGTAGCTTACCAGGCCTTGCCCTCATTAGGTAAGCCGGGGTACAGTTGGTGGAACCTACAGGGATGTAGTTATATAGGTCCACCAGGTCGGGCAGCTTCTCAGGCCACAGACTGCGTTCTTCCAGGGGCAACGTTTTCAGAAGATCCATTACCACCTGGTTCATTTTCTCACAAAGTCCATTAGTTTGCGGATGATAGGGTGTCGTCCTTATCTTCCGGCAGCCATACAGATTGCAGAATTCCTGGAAGACCTCCGCTTCAAAGGCAGGTCCCTGGTCCGTCAGCACTTGGTCCGGGTACCCGTGTGGACGGCAGAAGTGCTGCTGGAAGGCTCTAGCTGCTGTTTGAGCTGTTAAGTCCTTAACGGGGACGACAACCAAGAACCGGGAGTAATGATCCACAATGGTTAACGCGTAGACGTAGCCACTTCTGCTTGGGGTCAGTTTTACATGATCCAAGGCTACCAGTTCCAACGGCTGCTTGGTGACAATGGACTGAAAGGGGGTCTTCTGGCTGGCACGGTCCTTCCTTCTTAGGTTGCACGGGCCACAGTCTCTGCACCACCTCTCGATGGTTCCCCTCATGCCTACCCAGTGGAACCGCCCGCGCAGCAGGAACTCCAGCTTCTTCCATCCGAAGTGTCCAGCCCCGTCGTGGTATGCCTCCATCACCATGGCTGCGTCTCTTCGTGGCACCACTACTTGCCAGATTAGTTCATGCGTCCGGGAGTTAACCATTCTGCGGCACAACTTCCCCTTGTAAAGGAACAGTCGACTCTTCTCAGCCCACAGTTGTTTGGCTTCCTCCAGAGCGTCTGGGTCAAGGCGGGCATCTGGCTGAGTGAGCATCTCCTTCACCAGTCGGACGGCAGGGTCACTGTCTTGCGTTTCCTCCCAGTTGTAGTGAGGCAAGGGGTTAAACGTAGCGGCTTGCTTACTCCTTACCCGATGGGAATACTGGATAGTCCCATGACGGTGGAACGCGGGGAGTTCGACTTCTTCCAATCCCTCTGAATCTTCTCCTACGTCCGGCAGGTTTGGCATCCTGGACAGGACGTCCGCGTTGGTATTGGAGCGTCCTGCCCGGTATTTGATTGTGAACTCGTAGTTGGACAGACGGGCCATCCATCTCTGCTCTAGGGCACCGAGTCTTGCCGTGTCCAGGTGTGTCAACGGGTTGTTATCCGTGTACACGGTGAACCGGGAAGAAGCGAGGTAGTGCTTAAAGCGTTCGGTGACTGCCCACACCACTGCCAGGAACTCTAGCTTAAATGAGCTGTAATTCTCAGGGTTTCTTTCGGTGGGTCGCAGTTTTCGACTGGCGTAAGCGATTACTCGTTCTTTCCCCTGCTGGATCTGGGACAGTACGGCTCCTAGCCCGATGTTACTTGCCTCGGTGTAGAGGATAAAGGGCTGGCTGTAATCAGGGTACGCCAGGATTTCATCCCCCGTGAGGGCCATCTTCAGCTGGCGGAAGGACTCTTCTTCTAACTTCTCCCATTTGAAGGGCGGCTTCTGGTTCTTGGCCTTCCGGGACTGGCCTATCAGGAGGTCCTGCATAGGAGCTGCCTTTTTGGTGAAACCGGGGATGAATCTGCGGTAATAGCCTACCAACCCGAGGAACTGCCGCACTTCCTTTACACTGGAGGGACTTGGCCATTCCTTAATTGCGGTGATCTTTTCAGGGTCGGGAGCCACTCCGTCAGCGCTCACCACGTGTCCCAGGTACTGCACCTTTGGTTTTAGGAGGTGACACTTGGAGGGTTTTACCTTTAGGCCGTAGTTTGCCAGAGCTTCGAACACTTCCGCCAGGTGTTTCAGGTGGTCCTCATAAGTCTTGGAATATACGATGACATCGTCCAGGTACAACAGGACCGTCTCGAAGTTTCTGTGGCCCAGACAGCACTACATTAATCGTTGAAAGGTTCCTGGTGCGTTACAGAGTCCGAACGGCATGCAGGTAAACTCGCTAAGTCCCATCGGGGTGGTGAATGCGGTCTTCTCCCGGTCCGCCTCTGCTACAGGAACCTGCCAGTACCCGCTAGTGAGATCCAAGGTAGAGAAGAAGTTAGCAGATCTTAAAGCAGCCAAAGACTCCTCTATCCTTGGTAAGGGGTACGCATCCTTGTGTGTGATACGGTTGATTTTCCGGTAATCTACACACATCCTCATGGTGTTGTCTTTCTTTCGGACTAAGACTAGTGGAGCTGCCCAGGGGCTACAGCTATCCCTGATCACCCCAGCCTCCTTCATGTCCCTAAGCATCCCCTTGGCGTGTTGGTAGTGTGCAGGGGGTACGGGTCGATACCTCTCTTTTATGGGAAGATGGTCTCCCGTGGGGATGTGGTGTTCTACCCCCTTGACTCGCCCGAAGTCTAACGGGTGTTTACTAAACAATCTCTCGTACTCTTGAACCACCCGATAGACTCCCTGTCTCTGGTGTGAGGGAGTGGAGTCAGTACCCAAATGTAGTTGCTGACACCAGTCCTCCATTGTTTCCTTAGAGCCGTTACTTTCCTCCGGGGAAGATGGAGGCAAGGGTTCTACGGACTGTATGGAATTTTGATTGATGGTATACAATTTGGCTAGCGTGGCATACCGGGGCAGGTACACTTCCCTCTTCCCGATATTTATTATGCGAACGGGCACCCTCGCATGGCGTACATTGACCACCCCCCGTGCTGTCAAAATGGTGGGCCTACTGTCTGAGTAAACTGGTTCTACCATTGCCTGGTAATCTCTACCTCTCAGACCAATAGCTGCCCGGCACCAAATCATCATTTCACTTTTTGGGGGCATGGCAATAGGAAAAGGGTCACACATTCTTACGCTACCAATCTCACCACCGGAGAGTTCTATCTGTTGCCGTCGCATCAGTGCCCGGATCTCTTTCTGGAGCACTCGCTGCTGGCCGGAGCTGGCGTTCTTGGCAACCTGCTGTAAAAGGAAAATCACCTCTGCAAGACAATTTTCAATTACATTAGTTCCTAGAGTTCTCTTTGGGTGACTCTCGCGCTTGTCAATGTCTACAATGATCAGTCCCTGTGCCGCCAATTCGACTCTACCGATTTTAATGGTCACCTCTTTAAATCCAATCTGTGGCACGGGCTGACCATTGCTGGCGATGATACTCAAGTCGTCGTCAGGGTAGCGGGTGATATCCGAGTCATTCCAGTACTGCTTGAAGAGCACGTACGGGATAGTGGTAACCTGTGACCCGGTGTCCAGTAGGGCACTCATGGGGATGCCATCCAGTACCACGGGCAAGACTGGACGTCCTCCCACATATTTGTCGCGCCAGTTCGATGGGCCTGATGATCTTTTTCCTGGGGTTTGGCCCTCTACCCCAGGTTGTGCCAGTTTAAAGGACAGTACCTTGCCATATGTCCGGGTTGATTGCAGCGGCGGCAGATGGGTTGTCCGTCCTCGTTGTATCGGTCGCTGGGTCTTCCTCTGGCCGGTGGGGCCCTCCTTGGTCGACGCCACGGGATGTCCTCCGGTCCGGATGCCAGCTGGATCTTCCCTGGAGTGGAAACCTGAAAAGACTGCACAGTTCGGGTTAGCGCGGCAACGCTTTTAGCTAGCTCTTGGACCTGATAGTGCAGGTCTGGAGCCGGGTCATTGTTCAAAGCCTGCGCATCAGCTCCCACAGGCCCTGCCGACAAGGGTGCCGCCTCCTGGTGGTAAGTGGTAGTGGGGCGTCTGTGGGTCACAACGCCACCTGGTGCCGGTTCTCGGAGCACCCGGATGGCTCTGTCCTTGAACTGTGCAAATCCCAGATGAGGGTCCTGTAAGGCCATTGCCCGCAACTGGGTTCGGTGGGCATTGCAATATAAACCCTCTATAAATTGTTCAGTCAACAGCCTGTCCTCGTCTCCCACGCCGTCAGGGTCGGTCTGCTTAATGGCTCTCAGGGCCTCTTGTAGGTTCAGGGCATAGTCCCTTATACTCTCGTGTGCTCGCTGCTTGCACCCGTAGAACCTAAGCTTGATCTCGGCTGAGGTGCGGGTATCAAAGGTGTCCCTCAGCCGGGTTAGTATCCCTGCAACAGTCCTTCCCCCAGGTGGCCAGGACTTTACCTCCCTTTGGGCAGCCCCGGTTAATTGGGCCACCAGGATGCTCACTTTTTGCTCTTCTGTGAGGGGATACACCTGGAAGAGGCTATCCAGCTTTTCTCTAAAGTCATGCAGGGTATGTGACTCCCCTGAGTACTGCGGTAGCCAGGCCGCTCCCGGGATATAGGGCATGGTGAAAGGCATGACTGCAGCAGCGGTGGCGCTGGCGGGGGTTGAGGCAGTGAAGCTCTCCTCCGTATCCGACATCTTCCTCCCCACTAGTGGACCGTGGCCTACCTTGCAATGATCCTCTTCCGTAGGCCGCGGCTCCGCAGTGGATCGTCAGGGTTGAGGACCTTCCGTCGCGCTCCTGTGACGTCGGCGTCTGCTGGGCTCCTTCCAGGACCTTACGCAACGTCCGGACGTGAGGCGGGGCTTCAGTTCTCGCGCGCTTTCGGAGTCCACGCCCCTCTTCTTCCCGCGCGGCGTCCTCAAGATGGCGTCCAACGGCGGGAAAACTCCACGGATGGCGGGAAGAAGGCAGAAGATGGCGCCGGATGGCGGGAAAACTTCGCGGATGGCGGGAAGAAGACAGAAGATGGCGCCGGATGGCGGGAATCTTCACCACTGGTAAGTTTGAACAGTCTTTTTCAGGCACGCAGTACCCGGTGGTTGCGGGCACGAGATCCTGCCGACTACGCCAAAAGTTGACGCACCCCTGGGCCTTCGTCGCGCGGCATCGCGCGCACGGGAGCTTACTCGGAGCCGGATCTGTTGAGGGTTGTAGTCTCGTGGCGGTGACCCGGTCCGTGCCCAGGGAGTCAAACTGAGCGGCGATGTATTAGCGGTAGATGTTGGACGACTACGCCACCCGTTGAATGCAGCGAAGGAGCTGCCGCTGCAGGGCAGACCGCTGAGGCCGGTGGTAGGATTGTGCAGCGTGATAGTATCACCCCCAACGGGAGGGGTATGGCCTCAGGTCAGCCGACGTGGATGATGGGGGTAGCAGGAATCACTCAGAGACGATGCGGTGTAATTCAGGGTCTTTACTGGTGATAAAGATAGACCCTCCCGGAGTACTGGCTAGCGATCGGGGCCTGGTCAGTCCTTGAGCAGATGGGATCTCCCCTGGCCAGGCGGAGTTGTAGGCCTCCCAAACTGACTGTACTCTTCTGGCTACCTTGCTAGAGGCGGGTATAAGTAGCCCACGTCCCTGAGTGTACCGTGTGGTGCTCACCCGTATGGCCGGTGACTCGGGGCCTTCTAGTGGCGTCCGCTCCACGACGGCGGTGCTAGTCCCACGCGTGTGACCGTGCCTTCGGGTTTCTTGGCCAGAGGACCTGAAATCCCCTGCCGGGCGGTTTCTGCTGCTGGGTAAAGATTAGTCCCCACAGCCTCAGACTCCGGGTCCGGTGATAGCTTCTCAGTCAGGGCGAGCTCTGCAGCTGCCAGCCCCTGACTCCTTGTAGCACTGCTCCCACAGAGCTCCTGTTGTTTCTTCCTATGCTGCTTCTCTTCTCTCCTCTTGTTCTCTCTCTACTCACTAACCCTGCCTCAGCCCTAGGTTTATATAGGGGAAGTTCTTCCCCTCCCAGGACTGGGCAGGAGGTGTGGCATGCACAGGATCCCTGACCAAGAGACCTCCCACCTGCTCTCAGACATAACATTGCTGTTACTGTGGAAACCAGACCCCTGGGGTGCCACAGGTACAGATTAGATGAGATGTCTGAATAAAATATATTTCTTGTTAATATGATCATTATAAATGCTGCTGGGGAAGTACTGATTCTAGAGGTACCAGCTCTTATGAGTTTTGCATTGTAGAAAGCGAATGTGATCCAAAATCATTCTGCTAAGCACATACACACATGTTCACCATAACTCTAAAGCGAAAAAGTCCTGCACTACTACTGTTTACTGCTTTGGAAGCACAGCAAATCATTAAGTTCCCCTGAATACATCCTACACAGCTGAGTCTGTATCTGCATAGGAAATTAAATATTAAGAAAGTTCTACCATAGTCACTTTGTGAGGATAGGGCACATATAATCATTGTTAAAGGCCAGAAGGAAAAATAGTAGAGAATCGCTTTATAGTCACTACGATCATTTTTTTTTATAATGACCTGGAACCAGATAAGAACAAACACGGAAGACAATCATAGCTCAACATAGTTCTTCCTTTTTTAAAATGAATCTGTCAGTAGGATCAATCCTCCTAAGCCATCTATATTGGCATGTAGGTCATAGGAAGCTGAATAAAATGATACATTGGTAACTGTGATCCAATGTGTTATTCCAGAGAAATCCATGTTTTTTTTATATATGTAAATGAGCTGTTCAGAACTATAGGCTGGACACTGATCTGCATGAGATTCTGCCTCCAGGGATTATTCTAAGTAAAAGAGGGAGTTACCAGTGTGACACATGTAATGACTGATAGTCTGCTCTCTTCCCTCACTGCAGAGCTGTGTGTGATTATACCTGACACATCTGAAGATTCCTCTCAGCTTAATCTTCCATCTCACAGGCAGAAAGGTCTGCGATATTGTTGCAATAAAGTAAAGCTGTGAGAGCTGCAGCAAATGTGTTTGTAAAGAGACAAAGTTCAGTTCTCCTGTTCTGTGTTAGTTACAGGTCTCACACTGGTAATGCCCCATTTTATTTACCATAAGCTCAGGAGGCAGATTCTCATACAGATCAGTGTCCAGCCCATAGCCTTAAACAGCTCATTTACATATAATAAAAATGTGGATTTCTCTGGAATAAGACATCGGATCCCATATATCAAAGTATCATTTTATTCAGCTTTCTATGACCTACATGCCCATAGAGATGGCTTAGAAGGGTTGATCCTACAGACAGATTCCCTTTAAAGACCAATGAACAGTCACCAAACAATACACTGCACCATGTGAATCATGTTCAGGAACATGACTCACAGACAAAGTAAAGAAATTATATGTCACATATTGTTCACACGTACTTCAGGTAAGAGGAAAAAAAGGGGTTTGGTACCCTGTTAGCAAGTTGAAGAAAGATTGCTCTCAGTGGGAAAAACAAGATAATCTTGTAGTTATGATACCTTTTAATGGCTAACAAAAATAAAATAAATGATGTTACAAGGCAAGCTTTCGGGACAACTTAGGTCCCTTCCTCAGGCATGTTATACCATACCATGAGAGCAATCTTCAGGTAAGAGGTTCAGCTAGGTTGGCCACTGTCATGAGTGGACTCAATGGAACTATAATAACAGCAACATTGGTAAATAAACAAACATATAATCACAGCGACTGATACTTTTTACAGAGAAAGTCATCAAAGAACCCCAAATTTACCATGACATGTGGACAGTGCCATGTTTCTGTGGAGCATAAGTCTAAAAGAAGTAAGTAGGCACCTGATTAGTTACCATGAGAACTATCACTTGTTTTCTATTCAAGTTGTCTACAGGGAAACCCCTAATTTTAGATTATGGGTTTATGGGGAAAAATGGGATTCTGGGATCTAGATCGGACATAAATTGCATTTTAACAGCTTTTAGCGAAAAGACACAATTTATATGGTCTGGCTATTGTATGATTCCTTAGAGTAAATATAATAATTACAGAAATGATTTCAGAAGGGATGATACAATCCCATGGAGATTTATTTCATGAGCATTTGCAATTTCACAATTTTCGTGGTTGCTCCTTAGGGTCAGTCAGAGACGTTGGCACTATGTACTGTTGTTAAGGAAACTGTGGGCATTTTAATCTTTTGTACAGAATCTTCAATAAGACAGACATTCATTGAATTTAGGGGTTTCATGGCAAAATGATAAAGTAATTATATAAATGATGACTAGTATACATTAGAATTGATCAATATTCTCCCATCCAAGTCTTACAAGTGGGGGGCTCTAAGCCTAGACAGGTGGGTTTCCCTATATTCTAGTGCCCCTTTAGCGCCATTTGTACTGCCTTCAGTGGAATATTGAGAATGGATGCTAAACCCCAATTGTGCCTACAATACATGGCATTTCAAAAACATGCACCATTTCATTCACTCTTTTTTTTTTAAACAGGCGGTGGCACTTTACAGCAGCCATCTGTTAAAACAGCAGAAGACACATTTTTGTATTTGATATGTGATGTGTCACGTTACTTATAACACCCTGCAAAAGTTCACAATATGTGCAAAGAAACACTCCGATACTTAAAACCGCCGCCATGATCTTAAATGAAAAGCCCGCCTTCATCACTTATGAAGATTCTGAAATCTTTGTTTCTCTTGCACCACTGAAGCACAAAGTGAAAAAAAACAAGCTGCTGGGAATAAAAGAGCAAGTCTCCCTTGCACAGACAGCGAGGAGCAGGACTGCTGAGCCAGCAGAAAGAGCTCATTTTAATCTTTTATGGCCCACTGCAAATAAACTTTAGCAGATTCATTTTATGGTGGAATACAGCAAATGAACAAGCTCACTATTATTCTTCCAGTTCCTTCACTTCTACGAAGCCTAAACATATTCTTTCAACTCCTCCGGTTCAAGATGTGAACCTTCTAGCTTTATCGCATTTATAGATAGTGCACAACTATTTTTCTTGCCACAAATTTTCTTAATTTCCCCTTATACGTGTTAATACATTTTATTCCCCAAAAGCATAAAGATGCCTTATTTTCTAGGAACAGTGTCAGTTATTTGTCACTCATTAGGTCTGTTCAGACCAGACCAAATAAAAACAATAAAAAAGCAAATAAATTGTGATAAAAAAGTACTGTATTCTCCATATTCCCCTTCTGATAATCTAACACCTGGGCAATGGGAGCAAATACATAGCAATGCAATATCCTTAAAAAGATTTATACGTCTTAATTCTTAAGGCTTGTTCACATGTTGTGTTTTTGTGTTTTTTCCACGTTTTCAAATGTAAAAAACATTGCAGTTTACAGCACCAGCAAAATGAATACTGAAATCTCATGCACATTCTGCTTATTTTTTCCTTGCGGATTTGAACCATCAATGTATTTTTTCAAATTTGCAGCACCTCATTTCTTTCAACAATTTTAGGGCTCATGCCAATGACCGATTATATCGGACGAGTGCTATCAGTGGTTTTCATGGTTAGCACTTGTACAAATGTTATCCTATGGGGCTGTGCACATGTCTGATTTTTTCCTTGAACCGAGTGATCAAATTTTCTGGACTGACAGAATGGAGAAGGTGGAAAAAATGTTTTTTTCCTTTCCACCTCTGAGAAAAACACTGATCAAACTCTGATCAGAGTCAGATCAGAAAAATCTAACTTTTTTTTTGAGATGGAGAGAAAATGGTCATGTGTATGTACCCTTACAGCGTTTTTCACCCATTCAAATAATGGGAAAAAAACAGAAGCGAAAAAAAAGCATAAATATTGGGGGCACTGTACGCATTCTAGTTTTTGGTGCAGAAAAATCCAATGGAAATACTCAACGGGTACACATACCCTTATTATAACACAGCTAGATAGGAGCTAGGTACACTGACTCCACAATTTTGTCTGTACTCTCTATGCACTGTCGACACATAACTTTATTGTTATAATAAACCTTCAAGAACAATTTTTTTAAATCTATAAAATATAATTTTAAAGTTGCTCTGTCATAAATGTACCCACTAATCCTACATTCAAACACTATAGGGCAATTTCTCCATAAGTCCTATGAGAGTTCAGGTGTTGGTGTTTTTCTATGCCCATGAGTCTTTTGAGACAGACTCTTCTGGTTTCTAATGCTTGTTTGCTTAAAAATATTGCAGCTGTTGAGTTACGAAAATAAAAAAAATACAACAGGAAAAAAACAAGGTCTCCACCACATACTTCACCCATGTAGACTTAATCGTAAGATGATTAAGACTGTGTAGTCAAAACGGGTCAACATTTACTATTGCTTTGCTATGATGATTTTTTTTTTAATACAATTCAAATAAAGCAACTAATTTTACAGGGTTACCAGCCTTTTTCTCTTTTCTCATACACTATACCATGCAATGGAGTAGAAAAATCTATAAATTAAATGGATCCTATTCTTTACAATGGGTAACAGGTATTCGTTTAAAGCACCACTCCAGCGATTTTTTGTATTTCACCGGTGGAGCAGTGCCCCTACTGTAAGTTCCCTGAGCCTAGTGTTATACTTACCAGCCATTGTCTTCAGCTCCTCCTGGACCTGCTCCCGTCCAACAGTGCCACCTTGTGACTGCAACTTCTGACTAACTGGAAGTCCAAGGTAATGGTCAAATGCTCTCAAGTTTCCCTCGTTCTGGCTCTCATAGAGTTACGTTGAGTTGTGACTTCTGAATCGCCCAGCAGACACTAGAGCGATCGTCACAACCTGCTGACCGACCGAAGTGGGGCCGATAACAGAAAAAGATGGCAGTTGGGGCAGGGAACTTAGATTAGTTGCACCACTCCAGCATTAAAAACAAAACAAAACACTGGAGATGTGCTTTAACGCATACAACCCATAGTACTGTGTATCCGTTCTTTAACAACCTTGTGTGAGTTACTATAATAGATCTGCTGTGTTCATATCTGACTCCCACACCCATTTTTAGCCACTGTTTACCAAAAATTATGATTCTGAAATTGAAAGTTTTTCCTGTGATATAAATATGTTCTTCTATTAATTCTATAAAAAAACAGTTTAGTCTAATGTTTAACTTTTCTGTACTAAACGTACACTACACTGCGCTCTTTCCAGTGGACAATAATGGAAATACTTAACTTCACCATTTGTCTGCTTTGCTACTCTAACTTTAGCCATAACATGCTTGGAGGGATTGTAGAATTTTAGTTAGAAAGGTCATTAAGTGATAGATGGTTCACCGCATTCTGGGATCCCCATCCATTTAATCTATTAGTAAATTTGCCAAAAAGTTTTCAATTTTCCTGTAGCGCCATCCTATGTGAAATTAAGTATTACATGGCACGTATTGAACTGCTCATATAATACATATGTGCAGTGACCTCCAGAGTGAGTGATGCTCTTTGTAGCTCCACTCCATTCTTTCTAAAAGAAACGGGTTCCTGGACAAAGATCCTAGACTTATTTCTTCATGAAATTTTTGACTGAACATTCGAAAATGTTTTTTCTGAACAACATCTTTAAGACATGGCTACATGACTAGACTGAATACTTGTGGACACAATGGCTGCACTGCAATGCAATACCTTTTGTCTTGGATGTCTACAAATGTAGAATGTAGTTTTACTTGTCCGCCATAGACTTTGGATATCAGCCTCTTGTAAAAGCATCTATAGAATAAATAAGATGACATCTGTGCCTTTCTTCCCTCTGATCTCAGCAATGAACAGTGTAACAAAGAAACAAACTACTGTGACCCCATGACAATATGAATTGAACATTTAGGAAACTTCCATCCTATGTTTAGGTGTTCTTCATAATTCTCAGTAACATATTTTGGATATCAGTAATAGGTTCCTTTGAGGGTGATTATCTTTTTTTAGTGGGTTTAGCCTTATTTGTTCAATATTACACTGGTAAAATATTTGTTTCTTCCATTGACATAATGTCATAGTCAGAATAAAATTACCTCGCTTGAAAATAGAATCTTGTCCGTCATATTCAATCTTCCTCAGACCTAGTCATTTGATCCAGAGAAAGGCAAAACTAAACCCACTGACTAGAGATGAGCGGATATGACGCGCCCCCTGGGCCATGGGGTACTCGGTGCCTGGCCGGTCGTTGCTAGGGGAGATGTCACAGTGGCGGTGACCCGGTCCGTGACTCAGGGCGGTCAGTAAAAAAGGGGATATTTACAGGGGAATTAAAGTTCTTATATACAGTTCGTGACACAACCTGTGGTATGCGGCTAAAGGGAGCCGCCGCTGCGGAGCAGTCCTCTGGAGCTGGTGTGAATGCAGCAGAGTTGGTTTAGCTCTCCACAGGTAGAGCTTAGCTCCAGGGCAGTGCAGATGTTGTAGGTGTTGTAGATGATGCTGGGCAGTGTGGCGTAGGTGATGGTGCAGATAATGATCACAGAGACAGTAAGGTGCAGTCCTCAGGGTTTACTCACAGTTTCTTAAGACTTCCAGTTACCAGTACTAGAGTAACTTCCCATGGCGTCCTGTGCTTACTCCGGGAGGGGTTCAGCAAACTCCCAGGTCTCTCCGGAGTAGTAACGGGACCCCCTTCTGTGTCTTCCTTCTGGCCGTCTCCCTGCACCTCACACCCAGTGTCTCAGGCCAGTGGCCGCGGACCTTGCCGGGCGACGTCTTCTCTGTCCCCTGGGTACTCTATGGTGATTAGATGTGGCTTTTGGCTGCAGTACCTGAAATACTGCAGCCTCCGGTTTCCTAGTTGAGGCTTAAAGAACTCTGCTAGTTTAGGGACCAGTCCCCTCTGTGCGACCTGACCCCTCCACCTCCTGGTAGATTCGGGCGTACGGGTGGCCTCCGGCACTACCCGTACCCCTGGGGTCCCTTCCACGTTCCTGGAGCCTTTCTCCTGCTCCTCTCTCTCTCTCTTCAGTCTTGGGCCTCTCTGGCTAGGCCCTCCTCCTGAGCAGAGCTCCTACAGAGATTCTGCTCCCTCTACTTCTCCTCTCAGACTGTCCTCCTCTGACTGAACTCTCACACACAAGATGGCTTCTCTCTTTATATCCCTTCTTTCAATGCTCCTCTGATATTCTTCCTCCACCCACACCCACTACATGGTTCCCCCTCACTTTGGTTCCCCCCACTCCAGCCAGGGACAGGGCTCAGCAAGGAAGCGACGCACCTTGCCCCTCCTGCTGGTATGTAGTAGTGTATTGTTGGATGCAGGTGTTAGGGTTCCGGGCAATACTCCTTCCTTACCTGAACATGAGATACCACACCTCTGAGTGAGATGCAGTACCTCTGTGGCGACTGAACCCGCAGGGGTGCCACAGATAGATTCCTGGAACCCCAGTCCAGCATCCAGTTCAGTGGTTCCTGGAGGTCCGCAAATCTCTTCCTTTCCAGCGTCTCTGGTGTGGTATTTGGTTTGTCAGGGCTGGCGACGTGTCATCTGTGTGTTATATCACTAAGATCATGACATTATGCCAGCTCTGGTTAATCAAATCCTGTGCTGGGAACACAAAAGGGTAAGAGATTTGCAGGCTTCCCATCTAGCTTCCATGTACCACGGACCTGGATGATGGACTGGAGCCACGAGAATTGATCTGCTCATCTCTACCACTGACCACCTGTACGTATTATGTGGGGAGGAAATTTTTCCTGATCCACAAATCAGCAGATCACAACGAATCGTTGTTAGTGATAACTATTGATTCCATTAATCATGAGTTTTATTACCCTATGAGTCCTTTTACAAGGGCAGATAAACAGCCTGTTACGAGAGTAGATTAAGGTTATGTGACATCAATTGACACTCAGTAGAGACCAGTGATTGGTGGGTGATTCGTACAATTGTTCATTGTTCCCACCCTTATTTACATTAGATATTCCACCAACCAATAATTTGGTTAAGCCCACATAAATGATGCAATCAGTGACAAATCGGTGGCATGTTTATTTGGAGCATCGCTTCTCGGCCTTTTGGCTAAGATCAAGTGTAGTATCTTTCGAAAAGGTGGCTTTGGCCGTCAGCCGCCTTAGTAGATTGATACATTATGTACACTGGGGTTTGGGCACTTGTTAGTATGCCAGGTGGCTTATATAGTCTTCTGGTGGAAAGCATGCCCCCCCAGGATCGACGCCATTGGGCTGGGGAAGATCGAAAGCCCGAAGTGTGAAGTGCCCCAGGAGTGGTGACCCTGGGGTGCCTTAACTCACTGGGATTGGGAAACCCACTTGAGTTTCGGGCACATTTGCACTAGCACTTCAATATTTCTTTCTTCGCACACACCCTTATTCCGGGCCTTCTGGCCTTAGGATGGGTAATTTTTCAGTTCCCGGTCGAAGGTCCAGGCAGTACTATACTGTGAAACCTTCACTATTTATTAATTCTTTTTGTCACTGTGTATCCACTTTTTCACGTGTGTCCACGTCCTACTAGGATTTTGTCGGGATGGGGTTTCCTAACTGGTTCCTCTCTTGGCAGGTCTAGGGTGGGAGTGTGTGGCCATCAGGTTCCGCTCCCCCCTGAATACCCTGGCTTTCCTCTTTCGGGAGGAGAGCATTGTTGGCTTCCCTCTTCCGGGAGGGGAGCATAGTCTTTGGCTCCCAGTGCCTTGCTTGGGTGAGAACTCGGGTAGGTGCTGGGGGTAAGATTGGGTCGCCTTTGGCTTCAGCTGGAGGTGGCTATTTATCTCTGTTCCTCGCTGTGGCCTTCAGGTTCAGTGGGACAGGGAATGGTTTGGGGGACCCTTCTCCTTTTGGAGAGGGTTTCATGTTGACCAGCATCCTAGTGCACTTTTTTTGCGGCACTTGTCACTTTTTTGAGCGCACTCGGGTTCAGTACACAAATTTTGGCTTTCAAAAAAAAGAAAAAAGCGTTGCTATGAACACTTGTTTGGCCGATCGTTAATGGTAAAGAACCCTTTTCAATACTCATATTTGAATCACCTTTATCCACCTTCCCTTTCTTGTTTTCCAGACTCCATATCAATAATACATCAGAAAATACCATAATCTGGGCACTTCTGATGTTTGAGTTGATGGGAATAGTATTATATCTGATTTTTTTTATTATTATTCACAGGAGCAATTGCCAAAGCAAGCTCTGTCTACTACGTCTATGTCTTCAACCTCAACTTCATTTCAGGATCAAAATCATCCAAGTAATGAACTCATAAACCGTTCAGGCACTTGGTACTTCGTTTTCATAAGCAGCAAGAAAATCCATTTATCCCAGAAGCAGCAGCCATTTACAGAAATGAATAAAATGGCCATGGGCCATAGCTTTTAACACATATTAAAATTAAACAAAATATTTTCAGTGCCATTGCGAAACAGGTTGTATTTAGATAGATACAGGGTGTGACATTTGTCGGAAAAAATGTAAAGTTATAATTGTATTTTGCGGGTTAAATCTTTCGTTATGAATATTCAATAACATACATCAGCCTACACAATCAAACAATGACACAATAGGTTTCTTTCTGGTTTTCCATATCGTAGTTGTGTTCTCTTCCAAAGTCCTCTCCATCTCTCCCTCTCTGCTTTTATACTAAATTCTACCTAGCAGGCATAGAGTAATGAGATCATAGCAGTAAGAAAACTCATCTGGCTCTGTTTTGCCTCTTGCTACAATCTTCAAGCAGCAAAACTGGCTGGATGCAATCATTTGATAAAGGAGGAACTTACAAAAGACTGGGGATGAAAGGACTTCATATTTAAATTGACACCATAAAGGGTTTCAAACTGGCATCTGGTAGCACCTTATTTATCTGGAAACGCGTTACTGGATGCTGATATTAGCACTTTTATATCAGAATGGTGCAAACTATACCCAGTACACTTATCCAGAGTACGGTACAGTACACGCATGTGTAACAAAGGACAGACATAGTGCTGACAATGATCAGACCAGGTATGGAGTGTGTATAAAATGAAACTCTATATCTGAATCAGGGATTTTCTATTTGCTATACTTTGTCATATCAACATACCTTGTATATACCAAATACTTTAGGCAAATAGAATTCTGTATATATATATATATATATATATATATATATATATATATATATACACACAGACAGCATTAAAATGCAATGAAAAGTTAAAAAAAGAGGTTGATATGAAACAATTTTAGATATATAGATGCAATAGGATATAAATACACATATACACAATCACACATACGCATACAGACACACGTGTACATACATAGACATATGCATGAAGTTAATTATATAAACACACACAAAAGCATACAAATACATTGACATATATGGACATAAACAAAAAACATACATACACAAATACACACATATTGATATAAACATACAGACATATACAGACACACAAATGGATATACCTTGCCAGCTATAAACATGCACAGGCACACGAGGCATACACATATACCTACGTATATGAACATACATATATATACACATATGCATGCATTAAACACACACTGACATACACACGTAAACACCTACATGTACATACTCATATAAATACGAATACATAAACACCTACATGTACATACTCATATAAATACGTATACATAAACACCTACATGTACATACTCATATAAATACGTATACATAAACACCTACATGTACATACTCATATAAATACGTATACATAAACACCTACATGTACATACTCATATAAATACGTATACATAAACACCTACATGTACATACTCATATAAATACGTATACATAAACACCTACATGTACATACTCATATAAATACGTATACATAAACACATACATGTACAGATACACACATGCATGCAACTGGACTCAGACAAACACGTGTATACGCATACATGTAGAGACATAATCAGACATAATACATTTATAGCCGCAAACATACATATACACACAAAGGCATTTACCTGCATACTGACCTACACAGACACACACACACACACAGACACATGAACATACACAAGCATACATATGAAAACACATACATGCATTTAAACACACACGATCATGCACACAAGCAAATACACAGATACACAAACACACACTTACTTGCAACAAAGGAGCTCTTAGTGTTAGAGAAAAATACATACATTACTTGCACTTAGTACAACAAGGAGGAAAAGATGTTCCAATCAAATGTGTCCGCCTAAAACAAAGATCCAAGTTGTCCAGGCCAATAAAGCAGAAAGGCAGGGGAGCTATTCATGCTGCTGGTAAAGACAAAGCAAACAAGTGGATCCTTCACCAATGATGTCTAACTTTACACAAGCACAAAAGACCTGACTGGACTACACTAGTTTAGTTTGGAGAATAATGCCAGAAATTCTAAAAGTAAACTGAGAATTCTGAACACCTCAAAAGGAGATTCTGGAGGAACACCATAATCATTAGGGGTCAGGTTATTTTAGAGGCATATATACCGTACATGAAAAAAAAATCTATCTATCCATCTATCCATCCATACATCCATCCATCTATCAATCTACTTATATTTCAACAAAAAGGAAGGCAGCTCCCTTTTTTTGGAATATATGTGACAGGATACGTTGATGGATATCCGGGTTCATGCACCCACTGGCGGAACCAATGCGGCTTCATTTTTGCATTTTGATATCTATCTTTCTAACAAAACTTCAAAACATGGGGCAGCACTTCAAAGTAAGATGGTCGAAAATTGGATCAGCCCATGCGACATTTTGGCTCAAAATGGCAGAGCCAAAGACAGATCTCTGCCTTGCTGAACCAAAACATCGCATTGGCTTCTTAAAATCATTTTTTTTCACTATCCGACCTTGAAGGGCTGCCCCCCATCTTTTGGAGTTTTGCATGTATGAGGTTTTGGTGATAAGCTTGGGGGCTTTGCATCCATCTTTGCATGGAAAAGTGCTGCTTTCAAATCTATCTATCTATCTGTATCTATCTATCTATTTGTATCAATCTATCTACTTGTATCTATCTATCTAGCTATCATCAAAAATGAAGAAATCAGCTATCCAGGTATTAGTGCTAAGGACACTATCCAGTGAATAAGAAAAAAAACACTTTGAAGGCTTTGTAAAAAAAAAAAAGAAAGTTGATCCTTATGAGGACAGATGAATAAGAATTCACTTTCTTTCACTTTGCTTGGAAGTGCTGCTACATTTTTTATTCTTGCTTGTCTCTATACATCTTAAATACTCTATCTACATAAATAAAAAATATAAATATACATTTCCGATTAATAGAAGATAGCGGCCAACATGATTACAATGTGGGATCCAGCTTTGTAATGTAAGTACAATGTGAGGATCCACAAGCAGGCACTGTAGCACTGTCTGCTTTATGGTTACACATTAAGTCTGGGTGCATGGCTACATTCCAGACAGTCTGAACCTCTACGGATCACTCTGTCGGCGTTCAGGTGTCTCCAACATAGTGGGTGATGGAAGGGGGTGGGGGAAGGCAGACGGTAACACTAAACAGACAAAGGAAAGAGGAGGGAGCTGTAATATAGGGGTTTAAGTAATCATTCTCTTTTTTTCAAGCGGGTTGATTAATATGAGGACCTCAATTTAAAATATGATGCTGTCCACATGAAGATATATTTTTCTAATATGCGCACAGATCATTCTGTACATATGTGTAATTCACATGTAAAATGACAAGCATAACTGTAATAATTTTTCTGATTTCTGCCACATTATTTCCACAGGTCGTACAATTTTCATCATTGCTCAATGCAACCACTCCCTATATTACATCATGTTCTCAATTGATCTGCTTGAAGCCCTTCTAAGGTATAAAACAACACTACACAGCGAGTATTACAATTTCACTATCTCATTGATACCTTTGCCACAATAAACATGCTAAGTTGTTGCAAGAAATATTTTTCCATAGAAATTGTCAATTGTAAAATCCTACACAAAGTAATACTTTCTTAAGAAGATAAATTATTAGTAAACTGCTGTACATCACAGGCAACCAGAACCAGAATCAATCTACTTTTCAACTGCCAATCGGCCATCGATTCTAACCCTAACCTGAAATTGTGCTGATACAGCAGATAACTTATAGAGTAAATGCTAATTAAATCAATTATTACTTTTAAAGACTTTTTACTTTTATCCTCTTTTCATAGTATTTGTGTTTTAAATGTAAATATTTGATTGTGAAGTCATAGTCATAAAATGAATAAGCAAAAAAAAAAAACACAAACTCATTGTTGCAGCATTTCGCACACATGCAACTTGTATCTCAATGTACAATACCGTACTACACCCCTTTATGATACAGTTTGCTCACAAGGATTCAATTTGATCTTATAAAAGTAGAAAACTAAAAAAAAAGCATATAGTAAAGTTCATATAAAAGCAAGTAAAACCTATTATTTATTTATCTATTCATATATATTAATAAAACATATCAATTCAGTCATTTAACTCTCGAGCTAACACGACATGCTATTAAAATTAGGATTAATTGTGTACAGTGGGAATACAGAAAGATAATAACGATGAACCCTGATATACTCGGAGGTGAAATGACTGATTTCTGTATTATAGGCCAACCTGCTAGGAAACGAGTTAATGAAACAATGTTCCATTGATGTTCAGGCAGTGGCTGGGTTAGTCTTCTGTAATGAGCCCTGCTCTGATTTTGTATTATCCATTCACAATAAGAAAGCTCTTTCCAATAAATAACGACTATTAAGTATGAGCTACCTACAAGATATTTAAAGGATCGTACTTACAATTTATTCTATCCTTATAGGATCGCCAGGCATTCCAGCATTTAAGAAAAGACCAGGGTCTGCTGGAGACTGTGATTGTGCATCTCTAAGAACTGCAGACCTTACATGAACTGGAGATTTTTTTTTTCTGTCTTCTGAAAAGGCAGCAGCAGGAGAGGAGGGGTGGATGCTAGCACATGACACAGGCCAGGCCTGAACATTGGCTGTACTTACAGATAAAGCCAGCATCATTGGCCAACTTAAAAACTCCGAGCCTCAGGGGATCCTCCTATTAAAGATTTTTTTTTTCTGTGTTGAGGAATGACTGGAGGAATTTTCTCATTGTAGAAGTTCCACTTGGCTTACAAAATCACAACAGTTTAATGTCTGGCTCTCTGTGAGGAAAAGGGGATAAAGAATGCTTCTAATTTGACTTTGCATCACTAATGGTCCTTCTTATTTAAAGGAAAAGGTCCATTTTCAGCTTATATCCCATCACCCACCTGCCAGGCACAGAAGAGTCAGCACAACTATATAGAAGGCAACAAGTGCCATAAACCTGCTTCCCTTCTCTATAAACGTGTCACAGCAGTTGTCTGCCGGCTGATTTACAGCACAGGAAACAATAAGAGTAATGCCATTTCTTGCGGATTTGTTGTAGCAATTCTGCAAGTGCAACACTGTTACCTACATGGACCTACAGTTCATTGACACCAGGGTAATGAAATGTTTTTAGAAGTGATTTGTTGAGACGTGTGACAAATAGTTTTGACCCATATGTTTACTTGGTAGTGCCCTATTTTTTTTCTGTTGTCAAAGAAAGTGCTCTAGTACAATGAATCTGGTATTCAGAGCAACTAAATGTCAAGGTTATTTTATAGGGTTACATTTCAGCCAAAGATCGGTGTACAAAGACGCAGCGGAGAAGAGTTTGTCAACAAATGAATACTGAATGCTATGATGTGATCATTGTCCATCATTGCTTTCCATAGGCTACACAGGACTACTCTTTAGGGCTTCCATACCAACACGGTGGGGCATATTAATCAATACTGTCTAATTCTCGGACTTAGCAAACTAGAAAGTTGTAAAAAGTCCCACATTTATTATAGGGGTTCATGCTGTGTGATAAATCTTTACACTTTATAGTCTAAGAGGGCATGTTAACAAGGTGTTTTGGGGTATAAGGGGTAGCATTTCTCCGCGTGAAGTGTGACATACCTGACATGCCGGTGTAAGGAGACTTTTAAGCTATGCAATGCTCCTCTGGGAAATTAAATATGCATATGCAAATTGCCCATTCAAAGAGGAAGAGGACTTGAACTCTACTGCCACCTTTTGGAAATAGAAGGCCTACAAGTCAATATTGATTCTTTAACGAGCCTTGCCAAATGACTTAGGGTATGTGCACACGATGCAGAAATGAAGCAGAAAATTTCTGCATCTCCCTGGCAGAAAAAACGCATGCGGATTGTACATGCGTTTTTCCTGCGGAATACATGCGGATTCACATGCATTTCCACATGCGTTTCCGCATGCGGATTGACAAGCGCTTTCCAGGCGAGTTTAGCATCACCTGGAAAGTGCTTGACAACTAGGTCACACTATATAAATCCATGCAACCGGCATGGATTTATATAGTGTGACCGTATAAGAATGTTTAAAAATAAAAAAATAAAGCTATACTTTACCCTCTGATGCCCCGGCGTGTGCTGCCGCGTTCATTCCTGGCTTGTTCCTGGCTGCCGGGATATCGCGAGACACTGCGCTGAAGGGCCTGCGGTCACATGACTGTGACGTCACCGAAGGTCCTTCAGTCTTGCACGCGAGCAGAGGGAAGGAGACCGGGGGCCGTCAGAAGGTGACTATATCTTTATTTTTTATTTTATTCTTGTTTTTACAGCTTTTTAATGGTACCTGGGTGTGGAGGAGAGTCTCCTCTTCTCCACACCCGGGTACCATCCGCACATTAGAACGCGCCAATAATGCAAGTACAAATGCAGTCTTGCGGAATTGGCGCGTTCTAATGCAAGTCAATGGCGGCGAAAACACCGCGTTTCCGCAAAATTAATGGACATGCTGTGGATTTTTGAGCGCAGCATAAACGCTGCGGAAAAATCCGCAGCATGGGCACAGCACATGCGGATTATCATTGGGGAACATTGTTGCCCTTCTACCATGTGTTTTTAATGCGTTTCCGCAGCGTTTCCGCAGCTGCAGAAACGCTGCGGAAACTCATAAAAAACGCATCGTATGCACACAGCCTAAGGATGAAAGTCAAACCAGAATTTAAATTTGCAGACACAAGTTTCGGGATGTTGCTCCTTCTTAGTGCAAAGCATGAGATGTGACTTTGCTTTATCAGAGACCTCTGATTGGGATCTAAGGAGTAATGTTTCTCAGGCATGTCACTCCCCACAAGGAAAAATCTTACCCCTTTATCCCAGGCAGAGGCCTCTTACACAGCCAAATCAGATCTCATGCTTTGCACTGAGGAGAGGTAGCACCCTGAAACATGTGTCTGTATATTGAGATTCTGGTTTGGCTTTTATCCTATGTCATGTGGCTAAGCTTGTTAAAGGGTTGATATTGACTTTGAGAATTGCTACTTCCAATGGGACGTTCAAATCCTCTTCCTCTCTGAAGAACACTTTGCATAAAAGTATTTTTTGTCAGTTCTCCGACATGGAGAAGTTCCAAATTTTGTTGCATTCCATTTTTGGCAGAAATTTGTGATTATTTTTAAGTGAGTGTAAAATTGGACATGGTTAGCTATGCAAAAGAGCTGTAAACCAAATTTATGAATTGCCATAAAACTAGCAAAAACCCTCTGGTAGAAAAACTTTTATGATGGAAAACTGGTGCATTTAGCTTGATAAATCTCCCTCAGTGTTTTTTGAAAAATGCTGATGTTTTTGTGCCCAATTTTTTTTAAAGCCCAAAACAGTTTTGGATTTAAAAGGAATAGTAAATATAAAAAAGGGCTTAATCTTCTATTTCCTGCTGAATTCACTTTGGCGTCGACTTAAAAAGAATATTTATTATTTCAGATGCACACTTAAAACCAAATTATTCTGTGGCACTTTATAGACATTATCATCACTCACAGTCCATATTGGGGCTTCCAATCTAAATTCTCTGGCAATATGTTTTTGGAGTGTTGGTGGAAGACTGGAATACCTGGAGGAAACCCACGCAAACATAGGGAAAAGATACAAACTCAATGATGTTGGTGCCCATGGTAAGATTTGAGCTTAGGGCTGCAAAACAACTGTGGTAACCATCGAGCCACCATACAAAAAATACAGAGCTGCAGTGACTGGAAGCAAACGGCTGCAGGGAGAATAAAACTTAATTTTTTCCTTGTAGCTGCTCTTCTAGCTAGAAAAGTGAGCATTTTTAAACTCCCGATCTCTAAGGCTGTAGGTAAATAAAACTTTTTTAGATGATAGGCTCTCTTTAAAGTAAAAGTTACAACTACAAAGTTACAAAGATACTAGCAATCACTGTTCTGTAGTCATCTCATAAGTTATACCAGGCAGGACTAAAATGATAGGTAAAATAAAATTAGAAAACAAAGATCACAATAGGGAATGATCACAGCTCAACTTCACAGATTGCATAGTAAATGTAGAAATCTTTCCCACAAAAGTAAATGAACATCTGTAGTCCATTAATTGCTGTGAAAAATATAGCTCTGATAGCTGCTAACAGGTCAGAGGCTATCCTATAATTACACACAAAAATAGAATACAAATTACAGCTCAAAAAACATAATATTTATCAGTATTCCATTTAAAAATGTACAACATATAGGTGGAGAACAAAAGAGACAGATGACAAACCCGAACTCTGCATGATCTGTACTTTGTATGTCTATGACTTTGCTTTGCAGTCGAGGTCCACCAAGCATGTTCTTTCATGTCTCTTTAGATTGTTTTCCCTCTGCATAGAGTTGTTGGTCTTGCTGAGACTTGACTAGTCTTCACTGTCCTTAGCTGACACTTTGATGTTTCAGCTACACAACAATACACTTACAGTGTTCACCCCCCACTTAGACTTTTCAGACTTTTTCATATTTTATTAGCATAAAACCCCACTGGATCACAGAGAATTTCATGAGGCTTTTTAATGCATAACTGTATTCACCCCTTCATGGCCGTACTATGTAAAGGCTTTTACAGTCTTTATTCATTTTGGCACAAGGTATTTATCAGCTTTGTACTTGAGAACAATCAATTTTTTTTCAAAATTGTTCAATCTCTGTCAAATTGAATGAAAACCATAACTGACTATTGTTATGCTTAGCCACAAATTTATATATTCATTGAGTTATGGACACTATTTTAAAAGAACCAACATCAATATACTAATTTGCAGTTTTAGCTAAAAGTTCAAATCAGAACAACAAAAGTCAAGCTTTCAAAACACGTGATTCAGCAATCACACTCTGTTGTCCACTAGTATTATAGTCATAAAATAATTTCTACAGTAAAGATGTAGAGGAGCATTGTATTGCCTATAAGTCTCTCTTAGACTCCATGTCAGAAACCTCTAACCTAGCCACATAAGACCTCCTGCTTTGCACTTATGAGGGGATAAATGGGTATGGGACCATCACTTGCATTGTGCAGAAGTCTGGTGGATACACAGCTGATAGTGCTACTGAATAGACTGTTAGAATTTGTATTATGGCAAGAAAAAAGCAGCTAAGAAAAACGAGTGGCCATCATTACTTTAAGAAATGAAGGTCAGTCAGTGCGAAAAATTGGGAAAACTTTGAAAGTGTCCCCAAGTGCAGTTGCAAAAACCATCAAGCGCTACAAAGAAACTGGCTCACATGAGGACCGCCCCAGGAAAGGAAGACCAAGAGTCACCTCTGCTTCTGAGGATAAGTTTATCCGAGTCACCAGCCTCAGAAAGCGCAGGTTAACAGCAGCTCAGATTAGAGACCAGGTCAATGCCACACAGAGTTCTAGCAGCAGACACATCTCTTCAACAACTGTTAAGAGGAGACTTTGTGCAGCAGGCCTTCATGGTAAAATAGCTGCTAGGAAACCACTGCTAAGCACAGCAACAAGCAGAAGAGACTTGTTTGGGCTAAAGAACACAAGGAATGGACATTAGACGACTGGAAATCTGTGCTTTGGTCTGATGAGTCCAAATTTGAGATCTTTGGTTCCAACCACCATGTCTTTGTGCGACGCAGAAAAGGTGAACGGATGGACTCTACATGCCTGGTTCCCACCATAAAGCATGGAGGAGGAGGTGTGTGGGGGTGCTTTGCTGGTGACACTGTTGGGGATTTATTCAAAATTGAAGACATACTGAACCAGCATGGCTACCACAGCATCTTGCAGTGGCATGCTATTTCATCCGGTTTGCGTTTAGTTGAACCATCATTTATTTTTCAACAGGACAATGACCCCAAACACACATCCAGGCTGTGTAAGGGCTATTTGACCAAGAGAGAGAGTGATGGGGTGCTACGCCAGATGACCTGGCCTCCACAGTCACCAGACCTGAACCCAATCGAGATGGTTTGGGTTGAGCTGGACCGCAGAGTGAAGGCAAACGGGTCAACAAGTGCTAAGCATCTCTCCTTCAAGATTGTTGGAAGACCATTTCCGGTGACTACCTCTTGAAGCTCATCAAGAGAATGCCAAGAGTGTGCAAAGCAGTCATCAAAGCAAAAGGTGGCTACTTTGAAGCACCTAGAATATAAGACATATTTTCAGTTGTTTCACACTTTTTTGTTAAGTATATAATTCCACATGTGTTAATTCATAGTTTTGATGCCTTCAGTGTGAATGTACAATTTTCATAGTCATGAAAATACAGAAAAATCTTTCAATGAGAAGGTGTGTTCAAACATTTGGTCTGTACTATATGTGTACCCAGCCTAATAGAGTAAAGTTAGAAAATGACCATTTACATTTTACAATTTGCCAACAGATGCAGTGCTGGACATATGTGTACCCAGCCTAATTGAGTAAAGTTAGAAAATGACAATTTGCATTTTACAATTTGCCAACATGTGTGTATGATCAATTTAATAAAAAATAATTAATATTTGTAAATGGCCCTTAATAAAAAGTATGATTCTGTCATTCGTCATTCAATATCTAATGCAATACAATGTGGTTCACTATATTTTGCCCAATAAAATAGGAAAAAGTCCAAGATTTCAGTTCCTAATAAAATAACACCGTGTTACAATGTGAGGCTATTGTTTATTATTGTCGCTTAATGTTACAATTACAACTATAAATGTCAGCTAAAAATGCAACATGTGCTGCACGATATCTTTTCATCAGGTCATCTGTCTAGCTTTTCTTTACAGAAAGTAATTACTTTCTACTAAAAGCAATATTAAGACAACCATATCCAAGACAAACTGCTTTGAAAGATTTATTCCTTCTTGCAATGGGCGTTCACTTGCTTTGTCCATGTTAATGTTATTCAGAGTACTAACTCCTATTCAACCACCTTACACTGAAGTTCTGAAGACAGCAGAATACTGTGCTAAGATCCAAAACAAAGTTGAGAGAACAGGACGTTCTGTATCAATTTCACTTGGGTTTTATGGAAGTCCTGTCTTAATATTTTTAGTAGCTTAGTTGTTTCGATGGTATATGTCATATGCTGTAAGCTATATAAAAAGTAAGGCTAATTTTTTTGCCAGTGCCTGATGCCTCATTATAATGAATGTCTGTTCTTATATATGACTCTCCTAAACTGTGAATTACATTTATGGCCCATTGATTTCAACTTGAGCCCACGGCCCCACTATCAGTATTTGGTCAGTATTCGGTCAGTATTTTTTTCTCAGGAGTGGGAGCCAAAACCAGGAGTGGGTGATAAATGCAGAATTGGTGACTTGTTTCTATTATACCTTTTCTCTGATTGTTCCTCACCTGGTTTTGGCTCCCACTCCTGAGAAAAAATACTGACCGAATACTGACCAAATACTGATAGTGGGGCAGTGGCCTAAATGTTCAAGTTGCTTCAATGCAAATAGCAAACCATGGGGTTCCACACCTGTCCCAGATCTGTTTCTGGGCCTTGCTCCCTTATCCTATGGCTGGCTCCATCTGCACTAGTCCATGCTTGGTTACTCTGGTAGCACAACAAACACCTATGATTAGTGTTGAGCATTCCGATACTGAAATATCGGGTATCGGCCGATATTCGCGGTATCGGAATTCCGATACTTAATTCCGATACTATTGCAATATCGTATACCGGAATCGGAAGTTCCCATAATGCAATGAGACATTTTCATTTTATTCAGCCAATGAGGATCCTAAGAAGTGTGGGCACATCCTGTTAGGCATGTAGGCATCTTAACTAATGGCATGGCTGTGATTGGCTGCTGAAATGATGTCATGATGCACTATAAAAGCCACCGCCGCCATTTTGAGCTCACTCTGCTGTGAATTCAGTTAGGGATAGGACGCTGTTGTTCTGAGGGACAGTTTTAGCTACCTATTTGCTCTATACTGCTTTACCCAAGCTACTTTCTAAATCACTGTGCCTTGCAGTGCTAGTGCACAGTTCCCTGTGCTGTTCACCGCTATCTGCAAGGTCTGTGTGTGTGAGTGCAGCTCACCCTGTAGTGTGTGCTTCAGCCAAGTCTGGTTGTAGTGCACTCAGTGTGTGTCACTGCCTCATACATTGTCCTTTTTTGCCAATTCATAATTTTTCCTAATATCTCCTATTAGTGTGGTGGTTCCATCTGTATTCAGCTAAATTGGTTCCAAACACACTATATAGGAGTAGATAGAGAAATTTTTTTCCGTCTTGCAGCACTAGTGCACAGTGCTCTGCATCTGTACTGTTCACCGCTGTCTGCAAGGTCTGGTGTGTGAGTGCAGCTCACCCTGTAGTGTGTGCTTCAACCCCGTCTGGTTGTAGTGCACTCAGTGTGTGTCACTGCCTCATACATTGTCCTTTATTGCCAATTCATAATTTTTCCTGATATCTCCTATTAGTGTGGTGGTTCCATCTGTATTCAGCTAAATTGGTTCCAAACACACTATATAGGAGTAGATAGAGAATTTTTTTCCGTCTTGCAGCACTAGTGCACAGTGCTCTGCATCTGTACTGTTCACCGCTGTCTGCAAGGTCTGGTGTGTGAGTGCAGCTCACCCTGTAGTGTGTGCTTCAACCCCGTCTGGTTGTAGTGCACTCAGTGTGTGTCACTGCCTCATACATTGTCCTTTATTGCCAATTCATAATTTTTCCTGATATCTCCTATTAGTGTGGTGGTTCCATCCATATTCAGCTAAATTGATTCCAAACACACTATATAGGAGTAGATAGAGGAGCCTTTCTGCAGCATTGGGCCCTGCAGCCCCAGCCAGATTAGTATTAGCCTATTTTTTGCAGCCTCATCTATTGCATTGTAGGTTACCTTCCTACATTGTAATAGCTACAAAAAGTTTGTGATACTATCGTTATTACATCTTTAGGCACATCCAGTGTCTTTTTGTGACAAAAAAAACCTAAATAAAGTTCACCAAACACTCCACTTTACAGTTGTGTAGGCCACATTAGCTCATATTAAAGTCTAGTCCACACTTTATAAAATTAGTGTTTCTTATACCTGTTAGCAGCTGTTCAGGAATAAGCACACTAAGCCCTTAGTACTTTTCTGCCTATCTTTATCAGTCTACCAAGATGAAGAAGGCAGGGAGTAAGGCATGTGGTCGTGGTCGTGGGCGTGGGCGTGGAGTTTCTGCAGGGAGAGGACGTGAGGATTCTGTGCCTGCAGGGAGAGGACGTGGGGATTCTGTGCCTGCTGCGGGCACCAGTGACTCAGCATCCCCCAGTTTTACCAAGGAACAGTCCTTTATGCGCAGCTTTGTAGGAGCTAGCCGTACCCCACTGCTGCGCGAGGACCAAATTGAAGCCGTTGTCGGATGGATGGCAGCTAACGCATCGACTTCAATTAGTTCCAGATCCTCTCAGGTCCTGAGCACTGAAGAGCACCCATCTGTCTCTTCACCACCTGCCAAATTGCCCAGGCAGTCAGAGAGCCCTGGACAGGAGCCATCTCTACTTCTGTTCTCTGAATCTCTTGGCTTGGAAAGAGGGGGCCAGCCAAGCAGAATTCGAGAATTTGAAGAAGAGGTAGTATGCAGTGATGCGCAACCGTTTTGTCTCTCTGAATCTGAAGAGGCGGGTGGGCCAGTGCCTATGGTCAGCAGCACACCTCAGTACGCATCTGATGATGAGACTCAGGTGCCACTTTCTGGTGCGTACTGTGCTGTCGAGACTACCCAGGAGAAGCAGTTGTTTGAAGAGGGTGGTGTAGATGATGAGGTCCTTGACCCATCATGGCGTGAGGGACAGGAAGGTGGTGGGAGCAGCTCTGAGGAAGAGATTCCCCGAACGGCCCAAAAAGGAGGGAGAGGGAGGGGGCAGACTTGGTTGCCTGTAGCCTCCACTTCGGCACCCATTAGGAGCATGGCTCTTCCAAAATCCAAAGCGGGCGCTCCCAAGACTTGCAGTGCCTGGTCCTTTTTTGACACAGTTGCAGATGACATTTGCTTTGTCAAATGCAAGCTGTGTAATCAGAAGGTGAAAAGAGGGAAAAGTGTCAGCAACCTCAATACCACAAATATGTGGAAACATGTGCGGACCAAGCACGTGGTGGAGTTACACAAACACACTGAAGACCTAGGCCAACCTACAGCGCCACCTACCACCTCTTCAGCTCGTGTTGTAGCCTCTTCCTCCAGCTCACACACAGCTGGTTCGGCTTCCTCACAGGATCGCCATGGAAGAATCTCTGGCACTGTTGTACAGAGACACAGTGTAATTCCACCCACAGCACCACTTTCCCAGTCATCCTCACACTCCCAGGCCAGTCTACAGCCATCGTTAGCACAGGCATGGGAGAAAAGGCGCCCATACTCGGCAAACCACCCCCGAGCACAGGCTCTGAATGCTGGCATTGCTAAACTACTGGCCCTTGAAATGCTATCATTCAGGCTGGTGGAGACTGACACATTCCGTAACTTTATGGCATTGGCAGTCCCACAATACAACGTGCCCAGCCGCTTTTATTTCAGCAGGCAAGCCGTCCCTGCCCTGCAACATCATGTGGAGGGAAAAATTAAACATGCGCTACAAAACGCCGTCAGTAGCAAGGTCCACCTGACCACTGATGCGTGGACCAGTAAGCATGGACAGGGACGATACCTTTCCCTCACTGCCCATTGGGTAAATGTTGTGGAGCCGGGTACAGATCTTGAGAGTGGCGCTGTACGTGTTCTGCCAACTCCAAGGATTGCAGGAATCCAGTCTGTACACATTGACTCCTCCTCATACTCCAGTTCCTCTGAATCAGCGCTGCAGGAGCCGTCACGGTCTACCTCCACATCGACCCGTGAACGGTTACCTGTTATGATGACCGATATGAGCACAGCCGTGGCCAAACGTCAACAGGCCGTATTAAAATTAATTTCTTTGGGGAATCGAAGCCACACAGCGCAGGAGCTCTGGAATGCCATCAAGCAGCAGAGTGACGTGTGGTTTGTGCCAGCGAATCTCCAGCCAGGCATGGTAGTGTGTGACAATGGCCGAAATCTGGTGGCAGCTCTGGGCCTAGGCAACCTCACTCACATCCCATGTCTGGCACATGTGCTCAACTTGGTCGTGCAGAGTTTTTTGAGGGACTATCCGGATCTTGATGCACTGCTTCACAAGGTCCGCATAGAGTGCGCTCACTTGCGGCGTTCCAGCAATGCAAGATCACGCATTGCAGCTCTGCAGCGCCGATTATGTCTTCCGGAACATCGCATCATATGTGACCTACCCACCAGGTGGAATTCAACGTTACATATGTTGGAGAGGTTGTGTGAGCAGCAGGCAGCAGTAATGGAGTACCAGCTGCAGCAGGCGCAAACAAGTCGCAGTGCTCGCCGTTCACACTTCACCACCACTGAGTGGGCCTCTATGAAGGACATTTGCCACGTTTTGCGTGCCTTCGATTATTCCACGCGGATGGCGAGTGCAGATGATGCACTAGTCAGCATGACTATCCCCCTTATCTGCCTGCTTGAAAAAACACTGCAAGCACTAAGGGACGAGGTTTTGGAAGAGGTGGAGGATGAGGAGTCACAAATGCCATCTGCTTCTCTACAGTCTGCGCAACGTGGTTCCTCACAAAGGCCTAGGCAGGGGACACTTTGTGAGGAGGATGAGGAGGAGTCAATGGATGAGGAAGACATCTGTCCAGAGGAGGGAGGTACACAATGCTCTAGTAGTCAGTATCTAGAGCGAGGGTGGGGTGATGCAGAGCAGGCAGAGATCACGCCTCAAGCAGGGGACAGCGTTTCTTGGCCAGTTGGCAGTCTGCAGCACATGGTTGATTTCATGCTGCAGTGCCTCAGAAACGACCGCCGCATCGCCCACATTCTCAACACGGCTGATTATTGGGTGTCCACCCTCCTAGATCCTCGCTACCGGGACAACTTACAAAGCCTCATAACACCATTGAACCGGGAGCGTAAAATGCGGGAGTACCAAGACGCACTGGTGCATTCCATCATGTTCTCCATTCCAACCGAGAGCAGTGCTGCTAGTGCTTTACAAAGCAGCTCAGTGCGTCGAGGCAGTGGAGGAAGCTCTGCACAAAGAGGGAGCAGAAGCAGCGCCTCAGCACAAGGCAAGACCAGTATGGCCGAAATGTGGCAAAGTTTTGTGTCCCCGCCGCCACAAATGTCTACACCATCACAGACAGCTCCAGTCAGCAGGAGGCAACGTTTCCGTCAGATGGTGACAGACTACATGTCTTGCCCTCTTAGTGTACTCCCAGACGGCTCTTCTCCCTTCAAGTTTTGGGTCTGTAAGCTGGATACATGGCCAGAGCTTAGTCAGTATGCACTGGAGGTGCTAGCTTGCCCTGCTGCTAGTGTATTATCGGAACGCGTCTTTAGTGCCGCAGGTGGTGTACTAACAGACCGTCGCATGCGACTATCCTCCGATAACGTTGACCGGCTTACTTTTCTCAAAATGAACAAGGCCTGGATCTCTCATGAATTTGCCAGTCCTCTTCCAGAATAAATAATTGGTTGGCAACAGTATCCAGGTCTCCTGTTCTGTTCATGTTTCTACCACCTGAACTGTAATCCCTGAGCTCCAACACCGCCAGTTGGCGCTCGGAAGTGCCGTCTGCACAGTCAACACTTGCTGCCGTGTTATTGGGGTTCAGTAACGTCAGCTGTTCTCCTGCTGTGCGGACGGCAATTTCTCCTGATTTGTCCACATCCACTGTACTACACATTTTAAAGTTGCTCCAATTACTCCTCTGGCTCCTCTGTTTTCATTCTTATCCCTGGGCTCCAGCACCGCCAGTTGGCGCTCGGAAGTGCTGTCTGCACAGTCAACACTTGCTACCATGTTATTGGGGTTCAGTAACGTCAGCTGTTCCCCTGCTGTGCGGACGGCAATTTCTCCTGCTCTGTCCACATTCTCACTACTACAGATTTTAAAGTTGCTCCAATTACACCTCTGGCTCCTCTGTTTTCATTCTTATCCCTGGGCTCCAGCACCGCCAGTTGGCGCTCGGAAGTGCCGTCTGCACAGTCAACACTTGCTGCCGTGTTATTGGGGTTCAGTAACGTCAGCTGTTCTCCTGCTGTGCGGACGGCAATTTCTCCTGCTTTGTCCACATCCACTGTACTACACATTTTAAAGTTGCTCGAATTACACCTCTGGCTCCTCTGTTTTCATTCTTATCCCTGGGCTCCAGCACCGCCAGTTGGCGCTCGGAAGTGCCGTCTGCACAGTCAACACTTGCTACCATGTTATTGGGGTTCAGTAACGTCAGCTGTTCCCCTGCTGTGTTCACGGCAATTTCTCCTGCTCTGTCCATATTCACTGTGCTACTTATTTAAAACTTGCTCCAATTACACCTCTGGCTCCTCCGTTTTTAGTATTTACCCTGGGCTCCAACACCGCCAGTTGGCGCTCGGAAGTGCTGTCTGCACAGTCAACACTTGCTGCCGTGTTATTGGGGTTCAGTAACGTCAGCTGTTCCCCTGCTGTGCGGACGGCAATTTCTCCTGCTCTGTCCACATTCTCACTACTACAGATTTTAAAGTTGCTCCAATTACACCTCTGGCTCCTCTGTTTTCATTCTTATCCCTGGGCTCCAGCACCGCCAGTTGGCGCTCGGAAGTGCTGTCTGCACAGTCAACACTTGCTACCATGTTATTGGGGTTCAGTAACGTCAGCTGTTCCCCTGCTGTGCGGACGGCAATTTCTCCTGCTCTGTCCACATTCTCACTACTACAGATTTTAAAGTTGCTCCAATTACACCTCTGGCTCCTCTGTTTTCATTCTTATCCCTGGGCTCCAGCACCGCCAGTTGGCGCTCGGAAGTGCCGTCTGCACAGTCAACACTTGCTGCCGTGTTATTGGGGTTCGGTAACGTCAGCTGTTCCCCTGCTGTGTTCACGGCAATTTCTCCTGCTCTGTCCATATTCACTGTGCTACTTATTTAAAACTTGCTCCAATTACACCTCTGGCTCCTCCGTTTTTAGTATTTACCCTGGGCTCCAATACCGCTAGTTGCTGCTCAGAAGTGCCGTCTGCACAGTCAACGCTTGCTCCAGTGTTATTGGGATTCAGTAACGTCAGCTGATCCCCAGCTGTGTGTCCGGCAAATTCTCCTGCTTTGTCCACATCCACTGTAGTACGGATTTAAAACCTCCTCCAAATACACCTCTGTCTCTTCTGTTTTTAGTATTTACCCTGGGCTCCAGCACCGCCAGCTGGTTCTCGGCAGTTCCATTGGCTCTTGTACCTTCTGCTACCCATCCGGGTTCCAGTACCGTCAGCTGGTTCTCGGCAGTGTCTTTGGCACGGGTACTCCCTCCTGCCCAGCCTGGTTCCAGCACGCCAGCTGTTTCCGGGTAGTGTCAACGTCACTTTGCCTCCAATGCGTTGTCCTGTCGTGTTGCGGTCGGGTTAGCCGACTCTATGGTGCCTGCAGTTTAGGTGACTCCTATGTGGGCTGCGGGATCTGGCAATGAAGGCTGGTTCCATAGTGCCAATAGGACAAGCACCCTCTGTAGGACTGTGGGTTTTGGTAACTGCGGCCGGCTCGCGGCCTTGAACTTTTTTTTTACATGGGTACCTTCTGCTACCCATCCGGGTTCCAGTACCGTCAGCTGGTTCTCGGCAGTGCCTTTGGATTAGGTGCCTCCTTCTCGGTATCCAAGTTCCACCAACGTCTGCTGGTCCTTGGTAGTGCTTTCTGGCACAGGTACCTCCTGCTTAGTAACCGAGTTCCAGTAACATCAGCTGGTCCTCGGTAGTTCCATTGGCTCTTGTACCTTCTGCTACCCATCCGGGTTCCAGTACCGTCAGCTGGTCCTCGGTAGTTCCATTTGCTCTTGTATCTTCTGCTACCCATCCGGGTTCCAGTACCGTCAGCTGGTTCTCGGCAGTGTCTTTGGCACGGGTACTCCCTCCTGCCCAGCCTAGTTCCAGCACGCCAGCTGTTTCCGGGTAGTGTCAACGTCACTTTGCCTCCAATGCGTTGTCCTGTCGTGTTGCGGTCGGGTTAGCCGACTCTATGGTGCCTGCAGTTTAGGTGACTCCTATGTGGGCTGCGGGATCTGGCAATGAAGGCTGGTTCCATAGTGCCAATAGGACAAGCACCCTCTGTAGGACTGTGGGTTTTGGTAACTGCGGCCGGCTCGCGGCCTTGAACTTTTTTTTTACATGGGTACCTTCTGCTACCCATCCGGGTTCCAGTACCGTCAGCTGGTTCTCGGCAGTGCCTTTGGATTAGGTGCCTCCTTCTCGGTATCCAAGTTCCACCAACGTCTGCTGGTCCTTGGTAGTGCTTTCTGGCACAGGTACCTCCTGCTTAGTAACCGAGTTCCAGTAACATCAGCTGGTCCTCGGTAGTTCCATTGGCTCTTGTACCTTCTGCTACCCATCCGGGTTCCAGTACCGTCAGCTGGTCCTCGGTAGTTCCATTTGCTCTTGTATCTTCTGCTACCCATCCGGGTTCCAGTACCGTCAGCTGGTTCTCGGCAGTGTCTTTGGCACGGGTACTCCCTCCTGCCCAGCCTGGTTCCAGCACGCCAGCTGTTTCCGGGTAGTGTCAACGTCACTTTGCCTCCAATGCGTTGTCCTGTCGTGTTGCGGTCGGGTTAGCCGACTCTATGGTGCCTGCAGTTTAGGTGACTCCTATGTGGGCTGCGGGATCTGGCAATGAAGGCTGGTTCCATAGTGCCAATAGGACAAGCACCCTCTGTAGGACTGTGGGTTTTGGTAACTGCGGCCGGCTCGCGGCCTTGAACTTTTTTTTTACATGGGTACCTTCTGCTACCCATCCGGGTTCCAGTACCGTCAGCTGGTTCTCGGCAGTGCCTTTGGATTAGGTGCCTCCTTCTCGGTATCCAAGTTCCACCAACGTCTGCTGGTCCTTGGTAGTGCTTTCTGGCACAGGTACCTCCTGCTTAGTAACCGAGTTCCAGTAACATCAGCTGGTCCTCGGTAGTTCCATTGGCTCTTGTACCTTCTGCTACCCATCCGGGTTCCAGTACCGTCAGCTGGTCCTCGGTAGTTCCATTTGCTCTTGTATCTTCTGCTACCCATCCGGGTTCCAGTACCGTCAGCTGGTTCTCGGCAGTGTCTTTGGCACGGGTACTCCCTCCTGCCCAGCCTGGTTCCAGCACGCCAGCTGTTTCCGGGTAGTGTCAACGTCACTTTGCCTCCAATGCGTTGTCCTGTCGTGTTGCGGTCGGGTTAGCCGACTCTATGGTGCCTGCAGTTTAGGTGACTCCTATGTGGGCTGCGGGATCTGGCAATGAAGGCTGGTTCCATAGTGCCAATAGGACAAGCACCCTCTGTAGGACTGTGGGTTTTGGTAACTGCGGCCGGCTCGCGGCCTTGAACTTTTTTTTTACATGGGTACCTTCTGCTACCCATCCGGGTTCCAGTACCGTCAGCTGGTTCTCGGCAGTGCCTTTGGATTAGGTGCCTCCTTCTCGGTATCCAAGTTCCACCAACGTCTGCTGGTCCTTGGTAGTGCTTTCTGGCACAGGTACCTCCTGCTTAGTAACCGAGTTCCAGTAACATCAGCTGGTCCTCGGTAGTTCCATTGGCTCTTGTACCTTCTGCTACCCATCCGGGTTCCAGTAACATCAGCTGGTCCTCGGTAGTTCCATTTGCTCTTGTATCTTCTGCTACCCATCCGGGTTCCAGTACCGTCAGCTGGTTCTCGGCAGTGTCTTTGGCACGGGTACTCCCTCCTGCCCAGCCTGGTTCCAGCACGCCAGCTGTTTCCGGGTAGTGTCAACGTCACTTTGCCTCCAATGCGTTGTCCTGTCGTGTTGCGGTCGGGTTAGCCGACTCTATGGTGCCTGCAGTTTAGGTGACTCCTATGTGGGCTGCGGGATCTGGCAATGAAGGCTGGTTCCATAGTGCCAATAGGACAAGCACCCTCTGTAGGACTGTGGGTTTTGGTAACTGCGGCCGGCTCGCGGCCTTGAACTTTTTTTTTACATGGGTACCTTCTGCTACCCATCCGGGTTCCAGTACCGTCAGCTGGTTCTCGGCAGTGCCTTTGGATTAGGTGCCTCCTTCTCGGTATCCAAGTTCCACCAACGTCTGCTGGTCCTTGGTAGTGCTTTCTGGCACAGGTACCTCCTGCTTAGTAACCGAGTTCCAGTAACATCAGCTGGTCCTCGGTAGTTCCATTGGCTCTTGTACCTTCTGCTACCCATCCGGGTTCCAGTAACATCAGCTGGTCCTCGGTAGTTCCATTGGCTCTTGTACCTTCTGCTACCCATCCGGGTTCCAGTACCGTCAGCTGGTTCTCGGCAGTGCCTTTGGATTAGGTGCCTCCTTCTCGGTATCCAAGTTCCACCAACGTCTGCTGGTCCTTGGTAGTGCTTTCTGGCACAGGTACCTCCTGCTTAGTAACCGAGTTCCAGTAACATCAGCTGGTCCTCGGTAGTTCCATTGGCTCTTGTACCTTCTGCTATCCATCCGGGTTCCAGTACCGTCAGCTGGTCCTCGGTAGTTCCTCAGCTTTCTTGTACCTTCTGCTACATTTCCAAGTTCAAGCTTTTTGAAATGGTTCTTGGTAATCACTCTGGATCTCCCTGACGAGGACCCTGAAGACGAGGACCCTGAAGACCAACCCTAAGAAGACGAGGACCCCGAAGACAATGACCCTGAAGACGAGGACCCTGAAGACCACCCCGAAGAAGACGAGGACCCTGAAGACCACCCCGAAGAAGACGAGGACCCTGAAGACCACCCCGAAGAAGACGAGGACCCCGAAGACGAGGACCCAGAAGACCAACCCGAAGAAGACGAGGACCCCGAAGACGAGGACCCCCGAAGACGACGACCCTGAAGACCACCCCGAAGAAGACCAAGAAGATGACCCTGAAGAAGTTGACCAAGAAGACAAAGAAGAGAAGACAAGCACCAAGATACAGAAAAACAAGAGACAGAAAACCAAGAAGCAGAAATACAAGAAGCTGCAGAACAAAAAGCGGAAGAACATTAAGCATAAGACTAAAAATCAGAGCAAAAGATAATATCTAAATTATAAGCAGAAGATGACTAAGCAGTGTATGGGGGTGAGTCCGTTCCTCCTCGTGGTGCCCCTGGAAAAGACCTGCTGCTGCAGGCCAAACTGAACGCGGACAAATCCTGTTGTAAATCTTTTGTGACGGGCAGAACGAAAGGTGTAATGTCCAACCTTTTATAGATAACAACTACAGGAATGCCTGTCACAAATAAGAATATGATGAAGAAGAAGAATATGAAGAAGATGAAGAAGTAGAATATGAAGAATGTAAAAAAAAGAATAATACGAAGAAGGTGAAGAAGAAGAATGTGAAGAAGAAGTGGATGAAAAAGATGCTGAGGATGATGAAGGAGAAAGTGTGGGAGAAGTAAAAAAGAAGGTGAAGAGCATGGAAGTAGTGAAACATAAATATCTGACAAAATATAAAAATACTTAACATAGTTAATATTTCCGTAACTCAGAACATAATAAAAAAATATTAATTCCTGCTATTCCATTTGACTGGGCTAAACCTCTATGCCTTTATTGTCTCCCCCACCTCCCCCAATACATTCTACATTATTCTTAGTTGTTTTCCTTCATGTAGAAATAACCTACAAGGAAAGAAAGGGTTTATTTTAATTCCGATATTTATGTCCCATTGACTTGCATTGGTTTCCGGTATCGGAATCGGCGATATCCGATACTTTTTCGGTATCGGTCCGATCCAATCCGATCCGATATTTCCCGATATCGGAAGGTATCGCTCAACACTACCTATGATATCATCTCCCAAAGATTTTTAAGGCTGGCCTAGGCAGATGCTAGTTGTCTGAGTATTGAGAATTCCAAGCTCAGTTCTGCATCAATTAGTGTTGTTCACACCCAGTACTCTGCTATCAAGATATCTCAGCTACAAGTTGCTGATTGCACATGTCTCTGCTATTAACATTATGCCTGCTACAAGTTTTTGATTCCATAGTTCTTTGCTATCAAAAATATGCCTGCTGCAAATTTCTGTTTGCATACATCCCTGCCATTAACAATATGCTTGCTAGAAGTTCCTGATTGCATATATCTCTGCTTTTAACCATATGCTGTCTGCAAGTTCTGTTCCAGATTATCTGTGCATTTACTGTTCCCGTGTGTACATCCCGATATCTGCTTTGTCCTTTTACCCATCTGCCATTCTGGAAGCCCCAATGTTCTGTTCCTTATTGCTCCACATGTTGTCCGTCAAGACCTAATTTGCTGTACCCTCGCCTCCAGTCCATGCTGCTCATCCTGACCTGCGGCTAATTTATGCAGAGCACTTTCATTATTTTTCCAAAAGTGTTAAGGCTATGTTCACACTGTTCATTTTGGCTGCTTTTTTCCGCGTGGAAATGAGCCAAAAACGCTAGGGAATCCTTGTGCCAGCTAATGCAATGACAATCCTGAAGTGCTATGCACATGATCAGGAATTTTCCTGCCAGGATTGTCATTGTGTTTAAATCTGTAGCATGTCAATTCTTTGGGCGTTTTTGCAGCCTTTTTCGCCCATTGACTTGAATTGAGTCAGTCAAATCCGCGGATTTTTGCTGCGGATTTGACTGACTCAATTCAAGTCAATGAGTCAAAAACGCGGCAAAAACACACAAAGAATTGCCAGTGGGAGACTACTCCTCCCATAAAACAACAGCGGGAGTAGGCGTCACTGAAGGGAGAAATAGTCTGTTCAGCCGGTGTTGTGCACAGTGTAAAAAAAAATGTAAATAAATTGCTATTAAAATAAAAAACACTTTATACTCACCTGCCACAGACATCACGAGACGATCCGATCACCCTGTAGCACTCTATACACTGAAATGGAAATGAGCACGATCGCTCCTGGCAGTGTATAGCACTGAGCGGCCAGGATTAAGGTCACTGGTGTTCAATCAGCTGATGATCAGCTGAGAGCTGTGAGCTCACTTACGGCAAAAGTGCTGCATGAGAATTTTCTCACGCAACACTGGTGCAGTAAGTGAGGTTACCAGAACTCATCAGCTGATAATCAACTGATTGAACTCCAGTGACCTCACTCCCGGCAGCCAAGCGCTATACACTGACAGGAGAGATTACGCTACTGTCAGTGTATACAGTGCTGTCCTCTAGAACAGTCACATCAGTGATTGCTGGTGTGACTGCTGTAGAAGTGACCCAGATCGCCATGGGACACTGTGGACAGGTGACGGATATGGTTGGTTTTTATTTTTGTTTTTTTTACAGGTGACAATGGCTTCAACGGAATGGGCGTTAGGTGTTTTTTATTTTTAAATAAATTATTACAATTGTGAGGAATTTTATTTCAAATAAAAGACTTTATTCTGGCTGTGTCTTTATTTCAAAAACTTTTCTGTGGGGTTAGGAATGGGGACATCTTATAGATGCCCTCCATTACTAACCTGGGCTTCATGTCAGCTGCCAATACAAGGCTGATATGAACCCCAACCCTATTACCCCACTTGCCACCAGACCAGGGCAAGTGGGAAGAGCGAAGGCTAAACACCAGATTTGGCGCATCTCATGTATGCACCATTTCTTTGGTGGCTGAGAGCTGATTTTATTAGCCTCAGAGGGGGCCAGGATCCATGGCGCCTTCCTTGGCTATTAATATCAGTCCGCAGCTGTCTGCCTAGCCTTTGCTGGTTAGATTTTATAGGGGTTACTGCGTCAATTATTTTCTGGGTTCCCCCTGTAATCTAGCCAGTAAAGGCTAAGCAAACAGCTGGAAGTTGTTATTAATAGCCACAGCACATTTTTGGCTAATGGCCCCGTCCCTGTATAGTAATATCAGCCCCCAGTGGTTGGCATTCCCTCTGCTGGTTATGAAAATGACGCGGGACCCACGTCTTTTTTAAATTTAGGAGTATGTGCCCAAGATCTGGATGTAGCAGTGCTTTGGATGCAGCATATTTTTGCTGCGTCCAAAACGCTGCGTTCCATTGAACGTTGGTAAATCTGCATGTATTCACTGAACCATATGGATTTACTGCATTCAATACATTCTAGTGGTCAAATTTCTGTTGCGGAGACTAGTGACTCCGCAAGAGAAATTGACATGTTGCGGTCCTGAAAGACGTGCCATATGTCAGTGTCTGCAGGTGATCCGCAGCCTCAGATGCACACATAGTGGACATGGGATTTCTAGAAATCCCATTCACTATGCTGTAACAGCTGGCCACTGCGGGCTTGACGCTGCATAAATATGCAGAGTCAAACTCGCAGCATTTCCTGATCATGGGCATGTACCCAAACTAATGCGCAGCATGTCAATTTCTGTAGCGGAGATGCTAGTCTCCGCTGCAGATTTTGACCGATTGAAATGCCATTACATGCAGTGGATCCACATGTACTGACAACACAAGTGGGGCATTAGGAGTAATGGGATTAGGCTTAATGGGATTAGGTGTCGCTGACAACTTTAGTAATGAAGAGGTGTCAGTCAGACACCTTCCTTACAAAGTAAAGAGTTAAATAAATACACACTGAGAATAAAACACTTTATTTGAAATAAAACAGACACATTCTTTAATCATATAAATTAACCAATATACTCTCCCCTGGTCCGACGATAATCCAAGGGTTAAAGCAATGTCCCACGTTTCTATTTTCAAATATCTTTATTTAGCTCTAAAAAGCTTTCATTGCTGTACAAAAACGCATAAAAAACGCATAAAAAATGCACCAAAATTGAGGTGAAATGCACCTCTTAGCCGCAGCGTTTTTGCTGCCAAGAGATGCAGAAACCTTGCAGAAATTTCTGCAATAAAATACTGATACTGAACGTGCGCACATAGCCTAATAGCTTATAACAATAGAAACCAGTATCTGAAGTTCTCACAACTGATCAATCATTAAGAGACAGTTTATTAATGTTGGGGCTGTACAAGACAGAAAACCTCGTAAATTTGATATGTACAGAAATTCTAATATAATAATGTGGATTTATAAATGAAAACAATGCTGTAAAACCAAACATTACAATTGCTACTTCTATTTATATTGTCTGTATCAGTCTAGTCCCTGATCTCTGATCTTGGTGACACAAGCTTTCTATAATGGTCAGCTACTTAATACAGCTAATGCATCATTCATTACAATGCAATAATTGCATTACATAAGAGATATTTCATATTCTATAAGCTTCTTAATATTAAGGATTTCAAAGCACTCGTTCACCACCTACAGCAATTATGGAAATTATCTTTTAATGGCTTGATTTACTTTTCAAAAAAAAAAATAATAATTTTCTTGACTTCTTATTAAATGCACAAGCTGACACTGGATCAGCAGGATGATAAACTTGTAAGATAGGGAACCTTCAGAGCATGTGAGGTGTTACATAATATT
Organism: Phyllobates terribilis; assembly: GCF_046119375.1. Classification (NCBI taxonomy): domain Eukaryota; kingdom Metazoa; phylum Chordata; class Amphibia; order Anura; family Dendrobatidae; genus Phyllobates; species Phyllobates terribilis. The sequence goes on from NW_027362768.1 coordinate 24,388,289, forward strand.
TGATTCTTTCCCATGACCTCTGACTTGTAGGACAAGGCAAAAAGGAGGACTTCAGTTATCCAAAGACTGACCGCCCACCCCCTCCTTAAGACCTCAGCATGCTATTTGACCTCAAATCAATAACTCCCCTTTTGTCCTTGAGAACAAGCTTCCATCTGGACTGATGGCTGAAAATGGAGATTCCAGACAATTTCTCTTCATTTCCATAGTGTGGTACATCTGGACAAGCAATCTCATTTAATATCGCACTTAGTGATAAAATAAGAATTTGTTGAAAGGAAGAATGTTTTTTCATAAATCCTAATATTTCTTCTAGTTACAGAAGTAAAAGCTATTTTTAATCATTTTTGTTTTGTTTTAGCTTTTGTGTTTGTTTATACATGCATATACATAATTTTTTAAGGCTAGATTTCCCTCTGTGTGGAGATGGCAGATATACTGCAGTCATAGTAGAGGCAGTCCCCAATTTACGAACATTCAACATACACACAACCCCTAGTTATGAACCTCTGATGTTAAGAAAAATACTAATACTGGTCTCAACGCTATGCCACCTGGCAATGGACAGTCCTCCTACTTCTGCTATCACATGCTGCATCTCTTATGATGCACAGTGAGCTTTGGCCTGGACGCGGCCGTAAAATTTGGCCTATAGTGAACAGGCCGCGCACTTGAAGATGGAAAGAAGATGAAGCCAGAAGCTCTGGTGTATATTGAAGAGGCCGGAGTTGTACTACAAGGAAAGAAGAGGTCTGAATGATGGCTGATGAGCAGTGGGACAGCCGGCAAGCAGTGGAGTGGCTGAAGTAGTCAGCGAATCAGGTAAATATGAGATTTTTTTACTGACCCTGTTCCTACTTACATACATATTCAGGTTACGAACAAGGCTACAGAACGTACCTATTTTGTAATCCTGGGACTACCAATATACAGATGTGTTAATTACCCATTGATCAATATTGGTCTGATATTAGGAAAGGGAACAATACAAAGTACATGAGAACAACAAGCACAGCTCTTTGCAAAAATGCTTTAAAGCTTTAAAGGCAGCTGCTCATGTTTCTAAACACTATTGACTTTAATGAAGTTTATTCCTTCCGAAGACCACCGAATTTCAGTCACAGAGGCATACCTGAAGCAGCTTCAATGACCACTCAGTATACAGTGAGCAGCGGCTGTAAGCATGCCCCGGCACTTTGATTGGCAGCTCGCAGTGTATCTGTGCAGAGCAAGCTGTCAATCAAAGTGCCGGGGGGTGATTACAGCTGCTGCTGACAATGCTGTTAGTGATAACTGTAGCTGCGCCGTGAAATCCCCTATGGGTGAAAGCTGGCAGCATCTTAGAGGAATAAACATTATTTTATCCCAGTAGCTGTGCTTTCAGTAAGGCGGTTGGACAGCATTCTAAGGCCATTAACCTGCAGATTAATCCAATATTTGCAGGTTAATAGTGTTTCAGGACATGAGCGAATACTAAAGTTGAGAGAATCTTTTGAAATTTAAATTCGCCGGCTTCGCCAAATTTCAGAGAGTAGTTTCATTTGCGGTGAGTAAATTTGCATGGATCGCAAAATTACTAATTCTCTGATTGCTTGGAAAATATGTTTAGAACACTGAGTTCCCCTTGGAGTCAACTGAGCATGTATCAGACTTTTTAGACTTCTTATCTAAACTGTATAAACATTAGTGATGAGCGAACGTGCTCGCCACTACTCGGTACTCGCCCGAGCCTCACGGTGCTCGCCAAGCTTGATGCTCGGCGAGTATTTCTGGGTTGCTCGGGCGGGAGCTCGGGTCCCCGCCCTGCATGTTTGGTGCTCTTTAGAGAGCCAATGAACATGCAGGGATTGCTTGTCACGCACTGTAATGCCGTAGCCATGTTGGTTGAGGCATTACAGTGATTGGCTGGTCACATAGCGTCATCGGTTCTATTTAACAGCTAGGCTCGTCACAGTCTACCCCGGAAACAGGCAGCATAGAGAGAGCTGTTGCTGAGTGAGGGAGAGATTTTCTTGTTTATAGTTAGTAAAAGTATTCCACAGCATATCTACATATCCATCTGAACTAACAGTCCTTCTGAGGACTAATCCAGCTGCATATATTCAATGGTGATAGCAGGAGTTAGGCAGACAGGGTTTGTGGCAGACTGCAGTGCATACAGCACAAGAGGGTCCATTGCACGTTCTGTCTGCTGCTGCTGTTGTTACATATATTTGTAGACATAGCCCCAGATATCAGGGGCCAGGGCTAATTTTTTTTTTCATCTTAATCCTGGTTATTTGCTTAAAAAGCAAGGCAGGCATGGTTTATGACAGACAGTGTATACAGCGCAAGAGGGTCCTTGCATGTTCTTACTGATCCTGCTGTTACAGATATCTGTAGACATAGCCCCAGGTATCAGGGGCCAGGACTAATTTTTATTTTATCTTAATCCTAATTATTTGCTTAAAAAGCAATCCAGAGTACACCATTTTTCTGCTCCATTTGCTTGTTAGCGCTGCAGAATACAGCCAGATTCTTTCCATATTACAGCGACAAAAATCCAAAAATTTGTAGTGAACGTGGAAAATATTGGCCTCCATTTACATTTTGCTGCAATGTGTCAGTGAAGCTATTCACACAAGGTTGCTGTGAAGAATAGTAACCTACAGGCCCGCTATTTAAAACGTGGTTTTCCGTCAGACGTATCATATATGACTGTGCTCCAAATTCAGCCATTTCTGGCCTCCATTCACATTTTGTTGCAGTGTGTCAGCGAAGCTATGCACATGAGGTCGCTGTGAAGAATAGTAATCTATAGGCCCGCTATTTAAAACCGTGGTTTTCCGTCAGAGGTATCACATATAACTGCTGTCCAAATTCAGCCATTTCTGAGCTCCATTTACATTTTGTTGCAGTGTGTCAGTGAAGCTATTCACATGAGGTCGCTTTGAAGAATAGTAACCTAAAGGCCTGCTATTTAAAACCATTGTTGTCCGTCAGACGTATCACATATAACTTCTGTTCAAATCCAGCTATTTGTAGCGAGCGTGGAAAATATTGTCCAGCATTTAAAATAGGCAAGGCGCGTGTCAAGGGACAGGGAAGTGGATGTGATAATGAGGGTGCATGCAGAGGCCGAGGCCATGGGCAAGCTGAAATTGTGCCACAACCAACACCCACACCTTGTTGCTCGACCTTCCTGTTCCAATTATTAGGAGACCCCAGAACACCACTATTGACACAGAGCAGTGTCAAAAGGTTGTTGGTTGGATAGCTGATAATGCTTCCTGTCACTTTGCCACCACCACCACCACCCTGTCTTCCACATGGTCAAGACTCAGTAGTCGTCAGTCTGGACAGCATATTCCTCACCCTGATCCTCCTTACTCCCACCATGCCGAGTGCCTAGAGACACCTGATCCCACACTTGGACACTCAGAAGAGATGTTCACTTTTCCATTTATAGATTCGGGCCTCTCGCTCATCCAGCTTCAAGTGGGTCAATAGGAGAATGCGTGTAGCAATGCCCAAATATTTGAGCAGCTATGGTCACAGGAAGGCAACAGTGGGAAAGTGCAATTACTGTCACAAGAGGTGGATGATGATGAAACACAATTGCCAGAAAGTCAGGAGGAGGACCAGGGTGCGGAAGAGGAAGACGAGGTGATGGATGATATAGTAACTGACCCAACCTGGCAGGGGGACATGCAGAGTGAGGAAAGCAGCACACAAGGGGAGGGAGGTGTAGCACCACAACAGGCAGGAAGAAGCAGTGTGGTGGCCGCAGACAGAGGGCAGGAAAGCGTTCACAGTAACACCAACACGACGGAAGTAGTCAGTACAACTGTTAGGTTTTCCAGAGTCTGTTTGTTTTTTAAAGACTCTGCAGATAACCCCAAAAAGGCCATTTGCACCACGTGCCAGGACAGCATCAGCAGGGGTAGCAAAACTAGCAGCTTGACCAACACCAGCGTGAACTGGCACATGACAGCTAAGCACCCCACTAAGTGGGCCGAACCCCAGGGTCCAGAAACAGTGTCTGCGGGTGACACCAATGCTTCTTCCGCTGTTGTGTGTGCACGCCAACACCCTGTCCATGGCGCATGAGAAGATGCCTGCTGCCCTGCATCTGTCATTGCACACTCTCAACAAGCACCATCAGCAAGCACATCCACGTCCTTGTCCCAGAGCAATGTTCAGTTATCCCTACCAAAGACCTTGGAAAGCAAGCGGAAATACGCAACCAATGCCCTACAAGCCACACTACTAAATTCACACATTTCTCGAATGCTTGCATTCAAAATGTTGCCTTTTAGGCTCGTGGAGATGGAAGCTTTCCGCAACATAATGGCGGCGGCCATCCCTCGGTACTCGGTCCCTAGCCGTCACTATTTCCCCGGTGTGTGGTCCCTGCATTACACAAGCACGTGTCCCACAACATTATCCATGCCCTCAACAACGCAGTTACTGGGAAAGCCCACCTAACCATGGAGACATGGACAAGTGCTGTGGGCAGGAACGGTACATCTCGCTGATGGCACACTGGGTTAATATAGTGGAAGCCGGGACCCAGTCGGATCTTGGGACAAAACACATCCTCCTGACGCCGAGGATTGCGGGCCCTGGGTCAATTAGGGTTCCCCCCCGTTCCACAGCTCCTCCTATTCAGCCTCCATCTCCAAAATGACCACATCAGTCACAAGCTGGAAGCACTGCAGCAGTGCCTCGGTCAAGCGGCAACAGGTTGTGCTGAAGCTAATATGCTTAAGTCCATGTGCTTAACCTCGTGGTTCAGCAGTTTATCAAAACCTACCCAGATCTGTCAGATCTGCTTGTCAAAGTACGCCGCGTGTGTGCCCATTTTAGAAAGTCAGCTACAGCTTCCGCCGCCCTTTCCCTGCTTCAGCAGAGTTTGAAACTTCCAGGTCACCGACCGGTGTGCCATGTCCCCACGCGTTGGAACTCTACATTGCAGATGTTGGGAAGGATTTGTGAGCAGAAGAAGGCAGTTGTTGACTACCAGCATCAACACGGCCGTCGGTATTCAGGTCGGACTCCACATATAAGACCTCAGAAGTGGACATGGATGTCAGACATCTGTACTATCCTCCAAAACTTTGAGGACTCCATCAAGATGGTGAGCGGCGATGACGCCATAATTAGCGTCACCATCCCACTTCTCTGTCTTCTGAAATGCTCTCTGCTCACAATTAAAGAGGATGCATTGCAGGCAGAGCATGATGAGATGGAGCAAGAAACCATACAGGGTGATTCCACACAGCCCAGGCTTATCTAATCCCAATGTGAATTGGGTGACAATGATGAAGAGGAGGAGGAGGAGCTATTTTCCTGCGATATAGATGGTACTACCTGCACAACTGTCATATTGTCTGTTTAGCGTGGATGGCCTGAGGTCAGGGTGGAGGAGGAGGAGGATGAGAAGGCATGGTCAGTCATCCAATTGGTGAGGACAAGGAAGTCTTGCCTCTTTGCAGTCTGGCACACATGGGTGAGTTTATGTTACGCTGCCTTTCCCGTGACCTTCGTGTTGTCCAAATTTTGGGCTACAGTCATTACTGGCTGATGACACTTCTAGACCCACGCTACAAGGAGAACTTTCTAGCTCTTATTCCTGTGGCGGACAGGCCTAATAAAACGGGGCAGTACCAGAAGGCCCTTGTTGTAGAATTATTAAAAAAAATTGCCATTTGAAAACGCTGGCGGCAGAGGTCACAGTTTTTTGGACAACCAAGGAGTATAGAAGAGAGAGACACAAATCCAATCCAGCAGAGGCAGAGGAAGATTTTGAGGGAGTACCTTGCCGACCGTACTAACATCCTCCGTGCCTTATAATTATTGGGTATCTAAGCTGGACACGTGACATGAACTGGCTCTCTACGCCTTGGAGGTCCTGGCCTGCCCTGCTGCTAGCGTTTTGTCAGAGCGGGTTTTTAGTGCTACTGGTGGAATTATAACTGATAGGCGCATACGCCTGTCAACTGAGAATGCTGACAGGCTGACTCTTATAAAAATGAACTAGGGCTGGATTGGGCCATATTTTTCAACACCACCGAATGATAGCAGCATAACATAAACTCAAATACAGTATCTTTTTTTTTGGGAGGTCTAACTTTATTCCCATGCACCTCTGTCTTCACACCCAGACATTGTTATACGCTTCCTGAATTTGTCTATTTGCTCTTGTCCTCCTCTTTCCCTTCATCCTCATCCTTCACCACCATATCACCAACATATCTACCATATCTGCATCTCTTGCAAGGGGCATTGGAGTGCCTCCAAATTTTTGGCAGCCATTGCATTCACTGCATAGGCAAACAGTATGGGAGACACACTTCCTAATAATGGGAATATTGTTTTCACGAGGCCCTCCTCTACATCTCTTGCAAGGGGCATTGGAGTGCCTCCAAATTTTTTGCAGCCGTTGCATTCACTGCGTACCCTACAGCTGTATGGCAGAACCACTCCTTTCTCATGGGAACATGTCATTACTGAGGCCCACCTCTATGTGTCTTTAAATTGTTATTGGGGTTTTTCCTAATTTTGGCAGCCCTTGTACTCACTGCATACCCTATAACTGTATAGCAGACCTGCACCTTTCTAATGGGAACATGTCGTACTCGTTACTGAGGACCACCTCTATGTGTCTTTAAATTGTTATTAGGGTTTTTCACAAATTTTGTCAGACCTTGCAGTCACTGCATAGGCATTACCACTATAGGAGACCCACTCCTTTATAATGAGAACATTTTTTTACCGAGACCCTCCTCTATGTCTCTTCAAAGGGGTATTAGGGTGCGTCCAAGTTTTTGGCAGCCCTTGCAGTCACTGCATACGCAATAACAATATAGGAGACCCACTCGTTAATAATGGGAACAACAAAGCATAGCCGGCTGATGGCTCTCTAACAATAGCGAGGGCCGACTGCTGGCCCTTTAAGAATAGTAAGAGCCACCTGATGGCCCTATAAAAATAGTTTTTTTGACTTTCAGATTCCCTCCTTCATAAATGAAACAGGATGTGTCTTATCATGTCTCACACACTACATGGCCAGATAACGTAGTAAAATTACATTTGCCGGTGAATGTATTTTTCACCGTTGAAAGCAATGTAATGGTGCAAAAACACAGCAAAAACGCTACGTGTGAACATAGCTCAAGGTGTGGAGGATCATTTTTATTTTTTTTATATTTATTTTGCTTTATATCCAAGTCATTACCCTGGAAAAAATCTTTGTTAACATTTTTCCCAGGAAAATTCATTTCGGTTTCATTTTTGTATGTTTTATTGTGAGTCCTTAAAAGTGGCGTAATACTCTGACAACATTGTTGACAGCAGTGACCTGGGAATCAGAGATGTTTCCAGGGGTCTTCCCCATGCTGTTCCCATGTCATTTGAGCACTGTTCCCATTGATTTGGGCAATTTTTAGGCCCTCTGCAGACCGCAGGGGGTGCCGCCAGAAAAATACTTGAGTTTCCCATAGACTTACATTGGGCTCGTTGCTCAGGTCGAGCACGCGAGCATTCCAATTTGCTCGACCCGAGCAATGAGTACCCGAGCATTTTAGTGCTCGCTCATCACTAATAAACAGTGTATAATTTATTCCTTTCGGGGGATAGATGCATGCATTGCTGTTGTTTATAGACAGGTGGTGCAAACTAAAAAAGCTGTGGAAATTTCATATGGTTGGGTAGAAAAATTATTCCTGTTTTGGAAGTATAAATAGCCTTTCACTTTGTTAAATTAAGAAGCAATGTGGCACCCCAGGTCTGGTCACCACAGTGGCAGCAATGTCATGTCTGAGAGCAGGTGGGAGGTTCCCTGGTTGGGGACAATTAGCATGCAGCACCTCCTGCCTCAGTCCAGGGAAGGGAGAAACCTTCCCTTTATAAACTGGAACTGGGGCGGGGTTAGGGAGACCAGCCAGAGACAAGTTCCAGACAAGTTGCAGATAGGGACAGGTCAGCAGCAGGCTGAGGAGTCCCTGTAGGCAGAGGAGGAACACTAGGTCAGGAGGGGAGCTAGCAGAGCTCATCCTGACTGGAAGACTTACAAAGCTGGACACTGGAGACCGAGGCTGTGAGGGTTCTAAGCCCAGCAGCAGAAAACCACCACGCAGGGGACTTCAAGTCCTCTGGCCCAAGGAAGCCCGGAGGCTCAGCCACACGAGAGGGACCACTACTGCACCGGAGGGGAGAGAAGTACAGAAGGCCCGAGTCGCCAGTCATACGGGTGAGAACAACACGGTACACTCAGAGGCATGGGCTACCACCACTCTACAGCGGGATAGCCAAGAAAGAGTGAAGTCAGCACCGTAGGCCTACAAACTCCCCCTGACCAGCGGGATTTCCCAGTTGCTCTCAGACTGACCAGGCCTCCATTGTTAACCTGTATTCCGGACGGGTCCCTTAATATCACCAACAGTAAAGACCCTGAATTGCATGACAGACTCCGTGTGGTTACTGCTGCTCCCGCGCACCATCACCACCAACATCCCTATTTACTGCCCTGAGGCTATACTCCTCCCGTGGGGAGTTATACTTCCCTCTGCTGCACCCACAACACCAGCCTCAGCGGTCTGCCCTGCAGCGGCGGTTCACTCTGACCGCAATCCACGGATGGCGTAGTCGGACATTTAGTCACAAAACCATATAAATAGACTACCATTTGGGTTGACTACCCTGAGCCATGGGACCGGGTCCCCGCCACGCAAGGACTACAACCCCCAGCATCCACAACGGGTCCGGTTCCGGGTACCCCCACACACACACGGCCCAGGGGGCGCGTCAACTTTTTGGCATAGTCGGCAGGATTTCGTGCCCTCCACCAACGGGTACTGCGTGCCTGAAGAAAGACTGTAATACTTACCTTGGTGGAGTTTCCCGCGATCCGCAGCCGTTTCCCGCCATCCGCAGCCATTTTCCCGCCATCGGGCGCCATCTTTGGGATGCTGCGCGGGAAGAAGAGGGGCGTGGACGACGAAAGCGCGCGAGAACTGGAGCCTCGCCTTACGCACGGACGCTGCGCAAGGTCCTGAAAGGAGCCGAGCGGAGGCTGACGTCACCAGGACGCGACGCAAGGTCCTCAACCCTGACGGTCGCCTGCGGAGCCGCGGCCTACAGAAGAAAAGCAACGGAAGGTAGGCCACGGTTGACTAGGGGGGGAGAGGATGACGGAAGCGGAGGGAACTGTCACCGCCAGCGCAGCCGCTACCGCAGTAATGCCGTTCATGATGCCTTATATCCCCGGAGCGGCCTGGTTGCCCCAGTACTCAGGGGAGTCGCATACCCTGAGCAATTTTAAAGAGAGACTGTATAGCCTATTCAAGGTGTAACCCCAGATGGAGGAACAAAAAGTGACCATACTGATAGGCCAGTTAACCGGCGCGGCCCAACGAGAAGTAAAGTCATGGTCAGTCAGGGACAAGGGAACCGTGAAGGAGATTTTAGCCCGTCTAAAGGACACTTTTGGTACCCGCACCTCATCAGAGATCAAAATGAGGTTTTATGGGTGCAAGCAGTGGGCCCAAGACAGTATAAGAGACTATGCTTTGAATTTGCAAGAGGCCCTGAGAGCCATTAAGCAGGCAGACCCTGACAGTGTGAGGAATGCAGATAAACTGCTGACTGAACAATTCATTGAGGGTCTGCTGTCCAGCGCCCACCGAACCCAGTTACGCCTGATGGCCCTGCAGAACCCTGAGTTAGACTTTGCACAGTTTAAGGACAGAGCCATCCGGGTACTCCGAGAACCCGCACCCGGTGGCGTTGCGGCCTCCAGATGCCCTGCTATCACTTATTACCAGGAGACGGCGCCCCAGTCTACAGGACCTGCAGGAGCCAATGCACAGACTATGAATAGTACCCCGTCTACAGACCTGCTCCATCAGGTCCAAGAACTGACCAAGAGCGTTGCCGCATTAACCAGGACTGTACAGTCGTTACAGGTATCCTCTCCAGGAAAGATCCAGCTGGCTACCAGTCCGGAGGACGTCCCGTGGCGCCGACAGAAGAGCATCCCACCGTCCAGAGGGAAGCCAATGGACTGCTACGACCAGGATGGACAACCCATCTGCCACCGCTGCAGCCAGCCAGGACATATTGCGAGGTACTGTAATTTAAACGACCCCAACCTGGGGCAGGGGGCCAACCCCCAGGCGTAAGATCATCAGGCCCATCAAACTGTGGGATCATCAGGCCCTGATCTGTGGGATATTATGTCGATCATTTCAATGTGCTATATCTTACACTTTGTTGATATTATCTTGTTTCAGACTCTTCACATCTGATTGATGTATCCTTCCCATTGAACCTATTGTATTTATTATATGGTCTGTATGTATCCAAGGTCTCATGACCTTGTGACAAACGTTCATTATATATTTGATAAATGTTTACTCTCTCACCCACATTGTCTTCTCCCTTCTTCCATTCTGGAGACACTTATTTATAGTCCTCTTCCCCCTTTTTCATTATCCGCAATATGGATTTCACTTGTCCTCTCTTTTCTTCTTTCTTTCTTCCTTTTTCCCCTTCTGTATGTATTATCCTTTTTCCCCTTCTTTAAGTATTGTCTTTTTTGTCCCTTTTTTCCCCCTTTCTCCTTCTTCCTTTGTCCATTATATTCCCCCTTTTTTTGCTCCCTATGTACATCTACATAATAATGATTCTACCTGCGGGCATTTTGACCCCCACATTTGCCCTCTATTCATTATTATCGGCGGTGGAACGCATTTTGCGTTCCAACACACCATAACGCACAATGCGCATGCGCGTTGGTGCGTTCCACGCAACCGGAAGTTGCGTTCCACGGACCGGATGTTGTACCCCCGATAACCGGAAACAGGAAGTGTACTATGTCACATCGCTATTTAAGCGATATCACTGCACACAACACTACACCACCACCGCTACAGGACCCAGAAGACCAGTAGACCTTATCCAGGTATGTGCCCTGGACACTGACTCACCAATGTCCCTTGGATTAGTCTCTACATCCGCTACCACTACCCACATAAGACCTATCCTTTGGTCTCTTTTGTTCCCCTTTACAGGTACGCTTACCTTTACCCCGACTACTATCCACTGGTCCCCTGGTATACAGCCATCCCCAGGTCGGTACACCCTTCTAGTAGGGCACCAACTAGAATGTTTAGCCTGACACTAATACTTACCTCCTTCAATAGGACCAAGCACCATATTAGGTATACACCACTTTACTGTGTACCCCCATTTGAAGGGATAACCTTTTTTTGCCCGCAGGTATGTGCCGCTCTCTTTGATAGTCCACTTTCCTCTTCCTCCTAGACTCTATCCATACAGCTCCCTAAAACTTATTTACCCATGTATTTCCAGTACCACTTTTTAGTACATATGTGTGTGGACGTAGGGATATGTATATGTGTATTTTTTTACATGTGTGTATATGTATATATGTACATGTATATGCTTCACAGGTGCACGGATCACATAAAGTTAGGACATTAACCCCATCTCTCCAAACCTCGGGAATTCTCCCTTATCGTATTGCTGTAAGGTTAGCCGCTATTACTCCCATTATTTCAATTGTCTCCATCTTATGGCTGTCCTTGGGGTATGAAGTGGATTCTAACATTCCCCTTCTGTTCTAGCAAAGTGCACCTAAGAGGCCGGTTTACACCACGCTATTTTCCAGGATCCCACGGAAACGCTGTGGATTCTACCACATTGGTACTGCCATCACTATCTTAGTCCCGGTTCTCCTCCAGCTCTTTCCCTTTGTTGATTAAGTAGGGTCCAACCTGGTATTACGGTACATATTTCTCCCTTTTGTTCCTTCGTTGTTTCCTTTTTTCCCGACAGGGACACACTACTTTTTGATATGTTTTCATGTGTATATTTTTTGTTTTACTAATACTCATGTATGTATTTATGTCTATGCTCCAATTTCAAGCTCCTTTGAAGCCCCTGATGAAAACCCCGGTGGGGTTGAAACGTTGGGCACCTGTTTGAGCTACCTCTAACTTGGAGAATCTAATAAAGCATCCACCTGTTTGAAACACATCAATTGACTCTCCATCATTATTCGAGTGCCAGAACCTTAGTTGATATTATTCAGTCTTGTTTAGTTCCTGGCACCTTCACTCCATTGGTTGAGCCTGGACTTTATATATTGTGCTTTAAGTTTTGTTGGTATCAAGGCTCCCATTTATCCCTATGTCGTTCAACACGTTTGCCTACAACGACGAAGATACAGCAGCCATTTTGTCTAAGATTGACAGGAATACCTTCCTTCGTTCTTCCACTGAAGACAATAAAACTAGAGACTACGAAAAAGAAAGGAAGAAATTGGTTGCGCTTGACCTACATCTTTCCACCCTTGCAGAATGCCACCGCATTAAACGTATTCCCAGAGGACTTCGAGTGAATCTTCAGCCCACTTTGTTTTCTGACAACATCGATTTCTGCAACAAATTTGAAAGCATTCTCAATAAATGCTCTATGGACCTTATTTTACTTACAATTGAGTCTATACAGAAAGAGATCACTGACCTTGCAGGGAAGATCCTCTCCCTTGAAGATCAGTTGGCTAACAGTACACCTACCGACCAGTTTGAAAGTCTGAAAAGGAAAACCACGGACGTTCTAGTTTCTTACAAAAAAATACTACAAGACCGAAAAATAGCCAAATTCAAAAGGGACGAGGAAGATTATTTATCAGGCCAGGTATATAGATGGCGATCAGGCCAAAAAACCTACAGATCTCGTTTCTACTCATCCTCTGGCAGCGACGGCGAATATATGCCATCTCGCCCCAGACGTTTTTTTGGGGCACGTCAACCCCGACGCGTCAAACGCGGCGGGGCAATAGGAGATCCACCCATAGAATCCAACAGGTTCCTAACTACTGTACCACCTCCTCTTCCCTCACAGGCGCAGCCAGAGAGAATGACCCTCCGATCACAGGTAGGCCCGATACCCTCGTCTATAACATTTCCTCACAGGTTCTCACCCCAACAGAGATCGGATTATTACAGAGGGGATTATCATTCTGCCCCACCCCGTTGTTCGACCCCTTCACCCTAGATCTGGAATTGAGACGCTTCTTCCGTAATCTACGACTTAGAGTGCATTTCTCTAATGAGGGCAACACCTCACATCAACCCTCCACCCAGTTACATACGGAACAACTATCACTAACAGAGCTAGGAGTCAGGTTACCCTCACGATTCAATCCCCCTAAAACGTACCACCCAGTTGAGACATACATCACATTGGTCAACAGGGATATTGGGAACCTCATGAACGATATAACTGCCAATAAATTTCCCATAAGAACAAACTTGACAAGTGAAGAGAAACAATGCCTCAACTCACTGGCCAACAACAGTCGAATCACGATTAAACCAGCAGATAAAGGGGAGCTATAGTGGTCATGGACCGCACTTACTATGTTGAAGAGATTGAGAGACAACTTAACGATCCAGAGGTATATACCAGAGTCACTAATAACCCTACTCCCCGTATTAGTCAACTCATTCGTAGTAAGATAGATACACTATTGAGCCGGGGTTCCATCGATCAAAAGCTATCTGAATATCTGATGAATAGTGTTGAGCCACCCCCGTAGTGTTCGGGTTCGGTTCGGTTCGTCGAACACCGGGATGTTCGAGGAACTGTTCGTCGAACACCTTAGAACACCGTCGAACACCGTTAAAACCAATGGCAGGCAAACAAAAACACATAGAAACACATAGAAAACACCTTCAAAGGTGTCCAAAAGCTGACAAACTGCTCAGAAGACGCTTTCTTTAAAAAAGCCGGCCGGCAATTCAGCAGCGGCATACACCGGTACCCGACAATTTAGACAAGAAGGAATAGAGCCTCACACATAGATTAGATAGATAGAAACATGTCAGTCACATATATATGAAGTACAGTGACAGTGTTGCTTACTGTACTTGTCATTTAGTGTAAAGGATTTATTAAAAAATATAATAGTGTTTTCATGCACTGTCTCTTTAAAAAAGCCGGCCGGCAATTCAGCAGCGGTACCCGACAATTTATAACAGAAAGAATAGAGCTTCACACATAGATTAGATAGATAGAAACATGTCAGTCACATATATATGAAGTACAGTGACAATGTTGCTTACTGTACTTGTCATTTAGTGTAAAGGATTTATTAAAAAAAATAATAGTGTTTTCATGCACCGTCTCTTTAAAAAAGCCGGCCGGCAATTCAGCATCTGTACCCGACAATTTATAACAGACAGAATAGAGCTTCACACATAGATTAGATAGATAGAAACATGTCAGTCACATATATATGAAGTACAGTGATAGTGTTGGTTACTGTACTTGTCATTTAGTATTAAAATAAAGGATTTATTATTAAAAATAATTGGCGTGGGGTTCCCCTTAATTTTAGTCTCTAGCGGAGGTTAAGCAGACAGCTGGGGCAGATGTTTGAAGCCTGGGAAGGGGGTAATACCCACGGAGCTTCCCAGGCTACTAATATGAGCCCCCAGCTGAATACATAGCCTTTACTAGCTATTAAAATGGGGGACCCCCCCAAAAAAATGACGTGGGGTCCCCCCTAATTTAATAGCTAGCAAAGGCTAGGCAGACAGCTGGGGGCTGATATTAATAGCCCAGGAAGGGAGCCATGAATATTGGCCCCCTCCCAGGCTAGAAACACCAGCCGTCAGCCACCCCAGAAATGGCGCATTCATAGGATGCGCCAATTCTGGCACTTAGCCTCGCTCTTCCACGCTGCCCTGTAGCGGTGGCAGGGGGTAATATGGCTGGGGTTGATGTCAGCTTATAATGCCAGCTGACATCAAGCCCAGGTTAGTAATGGAGAGGCGTCTATAAGACACCCCCATTACTAACCCCATAGTCAAAGTTAAAAGAAAACACAAACACCCAGAATAAAGTCCTTTAATTGAAATAAAGACACAATCCTTTATTGTTCTAAATTAAACCATACTTACCATCACGCCCATTCCAGCTGAAGCCAACGATCTCCTGCAATAAAAGAAAAATAATAAAGCAACATCATCCTTACCTTTCCATGGTTCCCACGACAGCTTCAGCTCTGCTACATCGAGATGACAGGCTGGACCGCAGCAGAACGCTGCCATCCAGCCTGTCATCCCGCAGACACTGAGAAGCGCAGGCATGCTTGCGCTCTGCAGTGTCTGGCTGTGACGGCATAAAGATGAGACGAGTTCATGTCCAATGAACTCGGCGCACCTCATGCACGTCACTGACAGCGTGGGAAAATTCTCACGCTGAAGCGCTGAGTGCAGGAGAATTCTCCCACGCTGTCAGTGACGTGCATAAGGTGAGCTCATGTCCAATGAACTCAGCTCACCTCCTGCACGTCACTGACAGCGTGGGAGAATTCTCCTGCACTAAGCGCTTCAGTGTGAGAATTCTCACGCTGAAGCGCTGAGTGCAGGAGAATTTTCCCACGCTGTCAGTGACGTGCATGAGGTGAGCCGAGTTCATTGGACATTAACTCG
Source organism: Phyllobates terribilis (assembly GCF_046119375.1). Classification (NCBI taxonomy): domain Eukaryota; kingdom Metazoa; phylum Chordata; class Amphibia; order Anura; family Dendrobatidae; genus Phyllobates; species Phyllobates terribilis. The sequence goes on from NW_027362768.1 coordinate 24,403,798, forward strand.
GCTCATCTGGATGCCCTCACAGAGAGACACTGTGGAGCGCAAGCAAGCCTGCGCTTCTCAGTGTCTGCGGGATGACAGGCTGGATGGCAGCGTTCTGCTGCGGTCCAGCCTGTCATCTCGATGTAGCAGAGCTGAAGCTGTCGTGGGAACCATGGAAAGGTAAGGATGATGTTGCTTTATTATTTTTCTTTTATTTCAGGAGATCGTTGGCTTCAGCTGGAATGGGCGTGATGGTAAGTATGGTTTAATTTAGAACAATAAAGAATTGTGTGTTTATTTCAATTAAAGGACTTTTTTCTGGGTGTTGTGTTTTTTTTAAATACTTTACTAGAAATTCATGGTGGTCATGTCTAATATTGGCGTGACCCCATGAATTTTGGGCTTAGGGCCAGCTGATAATGCCAAGCTGGCCCTAACCCCTTTATTACCCAGTGAGCCACCGCATCAGGGCCCTGGATGAGTTGGGTACAGCGCCAGAAGTTGGCGCTTCTATGAACGCGCCATTTTCCGGGGTGGCTGCGGACTGCAATTTGCAGCGGGGGTGGCCCAGAAAGCTTGGGCCTCCCTGCGCTGCGGATTCCAGCCCCCAGCTGCCTAGTTGTACCTGGCAGGACACAAAAACAGGGCGAAGCCCCACGTCAATTTTCTTTAAATTATTTCATGAAATAATTAAGAAAAAAAGGGCTTCCCTATATTGATGTGTCCGGCCAGGTACAAATAGGCAGCTGGTGGTTGGGGGCAGCCCGTTCCTACCTGCTGCACCTGACTGGACATAAATATAGTGCGAAGCCCCACTTCAATTTTTTTTAATTATTTCATGAAATTCATGAAATAATTAAGAAAAAAAGGCCTTCCCTATATTGTTGTGTCCGGCCAGGTACAAATAGGCAGCTGGTGGTTGGGGGCAGCCCGTTCCTGCCTGCTGCACCTGACTGGACACAAATATAGTGCGAAGCCCCACGTCAATTTTTTTTTAATTATTTCATGAATTTCCTGAAATAATTTAAAAAAATTGAAGTGGGGCTTCGCACTATATTTGTGTCCAGCCAGGTACAGCAGGCAGGAATGGGCTGCCCCCAACCACCAGCTGCCTATTTGTACCTGGCCGGACACAACAATATAGGGAAGGCCTTTTTTTCTTAATTATTTCATGAATTTCATGAAATAATTAAAAAAAATTGAAGTGGGGCTTCGCACTATATTTGTGTCCAGCCAGGTACAGCAGGCAGGAACGGGCTGCCCCCAACCACCAGCTGACTATTTGTACCTGGCCGGACACAGCAATATAGGGAAGGCCTTTTTTTCTTAATTATTTCATGAATTTCATGAAATAATTAAAAAAAAAATACGTGGGGCTTCGCACTATATTTGTGTCCAGCCAGGTACAACTAGGCAGCTGGGGGCTGGAATCCGCAGCGCAGGGAGGCCCAAGCTTTCTCGGCCCCCCCGCTGCAAATTGCAGTCCGCAGCCACCCCGGAAAATGGCGCGTTCATAGAAGCGCCATCTTCTGGCGCTGTACCCAACTCATCCAGGGCCCTGGTGCGGTGGCTCACTGGGTAATAAAGGGGTTAGGGCCAGCTTGGTATTATCAGCTGGCCCCAAGCCCAAAATTCATGGGGTCACGCCAGTATTAGACATGACCGCCATGAATTTCTAGTAAAGTATTTAAAAAAAACACAACACCCAGAATAAAGTCCTTTAATTGAAATAAACACACAATTCTTTATTGTTCTAAATTAAACTATACTTACCATCACGCCCATTCCAGCTGAAGCCAACGATCTCCTGCAATAAAAGAAAAATAATAAACCAACCTCATCCTTACCTTTCCATGGTTCCCACGACAGCTTCAGCTCTGCTACATCGAGATGACAGGCTGGACCGCAGCAGAACGCTGCCATCCAGCCTGTCATGCCGCAGACACTGAGAAGAGCAGGCATGCTTGCGCTCCTCAGTGTCTCGCTGTGACGGCATCCAGATGAGCCGAGGTCATGTCCAATGAACTCGGCTCACCTCATGCACGTCACTGACAGCGTGGGAAAATTCTCACGCTGAAGTGCTGAGTGCAGGAGAATTCTCCCACGCTGTCAGTGACGTGCATGAGGTGAGCTCATGTCCAATGAACTCAGCTCACCTCATGCACCTCACTGACAGCGTGGGAAAATTCTCCTGCACTCAGCGCTTCAGCGTGAGAATTCTCCCACGCTGTAAGTGACGTGCATGAGGTGAGCCGAGTTCATTGGACATGACCTCGGCTCATCTTTATGCCGTCACAGAGAGACAATGTGGAGCGCAAGCATGCCTGCACTTCTCAGTGTCTGCGGGATGACAGGCTGGATGGCGGCGTTCTGCTGCGGTCCAGCCTGTCATCTCGATGTAGCAGAGCTGAAGCTGTCGTGGGAACCATGGAGAGGTAAGGATGAGGTTGCTTTATTATTTTATTTTTATTACAGGAGATCGTTGGCTTCAGCTGGAATGGGCGTGATGGTAAGTATGGTTTAATTTAGAACAATAAAGGATTGTGTCTTTATTTCAATTAAAGGACTTTATTCTGGGTGTTTGTGTTTTTTTTATCTTTGACTATGGGGTTAGTAATGGGGGTGTCTCCATTACTAACCTGGGCTTGATGTCAGCTGGCATTATAAGCTGACATCAACCCCAGCCCTATTACCCCCTGCCACCGCACCAGGGCAGCGTGGAAGAGCGAGGCTAAGTGCCAGAATTGGCGCATCCTATGAATGCGCCATTTCTGGGGCGGCTGACGGCTGGTGTTTCTAGCCTGGGAGGGGGCCAATATTCATGGCTCCCTTCCTGGGCTATTAATATCAGCCCCCAGCTGTCTGCCTAGCCTTTGCTAGCTATTAAATTAGGGGGGACCCCACGTCATTTTTTTGGGGGGGTCCCCCATTTAAATAGCTAGTAAAGGCTAGGTATTCAGCTGGGGGCTGATATTAGTAGCCTGGGAAGCTCCGTGGGTATTACCCCCTTCCCAGGCTTCAAACATCTGCCCCAGCTGTCTGCTTAACCTCCGCTAGAGCCTAAAATTAAGGAGAACCCCACGCCAATTTTTTTAATAATAAATCCTTTATTTTAATACTAAATGACAAGTACAGTAATCAACACTATCACTGTACTTCATATATATGTGACTGACATGTTTCTATCTATCTAATCTATGTGTGAAGCTCTATTCTGTCTGTTATAAATTGTCGGGTACAGATGCTGAATTGCCGGCTGGCTTTCTTAAAGAGACAGTGCATGAAAACACTATTATTTTTTTTAATAAATCCTTTACACTAAATGACAAGTACAGTAAGCAACACTGTCACTGTACTTCATATATATGTGACTGACATGTTTCTATCTATCTAATCTATGTGTGATTCTCTATTCCTTCTATTCTAAATTGTCGGGTACCGCTGCTGAATTGCCGGCCGGCTTTCTTAAAGAGAAGGTGCATGAAAACACTATTATTTTTTTTGACAAATCCTTTAGGCTAAATGACAAGTACAGTAAGCAGCACTTTCACTGTACTTCGTATATATGTGGCTGACATGTTTATATCTATCTAATCTATGTGTGAAGCTCTATTCTTTCGGTTCTAAATTGTCGGGTACCGGTGTATGCCGCTGCTGAATTGCCGGCTTTTCATGTTTCACTGTTGGCACTGTTCCCATCGATTTGGGCAATCACTGTAATGCCACAACCACCATGGCTGTGGCATTACAGTGAGTGGCAGACAATCCCTGCATGACTGGTGCTCTAAATAGCGCCAGACATGCAGGACACGCTTTTGGTGCACAAACAGTTATCGAACATAACCTCGAACAGCCGAATTTTTTGCAAATCGTTCGGGTTCGTCGAACAACTCGAACACCGCCCAAAACAGCTCGAATTTGAGATTGGCGAACAGTTCTAGTCGAACACCGCTCATCTCTACTGATGAACACAAATCCTGTGGTACCAGTATTCTACACACTACCCAAGATCCATAAAAATTTACATTTTCCCCCAAGTCGGCCGATAGTAGCATCCACCGATTCACTTCTATCTCCCCTTGCCAAAACAGTAGAAAAAATCCTCACACCCCTTCTACCAGCCATTCCATCATACATTAAGGATACATCTGATTTTTTGTCACATCTTCAACATCTGAGTGCCATTTCCCCTGGATGCATTCTGGTCACTTTAGATGTAAACAGTTTGTATACATCCATCGATCACGATCTCGGCCTTGAGGCACTGAAATGGTTCCTTGATAGATACAGTAACTATCCTCAATCACGTAGAGATCTCTGTGTAGATCTTTCACATACCATTTTACACAATAACTTTTTTCTTTTTGGAGACAAATTCTACTTACAGAAACGGGGAACGGCCATGGGGTCCAACATGGCCCCTCCATATGCCAACATCTTTATGGCCCATTTCGAGGAACAATATGTACCTTTGGACAAATTTCCAAAGATCATAACATGGAAACGTTACATAGACGACGTCTTTACAATCTGGAACGGTAATGACCATGAACTGGAAGAATTTGTTATTTATCTCAACAATTGCACACCCCAAATCTCGTTCACAATGAACCATGATATACATCGAATCCATTTCCTCGATGTCACTGTCATTTTGGATAGCAGTGGACATTTCTCCACTGATCTTTTCGTCAAACCCACAGATCGCAATAGCCTCTTAAATTACACCAGTTGCCATCCCCGACATGTTAAGAACTCCCTTCCCATTTCACAACAATGCAGGGTCAAGCGTATAGTGTCTGATCCCCGACTACGGACTAGGCGCCACATAGAAATGGGACACAAATTTGTTAATAGGGGATATCCATTTTCCACAGCTTTCCCATCACTTGATCCACGACCACGCACACCTATAACCAACCGCATGGTATTTGTCAACACTTATCATCCGTACCAGACCCTTATTCGGGATATCCTCAGGGTCCACTGGCCGCTATTGAGCAGATCATACCCAGGCATAACGGACTTCCAACAGCCGGTCATGATATGCAACAAACGACCTCCCAACTTAAGAGACAGGTTGGTACGGGCCGACATTGGCAGCCTTCAAACCACAATGCGCCAAACAACATTGACGACGCCTCGCTTGGGCAATTTCCCATGCTTGGGATGTAGATAATGTTCTAACATTACTCGAGGCAGTTCATTCACTCATCCCTTGTCAGGCAGAAGGTTCCCGATTAGAGGATATTTTACATGTGACTCATCCTTTGTGGTGTACTTGATTAAGTGCCCGTGCGGTCTGGGATATGTTGGAGAGACCACCCAGCATATCCGGGACCGCATCAGTAAACATAAATCTACGATTCGGTGTAAATACAATCTGTTACCAGTTCCCAATCATTTTCTTACTCATCAACACTCTATTGCGCAACTCCGCTTCCAGGTCATTGACCATGTCCCACCCGGCAGAAGGGGAGGTGATAGGATCAAGAAACTCAAAGAAAGAGAGGCCTACTGGATCTTTACCCTAAAAACATTAGAACCCCATGGGTTGAATAGGGAATATGAGATTCAGGCCTAATATTGTGTTGTATACTATGATTACTGTCTGTGCCCTGATCTGTGGGATATTATGTCGATCATTTCAATGTGCTATATCTTACACTTTGTTGATATTATCTTGTTTCAGACTCTTCACATCTGATTGATGTATCCTTCCCATTGAACCTATTGTATTTATTATATGGTCTGTATGTATCCAAGGTCTCATGACCTTGTGACAAACGTTCATTATATATTTGATAAATGTTTACTCTCTCACCCACATTGTCTTCTCCCTTCTTCCATTCTGGAGACACTTATTTATAGTCCTCTTCCCCCTTTTTCATTATCCGCAATATGGATTTCACTTGTCCTCTCTTTTCTTCTTTCTTTCTTCCTTTTTCCCCTTCTGTATGTATTATCCTTTTTCCCCTTCTTTAAGTATTGTCTTTTTTGTCCCTTTTTCCCCCTTTCTCCTTCTTCCTTTGTCCATTATATTCCCCCTTTTTTTGCTCCCTATGTACATCTACATAATAATGATTCTACCTGCGGGCATTTTGACCCCCACATTTGCCCTCTATTCATTATTATCGGCGGTGGAACGCATTTTGCGTTCCAACACACCATAACGCACAATGCGCATGCGCGTTGGTGCGTTCCACGCAACCGGAAGTTGCGTTCCACGGACCGGATGTTGTACCCCCGATAACCGGAAACAGGAAGTGTACTATGTCACATCGCTATTTAAGCGATATCACTGCACACAACACTACACCACCACCGCTACAGGACCCAGAAGACCAGTAGACCTTATCCAGGTATGTGCCCTGGACACTGACTCACCAATGTCCCTTGGATTAGTCTCTACATCCGCTACCACTACCCACATAAGACCTATCCTTTGGTCTCTTTTGTTCCCCTTTACAGGTACGCTTACCTTTACCCCGACTACTATCCACTGGTCCCCTGGTATACAGCCATCCCCAGGTCGGTACACCCTTCTAGTAGGGCACCAACTAGAATGTTTAGCCTGACACTAATACTTACCTCCTTCAATAGGACCAAGCACCATATTAGGTATACACCACTTTACTGTGTACCCCCATTTGAAGGGATAACCTTTTTTTGCCCGCAGGTATGTGCCGCTCTCTTTGATAGTCCACTTTCCTCTTCCTCCTAGACTCTATCCATACAGCTCCCTAAAACTTATTTACCCATGTATTTCCAGTACCACTTTTTAGTACATATGTGTGTGGACGTAGGGATATGTATATGTGTATTTTTTTACATGTGTGTATATGTATATATGTACATGTATATGCTTCACAGGTGCACGGATCACATAAAGTTAGGACATTAACCCCATCTCTCCAAACCTCGGGAATTCTCCCATATCGTATTGCTGTAAGGTTAGCCGCTATTACTCCCATTATTTCAATTGTCTCCATCTTATGGCTGTCCTTGGGGTATGAAGTGGATTCTAACATTCCCCTACTGTTCTAGCAAAGTGCACCTAAGAGGCCGGTTTACACCACGCTATTTTCCAGGATCCCACGGAAACGCTGTGGATTCTACCACATAGGTACTGCCATCACTATCTTAGTCCCGGTTCCCCTCCAGCTCTTTCCCTTTGTTGATTAAGTAGGGTCCAACCTGGTATTACGGTACATATTTCTCCCTTTTGTTCCTTCGTTGTTTCCTTTTTTCCCGACAGGGACACACTACTTTTTGATATGTTTTCATGTGTATATTTTTTGTTTTACTAATACTCATGTATGTATTTATGTCTATGCTCCAATTTCAAGCTCCTTTGAAGCCCCTGATGAAAACCCCGGTGGGGTTGAAACGTTGGGCACCTGTTTGAGCTACCTCTAACTTGGAGAATCTAATAAAGCATCCACCTGTTTGAAACACATCAATTGACTCTCCATCATTATTCGAGTGCCAGAACCTTAGTTGATATTATTCAGTCTTGTTTAGTTCCTGGCACCTTCACTCCATTGGTTGAGCCTGGACTTTATATATTGTGCCCATCAAACTGGCGTGACAAGTATGTGGGGGGACGACCGGTCTTGCCTGTGGTACTGGATGGCATTCCCATGAGTGCACTGTTGGACACCAGGTCACAGGTAACCACCATCCCCTATGTACTTTTCAAGCGGTACTGGAATGACACGGATATTACCCGCCACCCAGATAATGACTTGAGTATCATCGCCAGTAATGGTCAGCCCGTGCCGCAGGTGGGGTTCAAGGAGGTGACCATCAAAATTGGTAAAGTTGAATTGCCGGCGCAAGGATTGATTATTGTGGACATTGACCGTCGTGAAAGTCACCCTAAAATAACCTTGGGTACTAACGTTATTGAAAATTGTCTTTCAGAGATAATTGTTATATTACAGCAGGTTGCAATGAATGCCAGCTCCAGCCAGCAGCGTGTCTTACTAAAGGAGATCAGAGCCCAGATGAAGCGGCAACAGGTAGAACTGTCTGGTGGTGAGATAGGTAGCGTTAGGATGAGTGACCCGTTCCCTATCGCCATACCCCCAAAAAGCGAAATGATGATCTGGTGCCGGACTGCAATCTGGTTAAGAGGTAAAGACTACCAAGCTATGGTAGAACCCGTTTACTCAGACAGTAGGCCCACCATTTTGACAGCACGGGGGGTAGTTGATGTCCGCCATGGGAGGGTGCCGGTCCGCATCCTAAATATTGGGGAAAGAGAAGTACACTTGCCCCGGTATGCCACTCTGGCCAAATGGTTCACCATTAACCAGAACTCTGTAAAGGCCGTGGAACCCTTGCCTCCATCTCAACCAGAGGAGGGTAACGGCTCCAAGAAACAAATGGAGGACTGGTGTCAGAAACTGCATGTGGGCACCGACTCCACTCCCTCACACCAAAAACAGGGAGTCTACCGGGTGGTTCAGGAGTACGAAAGAGTCTTTACTAAACACCCGTTAGACTTTGGGCAAGTAAAGGGGGTAGAACAACAAATCCCCACAGGAGACCATCCACCCATAAAAGAGAGATACCGGCCTGTACCCCCTGCACACTATCAGAATGCCAAGGGTATGTTACGAGAGATGAAGGAGGCTGGGGTGATCAGGGATAGCTGTAGCCCCTGTGCAGCTCCTCTAGTCCTTGTAAAAAAGAAAGATGGCACGATGAGGATGTGTGTAGATTATAGAAAGGTCAACAGAATAACACACAAAGATGAGTACCCGTTACCTAGGATAGAGGAGTCTTTGGCTGCCCTAAAATCTGCTAACTTCTTCTCTACTTTGGATCTCACTAGCGGGTACTGGCAGGTTCCTGTAGCAGAGTCAGACAAGGAGAAGACCGCCTTCACCACCCCGATGGGTCTCAGTGAATTCAACAGTATGCCGTTCGGACTCTGCAACGCACCAGGGACCTTCCAGAGGCTGATGGAGTGTTGTCTGGGGCACAGAAATTTTGAGACGGTCCTACTCTACCTGGACGATGTCATCGTGTATTCCAAGACCTATGAGGACCATCTAAAGCACCTGGCAGAGGTGTTCGATGCCCTGGCAGGCTTTGGCCTAAAGGTGAAACCCTCCAAGTGTCATCTACTGAAGCCAAAAGTACAGTACCTGGGACACGTGGTGAGTGCTGACGGAGTAGCCCCAGACCCTGACAAGATCACGGTGATTAATGACTGGCCAAGACCCTCCAGCATAAAGGAAGTGCGGCAGTTCCTCGGGTTGGTAGGCTACTACCGAAGATTCATCTCCGGGTTTACCAAAATGGCAGCTGTAGCATCGGCGTCTCTGCCCCCTGCTAGGCAGAGACGCCGTTCCCCTCACCTCTCAGCTCCGTGCTCGGCGTCCTACTCCCGCGCTGCTGGCAGTGCGCGCTGCTTCCCAGGCACTGTGCTCAGGGCGCGCTCCCTCACTCTTAAAGGGGCCGCGTGCGCCGTCCTAAGGAGTCCCCGGCCAATTGCCGGAGGATCTCCCATATATAAGGCACCTCCTCCAAAATGGAGGTGCCCGAGCAAAGTTGTTTGCACTGTGTCTTCCTGTGCTTCAGCCCTCAGGTCCCGTTGATAGCCTGACTTCTCGTCCTGCCTGCCAGCCTGTTATCCGCCAGTTATCTGCCTGTTACCTGCCTTGGCTATCAGACCGCTCACCTGGGAGTGTCCACCAGTTACCTGCCTGTTACCTGCCTTGGCTATCTGACCGCTCACCTGGGAGCGTCCACCAGTTACCTGCCTGTCACCTGCCTCGTCTGTCAGACCGCTCACCTGGGAGAGTCCACCAGTTACCTGCCTGTTACCTGCTGTGTCCGTCAGCCCGCTCACCTGGGAGCGCCCGCCAGTTACCTGTCAGTTATCCGCCTCATCTGTCTGCCCGCTCACCAGGGAGCACTTGCTTGCTTTCTGCCAGCCTGCCTGGAGATCCTGCCGTCTCTTGCCATGACCTCCTGCCTGTCTACCCGGAGACTGTCCCCGTCACTTGCTGTGACTACCTGCTTGCCTTCCCTGGGAGTCACCCGCTTCCTTACAAGGACTTCCCCTTTGTATTGCAGCTCAGAGGTTCCACCTCCCGGTCCCGTTACAGCAGCCCCTATGCAGGACCTCCTGTTAGGTCAGTCAAAGACTAAGAGTCAGAAGCCGCCCTTTAAGTAGGACAAGCCGGAGGAGGAGTCTTTCAGCCAGCTGAAGATGGCCCTCACGGGGGATGAGATCCTGGCCTACCCTGATTACGGCCAGCCTTTTATCCTCCACACCGACGCCAGTAACGTGGGGCTAGGAGCTGTACTGTCCCAGATCCAGCAGGGCAGAGAACAGGTAATTGCTTATGCTAGTAGAAAGCTGAGACCCACAGAGAGAAACCCTGAGAATTATAGCTCCTTCAAGCTAGAGTTCCTGGCAGTGGTGTGGGCAGTCACCAAACGCTTCAAGCATTACCTGGCTTCTTCTAAGTTCACTGTGTACACGGACAACAACCCGTTGACACACCTGGACACTGCAAGACTTGGTGCCCTAGAGCAGAGATGGATGGCCCGGCTGTCCAATTATGAATTTACCATCAAATACCAGAGAGGGCGCGCAAATGCCAACGCAGATGCATTGTCCAGAATGTCTCACTTGCAGGACGGGGGAGAGGATCCAGAAGAACTGGAAGAAACTGAACTCCCTGCATTCCACCGTCATGGGATCACCCAGTGTTCCCACTGTGTAAAGGAGAGGTGCTCTGCCACCGCTACGTTCAATCCCTTACCCCACCACGGCTGGGCAGAGACACAAGATAGTGACCCCGCAGTCCGCCTGGTAAAAGAGATGCTGACCCAGGCTGATGCCCACCTTGATCCGGATGCTCCAGAAGAGGCCAAACAGCTGTGGAAGGAGAGGAGCAAGCTGTTTCTCTACAAGGGGAGGCTGTGCCGCAGGACCGTCAACTCTCGAACACATGAGCTGACCGGGCAGGTAGTGGTCCCAAGGCGGGATACGGCTATGGCCCTAGAAGCATACCATGACAGAGCAGGGCACTTTGGATGGAAGAAGCTGGAGTTCCTGTTGCGTGAGCGGTTCTTCTGGGTAGGCATGAGAGGGGCTATAGAGAGATGGTGCAGAGACTGTGGCCCATTCAACCTAAGGAGGAAGGAACGCGCCAGCCAGAAGACTCCCCTGAGGCCCATCATCACAAAGCAGCCCCTTGAGCTCTTGGCCCTGGACCACATAAAGCTGGCTCCAAGCAGATCGGGATACGTCTACGCCCTCACAATCGTAGATCACTACTCCCGGTTTCTAGTGGTGGTCCCTGTCAAGGATTTAACAGCGCAGACGGCCGCCAGAGCCTTTCAGCAGCATTTCTGCCGCCCACACGGGTATCCAGAGCAAGTGTTGACTGATCAAGGTCCAGCGTTCGAGGCTGAAGTCTTCCAGGAATTCTGCAACCTGTATGGCTGCAAGAAGGTAAGGACAATGCCTTACCACCCCCAAACCAACGGGATGTGTGAGAAAATGAACCAGGTAGTACTGGACCTGCTCAAGACGTTGCCCCTCGAGGAACTCAGCCTGTGGCCTGAGAAACTGCCGGATCTGGTGGACTTGTATAACCATATCCCAGTGGGTTCTACCAACTGCACCCCGGCTTACCTAATGAGAGCAAGTCCTGGTAAGCTGCCAATTGACCTGGAGATGGGAGTACTGACACCTGAGGACACCTCACCAGAGGCAGACTGGGACACAGAACGACAGCAGCAGCCCCGGAAAGTACAGGAGAGTGTGGAGCGAAGTCTGTCTCAAGCAAGAGAGAGACAAGAAAGGAATTACAACCAGCATGCTCCTGCTGTTCCCCTGGCACCTGGAGAGCAGGTCTTGAAGAGGAAGAGACGGCTTCACAAGTTGGATGACCAGTGGGAGAAAGACCCGTACACCGCACTGCCCTCGAGCCATGAAAACCCAAAAGTATGTGTTATCAGTAAGGATGGAGGAGAGACCACAGCTACTGTCTCCAGAAGTGTCCCGAGCAGCTGCAAAGTGCTGATGAAGACCAAGATAGCCCTCAACCCGCAGAGGAAAGGGAAGAAATGGTCAGTACAGTGCTTGGGGAATTTCCACGGTCCTGGACACAAATCAACAACGCCATAGTGGTACCCGTCCTTACCTTCCTCCAGTCAGCCCCTCAAGGGCCTGCAGAAGAGCAAGTAGTGTTGGAAGAGCAAGTGGCCCCGGAGGCAGAAGAGTACGTACCAGCAGCTCAGGAGAATCAACCCTCTGCTGGTAGTGAACCTGCCATGCCCGTGGTGAGCCAAAGAGTATGCAGAAAGCTGCCCAACCTACCCGTAAGATCTGCGAACACCTCTAGTGCAGACACGAGCACACCCAGTACACAGGGGGTGGGAACAGGGGACACGAATAGAGTACCACCAGACAGTGGGTTACGTAGGTCCACCAGGAGCACTAGGGGTCAAATGCCCGCTCGCTGGAGAATCTAAATACAAAGTATATATTTACCTGTATATTGCAAATGTTTTATGTTTGTTGCCTGGTTACTAATTATGTTTTTCTAGTTACCCGACAGGGTTCAATGGACTAACAGGTTATGGACAGTGAATAACCGGAACTGTACCTTGTACATAATTGCACCTGGTAAGGTGCCCTCTTTTGAAGACGACCACAGAACACAAAACCCGTGGAGGTGGCTGAAGACGTGGTCCAACTCCGGATCATCAAAGCCCTGTAGCCACCCCAGGGCCTACGTGGAGGGTTTGTGACGGGTCCCTCAAAATACTTCTTGGGTGACATGGACACCTGGTTACGGAAGCGCCGTGACCTAAAAAGATTAAACTTCTTGTATATATGTTACTGTATTGTTGTTACGTGTTGTGTTTTTGCAAAATGTGTTTAGTCCCGGAGAACTAAGTTTCACTAGGGGGGAATGTGGCACCCCGGGTCTGGTCGCCACAGTGGCAGCAATGTCATGTCTGAGAGCAGGTGGGAGGTTCCCTGGTTGGGGACAATTAGCATGCAGCACCTCCTGCCTCAGTCCAGGGAGGGGAGAAACCTGCCCTATATAAACTGGATCTGGGGCGGGGTTAGGGAGACCAGCCAGAGACAAGTTCCAGACAAGTTTCAGATAGGGACAGGTCAGCAGCAGGCTGAGGAGTCCCTGTAGGCAGAGGAGGAACACTAGGTCAGGAGGGGAGCTAGCAGAGCTCATCCTGACTGGAAGACTTACAAAGCCGGACACTGGAGACCGAGGCTGTGAGGGTTCTAAGCCCAGCAGCAGAAAACCACCACGCAGGGGACTTCAAGTCCTCTGGCCCGAGGAAGCCCGGAGGCTCAGCCACACGAGAGGGACCACTACTGCACCGGAGGGGTGAGAAGTACAGAAGGCCCGAGTCGCCAGTCATACGGGTGAGAACAACATGGTACAGTCAGAGGAGTGGGCTACCACCACAGTACAGCGGGATAGCCAAGAAAGAGTGAAGTCAGCACCGTAGGCCTACAAACTCTCCCTGACCAGCGGGATTTCCTAGTTGCTCTCAGACTGACCAGGCCTCCATTGTTAACCTGTATTCCGGACGGGTCCCTTAATATCACCAACAGTAAAGACCCTGTATTGCATGACAGACTCCGTGTGGTTACTGCTGCTCCCGCGCACCATCGCCACCAACATCCCTATTTACTGCCCTGAGGCTATACTCCTCCCGTGGGGAGTTATACTTCCCTCTGCTGCACCCACAACACCAGCCTCAGCAGTCTGCCCTGCAGCGGTGGTTCACACATTTAATCACAAAACCCTATAAATAGACTGCCATTTGGGTTGACTACCCTGAGCCACAGGACCGGGTCCCCGCCACGCAAGGACTATAAACCCCAGCATCCACAACGGGTCCGGTTCTGGGTACCCCCACACACACACGGCCCAGGGGGCGCATCAGCAATAGTTTCTTGAATAAGCTGTCCAAATATTGTCCCATTGATAGGGAGACAAAGCATGTTTACTGTACTCTTTTGAATGTGATCAGAAGTGAAAAAATTATCTCTACTTGTGGTCTGCAACTGGTTTGCTAATCACAAAATCATTTGGCAATTAAAAAAGACTTTTTATCAAGCCGTCCAAAAATTATCCCATTTTTTATGGAGACAAAACAGTGGTACTGTCTTGTTGTCATCAAGCATTTTCAAAAATTAGCCCAATTTTCATAACTATTTCTTGAGGGTACAGAAACATGACAATATGCTTCCCAGCATCAGTAGCACAGTCAAGCACTATAAAACACAATGGGCATCCAGGAGGTGTGTGGCTGGTGTGGCTTTGCAGTGACTGTGGCAGGAGCAGGATGGTAAAGAGTGAAGACAGGGCAGGCAAGGAGATGCTTGGCAGTTTTGAGTCAGCAAAATGAACCCCAGCAGCAGTAGTACAGTCAAGTACACTGAAAAACATTGGGCAGCCAGGAGGTGTGTGGCTGGCATGGCTGTGCAGTGGCTGTGACATGGGCAGATTCATTTTTGATAAATATTAGGCTTTTCACGCTTATAGCAGATAATCTGTTTCACTTTGGTGTGACAAATCCTCCGGCAATGCTGAATGCCCTTTCTGACATTACTCTGGTGGTGCACATAATAGTATACCCATAGAAAACTGGAACGGTTTTTGCCACTGGTCCAATTTATTGGGCAGAAATCCATGGGATCGAGGCTCAGGGTATATGCTTGAGAAAATATACCATCTATGTAGGACTGAACATGGCTGATCAGCTTGTGCAACTCTATTTGCTGATGTTCATCAGTTTTGGCATTGTCATATAAACCATCTGCTCTATCATGTCATATACACGGTAACTGGTACTGCTGACTTGGTTATTTGTCAAATTGTTAATTTTGTGAAATACAATTGCACTTATGGAATTAAAATATTTGGGGTTTTTAAAAATTTTAACAATTTGCCCCTTTCTGATAATTTTCCTTCCTGTCCTGCCCTGAACAGGTGTCAAACACTCGAGGAAATGTTAACCCTGTAGGAGGCACACAGTGGTCACCTGGTCAGCTATGCGGTCGCCAACCAGTCACTGTACAAAAACTTCATCAATTTGGGAACTCATATTTCCCTGTTAAAGCACCAATTCCCCAGCCCCCCAAATTGTTTCAATTATTTGGGAAACAAAATTATCTTTTTTTGACAGTAAATTTAATTTAACGAATTCAAAAGACCTTTGGTTTAATAATTTTAAAAGCAATTTTTCCTTTTCTGGTGTGCTCTGCGGAGTAATCGTTTATTTTTGCAGGGAGTGGAAAGAGTTCTCATGACCATACATGTGGTCAACAACCATTCATTGTGCAAAAGCTACACCACACAATTTTGAAATAAAAATGATAATTTCAAAATAAGAAAAAATCATTTATAAAGTTTAAAGAATTTTGGTTGGATCATTTTCAACAATTTTGCCCTTTGTGATGATTCTGATCACGGAAAATTAAACTCAGACACAATAATATTTAATTTCATCCAGAATTAGGAAGAAGGTGAATTTGTTGTATCGTAGGTGAGGCTGATGATGTGGCACTACTTGTGGATGCAGACTGGTTACCAGGAGAGATGAGCGAATGTTTCAATGTTCGGTTCGGATTATGTCGAATATTCGCCAAACATTACCAAACGCCATAAGATTCAATGGGAGGCAAAAACAAACGCATACACAACACTTTCAAACAGGCCCAAAAGCTGCTAAAACACATACAATTAGGGGCAGACACCAGGAAAGTGCCATCAATTGACCCAGAGTACAAGTACTATAATTATTATTATTATTATTATTACAGCAACATTTATTCCGTGGCGCTTTACATGTGAAAAGGGGTCACCGACTGGTACAAGAGAAGAGAGGACCCTGCCCGCGAGGGCACACAAACAATCTAAAAGGGATGGGTGAGGATACAGTATGTCAGGGAACAGCTAGTCATGCAGCGGCATGCTGGAGTGAGGGTTATCGCAGATTCTATGCTTGTCAGAAGAAGTGGGTCTTCAGCTTCCTTTTCAAGGTTACCACGGTAGGCGACAGTCTGATGTGTTGGGATACAGAGTTACACAGTAGGGGAGATGCACGGGACAAATCTTCTGAGAGCCTAAATGAAGAGAAGCTTCCAGGAGCTCACAACTCAGCAGATTAACCCCTGCACTGATTAATATGAAGGCAAAATGCTTCTAATGAGTGCAAGAGAGGGAGAAATCAGACATTGCGGTCTTCTGGCTCCTCTCTGTCATGGTAAACCGGTGACACCTTGCAAGCTTCAGCACAATGTTCACAAGGTAGACAGCAGTGGAGGTCGGTCTCCTAGACAATGAGCTAACTCCTTTATGATGATAGAGGCCACCATCTCCTTAGCGTACTGCTGGTACTTTTCTGTAGCAATGAGCTTGTCTCCAACCAGCCTGGAATATTTCCAGTGAATTATGGCACGCCATGGTATTAGCAGTGTACCCAGTACCAGAAGCAAAGTGATCCACAATTTCCTTCTCAGGAATTTTATTTGGTAGACTGAGTGGGCCCTGGCTCCTCCTTCAGGAGAGTTCATAGCGCAAACCTTGGAGCAGCTATGGGGCTCTTGAGCGGGGGAGAAAGGTGGGCCCTCAGAATCAAATCCTCTGGTGGGCCCAATGTTCTTTAGTCTAACACTGCTTCTCTGTTTCTCTGTGACAGTTGTATTTCACCTCAGCCATATTCTTTAGATCGGTGAAAGGACTGGCATGGAGGGAAACCGTATCTACTCCGGCTGTCATTTCTCCCAGGAAGTCCTCTAATGCAGCTTGTTCCATAAGCAATGGTAGCCCATCCACCATCAACTCACACTTCTCGGTGGTGCTTCAACACATAAAGATCTTTCTGAAATGGGCACACATGCGGAATACTTTCACAAGCAGCTCTGGCAGATCTGGGTAGGTTTTGAGAAACCGCTGAACCACTAAATTGAGGACATTTAGTGCTCGCTTATCACTAATGTGTACCCCTGTGTGAAGAACAATATCTGCCCCAAAGAATTTTAAGCGGAGATGTAGTCGGCTTTATATATCAATTTTGAGTTTATCAAGTCTGTGTACCCCTGGGTGGAGAACAATATCTGACCCAAAGAATTTTAAGCAGAGATGTAGCCTGCTTTATATACCACGGTAGAAAGTAAACCAATTTCTATTTTATCATGTGTTTCCCTGTGAGAACAATACCTGCACCAAACAATTAATTCAAGTGGAGTATAAGTATTATAATGGGGACTGACACATCTTCCACTACAGCCAGCCCAGCAGATGGAGACACAATCAGGAGTGTTCAAATTTTAAAACATTAGGGCCAACACCACCATTTCCGTGACCAACAGATTGGAGATGGCGGAGTTCAAATTCTTAACTTTGTAATGTGTAGAGGAAACAATCTTTTACGTGACCACAACTGTGGGCTGAGGGCTGGCTGCAGTACTGAGAGAGGGTGGAGTACAGTGAACCAGACAAACTGGTGGACAGCGAGTAAGGTGCAGGCGGAGATGTTACGGTGGATTGAGAAAGATGTGGTGTTCTCAGTGAAACAAACACAGCAGGTATGTCCACTTCCGTTACAGCTGATAGGCTCG
The DNA here is from genome assembly GCF_046119375.1 of Phyllobates terribilis. Taxonomy (NCBI): domain Eukaryota; kingdom Metazoa; phylum Chordata; class Amphibia; order Anura; family Dendrobatidae; genus Phyllobates; species Phyllobates terribilis. Next base: position 24,421,415 of record NW_027362768.1, read on the forward strand.
CACTCATGGTGACTGGAGCGGGTATACAATTATAGGTTCTACGGTCGGAGACTTGCATGACAATACTTGGCATGGTAACAGAGGAGGGGGAAGAAGAATCAGATGCGGTTGATTGGGCGGCTGATGGTTGTTGAGGTCCACATTTTATCACAGTGAGATTGCCAGTGTAAAGCATGTTGATTGCACATATGAAGGTTCATGCATGTGTCACGGGTGTAGAGCAGAAAAACTTGGCACTCTTTGAAAATAAGTTCCTTTTATTTGCATTCATATGGAGTTAAACGTTTTCAGTCCTGGTACAAACCTTCATCGGAACTGAATGCTTTAGGTATGGGACTCCCAGAAAAACGCACTTGTGTGTGCGACTGGCGTCGCTTGAGGAGAGCACTGAATGCAAATAAAAGGAACTTATTTTCAAAGAGTGACAAGTTTTTCTGCTCTATATGACATATGGGTTGGATACCCTCCTTGTGCACCTGAATCAGATACTGCAAGAGTGCCATATATTATCCTTTTCTGTGTCACGGGTGTGTCAGAGGTGACAGACAGTTGCCCTGCAGTTGGTTGCAGGAAATCTCTACGTTTGGCATTGCAGACATCTTCTTAGAGGCTGGCTGTCTCTAGGACCCAGCAGCTACCTCCCTCTGGCTAATTAGCTCCCTGGCCTGAGTGTATAAATACCTGGTGTGTCTGAGAGTGAGGTGCCGGCGATATTCATTACTACTGTGTGGCTTTAGCAAGAGCAGTACTTTGTCCTCTCTGGAGCTTGAGGCCGTGTGCGCATTTGTCTGGAGTTGTCTAAAGCTAAGCAATCCCCCCCTATTTGTCTACCATTGTTATCTATAGAGTTTAGTGGAGATCGACTAGTGCTCATCTCCTCCTATCCCTAGCCTTAGCCATACGCCAGGGAAAGTCAGGGCGAGGCACGAGTGCGGCGATCGGTGAAGAGCCAATATAGGGATGGTAGTTGAGACAGGGTGACACTAGACCAAACTTGGAGGTCTCCACTCCCCCCTTTCCCTAGTGTCTGGGCTCCGTTTCCCTCCTCCCTCTGTGTTGCACTAAGTCTTTCCCACACCTTGTGTGACATTATCGCCGGCCGTGAACGTTTTGAAAAGGAAAAAAAAAAAACTGACATTTTTTTTTTTTTTTCTCTGTGCGTTTTTGGGCGTGGACCTTTTTATTCCCCTTCCTCCTTTGGTTCAGTTGCAGAGCTCGCAGAGCAGTTCCGCCTTCTGTTTCTGGAGGTGAATGACCTCCACTGTGAGGTTCAGCAGCAGCAGCAGCGGTTACAGGTCGCCAATGTGGTGGTCTCTGCAGGTAGGCCTGTCCAGCCTGAACCCAAGGTTGCCCTCCCGAATAGGTTTTCAGGAGGTAGAGACAAGTTTTTTGTATTTAAGGAGGCATGCAAATTGTATTTCAAACTTCATCCTTACTCCTCAGGTAGTGAGGAGCAACGGGTTGGTATTGTGATCTCTCTATTGCAGGGAGATCCTCAGTCATGGGCGTTTTCGTTACCGCAGTACTTGGTTTGTCTCCAGTCTGTGGAGGGGTTTTTCAGGGCTCTGGCACTCATCTATGATGACCCTGACTGAGTTGCCTTGGCTGAGTCTAGGCTATGTCACCTTCAGCAGAGGAATCGGTCAGTGGAAACATACAATTCGGAATTCCGTAGATAGGCAACGAATTCCAAATGGAATGACTCAGCCCTTAGAAGTCAATTTTGTGAGGGGCTTACTAAAAGGTTGAAAGATGCCTTGGCAGTATATGAAACCCCTCAGTCCATGGAGGCTGCCATGTCGTTGGCCATATGTCTTGATAGATTACTTCGGGATAGATGGGTGAGACCACCTTCTCTGGGGCCTTCTTGTCGGGGTTGTGTACCTCTGCCGGGGGAGCGGTCTGGGGTTAAGCCAGTACTGGGGGAGATGGAGGAACCCATACAGTTAGGGGGTGTCTCTACATCATACATCTCCCCAGAGATTCACAAGAAAAAAGGGGATTTTTTTTTGTGGGAAAAGGGGACATTTTGTTGGGACATGTCCTTCAATTCCTAAACAAAAGGAGACTCGATTAACTCTTAGTAGTCTGGAGTTGGATAAACAAGGGGTGCATTTGTGGCCAAATAGCAGTTCCCGCTTTGTCCCGACAGCAGAGGTGGTGCTAGAGAGCAAAACCGAGAATATTTCTTTGTTTGTTGACAGTGGAGCCGGAGTCAGCATGGTTGATGCTGAGTTTGTGAAAACACATGGTCTTGCTTGCTGTGCTTTAGCTGAACCTATTCCCATCTTTGCCATTGACTCGGCGCCACTTGCACAGAAAGCATTTACTCAGATTGTACATAATGTAAAACTGAGGGTGGGGTCAGTTCATTGTGAAATAATCCCTTGCTATGTTCTGGACAATCTTCCCACACCGATTGCCTTGGGTATCCCTTGGCTTGTTAAACATAATCCGTTGGTGGATTGGCAAACCTGGGAGATTATTGAATGGGGAGATTACTGCCATGAGAACTATTTAGATATTTCCATTTCTACTGTCTCTGCGGAAATATTACCTGCTTTTCTGTCTGGTTTTGAGGACGTTTTTTCTGAGGGGGGTGTCAGGATTTGCCTCCTCATTGTGCTTATGACTGTCCTATTAATCTGACCCCGGAGATAAAATACCGAAGTCCAGACTGTATAATCTTTCTGGCCCTGAGAGACAAGTCATGAGGGATTTCATTGCGGAAAGACTGGAGAAGGGACATATCAGACCCTCATCTTTGCCTGTGGTGGCAAGGTTCTTCTTTGTGAAGAAAAAAGATTGCGGTCTACGTCACTGTTCAGATTTCTGGGAATTAAATCAAATTACCATCCATGATTCATACCCTCTTCCTCTGATTCCTGATTTGTTCATCCAGGTTGTGGGAGCTAAGGTATTCTCCAAGTTGGATTTAAGGGGAGCCTACAACTTGGTTAGAATCAGAGAAGGGGACGAATGGAAAATAGCGTTCAATACCCCGGAAGGACATTTCGAGAGTCTGGTTATATCTTTTGGTTTGAACAATGCACCTGCGGTATTCCAGCATTTCATAAATTATATTTTCCATCATTTGGTGGGGAGGTTTGTGGTGGTCTATCTGGATGATATTTTGGTTTACTCATCTGATTTTGAGACTCATCGGGGGGCATGTTAAGCAGGTGCTCCAGATATTAAGTGATAACAAACTTTATGCCAAACTAGAAAAATGTGTTTTTGCTATTCAGGAGGTGCAGTTTTTAGGGTACTTGCTGTCATCTTTGGGTTTTCGGATGGATCCGGAGAAGATCCGTGCAGTCCTTGACTGGTAATGTCCCAAGAACCTGAAGGCTCTACATCGTTTTCTGGGCTTTACTAATTTTTACCGGAAATTCATCCAAAATTACTCTGTTATAGTGAAACCCCTTACTGACATGACTAAGAAGGGGTCTGATTTTTCCAAATGGTTGGATGCTTCCCTCCAGGCTTTTTCTTCCTTAAATAATCATTTTGCCACTGCACCTATATTCAGTCAACCCAATGTTTCTCAACCCTTTATTGTGGAGGTTTATGCGTTTGATGTCGCTGTTGGGGCTGTGTTGTCTCAGGGTTCGTCCCCTGGTAAATGGCGTCCATGCGCCTTCTTTTCTAAAAAATTGTCTTTGGCTGAGAGTAATTTTGACATGGGTAATAGGGAACTTTTGGCGATCAAATTGGCGTTCGAGGAATGGCGATATTGGTTGGAGGGGGCTGTCCATCCTATTACTGTAATTATGGACGCATATCTCCAGTCAGCTAAACGTCTCAACGCTAGGCAAGCCAGATGGTCCCTGTTTTTTACTAGGTTCAATTTTGTTGTCACTTTCCATCCAGGGGTCAAAAATGTCAAGGCTGATGCTTTGTCCCGGAGCTTTACTGGTGGTGGTGATCATGAGAACCCTTCCTCGATATTACAGAAAGGGGTAGTCATTTCTGCACTTTATCCTCAACTGGAGGGTGAGGTGTTGGAGGCACAGGGGGACATCCTTGCCTCCTGCCCTTCAGGAATTTATTTGTACCATCTCACCTGTGCCGCAAAGTTATTAAGGAACATTATAACTCTGTGCTTGCTGCTTATCCAGGTGGTAAGTCAACTGCGGACCTCCTCTCTCGTCATTTTTGGTGGCATCGGGATGTAATTGAACACATAGCTGCTTGTAGTATTTGCGTTGTTCTAAGGTTTCGCATACCCGTCCGTCTGGTATTCTTCTTTCGCTATCTATTTCTAGTAGGCCATGGTCACACTTGTCCATGGATTTTAGTACTGACCTACCGGCTTCTGCAGGCAAAAGGTAGTTTTGGTGGTAGTAGATAGGTTCAGTAAAATGGTTAATTTTGTCGCATTGCCTGCACCTCCAAATGCCAAGACACTTGCTCAGGTGTTCATAAATGAGATTCTGAAGCTTCACGGGGTTCCCTCTGATGTGGAGTCAGATTGAGGGACGCAGTTTGTTTCCGAGTTCTGGAAGACATTCTGTTCTCGACTGAGGGTGCAGCTGTCCTTTTCCTCTTCCTTCCACCCTCAGTCGAATGGACAGACCGAGCGTGTCATTCAGAATTTGGAGACCTACCTCAGGTGTTTCGTTTCCGAAAATCAGGAGGATTGGGAATCCTACCTACTGCTGGCAGAATTTGCCAATAATAATCATCGTCAAGAATCCACTGGCAGGTCACCGTTCTTCGGTGCATACGTTTATCATCCACAGTTTAGTACCTTTATTGGGGGAAGCGCTTCAGGAGTTCCTGAGGAGGAATGGTTTGCTTCGTTGCTCTCCTCGGTATGGCAGGGTGTGCTGAGTAATTTAAAGATCATGGGAGACAGGTATAAACATATGGCTGACAGAAAACGCTTGCCTGGTCAGGACCTGAATGTGAAGGACTTTGTGTGGTTGTCTACCAGGAATATAAGATTGAAAGTTCCTTCTTGGAAGCTGGGACCTAGGTTTATTGATCCCTATAAAATAACCGCCATCATTAACCCAGCAGCATTTCGTCTTGAACTTCCTCAGGTCCTTAAAGTCCACAATGTGTTCCATAGGTCCTTACTTAAAAAATATGTGGAACCTCTTGAGCCCTCGCCTCTACCACGTCCCCCAGTAATGGGTGATGGTAATCTGGAGTACCATATTTTGAGGATTGTAGATTCTCATCTCCAACATCGTTCTCTACAATACTTGCACTGGAAAGGCTATGGTCCAGAGGAGAAGATGTGGGTTTCAGCGTCAGAGGTGAACGCTCCCAGATTGGTTCGCTACTTTCACACCTCTTTTCCTGAGAAACCCAGTCCTGAGTGTCCGGAAACCACTCGTAGAGGGGAAGGCACTGTCACGGGTGTGTCAGAGGTGACAGACAGTCGCCCTGCAGTTGGTTGCAGGAGATCTCTACGTTTGGCATTACAGACATCTTCTTAGAGGCTGGCTGTCTCTAGGACCGAGCAGCTACCTCCCTCTGGCTAATTAGCTCCCTGGCCTGAGTGTATAAATACCTGGTGTGTCTGAAAGTGAGGTGCCAGCGATATTCATTACTACTTGTGAGGCTTTAGCAAGAGCTTTAGCAAGAGCAGTACTTCGTCCTCTCTGGAGCTTGAAGCCGTGTGTGCATTTGTCTGGAGTCATCCAAATCTAAGCAATCCCCCGCTGTTTGTCTACCCTTGTTGTCTATAGAGTTTAGTGGAGATCGACTAGTGCTCATCTCCTCCCTTCCTTAGCCTTAGCCATACACCATGGAAAGTCAGGGCGAGGCACACGTGCAGTGATTGGTGAAGAGTCAATATAGGGATGGTAGTTGAGACAAGGTGACACTAGACCAGACTAGGAGGTCTCCACTCCCCCCTTTCCCTAGTGTCTGGGCTCCCTTTCGCTCTTCCCTCTGTGATGAACTAAGTCTTTCCCATACCCTGCGTGACAGCATGTAGTAGTCAAATTATTGCACTTTTTCCCTCTACTGAGTTTTTTCTTGCAAAGTTCGCAGATAACGTGAGCAGGCTCATCTTTTGAGGTCTCAAAAAAGGCCCAGGCTAGGCAACCCTTGCTGCCCCTACGAGCAGCAAACCACTGCTTGCCATAGCCACAGTTGTGGCTACAGATGCTGTGCTCCTCGTGCTTGCATCACTCCGTGTCTGCGCCATAGGACGCAATGTATTCTCCTCGCATTCCTCCTCCTCCACCTCCTCAGATGAGCTACTCGGCTGAATGCCTCTAGGTTCACACCAAGTGGGATCTACAACCTCATCCTCATTCAATGTGTTATACCATTCCTCGCCCAGAGTCACCCTCCTCATCTTCTTGCTCTGACAGCACAGTACAGTCGAGGGTCAGGAAGCTGCTCGAACGCAACCTTTTTTTTCCCCTGTATGAAGAACAATATCTGCCCCAAAGAATTTTAAGCAGAGATGTAGTCTGCTTTATATACCAATTTTGAGTTTATAATGTCTGTGTACCCCTGTGTGGAGAACAATATCTGCCCCAAATAATTTTAAGCGGAGATGTAGTCTGCTTTTTATATACCAACTTTGAGTTTATCATGTCTGTGTACCCCAATATGGAGAACAATATTTGCTCCAAAGAATTTTAAGCTGAGATGTAGCCTGCTTTAGATACCATGGTAGTAAGAGAACCAATTTTGAGTTTATCATGTCTGTGTACCCCTGTGTGGAGAACAATATCTGCCCCAAAGAATTTTAAGCGGAGATGTAGTCTGTTTTATATATCACGGTAGAAAGAAAACCAATTTCTATTTTATCATGTGTTCCCCTGTGAAAACAATATCTGCACCAAACAATTAATTTAAATAGAGTATAAGTATTATAATGGGGACCAACACGTCTTCCACTACAGCCAACCCAGCAGATAGAGACACAATCAGGAGTGTTCAAATTTTAAAAAATTAGGGCCTAACACCACCATTTCTGCGGCCAACAGTTTGGAGATGGTGGAGTTCAACCTCTTAGCATTGTCATGTGTAGAGGAAACAATCTTTTACGTGACCACAACTGGGGGACTGAGGGATGGCTGCACTGCTGAGAGAGGGTGGAGTACAGTGAACCGGACAAACAGTTGGACCGTGAGTGAGGTGCAGGCGGATTGAGTAAGATGTTTGAGTAAGGTGCAGTGGATTGAGAAAGATGTTTTTTTCTGGCAAAGTCTGCTGATAACGTGAGTTGGCTCATCCTTTGCAGTGTCAAAAAAGGCGCAGGCTAGGCAACTCTGTCTGCCCCTGCGAGCTGCAGACCCGTGATTGCTGCTTGCCATAGCCACAGTTGTGGCTAAGGATGCAGTGCTCCTTGTGCTTGCATCACTCCGTGTCTGCACCGTAGGGCAAAACGTTACCTCCTCATCTTCCTCCTTCTCTACCTCCTCAGATGAGCTATTCGGTTACGTGACTCTGGGTTCACATGAAGTAGGATCTTCAACCTCGTCATCATCTAATGTGTTATCCCATTCTTCGCCCTCAGAGTGACCCTTTTCCTCATTTTGCCCTGACAGCACAGTACAGTCTGCATGAGCCTCAGATATCGGAGTCTCATCAGGATCACCTCCCTCCCCGGTGGTTAACGTCTGGTGATGAGGGTCAGGAACCTGTTCGGACCCGATTTCGTTCGGCCCCGAATGCAGCCAAAAAAATTTTTGGGCATTGGTGCAGATGCTTTCCTCCTCTTGACTCTGTGAATGTTTGGAGTACACTTCTGATGCCCATGGTATAGAATGGGTGAACAGTTCTACAGACTCGCCCATCTGTGGTTCACTACAGTCAGATGGACAATTGTGATGTGGGGGGAAGCAAGGGTAATTGGGGTGCCACATCTGTGGACTGTACTGTGTGTGATGTTGAGGTGGAGGAAGAAGAGAAGAGGCCACTTGAAGCAGAGCTTGCCATCCACTGAAGCACCTGCTCTTTCTGGCCCTTATCAACAAGGTGTAGCGCTGTGTGGCTGCCAAAGAAAGGGAGTGGAGTAGCCCGTTTAGTAACAGAAGTCGTCAGTTGTCTTTGGATAAGACATGACAGTGTTGGTTCACTAGTGCTTTCACTAACATTACCACGTACCCCACGTATACTTTGAACACCAAGGCTATTCCCCCTTCCACCACGACCTCTCTTTTTCTCACTCATGTTCTCAGATACAGTGGTAGGAGCACTCTATTAGCAAAACAAAATTAGATATTTTCCTCTGCAACAGCTCTGCACACATCTGAATTTCAGCGGCACAAAATGACAAGGTAAGATATGGCTTGCAGGATAACATTACTAACAGAAGAAAGTATTTTTTTAGTGTGGATAAGGCCTGTATAACATAGGAGATATGCTTCGAACAATTTCAAACTGAGATGCCCCCTGCTGTAGAACGTTAGGAACAGAAGAAAGTATTTTTTTATTGTGGATGAGGCCCATAAAACATAGAATATATGTTCCAAGATATTTCAAACTCAGATCTAGCCTGCTGTATCACGTTAGTCACGGCAAAAAATTGATTTTTTTACTCTGCATAAGCTCTGCATACAGCTGAATTTAACCGCCACAAAAGGACTAGGTGTCTCATGGCAGACTCTATCACGTTTGTCACAGAAAAAAATACTTTTTGAATTCTGGTTAGCAACAGAAAAAATGGTTGCTTATAGCAGAGTGTATCACGTTTGCGACTGAAAAAAAATTATTTTTGGACTCTGGATAGCAACAGAAAAAATTTTTTTTACTCTGAAAACAGCTGAAGTTCAACGCCACTAAAGTACTAGGTGGCTTATAGCAGAGTGTATCACGTTTGCGACTGAAAAAATATTTTGTGCACTCTGGCTAGCAACAGAAATTTTTTTTTTTTTACTGTGAATACAGCTGAATTTCACCCACAAAAAATTACAAGGTGGGCTACTATAGCTTGCGCTATCACATTGGCAAATGAAAAAAAAAGATTTTTGTGCTCTGCACTCAAGAGCTCTGCAGAATCTGCATACTGCTGAATTTCATCGCCACAAAATGAAAAGGTGGGCTACTAGGGCTTGCTTGCTGTATCACATTAGCAAGTGAAAAAATAGATTGAAGGGATACTAGTGCATAGAGCACAATACAATCAGTGCAGAAGACACTTCTATGCCATGGGCCCTGCTGTTTTTGTCTGAGCCTCAGGAATTGCACAAGAAAAAAAAAGTGCTGCAAGATTGATTTCACAGGCATGGAGCAGACTACTTATCTAAACTATCTGACTTCCAAACAACTGCCTATCTATCTAGCTAAAATCGCTCTTTACACAGGAGCACAGTCAGCAGCAACATCTGTGAGCAGTGACATGCATAAAAGGGTGCTGAGAGAACATGGCCGCTCTTCATATAGAGAGGTCCTTGTGTCTGGACAGTGTGGATGCTTCCTGCGCAATGATTGGCTAGCCACGATTTGCACACTAAAAGTTACAGGTAAAAAAAAAAGATTACAAGTGCGCCACTCCTCTGAGCTCTTCTGAGCTCTCCCCAGCCCCTCCACTCAAACATGTCCCCCAGCTCATCATACACAAGCAGTATGCTAGCCAAGCTGTTAAAAACACTGTGGTTGCACCGCAATAATTTTCCCGCGCTTCTTCGCCAAATGTTACGGATTTTCCCGAATTTAAGTAAAAATGCTCTCTTCCGATCACGAATCCGAATGTGACATATTCATGTCAAATTTAACTTTTGAGATCGGATTTCGAACATATCCGCTCATCACTAGTTACCAGAAAGATGATTATGAGGAGAGGACAGCTTGAGCCTTGCTCATACTGCTGGGCAATTTCCTTTCTCTACATGCCAAATGAACAGGTGATGCGATGCCATTTCATGTGATGACAGAGTGATGTAGTTCCTAATCAATGAGTGCCAGGATGGATCTAGCTTATTTTCCAACAGCAGAGACTTCACAATGCAATAGAGTTGTCATCCGGCAGCGTGCAAAAGAATTTACACACACAAGAAGCCCGCATGTGCGACTTGCCCCCACCATAACCATACCTTTCAGGTGCTGTAGAGCATTCTCCACCAGCATCACATGCAGCATTACCTGCTCCAGGGCTGACCACAGGAAAAGCCTGTTTGGCTCTAGAGGATGTTTTGGATGTATGTCGCCTGCACTGTGTATTGCCAATGCAAGCAACCTCCTCCTCTGATGAACTCAGCTCATCGCCACTCCTATCTGGTTCCCAGGCTTTGTACAACACAGAATTAGCATCATCTCCATCCATGATTCAGATGACAGGTGATTCTGTTTGTGAAATGCCCAGCACTCCATGTCACCTTGCCTGAATATTACCCCTAGGTTTGCCCTGGTTCAGATTGCTACAATCATGGACATTGTCTCTACCACCTCAGCTCGCAGAGCATGCAGAGCCGGTTTGCATTAAAATCATGTTGTCCATTTACTCCAGAATCGTGTCTTCTGAAAACAAAGGCTGACTGTTCATGTCTTCCAAAATATCAAATGGAAAAAGTTTTTCTGGTGTAGTATGTTACTTAGCCCACCAGGGTGCTGACTGTTAGGGGACTTTGGGGAAGACTAGAAACCGGTGTCATTGACAGATTGGAAATTTTGTTCTGCACATCATTAACTGTTATAATAGCAAATGAGTTGGACTGAGCAGAATGCTGAAGACAGCTGACGATGTTGCTGTCAGAGGCTACATCATCCTCTGATTGAGATGAGCAATGGGACATATATTCCATTATGCCTTCTGCTTCCTTCCCACTAAAGCGCTTGCCAGAGTTTACAAAGGAGGCCACCTGTGACTTGCGTTTGGTACTACTACTGTCGAGATGGTTGCTACCAGCATTATCAGTGGTGTTAGAGCTGTTGCTAGTGGAACCACATTCTTATGCATGATATTAGAATTTTGTTTTTCTCTTTCGCCCTGTCACATCCGTCACTAATGCCATGTTTGGGATTAGCATAGCAAAACCTTAACATCTCTTTTTTCTTATTTTTTTTAAATAATGACATTCAGCCACAGTAAACACAAAAAAAATTTAAAAAATGCGTTCTTTGGCCATCCCCTATGTTATATACTGCCTGTGATAACCCCCTGGATTGTCTGCACTACACTATGTGATAAGATTGCTGAAGGACATTATGTGGAGTGTGTATGAGTGTACAGTGTGTGTGAAATGACAGTGCATTTTTTCTAATTGCAAAGAGCAAATTTTATCATAGATTATCCAAATTAGTGTGAAATTGCAGCTTGGAGGTCTGGATGCTGTGATAGCTTGGTGCAATCCCTTGTGAGGGGGAGCGCATTGGGTACAGCTATCACATCATAAATTCCTTAATTCTGCTTATGTTGCTAGCCAACAAATGAGAAAGACACTTTCCCTTTAAATGACAGCAAACACACTCCTAATAACACTTAACCCACAATAGATTGCAGCAGTGCAAGTAGTACAGTTTACCCTTGGGGCCCGATTTCTGCTGATGTTGGCGTGCTTTAAGAAACCATTGTTGTACTTAATTTCTGAATAAGAGTAAAATCCCCCCCTCTAGATGAACCACAAGTCACAAAAATTCTCCCTTAGCAAATAGTTCTGTTATAAACTCCTCAAGAGTGGAATCACATGTCCCAACAGTAGCTACTCATTCCTTGCTGTAGAAAATCTAGTGTTAAACAGGGTCCAGATGTTTGGGACAAAGCAAATGGAATTCAGGATCTTCCTCTGAGGTAAGCCAGATGGTGGTGGACATCTCATAGTTACCTGGCCAGTTTGCAGATGAGGTTCAGCTCCAGGATTATCTTCTCTCCTCACACACTGAGCTGCTTGGCTGTCAGCACTCACTCTACCTCTCTTCTATGCTCTCCAATTTCAGGCTCTCTGCAGTCTTTATCGAAGGATCGCACACATGTCCTCACTCCCAGCTTCTCTAAATTGCTCAGCCAATCAGTCTCTTCCCCTGCTCCTGTAAGAGGGTGACCAGTGTGGCCATGCGCCTTTTCCCTCTGTATGCATATAATGTTGTACCCTGTTTTATTTATGAGTATGTGTTATGACCGACTGTCTGATGTGTCAGTTTCAGGGTCAATATAGGATAGATATAGATAGGGTGTTAGATAAGGAATGGGATAGTGTAGCTTTGGGCACTATAGGATAGGAAGTACTTAGTTATCAGATAGGAAAGAGTTAAGGGGTTCAAGAGCTGCTCCAGTGTGGGAGAAGCAGGTTCAGTGAAGAACTGAGACACTTCCTGATTACAGGCAGTTCTAGTGAGAGTGAAAGAGATGTGAGAGAGCAGCAGTTGGAGGTCCAGGGGGCATCAGGGGCACGGTCTGTCCAGCAGCAGGGAAGCGTCAGTCAGAAACTCTGAAGCAGATATTTCCTTAACGTTCGGGGCCTACGGTCCACAAGAGCCACAGAGAAGTGTGTGTTCAGAAATCATCCCAGAAGGGAAAGTCGGACGGGAGATAGTACAGAGAAGACGGTACGGGACTCTTAGAGCTGCGAGTGTCTCATAGGCCAAGAAGGTCGACTATGGAAGGGACAGCTCAGGACAAATGGACAGTGAACATCATTACGTGCGGTGCATTGATTTCAAGTGTTCAAGTAAAGTTTTTTTTTATAAAATGGAATGGAAGTCCCTAAATGTGTGTGGGGCGGTTCCTGAGGTGGACGAACCGAAAACAGCAGAGATCTGCGACCAAAACATGAGTGTTACACACCACACACACAGCACAGGAGAATGGGAACATTTGTCTTTGTCAGGGATCCAGGGTGTGGGAACACAGCAGCCCCTCGCCACAACTACCACCCTGAGCCCCTCACAAAATTGGCGTAGTCGGCAGGATGAAATGATGCATCATGAGAACGAGACAGATGCAGGGAAAATTTCAGCAAAAGCTAAGATGGAGGCTGGCAATGGCTCCACCCATTGTGGGCGTCCTGAGCACAAAATGGCGCAAAAAACTGACCGGTATGGACGCCGGGCTGGGCCAAAGTTGCGGCCCCCTGTGAGTGGTGCCCACCCAAGGTGGGCACGGCGAAGAAAGAAGAAACCCCACCCGGTAATGAAGATCCCAGAGACGGAGGCTGAGAGGGAGGAACTGCCGGAAGCAGCTCCACCCATGGAGGATCCCTCATGTCAAGCAGTGCGGCGCCATTGCTGAAGCAGATGGTAAAGCTACAGCAACGCAATGCCATGTCATATCGCGGAGGCGTCGGGTGGATGGAATGGGCCAGGAGATGGAGCGGCAGGAAAGGGAAATGCAAAGGCCTGTGCGGCCAACTGTGATGGACGCGGTACAGGTCGTGGTGCCCAAGACCAGGGGGTAAGTCCAAGAGCGGCTGTTGCCCCTGCGTCAAGTGCCCCTGTGGGACTGCCTGGTCCAACACCTAGCCCAGCCGTACGGTGGAGGACCAGGAGAGGGAGTGGAGAGTCCTCTTCATCTACTGGATCGGCGGGGCTGACGATCCTAATATTCAAGGACAATGGAGTAGTCAATTACAGCCGCCATACATATGCTGCAGAATAGAAATGGAGGTAAGTGAATCGCCACAAGTGTTGTGCTAGTTGCACTGTGAAATATACAGTATATGTAAAAGGAACTGTTCCGTGTTCCTAAGGGCGGGAGCCCTATGTAGCCCGGAAACGACCGGAGGTGATCAGCGATGTGGCCACTAATAGAGACTTTTCCGTATTGCTTAAAGGGCAAGGAGTTCTAGTGGCACCAAGCTGAATTGGTGCAGGCCAGTCCGGCCACATTTGAAAGAGAGGAATCTTTCTTCTTTGTTTTCCCCCCTCCAAGTTCTTGTGCCTGTTGCGCATTCACCTGATGGATTATGGGACTGAACCCTGATAGGGTTAAATCTCCTGCACTAAAGGACTGTGTGCAACTGCTCCATGGACTGTGCTCTTGTATTACTTTGCTATAGGAGCTATTAAGCAACACATGGTTCTTAAGGGGATTGTACTTAGCAAAAAGGAGGGAGGGGGAAAACTGTCAGAGCGACCTGAGGATCGTGCCGGGTCACTGGACCAGGACTGTCAGAGCTGATGTAAGTTTGCCAGCCAGCCATTGTGTTCTTAATAAGGACTTCCTGTGTTTGGTAAACCCGGAGCAGGATTTGTTGGCCAACGGGTCTGTGATAGACATTTTTTGTGGGTCCCCGGAGCAAGGGGACCGGGGTCAGACGGACCTATGTTTAAAGGAACTTGAACATTTGTGGTTTGTCCCTTACAGCGGAGGGACTAGGGTCAGTCAGACCCGCCTGGTTCTTCGGATGACCCAATGTGCATGCCGGGTTGAAGGACTCTGCCCTTCCGCATGGGTAACTACTAAAGTGGGCCAAAATGGCTGATCTTAAGAAACAGACTTGAACTCTGTGTTCCAGTGTCCCAGCCAAGGTCACCAAGGTCACCAAGGTCAAGGCTGACCAACAGAACAGTTGTTAAAAATGTGTTAATCTATTGTGCATTTTATATAGAATATTATGTTAAAGGTTTTAAATGTATATTGGTGTCTTTATAGGTGCTCTCATGGTCGGGATGACCATGTTTTAGGAGGGAGGAATGTAAGAGTGTGACCAGGATTGTCATGCGCCTTTTCCCTCTGTATGCACATAATGTTATACCCTGTTTTGTGTATGAGTATGTGTTATGACCGACTGTCTGATGTGTCAGTTACAAGGTCAGTATAGGGTAGATATACAGTACAGACCAAAAGTTTGGACACACCTTCTCATTTAACGATTTTTCTGTATTTTCATGATTATGAAAATTGTACATTCACACTGAAGGCATCAAAACTATGAATTAACACATTTGGAATTATATACTTAACAAAAAAGTGTGAAACAACTGAAAATATGTCTTATATTCTAGGCTCTTCAAAGTATCCACCCTTTCCTTTGATGACTGCTTTGCACACTCTTGGCATTCTCTTGATGAGCTTCAAGAGGTAGTCCCCGGAAAAAGTTTTCACTTCACAGGTGTGCCCTGTCAGGTTTAATAAGTGGGATTTCTGGCCTTATAAATGGAGTTGGGACCATCAGTTGTGTTGTGCAGAAATCTGGTGGATACACAGCTGATAGTCCTACTGAATAGACTGTTAGAATTTGTATTATGGCAAGAAAAAAGCAGCTAAGTAGAGAAAAAAGAGTGGCCATCATTACTTTAAGAAATGAAGGTCAGTCTGTCCGAATAATTGGGAAAACTTTGAAACTGTCCCCAAGTGTAGTTGCAAAAACCATCAAGCGCTACAAAGAAACTGGCTCACATGAGGACCGCACCAGGAAAGGAAGACCAAGAGTCTCTAGAGTGCTTTGGTCTGATGAGTCCAAATTTGAGATCTTTGGTTCCAACCACCGTGTCTTTGTGTGACGCAGAAAAGGTGAACGGATGGACTCTACATGCCCGGTTCCCACCGTGAAGCATGGATGAGGAGGTGTGATGGTGTGGGGGTGCTTTGCTGGTGACACTATTGGGGATTTATTAAAAATTGAAGGCATACTGAACCAGCATGGCTACCACAGCATCTTGCAGCGGCATGCTATTCCATCCGGTTTGCATTTAGTTGGACCATCAAAGCAAAAGGTGGCTACTTTGAAGAACCTAGAATCTAAGACATATTTTCAGTTGTTTCACACTTTTTTGTTAAGTATATAATTCCACATGTGTTAATTCATAGTTTTGATGCCTTCAGTGTGAATGTACAATTTTCATAGTCATGAAAATATAGAAAAATCTTTAAATAAGATAAGATATACTTTATTTATCCCGGAGGAAATTGCGGAGAAGATGTGTCCAAACTTTTGGTCTGTACTGTAGATGGGGTGTTAGATTAGGAATGGGATAGTGTAGCTTTGGACACTGTAGGATAGGAAGTACTTAGTTATCAGATAGGAAAGAGTTAAGGGGTTTAGGAGCTGCTCCAGTGTGGGAGAAGCAGGTTCAGTGAAGAACTGAGACACTTCCTGATTACAGGCAGTTCTAGTGAGAGGGAAAGAGATGTGAGAGAGCAGCAGTTGGCGGTCCAAGGGGCATGAGGGGCACGGTCTGTCCAGCAGCAGGGAAGTGTCAGTCAGAAACTCTGAAGCAGATATTTCCTTAACGTTCGGGGCCTACGGTCCACAGGAGCCACAGAGAAGTGTGTGTTCAGAAATCATCCCAGAAGGGAAAGTCGGACGGGAGATAGTACAGAGAAGATGGTACGGGACTCTTAGAGCTGCGAGTGTCTCATAGGCCAAGAAGGTCGACTATGGAAGGGACAGCTCAGGACAAATGGACAGTGAACATCATTACGTGCGGTGCATTGATTTCAAGTGTTCAAGTAAAGTTTTTTTTTATAAAATGAAATGGAAGTCCCTATATGTGTGTGGGGCGGTTCCTGAGGTGGACGAACCGAAAACAGCAGAGATCTGCGACCAAAACATGAGTGTTACACACCACACACACAGCACAGGAGACATTTGTCTTTGTCAGGGATCCAGGGTGTGGGAACACAGCAGCCCCTCGCCACAACTACAACCCTGAGCCCCTCACACTCATACTCCTTTTCCAGGATGTTAAGAGAAGCAAAGGCAGCTGGGAGTTGTAGTCCATGGCAGTGCTGGAAAAGAAGCATTAATGTCTGCTGCTGTGAATGTCTGTTTATTCCCAACAGAAGTAGTCTCAGTACACAAAACTTCTAGTGCAGGTGTTGTACTATATGTTTGTATGTGTCTGAACATGTCTGACATTGGCTGCCATTAAAAAAACTTGAAGCATATGTAATGTGGTATTCTACATACAAATCAGACAGAGAACATAATCTAAAGGAACCAGCAGCCAAAAAAGAGTGAAATTTATGTGAATAGTGGCACTTTCCCTTTGCTCTCATAGGCTTGAGTAATTTCATGAGCATGTATAGCTGCATGTTAATAATGGAGAGTGCTGGAAGAACAAATAACGGATGACTGACTGAAATTTGATAATTTCCCAAAGATTGCTTTAGGGATTGTTAATTGGTGAGGCTAACTTCGTTTTAGTTTTTAAGAAATAGTGACACACTATGCTGTTTTGGCAACAACCATTAACCTTTATAAACAATGTACAAACTAGTACAAATGGAGAGAAGGGAACTTCATGCTCCCAATAGGTGGGAATTGTGGAAGTTCAACCAGTATCAGACATTCGTGCCATATACTTTGTATATGCAATAATTGTCTTAGATGACCAGATCCCTTTAATTTTTTTTTAAGACTTTTGAGATTGATTCAGTTCGATAATCTGACCATCATACTAGAAGAGGTTGTGTCTCCCTGGCATACAGTAAATGTTAGAAGAAAGATGATGAAAGAAGTATGAACTCATCCCATCTCCTGACATCCATCATATTTGTACAGTGTAAATCATAATATATAATGTCATAGTCTAACGTAGCAATATGCCTGGTAATTTTAAAGTCTGTGTTCTATCCACATAACAGGATAGGATCCCTGCAGTGTTAACTTGTTTATTCTGCTGGGAAACAGTGATGCATTTAGCAAGTCGTAGGCTTATGGAATACAGACTTTAAATACATCAGTGTAAGTTGTATTAGCATAAGGCAATGACAATATGTTACTTTGTTTTCTAAATGTAACCACTTGTACATATTTTTCATTACAGATTGCCACTAGAAATGAGCGGATCGACCAGCGGAGGATTGAGTTTGAGTCGAATTTCCTGAAATTCGCGGTTTCAATCAAATTCAAATATTTTGAGATTTACAAATATAAAAAATATATAAAAAATACTTGTCCGGCACTATTTCCCATACGGCTGAACCATCAGATAGCAGGGTAACGTTAATTAGCGTTGCCCCGTGAGGCTGGCTCCCCATAATGCCTTGCAGCTGTGACATGTAATGGATTATCATATCTTGTACAGTGGTGGTCAGTTGATGGGCCATCACAGGTCAGCGGTTTCCAGTGGAGCACATTTTGTATGGCAGAGTCATTTCCCATCTCCAGAGGTCTCTATCCTGTAGAGTGTAAGCTCTTATGGTCAGAGAGGCTCTCTCTCTCTCTCCCCTCTCCCCCACATGAATTTTACGATCAATTACAAGCTTTCCATACATTAAAATTTGCCTGAATTAATTGAAATCAAATTTTGGGGGAAAATTGAGTGAAGGGGTCGAGTTCGAATTTCAAAAGATTCCCTCTTTGGGCTCCAAACCTTGTGCATCTGTTAATACAAAAAGGTATTATATATTGAAAAACATCAAAGCCTTCAAGCCATAATAATGATTCTCAGCGCAAAATATTTACAAGGACAGATTAAATAGAGCTGCTGAACTTTTTACTAACACATCTATAAAAAATAATGAAATGATTAATGATTTAGAAAAGTCAATGCATTATTTAGGCAGAAAATGACCCAGCATCTCGGTATATGGTGGGATTATGCTGCATTACATACATACATCAATTTAAGGACACCTAGAGACTGGCGATAAAAATGTTCCCTATGGTTATATGTAGTGAAGATTTTGAAGCACAATGGAATTCTATTTAATGGAATGTTCACTGCCTTTTCACATCCTACAGAATGTGTTAGTTTCCATAAGGACATAAAAAGGTAGTGCATTTTCACCTTGGGATGGTGATTGAAGGGATTCCTCTGTCTAACAGCGCTCACTACTTGCTGTTAGCACAGACAGAGTAGTGTGGAACAAGCACTGCAAGTGTTTGCAATTATACACAACGTGGTCAATAGTGGCAATGGCACGTAATGACTTTGGCAGAGGGAGATCACCCACCTGTCACTCCATTCCACTCCTTGCAATGCAGTAGTGGGGACCTTATGGACGACATGGCAACTAGAGGCCAAACAATGTCCCTCTGGCCTGCCATAGACTAAAGCCACATATATAAAGCTAGAGATACTATTATGGATTTCAGTGCAACACTGACAGGCTAGATAAGACCTGGGCAAAGTGCTGTCTGCGAGCTACATATGGTCCTCTGGCTGTTCCAATCCATCTCGTGGACCAAACCAGCTGTAAGGCTAAAAAAATGTGGCCCACAGGCCACACCATGGGGCCGCCCTCCCAAGCCTGACATCCTGAATTACCACTATTTGAATCCTCAGTGTTTCCGACTTAGACATCAGATGAGATGATGTAACTACATTGCGTCTGTTATGCGGAGAACAGCATCATGGGAACGGGAGTGAGGTGATTATGTGTTTTTTCTCTATGTGTGAATGTATGTAAGCTTATACTGTATATAGGGGGCTGTATGGGGCCTCATACTGTATAAAGCGGCTATGTCAGGGCTCATATTTACTATAGGGAGCTGTGTGGGGGCTCATACTGTATATAGGGACTATATGGGAGCTTATATTGTAAATAGGGATACTATGTGGGGTCTCAGTGTATATAGGAGGGTTATATAGGGACTCATACAATATAGAAGAACAGAACTTAATAATTGGTGCAGAAACCTTTGTTTGCAATTACAGAGGTCAGACGTTTATTGTAGTTCTTCACCAAGTTTGCACACACTGCAACAGGGATTTTTGCCCACTCCTCCATACAGATCTTCTCCAGATCTTTCATGTTTCAGGGCTGTCACTGGGCAGCATTGAGTTTCAGCTCCCTCCAAAGATTTTCTATTGGGTTCAGGTCTGGAGACTGGCTAGGCCACTTCATGACCTTGAAATGCTTCTTACAGAGCCACTCTTTAGTTGCCCTGGCTGTCTGTTTCGGGTCATTGTCACGCTGGAAGACCCAGCCACGACTCATCTTCAATGCTCTTACTGAGGGAAGGTGGTTGTTGGCCAAAATCTTGCAATATAAAACCTCATCAAACCTCCCTTCAATACGGTGCAGTCGTCCTGTCCCTTTGCAGAAAAGCACCCACAAAGTATGATGTTTCTCCCATCATGTTTCACGGTTGGGACGGTGTTCTTGCGGTTGTACTTGTCCTTCTTCTTTCTCCAAACACGACAAGTGGAATTGATACCAAAAGGTTCTATTTTGGTCTCATCTGACCACATGACCTTCTCCAATGCCTCCTCTGGATCATCCAGATGATCACTAGTGAACTTCAAACAGGCCTGGACATGTGCTGGCATGAGCAGGGGGACCTTGCGTGCCCTGCAGGACTTTAATCCATGATGGCGTAGTGTGGTACTAATGCTAACGTTTGAGACTGTGGTCCCAGCTCTCTTCAGGTCATTGACCAGGTCCTCCCATGTAGTTCAGGACTGATTCCTGACCTTTCTCAGAATCATTCTTACCCCACTCGGCAAGATCTTGCATGGAGCCCCAGACCGAGGAAGATTGACAGTCAACTTGTGTTTCTTCCATTTTCTAATAATTGTGCCAACAGTTGTTGCCATCTCACCAAGCTGCTTACCTATTGTCCTGTAGCCCATCCCAGCCTTGTGCAGGTCTACAATTTTGTCCCTGGTGTCCTTGAACAGCTCTTTAGTCTTGGCCATGGTGGAGAGGTTGGAACGTGATGGATTGAATCTGTGGACAGGTGTCTTTTATACAGGTAACGAGTTCAAACAGGTGCAATGTGATCAAAATATTACATGTTGAATTGCCTTTGTGGGACTAATAATTATTGTAAAAAGAACAATTCCAAATATTTTGAAAATATTATTTATTAAAATATAAAAATAACTGAAAAAAAAAACCCTATCTCCAAACAAAAAGGCATTTCTAATAACTAAAATAAGCACTGTCATGAAAAAATATATCTGGTATCACTGCATGTGTGGCACCCTGCTACTACAGGTACCACAGGACCCAAAAGGGTGCGGACTTCTCCACAAGAGGCCATCATTACATAACAGACACCTCCACCCTTCCACCTCATACCACCAGAGGGAGCCTGTTAGGGATATATATACTGGAGGGTGTAGTTAGGCAGTCAGTGTGTGCTGGCACAGAGATCAGTGAAGAGGCAGCATGTGAGCTGCTCTGCTGAGGGCCAGCCAGGGCCTAAAGCACGTGCTGAAGCCTCAGGGCCTAGAGTGGGGCCGGAGGCAAGGAGAAGAGTGAGAGGAGTTATGGGGGCAGAGGAGCATCTTAGGCTCACCCCAGAACACAAGCTGGACACCGGGTCCGCACCTACGGGGTCCTCTACGCCCAGTAGGAATAACCGGTATACCAGGAGGATTCTAAACCCCTGGTCAGCCTGAAGCTACAATCATTTAAAGAACTAGGAACCACGAAGGCCCCAGCGTCCAGGGATAGTGTTAGCCAGAAGAAAGTTCTTACCAACAAGCATGCAGGTGAGGAGAGTGAAAGAGTACAGAATCTAGGCCTAGTTTCAGGCTGGTCAGAAGCTTTAGAGAGAGAGAGAGGAAGAAACAGATCAGGAGGCCTTGTACCCACTCACTGGGGAGAGTCCAGAAGTGCACCCTTCCTATCAAGTACCCTGGACCGTACCTGCCGTCTACACCAGTAAAGGTACTGAAGCGAACCCACTGTGTGCGTGTCTGTTATTCTCCCCTGGCCCGGCTGGGTCACCTCTCACCTGCATCCCTTTCATCAACCCTGCCCCGGGGGCCAGCTCTGCCTCTGGGGAGCAGAAACATCCCAGCTGCCATCCCATGACCCCCGGAGGTCTTCAGCAACGCTGGTACCCATTACCAGAAACCACAGGTGGCCTCACGAGACAAAACTAATATCCATCCCTTCAAGTAACAAAACCCCTTTTAAAGAGTGACCCCAGGGTATGGGCCCGGGAGCCGACTGCTGTGACATCCCACAGAAGGTCAAGGCCCGGGTACAGAGTCCCCCATATCCCCCTGGGCGAGTCACATGCAGAATAAATCATACTATAAAATTATATATTTATCCTTCATGGTGAACATCACAAAAATACCATAAAGTAAGCCAGAGGTTCTACTTTTCTTCATTCTCTCACATTAAAAAAAATAAAAACTGAAAAAAATTCTTATGTATCCCAAAATGGCACCAATAAAGACTACAACTCATTATGCAAATAACAAGCTCTGTGAACAAAAAATGAAAATGTTATAGCGAGCAAAAAAATTGTTTTTTTAAATTATTTACTTGTGCAATAATAATCAAACACAGGTAAAAAAAAATTGTATTTCACCATACTACATAACCATATGATTATGTATCCCACACGTTGAATTGCAAAAAAACCCACAACAAAAAAATGCCATAGTTGCTGTATTTTGCTCATCTGTATTACCAAACATAGAATAACAAGTGATCAAAAAGTTCTAATTACCCAAAAATGGTAGGAGTGAAAATTACATCTCATCACACAAAAAAATATACTTTCATATAGCTCATTTGCAAGAAATATGTTAAATATATGGCTCTCAGAATATGTCATTGAGATAAATTATTTTTTCAGTAAATTTATTATACAAAAGTATTAAAACTACATAAATTTGGTATCGCCTTAATGATGCTGACAGACAGGTCGACGTTAAAACTTTATTTGTGCAGCATAGGAAAGAATAAAATGTAAAATGGCAAAAAACAACAGCAGAATTGTTTTTTTCTCTTTCTTTCAATAATGAGGTAATAAAGTTGTATGTACCAAAAAAGTGCCACTGACCAATGCAACTTATCCCACAAAACATAAGACCTAATACAGCTATGGCTTCTGGAACATGTCGATAAAAAAAAAAATGTGGACATTAAGGCCACATTTGGCCTAATCCTTCAATGGTTAATTGGAAATTAAGGAAGGAATAAAATTAAAGGAGACTGAAAAAGCTCTCTCATCAATTAATAATTAATTGAAAGACTATAGAAATGATCCAACATTTAATGAACATGATGAAAAATTGTGTTATTCAGTCATTATTTTTTTCCTACACATAGCATTATAAGCAATCAGACAATCGCAGCTACAAGTCTCTTAAGGGGACTACAAAATAAAGTAAAATGGTAAAGAAAAAAAAATTAAATACTATTTTTTTTTTTTATAAAAGTTTGAATCAGTCCCTTTTACCCTATTAAAAATGAAGAAATAATAATAATAATAATAATAATAATAATAATAATAATAATAAAAAAGCACATATGTGGTACTGCTTTATTTGTAAACGTCTGGTGTATGAAATATAACACTAATTAACCCAATCCAAAAACTGCCTAATGAGAAACAGAATCAATATGCCAGAATTGTTTTTTTTGGCTGCTAAAACACCTGAAAAAAATGCAAAAAGAAGTGATCAAAACATTGAATCTACCCCAAAATTGTATCAATAAAAATATCAGCTAACGCCGCAAAAAATAAGCCCTTATACAAGTCTTGGAAAATGGCAAAACAAGCTATTTTCTTATGAATTTCCAAATTTTTTTTCACCACTTAAAGAAAACTATATTGCCAGGACATTTTTACCATGTAATGAATGCTGCGAAAACAAAACCCAAAACACAATTGTGGAATTGCGCTTTTTTCACAATTTCGCCTTGCTTGGAATTTTTTTCCACTTTCCAGTCCATATCATAAAAAATTAATGGTGTCAGTGAAAAAGTAAAATTTGTCCAAAAACAAGCTGTTACACAACTATCTCGATGTAAAAATAAAAAAAAATATGGCTCTTGAAAGAAGTGGAGAAAACAGGAAAGCGTAAAACGGAAAATCACCATGGCAGCAATGGATTAGTGGTGAAAATGTACTTTCTCAACATAAATGCTGAAACAATATGAACCATACGTATCCATTGCAGTCACAAATAAAAAGATAGGAGGATTCAAAAATGAACACAATAATTTGTTTCTGGAATACCTTGCAAAGCTCCATATTCAGCCTCTAGATATGAAATCAAATAATGATACATCCAATCCTAGTTTTTAGCCTGTGTGAGCAAGATCCAATGCTGTAGGGGATTTTTAATATTTGGTAGAACAAGACTTAGTTCTACAACATCTGCCTATATGCTTAAAGCATGTAATGTCTGCCAATGAAGCAGCTGTCAATGCACAATGTCATTAGTCTTTATTTCAATATCTAAGGCCAAAGCTGCTATAAAGAAAGATGCTTAAAACATAAGAAGCTGTAAATTAGGGTTTTAGTGCTCCAAGTTATGATGTTTAATGTCTTAAAGGGAATTTCTCGTCACAAAAAATTGGTAAAGCTGTTAAGTGTCCGTAAAGACAAGCAACTTCACAATTTACCTCTTAGTAAAAATTCTCTCCTTTCTCGAGAATCCAAGGATTTTTAATGTTATTGTTAACGGCTTGTTGTCTAGTTTACCTGCTGTCTTTCTGGTCAATCTTTGGTGGTCAGATTCCTAGGCAAGCTGTTTGCTCCAGAGATCATAAGCACTACTCTGAAGCTGGATGGATCCGGCCAACTTTAGTGCCCCAGCTCTCCATTGATGCTGCAGAGGCAAAGTCGTCTCTGCTATCAGCATTGAAGAGCACACAGTTCGGGTACTCAGTGCTAAAATGTTGCTAAGCTGAACTTTCAATCATTCAGGAGCAAACCGTCTCCAATGAAGCTAAGAGCCTAGGCAGCGATGCACTCCTGAAGATCAGTCGTAAGAACAACCCTTTAAGTACCTGAATCACTTGTTCCAGTGACTTAGTATCTAGTGTTGAAAATAAGCAAGAAGAAGAAGCATGCTAACATGCAGTGATCACCATATACAAAAGATACTGTATATGAAAAAATGTATACATTTTATGAACTGCATGTCACAGAACAAAATGTTAAAACACAAGTAAAAACACAGTAAACACCACACTGGGTGGTAGCCCATCCAAAATCAGACTATACAGGCAAAATATGTGAATGATACAGAGAATATACATATGCTGTTTCTGATGATCAAAGATCCTTTTGATACAAAACTCTCCACACTAAATAAACAAACAAATAAATAAATGCTGTAGTTTTGGGGCAACAAAGGTAACTTAGTGCCAGATGGATGAGCACAGACCTGCAAAACGAATGCAAACGTAGATGCATGTCTGTGCACAACAAGGCCTGTTCAGCAATACATACACAGCAGAGATCCACCAAATGCAGGTGTATCTTGTAAACTAGAACCCTGTTTAGAATACCTGGTCAGCCCATGAAAGACGGTCTCAGTTGGGCAGGCAGTTGCACTGACCAAAGTGCCCCATAAAATCATAAACACATAATCAAGTAAGGAGGAAAATAAAAAATCGGATGTGGATGCAAACTGCCCTACGCGTGTCACCACATAAGTGGCTTCATCAGGGGCCTGTGAGGTAAGTTCCATATCACCCCTATATATATGTGTCTTGTTTAATTTAATTAAAACAAAATCCTCACCAGCTGGAAAGTGCAGTCTGGAGCTATGTGCAGCGTAGGCAAGAGGCACGACCTCTATGCTGGAAGAGTATAACTTGTGCTTGTCAGTACAGACTCAGCGCATGTGTGCAGGCCAGAGGCTCATATGGTGGAAGCGACGCTTCCATTGTCATGGTGACAGAGGTTTGTAATGGCCGATGTACTGATGTTGTGTCAGAACGGTGGCCACGTAATCATTATCAAGAAAATCCCTCAATGCTGCACAAAGATGGTCCCTATAGATTCCTGTTAGATGTCCAGCAACTCAGAAAAACACTATATATAAACCTGAAACATATTAGAAATCCATAACAGTGCACTGCAAGGTGTGCTATAGTAAATATACTAGATGAGACCACAGGTAAGTATTCTGAGTCTTAATAGAGGCAGAGATATCACACCATCCAATATACCAACATGCATGTTGCAAAGGGCAGAGCGAAGGTGACCAGATGAGAGGAAAAAAAAAAAGAGCTTAATGTGAACCACGTCAAAGTCAGGTCCAGTTAATCAAAGAGACCAAGTTAGAGTCAGGTCCAGTACATCAAGTTAAAAGGTCCAAGTCCATACAGTATATTCTGTACCAAATATTGAATCGCAGTAGTCTAAAGATATGTGCACGAGGGGTATCCCCCCCACACACACATATTGAAGAAACCTGTGGCTAGATAGGCCACACAAAAAAAATGTTTTTTTTTGGTTTTGTTCTGTGACATGAACTTAATAAAATGTATACATTTTTTCATATATCATATCTTTTGTACTGTATATGGTTGGTGATCACTGCATATTAGCATGCTTCTTCTTCTTGCTTATTTTCAGTCTCTGTGGCATGCTGTATGTGGATCCCATTGATTAGATGGTGCCCTCCACTTGTGCATACTATTAGTATCTAGTGTTTTAGGCTATGTGCCCACTTTGCAAAAATGAAGCAGAAAATTTCGGCTTCATTTCTGCATGTCCTTTCCTGGAAAAACTGAGTATTATCTGACAGAATTGTAGGGGTGCCAATACTTTTGGCCAGCACTGTATGCTCCCTCTCTCCCTGTCCATGTATGTATGCTCCCCCCCAGTCCATGTATATATGCTCCCCCCAGTCCATGTATATATGCGCCTTCTCCCCCTGTCCATGTATGTATGCTCCCTCCCCTAGTCCATGTATATATGCTCCCTCTCCCCCTGTCCATCTATATATCCCCCCCCCCAGCCTGCTGGCGCCACTGTGCATCGCATATTAAAAAAAAGAAAAACATAATAAACACCCCTACTCACCTTCCTTCTCCCGCGCAGCGTCCTCTCCTGTAGCCGGCAGATGACTCCTGCGTCCTAGTGACGGGATGCATGACGTCATTGCCTTGCGCCCAGTCGCGTGTATGCTGACGTCAGCTGCTAGTTGCTGGCGTCTGATTGGCCAGCAGCGTGTATTGCAGCGCACGGGCCTGGCAAGTTTGTGCACTGCAGTACACTTCAGCTAGATGTGCGTCCGAGAACGCACATCTAGTTGAAGTAGCGGGGCTGGTGTCGGCACTCGGCGGGCTCAGAGTTCTCACCCGCCGGGCTCGATCCAGTAGCGCTAGTGCTGCAGCGATGGCGCGTGTGCCCACTGGGAGGGCTCTGTGTGCCCCCTCTGGCACACGTGCCATAGATTTGCCAGCACTGACCTATACCATAGAAATGTCATGTCTAGTACACTCAATGAATGAGCTGTATGATACAGAAGTTATGTGCAAGAAGTATTGTGCCTGCTATCATTTGTTACCGTTATATTAAAAAAATTCCAGTAAAGAAGTTTTTATCTTTTCATAACACAATCTGGTCTCACTATTTCATTGTGTATTCTCAAGCTCCCCATACCATCAAACCACTTGTAGCCTGTAAAGAGGTAAGCAAAAAAACTCCAGATCACAGACACACACTCAGGGGTACTGTAACCGGGTGCTTAGGGACTGTGAAGCAGAGCTTGTCATGAATGGTCCCTTAAATGACTGCTCCACAAACCTCTTGGGCATTCAAAATCCCTGAATGCAAAGGCAGAATGAAAGAGGTTGTCCACTACTTTACCTTGGGATATGTCATCAATGTCTGATTGGTCGGGGTCCAAAACCTGGCACCTCCACCGATCAGCTGTTCTCCGTGTCGGCACCGGCCATGGGCCGGAAATGCTCAATTGCAGAGCTGCTCTGTTTTCTGATAGTGGCTACGGCCGGATACTCAACATTCACCTCCTATTCAAATCACAACCTCTTTAACATTTGTGACAAATCTGTGACATTACACAATGCATACTGTAGTATAATAATATAAACATAGTTTTTTCTGAACTTATCTACCTAGAAGGGTATACTATTACCTAGCAATACTATATTGCTGTCTGTAAGCAGCACAAAAAACATAATATAATTGCACTTGTTATAGCATATAATATGGCAAAATAATGGCATTTATATGGCAATAAAATAACTTAGATTACCAGGTGGTAACTTCATCACAATAACGTTACCTCAAAGTAGCCAAGTAAGACTATAGCAGGCATGAATAACTCTGAACTCAGCAATGAACTTCTTGTGGTTTCAGCCTCTTAATTTTGTAAGAGGGTCGCAGACTTATTTTGCAATCTTCTTGCAAATTATCTGATGTGTATGGCATTGTCCATGCTCTTCCTTGATGCCAGATGATGGGGAAAGGAAGAGCGGGCAATCTTTGATTTTCCCAGGAAAACATATGCATGCTTACTTGAGTTCCCCGGGGGAGAATAGCTGAACACCTGTGAAGATATGCTGTATAGGCACCTTACTATTTCAGAGAACTATATTTCCTCTTAATTTTCATTGCACACTTTTATACTCCCCCTCCGGAGCTGAATCTGACAGTATTCTCAACTAAGCGTTGCTCTTCACAATTATGCCTGAAAGATGCATCTTTAGCCAGTGGGTTATAAAACATTAAATTGATTAGTGCACTGTTAATAATGAATGTTTAGAGAGTGTTAGTAGAAGATGCACAAGTTACATTACTCTACTTTTGTGATCTCTACTTTCATTTAACCCATTGTGAAACAATAGCTGATACACGTAATTACATGCTTTTGCAGTAAAGCAATTCATTATATGATTTCCACACCTTCATCTCCATCAAAGATTTAAATTTCCCTGACATATAATCCCTCAGCAACCAGAATGTTTTTGAGTGGTATATGCATGGTTATGCCTCAATCTCTCCTACTCGCACTCTTGATGTAGCTTGTGCTAAATGGTTCCTCTACATAACCTGAGAAGCCTGGATTGCCAACCACTAGGGAATGGATCGTTTAGGGTTAGCATGTGCAGCACTAAAATAATGGAGTTTATAACTGAAATGTTGCCAAGGGAAGTACAGTTTACAGTTCGTCCCACAAGATCTG
The DNA here is from genome assembly GCF_046119375.1 of Phyllobates terribilis. Classification (NCBI taxonomy): domain Eukaryota; kingdom Metazoa; phylum Chordata; class Amphibia; order Anura; family Dendrobatidae; genus Phyllobates; species Phyllobates terribilis. The sequence continues at coordinate 24,450,083 of NW_027362768.1, forward strand.
TTCCACAATATTCACTTGTCCTACCTATGTGTATACATGTAGCATTGATCCATTACTTTTGAAAATGAAGAAAGAATGATTTATATGAGTCATCACAACTATACAGAAACTATTTTAGATAAAACCTAAGATAGAAATAAAATGAGAATATACCAGTCGTAAGTAAATAAATAGTAGTAGAACATATAAATAACATAGAGCACTTAGTAAACCCTGTTTTTGATCTAAAAAGAAGAGTAAAAGCCATCCCACCATGACAAGATGTACCCCAATCGGGACAGTCCTATCCTCTAGTATTAAAACCTTACCTTATGTCAGACGACCTCAATGTAGATAGGGCAGAACAGGATCGGGGTCTTACTGTTCAGACACCTGGCCTTGGGAAGCTATATAAATGAAATGCCTAGCTGAAAATGGGGGCCACAACCCAGTTTGTACCAAGAACAAGAAACTACAGAAAAACCAAAGAAATGAGCCGGACTAGCAGTTGGTATATATGCAAAGTCAGACCCCAGTTCTGCTCCCCCCTCATTTACCACTAGGTCGACGGATGCAAGGTGAGATTTTAACACTAGAGGATAGGACCATCCCAATTGGGGTACATCTTATTGCGGTGGGATGGCTTGTAGACTTTTTTGATCAAAAACAGTGTTTACTTAGAACCCTATGTTATTTCTATTTACTATTACTATTTACTTACTTACAGCATGGTATATGCTCATCTTAGGTTTTGTCTGTTAAATGGCCACAGTGTGAACATACCCTTATATGTTGCATGTATACCAACTTGTGCTCTTGTTCATTTCTTTGGTTTTGCAGAAACTATTATAAAATATATTATATACAAACTGCATATAATATATATTATACAAAAATATATGTGACATGCAGAAGTAGTGCTGTTGCTTTAAAAGCATTCAGCAACTATTAGAAGTAACACAAGCACAGGAGACAGGAAGTGTTGTGCTCCAGAATCATCCAGCGACTAGATGGGTTAACACAGTCACAGGAGAAGGGGAGTGTTTTAGCAGAGCCCCAGGGGGATTGTGGGGAAGTTGTTTATTGTCTGGCCAAGCCAAAGAGAAAGGTGGCTTATGATCTGTATCTCACGGAAGACAAGGGAACAGAAATCAGGTCAGGAGGGAAGCTAAACACAGGTCAGGTAGACTCTCTGAGCTAACAGTGTGGAGTATTATTGGGCAGGAAGATAAAGACTGGAAGGAATTGTGTCACAGGGATAATCTCCCTTATCAAACCCTCCCCCTCTCCATCTCCATGCAGGATAAAGAATGCTGTGTACTATTGAGTCCTTATGAATGAAAAGCCTGTAGTTGTGTATGCATTAAAACTGCACTGTACTGTGCTACCGGATAATAGACTGTGTACTGCTGTGCTGCAAAGGAGACTGTACTGTTATTACTGGAGCCTGTTGCTCAAAGAGACATTTGCATTGCACTGGCCGTGCCTCATTAAATGTTTCTGTTCTACCGTTTATGAAGACTCTTGTCAGATGTGTCTGGTCAGCAAATGAATCTATCATGTGCCTGAGAGAAGCTCCAGCCTAAGGTCACCCTGAGTAATGGTTCCCCCAGGATTCCAGTGAATTCATGTAACCATTCTCGTCCCTATCTGAACTTAGGCGGCGTACGTGTAACATATAGAAACTTACTTTTTAAAATGTTATAATTAAACCTCAGCTCAATTTTTTCCTATTGGCATACTTGTTGCATATTTGTGGTTTTACCACAGCTATAGAGAAAGACATGAACTGCACATCCAAAATGTATACATTGATCTGAACTAAGCAAAAAATTAGAAAACTGAATATGAGGTTCTTTTTTTTACATTCTGATCAGATTGTATGAAGCCCACTGCCACGTCACATATAACCTCTCAGTGGGTCCTACCATTGAAGGAGCGGTGTCATGTGTTAACCACTGCCATCATGATAGTGCACCTGCAGGGCAAGTGACCTGGTGCTCCACAGCACCCTAGCAGATTTTGGTTTCTTCCTTCAGTCATGTTTCTAGAATAATGTAAACTGGGATGGGCAGACGATTTGACCACTATATCTGGCTATCATTTCAGTGTAATGCCTTCCTGGCTCATCTTTGCAGCCTCCCTCAGTCACACAGGAGATGCTAGCTACGAAGACAGAAACTTTCTCATAAAGGTCTGATAGGAAAATTATAACAGTGGAACAAGTAAAAATAAAATAGAAATGTTTCAAGGAGTAAAAAGATAAATATTTTTCACTAAAAAGATGATCAATGGATTGCATGTAAACTTTTTTTTTGTTGGGCAAAATTCTGGAATTCTGGTGAAACTGGAATGAAAAACAACATCCATATGCCTTATGACTTGTCATTGGTGAACAGTAGCAGACTATATATAACATACCAATCAGTCATCTAATTAACAGCCAGATGATGATTGCTAGGTGGGGACGAGTTAATGTCTTAAAGGTGTGAGATGATCAGTTGGGCCAAGACCTCTTTGCAATTATTGAAATGTCAGGTAATGCGCTGCTGTATGTCATGTTGAGTCACTCATGGACAAGCAGTGAGGCAGGGTAGTTAAGAGGTCCAGGGATAGATACCAAGAGAGCTTATCATGAACAGAGAGTTGAGACAAAAGCGTAGCCAGATCACAGTCCAGGGTCAGAATTCCAAGAACGTAGTGGATCAATTCCAAAAACATACTGATAGGGAATTTAGATTGCGAGCCCCAATGGGGACAGTGCCCATAATGTCTGTAAAGCGCTGTGGAATTAATGACGCTATATAAGTGAGTAAAATAAATAAGGCAAAATGGGCTAGACAAAAGAGTAGTCAAGGGCAAATCTATGGGTGGGCAACAAATATCAGAATACAGGAACTCAGTGCATAGAGAAAACGCACACCACTTGAGTTAAGCTACAACTGGCACAAATTGGAGGCAGAGAGCCAGCTAAATAGCCAGATAATCCCTCCAAAGAGAAGAAAACATGGAGGAAATCCAGCATGAGCTGGAATTGTCGGTTGGTCCACTGATGTCATTTGTTCACTCTCCCCTTGCTCTGTATGTCCTAGCCCAGTTGATATTTCCACTGATTTCACAATATTTTTATGCATATACAGTAAATTTCAGAGTGACACAGCCTTTTGTCATTTCCTCTCTCGATGGATATGGGCTTGTGTGAATCTGTAAAGGCTTCACAGTCTGACATTTCCAGCATTAGAGATCAGCAAATCGATTAGAAACAAATACGCTTTGCTACGAATTTTGAGAAATTTGCCAGTCAGTGAATTTAAATATTTGTTGATTCACCTCTGGTGATTCACCTAAAATGGCTGTGGACTTGTACAGTACAGACCAAAAGTTTGGACACACCTTCTCATTTAAAGATTTTTCTGTATTTTCATGACTTTGAAAATTGTACATTCACACTGAAGGCATCAAAACTATGAATTAACACATGTGGAATTATATGCTTAACAAAAAAGTGTGAAAAAAATGAAAATATGTCTTATATTCTAGGTTCTTCAAAGTAGCCACCTTTTGCTTTGATGACTGCTTTGCACACTCTTGGCATTCTCTTGATGAGCTTCAAGAGATAGTCACCGGAAATGGTTTTCACTTCACAGGTGTGCCCTGTCAGGTTTAATAAGTGGGATTTCTTGCCTTATAAATGGGGTTGGGACCATCAGTTGTGTTGTGCAGAAGTCAGGTGGATACACAGCTGATAGTCCTACTGAATAGACTGTTAGAATTTGTATTATGGCAAGAAAAAAGCAGCTAAGTAAAGAAAAACGAGTGGCCATCATTACTTTAAGAAATGAAGGTCAGTCAGTCCAAAAAATTGGGCAAACTTTGAATGTGTCCCCAAGCACAGTTGCAAAAACCATCAAGCGCTACAAAGAAATTGGCTCAGATGAGGACCGCCCCAGGAAAGGAAGAGCAAGAGTCACCTCTGCTTCTGAGGATAAGTTTATCCGAGTCACCAGCCTCAGAAATCGCAGGTTAACAGCAGCTCAGATTAGAGACCAGGTCAATGCCACACAGAGTTCAAGCAGTAGACACATCTCTACAACAACTATTAAGAGGAGACTTTGTGCAGCAGGACTTCATGGTAAAATAGCTGCTAGGAAACCACTGCTAAGGACAGGCAACAAGCACAAGAGACTTGTTTGGGCTAAAGAACACAAGGAATGGACATTAGACCAGTGGAAATCTGTGCTTTGGTCTGATGAGTCCAAATTTGAGTTCTTTGGTTCCAACCACCGTGTCTTTGTGCGACGCAGAAAAGGTGAAAGGATGGACTCTACATGCCTGGTTCCCACCGTGAAGCATGGAGGAGGAGGTGTGATGGTGTGGGGGTGATTTGCTGGTGACACTGTTGGGGATTTATTCAAAATTGAAGGCATACTGAAGCAGCATGGCTACCACAGCATCTTGCAGCGGCATGCTATTCCATCCTGACGAAGGCCTGCCGAAACGCGCGTAGGGGTGACACCATAAACCCCCCCTCTTTCCCCCTATTTGACTTATCATCGGTACTTGCAATTTGGGTAACTATTGGCTGTTTACTTATATATTTTGCTTTTCATTCCCTATAGGCTCCATTTACCCTTTTTGGTATACTATCAGACATTTGGGAATTGTCCCTTCTGGTGTTGTTACTGATGCATGTATTTGTGGTGTTATTATTTTACACCCTTGAATTGCTGTCTACATTGGGTTACTGTGGGGGCTCTTTGGTGGCCTTGGTTTTTTAATTACATATGTGGCACTCTGTGCCTTTAAGCTCTTTAATGTACTATTTTTGTGTACTCTTGACATGTGTTTTCAATAAAATTATATTTGTTCTATTCTTATCTGGGGCTTTGTTGTCGCTTTCCTTTTTCTCTCATTTTTTCCATCCGGTTTGTGTTTAGTTGGACCATCATTTATTTTTCAACAGGTCAATGACCACAAATACACCTCCAGGCTGTGTAAGGGCTATTTGACCAAGAAGGAAAGTGATGGGGTGGTATACCAAATGACCTGGCCTCCACAGTCACCAGACCTGGGGTGAGCTGGACCGCAGAGTGAAGGCAAAAGGGCCAACAAGTGCTAAGCATCTCTGGGAACTCCTTCAAGATTGTTGGAAGGCCATTTTCGGTGACTACCTATTGAAGCTCATCAAGAGAATGCCAAGAGTGTGCAAAGCAGTCATCAAAGCCAAAGGTGGCTACTTTGAAGAACCTAGAATATAAGACATATTTTCAGTTGTTTCACACTTTTTTGTTAAGTATATAATTCCACATGTGTTAATTCATAGTTTTGATGCCTTCAGTGTGAATGTACAATTTTCAAAGTCATGAAAATACAGAAAAATCTTTAAATGAGAAGGTGTGTCCAAACTTTTGGTCTGTACTGTATATCTTTGTGCACCCTATGTTGCTGTATTTATTTTTTATTTTTGGCTAAAAAATAAGCATTTAAATAGCACACACCCTTAATTCCAATGTAGTGAGTGTGACAAAGTAAGTGTACTACACAGCTTGTCTTGTTTACTCTTACTTATGTGTAAGGCAAGATTGCTGCCTGTTGCAGTAATTTTTAATGTTTATGTACCATTTTTTGTGTTCATCTACCAGAAAGAAAATAGAAATAAAAAAGGATATAATTTTAGATTAGGTCTAGCATTTAAACACTGGCACAGACAACATAATTAATTCTTGTGTAGTCTGTGAAAATGTAGAGGTAAGACACAAATGAAAGCGACAATCCAAATAAAAGGTACAACTTCACGTGGTTGGATGACTCTTGATAAAAAAATGTTAACTAATTAGCTTATGTTTTTAACATGTGTATTCATGTATTTACTGACATACGGTATGTGTATATAGGTTTGTATATTGGTCACAGCGTATTTATGCATCTGTACACTAATTTAATACTAAAGGTGTGTGGGCCCTTTTTTGTAGTATTCATTTGTTTGTGTCCCAACTTGACTCACATGTAGCCAAGCTGAAGGTGGTGCAGTCGCAGCAGTATCACTTAGAGGATTCCACTGCTGTTATGCAATTGATGGCTTGCACTCGGCCTCAATGGAAAATACCAAGCTGCCATTATTTCTCCTAGAATGTAGTTCCTGCTCTGTTCTTTCATGTGGAGGAGACCGTGAGCTGCTTTTGGAATTGCCATTGTGCATTAAGAGGTACTCCATTGATGGTTCATTGATGCACAGGGGGAACAAGACTAGCCTATCCGGTAATGATTCTACAAATCTACTACATCATAAACTGCTGAAAAAGTTTGCAGACTATGATAGAAAGGAGTCAGTAGACACAGAATATCACTGCTTTCTGTGCACATGTCTGCCTAGTCACAGATTGGTGTGCAGCACCCCGAGGGCTCGGTTGCTACAGAGGTATTGCATCTCACTTAGAGGTGTGATATCTCACTTCCAGGTAAGGATGGAGTGTGAATCAGTACCCCGACAGCTGCATGCACTACACCACATTTCAGGGGGGCAGGGCGACCGATATGCCCCTAAGTTGGGCACGACAGTCCCTGTCCCTGGCTGGAGTGGGGGGAGGGAACACCTAGGAAGGGGGAACCCTGTAGTGCAGGGGCAGAGAGGAAGCAGTTCCTGGATGCAGAGAGAGAGAGAGAGAGATATAAAAGGTGGGGGCCATCCTAGTGCAGCGGACAGTCAAAGGAGGAAAAGAGCAGGAGCAGGGCTCTGTGGAGCTCTGCTCCAGGAGGCGGGCCTAGCCTGAGAGGCCCAAGACAGAGAGAAGACAGGGAGCAGGGCTGCTGCATGGGCTCTGCTCCACAGGCAGGCTCTGTCAGGAGGACTGGGCCTGAAGGAAGAGGGAAGAAGGAAGGGGAGCGGAGGAGGCTCCAGGAACATAGAGGAAAGAAGGGACCCCAGGGGTGTGGACCGGCGAGTCGCCACCGCACGCCCGAATCTACCTGCGTAGAAGGGTCAGGCCAAAGGGGGAGACCGATCCCCGAAACTAGTGGAGGTGGGGAACTACCCTCAGCTAGAAACCGGAGGCTGCGACATTTCAAGTGGCGCAGCCCCTCACTACACCCGCTAGGAAGGCACCATATAGGGTCCAGGGAAACGGAATGCACGTTTGCCCGCCAAGGCCTGAGGCAGCTGGACAGAAGCGTGGTCACTGGTGGGGTACGACAGACCAGAGGAAGGACACATAAAGGGGGTCCTGTGAAATACTCCAGAGATACCTGGGAGTCTGCCGAGCCCCAGACCTGGTGAGCACAGTGCGACGTGGGCAGCCGTAACCTGCAGAAGTGGTCTGGATAATAAGAACTGTGAGTAAAGACCCTGGACTGCATCACTGACTCTGTGTCGTCACTGCTACTCCTGCACCATCACCCCCGTCCTCCGCATACACTGCCCTGAGGCTACAATCCTCCCGTGGGGAGTTGTACTACACTCTGCTGCACCCACAACACCAGCCTCAGCGGTCTGCCCTGCAGTGGCGGTTCATCCTGACCGCAATCCACGGGTGGCATAGTCGGACATTTAAAATACAACAAACAGACTGCCATTCGGTTTGACCACTCTGAGCCACGGACCGCGTCACTGCCATGCGGAGACTACAACCCCCAGCATCCCACAAAAGGCCCGGTTCCGGGTTCCCCACACGGCCCAGGGGGCGCGTCAACTTTGGCGTAGTCGGCAGGATTTCGTGCCCGCCACCAACGGGTACTGCATGCCTGAAGAAAGACTGTAAAACTTACTTTGGTGGAGTTTCCCGCCATCCGCAGCCGTTTCCTGCCATCCGCGGCCATTTTCCCGCCATCGGGTGCCATCTCTGGGACGCCTCGCGGGAAGAACAGGGGCGTGGATGACGAAAGCGCGCGAGAACTGGAGCCCCGCCTTACGCACAGACGCTGTGCAAGGTCCTGAAAGGAGCCGAGCGGACGCTGACATCACCAGGACGCGATGCAAGGTCCTCAACCCCGACGGTCGCTTGTGGAGCCGCGGCCTACAGAAGAAAAGCAACGGAAGGTAGGCCACGGTTGACTAGGGGGGAAGAAGATGTCGGAAGCGGAGGGAACTGCCACCGCCTGCATGGCCGCTGCCGCAGTGATGCCGTTTTCTGTGCCTTGCATCCTGGGAGCGGCCTGGTTGCCCCAGTTGGAGATTGTTACCCGTTGCATTTTTGGAGTTGCCCTTTTAACCTGGCTGAGGACTGAGAGCAGCCATTCCCCTTTTAACCTGGCTGAGGACTGAGAGCAGCCATTCCCCTTTTATCCGGCTGAGGACTGGGAGCAGCCAACCTTGTACATAGTTGTACTTCTTAAAGTGCTCCCTATTGGTTTACCTCAGCCGCTTGCACCTTGAAGGGTGATATGGACACCCGGTCATAGCAGAGACTGTGACCTGTTTGGAGAGACCTCGCCGTTGGAAAAGTTCCTGCTAATGATGTTTACCATTTTTATATTTGAAAAGAAAAGTTTTATATTTAATTGCCGGAAATTGCCTTAAAGAAAATGTTTATATGTGAATAAAGAGAAAAGCTTTATGAAAGTAACGTTAAAAAGAAAAAAAAATAAAATTTCATATGATGCCGTAACCTCTAAAAGAAAAATTGCCTCCCATAAAGGGATGAGTTATTGTGTTGATAATATTATATGTTGATGCATTCAAAAATTTGCATGTCTTTGAACAAAAATGTCTTTTGCTCTGTTCCAGCCCGCGGACGTGCTGTGATTTACCAGGGGGGAATGTAGCACCCCGAGGGCTCGGTTGCTACAGAGGTATTGCATCTCACTTAGAGGTGTGATATCTCACTTCCAGGTAAGGATGGAGTGTGGATCAGTACCCCGACAGCTGCATGCACTACACCACATTTCAGGGGGGCAGGGCGACCGATATGCCCCTAAGTTGGGCACGACAGTCCCTGTCCCTGGCTGGAGTGGGGGGAGGGAACACCTAGGAAGGGGGAACCCTGTAGTGCAGGGGCGGAGAGGAAGCAGTTCCTGGATGCACAGAGAGAGAGATATAAAAGGTGGGGGCCATCTTAGTGCAGCGGCCAGTCAAAGGAGGAAAAGAGCAGGAGCAGGGCTCTGTGGAGCTCTGCTCCAGGAGGCGCGCCTAGCCTGAGAGGCCCAAGACAGAGAGAAGACAGGGAGCAGGGCTGCTGCATGGGCTCTGTGCCACAGGCAGGCTCTGTCAGGAGGACTGGGCCTGAAGGAAGAGGGAAGAAGGAAGGGGAGTGGAGGAGGCTCCAGGAACACAGAGGAAAGAAGGGACCCCAGGGGTGTGGACCGGCGAGTCGCCACCGCACGCCCGAATCTACCTGCGTAGAAGGGTCAGGCCAAAGGGGGAGACCGGTCCCCGAAACTAGTGGAGGCGGGGAACTACCCTCAGCTAGAAACCGGAGGCTGCGACATTTCAAGTGGCGCAGCCCCTCGCTACACCCGCTAGGAAGACACCATATAGGGTCCAGGGAAACGGAATGCACGTGTGCCCGACAAGGCCCGAGGCAGCTGGACAGAAACGTGGTCACTAGTGGGGTACGACAGGCCAGAGGAAGGACACATAAAGGGGGTCCTGTGAAACACTCCGGAGATACCTGGGAGTCGGCCGAGCCCCTCACCTGGTGAGCACAGTGCGACGTGGGCAGCCATTACCTGCAGAAGTGGTCTGGATAATAAGAACTGTGAGTAAAGACCCTGGACTGCATCACTGACTCTGTGTCGTCACTGCTACTCCTGCACCATCACCCCCATCCTCCGCATACACTGCTGTGGGGAGTTGTACTACACTCTGCTGCACCCACAACACCAGCCTCAGCGGTCTGCCCTGCAGCAGCGGTTCATCCTGACCGCAATCCACGGGTGGCGTAGTCGGACATTTAAAATACAACAAACAGACTGCCATTCGGTTTGACCACCCTGAGCCACGGACCGGGTCACTGCCACGCGGAGACTACAACCCCCAGCATCCCACAAAAGGCCCAGTTCCGGGTTCCCCACACGGCCCAGGGGGCGCGTCAGGTACATCGTGGTGTGCTTGAAATGACCATCAGAACTAGACCATGGAGCAATGAAATGTGGTCTAGTCTGACAAATTTTGTTTTCTTATACTTAATGTGGACAGCTAGGGGCATGTGTAAGATTGCCATATAAGGTCTCCAAAAAGGGATAATTTTTGGAATGTTTTATCTATACAAAGCATAAACAGTCTATCAGTGCAGTGTGTTATTACAAAGGTTTTTTGTTACTACTGATTACCGTCTGTTTACCCATATTCATGAATGTTGAGGTTACTTTGATATTACTATTAGGCTTTAGAGTAGTTCACAGTGAATTAATTCACTTTGAATAAAATATTTGAATAAAATATTAAATCGGATGCATCAAATCCATATTGAATTTCTGGAAACACAGTCATCTCTGTCCAACATGACTGCTAGTTTGGTAGAGGTGGCCATTTGGGCCTACAATGCAACAAACAAGGCGGCTCTTATGCCTGTAAATTTTGTGTTGATAAATGACTGGAAGCCTTGTGTGTAAAAATGGAGAAACCGTAGCTCACGCTCTATCCTACAAAGTGGGAAGCTGCCCTCCTTAGGAGAGATTTTTGCTTTAGGTTCTCATACTGACCTAAATTTGGTATAATATACTGTATAATGTCTGAGTAATTATGGTATAATATACTGTATGATTTCTGAGTAGTACAATGTCATGAGTCCGAGTGGTATTTGTAATATGTGCCAAAAATATCTTTTAATATATAATCTAATCGCTGCACTCCCAATAAGTGGTGCTCAAGAAGGGACCGTGCCCTCAATCAAGTAAAAATAACCTTGGCACTCAAGAATAAGTTCCAGAAAATGAAAATTTATTGCAGTCCATTACAAATAATGACAAAACGTTTCGGTCACTTAGGACCTTCTTCAGTTGACTGCAGAAAACGCAAAACATTGTGAGTAAATAATAACAACAAAGTATTTTACAAAATCATATAGAATCAATATGATGTCAATAAACATTTAGGTATCACAAAATAAATGGGGATTTGATGGGGATTCAGGAGTAGGGAAGAGGAAAAAAGGACCCGAGGGGTTCCTACATGTGAATAAAGCTATCTCTCTCTAACCGTGGTAGTGAGGGAAAAGAAGACGGTTACCTACCAGAAAATAGACTGTGGTAGGATTGGTGGACAAAAATCTTTAGAGGGTCCTATAAAGGACTGCCTGGGAATGGAAGGAATATTCAGTAGAGTAAAACTCTAAGTCAAGCCACATCGGTTTAACTTGTAGGGATAAGGAACATAAATACCTGGTTCTAGATACTGCTCTGTCTGGCGCCGCGGTATCCACCGCTAGGTATGCTGACTACTAGACTAGGGGAGGATCTCTTAAATAGGGGAGGTAATAGCAGGACACGCCAATCGCTATTGTGGGTTAAAGGACGCGGTTTTCGCAAAACCGGAAGTGACGTCCTTGTTTTACCGGAAGTGACGTTTCAAGATCACGTGTGCGGTCCACGGGAGGTGCGCTTGCGTTCCAAAGTGCAGGAAATGTCTGCGCTGGATTAATGACTGTGAGAAGCGGTACAAGTAGGTATTGGGGAAATGTCTTCGTCCACATTTTCCTACAATGCGGATGAAGCTACCTCTATTCTGGCCCAAACCTGCGTGTCAAGTGATTTCTTGAGAGTTCCTCCAGGTGAGATTAGGGGACGGAATTTGGAGAAGGAACACCGCCATCTAGTTAACCTAGAACTACACTGCACTACTCTGACCGAATATTTGAGGGTACAAAGGATCCCCAGGGGACTCAGGGTTCCATTGAGACCCACTCTCTTTGCCGATATACCCGACTATTGTAACAAGTTCGAACAAATCCTTAACAAATGCTCCTTTGATTTAATGGTCCTGACCGTTGATTCACTCCATAAAGCTATAACATCCACAAAAGAACTTATTGGCAACATTGAAACCCAACTGGTCTCTTCAGCAAGTCCAGACGAGTGGACCACCTTAAAAGCTAAAATCCAAAGTAACATCGACCAACACAGGAGGGACACAGAATCTAGAAAGAGAAACAAATTCCAACGAGATACAGAAGATTACGAGCTAAAAAGAGTTTATAAATGGCAAGAGAAACAACACCAGGGTGGAAATTTTCAAAGATTTACTCGCTCATCCACAGAAATGTCCTCTTCTGGCTCGGAACCAGAGAGGAGGGATCATTTTACCACTTCTTCTCATCATTTTTTAGGGCAACAGCGGAGATACCCACGAAGAAGAAGACGAGGAGAGGCGGCCAGCACCAGAGGAAACGTGGAATTCAACAGAATAACTCGGTCACAGACACAACACCCTTGGTGGTAAATATCTCCTCAAAGACTCTTAGCATAGCACAGTTGTCTATATTACAAAAGGGTCTTTCGTTTTGCCCGAGAGGAAGGTACAACACCTTCAAACTCGATATGGAGCTGCAACGCTTCTATCGCACTTTGAGATTAAAGGTACACCTTGCTAAGATTCCCTCACCCCCCAATGACGTTACAGTTCCTCCTGTCGCCAATCAGGATGTAGCTATCACAGCAAGGAGCCTGGGTCTATTCAACAGGAGTACATATAGGCCACCCCATGGTTCCCATGCTTTAGAAACTTTTATTAGTTTCGTGGACACAGCTTTCCGCGAATTACGATCAAGGATGGACAAGGGGAAACTTCATTATGAGCCCAACCTGTCCGCCCTTGATCAACAAGCTTTAACAAGCCTCAGGGAGGATAAGGACCTTATCATCAAACCCGCAGACAAGGGGGGCGCTATAGTCGTCATGGATAAAGTCAAATATATCAAGGAAATAGAACGCCAACTTAGCGACACTACCACTTACCGCCAACTTACCCAAGATCCCACTTCCCAGTTCAGTAATCTGATACGGACTACCATCAATAGACACATGACGGCAGGAACAATAGATGCGAAAACCGGCGAATTCCTCATCAAAACACATCCAATTACGCCTGTTTTTTACGTTTTACCCAAAATACATAAAAATCTCACTGAACCCCCTGGTCGCCCTATCGTGGCCTCAACCGATTCGGTACTCTCCCCTCTATCAATATTTCTAGAGAAGATTATTACACCACTGATACAAAAGAGCCCATCATTCCTGTTAGATACGGGCGCATTCCTTAGAACTTTGACAGACCTAAAACAGGTCCCTCCCACAGCATTACTGGTGTCCCTGGATGTAAAGAATCTATACACTTCAATACCACACGACCGGGGTCTCCACTCGGTTAAAACCTTACTTGCAGAATCCCTGATGGATCCAAGGATAATTGAACTGGCCCTAGACCTATTAACGTTGGTACTCACCAAAAATTACTTCTTATTTCAGAACAGATACTATTTACAGATAAAAGGCACCGCGATGGGATCTAACGTAGCGCCCCCGTTCGCTAATTGTTACATGGCAGCCTTTGAGAGCTCAGTTGTATATACCCACCCTCTCTTCCGATCTCATTCAGTCGTTTGGAAGAGATTCATAGACGATATTTTTTGCATATGGGATGGTCCCTTAGAAACCCTGGAAACCTTCTTTACTGATCTTAACATGGCTTGGCCAGATTTGGGATTTACACTGACTTCTGACCCAAACAGAGTGAGCTTTTTGGATACAGTTATTATCAAAGATAGAGAGGGCTTTCTTACCACAGATCTCTACACTAAACCGACAGACCGTAATAGTCTGCTACACTACACAAGCAACCACCCGGCACATATAAAAAAATCAATACCGAAATCACAGTTCAAGAGGGTGGAACGTATAGTCTCAGACCCCATCATCCGTCAACAGAGATTACGGGAGATGGGGACAAAATTTAGAGAGAGAGGATACCCTGCGTCCATCCTACAGCCAGAACCAGTCGATCCCACGAGGGCACGCCTGGATAAATCAGATCGGATTGCATTCATCCATACGTATCACCCCTTCACTTACATACTCCACAAAACTATTCGCAAACACTGGAATATCCTACGCACCGGTTACCCATCCATTACCAGCTTTCAAAAACCATTCATGCCCTGTTTTAAACGAGCCCAAAATCTCAAGGACTCCTTGATCCGAGCCGACATTGGCACCAGTAAATCGAAACCCATACAACGCTTTCTCCAGAATCCCAAGACGGGTACCTTTCCATGTTTACAATGTAGGCAATGTAACAATGTCCTTAAAGGCAATATAATATACCATCCACAGACAGGCAAAAAGTACAATATCAAAGGTTTTTATACCTGTGAAAGCGCATTTGTAATTTATCTTATCAAATGCCCCTGTGGTTTGATATATATTGGAGAAACTACACAGCCCATACGGGATAGAATATCAAAACATAAGTCCACGATCAGGTGCAAAAATCTGCTTCTGCCCATTCCCCATCACTTTGTCACCATGGGACACAATATTTCACAATTAAGGTACCAGGTGTTGGAACAAGTCCCACCACCACGACGCGGGGGTGACCGTATTCGCCTCCTAAAGCAGAGGGAGGCCTTTTGGATCCATGAGATGGATGCTCTCGCACCCAAAGGTCTCAATAGGGAATATGACCTTCTGTCTTTTGTTTAAAAATTTCTGATTCTCTATGAATAATACTTGCTGTGATGCCTTTATATGCAATACCTCTTCATGACTATCTCTCTTTTATTTACAGATGTTGTCTATCCCCAGAGTGTCTTCCCTTGTCCTCCTCTGTGCTTCCCGAACCATAAAGTACCTACTTGTACCGCTTCTCACAGTCATTAATCCAGCGCAGACATTTCCTGCACTTTGGAACGCAAGCGCACCTCCCGTGGACCGCACACGTGATCTTGAAACGTCACTTCCGGTAAAACAAGGACGTCACTTCCGGTTTCGCGAAAACCGCGTCCTTTAACCCACAATAGCGATTGGCGTGTCCTGCTATTACCTCCCCTATTTAAGAGATCCTCCCCTAGTCTAGTAGTCAGCATACCTAGCGGTGGATACCGCGGCGCCAGACAGAGCAGTATCTAGAACCAGGTATTTATGTTCCTTATCCCTACAAGTTAAACCGATGTGGCTTGACTTAGAGTTTTACTCTACTGAATATTCCTTCCATTCCCAGGCAGTCCTTTATAGGACCCTCTAAAGATTTTTGTCCACCAATCCTACCACAGTCTATTTTCTGGTAGGTAACCGTCTTCTTTTCCCTCACTACCACGGTTAGAGAGAGATAGCTTTATTCACATGTAGGAACCCCTCGGGTCCTTTTTTCCTCTTCCCTACTCCTGAATCCCCATCAAATCCCCATTTATTTTGTGATACCTAAATGTTTATTGACATCATATTGATTCTATATGATTTTGTAAAATACTTTGTTGTTATTATTTACTCACAATGTTTTGCGTTTTCTGCAGTCAACTGAAGAAGGTCCTAAGTGACCGAAACGTTTTGTCATTATTTGTAATGGACTGCAATAAATTTTCATTTTCTGGAACTTAAAAATATCTTTTAAGACATGGTTCCTTTAGTTCCCTGCTTTTGATCCTGGAAAAAACAATGATTCATTGCTTGTCTTTTCCAAGTGGGTTTCATAAATGACAGGAATAACAATGATCTTGTTGTGGTTGTCTGTGTTTCATGGGACCAGGCTGTCATGTTGGTTTAGGAAGCAGGATTTGGTATGCTGCTATTGAAATTGGATATGAAAATCAGCCTTTCAGTTGTTGCTGGTGCATATGGCTGCCTCCATTCACTTTGTTTCATCTACAGTAGGTAGCTGGTACTACTATGACAAATATTTTCCAATGTGCCAGTCAGTGATTTTGAAATCTTTGATTCATTGATAAAAAAAGTTGTGTATTTTGAATCTGACAGTCACTCATCTTTTAATTACCTTGATGACTTCCTTTTTTGGATCATGGACACCCTGTGGGTAGTTTTTGCTAGATGTTTATGTTACTTTAACTGGGGCCATGATACTGAGTGGGGGACTTATAATGGTTGTCATGATACTGAGTGGGTCTGGCATTGGGGGCCACAATACTGAGTGGGGTATTGTGAGAACATTATAATGATGAGCTGTCTTATTGTATAGGGTGCTGTGGGCACCATTATACTGTGTGGGGTGGGAGGCTATGGTGTATCATACTGAGGGGGTGATCATACTGAGTGGGGGCTGTGGGATTATCATACTGAATGGGATCCATAATACCAAGTGGAGGCTGTGGGAGCATTATACTGAGCTGGAGCTTTAGAAGCATCATACTGATGGGCTGTGGGAGCATTATACTGTGTGGGAGGCTGGGGGGAAATAATACTGTTTGGGGGCATCATACAAAGTGGAGGCTGTGGAGCATCATACTGAATTATGGCTATTAGGGAATTATACTTAGTGGGGGCCATCATAGCAAATGGGGGCTGTGGGAACATCATACTTAGGGGCTATGGGAGCATCAAACTGAATAGGCTGTGGAAGCATCATACTGTGTGGTGGCCCGGGGATGGGTGGGAGTAATAATACTATGTGGTAGCACTATACTGAGTGGAGGGCATCATACTGAGTGATGGCTGTGGGGGCATTATACTAACAGTTGTGTGGGTATTATACTCTGTGTGTATGTTTGTGATGTAATGTTTGGGACCATCATACATAATGGCCATGAAAAGGGTATTGTTTGGCGAGAACACTAAGGAGCTTCAATAGGGGCATAATTACGGTGTATTTACTGCAATACACTTCTCTTAGGAAACCCTCCAGGATTTTACCCACAGTAGAGGTTAAGTTAACTGGCCTATAATTTCCAAGTTTGTTTTTTGTCCCCTTTTTGAATATTGGCACAATATTTGCTATACGCAAGTCCTGTAGTAAGACCCTGTTATTATGGAATCTTTAAAGATTAAAAATAATGGTCTATCTATGACGTTACTTAATTCCTGCAGTACTCGCCGGTGTATCCCATCCGGGCCCCAGGATTTGTCAACTTTAGTGATTTTTAGACGCGGCTGTACTTCCTGCTGGGTTAAGCAAGTGACATTTAATGGAGAATTTTTGTTATCACTGATCATGTTTTCTGTCATGCAATTTTCTTGTGTAAATACTGTTGAAAAAAAAACATTTAGCATATTGGCTTTTTCCTCATCCTCATCCACCATTTCACCCAGACTATTTTTAAGGGGGCCAACACTATAATTTTAAGTTTCATACTATTTATGTAGTTAAATAATATTTTGGGATTATTTTTACTTTCTCTGGCAATGAGTCTCTCTGTCTCAATCTTTGCTGCCTTGATTTGGTTTTTATTTAATTTTCTGTATTTATTTAATGACTCATCACTACCTACTTGCTTTAGTTCTCTAAATGCTTTCTTTTTGTCACTTATTGCACCCCTTACAGCTCTATCTAGCCATAGTGGTTTCCTCCTATTTCTAGCATGTTTATTCCCATAGGGTATATATTGTGCACAGGTCCAATTCAGGATGCTAATAAATTTCTCCCATTTGCTTGGTGTAGTTTTGTCTCAGGATATTGTCCCAGTTTATTGCACTAAGATCATCTCACAACCGTTGGAAATTTGCCTTCCTGAAGTTTAGTGTACCTTGACCTAGAATTGGGAAGTCATTGGTCTCTTAACCATAATTTCTAATTTGCAGTAAAATTGTGGGAATCATGACCTGCAGGATAAATTTGTTTTTAGTTTCATATTATGTTTTTTTGTAGGTTGTTTACTTTCTATTTCCTTTTCTGTCCTGGTGTTTTATACACCTTCGACCTTATAGTAGATCTAGTGGGAATCTGATAAAAATTTTGGAAATTCTCTCCACGTGGTGTCAATTGGCTATGGAAGGATTGGTTGGCACATGTAACAATACTATGGTGGGTAGACTATTGATGTTCTTGATTATTTATGATCTTTTTTGCAAATGGGGTCTGGCAGTATTTTTGTCCTGAAGGTGGCTGTAACCAGTCCGATCACAGTTGTAGCCCATTTTGCAGTATCTGGCTCTCTATATGTTTTACAGTAAAAGATAATACCTTACCAACACCAGGCCAGATTAACAATGCACTGCAGGATGCAGCAAGCCTCCATGATAAAGGCGGGGGCAGGATATGTGCAGGATACTGATGCAAACAGCCACTCACTAACCTACCAATTCATGGAGGGGGTGGCTGTGTAGTATTATAATGCACACCGATAGAGTTTGCTTAGGGCGCCAGTCACACACCAGGCCAGATTAACAATGCACTGCAGGATGCAGCAAGCCTCCATGATAAAGGCGGGGGCAGCACATGTGCAGGATCGACTAATACCTCATGTGGTGTATTTATCTTATACACTATTTTTCATCTTTTTTGCACATTTTTATGCAGGATGCACCCAGGTCTCTTTAGTGTTGGCTGGGTGAATTGGGGCATCTGTCCTGTGTGGGTGCACGTATTATAGTGCTGGGCAGGCCGCCTGATCTAATAGTATGGGCGTCATCAATAGGCTGCAAGTTACAGTAGACACTGTGCATCACACATATCTGTGTGACTGGCGCCCTAAGCAAACTCTATCGGTGTGCATTAAAATACTACACAGCCACCCCCTCCATGAATTGGTAGGTTAGTGAGTGGCTGTTTGCATCAGCATCCTGCACATGTGCTGCCTCCGCCTTTATCATGGAGGCTTGCTGCATCCTGCAGTGCATTGTTAATCTGGCCTGGTGTTGGTAAGGTATTATCTTTTACTGTGATGCTTTTTGAAATGATGTCTAATGTTAACCGTCTCTATATGTTTTGCAAGCTTTTGTTGGGTTTAAACCCATCTGAGTTCTTTTCAGACAAGGTAAACCGTTTAGGGTTCTGTTTGTTTTTAGCTATGTATAAAAATTAGTTTAGGGCTGCTCCTCTTCTTGTTTTTTTGATTTATATCATCCTTTATTAGCTGTTTACATTTTTAGGTGCTTATTTATCTTTACTGAACCATGCTTATGTAGCGCCCCGAGGGCTCGGCCGCTACAGGGGTATTGCACCTCTGCCAGAGGTGTGGTATTCCACTCCCAGGTAAGGATGGAGTGTGGACCAGGGCTCAGTTAGCTGCATACAGCACACTCACCCCATTTCCGAGGGACAGTTCAACGGTGCTGCCATTAGACAGAAATGCAGGCACTACAGATCATGTCCCTGGCTGGAGTGGGGAGGGGGGAGGAATACCCAGTGATGTAGGAGCAGATAGGGGTTGGTTTCTGAGCATAGGAAGGAGCTCATTGGTTGCTGGTCACCTGAGCTCACACACTAGGGAAGGGTATATAAGGTGGGCACCATCTTAGTTCTGTGTGCAGAGAGGAGTAGAAGAAGTCAGTTCAGTCAGAGAAGAAGCAGAGTGGAGATGTGACAGGGAGCTGTGGCTCAGCCTCGGCCCAGCTCCATGAGACAGGCCTAGAGTGAAGGCCGGAGTAGAAGAAAGGAACAGAAAGGAACAGCAAGGAACAGAAAGGAACAGAAACAGAAAGAGAGGTATCCAAAGTGTGGAAAGGCTCAGAAACAAGAAGGTGGAAGGGACCCTAAGAACCCATGAGAATACAGGGTGAAGGGTCAGGCAGATTAAGGGTACCGGATCCCAAGTTGGTGGAGGAGAAACAACCCTCAGCCAAAGACCGGAGGTTGTGATCATTTATTGGTGTGACACCTCATCAAACCTGCTAGGAAGGCACCATATAGAACAGTGGGGAACGGGATCCACGTTTACCCGCACAAGTTCGCGGCAGCTGGACAAAAGTGGGTCACTGGTGAGGCAGGCCAGAGAAAGGATAAAAGGGGGTCCTGGGCCATGCTCCTGAACTGCCTGGGGGTTGACCGAGCCCCTCACCTGGTGGACACCGCACGGCTTGGGTGGTCACTACTGGTGCCGAAGTGACCCGGAGCACATGAACTGTGAGTAAAAGACATTGGACTGCAGTACGTTGCCTGTGTACTTTCTTGCTCCTCCAGCACTACCGGTACTGGGACTCCCTGCACCATCACCCCCACCATCCATTGCACTGACCTGGGGCTACACTCTTCCCGTGGGGAGTTATCCAATCTCAGCTGCACCCACCATCAGCCTCAGGGGATTACCTTGAAGCGGCGGTTCATAATAGCCGCAATCCACGGGTGGCGTAGTCGGACATTATCAACAGCACATAGCAGACTACCATTGGTCTGACCACCCTGAGCCACGGAACCGGGTTGCCACTACCCCCATCGTTCCCCTATTGCCCGGATCCGAGTGCCCCACGGCCCAGGGGGCGAGTCACTTACACTTTTGGGCCTTCAGATGAGTAGAGATTATTTCAAGATGCAGACAATTGGTTGTTGTGGACTGAATGGCCAGCAGTGGTTGCAGGTGTTACTGTTATGATCTGCAACAAGTACTAAGGAAAGATAGGGGAAAGCTGTCCCTACAGTAAGACTAAGCCGAATCCCTACGATGTAGCGGTCTGCTTGTTCCTAGCGAACAGACCTGCCTTAGTCCTCGGCTAGTCTGAACGAAGACCTATAGCATATGGGGAGGGGTCCCTAAAAGAACTAAGGACTGGGACAAAAATGGGACACCTCCTAAACAGAGAAGTAGTTGCAGAACACAAAAAGACTAACAGACAAAAAGGTACTAGAGGTCCCAGAAGGACCAAACGAACTGACAGAGAAAGGCACAGAAGCACATGGCTAGAGAAACAGTCAAACACTGAAGTCCAGCACAGCCAGGAGGGCGGAGCTGGAATATAAAGGCAGGCACGTGACCGCAAAACACAAGATGGAAAAACAAACAGGAGGGTTTTAACAGTACCTCCTCTTTTATGAGGATCCTCCGGATCCTTCGGGCCCAGGCCTATCCGGAAACCTCCTGTAGAATGCTCTAACAAGCCTAGGAGCAGAGACATCATCCGCCCTTACCCAGGAGTTATCTTCGGGACCGAAACCCTTCCAGGAGACAAGATACTGTAATCTCCCTCTATGCCATCTAGAATTGAGGATACGAGAAATTTCATATTCGCCATCTTCCACCACAGGAGGAACTGTGACAGTGGAATCCCTATCTGATACATCAGCTTTTTTCAACAAGGAAACATGAAACACAGGATTAATCTTCCAGGAAGTAGGGATATTCAACCTAACTGCAGACGGGTTAACAACCTGAAGCACTTTAAATGGACCCGCAAACTTAAGACCCAGTTTTTTAGAGGGAATCATCAACCGCAGGTTCTTTGAGGACAACCAAACCATATCACCCACAGTAAACAAAACCTCCTTACGTTTCCTGTCAAAATACTTCTTGGACTACTTATCAGCCTCTTGAAGGTTGCAACGTACAGTACATTAGTCCAAACTCTCTCCAAATCACCAGAAAAATTCTCCTCCTCCAGCACCGCCGACCCCAATTTGGAGAACGAACCAAAAGACGGATGTCTCCCTGTACAACAAAAAAAAGAACACCCAGCAGAGGAGGATGTATGATTGTTAAGAGCAAATTCTGCGAGAGGCAGAAACTCAGACCACACCTCTTAATTGTCCGCCACAAAACAATGCAAAAACTGTTCTACATCCTGGTTCTTTCTTTCAGTCTCTCCATTAGACTCAGGATGATACCCAGATGAAAATGACAAATGGACTCCCAACCTGTCACTAAAAGCACGCCAAAAGGGGGCCCAAACTGAGGTCCTCTATCAGCAACAATATCCGTGGGAACGCCATGAAGCTTGACAATCTCCTTAATAAACGCCTTAGCGAATGTCTTGGCGCAGGGCAACTGAATGAATGGAACCAAATGACACATCTTACTAAAACGGTCCATGACCACCCAGATGACAGTAAAACCCTCGGACACAGGAAGATCAGTAATAAAATCCATTGTGAGATGCGTCCAAGGTGCACTAGGAACCTCCAGAGGGCAAAGCAACCCCTCTGCAGGAGTATGTGAAGCCTTTGACCTAGCACACAAAGTACATTGACGCACCCACTGGATGACTTCCTTCTGCCATCCAGGCCACCAAAAACTGCAACTGATAAGTCTCTTAGACTCCGAAAATCCTGGATGACCTGCCAACCGAGACTCATGACACTCCACAAACAAATCTCTCCTAAAGGCTCTAGGTGCGAACAACCTCCCATGGGGAGTGTTAGATGGAGCATCATCTTGTGCTTTCAGAATCCCATTCTCCAAAACGGAGTCCAATGCACAACTCCTTTCTGTAAAATGCTCTCCTCCTCCTCGGCACTGACCGTAGGAGAGAAGCTGCGAGATAAAGCATCGGCTTTAACATTCTTAGTACCAAGGATATAGGTAACAGAAAAATTAAACCGAGAAAAAAAAAGTGCCCTCCTAGCTTGACGGGCATTCAAGCGCTTGGCAGCATCCAGATAGATCAAATTCTTATGACCTGTGAACACCTGAATAGGAAATCTAGCGCCTTCCAAAAAATGACGCCAATGTTCAAACGCAAGTTTAATAGCCAGCAACTCCCGATTTTCAGCATCATAATTCAGTTCAGTTTCCGAAAATTTTTTCGAAAAGAAGGCACAAGGATGTACTCCATCCTTGTTCTTCTGAGACAAAACGGCTCCGACCCCCACCGATGAAGCATCGAACTCGACCAAAAAAGGCTTGGTCTCATCAGGCTGCATGAGGATAGGGGCAGAACTTAACCTCTCTTTGAGATACTCAAACGCTTCAATGGCCTCAGTAGTCCACTGGACCGTATTCGCACCTTTCCTGGTGAGATCGGTCAGAGGCTTAACAATTACAGAAAAATTCTTAATGAATTTCCTGTAATAATTGGCAAAACCCCAAAATCTCTGTATAGATTTCAAACCAATAGGCCTAGGCCATTCCTGCACAGCCTGAACCTTCACCGGGTCCATCTCAAAGCCCTCGCTGGAGACAATGTAGCCCAAAAAACTAATTTTCTGCACAGTGAACTTACATTTCTCCAGCCTAGCAAAGAGTGAATTATCACTCAATAACTGCAAAACTTCACGTACACTCTGCTAATGGGACTCTAGATCTGGTGAATAAATCGAAATGTCATCCAAATACACAACCACATTCTTACCAATCATAGGTCTCAGGATGTCATTAATAAGGTTCTGAAAAAAATGCAGGTGCATTGGTAAGACCAAAATGCATCACCAGATTCTCAAAATGACCTACCGGAGGGTTAAAAGCAGTTTTCCATTCATCACCCTCCTTCACTAGTAACAAATTGTATGCCCCCCGGAGATCGATTTCAGAGAACCACTTGGCCCCCACCAACTGGTTAAACAGGTCAGGAATTAACGGCAATGGGTAGGAATTGCGTACGGTAATCTTATTAATTTCACAAAAATCCAGACATGGACGTAAACCCCCGTCCTTTTTTTTAACAAAGAAAAATCCAACTGCCACAGGCGACTTAGAAGGTCTAATGTGACCAGCAGCCAGGCTAGCCTGTATGTACTCCTCCAAGGCCTTTCTGCAAAGTAGTACTTCCAGAAAGAAATGCTCCTGCAGAGCGTAAACAAGCTATACGGGCGTAACTGACCTTTTTTTTATTCTTTACTTAAACGTAGCTCACAATACTTAATCAAATGGTTAGCTTTACCACAATAAAGACACAATCCCTCGGCGAACCTCCGGTCTCTTTCCTGAGAGGGGAGCGACTTTTCCCCAAACTTCATCGGTTCTCCGCCATCAGAGCAGATTTTCTGGGGACTAGGACCTGGCATTACAGGAGTCTTTACCTCATTCTGTCTAAATCTCAGTCTCCTATCCACACGAACAGCTAATTGCATGGCATCCTGCAGAGTCTCGGGTGCAGGGAATGCAATTAGCAAATCCTTAACCTTTTCACTCAGACCAGCAAGAAATAGACATTTCACAGCAGGATCATTCCATCTAACTTCTGAGGCCCATCTTCTGAATTGTGTGCAATAATTTTCAACATCACCTGACCCCTGATTCAAACGCCTGAGTTCTGCCTCAGCAGATGAGACTCGATCAGGGTCATCATATAATAGCCCCATAGCAGAAAAAAATTCTTCTACAGACCTTAAACATGGATCATTAGGTTGGAGAGAAAAGGCCCACCCCTGTGGTTCTTTGCGCAAAAGTGACATAATAAAACCAATGCATTGTGATTCATTCCCAGAGGACCTAGGTCTCAAATGAAAATATAGCAAGCAAGCATTTTTAAAGGAAAAAAAATCTTGCTGTTTACCATAAAAAACATCAGGCAGCCCTACCTTGGGTTCCACAAAATGCGCTTCAGAACAGCTACTCACGTGTTGCTGGAACTTGGCTACCTCCAGAGACAATCCCTGCAGGCGTTGAGCCAAATCTTGGACGGAAACCATACTGATCCCCGAATTTCTTTCCTTTTAGTTTTTTTGGGCTGGACTTACTGGTGGTCACGTGACCGCAGGTGGTCACGTGACCGCAAAACACAAGATGGAAAAACAAACAGTAGGGTTCTAACAGTTACATGCTGTGGATAATTTCAAGCACCACTATTAAGGTCCTCTGCTCATAATCTTGTAGTCCATTCTGGTGGCAACAATTTATTCCATATGTATGTGATATCCCGGTACCCATTCTACTACTGCTAAATGAGACAGTTGTAGTGTTGTATTAGATTTGTTCTATTGTGTGTACTGAGTTAGGGGATATAATACATTGCATTGTAAATTGTACATTCTTGCATTGTAAATTGTACTTTCCTGCCATCTGCTGGCCATTGTGGAGTAATGATTATTCTCCTCACAACAAGTGGTGGCCATAGCAATGGCTGGGAGGAGTCTCCCAGC
This sequence comes from Phyllobates terribilis, assembly GCF_046119375.1. Classification (NCBI taxonomy): domain Eukaryota; kingdom Metazoa; phylum Chordata; class Amphibia; order Anura; family Dendrobatidae; genus Phyllobates; species Phyllobates terribilis. Next base: position 24,474,882 of record NW_027362768.1, read on the forward strand.
TCAGGGCTCTCACTCTGACTAGAACGCTGGTATAAACCAGTTGTTGGTGGTTCTTGCTGCCTCAGGAAGATTGAGGAGAGACATTATTTTCTCAGAGAAGTGTTTTCAATGCCAGTCTACGCTGAGGGGACATTTTAATCTCCTTCACAAAAAGAGTGAAGTGTTTTCTAGTCAGGAGAGAGAAAGCTCTACGTGGACTCTCCTGCTCTCTGGTTATCCTGATCACTTCTAGCCAGAACCAGATCCACATGGCTGCCATACTACTGACTTTGTTTAAACCTACCCCCTGCAAGAGGGAACTATGGGATAATAACTGTGAGTACATCCACACTTTAGTGTGTTTTCCGCAGAGATCCAATCTGTGAAGGTCCCTCCATCAGTTTAATATTCCCTGGACTGTGCATAGCATTTCCTGTACAAGCAAGTGAAGAGAACTCTTCTCCAGCCGCCCTGGACAATAACAATGCTGGTCTCATGAGGAGAAAACCATAACTTCCGTATGCACAATATACTGTTAACTTTACTTGGAAGAGAGACTGTACCCTTTTATCTCATTCAGAAAATTGTTATGTTTACAAGGTCACCTGCGTGTCTGGCTGTTTGAGATTGCACAAACATCACGGGCACTCCAAAACCTGCACCCAGACACCACCACTACAGGAGTGCCCCCAGGGGGTCCTATACTATCCACAAGTGCCACCTCCCACTTTTTAAATTGTTATGGACACGAGGGAAGCGTTGAGGGGTCCAGCGACCCACTTCAGCTACCGTGACATCATTATCTGCTGCCGGTGAGGCTACACACCCCAGCTGGCCCTTCTGCAACATCTGGCGCCTCTCCAGTGGCCCACCACATGTGTTTTTTTAATTTATTGCTCTAATAAAGATATAGTATATATAGAAGGTGTAAGGCAGTGCTAGTCATCGTAATGGGGGATACTCGCTGCACCGGGTAAATTAAGCACACGTGCAAGGTCCTTCCGATATTTCACAATGCAGCCGTTTATTATTATCATAAACTGCTGTTCACACACATAATGTCCACGAGCCCAAGTGGCAGTCCGGCCCACTTGGCCCAGGTTACAGCCTTCAGCAAGGTAATACTTTAGCAATGTCCATACAAGTGTTCATATAACAAAGTGTATTACCTTTGACGGGTTTTAGCTGCTGCAGTCCATTTAATCCGCCACCACTGTGGCTTTAAGGCTTTCCCAGGTGGGGGTCTCTAGCCGTCGTCCCGTCTAAGGCTACTGGAATGTTTCACTCACACACATCCAGTCTGCGCCTTTCCGGACTCTTCACCAAGCCGCTGCCTTCCAAGGCCACTGGCATCTACACAAGATCCAGCCTAGACCTTTCAGGCTGCCAGGTTTCACTGTATCACGGTGTCCCACACACACGGGGAACAGGCCTCACGCCCAACTCACCGAACACACCTGTCTCCCATCAAGCAGAGTTTATATATCCATCCCGTGCACACACACACACACACACACACACACACACACACACACAGACAGGACCTTGCTGATGTCACAGTCATGTGATCAGACAGACATTCTGTGCCCGCAGGACCTGTGCTATGTCACAGTCATGTGACCAGTCACCTGAGGGGGAAGGTACATGATCAGGTAAAACACATCCTGGACCATTACCGTAATGCCAGCAAGTCGCTGCATTACAAAGGTTAATCCTCATTCTTTCATAGTTTCTATTTTGCAGGTTCAGAGTTGATTTACAGGGTAATATTGCAAAGGGCCTGGGATGCAGTGATGTGGAGACAGCTAGAAGACGCATTAATTCAAGGTTATCTTGTTAATATTATTATTGCAAGAGTTGGGGGTTGTGTTGTGGTCAGACACTGTCTACTGTAGTAGAAAGAAAGATAGCTCCCACTTCAAGACCAGGTGCATATGATGGGTATTGCCAATGATATTTTACCTTCTGGTCTGCAGGATAACATTGGTCGTCATCTATTGAGTTCACTAAAGGTAAGGGCTCAGTACTGCCCACTTGGCAGGACAGAAATTTTAAGGTTTAGACCTCTTGCTCACCTATAAGTGGTGGCTTGTAAGTGATTTACCTGTAACTAATTAGTTGTACTTCTTTCTGTATAAGGCCTCATTCAGACGTCAGTTTTTGTCACACACGAGAAAAACTGACCGAGTTTCATCAGTGATTTTTGTTCAGAGTTTCATAAGAGTTTGGTCTGAGTGGCATACATTTTTCCGGTACGTGAAAATGAAAAAGATCTTTATTCTTTTCCTAAGTAACAGTCCATGAACATTGGAAAGCACTTTGATGGCATCCGACTGTTGTCCAATTTTTCCATGGACCCATAGACTTGCATTGCCGATTTTGATATGACATCCGGATCAAAATTGGACATGTCTGCGTGATTTTGCAAGGACCACTTGGTCCGTGGAAAATCAGAGACATGTGAATGACACCATTCAGTATTGTAGGTACATGAAAAACAGACATCGGAATAAGGCCTAAAAGTTAATTTAACAACTTGCAAAAATCTGTTTTACACAATTGGTTTTGTTAAAAACTGCATCTGAAAGTCAGATCTTTGATCTATAGTATGTTATATTGCAAGAATCAATTGAAAGCTAACAAGCATTTGAAAAAGGCCTAAATTAGTAGTCTAATTTTTGATACCCATGAATGGTCATACACTGCACTTGCAAAAAAAAACTGTACACATCAATTAAATAAAACTTATGTTACTTTGCAACTAAAATTTGCATGATCAATGCAAAGTTTCATGTAGACTACATAAAGATGAGATCTTACTCCAGAAAGGGAGGTGAGGAGAGTCTAGAACTCCAGGAATTAGAGCGTGGCTAATGCTAGACAAAGAGGTTTTGCCGTTGAAGTGAGGCAGTAAATCAATATTTTGCAGAGCTTTTTCATGTTCACATTTTCACAAGCCCCGCTCTGAATGTTTCATGGCAGCTCAATCCCTAAATGGCAATGTCTAAAATGTCATAGAGCCAGAGGGTGCTAGGTGCATGGTCACATTATTGCTAAATCTAACCTTGCTTCACCTCTCCTTTTCTTGTAAATGCTATGCTAAGCCATCCAATACTATTAACTGATTCATTTCCTGAAGGGACATTAACGTTTAAATCGATACGATCTGCATTTAAATTAATTTTACTGTCTTAGAACTGTCCTTTTTGGTTATGGTGGACTGGCTGTAGTCATCTCAAAATTTGTAAAAGAAAGTCCAGGGAATGACTCCATGATCATAATTATATTTACCTTTTTTGTTATGTACAGTCATGGCCAAAAGTTTTGAGAATGACACCAAAATTATATTTTCACATGATCTGCTGGCCTCTGGTTTTTATTAGTGTTTGTCTGATGTTTATATCACATACAGAAATATAATTGCAATCATATTATGAGTACCAATAGGTTATATTGACAGTTAGAATGAGTTAATGCAGCAAGCCAATATTTGCAGTGTTGCCCCTTCTTCTTCAAGACCTCTGTAATTCTCCCTGGCATGCTCTCAATCAACTTTTGGACCAAATCCTGACCGATAGCAGTCCATTCTTGCATAATCAATGCTTGCATTTTGCCAGAATTTGTTGGTTTTTGTTTGTCCACCCGTCTCTTGATGATTGACCTCAAGTTCTCAATGGGATTAAGATCTGGGGAGTTTCCAAGCCATGGACCCAAAATCTCTATGTTTTGTTCCATGAGCCATTTAGTTATCACCTTTGCTTTATGGCAAGGTGCTCCATCATGCTGGAAAAGGCATTGTTGGGCGCCAAACTGCTCTTGGACGGTTGGGAGAAGTTTCTCTTGGAGGACATTCTGGTACCATTCTTTATTCATGGCTGTGTTTTTAGGCAAGACTGTGAGTGAGCCGATTCCCTTGGCTGAGAAGCAACCCCACACATGAATGGTTTCAGGATGCTTTACAGTTGGCATGAGACAAGACTGGTGGTAGCGCTCACCTCTTCTTCTCCAAATAAGCTGTTTTCCAGATGTCCCAAACAATCGAAAAGGGGACTCATCAGAGAAAATGACTTTGCCCCAGTCCTCAGCAGTCCACTCCCTGTACCTTTTGCAGAATATAAGTCGGTCCCTGATGTTTTTTCTGGAGAGAAGTGGCTTCTTTGCTGCCCTCCTTGAAACCTGCCCTTGCTCAAAAAGTCTCCGCCTCACAGTGCGTGCAGAAGCACTCACACCAGCCTGCTGCCATTCCTGAGCAAGCTCGGCACTGCTGGTAGTCCGATCCCGCAGCTGAAACAGTTTTAAGATACGGTCCTGGCGCTTGCTGGTCTTTCTTGGGCGCCCTGGAGCCTTTTTGACAACAATGGAAGCTCTCTCCTTGAAGTTCTTGATGATGCGATAGATTGTTGACTGAGGTGCAATCTTTGTAGCTGCGATACTCTTCCCTGTTAGGCCATTTTTGTGCAGTGCAATGATGGCTGCACGTGTTTCTTTAGAGATAACCATGGTTAACTGAAGAGAAACAATGATACCAAGAACCAGCCTCCTTTTAAAGTGTCCAGTGATGTCATTCTTACTTAATCATGACTGATTGATCGCCAGCCCTGTCCTCATCAACACCCACACCTGTGTTAATGGATCAATCACTAAAACAATGTTAGCTGCTCCTATTAAGGCAGGACTGCAATGATGTTGAAATGTGTTTTGGGGGTTAAAGTTCATTTTCTGGGCAAATATTGACTTTGCAAGTACAGTAATTGCTGTTAAGCTGATCACTCTTTGACAGGAGTATATGCAAATTGCCATTACAAAAAATGAAGCAGTAAACTTGGGAAAAATTACTATTTGTCTCATTCTCAATACTTTTGGCCATGACTGTAGGTACCAATTCTATGGTGTTAGAAGAAAGAGTTAAACCTAATTGCACATTTCACTGGTAGGACACCATTGTTACAACTTCGGTTTAAAGGGAATGTTATCAGATTTTTTTTTTTTTTAATTTTTGTTCAGTTTTGCAAGAAAAAATAATAAATAAAAAATCTTGAATTTTCACCCAGGTCACTAATCTTATACTACGCTCATACTTGCTGTTCTTTTTAGCCACATGAACATAAGCAGCTATATACTGGCTCTGACCCTATAGAGGTGCTTAGAAGTGTTTTCTGGACATGTTGTGATCTGCGAAAAGTGCATTATGAAGAGGAGGAAGTGAGTCATGATTAATGATGAGCGAATTTGCTCGACGAATGTTCCAAAGTGTCAAATTCATCTCTAATATGGCACATTCGGATCCGTAATCGGAAAGGCGAGCAAAATTTCTTAAAATCGAAAAAATTTTGACGAATAAGCGTGAGAACATGAATACGGGGCAACCACAGCGTTTTGAACAGTTTTGGTAGCATAGTGCAAGTGTTTGTTGAGCGGGGAGACGTGGTAGCTGAGTGTAGGGGCTGTGGAGAGCTCAAAACAGGTCAGATCAGCGGCAGGCTTTTTTTTTTTCCCGGTAGGCGGTAACTTTAAGTCAGGAAAGTGCTTCCAGCCAATCAGAGTGCAGGAAGCATCCACACTGTCCAGACAAAAGGGTTGTGCAATTGGCTGCTGAAATCACATGTCCTCCCTATATAAAAACTGGCCATGTTCCCTCAGCACCATTTTATGCATGCCAGTGAAGGAGATAGATGCTGCTGAGTGTGCTCAGTCCTGTGTAATGAGAGATATTAGCTAGCTAGATGGGCGCTTGTGTGGAAGTCAGATAGTGTAGCTAATTCCTGGCCTGTGTACCTGTGCAATCGATGGTGTAGCACATTTTTTGTTTTCTTCTGCAAGTACTGAGATTCTGACAGAAACAGAGGGCCCATGCCATACCACAGTGTTGTGCACCGCTTGTATTAAGCTCCATGCATGAGTATACCTTCAATCTATTTTTGCACTTGCTAATGTGATCAAGCAAGCGCACCTCACCTTTTCATTTTGTGGGGATGAAATTCTGCTCTATGCAGAGTCTGCAGAGCTTCTGATTGGAGAGCACAAAAAACTTTTTTTTTCTGTTGCTAAAGTGATAGTGCAAGCTGTGTTAGCCCAGTTTTTCCTTTTTGGCTGGGTGAAATGCAGCTATACACACAGTAAAACAAATCTATTTTTTGGGTTGGCAGGCAGAGTCCACAAAAGTTTTGTTTGTGTCGCAAATGTGATCTAGTTTGCTAAAAACCAGATACTATTTTAGTGGCGTTGAACTTCAGCTGGTTTCAGATTAAAAAAAAAAAATTTTTCTCTTGCTAGGCACAGTCCAAAAAATATTTTTTCGCATGACAAACGTGATACACTGTGCAGTAAGCCAGCTACTACGTCAGTGGCGGTCAAATTCAGCTGTACGCACAGTCAAAGAAATATATATTTTTTGGTTTGGCAGGCGGAGTCCACAAAAATTTTTTTAGTGTGGCAAAGGTGATCCAGTCTGCTAAACGCCAGATACTATTTTAGTGGCATTGAACTTCAGCTGGTTTCAGAGTAAAAAAATACATTTTTTCTCTTGCTAGGCACAGTCCAAAAAATATTTTTCCATGTGACAAACGTGATACACTGTGCGGTAAGCCAGCTGCTGCGTCAGTGGCAGTCAAATTCAGCTGTACGCATGTGACATGCAGAAGTAGTGCTGTTGCAGAGTGTGACATGCAGAAGTAGTGCTGTTGCTTTAAAAGCATTAAGCAACTGTTAGAAGTAACACAAGCACATGAAACAGGAAGTGTTGTGCTCCAGAAGCATCCAGCAACTAGACGTGTTAACACAGTCACAGGAGAAGGAGAATGTTTTAGCAGAGCCCCAGGGGGATTGTGGGGAAGTTGTTTACTGTCTGGCTGGAGCAGAAGAGAAAGGTGGTGTGTGTATTCTGTATCTCACATATGGCCCCTGCAAGTGAAAAGGATTCAAGTCAGGAATGAAGCTAAGCACAGGTCAGGTAGAGTTCCTCAACTAACAGTGTAGAGTATTGTCAGGCAGAAAGTTAAGGACTGGAAGAAATGATGTCACAGGGATCATCTCCCTCAGCAAACCCTCCCCCCTCCTCCATCTCACTGTGCTGTAAAGGATGCTGTGTTCATTAATGTGCCTTTGCATTAGAACTGTGCTGTCCTGTACTACTGAGAAGACTGTGCTGCTAAGGAAACTGTACTGTTTGTCACTGGCACTCGCCTGTTGCTCATAAGACTTAACTTGCACTGGCTGTGCGGCTCCTTGTTAAATGCTACTGTTCTACTGTTGATGAGGACTCTTGTCCAGTGTGTCTGGTCAGAAAGTGAAACAGCCTACGTGTCTGTGCCTGAGGGTCAATACCCCTGTGTGCCTGATAGAAGCTGCAGCACATGGTCTGTTGTCGCCCTGAGTAATGGTTCCCCCAGGATTCCAGAGAATTCATGTAACCTGTCTCGCCCCTATCTGAACCTAGCAGTGTATTTGTATCATGCAGAACTTATGCAGAGTAACAAAAAAATATCTTTTCCTCTGAGTAACGTGATACAGCAGGCTAGATCTGAGTTTGAAATATTTTGGAGCATATCTATGTCATACTGGGTTCATCCACAGTAAAAATAAAAAAAATTCTTCTGTTCCTAATTAGTGACGGGCGAGCACTAAAATGCTCGGGTGCTCGATGCTTGGGTCGAGCACATTGGAATACTCGGGTGCTCGACCCGAGCAACGAGCCTAATGTAAGTCTATGGGAAACACGAGCATTGTTCAGGCGGCTCCCCATGGCGGTCTGCAGAGGGCCTAAAATTGCCCAAATCGATGGGAACAGTGCTCAAATGACATGGGAACCGCATGGGGAAGACCCCTGGAAGCATTTATGACTCCCAGGTCACTTCTGTCAACAACGTTGTCAGAGGTTTTACGCCACTTTTACGGACTCACAATAAAACATACAAAAACGAAACCAAAATGGATTTTCCTGGGAAATATGTTAAAGAACAACCTTTCCAGGGTAATGAATTGTATATAAAGCAAAATAAAGAACCAAAAACAAAAATACTGCTCCACAACTTGGGCTATGTTCACACTTAGCGTTTTTGATGCGTTTTTTCACTTTTTCATTTCTTTCAACCGTGACAAATGCATTCGCCAGGAAATGTCATTTTAACATTTTACAACCTTATCTGGCCATGTGGTATGTGAGATATCATCAAACACATCGTGCTTCATTTATGAAGGAGGGACTCTAAAAGTCACAAATACTATTTTTATAGGGCAATCAGACAGCCTTTACTATTCTTAAAGGGCCAGCAGTCAGCCCTCACTATTCTTAGAGAGCCATCAGCTGACTATGTTTTATTGTTCCCATTACTAAAGAGTGAGTCTCCTATACTGTTATTGCATATGCAGTGAGTGGCAGGGCTGCCCAATACCACTTTGAAAATTTGGATGCACCCCAATACCCCTTTGAAGAGACTTAGAGGAGGGCCTCCAGAAAACAATGTCCCCATTATAAGGAAGTAGGTCTTCCATTGTGTTTGCCTATGCAAAGAATGCAAGGGTTGCCAAAAATTTGGAGGCACTCCAATGCCCCTTGGAAGAGACGTGGAAGTCAGAGGGCCTCCTGAAAACAATGTTCCCATTATTAGGAAGTGGGTCTCCCATTGTGTTTGCCTATGCAGTGAATAATGCAAGGGTTGCCAAAAATTTGGAGGCACTCCAATGCCCCTTGGAAGAGACGTGGAGGTCAGAGGGCCTCCTGAAAACAATGTTCCCATTATTAGGAAGTGGGTTTCCCATTGTGTTTGCCTATTCAGTGAATGCAAGGGTTGCCAAAAATTTGGAGGCACTCCAATGCCCCTTGGAAGAGACGTGGAGGTCAGAGGGCATCCTGAAAACAATGTTCCCATTATTAGGAAGTGGGTCTCCTTTTGTGTTTGCCTATGCAGTGAATGCAAGGGTTGCCAAAAATTTGGAGGCACTCCAATGCCCCTTGGAAGAGACGTGGAGGTCAGAGGACCTCCTTAAAACAATGTTCCCATTATTAGGAAGTGGGTCTCCCATTGTGTTTGCCTATGCAGTGAATGCAAGGGTTGCCAAAAATTTGGAGGCACTCCAATGTTCTTTGGAAGAAACGTGGAGGTCAGAGGGCCTCCTGAAAACAATGTTGCTATTATTAGGAAGTGGGTCTCCCATTGTGTTTGTCTATGCAGTGAATGCAAGGTTGCCAAAAATTTGGAGGCACTCCAATGCCCCTTGGAAGAGAAGTAGAGGAGGGCCTCCTGAAAAAAATGTTCCCATTATTAGGAAGTGGGTCTCCCATAGTGTTGGCCTATGCAGTGAATGCAAGGGCTGCCAAAATTTGGGAGGCACTCCAATGCACCTTGGAAGAGACATGGAGGAGTGCCTCATAAAAAATGTTCCCATTAGAACGGAGTGGGTCTCCTATACTTGTAATACCCATGCACTAAGTGTATGGGTTGACAAACATTTACCCCTGGCGGATATACATGAACATATTGTATAAAAAATTTTTTTCGGCCATCATAAACACCCTTTAAAAAAATCATATAGGTGTTGCATCACGGACCACGGTCACCCTGGCGATATGGTGGTGGAGGATGAGGAGAAGGAGGAGGACAAGAGCAAATAGCCAAAATCAGGAAGCGTATACCCATGTGTGGGTGTGAAAAGGTGCATGGGAATACACTTCCCAAAAAAGACACTGGATTTGAGTATGTTATGCTGCTATCATTCGGTGGTGTTGAGAAGTCTGGCCCAATACAGCCCTTGTTCATTTTTATAAGAGTCAGCCTGTCAGCATTTTCAGTTGACAGGCGGATGTGCTTATCAGTTATAATTCCACCAGCGGCACTAAAAACCCGCTTTGATAAAATGCTGGTGGCAGGGCAGGCCAGGACCTCCAAGGCATAGAGAGCCAGTTCATTCCATGTATCCAGCTTGGATACCCAATAATTATAAGGCACAGAGGAATCACGCAGGAAGTTGGTACAGTCGGCAAAGTATCCCTCAGCATCTTCTCAAACTTTGCACTCTTTGTCAGAGTACCCCGCGCCTCAGGGCCTGTGTGATGGGAGAGGCTGAGAAAATTCTCCCAGAACTTTGACAGTGCTCCCCTGCCTCTGCTGGATTGAAGTTAGCGCATGAAACTAGCTCCTGTTCTTCCTTTTCCTCCTCCTCTTCCTCATTGTCACCCAATACACATTGGGATGAGATGAGGCTGGGCTGTGTGTAATCACCCTGTATGGTTCCTTGCTCCATCTCATCGTGCTCCGCCTGCAATGCATTCTCTTTGATTGTGAGCAGAGAGCATTTTAGAAGACAGAAAAGCGGGATGGTGATGCTAATTATAACGTCATAGCCACTCACCATCTTGGTGGAGTTCTCAAAGTTTTGGAGGATGGTGCATGTGTCTCACATCTATGTCCACGCCTGAGGTTTTATGTGTGAAGTCTGAACTGAATGCCGACGGCCTTGTTGATGCTGGTACTCAACAACTGCCCTCTTCTGCTCATAAATCCTTCCCAACATCTGCAGTGTAGAGTTCCAACGCATGGGGAGATCACATACCAGTCTGTGAGCCAGAAGCTGCAAATGCTGCTGAAACACGGCAATGGCGGTGGAAGCTCTAGGTGACTTTCTAAAATGGGCAAACAGGCAGCTTACTTTAACAAGCAGATCCGACAGCTTCGGGTAGGATTTGAGAAACCGCTGAACCAGGAGGTTAAGCACATGGACCAGGCATGGTACGTGTGTGAGTTCGCCTCAGAGCTGCCACCAGGTTCCGGCCATTGTCACACATGACCATGCCTGGCTGTAGGTTCAGCTGTGTGAGCCACAGATCTGCCTGCTCTTTCAGAGCTGTCCACAACTCCAGCATTTTGTGGTTTGTCACCTAAGCCTATTAGCTTCAGCACAGCCTGTTGCCGCTTGGCCGAGGCAGTGCCGCAGTGCTTCCAACTTTTGACTGATGTGGTCATTTTGGAGATGGAGGCTGAAGAGGAGTAAAAGGCTGAGGAGGATGAGGTGCAGGAGCTGTAGACTATGGGGGCAACCCTGATTAACCTAGGCCCGCAATCCTTGGCATTGGGAGGACTTGTTCCATCCCAAGGTCTGACTGGGTCCCAGCTGCCACTATGTTAACCCAGTGTGTCGTCAGCGAGATGTACCGACCGTGCCCACAAGCACTTGTCCACGTGTCCGGGGTTAGGTGGACTTTCCCGGTAACTGCATTGTTGAAGGCACGGCTAATGTTTTGGGACACGTACTTGTGTAATGTGGGGATGGCACACCAGGAGAAATAGTGGTGGCTGGGAACCAAGTACCAAGGGATGGCCGCCGCCATCAGGTTGCGGAGTGCTTCCGTCTCCACGAGCCTAAAAGGCAACATTTCGAGCGCAAGCAGTCGTGAAATGTGAGAATTTAGCAGTGTGGCCTGTGGGGCGTTGGCTGCATATTTGCGCCTGCATTCCAAGGACTGGAGTATGGACGACCGAATGCTACGCTGGGACAAGGATGTGGACATGCTTCCTGATGCTGCTTCTTGAGAGTGTGCAATGACAGGTGCAGGGCAGGAGGCATTTTCGCATGCACCATGCACAGGGGATTGGATAGCATGCACAACAGCGGAAGAAGCAATGGTGCCTCCCGCAGACACTGTTCCTGGACCCTGGGGTTCGGCCCACAAAATCGTGTGCTTTGCTGCCATGTGCCTGATCATGCTGGTGGTAGTCAGGCTAGTCGTTTTGCCACCCCTGCTGATGCTGGCCAGTCAGGTGGTGCAAATGGCCTTTTTGGGGTTATCGGCAGAGTCTTTAAAAAACAACCAGACTCGGGAAGACCTAACAGTTGTACTGGCAACTTCCTTCGTGTTGGTGTTATGGGAAACGGTTGCCTGCCTTTTTTCTGCGGCCACCACACTGCTTCATCCTGCCTGGTGGGGTGCTCTGACTCCCTCCCCCTGTGTGCTGCTGTCCTTACTCTGCATGTCCTCCTGCCAGGTTGGGTCAGTTACTATATCATCCACCACCTCGTCTTCCACTTTTGCACTCTGGTCCTCCTCATGACTTTCTGGCAATTATGTCTCATCATCATCCACCTCTTGGGACACTTTCCCACCGTCACCTTCGTGTGACCGTGGCTGCTCAAATATTTGGGCATCGCTACATGCGATCTCCTCCTGCCCCGCTTCAAGTGGACCAGGCGAGAGGCCCAAATCTATAAATGGGAAAGTGAACAGCTCTTCGGAGTGTCCAAGTATTGGATCAGTTGTCTCTGGGCACTCGGCATGGAGGGAGGAAGAAGGTTCATGGTGAGGAATATGCGGTCCAGACTCACAGCTACTGAGACTTGACCGTGTGGAAGACAGTGGTGGTGGTGGTGGCTAAGTGACTGGAAGCATTATCTGCTATCCAACCAATAACCTCTTGACACTGCTCTGTGTTCAATAGTGGTGTTCTGCGGTCCCCTATTAATTGGGACAGGAAGGTCGAGCGAGAAGATGTGGGTGTATGTTGTGGCACAATCTCACCTTGCCCACGGCCTCGGCTTCTGCATGCACCATCATCACCATCATGTCTAGTTGGCCGTCCCTATCCACGTGCTTTGTCCATTTTAAATGGAGGACAATATCTTCCACGCTCACAACAAATGACTGAATTTGGAGCGAACTTATATGTGATCCGTTTGACGGACAAACCACAGTTTTAAATACCTGACCTGTAGGTAACTATTTTGAACAGCAAACTGGTGTCAATTTCTCCACTGACACCCTGCAACAAATTTTTAATGGAGGCCAGAAATTACAATTTTTTCTGAAAACATATATGTGATCCGTGTGACGGAGAAAACGCAGTTTTAAATACCTGGCCTGTAGGTAACTATTTTGATCAGCAATCTGGTGTCAATTGCTTCACTGACAAACTACAACAAATTTTTAATGGAGGCCAGAAATGGCAGTATTTTCTGAAAACGTATATGTGATCCGTGTGACGGAGAAAACACGGTTTTAAATACCGGGCCTGTAGGTAACTATTTTGAACAGCAATCTGGTGTCAATTGCTTCACTGACACACTGCAACAAATTTTTAATGGAGGCCAGAAATGGCAGTATTTTCTGAAAACTTATAGGTGATCCGTGTGACGGAGAAAACACAGTTTTACATACCTGGCCTGTAGGTAACTATTTTGAACAGCAAACCGGTGTCAAAAACTTTGCTGACACACTGAAAAAAAAATTTAATGGAAGCCTGAAATGGCAGTATTTTCTGAAAACGTATATGTGATCTGTGTGACGGAGAAAACACAGTTTTACATACCTGGCCTGTAGGTAACTATTTTGAACAGCAATCTTGTGTCATTTACTTCATTGACACACTGCAACAAATTTTTAATGAAGAACCGAAATGGAAGTATTTTCTGAAAACGTATATGTGATCCGTGTGATGGAGAAAACACAGTTTTAAATAGCTGGATTTTTAGAGCTGTAATATGGAAAGGACCTGGCTATATTCTGCAGTGCCAACGAGCAAATGGCGCAGAAAAACGGTGTTCTCTGGATTGCTTTTTAAGCAAATAATGAGGATTAAGATCCAAAAAAAATTATTCCTGGTCCCTGAGACCTGGGACTTTGTCTAGAAATATCTAACAACAGCAGAAGGCAGAACTGGAATGGAGCCTCTTGTGCTATATGCACTGCAGTCTGCTATATACACTGACTGCCTGCCTATTAGAGATGAGCGTTGTTCTACTCGAACTGTTCGCCAATCTCAAATTCGAGCTGTTTTGGGCGGTGTTCGAGCCGGTCGGCGAACACGAACAATTTGAGAAAAATTCGGCTGTTCGAGGTTATGTTCGATAACTGTTCGTGCACCAAAATCATAACTGGATTTTTTCTCAGTAATGATGAAAATTAATGTTAATACGCAGTTTGAGTGTACAGCGGGGTGGGGGGAGGGGCAGGGGATGGATCTCTGCAGGAACAATGAAGATCTCCATTTTTTTTTCTCTTTCCCGCATTTGCAGTGGGGAGGTGCAATCTGTCAGCCTATCAGCAGCGCACACACGGAGCGAAGTGCTTTTTTTCACACAAGCAAGGGCATGTGTGATTGGCAGTGTATGTCACATGTCCTTGCCCTATAAGACCAAGCCATTTTCCCCGTCGCCACCATTTTCTCACTGCTGCAGCTGCGTGTTAGACGGCACCGCTGTTGCTGTGTGCGCTATACCTTGTTAATTTCAAGCCAATTTTCGCACAAATATACAGATAGCTTGGGAGTAGGGAATAGTTGTGATTGCAGTCCTTTTAAGGACTAGGTTACAGCATTTCCTACGACTTTTATCAGGCAGGTCTGTGCTCTTAAATAGATAGATTGTGGGAGTAAAGACTAATTGTAATTGGAGTCCTTTTCAGGACTAGGTTACATCAGTTCCTATCAGTTTTTGCCAGGCAGGTCTGTGCCAGTGCTGTGCAAGTTTTTTTCACAGCATTTGGCTGAATCTAGCAAAGCTAATCCTTTTTGGCCTATTGCAGAGTGTGTTAGTCAGTGGGTAGCCTATCTGTGTTGCAAGATATACCACCTGTGTATAGAATACCAATTTTTTTACTGCACCTAGTGAAGTAAAATCTTTTGGGCATAGCATCATTCTATTAGTCCATCTATACTGACCTCCATCAGGTTGCAAACTGAATATAATTTTTTTCTGCATCTAGCTCTGAAAAAATATTTGGGCTTCTAGCAGTGTGTGGGACTTGGTCTATTAGTCCATCTATACTGACCTCCATCAGGTTGCAAATTAAAAATAATTTTTTTCTTCATTTAGCTCTGAAAAAATATTTGGGCTTCTAGCAGTGTGTGGGACTTGTTCTATTAGTCCTTCTATACTGACCTCCAGCAGGTTGCAAATTGAATATAATTTTTTTCTGCATCTAGCTCTGAAAAAATATTTGGGCTTCTAGCGGTGTGTGGGACTTGGTCTATTAGTCCATCTATACTGACCTCCATCAAGTTGCAAATTAAAAATAATTTTTTTCTGCATCTAGCTCTGAAAAAATATTTGGGCTTCTAGCAGTGTGTGGGACTTGGTCTATTAGTCCATCTATACTGACCTCCATCAGGTTGCAAATTAAAAATAATTTTTTTCTGCATCTAGCTCTGAAAAAATATTTGGGCTTCTAGCAGTGTGTGGGACTTGGTCTATTAGTCCATCTATACTGACCTCCATCAGGTTGCAAATTGAATAAAAAAATTTTCTGCATCTAGCTCTGAAAAAATATTTGGGCTTCTAGCGGTGTGTGGGACTTGGTCTATTAGTCCATCTATACTGACCTCCATCAGGTTGCAAATTAAAAATAATTTTTTTCTGCATCTAGCTCTGAAAAAATATTTGGGCTTCTAGCAGTGTGTGGGACTTGGTCTATTAGTCCATCTATACTGACCTCCATCAGGTTGCAAATTAAAAATAATTTTTTTCTTCATTTAGCTCTGAAAAAATATTTGGGCTTCTAGCAGTGTGTGGGACTTGGTCTATTAGTCCATCTATACTGACCTCCATCAGGTTGCAAATTGAATAAAAAAATTTTCTGCATCTAGCTCTGAAAAAATATTTGGGCTTCTAGCGGTGTGTGGGACTTGGTCTATTAGTCCATCTATACTGACCTCCATCAGGTTGCAAATTAAAAATAATTTTTTTCTGCATCTAGCTCTGAAAAAATATTTGGGCTTCTAGCAGTGTGTGGGACTTGGTCTATTAGTCCATCTATACTGACCTCCATCAGGTTGCAAATTAAAAATAATTTTTTTCTTCATTTAGCTCTGAAAAAATATTTGGGCTTCTAGCAGTGTGTGGGACTTGTTCTATTAGTCCTTCTATACTGACGTCCAGCAGGTTGCAAATTGAATATAATTTTTTTCTGCATCTAGCTCTGAAAAAATATTTGGGCTTCTAGCGGTGTGTGGGACTTGGTCTATTAGTCCATCTATACTGACCTCCATCAGGTTGCAAATTAAAAATAATTTTTTTCTGCATCTAGCTCTGAAAAAATATTTGGGCTTCTAGCAGTGTGTGGGACTTGGTCTATTAGTCCATCTATACTGACCTCCATCAGGTTGCAAATTAAAAATATTTTTTTTCTGCATCTAGCTCTGAAAAAATATTTGGGCTTCTAGCAGTGTGTGGGACTTGGTCTATTAGTCCATCTATACTGACCTCCATCAGGTTGCAAATTGAATAAAAAAATTTTCTGCATCTAGCTCTGAAAAAATATTTGGGCTTCTAGCGGTGTGTGGGACTTGGTCTATTAGTCCATCTATACTGACCTCCATCAGGTTGCAAATTAAAAATAATTTTTTTCTGCATCTAACCCAGCCAATAGTTTTGGCCTAATACCACAGTTTGGCCACTCAGCTCTGCTCGGTTACCATCCATTGTTTTTTTGTGCAAACAACTCCAGAGTTGTGAATTAGTTAACCACCAAAATGAGTGGAAAAAGGCCTGCTGCTGGTGGAAAGGGGAATAGGCGTGTTGGGAAGGGGAAAAAAGGTTGTGTCCGTGGGGTAGGTGCAGAAGAAAGACCATCTTCCAGCCAAACTAAAATGTCTACTTCTTTTAGCGGACAATGTGATAAGATCCCTTTCTTACGGCCACGCCAATCGCTACAAATTCCAGATGAGGCACAAAAACAGCAGGTGCTTCAACGGATATCAAGTGCTCCTTTAAGTGGGCTCTCCTCCACATCAACTTCAACATCACAAATACTCCAGTCCTCAAAGGTGTCACCCAAATCGCACTTGCTTCCTCACAGCTCCCAAATCTCCAGCTGCCCGTCTGAGTATGAGGTAGAACAGATGGTTGAGTCTGCAGAGCTGTTTACTCATACTATAGCCTGGGAATCAGAGGTCGACTCCAGCGCTTCTGTGAATCCAGACGAGGAAATGATCTGCACTGATGCCCAGAATCTTTATGAGTCGGATCCAGGACCAGACGCAGAAGGTTCTGACCATAATGTAGACCCTCATTCCCAAACTGTAACTCCTGTTGGTGGAGACAATGAGGAAGACGATGATAAGACTCAAATACCTGATTGGAGCGACAACTTTAGTTTTTTGTCAGGGCAGGAACAGGTTGGCTCTGAGGACGACGGGTGTGATAACGCACAGGGTGATGATGATGAGGTCGGAGATCCCACTTACTGTCAACCCACAGTCAGCCAAGAGATGAGGTCAGCAGAGGAGGTGGAGGAAGATGCTAGTGACGACGAGGTCAGGTTGCGCCTTCCTGGACAGAGACGTAGTACTGGAAGCACGTCAACAACTGCATCCTCAAACACAACTCTGCCTCTCACCACAAGTCGTGGTGGCTCTTCAGGTCGCATGGGTGCTAAGCCTTGCATAGCCTGGGCATTTTTTCAGATCGATAAAGATGACCCAACTCGTGTTATCTGTAACATTTGTCAGCAAAAGCTAAGTAGAGGCCAAAAAATACATAGTTTGAGTACTTCATGCATGAACCGGCACATGGACATGAAGCATAAGTTGCAGTGGGAAGCTCAGTGTGCTACAATGCGGTCTAGCCGGCCGGGCCAACCACCGTCTGCCATATCTTGTGCATCCGCGGCCTCTTCATCCTCTGTGACTGGGGGGACAGCAGTCACACCTGTTTTGGGGCGCAGACCTGCCACCTCTTTACCCGCAACAGCCAGCGTGATTGGCAGGTCATCATTTTCTTTGGAGGTCCAGCTGGTCTTGAGCGCTGTCCGACATCGATAGCACCACCTTTGGATCAAGGCAACCTAACATGTCCGCCTGCATCTTCCTCACAGACCGGCAGTTTGCCGGGGACACCCTTATCAACCCCGTCTAAGCACAATAGCCAGCCCTCGGTCCCTCAGATGTGGACAAGTAAAAGACCATTTCCTCCTAGCCATGAGAAAGCTAAGAGGTTGAATTTCACCATCTGCAAGCTCTTGGCTACAGAAATGCTGCCTTTCCGCCTGGTGGACACAGAGGATTTTCGAGACCTTATGTCCGTCGCAGTGCCCCAGTACCAGATGCCCAGTCGGCACTACTTCTCAAAGAAAGGTGTGCCTGCGCTCCACCAGCATGTCGCACACAACATCACCGCTTCTTTGAGAAACTCTGTGTGTGACAGGGTGCATTTCACCACAGACACTTGGACGAGTAGGCATGGACAGGGGCGTTACATGTCGCTGACTGGGCACTGGGTAACTATGGTGACAGCAGGACAAGGGGCTGCTGTCCAAGTCTTGCCGTCCCCACGAGTTGTGCGTCAATCCTCTTTATGTCATTTTTCCTCCACTGCTTCTGCCTCCTCAACCTCCTCTCGGTCTTCCACCTGCACCCAAAGCCTGTCTGGTCATGCCACAAGCTTTCTAACTGCGCAGAAGGGATCCTGCACACCTCCTTACTATGCTGGCAGTAGGGCTCAATGTCATCAGGCGGTTTTTACATTGAAATGTCTGGGAAATGTGAGTCACACAGCTGAGGAGTTGTGGTCAGCTCTGGAGAACCAATTTCATGAATGGTTGTCTCCACTGGACCTGAAACCAGGGAAGGCCGTGTGCGACAATGCTGCAAACCTGGGCGCGGCCCTTCGCCGGGGCAATGTCACACACGTGCCTTGTATGGCTCACGTGTTGAACCTGGTTGTCCAGCAATTTTTAGCCCACTATCCCAGACTAGATGGCCTTCTGCAGAGGGCACGGTCGCTGTGTGCTCACTTCCGCCGTTCGCATCCCGCAGCTCAGCGACTTACATCTCTACAGAAGTCGTTGGGCCTGCCACTTCACCGGCTAAAATGCGATGTGACTACCCGGTGGAATTCAACTCTGCACATGTTGCAGCGACTGTGGCAGCACCGACAAGCCCTGGTGCAATACGTTCTGACGTATAGCCTGGGCCAACGAGATTCAGAGGTGGGGCAAATCACGCTGGAGGAGTGGTCTCAGATCAGGGACCTATGCACCCTTCTGCACAGTTTTGAAATGGCGACGAAGATGTTTAGTGCTGACGATGCCATTATCAGCATGACTATTCCGGTGATTTACATGCTGGAGCACATGTTAAACAGAATTCGGAGTCAGGTGGTGGCACAAGAGGAGGTGGAGGAAGTAGAGGAGGAGGAGTTGTATGCGGAAGGGCTAACATCTGCAAGGTCCAGACGGTCGGCAGCACCAAGGCGGCAGGCATGTGAGGGTGGGGGAGATGATTTTACCAGGGCGCATGGTAGCAGCCAAACTAGTGAGGAAGGTGCAGGAGCCCAGGAAGAAGTGGAGGACGAACTGATGGAAGACTCATCAGATGAGGGAGACCTTGATCACATATCTGTTGTGCGAGGTTGGGGGGAGAGGACAGAGGAAGGAAGCATGATTGCTACCTCGCCACCAACACAACAGGGACTTGGTGCTCCTGGATGCGCAACACACATGAGTGCCTTCTTGCTGCACTACCTGCAACATGACCCTCGAATTGTGAGAATTAGAAATAATCCTGACTACTGGGTTGCCACACTGTTAGATCCCCGGTACAAAAGTAAATTTGCAGAAATTATTCCTGCCATAGAAAGGGATGCACGCATGCAGGAGTATCAGCAGAGACTGTTGCAGAATCTTACATGTGCTTTTCCACAAAATACCAGTGGTTCACGTAGTGAATCTTACAGTTCTAACTTGCCAACCGTGGTCTGTATGGAATTGTTCAATAAAGGGCCCAAAATTAAGATAACATAGATGGGAGAGGTCTCTATGAATAGGAATTCCTAAGTATTTGATACCCTGTGAGGGCCAGGCAAAGGGAAAGTTGGACTGGATGGAATCCTATATGGATTTAGGGAGGGAGACATCGAGGGCCTCAGACTTCGCTGCATTGATTTTAAAATTTTACCATGTAACAAAGTGATCTATTTCAGCCATAACAGCAGGGATGGATATATGTGATTGAGTGATATATACTAGGACATCATCAGCAAATAGAGAGCACTTGTACTCGGTGCCTCCCACCTCAATCCACCTAATATTGGGGTTATGGCGAATTGATGAGAGCAGGTGCTCCGTCACTAGGATGTATAAGAGAGGGGACAGAGGACATCCCTGCCTTGTCCCATTGGTGATTGTGAAAGGTGATGAAAATGTTCTGACGCACCCCCTGGGCCTTGGGACACCCGGAGCCGGACCCTTTTTGGTGGATGCTGGTGGTTGTAGTCTTCGTGGCGGCGATCCGGTTCCGTGGCTCAGGGCGGTCAAACCAGTGGCGGAACTATTTATGTGGTTTTGATGTTTAAATGTCCGACTACGCCACCCGTGGATTGCGGTCAGAGTGAACCGCCGCTACAGGGCAGACCGCTAAGGCTGGTGTTGTGGGTGCAGCAGAGCGTAGCATAACTCCCCACGGGAGGAGTATAGCCTCAGGGCAGTGTATGCGGAGGATGGGGGTGATGGTGCAGGGCAGCAGCAGTAACGACACGGAGTCAGTGATGCAGTTCAGGGCCTTTACTCACAGTTCTTATTATCCAGACCACGTCTGCAGGTAACGGCTGCCCACGTCGTACTGTGCTCACCAGGTGAGGGGCTCAGACAACTCCCAGATAACTTTGGAGCGCTTCACAGGACCCCCTTTGTGTGTCCTTTGTCTGGCCTTTCTTACCAACACTTCTGTCCGGCTGCCTCGGGCCTCCTCTTGGTAAACTTGGCGCCAGTTTCCCTGACCCTATGTGGTGCCTTCCTAGCGGGTGGAGCAAGGGGCTGCGCCACATAAAATGTCAGAGCCTCCGGTTTCTAGCTGAGGGTCGTTTCCTGCCTCCACTAGTTCGGGGACCGGTCTCCCCCTTTGGCCTGACCCCTCCACGCAGGTGGATTCGGGCGTGCGGTGGCGACTCGCCCGTCCGCACCCCTGGGATCCCTTCATTCCTCGTTCCTGGAGCCTTCTCCGCTCCTCTTCCTTCCTTCTCCCTCTTGCAGGCCTGGGCCTCTGTTACTAGGCCCGCCTCCGGAGCAGAGCTCATGCAGAGCCCCTGCTCCCTGCCACTTCTGCTCAGACTTCTCTGCACTGAACTAAGATGGTGCCCACCTTTTATACTCCCTTCTCAATGCACCCAGGAACTGCTTCCTCCCTGCTCCTGCACTGCAGGGTTCCCCTTCCTCAGTGTTCCCTCCCCCCACTCCAGCCAGGGACAGGGACTGTCGTGCCCATCTCAGGGGCATATTGGTCGCCCTGCCCCACGGCAATGTGGTGTAATGCATGCAGGTGTCGGGTCCTGATCCACACTCCATCCTTATCTGAGAGTGAGATATCACACCTCTGGGTGAGGTGCAATACGTCTGTAGCAACCGAGCCCTCGGTGCTACAGTTCCATTTATCTTCAGCCTAGGTGACGTATTGTGATACAGGGCCGTGATTTTGGCTATAAAAGGGTCCCCTAGACCCCTACCCCAAGCTTTTTAAGAGAATCATATATGGCGTGCCAGGAGACTCTATGGAATGCTTTCTCAGCATCCAACGAGAGTATCTACTTACAAATTTTTAACTGCATCTAGCCCAGGAAATACTTTGTGCCTAGTAGCAGTGTCTGCTAGTCAGCGGATTATCCCGGCTGTTAAGCAAGCTACACCACCTGTAGTTTGGACACTTAATTTTTTCAAAGGAAATGCTTCGGGACCACGGGATACTCAGTGAAGAGCATCAGGAGGCACCCCAAGGCATAGGGGCTGGGACTGGCACTAGGATGCCTTGCGGTGGACAGCCGAGCTCGATCCTTATAAAAGCTTTTTAACTGCAGCAGCTTTAGTGGACGCTACTGGAGCTGGAATTACGCGGCTGCTGGCATGAGACTTGCCCTCCAATAGATCCTTGTAAATGGATTTAAAGTGTATTCATTCAAATTAGAGGGACAATTTAAATTAAAAAGCTTAGAGCTGCCTCCACCACAGGGGGGCTCTCTCGACCCACCAGCGGACAGGCACCAGTATTGGGAGAGGGGGGCTGGCCGTCAGGGTTCACCGCGGCTCTGGCACAAACCCGGCGACACGGAGGTGGCACGGGCAGGAGCGGACTGGCCGTCTCGGCTTCTCACTTTTTGGATTTTAGAAGGGCATGACATGCCTATATCTGTGTCTCCCCCTCCTTTTACTCCTCCACCTCTTTTCTTTTTCGCATGACTATATGTACTTGTCACTTTTCCATGTGTTAGTTGTGTCTTCTGAGCAGTTTGTCAGCTTTTGGACACCTTTGAAGGTGTTTTCTATGTGTTTCTATGTGTTTTTGTTTGCCTGCCATTGGTTTTAACGGTGTTCGAAGGTGTTCGACGAACAGTTCGACGAACAGTTCGGCGAACACACGGGTGTTCGACGAACCGAACCGAACTCGAACACTACGGGGGTGGCTCAACACTACTGCCTATATACACTGCCTGCCTGATATCTCTGCAGATGGATTAGTCCTCAGAAGGACTGTTTGTTGAGGTGGATATGTGTCTCTAATATAGTCTGTACACCTACACTAACTAGAAACAAACAAATCTTTATCTAGCTCAGCAGCAGCTGTCCCTACACTGTCTGATTCCGGAGTGACTGTGACGAGCATGGCAGTGCCAGGTCTGATATAGACCTGATGACGCTGTGCGGCCAGCCAATCACTGTAATGCCACAACCAACATGGCTATGGCATTTCAGTGAGTGGCAGGAAATCCCTGCATATTCATTGGCTCTCTAAAGAGCGCCAAACATGCAGGGAGGAGAACCGAGCTCCCGCCGAGCAACCCCGGAAATACTCGGTGATTGCCGAGTATGTCGAGCAGTGAGATGCTCGGGCGAGCACCGAGCAGTAGCAAACATGCTCGCTCATCACTAGTACTTAGTTAACATTATTTTGATCAAAACAATGCAAAAGCCATCACACCACATCACGGTGGCCCTATTCGAAACAGTCCTAACTCTAATATTTTGCATATTTTGTCAAGTGCCATGCATGTGGATAAGTGTTAAGAAAGACCGAGCCCGGCTAGCAGACACACAGACATGGGGAGGAAGACAAATAAAGTTTCCAGCCAGCTAAAGGAAAAGGCAGGCAACACCTTTATATGTAAAGAGTACACACTAACTGAAAAAAAAACTTAAAAAATGAACTGGGATATAAATTGGCATGCATGCAGCATGTACAGTTCTGATAAACTTCATGGGTGCCAATAAAAATTAAGTACATAATGTGGAATATCTACTGAAAAAAATGAATCAAGTGAAACAATTTTTTGTATAGAGCACTCATGTTAAATACAAAAGAGCAAATGATAAACAATAATCTAAAGCAAAAAACAAGGGGAGGGGAAAATAGAAAAACCTAAAGCATACTGTGTCACTAGTATTGCCACCCTTTACATTAATTTAGTATGGGAACATATTTTGACTGTGGTAAATCACAAAAGAAATTCTCCTGTGATAAAATGTCGGTGCCCATGTGACAAGTATTATCTAATAAATCATGACTTCAGTGCTTTAAAAAGCGACATGGTAGACCCTGTTCCTTTCTCACAATGATGAAGACAAAGAAACCATCTGAAGACATCAGTACTGCTACAAGACTTCCAAATGGTTTAAGGCCATCTCCAAATACCTTGTTATCTTAGTTTCAACAGTGCGCAAGTTTGCCAAGGATTGAACTGTCAAGAACCTCCCTGGACATGGAAGAAAGAGGAAAATTGACAAGAGATGTCTTCGAAGGTTGGTGCGACTGGGGGAAAAACACCACATCAATCATCCAAAGACTTCAAGGCCAACCTGGAACAGTCTGGGGTCATGGTTTCAACAAGTACCATTCACTGCCCACTAAACCAAGCAAGCTTTATGGTAGAAGGCCAAGGAAGAAACCATTGCTGAAGAAAAGACATAAAAAGAACAACTGATCTTTGCCAAAAAGTACCTTGACAAACCACAATCCTTCTGGTAAAATGTTCTGTGGAGAGATGAAACTAAAATAGAGCTTTTTGGTAATGTAAAGCAACAGTTTGTTTACAGATGGCGCAATGAAACTTATAAAAAAAAGAACACCTTACCAACAGTTAAGCATGGTGGAGGATCCATAGTGCTGTGGGATTACTTTGCTGCGTATGGTACTGGACGCCTTGACCATATCACAGGAATCATGAAATCAGTGAATTATCAAGAAATTTTAGAATGAAATGTCCTACCCAGTATAAGAAAACTTAGTTTGAGTCGAAGATCATGGGCCATCCTGCAAGATAATGACCGAAAGTACACATCCAAAAGTACATAGGGATGGCTGAAAAAGAAAAAAATTATTGTTTTAAAATGGCCAGCAATGAATCCTGACCTCAATCCTATTGAAAATCTTTGAGGCGAGCTGAAATCTGCCATTGGGAAAAAGAACCCTGCAAACATTTAAGAGCTTGAACAAACTGCAAAGGAAGAGTGGGAGAAAATTCCAGCTGAGAAATGCAAGAAGCTTATAGATGGCTACAAGAAACGTTTGGAGGCTGTCATCAATGCCAAAGGGTGTGCAACCAATTATTAATTAGGGGTGCATTTATTGCTGCACGTGCTGTTTATTCATTTTTTTCTTTAAAATTGCTACATGGATGTTGAAAAACAATATTTTATTGTTGTATTATTTTGGACCTATAATTAAAAAATCCTGAAGATATATATTTGGTATATTTCCATTTGTTTCTGAAAATATTGTACAGTCTATGAAAAAAATGAAGGGGTGCCAATAATGGTGAGCACTGCAGCACTGTAAGTGCATGTTCACACATGGCCACTAAACAAAAAAACTATGACAGAAACATAATAGACATATACCATGAAATAAATAAATAAACAGCAAGAGTGCATGAAAATAATATAGGATACTTAGTAGTGATGAGCGAATGTGCTCATCACAGCTCGGTACTAGCCTGAGCATCACGGTGCTCGACGAGCTCGGCATTCGGCGAGTATTTCCCGGTTGCTCGGGCGGGAACTCGGATCCCCTCCCTGCATGTTTGGCTATCTTTAGAGAGCCAATGGACATGCAGGGATTGCCTGCCATGCACTGCAATGCCGTAGCCATGTTGGTTGTGGGCATTACAGTGATTGGCTGGCCGCACAGCATCATCAGATCTATATAAGACCGGGCACTGCCATGTTCGTCACAGTCAACTCCGGAATCAGGCAGAGTAGGGAGAGCTGCTGCTGCATCGGGGGGAGATTTGCTTTTTTATAGTTAGTATAGGTATTACACAACATATATCTATATCCATCTGAACTAACAGTCCTTCTCAGGACTAATCCAGCTATCCAACTGCATATATTCAGTGGTGATAGCAGGAGTTAGTCAGGCAGGCAGTGTATGTGGCAGACTACAGTGGATGATACAGCACAAGAGGGTCCATTGAAGTCCTGTTAATGTAGGCATTCCACAACATATATACATATATATATATATATATATATATATACATCTGAACTAACAGTCCTTCTGAGGACTAATCCAGCTGCACATAATCAGTGATAGGCAGGCAGACAGTGTATGTGGCAGACTGCAGTGTATGATACAGCACAAGAGGGTCCATTGAATGTCCTGTCTGCTGCTGTAATAATTACAGACATTTGTAGACATAGCCACAGATATCAGGGGCAAGGGACTTTTTTTTATCTTAATCCTGGTTATTTGCTTAAAAAGCAATCCAGAGTACACCATTTTTCGTCACCATTTGCTTGTTCTCACTGCAAAATAAAGCCAGATCTGTTCCATATTTCAGCGATAAAAATCCAGAAATATAAACTGAACATGGAAAATATTGGCCTCCTTTTCTATTCTGTTGCAGTGTGTCAGTCAAGCTATTCACACTAGGTGTCTGTGAAAGATAGTATTAGCAAATTACAGGCCTGCTATTTAAAACCGTGGTTCTCTGTCAAACATAACACCTATAACAGTGTTCCAAAATCAGACATTTCTTCCATTTTCATTCCCTTGCAGTGTGTCGGTCAAGCCATTTACAGTAGGTGTCTGTGAAGAATAGTATTAGCAAATTACAGGCCTGCTATTTATAATTGTGGTTCTCTGTTAGACGTATCACATATAATTCTATTCCAAAATCAGCCATTTCTTGTGAATGTGGAAAATATTGTCCTCCATTAAAAATGGGCAAGGTGTGTGGCAAGGGACGAGGAAGTAGACGTGGTGGTGATGGTGCATGCAGAGGCTGAGGACGTGGCTGTGGGCAAGCTGAAATTGTGCCACAACAAATACCCACATCTTGTCGCTCAACCTTTCTGTCCTAATTACTAGGGGACCGCCAAACACCACTATTGAACACAGAGCAGTGTCAAAAGGTTGTTGGTTGGATAGCAGATAATGCTTCCAGTCACTTAGCCACCATCACCACCACCCTGTCTTCCACACGGTCAAGTCTCAGTAGCCGTGAGTCTGGACGGCATATTCCTCACCCTGATCCTCCTTCCTCCCACCATGCCGAGTGCCCGGAGAAAACTTATCCCACACTTGGACACTCACAAAAGCTGTTCACTTTTCCATTTAATATATATAATCCCAGATACAGCATTATACATATAAATATTCGGGAGCAAGGCCGATTAGTATCGACTGTGCAACCCAATCGGACTCCATATATAGCATTCATTAAATTTAGGAGAAAACATACGGAGTTTTGTTGACTAAAATCCAAATTTTATTCAAACCTATTAAAAAGGTATACAAAAATGCATTGACATAGACAAAACAAACACTGGTACATAAAAATGTGTGTGCAGTGCTGCACGGAACCATGCACTTGGACTAATACATCAAATCAGACCTAATATCTGTATATAAGATACATAGATATTCACAGACGGTCATCAGTGAAACAAAGGGCAATGCTAATGCATGATAAGTCACTATATCAAGCAGTGTGTATTAAGTGCAAAAGGTGCAACCATAAGGGAGCACATTCATTAAACACACATATCATTGAGACAGAGATGCATAGAAACGTCCTAGTTCACCCAATCAAATAAATGATGGAAAGTGCAGGGGACTGCCACACATAGGGACCCCCAACCAAGACCCCTACACGCGTTTCGCTGTTTGTTAGTATTGCTTCATCATGGGGGATAACACACAAAACCCAGTCAGGACCTTTTATTTCCATGGTATCCTGTCACATGGTCTGAAAACAGCCAATAGTGAACAGTAAATTGCACATGTGCATTAAGCATCATATTGGACAAGGACCTGAGTAATTGGTCACATGGTGGCCATAATCCCACCTACGTGTTGCGCGTGACGGCGCATGCGCATTCGGAAACAAGGGGTCAGACAATCCACCAGCCGCGTCACCGCTAATGCGCTTGCGCGGGAGCCAGGACGCCAAGCCATGGCAACCGCGCACGCGCACAGCAGCACTGGACACCCCAGGGATCCCGGACCACAGGAGCCGAACAGCGCATGCGCACCGCGCTCCCAAGCACCAGATCAACATCCCAGACAGCAGGTACATAATAATACGATATAGATAAATGCATATAATCCCTCTTTGGATAAACAAAGAAAAGAAGAGACTTTACAACTATATATTAAATACAATGACAATACTGAATGATTTCATCTTGAGTTGTTTGCTTCACATAGGTAGTTTTTTTCAGAGAAGAGGAATTCATATGTGCTGTCAAGAATGAAAGATCCATATCACAACATGGCATAGAATAATGAATAGTCCAATTCCAATAATCATGGGAACAGATCTCTGGTGGGTGTGAAAAAAAGGGAAAATAAATGAAGAAATAAAAAATAAAAAATTTTTTTGAAACACGAATAATAAAATCATAACATATTATACAAAAGGAGTAGAAGGGGAATACATATAAAGAGCCTAGTGTCAAGGAAAGGTCTACAGGAATGAAACAAAATTTGCAGTCTCATTAAGACCATGCGGAGTAATGGATCCCAGCACCGTGATCCACCTCGCCTCTTTTTGTGCCAACATTTTCTTGAGGTTTCCACCCTAACCACATCAATTCCTTTAATAGATAGTGATTTTGCAGAGCAATTATGAAATTGCCAAAAATGACATGGTAATGTTTTTAAAGTAGATATATCCAAAACAGTCCCAGCGGCTTCAACATCACTGACGTGCTCCCTGGTCTTGATCCGAAGTTCTCTTGACGTCAATCCAACATATACTTTTGGACATCCATATGTGACATAATATACCACATGTGTCGTACTAATATATATATATTGTTGGATATTAAAAGTTTGCGTACCATCAACAGAAGAGAACGTTGCAGATAGAGAGATGTTGGCACATGCGACACAATGGCCACACGGGAAACAGCCCACGAGGGGCCGTCGAGACCCAAAAAGTGCAGGGACCGGAGGAGCATAGTGGCTACGTGTCAAAAGATCTTTTCAATTTTTACTACGTCTTGAGGTCATTGATGGCCTATCACCCAAACATTCAGCCAGGCATGGTTTAGTCTTAAGGATAGGCCAGTACTTCAACAAGGCCTGCCTCATGGTTTCCCATTCATGGTTGTATGTTGAAATGAATCTGATCATTTGGTCAGACCCACTTTCCTTAATCCTGGACTGAAGTAACTGACTACGGGGAGTTTGTTTAGCCCTTTTATAGCCTACCCTAATGCTTCTCCGACTATACCCCCTCGGAAAGAAGCGGTCCCTAAGATAATTTGCCTGTGCCTGAAATCGCTTCTCAGTAGAGCATATCCGCCTCATCCTGAGAAATTGGCCAATCGGGACGGCCCGAGCGGTGGACCGGTGATGGGCTGATGACTAGAGATGAGCGTTGTTCTACTCGAACTGTTCGCCAATCTCAAATTCGAGCTGTTTTGGGCGGTGTTCGAGCCGGTCAGCGAACACGAACAATTTGAGAAAAATTCGGCTGTTCGAGGTTATGTTCGATAACTGTTCGTGCACCAAAATCATAACTGGATTTTTTCTCAGTAATGATGAAAATTAATGTTAATACGCAGTTTGAGTGTACAGCGGGGCGGGGGGAGGGGCAGGGGATGGATCTCTGCAGGAACAATGAAGATCTCCATTTTTTTTTCTCTTTCCCGCATTTGCAGTGGGGAGGTGCAATCTGTCAGCCTATCAGCAGCGCACACACGGAGCGAAGTGCTTTTTTTCACACAAGCAAGGGCATGTGTGATTGGCAGTGTATGTCACATGTCCTTGCCCTATAAGACCAAGCCATTTTCCCCGTCGCCACCATTTTCTCACTGCTGCAGCTGCGTGTTAGACGGCACTGCTGTTGCTGTGTGCGCTATACCTTGTTAATTTCAAGCCAATTTTCGCACAAATATACAGATAGCTTGGGAGTAGGGAATAGTTGTGATTGCAGTCCTTTTAAGGACTAGGTTACAGCATTTCCTACGACTTTTATCAAGCAGGTCTGTGCTCTTAAATAGATAGATTGTGGGAGTAAAGACTAATTGTAATTGGAGTCCTTTTCAGGACTAGGTTACATCAGTTCCTATCAGTTTTTGCCAGGCAGGTCTGTGCCAGTGCTGTGCAAGTTTTTTTCACAGCATTTGGCTGAATCTAGCAAAGCTAATCCTTTTTGGCCTATTGCAGAGTGTGTTAGTCAGTGGAGTAGCCTATCTGTGTTGCAAGATATACCACCTGTGTATAGAATACAAATTTTTTTACTGCACCTAGTGAAGTAAAATCTTTTGGGCATAGCATCATTCTATTAGTCCATCTATACTGACCTCCATCAGGTTGCAAACTGAATATAATTTTTTTCTGCATCTAGCTCTGAAAAAATATTTGGGCTTCTAGCAGTGTGTGGGACTTGGTCTATTAGTCCATCTATACTGACCTCCATCAGGTTGCAAATTAAAAATAATTTTTTTCTTCATTTAGCTCTGAAAAAATATTTGGGCTTCTAGCAGTGTGTGGGACTTGTTCTATTAGTCCTTCTATACTGACCTCCAGCAGGTTGCAAATTGAATATAATTTTTTTCTACATCTAGCTCTGAAAAAATATTTGGGCTTCTAGCGGTGTGTGGGACTTGGTCTATTAGTCCATCTATACTGACCTCCATCAGGTTGCAAATTAAAAATAATTTTTTTCTGCATCTAGCTCTGAAAAAATATTTGGGCTTCTAGCAGTGTGTGGGACTTGGTCTATTAGTCTATCTATACTGACCTCCATCAGGTTGCAAATTAAAAATAATTTTTTTCTTCATTTATCTCTGAAAAAATATTTGGGCTTCTAGCAGCGTGTGGGACTTGTTCTATTAGTCCATCTATACTGACCTCCATCAGGTTGCAAATTAAAAATAATTTTTTTCTGCATCTAGCTCTGAAAAAATATTTGGGCTTCTAGCAGTGTGTGGGACTTGGTCTATTAGTCCATCTATACTGACCTCCATCAGGTTGCAAATTAAAAATAATTTTTTTCTTCATTTAGCTCTGAAAAAATATTTGGGCTTCTAGCAGTGTGTGGGACTTGTTCTATTAGTCCTTCTATACTGACCTCCAGCAGGTTGCAAATTGAATATAATTTTTTTCTGCATCTAGCTCTGAAAAAATATTTGGGCTTCTAGTGGTGTGTGGGACTTGGTCTATTAGTCCATCTATACTGACCTCCATCAGGTTGCAAATTAAAAATAATTTTTTTCTGCATCTAGCTCTGAAAAAATATTTGGGCTTCTAGCAGTGTGTGGGACTTGGTCTATTAGTCCATCTATACTGACCTCCATCAGGTTGCAAATTAAAAATAATTTTTTTCTGCATCTAGCTCTGAAAAAATATTTGGGCTTCTAGCAGTGTGTGGGACTTGGTCTATTAGTCCATCTATACTGACCTCCATCAGGTTGCAAATTGAATAAAAAAATTTTCTGCATCTAGCTCTGAAAAAATATTTGGGCTTCTAGCGGTGTGTGGGACTTGGTCTATTAGTCCATCTATACTGACCTCCATCAGGTTGCAAATTAAAAATAATTTTTTTCTGCATCTAGCTCTGAAAAAATATTTGGGCTTCTAGCAGTGTGTGGGACTTGGTCTATTAGTCCATCTATACTGACCTCCATCAGGTTGCAAATTGAATAAAAAAAATTTCTGCATCTAGCTCTGAAAAAATATTTGGGCTTCTAGCGGTGTGTGGGACTTGGTCTATTAGTCCATCTATACTGACCTCCATCAGGTTGCAAATTAAAAATAATTTTTTTCTGCATCTAACCCAGCCAATAGTTTTGGCCTAATACCACAGTTTGGCCACTCAGCTCTGCTCGGTTACCATCCATTGTTTTTTTGTGCAAACAACTCCAGAGTTGTGAATTAGTTAACCACCAAAATGAGTGGAAAAAGGCCTGCTGCTGGTGGAAAGGGGAATAGGCGTGTTGGGAAGGGGAAAAAAGGTTGTGTCCGTGGGGTAGGTGCAGAAGAAAGACCATCTTCCAGCCAAACTAAAATGTCTACTTCTTTTAGCGGACAATGTGATAAGATCCCTTTCTTACGGCCACGCCAATCGCTACAAATTCCAGATGAGGCACAAAAACAGCAGGTGCTTCAACGGATATCAAGTGCTCCTTTAAGTGGGCTCTCCTCCACATCAACTTCAACATCACAAATACTCCAGTCCTCAAAGGTGTCACCCAAATCGCACTTGCTTCCTCACAGCTCCCAAATCTCCAGCTGCCCGTCTGAGTATGAGGTAGAACAGATGGTTGAGTCTGCAGAGCTGTTTACTCATACTATAGCCTGGGAATCAGAGGTCGACTCCAGCGCTTCTGTGAATCCAGATGAGGAAATGATCTGCACTGATGCCCAGAATCTTTATGAGTCGGATCCAGGACCAGACGCAGAAGGTTCTGACCATAATGTAGACCCTCATTCCCAAACTGTAACTCCTGTTGGTGGAGACAATGAGGAAGACGATGATAAGACTCAAATACCTGATTGGAGCTTTTTTTGGCAGGGCAGGAACAGGTTGGCTCTGAGGACGACGGGTGTGATAACGCACAGGGTGATGATGATGAGGTCGGAGATCCCACTTACTGTCAACCCACAGTCAGCCAAGAGATGAGGTCAGCAGAGGAGGTGGAGGAAGATGCTAGTGACGACGAGGTCAGGTTGCGCCTTCCTGGACAGAGACGTAGTACTGGAAGCACGTCAACAACTGCATCCTCAAACACAACTCTGCCTCTCACCACAAGTCGTGGTGGCTCTTCAGGTCGCATGGGTGCTAAGCCTTGCATAGCCTGGGCATTTTTTCAGATCGATAAAGATGACCCAACTCGTGTTATCTGTAACATTTGTCAGCAAAAGCTAAGTAGAGGCCAAAAAATGCATAGTTTGAGTACTTCATGCATGAACCGGCACATGGACATGAAGCATAAGTTGCAGTGGGAAGCTCAGTGTGCTACAATGCGGCCTAGCCGGCCGGGCCAACCACCGTCTGCCATATCTTGTGCATCCGCGGCCTCTTCATCCTCTGTGACTGGGGGGACAGCAGTCACACCTGTTTTGGGGCGCAGACCTGCCACCTCTTTACCCGCAACAGCCAGCGTGATTGGCAGGTCATCATTTTCTTTGGAGGTGGTAACACCAGCTGGTCTTGAGCGCTGTCCGACATCGATAGCACCACCTTTGGATCAAGGCAACCTAACATGTCCGCCTGCATCTTCCTCACAGACCGGCAGTTTGCCGGGGACACCCTTATCAACCCCGTCTAAGCACAATAGCCAGCCCTCGTTCCCTCAGATGTGGACAAGTAAAAGACCATTTCCTCCTAGCCATGAGAAAGCTAAGAGGTTGAATTTCACCATCTGCAAGCTCTTGGCTACAGAAATGCTGCCTTTCCGCCTGGTGGACACAGAGGATTTTCGAGACCTTATGTCCGTCGCAGTGCCCCAGTACCAGATGCCCAGTCGGCACTACTTCTCAAAGAAAGGTGTGCCTGCGCTCCACCAGCATGTCGCACACAACATCACCGCTTCTTTGAGAAACTCTGTGTGTGACAGGGTGCATTTCACCACAGACACTTGGACGAGTAGGCATGGACAGGGGCGTTACATGTCGCTGACTGGGCACTGGGTAACTATGGTGACAGCAGGACAAGGGGCTGCTGTCCAAGTCTTGCCGTCCCCACGAGTTGTGCGTCAATCCTCTTTATGTCAAAGTTCCTCCACTGCTTCTGCCTCCTCAACCTCCTCTCGGTCTTCCACCTGCACCCAAAGCCTGTCTGGTCATGCCACAAGCTTTCTAACTGCGCAGAAGGGATCCTGCACACCTCCTTGCTATGCTGGCAGTAGGGCTCAACGTCATCAGGCGGTTTTTACATTGAAATGTCTGGGAAATGTGAGTCACACAGCTGAGGAGTTGTGGTCAGCTCTGGAGAACCAATTTCATGAATGGTTGTCTCCACTGGACCTGAAACCAGGGAAGGCCGTGTGCGACAATGCTGCAAACCTGGGTGCTGCCCTTCGCCGGGGCAATGTCACACACGTGCCTTGTATGGCTCACGTGTTGAACCTGGTTGTCCAGCAATTTTTAGCCCACTATCCCAGACTAGATGGCCTTCTGCAGAGGGCACGGTCGCTGTGTGCTCACTTCCGCCGTTCGCATCCCGCAGCTCAGCGACTTACATCTCTACAGAAGTCGTTGGGCCTGCCACTTCACCGGCTAAAATGCGATGTGCCTACCCGGTGGAATTCAACTCTGCACATGTTGCAGCGACTGTGGCAGCACCGACAAGCCCTGGTGCAATACGTTCTGACGTATAGCCTGGGCCAACGAGATTCAGAGGTGGGGCAAATCACGCTGGAGGAGTGGTCTCAGATCAGGGACCTATGCACCCTTCTGCACAGTTTTGAAATGGCGACGAAGATGTTTAGTGCTGACGATGCCATTATCAGCATGACTATTCCGGTGATTTACATGCTGGAGCACATGTTAAACAGAATTCGGAGTCAGGTGGTGGCACAAGAGGAGGTGGAGGAAGTAGAGGAGGAGGAGTTGTATGCGGAAGGGCTAACATCTGCAAGGTCCAGACGGTCGGCAGCACCAAGGCGGCAGGCATGTGAGGGTGGGGGAGATGATTTTACCAGGGCGCATGGTAGCAGCCAAACTAGTGAGGAAGGTGCAGGAGCCCAGGAAGAAGTGGAGGACGAACTGATGGAAGACTCATCAGATGAGGGAGACCTTGATCACATTTCTGTTGTGCGAGGTTGGGGGGAGAGGACAGAGGAAGGAAGCATGATTGTTACCTCGCCACCAACACAACAGGGACTTGGTGCTCCTGGATGCGCAACACACATGAGTGCCTTCTTGCTGCACTACCTGCAACATGACCCTCGAATTGTGAGAATTAGAAATAATCCTGACTACTGGGTTGCCACACTGTTAGATCCCCGGTACAAAAGTAAATTTGCAGAAATTATTCCTGCCATAGAAAGGGATGCACGCATGCAGGAGTATCAGCAGAGACTGTTGCAGAATCTTACATGTGCTTTTCCACAAAATACCAGTGGTGCACGTAGTGAATCTCACAGTTCCAACTTGCCAACCGTGGGACCGTCAAGTGTTCAGCACTCAAACCGTAACAGAACCACAGTATCTGCTGGTAACTTCAATTTTGCGGAATCATTTCACCACTTTTTAAGCCCATCCTTTGCAAGGCCACAGGAGACAAGAAGTCTGACACATAGTCAACGCCTAGAGACGATGGTACAGGAGTATCTCCAAGTAAACATTGAAGCCACGACTGTGTCACTGGACCCTTGCTCTTTTTGGGCTTCCAATCTGGATAAATGGCCGGAGCTAGCCACTTACGCCTTGGAGATCTTGTCATGCCCCGCAGCCAGCGTTCTGTCTGAATGTGTGTTCAGCGCTGCTGGTGGTGTGCTGACAGATAAGCGCACGCGGCTCTCCACTGATAATGTAGACAGACTCACGTTCATAAAGATGAACAAATCATGGATCCGAAACGACTTTTCTACCCCTGTGTCATCCTGGGGAGAGTAAAAGCTTGATGATTGGTTAAAATCACCCTACCAACCGTTTTAAGCTTTCAAATTACTAATCATGTTTATCTGTATCTTGACTGGAAAATAATTTGGGCTTTGTAGCAGTGTGCAGCACTGATCCTATTAGGCCATCTATAATAAGCTTCACCAGATTTAAAATTAAAAATAATTTTTAGCTGCATCTAGCCCGGAAAATAATTTTGGGGCTCCGAGATGCACAAGACACATAAGTGCCTTCTTTCTGCACTACCTGCAGCATGACCCTCATATTGTCAGAATTCGAAGTAATCATGACTACTGGGTTGCCACACTCTTAGATCCCCCAAACTTTTCGATCAACCTTTTCATTTTAATAAAGACCAAAAAAATGGTCATTTTTGAAATTATAAGCATTAGCAGTTTGTTAGAAACTGAAATCAAACAATTTTCAACTCAAAACTTTATTCTAGGTGATGTTACATTTTCACATAGGACCCCTTGTTCGAAAGGAGCTTCTGAACTCTCTCGTCCATTGAATTTGTCAGGTTTTGGATGGTTTCTGCTTCAATTGTTTTGCATGAGGACAGAATACCCTCCCAGAGCTGTTGCTTAGATGTGAACTGCCTCCCGCCATCATAGACACTCCTTTTAATGATGCTCCAAAGGTTCTGAATGGGGTAGAGGTCAGGGGAGCATGGGGGTCACACCATAAGTTTGTCCCCTTTTATGCCCATATCAGCCAGAGATGCAGATGTTTTATGTGCAGCATGAGATGGTGCATTATCATGCAGAAAAATGATCTTGCTGTGAAATACACGGTTCTTCTTCTTGAACCATGGCAGGAAGTGCTGTTTGAGAAAATCCACATACATTATGGAGTTCATCTTTAGCGCCTTCAGGGATGCTAAAGGGGCCGACAATCTCTCTCCCCATGATTCCAGCCCAAAACATTACTCCACCTCCTCCTTGTTGGCGCTGTAGCCGTGTTTGCGTGGGGTGTCCATCAACCAGCCATCCTCCACTCCATTCATCTGGACCATCGAGCGCTGCACGGCACTCATCCGTGAACAAAACAGTTTTGAAATCAGTCTTCATGTAATGTTTGGCCCACTGGAGCCGTTTCTGATTGTGTGAAGTGGATAGAGGAGGTCGACAGGATGGCGTATGCACAGCTGCAAACCTCTGAAGGACCCTGCATCTTGTTGTTCGGGGGACGTTGGAGGCACAAGCAGCTTCAAAAACTTGTCTGCTGCTATGACAAGGCTTTTTTGCCGCTGCTCTTTCAACCTGACGTAATTGCCTGTAGGAAAGAGTCCTCAATTTGCCCTTATCAGCACGCACACGTGTGTACTGTGAATCAGCTACATACTTCTTGATTGCCAAGACACTTCATCCTGATCATCGCACAATGTTGATTGTAGTCATGCCTTGACCTAAACACTCCACAATTTGTTGCTTCTCAGCAGCCGACACATCCTTTTTCTTTCCCATTTTGGCAGAAAATGTAGGCTGCTTAATAATGTGAGAGAGCCTTCTTAAGTAGTCTTGCCTTTCATTGGACACACCTGCCAAACTAATTAGCACAGGTGTCTGCAATTGCTTACAGTGATATAAAGAGCCCTGACACACATCACCATCAATGAGTTTAACTGACAAACAAACAAATTCTTCCCTTATCACTCCTAAACACTTTTTGCATAATAATTTGGAACGCGGTGTACATGTGCTTTTCCACAAAACACCAGTGGTTCACGTAGTGAATCTTACAGTTCTAACTTGCCAACCGTGGTCTGTATGGAATTGTTCAATAAAGGGCCCAAAATTAAGATAACATAGATGGGAGAGGTCTCTATGAATAGGAATTCCTAAGTATTTGATACCCTGTGAGGGCCAGGCAAAGGGAAAGTTGGACTGGATGGAATCCTATATGGATTTAGGGAGGGAGACATCGAGGGCCTCAGACTTCGCTGCATTGATTTTAAAATTTTACCATGTAACAAAGTGATCTATTTCAGCCATAACAGCAGGGATGGATATATGTGATTGAGTGATATATACTAGGACATCATCAGCAAATAGAGAGCACTTGTACTCGGTGCCTCCCACCTCAATCCACCTAATATTGGGGTTATGGCGAATTGATGAGAGCAGGTGCTCCGTCACTAGGATGTATAAGAGAGGGGACAGAGGACATCCCTGCCTTGTCCCATTGGTGATTGTGAAAGGTGATGAAAATGTTCTGACGCACCCCCTGGGCCTTGGGACACCCGGAGCCGGACCCTTTTTGGTGGATGCTGGTGGTTGTAGTCTTCGTGGCGGCGATCCGGTTCCGTGGCTCAGGGCGGTCAAACCAGTGGCGGAACTATTTATGTGGTTTTGATGTTTAAATGTCCGACTACGCCACCCGTGGATTGCGGTCAGAGTGAACCGCCGCTACAGGGCAGACCGCTAAGGCTGGTGTTGTGGGTGCAGCAGAGCGTAGCATAACTCCCCACGGGAGGAGTATAGCCTCAGGGCAGTGTATGCGGAGGATGGGGGTGATGGTGCAGGGCAGCAGCAGTAACGACACGGAGTCAGTGATGCAGTTCAGGGCCTTTACTCACAGTTCTTATTATCCAGACCACGTCTGCAGGTAACGGCTGCCCACGTCGTACTGTGCTCACCAGGTGAGGGGCTCAGACAACTCCCAGATAACTTTGGAGCGCTTCACAGGACCCCCTTTGTGTGTCCTTTGTCTGGCCTTTCTTACCAACACTTCTGTCCGGCTGCCTCGGGCCTCCTCTTGGTAAACTTGGCGCCAGTTTCCCTGACCCTATGTGGTGCCTTCCTAGCGGGTGGAGCAAGGGGCTGCGCCACATAAAATGTCAGAGCCTCCGGTTTCTAGCTGAGGGTCGTTTCCTGCCTCCACTAGTTCGGGGACCGGTCTCCCCCTTTGGCCTGACCCCTCCACGCAGGTGGATTCGGGCGTGCGGTGGCGACTCGCCCGTCCGCACCCCTGGGATCCCTTCATTCCTCGTTCCTGGAGCCTTCTCCACTCCTCTTCCTTCCTTCTCCCTCTTGCAGGCCTGGGCCTCTATTACTAGGCCCGCCTCCGGAGCAGAGCTCTTGCAGAGCCCCTGCTCCCTGCCACTTCTGCTCAGACTTCTCTGCACTGAACTAAGATGGTGCCCACCTTTTATACTCCCTTCTCAATGCACCCAGGAACTGCTTCCTCCCTGCTCCTGCACTACAGGGTTCCCCTTCCTCAGTGTTCCCTCCCCCCACTCCAGCCAGGGACAGGGACTGTCGTGCCCATCTCAGGGGCATATTGGTCGCCCTGCCCCACGGCAATGTGGTGTAATGCATGCAGGTGTTGGGTCCTGATCCACACTCCATCCTTACCTGAGAGTGAGATATCACACCTCTGGGTGAGGTGCAATACGTCTGTAGCAACCGAGCCCTCAGGGTGCTACAGTTCCATTTATCTTCAGCCTAGGTGACGTATTGCGATACAGGGCCGTGATTTTGGCTATAAAAGGGTCCCCTAGACCCCTACCCCAAGCTCTTTAAGAGAATCATCTATGGCGTGCCAGGAGACTCTATGGAATGCTTTCTCAGCATCCAACGAGAGTATCTAATTACAAATTTTTAACTGCATCTAGCCCAGGAAATACTTTGTGCCTAGTAGCAGTGTCTGCTAGTCAGCGGATTATCCTGGCTGTTAAGCAAGCTACACCACCTGTAGTTTAGACACTTAATTTTTTCAAAGGAAATGCTTCGGGACCATGGGATACTTAGTGAAGAGCATCAGGAGGCACCCCAAGGCATAGGGGCTGGGACTGGCAGTAGGATGCCTTGCAGTGGACAGCCGAGCTCGATCCTTATAAAAGCTTTTTAACTGCAGCAGCTTTAGTGGACGCTACTGGAGCTGGAATTACCGCGGCTGCTGGCATGAGACTTGCCCTCCAATAGATCCTTGTAAATGGATTTAAAGTGTATTCATTCAAATTAGAGAGACAATTTAAATTAAAAAGCTTAGAGCTGCCTCCACCACAGGGGGGCTCGCTCGACCCACCAGCGGACAGGCACCAGTATTGGGAGAGGGGGGCTGGCCGTCAGGGTTCACCGCGGCTCTGGCACAAACCCGGCGACACGGAGGTGGCACGGGCAGGAGCGGACTGGCCGTGTCGGCTTCTCACTTTTTGGATTTTAGAAGGGCATGACATGCCTATATCTGTGTCTCCCCCTCCTTTTACTCCTCCACCTCTTTTATTTTCGCATGACTATATGTACTTGTCACTTTTCCATGTGTTAGTTATGTCTTCTGAGCAGTTTGTCAGCTTTTGGACACCTTTGAAGGTGTTTTCTATGTGTTTCTATGTGTTTTTGTTTGCCTGCCATTGGTTTTAACGGTGTTCGAAGGTGTTCGACGAACAGTTCGACGAACAGTTCGGCGAACACACGGGTGTTCGACGAACCGAACCGAACTCGAACACTACGGGGGTGGCTCAACACTACTGATGACGCATGAAGGAGGGAGTTGACAGAAGTAGTCTTCCTGTAGACGTCAGTCTGGAGAGCAGCATCATCATCCACCTCCAGGATGACATCCAGGAAATCAATACGGCGCCTGTCGCACCTGTAAGAAAGTTTAATGTTCATTGAATTCTGATTCAACTCCTCCATAAATGCGTCGAGCTCACAAGTCGTGCTCTGCCAAAAAAATAAAACTTCATCTATATACCTCACTTTTCCATTTGTAGATTCGGGCCTCTCGCCCGGCCAGCTTCAGGCGAGTCAAGAGGAGAATGCTTATAGCGATTAGGCATGAGCAAACATTTCAATGTTCGGTTTGGAAAAGTTTTCCGAACAAATTGATATTCGCCTAATTTATTTGCCAAATGTTCGTCGAACATTTGTGAATCCCATAGGAGTTAATGGGGGGACCAAAAAAATGTATATACAACACCTAGAAATGGGACCAAAAGCTGCCAAAACACATCAAATTAGATGTAGACACCAGGGAAGTGCCATCAATTGACCCAGAGTACAAGTACTATAATTATTATTACTGTGACAGCGACATTTATTCAGTTGCGCTTTTCATGTCAAAAGGGGTCACCCACTGGTACAACAGGAGAGAGGACCCTGCCTGCGAGGGCGCACTGTCACGGACGTGGTTTGTGGAACCACTGTGCAATGGTGTCACGGGTGTGTTGCCACGAAGATCGTCACGAGTACACAGCCTGACTTCTCGCAGCTGACTTGTTGGTGCTTTGTGTTTTCTCGGCAGTGTAGGAGTTAATTCTCTCTCTCTCTGGGCTAGCTGAGGTCCAGCCTCGCCCAGCTGCAATCAATGCTTCTTTAGTGAGACTCCTTTATATTCCTGCAGGTCTGTTTGGGAGGTGTCGGTGAAAGCTTTTCATTCAGACTTACAGAGCGGATCGTGGTGTTTGGAGTTGCTGAGATAAGTGTATTTGGAAGTGTTTTTTCCCTTTCCTCGCTTTATCATTTATCTCCTTTCCCGTTGGTGTTCCCTCTGTTGTAGTTGTGTAGAAGTTGTATGCAAGGTGGTTTTGGTTTTTCCCTTGTACTGTCTCGTTCGTCTAAATACTGTGTGTGGGCATATTATTTCTGGTTCCCTATTGTTGTGATCGGGGTCCTTCTCAGGACTAGATTACTTAGGTGCAGGGATCCTCAGGAGGTAGGGGTTACGCTGGCGGCCTGGACCTCTGTACCTTTAACAGTACCTCCAGGTTGAGGGGTTAGTCAGGGTCCCAGCTTAGGGTCAGCTTAGGCCCCCTACCTCCAGTATTCTGTGACAGTGTGACATTTTCACCGACCCACTTAGTTTTCTCCAGCTACCATGGATCCAGTAGCCGGTCTAGCTCGGCAGTTGCAGAGTTTGTCCATGGGGCTGGCGGACGTTAAGTCCAAGGTTTTGCATCCTCTGGAGCAAGCCGGACCAGAACCTAAAGTAGCTCTCCCTGACAAGTTCACTGGGGGGCGGGACAAGTTTTTTGTTTTCCGGGAGGCATGCAAATTGTACTTTCGGCTGCGGCCTCGGTCATCGGGCAGTGAAGAACAAAGGGTGGGAATTGTCATCTCGCTCCTACAAGGGGACCCTCAATCTTGGGCGTTCTCTCTTCCCCCAAGCTCCCCGGTTCTCCAGTCAGTGGATAGGTTTTTCGCTGCTCTGGGACTCGTATATGATGACCCAGATCGGATCTCCCTTGCTGAGTCTAAGTTACGTAGGATTCAGCAGGGAGATCGTCCGGCGGAGGAATTCTGTTCGGAGTTCCGTAGGTGGGCCACGGACACCCAGTGGAATGACCCGGCTCTTAGGAGCCAGTTTTGTCATGGTTTATCCGACAAATTACAGGATGTGTTGGCACAGTATGACTCTCCCGCGTCACTGGAAGCCGCTATGGCCCTTGCTATTCGTGTTGACAGACGGCTTCGGGAGAGGTGCGGGATAACTCTACCCCCTGTAATGTCTCCACCTCCTACAAGGTCCCCTCATATGGTGGTTCCCCTGGTCAGTCCGGAGGAGCCTATGCAATTAGGAGGGACATCATTTCGGGGAAGGGGACCGGTGGTGTGCCATAAGACAGGAAGGTGTTTCCTCTGCGGGAAAAAGGGACATTTTATTGGGGGGTGTCCATCCCGTCCCTTGCAGAGTAAAGAGTCGTCGAAAAAACTGTTGATCCCAGGTTGTGTGGTGGACGGCAATCTGGGAGTAGGTATTTCGTCCCTAGGTTCGTCTCAGTTTCTCGTACCGGCGGAGGTGGTGGTGGGTACGAGAACTGAGAGGATATCTGTTATTCTGGATAGTGGGGCCGGGGCTAATCTGGTTGATGCTCGGTTTGCCCGGGTTCAAGGTATGCGATTGAGTGAGTTGGCTAAACCCATCCCCATATTCTCGATCGATGCCAGGCCTCTCGGTCAGGGAAGTTTTTTGCAAGCTGTGCATGGTGTAAAACTTCAAGTGGGGGCAATACATAAAGAACTGTTGTCTTGCTACGTGTTGGAGGGTCTTCCCACTCCTATAGTGTTGGGCCTTCCTTGGTTAGCTAAGCATAACCCGGTTATTAATTGGCAAACCAGAGAGATAAGCCAATGGAGTAAATTCTGTAATAAAAACTGCATGAACACGGTCATCGGTGTGGTTACTCCTTGGGTCTTACCTCCATTTCTGGCGGACTTTGAGGATGTATTCTCGGAGAATGGGTGTCAGGAACTACCTCCTCATCGCGAGTATGACTGTTCTGTAAAACTGCTCCCTGAGGCCAAGTTACCTAAAGCTAGGTTGTATAACCTTTCTGGTCCTGAGAGGCAGGCCATGAAGGATTATATTTCTGAAAGTCTGGCTAAGGGGCATATTAGACCTTCATCTTCACCGGTGGCCGCGGGGTTCTTCTTTGTTAAGAAGAAAGATGGAGGCCTACGCCCTTGCCTGGATTTCCGTGAACTTAATCGGATTACGGTCCGAGATCCGTATCCGCTCCCACTTATTCCCGATCTCTTTAATCAGATCGTGGGCGCCAAATGGTTCTCTAAGTTGGATCTCAGGGGGGCGTACAATCTGATTAGGATGAAGGAGGGGGATGAGTGGAAGACGGCTTTTAACACTCCGGAGGGGCATTATGAGAACCTTGTCATGCCATTCGGTCTGACTAATGCCCCGGCGGTGTTTCAACACTTTGTTAATGATATTTTTCGCCACCTGGTGGGACAGTTTGTTGTCATATATCTGGATGATATCTTAATTTACTCGCCGGATCTGGTGTCTCATCAGGAGCACGTTAGACAGGTGTTACAGATCTTGCGGGATAATAAACTGTATGCCAAGTGGGAAAAGTGTGTGTTCGCCGTACAGGAACTCCAGTTTTTAGGCTTCCTGGTTTCAGCGTCCGGTTTTCGTATGGACCCTGGGAAAGTGCGGGCAGTTCTTGAGTGGGATCGGCCGGAGAATCTTAAGGCACTACAACGTTTCCTGGGGTTTGCTAACTATTACCGGAAGTTCATTCGTAATTTCTCGTCCATGGTTAAGCCTCTCACAGACATGACTAAAAAGGGGACGGATTTTTCTAGGTGGTCTGACAAGGCTTGTCAAGCATTCTCCTCCTTGAAAAAATGTTTTGCCTCGGCACCCATACTCATTCAACCTGATGCGTCTCAGCCATTCTTTGTAGAGGTAGACGCTTCCGAGGT
Source organism: Phyllobates terribilis (assembly GCF_046119375.1). Classification (NCBI taxonomy): domain Eukaryota; kingdom Metazoa; phylum Chordata; class Amphibia; order Anura; family Dendrobatidae; genus Phyllobates; species Phyllobates terribilis. The sequence goes on from NW_027362768.1 coordinate 24,518,014, forward strand.
AGGGGTGGGAGCAGTATTGTCACAGGGTTCGTCCCCTGGTAAGTGGCATCCGTGCGCCTTTTTCTCTAAAAAGTTGTCGTCCGCTGAGAGGAATTACGATGTCGGCAATAGGGAACTCTTGGCCATTAAGTTAGCTTTTGAGGAGTGGCGCCATTTTTTGGAGGGGGCAGTTCATCCGGTCACCGTCATCACCGATCACAAGAACCTGCTATATCTGGAGTCCGCTAAACGTCTGAATCCCAGACAAGCTAGGTGGTCATTGTTTTTTACCAGGTTTAATTTCGTCGTTACATATCGTCCTGGGTCTAAAAATGTAAAGGCGGATGCCTTATCTCGCAGTTTCCCTGGGGCCGGGAATACGGACGACCCGATTCCTATTCTTCAGGAGGGGGTGGTGGTTTCGGCAGTATGCTCTGAGCTGGAGGAGGAGATATTGGAGGCTCAGGGGGACGCCCCTGTTGGACCTTCGGGGAGACTGTTCGTTCCAGATCAGTTGCGACAAAAGGTGATCGAGGCACACCATAACTCAGTTTTTGCAGGACACCCGGGGAGTAAAGCAACTGTGGATCTCCTCTCGCGTCGGTTTTGGTGGCCTAACTTACATAAAGAGGTGGTAACTTTTGTCGCGTCCTGTGGGGTTTGTGCGCGCTCTAAGACCTCACATACCCGTCCGTCTGGGGCCCTCTTACCTTTGAAGATCCCGGAGCGTCCTTGGACTCATCTGTCTATGGACTTTATTACGGACCTCCCTCCGTCTTCGGGTAAAACGGTCATACTCGTTGTAGTGGACAGGTTCAGCAAGATGGCACATTTTATCGCTCTTCCGGCTCTCCCTAATGCTAAAACTCTTGCGCAGGTGTTCATTGGGGAGATTGTGAGGCTTCACGGGGTACCCTCCGAGGTGGTGTCTGATCGGGGGTCTCAGTTTGTGTCCAAGTTCTGGAAGGCGTTTTGTGCTCGGCGGGGGATGCATTTGTCATTCTCGTCGGCTTTTCATCCTCAGACCAATGGTCAGACGGAACGTATGAACCAGAGCTTGGAGACATATCTTCGGTGTTTTGTGTCAGAGAACCAGGAGGACTGGGCTTCTTTCCTACCTCTGGCAGAGTTTGCTCTCAATAATAGGCGGAGCGAGTCCACTGGTAAGTCCCCGTTTTTTGGGGCATATGGTTTTCACCCCCAGTTTTGTACTTTCAGTAGGGGGGGCTCTTCGGGGGTTCCGGAGGAGGAACGATTTTCCTCATCTCTCGCTTCAGTATGGAGAGGGGTGCTGAAGAATCTGAATACTATGGGGAACCGATACAAACGTATGGCTGATAGGAGGAGAGTGTCTGGTCCGGACCTAAGTGTGAACGATCAGGTATGGTTGTCTACCAGGAATATTAAACTTAAGGTTCCCTCCTGGAAACTGGGTCCCAGGTTCATCGGGCCGTACAGAATCAGTTCTGTTATTAATCCGGTGGCATTCCGTCTTGACCTCCCCCCTACGTTTAAAATTCACAACGTGTTTCACAGATCATTGCTTAAGAGGTATGTGGCGCCGGTGGTACCGTCACCTTTACCTCCCCCTCCTGTGGTTGTCAATGGTAACTTGGAGTTCCAGGTATCGAGGGTCATTGATTCACGCTTTAATCGCCGGTCCCTTCAGTACTTGGTTCATTGGAAGGGGTATGGTCCTGAGGAGAGGATGTGGGTTCCTGCATCGGATATTAACGCAGACCGATTAGTTCGGGCCTTCCACTCGACTCACCCGGATAAACCTGGCCCTGAGGGTCCGGAGGCCCCTCGTAGAAGGGGGGGTACTGTCACGGGTGTGTTGCCACGAAGATCGTCACGAGTACACAGCCTGACTTCTCGCAGCTGACTTGTTGGTGCTTTGTGTTTTCTCGGCAGTGTAGGAGTTAATTCTCTCTCTCTCTGGGCTAGCTGAGGTCCAGCCTCGCCCAGCTGCAATCAATGCTTCTTTAGTGAGACTCCTTTATATTCCTGCAGGTCTGTTTGGGAGGTGTCGGTGAAAGCTTTTCATTCAGACTTACAGAGCGGATCGTGGTGTTTGGAGTTGCTGAGATAAGTGTATTTGGAAGTGTTTTTTCCCTTTCCTCGCTTTATCATTTATCTCCTTTCCCGTTGGTGTTCCCTCTGTTGTAGTTGTGTAGAAGTTGTATGCAAGGTGGTTTTGGTTTTTCCCTTGTACTGTCTCGTTCGTCTAAATACTGTGTGTGGGCATATTATTTCTGGTTCCCTATTGTTGTGATCGGGGTCCTTCTCAGGACTAGATTACTTAGGTGCAGGGATCCTCAGGAGGTAGGGGTTACGCTGGCGGCCTGGACCTCTGTACCTTTAACAGTACCTCCAGGTTGAGGGGTTAGTCAGGGTCCCAGCTTAGGGTCAGCTTAGGCCCCCTACCTCCAGTATTCTGTGACAGTGTGACAAATGGACCCCGGAGAGCCTGGAGGGGCGTGACTAAGCAAGCACCGGACTGTTCACTAGAGCCTCTGATGGTGAGGTTAGACTTGGCTCCCGATGAACGCCAGGTGCCACTCCAGGAGAGACCAACGGACGCGCAGCAGCTGGACCCAGTAAGACAGACTAGATGGTGCAGCAGGCAGAGTCTGTATCAGAGTGCAGCAAGCAGAGTCTGTATCAGAGTGCAGCAAGCAGAGTCTGTATCAGAGTGCAGCAGGCAGAGTCTGTATCAGGAGTGCAGCAGGCAGAGTCTATATCAGGAGTGCAGCAGGCAGAGTCTGTATCAGAGAGCAGCAGGCAGAGTCTGTAGCAGGAGTGCAGCAGGCAGAGTCTGTATCAGGAGTGCAGCAGGCAGAGTCTGTATCAGAGTGCAGCAGGCAGAGTCTGTATCAGAGTGCAGCAGGCAGAGTCTGTATCAGGAGTGCAGAAGGCAGAGTCTGTATCAGGAGTGCAGCAGGCAGAGTCTGTATCAGTAGTGCAGCAAGGACTGGTACGCAACCTTACACAACTTAGACTGCAGAACAGGAAGGTTCCACTACAGCCAAACGAATAGATGGAGACCCAATCAGGATTCTCCACAGTTCAAAAAATTAGTGGCAGACACCAGCAAAGTGGCATCTATTTCACTAATATACAAATAGTGTAAATAAGACCCACACCTCTTACAGTACAGCCAACCCAGGAGATGGAGACCTAACCAGGAGTGTTCACATTGCCCTAAATGAGGACCTAACACCACCAAAGTGGCATCAATGTCATCAGACTACAAGTAGTTTAACGCAGACCCAAACCTGTCCCACTACAGCCAACCCAATGGATGAAGACACAATCAGAATTCTCCACATTTCCCAAAATTAGGGCCTAAAACCTGCAGCAGCAAGAGCAGGCATAGAAGCCATATCACAGACTGCAATTTCAAGAGATCAATGCAGCACACTCAAAAAGACAACATCGCCTACTCTTCTCAGTCTGCAATTGGGGTGCAAAAGTCCTTGGAGATCCATGACTTGTTCATCTTGATGAAATTTAGGTGGTCTACACTTTCAGGGGACAGCCGGGTGCGCTTATCTGTCAAGACATCACCAGCAGCGCTGAAGACACGTTCCGAGAGAACGCTGGCTGCCGGGCATGATAAAACCTCCAAGGCGTGACAGGCGAGCTCAGGCCATTCATCCATTTTTGAAGACCAAAATGTAAAAGGGTCCAAACCCTCCCTTATGGTATTGATACTGAACTCTAGATACTCCAGCACCATCCTCTCCAGTCGTTCACCACGTGTCAGACTTGTACTCTGTTGTGCTGTTGCATGAGCTGGTGCAAAAAATGTGTGAAAGGACTCCCAGAAATTGCTTCTGCCACTTACTCTGCTGCTGCTGCTTGTGCTTTCGTGTTGACAAACTGACTTTCCGGAGGTTGAAAGACTACAGCTGCGATGCACACTGTGTGCCTCACTGTTATCTTGGGGAAAACCTCTATTAAGGTTGCTTAAAAGCTTGTTTCGATACTTCAACATAAGCGGGAAGCATCTGGCAAAATACAGAGGTTTCCTCTGCAATCCTTGGGGATTCCAAGATTTGTGGAGCAGCGCCTTCCCCGCCTGCCCCCACAGCCACCAGAGTCACCCAGTCAGCGAGATGTAACGCCCTTGGCCATGCTTACTCATCCAGGTGTCTGTGATGAAATGCACCCTGGCACATGTAGATTTAGACAAGGAACGGGTGATGTTGTCTGCGACATGCTGGTGTAGCGCAGGCACAGCTTTCTTAGAGATGTAATGGCGATTGGGCAACTGGTACTGGGGGACTGCGACGGCCAGTTTTCGGAAACCGTCTGTATCTACCAGGCGGAAAGGCAGCATTTCCGTGGCCAACAAATTGGAGAAGGTGGAGTTCAACCCCTTAGTTTTGTCATGCGTAGGATGAAACAATCTTTTACGTGACCACAACTGCGGGACTGGGGGCTGGCTAAGGTGCTGAGAAAGGACGGAGTATGGTGAAGCGCAAAAAACTGGTGGAGCGTGAGTGAGGTGCAGATGTTATGGTGAATTGAGAATCATGTGCTGTGCTTGGTGGAACAAACACAGCAGGCGTGTCCGCTTCCGTTACAGCTGATGGGCTGTCACTAAACCTGACTGGAGCGGGTAAAGAACTGGAGTTTCTGCGATGGGAGACCTGCGTGACAATACTTGGCACGGTAACAGAGGAGGAGGAAGAAGCAACGGATGAGTTTGATGGAGCAGCTGATGGTTGTTGAGGTGCGCTGGTCCGCATTTCAGCGCGGTAAGATTCGCAGCGTAAAGAATGTTTTTTGAGCATGTGAATGTTCATGCATGTAGTAGTCGAGTTTTTTATCGCAAAGTTTGCAGATAACGTGAGTTGGCTCATCCTTTGCAGTGCCAAAAAAGGCCTATGCTAGGCAACCCTTGCTGCCCCTGCGAGCTGCAGACTCGCGAACGCTGCTGGCCACAGCCTCGGTTGTGACTAAGGATGCAGTGCTCCTTGTGCTTGCATCACTCCATATCTGCGCTGTAGGGTGAATATGTAACCTCCTTGTCTTCCTCCTCCACCTCCTCAGATGAGCTACTCAGCTGGGTGACTCTGGGTTCACACCAAGTAGGATCTTCAACCTCGGCATCATCCAATGTGTTATCCCATTCCTCAACCTCAGAGTGACCCCTCTCCTCTTGTTGCCCTGACAGCACAGTACAGTCTGCATGAGCCTCAGGTATCTGAGCCTCATCGGGATCACCTCTCTCCCCTGCGGTTAATGTCTGGTGATGAGGGTCAGGAACCTTCTCGGACCCTACTTCGTCCTGCCCCGAATCCAAGCTAAAAAATTTTTCGGCAACGGTGCAGATGCGTTCCTCCCCTTGACTCTGTGACTGTTTGGAGTACACTTCTGATGCCCATGGTGTAGAATGGGTGAAGAGTTTTACAGACTCGCTCATCTGCGGTTCGCTATAGTCAGTTGGGCAGTTGGCCAGTTGTGATGCGGGGGAAAGCATGGGTAATTGGGGTGCCACCTCTGTGGACTGTACTGCGTGTGATGTTGAGGTGGAGAAAGAAGAGGAGAGGCCACTGGAAGCAGAGCTTGCCATCCACTGGAGCACCTGCTCTTTGTGAGCCTTATCAACAAGGCGTATCACTGTGCGGCTGCCAAAGAAAGGGAGTGGAGTAGGCCATCCAGTAAAAGAAGTTGTCAGTTGTCTTTGGATAGGACCTGTTTGTGTTGGTTCACTAGTGCTTTCACTAACATTACCACGTACCCCACGTACAACTTGAACACCAAGCATATTCCCCCTTCCACCACGCCCTCACTTTTTACCACACATGTTGGTCAGATACAGTGGTAGGAGCACGCAATTAACTAAAGAAAAATATGTTTTTTTTCCTGTGCAATAACTCAGCACACACCTGAATTTCAGCGACACTAAATGACAAGGTAAGATATGGCCTGCCGTATGACGTTACTAACAGACAAAAGAAATTTATTAGTGTGCATGAGGCCGATGAGATATTCTCCAAACAATTTCAAACTGAGATGTCCACTGCTGTATAGGAACTTTAGGAACAGAAGACATTTTTTTCTTTTTAATGTGGATGAGGCCAGTATGACATAGAATATATGCTCCAAAATATTTAAACTCAGATCTAGCCAGCTGTATCACTTTACTCAGAGCAAACAATTTTTGGCTTACTCTGCATAAGCTCTGCGTACAGCTGACTTTGACCACCACTGATGTTGTAGCTGGCTTATAGCACTGTATGACTTTTGGCACAGGAAAAAATATTTTTTGGACTGGGCCTAGTAAGAGAAGTTTTTTTTTCTGTGAAACCATGACAAGTTCAACACCACTAAAATAGGATCTGCCTTTTAGCAGACTGGATCAACTTTGCCACAGTAAAAATCCTTTGGTGGACTCTGCCTGCCAACCCAAAATATATATAGGTTTGACTGTGTGTACAAGCTGAATTTGACTGCCACTGACGTAGTAGCTGGCTTATAGCACTGTATGACTTTTGTCACAGGAAAAAAAAATTTTTGGACTGGGCGTAGCAAGAGAAAAAATTTATTTTTTTACTCTGAAACCACCTGAAGTTCAACTCCACTAAAATAGCATCTGACACTAAAAAAAACTTTAGTGCACACAGCTTTCAATATCATAATAACAACAGAAAAAAAATAGATTTTGTGCTCTGCAATAAGAAGCTCTGCAGACTGTGCAGAGCACAATTTCAACCCCACTAAATGAAAAGGTGCACTGGGCTTGCTTGATCACATTAGCAAGTGCAAAAAAAGATTCAAAGTATAATAAGACATGGAGCTCTATATCAGTGGTGCACAACACTATTGTATGGCATGGGCCCTCTGTTTCTGTCAGAATCTCAGTACTTGCACAAGAACACCAAAAATGTGCTGCACCAGCGGTTGCAGAGGTACACAGGCCAGGAATTATCTACACTTTCTGACTACCACACAAGCGCCTATCTCACTGAGCTGCGTCTGTCTCCAGCAGTGACATGGATATAATGGCGCTGAGGGAACATTGCCGCTTTTTATATTGAGAGGACATGTGATTTCTGCAGCCAATTGCAGAAGCCCTTATGTCTGGACAGTGTAGATGCTTCCTGCGCTATGATTGGCTGGCCGCGCTTTCCTCCGTTAAAGTTACCACCCACAGGAAAAAAAAAAAAAAAAGAACAGTGCGCCTCTGATCTGACCTGTTCTAAGCTCTCCACAGCCCCCACACTCTACTGACACATGTCACCGCTCATCATACACTTGCACTATGCTAACAAAACTGTTCAAAATGCTGTGGTTGCCCTGTATTAGTTTTCCTGCGCAAATTCATCAAACGTTTCCAATTTTAGGAAAATTTGCTCGCCTTTGTGATCACGAATCCGAATGTGATATATTTGTGTCGAATTTGAAACTTTAGAACATTCGCCGAACAAATTCGCTCAACACTAATCAACAGCACTACTGTTTGTTGTACTCAGACTACGCCTCCTCTTTCTTCTCCAACGCTCAAGTAGATTTCCATCCTTGATTTTTTGTAGAGGAAACAGACTATGCACCCAGTTATCAGCTGGTTTACCAACTAAGCTCTCATCAGGTCAAGTTGCTGGTGGTGTAATTGACTCGCCCCCTGGGCCGTGGGGCACTCGGATCCGGGCAATTAGGGAAACGATGGGAGTAGTAGTGGCAACCCAGTTCCGTGGCTCAGGGTGGTCAGGCCAGTGGTAGTCCGTTATGTGTTATTGATAATGTCCGACTACGCCACCCGTGGATTGCGGTTATTAGGAACCGCCGCTGCATGCAGACCGCTGGGGCTGATGAGGTGTGCAGCTAGGGTAGTGTGACTCCCCACGGGAAGAGTGCGGCCCCAGGGCAGTATAGTGGATGGTGGGAGTGATGGTAGTGGGAGTCCCAGTGCTGATAGTGCTGGAGGAGCAAGGAGCACACAGACAACAGGTTGCAGTCCAGGGTCTTTACTAAACAGGTAAACTGACCCACAAACAGTCCCAGCTAGGAGGGGACCTGGATGTCTGAGAGCAACGGGGAAATTGGCCCTGGTCAGGGTGAGGGTGTAGGCCTACCGTGCTTTCTGCGCTCCTTCTGGCTATCTCCTCGTTATAGGGTAACAGCCCACGTTTCCGAGCTTTCCGTGTACTCTCGCCTGTATGGCCTGCGACGTGGGTTCCTTTCTGCTCCCAGCCTTGTACGGCTTTACTGGTCCCTTCGGTTGTGGCAGGGCCTCCAGGCTTCTTAGGCCAAGGAATATACAGTCCCTTGCGGACTGGTTCTCTGCTGGGGGATGTGGAATCCTCACAGCCTCAGACACCAAAGTCTGGTAAAGTAAGTCTTTTCTCTGCCAAGACAGGTTTTCTTCGCCTCTTGTCTCTGGCTGGTGGCTCTCTCCTACTGCCACACTTCCTCTTAGGTGCAACACAACTTTCTGTCCCTGCTCTGGGACACCTCTCAGTGCTGAGGCAGGTCGTCCAGTCTTCCTAACCCTGCCCTCAGTACCAGCTTTTATAGGGGCAGCCAGCTCCCCCTACTGACCTGAGACAGGAGGCATTGCATGCTAATGTTCCCCTGACTAGAGAACCTCCCCCTTGCTCTCAGACACAGCTTTAATTACACTTGTGGCATCCAGGTCAGGGTGACACATAATCACTGTCACACCATTTTTTGTAGTTATCTGCCTTTTGAGAAATAATAATGTGTGCTCAGCCTCACTGAAAGATACTGAGCAGCCATTATTTCTCACAGAAAGGTGTGCACTCTCCATGCTCTCACATGCAGGAGAACATATGCCACTCTCTTGACTAGAGATGAGCGTTGTTCGACTCGAACTGTTCGCCAATCTCAAATTCGAGCTGTTTTGGGCGGTGTTCGAGCCGTTCGGCGAACACGAACGATTTGAAAAAAATTCGGCTGTTCGAGGTTATATTCGATAACTGTTCGTGCACCAAAATCATAACTGGATTTTTTCTCAGTAATGATGAAAATTAATGTTAATACGCAGTTTGAGTGCACAGCGGGGCGGGGGGAGGGGCAGGGGATGGATCTCTGCAGGAATAATGAAGATCTCCATTTTTTTTTCTCTTTCCCGCATTTACAGTGGGGAGGTGCAATCTGTCAGCCTATCAGCAGCGCACACACGGAGCGAAGTGCTTTTTTTCACACAAGCAAGGGCATGTGTCATTGGCAGTGTATGTCACATGTCCTTGCCCTATAAGACCCAGCCATTTTCCCCGTCGCCACAATTTTCTCACTGCTGCAGCTGTGTGTTAGACGGCACCGCTGTTGCTGTGTGCGCTATACCTTGTTAATTTGAAGCCAATTTTCGCACAAATCTACAGATAGCTTGGGAGTAGGGAATTGTTGTGATTGCAGTCCTTTAAAGGACTAGTTACAGCATTTCCTACAACTTTTATCAGGCAGGTCTGTGCTCTTAAATAGATAGGTTGTGGGAGTAAAGACTAATTGTAATTGCAGTCCTTTTCAGGACTAAGTTACATCAGTTCCTATCAGTTTTTGCCAGGCAGGTCTGTGCCAGTGCTGTGCAAGTTTTTTTCACAGCATTTGGCTAAATCTAGCAAAGCTAATCCTTTTTGGCCTATTGCAGAGTGTGTTAGTCAGTGGAGTAGCCTATCTGTGTTGCAAGCTACACCACCTGTGTAGAGAATACCAATTTTTTTACTGCACCTAGTGAAGTAAAACCTTTTGGGCGTAGCATCATTCTATTAGTCCATCTATACTGACCTCCATAAGGTTGCAAATTGAATATAATTTTTTCTGCATCTAGCTCTGAAAAAATATTTGGCCTTCTAGCAGTGTGTTGTTCTATTAGTCCATCTATACTGACCTCCATCACGTTGCAAATTGAATATAATTTTTTTCTGCATCTAGCTCTGAAAAAATATTTGGGCTTCTAGCAGTGTGTGGGACTTGTTCTATTAGTCTATCTATACTGACCTCCATCAGGTTGCAAACTGAATATAATTTTTTTCTGCATCTACCTCTGAAAAAATATTTGGGCTTCTAGCTGTGTGTGGAACTTGTTCTATTAGTCCATCTATACCGACCTCCATCAGGTTGCAAACTGAATATAATTTTTTTTCTGCATCTAGCTCTGAAAAAATATTTTGGCATCTAGTTGTGTGTGGGACTTGTTCTATTAGTCCATCTATACTGACCTCCATCAGGATGCAAATTGAATATAATATTTTTCTGCATCTAGCTCTGAAAAAATATTTGGCCTTCTAGCAGTGTGTGGGACTTGTTCTATTAGTCCATCTATACTGACCTCCATCAGGTTGCAAACTGAATATCATTTTTTTCTGCATCTAGCTCTGAAAAAATATTTGGCCTTCTAGCAGTGTGTGGGACTTGTTCTATTAGTCCATCTATACTGACCTCCATCAGGTTGCAAACTGAATATAATTTTTTTCTGCATCTACCTCTGAAAAAATATTTGGGCTTCTAGCAGTGTGTGGGACTTGTTCTATTAGTCCATCTATACTGACCTCCATCAGGTTGCAAATTGAATATAATATTTTTCTACATCTAGCTCTGAAAAAATATTTGGCCTTCTAGCAATGTGTGGGACTTGTTCTATTAGTCCATCTATACTAACCTCCATCAGGTTGCAAACTGAATATAATTTTTTTCTGCATAAAAACTATTTGGCCCTCTAGCAGTGTGTGGGACTTGTTCTATTAGTCCATCTATACTGACCTCCATCAGGTTGCAAACTGAATATAATTTTTTTCTGCATCTACCTCTGAAAAAATATTTGGGCTTCTAGCTGTGTGTGGGACTTGTTCTATTAGTCCATCTATACTGACCTCCATCAGGTTGCAAATTGAATATAATATTTTTCTGCATCTAGCTCTGAAAAAATATTTGGCCTTCTAGCAGTGTGTGGGACTTGTTCTATTAGTCCATCTATACTTACCTCCATCAGGTTGCAAACTAAATATAATATTTTTCTGCATCTACCTCTGAAAAAATATTTGGGCTTCTAGCAGTGTGTGGGACTTGTTCTATTAGTCCATCTATACTGACCTCCATCAGGTTGCAAATTGAATATAATTTTTTTCTGCATCTAGCTCTGAAAAAATATTTGGCCTTCTAGCAGTGTGTGGGACTTGTTCTATTAGTCCATCTATACTGACCTCCATCAGGTTGCAAATTGAATATAATATTTTTCTGCATCTAGCTCTGAAATAATATTTCGCCTTCTAGCAGTGTGTGGGACTTGTTCTATTAGTCCATCTATACTGACCTCCTTCAGGTTGCAAACTGAATATAATTTTTTTCTGCATCTACCTCTGAAAAAATATTTGGGCTTCTAGCTGTGTGTGGGACTTGTTCTATTAGTCCATCTATACTGACCTCCATCAGGTTGCAAATTGAATATAATTTTTTTCTGCATCTAGCTCTGAAAAAATATTTGGCCTTCTAGCTGTGTGTGGGACTTGTTCTATTAGTCCATCTATACTGACCTCCATCAGGTTGCAAACTGAATATAATTTTTTTTCTGCATCTAGCTCTGAAAAAATATTTGGACTTCTAGTTGTGTGTGGGACTTGTTCTATTAGTCCATCTATACTGACCTCCATCAGGAAGCAAATTGAATATAATATTTTTCTGCATCTAGCTCTGAAAAAATATTTGGCCTTCTAGCAGTGTGTGGGACTTGTTCTATTAGTCCATCTATACTGACCTCCATCAGGTTGCAAACTGAATATCATTTTTTTCTGCATCTAGCTCTGAAAAAATATTTGGCCTTCTAGCAGTGTGTGGGACTTGTTCTATTAGTCCATCTATACTGACCTCCATCAGGTTGCAAACTGAATATAATTTTTTTCTGCATCTACCTCTGAAAAAATATTTGGGCTTCTAGCTGTGTGTGGGACTTGTTCTATTAGTCCATCTATACTGACCTCCATCAGGTTGCAAATTGAATATAATTTTTTTCTGCATCTAGCTCTGAAAAAATATTTGGCCTTCTAGCTGTGTGTGGGACTTGTTCTATTAGTCCATCTATACTGACCTCCATCAGGTTGCAAACTGAATATAATTTTTTTCTGCATCTAACCCAGACAATAGTTTTGGCCTAATACCACAGTTTGGCCACTCAGCTCTGCTCGGTTCCCATCCATTGTTTTTTTGTGCAAACAACTCCAGAGTTGTGAATTAGTTAACCACCAAAATGAGTGGAAAAAGGACTGCTGCTGGTGGAAAGGGGAATAGGCGTGTTGGGAAGGGGAAAAAAGGTTGTGTCCGTGGAGTGGGTGTTAAAGTAACAGTAACATCTGAAGAAGAAAGACCATCTTCCAGCAAAACTAAAATGCCTACTTCTTTTAGCGGACAATGTGATATGATCCCTTTCTTACGGCCACGCCAATCGCTACAAATTCCAGATGAGGCACAAAAACAGCAGGTGCTTCAACGGATATCAAGTGCTCCTTTAAGTGGGCTCTCCTCCACATCAACTTCAACATCACAAATATTCCAGTCCTCAGAGGTGTCACCCCAATCGCACTTGCTTCCTCACAGCTCCCAAATCTCCAGCTGCCCGTCTGAGTATGTGGTAGAACAGATGGTTGAGTCTGCAGAGCTGTTTACTCATACTATAGCCTGGGAATCAGAGGTCGGCTCCAGCGGTTCTGTGAATCCAGACGAGGAAATGATCTGCACTGATGCCCAGAATCTTTATGAGTCGGATCCAGGACCAGACGCAGAAGGTTCTGACCATAATGTAGACCCTCATTCCCAAACTGTAACTCCTGTTGGTGGAGACAATGAGGAAGACGATGATGAGACTCAAATACCTGATTGGAGCGACAACTTTAGTTTTTTGTCAGGGCAGGAACAGGTTGGCTCTGAGGACGACGGGTGTGATAACACACAGGGTGATGATGATGAGGTTGGAGATCCCACTTACTGTCAACCCACAGTCAGCCAGTCGATGAGGTCAGCAGAGGAGGTGGAGGAGGATGCTAGTGACGACGAGGTCAGGTTGCGCCTTCCTGGACAGAGACGTAGTACTGGAAGCACGTCAACAACTGCATCCTCAAACACAACTCTGCCTCTGACCACAAGTCGTGGTGGCTCTTCAGGTCGCATGGGTGCTAAGCCTTGCATAGCCTTGGCATTTTTTCAAATCGATAAAGATGACCCAACTCGTGTTATCTGTAACATTTGTCAACAAAAGCTAAGTAGAGGCCAAAAAATACATAGTTTGAGTACTTCATGCATGAACCGGCACATGGACATGAAGCATAAGTTGCAGTGGGAAGCTCACTGTGCTACAATGCGGCCTAGCCAGCCGGGCCATCCACCGTCTGCCCCATCTTGTGCATCTGCGGCCTCTTCATCCTCTGTGACTGGGGGGACAGCAGTCACACCTGTTTTGGGACGCAGACCTGCCACCTCTTTACCCGCAACAGCCAGCGTGATTGGCAGGTCATCATTTTCTTTGGAGGTGGTAACACCAGCTTGTGTTGAGCGCTGTCCGACATCGATAGCACCACCTTTGGATCAAGGCAACCTAACATGTCCGCCTGCATCTTCCTCACAGACCGGCAGTTTGCCGGGGACACCCTTATCAACCCCGTCTAAGCACAACAGCCAGCCCTCAGTCCCTCAGATGTGGACAAGTAAACGACCATTTCCTCCTAGCCATGAGAAAGCTAAGAGGTTGAATTTCACCATCTGCAAGCTCTTGGCTACAGAAATGCTGCTTTTCCGCCTGGTGGACACAGAGGATTTTCGAGACCTTATGTCCGTCGCAGTGCCCCAGTACCAGATGCCCAGTCGGCACTACTTCTCAAAGAAAGGTGTGCCTGCGCTCCACCAGCATGTCGCACACAACATCACCGCTTCTTTGAGAAACTCTGTGTGTGACAGGGTGCATTTCACCACAGACACTTGGACGAGTAGGCATGGACAGGGGCGTTACATGTCGCTGACTGGGCACTGGGTAACTATGGTGACAGCAGGACAAGGAGCTGCTGTCCAAGTCTTGCCATCCCCTCGAATTGTGCGTCAATCCTCTTTATGTCAAAGTTCCTCCACTGCTTCTGCCTCCTCAACCTCCTCTCGGTCCTCCACCTGCACCCAAAGCCTGTCTGGTCATGCCACAAGCTTTCTAACTGCGCAGAAGGGATCCTGCACACCTCCTTACTATGCTGGCAGTAGGGCTCAACGTCATCAGGCGGTTTTTACTTTGAAATGTCTGGGAAATGTGAGTCACACAGCTGAGGAGTTGTGGTCAGCTCTGGAGAACCAATTTCATGAATGGTTGTCTCCACTGGACCTGAAACCAGGGAAGGCCGTGTGCGACAATGCTGCATACCTGGGTGCGGCCCTTCGCCGGGGCAATGTCACACACGTGCCTTGTATGGCTCACGTGTTGAACCTGGTTGTCCAGCAATTTTTAGCCCACTATCCCAGACTAGATGGCCTTCTGCAGAGGGCAGGGTCGCTGTGTGCTCACTTCCGCCGTTCGCATCCCGCAGCTCAGCGACTTACATCTCTACAGAAGTCGTTGGGCCTGCCACTTCACCGGCTAAAATGCGATGTGCCTACCCGGTGGAATTCAACTCTGCACATGTTGCAGCGACTGTGGCAGCACCGACAAGCCCTGGTGCAATATGTTCTGACGTATAGCCTGGGCCAACGGGATCCAGAGGTGGGGCAAATCACGCTGGAGGAGTGGTCTCAGATCAGGGACCTATGCACCCTTCTGCACAGTTTTGAAATGGCGACGAAGATGTTTAGTGCTGACGATGCCATTATCAGCATGACTATTCCGGTGATTTACATGCTGGAGCACATGTTAAACAGAATTCGGAGTCAGGTGGTGGCACAAGAGGAGGTGGAGGAAGTAGAGGAGGAGGAGTTGTATGCGGAAGGGCTAACATCTGCAAGGTCCAGACGGTCGGCAGCACCAAGGCGGCAGGCATGTGAGGGTGGGGGAGATGGTTTTACCAGGGCGCATGGTAGCAGCCAAACTAGTGAGGAAGGTGCAGGAGCCCAGGAAGAAGTGGAGGACGAACTGATGGAAGACTCATCAGATGAGGGAGACCTTGATCACATTTCTGTTGTGCGAGGTTGGGGGGAGAGGACAGAGGAAGGAAGCATGATTGTTACCTCGCCACCAACACAACAGGGACTTGGTGCTCTTGGATGCGCAAGACACATGAGTGCCTTCTTGCTGCACTACCTGCAACATGACCCTCGAATTGGGAGAATTAGAAATAATCCTGACTACTGGGTTGCCACACTGTTAGATCCCCGGTACAAAAGTAAATTTGCAGAAATAATTCCTGCCATAGAAAGGGATGCACGCATGCAGGAGTATCAGCAGAGACTGTTGCAGAATCTTACATTTGCTTTTCCACAAAGCACCAGTGGTGCACGTAGTGAATCTCACAGTTCCAACTTGCCAACCGTGGGACCGTCGAGTGTTCAGCACTCAAACCGTAACAGAAACACAGTATCTGCTGGTAACATCAATTTTGCGGAATCATTTCACCACTTTTTTAGCTCATCCTTTGCAAGGCCACAGGAGACAAGAAGTCTGACACATAGTCAACGCCTAGAGACGATGGTACAGGAGTATCTCCAAGTAAACATTGAAGCCATGACTGTGTCACTGGACCCTTGCTCTTTTTGGGCTTCCAATCTGGATAAATGGCCGGAGCTCGCCACTTACGCCTTGGAGATCTTGTCATGCCCCGCAGCCAGCGTTCTGTATGAACGTGTGTTCAGCGCTGCTGGTGGTGTGCTGACAGATAAGCTCACGCGGCTCTCCACTGATAATGTAGACAGACTCACGTTCATAAAGATGAATCCCAAATGACTTTTCTACCCCTGTGTCATCCTGGGGAGAGTAAAAGCTTGATGATTGGTTAAAATCACCTCACCAACCATTTTAAGCTTTCAAATTACTAATCATGTTTATCTGTATCTTGGCTGGAAAATTATTTGGGCTTTGTAGCAGTGTGCAGTAATGATTCTATTAGGCCATCTATACTAAGCTCCACCAGATTTAAAATTACTAATCATGTTTATCTGTATTTTGGCTGGAAAATAATTTGGGCTTTGTAGCAGTGTGCAGTACTGATTCTATTAGGCCATCTATACTAAGCTCCACCAAATTTAAAATTAATAATAATTTTTAGCTGCATCTAGCCCGGAAAATAATTTTGGGGCTCTGAGATGCGCAAGACACATAAGTGCCTTCTTGCTGCACTACCTGCAACATGACCCTCAGATTGTCAGAATTCGAAGTAATCCTGACTACTGGGTTGCCACACTCTTAGATCCCCCACACTCTTCGATCAACCTTTTCATTTTAATAAAGACCAAAAAAATTGTCATTTTTGAAATTATAAGCATTAGCAGGTTATTAGAAACTGAAATCAAACTGTTTTCAACTCAAACTTTATTCTAGGTGATGTTATATTTGCACATAGAACCCCTTGTTCGAAAGGAGCTTCTGAACTCTCTCGTCCATTGAATTTGTCAGGTTTTGGATGGTTTCTGCTTCAATTGTTTTGCATGAGGACAGAATAACCTCCCAGAGCTGTTGCTTAGATGCGAACTGCCTCCCGCCATCATAGACACTCCTTTTGATGATGCGCCAGAGGTTCTGAATGGGGTAGAGGTCAGGGGAGCAGGGGGGTCACACCAATAGTTTGTCCCCTTTTATGCCCATTAGAGATGAGCGGTGTTCGACTAGAACTGTTCGCCAATCTCAAATTCGAGCTGTTTTGGGCGGTGTTCGAGTTGTTCCACGAACCCGAACGATTTGCAAAAAATTCGGCTGTTCGAGGTTATGTTCGATAACTGTTCGTGCACCAAAAGCGTGTCCTGCATGTCTGGCGCTATTTAGAGCACCAATCATGCAGGGATTGTCTGCCACTCACTGTAATGCCACAGCCATGGTGGTTGTGGCATTACAGTGGTTGCCCAAATCGATGGGAACAGTGCCAACAGTGAAACATGAAAAGCCGGCAATTCAGCAGCGGCATACACCTGTACCCGACAATTTAGAACCGAAAGAATAGAGCTTCACACATAGATTAGATAGATAGAAACATGTCAGTCACATATATACGAAGTACAGTGACAGTGTTGCTTACTGTACTTGTCATTTAGCGTAAAGGATTTATCAAAAAAAATAATAGTGTTTTCATGCACTGTCTCTTTAAAAAAGCCGGCCGGCAATTCAGCAGCGGTACCCGACAATTTATAACAGACAGAATAGAGCTTCACACATAGATTAGATAGATAGAAACATGTCAGTCACATATATATGAAGTACAGTGATAGTGTTGGTTACTGTACTTGTCATTTAGTATTAAAATAAAGGATTTATTATTAAAAAAATTGGCGTGGGGTTCCCCTTAATTTTAGGCTCTAGCGGAGGTTAAGCAGACGGCTGGGGCAGATGTTTGAAGCCTGGGAAGGGGGTAATACCCACGGAGCTTCCCAGGCTACTAATATCAGCCCCCAGCTGAATACATAGCCTTTACTAGCTATTAAAATGGGGGACCCCCCAAAAAAAATGACGTGGGGTCCCCCCTAATTTAATAGCTAGCAAAGGCTAGGCAGACAGCTGGGGGCTGATATTAATAGCCCAGGAAGGGAGCCATGAATATTGGCCCCCTCCCAGGCTAGAAACACCAGCCGTCAGCCGCCCCAGAAATGGCGCATTCATAGGATGCGCCAATTCTGGCACTTAGCCTCGCTCTTCCACGCTGCCCTGGTGCGGTGGCAGGGGGTAATAGGGTTGGGGTTGATGTCAGCTTATAATGCCAGCTGACATCAAGCCCAGGTTAGTAATGGAGAGGCGTCTATAAGACACCCCCATTACTAACCCCATAGTCAAAGTTAAAAAAAACACAAACACCCAGAATAAAGTCCTTTAATTGAAATAAAGACACAATCCTTTATTGTTCTAAATTAAACCATACTTACTGTCACGCCCATTCCAGCTGAAGCCAACGATCTCCTGCAATAAAAGAAAAATAATAAAGCAACCTCATCCTTACCTTTCCATGGTTCCCACGACAGCTTCAGCTCTGCTACATCGAGATGACAGGCTGGACCGCAGCAGAACGCTGCCATCCAGTCTGTCATCCCGCAGACACTGAGAAGCGCAGGCATGCTTGCGCTGCTCAGCGTCTCTCTGTGACGACATCCAGATGAGCCGAGTTCATGTCCAATGAACTCGGCTCACCTCATGCACGTCACTGACAGCGTGGGAAAATTCTCACGCTGAAGCGGTGAGTGCAGGAGAATTCTCCCACGCTGTCAGTGACGTGCATAAGGTGAGCTCATGTCCAATGAACTCAGCTCACCTCCTGCACGTCACTGACAGCGTGGGAGAATTCTCCTGCACTCAGCGCTTCAGTGTGAGAATTCTCCCACGCTGAAGCGCTGAGTGCAGGAGAATTTTCCCACGCTGTCAGTGACGTGCATGAGGTGAGCCGAGTTCATTGGACATTAACTCGGCTCATCTGGATGACGTCACAGAGAGACACTCTTGAGCGCAAGCAAGCCTGCGCTTCTCAGTGTCTGCGGGATGAGAGGCTGGATGGCAGCGTTCTGCTGCGGTCCAGCCTGTCATCTCGATGTAGCAGAGCTGAAGCTGTCATGGGAACCATGGAAAGGTAAGGATGAGGTTGCTTTATTATTTTTCTTTTATTTCAGGAGATCGTTGGCTTCAGCTGGAATGGGCGTGATGGTAAGTATGGTTTAATTTAGAACAATAAAGAATTGTGTGTTTATTTCAATTAAAGGACTTTTTTCTGGGTGTTGTGTTTTTTTTAAATACTTTACTAGAAATTCATGGTGGTCATGTCTAATATTGGCGTGACCCCATGAATTTCGGGCTTAGGGCCAGCTGATAATGCCAAGCTGGCCCTAACCCCTTTATTACCCAGTGAGCCACCGCACCAGGGCCCTGGATGAGTTGGGTACAGCGCCAGAAGATGGCGCTTCTATGAACGCGCCATTTTCCGGGGTGGCTGCGGACTGCAATTTGTAGCGGGGGGGGGCCCAGAAAGCTTGGGCCTCCCTGCGCTGCAGATTCCAGCCCCCAGCTGCCTAGTTGTACCTGGCTGGACACAAAAATAGGGCGAAGCCCCACGTACTTTTTTTTTAATTATTTCATGAATTTCATGAAATAATTAAGAAAAAAAGGCCTTCCCTATATTGTTGTGTCCGGCCAGGTACAAATAGGCAGCTGGTGGTTGGGGGCAGCCCATTCCTGCCTGCTGTACCTGGCTGGACACAAATATAGTGCGAAGCCCCACGTCAATTTTTTTTAAATTATTTCATGAATTTCCTGAAATAATTTAAAAAAATTGAAGTGGGGCTTCGCACTATATTTGTGTCCAGCCAGGTACAGCAGGCAGGAACGGGCTGCCCCCAACCACCAGCTGCCTATTTGTACCTGGCCGGACACAACAATATAGGGAAGGCCTTTTTTTCTTAATTATTTCATGAAATTCATGAAATAATTAAAAAAAAAGTACGTGGGGCTTCGCCCTATTTTTGTGTCCAGCCAGGTACAACTAGGCAGCTGGGGGCTGGAATCTGCAGCGCAGGGAGGCCCAAGCTTTCTGGGCCCCCCCCCGCTACAAATTGCAGTCCGCAGCCACCCCGGAAAATGGCGCGTTCATAGAAGCGCCATCTTCTGGCGCTGTACCCAACTCATCCAGGGCCCTGGTGCGGTGGCTCACTGGGTAATAAAGGGGTTAGGGCCAGCTTGGTATTATCAGCTGGCCCCAAGCCCAAAATTCATGGGGTCACGCCAGTATTAGACATGACCGCCATGAATTTCTAGTAAAGTATTTAAAAAAAACACAAACACCCAGAATAAAGTCCTTTAATTGAAATAAAGACACAATTCTTTATTGTTCTAAATTAAACCATACTTACCATCACACCCATTCCAGCTGAAGCCAACGATCTCCTGCAATAAAAGAAAAATAATAAACCAACCTCATCCTTACCTTTCCATGGTTCCCACGACAGCTTCAGCTCTGCTACATCGAGATGACTGGCTGGACCGCAGCAGAACGCTGCCATACAGTCTGTCATCCCGCAGACACTGAGAAGCGCAGGCATGCTTGCGCTCCTCACTGTCTCGCTGTGACGGCATCCAGATGAGCCGAGGTCATGTCCAATGAACTCGGCTCACCTCATGCACGTCACTGACAGCGTGGGAAAATTCTCACGCTGAAGTGCTGAGTGCAGGAGAATTCTCCCACGCTGTCAGTGATGTGCATGAGGTGAGCTCATGTCCAATGAACTCAGCTCACCTCCTGCACGTCACTGACAGCGTGGGAAAATTCTCCTGCAATCAGCGCTTCAGCGTGAGAATTTTCCCACGCTGTCAGTGACGTGCATGAGGTGAGCCGAGTTCATTGGACATGAACTCGGCTCATCTGGATGTCGTCACAGAGAGACGCTGAGCAGCGCAAGCAAGCCTGCGCTTCTCAGTGTCTGCGGGATGACAGGCTGGATGGCGGCGTTCTGCTGCGGTCCAGCCTGTCATCTCGATGTAGCAGAGCTGAAGCTGTCGTGGGAACCATGGAAAGGTAAGGATGAGGTTGCTTTATTATTTTTCTTTTATTGCAGGAGATCGTTGGCTTCAGCTGGAATGGGCGTGATGGTAGGTATGGTTTAATTTAGAACAATAAAGGATTGTGTCTTTATTTCAATTAAAGGACTTTATTCTGGGTGTTTGTGTTTTTTTTAACTTTGACTATGGGGTTAGTAATGGGGGTGTCTTATAGACGCCTCTCCATTACTAACCTGGGCTTGATGTCAGCTGGCATTATAAGCTGACATCAACCCCAACCCTATTACCCCCTGCCACCGCACCAGGGCAGCGTGGAAGAGCGAGGCTAAGTGCCAGAATTGGCGCATCCTATGAATGCGCCATTTCTGGGGCGGCTGACGGCTGGTGTTTCTAGCCTGGGAGGGGGCCAATATTCATGGCTCCCTTCCTGGGCTATTAATATCAGCCCCCAGCTGTCTGCCTAGCCTTTGCTAGCTATTAAATTAGGGGGGACCCCACGTCATTTTTTTTGGGGGGGTCCCCCATTTTAATAGCTAGTAAAGGCTATGTATTCAGCTGGGGGCTGATATTAGTAGCCTGGGAAGCTCCGTGGGTATTACCCCCTTCCCAGGCTTCAAACATCTGCCCCAGCCGTCTGCTTAACCTCCGCTAGAGCCTAAAATTAAGGGGAACCCCACGCCAATTTTTTTAATAATAAATCCTTTATTTTAATACTAAATGACAAGTACAGTAACCAACACTATCACTGTACTTCATATATATGTGACTGACATGTTTCTATCTATCTAATCTATGTGTGATGCTCTATCTTTCTGTTCTAAATTGTCGGGTACCGCTGCTGAATTGCCGGCCGGCTTTTTTAAAGAGACAGTGCATGAAAACACTATTATTTTTTTAAATAAATCCTTTACACTAAATGACAAGTACAGTAAGCAACACTATCACTGTACTTATTATATATGTGACTGACATGTTTCTATCTATCTAATCTATGTGTGAAGCTCTATTCTTTCTGTTCTAAATTGTCGGGTACAGATGCTGAATTGCCGGCCGGCTTTTTTAAAGAGACGGTGCATGAAAACACTAATATTTTTTTTAATAAATCCTTTACACTAAATGACAAATGCAGTAACCAACACTGTCACTGTGCTTCTTATATGTGTGACTGACATGTTTCTATCTATCTAATCTATGTGTGATGCTCTATTCCTTCTTGTCTAAATTGTCGGGTACCAGTGTATGCCGCTGCTGAATTTGCCGGCCGGCTTTTTTAAACAGAGTGTCTTCTGAGCAGTTTGTCAGCTTTTGGACACCTTTGCAGGTGTTTTCTATGTGTTTCTATGTGTTTTTGTTTGCCTGCCATTGGTTTTAACGGTGTTCGACGGTGTTCTAAGGTGTTCGACGAACAGTTCGACGAACAGTTCCTCGAACATCCCGGTGTTCGACGAACCGAACCGAACCCGAACACTACGGGGGTGGCTCAACACTAATGCCCATATCAGCCAGAGATGCAGATGTTTTATGTGCAGCATGAGACGGTGCATTATCATGCATGAAAATGATCTTGCTGTGGAATACATGGTTCTTCTTCTTGAACCATGGCAGGAAGTGCTGTTTGAGAAACTCCACATACATTATGGAGTTCATCTTTACCCCTTCAGGGATCCTAAAGGGCCCGACAATCTCTCTCCCCATGATTCCAGCCCAAAACATTACTCCACCTCCTCCTTGTTGACGCTGTAGCCGTGTTTGCGTGGGGTGTCCATCAACCAGCCATCCTCCACTCCATCCATCTGGACCATCCAGCGTTGCACGGCACTCATCCGTGAACAAAACAGTTTTGAAATCAGTCTTCATGTAATGTTTGGCCCACTGGAGCCGTTTCTGCTTGTGTGAAGTGGATAGAGGAGGTCGACAGGATGGCGTATGCACAGCTGCAAACCTCTGAAGGACCCTGCATCTTGTTGTTCGGGGGACGTTGGAGGCAACAGCAGCTTCAAAAACTTGTCTGCTGCTATGACAAGGCTTTTTTGCCGCTGCTCTTTTAACCTGACGTAATTGCCTGTAGGAAAGCGTCCTCAATTCGCCCTTATCAGCACGCAGACGTGTGTACTATGAATCAGCTACATACTTCTTGATTGCCAAGACACTTCATCCTGATCATCGCACAATGTTGATTGTAGTCATGCCTTGACCTAAACACTCCACAATTTGTTGCTTCTCAGCAGCCGACACATCCTTTTTTTTTCCCATTTTGGCAGAAAATGTAGGCTGCTTAATAATGTGGGACAGCCTTCTTAAGTAGTCTTGCCTTTCATTGGACACACCTGCCAAACTAATTTGCACAGGTGTCTGCAATTGCTTACAGTGATATAAAGAGCCCTGACACACATCACCATCAATGAGTTTAACTGACAAACAAACAAATTCTTCCCTTATCACTCCTAAACACTTTTTGCATAATAATTTGGAACACAGTGTACATGTGCTTTTCCACAAAACACCAGTGGTTCACGTAGTGAATCTTACAGTTCTAACTTGCCAACCGTGATCTGTATGGAGTTGTTCAATAAAGGGCCCAAAGTTAAGATAACATAGACGGGAGAGGTCTCTATGAATAGGAATTCCTAAGAATTTGATACCCTGTGAGGGCCAGGCAAAGGGAAAGTTGGACTGGATGGAATCCTGTATGGATTTGAGGAGGGAGACATCGAGGGCCTCAGACTTCGCTGTATTGATTTTAAAATTTGACCATGTAACAAAGTGATCTATTTCAGCCATAACAGCCTGCTGATGGATATATGTGATTGACATCATCAGCAAATGCAGAGCACTTGTACTCGGTGCCTCCCACCTCAATCCACCTAATATTGGGGTTATGGCGAATTGATGAGAGCAGGTGCTCCGTCACTAGGATGTATAAGAGAGGGGACAGAGGACATCCCTGCCTTGTCCCATTGGTGATTATGAAAGGTGATGAAAATGTTCTGACGCGCCCCCTGGGCCTTGGGACATCCGGAGCCGGACCCTTTTTGGTGGATGCTGGTGGTTGTAGTCTCCGTGGCGGCGACCCGGTTCCGTGGCTCAGGGCGGTCAAAGCAGTGGCGGAACTATTTATGTGGTTTTGATGTTTAAATGTCCGACTACGCCACCCGTGGATTGCGGTCAGAGTGAACCGCCGCTGCAGGGCAGACCGCTGAGGCTGGTGTTGTGGGTGCAGCAGAGCATAGCATAACTCCCCATGGGAGGAGTATAGCCTCAGGGCAGTGTATGCGGAGGATGGGGGTGATGGTGCAGGGCAGCAGCAGTAACGACACGGAGTCAGTGATGCAGTCCAGGGCCTTTACTCACAGTTCTTATTATCCAGACCACTTCTGCAGGTAGCGGCTGCCCACGTCGTACTGTGCTCACCAGGTGAGTGGCTCAGACAACTCCCAGATAACTTTGGAGCACTTCACAGGACCCCCTTTGTGTGTCCTTTGTCTGGCCTTTCTTACCAACCCTTCTGTCCGGCTGCTTTGGGCCTCCTCTTGGTAAACTTGGCGCCAGTTTCCCTGACCCCATGTGCTGCCCTCCTAGCGGGTGTAGCGCCACATAAAATGTCACAGCCTCCGGTTTCTAGCTGAGGGTCGTTTCCCGCCTCCACTAGTTTCGGGGACCGGTCTCCCCCTTTGGCCTGACCCCTCCACGCAGGTGGATTCGGGCGTGCGGTGGCGACTCGCCCGTCCACACCCCTGGGATCCCTTCGTTCCTCGTTCCTGGAGCCTTCTCCGCTCCTCTTCCTTCCTTCTCCCTCTTCCAGGCCTGGGCCTCTGTTACTAGGCCCGCCTCTGGAGCAGAGCTCATGCAGAGCCCCTGCTCCCTGTCACTTCTGCTCAGACTTCTCTGCACTGAACTAAGATGGTGCCCACCTTTTATACTCCCTTCTCAATGCACCCAGGAACTGCTTCCTCCCTGCTCCTGCACTACAGGGTTCCCCTTCCTCAGTGTTCCCTCCCCTCACTCCAGCCAGGGACAGGGACTGTCGTGCCCATCTCAGGGGCATATTGGTCGCCCTGCCCCACGGCAATGTGGTGTAATGCATGCAGGTGTCGGGGTCCTGATCCACACTCCATCCTTACCTGAGAGTAAGATATCACACCTCTGGGTGAGGTGCAATACCTCTGCAGCAACCGAGCCCTCGGGGTGCTACAGTTCCATTTATCTTCAGCCTAGGTGACGCATTGCGATACAGGGCCGTGATTTTGGCTATAAAATGGTCCCCTAGATCCCTACCCCAAGCTTTTTAAGAGAATAATATATGGCGTACCAGGAGACTCTATGGAATGCTTTCTCAGCATCCAGCGAGAGTATCTAATTACAAATTTTTAACTGCATCTAGCCCAGGAAATACTTTGTGCCTAGTAGCAGTGTCTGCTAGTCAGCGGATTATCCCGGCTGTTAAGCAAGCTACACCACCTGTAGTTTGGACACTTAATTTTTTCAAAGGAAATGCTTCGGGACCATGGGATACTCAGTGAAGAGCATCAGGAGGCACCCCAAGGCATAGGGGCTGGGACTGGCGGTAGGACGCCTTGCGGTGGACAGCCGAGCTCGATCCTTATACAGTGCTGGCCAAAAGTATTGGCACCCCTGCAATTCTATCAGATAATACTCAGTTTCTTCCTGAAAATGATTGCAATCACAAATTCTTTGGTATTATTCTCTTCATTTAATTTGCTTGCAAGGAAAAAACACAAAAGAGAATGAAGCAAAAATCAAATCATTGATCATTTCACACAAAACTCCAAAAAAGGGCCGGACAAAAGTATTGGCACCCTCAGCCTAATACTTTGTTGCACAACCTTTAGCCAAAATAACTAAGAACAACCGCTTCTGGTAACCATCAATGAGTTTCTTACAATGCTCTGCTGGAATTGTAGACCATTCTTCTTTGGCAAACTGCTCCAGGTCCCTGATATTTGAAGGGTGCCTTCTCCAAACTGCCATTTTGAGATCTCTCCACAGGTGTTCTTTGGGATTCAGGTCTGGACTCATTGCTGGCCACCTTAGAAGTCTCCAGTGCTTTCTCTAAAACCATTTTATAGTGCTTTTGGAAGTGTGTTTTGGGTCATTGTCCTGCTGGAAGACCCATGACCTCTGAGGGAGACCCAGCTTTCTCACACTGGGCCCTACATTATGCTGCAAAATTTGTTGGTAGTCTTCAGACTTCATAATGCCATGCACACGGTCAAGCAGTCCAGTGCCAGAGGCAGCAAAGCAACCACCAAACATCAGGGAACCTCCGCCATGTTTGACTGTAGGGACCGTGTTCTTTTCTTTGAATGCCTCTTTTTTTTTCCTGTACACTCTATGTTGATGCTTTTTCCCAAAAAGCTCTACTTTTGTCTCATCTGACCAGAGAACATTCTTCCAAAACGTTTTAGGCTTTCTCAGGTAAGTTTTGGCAAACTCCAGCCTGGCTTTTTTATGTCTTGGGGTAAGAAGTGGGGTCTTCCTGGGTATCATACCATACAGTCCCTTTTCATTCAGATGCCGACGGATAGTACGGGTTGACACTGTTGTACCCTCGGACTGCAGGGCAGCTTGAACTTGTTTGGATGTTAGTGGAGGTTCTTTATCCACCATTCGCACAATCTTGCGTTGAAATCTCTCGTCAATTTTTCTTTTCCGTCCACATCTAGGGAGGTTAGCCACAGTGCCATGGGCTTTAAACTTCTTGATGACACTGTGCACGGAAGACACAGGAGCATTCAGGTCTTTGGAGATGGACTTGTAGCCTTGAGATTGCTCATGCTTCCTCACAATTTGGTTTCTCAAGTCCTCAGACAGTTCTTTGGTCTTCTTTCTTTTCTCCATGCTCAATGTGGTACACACAAGGACACAGGACAGAGATTGAGTCAACTTTAATCCATGTTAACTGGCTGCAAGTGTGATTTAGTTATTGCCAACACCTGTTAGGTGCCACAGGTAAGTTACAGGTGCTGTGAATTACACGAATTAGAGAAGCATCACATGATTTCTCAAAGGGTGCCAATACTTTTGTCCACCCCCTTTTTTAGGTTTGGTGTGGAATTATATCCAATTTGGCTTTAGGACAATTCTTTTTGTGTTTTTTTCATTGAAGACAAATTAAATGAAGAGAATAAGACCAAAGAATTTGTGATTGCAATCATTTTCAGGAAGAAACTGAGTATTATCTGACAGAATTGCAGGGATGCCAATACTTTTGGCCAGCACTGTAAAAGCTTTTTAACTGCAGCAGATTTAGTGGACGCTACTGGAGCTGGAATTACGCGGCTGCTGGCATGAGACTTGCCCTTCAATAGATCCTTGTAAAAGGATTTAAAGTGTATTCATTCAAATTAGAGAGACAATTTAAATTAAAAAGCTTAGAGCTGCCTCCACCACAGGGGGGCTCGCTCGACCCACCAGCGGACAGGCACCAGTATTGGGAGAGGGGGGCTGGCCGTCAGGGTCCACCGCGGCTCTGGCACAAACGGAGGTGGCATGGGCAGGAACGGACTGGCCGTGTCGGCTTCTCACTTTTTGGATTTTAGAAGGGCATGACATGCCTATATCTGTGTCTCCCCCTCCTTTTACTCCTCCACCTCTTTTCTTTTCGCATGACTATATGTACTTGTCACTTTTCCATGTGTTAGTTATGTCTTCTGAGCAGTTTGTCAGCTTTTGGACACCTTTGAAGGTGTTTTCTATGTGTTTCTATGTGTTTTTGTTTGCCTGCCATTGGTTTTAACGGTGTTCGAAGGTGTTCGACGAACAGTTCGGCGAACACAAGGGTGTTCGACGAACCGAACCGAACTCGAACACTACGGGGGTGGCTCAACACTACTCTTGACTTTTCTTTGTTAAAGTGATCTGCACCATAGACACCTGGAGAAGCAACAATGGGCACAGATAATACACAAATTTCACAGCAGGCTGGGTGAATGGATTGGCAATGAAGCACTACTGCAAGAGGGAAAGATGGTGAAGCATCCCTGAGTGGGATATATGACTGTTTCCACTGTTAGGAGGGAGTAATCTGGCTCCCTCTACATCTGGATCCTACATAACCCCATCCCTAACAGTCAAAAGGCACAGCAATGATTCCACACAACAACTTCATTCTGTTTGCACATGCAAGGTGTGAAGAATGGCACCAGAGAGACTCCGCAGAATCCCACCGCTGCCACCACTTGTGATGAATGGCACCAGAGGGACCCCGCAGAATCCCACCGCTGCCAACACTTGTGATGAATCCACACCTCGCCACCCGCCTGACGTCACAATTACGTCAGATGGATCACGTGATACAGATTTGCCCTTTGCACCAACGTGACGTTCCCCGCCCCCTCGAGGACGCGTAAGGTCAGATTCGTACAGTTCTACAGAGACACCCCTTGTCCACACGGGTACAGGAAGGCACCGGGGATGAGAAGAGGTGGCCCACTCAGTCACTGACCTGGCACCCGACCTGGCATCACACTCGCTCACACCCCTGACAGGCTGAGAGGCCCCTTCATTAGCACCAGTGAAGCAGAACCTTGTCGGCCTGGTAGAGCTGCCACTAGTTCCTATTAAAAAGAATTCCCGCTAGTGGACCAGGGGATTATATCGGGCAAGGTACCAGCTCTGGTAGCATGTTAATTGGACTGAACAACGGACATGAGAGTTCGTTGATCTAGATAAAATAGCAGCCTAAGGTTAAACCACACTGATAGCGGTTAATAGGCGGAGGTGCCGATCATACATTGATGTCCTATCCTATGGATAGGGCATCAATGTGAAAGTAGTGGAAAACTCCTTTAAGGCCACACTAAGCAATACACTATATACATAAGGGTTATTCATACATAATTGTCAGAGATGTAAACACAATAATAGTGGTTAGTGATGAGCGAGCACTAAATTGCTCGGGTACTCGTTGCTCGAGTCGAGCAAATTGGAATACTCGGGTGCTCGACCCGAGCAACGAGCCCAATGTAAGTCTATGGGAAACTCGAGCATTTTTCATGCGGCTCCCAGCGGCGGTCTGCAGAGGGCCTAATAATTGCCCAAATCGATGGGGACAGTGCTCAAATGACAAGGGAACCGCATGGGGAAGACCCCTGGAAGCATTTCTGACTCCCAGGTCACTGCTGTCAACAACGTTGTCAGAGTATTATGCCACTTTTACGGACTCACAATAAAACATACAAAAACAAAACCAAAATGGATTTTCCTGGGAAATATATTAAGGAAAATCCTTTCCAGGGCAATGACTTGTATATAAGGCAAAATAAATAACCAAAACCAAAAATACTCCTGCACACCTTGGACTATGTTCTCACGTAGCGTTTTTGATGCGTTTTTTCACTTTTGCATTGCTTTCAACCGTGACAAATGCATTCACTTGGAAATGTCATTTTAACATTTTACAACCTTTTCTGGCCATGTGGTGTGTGACACATCATCAGACACATGCATACAGTGCTGAAAAAACATTGGAACAGCATGGGGAAGACCTCTGTAAGCATTTCTGACTCCTAGGTCACTGCCTAAAAGTGTGCCAATCATAAGAGATCCTTGGCGCATGCGAAGATGCCTCCTGCCATGCACCTGTCATTGCAGACTTGCAACAATCACCGTCCACATCTTTGTCCCAGTGCAGCATTCAGTTGTCCCTACCCCATTCCTTGGAATGCAAGCGCAAGTATGCAGCCGCCACCCACCCACAGGCTGCAATACTATACTGCCAATTTTTTGACAGCTGCTTGCACTTGAAATGTGGCCTTTTAGGCTCGTGGAGGCGGAATCCTTTTATAACCTCATGCCGGCGGCGGCTGGGTGTCCATACTCGGTCCCAAGCCGCCACTGTTCCTCCCGGTGTCGTCTCTGCCTTCCACAAGCACGGGTCCCACAACATTACCCGTGCCCTCCCCAGTGCACTTACTGGGAAGGACTGCCTAACTACAAACACGTGGACAAGTGAATGTGGCCAGAGACTGTACGGAGCCAGTCCACAGCTTTTTTTGCTGAGTTGTATTTCACCACATCCATATTCTTTAGCTTGATGAATGTCCATATTTGGTCCCCAGCTGCCATTATTTTTCCCAGTATCGTCTCCGTAGTCCACAGCTTTTTTAGATGAGAGTTGTATTTAGCTCGTTGAAAGGACTGGCATTGTCACACACGACCATGCCTGGCGGCATGTTCAGCGGTGAGAGCCACAGATCAGGCTGCTGTGTTACAGCTTTCAACAACTCTGCAGTGCTGGGCGATTTGTCAATTAAGCATTTCGGAGATGGAGGAGGAGGTGCAGGAGCTGAACAATGTGATTACATTGAGGTTAAATTGGTGACGCTGTTTTTTATACTAAAGAAATATCCTATTGTTTTTTTTTTTTTTTACGTTATTTTTTAAGACAAATGCATTCACCAGGAAATGTCATTTTAACATTCTACAACCTTATCTGGCAATGTGGAGTGTGACACATCAGCCACATCCTGTTTTATTTATGATGGAGGGACTCTGAAAGTCATAAAGCCTATTTTTATAGGGCCATCAGACGGCCCTTACTATTCTTAAAAGGCCAGCAGTCGGCCCTCGCTATTGTTAGAGAGCCCTCAGCCGGCTATGCTTTGTTGTTCCCATTATTAACAAGAGGGTCTCCTATACTGTTATTGCATATCCAGTTACTGCAAGGGCTGCCAAAAATTTTGACGCAACCCAATACCCCTTTGAAGAGACATAGAGGAGGGTCTCAGTAAAAAAAAAAGTTCCCATTATAAAGGAGTGGGTATCCTATATTGGTAATGCCCATGCTGTGACTGCAAGGGCTGCCAAAATTTGGGAAAAACCCCACTAAGAATTTAAAGACACACAGAGCAGGGCCACATTAATGACAAATTCCCATTAGAAAGGAGAGAGTCTGCTATACAGTTATAGGATATCCAGTGAGTCCAAAAGCTGACCAATTTAAGGAAAACCCCCACTAAGAATTTAAAGACACATAGAGCAGGACCACAGTAACGACAAATTCCCATTAGAATGGAGAGAGTCTCCCATAGTGTTGGTCTATGCAGTGAATGCAAGGGCTGCCAAAAATTTGGAGGCACTTCAATGCCCCTTGGAAGAGACGTGGAGGAGGGCCTCATAAAAAAATGTTCCCATTAGAAAGGACCGGGCCTCCTATACTTGTAATGCCCATGCACTAAGTGTATAGGCTGAAAAACATTTACCCCTGGGGGTATGCCTGAACATACTGTATAATTTTTCTTTTTTTTACGGGCATCATAAATACCCTTTAAAAAGATTATGGGGGTGTTGCAACACGGTCACTCTGGTGATATGGTGGTGGAGGATGACGAGATGGAGGAGGACAAGAGCAAATAGCCAAAATCAGGAAGCGTATACCCATGTCTGGGTGTGAAAAGGTGCATGGGAATACACCTCCCAAGAAAAGACACTGGATTTGAGTTTATGTTACGCTGCTGTCATTCGCTGGTGTTGAGAAGTCTGGTCCAATCCAGCCCTTGTTCATTTTTATAAGAGTCAGCCTGTCAGCATTTTCAGTTGAAAGTCGGATGCGCTTATCAGTTATAATTCCACCAGCGGCACTAAAAACCCGCTCTGATAAAACGCTGGCGGCAGGGCAGGCCAGGACCTCCAAGGCATAGAGAGCCAGTTCATTCCACGTATCCTGCTTGGATACCCAATAATTATAAGGCCTCTGCTGGATTGGATTTGTGTCTCTCTCGCCTGTACTCCTTGGTTGTCCAACGAAGTGTGCCCTCTGCCGCCAGCGTTTTCAGAAGGGAATTTTTTTAATAGTTCCGCAACAAGGGCCTTCTGGTACAGCCCCATTTTTGTAGACCTGTCCGCCTCAGGAATAAGAGATATAAAGTTCTCCTTGTAGCGTGGGTCTAGAAGTGTCTCCAACCAGTAATGACTGTCACCCAAAATTTTGAGGGTCATGGGAAAGGCAGCGTAACATAAACTCAGCCATGCGTGCCAGACTACTAACAAGCAAGATCATGCTCTCCTCCTCCTCTCTCTCCTCTGGCCATCCACGCTGAACAGATGGTATGACAGCTGTGCAGGTAGTACCATCTATAGTGCATGAAACTAGCTCCTGTCCTTCCTCCTTCTCCTCCTCTTCCTCATTGTCACCCAATCCACATTGGGATGAGATGAGGCTTGGCTGTGTGTAATCACCCTGTATGATTCCTTGCTCCATCTTATCGTGCTCCGCCTGCAGTGCATCCTCTTCGATTGTGAGCAGAGAGCGTTTCAGAAGACAGAGAAGCGGGATGGTGATGCATATTAGCTTCAGCACAGCCTGTTGCCGCTTGGCCGAGGCAGTGCTGCAGTGTTCCAGCTGGTGACTGATGTGGTCATTTTGGAGATGGAGGCTGAAGAGGAGGAGGAGACTGAGGAGGATGAGGTGCAGGAGCTGTAGACCGTGGGGGCAACCCTGATTAACCCCCTGATTAACCTAGGGCCCGCAATCCTTGCCGTCGGGAGGACGTGTTCCGTCCCAAGGTCCGACTGGGTCCCGTCTTCCACTATGTTAACTCAGTGTGCCGTCAGTGAGGTGTACTGTCCCTGCCCACAAGCACTTGTCCACGTGTCTGTAGTTAGATGGACTTTCCCAGTAACTGAGTTGTTGAGGGCACGGCTAATGTTTTGGAACACGTGCTTGTGTAATGCGGGGATGGCACACCGGGAGAAATAGTGGTGGCTGGGGACCGAGTACCGAGGGATGGCCGCCGCCATCAGGTTGCGGAATGCTTCCGTCTCCACAAGCCTAAAAGGCAACATATCGAGCGCAAGCAGTCGTGAAATGTGAGAATTTAGTAGTGTGGCCTGTGGGGCGTTGGCTGCATATTTGCACTTGCGTTCCAAGGACTGGGGTGTCAGGCAAAATGTATTTTTGTCCTAGTTTTAAAAATGTTGACAGTACAGCCAGAGATGTCTTAAATCTCCGTCCCCTATTCACTTGGAAGGGACATCCATAGAACTCTACTCTTGCTTCCCACAAACAATGGGTTCTGAGCTTCTGAACATCATAGAAATATCATATTTGATATCAATATTCTTGAATATTGGTGACGGCAAACATGATGTATCCATCTTGGATGTGGGGCCCCACCATACCAAGATATGAAAGATGAAGGATTTTTATGTCTTGTGCAGCTGGTGGGTTTGCAAAACTGAGCCCCCGTGTGAGGTAAACAACATGGGTTTGTCCTAGTGTTTTGCCTCCTTACTAAAAACCAGAACGTCCATTTTGGCTTATTCCAACCCAGGGACGTCAGACGCAAGCACCCCTCACTGCGTGGAGGAATCACATCTAATTTCCGGGGAGCCGTCCCCCCCACAGAATCTGAGACCATCACCTCGTGGTGCAGGTTTTGCTATTATTTACCCCTTTTATATTAATAACTGTTTTATGCATATATGTAAATTGTCTCTTTTATAATATCTTGTATATCTTTTGTAAACACTGCCAACTTTCGAGAGTAAATTATTATTATTTACCAGCTGCGTTCTTCTTGTCCTATGTCGAGCAAACACGTTCCTCAACAGCTAATTCACGTTACCTAACGGGTACCCGATCTACCTGTTAAGAGATCGGTGATGGCAGCATACGGTGAATTTATGTGATATTGTGGTTAAGGGTGGCTGGATTGAGGTATATTTATGTTCCTGGAATGAACTGGTGGTAAATATACGTCCTGTCACATCACATGCCACAATAGTCGACATAAATGAGATCAGCTGTGCCCTGTTGCTTATCCTCGGTCAATACCGTGTTTGACCAGCAGGATAAGGGGGCGCCAGAGGGCTGCAAGGTCTGACCAAGTTTTCCAGACAATTGGTGGCAGCGGTGGGATCATAGGACATTAGAGATCTGGTTTGAGCAATCATTCCTCTTGCTAAAAACTTGCAGGGTTCTTTCCTGGACCCTGCACAAAAGTTTTGAAGATCGAACTCAGTGTTTATTAGATCTGAGACAATACTGTATGTGTAACAGTTACCCCTACCCGTCTTCGTTTTTTCTTTTCTATTTGTATTTTGGTGATCATGGTCATAGTTGGGGAGTTCTGGTACAGACAGCAGAAAAAGGCCACTCTTATTGGAATATGTATAACCAAAGGCATTGACCCCCTCGGCAAAAACAAAGAACAAATGGCTGCTGCCCTGGCGCAACTGGAGGCAGAGCAAGCCCTTCTCCAGACCTCAGCAGGGCCAGGGGTCAGCCGAGATATGAACAGTACTGCTGCAGGGGTCCCACCTGTAGACGCACGCCGCGTCAGCGACCAGGGCAGCGTGGACCCCTATCTGCAGATGGCTCTACAGCAACTTCCTTTAGAGGATCATGAAGGATGGCTGAAAGTAATTCAGCAGCACTAGGAGGCTGCCGAGCGGCGAGCGGAGGCCCAAGCCCAGCAAGAGGCCGAGAGAGCCCAGCGAGAGGCCGAGCGAGAGGCCGAGAGAGCCGAGCGAGATGCCGAGTGAGCAGAGCGGCAGGCCCAAGCTCAGAGGGCCCATGAACTGCAGATGAACGGTGAGACCAACAATGCGACCCTGTTTAAACCCCGTCCAGAGCATTTTCCTGTGATGGAAAAGGACGGCGACCTCGACACCATTCTGAGGGGTTTTGAAAAGACTTGCAGACAGTATCAGCTGCCTGAGGACCAATGGGCCCGGTACTTTACTGCAAGGCTGCGAGGCAAAGCTCTGGATGTGTTTGTGGCTCTTCCTCAGGGCCTAGATGGGAACTATGATGCCATTAAGCAGGTCCTAATCCAGAGGTTCCAACTGACTCCTGAGGTGTACCGTAAAATGTTCCGGAACCTCCAATGTGGACCGCACGACAGTTACAGCGATGTGGTGCATGGGCTCAGAACCAACTTTGAGCATTGGATCCAAGGACTGTCAGCGACCACCTTTGAGCAGGTAAAGGACCTGATGGTGAAAGACCAGTTCCTGCATCTGTGTCCGACTGAGGTACGGCAGTTCGTGATGGATCGGAAGCCACCATATGCCAATAAAGCAGCGCAGTTCGCAGACACCTACGAGGCCAACCGGAGACCGGAGGTGCGGAAAGGGGGTAAGCCATCAACCACCATCCTGCCCCTGCCAGCCGACCTTCCGGAGGCCTTGTCCCCGTTATCAATGCCCGGCCTGCATCTGATGCCCGCAAGTGTTATTTCTGCAACCAGACTGGTCATCTCAGCGCCACTTGCCCAGAGAAGCAGAAGAAGAACCCCCCATCCAAGGCCCCAGGGCCTAGTGCATCAGTTCTTTTGGTGTGTGGGCCGGTTGAGAGGGCCTGGTGTCCGCTGAAGAGCTTATTCCGGGAAAGACCCTGACTGTCACCGGGATTGGGGGCGCCCGATGCCCCTTGTCCATGGCCCGGGTTTTTATTGATTGGGGTGCGGGGAGTGGGGTGAAGGAAGTGGGAGTATCTGAAAACCTACCTGCAAATGTTTTGTTGGGAACTGATTTGGGGAGGATATTTGCTTATTATGTCCCTGACACCCCTCCCCGATCTGATACGGTTGGTAAGGTTAATGCTGATAATGTGAATGTCAAAGCTTTACCTGATGATGATGATGTAGATGTATTTGAAGGTACAAGAGAACTCAGCCATGTCACGCTGTGGGGTGATATTGCTGAGGATCCCCTAGCAGGAGCAAGTGTCAGTGCTAAGGGTAATGGGGAGAGGCATGGGGACCAAGAAGCAGGTAGTGCTGTGCCAGCGACCAGTGTCACAACAGACGGTGATCTGGCTGATGGTAGCTGCCCCATAAGTAGCACTGCGCCTAAGGTAATGGGGGAGGATGGGGAAGTAGTACTCATAGCCGCGTAGGCTGATGGGACGGTGTTATTCCCCGGGGAGACGGCCTATATAGCCTCTGTTACCCGCAGTCAGAGTACCCAGAACGCAAGTAACGCCCTGCCTTCTGGACCCTCCTCGGACAGAGGAATAACGGAATCAGTTATGGACCCAGAGCCGGTCCCAGAGGGTCCCAGTGAGGACGTGGCCTTAACCTTTCTTCTGGCTTCCTCCAGCCAGGAGTTTCAGGCAGCTCTGCACTCAGATGCTAGCCTAGAGACTTTAAGGAGCCTCGCTGAGAAACCCACCTCCGAGTCGGATAAGGAGAGGGTATTCTGGGACCAAGGGAGGTTGTACCGGGAGACAGTTCCCTGTACACCCCAACAAGGGTGGCTGAGGGAAAGACAGCTGGTCGTCCCCTACCAATTCAGGGATGAGTTGTTGTGGATCCCCCATGAGATTCCACTTGCTGGACACTTGGGGGTCAGCAAAACCAGGGCCCGGCTGTCTCACCACTTTTATTGGCCCAAAATGGGGATGGATGTGGTGAACTACTGTCGCTCCAGTACCACGTGTCAAAGAGTGGGAAAGTCAGGGCTGTCTCCCAAAGCCCCCCTGATTTCTTTGCCAGTGATAGAGGAGCCTTTCCAGAGGATTGCTGTGGACATTGTGGGATCATTGGCCATACCCAGCAGCTCTGGAAAACATTTCATCCTTACTGTGGTAGACTATTCTACCCAGTATCCAGAGGCAGTAGCCCTGTCCTCAATTCGGGCGGATAAGGTGGCGGACGCCCTTTTGGCCATCTTTTCGCGAGTAGGCTTCCCCAGTGAGATGCTTACCGACCAGGGGATCCAGTTCATGTCTCGCTTAATGGAGGCCCTATGTAAGAAAATGCAGGTGCAGCATCTGGTATCGAGCGTGTATCATCCCCAAACCAATGGTTTGTGTGAGCGATTCAACGGTACCCTCAAACAGATGTTAAAATTGCTGGTTGAGACCCAGGGACGTGACTGGGAGCATTACCTCCCACACCTGCTATTTGCTTACAGAGAGGTTCCACAAGCCTCGACGGGCTTCTCCCCCTTTGAGCTCCTGTATGGCAGGCGTGTCCGAGGACCCCTTAGGTTGATAAGGGAATCCTGGGAAGAAGAGTCGAGCTCCCCTGGAGTGTCCATCGTTGAGTATGTCATGCGCTTCCATGACAAGATGCAGACCTTGACGCAGTTGGTGCATGACAACATGGCGCAAGCCCAGGCTGACCAGAAGCATTGGTACGACCAGAACGCCTGAGAGCGGACCTACCAGGTGGGTCAGAAGGTGTGGGTGCTGGTCCCCGTACCAAAGGACAAGCTTCAGATGGCCTGGGAAGGCCCGTACGTCATTCACCAACAGCGCAACCCGGTCACCTACGTGATCACTCTTGACCACGCGCGGGGTAGGCGGAAGGCTTTTCAATTTAATATGATGAAGGCTCATCAAGAACGTGGAGCCTGCGTCCTACCTGTCTGCAGCCTGCCCAAGGATGGGGAGGACGACCCCCTCTTGGACATGCTGGCCCAAGCGAAGGCCAGCGGGTCCCTAGAGGATGTAGAGATAAGCACCTTGCTATCTGCACCCCAGAGGTCTCAGATGCGAGCAGTGCTGAAACCCTTCCAAGCAGTGTTCACCAACATGCCTGGCAGGACTGAGGTGGCGGTCCATGAAGTGGACACCGGGAATCATGCCCCACTC
This sequence comes from Phyllobates terribilis, assembly GCF_046119375.1. Taxonomy (NCBI): domain Eukaryota; kingdom Metazoa; phylum Chordata; class Amphibia; order Anura; family Dendrobatidae; genus Phyllobates; species Phyllobates terribilis. The sequence continues at coordinate 24,555,165 of NW_027362768.1, forward strand.
CAGCGGACAGCCTATCGAATCTCAGACAAGGTGCAGCATGTCATGCGCCAGGAGGTCAAGGAGATGCTGAAGTTGGGGGTGATTAAGCGGTCCAAGAGCGCGTGGGCCTCACCTGTAGTCCTGGTGCCAAAGAAGGACTGGACCACCCGGTTCTGTGTGGACTACAGGGGGCTCAACGCTATCACAGTCTCTGATGCACAACCAATGCCTCACATTGAGGACCTGCTTGAGCGGTTAGCCAGAGCGAGCTATCTCTCCATTATGGATCTGAGTCGGGGATATTGGCAGATTCCCTTGAGCCCCAAGGCCCAGGAGAAGTCCACCTTTATCACCCCCTTCGGATTGTATGAATCCATGGTCATGCCTTTTGGCATGAAAAATGCCCCTGCCACTTTCCAGCGAATGGTCAACCACCTGCTCCAGGGACTGGAGAGGTACGCAGTGGCGTACCTGGATGACATTGCCGTTTTCAGTCCCACCTGGGAGGATCACCTCGAGCATCTGCGGCAGGTGCTCAGGCGCATTCGCCAGGCGGGTTTGACCATCAGGCCAGGAAAGTGCCAGATGGGCATGAACGAGGTCCACTACCTGGGGCATCGGGTAGGTGGGGGTACTCTGAAGCCAGAGCCTGGGAAGGTGGACGCTATCGTGTCCTGGCCCACCCCCAGGACCAAGAAGCAGGTGCAGTCCTTCTTGGGCACCGCAGGGTACTATAGATGCTTTGTACAAGATTATAGTAGCCTTGCGAAGCCCTTGACAGACCTCACCAAGAGGAGTCTACCCCATCCAGTCAAATGGACCAATGAATGCGAGGTGGCCTTTCGGGCTTTGAAGGCTGCCCTGAGCAGCTCCCCTGTGCTAAAGGCGGTCGACGGCACACGGCCATTCTTCGTACAGACCGACGCCAGTGAGTTTGGCCTCAGTGCTGTGCTCAGCCAGGTCGACTCGGGGAACCAAGAACACCCCGTGTTGTACCTAAGCCGGAAACTGCTGATGAGGGAAGTGGCCTATTCCACTATAGAGAAGGAGTGCCTGGCCATTGTATGGGCCCTGCACCGCTTACAGCCTTACTTGTACGGGAGCCCCTTCACTGTCGTGACTGACCACAACCCCCTGAGTTGGCTGCACACCTTGTCCGGTGCAAACGGAAGGTTGTTACGCTGGAGCCTGACCCTCCAGCAGTACGACTTTACCATTCAACACCGCAAAGGCAGCGAGCATGGAAATGCCGATGGGTTGTCCCGGCGAGGGGAGCCTCCAGAGATACGCCTGGAGGAGTACCAGAAGGTCCTACCTCCATAGTGCAGTCAAAAAAGGGGGAGGTGTCAGGCAAAATGTCCGCCCCCTGTTCTCTTGGAAGGGACATCCATAGAATTCTACTCTTGCTTACCTCAAATAAGGAATTTTTATAACCGCTATAAATCTCAGCCAAGAGCAAGCATACTGGTCTACACTGGATTTCCCATCCAAAGTCCTATTGTGTAACTGTACAAACTTTTAATGTCGAGTTTAATAATGCACATGACTGTCACAAACACATGGACCACATTTTTGGGATGCTCACCTTTTTCCAGTTATGATGGTGTATCTTTCATAACTGGGAAACGACCAGAAACCTAGGAAATGGGTTCTGAGCTTCTGAACGTAATAGAAATATCATATTTGATATCAATCTTCGTGAATATTGGTGATGGAAAACATGATGTATCTATCTTGGATGTAGGGCCCCCGCATACCAAGTTCTGGAAGATGAAGGATTTTTATGTCTTGTGCAGCTGGGTGGGTTCACAAAACCGAGCCCCTGTGTGAGGTAAACAACATGGGTGTGTCCCAGTGTTTTGCCTCCTTAATAAAAACGAAAACGTCCATTTTGGCTTATTCCAACCCAGGGACATCAGACGCAAGCACCACTCGCTGCATGGAGGAATCACACCTAATTTCCGGGGAGCCGTCCCCCACCACAGAATCTGAGAACATCACCTCGTGGCGCAGGTTTTGCTATTATTTACCTTTTATTTTAATAACTTTTATGCATATATGTAAATTGTCTCTTTTATAATATCTTGTATATCTTTTCTAAACATTACCAACTTTTGGGAGTAAATTATTAATATTTACCAGCTTCGTTCTTCTTGTCCTATGTCGAGCAAACACGTTCCTCACCCGCTAATTCACGTTACCTAACGGGTACCCGATCCACCTGTTAAGAGATCGGTGGTGGCAGCATACGTTGTATTTATGTGATATTCTGGTTGAGGGTGGCTGGATTGAGGTATATATACTTTCCTGGAAGGAACTGGTGGTATATATACGTCCTGTCACATCACGTGCCACAATAGTCGGCATAAATGAGAGCAGCTGTGCCCTGTTGCTTATCCTCGGTCAATACCGTGTTTGACCAGCAGGATAAGAGGGTGCCAGAGAGCTGCAAGATCTGACCAAGTTTTCCTGACAACTCCACAAGCCTAAAAGGCAACATTTCGAGTGCAAGCAGTCATGAATTGTGAGAATTTAGTAGTGTGGCCTGTGGGGCTTTGGCTGCATATTTGCACTTGCGTTTCAAGGACTGGGGTATGGACAAGTGATCACTGCGCTGGGACAAGGACATGGATGTGCTTCCTGATGCTGCTACTTGAGAGTGCGCAAAGACAGGTGCAGGGCAGGAGGCATCTTCGCATGCACCATGGACAGGGGATTGGCTTGCATGCACAACAGCGGAAGAAGCAATGGTGCCCCCCGCAGACACTGTTCCTGGACCCTGGGATTTGGCCTACAAAGTCTGGTGCTTTGCAACCATGTGCCTGATCATGCTGGTAGTGGTCAGGCTGGTCATTTTGCCACCCCTGCTGATGCTGGCCTGGCAGGTGGTGAAAATAGCCTTTTTGGGGTTTTCGGCAGAGTCTTTAAAAAACAACCAGACTCGGGAATACCCAACATTATACTGGCAACTTCCTTCGTGTTGGTGTTACTGTTAACAACTGCTACAAGGACTAAGGAAAGATAGGAAAACTGTCCCTACAATAGGACTAAGCTGATTCCCTACGATACAGCGGGGGACCTGTTCCTTGTGAACAGACCCGCCTAATTCCTCGGCTAGTCTGAACGCAGACCTATAGATATAAGGGAGGGGTCCCTACAAGAACTAAGGACTGGGATATAGTTGGACACCTGCTAGCAGAAATTGTAGCAGAGCAAAGACAAACAAACAAAAAGTACCAGTGGCACCTGGCTTGCTTAAGAGTTAATGTAACACTGAAGTCCAGCAAGGCCAGAAGGGCGGAGCTGGATTATATAGGCAGAAAGTCATGTGACCAACAAAATAGAAAAAAACTAACAGTAGGGTTCTAACAGTACCCCTTCTTCTATGAGGATCCTCCGGATCCTCCAGGCCCAGGTCTATCAGGAAACCTCCTGTGAAACGCTCCGACAAGTCTAGGAGCAGAGACATCATCCGCCCTTACCCAGGAGTTATCCTCGGGACCGAAACCTTTCCAAGCGACGAGATACTGCAATCTCCCTCTATGCCATCTAGAATTAAGAATGCAAGAAATCTCATATTCACCGTCTTCCACCACCGGAGGAACAGAGACAGTGGCGTCCCTATCAGAAACATCAGCTTTTTTCAATAAGGAAACATGAAACACCGGATTAATCTTCCCGGAGGTAGGAACCTCCAACCTGACAGCAGATTGGTTAACTACCTGAAGCACCTTAAACGGCCCTACAAACTTCGGGCCCAATTTCTTAGAAGGAATCCTCAACCGCAGATTCTTAGAGGACAACCAAACCATGTCACCAACCGTAAACAAAACCTCTTGACGTTTCCTGTCAAAGGACCTCTTGGATTTTTTGTTAGCCTCTTGAAGGTTACAACGTACATCAGTCCAAACTCTCTACAAATCACCGGAAAAATTCTCCTCCTCCGGCACAGCCGATACCAATTTGGAAAATGACCCAAACGACGGATGTCTCCCAGTACAACAAAAAAAAGGAGAACACCCAGCAGAAGAGGATGTATGGTTGTTAAGAGCAAATTCAGCCAGTGGTAGAAACTCAGACCACCCCTCTTGATTGTCAGCCACAAAACAACGCAAAAACTGTTCAACATCCTGGTTCTTTTTTTCTGTCTGTCCATTAGACTCAGGATGATATCCAGATGAAAATGATAAATGAACTCCCAACCTGTCACAAAAGGCACGCCAAAAACGAGCCACGAACTGAGGTCCCCTATCGGAAACAATGTCGGTAGGAAAGCCATGGAGCCTGACAATTTCCTTAACAAAAGCCTTAGCGAGTGTCTTAGCGCAGGGCAGTTTGATGAAAGGAACCAAGTGACATCTTGCTAAAACGGTCCACGACTCCCAGATGACAGTGAAACCCTCAGAGGCAGGAAGGTCAGTAATAAAATTCATAGCAAGATGCGTCCAAGGTGCACTAGGAACCGCCAGAGGGCAAAGGAACCCCGCAGCAGGAGCATGTGAAGACATAGATCTAGCACACACAGTACATTGACGCACCCACTTAATGACTTCCTTCTGCCACCCAGGCCACCAAAAACTGCGACCTACAAGCCTCTTAGTCTCCGAAATTCCTGGATGACCTGCTAACCAAGACTCATGACACTCCACAAACAAATCTCTCCGAAAGTTCCTAGGCACAAACAACCTCCCATGGGGAGTGTTAGATGGGGCATCCTCCTGGGCTTTCAGAATCCCATCTTCCAAAATGGAGTCCAATACTGCTATCACAACACCTTCCTGTAAAATGCTCTCCTCCTCCTCGGTACTGTTATGTTCTGCTACCAGAGCTAAGGAAAGAGAGGAGATCTGTCCCTACGATAGAACTCAGCTTAATCCCTACGATGTAACAGGGGACCTGATCCTGCGATCAGACCTGCTAAAGTCCTAAGCTAGTCTGTACGGAGACCTATAGATGTGGGGAAGGAATCCCTACAAGTACTAAGGACTGGGAGGAATATGGGACACCTCCTAACAGAAATAGTAGCAGACAGACGAACAAACAAAATATATAGAACATAGAGGTCAGTAGACCAAGCAAACTAACAGAGCAAGATACAGAGCACAGGCTAGCTATAAAGTAGATATACAATGAAGTCCAGCAAAGCCAGAAGGGCGGAGCAGGATTAAATAGGCCAACAAGGTCATGTGACCAGCAAAGGAAAAAAAACCTAAGAGCAAGGTTCTAACAGTACCCCCCCTTCTAAGAGGATCCTCCGGATCCCCTAGGACCAGGCTTATCAGGAAATCTCCTGTGAAACGCTCTGATAAGTCTGGACGCGGAAACATCATCCGACCTCACCCAAGAGTTATCCTCGGGACCGAAACCTTTCCAGGCCACAAGATACTGCAAACTACCTCTATACCGTCTAGAGTTAAGGATGCGAGAAATTTCATATTCCCCGTCCTCCACCACCGGAGGAACAGAGGCAGAGGCGTCACAATCCGATACAACAGCTTTTTTCAACAGAGAGACATGAAATACCGGATTAATTCTCCAGGAGGTAGGAACCTCCAACCTAACAGCAGATTGGTTGACAACCTGAAGCACCTTAAAGGGCCCTACAAACTTGGGACCCAATTTCTTTGAAGGAATCCTCAACCGCAGATTCCTAGAGGACAACCAAACCATGTCACCAACAGCGAACAAAACCTCCTGTCGTTTCCTATCAAAGTAGTCTTTAGATTTTCTGTTGGCCTCCTGAAGATTACCATGCACATCCGTCCAAACTCTCTCCAAATCACCGGAAAAATTCTCCTCCTCAGGCACGGCAGATCCCAACTTGGAGAACGACCCAAACGACGGATGTCTCCCAGAACAACAAAAACAAGGCGAACAACCAGCAGAAGAAGATGTATGATTGTTCAGAGCAAATTCAGCAAGTGGCAGAAACTCAGACCACCCCTCTTGATTGTCTGCCACAAAACAACGCAAGAACTGCTCAACATCCTGGTTTTTCCTTTCTGTCTGGCCATTAGATTCAGGATGATATCCGGACAAGAACGACAAATGAACTCCCAACCTATCACAAAAGGCACGCCAAAAACGAGCCACGAACTGAGGACCCCTATCAGAAACAATGTCAGTAGGAACGCCATGAAGTCTGACAATTTCCTTGACAAAGGCCTTAGCGAGAGTTTTAGCGCAGGGCAGTTTGACGAAAGGAACCAAGTGACACATCTTGCTAAAACGGTCCACGACCACCCAGATGACAGTAAAACCCTCAGAGGGGGGAAGGTCAGTTATAAAGTCCATAGCCAAATGTGTCCAAGGAGCACTGGGAACTTCCAAAGGACAAAGCAACCCCGCAGCAGGAGTATGTGAGGACTTAGATCTAGCACATATAGTACATTGACGCACCCACTTAATGACTTCCTTCTGCCATCCAGGCCACCAAAAACTGCGACCCACCAGTCTCTTGGTCTCAGAGATTCCGGGATGACCTGCCAACCGAGATTCGTGACACTCAACAAACAAATCTCTCCTAAAGGTCCCAGGCACAAACAACCTCCCATGAGGAGTGTTAGAAGGGGCATTCTCCTGTGCTTTAAGAATCTCATTTTCCAAAACGGAGTCCAAAGCAGCTATCACAACACCTTCTTGTAAAATGTTCTCCTCTTTCTCAGCACCGACTATGGGAGAAAAACTGCGAGACAAGGCATCCGCCTTAACATTCTTAGTACCAGGGATGTAAGTAACGGAGAAATTAAACCGCGAGAAAAACAGTGCCCACCTAGCCTGACGGGCATTCAGGCGCTTGGCAGCATCAAGATATATCAGATTTTTATGATCCGTAAGAACCTGAACGGGAAATTCCGCACCTTCCAAGAAGTGGCGCCAGTGTTCAAATGCGAGTTTAATAGCCAATAATTCCCGATTACCAATATCGTAATTCAGTTCAGTCTCCGAAAAATTTTTTGAAAAAAAGGCACAGGGATGTAATCCATCCCCGTTATCCTGAGACAATACTGCGCCAACCCCCACAGAGGAAGCATCAACCTCAACCAAAAACGGCCTAGTAACATCAGGCTGCATAAGGATGGGAGCAGAGGTGAACCTCTCCTTGAGATACACAAAAGCTTCAATGGCCTCAGAAGACCACTGAACCGCATCAGCACCTTTCCTGGTGAGATCAGTCAGAGGTTTGACAATACTAGAAACATTTTTTATGAATTTTCTGTAGTAATTGGCGAAACCCAAAAACCTCTGTATCGATTTCAAACCAATAGGCCTAGGCCATTCCTGCACAGCCTGAACCTTAACCGGATCCATCTCAAAACCTTTGCTGGAGATAATGTAGCCCAAAAAACTAATTCTCTGTACAGCGAACTCACATTTCTCCAGCTTAGCAAAAAGCGAATTGTCCATTAATAACTGTAATACCTCACGTACGCTCCGCCAATGAGACTCCAGATCCGGCGAATAAATCAAAATGTCATCCAAATACACAACCACATTTTTGCCGATCAAAGGTCTAAGGATGTCATTAATAAGATTCTGAAAAAATGCAGGAGCATTAGTAAGACCAAAAGGCATAACCAGATTCTCAAAATGACCCACAGGAGTGTTAAAAGCAGTCTTCCATTCGTCACCCTCCTTCATGCGCAACAGATTGTATGCCCCCTTAAGGTCAATTTTAGAGAACCACTTGGCCCCCATTAACTGGTTAAACAGATCAGGAATCAATGGCAGTGGGTAAGGATTGCGTACAATAATTTTGTTAATCTCACGAAAATCCAGACAAGGACGTAAACCGCCGTCCTTTTTTTTTACAAAAAAAAATCCAACCGCCACAGGAGACTTAGAGGGCCTAATGTGACCGGCGGCCAAACTTGTCTGTATGTATTCCTCCAAAGCCTTCCTCTCAGGAATAGTAAGGTTAAATAAACGACTTTTAGGAAGAGTCGCTCCAGGGACAAATTCAATAGAACAATCATAGTCTCTATGGGGAGGCAAAACCTGCGAATCCTTCTCAGAAAAAACTCTCCAAAAATCCTGAATAGGAACAGGCAATTCTCCCCTATCCAAAGCTGCAATACGCCCGTTACAACACTTGTCATAACATTTATGGCTCCAGGATTTAATTTCACTGGTAGACCAATCCAGTACAGGATTGTGAAATTTTAACCAGGGCAATCCCAATATTACTGGAGAAGGCAAGTTATTCAACACTACCAAATCCAATTTCTCATGGTGAACACCATTAATAGTGAGAGGAAATTCACAGACCTTGAGAGTAATATTCTTCAAAGGGGAACCATCCACAGAAACCACAGCAATGGGGGATGATAAAGGTTCAGGTTTTAAATTGAGTCTTTCCACGAATCCCCCATCACTTACATTCAGAGTAGACCCGCAATCAACAAACACCCGAAATTCCATTAATTCTTTCTGAGCAATCGTGGAAGCAGCTAAAAATACACCCTTGGAATTTAAACAGGCAATACGGGCGTGACTGACCATTTTTTTTTCTTTCTTCATACGAAGCTCACAGCCTTTAATCAAATGACCAGATTTTCCGCAATAGAAACACAAGCCTTCAGAAAATCGACGGTCTTTTTCTTGAGAGCGAGGTGCCACCGATCCAATCTCCATCGGTTCACCACTGTTAGTACACACATTCTCATAACCAGAAACTGACATAGCAGAGGATTTGCTCTCATTAACCCTTGCACGCAGTCTTCTATCCACCCGTATAGCTAATTGCATAGCCTGTTGCAAATCTTCAGGTGTAGGATAAGCAATTAGCAGGTCTTTAACCCTTTCACTGAGCCCAGCAAGAAATAGACTTTTCAGAGCAGAATCGTTCCACCCTGTTTGAGTAGACCAACGACGGAAATGAGTACAATATTTTTCCACATTACCTGATCCCTGTTTTAAACGTCTCAACTCAGTCTCAGCTGATGCGACACGGTCAGGATCATCATATAATAGTCCCAAAGCAGAAAAAAAACTATCCACTGATCTGAAGCATGTATCACTAGGTTGCAAAGAAAAGGCCCACTCCTGAGGCTCTTTGCGCAAAAGTGACATTATGAACCCTACGCGCTGGGATTCATCCCCAGAGGACTTAGGTCTCAAACGAAAATACAATAAGCAAGCATTTTTAAATGAAAAAAATTCTCGGTGTTCACCAAAAAATAAATCCGGCAAACATACCTTAGGCTCCAAGAAATGTGCTCCAGGACAGTTACTCACGTGCTGACGGAGCTCGGCCACCTCCAGAGAGAGTCCCTGCAGGCGATGAACCAAATCCTGAACCGACACCATGATGGAACAGAAAAATCTTTCCTTAGAGAATTTGCTGGCTGGACTTACTGTTATGTTCTGCTACCAGAGCTAAGGAAAGAGAGGAGATCTGTCCCTACGATAGAACTCAGCTTAATCCCTACGATGTAACAGGGGACCTGATCCTGCGATCAGACCTGCTAAAGTCCTAAGCTAGTCTGTACGGAGACCTATAGATGTGGGGAAGGAATCCCTACAAGTACTAAGGACTGGGAGGAATATGGGACACCTCCTAACAGAAATAGTAGCAGACAGACGAACAAACAAAATATATAGAACATAGAGGTCAGTAGACCAAGCAAACTAACAGAGCAAGACACAGAGCACAGGCTAGCTAGAAAGTAGATATACAATGAAGTCCAGCAAAGCCAGAAGGGCGGAGCAGGATTAAATAGGCCAACAAGGTCATGTGACCAGCAAAGGAAAAAAAACCTAAGAGCAAGGTTCTAACAGGTACCAACCATGGGAGAAAAACTGCGAGATAAAGCATCAGCTTTTATATTCTTGGTACCCGGGATATAAGTAACAGAAAAATTAAACCGCAAAAAAAAAAGTGCCCACCTAGCCTGACAGGCATTCAAGCGCTTGGCAGCATCAAAATAGATCAGATTCTTATGATCAGTGAAAACCTGAATGGGAAATTTAGCACCTTCCAAGAGATGACGCCAATGTTCAAATGCGAGTTTAATCGCCAGCAATTCCCGATTACCGACATCGTAATTAAGTTCGGTCTCAGAAAATTTTTTTGAAAAAAATGCACAGGAATGTGCTCCATCCTTGTTTTCCTGAGACAAAACAGCACTGATCCCCACCGAAAAAGCATCAACCTCGACCAAAAAAGGCTTGGTCTCATCAGGCTGCATAAGGATGGGGGCAGAACTGAACCTCTCCTTGAGAAACACAAAAGCTTCCATGGCCTCAGTACTCCACTGGACCATATTCGCACCTTTCCTGGTGAGATCGGTCAGCGGCTTAACAATTATAGAAAAATTCTTAATTAATTTTCTGTAATAATTGGCAAAACCAAAAAATCTCTGTATCGATTTCAAACCAATAGGCCTAGGCCATTCCTGCACCACATGAACCTTCACCGGGTCCATCTCAAAGCCCTCGCTGGAGATAATGTAGCCCAAAAAACTAATTCTCTGCACAGCGAACTCACATTGCTCCAGCTTAGCAAAAAGTGAATTGTCACTTAACAACTGCAATGCCTCACGTACGCTCTGCCAATGAGACTCCAGATGCGGCGAATAAATCAAAATGTCATCCAAATACACCACCACATTCTTACCGATCAACGGTCTTAGGATGTCATTAATAAGGTTATGAAAAAACGCTGGTGCGTTGGTAAGACCAAAAGGCATAACCAGATTCTCAAAATGACCCACCGGATTGTTAAAAGCAGTTTTCCATTCATCACCTTCCTTCATACTTAACAAATTGTATGCCCCCCGGAGATCAATTTTAGAGAACCACTTGGCCCCCACTAACTGGTTGAACAAGTCAGGAATTAATGGCAGTGGGTAGGAATTGCGTACTGTAATTTTATTAATTTCGCGAAAGTCCAGACGTGGACGTAAACCGCCGCCCTTTTTCCTTACAAAAAAAAATCCAACAGCCACAGGTGACTTAGAAGGTCTAATGTGACCGGCGGCCAAGCTTGTCTGTATGTAATCCTCCAAGGCCTTTCTCTCAGGGATAGTAAGATTAAATAAGCGACTCTTGGGAAGAGTAGCTCCAGGGACAAACTCAATGGTACAATCATAGTCCCTATGAGGAGGCAAAACTTGCGACTCCTCCTCAGAAAAAACATTCCAAAAATCCGGAATAGGTACAGGTAATTCCCCTCTTTCCACGGCAGCAATGCGACCGTTACAACATTTATCATAACACTTAGGACTCCAAGACTTAATTTCACTGGTAGACCAGTCCAGTAGAGGATTGTGCAATTATAACCAAGGTAACCCCAAAACCACTGGAGAATGCAAATTATTTAATACCACCAAATCCAAATTCTCTTGGTGAATACCATTAATGGTGAGGGGAAATTCAAAAACCTTGTGAGTAATACATTTCAAGGGAGAGCCATCAACAGCAACCACAGAAATATGAGATGACAAAAGTTTGGATTCTAATTTAAATTTTTCCAAAAATCCCTTATCAATCACATTGAGTGTAGAACCACAATCCACAAATACCCGAAATTCAATCAACTCCTCCTGGAATGAGGTGCTTCCAGAAAGAAATACTACTTTTGAGTTTAAACAAGCTATACGGGCGTAACTGACCATTTTTTTTTCTTTGTTCAAACGAAGTACACAGTTCTTAATAAAGTGGTCAGATTTACCGCAATAAAAACATAATCCCTTAGCAAACCTGCGGTCTTTTTTCCTGTGAGTGGGGTGACATCGCCCCAATCTCCATCGGTTCTCCACCTTCCGAGCAGACCCTCTGAAAACTAGTAGCTGCCATAGCAGTAGATTTCTCTTCATTAATCCTAGCACGCAGTCTCCTGTCCACACGTATAGCTAATTGCATTGCCTCCTGCAAGGTTCCAGGTTTTGGGAAGGCAATCAGCAGATCCTTAACCCTTTCACCTAGACCAGCAAGAAACAGACATTTTAATGCCGAGTCATTCCATTCCACTTCAGCCGACCATCTTCTGAAGTATGTACAATAATTTTCCACATCACCTGATCCCTGCTTCAAACGTCTTAATTCAGTTTCAGCAGATGAGACTCGATCAGGATCATCATACAACAACCCCATAGCAGAAAAAAAATCTTCCACTGATCTAAAACACGGATCATTAGGTTGTAGAGAAAAGGCCCATCCCTGTGGTTCTTTGTGCAAAAGTGACATTATAAACCCAATGCGCTGTGATTCATTCCCCGAGGACCTGGGTCTTAAATGAAAATATAATAAACAAGCGTTTTTAAAGGAAAAAAAATCTTGCTGTTTACCATAAAAAAAATCTGGCAGTCCTACCTTCGGTTCAACAAAATGCGCTCCAGGACAGCTACTCACGTGTTGCTGGAGCTCGGCCACCTCCAAAGACAGTCCCTGCAGGCGTTGAGCCAACTCCTGAACCGACACCATGCTGATATCAGGATTTCTTTCCTAAGAGTGTTTTATTTTTATGGCTGGACTTACTGTTAAGAAATGCTACAAGCACTAATGAAAGATAGGAAAACTGTCCCTACAATAGGACTAAGCTGATTCCCTACGATGCAGTGGGGGACCTGTTCCTTGTGAACAGACCCGCCTAATTCCTCGGCTAGTCTGAACGCAGACCTATAGATATAAGGGAGGGGTCCCTACAAGAACTAAGGACTGGGATATAGTTGGACACCTCCTAGCAGAAATTGTAGCAGAGCAAAGACAAACAAACAAAAACTACTAGTGGTCAAAGGACCAAGCAAACTACAGAGTAAGGTACAAGGCACCTGGCTAGCTTAAGAGTTAATGTAACACTGAAGTCCAGAAAGGCTAGAAAGGCGGAGTTGGATTATATAGGCAGAAAGTCATGTGACCAACAAAATAGAAAAAAACTAACATGAGGGTTCTAACAGTTACGGGGAACGGTTGCCTGCCTGCCTTCTGTCTGCGGCCACCACACTGCTTCTTCCTGCCTTTTGGGGTGCTCTGCCTCCCTCCCCCCTGTGTGCTGCTGTCCTCGCTCTGCATATCCTCCTGCCATGTTGAGTCAGTTACTATATCATCCACCACCTCGTCTTCCATTTCCGCACCCTGGTCCTTCTCCTGACTTTCTGGCAATTGTGTCTCATCATCGTCCACCTCTTGTGACACTTTCCCACCATCACCTTCGTGTGACCGTGGCTGCTCAAATATTTGGGCTTCGCTACATGCGATCTCCTCTTGCCCCGCTTCAAGTGGACCGGGCGAGAGGCCCGAATCTATAAATGGAAAAGTGAACAGCTCTTCAGAGTGTCTAAGTGTGGGATCAGTTGTCTCTGGGCACTCGGCATGGAGGGAGGAAGGAGGATGAGGTTGAGGAATATACTGTCCAGACTCATGGCTACTGAAACTTGACCGTGTGGAAGACAGGGTGGTGGTGGCTATGTGACTGGAAGCATTATCCGCTATCCAACCAACAACCTTTTGACACTGCTCTGGGTTCAATAGTGGTGTGCTGCAGTCCCCTAGAAATTGGGACAGGAAGGTCAGGCGAGAAGATGTGGGTGTTTGTTGTGGCACAATTTCAACTTGCCCACGGCCTTGTCCTCGGCGTCTGCAAGCACCATTACCATCACGTCCAGTTCTCCGTCCCTTGCCACATGCCTTGCCCATTTTAAATGGAGGACAGTATCTTCCACGCTCACTACAAATGAGTTTGGAGCGAACTTATATGTGTTCTGTGTGACGGAGAAAACAGAGCTTTAAATACCTGGCCTGTAGGTAAGTAGTTTGAACAGCAAACTGGTGTGAATTGCTTCACTGACACACTAAAGGAAAATTTCAATGGAGGCCAGAAATGGCAGTATTTTTTGACAACGTATATGTGATCCGTGTGACGGAGAAAACAGAGATTTAAATACCTTGCCTGTCGGTAAGTAGTTTGAAGAGCAAACTGCTGTGAATTGCTTCACTGACACTGAAAGAAATTTTTAATGGAGGCCAGACATGGAAGTATTTTCTGACAATGTATATGCGATCCGTGTGACGGAAAAAACAAAGTTTTAAATACCTGGCCTGTAGGTAGGTAGTTTGAACAGCAAACTGCTGTGAATTGCTTCACTGACACACTGAAAGAAATTTTTAATGGAGTCCAGAAATGGCAGTATTTCCTGACAACGTATATGTATTCCGTGTGACGGAGAAAACAGAGTTTTAAATACCTGGCCTGTAGGTAAGTAGTTTGATCAGCAAACTGCTGTGAATTGCTTCACTGACACACTAAAATAAATTTTTAATGGAGGCCAGAAATGGCAGCATTTTCTGACAACATATATGTGATCCGTGTGACGGAGAAAACAGAGTTTTAAATACCTGGCCTGTAGGTAAGTAGTTTGAACAGCAAACTGGTGTGAATTGCTTCACTGACACACTAAAGGAAATTTTTAATGGAGGCCAGAAATGGCAGTATTTTCTGACAATGTATATGTGATCTGTGTGATGGAGAAAACAGAGTTTTAGATACCTGGCCTGTAGGTAAGTAGTTTGAAGAGCAAACTACTGTGAATTGCTTCACTGACACTCTGAAAGAAATTTTTAATGGAGACTATAAATGGAAGTATTTTCTGACAATGTATATGTGATCTGTGTGACGGAAAAAACAAAGTTTTAAATACCTGGCCTGTAGGTAAGTAGTTTGAACAGCAAACTGGTGTGAATTGCTTCACTGACACACTGAAAGAAATTTTTAATGGAGTCCAGAAATGGCAGTATTTCCTGACAACGTATATGTATTCCGTGTGACGGAGAAAACAGAGTTTTAAATACCTGGCCTGTAGGTAAGTAGTTTGATCAGCAAACTGCTGTGAATTGCTTCACTGACACACTAAAAGAAATTTTTAATGGAGGCCAGAAATGGCAGTATTTTCTGACAACGTATATGTGATTCGTGTGACGGAGAAAACAGAGTTTTAAATACCCGGCCTGTAGGTAAGTAGTTTGAACAGCAAACTGGTGTGAATTGCTTCACTGACACACTAAAGGAAATTTTTAATGGAGGCCAGAAATGGCAGTATTTTCTGACAATGTATTTGTGATCTGTGTGACGGAGAAAACAGAGTTTTAGATACCTGGCCTGTAGGTAAGTAGTTTGAACATCAAACTGCTGTGAATTGCTTCACCGACACTCTGAAAGAAATTTTTAATGGAGGCCAGAAATGGCAGTATTTTCTGACAACGTATATGTGATCCGTGTGACGGAGAAAACACAGTTTTAAATACCTGGCCTATAGGTAAGTAGTTTGAACAGCAAACTGCTGTGAATTGCTTCACTGACACACTAAAGGAAATTTTTAATGGAGGCCAGAAATGGCAGTATTTTCTGACAACGTATATGTTATCCGTTTGACGGAGAAACCAGGGTTTTAAATAGCTGGATTTCTAGCGTTGTAATATGTAAACAAGCAAATAGCACAGAAAAACTGTGTTCTCTGGATTGCTTTTTAAGCAAATAACGAGGATTAAGATCCAAAGAAAAGTATTCCTGGCCCCTGAGACCTGGGCCTTTGTATAGAAATGTGGCACCCTGCTATACTACAGGTACCACAGGACCCAAAAGGGTGCATGGACGGACTTCTCCACAAGAGGCCCTCACTACATGCAGACACCTCCACCCTTCCACCTCATACCACCAGAGGGAGCCCTGTTAGGGATATTTATATGGAGGGTAGAGGCAGGAAGTTTAGTTTTAGTGAGAAAGTCAGAGAGTGTGCTGCCACTGAGAGCAGTGAAGACGTAGCACATCTGCTGCTGTATTGAGGGCCCCGAGTGTGGCCAGAGGCAAAGAGGAGAGGAGAGAGGAATTGAGGGGGCAGAGGAGCATCATAGGCTCACCCCAAGACACCAACCGGACATCGGGTCCACGCCTACAGGGTCCTCTATACCCAGTAGGGACTACCGGCATACCAGAAGGCTTCCATACCCCTGGTCATCCTGAAGCTACCAGCAATAACAGGACTAGGAACCACGAAGGCCCCGGCGTCCAGGGATAGTGGTTGCCAGAGAAAGGTCCTACTACCAAGCGACTGGTGAAGGAACAGCACGACACAGAAGCTAGGCTCAGTTGCAGGCTGGCCAGGAGCTTAGAGAGAGGGAGACATGGACCAGGAGGCCTTATACCCGCTCACTGGGGAGAAGTCCTGAAGTGCACCCTTCCTGCCGAGTACCCTGGACCGTACCTGACATCCGCACCAGTAAAGGTACTGAAGTGAATCCCCTGTCTCTGTCAGTTACTCCTGCTGCACCATCTCTCCTGCACTACAAGCCCCAGCAGCACCACCATCTGCACCTACACTGCCCCAGGGGCTCGCTCCACCTGTGGGGAGCGGAAACATCCCAGCTGCCATCCCATCACCCCCGGAGGTCTGCAGCAGCGCCGGTAACCATTACCGGAAACCACAGGTGGCGTCACGAGACAAACTGTCAACAAAAACCCCCTTTTAAAAGAGAGACCCAGAGTACGGGCCCAGGAGCCGACTGCCGTGACCTCCTAAATAAGGTAAAAGGCCCTGGTACCGAGTACCCTATATTTCCCCTGGGTGACATAGAAATATCTAACAGCAGCAGAAGGCAGAATTGGAATGGAGCCTCTTGTGCTATATGCTCTGCAGTCTGCTATATACCCTGCCTGCCTGCCTATATACACTGCCTGCCTGATATCTCTGCAGATGGATTAGTTAGTCCTCCAAAGGACTGTTTTTTAAGATGGATATGTGTAATGTACGGTTTTTCTCCCTACACTACCTAATACACAAGCAAATCTCTCCCTGACGCAGCAGCACCTCTCCCTACACTGTCTAATTCCGGAGTGACTGTGACGCACATGGAAGCACCAGGTCTGATATAGACCTGATGACGCTATGCGGCCAGCCAATCACTGTAATGCCACAGGCAACATGGCTACGGCATTACAGTGAGTGGCAGGCAATCCCTGCATGTTCATTGGCACTCTAAAGAGCGCCAAACATGCAGGGAGGAGACCCAAGCTCCCACCGAGCAACCCCGGAAATACTCGGCGAGCGCCGAGCATCTCGAGCAGTGAGATGCTCGGGCGAGCACCGAGCAGTAGCGAGCATGCTCGCTCATTACTAGTAGTGGTACAAAAGATATAAGCAGTTATTGAGAGTTAGTTACCAATCAGATGAAAGGCCTGGCTTGCGGGGAGGGGCTGCCACATGGGAGGCTTGTGGTCCCCTTTGTTGCAGGACTTCTCCCACACGATGTGTCGTCGCGACCTCACAGGGAAAAAACATGCTGGGCTAAGGCTGCTGGAGCTCTTAACCCCTCTAGGTCACTCCCCCTCCTGCCGTGTGGCTGGACCTAAATCTCCACTCCTGGTCTCGCTCAGCTAAAACTCCAAAAACTAAAATGGGCTATACTTTCTTACTAGACGGTCCTAGGAAGCCGATTCTGGGGTCATCGGATCCAGCAGGGCCCCTGCTACATTGGGAGGCCAAACACAGTGGCCCCAGGGGCTTCCCCATCCCTACGTGCTAGACTGTGCTGGAAGCTAGGATGACATTTCTCATGTTCGTGTGATTCCAAAAATCTATTTGGTGTATCACTGGGATGTATCGTATTCCCATAACTTGGCATTGAATTATACTTGTCTGACACAAAGGACATGCCGCATGTCTTGGGTCCACAGGGGGTCTTGCTGTGGAAGCTCCACAGCATAAGGTGGGGGTTTTGTCACTCACTGTCACTCAGCACCCTCCCTTCTTCTTTAGCTGCAGAAGTGTCCGATTACAGCTGTACATTATAGACCTCTATAAACCCCCGCCAAACAGGGCACAATGATCGACATGGGATTATATCTCTAATATTCCTCACATAAGGTAAAGTGCTGCCAAGCAGTCTTACAGCTTTGAAGCATAGGAGACAAAAGCCATACAGCAGAAGAGTGGCTGGCTCTTCGTGAACTGCGGTTGGTAATTGTCATGAGTGACAGTGTTCGGACATTCTGGTTGCCTTATGATTGGGCAAAAGTAACTCACACTGCCTGCATGGCCTACATCTTAAATTTAACTGCAAAACATTTTTTTCAGAAATATACCTGCTTAAGGAAGGAGGTGGCAATGGCCTTGAAAACTTAGGCTCATTTCAATCATTCTGACATTGCAAAGCACACCCTCCTGGCTTTGCAAACACAGAATGGACTGCCAGAGAGCGGGCTGGTTTGTGACGTTGCACCCTGCTGGAATTCAATGCTGCATTTGGTAGCGTGTCTGTACGAGTAGCGTAAGGCAGTGTGGACTATATCACGCAGCACCTCAACTGGAGCATGAGTTACTTTGAGATTTTCTTTTGACAGCTGATGAGAGATGCGTGTTGCATACTGAAGCCCTTCAAAGACCTGACAAATTGTGTCAATAGGACCAAGTGTGGAATTAACAATGTCTTCTAGCTAAGATTTATTCTGGAAAAAATACCAGAATGTGAGAGGGGATGAAGAAAGAACAGCAACTTGCACATGTTCATCACAGCCCTGTGTCTGTTGAAAAGCCTCAAGATACAGTAATTCACTCAATCCTGAAGAGGATAGACCTTTATTCCAGCCTCTATTGCCACCTTGCTCTGCACCATGATGGCTGTAGTGCCGGCGTCCCTGCCCTCTGCTAGGCAGGGACGCTGTTCCCCTCACCGCTCTGCTCCGTGCCTGGCGTCCCTCTCCCGCTCTACTGGCAGCGCGCGCTCCTTCCCGGCCACTGTGCTTAGGGCGCGCGCACGCGCCCTCCCTCTTAAAGGGGCCGCGCGCGCCGTCCTAAGGAGTCCCCGGCCAATGGCCGGAGGACTTTACCATATATAAGGCACCTCCTCCAAAATGGAGGTGCCCGAGCAATGTTGTTGCACCGTTCTACTCTGCTTCAGCCCTCAGGTCCCGTTGCCAGTTACCTGCCAGTTACCTGCCAGATTCCTGCCAGCTTGCTGCCAGCTTGCTGTCCTAATCCTGCCTGATTTCCTGTTACCTGCCTGCCTGCCTGAGGTCCGACGGTCTGCCTTACAACTCCGGTCAGTCTGTCTAAGGACCAACTTGCCCGCTCACCTGGGAGCGCTTCTCCGCTACCTGCCTGCTTGCCTGCCCAGAGGCTCCGCTGTCACGTGCTGTGACCACCAGCTATCTCAGAGACTCTTGCCCGCTCACCTGGGAGCGCATCTCCGTTACCTGCCTGCTTGCCAGCCCGGAGGTCCCGTTGTCACGTGCGGTGACCACCAGCTATTCCAGAGACTCTTGCCCGCTCACCTGGGAGCGCTTCTCCGCTACCTGCCTGCTTGCCTACCTGGAGGCTCCGCCGTCACGTGCTGTGACCACCTGCTATTCCAGAGACTCTCGCTTGCTCACCTGGGAGCACACATCCTCCATCTGCCTTGCTAGCCTACCTGGAGGTTCAGCCATCACAGGTCGTACCTACCCTTTACCTAGAGACTGCCCCGGTCACTTGCCGTGACCTCCAGCCCGTTCTTCCAGAGACTGCCCCGGTCACTTGCCGTGACCTCCAGCCCGTTCTTCCAGAGACTGCCCTGATCACTTGCCGTGACCTCCTGCCCGTACACCCAGAGACTGTCCCGGTCACCTGCTGTGACTGCCTGCCTGGTCGCCACCCGCTCCCTTACAAGGACCGCTCCCTTGTATAGTAGCCCAGAGGTTCCGCCTCCCAGACCCGTTACAGTTTGCTCGGGCCATGGAACCCGGTGGCACCCAAGCTCCCTCGCTCTCGGACCTGTGTCATGAACTGTCCCGTCAAAGGTCCCAACAGGAGTCCATCCTGGGTCACCTGCGGAATCTCAGTACTCGCCTGGACACTCTGACTGTTCCACCAACAACCTCCGCCAGTGCCATGTCTCGCAATCCGGCAGCTCCGCTGTCCACTAACACCATGATATCCTACCCCGGACCTCGGCTTTCTGCACCTCCTCGCTTCGGAGGCGACTCAGCCCAGGCTCGGGGCTTCATAAATCAGTGCACCCTGCACTTTGAACTATTGTCCCACCAGTTTAACTCCGACCGAGCCAAAATTGCATTCATCATGTCCCATCTCACCGGGGAGGCCCTGGCCTGGCTAAATCCTCTATGGGAGAGAGGAGACCCCCTGGTGTCCAACTTGCCTGCTTTTCTCACGGCTTTCCGGAAAGTCTTCGACGAACCCGGACGGAAGACCTCATCCGCATCATCGTTGCTACGCCTCCGTCAGGAAAGTCTCACCGTGGGCCAATATGCCATACGGTTCCGTACCCTTGCCTCGGAGCTGGCCTGGGATAACGACGCTCTGGTTTCCGTCTTCTGGGAGGGTCTGTCCGGCCGTATTAAAGATGAACTTGCCGGTCGGGACATTCCTACCACTCTCGATGACTTAATAACTCTTGCCACCCGGATTGACCTACGGTTCCAGGAGCGTGCCAGAGAGGTCACCCGTGAGAGGAGGTTACCACGTCTAGCTCCTACTTTTCAGAAACCCGTCACTCCTTCTGTCTCTAACCAGGTACACCCTCCTGAGCCTATGCAGGTCGACCAGACCAAGATGGTCAAGACCCGTCAGGACTTACGCCGTGCCGAGGGGACCTGCTTCTACTGTGGCAGTAAGGAGCACCGGATCCGTGCCTGCCCGGAGAGGTCGGGAAACGCCTGTGTCTAGGTTCGCTCAGAGAGGTCCACCTAGACAAGAATAAATCCTCTCCATCCCTGCTGTTGTCAGTTTCAATCGTCTACGGGGAGAACCGTTATTTCGAACTAGCCCAACTGGACTCTGGAGCAGCCGGGAATCTTATTTCACAGTCCCTGGTAGAGAAATACCGCATCCCCACCAAACCTCTGGCTGTACCCTTGTCTGTTGCTGCCGTGGATGGGGGGCTCTTACCACGCCCCATCCAACTCATCACCGAATCCATTACTCTGCAGGTGGGAATGCTGCATTCTGAAAGTATCTCCTTCCATGTTCTGCCTGGACTCTCTCACGCCCTCTTGCTAGGCCTACCTTGGCTCCAGAAACATGCACCCGTTCCTGACTGGCAGACCGGAGAAGTCCTTCGCTGGGGACAGGGCTGCCATAAGACCTGTCTGGTTCCCGTTCATCCCGTCCGTCCTTCTCCTACCCCAGCTAATCTACCTGGACTTCCGATTCCTTATTGGTCTTATGCTGATGTCTTTAATAAAAAGGAGGCAGAGACACTACCCCCTCATAGACCATACGACTGCCCTATCGACCTGTTACCTGGTACTTCTCCTCCCCGTGGGCGTATTTATCCATTATCCGCTGCTGAGACCCGGTCGATGTCCGAATATATTGAGGAGAATCTGGCCAGGGGATTCATCCGGAAATCTACCTCCCCGGCGGGAGCAGGCTTCTTTTTCGTCAAAAAGAAGGACGGCTCTCTCCGTCCCTGTATAGACTATAGAGGCCTTAACCAGATCACGGTGAAGAATAAGTACCCCCTTCCGCTCATTCCGGAGTTATTTGATCGTCTGAGGGGGGCTAGAATCTTCACCAAACTGGACCTCCGTGGGGCGTACAACCTGGTTCGTATCCGTCAGGGGGATGAATGGAAGACGGCATTCAACACCCGGGACGGCCACTATGAATATCTGGTAATGCCCTTTGGCCTCTGTAACGCTCCTGCCGTCTTTCAAGAGTTGGTCAATGACATCTTCCGGGACCTTCTCTACTCCTGCGTAGTGGTGTACCTGGACGACATCTTGGTCTTCTCTCCGGATCTCCAGACTCACCGGAGGGATGTTCGTCAGGTCCTGCTCAGGCTCAGGCAGAACCATCTCTACGCTAAATATGAGAAGTGCCTCTTTGAGCAGACCTCGCTTCCGTTTCTGGGCTACATTATCTCTCAGACCGGCCTACAAATGGATCCTGAGAAACTGTCTGCCATCGAGAAATGGCCCCGACCAGAGGGGTTGAAGGCTATTCAACGGTTCCTGGGCTTCGCCAACTATTACCGCCTCTTCATCCCGCACTTCTCTTCCCGGACTGCCCCAATTTCCGCGCTCACCCGTAAGGGTACTAATCCCAAAGAGTGGCCGCCCGAAGCAGAGGAGGCCTTTCTTTCCCTAAAACAGGCCTTCTCTTCCGCCCCGGTGCTGCATCGCCCGGACGGCAACAAGCAGTTCTTCCTGGAAGTTGACGCCTCCTCCTCTGGAGCCGGAGCGGTACTTACTCAAAAATCATCTTCCGGGAGAATGGTAACTTGTGGCTTCTTCTCCAAACTCTTCTCCTCTTCTGAGCGCAACTATTCCATAGGAGACCGAGAGTTATTGGCCATCAAGCTGGCGTTGGAGGAGTGGCGTTACCTACTCGAGGGGGCTCTTCATCCGGTAATAATTTACACTGACCACAAGAACTTGGCTTACCTCCAGCATGCCCAGAGACTTAACCCGCGCCAAGCCCGGTGGTCCTTGTTTTTTGCTCGCTTTGATTTTGTTCTTCATTTTCGCCCGGCTGACAAAAACGTCAAAGCAGACGCCTTGTCCCGATCCTTTCTGGTGTCCGATCTCGAGGAAGAACCTAAACATATCATCGATCCCGCCAGAGTAATGCAGGTGGCTCCCGTGAGTCTAAATCGTCTCCCTCCCGGTAAGACGTTTGTTTCAGTACCTGATCGGGAGAAGATCCTACACTGGGGCCATTCGTCTAAACTAGCTGGCCACGCCGGTCAGAAAAAGACCCTCCAGCTTATTGCCCGGCACTATCGGTGGCCTACCCTGCACAAGGACATAATAGACTTTGTTTCTGCCTGTGTGTCCTGCGCCTGCAACAAAGTCCCGAGACATCTGCCAGCCGGACGCCTCCTTCCGCTTCCTGTACCTGCTGCCCCCTGGCAGCATATAGCAATGGACTTTATAACTGATCTCCCCGTCTCTGCCGGTTGTACGGTCATTTGGGTGGTCGCTGACCGCTTTTCCAAGATGGCTCACTTTATTCCCCTGCCAGGCCTTCCGTCTGCACCCGAGCTGGCTAAAGACTTTATCCGCCACATCTTCCGTCTTCATGGCCTGCCCCTCCACATCGTGTCGGATCGTGGGGTACAGTTCACCTCACGTTTCTGGAGAGCCACTTGTAAACTTGTAAACTACTAGACGTCACCCTGGACTTCTCTTCCGCTTACCACCCACAGTCCAATGGTCAAGTGGAGCGGATCAATCAGAACCTGACCAGTTACCTCCGGCACTTCGTTAATGCCCACCATTCTGACTGGGTGGATCTCCTACCATGGGCCGAGTTCTCTTATAATAATCACGAGAGCGAATCCTCCTCCAAATCCCCGTTTTTTGTAGTCTTTGGTCAGCATCCTCGGATTCCTTTTCCTGTCTCCACCTCTGTGGACAACCCGGCTGCGGAATCTCTCGTTAGCAAATTTTCCTCCATATGGGAGAGTACCCGGTCCGCACTCCTTCTGTCATCCGAGCGTATGAAAAGACACGCTGACAAAAAATGCCTGGATCCTCCACAATTTCGTCCAGGAGATAAAGTCTGGCTCTCATCTAAATATGTTCGACTCAAGATACCTTCTTACAAGTTAGGGCCTCGGTTCATCGGTCCTCTGGAGGTCATCAGTCAGATCAACCCGCTGGCCTATAAATTGAAACTCCCGGCCAACTTACGGATCCCTAACTCCTTCCATGTATCTCTCCTCAAACCCGTGGTGCTTAACTCTTTTTCCAAGTCTACAGGTACGTCTCCTGCTCCGGTTTCTGCTGAGGACGAGTTTGAGGTAGAGAACATTCTTGCCACCAAAAAGGTAAGAGGAAAGACCTTTTTTCTGGTAGATTGGAAGGGGTTTGGTCCTGAGGAGAGAACGTGGGAGCCCCGGGAGAACATCCATGCCCCTCTCATCCTAGCTAAATTTCTATCTGGCCTAAAAAAGGGGGGGCCTAAAGGGGGGGGTACTGTAGTGCCGGCGTCCCTGCCCTCTGCTAGGCAGGGACGCTGTTCCCCTCACCGCTCTGCTCCGTGCCCGGCGTCCCTCTCCCGCTCTGCTGGCAGCGCGCGCTCCTTCCCGGCCACTGTGCTTAGGGCGCGCGCGCGCGCCCTCCCTCCCTCTTAAAGGGGCCGTGCGCGCCGTCCTAAGGAGTCCCCGGCCAATGGCCGGAGGACTTTACCATATATAAGGCACCTCCTCCAAAATGGAGGTGCCCGAGCAATGTTGTTGCACCGTTCTACTCTGCTTCAGCCCTCAGGTCCCGTTGCCAGTTACCTGCCAGTTACCTGCCAGATTCCTGCCAGCTTGCTGTCCTAATCCTGCCTGATTTCCTGTTACCTGCCTGCCTGCCTGAGGTCCGACGGTCTGCCTTAAAACTCCGGTCAGTCTGTCTAATGACCAACTTGCCCGCTCACCTGGGAGCGCTTCTCCGCTACCTGCCTGCTTGCCTGCCCGGAGGCTCCGCTGTCACGTGCTGTGACCACCAGCTATTCCAGACTCTTGCCCGCTCACCTGGGAGCGCTTCTCCGCTACCTGCCTGCTTGCCTGCCCGGGGGTTCCGCTGTCACGTGCTGGGACCACCAGCTATTCCAGAGACTCTTGCCCGCTCACCTGGGAGCGCTTCTCCGCTACCTGCCTGCTTGCCTACCTGGAGGCTCCGCCGTCACGTGCTGTGACCACCTGCTATTCCAGAGACTCTCGCTTGCTCACCTGGGAGCACACATCCTCCATCTGCCTTGCTAGCCTACCTGGAGGTTCAGCCATCACAGGTCGTACCTACCCTTTACCTAGAGACTGCCCCGGTCACTTGCCGTGACCTCCAGCCCGTTCTTCCAGAGACTGCCCCGGTCACTTG
This sequence comes from Phyllobates terribilis, assembly GCF_046119375.1. Taxonomy (NCBI): domain Eukaryota; kingdom Metazoa; phylum Chordata; class Amphibia; order Anura; family Dendrobatidae; genus Phyllobates; species Phyllobates terribilis. The sequence goes on from NW_027362768.1 coordinate 24,579,943, forward strand.
CCGTGACCTCCAGCCCGTTCTTCCAGAGACTGCCCTGATCACTTGCCGTGACCTCCTGCCCGTACACCCAGAGACTGTCCCGGTCACCTGCTGTGACTGCCTGCCTGGTCGCCACCCGCTCCCTTACAAGGACCGCTCCCTTGTATAGTAGCCCAGAGGTTCCGCCTCCCAGACCCGTTACAATGGCCTCTTTGAGGAGTGGCATGAGGTCAATAGAACACCGGTAGCTAGATGTCTTGAGTCATGTCAATGTCTTGCAAATGTCTTCTGATGATTTGTGTAGACACTGTTTGATGCCTTAGGCTTAGTATGTAAACCAAAGTGAAACATTCCTCAGAAAACCAATAATAACCGCATTGATTGCATGACAAGGTGTGAAAGAGCTTGTAGTTCTGTACGTGGCACTCATACGTGATACTATATGACATGAGATTTGTTGAAAATTTTGTTTTTTTCATCATTTGCATATGATTAACATTTCTATCCATTCTGTAATTTTCAGAATTCCATAACTTTTCCTACTTTGTGTTGCAATTTCAATATTGGGCCGTACATACTGTATATACCGTAGAACTTAACTACACCTTTACTTACCAGTATGCATTGGATGTTAATTAATTGCTTTAGGATTAGAGCCTTATTCAGCGGATGGTAAGAGCAATCATTGCTATTCTGTGACTTATGGATGGGGTGTATAAAAATAATGCTAGTGCAGAGCAACTTCTATTCTTGTATACTTTTGTTTTTTTATGAGTGATTTTGGCATGCTTGTATGGTTCTTGCAAATAATGCATGAATTAAACAGTGCTACAATAGAATCCAATAAAATGGATACAAATGAATGATGATGAATTGATAACTACAATGAATTAAAAAGATAAATAACTAGGCTGTAGAAAACGAGCTGAGCAAACTGGAATGTTCGAGCCCAATGTAAGTCTATGGGAAACTCGAGCATTTTTCCGGCGCCCTCCCGCCCTCCCCCCGGAAGGTCTGCAGGGGGCCTAAAAATTGCCGAAATCGGTGGGAACAGTGCTGAAATGACATGGGAAGAGCATGGGGAAGACACATGGAAGCATCTCTGACTCCCAGGTCACTGCTGTGAACAATGTTGTCAGAGTATTACACCACTTTTATGGGCTCACAATAAAACATACAAAAACTAAATCAAAATGGATTTTCTGGGAAAAATGTTACGAAACATCATTTTCAGGGTAATCACTTGTATATAAGGCAAAATAAATAACCAAAAACAAAAATGATCCTCCACACCTTGGGCTATGTTCACACATAGTGTTTTTGATGTGTTTTTACACTTTTGCATTGCTTTCAACGGTGAAAAATACATTTACCAGTAAATGTCATTTTAACATTTTACTACCTTATCTTCCCATGTGGTATGTGAGACATGATCAGACACATCCTGTTTCATTTTTGAAGGATGGTCTCTGAAAGTCACAAAGCCTATTTTTATAGGGCCATCAGGAGGCCCTTACTATTCTTAAAGTGCCAGCAGTCGGCCCTCAGTATTGTTAGAGGGCCATCAGCCGACTATGCTTTATTGTTCCCATTATTAAAGAGTGGGTCTCCTATACTGTTATTGCGTATGCAGTGACTGCAAGGGCTTAAAAAAATTTCGACTCACCCCAATACCCCTTTGAAGAGACATAGAGGAGGGCCTCCATAAAAAAAATTCCCACTATAAAGGAGTGGGTCTCCTATAGTGGTAATGCCCATGCAGAGACTGCAAGGGCTGCCTAAATTTGTGAAATACTCCAATATCAATTTGAAGACACATAGAGGTGGGCCTCAGTAACAACATATTTCCATTAGAAAGGAGAGGTTCTGCTATACAGTTATTGCATATGCAGTGACTGCAGTGGTTACCTAAATGTAGAAACAAAAAACAATACCAATTTAAAGACATATAGAGGAGGGTCTACGTAACAACATGTTCCCATTAGAAAGGAGCGGTTCTGCTATACAGTTATTGCGTATACAGTGACTACAGCGGCTACCTAAATTTGGGAAATACCCCAATACCAATTTGAAGACACATAGAGGTGGGCCTCAGTAACAAAATGTTCCCATTGGAAAGGAGTGGTTCTGCTATACATTTATTGCGTATGCAGTGACTACAATGGCTACCTAAATTTGGGTAATATCCCAATACCAATTTAAAGAAGCATAAAGGAGGGCCTCCATAACAACATGTTCCCATTAGAAAGGAGCAGTTCTAATCAGTTATTGTGTATGTAGTGACTGTAACGGCTGCCTAAATTTAGGAGGACAAGGACGTGGATGTGGTTGCTGTTATTGGTAGTTGCGAGTGTGCAATGACAGGTGCAGGGCGGGAGGCATCTTTGCATGCGCCTTGGACAGGGTATTGGCGTGCACGCACAACAGCGGAATAAGCAGTGGTGTCACCCGCAGACACGGTTTCTGGACCCTGGCATTCGACCCACCTAGTCGGGTGCTTTGCTGCCATGTGCTTGAGCATGCTGGTGGTGGTCAGGTTGCTAGTTTTGCTACCCCTGCTGATGCTGGCCTGGCAGATGATGCAAATGGCCTTTTTAGGGTTATCTGCAGAGTCTTTAAAAAACATCCAGACTCGGGAAGACCTAACAGTTGTACTGGAAACTTCCGTTGTGTTGGTTTTCCGGAGAATGGTTGCCCACCTTGTGTCTGTGGCCACCACACTGCTTGTTCTTGCCTATTGTGGTGCTATGCCTCCCTCTCCCTGTGTGCTGCTGTCCTCGCTTTGCATGTCACCTTGCCGGGTTGGGTCAGTGACTTTATCGTCCACCACCTCGTCTTCCACTTCCACACCCTGGTCCTCCTCCTGACTTTCTGGCAATTGTGTCTCATCATCAGCCACCTCTTGTGACAGTAATTGCACTTTCCCACCGTCGCCTTCATGTGACCGTGGCTGCTCAAATATTTGGGCATCGCTACATGTGATCTTCTCTTGCTCACTTGAAGCTGGCCAGACGAGAGGCCACAAGAATATATAAATGGAAAAGTGAACAGCTCTTCTGAGTGTCCAAGTGTGGGATCAGTTGTCTCCGGATACTCGGCATGGTGGGAGGAAGGAGGATCAGGATGAGGAATATGCGGTGTAGACTCATGGCTACTGAGACTTGACCATGTGGAAGACAGGGTGGTGGTAATGGTGGCAAAGTGACTGGAAGCATTATCTGCTATCCAATCAACAACTTTTTGACACTGCTCTGGGTTCAATAGTGGTGTACTGCGGTCCCCTAGTAATTGGGACAGAAAGGTCGAGCGACAAGATATGGGTGTTTGTTGTGGCATAATTTCAGCTTACCCACGGCCTCGGCCTCGATCTCTGCATGCCCCATCACCATCACATCCACTTTTTCATCCCTTGCCATGCGCCTTACCCATTTTAAATGGAGGATAATATTTTGCACGGTCGCTACAAATGGCTGGATTTGTACCTCAGTTATATGTGATACATCTGATGAACGCTTATGGTTTTAAATAGCGGACTTGTAATTTCCTATTATTCACAGTGACCACGTGTGAATAGCTTCACTGACACACTGCTACAAACTGTAAATGGAGAACAATATTTTCCACAGTCGCTGCAAATGGCTGGATTTGTACCGCAGTTATATGTGATTGGTCTGACGAACGTCCACGGTTTTAAATAGCGGGCTTGTAGTTTCCTATTATTCACAGTGACCACATGTGAATAGCTTCACTGACACACTGCTAAAAACTGTATATGGAGGACAATATTTTCCACTGTCGCTACAAATGGCTGGATTTATACCACAGTTATATGTGATAGGAAAATACAAGCCCGCTATTTAAAACCATGCGTGTCCGTCATACCTATTATTCACAGCGACCACGTGTGAATAGCTTCACTGACACACTGCTTCCAAACTGTAAATGAAGGATAATACACTGCTCAAAAAATAAAGGGAACACTCACATAACACATCCTAGATCTGAATGAATGAAATATTCACATTGAATACTTTGTTCTGTACAAAGTTGAATGTGCTGACAACAAAATCACACAAAAATCATCAATAGAAATCAAATTTATTAACCAATGGAGGCCTGGATTTGGAGTCACCCCCTAAATTAAAGTGGAAAAACACACTACAGGCTGATCCAACTTTGATGTAATGTCCTTAAAACAAGTAAAAATGAGGCTCGGTATTGTGTGTGGCCTCGACGTGCCTGTATGACCTCGCTACAATGCCTGGACATACTCCTGAAGTGGGTGCGGATGGTCTCCTGTGGGATCTTCTCCTGGATGGCACATCAATGCGAGCTGTGACAAGAAGGTTTGGTGTGTCTGTCAGCGTAGTGTCCAGAGGCTGGAGGCACTACCAGGAGACAGGCCAGTACACCAGGAGATGTGGAGGGGGCCTTAGGAGGGCAAGAACCCAGCAGCAGGACCTCTCCCTCCGCCTTTGTGCAAGGAGGAACAGGAGGAGCACTGCCAGAGCCCAGCAAAATGACCTCCAGCAGGCCACAAATGTGCATATGTCTGCACAAACGGTTAGAAACCGACACCATGAGGGTGGCATGAGGGCCCGACGTCCACAGATGGGAATTGTGCTCGCAGTCCAACACTGTACAGGACGCTTTGCATTTGCCACACAACACCAGGATTGGCAAAGTCGCCACTGGCGCCCTGTGCTCTTCACAGATAAAAGCAGGTTCACACTGAGCACATGTGACAGACGTGACAGAGTCTGGAGACGCCGTGGAGAGTGATCTGCTGCCTGCAACATCCTTCAGCATGACCGGTTTGGCAGTGGATCAGTAATGGTTTGGGGTGACATTTCTTTGGAGGGCTGCACAGCCCTGCATGTGCTCGCCAGAAGTAGCCTGACTGTCATTAGGTACCGAGATGAGATCCTCCGACCTCTAGTGAGACCATATGCTGATGCGGTTGGCCCTGGGTTCCTCCTAATGCAGGACAATGCCAGACCTCATGTGGCTGCAGTGTGTCAGCAGTTCCCGCAAGATGAAGGCATTGAAGCTATGGACTTGCCCGCCCGTTCCCCAGACCTGAATCCAATTGAGCACATCTGGGACATCATGTCTTGCTCCAATAACCAACATCACGTTGCACCACAGACTGTCCAAGAGTTGGCAGATGCTTTAGTCCAGGTCTGGAAGGAGATCCCACAGGAGACCATCCGCAACCTCATCAGGAGCATACCCAGGCATTGTAGGGAGGTCATACAGGCACGTGGAGGCCACACACAATACTGAGCCTCATTTTGACTTGTTTTAAGGACATTACATCAAAGTTGGATTAGCTTGTAGTGTGTTTTTCCACTTTCATTTTGGGGGTGACTCCAAATCCAAGCCTTTATTGGTTAATAAATTTGATTTCCATTGATGATTTTTGTGTGATTTTGTTGTAAGCACATTCAACTTTGTACAGAACAAAGTATTCAATGTGAATATTTCATTCATTCAGATCTAGGATGTGTTATTTGAGTGTTCCCTTTATTTTTTGAGCAATGTATTTTCCATGTTCACTACAAATTTCTGGATTTTTATCGCTGTAATATGGGATCACGTCTGATGATGGAAAATATCTGGCTGTATTCTGCTGTGCTAAAAAACAAATGGAGCAGTAAAATGTTGGAATTTTTTAGAAAATAATCAGGATTAACATAAAAAAATAGCCCTTGCCCCTGATATCTGGGGCTATGTCTATGGATTTCTGGAACAGCAGGAACAGACAGAACATGCAATGGACACTATTGTGCTGTATAGTGTTCACAATCTCTGCCTGCCTAACTCCTGCTATCACCACTGAATATATGCAGCTAGATTAGTCCTCAAAAGTACTGTTAGTTCAGATGGATATATATATATATATATACTCCTGGAGTACCTATATCTAACTATTACACCACTAATTCTGTACCCTACACAGCAGCACCTCTCCCTTCTCTGCCTGTGCCAAGGTTAGACTGTGACGAGCCTAGTGTCATCAGGTCTTCTTTAGACCTGATGACACTATGAGGCCAGCCAATCACTGTAATGCCACAACCAACATGGCTACTGAATTACAGTGCATGGCAAGCAATCCCTGCATGTTCATTGACTCTCTAAAGAGCGCCAAACATGTAGGGTGGGGACCCGAGCTGCTGCCCAAACATCCTGGAAATACTAATTGAGCGCTGAGCATCTCAAGCAGTGAGATGCTAGGGCGAGTACCGAGCAGCAGCAAGCACGCTTGTTCATCACTAATGTCATGTTATTTTACACATTATTTTCCTGACCTAGATGTACTAAAATTAATTATACTATTTGTAAGAAGGGCTAGTCAATAGTTTATTGCACACGGTCATATTGTACCTTTATTTTGTACAGAATCATCACAGTGCAGCTATAGAGGCTCACAAGTCCTATAAAGTAATAAGCCTGAATTAACCATGGTGTATGATCTCCAGAGATCATCAGTCGTTCAGTGTACGAGCAACTTTATTACTGACTGGGGTTTCACACAGGAGTTCCCTGTGTTGGCACGTGACCAGAGATGTACAGTGAAGGAAATAATATTTGATCCCTTGCTATTTTTGTAAGTTTGACAAGTAATAATTCGCGCTTGGGGGGAGGGATACAGACACGGAGAGAGGTGTTGGAAGTTAAAAAGTGGGTCTTTATTAGGATATCAAGACATAAAATATAAATAAAAAATATATATAGAGAATATATAAGGAGGGGGGGTTAACGAGTAAGGGCTTAAAAATGGATAAAAATAGGGGGTCTAGAATCTAAAAAGCACACACTAGGGTGTGTATAGCGAAGCAGTGGTCCTGAGGAAACAATATTGCTGGGTTCAAATCGATCCTCTGTGTAGCTCAGAGTAGGAGGACCTGTAGGGAGAAGGAGTGGGTGGTTAGGATATTTGAAGAAGTGGTCATGGGGGGATTTTTGAGGTGGTGTGAATGCAATATTACCTGATCAAATGGGTAGAGATGATCGGGTGGGTCGTCTCAGGCGGTCCTCAGGTAAATACCTATGGTTAGTGTATCATATATCATGAGAAGCTGGTATGATACAGTATTATGGTACAATGTAGAGGCCTTAGTACCTGTGTATGGGGTCGTGCTCCTGGGTCCAATTGGTCGATCAAGTAGTAGGGATGCGACCTATTGGGGGGTTAGTTAAACTGCTCAATGGTTTGGTTCCAATGAAGGTGGTACCTATGAAGGATAGCAGGTGGATAGGTGAGACCAGTGAGAGGGTGGTGGGTTGGGTATACTGGTCTGAAATAGGGGGGAGATGGAGGTTACCTTACTTCCGTCATGCTCAGGTATGTTGAGGTTTGGTTGTAAGTGGCCCATAAGAGTCTGGTATTAAAATTGCCGTAGGGTTCCACAGGTAGTATTTAATGCATTAGTGTTCACCTGTAAATGGGAGTACAGCCAGCGCCTCCTTACTCGTACCATTTTACACTTAGCCAGCGCCTCCTTACTCGTACCATTTTACACTTAGCCAGCGCCTCCTTACTCGTACCATTTTACACTTAGCCAGCGCCTCCTTACTCGTACCATTTTACACTTAGCCAGCGCCTCCTTACTCGTACCATTTTACACTTATATTTGTAAGTTTGCCCACTGACAAAGACATGAACAGTCTATAATTTTAAGGGTAGGTTAATTTTAACATTGAGAGATAGAATATCCCCAAAAAATCAAGAAAATCACATTGTATAAATTAGATAATTTTTTTTGCATTTTGCAGTGAGAAATGAGTATTTGACCCCTCTGGCAAACTACACTTAATACTTGGTGGCAAAACCCTTGTTGGCAAGCACAGCAGTCAGACATTTTTTGTAGTTGATGATGAGGGTTACGCACATGTCAGGAGGAATTTTGGTCCACTCCTCTTTGCAGATCATCTCTAAATCATTAAGATTTTGAGGCTGTCACTTGGCAACTCAGAGCTTCAACTCCCTCAATAAGTTTTCTATGGGATTAAGGTTTGGAGACTGGCTAGGCCACTCCATGACCTTAATGTGTTTTTTTTTTTAACCACTCCTTTGTTGCCTTGGCAGTATGTTTTGGGTCATTGTCTTGCTGGAAGACCCAGCCACGACCCGTTTTTAACGTCCTGGCGGAGGGAAGGAGGTTGTCACTCAGGATTTTACGGCACATGTCTCCATCCATTCTCCCATTGATCCGGTGAAGTAGTCCTGTGCCCTTAACAGAGAAACACCCCAAAAACATAATGTTTCCAACCTCCATGCTTGGCAGTGGGGATGGTGTTCTTTGTGTGATAAGCAGCATTTCTCTTGATCCAAACACGGCGAGTTGAGTTAATGCCAAAGAGCTAAATTTTTGTCTCATCTGATCACAGTACCTTCTCCCAATAACTCACAGAATCATCCAGGTGTTCATTGGGAAACTTCAGACGGCCTGCACATGTGCCTTCTTGAGAAGGGGGACCTCGCGGGCACTGCAGGATTTTAAAACTTTAAGGTGTAATGTGTTACCAATATTTTTTTTGGTGACTGTGATCCCAGCTACCTTAAGATCATTAACAAGTTCACCCCGTGTAGTTTAGGTTCATCTCTCACCTTCCTCATGATCAAGGATACCCCACAAGGTGAGATTTTGCATGGTGCCCCAGATCGATGTTGAAAGCCATTTTGAATTTCTTCCATTTTCTTACTATTGCACCAATACTTGTCTCCTTCTCACCCAGTGTCTTACTTATGGTTTTGTAACCTATTCCAGCTTTGTGCAGGTCTATGATCTTGTCCATGACATCCTTATAAAGCTCTTTGTTCTTGCCCATGTTGTAGTGGTTAGAGTCTGACTGATTAATTGAGTCTGTGGACAGTAGTCTTTTATACAGGTGACTATGTAAGACAGTGTTAGGCCGGTACGCAGGAGAAGGGCTTTCTCGCGGCGTCCGGCCAGGCCCTTTCCTGCTGGTCAGTAATTGTCAGCATTTAGGTTCCGTTCTTGGGATTCTAAGTGTGGTTTCTGCTCATGTGCTGCTAAGCCACGCCTGCTTGCCTTCATGTGCCGCTAAGCCACCCCCCCTGCTGTCTGGTACAGCGTGGTTGGTTGTCCTGGGGGGCTGGGGCTGTCTCTAGTGTATTTAAGGGCTCCATGCGCTCCGCCCCGGTGCCTAGTCTATCTCTTTCTAACCTGGGGTGAGGTCTCAATCAATGTGCAGTGCACTTCGAGTTACAATCGCAGGTGTACCCCACTGATAGGTCTAGAGTGGGATTTATATTTTCGTTGCTCTCCGAGCGGGCGCTGGAGTGGGCTACTCCACTCTGGGAACGATAGGATCCAATTGTGCAGACTGTAGCCGGTTTCACAATAGCCCTCAAACAGGTCTTTTTGGGTCCTGAGGTTACCAATGACACTGCCATGCGTCTTCTCGCTATTAGTCAGGCTACGTCTTCCGTAAGCGACTATGCGGTGCATTTCCACACCCTAGCAGCTGAGTTGGATTGGCCAGACAAAGCTCTGATTCCCATTTTCTAGAGTGGTCTGGCTTCCCATGTTAATGATGAGTTGGCTACCCGAGAGGTGCCAGTAACTATTGAGGCATTGATTAATCTTGCTACCAGAATTGACGTTCGGTTTGCCGAGAGAAGACTGGAGGTGACTGCTGAGAAGCTATGGGAGCGTCCTGCTCCAACCTTCTCAGTGCCAGAGTGAGGGTTCGGGCAATTACGACCCCTCTGTGCCCATGGAGGTGTCACGCACGGAGGGTCTTTGTCCTCCCAAACAGTCAATAAAAACCGGTCTATTGTCCCACACCCCTCGGGGGTCAGGGCGATTCGCCAGTCGCTCTCCGCATGTTCAACGGGGAGTTCTAGTGTCTGTTGGAGGCGAGTCACTAGAAAATGAATTTGTTTCCTCCAAAATTCTGTTGCCTTCCTCAGTCATTCTTGATCAGAAGACTGTGGAGATAGGAGCCTGTGTGGACTCGGGAGCAGAGGCAAATTTAATGTCTGCGTCTTTCGCTCAGAGCCACTCAGTTCCATTAACTTTACTTCCTAATCCAGTTAAAATCCGAGTAGTTAACAGGTTTGTTCTGCCTAAGGAGGCTACTGATCGCACTGAGACTATACAGCTCCAGATAGGAGCTAGCCATTACAAATCTATTTCTTTCCTAGTGATGGAGGAGGGGGTGGATTTGGTACTTTTGGGCCTGCCCTGGCTCCGGAGGCATTCTCCCTATCTGGACTGGTCGACTGGTCAGGTTATCCAGTGGAGCTCTTCCTGCCAGGGAAATTGTAGTCCCCGGCACCTCTGGTTTCTCCTTCTGAGTTACCTCTGGTGCTGTCAGTGTTACTCGTTCAATACGCAGAGTATGCAGATGTTTTCTCCAAAAAAGCTGCAGAGACTCTACCACCTCACCGGGCGTATGATTGCGCCATAAATTCACTACCGGGTTCGGAACCCCCAAGAGGCAGGGTATATCCTTTGTCGGTCCCTGGGATGAAAGCAATGTCAGGATATATTGCAGATAATCTGGCAAGGGGGTTTATCCGTAAATCTAATCCACGGACAGATGCTCTGTCTCGCTCTTTTGACCCCCAGGGTGAAGAGTCAGAACCGCGGCTTATTGTCCCATCCGAGAGTTTACTCTCTGTAAACCCTGTCACTTTGCAGGGACTTCCGCCTGGGAGGACCTTTGTGCCAGAGTCTTGTAGGCAAGAGGTTCTCCATTGGGGTCACTCCTGCAAGACTGGAGGGCACCTTGGGGACAAACGGACCAAAGAGCTAATTTCTCGGTCCTATTGGTGGCCCAAGATGTCTACTGATATCTCCCATTTTGTCGCCGCCTGCGTCTCTTGTGTGCGAAATAAGCCGTCTAGGGAACGGTCGGCGGGGCTTCTTATGCCTCTTCCCGCTGAGGAGGATTGGGCAACGAATGCCAGGGATATCTGGGATCAGACTCAGGAGTCTTTGCGTGCTTCTAAGGAGCATATGAGGGTCACGGCCGATAGGCATCGGTTCCCTGCTCCAAGTTATGCTCCTGGGGACTTGGTTTGGCTTTCTGCACGCAATATTCGCCTCCGGGTGGTTTCGACTAAATTTGCTCCCCGGTATTTGGGGCCATTTAAAATCCTGGCCAAAATGAATGATGTGGCCTATCGGCTGAAATTACCGGCCGCTTGGCGAATTTCTAACACCTTCCATGTTTCTTTACTCAAGTCGGTTACTGTCTATGCATTTTCTGGTTCCTTTCCGGCTGAATCGGAATCTGCACAGGATGACTTTGAGGTAAATGAAATCATTGCTTCTAAGGTGGTTAGGGGCAAGAAGTTTTATTTGGTGGACTGGCGGGATTATGGTCCGAAGGATAGGACTTGGGAGCTGGTAGACAATATCAACGCTCCGGATCTTATTGCCACTTTTGAGGGTATCCATAATTCCAAGGGGGGTGAGCCCTAGAGAGGGGGGCAATGTTAGGCCGGTATACAGGAGAAGGGCTTTCTCGCGGCGTCCGGCCAGGCCCTTTCCTGCTGGTCAGTAATTGTCAGCATTTAGGTTCCGTTCTTGGGATTCTAAGTGTGGTTTCTGCGTTTCTGCTCATGTACTGCTAAGCCACGCCCTTGTCATGTGCCGCTGAGCCACGCCCCCTGCTGTCTGGTACAGTGTGGTTGGTTGTCCTGGAGGGCTGGGGCTGTCTCTAGTGTATTTAAGGGATCCGTGGGCTTCGCCCAGGTGCCTAGTCTATCTCTTTCTAATCTGGGGTGAGGTCTCTGGCAGCAAATGCAGTGTGTGAGAGTCATTATCAAGGGTTACTGCTGAAAGCTCCCTAGTCATCCTAGCCATCAATTAGGGCTAGGGGAATGCTGTGAGCAGTACGCTCTACCGTGTCGGTTAACCGGTTGGCGTCCACGCCACGGAGGCGTCCTTGCTACCGATCCAGTATTCCAGGGTCCGCCATTGTATGTGTGGTCACACTGCCGCTTTTACACCCTTGTGTTGGGTGCTGCAGAGATCCTCCTCCTCTTTAGGATCTTAGGTTCCAGGCCTTTCCTGGCCAGCAGCTATCTGCAGCTTTATACGCCGCCATCTAGTGCTCCGGCGTTTCTTTCTGCCAAATCCTTCCTGCTCTGCACAGCGGTGTCTTGCAGTGCAGAAGTTTATTAGTTTCGTTTCTGGAGTGTTGTTAACTCCCAGCATTGTACCTTGTTTAGTTACTACTAGTGTGTGCACTTAACACACTAGTTCATTTCTTTCTCTGTGTTTAGCTGAACATTCCTCTGGGACTCAGCTGCTGGAGCTCCTCTGCAGTCCGATGGACCCCGACGTGTCCTTTAAGTTTTATTTTATTTTATTAAAGGACACGCTAGCGTAACAGACAGCTGTCTTTAATGCAGGTAACAAGTTGATTAGGAACATCTAACTGGTCTGTAAGAGCCAGAACTCATAATGGTTTGTAGGGGATCAAATAATTATTTCTCACTGCAAAATGCAAATAAATTTATCTAATTTATACAATATGATTTTCTTGATTTTTTTTTGGATATTCTATATCTCAATGTTAAAATTAACCTACCCTTAAAATTATAGACTGCTCATGTCTTTGTCAGTGGGAAAACTTACCAAAACAGCAAGGGATCAAATAATTATTTCCTTCACTGTATGTGAAGGTGACTGGCTGAATGGTCATTTTAGCAGCTAATCTAGCCTTTCTCTCTGTCAATACCAATGCCTAGACAGAGAATGGGCCTTGACTACTCTAAATTCAGATCCCTGTACATTTTCCACTTATGATGTGCTGCCACATGAAAACTTGCCGTTGTCAAAGCCAAGCTTGAAGAGGAACAACCCAGGTGCCATCAAATGATTTGATGTAGGTGCACGTTTTATTTTAAAAGGACCTCTCACCTCCTAGAAAACTTCATGATGTAAAAATAAAACCAAAATATAAAATCTTTCTCCAATATGCAGTATATAATTAGGGAAACTAAGGAATGCCTGTCAAAATGCAGTGCTAATAACTGAGGCCATTTGAGGAAGAGAGACTGTAATCGAGTTCTCTGCTGTTTCACTATTTGTCAAGGGAAGAAGCTGTTATCAACATAATCAGGAAAGATGCAGATATCTTCAAACTGAAAACAGGTAATAAGTAGTGATAAGTGAGCACTAAAATGATCGGGTACTCGTTACTTGGGTCGAGTAAATCGTAATGCTTGGATGCTCGACCCGTGTAACAAGCCCAAAGTAAGTCAATTGGAGCATTTTTCCAGCAACCCTGCCCCGGAGGTCTGGAGAGGGTCTAAAAATTGGTCAGATCAATGGAAACAGTGCTGAAATGACAAGGTAACAGCATGGGGCAGACCCCTGGAAGCATCTCCAGGATCACTGTTATGAACAATAAAACCTATTCACCGGCCATATGATGTATGGTCCGCAATCCATATAAAGATATCGAAACCGACAAAAGACCCATTTTGGAAGAGAGAGGTTACAAAAATAGAGGGGAAAGAAACCCCTTATTTGAAATGATTACCTCCATCTACCTGTTGGTAGTCCCAAAATGACACAAGAGGGATTTATATCATAACATGTAAACTTTATTGAAACATATGTATTTATATATTATTACACAAATTCAATAAATATAGAGAAAGAAAAAAGAGAATAAAAAGAGGAGGGGGGAGGGGGGAGGACAGCTAAAGAGAGCAGGATGGGATTGTGAAGTTCCTGCAAAGGGACTAACATCCCTAAATCAGCATACTATATGTAACAGATGTAAGTCTGTGCTGCCAGCTAGGTAATACAAAAATATAATCAAATGAAAGTCCTAGTCCGGAACCGGCCAAGTGGTTTAAAGTCAAAAAATCCCCACTAGTGGGACCCTATGGCAAAGGGGGATATGGCATATAACAGTTCCCCCTGTGTGTAGGATGTCAAGTGTTGAAGGGGTTAAGTGCAAAATACTGAGCAATGCTCTCAATTGTTATGCCATAGCAACACCCACATCAGCAGAACAAAGAAAGTGACACCATGGGATTGACATTACCTTGGGTCATGTTGGCAGAGTCTGGGGCAGCTTGGAGCAAGATGCTGGGGTTGTGTGATAGCCTCAACGCGCGTTTCGCCCGGAAATGGCTTCGTCAGGAGGCGTGGCTGTCAGGGAAAGGAGAACACCTTATGTACGCGAATCCAGCAATCAAAATCCTCCGTGCGATAAGGCCCCGCCCCCAGCTATGACGTAGGCACACACACACACCGCCTACAGCTTGGGAGGGGATGTCCAGTCCCCTCCGTTTCCGTGGCAACGCGGTCTGCCCAGGACGCCGCCGGAGCGGGACACATACACGCGGAGGTAAATAACGCTGCAGTGTATGGAGTGTCAGGGAGCCATTGTGGGAGAGCTGAAAAACATGGGAGACGCAGCACCACGTGAATGCACATAATGGCCACTTCACTGCGTCGCAGAGCGCTGCGCTCCCGTCAGCATGGGAAGAATGTAAAAGGGTGTTATACATGAATAAAAGGTTAAATATGCTGTGTTCTCTTCCATGAGGGAGAGATAGTTCTATATAAAGTATATCCCCCATATACAGATAGATATAATAATTAATCAGGGAATGGGCACAAGGTCCATTAGCTATATAACTCATATTCACCGTTATTCAGAAAAGGCAGAGTAACCACTCAGATAGTAAATAGGAGGTCGCAAGGTATATGGGTCATGAAAGTGGCCATGAGGGTAAGTAAATGGCCAGTCAGAGGAAAGCGGTACAATGGTCGAAGACCATAAATCAAAGAAAAACACTATTTTAGAGGCTAGACAGAGAAAATAAACAAATAAACAAATAAATGACCAGACATCCCCATAAATCTCTTCCTGTGGAGAGACCGATAATTCCCCCATAATAAGCAGAATTTTCACATCTATTTAATAATTATTGGATGTAGTCATTCAAAGGGTGTTTCTTCTATTAGAAAGATCCTAAAAGTTTTTTGTTGTAAGGGTGATACTTGTCATAATACTGTTGTTGTCAAGATCATCTGTCCAGGGTTATATTGGCCATATTCAGTTGCATTGTTGTGATCTATGAATCATATCTCCTTACGAATTGATACGTAAGTGGAACTCTTTCAGGCAGCCCATGCCTCCACATTACCGTGACACCATAGACCTAGGCCAAATGAATAGTCAAACAGAGAAAATATAAGATAAAATCTATTCAGATAAGAGATTAAAATGGGAACACAAGGTGTCAAATATTAAAACAGCGCAGCACTTATTTTTACAAAAAAGACTTGAAACTAACCATGTCATTAAGCCCCTTTGGAGAAATCGTGTCCAATAGCACAATCCACCGTGTTTCTTTCTGAAGCAGCTTCTTTTTGATGTTGCCACCTCTTATGCCCATGTATATATGATCGATACCCCGAACGGTAAGACCTCGTTGGTTACCTCTATGATTTTCTAGAAAATGCTTAGGTATTGTTTTGAGAGATTGAGGATCAATACATGAAGAAGCGTTGTTAATGTCTCTTATATGTTCCTGTATCCGTACTTTTAAGTCCCTAGTAGTCATGCCTATATAGATTAATCCACCATGGGCAAGTGAGGTGATAGACGACTGCTTCAGTGTTACACGTAATGTGGTGGACAATGCGAAAGGACTTTTCTCTATTGGAATTACAGAAATGCGACACTTTTGGAAGGAATCTGCATACCGAACACTTACCACAAGATGAGCTACCTCAAGGAGGGCCTTTACTTCCAAAAAGGAGCGAGCTTTTTGGTGGGATATAGTGGCTATTAGTTAGTAAGTCACTCAGTGTGTTTGACTTCCGCCAGGTCATCGCTGGTCGGTTGGGGAGTTGACATTTTAAATCTTTATCGGTCAGTAATACTGGCCAATGTCTAGTCAGAATTTTCTTGATATCTATCCAATTGTTATTAAAGGTAGTTATGAATCTGGGGTATGAGTTTTCTGAAAGCTCCTTTCCCCTTGGCTTTCGATTTGTGGCAAGAAGATTTTGTCTGTCAGAGTTTTTAGCTCTGATATATGCTTTATTAATATCTCGGATGTTGTAACCTCTACTTAAAAATCTTTTAGAGAGGTCTTGAGCCTGATTATTAAATCTATCATCGCTCGAACATATCCGACGAGCTCTGAGATATTGGCCAATGGGAATTGAGCTTTTTAGTTTTGGAGGGTGTGACGAAGTAAAATGTAGTAAAGAATTGGTAGAGGTCTCCTTACGATAGATATCTGTGCCAATCCTCCCATCTTCCATTCTATTGATAGATAAATCGAGATAGTCGATGTAAGACTGACTGTATTTATAAGTTAGCTTAATGTTCAATTTGTTATTATTGAGATGATGGAGAAATTTGACTAGTTGCGACGTGGAGCCCTGCCAGATAAAAAACACATCATCTATATAGGGTAGCCAAGAGATGACTGATTCATGACTGGGTGTTTCAAAGACCGTGTCCCTTTCCCACAGCCACAGGAAAAGATTAGCGTATGAAGGCGCACAAGATGCCCCCATCGCGGTCCCCTGGAGATGTAGGAAGGGTCGGTCTTTGAACACAAAAAAGTTATGTGTTAGAATGAATTCTAAAAGTTCCAAGATAAATTTCATAAGTGCCGGTTAAAGGTTAGTTATCTCCAGGAAAAATCTGGCCGCTGTAATGCCATCGTTATGCTGTATCGATGTATACAGGGACTCCACGTCACACTTAACATGTTATGATCTGCTACAAGCACTAAGGAAAGAAAGGAGATCTGTCCCTACAATAGAACTAAGCTAGATCCCTACGATGTAACGGGGAACCTGATCCTGCGATCAGACCCGCTAAAGTCCTCGGCTAGTCTGTACGAAGACCTATAGATGCAAGGGAGGGATCCCTACAAGAACTAGGGACTGGGATAAAGTTGGACACCTCCTAGCTGAAATTGTAGCAGTAAAAGACAAACACACAACATAGAACATAAAGGTCCGAAGACCTAGCTAAACTGACTGAGAAAGGTAACTAAGCACCAGGCTAGCTTAAGAGTAGAAATTACAATGAAGTCCAGCAAGGCCAGGAGGGTGGAGCAGGATTAAATAGGCAAAAAAGGTCATGTGACCAGCAAGATAGAAAAAAACCTAACAGGAGAGTTCTAACAGTACCCCCTCTTCTATGAGGATCCTCCGGATCCCCTAGGCCCAGGCTTATCAGGAAACCTCTTGTGAAACGCTCTGACAAGTCTGGAAGCAGAAACCTCATCCGCCCTCACCCATGAGTTATCCTCAGGTCCTAAACCCTTCCAAGCGACGAGATACTGCAAACTCCCTCTATACCGTCTAGCATTTAGGGTGCGGGAAATTTCGTATTCCCCGTCCTCCACCACCGGAGGAACAGTGGCAGAGGCGTCTCCATCCGACACATAAGCTCTTTTCAACAGAGAAACATGAAACACCGGATTAATCTTCCAGGAGGTAGGAACCTCCAACCTAACAGAAGATTTGTTAACTACCTGAAGCACTTTAAAGGGCCCTACAAACTTGGGACCCAATTTTTTAGAAGGAATCCTCAACCACAGATTCTTAGCGGACAACCAAACCATGTCATCAATAGCAAACAAAACCTCTTGCCATTTCCTATCAAAGTACCTCTTAGATTTTTTGTTAGCCTCCTGAAGATTACCACGCACATCCATCCAAGCTCTCTCCAAATCACCGGAAAAACTCTCCTCCTCAGGCACAGCCAATACCAATTTGGAGAATGACCCAAAAGACGGATGTCTCCCAGAACAACAAAAAAATTGCAAACAGCCAGCAGAAGAGGATGTATGGTTACTAAGAGCAAACTCAGCAAGTGGCAGAAACTCCGACCACCCCTCCTGATTGTCTGCCACAAAACAACACAAGAACTGCTCAACATCCTGATTCTTCCTTTCTGTCTGGCCATTAGACTCAGGATGATATCCGGATGAAAATGACAAATGAACTCCCAACTTGTCACAAAAAGCACGCCAAAAACGAGCCACGAACTGAGGTCCCCTATCCGAAACAATGTCAGTAGGAACGCCATGTAGTCTGACAATTTCCTTGACAAAGCCCTTAGCGAGTGTCTTAGCGCAGGGCAGTTTGATGAAAGGAACCAAGTGACACATCTTGCTAAAACGGTCCACGACCCCCCAGATGACTGTGAAACCCTCAGAGGGGGGAAGGTCAGTAATAAAGTCCATAGCCAGAGGTGTCCAAGGTGCACTAGGAACCTCCAGAGGGCAAAGCAACCCCGCTGCAGGAGTATGTGAAGACTTAGATCTAGCACACACCGTACATTGACGCACCCACTTAATGACTTCCTTCTGCCATCCAGGCCACCAAAACTGCGACCCACAAGTCTCTTGGTCTCAGAAATTTCTGGATGACCTGCCAACCGAGACTCATGACACTCAACAAACAAATCTCTCCTAAAGGTCCTAGGCACAAACAACCTCCCATGGGGAATGTTAGATGGGGCATTCTCCTGTGCTTTAAGAATCTCATCTTCCAAAACGGAGTCCAATGCAGCAATCACAACACCTTCTTGTAAAATGCTCCCCTCCTCCTCAGCACCGACCATGGGAGAAAAGCTGCGAGACAAAGCATCAGCTTTAACATTCTTGGTACCCGGGATGTAAGTAACGGAAAAATTAAACCGCGAGAAAAAAAGTGCCCACCTAGCCTGATGGGCATTCAAGCGCTTGGCAGCATCAAGATAGATCAGATTTTTATGATCAGTGAAAACCTGAATGGGAAATTCAGCACCTTCCAAGAGATGACGCCAGTGTTCAAATGCGAGTTTAATAGCCAGCAATTCTCGATTACCAATATCGTAATTAAGTTCAGTCTCAGAAAATTTTTTTGAAAAAAAAGCACAGGGATGTACTCCATCCTTGTTTTTCTGAGACAACACCGCACCGACCCCCACCGAAGAAGCATCAACCTCAACTAAAAACGGCTTAGTCACATCAGGCTGCATAAGCATCTGAGCACAGCTGAACCTCTCCTTTAGAAACACAAAAGCTTCAATGGCCTCAGTAGTCCACTGAACCGCATTAGCACCTTTCCTGGTGAGATCGGTCAGTGGTTTGACAATAATAGAAAATTTTTTAATGAATTTTCTGTAATAATTGGCGAAACCCAAAAACCTCTGTATCGATTTCAAACCAATAGGCCTAGGCCATTCCTGCACAGCTTGAACTTTCACCGGGTCCATCTCAAAGACCTCGCTGGAGATAATGTAGCCCAAAAAACTAATTCTCTGTACAGCGAACTCACATTTCTCCAGCTTAGCAAAAAGCGAATTGTCAATTAATAACTGTAATACCTCACGTACGCTCCGCCAATGAGACTCCAGATCCAGTGAATAAATCAAAATGTCATCCAAATACACAACCACATTTTTGCCGATCAAAGGTCTAAGGATGTCATTAATAAGATTCTGAAAAAATGCTGGAGCATTGGTAAGACCAAAAGGCATAACCAGATTCTCAAAATGACCCACAGGAGTGTTAAAAGCAGTCTTCCATTCATCACCCTCCTTCATGCGCAACAAATTGTATGTCCCCCGGAGATCAATTTTAGAGAACCACTTGGCCCCCACTAACTGGTTAAACAAATCAGAAATCAATGGCAGTGGGTAAGGATTGCGTACAGTAATTTTATTAATCTCACGAAAATCCAGACAAGGACGTAAACCGCCGTCCTTTTTTTTAACAAAAAAAAATCCAACAGCCACAGGAGACTTGGAAGGCCTAATGTGACCGGCGGCCAAGCTTGTCTGTATGTATTCCTCCAAAGCCTTTCTCTCAGGAATAGTAAGATTAAATAAACAACTTTTAGGAAGAGTCGCTCCAGGGACAAATTCAATGGTACAATCATAGTCTCTATGGGGAGGCAAAATTTGTGACTCCTCCTCAGAAAAAACTCTCCAAAAATCCTGAATAGGTACAGGTAATTCCCCTTTTTCCACCGCAGCAATACGTCCATTACAACACTTGTCATAACACTTAGGGCTCCAAGACTTAATTTCATTGGTAGACCAATCCAGTACAGGATTGTGCAATTTTTACCAGGGTAACCCCAAAACTACTGGAGAAGGCAAATTATTTAATACTACCAAATCCAAATTTTCTTGGTGAATACCATTAATAGTAAGGGGAAATTCACAGACCTTGTGAGTAACACTCTTCAAGGGGGAGCCATCGACAGAAACCACAGCAATAGGGGATGACAAAGGTTTGGGTTTTAATTTAAGTTTTTCCAAGAATCCCCCATCAATCACATTCAGAGTAGAACCACAATCCACAAATACCCGAAATTCAATTAATTCTTCCTGAGCAGCAGTAGTAGCAGAAAGAAATACCCCCTTAGTATTTAAACAGGCTATACGGGCGTAACTGACCTTTTTTTTTTCTTTGTTCATACGAAGCACACAGTTCTTAATAAAATGGTTAGATTTCCCACAATAAAAGCACAAACCTTCAGAAGACCTGCGGTCTTTTTCCTGAGAGCGGGGTGCCACCGCCCCAATCTCCATCGGCTCTCCAATGTCAGTACAGACCCTCTCAAGACTCGGAGCTGACATGGCAGAGGATTTACTCTCATTAACCCTTGCACGCAGTCTCCTGTCCACCCGTATAGCTAATTGCATTGCCTCCTGCAAGTTTCCAGGTGTGGGATAAGCAATCAGCAAATCCTTAACCTTTTCACCTAGTCCCGCAAGAAACAAACTTTTCAAAGCTGAATCATTCCACCCCACCTGGGCAGACCACCGACGGAAGTGAGAACAATATTTTTCCACATTACCTGATCCCTGCCTCAAACTTCTCATTTCAGTCTCAGCTGATGAGACACGATCAGGATCATCATACAGCAAACCCAAAGCAGAAAAAAAACTATCCACTGATCTAAAGCATGTATCACTAGGTTGGAGAGAAAAGGCCCATCCCTGAGGTTCTTTGCGCATAAGTGACATTATGAACCCTATGCGCTGTGATTCATCACCAGAGGATCTGGGTCTCAAACGAAAATACAACAAACAAGCATTTTTAAAGGAAAAAAATTATTGTTGATCACCAAAAAATAAATCAGGCTAACGTACTTTTGGCTCCACAAAATGTGCTCCAGAACAGCTACTCACGTGTTGTTGCAGCTCGGCCACCTCCAGAGAGAGTCCCTGCAGGCGTTGAGCCAAATCCTGAACCGACACCACGATGGAAACTGAAGGTCTTTCCTTAGAGATATTTTTGGGCTGGACTTACTGTTATGATCTGCTACAAGCACTAAGGAAAGAAAGGAGATCTGTCCCTACAATAGAACTAAACTAGATCCCTACAATGTAACGGGGAACCTGATCCTGCGATCAGACCCGCTAAAGTCCTCGGCTAGTCTGTACGAAGACCTATAGATGCAAGGGAGGGATCCCTACAAGAACTAGGGACTGGGATAAACTTGGACACTTCCTAGCAGAAATTGTAGCAGTAAAAGACAAACACACAACATAGAACATAAAGGTCCGAAGACCTAGCTAAACTGACTGAGAAAGGTAACTAAGCACCAGGCTAGCTTAAGAGTAGAAATTACAATGAAGTCCAGCAAGGCCAGGAGGGAGGAGCAGGATTAAATAGGCAAAAAAGGTCATGTGACCAGCAAGATAGAAAAAAACTAACAGGAGAGTTCTAACATAACAAGCCACATATCTGTTTCTAAGGTAATACCGTCAAGCTTCCTCAGAAAGTCTGTTGTATCACTTACGAATGATGGGATTGTTTCAACGCATTGTTGCAAGACGAAGTCCACAAATTGACATATAGGTTCACAAAGACCCCCCATGCCGGAGACGATGGGTCTACCTGGTGGGCAGAGGGGGTCCTTGTGAACCTTGGGAAGTAAATAGAAGGTAGGAATCACCGGAAATTCCGGTAGAAGAGCCCCCTTCATTTTTGCAGAAATTGCAGATGATTCAACCCCATCATCCAGTAAGTTAGTCAATTCCATTTGGAATGTTAAAAGAGGGATGCTATCCAATCTTTTATAACAATCATTTTTGTTGAGATGTTTGAAGGCCTCTTTTTCGTAATCCTTTGAAGGCAAGATCACCACATTGCCCCCTTTGTCCGCTCTTTTAATGACCACATCTTTGATCTGTCGTAATTCTTGTATTGCCCGTCTTTGGGAATACAAGAATTATTCCTACACACAGGGGGAACTGTTATATGCCATATTCCCCTTTGCCATAGGGTCCCACTAGTGGGGATTTTTTGACTTTAAACCACTTGGCCGGATCCGGACTAGGACTTTCATTTGATTATATTTTTGTATTACCTAGCTGGCAGCACAGACTTACGTCTGTTACATATAGTATGCTGATTTAGGGATGTTAGTCCCTTTGCAGGAACTTCACCATCCCATCCTGCTCTCTTTAGCTGTCCCCCCCCCTCCTCTTTTTATATTCTCTTTTTTCTTTATCTATATTTATTGAATTTGTGTAATAATATATAACTGCATATGTTTCAATAAAGTTTACATTTTATGATATAAATCCCTCTTGTGTCATTTTGGGACTACCAACAGGTAGATCGAGGTAATCATTTCTAATAAGGGGTTTCTTTCCCCTCTATTTTTGTAACCTCTCTCTTCCAAAATGGGTCTTTTGTCGGTTTTAACACTGTTATGAACAATGTTGTCAAAGTATTATGCCACTTTTATGGACTGACAATAAAACATACAAAAACTAAGCTAAAATGGATCTTCCTGGAAAAAATGTTAAGAATCATTCTTTCTAGGAGTAATGACTTGTATATAAAGCGAAATAAATAACAAAAAACAAAAATGCTCCTCCACACCTTAAACTATGTTCACACGTAATGTTTTTGATGCATTTTTTGCACTTTCTAATTGCTTTCAATGGTGATATGCAAATTACCTCTTCTGAGAAAAAGGAGGACTTGAACTCTATAGCGCCACCTATTGGAAGCAGCAATCCTACAAGTCACAATCGACCCTTTAACGAGTCATGCAATATGACTTAGGATAATAGCCAAATCAGAATCTCAATTTGCAGACACGGTGTTTCGGGCTGTTGGCCCTCGTCAGTGCAAAGCATGAGAACTGATTTGGCTTGGTGAGAGGCTCTGGATTGAGGTCTATGGGGTGACGTTTCTCCTTGTGGAGAATACCGGCTCTGGCATGCCAAGGTAAGGAGGCTTATTCTCCTTGCAATGCTCCTCTGGGAAATTTAATATGCAAATTGCCTCTTCAGTGAAAAAGAGAACTTGATGTCTATAGTGCCATCTATTGGAAAAATACATTCACCAGTAAATGCAATTTTAACATTTTACCACCTTATCTGGCCATGTGGTGTGTGAGACATGATCAGACAGATCCTGTTTCATTTATGAAGGAGGGACTGTGAAAGTCACAAAGCCTATTTTTGCATTTTTGCAGGGCCATCAAGCGGCCTTTACTGTTGTTAGAGGGCCAGTAGTCGACCCTCACTATTGTTAGAGGGCCATCAGTCGGCTATGCTTTGCATAGCCGTATATATTGCTACTACAATATAACGTATCCATCTGAGGTAGTCACATTTTCTTTTTCATATAAATTCTGTAGTGTTTGAAATTTGGATGTTCAGCAGGCGGCCCTCAATTTATAGATATCCAGCAGGCGGCCCTCACAATTTATAAGGTGCAAGCAGGCGGCCTCCACTATTTTTAGAGGGCCAGCAGGCGTCTTGTGTACAGATAAGGCCAAGATAGAGCTTTTTGGTAAAGCACATCATTCAATTGTTTACTGTAAATAGAACGAGGCCTACAAATAAAAGAACACAGTACTAGGGGTTGTTTTGCTGCCTCTAGCACTGGATGCCTTGACTGTGTGCAAGGCATCATGAAATGTGAAGACTCTCAAAGGATTTTGGGTCGCAATATAGTGCCCAGTGTCATCAAGCTGGATTTGCATCCTAGGTAATGTGTCTTCCAGCAGGACAATGACCCCAAACATACTTCAAGAAGTACCCAGAAATGGATGAAAACAAAGCACTGGAGAATTCTGAAGTTGTAATTCCAGCTCCAGTAGCGTCAAGTCTCCCACCACTACCTATTACATACAAAATTTACAGAGAAACTGCTAATAGACAGATTAAATCATTACATTTTTTTAACTTTGATTAATTTCTGCAAAATTTGAAAAATTTCTGACAAATTTGAAAAATTTCTGCCAACTTCAATAAATTTCTGTCAACTTTGATACATTTCTGTCAACTTTGATTAATTTCTGAGTACAGATCACCGTAAATATTATGAATTGGTCAAAGAGTGTATGGAGTGTATGTAAAACATCAATCTAATTATGTACTGTGGAAGAGATGTATGTGGAAGATGTATTTTTTTTTTTGCAGCAGCCCCAGCACTGGCACAGAGTATGAGGCAGTAATCCCTGACTGGATGCATGTAATACGCTATCCATAGTGTGATAGCTCACCCATACACGAATTTCAGATAAGAGAGGTAATATTGTAGAATATAAAATAGATTTTAACTGGGCCCGAAGGTTTTTTTTCGTACGTGGCAGCACCAAACTGTGAACGAACGCAAGCAACCCTGCCTGCTTTGATGAATTTCTAATTACAGATTACCATTAAAAATTTTGAATCGCTCAATGATTGCATGGATACAATCAATCAAGTTATGCACTGTGGAAGATATGTTTGTGACCAGAATGAACAGCCATTTCCAGCTGATTATACCTAGCACATTTCCCTATTGGAAATGCAGCTAATAGCGGTATCAATAGGGAATAGAAAATATTTTTTGTTCTGAAGCAGCACGCAGTATAAGGCAATAATCCCTGACTGTATCCATGTAATACGCTATCCATAGTGCGATAGCTCACCTGTTCATGAATTTCTGATAAGAGAGGTAATATTGTAGAATATAAACTTGATTTTAACTGGCCCTGAATATTTTTTTGGGACGTGGCAGCACCAAACTGTGAACAAATACAAGCAACCCTGCCTGCTTTGATGAATTTCTGAGTGCAGACTATATTGAAAAACATAAATCTGCCAATGATTTTTGGAAAAAAGCAACCAAGTTATGGACTGTGTAAGAGATATATGCGACCATAACGAACACTTAGTTCCTGCTGAAGATACCTAGCACCTGTTCCTATTATAAATGCAGCTAATAGCGGTATCAGTAGGGAATATAATTTTTCTTTGCTTGCTTGAAGCAACAAGAGTATATGGCAATAATCCCTGTGTGGATGCGTGTACAGTAATACGCTATCCATAGTGTGATAGCTCACCCATACACGAATCACTGATAAGAGAGGTAATATTGTAGAATAAAAAACTATGGAGGAACACAAGCCACCCTGCCTGCTTTGATTAATTTTTGGGTGCGGACTATATTAAAAAGCATGAATCTGTCAATGATTTTTGGAAAAAAGCAATCAAGTTATATACTGTAGAAGAGATGAACACTCATTTCCAGCAGCTGTTACCACCTAGCACCTATCCCTATTCTAAATGCAGCGAACACCGATATCAATATTGAATAGAATAGATTTTTTTTGTTTGGTTGTAGCAGCAAGAAGTATAAGGCAATAATCCCTGTCTGGATGCGTGTAATACACTAACCATGGTGCGATAGCTCACCCGTATATGAATTGAAGATAAGAGAAGTAATATTGTAGAATATAGAATTGATTTGAATTGACCTTCCCAACATTAAGGAGTGGCTCTCCTAAACTGTTATTGCGTATGCAGTAAGTTCAAGGGCTTCCAAAAATTAGGATGCACTCCAATACCACTTTGAGGAGACGTAGTGAAGGACCTCAGAAAAAAATGTATTAAAAATTATTAAGGATTGAGTCTCCTATACTGTTATTGCGTATGCAGTAAGTGCAAGGGCTGCCAAAAATTAGAACGCACTCCAATACCCCTTTGAAGAGATGTAGTGGAGGGCCTCAGTCAAAAATGTTTTTTTCCATTATTAAAGAGTGGGTCTCCTACACAGGTAATGCCCATGCACTAAGTGCATGGCTGAAAAACATTTACCCCTCGGGGGTATGCATGTACTGTATATTTTATGGAATGTTAGAGATAGGCCTCTAAAAATAGTTCCTTCGGGTATCATAAACACCCTTGAAAAAAAATATGTGGGTGTTACTTGATAGTCACCCTGGTGATATGATGGTGGAGGATGAGGAGAAGGAGAAAGAGGAGGATGACATAAAATAAACAAAATCTTGCAACGTATACCCATGTCTTGGTGTGAAGGGGTGCCCCCCAAAAAACCCTTCTGGATTTGACTTTATGTTCTGCTGCTATCATCCGGTGGTGTTGAGAAGACTGGCCCAATCCAGCCCTTGTTCATTTTAATAAGAGTCAGCCTGTCAGCATTTTCAGTTGACAGGCGGATGCACCTATCTATAATATAACCAGGGATGCATATCTCTGTCTGAAGCCTCGATAGACTGCGCATGCACGACGTGCAGTCTGGCTCCAGAAAGAATCACGCATCCAGCTGTTACAGGTAAGAGGAGTGTATGGCACCGGAGATCACGGTATGCATAGACACTAAATGCATACCGCGATCTCTGGCGCCATACTAACACACTTACCTGACCGGGAGGAGTGTTGCCGCGGCACCTCTCTTCGCCGGAGACCGGGGCAGGAGTGAGGCATCGGATCGGCGCATGCGCATTGCGCTATCCGGCGCCATTTTACTGAAGACACATTTGCAGTGTGTCTTCAGCAAAATGGTGTCGGACAGCACGGTGGTCCGGCGCCGCACTCCTCCCCCAGCTTCCGACAGAACAGGACGCAGCAGCGCTGGAGCACAGAGAAGAAAGGTGAGTATAACTGTTTATTTTTTTGTATGTGTGTACAGTGTGAAAGTGATGAGGGGGGCCACACATACCAGGACTGGGGGGGTGAGGGAGCCACACATACCAGGATTGGAGGGTTAGGGGGCCACACATAACAGGATTGTGGGGTGAGGGGACCATGCATATACCAGGATTGTGTGGTGAGGGGATAATGCATACCAGGATGAGGGGTACCACACATACCAGGATTGAGGGGTGAGGGGACCATGCATACCACGATTGTGGGGTGAGGGGTACCACACATACCAGGATTGGGGGGTGAGGGGACCATGCATACCAGGATTGGGGGGTGAGGGGTACCACACATACCAGGATTGGGGTGTGAGGGGACCATGCATACCAGGATTGCAGGGTGAGGGGACCATGCATACCAGGATTGGGGGGTGAGGGGTACCACACATACCAGGATTGGGGGGTGAGGGGACCATGCATACCAGGATTGGGGGGTGAGGGGTACCACACATACCAGGATTGGGGGGTGAGGGGACTGTGCATACCAGGATTGGGGGGTGAGGGGTACCACACATACCAGGATTGGGGTGTGAGGGGACCATGCATACCAGGATTGCAGGGTGAGGGGACCATGCATACCAGGATTGGGGGGTGAGGGGTACCACACATACCAGGATTGGGGGGTGAGGGGACCATGCATACCAGGATTGGGGGGTGAGGGGTACCACACATACCAGGATTGGGGGGTGAGGGGACTGTGCATACCAGGATTGGGGGGTGAAGGGTACCACACATACCAGGATTGGTGGGTGCAGGGACCCTGCATACAAGGATTGGGGGGTGAGGGGACCATGCATACCAGGATGAGGGGTGCTACACATACCATTATTGGGGGATGAGGGGCCCATGCATACTTGGTTTGGGGGGTGTGGGGACCATGCACACCAGGATTGGAGGGGTGAGGGGACCATGCATACCAGGATTGGGGGATGAGGGGACCATGCATACCAGGATTGGGGGGTGAGGGGACCATGCATGCCAGGATTGGGGGGTGAGGGGTGCCATGCATACTAGAATAGGTATGAGGGGCCATGCATACCAGGATGGA
Organism: Phyllobates terribilis; assembly: GCF_046119375.1. NCBI lineage: Eukaryota > Metazoa > Chordata > Amphibia > Anura > Dendrobatidae > Phyllobates > Phyllobates terribilis. Next base: position 24,607,906 of record NW_027362768.1, read on the forward strand.
GATGAGGGGTGCCATGCATACCAAGATGTGGGAGAGGGGCCCATGCATACCAGGATGAGGGATACCATACATACCAGGATAGGGATGAGGAATGGGGTACCATGCATACCAGGATAGGGATGAGGAGTGCCACACATACCAGGATTGGGGATGAGGGGTGCCACCCATACCAGGATTGGGGGTGAGTGGTGCCACGCATACCAGGATTGGGGGTGAGGGGGCCATGCATACCAGGATTGGGGGTGAGGGGTGCCATGCATACCAGGATTGGGGGTGAGGGGTGCCATGCATACCAGGATAGGGATGAGGGGCGTCATGTATACCAGGATGGGGATGAGGGGTGCCATGCATGCCAGTATAGGATGGTGGGGACAAGATGGGGGCAGCACAAATACCAGGAGGGGGGCAGCACATACCAGCATTGGAGACCATATACCAATAAAAATGTTCGCCACCCGGGTATAAAAGAGGTTCAATAGCTAGTTAGTTATAATACCCCTGGCTGCACTAAAAACCCGCTCTGACAAAATGCTAGCGGCAGGACAGGTCAGAACCTGCAAGGCATAGAGAAACAATTCATGCCATGTGTCCAGTTTGGATACCCAATAGTTGTAAGGCTCAGAAGAATCACGAAACACACTGGTACGGTCGCCAAGGTTCTCCTTCAGCATCTTTGCTGACAACTTTTCTCTCCTTGTCAGAGTACCCCGCACATCAGGGCCTGGGTGCTGGGAAGATCTGAGACAACTGTCCCAGACCTTTGACAGTGTTCCCCTGTTTCTGTTGCATCTGGTTTGTGTCTACCTCGCCTGTACTCCTTGGTTATCCAATAAACTGTGACCTCTGCTGCCAGCGTTGTCAGATAAAAGACAAAAAATGGGGAGAGAAGTGCACCATGAAAAGCACCTGGTTGTCCAGTGGGCTAAGGAAAGAGGGGGGGTCAATGGGTCACTCACCTCCATGGGTTGTGCACACCCTGCTCAACCACAGCTGATTGCTCCGAGGCGAGGACCTCGCTGCTGTAGTAATTTGCAGCTCTACCTGGATCTGGTCACGAGATCACGGGAGGTGTAGCCAGTATTGCATCACCGCAGGTCCGTTAACTCGTATACCAATGATTAAGGTAGGCCCAGAGCAGCTCCTACCATGTACCCTCGGACGGGACGTGAATATGGATAAAGAACAAAGCGGTCTATAGGAGCGCTAAAGCCAAAAGAGGATTCAGGACAATATTGAAGATTATAAGGAGACAAACTTTAATTAACTACTTGTGCTCCACAACGCGTTTCGGTAGCGGCCTGCTACCTTCATCAGGTGGAATAAAGACTGAAAGAGGAAATGACATACTTATAGGGGCAACGGACCAATAGGTTTCCAACAATATTATGACCTCATTACACCCTTAATATGCTGGTGGCAAGCCAGCAAACTAATAAAAGAAATTAAGTAAAAAACGATGAATGGTAAACTAGAACTATCTAAAAGAAGGAGCATATCATACAAATCTAAAAATCTAAAAACTATAATCTATTAAAACACATACAAGTTCTGACATAAAAACTAGGACTAGTGTGACAATATGAAAAAATGAAAAAAGGAAGGGGGAGCATCTAATTGAGCACATTATCTATAGTTAAATTTAACCCTTCAAGGGGCCAATGTGCCAAGTTTAAAAATCCAGAAGCTTTCTTTATTAATGATACTACCATAATGATCAGGGGCAGTATCTGCCACCTGATCAATTATCGTGAGTCTCAAAAACTTCAGATCTTTTTGATGTACCGTACTAATGTGCTTAGAAGCACTATGCAATTGATACCCGGTACGAATGTTGTGCCAATGTTTATTAAGACAAGCATGCATCGTCTGTATCATGTGGCCCACATATTGCAGGCCGCATGTGCACTGCAGCAGATACACAACATACATAGATTGACAATTGATATGACAATTGATAGAAAAAGTTTTGGCCGTTGTCTGTGTGAGAAGGTTGTGATCCTATTGGTAATAGTCCCATAACATAAGCACTTAAAAGTGTTACATGAAAAGCATTGGGACTACAGATTCCTTTACCCAATTTAGGTTGAAAAGATGAAAAGAAAAGGTGTTACTAGGTGCCACTAGATTACGTAGGTTCCGATTGCTTCTAAAAATAATTTTCAGTTTATTAGGAAGATGTTTAGAGAGAACCAGATCGGCTTTTAGGATAAATCAAAATTTATTTAACATCCTCTGAATAGTCACTCAGGATTGATTGAAAGTGGTGACTAAACTCCAATCAGATAACGCCGCAACTTTATTTTCATCGACCTTTGCTGATTGGATCTTACTAATACATAGGTCTTGAGTAAGGTGTTTAGTTTTATTAAATGCATCAGCTAATAATCTTTTGGGATAACCTTCTGACTAAACCTTTTCTTTAGAATTTTTGATTCCTAAATGAAGTTGTGATCTTCCGTACAGTTTTTTCGTACCCTCCAGTACTGACCATAAGTAATATTGGTGATCCACTTGGGAAGGTTATCGGAAATATCTATTAGCATACACATGTTTGAAGTGTGTCGACGTGAACACCCTCCCAGTGTCATCAAACTGCACCATCAGGTCAAGGTACTGGAGGGCACTTTCCAAAATAGATGCTGTGAAGACCAGCCCCCAGGGATTTTTATTGAGATACTGTATAAATTTGAGGGTTGTGGTTTTTGAGCCCCTCCATTGAAGAAATAAATCGTCTATGTAGTGCCGATAAAAAACTATATGGCCCAGCACCAAAGGGGACAGCACGATGAAGACAGATTCAAATACGCTCATGTACAAGTTAGCATAACTAGGGGCGAATCTCGTCTCCATCGCGTAGCCCCTTACCTGGCGAAAAACAGTACTTTCAAATGTATAACGTATATTTATTATAAATAAAATGAATGGCTTCCAAAAGAAATTCCTTTTGTTCAAGGGGCATAGAAACATCAGCAGTGATTGATTGCTTGTAACCCCAGGTCATGAGTGATATTACTGTAGAGCGCACTCACATCCAACGTGAAAATCAGGCAATCAGTCTGAGAAGGGAGTTCTTTAAGCAGATTTATGAGTTGGGATGAGTCTTTGAGATAAGACCCAAGGTTTAAGACATACTTTTGTAAAAAGAGGTCGATATAGTGGGAAAGGTTAGATGTTATAAATCCAATGCCTGATATAATGGGGCGGCCAGGGGGTTACGGATATCATTGTGTATCTTGGTTAGGAAGTAAAAAAACAGAACTCGGAATCCTTTGATGTCAAGAAATGTTCTCTCTTTTTTATTTAAAATACCTTTCGTATAAGCTTCTCTAATAAATTCTTTATATTTCAAAAAAATTTGAACGGATTGATCTGACTCCAACCTTTCATAATAATTACAATCATCCAAAATCCGTCTACCCTCCCCAAGATACCACCCTCTATCCATTAACACCACCCCGCCTCCTTTATCGGTACTCTTAATTACAATTCTTTATACGTAGGGAGTTTATAGCCTGTCTTTCATCATGCCTAAGTTTATCATATTTCTTTAAATGTTCAATTGAGCGAATGTTTTTAAGTATGAGCTGTTGGAACGTTTCTATATGTGATCCTTTATGGTGTAAAGGGTAAAAGTTTTTTGAACCACCCTTCACAGTCACATGCAAAAATTACTTCCCCCATTAGGGGTTGAATCAATAGTTGACATATTATTAGAAGGCGGCGGAAATACAGTTGAAAATTTACTTTTTTCTTCTATTAAGAAGTGACGCTTAATAGTTAGTTTTGTAAAACATTCATTCAGGTCTAAATATAGAGTAAAGGTATTAAGGGGGGAGTTAGGGCAAAAAGGAAGACCTCGTTCGAGTAAGGTGATTTCTCCATTTGACAATTTGTAATTAGAGAGATTAAAAATCTCTGTATTACTAGCTGGGGTATTCCCGTTGGTAAGGGGAGATATTATATAGCCTTCGTTCTCTTTAGGGTCTGATCGCAAATTAGAAGAGAGTTTGTGGATACCTCTCCCACTCCCTCTACATCCCCGTTGTCTCTTTTTCTTTTTGGATGGCGCCCTGGTGCCACCCAGAGTGATTTTGGAATTTTTCAGAGTGCTAACAGGTTTATCAATAGATGGTATCTCATTTGTAGAAGAGGAATTACAAGCATTATTCATCACTTCCTGTACTGGTAATATTAGAGAAGACGCAAAGCTTTTCAATGGTGGTAAAATAACCTGTAGATTAGAATTAGGGTTGAGCGAGTATGTTCTGTCCGAGTATGCTCGGGCCGAGCTCCGAGTATTTATAGCTGCTCGGTGATATGGTTGAATCGCTCCCGTATGCATGATTTGCAACTGTTTGACAGTTTTATTACATGTGAGGAATGTGTAAGAAATAGACATTCCTCACATGTAATAAAACTGTCAAACAGTTGCAAATCATGCTCGGCCGAGCATACTCGCCGAAAGGGTTAATAGAACATACTCGCTCAACACTAATTAGAATCAAAATTTGTGTTAACTATATCTTTCTGGGGGGTTAATATAGTGTTCAAAAGTCCTTCATTTTGGGAGGACGATCCCATTGTATTAATTGTACTTTCAAGTGACAATTGAATAGGGAAAAGTGGTTCCAAAGTAGTAGAGTTTCCAATAGGAAGTTCTGGAGTTGAATCTATTGTTTGTGAATTAGAGAAAGTACTTTGTGATTGGGAATTAAGGTGAACTGTTAGAAAGGACAAATCTGTAAATGCATTAGGGTTAGGGGCAACTAAATGCTACGCTGGGACAAGGATGTCCTTGCTGATGGTGGTGGTTGCAAGTGTGCAACGACAGATGCAGGGTGGGAGGCATCTTCGCCTGCGCCATGGACAGGGGTTTGGCGTGCAGGCACAACAGCAGAACATGTAGTGGTGTCACCAGCAGACATTGTTTCTGGACCTTTTCGTTCAGCCTAACTAGTCGGGTGCTTTGCTGTCATGTGTCTGAGCATGCTGGTGGTGGTCAGGCTGGTAGTTTTGGTGCCCCTGCTGATACTAGCATGGCAGATGTTGCAAATGGCCTTTTTCAGGTTAACTGGACAGTTTTTAAAAAAGAGCCAGATTCTGGAAGACCTAACAGTTGGACTGGCTATGCATGTCACCTTACCAGAATTGGTCAGTGACTTCATCGTCCACCACCTTGTATTGTCTGTGGCTGCTCAAATATATGGGCATTGCTACATGCCATCTCCTCTTGCCCTGCTTGAAGCAGACAGAGCGAGATGGCAGAATCTACAGTTAGGTCCATATATATTTGGACAGAGACAACATTTTTCTAATTTTGGTTCTAGACATTACCACAATGAATTTTAAACAAAACAATTCAGATGCAGTTAAAGTTCAGACTTTCAGCTTTCATTTGAGGGTATCCACATTAAAATTGGATGAAGGGTTTAGGAGTTTCAGTTCCTTAACATGTGCCACTCTGTTTTTAAAGGGACCAAAAGTAATTGGACAATTGACTCCAAGGCTATTTCATGGACAGGTGTGGGCAATCCCTTTGTTATGTCATTCTCAATTAAGCAGATAAAAGGCCTGGAGTTGATTTGAGGTGTGGTGCCTGCATTTGTAAGGTTTTGCTGTGAAGTAAACATGCAGTCAAAGGAGCTCTCCATGCAGGTAAAACAAGCCATCCTTAAGCTGCAAAAACAGAAAAAAACCATCTGAGAAATTGCTCACAGGCATCATGTGACCACAACGCCGACGTCACGACAAGTGAGGCGTGACTCAGCGCTGGGGTCCCCACGGTGGCCGCTGGGTTGTGGGCGGGGTTACCCCCCGCATCACACCCGGCATCCACCGCGTGCTTTCCCAATGAATGGGGAGAGGCAGAGCACGCGGTGGATGCCGAGTGTGACACGGGGGGTAACCCCGCCCACAGCCTGGCATCCACCAGGAACCAGGAAGATCGTGACCCCTGGCTGCTGCCAGTGTGGCGCCCCTGAGGGTTCAGTCGCCACAGGGGTACTGCACCTCAGATAGAGGTGTGATATCTCCTCTTCCAGGTAAGGATGGAGCATCACTCAAGACCCCAATTCACACTCAACACTACACCACTCCTGTCCTGTAGGGGGCCTAAATGCACCAGGGTGCTGCCCCGGCCCGTGATAGAGGAGATGGGGGGAACGAAAGATAGGGGGAACCATGTAGTGGGTGAGGGTGGAGGACACACTTTTAGGAAGCACTTATTGATTCATATTTAATCTATGGCCATCTTAAGTTCAAGGTCTTTGATTGTGATCTTCTGTCAGGGTCCAGCAAGAGTCTGTAGCTGGCTGAAGATTCACGGTCCTCGCTCTCTGGCCTAGAGACGAGGAGCGGGACAGAGTTAACCACTGTCTCTGCCCGGTCAGGGTCCTGTTCTAAGAAGGCCTAGGAGGGGAGCAGAGGAGATAGGCTCCACTGGCAAAAGCATTCCAGGGGGCTACGGACGGAGCTGAGTCACCACCTGTACCCTTCACTCTGGCTTAGCCAGAGGGATTCCTGCTGCAAAAGGGGTAACCGGCCCCTGATATCTGACTTTGTCACTTCACGTCTCAGCCAGAAAAGCCCGGAGGCTTAGTGGATCCCAGGGGGATACGGACGGAGCGGAGTCGCCACCTGTATCTCTTAAACTGCGTTTACCCAGTGGGACCCGGCCTTACACCACGTTCATAGCACACACAGTCAGGAGAATGCTCAGTGGGAGAACTTACCCAGGAGAGGAACACACACCAGCGGGGTCTTGACAGGTGCTCCTGATCTACCTGGGAAGTGCTGAACCCCCTACCCAGTGGCCGCAGTACGCCGTGTGTAGCAGAGAGAAGCTTTGCGGCTGAAAGTTCATCTAAACTGAGTAAAGACCCGGATGATTTCATCCACCGCCTTCGCTTGTTTATTCCTGCGCGGCACTGCACCCATCATACCTCCATACAGTTCATCAAACACTGCCCTGAGGCCTACTCCGCCTGTGGGGAGTAGTACCAACCGAGCTGCCAGAACACCAGCCTCAGAGGACTGTTGCAGCGCTGGTGGCCTTCACCAGAAACCACAGGTGGCGTAGTCGAACAACCACTCATCCAAAAAGCCCATTATTTTCATGTGACAGCCCTGGGCACGGAACGGGTCTAGGCCATGACTGCATCCCCGCAACACCTACAGTGACCCGGCTCCAAGTAACCCCACCGCTCAGGGAGGGCGTCTCACCAGCAATTGTCGTGACATCAGCGGATGTCAGAGCCAGCTACAGCCAGGGGTCACATGTTGCCTCTGAGTGGCCACCGATGGCGCCGCTCACAGGCATTATCAACAGCAGAAGGTATTTACAAAAAGTCTTAGGGACCTGGGGGAGATACATGGGAGGGTAATCTAAAGTACCGCACAACCCCTTTAAGCCACTTTGTTACCATTTTGGCAGTATGCTTTGGGTCATTGTCCATTTGGAAGACCCATTTCCACCCAAGCTTTAACTTCCTGGCTTGAGATGTTGCTTCAGTATTGCCACATAATCTTCTTTTCTCATGATGCCATCTATTTTGTGCAGTGCACCAGTCCCTCCTGCAGCAAAACAACCCCACAACATGATGCTGCCACCCCCGTGTTTCACAGTTGGGATGGTGTTTTTAGGCTTCCAAGCTTCTCCCTTTTTCCTCCAAACATAACGATGGTCATTATGCCCAAAAAGTTCAATTTTAGTTTCATCAGACCACAGGACATGTCTTCAAAAATTAGGGTCTTTGTTCCTGTGTGCATTTGCAAACATTAATCTGGCTTTTTTATGTTTCTTTTGGAGTAATAGCTTCTTCCTGTCAGAGTGGACTTTCAGCCCATGTTGATACAGTACTTGTTTTACTGTGGATATTAACACAATCTTACCAGCTTTCGCCATCATCTTCACAGTAATCTTACTGTATATAAACTTTTGCCTTTACAGTAAGTAATAAAAATACCTTAAAACATTCTCTCTAATTATGCCATTTGGAAAATTTTAAACATTATGGTAATCCTAATTGATAGTGATGGGCGAACCCAAACCGGAATGGCCTACTGCCATTTGTCAGGAGGAATGGGCCTAAATTCCGACCAACTATTGTGAGAAGCTTGTGGAAAGATCTTCAAAATATTTGACCCAAGTCATTCAGTTTAAGGGTAATGGTACCAAATGCTAATGAAATGTATGTAAACTTTTGACTTTGCAGTAAGTAATAAAAATGCTTTAAAACATTCTCCCTCATTATTCGGGCATTTGGCATATATTAAAAATTATGGTAATCCTAATTGCCCTAAAACGGGAAAGGTTTATTCTGATTTCATGTCAGATATTGAGAAAAACATGCATATGTGTCATTTTATATAGTGTATGTAAACTTCTGATTTCAACTGTACATACCCTCGGTTACCGTATCTCATACAGGCGAATCCCCGAAGCGCATAGTGCCTGCGCTGGAGGGATTCATTAGTCTGCAGTCACACAGAGTGACTGCAGACTTATCACTTTTGACCTATCAACCCCTTTAATATTCATCAGAATGAGCCCTTACAAGGACTGTTAGTGTAGGTGAAATTAATAATAGTGGTGTGGAATCCCTGTTTAAAATAAGTGCCAATTCTCTGCATCGCTCAGTTGCATCTCTCCCTACTGTGCCTTTTTGACAGGTAGACTGTGACGAGCATAGGGCCCTGGGTTTTATATAGACCCGATGACGCTATGTGGCTAGCCAATCACTGTAATGCCACAACCAACATGGCTATGGCATTACAGTGACTGTCAGGCAATCCCTGCATGTTAATTGGCTTCCTAATTTGTGCCAAACATGCTGGGTGGGGACTTGAGCTACTGCCCGAACATTCAAAAAATACTCGCTGAGTAACAAGCCTCTCAAGCACTGTGATGCTTGGGCGAGTCGTGACGAGCATGCTCGCTCATCACTAGTAATAAGAGATGGATTCCTTTGTGTTATGGAGCAGCAGGAAGACAAAAAAGCTAGAACAGCAACAGCAATCTCACAAATTTTTTTTCCTGTACTGTAACTGTCTACCTATGTACAGTATGTAGCGAGAGACTATGATTTATCCTTATCCCTCGGATAGGTCATTGATTTTGGATCAGTGGAGGTCTGACACTCAGCATCTGGGCATACTTATTATATAGATCCTATTGGTAATGGACAGAGCAAGGACTGACAGATTCGACTTGAAACAAAGATGCATTATAAGCCAGGCTCAGAGAGGAACACGGTACCAGCCAGAAATCTCTCTTAGCGCCAGACAAATGATGTGTGTGTAAGCATGTGGAGCTTGAGACACGGTCATTTTCTGACCACACAGAGTTTTACTATGGAAATTATTTTGTTCTGTGGTTGGTGTTTAAATAAAACAGTCATGTGATGAGTTTCAGTGATACATATACAGACGCAGAAAATACAAATATGCTCAATAATCAAACACAAGCTCATAGTATAGAAGCATTAATTGTAACAATAAATTCTTAATTTACACACTTTTCAAGTTCATTCACAAGTTTTTTTCTGGTCATTCTAGTCTACCCTAGCAAATATATTTCCTACAGATGTAAAAAAAAAACATTTTAAGATGTAGAAAATCCAAATAATACTTATATACACGGAAACATACAGAATGTAAGTTTTTGTGTGTATTCAACATTTGTAGTATTTTGCCAGTCAGGCAAATGAGGCATAGAGCTGGCCAATCATCTGAACCTGATGAAATAGGACAATTATCCAGTGTGTATGTGGGTTTTCTGACTCTCCTCCACAGATGATGTTAGGGGAAATTAAGACCATGAGGTTTGAATTCAAACACTCAAACTTTTTGCTCTTTGGCAGCAACTTTTCCCTCTCTCTGTATTGAAAAAATAAAAATGCTTAGGCAAGCCAGTAGCACATGTGTGTGTGAAGGAGTCTGGAGAAGTTGCTATCCTTGCCTGACAGCTATCACATGTTTATGGCCAGCTTTCGAACTTTGATGAACTAACCCCTTTGACACCACACTCAGTATACTGCAGGAAGCCTATATCTCCATAAACTGCACAGCAGCATAATCATGACATAAGTGCAAATAACTATTCCCACACCTAGAAGAGGATGGTCAAAATTGACAGCTGGCCTCCAGCACCAATTTGCTTAGACTGGAGGTAATCGAAATCTCACCAGTATTAACCCATTTAACCCTCAACTGGTGAGGTGGGGTTTGCCACACCCCAGGGAATTTTTGATCGGCTGCCATTCTTTGAAAAATGCTGGTATGAGGATACGTGTCTCACTAGCTTCCATCCATTTGTGAGTGTCAAAAATTTGTTATACTCATGTGTAATCAATCGCCAATAAGAAAACGATTAAAACAAACGTGATCTTTGCATTTTCTGTAAAAATAAGAGATTTCTAAATACTGGGGTATAGGAAACCCCACCTCACCAGTAGCGTGACAAAAACCCCACCGCACCAGTTGAGGGTAAATGGTGCAATGTCATTCATGATGAAAACGAAGGGAGGGAGCTGCCTTTTTCTTTTATCACTCAGAATGTGATTGCAAAAGCAAAGTTCCTATGACTAGGAAAAATCCCCATGACTGACATATGTATATGATAATTAAAGCTGTCCTAATTAGGGATGAGCAAACCCAAACCGGGAAGTTCGGATTTTGTACCGAACACCTCGTGTCTGGTACCGAACCCCGAGCACTGACTTTTTACTGTTTTCTGTTCGGTTCTCCAGTCCAATAAAGCTTGTTAAAAGGCTGCAGCGCAGCCAATCAACAAGCTGTTAGACTGTGGGCACTTCCGGAGCCATCACAGCCATGCCAAATATTGGCATGCCTGTGATTGCCCGACACAGCATGTCACTCGGCCTGTATAAAAGCCAGATCACGAGTGCCACCGCCGTTATGTTCTTGTTAGTATAAGGATAGGATGCAGCTGGAGTGAGGGAGACATTCTGACTTCCCACTCTGCAAACACATTGCTGAGTGTACCCTGCAACCCCTATATGGGCTATTTCTTGGGTAAAAGCCGCTGTGTGTACTCTGCAAACCCGGCTGTGAGAGTACTGTACTAAAAGCCGCTGTGTGTACTCTGCCTCCCCATCTATGGGGCACTATGCCTTTAAGGCGCTGTGTGTACTCTGCACCCTCCGCGTGTGGGAGTACTGTGCTTTAAGCCGCTGTGTGTACTTTGTAAATCCGTCTGTAAGAGTACTGTGCTTAAAGCCACTGTGTGTACTCTGCCTCCTCTGCCTGTGGGAGTACAGTGACTTTAAGCTGCTGTGTGTACTCTGCCCCCTCCACCTGTGGGAGTACTGTTAATTTAAGCTGCTGTGTGTTTTTTTAGTAGTCTGAGAAATAAATAATTGGCATCAGCTCTGTCATTGCCATTAGTAGGCCAAAAAAAATCATTTTTCTTGACCTCTGTGTGTTTTGTAGTAGTTTTTCAAATCAATATATCACATTAGCCTTCTTGTTACCATTTGTATGCCCCAAAAATAATATTTCTGGAGTGGTGTGTGTTTTTTTATTAGTCTGCAAAATAAAAATTGGCATCAGCCGTCTATTTGCCATTTCTCAGCCCAAAAAATAATATTTCTGGAGTGGTGTTTTTTTTTATCAGTCTGGGAAATAAAGATTGGCATCAGCCATCTCGTTACCATTTTTAAGCCCTAAAAAGAATATTTCTGGAGTGGTGTGTGTTTTTTATTATCTGGGAAATTAAAAATTGGCATCAGCCGTCTCTTTGCCATTTCTCTGCCCAAAAAATAATATTTCTGGAGTGGTGTGTGTTTTTTACTAGTCTGGGAAATAAAAAATTGGCATCAGCCAGTAGGGCAAAGAAATAATTTTTCAGGACTGCTGCGTGTTTTCGATTAGTCTATGAAAAAAATAATTGTCATTAGCCATCTCGCGGCCATTTGTAGGTTAAATAAATACTTTTTCTTGCACAATTTCTGTTTTTTAGTAGTCTGGGAAATGAACAATTGGCATCAGCTGTCTTGTTGCACTTTCTATGCCAAACTAATAATTTTACTGTACCACTCTGCGTGTATGAGTAGTGTGTATACAAAATAAGTGTACTCTGTAGCAATTTTTTCCAAGTAGTGTTTGTAAAAAATAGGTGTACTCTACAGCACTTTTTGGCGAGTAGTGTGTCTAAAAAATCTGTGTACTCTGCATCGTTTTTTGTAAGCAGTGTGGTGTAGGGATGGTACTCACTCAGGTGCGGTTTGAGGCGAACAGGAGGCATGTTCCTTTAAATGTCCGTAATGGTTTATTAGCTTCATAAACTGTTCAAAAGGAAAATGTAAACAAACAGCCTGTAGGGCAGGCAAAACAAAGATAACAGTCCTTTTATCAAAGTCTCTGGATGGCCAGCACTGTGGTCACACAGGCTGGTGTAGCATCCAGTGTCCTGGCTTGATCTGCAGACAAAACATACACAGGAGGCCTTCTCCCTCCAAGCACACATACCATGTGCCAAACAACAGCCTCCATTTTATAGTTTGTTAACCCCACCCAGAGGTGAGGTATGTGGGTTGCTGGACCTGCCCATTCTCTCCTAGCAACCCATAACCTGGCTCCCAGGTGCAACAATTAGTCCTCTTAGTACATGCGTGCACTAGAGAAAATACTCTGGGTTACATCACAGAGACCAGCCATTTCTGTGATGCATACCTCCCATCAACTACGCAACCATTAGCCAAATTACATACCTTGCCCTCTGCCTAAAGCCATGGGGCTTGGCACCTTCTACTGCAAGACAGGAGATTCTCGAGAAGGCATCGGCATTACCATGTAGCTTCCCTGCTCTATGTTCTACATGGAAGTTAAAATCCTGTAGGGCTAAAAACCAGCGGGTGACCCTGGCATTGTTTCCCTCATCCATCTGAGTTGGGCATGGTCGGATACTAGTCTAAATTTTTGACCTAAGAAGTAGTACCCTAACGTGTCCACCGCCCACTTTACGGCAAAGCACTCCTTCACTATGACTGAATAATTTATCTCACAAGAGGACAGCTTCCTACTCAGGTAGAGAACAGGTTGCTCCTCCCCATGTATCTCCTGGGAAAGGACTGCTCCCAAACCGACATCTGAGGCATTAGTTTGGAGTATGAACTCTTTCTTAAAGTCGGGGGCCACCTGGGCGGGTTACTTACACAGCACCACCTTCATTTCTTGAAAGGCGAATTCCGCCTCTGCAGTCCACTTGGCCATAGCCGATTTCGTCCCCTTAAGGAGGTCAGTCAGAGGTGCAGCCGTCATTGCGAAGTTTGGGATGAACCTTCTGTAGTATTCCACAATCCCCAGGAAGGCTCTAACCTGCTTTTTTGACAGCGGTCTCGGCCAGGTTTGGATTGCCTCCACTTTACTGATTTGGGGTCTGATCTCGCCTCTACTAACCACATAACCCAGGTATTTGGCTTCTTCTTTCCCCATGGCACATTTCTTCAGGTTTATTAAAAACCCCGCCTTCCTGAGAGCATCAAACACCGCCTGGACCTTTTCCAGATGACTCTCCCAGTCCGGACTGAAGATAACAATATCGTCCAGGTATGCCCCGGCTTATTGCTTATGGGGTGCAAGAATTCGATCCATAGCTCTCTGGAAGATTGCAGGGGCCCCTTGCAGTCCAAACAGTATCCGGACATACTGGAAGCATCCATCCAGCATAGAAAATGCAGCCTTCTCCTTGGCTTCCTGTGCCATGGGGATCTGCCAATATCCCTTCATCAAATCCAAGGTGGTTATGTACCTTGCTGGCCCAAGCCTCTCGATCAGCTCGTCGACGCATGGCATGGGATGCGTCGAATTTGGAGACTTCATTCAACTTTCGATAGTCGTTGCAAAATCTCCACTCACCATCGGCTTTGGGACCAAGACAATTGGGCTCGATCAACCGCTTTTGGATTCTTCAATGACGCAGAGTTTCAGCATACGAGCCACCGCTTCGGAAATCAACTCTCGTCGGGCCTCAGGTATGTATACAATGGGGCTTCAAGTTCACCCGCACATGTGGTTCCATCCGAACCTCGTGTTCTACGACCCTTGTGCAGCCCGGCAATTTTGAAAACAGATCCCGATTCTTCTGCAGTAACTCCCGACACTGCTGTTTCTGGGCCTTCGCTAGCGTTTCCGCTATTGCGACTCATCCAACGTCACCTTCAGGCTTGCCCAGCAAGCATGGAGCTACCACAGCTTCCCTGTCTTGCCACGGCTTGATGAGGTTGACGTCGTATATATGATACGGCTTACGTCGTCCCGGTTGATGAACCTTGTAGTTCACATCACCAAGCTTCTCCATCACCTCATACGGCCCTTGCCATTTGGCCAAGAACTTACTCTCCACCATAGGAATTCGCACGAGGACTTGGTCTCCCGGACTGAATTGCCTCACTGTGGCTGATCGGTTGTAACCCTGGCCTGAGCTTGTTGTGCTTGGAGGAGATGTCCTTTTACGATGGGCATCACCTTTACAATCCTCTGCTACATCAGTGCAACATGCTCGATGATGCTTCTGTGGTGCGCGACCTCGGCTTCCCAGGTTTCCTTGGCTATATCCAGGAGACCTCGCGGATGTCGGCCATAGAGGAGTTTGAATGGCGAGAACTCCATAGATAACTGTGGAACCTCTCGGATGGAGAACAACAGATACGGTAGGAGACAGTCCCAGTCTCTACCATCCTTTCCTACGGCCTTCCTCAGCATACACTTTAACATTTTATTAAACCTCTCCACCAGGCCATCTGTCTGAGGATGGTACACTGAAGTTCTCAGTTGGGAGATTTGCAGGACCTTGCATAACTCCCTCATCACTTTACTCATAAAAGGTGTTCCCTCGTTGGTCAGGATCTCCTTTGGTAAACGTTTCCGGGAGAAAACGTGGACCAATTTGTCAGGGGAAATGCTTCCAGATAACGTGTGGCTTAGTCCTGGATGAACAAGATATATTGATGCCCATGAGCAGATTTAACCAGGGGACCGACCAAGTCCATAGCAATTCTCTCTAACGGTACTTCAATAATGTGCAATGGCACAAGGGGACTTCGAAAGTGAGAGGTTGGGGCGGTTAGCTGACACGTAGGGCAGGACCTGCAATTCTTTAGTATTTCCCGGTGACACCCAGGCCAATAGAACCTTTGCATAATCCGTTCCTGCATTTTTTCCACCCCTAGATGTCCAACCAAGATATGCGAATGGGCCATGTCCAACACCTTCCGTCTATAGGGCCCGGCACTATTAACTGTTCCACCAGCTCTTTCCTCACTTTCGTGACCCGATACAATAACTCCCCACTCACCATAAAATAGGGAAATCTTGTGTCAGCCCCTGGCTCCTGTGAAACCCCATTTATGACGGTGACATTATTGAAGGCTTCCTTCGGAGATAGGTCCCTATGTTGGGCAGACCCAAAATTCTCACTGGTCACCCTTAACTCTGGAATATTAGACTCAGGGGACACTACCTCCTCATCCCCCAAAAGGACACAAAAGTGAAACCTGTCTGACTCTGGGTGTGGTGCTACCTCATCAGGGTTAACTGGTTTCCTATCTGAACCATCGAACCTGGAACCCTTCCCCCACAGATCCCAAAATAAACAAAAGTCCCGGCCTATAATTATAGGGTGCAACAAGCACTGAATGACGACAACCTCGAGGGATTCAGTACAGTGGGCCGTTTCAATGTCCACTCTGGCCATAGGGTAGTCCTTAGTATCACAATGGATGCACCGTATGCTGACTTTTTTCACCGGGATCAGTTGGAGAAGAAGGGTGGCCCTTATAAGACTCTCAGAATCTGGCAGTGCCGTTACTTGCCGCCCATTCACCTTCATGGGACACGCTTGTGGCCCCTCGCTGGGTGGACAGTTCACACTGCAGGCCAGATATGCATAGTTTTCGGCTATGAACTGCGATAACCTTACTGATGTCAGTGCTCGTCGCAGCAGCCAGATTCACATGCTACTGTCAGTGTGTGCCGGATGCCGCGGTGAGCGGTCACATTACTGACATGTCATTCAGAGATTTAGATGGAAACTCAATGTAAGTGCTCAGCGTAACTGTCCAAAATGTTATGTAAAATACTCCAAACAAAAGTTTCAAATCTATCCACAAAAAAATCAAGTCCCCACTAAAGTCTGTTATCTGTCAATGGACATATAGAGGGCTTCAAATTGAAAAGGCTCTTAGTCTCCTAAAAGAGATCCAGCAAATTCTGCACTCCCAAATCAAAATGTCTCCCTCCCTTCTGAGCCAATCGTGAGCCCCACAGTTAGCATCCATGTTTGACATTTCTGTAGCGATGAGAACCCACTTAATTTATGGGGTCCATGTCTCCAGAAGCATGAGATGAGTTCAATGTATAGGCATTACAATGTATGGGCACTACACTGGCAGATTTGCAATTTTCACTCTGTAACATTCACTGCTGCTTGTTTCTTGCAAACATCCATGGAGTCAAAATTGTCACTGCACCTGCAGATAAATTCCTAGAGGGGTGTAATTTCCAAAATGGGGTCACTTCTAGGTGGGACTCTGCTCTTCTAGTACTTAGGGGATCTGTATATGAAATCTGAAAACTATTGTTCTCCAACGGTCAAATAGTGTTCCCTCCCGAGCCTGTACAGCCACATATGGGTATTGCCACGTTCAGCAGAAATTGTGTGACTAATTTTGGTGCCATTTTTAGCCACTTTCCAGTGCAAAATATTAAATCTGGGGCTTAAACAAAATTTTGTGGTAAAAATGTAATTATTTTTTTTTACCGCCCAATGGTATAAAATTCAGTGACACACTTGTAATGTCAATATGATCACTGCACCCCTAGATAAATTCATTGAGAGGTGTAGTTTGTAAAATGAGGTCACATATGGGGAGGTCCTGCTCTTCTGGAACCTCAGGGGCTCTATCAATGTGACATGGCACCCTCAAATCATTATAGCAAAATGTACACTAACATATGGCTCTCCTTTCCTTCTGAACCTTGCAGTGTGCATCAAAAATAGTTTTCAACCACATATGAGGTATCAGCATACTCAGGAGAAATTGAGTAACATACTTTGTGGTCCATTTTCTCCCATTATACCTTTTAAAAATTGAAAACGTGAGGCCAAAGTAACATTTTAGTGGAAAAAAATGGTAATTTTCCATTGACTCATCCCAATGTTATACAATTGTGTGAATCACTTGAGGGTAAAAAATGCACACCACACGACTAGATGGATTCTTCCAATGATGTTGTTTTCAAAATGGGGTCACTTGTGGCTTTTTTGATGTTTTTGCATGTCAGGGGCTCTTCAAACCTGACATGGCATCCGCAATCTGTTCCAGCCAAAATTGTGCTCCAGAATTCAATTTGAGCTCTTTCCCTTCCAAGCCCTGCTGTGTGCGCAAATAGTCGTTTTTCACCACGTATGGAGAATCGGTGTACTCAGGAGAAATTGCGCAACAAATTGTATGGTGTATTTTCTCCTGTTATCCTTGTGAAAATGAAAAATTTGGAGCAAAAGGAATATGTTTGTAGAAAAAATGTAATATTTCATTTTCACAGCTCAAAGTTATAAAATTCTGTGAAGCATCTGTGTGTTCAAGGCGCTCACCACACCTATAGACAAGTTCCTTGAGGGGTGTAGTTTACATAATGGCGTCACTTGTTGGGGGTTTCTACTGTTAAAGCACATCAGAGTGTCTGTAAACCTGACATCTTTTCCAGACAGTTTTGTGCTCCAAAACTCAAATGGTGGTCCTTCCGTTCTGAGCCCTGCTGTGCATTCAAACAATAGTTGTCCACCACATATGAGGTATCCACGTACTCAGGAGAAATTGCACTACAAATTGGTTCATTTTCTCCTGTTACCCTTGTAAAAATGTAAAATTTAGGGCTAAATTAACATTTTTGTGGGAATAATTATGTTCATTATTTCATTCCACATTGCTTTAATTCCTGTGAAGCACCTAAATGGTTAATAAACTTCTTGAATGTGGTTTGGAGCAATTTGAGGTGTGCAGTTTTTAGAATGGTGTTACTTTTGGGTATTTTCTGTCACATTGGTCCCTCAAAGTCACTTCCAACGTGATGTGGTCCCTAAAAAAAACGGTTTTGTAAATTTTGTTGAAAAACTGAGAAATTGCTGCTAAACTTTTGACCCTTCTAACTTCCTAACAAAAAAATTGTTTTGAAAATGATGCAGATGTAAAGTAGACATATGGGTTATTTATAAATTATTTTGTACAGCATCACTAATTGGTTTAAGGATACACAATGTATACAGGTGCTTCTCACAAAATTCGAATATCCTTAAAAATTTAATTTATTTTCAGTTCTTCAATACAAAAAATGAAACTCATATATTATATAGAGTCCAGGGCCGTAACTACAACCGGGGCAGCCGGGGCACTGCCCCGGGGCCCCAACCACCCAAGGGGCCCCAAACTGATGGTAAAAAATTGTATTTTAATACTTTAATTTCTCATAAAATACCCAGCTCCTATATTCCTGTCAGACAATGTCACCTGGAGGACAGGAGAGACTATTGACTCGCCCCCTGGGCCATAGGGTACCCGGAACTGGGCTTCTGTACGATGCTGGGGGTAGTAGTGGCAACCCGATCCCGTGGCTCAGGGTGGTCAGACCAAATGACGGCAGTCTATTTATCAGTGTTTTGGAATGTCCGACTACGCCACCCGTGGATTGCGGTTAGGGATGACCGCCACTGCAATGCAGACCACTGAGGCTGGTGTTGGTGTGCAGCACAGGGATAGGATTATTCCCCACGGGAAGAGTGTAGCCTCAGGGCAATGTAGGAGGATGCTGGGGGTGATGGTGCAGGCGCAGCACAAATCACACAGAGTCTAATGGTGCAGTTCAGGCCTTTTACTCACAGTTGTTTTCCAAGTCACTTCTGTCAGCAATGACTGCCCAAGCCGTGCTGCGTCCACCAGGTGAGGGGCTCGGTCAACCCCCAGGCAGTTCAGGAGTATGGCACAGGACCCCCTTCTATCCTTTCTCTGGCCTCTCGTGCCCCACCAGTGACCACGCTTCTGTCCAGCTGCCTCGGGCCTTCTCTGGTAAAACTTGGCGCCAGTTTCCCTGACCCTATGTGGTATCTTCCTAGCGGGTGTAACAAGGGGTCGCACCAATAAATGATCATGACCTCCGGTTCTTGGTTGAGGGATGATTTACCTCCACCAACTTGGGAATCCGGTACCCTTCCATGGCCTGACCCTTCACCCGATATAACGCGGGTCTGCAACGGTTACTGTCCGTTCTGCGCTCTCTTAGGGTCCCTTCTGCCTTCTTGTTTCTGGAGCCTTTCTACTCCTCTGTCTCTTCTCCTTTCATTCCTTCTCCTTCTTCTCTTCTCTCTGGCCCCGGCCTTCTCTCTAGGCCTGCCTCGTGGAGCTGAGCTCAGGCCGAGCCGCAGCTCGGGGCGCCACACTATCATTTCAATAATTTCCAGGAGCTCTGCCAGCTGTCAATGAATGGAAACCTGCACTGGCCTGGAGAGTCTCATAGCACAAGATTTGCAACAATATGTTAGTCTGGAGATCACAGAGAGTTGGCAAGGCAGGCACAGTGCACACTATCTGCAACAAACTCTCAGCATCATTGAGAGGAGACAGTCTCAGCAGACACAAATATCTCTGTCAGGAAAATGCCGGCCGGTGGGTGCAGCTCTCTGGTGCCCCCTTGATCTCAGGTCAGTCAAGGTACTGCACCTAGAGTAAGTAGTGCCAGGAAGCTGCTACCAGCGGGGGAAAACACGGTGGTGTGTTGTCCCTTACACGTCACCAATCCGTGACGCCACAATACAGGCACAACTCTCTGGCGCCCCCTCGCCTCTCAGGTCAGTCAATGTACTGCACCTAGAGCGAGTGGTCGCCGGAGAGGCCGTCCTGTAGCCCACTGGGTATTTGAGGCCCTCTGCAGTGAGGGCAGTATATATATATTTCCCTGGCTGCGCCAGTAATATATATCCACACCTCCGGCCGTCACTGCCAGCCTTCCTCAAATCCCCCAGATGGTATGCTGCCACCAGTTCTGGTTTGATACAGCCCGGTATTAATGGACTTGTATCGGGTCAGGAACCAACCTGGTAGCGTTTATGGCTTCGGGGAGGAGAACGATTACAGAACAAAAGAAACAGAACTATTAAATTTTATATTTAATCCAAAAGGGAGGCAGTGTTTAGGAAAAATATATACATAAGGATGTTACAAAGTGGGCATTAAAATACATAAGCAGATACATAAAATAAAACAAGATAAAGAGTGAAAACTACTTACACTACACGATCGCGGAGACGATTCAATATAGTGGGAGGGGGGGTTCTCCAGATTGCTGTTATTCAACAGGACCCTTTGCGTATAATTCTTATTCCCCCCAGCAATGAGTGCTTCTGTCTTCCCCCTAGATTACTTTATACCTAAGGAGAGACCTGGCCACATGCCCCTTGCGGTGACATCATGTGAGCCGGTCTTCAGCCTGTAGATTTTTATTAGAAATGCTGACTTTTGCGATAACTCATCGCCCATTAATCGCAGAAGCTCGCAACATACGCCATATTTTCCCTCATGATTTTATCTTTCTTTTGATATCACGCATCCCAGAGCTGCAGTCTACTATTCGGGTGTTTTTGCGCTGCAGCTCCCTAATTGTGATTACAGCCGTGGAAAAATAGCTGCATATTCTGGGGCTGATTTGGTCACTACCCATTTGGGGCTCGTTATTGTCGGACCTATAGAACTCATATTATTTCAGAACTAATATCGGAGTCAGTGAGTCTGCAAATTCCCCTTTGAAGCTCGGGGAAGACCCTTCACAGTTACACACGAATTAGGGAAATCTGCATTTTAAGTACCTCCTGCGTCTTTCAGGGACAAGAGGCCTGCTTCCTAATGAAGTTTTCACACTTCTTCCCTGGCCGTGTGTGAATAACTATTTATCAGTCGTGCGTTAATTGGGGCTTTTGTGCTGAGCAGAAAGGGAATATAAGGGAGGGGGGTGAACATGTGTGTCACGCAGATGGAGGGACATTTTCCTGATATTAATATTTTATAATATTCCTGACAATCTCTGTGACAAACTGTGAGAAGCCCTGCTATAGGTTTATACTGCTGCGAGGGGGAGAGCGGGGAGGGGGGAAGTCTCCATAATCACACATTTCTCCCGGCTCCACAAATATCTCTGTGACAAACTGTGAGAAGCCCTGCTATAGGTCTATACTGCTGCGAGCGGGAGGGGAGGAGGGGGAAGTGACGCGCCCCTGGGCCTGTGTCGCGCTGCGTTGCGCACGCGGGAGCTTACCCGGAGCCGGATCTCTTGAGGGTTGTAGTCTCGTGGCGGTGACCCGGTCCGTGCCCAGGGAGTCAAACTGGATGGCAGTAGATGTAGTACGACTACGCCACCCGTTGAATGCAGCTTATGGAGCTGCCGCTGCAGGACAGTCCGCTGAGGCCGGTGGATGGATGGTGCAGCGGGGATGGTATAACCCCCAACGGGAGGGGTATGGCCTCAGGGCAGCCGACGTGGATGATGGGGGTAGCAGGAACCACTCAGAGACGGTGCGGTGTAATTCAGGGTCTTTACTGGTAACAACGATAGACCCTCCCGGAGTACTTGCTAGCGAACGGGGCCTGGTCAGTCCTTGAGCAGATGGGATCTCCCCTGGCCAGGCGGAGTTGTAGGCCTCCCAAACTGACTGTACTCTTCTGGCTACCTTGCTAGAAGCGGATATAAGTAGCCCACGTCCCTGAGTGTACCGTGTGGTGCTCACCCGTATGGCCGGTGACTCGGGGCCTTCTAATGGCTTCCGCTCCACGATGGCGGTGCTGGTCCCACGCGTGTGACCGTGCCTTCGGGCTTCTTGGCCAGAGGACCTGAAATCCCCTGCCTGACGGATTCTGCTGCTGGGTAGGAATTAGTCCCCACAGCCTCGGACTCCGGGTCCGGTAAGAAATCTTCTCAGTCAGGGCGAGCTCTGCAGCTGCCAGCCCCTGACTCGTAGTAGTATTGCTCCCACTGAGCTTCTGCTGTTTCTTCCTATGCTGCTTCTTGTCTCTACTCTCCTTGACTGCTAACCCTGCTTCAGCCCCGGGTTTATATAGGGGAAGTTCTTCCCCTCCCAAGACTGGGCAGGAGGTGTGGCATGCACAGGATCCCTGACCAAAGGACCTCCCACCTGCTCTCAGACATAATATCTCTATCACTGTGGCAACCAGACCCCTGGGGTGTCACATTCCCCCCTAGTGAAATTTAGTACTCCGGGACTAAACATATTTTAGAAAAACATAACAAGATATAACAATAACAATACAATAAGAAACACATAAAGGTGGTCACGGCATGTCCGTAACCGGGTGCAGTCTTTGAAGAAAGCAAGGTGTCCATTTCACCAAAACAGGGAGACGTAACCAGGTAGGGGTCTGTCCTACCCCGAGTCCTTAACAGTCTCTAGTCCATCCTGGGTTACGCTCCAACTATGTACAAGGATTCCCGGTAAATCCACCAAGGATTCCTAAAAATAACTGGAAACACAAAATTATACACAAGCAACAATACACAGATAAACATAAATAAAACAATTTATACACTTCAAATCCTCCAGCGTGCGGGTAACTGGCCTCTAGTGGCCCTAGTGGACCTACGGAGCTGACTGTCTGGCCCTGAACTACAGGGTGTAGGAGCTGTCAAGGGTAATCTGGGCAGCTGTCTACCGGCTCTTTGTCTCACTAGGGGTACGGCAGGCTCACTATAAGCAGAGGGTTGATCCTCCTGTTCTGCTTGTGTGGAGTCTTCTGCCTCCTGGACCGGCTGTTCTTCCAGCTCTACCTGTTGCTCCGTAGGTGCTTGGGATGCTGGTTGGAGGAAGGTGAGTACGGGTACCACAACTGCACCATTGACTTGAGTCCAAGACCGAGGGAAGTCCCCGAGCAGAGTACTAACCATATCTTCCCTTTCCTCTACGGGTCGATGGTCTTCTTGTTCCTCTTCAGGGTTCCTCAGTTGTTCGGGACACTTCTTCAGGTGGTCCCGGGATACAATGGCGGTGGTTTCCCCTCCGTCTTTACTGATGGTACAAACCTTCGGGTTCTCGTGGCTTGAGGGCAGTACGGTGTACGGGTCCTTCTCCCACTGGTCATCCAACTTGTGGAGCCGTCTCTTCCTCTTCAAGATCTGCTCTCCGGGTACCAGGGGAACAGCGGGAGCATACTGGTTGTAAGTTTTCTCTTGTCTTTCCCTAGCCTGACAGAGACTTCGCTCCACGCTCTCCTGTACTCTCCGGTACTGCTGCTGCCTCTCTGTGTCCCAGTCTGTTTCTGGTGAAGTGTCCTCGGGTGTCAGGACTCCCATTTCCAGGTCAACAGGTAACTTACCAGGTCTTGCCCTCATTAGGTAAGCCGGGGTACAGTTGGTGGAACCTACCGGGATGTGGTTGTATAGGTCCACCAGATCGGGCAACTTCTCAGGCCACAGACTGCGTTCTTCCAGGGGCAACGTTTTTAGAAGATCTATTACCACCTGGTTCATTTTCTCACAAAGTCCATTAGTTTGCGGATGGTAGGGTGTCGTCCTTATCTTCCGGCAGCCATACAGATTGCAGAATTCCTGGAAGACCTCCGCTTCAAAGGCAGGTCCCTGGTCCGTCAGCACTTGGTCCGGGTACCCGTGTGGACGGCAAAAGTGCTGCTGGAAGGCTCTAGCTGCTGTTTGAGCCGTTAAGTCCTTGACGGGGACGACAACCAGAAACCGGGAGTAATGATCCACGATGGTTAACGCGTAGACGTAGCCACTTCTGCTTGGGGTCAGTTTTACATGATCCAAGGCTACCAGTTCCAACGGTTGCCGGGTGACGATGGACTGCAGGGGAGTCTTCTGGCTGGCACGGTCCTTCCTTCTCAGGTTGCACGGGCCACAGTCTCTGCACCACTTCTCAATGGTTCCCCTCATGCCTACCCAGTGGAACCGCTCGCGCAGCAGGAACTCCAGCTTCTTCCACCCGAAGTGCCCAGCTCCGTCGTGGTATGCCTCCATCACCATGGCTGCGTCCCTTCGTGGCACCACTACTTGCCAGAGTAATTCATGCATCCGGGAGTTAACCATTCTGCGGCACAACTTCCCTTTGTAAAGGAACAGTCGACTCTTCTCTGCCCATAGTTGTTTGGCTTCCTCCGGAGCGTCTGGTTCAAGGCGAGCCTCCGGCCGAGTCAGCATCTCCTTCACCAGTCGGACGGCAGGGTCGCTGTCTTGCGTTTCCGCCCAGTTGTAGTGGGGTAAGGGGTTCAACGTAGCAGTCTGCTTACTCCTTACCTGGTGGGAATACTGAATAGTCCCATGACGGTGGAACGCAGGGAGTTCAACTTCTTCCAGTCCCTCCGGATCTTCTCCTCCGTCCGGCAGGTTGGGCATCCTGGACAGGGCGTCCGCGTTGGTATTGGAGCGTCCTGCCCGGTATTTGATTGTGAACTCGTAGTTGGACAGACGGGCCATCCACCTCTGCTCCAGGGCACCGAGTCTTGCCGTGTCCAGGTGTGTCAACGGGTTGTTATCCGTGTACACGGTGAACCGGGAAGAAGCGAGGTAATGCTTAAAGCGCTCGGTGACTGCCCATACTACGGCCAGGAACTCTAGCTTAAATGAGCTGTAATTCTCGGGGTTCCTTTCGGTGGGTCGCAGTTTTCGGCTGGCGTAGGCGATTACTCGTTCCTTCCCCTGCTGGATCTGGGACAGTACGGCTCCTAGCCCGATGTTACTGGCGTCGGTGTAGAGGATAAAGGGCTGGCTATAATCCGGGTACGCCAGGATTTCGTCCCCCGTGAGGGCCATCTTCAGCTGGCGGAAGGACTCTTCTTCCAGCTCCTCCCATTTGAAGGGCGGCTTCTGGTTCTTGGCCTTCCGGGACTGGCCTATCAGGAGGTCCTGCATAGGTGCTGCCTTTTTGGTGAAACCGGGAATAAACCTTTGGTAGTAGCCTACCAACCCAAGGAACTGCCGCACTTCTTTTACGCTGGAGGGGCTTGGCCATTCCTTAATTGCGGTGATCTTATCAGGGTCGGGAGCCACTCCGTCAGCGCTCACCACGTGTCCCAGGTACTGCACCTTTGGTTTCAGGAGGTGACACTTGGAGGGTTTCACCTTTAGGCCGTAACTTGCCAGAGCTTCGAACACTTCCGCCAGGTGTTTCAGGTGGTCCTCATACGTCTTGGAATATACGATGACATCGTCCAGGTACAACAGGACCGTCTCGAAGTTTCTGTGGCCCAGACAACACTCCATTAGTCGTTGGAAGGTTCCCGGTGCGTTGCAGAGTCCGAACGGCATGCAGGTGAACTCGCTAAGTCCCATCGGGGTGGTGAATGCGGTCTTCTCCCGGTCCGCCTCTGCTACAGGAACCTGCCAGTACCCGCTAGTGAGATCCAAGGTAGAGAAGAAGTTAGCAGATCTTAAAGCAGCCAATGACTCCTCTATCCTTGGTAAGGGGTACGCATCCTTGTGTGTGATACGATTGATTTTCCGGTAATCTACACACATCCTCATGGTGTTGTCTTTCTTTCGGACTAAGACTAGTGGAGCTGCCCAGGGACTACAGCTATCCCTGATCACCCCAGCCTCCTTCATGTCTCTAAGCATCCCCTTGGCGTGTTGGTAGTGTGCAGGGGGTACGGGTCGATACCTCTCTTTTATGGGAGGATGGTCTCCCGTGGGGATGTGGTGTTCTACCCCCTTGACTCGCCCGAAGTCTAACGGGTGTTTACTAAACACTCTCTCGTACTCTTGAACCACCCGATAGACTCCCTGTTTCTGATGTGAGGGAGTGGAGTCAGTACCCAAATGTAGTTGCTGACACCAGTCCTCCTTTGTTCTCTTAGAGCCGTTACCTTCCTCCAGGTAAGATGGAGGCAAGGGTTCCACAGATTGTATAGCATTTTGGTTAATGGTATATAATTTGGCTAGCGTGGCATACCGGGGCAGGTACACTTCCCTCTCCCCGATATTGATTATGCGAACGGGCACCCTCCCATGGCGTACATTGACCACCCCCCGTGCTGTCAAAATGGTGGGCCTACTGTCTGAGTAAACTGGTTCTGCCATTGCCTGGTAATCTCTACCTCTCAGACCAATAGCTGCCCGGCACCAAATCATCATTTCACTTTTTGGGGGCATGGCAATAGGAAAAGGGTCACACATTCTTACGCTACCAATCTCACCGCCGGAGAGTTCCACCTGTTGCCGTCGCATCAGTGCCCGGATCTCTTTCTGGAGCACCCGCTGCTCGCCGGAGCTGGCGTTCTTGGCAACCTGCTGTAAAACGAAAATCACCTCTGCAAGACAATTTTCAATTACATTAGTTCCTAGAGTTATTTTTGGGTGACTCTCATGTTTGTCAATATCTACAATGATCAGTCCCTGTGCTGCCAGTTCGACTCTACCGATTTTGATGGTCACCTCTTTAAATCCGATCTGTGGCACGGGCTGGCCATTGCTGGCGATGATACTCAAGTCGTCGTCAGGGTAGCGGGTAATATCCGAGTCATTCCAGTACTGCTTAAAGAGCACGTACGGGATGGTGGTGACCTGTGACCCGGTGTCCAGTAGGGCACTCATGGGAATGCCATCCAGTACCACAGGCAAGACTGGACGTCCTCCCACATATCTGTCGCGCCAGTTCGATGGGCCTGGTGATCTTTTTCCTGGGGGTTGGCCCTCTACCCCAGGTTGTGCCCGTTTAAAGAACAGTACCTTGCCATATGTCCAGGTTGATTGCAGCGGCGGCAGATGGGTCGTCCGTCCTCGCTGTATCGGTCACTGGGTCTTCCTCTGGCCGGTGGGGTCCTCCTTGGTCGACGCCACGGGATGTCCTCCGGTCCGGATGCCAGCTGGATCTTCCCTGGGGTGGAAGCCTGTAAAGACTGCACAGTTCGGGTTAGCGCAGCAACGCTCTTAGCTAGCTCTTGGACCTGATGGTGTAGGTCTGGAGCCGGGTCATTGTCCAAAGCCTGCGCATCAGCTCCCACAGGCCCTGCCGACAAGGGCGCCGCCTCCTGGTGGTAAGTGATAGCAGGGCGCTTGTGGGTCACAACGCCACCCGGTGCCGGTTCTCGGAGCACCCGGATGGCTCTGTCCTTGAACTGTGCAAAGCCCAGATGGGGATCCTGTAAGGCCATTGCCCGCAACTGGGTTCGGTGGGTATTACAATACAGTCCCTCTATAAACTGTTCGGTCAACAGCCTGTCCTCGTTTCCCACTCCATCAGGGTCGGTCTGCTTAATGGCCCTCAGGGCCTCTTGTAGGTTTAGTGCATAGTCCCTTATACTCTCATGCGCTCGCTGCTTGCACCCGTAGAATCTAAGCTTAATCTCGGCTGAGGTGCGGGTATCAAAGGTGTCCTTCAGCCGGGTTAGTATCCCTGCGACAGTCTTCCTCCCAGGTGGCCAGGATTTTACTTCCCTTTTGGCTGCCCCGGTTAGTTGGGCCACCAGGATGCTCACTTTTTGCTCTTCTGTGAGGGGGTACACCTGGAAGAGGCTATCCAGCTTTTCTCTAAAGTCATGCAGGGTATGTGACTCCCCTGAGTACTGGGGTAGCCAAGCTGCTCCCGGGATATAGGGCATGGTGAAGGGCATAACTGCAGCAGCGGTAGCGCTGGCGGGGGTTGAGGCAGTGAAGCTCTCCTCCGTATCCGACATCTTCCTCCCCCCTAGTGGACCGTGGCCTACCTTGCGATGATCCTGTTCCGTAGGCCGCGGCTCCGCAGTGGATCGTCAGGGTTGAGGACCTTCCGTCGCGCTCCTGTGACGTCGGCGTCTGCTGGGCTCCTTCCAGGACCTTACGCAACGTCCGGACGTGGGGCGGGGCTTCAGTTCTCGCGCGCTTTCGGAGTCCACGCCCCTCTTCTTCCCGCGCGGCGTCCTCAAGATGGCGTCCAATGGCGGGAAAACTCCACGGATGGCGGGAAGAAGGCAGAAGATGGCGCCGGATGGCGGGAAACTTCACCGATGGCGGGAAGAAGGCTGAAGATGGCGCCGGATGGCGGGAATCTTCACCACAGGTAAGTTTGAAAAGTCTCTTTTTCAGGCACGCAGTACCCGGTGGTTGCGGGCATGAAATCCTGCCGACTACGCCAAAGTTGACGCGCCCCTGGGCCTGTGTCGCGCTGCGTTGCGCACGCGGGAGCTTACCCGGAGCCGGATCTCTTGAGGGTTGTAGTCTCGTGGCGGTGACCCGGTCCGTGCCCAGGGAGTCAAACTGGACGGCAATAGATGTAGTACGACTACGCCACCCGTTGAATGCAGCTTATGGAGCTGCCGCTGCAGGACAGTCCGCTGAGGCCGGTGGATGGATGGTGCAGCGGGGATGGTATAACCCCCAACGGGAGGGGTATGGCCTCAGGGCAGCCGACGTGGATGATGGGGGTAGCAGGAACCACTCAGAGACGGTGCGGTGTAATTCAGGGTCTTTACTGGTAACAATGATAGACCCTCCCGGAGTACTTGCTAGCGAACGGGGCCTGGTCAGTCCTTGAGCAGATGGGATCTCCCCTGGCCAGGCGGAGTTGTAGGCCTCCCAAACTGACTGTACTCTTCTGGCTACCTTGCTAGAAGCGGATATAAGTAGCCCACGTCCCTGAGTGTACCGTGTGGTGCTCACCCGTATGGCCGGTGACTCGGGGCCTTCTAATGGCTTCCGCTCCACGATGGCGGTGCTGGTCCCACGCGTGTGACCGTGCCTTCGGGCTTCTTGGCCAGAGGACCTGAAATCCCCTGCCTGACGGATTCTGCTGCTGGGTAGGAATTAGTCCCCACAGCCTCGGACTCCGGGTCCGGTAAGAAATCTTCTCAGTCAGGGCGAGCTCTGCAGCTGCCAGCCCCTGACTCGTAGTAGTATTGCTCCCACTGAGCTTCTGCTGTTTCTTCCTATGCTGCTTCTTGTCTCTACTCTCCTTGACTGCTAACCCTGCTTCAGCCCCGGGTTTATATAGGGGAAGTTCTTCCCCTCCCAAGACTGGGCAGGAGGTGTGGCATGCACAGGATCCCTGACCAAAGGACCTCCCACCTGCTCTCAGACATAATATCTCTATCACTGTGGCAACCAGACCCCTGGGGTGTCACAGAAGTCTCCATAATCACACATTCCTCCTGGCTCCGGGTCATGCAGTATCTATCTTCTCAGTCAACTGCCTCTTGTTTTCAGTAATCAGAGCTGTGTATAACCGCCACTCTCCTCACAACCGAGAGGGAGCAATAATGACTGCTGTACCTGTGGTCGGGGGTTGTAGTATTTCTATTTGATTTCTGGACACAGTGCACATATCCTGGGCAGCCGCACTGTCTCTTTGCCAGTAGTTGGCGCCCTGCACCTGGCGTATAAGATGACCCCTGACTTCTGAGAAGATTTTCAGGGGTTAAAAAGTAGTCTTATACACCGGAAAATACGGTACTAGTCTGTGATTGTGTGTGTAAAACCGTTTATTATGAAACGAATTCGGCACCAGCCAAGTGGAAATAAAAAAAGACAGACTGCGAAAAGAAGAAACTTGGAGGCTGAAAAAAGTTCGAAGAAATTAGAAAGTTCGAAGAAATTAGCAGCATGGCTGGATGTTGAAAACCACTCAACAGGGAATGATGATAAGACAGGTATGTGTATGATTTGATTGGTTACATTTGCATGATGTTTGTTTACATTACGGCCTCTACGCCGTCTTTATTCAATTATTCGTTATTCGTAAATATTTATGCAGAAGAAAAACTTATTTCCAAAACTGAAACTAGCCTACTTATTTTCCTTATAATTTATTATATTGTACTTGTACATTCAAATTTTTCATTTTCTGAATACTAACACGTTTTTAGTACGTTATAAAAACATGTGTTAAAAAAAATAATTTTTATTAATTTAACCCCTTAATAACATTTGACGTACTAATACGCGTCTGTGCCCTGGGACTTAAGAGCCAGACCCGTATTAGTACGTCATGGCGATCGCGCACGCACACAGGCTGTGCGGGCGCGATCGCCGCCGGGTGTCAGCTGATTGTCACAGCTGACACCCGGTACTATGTGCAGGGAGCGGTCCTGCCCCGCTTCCAGCACATTAACCCCCGCTATGCTGCGATCGAAGTCGATCGAAATCGATCGCGGCATTGCGGGGGCAAGGGGAGGTGATCGGCGATACTCACCTCCTCTTCCGGCTTCCAGCGCAGACTGCAGCGGCGTCCCGGGTGTTGCCATGACGACCCGATGTCGTCATGATAACATCCGGGTCACCAGAGAGCAGGAAGATTGCTTGGACATGCGCACTGCATCTCCAAGCAATCTTAACACTGTGCACTTCTGACAGCCTGCATGGCATAGGGATGGTGCTCCATTCCTATGCCATGCAGGCGATCAGAAAAAAAAAAGTGAAAGTCCCAGAGTGGGACAAAGTAATAAGGTGTACAAACTGTCTGAAAGTGGAAAAAAAAAAAAAAAAAATGTGCAAAAATATTATAAAAAAATAAAAAAAATAATACACCAAAAATAAAAATATAATGTACCCATCAATAAATATTATTATAAAAAAAATAAAAAAATAACAATAAAAGTACACATATTTGGTATCGCCGCGTCCGGAACAGCCTGACCTATAAAACTGTCCCACTAGTTAACCCCTTCAGTGAACACGGTAAAAAAAAAAAAAAAAAAAACGCAGCAAAAAAACAATGCTTTATCACCATACCGCCAAACAAAAAGTGGAATAACACGCGATCAAAAAGACGCATATAAATAAAAATGATACCGCTGAAAACGTCATCTCGTCCCACAAAAAACAAGCCGCTATACAGCTCCATCAGCCAAAAAATAAAAAAGTTTCAGCTCTCAGAATAAAGCGATGCTAAAAAATATTTTTTTCTATAAAATAGCTTTTATTGTGTATAAGCGCCAAAACATAGAAAAATTATACAAATGTGGTACCGCTGTAAACGTACTGACCCGAAGAATAAAGCTACCTCATCAATTTTACCACACGCGGAACAGAATAAAAAAAAAAAAAAAAAACAATTCCTGAATTGTTGGTTTTTGTTTATTCTGCCTCCCAAAAATCGGAATAGAAAGCGATCAAAAAATGTCACGTGCCTGAAAATGGCATCAATAACAACATCAAGTCATCCCGCAAAAAACGAGCCGTCACATGACTGTCTGCCAAAATCTGGAAAAATTATAGCTCTCAAAATATGGCGATGCAAAAACTAGATTTTACAAAAAATGCGTCTTTTAGTGTGTGACAGCTGTCAGTCATAAAAACCCCATATGATTCTGGCATTGCTGTAATCACACCGACCCGAAGAATAAAGTCGTCTAATCACTTATACCGCACAAGGAACGGCGTCAAAAATAAACTCTTGGGTTAGGATTGGGCTAGGGTTGGGCTGGGTTTGGGGCTAGGGTTGTGCTGGGGCTAGGGTTGTGCTGGGGCTAGGGTTGTGCTGGGGCTAGGGTTGTGCTGGGGCTAGGGTTGTGCTAGGGCTTGGGTTGTGCTAGGGCTAGGGTTGTGCTAGGGCTAGGGCTGGGGTTGGGATTTTTTTCAAAAGTAAGAAAAAAAGATGACGATATGGTGACTAGTGTTGAGAGCAAGTGCTCGCTACTTGAGTTTGCATCGGGTGCTCTGGTATGCATTGAGTATCGTGGGTATTTGAGTGACATGCTCGAGTCTCTGCCCCATATGCTTCGCGGCCAAAAAACTTTACGGGGATTGCCTGCCATGCACGAGCGATCCCCGCATGTTTTTTTTTGGGTGCCTAATAACCGTGAAACATGCGGAGCAGGGACTCGAGCATGTCACTCAAGCACACGCTGTACATGGTGCATACCTGAGTACCCGATGCAAACTCAAGTAGTGAGCACTTGCGCTCAAGAATAATGACAACTTATTCAATATGATGACCTAATGTAAACAAATTCTGTGCCGTACCTCTGGGTTCAAAATGTTCACTATACACCTTAATAAAATCCTTGAGGGGTATAGTTTCCAAAATGGGGACACTTGTGGGGGAGCTCCACTGTTTAGGCACATCACGGGCTCTCCAAACGCGACATGGTGTCCGCTAACAAATTGAATGGAAAATCGGCTCAAATTGTTAGCGGACACCACATTGCGTTTGGAGAGCCCCTCTGTGCCCAAACTTTGGAGCTCCCCCACAAGTGACCCCATTTTGGAAACTAGACCCCCCAAGGCACCTATCTAGATGCATAGTAAGCACTTGGAACCCCCAGGTGCTTCACAAATTGATTCGTAAAAATGAAAAAGTGAAAAAAAAAACACTTTTTCATTTTTATGAATCAATTTGTGAAGCACCTGGGGTTCCAAGTGCTCACTATGCATCTAGAAAGGTGCCTTGGGGGGTCTAGTTTCCAAAATGGGGTCACTTGTGGGGGAGCTCCAATGTTTGGGCACACAGGGACTCTCCAAATGCAACATGATATCCGCTAACAAATTGTCGGCTCAAATTGTTAGCGGATATCATGTTGCATTTGGAGAGTCCCTGTGTGCCCAAACATTGGAGCTCCCCCACAAGTGACCCCATTTTGGAAACTAGACCCCCCAAGGCACCTATGTAGATGCATAGTGAGCACTTGGAACCCCAGGTGCTTCACAAATTGATTCATAAAAATGAAAAAGTGTTTTTTTTTTCACTTTTTCATTATCACGAATCAATTTGTGAAGCACCTGGGGGTTCCAAGTGCCCACTATGCATCTAGAAAGGTGCCTTGGGGGGTTTAGTTTCCAAAATGGGGTCACTTGTGGGGGAGCTCCAAAGTTTGGGCACAGAGGGGCTCTCCAAACGCAATGTGGTGTCCGCTAACAATTTGAGACGATTTTCCATTCAATTTGTTAGCGGATACCATGTTGCATTTAGAGAGTCCCTGTGTGCCCAAACATTGGAGCTCCCCCACAAGTGACCCCATTTTGGAAACTAGACCCCCCAAGGCACCTATCTAGATGCATAGTGAGCACTTGGAACCCCTAGGTGCTTCACAAATTGATTCGTAAAAATGAAAAAGTGTTTTTTTTTTCACTTTTTCATTTTTACGAATCAATTTGTGAAGCACCTGGGGGTTCCAAGTGCTCACTATGCATCTAGAAAGGTGCCTTGGGGGGTCTAGTTTTCAAAATGGGGTCACTTGTGGGGGAGCTCCAAAGTTTGGGCACAGAGAGGCTCTCCAAACGCAATGTGGTGTCCGCTAACAATTTGAGCCGATTTTCCATTCAATTTGTTAGCGGATACCATGTTGCATTTAGAGAGTCCCTGTGTGCCCAAACATTGGAGCTCCCCCACAAGTGACCCCATTTTGGAAACTAGACCCCCCAAGGCACCTATCTAGATGCATAGTGAGCACTTGGAACCCCTAGGTGCTTCACAAATTGACTCGTAAAAATGAAAAAGTGTTTTTTTTTTCACTTTTTCATTTTTACGAATCAATTTGTGAAGCACCTGGGGGTTCCAAGTGCTCACTATGCATCTAGAAAGGTGCCTTGGGGGGTCTAGTTTCCAAAATAGGGTCACTTGTGGGGGAGCTCCAAAGTTTGGGCACGGAGGGGCTCTCCAAACGCAATGTGGTGTCCGCTAACAATTTGAGCCGATTTTCCATTCAATTTGTTAGCGGATACCATGTTGCATTTAGAGAGTCCCTGTGTGCCCAAAAATTGGAGCTCCCCCACAAGTGACTGCATTTTGGAAACTAGACCCCCCAAGGCACCTATCTAGATGCATAGTGAGCACTTGGAACCCCTAGGTGCTTCACAAATTGATTCGTAAAAATGAAAAAGTGTTTTTTTTTTCACTTTTTCATTTTTACGAATCAATTTGTGAAGCACCTGGGGGTTCCAAGTGCTCACTATGCATCTAGAAAGGTGCCTTGGGGGGTCTAGTTTCCAAAATGGGGTCACTTGTGGGGGAGCTCCAAAGTTTGGGCACAGAGGGGCTCTCCAAACGCAATGTGATGTCCGCTAACAATTTGAGCCGATTTTCCATTCAATTTGTTAGCGGATACCATGTTGCATTTAGAGAGTCCCTGTGTGCCCAAACATTGGAGCTCCCCCACAAGTGACCCCATTTTGGAAATTAGACCCCCCAAGGCACCTATCTAGATGCATAGTGAGCACTTGGAACCCCTAGGTGCTTCACAAATTGATTCGTAAAAATGAAAAAGTGTTTTTTTTTTCACTTTTTCATTTTTACGAATCAATTTGTGAAGCACCTGGGGGTTCCAAGTGCTCACTATGCATCTAGAAAGGTGCCTTGGGGGGTCTAGTTTCCAAAATGGGGTCACTTGTGGGGGAGCTCCAAAGTTTGGGCACAGAGGGGCTCTCCAAACGCAATGTGGTGTCCGCTAACAATTTGAGCCGATTTTCCATTCAATTTGTTAGCGGATACCATGTTGCATTTAGAGAGTCCCTGTGTGCCCAAACATTGGAGCTCCCCCACAAGTGACCCCATTTTGGAAATTAGACCCCCCAAGGCACCTATCTAGATGCATAGTGAGCACTTGGAACCCCTAGGTGCTTCACAAATTGATTCGTAAAAATGAAAAAGTGTTTTTTTTTTCACTTTTTCATTTTTACAAATCAATTTGTGAAGCACCTGGGGTTCCAAGTGCTCACTATGCATCTAGAAAGGTGCCTTGGGGGGTCTAGTTTCCAAAATGGGGTCACTTGTGGGGGAGCTCCAAAGTTTGGGCACAGAGGGGCTCTCCAAACGCAATGTGGTGTCCGCTAACAATTTTAGCCGATTTTCCATTCAATTTGTTAGCGGATACCATGTTGCATTTAGAGAGACCCTGTGTGCCCAAACATTGGAGCTCCCGCACAAGTGACCCCATTTTGGAAACTAGACCCCCCAAGGCACCTATCTAGATGCATAGTGAGCACTTGGAACCCCTAGGTGCTTCACAAATTGATTCGTAAAAATGAAAAAGTGTTTTTTTTTTCACTTTTTCATTTTTACGAATCAATTTGTGAAGCACCTGGGGGTTCCAAGTGCTCACTATGCATCTAGAAAGGTGCCTTGGGGGGTCTAGTTTCCAAAATGGGGTCACTTGTGGGGGAGCTCCAAAGTTTGGGCACACAGGGGCTCTCCAAACAGAACATGGTGTCCGCTAATTATTCAAGCAAATTTTACAATCAAAAAGTCAAATGGCGCTCCTTCCCTTCCGAGCCCTGCCGTGCGCCCAAACAGTGTTTCTTCCCCAAATATTGGGTATCTGCGTGCCCAGGGGAAATTGCACAACAAATTTTGGGGTCCATTTTTTCTTGTTACCCCTGTGAAAATAAAAAAAATTGGGTCTAAAGTAACATTTTTGTGAAAAAAGTTAAATGTTCATTTTTTTCTTCCACATTCAAAAAATTCCTGTGAAGCACCTGAAGGGTTAATAAAGTTCTTGAATGTGGTTTTGAGCACCTTGAGGGGT
Source organism: Phyllobates terribilis (assembly GCF_046119375.1). Taxonomy (NCBI): domain Eukaryota; kingdom Metazoa; phylum Chordata; class Amphibia; order Anura; family Dendrobatidae; genus Phyllobates; species Phyllobates terribilis. The sequence goes on from NW_027362768.1 coordinate 24,643,365, forward strand.
GAAGTTTTTAGAATGGTGTCACTTTTGGGTATTTTCTGTCATAAAGACCTCTCAAAGTGACTTCAAATGTGATGTGGTCCCTAAAAAAATGGTTTTATAAATTTTGTTGGAAAAATGAGAAATCGCTGGTCAACTTTTAACCCTTATAGCTCCCTAACAAAAAAAAATTTTGGTTCTAAATTTGTGCTGATGTAAAGTAGACATGTGGGAAATGTTATTTATTAACTCTTTTGTGTGACATATCGCTCTGATTTCAGGGCTTAAAATTTCCAATTTTGAAAATCGCAAAATTTTCGCCAAATTTCCGTTTTTTTCACAAATAAACGCAAGTGATATCGAAGAAATTTTTCCACAATCATGAAGTACAATATGTCACGAAAAAACAGTCTCAGAATCAGGGGGATCCATTGAAGCGTTCCAGAGTAATTACCTCATAAAGTGACAGTGGTCAGAATTGTAAAAATTGGCCCGGTCATTAACGTGCAAACCACCCGCGGGGCTTAAGGGGTTAATTATTTTCTTTTTAGGTCCGAATAAATTAACGACCCAAGGTCTGGAAGACACTTTGGAGGAAAATGAAAAAAAGGGGATCTTTCTGATATTGAAATCTCACAAAAATTAAATTCAGATACATCGGAACAAGACAACCTTAATAATGATAATCACTCGAAAAAGCAAAAATTTATAGGCGAAGAAGATATAACAGACCCAACCAATGATACACCAAATTTTTTGGAAGATGAAGATTCTGCCTACTACGACGCCTTTCCTACTGTGATTGAAAATCAAGATAAGAAACGTAGGCTGATAGCGTCTGGTAAAATACGGCCTGACGGACCATTTCCCAAGGATATCAATCAACAAGGTCGATCTTTTTCAAGTAATTATTATTTTATCAACACAAAGTCAGGGTTGAAGCTTAAAAGAAGTTGGTTATGTTACTCAACAAAATTAGATTGTGTTTACTGATTGCCATGTTGGCTATTCCCTCAGTCGCCATTGGAAGCACTTGAATACAGAAATCGTGTATTACCGTTTTTTTCAACAACCGAAGTTCGAGACCGGAAGCATATTTCAGAACGTATTTCAGTTCATGAAGCATCCAAAAGTCATACACATGCTTGTGTAGTTTATGAGCAATGGTGGAAACGTGGTACTTTAGAAGACGTTTTCGACAAAAATGTGGAGAGTGAAAGAAGCTTTTGGCATAAAGTTCTTGAAAGAATCCTGAATGTGACACTAACACTTGCAACATGTAATCTTATGTTTCGTGGATCTATTGAAAAGTTAGAATATAGTAACAAAGGATACTTTCTCTCGATAGTTGAGCTTTTGTCAAAATATGACCCAGTACTGCAAGAATTGCTTCAGCGTCCGCAAGGGACTGTGAAATACCTCAGTCCTAAAATTCAGAATGAGCTTATTAATCTATTAGCCTTACAAATCAAAGATGAAATTGTAGTTGAGCTTCAAAATTCCTTGTTTTTTTCATTGATCCTAGATACCACCCAGGACTTAGCTAAAATTGATCAGATGAGTGAAGTTTACCGGTATGTCAAAATAGTTAATGATGAAGAGGGGAAACCTATTGAAATCAAAATATGTGACACTTTTGTATCCTTCAGAGAGATGAAAGATCAGTCTGAGCAAGGTCTTGCAGAAGAAATAATAACTTCATTGAAAGAGAAAAACTTAGATTTGACCAAATGTCGGGGACAAGGCTATGATGGTGCTGCAGTCATGAGTGGGGTATACAATGGAGCGCAGCAGCGTATTAAATAAAAAGCCCCACACGCATACTTTGTGCACTGCGCTGCTCATAACCTTAATTTAGCGTTGAAGGATGCTGTGGAAGAGAACCGAGTGGTGAGCCAGTTTTTTGAAACAATTCAAAGTGTATATTGCTTTTTTGGTAAAAGTATTGTTCCCTGGCAAGATTTGAAATCAGTGTACTGCATCAACGCTCAGCCCGATTCACTGAATTCGAAATCGAAAGTAACACTGAGAACTCTTAATCCAACTCGTTGGTCTGGCTGACATGATGCAGTGTATGCACTGAAACACAGGTTTTGTGACGTGATGAAAAGTCTTACTCGCATAACTTTGACTTCCAAAAAAAGCAAGGAAAGAAATGAAGCACAGCAGCTAAAGAACAAACTTGAAAGTTTTGATTTTGTATTACTTTTGGTTGTGCAGTGTGAAGTCTTAGAGACTCTCAACCTCGTATCGAAATCCTAACAATCTGAAACCATGGACCTCTTGTCTGCATATGAGTTATTGGGTAATGCATTGTTAAAGATAACCGAAATGCGTGAAAGGTTGGAAGCACTTGTTTCTGAAGCATCAGATGTGTGTAGTCGATGGGAAATAAAAAATGAATTTCACCAGAACAGAGTAAGGAAAGTGAAGAAACACTTTGAGAAGTTGTGTGAAGACGAGAGATTAGCAGACCCAACAACTTGTTTCCGAGTTACTGTGCTCTATCCAATGGTAGACACACTTTGTACTCAACTTCATTGCCGCTTTGAAGGGATGAAAGCTGTTCTTGAAATTCATGAAATAATTAAAAAAAAAATTGATGTGGGGCTTTGCCCTATTTTTGTGTCCAGCCAGGTACAGCATCCAGGAACGGGCTGCCCCCAACCACCAGCTGCCTATTTGTACCTGGCCGGACACAGCAATATAGTTCGCCCTATTTTTGTGTCCAGCCAGGTACAGCAGGCAGGAATGGGCTGCCCCCAACCCCCAGATGAATATTTGTATCTGGCCGGACACAACAATATAAGGAATCCCTTTTTGTTTTTATCATTACATGAATTTCATGAAATAATTAAAAAAAAAATACGTAGGGCTTCGCCCTATTTTTATGTCCAGCCAGGTACAACTAGGCAGCTGGGGGCTAGAATCCGCAGCGCAGGGAGGCACAAGCTTTCTGGGCCCCAGCTGCTGCAAATTGCAGTCCGCAGCCACCCCAGAAAATGGCGCGTTCATAGAAGTGCCATCTTCTGGCGCTGTACCCAACTCATCCAGGGCCCTGGTGCAGTGGCTCACTGGGTAATAAAGGGGTTAGGGCCAGCTTGGTATTATCAGCTGGTCCTAAGCCTGAAATTCATGGGGTCACGCCAATATTAGACATGACCGCCATGAATTTCTAGTAAAGTATTTAAAAAAAACACAACACCCAGAATAAAGTCCTTTAATTGAAATAAAAACACAATTCTTTAATGTTCTAAATTAAACCATACTTACCATCATGCCCATTCCAGCTGAAACCAATGTCTTCTGCAATAAAAGTAAAATAATAAAGCAACCTCATCCTTACCTTTCCATGGTTCCCAGGACAGCTTCAGCTCTGCTACATTCAGATGACAGGCTGGATCGCAGCCGAAAGCTGCCATGCCTGCGCTCTGCAGTGTCTATGAAGGATGGCATGCAGGATGGCAGCGCTCAGCTGCGATCCAGCCTGTCATCTCAATGCCATCCCAGCGTGGGAGAATTCTCCTGCTCAAGCGCTGAGCGCAGGAAAATTCTCCCATGCTGTCAGTGACGTGCATGAGGTGAGCTGAGTTCATTGGACATGAACTCGACTCATCTGGCTACCGTCACAGCGAGACACTGAGGAGCGCAAGCATGCCTGCGCTTCTCAGTGTCTGCGGCATGGCAAGCTGGATGGCAGCTTTCGGCTGCGATCCAGCCTGTCATGTGAATGTAGCAGAGCTGGAGCCGTCCTGGGAACCATGGAAAGGAAAAGATGAGGTTGGTTTATTATTTTATTTTTATTGCAGGAGATCGTTGGCTTCAGCTGGAATGGGCGTGATGGTAAGTATGGTTTAATTTAGAACATTAAAGAATTGTGTGTTTATTTCAATTAAAGGACTTTATTCTGGGTGCTTGTGTTTTATTTTAACTTTGACTATGGGGTTAGTAATGGGGGTGTCTTATAGACCCCTCTCCATTACTAACCTAGGCTTGATGTCAGCTGGCATTATAAGCTGACATCAACCCCAACCCTATTACCCCACTGCCACCGCTACAGGGCAGTGGGAAGAGCGAGGCTAAGTGTCAGAATTGGCGCATCCTATTGATGTGCCATTTCTGGGGTGGCTGACGGCTGGTGTTTCCAGCTTGGGAGGGGGCCAATATTCATGGCACCCTTCCTGGGCTATTCATATCGGCCCCCAGCTGTCTGCCTAGCCTTTGCTAGCTATTAAAATAGGGGGGACACAACGTAATTTTTTTGGGGGGTCCCCCATTTTAATAGCTGGTAAAGGCTAGGTATTCAGTTGGGGGCTGATATTAGTAGCCTGGGAAGCTCCGTGGGTATTACCCCCTTCTCAGGCTTCAAACATCTGCCCCAGCCGTTTGCTTAACCTCAGCTAGAGACTAAAATTATGTGGAACCCTACGCCATTTTTTTTTTAATAAATCCTTTATTTTAACACTAAATGACAAGGACAGTAACCAACACTATCACTGTACTTATTATATATGTGACTGACATGTTTATATCTATCTAATCTATGTGTGATGCTCTATTCTTTCTGTTCTAAATTGTCGGGTACCGATGTATGCCGCTGAGGAATTGCCGGCCGGCTTTTTTAAAGAGACGGGTGCATGAAAACACTATTATTTTTTTTTTATAAATCCTTTATTTTAACACTAAATAACAAGTACAGTAACCAACACTGTCACTGTACTTATTATATATGTGACTGACATGTTTCTATCTAATCTATGTGTGATGCTCTATTCTTTCTGTTCTAAATTGTCAGGTACCAGTGTATGCCGCTGATGAATTGCCGGCTTTTCATGTTTCACTGTGAGCACTGTTTCCATCGATTTGGGCAATCACTGTAATGCCACAACCACCATCCAACCACATTACAGTGAGTGGCAGACATTCCCTGCATGATTGGTGCTCTAAATAGCGCCAAAAATGCAGGACGGGGACCCGAGCTCCCGCCCGAGCATCGCGCAAGTACTCGGCGAGCTCCAAGCATCTCGAGTACTGAGATGCTCGGGCGAGTACCGAGCAGTGGCGAGCATGCTCGCTCATCACTAATTACAACCAATGTAAACACAAAAGTTATTATCTCAGTAAGCTAGAATACTTTATAACACCAGCTTGAAAAAAGTTTTTAAAATCCAAAATGTTGGGCTATTGAAATGTATGTTTAGTAAATTCACTCAATATTTAGTTGGGGCTCCTTTTGCATCAATTACTGCATCAGTGCGGCGTGGCATGGAGGCGATCAGCCTGTGGAACTGCTGAGGTGTTATGGAAGCCCAGGTTGCTTTGATAGCAGCCTACAGCTCGTCTGCATTGTTGGGTCTGGTGTCTCTCATCTTCCTCTTGACAATACCCCATAGATTCTCTATGGTGTTAAGGTCAGGTGAGTTTGCTGGCCAATCAAGCACAGTGATACTGTTGTTTTTAAACCAGGTATTGGAACTTTTGGCAGTGTGGACAGGTGCCAAGTCCTGCTGGAAAATGAAATTTCCATCTACAAAAAGCTTGTCAGCAGAGGGAAGCATGAAGTGCTCCAAAATTTCCTGGTAGACGGCCGCGCTGACTTTGGTCTTGATAAACACAGTGGACCTACACCAGCAGATGACATAGCTCCCCAAACCATCACTGATTGTGGAAATTTCACACTAGACCTCAAGCAACGTGGATTGTGTGCCTCTCCACTCTTCCTCCAGACTCTAGGACCTTGATTTCCAAATGAAATGCAAAATTTACTTTCTTCTGAAAACAACACCTTGGACCACTGAACAACAGTCCATGTCTTTTTCTCCTTGGCCCAGGTAAGACGCTTCTGGCGTTGTCTATTGGTCAGGAATGGCCTGACATAAGGAATGCGACACTTTCTTAACAATTCTTTCAAGGTTGCAGTTATTCCGGTTGCTTGTGCACCTTTTTCTACCACACTTTTTCCTTCCACTCAACTTTCCATTAATATGCATAGATACAGCACTCTGTGAACACCCAGCTTCATTAGCAATGACCATTTGTGGCTTACCCTCCTTGTGGAGTGTGTCAATGACTGCCTTCTAGACATCTGTCAAGTCAGCAGTCTTCCCCATGATTGTGCAGCATAATGAAACAGACTAAGGGACCCTTTTAAATGCTTAATAAGCCTTTGCAGGTGTTTTTGTTAATTATTTTAATTTATTGAGTTAATGACTTTTGTGTTTTCATTGGGTGTAATCCATAATCATCAACATTAACAGAAATAAACACTTGAAATAGATCACTCTGTTTGTAATGACTCTATATAATATAAGAGTTTCACATTTTGTATTGAAGAACTGAAATAAATAACATTTTTGGTGATATTCTAATTTTGTGAGAAGCACCTGTAAAACTTGGCACTCAAAGTTGCAGTGAATAAAGATATTTTTAATACGCAATCTTTGTAGTTGTTAACGTTTCGGTCTTACATTTAAGCCTTCATCAGAACTGATTGTTGCTTGATGTATAGGAGGAAGCCGCATTTATTAGCGCTTTAAACCGTGATGCTTGCTGTTAGAGAGAGCGCTACTACTAGCGGTTTCCTCCTATATTTCAAGCGGCAATCAGTTGTGATGAAGGTCCAAATGTAGGACCAAAACATTAACAACAACTACAAAGATTGCCTATTAAACATACCTTTATTCACTGCAGCTTTTTGAGTGCCAAGTTTTATCTATTGCATTGCCTACAGGTTGTAACCCTACTTGGACACCTCATCATAATACCAGGAGTGCTATATATTCTTCTACACAATTGGTTTAAAGATATAAACATTGAAAGTTTGAATATTGCTAAATTTTCTCCAAAGTTCTGATATTTTCACAAATAAAAGCAAAAAAATTCTACCTAAATTCACCACTAATATAAAGTACAATGTGTCAAGAAAAAAAAATCTCAGAATCATTGGGATTCGTTGAAGGTTCCAGAGTTTACCACATAAATTTGATCCACAATTTTTAGACTTAATTGTTCACAGATTAGTGAAGATCTGATCATCTTTGCTTTTGAAAGACTATGCCTCTCTAACATATTCTTTTATACATAGTCTTGTGATTTGATTCTCCGGCTCTTTTGCATATAGTTGCATTCTTGTTTTCTTTAAATTTTACACAGCTTCCTAACTTTTTTGGAATGGGGGTTGTACTGGTGTACTGTGTACTACATATCTCCTCCTCCTCCTGGCTCCAGTAAATCCAGTGCTGTCAATCAAAAAGAGTAGAGTGGACAAATATGCAAAAACAAGTAGGTGGAAAGGGGCTCTGAACTGCTCGGACACGCAGAGAGTGCGCCTCATTAATATATTTGAATACCAAACTATTTCTGGCAAACAGAGAAATGGACTTGGACACTGTGGCCTTGATTAATCAAGACTGGTGATTTTCACGTGCATGCCTCTTAATGAACCAGAAGTGTCTGACAAGTGGTGTTTTGCTCATTTTGACAGAGCTGGGTGAAACTGGAATGAAAACTTGCAACATTTTCAAATCTGAGTTGAAGAAAAAAATTGCACCTTTTCAAAGCTTTTTTTTTTTTCTGACATAAAAGTTTAGCTGAATTGGGTCCCAAGTGTATTTTTCTTATAAAGGCGAAATCCCCTAAAAGATGCTGTACTTCGTTTGAACAGAACACAATAGGTCTCCATACACATTAAATCAAAGTGAGCTGAAGTTACTGATATAGTTCAATGTGTATGGCTGCTCCCCCCCCCACCCTGACTCTTCCACTCCAAATAATGTTGGGTAAGATAAACATGGAACATGTCTGATTTTGGAGATTGCTTTTCTTTCTAAGAGATAAGCCAAAACCAGAACGGTTCAAGTAAAGAATACAGGAGTGCTTGGCTATGCAAGCTCTCTTGTGTATGGGAGAGTTAGGTGAGAAAACTTCTGGCCGAACAATTGGTCAAACCATTGTTGGTCTAACAGCTACCTATCATGTATGAGGGGCTTTAAATTGGCCATACACTTAAGAATGTTAGCAGTCAAATAAGCCTGATCATTGTATTCATTTACATCTGCTAATGAGGGACATTCAACAGGTCCCAATACACGTAAGATTGTTGGTGGGTCCCAGGGAGATTCAAAATACTGTAATTTAATGGACATTGGCATTTTTTGTTTCTGGCCAGACTTTTACAAGAATACCCACCTAATTTCTTTCAAATGTAATATGCACCTCAATTATTATTTATATAATACACTTTTGTTCTACAGTTACTTAAAATTTGCTGAATACTATAGTTTTACACAAGACACCTTTTTAATATAAAATTATAACTACAGTGTTTCGGCATACTGGTTTTTATGACATTTTCTCAACAGTTTTCTGAACAGTTTTCTGAACAGTTTTTATGCTTTTATACAGCACAAAAACATACAAGCCTGAATGAAGAGGGATTTTGGGTATAATGGAAATATGATTTTTTTCCACTATTCCATTATGATCCATACTGCTAAAAAGGCATGATTTAAACCTTCATGATTGTTTATTTATTCTTTGAGGTGCTACTGCTTTTTTATTGTTAAGTGCTTTTCTAACATTCCAGGAGGAAATTTAAGTCAGAAATTTTATTACCGTATTTTTGTTTGAAACTCTGATGCAGACTGCTGGCCCTTTAACAGTAGTAAGGACAGCCTGATGGCCCTGTAAAAATAGGCTTTGTGACTTTTCAGAGTCCCTGCTTCATAAATGAAGCAGGATACGTCTGATCATATCTCACACACCACATGGCCAGATAAGGTTGTAAAAAATTAAAATTATAATTACAGGTGAATAGATTTTTCACAGTTGAAAGCAATGCAAAAGTGCAAAAACCCTTCAATAACACTGTGAACATAGCCCAAGGTGTGAAGGAGCATTTTTGTTTTTGGCTATTTATTTTGCCTTATATACAAGTCATTACCCTGGAAAGAATGTTTCTTAACATTTTTTCCAGGAAAATCCATTTTAGCTTCGTTTTTGTATGTTTTATTGTCAATTTGTTAAAGTGGCATAATACTCTGACAACATTGTTCACAGCAGTGACCTGGGATTTAGAGATGCTTCCATGGGTCTTCTCCATGCTGTTCCCATGTCATTTGAAGTTTTAGTTCACGTATAGTACTATATGCAGCGGAAGTGAGAAGAGCTGCTACACATTGAACAGGATTCATCACACCATGAGGGGCTGTTGGCTCAGTGTAATGAATAACTGTGGAGAGCTGTAATCAATCATCATCATCAACTGCCCCAGTAAAAGTGAATTTTTCTTCCTATTGCACCTGAGGTCTGGACATGGTTTAGTGACAGGCTGATCCTGCATCCCTTCCACAACTTTGTCCTTTTATTCTGCTGAGGAGGATGACCTGCCAGCCGGCGAGACCATCGTAACAGTTGGCCACCATTACACCTCGGCTCGGTGGATGCCCACCCAGACACAAGGACAGTCCCTAAATGTGAGACTGCTAGGGTATAGCCCACGAATAGATACATTTTTCCCACATACAGGTGCTTTTCACAAAATTAGAATATCATCAAAAAGTAAATTCATCTCAGTTCTTTAAAACAAAAAGTGAAACTCATATATTACATACAGTCATTACAAACAGAGTGATCTATTTCAAGTGTTTATTTCTGATAATGTTGATGATTATGGCAGTGTGGTAGAAAAAGGTGCACAAGCAACCGGGATAACTGTAGCCTTGAAAGGATTGCTAAGAAAAGGCCATTCAAAAATTTGGGGGAGATTCACAAGGAGTGGACTGCTGCAAGCCACAACACACAGACGTATCCAAGACATAGGCTACAAGTGTCGCATTCCTTATGTCAGGCCACTCATGACCAATAGACGTTCCCAGAAGTGTATTACCTGAGCCAAGAAGAAAAAGACCTGGACTGTTGCTCAGTGGTCCAAGGTGTTTTCAGATAAAAGTAAATCTTGCATTTCATTTGGAAATCAAGGTCCCAGAGTCTGGAGGAAGAGTGGAGAGGCACATAATCCAAGCTGCTTGAGGTCTAGTGTGAAGCTTCCACAATCAGTGATGGTTTGGGGAGCCATGCCACCTGCTGATGTAGGTCCATTGTGTTTTATCAAGAGTTCAAGACCAAAGTCAGCGCAGCCGTCTACCAGGAAATTTTAGAGCACTTCATGCTTCCCTCTGCTGACAAGCCTTTTGGAGATGGAAATGTCATTCTCCAGCAGGACTTGGCACCTGTCCACACTGCCAAAAGTACCAATAAGTGGTTTAAAAGCAACAATATCACTGTGCTTGATTGGCCAGCAAACTCGCCTGACCTTAACCCCATAGAGAATCAATGGGGTATTGTCAAGAGGAAGATGAGAGACACCAGACCTAACAATGCAGATGAACTGAAGGCTGCTATCAAAACAACCTGGGCTTCCATAGCGTCTCAGCAGTGCCAAAGGCTGATCGCCTCCATGCCACGCCGCATTGATGCAGTAATTGATGCAAACGGAGCCCCGACCAAGTATTGAGTGCATTTCCTGAACATATATTTCAGTAGGCCAACATTCGAATTTTAAAAACATTTTTCAAGCTGTTGTTATAAAGTATTGTAATTTACTGAGATAATGACTTTTGTGTTTTCATTGGCTGTAAGCCACAATAATCAATATTAACAGAAATAAACACTTGAAATAGATCACTCTGTTTGTAATGACTCTATATAATATATGAGTTTCACTTTTTGTATTGAAGAACTGAAATAATTTAACTTTTTGATGATATTCTAATTTTGTGAGAAGCACCTGTATAGATGTAATATATCCGTACACGTTTCTTCCTCTGTGTGAAGGATTTCTCAGAGGATTATAAATGTCATGAGTGCTGATCACTTGTTCCTGCAGTGGCAGGAAACCAAGCATGAGGTCTGACATGTCATGTCTGAACCCAAATGGTAAGTATAGTCAGTCACAGACTGAAGATTACCTTCTTCCTTAAGAAGAGAGCGATCTCAGATGCTTCTGCCGGCGGCTGACGCAGCTTCCGATCGTTGGACCACAACTTGCAATGCATAGCTGCGTCATATCCGGTTACTCGGCAGAGCGCATAAACCATTTCCTGTCAAGGAGAGGACAGCGATTCCAGCCCCTGTGACATGTTTTCCTGAAGGTGAGACGAAAGCCTAGACAGCATCCTCAGATCGGATTCGTGATTTGAAAGGCGAGAAAATTTTCTTATATTCGGGAAAAATTAGCAATGTTTGGCGAATAAATTGGGGAACGTGATTGCGGGGCAACTACAGCGCTTTGAACAGTTTGGCTAGCATAGTGCCTGTTTATGATGAGTAGGGGGACATGTTAGATGAGTGGAGGGGCTGGGGAATGCTCAGAACCATTCAGATCAGCAGCGTGCTTGTAGTCTTTTCTTTTTTTTAGACCTCTCAGGTCTATGCTTCTACAAGGGGTTCAGACTCTCTGCCCTTATCCGTATGTATTTCACTTGACAAATGGTACATGCATTTACATTTTGCATGCACATCAATTTACGTTTCAGTTCAGACTCCCAGGTTTTTTCTTTGTAGTTTAGTGTGCTTTAGTGCATATAAGGGTGTGGCTACCCTTTGTCTGAGCTGAAAGGTTCATTCTGCCTCTCAGGTCTATGCTTCTATTAGGGGTTCAGTCTCTCTGCCCTTATCCATATGTATCTCACTTGACAAATGGTAAGGTTTTAATATTAGAGTTAGGACTGTCCCAAAAGGGTTGCCGTGATGTTGCGGGATGGCTTTTACATTATTTTGATCAAAATTATGTTAACTAAATACACTTTATTTTATATCATTATTTTTATGCACTGTGCGATTTATCCATTTACTTCCAGTTATTTGGGTTTTCTGCTTGTCTTTGGTTTTTCTCTGTCTAGTGGCCTTATGTAAACATGCATTTACATTTTGCATGCACATCAATTTACATTTTCTATCTAGTCTTCTACTGTGCAGGCTACAAAGTGTATATTGATGACTTCATTGCTCAGTAGTTCCTCCTTCTTGGGGGAAGAGGCTAGTATGGCTCTGTTCTGTACTTGTATTCTTCCAGTCAACTCATTCTTCTTGAAATCTGGTCTCCCTGGGATTTGAACTCTCAACCTGTAGCACTGGAGGAAGTAGCAATTGCAATGAACCACAGGCTGCACTGCCAAGTATAGTTGACATTTCTGTACTTGAGTTTGCGAGTACTTATACCAGTGCATTTCTACATACCTGTATTATAGGAAAGTCAGTGATTTTTTTTACTTCCTAGAAAAGTATTAAAAAATTCTGAAAAACAATTACAATAATGACATTTTTAATGTACTTTTTTCTTAAAGAAACATCACAAAATAGCAAATTCCATAGACATCATTGTTATCCATATAATCGTAACAACCTGTACAATACAGTGAACTGATTATTTAAGGTGATCGGAAAATGATGTTAAAAATGTCGTGATTGATTATTGTTTTCCATTAAACACATACAAAATGTATTAAGAATGTAACACTGAGGCTTGGTAACTCATAGCATAAATGCTGCAATTTTTCTACTACTTTATACCGACATTATTATTTGTGTAGTGTGGTATATGCACCACACTACACAATGACAATCTTCTCTGATTATTGAGTCTTTGCTATATTTTTTAATCGTTTTCCCCTTTATTTCATACATTTTTGGTGCAGATTTGAAGCAGCAGTTTTAATGGGGTTTTTATAGAACGGAAAAGCTTTGATTCTGCAACTTAAAAACACAACTGCATATTTTTAATATGTGTTTTTTTTCAAGCTCCCCTTAGAAACATATAGAGGCAACAAAGCTGCACAGCTCAAAAGCATTGGTACTAATGAATGGGGTAAAATCTAGAACAAAAACGTACATAAAAAACGCATCAAAATGAGGCAAATATGCACATTTTGTATGCAGCGTTTTTCTACCAAGAGATGTGGAAATGGTGCTGAAATTTCTGCACCAAATACTTATCATGTGCACATACCCTTAGATGTTTAACTGTCCAAACAAAGTGGTGGTGATTTCATGAAAACTTCTACACACTGTGCTTTTTTTTTCTCTATAGGCTTCTATAGAGAGCCTCAAAAAACACAGGTTAAAAAAGCATGTAATGAAAAGCAGTTGCTGTTTTAGGTGCCGACTAGTGTTGAGTGAGTATGTTCTATTAACCCTTTCGCCGAGTATGCTCGGGCCGAGCTCCGAGTATTTATAGCTGCTCGGTGATATGGTTGAATCGCTCCCGTGTGCATGATTTGCGACTGTTTGACAGCTTTAATACATGTGAGGAATGTCTATTTCTTACACATTCCTCACATGTAATAAAGCTGTCAAACAGTTGCAAATCATGCACACGGGAGCGATTTAACCTTATCACCGAGCAGCTATAAATACTCGGAGCTCGGCCCGAGCGTACTCTGACAGTACATACTCGCTCAACCCTAGTGCAGACTCAACGCTTTTCTGACTATAAAAGAATATTAAAAATACTTTTTCAAATCTGCACCAAAAAGGCATCAAATAAGAGGGAAAATGCATACAAAAATGTGACGCGCCCCCTGGGCCTGCGCTGTGCAGGGGATACCCGGAGCCGGATCGCTGGGGGTTGTAGTCCTCCGGGACTGTGACCCGGTCCGTGCCCAGGGCGGTCAAACCAGTGGCAGTCTTAGGTAATAACAGTGTCCGACTACGCCACCCGTGGATTGCGGTCAGTGGGGACCGCCGCTGCGCTGCAGACCGCTGAGGCTGATGTTGTTTGCGCAGCCGATAACTCCCCACGGGAGAAGTATTTCCTCAGGGCAGCTAGTGTGGATGATGGGAGTGATGGTGTGAGCGTCCCAGGACTGTTGGTGCTGGTGTGGCGATGAAACACAGAGACGTGTGGTGCAGTTCAGGGTCTTTACTGATGGTATAGCGCAGACCCTCCCGGGAGTACTGGTTAGCAGTAGGGGCCTGGTCAGTCTGTAAGCAAGTAGGATCTCCCTGGCCAGGTGGAGTTGTAGGCCTCCCCGACTATCTGCACTCTTTCCTGGCTACCTTGCTCTATGCGGGTAGAAGTAGCCCACGTCCCTGAGTATACCGTGTGGTACTCACCCGTATGGCCGGTGACTTGGGGCCTTCCGTTAGCCTCCGCTTCACGATGGCGGTGCTGGTCCCTTGCTTGTGACCGTGCCTCCGGGCTTCTCTGGACAGAGGACATGGAATCCCCTGCCGGTTGGATTCTGCTGCTGGACCTGGATGTCCCCACAGCCTCGGACTCCGTGTCCGGGTTTAGTGTCTTCAGCCAAGGCGAGCTATCTAGCTTCCAGCCTCTGGCACTCGCTCCTGCTCCTACAGAGCTCCTGCTGTAACTTTCCCTGTGTCTGCTGTCCTCCAGACCTGACTGCGTCTCTGTCTGGGACTCCACTCTAGGCTCTGACTGCTCTGCTTGTTCTGCAGGCTCTGTCTCTCCTAATCCCGCCCCAGACCCAGTTTATAAGGGCAGATTCCTCCCCTCCCAGGTCTGGGTGGGCCGTGTTGCATGCTTAGGGTTCCTGACCAGAGAAACCTCCCACTTGCTCTCAGACATAATATTTATATTACTGTGGCAACCAGACCCCTGGGGTGCCACATTCCCCCCTAGTAAATTTTAGTACTCCGGGACTAAACACATTTTTTAAAGAAACATAAATACAGGGTATAACAATAATACAATAACATATTTACAAGAAGCTTTAGTTCTTTAAAGGTCAGGGCGTGTCCGCAACCGGGTGTCCATATCACCCAAGGTGAAGCTTTAAGTGAAGTAGGGGACCTGTCCAAAGCAAACCCCTTGCGTTGGCCTTGGGCGTGGCTGCAAGGCTGAAGCTAGCTACTTTGGGCCGCATTGAGGCCACGCTAAACAGGTTTTCTCTTCCGCGGCCGTCTTCGCAAGAGGCACCAAGGTGCAACTATCTACAAGAATTGTTCCGGTTATCCAGTGTCCATAACCTGTTAGTTCATAGAAATCAGCAGGGTAACTGAGAAACATAATTAATAACAGGCAACAAACATAAACCATAAACATTTTCAAGAAACAGGTAAATTTACAGTGCATTATTTTATATTTTCCAGCGAGCGGGCATCTGACCTCTAGTGACTCTAGTGGATCTACGGAGCTCACTAACTGGTTCTGCACTACAGGGTGTAGGGGATGTTATGGGTAAGCTGGGCAGCTGTCTGCGCACTCTTTGGCTCACTAGGGGCACGGCAGGCTCACTACTAGCAGAGGGTTGATCCTCCTGTGCTGCTGGTGTGGACTCTTCTGCCTCCTGGGCCGGCTGCTCTTCCAGCTCTACCTGGTCTTCTGTAGGCACTTGAGGGGCTGGCTGGAGAAAGGTGAGGACGGACACCACGATAGCGTTGTTTACTTGAGTCCAGGACTGGGGAAAGTCTCCGAGTACGGTGCTGATCATTTCCTCCTTTTCCTCTACGGGTTGAGGGTCTTCCTGATCTTCATCCGTGCTTTGCAACTTCTCGGGGCACTTTTTCAGGTGGTCTCTGGAGACAGTGGCTGTGGTCTCTCCTCCATCCTTGCTGATGACGTACACCTTTGGATTATTGTGGCTTGAGGGCAGTACGGTGTACGGGTCCTTTTCCCACTGGTCGTCCAATTTATGGAGCCACCTTTTTCTTTTCAAGACCTGCTCTCCAGGTACCAGGGGAACAGCGGGAGCATGTTGGTTATAAGTCCTCTCCTGCCTTTCTCTTGATTGGCAGAGACTTCGCTCGACGCTCTCCTGTACTTTCCAGTACTGCTGCTGCCGTTCTGTATCCCAGTCTGTCTCTGGCGAGGTGTCCTCGGGTATCAGGACTCCCATATCCAGGTCAACAGGCAGCTTACCAGGTCTTGCTCGCATTAGGTAAGCCGGGGTACAGTTGGTGGAACCTACCGGGATGTGGTTATTCAGGTCCACCAGATCGGGCAGTTTCTCAGGCCACAGACTGCGTTCTTCCAGGGGCAATGTTTTTAGCAGATCTATCACCACCTGGTTCATCTTCTCGCAGAGTCCATTGGTTTGGGGGTGATAGGGTGTTGTTCTTATCTTCTTGCAGCCATACAGGTTGCAGAACTCCTGGAAGACCTCCGCTTCGAAGGCTGGTCCTTGGTCCATCAGCACTTGGTCCGGGTACCCGTGTGGGCGGCAGAAGTGCAGCTGGAAGGCTCTGGCTGCAGTCTGAGCCATCAGGTCCTTGACAGGGACCACCACCAGGAACCGGGAGTAGTGATCCACGATGGTTAGGGCGCAGACATACCCGCTTCTGCTTGGAGCCAGTTTAACATGGTCCAGAGCGACCAGTTCCAGCGGCTGCCTGGTGATGATGGGCTGCAGGGGAGTCCTCTGGCTCTGCACGGTCCCTTCTTCATAGATTGCACGGGCCACAGTCTCTACACCACCTCTCAATAGCTCCTCTCATGCCTATCCAGTAGAACCGTTCACGCAGCAGGAACTCCAGCTTCTTCCATCCGAAGTGCCCTGCCCCATTGTGGTAGGCCTCCAGCACCATAGCTGCGTCCCGTCTCGGTACCACAACCTGCCAGATTAGTTCATGTGTCCGGGAATTGACCATTCTGCGGCACAACTTCTCCTTGTAGAGAAACAGTTTGCTCTTCTCCGTCCACAGTTGCTTGGTCTCTTCCGGAGCGTCTGGGTCCAGGCGGGCGTCAGCCTGGGTCAGCATCTCCTTCACCAGACGGACAGCGGGGTCACTGTCTTGCGTCTCCGCCCAGTTGTAGTGGGGTAAGGGGTTGAACGTAGCGGATCGCTGGCCCCTCACACGGTGGGAATACTGGGTAATCCCATGACGGTGAAACGCAGGGAGTTCGATCTCTTCCAATTCTTCTGGATCCTCCCCTCGTCCGGTAGGTTTGGCATCCTGGACAGGGCGTCCACGTTGGTATTGGAGCGTCCTGCCCGGTATTTGATCGTGAACTCAAAATTGGACAGGCGGGCCATCCGTCTCTGCTCCAGGGCACCCAGTCTTGCAGTGTCCAGGTGTGTCAACGGGTTGTTGTCCGTGTACACGGTGAACCTGGATGAGGCAAGGTAATGCTTAAAACGTTCGGTTACTGCCCACACCACTGCCAGGAACTCTAGCTTGAACGAGCTGTAATTCTCAGGGTTTCTTTCCGTGGGTCGCAGTTTTTGGCTGGCGTAAGCAATTACCCATTCTCTCCCCTGCTGGATCTGGGACAGTACGGCTCCTAGCCCGATGTTGCTTGCGTCCGTGTGGAGGATAAAGGGCTGGCTGTAATCAGGATACGCCAGGATTTCATCCCCCGTGAGGGCCATCTTCAGCTGGCGGAAGGACTACTCTTCCAGCTTTTCCCATTTGAAGGGTGGCTTCTGGTTTTTGGCCTTCCTGGACTGGCCTATCAGGAGGTCCTGCATAGGAGCTGCTTTCTTGGAAAAACCGGGAATGAATCTTCGGTAGTAGCCTACCAACCCGAGGAACTGCCGCACTTCCTTTATGCTGGATGGTCTTGGCCAGTCCTTAATCACGGTGATCTTGTCAGGGTCGGGGGCCACTCCGTCAGCACTCACCACGTGTCCCAGGTACTGTACCTTTGGCTTCAGTAGATGACACTTTGAGGGTTTTACCTTTAGGCCATAGTTTGCCAGGGCTTCAAACACTTCTGCCAGGTGTTCCAGATGGTCCTCATAGGTCTTGGAATAGACGATGACGTCGTCCTTGTATAATAGGACCGTCTCGAAGTTCCGGTGTCCCAGACAGCATTCCATCAACCGTTGGAAGGTTCCTGGTGTGTTGCAGAGCCCGAATGGCATACAGTTAAATTCTCTGAGTCCCATCGGGGTGGTGAATGCGGTCTTCTCCCGGTCCGCCTCTGCTACAGGAACCTGCCAGTACCCGCTAGTGAGATCCAAAGTAGAGAAGAAGTTAGCAGATTTTAATGCAGCTAAGGACTCTTCTATCCTTGGTAACGGGTACGCATCTTTGTGTGTGATACGGTTGACCTTCCTGTAGTCTACACACATTCTCATGGGATTGTCTTTCCTTTTTACTAAGACTAGTGGAGCTGCCCAGGGGCTACAGCTGTCCCTAATTACCCCAGCCTCCTTCATGTCTTTTAGCATCCCCTTGGCGTGTTGATAGTGTGCAGGGGGTATGGGTCGGTATCTCTCCTTTATGGGAGGATGGTCTCCCGTGGGGATGTGATGTTCCACCCCCTTTACACGCCCAAAGTCTAGCGGGTGTTTACTAAACACTCTCTCGTACTCTTGAACCACCCGATAGACTCCCTGTTTTTGGTGTGAGGGAGTGAAGTCAGTACCCAAATGCAGTTGCTGACACCAGTCCTTCAGTGGTTTCTTAGAGCCGTTACCTTCCTCTGGTTGAGATAGAGGCAAGGGTTCCACGGCCTGTACAGAGTTCTGGTTGATGGTGAACAATTTGGCTAGCGTGGCATACCGGGGCAGGTATACTTCTCTCTCCCCGATATTGATGATGCGGACGGGTACCCTCCCATGGCATACATCGACCACCCCCCGTGCTGTCAAAATGGTGGGCCTACTGTCTGAGTAGACTTGTTCTACCATTGCTTGGTAGTCTCTACCTCTTAGACCAATAGCTGCCCGGCACCAAATTATCATCTCACTTTTCGGGGGCATGGCAATAGGGAACGGGTCACACATTCTCACGCTGCCTATCTCACCACCAGATAATTCCACCTGTTGCCGTTTCATCAGTGCCCGGATCTCTTTTTGGAGCACACGCTGCTGGCTGGAACTGGCGTTCTTGGCAACCTGTTGCAAAATAAGAATCACCTCTGCAAGACAGTTTTCAATTACATTAGTACCTAGGGTTATTTTTGGGTGACTCTCGCGACGGTCAATGTCCACAATGATAAGTCCTTGTGCCGGCAGTTCAACTTTACCGACCTTGATGGTCACTTCCTTAAATCCTATCTGGGGCACGGGCTGACCATTGCTGGCTATAATGCTCAGGTCATCATCTGGGTAGCGGGTTATGTCCGAGTCATTCCAGTACCGCTTGAAGAGCACGTACGGGATGGTAGTCACCTGTGACCCAGTGTCTAGTAGGGCACTCATAGGAATGCCGTCCAGTACCACAGGCAAGACCGGACGTCCCCCTACGTATTTGTCACGCCAGTTCGATGGGCCTGATGATCTTATGCCTGGGGGTTGGCCCTCTACCCCAGGTTGTGCCCGTTTAAATGACAGTACCTTGCCATATGTCCGGGTTGATTGCAGTGGCGGCAGATGGGTCGTCCGTCCTCGTTGTATCTGTCGCTGTGTCTCCCTCTGGCCGGTGGGGCCCTCCTCAGTCGGCGCCACGGGACGTCCTCCGGTCCGGATGCCAGCTGGATCTTTCCTGGAGAAGAGACCTGTAAAGACTGCACAGTTCTGGTTAGCGCGGCAACGCTCTTAGTCAGCTCTTGGACCTGATGGTGTAGGTCTGTAGCCGGGTTATTGTTCAAAGCCTGCGCATCAGCTCCCACAGCCCCTGCAGACAAGGGCGCCGCATCCTGGTGATATGTGATAGCAGGGCGCCTGTGGGTCACAGCGCCACCTGATGCCGGTTCTCGGAGCACCCGGATGGATCTGTCCTTGAACTGTGCAAAGTCCAGGTCAGGGTCCTGTAAGACCATTGCCCGCAACTGGGTTCGGTGGGCATTGCACAGTAGACCCTCAATAAATTGTTCGGTCAACAGCTTGTCTTCATTTCCCACGCTGTCAGAGTCTGCCTGCTTAATGGCTCTCAGGGCCTCTTGTAGGTTAAGGGCATAGTCTCTTATACTTTCATGTGCCCGTTGTTTGCACCCATAAAATCTGAGCTTTATTTCGGCTGAGGTGCGGGTATCAAAGGTGTCTTTCAGCCGGGCTAGTATCTCTCTGACAGTCCTCTTATTCCCAGATGACCAGGACTTTACCTCCCTTTGGGCTGCCCCGATTAACTGGGCCACCAGGATGCTTACTTTTTGCTCTTCCGTGAGGGGGTATACCTAGAAGAGGCTATCCAGTCTTTCCCTAAAGTCACTTAGGGTATGTGACTCCCCTGAGTACTGGGGTAGCCAGGTTGCCCCCGGAATATAGGGCATGGTGAATGGCATGACCGCTGCAGCGGTTGCGCTGGCGGCCGGTGTGGCGGTGGAGCTCCCCTCGGTATCCGACATCCTCCTTCCCCCCTAGTGGACCGTGGCCTACCTTGCAATGCTCTTCTTCCGTAGGCCGCGGCTCCGCAGTCAATCGTCGGGGTAGAGGACCTGGCGTCGAGCTCCGATGACGTCAGCGTCGCTCTTCCTCCCTTCCAGGACCTTGCGCAGCGTCAGTGCGTGGGGCAGAGCTTCGGATCTCGCGCGCTTTCGGCGTCCACGCCCCTCTTCTTCCTGCGCGGCGTCCCGAAGATGGCGTCCGATGGCGGGAAGCAGCTGCGGATGGCGGGAAGACGGCAGAAGATGTTGGGAAACGACCCAAGATGGCGTCCGATGGTGGGAAACGACTCCGGACGGCGGGAAACTTCGCCACAGGTAAGTACAAAAGTCTTTTTCAGGTACGCAGTACCCGGTGGTTGCGGGCACGAAATCCTGCCGACTACGCCAAAGTTGACGCGCCCCCTGGGCCTGTGCTGTGCAGGGGATACCCGGAGCCGGATCGCTGGGGGTTGTAGTCCTCCGGGGCTGTGACCCGGTCCGTGCCCAGGGTGGTCAAACCAGTGGCTGTCTTAGGTAATAACAGTGTCCGACTACGCCACCCGTGGATTGCGGTCAGTGGGGACCGCCGCTGCGCTGCAGACCGCTGAGGCTGATGTTGTTTGCGCAGCCGAGTATGGGATAACTCCCCACGGGAGAAGTATTGCCTCAGGGCAGCTAGTGTGGATGATGGGAGTGATGGTGTGAGCGTCCCAGGACTGTTGGTGCTGGTGCGGCGATGAAACACAGAGACGTGTGGTGCAGTTCAGGGTCTTTACTGATGGTATAACGCAGACCCTCCCGGGAGTACTGGTTAGCAGTAGGGGCCTGGTCAGTCTGTAAGCAAGTAGGATCTCCCTGGCCAGGTGGCGTTGTAGGCCTCCCCGACTATCTGCACTCTTTCCTGGCTACCTTGCTCTATGCGGGTAGAAGTAGCCCACGTCCCTGAGTATACCGTGTGGTGCTCACCCGTATGGCCGGTGACTTGGGGCCTTCCGTTAGCCTCCGCTTCACGATGGCGGTGCTGGTCCCTTGCTTGTGACCGTGCCTCCGGGCTTCTCTGGCCAGAGGACATGGAATCCCCTGCCGGTTGGAATCTGCTGCTGGACCTGGATGTCCCCACAGCCTCGGACTCCGTGTCCGGGTTTAGTGTCTTCAGCCAAGGCGAGCTATCTAGCTTCCAGCCTCTTGCACTCGCTCCTGCTCCTACAGAGCTCCTGTTGTAACTTTCCCTGTGTCTGTTGTCCTCCAGACCTGACTGCGTCTCTGTCTGGGACTCCACTCTAGGCTCTGATTGCTCTGCTTGTTCTGCAGGCTTTGTCTCTCCTAATCCCGCCCCAGACCCAGTTTATAAGAGCAGATTCCTCCCCTCCCAGGTCTGGGTGGGCCGTGTTGCATGCTTAGGGCTCCTGACCAGAGAAACCTCCCACTTGCTCTGAGACATAATATTTATTTTACTGTGGCAACCAGACACCTGGGGTGCCACAAATGCAGCAAAAATACAATAATCAAAAAAAATTGTAATTGCACAGTTTGTGCAGACACCCACAGGAAAACACACAGATGGAAAGCAGCAGAAAAAAATATATGTAAACACATCCTTACAGATATGTTTGGCAAAATGGCACTTTAAGAAAACTATAGCTAAGACCCCATTTAGTGAAGCCTATATAAAATGACAACAATATGGTTACCACAACTTACAATGAATGAACATTAATTAAATCTACAAGTACCAACCATCCCTGATACAGTGGGCAGACCCTTATTTGGGTCTATGGCCTGCTGTCCCAAGTGGCCTGCTGAATATCCTTCGCAGCCACCATGCCCTCTCTGACATCTCCTCCTGCCAGGGTAGTGAGAAATGGTAAATGGGTGTGTTTAGAGTTTTGGTAAGTGGCATGGTCCAAATTAGCATTTGCCGCATAATTTGCACCTCTTTCTCTTCTGTAAAAGTTGGGAGATATGAACATAGACATGCTTATTCGACAGTGATGCCGTTGCTGGAGATGGGGCCCATATCACATTTTGCACAGTGACTTTGGTTCTGCTCCCTCATTACATTCTTTCATCAACACGTTTGAAGTGAGGCCACTATGGCTCTGCAATACACAATTTGGAAACCTCCTTAAGTTGATATTAAAGGCATTTTGTTTCAATAAGACATGGGCTTTTTTGCAGTTCTGTTTTTTGACTTCATAGAATCAGGATGAGTGAGAAGGGAGGAGTATAAATACTGTATAAATAACCCACAGACATTGCATCTGTGGGCTGAAGGAATGAGCTTGTTAGCAGACAATGCTAATCAGTGCCACTTGTTCATAGGAATAGTCAGCTTTCCATGATCCAGAGTAAATTATTACTGATATAGATACAGCACAGTTTAACACTTTTCTTGCTATTGAAAAAAAGCAAAAAACAAATGCTAGATACCAAAAAAATCCTAATAGCATGTTCTCATATTTTATGCCTGTTACTTTTTTAAAATGTACTAAATATTATTACACAATGTTACAAAATACACATTAAAATAAAAGGTCAAAAATCATTAAACAGAAAATAGTTTTCGAGTGAGCAATTATAAAACTTGACTGAAAGAAACACTTATTAATAGGTAAATCATTTACTATTTATATGCAGCTTCCATTCTCACAAATAATTTACAATTTCATGTCACTGCCAGTTAGCAGCCTCATACAAGATGTCCACTCTCAAGGGACAAAAGAGCATTGCACTGGTGTACAACACAGATACGCATACATCCATTGTCCATTATCATGGTAAATTTCACGAAGATGGACACAAACATTCATTTTTAAAAATAATTTTTGAGTACATGGCACCAAAGCTGAAAATAAAAATCACACTTTTGTTAAAAATGTAATATGGATTTCTCTTCTGAATATTGATTCATGTATCTTTGAGCATTTTTTTAGACAATAGACTAAACAGGACTTTAGGCAGTGTAGGGAAGAGGGATCAGGTAGGTTTTAATACATTAATATACTCCTTTTAAAATCAGAAAAATTATGACTATTTTGAAAGTTATAAAGAAAAAGTAAACCCCTGATACAACAGTGCATGAGATATGGAAAGACTTGAACAGCCCCATAGACTATGATGTGCACGTGTTGTATCAAAATACGTGTTGTTGAAAAATATGGATTGAGCATGTACATGCTTCATGGATGTCTGATTGAGGCCTTAGATGAGATAAATAATGAAGTCTTTCATTACCAACATCGCAATGCTCCTAACGTTACCAAAATTGTATTTTACCTCTGTCCCTGGGTCCGCACAAGAACACCTTAAGCTGACCAAGTAATGCCCACTTCTAAGCTAAGGGAAAATTGGCACTGTGGGCAAGTGTTTGAGCTATTTGCTAGAATGTTTACTCAAGAGTAGTATTGTGATGATAAAGGTTGGTGTCAAAAGAATACAAACTTAGTTTTATTGAAGATGACATTCTACTCTCTTTAACAAAGCCATTGATTTAATTACCAAATTTGGGTGATGTTAAGCCTACATCAGGTCTTCATATTAATTGATAAAACAAAAATTATGTGTTGGAGTGTGTAGAGCAGTTTACCAAAACAGGCACAGAAGGTTTTACATACAGTACAGACCAAAAGTTTGGACACACCTCATTTAAAGATTTTTCTGTATTTTCATGACTATGAAAATTGTACATTCACACTGAAGGCATCAAAACTATGAATTAACACATGTGGAATTATATACTTAGCAAAAAAGTGTGAAACAACTGAAAATATGTCTTATATTCTAGGTTCTTCAAAGTAGCCACCTTTTGCTTTGATGACTGATTTGCACACTCTTGGCATTCTCTTGATGAGCTTCAAGAGGTAGTCACCGGAAATGGTTTTCACTTCACAGGTGTGCCCTGGTCAGGTTTAATAAGTGGGATTTCTTGCCTTATAAATGGGGTTGGGACCATCAGTTGTGTTGTGCAGAAGTCAGGTGGATACACAGCTGATAGACTGCTAGAATTTGTATTATGGCAAGAAAAAAGCAGCTAAGTAAAGAAAAACTAGTGGCCAAATAAGGGTTGATGACATCATTTTTCAAGATGATAATGCATCCTGCCATAGAGCAAAAACTGTGGAAACATTCCTTGAAAGAAGACACATAAGATCAATGTCATGGCCTGCAAATAGTCCGAATCTTAATCCAATTGAAAATCTTTGGTGGAAGTTAAAGAAAATGGTCCAAGACAAGGCTCCAACCTGCAAAGCTGATCTGACAACAGCAATCAGAGAAAGTTGGAGCCAGATTGATGAAGAGTACTGTTTGTCACTCATTAAGTCCATGCCTCAGAGACTGGAAGCTGTTATTAGAGCCAGAGGTGGTGTAACAAAATACTAGTGATGTATTGGAGTGTTCTTTTGTGTGTTTGTTTTTCATAATTCCATAATTTTTTCCTCAGAATTGAGTGATTCCATAATTTTTTCCCTCTGCTTGGTCTGAAAAAAATTACCCTTACTGAGTACCATATTTTTAATCTTGATTTATTTAGTGTTTTTTAAAGCCCTAAAGTTGCCATTTGAAATTACTTTAGCTTTGTGCCATGTCTGTGATCTGCTTTTTTTCAACAACATTACACAACTGAATGAACATCCTCTGAGCCCGGTGATTCCATAATTTTTGCCAGGGGTTGTATAGTCCATCACAGCTTTAGGCTGCTCATGCAAATATTCCAACATATGCAGCCTCAAATTCCAGTAGCTTACAAAATCACAAATTAAACGTTTGAAATTATTAGACACTTTCCTGGCCATAGCTAGCACTTTCCTCAAGAGGGTATATAAGGAAATGTTACACAACTAAAGATGCACTCCTATCAAAGTTTTTATCCTCTTAATATATTGCAATCATCATATTGTCAAGTAATGGCAGTTGGCACGTTTAGGCAGGCTGCACTGCAGGAATGAAGAGGCTTGAGATTCCAAGATGGTTTTTATTAATACCAACGCATTTCTGCGCCGGGCCAGCGCCTTTCTCAAGGTATAAAAACCATATGAACAGGACACAACAACTGAGGGTTTTAAGTAGGAGAAAATGGCTCCAAAAAGCATAAGGAACGCCCCTAAAAGGGGAGGGGGAGGAAGCGAGGAAAAAGAAAAAAGAGAAAAAAAAAATCTAATCTTGGTTGTCTCACTTTCTTTTATTTTTTAATTACTATTTATGTTTATCTTTCCTCACAAGTCATATCTATTTATCACCCTTTTTTATATTTTACATATCAATCTGCTCGATCAAGGTTTAACCTTATTCCTTGCACCCCTTCCCTATTTATTTATTATTTTTTTTCTCTACTTTATCAACCACTTTAACATCCTTGTGTCAGCACCCTTTTTTTTTTCTCTTTTTTTCTTTTTTTTACTTCTAGATAAACAATTTCCTCCAGCCACGGGGCAGCAGCAGCGGCTTTTGATTTATTTATAGGTGTTGTACCTTCACACAACACTTTTAGGTGAGTGCTATCATTGATTACACCTACCCATTACCAGGCGGTATTGTCCTATTTTGTGTGTGCTTTTGTCCCTCTCCAGAGCTTCTCATTCATCATATTGTAAAGCACTGTGTACTTACAATTGCTCATTTTGCCCTTCTAACCAGCTAATTCTTCCCTTTCTATTAGGTCTATGATGTTACATTATTAAAAATTGACTAGCTGAATCCTTCTAAGCTCTATGTAGAAATAGGGGGTCAATAAGTCATGAGTCAATGCAAAAGTCTATGGGAGGGGGAGAAGGGAGCAGCTGGGTCAGGAGTTGAAGGGGGGATGAGTAATGCAGGGACAAGAAACTTCCTGTTTCTACATAGAGCAGAGAAATAAGAATGGTTAACTAGGTAGAAAGGAAAAATGAGCAAGTACACAGTGCTATATAATATAAATGCGACACCCCAGGGGTCTGGTTGCCGCAGTAATAGAGATATTATGTCTGAGAGCAAGTGGGAGGTTTCTCTGGTCAGGATCCCTAAGCATGCAACACGGTCCGCCCAGACCTGGGAGGGGAGGAATCTGCCCTTTTAAAACTGGGTCTGGGGCGGGATTAGAGCAGTCAGAGTGAAGCTGAAGACAGAGTCAGAGCCTGGAGTTCAGTTCCAGACACAGGGAAAGGAAGAACTAGGAGCTCTGTAGGAGCAGTAGCTGAAGTCCAGGGGCTGGAGCTGAGCAGAGTTCGCCCTGGACGAAGATACTAAAGCCGGACACAGGAGTCCGAGGCTGTGGGGACTGATATACACCCAGCAGCAGAAACCAGCCGGCAGGGGATTCCAGGTCCTCTGGCCATAGAAGCCCGGAGGCTCAGTCACAGAGAAGGGACCAGCGCCGCCATCCAGGAGCGGAGGCTAACAGAAGGCCCCAAGTCACCAGCCATACGGGTGAGCACCACACGGTATACTCAGGGACGTGGGCTACTTGTAAACGCTGACAGCAAGGTAGCCAGGAAGAGTGCAGATTAACGGGGAGGCCTACAACTCCACATGGCCAGGGGAACTCCTGTTTGCTCGCAGACTGACCAGGCCCCTTACACTAGCCAGTACTCCCGGGAGGGTCTGCCTTATACCATCAGTAAAGACCCTGAACCGCACCACACATCTCTGTGATTCCTTGCAGCAACCGGCACCATTAGCACTGGGACCCTCACACCATCACTCCCATCATCTTCCACATTAGCTGCCCTGAGGCAATACTTCTCCCGTGGGGAGTCATCCCATACTCAGCTGCGCAAACAACATCAGCCTCAGCGGTCTGCAGCGCAGCGGCGGTCCCCACTGACCGCAATCCACGGGTGGCGTAGTCGGACACTTATTACAATACAAATAGACTGCCACTGGTTTGACCACCCTGGGCACGGACCGGGTCACCGCCACATGGAGACTACAACCCCCAGCATCTCAGCGATCCGGCTCCGGGTATTCCCCTGCACAGCACAGGCCCAGGGGGCGCGTCAACTTTGGCGTAGTCGGCAGGATTTCGTGCCCGCAACCACCGGGTACTGCATGCCTGAAAAAGAGACTTTTATACTTACCTGTGGTGAAGTTTCCCGCCGTCCGGAGCCGATTCCCGCCATCAGACGCCATCTTGGACTGTTTCCCGCCGTCTTCTGCCTTCTTCCCGCCATCCGCAGCTGCTTCCCGCCTTCGGACGCCATCTTCCGGACGCCGCACGGGAAGAAGAGGGGCGTGGACGCCGAAAGCGCGCGAGATCCGAAGCTCCGCCCCACGCTCCGCCCCACGCTCTGACGCTGCGCAAGGTCCTGGAAGGGAGGAAGAGCGATGCTGACGTCATCGGAGCGCGACGCCAGGTCCTCAACCCCGACGATCGACTGCGGAGCCGCGGCCTACGGAAGAAGAGCATCGCAAGGTAGGCCACGGTCCACTAGGGGGGAGGAGGATGCCGGATACCGAGGGGAGCTCCACTGCCACAGCCACCGCCAGCGCAACCGCTGCAGCAGTCATGCCATTCACCATGCCCTATATCCCGGGGGCAACCTGGCTACCCCAGTACTCAGGGGAGTCACATACCCTAAATGACTTTAGAGAAAGACTGGATAGCCTCTTCCAGGTGTACCCCCTCACAGAAGAGCAAAAAGTGAGCATCCTGGTGGCCCAATTAATCGGGGCAGCCCAAAGGGAGGTAAAGTCCTGACCACCTGGGAGGAAGAGGACTGTCAGAGAGATACTAGCCCGCTGAAAGACACATTTGATACCCGCACCTCAGCCGAAATAAAACTAAGATTTTATGGGTGCAAACAACGGGCACATGAGAGTATAAGAGACTATGCTCTAAACCTACAAGAGGCCCTGAGAGCCATTAAGCAGGCGGACCCTGACAGCGTAGGAAATGAAGATAAGCTGTTGACTGAACAATTTATTGAGGGTCTACTGAGCAATGCCCATCGAACCCAGTTGCGGGCAATGGCCTTACAGGACCCCGACCTGGACTTTGCACAGTTCAAGGACAGAGCCATCCGGGTGCTCCGAGAACCGGCACCAGGTGGCGCTGTGACCCACAGGCGCCCTGCTATCACTTACCACCAGGAGATGGCGCCCTTGTCTGCAGGGCCTGTGGGAGCTGATGCGCAGGCTTTAAACAGTGACCCGGCTACAGACCTGCACCATCAGGTCCAAGAGCTGACTAAGAGCGTTGCCGCGCTAACCAGAACTGTACAGTCTTTACAGGTCTCTTCTCCAGGAAAGATCCAGCTGGCATCCGGACCAGAGGACGTCCCGTGGCGCCGACTGAGGAGGACCCCACCGGCCAGAGGAAGACCCAGCGACAGATACAACGAGGACGGACGACCCATCTGCCGCCGCTGCAATCAACCCGGACATGTAGCAAGGTACTGTCATTTAAACGGGCACAACCTGGGGTAGAGGGCCAACCCCCAGGCATAAGACCATCAGGCCCATCAAACTGGCGTGATAAATACGTAGGGGGACGTCCAATCTTGCCTGTGGTACTGGATGGCATTCCTATGAGTGCCCTACTAGACACCGGGTCACAGGTCACCACCATCCCGTACGTGCTCTTCAAACAGTACTGGAATGACTCGGACATAACCCGCTACCCAGATGACGACCTGAGTATCATCGCCAGCAATGGTCAGCCCGTGCCGCAGGTGGGATTCAAAGAGGTGACCATTAAGATAGGTAAAGTCGAACTGGCGGCACAAGGACTGATTATAGTGGACATAGACCGTCATGAGAGTCACCCTAGAATAACCTTGGGAACTAATGTGATTGAAAATTGTCTTGCAGAGGTGATTCTCATTTTACAGCAGGTTGCCAAGAATGCCAGTTCCAGCCAGCAGCGTGTGCTCCAAAAAGAGATCCGGGCACTGATGAAGCGGCAACAGGTGGAACTATCTGGTGGTGAGATAGGTAGCGTGAGAATGTGTGACCCGTTCCCTATTGCCATGCCCCCAAAAAGTGAGATGATGATTTGGTGCCGGGCAGCTATTGGTCTAAGAGGTAGAGACTACCAAGCAATGGTAGAACCCGTCTACTCAGACAGTAGGCCCACCATTTTGACAGCACGGGGGGTGGACGATGTACGCCATGGGAGGGTGACCGTTCGCATCATAAATATCGGGGAGAGAGAAGTACACCTGCCCCGGTATGCCACGCTAGCCAAATTGTTCACCATAAACCAGAATTCTGTACAGGCCGTGGAACCCTTGCCTCCATCTCAACCAGAGGAAGGTAACGGCTCTAAGAAACCAATGGAGGACTGGTGTCAGCAACTACATTTGGGTACTGACTCCACTCCCTCACACCAGAAACAGGGAGTCTATCGGGTGGTTCAAGAGTACGAGAGAGTGTTTAGTAAACACCCGTTAGACTTCGGGCGAGTAAAGGGGGTAGAACACCACATCCCCACGGGAGACCATCCTCCCATAAAGGAGAGATACCGACCCGTACCCCCGGAACACTACCAACACACCAAGGGGATGCTTAGAGACATGAAGGAGGCTGGGGTAATCAGGGACAGCTGTAGCCCCTGGGCAGCTCCACTAGTCTTGGTGAAAAAGAAAGACAACACCATGAGAATGTGTGTAGACTACAGGAAGGTCAACCGTATCACACACAAAGATGCGTACCCGTTACCAAGGATAGAAGAGTCCTTAGCTGCATTAAAATCTGCTAACTTCTTCTCTACTTTGGATCTCACTAGCGGGTACTAGCAGGTTCCTGTAGCAGAGGCGGACCGGGAGAAGACCGCATTCACCACCCCGATGGGTCTCAGCGAATTTAACTGTATGCCGTTCGGGCTCTGCAACACACCAGGAACCTTCCAACGGTTGATGGAATGCTGTCTGGGACACCGGAACTTCGAGACGGTCCTGTTATATCTGGACGATGTCATCGTCTATTCCAAGACCTACGAGGACCACCTGAAACACCTGGCAGAAGTGTTCGAAGCTCTGGCAAACTACGGCCTAAAGGTGAAACCCTCCAAGTGTCACCTCCTGAAACCAAAGGTGCAATACCTGGGACACGTGGTGAGTGCTGACGGAGTGGCTCCCGACCCTGATAAGATCACCGTAATTAAGGACTGGCCAAGACCCTCCAGCAT
The DNA here is from genome assembly GCF_046119375.1 of Phyllobates terribilis. Classification (NCBI taxonomy): domain Eukaryota; kingdom Metazoa; phylum Chordata; class Amphibia; order Anura; family Dendrobatidae; genus Phyllobates; species Phyllobates terribilis. The sequence goes on from NW_027362768.1 coordinate 24,673,655, forward strand.
AAAGGAAGTGCGGCAGTTCCTCGGGTTGGTAGGCTACTACCGAAGATTCATTCCCGGTTTCACCAAAATGGCAGCCCCTATGCAGGAACTCCTGATAGGTCAATCTCGGAAAGCCAAAAACCAGAAGCCGCCCTTCAGGTGGGAAAAGCTGGAAGAGGAGTCCTTCTGCCAGCTGAAGATGGCCCTCACGGGGGATGAAATCCTGGCATATCCAGACTACAGCCAGGCCTTTATCCTCCACACGGACGCAAGCAACATCGGGCTAGGAGCCGTACTGTCCCAGATCCAGCTAGGGAAAGAATGGGTAATTGCTTACGCCAGCCGAAAGCTACGGCCCACGGAGAGGAACCCTGAGAATTATAGCTCATTCAAGCTGGAGTTCCTGGCAGTAGTGTGGGCAGTGACCGAACGTTTCAAGCATTACCTTGCCTCCTCCAAATTCACCGTGTACACGGATAACAACCCGTTGACACACCTAGACACTGCAAGGCTTGGTGCCCTGGAACAGAGATGGATGGCCCGCCTGTCCAACTTTGAATTCACCATCAAATACCGGGCAGGACGCTCAAATGCCAACGCGGATGCCCTGTCTAGAATGCCGAACTTACCGGACGTAGGGGAAGATCCAGAAGATCTGGAAGAAGTTGAGCTCCCTGCGTTCCACCGTCATGGGATTACCCTGTATTCCCACCGTGTGAAGGACAGGCGCTCTGTGACGTTCAATCCCTTGCCCCACTACAACTGGGCGGAGACGCAAGACAGTGATCCCGCAGTCCATTTGGTGAAGGAAATGCTGACCCAGGCTGACGCCCGCCTGGACCCAGACGCTCCGGAAGAGACCAAGCAACTGTGGACGGAGAAGAACAAACTGTTTCTCTACAGGGAGAAGCTGTGCCAGAGAATGGTTAACTCTCGAACACATGAGTTGACCTGGCAGGTAGTGGTCCCAAGACGAGACGCGGCTATGGTTCTGGAGGCGTACCACAATGGAGCAGGGCATTTCGGATGGAAGAAGCTGGAGTTCTTGTTGCGTGAACGGTTCTACTGGGTAGGCATGAGAGGAGCCATCGAGAGGTGGTGCAGAGACTGTGGCCCGTGCCACCTGAGAAGAAAAGACCGAGCCAGCCAGAAGACTCCCCTGCAGCCCATCATCACCAGACAGCCACTGGAACTGGTAGCCCTGGACCATGTGAAACTGGCTCCAAGCAGATCTGGGTATGTCTACGCCCTCACAATCGTAGATCATTACTCCCGGTTCCTGGTGGTGGTCCCGGTCAAGGACTTAACGGCTCAAACAGCAGCTAGAGCCTTCCAGCAGCACTTCTGCCGTCCACATGGGTACCCAGACCAAGTGTTGACAGACCAAGGACCAGCCTTCGAAGCGGAGGTCTTCCAGGAGTTCTGCAACCTGTATGGCTGCAAGAAGATAAGAACAACGCCCTATCACCCTCAAACCAATGGACTCTGCGAGAAGATGAACCAGGTGGTGATAGATCTGCTAAAAACATTGCCCCTGGAAGAACGCAGTCTGTGGCCTGAGAAACTGCCCGATCTGGTGGACCTGTATAACCACATCCCTGTAGGTTCCACCAACTGTACCCCGGCTTACCTAATGAGAGCAAGACCTGGTAAGCTGCCTATTGACCTGGATATGGGAGTCCTGACGCCTGAGGACACCTCGCCAGAGGCAGACTGGGATACAGAACGGCAGCAGCAGTATCGGAAAGTACAGGAGAGCGTCGAGCGAAGTCTGTCTCAAGCTAGAGAAAGGCAAGAGAAGGCTTATAACCAGTATGCTCCCGCTGTTCCCCTGGTACCTGGAGAGCAGGTCTTGAAGAGGAAGAGGCGGCTCCACAAGTTGGACGACCAGTGGGAGAAGGACCCGTACACCGTACTGCCATCAAGCCATGAGAACCCAAAAATCTGCGTAATCAGTAAGGATGGAGGAGAAACCACAGCCATTGTCTCCAGAGACCACCTGAAGAAGTATCCCGAGTAGCTGCAAAGCCCTGAAGAAGATCAAGGAAACCCTCAACCCGCAGAGGAAAGGGAAGAAATGATCAGTACCATACTCGGAGACTTCCCCCGGTCTTGGACACAAGTAAACGGCGCTGTCGTAGTACCCGTCCTCACCTTTCTCCAGCCAGTCCCGCAAGTGCCTACAGAGGAACCGGTAGAGCTGGAAGAGCAGCCGGCCCAAGAGGCAGAAGAGTCCACACCAGCAGTACAGGAGGATCAACCCTCTGCTAGTAGTGAGCCTGCCGTGCCCCTAGTGAGCCAAAGAGTGCGCAGAAAGCTGCCCAGCTTGCCCATAACACCTCCTACACCCTGTAGTGCAGAACCAGTTAGTGAGCTCCGTAGGTCCACTAGAGTCACTAGAGGTCAGATGCCCGCTCGCTGGAGAATCTAAACTAGTGCACTGTAAAGTTGACTGTTTATTGAAAAATGTTTATGGTTTATGTTTGTTGCCTGTTACTAATTATGTTTCTCAGTTACCCTGCAGATTTATTTGGACTAACAGGTTATGGACGCTGGATAACCGGAACAGTTTTGTAGATAGTTGCACCTTGGTGCCTCTTGTGAAGACGGTCGCAGAAGAGAAAACCTGTCTGGCGTGGCCTACTTGCGGCCCAAAGTAGCTAGCTCCAGCCTTGCAGCCACGCCCAAGGACAACGCAAGGGGTTTGCTTTGGACAGGTCCCCTACTTCCCTTAAAACTTCACCTTGGGTGATATGGACACCCGGTCACGGAAACGCCGTGACCTCTACAGACTAAAGCTTCTTGTAAATATGTTGTCTTGTTATTGTTATACCTTGTATTTATGTTTCTTTAAAAAAAATGTGTTTAGTCCCGGAGTACTAAAATTTACTAGGTGGGAATGCGACACCCCAGGGGTCTGGTTGCCGCAGTAATAGAGATATTATGTCTGAGAGCAAGTGGGAGGTTTCTCTGCTCAGGATCCCTAAGCATGCAACACGGTCCGCCCAGACCTGGGAGGGGAGGAATCTGCCCTTTTAAAACTGGGTCTGGGGCGGGATTAGAGCAGTCAGAGTGAAGCTGCAGACAGAGTCAGAGCCTGGAGTTCATTTCCAGACACAGGGAAAGGAAGAACTAGGAGCTCTGTAGGAGCAGTAGCTGAAGTCCAGGGGCTGGAGCTGAGCAGAGTTCGCCCTGGACGAAGATACTAAAGCCGGACACAGGAGTCCGAGGCTGTGGGGACTGATATACACCCAGCAGCAGAAACCAGCCGGCAGGGGATTCCAGGTCCTCTGGCCATAGAAGCCCGGAGGCTCAGTCACAGAGAAGGGACCAGCGCCGCCATCCAGGAGCGGAGGCTAACAGAAGGCCCCAAGTCACCAGCCATACGGGTGAGCACCACACGGTATACTCAGGGACGTGGGCTACTTGTAAACGCTGACAGCAAGGTAGCCAGGAAGAGTGCAGATTAACGGGGAGGCCTACAACTCCACCTGGCCAGGGGAACTCCTGTTTGCTCGCAGACTGACCAGGCCCCTTACACTAGCCAGTACTCCCGGGAGGGTCTGCCTTATACCATCAGTAAAGACCCTGAACTGCACCACACGTCTCTGTGATTCCTTGCCGCACCAGCACCATTAGCACTGGGACCCTCACACCATCACTCCCATCATCTTCCACATTAGCTGCCCTGAGGCAATACTTCTCCCGTGGGGAGTCATCCCATACTCAGCTGCGCAAACAACATCAGCCTCAGCGGTCTGCAGTGCAGCGGCGGTCCCCACTGACCGCAATCCACGGGTGGCGTAGTCGGACACTTATTACAATACAAATAGACTGCCACTGGTTTGACCACCCTGGGCACGGACCGGGTCACTGCCACACGGAGACTACAACCCCCAGCATCTCAGCGATCCGGCTCCGGGTATTCCCCTGCACAGCACAGGCCCAGGGGGCGCGTCATAATGATTGCAATATATTAAGGGGATGAAAACTTTGATGAGAGTGCTTCTTTACATTCAGTATGTGTGCCATGCACGAGTTATTTAGCCCAAACATAAGGAAGTCAGAATGTTGTGGGCATTGTTAGTCATGACAATTCCCAGCTACAGTTGAATGGGAACAATCCAACATGATATTCGCCATTTAAAGAAGCACTCTCAAAAATTTTTTATCCTCTTATCACATCATAAATATATATATTTGTTCTTGCTAGGTGTACCGTTTTGAAATATTAAGTAGAACAAGTAAAACAGGTATGCAAAAATTAAAATGCATCCTTTTTTGAAAGATTTAAAATAAATAAAGAAGTTGTGGTGATCAAATACTAAAATGCTTGAGTACTCAGTATAAAAAATTGAGCAGGTCGGCCGCTCGGACGGGCTTGACTTGAGTAGCAAGTATAATAAAAGTCAAAGGGAAACTTGAGAATTTTTCTGGAAGACCCTAACAGGAGGGCTGGGGAGGCAGGAAAATCTCTGAAATGCATGGAGACAGCACTCAAATGGAATGGGAACAGCAGGGGGAGATCCCTGGAAGTATCTCTGACTCCCAGGTCGCTGCTGGGAACAATGTTGTCAGAGTATTACGCCACTTTTATGGACTGACAATAAAACATACAAAACTGAAGATAAAATGGATTTTACAGGAAAAAATGTTAAGAAACATTATTTCCTGTATAATGACTTGTATATAAGGCACAATTAAAAAGAGAAAAAAATAAAATGCTTCCTCCAACCCTTAATAGCCGGGCCATCTCTCACTGTATTTCCCCATTGCCTATGACTACAGTAGATTACATAGTAGAGGGGAAAATAAAACTACACCAACTGGAAGTCACCGGTAAATATAATTTTAACATTTTACTACCTTATCTGGGCATGTGGTGTATGTGACATTGTCAGACACATCATGTTTAATTTATGAAGGAGGGACTCTGAAACTCACAAAGCCTATGTGGACAATGCAAGAACTGCCAAAAATTAGAAGGAAGAAGGACTCCGATATATCGTGTATTAGACATAAAGGAGTAATTTATTTATTGATGACCTCCTGTTGTTGTGGAATGGCGATGATAATGATGCAAAAGAATTTATTATCTTCTTGAACAATAATAATTTTAATCTTAAATTTACTTATAATTATCAGGAAACCAGCGGGGTCATCACAAGTTGTGGTTCTTCCCTACAAAAAAAAAACTGATATTAATAGCATTTTAAAACCCAATTCATGCCGCCCTCGAGACGTGGTGAATAATATCCCATACGGAGAACTATTAAGAGTAAAAAGGAACTGCTCTGACCCTAAGTTAGTCAATGGTGAAATAAAAAAGAAGTGTGAAAAACTTGAACTTAGAGGCTACTCTCATAAAACATTAAAACAAGCTGAAAAAAAAGTGAGTAAAATCAACAGGGCTTTTCTCATAAAAGATAACATGAAAAAATTACCTACAGATAATGTCATTTATTTCACCACTCAATACAGCAGGGACTATGATAAAATTATTAATGTTATTACATTTTTTTTACCAATGCTGTACCAAGATAGGAAAGTAAAAAAGTGCTAGAAAACAACCAAATCCGTTTCTCAGCCAAAAAAGCCCCTACAATCGGATCTTTGGTGTCACCCAGCTTATTTATTGAAAATAAATCAAATGCTGACGGGAACTGGCTAAAAACCACAGGTTTTTATGGTTGCGGCAAAAATATATGCATCAGCTGCAAACATTTCATTAAATGCAAGGATTTTTCCTCCGTTAGTACAGGTATCACATACCCCATACAGGATTTTATAAATTGTGACACCACAGGGGTGGTTTACTTGGTGGAGTGCATCGAGTGTAAACTCCAATATGTAGGGTGTACAATTGGCCCTTTAAAAAGACGCATTAGAAGACATATGTCTGATGCAGTTGGAGACTTAAAGGTGGGAATTTCAGCAGTATCCAGGCATTTTGCTACTTGTCATGGGGGTGATACAACCAGGCTGAAGTTCTGTGGTATAGAAAAAGTGAGACGATCTGCACGGGGCGGTGATTTCAAGAGGAAAATTTTGAACAGGGAAAGCTACTGGATGTTCAAGCTGGATACAAGATCACCTGTCGGCTTGAATGTTAGAAGGGATCTTGTTTTACAATATAATTAAGATAATGTTATCATCCAGTGCTATGTCTGTTAAATAAATAAAAGTTACATGGGAGAGGAAAGAAACCCCGAAAAATTATGTGAGTCTCCGATGTGCATTTCTCTCTCTCTTTCTTATACATTAACGTGCAATAAATATTCTAGAAGTTAAAGTGGAAAGTGGATGTGAAACCAAACGAGTGTCAACAAGCGTTTGAAGTGACGAATAATCAAGCAAAAAAAGAAAAAAAAATTCACAATGACATATATTTTTCTTTCTTTTTCTGTTATAGAGAAATAAGTGGAGGAGAGATTAATAATACATTAATAACAGGTCATTGTGAACAAAATGTTATCAATTTCTTTCTTTTTTGACATCAAACTGTAAGTAATTTTTCGTTCCATATATACTAATAAATAATGCCAACATATCTTTTGTATACAGCAATGGATAATTGAAAATAATAGTTTTGTTATATACGGTAGTACGATATATATGTGACGCGCCCCCAGGGCCGTGGGGTACCCGGTGCCGGGCCTGTAGATGCTGGGGGTTGTAGTCACTGTGGCTGTGACCCAGACCGTGACCCAGGGTGGTCAATCCAAGGGTAATTTATGTATAGGTTTATAATGTCCGACTACGCCACCTGTGGAATGCGGCTAATGGAGGCAAGGGTGGTATAACTCCCCACAGGAAGAGTTAGCTTCAGGGCAGTGTGTGCAGATGATGGTGGTTGTGCAGGGTATCAGTAATAACCACAGAGTCAGTATAGTGCAGTCCCAGGGTCTTTACTCACAGTTGTCAATTAGGCAAGCATGGACTGGAGTACTGGCTAGAAGTAAGAGTCCGGTCAGCCTGGAAGCAAACATAGAGTCCTCCTTGCCAGGTGGAGTTGTAGGCCTGCCCTTCTCACTATACTCTTTGGCTTTACTGCTTGTAGCTGTGTTGTAGCCCACGTCCCTGAGTGTAACGTGCTGTGCTCACCCGTATGGCTGGCAGCTCGGGCCTTGTGGATGCTTCGCTCCTCCGTGGAGGTGCTGGTCCCTCGGTGCTGCTGAGCCTCCGGGCGTCTGATTGGGCCAGGAGACCTGCAATCTCCTGCCCTGTGGTATCTGCTGCTGTGCCTGCAGTGCTCCCACAGCCTCTGACTCCGGTGTCCGGTTCTCTGTGTAGCTCAGCTAGGACGATCTTCCTCAGCTCCAGTCCCTAGCTCCTCTCTCTTCAATGTCCTAAACTCAACTCCTTCCACTGAACTAAACTAACCCACTTCCAGATCCAATTGCCAAGGGGAGGGTACTCCCCTTGCTAGTCTAGAGCCAGGAAGTGTTGCGTGTATTGTGTACCTGGCTAAAAGAACTCCTGCTTGCTTCTAGGTATGGCATTACCTCTTTCGAGGGAAGCAATGCCACTGTGGCAACCAGACCCTTGGGGTGCCACATCCCCCCCTAGTTAATTTCAGTACTCCGGGACTGAACATATTTTTCAAAAGTAACAATAGCATTAACAATAACAGGCACATTAGAATATTTACAAACATTACAGTCCTTGATAGGTTACAGTATAATCTGCAACCAGGTGTCCATTCCACTGTGCAAGGTGTAATTTGAGGGACCTGTCCAAAACCCTCCACGGAGGCCCTGGGGTGGCTGCAGGGCATAGATGATCCAGGTGTTGGACCATGTCTTCGGCCACCTCCAACAGGTTTTTGTTCAGTGGTCTTTCAATGTAGCACAAAACAAGAAGGGGCACTTTAACAAATGAAACTATTTTCAATGGAGAGTTCTTTGGTTATTCACCGTCCATAACCTATAAGTCTTTGTACCCCTTTCGGGTATCTGGATAAACACACATATAAAACATTTCAAAATTGGCAATGTCTCTGGCACGGGTAACTATATACGGCATACATTTTAATACCTTTATACTTTAAACTTTACATTTTTAAATTCTCCAACGAACAGGGAGCTGACCTTTTGTACTTCTGGTGGATCTACGTAGTACACTATTTGTCACTGCTCTACTCTGGTCCCTCGTGTCTACCCCTGGTGTGGTGGGTTCAGTGTGAACTGCACTAGAGGTAGTATGAGGTAGTACTGGTAGGTTGGGAAGTTTCCTATGAACTCTTTGGCTCACCGTGGATACGACAGGTTCATTGTTAGCAGAGGGTTGATTCTCCTGGTCTGCTGATGATGAGGCTTCTGTCTCTGGGGCCAAATGTTCTTCCAACTCTTCTGGAACTTCTGCAGCTTCCTGAGGGGCTGGTTGGAGAAAGGTAAGGACTGGCACGACAATTGCATTGTTCACTTGTGTCCACGACCGGGGAAACTCTCCGAGTACTGTTTGGACCACTTCCTCCACTTCTTCTGTGGGCTGAGAGTTATCTTAGTCTTCCTTAGTGTGTTGCAATTGCTCAAGGCATTTCTTCAAGTGATCTCTGGAAACTGCCGCTGATGTTTCTCCTCCATCTTTGCTGATGAGGCCCACTTTGGTGTTATCGTAACTCGAGGGTAGGATGGTGTATGGCTCCACCTCCCACTGATCATCTAATTTGTGGAGTTGCCTCTTTCTTTTAAGGACTTGTTCTCCAGGTAGCAAGGGAACAGCGGGTGCGTGTTGGTTGTAAGTTTTCTCTTGCTTTTGTCTGGCCTGGGACAAACTTCTTTCAACACTCTCTTGCACTTTGCGGTATTGTTGCTGCCGCTCGGTATCCCAATCTGCATCTGGTGAGGTTGCCTCTGGTGTTAGGACTCCCATGTCCAAGTCAATGGGCAGCTTACCAGGTCTTGCCCTCATCAGGTAAACAGGTGTGCAGTTGGTAGAGTTCACTGGAATATGGTTATAGAGGTCCACCAGATCTGGTAACTTTTCTGGCCACAGGCTGCGTTCTTCCAGGGGCAACGTCTTCAACAGGTCTATCACCACCTGGTTCATCTTCTCACACAACCCGTTGGTTTGGGGGTGATCCAGCGTTGTCCTGATTTTCTTGCAGCCGTACAGGTTGCAGAATTCCTGGAACACCTCCACTTCGAAGGCTGGACCTTTGTCAGTAAGCACACGGTCAGGGTAACCGTGCGGGCGACAGAAGTGCTGTGGAATGCCTTGGCTGACGTCTGAGCCGTCTGGTCTTTCACTGGCACTACTACCAGGAACCGGGAGTAATGGTCTACGATGGTGAGAGCGTAGACATAGCCTGACCTGCTTGGGGCTAGCTTCACGTGGTCCAAGGCTACCAGTTCGAGTGGCTGTTTGGTGTTGATAGGCTGCAGGGGAGCCCTCTGGCTGTCACGGTCTTTTCGTCTCAGGTTGCATGGTTCGCATTCTCGACACCATCTCTCGATTGCTTTCCTCATTCCAGCCCAGTAGAATCGCTCACGTAGCAAGACTTACAGCTTCTTCCATCCGAAGTGTCCTGCTCCATCGTGGTACGCTTCTAAGACCATTGACGCATCTTGCCTCGGGACTACCACCAGCCAGACCAGTTCATGTGTCCGGGAGTTGATACTTCTTCGACACAGCTTCCCTTCGTAGATGAACAGCTTGCCCTTCTCCTTCCACAACTGTTTGGTCTCTTCTGGAGCATCGGGATCAGGGTGCGAGTCAGCTTGTGTCAGCAACTCCATGACTAGGCGGACAGCCGGGTCGCTATCTTGTGTCTCTGCCCACCCATGGTGGGGCAATGGATTGAACGTGGCCTCTCTGTTGGCGGTGCACCTGTTCTTTACACAATGGGAGCACTGGGTCACCCCATGGAAAGCGGGGATCTCTATCTCCTCCAGCCCTTCCGGGTCTTCTCCCCCATCTGGCAAGTTGGGCATTCTGGACAGCGCATCAGCATTTGCATTCTTGTGCCCCGCCCAATACTTGATGGTGAACTCGTAGTTAGATATTCGGGCCATCCATCGTTGTTCCAGGGCACCAAGCTTCGCAGTCTCCAGGTGTGTCAGCGGGTTGTTGTCTGTGAAGACTGTAAATTTTGAGGAGGCGAGATAGTGCTTGAAGCGCTCTGTCACAGCCCAGACTACGGCAAGGAATTCCAACTTGAAGGAACTGTAGTTATCGGGGTTCCTTTCCGTGGGCCGGAGCTTCCTGCTGGCATAAGCAATCACTCTTTCTCTGCCTTGCTGTACCTGGGACAGCACCGCTCCCAGCCCCACGTTGCTCGCGTCTGTATGGAGTATGAAGGGTTGGCCATAGTCGGGGTAGGCCAGGACTTCGTCTCCCGTGAGAGCCATCTTCAGTCGGGTAAAGGATTCGTCTTCCGGCTTATCCCATTTGAATGGAGGCTTCGGGTTTTTGGCCTTCCTGGACTAGCCTACTAGGAGGTCCTGCATGGGTGCCGCTATCTTGGTGAAGCCTTTGATAAATCTTCGGTAGTAGCCCACCAACCCGAGGAACTGCCGCACTTCCTTGATAGTGGAGGGTCTTGGCCAGTCCTTGATTACTGTGACATTGTCAGGGTCTGGTGCCACACCTTTGTTGCTTACCATATGACCTAGGCACTGTACCTTGGGCTTCAACAGGTGACATTTTGACGGCTTCACCTTCAGGCCAAAACCAGCTAGGGCTTCAAACACCTCTGCCAGGTGCTTCAGGTGGTCTTCATAGGACTTAGAGTAGACAATGACGTCATCCAGGTACAGCAGGACTGTCTCGAAGTTCTTGTGTCCTAGACAGCACTCCATCAACCGCTGGAAGGTTCCTAGGGTGTTGCAGAGCCCGAATGGCATTCAGTTGAACTCGCTGAGGCCCATCGGCATTGTAAATGCGGTCATTTCTTTATCCGCCTCTGCTACAGGAACCTGCCAATACCCACTGGTGAGATCCAAAGTAGAGAAATAATTAGCAGATCTTAATGCAGCTAGGGACTCTTCAATTCTGGGTAACGGGTAGGCATCCTTATGTGTAATGCGGTTAATTTGCCTGCAGTCAACACACATTCTCATTGTACCATCCTTTTTCCTGACGAGGACTAAGGGAGCTACCCAGGGGCTACAACTATCTCTTATCACCCCAGCCTCCTTCATCTCCCGTAACATCCCTTTGGCACATTGATAGTGAGCTCAGGGTACAGGCCGATACCGCTCTTTAATGGGTGGATGATCTCCCGTGGGGATATGGTGTTGTACCCCTTTTACCTGCCCGAAGTCTAGTGGGTGTTTGCTGAAGACCCGCTTATACTCCTGGACCACCCGGTATACTCCATGTTGTTGGTGCTGAGGGGTGGAGTCAGTGCCCACGTGTAGCTTCTGACACCAGTCCCCCATCTGTCCCTTGGAGCCATTATCCTCCGCCGGTTCGGATGGAGGTAAGGGTTCCACTGTCTTTATAGAGTTGTTGCTGACGGTGAATAATTTGGCAAGGGTAGCATACCGGGGCAAATGGACCTCTTTTTCCCCACAATTCAGGATGCGGAGTGGCACTCTCCCATGACGGACATCAACTACCCCCTAGCGGTCAAGATGGTAGGCCTACTGTCAGAGTATACGGGCTCTACCAGGGCCTGGTAATCTCGACCCCTGAGACCGATTGCTGCCCAACACCATATCAACATTTCACTTCTAGGGGGCATGGGAATGGGGAATGGGTCACTCATCCTGACACTGCCAATTTCACCACCAGACAGTTCTACCTGTTGTCTTCTCATCAGGGCTCTGATTTCTCTCTGCAGAACCCGCTGCTGACTGGAACTGGCAGTCTCCGCAACCTACTGTAACAAGACAATAATTTCTGAAAGACAATTTTCAATGACATTAGTGCCTAAGGTTATCATGGGATGACTTTCTCGGCGATCAATGTCAACAATTATCATTCCTTGTGATGGCAACTCTACTCTGCCAATTTTTATGGTCACTTCTTTATACCCCACCTGAGGTAAGGGTTGACCATTGCTGGCATAGATGCTAAGATGGTCATCAGGACGGCGCGTAATGTCTGAATCAGTCCAGTATCGTTTATAAAGAACATATGGCATAGTGGTCACCTGGGATCCAGTGTCCAGCAACGCGCTCATCGGAAAGCCGTCAACCACAATAGGTAGGACCGGTCGTCCTCCCACGTACTTTTCTTGCCAGCTTTGTGGGCCTGGTGGTCTTACTCCTGGGGGTTGGCCCTCTGCCCCAGGTTTTGCTCGTTTAAATTATTGCAGTATCTTGCATAGTGTCCTGTCTTGTGACAGCGGCGGCAGATCGGTTGTCCGTCCTGGTCGTAGTGGTCGCTGTTCCTCCCTCTGATTGGTGGAATCCTCTGTCGTCGCCACGGGACGTCCTCTGGACTGGAAGCCAGCTGGATCTTCTCCTTGGGGGACACTTGCATGGACCGCACCGTTTTGGCTAGTGCAGCTACACTTTTAGTCAGCTCTTGGACCTGAAGGTGCAGGTCTGTAGACGGAGCATTGTCCAGAGTCTGTGCATCAGCCCCTACAGGTTCTGGGGAAAAGGATGCCACCTCCTGGTGGTATGTGATAGCTGGGCACCGGTGGTATGTAGCGACACCTGGTATTGACTCTCGCAGCACCCAGATGGCTCTGTCTTTAAATTGTGCAAAGTCCAGATCGGGGTTTTGCAGAACCATTATGCGCAGCTGTGTCCGGTGAGCGCTGGACAGGAGCCCCTCAATAAACTGCTCAGTTAGCAATCTGTTCTCATCTTGCACACTGTCGGGGTCTACCTGTTTGATGGCCCGCAGCGCCTCCTGCAGATTTAAAGCATAGTCCAGTACACTGTCCTGCAACCTTTGTTTGCATCCGTAAAACTTCATTTTTATTTCAGCTGCAGTGCGGGTGTGAAAGGTGTCCTTTAGTGGGGCCAGTATCTCTTTTACAGTGCCTTTGTCTCTGTCTGACCAGGATTTCACTTCTCTCTGGGCTGTACTGATCAGCTGACCTATGAGGATGCTGACTTTCTGCTCCTCTGACAGGGGGTATACTTTAAACACACTGCGCAGTCTTTCCTCAAAATCATTCAGGACTCTCCTGAGTACTGGGGCAACCACGCCGCCCCCGGTATATATGGCATGGAGAATGGCATTACCGTGGTAGTGGTCGCGCTTGCGGCTGAACTTCCCTCCATGTTGGGCGTCTTCCTCCCCCCTAGTGAACCGTGGCCTACCTCCTTTTACCTTGCTCCTGGTAGGCCGCAGTTCCGCTGGTGACGGTCTCCTTCAGGACCTGGCGTCACACGCGTCTGACGTAAGCACTCACTGGGGCTCCTTCCAGGACCTGGCGCTGCATCAGTGCGTGAGGTGGGGCTTGGGCTTCGCGCGTTTCCAGCGGTTACGCCCCTCTTCTTCCCGCGCGGCGACCCTGAAATGGCAGACAATGGCGGGAAACAGCAGCAATTGGTGCAAAACTTCACCATGGTATGCGACACAGTTCTTTAAGGCGCACAGCACCCGGTGGCAACGGGCACGAAATCCTGCCGACTACGCCAAAGTTGACGCGCCCCCTGGGCCGTGGGGTATCCGGTGCCGGGCCGGTAGATGCTGGGGGATGTAGTCACTGTGGCTGTGACCCGGACCGTGACCCAGGGCGGTCAATCCAAGTGTAATTCATGTATGGATTTATAATGTCCAACTACGCCACCTGTGGAATGCGTCTAATGGAGGCCGCCGCTGCGGAACAGTCCCCTGAAGCTGGTGGTTTTGCAGCAAGGGTGGTATAACTCCCCACAGGAAGAGTTAGCTTCAGGGCAGCATGTGCGGATGATGGTGGTTGTGCAGGGTATCAGTAATAACCACAGAGTCAGTATAGTGCAGTCCCAGGGTCTTTACTCACAGTTGTCAATTAGGCAAGCATGGACTGGAGTACTGGCTAGAAGTAAGAGTCCGGTCAGCCTGGAAGCAAACATAGAGTCCTCCTTGCCAGGTGGAGTTGTAGGCCTGCCCTTCTCACTATACTCTTTGGCTTTACTGCTTGTAGCTGTGTTGTAGCCCACGTCCCTGAGTGTAACGTGCTGTGCTCACCCGTATGGCTGGCAGCTCGGGCCTTGTGGATGCTTCGCTCCTCCGTGGAGGTGCTGGTCCCTCTGTGCTGCTGAGCCTCCGGTCATCTGATGAGGCCAGGAGACCTGCAATCTGCTGCTGGGCCTGCAGTGCCCCCACAGCCTCAGACTCCGGTGTCCGGTTCTCTGTGTAGCTCAGCTAGGACGAGCTTCCTCAGCTCCAGTCCCTAACTCCTCTCTCTTCAATGTCCTAAACTCAACTCCTTCCACTGAACTAAACTAACCCCGCATCCAGATCCAGTTGCCAAGGGGAGGGTCCTCCCCTTGCTGGTCTAGAGCCAGGAAGTGTTGCATGTATTGTGTAACTGGCTAAAAGAACTCCTGCTTGCTTCCAGGTATGGCATTACCTCTTTTGAGGGAAGCAATGCCACTGTGGCAACCAGACCCTTGGGGTGCCACATATGGATATCTAGATGAAGGCTGGAATAAATCGGACGAATTTAACTGGTCACCTCCCACTGTGGGAGATTTTTATTCAGCTATACAAACATATATTTCATTGGTATACATTGTGCTTCGTATACTTATTACTGTTTCCAACATGCAGAATATATACTGTTCAGCTAATTTGTTTCAATTCTCTTGCCAGAAACTTCAATGTCAGGACTTTTATTATAACGTCTGTAGCATTAAATAACCACAAAAATAAAAAAGCCTGTCTCCAACTTGGAAACGAAGATGTAACACCTGAACCTCACAAGAATTAATTAGTTAACTGATTGGACTTCCTTTGTCAGTTTGCTGTTTTATTGTATCTATACCCTGTCTGTATTCCAATGTATGTACCATCATAAAGGCTTTTCTAAGCCGAAACGCGTGGCGTTTTTTTTACTTTGTTTGCCCATATGGTGTGAATTGGCTCTTTTTGTAAGTGCATTTTTTATGGAACTATCATTCTTCAAATAAATGGAAATTTTAATTACACCACACGGTCGGAGTCTCCTCACTCGCTGGATTTTGGTCTGAAAAAAAATAGGTAGGTTCATATCCCAAAAAGTAAGCACCTGTAAAAGGCCACTGTATTCGGGGGCATCTATTACAAGAAGAGTACAAAAAACTTAAAAAAAAATTGTTTAAAATAAGCACACTTTGTATGATAAACAGATACACTGATGAGCAAAAGGGGCACAATGTTTTGAACTGTTGACTTTCAGGCTCCATATCTCACCATCTGCTACTGCTTCAAACGTGAGACTACCATCATTTCATAGACAATCATCTTGACTATCTCATACATAAATTTGACTTGCAACAATTTAGAATATGATTAGTTATGCAGATTCTTGTCATGTCACTACATTGTTACTGTTTTGGTTCTATAAATCTAAATTTAAATTTTTATTATTTTGTCAGTATCTAATTAAGATTAGAAGCTATGTCGTCACACCACCTTTAGCTTTCAACACTGCCTGAATCCTTCTGGGCAAGCTTTCAATCAGATTCAAACATGTCTCAACTGAAATCTGATCCCAGGTCTCTTCTACACGTTCCCAAAGTTGATGCATACTGGTCTACTCACTTGGGTATGTACAAAGATTTTTATTCAACTGTGCTCACGAATGTTCAATTGGGTTGAGGTCTAAGAACTGTGAGGGCCAATCTAGAAACTCTTCTTCAATGTCATTGAGCCATTTATTTGTCAATCTCAAAGTGTGCTTTGGGTTGTTGTCCTGCTGGAGCACTATGTTGTCCTTTTCATACCCATACTACTTGAGTGTACAAAATAACTCATCTTGTAGGATACTCACATATAGCTCAGCATTGAGATCACCAACCATCCTCGTCAAGTATCCAATGCATTTGACTGTGAAACAACCTCATATCATCAGGCTTCCTTCACCGAACTTGACAATTCCTTCAATTTCTCGATCCGTTAGCCACTTTTCCCATTGTTTCTTCCAGACCCATTTGCAACCATCAGAGCCTAGTCTATTGACTTTTGTCTCATTGCTCCTAATCACCCATATACAACCTTCTACCGTCCACTTTTTGTACTTTCTTGCAAACTCGAGCCGATGCCTCTTATGACAATATTGAAGTCAAGGCTTCGTCACCTTATTTAGAGCCACCATTACAGACTTGTATAATGTGCGTTTCATGGTGCTTGCATGGACGTCTGTGATATCAATATTATGAAGTATATCAGCCATCTCCACTGCCGTGTTTGTCTCGCCAGAACTGATAAACCTTCTGATGAGCTGACTTGCTGACTCCAATATTTCATCTGAATGTCCACCTCTTTGCTTTTGAATTGATGGACGGACTTCATATTCTTCCAAGTCAGATTTTTGTATGAGATAGCCAAGATGATTGTCTATAAAATTATGGTAATCTTACATTCAAAGCAGTAGTGAATGGTGAGATATGGAGCCCGAAAGTCAAAAGTTCAAAACATTGTTACCCTTTTTCTCATCAGTATATATTTAACTTTCTGGAATGCTGAGAATTTTGTTTTTGTCTTTATATCTTTAAAAAAAATATTTAAACAAAAAAAGTAAAGGAAATGCAAAAATGTATATTACTTATGGTTGGTTCATCAAGCCAGGAAGCACACTTTCTCAGACAAACAAGCCTTAGTTTCAGTATTTTTCTTCAGTCTAGGACCGAAGGATTTAAAGGTGTACTCCGGGAAGATAAAAAATTATTATAATGGCCATGCCAATCTAAACTACAAAATAACATCCATAGTGTTGTTTCCCATCCTCATAGTAACTGCAATTCAGTGTGACACTGGAGATGCTCCTTGTTGCTCAGCCTCCCTTCTAGGACATTACATCACACATCAGGGAGTGTGGTCTGTTCCCTGCTGCTAGTAGCTACTAGCCCCTTGATAGTATCTGCTTCTACTCAGTCTGAGAACAGGGGGCATGGCAGGGGTGTGACCATGTGCACTTGTGCTCAGACTGAATAGAAGCAGATATTGCCATAGGGCTGGCAGCTACTAGCAGCTACGAACAGGCCATACACCATCCACGCCCCCTTATTGGTCTGAATAGAAGCAGATATTATTAGAGGGCTGGCCGCTTCTAGCATCTATGAGCAGGCCATGTCTCCACTATGCTCTCTGTTCTCAGAATGAATAAAAGTGGACATTGTCAGAGACTTGCAGGTACAATCAGCAGGGAGAATGCCACGCCCCCTGATGTGTGATGTAATGTCCCAGAAGGGAGAGGGAGCACCAAGGAGCTGCAACAGTATCAAACTGAATTGTAGTTACTGTGAAGATGGGATCTTATCTTTGTAGTTTATAAAGGCATGGCCATTTAAATACATTTTTATCTCCCCAGCATACCCCTTTAACCTCTTAGTGATGGAGCCAATTTTAACCTTAATGACCAGGCCAATTTTTTTAACTCTAACCAGTGTAATTTCATATGGTAATAATTCTGTAATGCTTCAACATATTCCAGTGATTCTGAGACTGTTTTTTGTGACACATTGTACTTTCTGTTAGGCTATGTGCCCACGATGCAGAAATGCTCTGGATTTTTTCTGAGCGTTTCTGCATCTCCCTGGCAGAAAAAACGCATGTGGATTTTACATGAGGTTTTCCTGCCAGGGACAAGTGGAAGTGAAGCATTTTTCACATGCATTTCTGCATGCGGGTTGTCAAGCGCTTTCTTAGCGATTTTAGCATCACTTGGAAAACAGCATGGATTTATATAGTGTGACCGAAAGAATGGTAAAAAAATAAAAAATAAATATTATACTTACCTTCTGATGGCCCCCGGAATTGCCGCTGCGGAAACGCTTAAAAAATTAATAGTGGGCACATAGTCTAAGTGGTAAATTTAGGTTGATATGTTTTCCATTTATTTGTGAAAATATCGGAATCTTGGCAAAAATTTTGAAAAATTCGTAATTTTCAAACTTTCCATTTTTATATCCTTAAACCAGTTAGTCATGCTGTACAAAATAATTAATAAATAACATTTCCCATGTGCCTACTTTACATCTGCATAATTTTTAAAACATCATTTTAATTTGTTAGTCTATTAGAAAGGTTAAAAGTTTGGCAGCAATTTCTATTTTTTTCAAGAAATTTAGAAAACCTATTTCTTTTGGAACCTATTCAAGTTAAATGGATTTTGAGGGGCCTATATATTGGAAACTCCCCAAAAGTGATACCATTTTAAAAACTGCACCATCCAAATACTTAAAAACTGCTGTCAGGAAATTTGTTAACCCTTCAGGTGCTACACAGGAATTAAAGCAAAGTGGAATGAAAAAATATATATTTTTTCCTCTAAATTGTTGCTTTAGACCCAAATGTTTCACTTTTACAAAAATAGCACAAAAAATTGACCTCAAAATTTGTTACCCAGTTTCTTCAGAGCACGCTGACATACCATTTGTGGTCAGAAACCTTTATTCGGACAAATGGCAGGGCTCAGGAGGAAAAGAGCATCATTTGAATTTTGGAACACAAATTTGGCTGACATAGATTACGGGAGCCATGTCGCATTTGCAGAGCCCCTAAAGTATCTAAATAGCAGAAACCCCCCACAGCTAACCTCATTTTGAAAATTATATCCTTCTACAATTTTAGTCAGGGATATAGCGGAGTATTTTGAATTCACAGGTATTACGCAGAACTTGATAACATTAGGTTGTCATATTGAAAATTTTCATTATATTCAGGAAAATGTTGTTTTAGCCATAAATTTTTCACTTTTGCAAGATGTACCAAAAAAATGGACCCCACAATTTGTTACCCACTTTGTTATGAGCATGGCGATACCCCACACATAGTCAAAAAGTTCTGTTTGGACACACAGCAGGGCTTGGAAAGGAGGAAGCAACATTTAGTATTTGGAATGTAAATTTGGCTTGAATAGATTGTAGACGCCACGTCTCATTTGCAGAGCCCCTGAGGTACCAAAACAGCAGAAAACCCCACAAGTTACCCCATTTTGGAAACTAGACCCATCAAGAAATTCACTTTAGGGGGGTGCTGAGCTTGTTGAACCTGTAGGTGCTTCACAGAATTTTTTAAAATGTGGAAGTGAAAACGAAAATTACGTTTTTTTCTGCTAAAATGTTTTTTTAGCCCCAAAATTATAATTTTCCCAATGTATAATAGGAGAAATTGGACCTCATAATTTGTTATGCAAATTTCTCCTGAACGTGATGATACCCTATATGTGGTCAAAAACTGCTATTTGGACACATGGAAGGGCTTGGAAAGGAAAGAGTGCTATTTGAGCTTTGGAGCATAAATTTGTCTGGAATAGATTGTGAATGCCATGTCGCATTTGACATGCCAAAACAGCAGATTACCCCCACAAGTGATCCTATTTTGGAAACTGGACCCCTCAAGGAATTTATCTATTAGTATACTGAGCTTTTTTAACCTACAGGTGATTCACAAAACTTTATAACATTTAGATGTGAAAACAAAAAAATATTTTTTTTTCACTAAAATACTGTTTTAGCACCAAATTTATAATTTTCATGAGGGGTAATAGTAGAAAATAGACCTCATAATTTGTAATGCACTTTTTACTGAATGTGGCAGTACCCCATATTTGGTTGTACACTACTGTTTGAGCACACGGCGAGGACTGGACAAGAAGGAGCGTTACTTGGCTTTTAGAACTCTGATTCCATTTGAATAGATTGTGGGTGTCATTAGCCGAGTCCCTGGGGCCTCAGATCAGCAGAAACCCCATTGTAAACCAGTGTTTGGCCAAACAGCAGGGCTAAGAAGAAAGGAGCACTATTTTGCTTTTGGAGCACAGATTTGGCAAGAATAGTTTTCGGGCGACATT
Organism: Phyllobates terribilis; assembly: GCF_046119375.1. Taxonomy (NCBI): domain Eukaryota; kingdom Metazoa; phylum Chordata; class Amphibia; order Anura; family Dendrobatidae; genus Phyllobates; species Phyllobates terribilis. The sequence continues at coordinate 24,693,522 of NW_027362768.1, forward strand.
TGCGGAGCTCCTAAGGAGCCAGAATGGCAGAAATATACCAAAATTGACCTCATTGTAGAAATTGTACCTCTCAATGAATTCATCTACGACTGCAGTGACTCTTTTGTAACATCCACTCTGTGCTTTTTTCTAAAGAATTGCAAATCTGCCAGTTTAGTTCCCATACATTGTGCCCCCATACAGTGTAGTGCCCCCATACATTGTGCTCAGCTTCTGAATCTGGAGACATGCACCCCATAAATTATTAAGTCTGCTCTCCCTGCTACAATAATACCAAACATGTGGTAGCTTACTGTGGTTTAGGCACAGGGGGCTAAGAAGACGGGGAGCATTTGCATTTGGGAGTGCAGATTTCACTAGATTTTATTTGCGGATGCGGGAGCCATGTCGCTTTTCCAGAGTCTTTGTTCTACCAATGCCGTGGGAATCCTTATATTTCCAGTGACAGATCTGAGTAGGAACTCATTTTGTATGAGATAAGTTAGGGTTTTTATTGGTAACATTTTGGGGGTATATAACATTTTTGGATCGCTTTCAATATAAGGCTGGGCTCACATTCTTCTGTTCTACGCTGAGCACTTACCTCTGAGTTTCCATGTAAGTCCCACAAAAATGTGATTCCGATGAAACCACTCACCCTACTGAGGCAGATGGAGGCACTTTGGACTCCATTTGGTGTCTGTTCTGGAGGTATCCATCTTTTTGGAGTGCACAGAACTGTGGTTGCCCACACGTATGCGCTAAAAGACACCAAAAATGATGGGACAACTCCAGGAAAGAGAGACCAGACAGAGTCTATTTGCATAAGTGGTTCCGTAAAGCGGTTTGCCTAAATCACATTTTTTGGGATTTTCACAGAAACCTCGACTTAAGCGCTCAGTGGAGAGTGTAGCATAAATGTGACCAGTGCCTTGTTCCAATTTTTGGGAGGCTCAATGAACAAACAGCAGTACAAGAATAGTTCTTATTTTTATTTTTGCACGGTTCATCATTCAGTATAAGTGATAAGACGGCTTTATTCTTCAGGTCAGTGAGATTACAGTTTTTTTTTCTTTTTTGCTACTATGGCTATGTGCCCACGATGCGTTTTTCAAGCATTTACGCTGCAGAATTTCCACAGCGTAAATGCTTGGGAAATGCTTTGTAAACCTTCCCCAATGGTCTCCAATGCAATTCCGCACTTTCAATACCCATGCTGCGGATTTTTCCACAGCGTTTATGCTGTGCTCAAAAATCCGCAGCATGTCCATTAATTTTGCGGAAGCGCTGCGTTTTCGCCGCCATTGACTTGCATTAGAACGCGCCAATTCCGCAAGACTGCATCGGTACTTGCGTAATTGGCACGTTCTAATATGCGGATGGTATCCGGGTGTGGAGGACAGGAGACTCTCCTCCACACCAAGGTACCATAAAAAAAAGAATAAAATAAAAAATAAAGATTACATTCACCTTCTGACGGCCCCCGGACTCCTTCTCTTCGCTTGCCGACAGATTGCGCAGGACTGAAGGACCTGCGCTGACGTCACAGTCATGTGACGGCAGGTCTTTTCAGTACAGTGTAGCGCGATCTGCCAGCACAGGAGCGCAGCAAGACTGCTGGGGCCATCGGAAGGTAAGTACTAGGTTTATTTTTTTATTTTTAACCACTCTCTCGGGTCACACTATATAAATCCATGCCGTTTGCATGGATTTATATAGTGTGACCTAGTTGTCACAAGCACTTTCCAAGTGATGCTAATCGCTTGGAAAGCGCTTGTCAACCCGCATGTGGAAATGCCAGTGAATAACGCTTCATTTCCGCATGTCCCTGGCAGGAAAACGCATGTACAATCCGCATGCGTTTTTTTCTGCCAGGGAGATGCAGAAACGCTCAGGAAAAAATCCTGAGCATTTCTGCATCGTGGGCACATAGCCTATCACACAATAAAAATGCTTTTTTTATTTTAAAAAAATAGCTTTTTCGTCCCCATGTTCTGAGAGCTGTAACTTTTTTATTTTTTTGGTGAACAAAGCTGTGTGACAAAGTCACTAGTAAAGCGCTGGAGGGGAGTTATGTTTCCCTGAGGCTATTAGCTTCACTGAATAAAAACCGTTAAGTTTTCTCCAGCATATTATTTGCTGACATAGGTTAATCCACCATTTGTAAAAGGGCGTGTTTTTATGAGAACAACCATAGAGCAGACTGGAGGTTGTTCTCCATATCTCCACCTCAGGGTATGGTCGGGGGTTTAAATACACAGCCTGCTGAGGCATTAGTTGTTCAGTGTCTCTGGATAGGCATAATCCAGACAAGAGATATATGTTCTGTGCTAATCTGAACCCTGTGTTAACTGGACTCTGAGAGGGTGGATCCCCAGTACCAAAAGGACTGTGTTTGGTATCACCACTTTGTTTTGTTTTCACATGTTTTACTTCCCTACGGTTTATGCTGCCACTAATAAATCTGGGAAGAATTTAAAGAGACAGTGTTCCTGTGTACCTCTATGTGCAACCAAGTGAGCCGATCTACCACAGCTGATAGGCTGATAGAGGGCTTATATTTTGTGCGATGAGTTGGAGATTTTTTGGTACCATTTTGGGGAACCTAACATTTTTTGATCGCTTTTTAATCAGATTTTTCAGACACAGGATGAACAAAAAACAGCAATTCAGATATTATTGTTTTTATTTTTTATTTTTTTGTGCTGTTCACCACGCAGTAATAGTGATAAGACCAATTTGTTATTCAGGTCAGTATGATTACAGTGCTACCAGATTTATATCTTTTTTATACTTTAATACTTTTACAGACTAAAAACGTGTTTTTTATTATTTTTTTTATGGTGTCTGCTGTATGGAATAAATAACGTGACAGTTTTATAGTTCAGGTCGTTTCAGAAATGGCGATACCAATTATGTGTAGTTTTTTTTGGTTTATTATTGTTTTAGCGCAAACACAACGTTTTTAGTGGCAAAACGGTTTTCGTGATTTGTGTGCGTTTTTTTAATGTGTTTTTTTTACTTTTTTTCACTTTTCACTTGGTTCTACTGTGTGACATGAATATTTTTTACTTTGACCATTGGTCTCATGCATTGCAGTACTCATGTACTGCATTGCCTGAAACCTGTCAATGTCTCACTGACACAGCCTGTTAGATTCTGCTTATAGCAGGATCTTACAAGCCACGGTACTCTGGGGTCATTAGATGGCCTCAAGGTACTATGTCAATGATTGAACCTGCCAAAGGCGGTCGTTAACCCCCTTTTAGCCATTTAGATTCTGCAGTCGTAATTGACAGCGGTTTTTAAGGGGTTAATCGGTTCCGAAGGGTTCAAAAACCGACTGGGTCCGATGCAGCAGGGTGTCAGCTGTCATGTACAGATGTCACTCTTGGGAAGTTTGGGCATGGGGCGGCACTATTTACTTATTCCTCAGTGCTGTTAAAAAGTGTCGCTGAAAAATATGGCCCCTTAATGACCATCGTTAAAAGGTATGTCAGCAGTCATTAAGGGGTTAAACTGCCTTCCTTGTTTGTAGTGGAAAGAAAAAAAAAGTGATTATTAAGATGCAGTACTGAAGTATGTTATGGTTCAATCATTTCACAGCATTATAGACTATTACTGTTATTGCCAGACTGTGAATAGTCCATAATGATGAGCTGTGTGCCTTGACCTCTTATCGCTAGTGTAAAACCCTAAAAGTGCCACTGTTTTCCCTCCTTTATTTTTTATTGTGCCTGTGATAGTCCCCCTTGATTGGCTGGGCTGGAGACCATGTGATGTGATAGCTGCAAAGTATTATTGCTGTGTTTGACATCATGTAAACCTGCTCTCTGGCTGATGCAATCTTCAGCAATGTATAAAATAGCGCTAGTCATTTTTTTAATTGACAATCTCCGTTAGTTGAATTGAAAATTGTTCCCATTCACCAGGATCTCCGAATTTCATGAACTTCAACTAAAGATCGATTCACATTTTGATTATCTCTAGCAAGCGAAGGTCAAATGCTGTAAGGGTTATTTAACCCTCCGTCACATACAATAGGCCTGACAGGCACATCTCTTTTACTTTCATTTCTCCTTCCTCACCAGATTGTGAGGAAATCCCCTCCCTCCAGGTAGCCTCCTGTCTCTAGCAGCTCTGTGAAACCTCATACCACAGTTGGATTGCAGAGCTTCAGGAGGACAGATATAACTGCGCTAATCTCTCAGGCTCATTGTATGTGAACACATCACACTCAATAAGGTTGGTATTTTATGTTTTTATTCATCACAATTGTTTATTTAGCTTGTTTTATGAATGTATAGCACAAAGTGTGAGGATATTTCATAGAAATAAGGCAGATTAAAAAAGAAAGTGTGCTGCTCAGGCATATACAGTAGTTCCCAAACACATATTCCTTCTCTTGCTTCAGATTATCTGCTGAAATGGAGAGGAAAATGTACAATTTATCAAAAAACCTTGATGTTGAGGAAGTAACAAACATGCTGTTAGATGATGCAGACCCCACACTGAATGAGGATTTAGGAGAGGAAAGTGAGATTGATTCTCATGATGAGGTGGAAGTATGTGAAGTGGATTCTGAAACAGAGGAAGATGGTGTCAGTGATGAGGATGAAGATGTAGAATCTTATTATATAGGAAAAGATTAAAAAACCCAATGGAACAAGAAGCCACTCCAGAAAAAACGTAGGGAACCTCAAAACATTATTACTCACCTTCCTGCAGTTATAGGAACTGCAAGTAATGCAAAAACAGCAGTTGAATGCTGGAATAGTTTATTCACAGATGACATTCTGGACTCTATTGTCACATATACCAACCAATATATAGACATTATAAAGGACCAGTTCATCTGCAACAGAACCATCAAGGCCACAGATGAAATAGAACTGCGTGCTTTTTTTGGATTATTATACCTTGCAGGAGCTTATAGGGCAAATAGACAAAGTTTGGAGGAACTTTGGAGTAAAGATGGAGATGGAGTTGAAAAATTTGGCCTTGTTATGTCCATAAACAGATTCAAGCTTCTAATTCGCTGCCTTCGGTTTGACGACAGAACTACCCGAACCGAACGTAAAACACATGACCGACTTGCTCCAATTCGTGATATATTCCAAAAATTTGTTGAAAACTATAAAAAAAGCTATTGCCCTGGGGAGAATCTCACTATTGACGAAATGCTCCCTGGTTTTCGTGGTAAATGTGCCTTTCGTCAATATATTCCATCAAAGCCTAACAAATATGGAATAAAAATGTATGCCCTTGTTGATGCCAGTAAGACCTACACTTACAACCTGGAAGTTTATGCAGGAAAACAACCAGAAGGTCCTTACTAGAGATGAGCGTTGTTCGACTCGAACTGTTCGCCAATCTCAAATTCGAGCTGTTTTGGGCGGTGTTCGAGCCGATCGGCGAACACGAACGATTTGAGAAAAATTCGGCTGTTCGAGGTTATGTTCGATAACTGTTCGTGCACCAAAATCATAACTGGATTTTTTCTCAGTAATGATGAAAATTAATGTTAATACGCAGTTTGAGTGTACAGCGGGGCGGGGGGAGGGGCAGGGGATGGATCTCTGCAGGAATAATGAAGATCTCCATTTTTTTTTCTCTTTCCCGCATTTACAGTGGGGAGGTGCAATCTGTCAGCCTATCAGCAGCGCACACACGGAGCGAAGTGCTTTTTTTCACACAAGCAAGGGCATGTGTCATTGGCAGTGTATGTCACATGTCCTTGCCCTATAAGACCCAGCCATTTTCCCCGTCGCCACCATTTTCTCACTGCTGCAGCTGTGTGTTAGATGGCACCGCTGTTGCTGTGTGGCTATACCTTGTTAATTTGAAGCCAATTTTCGCACAAATCTACAGATAGCTTGGGAGTAGGGAATAGTTGTGATTGCAGTCCTTTTAAGGACTAGGTTACAGCATTTCCTACGACTTTTATCAGGCTGGTCTGTGCTCTTAAATAGATAGGTTGTGGGAGTAAAGACTAATTGTAATTGCAGTCCTTTTCAGGACTAAGTTACATCAGTTCCTATCAGTTTTTGCCAGGCAGGTCTGTGCCAGTGCTGTGCAAGTTTTTTTCACAGCATTTGGCTGAATCTAGCAAAGCTAATCCTTTTTGGCCTATTGCAGAGTGTGTTAGTTAGTGGAGTAGCCTATCTGTGTTGCAAGATACACCAACTGTATATAGAATACCAATTTTTTTACTGCACCTAGTGAAGTAAAACCTTTTGGGCATAGCATCATTCTATTAGTCCATCTATACTGACCTCCATAAGGTTGCAAATTGAATATAATTTTTATCTGCATCTAGCTTTGAAAAAAATATTTGTCCTTCTAGCAGTGTGTGGGACTTGTTCTACTAGTCCATCTATACTGACCTCCATCAGGTTGCAAATTCAAAATAATTTTTTGACTGCATCTAGCTCTGAAAAAATATTTGGGCTTCTAGCAGTGTGTGGGACTTGTTCTACTAGTACATCTATACTGACCTCCATCAGGTTGCAAACTGAATATAATTTTTTTCTGCATCTACCTCTGAAAAATTATTTGGGCTTCTAGCAGTGTGTGGGACTTGTTTTATTAGTCCATCTATACTGACCTCCATCAGGTTGCAAATTAAAAATAATTTTTATCTGCATCTAGCTCTGAAAAAATATTTGGCCTTCTAGCAGTGTGTGGGACTTGTTCTATTAGTCCATCTATACTGACCTCCATCAGGTTGCAAATTAAAAATAATTTTTTGTCTGCATCTAGCTCTGAAAAAATATTTGGCCTTCTAGCAGTGTGTGGGACTTGTTCTATTAGTCCATCTATACTGACCTCCATCAGGTTGCAAATTGAATATAATTTTTTTCTGCATCTAGCTCTGAAAAAATATTTGTCCTTCTAGCAGTGTGTGGGACTTGTTCTACTAGTCCATCTATACTGACCTCCATCAGGTTGCAAATTCAAAATATTTTTTTTTCTGCATCTAGCTCTGAAAAAATATTTGTCCCTCTAGCAGTGTGTGGGACTTGTTCTATTAGTCCATCTATACTGACCTCCATCAGGTTGCAAATTAAAAATAATTTTTTGTCTGCATCTAGCTCTGAAAAAATATTTGGCCTTCTAGCAGTGTGTGGGACTTGTTCTATTAGTCCATCTATACTGACCTCCATCAGGTTGCAAATTAATAATAATTTTTATCTGCATCTAGCTCTGAAAAAATATTTGGCCTTCTAGCAGTGTGTGGGACTTGTTCTATTAGTCCATCTATACTGACCTCCATCAGGTTGCAAATTAAAAATAATTTTTTGTCTGCATCTAGCTCTGAAAAAATATTTGGCCTTCTAGCAGTGTGTGGGACTTGTTCTATTAGTCCATCTATACTGACCTCCATCAGGTTGCAAATTGAATATAATTTTTTTCTGCATCTAGCTCTAAAAAAATATTTGTCCTTCTAGCAGTGTGTGGGACTTGTTCTACTAGTCCATCTATACTGACCTCCATCAGGTTGCAAATTAAAAATAATTTTTATCTGCATCTAGCTCTGAAAAAATATTTGTCCTTCTAGCAGTGTGTGGGACTTGTTCTACTAGTCCATCTATACTGACCTCCATCAGGTTGCAAACTGAATATAATTTTTTTCTGCATCTACCTCTGAAAAAATATTTGGGCTTCTAGCAGTGTGTGGGACTTGTTTTATTCGTCCATCTATACTGACCTCCATCAGGTTGCAAATTAAAAATAATTTTTATCTGCATCTAGCTCTGAAAAAATATTTGGCCTTCTAGCAGTGTGTGGGACTTGTTCTATTAGTCCATCTATACTGACCTCCATCAGGTTGCAAATTAAAAATAATTTTTTGTCTGCATCTAGCTCTGAAAAAATATTTGGCCTTCTAGCAGTGTGTGGGACTTGTTCTATTAGTCCATCTATACTGACCTCCATCAGGTTGCAAATTGAATATAATTTTTTTCTGCATCTAGCTCTGAAAAAATATTTGTCCTTCTATTAGTGTGTGGGACTTGTTCTACTAGTCCATCTATACTGACCTCCATCTGGTTGCAAATTCAAAATATTTTTTTTTCTGCATCTAGCTCTGAAAAAATATTTGTCCCTCTAGCAGTGTGTGGGACTTGTTCTACTAGTCCATCTATACTGACCTCCATCAGGTTGCAAATTGAATATAATTTTTTTCTGCATCTACCTCTGAAAAAATATTTGGGCTTCTAGCTGTGTGTGGGACTTGTTCTATTAGTCCATCTATACTGACCTCCATCAGGTTGCAAATTAAATATAAATTTTTTCTGCATCTAACCCAGCCAATAGTTTTGGCCTAATACCACAGTTTGGCCACTCAGCTCTGCTCGATTCCCATCCATTGTTTTTTTGTGCAAACAACTCCAGAGTTGTGAATTAGTTAACCACCAAAATGAGTGGAAAAAGGCCTGCTGCTGGTGGAAAGCGGAATAGGCGTGTTGGGAAGGGGAAAAAAGGTTGTGTCCGTGGGGTAGGTGTTAAAGCAACAGTAACATCTGCACAAAAAAGACCATCTTCCAGCCAAACTAAAATGTCTACTTCTTTTAGCGGACAATGTGATAAGATCCCTGTCTTACGGCCACGCCAATCGCTACAAATTCCAGATGAGGCACAAAAACAGCAGGTGCTTCAACGGATATCAAGTGTTCCTTTAAGTGGGCTCTCCTCCACATCAACTTCAACATCACCAATACTCCAGTCCTCAAAGGTGTCACCCCAATCGCACTTGCTTCCTCACAGCTCCCAAATCTCCAGCTACCCGTCTGAGTATGAGGTAGAACAGATGGTTGAGTCTGCAGAGCTGTTTACTCATACTATAGCCTGGGAATCAGAGGTCGGCTCCAGCGCTTCTGTGAGTCCAGACGAGGAAATGATCTGCACTGATGCCCAGAATCTTTATGAGTCGGATCCAGGACCAGACGCTGAAGGTTCTGACCATAATGTAGACCCTCATTCCCAAACTGTAACTCCTGTTGGTGGAGACAATGAGGAAGACGATGATGGGACTCAAATACCTGATTGGAGCGACAACTTTAGTTTTTTGTCAGGGCAGGAACAGGTTGGCTCTGAGGACGACGGGTGTGATAACGCACAGGGTGATGATGATGAGGTTGGAGATCCCACTTACTGTCAACCCACAGTCAGCCAAGAGATGAGGTCAGCAGAGGAGGTGGAGGAGAATGCTAGTGACCACGAGGTCAGGTTGCGCCTTCCTGGACAGAGACTAGTAGTACTGGAAGCACGTCAACAACTGCATCCTCAAACACAACTCTGCCTCTCACCACAAGTCGTGGTGGCTCTTCAGGTCGCATGGGTGCTAAGCCTTACATAGCCTGGGCATTTTTTCAGATTGATAAAGATGACCCAACTCGTGTTATCTGTAACATTTGTCAGCAAAAGCTAAGTAGAGGCCAAAAAATACATAGTTTGAGTACTTCATGCATGAACCGGCACATGGACATGAAGCATAAGTTGCAGTGGGAAGCTCACTGTGCTACAATGCGGCCTAGCCGCCCGGGCCAACCACCGTCTGCCATATCTTGTGCATCCGCGGCCTCTTCATCCTCTGTGACTGGGGGGACAGCAGTCACACCTGTTTTGGGGCGCAGACCTGCCACCTCTTTACCCGCAACAGCCAGCGTGATTGGCAGGTCATCATTTTCTTTGGAGGTGGTAACACCAGCTGGTGTTGAGCGCTGTCCGACATCGATAGCACCACCTTTGGATCAAGGCAACCTAACATGTCCGCCTGCATCTTCCTCACAGACCGGCAGTTTGCCGGGGACACCCTTATCAACCCCGTCTAAGCACAATAGCCAGCCCTCGGTCCCTCAGATGTGGACAAGTAAAAGACCATTTCCTCCTAGCCATGAGAAAGCTAAGAGGTTGAATTTCACCATCTGCAAGCTCTTGGCTACAGAAATGCTGCCTTTCCGCCTGGTGGACTCAGAGGATTTTCGAGACCTTATGTCCATCGCAGTGCCCCAGTACCAGATGCCCAGTCGGCACTACTTCTCAAAGAAAGGTGTGCCTGCGCTCCACCAGCATGTCGCACACAACATCACCGCTTCTTTGAGAAACTCTGTGTGTGACAGGGTGCATTTCACCACAGACACTTGGACGAGTAGGCATGGACAGGGGCGTTACATGTCGCTGACTGGGCACTGGGTAACTATTGTGACAGCAGGACAAGGAGCTGCTGTCCAAGTCTTGCCGTCCCCACGAGTTGTGCGTCAATCCTCTTTATCTCAAAGTTCCTCCACTGCTTCTGCCTCCTCAACCTCCTCTCAGTCCTCCACCTGCACCCAAAGCCTGTCTGGTCATGCCACAAGCTTTCTAACTGCGCAGAAGGGATCCTGCACACCTCCTTACTATGCTGGCAGTAGGGCTCAACGTCATCAGGCGGTTTTTACTTTGAAATGTCTGGGAAATGTGTGTCACACAGCTGAGGAGTTGTGGTCAGCTCTGGAGAACCAATTTCATGAATGGTTGTCTCCACTGGACCTTAAACCAGGGAAGGCCATGTGCGACAATGCTGCAAACCTGGGTGTGGCCCTTCGCCGGGGCAATGTCACACACGTGCCTTGTATGGCTCACGTGTTGAACCTGGTTGTCCAGAAATTTTTAGCCCACTATCCCGGACTAGATGGCCTTCTGCAGAGGGCACGGTCGCTGTGTGCTCACTTCCGCCGTTCGCATCCCGCAGCTCAGCGACTTACATCTCTACAGAAGTCGTTGGGCCTGCCACTTCACCGGCTAAAATGCGATGTGCCTACCCGGTGGAATTCAACTCTGCACATGTTGCAGTGACTGTGGCAGCACCGACAAGCCCTGGTGCAATACGTTCTGACGTATAGCCTGGGCCAACGAGATCCAGAGGTGGGGCAAATCACGCTGGAGGAGTGGTCTCAGATCAGAGACCTATGCACCCTTCTGCACAGTTTTGAAATGGCGACGAAGATGTTTAGTGCTGACGATGCCATTATCAGCATGACTATTCCGGTGATTTACATGCTGGAGCACATGTTAAACAGAATTCGGAGTCAGGTGGTGGCACAAAAGGAGGTGGAGGAAGTAAAGGAGGAGGAGTTGTATGCGGAAGGGCTAACATCTGCAAGGTCCAGACGGTCGGCAGCACCAGGGCGGCAGGCATGTGAGGGTGGGGGAGATGGTTTTACCAGGGCGCATGGTAGCAGCCAAACTAGTGAGGAAGGTGCAGGAGCCCAGGAAGAAGTGGAGGACGAACTGATGGAAGACTCATCAGATGAGGGAGACCTTGATCACATTTCTGTTGTGCGAGGTTGGGGGGAGAGGACAGAGGAAGGAAGCATGATTGTTACCTCGCCACCAACACAACAGGGACTTGGTGCTCCTGGATGCGCAACACACATGAGTGCCTTCTTGCTGCACTACCTGCAACATGACCCTCGAATTGTGAGAATTAGAAATAATCCTGACTACTGGGTTGCCACACTGTTAGATCCCCGGTACAAAAGTAAATTTGCAGAAATTATTCCTGCCATAGAAAGGGATGCACGCATGCAGGAGTATCAGCAGAGACTGTTGCAGAATCTTACATGTGCTTTTCCACAAAACACCAGTGGTGCACGTACTGAATTTCACAGTTCCAACTTGCCAACCGTGGGACCGTCGAGTGTTCAGCACTCAAACCGTAACAGAAACACAGTATCTGCTGGTAACATCAATTTTGCGGAATCATTTCACCACTTTTTTAGCCCATCCTTTGCAAGGCCACAGGAGACAAGAAGTCTGACACATAGTCAACGCCTAGAGACGATGGTACAGGAGTATCTCCAAGTAAACATTGAAGCCATGACTGTGTCACTGGACCCTTGCTCTTTTTGGGCTTCCAATCTGGATAAATGGCCGGAGCTAGCCACTTACGCCTTGGAGATCTTGTCATGCCCCGCAGCCAGCGTTCTGTCTGAACGTGTGTTCAGCGCTGCTGGTGGTGTGCTGATAGATAAGCGCACGCGGCTCTCCACTGATAATGTAGACAGACTCACGTTTATAAAGATGAACAAATCATGGATCCGAAAAGACTTTTCTACCCCTGTGTCATCCTGGGGAGAGTAAAAGCTTGATGATTGGTTAAAATCACCTCACCAACCATTTTAAGCTTTCAAATTACTAATCATGTTTATCTGTATCTTGGCTGGAAAATTATTTGGGCTTTGTAGCAGTGTGCAGTACTGATTCTATTAGGCCATCTATACTAAGCTCCACCAGATTTAAAATTACTAATCATGTTTATCTGTATCTTGGCTGGAAAATAATTTGGGCTTTGTAGCAGTGTGCAGTACTGATTCTATTAGGCCATCTATACTAAGCTCCACCAGATTTAAAATTAATAATAATTTTTAGCTGCATCTAGCCCAGAAAATAATTTTGGGGCTCCGAGATGCGCAAGACACATAAGTGCCTTCTTGCTGCACTACCTGCAACATGACCCTCAGATTGTCAGAATTCGAAGTAATCCTGACTACTGGGTTGCCACACTCTTAGATCCCCCACACTCTTCGATCAACCTTTTCATTTTAATAAAGACCAAAAAAATGGTAATTTTTGAAATTATATGCATTAGCAGGTTATTAGAAACTGAAATCAAACAGTTTTCAACTCAAAACTTTATTCTAGGTGATGTTACATTTGCACATAGGACCCCTTGTTCGAAAGGAGCTTCTGAACTCTCTCGTCCATTGAATTTGTCAGGTTTTGGATGGTTTCTGCTTCAATTGTTTTGCATGAGGACAGAATACCCTTCCAGAGCTGTTGCTTAGATGTGAACTGCCTCCCGCCATCATAGACACTCCTTTTGATGATGCTCCAGAGGTTCTGAATGGGGTAGAGGTCAGGGGAGCATGGGGGTCACACCATAAGTTTGTCCCCTTTTATGCCCATATCAGTCAGAGATGCAGATGTGTTATGTGCAGCATGAGACGGTGCATTATCATGCATAAAAATGATCTTGCTGTGGAATACACGGTTCTTCTTCTTGAACCATGGCAGGAAGTGCTGTTTGAGAAACTCCACATACATTATGGAGTTCATCTTTACCCCTTCAGGGATCCTAAAGGGGCCAACAATCGCTCTCCCATGATTCCAGCCCAAAACATTACTCCACCTCCTCCTTGTTTTCGCTGTAGACTTGTTTGCGTGGGGTGTCCATCAACCAGCCATCCTCCACTCCATCCATTTGGACCATCGAGCGTTGCACGGCACTCATCCGTGAACAAAACAGTTTTGAAATCAGTCTTCATGTAATGTTTGGCCCACTGGAGCCATTTCTGCTTGTGTGAAGTGGATAGAGGAGGTCGACAGGATGGCGTACGCACAGCTGCAAACCTCTGATGGACCCTGCATCTTGTTGTTCGGGGGACGTTGGAGGCACCAGCAGCTTCAAAAACTTGTCTGCTGCTATGACAAGGCTTTTTTTGCCGCTGCTCTTTTAACCTGACGTAATTGCCTGTAGGAAAGAGTCCTCAATTTGCCCTTATCAGCACGCACACGTGTGTACTGTGAATCAGCTACATACTTCTTGATTGCCAAGACACTTCATCCTGATCATCGCACAATGTTGATTGTAGTCATGCCTTGACCTAAACACTCCACAATTTGTTGCTTCTCAGCAGCCGACACATCCTTTTTCTTTCCCATTTTGGCAGAAAATGTAGGCTGCTTAATAATGTGGGACAGCCTTTGTTAAGTAGTCTTGCCTTTCATTGGACACACCTGCCAAACTAATTAGCACAGGTGTCTGCAATTGCTTGCAGTGATATAAAGAGCCGTGACACACATCACCATCAATGAGTTTAACTGACAAACAAACAAATTCTTCCCTTATCACTCCTAAACACTTTTTGCATAATAATTTGGAACACAGTGTACATGTGCTTTTCCACAAAATACCAGTGGTTCACGTAGTGAATCTTACAGTTCTAACTTGCCAACCGTGGTCTGTATGGAGTTGTTCAATAAAGGGCCCAAAATTAAGATAACATAGATGGGAGATGTCTCTATGAATAGGAATTCCTAAGTATTTGATACCCTGTGAGGGCCAGGCAAAGGGAAAGGTGGACTGGATGGAATCCTATATGGATTTGGGGAGGGAGACATCGAGGGCCTCAGACTTCGCTGCATTGATTTTAAAATTTGACCATGTAACAAAGTGATCTATTTCAGCTATAACAGCCTGCTGATGGATATATGTGATTGACATCATCAGCAAATGCAGAGCACTTGTACTCGGTGCCTCCCACCTCAATCCACCTAATATTGGGGTTATGGCGAATTGATGAGAGCAGGTGCTCCGTCACTAGGATGTATAAGAGAGGGGACAGAGGACATCCCTGCCTTTTCCCATTGGAGATTATGAAAGGTGATGAAAATGTTCTGATGCGCCCCCTGGGCCTTGGGACATCCAGACCCTTTTTGGTGGATGCTGGTGGTTGTAGTCTCCGTGGCGGCGACCCGGTTCCGTGGCTCAGGGCGGTCAAAGCAGTGGCGGAACTATTTATGTGGTTTTGATGTTTAAATGTCTGACTACGCCACCCGCGGATTGCGGTCAGACTGAACCGCCGCTGCAGGGCAGACCGCTGAGGCTGGTGTTGTGGGTGCAGCAGAGCGTAGCATAACTCCCCACGGGAGGAGTATAGCCTCAGGGCAGTGTATGCGGAGGATGGGGGTGATGGTGCAGGGCAGCAGCAGTAACGACACGGAGTCAGTGATGCAGTCCAGGGCCTTTACTCACAGTTCTTATTATCCAGACCACTTCTGCAGGTAATGGCTGCCCACGTCGTACTGTGCTCACCAGGTGAGGGGCTCAGACAACTCCCAGATAACTTTGGAGCACTTCACAGGACCCCCTTTGTGTGTCCTTTGTCTGGCCTTTCTTACCAACCCTTCTGTCCGGCTGCCTCGGGCCTCCTCTTGGTAAACTTGGCGCCAGTTTCCCTGACCTTATGTGCTGCCCTCCTAGCGGGTGTAGCGAGGGGCTGCGCCACATAAAATGTCACAGCCTCCGGTTTCTAGCTGAGGGTCATTTCTCGCCTCCGCTAGTTTCGGGGGCCGGTCTCCCCCTTTGGCCTGACCCCTCCACGCAGGTGGATTCGGGCGTGCGGTGGCGACTCGCCCGTCCACACCCCTGGGATCCCTTCGTTCCTCGTTCCTGGAGCCTTCTCCGCTCCTCTTCCTTCCTTCTCCCTCTTCCAGGCCTGGGCCTCTGTTACTAGGCCCGACTCTGGAGCAGAGCTCATGCAGAGCCCCTGCTCCCTGTCACTTCTGCTCAGACTTCTCTGCACTGAACTAAGATGGTGCCCACCTTTTATACTCCCTTCTCAATGCACCCAGGAACTGCTTCCTCCCTGCTCCTGCACTACAGGGTTCCCCTTCCTCAGTGTTCCCTCCCCCCACTCCAGCCAGGGACAGGGACTGTCGTGCCCATCTCAGGGGCATATTGGTCGCCCTGCCCCACGCCAATGTGGTGTAATGCATGCAGGTGTCGGGGTCCTGATCCACACTCCATCCTTACCTGAGAGTGAGATATCACACCTCTGGGTGAGGTGCAATACCTCTGCAGAAACCGAGCCCTCGGGGTGCTACAGTTCCATTTATCTTCAGCCTAGGTGACGCATTGCGATTCAGGGCCGTGATTTTGGCTATAAAAGGGTCCCCTAGACCCCTACCGCAAGCTTTTTAAGAGAATAATATATGGCGTGCCAGGAGACTCTATGGAATGCTTTCTCAGCATCCAACGAGAGTATCTAATTACAAATTTTTAACTGCATCTAGCCCAGGAAATACTTTGTGCCTAGTAGCAGTGTCTGCTAGTCAGCGGATTATCCCGGCTGTTAAGCAAGCTACACCACCTGTAGTTTGGACACTTAATTTTTTCAAAGGAAATGCTTCGGGACCACGAGATACTCAGTGAAGAGCATCAGGAGGCACCCCAAGGCATAGGGGCTGGGACTGGCGGTAGGACGCCTTGCGGTGGACAGCCAAGCTCGATCCTTATAAAAGCTTTTTAACTGCAGCAGCTTTAGTGGACACTACTGGAGCTGGAATTACGCGGCTGCTGGCATGAGACTTGCTCTTCAATAGATCCTTGTAAAAGGATTTAAAGTGTATTCATTCAAATTAGAGAGACAATTTAAATTAAAAAGCTTAGAGCTGCCTCCACCACAGGGGGGCTCGCTCGACCCACCAGCGGACAGGCACCAGTATTGGGAGAGGAGGGCTGTCCGTCAGGGTCCACCGTGGCTCTGGCACAAACGGAGGTGGCACGTGCAGGAACGGACTGGCCGTGTCGGCTTCTCACTTTTTGGATTTTAGAAGGGCATGACATGCCTATATCTGTGTCTCCCCCTCCTTTTACTCCTCCACCTCTTTTCTTTTCGCATGACTATATGTACTTGTCACTTTTCCATGTGTTAGTTATGTCTTCTGAGCAGTTTGTCAGCTTTTGGACACCTTTGAAGGTGTTTTCTATGCGTTTCTATGTGTTTTTGTTTGCCTGCCATTGGTTTTAACGGTGTTCGAAGGTGTTCGACGAACAGTTCGACGAACAGTTCGGCGAACACAAGGGTGTTCGACGAACCGAACCGAACTCGAACACTACGGGGGTGGCTCAACACTAGTTACATATACAGCGCTCAGCGTAAGTGAGTACACCCCCTGTATTCTCAGTACGTTATATATACAGCGCTCAGCGTAAGTGAGTACACCCATCTGTATTCTCAGTACACTATATATACAGCATTCAGTGTGAGTACACCCCCCTGTGTTCTCAGTACACTATATATACAGCGCTCAGCGTAAGTGAGTACACCCCCTTGTATTCTCAGTACACTATATATACAGCATTCAGTGTGAATACACCCCCCTGTATTCTCAGTATGTTACATATACAGCGCTCAGCGTAAGTGAGTACACCCCCCTGTATTCTCAGTACGTTATACGTACAGCGCTCAGCGTGAGTACACCCCCCTGTATTCTCAGTACATTATATGTACAACGTTCAGCATAAGTGTGTAACACCCCCTGTATTCTCAGTACATTATATAGACAGCACTCAGCTTAAGTGAGTACACCCCCTGTATTCTCAGTACGTTTTATAGACAGCACTCAGATTAAGTGAGTACATGCTTTGTATTCTCAGTGCACTATATATACAGTGCTCAGCATAAGTGAGTACACCCCCCTGTATTCTCAGTTTGTTATACATGCAGTGCTCAGCATGAGTACACACCTCTGTATTCCCAGTACGTTTCATCTACAGTGTTCTGCGTAAGTGAGTACACCCCCTGTTTTCCCAGTACGTTATATATACAGCGCTCAGCGTAAGTGAGTACACCCCTCTGTATTCTCAGTACACTATATATACAGCATTCAGTGTGAGTACACCCCCCTGTGTTCTCAGTACGTTATACATACAGCGCTCCGCATAAGTGAGTACACCCTCCTGTATTCTCAGTACGTTATATGGACAGCATTCAGCGTAAGCGAGTACACCCCCCTGTATTCTCAGTACACTATATATACAGCATTCAGCGTAAGTGAGTACACCCCCTGTATTCTCAGTACGTTATATATATACAGCATTCAGCGTAAGTGAGTACACCCCACTGCATTCTCAGTACATTATACAAACAGCGCTCCACATAAGTGAGTACACCCCCTGCATTCTCAGTACGTTGTACATACTGCGCTCAGCATAAGTGAGTACACCCCCCTGTATTCTCAGTACACTATATTCAGCATTCAGCATAAGTGAGTATGCCCCCTGTATTCTCAGTACACTATATATACAGCATTCAGCATAAGTGAGTACACCCCCAGTATTCTCAGTTTGTTATACATGCAGCGCTCAGCTTGAGTTCGTACACTCCCCTGTATTCTCAGTACGTTACATTTACATAGTAATAAGATCACCCCTAAGCCTTCTTTTTTTCCACAGTAAATAACCCCAAGTGTAATAACCTGTCTTGGTATTGCAGACCCCCCAGTCCTCTAATAACCTTGATCGCTCTTCTCTGCACCCTCTCTAGTTCAGCTATGTCTTTCTTATACACCGGAGACCAGAACTGTACACAGTATTCTAAGTGTGGTCGCACTAGTGACTTGCATAGAGGTAAAATTATGTTCTGCTCATGAGCATCTATGCCTCTTTTAATGCATCCCATTATTTTATTTGCCTTTGCAGCAGCTGCCTGACACTGGCCACTAAACGTGAGCTTGTCGTGCACCAATACACCCAGGTCTTTTTCAGTTACAGTTTTGCCCAGTGGTTTTCAATTAAGCATATAATTTTACATTTTATTTCCTCTGCCCAAGTGCCTTACCTTAAATTTATCCCCATTAAAGCTCATTTGCCATTTATCAGCCCAAGCTTCTAGTTTACATAGATCCTCTTGTAATATAAAATTGTCCTCCTCTGTATTGATTACCCTGCAGAGTTTAGAGTCATCTGCAAATATTGAAATATTACTCTGTATGCCCCCTACAAGGCCATTAATAAATATGATAAAAAGAAGGGGGCCCAATACTGACCCCTGTGGTACCCCACTGTTAACTGTGACCCAGTCTGAGTGTTTTCTATTAATAACCACCCTTTGTTTCCTATCACTGAGCCAATTCTTAACCCACATACAGTACAGACCAAAAGTTTGGACACACCTTCTCATTTAAAGATTTTTCTGTATTTTCATGACTATGAAAATTGTACATTCACACTGAAGGCATCAAAACTATGAATTAACACATGTGGAATTATATACTTAACAAAAAAGTGTGAAACAACTGAAAATATGTCTTATATTCTAGGTTCTTCAAAGTAGCCACCTTTTGCTTTGATGACTGCTTTGCACACTCTTGACATTCTCTTGATGAGCTTTAAGAGGTAGTCACCGGAAATGGTCTTCCAACAATCTTGAAGTAGTTCCCAGAGATGCTTAGCACTTGTTGGCCCTTTTGCCTTCACTCTGCGGTCCAGCTCACCCCAAACCATCTCGATTGGGTTCAGGTCTGGTGACTGTGGAGGCCAGGTCATCTGGTATAGCACCCCATCACTCTCCTTCTTGGTCAAATAGCCCTTACACAGCCTGGAGGTGTGTTTGGGGTCATTGTCCTGTTGAAAAATAAATGATGGTCCAACTAAACGCAAACCGGATGGAATAGCATGCCGCTGCAAGATGCTGTGGTAGCCATGCTGGCTCAGTATGCCTTCAATTTTGAATAAATCCCCAACAGTGTCACCAGAAAAGCACCCCCACACCATCACACCTCCTCCTCCATGCTTCACGGTGGGAACCAAGCATGTAGAGTCCATCCGTTCACCTTTTCTGAGTCGCACAAAGACACAGTGGTTGGAAACAAAGATCTCAAATTTGGATTAATCAGACCAAAGCACAGATTTCCACTGGTCTAATGTCCATTCCTTGTGTTCTTTAGTACAAACAAGTCTCTTCTGCTTGTTGCCTGTCCTTAGCAGTGGTTTCCTAGCAGCTATTTTACCATGAAGGCCTGGTGCACAAAGTCTCCTCTTAGCAGTTGATGAAGAGATGTGTCTGCTGCTAGAACTGTGTGTGGCATTGACCTGGTCTCTAATCTGAGCTGCTGTTAACCTGCGATTTCTGAGGCTGGTGACTCGGATAAACTTATCCTCAGAAGCAGAGGTGACTCTTGGTCTTCCTTTCCTGGGGCGGTCCTCATGTGAGCCAGTTTCTTTGTAGCACTTGATGGTTTTTGCAACTGCACTTGGGGACACTTTCAAAGTTTGCCCAATTTTTCGGACTGACTGACCTTCATTTCTTAAAGTAATGATGGCCACTCATTTTTCTTTACTTAGCTGCTTTTTTCTTGCCATAATACAAATTCAAACAGTCTATTCAGTAGGACTATCAGCTGTGTATCCAACAGACTTCTGCACAACACAACTGATGGTCCCAACCCCATTTATAAGGCAAGAAATCCCACTTATTAAACCTGACAGGGCACACCTGTGAAGTGAAAACCATTTCCGGTGACTACCTCTTGAAGCTCATCAAGAGAATGCCAAGAGTGTGCAAAGCGGTCATCAAAGCAAAAGATGGCTATTTTGAAGAACCTAGAATATAAGACATATTTTCAGTTGTTTCACACTTTTTTGTTAAGTATATAATTCCACATGTGTTAATTCATAGTTTTGATGCCTTCAGTGTGAATGTACAATTTTCATAGTCATGAAAATACAGAAAAATCTTTAAATGAGAAGGTGTGTCCAAACTTTTGGTCTGTACTGTACATATATTTTCCCCTATCCCCATTGTTCTCATTTTATGTATCAACCTTTTGCGTGGAACCGTATCAAAAGCTTTTGAAAAGTCCATATACACAACATCCACTGCATTTCTTTGGTCCAGTCCGGAACTTGCCTCCTCATAAAAACCGATCAGATTAGTTTGACAGGAACGGTCCCTCGTAAACCCATGTTGATATTGGGTCAGTGAGTACACCCCCCTGTATTCTCAGTATGTTATTTATACAGCTCTTAGCGTAAGTTAGTGCACCCCCCTGTATTCTCAGTACGTTATACATACAATGTTCAGCGTAAGTGAGTACACTCCCCTATATTCTCAGTACGTTACATCTACAGTGCTCAGCGTGAGTACACCTCCCTGTATTCTCAGTATGTTGTATAGAAAGTGTACAGCGTAAGTGAGTACACCCCTCTGTATTCTCAGTACATTATATAGACAGCACTCAGCTTAAGTGAGTACATCCCCTGTATTCTCAGTACATTATATGTACAGCGCTCAGCGTAAGTGAGTACACACCCCTGTATTCTCAGTACGTTATACGTACAGCACTCAGCGTGAGTACACCCCCCATGTATTCTCCGTACATTTTATGTACAACGTTCAGTGTAAGTGAGTAACACCCCTGTATTCTCAGTATGTTATATAGACAGCACTCAGCTTAAGTGAGTACACCCCCTGTATTCTCAGTACGTTACATCTACAGCACTCAGCATAAGTGAGTACACCTCCCTGTATTCTCAGTATGTTATGTATACAGAGCGCTGCGTAAGTGAGTACACACCCTGTATTCTCATTGCGTTATATAGACAGCACTCAGCGTAAGTGAGTACACCTCCCTGTATTCTCAGTATGTTATGTATACAGAGCGCTGCGTAAATGAGTACACCCCCTGTATTCTCAGTACAGTCATGGCCAAAAGTATTGAGAATGAGACAAATAGTAATTTTTCCAAAGTTTACTGCTTCATTTTTTGTAATGGCAATTTGCATATACTCCTGAATGTCAAAGAGTGATCAGCTTAACAGCAATTACTGTACTTGCAAAGTCAATATTTGCCCAGAAAATGAACTTTAACCCCCAAAACACATTTCAACATCATTGCAGTCCTGACTTAAAAGGAGCAGCTAACATCGTTTTAGTGATTGATCCATTAACACAGGTGTGGGAGTTGATGAGGACAGGGCTGGCGATCAATCAGTCATGATTAAGTAAGAATGACATCACTGGACACTTTAAAAGGAGGCTGGTTCTTGGTATCATTGTTTCTCTTCAGTTAACCATGGTTATCTCTAAAGAAACACGTGCAGCCATCATTGCACTGCACAAAAAGTGGCCTAACAGGGAAGAGTATCGCAGCTACAAAGATTGCACCTCAGTCAACAATCTATCGCATCATCAAGAACTTCAAGGAGAGAGCTTCCATTGTTGTCAAAAAGGCTCCAGGGCGCCCAAGAAAGACCAGCAAGCGCCAGGACCGTATCTTAAAACTGTTTCAGCTGCGGGATCGGACTACCAGCAGTGCCGAGCTTGCTCAGGAATGGCAGCAGGCTGGTGTGAGTGCTTCTGCACGCACTGTGAGGCGGAGACTCTTTGAGCAAGGGCTGGTTTCAAGGAGGGCAGCAAAGAAGCCACTTCTCTCCAGAAAAAACATCAGGGACCGACTGATATTCTGCAAAAGGTACAGGGAGTGGACTGCTGAGGACTGGGGCAAAGTCATTTTCTCTGATGAATCCCCTTTTCGATTGTTTGGGACATCTGGAAAACAGCTTATTCGGAGAAGAAGAGGTGAGCGCTACCACCAGTCTTGTCTCATGCCAACTGTAAAGCATCCTGAAACCATTCATGTGTGGGGTTGCTTCTCAGCCAAGGGAATCGGCTCACTCACAGTCTTGCCTAAAAACACAGCCATGAATAAAGAATGGTACCAGAATGTCCTCCAAGAGCAACTTCTCCCAACCGTCCAAGAGCAGTTGGGCGCCCAACAATGCCTTTTCCAGCATGATGGAGCACCTTGCCATAAAGCAAAGGTGATAACTAAATGGCTCGTGGAACAAAACATAGAGATTTTGGGTCCATGGCCTGGAAACTCCCCAGATCTTAATCCCATTGAGAACTTGTGGTCAATCACCAAGAGATGGGTGGACAAACAAAAACCAACAAATTCTGGCAAAATGCAAGAATTGATTATGCAAGAATGGACTGCTATCAGTCAGAATTTGGTCCAAAAGTTAATTGAGAGCATGCCAGGGAGAATCACAGAGGTCTTGAAGAAGAAGGGGCAACACTGCAAATATTGACTTGCTGCATTAACTCATTCTAACTGTCAATATAACCTATTGGTACTCATAATATGATTGCAATTATATTTCTGTATGTGATATTAAAATCAGACAAACACTAATAAAAACCAGAGGCCAGCAGATCATGTGAAAATATAATTTTGGTGTCATTCTCAAAACTTTTGGCCATGACTGTACATTATACATACAGCACTCAGCGTGAGTACACCTCCCTGTATTCTCAGTACACTATACCTACAGCACTCAGCATAAGTGAGTACACCACCGGTATTCTCAGTATGTTATACATACAGCACTCAGCGTAAGTGAGTACACCCCCTGTATTCTCAGTAAATTATATCTACAGTGCTCAGCGTGAGTACACCCCCTGTATTCTCAGTACATTATACATACAACGCACAGCATAAGTGAGTACACCCCCTATATTCTCAGCACGTTACATCTACAGTGCTCAGCGTATGTGAGTACACCCCCCCTGTATTCTCAGTACATTATACATACAGCACTCAGAGTAAGTGAGTACACCCCCCTTTATTCTCAGTATGTTATATATACAGCAATCAGCGTAAGTGAGTACACCCCCCTGTATTCTCAGTATTTTATATATACATCGCTCAGTGTAAGCGAGTACACTCCCCTGTATTCTCAGTACGTTACATCTACAGCGCTCAGCGAAAGTGAGTACACCCCCCTGTATTCTCAGTATGTTATATGTACAGTACTCAGCATGAGTACACCCCCCCTGTATTCTCAGTACATTATACATACAGCACTCAGAGTAAGTGAGTACACCCCCCTTTATTCTCAGTATGTTATATATACAGCAATCAGCGTAAGTGAGTACACCCCCTGTATTCTCGGTAAATTATATATACAGCGCTCAGCGTGAGTACACCCCCTGTATTCTCAGTACTTTATACATACAACGCACAGCGTAAGTGAGTACACCCCCTATATTCTCAGCACGTTACATCTACAGTGCTCAGCGTATGTGAGTACACCCCCTGTATTCTCAGTATGTTATATATACAGCGCTCAGCGTAAGTGAGTACACCCCCCTGTATTCTCAGTATGTTATATATACATCGCTCAGTGTAAGCGAGTACACTCCCCTGTATTCTCAGTACGTTACATCTACAGCGCTCAGCGAAAGTGAGTACACCCCCCTGTATTCTCAGTATGTTATATGTACAGTACTCAGCATGAGTACACCCCCCTGTATTCTCAGTACATTATACATACAGCACTCAGAGTAAGTAAGTACACCCCCCTTTATTCTCAGTATGTTATATATACAGCAATCAGCGTAAGTGAGTACACCCCCTGTATTCTCGGTAAATTATATATACAGCGCTCAGCGTGAGTACACCCCCTGTATTCTTAGTACGTTATACATGCAGCACTCAGCGTGATTACACCCCTCTGTATTCTCAGTACGTTATATAGACAGCACTCAGCGTAAGTGAGTACACCCCCCTGTATTCTAAGTAAGTTATACATACAGTGCTCAGTGTGAGTACACCTCCTGTATTCTCAGTAAGTTATACATACAGCCCTCAGCATAAGCGAGTACACCCCCTGTATTCTCAGTATGTTATACATACAGCGCTCAGCATAAGTAAGTACACCCCCTGTATTCTCAGTATGTTATATGTACAGTACTCAGCATGAGTACACCCACCTGTATTCTCAGTATGTTATATGTACAGTACTCAGCATGAGTACACCCCCCTGTATTCTCAGTACATTATACATACAGCACTCAGAGTAAGTAAGTACACCCCCCTTTATTCTCAGTATGTTATATATACAGCAATCAGCGTAAGTGAGTACACCCCCTGTATTCTCGGTAAATTATATATACAGCGCTCAGCGTGAGTACACCCCCTGTATTCTTAGTACGTTATACATGCAGCACTCAGCATAAGCGAGTACACCCCCTGTATTCTCAGTATGTTATATATACAGCACTCAGCGTAAGTGAGTACACCCCCTGTATTCTCAGTATGTTATACATACAGCACTCAGCGTAAGTGAGTACACCCCCTGTATTCTCAGTATGTTATATATACAGCACTCAGCGTAAGTGAGTACACCCCCTGTATTCTCAGTATGTTATACATACAGCACTCAGCATAAGCGAGTACACCTTTCTGTATTCTAAGTAAGTTATACATACAGTGCTCAGTGTGAGTACACCCCCTGTATTCTCAGTACGTTATACATACAGTGCTCAGTTTGAGTACACCCCCTGTATTCTCAGTATGTTATACATACAGCACTCAGCGTAAGTGAGTACACCCCCTGTATTCTCAGTATGTTATATATACAGCACTCAGCGTAAGTGAGTACACCCCCTGTATTCTCAGTATGTTATATATACAGCACTCAGCGTAAGTGAGTACACCCCCTGTATTCTCAGTATGTTATACATACAGCACTCAGCATAAGCGAGTACACCTTTCTGTATTCTAAGTAAGTTATACATACAGTGCTCAGTGTGAGTACACCCCCTGTATTCTCAGTAAGTTATACATACAGCCCTCAGCATAAGCGAGTACACCCCCTGTATTCTCAGTATGTTATACATACAGCACTCAGCGTAAGTGAGTACACCCCCTGTATTCTCAGTAAATTATATATACAGTGCTCAGCGTGAGTACACCCCCTGTATTCTCAGTACATTATACATACAACGCACAGCATAAGTGAGTACACCCCCTATATTCTCAGCACGTTACATCTACAGTGCTAAGCGTATGTGAGTACACCCCCTGTATTCTCAGTATGTTATATATACAGCGCTCAGCGTAAGTGAGTACACCCCCTGTATTCTCAGTATGTTATATGTACAGTACTCAGCATGAGTACACCCCCCCTGTATTCTCAGTACATTATACATACAGCACTCAGAGTAAGTGAGTACACCCCCCTTTATTCTCAGTATGTTATATATACAGCAATCAGCGTAAGTGAGTACACCCCCTGTATTCTCGGTAAATTATATATACAGCGCTCAGCGTGAGTACACCCCCTGTATTCTTAGTACGTTATACATGCAGCACTCAGCATAAGCGAGTACACCCCCTGTATTCTCAGTATGTTATACATACAGCACTCAGCGTAAGTGAGTACACCCCCTGTATTCTCAGTATGTTATACATACAGCACTCAGCATAAGCGAGTACACCTTTCTGTATTCTAAGTAAGTTATACATACAGTGCTCAGTGTGAGTACACCCCCTGTATTCTCAGTAAGTTATACATACAGCCCTCAGCATAAGCGAGTATACCCCCTGTATTCTCAGTATGTTATACATACAGCACTCAGCGTAAGTGAGTACACCCCCTGTATTCTCAGTAAATTATATATACAGTGCTCAGCGTGAGTACACCCCCTGTATTCTCAGTACATTATACATACAGCACTCAGAGTAAGTGAGTACACCCCCCTTTATTCTCAGTATGTTATATGTACAGTACTCAGCATGAGTACACCCCCCCTGTATTCTCAGTACATTATACATACAGCACTCAGAGTAAGTGAGTACACCCCCCTTTATTCTCAGTATGTTATATATACAGCAATCAGCGTGAGTACACCCCCTGTATTCTCGGTAAATTATATATACAGCGCTCAGCGTGAGTACACCCCCTGTATTCTCAGTACATTATACATACAACGCACAGCGTAAGTGACTACACCCCCTATATTCTCAGCACGTTACATCTACAGTGCTCAGCGTATGTGAGTACACCCCCTGTATTCTCAGTATGTTATATATACAGCGCTCAGCTTAAGTGAGTACACCCCCCTGTATTCTCAGTACGTTATATATACATCGCTCAGTGTAAGCGAGTACACTCCCCTGTATTCTCAGTACGTTACATCTACAGCGCTCAGCGAAAGTGAGTACACCCCCCTGTATTCTCAGTATGTTATATGTACAGTACTCAGCATGAGTACACCCCCCTGTATTCTCAGTACATTATACATACAGCACTCAGAGTAAGTAAGTACACCCCCCTTTATTCTCAGTATGTTATATATACAGCAATCAGCATAAGTGAGTACACCCCCTGTATTCTCGGTAAATTATATATACTGCGCTCAGCGTGAGTACACCCCCTGTATTCTTAGTACGTTATACATGCAGCACTCAGCGTGATTACACCCCTCTGTATTCTCAGTACGTTATATAGACAGCACGCAGTGTGAGTGAGTACACCTTTCTGTATTCTATGTAAGTTATACATACAGCCCTCAGCATAAGCGAGTACACCCCCTGTATTCTCAGTATGTTATACATACAGCGCTCAACATAAGTAAGTACACCCCCTGTATTCTCAGTATGTTATATATACAGTGCTCTGCGTAAGCGAGTACACTCCCCTGTATTCTCAGTACGTTACATCTACAGCACTCTGCTTAAGTGAGTACACCCCCTCTGTATTCTCAGTATGTTATATATGCAGCGCTCAGAGTAAGTGAGTACACCACCTGTATTCTCAGTATGTTATAGATATAGCGCTCAGCGTATGTGAGTACACCCCCCCGTATTCTCAGTATGTTATATTTATATCGCTCAGCGTAAGTGAGTACACCCCCCTGTATTCTCAGTATGTTATATATACAGCTCTCAGCGTGAGTACACCCCCCTGTATTCTCAGTATGTTATATATACAGTGCTCTGCGTAAGCGAGCCCACTCCCCTGTAGTCTCAGTACGTTACATCTACAGCGCTCAGCGAAAGTGAGTACACCCCCCTGTATTCTCAGTATGTTATACGTACAGTACTCAGCATGAGTACACCCCCCTGTATTCTCAGTTCATTATACGTACAGCACTCAGCGTTAGTGAGTACAGCCCCTGTATTCTCAGTACGTTGTATATACAGCAATCAGCGTAAGTGAGTACACCCCCTGTATTCTCGGTAAATTATATATACAACGGTCAGCGTGAGTACATCCCCTGTATTCTCAGTACGTTATACATGCAGCACTCAGCGTAAGTGAGTACATCCCCTGTATTCTCAGTACGTTATATAGACCGCACTCAGTGTGAGTGAGTTACACCCTCCTGTATTCTCAGTACGTTATACATACAGCACTCAGTGTGAGTACACCCCCTGTTTTCTCAATAAGTTATACATACAGCCCTCAGCATAAGCGAGTACACCTCCCGTATTCTCAGTATGTTATACATACAGAGTTCAGCGTAAGTAAGTACACCTTCTGTATTCTCAGTATGTTATATATACAGTGCTCTGCGTAAGCGAGTACACTGCCCTGTATTCTCAGTACGTTACATCTACAGCGCTCAGCTTAAGTAAGTACACCCCCTCTGTATTCTCAGTATGTTATATATAGAGCGCTCAGCGTGAGTACACCCCCTGTATTCTCAGTATGTTATATATACAGCTCTCAGCGTATGTGAGTACACCCCCCCTGTATTCTCAGTATGTTATATATACAGCGCTCAGCGTAAGTGAGTACACCCCCCTGTATTCTCAGTATGTTATATATACAGCTCTCAGCGTAAGTGAGTACACCCCCTGTTTTCTCAATAAGTTATACATACAGCCCTCAGCATAAGCGAGTACACCCCCTGTATTCTCAGTATGTTATACATGCAGAGTTCAGCGTAAGTAAGTACACCTTCTGTATTCTCAGTATGTTATATATACAGTGCTCTGCGTAAGCGAGTACACTGCCCTGTATTCTCAGTACGTTACATCTACAGCGCTCAGCTTAAGTGAGTGCACCCCCTCTGTATTCTCAGTATGTTATATATAGAGCGCTCAGCGTGAGTACACCCCATGTATTCTCAGTATGTTATATATACAGCTCTCAGCGTATGTGAGTACACCCCCCCTGTATTCTCAGTATGTTATATATACAGCGCTCAGCGTAAGTGAGTACAGCCCCCTGTATTCTCAGTATGTTATATATACAGCTCTCAGAGTAAGTGAGTACACCCCCTGTATTCTCGGTAAATTATATATACCGCGCTCAGCGTGAGTACACCCTCCCTTATTCTCAGCACGTTATACATGCAGCACTCAGCGTGATTACACCCCTCTGTATTCTCAGTACGTTATATAAACACTAATGTTGAGGGAGCACTAAAATGCTCGGATGCTGGATGCTCGGGCCGAGCTCACCATGATACTCGGGTGCTCGACCCCAGCAAGGAGCCCAATGTTAGTCTATGGGAGACCCGAGCATTTTTGCGGCGGCACCCCCGGCAGTCTGTAGAAAGCCTAAAAAGTGCCCAAAACGATAGTGACAGTGCTCAAATTACATGGGGACAGCATGGGGATCGCCCCAGGAAGCATTTATGACCCCCAGGTCACTGCTGTCAACAACGTGGTTAGAGGTATTAAGCCACTTTTACGGACTCACAATAAAACGTTCAAAAACTGAACTGAAACTGTTTTCCTATGAAATATGTTAAGGAACATCCTTTCCAGGGTAAAGACTTGTGTATAAGGTAAAATAAATAACCAAAAACAAAAATACTCCTCCACACCTTGGGCTATGTTCACAAGTAGCATTTTTTATGCGTTTTTGCACTTTTGTATTGCTTTCAATCGTGACAAATGCATTCACTGGGAAATGTAATTTTAACATTTTACAACCTTATCTGGCCATATGCTGTGTGACACATGCATACAGTGCTGAAAAGACATGGGAACAGCATGGGGAAGACCCCTGGAAGCATCTCTGACACCCAGGTCACTGCCTAAAAGTATGCCCATCAGAAGTGATCCTTGCTGCATCAGAAGATGCAGACTTGCAACTATCCCTGTGCAAGTGACTTGCCCCCTGAACTGTGGGGCACTCGGAGCCGGGCAACAGGGCAATAATAGGGGTAGTAGTGGCAACAGGGTGGTCAGACCAGTGGCAGTCTTCTATTTGTTTTGCAATGTCCGACTACGCCACCTGTGGATTGCGGTCAGGGCTAACCGCCGCTGCAGTGCAGACCGCTGGGGCAGATGTAAATGTGCAGCACTGAATAGTACAACTCCCCACGGGAGGAGTAAGGCCCCAGGGCAGTATATAATGGATGATGGAGGGGATGATTCTGACTGCAATAGCCAGGAAACGGAGGCCTCTTAAACAGTTCAGGGTCTTTATTAGAACAGGTGAGACGACCCAAAAACAGTCCCGGCTAGGAGGGGGCCTGGATGTCTGAGAACAAGTGGGAAGCTGGCCCTGATCAGGGTGAGGGTGTAGGCCTACCGTGCTCTCTGCGCTCTCTCTGGCTATTTCCCTCCTCGTGGTGTAATAGCCCACGTTCCTGAGCTCGCCGTGTCTTCTCGCCCGTATGGCTTGCAACTTGGGTCCCTTTCTACTCCCGGCCTGGTACGACTTTGCTGGTCCCTTCTGCTGTGGCGGAACCTCCGGGCTTCTTAGGCCAGGGAACATACAATCCCCTGCGGACTGGTTATTTGCTGTAGGACCTGGAATCCTCACAGCCTCAGACACCAAAGTCTGGTAGATTAGTTTCTCTATCTGCCAGGACAGGCTCGCTTCGCCTCTTGTCCCTGACTCGTGGCTCTCCTACTGCCACACGGCCTCTTAGGCTGCAACACAACTGTCTGTCCCTGCTCTGGGACACCTCTTTCTTCAGAGACAGGTTGTCCAGTTCTCTCTAACCCTGCCCCCAGTTCCAGCTTTTATAGGGGCAGCCTGCACCCCCTACTGGCTTGGGACAGGAGGTACTGCATGCTAATGGTCCTTGACCAGAGAACCTCCCCGTTGCTCTCAGACACAGCTTTATTATACATTTGTGGCATCCAGGCCAGGGTGACACATTCCCCCCTAGTAAAACTTAGTACTCCGGGACTAAGCCTAAAACAAGAATACTTATGCATGACCATTAAAACATGACAAGGCAAGTGAAGACAAACGATGCACAGGTTGAGTTCTTAAGGTCACAGTGTGGTCTGTGACCGGGTGTCCAGATCACCAACAACAACGGGGAGTCTTAACCAGGTGGGGGTCTGCTGTAGCCCCAAGTCCTTGACAGTCCTTGTTCATTCCGCTGGTTAAGCTCCAAACATATGTACAGGAAAGTCTCGGTTACTCACAGTTCATAACCTGTTAGTCCATGTTTTAATTGAAAGAAACTGAGAAAACACGTAGTTACTGGTCATGCAGTTATATCTTAAACAATTCAACATTTTACAGGTTAGTTACATTTGCTATCACACTCTACACTCTCCAGCGAGCGGGTGTTTGCCCCTTAGTGCTTCGGGTTGACCTACGTAACCCACTATCTGGTGGTGGTCTAACCTGGTTTTTCTCACTAGCGCTCGGGGTGCAATCACTTACAGGCAGGGCAGGCAGCTGTCTGCGGGTCCTTTGGCTTACCGCAGGCATGGCAGGCTCACTGTCAGCAGAGGGTTGACTCTCCTGGGCTGCTGGTACAGGCTCTTCTGCCTCTGGAACTGCTTGTTCTTCTTCACTTTCCTGCTCTGGTGTAGGTTGTTGCTGAATTGGTTGCAGGAAATGCAGGACGGGTACCACTATGGCATCGTTTATTCGAGTCCAGGACAGAGGGAACTCCCCAAGAACGGTGCTGATCATTTCTTCCTTGTCCTCTGCGGGTTCAAGGTCACTCTGATCCTCTTCTGCATTCCGTAGTTGCTCGGGGCACCTTTTTAGATTGTCTCTGGAGACGGTACTAGTGGTTTCTCCTCCATCCTTGGTGATCACGCACACCTTCGGGTTGTCGTGATCAGACTGCAGTACTGTGTAGGGTTCTCTTTCCCACTGGTCCTCCAGCTTGTGTAGCCTTCTCTTTAGCTTCAGGACCTGCTCACCAGGTGTTGGTTGAAGAGTCTCTCTTGCCCTTCTCTCACCTGGGCCAGGCTCTTCTCCACACTCTCCTGTACCTTCTTGTACTGCAGTCGCCTTTCCGTATTCCAGTCCGCATCTGGGGAGGTGTCCTCGGGTATTAGGACTCCCATCTCCAGGTCTATGGGCAGCTTACTTGGTCTGGCTCGCATCAGGTAAGCCGGGGTGCAGTTTGTAGCGTTCACCGGGATATGGTTGTATAAGTCTATCAGGTCCGGCAGTTTTTCTGGCCACAGGCTGCGTTCCTCCAGGGGCAACGTCTTCAGGAGATCAATGACTATATTGTTCATTTTCTCACACATCCCGTTGGTTTGTGGGTGGTAAGGCGTTGTCCGAATCTTCTTACAGCCATAGAGGTTGCAGAACTCTTGGAAGATTTCAGCCTCGAACGCCCTGTCATGGTAAGCCTCCAGGACCATAGCAGCATCTCGCCCTAGGACCACGACTTGCCAGGTCAGCTCGTGCGTCCGGTGGTGACGAGTCTTCTGCACAGCTTACCTTCATAGAGGAACAGCCTGCTCTTCTCTTTCCATAGCTGCTTGGCTTCCTCTGGAGCATCCGGATCTAGACGGGCGTCTTCTCGGGTCAACAGGTCTTTCACCATGCAGGTTGCAGGGTCACTATCTTGGGTCTCGGCCCAGCTGTGGTGCGGTAGGGGATTGATCGTGACGGTTGTTAAGTCTTCCTCCTTCACGCGGTGGGAGTATTGAGTGGCTCCATACCGGTGAAACGCAGGGAGTTCTACCTCCTCCAGCTCTTCTGGGTCTTCGCCTCCGTCAGGTAAGTGAGGCATTCTCGATAGGGCATCAGCGTTGGCATTGATTCTGCCTGCCCGGTACTTGATCGTGAAGTCATAATTCGAGAGTCGCGCCACCCACCGCTGCTCTAGGGCACCTAGTCTTGCATTGTCCAGGTGTGTCAACGGGTTGTTGTCCATGTACACGGTGAAATTTGTGGAGGCCAGGTAATGCTTAAACCGTTCTGTGACGGCCCACACCACTGCCAAGAATTCCAGCTTAAAGGAGCTGTAATTCTCCGGGTTCCTTTCAGTGGGCCTCAGCTTCCGACTAGCATACGCGATCACCCTTTCTCTGCCCTGTTGGTTTTGCGACAGTACGGCTCCCAGCCCCACATTACTGGTGTCTGTGTGGAGAATAAAAGACTGGCCATAATCGGGATAGGCCAGGATCTCATCCCCTGTGAGGGCCATCTTCAACTGGCGGAAGGACTCCTCTTCCGGCTTGTCCCACTTGAAGGGTGGCTTTTGGCTTCTGGACTTAGACTGTCCTATCAGGAGGTCCTGCATAGGTGCTGCCATCTTAGTGAACCCGGGGATGAACCTTCGGTAGTAGCCTACCAACCCGAGAAATTGCCTCACCTCTTTGATGTTTGAGGGGCTTGGCCAGCTCTTGATTACTGTGACCTTGTCAGGGTCGGGGGCTACTCCTTCTGCACTTACCACGCGCCCTAGGTACTAGACCTTCGGTTTCAACAGGTGACACTTTGATGGTTTCACCTTCAGGCCATAGCCTGCCAGGGCTTCGAACACCTCTGCCAGGTGTTTTAGATGGTCCTCGTAGGTCTTCGAATAGACCATCACGTCGTCCAGGTAAAGTAGGACCGTCTCGAAGTTTCGGTGCCCTAGACAGCATTCCATCAGCCTCTGGAAGGTCCCTGGTGTGTTGCAGAGCCCGAAGGGCATACAGTTGAACTCGCTCAGTCCCATCGGGGTGGTGAAGGCGGTCTTCTCCTTACCAGCCTCTGCCACAGGAACCTGCCAATACCCGCTAGTAAGGTCCAAAGTAGAAAAGAAGTTAGCTGATTTTAGTGCGGCTAAAGACTCCACTATTCTAGGCAGCAGATATGCGTCTTTGTGGGTGATACGGTTCATTTGTCTATAGTCCACGCACATTCTCATGGTGCCGTCTTTCTTTTTTACCAGAACCAAGGGGGCTGCCCAGGGACTACAGCTATCTCTAATGACCCCGGCTTCTTTCATTTCCCTCAGCATGCCCTTTGCGTTCTGATAATGTGCAGGGGGTACAGGTCTGTGCCTCTCCTTTATTGGTGGGTGGCTCCCCGTGGGGATGTGGTGTTCCACTCCCTTTACTCGGCCGAAGTCTAGCGGGTGCTTACTAAAAATTCTCTTGTACTCCTGAACCACCCGGTAGACTCCTTGTTTTTGGTGCAGGGGAGTGGAGTCGGCACCCACATGGAGTTTCTGGCACCAGTCCTCCTTTTGTTTCTGGGAGCCATTACCCTCCGCCTGTGGAGATGGAGGCAAAGGCTCCACAGCCCTGATAGCTTTGTGTTCGACAGCAAACAGTTTGGCAAGTGTAGCGTACCTGGGTAAGTGTACCTCCCTCTCCCCAATGTTGAGAATGCGAACGGGCACCCTCCCATGACAGACATCAACCACCCCCCGGCCTATCAAAATGGTGGGCCTGCTGTCTGAGTACACGGGTTCTACCATTGCTTGGTAGTCTCTACCTCTCAACCCGATTGCAGTCCGACACCAGATCATCATTTCACTTTTGGGAGGCATGGAAATGGGGAATGGGTCACTCATCCTTACGCTACCGATCTCACCACCAGACAGTTCTACCTGCTGCCGTCTCATCAGGGCTTTTATCTCTTTGTTGAGGACTCTCTGTTGGCTGGAACTAGCATTCACCGCCACCTGTTGTAGAGTTACAATTACCTCTGAAAGACAATTTTCAATCACATTAGTACCCACAGTTATTTTAGGGTGACTTTCACGACGGTCAATGTCCACAATAATCGCTTCATGTGCCGGCAGTTCAACTTTACCAATCTTAATGGTCATCTCCTTGAACCCCATCTGTGGCACGGGCAAGCCATTACTGGCGATGATGCTCAAGTCACTGTCTGGATACCGTGTTATATCAGCATCAGTCCAATACTTCTTAAAAAGTACATAAGGGATAGTAGTTACTTGCGACCCGGTATCCAGCAAGGCGCTCATGGGGATACCGTCCAGCACCACGGGTAAAACCGGGCGCCCCCCAACTTACTTATTACGCCAATTGTAAGGACCTGGTGATCTTATGCCTGGGGGTTGGCCCTCTGCCCCAGGTTGGACCCGTTTAAATTACAGTACCTGGAAATGTGTCTGGGCTGGTTGCATCGACGGCAAATGGGCTGTCCATCCTCCGCGTAGCGGTCTGTGGGCCTCCCTCGGAACAATGGGGTCCTCCTCTGTCGACGCCACGGGACATCCTCCGGACTTGAAGCCAACTCGATGGGTCTTGACGGGTCCACTTGTAACGCCTGGACGCTCCTGGTCAGCTCCTGGACTTGGTGGTGCAGATCTTTCGATGGGGCTTGGTTCAGGGCCTGTGCATCGGCCCCCACAGAGTCCATAGAGGAGGGCGCCGCCTCCTGGTGGTAGGTGAGAGCAGGGCGCCGGGAGTTTATAGCGCCACTTGTTGCGGGTTCACGGAGCACCCTTATGGCCCTGTCCTTGAATTGGGCAAAGGTCAGATCAGGGTTCTGAAAGAACATGAGGCGCAGCTGGGTCCTGTGGGCGCTAGACAGCAGACCTTCTATGAACTGTTCTGTTAATAACCTATCTGTATCCTGCATGCTGCCAGGGTCAGCTTGTTTGATGGCTCTCAAGGCTTCCTGCAAATTTAGGGCATAGTCTCTGATGCTGTCCTGTGCCCGCTGCTTACATCCATAGAACCTCATTTTAATTTCAGCGGAGGTACGTGTATCAAAGGTACCCCGCAGCCGGGCCAGAATGTCCTTTACAGTCCTTTTCTCCTCAGCGGGCCATGACTTTACCTACCGCTGGGCTGCGCCAGTTAAATGTCCTGTCAGTATGCTAATCTTCTGTTCCTCTGTCAGGGGGTAAACTTGGAATAAACTGTACAGCCTTTCCTTAAAGTCAGTTAGTGCATGGGGCTCCTGTGAATACTTGGGCAGCCAGGCCGCTCCAGGGATGTAAGGCAGGAAGAATGGCATCACCGCTGCTGCAGCCACACTGGTGGTAGAAGGTCCCTCCGCGTCCGTCATCTTCCTCCCCCCTAGTTAAGCGTGGCCTACCTTCCGACGATCCTCTTCTGTAGGCCACGGCTCCGCTGGTGCTGCTCCGGACGAGGACCTTGCGTCGCGTCCTGGTGACGTCAGCGTCGCTTTCTCTCCCTTCCAGGACCTTGCGCAGCGTCGGTGCATAGGGCGGAGCTTCAGGTCTCGCGCGGTTTGGACGTCCACGCCCCTCTTCTTCCTGCACGACGTCCTGTAGATGGCGTCCGATGGCGGGAAAACGGCGGAAGATGGCGGGAAACTGCTGAAGATGGCGGGAGACGGCTGAAAATGGCAGGAAACGGCTCCGGATGGCGGGAAACCTCTTTTTAAGGTACGTGTACAGTCTTTTTCAGGCACGCAATACCCTTTTGTGGCGGGTTGGTCACAATCCTGCCGACTACGCCAAAGCTGACTCGCCCCCTGAACCGTGGGGCACTCGGAGCCGGGCAACAGGGCAATAATAGGTGTAGTAGTGGCAACCCGGTCCGTGGCTCAGGGTGGTCAGACCAGTGGCAGTCTTCTATATGTTTTGCAATGTCCGACTACGCCACCCGTGGATTGCGGTCAGGGCTAACTGCCGCTGCAGTGCAGACCGCTGGGGCAGATGTAAATGTGCAGCACTGAATAGTACAACTCCCCACGGGAGGAGTATGGCCCCAGGGCAGTATATAATGGATGATGGAGGGGATGATTCTGACCGCAATAGCCAGGAAACGGAGGCCTCTTAAACAGTTCAGGGTCTTTATTAGAACAGGTGAGACGACCCAAAAACAGTCCCGGCTAGGAGGGGGCCTGGATGTCGGAGAACAAGTGGGAAGCTGGCCCTGATCAGGGTGAGGGTGTAGGCCTACCGTGCTCTCTGCACTCTCTCTGGCTATTTCCCTCCTCGTGGTGTAATAGCCCACGTTCCTGAGCTCGCCATGTCTTCTCACCCGTATGGCTTGCAACTTGGGTCCCTTTCTACTCCCGGCCTGGTACGACTTTGCTGGTCCCTTCTGCTGTGGCGGAACCTCCGGGTTTCTTAGGCCAGGGAACATACAATCCCCTGCGGACTGGTTATTTGCTGTAGGACCTGGAATCCTCACAGCCTCAGACACCAAAGTTTGGTAGATTAGTTTCTCTATCTGCCAGGAGAGGCTCGCTTCGCCTCTTGTCCCTGACTCGTGGCTCTCCTACTGCCACACGGCCTCTTAGGCTGCAACACAACTGTCTGTCCCTGCTCTGGGACACCTCTTTCTTCAGAGACAGGTTGTCCAGTTCTCTCTAACCCTGCCCCCAGTTCCAGCTTTTAAAGGGGCAGCC
Source organism: Phyllobates terribilis (assembly GCF_046119375.1). NCBI lineage: Eukaryota > Metazoa > Chordata > Amphibia > Anura > Dendrobatidae > Phyllobates > Phyllobates terribilis. The sequence goes on from NW_027362768.1 coordinate 24,730,363, forward strand.
TGCTCCCCCTACTGGCCTGGGACAGGAGGTACTGCATGCTAATGGCCCTTGACCAGAGAACCTCCCCCTTGCTCTCAGACACTGCTTTATTATACATTTGTGGCATCCAGGCCAGGGTGACACACAAGTCCTTGTCCCAGGCCAGTGTTCAATTGTATATCCCCCATTCCTTGCAATGCAAGCGCAAATATGCAGACAGCCACCCACCCGCAGGCTGCAATACTATACTGCTAGCTTGCACTTGAAATGGGGCCTTTTAGTTTGGAGGAGGCTGAAGCTGGCCACTACCTCATGGCTGCGTCGGCATCGAGGTCTCCATACTCAGTCCCCAGCCACCACTATTTGTCCCGATAACCTTCCCCACACTGTTCTTAGCCTGACCTGTTTTAGGGCAGCATTGGACAAGCCCACCAGACAACCAGAGACTCCTCCGGTGGGCCCTGGCTTCTCCATCAGGGGAGTTGAGAGGGCCAAGGTGAGGAGCATGATGATGATGATAGAAGTTAGCATCTGCTTTGTTTTCTTGGAATGCAAGCGTAAGTGTGCAGCCTGCCACCCACCAACCCCCAGGCTGCAATACCATACTGCTAGCTTGCTTGCACTTGAAATGTGGTCTTTTAGGCTTGTGGAGGCAGACACAGGCCACCATGTCATGGCTGTGTCAGCGGCCTGGTATCCATACTCAGTCCTTAGCCGCCCGACGGCCGAGTGTCCACCCTTGGTCCCCAGCCACCAGGTGGCGGCCGGGTGTCCATACTCGGTCCCCAGCCGCCCCTATTTGTCCCGGTGCACCTTATACACAATAGCGCATACCAAAACATTACCTGTGCCCTATATGCTTCCTAGTGCATATAGTGGGAAGGACAGCCTAACCACAAACAGGTGGACAAGTGAATGTGGCCAGGCATGGTCCATCTCACTGACGCCTTTACACTGGGTTAATATTGTGGAAGCCGGGACACAGTTGGACACTTGGATGCAACACGTCCTCCAGACATAGAGGATTGCGGGTCCTGGGTCAATCAGGCTTCAACACAAAGTTCAGAAGGTAGACAGCAGCAGTGGTCGGCCTCCTACACAACGAGTAAATTATTCATGATCATGAGGCCATCCATCTCCTTAGCTTTCTGTTCCTTGGAATGCAAGCGCATGTATGTTGTAGTGGCTAGGCCTGAGGTGGTCAGCGTTTTGGCGCATATCCTACCTCCTCCGAGGATTGCTGGATGTTTTCCTGCTACTATCCCGTTAAAACAAAGCTTCAGGTGATGAATGATGGATGAGGTGGTGGCAAAGGAGAGAGAGCAGGAGGAACAGGGACCATTCACATCAATATCAGGCCAGTCAACCACACATGTCTTGTAGGATATATTTCTGTACCAAAAGGAGCAGTTCGGCTACACAGTTATAGGGCATACAGTGAGTGCAATGCCTACCAAAAATTTTGAGGCACTCCAATGCCCCTTGGAAGTGACATGGAGGTCAAAGGGCCTTAACTAAACCGTTTTTTCCATTTATAGCAACTGGGTCTCCTGTACACTGTTGGCCTAAGCAGTGAATGGAAGGCTTTCCAAAAATTATGAGGAACTACAATGCCCCTTGAAACAGACGTGGATTACAGCATACTAAAAACCTTCTACCCATTATTGGGGAGTGGGTCTCCCTTAGTGTTCACCTATGTATTGAAAAGCAAAAGCTGACTAAATTTAGGAGGAAATGCAATGCCCGTTATAAGAGTCGTGGAGGTTAGAGGTAATTAAAAACAACATTTCATTGCCCCTTGGAAGAACTGTGGAGTTCAGAGTGGTTTAACAAGACGGTTTTAATGCCCCTTGGAAGAGATGTGGAGGTCACAGTAGCTTAACAAGACGGTTTTAATGCCCCTTGGAAGAGACGTGGAGTTCAGAGTGGTTTAACAAGACGGTTTTAATGCCCCTTGGAAGAGACGTGGAGGTCCCAGTGGAATAAAAAGACAATATCAATGCGACTTGGAAGAGTGGTGGAGGTCCCAGTGGAATAAAAAGACAACATCAATGACCCTTGGAAGAGACTTGGAGGTCACAGTAGCTTAACAAGGCGATTTTAATGCCCCTTGGAAGAGACGTGGAGTTCAGAGTTGTTTAACAAGACCGTTTTAATGCCCCTTGGAAGAGATGTGAAGGTCACAGTGGAATAAAAAGACAATATCAATGCCCCTTGGAAGAGTGGTGGAGGTCGCAGTGGAATAAAAAGACAATATCAATGCCCCTTGGAAGAGTGGTGGAGGTCGCAGTGGAATAAAAAGAAAATATCAATGCCCCTTGGAAGAGTGGTGGAGGTCCCAGTGGAATAAAAAGACAATATAAATGACCATTGGAAGAGACGTGGAGGTCACAGTAGCTTAACAAGACGATTTTAATGCCCCATGGAAGAGACGTGGAGTTCAGAGTGGTGTAACAAGATGGTTTTAATGCCCCTTGGGAGAGACGTGGAGTTCAGAGTGGTTTAACAAGACGGGTTTAATGCCCCTTGGAAGAGACGTGGAGGTCACAGTGGAATAAAAAGACAATATCAATGACACTTGGAAGAGACGTGGAGGACACAGTAGCTTAACAAGACGATTTTAATGGCCCTTACAAGAGCCATGCAGTACAGCATTTTAAAAACATTATTCCCATTATTGGGGAGTGGGTCTCCCATAGTCTTTGCCTATGCCTTCCAAGCAAAAGCTGCCAAAAATTAGGACGGAGGAACTTGCAATGCCCTTTACAAGAGCCATGCAGTACAGCATATTAAAAACATAATTCCCATTATTGGGGAGTGGGTCTCCCATAGTCTTTGCCTATGCCTTCCAAGCAAAAGCTGGCAAAAATTAGGACGGAGGAACTTGCAATGCCTCTTACAAGAGCTATGCAGTACAGCATATTAAAAACATTATTCCCATTATTGGGGAGTGGGTCTCCCATAGTCTTTGCCTATGCCTTCCAAGCAAAAGCTGCCAAAAATTAGGACAGAGGAACTTGCAATGCTGGCAACACGGACCACGGTCACCCTGGTGATATAGTGGTGGAGGAGGCTGAGGATAAGGAGAAGATCAAAAAACAGCCGAAATGAGGAAGCTTATACCCATGTGTGGGTGTGAAGCGGTGCATGGGAATACACCTCTCGAAATAACACAGTGGATTTGACTTTATGTTACTCTGCTGTCATTTGGTGGTGATGAGAAGTCTGGCCCAATCCAGCCCTTGTTCATTTTGATAAGGGTCAGCTTGTCAGCATTGTCAGTTTACAGGCGAGTGCGCTTATCAGTTATAATTCCCCCAGCAGAACTAAAAACACGCTCCGATAACATGCTAGCGGCAGGGCAGGCCAGGACCTCCAAGGCGTACAGAGCGAGTTCATTCCAAGTGTCCAGCTTGGATACCCAATAATTAAAAGGCACAGAGGAATCACGGAGGACGCTGGTACGGTTGGCAAGGTACTCCCTCACCATCTTTTGAAACTTTCCACTCCTTGTGAGAGTACCCCGCGCCTCAGGGCCTGTAAGCTGGGCGGGTCTCAGAAAACTGTCCCAGAACGTTGACAGTGTTCCTCTGCCTCTGCTGGATTGGAGTTGCGTCTCTCTCGCCTGTACGCCTTGGTTGGCCAACGAACTGTGACCTCTGCCGCTAGCGTGTTCAGATGGGAATTTTTTTAACAGTTCTGCAGAAGGGCCTTCTGGTACTGCCCCATTCTTGTAGACCTTTCCACCTCAGGAATAAGAGAGTGAAAGTTCTCCTTGCAGCGGGGGTCTAAAAGTGTCACCAACCAGTAATGACTGTCACCCAATATTTTGACAACGCGAGGGTCACGGTTAAGGCAGCGTAACATAAAGTCAGCCATGCATGCCAGACTGGTAACGGGCAAGACTTCCGTGTCCTCTCCAAGATGATGACTGACCATGCTCTCCTCCTCCTCCTCCCCCCCCCTGTCCTCAGGCCACCCACGCTGAACCAACGGTATGACAGTTGCATAGGTACTACCGTCTACAGCGCATGATACAGCTCCTGTTCTTCCTCCTCCTCCTCCTCCTCTCCCTCATTGTCCCCCAATGCATGTTGGGATGAGATGAGGCTGGGCTGTGTGTAATCGCCCGCTACCGCTTCTTGATCCATCTCATCATACTCTGGCTGCAATGCCTCCTCTTTAATTCTCTGCAGAGAGCGTTGTAAAAGACAGACAAGTGGGATGCTGACGCTAATGATGGCATCAACGCCACTCACCATCTTGGTGGACTCCTCAAAGTTTGTCAGGATGGTACATATGTCAGACATCCAGGTCCACTCCTGACATCTTATGTGTGGAGTCTGACCTGAATATCGATTGCCTTGTTGCAGCTGGTACTTCACAACTGCTCTCTTCTGCTCACAAATCCTTTGCAACATGTGGAGGGTAGAGTTTTAACGTGTGGGGACATCACACACCAGTCAGTGTGCCGGAAGCTGCAAACGCTGCTGCAACACAGCAAGGGCGGCGGAAGCTGTAGCCAACTTCCGAAAATGAGCTGACAGGCGGCGTACTTTGACGAGCAGATCTGGCAACTCGGGGTACGATTTAAGAAACTGCTGAACCACGAGGTTAAGCACATGAGCCAGGCATGGTATGTGTGTGATCTCGCCTCTCCTCAGAGCCGCCACCAGGTTACGGCCATTGTCATACACGACCATGTCTGGATGTAGGTTCAGCGGTCTCAGCCACAGATCTGCCTGCTCTTTCACAGCTGTCCACAACTCACAAGCAGTGTGAGGTTTATCACCTAAGCTTATGAGTTTCAGCACAGCCTGTTGCCACTTGGCTAAGGCAGTACTGCAGTGCTTCCAGCTTGTAACTGATGTGGTGATATCTGTGATGAAGGCTGAACATGAGGAGGAGGAGGATGATGCGCAGGAGCTGTACACTGTGGGGGCAACTCTGACTGACATAGGGCCCGCAATCCTCGGTGTGGGTCCCGGCTTCCACTATGTTTACCCAGTGTGCCGTCAGGGAGATGTACCGTCCCTGGCCACAAGTGTGTCACCCAGGGGGATATAGGGGACTCATTACCCGGGCCTTTTACCTTGTTTAGGATGTCACAGCAGTCGGCTCCCGGGCCCGTACTCTGGGGTCTCTCTTGAAAAAGAGGTTTTAGTGTACAGTTTGTCTCGCGACCCTACCTGTGGTTCCCGGTAATAGTTACCTGCGCTGCTGCAGACCTCCGGGGGTGATGGGATGGCAGCTGGGATGTTTCTGCTCCCCACAGGCGGAGCGGGCCCCCGGGGCAGGTGTTAGGGCAGATGGTGATGCTGGGCGTTGTAGTGCAGAAGAGATGGCGCAGCAGGAGTAATTGACAGAGACAGGAGATTCGCTTCAGTACCTTTACTGGTGTAACGGCAGGTATGGTCCAGGGTACTTGCTAGGAAGGGTGCACTTCAGGACTTCTCCCCAGTGAGCTGGTATAAGGCCTCCTGGTCCATGTCTCCCTCTCTCTAAGATTCTAGCCAGCCTGAAACTTGGCCTAGCTTCTGTGTTGTGTTGCTCTCTCACCTGACCGCTTGGTAGTAGGACCTTTCTTTGGCAACCACCATTCCTGGACGCCGGGGCCTTCGTGGTTCCTAGTCCTGTTATTGCTGGTGGCTTCAGGATGACCAGGGGTCTGGAAGCATCCTGGTATGCCGGTTGTCCCTACTGGGTATAGAGGACCCTGTAGGCGCGGACCCGGTGTCCGGATTATGTATTCTGGGGTGAGCCTGTGATGCTCCTCTGCCCCCTTAACTCCTTTCTCCTCTCCTCTTTGCCTCCAGCCACACTCGGGGCCCTCAGAACACAGCAGCAGACGTACTGCTCCTTCACTGGTCTCAGCGCCAGCATGCTCTCCCACTTTCTGCTTCCTGCCTAACTCCACCCTCCATATATATATCCCTAACAGGGCTCCCTCTGGTGGTATGAGGTGGAAGGGAAGGGTGGAGGTGTCTGCATGTAATGAGGGCCTCTTGTGGAGAAGTCCGTCCATGCACCCTTTTGGGTCCTGTGGTACATGTAATAGCCGGGTGCCACACAAGCACTTGTCCACGTGTCCGTTGTCAGGTGGACCCTCCCAGTAACTGCGTTGTTGAGGGCACGGCAGATGTTTTGGGACACGTGCTTGTGTACTGCAGGATGGCACACCGGGCAAAATAGTGTCGGCTGGGGACCAAGTACCGAGGGGCAGCCACCGCCATAAGGTTGCGGAAGGATTCCGTCTCCACCAGCCTAAAAGGCAGCATTTCCAATGCAAGCAGTCATAAAATGTGCAAATTTAGGACTGTGGCCTGTTGGGCGTTGGCTGCGAATTTGTGCTTTCGTTCAAAGTTCTGGGATATGGACAATTGAACGCTGCGGTGGGACGTGGACCTGGATGTTGATGCTGTTTCTTGAGAAACTGCCATAACAAGTGAAGACTGAGAGGAGGGGGCATCTTCGCATGCAGTATGGACAGGGGATTGCCTTGCATGCACAACAGGGGGTTCTCTTACATGCACAACAGCGGAAGAAGCAGTGGTGACACCCGCTGACACTGGTCGTGGACCCTGGGGTTCGCCCCACAAAGTCGGGTGCTTTGCTGCCATGTGCCTGATCATGCTGGTGGTGGTCAGGCTGGTAGTTTTGTCACCCCTGCTGATGCTGGCCTGGCAGGTGGTACAAATGGCCTTTTTGGGGTTATCAGTAGAGTCCTTAAAAAAATTCCAGACTCTGGAAGACCTACCGGTTGTACTGGCAACGTCCCTCATGTTAGTGTTACGGGGAGCGCTTGCCCGCCTTCTTTCTGCTGCCACCACACTGCTTCTTCCTGCCTGTTGGGGTACTCTGACTCCCTCCTCCTGTGTGCTGAAGGCCTCGCTCTGCGTGTCCTCCTGCCACGTTGGGTCAATTACTAGATCATCCACCACCTCCTCCTCTTCCACTTCCGCACCACGGTCCTCCTCCTCACTTCGTGGCAATTGTGTCTCGTCATCGTTCACCTCTTGTGACAAATTGCCAGCATCGCCTTTCTGTGGCCCTGGCTGTTAGCTACATGGGATCTCCTCTTCCACCACTTCTAGCGGAGCAGGCGAGGGGCCCAAATATGGAAATGGACCAGTGAACAGCTCTTTAGAGTGTCCAAATGTGGAATCAGTTGCTGTCTGACGACACTCGGCATGGTGGGAGGATTGAGGATCAGGGTGAGGAGGAGTATGCGGTCGAGACTCACGGCTACTAACACTTGACCGTGTGGAAGACAGACCAGAGGTGGTGGTGCCCAGGTGACTGGAAGTATTATCTGCTATCCAATTAATAACCTGTTCACACTGATCAGTTCACAATAGTAGTGTTGTTGGGTGCTTCCCTAGTAATTCGGTCAAGAACTGGAAGTGAGAAATGGCTGTTGGTTGTGGCACATTTTCACCTTGGCCATGGCCCCATCCTCTGCATGCACCATCACCAGAACGTCCAGTTCCACGTCCCATGCCACGCACCTTGCCCATTGTAAATAAAGTAAAATAGCTTATACTCGCACTATCCATGGCAAAAGGGTAATAAAAAGGAGATTAGAACCGTGGAAGAGGAAAACCACAGTTCTATTTCTCGGGCCTACACCAGAATCTTTTAAACAGATTGTCTTTTGACTGTCTGAACAGTCAAAAGAGACACTCAAACTGTTTTTTTTTATGGAAAAAAGGCAAAAAGGTGGATAACACCCAGATTTGAACTGTGGAAGAGGAAAACCACAGTTCTAATTTCCTGGCATATACCAGACTTTTTAAAATAGATATATTTGTGTCAGAACAGTCACCGAGACACTCAAACTGTTTTTTTATGGAAAAAAGACAAAAAGGTGGATAACACCCAGATTTGAACCGAGGAAGAGGAAAACCACAGTTCTATTTCCCTGGCCTACACCAGAATCTTTTAAACAGATATATTTGTGTCTGAACAGTCAGCGAGACACTCAAACTGTTTATTTTATGTAAAACAGGCAAAAAGGTGGATTACACCCAGATTTGAACCGTGGAAGAGGAAAACCACAGTTCTAGTTCTCTGGCCTACACCAGAATCTTTTAAACAGATATATTTGTGTCTGAACAGTCAGCGAGACACTCAAACTGTTTTTTTTTATGGAAAAAAGGCAATAAGGTGGATAACACCCAGATTTGAACCGTGGAAGAGGAAAACAACTGTTCTAATTTCCTGGCGTATACCAGACTTTTTTAAATAGATATATTTGTGTCTGAACAGTCAGCGAGACACTCAAACAGTTTTTTTTATGGAAAAAAGGCAAAAAAATGGATAATACAGAGATTTGAACCGTGGAACTGCAAAACCACAGTTCTAGTTATCTGGCCGAAACCAGACTCTTTTAAACAGATATATTTGTGTCTGACCACTCACAGACACACTCAATTTTTTTTTTTTTGGGGGGGGGGATACCAAAAGGATAATAAGACGGGTATTTGTACAGTCTGACTGAGGAAAAAAAAATAAGAGGATTTAGATGAAAAAAAAAGGATTTTTCCTGGCCCCTGAGACCTGGGGCTAAGTCTAGCAATTTGAGCAGCACCAGCACACAGGACTGTAATGCAGTGTTTGTTGGTATAACCACTGCATCTCCTATACAGCCTGCCTGCCTGCCTGATATCTGGGATGGATATTAGTCCTCAGAATGACTGTTTGTTTGATTTTGCAGGCTTTAGAGACCCTACACTACCTATTTCGCAGTATAAATCTTTCCCTAGCTCAGTAGCACTCTCCCTACACTGTCTGATCCGGAGCGACTGTGTCCAAGATGGCGGCGCCCGGTTTTAAATACTCGAGGTGACGCTGTGCGGCCAGCCAATCACTGTAATGCCCACAACCAACATGGCTGCGGCATTACAGTTACTGGCTGTAGCGTCGGCGTCCCTGCCTCCTGCTAGGCAGGGACGCTGTTCCCCTCACCTCTCCACTCCGTGCCCGGCGTCTTCCTCCCGCCCTGCTGGCAGCGCGCGCTGCTTTCCGGCCACGGTGCTTAGGGCGCGCGCTCCCCCTCTCTTAAAGGGGCCGCGCGCGCCGTCCTAAGGAGTCCCCGGCCAATGCCCGGAGGACTTCACCATATATAAGGCACCTCCTCCAAAATGGAGGTGCCGAGCAATGTTGTTGCAAAACCTTCACTCTGCTTCAGCCCTCAGGTCCCGTTACCAGTTACCTGCCATTCACCTGCCAGATTCCTGCCTGTTACCTGCCAGTCACCTGCCAGATTCCTGCTTGTTACCTGCCAGTCACCTGCCAGATTCCTGCCTGTTACCTGCCAGTCACCTGCCAGATTCTTGCTTGATACCTGCCTGATATCCGTTTACCTGCTTGCAAGCCTGCGGTCCGACGGTCTGCCTTCCGACACCTGTCAGTCTGTCTATGGACCAGCCTGCCCGCTCACCTGGGAGCGCTCATCTGCTACCTGCCTGCTAGCCTACCTGGAGGCTCTGCCGTCACTTGCCGTGACCACCTGTCTGTCCAGAGACTCTTGCCTGCTCACCTGGGAGCGCTCACCTGCTACCTGTCTGCTAGCCTACCTGGAGGCTCTGCCGTCACTTGCCTTGACCACCTGCCTGTCCAGAGACTCTTGCCTGCTCACCTGGGAGCGCTCACCTGCTACCTGTCTGCTAGCCTACCTGGAGGCTCTGCCGTCACTTGCCGTGACCACCTGCCCATCCAGAGACTCTTGCCCGCTCACCTGGGAGCGCTCACCTGCTACCTGCCTGCTAGCCTACCTGGAGGCTCTGCCGTCACTTGCCGTGACCACCTGCCTGTCCAAAGACTCTCGCCCGCTCACCTGGGAGCGCTCACCAGCCACCTGCCTGCTGTCCTTCTACCCAGAGACTGTCCCTGTCACTTGCCGTGAGTACCCGTCCTTCTACTCAGTGACTGTCCCTGTCACTTGCCGTGACTACCTGCCCTTCTACCCAGAGACTGTCCCTGTCACTTGCCGTGACTACCTGCCCGTCTTCCCTGGGAGCCACCCGCTTCCTTACAAGGACTGCCCCCTTGTATAGTTGCTCAGAGGTTCCGCCTCCCGGACCCGTTACAGCTTGCTCGGGCCATGGAACCCGGTGGCACCCAAGCTCCCTTGCTCTCGGATCTATGTCATGTACTGTCCCGTCAGAGGTCCCAACAGGAGTCCATCCTGAGTCACCTGCGGAATGTCAACTCTCGCCTGGACACTCTGACTGCTCCACCAGCTACCACCGCTAGTGTCATGACTCGCAACCCGGCAGCGCCGCTGCCCACCAATACCATGGTATCCTGCCCCGGACCCCGGCTTTCTGCACCTCCTCGCTTCGGAGGTGACTCAAGCTCGGGGCTTCATAAACCAGTGCACCCTGCACTTTGAACTTTTGTCCCACCAGTTTATCTCTGACCGGTCCAAAGTAGCCTTTATCATGTCCCACCTCACGGGGGAGGCTCTGGCTTGGCTAAATCCTCTATGGGAGAGAGGAGACCCCCTGGTGTCCGACCTGCCAGCCTTTCTCACGGCTTTCCGGAAAGTCTTCGACGAACCCGGACGGAAGACCTCATCCGCATTTTTCTCTGCTACGCCTCCATCAAGGAAATCTCACCGTAGGCCAATATGCCATACGGTTCCGTACCCTTGCTTCGGAGCTGGCCTGGGATAACGACGCCCTGGTGTCTGTCTTCTGGGAGGGTCTGTCCGGCCGTATTAAAGATGAACTCGCCGGTCGGGACATTCCTACCACTCTCGACGACTTAATAACACTTGCCACCCGGATTGACATCCGGTTCCAGGAGCGCGCCAAAGAGGTCACCCGTGAGAGGAGGTTTCCACGTCTAGCTCCTACCTTCCAGAAACCCGTCACTCCCTCCGTTACTCCCCAGGCACACTCACCTGAGCCTATGCAGGTCGACCAGACCAAGATGGTCAAAACCCGTCAAGACTTACGCCGTGCCGAGGGGAGCTGCTTCTACTGTGGCAGTAAGGAGCACCGGATCCGTTCCTGCCCAGAGAGGTCGGGAAACGCCTGTGTCTAGGATCGCTCAGAGAGGTCGCCCTAGACAAAAGTAAACCCTCTCCATCCCTGATGCTGTCGGTCTCTATCATCTGCGGAGAGAACCGCTATTTTGAACTGGCTCAACTTGACTCAGGAGCTGCTGGAAATCTCATCTCTCAATCCCTGGTAGAGAAATACCGTATTCCCACCAAACCTCTGGCCGTACCTTTATCTGTCGCCGCAGTGGATGGGGGCCTCTTACCACATCCCATCCAACTCATCACCGAATCTCTAACTCTACAGGTGGGAATGCTGCATTCTGAGAGCATCTCCTTTCATGTTCTGCCTGGACTCTCTCACGCACTCTTGCTAGGCCTACCTTGGCTCCAGAAACATGCACCCGTGCTTAACTGGCAGACCGGAGAAGTCCTTCGCTGGGGACAGGACTGCCATAAGACTTGTCTAGTTCCCGTTCATCCTGCTCGTCCTTCTCCTACCCCAGTCAATCTACCCGGTCTACCGGTTCCCTATTGGTCTTATGCGGATGTCTTCAACAAAAAAGAAGCAGAGACATTACCCCCTCATAGACCATACGACTGCCCAATCGACCTGATACCCGGCTCTACTCCTCCCCGTGGGCGTATCTACCCTTTGTCCGCTGCAGAGACCCGGTCCATGTCAGAATATATTGAGGAGAATCTGGCCCGGGGATTTATCCGGAAGTCTACCTCCCCGGCGGGAGCAGGCTTCTTCTTCGTCAAAAAGAAGGACGGCTCACTCCGTCCATGTATAGATTATAGAGGCCTTAACCAGATTACAATGAAGAATAAATACCCCCTCCCGCTCATTCCTGAATTATTTGACCGTCTGAGGGGGGCTAGAATCTTCACCAAACTGGATCTCCGTGGGGCGTATAACCTGGTCCGTATCCTTCAGGGGGATGAGTGGAAGACGGCATTCAACACCCGGGACGGCCACTATGAGTACCTTGTAATGCCCTTCGGTCTCTGTAACGCTCCTGCCGTCTTTCAAGAGTTGGTCAATGACATCTTCCGTGACCTTCTCTACTCCTGCGTGGTGGTGTACCTGGACGACATCTTGGTCTTCTCTCCGGACCTTCCTACTCACCGGAGGGATGTTCGTCAGGTCCTGCTCAGACTCAGGCAGAATCACCTCTACGCTAAATATGAGAAGTGCATCTTTGAACAGACCTCTCTTCCATTTCTGGGCTACATAATCTCTCAGACCGGCCTACAAATGGATCCTGAGAAACTGTCTTCTATCCAGAAGTGGCCCCGACCAGAGGGGTTGAAGGCTATTCAGCGGTTCCTGGGCTTCGCCAACTATTACCGCCTCTTCATACCGCACTTCTCTTCCCGGACTGCCCCTATCTCTGCGCTCACCCGTAAGGGCACTAATCCCAGAAGATGGCCGCCCGAAGCTGAGGAGGCCTTTCTTTCCTTAAAACAGGCTTTCTCCTCCGCCCCGGTGCTGCATCGTCCGGACGGCAACAAACAATTCTTCCTAGAAGTTGGCGCTTCCTCCTCCGGAGCCGGGGCGGTACTTACCCAAAAGTCATCTTCCGGAAGAATGGTAACCTGCGGTTTTTTCTCCAAACTCTTCTCCTCTTCTGAGCGCAATTATTCTATTGGAGACTGAGAATTGTTAGCCATTAAGCTGGCACTGGAGGAGTGGCGTTACCTGCTTGAGGGGGCTCTTCACCCAGTAATAATTTACACGGACCACAAGAACTTGGCTTACCTTCAGAGCGCCCAGAGACTTATCTCGCGCCAAGCCCGGTGGTCCTTGTTTTTTGCCCGCTTTGATTTTGTTCTTCATTTTCGCCCGGCAGACAAAAACATCAAAGCTGACGCCTTGTCCCGATCCTTCCTGGTATCTGATCTAGAGGAGGAACCTAAGCACATCATTGATCCCGCCAGAGTAATGCAAGTGGCCCCCATGAATCTAAATCGTCTCCCTCCCGGTAAGACATTCGTAACTGTACCTGATCGGAGGAGGGTCCTACACTTGGGTCACTCGTCTAAGCTAGCTGGCCACGCCAGTCAGAAAAAGACCCTCCAGCTCATTACCCGGCATTACTGGTGGCCTACCCTGCACAAGGATGTAATAGACTTTGTTTCTGCCTGTGTGTCTTGTGCCCGCAACAAAGTTCCGAGACACCTGCCAGCCGGTCGCCTCCTTCCTCTTCCAGTACCTGCTGCCCCGTGGCAGCATATAGCTATGGACTTTATAACGGATCTCCCTGTCTCTGCCGGTTGTACGGTCATTTGGGTGGTCGCTGATCGCTTTTCCAAGATGGCGCACTTCATTCCCCTGCCGGGCCTCCCGTCTGCACCCGAACTGGCTAAAGACTTTATCCGCCACATCTTACGTCTCCATGGCCTGCCCCTCCACATCGTGTCAGATCGTGGGGTTCAGTTCACCTCACGCTTCTGGAGAGCCACATGTAAGTTGCTTGACGTCACTCTGGACTTCTCCTCCGCTTACCATCCACAGTCCAATGGTCAAGTGGAGCGGATCAATCAGAACCTGACCAGTTACCTCCGGCACTTAGTTAATGCCCACCATTCGGACTAGGTGGATCTCCTACCATGGGCCGAGTTCTCTTACAATAATCACGAGAGCGAATCTTCCTCCAAATCCCCGTTTTTTGTAGTCTTCGGTCAGCATCCTCGGATCCCGTTTCCCGTCTCCACCTCGGTGGACAATCCGGCTGCGGAATCTCTCGTTAGCGAATTCTCCTCCATTTGGGAGAGAACCCGATCCGCACTCCTTCAGCCATGCGAGCGGATGAAAAAACACGCTGACAAAAAACGCCTGGATCCTCCACAATTCCGTCCTGGAGACAAAGTCTGGCTCTCGTCCAAGTATGTCCAGCTCAAGGTTCCTTCCTACAAGTTAGGGCCTCGGTTCATCGGCCCACTGGAAGTTATCAAACAGATCAATCCGGTGGCCTAAAAATTGAAACTCCCGGCCAAACTACGGATCCCTAACTCCTTCCATGTATCTCTCCTCAAACCCTTGGTACTTAACTCTTTTTCCAAGTCTACAGGTATGCCTCCTGCTCTGGTTTCCGCTGAGAACGAGCTTGAGGTAGAGAACATTCTGGCCACCAAAAGGGTAAGAGGAAAAACCTTTTTTCTGGTAGATTGGAAGGGGTTTGGTCCTGAGGAGAGAACGTGGGAGCCTCGGGAGAACATCCATGCCCCTCTCATCCTTGATAAATTTCTCTCTGGCCTAAAAAAGGGGGGCCTAAAGGGGGGGGTACTGTAGCGTCGGCGTCCCTGCCTCCTGCTAGGCAGGGACGCTGTTCCCCTCACCTCTCCACTCCGTGCCCGGCGTCTTCCTCCCGCCCTGCTGGCAGCGCGCGCTGCTTCCCGGCCACGGTGCTTAGGGCGCGCGCGTGCTCCCACTCTCTTAAAGGGGCCGCGTGCGCTGTCCTAAGGAGTCCCCGGCCAATGCCCGGAGGACTTCACCATATATAAGGCACCTCCTCCAAAATGGAGGTGCCCGAGCAATGTTGTTGCAAAGCCTTCACTCTGCTTCAGCCCTCAGGTCCCGTTACCAGTTACCTGCCAGTCACCTGCCAGATTCCTGCCTGTTACCTGCCAGTCACCTGCCAGATTCCTGCCTGTTACCTGCCAGTCACCTGCCAGATTCCTGCTTGATACCTGCCTGATATCCGTTTACCTGCTTGCAAGCCTGCGGTCCGACGGTCTGCCTTCCGACACCTGTCAGTCTGTCTATGGACCAGCCTGCCCACTCACCTGGGAGCGCTCATCTGCTACCTGCCTGCTAGACTACCTGGAGGCTCCGCCGTCACTTGCCGTGACCACCTGCCTGTCCAGAGACTCTTGCCTGCTCACCTGGGAGCGCTCACCTGCTACCTGTCTGCTAGCCTACCTGGAGGCTCTGCCATCACTTGCCGTGACCACCTGCCCGTCCAGAGACTCTTGCCCGCTCACCTGGGAGCGCTCACCAGCCACCTGCCTGCTGTCCTTCTACCCAGAGACTGTCCCTGTCACTTGCCGTGAGTACCCGTCCTTCTACTCAGAGACTGTCCCTGTCACTTGCCGTGACTACCTGCCCTTCTACCCAGAGACTGTGACGCGCCCTCTGGGCCAGTGTTGTTTGGGGGATACCCGGAGCCGGATCAGATGGGGGTTGTAGTCTCCGAGTGGCGGTGACCCGGTCCGTGCCCAGGGTGTCAAGCTCAGTGTGTGGCAGTCCTACAGATGTTGCTGGATGTTCTTTAGTGTCGACTACGCCACCCGTTGATTTGCGGTCAATACGGCCGCCGCTGCAGCAGGGTCCGCTGAGGCTGGTGGTGTGTGTGCAGCTTCTGGTAGTATAACCCCCAACGGGAGGGGTATAGCCTCAGGGGGTCAGTTGTAGAGGGTGGTGGTTGTGGTGGTGCAGTGAGGGTGGTAATACGACTCAGAGTCGGGCTGTGCAGTTCAGGGTTTTTACTTACTGCTGTTGTGCTGGTCACTCCGGCCTTGAGTGACCGCCCGAGCCGTGCTGCGTCCACCAGGTCCTGGACTCGGCCAACCCCCAGGTAATTCTGGAGCGTGATCCTGAGCTCCCTTTCTGACGTTCCTTTTCTCTGGCCTTCCCCACCAAGGATCCACTTATGTCCGGCTCCCTCGGGCCTCTTGTTGGTAAAACCCTTGTCTCTGGGTTCCCTGACCCTATACTCGGTGTGCCTTCGCAGTGGATTTAGTGGGGGGGTCGTGGCAGATCCTGCCCACAACCTCCGGTCTCTGGCTGAGGATTAGTGCCCTCCACCAGCTTGGGATCCGGTACCCTTGTGCCAACCCTTCACCCTTCTGGTTGTATTTGGGCTCTTGGGGTTCCCTCTTCTTCCCCTCTGGGTCCTTCTCTTCTCCTCTCTCTCTTCTTTCAGGACTGCTTGACCCTCTACAAAAGACTGACTGGTAACTGTCTGCCTGTCTGACCCTGATCTAAGATGGTTCCCACCTTATATACTCCCTCTATGTGTGAGCTCAGGTGACCAGCACCCAATGAGCTCCTAGCATTACCCAGACTGCTCCCCCTATCTGCCCCTACACTACTGGGATGTTCCACCCCCCTCCCACTCCAGCCAGGGACAGACACTGTCGTACCTGCACATATACCTAGTGGGAGTACCATTGATCTGTCCCCCGGAAATGGGATGTATGTAGTGCATGCAGCCTACTGAGCTCAGTTCCACACTCCATCCTTACCCGGGAGTGGAATATCACACCTCTGGCTTGAGGTGCAATACCCCTGTAGCAGCCGAATCCTCAGGGTGCTACATTCCCCCCTGGTAAATCACAGCACGTCCTCGGGCTGTAAGAGAATAAAAACATCAAACATACAAATTTTTCATAACAACAATAACATATAAAACATTATATATATATTAACACTCTTGCTCCTCCGGCCACGGTGCGACTTGTGACCGGGTAAAGTGCGACAGTCTCTTGTAGAAAAACGGTTTCCTTATAAAACCAGTAGGGGGCGCCTTAGAAAGCGCAACTATATACAGGGGGAAAGTGGCCGCTCTCAGTCCTCGGCCAGGTATAAGGAAGGAATGACCGCTCTCAGTCCTCGGTCAGTGGGATTAAGGGACACACGGGTTAACAGTTCACACTTGTCCCAACGGGGACATATTTAAAGCAGCAACAGTTCACTGTACCCCGACGGGTAACTATTTACAGTCTCTTTACCGTACTTTAACGACGGCGTCCTCCTGCTCCTTCTTTGTCTTCAGACCCGTCCGGGTCCTCTTGCTCCTCCTCACACCGCAGCTCCTCCTCCGTCAGGCGATGCACATGGAGGGCGTAGGGTCCTTTGGCACACTTGTGCCGGGTGAACGTGACCTCGTCCCCTACGTACAGGTCACGACCTCTGTGTCCCTCCGGCAGATGGCTTTCTACGTCTCTGCGGGTTACAAAGACGTCGCCGGGGGTATGATGGTCTCTTATGAAGCCCCACCCATGCTGCAGGTTGAATTTAATCACAGTCCCGGTGGTACGGGGACCATGAGCTGCACGGGGGTTCCTCCTGGTCCGGCTCTTCTGCCCTGCGCTCTGTTCCTGCAGCCGCTGCTCACGGATCCGCCTCTCTTTCCGCTCTTGCTCAAAGGCTGCCAACTGCTGGCGGCAGCACTCCACTCGCTCTGCTGCAGCTGCCCGCGTTTCTTGAGTGAACCCCATGAGGTCTCCTCCGGTGGGGTCCCACTCGAATTGTGCTTCTTCTAGCGGGAGCGGGGTTCTCCTGACGGGCTTCGGAGCCGGAATCAGGGGCTCGCACAGGGGCCTTGCTCTTTGGAGTTCCAGTTGGTAGTACTCCTGGGGCCATACAAAGGGCTGCCCATCCGGGCACGTGTGCTGGGCAAATAGATCTTCGCCCAGGTGCGGCACTCGAGATGTTGAGGGCGCGTTGATGGTAGCGGCGCCCGGGTTGACCAGGCCTTGCGACCAGGCTTGGGGCACCCTAAAGGTAAAGGGCACCGTAAGGACGGTGGCGCCCGGGGGTACTCGGCCCTGCGACCAGGCCGGTGGCTCCGCGGAGGTAGGGGGCGCTGTTGGAATTGCGGCGCCCGGAGGTACTAGACCTTGCGACCCGGCCGATGGTATTTCCTGTTTGGTCGCGCTCAGGGTCGAGGCGTGTGACGTCACAGGGGTCGCGGCCGCGGCTTCTGCTTGAGGCCTAGTCCGGCACAGTGACGATGCAGCGACGGGCACGGCAGGGGGAATTTCGGGCTCTGCGACGGGGAGCTGGGACAGGTACACGGTTTCTCGGCTCGGGGTAGAGACGTCCCCTTTACCTGCCTCCGTCCGTTCAGCTCCCTCCTCGGCGCCGTCTCCGGCCTTCACTCCTCCTGCACCATCCTCAGAGGCGGTCTGTCTCCTCGTCTCGGGTGGCGTGCTCCGCTGACGGGTTCCGGTCTGCTGGGCCATCTCACGGCTCCACTCCGTCAGCGTGTCTTGCTGCACCTGGGCCATCCTCCGTGCGAGGCCCTCCAGCGCGGTCTGTGAACACTCCCGGTCTCGGGGGAGCTGTGCTAGGATCTCCACTAAGCCTAGTGGGGTTGTTGCTTGCAGCAGGCTCCTGACCACTGGGTCGGTGCTGCCTGTCTCTCCCTCCATCTCCGGGTGCGCTCTCTCCAGACTCCTCCAAGCTGCTCCCATCTTCTCTCTTTTGTTCTGTCTCCGCCCACACTGAGGGCGGTCCTGGGGCAACTTGGTGATTGACAGCTCCAGGGGCAGTTCTCTCACACTGATGGACATCGCTAGCATCGCAGCCTCTGCTGGTGGGGGCGGTCTTCGTTTTTGGCGCCATTCTTGGTCCTGGCCCACGATGGGAGGTCGTCTCTTACCACCCTCTGGCACGCCCATAATGGCGTCCGCTCTGCCAAGGCGGGAAATCTTTGGAAATGGCGGGAATCGTCTCCCAGTGGCGGGAAACTCCATGGATGGCGGGAAAAAGCTGCAAATGGCGGACAACCGGCGGGAAACGACCTGTGATGGGGTCCGTTGGCGGGGACCCTCCGGAACCGGCGGGAGACTTCTTTTTGAGGTAACGGTGAACTTTTCTTCAGGCACGCAGTACCCGGTTGTTGCGGGCACGTTATCCTGCCGACTACGCCAAAAGTTGACGCGCCCCCTGTGCCAGTGTTGTTTGGGGGATACCCGGAGCCGGATCAGATGGGGGTTGTAGTCTCCGAGTGGCGGTGACCCGGTCCATGCCCAGGGTGTCAAGCTCAGTGTGTGGCAGTCCTACAGATGTTGCTGGATGTTCTTTAGTGTCGACTACGCCACCCGTTGATTTGCGGTCAATACGGCCGCCGCTGCAGCAGGGTCCGCTGAGGCTGGTGGTGTGTGTGCAGCTTCTGGTAGTATAACCCCCAACGGGAGGGGTATAGCCTCAGGGGGTCAGTTGTAGAGGGTGGTGGTTGTGGTGGTGCAGTGAGGATGGTAATAAGACTCAGAGTCGGGCTGTGCAGTTCAGGGTTTTTACTTACTGCTGTTGTGCTGGTCACTCCGGCCTTGAGTGACCGCCCGAGCCGTGCTGCGTCCACCAGGTCCTGGACTCGTCCAACCCCCAGGTAATTCTGGAGCGTGATCCTGAGCTCCCTTTCTGACGTTCCTTTTCTCTGGCCTTCCCCACCAGGGATCCACTTATGTCCGGCTCCCTCGGGCCTCTTGTTGGTAAAACCCTTGTCTCTGGGTTCCCTGACCCTATACTCGGTGTGCCTTCGCAGTGGATTTAGTGGGGGGGTCGTGGCAGATCCTGCCCACAACCTCCGGTCTCTGGCTGAGGATTAGTGCCCTCCACCAGCTTGGGATCCGGTACCCTTGTGCCAACCCTTCACCCTTCTGGTTGTATTTGGGCTCTTGGGGTTCCCTATTCTTCCCCTCTGGGTCCTTCTCTTCTCCTCTCTCTCTTCTTTCAGGACTGCTTGACCCTCTACAAAAGACTGACTGGTAACTGTCTGCCTGTCTGACCCTGATCTAAGATGGTTCCCACCTTATATACTCCCTCTATGTGTGAGCTCAGGTGACCAGCACCCAATGAGCTCCTAGCATTACCCAGACTGCTCCCCCTATCTGCCCCTACACTACTGGGATGTTCCACCCCCCTCCCACTCCAGCCAGGGACAGACACTGTCGTACCTGCACATATACCTAGTGGGAGTACCATTGATCTGTCCCCCGGAAATGGGATGTATGTAGTGCATGCAGCCTACTGAGCTCAGTTCCACACTCCATCCTTACCCGGGAGTGGAATATCACACCTCTGGCTTGAGGTGCAATACCCCTGTAGCAGCCGAATCCTCAGGGTGCTACAACTGTCCCTGTCACTTGCCGTGACTACCTGCCCGTCTTCCCTGGGAGCCACCCGCTTCCTTACAAGGACCGCCCCCTTGTATAGTTGCTCAGAGGTTCCGCCTCCCAGACCCGTTACACTGGCTGGCAATCCCTGCATGTTTATTGGCTCTGTAAAGAGCGCCAAACATGCAAGCCGGAGACCCAAGCTCCGGCCCGAGTAACCCGAAAATGCTCGGTGCTCGCTGAACATCCTGAGTAGTGAGATGCTCGGGCGAGTACCGAGCAGTGTCGAGCATGCTCACTCAACACTAATAGACACCACTCAGTGTGAGTGAGTACACCTCCCTGTATTCTCTGTACGTTATACATACATTGCTGAGTGTGAGTACACCCCCTGTATTCTCAGTAAGTTATACATACAGCCCTCAGCATAAGCGAGTTCACCCCCTGTATTCTCAGTATCTTATACATACAGTGCTCAGCGTAAGTAAGTACACCTCCCTGTATTCTCAGTATGTTATATATACAGTGCTCTGCATAAGCGAGTACACTCCCCTGTATTCTCAGTATGTTACATCTACAGCGCTCAGCGTGAGTACACCCCCCTGTATTCTCAGTATGTTATATATACAGCACTCAGCGTGAGTACACCCCCCTGTATTCTCAGTACATTATACATACAGCACTCAGTGTAAGTGAGTACACCCCCTATATTCTCAGTACGTTACATATAGAGCACTCAGAGTAAGTGAGTACACTCCTTGTATTCTCAGTATGTTATACATGCAGCACTCAGCGTGATTACACCCCTCTGTATTCTCAGTACATTATATAGACAGCACGCAGTGTGAGTGAGAATACCTCCCTGTATTCTCAGTACGTTATACATACAGTGCTCAGTTTGAGTACACCCCCTGTATTCTCAGTAAGTTATACATACAGCCCTCAGCATAAGCGAGTACACCCCCCTGTATTCTCAGTGTGTTATACATACAGCGCTCAGTGTAAGTAAGTACACCCCTTGTATTCTCAGTACACTATATATACCGCATTCAGCATAAGTGAGTACACCTCCTGTATTCTCAGTATGTTATATATACAGCATTCAGCGTGAGTACACCCCCCTGTATTCTCAGTATGTTATATATACAGAGCTCAGCGTAAGTGAGTACACCCCCCCTGTATTCTCAGTATGTTATATATACAGCTCTCAGCGTAAGTGAGTACACCCCCCCCGTATTCTTAGTACATCTTATATTTTCTGGACATGTCCTTCTGTCCAAAGGATGGGTGGCGCCTGCACAGTGAGGTGCCCGGATTCAGCACGTGTGCATACTACATTACGGCGCCATTTTATTGAAGACACTGTATACGTGAATTCGCAGACAATGTCTTTAAAAAAAATGGAGCAGGATAGCGCGGTACGAGCACGTGCTGACTCCGGCACCATTAATAAAATAAAAATGTACCAATAAAAATGCTCGCCACCCGGGAGTAGAATGGGTTCAATAGCTAGTCTTATATAAAGATATAGGTAGATGATAAAAATACATTGTAGCATCGGCGTCTCTGCCTCCTACCGGGCAGAGACACCATTCCCCTCACCGCCACGGCCCTGGTCCGGCATCTTCCGACTCCCGTCCTGCAGCTACTGTGGCGGGCACTGTGCTTAGGGCGCGTGCGCGCTCCCTCCCTCCCTCTTAAAGGGGCCACGCACACTGTCCTAAAAAGTCCCCGGCCAATGGCCGGAGGAATACCCTATTTGAAGCACCTCATCCAATATGGAGGTGCCTGTGCAATGGTTGTTGTTCCGTGCTAACACTTGCTTCAGCCCTCAGGTCCGTCTGCCTGTCAGTCCTGCCCGCCTGTCTGTCCTGCCCACCTGTCTGCCTGTCAGGCCTGCTCGCCAGTCTGCCTGCCAGTTACCTGCCATGCTCACCAGCCTGCTTACCTGGAAGCACCTGCCTGTTATCTGTTGTGCCCGCCAGGCTGCTTACCTGGAAGCACCTGTTTGTTACCTGTTGTGCCCGCCTGCCTGCCTACCTGGAGCACCTGCCTGTTACCTGTCGTGCCCGCTAGGTTGTCTACCCAGACCACCCGTCAGCCTTCCTGCCGTGCTCATCCACTGTACTGGTCAGTTCCTGCCATCTGACCCCTGGGAGTCAGCTGCTCTCACACAAAGTTGGTCTCAGAGTGGCACCTGGTCCCCCTGCTCGGTCCCTCCCTGGTTCACGGAGTCGATTGAGCCGCCGTGCGAACTTGGTCAGGCCGAATAGGTACTTAGTCATGCCTCTCTGGTCCCTTCTTGCACCGAAGCACAGAGGTTCCACCACCCGGACCTGTAACAGATATTAGATATATAATAGATAGATAGAAAGATAGATATCCTGCAGATATATAATTTCACACCCCCTCCCTACATATTGTAAACTTGCACACTAGAGATGAGCGGTGTTCGACTCGAACTGTTCGCCAATCTCAAATTCGAGCTGTTTTGGGCGGTGTTCGAGCCGTTCGGCGAACACGAACAATTTGAAAAAAATTCGGCTGTTCGAGGTTATGTTCGATAACTGTTCGTGCACCAAAATCATAACTGGATTTTTTCTCAGTAATGCCGAAAATTAATGTTAATACGCAGTTTGAGTGTACAGCGGGGCGGGGGGAGGGGCAGGGGATGGATCTCTGCAGAAATAATGAAGATCTCCATTTTTTTTTCTCTTTCCCGCATTTACAGTGGGGAGGTGCAATCTGTCAGCCTATCAGCAGCGCACACACGGAGCGAACTGCTTTTTTTTCACACAAGCAAGGGCATGTGTCATTGGCAGTGTATGTCACATGTCCTTGCCCTATAAGACCCAGCCATTTTCCCTGTCGACACCATTTTCTCACTGCTGCAGCTGCGTGTTAGACGGCACCGCAGTTGCTGTGTGCGCTATACTTTGTTAATTTGAAGACAATTTTCGCACAAATCTACAGATAGCTTGGGAGTAGGGAATAGTTGTGATTGCAGTCTTTTTAAGGACTAGGTTACATCATTTCCTACGACTTTTATCAGGCAGGTCTGTGCTCTTAAATAGATAGGATGGGAGTAAAGACTAATTGTAATTGCAGTCCTTTTCAGGGCTAGGTTACATCAGTTCCTATCACTTTTATCAGGCAGGTCTGTGCTCTTAAATAGATAGGTTGGAAGTAAAGACTAATTGTAATTGCAATCCTTTTCAAGGCTAGGTTACATCAGTTCCTTTCACTTTTTGCCAGGCAGGTCTGTGCCAGTGCTGTGCAAGTTTTTTTCACAGCATTTGGCTAAATCTAGCAAAGCAAATCCTTTTTGTCCTCTTGCAGTGTGTGTTAGTCAGTGGAGAAGCCTATCTGTGTTGCAAGCTACACCACCTGTGTGTAGAATACAAATTTTTTTACTGCACTTAGTGAAGTAAAACCTTTTGGGCATAGCATCATTCTATTAGTCCATCTATACTAACCTCTACCAGGTTGCGAATTCAAAATAATTTTTATCTGCATATAGCTCTGAAAAAATATTTGGGCTTCGGCTTGTAGCAGTGTGTGGGACTTGTTCTATTAGTCCATCTATACTAACCTCCAGCAGGTTGCAAATTCAATATAATTTTTTTCTGCATCTAGCTCTGAAAAATTTTTTCGGCTTGTAGCATTGTGTGGGACTTGTTCTATTAGTCCATCTATACTAACCTCCAGCAGGTTGCAAATTCAAAATAATTTTTATCTGCACCTAGCTCTGAAAAAATATTTGGGCTTCGGCTTGTAGCAGTGTGTGGGACTTGTTCTATCAGTCCATCTATTCTAACCTCCAGCGGGTTGCAAATTCAATATAATTTTTTTCTGCATCTAGCTCTGAAAAAATATTTTGGCTTGTAGCAGTGTGTGGGACTTGTTCTATTAGTCCATCTATACTAACCTCCAGCAAGTTGCAAATTCAAAATCATTTTTATCTGCATCTAGCTCTGAAAAAATATTTGGGCTTCAGATTGTAGCAGTGTGTGGGACTTGTTCTATTAGTCCATCTATACTAATCTCCAGCAGGTTGCAAATTCAATATAATTTTTTTCTGCATCTAGCTCTGAAAAAATATTTCGGCTTGTAGCAGTGTGTGGGACTTGTTCTATTAGTCCATCTATACTAACCTCCAGCAAGTTGCAAATTCAAAATCATTTTTATCTGCATCTAGCTCTGAAAAAATATTTGGGCTTCGGCTTGTAGCAGTGTGTGGGACTTGTTCTATTAGTCCATCTATACTAACCTCCAGCAGGTTGCAAATTCAATATAATTTTTTTCTGCATCTAGCTCTGAAAAAATATTTCTGCTTGTAGCAGTGTGTGGGACTTGTTCTATTAGCCCATCTATACTAACCTCCACCAGGTTGCAAATTCAATCAAATTTTTTTCTGCATCTAGCTCTGAAAAAATATTTCGCCTTGTAGCAGTGTGTGGGACTTGTTCTATTAGTCCATCTATACTAACCTCCACCAGGTTGCAAATTCAATCTAATTGTTTTCTGCATCTAGCTCTGAAAAAATATTTCGGTTTGTAGCAGTGTGTGGGACTTGTTGTATTACTCCATCTATACTAACCTCCAGCAGGTTGCAAATTCAAAATAATTTTTATCTAGCTCTGAAAAAATATTTGGGCTTCGGCTGGTAGCAGTGTGTGGGACTTGTTCTATTAGTCCATCTATACTAACCTCTACCAGGTTGCAAATTCAAAATAATTTTTATCTGCATCTAGCTCTGAAAAAATATTTGGGCTTCGGCTTGTAGCAGTGTGTGGGACTTGTTCTATTAGTCCATCTATACTAACCTCCAGCAGGTTGCAAATTCAAAATAATTTTTATCTGCATCTATGTAACGGGTCTGGGAGGTGGAACCTCTGAGCTACTATACAAAGGGGCAGTCCTTGTAAGGAAGCGGGTGGCTCCCAGGGAAGGCGGGCAGGTAGACACGGCAAGTGACAGGAACAGCCTCTGGGTAGAAGGGCAGGAGGTCACGGCAAGTGACGGGGAAAGTCTCTTGACAGGTGGGTGGTCACGGCAAGTGACAGCTGGGTAAGAGTCTCTAGACAGGCAGGTGGTCACGGCAAGTGAAGGCAAAGCCTCCAGGTAGGCTAGCAGGCGGGTAGCAGGTGAGCGCTCCCAGGTGAGCGGGTAAGAGTCTCTCGGCTGGCTGGCAGTTGGTCTCAGGCAGGTATCAGGCAGGTATCAGGCAGGTATCAGGCAGGTATTAGGCAAGTATCAGGCACGTATCAGGCAGGTGCTTCCTGATCCGCAGGCGGACTGGTCCATAGACAGACTGGCGGATGCTGGTAGACAGACTGTAGGACCGCAGGGAATGCAAGCAGGTAGACAGAGCTGGAAAACAGACTGGCAACGGGAACTGAGGGCTGAAGCAGAGGTGAAAGGCTTTGCAACAACTTTGCTCGGGCACATCCATTTTGGGGGAGGTGCCTTATATATGGGAGCTCCACCGGCAATTGGCCGGGGACTCCTTAGGATGGCACGCGCGGCCCCTTTAAGAGAGAGGGAGCGTGCACGCGCGCTCTCTAAGCACAGTGCCCGGGAAGCAGCGAGCGCTGCCAGCAGCGCGGGAAGAGGACACCGAGGACGGAGCAGGGAGGTGAGGGGAACAGCGTCTCTGCCTAGCAGGAGGCAGGGACGCCGACGCTGCAGTACCCCCCCTTTAGGCCCCACCTTTTTTAGGACGGAGAGAAATTTATCAAGGATGAGCGTGGCATGGATGTTCTCCCGGGGTTCCCACGTTCTCTCCTCAGGACCAAACCCCTTCCAATCCACTAGAAAAAAGGTCTTTCCTCTTACCCTTTTGGTGGCCAGAATGCTCTCTACCTCAAACTCGTCTTCAGCGGAAACCGGAGCAGGAGGCGTACCTGTACACTTGGAAAAAGCGTTATGTACCACAGGTTTGAGGAGAGATACATGGAAGGAGTTAGGGATCCGCAAGTTGGCCCGGAGTTTCAATTTATAGGCCACCGGGTTGATTTGTTTGATAACTTCCAGTGGGCCGATGAACCGAGGCCCTAACTTGTAGGAAGGAATCTTGAGCCGGACATATTTGGACGAGAGCCAGACTTTATCTCCAGGACGGAATTGGGGCGGATCCAGACGTCTTTTGTCAGCCTGTTTCTTCATCCGCTCGGAGGACTGAAGAAGTGCGGATCTGGTACTTTCCCAAATGGAGGAGAATTCGCTAACAAGAGATTCCGCGGCCGGATTATCCACCGAGGCGGAGACGGGAAACGGGATCCGAGGAAGTTGACCGTAGACAATAAAAAACGGGGATTTGGAGGAAGACTCGCTCTCGTGATTATTATAGGAAAATTCGGCCCACGGTAAAAGATCCACCCAGTCGGAATGGTGGGCATTAATAAAGTGACAGAGGTAACTGGTTAAAATTTGGTTGATTCGCTCTACTTGACCATTGGACTGTGGGTGATAAGCAGAGGAGAAGTCCAAGGTGACCCCCAGCAGTTTACACATGGCTCTCCAGAAGCGAGAGGTGAACTGAACTCCTCGGTCGGATACGATGTGGAGAGGGAGACCATCAAGACGGAAAATATGATGGATAAAGTCTTTAGCCAATTCAGATGCAGACGGAAGACCCGGCAGGGGAATGAATTGAGCCATCTTAGAGAAGCGGTCAGCGACCACCCAAATGACCATACAACCAGCAGAGACAGGGAGATCCGTTATAAAGTCCATGGCTATATGCTGCCACGGGGCAGCAGGTATGGGAAGAGGCAGAAGGCGGCTGGCTGTCAGATGTCTAGGAACCTTGTTGCGGGCGCAGGATGAACAGGCAGAGACAAAGTCTATTACGTCCTTGTGCAGGGTAGGCCACCAGTAATGCCGGGTAATAAGCAGGAGGGTCTTTTTCTGGCCAGCATGGCCAGCTAGCTTAGACGAATGTCCCCAGTGTAGGACTTTCTCACGATCAGGTACTGTTACGAACGTCTTACCAGGTGGAAGATGATTTAGATCCACGGGAGCCACAAGCATTACCTTGGCGGGGTCGATGATGTGCTTTGGCTCCTCCTCTAGATCGGAGAACAAAAAGGATTGGGACAAGGCATCAGCTTTGATATTTTCGTCTGCCGGACGAAAATGAAGAATGAAATCAAAGCGGGCGAAGAACAAGGACCACCGGGCTTGGCGCGGGTTAAGTCTTTGGGCACTCTGGAGATAAGCCAAGTTTTTCTGATCTGTGTAGATTATTACCGGGTGAAGAGCCCCCTCGAGCAGGTAACGCCACTCCTGCAGTGCCAACTTAATGGCTAACAATTCTCGGTCTCCTATAGAATAATTGCGCTCAGATGAGGAGAAGAGTTTGGAGAAGAAGCCGCAGGTTACCATTCTTCCGGAAGACGACTTTTGGGTGAGCACCGCTCCGGCTCCGGAGGAGGAAGCGTCTACTTCTAAGAAGAATTGTTTGCTGCTGTCCGGACGGTGCAGCACAGGAGCGGAGGAGAAAGCTTGTTTCAAAGACAGGAAGGCCTCCTCTGCCTCGGGCGGCCATTCTTTGGGATTAGCGCCCTTACGGGTGAGCGCAGAGATAGGGGCAGTCCGGGAAGAGAAGTGCGGAATGAAGAGGTGGTAGTAGATGGCGAAGCCCAGGAACCGCTGGATAGCCTTCAACCCCTCCGGTCGGGGCCACTTCTGGATGGCAGAAAGTTTCTCAGGATCCATTCGTAGACCGGTCTGAGAGATGATGTAGCCCAGAAATGGAAGCGAGGTCTGCTCAAAGAGGCACTTCTCAAATTTTGCGTAGAGGTGGTTTTGCCTGAGCCTGAGCAGGACCTGACGAACGTCCCTCCGGTGTGTAGGGAGATCCGGAGAGAAGACCAAGATGTCGTCCAGGTATACCACCACGCAGGAGTAGAGAAGCTCACGGAAGATATCATTGACCAACTCTTGAAAGACGGCGGGAGCATTACAGAGACCGAAGGGCATTACGAGGTATTCATAGTGGCGTCCGGGTGTTGAATGCCGTCTTCCATTCATCCCCCTGACGGATACGAACCAGGTTATAGGCCCCACGGAGATCCAGCTTGGTGAAGATTCGAGCACCCCTCAGACGGTCAAATAATTCAGGAATGAGCGGAAGGGGGTATTTATTCTTCACTGTGCTCTGGTTAAGGCCTCTATAGTCTATGCAGGGACGGAGTGAGCCGTCCTTCTTTTTAACGAAGAAGAAGCCTGCTCCCGCCGGGGAGGTAGATTTCCGGATAAATCCCCGGGCCAGGTTCTCCTCGATATATTCAGACATGTACCGGGTCTCAGCAGCGGACAAAGGGTAGATACGCCCTCGGGGCGGAGTAGCGCCAGGTACCAAGTCGATAGGGCAATCGTATGGTCTATGAGGAAGTAATGTCTCTGCTTCCTTTTTATTAAAGACATCAGCATAAGACCAATAGGGTACTGGCAGGCCGGGTAGATTGGCTGGGGGAGGAGAAGGATGGGCAGGACGAACGGGAACTAAACAAGTCTTATGGCAGTCCTGTCCCCAGCGAAGGACTTCTCCGGTCTGCCAATCAAGCACGGGTGCATGTCTCTGGAGCCAAGGTAGGCCAAGCAAAAGAGCGTGAGAGAGTCCAGGTAGAACATGGAAGAAGATGCTCTCAGAGTGCAGCATTCCCACCTGCAGAGTTATGGGTTCGGTGTTAAGTTGAATGGGATGCGGTAAGAGACACCCGTCCACAGAGGCGACAGATAAGGTTTCGGCCAGAGGTTTGGTGGGAATGCGGTATTTCTCTACCAGGGACTGAGAAATGAGATTTCCGGCAGCTCCAGAATCAAGTTGAGCTAGTTCAAAGTAACGGTTCTCCCCGCAGATGTTAGAGACCGACAGCATCAGAGATGGAGAGGGTTTATTCTTGTCTAGGATGACCTCTCTGAGCGATCCTAGACACAGGCGTTTCCCGACCTCTCCGGGCAGGAACGGATCCTGTGCTTCTTACTGCCACAGTAGAAGCAGCTCCCCTCGGCACGGCGTGACTCTTGACGGGTTTTGACCATCTTGGTCTGGTCGACCTGCATTGGCTCAGGTGAGTGCACCTGGGGAGTAACAGAGGAAGTGACGGGATTCTGGAAGGTAGGAGCAAGGCGAGGAAACCTCCTCTCACGGGTGACCTCTTTGGTACGCTCCTGGAACCGGATGTCAATCCGGGTGGCAAGTGTTATTAAGTCGTCGAGAGTGGTAGGAATGTCCCGACCGGCAAGTTCATCTTTAATCCGGCCGGACAGACCCTCCCAGAAGATGGACACCAGGGCGTCGTTATCCCAGGCAAGCTCCGAAGCAAGGGTACGGAACCGTATGGCATATTGGCCCACGGTGAGACTCCCTTGACGGAGGCGTAGCTGAGATGAGGCAGAAGAGGTCTTTCGTCCTGGTTCGTCGAAGGCTTTCCGGAAGGCCGTGAGAAAGGCTGGCAGGTTGGACACCAGGGGGTCTCCTCTCTCCCATAGAAGATTTAGCCAAGCCAGCGCCTCCCCAGTGAGATGGGACATGATGAAGGCCACTTTGGCTCGGTCAGTGGAAAACTGGTGTGCCAAAAGTTCGAAGTGCAGGGTGCACTGGTTAATGAAGCCCCGTGCCTGACCGGGATCTCCACCAAAACGAGGCGGGGCGGAAAGGCGGGGACCGGGAAGGGATGCCATGGTATTGATGGGCAGCGGCGCTGCCGGGGTAGTAGTTGTGCGAGTAGAAGCAGCTCCAGACGAGGCAGTCAGTGTGTCCAGGAGGGAGTGAACATTACGCAGGTGGCCCAAGACGGAGTCCTGTTGGGACTTCAGACGGGAATGTTCATGACATAGGTCCGAGAGCGAGGGAGCAATTGGCCGGGGACTCCTTAGGACGGCGCGCGCGGCCCCTTTAAGAGAGAGGGAGCGCGCTCGTGCGTGCCCTAAGCACAGTGCCCGGGAAGCAGCGAGCGCTGCCAGCAGCGCGGGAAGAGGACGCCAAGGACGGAGCAGGGAGGTGAGGGGAACGATGTCTCTGCCTAGCAGGAGGCAGGGACGCCGACGCTACAATCTAGCTCTGAAAAAATATTTTGGCTTCGGCTTGTAGCAGTGTGTGGGACTTGTTCTATTAGTCCATCTATACTAACCTCCAGCAGGTTGCAAATTCAATATAATTTTTTTCTGCATCTAGCTCTGAAAAAATATTTCGGCTTGTAGCAGTGTGTGGTACTCATTGTATTAGGCCATCTATATCAAGCTCCATCAGCTTTGAAATTAATAATAATTTTTAGCTGCATCAAGCCCTGAAAATAATTTTTCTTCCCAATAGTGGTAGCAATAGAAATATGGGGCGCGCGCCTGGCTAACAAAAATATACGCTTCATAACAGAAAACAACAGCCTAGCGCACTGCATTAATAAGATGGCATCATCGTCTCTCCCAGTGCTAGGCCTACTACGCCGGCTAGCATTCCTGTGCCTAAAACACAATGTATGGATCCGCGCTAGCCACGATGCTGAGGGGTCTAAAGCTGCTGCTAACACTTTATCACAATTCAATTGGCAGATTTTCACAGAGCTCTTCCCCAACGCCCACCCATCGGGCAACAGTTGCCCACCCTCCCTATGGGATCTAGTGGCGAATAGTTGATGCCATTAATCAGAGCGTCAGTTGCCCCGTCGATGTGGCAAACATACGGTAAGGCATGGGAAGAGTGGATTCGACTAGTAGCAGGCAGACGGGTTGACCAATGTGAACAAGCCAGATCACAAGTCAGCATAGAATTTCTCCACCAGCTAATGATGAGGGGCATATCAGGGGCGTCAGCGCAGCGGTGTCTGACCGGAGTAGCATTTCACTTCCAACTACTGAATTGGGGAGATGTGACAAAGATTCATCATCAGACAATCCATAAAAGGGTGGAAAAGGGGTCAGCCAAGTCAGGAATGTACAGTGTGCAAATTGAAGTGGTCAGTGGGGCGCTAGAAACTGGATAAGGCGCTGTAAAAGGATAAAACAAACCTCTTTATTGAAGTATTAATGCCCACAACGCGTTTCTGCAGCGGTCTGCTGCCTTCATCAGCTGAACTCCACCTGATGAAGGCAGCAGACCGCTGCAGAAACGCGTTGTGGGCATTAATACTTCAATAAAGAGGTTTGTTTTATCCTTTTCCAGCGCCTTATCCAGTTTCTAGCGCCCCACTGACCACTTCAATTTGCACACTGTTCACTTTTCCCTTGGGAGTTGTGGCTGGAGGCTGCAGAGAACTGGATACAATTTCAGCTGCAGGACCTCTAGGACCTGTGATGATGTCATCACCCATGTGACCCCACCCGGAATCACATGATTGGAAGCTCCATCTGCTAATCCAGAGGAGACACTGAAGGCATCGTGGCAGCGCTATCAGCGCCAGTAGCTGTTTAACCTGGGTTGTGCGGTCTGCACAGCCCAGTCAGGTGAGCAGACCACTGTATCTGCACGTATATTCTATTTCCATACAGGTTCACACAAGCACTGTGCTTTTCTACCCCACCCCCTTTTTTTGTCTTTCAAAGTCAGGAGTGTAGACGTCCCGTCCCGTGTCACTAAAACTGATTTCTCACATCATATCCCTAACACCATTAACATGACACTCACAATTTGAAGCAACACTACTGTCTACTGCATTTGTGATCGCCTTCTTCGGGGCGCTATGCATAAGCGAATTAGTCCCTCAATCCAAAATTACCACCAGTGGAGGCTTATTACACCAGGACGTAGTCATAGCCTATAATGCAATACGTCTACGCATACGCCAATCGAAAACGGTTCCAGCGGGCAGGGGCACTTGGGTACTTCTACAACCCACAAACGGTACACTGAGTCGGGTAACAATAGTAAAAACATATATAACCATCAGATCACAAAGTAATTTCTTCCTATCACACATTGATGGAACGCCATTATCAAGATACCAGTTCCAAGCTATATTTAATAAATGCATAACATCGGCAGGGAACCACCCCAAAGATTACAGGACACACTCATTCCATGCGGCCACGGAAGCAGCAAGAGCAGGACTGTCAGAAACGGAAGTTCAGAGGATAGGGAGATGGCGATCCACGTGTTTGGCTAGATACATAAGACCGGACTTGTTATCCTAACGTGGTTTGTTTCTTTTACAGATGACGCTAAGCCAACAGTGTGGGTGATAGGCCACTCGTATATATATTGGGCAGAAAAAAGGGCGAAAGTCCGCCCAGGCAGGAGGAAATTAGAGTTTCATAACACATATTTCAACTGGAGAGGTATTAGAGGCCTGCTATGGCCACAGGTACTAATGGAGGTAATCAAGGTAGGGAGAGAGGCAAGAGGTCTGGTCATCTTAGTTATACAGGCCGGGGGAAACAACCTAGGTCATCACAAGAGCGCATAACTAATGGCAATAATGAAACTAGACAATGGGTGGGGGTCAGAGTCTTGCATACGAGTACGCAGAATCCTCCCTGGCCTGGAAATAGAAAGGACATGTTGGAGAGTTACACTTGTTGGCCGGAGTGGAGACCCAGGGCATGCTGCAACAAGCTGAATTATTTTAGAATAAAATGCCCTTCTAATAGAATGAGTATAAAGAGTTAATAAAGCTGTGACCGATCCTCACCCATCCAGTTGTAAGAGTTACATTATTGTATTGTCAAGGAAATGGGGGCGGTAGGGGGGCTGAGCGTCTGGGTTTGGTTGGGGGTTCCCACAGTCTGCCTAGGCTAGATGCATTTAAAAATTCTTATTAGATACACAGGCAGTGCAGCTTGATTCACAGCTGGGCTACTACGCCCAAAGTATTGCCTAGGCTAGATGCGGTTAAAAATTCTACGCTGACTAGCAGACACTGAAGCTTTGGAGCAGACCTCTGAGTAAACAGCTCTTCAGACTCAACCATCTGTGTTACCCAAAGCCATAGTGTATGTAGTTTCTTACAGTTAAAAGGGGGTGGGGGAGCGACCCAACCCACCTGAAATTGATGATGCCAACGTCACGTAAGACACAGCAAGGGGACTCCAAAAAGAGTCTCCATTTTTTCCCAAAATTGTGGCACAGACACCACTTAACCCTAGAACGCATACCTGGTGCCTCGCAGGCCCGCCCTGTTAATTGTTTTCTATTTTCTGCAAGATTACTTTAGTTAGAATTTTGAAACTGTAGGTATTCTTCATGTATATAGTTGTTTGTCATTTGAGTTTGAGTTATTCCATGTTATTTGCACACGGTCCTAAAAGGCCACAGGTATGTGAAAGTGTAGATTTTTATGGTCATGCGTTCTTGGGTTAAGTGGCATCAATTGCCCCATAGTTGCTTAAAACGGTTGGTGAGGTGATTTTACCAAATCCTCAAGTTTTTAGTCTCCCCAGGATGACACAGGGGTAGAAAAGTCCTTGCGAATCCATGATTTGTTCATCTTTATGAACGTGAGTCTGTCTATATTCTCAGTGGACAGCCACGTGTTCTTATCTGTCAGCACACCACCAGCAGCGCTGAACACACGTTCAGAGAGAACGCTGGCTGCAGGGCATGACAAGATCTCCAAGGCGTGAGTGGCGAGCTCCGGCCATTTTTCCAGATTGGAATCCCAAAATGAGCAAGGGTCAAGTGACACAGTCATGGCTTCGATGTTCACTTGGAGATACTCCTGTACCATCCTCTCTAGGCGTTGACTGTGTGTCAGACTTCTTGTCTCCTGTGGCCTTGCAAACGATGGTCTAAAAAAGTGGTGAAACGATTCCACAAAATTGCTGTTACCAGCAGATACTGTGTTACTGTTACAGTTTGAGTGATGAAGACTCGACAGTCACACGGTTTGCAAGTTAGAACTGTAAGATTCACTACGTGCACCACTGGTGTTTTGTGGAAAAGCACATGTAAGATTCTGCAACAGCGTCTGCAGATACTCCTGCATGCGTGAATCCCTTTCTATGGCAGGAATTATTTCGGCAAATTTACTTTTGTACCGGGGATCTAAGAGTGTGGCAACCCAGTAGTCGGTATTACTTCGAATTCTGACAATCCGAGGGTCATGTTGAAGGTAGTGCAGCAAGAAGGAACTCATGTGTCCTGCGCATGCAGGAGGACCAAGTCCTTGTTGTGTTGGTAGCGAGGTAAGAATCATGCTTTCTTCCTCTGCCCTCTCCCCCCAACCTCGCACAACAGAAATGTGATCAAGGTCTCCCTCATCTGATGAGTCTTACATGCCCATCGCCAGTTTGTCCTCCACTTCATCCTCGGCTCCTGCACCTTCCTCAACAGTTTGGCTGCTACCATGCGCCCTGGTTAATCCCTCTCCCCCACCCTCCCATGCCTGCCGCCTTGGTGCTGCCGACCGTCTGGACCTTGGAGATGTTATCCCTTCCACATACGACTCCTCCTCTACTTCCTCCACCTCCTCTTGTCCCACCACCTGACTCTGAATTCTGTTTAACGTGTACTCCAGCATGTAAATCACCGGAATAGTCATGCTGATAATGGCATTGTCGTCAGCACTAAACATCTTCGTCGCCATTTCAAAACTGTGCAGAAGGGTGTGTGGCGCCCCTGAGGGTTCAGTCGCCACAGAGTTACTGCATCTCACCCAGAGGTGTGGTATCTCACCCTCAGGTAAGGAAGGAGTATGGCTCGGGACCCTAACACCTGCATCCAACACATACCCACAGTGGGGGTAGGGCGAGATTGCTCCTAAGGGAGAACACAGTCCCAGGTCCCTAGCTGGCGGGAGGGTCCTATGTAGTGGGTGCTTAGGGGAGAGTATAAATAGGAAGCCATCTTAGAAAGAGCAAGCCAGTCAGAGGAGGAGAAGTGACAGGAGCAGAGGCTCTGCATGAGCTCTGCTCTGGAGGCGGGGCTAGCCTGGGAGGCCCAGGACTGAAGGAGAGAAGAGAGGAGTGGGAGCGGATAGGCTCCAGGAACCGAAGGGACCCTAGGGGTACGGGCCATGCAGAAGGCCACCCGTACGCCCGCTGCTACCAGGAGGTAGAGGGGTCAGGCCAGATAAGGGGAACCGGTCCCTCAACTAGCGGAGAAACAGCAAGGCTCAACTAGAAACCGGAGGCTGCAGCATTTCATGTACTGCAGGCCAAAGTCCACACCAGTCTCACTAAGAAGGTAGCCACATAGGACCCAGAGGACCGAACACACATCGCCCGCCAAGGCCCGAGGATACCGGATAGAAGTGTCACTGGGTGTGAGGTGAAGGGAGAAGGCCAGAGAAAGGACACACAGAAGGGGGTCCTGGTAAGTACTCCGGAGCTATCTGGGGGTGGACTGAGCCCCTCACTGAGTACGCACAGCACGACGGGGGAGATTGCTCTGGTACCTGTAATCTGGACTGCAACAACTGTGAGTAAAGATCTTGGGACTGCATCACACGGACTCTGTGTTCATTACTGACTCCCTGCACTACAACCACCATCATCCACCCACACTGCCCTGAAGCTACACTATTCCTGTGGGGAGTAATAATACCATTTCTGCAAAACCACCAGCTTCAGAGGACTGTTCCGCAGCGGCGGCCCCTTTGGCCGCACTCCACAGGTGGCGTAGTCGGACATTATAAAACCCATATACACAAATTACCCTTGGATTGACCACCCTGGGTCACGGACCGGGTCACCGCCACAGTGACTACAACCCCCAGCGTCTACCGGCCCGGCTCCGGGTACCCCACGGCCCAGGAGGCGCATCAACTTCATAGGTCCCTGATCTGAGACCACTCCTGCAGCGTGATTTGCCCCACCTCTGGATCTCGTTGGCCCAGGCTATACTTCAGAACGTATTGCACCAGGGCTTGTCGGTGCTGCCACAGTCGCTGCAACATGTGCAGAGTTGAATTCCACCATGTCGGCACATCGCATTTCAGCCGGTGAACTGGCAGGCCCAACGACTTCTGTAGAGATGTAAGTCGTTGAGCTGCGAGATGCGAACGACGGAAGTGAGCACACAGCGACCGTGCCCTCTGCAGAAGGCCATCTAGTCCAGGATAGTGGGCTAAAAATTGCTGGACAACCAGGTTCAACACGTGAGCCATACAAAGCACGTGTGTGACATTGCCCCGGTGAAGGGCCGCACCCAGGTTTGCAGCATTGTCGCACATGGCCTTCCCTGTTTGCAGGTCCAGTGGAGACAACCATTCATGAAACTGGGTCTCCAGAGCTGACCAAAACTCCTCAGCTGTGTGACTCACATTTCCCAGACATTTCAAAGTAAACACTGATGCCATTGAGCCCTGCTGCCAGCATAGTAAGGAGGTGTGCAGGATTCCTTCTGTGCAGTTAGAAAGCAGGTCGCATTACCAGACAGGCTTTGGGTGCAGGTGGAGGACCGAGAGGAGGTTGAGGAAGCAGAAGCAGTGGAGGAACTTCGAGATAAAGAGGATTGACGCACAACTCGTGGGGACGGTAAGACTTGGACAGCAGCCCCTTGTCCTGCTGTCACCATAGTTACCCAGTGCCCAGTCAGCGACATGAAACGCCCCTGTCCATGCCTACTTGTCCAAGTGTCTGTGGTGAAATGCACCGTGTCACACACAGAGTTTCTCAAAGAAGCGGTGATGTTGTGTGCGACGTGCTGGTGGAGCGCAGGCACACCTTTCTTTGAGAAGTAGTGCCGAATGGGCATCTGGTACTGGGGCACTGCGACGGACATAAGGTATCGAAAATTCTCTGTGTCCACCAGGCGGAAAGGCAGCATTTCTGTAGCCAACAGCTTGCAGATGGTGAAATTCAACCTCTTAGCTTTGTTATGGCTAGGAGGAAATGGTCTTTTACTTGTCCACATCTGAGGGACCGAGGGCTGGCTGTTGTGCTTAGACGGGGTTGAGTAGGGTGTCCCCGGCAAACTGCCGGTCTGTGAGGAAGATGCAGGCGGACATGTTAGGTTGCCTTGATCCAAAGGTGGTGCTCTCGATGTCAGAGCACCAGCAGGTGTTTCCACTTCCAAATGAACTGACGATCTGCCAATCACGCTGGCTGTTGCGGGTAAAGAGGTGGCAGGTCTGCGTCCAAAAACATGTGTGACTGCTGTCCCCCCAGTCACAGAGGATGAAGAGGCCACGGATGCACAAGATGGGGCAGACGGTGGTTGGCCTGGCCTGCTAGGCAGCATTGTAGCACAGTGAGCTTCCCACTGCAACTTATGCTTCATATCCATGTAACGGTTCAAGCATGTGCAGCACCCCGAGGGCTCGGCTGCTACAGGGGTATTGCACCTCAAACCAGAGGTGTGATATTCCTCTCCCGGGTAAGGATGGAGTGTGGACCAGGACTCAGTAGCTGCATGCACCACACACACCCCATTTCCGAGGGACAGTTCAACGGAGCTCCCACGAGACAGGAGTGCAGGCACAACAGCATCTGTCCCTGGCTGGAGTGGGGAGGGGGAGGAAAACCCAGTGGTGTAGGAGCAGATAGGGGTGGGTCTCTGGGCAAAGGTAGGAGCCCATTGGTTGCTAGTCACCTGGGCTCACACATAGAGGGAGGTATATAAGGTGGGCACCATCTTAGAACAGTGTTCAGTCCAGGGAGTCTGTTCAGAGAGGAGTTCAGCCAGAGAGGGCTGGCAGGGAGCTGTGGCTCAGTCTGGGCCCAGCTCCACGAGGCAGGCCTGGAGTGGAGGCCAGAAACAGCAGAGAGAACAGGAACAGAAGAGAAAGGAAACAAGGAACAGCACATTAAGAGAGGCCCAGAGACACGAGAGAAGAAGGAACCCCATAGGCCCAGGAGATTGCGAGTGACGGGTTGGCAGAACAGGGTACCGGATCCCAAATTGGTGGAGGCGACTAATCCTCAGCCAAAGACCGGCGGTCGTGACTATATCTCGGTGCGACCCCTCACTACACCTACCAGGAAGGCACACCACATAGGGTCAGGGATGCAGAGATCAGCGTACCAA
Organism: Phyllobates terribilis; assembly: GCF_046119375.1. Classification (NCBI taxonomy): domain Eukaryota; kingdom Metazoa; phylum Chordata; class Amphibia; order Anura; family Dendrobatidae; genus Phyllobates; species Phyllobates terribilis. The sequence continues at coordinate 24,768,111 of NW_027362768.1, forward strand.
GAGAAGGCCCGAGGCAGCCGGACAAACGTAGAGTCACTGGTGGGGCACGGCCAGAGAAGGGAAGAGAAGGGAGCCCTGTGCCACGCTCTGGAATTGCCTGGGAGTTGGTCGAGCCCCTTGCCTGGTGGACGCAGCACGACTTGGGCAGTCACCGCTGGTACCGAGGTGACTAGGGCCAGTAAAGAACTGTGAGTAAAGCATTGGAAACTACAACCACACGTCTCTGTGCTTCTTCGCCGCACCAGCACTACCAGTGCTGGGACGCTCGTGCACCATCATCCACACTAACTGCCCTGAGGCTATACTTCTCCCGTGGGGAGTCATCCCATTCTTAGCTGCACACATAACACCGGCCTCAGCGGTCTGCCTTGCAGCGGCGGCCCCCACTGACCGCAATCCACGGGTGGCGTAGTCGGACTATTATCTCACTAATAAGACTGCCACTGAACTGACCACCCTGGGCAAGGACCGGGTCAGCGCCACGGAGACTACAACCCCCAGCGATCCGGCTCCGGGTATTCCCTGCACAACACAGGCCCAGGGGGGGCGCGTCACATGAAGTACTCAAACTATGGATTTTTTGGCCTCTACTTAGCTTTTGGTGACAAATATTACAGATAACACGAGTTGGGTCATCCTCATGAATCTGAAAAAATGCACAGGCTATGCAAAGCTTAGAGCCCATGCGACCTGAAGAGCCACTACGACTTGTGGTCAGAGGCAGAGTTGTGGTTGAGGATGCAGTTGTTGACGTGCTTCCAGTACTCCGTCTCTGTCCAGGAAGGTGCAACCTAACCTCGTCGTCAATAGCATCTGTGAAGCCCCGCTGCGCTTGGTATCACAGATCCTAGAAGAGTGCATTGATGGAATCCTCCACAAGAGGCCCCCATAAACATTCACACATCTCCACCTTCCACCTCAGACCAGCAGAGGGAGCCCGTTAGGGATATAAATAGGGAAGATGGAGCTAGGCAGTTCAGTTCCTCTGAAGAGTTCCTGCAGTAGAGAAGCCTAAGAGAGGTCAGTCTGCAGTGGAGCTCAGTCTAGTCTAGAGAACTCAGTTAATAGTTCAGCAGTGGTGCATGAGGCTCCTGCTAGCTAGATTCAGGGAGCCCAGTTAGAGCTTAAGGTGTGCCGGCGCCATAAGATCGGTGAAGCACGGCAAGCTGCCGTTAGTGTGTATAGCCCAGTGAGGGCCTGAGTAGGCCAAAGGCGAGTGGCGAGTTAGTACATAAGGGGCAGAGGAGCTTAACCAGCTCACCCCGAAGCATTTACCGGACACCGGATCCGAACTTACCGGGATCTCTATGACCCAGTAAGGCATAACCGGAATCCCTGGAGAACTACAAGTCCCAGGATCGCTAAGGTACTGATACGTAACAGAGCCAGGAGATGCTTAGGCCCCGCATACTGGGAGCATGAACTCCAAGACAAGGCCCTACCATAAGATCAGCCAGCGCAGGACTAAGACAAAGTTAGGCCTAGCTCCAGGCAGGTCAGAAACTTACTACGCAGAGGCAAGAAACAGGAGGCCCTACACCCGCTCATTGGGGAGGATCCTGATATGCACCCTTCACCCTACAGTGCTCCGGGATGTGCCTGAATTTCCACCAGTAAAAGGTACTGAAGTGACTATCGTGTCCGTTCCCGTTCTTGCTCTGACCCAGCTGGGTCTCGCCTGTCCTGCATTCCCCCTGCATACGCTTTTCTGTTGCCTAGCTTCACCTGTGGGGAGCTATACCATCGAGCTGCCTTATCACCGGCCTCAGTGGACTGCTGCAGCGCTGGTGCTTCTCACCAGATACCACAGGTGGCGTCACAAACTCTTATAAAATTAACAATTATCCACCCTTTTAAAGAGTGACCCCAGGGTACGGGCCCAGGAGCCGACCACCGCGACATCCCCAAGGCCAGGCAAAGGCCCGGGTACCGAGTCATCCCCATCCCCTGGGCTAGTCACATCCTCCTCCACCTCCTCTGCTGACCTCATCGACTGGCTGACTGTGGGTTGACAGTAAGTGGGATCTCCAACCTCGTCATCATCACCCTGTGTGTTCTCACACCCGTCGTCCTCAGAGCCAACCTCTTCCTGCCCTGACCGAAAAGTCAAGTTGTCGCTCCAATCAGGTATTTGAGTCTCATCATCGTCTTCATCATTGTCTCCAGTAACAGAAATTACAGTTTGGGAACGAGGGTCTACATTATGCTCAGAACCTTCTTCATCTGGTCCTGGATCCGACTTATAAAGATTCTGGGCATCAGTGCAGTTCATTTCCTCGTCTGGATTAACAGAAGATCTGGAGCAGACCTCCGTTTCCCTGGCTATAGTATGAGTAAACAGCTGTGCAGACTCAACCATCTGTGTTACCCCATACTCAGACGGGCAGCTGGAGACTTGGGAGCTGTGTGGAAGCAAGTGCGATTGGGGTGACACCTCTGAGGACTGGAGTATTTGTGATGCTGAAGTTGAGGTGGAGGAGAGCCCACTTGAAGGAGCACTTGATATCCGTTGAAGCACCTGCTGTTTTTGTGCCTCATCTGGAATTTGTAGCGATGGGCATGTCCGTAAGAAAGGGATCGTATCACATTGTCCACGAAAAGAAGTAGACATCTTAGTTGGCTGGAAGATGGTCTTCTGCAGATGTTACCCCCCCCCACCGCGGGGGGGCTCGACCCACCAGCGGACAGGCACTAGTATTGGGAGAGGGGGGCTGCAGTCAGGGTCCACCGCGGCTCTGGCACAAACCCGGCGACACGGAGGTGGCACGGGCAGGAACGGACTGGCCGTGTCGGCTACGCACTTTTTTGGTTTTAGAAGGGCATGACATGCCTATATCTGTGTCTCCCCCTCCTTTTACTCCTCCACCTCTTTTCTTTTCGCATGACTATATGTACTTGTCACTTTTCCATGTGTTAGTTGTGTCTTCTGAGCAGTTTGTCAGCTTTTGGACACCTTTGAAGGTGTTTTCTATGTGTTTCTATGTGTTTTTGTTTGCCTGCCATTGGTTTTAATGGTGTTCGAAGGTGTTCGACGAACAGTTCGACGAACATACTGGTGTTCGACAAACCGAACCGAACTCGAACACTACGGGGGTGGCTCAACACTATTGCACACTTTAGTGTCTTTCATGTGGAGATTATTGTACAGCTTTGTAGGCTTACTGAAACAAATAAATAAATGAAGAAAGAGACATGGGGTCACCCCTATTTTAGCAAAGTTCAAGCAGACAGCTGTGAGCTGATGTTATCAGGCTTGGGAAGGTCCATGGCTATTGGGCCCTTCCCAGCCTAAAAATACCAGCCCATAGCTGCCCCAGAAGTAGCGCATCACATTAGATACATCAACACTGGCGCTTTGCCTTTGCTCTTCCCGATTGTCCTGGTTCGTTGGCAATCGGGGAAATGGGACTTGAAGTCAGCTACGAAATTGTCCAAAAACACAGCTGACATCAAGCCCTGGTGATAGTAATGGAGAAGTGTCTATCAGACACCCCATTACAAACCCAGAAATAACAAGTAAAAATCACACACAAAAAAATTTATTTAAAAAACACTCCCCGACACTTTCCCTGACAAAAAAGGTCCATTAAAGCGCCATTAAATTGGTGAACAAGGGACAGTGTCTTATTTTCATTTCTCTCTTTTTATGTTTTTCAGGTTTCCATTTGTGGACTACGTTGGATTCCCTGGAGTACATCGATTCTGCTTGTTTTTTTTTAAATAAATTGGTGAACCAGGTAAAGTGTCAGGGAGTGTTTTTTTAAATAAAGTATTTTTGTGTGTGTTTTTTACTTTTTATTACTGGGCTAGTAATGGAGGTGTCTGATAAACATTTCTCCATTACTAACACCAGGGCTTGATGTCAGCTGTGTTTTGGACAATTCATAGCTGACATCAATTACCCCAATTGCCAACACACCAGGGAAATCAGGAAGAGCAAAGGCGAAGCACCAGAATTGGAGCAACTCATGTGATGTCTCACTTCTGGGGCGGCTAAGAGCCCAATATCCAGGGACCTTCCCAGCCTGATAATATCAGCCCACAACTGTTTGCATAACTTTGATTTCATAAAATAGGGGAACCCCACGTTGTTGTTTTTTCATTTGTTTATTAGGTTAGACAAGTCTAAAAAGCTCAACAATAAACTCCACATGAAAGGCACTAAAGGGTGCAGGTTTATAACATGTAGGGGGCTTATGAAATATATATCTATCTATTCTATCTATCCATCCATTCATCTATCTATTCTCAGGGTTATGGCTGTGAACTTCGTGAGCTTGACTGATGCAATTTCTTGGATACTTTGAGATGTGTGCGTAAAAATCAGACAGCATATGGATGGTCCGTATGCCGTCTGTTTTTTTCGCGCTCCCATTGACCTGCATTGGTGAGTCTTGTTCAATATACGCAGCATGCAGCAATATTTTTCCTCAGCTCGATTGCAGCTGAGAAAATACTTGCAGATGAACACTGCCTCATTTCATAAAATTGGTGTGAGTGCAATGTGATTTTTTATTACATTGCACTCGGCATATTTATACGCAAGTGGGAGCGAGGCCTTATAGTGAGTTAAAACTGAGCTTCAATCATTGAGTTTGTCCATCTTGTATTTCATGTCACAAATACCACCTCTCCAACCAATATCTATCAAAGCCCTTTGAAGAAACAAAACTCCCTTTTTTACATAGAATAGTTAACATTTTCCTTGCAAATTCATACTGACACCAAAATCTCACTGAAGGCTTTTGCTACAGCTAATTAGTATGTGTTCCCTCCAGATTAAAGTACTGTAGATTGAAAAAAACAGAAAGATAAGAGCTGTGCACTTATGCACCTGTTCCACATTACGTCTCAGAACCTGCTGATTTTCATTTTGTATCTTTCACGTTCACAACATATCTGAGAAAAATATAAGTAACAAGAATTAGGGCTATGCTGCCAGTGAGACGTAATTTTTATTCTACTCAGGCATTCAATTTATGAAATTTCAGCACTCAGGAACATCAGGTATTTCAAGACTTTTTACCCCTCAGTAATGCTTATTTTTGCATAATGAGCATATCTAACCTAATTCTGACATTCTGCAGCTGGTAACCAGGAGAACATCCTGATCATCATGGTGACAAGTGGCTTTCTGTGGCTTTACAGCTTGATTATATGGAAAGGATCAGTTACCCGAGGGTCTCCCTTATTTAGAAACATCTAATATCTTGTGCCCAGTACATGTGCACTAAACTCACTCTCTGGCATTATCTCACACACTGGTATCCTGTTGGTGACTTTGGTATTAGTTAGGCATTGTAATGTACAGTGGATATAAAAAGTCTACACACCCCTGTTTAAATGACAGATTTTTATTAGTGTTGAGCGAGCATGCTCGATACTGCTCGGTACTCGCCCTAGCATCACGCTACTCGGGATGTTCGGCGAGCACCGAGCATTTCCGGGTTACTCGGGCGGGAGCTCGGGTCTCCGCCCTGCATGTTTGGCGCTCTTTACAGAGCCAATGAACATGCAGGGATTGCCAGCCAGTCACTGTAATGCTGTAGCCATGTTGTTTGTGGGCATTACAGTGATTGGCTGGCCGCACAGCATCACCTCGAGTATTTAAAACCGGGCGCCGCCATCTTGGACACAGTCGCTCCGGATTAGACAGTGTAGGGACAGCGCTGCTGAGCTAGGGAGAGATTTATCCTGCGAAATAGTTAGTGTAGGGTCTGTAAAGGCTGCCAGATCAAACAAACAATCCTTCTGAGGACTAATATCCATCCCAGATATCAGGCAGACAGGCAAGCTGTATAGGAGACGCAGTGGGGTTATACCAGCAAACGCTGCATTACAGTCCTGTGTGCTGCTGTTTCTGAAATTGCTGGACTTAGCTCCAGGTCTCGGGGGCCAGGAAAAATCCTTTTTTTTCATCTAAATCCTCTTTTTTTTTCCCTCCTTCACACTGTACAAATACCCGTCTTATTAACCTATTGGTGTCCCCCCCCCCTTCCAAAAAAAAAAAAGTGTGTCTCTGATTTTTCAGACTCAAATATATCTGTTGAAAAGAGTCTGGTATAGGCCACAGAAACAGAAGTGTGGTTTTGCAGTTCCACGGGTGAAATCTCTGTATTATCCAGTTTTGTGCCTTTTGTATCTAAAAAAAAACAGTTTGAGTGTGTCGCTCACTGTTCAGCCGCAAATATATATATATTTAAAAAAGTCTGGTATACACCAGTAAATTATAACTGTGGTTTTGCTGTTCCACGGTAAAAAAATATCTATTATCCTGCTTTTGGCATTTTTTGCCGTAAAAAATAAATAATAGTGTCTCCTGTTTGTTCAGACACAAATATATCTGTTGAAAATAGTCTGGTATACACCAGTAAATTATAACTGTGGTTTTGCTGTTCCACAGTAAAAAATTTCTATTATCCTGCTTTTGGCATTTTTTGCCGTAAAAAATAAATAATAGTGTCTCCTGTTTGTTCAGACACAAATATATCTGTTGTAAATAGTCTGGTATACACCAGTAAATTATAACTGTGGTTTTGCTGTTCCATTGTAAAAAATCTCTATTATCCTGCTTTTAGCATTTTTTGCCATAAAAAATAAATAATAGTGTCTCCTGATTGTTCAGACACAAATATATCTGTTGAAAATAGTCTGGTGTAGGCCCGAGAAATACAAGTGTGGTTTTGCGGTTCCACGGGTCAAATCTCTGTATTATCCTGATTTTCGCAATTTTTGGCCGTAAAAAATAAATAATAGTGTCTCCTGATTGTTCAGACACAAATATATCTGTTGAAAATAGACTGGTATACACCAGTAAATTATAACTGCGGTTTTGCTGTTCCACGGTAAAAAATCTCTATTATCCTGCTTTTGGCATTTTTTGCCGTAAAAAATAAATAGTGTCTCCTGATTGTTCAGACACAAATATATCTGTTGAAGATAGTCTGGTATACACCTGTAAATTTTAACTGTAGTTTTGCTGTTCCACGGTAAAAAATCTCTATTATCCGGCTTTTGGCATTTTTTGCCGTAAAAAATAAATAATAGTGTCTCCTGATTGTTCAGACACAAATATATCTGTTGAAAATAGTCTGGTGTAGGCCCGAGAAATACAAGTGTGGTTTTGCAGTTCCACGGTTCAAACCTCTGTATTATCCACTTTTGGGCCATTTGTATCTAAAAAAAACAGTTTGAGTGCGTCGCTCACTGTTCAGCCGCAAATATATATATATTTAAAAAAGTCTGGTATACATACACCAGTAAATTATAACTGTGGTTTTGCTGTTCCACGGTAAAAAATCTCTATTATTCAGCATTTGGTATTTTTTCCGCAAAGAAAAACAGTATTATTTTCTCCCTGATTGTTCAGATTGTTTAAAAGAGTCGGGTGTAGGCCAGAGAAATAGAACTGTGGTTTTCCTCTTCCACGGTTCTAATCTACTTTTTATTACCCTTTTTCCATTAATAGTGCGAGTGTAAGCTATTTTACTTCCTTTACAATTGGCAAGGTGCGTGGCTAGGGACGTGGAAGTGGACGTTCTGGTGATGGTGCGTGCAGAGGCCAAGGTGAAAATGTGCCAAAACCAACAGCCACATCTTCTCGCTCCCACTTCTTGACCGAATTACTAGGGAAGCACAGAACAACACCAGTATTGAGAACTGATCAGTGTGAACAGGTTATTAATTGGATAGCAGATAATACTTCCCGTTACCTGGGCACCACCACCTCCAGCCTGTCTTCCACACGGTCGACTCTTAGTAGCCGTGAGTCTCGACCGCATACTCCTCCTCACCCTGATGCTCCTTCCTCCCACCATGCCGAGTGTCGTCAGACAGCAACTGATCCCACACTTGGACACTCTGAAGAGCTGTTCACTGGTACATTTCCAGATTTGTGCCCCTCGCCTGCTCCGCTTGAAGTGGTGGAAGAGGAGATCCCATGTAGCAATGCACAAATATTTGAACAGCTACGGCCACAGGAAGTCGACGCTGGCAATTTGTCACAAGAGGTGGATGATGACGAGACACAATTGCCAGGAAGTGAGGAGGAGGATCGTGGTGCGCAAGTGGAAGAGGAGGAGGTGGTGGATGATCTAGTAACTGACCCAACGTGGCAGGAAGACATGCAGAGTGAGGCCAGCAGCACACAGGGGGAAGGAGGCAGAGTACCCCAACAGGCAGGAAGAAGCAGTGTGGTGGCCGCAGACAGAAGGCGGGCAGCCGTTCCCCGCAATACCAACACGAGGGATGTTGCCAGTAAAAGCGGTAGGTCTTCCTGTGTCTGGAATTTTTTTAAAGACTCTGCTGATAACCCCAAAAAGGCCATTTGTACCACCTGCCATGCCAGAATCAGCAGGGGTGACAAAACTACGAGCCTGACCGCCACCAGCATGATCAGGCACATGGCATCAAAGCACCCGACTTTGTGGGGCGAACCCCAGGGTCCACGACCAGTGTCAGCGGGTGTCACCACTGCTTCTTCCGCTGTTGTGCGTGCAATAGAACCCCCTGTTGTGTGTGCAAGGCTATCCCCAGTCCATACTGCATGCAAAGATGCCTCCTCCTCTCAGTCTTCACTTGTTATGGCACTTTCTCAAGAAACAGCATCAACGTCCACGTCCACGTCCCACCGCAGCGTTCAATTGTCCATATCCCAGACATTTGAACGAAAGTGGAAATTAGCAGCTAACGCCCCACAGGCCACAGTCCTTAATTCGCACATTTCACGACTGCTTGCATTGGAAATGCTGCATTTTAGGCTGGTGGAGACGGAATCCTTTCGCAACCTTATGGCGGTGGCCGTCCCTCGGTACTCGGTCCCCAGCCAACACTATTTTGCCCGGTGTGCCATCCCCGCACTACACAAGCACGTGTCCCAAAACATCTGCCGTGCCCTCAACAACGCAGTTACTGGGAGAGTCCACCTGACAACGGACACGTGGACAAGTGCTTGTGGCCAGTGACGGTACATCTCCCTGACGGCACACTGGGTAAACATAGTGGAAGCCGGGACCCAGTCGGACCTTGGGACGGAACACATCCTCCCCACACCGAGGATTGCGGGCCCTATGTCAGTCAGAGTTGCCCCCACAGTGTACATCTCCTGCACATCATCCTCCTCCTCCGCCTCATGTTCAGCCTCCATCTCAGATATCACCACATCAGTTACAAGCTGGAAGCACTGCAGTACTGCCTCCGCCAAGCGGCAACAGGTTGAGCTGAGACTCATAAGCTTAGGTGAGAAACCTCACACTGCTTGTGAGTTGTGGACAGCTGTGAAAGAGCAGGCAGATCTGTGGCTGAGGCCGCTGAACCTACATCCAGGCATGGTCGTGTGTGACAATGGCCGTAACCTGGTGGCAGCTCTGAGGCGAGGCGAGATCACACACGTACCATGCCTGGCTCATGTGCTTAACCTCGTGGTTCAGCGGTTTCTTAAATCGTACCCCGAGTTGCCAGATCTGCTCGTCAAAGTACGCCGCCTGTCAACTAATTTTCACAAATCGTGTACAGCTTCCGCTGCCCTTGCTGTGTTGCAGCAGCGTTTGCAGCTTCTGTCACACCGACTGGTGTGTGATGTCCCCACACGTTGGAACTCTACCCTCCACATGTTGCAAAGGATTTGTGAGCAGAAGAGAGCAGTTGTCGAGTAGCAGCTGCAACAAGGCCGTCAATATTCAGGTCAGACTCCACACATAAGACCTCAGGAGTGGACCTGGGTTTCTGACATCTGTACCAACTTGACAAACTTTGAGGAGTCCACCAAGATGGTGAGTGGCGATGATGCCATCATTAGCATCAGCATTCCACTTGTCTGAAGTGGAAGATCAGGAGCTTGTGTCATGCGCTGTAGACGGTAGTACCTGTACAATTGTCATACCGTCGGTTCAGCGTGGGTGGCCTGAGGACAGGTCAGTCGTCATCTTGGAGAGAACGCGGAAGTCTTGCCCGTTACCAGTCTGGCACGCATGGCTGACTTTATGTTACGCTGCCTTAACCGTGACCCTCGCGTTGTCAAAATGTTGGGTGACAGTCATTACTGGTTGGTGACACTTTTAGATCCCCGCTACAAGGAGAACTTTCACTTTCTTATTCCTGAGGTGGAGAGGTCTACAAAAATGGGGCAGTACCAGAAGGCCCTTGCTGCAGAACTGTTAAAAAAGTTCCCATCTGAACACGCTAGCGGCAGAGGTCACAGTTCGTTGGCCAACCAAGGCGTACAAGCAAGAGAGAGGCAACTCCAATCCAGCAGAGGCAGGGGAACACTGTCAACGTTCTGGGACAGTTTTCTGAGACCCGCCCAGCCTACAGGCCCTGAGGCGCAGGGTACTCTCACAAGGAGTGGAAAGTTTCAAAAGATGGTGAGGGAGTACCTTGCCGACCGTACCAGCGCCCTCCGTGATTCCTCTGTGCCTTTTAATTATTGGGTATCCAAGCTGGACACTTGGAATGAACTAGCTCTGTACGCCTTGGAGGTCCTGGCCTGCCGTGCCGCTAGCTTGTTATCGTAGTGTGTTTTTAGTGCCGCTGGGGGAATTATAACTGATAAGCGCTCTCGCCTGTCAACTGACAATGCTGACAAGCTGACCCTTATCAAGGGCTGGATTGGGCCAGACTTCTCATCACCACCAAATGACAGCAAAGTAACAAAGTCAAATCCACTGTGTTTTTTCGGGAGGTGTATTCACATGCAACGCTTCACACCCACACATGGGTATAAGCTTCCTCATTTCGGCTGTTTTATGTTCTTCTCCTTATCCTCAGCCTCCACAACCACTATACCACCAGGGTGACCGTGGTCCGTGTTGCCATTATTGAAAGTTCCTCCGTCCTTATTTTTGTCAGCTTTTGCTTGGAAGGCATAAGCAAAGACTGTGGGAGACCCATTCCCCAATAATGGGAATAATATTTTTAAGATGCTGTACTGAATGGCTCTTGCAAGGGGCATTGCAAGTTCCTCCATCCTAATTTTTGGCAGCTTTTGCTTGGAAGGCATAAGCAAATACTATGGGAGACCCACTCCCCAATAATGGGAATAATGTTTGTAAGGCTGTGTTCACACGATGCGTATTTCATGCGTTTCCGCGGCGTTTTTGCAGTTGCGTAAACGCCGCGGAAACGCATGAAAAACGCATGGTAGAAGGGCAGCAATGTTCCCCAATGGAAATCCGCATGTGCTGTGCCCATGATGCGGATTTTTCCGCAGCGTTAACGCTGCGGTCAAAAATCCGCAGCATGTCAATTAATTTTGCGGAAACGCGGCGATTTCGCCGCCATTGACTTGCATTAGAACGCGCCAATTCCGCAAGACAGCATTTGTACTTGCGTAATTGGTGCGTTCTAATGTGCGGATGGTACCCGGGTGTGGAGGAGAGGAGAGTCTCATCCACACCCAGGTACCATTAAAAAAGCTGTAAAAAGAAGAATAAAATAAAAAATAAATGTATTCTTACCTTCTGTCGGCCCGCGCACCGCTCCCGCTTGGTTCCCGGCACTTGCAGTGAGTTGTAGGACCTGCGGTGACGTCAGAGTCATGTGACGGGTCACGTGACGCTGACGTCGGCAGGTCTTTCAATTCAAAGTTGCCGGCAGCCGGGAGAACGGAGTGAGCAGGACAGCGCGGGCCATCAGAGGTAAGTATATACACTTTCTCGGTTCACACTGTATAAATCCATGCTGTTTGCATGGATTTATATAGTGTGACCTAGTTATCAAGCACTTTCCAGGTGATGCTAAAATCGCCTGGAAAGCGCTTGTCAATCTGCATGCGGAAACGCATGTGAATCTGCATGTGGATCCGCATGTATTCTGCAGGAAAAACGCATGCACAATCTGCATGCGTTTTTTCTGCCAGGGAGATGCAGAAATGATGCAGAAATTTTCTGCTTCATTTCTGCATCGTGTGCACATACCCTAATATGCTGCACTGCATGGCTCTTGTAAGGGGCATTGCAAGTTCCTCCGTCCTAATTTTTGGCAGCTTTTGCTTGGAAGGCATAAGCAAAGACTATGGGAGACACACTCCCCAGTAATGGGAATAATGTTTTAAGATGCTGTACTGTTTGGCTCTTGTAAGGGGCATTAAAAGCGTCTTGTTAAGCTACTGCGACCTCCACCACTTTTCCGAGGGGCATTAAAAGCGTCTTGTTAAGCTACTGGGACCTCCACGTCTGTTCTGAGGGGCATTAAAAGCGTCTTGTTAAGCTACTGTGACCTCTACCACTTTTCCGAGGGGCATTAAAAGCGTCTTGTTAAGCTACAGGGACCTCCACGTCTCTTCTGAGGGGCATTAAAAGCGTGTTGTTATACCACTCTGACCTCCACATCTCTTCTGAAGGGCATTAAAAGCATCTTGTTAAGCTACTGTGAACTCCACGTCTCTTCTGAGGGGCATTAAAACCGTCTTGTTATACCACTCTGACCTCCACGTCTCTTCTGAGGGGCATTAAAAGCGTGTTTTTATACCACTCTGACCTTCACGTCTCTTCTGAGGGGCATTAAAAGCGTGTTGTTATACCACTCTGACCTCCACGTCTCTTCTGAGGGGCATTAAAAGCGTCTTGTTAAGCTACTTTGACCTCCACGTCTCTTCTGAGGGGCATTAAAACCATCTTGCTATACCACTCTGACCTCCACGTCTCTTCTGAGGGGCATTAAAAGCGTCTTGTTAAGCTACTGCGACCTCCACGTCTCTTCTGAGGGGCATTAAAACCGTGTTGTTATACCACTCTGACCTCCACGTCTCTTCTGAGGGGCATTAAAAGCGTGTTGTTATACCACTCTGACCTCCACGTCTCTTCTGAAGGGCATTAAAAGTGTCTTGTTAAGCTACTGTGACCTCCACCACTTTTCCGAGGGGCATTAAAAGCGTCTTGTTAAGCTACAGGGACCTCCACGTCTCTTCTGAGGGGCATTAAAAGCGTGTTGTTATACCACTCTGACCTCCACGTCTCTTCTGAAGGGCATTAAAAGCGTCTTGTTAAGCTACTGTGAACTCCACGTCTCTTCTGAGGGGCATTAAAACCATCTTGTTATACCATTCTGACCTCCACGTCTCTTCTGAGGGGCATTAAAAGCGTGTTTTTATACCACTCTGACCTTCACGTCTCTTCTGAGGGGCATTAAAAGCGTGTTGTTATACCACTCTGACCTCCACGTCTCTTCTGAGGGGCATTAAAAGTGTCTTGTTAAGCTACTGTGACCTCCACGTCTCTTCTGAGGGGGATTAAAACCATCTTGTTATACCACTCTGACCTCCACGTCTCTTCTGAGGGGCATTAAAAGCGTCTTGTTAAGCTACTGCGACCTCCACGTCTCTTCTGAGGGGCATTAAAACCGTGTTGTTATACCACTCTGACCACCACGTCTCTTCTGAGGGGCATTAAAAGCGTGTTGTTATACCACTCTGACCTCCACGTCTCTTCTGAGGGGTATTAAAAGCGTCTTGTTAAGCTACTGTGACCTCCACGTCTCTTCTGAGGGGCATTAAAACCATCTTGTTATACCACTCTGACCTCCACGTCTCTTCTGAGGGGCATTATAAGCGTCTTGTTAAGCTACTGCAATCTCCATGTCTCTTCCGAGGGGCATTAAAACCGTCTTGTTAAACTACTGCGACCTCCACCACTTTTCCAAGGGGCATTAAGAGCGTCTTGTTATACCACTCTGACCTCCAAGTCTCTTCTAAGGGGCATTAAAACGGTCTTGTTAAGCTACTGGAACCTCCACGACTCTTCGAATGGGCATTGAATTTCCTCATAATTTTTGGCAGCTTTTGCTTGGAAGGCATAAACAAATACTATGGGAGACCCATTCCCCAATCATGGGAATAAAGTTTGAAATATGCTGTACTGCATGGCTCTTGTAAGGGGCATTGCAAGTTCCTCCATCCTAATTTTTGGCAGCTTTTGCTTGGAAGGCATAAGCAAATACTATGGGAGACCCACTCCCCAATCATGGGAATAATGTTGGTAATATGCTGTACTGCATGGCTCTTGTAAGGGGCATTGCAAGTTCCTCCATCCTAAATTTTGGCAGCTTTTGCTTGGAAGGCATAAGCAAAGACTATGGGAGACCCACTCCCCAATAATGGGAATAATGTTTGTAATATGCTGTACTGCATGACTCTTGTATGGGGCATTGCAAGTTCCTCCGTCCTAATTTTTGGCAGCTTTTGCATGGAATGCATAAGCAAAGACTATGGGAGACACACTCCCCAATAATGGGAATAATGTTTTTAAGATGCTGTACTGTATGGCTCTTGTAATGGGCATTAAAAGCATCCTGTTATGCTACTGCGACCTACAACACTTTTTCAAGGGGCATTAAAAGCGTCTTGTTAAGCTACTGTGGCCTCCACGTCTCTTCTGAGGGGCATTAAAACCATATTGTTATACCACTCTGACCTCCACGTTTCTTCTGAGGGGCATTAAAAGGGTGTTGTTATACCACTCTGACCTCCACGTCTCCTCTGAGGGGCATTAAATGCGTGTTGTTATACCACTCTAATCTCCACGTCTCTTCTGAGGGGCATTAAAAGCGTGTTGTTATACCACTCTGACCTCCACGTCTCTTCTGAGGGACATTAAAAGCGTCTTGTTAAGCTACTGTGACCTCCACGTCTCTTCTGAGAGGCATTAAAACCGTCTTGTTATACCACTCTGACCTCCACTTTTCTTCTGAGGGGCATTAAAAGGGTGTTGTTATACCACTCTGACCTCCACGTCTCTTCTGAGGGGCATTAAAAGCGTGTTGTTATACCACTCTGACCTCCACGTCTCTTCTGAGGGTCATTAAAAGTGTCTTGTTATACCACTCTGACCTCCACGTCTCTTCTGAGGGGCATTAAAAGCGTCTTGTTATGCTACTGCGACCTCCACGTCACTTCTGAGGGGCATTAAAACCATCTTGTTATACCACTCTGACCTCCACGTCTCTTCTGAGGGGCATTAAAAGGATGTTGTTATACCAGTCTGACCTCCATGTCTCTTCTGAGGGGCATTAAAAGCGTCTTGTTAAACTACTGTGACCTCCACGTCTCTTCTGAGGGGCATTAAAACCGTCTTGTTATACAACTCTGACCTCCACCTCTCTTCTGAGGGGCATCAAAAATGTGTTGTTATACCACTCTGACCTCCACGTCTCTTCTGAGGGGCATTAAAAGCGCGTTGTTATACCACTCTGACCTCCACGTCTCTTCTGAGGGGCATTAAAAGCATCTTGTTAAGCTACTGCGACCTCCATGTCTCTTCCGAGTGGCATTAAAACCGTCTTGTTAAACTACTGCGACCTCCACCACTTTTCCAAGGGGCATTAAAAGCGTCTTGTTATATCACTCTGACCTCCACGTCTCTTCTGAGGGGCATTAAAACGGTCTTGTTAAGCTACTGGGACCTCCACAACTCTTCGAACGGGCATTGCATTTCCTCATAATTTTTGCCAGCTTTTGCTTGGAAGGCATAAGCAAAGACTATGGGAGACCCACTTCCCAATCATGGGAATAATGTTTGTAATATGCTGTACTGCATGGCCCTTGTAAGGGTATTTCAAGTTCCTACGTCCTAATTTTTTGCACCTTTTGCTTGGAAGGCATAAGCAAAGACTAAGGGAGACCCACTTGCCAATAATGGGAATAATGTTTGTAATATGCTGTACTGTATGGCTCTTGTAAGGGGCATTAAAAGCGTCTTGTTAAGCTACTGCAACCTCCACGTCTCTTCTGAGGACATTAAAAGCGTCTTGTTAAGCTACTGGGACCTCCACATCTCTTCTGAGGGGCATTAAAAGCATGTTGTTATACCACTCTGACCTCCACGTCTCTTCCAAGGGGCATTAAAACTGACTTGTTATACCACTCTGACCTCCACCTCTCTTCTCAGGGGCATTAAAACCGTCTTGTTAAGCTACTGCGACCTCCACCACTTTTCCAAGGGGCATTAAAAGCATATTGTTATGCTACTGCGACCTCCTCGTCGCTTCCGAAGGGCATTAAAACCATCTTGTTAAGCTACTGCAACCTCCATGTCTCTTCCAAGGGGCATTTAAAGCGTCTTTTTAAGCTACTGTGACCTTCACCACTTTTTCAAGGGGCACTAAAACCGTCTTGTTAAGCTTCTGTGACCCCTCCACGTCCTTCCCGAGGGGCATTGAAATGTTGTTTTTTTTTACCTCTAACCTCCACGACTCTTCCAACGGGCATTGCATTTCCTCCTAATTTTAGTCAGCTTTTGCTTTTCAATGCAAAGGCGAAAACTAACGGAGACCCACTCCCCAATAATGGGTAGAAGGTTTTTAGTACGCTGTAATCCATGTCTGTTTCAAGGGGCATTGCAGTTCCTCATTATTTTTCGAAAGCCTTCCATTCACTGCTTAGGCCAACAGTGTAATAATAATAATAATAATTTTTATTTATATAGTGCCAACATATTCCGCAGCACTTTACAATTAAGCGGGGACATGTACAAACAATAAATTCAATACAAGGTGAGACAGTTTAACAGTTACATCAGGAGTGAGGTCCCTGCTCGCAAGCTTACAATCTACATAATCTACAGTGTACAGGAGACCCAGCTGCTATAAATGGAAAAAAGGTTTAGTTAAGGCCCTCTGACCTCCATGTCACTTCCAAGGGGCATTGGAGTACCTCGAAATGTTTGGTAGGCATTGCACTCACTGTATGCCCTATAACTGTGTAGCAGAACCGCTCCTTTTGTTACAGAAACATATCCTACAAGACATGTGTGGTTGACTGGCCTGATATTGATGTGAATGGTACCTGTTCCTCCTGCTCTTTCTCCTTTGCCACCACCTCATCCATCATTTATCACCTGAAGCTTTGTTTTAACAGGAGTCATAGAACTGGGATAGTAGCTGGAAAACATAGAGCAATCCTCGTAGTAGGTAGGATATGCGCCAAAACGCTGACCACCTAAGGCCTAGCCGCTACTACATACATGTGCTTGCATTCCAAGAAAACAAAGCAGATGCTAACATCTATCATCATCATGCTCCTCACCTTGGCACTCTCAACTCCCCTGATGGAGTAGCCAGGGCCCACCGGAGGAGTCTGGTTCTCTGGTGGGCTCGTGCAATGCTGCCCTAAAGCAGGCCAGTGTAAGAAAAGTGTGTGGGTAGGTAAAAGGAGAAATCGGGGTGGCTGGGGACCGTTTATGGACACCCGGCCGCCCCAGGCGGCTGGGGACCGTGTGTGGACACCCGGCCGCAGGGCGGCTGGGGACCGAGTGTGGGCACCCGGCCGCCCCCTGGCGGCTGGGGACCGAGCGTGGACATCCGGCCGCCGGGCGGCTGGGAACTGAGTATGGATAAAAGGGCCGCCAACGCAGCCATGACATGGTGGCCGGCGTCTGCCTCCACATGCCTAAAAGGCCCAATTTCAAGTGCAAGCAAGCTAGCAGTATGGTATTGCAGCCTGGGGGTGGGTGGGTGGCAGGTTGCACACTTATGCTTGCATTCCAACAAAACAAAGCAGATGCTAACTTCTATCATCATCATCATGCTCCTCACCTTGACACTCTCAACTGCCCTGATGAAGAAGCCAGGGCTCACCGGAGGAGTCTGGTTCTCTGGTGGGCTCGTCCAATGCTGCCCTAAAGTAGGCCGGGCTAAGAAAAATCTGTGGGGATGTTCCGCGGAGAAATCGGGGCGGCTGGGGACCGTTTATGGACACCCGGCCGCCCCCAGGTGGCTGCGGACCGTGTGTGGATACCTGGCCGAGGGGCGGCTGGGGACCGAGTGTGGACATCCGGCCGCCCCCTGGCGGCTGGGGACCGAGCGTGGACACCCGGCCGCTGGACGGCTGGGGACTGAGTATGGATACCTCGCTGCCGAAGCAGCCATGAGGTAGTGGCCAGCTTCGGCCTCCTCAAAGCTAAAAGGCCCCATTTCAAGTGCAAGCTAGCAGTATGGTATTGCAGCCTGCGGGTGGGTGTTTGGTTGGCTGCATATTTGCACTTGCATTGCAAGGAATGGAGGAGGTACAATTGAACACTGCCCTGGGACAAGGACTTGCACGGGGATAGTTGCAAGTCTGCATCTTCTGATGCGGCAAGGATCACTTCTGATGAGTTAGAGATGCTTCCAGGGGTGTTCCCCATGCTGTCCCCATGTCTTTTCAGCACTGTATGCATGTGTCACACAGCACATGGCTAGATAAGATTGTAAAATGTTAAAATGACATTTCCCGTGAAAGCATTTGTCACAGGTGAAAGCAATACAAAAGTGCAAAAACGCATAAAAAATGCTACTTGTGAACATAGCCCAAGGTGTGGAGGAGTATTTTTGTTTTTGGTTATTTATTTTACCTTATACCCAAGTCTTTACCCTGGAAAAGAAATTCCTTAACATATTTCACAGGAGAAAAGTTTCACTTTCGTTTTTGAACGTTTTATTATGAGCCTGTAAAAGTGGCTTACCTCTGACCACGTTGTTGACAACAGTGACCTGGGGGTCATAAATGCTTCCGGGGGCGATCCCCATGCTGTCCCCATGTCATTTGAGCACTGTTACTATCGTTTTGGGCACTTGTTAGGCTTTTAAAAGACTTCCGGGGGTGCTGCCGCAAAAATGCTCGTGTCTCCCATAGACTAACATTGGGCTCGTTGCTCGGGTCGAGCACCCGAGTATCTTGGAGAGCTCGGCCCGAGCTTTGAGCACCCGAGCATTTTAGTGCTCGCTCAACACTAGTTTTTATCTAAAAAAAAAAACAGACCAAGAAGAATTATTTCGGGACTTTTCCCACCTTTAACCCCTTTACCCCTGAAGGTGGTTTGCATGTTAATAACCAAGCCAATTTTTACATTTTTGACTACTGTCATGAGGTAATAACTCTGGAACGCTGCAACGGATCCCACGGATTCTGAGAAAGTTTTTTCGTGACATATTGTACTTCATGATAGTGTTAAAATTTCTTCAATATGACATGCGTTTATTTGTGAAGAAATCTGAAATTTGGCGAAAATTTTGCAATTTTCATGCCATTAAATCAGAGAGATATGTCACACAAAATAGTTAATAAATAGCATTTCCCACATGTCTACCTTACATCAGCATAATTTTGGAACCAACATATTTTTGGTTAGGTTATAAGGGTTAAAAGTTGACTAGCGATTTCTCATTTTTCCAACAAAATTTACAAAACCATTTTTTTAAGGACCACATCACATTTGAAGCGACCTTGAGGGGTCTATATGACAGAAAATACCCAAAAGGTACACTATTCTAAAAACTGCACCCCTCAAGGTGCTTAAAACTACATTCAAGAAATTTATTAACCCTTTAGGTGCTTCACAGGAATTTTTGGAATGTGGAAGAAAAAAATTAACATTTAACTTTTTTCATAAAAATGTTACTTTAAACTCAATTGTTTTATTTTTGCAACGACACAGAATTTGATAACATTAGGTCATCATATTAAATAAGTTGTCATTAGTCTTGAGCGCAAGTGCACGCTACTTGAGTTTGCATCGGGTACTCAGGTATGCACCATGTATCACGGCTGCTCGAGTGACATGCTCGAGTCCCCGCCCCACGTGTTTCACAGTTGTTAGACACTAATGATCAGCGAGCACTAAAATGCTCAGGTACTAGTTGCTCGGGTCGTGCAAATTGGAATGCTCGAGTGCTCGGTCCGAGTAAAGAGCCCAATGTAAGTCTATATAAAACTTTAGCAGAGGTCTGCAGAGGGCCTAAAAATTGCCCAAATCGATGGGAACAGTGCTCAAATGACATGGGAACAACATAGGGAGGACCCCTGGAAGCATTTCTGACTCCCAGGTCACTGATGTCAAGAAGTTATGACGCCACTTTTACAGACTCACAATAAAACATACAAAAACAAAACCAATATGGATTTTCCTGGGAAATATGTTAAGGAATATCCTTTCTAGGATAATGACTTGTATACAAGGCAAAATAAATATCCAAAAACAAAAATGCTACTCCCCACCTTGGGCTATGTTCAAACATAGCATTTTTGATGCATTTTTGCATTGCTTTCAACCAAGACAAATGCATTCACCGGAAAATGTCATTTTAACATTTTACAACCTTATCTGGCCATGTGGTGTGTGACACATCATCAGACACATCCTGTTTCAATTATGAAGGAGAAATTGTGAAAGTCACAAACACTATTTTTACAGCCTTACTATTCATAAAGGGCCAGCAGTCGGCTATGCTTAACTGTTCCCATTATTAAAGAGTGGATCTCCTATACTGTTACTGTGTATGCAGTGACTGCAAGGGCTGCCAAAAATTTGGGAAAAACCCCACTAACAATTTAAAGACACACAGAGGTGGGCCTCAGAAGCAACATGTTCCCATTAGAAAGGAGGGAGTCTGCTATCCAGTTATAGGGTATGCAGTGAGTCCAACGGCTGCCAACATTTGGGAAAACCCCACTAACAATTTAAAGACACATAGAGGTGGGCATCAGAAGCGACATGTTCCCATAAGAAAGGAGCGGGTCTGCTATCCAGTTATAGGGTATACAGTGAGTCCAACGGCTGCCACAATTTAAGAAAAAAGCCACAAACAATTTAAAGACACATAGAGCAGGGCCACAGTAACAACATGTTCCCATTAGAAAGGAAAGGGTCTGCTATCCAGGTATAGGATATGCAGTGAGTCTAACGGCTGCCAAAATTTAGGAAAAACCCTACTAACATTTTAAAGACACATAGAGCTGGGCCACAGTAATGACATGTTCCCATTAGAAAGGAAAGGGTCTGCTATCCAGTTATAGGGTATGCAGTGAGTCCAACGACTGTCAAAATTTAGGAAAAACCCTACTAACAATTTAAAGACACATAGAGCTGGGTCACAGTAAAAACATGTTCCCATTAGAAAGGAAAGGGTCTGCTATCCAGTTATAGGGTATGCATTGATTCCAACAGCTTATTTAGGAAAAACCCCTCTAACAATTTAAAGACACATAAAGCTGGGTCACAGTAACGACATGTTCCCATTAGAAAGGAAAGCGTCTGCTATCCAGTTATAGGGTATGCAATGATTTCAACGGCTGCCAAATTTAGGAAAAATCCCACTAACAATTTAAAGACACATAGAGCTGGGCCACAGTAGCGACATGTTCCCATTAGAAAGGTGAGGGTCTGCTATCCAGTTATAGCTTATGCAGTGAATCCAACGGCTGCCAAAATTTAGGAAAAACCCCACTAACAATTTAAAGACACAGAGCTGGGCCACAGTAACGACATTTTCCCATTAGAAAGGAAAGGGTCTGCTATCCAGTTATAGGGTATGCAGTGATTCCAATGGCTGCCAAAATTTAGGAAAAACCCCACTAACAATTAAAAGACACATATAGCTGGGCCACAGTAATGACATGTTCCCATTAGAAAGGAGAGGTCTGCTATCCAGTTATAGGGTATGCAGTGAGTCCAACGACTGCCAAAATTTAGGAAAAACCCCACTAACAATTTAAAGACACATAGAACTGGGTCACAGTAAAAACATGTTCCCATTAGAAAGGAAAGGGTCTGCTATCCTGTTATAGGGTATGCAGTGATTCCAACGGCTTATTTAGGAAAAACCCCACTAACAATTAAAAGACACATAAAGCTGGGTCACGGTAACGACATGTTCCCATTAGAAAGGAAAGCGTCTGCTATCCAGTTATAGGGTATGCAATGATTTCAACGGCTGCCAAAATTTAGGAAAAACCCCACTTACAATTTAAAGACACATAGAGCTGGGCCACAGTAGTGACATGTTCCCATTAGAAAGGTGAGGGTCTGCTATCCAGTTATAGGGCAAGCAGTGATTCCAACGGCTGCCAAAATTTAGGAAACACCCCACTAACAATTTAAAGACACAGAGCTGGGCCACAGTAACGACATGTTCCATTAGAAAGGAAAGGGTCTGCAATCCAGTTATAGGGTATGCAGTGAGTCCAACGGCTGCCAAAATGTAAGAAAAACCCACAAACAATTTAAAGACACATAGAGCTGGGTCACAGTAACAACATTTTCCCATTAGAAAGGAAAGGGTCTGCTATCCAGTTATAGGGTATGCAGTGATTCCAAGGGTTGCCAAAATTTAGGAAAAACCCCACTAACAATTAGAAGACACATAGAGCTGGGCCACAGTAATGACATGGTCCCATTAGAAAGGAAAGGGTCTGCTATCCAGTTATAGAGTATGCAGTGAGTCCAACGGCTGCCAAAATTTAGGAAAAACCCCACTAACAATTTAAAGACACATAGAGCTTGCCCACAGTAATGACATGTTCCCATTAGAGAGGAAAGGGTCTTCTATCCAGTTTATAGGGTATATGACTCGCCCCCTGGACCTGTGTTGTGCGTGCACGTGTGTGCGGGGAATACCCGGAGCCAGATCGCTGGGGGTTGTAGTCTCCGTGGCGATGACCCAGTCCGTGCCCAGGGTGGTCAATTCAGTGGCAGTCTTATTAGTATGATAATGGTCCGACTACGCCACCCGTGGATTGCTGTCAGTGGGGACCGCCGCTGCAAGGCAGTCCGCTGAGGCCGGTGTTGTGTGTGCAGCTAAGAATGGGATGACTCACCACGGGAGAAGTATAGCCTCAGGGCAGTTGGTGTGGATGATGGGAGTGATGGTGCACGAGCGCAGCAGGAACAACTCAGAGTCTGTGCAGTGCAGTTCAGGGTCTTTACTGGTGTTATAAAGCAGACCCTCCCGGGAGTACTGTTTAGCAGTAGAGGCCTGGTCAGTCTGTGAGCAAGCAGGAGTTCCCCTGGCCAGGTGGAGTTGTAGGCCTCCCCGTCTATCTGCACTCTTCCTGGCTACCTTGCTGTATGCGGGTAGAAGTAGCCCACGTCCCTGAGTGTACCGTGTGGTGCTCACCCGTATGGCTGGTGACTTGGGGGCCTTCTGTTAGCCTCCGCTCCACAATGGCGGTGCTGGTCCCTTGCTCTTGACCGTGCCTCCGGGCTTCTATGGCCAGAGGACCTAGAATCCCCTGCCGGTTGGATTCTGTTGCTGGACCTGAATGCCCCCACAGCCTCGGACTCCGTGTCCGGTCTTAGTGTCTTCAGCCAGGGCGAGCTATCTGGCTTCCAGAACCTGGCACTCGCTCCTGCTCCTACAGAGCTCCTAGTTCTTGCTTTCCTTGTGTCTGCTGTCCTCCAGACTAGACTGCGTCTCTGTCTGGGACTTCACTCTGTCCAACCCCGCCCCAGACCCAGTTTATATAGGGCAGATTCCTCCCCTCCCAGGACTGGGGCAGGAGGTGTGGCGTGCTTGAGGGCTCCTTACCAGGAGACCTCCACTTGCTCTCAGACATAATATTTCTATTACTGTGGTAACCAGACCCCTGGGGTGCCACATTCCCCCCTAGTAAAATTTAGTACTCCGGGACTAAACATATTTTTAAAGAAACATAAATGCAGGGTATATCAATAACAAGACAACATGAAAAAGTACATTTTGTGGTCACAGCGTTTCCGTAACCAGGTGTCCATATCACCCAAGGTGAAGTTTTTGAGAAGAGGTAGGGGACCTGTCCAAAGAAAACCCCTTGCGTTGGCCTTGGGCGTGGCTGCAAGGCGAGCTAACTACTTTGGGCTACAAGGAGGCCACGCCAGACAGGTTTTCTCTTCTGCGGCCATCTTCGCAAGAGGCACTATGTGCAACTATCTACAAGAATTGTTCCGGTTATCCAGCGTCCATAACCTGTTAGTCCATAGAAATCTGCAGGGTAACTGAGAAACATAATTAATAACAGGCAACAACAAAAACCATAAACATTTTCAAGAAACAGGTAAATTTACAGTGCATTACTTTATATTCTCCAGCGAGCGGGCATCTGACCTCTAGTGACTCTAGAGGACCTACGGAGCTCACTAACTGGTCCTGCACTACAGGGTGTAGGAGGTGTTATGGGTAAGCTGGGCAGCAGTCTGCGTACTCTTTGGCTCACTAGGGGCACAGCAGGCTCACTACTAGCAGAGGGTTGATCCTCCTGCGCTGCTGGTGTGGACTCTTCTGCCTCCTGGGCCGGCTGCTCTTCCAGCTCTACCTGGTCTTCTGTAGGCACTTGAGGGGCTGGCTGGAGAAAGGTGAGGATGGGCACCACGATAGCGTTGTTTACTTTGGTCCAGGACCGGGGAAAGTCTCCGAGTACGGTGCTGATCATTTCCTCCTTTTCCTCTACGGGTTGAGGGTTTTCCTGATTTTCATCCGTGCTTTGCAACTTTTCGGGGCACTTTTTCAGGTGGTCTCTGGAGACAGTGGCTGTGGTCTCTACTCCATCCCTGCTGATGACGTACACCTTTGGATTATTGTGGCTTGAGGGCAGTACGGTGTACGGGTCCTTTTCCCACTGGTCGTCCAACTTATGGAGCCGCCTTTTTCTTTTCAAGACCAGCTCTCCAAGTACCAGGGGAACAGCGGGAGCATGTTGGTTATAAGTCCTCTCCTGCCTTTCTCTTGATTGATAGAGACTTCGCTCGACGCTGTCCTGTACTTTCCGGTACCGCTGCTGCCGTTCTGTATCCCAGCCTGCCTCTGGCGAGGTGTCCTCGGGAGTCAGGACTCCCATATCCAGGTCAACAGGCAGCTTACCAGGTCTTGCTCGCATTAGGTAAGCCGGGGTACAGTTGGTGGAACCTACCGGGATGTGGTTATACAGGTCCACCAGATCAGGCAGTTTCTCAGGCCACAGGCTGCGTTCTTCCAGGGGCAATGTTTTTAGCAGATCTATCACTACCTGGTTCATCTTCTCGCAGAGTCCATTGGTTTGGGGGTGATAGGGCGTTGTTCTTATCTTCCGGCAGCCGTACAGGTTGCAGAACTCCTGGAAGACCTCCGCTTCGAAGGCTGGGCCTTGGTCTGTCAACACCTGTTCCGGATACCCGTGTGGGTGGCAGAAATGCTGCTGGAAGGCCCTAGCTGCTGTTTGAGCTGTTAAGTCTTTGACGGGGACCACCACTAGGAACCGGGAGTAGTGATCCACGATGGTTAGGGCGTAGACATACCCGCTTCTGCTTGGAGCCAGTTTAACATGGTCCAGAGCGACCAGTTCCAGCGGCTGCCTGGTGATGATGGGCTGCAGGGGAGTCCTCTGGCTGGCATGGTCCCTTCTTCTTAGATTGCACGGGCCACAGTCTCTACACCATCTCTCAATGGCTCCTCTCATGCCTATCCAGTAGAACCGTTCACGCAGCAGGAACTCCAGCTTCTTCCATCCGAAGTGCCCTGCCCCATTGTGGTAGGCCTCCAGCACCATAGCTGCGTCCCGTCTCGGTACCACAACCTCCCAGATCAGTTCATGTGTACGGGAATTGACCATTCTGTGGCACAACTTCTCCTTGTAGAGAAACAGTCTGCTTTTTTCCGTCAACAGTTGCTTGGTCTCTTCCGGAGCGTCTGGGTCCAGGCGGGCGTCAGCCTGGGTCAGCATCTCCTTCACCAGACGGACTGCGGGGTCACTGTCTTGCTTCTCCGCCCAGTTGTAGTGGGGTAAGGGGTTGAACGTGGGATAATCCCATGATGGTGGAACGCAGGGAGTTTGACCTCCTCCAGTTCTTCTGGATCTTCCCCTCCGTCCGGTAGGTTTGGCATCCTGGACAGGGCGTCCGCATTGGTATTGGAGCGTCCTGCCCTGTATTTGATCATGAACTCATAATTGGACAGGCGGGCCATCCATCTCTGCTCCAGGGCACCCAGTCTTGCAGTGTCCAGGTGTGTCAACGGGTTGTTGTCCGTGTACACGGTGAACCTGGAAGAGGCAAGGTAATGCTTAAAACGTTCAGTTACCGCCCACACCACTGCCAGGAACTCTAGCTTGAACGAGCTGTAATTCTCAGGGTTTCTTTCCGTGGGTCACAGTTTTCGGCTTGCGTAAGCAATTACCCGTTCTCTCCCCTGCTGGATCTGGGACAGTATGGCTCCTAGCCCGATGTTACTTGCGTCCGTGTGGAGGATAAAGGGCTGGCTGTAATCAGGGTATGCCAGGATTTCATCCCCCGTAAGGGCCATCTTCAGCTGGCGGAATGACTCCTCTTCCAGCTTTTCCAATCTGAAGGGTGGCTTCTGGTTTTTGGCCTTCCTGGACTGGCCTATCAGGAGGTCCTGCATAGGAGCTGCCTTCTTGGTAAAACTGGGAATGAATCATCGGTAGTAGCCTACCAACCCGAGGAACTGCCGCACTTCCTTTATGCTGGATGGTCTTGGCCAGTCCTTAATCACGGTGATCTTGTCAGGGTCGGGAGCCACTCCGTCAGCACTCACCACGTGTCCCAGGTACTGTACCTTTGGCTTCAGTAGATGACACTTTGAGGGTTTTACCTTTAGGCCATAGTTTTCCAGGGCTTCAAACACTTCTGCCAGGTGTTCCAGATGGTCCTCATAGGTCTTGGAATAGACGATGAAATCGTCCAGGTATAATAGGACCGTCTCGAAGTTCCGGTGTCCCAGACAGCATTCCATTAACCGTTGGAAGGTTCCTGGTGCGTTGCAGAGCCCGAACGGCATACAGTTAAATTCGCTGAGTCCCATTGGGGTGGTGAATGCGGTCTTCTCCCAGTCAGCCTCTGCTACAGGAACCTGCCAGTACCCGCTAGTGAGATCCAAAGTAGAGAAGAAGTTAGCAGATTTTAGTGCAGCTAAGGACTCTTCTATCCTTGGTAACGGGTACGCATCTTTGTGTGTGATACGGTTGACCTTCCTGTAGTCTACACACATTCTCATGGTGTTGTCTTTCTTTTTCACTAAGACTAGTGGAGCTGCCCAGGGGCTACAGCTGTCCCGGATTACCCCAGCCTCCTTCATGTCTTTTAGCATCCCCTTGGCGTGCTGATAGTGTGCAGGGGGTACGGGTCGGTATCTCTCCTTTATGGGAGGATGGTCTCCCTTTGGGATGTGATGTTCTACCCCCTTTACTCGCCCGAAGTCTAGCGGGTGTTTACTAAACACTCTCTCGTACTCCTGAACCACCCGATAGACTCCCTGTTTTTGGTGTGAGGGAGTGGATTCAGTACCCAAATGCAGTTGCTGACACCAGTCCCCCATTGGTTTCTTAGAGCCCTTACCTTCCTCTGGTTGAGATGGAGGCAAGGGTTCCACGGCCTTTACAGAGTTCTGGTTGATGGTGAACAATTTGGCTAGCGTGGCATACCGGGGCAGGTGTACTTCTCTCTCCCTGATGTTTATGATGGGAACGGGCACCCTCCCATGGCGTACATCGACCACCCCCCGTGCTGTCAAAATGGTGGGCCTACTGTCCGAGTTGACGGGTTCTACCATCGCTTGGTAGTCTCTACCCCTTAGACCAATAGCTGTCCGGCACCAAATCATCATCTCACTTTTCGGAGGCCTGGCAATAGGGAACAGGTCACACATTCTCACGCTACCAATCTCACCACCAAATAGTTCCACCTGTTGCCGTTTCATCAGTGCCCAGATCTCTTTTTGGAGGACACGCTGCTGGCTGGAACTGGCGTTCTTAGCAACCTGTTGCAAAATAAGAATCACCTCTGCAAGACAGTTTTCAATTACGTTAGTACCTAGGGTTATTTTTGGGTGACTCTCGCGACGGACAATGTCCACAATGATCAGTCCTTGTGCCGGCAGTTCAACTTTACCGACCTTGATGGTCACCTCTTTAAACCCTATCTGTGGCACGGGCTGACCATTGCTGGCGATAATGCTCAGGTCGTCATCTGGGTAGCGGGTTATGTCCGAGTCATTCCAGTACTGCTTGAAGAGCACATACGGGATGGTAGTCACCTGTGACCCAGCGTCTAGTAGGGTGCTCATAGGAATGCCATCCAGTACCACAGGCAAGACCGGACGTCCCCCTACGTATTTATCACGCCAGTTCGATGGGCCTGATGATCTTATGCCTGGGGGTTGGCCCTCTACCCCAGGTTGTGCCCGTTTAAATGACAGTACCTTGCCATATGTCCGGGTTGATTGTAGCGGCGGCAGATGGGTTGTCCGTCCTCGTTGTATCGGTCGCTGGGTCTTCCTCTGGCCGGTGGGGTCCTCCTCAGTCGGCGCCACGGGACGTCCTCCGGTCCGGATGCCAGCTGGATCTTTCCTGGAGAAGAGACCTGTAAAGACTGCACAGTTCTGGTTAGAGCGGCAACGCTCTTAGTCAGCTCTTGGACCTGGTGATGCAGGATTGTAGCCGGGTTATTGTTCAAAGCCTGCACATCAGCTCCCACAGGCCCTGCAGACAAGGGCGCCGCGTCCTGGTGATAAGTGATAGCAGGGCACCTGTGGGTCACAGCGCCACCTGGTGCCGGTTCTCGGAGCAACCGGGTGGCTCTGTCCTTGAACTGTGCAAAGTCCAGGTCAGGGTCCTGTAAGGCCATTGCCCGCAACTGGGTTCGGTGGGCATTGCACAGTAGACCCTCAATAAATTGTTCGGTCAACAGCTTGTCTTCATTCCCCACGCTGTCAGGGTCTGCCTGCTTAATGGCTCTCAGGGCCTCTTGTAGGTTTAGAGCATAGTCTCTTATACTTTCGTGTGCCCATTGTTTGCACCCGTAAAATCTGAGCTTTATTTCGGCTGAGGTTCGGGTATCAAATGTGTCTCTCAGCCGGGCTAGTATTTCTCTGACAGTCCTCTTCTTCCTAGGTGGCCAGGACTTTACCTCCCTTTGGGCTGCCCCGATTAACTGGGCCACCAGGATGCTCACTTTTTGCTCCTCCGTGAGGGGGTATACCTGGAAGAGGCTATCCAGTCTTTACCTAAAGTCACTTAGGGTATGTGACTCCCCTGAGTACTGGGGTAGCCAGGTTGCCCCCGGGATATAGGGCATGGTGAATGGCATGACCGCAGCAGCGGTTGCGCTGGCGGCAGCTGTGGCGGTGGAGCTTCCCTCTGTATCCGACATCCTCCTTCCCCCCTAGTGGACCGTGGCCTACCTTGCGATGATCCTCTTCCATAGGCCGCGGCTCCACAGTTGATCGTCGGGGTTTAGGACATTGCGTCGCGCTCCTGTGACTTCAGCGTTGCTCTCTCTCCCTTCCAGGACCTTGCGCAGCGTCGAGACGTAAGGCGGGGCTTCAGTTCTCGCGCGCTTTCGATGTCCTCGCCCCTCTTCTTCCCGCGCGGTGTACTGAAGATGGCGTCCGATGGCGGGAACCGACTCCGAATGGCGGGAACCAATTGAAGATGGCGGGAAACGGCTCGGGAAGGCGGGAAGCTTCTCTCAGGTAAGTGCAAAAGTCTTTTTCAGGCACGGAATACCCGTTGGTGGCAGGTTGGTTTGAATCCTGCCGACTACGCCAAAGTTGACTCGCCCCCTGGGCCTGTGTTGTGCGTGCACGTGTGTGCGGGGAATACCCGGAGCCGGATCGCTGGGGGTTGTAGTCTCCATGGCGATGACCCGGTCCGTGCCCAGGGTGGTCAATTCAGTGGCAGTCTTATTAGTATGATAATGGTCCGACTACGCCACCCGTGGATTGCGGTCAGTGGGGACCAGCGCTGCAAGGCAGACCGCTGAGGCCGGTGTTGTGTGTGCAGCTAAGAATGGGATGACTCCCCACGGGAGAAGAATAGCCTCAGGGCAGTTGGTGTGGATGATGGGAGTGATGGTGCACGAGCGCAGCAGGAACAACTCAGAGTCTGTGCAGTGCAGTTCAGGGTCTTTGCTGGTGTTATAAAGCAGACCCTCCTGGGAGTACTGGTTAGCAGTAGAGGCCTGGTCAGTCTGTGAGCAAGCAGGAGTTCCCCTGGCCAGGTGGAGTTGTAGGCCTCCCCATCTATCTGCACTCTTCCTGGCTACCTTGCTGTATGCGGGTAGAAGTAGCCCACGTCCCTGAGTGTACCGTGTGGTGCTCACCCGTATGGCCGGTGACTTGGGGCGTCTCTGTCTGGGACTTCACTCTGTCCAACCCCGCCCCAGACCCAGTTTATATAGCGCAGATTCCTCCCCTCCCAGGACTGGGGCAGGAGGTGTGGCATGCTTGAGGGCTCCTGACCAGGAGACCTCCCACTTGCTCTCAGACATAAAATTTCTATTACTGTGGTAACCAGACCCCTGGGGTGCCACATATACAGTGAGTCCAACGGCTGCCGAAATTTAGGATAAACCCCACAAACAATTTAAAGACATATAGAGCTGGGTCACAGTATCAACATGTTCCCATTAGAAAGGAAAGCGTCTGCTATACAGTTGGTTTTAGGAAGTTTCGCCCCCAGCAGTTCGCCCCCAGCAATTTGCCCCCAGCAGTTCGCCCCCATCAGTTCACCCCCAGGTACATTTCAATCCCGTACATTTCGCCCCTATCAGCCAAATGCTGGGGACGAAATGTGCGGGGTCGAAATGTACCCGGGGGCGAATTGCTGGGGGCGAACTGCTGGGGGGGCGAACTGCTGGGGGCGAAACATCCAATTCCCATCCAGTTATAGGGTATACAGTGATTTCAATGGCTGCCAAAATTTAGGAAACACCCCACTAACAATTTAAAGACACTTAGAGCTGGGCCACAGTAATGACATGTTCCTATTAGAAAGGAAAGGGTCTGCTATCCAGTTATAGGGTATGCAGTGATTCCAACGGCTGCCAAAATTTAGGAAAAACCCCATGAACAATTTAAAGACACAGAGCTGGGCCACAGTAATGACATGTTCCCATTAGAAAGTAGAGGGTCTGCTATCCAGTTATAGGGTATGCCGTGAGTCCAAAGGCTGACAAAATTTTGGAAAAACCCCACTAACAATTTAAAGACACATAGAGCTAGGCCACATTTACGACATGTTCCCATTAGAAAGGAAAGGGTCTGCTATCCAGTTATAGGGTATGCAGTGATTGCAATGGCTGCCAAAATTTAGGAAAAACCCCACTAACAATTTAAAGACACATAGAGCTGTGACACAGTAACGACATGTTCCCATTAGAAAGGAAAGCGTCTGCTATCCAGTTATAGGGTATGCAGTGAGTCCAACGGCTGTCAAAATTTAGGAAAATCCCCACTAACAATTAAAAGACACATAGAGCAGGGCCACAGTAATGACATGTTCCCGTTAGAAAGGAAAGGGTCTGCTATCCAGTTATAGGGTGTACAGTGAGTCTAACGGCTGCCAATATTTAGGAAAAACCCCACTAACAATTTAAAGACACATAGAGCTTGCCCACAGTAACGACATGTTCCCATTAGAAAGGAAAGGGTCTGCTATCCAGTTATAGGGTATGCAGTGAGTCCAACAGCTTCCAAAATTTAGGAGAAACCCCACTAACAATTTAAAGACACATGGAGCTGGGCCACAGTAACGACATGTTCCCGTTAGAAAGGAGAGGGTCTGCTATCAAGCTATAGGGTATGCAGTGAGTCTAACAGCTGCCAAAATTTAGGAAAAACCCTACTAACAATTTATAGACATATGGAGCTGGGCTACAGTAACCAGTACAACATGTTCCCATTTAAAAGGAGTCGGTCTCCCATACTGTTTGCATATGTAGTGAATGCAACGGCTTCTAAAAACTTGGAGGAACTCCAATGTCCCTTGCAAGAGACATAGAGGTCAGAGGGCCTCCTGAAAACAATGTTCCCATTATTAGAAAGTGGGTCTCCCATACTGTTTGCCTGTACATTGAATGCAATGGCTGCCAAAAATTTAGAGGAACTCCAATGTCCCTTGCAAGAGACGTAGATATAGTGATATGGTATATATGGTGGTGATATGGAGGAGGATGTTGCAGGATGCGTATGAGGAGAAGGAGAAGGAGGAGGACAAGAGCAAATAGACAAAATCAGGAAGCATATACCCATGTTCTCTCCTGGTTCTCCTCTTCCTCTCCTCATCCCCTTACTATCGGGGTTCAGCAGGGCTCAGTCCTAGGCCCCCTCCTCTTCTCTCTATACACTGCCCCTATTGGACAAACAATCAGCAGATTTGGGTTCCAATATCATCTCTATGCT